>NC_088685.1:32415237-37415237 GCF_028017835.1 Emys orbicularis
TCATTCACAACATGGCCGTTATTACAGGACAAGAATACCAAAGTTTGGTAGAGATTTCTCCTATCACTACCCATCATGTGACCTGTATTTTGTAGGAGCAAGGTATTGATCCGGATGGGCTGGTCTCTGTTTTCATTTTTCTTAGGACTGGTTTTTCCAAGTATAAAATGAAGCTAAAAATATACTGTACAAATTGACAAATCCATCTACATGCATAGTGGAAAATGCTATTCTCTAGTGAAGACAGAAAATGTTGGTGATAGAAAAAATAAGTTGATTCATTAAACAGAAGACTTTACAAAATTAAATTCAATAACTCTCAGGAAGGAAAAATCATTCCCAAATACTAATTTGGGAATAACTCTTTAGGCAATAGTACTGCAGAAAAAGATCGGGGGGTACATTGGATCACAAATTGAATACGGGCCTGCAATGCAATGCAGTTGCAAAAATGGCTGGTATCATTCTGGAGTGTATTAACAGGATTATCATATGTAATATATGGGAGGTAATTGGCTCTCCTTAGCACTGGTGAGACCTCAGCTGGAGTACTGTGTCCAGTTCCGGGCACCATACTTTAAAAAGATGTGGACAAATTGGAGAGAGTCCAGAAGAGAGCAACAAAAACAATAAAAGGTTTAGAAAAACCTAAAATAAATAAATAACAAACAACTGAACATGCTGAGAGTTGTTAAGATAACATGTTAGAAAATTAACACATTCCTTACCTGGGAAGGTGTAGTTTTTGGTATAGTACCAACACTTTGTTGGTGAACATTTAGAGATGGGAAGGAAGATTAGTCAGGGGATAGGAGTTTCCCTGCTCTATTCAAATTAAGTTCTGAAAATTTATACTTGCTATAAAAATGAGATCTAAACAAGAATTGTCTTATGGTTTTCACTCATTTAAAATATTCAGCATTTAGAGAGAAAATAATTAACTTTAGCTTCTTTGTAGTTCTGAAGTATACAGATTAAATCTGGAACAAGGAAGGTACCTGAATTCTCTACAAACAGATGCTTCGTAAGTACCTACAGTTTATCATGTTCATTACAATTTTTTCCAGCAGGGGGAACCAAATATTTAGCTTGCTCATTATTAATAGCACATTCCATGCGCAATCCAAATGCACTGTAATGTAAATTAAGGTATAGTTTGAAAGAAGCATGGTCAATTCTGAGCTTCATACTTTAAAAAAATCTTCACTCTGACAATTAGATGTGTTCAACTTATTTCTATGGATATTTTTTAATTGTCTAATCTCTTTAAAATAGATATTATGAAACTTCGTTTTGATTAATGTGCCTTCATTTAACCATCCCCAGTGCTCTTCAGTCTAGCCATCATATGTTGGCTGATTTCTTGCAGTCTTCATGGCATAAATGGGTCTTGAGAAGGTACTTGGAGGAGGTGATAGACTTGTAAATCATTTCAGGGAAGATTCCAAGTGCAAGAGGGGATGAGGAAGGAAACAATAAGATATTTATGGAAGGATAAGCAGGCAGTTGAGGGTGGGATTGTTGGTAGGATAGTGGTGTTGGGACAAGCATGATAATTACAATTATTTTAGTTCTTCTAAGTCATTTTGTGGGACATTAAACTTTGCCCCTCTTTCTGTTCTAGGGAGAATAATGTCTGTGACATAAATCCCATACACTGCTTATTTGCTACTGGTACAGCTGAGGTAAATGTTTAAATTAACCTTTCTAAGAACTGTGGCAGTATTTCTTTCTCATTTCTTGGTGATTGTATGCAGATCATAGAAGTAAATCATAATATATAGCTGAAGAAATAATTTGATCTAATTTATTACGTTAAATGTGAATTGATTAAGATGTTGGACAGCATGACTGTTTTCAGAGCACAATGCAAACAGAATTTCTTGCACTATATTGGATGTGGAGACACTTATGATTCCACAAGTAAACAAAGAAAACAATCATCACATTTAACTTTAAAATATAGACATATGTATAACTTAACTAGCCTACACACATCCTGTAACTATTTTAGGATTTAACATTTTAAAGACATTCAGATCTGATCGTATTTTTTAAAAATAGAAGAAAACTAAAATGTGGCAATTAGCATGTCATCACTTAAATCCAATCCTTCCATGAGCTGTTTACCTTTGCAATTAAAGTGGATTGTCAATAGATCCAGCATCCTCTATAGTTTGATTTCTGGCTTCTGACAGGGCTAAATAATTGCACTGTTTAATCTTGAATTATATATATATTTTTTCATTAATTGTTTATTCTGTGTTTAGGGGAAAGTGGAATGCTGGGACCCTAGAACTAGAAATCGAGTTGGTGTGTTGGACTGCGCTTTAAGCAGTGTGACAGCAGATACAGAGTAAGTAATGATTGGCTGTTAGTGCATAATGTTAGGTCCTGATTCTGCTCTCCAGTCCTACTACACATCAGTAATCCCATCAATGCTAGAGTGTAAATGCTGTAGAATTGTCCTTTATCTAGAAAGTTAGGTCTCTTATTTCATTGGTCTGGCAGGCAAAGGCTAAATGCACATCAACCCAGAGCTTGTGAAGATGAACAATAGTATTTCTGAAAAATGCATGTCATTGATGTCCCCATTAGTTTTTGTATCTAATTTCTGAATATATAGACAAACATTCAGTATTTTTAGCCATTAACTATAGGCATTTTAGCAAATATTCAGTCTTTAGTAAAAGGAAAATATAATTATGAACATTGTTCTTTTCAGGATAGATGGCTTGCCATCTATTTCAGCACTGAAGTTTAATGGAGCTTTGAATATGGCAGTAGGCACATCCACTGGACAGGTAGGCATGCTGTTGAATTAACTTTGTTTGCCATAGATCTTGAGAGATACAGTTCTTGTACCAAAGACCTGGATCTTTTCAGACATTCAGTATAGTTGTTTTGAAGCCACTTTACTAGCGGAGGAGTAAAATATACACACACAAACTTGGCATTTGTGTTTGTATCCAAGGTAATAATACTCAACCTTAAGGTGCAGAGTAACTTCATCAAGAGGAATTAAAGAGCTACAAAATTACAATGTAGTGATGTCCTGATGTAATGCTACAAAATCCCCCCGCCCCCCCTGGGCACAACATCTCAATGTAACTTTCTGTTGACTCAATAGTGTGAGGAAGTTACTGTTTTTTGTGGTTCTGCTGCTTTTCAATTCAATTTATCATATCCACTCTCCTCCTACCCCACCTCCTGGCTATTCTAGTGAAAGGGGTTGTTTTTCATCTTTCTTGCAACTGCTCCTGGGTGAAGTTAGGGATTGCCCAACTCCAGTTAATTGATTATTACTTGGGCTGTCCATGTGTAGTGCAGTGTTAGGATTTCTTCTGTCTTCAGTACTCTATTTGATTGTAGAGCCCCAGGTTGAGTATTGTTTTTGTACGTCTGCTTTCTGAGTACCTGTTCCGGATGTTTTGAGAGAGCCATTCACCTCAATACTTGGGGTTCAAAGTCTAATGTTTGTGAATCAGAAGAATATTAGTACTAGTGTAGCTCTGCTCATGTGTAGAACTGGATGCTTTACAAAGGTAAGTTAGCATTAGTATCCCCACTTTACATTTAGGAAATTGAGACACTGCCCAAGGCCCAGTGACCGATCCGTGGGAGAACCAGGACTAGAGTTTAAGTCTCCTGAATCCCAGGCCAGGGCTCTTACCTACTGGACCACGTTACTTCCCATAAAGGGAATGTGAACACTAATGTTTTCAATGGAAAGCATGAAAATGACGTTCCCAGGTAGTAAGTTGATTTAAAAACTGCTAAATCCCAAGGGGTTTCTAAGAATATGAGTTACATATCTCACTTGAAGTTACCTTGCCTTATCACCATCTTGTGCCATAAAGGAAAAATAGCACTAGAATACACTAGACAGATGACAGCACATATAACACTTGATTTTTGGTATTTACTAGGAAGTATGGTAAATGCTTACATTCATATATAATCATAGTACTGAAGCATCTGTGTGGTATTGGTATAAGAGATTAATTCAGAGTAAACCAGGCTTGTTACATAAACAATAACCCGTTCAGAATTTCAGCTGCTTCTTAGTTATATTTTTACAGACTTGTCTAAACACAAAAGTTCTACCAGTTTAACCTAAAGGTGATGTTGCACAAATGTAGTTTAACCGGTACAACATTGAGTGTAGGCCAAGTCTAGGTTGAACCCTCTTGATTAGATAGTACAGGGAATTTCTGTTGTCTTTATTTTTCCAGGTTTTGTTGTATGATCTCAGATCCAGTAATCCATTAATAGTCAAAGATCACCAGTATGGCCTGCCTATTAAATCAATCCAGTTCCAGGATCCATTAGATTTAATAATATCTGCAGATTCACGAATCATAAAAATGTGGAACAAGGACACGGTAAGTATATTAAATTATTTTTCATAATTTTGTTTATATGTGATTTGAACTTATGTCTTATGTCTGCATTTCAATATAGTGAGGTTTTTTGTGTATCCTAATTTGCTTAGTATTGTTATATTCTGTTTGACTTCCCAAATAGATTGGGAAAATCTTCAGTAAACTGTTGAGTATACAGATGCACAGACTGTTTTCAACAGATATATAGCTGCTTATAAGCCTTTTTAAAAAAAAAATAAAGGTCTAAAACATTTGTAAAATTGGTGAGATGTAAAAAAACAAAAAAACACACAATGTTTTCCTTCCTCTGTCCCTTTAGCACAAAGTCTATTTTTCCCAAAATGCACTTAATTCATTTCTAACCCCCGTGATCAACGTTCTGTAGTTCAAGGAGTCCGATGCTTATATTTACATAACTCTGCCAGTACGAAGAAGCAGAAATTAAGCCTACTCTCAAATTGCAATTTGCAATATGTTGTATATTGCATTAACTGACTAATTTACAGTAGATATTTTTAACCTTAAAAGCTTAAAAGGCAGAGAGAAAGTTGAGCTTTCAGCCTGAATATCCATATGATACAGGAGATGTCACGTTTGTTGGGTGTTTGACAATCTCTTTGTCTTAATCTGTGCATTAATGCTAATGTTTTGTATGGAATTTACTATGCGCGAATTGGCAGATCCATAATAGCGCTATTGTAACTTAGTTTCATTTCAGGGTCTTTCATTATTTGCTGTTTTTCTCTTACCAGTGCTTGTATTACACTCCTCAAAGACTCACTAGCTGTTCTGCTCCTGCACTCTTCTTCTCTTCTGACTTGATGGTGGACCTTACCAAGAGAAGTCACGGCCCGTTCCGTAGCTTCCAAATGCTTTATAGCCTATTTCAGACAGTCATCTAGGGTTGTACTATTATTTCTCCACCATAGGAAATCTACTTGCCTTCACAAACACCCAGAGGCCTTTTAGGTTCACCAGCTTTCTTACAGTTTTCTCTGATCACACATGGGTTGGTTGGTAACAAGCCTCTTTTCAGTAACTGTATAGTTAGTTACAAGATTTGATAAATCCTTGACTAGTGTTTAAACACCAGCGCTAGCCTCTCTCCATTTTTTTAATTGCATATATTTCTCTCAACGACAGTTAAGCACCATAAAGGTTAGTAGGTGGCTCCTGAGGTGGGAAGAGGGAGAGTTTCTTACCGCAGGAGGCAGTGCTGGGTTTGGACTCTTTCCTAGAGTGTGTGCCAACTGGCCCCACCTCCACCAGCTGTTGGTTCCTGAATATCTCTGGTTGAGTGCCAACCGTGCAGAGGCAGATTGGGGTGGAGAGTCTCTGGCTTTGATACCAGAGTAGCCCCATGCTGAGACGTGCCTTCGGGTGGGGAGTGTGAAGCTTTTATCTGCTGAGATGGGGGTGGGAGAATGCTCTTCTATTAGTCATCAGGGAAGAGACCAGAGGTGGGTGGGGTAACAGCATTCGCCTGGGAGGTAAAGGAAGCGCCTGGAAGGTAGGTGCGACTGCTGCAGGGAAGGCAGAAGAGACGAGAAATGGGATCCAAGTTTGCTCTGCTTTTGTCCCTCATTTTAGAACACTGAGGACATGTGTGCTCATGCTTTTAGTGCTATGGCCCAATTCTTAGAGGCTGTTTTACATGTTTGCTTATAAAAGTACCTAACTGTGCTGTCTGGGTTTTCCCCCTCTTAAAATAGTCTTGCTTCTGAATCCCTCTAAATTTGCACAATAATTCTGGATACAGTGCAAAACAGGTTCTGACCATCGTGATCATTAAAGCTCACTTGGCACGTTACAGATGAGTAAGAGTAGATGTGCCATTTCTTCAATGATAACAGAAAGGGAAAGAATAATAGGAATAACTACCAGTTGGCAAGGAAGGGTATGAACCAAGTGGGTGCCAGATGGCTACTTCAGGGCTGCAGCTGCTTTTCTCTGTCCAACTCAAAGGACCAGTTATCAGAAAATTATGCTGGGAAAGTTTTCGGTGAACGAGTGACCATGCACTCTGTGCATTCGGAGAGAGGTGCTTGCAGAGAAGGGACCGAATTCCTACATTTTCAAGCAAGTCCTTTACCTTTAGACATCCGCATCTTTGGTGGTAACCTAATGCTTGAAATATTTTTATATATTAGAATTTCAAGGGCTATGTTTCAATGTATTTTTTTGCTGATGTTTCTATAATGAAAACGCAGACGCAGACATCCACTGCCTCCCTCATTCAGTGCCCTGCCACACACGGTAATTTCATTGTCCAGGCGCCATTCTAGTTGGTAATCACATTCTTCCTAGCTAAATTCCCCCTGTAGATTCTACATATGGTTTTCTTCACTTTGTCTAAATTGATGTGTAGTGTTGCTGTGCATTGTTAAACAAGTCACATTCCACTCAAGAACAGGCTGTCTTTCAGTTATGGATGAAGTGATCGGCGTATATCATGTATCGCACTTCGTGGTTGAGGATTTGAGATCCTCAATTGAACGGCATTGTATAAATGCGAAGTGGTATTAAATGGCTATTTATGATATAGGATTATACACAGAATATACTATATACCCAGTTTTCACCTCAGTGTAAATAATGAAGAAGCAGGTTTGGCACCCTTCTCAGTCAATTTGTTAGAACAAGCGGACTCCCATTCCTCATATGCTGTCAGTAAAAGGATCCATTTTAAAATATTTAAAGGCAAAACTTTTTTTTAATTAAAAAAAAAAAAAAAAAAACTTGGGTCACAAACTTCTTTTAGTGCCTATCTTGCCCATCAGTGGGATTATGTGTAGCAACATGAACTGAAAATGACAAGGTTGTTCAACAACAGATCTTACCCTTTTCTTAATGTTGTGCAGCATTGATTCCTGTTTATCTTTGTTTCTCCTGTTCTGTTACTTTGGATATTTTTTTTAATAGTTTCCTCTTGTCTTACTTCACTAAGTGGTTTGGATGTAAACTGAGAGCTGTCTTTTTTTTTTTTTTTTTCCCCTTGATCTACTATAGAGTCATGAAGTAACACGAAATCCTTAAACTGTGTACTTTTAATATTATTATTATTAAATCGCTTATCAACCTCTATTCTGGTCTTTCTAAGTTACAACTGGATCCTTTTATTCAGACCTCTTTAATATGACGTTAATAAATTACAGGTAGTGTAAAGTGCTATGCCATGCCTTGTGTTACACACACGAGTGGGGTGGGAGAACCAAAGCCCACACCCCACCTCAGCTCTCTAGTATAGATTTCAGCTCTCTAGTATAGATGGGTTACTTATTAAAATGAGACTACATAGAACTGGCACATTCAGACTATGCCGAAATGAGGGCTACATCCCACATACATAAAATGGAATAGATTGCTGACATCCCCATCTTCAATGCAGCAATTCCAAAGGGGAGATTACAAGTCCCAGCATGCAGTGTCGTATTTTGAGTTGAGCAACTGATAGGCCACATATTCTTATTGAACATCTGGTCAGCCAGGGGCTACAATGTAGAATTCCTTGAGCTGCCTTTGCCATCATAGTGCAAAGCCTTGTTTGTATCATGCCTTGCTTGCTGTACTCTTCCACTATATTTTTAATTTCCATAAGGGCTACTTTTTAATCGGTTTGTTTTATTGAACTTCGTAATTGTATCATTTAAAATCTCTTAATGTTTTCTTCCTACTATTTCAGGGGAAAATATTTACTTCCATGGAGCCAGAACATGATATCAATGATGTCTGCCTTTATCCTAATTCAGGTATGTAAAATACCCTAAATACCTATTACATTCAACAGGTAAAGCACCTACTGCCTCAGGCTGTGATCTCCTTAGCTGTCATAGTGAAGGAGAGTCAGGCTTGGCTGACCTTGGTTGGTAGACTTTTTATGGAGCTTCATGTGGTCATATTTGTATCCTTCTTTCCTCTGAGTCAGTAATGAATCAGTGTGACACTATGATTGTAAGCCACTGTACTGTCAGTCGGAGGATCAGAGCTGCTTTTGGCCATTGAAAATCCAATGCAATTTTTCATAAGAGTAGCGGTTTTAGCTCTGTCCAGACCAGAACCTAATTTGAGTAAGGAAAGTTTTTTCTTTCTAAAACTGGACAAAGTTTTTTCATCAGTATTTTGACAAAAAATGACTTGTCAACAACATTTAAAATGTTTGTGTTTTGTCATAATTTCATAATTTGAACAGAGCTACACCCGTGCACTGAGAGTTCAAACCCTAGCCTTATCAGGAATCTGAGAATGATCTGGAGGCATACTGCTACTGTCTGTCTCTATTAAGGGGTTTTTGACTTTTGGGAAATGTGCCCCGTTAATTTAGAAGGAGCTCTGTTTTCTTAATGATAATCAATTACATGTGCTGTGCGTAAATATGTGAGAGTGATTGCTGGGTACTTGCTACTTTTCCACCTGCGGATTATTATAGCAGAGTGTCAGCATTGATTAATTGGAAGGAAGATGAAAGGATAATGTAATCATGTTTCCTGAACAATGAAACTGTGTGTCATTAAAGGAAACCAGGTCGCAGAATCATTTGGTCAAGGGGTTCCTCATACACAGTCCTCTCATACAAGGTGCTCATATCATTGTTAGAGTCTTATAACTTTGTTGGTGCAGAGCTAGGGAATACAAGGGGTCAGAGCAGTGAGGAGGAATGTAGGAGGGTGTTGGAGTATTGCTGGAGGTGTGGGGGATGAGAGGGAGCAAAGGAGTGGGGGGAATAGGAGGAGAGGGGTCTGTGGCTGTGATGAGAGGGGTAAATGGAAGGGCGGTAGGGACAAGAGATTGTGGGTGTCAGGGCAAGAGGAGGGAGTGGGGATTAGGGATGGTAGGAGGGATGGATGGCAGGAAGTGGGTGGGGGGATTAGAGGTTGGGGGCTTGTCTCCCCTTCTGTGTTCTGAGTCCCTCTCCTTGTTCCCCTTTGTGTGCCAGGATCTGGGGAAATCTGCGGCTGCCCCCCCCCCCCCCCAATGTGTGTGCTGGAATCTGGGGGGGGGGTCTGCCCCTCTCCATATCCCCCCATGTGACCTGGTATCTGGGGGGGACCATGGTTCCCCTGGAGGATCTGAATTCCTCTCTCTGCCCCCATGTGTGTGCCAGGATGCGGGGGGGGGGAGGACCCTGCTCCTCTGCATGGTGAGCTGAGAACAAGCATGCATAGAAAATGCACCAAGTATACAGTGCTGAGTCCAGGATGGGGAGCGGCAAGGAGTGTCTGTCCATCCCCTCAGAAAATGTCCCCACTGACTCCATGCTAATACCTATACTGGTCCTGCAGCCTCTCCCCAGTTCCTCAGTCTGCACCTCCCAACCTGACACCTGTCTCTCCATGGGGAGGACTCTTGTGGAGGGAGAACCAGGCTGTCTTGGACAGCAGAGACAGACAATGAGAAGATAGCAGGGAGAGAAGGGATTAACATGCGACAAGTGCATTCTGTGGCCAGGGTAATTGTTGCTAGGGAGCCAGAGGCAATGGAAAGGGAGAGCTGGACTGTGGTACATGGGGATGCTAAGAAATTTATTTTTTTATAAAAACAAGGAAATTAAATGTCCCCAACATCCATCATCTCAGAATTAAGATTGCCTAGTGGTGCCTTTTACCTTTCTGGAACGTGGAGAGTGGCTAAACTTTTGAAAACCAAGAAATAGAGTTACAGTAATGCAAACTTCTGAAAACTAGGAAGCAGAGTTAAGGTGCAATCTATTACGGTCTTAACTCTGCCCTTGGAGTGATGCTCCAACGTGCCCATAACATGCCCACTAGCAATCTGCCTTTGTAGTTAGTGCAGAACACTCAGGGAACAGGGCACATGATTACTGTAGCACAGAGTTTAATATCTTATGTTTGCTAAGGCAAAACTTGTATTCAGGTGAGGGGTACTAGCCAGGAGCTACCTATACCTGCCCTGCACTCAAACACCGCCTTCTCCACAGACACAAGAAGAAACTTGCTAAATTGTACAACCCCTTCGCCCTTATGCACAGGATTCCATCAAACACTGTACTTCCATTTACGTTCCCGGGGTGCCTTGGAGAGAGGCTCAGATCACTCCTTCTGTATATCTCCTTATATCACAACCACAGTTTTGCCAAGCTGCTCAGCTAATCCCTCCACCACTCGATACAACTACACATAACACAGTGAAGGCAGCTGGAATGCATGCAGATAATTCCCAGTCATCTCGGGGGTGGGGGTGCAGAGTTAAGGTTGTGTTGGCATGTACCTTATCTGTACTTCCTGGTTTTCAGAGGTTTAAATTCAGCCATTCGCCACATTTTTGGAGGGCATGAGGCACCACTGGCCACCCTTAACTCTGCAATATCTAAGTTGTGTTAACTAAGTTTTTGGGTGTATAATATTGTATACTATACACCCAAATATGAGACTTCTACTCATATTTCCATTGAGTAGAAGTCTCTCTGCCCCATCTGCTTCTGTTCATTGTAAGTTTCTAAAGAACTTGTTTTTTTCAAACAGGCTCCATATTAATACTTCCCATTGAAAAGAGAGTTCTTTCTTATTCCAGTCTGTGAAATTTCTTGCATATAAGATTATTAGTCTGGTCTGTGGTTTGATAGGCGTGTCTCTGTTCTCATGAAGGATGGTCAAGGCTAACAAGCTGAGACAGCAGAAACATGAATAGAAGACTTCTTTGATCAAGACTCTCCTTTTCTATTTCTCAAATTTCCCCTGTAGCATACACCCAGGTACTGTCCCTGAGACTGTTCCCTCCTCTAATTGTTGGTGGAAGCTTCCCAAAGATGCTTACCTTTACTGTCTTCTTTGAAGCATTAGGCATAATTGGTAAACTGCTTCTACCGTTCTATCTTTGGGATTTTCCCTGTTCACTGAATGAACTGTTTTTCCTTTTCTAGTGGCAGTGAAATGCTAATGCTCCAAGGCACTGTTAATCCATGAAATATACCATAAATCTTTCTGATTTTGTTTAGGTTGCCCGTAAACTTTTCTGGGCTTGGTTTTTAACCTTGCTACTGTGACTCTCTTGGTGTGCCAGAAATATTCAGCCCTTTTTCCATCTTCTAGAGTCTAACTGCATTGTGTATTTTTAATAAAGGGATTGGCTGGAAGGGATTATCCCACATATTAATTGTGTGCCTCTATTTGGGTATACATTGTATTTCTCCCCTCTGGCTACATGATGATTGACCCCATTATTCATAGTCTCCGTGGAATCTTTTAGAACATTTTTAGGTCAGAAAGTTATCTAAATTGATTGATTTTTCCACACTCCCCCCTTCATGCTTTTGCTTATTTGTATTATTTAAAGGTCATTTACTTAGGAAAGTCAAGTGACATAAATGCAGAAATATATTCTGAATGTCCTTACTGACCAGTTTTGTGGGGGGAAGTATTGCATATCATTTGTCACATCAAACTTGCACAAAGCCTGTTGCCAGTTCTGGGTTTGCTTAGATTTAATAATACTTGCCAGATGTACCTCACTTCTCGTCTTCAAAGCATTTCAGTCTGCACAATGCCTCTGTACGGGTAGGTATTTTCCATTTTAAAGTAGCACAAATTGAGGTACAGCAGTAAACTGGCTTGTTCAACAACAACAACAACAACAACAACAACAACAACAACATAAATGCAATTGCCATCTGAGTCACAAGATCCTGGCTCCCACTTCTGTACTTAGACCATACCTCTGATTCCCAGAATGATGTATTCTGGATCATCACCAATACTGTAGATGGCAGTTGCTTCACTGAGACGGTCTATCGATCCCCAAGTAACAGGAAACTAAAAATTGCTATAGATGAGGACCCTATCAACGTGAGGGAAATTTTTCAAAAATTTCACTCCAGAATTAACATTGTTTCATCTCCACTTGTGTTGGCCACCATGTTAAGCACAGTATTAATTAGACGCCCTCTGAGCAGAGTGAGAGAACAGTAGCAGCACCTGGCAGCCCACATACAATAGGGTTCATAACAGTGCTCACATCGGTGGAGATGAACCAGTATGAGCAATAGTGGGATTTTTTTAAATAGGGCAATGAGGCAGAGATAATCAACTTACTTGGGGCGCAGTTGACAGGCTTTATTCAAGTCCTAATCAGTTCTGTTTAGATATGCTGTAGTTAACACTATTTTTTTCTCAAAGATCTTTCATGTTTACTCAGATTGCTATTCTAATAACTGTTCCTTTTTAGTCTTATTTTATTTTAATAAAATTTGCAGTTAAATTCTTTTTTCCTAAAGCCCTGTAAAGGCAATGGAATTGATGTACAAATCTGCTTTGTACTGAATAGGACCTATTTTCTTCAAACACTTCTAAATAAAATAGATAAGCTAGTCTCTTATGGCCATGGTTTACACCATGTAATTGTGTCGCTCTTTAGGAATGCTGCTGACGGCCAATGAAGACCCTAAAATGAACATCTACTACATTCCAGTAAGTAATGCAAATAAGTTTGGCCCTGCTAGAAATATTTATGAAATATTGTTTTTTAAACTGTCAGCACTTTAATGTAGCACATTATCTTGTCAGATTGTTCTGTAGTAAATTTTGCGTGCACACTGAATTCATTCTGGAAATCTATAAATAAGGCTTCTAGGCATGTGTAATAATTTGTAAGTAAAATCTATTGCTTAATCTCATGCCAAACTAGGTATTGGAAACAAAATGTGGTGTATTTATATTACATCATTATTTTATTGAAAATCAACCCTGAAGCTTGCCATACTCTTAACAATTCCTAAATTGACTAGTGGCAGTGGGAAATCCAGTCAGAGCCCAAGAGAGGAAATCTGCATATTTTCTATCAACTTGTTAAAATAGATTATTAAATATAAAATGTGGAGCTTACCATCAAGATATAAACTGTCTTCTGAAATAATTACCCTAGCATCATAGTACAGCTATAGGCACTATATCCCTGACCGCTGCTTTCTCAGCCATTTTAATGTTGATGGCAGTTCTTAGCACCTGGTTACCCAATGTCCTATTTGAATTGGAGCTTTTGATTTCAGAAATTTAAATATATCATCAATCTTGAGGTATATTTTAGCCAGGCTTCTACCAAATCTCCAGTTGCTCACATACAGCTACACCTGCATTTTAGTCTAACGGATGCATGTTTGGACTTTTTAAAGTGTGTGCACATGTCTTTATCTCTGCAGGGTTCAGGTGCAAATATACATGTGAGCAATTTTACACACACAAAGGGACGCCACCTCTGAAAATAGATCGGCCTTTCACCAATCATTATATTCATGTTGGCTCTAGATCATGCATTTAAACCAAAAATGTTGGTATAGCTGGGCACAGATAGGGCCACAAAGCCTTTTCAACAATCTGGCAATGCTGCCCTTTCACAAATCTGACTTGCTCTACAGATTGGCTCCTTAATTATCATTGTTCATTTAATAATTTGTTCCTTCTGAGTCCAGCATGTAGTTTGAAAGCTTTCTGTGGTAGCTTATGAGTTATTGCAAAGTTCTATCTTTAGGAAGATTGAAGTTGTGTTAAAAATGTTTCAATCTAGTGTCCTGTCGGTGTTTTTAGTTCAATTGAATAATTTAGTGACTGTACTGCTTGTCTCTAAAACAGCTTGAAAAATCCTGAATATGTTGCAGAATCTTTTTTGTGCATGTTATGAATGTCGCATGTGCTTTACAGATGTAGTAACTTACCTATGTTCTGTTTTGACGGTGCTGGGTTTTGCAGTGACAAATC
This sequence comes from Emys orbicularis, assembly GCF_028017835.1. NCBI lineage: Eukaryota > Metazoa > Chordata > Testudines > Emydidae > Emys > Emys orbicularis. The sequence goes on from NC_088685.1 coordinate 32,429,327, forward strand.
CAATGTTGTTTCATAATGAAAACATTGCATGTATGCCTTCTTTTTCACGGACAGGCATGTTGTGTTACAAAATGCTATATTAAGACTTATTTTGGCTAATTTCCTTTCCAATGAGTACACTTGTATAAATTGTAAAACAACTAAAAAGAGAATCCGTTTTGTCCATCTCAAAAGTCTGACGTTTTTAAAATCCTTCTAGGGCTGTTGAATTTACACAGTGTTTCTGAATGCAACATTTTGCATTATATTTTAGATTATATCTGAGAAATGTAAATCATGCGTAGCCAGATGTTCCCTAGTGACGTAGCATATGTACTTGTGTAGAGCACATATTATTCCAGTTACAGTCAGCATTTGCCTAGGCTCAAAATTTTCTCCTTTCCCCCCATTTTCTTCATACTTTCTGGCATCCTGAGTGATGTGATGGTTCCCTTGCAGAGAGACAAAAATTGCTTTACCCTGTGACTACTCGGAGCAGATCTTAACCTTCAAGACCCAGCAACTTGCTGTTCTAACTAGTCTAATTTTCCACAGGCAAGTTTTCTGACTATTCTGGGATTGGTTTGAGCCAGGATTCAATTTTACCAGCAAAGAAGGGCTTAATTTATTTATTTGCTGCAAGTTAGGCATGAATAGTGCTTCAGATGTCCTGTCTTTTTGAGATGCAAACAAGAGCTGATTTATTATCCTTTAGTTTCACAACCAAATAAATGCCAGCGGAAAGGGCTTACTAATGTACAAGGCAATGTTCCTTCAGAACCTTTGGGGATAGTTTAATGTGCCACACTCAAATAGAATCTGTTCAACTGATCCTGTCTCTTAATTATTTAACGTGTGCATAGTCGTCTAGCCAAGCGATGGCATCTTCAGTGGCGTGATGCAGTCCTTCTAGGCCACTGCTGAACCTTGGCAGCAGGCATTCATCGACAATGTGCGTCATAGTCTGTGTTGCGCCGCAGCTGCACAAAGGGCTGTCACGAAGGCCCCAGCGATACTGGTTGGTTGCACAGAGACCTTGCCCGGTCCGGAACCTGTTCAACAGGGACCATTGGCGACAGGGCAGGTCAGAACCAGGCAGGCAGATTGTGGGGTCGGCGATGAGGGACTGGCTGGGGATTATAACAGATATCCATTCCTATTGCCAGAGTGTTTCCACCCGAACATCCTGGCGTGGCGGATGAGGCCATAATGGGCAACGTGACAGCAAACATGCAGCTGGTGATTTTAAAAGGTCATTGTGCAGTGGGAGCCTTGGTTTGGCATGTGCTTTCTCCAGTAACTTGCCAGTGGCAACCTCTCGTCTGATAGGAGGAGGAGCAATATTGCTCAGAACTGGAAGCCATTGAAGTGGAGTTGGACGCAGGGTGCCGGAGGTGATGCGCATGGTGGCATGTATCCACGAGTTTGGTGTGTGACGCTCGACTCCAAACTGGTGCGCAGTATGCCACCACCAAATAAGAGGTGGCAAGAGCTGACATCCGCAAAGTTGGAGCACGAGCACCCCATGACTAACCTACCAGTTTGCTCAGAAGGTTGTTTCATGTCTTAACTTTAGCTGCTGTTGTCTTCAGGTGTCTCTTAATGCCCTATTGTACTAGTAACAATTTAAGCTTTTTGAAGCCTGCATAGTGGAACAGCTACAGGCAGCTGTTTTGGTGATGGTCAGGGAGCATTTGAAGGGACTCTGTCTGAGAGGTTCATCTGTGTAATGCTTTGGTGCTATGCCTGCAACTGTTAAAGCAAGTTTAATGTTCAGGGAACAGACAGAATAGACAAACAACGTTATGGAGAGACTCTGGCATCTCCATTCTGAAGGCCAAAACTAGATTTCTGACTGTACTGCTAATTTTAAGATTTAGGAGTTGCAGAGATAGTTATGGAAATACCTATAAATAACTCAGTATGCCTCAACCTTTAGTGCAAAGTTCGTTACTAATTGGGCAAGGTATCTGAGATAGAAGAGTTTGTTGCACCGCACTACTTAAAAATGAAAATTAGGGCTCACTTGTGCCATATAGGCACATACCTGTTTTGTGGGGAAAGGGGATAACATTAGGGCCAACTTTCTAATCATACAAAACCGAACACCCTTGCCCACACCTCGCCACGCCCTGAGGCCCCGCCCCTTCTCTGAGGCCCTGCCCCTGCTCACTCCATCCCCTCTCCCACTGTCGCTTGCTCTCCCCCACCCTCATTCACTTTCACTGGGCTGGGCAGGGGGTTGGGATGTGGGAGGGAGTGAAGGTTCCAACTTGGGGTGTGGGCTCTGGGGTGAGGCAAGGGATGAGGGGCTTGGGGTGCAGGAGGGGGCTCAGGGCAGGGGCTTGGGGTGCAGGAGAGGGTGCGGGCTTCGGGAGGCACTTAACTTAGGCGGCTCCCAGAAGTGGCCGGCATGTCCGTCTGCTAGGCGGAGGCACCAGGGGGATCTGCGTGCTGCCTGCGCCTGCAGGCGCCACCGCTGCAGCTCTCATTGGCCATGGTTCCTGGCCAATGGGAGCTGCAGAGCCAGTGCTCGGGGCGGGGGCAGCGCACGGAGCCCCCTTGCTATCCCTGCACCTAAGAGCCAGACATGTCACTGCTTCCGGGAGCCACACGGAGCCAGGGCAGGCAGGAAGCCTGCCTTAGCCCTGCTGTACTGCTGACCAGCCTTTTAGCGGTCCAGTCAGCAGTGCTGACCAGAGCCGCTAGGGTCCCTTTTTGACCGGGCTTTACGGTCTAAACCAGACACCTGGCAACCCTAGATAACATTTAGTCATGTCCCAAAGGGAGCACAGAGGCAGGATGCCTTCAGGAGCTCCCTGGTACACGAGAGCATAGATGCTGCTACACTCGTATATGTAGCGGGGATAGTCATGGATATACCCCATCGCCACCCCTTTTGGGGTGCAGCATCTACCCCCAGAATAGTTGTAAGGGAGCAGTGCCTAAATGCCCCTGGGCCCAGAGACTGCAGTTCTGTCAAGGCCTTGTGCAGACCTTTTAATGGTTCCTTACTCCCTCCCTGCACTGCATAAAGGCCAAGTGGAATTTGGCCCTTGATGATATGTTTTAGTTTTATTTGGCTTATATGTCAAAGGGCCTGGCCTAGAAATTCCATTCTTGTTTTTTTCTGTTGGCCTTAATGAGGGCAAGTGCCTCTGAACTGTATTGGGCAGTTTGGCAGCAGCTTAATAGTTACCTACAGCTTATACAAACATTCAGAACCTGCATCCCATCAGCCGGGATGTGTGCCTCAGGAAGCTTGAAATCAAAGGTATGTGGGTTTGGGATATTTGAAGGCTATTGATGTTAAAAGTGTGCACTGAGCCAGTAGTGTACCCAGAGACTGCTGCCAGGGAAATGAGGAGGAAAAACTCGGTCGGGGCAGGGAGGTCCAATGGACTGAGATCTGAAATCGGAACCAGGAACTCTTTCGCTCTAATTGCAGCTGTCAGATAAATTGATTCATAGGTTTTAAGGCCCGAAAGGACCACTGTGATCCTCTAGTCTAGTCTGTCCTCCACTTATGTAATGCCATCTGTTCACGGATTTCAGAACCCCTGATATAAGGGTTTGAGAGTCCTAAATTATCATTATGAGGTAGAAAAACTTTCGTATCAACATTTAAAAATGAGATGTTGAAATTGAGTCTCTGAAAGGTCATATGATGAGTACATAAGGACAACCAGGGTTAGAATCCAGATCTGTGTGTGTTTCCACCTACAAATTATGGATATAAGGTTGCTGACATGTAAATCCTCAGGGCAGCTCTGTGAGGCAGATGTTTTACCACTGAAAATGGGAAGCTCTATATCAGGGGTAGGCAACCTATGGCACCCGTGCCAAAGGCGGCACACGAGCTGATTTTCAGTGGCACTCACTTCCCAGGTCCTGGCCACCGGTCCAGGGGGCTCTGCATTTGAATTTAATGTTAAATGAAGCTTCTTAAACATTTTAAAAACCCTATTTACTTTACATACAACAATAGTTTAGTTATATATTATAGACTTATAGAAAGAGACCTTCTAAAAATGTTAAAATGTATTACTGGCACGTGAAACCTTAAATTAGAGTGAATAAATGAAGACTCGGCACACCACTTCTGAAAGGTTGCCGACCCCTGCTCTATATTATGGAGGGATAACAATCACTCCACATTTGAGGTTTTGACCAGTTTTCTGTTTAACACAGTCTTTACTCCTTGATGTTGCTAAAATTACATTAATCCACCTGCAGCTTCTTGTGTGGTGTAATAAAATGACTGTGTGACTATATCATTCTCCAGCTGCTAGCTCAGAGCAGTCATAATACTGCTACAGCTCCTGGAGATTGTCATTTCAGTTCTGGAGCCAAAGGTCCTGGATTCCCATCCCGGCTGATGACTATGTTATACGGGTGAAATATGTGGGATGTTCTCAGTATTCTCCCATTTCATAAGTTTTGTTTTGTAAGGTTTCGGAGCAATTGTATAAGGCTTGTCTTAGCTGACAATTTGAAAAAATCAGTGTGTTGTACATTTAAAAAAAGTTCTTAATGTTTTCGTACCTTGAAACTGAAACAGCTGTGCAGATGCCAGTCTGACAGATGCCTGCCTACATCATAAGTTAGTGCTGAATGCTTAATTGAGATCAGAAATCCAGTTACAAATATCCTGGAGTCAGTGTAAGGAGGAACAGTTCATTCATAAATTCTAAGGCCAGAAGGGACCATTATGATAATCTAGTCTGACCTTCTGTATAATACAGGCCATAGAACTTCCCCAAAATAATTCCTAGAGCAGATCTTTTAGAAAAACATCTAGTCTTGATTTAAAAATTGTCAGGGATAGAGACTCCTCCACAACCCTTAGTAAACTGTCCCAATTAATTACAGTTAATTACTGTCACTGTTAAAAATGTATGCCTTCTTTCCAGTCTGAAGTGTTCAACTTCTGGCCATTGGATTGTGTTGTACCATTCTCTGCTAGATTGAAGAGTCCAATACTAAATATTTGTTCCCCATGTAGGTACTTACAGACTATAGTCATGTCACTCCTTAATCTTCTCTTTGTTAAGATAAATAGATAGACTCAAGGAGCTCAATCACTATAAGGCATGTTTTCTAATTGTTTAATCATTCTCCTGGCTCTCCTCTGAATCCTCACCAATTTTTCAACATGCTTCTTGAATTGTGGGCACTGGAACTGGACACCGTATTCCAGCAGCGGTTGCACCAGTGCCAAATGCAGAGGTAAAATAACCTCTCTGTCCCTACTCCTGTTTATGCATTCCAGCTCTGCCCTTCCCTTCCCTTCCCTTCCCTTCCACTCCCCTCCAATAGCTAGACTTCACGGCGGAGATCTGATTTCATGGTCCGTGACACGTTTTTCACAGCCCTGAATTTGGTAGGGCTCTAGCAATTATATTGCTCCTGGTAGTCTGATCTATGAACCAAGTTCATTTATGCGTTGAGGTCAAGGCTGAAGTAGTCTGTGCAGGTGCAAAGTATTGTGCCTCTTTGATGCTATGGAACAGGTTCCTGCAAGTTATCTCTGCTGAACAAAGTGCTAAGGAAAGCAAGGGGCTGAAGCTGTTTAATACTGATGCCTCGAAACTGGATACACTGACGTACTCAATCCTTGCTTAAGTATCTCGAGGCAGACTGACTCTCATTTCCCAGACTCAAAGACAACTGATGTGGGGTTACATACTTATACCAAATCTGGAAACTCTAATGTATTGGTTTGGTTGTTAAAAGAGGAGGGTGGAATTTTTCTAAATTAAAAGTGTGTCTGCTTTAGAAGTTGTTGACTTTCCTAAAGTCTTGGCATACAGCCACATAGACTGGCTTCTCTGACTGGAAGCAGTTTAGCTTCTGGTGCAAGGAAGAGATGTTAGTCTCTAAAACTTCCTAGAACATCTTTGACTTTCAGGTGGCTTTGGAAAATAACTTGATTCCTTAGCCCTTTCCTGGTTCAGGGCTGTTATCCTATGTGAAACTTGAAAATGCTTCAAGATTAGCTTGTGGGGATTTTGCCCCTTGATGATTCATTTCTACCAAGCAGTATCTTTAAAAGGTTCTGGTTGAAAGCTTTGGCCTTGAGCTGTGCTAGGAACCATCTTGGTTTGCTTTCTCTCTGTCCCTTTGTCAGTCTTGATCAGAGCTGCTGTCTCTCTCCAAAGGCCAGCTCTTACCACAGCCGCCTGACACCTATCCATTTTGTTCTCTGACTCAAGGCCTTTCTCTGCTTCCCTACAGGTGGGGTGGCCATGGGGGCAATCTCCTGCCTCTTGGCTGTTGGTTGCTAGGTGTGAGTCTCCTGGCGATTGAGGTTACCATTGTCTTTCAGGATCCTCTGTTGATATGGGTTGGTTTCAGCCAGTCCTTAAGGACCCATTCATATTACCCTAGGCAGTTGAATGACCTAAACACCTCATGTCTCCCACTGTGCTCCAGGTGCATTCTAACTACTGTTGTGCACCCACTGGATAGTCACGTAAATCACTGTGGTGCATACCATTCATAAAAATGTTATGGAAAATTCCTGCCTCATCACCGTTTAGTGCTGACAAAGATGTTTTGGGAGCCTCGGGCTAAAGGGTGGTGGCATTAGAAGCACAAATTTTTTTAGTATTAAGAAAATCACTTCTTATTAAAAACTAAAGATTAACTTGTTTTAAGACTTGGTACATCATCCTCTTTAAAGTATTTGATTGTTGTGTAAACTTGAAAATAAGTTCTATCCATATCATCCTGATATCTTAAACATGAGTTTGAGCAAATACACTATGAAATGAGTTTTAGGTGAACAATATGTGGCCTGTCTTACAGTATGTTAACAGGTTTAACACACACAACAAACACAAATTGTTTGTCTATGCAGACGGAAGTGTGAGCTTCCTATCTTTAACCTGAAGGTTTTCAGGCTGAAAAGTAGCACATTGGGCATATTCCCAACAAAGGAAATCCTCTATTTTCCGTCCGCATTAATTGGTTCAGAAGAATCACACCCTTGTAAGCATAAATACCAAAAGCATCAATGTGTGAGATTCAGAAAGCAATTTCCTGGTCATCCTGTGGAATCTTTTTGGTGGTGTTCAGCTAAAATCATGTGGATGCAATATGAAAGTATATGAAGCCTTCATATTCCTATTATATCTAATACACGATAATCCAATAATTAATTGTCCATGTTAAATTGACACTACTACACTGACTCATGACCATAAGTAGCCAGTCTAAATGCAGACTACACCAAACAGCTCAGGTAGCTTAGTTAAGCGGGACAACACTCCTTACAAAATACATTACACTATGGCCACTATTTTTTGTGCTCCAGTTTTTACATTCATAACAATTATTGAATATTATTATAATATCAAAAGTCCTTCAGACTGAATTCTAGACCATTAGCAAATTTTACTGTAACTGGTAAGGAAAAAGCAAGTATCTTCAGTCATCCTGTGAGTTAGAAGGGACCAGTAATGTGGTTATCTACTTGCCCTCTTGTTTCCTGGTAAGCTAAATTAGTCCAGGTAAGACCTCCCTTTATGAGTTAGATCGTATATCCATACATTCTTAGCTCTAATAATAATAATAATAATAGAGGTTAAAGAAGCCAACAAGGTACTGCCCTTTTTGTTCATTAATCCTCTGCTGTGTAGCTCCCATTTTCTTCCGAGCTCTATTTGAGTCCTTAATTGCAGTGTTCTCTATCATTTCTCCAGCAGATTTGATATTCCAAGTTGTGCACAAATTTTCATTGCAGAGCGCTCCTGCTTTTTGAAGGTTAAATAATGTGCATGAGAATTTTTGAATTGAACTGCAGACTCCACCTTTTGCTTGGTAGCTGGGAGGGGGCTTGAGACAGAAGTAAATTCTCTGCCACTTACATGGTATGTTTCCTTCACCACCATACATGCAGATGCTGATTTTCTGAGAGATTTTGTGGTGTGCTTCTAGAGGGGTGAAGCATAAAACTGAGAGGGGTATGGCCCCCGGAATAACTTCAGTAGTCCAGGAAGGCAGCCTGTCCCTGGCTGCCTAGATGCAGCAATACTACCCAGAATCCTGGCAGTGCTACATGCTGTGGCCCCACTCCCAGTCTTGTCTCGGACACCCACCCCACTTCACCCCCAATGCGCTACAGCTTGTGTTGTGGAGCACTGTTACTGGGCTATTGCAGAGAAGAGAATTCCTTGGACAGTCTTTGTTGTAAAGTTTGGGTAGATGGGCAGTCGTTGACCTACAGATAGTGGCTGAACCCTCCCAATTGATTCTGTGGGTCTGACTTAGTTGAATATCTTTTACATAAATGTGCAGAGAGTTTGTTTGCAAAGTATCAGAGGGGTAGCTGTGTTAGTATGGATCTGTAAAAAGTGACGGAGAGTCCTGTGGCACCTTATAGACTAACAGAAGTATTGGAGCATAAGCTTCACCCACGAAAGCTTATGCTCCAATACTTCTGTTAGTCTATAAGGTGCCACAGGACTTTTTGTTTGCAAAGGAATCAGTAGTATAGGGACCTCTATTCTTGAGTTCTCATTTTAAAAATAAAAAAATGGTTCTTGGTTTTTTTTTCCCTTTTCCTTCTCTAAGGAGGCAGAAGATTTGAACCTCAAGCATCTATTTAAAAGTTGCACTTGGTAGTTCAGTATATCTGACCTTGTACTCTGTGTGTGTTTTTCTTTGTCATGTTTATGCAAATATAGAGACAGTGCAGTAATTTACTTAGCCCTGGCCAATGAAAGGGTGAAGGAAACCATCTGCAAGTATTTGAAGGATGTAATAATGATGGAGGGAGAGTTTAGAAACTGGTATTGTCTAGCAGAACATAAAAAAGAGTAACTGGATATTTGTCATGGTAGACTCCTTCTAATAAAACAAGCTGTCATAACTATAAAAGGAAGGGTAACAGCTCTCTGTGTACAGTACTAAAATCCCTCCTGGTCAGAGACTCCAAAATCCTTTTACCTGTAAAGAGTTAAAAAGCTCGGGTAACCTGGCTAACACCTGACCCAGAGGACCAATGAGGGGACAAGATACTTTCAAATCTTGGGGGGGGAAAGGCTTTTGTGTGTGTCCTTTGTTTAAGGGGTTGTTCGCTCTTGGGACTGAGAGGGACCAGACATCAATCCAGGTTCTCCCCATCTTTCTAAACAAGTCTCTCTTATTTCAAAATTGTAAGTAAAAGCCAGGCAAGGCGTCTTAGATTTACTTTGTTTTCTCAACTTGTAAATGTACCTTTTACCAGAGTGCTTATCTTGTTTGCTATACTTTGAACCTAAGACAGAGGGGATTCCTCTGAGCTCTTTAAGTTTGATTACCCTGTAAAGTTATTTTCCATACTGATTTTGCAGAGATGATTTTTACCTTTTGCTTTAATTAAAAGCCTTCTTTTTAAGAACCTGATTGATTTCTCCTTGTTTTAAGATCCAAAGGGGGTTTGGATCTGTATTCACCAGGAGTTGGTGAAAGGAAGGAGGGGGGAAGGGTCAATTTCTCCTTGTTTTAAGATCCAAAGGGGGTTTGGATCTGTATTCACCAGGAGTTGGTGAAAGGAAGGAGGGGGGAAGGGTCAATTTCTCCTTGTTTAAGATCCAAGCAGTTTGGATCTGTATTCACCAGGGAATTGGTGAAAGGTTTCTCAAGGCTTCCCAGGGAGGGAATTCTTAAGATGGTGGCAGCGGACCAGAGCTAAGCTGGTAGATAAGCTTAGCAGTTTTCATGCAGGCCCCTACATTTGTACCCTAAAGTTCAAAGTGGGAATACAGCCTTGACATGGTGGCACAGCGGTGGGATCGTTTTAAACCCAAAAGCCAGTAAGAGATTTTTTTTTCCTTCTAGCTGCTTGGAGAGCAGAGCTGAAGGTAGATGCATATCTTATCTCTCCTTGCCTGAAGGCAGAGGTGTTAAGTTTTTTTAACAAGGTCCTTTGTTAAGAGAAGGGTTCAATAAATGAGCAAACAACTGGTAAAGATAATTTACAAGCTGAATTGTGTTTTTTTTCTTTTTTACATCCTCGGAAGTAGCTAGTTAGAAACTCTCTGTTAACTCAGCAGGAGCCTGAGCTAAATACATCCCAGTTTCAGTCAACTGCAGAGGGTGAGACCCAGCACAAGAAAACCAGGAAAATGACTACCAGTGAAGCAGCTAGCAAACTAGAACTGGCCAGACTAGAAGCAGAAGAAAATGAGAAAAAACATCAGAGACTACTTCAAATTAAAAAACTCGAGGAAAAAGCCAAACAGGAGGCCCATGAAAGAGAAGAAAAAGCCAAACAGGAGGCCCATGAGAGAGAGGAGAAAGCCAAAGAGGAGGCCCACAAGAGAGAGATGGAGCTGGAAAAAGCCAAAGAGGAGGCGAGAGAAAAAGAAAGGAAGCATGAACTGGAAGCAGCAAGTGCTAAGCAGGATGCATCAGACCATCCTAACAATTCCTCTCCAAGTACCACTTCCCAACCCAGGAAATTCCCCACCTACAAGGCAGGCGATGACACTGAGGCCTTCTTAGAAAATTTTGAAAGGGCCTGCCTTGGATACGACATCCCTCCAACCCAGTACATGGTAGAGCTGAGGCCGCAGCTCAGTGGACCCTTAGCAGAAGTGGCGGCTGAAATGCCTAAGGAACACATGAACAGTTATGAACTTTTTAAAAACAAGGCCAGACTCAGAATGGGGCTAACACCCGAGCATGCCCGTCGGCGGTTCAGAGCCCTAAGGTGGAAACCAGATGTGTCATTTACCCGGCATGCCTATCACATTGACAAAAATTGTGATGCCTGGGTATCAGGAGCAAATGTTAAATCTTTGGAAGATCTGCTTTCCCTAGTAAAAATGGAGCAGTTTTTAGAGGGTGTTCCTGAGAAAATAGAAAGGTACATCCTAGATGGGAAGCCCAAAACTGTAACCGAGGCGGGGGAGATTGGAGCCAAATGGGTGGAGGTGACAGAAAAGAAAAAAGCTAGTAGCAGTTGGAGCGAATATCAGAAGGGGCAAGCCGAAACAAAACCTTATCACCGGGGACAACCCAAGACCCCACCCACATCCCAAGGGAAACCCCAGACGCCTTCTCACCCCACCACACCAGTCTCCAGCAACCAACATCGCCCCGGTGATACCTTAGCAGGGCGATGTTTTAAATGTAATGAACTGGGGCACATAAAGGCTCACTGCCCCAAGAACCCCAACCGATTACAGTTCATTACACCCCAATCACACCAAAGAACCCCAGACCCAGATGCCTCTCTCATACCCTCGGAGCGAAGGGAAACCTTGAGAGTGGGCGGAAAGAAGGTTATCGCTTGGAGGGACACTGGGGCACAAGTGTCAACTATCCACCAATCCCTAGTGGACCCCAAACTCATCAACCCGGAGGCTACAGTGACAATTCAACCCTTCGTGTCACAGTCTGTAACCTTGCCTACAGCCAAGTTGCATGTCCAGTACAAGGGCTGGTCAGGAATGTGGACTTTTGCAGTCTATGACAATTATCCCATTCCCATGCTGCTGGGGGAAGACTTGGCCAACCACGTGAAGCTAGCCAAGAGGGTGGGAATAGTCACCCGCAGCCAGGCTAAGCAAGCTTTCACCCCCATCCCTGTTCCTGAGCCGTCCACCAGGACCCCGTCGGTGTTACCGGAGACCCAAACACAGGTGGTGGAACCGGATCCCCTGCCAACGACTGCAACAGCCGTAGTGAATCCAATCCCAAAGACCCAGCCAAAACCAGTCCCAGAACCGGAACTGGCAACGCAACCAACACCAGAACCATTGTCAGCACTGAGTCCAGCGCTTGCAAACCCGTCTACAACTCCAATGCCAGAGGGCACCAGCGAGTCTGAACTGGTGGAAGCAGCAAATAACCCTACCCAAGAGGCTCAGCCAGAGCCTGAAATACCACATAGTGCACCAGCGGACAGCGGTTCACAGTCAATGGAAAAAGCCCCAGCACCTGCATCGCTTCCAGAGGGACCAAGCCCCAGTCCACAGTCCAAGGAGGAACTGATGTCTCCAGCATCAAGGGAACAGTTCCAGGCCGAGCAGGAAGCAGATGACAGCCTTCAAAAAGCTTGGGCAGCGGCACGGAGCACCCCACCGCCTCTCAGCTCTTCTAACCGATCCCGGTTTGTTGTAGAAAAAGGACTTTTATACAAGGAGACTCTTTCTGGTGGGCACCAGGAAGACTGGCATCCTCAAAGACAGCTGGTAGTTCCCACTAAGTATCGGGTAAAACTCTTAAGCTTAGCCCATGATCATCCCAGTGGCCATTCTGGGGTGAACAGAACCAAAGACCGGTTGGGGAAGTCCTTCCACTGGGAGGGAATGGGCAAGGACGTTGCTAATTATGTCCGGTCTTGTGAGGTGTGCCAACGAGTGGGAAAGCCCCAAGACCAGGTTAAAGCCCCTCTCCAGCCACTACCCATAATTGAGGTCCCATTTCAGCGAGTAGCTGTGGATATTCTGGGTCCTTTCCCAAAGAAGACACCCAGAGGAAAGCAGTACGTACTGACTTTCATGGATTTTGCTACCCGATGGCCGGAAGCTGTACCCTTAAGCAACACCAAGACTAAAAGTGTGTGCCAGGCATTAGCAGACATTTTTGCCAGGGTAGGGTGGCCCTCCGACATACTTACAGATTCGGGAACTAATTTCCTGGCAGGGAACATGAAAAACCTGTGGAAAGCTCATGGGGTGAATCACTTGGTTGCCACCCCTCATCACCATCAAACCAATGGTCTGGTGGAGAGGTTTAATGGAACTTTGGGGGCCATGATACGTAAATTCGTAAATGAACACTCCAATGATTGGGACCTAGTGTTGCAGCAGTTGCTTTTTGCCTACAGGGCTGTACCACATCCCAGTTTAGGGTTTTCACCATTTAAACTTGTGTATGGCCGCGAGGTTAAGGGGCCATTACAGTTGGTGAAGCAGCAATGGGAGGGGTTTACGCCTTCTCCAGAAACTAACATTCTAGACTTTGTAAGCAACCTACAAAACACCCTCCGACACTCTTTAGCCCTTGCTAAAGAAAACCTAAAGGATGCTCAGAAAGAGCAAAAGGCCTGGTATAATAAACATTCCAAAGAACGGTCCTTCAAAGTAGGAGACCAAGTCATGGTCTTAAAGGCGCTCCAGGCCCATAAAATGGAAGCGTCGTGGGAAGGACCATTTACGGTCCAGGAGCGCCTAGGAGCTGTTAACTATCTCATAGCCTCCCCCACCTCCAACATAAAGCCTAAGGTATACCATGTTAATTCTCTTAAGCCCTTTTATTCTAGAGAATTAAATGTTTGCCAGTTTACAGCCCAGGAAACTGATGACGCGGAGTGGCCTGCAGGTGTCTACTATGAAGAAAAAAGGAATGGTGGCGTGGAAGAGGTAAACCTCTCCACGACCCTGGGACGTCTGCAGCAACAGCAGATAAAGGAGCTGTGCACAAGCTTTGCACCGATTTTCTCAGCCACTCCAGGGCGGACCGAACGGGCATACCACTCCATTGACACAGGTAATGCTCACCCAATTAAAACCCCACCCTACCGGGAGTCACCTCATGCCCAAGCGGCTATACAAAGGGAGATCCAGGACATGCTACAAATGGGTATAATCCGCCCCTCTACCAGTGCATGGGCATCTCCAGTGGTTCTAGTTCCCAAACCAGATGGGGAAATACGCTTTTGCGTGGACTACCGTAAGCTAAATGCTGTAACTCGTCCTGACAACTATCCAATGCCACGCACAAATAAGCTATTGGAAAAATTGGGACATGCCCAATTCATCTCTACTTTAGACTTAACCAAAGGGTACTGGCAAGTACCACTAGATAAACCCGCTAAGAAAAGGTCAGCCTTCGTCACCCAGGCAGGGGTGTATGAATTCAATGTACTCCCTTTCGGGTTGCGAAATGCACCCGCCACCTTCCAAAGACTTGTAGATGGTCTCCTAGCAGGATTGGGAGAATCTGCAGTTGCCTACCTCGATGATGTGGCCATTTTTTCTAATTCATGGACAGAACACCTGGAGCACCTAAAAAAAGTCTTCGAGCGCATCCGGCAGGCAGAACTAACTGTTAAGGCTAAAAAGTGTCAAATAGGCCAAAACAGAATGACGTACCTGGGGCACCAGGTGGGTCAAAAAACTATAAATCCCCTACAGGCCAAAGTAAATGCTATCCAAAAGTGGCCGGTTCCAAAGTCAAAAAAACAGGTCCAATCCTTCTTAGGCTTGGCCGGATATTATAGGCGATTTGTACCACACTACAGCCAAATCGCCGCCCCGCTAACAGACCTAACCAGAAAGAAACAGCCAAATGCAGTTCAGTGAACTAATAAGTGTCAAAAGGCCTTTAACCAGCTTAAGGCAACACTCATGTCTGACCCTGTACTAATGGCCCCAGACTTTGACAAACCGTTCCTAGTAACCACAGATGCTTCCGAGCGAGGCGTGGGAGCAGTTTTAATGCAGGAAGGACCAGATCAAAAATTCCATCCTGTCGTGTTTCTCAGCAAGAAACTGTCTGAGAGGGAAAGCCACTGGTCAATCAGCAAAAAGGAATGCTACGCCATTGTGTACGCGCTGGAAAAGCTACGCCCATATGTTTGGGGACGGCGCTTCCAACTACAAACAGACCATGCTGCGCTACAGTGGCTTCATACCGCCAAGGGGAATAACAAAAAACTTCTTCGGTGAAGTTTAGCTCTCCAAAATTTTAATTTTGAAATACAACACATTTCGGGAGCTTCTAACAAAGTGGCTGATGCACTCTCCCGGGAAAGTTTCCCAAAGTTAACTGGTTAACAATTGTTCTTGTAATGAAACATATTGTTAGTTTTTATATAATCAGTAGTATGTCTAAAGGTACATGTGTCTTGTTAACTCTGTTTTCTCCTAAAACTCCAGGAAGAAATCACAGCCAGTGTGGAACCAAACGTCCAACACTATCTGTGATTTGGGGGGCGTGTCATAACTATAAAAGGAAGGGTAACAGCTCTCTGTGTACAGTACTAAAATCCCTCCTGGTCAGAGACTCCAAAATCCTTTTACCTGTAAAGAGTTAAAAAGCTCGGGTAACCTGGCTAACACCTGACCCAGAGGACCAATGAGGGGACAAGATACTTTCAAATCTTGGGGGGGAAAGGCTTTTGTGTGTGTCCTTTGTTTAAGGGGTTGTTCGCTCTTGGGACTGAGAGGGACCAGACATCAATCCAGGTTCTCCCCATCTTTCTAAACAAGTCTCTCTTATTTCAAAATTGTAAGTAAAAGCCAGGCAAGGCGTCTTAGATTTACTTTGTTTTCTCAACTTGTAAATGTACCTTTTACCAGAGTGCTTATCTTGTTTGCTATACTTTGAACCTAAGACAGAGGGGATTCCTCTGAGCTCTTTAAGTTTGATTACCCTGTAAAGTTATTTTCCATACTGATTTTGCAGAGATGATTTTTACCTTTTGCTTTAATTAAAAGCCTTCTTTTTAAGAACCTGATTGATTTCTCCTTGTTTTAAGATCCAAAGGGGGTTTGGATCTGTATTCACCAGGAGTTGGTGAAAGGAAGGAGGGGGGAAGGGTCAATTTCTCCTTGTTTAAGATCCAAGCAGTTTGGATCTGTATTCACCAGGGAATTGGTGAAAGGTTTCTCAAGGCTTCCCAGGGAGGGAATTCTTAAGATGGTGGCAGCGGACCAGAGCTAAGCTGGTAGATAAGCTTAGCAGTTTTCATGCAGGCCCCTACATTTGTACCCTAAAGTTCAAAGTGGGAATACAGCCTTGACACAAGCATTTGTGATTTTTCTCTGGAGGGTAACTTTAAATGTTTGTGCTGCTACCCACCCTCTACGTTGTTTCAACTCATATAGGTATCGGGTAGATTACTCTTTCCTGTGAGTAATTTATACAGATTATACTATTTTATAGTGTGTCTTACTGTTAAGCTAAATCCTTCCTCGGTTATGACTCCTCATACTTATAAACCAACAGTCACAGGGTTATGGGGATGTAAAGATGTGTTTCCGTTTCTAACGCTTAAAGCTGTGCGCTAAATACAATCAGCAGATGGATGAAAGCCAACATTAGGAATTACATATTTTATTTTCATATTGAAAACTGCTTTTATATTCAGAAAAGCTATTAAAAGAACTTATTGCAAATCACTAACTGGTCCCTAACTGAAACTCAGCTATGTACAGTTGCAGGAATAGACTTTTACATTTTATCAGTTTATGCTGGACATCTCTACATTATCTGAACAGATGAATTGGAGACCCCAACAGTTACCCTTCCTTCCCTGTGTATTATCAGTCAGGAGTTGTGAGAACTGATATGCCAGTCTTCCTTCCTTCAAGGCTTATAAGATAGGACATTGTGAGGGAAGAAATTAGATTGCCATGCCAATGATTTAGCACACACTTGCTCATCACCAGATTCCCAACTAACTTTTCAGTTACACAAGCTAGAAAACATACCACTAGACCTGGTATTCCTGATCCTTTGTCATCTTTCTCACACACACCTCCCATTACTCCTCCCCCCCCCCTCCTCTCCCCGCAGGATTCCCTTGAACACGGCCAACACTTCAGACTCCACAACAATACGTAGACTAAACTTTTTTGATAAATTTAATTCCAGTGGAAAGTCTAATATACTTTAGAGTAGTCTCCTAAGGAAAGTGTCAAAACCCCTATTGCTCTAAATGACTTAAAACTGAGCTAGACAAGTCAGTGGACGATGCAGCACATGAAAAAAATTCTGTATTGGCAGGGCTAAGAACAAGATGACCTGATGGAGCTTTCCGTTTCTGGCTTCTAGAAATAACTCTTCTTAGTAACTTTTATCAGTTGGCCTCTATAATACAATATAAACTAATACAAGCTGATTGAAATCAGTCTCTTGTGTTCCTCTCCTGTATTTTTTAGATTTTTACTGCTTCGAGTTGGGTTCTGAGCTACCGTTAGCCTTAATGTTGCTCTAAAAATACTCTTGTCATGGAATTCTTTTGTGTTTTGAGATGACAAAGTCTAAAATGTAGAACAGCTTTAAAGAGTGGAATGTTGAAAGAAGCTTTTTTTAAAATAAATAGTGGAGGGTCTTCATTAAATGTGTTCTGCCGCAATCCGTGCCATGTTCTATCCCCTGGAATTTTAAAATACTGTTAGTGGAGAAAGATCTTTCAGAAAATTACATATGAGCTGGGTTGCTGCACTTCATTATGAAGAACAATGGGATGAAATAGTCACAGAGGCTATGGAAGCGCAATGCTGACCAGGAAACAATAACACACAAGTTTCATGGATAATATTCTAAAGCCATCTGTGTATTTGCCAGCATTAAAAATGCAAACTGTGTCTTGGTATAGACATTACCATGCAGCTGGTGGTCAAGATAAATGAGACACACATTTGGGCCGGGAGGTGCTATCCTTGTGCTTCTAACATACTGTATGAGCATAGTATCCTGGGCACCCAAGGTTTTCTTCAGTACACTTGGAAAACAAGGTAAAAGTGCTCTGCCAATGTTCAAAATTACTGGGTCAGATTCTCCAGTCTGCAAAGGCTTCTTTGCCTTAATTCAGCTGAAGGTAGCCACTGGAAACTTCCCACTGTATGGGAACCCTCTGCAAGTATAAAGCTCCACTGTGTCCTGCACCAACAACGGCCCCTAGAGTAAGAAGGAGAGGGCATTGTGGGATTTGTGTTCCCACAGAATATTATAGTATATTTGTGTCTAAATAATATCAAACAAAAGGAAATTATTTTCTTAGTTAACCAAATTGCCCATGAAAAGAGGAAAACTAACACCAATTATTAGTCCTTAACATGAAAATTCTGTTCAGCACAGCAATCAGAAAATACACAGGATACAAATACCCTAGAGGTTGTAAAGCTTATGAAAAGTATTATTTATTTTTATGACTGTAGTGCCTAGGAGCTCTAGTCAGGGACCAGGACCCATTGTGTTACATACTGTACAATCTAAGACAATATGGACCCAGAAAAGAGAATACAAGGAAACAATGAGACAGTATTGAGCAGCATGATGGGCCCCATGCATGGTCTCTACAAATTGTAAAAATCATCCTTTTTAAAACATACTAATCTTGTGCTTCAAAATGACACTTATGAAACTTGTATGCTTTTTTTAGACTAAAGTGCTTCTATTGATGCAAAGCCAGTGTGTCTCCTACTTTAGTTTAGCAATTTCATCTGCTAGGCTTTCCTGCTGTTGGTGTGTCACTATCAATTAGATAAATGGCTGTCAGCAAGAAGAAATTCAGAAGTAAGTAAATATAAATAGTTTTTTAGGTGCCAAATCCAATTGGAAATGGAATTTCTTCAAATTTCAAATGTGGTAACAAAAAAAGCTCACTTAGGGCAACTTATCTATCGTAAGGTTTTATATTGGAATCCATTATCATAGTGTTAGTGCTTCCCAAGTTCATTAGACTGGATTAATGAAGTCTTTAGTGAGCCTTTGACTCTCCTTCCACTTCTGTTTGTGAGACTCTGCTTGAAGCTTGTGCTCAGGGTTTGTTTTTGTTTTGTATTTTAAGTCCACTGACAGCCTGTACTCCAGTCAGCTTGCTTGGGTACTCTCGCATACCTGTTCGTGTAGCTGCATCTGCTGCACCGCAAGTGTGTGAAAGCACACACAGTCATAGGTGTGGCTGCAGGGCATAGTGGTCTAGTAGGTGGATCTTCATTAGGCCCAGCTCAGATGCTGCACCTAAGCAAGCTGGGGATTGTGCAGAAGTAATAGTCTGGCATGCGGTAAAAGGAATGTTGAGTGTCACTAGCCCTGTCTGCTCCCACAGCCCTTCTTAGCTTCAACTGATCAGTTGATCTAATGTAGAGCCACTGGGATTTTAGTTTCCTCCCCCCACCTCTCAGGTATGTCAGGTATATATCTACATAGATTTTCCTTTTCCCCTGTCTTCATATCAAAATCTGAAAGGGATTATGGTGAAAACTTAAAATCCTGTTGATGGTCCCTTAAAGCCACTGCTGGTTATACTGAAAAGCAAGACGTAAAAGATGAAAACTGAATCTTATACTATAGAAGGACAAAAGAGTTTTCAATGGACTTGCAGCTTCTGACAGCAATGGTGAATTTGGCCCCAATATGTTCCTCACAAATAGAGGAACTTTTAAAAACTTCTTTAGGGAAAAGAAAGATCTGCAAATCCAAACATAATGTAGGAAACAATGAAAGTGGTAGCAAGATGTTGGATGATAAAATACTAGAGACCAGGAACCAGAACCTAAAACTAAAAAGGTAAGACAATAAACAAAAAATGTCACCAACCAGGGCAAATGGGGTGACCACAAAAAGGAGAGAATGGAGTTGGAGATGATAGAGCAGAGGTGGGCAAACTACGGCCCGCGGGCCACATCCGACCCACGGGACCATCCTGCCCAACCCCTGAGCTCCCGGCCAGGGAGGCTAGCCCCCGGCCCCTCCCTCGCTGTCCTCCCGCAGCACGCGGCACTGCCAGCGCTCTGGCCCGCCGCTCCTGCTGGGCAGTGTGGCTGGCTCCAGGAGGCGGGGCTGCGAGCTCCTGCTCCTCTGAGCAGCATGGTATGTGGGGGAGGGTCCCGGGGGACAGTCAGGGGACAGGGAGCAGGGGGTGGTTGGGTGAGGAGGAGGTTCTGGGGGTGGGTGGTCAGGGGACGGGGAACAGGGGGGGTTGGATAGGTGTGGGAATCCCGGGGGGCGGGGGGGGGGCTGTCAGGGGGCGGGGGTGTGGATAGGGGTCAGGGCAGTCGAGACAGGGAGCAGGGGGCGGTTGGATAGGGGGCAGGATCCCAGGAGGCGGGATCCCAGGGGGCAGTTAGGGGAGGGGGGTCCCAGGAGGGGGTGGTCAGGGGACAAGGAGTGGATGGGTTGGGGGTTCTGAGGGGGGCAATCAGAGGGTGGGAGGGGGCGGGGACCACGCTGTTTGGGGAGGCACAGCCTTCCCTACCTGGCCCTCCATACAGTTTCGCAACGCCGAGGTGGCCCTCGGGCCAAAAAGTTTGCCTATCCCTGTGACAGAGGAACAAGACGACTTCTTTTTTTTTTTAATTAATGACTTTGTTACGATGGGGACACTTGAAGATCTGAAAAGACAGCTGTTAGAACAACTAATAAGAACGAATAAAATGATGCATTAAAAGGAAGAAACAAAGGGAAATTGCCTCGAAAAGAAGCTTCTATTAATTTTATTTACCTTTTTTAAGGAGTGACTATCCTGTCTACTCTGAAAAACTATTACTTAAACTCTTAGTGATTCCTGTTCCTCAGGGCTGCTCCCACAGACGATGAGCAACACATCCATTATTTTAATCAGAATCCCAGAAGTCACCCACAGTATGTGAAGTTGGTCCTGTCAATGAATAACTGACTGCAAAACCCTGGCAGAGCACAGGATATGATGCATAAAACTGTAAAGTCAAACTGGCCAGGATTAACAAAAGTAATGGTTATTATCAGATAATACCAGAATGGGAAGATATTAAATATTACACACTACACTAAATCTGTACAAGTTCTTGCAGCAGTCTGTGTATCAACGTAGAAAAACTTTTTAATAAGAGTGTGGTGTTCTTTGACATGCTGAATAAGCAAAAACAAAAAGTGGTGTTTTGGCAAAACTCTTGTAACACATTGTCCAGGTTTTCAGTATATGAATGTTTATGCATGGGGGAGATTTGCCATGGGGTTAGGGAGAACATAGCAATGCCCACTGTCCCATCTTATTTGTTATGATTTTTGAGCTAGTGACACACTAACTTAAACTACAGGGAATGAACCTTTTGGTAGGGGAGAAAATTAAACTGGACCTACTTTATATACAGGTGACCTGTTACTCTCTTGTAAATCCTCAGAAGTCTGTCTCGTATGCTGGACAGGGCATATCAAAGAATTATGGAAGTCAGGTTTTACTGTTTAATGTCAGAATATCTGCAGCAATGTCTTTGAGAATACCTTGTAAACTAATTAAGAGGTAGAAGGCTTAAGAATCCCTTGGGAAAAAATAGTCTTCTAATGCAATTCCATCCTGAGATAGAAAACTAGATGGGCTTGAATGGTGTCTAAACCAGAAGGTGGAAAGGATAGAGAGATAATTGGAGAGATGGGGTATGAAAGGCCCAACAAAAATGCTGCTATATGCTTGTAGCCAATTTTAAATTTCTCATTTGACTGGGTGAGGGAGGGGAGCAAAGGATATGGATCCAAAGAAAATTGTGGTTTTCTGGGGGAAGGTGAAGTCTGATTTTCCCAAATGTAGAAAAATTGTAATTGGGTGCTAATGTCTGATCTGTGCCACCAATTCTAAGAAAATAGAGTATGCAGGCACAGCAGGTCCATTTCCTTGAAGAGTAAGTTTGGTTCCCTTTCCTCAATATGATTTACAAATAATCTACCAAAAAGGGCTGCTAAGACACACTGGACATACTTGGGTCGAGATCCAAATTGATCCAATTTGGAATTGTCCCCTCGTTTATAATAGCAGGAAAGTTATGGGACCATCAGACCTAAGCTCACATGGGCTGAAAACCATATGTGATATTGCTGCCAGTTGTATGCTGCAAAAAGTGAAATGTGGGGTTCTTATCTGATTTCTTGTTTAAAACTGCATTCCAATATGCTCCTGGCTGACTAAAGAGAAGATGTGATTATGGTTATAGTGTTAAATCTCCCACATATTGAGTCTAATGAGAATGTGAGATGTTAAAAAATAGAAATTTATGGGAGAGAGACGTGGGGCCAATCCCGCAAACCCTTATTCAGGCAGGTTACTGCATTAAACTAACTGGGAGTACTTGCCAAAGTAACAGTTTGCAGAGTTCGAGTTGGTTTTAGAGATTAAGTTGGAAAGAGCAGATTTGATAGAAATCAGAGACGAGCCTGTGGAAATCAAAGGTAGCAAATTACAGTTGATATCTGATTTTTATTACTCCATGTGATTTTTACAAAATTCTGAGCATGGATGTAACAAGTGTTGGATCTGGGCTATATATGAAATGCAGTCAAATATATGCTAACAAAGGCACAAGATTCTTAGATGGTAGGCTCTTTTGGACAGGGACTGTTTCTTATGTGTCTATGTTGGAGATATCTCCTACTGGGACCCCTTGGGGCCTCTGGTTCCTTCTACATTGTAAATATAAATGAAGAATGGAAACATACATTTCACACTTTATTGGATTTTTGTAAAAATTACTGAGCAGCCTGACTCAGCAATGCCAAAAAGATAGGGTAGCAGAAGAGAGAATTTAGAACCACAGATGTGTCAGGGTCTTCAGGTCAATCATGATATGATTGCAGAGGTAGTCTTGACTGGAAAGGCTGATTTTGATCATTTATACCATAGATAAGAAGAGATGGGTTTATACAGATTATTATGAGATGGTTGAAAAATAATATTTGATGGAAAATGGATAAAAGACTAGTCCTTCTGATCATTGACTGTATCTGAAAACAGGAATGCCTTGACCAACAGTTTGGGCTTATTGCACTAAATGAGTAGAAGATTGTTTTGTCCTTCATTAAGACTCCGTTTTATAAATTAAAGTGGACTGTGTCCACAATGCATTTCTTCTTCTGAATTAATTGGCTAGTTAGTGCAAATTGGATAATTCATGTTGAAAGTTGGTTAAATTCATTTCAAAATTAAATTAATGTGGGAAAACTTTTGTGCAGTCTGTATTTTGGGTTAACATTTCAGTCCTCCCTCTGATATTCCACAGTGCATTGTTTCACACCAAGATCAGTCTGTCTTTTTACCTGTGTCCTCTACTGCCCTAGGGTCATGATAGCGGGATGTTACCTCCCTGTTTAAATGCTGGTGCACAACATTCTGTTCTTGGCTAGTAACTGTGTTGAAGTAAAAATGCCTTCTTCCTTCTCTTGCCTTTTCAATACAGATGATGGAAAATTGTTGCACATTCAGATCGATACCTCTAATTTTAGGAAATAGAGAAGAAAGCATTAACAATAGTACTCTTTATGTGAGTCATAATTAGTTACTCATGCAAGTGCATTGACTAAACTTGGTTGTGCAATTAGAGAACTAATTATGATGAAAATGCAATTGCACATTTAAATCGCCACCCATACCCTGAGGGTCACCCATTTGTTTCTCCTCCCTCATTTAGGCTTGCTGTAGTCTCTCTGCAATTAAGGAGCACTATTGAAACCTGAAAGCATGTGCAAGTGTAATTATGTGCCCATTTAGACATACTTAACATTTTAACAAGTGCATCCTATTGAAAATTTTAACAAGTAATTTTTTAATGTTAATTAAAAATATAGATACATTAAGACAAGTTTTGCATGAAAGTCCTAATCCAGTAAGCTCATATACATGGATGGACTCTGTTGAAGTCACTGGGGCTCTGCATGGGCATATGAACTTGCACCATCAGAGTCTAAAGAATATATACCTTTCATAACTATTCTAGTCTGTCAGGCTAAATACACAGTAAAAACTGTACAAGAATCCACCTTTATTAGAGAACCTTCTGTTTTAAAAAGTTTTCCTCAATGCGTTCCCCAAACATAATGGGCAAGGTTTTCATTTACACTAAGGCTCCTTTTAACCACTTTCTCGCAGCGTAAAGGGGCCTTGCCATGAGAATATCTTACATTTTGTATCCATTTTAAGACCCCTGTGCATTACCAGAGCAATGTAAAGTGGCCTTAGGGTATGTCTGTACTGCAGTGTAAGTCCAGGGTTAGTAGAATTTGAGTTAGCAGATCCTGGGTCTAACTTAGGCCTTGAGTGTCTGTCTATGCTCACTTGTAACCCCAGGTTAGGAATTGTTGAAACCTTGTGCTCCAGCATCTATGCTGCATTATGTGGGCCTGAGTCGTCTTCCCCCCCCCCCCCACCCCCAATATATCCCAGACTTCCTAGTGCCCTCCCAAAGTGTGGCTGCTGTAGCCATTTGTTCGTGGGACGGTGTGGGAAAACTTGACAGTCCACCAAACTTGACTGTACAGAGGATAAAGAAAGAGAGCCTGTGGAGTTGTGGAATACTTTTGGTAGACTCCCAGAGCACGAGACAAGTGGGGCTGTGCCTACACTGCAAAGCAATAGGGATTGAATGCTGGGTCCCAGCTTGACTCAGGCTTGGACCCTCCACCTCCAGGGGCACTGGGAGCCTGGGTCCGATCCCTGGGTTAGCACAATTTATGATGAAGGGGAGTTAGGCATGAGTCTGAGTTCGAACCCTGGACTTACATTGCAGTGTAGACATAACCTTATTGTAAATGAGAATCTGACCAACCAAGAACAATTCTGTTCCACCTTAATTTGAAGACCACCATTAGATAATTTTGTGTGTTGCCTGTTGAAGACAAATCTGGCTGCGTAGTCAAGCTGTAGTAAAAGGCTCTCTTTGTTGTTTGAACTAGTTATTCAAACCTGATGCACCTTTTTTTTGTTTTTGTTTGTATTAATGTATTTAAAAAATAGTTTTGCCACATGGCTAAGATCTTGCATTCAAAGGTAAATAACCAGTTTGGAAACCCCTAAAAGAGAGGCTTATTTAATATGAAGAATAGAGACACAAGTTATATGGTGTTAAGTAGGCAGCGGAGGTGGGAATTACAGGGGGGATGTGCTGAGCATTGCAGCACCTGCCGTCTAGGCGCCCTGCTGCCAAGTGGAATTCACAACTCTGTGTTAGGCACGCAGGCTCCCTATGCAATGCAGGGGGAGTGAGTTAGTTAGTGGCAGTTAGGAACTGAAGTCCCCCTTTTGAATCCCACCCGTAAAGCCCCCACTATATATGCTGTGGAACCCATAACAAAGTAGTAAATGGATGTTTTACAAGATTACACATTAATCAATACTGACCTAAAATAAGAATCCTAAGATTGACTGACCACTTGATAATCCATATATCCTTGTGTGTTTTGTAAAATGTGAAGTGTTAATTTGAAGCATTACAAATTAGTTTTGTGTTCTGCCTTCAGGGCAATTTAGTGCAGTTTAAACTATATAACTGCATTTGGAAATCTGATTTCTGCTGCTTGCAAATATATATTTTAATATTTTTATTGCAGTAGATAAATAGTACAAACTATTTTTTTGTGCAGTAGGAAGACTTACTGCAATTTCTAGTATCCCATTTACAATTTGGTAATTCTACTATAAACTCTTTTTTAGGGTCCTATAATGTGGCGTTTTATAAACTAGAACTTGGGACTCGCTTCTGCTTCCTTTGAAGTCAATAGCAAAACTCTTGTTAATTTCAGTTGTATGGGCTTGGGCTCATCAACTGCATCAAACTGATACTTAACATAGTATTCTCCCCTCCTTAAAGTCAGCTTCGTTCTGATAATCTCATAGGGCTTGATCATTGCGGTGCTGAGCGCCCTCAACTTCCTTGTGACGTCAGTAGGAGTTTAGAGTGTTCAGCCCCTTTTGGGATTGGGTCTGTTGTTTCTATGGCTCAAATGAAGCTGTGGAGCTGACTATGAAACTGACTAGTTAAACAGCATTTAACTGCTCAATTGCTATCAAGTGTACCAAATACAGGTTAGCAAGCACGTGCTGTGCTTTTGAAATAATATCTGGTATATCTTAACATTTCATTAACTTCAGTGGAATGTTAATGGGATGACAACAGTGTGGTATTATCAGGAGAGGTCCGGCGGGATTTCATACATTTTCTTTCAGTTATTTTCATTAAATTCATCTGCAACAACATAGATTAACAGTTGCATTGTATCAGAGCTGTACCACAATGAGGCTCTTGTATTACAATATCATCCTCTTAATGTTAGTTTAATTGCCCTTTAAAATACAAAGAATATTAAATCTAAAAAAAAAATCTAATTTACAGTAACATCATCTTTTGGGGGAGGTTAATCCCATCAGAAATTTTCTCCCTTTTATAATTAATGTTTGAACAAGTTTTAGGCATATTTAAAACTCAGTTGAACATCTCAGAATATTTCAATACTAGAGGACCCATTACATTTTGTCTTGTGTTAACAGTGATAAAACTGATAATTCTTTGCCCAAACACTATAATGTGAACTAGGAAAACTAGGCACTGTCTGTTGATTTTTGCCTGGTGAATCGGAGATGTAATGGCTAGATATTTTTGTCCATATTAGACTGTAGCGGGGAGACTGAGGTGTCCAGCTCTCATTGATTTTTCACTGGTAGTTTGGTGCCTAACTTCCGTTTGTGCCTTTGAAAATCTTCCACTTCTTGATGAATATTGCTAGTTATTTTGAAATTTCTATGTTTATAGAAATATAGAACATGAATAAAAAATTAATTTAAATGTGTACTGGCTTATAATTTACAATTTGCTAACTTTATTAAAATTGGCATCTAAACTGATTAGAAATGTCATTTGTTAATATTGTACAACTGGGAACTTTCTACTTTGAGTCTAGTTTCATCACATTGTTTTCATTTCCTTGTGTATCTGCAGTTGCATCAGCTATCGTGTTCTTGACCTTATTGCAAATTTCAATGCATTTTTCTCCATTTGGATTTAGTAGAATTATGTATCTCAATGTCGGTTTACAGGCATATTAACCACTTAGTCTAGCAGTTCTCCTACTTAACTAGCACCTCTCACAGAGCAGACCCTGATCCCCAGGTGGGGAAGGAGTCTCTGTTCCCCTGGCTGGGGCATTGGTAATAGGGAACTGGACAGTCAGACCCTCTCAGCTCCCAGAACACTTGCTGACCCATCAACAGAGTGTGTGTTTGTGCCAGGAGAGGGTTTGTCTCTGAGTAGGGAGAAGCATAGAAACTCTCTGATGGTGCCTAGGGCCCTGTGGATATGGAAAGGCCAAGGCTGTTTGAGTGGTTGCTGGAAGAGAGGGGAAGGGAATGGAATGTGTTTTAACTAAGGGAGGAAGTAAAAGGAGGAAAGGATTAACGTTAAAGATGAAAACTCCTGTAAATTTATTAAAATGGAACATATGCTGTAAAACACAAGGTGGGCAGGAATTCAGTTTCAGAGGGCTTGAGGGGAGAAACAAAAGTGGTAAAACTAAAAAAAGAATATCTGTATTTAGAGATACAGTACAGTACTGTGTTAAATGTAAACTACTAAAAAAAATAGAGTTTTAAAAAAAGATTTGACACGGTAAAGAAACTGTTTCTGTGCTTGTTTCATTTAAATTTAATATGGTTAAAAGCAGCATTTTTCTTCTGCATAAAGTTTCAAAGCTGTATTAAGTCAATGTTCAGTTGTAAACTTTTGAAAAAACAACCATAATGTTTTGTTCAGTTACCGACATTTCAGAGTTATCAACAAACTCTATTCCTGAGGTGTTGGTAACTCTGAGATTCTACTATATTCAAGATGCCCTTTGGAGCTCATTGTGCATCTGAAATAACCTGTGCTTTAATGGATAAACCTTTACATCTTGTTGGACACAACCTGAGGATGTGGTGTAGTAGAAATGGATATCTATTTTTTGAAAAGTTGTCCAAGTAGCAAGCAGGAACCTTGCATTTGTTAAAGCAATGTGACCGCAAGATGTTATGAAGGACTAGTTTTCTGTGGGATTAAAATATACATGAGTTAAGAACTCCACTTATTCAAAGACTCTTCAAGAGACAGACTTTATTATGCTAAGATCACGATGACAGAAAATATTTCTCAGCAGTAACATAGGAGGAAAAAAAAGTGAATAGAATTGTGTCCAAAACTAGAATATAGGTAACCACAAAACACATGACTAGGAAAAGTCCTTTCTTTTAGCTATGGTAATGAAGCAACATTTAGCAGTAACCGTTTGAATTAGCATGAAAGGCTGGAACACTTGTACTCAGTTGATTGAAATCTAGTTTTATTAAAAGCGTTTCATTTACCTTTGAAGCAGGGAAAAACAGGAAATTGGAGACGTTTAAGATCTAAAAGGAGGAAAAAATATCTGACTGGAAGATTCTGCTGAATGTTACCCATGTTAGTCAAGTGGTTACTGCTGCTCAGACAGCCATGGAGATTTGGTTAATCCGACCTTATTGATTAAGTAGGCAGCTGTTTCTGTCGTCAGAGACAAGTTAACTGTGATCTTCCAAGGAAAGATCTAATCTGGGTAAAATGAATGGTATGGTTAACGATGCCTGTGTACATCTCCAGTTGCCATGTTTGTTGTGGTTGCCAACTTTGATCATAGTCTGACCTTATTCTTATTTCTCGTGACTTTAAAAGATAGTGCTGCAAATTTCTAAACAGCAAAGGATATTTATAAAGCCAGTTAATAGAGCAGATTAAACAAAATGAGGAACCCTGCTAAATCTGCCAGACATTTTTCTTGATGAAGGAAATATTGCATCAGGGGCTTTTAAATTTTATTGAATACATTTGAATGTTATGGTCTGGAATATACTGCTGCTATTTTAAGACAACTATAGTTATTTGAAGAAAATGCATTTTTAAAAAGGGGAATGACACTTTTCTAATTGGAGCAAAATGATTTGTCACCATAGACTTTGAGAGATCCTTATTGGTGTAACACAGTCTTCACGTTAAGAACAAATTATATGTATTTCATTATCAAAGTTGCCTAAAAAAATTCTTTTGAACAGCCTCCATTGCCGTATCTATTGTGACTTTTTTTTTCCATTTCACGTATTAGTAATGATGGAACAAAAAAGAAAATGGATTATTAAAAGTTCCACTCTGCTGGAGTTAGTGACCTTCCTTACATCCCAAGCTTCCCATTGATTCTCTGCTTTCCCCCCTGGAGAGAGGACCTTCATGTTGGCCTTTTTTTCCACAGAGCTAGCACACCTACTAAAATAATAGGCTCAGCACAGTGGGTGTGACTGTATGCATTAAGATTGAGAAGGATTCGTATCAGCAGTGGAAAAAGTTAGGGGTGTTAAAAAAATAATAATAATAATAATAATAATAATAATAATAATAATTACATTTTGGGATGAGGAAGCATGAATTGAAAGTACTTTGATAGTCTAGCAAAACTGAGTTCAAATCTCTCACATTTAGTATTTAAATTTTTAAAATATTTCCAGTTATCAGCTCACAACAGTGTGTTTTTCCTTGAACGAAAGTATGTTTGAAATGCACACAGGCATCTTAATTAAATGAACAGGCCAAAATGGGATTTAACATAATTGCCCAGTGAGCTAATAAAGTCAAGATCCAGCTGAGTGTGAAAGATTTGTTTGTTTTCTAGCATTATTAGGTAAGTTCAAAACTGTATCCATCATGTTTGGCTTTTAATCTATAATTAGCCCAATTTGTCACATTTTGAAGCTGTTAAACTAGAAGCCTCTAACTTGTTGACCTAGATTCAATTACCTAGATTGTAACAATAGTGCTGTCAAAGAGTATACAGGGTTATTTCTGTTTGTACTGCAAGCAGTAGGTTTGACTGTGCTCTCAAGATGTTGTTTAAGCATATTTGGCTTCAGTGTTGTGTATTTACTTTCACAGTGCAGTAGAGCAGCAGGTGTGAGGAGCTGGGTGTGCTTTTATTTTTGAGTGTATGTATAAATTCATAACTCTTCTTAACATGCCCACAGGTTTTAGGTCCTGCCCCAAGATGGTGCTCATTCTTGGACAACTTGACAGAAGAACTGGAGGAGAATCCAGAGAGCACAGTTTATGACGATTACAAATTTGTTACCAGAAAAGACCTTGAAAATTTAGGTAAAATTTGAGACCTTTTTTTTTTTTTTTTTTTTTTTTTTTTTTTTCTGTTTCTTGTCCTCTTTTCCTTGTTCGGTTTTAAAGCACTCACATTGCTGCATGTTGCCCGTCTGCAGTTTGGGTGTGCTGCATAGTAATAAAAGGGCTGTTAGAAAGTTACTCAAAGTAGTTCTTCTCAACTCTTGCCACTGTTTCTAACATGCCAGTCCCGATTGCCCTACTTGGTGGTAATCTTTGGCAATTCAATGAGAACCTTTGCTCACAGCTTGTCTCCTGAGGATAGGGTGACCAGATGTCCCGATTTTATAGGGACAGTCCCGATATTCAGGGCTTTTTCTTATATAGGCACCCCCTGCCCCCTGTCCTGATTTTTCACATTTGCTCTCCGGTCACCCTACCTGAGGAGAAGGTCGATATACAGTGATTTAGTGTGTCTGAGGAAGTGCTTTGAAGTTCTTTTAGCCCAGCGTTTCTCAAATGGCTGCATGCAGCCACCAGGGAGTTTTTGCGGCCAGGAAGAGCGGTGATGGGGGGGAGAGGCAAAGCATCGGCCCTTCACCCCTCCTTCCCTGTTCCTCCTGGATGCGCAGCCCTGCCCCGCCCCTGGAGACAGGTGGGGCACAATGCTGCAGGAGCACGGTGAGCTCTCCACTGGAGGGTGGGGGAGGCAGTGAGACTCAGGCTTCAGCCCTGGGGTGGTTGGAAGGCAGGTTCCAGAGGCGGGACTTAGGGATCCTGGCTGCGCAGACGAGGGCTCCAGCCGTGGGGCATCAGGTGCCAATACCCGTCTCCAGCTGCAGGGTTTCAGGCGCTGATCCCCAGCTCTGGCCACGCAGCCCCAGCCTTCGGCCATGGGGCTTCAGTTCAGGCTCCAACCCCTGGCCACGCAACAGCAGGCTCCAATCCCCATCTCCGGCCATGCGGCACCAGCCCGAGGCCCCAATCCCGGCAGCAGCTGCTGGCCCTGGGCACCAATCCCCGGCTGCGTGCTCCAACCCCCAGTCCTGGCCGCTGACCCTGGGTGCTGACATGTAGCGCCAGCTGCGTGGCAGAGGGCACCGGCTCCGGGCACCAATCCCCAGCCCTGGGTGTGCGACGGTCCCCGTCCCAGGTGTGTGGCAGTGGGTGCTGGCTTCAGCCTTGTGGTGGCGGACACTGACCCCCAGATCCGACCACACGGCCTCGGGTTCTGGCCACGTGGTGGCAGACACTTGCACTGGGCTCCAATCCCCTGCCTCTGCCATGCAACTCCTGCTCTGGCCTCGGTCATTGACCTCCAGCTGCACAGCAGCAGGTGCCAATCTCCGGCTCCAGCCGCGCAGCTGCGGGGCTCACCACCCACCCTCCTCTCTCATCCGTGCCCCCTCCCCATCGCCCCTGGACTCCACTGACTTCCTGGCCCTGCATCCACCTCTAGAATCATAGAATATCAGGGTTGGAAGGGACCTCAGGAGGTCATCTAGTCCAACCCCCTACTCAAAGCAGGACCAATTCCCAACTAAATCATCCCAGCCAGGGCTTTGTCAAGCCAGGCCTTAAAAACCTCCAAAGAAGGAGACTCCACCACCTCCCTAGGTAACGCATTCCAGTGCTTCACCACTCTCCTAGTGAAAAAGTTTTTCCTAATATCCAACCTAGACCTCCCCCACTGCAACTTGAGACCATTGCTCCTTGTTCTGTCATCTGCCACCACTGAGAACAGCCGAGCTCCATCCTCTTTGGAACCCCCCCTCAGGTAGTTGAAAGCAGCTATCAAATCCCCCCTCATTCTTCTCTTCTGGAGACTAAACAATCCCAGTTCCCTCAGCCTCTCCTCATAAGTCATGTGCTCCAGACCCCTAATCATTTTTGTTGCCCTCCGCTGGACTCTTTCCAATTTTTCCACATCCTTCTTGTAGTGTGGGGCCCAAAACTGGACACAGTATTCCAGATGAGGCCTCACCAATGTCGAATAAAGGGGAACGATCACGTTCCTCGATCTGCTGGCAATGCCCCTACTTATACAGCCCAAAATGCCATTAGCCTTCTTGGCAACAAGAGCACACTGTTGACTCATATCCAGCTTCTCGTCCACTGTGACCCCTAGGTCCTTTTCTGCAGAACTGCTACCTAGCTATTCGGTCCCTAGTCTGTAGCAGTGCATGGGATTCTTCCGTCCTAAGTGCAGGACTCTGCACTTGTTCTTGTTGAACCTCATCAGGTTTTTTTTGGCCCAATCCTCTAATTTGTCTAGGTCCCTCTGTATCTGATCCCTACCCTCTAGTGTATCTACCACGCCTCCCAGTTTAGTGTCATCTGCAAACTTGCTGAGAGTGCAGTCCACACCATCCTCCAGATCATTAATAAAGATATTAAACAAAACCGGCCCCAGGACCGACCCTTGGGGCACTCCGCTTGAAACTGGCTGCCAACTAGACATGGAGCCAGCTTTCTATCCACCTTACAGTCCATTCATCCAGCCCATACTTCTTTAACTTGCCGGCAAGGATACTGTGGGAGACCGTATCAAAAGCTTTGCTATAGTCAAGGAATAACACATCCACTGCTTTCCCCTCATCCACAGAGCCAGTTATCTCATCATAGAAGGCAATTAGGTTAGTCAGGCATGACTTGCCCTTGGTGAATCCATGCTGACTGTTCCTGATCACTTTCCTCTCCTCTAAGTGTTTCATAATGGATTCCTTGAGGACCTGCTCCATGATTTTTCCAGGGACTGAGGTGAGGCTGACTGGCCTGTAGTTCCCAGGATCCTCCTTCTTCCCTTTTTTAAAGATGGGCACTACATTAGCCTTTTTCCAGTCATCTGGGACCTCGCCCGATCGCCATGAGTTTTCAAAAATAATGGCTAATGGCTCTGCAATCTCATCCGCCAACTCCTTTAGCATCCTCGGATGCAGCGTATCCGGCCCCATGGACTTGTGCACGTCCAGTTTTTCTAAATACTCCCGAACCACTTCTTTCTCCACAGAGGGCTGGTCACCTTCTCCCCATACTGTGCTGCTCAGTGCAGTAGTTTGGGAGCTGACCTTGTTCGTGAAGACAGAGGCAAAAAAATCATTGAGTACATTAGCTTTTTCCACATCCTCTGTCACTAGGTTGCCTCCCTCATTCAGTAAGGGGCCCACACTTTCCTTGACTTTCTTCTTGTTGCTAACATACCTGAAGAAACCCTTCTTGTTACTCTTAACATCTCTTGCTAGCTGCAACTCCAAGTGTGATTTGGCCTTCCTGATTTCACTCCTGCATGCCTGAGCAATATTTTTATACTCCTCTCTGGTCATTTGTCCAATCTTCCACTTCTTGTAAGCTTCTTTTTTGCGTTTAAGATCAGCAAGGATTTCACTGTTTAGCCAAGCTGGTCGCCTGCCATATTTACTATTCTTTCTACACATCGGGATGGTTTGTTCCTGCAACCGCAATAAGGATTCTTTAAAATACAGCCAGCTCTCCTGGACCCCTTTGCCCTTCATGTTATTCTCCCAGGGGATCCTGCCCATCTGTTCCCTGAGGGAGTCAAAGTCTGCTTTTCTGAAGTCCAGGGTCCGTATTCTACTGCTTTCCTTTCTTCCTTGTGTCAGGATCCTGAACTCGACCATCTCATGGTCACTGCCTCCCAGGTTCCCATCCACTTTTGCTTCCCCTACTAATTCTTCCCTGTTTGTGAGCAGCAGGTCAAGAAAAGCTCTGCCCCTAGTTGGTTCCTCCAGCACTTGCACCAGGAAATTGTCCCCTACACTTTCCAAAAACTTCCTGGATTGCCTGTGCACTGCTGTATTGCTCTCCCAGCAGATATCAGGGTGATTAAAGTCTCCCATGAGAACCAGGGCCTGCGATCTAGCAACTTCTGCTAGTTGCCAGAAGAAAGCCTAGTCCACCTCATCCCCCTGGTCTGGTGGTCTATAGCAGACTCTGACCACGACATCACCCTTGTTGCTCACACTTCTCAAGTTTATCCAGAGACACTCAGGTTTTTCTACAGTTTCATACCGGAGCTCTGAGCAGTCATACTCCTCTCTTACATACAACACAACTCCCCCACCTTTTCTGCCCTGCCTGTCCTTCCTGAACAGTTTATATCCATCCATGACAGTACTCCAGTCATGTGAGTTATCCCACCAAGTCTCTGTTATTCCAATCGCATCATAGTTCCCTGACTGTGCCAGGACTTCCAGTTCTCCCTGCTTGTTTCCCAGGCTTCTTGCATTTGTGTATAGGCACTTAAGATAACTCATCGATCGTCCCTCTTTCTCAGTATGAGACAGGAGTCCTCCCCTCTTGCTCTCTCCTGCTTGTGCTTCCTCCCAGGATCCCATTTCCCCACTTACCTCAGGGCTTTGGTCTCCTTCCCCCGGTGAACCTAGTTTAAAGCCCTCCTCACTAGGTTAGCCAGCCTGCTTGCGAAGATGCTCTTCCCTCTCTTCGTTAGGTAGAGCCCGTCTCTGCCTAGCACTCCTCCTCCTTGGAACACCATCCCATGGTCGAAGAATCCAAAGCCTTCTCTCCGACACCACCTGCGTAGCCATTCGTTGACTTCCACGATTCGACGGTCTCTAACCAGGCCTTTTCCTTGCACAGGGAGGATGGACGAGAACACCACTTGCGCCTCAAACTCCTTTATCCTTCTTCCCAGAGCCACATAGTCTGCAGTGATCCGCTCAAGGTCATTCTTGGCAGTATCATTGGTGCCCACGTGGAGAAGCAGGAAGGGGACCCCTCCGTCACCCCAGGCCCCCGCTGCCTTCCACGGCTCACATCCATCCCACCATGTCCCCCACTGCCTCTGTCTCCCACCCCAGCCCCCCAATCCAGGGCTTAATTTGTCCTGGGACTTGCTGAGAAAAGTGATATTAACAAACATGCAAGTATCACTTTTCACAGCCTTCCAGATAGCTACCAATAGGGTTACCATATTTTGAGTGTCCAAAAAGAGGACACTCCACGGGGCCCCGCCCCCGCCCCAACTCCACCCCTTCCCCAAAGTCCCCGCCCCAACTCCGCCCCCTCCCCTGCTTCCCGCAAACATTTGATTCGCGGGAAGCCTGAAGCAGGAAGCAGGTAAGCTGGGGGGGGGTGGGGGGAGGAGGCGCGGCCCAGTCTGGCCCCCTCCGACGGCCGGCCCCGGCGTCTCCAGCCTGGCTCGGCTCGGGCCCTGGGGTGCCGGCCCCGGCCGAGCACCCCCGACCCAGCACTGGCGGCCCCGGCCCCCGACCCGGCCCAGCGCACCCCCGGCCCAGCGCACCCCCGGCCGCCTAGCACCGCCGGCCCCCGGCAGCCCGGCCCCCGGCCGCCCAGCACCGCCGGCCCAGCCCCCGGCCGCCCAGCACCGCCGGCCCCCGCCGGCCCAGCCCCCGGCCGCCCAGCACCACGGGCCCGGGCCGGCCCCGGGCCAGCCCCCAGCCCAGCACCGCCAGGCCCGGGCCGGCCCCTGGCCCAGCACCGCCGGCCCCCGGGCCCCGGCCCAGCACCCAGCGGCGCCGGATTTTCCCGGACATGTTCGGCTTTTTGGGCTTTCCCCCCGGACGGGGATTTGAGTCCCAAAAAGCCGGACATGTCCGGGTAAATCCGGACGTATGGTAACCCTAGCTACCAAGTGTCCTGTGAAAAGTGATTGATATTAACAAACATACAAATATCACTTTTCACTGTAATATTTTTATTATTGAGTGTGCAAAAAAACCCCTACATAAATAAATTACAATGATGTGTATGTGCTATTTATTTGTTTTTCCTAATGTTAATCAGGTATTTTTGGGGAAAGTGTCAGTGCGGCCACCAGCAAGAGTTGGTGGCAGCACTTTGAGGCCACCAAAATTTTTGTTGTGAGAACCCCTTAGCCACACAATGAGAAACAGAGGAAAGGAAGAGAAGTTGTTTCTACTTTTAAATATTTATGAGATGCTCAGATACTGTGGTGCTGAAGCCATAGTAAGTACCTTGATAAAGGAATCCACTTGCAAATGGTATCCTCAGTAAGGAGAATATTTAGGACTTTGATACAATGAAATTCATATAGATGTCAATGGAAACTTATTTTTATGGGCTTTTTTATGGTATACATGACCCATATCGCTTTATCTTCATAACATCACTGGGAGATAGGGAGGTATTATCCCCACTTTTTTTTTTTTTTTTTTAAACACAGATGGGGAACTGAGGCACAAACTAAGGTCTAGTCTACACTTGAAACTTAGGTCGACATAGCTACAATGCTCAGGGTTGTGAAAAATCGCCAGGCCTGAGTCCTGTAGCTATGCCAACCTAATCCCTGGAGTACACATAGCTAGGGTGACAAAAGAATGCTTCCATTGACATACCTGCTATTGCTAGGGGAGCCCTTCCATCACTGTAGTCTCTGTCTACACTACAGAGTTACAGTCTCATAGCCACTGTGCCATAGCTATGCTGCTATAGCGCTTGTAGTATAGACATGGTCTTAGCAACTTGACCAGCATAATACAAGAAGTTTGTGATAGCTCCTGTAGCGGAGCGGACTCACTCCTGCGGCGCCTCCTGCTGGTTGTCTCCGGGAATTAGCTCATTTCAGCGCTGGAGCGCCCTCTGCAGGCTGGTGGGCCACCTGTCCTCCGGCCCCCGTGTCCCTCCCGGACCTCGGTGCCCTTTTATCTGGGGTGCTGCCCCCTGGCAGTACACCCCTCAGTACTAGGGTCTCCCCTACCTGGGGAACCCCCACCCACTATCCCTACCTCGCCTCGGAATAAGGCCACTGCCAGTCACCAACTAGCCCCCGCTCCCTGGGGCAGACTGCAGTATAGGCCACTCATCACAGGCAAGGTTGGGTTTGGACCTGCTGCCTTGGCCTACCCCTGGGCTGCCCTCTGCAACCCCCAGTACCCCTTGGCCTCCTCCTAGGCCGCAGCCTGGAGCTTTCCAGGCTGGAGCTCCCCAGCTCCTCAGCCTGTCCCCAGCCCTGCTCCACTCAAGTACTCTGTCTCTAGCTCGCTGCAGCCAGGCCCTTCTCCCTCTGAAGGCAGAGAGAGACTGCTTGGCCTCTGGCTCACAGCCTTTTTATATAGGGCCAGCTGAGGCCTGATTGGGGTGTGGCCCAGCTGCAGCTTCTTCCCCAATCGAATCCGATCTCTAAGGCTGTGTTTACACTAGAGAGCTTACAGTGGCACAGCTGTACCCATGCAGCTGCGCCACTGTCAGATCTCCCACGAAGCCGCTTTATGCCAATGGGAGAGAGCTCTCCTGTCGACATCATTAAACCACCCCGAATGAGCAGCTATGTCGGTGGGAGAGAGCTCTCCTGTCGACATCATTAAACCACCCCCAATGAGCAGCTATGTCGGTGGGAGAGAGCTCTCCTGTCAACGTTGCACTGTGCACGCTTCCACTTATGCCGGCAAAATGTATGTCACTGAGGGTTGTTGGGTTTTTTTCACACTCCTGAGCAACATAAGTTTTGCCAACATAAGTGGTAGTGTAGACATGGCCTAAGACCTAGTCCGGTGTCTTAACCAAAAGACCATTCTTCTGTGAACTTGGAGAGGGTTCAGAATGTCCCTTTTGAACAACTAAGCTGCAGTTTTGGATTTTCATTAACCTGCAAAAGCTAAATCAGATTCACCTAGGATTGACAAATCAGGTTTATTGGGGTATCTTACACCTAAAACTTACAGGTATTACTGTTTTGTATTATTAGATGTCAATTGATGTAGTGTCTTTTGGGGCTATAAATCTATATAAGCTCAAGTCCTTTCTATGAAAGGTTGTCTACTAGTAGCAATCAAGTTTATAAAATTTAGTCCCATGTTTTACAATGATAGCATTGTTTTTTTAACTCAGTCACTTTTTCTCCCAAAAGTGATGCTCGTGTCTTGTTTTTAAAAACATTAAATTAGTTTGGGAGATAAGAGAGAAACTCAGTGTAAATCTCTTATTTCTGGAATTGTCTTTTAGCCAAGCTTTATTAATTTCTGGAACTATTGGATCTGTAGGTAATGTTTGCTTTAAAGAAAAGTTCTCCTTTTTCTCAACTATACAGAGTTGCCTGAAGATATACACAATCTTCTCCCATTTGGAGATTTTCATTCTTTATTTACGTTAGGGCCCAGGGTGACAGTTTTATGAACTGCTGTGGTGCTGTATTTATATCTTTCAACATACCTATTCTTCAAAGGTAGTTACCCAAGGCAAAAACTCTTAATTAAAACATCAGTATGCCACACCAAAACCTGTAATTCAAATGTGTATATCAAACGCGTACATACCTTCAGAAAGCGCTCTTCTCACAAATAATGCTTCTTGGTAAACTATCCATAGATTGTGGGCTAGTGGGTATCTTTAAAAAGTGCGCAGTAAACATTTACTACAGCAAAAAGAAAAGACTGTGTTTGTTGTGGGGCTGCTCAAATTCTTTGCTAGCTTAACATAATGGTTTGTGGTGCTACAGTCTTGAAAAAATGGACATAAATATGGGTGAGTTTGATACTTTCAAATCAGTACCGTTGTTTTCCTTTAGTCAAGTATTCAGTCAGCTTAATTGGGAGAATTTCCTATATCTTACTCTCCTTTGAAGTCCTCTGATAACATTATGCTGTTTTTTTGTTTTATTCCACCCCATCTCCCTCTCCCCCCAGGCCTTGCCCATCTCATTGGATCCCCACTGCTCAGAGCATATATGCATGGCTTTTTCATGGACATACGACTGTATCATAAGGTAAATAAGGTTAATTCATTAAGGCTGATCCTTATTTTAGTACATTTTTGCCATTATGTATACTGTATATTTACTAATTTATATATTTACTCCTGCATTTTGTTTCCTTTCTTTAATGCCTTCTATTTTGTTTAAAAGGTGAAAATGATGGTCAATCCATTTGCCTATGAGGAATATAGAAAAGAGAAAATTAGACAGAAGATAGAAGAAACACGTGCACAAAGAGTTCAACTAAAGGTAGAATTCTATTTATGATGATTAAACTTTTAGAGAAAATTGTTCATATGGAATAGTGTAAAATAACTACACCACAGAGCTGTAATTGAATTGGGAGTTTATGGTGTTTCACCTCATACATGAGTTTGTTGATGTTGCCAGAGCCCTGAAATCAAATTGCAGCCTCAACCTATATATCTCTTTCATATGGAACTGTGGCATTCACATGTATATGGAACCCAATTTGATGAAAAGAAACTGAGATGAAGCAGTAGAAGAAAAAGGACACTTTAGTCTTGTTATGCTTCAAAACTTCCACAGACTACTCAAGGCATAAAGCTTGCACTTTTTTTCCTACTTCTACATGTAAAACTGGAGGTTTACCAAATGACTCGGATCCTTAAAATGCAGTAATGCTCTGAAAAGTGACTGTTGAAAATGGTATCATGGGCTTCCATGTTTGTTTATCAAGGCTTTCCTGATCAAATCTGCTCAGCATACAATTTAAAAAAAAAAAAAAAAAAAAAAATTTTTTTTTTTCTTTATGTCCTGATATCTTATCCCTGCCAAGGCCAAAGATGCTTCAGCATCTCAGTACAACCCTACCAATTCCTTTGGACCAGTGATCAGAAAGAATATACAGCTTCTGCATCTTTCTAGGTGCTGTGTTAACACTGCTTTTGCCTTGTGGTTTTGGCAGATGAATGACCTTCTGAAACCATGATATGGCTTCGCAGTCAACTAGAATGTGAAAGCATGGTATGCCATTTGCCAGAAGACTCAGTACTGCTTTGGGGACCTTGACTTTCCTTATTAACTTGACAGGGAATAGCCCCATGACTGTTTCTATGCGTAGGTCTTAGGAAGCCATTAGTTAGGTGAAACATTTTTTATAATAATGCCTCTAACTGTATTGGATGGGTAAACCCAGTTTTTCATTAATTTGGGTTGAACTTTGTGATCACAGTGAGGAAAAAAGTAGAGATGGTAGAGATTATTTTTGTCCTTGGAACTAAATTCATGATTGTAAAATGTGTAGCGTAGCCAAAATTTCTTGGGCATGAAAGAATATACTGATGAGTTCTACGTTTCCTTTTCTTCATTAGAAACTTCCAAAGGTTAATAAAGAGTTGGCACTCAAGCTGATTGAAGAGGAAGAGGAACAGCAGCCTACTAGAAAAAAGAAACAAAAGGTAAGACTTTATTTAGGAGGTGTCCAAAACTCTACAGAAGCACCAGGATAGTAAATTGTTCTGTGTGTTCATTACTATAAATGGTTAGGCAGATTCGTAGGTCAGTGTTCCTTTGCTTTTTGGATGATGAGGCTTTTGCGTGTGATCATACACTGCATCTTCTAATTAGGTGGCTTTGCAGTGGAATTCATCAGTGGTAGGGAATCAAGAATACAGTGCAATAACATCTGGCCAATTGTATAACAAACTTGTAATGGCAAAGCACTTGCTGTGGAGATGAGGTGGGAGGGAGAGTCCAAAAACTCTCTGTTTGATCAGTAGAGTATCCAAAAACTAAACCTTCCCGTTTATTTATTTATATCATGGTAGTGCCTACAATGTGCTAGGCATTGTCCATATTGTAGGAAGTGACAGTTCTTGACCCAAAGAGCCAACAGTGTAAATTTTTTACTTTGCTCTTAATTCCACTTCATAAAATAGTCAAAACTGTTCACTCTGATGCAACAGTAACTCTTGTACAATTGATACTGAAAATGCCCTACCTGTTTTAGATACAGGCAGGTCTAAACAAATGTTTAGTATCTGGCAGGAGAGAAAAATAGCATATTGCAAATCAATGGCGGAGCTGTGTAACACCTTTTGAAGGCTCTTTCCAACATGGGCCATATAATATCTGCCCTGACACCCTCCTGGTATGCAGCAGAGACTCCCTTTATTTTATATAGATGAGAAGGGTGACTGAGCTATACCATCCTACAACAGAAGAGCACTGGAATTCATATAGTTAGCAGAGCAGACATAAGGTTCATGTGGTGCCTGGTTTGGTGAGAGTTTCCGGCTCGCAAGTGGGATGGTAGGAAGAGATAAAGGGGTGAAGAGGTAGATGATGGTGGTGGAGTCTTCACTGCAAACTTTCTGAGCCTCTATCAAAAGTCTCAGCTTTCAATTTCTTAGTATATTTGTTTGGGGAGATATATATTATACACTGTGCATTAAAGTAAAAATAAAATACCATATAAAATATAGGTTCTGAATATTTCCCTGAAACAGTATTAAGGATTTTACCAAGGACAGGTGATTTATTTTTTGTTTGTTCTGCTGTTTATTTTTAGATTAGACCATTAGCCAGACATTTGTAGATACTAAGCTTCTCTAACTTAAACCTATCCCCTTTCATGTTTTTTCCTTTCTAAGCAGCTGTGAAAACAAATAGTTGGACTAGAGAGAGCCCTCCTGGTAGTAATTTTGCAGCTGCATCAGACAAAAGGGTTTTTTTTTTTTTAATTAAAAGAGAAACCTCTTGAGGAAATCTTTAATATGAAGCATATTAATACTAGTTGAAATTATAAATTCCTTATGCCTGATCCTGTGTCCAGTAAAGTCAGTGGCAAAACTACCATTGGCTCCAGTGTTGCAGGATTAGGCTCTTTAATGAGACCGATAAAATTTCCTCTTTCCTTGCTATATTTGGGATTGGTTGGGGGGGGAGTCGTAAGTATATTTGATACTAAAGCAGTTTTATAAAATATGAATGGAAATGCATCTCCGTGGAATATAACATATGTGATGGAACCATCCTGGTCAAGCAGTTTTCTCCACCTGTAAACATGGCTGACTAGCTAAGAGATGCTGAGGAGTGTCCAAGTTAACACATATTTAACACATTGTCGATACTAGAGTTGGTTTCATCAAAACATTTTTTGTGTCAAACTGTTTCATTAGGACACAAACAGAGGACTCTTAGGCTTGGTCTACACTTACCCCCCAAGTCGAAGTAAGGTACGCAAATTCAGCTACGTGAATAACGTAGCTGAATTCGACATACCTTACTTCGAACTTACCGCCGTTCAGACGCGGTCCACACGCGGCAGGCAGGCTCCCCTGTCGACTCCGCGGTACTCCTCTCGTGTAGCTGGAGTACCGCAGTCGACGGCGAGCACTTCCTGGTTCACACAGACGCGATAAATCGAACCCGGAACTTCGATCCCCAGCCGCCGAACTAGCGCGGCAGTGTAGACATACCCTTAGATCTAGAAAAGAAGATAGCCTGTTTCAGTACTAAGAACCTGTCCTTAATGATTTCAAAAATAAAAATGGACTATTTCAACTATTTTGTAATCTCAGCAGTAGTAACGCATAATGATATGTCATAACATAATGTAAAAATAATAAAAATGAAGAAAAAACATAAAATAAATATTTGAAATTCCCAAATGAAATTATCGGAGCAAAAAGAAATTTCAAAATTTAAAAGTCAGAATTTCCCATGAACTGGAGATTTGGAATTTTTACAAGCTCTAATAGACACCTTAAAATATAAAACATTGGACCTGAGGTTCCTATAGTTTGAGTAGCAGAATATATTTTGTTAACAGACGTGTCAGAATAGTTTTTATGTGATTTATATGAAAATAGTAAAACCATACTATAGATAAATTGAATAGATCTTGATGTAAATGGTCTGGGAGAACCAAGCAATCAGTATTTTATATCCAGTTGTCCTTTCTTGCTTAATTAAACCTGAATAGTCATTGAATGAGCTTTACATTTTAAATCATTGTACCAGCAGTTGTTTCAAAATTTTGTAACCAACTCTTGGTTTTTCTTCTTTTGTAGAATCTGCCTAACATTCTCACTGATGACCGATTCAAAGTCATGTTTGAGAACCCAGATTTCCAGGTGGACGAGAAGAGTGAAGAATTTAGGCTGCTTAATCCACTTGTTTCTAAAATAAGTGAGAAAAGAAAAAAGAAACTGAAGATTTTAGAACAGCAAGAAGCACAAGAGCAGGTACAACCTTTTCCTTCTAGGTTAGGATTACCTATCGTTCTTTGTTTTTTATTACAAGCATTCAGGCTTTTGTTTATATGACCTTAGAAAGGAGAAGAAAACAATGGAAAATTATCAATCTGTCTACAAATGAGTGTGACTAAGATTTATATAAATAAGTTGTTATTAATATTGATATCTAAATATACTCCTTAATTGTTGTATCTATCACATAGTGTGTCTGTGGATGTAATTAGAGTCTACTCTGCATGCTGTATTTGGTTAATGTGTTAGAATTCTAGTTCTCTTCAAATTGGACATATGTAGAGATTGTCACGTACTCTAATTGGGCAAAGAGTTTTTTAAAAAATCAGTTAATGGTTCCTTAGAGTAACTATTTTTGTCTGCAGGAAGAGGAGGAAGAACCAGAAGGAAAACCAAGTGATGCAGAAAGTTCTGAGACTTCAGATGATGAAAAAGGCTGGGTTGAAGAGGTCAGGAAACAGCGCAAACTTCTACGCCAAGAGGAAAAAGTAAAACGGCAGGAAAGGTTCAAGGAGGATCAGCAAACAACACTGAAACCTCAATTCTTTGAGATTAAAACAGGGGAGGAATTCAGAAGCTTCAAGGACTCTGTCAAAAAGCAAAAATTAATGAAGTAAGACTAACACTTCAGTTTAATGAAGTTTGGTTGGGTTGTTTGCAACTGTCTTTTTGTTACGCGGGCCCAGGTTATTTTATTTAGTAGGCACAATGATCCTGGAAGCAGTTTCTACAGCCAGACATGGTAATTAGGGGGCATAATTTGAAGTGACACTCATTTAATCTCTTATTCCCTTGTTATGTGAATGTGGTATGTGTAGTCCCTGTGCCTTACTTTAAAGGAAAAGAGTAAGGGTTTGATACTTTGAACTAGATTGGGAGGCCCTTACCTCACACAGGTGAGAAGTTTCTCATATAGATAGTCCCATTGATGTTAGTGGGACTACTCCATGTGAGTATCAGTTCACCAGTGTGAATAAAGGGTCTTACAATTTCACCCTGTGTAGTCTCTCCCCATTAGAAAACATAGAATACCCCATGATTTCTCCGTGCTTACAAAGTAAACTCTCTTTGCTGGGAGTGGACAGTAAAAGTATCTTTTGACCTAGATAGGCCCAAAATGTCTGGATTCTATAAAAACTAATCTGCTATCTTAGTTGTCAGAGTTCTAGTCTCCAGGCTTTCTCCTTGCAGTGCTAAAAGCCAGGGTTAAATATTTTGTCTGAGTTTCATATTTTGTTTGTATACAGTGTAGCCTTGTTGGTTCCAGGATATTAGACAGACCAGGTGGGAGAGGCAATATCTTTTATTGGAACAACCTCTGTTGGTGAGACAAGTTTTTGAGCTTACACAGAGCTCTTCTTCAGGTCTGGGAAAAGTACTGAGTGACACAGCTAAATACAAGTTGGAACAGGCTGTTTAGCCCAATAGTCCCCAAATTGTGGGTTGCACTCCCCTAGGGGACGTGGAGGAACATTTGGGGTGGGGCAGGGCCCAGGCCAGCCCCCA
The DNA here is from genome assembly GCF_028017835.1 of Emys orbicularis. Taxonomy (NCBI): domain Eukaryota; kingdom Metazoa; phylum Chordata; order Testudines; family Emydidae; genus Emys; species Emys orbicularis. The sequence continues at coordinate 32,473,324 of NC_088685.1, forward strand.
ATGGGGGGCAGGGAAACACACATTTTAAGGGATCATTCAAGGCAAAGTGGCCAGTTGACACTTTTCCAGTCATGGGGTGAAAGGAGACACTAAAAATCATGGACTGAATAGAGGCACTGGATTTATGGTTTATTACAACAATCTGTAGCCCATTAAGCTGCCCCCTCGTTTTTTTTCCCCCCCTCCTTCCTTGCCCCATGACAGGAGAGGTGTTAAATACAATTTTGTTTGTATCTTTTAACTCAGCTGTTACCTAAAGCAGTAGGGTTCTGTATCTAGAGCATTTCTGCCTTTTAGAGATGCCAGGAAGTGTCCTGACTTTCCAGGTGTTTAGTGCCAGACATTCTCATTGACCTCACTTACATATCTGCAGCATTTTAAAAAATCAGACTTTTCTTACAGTTTTATTAATTGGAGATCTGTGCTGAAACTAATAAGCCTTGAAAGACAGCAGCTGCTGAGATATGTCATAGCATGCCAAGTGCTCAGCATAGCTCTGACTAGAATGAATGATCTAACAAGAGGGAGATTATACATGCCAAAACATTTCCCACACAAATAGTGAACAAATGTATCCATCCTAATGTCTGATGATCGTTTTGCTGTTGTTCAGATATGGCAGATTTGTCAAGGTACCATTTTGTCACTCAACTGCATGGTGATAGGCATTTTAGAAATGGTTAGGTAACACAGTGATGTGTATTGAAAGGAAACATTGAACCCAATACATTTAGGACCGGTTTTTCTTTTTTAAAGTATAAAATTGGTTCTGTAATATCAGCCTTTGGGTTCTACTATAAGCACTGTAGAAATCCCCAAGATAGAAAACGATACGAGAAACAATTTTCTTATGGAGTGCTATCTAAAACAAACACACAGCGTCATAAAAACTCTGCGGTTCATATGCATATGGGGGGGTTCTTTGCTCGTAAATGTTATCATCAACACGTGTGAAGAGGCTAGTGCTCAAAAATCTCTGCATTTGGAGGCCAGGTTAAAGAACCTTGGGAAGAGACCAACAATCTACATGTTCTGTCTGTAAAGTGACATACACATCTTGGGCACCATATTATAAATCCTAGTTGAGATTAGTACTTCAACCTTTGTCTGTTCTGCAGGTGTTGCTTGCATTTTCCCTGCTCACTTTTGTTAGCAAATTTTACACCTAGCAGGTTTGTGTTCATACCTTTATTCAGCGTACGCGTTCTGGATGCTTCAACTCCTTATCTAGAATCTTCTTCAGCTTACATATTAAGTTTTCAGTTTACTTGCTCCTGGCTGTTTTCCTTCTTTTCATTCCAGGGGATGGGGCTGCTTTTGTGCCCTTTTGAGTTTTTCAGAGGTATACAGATTGTAGTGTAAAGTCACTGGGTGCTCTGTCAGAGGGGAGAGGATCGTGTGCGTCTTCGTTTTGCCACTTCAGCCAATGATCTGAAAAGGAGAACAAATTGTGAACAGGTGGCATGTGCTCTGATTTCCATTGCAACAGGGGCCGAAATGGAAGCACGTTTCATTATTGCCAACCTACTGTTTTTGTAAGTTCACGCAATGACCTCTGATTAAGGTGCTCTATCCCACTGAAGGAAACTCTCAAATGCTTCCTTGATCTTAAATGAAATGACTGAGGAGTAATCACAAACAGATGGGAACCTTAACTGTAAGCAAGCAGACTGGGATTCAGCTAACAAGCTTAAAGTCAGCTCTAGATAAGACTGAAAAGTTCAGAAGAAATAAGCACAGCACAACACAGCAGGAAAGAAGCCCCCACACTGTGGAAATTACGTAGTGTAAAGAATCTTCTGTGTGGAAGGGTGGTTGGGTGTGTGTCTGTGTGCACGCACATGTGGGTGTGGGTATAATCGCTGTTTCTGTTGTAGAGGAGAAAATTGAAGGCAAATACTGTAGATCTCTTCATGGGATAAAAGAGAACCGGTGATGACAAACTGAATAGACTGCCATATGGAAAAAGTGCCTATTGTACTACCAGTGGGCATGATGTTTTACAAACTTAAAACAAGACATGATCCTACCATGAGGGGCTTAGGCAAAACATAGTGACATGATAGCAGATGAAATTAAGAAGAAATAGGATAATTAAACAAGTGAAGTGGACTAGAGTGCGCATCACATCCTTTTCCTTTTTCAGTGAGCTGCTGTTGTCGTGCCATGTGAAATTTTTTCTCCATGGGGAAAAAAATGTTTAAATTACAAGTTCTGTGAAGAATGATCCCATTTACACTCAGCCAAGAAGCATTCAGACTGCGCATGGGGTACTCCCCAAACTCTTCCAAAACCTTTAATTATCAGCTGCTGTCAGTTTATAATCCCATATAGCTGATCTGATGCAAAGCATGATTTGCCCTGATCTGTGCTTATCATAAAGGCACAGTCATCATCGTGTCAGCTAGCTTTATTATTTAAAACCATGTTTGAACATGGTAGAATTTTGTAAAGAAGACTAGCCCTAAAGAGAAGTCTACTGGCCCTATACCATGATAAATGCTCAGCATTTTTATGCTGACTCCTTGAGCAATGTACTGAAAATTGGAAAGATTGTAGTGGCATGTACCATCTGGTGATTCTGGCATGTTTGTCTTTGATTTGATTTAGCCAATTTAAAGAATGATGGTCTGTGACCAACATAATTAAGTACTTAAATGCCTCCACTACCCACTTAATGGCAAAGCGTTCTTTTTTCTATAGTTGTATAATGATCCTGGGGAAATAGTTTATGACTTATATAAAACTGGGTGTTTCTTTGTCAAGTTCCTGACTCAGCGCTGCTCCAAGCCCAACTTCTGAAGAATTGGTGTATACTTGAATTTCTTCATAAATTCAAGGATTCTCAGGACAGGAGCATTCTGAAACATATGCTTAACTGCAGCAAAGTCCTTAAGAGTAGTCTCTAATGACATTTATGTAATGAGCAGACTGAGCTCAGAACCAGTACTCCATCCTCATTCTACTTTGACTTGTCAGCCATATTTGACACTGTTGACCATGTTCTTCTTGAAATTCTTCCTTGGTTCCATGAGACACACTCCTGCTTCACATCCTACTGCTCATCGCTTCTTCAGAGGATTCTCCTCATCCCCACTCTAACATTTTGTGGGGATTTCACAGGACTCTGTCTGTGGTCCCCTTCTCTTCTCCCTCTACACCTTATCTCTGGGTACTTTATTCACAAATTCAAATACCATTTCTGTGCTGACAACTTCACAGATCTACCTGTCTACTCCAGGCATGTCTCCTGTCCAAATTAAAATCTTGGCCAGTCTTTCTGACATCTCCTCATAGGTGTCCAGCCATCAGCTCAATTTCAACATGGCTAAAACAGCTCTTCATTTCCCTCTTTTCTTTCCCTCCAAAACCAGTCAAAACAAAACAACCAAAACCCACCCTGCTACTGCCTTTATTGGTCACGCTGGACAACACCAACATCCTGCCTGTTGCTCAGGCCCACAATGTGGGTGTCATCTTCGACTCAGCCTGTTCGTGAGGACACAGACCTCTCTCTATGTCCAAATCTTGCAGACACTTTCTGTGTAATCTCTCTTGAGATACAACCTTTCATATCCATCTCCTATAGCTAAAACTCTCGTCCAGGCTATCATCATATAATGTCTTGATACTGCAACATCCTTTTCTCTGGGCTTGACAAATGCAGTCTTACCCTGCTCATATCCATTGAAAATGCTGCTGCAAAGATCATTTTCCTACCACAGTGCTTTGACCATGTTTTCCCATCTCTTTGCATCAAATATAAGCTGCTTGTCTTTACTTTCAAGCCCTTCCCAATCTATCCCCACCCTAGCTTTCATTCGCTGTCAAGGTGTCAACGTCAGTGACAGCCTCCATCATCCACTTATTAAAGTTTCAGATAAACACCTTTGTGTTTTCTCACATGCTGCACCTCCTTAAAACTTCTCTGCTCTGATGCCTGCAAAAACTCGACAATAGTTAAGCCGCTGGTGTGCTGAGATCAGCCTATTATGCTGACCATTGTCTCATTGTTTCCTTGTGCTCCCCAGTCTGTCTGTATCCATCTGTTGACTCCTGTCTTACCCTTTGTTTCTGCCACAAAGAGCTTACGATCTGTCATCTTTTTCTGTCTTTGTACAAAGCCTAGCATGATGGGATTCTGGTCTTTGGCTGGGACTCCTACGTGCTATGGTAATACAAATAATAAATAATAACTGAACAGCACTCTTAATGTACCCGTTGGGCCATCTTTTTGGAGGAGATAAAAAGTATGTTTCCTTCCCCTTTGCTGTGGCTGGAATAGTTGTATGTCACAACATAGATGTTTAAGCAATATTTTTGTATTTTACAGATACATATATGCCCCCCCCATTTATAGATTAAAGCTATTATCCCATAGCCTTTTCCTACTATCTCCCCACATTAATTTTCCTCTGACTGAAGCACCATCCAAGCAGTCATGCTAAAGAATTGCTGGGTAGTAGCCACATTTCTCTCATTCACTTTCAAAGGGGAGAAAAGTGAACTTCAGTTTAAAGTAGAAATCCCGCTACACTGTCAGTGACTGATCTCCTGCCATAGTTAGCTCTGAGGCTTAGCTTGTCTTCTCAAATAGCACAGATGGAACAAGTTTTTACAAGTTCTCACTGAAAAATATATTGGAGGAAAACCAGAATCAAAATACCTAGTCATGGGGGGAAAAAGCAATTATTGACAGTAATTTTGTATAGTTCATATGAAAAAGCCTTTCATATACATAAATTACTTTTTAACCAAGATCCTGCAAACTCCCCTGGCTCCATACCGAGGGCCCAGTCTTTCAGCCACTTCATCCACAGAACTTCTATGGACTTCTGTGACTGCCTTTCACATGTATGTTTATGATTGTCTGTTTTTTCCCTTCATAAAAGTAATCTGTGAAATATATACATCAGTACCTTGCTGATAATTTGCACAGAAAAGGCAGTCTCTCTCCCCATCTCAACAAAGATCTAATAGTTAGATCTTGGATTGCTAAGACTTCATTACAGTTATGTTAGAGCATTTATAACTAATGCTATTTAAAAGCAAACTAAAATTGTCAGACTAAATGAAGCATATTACATAATAAAATTCAATCTTCTTTACTGATTTAGGCCCTGTCCTATTTGCAGTTAGTATTACAGTACTGTACTACATAGGGCCCCAATCATGGATCAAGGCTGCATTGTGCTAGGGACTGTGCAAACACATAACAGAGACAGTCCCTGCCCCAAAGAGCTTAGACTCTGTGTCAATGGGAGAAGGGGTCTGTCCACATAGAGCTCCTTATGGAATCAGGGTCTGTCTTGCTAATTCAGGAAAATTCACAAAGGTCTTCCATTCATTAGTGCAGAATCATGAGGTTTGACTCTATTTTTAAATTTAAACCTATGATAGGTATAGAATATTTTCTCCTGATATTGAAGTAGGATGAAACTTTTAGAATCACTGCCATACTGCCAGTGTTATTTTAATCAGCTCAGGTAGCTGCTACAAATAGGGGAGTCAGAAATGCCAATTATAATGGGGGGGAGGAATCAAAATAAATGTTAGTCTTTCATGGTAGAAAGTATTTTTGGCTTTAGAAACTAAGGTTGCTAAGCAAAATGGGTGCATTTTGCTTTAAATGTCTGTTTTAAATTTTATTTAAGATCAGTACTAGAATATCTACTGCAACTGAATTATCTGGCACCTCCAGATATTCCAGAGAAAACTGCTGTCATAGCACATGTTGGTTTGGTGGGAATGGCATGGACTAATTGGATCTGGTTTATGTCTTAACTAGGGCCTGAATTTAAAAATTAAAAAAAACTGTCAGAAGTTGAAAAATGGCTGTACAATGAGCAATACGTGAAGGGAATAACTGAAACTTGCTTTCCATTTGTGTTGACTGCATATATGTTGCTCAGTAATTGAGTGCAGAATGACAGAAGTGCAACCCAATTGCAATTTTTTTGCAAGTTATAGGATTTGACTGTTTTGTAGAGTTTGTGATTTCTTCTGTTTGCTATTGTAAAAACTGATAATACAATGTTATGGTGACAAGAACAGAAACAGGCTTTTCTTTAATTGTTCTCTGCAGAAAAACTCTTGGAGATCGCTTGAAGCTTGAAGAAAAGCTTGGCACACTCAGTGTATCTGATACCACAGTAGGCAGCAAACAGATGACATTCAAATTAAAAAAGGTGAGTTTAAAAAAAAAATCTTCTGTAAATAAGATAATGCACAGGATGATACATTTATTTGTCATCTGAAAAAACAGGGAGCCCTAAAGCCATCCGAAACGGATGTCCCTTTTGATTTCTTCATACATTGACTGCACCTTTACTATTTTGCACACCCTCGTGTGTGTGGGAAGCCCCACCAGACTCATATCCTGGTGGGAAATACTAGTTCCCTCTCTTAGTAGATCATCTGTAGCTATATCATCTAATGCTAGCACCTTGTCAGTTCTCACAGCCTTGGGTTTGCTCAGTAGTTGATTCATAGGCAAAAAATACCCAGGATGCTGAAAGAAGTGATGATGATGTCCTGTAGGTGAGAGTCTTCCCTCTGAGTCATTAGTGATGGGAGTGCCTCTTATTGATAAAAACAACTCCCGACCACTTTGGTCACTGAAGTTCCATGGCACTAATGTAGTCCAATGTACTTGCCAAATTATAATTAGAGTGAGTAACTGCATTCTGCCCACCTAACTTTCCCAAGCAATTTCAAGTGGATGGTGTTTTCGTAATTCCTTTCTGGAAATAGTTGTGTAGTGTCTAAACTGTTTCACCCTCCAGGTGATTGCATTTTGGGGAATGGGGAGGAGGCAAGGAGGAAGGAAATGGATTTTGTGTATGTGTTTACATATTTTGTAAACCACTTTGGGATCTCTGGGTGGAAAAGTGATACACACTAAAACATGGTTGGAGATGGTGAAAGATAAAGATCCATATTAGTTGATTCTTCAGCTGGTGAAATCTGTTTCAGTTAAAACTGGTCTTCCTCTAGGCAAGTTGTTCATCATAATCCATTTCTGTTCAACACCTGTCAATTAACTCTCATCATGGAAGTAAAACTACAATAGTGTTGTCAGAATGTCTGAAGTAGTTATTAGAATGTGCCACTTTGGATAATTGGGTCACAAAAGGCTAAGTAAACCAAAGTCACTGGAATTTCTTATTGTACTTCCTATCACCAATTTTTCATAAGCCTTTCTCATCTACGTTGTGGTTTGATCTCTGTATCCACTTTGGAATTTAAAATGTGTGGACTTCGGAATAAGTCACAGATTCCAGTGAAGCTCTGCGAAGGATCACCATTTCAGGAGCCGTACCAGCAGGTGTAACTGATACAGTAGCTCCTTACAGCTAATTAAATGAGCTTTGCAGGGCTTCCCATGCATACTCTTTTTATAGGAGCTTTAAATTAGAAAATGCTGAGACAGAATGCATCCTACAATTGATGATCAGCTTCCATAAAGATTTTTGGGGGAGGGGAAGATTTGGGAATAGTTTGAAATACCATTCTGGATTTGATCCCAGCAGAATCAGTATATTACTTTAAAAATAACAGGAGTACTTTTGGCACCTTAGAGACTAACAAATTTATTAGAGCATAAGCTTTCGTGGGCTACAACCCACTTCTTCTATATGCATCCGAAGAAGTGGGTTGTAGCCCACGAAAGCTTATGCTCTAATAAATTTGTTAGTCTCTAAGGTGCCACAAGTACTCCTGTTATTTTTGCGGATACAGACTAACACGGCTGCTACTCTGAAACCTGTCAGTATATTACTTTGTTACACTTCTGTTGCAAGTGACTCATTTAAGAGTTCATCTCAGTGTGGTTGCCTTATTGAACATACAAATGTACAAAATTTATAGTTAAAAGTAAATATGACAAATAGTTCAGTTAATGTGGGCCCCCAGTCTCCTCTCTGTGAAGTGGGGAGAAGAGAGATGAAGAAAAGTAAAATGGGATGGAAAATCCCCCTCTCCTTCCCTGAGCCAATCCCACTATAGTCCATGGGAGCAGAAAAAAAGTAGGCCTGGAAAGGAGCCATGTCATATGAGATGATCTTTTCAAAAGATGAAGAGAATGCAGTTGGCAAGCCTAGTGGGAGTTTAACGCTGCTAGGACTATCATTAACTCCTGCCTTTCATTGCCCCATCTCCAAGGTTTAGGTGCAGATATGTCGTCTTTTTGGAAGAGGGCAGAAAAGTAATGCATAGCCTTCATAAGAACGATTATACTGGGTCAGACCAATGGTCCATCTGGCCCAATAGCCTGTCTTCCAACAGTGGCCAATGCCACATGCTTCAGAGGGAATGAAGAGAACAGGGAACTATTGAATGATCATCCCCTGTTGTCCACTTTCAGGTTCTGGCAATTAAAGGCTTAGGACACCCAGAGCATGGGGTTACATCCCTGACTATCTTGACTAATAGCCATTGATGGACCTATCCTCCATGAACTTAGCTAATTCTTTTTTGAACCCAGTTATACTTTTGGCCTGCACAACACCCGTTGGCAATGAGTTCTGCAGGTTGATTGTGCATTGTGTGAAGTAGTACTTCCTTTTGTTTTTTGTTTTGTTTTGTTTTCAATCTGCTGCCAGTTAATTTTATTGGTTGACCCTTGGTTCTTGTGTTATGTGAAGGGGTAAATAACATTTCCTTATTCACTTTCTCCACACCAGTCATGATTTTATAATCTCTATCATATCCCCACTTAGTCATCTCTTTTCCAAGCTGAATACTCCCAATCCTTTTAATCTCTCCTCATATGGAAGTTGTTCTGTCCCTCTACTAATTTTTGTTGCCCTTCTCTGTACCTTTTCCAATTCTAATATATCGTTTTTGAGATGTGGCAACCAGAACTGCATGCAGTATTCAAGGTCTGGGTGTACCATGGATTTATTGAGTGTCATTATGATATTTTCTATCGTCTTATCTGTTCTCCAAGGGTTTAGTATTTTTAGTTCTTGTGGATCAGTGTAGTTGGAGGCTGAACAGGTTTTGGTACCTGAGTGGCTCTGTGGTATCTGCTTCCCTCCAAATCCCAACTTCCCCCCACAGGAATTGATCATTGTTAACATTGCAAAGTTTATCTCCTGGCGTTTCCTAGATGATCTGTCTTTTTCCATGGTTTTTACTGTGGGGTCCACAATATTCTCCGGTGCCTTTCAGTTCCAATTGTTTGCAGTGTTGTTGTAGCTGTGTTGCCCCAGAGAGAGGGGAGACACAAAGTAGTTGAGATAATATCTTTTACTGAATCGACTTACACAGGGTTTTCTTCAGGGCTGGCCTTCTAATGTCCTTCATAACAAGTGAAATTTGATTTAATCAGTAAAGTAACAATTCCAATATGCTGGATAAAGATGTAAAAGGGACTGTGTGGAAGGAAAGTCTTTGGTCATCAAAAGAGAAAAACATGATTCAAGTCAGTTCCATATTAACAAGCTAATGCTTAAATCAATGCAGCTTTATTTTCTAAAGAGTACTTTAGAATGCATTCTGGACAGTGGTAGGAAACCCCTTTTTATGCTATCACATAGCAAGTTTGTTGACATCCGCTTATAGGGTAAGAACAGCTGATAAATTTAAAAGTCTAAAAAGCAATAACTTTTGGCAGTATAGTAAATGTTACAAAGAAATACTGTGGGGAGATTTAAGATATTTAAGAGAGTTTCTTGAACCAAGAAATGGATTAACAAGGGTTTCGTTGAGATGCTTTAAAGGAAAGAATATTTAAAATGCAAGAACAGTAGTTGCAAGTTATTTAAAAACAATTACAATTTGTTTTAGGAGAGCTAGCTACATGTTATAAAGACTTCTATTAAAATAGTCAAAATGGAGATAGCTGAACAGTCAAAGCAAGGGGAATCTTTTAGGGTATGTCTACACTGCAGTTAAAAACCTGCAGCTGGCCCATACCAGTTGACTCGAGCTCATGGGGCTCAGACTTACGGGGCTGTTAAATTGCAGTGTAGATGTTCGGGCTCAGAGTGTAGCCCAAGCTCTGGGATTCTCCCACCTTGCAGGGTCCTAGAGCCCGGCTCCAGCCCCAGCCCGAATGTCTACACGCAATTAAACACCCCCTTAGCCTGAGCCCCTTAGCCCGAATCAGCTGCCACGGCCAGCCATAGGTTTTTAATTGCAGTGTAGACATACCCTTAGTAACTTTTTTTAAAGGAAAATCTTTTAAAATCCAAAATTTTCGATTAAATTGATCAGTTAATAATATTCATCCCATGCTCTGTGTGCCTTTCCACAGTCAAATTGTATAATTTTTTTTGCATAATACTGTAAAATGTTGCTAATGTACCAAAATGCTGAGTGGTATAGTAAGTAATTGGATACACTATTAAAAATATGTATGAAACTAAAGATACAGAACTGGAAGGAATAAACTTCTTAATTAACTGATTCATATACATTTGCTAAAAAGCAAAATGGTATGTATTGATTTAATGAATATAGAAACTAGTTCTTTCTGCATCTTCAATAATTGGCTCTTCGCTGTAGCAGACAAAGGTCTACTGACTAGAAGCCAAATCTAGACAAATTCAGACTAGAAATAGGCGGCACATTTTTAACAGTAATGGTAATTAACTACTGGAGCCACTTACCAAGGGTCCTGGTGGATTCTCCGTCACTGGTAATTTTAAAATCAAGATTAGATCTTTTTCTAAAACGTATGACCCAGTTCAAAACAGGAATTATTTCAGGTAAATCCTCTGGCCTGTTTATACAGGAGGTCAGACTAAATGATCACAGTGTGGTCCCTGCTGACGTTATCTATGAATCTGAGCATGACACAGGTTTTGACGATTAATACAATAATATTAATACAATGGTTAGTACAGTGTCCCTCCTGTGTTGCATTGCATTCCTGACAGGATCTGAATAAAAATAATTCAAGCTTCTTGATTTATTTTCCATTTTATTTATGGTTTGACAGATATTAATTATCTTATAGCATCTAAAGTATACTAGTCACTTTACAGCACACAGAAAAGATACTTCCGTGCCTTGAACAGCTTCAAGTCAAAGGCCCTGATTTTGCAGTCTGAGTCCAATGGGCAGATTCCTGCTCTCAGGTGGATCATAAGGGTCCACTCATATTAATCAGATTGCAGAAGTAGGGCATAAATATTCTGTATGCATAAATATTAGGTTTGCTTTGGTTTTATTTCCCTATTAATGTAATTTTTTCCCCCTGCCTCTTTTGTGTATTTCCATGACTTATTGGTGGTGATATGTATTTTGTGCTCTAAAGGGAAAACATTTGATTTAACACTGTGAATTCACACTCTAGTGAATTTCCAGGATTACAGTTTATTGCTAAAATCAAAACAGGTGAAGTTGTGCTGGTGCCTCTGCCTCCTTCCAATGTGGGTGGAACAGAAATTGTCACCACCATATAACCCATCCCTGTTCTGGCTTGAGTCTTTGGGGCATGGGGTTATGCAGTTCTCCCCCACTGGCTCATGGAGAATGTGCATGCTGGCCTCTCTGCCCATTACTCCCTAGGCCACATTTTGCCAGTCAGTTCTTGGGCTGGCTCCACAAAAGTGCTGACTAGTGAAGCTATACTGTAGTTTCTTGTCTTCTAAAGTAATAAGTATTTTGCTTTTCCTGAAGTTACAGATATGATTTGTAGAGAAGCAGTTTAATTTGCACTGGGTAACTACGTACCTGCCTTGTTCCTGTTTGTCCTGAAACGTATAGTGTGCTTTTAAGGTTTTGTTGAGTTAGTATTTTGTAGTCAATGGTAGTTGAGAAGGAGGAATAACATTTTATCAACAAAGCACAGAAACATGCCATGTTGGTACAGAAATTTAATCAGTTTTTATGTAGAAAACATGCCTAGTAATGTAATCAGTAGCAGAGCTATTGTGTTTAAAGTATACAAGTTTAAAAATACAAAACAAAACCCTTAATTTCCTGGAGTTTCTCTCATTTGTCTTTTGAAATACTTTTGTGTAAAGCCTAAATGTGATAGCCATCTTTAGCCAACATAGGAACTAACTGTTCTGGGCTTGAACATGAGTAGGTGGAATAGAACACATGGAAGCCTGCAGTGAACTGTAAACAGTGTGTCTCCATTCTGGAGTAGAGGTGACATCAAGAAAGCACAAAGTAAAAATCTTATGTATGTTTGGAATGTAAATAATTTTGAGTTCAAACTAGAGAGGCAGAAAACTTGGACAACAAAACGATTGAAGTTTTTTTTAACCATTACATTAAACAGTGTGCCTCTAAAATACACCACATTTTAAAGCTGCAATGCTAGAACCTAAAGATATCATGCTGAACAAACTGCTATAACAAAACCTTAATGGTAACATTTTTACATTACGTTTCACATGCGTCTGACGAAGTGGGTATTCACCCACGAAAGCTTGTGCTCCAATACGTCTGTTACTCTATAAGGTGCCACAGGACTGTTTGTTGATCTTTACATTAGAATTCTCTGCTGAAAACATAGCTTTTTATGCTCAAATAACATGATGGATGCATGTATAAGAACCTTAGTTTAATCAAATTCATGCAATGTAGATAAAATAAAAAACTTAATTTCTGTGGTACCTGAGTGCTTGACAGTTTAACGGGGAAGATTTCTGTAAACTGTAAATATTGCATGTAAGTTATCTTGTTCCTTTTCGTGTTTATGTCTAGAACTGTACAGTTTTTACTACATGTAGCTCAGGAACTGTCCTGACTTTGTTAATGTTGAACCATTTTTGCGGGCCAGTTGGAATTCTAACTCAAGTCTGTTTTGTAAATATTCCAGTCAGGGCAGCAGAAGAAACAGCAGGAAGCTGAGAAGCAACATCATCAGGAGAGGAAAAATATCAGGCGTTCAGCTAGCCACCTCAAGAGTAAACGTGGTAGAAGAGGACCATTTTAATTTCTTCTTAAAGAAGCTGCTTTACTTTCACTTGTCACCTGGAAAGTGGGACTTTACAGCACAGGCGTACTCCTTTTTGTATCTAAAAGGTGGACATAAGAAAACTAGAACCTGTTAAACTGTATGTGAGCTAATAAGTTCACAAAATGCTTGGAGTATTTGGAGAAGACACAAGGACAGTGTTACAAACTCAGTCTTGGTTTTGACTTGTGAACGAAGCAGCAGTGATTGGTTATTGTGTAACCCTGGATGTGATTTATATGAAAGTCCTGTCTGTGCAAACAGGACCTTATCTGTCTATTTAATTTGAGAAACAGTGGTTTATTTTTTTAGCATCATGAAATGTTCACTGTTTAAATGTGGATTGAAAAGTTTTAGGCTGCTAAGACCTGAGATCAAGGGTTAAGTCATTTTTCCCTATAATAGCTGACATCATAAACACACAAAATAGGAATCACCATAGCTTTGGGTATTGCTGTTGTCCTGATAGCAGATGAAATCACACACAACCCTGAGCATTGGCTTTGGTATGTACTGGTAAGTAAGGCCATGATTCAGCAAAGTAGTTAAGTGCCTAAATGTCTGCAAGTTGAAGTCAGTGAGACTAGTTGCATGTGTAAAGTTAGGCACATGATTAGTACCTTGATGAATCGAGGCTTAAATTAGGAAGCGACCAGTATGTTCAGTGTACGAACATGGGGGGCCTGATCATGTAAACCCTTCATTTATGCAAGCAGTCTTTATCCACATGAGTTAGTACCATTAACTTCAAATATTGCAGGATTGGAATCATGTCAAGGAACATACTGTAAATTGGATGTCTATCAAATGCTTTAAAGATAACTTAGTTGTAACTTTAAATCCTACACTTTTCAACTGGCGTGAAATTAAATCCAGTGCAGAGAGGGCAAATGCAAGGCCCTAGGCAATGGTATGAATTCTGCCTTAAGTGTTTTGGATCTTAAAAGAATTTATTCATCGTTTTTAAAAAAAAAAAAAAAATCTGCTTACTGTTTGGATAGTCCCAATAAATTGTGAACTTTCTGGATAGAGCCAGTTTTCAGAATCTCCTTAATTCGAAGCACTGAGCAATGGTCTTCAAATTTGGGACAATGAGATCATCTAGCCTGATTTCTATATAACAGACCATATAACTTCACCCAGTGACCCCTGTATTGATCCCAGTAATGTGTGTATGAATAAAGCATATAATCAAGAAAAACATCCAGTCTTGATTTGAAGACATCAAGAGCTGGAGAAACCACTATTTCCTGTGATAGTTTTTTCCAATGGTTAATCACCCTCCATTAAAACTTTATGCTTTGTTTCTAATTTAATTTTATCTTTAACTTCCAACACTTGGTTCTTTATATGCCTTGGGGGAGGGGGGGCAAGATTAAAGAGCCCTCTGGTACCAGGTATTTTATGTCAAGTCACTTTTGTCTACTTTTTGATTGAGCTCCTTCAGGTCTCTGTGACAGGGTGTATTAGGCCCAGAGGCCCTCGGCTGGAGGTCTCAGGGTCTTACCACACCCTGTCCCAGAAAGGAACTGTAGAGACATCTTCTAGCCTGCCTAGAGGGGGTTTGGGGGTCGCAGCCAATTGGAGAGAGACTGCAGGGAAGCAGCCAATCAGGGCCCACCAAGGCCATATATAAAAGGAGCTGGAGTACAAGAGACAGTCAGTTGCTGCCTGGAGCTGGAGGAGGGAGGACTGTGTTCCTGACTGATTGCAGGAGCGGCAGGACCACAAACAGATCAGTCGCTGGCAAGATCCGGGGGAGCAAGAGGGAGCTCCTGGCTGGCTGCTGGGACTGAGTAAAAGACTTCAGCCCTACGGTAAGGGTGAAGCATTTGTGAAGGTGCTGGGACTGCGGGGAAGTGGCCCAGGGAACTGTAGCTGCGTAGTGACTAGTTAAAGGGGATGCAGTTACATGTGGCTGCTATTCATAGGGTCCCGGGACTGGACCCGGAGTAGTGGGTGGGCCTGGGTCCCCCCCCAGCCAGCCACTATGGGAGTGAGGAAGAGAATTGAGAAGAGGCTGAATATTGAACTATGAAACACCCCCCCAGAATGGGATTGGATAGTCTAGTGGCCCAGCTGGAGAGGTGGGACCAAAATGGCCTAGACTAGGCGAAGACAGTGTCTCCAAGGAGGAAGCTCTGGGGGTATAGCCCCCTACCAAGGCCAGGACTATTTAAAGACTAGAGATATCAACAGAGGGGTACTGAGATAGGCCGCTGTTGGACTGTATACCCTGGAAGGGGTCTGGTTTGTTTCACATGCACACTGTGTGAGAGACTTGGCTGGAGGGCTGAGTGGTTGAAAACCCACCTGAGAAACCACCAACACAGGTCACCGCAGGCACACGCACTCGGCCAGGGGGCGCTCGTGAGAGGTGGGTGCCACCCATTACACTCTCCCTGCAGGACATTGTCTCTAGCTCTCAAATCATTTTTGTTACTCCCATTTGCATCCCCTCCGAATTTTCAACGTTCTTTTTTAAAATGTGGACACCAGAACTGTTCACAGTAATCTAGTATTGGTCTTTCTAAGGCTGTATAGAGAGAGGTAAAATCATCTCTCTGTTCTTCCTCATTATGCCTGTTTATACACCCAAGGATCTTGCAAGCTCTTCTTGCCAGACCCTCGTAGTGGGAGCTCATGTTGAGTTTTGTCCACTATGACCTTCTAAATCCTTCTCAGTCACTGCTTTTCAGGACACAGTCCCCCCATTCTGTAGCTATAGCCAGCATTCTTTGTTCCTAGACGTTGCATTTGGCTTATTAAAACATGTTTTGTTTGAATGGGCTCAGCTAACCAAGCAATCCAGATCACTCTGTATGGCTGCCCTGTCCTCATTATTTACCACTCAACCAATCTTAGTTGCTCTTGTAGACCATCTCTCCTCCCAGTCTTGCTCCCGCTCCTTCCTTATAGCAACAGTGGTGTTCCATGAAAAGTAACATTAGGAGAATATAGTATGAAAACAAAATGAAAATAAACTCCTCAGTGTAATGGCTGCAGCTACTTGGTTACATCTTCCTATTTTTCACTCTGACTTGTGCTTGCTTTCCTTTGGCAGAGGGACTCTACACATACTAATACCAAATCTCCCTTTACTGCCTACAGCCCCCTGTACTCTATTGTCTCCAGGTCACTTTGCAAGTGGGTTCTGTCTTTGTGTACGTTTGCTTTTTCTGATTTTAGTATTGGCAGAAATATGATCATAGGTAAATTTGTGCCGCAAAGACATATAGGAGATAGAAGTATTTGATTTATTTATATGAAGTTGGTCACGTAAATGTTTTTGAAAATGCATGATGAGAGCAGTGTATTTTAAAGTCTTACCTGCTTGAACATAATGGGCATGTTGCAGTTGTGATAGAAGCAGCTCTGTGGAGCTCTCCTGTGGTGGCACAATTTGAGAACTGCTGCAAGACTGATTTTGAAACATGATGGGACTCCAGAACTCGTTGAGCCCATTTTTTTGCCGGCATGTTAATATAAATGTATAAACTTTAGTGCCCATTGTAACACCGATCTCATTTAAGCCTTTTGATCTGATTCCAGAGCTCAGCGTATAAACATCAGAGATGTTAGTAGCAGCCCTTTTCTACAAGCTCTGAGTATTGTACAGCTAGAGCTCTTTTTCTACAGGCCTATGCAAGCAAGAATGTTTAAAAAATGCTTCTGCAATACCTTTTGTGATTTTTTTTTTTTTTTTTTTTTTTTTTAATTTCCAAGTGGGTCCCTTGACTGTTTAAACAGCTACACATTTCTCTGGCCATTGCATCATAATAGTAGAATGTCTAAAATCCTGGCAGCCCGTCTCAGGATTGTATACCTTTTCAGAAGTGCTGCCTTTAGTCTCACATCACCCTTGGTTGGCTATTCCATTATAGGCCTTTTGAGCTTTTCCAGTGAAACATGGGACAAGCCTGAAGGGCCACTGCTCTTGTGACCAACCTCATAACTATAAGATACCCTTTCAAAAGTGATCAGATAGGCCTCTAGATCCTTTTAGGTTTTGCCATCTTAGGGTCTTTCCATATCAGAACATGGCAGACTTCTGTCCCTTTAAGAGCCTTGAGAATTGCAGCCTATTTGGGGGGTTATTAGTTGTTCCACTGTTGCTGTTCTGCCTAGATCGGGTGTCTCCTGCCTTTTATTTTCTACCTTTTTGCTACTCTTCCAGCTGGAATCTTTGGAGTTCCTCTGCTATTCTATAGCTGTCCCCTCCTCTGTCTCCACATAAGCCACACAATAATGCCCTCACTTGTTCAGGTGAGGAGTCACCTAGTAGCCCAAAACACGTGATGCTGGTGGGCAGAGGAAACACTTGGAAATTTGTAGGAATGGTGAAGTCTCTGGCTGAAGGAAACTACACACCCACAATTGGTCACTCCGGTCTCTGGTTTAGGAGTGCTTGTGGATTCCTCCCTGATGCTAAGCTCTCACATCACAGCATCCACCAGTAACGCTTCTATCATTTCTGGTTGAGTAGGAGATTGTCCCATCCTGGCGGATGATGATCGCACCCTCATCTGTACTACAGTGATGTAATATATTTGGTCATGAGGCAATCAGCCCTTAGAAAACTCCAACTAGTACAGCACACTGTAGCACATCTCAGCACGATGGTCTATCGTAGACACCTCAGACCTGTCCTTCGCTCTCCACATTGGCTTCAAGTTCTTGCTCCTTATCTTCAAGTTTCTCTTAGCCCTGGTCTACACTGGAGGGGGATCGATCTGAGTTGCACAACTTCAGCTACGTGAATAATGTAGCTGAAGTCGACCTACTTAGATCAACTTACCGTGGTGTCTTCACTGTGGTAAGTTGACTGCTGCCGCTCCCCCATCGACTCTGCTTGCGCCTCTCGTGGCGCTGGAGTACAGGAGTCGACGGGAGAGTGCTCAGGCGTCGATTTATCGCATCTAGACTAGACGTGATAAATCAATCCCTGCTGGATCGATCGCTACCCGGCAGCTAGTGAAGACATACCCTCAGGGGGAAAAAAATCTAATGCTTTGGGATGGAGACTGTGGCTTACAATTAAGCTCTTTTGGTACAATGGAACTTTTTGTCATATGGGTAAAAAGCATCTGTATGGGAAATAACACCTTTCTTGGGAGCCAATCCAAGATTGGAACTAACTGTTCCCACAGAAACTGAGACCCAGTTGCCACAATTTTCAGATGCCACAAACCTCACCACCTCCTGCTCCAGATGCAAGGCACATTCCTTCAATCTTACTTTTGCTAACAAACACATAGCAATGTGTACATTTAAAAAATAAAAACAAACACAAGATTACCAAAACAAAACACACAAGAAATATTCTTTTATCTGTAGTCTAACCCCCCTAACTCAATGCTTTGCCTAGACTTGTTTTTGCAGATTTGGGGAAATTGTGTTTAAATCAGTTATTGGAAACTTTTAAAAGTGTTTAAATACTGATCCATTCATCCTTTTTAAAATCCCCAATCTAGCCAGGGTAAGAGGCTTTTTCACCAGATTGTTTTATAGACTGGAGTCTGTGGGAAAATACTGTATTATTCCACTCAATCTCTCAGAAAAACTGCCAGTGTTCCAGAGGATTGTAGATTAGCAAATGTTTTACTTATAAAAAAGGCTCCAAGGGTGATCCAGATAACTAGACCAGGAGGCCTTATATCTGTATCTGGACAACTGGATGAAATAATTTAAAAAAAAAATCTGGTAGATCATGATATAATAGGGTCTAACCAGCATGATTGCTGCAAAGAGAAATCTCACTAATTTCTTAGAATTCTTGGAATGTGCCAATAAAGTAGAACCAATAGACATGATATAGACTTTCCACAGGGTCTTACACAAGGTCCTGGACAAGAGGCTAATAATGAAGCTAAGAAGTCATTAGGTGAGAGGCAAAGTATTGTCATAGATCAAAACCTGTCTAAGAGACAGAAAGTAAGAGTGGGATTAAATGATGAATTTTTTTCATTGCAAAAGTTACTGGCAGCCACCTCAAGGTTCCCAACTAGGTCCCCATGTTTAATGTATTAATGATCTCGAAAGAGGGATAACTAGTGAGGTAGCAAAATTTTCAGATGCCATAAAATTATTTACATTAGTCAGGATGAGAGAGAACTGTAAGGAACAGCAGAGAGACCTAAACAAGCCAGGTGAATGGGCAGCATAATGGCAACTTGAAATTCACTGTCAACAAATGCAAAGTAATGCACATAGTAGGGCAAATGTAAGGTGTACAAGTAGTTGGTGGGATTCTAAATTAACTATCAACCCTAGAAAGGGACCTAGGTGTCAATATAGTTAGTTCAATGAAAACCTTCATATACAGCTGCGGTCAAAAAGCTAACAAGTTGCTAGGATACATAAGGAATGGGATGGTGAATAATACAGAGAATATTATAATGCCTTTATATAAATCAATCATACAGCCTCGTTTGTAATCCTGTCCACAGTACTGGTCACCCCATCTCAAACGGTATATTGCAGAACTAGAGGAGGCTCAGAGAAGAGTAACAAGAACTATCAAGGGCATAGAAAGAGTGATAAAATACGGGATTGTTTACCTTAGAAAGGAGACAAATATGCAGCAACCTGATAAAGGCTTATAAAATAATGAATGGTGGAGAGAAAGTAGATCAGGAAATTGTTCTTGTTTCATAATGCAAGAACAAAGGAAAATTCTATTAAATTAATAAGTGAGAAATTCAAAACCAGTAAGAGAAAATACTGTTTCACAAAATGTGTATTTTTTCAAGTGCTGCTCCCTATGTGTATTCCACACATGGATACACCTGTGCAGCATGCGCCTGAGATCAGATAGTTCTAGTAGGTTAGTGCCTGTTGATTCATACCTGCACATTTGCTTGTGCTCCAAACCGAGAGTATAAGGGGCAGTGCAGACCAACGTCTCTTCAGTTCCTTCTTACCACTGCATGGCCTGAGTCAGAATCCTCTGTGTTCAAAGCTACCTCTGTTTATTCTGCATCAGAACCTGTAAATATGTTGTAAATAGTTTATTCTTCTTCGTAGTGTTACTGTTTTAGTCTAGTTAGTGTAGCTTGGTTCTCCTCTCCTCGGGGAGCCTTTCCCCATGGACAAAGACTATGCCCTGAGTCCCAGGACTGCTGGCAGTTTAGGACCTGCATCTCCTGCTCCTTTGTGAGTGATGAGCTCCAGCATTGCTTTTACTGCCTTGGGATGGTGCACATTTTTGCTAGTACAGTCTGGTTTTTTAAAATAAGAACCTTATTACCTTCCCTGTACTTATGCCGCTCGGTGCGAACCCAGTGATGTAATGAGCTGCCTGAAAAGACTGAACTGTGCTGGAGAGAGGGGGGAAGGGGTTCAAATGTCCATATCTGTAAAATATAGTCCATGCATTCCAGGGCTGATGAAATTATTGGTCCCAAATAGGACTGGGGGGTTGAATTCAATCCAGAAATTTGCCAGGAGTGAAGGGGGATAGCAGTGGAGTTGCATGCAATCCCAACAGGCTGTATTGGAAGCTATGGATAGGCACTGAGCCACACAGATACTATCACAGCATCCTGTTGATTCCTTCATGAATTCTGACCCAATCCTGGGTGCTGATTGCTGCAAACTTTTCCTGTAGCAGAAACTCCAGGGAAGGGTGTATTTTGCCTGGCAAGGTGTATTTTTCAGGGCCACCTTAGTAGTTTACCAGCCTACTCCACTCAGAGATGCGCTGTTCAGTCACTTTGGTGGCATAGACACCTGGCTTCCCACTGGCAGCTTGGAATAATATCACTGCTCTTTGCCAGTCTGGCATCACGAGGACTGTCACGTCCTCCAAAATGTGCAATTCCTGAAATGATAGAGAAAACGTATGTAGTCTGGTGAGGCTACCAACCTCCCCACAACTCCAGTTGCAGGGCCTGGGGGCTGGACGGAGAGTTGTGATTTGTAACTTATCATTCTCTCAGCACTTCTTTCACTGTGATTAAACCAGCTGTGCCCAAGGAGTTTGTGGTCTGAAGCAGCCCTCTGCCAATATATTGAAGTTCAGTTTTCAAAAAGTAACATTTTCTGCCCTTGAAATTCCAAAATGTTTTTTTTCTGTGCTCCGACGCTGGGCTATTCGAGACAATAACCCTCCATGTCTTGTCCTAATCCAGGACTCTCGCCCTCTAGAAGCTATAATACCGCCAACGCTCCCCCACACTGCAGAAGCCTGGCTCATCATAGCTTCTTGCACCATTACAAGAGGAAGCATTTCTGTGTACTTACGTTGACATTCAGGCCCAAGCCAACAGGCAGTTTGAGTACCAAAGGCAAAGGGACTTGCTGCAAGTGGAAAGACTCAGAGGCTGGCTTGGCAGCTTGAGCACAGGGTAGCAGAACAGGAGCAGGCATTTGTTTGCAGTTCCAGGAACAGGAATGGCAGTGAAGGGAGAAAGATAGAGTGCAACAGAGAGAAGTGTGTGAGCAACTGCTGTCTCTAATGGCCATATACCCCTCTGCAGTAACCTGGCCTGCATTCCAAGAACAGCTTGGACAATTGCATGGCTGGGTGGGCCATGCAATTAGGCCCTATGAGCAGTGGGACAGGGCAAATGAATCTCATGCAGTCCTCAGTGCTGAACCTCTCCCTTGTGGATGCCTCCCCCCTTGCCCCAGCCCCAAGTGTGTGGCAAAAGTGGAAAGAATGGAAAGGAGAATGGGGGGCCAGGGGACATTCAGTAGTAATGAGGGGCAATGTCTTGTACATAGTTCCACTGTTTGTACTTGTTTATGCACTTTGTGCTTGGTTACTTGAAAGCTTTTGTGTTGCTGGTGTTTTGGTGTAATGGCAGCTGGCCTGCCAGGCAATGGTTTAATAGTTTACTTTTCCAATACATGTGGGAAAAATTATAAAGAAATTTTATTGACCTCATTGCAACACATCAGCTAATGTGTTTTTCAAGTGATAAAGGTCAACACATGATCAGAGACAATTGGAGGGGCTGTATGCAAAATCCATGTCTCAATACAGTTATATACATAAATCCAGATACGGTTTCCCCACTGCCCCTCATTTCATAAGCAGTCATGTCATTCAGAAATACAGTGCATGGCAATCAACCCCCCTCCCAGACAAGCAATCAATGCCTCCCTCTTCCATTGGCTCATACAAGCATCCCTGATTTCTGTTGCTGGGCTGCATCCAGCCCCAGTTGTGGTAGGTGCACTTTCTGGCTGAGTACTGATTCAGCTGCCCCTCACTGTCATAGGTCCATTCAGCTTCACAAAGATTGTGCAGAGCACAGCAAGCTACAGTAATGCAGACAGCATTGATGACACTGAAATCCCATTGGCAATGTCTACAGACCTGTTTGGATTCCAATCTGCCAAACGCACATTCTACACCTGCTGAGAGTGTAATTAAATCTTCTTTTATCAGGGCCTCTGAGATCAGGGTACGTTTCATAAGCCAAGGCAGAAGGTCTGGGGAGGGGGTCCCCCAGAATAACGCCAGGGACAGTAACTTTGTTTATGACAATGTCATGTGGCTGGAATAGTGTCCCAGCTTGTCCATGAAGGTAGGCGCCCAAATGTCAGCAAATCTTGGCATCATGAACTTTCCAGAGCAACCAACACTGACATTCATAAATCAGCCTCTCTAGCCCACCAGGCGGAGGACAAACTATGGGCACAGGAGTCCCATCAACGGCCCTGGTGCAGCAAAGCCAGCAATTACTTCAGGCATGTCTTTTATGCCCACCACTTTGGGGTAAGCTACATGACTGGTTACCTCAGAAAACCTCTGCCACCATTTTCCTACAGTCAACTTTCCAACACCAAACTTGTTAGTAATGGACCTGTAGCAGTCTGGGGTAGCCAGATTCTAGGTGGTTATAGCAACCTACTTGTGGACCAGCATGGCTGCCCTCATGCACATCTTTATGCTGGGCAAGCTGTTGATGGTGCTCCAGAAGCTTTCTTCATGCAAACGTTCTGGACCCATTTCTCATCATCCTAGGTCTGCATGACTATCTGGTCCCACCCAATCTGTGCTTGTGACCCTGCCCCAGAAGTACTGATCTGCATATGGGGCAGTGGCTATACTGAGTGTCATGAGCAGCATCAGCCAGTTCGAGTTTTCCATGACTGTCACCTTCCTTCTCCATCATGAAATCTGTCAAGTGCCTTTGGTGGGTCAGGAAACACCACTAAGCTTCCCACCAGTGTCTCATGGAAGCTCTGTTTACTTCCTTACTGAAACAGCAGCAAAAGCCCAAGTTAGAAAAGTTCTTGAAATGGCAAGTTCTCCATGTTGCTGATTCTGGTTGCTGGGAGCACTCAGACCAAAATGGTGACTCGGCAGGATGTGTTGACGGCCTGTTCAAACTTCCTGTAACATGCAGGGTGGACAGTCTAATTTTCCAACACTGCACCACGAACGAGGGGCTAGAACAGCCACGTTTTGGGAGTTTGGGATACACTTGGTTGGACTTGCCGGTGTGGATGCCACAGCCCTCAGTTCAGGCCTGGGTTAAAAAATTCTTAAGCTAGGGTTGGCAATCAGTGTGCTCAAGCCCTGGCTTCTCAAACGTGGGTCTGCTGACGTGAGTCCCACTAACCCTGGGATTATATTGCAGTGTGGACATACCCATGGGGGCCAGCACTCGAAGAAGAAATGGAGAGATTACTTACCCGTACCTGGAGAGTCCTTGAGATGTGTGGTCCCTATTTGCATTCTACTACCCACCCTCCTTCCCCTCTGCTTCAGATCATTTCATTATGATTTGTGGTAAGAGCAGAACTGGAAAGACCTCAGTCTGCATTGCCTCTTATACCCTCAGTTCGGAGCATGAGGAGAGCAACCGTGCACATGCGGACCAATGGACATTACTTGCTAGAAATCTCTGATCTCAAGCACATGCTGCACATGTGTACCCAGGTCTGGAATTCAGATAGGGACCACACATCTCAAAGAACCTCCAATTAAAGGTAAGTAATCTCAATTTAAGAGGTAGAACTCATTGCCACAGGAAGTCATTGAGGCCAAGACTTTAACAAGAGTTAGACTGGATATGGATACAGATATCAAGAATATCCAGAGTTGTCATAATAACAAATTTTGGAAGGGATATTAAACCTCATGCTTTAGGATTTAAACCAGTCTCTGATTAGGCTGAGACCTCTGTGTGGGCAGATTATCCCACATTGGCTGACTGTGGGTTTCTTACACCTGCCTCTGCTGCATGTGATGCTTGCAACTGTTGTGACAGGATACTGTCCAAATGGACCTCTGCTCTGACCCAGTGTGGAAATTCCTAAGAATTTTTGACATTTATTGAAATTGCTTTGGGCATCTTAGACAAATTAATGACTCTAAAAGATCTGTGAGGGGTGACTAGATAGTATGGCCTTTTAGAAACCCATTGCTCAGTATGTACTTGGAGTTAGAAATACTGCTCAAGTTTCAAAACTGACTGTAGGGAAAAAGTTTAAAATTGCTGTTTAAGAATCAGAGAGATGCATGAATGAAATACTAGCTATACAAAGAAAAAGCCTAGGATCAGATACTGATACCTTTATTCATACTTAGTAGCATCTTGTTCCACTGACTTCAGGGGGGCTATTTGTGGCGTTAAATTACTATCCCACTTGGGTAAAGATCAGAATCTGACTTTTAATGATTAAAGTTTAATACCCTTCCCAAAATAATTATGAAGATATTTTAATAAATCAAGAAATGTGTTGAGCTCCTATGACGCAAAATTCACTCTGAAGTCTAAAAACACCCATGGACTTACCCTAAATAATGCAATAACATTGACCTCCATGAAGACAATGTCCTTTGCCAATATGCCCCCTTGCTTGAATAATCTTAGTGAAATGAGATCCAAAATATTTCACTCTGTAGAAATGTTTATTTGTAGATGTATTTTATAATAAGATTTTACAGATGAGTAATCCATCAGCATACAGTTCTTTAATGCATTGGTTATAGAACGTAAGGGAGCTATATTAATTGAAATATGGGTCTCCATAATATATTCTTCCTCCCCCACCTCACCCACAAACAGTCCCTCTGAATTGCAAAGCAAACCACTTGCTACTTTTGCCTCCCTCCTTTTTTTCATAAAGATGTAATAGCACTTCTCTTAGCTTTGTTCCATAGACAATGTGCTTTGTGTCTGATCTCAGTAAGCCTAGCTTTTATATGCTGAATGGAAGCACTGCAAACTTCTATTATTAGCTTGTAGTCCTTGATCATATTGTTTTCCCTCTAAAGCATTTGTGTTAAATAACTGACTCTGTGATGAACCTTAAGCAATCCTGTTGTATCAACAGAGGAGACAATCTGCATTACAGTCTCCAAAATATACACCAGTATATTAGAATCTAAGGCTTTTGCAGTAAATACATATTTAAAGACCATTTACAGGAGCCAACAGAATCCCAGTTGTCTAAGTATTAATGCAATTGGTTGGATAAACATAAAGCTCTTAATACAAAGTGCTTCTTTAGTTATTTTGGCTCTGAAACTGCAAAGCAGAATCTCTGGTTTAGCTGATTTTTCTCCCCCAACCTCCCTAAATCCACATCTGACACTTGTTCTTATTGTTTTCTTTTAATGTTTACTTCCTTCTTCTGTCTCCCTTTTAATAACTTTTCATCTAATTTTAGGTATAGCTTCCCCTCTGCCCTCTTTTTAAATTTTTGTTTGAGACATATCCTGGTTCCAATTCCGTCCCAGTGGCAAAATTCCTATGGACCTTAGTAGGACAGGGTTTGGCCTCATATGTGTATGTACAGGCTTGGAACCCTTTTATTTTCACTTTCCTCTCCTGTTCATTCTTTTTTCATTTTGTGTGTTATTTCTTCTCTGCTTACATAGTGCTCTTTGTTTGTGACATATAGCCGACGCTTATGGAATACTTGTGCACAACCTCAGGTACCTCGAGCTAGTTTATTAATACAGCCCTGATTGGGGGAAATAGCTGAATTGTATACACCAGAGTGAAAACTACATTGGTTGAGAATACCCATATTTTAATGTAAACGCCTGCATATTTTTATTTCTCTCCTTCAACATCCAAGAAGGAGAAATATTTATCTAATTGCTAAATTAACATTCAGTGACAATCAGATGTGCACGTGCAGCAGATTATTGCAAATGAAGGAGAGACTCCTAGCAAGAAAAACCTAGTGAAATCGAGCATGAGCCTTCTGTACACAAAGCTCCCATGCCTGGACCAGTGCTTACCGCTATAGAAGGTTTGGATGAGACTGTAGTGTTAAATAAGCATTTATTATCATAATTATTTATTAATAAAAGATTATTAATTTACACTACAGTCTCGTTTAAACCTTCTCTAGTGGAGGGCTCACGCTAATGCTCCCACAGGTTTAGCTGGGCCAGTGGGAATGTGTATAACAGTTTAATTTTCCCAGATGTTATGGAGGCTATAGTACTTACCTATGTACAGATGTGTGGCATAAACTTGAGATTAACACATTTTTAATACTTTAAAGAGTAAAGATGTAAGTTTTCTGTCCAAAAGAGCCTCCAATTTGAAACAGAACAGCGCTTTCTTTCTAGAACCCCGTATTTGGTGGTTGTTATTGTTATATTGCAATAATCTGCCAAACAGAGAAGGGCACAATCTCTGCCCTGCAAAGTGTACACTAGAATGTGTGCATTACACACATTTAAATAGTTTGCAGTCTAAAATAGTGTACAAGCAAAGAAGGAGAAAAGGAGATATCACAAGGGTATTCATCCCAGAATGCCCCCATTTTGTGTGTGTGTGAGTGAGTGTGTGAGAGAAACTAATCCACTAAACTACTTTGAATTTAAGGGAGGAAATGAAAATTATTAATAAGCTAGAACTGATTTCTGGGAGAGTGGGTTGTAAGGAGATAGAAATTGCTTGGTTGGAAAGTAGATAGAGAAGGACCAGGTATAATGTGCTAAAAGGTCCAAATCAAAATTGTGAGGAAACACCAAGGGCAGGGGGAAATGAGAGCTCAGATGGAGGAAGAAGGAGGTGGCAAGATTATCCAGGACTTTGTAGATGGGGAAGACAAACTCAAATGTGATGCAGTAGGAGATAGAAAGTTAATTCAGAGACTGAAGGAACAGTTGACCTAGCAAGATTGGTGGGAATGAAAGCTGACTTCAGCAGTAATATTTTGGATAGACATGAGGGGAAAAGAGTCAGGAAATTGACTACACTGGAAATTGAGATTAATCAAGACAAAGGAATGAGCACTGCAGGGAAAAGTGTTTCACCAGTGGGAACAATGAGAAGAGGACAGATTTTGGTGATGCTAAAGAGGAAGGAGTCAGACTTCACGAGAGGCTAGACATGCAACTCTGAGTGATTGAAGGTGCAATCTTCCTTAACAATCTATCTTGTCTCCCATGTTTGAACAATGTGTGTGTGAGGCCTCTTGAAATCATTTCTAAACATTATGAATACAGTATAATCAACACACTGATGATACACAATTGTGGGTATCCTGTCACTCGTGGGTCCTGCAAGTTCCCTTTCTATCCTGGTAAAGTGATTAAACTGTATTGTCCTCTAGATGTGTGAAGGGGAGGGAGAGGATCAATACCTTACCCTAAACTCTGGGAAAACAGAACTCTCACTACTCTGCAGAGATTGTCCATCTTGCTC
This sequence comes from Emys orbicularis, assembly GCF_028017835.1. Taxonomy (NCBI): domain Eukaryota; kingdom Metazoa; phylum Chordata; order Testudines; family Emydidae; genus Emys; species Emys orbicularis. The sequence goes on from NC_088685.1 coordinate 32,500,879, forward strand.
ACTCCTTTGTGGGACTCCAAGTAGAGGGAACTAGTTTGACGCTGTGAGTCACTTTCAACTATGATGGTGAAACAGCTGAAGGGGGGGAAAAGTCATTTGTAGAGCTGGTCAAAATGTTTCCATCAAAACTTTTTTTAGTTGGAAAATGGCTTTTTGATGAAAATGGAAATCTTTGCAAAAAATTCAAGTTTAATCAAACTGAAACAATTTTTTCCCCATTCAGAGAAAATAATTTTCTGACTTGATCTGGTCATTGTACAAACTGTTCTCAGTCTCCAAGATAGAATATTGGATTTTTCCACCCAGCATGCAATGTAATTAGAGCTGATAAGAAAACCCAGAAATAGTCACACAAACACACTCAAACTTTTTGTTTCAATTTTCATTGAAATTTGGACTCATTAGGAATTTTCCATCCAGCTCTATGGAATCACAAGATTTGTCAGTCAGGGTTCATATATTCCAGTTGGCCACTAAGCTTCCTTAAGCTCCCAGAACTGTCTTCACATGCACTTCCTGCTGGGTTTATGTATCCACCTTCTTGTACTGTCTGCAGTAGAAAAATGACCCGTTGTTGATAGTGGTTGTTATCAACAGGTCCCCCGGTCTGCCCTCAGCTGGTTGAAAACAGTTTGTGTTAATAGCACAGTAGTCCAAAGCAGTTACAGGAAGTTTGATAGGAAACCTCTTCTCTTCTGTATTTCATGCTGTCTGTACCTGTTTTGTCCTAGCAACTGAGTGAGATGTAGAGGGGATGAGTTGGTGACCATCACTATCAGCACTGAGGTTTTTTGCTAGTATAGGCAGGAATTGGTGACAACTAGCCCTGATAAGCTAGAAGAGGGGATGATTTCATTTTTAATTGCAGGAAGTTGTGGCCCCTCTGACAACTACTTGGGGCAGTATTTTTACCTCCAGCTTGCTAAGCATTATCCAAGGTCCATCCGCCCTGTGACATTGACAAATCCGTATTTATTAAATTCAGTCATTTCAAGGCATCTTGACTCATGCACCAAAATAGAAAAACCACTTAAAAAGAAAGGTTTAGAGAATCCAGTATTGTGCAACATGCTTATACCATCAACAAGCTTCCACTACACTTAAGTTACACGGTCTCTACAGATCTAAATGCTTATCTGTTAATTAGAAGTGGGTCCAAGCCTAGCCACAAAAATACAGATCAGGATCCCAAACTTCTCCGAAGTTCAAAGGTGTTTTGAATCCAGAGCACGAGCCCATCTCTACTATTAATAATAGAAATAAAAGGACACTGTCCAGTACTCTTACAAATCTTTAGTGTAACACCTTCCTAAAAGCTTGAAAATAACATTTATCTATTTGCTTTATCCTGTTCCATTTGACCAGTCATTATTTCTGAATGGATCAGAAGCCAATATTATGTTGTACCTTCTCAGACCGCTCCAAAAAAATTCCTTTGTCCGTTCCAATCTCTCTTTTTAGGCCTTGTCTACATACACATGTTGTACCACTTTAACTATAGTGGTATTGTTAAAGTGCTACAACCCCCCACCCAGCCCAGTGTGGATGCAATTATAGTAGTCTAAATGTACTAGACTAGTGTGGCTAGTCTGATACAGGAAGGGGTATAACTGTATCCAGGCAAGAGGTGGTACCGGTAGGACTGGGGCCTATATTCAAACCAGGATGATTTTATCACTCCAAAGAGAAGAATTGGCTACATCTTCCATAACTTTCTAACAGAAGAAAGCTATTGTGAGAATTATTATAACCATGTTACAAATCCATGCAATAAGGTTACCTCACTGGCTGATCTGTATCATGGATTGACTAGCTTGTTATAGCTGTGCTACTTAGACATGCTTTTCTTTAAATTAAAAATACACATTTGTTGGGTGCATAAGAAAGCCTGCCCAAAGGCAGAGAAGTAATTTGAGCGACCAGTACTTTAAATTATATTGGTTCTTACGGACGTTGGTTGCATTAATTACAGGGTTCCTCCCTGCAAAGTATGAACTATTACTGAATCACTTCTCAGATTTATTGCACACAAGAAGGCTTTCATCCTACGTGCGCAGGGCTTTGAACTGTTACTGAATACTTTTTCAATTTTTTTCAGGCTTTCATTCCCACTTTTCCTCCCTCCCACCCCCCGCAGATCTTTTCCTTTCCACCTGCATTTTCTCCAAAAACGGGCTCGATCCTGCAGTCCTGACGCAGGCAAAACTCCCACTGACGTCAAAGGGTGGTTTGCCTGTGTCAGGATGGGGCCCAGCGTGTAGGTATGTTGTGAGGCAAATCACACTCTCCGGTTTTCCTATTGCCTTTCTTTCTTGCAGGGTGGAGATGGAAGTAGAAGATATTGTTCCATTGAGGCATTGCGCCTATTGGCTGGAGGCGAGGACGGGGAGTTAGGAGTCCTGGGTGTTAATCCGAGCTGATTTGCCTTGTTGGTACCTCTGTTTCCCCTAGGATAAAACCCTTCCCTACTTCAGGAGGTTGATGAGCTTTCCAAACACAAACTGAACCGCACTTTTAGATCCTTAGCAGAAAAGTGCTTCTGTATCAGAGTGCAAAGGATTATAAACGTGCTCTGTCATCTCTGCAATGATCTCCAGGATAGCCTTCTAAGCGTGTTACGCAGATGTGGGTTATTGCTGATGAAGCAGGGCAGGTTTTTTCCCATTCTGTTGCTCACACTGCTTAGCTGACATCTTTGAGAATTATTTATTAGACCTTTAATGCCAATGTGGTGTCCCTTGTACAGAACATAGAAAAAAGACAGTCCCTCCCCCGAGGAGTTAACAATCCAAATAGAGCCAGTACTTCCCAAAACATGTGGATGCCTCCGTGACTGTTTCTGAGTATTTATACCGTGTACACCTTCCTCCTTGGAGAAGTGCAGCTGTTTGGAGTAGCTTGCTTTTTTCATAAAAGAAAAAAAACAAAACTGTAAACCGGCAAGGAGCGATTAAGTTACCAACTAGTGTTACTTGCAACATTAGAGATGGTTAGAGCTGAGATAGATGGGAGATGTCTGTATTTTTCTGCTGGTTTGCTCTGTGCACTTAACAGCACTGTGTATAGTCAGTGTCACTGTTTCCCTTGGAGAGTAGGTTCCATTTTCCTGGTTGGTTGTGGGGGTCTTTCATACAGCAACAGAGAAGAGAAAAGTAGGATGGGTTGTTGTTTTTTTTGGTTTGGTTTGTTTTTAAAAAGGCTAGTGGGCTTGCAATACGGAAAAATAGCAGAGGGCTCCAGGGCAGGATTAGCCCTGCAATGATTTTCAGTTCCCTCTTGGAAATTCACTAAATGTTGAGTTTATGGTGACCCTTTAAAGTGCTCTAGGAACACTTATTTTGGATGGATGTGTGATAGCCTGTGTGGCCTGCGGGAGAAGTGCTGTTGCCCAGAGGGCTGTTCCTTTGGGACTGTACCATATTTTGAAGAGATGCTTCAGTCTGTTTCATGGACAAAGCAGCAGTGTGCCAGGGCAGCTCAAAAGAGGCCAGCACCTTTTGTTCAGTCATTTAGAAGAGCCCTTCCAGTGATGGGCTTTAGGACCTGTATATAGCGGGAGCTTTGATCTGCCCAATCTAGGCTCAGAGCAGGCAGAGGAAGCGAGAAGATCAGGCCTACAGTGCTAGATGTGATTCAGTCACTGTTGGGCAGAAACTCTCTCACTGTCTTTGTCCTCTGGCCACAGATGAGAGGGAGAAGAACCACTTTCCAAGAACTAGAGCTCCCCCTCCTATGGCCTCCAGCATTGGGAAGGGGAAAGAAACACCCAAGACTGAAGATGTCTTCTTTTCTCACATTCCACACCCCTATTCTGTAGTCAGTAAACAGGAGCAGTGCTGCTAAGAGGGATCTGGGAGTTGTGGTGGATCACAACCTTAACATGAGTCAACCATGCAACGCTGTTGCCAAAAAAAAAAAAAAAGCAAATGCAAGCGTAGGTTGCAGTAATAGAGCATAGCATACAAGTCATGGGAGGTGATAGTACTGCTCTATTCGGCACTGGTTAGGCCTCACTGGAGTAGTGTGTCCTATTTTGGTCACCAATGTATAGAAAGGATGTAGAGAAACTGGAAAGGATCCAGAGGCGAGCGACAAAGATGATCAGAGGGATGGAACACAAGCCATCTGAGCAAAGGCTGAAGGAACTGGGTATGTGTAGTTCAGAAAAGAGGAGATTAAGGGGGGATATGATAGCAGTCTTCAAATACTTGAAAGGCTGCCATAAAAAAGATGAAGAAAAGTTGTTCTCTTTCGCCACAGAGGGCCAGACGAGAGGCAATGGGTTCAAACTACAACACAGCAGACTTGGATTAAATCTCAGGAAAAACTTCCTAACTGTAAGAGCAATAGGACAATGGAACAGACAGCCTCGAGAGGTTGTGGAAGCTCCTTCACAGGAGGTTTTCAAAAGAAGGCTTGATAGCCATCTGTCTTGGATGGCTTTGAGACAACAAATCCTGCGTCTTGGGAGGGGGTTAGACTAGACCCTGGCGGTCCCTCCTAACCCTGTGATTCTATGAGAGAAGAACCTCTGGATGTTACAAGGTTAAAAATAGGATAGCTGGGGCTAGGGAAGAAACTGTGGCAGCCTGTCTGAAGAATGCAAGTAATGGAACTGGCTTGCTCAAAGCCCTGTGAGAAAGGAATTACAATACAATAATCAAGACTGCTGGTCCCATGGACATGTGGTGATGTTGCAAGTTCCTAATGGGATAGATAGAGTCACAGATTAAGCAGTTTCATAACGTCTGACACTCAAACTTTCCGCGGTTGAAATTGAAGCAGTCCATTGACTGAGTGTTGTTAAGTGACACGTAGGCAACCTTATTTCTAGCAGGTCTTCACTTTGCACCTTTAATAATGTTCTTTCAGTGCTGTTTTTTGTCTTGGATTTATTATTTAGACTGCAGTAGCATCCAAAATGTATAACCAGCAGACACTTTCCAAAGGGAAAGGCCCTGCCCTGAACAATGTACAACCTAAAGGGGAAAAAAGATTAACAAAATTGAGAACTATGTATTTACAGTCAAAGATGAATCAAGTGCTAAAGTAATTGGCATAAACATAACAAGAAACATTAACAATGACAAAATATAGGAAGAGTAGACAACATCTGTGAATGTGCACATATTCCCCTACTTAAAGTCCTATCCAAAAAGAGTCTTGACAAGCTCCTGCAGAAAGAGGCTGTGGTTTCCGCTAGCCTGTATTTTACCAGTTACGCAGTGCTTGTCTCTTATCTTGCCAAGCTAGCATAACTGCAGCTTTAACACCCAGATCCAGCTAATCAGCCCTACAAGCATGAATATCCACTTCCTCTGGAGACTGTTTGACCACAGACTCCCAAGCCTGGACAACCTACCTCCAGGCACAGTAAAACTCCAGACCCAGACTGACTATACAAGTTCAGAAACCAGAAGATGCACTGTATGCCTGCTTCATTGCATGTTACGAGCCAACTACACAGTGTGCCAAGTCTACCACAGTGCTCACCACATATAAAATATTAATAACATCCCGACTTTGAACTACAAATAAACCACTTCAGTGCAATTCCACAGATATAAATCCTGTTCCTATAGTGATTGCCAGCAGCTACTCCGAGGCTATTCATGCTGCCCATGCCCTGCAAAATCTTGATTTATCTTTCCCTATTGGACAAGGCCTTTCCCTGTAGGTGGCAATACAGTGGAGTACAATGGAACTCATTCACAGGACCCTTCATGTGAAAATATCCCCAAATGCTGCTCCACTGATAGCCTCTGAAACAAGCAGCAAGGAGATTTTAATATTGCACCTATGGAGTAGGCCTAGCAGAGGAACATTGGGAGGTGAAAGGTGGTGCTTATGAAACAAAACCTAGCTGGAATAAAGCTAATCCTCCTTGTGCTGCCCTTGACAACAGTGTCCCTGCAACTACTGGAAAATTGAGCAGAATATTGGCACAACATGTTCAAATAGAGTTTTTTGCTGAAATTTTTTTGGCTGAAAAAGTTGATTTGTCAAAACCAAAACTTCTCACGGGGAAAGTACCAAAACTTTTGTTGGCAAAGGTTTCTCATGTCCAGGAGACGGAGAAAGAAAGGACTTGAATCTGGGTCTTCTGCATTGCAAGTGAGTGCCTTAGCCACTAGGTGCTTAGAAGGTAGCTCTGTCAAGCTCTGCTGTTCAACTTGTTCACCTTCATATAAGAATGAAATACTCATGGTGCATGTGTATGCAGAAAGAGTGCAACTCTGTAACCCAGTAGTAAGGTTCTCCGTTGGGATATAACAGACTTGGGTTCAAGTCCCAGGTCTTTGTGATTCAGAGAATTTTGCAAATTTTTGAAATCTTGAAAATTTTTGCTGAATGGAACAATTGTTTGCTGCCTAGCTCTATAAATAAGCCAGCCTAATCATAAATCCCTATCTTGTTCTCTTGGAGAGGAATTGTATCTAAATGTTTGGTTTGGGATCTGGGCCATTGCATCATGGTTGCAACATGGCAGTGAAGTACTATCAGCTTATTCGGGTGTATTTCTGTTGCAGCTCACAGAACTAGTGAAGGCAGAAGATTAGATTTCAACCTGCTGGGGTTTGCTTAAAGGACTACTTAAGATTCTTGAAACGGCTTTTGTTGCAGCTGGATTGTGAGATTATTATTAAGTTGTCTAACACTTCTCACACACATTCTTGGAATGAAAAAGCAGATCTCAAAAGATTAGCTAACATGCAATTTTATAAAGTTTAAAAATTGTACCAACACCAGGTCATGTTTTTATTTTTTTTAGTGTAAGCTGCAACTTTTTCATTTGATGCTAAGGTTTTCCCCCTTCCATTTAGATTTCATCATAGATGGAAGAATGTGTATTGTTTCTTTAAATTTATAGAATGAGGAGTATGGGCATATTTCTAGGAAGAAGTTCTACAGTGAAGCACAGAGAGACACATACCATTCACCTCAATCCATCGTTGCTATTTCCCTGGGCCTCTTCCTATTGGGCCCTTGTATCTCCAGCCCTGCCTCAGGGACAACATACTCAGGTTCTGATCTCAGCATTTCCTGCTATGTAACATCAGCCTGCCATACTTGTGTCTGCTTGCCAGGCCCCATTAGCCAGAGAACAGCACCCCTCTGAGTCCAGCCAGGACATCTCTTTTTAATCTGGGCCAGCAGGGGCTTGATTGGCTGTTGCTAGCCACTCTAGCCCTTGGAGGACCAGGCCTCTTTAGTCACCAAAATGGCTGCTCTGGAGAGTGCTCTTTACACAAGCGTGGAGGACCTACCTTTGCTGCTCTTTCCCTCTCCGCTTGCTGCTTCTTGCAAGGGGACTGTAATAGGAGCACAGAGTCCCCAGCTGCAAAGCCTGAATACGCCCCGTCACACACTTACAATGAGGACTGAAGATGAAATAATTTGCCTTCTCTGAGTGAGGAAATAAGAGTAAGTATATTCTTTAAAAGAGTGCTATACGTTCAATGTCCAAACATAATAAGCCAATGGGTGTCCTTTAACTGAAGAATATGGAGGCCTTGGCAAATCCTGGCCATCATTAGAAGCATTGTGGTATTGGTAATGAAGACCACATAAAAATCGTTTAGTGGTTGGGATTTTAAATAAGGAAAAAAACAGTTCATATGTGAGCTAACTCTGGAACAGGCAGTGCAACTGGTAAAGCAGTCTGAGCTAGTGAAAATGCAAGTCACCCAGCAAGGAGAAAATGGATGCATCTATCTGGTAGCCATTTTTTTTCTAGTTTTGTAGACATTTTTCTCTTTACTAGACTCATAAGCTAGCAAGATTGTCAAAAAGCTGAAAGATACCTTTTCTCACGTTGGCGTGCCAAAAGAAATAGTCACAAAACACCTGGCCATAGTTTATCATTTCTGAATTCCAAACATTTGTGATAGTCTGATTTAAGTATTGCTTCCAGCCCCCATTGCTTGCAAGGGAGTGGACTAATGGACAGGAGAGCACTGATTTCCAGGAGAGTTCTCCAATAAAATGGCTCCATATTTGTTCTACTGAGCTACAAAATAATCCCATGTCCGGCACTAGAGAAAACCATGCTTAGCTGCTCATGGGTTCACAGATCAGAACAGCACCCCCCGCAGCATTAAAGACTTCTTTAATGATTTTAATGAAATAAACACTACTGGGAATTGTGTGATTATGGGACATGTTAACTTCCCAAATATAGATTGGAAGACAAATGCTACTAATAATTGAAGGGCCCAGATTTTCCCGGATGTGATAGTTGACAGATTTCTTGACCAAATAGTCGCCAAATCTATAAGAGGTGATGCCATTTTAGATTTGCTATTGGTAAGTAGCGAGAATCTCATAGAAGTACTGGTTGTAGGGGACAACTTTGGTTGGAGTGATCATGAACTCGTTCAGTCTAAACTAAATGGAAAGATAAACGAAAATAGATCTGCAACTGGGGTCCTTGATTTCAAAAGGGCAAATTTTAAAAATTTAAGGAAATTAGGGGATTGGACTGAAGAAATCAAGGATCTGAATGTGGAGGAGACTTGAAATTACTTTAAGTCAAAGTTGAAGAAACTTTCTGAAGCCTGCATCCCAAGCAAATTCATAGGTAAGGGTTGCAGACCAAGCTAGATGAGCAAGCATCTCAAACAGGTGATTAAGATAAAGTAGAAAGCCTACAATGAATGGAAGATGGATAGATCAGCAAGGAAAACTACCTCTTGGAGGTCAGAAAGTGTAGGGGAGAAGTGCCAAAAGCCAAGCAGAGATGGACCTTGCAAGGGAAATTAAAATTAATAGTAAGAGGTTCTATAGCCATACAAATAAAAAGAAAACAAGGAAAGAAGAAGTGGGACTGCTAAACATCAAGGATGGGGTAGAGATGAAAGATAAGCTAGGCATGGCCCAACACCAATACTTTCTCAGGTTTTAATAAGGGTAATGAGGATCTTAGGGGTAGTAGCAGGGTGGCTAATAGGAATGAGGATATGGAGGTTGAAATGACCACATCTGAGGTGGAAGTCAAACTCAAACTGCTTAATGGGACTAAATCAGATGGCCTGGATAATCACCATCCAAGAATATTAAAGGAACCAGCACATGAAATTGCGAGCCCAATAGCAAGGATTTTTAATTAATCTGTAAACTTGGGGATCAGACCCTATGACTGGTGGATTGCTAATATAGTACCTATTTTTAAGAAGGGGGTGGGAAATGATCCATGAAACTACAGGCCTGTTAGTTTAACCTCAATTGTATGTAAGGTCTCAGAACAAATTTTGAAAGAGAAAGTAGTTAAAGACAGAGCAGTAAAAAGTAATTGGGATAAAATACAACATGGTTTTACAAAAGGTAGATTGTGCCAGACCAACCCAATATCTTTCTTTGAGAAGTTAACTGATTTTTTAGACAAAAGAAATGCAGTATTAGATTTCAGCAAGGCATATGATACAGTTCCATATGGGAAATCATTAGTTAAATTGGAGAAGATGGGGATTAATATGAGACTTGAAGGTGGATAAGGACCTGGTTAAAAGGGAGACTACAATGAACTGTCAGGCTGGAGGGAAGTTAATAGTGGAGTTCCTCAGGGCTCAGTCTTGGGACCAATCTTATTTAACATTTTTATCAATGACCTTATCACAAAAAGTGGGAGTGTGCTAATAAAATTTGCAAAATTGGGAGGTATTGCCAATACAGAGGAGGACTGGAATATCATACAAGAAGATCTGAATGACCTTGAACACTGGAGTAATAGAAATGGGCTGAAATTTAACAGTGCAAAGTGCAAGGTCATGCACTTATGGACTAACAACAACAACAACAAGAATTTTTGCTATAAGTTGAGAATGTATCAGTTAGAAGAGACAGAGGAAGAGAAAGATCTGGGTGTATTGGTTGATCACAGGATGACTATGAGCCACCAATGTCATGGGACCATGAAAAAAGCTAATGTAATCTTAGGATGTATCAGGTGAGGTGATTGCCGTATTTGGGGTTGGGAAGGAATTTTCCCCCAGGTCAGATTGACAGAGACCCTGGGGGGTTTTCGTCTTCCTCTGCAGCATGGGCCATGGATCATTTGCAGGTTTAAACTAGTGTAAATGATGGATTCTCTGTAACTTGATGTCTCTAAATCATGATTTGAGGACTTCAGGAACTCAGCCAGAGCTTAGGTGTCTATTACAGGAGTGGGTGGGTGAGGTTCTATGGCCTGCAGTGTGCAGGAGGTCAGACTAGATCATGATGGTCCCTTCTGGCCTTAAAGTCTGAGGCTAGGTCTACACTGCAGCGGGGGTCCGACCTAAGATACGCAACTTCAGCTACGTGAATACCGTAGCTGAAGTTGCGTATTTTAGGTCGGCTTACCTAGCGGTGAGGACGCGGGAAAGTCGACCGCTGCCGCGCTGCCGCCGACTCCGCTGCCGCCTCCTGCCGAGGTGGATTTCCGGAGTCGACGGCAGAGCGATCAGGGATCGATTTTACCGCGTCTTCACTAGACGCGGTAAGTCGATCCCCGAAAAACCGATTGCTACCCGCCGGATCGGCGGGTAGTGAAGACAAAGCCATAGTCTAAGGTGAATCTTTGCTCTGGCTTCCCAGGGATCCCCTGGGACCAGCCAGATTTGGGGTGGTCCTTGAAGCATTTTCTGGTAGCAGTGGGAGGGAAGGGGCAAACCTCTTCCAGCGCCCGCTCATTTGGCTTTTATTGAAGGAGAAGATCTCAGGACCCTAGTGTGACTCAAACTTTTGAGAGCCATGTTTGAGCCTTTAGGCTTCAAACACACCTTTCACCTTCTGAGTTGGAGTTTTAATAGCTGAAATATATTGTAAAATGGATTAACATTACTGTAAAAATATAGGACCAGATTCTTCCCTCTGCATCATCATGGTAACACCATATATTTCAATATTCAATTTGATACATTAATATAATATTTGCATATATCATAAATATGTCATTATAGTGATTAGCTGACTTTCCTAATGTCCATAGGCTCAGAGATGCTAATGTGAAATGTAACATGTGCTAATTTGTCAGAGACCAAAGTGGCATTTACCCATTCATTATACAGTCATTAGCTCATCTCTGTCACTTTGCTCAGTTTGCTAACTTTCTACCTGATTTCTTTCAAGAGCAAAGGAAAATAATATATTTTTGTAAGAAGAGGTTGAATCTAGGGGGCCAGGTTATCAACTGGTGTAAATTGACCTAACTCCACTGAAGTCATTGGAATTTGGCTGATTTATACCAGTTAAAGATCTGACTCTGGCTTGTGGTATGAAATCTTGTCCAGCCTAGATTTAGTAGCATCTTGTTTTAAGTATTCTCTGATTTGTAAGAGATTTGTTACCACTTCATCTGAAATGTTTTACTCTTGTTTAATAAATGTAGTATTGTATTATCTGAACATAGTTTTTCACTTTAGCCAGTTGCTGTGAAGACGTATTTGTGTACACACAGCCGATCTCAGATAAATCTCCTATAAAGAGATAATCATCATCAGTTTAATCTGTCGACCTTGGATAATCTAACTACAGGAAACTTTAACAGGTCAGCCCAGCTTCCAACATTCTTCTTACTAGCGTTTGCATTTCAAGGCCATTATCTCTAATTTCAGAATCCTTTAATGCTCTTTAACATCAGCTTGTTCTATTATTTGCAATTGTTGATTTCACCTGTGTTGTGGCTTGTGCTACAGTGGGCTATTAGGTAAATGGCTTTATGTGCTTAACTGTGTGAACCGGAGCTGATAAAATGCGGTGAGATACATATGCTATTTGTTGTAGACAAAAACCTAAGAATAACTTGTAAAGATGAGTAACAGATTGCCAGCATGCCTTAATCATGATTTAGTACCTTTGAAACTCTATTAAATGGCAGTACAGCAATCTCTCTGCTTAAATAACATGCACAATGTGCACATCTGATATTAATTGGCTTTGCTTTTAATTTCATAGATGTTATTAGATGATCCACCTACATGTATCATTCATTTCTCCTGTCATAGATGGTACAAATGTCTCATTGTCATTGTACATTTACCCATATTAATAAGAACCTATTTAACTTATAGGTGCTGTGAATCACACACCGTGCTTGCAACAAGTCGTCTTTATCTGACTTTTTGGACACTTCTATGGCTTGTACAAAACTCCCATAAATGGATTGATTCTGAGATGTGATGAGCTCTATGGACTCCCGTGGGAGTGGTGAGCAGTCAGCTCATTTCAAGCCCCAAATGGAAGGAAGTGAGAATGAGGGGTCAGAATTTATGACCAGAAAAACTGACAGTGTTGTTATCCCACTGAAAATCTGTTTCATTTTTTTAAACTTGTTGTTAATACTATTGAAACTTGGCATAGGTTATGTAAAGCAATTGTTTCTAATTATTTTGCCAATGATTCTAGTATCTCAGCTATTATGTCTGATACATTAAAATCATCAACACTATGGCAGAAGTAAGGAAATCAAACAAGGTCTTGGGAGTTATGGAGGCTGGGAATAAACTGGCAAAAGATACTTGGGTTGTATATAAAGCATTAGTAAATCAGAATTTGGGCAAGCTGATGAGACTAGGAAGGTGTAATTAAAAAGAAAAGATCACCACCACCATGGCAAATCTCAAAGTGACATGGCCTCCTTGCAAATGGAGTGCCATGCAGATTGACCTCTGGTAAGGTGCTTAAGGTGGTTTGATTGTATATTCAGTTTATGTCCATCACTGGCAATCTTGTTATGCCACTGAAGCTTTTTGTCACCCAAGTGATCACCAATCATGTAGCAGCATTCCTTGGTATGCACACTTTGGGATTCGTTGGTCTGGCATTCTAATAATAAATCCACACCAAGAAAGCTGCCAAAACTGAATCAGTGCTGAAGGATGCTGAATTTGCTGAATTTACCTTAGAATAGCCTCATTTCTGACCTGATCCTGCCACTGGATATGGATCAGCTGACAGAAATAAGGAGAATAAATTTTTTTAATCCAGAGTTCTTCAGCCTTCCTCAGCACCCATGTGTCACTCCTATATGACAGAGTTGGTATAACTGTGTTTCTATAGCTTCGTGGCAAGTCTGAGGTCATGATGTCCCCACAGAGGCCACTGAAGGGATGGAAACATGGCAGCAGCTGCTGCTATATACAAATGTTCACAAGTTTCTAGCATCCTCCTGTATTACCTGTGACACTACCTGCTCACTGTCTCATCCAGACAGGTTAATATTGAGGTGCTTGTAATCTGGAGCTGAAGGCTGAGAGCCCCAGGCTTTATGGGGTTTGTCTAGATTTGAAAATAGGAGACAAAAGAGAATATGATGATTTTTATTTGTTTGGTTTATTATTCCTTGATTCATATTTCACCCTTCACAAACCTTAAAGCACCTAACCGAATTACAAACTGTGCCCAATCCTGCAACCCATACTCGTGAGACGAGCTGTCACTCACCAAAGCGATCCCATCAAAGTGAGCGAGACTGCTCATGTGAGTGAGTTTTACCGGCAAAAAGACCCTTAATTCAAATGGGGGATCTCTTCATGTTACATGCCACTAAAATATAGCCACCTCTGGAGTGGAATGTGGCCAGCGTTATAACGGTGATAGCTATGCTACACAACACGTTAGAGCCAGGAAGTGATGAAATACCTTAGCCAGGCAATTGAGGGCTATAAAATTCTCTGAGAATGGGCCAGATGTATAGTGTTAATAATAGATGTATAGGATATTAATATCCATAAATGTCCAGGATTTCCATTTTAACATGGCACCTTCACCAGCACATTGTCCCTAGAAATAGGCTACCAAGGTTGGTTCTGTTTTTACTCAGAAGAGTGTTGCGTATAGAACAACCAATGCTAAATAGTGTTTCCTGCATCACAGTACTTAGATACTGTAATAATGGTGTGATACATAGCAGGTTTGGTAAAAGATTGCACCTTATTTAGTGGATCCCATCCTATGGTAAGTTCTCAGAAGGAATGATAGTCTGATGGCTAAAACACTAGAGTAGGACTTGGTAGATCTAGTTCTGTTCCTAACTCTGAGACTTCCTGTGTGACCGTGGGAAAGTCACTTAATCTTTCTCTGCATCAGTTTTCCTATTTTTCAAAATGGGGACAATAATACTTTCCTGCCTTATAAGAGAGGGAAAATAATTAATGCTTGAGGGTTGATCAGATAATATGGTGATGGAAGCCCAATGAGCATCTAGAGAGAGGTGGGATGGGTTAGGATCACAAAAGGTTTTCAGTCTCTGTCTGATGGCAGGTGTCAAATATTCACTGACTCCAGTGGCTACTGTTAATAGTTTCTAACTGTGTTAATAATTTTTAATTATGTTTCTAATTGTGTTAATAATTTCTAATTATGGTCACTGGCACCATAAAAAAATCCTTGTTTCTTTTTTTTTTTTTCTTGGAGATCTCCCATCCAAACACTGAACTCTGGTCCAACTCTTCTTAGTTGTGAGATCTAATGAGCACACACACCCAGGAAAGATGGCTGTAGTAGCTCTTTTTACATAAGAATCTTCAAGTTTCTGCATATAGGCATGTGTAGGAAACCACCTCAGAAAGTCTGATTTGGGTAAGCAAGGCAGCATTTACAACACATTTCTGTTATATCATCTCCCAGTATTAATTATTTTCCACCTTCTTTCTGAGTTGAATTTCACCATGATTAGTAGTTTTGATTGATCTGGATTGGTTGCCTTTACCATGCATGTTCCTCAGTCAGTAGGAGGCACTTTAAAGGGAGCATCTTTGTACCATTGACTATAGCAGTGCTCCTTGAATCAGGGAAGGGAGCAATTTATAGATAAAACACTGAGGCCCAGCCCAGAACAGAGTGGGCAGGGGATGCCTCGGAGATATGTATGTTTGCTGAATTAACAAGCAAAGGATCACAAGACCTTCCGGAAGAGTATTTTATTGTTGCAAGGTTAGATTTTCAGATGGTTTTATAGACTCATAGACTCATAGACTTTAAGGTCAGAAGGGACCATTATGATCATCTAGTCTGACCTCCCGCATGATGCAGGCCACAAAAACTGACCCACCCACTCCTGGAATAATTCTCTCCCTTGACTCAGCTGTTGAAGTCCCCAAATCATGATTTAAAGACTTCAAGTCGCAGAGAATCCTCCAGCAAGCGACCCCTGCCCCATGCTGCGGAGGAAGGCGAAAAACCTCCAGGGCCTCTGCCAATCTACCCTGGAGGAAAATTCCTTCCCGACCCCAAATATGGCGATCAGCTGGACCCCGAGCATGCGGGCAAGATTCTCCAGCCAGACCCTCCGGAAAATGTTCTCTGTAGTAACTTTTAATATCCCATCATTGACCATTGTTACTAATTACCAGCGATGGCACGTTATTGACCTATTGACTAAAATCAAGTTATCCCATCAAACCATCCCCTCCATAAACTTATCAAGCTTAATCTTAAAGCCAGAGAGGTCTTTCGCTCCCACTGTTTCCCTCGGAAGGCTGTTCCGGAACTTCACCCCTCTGATGCTTAGAAACCTTCGTCTAATTTCAAGCCTAAACTTCCCGACGGCCAGTTTATATCCATTTGTTCTCATGTCCACATTAGTACTGAGCTGAAATAATTCCTCTCCCTCCCTGGTATTTATCCCTCTGATATATTTAAAGAGAGCAATCATATCCCCCCTCAGCCTCCTTTTGGTTAGGGTAAACAAACTGAGCTCCTCGAGTCTCCTTTCATATGACAGGTTTTCCATTCCTCGGATCATCCTAGTGCCCCTTCTCTGTACCCGTTCCAGTTTGAGTTCATCCTTTTTAAACATGGGAGACCAGAACTGCACACAGTACTCCAAATGAGGTCTCACCAGTACCTTGTATAACGGAACCAGCACCTCCTTATCCCTACTAGAAATACCTCGCCTAATGCATCCCAAGACCGCATTAGCTTTAATCGGTGCAGTTCCCTTGAAGTCTGTCTTGTAGATGAGTAAATGTGGATCTGGTAGTTGCTGAAGACAGGTAACTTAACAGAGTTGTTGGTGATTTTTCAGAGGGCTGGCTGTTGGTCCCTAGTTAAATAATATAACATTTATTGTTGTTTGTTTTTCAGTGGTTTAGGTGGGATTCTCCATAGGTGCTGGGGCTGCTGCCGCACCCCCTGGCTTGAATTGGTTTCCATCATATACAGGATTTACAGTTTGGTTCAATGTGTCTCAGCATCCCCACTATACATATTGTTCCAGCACCCCTGGGGTTCTCTAAAGATGACCTGCAAAGGAAAAAGAAACTTGGGCTTGTGCATTAGGTTTGCTTCACTGTGATGTAGAAAGAAGGTCTCTGAGGTAGGGGTTTTAAAAAAATAAGAATTCTGCTGGTTTTTATATTAAAACTTAGGTCTTGTCTACCTTTCAGCCACTCGTACTGCCATGGCTACATTCTATTTTTAGCATATTAGCAAATCAGAGCTAGTGAGAGTATAAGTTGTTGAGCTGGGAATCACACCCCCAGCTTGAATTGTAACTTACGTTTGATTTAAGAACTTCTAACCCATATAGTTACAGCCCCTTAGTGTGGACATTCTTAAACCGGTTTGTCTTAAATCAGTTTCTATGTCAGTTTTTAAACCCATAGATCAGTTCAAAAACTGTGGGTAGAGATCTTGTATGGGTTTTAGAGCTGGCTTGCACTGGCTGGCAAGCATGTGAAAATCAAGAGTTAGGTGCCAAAAAATCATGAGATTTAATAAATTTTCAGTTCTTTATATTTCAGTTCTTTCTGGTTTATGAGCCTTGAGGTCACCCTCAGGTCAAGTTTCCAAGTTTTTCCTCTGCAAGCACAAGGCCTAGAAACCTCCTTTTAAAGTGTAAATCAAGATTCTCACCTAATCACATGGCTGCAGGGATTGGTGATTTAAGAAATGCACCAAATATTGCAACACTTGTGATCAAATTGCAAGAGTTGACAGCATTGCCAGTACAACTGTGTGTGCAGATCAGGCCTAATTTGGCTTAATCTAGCTCATTATAAACCAGGTTGATATTGTTTTAAGAGTGTCCGCGCATAGCCTTTTGCACCAGTTTAATTAAATTGATTTGAAATTGCACCTCTAATTCAACTGGTGCAACTTTGCATGTAGATAGCCCCAAGCTAAGCAAATAAGAGGACAAAGGAGTGTTCAGGTGTCTTGGAGTACATCTACACTGCAATTAAAAACCTGTAGAGCCTGGGTCAGCTGACTCGGGCTTGCAGACCTTGGGCCGTGGGGCTATAAAATTGCAGTGTAGACATTTGTGAGAGGGCTGAAACTCATTTCTCTGAGACTCTTCCTCCCCTTGCTGGGGTCTCAGAGCCCAGGCTCCAGCCCAAGCCCAGCTGTCTACACTGCAATTTTATAGCCGTGCAGCCTGAGCCCTGCAAGCCTGAGTCAGCTGACCTGGGCCAGCCACAGCCATGCCATGGGTCTTTTATCACAGTGTAGACGTACCCTTGTTTTTTAGCTATTTAATTCCAATGTCTAATGTATATTTTGGAATCTTTGTTAAAAAATTAAATATCCCACCCCTTTACCTAAGGTGTAAGAGACCATACTGTGTATCTGAGATATCCAAGAAATCCTCTAGCAAAACTAGGAATACCAAACTTGACATTCTTGGTATTACCAAGGTAAAAAAAAAAAAGCAGGAAATAAAACTTTTAAAAAAATATTTCAACCCTTTGTATATACCCTAAGTCAGCAAAAAGAGCTCAAACCCAATTTTTAAAAATCCTTTGCAAGTCAACATTAAAGCTGTTTATCTTTGCCTGGGTGTTTCCGCTCTCTAATCTTCCTTTTTTTGTCTCTTTTGAAATGTATTTTGGTTCTGCTCCTTAATGATCTCCCTCCCTTATCCCACACCAAGACTAAATGGGCTGTGATTTTCTCATGGTTCATTTCCACCCTTCCTGCTCCTGTTGACACGTACTCACTCAGAGTGATTGTGTAGTTTGTAGACAGAATGGAACTGCAGCTATGATGACTGTGGTTATATGCTATTTTCAGGAAGGGTGACTGAAGTTAGTTTCCATGGGATTGGATGAACCAGGGGATGGATAATGGATCCTTCCACCCTCTAGGTTGCTGATTAGACTCTGAATCAGGTCAGTAGAGATCAATATTGCCCATTGGTGGCTTTTTAGTAATCTATTTGATATGACTTTAATTAATCTTAATCCAATTCCATTTGTGGAACCACTACCACAGCTAGGACTCTTGGTATGCATCCTAAAGAGCTCAGGGAAGAGGCCATGAATGGCATGGGCTTGTGTCAACTTAGCTACTTTCTCATCCCTAGATGAGTTCAAATCTGAGGCACATTGGTGGGGCAGTGTGAGGAAGCTGGTGCTCCTACTGCCTGTTCCATGGACACAGCACTTCATATTCCCGGGGAGTCAATCTAGAACCTTTCATCAGCACGAAATTCGCTGTATCAAAACACAAAGCTGTGTACCTGCTGCTAGTGTTGGCTCTAGGGCTGGGTCTAGTGCATTATACAAACTTAGCGTATGGCTACACTTCGAGCTGGGGATGTGATTTCCAGCTCAAGGAGACATACCCAACCTAGCTCTCATCGAGATAGGGCACTAAAAATCGACGGCAGCCGCAGCAGCATGAGCAATGGGATGGGCCAGCTGCCACGAGTGCATGCCTAGTATCTTGCATGGGATTGTACTCAGGCAGCTAGCCCCTCCTCTTGCTTGCATCACCATGGTACATTCTAGTTTTACCATGCTACCTCAGTCAGTGCTTGCATGGGCATGTCTTTCCAGCTCAAAGTGTAGATGTATCTAGGACTGAAAGCACCCCTGTATTCACACTCTCTGTACTATTGTAATAATCTTGTAATATGCCTTGTGAGGTCTCATTTGAAAATGAATAACTTGCTGGTCAATAATATCATGATGAAATCTATGTATCAACATCATATATCAAGTTATGAAACTCCCCTGTATAATGTTCTTAGCACATGTTCAAAACCACACACCTCTGCCCAGGCAGAAGACTCCTGAACAGAGAAATTTGTGTTTACCTCAATTTACATATAAGTAGTAAACAAGGTCCTCAGGCCATCGGGGAAAAGAGACGGCAGGACATAAATCAAATTTGCATTTCAGCAAACCCCAGTGAGGAAAAAAGAACAGGTAGCCTCCTTCACCACCAGACTCCATGTCACCTTCTTTGAATAAACTTTGCTTTGAGGGGGAACCCTTAGAAGACTTCGCTTCAAAGGTTAACTAGACTATAAAAGACAGGGGTAGAAGACCCCAAGCTATCTCTCTCACTTTCTCCTCAGACGACAAAGGAACCAGGCCTTTGATTTTGGGGGAAATCCTGACATGAGAATTTGGCCAACCACGATTCTGAGAACATGTGGTAAGGATTTTACCCTGAACCAAGTCTAGCTTGTTAAGTTTTAGCTACTAGAAAGCGTTTTATCTTTATTTCTCTTGTAACCATTTCTGACTTAATACCTTATACTTGAATTCACTTAAACTCCTATCGTCTTTTATTAATAAGCTTCTTTTATTTTTTAATCTAAACTAATCCAGGGCTGTGTTTAAACTGAACTGTTTGGTAACTCCATTTAAAGTAGCAAATTGTTGAATATTGACCTTTTTTAGAGGGCTCTAATAGCTGAACCATCCAGGAGAGGGCTGGTCAGGGCAGAACTCACGTTTTGGGAAAATTCGGAATTGGGTGTGTTCCGGGGTCACCCTGCAGGTAATAACCCAGGCTGGTGGAAGCCGGAATGTGACTGGTGCATTGCCGACAGGCTGCTGGGGTCAGAGCTGCTGGACCAGGGCTGCAGCTCTACACAGACACTCAGGGCGTGACCTGCATGGTGTTAGGCTGTTTGTGAGCGGCCCAGGTTGGGAGCTACAACAGCAAAGCATTGTGAGGCACCCAAGGTTGCAGAGCAGGTGGTGACACAGCCCCTCACTGGTCTGGATTGCACCATGGAATGTGACACTACCCTTTGGGTCTACACAGCCCACGGAAGCAAGCCTTCCAGCTGGGGTCAAGAGACTCAGCCTAGTGGGGCTCACACTAGCAATCTAAAAATAGCTATGTAGACAGCACTTTGAAGTTGTGGCCCTAGGCTTCAGAGCCTGAGCTACAACTTCAAAGCACTGTCTATACAGCTGTTTTTAGAGTACTAGTGCGAGTACTAGTGCGAGGGTGTCGACCCAGGCTGGGAAGCTCACTTCTACAGGCTCAGTAGACATCCCCTTAGTGACCACAAAGAGAGGCAAGTGCGCTCGAGCAGATGAGGAACTGGACTGGGAGTCAGGAAGCCTGGATTTTCTTCCTGCCTCTGTCACTGACCTCTGTGACGTTCAGCAAGCCACTTCACTGCTCTGTGCTTATATTTCCCCTCCCACCCTTTGTCAGCCTGGCCCATTTAAATGGAAAGCTCTTCTAGGGGGACTGTCTATTACTATGTATTTGTACAGCACCTTACACAGTGGGACCCTGATCATGGTTGGTGCTTCTAGATGCTACAGTAATACGAATAATAATACGAGAACCACCATGCAGAAGTTTGATTTTTTTATTAGCTTTTGTTACTGAATTCAAGCTCTACTGTTAATAGATTTCTTTTGTGAAGCAACTGAATAGTTGATTCTCACATCCTTCAGGTGTTTTACCAAACCTTAGTTGGCTTGCCTGCCCGACATTACGCGGAATTTCGATTGTTTTTCTGGAGGTGATCATGAGCAGGGCCAATCAGAGGGGGGGCCAGGAAGGCCATTTGGCCTGGGCCTCAAGCTCAAAGGGGGGGCCTCAAATTTAGACACTTGTTACTTTTTTGGTATTTGATAAGTTTTGCAACTTGTTTTTATGCGCATCCCTATCGGACCAAAATGTCACACACTCCCTCAGCGTAGAACTGCAAATTTAAGCAAATAAGAGATGTGATTTGGTAAAAGACATAATTTTTTTGTTAACCGATATAGATTTTGTCATATTAAAAAGTTAAAAATGTTCATCAATATTGTGTATTTTTGTCAGTTTGCCTGCATCAGTGGCTTCAGGTGAACGCACCTTCAAAAGCTGGAAGTGAAGTGGCCTGGGCCTCTCTGGAACTCTGACAGGGCCTGATCATGAGGTACTCTGCTCTTATAATCAATTCTTTCCTTTTCCTGGTCATAGTCACTAGTAATTTTATTTTATTTATTTTCACTGTGTTCTCTATGCCTTTGATCTTGTGATTAAAGCACATGACTGAGAGCTGGAAGGTTTGAGTTGTTTACTTGCTGTCACAAACTTGTTGAGTGTGACCTTGGCCAAGTCACGCCATGTCAGTTTCCCCATCTTTAAAATAGGTGAAATACTTCACAAACACGGCTGTTGAGAGACTCAGTTCATTGCTAGTTGCAGACCGTTTTTAAACTCTTGGATGGAAGGTGCCACAAAGTAGTAGTATTTCTTCGCATTATTTCTTTATAAGGCTCCTCTCAGTTCATTAAAAGGTCTCTCTACTTTATCTAACCAATCTGGAATGTGTGGCTAATGATGCTTTGCCATTCACATAGTGGTGCTTCATCTTTGGGTTTAAAAATCCATTGCAAGCTTGGCCTCAGATATTACGACCAAGCACATGTGTGATTGGCTGGCTGACTACTGTCTCCTAAGGCACAGGAGTGGGTATGCCCCCCTAGGGGGGGCGCAGAGGAATGTTCGGCAAGGCACGTCTGGGCCCCGGGCCAGCCCCCATGGGGAGTGGGGCGGAAGTGCCATCCAGATCCGCTCCTGGCCCTGGTTGCCAGCCCTGCGCCTGGGGCCCCGGCCGCTGGCCTTGGCCCCCAGCCAAGGCTCCGCTCCCACCCCCAGCCTTGGCCCCCTTACCCCTTCTGCATGCCCCCCTTCCTGGAGCCGCAGCCCCACTCCTGGCCCTGGGTCTGGTGAGTGTGGGGGGCACAGACAGGGGTGAGGGGGGGTGCGAGGTAAAAGGTTTGGGGATCACTGTCCCAAGGGTAATGTGGATAGTCACTGGCTTCAGCTATAAAATGGTGCTTGATGGAGAGTGTGACATTGCACTCCATATGTTTACGGAAATATGCTTATGAGTGTGAATATAATGTAACTGGAATATGCTTTATGCAAAAGGTCTCTTGTAAGATAGCATTACAAATCTTATAATCTACTGAGTGTGTTCATCCTATTTGTATGAATGTATCATTCTTGTATCTGAAGCTAGTAATATGAAGTAGTACTCTGAAGTCCTATTGTAACTATGCAAAGTGTGGGCCATTAATGGTGGTTTAGAATCTTGATGGCTCCCATTAACCAGGACAATTGGTTGTAAATGGCTCTGTTTACTTGTAAGCCTTCCTGAGTTCATGTGAGTCAGGCCGGAAAGAATGGGGGCTTGGGGTCTCACGGGACATGTGACCATGTCACCTGGTACTGGAATCCATCTTAAACCTGGTG
Organism: Emys orbicularis; assembly: GCF_028017835.1. Classification (NCBI taxonomy): domain Eukaryota; kingdom Metazoa; phylum Chordata; order Testudines; family Emydidae; genus Emys; species Emys orbicularis. Next base: position 32,523,307 of record NC_088685.1, read on the forward strand.
CTTTTCCATTTAGAAGGAGGGGTGGGGACCCAGAGAGACAAAAGATTCCCACCTTGTACCAAAGCCATAAAAGGGGATGGAACAGAACAAAAGGGACTACAGTCATGAGAAATCCTCTAGTTATCATCTGAGCTGGAACTAACAAGAACTGTACCAGGGGAAAGGATTGGGCCCAGACTAAGAAGGAGTCTAGTCTGTGAAAGAAGTTTATTGGAACATTTCTGAGGGTGAGATTTTACCTGTAATCAGTTTCTTAAATGTATTAGGCTTAGACTTGCGTGTTTTGTTTTATTTTGCTTGGTAACTTATTTTGTTCTGTCTGTTATTACTTGAAACCACTTAAATCCTACTTTTTATACTTAATAAAATCACTTTTGTTTATTAATTAACCCAGAGTAAGTGATTAATACCTGGGGAAGCAAACAGCTGTGCATATCTCTCTATCAGTGTTATAGAAGGCGGACAATTTATGAGTTTACCCTGTATAAGCTTTATACAGAGTTAAATGGATTTATTTGGGGTTTGGATCCCATTGGGAGCTGGGTGTCTGGGTGCTGGAGATAGGAAACCCGCTGAGCAGTTTTGGTTAAAGGCTGCAGCTTTGGGGGCATGGTTCAGACCCTGAGTCTGTGTTGCACTGCAGTAGCGTGTCTGGCTCAACAAGACAGGGTTCTGAAGTCCCAAGCTGGCACGGAAAATGGGCTCGGAGGTAGTTTCAGCACATCAGGTGACCGTCCCAAGGGGGTCTCTGTGACCGAACCCATCACAGAGAGTAAATATAAAAAATGAATAAACCCATGTCACAATTTTGCAATATTCAGACCATGCACAAACTTCAATTCCTGGCTTTCTCTAGCAATTACATTTGCTCTCAGCCATTGGTGTTGATTTCTGTGGTTCTTGGTGCTGATTATGTGGACTTAAATCAACACACTAAAGATTTTTCATTCATTACTTGATCTGAGTCATGTTCAGCAAATTTCCCTTCAAGGGTGGAGGGGGGGGGTCACAGTTAGGATTTGAGAATTTCTATGGGTTTGTCACTTGCTACCTTTTTTTTAACACTTTGGTAGCCTCTCAGATTGTTTCCTTGGTGTGTACTGATCCCTTGCTGTCCTCCTTTAACTCAGGTCACCATTTGATGGTCACAGACATTTTGTAACCCAGAAAAACAGGCTCCACGTGAGGCGGTTCTCCAGTGTAGTGCCCCATATTAGCATGCCCCACTTACAAGCCACTTTGTCACCAGAACAAATCTCCCTGATACCGTGAGGCTCTTAGGCTATATAAGGTGGAGAGTTGTTGACTAGAACTGTACTGGCATATACATGCTTCCTGATATGTGCAGTCCCATGTCTATCTTTTGTGAGGTCTTTGCCAGCAGAATGCAATTTTGCTATAGCACTCAATGTATTTTTTTTTTTTTTTGATATCCTAATAAATTGTTTCATACACCAGATTCTTTAGTGGCCAAATTTCTTCAGTTAAAACAATATTTGAACTGAACAAACAGAGGCCTCAAAGCCCAAAATAGTGAAATTTAAATTTCAAAGGATACATTGACTGAAACAATCAATGAACAGCACCATTTTATCTAAGACATGCACAGAAAAGCAAGTGTTATGCTACTGGGAAATTAATAATTAACCCCAAATGTTGTATAACACTGTATTATTCTTGGCCAGAGGCAAACCAAGAAGTATTTTATATGGTTGGGTTTACGGGAATGAAGTTTGGATGGGCAGTAATATACCTTCATGTTCCAATAGGTCATCTTTGTCCTGCCTGCTAAAGGATGATTCTGTCCGTCCACAGGCTGTTCCTAAGCTGCACAAATCTACAGACAGCTGGGCCAGTAATTTTCAATTATACTTAACAACTAATCCTTTGTTGATGCCTTGGCAGCATGCCTAGTATAATGCTGGAGCATCACACCATGACTATGGGATCTCAAGTCCTCACATTTTTAAAGGACTCCAGTGAACAATTATAAAAATGTGTTGTTTCAAGACAAGTGAGCTGCAATGACTCCAGAATGTAGAAGGTCATTCTGTTTATCAAGGGAGTGTTCTGGTCCACTTTCTAGCCTGTGCTGTCTATGACTAGAGCTTAGCAATCAGAACTCAGACAACTCTGGGCATGTACTATGTGTACGCCAGGCACTTCCAGCCACCGTGTGTAGCCCTTCGGCCAGTCAGCATTGGCAGCAATAAGGGCCGCGTTCAGCATCTAGGGGTTCCTGTTCAACAGTACAACACAAAACAGGCTCAAGCCTCCACCCAGTGACCTGGGACAATTACACACCACCTCCTGGGTGCTTCTAAGAGGCAATACTTCCCATCTTGCAAGTACAGAGTCTGAGTGCAGCAAAGAAACTTTTAATAAAAAGGGGGGAAATAACCTGGCATCAAATTGGGAAAACACCGCAAACAGGGTTCATAAACATAAACCATGCGCAAAAGAACCACCCCCAAGTAAGTTGGGCAGTGTCCTTTTCCCTCAGGTTCTTAAGTCCAACAACCAAAAGTCCCTTTAACGTGCCCGTCCCTTCTCTGCACCCCACTCACAGTTGCTGTCCTTGGCCAGTGCAGACCCGGAGTTCAGAGGTGCATCAGCAGAGTTCACCTCCCACCCTGGGTGGACGGTGTGTGTGTAAAAAGGCACCTTACTTGCTCTGCTGCCCAGGCACTCACTTGCTGCTCCTCTTCACCAGCCACCCTGCTGGCCGATCACCGTGCCTCTCTGTGGGGCTCCACGCTGGTGGCTGCCTTGCCAGTCGATTGCCATGCCTCTTGGCCACCCTGCCAGCTGATCACTGATTCACTGGGATGTCTTCAGGTCCCCCCACTTAACACAGCTTTCCATGATTTCAGCTGTTAGGGGGGAGCCTCACTGCTGGTGCACACTGGGCAACCTTTTGCATCAGAGGCACTGTCCCAAAGCAGGTCTAACACTTAAAACCTAGATATCAATGATTTCAGCTCTATAGTGGGTAAAAGACTCTCAACTGAATCTAAATTAACACTTTTATTACACAGTGGTATCTAGTACAAGTGCCCATCCCCCACCCTCTCTCAACTCACTGGGCTGCCGCTTTGGAACTCATGTCCCCTGCCTAGCGAGTGCCATTTAGTTGAGGGTGAGTCCCTCAATCAGGGCATGCCAAGCACAGTTCTGCTGCCCTTAATTCACACAACATGGATAACAACGCTTTATTACTCCTGCCCCCATAACAAGGGAACTGGGGATATAACACCAGCCAAAAGTGATCATTTGGGCAAGCAGTCCCATCATGCTGAGCACGTAGGTTGTGTGGGAGTGCCCATGCAAACGAGATCAGCTCTTGAAGTCCTCTTCCACAGCTCATCACCAGATGTCAGTGGAGAGCTCATTCAGACTCTGCTTACATGTGCAAGATCTAGTGTCTGAGTTAGAAAGTGGCCTGCAGAATAAAGATGAACAGCATGGTCCAACTAGGGCATGCTTGGTGGAAAATTATTTTATTTTGGGGGCCAAGGGGGGAAGGAGGAAGGCATCTAGTAAAAAAACAAATGCACACCCACTTCCAAGTATTGGATAAAAAATGACCCTTCTCTCCCCCATTTTACTCTTCAGTTAGTGTTTGTGGCTTAGCAAGGCAGTGTGGTTGAGTGGCTAGTGCACTGAATAATAGATAGGGCACTGGGCCTCTCAACACCAGGGTTCTATTCTCATTTCCACCTGTGGTGACCTCAGGCAAGTCACATCCCTTCTCGGTTTCCTCTGCCGATTCTTTTCAGATTATGAACTCTTTGGGGCAGGGATCATCTTACTGTTTGTTTGAATGGTGCCTAGCCCAATGGGGCCTCAGTTGTGGTAGATAGATCTCTCCTTTAAACATGCTTAACACAGACACATACCATTACTTCTGCCTATTAGTTGCTGGGTGGAGTTTAACCTATAAAGCCCTGAATGCCCTGGGATATGTCTGCCTGCAAGACAGTCTCGTTCTCCATGCTAAATTGTTACATGTACAATTGTCAGAGGTACTGGGGGCCCCTCCATGTATGAGAGTGGAGGTTGGTGGCAGGGTATTCTCCCGAGAATTGGAACTTTCTCCCTATTGGCCCGAAAGAGCCAGACTCTCTTCACCTTTAGGGGATACTGCAAAGTCCATATATTATTCTCCCTGGCTTTTGGGGAGGAGGGAGAACTCCGAGGTGCTGAGTGCTGGGAGGAGTGGATTTCCCATTGTTTGTTTTTGCTTGCCTGGCTGTGGTTGGTTTGGCATTTAGATGAAATCAATGTAAACTCGATTAGTTATTTTTCTAAGTATTTTTGTCCAGGGCACGTGCAACCTAGAATAGAGACTTTTTGTTTTATCTTGGTTATAGATCAAACTCAATCAACACTGTGGCTGTGAAGAATGTTACGCTTTTAGGGTCTTCCTTTCTCATTGTGCAAACATGGTGCATGGTCTTCAGGAATGTTATATAACCCCAGAATACTAGAGTTAGTAAAGGCATGGCCTAGACTGTAAACTTTCTGGGGCAGGGACTGTCTGTTTTATCTGTAGAGTTGATCAAATATTTTCCAACTGAACACTTTTACATCGGAAAATGCTGATTTTATGAAATTGAAACATTCTGTTGAGAACATGTTGATTCTATCAAAACTTTCAATGGAAACCAAGCAGCAGGCTGCCTGCCTCCCCAATTCCTTGGCAACCTGCTTGGTGGGCTCCCCAGCTTCCTGGACTGGCTGACCGGCAGGTGGGGTGCCCTACTCCTTGGGTTCCCCAGCAAGTTGGCGAGGTAGTTTGGGGAGGCAGTTTGCCAGCTGCCTGAAATTTTAAATAATTGAATTTTTCAAAAATTTCCATCCCATGGAAAATTCTGCATTTCCAATTTTTATTCCAATTCAGAACACAATTACTTGTGAAAATGTGAATTTTTCCAAATGACAGCAATTCTGATTCCTGCATAACTAGTGATGTATTTGTGCAATTCTTGGTACAACTGGTCTCTAGGTGCTACTGAATCAGAATCAACACAAATGTTGGTTTTCTCCATTGTCACTATCTGGATAAAGCTGAACTTTAATATAACAAACCTTCCTGTAAAAGGTACATTAGGGGTGAGGTAGGTTAGATCAAAAGATGCAAGTGTGATATAATTTTAGTGTTAATAAAAAAAAGGAGTATTGTTCATTCTAGACAGAGGTATCAGTAACTTTTAGTGTTTGTTTAATATTCTAGCAAACAGTCTGATCCAAAACCCACTGAAGTCAGGGGGAATCTTTCCATTGACTTCCATGCTGTCTAGAACCAGCACTTTCTGATTATATGCAATCACAATGGCACATGATTTTTTAAGGCCCGTGGAAGGCTTTTTCCCATGGCAGCCAGTTTATCTTCTGCTGAGTGCCTTTAGAGCTGTGGAGATAGCTTGCAGGGGCTGTGGAAGGAAATCCATAGCATTTCTGGCTCCAGACAGCATGGAGCTTGCATTTCATGAGCAGGCTTGTGGCTTCTAATTTCCATCTCCATTATGGCTGGCAACTGACCTCAATATTGCGAATGATGTAACCAGGCCTAACAAGCTCTGCCACGTCACTCAGGCAAACGGAGCAAATTGCAGCAAGGAGATGATAATCCTTCCGCAAGGGAGTGCAAATAAAAGCGGAAAATGCTCCTTTTCGGTAAATGGCTTTCAAATAAAACCACCATGACAGGATTGTTTAAAGGCCTTTAAATCAGTCAATTTCCCTTCCACTGTTTTGCACTTTTTTTGCTGCTAAGCTTTTTATTGCTTTGCGTCTCTCTGCCAGTTCGCATGGTAATGTGGTGATCCACACAGCCTCTGATGTTAGCAATGTTCATTGTTGGCCAAAAGCAATTGAAATTTTTTTAAAAAGTAACCTCCAGAATTTTCGCTGTGAAACCAAAACGCAGGAGCAAAGGGAAGTTTGGGTACAGTGTTGAGAAAAATGCTTTGCCCGTGTGCTGTACTTTAGAGTTATCAAATACAATGCGAGGAAATTGGGAATGAGGCTAGTTCTCTCTGTGTTCTGATGACATTTTGGGAACCACCAGAACAAATCTCTCATTCAAGGGACACCACTGACCTGAAAATCACATTTCTATTAGAAACAATGCAGCTTCTTGTGTCAAGATAAAACAGTAAGGAAAGGGTTAAGGGCTACTTGCCTGTCACATGACTCAACAGGGGATTTAAGGGAAGAGGTGTCCCAGTAGAGGGGGCTGAGAGGGGCAAGAGGAAACCTGGGGGCTGCATCCTGCATTGGTCAGGGGAAAGGCTTTGGTTTTGTGTTATTCATTAGTTTGTGGTTTTGAGTAATAAAAAGAGGCCTGAAGCAAGGGCGTGAAATGGACTCGGGTGTGGTGCTGACTCTCTTTCCAGGATGGTGAAAGCACCCACCAGCTTACTCTGTACCTGTGTCCATTTTGTCATTGCTGTCCATTCTCGAACCATCCAGTGACCCATACTATGATGGAGTCTCTGCTGTCTCCCTTCTTTCTCTAGGTGCAGATTTTCCTCATTTATTTTTTTATGAAAACAACCCTTTATTTTTTTTTTTTTTTTTTTTTTTGTGTGATTCCTGATACTTTGAGGAAATATCTTTTCTGACATTTCCTCATATTTCAGACCCTGGATTAGAAAGTATCTCTCTGTCTACATCTCTTCTCAGGTGTGACTTTGGTTACAAAATCACACCCCCTCAGGGTTTGGGCTGGGCTTTCTGACTCCCAATTTCCACCTCTAGTTTAAGGTATTTGGCGCCGTGGTTTGGCACATTAACTGGGGTAAGGGAGTCTGCTAGTGCAGTGGTTCTCAATCTGTGGTTCACCAAGGGGCTACATGAAAATGCCAGCAACCATGGGCAGTGCGTGACTCCTGCATTTGGGGAGGCTGGGTGTGAGCGCCGGAAGCAGGGCCGCCCGGGGGGGGGGGGGCAAGTGGGGCAATTTGCCCCAGACCCCGCAAGGGCCCCGTGAGCTCTGGCCCGGCGGTGGTCTGGGTCTTCAGCGGCATTTCGGCGGCGGGGGGTCCTTCAGTGCTGCTGAAGACACGGAGCGACTGAAGGGCCCCCCACCGCCGAAATGCTGCCGAAGACCCAGACCGCCGCCGGGTGAGTACAAGCGCCGCAGCTCCCCCGCTTTGCCCCAGGCCCCCTGAATCCTCTGGGCGGCCCTGGCTGGAAGCTCCCTAGAAGTGGGGGGACCACCAGTGCCCGGATTGTTTGAGAACAATGCACAGGAATACAAGTCTGATGTGTTTAAATTACTGAAGTAAAAGCTGAGGTTCTGCATTTTTTTTATTTATCATGTGCCAATCACACATCTGGTTTACGCCAGTTGTGTTAGACATTGGTTTAACGTGGACCTTGTAATTCAGCACGGGAAGAAAAATGCTATTTCATGCTATAAAAATGCTATGTTTTTTACAGCTGCAACTGTGAAATATAATTAATTTGTTTAATTTTTATAATGGATAAATTTGTTGTTCGTAAAACGACTCCATCTACTTTGGCAGTTCATGAAGTAGAAAATGTCTCAAATAAAACAGGAGAGAAAAAAAGCTAAATTGAACCCCCTTCAAAAAAACAAAACCTGAGGAAATATGATGACAACTACATTCAACTTGGTTTTATGTGTGTATGTGTCGGTGGAGAATCAAGACCCCAGTGTGTAATTTGTGGAGTCGTCCTTTCTAATGAAGTACTTAAGACAGCAAAACTTACAAGACATCTGAGATCTTTGCATGTGGAAAGCGTTGACAAGGCAGTGGAGTATTTTGAAATGAAGCGGGATTGCTTACTAAAACAAAAAAAGACAATACAAACTGTGTCAACTGTACAAGAAAAGGCTCTCAGAGCATCCTACAGGGTTGCAATTAGAATCGGTAAAAACAGAAAGCCACATACATTTGCTAAAACTTTACTGATGCCAGCTGCAATTGATGTGTGCCATGAAATGTTAGGGGAGGAAGCTGCTAATAAATTGAAAAATGTGCCAGTAGCAAACAATGCCATGAAAAGGCGAATTACAGATGTTGCAGCTGACATGGAAGACCAGTTGTTACACGGGATTCAAGCAAGTGGGAAATACAGCTTACAACTGGACGAACCTTTGGATGTGCCAGGTGAGGTTCAGCTGTTGGTTTATTTGTGATACATCTGTGATGGGAAAATAGAAGAACTGCTGTTTTGCAGATCCCTACCGACAAAAATGACAAGTGATGAGATTTTTAAGTGTCTGGATAATTTCATGATGTGCAACAACCTAGACTAGGGGCAATGGTGTGGTGTGTCCACAGACAGTGCTGCTGCAGTGACAGGGAGGCATAATGGGAGTGTAAAAAAAAAAAAGACACATGTTGCACCACTCACAAAAGTGTAACGCACTGCATGCTTCACAGGGAGAACCTAGTCATGAGAAAGATGCCAGATGACCTGAAAGATGTACTTGACAAGACAATAAAAGTTGTTAACTACATCAAAGCCCACCCATTAAATACATGTATTTTTTTTGACAATGTGTGCAGAAATGGGCGAATTGCACCACATCTTCTCCTGCACACTGAGGTCAGATAGCTTTCAAGGGAAAGGTTTTGAATCACGTTTTTTGAGCTTTGTGAGTCTCTGAAGGTATTTTTGGAGGAGAAAATGCACAAATCAGCAGGTAGATTCTCAGAGGAGAACTGGCTTGCTCGGCTTGCTTATCTTGCTGATATCTTTGATCACCTGAAAAAATAACAGGAGTACTTGTGGCACCTTAGAGACTAACAAATTTATTAGAGCATAAGCTTTCGTGGGCTACAACCCACTTCTTCGGATGTAGCCCACGAAAGCTTATGCTCTAATAAATTTGTTAGTCTCTAAGGTGCCACAAGTACTCCTGTTATTTTTGCGGATACAGACTAACACGGCTGCTACTCTGAAACCTTTGATCACCTGAATCAACCTAATACTAGCATGCAAGGACGCCAGTCAACTCTTGTCACACTGTCAAACAAAGTGACTGCATTCATTGAGAAACTGGATCTACAGCAGAAACGAGTGCACAAAGGGAATGTGAGCATATTTACACTCCTTCAGGAATTTTTGAACTTCGACAAAGTCAAGGCTGACCACCTGACTTTGTGCTATTATGACAAAACACATGGATTCCCTTCTTTACCAGTTCAGAACCTACTTCAGTGACAAGGTAAGCAATACTGAAATGATGTGGCTCACAAATCCCTTTTTATCTACTGATCCTTGAAATGATTCCTAAAGAGGAGGAGGATTTTATTGAGCTGAGAAACATCACTGATATGAAATGTGCCACGAAACCGTGCCTGTTTGCTGAATTCTGGTTGCACATGTCTGGTGAATTTCCCGAACTGGCTAACTCTGTGAGTCCTCCTTCCATTTGCTACCACTTACCTTTGTGAAAATGAATTCTCAGCCCTCACCTGCATTAAAAACAAACACCTTTTAAGAATGAATGTTGAAGATGACCTTTGCACTCGCCTAAGTGAAATTACTCTTCAACTGGTAATTGCTGTGTGCTGCCAAACAAGCCCCAGGATCACATTAGTATCAGGTAAGCTGTCAATATTTTAACTTGCTGTGTTTTTGTTGATCTGTTCAAATAATAAAAATGTCTCTACAGTAACATTTGTGATTGTGAAAGAAACAAATTATGAGCAACAAAATAATGAGGGGGGAGCTAGGGGTCTGCAGGTTTGTCTATTCCAGTTTAGGAGTCCCTGGGTTAAAAAAAGGTTGAGAACCACTTTGTAAGTGGGACAGTTCTATGCAGGATTCTGTAGCAGTCTAGCTTGTTGTCAGTTTTGATCTGTTCTTCCCAGTAACTCATATATTAGTATAATAGGCACTGGTCTAGCATCTTGAGTAGTTTGGGTTGGGTTGATTCTTCCCATGATCAGAAGTGGGAAAGAGCTGGCCAGCAAGATAGGAAGGAGGGTTGAGTGGTTAGGCCACTAGCTTAGCACTTGAGAAACCTGAGTTAAGTCCCTGCTGTACTACAGCCTTCCTGTATGTCCTTGGGCCAGGCAATCTCTATGCCTCAGTCCCTCATCTGTAAAATGGGGAAGATACTGCTCTATCTCACAGGGTATTGTGAGAGAGGATAAGTTAATGAAAAGATTGTGAAGTGCTCAGATACTACCATTATGGGGCCATGTAAGTACCTCAAACAGTAGCTAGCTATAAAGTTGGACTTGTTAAGCCCAGCAAGTGATGGTATATAGGACTGGATCATTTGAATTCAGTTTTTGATCCCCTGGTGCTTATCCCTTCTACTCTGTGCACTCCCTCTTTGCAGTGTTGACAGCTCATGATATTTGGTGTTTTTCCAAAAGCCCCAGCTCCTGGATTCATATTATTGCATGACCATCTCAGCTTTCATTTTTTAAAAGTGAGCGTTTGCCCTTCACAGTTGCAGGGAAGAACTTGTAAATGTGAACCCTAAGGGCTGAAAAGCCAGGAGGCAAATAAAAAGAATAACCCCCCCCTTTAAAAAAAAATCATGATTTTTAAGCCAGTCTCATGATTTCTGGGGCTTAAATAATAATTTTCTCTCTCTCCTGCTGCAGTCAACGGGGTGTATTTATTGATACTCTTTTGGTGTATTTCAGGCTTGAAACATTTTCCCAATGCTTACTACCCTGAGGACTAAATCCCCCTAATGAGAATGCAAAATACCTTTGACATCACCCCAGCCCAAAGCCATGTGCCCCCAAAGCCATCGCTGCTGCAGTTTAAAGGATCGAAACATTTCTTTGACAGTTAGACTTTATTTTTTTATAGATTTTAGGACCAGAAGAGATCATTAAGAGTTAGTCTGACCTGTTGTATAATACAGGCCACAGAATTTCATATAATCCCATATTATTTCAATTTTTTTACATTTTTTTTTATATAGGACCAGCTTTTCAAATGTATTTAGGCACCTAAAATGCAAAATCCCATAGAGGATTTACAAAAGTCCCTGAACAGGTTAGGCACTTAACTCACTTAGGTACTTTTGAAAATCTGGCCCTTATGACGAGTGGACAAGAATTCTGATGCAAACAAAAAGTGCAAAAAGAAGAAAAACTTTGAAAGGGACACTAAGCTGATTTTAACTCACTAATCTTTAAAAATTCCTTTTTCTGATAGTGCACTCTTTAAATAACAGGTCCCCTTAAAAAAATTAAGGGCAGAAAAAAAAGCTAACCGAATATTCGGAACCATTAGGAAAGAAAGAGATAATAAGACAGAAAATATCATAATGCCTCTTTATAAATCTATGGTACACCCACACCTTGAATGGTGCATGCAGTTTTGGTTGCTCCATCTCAAAAAAGATACATTAGAATGGGAAAAGGTACAGAGAAGGGCAACAAAAAATGATTAAGGGTATGGAATAGCTTCCGTATGAAGAGAGATTAAAAAGCAGGGACTATTCAGCTTAGAAAAGTGACGACTAAGAGGGGATATGATAGAGGTCTATTATATCTTGACTGGTGTTGAGACAGTGAATAAGGAAGTGTTGTTATTTCCTCCTTCACATAACTCAAGAACTAGAGGTCACCCAATGAAATTAATAGGCAGCAGGTTTAAAACAAAAGGAAGTACTTCTTCATACAATGCACAGTCAACCTGTGGAACTCGTTGTCAGAGGATGTTGTGAAGGCCAAAACTAAAACAGTGTTCAAAAAAGAACTAGATTAGTTCATGGAAGATAGGTCCATCAATGGCTATTAGCCAGGATGGTCAGGGATGCAAAACCATGCTCTGAAGTGTCCCTAGCCTCTGTTTGCCAGAAGCTGGGAATGGGAGACAGGGGATGGATCACTTGATTACCTGTTCTGTTCATTCCCTCTGAAGCACCTGGCATTGGCCACTGCCAGAAGACAGAATACTGGGCTAGATGGACCATTGGTCTGACCCAGTATGGCCATTCTTGTGCTCTTCTGTTGCCCTGTTTCTGTTAGAATGAGCCCGAGAGCCATGCTACCAACCATGCTCATGCCCATCTTTTCCTGTCTCCTGCTTATTGCCAGTTCACTTTCAGTTTGTATTCTGCTGCTGTTGTATTGGGTAAGCACCTGGGAAGAGCATGCACCATCAACCAAAACAGTGAAAATAACTATACACAAAGTGCTGTCAAATACACAAAGTAAGCACACTGGGGTGGAAGAGAAAAATACATATTTTCTCTAAATGCAGTGATAGTAAATTTAGAGGTTGCTTATAATAATAATTACATTTTCAGACAGAAATGTGACATTCAAGTTGACAGGCTTTCAATATGATGAGTGACTTTGCTGTCAAAATTCCATCAGTCAGTGTCCCGTCTGTATCACAGTCCTTGAGAGATGACCCATGAATTGATATCATTATCAATTCATTTATGCTACTGTTTCTAATGATGCCCAAAGCTTGGTTTTGAGTGAGTCCCCTCTCACACAAAGCAGTAGATGCCAGCAAAATAGCTATTCTGGATAGCAGTCTGCTGAGCACTTGAAATTTTGAGTTAGAAAATGCCCTTTCCAAAAGGTCACCCAACCTGAAGTGTTGGCTTCCAACTTTAAATATGCATCACTCATTAATTAAGTACTGGCCATGTCATCATCAGAATCACAGGGCAGAGAAGTGGGATCCTAATAACTGAATTTCTTGGTCCCTACGTAATTCTAATGCTTTGCCAGTTGGCCATGAAAGTATGTCCAGAACAGAGCAAACATTTGGGACATCACCTTTCCGCAATAAAAACCTGTTACAGATCAGCAGCTGCTGGTATTCTAGTCTACAGGTGGCAGCAGCAGTTGCTGTGGAAGGACTGTATTGCAGTCCAATGGCTTGCTCACATGTCAGGGAGATAGTAGTGACCTCTGCTTAGTATCTTACTCCGGCTTTGTGCTTGTCTTCAGTTGTCCCTGTAGCTTCCTTTAAGAGATGTGGGCCATACTTATTCACTTGTACAGTATTTGAACCTGACACGGTAGTAGATCGTGCCTCTGAAATAACTTGTTAATTGCTCAAAAACCTGCATGCATGGAGAAGGAAGTTACCAGAAACCCAAAGTCCTTTGTTTTCCTGCAGGGAGATACCTTCATCGCCTTTGCCTGTAGTGGATTTGGCCAAGATTTTCAAAAGTGGGTCATTGGGTGCCCAACTTTGACTCTTTTAAAGGGGCCTGACTTTCAGCAGGTGGGTTTTCAGCCCTTTCTGAAAAGCAGGCTCCTTTAAGGCTCCCCAAGTTGGAGACCTAAAAATTGAGGTTCATAAAATGACTAGTTGCTCTTGAAAATCTTGGCCTTAATCATGTCTAGGAGTGCTGCACAATCCTTCCATTCCATCCACTTCCCCCATCACACATGAGGCAAAAAGCTGAACTTTGATTTCACAGCAGCAAGACTTCCTCCCATTTCCCTAGCTGTCCAAATAGTGATAAAATCTGAAAAACATTGAGGAAATTTGTCAATTTCACTTAAAAATTGAGTGCTTCTTAAGGACATGTAGGTTGAGATTATGAATCACAAAGTGCACATTAATAAGGCATTTAACATCCATTTTCATTACTGTTACTCAACCAATCTGACATTCCATCGCAGCTGCACAGATAGTGCCTATCCCAACAAACCAGTTGCGGGTCAGCAAAGTCTGTTGTTTCCTAGAAGCCACTATCTGCTGCTTTTATTTATCACTGTTCACCATGTTTTATTCTTGGGTTTGTAATTAATGGAAGCCAGCAAGGTTTTGTATTTGAAGCCTGTCTCCTCAGTTGGTTAACTTCAGCAATTATTTACAACCGGAGGTCCAAAAAGAGTGTAACCATTTAAAACCCTTCTTGTAGCACTGGCCAAAATTGAGCTGCTTTGTCGGTATCTTGCTCTTTCATTTATTCCCTAGGTTTTTATCAAACACAAAAGCAGAATCCAACAAACCATCATTAGCATTCGCTGAAGTTAAGATGAGGGCAAATAAGAGATTTCAGATGTGTCTTATATGGAATGACCTCATTTCTTCTCTACACAAAATCTAATTAATAGCACTGCCAAATTTTGAGGAGATCTGAAGGCTTGTCTATGTGGTGACTTAGTGCACACCAGCTGGTGTGTAAATCCTAGTGCACCCCAGTGTGTGTCGTGCACTAACTCTCTGTGAGGACCCTGGTGGTGTGCCATAAAAGTTCCCTAGTGCCCATTGACGTAGTACTGTTTGAAATAGTACTGTGTCTCTGAGGTCTCAACTGCTCCTCCATCTCACTACCGTACCAAGGTCTGTGCCTTCAGCTCCCACGCTCCTCCATGATACCACTCTACTCTACAGATTGCCACTGACAGAAACAGTAATATGCTTGGCAGGGGAAAAGGAATGCATCAGGCCGGAGGAGCACATTTGGCACTGCATGCAGGAACTGCATCAGAAGTGTTCCTTAAACCATCAATGCAAACATATTTGGATAGTGTTAGTAACAGGAAGGCAGCACCTGGGCCTCCCACTCACCCTTCCAAAAATTCCAAGATGGTTTTTCAAGCCTTACTCTACACCTATGTAACATGATAAGTTAGACAATTAGCAACTAGATACAGAAATCTTTATTGCTCTCGGTTCTTTTGATATAGATCAAATTTAGTACATGGCTGAGATCACTGGAATCCTACAGTTTACCTTTAGTGGCTGTTTCTAGCATATACACCATATCACGTGCCGGGATGATTAATCCAGGTCCTAGTTAGCTGGAACTAGCAGTGGTGTGTTAGAAAGCCCTTGTTTATGGTTTTTCGCTTTAACGAGCTGTAACCAAATCCTGAAATGTGTTTACATTCCCTGGAGATATGCAGGTTGGAAATGTCTTGAAATAGGAAACAGTGTCCCTGCTGAATGGGTAAATTGCATGAGATTAAAAAAAAATTGCTATCATCATTTCCGTACAGAGTTGCCAAATTCCTTGGTTTGACCCTGATTTGCACATCCTGCAGATGTGCTTTACTTGAATATCCCTTCTGGTGCTTTCCTGTTACATGGTTTGTTAAGCATACTACAAGTAAATATACCTGAGTATAGCGCAAGTCCTGTTTTCTTAAAGGATAGCTGAAATAATTGGCTGTCAGAGGAGCAGTAGGAGGAAGTTAATAGAGAGAGAGAGAGAGAGAGCAAAGCAAAACACTGGCAAAGTATACATTGTGTTCCAACCAAATGCAAACAATTCACTTTTTGACAGGGCAGTTTCAGGGGTTTTGTTGCAAGTGAACAAATCCTGCACGGTATTAAATGCATTCTGGTTGGTGCCAACTGCCTTCAACTTCCATTAAAATCAGTGAACCCAATTCTAATCCCACACTGGTGTCAATCAGAAGTACGGTAATTCCAAACTGAAGTCAGTGAAGTTACATATGTGTACATCAGATCAGAATCTGGTCCAATGAGGCGGAGGCATTCAGTACCTTGCAGTATTGGGTCTCTTTGTAAGTAGAATGTGAAATCCTATGTAGGTGGGGAATCAGAGGTAACATTATGCTTTGTTGTATCTCAATAAGAAACTAAACCACACCATTAGTGGCACTGTCAATAAGGAGACCTTGCAAGGGAACGGAGACAGCCTGGGAAAGATTGAGGCTAGTTTTAGGTGTAGGCTGGTTTTAGGTTTGTTTGTTTTGATTTATTTATTTGTATTACCATAGAGCCCAGGGGCCTTAGTCATGGACTGGGACCATGTTGTCCTACGTGTTGTACATACACAATGCCCCAACTCCCACGGGGCCAGACTTAGATATGATGTACATGCGTGTAACTTCATTGACTTTGGTTTAGAATGACTCCAGATTCTCACCCATGTGAGATCAGATTGTGATGTTGCCAAGGGTGGTTGCTTACGATGCCATAATTAGCAGGGTCATGGCACCATTGCGGTCATTCATCTTCAGGCAAGAGGGACCACAAGAGGGTTTGCGCCTCCCTGGGAGAACTCTGCTAGAGCTGTACAAAGGATTCTGGAGTGGAGCTGGTCACAGATTTTTTGATAAAATATTTTTTCATTGAAACTGAAACTTTTTGCAGAAATGTGCAGTTTTGATTTAAAAAAATGTCTGGTGAGGTTTCTTGGGCCCAGGATTTAAGGGGAAGGGAGAGACAGCCAGTGTTTCACCCCAGAATAGCCAATAGCCCAGTCAGTAGTCATAGCACTCCCCAGGACTGTGGAAGACCCAGATTCAAGTCCTTGCTCTGCCTTATTTGCAGATCTCCCACATCCAGGTGAATTCCCTGACCACTAAAGTATTGGCTATTCTGGGACAACGCTCTCTGTTTCTCACCAAAACATTCAAAAGGCCTAGTTTTCATTCCAATGTGGAACAAAAGCAACTATTGAAGCCTTGACATTTTTCATGAAATGGAATTCTTGTTTTCCAGCCAGCCCAGCTGTGGAGCACAGTCAGCGGCACCAAATCCTGTCTTCACCCGAAGCACCGACATACTTTGAGCCAGTCCTGAGAGAACCAGAAAAAGAATGGTCTTAAAATGTTGCCACATCCCCCCTTTTCTTTTAAATTCTTCTGTTCTTTTCTCACATACTCTAAAAATGCGCCTTTGTTTTAGTGAGAGAGAACATCGTACTGTGAAGAGGAGGGGGGGCAGTGTGAAAAGATGAGGGTGGTGAGAGAGCAAAGGGGAGCAGGTTAGAATGAGCCAGTTAAAAAGAGAGGGGAAAGTCTACTCAGAATGGGCCTGGTTCTGCCTCCCTTATTCATGTTGAGTAGTACCTTAGTCCATGAGTTCCAGTGGGACTATTTGCGTAATAAGGGGTCTACTCAGCATGACAGAAACTCCTAAAATTTCCTCTGTAAGAAGAAGGGAATAAGGAGCAGGTATTGCTGCAGCATCAGCATCTAGTTCTTTCACTTGGAACGAGAGTTTTCACCTTTCCCTGAAGCATCGGGTATTGGATACTGTCACAGACAAGATACTGAAATTGATGGATCATTGGTCTGATCCACTATGGCAAACCTAGGTTGCATCCGACTGCATGAGGAAAGGAGGGTCTCCATGGGGCTGGCCACTATGCTGAGCAGTGCTGCAATGACAAAGAAATTGGCAAAGGGGAAAAGCAGTGATAGAATTGGAGAAGGAGATAAGTTAACTACTATACTTTGTATGTCAAATGCCAGTCTCTAATTTGGATGAATCATGGCCCTAGAAGGTAGAAACTTTCATCATCTCAAGGTATTTGAGTTCAAGTCCTGTTTTGAGCCACAAGTGAAAATTATTTCATTGTTTGTTCTCCTCTTAGCCCTTAGGAAGCCTATCTGTATCAAAACATACCTTCAGAACTTGCCATGATTTGGATTCTTGGTTGCTAAAAGGCCTAGGCCTGGAATAACAACATCAGGAGGCACATGAATGTTAAGATTAAGGTCTTGTCTACCAGGGGGAAATTGCACCAGTTCATTTATATGGATTTTAAACTGATCTAGCTGAAGCAGTGCACACACCCAATATGGAGGCATATACCAGTGTAACGTGAGTTGGTAATTTACCAATTTTACAAATCCATTTAGTTAAACTGGTGAAACTTTTCTCTTATAGACAGGGTTTTAGAAGGCAGCCTGAGAGAGGAAGGACGGTTCAGTGATTAAGGCACTAGTGTAGGCCTTAGGAAACCTGGATTCAAGCCCCTGCTCTGCCTACACAGGTTTCCTGTATGACTTTGAGCCAAAGGTATTTAGGCACCCAGATATGAATATAGACTTCCAGTGGGTACTTACCAGCCAAGCCCTTAGGTTATGTTTACACTGCAGCTGGGAGGTGTGATTCCCAGCATAGGTAGACAGACTTGCACTGGTTTAGCTCAAGCTGGCGTGCTAAAAATAGCAGTGTGGACATTATGACACTGGTGGTGGTTCTGGCTAGCTCTCCATGGCCACCTGACCCCCTGGGTCTGAGCTCAGGTGGCTAGTCGGAGCTGTCACTTGTGCTGCAACATCCACACTGTTATTCTTAGCAAGCCAGCTTGAGTGAAGCTAGCACAAGTCCGTCTGCCCGTGTTGGGGATCACACTTCCCAGCAGCAGTGTGGACATACCCTTAGGAACCTAGTGAATTTTTCAGAAGTGCCTATCTGCATCTTTAGACGCCTAAGTAGCTTTGAAAATGTAGCCCTTGGTCTCTCTGTACCTCTGTTCCCCATCTATAAAATGGAGATAACAGCACTTCCCTGCCTCACAGAGGTTGTGAGGATAAATACATTAAAGATCATGAGGTGCTGAAGATCATTAAAGATCATCATTTTGCTGAAGTTCTTCTGATAAAACAGATAATACAGCAATCAGGGCCATATGAGAACCTTGAATACACACATAGGTGCATTGGCAAAGCTACATGGAAACATTTTCGTTGCATCTGCTTGCTCTATAGCTGGCTGTGTCTAGTGCTGTAATGCTCTTCACTCCCATGTCCCCAGATTATGGGGACAAAAGTTGTCAGATAGCTGGATACTTTGAATCAGGTCACTGGAGTGATGTGGCCCGATCTGAAAAATTGCTGCTGTCAGTGATGTTTTCTCACTTCCACACAGACCTTGATCATAGCTGGAAATGTGCAGTATATTAACATGATTAGGGATTAGGTTTGTTTTTGAGGCTTTTGAATTAGTGATTTATCCTCTTAAATTCTGCTTAAGGTGATGATACAGTTCACTTCAAAATCACACACCTCATCCTTTCATTTTCAGCCACTGAGGCTTCTGTGCTGCTTACTTTGTGATGTTATTGTCGCTCTGTTTCTGTTGCTCATTTTGCAATGTAAAAGCTCAATATAAAAGAAAAAAGAAGCGTGTACATGTCACTGACAGCTTGACCGTAGCTTTCCCTCAGCTCTGAACAGAAACTGTTACTTTGCTTTACCTGTTGTATAGATAATCCTATTCTCAATGGCCCTGATCCTATCAGATGCTGAGGTCCTTGTGTGTGGTGCTGAATATCAGCAACTCTAATTAATAGTGTGGATTAGGGGTGGTTAGTATATCACACGTGGCATTCAGCATTTTCAGGGTCAGTTTCAATATCCCCAACACACACACACACACACACACACACACACACACACACACTCACTCTCTCTTCCTTACTTTTTTCTTACATCTGAACCAAAATACTATTATTTGTTGTAAGGTGAGTTTTGTTGAAAGTCACAGACTTTTGTATCTGACTCACATTGTTAATTTTGTGTGTATGTAAAATTTCACAAATTAATTAAAATGTTTGTATTCCTTATAAAGATATCACTGCTCCTCACCTAATGGATAATTTGAACAGGTTCACAAACACTTGTATGTATTGAATGAATGTCTGGCTACCTCGTGCAAATATTTCAGGCATATATATTTCCCTAAACCCAGGGCCGCCCAGAGGGGGGGGCAAGTGAGGCAATTTGCCCCAGGCCCCGGGCCCCGCAGGGGCCCCCACGAGAGTTTTTCGGGGCTCCTGGAGCGGGGTCCTTCACTCGCTCCGAGGGCCCCGGAAAACTCTTGTGGGGCCGCGTCCCCCGGAGTTTCTTCCGCTCCAGGTCTTCGGCGGCGGGGGGTCCTTCCGCCCCGGTACCCGCCGCCGAAGCGCCGGGTCTTCCGCAGCAATTTGGCGTCGGGGGCCGCCGAAGACCCCAGGCCCCCTGAATCCTCTGGGCGGCCCTGCCTAAACCTGAGCAAAGACAAATTCCCACTTGATTTAAATGGATGCCATGAGAGTTTGAAGAAAGTGTAACATTAGGGGGTCTAGTTTATCTCACTAAAACAAGATGTGATCTCAGCTATTGGAGCTGACTGCAGGGGGGGGGGGCGGGAAAGAAAATACATAAAATGATATATAAGGACACTCTGGTTGCCAGGAATTAATGCCAGAATATTCTCAGGGGCTTAGCTTCTCTTTTCTTATGGTCACAGAGCTAAGCCCATGCCAGAACTAGCTCAGCTCAAGCCATCAGTGACTATTGCCAGCCCCCGGTTATTTTTTGTCACACTGTAGCATTGGTTTCAGAACGCTGCTTAGTCATGCTATTCTGCCGGAGCCTATAATGGTGACGATAATGTATAATATGACAGGAGCGTGGCTCAGTACAGTTCAGTTGCTAAAAATAAAAGGATGAGCATCTTTTAAAAGAACTGATACAATCACTTCGAATAGTGATAACGTCATTAGAATATAATGGGATAAATCAGAAGAACTTCAGCAAAATACTAATAATGGATGTGCGAACACTTTACAGAGAAAATATTTGCCTCACTACAAGTTTTCAGTTTCCAAACTCAAATTTCCATACTCTAAATTTGGAGTCATCTCTCTCTGTGTCTCTCAACATCTCCCCCCGCACCTCGCCCCTGTACAATAAAACATAAATAAACTAGTGGCTCCCATAGAAAATGGCACATCTTAATCTTAAGACAATTTTCCTAAATTAATGTAGTTTGCTTAAAATGTGATTCTAGTATGCCTGTGAAAAAGGCAGCTTCTTATCCAGGGGTGGCCAACCTGTGGCTTCGGAGCCACATGCAGCTCTTCAGAAGTTAATATGTGGCTCCTTGTATAGGCACCAACTCCAGGGCTGGAGCTACAGGTGCCAACTTTCCAGTGTGCCGGGGGGTGCTCAACCCCTGGCTCTGCCATAGGCCTTGCCCCCACTCCACCCCTTCCCACCCCCTCCCCTGAGCCTGCCGTGCCCTCACTCCTCTCCCCACCAGAGCCTCCTGCATGCCACAAAACCGCTGATCGGGAGGTGCAGGGAGGGAGGAGGAGGTGCTGATCAGTGGGGCTGCCAGTGGGTGGGTGGCACTGGGAGCGGGTGGGGGAGCTGATGGGGGGCTGTTGACGTATTACTGTGGCTCTCTGGCAATGTACATTGGTAAATTCTGGCTCCTTCTCAGGCTCAGGTTGGCCACCCCTGTTCCTATCTGTCAGAACCCTGTATATGTTCAGAGTCCTGTCTTACTGTTTTTTTTTCCCCACTAACATGAGCCCTGGATAATCAGCTGTGAGCTAAAACAGAATAAGTTGGATTCAAATCCTTCTGTGCATCATCCTAAATTTCAATCTGTTTTCCCTGTGCAAAATATTGGAGTTGCACAGGTGTCATGACCTACAGAGCTAGTGATGATGTGTAAGAAAAGAACCCAGCTTGACTCTCAGATCTCAGTTGGAGTAGGACAAATGTAGGAAAAACACATTTTTTTAATTTCACAAACTGGGCTCATTTGATCTGGATTCACTGAGAGAACAAACAACAAGCCCTGTAATACCATTTTACAGAGTCACTTTTCAGAGTAGACTCACACTTCAACTATTTTCCAAGTATAAATACATTGCAGTCCACTGAAATACAAAGCTATAGTCTGGGTTTACTACCATTCCCTTTTCCCCATTTGAAAGTACCTACCAACCAAAACACTAACCCACTAACACGGCTACTCCTCTGATACTTGGTACCTACCCACCAGAGTTCTCATTGCCCCACCACCCCGAAGCAGTTCGGGAGTTTGCAGGACCTCTTCGACTGGGACAACTGGAGGGAGAGCTATTATTAACAGTGAGCTGTAACTCAGGCCCTGCCATTTTCCTACAGTGAAGTCCTGCAGAGAAATGTTGTAAGGTATAACCAGCCTTTGTCCTTTCAGTAAAACATTTGTTAATTTCTTCCTTGAATGGTCAATGTGGGGATCCAACTCTGCTCTTTCTTTAAGCCATCCATATAAAACTGTTAATTTCAGATTACGTGAGGGGGGTTCTCTTCCCCAGTGCTGCGGGGCCTGCAGAATGGCCCTAGACTGGTCCCTCTCTTGGTCCCTGATGTGGAAGGGTGGGGGAGGCAGTTCAGTGGACGGAGGAGGCATGGCCCAAGTACACTGCACTCTATATACTATGGACTGATGGAGCTGATGTAGGTGGCATAACATTAAAGCAATCCCTGGAGCTGCTCTAGGTTATGCCAGCAATCCCAGGAACTGCTCCAGTCCCAGTCGACCTCCAGAATTTGGGAGGTGCCAAGCTGATACACACTGACTCTTCCTCCCTCCCTTCCTCCCTCATGGGCTGTACTGAGCTTAGGTTGGCCACAGTCCAAAACTGGAGCCAACGTTATTTTAAACAAACTTTCTAGCTGTTTGTGCACAATCTCTACATGTATCTTGTCTGTACTATTTGTATATTTGGTGGAATTTAAGCCAATGAAACACAATTGCCAGCACCTCCTCTCCAGTCTGAGTGTAGTTTTTTTTTTCTTTTTTGTCTGGGGAACTCAATGTGAATGCAACTGGCTGCTCTCTCTACATTAGTCATGCACCCAGTCCTTTGAAAAAAACATCTGACAATACAAGTGGCCAGATTACCGCTAAATCACAGTATTTTATAAATGGGTGGTTTAAGCAGTATTTTTAACTGTTCCAAAGCCTATTTTTGTCTGTCTTCTCAAAAGCCAGGCAATATCACTTCCCAGATGTGGCCTATCAAACAGATGTTGAATTATTGCATTCATTCTGTTGGTTACTTGGATTGTAAACTCTTTGGGACAGACACCGTCTTTTTGTTCTGTGTTTTTACAGGGCCTGGTACAATGGGGGGTCCTGGTCCATGACCAGGCCTCTTAGGCCCTACATTCATAATAATATTCTGTCTGAATCAGAAACTTTGCTCAACATATGACCAATGGAGTTAACATCTGTAAAGCAAACTTTTGACTTAGTGGAAGTCTTTGCATTAATTTTACAATGGGAATTAGTTCAGGCCAATGATATTCATATTCTGTGCCAAATTTTCTTTCTTTTCCTGCTTCCCACCCTATAAAATCACCATATACCTGCAGCACTACCAGGCCTACCACATGAAGGAAAATCACTACTGCTACTTGAGGCACTTTTTGTACAGCCCCGATGGTGAGAAACATGAGAAACATGTCAAACTGTTGCTTAAACCAAATACTATTCTGCTGTGTAATTCAGGAGTCATGTCTGTCAGGAGAGAAAGAGCAGCCACTTTTATTAACAGCCTAAGCACTCAGCTCTATCTGAGTCTGCTCAGACTTTTGGAAAAATCTCAATCCCATTGGACATGCTCACAGAATTAGTATAGTCAACCCGTACTTACATTATGTCCCTTGCATGGTAATTCCTTTATTAGTAATTTGATATCTCTATTTACAAAAACTGAGGAGAGTTTAATGGAGGGGCTGGTAGCATTTTTGTTGGATTGTAATGGCAGGGACTCTGCTGGGTTTCGTACAAGTGCTTAAATAGGGCTATCACTATATCGGTCTTGTGATACTCTGGTATGGAATGGATGCTAAATTAGAATTGCAGGATTATTGCTTCCTGGATCACATTAGTTGGTTTCCTTTCCATGACTGCAATGCCTGAAGAACAAGCTCCCACCCTGGAAAAAAGGCTTGTAGACAGATATCCTGCACAGCTGTATGTGAGAATATTTCCTATTTATTGTTTAAATAAAATCTCTGGAGTAAATTATGGAAAAAACCCACTGAAGCAAATGAAGGTTATGTTATTTCCATGGATGATACCTTCTAACAGACACACTTCTACAGAGAGTAAGAATTTGAGAGCTTGTTACTTTATTTTTTTTCTACGTTGTCTCCTACAAAATCCTTTTCTTGGATTATATCATTCTAAACACAAACACAGAGGGCTTTATCTGCTCTCACACTAATGCCAATCTGGAGTGACCACACACTGACATCAATGGACTTCCTCCAGATTTACACTAGTCTGGTGCAACTAAGAGCAGCATCTGTCCCATTAGGCCAAAGTCTTTTGTTGTTTTTGTTTGTTGTTATTATAATTTGCATTATAGTAGCATCTAGAGGCCCTAACAAATATCGGGGGCCCATTGTGCCAAGAACTGTACACACAATCAAATGAAAGGATAGTTACTCCCCCACAAAGCTTACTAGCTAAGTTACTCCTTTGACTTGGAAGGAGTTAGGCCAGAGATGACTTTTGCCTCGTTCCTCTCTCACTGGTCCTTATGTCTTCTCCTTCTTAGCCTTAATACAGTAACTCCTCACTTAATGTTGTAGTTATGTTCCTGAAAAATGCTTCTTTAAGTGAAACGATGTTAAGCGAATCCAATTTCTCCATAAGAATTAATGTAAATGGGGCGGGTAGGTTCCAGGGAAATTTTTTTAGCCGGACAAAGGACATTTGCGGTTTGACTCACAGCTGTGACTAGGTAAGTGAATATCCTCTGGCCCCAGAGCTCTGGTGAGGGTGTGGGCCAACAACACCCCGACTCCTAGGCCTGCAGAGTCCTCCCCGTGCAAGCTCTGCAGGTTTGGGCTTGATAGGGGAGCCAGGCAGAGCAGGCAAGCAGCTGCACACGGGAAGGGACACTGTGCTGCATCCTTCCCAAGCACCCGATGGGGATGTCTCTGCTGGCCTCTGAGCAGCAGATCACACAAATGCCTGCTCCAGTTAGTCACTGAAGACTCCCCTACTCCCCGGGGTGCTGGGGAGACCAGTCATCTCCTAAGGGAACCAGTCTGCCAGGTGGCATGGTATGCTCAGGACACACAACGCAGAGGCAATGGGCCTCTAGATTCCTGCAGATCTGGAGACAGCCATAGGCTTCTGGGGCCACAGGTGCTGACTTTTCAAACTGCCGGGGGGTGCTCGACCCCTGGCTCTGCCCCAGGCCCCGCCCCCACTCTATCCCTTCCTGTAAGGCCCCAACCCCGCCCCACCTCTTCCCACCCCCACTCCACCCCGCCCCGCCTCTTCCTGCACAATTCTGCTTCCCCAAGTGCGCAGTGTCCTCGCTCCTCACCCCTCCCTCCCAGCCTCCCTGCACACTGCGAAACAGCTAATTGCAGCAGGTGGGAGGAGTTGAGAGGGAGGGGGGAGGCGCTGATCTGCGGGGCCTGCTGGCGGGCAGGAGGTGCTGGGGGGTGGGGTGGAGGACGTTAGAACATTGCGCACCTTTAAACGAGCATATTTTCTAATAGACAAGTGACTTAATAACGAAACAACTTTAGCTGGGACAACTTTAAGTGAGGAGTTACCGTATTGTATTTGCTTTGCTTCTTTCTTTTATTTTTTCACATTATTTTCACATATTTTCAGCTCAGTGGAACCACTCTTGTGCAATGAGTAGACTGGACATGCACCGGGCACTCAGAGTGACCCTGTGCCTCCTACTCCCAGAAGAGTTGTCTCCAGGCCAGTTCTGTGACGCCCACTGTAGTGGAACAGTTTGAGGGGCAAGGGCTTTTGCCACTGGTTCCATGAGTATACAAATTCAGTAGGCTACAAAGCCCCACTCAGCTGTACAGAAGTTATCTAACCCAGGAGCTGGAATATTGTCTGTGAATCAGCTGGAAGCCACTCTGTGTCCTGGTCACAGGTTATGGGGGGGAGAGTGCTCTGTCTACACCAGGGGTCTCAAACTCAAATGACCATGAGGGCCACATGAGGACTAGTACATTGGCCCGAGGGCCGCATTACTGACACCTCCCCCCCCGCCCTTGACCCCGCCCCCACTCCACCCCTTCCATGAGGCCCCGCCCCTGCCCCGCCTCTTCCCACCCCTTCCCTGCCCCCATTCCAACCCCTTCCCCGAAATCCTCACCCCAACTCTGCCCCCTCCATGCCCCCAGGAGGTACAGGAGGGGTATGGGGTGTGGTGGGGGCTCAGGGCAGGGAATTGGGGTGTGGGGTGCAGGAGGGGTGAGGGGTACAGCAAGGGGTCAGGGTGCGGCAGGAGGCTCAGGGCAGTGGGTTGGGGTGCAAGAGGAGTGTGGGTGCAGCAGGGGGCTCAGGGCAGGGGGATGGGGTGCAAGAGGGGTTCAGGGTGCGGCAGGGGGATCAAGGCAGTGGGTTGGGGTGCAAGAGGAGTGTGGGGTGTGGCAGGGGGTTCAGGGCAGGGGGTCGGGGTGCAGGGTGCGGCAGGGGGCTCAGGGCAGGGGTCAGGGTGCAGGAGGGGTGCAGGGTATGGCAGGGGGTCGGGGCGCAGGAGGGGTGCGGCATGGGGCTCAGGGCAGTGGGTTGGGATGCAGGAGGGGTGCAGGGTATGGCAGGGGGTTGGGGTGCAGGGTGCGGCAGGGGGCTCAGGGCAGGGGGTTCGGGGGGCAGGATCTGGTCCGGCGCGTACCGGGGGCAGGGCAGGCTCCTTGCCTGCCTGCCTGTCTGCCCTGCCCCCGCAAGAGGCTGGAACGTGGGGAGGGGGGGGGGCGGAGGGGCTGTGTGTTTCTGTTGCTTGAGGCACCGCCTCCAGCAGCTCCCATTGGCCGCGGTTCCCCGTTCCCGGCCAATGGGAGCTGCTGGGGGCGCTGCCTAAAGCAACAGCCACACACAGCCCCTCCGCCCCCCCTTCCCCACGTTCCGGCCTCTTCCCGGAGCTGCGCAGGGCAGGGCAGGCAGGCAGGGAGCATGCCCTGCTCCTGGTGCACGTCTGGCCACCGCTCTGGTAAACACTGGGGGAGGGCGGGGGGGCTGCGAGGGGCTCGCAGGCCGCAGAAAATCACCCCCCGGGCCGCATGTTTGTGATGACCTGGTCTACATGAACCCCTGAGTGTTTGCCACACAAAGCCTGTTTGTTAGGCTCTCTGCAGGAGGAGGTGAATTGAATCCTATTGGCGTAAAGCACTTGGGGTTGGAGAGAAATATATATTCCTATATATTCTTTGATTCCTATTAAGAGACTTGATCTTTTGGAGCATAACATCTAAAGTTCTGTATCAAGTTTCACTCTTAAAAGAGCTGTTTCCATTGTGTATTATCTTTGCTGTCTTAAAATGTTGGGAGTCTATTGTCCACACAAATTTGGATTTTGCTCATTTTGGCAAAATATTGTATCTAAATTGTGATAGTCCACAGTTCACTGGGGAAACAGATCTTTAAGTTACTTTACCTCTGTTTTAGTGATGGGCATGAGCTGTGGCATTTGGATCTGGATCCAAATATCTAACATTTGGGGGGCGGGGGAGGGGAGGGAAGACGGTTGTACAGGTCAGGGGGGTTGATGTGACCCATTAAAGAGACATGGGGCTGCTATTATGTTTCGATGCATATCCTGAACCCTCTCCTCAGAGTCTGTGGGGATTTGGATGTGGAGTTTGTTTCAGGTCCTGGTCTTTAAGCATCTGAGCTAGGGATGATTAGTGTGGTGTATGTAGCTTGAGATCGTGCTGCCTGCATTTTCTGTTTACTGCACCTTTACATTTCTTTAAACTCTTCCTGTATGCAGAGACAGCAGCCATTATATTCTCAGAGTTGCTGCAACCCTTACCAAGGAGACACATGCTGTGAACTGTCTCCTGGAGACCTTACATTTGTTCTTTCTTCTTATTGTGTCCCTTAATCTAAAATAAAATACATTTAATACAGAAAGTACCTGGCCAGTTCTTTGTGTATGGCAACATAACAGGTATCCTGGTGATAAGGAAGGGTAGTCAGCTGCATGTCTAATCTTATACTACTCTATGTCTAGTCTTCTTTGTTCTTCTCCATTCAGAGGGCTTCTGGGTTTCCTTATTTAAACTGCTGCGTCTCACTGAGAATTGCATTCATAATGTCCAATGGTTCACTGTGAACCCCTCAGATTGTGCTGCTTCATGATCAACTTCAAGCTGTTGGGGTCATCATTTTTGTCCCCTAAGAGAATGGTGAAATAAAATGCCTGTTCTAAGAGGAACAAGCTCTCTGCCATGCTTTGCAGACAAACCCACCCCACCTCCTAGTTTATACAGACTAGTAACTTTTTTTTTTAGCATGAATATTTCCTTATGCAAGAAACATAAGAGCCAATCAAATAAGGGGGTTTGACTCTGAGTTGTGTCCTAGAGGCTCTGTATTAGAACATGTCTGTAAGTGGTTTAATCAGCTGTTTCAGAGCTGTTGTTTTATATTTAACATTGTTATGCTTTGGGACAAAGATATAGTGGCGCCTCCTGTCTGACTACTTTTATGCTATTGAAAACAGAACTACTTTTTTCCTTCCCTAAAAATCAGCTCCAGTAGAGGTCTTTTTAAAGAACTAGATAATTTGCTGTCTACTTCTGGTTAATGCTTGATTTACGCTGTTGTTACTGCACCTCATAAAAAGGGCTTTTCCCATCACAACATTTCTAGATACATAAACAATCAAGACTATCCGTTTGAAAGTTCCTTGCACTGTATCCCAATATTCTTTAGCTTTTGCTTTGATCTTGCGCCTGGAAAAAATCTTTTCCTTGAAACGGTGAAAGTTATTACAATTCTAATAATGCATCAAAGCAGATACAGTTCAGCCAAACCTCAGCATTAGCTCATTTCGGGAACACAAATAAGTATCTTTTTTTTCCCTCCCCCCGCCCTTTCAATTTTAATTTCTTGTTTTCTTTTCTGTGACTCTGGTGAGTGTGGCTTTTAGTGCTTGTGGAAGCGAGAGATAGAGAGATCTGGCCAGAGCCAGGCACAGTGCAGTCAGATAGGTCTGCCAGTGCCCATCAGACCTGCCCTGCAGCACATCTAGACATCTTCTGAGCAGAGACTGTTGCTCATGCCAAATTGTGTGGCAGTTTGTGTGATGTGTACAAATGTCCAGTTGATAATGATGCTTCTCAGGGTTACTTATTACCACAGTGGCTATTTGCTTGGTGCTACCAAAGTCAAAATCTCTAGAGGTGAAATTTGGAACATTCATCCATAACTCCACTGAGCCTCCTTTCAAAAGAACACTATTAACGTGCCTGACATATGAACAAGTATTGCTTTGCTCCATGTTACTTACTAATGCATTACTTACCCTCATAGATGTTAAAGCCAGAATGGATCATCATGGTCATCTAGACTGGCCCCCTGCATGACACAGCCCTTAGAATTTCATGCAGTAATTCCCACATCAAGCTCAATAACTTGTGCTTGAGCTGGATCATATCTTTTAGAAAGATCTTCATTCTTGACTGAAAGATGGAGAGTCCACCGCATCCCTGGGTAAGCTGTTCCAAAGGTTAACTACCCTCATGGTATGTCTACACTGCAATCAGAGGTGAGACTGCAGCATGTGTAGATGTACCTGCACAGCCTGTGGTGCAGCTCGTGACCCTGTGGCTTCCCTGCTAATGTTATTCAAGATATCTAGTTCAAAGCTAGTGTGGGTATGTCTACATATGCTGTAGTCATACCTCTGACTTCAGTAAAGACATACCCTCGCTGTTAAACATTTGAACCCTAATTCCAGTTTGAGTTTGATAAGCTTCAGACACTGGATCTTGTTATGAATGTGTTTATGCAGTTTGCACAGCGTAGACCCTTGTAACATGGCTGTCATGCAAGCTACATATAATACTTCTCCTCCCTTTCACAAATATTAGGTGCAAGAGAGGAGAGATGTATCTCCAAGCTAAAAGCAGCAATGTCCAGTGGTTACATGACAGGGCTAAGAGTTAGGAAACCGTAATTCTAGTTCCAGTTTAAACTCTGATTTACTGTATTATTTTAGGCAAATCTGACTGTGATTGAGTTTCCCCACTATAAATAGGCTAATAATACTTACCGCACCTACTCCGCAGGGATGCTGTGAGCAGTTAACCAACGGATTTTTGTGATGTGCTTTAAGATGGTTGGATGGAAGATGCTCTTTTTGTGCCAAGTATTATAATTATTTTATTATGGGAAAGGGAAGGAGGGAAATGACACTTCAAGAAGGAGAGGTAGAAATGCTAAAGAACACAACTTAACTTCTGTCAGTGAATGTACTTGAGGGACGTTACTTGCTGTGCTTATGCTACTACAGGTGTTGTGCCTGTAGCACCAAGATGATTCTTTTGATAGACCTCAACTTTCTTCCTGTCCATTTTACTTTGCAGATGGAGGCCCCAATTCAGCCAGATACTTTAGTATGTGAATTGTTCCATTGACTTCAGTTACCCCGAACCAGGCATGCATTTTCTATGGGCTAGATTCACAAAAGGATGTAGGCATATAGCTGCCGCTTAGACACTAAATCCCAGAAGCAGGCCCAGCTAGGATTCATTAAACCCCTGCTCAGCTGCTCCCATACACTGTAGGTACCTGAACTTGCTTAGTGCCTACATGTTTGCAATAAAAGTTCCCTAGACACTTGTGTTCTTGCCTCTGAGCACATGCACTTCAGCCCCTTGCCAGGCACTCAGACTCCTAGCTCCAGAACAATGCACCTAACTCGATTGGTAAGTATGCTCAGATCTTGCCTACTGGATCGTGCCCCTGTAGGTGAGCTTCCACAGAAGAGCCCTGGTGCGGGGAGGAGGCCCTCATAACTTTTAGCCTGGTGGTTAAGGTATTTACCTGGGATGTGCAAGACCTCTGGTTCTAGTTCCCACTCTACCTGTGGGGGAGAAGGGATTTGAACTGGAATTGTCTGCCACCTGTCAGGTGAGTGCCCTAGCTACTGGGCCATGGGATATTCTGGTGGGGGCTCCTTCAGTCTCTGCTGTTGAAGCTGTTCCACATCCCAGGTGAGTATCCTAACCACTGGGCTAACAGTTATGAGGGAAGTCCTCCCCCTCCTCAATGCCTAATGCCAAGAGAGGGTTTGCACCTGAGACTCCCAAGCAGAGGGAGGCACCTCCCTGCAGCCTAGATTTAGGCACCTATCTCCAAGAGGGGTGGGGCTCTGGCTGTAAAGCTACTGCTATAAATCTTTGGAAAGAATGGAGTGGAATGAAAGGCTATTGATTGCTTCAGGGGTACCTGTTCAATAACTCTTCCACAAGCTGCACAATGGACTCCATTACAGGAGGGCTACATATAGCCAGAAACAGTCTACACTCCCCGGCTACATACAGCCAGGTATTATAAACACAGCGTTCCCGCACATCGGGAAAGCAGACCATTGTGGAGACCACAGTCAGCATGTCTGTTATCCCCTAACAGGTGTAGCTAAAAAGTGTGTATAATTACTCCTAACCATGAGCCTGGGCCCAGTGCAACTAGGAGATAGCATCTCTTCCTGTCACAGTGGCAGTTGGCAGAAGCACTGATACTAGATACCCCTTGTTTATAAAAAAGAGGGGGCAGCTGGTAGCGTATTCTCTGTAAGGGCCTTGGGGCTCTGAAATGTCTGTCCCAGATCCAAAATAGTTCAGATTTATTGATTTTCAGAGCACACTGCAGGGCCCATTTGTTTCACCCAGCCTTTGAAGAGAAGTAGAGGGACTGAGGTTTAAGACAACATAGGGGGATATTAGTGTATTTTAGTTATGTGCTGCTGCTGGGTAGAAGAGATGAGCTGACTGTATTGCAGGTTAGTTTTGTAATATTACAGGCACTGTATAGGAGCCTGTGGATGAGTGCTTTGTTTGCATTCTAAATCCAAAGGCAATAAATAAATGAAATGTTCCATAAATATTTTAGGCAAGATATTAAAGAGGTGGAGAATCATAGAATCATAGAATATCAGGGTTGGAAGGGACCTCAGGAGGTCATCTAGTCCAACCTCCTGCTCAAAGCAGGACCAATTCCCAACTAAATCATCCCAGCCAGGGCTTTGTCAAGCCTGACCTTAAAAACCTCTAAGGAAGTGGATTCCACCACCTCCCTAGGTAACCCATTCCAGTGCTTCACCACCCTCCTAGTGAAAAAGTTTTTCCTAATATCCAACCTAAACCTCCCCCACAGCAACTTGAGACCATTACTCCTTGTTCTGTCATCTGCTACCACTGAGAACAGTCTAGATCCATCCTCTTTGGAACCCCCTTTCAGGTAGTTGAAAGCAGCTATCAAATCCCCCCTCATTCTTCTCTTCTGCAGACTAAAAAAGCAAAAAGCAAGTGTAGGAACAAAAGGTTAAGGAGGCAAATTCCAGATTATTAAATGTAAAGCTGGAAATTGAGCATAACTGCTCATCAGAAAGGCAGGGAAACTTAACACAGAGGGTGTCAGTGAGAAAAAGAACAATTTTAATGTCAAGCAGAAGAACACAGTCCACACAACTGCAGAAGAGGCACATGGACAAACAAAATTAAGAAATTCAAGGCAGCAGTGTATTGCATGATACAAGCTCTTGATATGGTACAGTAGCAGCCAAACACATCTAGACAGGCATAGCCAGCATTGTCATCTCTAGGGTAATGAATGAGCAGCAGGAATCAAATAAATCGTAAAGAACTAGGTCAAATGCTAAAGAAAACTGATGACAGGAGGAAAAGTGACTATAACACAACAGCTGACATCTTAAAGGACAGAGCAACTCAGTGATGAAAGAACTAACCTAACTGTTTGCAACATATTTGCTACTAAAAAGCAACAGAGGGTCCTGTGGCACCTTTAAGACTAACAGAAGTATTGGAGCATAAGCTTTCGTGGGTAAATGCCCACTTGCGTCTGATGAAGTGGGCATTTACCCACGAAAGCTTATGCTCCAATACTTCTGTTAGTCTTAAAGGTGCCACAGGACCCTCTGTTGCTTTTTACAGATTCAGACTAACACGGCTACCCCTCTGATATTTGCTACTGAATGCCACCAACATAAACAGACAAGGGAACTAGAAGAATGTGTTCCTCTTATCGGCAGTACGCAAGGCTTTCACTTCTGCCCTAGTCTGATACTGTGTTTCATCAGCAAAGAGGATGGGTTAGCTTACAGTCCAGACTTTCACAAGCCAGACAGCATGAATAAGATAAGTGAATGCCAGGAGTGGTTGGTGCTAAAAATAAGGTGTGGAGCTGTAGGTTCTAAAGACACAAACAATGCTCCCATTACCTCCTTTCTCCCACCCGCTCCATCCCTATCCCATAGCTTATCAGATTTCCAAAGTGAAAATCTAGGAAAAGCCATCAGAGTTCTGGAGTAGTCTGGCAGAGGGGAGGAGAAAGAAAGAGGATTGGGATTAAGGAGGTGCACATAGGAGTGTTTTGGCCCCTCTCTCTCCCGCCATTATATTCCTATCTTCTCCATTCTTTGTGCTGACCTCTCTGCTGGGGTGAACCCAGACAACATCCAAAGTGGATGACAGGTGGTAGGAAGATCATTTCAACCTCCAAGCATGTTATAAAAAAACTGCTGTTGAAAGAAAACCCTGAAAGGGTGTGATCTGAATTTGTCATGAGTAAAGGAAGCACTGACTGGTAGTTTCCAGAACTCCATTGATTAGGGTGAGTCTTTAGAATTGTTGATGAGGGAACATAGCCTACATAGAAATGCATGGGATTTTGTTTTGACTGGGCAATATTGATGGAACAAGGCTGCCAGCCCTTTAGGACATTTCTGGGAAGGATTGCAGGATGTATAGCAGTGGCTTTGGGCAGAATCTTCCTCACCACTTCAACCAGCATCACCATTGCAGAGATTTACCCTCACTCTGGTGAGCCTCTTTTTTCCTGGTCCTGAAAGATGTCCTGGCAGGGCCAGTTGAGGAGAGGGAGCCAGATGACACCAACATCTCCATGGCTGTAACCTGAGCAACTTCTGGGATGTGAACCTAAGGTCACTGTTAGTGCTTAAAGTGGTGGGTATTGCAGGGAGGAAGAGGGAGGAGAAGAGGATACCTGGTTCTCACAGGAGGGGAGAGGGCATGAGGGAGTGGAGCCACCCTAAGATGCTGGGCAATTTCTCTTCCCCCTGTGAGAATGGTGTTGGCTTCTGAGGGGATGGAGGAGAGAGAGAACTCGCCTGCTTCCTGCCCGAGCCCTGATTGGCTAATCAGCCCCACAAGGTGAGCAAGTGGGGAAAGCAGCCAATCAAAGGGGTTCCCTCCCCCAGAGCCCCAGCTTGCTTCTTAGAAATGTATTTCCCAGGTTGGTGACCGGTTGCAACCTGGCTTCCTTTAAGCACTGCTCTATGTCGTGTGTCAAATTCCATCCCCTCCTTAGCATGCTGGCCTCTTTGCCTTCTGTCTAATAAGTGTGGCTTAGCCAACCATAAGTGACTATATGCAGATATTCATTGATCTATATGCATTTATGACGGGACAACTTAGATGCTGGAAAATGTGGCCTAGGGAGCTTTAGACTAAAGCTGACTTTAAAAAAAACAAAAATGAGGGCAAAATTATGCCCTGACACATTGAAGGTGCAGTGAGTGGGTGAGCGGCTGAAAATAAGGTCCACGGGCTGGCCTGCTCGTACAGGACAAAATGGTTATGGGAATGGGATCCTAGAAAACATACTGCAAAGCTCTTCCTGACTGCTGTTCTACAAAGAGACAGCATATGCTTCGCTAGCACTGGCTCCTAACACTTTCTATTTCTTGTCATGCAAATGCTTCACTACACATTAGCTGGAGGAGGAGCTAAGGGGCGGGGTTTGCTGATTCCTTTATGAAGTTGTTTTCTGGTTTGCTTTTTTAAAGGTCCCACAAATCCTGTCCGCAAGTCTAGGGCTGAGGAGAGCTCTTTTGGCCTTCCGAACAGTTCTGTCCTATTTTGCTCTTGCACACTAAGTCAGTGAAAACAGGATGGAGGATTTGCAAAATGGTAGTTTAGGAGCCTCAAGCCTGGCACACAAGTTACTTCTCCCAGCTGCTGGTTGTGGCCCTGATGTCTGCTGACTGACTAGCATATATCACCAGATCAAAGCCAGAGAAGAGGAATAGCATCAATGCTTGAGGGACAGAAAGAATCCTGAAAGCAGATCAAGGAAGCAGAAGAAGTAGTAGGAGTTTGTCAAGAGGCCAAGGGTGCTGCTAACTTCAGCAGCCTCTTGCTGAAAGTGGGCGGGCTTAATAACTATGCCAAACTGCATCAAGAATCCTGTGAGGAGGTGCAGTGCCTGCTTCCTGCTAGCATCCCAGTGGCAGGGCCGGCTTTAGGCCGATTCCCCCGAATCAGGCCCCGTGCCTAAGAGGGCCCTGTGCCCTAAAGAAGAGCGCCTGACTTAGGCACCTTTTTAAATTTTTTTACTCACCCAGCGGCGGTCCAGGTCTTCGGCGGCACGTTGGCGGCGGGTCCTTCAGTGCAGCAGAAGACCCGGAGTGAGTGAAGGACCCGCCGCTGCCGTGACGCCAAAGACCCGGACCGCCGCCGGGTATTCGAATTGGGCCCCGCACTTACTAAAGCCGGCCCTGCCCAGTGGGCAGTAGCTATCAGATAGAACAGGCATGAGGGTGTGGGGCCATGCCTGCCACACCAGGCTGCTGCCTGTGTGTATAGATAAGGGAGCATGGGGATACCATCCTAAAGACTGGTAAGGCTGGTGTTGGGGGTCTGGTTCAGAGGAAGGTGAAAACTTTCTAGAATGTACCTCTCCAATTATGAAATTGTGTACATTAGGGAAAATATTCTGTCTTGCATTTGATCAGCTAAATGCCCTGAAGCATAGTAAAAGTGTTATTAGAGTTCATAGAGTTAGGAAATAAATGAGAAAGGGAATTCTTGGAAGCCATAGATGATTGCTTCTTGGAACAGATTGTCCTTGATAAAGAGAGGTGTTCATGCTTGGTTTAGGCCTGTGCAAGTTATGGGTGAGGGAATTAACAGTGATAAAACTGCTGGATAACATTAACCTTACTAGAACCATGCAATTCTCTGTCATTGCAATATTAAGGTTGCGACTTGAACTACCAGAAAATCAGGAAATTCAGAATTGAAGTTACCACAATTCTGCCCAACACTATCGATCAAACTTAAAGAATCCCTGCAGTCCACCAGGAGCTGTCTTTAGATCCCCCTGGTCGCTGTTAACAGCACTGCTCTATGCAGGGTGCTGGCTCTCCTTCCTCCTGCTAGGAGCCTGATCATCCCTCCTCGAGCTCCAGGTAGCTACCGAATTTGTTCTGCCCTGCAGCTCTTCTTATATGGGCCGGCCCGGCTCTGATTGGCTGCTCCTCGCAGTCCCTTTCCTATTGGCTGCTTTTTGCACAGCCGCCCTAGAGCTCTATTAATCCCTAACAGGCCAGTGTGTAGCAGGCACCCCATCACATAAGGTAATAAATAAGAGCCAACATGGATTTGTCAATAATAGCAACCAATCTAATCTCTTTCTTTCAAGGGATTGTTGGTTTAGTGGATGGGGGAGAGCAGTAAATGTGTTGTGTCTGGACTTTAGGATAAGGCTTTTGACACAGTCCTACATGACATTCTCAAAAGCTAATTAGGAAAGCATGGTCTAAATTACATTACTGTAAGGTGAGTGCATACCTAGTTGAAAAACTGTATTTAGAGCAGTTATCAATGGTTTGCTATCACACTGGGAGAACATATCAAGTGGAGTCCCATATGGGTCTGTCTTGGGTCTGGTACTGTTCAATATTTTCATTAATGACACCAAGCTGGGAGGGGTGGCAAGCACTTAGGAGGACAGAATTAGAATTCAGAATGATTTTGATAAATTGGAGAATTGGCCTGAAATCAATAAAATGAAATTCAATAAAGACCAATGCAAAGTACTACCCTTACGAAGGGTACATAAATACAAAATAGGCAACAGTACTGGAGAAAATAATCTGGGGGTCATAATGGATCACAAATTGAATATGTCAACAATGTGACACCCTGGCAAAAAAGGCAAATGCCATTCTGGGGTGTATTAACAGGAGCGTTGTACGTAAGACACAGGAAATCATTGTTCTGCTCTACTCGGCACTGAGGAGGCCTCAGCTGTAATATTGTGTCCAGTTTTGAGCATCACACTTTGACAGATGTGGACAAATTGGAGAGTCCAGAGGAGAGCAGTGAAAATGACAAGAGGTTTAGAAAACATGACCTGTGAGAAAAGATTGAAAGAATTGGGCATGTTTAGTCTTAAGAAGAGAAGTCTGAGGGGGAACTTGATAATGGTCTTCATATATGTAAAATGTTGTGTGATGGGGCAAGGCCAGATGGCTACAGTAAAGTAGTGAGGAACAGGTATGTTAGCCCCAGGCTAAACAAATCCCTGGTACCATGGTAACCAAATGGCAGTTGCTCCAGGTTAATCAAGACACCTGGGGCCAATTAAGATCCTTCTAGAAGGCAGGAGAGACAGCTAGATTGATTGGGACACCTGAAGCCAATTAAGGACTGGCTGGAACTAGTTAAAAGCCTCTCAGTTAGTCAGTGCGGGGTGAGTGTCAGGAGCTATAGGAGGGAGCTGTGCTGTTGGAGGAACGAAGTAGTATGAATCCATATCGGGTGCAAGGAAGGAGGCCCTGAGGTAATTGTGAAGAAGATATTGAGTGGGGGCTGCTGTGGGGAAGTAGCCCAGGGAATTGTACATGCCCTATTTCCAAAAAGTCAGCTTTCATAGCTGCTAAGTTTAGGGTCCCTGGGCTGGAGCCCGGAGTAGAGGGCGGGCCCGGGCTCCCCCCTCCCCTCCCTGATTAATCACTGATACTGGGAGACAACAGAGACTGTGTGAGGGAAGGTTGTTTCTCCTCACCTCCCTTGATGGCTTATGATGAAAATGACTCAGTAGACTGTGACCCTTGCCTCTAGAGAGAGAAGGGCTATGTGGAGGGTCACAGTGAGCCTCTGAGGCTAGCAAAAATCCGTCAGGAAACGCAGGACCCACAGAGTCAAGGACAGAACTGTGTCACAGTTGCTATAAAGAAGATGGTGATCAATTGTTCTCCATGTACACTGATGGTAGGACAAGAAATCATCAGCTTAGTCTTCAACAAGAGAGGTTTAGGTTAGATATTAGGAAAAACTTTCTAACTAATTAAGCACTGAAACAGGTTACTTAAGGAGTGATGGAATACCCATCAGTGGAGGTTTTTAAGAATAGGCTGGACAAGAAACTGTCAGGGATGATCTAGGTATACTTGGTCCTGCCTCAGCGCAAAGGATGGACTTTATGACTTCTTGAGGTCCTGTTCAGCTCTACATTTCTAAGACATCACTTATATACATTTTCATAGCAAAAAGTAGATGGAAACAGTGTTACCATTTTGCCCATTACTTTAGGGTATGCTCATTTATTATGGTTACTCTTCTGGGAGAGGGAGGTTCTGTAATTCTATCAATGTACTGCTTGTGTCATTTGGGTTCTCATATGGAGCTCTACTTCTCCCTTCTGCAAGTTCCCTCCCAATAGAGCTATCCTGCAGGACCTAGGTTCCCTAGGGCTGGGTTATTCCAGCCCCAGAATCAGATGTGCACACACACACACACATATTAACAGAGCGTGTCTGAGAGGACTGGGTTAATCAGCACAGGTACACCCCAACATAGAGATACGGTATAAACACAATCCTTGGTGATGGTGTGGGAACACACCGACCTGGAGTAAAACAAGGATGGGAGGTCAGGATAATGGATGAGGATGTTTTGTTCAAGCCAACAGGTACAAGGTGTAGGGTTGGAAACTAACGTCAGAAGAGTAATACGAAACATGTTTGTATCAATGAATAAAAGGAGAAGTCATCATAGGGACACCTTTGTCCAGGCAAGGGGGCAGCAGAAAGTCCTGCTGCTGACGGAGCTAGTCCATTGTGATGGGTATTCATGTGTTAGTGTATCTGTAGCTCCTATGGGGCGCTAGTACCATGCTTTGCCAACAGTAAACCTGACCGAGTGCTTTCACCACCGAACTGTGCTATCTGCGCAGGACTGGCACAGCATATGGAGAGCACATGCATGTACACGAATTGACAACAGTTACTATACAGTATTGTCCATCCATATTATAGGTTACCCTTACTGCTGGTTGTCACCACCTGGTAAGCTTCGCTGGGAAGGAGACAGGAGCGGCTAGCTTCTTTGTTCCATTGGATTGGCCTGAATTATTGTGGCCACACACTGGAATTACGATGTCAAGAACATTCCCGGCATAACAAGTGTGTGCAGTGCTCTTTAAGTTTGCATTGCTCTGTAATACTCCAGTAGTTGACATCTCTACATTCTTATTTTACCCCTCATTATCTAATTCATAGTAAATAGTTCCCTCCGTGTTTTCTGTCTTATCTTAGGGTATGTCTACACTACGAAATTAGGTCGAATTTATAGAAGCCGGTTTTATAGAAATCGGTTTTATACAGTCGATTGTGTGTGTCCCCACATAAAATGCTCTAAGTGCATTAAGTCGGCGGACCGCGTCCACAGTACCGAGGCCAGCGTCGACTTCCGGAGCATTGCACTGTGGGTAGCTATCCCACAATTCCCGCAGTCTCTGCCGCCCATTGGAATTCTGGGTTGAGATCCCAATGCCTGATGATGCAAAAACAGTGTCGCGGGGGGTTCTGAGTACATGTCGTCAGGCCCCTCCCCCTCCATCAGAGCAACGGCAGACAATTGATTCGCGCCTTTTTACCTGGGTTACCTGTGCAGACAACATACCACGGCAAGCATGGAGCCCGCTCAGCTCAGCTCAGCTCATCGTCACCATATGTCATCTGGGTGCTGGCAGACGTGGGGCTGCATTGCTATACAGCAGCAGCTCCTTGCCCTTTGGCAGTAGATGGTGTATTACGACTGGTATCCATCGTCGTCGTATTCCTCAGTGAGTTCGATCAGAGGCACCTGGGCAGACATGTTTTGTCTCCTGGAGACTCAGTCCTGCCGGCAGTCCTATTGAATCGTCTTGACGATGATGGCTAGCAGTCGTAGTACAGCATCTTCTGCCAAGCACCCAGAAGATGCCGATGGCTATCAGTCATGCTGCACCGTCTGCTGCCAGCTTAAGATGTAAAAAATAGATGGACCAGATTTGTTCAGTATTCATTTGCTTCCCCCTCCCTCCGTGAAATTAACGGCCTGCTAAATCCAGGGTTTTCAGTTCAATCTTTGGGGGGGCTATTCTGTGTGACAGTTGTTTGTGTTTCTCCCTGATGCACAGCCACCTTTGTTGATTTTAATTCCCTGTACCTGTAAGCCATGTCATCACTCGCCCCTCCCTCCCTCCCTCCCTCCCTCCCTCCCTCCGTCAGACAATAGTTTCGCGCCTTTTTTCAGCCCAGACGCCATAGCACTGGGATCATCGAGCCTGCTCAGATCACCGCGGCAATTAGGAGCACTATGAACACCACGCGCATTGTCCTGGAGTATATGCAGAGCCAGAACATGCCAAAGCAAAACCAGCCGAGGAGGCGATTGCAGCGATTGCAGCGCGGCGACGAGAGTGATGAGGAAATTGACATGGACATAGACCTTTCACAAAGTACAGGCCCCAGCAATGTGCAAATCATGGTGCTACTGGGGCAGGTTCATGCTCTGGAACGCCGATTCTGGGCCCGGAAAACAGCCACAGACTGGTGGGACCGCATCGTGTTGCAGGTGTGGGACGATTCTCAGTGGCTGCGAAACTTTCGCATGCGTAAGGGCACTTTCATGGAACTTTGTGACTTGCTTTCCCCTGCCCTGAAGCACCAGAATACCAGGATGAAAGCAGCCCTCACAGTTGAGAAGCAAGTGGCGATAGCCCTGTGGAAGCTTGCAACACCAGACAGCTACCGGTCAGTCGGGAATCAATTTGGAGTGGGCAAATCTACTGTGGGGGCTGCTGTGATCCAAGTAGCCAACGCAATCAAAGACCTGCTGATATCAAGGATAGTGACTCTGGGAAACGTGCAGGTCATAGTGGATGGCTTTGCTGCAATGGGATTCCCAAACTGTGGTGGGGCGATAGACGGAACCCGTATCCCTATCTTGTCACTGGAGCACCAAGCCACCGAGTACATAAACCGCAAGGGGTACTTTTCAATGCTGCTGCAAGCCCTGGTGGATCACAAGGGACGTTTCACTAACATCAACGTGGGATGGCCGGGAAAGGTACATGATGCTCGCGTCTTCAGGAACTCTGGTCTGTTTCAAAAGCTGGAGGAAGGGACTTTCTTCCCGGACCAGAAAATAACCGTTGGGGATGTTGAAATGCCTATGGTTATCCTTGGGGACCCAGCCTACCCCTTAATGCCATGGCTCATGAAGCCGTACACAGGCAGCCTGGACAGTAGTCAGGACCTGTTCAACTATAGGCTGAGCAAGTGCCGGAATGGTGGTAGAATGTGCATTTGGACGTTTAAAAGCGCGCTGGCGCAGCTTACTGACTCGCTCAGACCTTAGCGAAAAGAATATCCCCATTGTTATTGCTGCTTGCTGTGCGCTCCACAATATCTGTGAGAGTAAGGGGGAGACATTTATGGTGGGGTGGGAGGTTGAGGCAAATTGCCTGGCTGCTGATTACACGCAGCCAGACACCAGGGCAGTTAGAAGAGTACAGCAGGGTGCGGTGCACATCAGAGAAGCTTTGAAAACGAGTTTTGTGACTGGCCAGGCTACGGTGTGAAACTTCTGTTTGTTTCTCCTTGATGAACCCTCCGCCCCCCGCCCCGGTTCACTCTACTTCCCTGTAAACTAACCACCCTCCCCTCCCCCCTTCGAGCACCGCTTGCAGAGGCAATAAAGTCATTGTTACTTCACATTCATGCATTCTTTATTAATTCATCACACAACTAGGGGGATAACTGCCAAGGTAGCCCGGGAGGGGTGGGGGAGGAGGGAAGGAAAAGGACACACTGCAGTTTAAAACTTTAAAACTTTAGCACTTATTGAAGGCCAGCCTTCTGATGCTCGGCCAATCATCTGGGGTGGAGTGTCTGGGTGGCCGGAGGCCCCCCCACCGCGTTCTTGGGCGTCTGGGTGAGGAGGCTATGGAACTTGGGGAGGAGGGCTGTTGGTTACACAGGGGCTGTAGCGGCGGTCTCTGCTCCTGCTGCCTTTCCTGCAGCTCAACCATACGCTGGAGCATATCAGTTTGATGCTCCAGCAGCTGGAGCATCGACTCTTGCCTTCTGTCAGCAAGCTGACGCCACCTATACTCTTCAGCTCGCCACTTGCTCTCTTCAGCCCGCAATTCAGCCCGCCACCTCTCCTCTCGTTCATATTGTGCTTTTTTGCACTCTGACATTGACTGCCTCCACGCATTCTGCTGTGCTCTGTCAGCGTGGGAGGACATCTGGAGCTCCAAGAACATATCATCCCGAGTCCGCCGTTTTCTCCTTCTAATCTTCACTAGCCTCTGTGAAGGAGAAACATTTGCAGCTGGTGGAGGAGAAGGGAGAGGTGGTTAAAAAAGACACATTTTAGAGAACAATGGGTACACTCTTTCACGTCAAATTTTGCTGTTCACATTACACAGCACATGTGCTTTCGTTACAAGGTCGCATTTTTCCTCTTATATTGAGGGCCTGCCGGTTTGGTGTGAGAGATCACTCACGGAGTGCCAGGCAACAGATTTCGGCTTGCAGGCAGCCATGGTAAGCCACAGTCTTTTGGCTTTTTTAACCTTCTTAACATGTGGGAATGGTTTCAAACAGTAGCGCCCTCATTTCCCATACCAAGCATCCGTTGGGTTGGCCATTTAAAATGGATTTGCAATGTAAAAGGAGGGGCTGCGGTTTCCAGGTTAACATGCAGCACAAACCCAACTACTTCCCCCTCCCCCCCGTTCTCTGGGACGATCACTTCACCCCTCCCCCCTACCGCGTGGCTAACAGCGGGGAACATTTCTGTTCAGCCGAGCAGGAACGGGCACCTCTGAATGTCCCCTTAATAAAATCACCCCATTTCAACCAGGTGACCGTGAATGATATCACTCTCCTGAGGATAACAAAGGGAGATAAGGAATGGATGTTGTCTGCATGCCAGCAAACACCGGGACCATATGCTGCCATGCTTTGTTATGCAATGATTCCAGACTACGTGCTACTGGCCTGGCGTGGTAAAGTGTCCTACCATGGCGGATGGGATACGGCAGCCCTCCCCAGAAACCTTTTGCAAAGGCTTTGGGAGTACATGAAGGAGAGCTTTCTGGAGATGTCCCTGGAGGATTTCCGCTCCATCCCCATACATTTTAACAGACTTTTCCAGTAGCTGTACTGGCCGTGATTGCCAGGGCAAATTAATCATTAATCATTAAACACGCTTGCTTTTAAACCAGGTGTAATATTTACAAACGTACACTCACCAGAGGTCCCTTGTGTGCCCTCAGGGTCTGGGAGCATGCCTTGGGTGAGTTTGGGGGTTACTGGTTCCAGGTCCAGGGTGAGAAACATATCCTGGCTGTTGGGGAAACCGGTTTCTCCGCTTCCTTGCTGTGAGCTATCTTCATTGTCTTCATCATCATCTTCCTCGTACCCCGAACCCGCTTCCCTGTTGCGTGATTCTCCATTGATGGAGTCAAAGCACATGGTTGGGGTAGTGGTGGCTGCACCCCCTAGCATGGCATGCAGCTCCGCGTAGAAGCGGCATATTTGCGGCTCTGCCCCGCACCTTCCGTTTGCCTCTCTGGCTTTGTGGTAGGCTTGCCTTAGCTCCTTAATTTTCACGCGGCACTGCTGTGCGTCCCTGTTATGGCCTCTGTCCTTCATGGCCTTTGAGACTTTTTCTAATATTTTGCCATTTCGTTTACTGCTACGGAATTCAGCTAGCACTGATTCATCTCCCCATATGGCGAGCAGATCCCATACCTCCTGTTCGGTCCATGCTGGAGCTCTTTTGCGATCCTGGGACTCCATCATGGTTACCTGTGCTGATGAGCTCTGCGTGGTCACCTGTGCTCTCCACGCTGGGCAAACAGGAAATGAAATTCAAAAGTTCGGGGCTTTTCCTGTCTACCTGGTCAGTGCATCTGAGTTGAGAGT
This sequence comes from Emys orbicularis, assembly GCF_028017835.1. Lineage (NCBI taxonomy): Eukaryota > Metazoa > Chordata > Testudines > Emydidae > Emys > Emys orbicularis. The sequence goes on from NC_088685.1 coordinate 32,566,808, forward strand.
GCTGTCCAGAGCGGTCACAATGAAGCACTGTGGGATAGCTCCTGGAGGCCAATAACGTCGAATTCCGTCCACACTACCCCAAATCCGACCCGCAAAGGCCGATTTTAGTGCTAATCCCCTCGTCGGAGGTGGAGTAAAGAAACCGGTTTAAAGGGCCCTTTAAGTCGAAAAAAAGGGCTTCGTCGTGTGGACGTGTCCAGGCTTAATTCGATTTAACACTGCTAAATTCGACCTAAACTCGTAGTGTAGACCAGGCCTCTGTGTGTAGACAAGCCATCAGGAACCATGCTGATGTACTGTAATTCTTCCTTCTTTGGAACTTGGAAGATCTTACTGCCCAACAAAATTCTCAGAGCAAAGTCATGGATGGGCATCATGTGGATGGGAAGAACGTTATTCTATATCAAAGAACATTATCCCTTCATGTATACAGCTTTACCTATCGAGGGCTGTGAGCTTGCACATCCTTTACAGATCCAAAAAAGACAAAATCCCTGCGCTAACAATCTAAGGGCTGATCCTGCAAGGTCGCTGCATGCTGAGTTTCCACTGAATTCAATGGATGGAAAGAGCTTGTGGGCTAAGTTCCCTCTCAGCAGCGTGGCTGCGCAGCAGTCTATTAAGTGCCACAAAGGCGCTCAGGGCTGCAGCAGGGAGAGATGCCTCTCCCCCAGCCTGGGACCTGCAGCAGCTAGGGAGAGGCACCCTTCCCCCGTCCCAACCCAGCCCAGCCCCGGACCTGCCACAGCTGGGGGGAAAGGTGCCCCAGCCCAGCCCCGGCCCAGACCTGCCAAGGCCAGGGGAGAGGTACCTATCCCCCCGCCCCAGCCCAGGTGCTGCTGCAGGGAGAGAGAGCTGGGGGGAGTCCTTTCTTCCCGCCATAGTCCCGGGGAAGCCTGCACCCCAAACTCCTCATTCCCAGCCCTACCCCAGAGCCCGCACCCCTAGCCAGAGCCCTCACCCCCACACACACACCCCAACCCTCTGCCTGAGCCCCCTCCCACACTCCGAACCCCTCGGCCCCACCCCCACCACATGAATTTTGTTATGTGCACCAATATGGAGGTGATGTGTCACACGTCACCTCCATATTGCTGCACATAACAAAATTCATTCCGCACCTGGGTGGGAAAATTAGAGGGCACATTGCTTGTGGGCTAAGTTCCTTATTCAGGCCTGGTTTACACTTAAAATTTAGATTGCCATAGCTACAGCAGTGAAAAATCCACACCCCTGAGCGCCGTAGCTATGCCAACTTAATCCCTGGTGTAAATGTGGCTAGTTGATGGAATAGTGCTTCCATTGACCTAGTGACCGTCACTCAGGCTGGTGGGTTACCTACAGCGATGGAAACACCCCTTCCATCGCTGTAGGAAGCATCTACACTACAGCGCTACTGTGGCATAGCAACAGCGCTGGAGCTGTGCCACTGTAGTGCCCATAGTATAGACAAGCCCTTAGACAAATATAACACACCACAGACATCTGTCCAATCCTGAGAGGGTGAAGGGATATTGGAGACATGGAGCTCAATGTTGAAAAGCGTTATGGAAAAAGTGGGTTTTAATGAAGGGATTTTTAGTTGGGAGTGGGAGGGCACTTTCTTGACATGCAAGAAATGGGCAGCTGTCCCAAGCAAAAGGGCTGGATTGAAAGAAGGTGCAAAGCCAAGAGTGGGAAAAGGAAATAAAAGGGAGTGGTTGAAAGAGAGGATTAAAAGCAGGGCAGAGAGGGAAAGGGCGAGTGGGAGGAAGTGGGAGCAGAGAGATAGGCGAGGCAAAGTTGTGTATTCATGTTGTTCAGATTTGGCAAGTAATTCAAAAAGGCATTGTCATCCTAATTCCCTAAGAATGTGGGCCTTAATGGACTGTTTAACTTCAGAGCTTTCAAAAACAGAAAAACTAATTAGATGCTTGAACATCTGGTTTTTCATAATTTTTTGAATGGAACCTGAATATTCATTATGCACGCAAGCGATAAAGACCATTTTCAAACCTGGGCGCCTAGATGAACTCAATGGAAACTGCAGATGCTCAGCATTGAAAATCAGTTCACTTTTACTTAGGAGCCTAAATAAGGAATCAGGGGCCCCCCGCACCCCTAATTCCCATGCCTATGCATATGGCAAGTGGGGGAGATATGGCAAGTGGGGGCAGTACAGATTAAGGCTGTTTCCTGCTGGTACCTTGATGTTTCCTGCTGGTACCTTGATGTTTTAGCCCCCTCACCAGTCCCCACTATCCTAGGGTCCCACATTTTTACCAGGGACTCTTGTATCAGCAGTGCGTGGGCAGGAACCCCTCCAATGACCAATGTCACCACACAGGAAAGATTTTCAGATGTAGCAAACACTATAATCTGTTCCATCTATGTGGTGCTTCAAAACCAAGTTCCAGGGCTGTTCCAAGTTATATAGAACCACATAAACCTGGTGCCAGAACAACATAACATGGCTCACATCTGGGTTCTTGCAGCCTAATGGAATCATTCTAACATCAGAACCTACCTTCCCATAATGGGAGAGAGAGCAGACACTAGTGTTTTACTGTAAGGGAAAGGGGGGACACACTGGAAAAAACTACTTTCATAGCAGGAGTAAACAAGGGAAAAACTTATACAAAAGACTCCTTGATGCAGAGTCCCTCCTGTACCAAACAATTCACAAACTGCTCCTGTGCCAGGAAAATCACGATAGATTTGCTCATTCAAGAGGCAGATTTTATATTAGCACAGCCAATACCCTTACCTACACTCAGCAACACATCCTCCACAGTGCAGACAGCAGGCACACACCAAACCCCATGCTTGGGGGAGTCAAACTGCTAAACTCATCTGGAATGGACCCCAAAGAGAACACCCCCCCCAACAAAAAAGGGGACAACAATCACGGGTGCCGACTTTTCAAACTGCTGGGGGGTTCTCAACCCCCGGCTCTGCCCCAGGCCCCACCCCTACTCAACCCCTTCCCCCAAGGCCCCCCCAACCCTGCCTTTTCCCGCCCAGTTCCGCCCCTGAGCACGCCACATCCCCTCTCCTCCTCCCTTCCCCGCCAGCCTCCCTGCATGCTGCGAAACAGCTGTCTGTGGCAGGTGGGAGGTGCGGGGAGGGAGGGGGGAGGCGCTGATTCGTTGGGCCGCCCGACTGACTGAAGGCTACTCCCAACCAGGTCTTACGGGCTAGACTGGATCACTTTTATACCATGAAGGCCAGTGTGAATATGTTTGTTTGGTCTTCCATGTCTCCCACTCACTTGTCTGATCATCATTATGTCTCTGTCAGTGTGTCTCTTCTTCTTCTTGCCTGTACTTCCCATTGGTGAATTAATACCAATTATTACAGGACTTGAATTTCACCCAGATGGTTGCTGTTTTTTGGGAGCATTGACAGCAACACAAGCCTCTTTATGAGTCCCTGAGATACTGGTGGGATGTCAGAAAGGTCCATATCCAACTGTTCTGCCAAGATTATACCCAGGCTGCCATGTGGTCCTTGAATCAGGCCATGAGTGCCCTGGAATGAGATATCTTGGACTTTCATAGCACATTTTGCTATGGAAAATCTGATACGGATGCACCAAACCTTAGCTGAGAAGTACCAGCTCCTAAGGTGCTTGTTAGAAGATAAGCTGCAAGGTGTCTCGGTTCAGGTCCATTTTACTCAGCTCCATGAAACTGATGCTCCCAGAAGGTTCTTTTTCAGGTTGGAGAAAAAGTCTATAGACTGTCAGCAGCTTTTATGCCTATGTCTGCAGGATGGTCATCTGATGGCTGACCCTGCTAAGATCCTAAAAGCAGCTGTTTCTTTTTACAGTATTCTATACTGCCATGAAGCCTGTGAGGTGCTGGCAATGGAGGAGCTGCCCCAGGGGTTTTCCTGTCTGACTAGTGGGTCACAGCAGTGCCTGGACACCCCGTTGTCACTGCAGGAGTTTTCTGTTGCAGTCCAGCAGCTCTCGACAGGCAAGGCCCCGAGAAATGATGGGCTGCCATCTGAATTTTACAAGCATTTCTGGCATCTTCTTGATCCTGATATTTTTCTGGTGGTGCTGGAGTGTACCCAGGAGAAAGAGCTGACCCTCATTTGCCGCAGGGCTGTGATCACATGGCTGCACAAAAAAGGGGACCTCTGTGATTTACAGAACTGGAGACCTATTTCTCTTCTCTGTTCTGACTATAAGATTTTATCCAGGGGCTTAGCTAACCAGCTGAAGGACTGTCTGGACTCGTTGATACACCCTGATCAAACATATTGTATTCCTCACTGCTGTATTTTTGATAAATGTTTTTTAATTCATTATGTTTTTACTGTTGGCAAATTTTGTAATCTGGATGAGAGGCTTACTTCAAGGAGAAGGAGAAGGCCTTTGATAGAATTAACCATAGTTATCTTTTAAAAATATTAGAAGCTTTTGGGATTAAGCCAGTGTTCTCGTCATGTATTTCTTTATTGTACCATACCGTTTTTAGCATCCTAAAGATTAACAGTCTTAGCCACTGCTTCCCAGTTTGCAGAGGCATTTGTCAGGGATGTCCTCTATCTGGGATACTGTATGGTCTTAGTTTGGAGCCATTTCTGCACCTCCTTGGAAGCCGTCTGACTGGCCTTTCTGTGCTGGGGTGACAGTTGCTTTCCTGGTTCATCTGTTGGCCTATACTGATGATAGCTCAGTTTTTATCACGTCTGACAGTGATGTGCAAGCACTTTGCACAAGTGTATGAACAGGCATCTTCTGCCCGCATTAACTGGGCCAAGAGCAATTCGATCTTACTGGGCTCTTGGCAGTGTAGCAGCCCCCCTTTGTTGCCCCAACAATTGCAATGGGGCACCTCTGGATTAAGGTGTTGAGGGTCTTTTTCAGATCCGAACCATATATGCTAAGGAAGTGGGAGGGGGCTGAGGAAAAGGTGCAAGGCCGTTTGCAGAAATGGCACTGGCTCCTTCCTGGACTCTCTTTTCAGGGACAAGTTTTGAATGCCAACAACCTTGTGGCCTTATTGTTGTGGCACCAACTGGTATCTCTGGACCCTCCCCTGGGCTTTTTGGACTGGATTCAGAGGCATATTAACCATTTTTAATAGTTACCACTGGTTATGCCCTGCTTTGCTGTTTCTGTCGTTAGATGACAAGGGCCAGGGGCTCATTGATTTAGTCAACAGGGTGGTGGCCTTTCATGTCCAGTCTGTTCAGTCATTGCTATACTCTGACTCCCCACTGGCCCGGAAGTCCCTTGCTTTTCCTCCCCTCCATCATGCTGTGTGGATGGGCTTTGACTCTCACCTATTTTTGCTGGCACCTGGTCCATTACAGAGTCTAGATTTGCCTCCATTCTGTAATGGTCTTTTTAACGCCTGGCAATTTCTGTGACGTGCATGGCTGGACCAGGCGTTTCCCAGTTTATGGCTCTTGGAAGAGACTCACTTTTTCTGCTAAAGTTCTCTCCTCCAGCAGCCTGATTTCTGCTTTGACTCAGGCTGGGTTGACCAAGCTGTCCCACCTTCTTGCTCCTAGTTGGTCAAGATAGAAGTTGGCAACAGCTCCTGCTGTTCAGACCAGAATCCAGTCTGTGTGTCTTTTGGATAAGGTTCCCACTGAATTCCAGGTGGTCCTTCCTCAGCAGGTTGCTCAATAGTTGCGGAAAGTTTTTTGCAAGGATTGTTCTTCTGGGGGGGATCCTGTGTTCCCCTCACTAGTTTTCTCCCTTTCTGTGGACGATATCCTTGTGCAACTAGGCAGATTGCTGTCCTGGAAGGGTTTGATGGATTTTTTTTTGCAACCATGACCAAGATGCAGTTCTATGGCATGTGTGTCAAGATGCGGCATTATGCCACCTTCTCTGACCTCCCCAATACATCTTGGAGGATGCCCCTGTCCCTGGGTGAGTCTATGTCCCCAGCTTAGAGGACATTGTACAAACCTCCTCTTTCTAAGCACTCCAGTGACTTGCAGTGGAGGTTCCTGCGTAGCATCATAGCAGCTAATCATTTTGTACACCATATTACCTCTGAGGTGTCTGTGCGGTGCCCCATCTGTTGAGCTTCAGAGATGGTGGCTCAGTTTTTTCTACATTGCCTCTGTTTGATTCCTCTTTCTGTTTTGTTGTGGGGGGTTTGTTTTGTTTTGTTTTTTGTAGCAGCTTTTCAGCTGTTTGGGGCTGGTTTTCTCCAGGCCCCTGTTTGTTCTTGGAGTGAGGCCTGGTCTACACTACGAGTTTAGCTCTCCCTGCAGCAGCTTCTACGCGGAGCAGCATGCCATTCTAGGGGGTGCAGCCACCACTACCCCAACCGTGTGCTATGAGTGCCTCACTGGAGAAACACACAGGGAAGCGGGTTCGGGGTACGAGGAAGATGAGAATGAAGATAATGTATATAGCTCACAGCAGCAAAGAAGCGGAGAAACCGGTTTCCCCAACAGCCAGGATATGTTTATCACCCTGGACCTGGAACCAGTAACCCCCGAACTCACAGCATGGGTGGGGTGGTTGGTTTACAGGGAAGTAGAGTTAACCGGGTGGGTGGGGGGGCGGAGATTTCATCAAGGAGAAACAAACAGAAGTTTCACACCGTAGCCTTGCCAGTCACAAAACTTGTTTTCAAAGCTTCTCTGATGCGCACCGCGCCATGCTGTGCTCCTCTAACCGCCCTGGTGTCTGGCTGCGCATAATCAGCGGCCAGGCGATTTGCCTCAACCTCCCACCCCGCCATAAATGTCTCCCCCTTACTCTCACAGATATTGTGGAGCGCACAGCAAGCAGCAATAACAATGGGGATATTCTTTTCGCTAAGGTCTGAGCGAGTCAGTAAGCTGTGCCAGCGCGCTTTTAAACGTCCAAATGCACATTCTACCACCATTCGACACTTGCTCAGCCTGTAGTTGAACAGGTCCTGACTCCTGTCCAGGCTGCCTGTGTACGGCTTCATGAGCCATGGCATTAAGGGGTAGGCTGGGTCCCCAAGGATCACGATAGGCATTTCAACATCCCCAACGGTTATTTTCTGGTCCGGGAAGAAAGTCCCTTCCTCCAGCTTTCGAAACAGAACAGAGTGCCTGAAGACGCGAGCATCATGTACCCTTCCCGGCCAGCCCACGTTGATGTTGGTGAAACGTCCCTTGTGATCCACCAGGGCTTGCAGCAGCATTGAAAAGTACCCCTTGCGGTTTATGTACTCGGTGGCTTGGTGCTCCGGTGCCAAGATAGGGATATGGGTTCCGTCTATCGCCCCACCACAGTTTGGGAATCCCATTGCAGCAAAGCCATCCACTATGGCCTGCACGTTTCCCAGAGTCACTACCCTTGATATCACCAGGTCTCTCATTGCCCTGGCAACTTGGATCACAGCAGCCCCCACAGTAGATTTGCCCACTCCAAATTGATTCCCGACTGACCGGTAGCTGTCTGGCGTTGCAAGCTTCCACAGGGCTATCGCCACTCGCTTCTCAACTGTGAGGGCTGCTCTCATCCTGGTATTCTGGCGCTTCAGGGCAGGGGAAAGCAAGTCACAAAGTTCCATGAAAGTGCCCTTACGCATGCGAAAGTTTCGCAGCCACTGGGAATCGTCCCACACCTGCAGCACGATGCGGTCCCACCAGTCTGTGCTTGTTTCCCGGGCCCAGAATCGGCGTTCCACGGCATCAACCTGCCACAGGAACACCATGATTTCCACATTGCTGGGGCCTGTGCCTTGTGAGAGGTCTAGGTCCATGTCCATTTCTTCATCACTCTCGTCGCCGCGCTGCAATCGCCTCCTCCTCGGCTGGTCCTGGTTTTGCTTTGGCATGTCCTGGCTCTGCATATACTCCAGGACAATGCGCGTGGTGTTCATAGTGCTCATAATTGCCGCGGTGATCTGAGCGGGCTCCATGATCCCAGTGCTAGCTATGGCGTCTGGTCTGAAAAAAGGCGCGAAACTAGTATCTGACGGACCAGGGGAAGGAGGGAGGGAGGGAGGGGCGAGTGACGACATGGCGTACAGGTACAAGGAATTAAAATCAAGAAAGGTGGCTGTGCATCAGGGAGAAACACAAACAACTGTCACACAGAATAGCCCCCCCAAAGATTGAACTGAAAACCCTGGGTTTAGCAGGCCGTTGATTTGACGGAGGGAGGGGGGAAGGAAATGAATACAGAACAAATCTATTTTTTACATCTTAAGACGACGGTGCAGCATGACTGATAGCCCTCAGCATTTTCTGGGTGCTTGGCAGCAAATACTGGGCGCTTGGCAGTTAGCCTTCAGGCCTATTGCACGATCTGCTGCTCAGGGAAGACTCTGCTAACGTGCGATGAGCCAACAGGGCGCTTGGCAGAAAATGGCATACTACGACTGATAACCATCATCATCAAGACAATTCCATAGGACTGAGCATGTCTGCCCAGGTGCCCATGATCGACAGCCACTGCTGTACGACGAGGACGGTTACCAGTCGTAATAAACCATCTACTGCCAAAAGGCAAAAGGCAAGGGGCTGGTGCAATGCAGCCCCACGGCTGCCAGCCCCACGGCTGCTGGCACCCAGATCGCCAATGAAGGCTACCGGTCATGCTGCACCATCTACCGCCAAAAGGCAGTTAGCTGCTGCTGCTGTGTAGCAATGCAGTCCCACGTTTGCCGGCACCCAGATGACATATGGTGACGGTGAGCTGAGCTGAGCGGGCTCCATGCTTGCCGTGGTATGTTGTCTGCACAGGTAACCCAGGTAAAAAGGCGTGAATCTATTGTCTGCCGTTGCTCTGACGGAGGGGGAGGGGCCTGATGACATGTACCCAGAACCCCCCGCAACACTGTTTTGCATCATTCGGGCATTGGGATCTCAACCCAGTATTCCAATGGGCGGCGGAGACTGCGGGAACTGTGGGATAGCTACCCATAGTGCAATGCTCCGGAAGTCGACGCTAGCCTCGGTACTGTGGACGCGGTCCGCCGACTAGAGCACTTAGAGCATTTTATGTGGGGACACACAAAATCGGCTGTATACAACCGATTTCTATAAAACCGGCTTCTATTAATTCGATCTAATTTCGTAGTGTAGACATACCCTGAGATACAGAGCTTGCATTCAGCCAACTTCCTGCCTGGCAAACTTTTCACTGGGTCAGGCAAAACTAGCCAGTTTGAAATCTCACTGGAACAGAATGGCTGGAATAGAGTGGTGTGATGAGCTAGGGCTGTTCTGCGGACTGATTGTGGCCCAGCTGCAGACTGATTACGCCTTTTATAAATTGACTTGTAACTGGGACACTTTTTGGTTGACTTGGTGTGTTAACAAGATTTTGAGTGAACTTGGTGATGATGATGTTTTAGTGATCCATGTGTAATGTTCGCTTAAGATGCGTTTTGCTTTATTTTATTCATATTGTGCATATATTGTAATTTTATAACATTTTAAAATAGTTTTTAATGTGATTTTATGTGACTAAAGGTGTTTTTCATGTCATGTCTCTCCCTTCACCCCTCCCAGTGGAGCACCAGTGACTCTTAGGTGCTTAAAAATAGGGACTTAGGCACTTAATTACTTTTGTGCTTTTGAGCTCTAAATACCTTTGAAGATTTGACCCAGGATGCCTAGTTTAGGCATCATAGTTTGAACATTTTGGTTGAAGTCTCTATTAATTTTATGTCTTTACTAGTAAATAGTTTCCTGGTTTGGAATAAAGTCTCAACTGTATCTTCTGAAAAGCCTATGTGAGGATGTGATCCAAGTTCTCTGTTAAGTCAGTGGCAAAAATGCCATTGCTTTTAATGGGAGCAGGACTGGGCCACTAGACAGCATCCCCCTGGGAAAAGACATGCTGTCAGAGTGCAAGGGAGAATGGGGGAGGCCAATGAGCAGTTGAAGAAATAATGGAAGCTAGGACAAAGCCCTGCTCTTTGGTCCCAGTTCAAGAAAGCATGTAAGCCTGTATTAGTCAGCAAAGCACTTAAGCCCTGTAGACTTCAGTGGGACTTAACTACATGCTTAAGTGCTTTGTTGAATAAGGATGGTTGCTTGAATCAGAATCTTGGTGAATATAATCTATTAGAGGAATCTTAGTTACTTACATGGCTCTTATTACCATAGTATTTGAGCACCTCCACAACACCGATGTGAGGTAGGGAAGTATATTTTCCCACTTCATGGGCAGGGAACTGACTTGTCCAAGGCCACACATTAAGTCTGTGGGAGAGCAGGCAATCTCTGCAGTCTTAGGCTAGAGCATTAACCACTTGACCATCCTTCCTCCCTCCTATATGGTATGAGCCAAATTGTCTGTTTCCCAGAGAGGCTAATAGGTGCAGCCTGTGAAGGCCCTATAGATTTACTAGCTTTATGAATCTATGCATCTTCCTCCTATAATCATAAGCCTTTAGGCAAGATAATGCCCACAAACAGTTCTTTAGTTGCCCTGGTATATGAGCACAATATAAGCAGGAATTCAGTTTCTGTAATCTGCCGAAACATCAATACCCTGAAGGCAAGCTCAGATAGGAAATGAGTCACTGACTCACCCTTCTGGCTTAATAATAATACTTAGCACTTTTATAGTTTTTTACACACATTAAATAATAAATCAATCCTCACTAGACTCTTATAAAATAGTTAAACATCACTGTTTTCTAGCTGGAGAAAATGAACCAGATGAGTTAAGTGACTTGCCCAGGTAAACTGGTAGTGAAGCCAGTATTAAAACTCCTGATTCCCTGTCCCATGTGTCACACTGTCTGGAGTGGCTCATGACCGAGTGCCAACTTCAGGTCAGACTGTCAAAAAGCAGGGCAGAAACCCCAATCTGGTTGTATGTTCTATAATTAGATTCCACCAACTCAGTAACAAGTGTGAACTCCTAAAGCACTATAACAGACTTACCATAAAGTCACAGGGACAAGGCAACTTTTGTAGGTGGGAGAGACAAACTTTCGAGCTTCACGGAGCTCTTCTTCAGATCTGGGAAAGGTTCTCCAAGCATCCCAGCTAAATGCAAGATGGAACAGATTGTTAAGCCTAAGTAGTATGCACATATTCTAAGGGACCACCTGTTAACACCCCTGCAGTCATAGGACAAAACGAGGGGTTAGTGGGTTACAGATTGTTGTAATAAGCCATAAATCTAGAAGAGTTATGAATTTAAGCTCCCAGGCTCATCTTTTCAAAGAGGTGTGCAGATTTAATAACAGGCCACTCTACTTTGAACAGTCCTTAGTATATGAGTTAACTACCTATGCTAAACAATCTGTTCCACCTTGCATTTAGCTGTGACGCTGGGAGTACCTTTCCCAGACCTGAAGAAGAGCGCTGTCTGAGTCGAAAGGGTAGTAGAGAGAGAGAGAGAGAGCCTGGAGCAGTAGGCCTGGTGCAAGACCTGAGGCCTACACCAGAGGCTGTGAACCAAAGTCATGCCATTCATTAAAGCAGGTGCTTACAGGTCCACTGTCCAGTACATAAACTTGGCAAAGTTGCAACTAGTGTTGCTAAAACAGACACTCCAAAGAAGTACTATGCACTAGATATTTATGTAAATATATTCCAGAAGGCTAGTACAGATACACCCCAGTCTAGTACAAGATAAGATGGTTTGACAGAACAATGAATAGGGATGTTGTGTCTGAGATATCAGGAACAAGGGAAAGTAACAAACAAATGTCATGAAACACACAAGGCAGTACTTAAGTTGTTTATCCCAGTTGTTTGTTCTATAAATATCTATAAATATCAGGGTACTTCACTGTACCCCTTTGTGTGGCCTAGGGGACAGCAGAGACTCCCGCTGCTGACTGAGCCGCTCCTTGCCATGGGGCACTCCTGTGTTAATGTACTTGTGCAAGTTGTGCGAGTCATTAGGACTGTGCTTTGAGGGAAATAAATCTGGTCCAGTGTCTGTCGTCACCAAACCGTGCCTGTGGTCTTTTTCTATGAGTAACATTGAAGTCTGCTGAATTAGAAGGCTGCACTCTCTGCTATCTCTGACACCGGAGCACCACGGACAGAAGCACTGAGCAGCTGTAATAGCTTAGCAGCTTTGATAGCGTCGCAGCAACAACTTTCCACCTTTCTACATTGGTGACCTAGACCACTGATTCGGTAAGTGACAAGCAACCTGTGATGGCAGAAAACTCTGAGCTAGGAGATCCCTTAATCCTCTCCCTAAATATCCCCACAGAATTTGATGAGGTATGGATGCACTGGGTAGCCAGCAAAGGAGGTCCACATGAGGTCAAAAAGGATATGGGAAAACATGTAAAGTGATGGCAGAGACCAAGGCTTTAAAAAGTAATAATAAATGTAGAATATTGCAATTAATGGCCATAGCAGTGTGAGGAGTCCTAGACAACACATCACAACCTTGGCAAGGCAAGTAACAGAAACAAAGAAAAAGTTAGAAGAAGCAACACAGCACTGGAAAGCACAGGGACAGAATAGAAAATTGGAAACAGCTGTTGAGAATTTGCAAAAAAGAGAAGTGCCATCCCCCACTATAAATCTCATTGGACAACAATGGGTTTCAGGTACTTACATAGTGCTTGAAGGATGGGACAGAAATGGAAAAAAGGAGGCCCTAGCAAACTGAAAAGATGGAATGGGGATACGTGGAATGACCCAAACTAACAGCCACCAAGCAGCCCCTGGGCAGGAACCACCACATTGCAACCACCACCGTATGATGAGAGCCAGGTTTCTGTAAAACTTAAACGGAGACCTAGACCTGTGCCTGTTAAAATGGGAAAAGTAAGTGCACAGGAGGGAGAAGTAGCAAACAATACTTTCACTATATTGGTAAAACAGTTAACAGAGCACATTAGGAGAGATCAGGGACGTGGAAGCTCGGGGTGCCATTTTGGCAGCATAAGGAAGAAAAACTAAAGGAAGAAGTGAAAAGATGAAAAGCTGTCCGGGGGGGGCACCCCAATGAGCAGCATCACCTGGTAAACTCCCAATAGGGCTTCCTGACCTCCGCACCACAGCTGTCTTTTGTAGCTCCCCTTTCACAGGATGGCTGGAGATGCCACATGGTAAAAACCACTATAGCAGGGGGTAAAGGAAATGTTATTAGACAGCATGGCAGCAATAACTATGGCAGGGCACTTGTCATATGGGACAAAGCAAGGGAAAATTCAGGGAGTTACTGGAGTAACTCACCTGGTTCAGATTCGGGGAGGAGGGGAAACACTTGTAATAAGACCAAGGAAAGGAGAGTGTGTCAACTGATAAGGCAGAAGTACAGAAGACCAAGTGTGGTTTGATGCCAAAGGAGACCTAATCGAGCACCAAGTGGGATCTAAAGTCATGATCCAAGATCAAGCTCCCTACTAGTCTTTCCGAAAGGGAAGGTGATACTGGCTGTGCTTGGTGTTGGATTGGCTTGACCTGGGAAGTAAAGGACAGAGCTGGGTTCAAGGAAGCCAACTCAAAGCTCACAAAAGTAAGTAAAAGAAGCAGCAAGAAATAGTTCCTTCCCTTTTTGTCTTACAGATTTGCAACTATGATGTGGTGGAGGCTTACAACACTGTGTGTCCTGATATGAAGGACCTGAAGGACCAAGCTGGGGCCTGGCCTGACATAAGTAATTAACACATGGAGGGAGGCCTCATTTTTTGGAAGATAGGATTAGGGAAGGAAATAAATTATTAGGTTGAAAACATAATTTTTGTGGTAAATAAAGACAGTAGGCTAAGAAGACAGAATGTCTGAGCCAACTAAGGCCTGGTCTACACTACGAGTTTAGGTCGAATTTAGCAGCGTTAAATCGAATTAAGCCTGGACACGTCCACACGACGAAGCTCTTTTTTTCGACTTAAAGGCCCTTTAAACCGGTTTCTTTACTCCACCTCCGACGAGGGGATTAGCGCTAAAATCGGCCTTTGCGGGTCGGATTTGGGGTAGTGTGGACGGAATTCGACGTTATTGGCCTCCAGGAGCTATCCCACAGTGCTTCATTGTGACCGCTCTGGACAGCACTCTCAACTCAGATGCACTGACCAGGTAGACAGGAAAAGCCCCGAACTTTTGAATTTCATTTCCTGTTTGCCCAGCGTGGAGAGCACAGGTGACCACGCAGAGCTCATCAGCACAGGTAACCATGATGGAGTCCCAGGATCGCAAAAGAGCTCCAGCATGGACAGAACGGGAGGTACGGGATCTGCTCGCCATATGGGGAGATGAATCAGTGCTAGCTGAACTCCATAGCAGTAAACGAAATGGCAAAATATTAGAAAAAGTCTCAAAGGCCATGAAGGACAGAGGCCATAACAGGGACGCACAGCAGTGCCACATGAAAATTAAGGAGCTAAGGCAAGCCTACCACAAAGCCAGAGAGGCAAACGGAAGGTCCGGGGCAGAGCCGCAAACATGCCACTTCTACGCGGAGCTGCATGCCATGCTAGGGGGTGCAGCCACCACTACCCCAACCGTGTGCTTTGACTCCATCAATGGAGAATCACGCAACAGGGAAGCGGGTTCGGGGTATGAGGAAGATGATGATGAAGACAATGAAGATAGCTCACAGCAAGGAAGCGGAGAAACCGGTTTCCCCAACAGCCAGGATATGTTTATCACCCTGGACCTGGAACCAGTAACCCCCGAACTCACCCAAGGCATGCTCCCAGACCTTGAGGGCACACAAGGGACCTCTGGTGAGTGTACCTTTGTAAATATTACACCTGGTTTAAAAGCAAGCGTGTTTAATGATTAATGATTAATTTGCCCTGGCAATCGCGGCCAGTACAGCTACTGGAAAAGTCTGTTAACGTGTATGGGGATGGAGCGGAAATCCTCCAGGGACATCTCCAGAAAGCTCTCCTTCATGTACTCCCAAAGCCTTTGCAAAAGGTTTCTGGGGAGGGCTGCCTTATCCCGTCCGCCATGGTAGGACACTTTACCACGCCAGGCCAGTAGCACGTAGTCTGGAATCATTGCATAACAAAGCATGGCAGTGTATGGTCCCGGTGTTTGCTGGCATGCAGACAACATCCATTCCTTATCTCTCTTTATTATCCTCAGGAGAGTGATATCATTCACGGTCACCTGGTTGAAATGGGGTGATTTTATTAAGGGGACATTCAGAGGTGCCCGTTCCTGCTCGGCTGAACAGAAATGTTCCCCGCTGTTAGCCACGGGAAGGGGGGAGGGGTGAAGTGATCATCCCAGAGAATTAGGTGTGTGTGTGTGTGGGGGGGGTAGTTGGGTTTGTGCTGCATGTTTACCCGGAAACCGCAGCCCCTCCTTTTACATTGCAAACCCACTTTAAATGGCCAACCCAACGGGTGCTTGGTATGAGAAATGAGGGCGCTACTGTTTGAAACCATTCCCACATGTTAAGAAGGTTAAAAAAGCCAAAAGACTGTGGCTTACCATGGCTGCCTGCAAGCCGAAATCTGTTGCCTGGCACTGCGTGAGTAATCTCTCACACCAAACTGGCAGGCCCTCAATATAAGAGGAAAAATGCGACCTTGTAACGAAAGCACATGTGCTGTGTAATGTGAACAGCAAAATTTAACGTGAAAGAGTGTACCCATTGTTCTCTAAAATGTCTTTTTTAACCACCTCTCCCTTCTCCTCCACCAGCTGCAAATGTTTCTCCTTCACAGAGGCTAGTGAAGATTAGAAGGAGAAAATGGCAGACTCGGGATGATATGTTCTCGGAGCTCCAGATGTCCTCCCACGCTGACAGAGCACAGGAGAATGCGTGGAGGCAGTCAATGTCAGAGTGCAAAAAAGCGCAATATGAACGAAAGGAGAGGTGGCGGACTGAATCGCGGGCTGAAGAGAGCAAGTGGTGGGCTGAAGAGGATAGGTGGCGTCAGCTTGCTGACAGAAGGCAAGAGTCGATGCTCCGGCTGCTGGAGCATCAAACTGATATGCTCCAGCGTATGGTTGAGCTGCAGGAAAGGCAGCAGGAGCAGAGACTGCCGCTACAGCCCCTGTGTAACCAACAGCCCTCCTCCCCAAGTTTCATAGCCTACTCACCCAGACGCCCAAGAACGCAGTGGGGGGGCCTCCGGCCACCCAGTCACTCCACCCCAGATGATTGCCCGAGCATCAGAAGGCTGGCCTTCAATAAGTGTTAAAGTTTTAAAGTTTTAAACTGCAGTGTGTCCTTTTCCTTTCCTCCTCCCCCACCCCTCCCGGGCTACCTTGGCAGTTATTCCCCCTAGTTGTGTGATGAATTAATAAAGAATGCATGAATGTGAAGTAACAATGACTTTATTGCCTCTGCAAGCGGTGCTCGAAGGGGGGAGGGGAGGGTGGTTAGTTTACAGGGAAGTAGAGTGAACCGGGGGTGGGGGGGGGGCGGAGGGTTCATCAAGGAGAAACAAACAGAAGTTTCACACCGTGGCCTGGCCAGTCACAAAACTCATTTTCAAAGCTTCTCTGATGCGCACCGCGCCCTCCTGTACTCTTCTAACCGCCCTGGTGTCTGGCTGCACGTAATCAGCGGCCAGGTGATTTGCCTCAACCTCCCACCCCGCCATAAATGTCTCCCCCTTACTCTCACAGATATTGTGGCGTGCACAGCAAGCAGCAATACCAATTGGAATATTGGCTTCGCTGAGATCTATCCGAGTCAGTAAACTGCGCCAGCGCGCTTTTAAACGTCCAAATGCACATTCCACCACCATTCGGCACTTGCTCAGCCTATAGTTGAACAGGTCCTGACTACTGTCCAGGCTGCCTGTGTACGGCTTCATGAGCCATGGCATTAAGGGGTAGGCTGGGTCCCCAAGGATAACCATAGGCATTTCAACATCCCCAACGGTTATTTTCTGGTCCGGGAAGAAAGTCCCTTCCTCCAGCTTTTGAAACAGACCAGAGTTCCTGAAGACGCGAGCATCATGTACCTTTCCCGGCCATCCCACGTTGATGTTAGTGAAACGTCCCTTGTGATCCACCAGGGCTTGCAGCAGCATTGAAAAGTACCCCTTGCGGTTTATGTACTCGGTGGCTTGGTGCTCCGGTGACAAGATAGGGATATGGGTTCCGTCTATCGCCCCACCACAGTTTGGGAATCCCATTGCAGCAAAGCCATCCACTATGACCTGCACATTTCCCAGAGTCACTACCCTTGATATCAGCAGGTCTTTGATTGTGTTGGCTACTTGGATCACAGCAGCCCCCACAGTACATTTGCCCACTCCAAATTGATTCCCAACTGACCGGTAGCTGTCTGGCGTTGCAAGCTTCCACAGGGCTATCGCCACTCGCTTCTCAACTGTGAGGGCTGCTCTCATCCTGGTATTCTGGCGCTTCAGGGCAGGGGAAAGCAAGTCACAAAGTTCCATGAAAGTGCCCTTACGCATGCGAAAGTTTCGCAGCCACTGGGAATCGTCCCACACCTGCAACACGATGCGGTCCCACCAGTCTGTACTTGTTTCCCGGGCCCAGAATCGGCGTTCCATGGCATGAACCTGCCCCAGTAACACCATGATTTGCACATTGCTGGGGCCTGTACTTTGTGAGAGGTCTATGTCCATGTTAATTTCCTCATCACTCTCGTTGCCACGCTGCAATCGCTGCAATCGCCTCCTCGGCTGGTTTTGCTTTGGCATGTTCTGGCTCTGCATATACTCCAGGACAATGCGCGTGGTGTTCATAGTGCTCCTAATTGCCGCGGTGATCTGAGCGGGCTCCATGATCCCAGTGCTATGGCGTCTGGGCTGAAAAAAGGCGCGAAACTATTGTCTGATGGAGGGAGGGAGGGGCGAGTGACGACATGGCTTACAGGTACAGGGAATTAAAATCAACAAAGGTGGCTGTGCATCAGGGAGAAACACAAACAACTGTCACACAGAATGCCCCCCCCCCAAGATTGAACTCAAAACCCTGGGTTTAGCAGGCCGTTGATTTCACGGAGGGAGGAGGAAGCAAATGAATACAGAACAAATCTGGTCCATCTATTTTTTACATCTTAAGCTGGCAGCAGACGGTGCAGCATGACTGATAGCCATCGGCATCTTCTGGGTGCTTGGCAGAAGATGCTGTACTACGACTGCTAGCCATCATCGTCAAGACGGTTCAATAGGACTGCCGGCAGGACTGAGTCTCCAGGAGACAAAACATGTCTGCCCAGGTGCCTCTGATCGAACTCACTGAGGAATACGACGATGATGGATACCAGTCATACTGCACCGTCTACTGCCAAAAGGCAATTAGCTGCTGCTGCGTAGCAATGCAGTACCACGTCTGCTGGCACCCAGATGACATATGGTGACGGTGAGCTGAGCTGAGCTGAGTGGGCTCCATGCTTGCCATGGTATCTTGTCTGCACAGGTAACCCAGGTAAAAAGGCGCGAATCGATTGTCTGCCATTGCTCTGACCGAGGGGGAGGGGCCTGACAACATGTACCCAGAACCCCCCGCGACACTGTTTTTGCATCATCAGGCATTGGGATCTCAACCCAGAATTCCAATGGGTGGCGGAGACTGCGGGAATTGTGGGATAGCTACCCACAGTGCAACACTCCGGAAGTCGACGCTAGCCTCGGTACTGTGGACGCGGTCCGCCGACTTAATGCACTTAGAGCATTTTATGTGGGGACACACACAATCGACTGTATAAAACCGATTTCTATAAAATCAGCTTCTATAAATTCGACCTAATTTCGTAGTGTAGACATACCCAGAGTTATTCTAGAAGAGCTGTTCCTGATTAATTATTCTTGATTAACTCCATGTATGGATGCCCTTATTCTGGAAAAAAATCAAGAATAGTTAATCTGCTTTAAATTCACACCCTACCTTATTCAAAACTAACTTTCATGTGTAAGCAGGGTCTGAATGAACGCTCCCCTGACAGCTAGCTGGGAGGGGGAGAGACTTCAGGAGCAAACTGTATTTACAGGAACACACTTACTCTGCTTAGATATCTAGCAGATAGAGCGGTGTTGCTCAAAGTGATCAACTTTGGCTGGCATTGGGTTACAAATCACTTTAGTACTGAATGCAGGGGTAGTGAAATGATGTTGTCAATGTTGTTGTCTTTATTGTATGAATAAAGGGGAGCAGAACTGTGCTTAACCTGTGCCAAATGAACTCTCAACTGAAAGGACCTTGTTAAGCCAGGGGCTTGAATGCCAGACCCCTGTGAAAGTAAGATGGGTAGGGACAGGTGTCCCAGCCAGGAGGTGTTGACTCTCTCTAAGGGTCCCCGGTCTGGTTTAACCTGTTCCTCCCCACTGTTCAAAGATAGAGCTAAATAGACTTCATTAGGAGCCTTTTGTTATGTTAAGAACTCAATGAGAGCTGAAATCAGTTGTGGTGGGGCTGTGTTTCTGCCCAGCCTGCTGAGAGCTAAAAATCACTAAGAGACTGACCTGCAGAGGTCACAGCCGAGAGGCAGGATATGACTGATGGGCGGCTGGTGAAAGTGGAAGCAGTCAGACAGTGAAAGTGGCGAGCAGTCGGCAGGGTGGCCGGGCGGCAAGGAGAAGTGGCTGGCAGGGTGGCCGGGCGGCAAGGAGAAGTGGCTGGCAGAGCTGCCAGGCGGTGAGGAACGGCGACTGGCAGAGTGGCCAGGCGGCAAGAAGCAGCAGGCAGCAGGGAGGCCAGAAGCAGCGGTTGTCAAGGCGGCCAGCCAGAGCAAGTGCTCAGATGGCAGAGCAAGCCAGGTGTCTTCTTCTCCGGGTGGGAGGTGAACTCAGAGAGATGCACCTCTGACCCCTGGGTCCTCACGGACCAAGGGCAACCACTGTGAGTGGGGTCTGGTGAGGGAGCAGAGAGGGGCACAGAAAAGGAACTTTTGGTTGTAGAACTCAAGAACATGAGGCGGAACTCAAAAACATGAGGCTCACAGGGTTAGGGTTATGAATCCTGCTTGTTGCATTTTCCCTAATTAACGTTCGGTGACTTCCCTCCTTTCATTAAAAGTTTCTTTGCTACCCTCAGACATTTAGATCGTGGGCTGTCTATAGCGGAGCCTGTCCGTTTGCCTCTCAATGATGCCAGATCAACTTTGCTCAATTTACAAGTAAAACAATGGGTTTTTCTAATAGCCAGCTCTACAAACTGCCTGGAACATAATCATCACTTATAATGATTCTATAGCTGTCATCTAGATAACAATTCTGTTAGTGAGGCAAGAGCCAGAAAATAATTCAGGTCATTCTCTCATGGCTGTGTTGGCTTTGCCATGCTACCTAGAGTAAACAAATGTTTATTTTGGTCAGTGAAGTAAGTGGGTACGACAATTGTGGAACAGATCAGCTGAGTAGGAAGATACCATTTTTACAATCATTTTTTGGACCTTAACCTCTTTAAAATTTCAAAGTTAAATATGTACAGCCTGAGTAGATGATGACTAATAATAACAATCTACAAATATTTGAAGTAAAGGGTCGATAACTGGGAGAATGGAATGAAATTGAGAGGCAAAATTTAAGCCTAACAGCATGGAAAAACACCCTGACCTTAAGATCTCTTAATTATGGAACAGGCTTCCTAGGGAAGTGATGAAAACTTTGGGACATTTAAGATTAGACTAGACAAAGCAGTAGTAAATGTACTAGTTTGCTAGAAGATGATAATGGCTACAATCAGTCACAGGACTGGCTAAAGTTGATGCATCTTCATTCGGGCTATCTGGAAGGAGCAATTGAATGACTCTCTGTAGTGATAGCTGGAAACAATAGAAGCCATTCCTCCCCCTGCCCAGGAGCGGCGCCAGAGTTTTTGCCGCCCTAGGCGGCAGCGCTCCTCCTCTGAGCATTCGGTGGCAGGGGTCCTTCCACTCCGCGTCTTCAGGGCACTTCGGCGGCGGGTCCCGGAGCGAGTGAAGGACCCGCCGCCGAATTTCCGCCAAAGATCCGGAGCGGAAGGACCCCCCCGCCGCCGAATTTCCGCCGAGGGCGGCAAAATGCCGCCCCCCCAAATCCTGCCACCCTAGGCGACCGCCTAGGGTCTCCTAGTGGAAGCGCCGGCCCTGCCCCTGCCCCCCTAAGGCACTGACTAGTATGGCAAGGCCTGAGCAGAAGTTAAGCATGCGGGCTGAGGAGTGATTGCAAACACAGGGGCTAGGGGATTGATTGCAGCTCTGTGTGTCATGTGTGAGTGGCAGAAAGCCAGTAGAGACCGAGAGAAGCAGTGGAGAGCATGCTCCTCGGGGCAGAAAACTTGCTAGAGAGGCAGACTTGGATTTCTGAACAAGGAAACTGCCTCTTGTTTGTTTCTGATGCATTTAGGGAATTTTGGGTACATTATTTGTAAATAAATAGGATTGCACTGAAGAAACACCTGGCTCTTGTAATCAGTTTCTCCTCCTAACAGAAACAACTCAGCAAGCCCCCCAAATATTGGCTAATTGCTTGGCTCCAAGGGGCAACAGTACAATAGGATCCTTTGGCTGGAAGTTAGACTAGATGATTGCTGCCAGGTGTTTTCCATCTCCCACAGCTATCACTCTATGAATATTTAAACCCTGATTTGAAAGGGCTCTCCCTAATAACAGTTCCTAACAAACTGCAGGTTCAAAACTCAGATATCCAAACATTTAGCTTTGTTTTATTTGGTGCAAGTCCCCATGGTTGGATAGCTATATTAATATAGAGCTAAATTTATAAACTGGTTGAATAACTAGCTGATGACATTTGAAGGAGGTAACAGAGCACTGAAAGTAAACAGAATTAGATCATGGATTAATTTACTGAACCTCTTATGGATGCAGATTTATAATAGATATTTTGAAATATTTTCCTAGTGTCTGGGAGCTGATGTCTGCACTGGAATACAGCACTGGAATCATTCATTCAGTTTTTCAAAGTCATCAAGTGCCCAGCAGATGTGGCATTTCTAAAACTTTACTGGCACCCATCTAATCCAGATAGACTGAAGTCCAGCAAAAAGGCTGACAGACACAATACAATAAGGAGTTACATAACACACGTCAGTAAATGGTGAGTCATTGATTACATGGCATTTCAGACTAAGTCACGGCAGTGACTCACCATGTCCCACCCTTATTCAGATTCACCCGAATATACACTCCTGCCTGTTGATTCATAATTTACGTTCTGCTTTGTTTTCCCTTTCTGTCAAGCAGAGCGTTCAAAATAAAGGTCAGTCAATTATATCAAGTACACCAGATCAACTTAAGAGGCAATATCTTAACCCATCTCACTCCATTTTACCAAGCTGCCCTGTCAGCTTGTAGTGGCCGCTGCTGGAAGGGGTGTGTGGGTGTGTGTGTGCGTGTCCTCGCCCTGAGAATTCACTCCCCTCTTCAAATAAAGTAATCCACGTTTATTGACCTTTTTAAAACCACCTTTTGGAATGGGCCTGTGGGGAGGGCTGAGGTGTGTGAGGGCATGTGAGAGCTGAGGGGTTGGGATGTGTGAGGTTCTCTTGTGGGATGGCTGCTTTCTGTCAGGTGGGATAGCCACGGTTTTATTTTTGGTTTTATTCTTTGTTCTGGACTGTGGAGGGGAGTTTGAAAAGCACTTGCAACTGGCCTAACTCTGCTCCTCCTGAAGTGAATGGCAAAATACCCATGAACTTCAATGAGAGCAGAGTTAAGCCAATACTGAGTGCATTTGGAAATCTCACTCTGTATTGTTAACCCTTGCCAGGGCACCTAGAGCCTGGGATAGGCATGTTTGAAGATCAAAGGAAATAAAGCAGACAAATATATTTTCTTTTTCCAAGCCGTTTCCTTTTTGTTCTGTTGCCTAGTTGCCTGAAGATACAGGACTGGGAAAAGAGAAGTGGAAGAGCGAATATGTGTCTATAAGGAAACCATAGCACTCTTAACTGTGTAATGTTAAAGTGAAATTCTTCTCTGAAACATGGCTCTACAAACAGCATTGGAGGGTTCCAGGAGGATGCAGTCTCAGTGACTTCCCCAGCAAATTTGCTAGATGTACAAGTAAAACATTTATTTTTTGTTACTATTCGCCCAGCACACTCAACCTGATTTTGGAGAATCAAGCTGGGTTCTTTCTGGCTCATTCTCATTACTAGTAGTAAAAACTCCATGGGCCAAATTCTGCTCTCTGTTAAACCTGTGCAGTTCCAGTGTCTTCAATGGGGTTGCATGTTGCACACGAGGGCAGCAGTTGGCCCCATAACTGGAATTTAGTTACAAATGAAGTTGGTGATGAATGAACTAGAAGAGACTCTCACTCCCCCATAGCTGTTGCCTCTGCTGCGCTCTCAGGAGTATAAAATAGCAACAGCTTATTTGTCAGTAAAATCAGCGGAGATGTGTCTAAATACACCGGGGAGGTGGAGGAGAATCCTGGCCCCATGCAAGCCAATGGCAGAACTCCCAGTGACTTCAGTGGGGTAAGGATTTCATCCAGGGAGCAAACCCAGGGAGTTAGAAGGTGCCATTGTTACAGTTGCTGTTCAGAGCAGAGCTTCACTTTAAAACAGGAGCCTTAGGTCTGTGGCCCTCTGTTTCTCTTCACCACTCACTGAGAAGGGTGGAGGGGAGCAAACCAATGGAAAAAACACACAAAGGGAAAAGGAACTACCCTCTCCTGGCTGCCTTTCTCTAACCTACCTCCCACGGGGTGGTGAGGTTTGTTTAACATTTGAAAAATGCTTTGGGATCATGAAATAAAAGTTATACTATTATAGCCCCATTCTTCTAAGCACTGTATGCTCTGTTTATTCATTCCAATACATGATGATTTTGGCCATAAAATGCAATCTGATTGTCTCAGGAGGCTTTCAGCCAGTGATTACTACCTAATAAATGTGGAAGTTGGAACTACAAAGCCTGTTCACCAGGCAGATCACCATGCCACATCCAAATGTGCTTCGTCAAACAATCCTCATTACAAAATCCCAAACCTTTACAATTACAAATATTTAATGAAATCCGTATTGTGAGGCTCTCCTGATCCTCTCTTTGCTTTCTTCTCTCACCTCAGCAACAGCAGACTGAGCAATGCTTTGTAAAAGAAAGGTTTCAGAGTAGCAGCCGTGTTAGTCTGTATCCGCAAAAAGAACAGGAGTACTTGTGGCACCTTAGAGACTAACAAATTTATTAGAGCATAAGCTTTCGTGGGCTACAACCCACTTCTTCGGATGCTGACTACGCCACTGTGACGGGTTGGATCACAGAAACCCCCTTGGGAGCTGCCACCTGATGTGCCAAGACTACCCCTGCTTCTGTTTTCCCTGCCACCTCAGGACTCCAGCACCCTGTCTTGCTGAATTAGAAACTCCAGTCCACTTCAACACAGACCCAGGGTCTGAATCACTTGTCCCAAAGCTGCAAGTTTATCTGAAAACAGCTCATAGAAGTCTGCTTGTCTTTAGCACTCAGATGCCCAACTCCCAATGGGGTCTAAACCCAGATAAATCCGTTTTACCCTGCATAAAGCTTATGCAGGGCAAACTCATAAATTGCTCGCCCTCTATAACACTGATAGAGAGATATGCACAGTTGTTTGCTCCCCCAGGTATTAATACATACTCTGAGTAAATTACTAAATAAAAAGTGATTTTATTAAATACAGACAGTAGGATTTAAGTAGTTCAAAGTAGTAACAGACAGAACAAAGTAAGTCACCCAGTAAAATAAAATAAAATGCGCAAATCTATGTCTAATCAAACTAAATACAGATAAGTTCCTCACCAGTTCCAGAATGCTCCCTTTTACAGGCTAATCTCCTTTTAGCCTGGGTCCAGCAATCTCTCACAACCCCTGTAGTTACTGTCCTTTGTTTCAGTTTCCTCCAAGTATCCTGGGGGGGTGGAGAGGCTCCTTCTTTAGCCAGCTGAAGACAAAAATGGAGGGGTCTCCCACAGGTTTAAATAGACTCTCTCTTGTGGGTGGAGACCTCCCTCCTATGCAAAGTCCAGCTCCAAGATGGAGTTTTGGAGTCACCTGGGCAAGTCACATGCCCCTGCATGACTCAGTCTTTACAGGCCGACGCCATTGTCCACATGGTATCTTGCATGTCTCCAGGAAGATTTCTCATGTGGATTGGAGCATTCCAAGATGCATTGTTCTCCAAGTGTTTCCTGATCAGGTACTTAACCTGGTGAATTCCTTCCTAAAGAAGCTGACCAAATGCCTCCCAAAGCTTACTTAGAAACCAAGCAAGCATACAGCCCATATTCTTAACCTCAAGTAGAAAATGATATATATATGTACAAATAGGATGAATAGATATAGCAGACCATAACCTTTACGGAGATATGTTACCTGGCACAGGCAGCACAAAACATATTCCAGTTATGTCATACATAAATTTATAAGCACCCCCTCCCCATAAAGCCTTATATGCATCCGAAGAAGTGGGTTGTAGCCCACGAAAGCTTATGCTCTAATAAATTTGTTAGTCTCTAAGGTGCCACAAGTACTCCTGTTCTTTTTGTAAAAGAAAGATGCTGCTGTCCTGCAGTCACTCACCAGATCAGGAGCAGAGCTCCAGAAGAATGTCTTGCTTTGGTTACTCACTGAGCCATGGCTGTGGCTTCCTTTTTTCAAGCCTTGCTCAGGCTGCTGCTCCCCAGTCAGCTGAGTTGCTGGGGAGCAGGTGTCGACTGTTTGGACCACGTCTACACTGCAAACTTACATCGGTATAACTATGTTGCTCAGGGGCGTGAAAAATCCCCCCCCCCCCCGAGCGACACAGTTAATCGGACCTAAACCCCTAGTGTAGATAGTGCTATGTTGACGGGAGAGCTTCTCCCATCCAGCTACCGCCTCTCACAGAGGTGGATTAACAACGCCGAAGGGAGAAGCTCTCCTGTTGGCATAGGAGCATCCTCACTAAATGGCTACAGCGGCGCAGCGCCACCGCTGCAGCTTTGTAAGTGTAGACCTGCCGTGAGTGTGTGAGAGCTGCCGAGGGTGGATAGCAGAGAAAACAAGGGACAGGGCTTTTCAATAGCAGAGATTTAAACACTAGGGGGTAGATCCTCAGATGATGTAAAAGGGAACTACGACAATTTCTGCTGGTCTTTATTAGCCATAAGCAGCGTTTCAATGTGTCTCGTACTGTCTCATTGTTCAGCTGTGATTAGACTGTGCAGTTACCATTCAAAAAGTATTGTCAAATGGCTGAAATTCACCCTGTGGTTGAGGGCCTGATGCACCACTTATGTTCCACTCCAGGTCTCAGAACTGGACTCAGGAGGAAGAATTGAAGCTTGTGCTGGCCCTCTGCACAGGAATTAATTTTACGCTGCATTTTGATATTTATTATTTAATATTCATTTGTATTTAATTATGTTTTATTTTATATGCCATTTTACTTTATGACTATTCTCCTGGGTGGATTAATCTGTCATTAATGTATTAGATTTTAAAGGCTTCCCCCCCCACACACACACACCCTATTAAATGATTTAATAAGCTCAATAAGAAACGCAGGGTGTCTACTCACAACCTGGGTGTGTTGAGGTACAAAGTGCACACCCAAGTTGTATACATGCACACATAATGGCCTGGCCTGTTGCGACATCCTTTCACCTCCCCAGGCTGATTGAGGTCATTATGCCTTGCAAGAGGTGAAATCTACTTATCTCAAAGAAAGCTGTTTATTGTGAGCAGAGCTGAAACTAACTAGCTTAGGTCAGTTGAACTGGATCTTTGCCGGTTTCCAGTGGTCAGTTATAATCCTAGGATCTTGAGCTGTTGTAAGCACTGAAGAGGTGTAAGATATCCGGATCCAGCTGCTGTTTTTAGTGCACTTTGTTTTTTCCGTGTTTGAGCCCTGTGCTAAACCAAGTAATTGGTTTCTACAGTAGAAAGCAACTACCACTCACCCATTGTTGCAGATTGACCCTATAACAACACACTGAGAGACATTGAAGTTGATTAATATTAATTGGGCTCTGTCAATTTGTGTTCTCCCCACCCCCCAATACAGAGGAAGGTAACTCTTATGCAGTGTGGGGGAGTCCCTGTGATGTAGGGCTCCTGTAGTGTTTCTTATTCCACCACCCCCTGGTGTACAGGGCATTCCCCGGACATCCCTACACCGTGGCAATTTCCAGCTGCCATAGTGGACCACAGGGACCATACCTGGGTGTAAATTAAAACAGCCCTGAGACTGCTCTAACCTATGTTGGGGGCTGGCCCAGTTCCTGGCTTATTTGGGGGACTGTAAAACCACCTTCGTCCCTCTCCTTATGGGTGATGAGCAGTTTAGATGCAGATCAGGATTGGAACTACTGATTTCTTTTGCTCTTCATTTCATCCTCTCTTGCTCTGCTGAACATGCTCTTCTACTGCCTGGCCCCTTTTATACTTCCCAGTTGTCTGGTCCTCCTCTTTTTCTGCATATATCTTCCTGCTTTCTGCCTTCCCTTCTCCAGCCATGCTCTGTGGCATCCTCCCCTCCCCCATACATACTGCCCAGCTTCATTGTTACCTTCGCCCTTGGACATTCCTATCCCACCGGCAACTCTCATCCCTGAGGGGGCTTTCTGTTTCCTCTCAGATAGCAGTACCTGGTAGCAGAAGCAGCTATGTTGGCTCCACCCCTTTTGTTTGCCACTGCTTTTACAAGCCTCCTCCAGGTGGTTCATTGTAATGCAGGACCCAGGTTTGGGAACTGCTGCCTTAGAGCATTAAAATAGAAATAACTTTTAGAATCTAATTCATGTTTCACCAGATCTGATGTATGCTTAGTTCTTGCATTTCCCTTCACGGGGCAGTGAAATTATACCGGTGTATTTCTGATCAGTTTTGTGTGCCTTGCACTAGCACATGTTGCAATGTTTGAGTTGCAAACACTGCTAGGAGCTATTTAAATTAAGAAAAATGTTTTGATTGAACAATTATTTCAGACTAATTCTGAAAACATTTCTATTAATGTTAAGTTTTAAGTTTAAGCTCAGTGGGGTTTGAGCATTGGCCTGCTAAACCGAGGGTTGTGAGTTCAATCTTGAGGGGGCCATTTAGGGATCTGGGGCAAAAAAAATCTGTTAGGGACAGTAGTTGGTCCTGCTGTGAAGGCAGGGGACTGGAGTCATGACCTTTCAAAGTCCCTTCCAGTTCTATGTGATAGGTAGAGCTCCATATATATATATATATATAAAAAAAGCTTTTAAATGTTTATTTAGACCAGGCCTGCACAACATGCAGCCCACATGGGCTCACTGTGCGGCCCGCGGGGGGTGAGTAGGCAAGCAGCGGGTGAGGGAGGGGGGCTGAGGAGGCGAGCGGGCGGGCAGTGGCAGGGGGTGAGTAGGTGGGCGGGCAGTGGCGGGGGGGCAGGTGAGCCAGCGGCGGGGGAGGGGAGTTGAGGAGGCGAGTGGTGAGTCGGTGGCTGATCTGTTCTACTGATCTGGTCTGGCTCCCATCCCCTCTCCAAGGGTTGTAGCTGTCTGGAGGTGCTGCCTTCCACACCTTCCTCATTCACACCTCATTCATTCAACAGGGCAATTGATTACAAAGTGGGGGGAAGATCTTATTCTAATTCTAGCAAAAAGACAGTTTTCTTTTAGCTTAATTATACTACCTTAGGGGCCCGCTATAACATATTACCAAAGTTCAATACTGCTGTTTCGGTGGGGCGGCTCTAGGGAAGGAGGGTTTGTTTCCGTGGGGCAGGCGGCGCTGGGGGGGGTTGTTTTGGGGGGGCTGGGCAGCGCTGGGGGGGTGTTTTGGCAGCGCTGGGGGGGTTGTTTCTGCGGGGCAGGCGGCGCTGGGGGGGGTGTTGTGTTTCAGGGGGGTTGGGGGGGGTTCGGCGGGGCCGGGGGGTTTCGGCCCTCAGCTGTTTTCTTTGGAGTAATATGGCCCTCGCCGCTTTACGAGTTGTGCAGGCCTGATTTAGACAAAGCAAATCTGATGTCTGCTTACCATATCTAGTGCTTTCAGCTAAGGATCTTTTAAAAATTAGTTTGCAAGCATTAAGCTTTAGCACAGCCCTCTAAGGTAGTGAGGTATTATTCCTGTTTTATAGATGGGGACATTGCGGCACAGAGAAGTTAAGTGACTTGTCCAAGGTCACAGAACAAGTAGTAGCAGAGCTAGGAATAGACTCCAGAATTTCAGTTCACTGGTTATTTGCCTTTATAGGTAGCTGTCATCGTACAGATTATACAGTATATTATAGTGATGCTATTATAATAAGAAATGTGCATAAGATATTGCTCAACCATATGTATTACCTATGAATAATGACAATAAAACCACAGAAAGGACCCACTGAAATACAAGATCAACTTTACCATTGGATCATCTATTGACTGTGACAAATAAAATTACTATTTTATGGGGTTGGCAGTGCTTACTCAATAGCCACCTCTTTTCTTGAGAATGTGGGAACATGAAGGAAAAAGCATAGAAGGTTAAATAAATTTTGCATTCACTTTAAAAATGTATGTGCATAAAGAAAAAAAAAATCCTACTGTCCGCCAAAGGGTAATTCATACATGTGAAAACACAAGAGCCTAGAAAGCTGCTGACAGATGCAGAACATAACCACTGCAGCATGATCTCATACTAAGACCTATATTTCCTCCCTAAGAGGGCATCTCTCCTAGTGGTACTAACAGGAGTTCTGCACAGGCATCCAGAAGAAACTACACAGGCCTGATGCTAATCTTCCTTACATGTGCAGGGCCCCGATCCTGCAAACACTTATGCACATGCTGAACTTCAGGCATGTGTGTTAAGTACAAGCATAAGTGTTTGCAGGATCACAGCCTAAATCGGGGGACTAACTGTACTGATGGCAATAGAGTTAAATTGGAAGAGAAGGATGTAAGTGTGACCAGACTCCACCTATATACTACTATCAATGTGTCAGTTGTGTGAGTTTTGGCTGATTCTTATCTTGCTTACCCCAGTTTTATACCTGTGTGACTCCACTGACTTAAGTGTGGATTTGTGAAGGGGTGTATAAACCCCACACTGGGACAGAAGGGGTTAAGGAGCAGTTCTGGGCCCACGTGGTTCCACTCTGCTGCACCTGCAGAGCCTGTTCCAGATGGAGGAGGAGCTTAAAAGAGAGCCAGACAGCTCAAAAGGGGGAAATTAAGCTCTATGAGACTATCCAATTTTGTGGCCATTATGACATCTGAATTGGCAGGCATGCTGTTGGCACTGGCCTGGATAAGCTGAGCTACAGCTCCTATCCTATCTGATTTTTTATTGGGTATAATGGTGATCAGAAAGGGAACCTCAGAAAGCAGAAATGACTTAATCAATGAAATATTGTTCTTAACTATGGAGATAGTACAATTAGATATACCTATAGTAATAGCGTGGATTTTGGTGCATGTCGGGATACCTGGCAATGAAATGGCAGATAAAGCAGTGAAAAATCCCTTAAAAAATGAGGTTGATATAAAGATCCCTCTGAGTACACAGGACTTCAAAAATTTGATAAAGAGAGAACCTAAGAAGGAATGGCAAGAAACATGGACCAAAGAGAAAAATGGACAAAAGTTCTATGAACTATGTCCTAAACTTGAGGATAATATTCTGCTTCACAGCTATGACAGAAGAGACTCAGTAACCATATTTAGAGTGCTAACAAGTCACTGTGGCCGGAATGGTAATTTATATCTACTAAATATACACACAGACAAGTTGTGAGCAATATGCAAAGTTAAAGAAACCGTTGAACATCTGCTGTGGTGATGCAGGGAGACTTATATGGAAAGAAAGATTCTTTATGAAGAACTGAAACCATCTCAAGGAAAGGATTGGTGAGAGTACTGGGAAAATGGGGCAGCATTACAAAAGCATTACTGTTTTTTTAAGGATACAGGACTTAAATAGCGCCTAGTTCTTGAGCTGGCCCCCTGCAAGGGAGTGACTCTCACCCCAACCATGTACAGGATTTGGTGATAGTGACATGATTGGAACCCTACAGAAGTTAGACCCATAACAGTGCCAAGGGGTAAAACGAAATCTCTGTAATATTTCAGGCTGCATGTTGCAGACTCAACCATCATTGCCTTGGGCTCGCAATTGGAAGGGTATCTTCCCTACCACAAGGGCTAGAAACTTTTTTTTTTTAATTAAAGCTTTTAAAACAAATTAAATGCTGACTATCTTGGAGTCAATGTATCCATTTTCCCTCCTCCACTCTGTAGATCCCAAGAACGGTAGGTGGTAGATGTCCAAGAACAGTAAGGAGCCAGTGAGGCAACCCAAAGGCTTTGTGAAGATGTCCCGGTCTCTGTAGAATGCCTGAGGTAATTTTGGATGGGTGACAGGATTGCTCTGCTCTGAAGAAAGTCTATGTACACCATATATCGTCCAAACTTCCTGGAGTTAGGAACAGAGAAATTGGCATACTGGATCAGACACAACTAACATCTAGTCTTGTACCCTGTCTCTGATAGAAGCCAGGAGATACCCACACTGAACAACCTGGGGTTAATGAGCTAATGTGGGTTCAGGTAGCTCTGCCCTGTTACACCTGTGTGAAATGTCAGGATTGGAGGGAAGAACTTAAGAGGCAGAGCTCCAGCTCAGTTGATGGCAGACTGACAGACTGGCTGCTGAGATGGAAGACTTTCTGACCTCAAATGAAGTCACTCTGGAAGCTGAAGAAGAGCCTATTAGAAAGGGAGAATGGATACAAAGCAGGAGGGGGGAAAAGAAAAGAGTAGAAGCAGAAGCAGATGATGACGACGACATTTGCAAAAAAGCAAAGCTGAGGAAGGAAATAAATCAAAATGTCATAACTGTAAGATTACTAGCCAAAGAAATAAGATTAGTTGATGTTAACCCTGTGAAAGTAGCTGACTGGATTAAAAAAGGCACAGGGGATATAATAAGAGCCAGGAGGTTGCGAGATGGGGATCTTTTAATTGAATGTAAAAACGAAGAGCAGACTAATAACCTGCTAAAAGCTAAAACACTAAGGAAAGTTAAAATAAGTTGCCAGCTACCAAAGAATTGGACTGAAATGAAGGAGGTAATATATGAGTGCCATTAGAACTGACCAATGATGAGATAATAGAAAGCATAGAAACTAAAATGTTAGTAAGTAAATGACTAATTAGTAAACGAGGAGGAGAAAGCAGGCCATCAACAGCAGTACCGATTATATTTAAGGGAAGGACTCTACCTGAAAAAGTAACACTAGGATTTCAGCTATTCAGAACCAAGACATATACCCCCCCACTCTTCTAAGGTGTTGTAAGTGCCAATGGTATGGGCATATAGCAAATATTCGCAAAAGGGAAAACGAGATGTGGTAAATGTGATGGGGGGAACATTCCTATGAAAATTGTATAGAATGGGCAGAGGTCAAGTGTAGTAACTATGGTAGTAATCACAGTCTGGCATATAGAGGGTGTATTGCAGCAAGACAAACTAAAGAGATACAAAAGACAAAAATTGTTAATAACATATCTTATGTGTAGGGCCCTACCAAATTCATGGTCCATTTTGGTCAATTTCATGGTCATAGGATTTTAAAAATTGTAAATTTCATGATTTCAGCTATTTAAATCTGAAATTTCACGGTGTTGTAATTGTAGGGGTCCTGACCCAAAGAGGAGTTTTTGGGGGGTGGCAAGGTTATTGTAGGGGGGTTGCAGTACTGCTACCCTTACTTCTGTGCTTCTGCTGGCAGCAGCGCTGCCTTCAGAGCTGGGCAGCTGGAGAGCAGCTGGGAGCTGGGATCCCAGCTCTGAAGGCAGAGCCACCGCCAGCAGCAGCGCAGAAGTAAGGATGGCAATACCATACCATGTCATCCTTACTTCTGTGCTGCTCATGGGCAGTGGGTCACATAGGCTGGGGGAAGCTTTGCCTCCCAAACAGCCAGGCGTGACGCCGCCCCCTGCTGTGACCACTCCCTGCATGCGGCTCCAGTCCTCCAGCTCCAGTCCAGCCCCTCAGTGCTCTGCTGAGGCTGGGGCCCTGCACCGCCCACCTTCCCACGCCCTGGAGCTGGGGAGGCTGGGGCTGGCCGCCCCCCCGGGCTGGAATGGCTGGGGCTGCACGCTGCCCACCCTCCTGTGCTCTGGAGCTGGGGAGGCTGCAGCTGGTGGCCGCCTGCCCCACCCCAGGCTGGGGAGGCTGGGTCCGCGTGCCTCCCATGCTCCGGGGCTAGGGCCGTGGCCGCCCGCCCTCCTGGTGCTCCTTTGTGGCTGGGGGGGCTAGGTGCAGGATTTGGCTGGTGGCTGCAGTAGGGAGGGCGGTTCTGGGCTCCGGTGGGTGGGGCGCATGGGGAGCTTCGGCTCTGGTAGGGGGTGCAAGGGGCAGGACTTCAGGTGTAAAGGGTGGGGTTTGGGGCTAGCCTCCCCCAGCTGGCAGTTCACGCATCGCCCATGGCGCTGCTGCTGCTGCTGGCAGCTCTGTCTTCTGAGCTAGGCTCCTGGCCAGCAGCCGTCGCTCTCCAACTGCTCTCCAGCCACCCAGCTCTGAAGGCAGCAAAGACATAAGCATGGCAATACCATGACCCCCCTAAAATGACCTTGTGACCCCCCTGCAATTCCCTTTTGGGTCAGGACCCCCAATTTGAGAAATCTGCATAGCATAGGGTAAAAGCACACAAAAGATCAGATTTCATGAGGGGAGACCAGATTTCACGGTCCTTGAAGCATTTTTCATGGCTGTGAATTTGGTAGGGCCCTACTTATGTGGAAGCTGTATGGATACTCTCAAAACATCAGGTGGAGAAGGAAATGAAAATCAACACAGGAAAAGAGGAACTGCAGACACAACCTCACTCTATAAAGAATATGATAAACATTATGGAAGGAATAGGCAATAATATGCTAGTAGTGGAAAAAAGAAAGGTTTATAGTATTTATGATAGAAGTGATACATCACACATCACAAACAGGGTAAAAAATCAGAAAAAATGAAAATTATACCAAGGGCAGTGGAAAAATGCTTGTATGTTAGCAATCTGTCAATGGATTGAATCCATGTGATTTTGAATGAGGTTAATGGTGACATATGACTAATATGGGGATCACAAACTTTTGTTGGAATATGCAGAGTTTGATAGCATATGGTCAAGAACTAAAGGAAAATATCCTGGAAATGAACGCTAAACTACATTTCATATGTAGCCAGGAACATGGTTGGTTAAAAAGCTTGCTCTTAAAATTCCCAGGTATATTGCCTTTAGACAAGACTGAAAACTAGGAAGAGGAGGAGAGGTTTGTACTTTCATAAGGGAAAGGGCAAACAACTTGGAAGTAGAGAACGAAGACATCTCAAATATAATATCTATAACTAATGTGGGAAATTAGAATGCTCTGAGTTACAAGAAATAGTGAAGAATGCCATATATTATATGTGGTGACCTAAACAGTCATAATAAATTGTGGAGCAGTACAACAATGGATAACAATGGTGCATGCTTTGAAAAGTTAATTGATGAAAACAATCTAGCGGTCTGAAACGATGGTACCCCAACTAGATTTAATGCAGCCGATGTTAGTTTTTCTTGCTTAGACCTGGGAATTATAACAGGAGGTACTGCAAGTAGATGCAATTGGGAAATAAATAAGGAAGAAGAAATGGGGAGTGATCATTTCCCTACACTTATTACTATTCACAGGCAAGGTAAGATTGCATGTAATGAAAAAGTACTCACCTGGAATTTTAAGAAAGCTAACAGTAAATGTACTGAATTTGTGAATGATCACTGTGTGAGTGATGACATAGAGAATTTCAATGATAATGTGCTAAAGGGATTAATAGCAGCGCAGTGGGGGGGGCCTGAGGAGCAGCAGCCCCGTTGGCCCCCGGCCCCAGCAGCCCCATGCAGAGCGAGGTTTGCCTGGCTCCCCCGGGGAGGAGGGGGAGGCTCCCCCCCGCCCGCAGCTGCCCGGCTCGCTAAGCCAAGCCTCTCTTGGTGCATGCTGCCCAGGCAGGGGTGGGCTCTGCCGGGAGGGGAAGGGGCAGCGGGGGGGGGGGCTGAGGAGCAGTAGCCCCGTTGGACCCCAGCCCTAGCAGCTCCATGCAGAGTGAGGCGGCCGCGCGGCGGGGAAGGCAAACACCTCCTGAACCGTCCCGGGTGAGCTCTTGCTCCTGGGCTGGTGATGCAGGAAGCCGAGACCTTCTCTCAGGGTACGTCTACACTTCCCTCCGGGTCCGACGGCAGGCAATCGATGTTCTGGGATCGATCCCGGAAGTGCTCGCCGTCGACGCCGGTACTCCAGCTCAGCGAGAGGAGTACGCGGCATCGACGGGGGAGCCTGCCTGCAGCGTCTGGACCCGCGGTAAGTTCGGACTAAGGTACTTCGAATTCAGCTACGTTATTAACGTAGCTGAATTTGCGTACCTTAGTCCGAAGTGGGGGGGTTAGTGTGGACCAGGCCTCAGAGTCAGTATTGAATCAGCCCTGAAGAATGATGCTCAGGGGACACTGTGCCGCCATCTCTCAGGGCACGTCTTCACTACCCGCCGGATCGGCAGGTAGCAATCAATCTATTGGGGATCGACTTATCGCGTCTAGTGTAGATGCGATAAAATCAATCCCCGATGGCTCTGCCGTCGACTCCGGAAATCCACCGCGGCAAGAGGCGGAGTCGACGGCGGCGTGGCAGCGGTTGACTCGCCGCCGTCCTCACAGCCAGGTAAGTCGACCTAAAATACGCAACTTCAGCTACGCTATTCACGTAGCTGAAGTTGCGTATCTTAGGTCGACACCCCTCCCCCCCCCGTAGTGTAGACCTAGCCTCAGAGGAAGCTTAAAACCAACATCCTGACCATGTGTGATCACTAAAGAGTCCACTTCCTCACTGCTTAACCCTCCTGTCCTGGCCAGTGTGGGCGATTGCATCCTGCTGACCCATCTTGCCCCTGCAGTTGTGACAGGAGGAGACATTTTTTCACTTTGTTGCCTCTGTCACACCGTTGTGGTGCAAATTGGCTGTCAAGTTCCTCCCCAGAAGCAGCTGCATTTCAAGCTGGGATGAATGGTCTCTCTGTCTGTACGGATGTATTCTATAAAGCACTACGCATGAAGTGCATCAATGGCAAGTACTGGTATCCTGCTGGCATGATAGCCAGGGCACCATGATACTGTGTTGCATTGTTTGCATCTTTAGTTGTGATGATGCCTCACTGCAGGACACTATTGTGTGTCCTGGGGCACAGTCATTATGTGACACCATCACAATGCACTACATTAACATGCAGCTCTTTAATGGCTCATGCTCATGGGACACAGGACATTTACAACAGTGGAATCATAGGATTGGAAGGGACCTGAGGAGGTCTTCTAGTCCAGTCCCCTGCACTCGTGGCAGGACTAAGTATTATCTAGACCATCCCTGACAGGTGTTTGTCTAACCTTTATTAAAAATCTCCAGTGAGGATGATTCCACAACCTCCCTGGGCAATTTATTCCAGTGCTTACCCACCCTGACAGGAACTTTTTCCTAATATCCAACCTAAACCTCACTTGCTGCAATGTAAGCCCATTGCTTCTTGTCCTATTCTCAGAGGTGAAGAAGAACAATTTTTCTCTCTCCTCCTTGTAACAATCTTTTATGTACTTGAAAATTGTTCTCATGTCTCCTCTCAGTCTTCTCTTTTCCAGACTAAACAAATCCAATGTTTTCAATCTTCCCTCATAGCTCATGTTTTCTAGATCTTGAATCATTTTTGTTGCTCTTCTCTGGACTTTCTCCAATTTGTCCACATCCTTCCTGACATGTGGTGCCCAGAACTGGACACAATACTCCAGCTGAGGCCTAATCAGCCTATTACTGTCCTGAGACCTCCAGGTGAAGCGGCAATCCAACTGTATGGAAGCAGGAGACATGCATTCAATTCCCAGTTCTGCCAGTGACTCCCTGGTTGACTTTGAACAAGTCACTTAGTCTGACTGTGCCTCTGTTCTCCATCTGTCTAGGTACGTCTACATTGGAGCTGGAGGCATCATGCCCAGCTGGAGGAGACATACTGGTGCTAGCTCGGATCAAAGTAGAGTGCTAAAAATAGAAGTGTAACGGCATGAGCACCAGGAGGGGCTAGTCACCTGAGTGCTTATCAAGGGTCTCAGGTGGGATCACACTCAGGATGGCTAGCTCCTTGATCAGCGCTAGCACGGGTATGTCTACACAAGCCAGAAATTACACCTCCCTTTTCCAGTGTAAACATACCCCAAATCATGGGAATACTTCCTTTCGTCCACCCTCTGTAAACTCTTTGTACTCTATATGTACAGCTTCTAGCACAGCAGGGCCCTGACTTCACGTGAGGCTTCTAGACCCTACTGGACTTGTTATTAATAATAATTAATATGCCACCAAGAAATAAGGGAACCATTGGCTGGAAACCAAGCATGCAGCACTACAATAGGCACCTGTCACTTGGAAGTTAACATGGCTTCCAAGCTTTCAGTTTTCTCACATCAGGACATCCAAGGAGACCTCGACAGAACAGCACAAAAGCCACAATCTGGTGGGCAGAGCTCCTGGTGGCTCTGAAGCCCAGCTGGTGCCGGCGGAGGAGGTGGAGAAGGAAGGAAAAGGGGGGTGGGGGGGATGTTTTTTTCTCATGGTCTCTCTTCAGCGGCATCTTTTCTCCGCGAGCAGCAGCAGCCCGGGGAATGACTCTGCCACAGCCGAGCCGCCACTCTGCTCCGGGGGCAAGGGGTGACAATTACACTACTGTATTCTGTGATTTACTTTCTAGAATCTAAAGTATATCTAAGTAAAATCTAAAGTTCTCCTGTGAAATGACGGCTGTGCAACCCTTCTGTGGCTGGATCTTTCTTGTGTTTTTATTTTAAGTACAAATAAATATGTATAACGAATTTAAAAGTATGTAATTAGTAATTTGATATGTCGGGTGGCGCCTTTTTTTATGTGTTCACTCCCCCTGATGTTAGAACCTGGCTACGCCACTGGTTAGAGGAAGTACTGCAGGTGAATAAATAAAGATACCAAGAAATCAGAAATATACAAGCAAATTAGAAGAGTGAATGGAATTCAGACAAGAGTAGTCACATCCCAGCTCTTATTGCGACTGACAAAATAATTCGAAGTTCTGATAACAAGAGAACAGAAGTTTTGGCAGCAACTTTCTGAGGGGATGAGTAATGGTGAAAATCAATGTGTAGTTTTCAATCATATTAAAAGACAATTCATTGAAGAGAGTCTTGATCTATTATGCAGTTGAAGTAAACATGAAGATACTATACTGAATGAATGGTTTTGTATGTGGGAACTTGAGAAATCTATTGGTATCAGCAAGAATACGTCTCCAGGTAAAGATAATATATGCAACAGAATGTTTCAATAGCTCTCTGAAAGCAGTTTGAGGTTTCTCTTGGAATTATATAACACTATATGGGAAAAAACATATAATAGGGTGGAAACATGCAGTAGTAATTCCAATATGAAAACCTGACAAATTATCCACAAAAGTTGATGCTTATAGACCAATTGCCCTTACAGCCTGCCTGGGTAAAATTATGGAGAGAATGGTGAATGAAAGATTGGTTTTGTATTTAGAAAAGTATGGCATGATAGATAAGGTGTGGAGTTGTTTTAGGAGATGAAGATGCACCACTGATCACACTGTTAAATTAGAAACTGAAATTTTAAAAAATTAGATATAACTATTTTGAAAGGCATACGACATGAGATGGAGGGAAGGCTTGTTGTAGGAAGTAGGTGCTCTAGGGATAGGAGGAAGAATGTATGGGTGGATTAGAGAATTTTTGAGTAAAAGGACCATGCAGGTCAGAACTGGGAAAGTTATGTCGAATATATATAATTTAAAAAATGGTTCACCACAGGGAAGTGTTATCAGCCCAATCTTATTTAATATTATGATAAATGATCTGCTAAAATGAATAAGTGCTGTGGTAGGTGTCATTCTATTTGCAGATTATTGTGTTCTATGGGTTGGGAACAGGAATATTGAGGTGGCAAATAAGAGAATCAACAATGCGTTCCAAGAGATCTCTGACTCGCAAAATGCAAGGGGTTTCAAAATTTCCATTGCTAAAACCAAAGAAGTGATCTTTACAAAAAGGGAAGGTACAAAGGAATATAAACTGTATCTGTATGGAGAGCAAATAGATATTGTTAAAAGGTTTAAATTCCTAGGAGTAATACTTGATACTAAATTACTTTGGAAAGATCATATAGACTATGTTAAAGATAAATGTACAGGGAGGATTAACCTGCTTAAAAGTCTTGCTGGGACTAATTGGGGGGCAGATAAGAAAACACTGCTGATAGTATAAAGAGCCTTAATCAGACCAGTTATTGACCACAGCTGCCAAGCTTTTGGGTCAGCATCGAAATTGGAACTTAAAAAAATAGATTTAATATAAGCCCAGGCACTGCAAATTGAGTGTAATGCATTTATTACACAACCTATATGCATGCAATAGATAGCTTCTAGTTACACTACACATGAAACTACTGAGCCTAACTTTCTGGGCCAAAGTACCAAACAAATATATAAGGATAGTTGGGAACTAAGAATGTAAACTATAGCACATGATGTTAGAACTCCACAGGCCGTTTAAGTTAACGTATGGAGAAGTGTGCAGAAGTTGAAAGACATGGAAAAGCTAAATAAAGTCAAAAATTTTACTCATGCAAAAATTAGTTATGAAAGGAAAGTTGTGTGTCCAAACATGGATTTACATTTATTTTATAAACTTTAAGATAAAAAAGAGACAGTAGGTATTAAAAATGAAGTATACTAGTATGTAAATGATAAGGATGTAAGCAGAGTCTGAATGAGCTCTCTTCTGACATCTAGTGATTAGCTGTGGAAGAGGACTTCAGGAGCTGATCTTGTTTACATGGGCACACCCACACAACATAGGTGCTCAGCATGATGGGACTGCTTGCCCAAACGATCACTTTTGGCTGGTGTTGGATCCCCAGTCTCCTTGTTATTGGGGCAGGAGTAATAAAGGGTTGTTATCCTTGTTGTGGAAATCAAGGCCAGCAGAACTGTACTTGGCATGCCCTGATTGAGGGACTCACCGTCAAGTAAACGACACTCACTAGGCAGGGGACATGAGTTTGAAAGCCCAGTGAGTGGAGAGAAGGTGGGGACAGATGTTTGTCCGTGTGGTGTGGGGCATGCCCAAGGGACCCAGATGCCTTTGTCTCTCCACTGTGTAATAATGGAGCTGATTAAGATTCAATTGAGAGTCACGTTACACACTGCAGAGCTGAAATCATTGAGGATCATCCAAATAGCTGAAATTATTGAGAGCTGTGTTAAGTGGTGGGACCTGAAAACGTCTTGGCAGCAGGGCTGGTGCTACCATTAAGGCAAACTAGGCGGTTGCCTAGGGTGCCAAGATTTGGGGGCGCCAAAAAGCGGTGCCCCCAATTTTTTTTACAGCATTCCTGGGCTGGGCTGCCGGCGGCACGCTGACACGTGCAGCTCAGACTCCCTCTCCCAGCGCAGCGGCCGCTCCACTTCTCCCACCTCCCAGGCTTGCGGCGCCAATCAGCTGTTTGGCGCCGCAAGCCTGGGAGGGGAGGAGAATTAGAGTGGGGGCGGCGGGGGCAGCGTGCTCGGGGAGGAGGCAGAGCAGAGGTGAGCTGGGGTGGGGAGCTGCCGCACGGCTCCCTGGGCGGGGGGGGTGGGGAGCTGCCGCGGGGGGGTGCCTCAGGGCGGAGGGGGGGAGCTGCCGCAGGGCTCCCCACCCCAGCTCGCCTCTGCTACGCCCCCTCCCCGAGCACGCCACCCCTGCTCTAATTCTTCTCCCCTCCCAGGCTTGCGGCGCCAAACAGCTGATTGGTGCCGCAAGCCTGGGGGGGAGAAGAATTAGAGCGGGGGGCGGCGTGCTCGGGGAGGAGGCGGAGCAAAGGTGAGCTGGGGTGGGGAGCTGCCGCACTGCTCCCCGGGTGGGGGGAGCAGCCATGGGGGGGGGGCGCCTCAGGGCGGAGGGGGGGGGCGGGGAGCTGCTGCATGGCGGGGGGGGCGCAAGGTGGAATTTTCGCCTAGGGCGCGAAACTTCCTTGCACCGGCCCTGCTTGGCAGGTTGGTGATCAGCTGGCAGGGCAGCCAGCAAAGTGGCTAGTGGAGAGGTGTGATGATTGGCCAGCAGGGTGGCTGGTGGAGAAGAGCAGAGCACCAATCAGCCAGCAGGGTGGCTGGTGAAGAGGAGTGGTGAGTGAATGCCTGGGCAGTAGAGCGAGTAAGGTGCCTTCTTACCACCCCCATCCCCCAGGGAGGGAGGTGACCTCTGCAGATGTACCTCTGAACTCTGAGCCTGCACTGATCCAGGACAACAACTGTGAGTGGGGTGAAGAAAAGGGATGGGCATGTTAAAGGGACTTTTGGTTGCTGGACTTAAGAACCTGAGAGAAAAGGACACTGCCCAACTTACTTGGGGGTGGGTCTTTTGCTCATGATTTATGTTTATGAACCCTGTTTGTGGTGTTTTGCCAGTTTGTTGCTGGGTTACTTCCCTCCTTTTATTAAAAGTTTCTTTGCTACACTCAGACTCTCTGCTTGCAAGAGGGGAAGTATTGCCTCTTAGAGGCACCCAGGGGATGGTGCGTAATTGTCCCAGGTCACTGGGTAGGGGCTCCAGATGGTTTTGTGTTGTATTGTTGAAAAGAAACCCCTAGGTACTGAACCCAGACCTTGTTGCTGTCAACTCTGACTGGCAGAAAGGTTATAAGAATGGCCATACTGGGTCAGACCAAAGGTCCATCTAGTCCAGTATTCTGTCTTCTGAC
Organism: Emys orbicularis; assembly: GCF_028017835.1. Classification (NCBI taxonomy): domain Eukaryota; kingdom Metazoa; phylum Chordata; order Testudines; family Emydidae; genus Emys; species Emys orbicularis. The sequence continues at coordinate 32,608,337 of NC_088685.1, forward strand.
AGTAGCCAATGCCAGGTGCCCCAGAGGGAATGAACAGGACAGGTAATCATCAAGTGATCTATCCCCTGTCGCATAGTCCCAGCTTCTGGCAAAGAGAGGCTAGGGACACATCTCTAAGTGGAGTCAATTTTGTTAAATATATACAGATGGGTCCAAATAAGAAAAGACTGGAAGAGTAGAGAAGGCATATTTTATTCCAAAATTTGGAATTAATACATCTAAAAGACTATCCAATTTTGTAGCTGTCATGACAACTGAACTAGTAGCATTAAATTGGATCTAGGATGTATGACCAGGAGCAGCGGTCATTTCTTCAGAACCAAACTCAACCCTTATATTGATAAAAAAGGGCATCTCAGTAAGTAAAAGTGATTTAATCAATGGAATTACTCTAATAGAGTTAGTACAGATGGGGATATATGGAGCATTAGTTTGGATCCCAGGGCATACTCGGACAAGGAACGAAAATGAGGACTATTTTGAATTGTTCCCCAAAGTGTAGGATAACAACATACTTCAGGGCCTGGATTGGAAAAATGAAGTGATTTTGTTTAGAGTATTAACTGGCCATTGTGGCTTAAACAAAAATATTTTTTGAATAAATAGACACAAAGATGGACTATGTGTGCTCTGTAAGGTGGAAAAAACAATTGATCACCTTTTATGGGTATGTAATGGTTTTGATAAAGAGAAAAGGTTTCTGAGGCATTCAAATATCTGGGGGGAGGGATAGCTCAGTGGTTTGAGCATTGGCCTCCTCGATCCAGGGTTTGTGAGCTCAATCCTTGAGGGGGCCACTTAAGGATCTGGGGCAAAATCAGTACTTGGTCCTGCTAGTGAAGGCAGGGGGCTAGATTCAATGACCTTTCAAGGTCCCTTCCACTTCTAGGAGATAGGATGTCTCCATAAATTTAACAAAAGTTCCATTGTGATATTTAGTTAAAGTATCAGGGAAATGAGGCATTATTAGAAAGGCATTGTTATATTACCTGAAAGACACAGGGCAGAGCAAGAGAATATAAACTGTAAAGTAATTAGGAATGATAGTTGGTGGCAGCTATAGATTATTCAGTCAAGTCTGCTTTGCCATTAAAGAAAGAAAGAATTGATGGCAGACCAGGGAGGAGGGCAGACCTTCAGAGCTCAGCTCCTGAAGAGAGGTCTGACTGCAGGCAGGAGTCTCCTAGCAAACTGTTGTACAACAGTCTCTCACTGAGGAAAGGGAGGGACAGATATTGATGCAACTTGAATGGGAACCTCTATTACCTGTGAATACAATTTATTTGAGTTTTTATTCCTTGACCACCCTGGAAGAGAGACATTAAAGTGACCTGGCCAGAGGGTCAATTCACAGGAAGAGGCAAACCACCGCAGGTCTGGAGTGACCATTTGCAGGAGATACCTGACAGGGAGCAAGATGCTATGCCTGGCCCCAAGGAGGCAGTAGTGGTGAGTCAACCCCTTCACAGGCAGGGCCGGCTCCAGCTTTTTTGCCGCCCCAAGCGGCGGGAAAAAAAAAAAAAAAGATAAAGCCGCGATCGGCAGCACTTCGGCGGCAGCTCAGCCGCGCCGCTTAATCCTTCGGCGGCAATTCCTTCGCTCTGAGAGGAACTGAGGGACCCGCCGCCGAATTGCAGCCACAGACCCTCTTTGCCAGAAGCTGGGACTATGTGCCGACCCTTTCCATTGGCTGCCCCAAGCACCTGCTTCCTGCGCTGGTGCCTGGAGCCGGCCCTGTTCACAGGCCAGTCCAAGATGCTTCAGAGGAAGGTGTAAGCACTCTGCAGTTGTGGTGTAACCTGCCTCACACACATTTCACTTCCTGGTGTCTAGTACTTAGAGGTTGGTTCAAGTCCTGAAGCATGAGGTTTAACATCGTTTCCAAAATTTTTGTTGTCATTAATCATAATTCTGAATATTCTTGATATCCGTATAAATATCTAATCCCTTTTTTAATCTTGTTAAATTCTTGGCCTCAATGAGTTCTACAGTTTTATTACACCTTGTTTGTAAAAGTATTTCCTGTATAAGTTTTGAAATTGAGTCTAGCTTTATAGGCAATGTTATGGTGGAGGTTGGGTGAACCCTCATTGAAGTTGGTGGGTGTGATAGCTGTCTTTTATTCAGGATAAATGTAAGAAGCAATTCAGCTCCTTCCTGGAGTAAATTAGCTGAAATAATAGGCACCACCACCCAAAACATGGGCCACATGCAAGGCTGGTCAGAAGCAGAGCTACATGGGCAGAGGGGTTTTGCTGGTATTTGATGGAGGTGTCTGAATATGTGAGCAAAAGAGCTCAGAAGCAGCCAGAGAAAAGCAAAAAGCCAAGCAGACAACAAGAAAAGTACTAGAAGTATGGCACGGACAGAAAACTGAGAGCGCTTTTTGGACACAGTTCTGGCTAGAAAGAAGCTTGGAACTGTGAGCAAAGAAACTGTCCCCAGTTGTTTGATTCCTACTGTGTTCAGAGAAATGGGATTTTGTGTACATTTTTTGTAAATAAACAAGATTGCATCAAAGAAATACTTGACTCCATAGTCCATTTTTCCTCCTGACAGAAACAACCCTCTAAACCCTAAATATTGGCTAACTGCTTGGGTCAAAAGGGGTAACAGTGTGTAACAACCAGCAATAACACATCAGCTTAATCTTTTTCCTCAAGCTTGGCTTTTCCCAAGGTCTTACCTGCAGGATGTCCTTTATGTTAGATCTCTCCCCTCTCTGAGTGATAGGCTGGAACTAACAAAATCCGCTTGTCAGCATAAATCAGAAGAAATTACCATGGATACAGGGTTCCAGCACTTACTTTTAGGGTGACTCCACAGAAGAGTTCTACATTTTTATCCTAAGTCTTGATAGGCACCATCCTGTTACAATGGCGTCCATTCAAATGCTCTAGATTACCAAACATTGTTTAGGGGCTTTCCAATTTTCAGATTTTCCTCCCACAATCACTGATGTAACCAGGAAGTTATCCATATACAATTACACTTTTCCTCAGGACAAAATGGAAACTAATATTGAGCAATATCTTGATTTCACAATCAAACAGGTGGGACCATCTATTTTGTGCCTTAATTGTAGCACTTCCATTTTGGGTTGCAATGCTGAACTTTTTCTTGCTTTCCAGTGTAGGTCAAATGATTATTCATTATTTTTACAGTGCCCAGAAGTGTGGTACAGGCTCTACCAAAGCATATAAAAAGGCCTGGACCCAGATTCTCAAAGATATGTAGGTGATTAACTCCCATAGACTTCAGTGGGCAGTAGGTGGTAAAATACCTTTAAGGATTGTTGGTGCGCACTAAAAAGTCTCTAGTGTGCTTTAACATTAAAGCCCACTAGGGAACTTTTAGTGCACACCATCAGGGTCTACGCCGACCAATTAACATGCAACATGTTAGTGTGCTTTAGAAATCACACCCCAGTAGAGCACGTTACCCCACTGTATAGACATGCCCTAAAGTCCTGATTCTGTAATTGACTATGCCTAGGCACTGGTCTCAGATGGTTCACTGAACTCAGTGGGTATTTGCATAGAGGCAAGGATGTGCCCATGCACAATCAGCTGCACAATTTTAAATTTGGTGCAATGACAGGGGGACAAATAGGGTGTGTAGGGAAGAAGAGCTAAAGAAGGGCAAGTTTAATATTACTATCATATGGTGACTCCACTTTGAAATAAGCACATAGTAAGACTCCACCACATTTTTTTTAAATTAACTCACGTTTTGCTGTTGGAATGGCAGTAAGTTTTAAGGAAGGCTTAAGGGCCTGATCCAAAGCCTATGGAAATCAATGGAAAGACTCCCATTGACTTCAGTGGGTCTTGGATCAGACCCTAAGGCCCAATTCAGGAAAGAACTTAAGCATATGCTTAGGACCCTTGAAGTCAATCGGACTCAAACACAAGCTTAAAGTTAACTATGTGCTTTAGTGCTTTCCTACACTGGGGCTACAATGAGGAGAGGATGGTGTTTGGCAAGTGGGGATTGGTGATTGGAGGTGGGGGGAGGAATCCATGTATAGGAGTGGCCTGGATGAGGTTGTCAAGGCTGGTATCCTTGGCAGCATGGAAGAAGTGGGGGAAGGTGCACAGCATGATAGGAGGCAAGGTTAGAGATACAGGCCAGGGCAGAGCCTTGAAGCAATAACATCAAGTGTGAATTGACATGCAGGGTAATGGAGAGCCTGATAAAATCTCATGCTTAAATGAATTCCCCATTTGGAAATTTATCAGTAAAGATTTTTAGGATTGCGTCTAGATGATCAGTGCGACTAGGTAAGGAATGATAAATGCTCCAACAAGGAAATACACTAGCAGTAGGGAATGTGATTCTGTCACAAACCCACTCCAAGCCATCTCTGCACGTGCTGGGTTATGGACACTGGTGTGTTTGAAACAATATTTATTGTCCACATAAGTCAGGGACATTCTATCCTTTTTTAAGAGCAGCCGCATCTCTAGTTAGTCTGGACAACAGTAACAGAAGTGGAAATTCTTTTGTACAGATGCTTATCAGTTAATTTTGATACATGAGGATGAGGCAGGTAATATAATCAACTTCACGGCGGAAGCTTCTAATTATATCATGAACAGATCTGAGCTCTTATAAATTAAGCCAGTTACTGTAAGTACAGACATAACACTGTCTCAGATATCACATCATTTGAGGGCACATTACAAGGTTCCCCCGACTTGAGGTCCTGCCTGTTTCTCTGTACCATACTGCTGCAGCTGGGAAAGGCTGAGGTGCTGGAGCTGAATAGTCCTTGGTTTAAAAGAAAGGAGACTGGTGATAGAGGGTTCTCTGTGAGGTAGGGTGACCAGATGTCCCGATTTTATAGGGACAGTCCTGATATTTGGGGCTTTTTCTTATGTAGGTACCTATTACCCCCCATCTCCTGTTCCGATTTTTCACACTTTCTATCTGGTCACCCTACTGTGAGGGGCTCTGAGATTTATAACCAACTGCCTCCCTAGCCCCCCTCTGCCTTGGTCCAAATGAGCCTGGGTCTGCTACATTATGCAGCATGCCCTGAAGAATCATCCATTTCCTCAGGTTTTTGGCGAAGGAGGGCTTAATGGGTGTTGGAGGCTGGTGTGAGGGGTGCCTGAGTCTTTTGTGAGGGGAGGGAGGCTTAGCTGCTCCTTTTCTTATTTGTCTGTAACCTTTGTCAAAGGCATCTAGAGGTACCTTTCTGTTACTTTTGATGAAACATTAATACAGTATTTTGGTTTAGTTACAAGCTTATTATTCACTATTTGTATTACCGAAGCAGTGCCTAGGAGCCCCCATCATGTATCAGCACTCCATTGTACTAGGTGTTGTACTAACACAGAACAAAAGGAGCCCTAAAGAGCTGAATTATTCATGATTCTGATACTTTAAATGGGTGGGGGGCGGGGTCATTTAAATCCACAGAGTTTAGGAAATTGCCACCCAAATGAATTATTTAACTCTGGAGTTGCCACTGTGTGGGAGAGAACAGGATGATAATGTCATCCTTCCTATTTAGCTGTTCTCCCAGGAGAGAAATGTTTAATCCCTTTAACTGCTCTTTCCTCTGACAATCACTAGGATTGGGAGCAATGTCAATAATGTACCTATTTCTTTTTTAAATAGAATAAGGTGGAAGGGATAAGAAGGGAGAATGCTAGGAGCTTCATGGAGAAGGGTATGCACCAGTGTAACCCACATGCTTGCATTGCAGCACTTAGTCATGTAATTAAGGGAAGAAACAGTTGGGAGGTTGCATAGGTCTTATTTTTGTTTTGGGGGACTCTGTGTGCCTACAGACTTGCCAGAACTGGGCTCTGCTGGACAGGCCACAAACATCCAGAAATTGGGTGAGGTGGGAATTAGACATATTCCTTAGCTGTTTGAAGCTGCTTGGGTGATTTCCATTGTGGGCAAGAAGCCTGGCAGGATATAACTAGAGTCACTTTCTGAGAGTGGAAGGGGTAGGACTTTGTTTTGTCAGAAAATGCCAATTCGCTGGACTGAAATGTTATGTCGAATCTATTATAGATTCAGCTAAACTTTCACTGAAACACAAGCAGGTTTCCACTGAAATCAGAATGAAAGCAAATTCAAAAATTCTGACAATCCAAAACCCACAAGTTTCAGCCAGCTATAGTCTGCTGTAAGGCTTGTGCTCCAAGAACTTTCCCAGCCTGTCAGATTTAGACTTCCTCATCCCACTGGAGAAGAGGAGGTCTAAAATTGGTTCAGGCTGTGCAAACCACAGACTCTTGTTGCAGAGACTCAAAAGGAGTATCAAGGAGACTGTGGCACTATCATTTGTTTCTGAGACTTTAAGGATCTTGCATGTCCTACAGAGAGTTTGGATACCACTCCAGAAAAACTAAGAGAAAAGCCCTAGGGGAATGTATGCGTGTGATTGAACTTGTGATAGTAACAAGTATTAATACTTGGGGAGCGAGCGCCCTTAAAATTTTGTCAGTAACAACTCTTTCAAATACAATATCCACAATTGTTTCAAGGGTTATAGTAGAATCGTAGATATGTAGGCCTGGAAGCGACCTCAAAGTCATCAAGTCCAGCTCCATGCTCTGAGGCAGGACCAAGTAAATGTAGACCATCCTTGACAGGTGTTTGTCCAACCTGTTCTTAAAAACCTCCAATGATGGGGATTCTACAACAATCCTTGGAAGCCTGTTCCAGAGCTTGCTACCCTTATAGTTAGAAAGTTTTTTTCCTAAATCTCGCTTGCTGCAAATTAAGCCCATTACTTCTTGTCCTGCCTTCAGTGGACATGGAGAACAATTGATCACAGTCCTCTTTATAACAGCCCTTCACATACTTGAAGCCTGTTATCACTGTCTTCTTTTCTCAAGACTAAACATGCCTAGTTCTTTTAAGCTTTCCTCAGAGGTCAGGTTTTCTAAACCCTTTTATCATTTGTTACTCTACTCTGGACTCTCTCCAATTTATCCACATCTTTCCCAAAAGGCGGCACCCAGAACAGGACATGCTACTTCAGCTGAGGCCTCACCAGTGCCAAGTAGAGCAGGACAATTAATTCCCGTGTCTTACATATGTCACTTTGAGTTAATACACCCCAGAATGATATTAAATGTTTTTGCAACTGCATCACATTATTGACTCATATTCAATTTGTGATCCACTATAACCCCCAGATCCTTCTCAGCAGTCCTACCACCTAGCCAGTTATTCCCCAGTTTGTAGTTGTGCATTTGATTTTTCCCTTCCTAAATGAACTACTGAGGAAACTGTTATGTGTTCACATATATGTAAATGTTTTCCTTTAGAGATTTGGTGTGGCTCTCATTCTATCAGAGACTTAACTCCCATATAAAGTCCTGAAAAGACTAAACTTTGGTCTGTACTACAGCAGAGAGGTGAGCTGAGGTACAGGCTGGGGGGGGAAATATACCACCTGACATTAGCATATTGATTTCCCCAATATGCCGTTACACCAGCCAGAGCCTCCTGGTTGAGGCAAGAGTAGGAGGTAGGTTGAAGTAACTGGTGGCTACTAAATTTTGCACTTTCTCTACAAATGTGGCTGATATCCATCCTAGGGGTAGGCTAGGTGACATGTAATCTCTGTTTCAGTTAGCAAAGGTTTTTGGGATCAGAGGTGCTGTATAAATACAAAATATTACATGAATGTGTGTCTGTGCACCAGCTCATTTGACAAAGGCCACTAGCCATCAGATGTTAGTGGCCTGATCTACAGCCCACTGAAGTCAATGATAGTCTTTCCACTGACTTCTGTGGGCTTTGGATCAGGCCCTAACTTGAACATGATCCAGTCCAGGTACCTAGGGGTAAGAGGCTCTATATCTCATTACTAATCTCCTGAACCATCCTGTCTCCCCAACAGATTTACTGCAAAAAAATAATCTTGTCCTCAATCTGACTAAACTGGCAAACATCCCAGCAAAAGTGCCAAAAAGCCCTGAGTGTCTGATGTGACTAATGTCTCTACAACCCCTTAGCCACAATACCTTTACCATAGCAATTGCCGCAGCATATGATTTACATCCATCCTGGAGATTCCTGAAAACTTATGGAAAAGTGATGTCATGTTTAAAGGTCTTGGAAGGAAGAAGTGCTTATATTGCTGATGGCTATGTAAGTTCATGTGTCTCATAAATCTGATGCTGAAGTGTGTTTTGTGTCAAAATCAGAGAGTGCCACACACAAGCTGAGGTCTCTCTGCTGAAATGACGCAAATCCTAAATCTTATTTTGATGCAGACAGCTAGCGAGAACACAACTTCCCTGCATTCTTATCCTCCTACAGAACTTGAAGTGGGGATTCTGAGTCACAGCACATGAGATCATGCCTACACTACAGCCCGTGTCCTTGTTAGTGCTGCCATCAGCTTGAGGGACAGATCAAAGGTGTAACCTGATCCTCTCTCTAGCAGAGGACTAGGGTTTTAGCATCTTTGTTGACTTTGTTTTTACACATATATACATATATGTGGGCCAGCCTGTTGTTTCACGATGTCCTCCCCCTCTTCCTGCCCCCGCACACGCACACAGTTGCTGCCTCTGTCCCACCTCACCCATGCTATTCAATTCAGGCCTTATGGAGGAACTACAGAGATACTTCCAAAGGGTTGGTAGAAGGAAAAATGAGGCAGCACTCACACTTCTATGCTCCCTCCACCAGATACACCATTTCTCTTTCCTTCCACCTCTGTGACTGAAGAGAATGATAGAGGTCTGAGTAACTATGGTGGAAAATCTGTTGGTGAGCTGCCTGCCCCTGAAATCTTAGCTCCTTCCCCTATGAGCTTCAAACCATAGGGCTACACTTGGAATGGTACAGAGGGGCCTAGCACTGGTCCCATGTACTGAGGGGAATGTCACCTTCAATGCATAGGCTGCCAAAGATGAAGGGCTAGATTCTGACTATATGCCTGCAGAAGGTAATTACTCATCCTTAAAGCCCTCGGTGGGCTACCCAGAGCTTGGGTCTAGGTATGAAGGAGAAAGCAAGACTGCTTTCCTGTTTTCCTGTTGGAGCAGGTGGGCAGAGAGTGGGTGGGGAAATAGGTGAAGCCTTGCCCATTGGCCAGTGCAGCAGGGAGAGTAGTTTATTAGTACAGGTCTATACCAGCAGGAAATTACTACCCCCTGGCACTCCCCTCAGGAACAAGAAGGAAGCAGGGGATGGAAACTGTGACTCAGACAGGTGTCTCTGAGGCACAATGCCTCCAGGGACTGACTACTCCTGGGTTGATGCCGCTTACGCATCACCCTTTGCTCAGAGCGAAGCCTAAAATCAGGATCTAGCCTGAACAGGAGATGAAATAGCAATCAAATTAAGATGAATTGCAATAAAAGCCATTTCTTGTCTGGTATTTTGATTCAGAGCTGTAATCTGTGGCATTCTAAGTCTTCTAAATGGCCTCCTCCCTTAAGAAAGTAACTAAAGCCCGGTGGCTAGGAACTATGAAGACAGCTCTGCATGCTAATGTCAAGATGTCTACTCCCTGCAAGATCCTCTCTGGGACCAAGGCTTAAGGATGTTATGTTTAGGGGATGCTTTTAAAACTGTAGTAAAAACTGTGGTTACATTGACTCTCTCTGTTAGTGAATCCGTCAAGGAGGGAGTTGCAGAGGTTAGTTTAAGGGTAGAGCCTACTGCTTTAAGGGGATTGTCCACTCCAGGTGCAGAATCATTTGGGAGAGATAAAAGGAGCCAGGGAGAGGATTGTCTGCTATCAGTACCATTCAGACTCTCGTCCAATGTAGTCAGTATAGAGGGGCAGAGACATTGCTGGCAATGCAGGGTAAGAAATGACTAATTTATTATTATTAATAAAATGGGTATTGTAGTAGCACCTAGAGGTCCCAAGTGAGATCAGGGCCTCATTGTGCTAGGCACTGTACCTACACATAGTAAAAGAAGGCCCTGCCCAAAGACTTACAGTCTAAATACATGTGACAGCCACAGGGTGAAAAAAGCATTATCTCCTTTTTTACATGTGGGGAACTGAGGCACAGACCGATTGAGTGACTCGCCCAGGGCCACCCAGGAAATCTGTGGCAGAGTCAGGAATTGTATCAGATCTCCTGAATCCCAGTCTAGTGCCTTAATCCGAAAACCATCCTTCTGAAACTAGCAATAAGAGCTGACTTCATGGGCTCTTCCATGATTATAAAAAACTCAGTCTCCTCTTAATCAGGACCCAGACAACAGGCTAGCCAACAAGGTATCCCAGTTAAGAACACTCTATTATAGTAACAGGGCTGTAGGGATCAATTAGTTAATGGTTGTTTCATGTTTTGCAGTGATGAAATTATCCAAGGATAAGTAGTAGAGTACTGTATATAAATAAGGTACATTGGCTTACAGGGATTGATTACGATCACACCCTTGAAAACTTGCCAAGTTTTCCTTTGCTAATGAGATAGTTACCTTAGTATTTGCAGCTTTCCCTTGTATTTCCCCATTCCTACAACCTGAATACTTTGAATATTACAGATGCTGAAGTAAAGTTATTCAGTGTAATTATCAAAGACAATTGGTAAAGTTTTAATGGCAACTCTTGTACATATGTGTAAATCTCTTGCTTTCAAGGGATCATACCTTTGTCACAAAATGTAATTTGACCCATTATTATGAGGGTAGATGAGAAACACGCTGAAAGTCTTTTTACAGTATTTTTCAGGCTACTATAGAATTCAGAACCTGATTCTGCTATCTTTACTCACATGGAATAGTTCATTACTCCACAAACAGTCCTATTGATTTGAACAGGGCTAGTAAATTATTATTCAGATTGATTTAGGGTGTTAGAATTGGGCCCTAAATGGTTCTAGCATGCCTTTCAAAAGCCATTTAACTTTTCACACTCAGATGCTCTTTTATATGAAAGAGTACAACAATGGTATAAAAAAGGTATACAATGGAATAAACTGAAACACAAAAGATATTCGATACTAATCCATCAGTTCATCATTATGGTGTTCTACAGACCCAAATACATATGAAAAGAACCCCTAGGCAGCAGTCTTTGTTGTAAAGTATTCTGTTAACAGTGCTTTGAATACAGTCCCAAACTTAGGCTGACACTGCAGGAGAAAGGCTTTGAGTTTTGATCTATGCAAACTAATCTATTGAAGCAAGCAGTGGGAAAGGATTATTCTGTATAAGCAGCTTCATTTGTATTGTTAAACCATATCAGCAAAATAATCTAGTTGCTATTATTTCCTAGACTCCTTACATGTGTGAGGGTGAAATCCCTCAACTTGATTCCAAGTATGATATTTGATTTCTTAATGTGATACGATGAAGCCTTCAGTTTATCTTTAATGACTCCTTTACCTATAGAACATTCTGTTTTGGTGCTCTCTCTCCTACAATTTTTCAGAACGGGCTAGAATTATAGGGAGAGAGCAATACTATAGATATAGCTCTGTGCAAAGGATGATGTGTAAACTGCTTCACCCCAGGAGTAGCTGTGGGAGGCACTGGAATTCAGAGACAAGCTTCTAAGTTGCTATTCCTCTCCTGCTTTGTTCTTGCTTTTGGGATGTATCCTAATTTATTACAACCTCTGCACCAACTCAGCTGTGCTGGCCACATGTAGGGAGCTGCAGTCAAGGCTCTACCCATTCCTAGGCCATTTCCTAGCCACCTGCTCTGGACAAGTACCCTTGATTACTGCTATGTATCCAGATCCAAAGTCTATCTAGTCACATAGAAGTGTAAAGGAGATTCTTACTGCCTTGTGTGTTTGTCTAGTGTGAGTCACAGTCTAGCCCATCACGATTTTTCTTTAATTAGTATATATTAACATGAATGCATTATTGTCTCTTGAATTAAACTGCATTGTGATGGAGTTACTTTTCTGCTTAGAAACCTCATATGATCCTTTTAAAAGTTTTGTGCATGTGAGTGACAGTATTCAAAAATATATCTGTGACAATTATTTCTTTGGGAAAAAAAGAAGTAATGGAGAGAAAACCACATTAAAAATCTCCAAGTTAGGCTAACTGTACTGCATAGGCCTAGGGCATTAAATAGAATAACTGACAATGTTGCCACTCCTCAGGGTTCTAAAATATTAGGAAACATTGGAAATACTGGGCTTATTCTCACTGGAAAAGAGGAGGGTTAATGGAAGTGACCTAATCGAAGTTTTCATGATTAAGGAAATGATATTGGGCCTGCATGGGAGCTTTGCTTGAGTAAGGACTGCAGGACACAGCTCACTCAGTAGAGACTCATACTGGTAGGAGGTTAAAAAGCTAGAGGATGTAAGATAAAAATTAGGAAACTCTGGAATAAATAAGAAAATCAGACAGAATTCATTCACACCAAAGATAAGCATATGGAACAGGCTGCTGGAAAAGGTAACCTGAAGGTACAAATGAATTCAAGAGATTTGCATTTGTTTCTAGAGAATGAGGGAATTAAGGAGCATGATGGAAGAGCACAATGTTGGGATTAAGGTAAACTACAAATAGGCAAGTATATTGCACTGGACAGTCTTTTCCTGTTTCTGAAATTTATTGTCACTGTTAGCACTGGTTGGTCTGCTCCAAGCCTTAATGGCCCAGGAAGGTTATGGGTCTATTACAGGAGGGGATGGGTGAGGTTCTGTGGCCTGTGATGTGCAGGAGGCCAGACCAGATGATCACAATGGTCCCTTCTGACCTTAGTCTATGAATACAATGCTGGCGCCTTTCCCCACCACAGTGAAAGGCTCCAGCAGTGAGGGGAAGGGGAGTCTGCCAGTCCCTTTCCCCACTGTCTCCCTCCTGCCAGAGCCTTTCCCCACTGCTGGATTCTTTCACTGCAGTGGGGAACGACTCCAGCAGCCTTGAGTGTGTAAAGTACATACCATAGGGTTCAGGCATGTAGGGCACTCTACTCTGCTCTACTCACCTAAGAAGTGCCTCACCATTTACACTGCTATTTATACCCATGCTAGCTGTGTCAAACTCTATAGGCCACCACAAGTGTAGATTTACCCTGGGTCTCCTCTATCTTTATTTGTCATCATGGTGCTGACAAAATTATGTAGAAGCTGAAGAGACCTCCTTATCTTAAAATGTTTTATTCAATTTGCCTCAACATTTCAAAAAGATCCTAATTGAGGACAAGATCTTGCATGTGAAATTTTTGTGTGTATTGGTTTAGTGTTGGCAAAGTTAGTGGGCAGTTAAAATGAGACTTATAATGGAAAGCTAGCTGCTAACTGTCTCTCCAATATAGGTGGTACAAGAGTATTAATTAATTCATGTTTGTTAAGTACTTGAGAACCTATGATGAAAGATTCTCTAGAAATGCAAATATTATAAATTCTTTATGAGGTCATATGTTTTGCCTTAGAGGCACAGTCTCATCCTGAGGTGTGTAGTTATATACGTAAATCTCTGAACATTATGATGAAAATATACCTCAAAGGGCCTGACCCTTCCTTGTGAGCTGTCATTCCGCCCACCAAACTCCCTTTGACTGCAGTCAGTTCTGCACATGGAACAGCTGTAGGACTGGGCACTGCGTTCGTGAAATGAAAAGACCCTTGTATGCCTACTGGCATTACAATGAGGCAAGCTTTTATTTTCATTTAATACAAATTTTCCCGTTGCTCCTATTTTAGTCTGTCTTACTAATAGAGGAGATGAGATCAGGCCACAAAATTCAGATCTGGATTTTGACCACCCCTAAGCTCATGGTATCCAGGGTTTTGGTTCGATTGGCAATATAAAGACGTCCTAACTCCATTTAAGTCAAAGGGAGTTTTATAACTGACTTAAATTGAGCTAAAATTTCACCCATAAGCTATTTGCAAAAATTGAATCCATATCCTGGTTTAAAATGTGAACAACTCCCCAAGTGTGGGGCATTCAGCTCTGGGATTTTGCTTCAGGCCCATCTCCAGCTAATAATATTGAATGAATATAAAACAGGGAATGAATTGGGCCTATGGATATTGTATAGTTAAAGCTACTTATAGAAAATTGTAATTTACATGCCTCATTGTTTGAAAATGCTTTACATGTTTTATGAGTGAGTGTCATTTGGTGATTTCAGTTAGTTATTCTCCTTTAGACTCATTTTCATGCTTTTTAAGGGGCTAATTCTGCCCTTACGTTCTGCCCAATAACTCTGCTGGGGCTGGTGAACTCCATGCAGTTAAGTGGGGGGCTGTTTGTGGAGAGGGAAGAGAGCTGCTCCACAGAAGTTACTCCAGCTTAATAACACCCATCTCTACCTTTGGGTCCCAAGGCATCATAATAGTTATTTAGGGTCAGGTTCTGAGAGCTTTACCCATGCTGAGTAATTCCTCACTCTGCGTGAACCAGTATTGAATCATTGCAGTTGCCTTTGGAGTAAGGTGCTACTCAGCATAAAGGCATACTCAGACTCTGACCATCAGTACTGTGTGATAAAAGCATTCCACATCAGATGCCACTCACCCCAACTGACTTCAGTTACTGTCTATCAGAAGAAGTATGATCTGTCGGTCTGAGCATAGCAGTGATGTGCTGGCAGAATTTTCATTCAGACCTTTTTTTATCTCTGTTCCTGATATAGGTATCATTCCTCTGTTCATGTATATAAAACAATCCATCAATTCCATACTCTTTCCCCTTAGTCAAATGCATTAGTACCATACTATATTCTGAGCCTCAGATTTCAAACTGATGGTATCACTTGAATTAACCGGGCCTTCCTGTCTTTGACATCAGTGGGAATTTTGTCATTGATTTCAATGGGAGTAAGATGAGGTCCATTGTTTGTCAGGATTTGAAGCACTATAAAAAGCCTCAGCATTATTATTATAATAGTACTGAAGCCAAATCTTGAGGTTCAGAGTGCCCCCTGTGAGGTTCTGAGCTCCTTTAACACCTAACCAAACGAAGGCTGAGGGGAGATATGATTGCTCTCTATAAATACATCAGAGGGATAAATAACTTAAATAACTCCTCTCCCTTCCTGGTAAGTGTGAGTTTAGGTTTGAAATTAGATGATGGTTTCTAACCATCAGAGGAGCGAAGTTCTGGAACAGTTTTCCAAGGGGAACAGTGAAACCTAACTGGCTTCAAGACTGAGCTTGGTAAGCTTATGGAGGGGATGATATGATGGAATGCGGGGCGGTCCATCAGCGACTGCTGATAGCAAAACCTCCCAACAGCTGGAGATGGGACACTAGATGGAAAGGGCTCTGAGTTACTACAGAGAATTCTTTCCCAGGTATCTGCCTGATGAGTTGCCCACATGCTCAGGGTCTCACTAATAGCCATTTTTGGGGTCAAGAAGGAATTTTTCCCCCAGGTCAGATTGGCAGAGACCCTGGGGGATTTTCGTGCTCCTCTGAAGCATGGGGCATGAGTAACTTGCAGGTTTAAATTACAGTAGAACTTCAGCGTTACGAACACCAGAGTTACAAACTGACCAGTGTGACACTCTGTACCTCGGGGGGAACACCCTGCACCCCCATGTTCATCCTTATAATATGATTGTGTGGTATCCAATGCAAAGTTTGTCATGTCGGGTGTCTTGGGAACAGGGCCGGCTCCAGGCACCAGCTTGTCAAGCAGGTGCTTGGGGCGGCCACTCCGGAGAGGGGCGGCACGTCCAGGTATTCGGCGGCAATTCGGAGGACGGTCCCTCACTCCGCCTCGGAGCGAAGGACCTCCCGCCGAATTGCAGCCGCAGATCGTGATCGCGGCTTTTTTTTTTTTTGGCTGCTTGGGGCGGCCAAAACCCTGGAGCCGGCCTTGCTTCGGAAGGCTCATGATGCACTGAGCATTGTTGTTATAGTAATGTAATGTTATAGGTTGTAATTTCATGTATATAGTTATGAGGCTAAAAATGTGTCTTCTGGGCTTAAAACTCTCCAGGAGCGGAGGGGCAGTTCACACCTCATCAGAGCATGTATGAGACAAACCCAGCCCAGCCTCACAGGAACAAAGGACACTGGCCTAGGCAGCGACAAAGGATCTGTTGGACTCTCAAGTGAGTCACCCCCCTTCCCTTGGTCAGTTTGGGACTACGATGAGGTAATGCTCACCTGACTCTGAAGGGATGGGCAAAACCAAGGGGGAAGAAAGAACTTGATAAAAGGGAGAGACGTTTGCTGTGCTCTCTCCCTTCCACCTACGTCTACAGACACCACCACCAAGCAACTGAAGCGCTGAACAAAGGGGCGAGTCTGGCTGAAGGGCAACCAGCCAGCCTGTGGTGAGAAGCATCGAAGTTTGTAAGGGCACTGAAAGTGTTAAGATCAGCTTAGAATGCGTTTTGCTTTTATTTCATTTGACCAAATCTGACTTGTTGTGATTTGACTTATAATCACTTAAAATCTATCTTTTGTAGTTTATAAATTTGTTTGTTTGTTCTACCTGAAGCAGTGTGTTTGGTTTGAAGCATATTAGAGACTCCCCTTGGGATAACAAGCCTGTTACATATCAATTTCTTTGTTAAATTGATGAACTCATATAAGCTTGCAGTGTCCAGCAAGCATAACTGGACACTGCAAGACGGAGGTTCCTAGGGTTGTGTCTGGGACCGGAGATATTGGCTAGTGTCATTCGGTTGCACAATCCAAGCAGCATCTGGCCAAAAGTGCTCACTCACATAGCTGGGAGCAGCTTACATGCTAGAGGCTGTGTGGGGAACAACCCGGGAGTGGGGGTTCTCACAGCAGAGCAGGGTAAGGCTGGCTCCCAGAGTCGAGGATTGGAGTGACCTAGCAGATCACTGGTCCAGATAACACCAGGGGACTGTCACAACCAATCAACCACACACCACAATCAGGCAGTAACAGAGACAAAAAAAAAAAAGAGCAAATACAGTACTATAGGCGCCGACTTCGTGGGTGTTCCAACCCTGGAGCACCCCTGGGGGAAAAAATGGTGGGTGCTGAGCACCCACTGCCACCCTATCAGTTGCCCCCCCCCAGCACCTCCCGCCCGCCGGTGGGCCCTGTGGATCAGCACCTCCCTCTCCCTGCCCTTGCCTCCTGCCTGCCACCAAGAGCTGTTTTGCAGCATGCAGGAGGCTGGGAGAGAGGAGGGAGGAGCGGGGATGTGGTGTACTTGTGGGAGGGGGCAGAACTGGGCGGGAAGAGGTGGGCGGGACAGGGCAGGGGCAGGAAGAGGTAGTGCAGGGATGGGGCCTTGGGGGAAGAGGTGGAGTGGGGGCGGGGCCTGGGACAGAGCTGGGGGTCAAGCAACTAGGAAATTTGGCTCCGGTGTACAGTACTGTGTTAAATGTAAACTACTAAAAAAAAGGAACATTTGAAAAAAAATTGACAAGGTAAGGAAACAGTTTTTGTGCTTGTTTCATTTAAATTAAGATGGTTAAAAGAAGTATTTTTCTTCTGCTTAGTAAAGTTTCAAAGTTGTATTAAGTTAATGATCCATTGTAAACTTTTGAAAGAACAACCACAGTGTTTTGTTCAGAGTTACGAACATTTCAGAGTTACGAACAACCTCCATTCCTGAGGTGTTCGTAACTCTGAGGTTCTATTGTAGTGTAAATAGTGAATTCTCTGTAACTTGAAGTCTTTCAACCATGATTTGAGGACTTCAGTAACTCAGCCAGAGGTTAGGGGTCTATTACAGGAATGGGTGGGTGAAGTTCTGTGGCCTGCAACGTGCAGGAGGTCGGACTAGATGACCACAATGGTCCCTTCTCACCTTAAATCTATGAGTCTACTGAGTTCAATACTCCACACCTGACAGAATGAGGTCCATTATAGTTACACAGATATGATGGTGTCAATTTTGTTTAATAGGGATATTTTATCTATGAGCATGAGTGAGTGAAAAACGAATCTTTCTTCAGTGGCATGAAATTGTTGCTGTATCAAGACAAAGCCTTTTTGCTGACCCCTGACACTCATCAGTGAATGATGCAATTTGAATGTTTTAGAACAGCAACCTGCTAACAAAGACGAGTTAAAAAAATAAAACTGCACTGCTGCTATTGAACTTTAAGCAAAAGTTTCCAGTTACATCAGAAGTCTCTCTGATACTTGATCTCCCTCAGACTTCCTGCCATTGCCAGCAGCTATGTCAGTTTGTCTCTGACTCTCAGATCTACGTCACATTTGTAGCAAGTAGAGGAAAGAAATAGAATTCAAACCATATGAAAATATGCTAAAAAAAGAGGGAGAAAATACATTGAATTGTTAGGCATGTTGGACTTGAATTTCATTGAGCCACGTTAGTATTTCTATTTGCTTAGGGACAGACATGGCTGCTGCCCCTCCTCCTGAAGATTTGCCTTATGCAATAGCCAGGCACAATGGCAGTGTAGGGAACTCAGCGCCTGCAAGAACTGGATCCTCGGTGTACCTCTGGGGTACACATTAGTTCAAAGGAGGCAGGGAAAAGCAAGAGGAGGCAAAACCATGGTCCTGTACCCCTTTCTAAGTCAGCTCGGTGATTGCAGCCTTGTACTGCCCCACTGCCCCCTATGAAGCTTGTGATAAGATGGCTCCATCCCCACCCGCCAAAGCAGGGCTGTGTTTAAATCCTCACACAATGTAGCCCAGAGGGGAAGGATTCTCTTCTGCATTTTACACAAAGGTCTGGGACCCAGGAAATCCGATTTCTATTCCCACATTTGCCACAGACTTTGTGTGTGACCTCGAGTAGGTCACTTAATCTCTCTATGACTCAATTTCTCTGTTTAAATTGAGCTATTTACTAGGGTATCAAGCGATTAAAAAAATTAATTGTGATTAATTGCACTGTTAAAGAATAATAGAATACCATTTATTTAAATATTTTTGATGTTTTCTACATTTTCAAATATATTCATTTCAATTACCACACAGAATACAAAGTGTACAGTGCTCACTTTATATTATTTTTGAGTACAAATATTTGCACAGTAAAAAACAAAAGAAATAGTTTTTTCAATTCACCTAATACAAGTACTGTAGTGCAATCTCTTTATCATGAAAGTTGAACTTACAAATGTAGAATTATGTACAAAAACATAACTGCACTCAAAAATAAAACAATGTAAAATATTAAAGCCTGCATGTCCACTCCGTCCTACTTCTTGTTCAGCCAATCGCTCAGACAAACAAGTTTGTTTATATTTGCAGGAGATAATACTGCCCCCTTCTTGTTTACAATGTTACCTGAAAGCGACAACAGGTGTGTGCATGGCACACTTGTAGCTGGCATCGCAAGATATTTACATGCCAGATGCTTTAAAGATTCATATGTCCCTTTATGCTTCAACCACCCTTCCAGAGGACATGCGTTCATGCTGATAATGGGTTCTATTTGATAACGATCCAAAGGAGTGCGGAGCAATGCATATTCATTTTCATCATCTGAGTCAGATGCCACCAGCAGAAGGTTGATTTTCTTTTTTGGTTGTTCGGGTTCTGTAGTTTCTGCATCGGAGTGTTGCTCTTTTAAGACCTGAAAGCATGCTCCACACCTCGTCCCTCTCAGATTTTGGAAGACACTTCAGATTCTTAAACCTTGGGTCGAGTGCTGTAGCTATCTTTAGAAATCTCACATTGGTACCTTCTTTGCGTTTTGTCAAATCTGAAGTGAAAGTGTTCTTAAAACAAACATGTGCTGGGTCAACATCTGAGACGGCTATAATATGAAATATATGGCAGAATGCGGGTAAAACAGAGCAGGAGACATACAATTCTCCCCCAAGGAATGCAGTCACAAATTTAATTAACTCATTTTTTTAAACAAGCATCATCAGCATGGAAGCATGTCCTCTGGAATGGTGGCCGAAGCATGAAAGGGCATACAAATGTTTAGCTTATCTGGCACATAAATTCCTTGCAAGGCTGGCTACAAAAGTGCCATGTATTTGAAATGCCTGTTCTCACTTTCAGGTGACATTGTATGTCAGCATTATGTCCTGTAAATGTAAACAAACTTCTCTGTCTTAGCGATTCGCTGAACAGAAATAGGACTGAGTGGAATTGTAGGTTCTAAAGTTTTACATTGTTCTGGTTTTTTGAGTGCAGTTATGTAACAAAAAGAAATCTACATTTGTAAGTTGCACTTTCATGATAAAGATATTGCATTATGGTACGTGTGAATTGAAAAACGCTTTGTGAATTGAAAAACACTATCATTTTTACAGTGCAAACATTTGTAATAAAAATAATAATATAAAGTGAGCACTGTACACTTTGTATTCTGTGTTGTAGTTGAAATCAATATATTTGAAAATGTAGAAAAGCATCCAAAATATTTAATAAATTTCAATTGGTATTCTGTTGTTTAACAGTGAGAAAAAAAGTGCGATTAATCGCAATTAATTTTTTAAATTGCGATTAATATTTTTTTAGTTAATCACGTGAGTTAACTGAGATTAATCGACAGCCCTAATATTTACCTTATCTCATGGGGTCTTGGACAATTTAATTTCTTAATGTAAAAGCACCATGAGAGCCTCAGATGGAAAGCATTACAGAAGTATTGCTACTCACACCAAAGTCTAACATCCTTCACCAGAAACAAAATTGAGTATTTCCCAGTAGAACACTTCCTCTGCAAGCTACCCTAGTTTCAGCTACATACACTTACTCTTCTGCTAGCCCATACATTATATTAGATTATTATTATTGTTATTATTATCTATACCAGTGGTTCCCAAACTTGTTCCGCTGCTTGTGCAGGGAAAGCCCCTGGCGGGCTGGGCCGGTTTGTTTACCTGCCGCGTCCGCAGGTTTGGCCGATCACGGCTCCCAGTGGCCACGGTTTGCTGCTCCAGGCCAATGGGAGCCACTGGAAGCGGCGGCCAGTACATTCCTCGGCCCGCGCTGCTTCCCGCAGCCCCTATTGGCCTGGAGCAGCGAACCGCAGCCACTGGGAACCGCGATCGGCCAAACCTGCGGACGTGGCAGGTAACCAAACCGGCCCGGCCCGCCAGGGGCTTTCCCTGCACAAGGGGCGGAACAACTTTGGGAACCACTGATCTATACAAAGCCTAAAAGTATGCTTGGTGCCTTACAAAACAAGGCATGATCCTTGCCCCAAAGATCTTACACTCTAAGATTAGTCAAAACACAACCAGAAGATAGCAAAAGGAAGAGACGGGGTAGAGGAAGGGGAACACAATAAGAATGTATGGTAGCGTATGAAATACATTCTTCTGCCACAACAGCATAAACTTCCTCTTCTGCCAGACAACAGTGGACCATGTAACTATTAAATCTAATGTAGTCTCTAAGGCCTTATGGAAGTTGGGAAGGCTCCATCTCAATATCCCCATGGGATCCCATATGACGTTGGGTCTGCTCTTCAGACTCAGGTTTTGGACTGTCACCAAGTTTGCCAATGCTTCTCTTTCTATCATAAGCAGCATATTACAAGTTCTTGTTATCTTCAGAACACTTTTCTAAGTCTTTTGACAGCTTGTCCACTGGAGGAAAAAAAGAATAATTGGCAAGCTTCCTTTGTTGTTGACTATTGAGCATGACTGGTAATCTCAGGTTGGCAGCCAGCACTGAGACCCAGGGCATTTTTCTGGGGGAGGACAAAGTAAGAAGCAAAGATTGCATTTTATGACAGTTTGTGTTTCTACATTTTACCAGTTTAGGCCCTCTTCTCATTTATATATTTGAATACTTCCATTTTACTAGTTTAGGCCCTCTTCTCATTTATATACTTGAATACTTCCCCAGCAAAACCTAACCTTCCCCCCAACTCTCCCTTAAAACCAAACACTTTCAAGGGGGTCAAGAGATAATCACCCAGCAAAAAAGTTTTTTTGGAAGGAAATAATGCAATACGTCAAATATTGGAATGCAATTCTAAAGCAGCCAATACAGCATCAGGAGAGCTTAGGAGTGAACCAGCACCTCAGGTAACTACAATCCACTGCTATTATCTGGACCTCTTTCCCTTGTATCCCTTGAGTTCCCTCGCCAAATATGATTGCATTCCCATGCCCCTTCACATATTCCTGCCTTCCTATCCAGTATAATTGCTACTTAATATTCATTGCCTTTGCTCTCTCATCCAGAGATCAGGTCTCCCTCCATCTAATTACAATTGCTTGTCATCCCCAGTTTCTCTCTGCATTCAGATCATCTAATGAACCTATTAAAATGTGGCCTATTCATCTGTCATAGCATTGATATGCCCCAAGAGGCTCTGAATGGCACACCCATTATAGGCAATATAGCAGAACCTTCTGAGACACATTAGCACAGCTGCTGGTCAGCAGACAACGGCTGGAAAAATAACAGATTGAGGGGCCCAGTGAGGCATCAGTTATGCAACAGGCCAACAATAAATAGAAGTGACCTCAAAAGTTTGGATGCTTATCAAAAATTACTTGAGGTGGGTCCTGCTGCCTTCTAAAGCTCAAAGGAGTAGGCCCAAGTTATATCCATGATCGTCTCTTTTGGCCTCAGCCTGATGAGTATTTGTTTTCTGACATCACCTGTCATTTAGGGGCCATATTAGGTCAGCAAGCAATTGTACTTTTGCTGTAGTGAGCCCTAAAGTGATACCCCCATGGCGTCCATCTCAGTCCATCCTTCCTGACTTCTAACACATTAAACAAAATTCCCAGAGATGTTTTCAGCATTACAACTATTCGCCCCACGTTTTCGGGGGGAGGGAGCGGGAGGTTCTGTTAGACATCCCCTGATTGATGATGTTTTGATATATATAATTTTTGTGCAGTACCACGAATGTCTATATGGAAAGGAGCACTTCAAAAATAAATTAATTTTGATGTTTCATGCAGGCTTGATTCCCCCCCCCCCTACTTCCTGGATTTAATCATTTATGAAACCTTCCTAAAATTAAGCATGCGTGTGCACGCACGCACAATTTCAAAAAATTCATTTTTGGAGATTTTTTTTTTTCTTTAGTTGGTTTATTTTTTAACCAACCTCAGTAGCATTCCCAGACCTTTCATTGGCTGCTGCTCAAACTTCTCTTCTGTTTCTTATCTACCTGCTCTTCTAATTATTTTTCTTTATTTTAGTCTGTGACAGGGTGTACCAGGCATTCACTGACCCCTGCTGGAGGCCCCACTCTCTTTTCACACCCTGCCCTAAGCAAGTGTTCTGCTGGAAGAGAAAAGCAGCAAGTTCAGACATCAAGGGGATGCACAGACGCCCTCCCTGGGAGGCGGCAGACCATTGTGGAACCAGGACATGGGGGCGCTAGAGAGGAAGAGTCCCTGCGATGCTGTGCCCTGACACAACTGGGCGCTCTGGTGGTGAGTGCACACTATAACACAATCCGTAAATGGGAATCCTCTGGGATCCTATTCTTCAGCATCACTCTCAAAAGACCTTAGGAGAGCTGGGTGCAGCTCCTTCCGCCTTCCAAAGAGGCTCACTCAAGCAATGAGAGACTATCCTTCCTGACTGTGCCTGAGTATCTCTTGCCTTGCATCTTGTGTAAGTCAGTTCCACCTGTGCAAACTGGATGCAAAATGCTACCTGGTTAGCATTTCCCACTCACTTGCACCAATGAGCAGCATTTTACATCAACTTTTCACAGGTATAACCACTCCTACAAGGCACAATGCAGCAGAGAATCAGGCCCACTGCTTCAACAGTACTGGGGTGTCCTTACAATTTGTGGCACCCCATGCAAGAATCCTAACCTATTTAAGAGGGAGGAGTGAATCTGGGCCAAGTGTATCTTCTCCTTTGTTCTCATTACTTGTCATTTCTACATTTTACTCCTGAAGACAGTGGCAAAACTCTGACTTTAATGAAAACAGGAGCAGACCCTTTGGGAATTAGGAAAATGCTCAACACCTGAGCACAGGTCACCCTGATTTGTCTTTTTGTGATAGCAATTACTTGTAGGTTTCATGCTTTTCTTAGAAATAATCAGAGACTTTTTAAAAAAAAATCTGCCCTGTGGTTACTAACTTTGGAATCAGTCTTGTATCCACTAAAGAAAATGGCAACACTCCCACTGAGACTATGGGAGCAGGATTGGATCCTTTAATTTCATCTGAAAAAAATGTTTAATCTAGGACTCTTTGAAAATAGGAGCAGAGGGAAAAGAAGTCCCAGTGTAAATATAGTGCCGCTCTGAATGGTAGCAAGGGCAGTCACTCCAGGAGGAAAAAAATTGTTACTTTTAAAAGGAGCATTATTCATGTCAATATATGTATATGTGACTTTCCCCCCCTTAATTGTTCTTTTTTTTTTCTAGTAACAAAAAGCTCACCACCAACACACACAAAAAATCAATGCCAGTAATCCAATCCCATGCAAGCAGCCCTACAATAACCAGCCAGTGTACCAGGAGACAAAATAACTCCACTAAGGAAACAGATTTCACTGTCAAGACAACAAGGGGAAAAAATTGTCAACGTTCTACGAAGTGTCTTGCATAACATCCTCTAGATGCTGCTAGACATTTCCCTTCCTCTGCCTTGTTATGGCTATGGCAGGCATCTCTGTGTACAGATGACAGTTTTGACATACATAGCATGTATTGAAATATAGGCATATACAGGATAGCTTTAAGAGATGTTCATCCCAAGTGTAACTCCATCAACTTCAGTGGAATTACACTAAAGATTAATTTGGCCCAGAGTGTCAGCTTTGACTCTGAATTTCCTTTCTTCAGTTTGTGCCAAAAATGTGATGTGTCACTTCATTTTCGGTTTGTGTGTGTGAGTGACTCTGCTCCTATTAAAGTCAATGGAACTTTGCCACTGATTTCATCCTATGTTAGATCATGCTGACTTTATCATTACAATCCCCTTATGTAATAAAACAGAAAACTGTGAAACAGATCAGTTAGATAGTTTAAATTTTCTTTTGTTTTGCAACTATCAGTGGGGGAAAACTATCTCTGTTAAATTTAGTTTCACAACAGGTGAGCTAAATCCTGAGATAGGATGAGCAACTCTCAACGAAGTCAAGACAATATTTGGCTTAGCCTTAAACCTCCCCCAAACTACATTTTTAGTACTATATACATTTTTAAGCAACATCTACCTTACTCCCCTACTTTTTAAATTAATATTGGGTCAAGTTCAGATATAGTGTTAACTGGGTTGGTGAAGGGTCTGCTTACACCAGAACTGAATTTGGCTGGAGTGCAGGAAGACATTTCCTTCCATGTACTGCACACTTCAGTTAAAGATTTAGGCCCTGATTCTGCAAAGACACATGTGCTTAACATATGCACAGTCCCACTATGCAGACTCCTGGCATAAAATATGATTTGATTTCAAAAAAACACACCCACACAAAGAAACAATGTTGTGCAATGTCTTACGTGTGAAATGTATCACAAGCGGGTCTAAGCGTCATAAGATTAAATAACCAAATTACAAGGTTCAAATCATACACTTTAGAGGGAAAACTAAGTAGCAGCAAAATATTTATTTTCAATAAACCTAAAATTGTTGGTTCAATAACATTGTTAACTTGCAATACAGCAGCTTATTGACAATAATAATTGCATCACACGTCTACTGCATTTTTCAGCCTAAAGGATTGCATATAGTATTGTGAAACTACAACTGCTACTGGGGTGAAAAGTAGCAACGAATGAGTGTACAACACACTAACAATAGAGGAAGGGACATTTTGGCACAGGAAACCAGGACACACCCCTTCCCCTGTATAAGTCTCTTTGATGATTACTCAGAGACAGGAAGTAAAATTTTCACTCAGGAGCCTAAGTCTGTGAAGTGCCTAAATCCCCTTTGAAATGGGACTTAGGCTCCTAAGCCCAGATCCTCAAAGATGCTTAACTCCCACTGAAATCAATGGGAGCTAGAAACCTAAATACAATGAGGATCTGGGCATAGATCACACAGATGCTTTTGAAAGTTTTAACCAGAACCTGTCTTTAAGGTCTCAAGTGAAAGACAACACATGGTCCTCGATTTATCTACTCTAGAAAGGTAAAAAGGTGAGCTGACCCTTACTGCATTCGAATCTAAACTGCCCAGCTGAGATTTGAATCTAAGTTGATGTTTAAGGGTTCCCAGTCAATGACCACTGCAAACCGATGTGAACTTCAATGGAAATCCCAGTGCCAGGAAGGGGGGATTGGGAGCTGTCTCAACACGCCAGCTGTGTTATGAAACCCTTCCCGGAAAAGCAGCAGGACGGAAAGAGGGAGCAGGTGGAGGGGTTGCAGCAGAGAGGGCAATAGCAAAGGCAGGGGTAGCAGGAGTGGGTGCACAGGAAGGGGAACAGCAGCGAAGAAGAAGCAGCAGAGAAGAACGGGGAGGATGGAAGCACCAGCAGGGAAGAGCAGAGGGGGAGGAGGAGCCAGCGAAAGGTTGCCTGACTGGTCTGGACCCAAGGCCTTAGAACGCGGCCCCTGAGGGGAGGGAGGAGAAGGCGTGGCGCACCCCGTGCGCGTGTTCGAAAACTCTAACGTCACAATAGCGGCCGCCGGCGGCGGCGGCTCCTGCCCGGTCCCAGCCGATCGGGGCTGGTTTGAGCTGGTGCGTTGTCATAGCGACGCAGTCTGGCCTATAAATACGAGCTCTGCTGGCGCTACGGCTTTTGTCAGTCAGTGCTCTGAAGCCGGCCGGCAGCGCCTGTGGCGGCTCCTCCAGCCCGGCTCCTCCTCGGGCGGCGCGTCCACTCCGGCTCCAGCAGCCACCGAGCTCAGCGGGGCCCGTCTCTGAGGAGGAGGCACGGGACTAGGGGGCCGACCGGCTGCCGGGCGAGGCGCTGAACCATGACGGGCGCTGATTAAGGTGAGGGGGCCGGGCGAGCGCTCTGCCGGGGGAGGTGGGTAGGAAGCCGGCCGGCCGCTGGGGCCACGTGTCTCTCTCCAGCCCCGGCGGAGGGACGGGCTGGGGGCCGCGCTGCGCAGCGTCGATGACCCATCCGGAGGCGCAGAAAGGGGGCGTCCCGCGCAGGGCGGTGAGGGGCCGCGGAGCCGCCAGCCGTGCCGGGAGAAGGGGCTGCGCGCTCCCTTGTGAGAGCCGGTTTGGTCCGCAATGGCCATGCGGACGCGGCCTCCTGCGCCGCGGGCTTGGCCCCGGAACTCGGCTGCGGCGGGCCCGGCCCGGCCACCGCAACGGGATCGCGCGGTTGAAATGGTACAAAATCGCCCCGGTGATTGCAGTAGCGATCCCTCCAAACCAGCGGGCACGTAGACTGCCCTGAATCGCTTACGTGGAAGGGGACTTTAAAGTTTTCCTTTAAGTTTATTTTGGCTCCTTTAAATTGGCCCACAAGTGAATGCCTGAAATCATCTGCATTTTGAAAAACATGCGAAGCTGTTAGTGAGGGGTGCTTTCCTTGGGCCGGGGGATCTCCGTTTAGCTGTTGTTCGTAGTACTGAAGCTTGTGTACTTTGGAGCGAAGGAATTAAACATTAACTTGAACTTCTAGGTTTATAGTGCTGGATGTGAACTTTCTCTTTGTGAACTAGACAACTATGTCAGTACTCCTTGGGGGATGCAGGCCGTGTGTTCATTTAGAAGACTTAATCTGTGAGAAGCTAAAGTGATGCTGCAGACTTCCTGTGTGTTAACTCAAGCATGCGCTAAAACTGCCCGTAGAACAGTTCAGTGATAACCTGAAATTATAGCTCTCATTTCGTCACAGTAATTGTTGAAAGAACATTAAGGTTGCAAAGTCAAGATGCGAAAGTTAGGAAATACCAGAGTTAAGGTTGCCCGTGCAATCTAAATTCAGCCCCCTTGTGTATTAGGATACAGTTTTAATTACATGATGCACAATTTTTTTCCAGAGCTTCCTTGCTTCTTTCAGTGCATATGGCAAACAGGACTCACTAAATGTGACTATTTAGCATTTTATAGCAATTAAAGGGAGCTGTGATTTGAACATAGATGTCAGTTGCACATGATTCAAAATCAGGTTTCCATTTGTCTCAAACTGGGCACCCAGAAAATGAGTACATAATTGACCACCTGTAAAAAGTTTAGTTTAAGTGACTTGCATAGGAACTCTGTGGCAGAGACAGGGAGAGAATCTGCCAATTCTCCAGGGTTGCATTCAGCTGCCTTATTCTTCAAAAAGTCCCCTGCCTCATTTGTTAAACACCTTCCAAACTCCTCCTCAGATGAGGCAGCAGTCTTACAGACAATAGCTTTGTTGACTATCCAACCCCGATTTATTTCCTGTCCATTGAATGAAGGAAGGTTCTGGGAGAGGTGTGAGGCTAATGGTAATTAAAGACCCCCAATGCATACAACACTAGGGCATTTCCTGAGTACTAAATTTTGCAGCCATAACTCTTTTAACTTGCAGTGTTTTATGTATTTTCCTAAGCTTTTAAAAAAAAAAAAAAAAAAACTGTCATGTGGAACCATATCAAGCTCTGCCAAAATCATTAACAAGGTTGGGGGTCTTTAGATTCACAGCACAGATGTCTACCACTTGAGTTAATAAAATAATTGGTTGCCATCCTCCATTTGGACCAGCCTGTAGAGATGCATGAAATACATATACTTGACTAGTGGGTTTCACAGCTATTTGTTAGACAGCTGAGGAAAACGGAGACTTGGGACTTCTAAGTTCAGTTCCAGATTCTGGAAGGGAGTGTTCTCTAGTAGTTTCAGCCCTTGTCCCCTGGCATTTGAGTGAGGCTACTTTGTCTTCAGTTGCCTGTGTGCCTGTGGGGGAAGCATTGGCAGAACAGGAGAAACCATCTCCTGTCCTCCTTTATTGTCACACCAACTTGGCAGCCATGTGGAGCAATTGCAGGGAAAGGCCTATTCAATCCCTGGTCTGGAACATGTTCTGTACAAACAATTTTTAGATAATTTAGCTGCCAACCTCAGAGTATGTACAGATAGCAATTTTCAGAGTCATAACTTGGCCAAATATTTGTTGCATATGTAACTACCTGTAGAGTGACTTGAGAGATGAAATGACGAATGGTAGTAAACAGGCATGTTTAAAAATACTTGTGATGTTTTTTATATAACTTGCTCTACTTAGTGTGTACTCTTCAATGTATTCCTGTTTCTAAAGTAGAAAAATGACCATTTAAATAAATTTGATATGGAAGTTAGGATTTTTTAAATCATTCTCTTTTCTTTGAACAGTTTCAATGCAACATCATACAACTGCTGCACAGAGGACAGAAAACTTGCCTTGATCTATCAAGACTTTGCTTTTCTGAAGCACATCTTTGGGTGCACAGTTGAAAGAATTTGAACAAAGCTGATATTTCTTAGTTGTCCATGTAAGTTTGTGGATCTTGACTATCATTTGTGGGGGGGGGTCGTTGCTAATTTGAATGAACTAACAAATACCTCTTTCGATATCCAGTTTGTTGCACTTACACTCTTAGAAACAATGAACAGCTTCAGCAATGAGGAGTTTGACTTCACCTTCCTTGATGAAGGCTTTACTGCCAAGGATATTCTAGACCAAAAAATAAATGAAGTTTCTTCCTCTGTAAGTATGCTAGCAAAACATGAGTGCATTTTCTTAAAATACAATTTTATATATTAACTGTACTCTGTACCATATTTCTAAGTTTTACTTTCTGCTCAAAAAATCCTATACTGTAACTTTGCAGAACACTGAGCGAGGGGGCATAACTGAAGATGACCTGATTTTTCTTTTAGGATGATAAAGATGCTTTCTATGTTGCTGACCTTGGGGATGTCCTAAAGAAGCATTTCCGATGGTACAAAGCACTCCCTCGAGTAACACCCTTTTATGCCGTCAAATGTAATGACAGTAAAGCTATAGTGAAGACACTTGCTGCCCTTGGTGCAGGGTTTGATTGTGCTAGTAAGGTAAGATCTTCAGTTTTTGATGGTAACTTCATATATGGATGTTACATACGATCAAACAAAGCTGAAACTAGGAGTGTTTGATTGTCAATGCTGCATCTTCACACACTTTCTGGATGAGATCATCCATTTGTTTGTTTTCTAGCTAGTAGTGTGTAATCTGTTTCTTCTTTTTCCAGACTGAAATCCAGTTGGTACAGAACATTGGTGTACCTCCAGAGCGAATAATATATGCAAATCCTTGCAAACAAATCTCTCAAATTAAACATGCTGCCAACAATGGTGTGCAGATGATGACTTTTGATAGTGAAGTAGAGCTAATGAAAGTTGCAAGAGCTCATCCAAAGGCAAAGTAAGGGGTTTTTGGTTTTGTGCATCTTAATGGGCTTAACATGTTTAAATTCACCTATCCTGTATTAGCTGTGTGCCTAGGTAACACACACATTCAGCTTTATTTCTAAGGGCAGGTCTACACTAACCCCCCAATTTGAACTAAGGTACGCAACTTTTAACACTAACACAAAATTGGAAGAGAACGCAGAAATTTTTCTGTCCAGATACACGTCTGTCAAGTACAGTTTTGTATCATACTGGCTTATAAGGAACCAAGGACAATACAAACTTGCTTGCATGTTAAATTAGGTCCACCTTCGTTAAGCCAACTTTGCTGTAAAATGTTATTTTAAATTTGACTTGCTATAAGTCTCTCTCAGCAGTTCTGTGGGTTGTTACCCCAAAATGGGTCGCAACCCTGTTTTTAATGGGGTTGCCAGGGCTGGCGTTAGACTTGCTGGGCCTGGAGCCAAAGCCCGAGCCCCTCTGCTTGGGGTCAAAGCCTTTAGAGTTCTAGCCCTGGGTGGTGGGGTGCAGGTTACAGGCCCCCTGCTTGGAGCGGAAGCCCTTGGGCTTTGGCTTTGCCACCCTTCCTACCCCTCCTTCCCAGCCTGAGGTATGAGGCTTTGGCTTTGTTCCCCCACCTGGGGCAGAGGGACTTGGGCAGGCTCAGGCTTCAGCCCCCCTCATGACTACAGTTTTGTTGTTAGAGGGGGGTTATGGTGCAATGAAGTTTGAGAACCCCTTCTATAAGTTAGACCCCATTCTCCTGACCTGAAACCTATTTCAACCAGATTGTCTGCTGCTCTAGAAAATCTAGAGGGTTGACACTAAATTGGACACTGTTTCTAGGCTAGTCTTACGCATCGCAACTGATGACTCCAAAGCAGTTTGTCGCCTGAGTGTTAAATTTGGAGCTACCCTCAAAACTAGCAGACTTCTTCTGGAGCGGGCAAAAGAACTTGACCTTGACATTATTGGAGTCAGGTTAGTAATAACTTGGATCTGTATATACAAACTGTCAAAACATCCATCTAGAAATATGCATTGTAATCAAGGTCTACATAAATATGTAAATGACTTGCCCACTCACAAGAACTGACACCTTAATCTGCTACTACATATTACTTTTGTCTAAATAGTTACTTAAATCTTCCAAAAGGCAACTGAGATTTGCATCTGTCTTCCAGTTTCCATGTTGGAAGTGGCTGTACTGACCCAGAGACATTTGTTCAAGCTATTTCTGATGCCCGTTGTGTCTTTGATATGGGAGTAAGTATGAATTTACTTGCCTAAGAGCATTGCTTCTGGACCACTATTTTATGGTACTGACCATACAGCTGACTTGTCAGAATGAAATGCCACTTGAACAAAGTAATGTACAACTTTGGAACCAAAAACTTAAAATAAGAAGCTTTATAACCTTTCCTGTACAGTTAGTATTCAGTGTCATATGGTCAGTTACTTTTTTGAATCTTGGTAATCCTTTGATAGTTGACCCAATATTTAAGTTTTGTGAGGAAAAAAGACTTACTAAATCTTACAACCAATTTAAAAAAAAAAAACTTTACCAAAAACAATATAGAATCTTAAACATTCCCTGTTGTTCTCACAAAGCACTAGTGCAGGAGAACCAGCAAGTTAAAAATTTACTAGTCTGTTTTCTTTGTCAGAAGTATCAATAAAATGGATTTTTATTTTTTTATTTTGAAGAGTTTAATCTTCAAACTGAGTTGGTTTTGACCTATGTTAGACTATTCAAGAATCACTTCTTTGCTTGACTGTCCCATTTTAACATTGCAGACAGAGCTTGGTTTCAGTATGCATCTGCTTGATATTGGTGGTGGCTTCCCTGGTTCTGAAGATGTCAAGCTTAAATTTGAAGAGGTATGATGATTTCTAATTAATACTTGGTTTATCAGGTTGTGAAGATATTTTGATAGAGTAAACTTGGACAGACATTTATTTACCTGGTATCTTGGTTCCCTTTGATTTGTATTAAGACTAGTGGAATCTGTTTTTGATTCTGAACTGAAGTCATAATTTCTTCTGTTAATTGCAGAATCAAGTAGATGATGGCCTTAGCCCTTTAAATACATATGACGTTAGTTAACAGACCTAGTAAATGCTAACATGGCAAAGGCTTGTGTTAGAGGGCTTTCCCTTCCCCCTCCCACTTCCCTGGTTCTTGACACAAAGACAGCAAGCAGCAAAAGACCAGAAGTCCAAAGTGCACACAATGCAATGTTTGTTTGGGATTAGTTTCCAAGCAAGCATATTCCAAAGCCCTTCACACCAGTTGAGCTTATATAGAGATATGCCGATAGTCTCTTCCCCAGTGTTCTCTTCCCAGCTCTGATGCCGCAGAGCGTTTACCCTGTTATTCCCTGTTCCTGTTCTCCCTCCTTAGCAAACATGATTCCAATTTCCCTTCCACTTCCTGTTTGATCCCAGTTTATATAGCAATAGTCTCAGCTATACCTTAACCAGTGGTTTTACTGAAATTTAACTAACCAATCCTAACACATTGTAACATAATTTTCTAACCAATTATATCCCACTACCCTAATTAACTTACACCTAGCAAAATTAATTATACAGCAGACAAAACAATTAGAGAACCAGATAAATTAACAATAGAAAAGTGGGGGCCATAAAGATAAAACAATACAGAAATGGGGGTTCCACAACCCTTGATAACAGCCTATCTGGCAAGAAATCAAACGAAGTGTTCTTTAACCATCTTAAGATCTGTTTCTTTATCTGGTGGTGGTGGGAACGATCAGGACAGGATTGTCTTCATAACAGCCCAATACCACCTTATTTCAATGTGACTGGTTTGGAATGTGAGGATGTGACCATAAGCTTCCTAGCTTATGGCTGCTCCTGCTGTTTAGCCAAAGGCCTTAGTTGGAGGCCTTGCTCTTAGGCTAGCCTAGTGAGAGAAGGCCCATACACAGGCGGACAGTGATTTTGATTCTTTGTTTTTATACCTCTAACCAGCTAAGTGACTAAAAATACATCTAAGTTCTTAAAGTATAGGCCCTTACAAGCAGGCCTGAATATCTATATTCTAACACTCCACCCCTTTCTTTTTCTTTTGGAATCCTCCTGCCCAGGTATCCCTAGAAAAGCATAAGACATATGGCGACACATTTCCTGATAGGGCCAGGCATCAAGGTGGAATGTGTGAATGCTCCATCTGTCCCACTGCCCCTTGTGTAGTACAATGCCCTGCACCTTCTCTCGTACAGGCATACTACGTCTATTCCAATTAGTGTTCCAGATTTCCCATTATAGTGGGCCTGAGAAGGTTGGGTCCAGGTTGTCTAGTACACTTGGGGGGGCTTACTACATTACTTATAGGTTCTAATTAGTGGCTGTTCTTTAGAGGGTTGTGCCCCTCTTGACTGTTTCCATATACAACGGTAACACAAGTATACTTAACAATACACCAGCCACTGTGATAACCCACAGCAACACTGAGAGTCCTGGCCACTGTAGTATAGTCCAACATCCTGGTCACCACCCAAAAAACTGCTTCTCCTCCTTTGACAAGGGTCAAAATTTTAACACCATTTTGGAGAATATATTTTAAGTGGTGTCCAGTTGCAGTGAGCTGCTCCTGCAGTCTTCACATGCTTTTGTCCATATCATGAGTCCACTGGATATTTACAGAAAAATGGGGTATTGTCCAAACAAGCTCAACCATTTTGTATGGAATTGGGTAGTATGCACTAGTTCGCTTGTGCACAGCAATGCGTTCCACAGATCCATATGTGCACCATAGTCCTGATGGCAGCGTGTAGATGTGTGTAACTGTGCCAGATGCTGGTGGAATTGTGTCCCCAAGTGTTGTGTACATTCCTAGCAAACACCATATATATATATATATATATATATATATCTCCCCCCCCCCCCCCCCCAATGGCGCCCATTTGCAACAGGCCATTAATTCTGCCCCTCCATGGCCATTGAGGAGGGACACATTCAAATATTTTCTCAGGACAAACAATTATTTAACTGAATTGTCTGTTTTACACCATTTCATCCTCCCCATCTATCCCCCAGTGGTTCAGAGAGCTCCTCCCTTTCTCATTATTCCCATAGGGCTCATGGAGATCACCTTAGTTGCATTCCTTTCCCACAGTATCATGGTAACAATTACACAGGTGCTAGACCCAAAGTTGATGTCTTAAGGCTGTTCTGGAGTAAAAATTGGGGCCTCTATTTTAGTGACATAGCCTTATTTTATCAATTGAGATGCTGTTGTGACTAAGGAAACAGTTGCTGTGGGAAATCTAACATTGACTCTTCAAGAAAACATGAGTCTTGTTTTCAATTTCTAATATGAAGAAATTGCTGCCTTACCCTGTATGATTCTTAATGCTGGCCCTAGTGTAGAACCAGCTAAACAATACAGGAAGGGTGCTGTTCAGTAAAATCAGATGCAGTACACAAGTCTAAATCCTGATTTAGAAATGAGTTCTCATATTTCTACGTCTGTTAATACGTACACAAATAGTCTAATCTGTGAAGCTTCCAGAAATAATTAAAGAGATAAAGGAATAATTTTCTAGACCCTTTACATCATATCTTTTTTGATTCTTTTAATTTGTTTAGCCTACTAAAAATAGGAGGAATTTGAGACTAGGAAAGTGTACATCTGATCTAGAAACAAAACAACTCTGATTCTGTGAAAATTCAACTTCCAGAAAGGTCAATTGCTCAAACTGACTTGTGGGAAGCCATCCAGAGTGTGATTCTCCTTTAGTTTAAATCTCTTAATTTCTGAGACATTTTTATAAGTTTTTTTTTATTTTATGCCTTTTATTAACTACATGTTGAAATGACTCTTAGTTTTTGCAGACAGCAAGGTACTAATTTCATACCAGTAAAAGCTTAAACAGTGTCTCCCCATGTTGTTTTATTCCATAACGCTTTTAGACCATGCAAATAGCTAATGCCGTGTACTGATTTTTAGTGCTTTATGACTGGGCTGTTTTTAGATCCTTATCCTTTTGGCTCTTGCAATAGCCAGTTTAATAACTTTTTAGTTTGGTGCTTTGTACAGTCACTAACAACCTTACGTGTCTCTTGATTAGATCACAAATGTAATCAATCCGGCATTGGACAAATACTTTCCTTGTGATTCTGGAATAAGAATTATTGCAGAGCCTGGCAGATACTATGTTGCATCAGCTTTCACACTGGCCGTTAACATAATTGCAAAAAAAGTTGTATTAAAGGAGCAGTCAGGTTCTGATGGTATGTAAAACTAGATCTCCTAATCTCATTTGCAACCAGATAGAAAACTCACTTTCCAAAGGTTCTTATTTTCATATTTTCATCTCCTTTTAGATGAGGATGATATTAATGGCAAAACTCTTATGTACTATGTGAATGATGGAGTGTATGGATCATTCAATTGCATCCTATATGATCATGCACATGTTAAGCCAGTCTTGCAAAAGGTACAGTATACCTCCAGATCAGGGGTGGGCAAACTCTTCCCCCCCCCCCCCCCCGAGGGCCACATCAGGGTTCCAAAACCTTATGGAGGGCTGGATAAGGAAGGCTGTGCCTCCCCAAACAACCTGGCCCCTGCCCCCTATCCACCACCCTCTATCTAACCACCTGGCCCCTGACAGGCCC
The DNA here is from genome assembly GCF_028017835.1 of Emys orbicularis. Classification (NCBI taxonomy): domain Eukaryota; kingdom Metazoa; phylum Chordata; order Testudines; family Emydidae; genus Emys; species Emys orbicularis. The sequence continues at coordinate 32,644,031 of NC_088685.1, forward strand.
CCTGGAACTCCCACACCTATCCAACTGCTCCCTGTCCCCTGCTTGCCCCCCAGGACCTCTGCCCCTTATCCAACCTCCCTGCCCCTTTACCATGGAGCTCAGCTGCCAGTCTCAGTGCTCTGCACTGCCTGGCCAGAGCCAGCCATGCCACTGTGCAGTCTAGAGCACCAGGGCAGGCCGGCAGCTCTTGCAGCTGCGCTGCCTGGCAGGAGCTCACAGTTCTGCTGCCCAGAGCGCTGACTGCATGGCGAGCTGAGGCTGTGGGGGATGGGGGACAGCAGGGGAGGGGCCAGGAGCTAGCCTCCCCTCCAGGGAGCTCAAGGGCCAGGCAGGATGGTCCCGCAGGCCAGATGTGGCCTGCAGGCCGTAGTTTGCTCACCTCTGCTCCAGATGCTAAATCAACATAGACTGCTCATTCCACTGTGCAAATAAATTCAAGCATAATGCCTTCATATTCCACCCACCACCATCTTTACCATCCTGCCACCACTCCTGACAAATGCCTGGGTTGGCAAATGTGAGCTCTGGGCGGGCCATTCAGTGGAGCAGATTCCAAAGTTGAAGATCACTTATGTAGGAGGCCCTGCCAGCCACTGTTTTTCTTCCACACTTTAGAGCTGGAGTTCTATGCTTTTAATCACCTCAATCATGGCAGCTATTTGTTTGGGAAAACTCCTGCTTTAGTCCTGTGTAAGAAAAGTAGTAGTCAAAAGTAATTTGTAACTTACTTCTCTCTTCAGAGACCTAAACCAGATGAGGGCTGTTATTCCTGTAGCATTTGGGGACCAACATGTGATGGCCTGGATCGTATTGTTGAGCGCTTTGATATGCCAGAGTTGCAAGTTGGTGATTGGATGCTATTTGAAAATATGGGTGCCTACACAGTTGCAGCGGCTTCCACTTTCAATGGATTCCAGCGGCCAGCAATAAATTATGTGATGTCAAGGCCAGCATGGTTAGTAACTTGTCGCACTTCTGCTTTAGATGGGAGACCTTTACTAGGTCTGCCAAGAGCTCTTGATGTTTATTCACTTGAAACAAAACTCCTTGTTGACTACTTATCCAAAGGTCCATTTATTATGAATTGACAAGTGTTACTTCACGTAGAATTGTCTTCTATAGCTAGCTGGATTTAAAGGGATGCTCTCTAATTTATAGTAGCCTAAAACTACATTGCTGAGACTTACTTATTTCCTTGGGCCCCCTTTTATTTAAAAAAAAAAAAAAAAAAAAAAAAATCAGCTCCCATTTTGTTTTCAATGGGATTTGGACACACTGCCTTGTTAAATGCTTCTGAAAATTCCACCTTAACATAACAGATTACTTAGTGAAACTCACTGCATTTGTTAGCACTGTATCTAGAGAGAATATAGTTTCCCCTGTGTAGTAGGTCATCCCTTTGCATGGGTCTTTCACATAGCCGCTAAGGTGTTAATTTTAAAATGGGGGTGGGGGAGGTCTTTTTGTAAAACCACAAATTTGGCTGAAAAACTTATCAGGTGAACAGTAGACTTGAAAACGTGTCAGTCACTTGGGTTGCTTTACAGATAATATATTGAATTACTATTGTGGTCATCTGACAGGAAGAGAATTTTCCATTTGCCAGAGTGACTATTTCTACGCTGGGGTGCTTAAGCTCTCTAGTGTGGATGTAGCTATACTGGCAGTTACACCCCCCCCTTATTTATTTTTATTTTATTTTTTTAAACCAGTACTGTAAAACCACCTCATGAGTGAAACTAGCTACACAGAAAAAGCACAATTCTGCCAGCATAGCTGGGTCAGTCAGGGATTGTACCTCTTCACACCCCTCATGTTACACAGCTATGCTGCCAGAAGTCTGTGTAGACCTGGTCTAACTTAAATTAGTGGTGTCCCAACATGTAGCCTGCTGGTATGCATTAGCCCCTTTAACACACATTTAAATTGCAAGATTTCATTTAAGTGTCTAGCTTTCTGCATTCATATTTGGAAACTTTGTATTTTGAAAGAAGTGTGAACTAATGTAGACTCTGACATCTTCAAGAACCGTGGGTAGTGAGGGGAACACCTGAGTGAAATGCTCAGTTTGTTGTAACGAAGCTTAACATTCCTCTGGCCTGGTCTGCACTTAAATTCTGCTGGTGTCAAGTAGGAGTGGAAAAATCACATGCCACCCAACATAACTGCATCTACATTAGGGCTTTTGCTGCCAGCAAAATTGGGTGGATGGGGTGTGTGGAGGGGCGATTGAGTAATTGAATGTGCCCAAACAAGTCATTCTAATTATTCAGTGATGCTGAATGCAATTCTAATTTAAAGCTGTTACTTCATGATTCACATTCTACTTCTGAGCAAACCTGTTATCAGTAGATCTGGGGATGAAGTTAGATCCTAATTTGACCTGCCCAACAAGATCCTTTTTGATACTGGAATCCATTAAAACAGGGTAAAATATATAGACTGTTTTCTGACTTATTTTTTTCCTCTTATTTAGGCAACTAATGCAACAGATTAAGGAGCAAGGTTTCCTAGCTGAAGAAGAGGAGCAGGATGTCAGTACTTTGCCACTGTCTTGTGCCTGGGAAAGTGGAATTGAACATCATCCAGCAACTTGTGCTTCAACTAGTATTAATGTATAGATATTGTTTAATTGCAAGTTTATTAATTGAATCTCTAGGGCATTTTGGGGACCATTAACTTAATTCTTGCTAGAATTTTTAAATGTTTTTGTTTTTTAAGTCTAGGGTCAGCATAAATGCAACAAAATGGATGACTAGGAGATGGGGGTCACATTATCTGTGTTCCTATGGAAACTATTTGAATATTTTATATGGATTTTTACTCACTTTCAAGTATGCTACTAAAGATTAACCCTTGACTGTCAGACAAGCATTTGTAGCTTGTATATTGGCAGAATGGGCTGAGCTTAGTGTTGTGACCTAACTGTTTTAAAATAAAGTATTGAAATAACTGGCTATTCTCTGGTGTACATGAATTTAAAACTGTCATGAATGGATGTTAAAGTATTGATGGTTGCTCTATGCCAAATAGACCTAGTAAAGGATGTGCAGTGAATTTAGCTGGCATGCTTTCAAGACAGTTTTGCAAGGCTAAATTTAGCATTGCATAGTGTACAGTAAACCTGCTCTTCTAGGTTTTATGGTAATACAAATGAGAGCTGAAATACTTATGCAACAGTCAGCACAGGTGGCTAGTCAACTTAATCCATTAGAGAAGTGGACTTCACAAATTTTTGCACCTGTTTAACTAACTGTTTTAAAATCTTAAACTGCTGTAACTTTCTCATGTAGACATACCCTGAAGTTTGGCATCTGCCAGTGAGGTTCATGACAATGCAAGTCCAGCTCTAATGACATGTAAAATGGAATTACGGGACTATGCTGCATCAGACATGGTGCAGTAGTAAATTGACACACTTCCACAAACATCTGTTTGTTTCATAGGTTCACCACCTCCCACTCACTAATGGATAACACTGTTACAGGAAAGTTATATAGTGAGGCTTTTAATTTATTTTAAAGCTATGTTAGTACATTGTGTTGTCCTGTCTTCTGTGGGAAGTATTTTTGCTGTTCATTTGTCATATGTTCTGTTTCTCTCAGAAGCTAGGGCTAGCACAATGGGACCAGCCAACTGCTCAGAGATCTGTTTGTCTTCTGTAGTTCTATATAAATGTCAAAACCAGGAAAAAAAAATTAAAAAATGCAGCCTAGAGTGCTAAAATGCATCATTTTCATACACCGAATTCTGTACTACAGCATTCATGATGGATGAGTAAAGCCTTCCCTCAAACTGCTCCCCTATGTAACTATAGCAGGTACTCCACAACCCAAGTCTTACTGCTTTTGCTACGCAGGCCTTGTCTAGCCAAGGAAATAAATGTCTAAAAATCTGTTGGCTATCTTTTTAAAACAGTAGCATTTATGGGTTCTGCACCTTTTTAAAAACTTCTTAGCTGGTTATTATCAACCCAACAAGGAGTCTAGGGTCAATCATGAACAGATGGTTTTTAGAAGTGTTAAACCTATCTACTACTATTAGCCAACATGTTCCTAAATACAGCCCAACCTATTTTCATACTTTAGAGATGGCTACCGTGAGACGTTTTCTGAACAGTTCTGGGAAAAGGCTGCAGAGCCTTGGGTTATGGTAGCAATTTTCATCTTGGCCACGGCAGCTCCTCACCTGTCCTCAGCATAAGGATAGTGAAGTATTAACCAAGTTTTGCTACATCCAGTGCCATACTCTGAATGGCAGGGACCTGACTCCAGCCATACATTCTAGCTGTGGAAGGTCCCTCACAAGCTGAGTAGACTGGCTGAAGCCAGCTCTTCACTTGAGGTGTGTAACCAGCCTCCAAAGGGGTTGAGCCACCATTTAGCATAGCAGAGTTCTGGATACAGGTAGGGACTGTAGGGTATGCTGTGGGCTGCTGGCTAAAGGTAATTTACCTTCACCTATGAACCTGCTGGGCCATCAAATCCTCCATTCTTGGTCACCACACTTGTCAGTCCAAACCCAGCTATATTGTTTCTTGCTCCCCAACAGTGACTTTTTGCAGGAATTCCACCTCTGGATGCACATCTAGTTTGAGGTCCTCCTGTGTCTCAGGTCTCTCCTCCCCTGGCATGTGCTAGTTTCGTGCAAAGCTGATGTTTGGACCAGACTCTGCTGCAGCATCAGTGCATGCCAGAGACTGCCTTGTTAGATCAGCATCTTCTGTGAGAGGCCACTGCTTGGTGGAAACAGAGCCTAAGCCAGCTCCACTGTATGGGCTGTGCACCAGCAAAAGCAGTCCCTTCTGGTAGAGGCACCCAAGGACTCTACTCTTCTGCCACCAGCAATTTGTTTCTTTCCTTGCTGGGTTCCTGCTTGAAAGCTGAGCCATGTTAAATCAAAAAAATAACAGGAGTACTTGTGGCACCTTAGAGACTAACAAATTTATTAGAGCATAAGCTTTCGTGGGCTACAACCCACTTCTTCGGATGCATATAGAGTGAAACAATATTATTGTTTCACTCTATATGCATCCGAAGAAGTGGGTTGTAGCCCACGAAAGCTTATGCTCTAATAAATTTGTTAGTCTCTAAGGTGCCACAAGTACTCCTGTTATTTTTGCGGATACAGACTAACACAGCTGCTACTCTGAAACCTGTTAAATCAAAGGCATAGCTCAGAAGCCTGCCAAGAATTCTCCTCCTTTTGGCCGGTCACCTCTCACTAAGTCTTACTTGGGCTCTGGGGCCAGGTGGTTTGATGATCTCCCAGCTGAAGTTAAATCTTCATTTTAATCTGTGGTTGGGCACCTCTTGCAAAGGGGTGTAATCCCATGGGATGCTGTGCAGGCATAGGGGTCAGTAAGTGTGTGAAGACCTTTGCAGACTTAGGACCCAATCCTGCAATCTCATCTGTACAAATAGACCCTTACACCCATGTGAAATCCAGTTGAAGTTGACGTGTGGCACCACACGCCTACCCCTCTGATACTTGACAAGGTACTGCATGCGCCTCGGCCTGCAGAATCTGATCGATGTGAGGAACAGACGAGCACTGAGAAGGGAAAGATTTTAATCTTCCTATACAGCTTAATAAGGAGGCCAGAAAAATGAGAGTTCCTTTTAACAGCTCTGCACTAAAGAATTTTAACAACAGATGACAAGCATTTGGAGACTATCACATCAGATGAAAAACATAAATATGCTTTAAAGAAAGAGTTCATATGTTTAACCTAAGTACATCACACAGCAGTGGGGGGGGGGGGGCGGGGAAATAACACCAAAGCTTCCAGTATCTCTGTGTCCCAGGCTGCTTTGAATAAACATGCCACAAATGTTTTTAATTCTAATTCATGCTTGTCTAAAGTAAAACAATCTAGCTGAGTGTCCTAAAATAGAAAGGAATTTGCACTAGGGAGGTAGCTTTTCATGTGCATAGACTGTCTTCTGACAAGCCTTGCTATTCTTCAGTTGTAGTTAAACAATTATCAAATATGGTCAAAATATGCTGTAAATCATAACGGCACCGTGTTAGGAAAACAGTCTCAGCATTCCAGCCCAGCTAGTGCCAGTCTTAACATGAGACATGGCAGAATTAAATGTTTATTTTATTTAATCATTTCAACACGTATCCTCAGTTTATTTTGTAAAGCAATTTAAATCTTCACAGTTGTGCTCAGTAGATGGGTGTTTTAAGCATTTTTTTTCCAATTTAAATTTTCACAATGGCAGGAAATTGGGAGGGAAGGGGGGTTTGGTCAGATAACTGCTGCAGGCACAAAATAATTATCAAATGACAGTAGATGTGACTCAAAAAGTTAAAGGTTTATAACCATAAACATTGCAAACTAAATATCCTTAAATTGCATGTTAAGAAAGTCTCTAGCCATATTTTACTTACAATGCTGGGCTGTATCATCAATGGCAATATTTTTTTCATTGGGGTGGGGGCGGGAGGTAAGTGTGGGGGGGTGCATGTTGAAAGCAACGCTCATTGACACTTACCAATAAATTAACTTATCTTTCCAAGCCTACTTATAGAGAGTAGCACCTTTTGTCGTGTACTCCACTCAAATAAACTGAACTACTCATAAGGTAAGGCACTAAGCTGCCAGAAGCTGCTCCCCTGAATGTAGTGCTCTAGCAACTAGAAACATGATGCTATAACCATATTATAATCACACCTTTGGGTGCTCCAATCCCTTTGCTAACATTAAAGACTAACGATCACAGTTAAGGGCGCAAACATCTCCATCCTGAAAGGTTCATAAAATACTAGGACATGGCTGCAGCAAAAATGGGGGGGTGGGGGGGGGTGGAATAAGTGTCTAGGTGGTAGTACTGCTGAAAAGGCTCTGAGGGTTGCAGTGGATCATGAGTTACCAATGTGCTGCAGCTGTGAAAAAGGCTAATATTCTGGGGCGTAGTGTGTAAGCTATGGGCGGTAACTGTACTGCTCTACTTGGCAATTGGGGAGGCCTCAGCTGCAGTACTGTGCCCAGCTCTGGGCGCCACACTTCAGGAAAGATGTGGACAAATTGGAACAAATCCAGAAGTAAGCAACAAAAATGGTAACAGATTTAGCAAACCTGACCTGTGAGGAAAGGTTAAAAAAAACTGGACAAGTTTTTCTCTTGAGAAAAGAAGGCGTGGGATGGAGGTGGGGAACCTTAGGGTATGTCTACACTACGAGAATAGTTCGATTTTACTTAAATCGAATATGTGGAATCGATATTGCAAAGTCGAACGTGTGTGTCCACACTAAGGACAGTAATTCGACTTTGTGAGTCCACACTAACGGGGAAAGCGTCGACATTGGAAGCGGTGCACTGTGGGCAGCTATCCCACAGTTCCCGCAGTCCCCGCTGCCCATTGGAATTCTGGGTCGAGCCGCCAATGTCTTCTGGGTAAAAAAATGTGTCGAGGGTGCTTTTGGGTAACTGTCGTCATCTGTCCGTCACTACCGCCCTCCCTCCCTGAAAGCGCCGGCGGGAAATCAGTTTGCGCACTTTTCTGGTCAGTGACAGTGCGGACGCCACAGCACTGCGAGCATGGAGCCCGCTGCGACCATCGCTGCAGTTGTGGCCATTGTCAACGCCTCGCAGCTTATCATCCACCTTTCCCAGAGGCAGATGCAGATAAATCAGGCGAGGAGGCTACGGCACCGCGGTGAGGACCTGAAGTCTGAGAGTAGCACAGACCTGTCAGAAAGCACGGGACCCAGCGCCGAGGACATCACGGAGGCAATGGGTCATGTAGATGTTGTAGAACGGCGATTCTGGGCCCGGGAAACAAGCACGGACTGGTGGGACCGCATAGTGCTGCAGGTCTGGGATGAATCCCAGTGGCTGCGAAACTTTCGCATGCGGAAGGGGACTTTCCTTGAACTTTGTGAGTTGCTGTCCCCTGCCCTGAAGCGCAATGACACCCGGATGCGAGCAGCCCTGACTGTCCAGAAGCGAGTGGCCATAGCCCTCTGGAAGCTTGCAACGCCAGACAGCTACCGGTCAGTCGCGAACCACTTTGGCGTGGGCAAATCTATCGTGGGGGTTGTTGTGATGCAAGTAGCCAACGCAATTGTTGAGGTACTGCTCTCAAAGGTAGTGACCCTGGGAAACGCGCAGGCCATCATAGATGGCTGCGCCGTGATGGGATTCCCAAACTGCGGTGGGGCTATAGATGGAACTCACATCCCTATCCTGGGACCGGACCACCAGGCCAGCCAGTACATCAACCGAAAGGGCTACTTTTCAATGGTGCTGCAAGCACTGGTGGACCATAGGGGACATTTTACAAACATCAACGTCGGATGGCCGGGCAAGGTTCATGACGCTCGCGTTTTCAGGAACTCTGGTCTGTTTAGACGGCTGCAGGAAGATATTTACTTCCCGGACCACAAAATAACTCTTGGGGATGTGGAGATGCCTATAGTGATCCTCAGGGACCCAGCCTACCCGCTAATGCCCTGGCTCATGAAGCCCTATACTGGCGCCCTGGACACTGAAAAAGAACTCTTCAACTACCGGCTGAGCAAGTGCAGAATGGTGGTGGAGTGTGCTTTTGGCCGTCTAAAGGGGAGATGGAGAAGCTTACTGACTCGCTGTGATCTCAGCGAAACCAATATCCCCACTGTTATTGCAGCTTGCTGTGTGCTCCACAATCTCTGTGAGAGCAAGGGGGAGACCTTTATGGCGGGGTGGGAGGTTGAGGCAAATAGCCTGGCTTCTGATTACGCCCAGCCAGACAGCCGGGCGATTAGAAGAGCCCAGCGGGACGCGCTGTGCATCCGGGAGGCTTTGAAAGCTAGGTTCCACAGTGAGCAGGGTAACCAGTGACTTTTCAGTTTGTGTACAGAGAAGCTGAACCTGCCCCCGTTTCTTTACCCACTAAATGTTCAGTATCCTCTCCAGTTACATACCCCGTTCACCCCGTTCACCCCCTTCCAACACACGTTTAAAAATAAAATCACTTGAATTTTGTTAATAAACACCGTTTTCTTTATTACTGTTTTCGTGGGAAAGTGTTGAACCTGGGACGCAGACTGTGGTGGGGAGCGGGTGTAGTGTAGTGATGCAAATGACGCTTCCAAACTCCAGGAATGACAGGCTCCGCAGTGGTGGACTGGTGGTTTCAACGGAGCCTGCCACCCCTCCTGTTCGGGACTCTGTGTGTGGGGGGGCTATGTGACTTTGTGGCGGGGGAGGACGGTTACAGATCCCCTGCTGCGTGGCTCTGTGATCCAGGATAAGGACCGCTGCATAAGATCTGTAACTGCCCTCCCCCGCCACAAAGTCACAGAGCACCCCCCACCCCCCCACAGAACATGAAAACCACCTCCCCGACTGACCAGGGTAACTAGTGACTGCAATGTGTGTGTGCCCTGCTGCTGAACCTGCCCCCGCCTCTGTACCCTGGTAAAGGTGACTGTCCTGTCCAATTACCAACCCCCTTCCCCCCCTTCAGACAGACTCTCCTCTAAAAGAACATGATGGAAACAGTAATTAACAGAAACGTATTTTTTATTAGCAACTACACATGAAACTGGGGGGTGAAACTTGGACGGGGGCTTGGGTGAGGCGGGAAGGAAAGGACTTGTCAAATTTTGGGGAATGAGAGCCTTCTAGTACTAGAGCAGTCTGCAGGGGTGGACTGAGAGTTTTCACGGACTCTGCCGCCCCTCCTTCTTTGGACTTTGGGTGAGGGGGGTATGGGACTTGGTGGCGGGGGAGGGCGGTTACAGATAGACTGCAGCGGGGCTCTGTCCTCCTGCCTCCGTTCCTGCAGAACATCCACAAGGCGCCGGAGTGTGTCCGTTTGCTCCCTCATTAGTCCAAGCAGCGTTTGAGTCGCCTGCTGGTCTTCCTGCCGCCACCTCTCCTCCCGTTCCATGTGTGATCAGTGCATTTGGGACAAGTTCTCCCTCCACTGGGTCTGCTGGGCTGCCTGGGCTCGGGAGCAGCCCATAAGTTCCGAGAACATGTCCTCCCGTGTCCTCTTCTTCCTATGCCTAATCTGCGCTAGCCTCTGGGAGTGTGATGCCAGGCTACGTTGGGAGACAGTTGCAGCTGTGGGAATGGGAAAAAGGGAGTGAATTCCTCAGAAAGATAAATTTAGTTGTGAACAAAGAACATAGTCTTTCTCTGTGAACAAGACCATGCACAGCACCTATCACATGCGCACTCAGGACAAGGTCGAATTTTCGGCCTTCGCATTCAGTGCCTGGGGTCTTGCAGTGCAGATCAGAGAAGCGGGGCAGGACACCGGAATTTGTGTAGCAGGCCGACATGGTAAGCCGTAGACTTGTGGCTGCTTAAAACTTTAATAGTAGCACTGGCCTCCTTTCACGTTCAAAGCAATGCCAGTCCCTGCTGCCAGCAATCCAGCAAGCATGAACTCTGCCCCGTCCCATCCCCTCGCGGCTGTCCCAGGGAAAGATCCCTGTATGCTGCCCCTCTCCCGCCTCCACCGCGTGGCTGTAAACCGCCGGTTACAGTTCTGTAAAGGAACGGGCAAGCAGTCCCAATACTAACATTCCCCTACCTAATTCAAAGCAGGTGACCATGAGCGACATAACCCTGATGAGGATCTCAGACTCGGAAAAAGAAAGAATGCTGCGGGAAAGCCTGCAAAGACCAGGGCCGTATGCCGCCATGCTCTGCAGGGCAATGATCCCGGAGTACTTGCTTGTCTCCTGGCGCGGAAATGTCTGCTACTACGGAGGACCCAATAAGGCCGCTCTCCCCAGGAACCTGATGCAAAGGCTTTCCAATTACCTCCAGGAGAGCTTCGTGGAGATGTCCATTGAGGATTTCAGCTCTATCCCCGGACATATAGACCGCATTTTACTGTAGCTGCACTGGCAGGGACTAAACAGTAGAGCGGCTTGGGCAGAACAATCATGCTACACCAGACATTGTTAGATTTTTTTTCAATAGTTGCACTGCCCAGGACTGAAACGTTAAGCGCCTAGGGCAAACTAATCATGAGAAACCCATTGTTGTTATTGTTAATATTCCTGTTCTGTTAAAAATAAATGTTTAGATGTTTAAAACACTTACTGGCTGATCCTTCCCCTGATTCTGTGTCCGGGTTAACGGCTGGGGACGGTTGGTAGGGGATCTCTGTAAGGGTGATGAAGAGATCCTGGCTGTCGGGGAAATAAGCGTTGTAAGCGCTGTCGACTGCCTCATCCTCATCTCCTTCCTCATCTTCCCTGTCCGCTAACATGTCCGAGGAACCGGCCGTTGACAATATCCCATCCTCAGAGTCCACGGTCAGTGGTGGGGTAGTGGTGGCGGCCGCACCTAGGAGGGAATGCAGTGCCTCGTAGAAACGGGATGTCTGGGGCTGGGATCCGGAGCGTCCGTTTGCCTCTTTGGTCTTCTGGTAGCCTTGTCTCAGCTCCTTGATTTTCACGCGGCACTGCGTTGCATCCCGGCTGTATCCTCTCTCTGCCATGGCTTTAGAGATCTTCGCATTCCATCTTTTCGATCGCAGCTCGGAAAGCACGGACTCATCGCCCCACACAGCAATCAGATCCAAGACTTCCCGATCAGTCCATGCTGGGGCCCTCTTTCTATTCTGAGATTGCACGGCCATCTCTGCTGGAGAGCTCTGCATCGTTGCCAGTGCTGCTGAGCTCGCCACGATGTCCAAACAGGAAATGAGATTCAAACTGCCCAGACAGGAAAAGGAATTCAAATTTTCCCGGGGCTTTTCCTGTGTGGCTGGTCAGAGCATCCGAGCTCGGACTGCTGTCCAGAGCGTCAACAGAGTGGTGCACTGTGGGATAGCTCCCGGAGCTATTAGCGTCGATTTCCATCCACACCTAGCCTAATTCGACATGGCCATGTCGAATTTAGCGCTACTCCCCTCGTTGGGGAGGAGTACAGAAGTCGAATTTAAGAGACCTCTATGTCGAACTAAATAGCTTCGTGGTGTGGACGGGTGCAGGGTTAATTCAATGTAACGGCGCTAAATTCGACATAAACGCCTAGTGTAGACCAGGCCTTAGTAACTGTCTTCAGCAGTTAAGGGCTGTTAGTAAAGAGGCCAGCGATCGATTGATCTCCACATCCACTGAAGGTAGGACAAGAAGTGCTTGGCTTAATCTTCAGCAAGGATGATTTAGGTTAGATATTAGGAAAAACCTTTTAACTACAAGTGTAGTCAAGCTCTGGAATAAGCTTCCAAGGGAGGTTGTGGAATCACCATCCTTGGAGGTTGTTAAGAACAAGTTGGACCAACATCTGTCAGGGATGGTCAAGGTTTACTTGGCCCTGCCTCAGTGCAGGGGGGCTGGACTTGATGACTTCTCAAGGTCCCTTCCAGACTTATGTTTCTATGATTGTATTAGGAAAGACAGAAATTCATGACTGTGGAAATACTGCAGATTCTGAGGACTTCTCACATACTTTGTTGCAGAATATTAGTAGTTCTTTGAGTGATTGCTCATGTCAATTCCAATTACGTGTACGCACGCCGCGTGCATGGCTGCCGGAAGATTTTTCCCCTAGCAGTATCCGTCAGATCGACCTGGGCGCCCCCTGGAGTCGTACCTTCATGGTGCTCAATATAGAGCCCTGTCGACCCGCCACGCCCTCAGTTCCTTCTCACCGCCAGTGACGGTTAACTGGAACTTCACCATGCTCTTGTCTTGACAAGCGCATTTAGCAGTTTCTTACATTGTTCTCCATTAGTTTTCCATTGTTCATTAATAGTTAGTAGTTCATTAGTGTTAGATACGTTTCCTTGAGGGGGGGGGGGGAACCTCTCCTACGCTCTCCCGATGCCGGGGCATGCCGGGGTCTCTGGGCTTCGAAGCCTGTGGCAAGTGTATGCCCAGAAGCGATCCTCACACCTCATGTCTAAAGTGTTTAGGAGAAGGCCATCAGAAGGATCGTTGTGCCATTTGTAAGACCTTTCAGCCCAGGACTTTAAAAGATAGAGAGCAACACCTGAAGGTCCTGTTAATGGAGGCAGCACTCTGGGTCGATGGACCCTGCGCTGAGTACCTCCTCCTCAGTGCAGAGTGCTCTGGCACCATCAGCACGAGCACCGGTGCCGGGTAAGGATAAGGACTCACAGCACCGTCCTGACTCCACTCGCAGCTCACATGCCACACACAGGCACCATTCGCAATAGCTGATGCTACAAAAGAAGAAGAGGCCGGAAAGAGGTCGCTCTCCCCCTACTAGGTTGAAGGAGCCTGCCGCTGTGAGACCTGAGTCGGGTCACACTAGTTCTGCTCCACCAGTGATGGTCACGCCGACTACTGCCCCAGTGGAAGACTTCGACCCCAGCACCTAAACTTGGGCTTGTGAGTCACCTGATTGGAATTGACATGAACAAGCATTCGAAGAAGAAGAAACGGTTACTCACCTTCTTGTAACTATTATTCTTCGAGATGTGTTGTTCACGTCCATTCCAATACCCATCCTCCTACCCCTCTGTCGGAGTAGCCAGCAAGAAGGAACTGAGGGGGCAGCGGGGCAGCAGGGCTCTATATTGAGCACTATGAAGGCGTGACTGCAGGGGGCGCCCGACGGATGCGGCTAGGGGGGAAATATTCCGGCTACCTACATGTGCGCGCGCACACACACCTGATTGGAATGGACATGAACAACAAATCTTGAAGAACTACAGTTACGAGAAGGTGAGTAACCATTTTTTCTTCTTCGAGTGGTGTCCCTGTGGGTGCTCCACTCTAGGTGTCCGGAGTGCACCGGAGATCGGAGATTTTTTGTAGCAGTGCTAGGTCGGGTCGTGCGTGCACAGTAGTTGTCTTGTGGTGCTGTTGGCGCCTCATGTAGCGCGCGCACAACCTGACCCCCTCAGTTTGTTCTCAACCGTCCTCGGCTGCAGACGGAGCTCAGTGGCAGTGCTGCCTCTTTGATCATTTCTGAAAGAAAACAAATTTAGATAGTTTTTCAGAGTATAAATAGTTCTTCTTAGAGACTTTTCGTAGTTAAAAAAAAAATCTTTTTTCTTTCTTCCTAACCCATTCCCTAGTCTAGAGTTAGAAATAAGTTTCTGCTTCTAACATCTTTAGGTTATTCCTGTCCTCATCTCCCCAGCAGGTCGGGAGACCTAATGGACGATATGTCCCAGTTTTTAAAAGTGCAACACGTGCCATAAGCCTATGCCAGTCTCTGACGGCCACTCATCCTGTGTCTGTTGCCTGGGGGAAACTCATATCCCCCAGAAATGTGGCTATTGTAACAACTTAAAAGCAAGGGAAAGATGAGACAGGGACCTCCATTTGAAAATGGTACTGATGGAAAAGTCCCTTTAACCTCGTCAGGAAACATCATCTACGGAGTCACACAGCAACAAATCCCTCAGCAGTGACAAGGCTCCAACTTCCAAAACTTCTAGAAGGCAAGCCACGACCTCCCCAAAGCGAAACTCTCACAAAAAGAAAGCTTCTCCAGCGAGGTCTCTACCCTCGGTGCCGAGCTTGTCCAGACAGAGCACCTCTGAGGCACCGGGCACCTCCAGCACCATCCCCTGTGGACCTCTGCTGAGCCCCAACGCGCTGAATTGGAGTCAAGATGTCACATCTCCCCCACAGCACCGACAACTCCAGTGCGGATCTCAGCGCAGAAAATGGCACGGCCACCAATGCCACTGCCACCAGCACCGACTCACTCATTGGCTCCGGCAGACAGACCGAAAACGGCACCAACTGCCACCACAAATACTGACCGCAATTCTAACATGGCACCAAACACAGTGGCATCGGTACAATTCCTACACCAGCGAGATATAGCGGTCTCCTCGGTACCGCAATTGCCACTGCTTGGCACTGAACATTCCCCGAGCCGCTGGTCTGAGCAGCCTCCTTCGTCTCCCACTCCTCAGTCCATGCATAGTAACGAGGAAGGAGATTTTCTCCCAGCCAAAGCGATGGACTTTCTGTTTTCGCACCATCAACCCAATTGTTGGTCAAGGCTTCTGTCATAACTATAAAGGGAAGGGTAACAGCTCTCCTGTGTACAGTACTAAAATCCCTCCTGGCCAGAGACTCCAAAATCCTTTTACCTGTAAAGGGTTAAGAAGCTCGGGTAACCTGGCTGACACCTGACCAAAAGGACCAATAAGGGGACAAGATACTTTCAAATCTTGGGGGAGGAAAGGCTTTTGTGTGTGCTCTTTGTTTTAAGGGGTTGTTCGCTCTTGGGACTGAGAGGGACCAGACATCAATCCAGGTTCTCCCCATCTTTCTAAACAAGTCTCTCATATTTCAAACTTGTAAGTAAAAAAGCCAGGCAAGGCGTCTTAGTTTTACTTTGTTTTCTCAACTTGTAAATGTACCTTTTACTAGAGTGTTTATCTTTGTTTGCTGTACTTTGAACCTAAGACAGAGGGGGGTCCTCTGAACTCTTTAAGTTTGATTACCCTGTAAAGTTATTTTCCATACTGATTTTACAGAGATGATTTTTACCTTTTTCTTTAATTAAAAGCCTTCTTTTTAAGAACCTGATTGATTTCTCCTTGTTTTAAGATCCAAGGGGGTTTGGATCTGTATTCACCAGGGAATTGGTGAAAGGAAGGAGGGGGGAAGGGTCAATTTCTCCTTGTTTTAAGATCCAAGGAGTTTGGATCTGTATTCACCAGGGAATTGGTGAGAGGTTTCTAAAAGCTTCCCAGAGTAGGGAATGGTGGCAGCGGACCAGAACTAAGCTGGTAGTTAAGCTTAGAAGTCCTCATGCAGGCCCCCACTCTTGTACCCTAAAGTTCAAAGTGGGGATACAGCCTTGACAGCTTCCAATCATCACAGCAAGCAACCCCAGTTCCATTCCACACCACAGGATAAGGAACACAAAAGACTAGACCTGTTTTGGCGCAAAATATATTCCTCAGCCACTCTTCAATTTAGAATCGCCAATTACTCTGCTCTCTTGGCTAATTATGACTACTCTAACTATACCAAATTACAGGATCTCATAGAAGATCTCCCTGAGCAGAAGCGTCCTCAACTTAAGGCCATAATCAATGAGGGTCAGATAATAGCTCGCACGGCGCTACATGCCTGAATGGACATGGCAGACACAGCTGCTCGAACAACGGCCACAGCAGTGGTCATGAGAAGGGCGTCCCGGCTGCAAGCATCAGGGATCCCAAAAGAACGGCAGCTAAAAGTGGAGGACCTTCCCTTTGATAGGGAAAAGCTCTTCTCGTCCAAAACAGATGACATACTCCATACCATGAAAGACTCTCAGGCGATGTTGTGCACACTAGGCATGTACACCCCGCCTAATAAGCTTTGAGGTTATACACCATACCAGAGATCATGAGATACCTCTTTTCACCATCAACAGCAATGATACTTCGAGCATGATACCCTCTACGTAATAAGGTGCCGCCTCTCACCTTGTACATGTTGGTTTAAACAAAACAACTCTATTCATCATATTCTTTTTGGCCCTGTCATTGGGATGGGTCAGCTTGTTCTCGTTATCTGTGTGGAATGTGCAAGTATTGGAGTGTTCTGATATCTAGTGTTCAGTACCTTTTAGGTATGTATCTTCTTGCAGCATCAGCCCTTTCCTTGCCAGCTTCTGTGAGCAGGGCCTGCCTCTGGCTCACGGATTAACTTTGCTTTATGTTAGCAAAGTCTTGACCATTACTTTAGTTCAGACCTCAGGCCTCATACTGGGCCTCTGATAAGGGTTTTCAGGGCCTCATCTTACTACACTTCCCACAGAGGAGAGACAAGTCACCAGTGACTGCATGACCCCCCATCCCATCAAGGGGCAAGCCGGCAATGATGGCGCGCCAATCCCTGTCTCTGACACGCCTCTCCCCAGCATGGTCCACCCATGTGGGGAAGCTGCACTGGTCTCCCAATCCCTGGCACCGCTTGCTGGCACCGCGGAGCACCGCTCCTCTGTGGTCTTCCTTCTCAGAGACCTCGGAGTTGGAGGTGGAATCCTACCACTCCGATAGGACCAGGAGCAGTAGATCCAGGTCCCGGCGTGACCGCCAGCCCTATCCGGTGCCGTGGCTGGTCCAGTGGCAACCCCCAATGCAGAGGCCCTTCTGGATGCCCTGGGCTTATCATCAGAGCCGGGGACCTAGCCAGGGACCGAGATCCAGATTGGTGTCGGTGGCATTGGCATACTTTGTCGCTCCGCAGGCACTGTCGGCATCAATACCATCAGCGGCAACGAAGCCCCTGCCTTCACTTGTGGCATCAGCACAGGCACCATTGACAGCAGCGGCGGTGATAGCTTTGGCACTGGCGACCTCAGCACCAGTGACCTCAGCACCGCAGACTGTGGAGGCAGCGGCATGGCAACTCTCGGCACTGAGGGAAGTGAGCAAGGCCCACTGCCAGGGCTTTCATCCTCGTCCTCCCCAGATGAGGCTGTTGCGGGTACATCAATTGCCCGAGCCTTGGAGGACAGCAGGGTCTTGCAGAGGTTACTGCGGCGGGTGGCCCAGAACCTGGAGATCCAAGCAGAGGAGGTGGTGGAGGACACCGACCCCATGGTGGACATCCTCTACCCCTCCGGGCTCGCCCGCATTGCCCTGCCACTGATTAAGACCATCAGTGAGACCACAAAGACCTTGTGGCAGACCCTGGCCTCTTTTCCCCCTACAGCCAAGGGACATGAGAGGCGGTACTTTGTTCCCTAAGGGATATGAACACCTATATACCCACCCACCCTCCCGATTCCCTGGTTGTGAACGCAGCCAATCAGCACAAGTGTCAGGGCTACCAAGGACCTTCCCCTAAAAATTGGGAGGCTAAAAAACTAGACCTTTTCATGAGGAAGGTCTATTTGACTGGGGAGTTGCAACTCTGCATATCAAACCAACAGGCCGTTGTGTGCAGATAGTCGTACACCACCACCTGTGGCACAATGGCCAAGTTTGCAGAGTTGCTCCTGAAGGACTCCCGCCTAGAATTCTCTGTGCTGGTGGAGGAAGCGAAACTGATTGCACAGGCCTTCCTACAGGTGGTGTTGGATGGGGCAGACGCAGCCTCAGGCCCATCCTGAACCCGCGGGATCTCAACAAGTTCATGAAGAAACTAAAGTTCCACATGGTCTCTTTGGCCTTCATTATCCCTTCCTTGGATCCAGGGGACTGGTATACCGCTCTCAACTTGAAGGACACGTACTTTCACATAGCAATAATTCTGCCCCACAGAAAATACCTCAGGTTTGTGGTGAACAACAACCACTATCAGTTCACTGTCCTCCCATTCGGCCTGTCGGTGGCACCTTGGGTGTTCACCAAGTGCATGGCAGTCGTGGCGGTGTTCCTGCGCAAGCGGCAGGTACAGGTGTTCCTGTACTTCGACGACTGGCAGATCAAGGGCCGCTCCAGGTCTCAAGTGGAGGCACAGGTTGGCTTCATAAGAATGATGATTGACAAACTGGGTCTCCTTCTAAATGAAGGGAAATCAACACTGTCCCCTGTCCAGAGGATAGAGTTTATAGGGGCAGAGCTGGACTCGACATAAGCCAGGACATACCTCCCAGAAACCAGATTTCGGTCCCTGGGCGACATCATACAAGGTCTCAGGCAGTTCTCCACCACTACAGCAAGGAATTGCCTGAAGATCTTGGGACACATGGCAGCTCCTACCTACATAGTACAGCATGCCAGACTCAGGCTTCGACCACTTCAGTCGTGGTTAATGTCAGTGTATCGGCCAGTCCGGGACAGTTTGGACAGGATTATAACCCTGCCTCGCCCGGTACTCAACTCCCTCCTGCGGTGGCTCGACCCACAGGTAGTAGGTGCAGGGGTCCTCTTCACCAGCCCTCAGCCATCCCTCTCGTTAGTGACAGATGCGTCAGACTTGGCTGTTTGGGAGATCTCAGAACACAAGGCCTCTCATCTCAGGCGGATCTCACTCTACACATCAATGTCAGAGAGCTGAGAGTGGTGTGCCTGGCATGCCAGACTTTCAGAGCCCACCTAGCAGGGAGATGTGTATCAGTCCTGGCAGACAACACCACGGCAATGTTTTATATCAACAAACAGGGGGTCCACGCTCCTCTCCCCTGTGCCAGGAAGCCCTCATGCTGTGGGACTTCTGTGTAGAGCACTCGATACACCTGCAAGCACTGTACCTCTCTGGAATACAGAATGAGCTGGAGGACCATCTCAGCAGGTCGTTTCACGGCCATGAGTGGTCCCTTCACCCAGACTTCGCAAACTCCATCTTCCAACGGTGGGGTTTTCCCTGGATAGACCTGTTCACCACGCGACACAACAGCAAGTGTCAGCAGTTTTGCTCCTTCCTTTATCACAGCTCCATCTCGGATGCGTTCCTCCTCCCGTGGGGGGACCACCTCCTATATGCGTTCCCTCCAATACCTCTTGTTCACACGGTGCTTCTCAAAGTATGGAGGGAAGAAGCTTCAGTGATAATAGCCCCAGCCTGGCCACGCCAGCAGTGGTACACATCTCTCCTGGAAATGTCTGTGGACGCCCCAGACACCGTACCGCTCTTCCCGGACTTGTTAATTCAGGATCACGGCTTCTCCAGCACCCGAACCTTGAATTGCTGCACCTCACGGTGTGGAAGCTCCATGGCTGAACCCGATGGAGCTCGCTTGTTCGGACCCGATTAGACAAGTCCTCCTTGGCAGTAGGAAACCGCCACCAGGGCTACCTACCTGGCCAAATGGAAGAGATATACCTATCTCATAGAACTGGAAGGGACCCCGAAAGGCCATTGAGTCCAGCCCGCTGCCATCACTAGCAGGACCAACTACTGATTTTGCCCCAGATCCCTAAGTGGCCCCCTCAAGGATTGAACTCACAACCCAGTGGTTTATGCAGGCCAATGCTCAAACCACTGAGCTATCCCTCCCCCATAGCTAGAAGGAAAGAACTTTCATTTTAAACTATAAAAGTTGGAGCAAAGTGTGTGTGGAGGGCAGGGGGGTGGGGGGAACGACAAAAATCTCTGCAGATTTCCCCATATTGGGGAAAAGGGGAAATTCCGCTATTTGCCAAAATTCCTTACCAGTTTCTATAGTGCCCAGGTTTGAGAGTCATCTGGTTGTACCTCATGCTTCTAATCCCCCAGCAGAGTGATTATACCTGGTTACAAGTGTAGCGCCCCCTCTCCACCCGGTTACCTTCTTTAATGCCAATCTGCTTACAGGTTTTGATGGACAGGTCTGGGTTCTTCTGGATCCCGCCACCCACTTAGCAGGGAGTATCTTCTTTATTTTTTCCTATGAATTTATTTCGCGGTGCCTCCACCCCGCTTGCTCCTTCCTGGCAGGGTTACCAGGGCAGCTTGGGAGGAAAACTCTAACCACAGGGTAATCCCCACTTACTTGCCAGATAGTTGGAGACTTCCAAGAAATAACACAAACACATACAATATATTCAACACAATAATTATATTAAACAGGAGACAAATATACATAACAGGGTAAAACACTATTTTTATTTTTAGGGTCACCGGTGCCCACGCTGCTAATACCTGTGACTTTCCCCAGTCACATGACTTGAGGTAGCAAATGTAAGATTAGTGTCCCGTTGGTACGCGTACTTTGTTGGGGCCCTTGATGACCTATGACCACAAAATTCTTCTCTGCAGTGGTTTAGCAGTGTGGCTGACTGGGTTCAGTACAGCCCAAAGGACTCACAAGTGGGAGGAGGGGGTAAGTCCCTACACAGGTTTAATACACAGCAGGTTATAAAATCACCAAACCCTTACTCCCTGGCATGAGGACACAGTTCAAGGAGTAGGGGGTCCACCAAACAATTTCCCTGACTGACTAACTAAAAGATGGTGCACTCACAAACTCCATGAATGATCCTCAGGTTCAGAGATGACTCTGGACTTCTCAGTCACTGCAGAGGGGCTGATGTCTGCTGGCAGGGATCCTCTTCAAGCAGGAATCAGGCTGCTTCTGGTGTCAGGATTTCTAAAATCCAAACTGTAGTCTCCTAGCCCAGCGTCCAGACACACTCACAGCAGGCAGCAGCTCTGAAGTAGCAGACAGAGCAGAGCTGACCATGTGGTGACTGGGTTCACCTAGGGAGCTGGAGGGCTAACTCAGCCTGGCTGGGGAAGTTTCCCAGCAAAACTCTACAAACTGGGAATCATCAGTGGAGAGGGAAAAACCCAGCTGAGGGATCTTGCTTTCAGGTCCCTAGAGGCCAGTTCTCAGGGGGAACCCTGCATGCAGGCCTGGGACTCACCAGCTCCCCACAGAGCCAGTGCTGCCCTTGCCCTGACTGGCTCCAGACTGACTAAAAAATGGCTTCTCCCCTTTCCTGAGCTCCCTAGGAGGGGCATCTCATGCCCTATTGGTTGCCAGGCAGACTCTGAGTTTGCCTTGGCTCCCCCTCCCTGAGCTGCCAGCAGACAGAGCCCCAGGAATCTAGGTAATCTCCTTTGGGGTTACACAAGCAAAGCAGATGAGCAGTTGAAAGGAGAGCCTAGCCCTGTTGCAGACTAACTAGCCAGTGCAGAGGAATGAAAGAGAAGGGGATGCTTTGAAATTAAACCCACATTTTAACTGTAAGATTACAGTATAAGTAATATGTTATTAGCTAGTAAAAATAGAAGTAAGCGAATACGAGAAAAAATATGCACACCATGGTGCTTAAAAGACCGCCTGGTGCAAAATATCTCTCCCATGAAGCCAAGAAGAGGAGAATTCTGAGGAAGACCCAAACAGGACTATTATTTAATACACAAAACAAGACTGTGCAGGCCAGTATTTTTTGCAGTAAATGGGTGATTCCCATGCTATGCTCTACAGAGCTCTGGCAGTCTCAAGAAGCCGTGCTTCCTCTTTGAGGTCCAGTCTGAGACTCTGCTGAGGGGTTGGCAAACTAAGCCTCATTGTGCCCCTCTTTATGTCCTTCATTGTCAGCTGTTTCCTTTGGGGGTAAATCCATGGTACTTATACAGCCCTCCTTACCATGGTGACTCAGCCCCTCACAGTCTTTATGTATTTAGTCTCACAGCATCTCTGCGAGGCAGGGAAGTCAAGTAACGCTACTTCCATTCTACAGGGAAACTGAGGCCCAGAGCCTCAAAGGTAGTTAGGCCCCTATCTGCCTCTTTAGGTACCTAACTCCAATGTATAGGCACCCCTGACATTGTGAAACCCATAGCTCAGCTGCCACCTACCCCCGCAGGTACCTCATTCCCCCTGTGGACATGCACAATCCCCCCATAGCTTTGATGCCACCCCACAGCTAACAAGCAGCTCAGAGGCCTAGCTCAGCAGCTCCAAAGTGGGATTCTCAAACTAGGCAGGGAAATGCCTACCTCACTCAGAGCACACCAAGAACCTGATGGCTGTCAGATCCCCACGGCAGGAGGGCCAGATGCAGGTCACCCATAGGTGCACAGGGAAACATAGGGCTACATAAGCAGCTCACCTGCTTAGACACCCAGCTTTGGGCTAGGGCTTGCAGCAGAGGATGGTGAGTGGTGGGAGCCACATGCACCAGGTCAGCCCCTTAGGCCCCTCTCTTCTCCCTGACCTTTCACTCCTGGATAGCTTAGGCAGCTTCCCACTCCACTGGCTGGCTTCTGAGAATCCCTTTCGTAGGCACCTAACTTTCCCTGTGTATTGTACGTGGAGCCTGGCTCAAGGCTGAGGATCTCACGAGGTGGCAGACTCGGGGATAGACATTGCAATGATGAGCAGAGCAATGACTAAGTACCTTTGAGGAATCTAAGCCTAAACAAGCTGCCCAAGATCACATAGGCAGTCTGTGGTAGAACAGAGACTTGAACCCAGGCTGCCCAAGCCCCAGGGTAGCCCCTAACCACAGGCCCACCCTTCCTTTCCCTGATCGAGTTTGTGAGAACACAGAAACCAGAGAGTGAGCAAACATATCTGAGGATAGAACCAACCTGCAAAACTGACCTTTGAGAGATTAAGGCAGCGGGAGCTGTAGTTAACCAGGGGAGACGTAGTACTATATACAACAGGGAGGAATGGAACAACACAAATAAAAAGCAGCAGTATATGTTAGATTAAGGTGAGTTTATTTTCATCTTGTAGCCTTAATAACTGTCCTAATATTACATCTTCATGTACCCAGGTACTACAATTGCCCCAGGGAAGGCATGGACCTGGGAAAGGGATGTTGAAGCGAGCTGGTCCATGACTGAATCTCTCTCCTAAGCTGTAAATCAGAATAGGAGACAGTATGAGCACCATTGAACTGAAAAATCTGAGGCATCCCTTGCAAGAAACATTAACACCATGTGTTGCTAGATGGCAGCAGCAGCTCACACTGAAGGCAGTCTTGTTTCATCAATTCTTGCCGATGCATATTTAATCCAGAAATAGTGAGTTGACATTTGCTGCCATCTGCTTCTCACAGGAAATGAGACCTTGATCGCAAAGACCTTCCTAACAATGTGGTTAATTACAAGCAAACATGACCGATGTTAACTTGTGGAAAAAAGAATCTCTTTCTCCATCAAACAAATCTACCTGCTCTCAGGGAAACAGCAGTAAAATATTGCTCAAGGGGAAAAAGTAATTCATTAGATAATGGTTCATCAGCTGTCACTAAAAGCAAAGGACAATACACATGGTCAAAGGAACTTATCATGATCTATGTTTAATATTGCTATTGCCCTAGAGACAATGGGCTGGATTCATCTGGCTGGTACAGAGTGGTGCCAATAGTAACTCCTCCCGCAAGGGAGATTCACCCCAAAGAAGGTGCAGGCATTCCTACCAATGGGAAGGGAAGCTTTAGTTCTCAATGGAGCTCTATCAGGTGTTCTTCCGATGGGCACTGACAGTGGGGAATGAGCTGAATAAATGCACCCTTCAGCTACTCTGTTCATGTTCCTCCCTGGCCAATATTGCCCATTTTTCAAGTCTCCTCCCTCTGGAGAAAAAGTTGCAGCCATCTTATGTCACCATAACCTCCCCACAGTGAACTACCAGCTCCTGAGGACCTGTGTCCCAGTTTACACTGTCAGAATCTGGCATGAAGCTCTGGTCTAGCTATTTGTTTCCTGATTCTCTTAGATTATTGTTATGTGCTGAACAACTTATCATAGAAATGTAGGTCTGGAAGAGGTTATTTAAGCTATCCCCCATGCAGGTTTTCTGCACTCAGAAACATCATACACTGACGGGTAATGCACCTTTAATAAAGGTGTAGGTCATTAAAGGTAGTAATAGACATGGCACATGGGTATTTACATCATCCTTATTGTTCAATGCATGGCAGTTGTTTAGTACTTGTTCTAGCTCAACCAGACATTATGGATGTGATGCAGGAATTACTGGGTAAGGTTCTATGGCCTGTTTTATACAGGAGGTCAGAGGAGATGATCATAGTCGCCTCTTCTGGCCTTAAAATCTATTAAATACTCAGCACCATAACATGAAAGTAACAGCAGGAAAATACCTAATTGTGGTACGTACTTTCTGGAAGGTAAATAGCTTGAAAAGTCAAACATTAGCAGAGCGATTGAGACTGGAGAGCCTGGAGGGCCGAGGCGGAAGGGCAAGAGACACAGCCAGCGACAATGTTGTGAGTTAAGCTAAGATACCCCTGAGTTATACATACTTTAAGGCAGTGGTCCCCAAAGGAACATCCAGTAGGGGTGCGGCAGACCTGGGCCAGGCCCCTTTGGGGGTGGGGAGGGAGCACTACACAGCCCTACTATGCCCCAAGTGCTGCTCCAGCCCCAGCCGCGGCTCCAGCGAGAGCAGTACCAGCAGCTTCCCTCCCCCCACACCTCCGGCCTGCTCTGAGTGCTGCTTCCCCTCCCACATCCTGCCCCAGTCACCCCACCACACCCCCAGAGCACGGCTCCCTCTCCCCCACACCCTGGCTCCTAATATTGATTGAAAAAGTTTGGGAGCTTTAAGGTCATCATTTCAACCTCAGCTTTTGGGTAACTGACTAAATCGCTCACACTTTGCACTTATGCTGCCACCAGATATTTTTTAAGCTGAACTAGCAGTTTGTAACCAGGTATGCTAGAAACCCCTTTGCTATTGTATTGTTCACACACACTTCTCTGTGTTTGGTCTATAGAGAGTCCAAGGAGAGAGAGAGAGAGAGAGAGAGAGAGAGAGAGAGAATATAGCAATGACACTTAAAACTCACTAATTTTATCTAAGATGGATTTTATCTTAGGCCTGATCTACACTTAAAACAGATCAACATAGCTATTGGCGCACTCGCGTGTGAAAAATCCACACGCTCCTTGAGCACCGAAGCTATGCTGACCTACCCCTGTTGACCTAGCTCCCATCGCTCGGGAATGTAGTGTTCCTACAGCCTGGGCAGCAGGTGAACCGGCTGTTGGGGGAGGCTAGCCCCTAGCCCCTCCCCTTCTGCCCCTCTCCCTTGCAGCAACCCAGGGCACACACACCCCACAGCTCCCCCACCCCAGCCCTGGGCCACCTGAGTGCGCCCCCAGCCCTGGAGCTCCAGGTGGCGTGGCTGTGGTGCCCCCAGCCCCAGATTTCCAGGCAGGTCCCCAACCTCAGTACCAGGCGGCCGGACGGCGTGGTCCCAGCACCCCGAGTGCCAGGTGGGTGGCTCAGCCCGGCCCTAGCTCCAGCCACCCCAAGTCCCTGCGGCACGCCAGCATGCCCTAGCCCTACAGTGTTGGAATAATCCCTATTGTCGCTGTGGACTGCACCTGTGCTACACGGTTATGCCAGCAGAGCTATAGTGCTGTAGCTATGCCACTATCGTCCCCGCAGTGTAGAGCAGAGGTGGGCAAACTATGGCCCGCGGGACCATCCTGCCCGGCCCTTGAGCTCCTGGCCCCTCCCCTGCTGTCCCCCCTCCCCCGCAGCCTCAGCTCGCCATGCCGCCAGCACTGTGGGCGGTGGGGCTGCGAGCTCCTGCCGGGCAGCGCGGCAGCATGGCTTGCTCCAGCCGGGCGATGCAGCTGCCAGTCCTGCTGCTCTGAGTGGCATGGTAAGGGGGCGGGGACCGAAGGGGTGGATAAGGGGCAAGGGGTCCCGGGGGGGCAGTCAGGGGACAGGGAGCTGGTGGAGTCCTGGGGGGCGGTTGGGGTGGGGGGGGGTCTCGGGAGGGGGGGGTCAGGGGACAAGGAGCGGGGGGGGTTGGATGGGTCGGGGGTTCTGAGGGGGGTAGTCGGGGGGGGCTGGAAGTGGGAGGGGGGCAGATAGGGGACAGGCTGTTTGGGGAGACACAGTCTTCCCTACCCGGCCCTCCATACAAATTCAGAACTCCCCGATGTGGCCCTCAGGCCAAAAAGTTTGCCCGCCCCCGTTGTAGACATTGCCTCAGTATCAGCACTATGCCATTATATTTTCCCATACTTATTAGAGGAAACAGCTTGAATACAGAGGTTAATTGCCAATAGGTATTTAGTTATCTAAAGCGACTAGCAAGTTTTGAGGCCCACAATTGTGACTCTAATGTGCCGAACACTTTGTTTTGGTGCAATGGGTAAAATTACTAAAAGTGACTAGAGGGTAGATTTAGGCACCTAAAGACTTTTTAAAAGATCTGGCCCTTAGGAGCCTAAATTTCATTGCCTTTCAGTGAGACTTTGGCTGGGCCTGGGTGGCGTGTATAAAAGGCCAGGGGAGGTTAAGCCTCCCTAAAAACAGCTGGCTATGCATGGGGTGAAATGCCACGGATACGGCATGGGTCACCCCTCCGGAGGCGCGCTGGCCTGCCGCCGCCTTTGGAGTGTTGGATGTGAGGTTCCATAGAAGTGGAGGGGGTCATCGGCACGCAGACTGTGGTCCCTTCCATGCGCCGCACCACCCCCACTCTACCTCATCCCCCGAGGCCCCACCCACAGTCTGCCTCTTCTCCCCACCCCCACTCAGCCTCGTCTCCCAAGGCCAAACTGCCACCGAAGACCCGGAGCGGAAGAAGCTCCGGGTCTTCGCTCCGGGTGTGTTCGGCGGCACTGAAGGACCTACCGCCGAAGACCCGCCGAAAACTCTCATGGGGGCCCCTGAAAACTCTGGTGGGGGCCCCTGCGGGGCCTGGGCAAATTGCCCCACTTGTCCCCCCTCCCGGCAGCCCTGCACACAACTGGGTGATTGGACAACAAAATGGCAGATGCCAGTCAATGTTGATGTGTGCACAGTAACGCGCATTGGAAAAAATAATCCCAATAATGCATACAAAATGATGGGTTCTAAATTAGCTGTCAAGGAAGAGCCCTTGGCGGCATTGTGGCTAGCTCGCCGAAAACATCTGCTCAGTTTGCAGTGGCAGCCAAAAAAAACTAACAGCATGTTAAGAACCATTAGGAAAGGCAAAGATAATGAGACAGAAAATATAATAATCTCACTACATTCATGGTACGCTCACATCTTGAGTACTATGTGCAGTTCTGGTCACCCCCTGTGAGTTTGATAGACCGGAAGGCAGCTCTTCTCAAGGCTGTAGGCATAGCTGAGCACTGACAAATTCATAGCTGGAGACTGGACTGGACCAACTCACCTGTATGTTAGTGTTGTTCAAAATAGGGATTAGACTTGTAAGGATGTGTTTCGGACGTATAAAATACTTGCAAGCTGTTGCATGCATTAATCTTACGTGTAATGGCTGTATCCTATGCTATAAGGTAATATTACTCCTGAGGGCATTCTGCGCCAAAAAATTAAAAATTATGCGCACAATATTTTAAAATTCTGCAAGTTTTATTTGTCAATAAATAAATACAGAGGCTCCAACATGGCAGCGGGGAGCACAGGGGAGCACAGGCCACTGGCTGCACAAAGTTGGGAGATCACCCTGCAGCCCCCGCACTCTGAGGGGGACAGACTCAGCGGTGAGGCTGCACTCAACCCTGACACAGCACAAGGCCTGGGCCTGCCCCAGAAACACCCTGCGGTCCTGCCCCTCTGCGCCAGGTGCACCAGATGTGGGGCAGGCAGGCTCAACCAGGCAGGATCCAAGTGTGGAGGGATCCAGGGGCGCAGTGAGAGGATTCTGTGGGACAATTTGGGTGCAGGCAGCTCAGTGGGGGGTCTAGCTCTGGATACACAGAGGCTCATCGGTCATGTTTGCTTTTCAGACTGGACTGTCTCAGTCTGGACTCCCCTCTTGCCTTCCCTTCAGGTGGCTTTAGCAGTCTTTCTTCTTGGGCAGACAGGCCAGGGAGAGGAGGAGCCTTGTTTGCCTTCCTCCCCACCCTTATATAAGATTTACATAAGGCGGGAAACCTGTTTCCCAAACTTGACCCCCCCCCCCCTTCCCTTTCAGTGGAGAGTTACAAGAAGTCCCAGATAATATTTAGTATCAGGTGACAAGACCACCTGACCTAGTAGTGTCACAGTTACGTCCCCGGATGCCTCTCAGGAGGGAGAGAGATTAACGTCTTCATGGTCTTGTTGTTCCTTCCTGATGGCCCATCAAATCTGATGGCCTATTGTCTGGTGGGTGTCTTCCCAATACACACCCAGTTGTAACTGTTACATAGTCCATATTCCTAACTTTAGATACTAAGTTAGCCAGTCTGAATCCAAATATGCTCTTCCCCTTCCTCGATAGGTGGATCCCATCTCTGCTTA
Organism: Emys orbicularis; assembly: GCF_028017835.1. NCBI lineage: Eukaryota > Metazoa > Chordata > Testudines > Emydidae > Emys > Emys orbicularis. The sequence continues at coordinate 32,672,532 of NC_088685.1, forward strand.
GCAGTCCTTCTTCCCAGAACAGCATGCTATGGTCAAGGAAGTTGAAGCCCTCCTGGTGACACCATCCTCTCAGCCAGACATTCACCTCCAGGATGCATCTCTCTCTGCCTGCCCGAGAATACCCTTTGCCCATTCCCAGGGTGACAAACAGCAGGAGCATTCCAGATGATTGCAACTGTCATGACAGGGTATAAGGGGAGAGGTGAATGTCTCAGGTCACTTAGCTGATAACCAACACCTTGAACTGCACTCAGATATCAGTGCAGAGTACGGAGCACAGGCTTGTCTACTCATGCTCTCCCAACCAATTCAAAATGCAGTCAGTTGCACTGCATTCTGCACTATCTGAAACCTCCACGTGGTCCCCAGAAATCTCCATGTGTAGATGAACAATGGAAGCCTCCTGGCGAGATCTGCAAGTTTACTATTCACTACCTCTTATTCATGGACAATTTAAGGTGCAAGTAATCATGCAGAAACTATGTTGCCTGGCAGGATTGTGGATCTCCTAGAGCCAGCCTGCATGAGGCTGGTGTGTTGAAATTGCTGCCAGATGGTGAGATATCAAGAGTGGGAAAGAGTTAAAAGCAATAGCAAACTAAAAGTATCTAAATGATTCGGCACTATTGTAATAGTTTGCAAAGTTGCCTGACATTGAAGAAATTAATGATCAGGAATGAAGCTGGAAATGCAAAGGAAAAGAACGAAACACAGGCCTGGTGGAGCATTATTTTAATGCCAGGTTTGAGATTCAGATGCCAGAATGGGTTAGTTAATCTAAAATTAAAACAAAACAAAAATCAGGACCATATTGGACTGTGTCTTGCATCATCCATGTGTTACAGGATCCAAAATGGGAGACTCTGAAATGTATGACCCCTCTCTAGTGATATGGGAGTGATTTTTGCAGCAACTTGATAGAGTGTGGCAAGGTGATGAAAGAGAAAACAAATCTGTATAAATGCCAACAAATCGAATGCTCCACCCTTCCATAGTGCTTTGCATCTTCAGAACACTGCACAGATATTAGCGTAGAAGCTGGTTTCCTGCATATGTTTTGCTGCAGGGACATTGGTTTGTGTTGTGCTCCTTAATTTTGCTATGGCAATGCTATTTTTTTATCTTATTGCCCTTGTAGTCTCTAAGCAAAGAACGGATTAGTTAAAAGGGAAATGAGAGTCTATTATTGCAGCCTGGGAACCAACTGAGAGGGGAAACTGAGAAAGTATCAAATATAGAGAGATTCCAATTGTTTGAGCTGCTTGAAGAGCACTAATTCGGGTGGGCTAATCGGGTATTTATTAAATTGGGAGCTGCCTTTTGAGTTCCTAAGCTCCATAGGAAAGAAACTCCCAAGATCTTCAGGAGCTTGAACTCCCCCCTAGCTCATTTAAAGCTTGTGTATTGGGGAGATAGGAGTATGTCAGACAGTAAGATTTCAGGATCCTGTGGTACTCCCTAGTCCTATAGACTGTAAATCCAAAACCACCCCACCTCATCCCATCGCTTGGTGCATATTATAATTTATGTAGACTGTGTAGCACCGAGAGGCCCCAGGGCCCCAATGGATAAACACAGTACAAGGTTAACTATATTAGTAATAGTTACTATTTATATAGCTAGACACTTTACCGGACAAATATAAAGACACAGGGCCAGATTCTCAGCTGGTGTAATGAAGCTAGGCTGGTTTATACCAGCTGAGAACCTGGCTCACAGTCTCTGCCCTGAAGAGCCTACAGTTGTATTTGCATGACAGAGTGAAATAATCCATACTCGGGGTGTGGGAGGAATGACAACGATCGCAGCAATACGATCAGGCGGTTACTCAGTGTACATCTCCCGGTAGCTGAACACCACTCTGGCTGCTCCTTTATGTACAAAAATCTTGTGGGAGATGAGAGCAGCCATATTTTCCCTTTCGGTTCCCCTTGCTACCGGTATAATATTACCCATTATGTGTTTTCTATCTGTCACAGAAACCTGCTTAAACCTCCGTGGCAGCCCCCTGTGGGGAAGCCTCGCTTATTTGCTGGTCTTCATTACCGTGGCTGTGTGCAATACAGAGATTTCACATTCAGCACATGTAAAAAACACTGGGATAGGCCAAGGCCAGAGGTCTGTTTGCAGACCACACTGCAGGAGTGTGCAGCTGTTAGCATCTGTACTGGCAGCCACCCAGAACCCCATGGAGTTCAGTGGAACTGTGCCCAGGAACTGCCTCCAGCAGATGCTGGTGCAGGATCAAGGCCATAGGCCCTTTGCTTGACTAACCTCTGTGCATTTCACACTAATACTGCAAGTCCCTGTAGCTCCTCCAAGGCAAAGTATCCCAAAGCAGTTGACATACTATCACTTTGTCCTAGCTATTAGCCAGGATGGGCAGGGATGGTGTCCCTAGCCTCTGTTTGCCAGGAGCTGGGAATGGGCGACAGGGGATGGATCACTTGGCGATTACCTGTTCTATTCATTCCCTATGAAGCACCTGGCATTGGCCACTGTCGGAAGACAGGATACTGGTCTAGATGGACCTTTGGTCTGACCCACTATGGCTGTTCTCTAGGGGAAATTCTCTTTGCCTTCCCCCACTCCTCTATCAAAAAAGCCACGTGTGTTTGTACAAAGGAGTTTTTCTCCCTCTCATTTGCTCTTCGTCACAAGGGTAAATGCCACTAGCCCACTTGCACTCCTGTTCAAATTTCATCAAGCAGGATATTTTGAAGCCAAGTGGGCACATGGACCAATATGTGTCCCAAAATTTAATAGAAAAGCAAAACATTGGGGGCGCAAAATTATCTGAAATGGAATGGGGATATTTTTCAAGCAAGTTTTTATTGGGGGCGGGGAGGTAGAAGAGGAGAATCCTTATTTTTGCAAAGCTCCTGTAGAGAGACTTCCATAGCAGCATACCCCTCCCCCCTCTTCTCCTGTCTGTACAATAGCGCCTAGATGCTCGGGTGATAAGCGCATCAGGAGTGTGTAGTGTAGACAAGACCCACTGCTACTAATGTCTCTTTTCATGAGCATCCACACGCTGATCATGAGAAAACAGTTTGTCTTGATTTCAGCTCACTTTCCATCAGAAGTATTAACAACGAGCCAGGGAATGGGCTACCAATTGTATTACTACACTACATGTTTCTTGGATATGCTCTACTTCAAATGTATATTGAAGGAAGAATGCAGCTGCTTTAAAAATAGCAATCTTCACCATCTTTTGTTCTGGTGCAGCAAACACCCTCTTAGGTTTTATCTTCAATGCCAAAAATGGTGTTTTTAGAGCAGTGTAACTAAGGTACTTTAGCTAATCTGCTGTAAAACCCTAGTGGAGATAAGGCCCTGTAGTTTTACTTGGAGTGGCTAGGCCAGATCAGCACTGTACTCCCACCCATTGGTTGACTTTGCTTAGCTACCTCACAGTAAAACTACAGGGCCTTATCTCCACTAGGATTTTATAGCAAGCTAGCAATTCCCACCTGTGCATCCCCATCCCGTCCCTGTTCCCCCCTCCCCCCTTTTTAGTAGTAAAGCCAAAAGGCACAGACACAAATAGAGAAAGCAGGAGCTGACTTTCTAGCCTGATTTTTTGTACCAGCCTTTGGCGAATCACACAAACTCAGGCTCTGATTTGGATACAATTAAGGAGCAACTCAACTGAAGCTAATGGAATTTAACTTGAGTGGGAGTGAGATGAGAATCCGGCCCTTGGTCTTTAGGATTCCAGTCTATCCATGGTGCATTTAAATAGATTCCTAAAACATTTGCAAACGAATCCCACTGTTTGACAAGGGGCTGTCTCGGGACTGGCTTGCTCATCTGTAGAACCATGATTCTGTGGCAAAGAAAAATTCAATTTTTGCAGGAAACTGCCTAATGCAATAGGCAGCTGTACTATGCAGCTGTAAATGTGAAGCCTGTTTACTGTAGGCTTTTCAAATATTAAAAATTCAGAAGCTACTGTATTCCTCACAGAAATAACCTTGGGGGACACACTATTTTAAAGCAGTCTTCACGAAATGAGGATTAAATCAGTCAGAATCTTTTATTGTTTCTAACAAAGGAGAATGCATTTAATATTTGTACTGAATTCATGCTTATTAACGATTAATATTAAATACATCAATTATGTTGAGCTTTTCAGGACCTGAAGAAGAGCTCTGTGTAACTCAAAAGCTTGACCAACAGAAGTTGGTCCAATAAAAGATATTACCTCCTCCCCCTTGCCTCACTAATTTTTTTAGACAGTATATTTTGTCTTCCTATTAGAAAATTTACTGTGATTTGCTAATGATCTTATATCATTATTTTCTTCTTGATTACAGACTTGCATTTAGCAATATGGAAGCCCTTTTTTTCTCAGAGAAAGCTGAAAGCCCTTTATAAAATTATGCTCTGCACACAGCTCTTGTCATCCAGCACTGAAATGAAGCCACCTTTGCAGTGAAAGGCATTCATTGTTTAATTGTGAGCAGCAACGCTACACAACAGTTTGGCACAGAATGAGAATACCTTTGGATATGTATTTCTCAGGCACCTGTAGCTAAACATTCTACTCCAGTCAGGGGTGAAAGTAAGTTAAAGGACTTACCAGTACGCCGGAGTCCTGAGCAGGGGCGTGGCCTCAACTGGCAGAGGCGGGGCCTTTAAATCAAGATTTAAAGGTCCCAGGGCTCCGGCTGGGAGCCCTGGGGCCTTTAAATCACCCCCAGAGCAACCAGCTGCAGAGGCGGCTGGGAGCCCCGGGTCTCAGGGGCGATTTAAAGGGCCCGGGGCTCCAGCTGCTGCAGCGGAGCTCTGGGCCCTTTAAATCGCCGACGGAGCCCTGCCGCTTCTAGCCCAGGGCTCCGGCAGCGGGGCTCGGGAGGCGATTTAAAAGGCCCGGGGCTCCGGCCACTGCAATCGCCAGCCTGGGAAAGCCGGTCTGGACTGGTACACTGTACCGGGCCGTACTAGCTTACTTTCACCTCTGACTCCAGTCGAAATTTAGTTGGGCATAATGTGATTACCTAAACTAGAATCTGGTGATACCAGAATTAACACACATCCTCTTACAAAACGTACCTTTGAATCTTGTGACAGTAAATGGTCAGGCCTTCAATTTTATACCGTATTTGAAAAACAGCACCTGCAACAGTGTAATACCACAGCATAACTCTGAGGAAGTGTCACTTACTGAATTGCTAACACCACTTTCTGCAGAAGCCAGGTTCTCAACTGTTCTAGCTTCCCCTCAGTAGCCTCACCAAATTCACATACCAAACCACCAGTGTTAAAAATATATCCCTCTAAACAATGATAGGGTTGGGGGAGGAGGGGGAATGAGGAGGTAGAGAGCTTCATGTATTAATACACAATTTAATACATTTGTGAGGCACTGATGCATGAACAGGTGTAGTGATCGATAGATCTGCATCTTATCTCACAGTGGCTTCATAGGAACAGTGAGCAGGCAGAACAACAACATGAGCATCATGACATAGGACTTATAGCCCCACCTAATTTCCATTTTATTCATCAGTGCATCAGACACATTAACTCCACTTTCAGTTCTTTGCCTCTTTTGCTGCAGACTTGCTGGCTCCTGACACCCATTAATGCTCCATTTACACTAATGGGACGTCAGACCACACCTGTTTCATTCTGGGCAGATCTAGTACAGGCCATACCTAGAATTCTTGGTAGCACGTTACCAACACTGAATCTATTCAGTTCCAATCTCTCCTCTCTCCCAGCTCCACACCTTCTGGGAAATGATTTTAACACCAGGCACAAAAAAGGGGATTTGGTATTTTATATCACATTTCCCCCATGTGCAAGAAGAGATTCCTGAGCGACCCTTCCCTTTGTGAGTAACTTGAGGCATTTTGACAAAGCACATACCCATATTCAAGGTGATCTCCAGCGCTGTTACCTCACAGTACATCCGGCAGCCCTTTTTTGCAATTAAACTTGCCTACCCCTGGTTTAGAATGTCATCCAGCACAATGACAATGAAGCACATTTTTGGGGACCAGTCTAGTATAGGCACTGCTTTCCCTCATTCCCCAGTGTGTGTCAGGAGAGCAGCTCATACCTTTGAAAACCTCCTTAGCGACCATGGCCAAGATTTTCAAAAGTGACGAATGGCCAATTTTTTAGTGCCCAACTTGAGACCTGAAGGGTGCTTGATTTTCAGAGGGCTGGGGCTCAGCACTTTAAAACACTACCTGGAGACACCTGAAAGGGGCCTGATGTTCTGAAAGAACTAATGTCTGCACTACCCCATCGCAAGATATTTTTCTCATTTGTTTTTTTTACAGCGCAAAAATATGAAGAATCCTCGCAAGATCACGTAATGCCAATTTGCTCAGAAAATAGTATTGACCTAATTTGTCCTGAATGTAACAATAATGATAAAAAAACATGCAAAACCCATTCCTTTCTTTAATCTAATGTTTCATCAACAACTGTCAGCACTGCAGAGTTAAGGTTGAATGAGAGAACGGTCTCATATTACATATTGTATCATTTGCCAAATAATTTAGTAGCTCTCAAGGTTTTCTACAGGTCACGGTATCCAACACCCTGGAATTTCTTACGCAACCACACCTAGGTGTCGTGCAGTAATACCGTATAATAGAGTCTGCATCTGAGCTGATGAATTGTCACACAAATTATTTATAATGGGATGAGTACACTAGGTAGCACAAGACTGGGAAGCTCTGGGATTTTGAAATCCTCATAATACATTGTACTATAGTAGCTGGTGCATATAAATCAGGAAACTAGTGACAGGGGACACAGAAGGCCTGCAGAGGTGATGGGTGGAGGGGGCTGAAAAAGCATCAGGATGATGCAAGAAGGGGAGAAAATGATGCTGGGGAAGGAGAGGGAAGGTACTTCAGGGAGAGCTAGAGGGGAATAGAGAGCATGCTCAGGCAGCCAGTAAAATCTGGGAATGGGACAAAATCCCAGTTTGAATGTAGCTGGGCAGAATCCCATCAAACTGCAGCAATCTTGCAAAACTTGCAGAGCTGGTGGGAAAGGCTGACATTTTGGAATTAGTTCTGAACCAAGACGGAAAGTTGAAAGATTGAAAAATTCCACTGAATGAAAAATTCTGAAAAGTTTTGAAATGAAAAATGTTTTATTTCAAAAAGTCACCTCAAATTTTCATTTTTCCAACTGAAAAAAATGTTCTGGAGATGGACATTTTCCACGGGAAAGATTGTGAGGCAGAAATTTTTTGACTCGCTCTATGAAGGTCTCTCTCTCTCTTTGATGATCTCTAAGGTCTGATTGGCCTTACAGAGAAGAAGAAATCTGGGAACAGAAAGGGAAGGAAATGTGCAATGGCAGAACAAAGAAAAAGACAATAAGAGGAAAGAATGGATGGGACACACACACACCAGTCTGATATTTGTCAGATCCTAATAAAATAATTTTGGTTACCTGATCCTTACAAAATTATTTTGTGATATTTGACTAAACACATAACCAACATATTTTAAAAATCACACAAAAGAGAGGGAATTCAAAAATAGTCCTCTTCACTAGCATAATTCTGCTTAGTTACACAGTATAGATTTTTAGTGTGTGCAATTTGCCTGAGCTATGGCTGCTGTGAGAACTGTAACTTTGTATCTCTCAATGTTCAGTTATAATTACAAGGAAAAATGTCATTAATGCAACAGTGGTTTACAATTCAAATGCTGCAGCATTCTAGTGCATGAGAACTTGACCATGAAATAGACTAGAAACAGACTATAAAACAAGTATGAAACTGTTTAGTTATTTGTTTTTTCACTTGACTTGGACAGTTATTGCAGAGTGAAAATTACTGATAATAAACCTAATCTAAGATGTGATTTGTAACATCGGTGAGAATTCTTTTTGTTTGTTAAATGATTTTAAAAAGAAAAATTTTAATTAAAAAACCCAAGTTCTTTCCTCTCTTACAATCTTCACTTATTAAAACTGGAAGAATTGCAAACCTCATTTTGTTTACTTGTTACCGTTCATGTGGTTTACTTTTAGCATTTCTTCCAGCGTGAACAAGGAAAAGCAGACAGATCGGTTTTAGTTAGTTTTCCTTTCAGCGTGACAGGGGAATGTTTGTTTTTCTAAGAAGTTCAAATTGAATTCCCTTAAAAAAAAAAAAAAAAAAAAAATCATGGAAACATTTCTCAGTCTCAGGTTTGGTAAAAGGTCACGTTATGCCAAATTTCATCCCGCAGTATCTCTGATTGGGTATTGAAAGCGGCTCTCTTTCCCAATTTATTTTTACAGTGAAGGTGCATACTAACACCTAATTGCTGCTATCTTGGATCCTGCTTCCACAAACTTTGTCTATTCAACTAAACACTTATGGACATGTTTAACTTTAGGCACACACTAAAGTCCCCATTGTACTTCAGCATGTGCTTTATAAACATGGGTCTAGGAAAGCTTTGCATATTATGTCATTGATGCCAGACATTGTTTCAGTGGCACATACCTCGCTGAAATGTACTTCTGGCTTCACAAATCCTCTGTATACTGGAAAGGAACTTGACATAGTATTTTTGGTCCAATAAAAAAGGCTGCATTACTTAGCTGCAGGATTGTTGGGGGACTGGATGGCACAGCACACTGGTAATAGGACATAGAGCCTCACACCATTATGTTAATAAACAATACTAGTAACACTAAGCACTGATACAGTGCTTTTTAGGTACAGAGAGAAGCAGGAACTCACACAGCGAGTCAATGGCAGAAGCCAGAGATAAAACCCAAGTTTCCTGACTTCTAGTACCTGATGCTTTATCTACCAGCCAACTCTAAGTCCAGCCTAGGCCAGTGGTGACTTGGAGCTATCAGCTCTTCAGTGGACTGTGTGAAATCACCGTGTCATAGTCCCAGTCTAGTTTACTTTGGGGAAGGGTTCCCAAGGACCATCAACGTAGTGGGCACTAAAATACACTTGTTTGCTGGCTAATCTCAGCAGAGACGCCAAGGATGGAAGGACAGTGGGGACTAGGTCACCTCCCCTCCCCTAGATGAGGAGATGTAAGGAAAGGCAGGAAAGCTTTCAGTATTCTTGTCCTGACTATATTCATCACATGCACAACTATGGAACAGTAACTTGTACCACTGGTTAAAATAAGACAGTTATTGACAAGAAAAGTAGTCTTTTATTTCAATGAATATTTCTTGGCATTAGGCAGATATTAAATAACACTGAATTGCACAAGACTATTAACATATTGACAGCAAAAGAATGGCGAGCATAGCAAAGTTTAGAACAGCAGCGTGAGTCACATCACCTCATGTCACTCAAAAGCCAGTTAATGCTGCAACCACCACTAAGTGGGACTCCACCGAGAAATACAAAATGAGGATTATTCCTTTTATTCTTTTGTTAATACAGTAAACGCTGGAACGGTCAACAGTAAAAATGAACAAATATTTGCATTCAGTAATTAAACAGAGTGAAATAGCCACAAATTGCTAGTCATGCATTTTCTTTAACAGCAATTTGCTAATGCATAAATATCTCAAAAACAATCTTCAAGATTTGAATAAATCACGGACAAGAAGAAATTAAGCTTGAATTCTACTTTATGCATAAATACCTGACCTACATATTAAAATTTTACTTCACCATATATATATTAAAAGAAAGTAGACAATTAGATAAGTGCAAGCAATTTTCCTCAAAAGCACAGACAATTTGGAACCATGCCCAGAAAAGCTTTTCTCTTCTTCTTTCTACTCCATTCAGTTCACATTTTGCTTCAAAAATGATGACCTACCATCTGCTATGTTGGATAAAAATTCTATCTAGTATCTTCTTAGGGCTACTAGAATGTCATCATTCTTACTGACTAAAAGATGGGATCTCTCACCAGAAATTTGAACTCTTTGTATCTGCATGTAAACATACCTTTCAATTACATTAACCGTGTAGAGTGAGTGGTAACATTGGAGGGGAGGAAGAGGGAGAAAAACAGAACTGCAAAAGGAACATTGCACTCATGTTAGTGAGAGGAGTGAGGCAGTCCTCACTCGGATACACGCACGTGCGCGCACACACACACACACACACACAATCTGGCAATGGAATCTTATCCACTAGCAAGTTGAGGAATGATTGAGAAGGCATCCATTTGCGAGCAAAGCTTGAACAACAAGCCAGCAGTTTCTTTGCAAACTGTCCAGAGTTTAATTAGAACTGACTTGCACTGCTTGGATCACATTGTAACAATCGCACAATAGAGGGATCACTCTTGGCACCTTTAATAAACTCTTCCAGGGACAGTTTACCTTGAAAGGAGAAAACAAAAACAAGTCACTTGCATTGCAAGATCAAACAGAGCTTAAAAATAAAACCTTCACAGAAAGCTTAAAAATACACATATCCTACGGCAAGTGGATTCAGGGTGAAACTGGCTGCAGTGCAGGGGAACCAGGCACTCCCTTCCTCCTCAAACCGGGATGCGCTGTTTTTTCAAGTAAACAAATCTAATATTTTACTTTACATTTGACATTAAACAGGGACATTATCAAGTTAAAACAATCGTACTAATAATGCCACCTTAGATCAACAATTTAAGCAGAGAACTGGCTTAATACAAAACTGGAGTACAAACATTCATTCAAGATACACACAAACTAGTCTAGAAATAATGCTTCAATCAAGGGTGAGATTTTAAACCACACAGAACCCAGGATATTTGCACCATATGCACTGATAGGCGATCATGTAACAGTGTCCCTAACACTGGGCAACGTGATGTAGTTTATTCTACATTTGTTAATTATTGCTATGGTCAGTTGTGCTGTGGTACAAGAAACAGGCCTTGAGTGATGCTGAAGCGATGCCCTGTTTGCTGAGCTGGGCAAAACCTTTGCAATCAGACCCCTACGAATTAGTTTTTCAGGCTTTGTTACAAACCTGAAACTTGGGCCAACTTCAACAATTTGGGCTGCTTTATGGGGTTAGGGTTGAAAACCATGAAAAAAATCTGTGGCTATGACTGGCTTCTAAAACCTGAAACTCACAAAGGTGTGAATGCCCATTAATCAAAACGACCAGAGTTTGCACCGCTTGTAATTATTTGTTAGCCATCATTGCTGAAAAGTCTAGAACTGTTCTCGTATAACAGTTTCACTCTGGGACCACACCTACAAGCCCTGGGCTGGTGGAACTTCCACTGAGCTCAGTACAAGTGCTGCCTACAGAGGCTTTCAGGATCGCCTTCATTAACTGTAATTTGAACAACAGTATTGAAATAGAATTATATTTTTCTGATCAATATTTTGCATCTGATGCATGTGCAATGGTATTCTCTTGTATAGTATGTCACACACCCACAGATGAAGAGAAATAAGCAACAAAACATTTATGAGAAATGAAATGGATCTTTCTAGGATGATTTCACTGGGCCCGATGATTCCCCCCTTGAGTCAATGTAACCTCGGGTGACTGAAGCATGCTGAATTCCTGAAATGCCTTCTGGCTTTTATAATCTCGAGGTTTATTACAAGCTGGCAAAGTTTAGAACAGTCCTGAATTCAATGAACCTACTTACATATCTAAAGTTGTAGGTCTGGGATAGTTATTAGTAGATGCTAATGACCTAAATACTCTGTAAAAGAAGTTTCTTATACGTGTAATTTGTTTAATCAGCAGGTTTTATACTTTTTAATAAAAATATTTGCTACTGGGATTGTCTATTACACAAAATATTTTGGCAGTTATGTCCATTTACATTACATCTGTATGAAATATTTCATACATTATATACCACAATATTCCACCGCAATTCTTACCCATTTAAATTGCCCCCCATTATAGAAATAACCACCACATATTTTTATTTTGCCAGGAGAAAATAAACTCTTTGGAGAACAGCGTGGCACATATTGCATAATCTTATGTGATCACTTATACCGAAGTCCCAATCATACTGCACATGTATTAGGAAGTAGAATTTTAGCTTAGATCCTCAGCTGAGATTTTAAACCCACGTACAATGAACATACTCAAACAGAAACATTCCACTGTGAGAACCACCTCATCACGTTTCAGTTCCACCCCTTAGGTTATATTCTCTAACATTTAGCACTGCTTTTAGCTCATATTGCTTTTTTTTGTTTTTAATTGCTCCTTTCATGTGTTTAGTTACATACTCCAGAGTACGGTATTATTTACAATTTTTCTTCCTACACTCCTCATTCCCAGAGTATCAGAGCATCTCAATGAATTACAGATGCATCTGTTCTCACTGTTCTTACACTCTATTTTTACTGTGTTTTTTTTTTTTTTTTTAAAAGACTAACATATATTTTATTGTTCCAAATGGAAGCTTCCTACCACAGATTCAGATTTTGCATTTGACTTTTGCTCATTATCCCTTTTGCTACAAGTGTAAGGCCATGGGAGGGAGCAGATGTGTAACAACATTTGTTTTTATTAAAAATATTAGAGAAAATGTATATAGAGATGGTCTCAGCCATCCAAGGACTGGATTCAATGGTCAAGCGCCAGTATTAGCTCACCTGACCAAGGTATGTCATGTGCCAGGAGAGCAGAGATATGCAAGGGCCCAAAGCAAGACAAGGCACTTATATACTGGGCAAGCTGTTTTATGTTAAAACACTGGCATTTCTGAGAAGAATTTTTGCTAGTCAAAGTTTTCACAAAACTTCACACAAGTTGATTTTGTTTGTGTGCAACACTCCAGGACAAAGTACAGTACAAAGCAAAATCTGGCAGCATTGCCCCACGGCACAGCAGACAATGAGAAGCCATTCAAGTCCTATCAATGAAGCACACACACACAAGGTGCTATTCTCCTCTCTCTCTCGTCTGGAAATGCAGGAGGGACAGCTAGAGGGGTTGAAATGTAAGCACTGCTCCATTACACCTCTCAGTATGTACATTGTATTACTTAGCAATACATTACTTACAGGAGTGACACTTTGCTAGTTATGGAATTGCTTTAATGAAACTCTCTCTATATTCCAGGTTTTGCCACATTGCCCTATCACGTATCTCTGCATGCCACATGTCACAGAAGGACTACTTTACATGTTTTAGTTTTGTATCCCTCCACACGTAGAGCCAAAGAGTGAAATCCTGGCCCCATTGAAGTCAATGGAAAAACTCCTGTGGATCTCAGCAAAGCCAGGATTTTACCCCAGGGCTCTATCTACTGTCAGTTCAACAGAACATGACTCAGAGGGAGCCATAAAAATCTCTAAGGGTATGTCTACACTACCCGCTGGATCGGCGGGCAGTGATCGATCCAGTGGGGATCGATTTATCACGTCTAGTCTAGACACGATAAATCAACCCCCGAGCCCTCTCCTGTGAAGACACCACGGTAAGTCGATCTAAGTACGTCGACTTCAGCTACGTGAATAACGTAGGTGAAGTTGCGTAACTTAGATCGATTCCCCCCTAGTGTAGACCAGGGCTAAGACAGAACAGCTTTTTACACCAAAGAGTCATAACTTTAAAAGTCGGATATCTCAGGCCTTTTCAGGGCTAGAAGCAACTGCTGGGTCCCACAGAGAAACTGAACACCTCTCCTTTTCCAATAGGCAAAAGCTTCTGTGTCTACTCCGTTGCACCCTGAAATATCAGATTTTAAACTCTTGAAGGGCATGTCTGCACAGCAAAAGCTGCAAGTGAGTGAGCCTACACGAGCTAACGTGAGTCCAGCTAGCACGAGTAACAAAAGCAATGAAGACAGTGCAGCATGGGCTTCAGCCTGGGTAGCACAAGCCTGGTGGCACAGACCCTGTACGTACTTTGCTTGCCAGCTTGCTCCGAAGCCAGCACTGTGCTGTCTTCACTGCTATTGTTAGCCATCCTAGCTGGATTCAAGCTAGCTTGGGTAGGCTAGCCTGTGTACTACCTTTGCTATGCAGATATACCCTAAGAGCTGTCGCAGACCCAAGACTGAAGGCTGCCCATCTTGGGCCTCTAACCAAGGTAGTTTACAGGGAAAATTTCACAACTGATGGGACAAGGTGGAAACATTTCCTTGGCAGGGTGATGGGGGAAAACAATTGATTCTACTTCCCAGTTTCAGTCTGGGGAGATGAGTTAGTGGGCAGCGGGGGTGGCTAAAGGTGTCTGGTAAATTAATTTATCACATGGTTACACAAACTGCAATATTGGTATTGCCTCCAAACGTGGTATATATTGCAATGAAGCGATCTCTTGATGTAACAAAAACAAACCTGCAGCCGGAAGCAGCTTTTGGGGCGGGGGAGTGAGAATCAGCAGCGCCAGGACCACAGAGGCAAAGGTTGCAAGTTTGATAACTCTCTGCGTTAGACACATCATCCCAACAGCATCCCCCACAGCTCCCTACTCTCACTGCCCACTGTTGTATTCATGGGCCATCAAAGCTTTTCTATGCAAACCATAGATCTAAGTTCTGGGTTTGGATAATGCGGCATTAGAAAGTGCAGTTCAGGGCCAGATTTTCAGAGGCACAATTTTGCAAGCACAAACCCCTGCCTTTCAAAAAAATCTGGACCTACATGATCACTTCTACAGCTGAATGGAGCTAGAAAAATCTAAAGATGCATAAAGCAGGAATATAAGACTGCAGGGCTGAGAAAAGAATGGAGGTACAAAGCTGAGGCCAAATCTTGCTCTCCTCATGCATGCGAGTAGCCTCACAGGAGGGAATTGTAAGGAGAGCCAGACTTTGTCCCTAGTTTGTACCTTCCCAGTTGAAGGCACTGAAGCACGAGCTGAAGGCACTGAAACTACAGAAGTTTCAGAGGAGCCTTTTCACACAAAAAGATAATGACACGGTGGAACAGATTGCCAGAGACAGCAGCAGGAGATGAAACTGAATAGGAAAAAAAGAGTGGGGGGAAGAGAGAGACAGTAAAGTGGCTAGCAGCTTTGCCTCCCCTCTAAGTAGGCAGATGCATCTATTCAGGCTGCCACTCTCCCAACAATTACAGTGGGCCATAGTCCGAGATGCCTGGGTCACTGAATACAATTTTAAGCATAGCTCTGACTTGGTTCTACTGGCAAGGACTACTTAGATGGATGACATAAGATCGCTCTATGCAACTAGGATGTTTGCAGAAGCAGTTACTCAGGTACTGCCCTGTAAAACAGTGCATGAGATTGATTTGGGCACAGGCCCTCATAGGAGCAGGGTGATTTTTGCAAAGGGAAAAATGAGGGCACTCCGGTCACGGAGCTGGCACAGGGAACAAGCTGGACAGGCATAGGAGAAGTGAGCAGGCCGCATTTGGAGACGCAGCAAGGGAGAAGAGGGTCCTCAATCTTCTCTTCGCCTCTCCTCAGGCAAGAACCCCCTCCCCCACACTACCTGCCATCCTCTCCTCTTGCAGTATACAAGCTGGGGGGGGAAGCACACTACTGGCCCCCAGCAGCCCCTTATTCTTCTCTACCAGTCCCCTCCTCATTCACTGTATTTGCCACCCTGTATTTGTGTTCTCTCTCTGGCTTCATACTCCTCCTCCCGTTTCTATTCTTTGTTCTATTTCCCTCTGCTCATTTTCTCCCTTGCTCATTCTACAATCTAGTTCCTCCCTGCCTCTGTTACCATTTTGCCATCACTCTGCCCCACTCACACTCTGCCTTTTCTTTTGCCCTCCAGAGCGAGGCTCCCATTTGCCTTTCCTGTGCCATACCACAATTTGTTACCCATCAACAGTGCAAAGGCAAGGTGGAGAAGCAGGGCTGCCCTCAGTGTTCTACAGACCGATGGCCATGCAGCTGAGCTGCCTGGAGTCCAACAGGGTAGGGTGCCTGATTCCACGGGTGGAGGGCAGATAAGGTTTGAGAAAAGATTTCACACACAGGTGTGTATGGAGGAAGAGATCAGAGGGCAGGGCAGTGTAGCAACATCCAGCAGACCAAGCCTGGGGACAGATCTTACTTCTGATGCACATGCACTTAGCTTGCTGCCAATTTCACTAGCTTGGTTTGTCAGCAGATAGACTGTCTGAAAGGGTGAGTGTTGCAAATAAAGGGCCACACCTTTTTACAAAAAAGGTCAGTACAAGTCTGGAAAATAGGGACCTTGTTGGTTTCTACAAACACAAAGGCTCATTCTCCTTTATTTTATTTGGTTACAGACAACAGACACTCAGATGTTCCTGTGACTGACACCACTGTGAGATGACAGACAGAACTGAAGCCTCCCTGAAAGCAATTTTTTCTTTTAATTAAAAGTTAAGTGTTATCAGTATGGTATCAGACAATGCATGTTTATTTTTAAGACCTAATTAAGGACTTCTGGTGGAAATCATACCATCATTGTTTGTGTCCATCTGTCTGAAGATTTTGTCTGTTCGTTTCTCCGGAGTGGACTCATCTTCTGGCATTTTCATTACAGATGACACCATTTTGTAGATTGCCTAAATATATAAAAAATAATAATGAAAAAAAGCTATAAAGCATCAGGACTGAGGAAAGGAACTTAAGCCTTCAGCAATAAACAAAGGCAGATGACCTTGGCAGACAGCTGAAAACCCCTATAAACCAAAACAAATAAAAGGAATTACAAACTTGATCTGCTTTTTCCAGCATTTATTTCTGATTTAGAAAATCAACACAACTGCTATGTTAGTCAATCTAGTAGCCAAGTCAGTATTTAAGTTAACACACTAAAATACAAGAGCTAAAATACACAGGAAAAAAGTTCCCACATGTAATTTTCCTTCCTTCCATTTGAGTCTGGGGAGTGGTCTCATTACTTCAGGATGGCTTTTAATGCACCTGCATAGGCACTTACTGCTCTTCAATAATTATTTGTGTACAGTGGGCTGGGAGGTAGCTACATTTCCATGCTATGGAAAGGCGATGGACTGACTAAATTGAATACCTATTATCCATTGAACTCATGAGGTACAGCATGGGCAAGACAAACTCCCCTGCCAATTTAATTTCTCCCCAGCGTGTTCTAGAGGAACCATTTCTTGGGGGAGAAAAGTTGTTCACTCTCCAGCTAAATTCTGTTCCTGGCAACACTTGCTGAAGCACTCAGAGAGGTTAACTATGATGGTGGCTTGGACACCTGTCCAGTAGGACCCGGCCTGAGAGCACCAAGAGGCCTTTCACTTTAAAAGCACGGGAGGGCTCAAACCACAGAATTTGAACTTCAGAGTATATTACATTCATATCTGGAATTATGGTTCAATCCATTATAATCCTTGGGGCTGTTTGCAAAATTTGAGTCCAGATCTGGAATCGATTTTGAACACCTCAAATGGAGGGGGTGGGAGGAGGTTTGGAGGAAGTAGGAGGCAGACAAGGTGACTGGGGTTTTGGTTCAGGCCCATTTCTCCTCAGAGCCTCTACACATTTGTAATTTGTGGGTAGAATTATTTTCTGCAGTGCCATTTGGAATGACAGTGCGAAGAACTGCATCAGGAACATGCTCCAGCACCTATGCACTGGCTGCAACTCCTTTGAAGTACCAGCAGCTAGCAGAACGGCTGTTAGGGTGCACCTCTATCTAGACCTGAAGTCTCTAGCTCAGCAGGCAAGTGGTTCCAGCAATATTAATTCAAACGGTAATTTTTTCAAAAGGTAAGTTTTACAAAACAAGACCATTCCTCACCTGCACAATTTCAAGCATTTCGCCATGACTGATATATCCATTGCCATCAAGATCATACATGCTAAATGCCCATTTCAGCTTCTGTTCGAGCTTTCCCCGAGAAGTGACGCTCAGCGCAATGATAAATTCCCTAAAGTCAATCGTCCCATCGCCGTTGGTATCAAAAGTGCGGAACACGTGCTCTGCAAACTTCGATGCATCACCATAGGGGAAAAAATTTGCATATATCTTTTTGAATTCCTCAACAGTCAAATGACCCGTGGGGCAATCTTTTAGGAAGCCTTTGTACCACTCCTGAAGCTCATGGTCTGTGAATTCTGTATTCTCCCGGAGATCCTGGAGTACCTCAGGTCGCAGCTTACTGTTCTGCTTCCCCATTCTGTTCTTGGTTAGGATCTAACAGCTGTAAAACAAAAGAGCAAGCACGTCACCTTCTGTGCCACGACTGAACTCCAATTGATATGTACGCTCATGGACTGTAAACAAGTAATGCAGTGGAAAGATGGGTATTGATATGTGGACATCCAAGAAGTACAAACATATCAACTGATGAAGCCACCCCACAGAGAGTACTTCTGCACTGCAGAGAGCACTGGGCTGTTAAATATAAGCATCTGCATACAGCTTTAAACAAGAAAGTGCTTATCTATTTCATTAACCTTCTCTGTCAAAGAAATATCTGATTTCACTCTCTCCTCCCCTTTTTCCAAGCTCTCCCAGTTGCTGATGCTGCCCGTGGGGGGGGCAGGGGGGGGAGGGGGGGGCAAGGGAGGGTTGGGGGATGGAGAAGAGAAAAAATGGGTGGTTTGGGGTGACCCTGTGCATACCTCCTTGCTCAGTCATGTTCCTCTCCCCACAGCTCTACCCCAGCTTACCCTGCTACATAGCTTGGGACCCTTGAGTCCAGCTTGCAATGTGCTTTTCCAGCCTTTGACCACACAGCCCTGCACAGGCTGACATGCTGCTATTACTGGGTTGGGCCAGGGTCCAGCACGGGAAGCAATGGGGAGAAAACTCTTGAAAAATGTCCATATTTAAAGATTGAAAATCTTCCCGTTAGAAATCAAAGACACAAAGGGCAGTTACAGTGAGCGTTCAGTGCCTAAGTCAATAGGAGTTGAAAGCGCCTGTCTCCTCCTAGTGCCTTTGAAAATCCCCTCCTAAAGCAGTACTTTCCCCCTTTACTGCTACCATCAATCAGTATCAAAGGCTCCTGCCCTGGATCTGCAGCAGAGACATTCAGCAGAGCTGGAGCCAAGTCAAGGCCCTTCAGAATGCTTTGCATTGCTTGAGCCCAGTGTTCAAACAGCATAAGCAGGATGGAACAACAGAGGGAGGTGGGAAGGGACAAAGGACAGAAGTGCTGCAGGGAGATCTGGACTGAAAGCAGGCCCCACATTTAACGGGATCAACCCAGAAGACCTTTTCCTCCCTTCTCCCAACAGAGTTGCGGCAGCACGAGCAGCCGGGTCACCTAAGGAGAAGGAAAGGCATAAGTGATTCAGCTCTTTTAAACACATTTTAATTCACAATGTTCCTAGGAACCTATACAATGAGATTTTAAAAACAAAATACTTTCTGGGTTTGCAATCTGGCTGAAGCGATTGCAATGGCCTGACATATGCATATGATGGGAGAATGACAAGGGTCTGGCTCCCTGTTGAGTCAATCAGATTGCAGCTATTATACATGCTTATTCAATGATAGTGCTCAAAATGTAACATTCCCAACCTGGGCAAAAAGGCATCTCAATAATCTCATGGTTATATCAGGTGTTCAAGAAGGGTCAGAGTGCAACAGACATCCTCAGCCCATTAGACAGGAGGGAGCCTTAGTGCTATGATGGCTTTGGTCACTTGTTTATTTCAGTACTTTGTAGACATTTGGAGCAAGCTGAAGGTGTTCACCCATATCAGATAAGAGCCCGTGATGACATTAATGATCTGGAGAATGGGATGGATTGCACCCTCAGCAAGTTCACAGATGACACTAAGCTGGGGGGAGAGGTAGATATGCTGGAGGGCAGGGATAGGGTACAGAGTGACCTAGACCAGAGGTTCTCAAATTGTGGTCCGCAAATCCGCGAGCTCCATTCAGGTGGGTCCGTGGATAGTTCCCTCTAAGGTGCGCACGTGGGCAGCCGCACACAAGAGAATGAAGGGCCACCCACCTAATTAGTGGAGCCGCGCAAGCGTGGCTCCACTAATTACATGGGTGGACCCTGGAGAAGATGCACATGTAAGGTGAGGTGGTGGCCTTGGGGAGAATAAGGGGTAGGTGGGAGGGGGCAGTGGGGTGAGATGGGGTGGGGGGAATTTGGGACATGCAGGGCTGCGGTAGCCAGAGACAGAGGCGATTTTCCCCAGCTCCAGGGCTGCGGCTGCCGGGGAGAGACCCCCCTCCTTCCCAGTCCCAGCTCAGGGGCTGCCACAGCGGGGGAGAGAGGGCACATCCATCACATTAGAAAGGTAAGACTACTGATATTAAAATATGAGTTGTGTGCTTTTATTTGTAGAATAAAAAAAGATTATTATTATTATTAAGTTTTTTTATATAGCGCTTTTATCAGAAGTGCTTTACAATAGTTAGCTAATAGTACAAACAACATTTGGAAAGATCATTAAGTGGTCCGCTGAGCTCCTCAGTAATTTTCAAGTGGTCCGTGAAAAAAAAAGTTTGAGAACCACTGACCTAGATAAATTGGAGGATTGGGCTAGAAGAAATCTGATGAGGTTCAACAAGGAAATTGCAGAGTCCTGCACTTAGGACGGAAGAATCCCATGCACTGCTACAGGCTGGGGACTGACTGGCTAAGCGGCAGTTCCGCAGAAAAGGATCTGAGGATTACAGTGGATGAGAAGCTGGATATGAATCAGCAGTGTGCCCTTGTTGCCAAGAAGGCTAACGGCATATTGGCTGCATTAGTAGGAGCATTGCCGGCAGACCGAGGGAAGTAATTATTCCCCTCTATTCGGCACTGGTGAGGCCACATCTGGAGTATTGCGTGGTTTTGGGCCCCTCACTACAGGAAGGATGTGGACAAATTGGAGAGAGTCCAGCAGAGGGCAACGAAAATGATTAGGAGGTTGGGGCACATGACTTATGAGGAGAGGTTGAGGGAACTGGGCTTATTTAGTCTGCAGAAAAGAAGAGTGAGGGGGGATTTGATAGCAGCCTTCAACTACCTGAAGGGGGGTTCCAAAGAGGATGGAGCCAGGGGCGGCGAGTTGTATGGGCCCGTGGGCTCCAGCAAAATCAGGGCCTGGGGGGCCAGGCTCCACCAATGTTCGGAGCCGGGTCTTTCCCTTGGCCCCTCCTGCCGCCCCCGTGTGCTCCCCCGGCCCTTCCTGCCGCCCCCGTGTGCCTCCCCCGGAGTGTCCCTCGGCCCCGCCTGCCACCCCCGAACGCCTCCCCTGGAGCATCCCTGCCTGCCCTGGGCAGTAGGCAGCTGCTCCCTGCAGCTCCACACTGCGCTCCCTCAGCTGGCTACAAGAGAGCAGCACCGGGGGCAGGCTAAGGCGGGTGCTGTGCCTGCAGAGGGAGGAGGCGCATGCCAGTGTCCCCCCCCCAACAGGCGACTCCAAGGTGGGGGGCTTATCCTGGCTAGACCTCCTGAGCAGCAGCCAGGGCCGGCTCCAGGCACCAGCCCACCAAGCTGGTGCTTGGGGCGGCACCTGGAGGGGGGCGGCACGGTGCTCCGGCCCGAGAGCGGGGCCGCGACTGGGCTCGCCGCCCTCCCCCCGGCGGTGTCTCTGGCCGCCGGGGAGAGCGGAGCCCCGGCACGGCTCGCCGCCCTCCCCCCGGCGCTGCCTCTGGCCGCCGCGGACAGCGGAGCCCCGGCGCAGCCTCTGGCCGCCGCGGAGAGCGGAGCCCCGGCCGGGCTCGCTGCCCTCCCCTGGGGGGCGGGGGTGGCGGGAGGCTTTTTTGCCTGGGGCGGCAAAAAAGCCAGAGCCGGCCCTGGCAGCATGCCGGGGAGGGCCCCACTCCCCTGGAGCTCACTGCTGCCGGTGGGGAGAGGGCTGGGGGGAGTTGTCCTCTCTGGCCCCCCACCCCAGCCCCGGGGCAGCCTGCCTGCTGCACCCCAAACTCTTCATTCCCAGCCCAGTCCAACGCCCACACCCAGCACCCAAACCCCCTCCCACACCCAGCACCCCAAGCCCCGCCATACCCCAACCCCATGTCCCAGCCCAGAGCCTGCACCCAACCTCCCTCCCAGAGCCTTCACCCCTTCCACACCCGAACTCTCTCCCAGAGCCTGCATCCCAAGCCCCCTCCTGCACCCAAACTCCCGCCCAGAGCCTGCACCCTACACCTCCTCCTGCACCCCAACCCCCTGCCTGAGCCCAGAGCCTGCACCCAAAGTCTGTCCCAGAGCCCGCACTCCTCCTGCACCCAAGCTTCTTCCCAGAGCCTGCACCCCACACCCCCTCCTGCACCCAAACTCCATCCCAGAGCCTTGGGCAGGGAGGGGTGGGACTTGGACCCGTTCTGGGCACCAGCAAAAATTATACAAACCTGCCACCCCTGCATGGAGCTAGGCTGTTCTCAGTGGTGGCAGATGACAGAACAAGGAGCAATGGTCAAGTTGCAGTGGGGGAGGTCTAGGTTGGATATTAGGAAAAACTATTTCACTAGGAGGGTGGTGAAGCACTGGAATGGGCTACCTAGGGAGGTGGTGGAATATCTATCCTTAGGTTTTTACGGCCCGGCTTGACAAAGCCCTGACTGGGATGAGTTAGTTGGGGTTGGTCCTGCTTTGAGCAGGGGGTTGGACTAGATGACCTCCTGAGGTCTCTTCCAACCCTAATCTTCTATGATCCTCTGTTTCTTTGAAAGGTGCTCAATACACTCTTATAAAAACAGTCGGTAACAAACGTTTTCCCCTCTTACCATCCTCAGCCTCTCGGTTACCCAGCAATATCAACCACTAACTGAGAAGACAGAGGAGCTCAAGGTTAGCAAACACACACTTAGCTACATACCACGGAGACCGTCAACCTGCTGACTAAGGGCTAGTCTACACTAGAAGCGCTGTAGCGCATCTGGTGAAGATGCTCTATGCCGACGGTCTATACCAGCGGTTCTCAAACTTTTGTAGTGATGACCCCTTTCATACAGCAAGCCTCTGAGTGCAACCCCCCCCCCTTATAAATTAAAAACATTTTAAAAATATTTAACACTATTATAAATGCTGGAGGTGAAGCGGGGTTTGGGGTGGAGGCTGACAGCTCGTGACCCCCCCCCAGGTCATAACCTCGTGACCCTCTGAGGGGTCCCGACCCCCAGTTTGAGAACCTCTGGTCTATACTGTGAGAGGCTGTAGCTATGTCAGCAGGAGAAGCTCTCCTGCCAACATAGCGCTGTTGGGGTTATTAGGCATATATATATATGAACCAAAGTTCTTCCATGTTTAAACTCTGTCCTTCCATGTTTAACTCTAATCGGCCTCAAAAGCCAAGGACAGGAATTGGAATGTGTAAATAGCCAGTTACCAATTACGACCTTGCTCATAACCAGGTCCCAAGCAATAATGATGAGGTTTGCATGTTTCTAGCTGGAGAAGGGGTAGTAAACTAAGGGTAAACAGAACCAAATGACTGTTTAGAGGAATGTTACTAACAAGCTAGATTTATAGCCCTAGAATGATTTAACGGCTTAAATGTATGAACATGCCTTCAGTAGAGCGGGGAGGGGGAGTAGAGGGGGGGTGGTAGAGGGGGAGAGAAGGGGGGGCTTAGTTGTAAGGTATAAGAAGAGAGAAGCTGTTTTTTACTGATATGCTCGATTTGAGACTTGCCTGTCTCCTTGCACCACTTTGAGATCTCAAATAAACTTTGATTGTTTCTCCACCCCAGTATGTTTATTGGCACGAAGCATGCCGGGCAACAAACCCCGCTGTTGCTGTCCTCGGGCCTCTGTGCCTGCAACAGCGCAGTCCACACCGGCGCAGAGGTCGGTGTAACTTACATCGCTCAGGGGTGTGGCTTATTCAGCCCCCTGAGTGACATATGTTATACCGACATAATCTGTACTTTAGACAAACCTTAATACTGCCAGCTCTTTATTATGACAAAGGAGGTTCTTCGTTTGCAGCAACATCAGCTTTTGCAAATCGAAGTTCTGTGCAATGTTATGCCTCTCATTTGTATAGACATTGGTAAGAGTTCAAGAACATGCATTAACATGCAAAAACCTACCAGAATCTCTCACATTGCTACATTAAAAAGGTTTGTACACTCGTGAATCAATTTACTCTTAGCTTAAATTAAGGACCTAATTCTACGTTGCTTTGTATAGTCATTTACACCACTAAGTGAGTGCAAAGTGCATGTAGTGACTACGAGCAGACCAGGTCATGCATTGTGTGTGTGCAGTACTGTGCCCTACCTACATTGAGAAACAAGACAAGCAGAACACCAAGACGTGACACGACAAATGCAGTGAGATAAGACATCTGATAACGAGTAAGCACTTTGCAGGCAGCAAAAGCTCAGTTCATGCACCAAAACCTAAAAAATGTGAAGGGTCACCAAAAATAACTGCAATACTTCAGAGGATTATCAATAACTGAATTCAACTGCATTTTATTTGTATTCCATTTACCTTCCACACAGCCTAAGCAATACAAAATCCACATCCTGCTCTGCGGCTTACTGCTTCGAAACAAAAACCAACCAGCTGCTCATTAATAAAACACACCAGGTTCAACGGAAAACTCTGCTGTTATCATTAGCTGCTTCTGTTTTGTCGGAAACCACAAACATTCCAGCTCACTAGCATTATTTCTAGTCACTCAGTCACAAAGTTTGCTCTGTTCCTTTGACACATCCCCAACTTGCTTCCAAAATGCTGAAACTAAACTGGCAGACACTAAAGCAGCAGCCATTTAGAGACACAGGGCAGCTCTCTAGCTAACTGCAAGTTTGCAGCTACCAGTACTTCCTCTCCATCTGTATTTCAAACCCACTCTGCTCCACATATTCATACTCAAATGAGTCTGTATGCACAGGGCAGGGAACACAACCATACTTTCTACTCTGCTGCATTTTAAGGGGTGGTCAGGCTTCTGCAGAGAAGGGCGGATTAGAGTGAAGAAAATCAGTCCAGTTTAGGAAGCAAATTATTTTAATGTAATGCTTCTGGCCCTGTATGAACCTTTCCCCCCTTCCCTTTTCCCTTCTAGAGGCCTCATCACCTGCTAAGAGTTACTATCTCCTGGTCAAAAGCTACTGAAGTCTGTGGGAGCCTTTCCATTGAGTTCAACAAGCTCTGAATCAGATCATAGGGCAACAGCAGCAGCATCTGGGAGAGCAGCAGAGGCTGTTTAAGGGCAGAAACCAGGAATAACCTCAGATACATGGGGGAAATGCAGGCATGATCACCACTTCTTCACTCCCCACCCCAAAAACTGGTGGCTCAAGGAGGTGGTTGGGTAGGCAGATCTCAGTATTTTTCCCTTCCTCCTGCATCCCCATCAACTCTGAGAGTGACAGGCAGCTGGCCATGGGAGGGGAGGGAAAGAAAGGGAGATCTTGTAGCCTGGGAAGCCAGGGGACCATCCCCCCACTGAATCGAATGTTGGCTACAAGGGCTGGGGAAGGGGAGACTGGAGAGCTGTGTGGGAGCTCAGATAGCAGGCCATTGCATAACAAGCAATGGGAACCTTCATTTCTCTAGAGCCCCCCCAAACTTCTTGACAACTGTTAAAACATGGCATTTCCACCATCCTCCAAAGGCTGTCCAATCTTACTCTCTTCCCAGGGTTTCTTTCATTATTAACTTAAACAGTGACTGAAAACCTCAGCCTGAGCTTGGCTATTTTCCTAATGTTTTTCTCCCTGTAGATTCTCTGTTGCCTGCCCCTCATTCTCATCCATGCTACAGAGATTCAAAACCTCTCTATACACCACGGTTGGAACTTACATGACACACCTGCTCTGGCTGCCAAGGTGAGTCAGCAACACAACTCTCCACCTTTATGCAGGTGTCAAACACCTGACACCCTGTGTTTCAACAACCCTGTGTTCAGAGGCAAGTGATGTTCACTGAATTAGTTCGGCCCTACAGCATGGCATCTACTGGGTAACATGGAAGGGACCGAAACTGTGAGAAACCTGTGGAGAGTGGTATCGGCAGGAAGAGGAAAGGTAGCATTCTCCCACCATTGACACGGTAGTTGTTTCTAACCCTTCTGTGGTGAACTCTGTGCAGTGTGGACAGGGATGTGTGGCTAGCTTTAGGAGAGAGTTGACTGGGATCAGCCACTGCTCTGTGAAGAATCCTCCACCTGAAACTGACTGATCTTTGGACACAAATTTCTTCACACATTTCTGTGAATATGAACAAAATCACTCTCTGTGGTTTTTATACCCCGGGGTAGGCAACCTGCGGCACGCATGCCGACGGCGACACGCAAGCTGATTTTCAGTGGCACTCACACTGCCCGGGTCCTGGCCATCAGCCTGGGGGGCTCTGCATTTTAATTTAATTTTAAATGAAGCTTCTTAAATATTTTAAAAACCTTATTTACTTTACATACAACAATAGTTTAGTTCTATATTACAGACTTATAGAAAGTGACCTTCTAAAAACATTAAAATGTATTACTGGCACGTGAAACCTTAAATTAGAGTGAATAAATGAAAACTCGGCACACCACTTCTGAAAGGTTGCCGACCCCGTTATACCCCAATGATCAGTGCGGCAAGGAGGCTGTGGAATCAGGATCCAGGCATGCAAATAACCAGAGATTTATGACTGGTCTGTGGTAATTAGAAACTCCAAAGTTATCCTCACAAGGTGACCACAAACACACTATTAGTAGGGGATCAATTTAAGAGCTCTTTGGGGCAGGGACTGTAATTTACTACATGTTTGTGTTTTGCCTAGTGCAAGGGGTCTTGACCTGGTGGATGCCTCTAGTTGCTACTGCAATATAAATGCTAAACTAATAATAAAGGCTGTGTTGATTCCATGTACTGGAATATCACTACTTCCTTATGTGAGGAGAAGAGAGATTTATTGCAATTAGAATGAAATTCATTTGATATTAACTTCAAAAGCTCTATACTCCAATAGGCCTTTGCATTCAACAAATTATAGGTTACCTTAGGTGACTTCAAACCCATCTTTTAGTTCAGATTTTTTTTAGAAAAGTAACATGCAATGCATTAAATGCAATTATTCTTCAGTGTCTGAGCTTTTCAAATGGATTCTTAATGTGCCAAACCCAAATATAAACCTGCAGTTGTGTAACCAATTTGTTAAGAGTAATTAAGTAAGTGACATTAATGTTAATTTATTAAAGCACATCCAAAGAAATAGCTCTTAGATAAGACTTGTGTTTCAGGTAGCTCCTGCAAAATGAAATGCCCAAATATCTCATTAATCATGACAAGAAACCCTGCTGCTGGCATCCAACTGACATTTCATTCAATTGCTCTAAAACTCTTTCATCAAATCAGATTCCCGAGGCTCACTAGCTGTTTTAGCCTTAGAAACACTTGGGAGGATAGTCAGTAATGGAAATCACAGGTAGTGGGCTCTCAAAGAGGAAAGTTTAAGTCAGTCTTATGATTAGTCTCTCTTTTGCCACATGATTTATACATTTCAGATAATATACTGGATAATATCAGAGGGGTAGCCGTGTTAGTCTGGATCTGTAAAGAGCGACAAAGAGTCCTGCGGCACCTTATAGACTAACAGATGTATTGGAGCATAAGTTTTTGTGGATGAATACTCACTTCATCAGATGCATGAAGTGGAAATTTCCAGAGGCAGGTATAAACATGGAGGCAAGAATCAGTCTAGAGATAACGAGGTTAGTTCAATCAGGAAGGATGAGGCCCTCTTCTAGCAGTTGAGGTGTGAACACCAAGGGAGGAGAAAATGCTTTTGTAGTTGGCTAGCCATTCACAGTCTTTGTTTAATCCTGAGCTGATGGTGTCAAATTTGCAAATGAACTGAAGCTCAGCAGTTTCTCTTTGAAGTCTGGTCCTGAAGTTGTTTTGCTGCAGGATGGCTACCTTTAAATCTGCTATTGTGTGTCCAGGGAGATTGAAGTGTTCTCCTACAGGTTTTTGTATATTGCCATTCCTAATATCTGATATATACAAATTTCCACTACATGCATCTGACGAAGCGAGTATTCACTCACGAAAGCTTATGCTCCAATACATCTGTTAGTCTATGGTGCCACAGGACTCATACTGGAGAATATACACAAGCATTGGCTAAAATACGCTGCTGATGAAAATACTTCCAGGTTTGAGAAAGGTGACGGTGGTATGAGGAAGAAGATTAAAGACTCCTGGAGCCCTTCACCCACCTATGAGCACTGGTTTCATCTTGCTATGCTTCACAGGACATTGTACTGCTGTTCTGGTTGACTCACCCAGAATTTGGGGACCTTACTTAAAAGGCATTTAGCTCTTAGCATTTGCATGTACAATGTGTTAAAAGAGGTAGATTTAGACTGACGATAGATCCTTTGCTGGCAGATCAGTTAAGAAACCACCAGTCTGTCCCTCAAAATAAATTTCTTCATCACCTCCAAACTAACCACTGAGAAAGTGGCCAACCTTCCGTCCTGGCAAGGTGTAGGAGAAAAGCTGTTGGTTTAGTAACAAATGTACTATTGAAAAGAGATAGCAAGACAAAGCCACCAAGAACAGCAATACTCTAAAGAAATTAAAGGAGGCTTTAAAAATTTCATCAAGGGATTTGTAATGTTGTAGAGCAAATGAAAAATAGGAAAGCTCAGCTTTTGATAGAGATTTAAATCAGAGGTACAGGAAAGTAAACAGGCAGCTCCATAATGGATTTTGCATCTACTATAAAGGGAACTTCCTGGGGGAGTGAATAGGCTTGGAGATTCAACGACCTTCCCCTAATTTCTCACTCTAGAAGTAGTCACTCCATATCAGGGATGAGACATAATATAACGGTGCTGTAAGGGAAGACAGCATGCATCATAGCCAGTCCTATGCCTATTTTGCTTGATAAACAGAGGTCTTAGTTTTCAGGGTGATCACCTGCAATTTTCATAAGCATGGAATTCCTGACAGTAACAAAAGAAGAGAAAAGTAAAAAGGAATGCATTATAGATGCATAGACAAGAACTTGAAGATGTAACAGACCCTTAGGCTTTGGAATGTACAATTTACCAGAAAGACAAAATGTTATAGCAGATGATTCACTGTGTAGGGCCCAGGAAGGGAAAAAACAATGAAAAAGGATTTTTGTTCAAGTCTCGTGCCCGGAGTTTTGGTAAATGTTAGCTGTATATTTAATCATACTCCCTCTACCCCCTAAAACAACGCCCCTGCTGTAATGAGGTCTAGAAGTATAGCCAAGTTAGAAATTAAAATGCAGAGAATAAATGGATTAAGTTGTTCTAAATTTCCTTCTCATATAGAATCACCAGAATGTAGTCAATGATCCTACAACAAAATCCTAAGGAAGAGTGAATCTGGATTTTTAACCACCGAAGATGAAGACTCACTAGAAAGTAAGTGCAGGATACAATAGCGAACAACCATATCCACACATTTCAAATGGCTTGAAGTATCTAGCCAGTAGCCAGAAATACCAGTTACTGCTAAATTAGAAGACTGGGTGTTGGCATCACTAGAAAAATTTCAGGTACTAATGACAAAGTTCCATTCACTTTTAGATTTTCAACTCTAAATTGAGCATTGCTTATTGCAGGTAAAATCTCTCTCCGCATGCACAAGCCAAGAGACTGACTACTTTCATTTCAGCCCTTTGGAAGACAAACTCTTTGAACTGAATTCCTGGTAAGATGTGTTAGTGAATCAGTTAAAAAAGCCTGGGGAAGACAAACTCCTTAGAATCATAGAATATCAGGGTTGGAAGGGACCTCAGGAGGTCATCTAGTCCAACCCCCTGCTCAAAGCAGGACCAATTCCCAACTAAATCATCCCAGCCAGGGCTTTGTCAAGCCGGGCCTTAAAAACCTCCAAGGAAGGAGATTCCACCACCTCCCTAGATAAAGCATTCCAGTGCTTCACCACCCTCCTAGTGAAATAGTGTTTCCTAATATCCAACCTAGACCTCCCCCACTGCAACTTGAGACCATTACTCCTTGTTCTGTCAACTGCCACCACTGAGAACAGCCGAGCTCCATCCTCTTTGGAACCCCCCCTCAGGTAGTTGAAAGCAGCTATCAAATCCCCCCTCATTCTTCTCTTCTGGAGACTAAACAATCCCAGTTCCCTCAGCCTCTCCTCATAAGTCATGTGCTCCAGACCCCTAATCATTTTTGTTGCCCTCCGCTGGACTCTTTCCAATATTTCCACATCCTTCTTGTAGTGTGGGGCCCAAAACTGGACACAGTACTCCAGATGAGGCCTCACCAATGTCGCATAAAGGGGAACGATCACGTCCCTCGATCTGCTGGCAATGCCCCTACTTATACAGCCCAAAATGCCATTAGCCTTCTTGGCAACAAGAGCACACTGTTGACTCATATCCAGCTTCTCGTCCACTGTGACCCCTAGGTCCTTTTCTGCAGAACTGCTACCTAGCCATTCGGTCCCTAGTCTGTAGCAGTGCACAGGATTCTTCCGTCCTAAGTGCAGGACTCTGCACTTGTCCTTGTTGAACCTCATCAGGTTTCTTTTGGCCCAATCCTCCAATTTGTCTAGGTCCCTCTGTATCTGATCCCTACCCTCCAGCGTATCTACCACGCTTCCCAGTTTAGTGTCATCTGCAAACTTGCTGAGAGTGCAGTCCACACCATCCTCCAGATCATTAATAAAGATATTAAACAAAACCGGCCCCAGGACCGACCCTTGGGGCACTCCGCTTGAAACCGGCTGCCAACTAGACATGGAGCCATTGATCACTACCCGTTGAGCCAGACGATCTAGCCAGCTTTCTATCCACCTTACAGTCCATTCATCCAGCCCATACTTCTTTAACTTGGCGGCAAGAATACTGTGGGAGACCGTATCAAAAGCTTTGCTAAAGTCAAGGAATAACACATCCACTGCTTTCCCCTCATCCACAGAGCCAGTTATCTCCTCATAGAAGGCAATTAGGTTAGTCAGGCACGACTTGCCCTTGGTGAATCCATGCTGACTGTTCCTGATCACTTTCCTCTCCTCTAAGTGTTTCATAATTGATTCCTTGAGGACCTGCTCTATGATTTTTCCAGGGACTGAGGTGAGGCTGACTGGCCTGTAGTTCCCCGGATCCTCCTTCTTCCCTTTTTTAAAGATGGGCACTACATTAGCCTTTTTCCAGTCATCCAGGACCTCCCCCGATCGCCATGAGTTTTCAAAGATGATGGCCAATGGCTCCGCAATCACATCCGCCAACTCCTTTAGCACCCTCAGATGCAGCGCATCTGGCCCCATGGATTTGTGCTCATCCAGTTTTTCTAAATAGTCCCGAACCACTTCTTTCTCCACGGAGGGCTGGTCACCTCCTCCCCATACTGTGCTGCCCAGTCCAGCAGTCTGGGAGCTGACCTTGTTTGTGAAGACAGAAGAAAAAAAAGCATTGAGTACATTAGCTTTTTCCACATCCTCTGTCACTAGGTTGCCTCCCTCATTCAGTAAGGGGCCCACACTTTCCTTGACTTTCTTCTTGTTGCTAACATACCTGAAGAAACCCTTCTTGTTACTCTTAACATCTCTTGCTAGCTGCTCCAAGTGCGATTTGGCCTTCCTGATTTCACTCTTGCATGCCTGAGCGATATTTTTATACTCCTCCCTGGTCATTTGTCCAATCTTCCACTTCTTGTAAGCTTCTTTTTTGTGTTTAAGGTCAGCAAAGATTTCACTGTTAAGCCAAGCTGGACGCCTGCCATATTTACTATTCTTTCTACACGTCGGGATGGTTTGTTCCTGCAACCACAATAAGGATTCTTTAAAATACAGCCAACTCTCCTGGACCCCTTTGCCCTTCATGTTATTCTCCCAGGGGATCCTGCCCATCTGTTTCCTGAGGGAGTCAAAGTCTGCTTTTCTGAAGTCCAGGGTCCGTATTCTGCTGCTCTCCTTTCTTCCTTGTGTCAGGATCCTGAACTCGACCATCTCATGGTCACTGCCTCCCAGGTTCCCATCCACTTTTGCTTCCCCTACTAATTCTTCCCTGTTTGTGAGCAGCAGGTCAAGAAAAGCTCTGCCCCTAGTTGGTTCCTCCAGCACTTGCACCAGGAAATTGTCCCCTACACTTTCCAAAAACTTCCTGGATTGTCTGTGCACCGCTGTATTGCTCTCCCAGCAGATATCAGGGTGATTAAAGTCTCCCATGAGAACCAGGGCCTGCGATCTAGCAACTTCTGTTAGTTGCTGGAAGAACGCCTCGTCCACCTCATCCCCCTGGTCTGGTGGTCTATAGCAGACTCCGACCTCGACATCACCCTTGTTGCTCGCACTTCTCAACTTTATCCAGAGACTCTCAGGTTTTTCTGCAGTTTCATACCGGAGCTCTGAGCAGTCATACTCCTCTCTTACATACAATGCAACTCCCCCACCTTTTCTGCCCTGCCTGTCCTTCCTGAACAGTTTATATCCATCCATGACAGTACTCCAGTCATGTGAGTTATCCCACCAAGTCTCTGTTATTCCAATCGCATCATAGTTCCCTGACTTTGCCAGGACTTCCAGTTCTCCCTGCTTGTTTCCCAGGCTTCTTGCATTTGTGTATAGGCACTTAAGATAACTCATCGATCGTCCCTCTTTCTCAGTATGAGACAGGAGTCCTCCCCTCTTGCGCTCTCCTGCTCTTGCTTCCTCCCAGGATCCCATTTCCCCACTTACCTCAGGGCTTTGGTCTCCTTCCCCCGGTGAACCTAGTTTAAAGCCCTCCTCACTAGGTTAGCCAGCCTGCTTGCGAAGATGCTCTTCCCTCTCTTCGTTAGGTAGAGCCTAGCACTGCTCCTTCTTGGAATACCATCCCATGGTCGAAGAATCCAAAGCCTTCTCTCCGACACCACCTGCGTAGCCATTCGTTGACTTCCACGATTCGACGGTCTCTACCCAGGCCTTTTCCTTGCACAGGGAGGATGGACGAGAACACCACTTGCGCCTCAAACTCCTTTATCCTTCTTCCCAGAGCCACGTAGTCTGCAGTGATCCGCTCAAGGTCATTCTTGGCAGTATCATTGGTTCCCACATGGAGAAGCAGGAAGGGGTAGCGATCCGAGGGCTTGATGAGTCTCGGCAGTCTCTCCGTCACATCGTGTATCCTAGCTCCTTGCAAGCAGCAGACCTCTCGGTTTTCCCGGTCGGGGCGGCAGATAGATGACTCAGTCCCCCTGAGGAGGGAGTCCCCGACCACCACCACCCTCCTCCTCCTCTTGGGAGTGGTGGTTGTGGAACCCTCATCCCTAGGACAGTGCATCTTTTGCCTTCCAATCGGTGGAGTCTCCTTCTGCTCCCTTCCTTCAGATATGTCATCAGATATGTCACTTCCTTGTGGTATTTCCTTGCCTCCTTGAGTGTTGATTTAGTGTTCATAAAAAGAGGAAAATGTATGAAATACCTCCGTGTATGTGTGTGTCTACAGTATTCTTCATCAGGGAAGGACTGCACACAGAGAGATGTAATAAATAATCGTTGTATATGAGAGCATTAGTTTTGCAGGGGGGAAAAAATCTAGCATCATTCCAATCTCACTGAGCTACAAAGAGAGTAAAATCATGTATAAAAACCATTAAGGTCTCGAAATAGGTTGCATTGTGCCTTTGGGACCCCAGCAACACTCAGCAAATGGACAACATGAGCCTGGAATATTGTTATATGAGATTTTGGAAGGCAAGAGATGCTCCTATGTCAATAGATATCTTTTTAGAAACAGTTAAAATGTCAGTCCAAGCATCTGATGCACTTCTCTTGAAACTGCAATGGTACTTTAGGTGGGCACAGGCCCGCCGACAGCAATTCCAGGCCCCAGGGCAGAACAGTTAATGCCCCCTCCCCCTAGAAAGGAATGGCTGAGATTTATGGCACTATAACACATTAGAACCCATGTCAGTTGTGCCGTTGTTTGATCTACTTAACTTTTTTTTCCAGTTACAGCACCAGTATTAAACAAATTGTGAGCCTATATATAAGATGTAGAATGTGATATTTTGAATTATATATTTAAATTAAATAAACACATTATGGAATGAAATTAATTAATATATAAAACATTTAAAGAATCACGAAGTAAGAAAACACCTAAAGTATTAAGTAGGCTAATTAAACACCTAATCATGATTCATGTGTAATCTAAAGACAAGGAAAAAACTGATATACAAGATGTAACTGAATATGACCAAAGTTAAAATATACAATACTTGCGCTGCTGGTGCTGTGGGACATCAACACCCAGAGCAATGAGGAGACAGCAGGCCTCGTGTGCAACATCTACCGGGAGATCTCCGAGGCGGCGGTGGCTAGGGGCAAAGGCCGAGGGAAAACCTGTGCCTCATTCCCTGGCTGAGCGGTGGTGGTGGCCCCTCAGCCTGCGCTCGTGATAGCGGCTCGCCAGCCAGTGCTAGCTGCAGCGAATGGAGGGGCTAGTCCCGGCTGCCTCTCAGCAAATTTAGGGCGACTCAATTGGGTGGCTGAACTTGCTGGCTTGTGTCTGGTGAGGAGCTGCAGCCCTGGGGGAGGAAAGCGCAGAGGGAGCTTGTTCCTTTTTAAAGTCTCCCTGACCTCAGCCCCACAGCCAGAGAGCCAGCACGGCAGGCACGGCGGCCTCCGAGCAGCCAGAGGAGGCAGCAAGCGCCGCGGTTCCCAGGCTGCTGTTGCTTATGCTCTGCCAGACCAGCAGGGTCCAGCAGCGCTTCGGCAAACTGTTACTGTCACAATGAGTGACGGCGCTCTGTACAGAGCAGCAGCAGCAGGAAACCGGATTTCTATCTTAATTTTTATTAAAAACATATGTATCTATCCCATCCGCCCAGGCCCTTTTAAATCACCGGGCCCCTGAGCAAGTGACCCCTTTGTCCCCCCGTCGGCAGGTCTGGTCGGGGAAGAGACAAGAGGACTTGACCTGCTGTGGTCTTGTGGACAACACAGAAAGGCTGTGTTTGGGAATAATCTCAGGATTGCTGATCCTAAGGCTAGCAGAAGATGGGAGCAGCAGCAAGTTTATGCTCACTGCCTTCACAGCATGCTTTGTTGACCCCCAGGTCGGAGAGATTTGCAATACCTCTGTGCATTTGAGAAGAGAATGAATATAGGTAATTAGAGAAAAAGACAGAATCTCGGGCAAAATTTTACCCTCTCCATGAGAGGCTGCCACTGCATTACAATCCAGGCATGAGCAGGGACCAGCACAACTCCTTCCTACCATGTTCCTGCTGGGAAGTCTTGCTATGAGAGCACAAGACATGTCACCTCCAAGTGAAAAAAGCCTGGCTATTTATTTCAGGCCAACAAGAGGCACCAAATAAATGAAAAGTTTTCTTTTCTGTAGTTTGTTCTTTTATTTAATCCCTTATGTAAGGACTGTCCTTGGGTGAGTAACTGCTAAGAAAAAAATGGCTTTCAGCTGCTAAGTATCTGCACCGGGGTGAAACTAACTTAAAGGACTTACCGGTACTCCGGAGTCTTAGGAGAGGGCAGGGCCTTAACCGGAAGAGGCAGGGCCTTTAAATCCCCGGGCACCTTAAATCAGGATTTAAAGGGCTCGGGGCTGGGGCTGTGGTAGCAGCAGCCGGGAGCCCCGGGCCCTTTAAATCACCGCCAGAGCCCCGCCGCTGCTACCCCAGGGCTCCAGCAGCGGGGCTCGGGTGGCGATTTAAAGGGTCCCGGAGGGTAGCGGCAGCGGGAGCCCCGAGCCCTTTAAATCGCCACCCAAGCCGCGCTGCTGGAGCCCCGGGGTAGCAGCGGCAGCCGGGGGCTCTGGTGATGATTTAAAGGGCCCGGGGCGGTAGCGGCTACCGGAGCCCCGGACCCTTTAAATCGTCCCCGGAGCCCTGCTGCCAGAGCTCTGGGGATGCGGCGGCAGGTCTCCGACGTCTATTTTAAGGGCTGGGGCGGTAGCGGCTGCCGCAGCCCCGGACCCTTTAAATAGCCGCTGGACCCCTGCCGCCGCTACCCCAGGGCTCCGGGGACGATTTAAAGGGCCCAGGGCGGTAGCTGCGGCAAGCGCCCTGGGCCCTTTAAATCGCCGCCCGAGCCCTGCCACCGCTTCCCCAGGGCTCCGGCAGCAGGGCTCTGGTGGCAGTTTAAAGGGCCCGGGGCTCCAGCCGCTGCTGGGAGCCCCAGGCCCTTTAAATTGCCACCAGGGGAAGCCGATCTGCCCTGGTACGGTGCACCGGCTCTTGCCGGTACACCGTACCGTGGCGTACCGGCTTACTTTCACCTCTGATCTGCACTGTCACGTTTTTGTAAGACATCCACAGGAAAACACACATCTGTTTTGTACTTTTTATACCAGAATTAATAGAAAGTTTCTTCCCCCTAAAACAAACAAACAAAGCTTTGTGCAATAAATCACTGGCCTACTACACATATATCACAGCTGTCAGCGGGAACAGAGCCTTGGATCTTTAGCACCAACAATTACCACTTATGCTCAAGGACTAACTTATCTGTCAACAGATGACAGTCTCTGTATGAACCAGCAGGTAGAGAGAGACAGGATCAAACTTTATCCAGCATATTCCATTTGTACATCATATGAATTAACAAATATACACTAGTCTAAGGAGACTAAGCCTTGTCCCATTCTAGGCTTCGTTAGCAGCTTGCCAGGACCCAAGAACTGCACTTCATTTGCTTGAAATGGAGCAGA
The DNA here is from genome assembly GCF_028017835.1 of Emys orbicularis. Classification (NCBI taxonomy): domain Eukaryota; kingdom Metazoa; phylum Chordata; order Testudines; family Emydidae; genus Emys; species Emys orbicularis. Next base: position 32,708,888 of record NC_088685.1, read on the forward strand.
ATGCCCTCAATACAAAATGCAGCTCAGATTTTGGCCTCCTATGATTTAATCAGGGCAGCCTTCCACTCTTCAGAGAAGAAGCAATGCAGACTGGGACCTATCGTCTCCACAGGCTGCACCTGTGTAAAGGTAAGGTTGACTGAAGGCAGCCTGGTAGAATTCAATAGGCTGCATTTTGATCTTTAGACCAACAGCATTGCTGCATGATTGTAACATGCCGAACAGCTTCAGTGAGCCAAAGCCATTAACATCAAGCATGCAAACTGGGATTACAATGACAAGTATGTGAACCACACCCCACTTGCTTTGCCCAAAGAGAGTCAGTAAGTGGGCCTACTTGTGAGAGTAAGGCAAATGAAATGTGGAAGTATACGGGTATCTGACAATAACTCTCAGGTAAAGAGCCGTTTTTGTTGTCTGTTTACTGCCAGTATCCTAAGCAACAGCCTGAAATAGGTAGGCTACAGGACATATACAAACATGTTGCTATAGAAATCTGGTCCTTCTTGGTAAGATCATGTAAACCTTGCTGCAAAAGCAGCTATTTAACAGGACACTGTCAATTTACCTTTGACCCCAAATTTAAATCTGGTAGTAACTACGTTTCATAAAATTTCAGCCCAGAGCCTCAGCCCTGTCGCCCATGGTCTGACAGCCCTGGGACCCAGCCCTGCCACCCGGGTCTGACAGCTGAAGGCTCCAGGCTGTACTGTACCTGTAGTTGGGATCCAGGGACCAGGTTCATTATTAGCCAAAGGTTCGTAATAATGAAGGCCGTTATAGCACGGATGTACTGTAGTAAACAATACAACAGAATTAATGACAAATCAATTGGATTGTTAATTTTTTCACTTTTAATAATCTGTACTGTTATTAATATAAAAGTGAAGAAATGCTGACCTATAACATAATTTTTAAGTTGGCAGTGTCCTTTTGAAAAGGTTATTTTTTAAAAAGTGAAAGAAGTTAGTGGAACCCCCCCCTCTACCCTCTCACCACACACAATGTTTAGGGCAGAATTTTCAAAAGAGTTTAGTCCCCTTTTAGGCACCAAAATAAGTAGCAACATTTTTTTTAAACAAACCTCAGCATGTTGGATGCACGTCAGGTGCTGAACTGTTCTGAAAAACTGGCCATAAGCATCACAACGGGTGCTGAGCGCTTATAAGGGCAAGATGAGCACTATGAATACATATCTCCAAGCTCTCTTGAAAATCTGCATTTATGGACAAAGGCCTGGACCCTGCATATTACTGCATGCGGAGAGCACCCTTGCGTCTGCACAGAGCCCCTTTGATTTGGTTGAGACAACTGCAGTTGGAACTTAAGAAATTCACCTATGAGCCTTCCCATTACTGGGGTGGGGCATCCTGGTCCTATTGAAGGCAGTGGGAGCTTTGCCATTGATTTCAATGGGGGCAGGAGTTCACTTCTGATTTACTGAGCAAATCTAGCAATGGATGGCACCCACCAGCACTGCATTCATCTGAGAACCACCTCACTTTCAAATAATCTTGCTACAGGACAGAGAGAAAGCACTGACAGAATATCATCATTACTATAATATTTTCATACACATTGTGGTGATACGCTGTACAACCACCTCCTACTTCAGTGTGAAACCAAATTCCATCACCATCCTAGACAGAAGTTCATGACTGAGCGTACGGTGACAAATTAATCACTGTACCAAAAAACAGTACTCCAAAAAACAAACACAAAATCCCACCCATCCTTGGCTTGCTGCTAAGTGAGTCTCTCGGTTTTCCCCATGCCCCCTCATCCCCTCTGTCATTTGGATTACGGAACCAGAAGTTACACACACAAGTCTATATAATGCTGTGCAATTCAGAGAGAAGGTACTATAAGTGCAAGAGGCAAAACACTCCCAATGCAATGAAAAATAAGACCAATATTCCAAGGAAGGCAAGAAGATGCGTTCATTTGGGTGGGAGCAGATTAGGCAGGGAGTGTAAGATTTTATTAAAGAAAACAAACAACCCCCCCCAAAACCTAAGGGGTCAACCCCTTTTTTTAAAATGGAGTTGAGAGAAAGACAGCTAACTTTTATTCTGTCCTTCTTTAGCAGATGTCGGAAACTAACAAGGCTTAAAAATCAAGTTAGTTTATATGGTATTTCATGACAAGGGAAACCTCTCAACATTATGTTTTTAAATGTAAGGTCATTTTACAAGGTGGTTGGGCTGAACAAGAAAAAATCATGTGGGATAAGGAGTTCTTTAAATGCCTTTCACATTATATAAATTTAAGATGTTAATATAATTTAAGCATTAAAATAAATTTTCATGGCAAGTGAGCATACAGGATGGCAAATGGTACCCAATATAGACTGGAAAATAAACAGGAGAGAGCATTTAATCCTCCCAATTTCATTCCCCTTTGGAAATTATCAAACAGCCCAAAATCAGAGCAGAACAGAAATAACCACACAATAAAAAAAAAAATTGAATGTGTATTTTAACTTGACTTTTTAAAATATGTAATATGAGTTATTAAATTTAGAGCATAACCATCTTTATATCCTGTCCATGCCAGATGTCCTTTAGCTGTCAGCCCAAAGCCTCTTTAAGGCTTAGCATTTTTGTGTACAGGGTCAATGAAAGAACTCTGCTCACAGTGTAAACAGCATCTAGGAGATGCCAGCAAAACAACAATTACATTGTGCATCAGTAAGAAATTGTCTATGCTGTATTACACACTGAGTACTCTAGAGAGAAAACAGTCTTTTTTCCCTTTTGGTTTATCAGACTTGTTATATGTTTATAACTTTCAATTGTGTGTTCTACTCTGACAAACGACTATGTAAGAATGATAATTTCTTACTTATCAGATCTACTCCCAATGCATTGTGGAGTCGTATCTGCTGATTTCAGTGACAAATATGGTTTGGGGTTTTCTTTTTTTTTGCCTTTTATACTTCTGTCAGCTCTACAGATGATCACAGTTAAAGGAGAAAAAAAGAGCTGCATTCAACTCTTCAACTCCTTTATGTACATCAACAGAATAAGTTACTAAATCCTAGGAACAGGACCAATCAACTGCACCTGTGCAAACCAACTGATGGCAGTAAAATTGGCGTAAGAGTAAGGGAGAGACAATGGGATTACACAGATAATGACCAGATTAGATCAGGCCCTAAAATTTGGTCTGAAGAACCTTTATTGCTGGTGATGCTGCACAAGAGGAAAGAAATGCAGTCTGACTGTCAAATCCAGGCTGAGTTGGGTGGGCTGTGACATCTTTTTGTTACTAAAACTGATTGATATTTTTTAAATTCACAAAACGATTTGAAGTTACTTCTGTATCATATGGTTTGAAATGGACCCAAGCTTTTGTTTAAAAAAAAAAAATCAAATTGTGATATTTGAATACAGAAACATATAGTAAAAAGATCAAAAACATTACAATTTTTGTTTACCAACATAGCCAAGTTTTCAAATTTCAATAACAATGTAGTTTTTTTTATTAAAAACTGCAGTAAACATTGATAAGAAATGCTGAAAAAAGCTTCAACAACAACAAAAAAAAAACACCCAAGTTTTTCTACTAAAGTTTTCATTCCCAAGGTTGGGGTTTTTTGTGTGTGTGTTTTTTTTTTTTTTTTTTTTTTTTTTTTTTAAGATAAAAACAAAAAAACCTTTTCATTTGAAAAATTCTCAGTTTTATTTTAAACTTTTTGACTGGGCACATCCAAGACAAAAACAGTAAACCGGAAGCCCCATAAATGCAGTGTTACTTTTCACATATCACCTCAGTTTCAATAGCACAAAACCACTATGCATTTCACACTTCCACCCACCCCCCAAAATATCCTTTAAATTAGAGCCTTAAAATTTTCTGGCTAACCCTAAAATAACTAAACAAATGGTTTCAAACCTTTCCCTCCTATTTGGGCAAAACCCCCAAAACAAAACGAAAACCACAACCTAACACAATTGCTCTAGTACTGAAATCTACATGTAAAAGCTTGTGGCAAGCTCTAGACAGCACAAATAGTAGTTGCAGCAAGCACAGCAGCTGACTAGAAAAAAGCCAGGGTGAAATCCTGGCCCCACTGAAGCCATTGGGAATTTTGCTATTCATTTCAATGTGGCCAAGATTTCACTCCTGGGCATTCCTAGCTGTGCCCATCTGAGCCATTGAGACTGAAGGTTAGTCGGCACCATTATAGAGGGAGACAGGCAGTAGGGAGACCAAAAGGTAGCAAACATGAGGCCAGATCCTCTGCTAGTGTAAACTTAGATAACTCCACACCAGCTGAGGTTCTGGGCCGAAGGTCTTGATACAGATGAGTGTGCCAGCCACAAATGAATGTTTCAACCTGCATATAATTGATATAAGCCCCCTTTATCATGGAGATGATACCATCAAAAGTTTAGTGGTTATTATCGACCACCTGCTGGCACGGAAGATCTTTATCTAGCACAGGGCTCGAAAGATTTACCAGACGCCTCAGACACGTGTCAATGTAAGAAACCATAGTACCATGTTTCAGTCACAACATACTTACCATACAATGTGACAGGTTTCAGAGTGGTAGCCATGTTAGTCTGTATCAGCAAAAATAATGAGGAGTCCTCGTGGCACCTTAGAGACTAACATTTATATGGGCATATGCTTTCGTGGGCTAGAACCCACTTCATTAGATGCACTGTATTTTCCACTCCATGCATCCGATGAAGTGGGTCCTAGCCCACGAAAGCTTATGCCCAAATAAATTTGTTAGTCTCTAAGGTGCCACAAAGACTCCTCATTGTTTTTAGCATACAATGTAAGTGTAGAGCTCCCACTTAGATGGCATTAGAGCTACCATGAACCTCTCTGTCCTCCAAACAAAACATGAAACCCATCTGACTGATCCACAACAAAACAAAAAGTGGTTGCGGGAGGTGGCGGGATGTGGGGATTCATATACAAGTGCTGTGCCTGGGCCCTGATCAGAGAGCTTCAGTTTTCATATCACCACCACCAGACTGCTAAAAGGGAGGCAGGCTATATTTGGTTTCTTTGTTTTTTTTAACAGTGCATTCTAACAGGCCATGCATAAGCTTGGTGATCTGAATAATAAGCCCATTTCATAGCAAAATCTATATTAAACAATGGAAAAATTCCTTCAGGAAGCAAACAAAACAGGGTTGTTTTAGAATTCAGTTCAGCAGAATGGGACAAACGAGGGCACTATGCCATACTGAACTGTCAGTACTTGCACTTGCTGAAATGCTTTGTATTCAATTCCTAAAGAAATCAGAGTATAGCACATAGGCCCTGATCCTGCAAAGACCTGTGCCCACACTTAGCTTTATATGCAACAAGTAGGTCCCATTAGCTTCCTGGCACTGAGCCCTTGACCACAGTGCGTGAGAGCCACAGGACCCAAGAATCTGAATAGACCAACAACTTGATGTGCTCGTATGGTTTTACCACAAATATATGCAGAAGGATAACAGGACAGCATCTATATCTGTAGAGGAGAAAGGGAGCAATTCCTACTAGAGGTGATAACTACAGGATGTCTATTCCAACGTCACAGTGACATTTTCCAGTGGTAGAACAGCTAAAAAAACCCACCCCTTTTCTTTGCTAGCGTTTGTATGAGATACTCTGAGCCCTTAATCTGAAAGGAAAGTCATCTCTGAAGGAATCACAAAACAGCAGTTAAGACAACACTAATTTCATTGAAGTATACTGATGAACTCAGCTCCATGATCCAGGCTGTATAAACAGCAGTATAATACAGAATATACTTTCCCAAGCTCCGTGGCCTGGTATGTCTGGAATGAACTCTCTAGGTGTGGTGATGGGTGGGAAGGTTGAGTCAAGTTCAACTACATTAATTTTGCATTAAAAAATCTGAGTTATCAGTGAAGTCCAGGCTCTGGTGTATTTTCCTTTTTGAAGGAGGAAATAAAAAAAACACGTTTGATCTTTCTTTTAGAAAGAGCTTTGATTTGGAACAAGTACTCAGACTTGCGTCAAATGTAAAGTGCTAACTGTACCTGCTACCACACCAACAAAGAGAGCAAACACAGCATACTTTCTATATCCTGTGTCAGTCCTATTCTAAATGCAAAACAAATGCAGAGTTCAACTGGAAACATAAAATCTGATCTCTGAAGCTCCACCATTAACAAATGTTAAGCAAAAACTATGCTCCAGCCATTCGTGATGCCAAAATGCGATGTCACTTGCAGTAGACTGTGTTAATCCCTATGGCTTTGTCTTCACTAGAAAAAAAGGTGTACTTTTAAACATGTTAAAATCCTAGTATAGACAAGGCAAACTAGTTTTAACATGTGTTATCTGATCAATGTGTTAAAACTACAACTTGTCTACACTAGGATGTTAACATAGGCTAACTAACACGTGCTAAAAATGCACCTTTTTCCCAGTAGGGAGATGCCTTTTAATGCAAGTCCTTTCCTGAATGTTTAGTTAATGAGTGCATTCCTGATCAGTGCTGACATTTAAATTATCACTATAAATTGGAATCAACAATCCAAGGTGGATAAAAAACAATTTTTTTGAAAAAAATAAATAGATAAAATAAAATAAAAGATCAGATTTGATTTAAATCAGATTTTTTTATGATATTTAAATTATACAGTTTTCTTTTTAAAAGTAACCTGTTTAAAATGAAATCTGAACTTAATACAAAATATGCTAAGGCCTAAACTAATAATCTCTTAAAACATTTTAATATAATTAATTATCCACGAGCCTCTATCCAAAAACTGAGTTAAAGACCGCTTTTCTATATAAAGAAAGAATCATGGGTGGGTGGGTGTTTGCGGGGGGGGGGGGAGGGAGAGAGGGAATCTACCTTTTGAGGTCATATAAAAAATGGCACAATAGGTCATATATTGTGTTAAGAGCTTATTTTGTTTAATAATAATAAATTTTATATGCTGTTTTGTGTGTTTAATTAAATTCCAGTTACATCCTAATGCAGCTTGACACAAGTCATAAGCAAAAAGTTAATTACCAATAAATAAGCAATAAGCTACAACACTGTAAACAATATATCATTCACCATTTTCTAATATACTAAAATGTAAATTAATTATTAAGAATCTGAAAATATTAACTATATAATTGTTTAAATGTATATGTATATAGTTACGGTGTACCCTTCTAGGTAGCAAAAAATAGTGCCAAATCTAGTGTAAACGTCTATTTAGTTGTAAATCAACATGTTTTAATGGTTACATCAACCAATGAGAATGCACCTTTCTTTAGAAAATAACTGAAGTCTAAATGGAAAAGTTGATTAAAACCAATTATTTAAATTGAGGCTTTCCACTTGGTAATTTAAATCATGATTTAAATTGCCTTGATTTAAAATCAATCCACTCTGCAACCCACTGAAATGGGTGGGGGCAGTTCACACTTCTCTCAGATCTATTGTTTCTGGTGGTGTTTACAGACATTACCACACTGCTTTATATTTAACAAATTCCCTTTACAACCATAAAGGCTATAGAAATTAAAAAAAAAAATTGCTTAACTTCTGGAATAAGAGATAGTACTTTCCTGTGGTGGCTGCCTTACATAATAAGTATGTCTACACCACTATAGAAGGTGTGATTGTAGCACGGGTAGGCATACCCGCATACTGTGTGGTGGCACGGTCTTCAGCATGGACTTGCTGTCCTAGTATAAGCCTGCAGAGGACCCTGGGTAGGTACTCAGCTTGCTAGCCTGTGCCAGGGTCCTCCCACACAGAGTAATCATGTCTAGACTTTGAGCGAATACCCCTAAAGAAAACCAACCAGAAATGATTGAGAGTGAAACTATCAGCGTCCATTAAAGACGTGTAGCACCTCCACACATACGTTACACTGTGGTGTCTACGGATTCTAGGCCTTGTCTCTATTGGGAATTTGCCTCAGTGCCAGCAACTGGTGGTGGGCCACCAATGTAGCTGCACCATTGAAAACCACAAGTCTAGACAAGGAAAGCTACAATTTCCATCGGTGTAGCTTACTGCTGCTGGAAAGGAAGGTAAATTTCACTAATGCAAATTGCAGCTCTACTGATGCAGTTACATCTACTGGAATCCAGACCCAATTCCCAATGAAGGCAAGGGCTGGGCAAATTTACTAAGAGGACAGCTACTGATCCAGTGAATTTCTTGATGTTCTTGGCCCAGATCTGTAAAGGTATTTAGGCATTGTGACACTGAGTGCATAAACTAATTTAAGAGCCTAAATCACATTTTCAAAAGAAGTTAGGCACAAACTCCTAAGGGATTTAGATTCCTAAATCCCTTTTGAAAATGAGATTTAGGCTCTTAAATCAGGTAGGTCTGTGATGCTGACCACAGAAACGCCTCAATACCTTTACAAATTTGTGTCCTTATGTTTATGAATTAGGAATTACAGTAATCTGCATCTAGACTGATATGATTTCTACCAGTTAGTGTCTGTTCAATTATCAGAAATGATACCTTTTGTCAGTATGCGCTTTTTGTTTTTTTATTGCATAACTTAGTAACACAGGAGGCTATTTTAGATTCTTTTTAGCCTAGCTACACTGTTAAAATATTATTGCTCTTAAGACATTTTTTTTTAAACTGGAAAAGAAGACGACGACATATTGTATTTAAGAAGCATTTTATGTTGGACTTACACTTTTATCTATCGTCATCTGAAGTTACACTGTTCCCCTAGATTTTAAAAATAAAACCTTGAAAGACATTTCCATGGGTTTTGTAGACTGCCCTTGAAAATGTGTGACAGTAGGGTTTTATCCCCTAACCCAAGAGCACAACAGATCAGGGGGAGGGATAGCTCAGTGGTTTGAGCATTAGCCTGCTAAACCCAGGGTTGTGAGTTCAATCCTTAAGGGGGCCGTTTAGGGATCTGGGGCAAAAATCTGTCTGGGGATTGATCCTGCCTTGAGCAGGTTGGACTAGATGACCTCCTGAGGTCCCTTCCAACCCTGATATTCTAGGATTCTATCATTTAAACCATATTGTCGTTTATTATGTATATTATAGAAGCAGCTAGAGGCCCCGGTCAAGGCTCAACGTCCCACTGTGCTAGGTGCTGTACAATGTCAACAGATAGCTCCTGCCCCAAAGAGTTTGCATGCAGACCCTTGTGTCTAAATTATGAAAAGGCACAACAGGCGGATGAGCCAAAGGCAGTGGAGGTAGGGGCAGGTGGTAACAGTAAAGCAGGCAAATTATTGTAGATTAAGCAGGGGCCTTGTGCACCAAAAGCCTTGCTGCATTCTTAGGAGACGTCAACACTGCAGTTGCAGTTGGCAGGGTGTTTCCCAATTCAGGTCGACACGTGCTAGTTCTGCTCAAACTAGTGCACTAAAAATAGCAGTGTAGGAGCAACAGCTTGGGCTGGCCAACCAAGTACGTGCCCAAGGGATTGGGTGGAATTGTACTCTGGCAACTAGCTCCACCACCTGTGTCACTGCAGTTAAGCTAGCATGCTAAAAATAGCAGTGTAACAGAGCTAACAGGGATCTGTCCACCTGTGCTGGGAAGCAGGCCCCCTGCTACTGTGCAGACACACCCTTAAGGGGACAAATGGGGGCAGATTATTTCCATATTTAGGTTGATGGGACAAATGGGGGCAGATTATTTCCATATTTAGGTTGATGGGTCTGTAAAAACTGCCTATCTTGGACACATTCCAATATGTCCCCATGATTTCTACTTTAAAAATATAATGGAACAAAAGTAAATATTTAGCTCACATCTGATCAGTGTAATATACAAAAATTACTAGTAAACTACTGTTCAAAAGTTTTCAAGGTGTTTAGTCATTTCTTCACCCACCACGCAAGTCCTTGGGTTATCAAAGGACTTCTATCTCTGCTATTCGTTTTTTTTATGTTTTACTTTTTAAACCTGCTTTTAGTCTGAATGATGACAGACACAAAAGTATGACTAAGTCAGTAAAGCTTCTGGAAGGAAAGGCTTTCTGATCAATAGCGTCTTTTATATCTCGAACCAGTAAAACTCTGCAATCAATTTGATCACAGGCTGAGAATTTACAGCAGCTCTGATTCCAAGTGCTGCTAGGTTAAGTTTTATCGGATGATGCTTATACTGACTTCTAAAGTCTTTCTCAAATGGGAATCAAGTTACCCACTGGTTTAGTGAGATTTTATTTTCCTGGTCCCTGAGAGGATGTCTACATTGCAATCTAAGCCCACGGTTTGAAGTCAGACTCAAGCCTAACCCCCCGCTCGGACCACACTAACCCATGGTCCTAAGACCCCATGGGAGTGGAGGGTCTGAGCTGGAGTCAAGCCAGGAACCAGTGTTCAAGCCCTATTGCTCTGCAGTGTAGATGCAGACTAGACTTGTGTTCTGCCAAAAGCATTCCACAATCCCATGAGCTGACTTCATTGTCCACTAAACTTGAGTGTCCAGAGGACAAAATCAGTTTCTCCACACTGCACTACGAACAAAGTGGCCACATTTTGGGAGAGTGCTAGGAAGTCTGGGATATGGGTGGTTGGACTTGGGCTCATATAATACAGTGTAGAAGCTGGAGCCCCGGGTTCAACAATTCCTAACATGGGGTTAGCCCTGCTAACTCGAATTCTACTCACCCTGGGTTTACACAGCAGTGTAGACATGTCCTGATTTATGCTCACTTCCCCATACCTTGACATTTTCAAAGGTCCTGTCTATGTTGGGAGAATGCATCGCATTAACGCTCTTTGTAACATGTTTCAATAAGCACAATCTTAAACATGATTTTTCCCTTAGTGCGGACCAGGACAGTTGTGCTTTGAAAATGCATTTGCATGTTGTGATTAACCCGCAGGGGCAAAGCCATGTTTAACACCATACCATTAACACATTTTCTAAGGTGACGCATTCTCTCAGCACAGACAGGGCCAGTGGGGCAGTGTTTTTCTTTGGGCATGCAATAGGGTGGGTGCTTCTCTTACCTTGAGCCTTGTTTATTTCATTTTGTTTGTAGTAAATTAAGAATCAAGGGATAGGGAACATATTACCGCAACCCAGCGGGTTATAAGACCTGGAATAAGCATAAATATTTGGAACTTTACTGGCTTCAAGGTGGAGTGCTAAGACTGAAAGCTCCTACAGATTGGTGGAAAGGAACCTTCATGCCCTCAATTCCAAGGAGTTAGATGCAGCATAGATCTTGAGAAAAAGGGCTGGAACAGGCCAGAGAGGCTGCGCAGACCAGCAGCCAATCAGCAAAAACCTGTGGAGAGCCAATCAGGGCAAAGAAAGAGGCAGCCAATCAGGGCCTGGCTGGGTCCTATATAAAGGCTGCCTAGCAAAGGAGAGGGAAATCTTTTCCTGACTAGCAAGGAAGAAGGACTGGCTCCTGAGGTAAGGAGGTAGCACCTTGGACAGAGCAGTGCTGGGCAGGCTCAGGGGAGCAGAGGAGAGCTCTGGCCCAGTTACCTGCCAGGCTGCGGCCCTGCTAAAAAGGGTCAAGAAGGTGCATGGGGCCAAAGGGGAAGTGGCCCAGGGAAGATAGGCAGACAAGAGGGGAGAGAAGAAGGGCAGAGAGAGGCTGCCGCTAGAGGGTCCCTGGGTCGGGACCCAGAGTAGCGGGTGGGCCTGGGTCCCGCCCCCCGCCCCTTTGCACTGCACCTGGCCATGGAGGAGTGTAGCCGAGACAGACTGTAACTTGCCCCTGAGATGAGGGGCTAGACTTTGGGGTTGTGGTTGGCCACTGAGGCAGGAGCAAGCCGAAGGACTGCCGTTAAACCCCTCCCCCCCAGAAGGGGGTGAGAATGGAGTAGTGGGTGCTGCCGGAGGGCAGTGTCCTGAAGCAGACACAGCCGAGCGGGGAGCAAGGCGGTTCCCAAATCAGCAGAGCAGACAACGGGCGAGACACCATGCGCAGAGGGCGCTCCACAGCTGACAAGAGCTAATTCCCAGAGCAACCAGCAGGAGGCGCCAGCGGTGGTGAGTCTAGACCCCGTTACAGTTATCATTTCAGCACAAGGGTTTAATGAAATCACTCCTTGGCCTTACAGATGGATGCACGGCTTCTGAACTATTCCCTCCAGTGAAAATAGGTTACCATTAGCACAGACTATTTCACAATTAAAAGATTCAAAATTGAAACAAAGAATCAGAAAATGTGATTCATGTTCTCAATGGAAACTCAACTCCTGCATTTTCTTTCTTCACTGGCAAGGCTCCAAAGGGAGAAGGGACAGAGAATCAGACACTTATTGAAATGGGTCATTCCAAGATCTTCCACGACATCTGACTTTTCATTTAGGAAACATTCTATTTTAAAAAGGAACGGATACATGCTTAAGGATGAACCATTTAAACAATACCAAAGTAGACTCCAGATATGATTTTGGAGTAGCTCCAAATTGGGGTGGGGTTGCAGAGAAACAGACAAAAGCGCCACTGGAATTTGGACAAAGATCTATTGGGAGGAAGCACTTCCTACTTCCTCATCTCTTCTGTGGAACACAGAGCTTTAAATAAACCTCCTCGAGTGCTGGTGAAAACCAAGTTGTTTTGATTGAAAATTAGACTTTTTGCAGGGGTTCTCAAACTGGGGGTCAGGACCCCTCAGGGGGTCACGAGGTTATTACATGGGGGGTCGCGAGCTGTCAGCCTCCACCCCAAACCCCGCTTTGCCTCCAGCATTTATAATGGTGTTAAATATATTAAAGTGTTTTTAATTTATAGGGGGGGGGGTCTCACTCAGAGGCTTGCTATGTGAAAGGGGTCACCAGTATAAAAGTTTGAGAACCACTGCTTTTTTGCCATGCTTCGTCTGATTTCTCTGCTCTGTTAGAGACTTACCCAATAAATATATATATTTTTAAGTGTAATTACCTCACCAATAAAAACAGGAAAGTTTCATACGATTCCAATACAGCTACTGTGTTTTACAGAACACAACTCACTAGATAGATGAAGAGTCACAGTCAGCTCTCTGGATTCCCCTTAAGGAGACGTGCACTCCTGCATAATCATTCCCTATGCTTAACTAACAATCAAAGAAGATATATAAGTAAGATCTACGATGTATATTTACTTACCTGTATACACCATGACCTAACAAAAGAACCAAAATTTTCACTTCATATGTAAGGCTTTTCCCACCACATCAACTTTGAAGCCCACTGTGCTTTGATGCAGCCATCCATGGGCTAAGTATTATTACAAATGAAGATTTATATTAATGGGAAAACAATACAAGACCATCCAGTTCTACTTGCTACACAGAATCACTGCCATTTTTCTAGTCAACTTACATTTGAAGAAGCTTCTCTTGTCCAACAATTTATTCTGCAATTTCATTATACATTTTTTACTGACCCTATTCTCAGAGCAGGCACATGGAAATGAAGGCTTTTGTAGTTTATTTGCCAATCCATTCTGTGGGTGGGGGAGGGGGGGATGGGGGGGGGGGGGAGAAAGAGTACATACTGCCACATAACACATGCTCAAGGTGTCTAAATTTGCATCCCTGAGAACTTCAGTAGGATGGAAGATGTAATAAGGGAAAATGATGGAGGGAAGGAAAGAAATCACAGGTTTGGAAAAATCATGCCAGACAGAGTAAGTAGCCATGTGAAAAAAGAGTAACAACAATAATAATAAAAAAAGACACTGGGGGAAAAGCACTGAATAGACACACACACATTTACCATGATCACTGCCTTGAAATTCAAAACATACAAAGCTTTTTTTTTTTTTTTTTTAAAAAGGCAGCTTCCTGGAGGAAAAAAATTAGTTCATGAATGGCTCAGCACAAAGCAATTATCCACTGGTTTGGAGCAGACATCTGTTGTGTTGACCTATTGAGATAATCATACAACTGTGCAAGCTCCAAAAATGGAAAAGACAATTTGCACCCCCCCTCCCCCAGTCTTACTGGTCCCAGAGTAATAAATGGCCATCACAACAGCCTGCTTGGTTCTAGCAACATTCAGTGAATGACTAAATGCTAAAAATAAAGGCAATACTGCTATTTTCATAAGATTTCCAAATTACTACTATTTATCATTTATATTACTGTAGTATTTAGAGGTTTTAACTGAGATCAAGGTTCCATTGCACTTGGTGGTATACAAAGACATAGTGAGAGATATTCCCTGCCATGAAGAGTTTATAACCTAAATAGACCTCAGAGGAAGGGAGAAACAGGCACTGAGAGATGGAGTGATTTTCCCAAGGTCACACAGGTGTACAGTGGCAGAGCAATGACTAGAATGCAGGTCTCCTGATTCCTAGTCCAGGGTCTCAGGCACTAGACCATGCAGGCTCCCAGTTAATGTTTGTACAGGCATTGAAAAGGTTACCCCATTTACTATGTGAGCTAGAATAGAACAGGACAGAACAAGGGAGCACCCATAAAACATCACCGAGATTTTACTGGGTGGTGTCTCTCAGCACTACCGTACTTACCATTAGCCTTTTAAACAGCAATGAGTCTGAATGTCTAAAAGACAAAGTGTTGTAGCTGTGTTGGTCCAGGATATCAGAGACACAAGGTGGGTGAGATAATATCTTTTGTTAGAGAAAGACAAGCTTTTGAGCTTAGACAGAGCTCTAGACTTGAATAGCTCTGTGTAGTTTGAAAGCTTGTCTCTCACACCAACAGAAGTTGGTCTAACGAAAGATATTGATTACCTCACCCACCTTGTTTCTCTAACAGACTTAAAGCACGGCAACTCCTAGCTCTATGGCAACTACAGCTAGTATTGGGGGAAAAAACCCTAGTTCTCATCATACAATGGCTTTGAATGTCACGTGTGAGTAACCACACTCTCCTTGGTGTGCACCTGTCAGCCAATGTATGTGCATCCTGAGTGGCCCTCATGCCCTATCGGGTTAAAGCCCTGTCCTGGCCGTCTCAACTTTATTGGCAAAAGTGGGCATTTGTCCCGTTTGCTGTTGCCAAACTGATCAGCTGGCAAGAGCAAACAAGACAAATCAAATGCCCACTTTTGTCAAAAAAGTGGGGTGCAGAAGAATGTGTGGGGGGGGATGAGCAGTGATGCCAGCCCCACATGGGGGGGAGGGGCAGGGATTGGGTGTGGGGAGGGGCGGGCACTGCTCAAGCGAGCAGTGATGCCAGCCCCAGCCTTGGGGGGGGGGGGGGAGGAGGGGAGCTCGGGCCACCCCACGGGGGTGTGTGTGTGTGTGTGTGTGTGAGTGTGTGAGAGAGAGAGAGAGAGAGAGAGAGAGCGCGCGCTCGGGCTAGCCCCACACGGTGTCCTGTTTTCCCTTTGGGAAATATGGTCACCCTAATGATACTGCAGTGGCTAAAAAGTGAGGCCCAAACATTACCCTCGATCTACAGTGGCTCTCCACTGGATAACAACGAGGGACTTGCAGAAAAATGGTGGGCAAAATACAGTCCGTGGATAGCAACTAAAATTATGGTTAGTTCTGTTGCATTCAGCACCATTCTGAGTGAAGGGATTCAGGGAACTTTTAAGCACCACTGCTATTTCTGCCCTTTGTCCATTTGCACATGCAGTTCCCTGACTTGTACATACAGTTGCTGTACTCAAACTGCCCTGTTTCAGAATGTGGTCCTAACTAATAGGGTAACATTTCTTCAGCTGTACAAACTATAATTGGCAAGCAAACAAACAACAAAGGCTCTACTGATGTGAACTTTTTATACTGCCAACATTAGAAAAGTATGGTAGCCTCTGAAAGACTTAACTGCAAAAGGGTGAGGCACAGAGGTCAACATGCATGATATTTAAAAATAAAAAGTGACGCTAATAAACTAGTAAGTGGTGTCAATTCTGAGAAATTACAGATCAGATAACTATTTTAGGTCATTTTTGGCTCACACTTGCGGGCTCAGGATTGTTTCAATTTCCCGTAAGACTTTGTCCAACTTAGTCATGTGTGATTACACTGACTTCAGGGATGAATTTGTCTCAAATATTAATATTGATTCAATCCAGACAAAAAATTTTGCTTCATCCTAGAATCATCACATTTAGAACTTTAAGGGGACAAACTTGGTGGCAAAATTTAGATTTTGAAAACGCAAGCATTTATGAGATTTCAGACTAGTCAAGTGTTTCCATGATTGCCTATTAAATTCAAATAAAAAGAGGGTTTAAAGCACACAGGTATTCCCCTGCCCTGCTTGGAATCCAAACATTGCACATTCAGAACCTGAAAGTGAAACAGATTGTAACCAAGAATTAAACTGACTTCACTGATTTTCATGATTCAAGCTCAGACACATGCCAGAAGTACAGTCTAGGTGATAGGGCGCTGGACTGGGAGTCGAGAACCTGCGTTCTATTTCCAGCACTGTCCTCAGCCTGCTGGGCAAGTCATTTCATCTTTCTGAGCCTGTTTCCTCCCCATCTTGTCTATGCAGACTGTAAGCTCTTCGGAGTAGGGATTGTCTCACTATGTTTGTGTACGGTGCCCAGCACAATGGGGCCCTGATTCCAACTGGGACATCTAGGCACTGCTGAATATAATAAATAAAAAACAACAATGAAGAGCAGGGAAAACAACAGTGGATTTTTAAAATTCTTCTGGTTATAATAATCCAAGTTGTTATTTTTTGTAACATATAGACACATGCTTGCTTATAACATATGGTCTCTATATTTTGGAAGCAGTAACGTGAAAGCCACCATACTCTCTAGGAATTTTAAGGTTGTCAGGAGCCCCTGCACAATACCCATCTTTGGGTCTGATGCAACCAGACCCATCTCCATTCTTGTGGTCAGAACCCTTTCCATAGCACATCCACTTTAGCATGCCTATAAATGCCTTCATCAGACTGCACAGTCTTTGCAAAGTATGCCCGAGACCCTGCAATCTCTCTGGAGGTTCTAAACTTTAGAACACTTAATTTAAAAAAAAATTAATTACCTAGTCTTTCCAAAAATACTCAGAGGCATTAGTTCTTACTGGGAAAGGCAGAACCAACCAAGGCTCCAATCCTACCTTGAGAACCGGGTGAAGGTATGTGTCTGAGCAGTTCTCTATGCCAGTGGTTTTCAACCAGAGTTCCGGGGCCCCCAGGGGGTCTGCCAAGCAGGGCTGGCATTAGACTTGCTGGGGCCCAGGGCAGAAATCCAAAGCCTCATCTCATGGGGCTGAAGCCTGGGGCCCTGAGCCCTGCTCCCCCAGGCTGAAGCTGAAGCCTGAGCAACTTAACTTCATGGGGCCCCCTGTGGCGTGGGGCCCCAGGCAGTTGTCCTGCTTGCTTCCCCCTAACGCTGATCCTGGCTTTTATATACAGAAAAATATTGTTGTGGCACAAGTGGGCAGTGGAGTTTTTATAGCATGTTGGGGGGTGAGGAGGGCTCAGAAAGAAAGGTTGAGAACCCCTGCTCTATGCGAGAGGAGGGCCTACATACAAAGCTTCTAAGCTGACCCATTGGAGATAACACCTTTCAAAAATATGCTAGAACAATTATGCTACTGTAATCCACACACCTTCTGGGTGTGGTGTGTTCCATCTAGTGGCACCGAGACCACTTACAGAGAGAGATAAAATGAGTCTGCTTTACAGCCTTAGCTATCAGCCAGTTGGCTTTTAGCTCACGCTGTAGAGGCTCATGCACTAAGCTCCAGAGGCTCCAGGTTTGATCCTGCCCGCCGATGACTGGGGTCTGTCGGTGTTACACTAACATGAAAAATCTTTTGTATTTCAAATTCCTATCTCACAAATGCATTTGCCCAATAATCCTCAAACTTCTTTTTCTCCAACCCAGACAGTCCTCTGACAGAGGAGCACATGTCTGACCCCTTCATTGTTGTTGGACAAGTTGGCGGTAATGTGGTTGAGTTATATAAACAAAACACTCAGGCCTAAAGTGGAAAGCTAACCACAACCTGACCTATGGAGAGACCATAGTCACGCTAATATACAAGTCCTACTGAAGGACCAGTTATAACATAGTTATAGCAAGTGGAGCTTCTTGTGTATGTACATTTATATTATATGTATTTAAAAGCCTCTGTTGTGCTGTTTTTCTAAAGAGGAGAAGATCAGAGACTTGGCAGTACTGAAGGAACAGCCGCAGCAAAAAGGAAGGGCCATCTGGAGTCAACTAAGAAAATGGTAACCTCCTAAGCAATCAAGAAAAGGATTACTAAAAATATCATTGGAAAAAAAAAAAGATAGTACATGGCTCCCTAAGAACGCAACAGTGCCACAGATCACCTCTTCTGGATGCAGAATTCAGCAACCAGCACACACACACCTTGTACTTATTCGGAATGGGCGAGCTGGTGATGAGAAAAAACACACACATAGTTGGGTTTTTCTTGCGGGGGAGGGGACGGGGCTTATTGACATTCCCCTCTCTGAGCATCAACCTGCCCTGTCCCCTATAGTGTAATTGCAACAGCTCTGCTGGACCTCACAACTGCATCTCTGGTGCACTCACCTGGCTGCTCTGTTCAAAACCTAGTGTGTTCTACAGCTTCTCTGGGTCAGAGGGGCCCTCACCACAATTGACTAAAGCTGCTCAGAAGAGAGACAAACCTGCCCGGACCTTATGATGGGTATATCAATATGAGATAGAGCTATATGGGGGGGGGGGGGGGGGGGAAGAGAGAGAGAGAGATAAAAGGTCCAGATGGAGAAAGTTGCAAAGCACTGGAAAGATTCAGACTTGGATCATTTTAATTCAGTCAGATTTTGCTGTAACAATTCTACATGGAATTACCACAACAGGGCTCAGCAAGATGCAGCTCCACCCAGAAAGAACTAGAAGCAAACAAACCTGTTGATCTACACACACAGCTATCCAATTGGATTTTACAAAGATGAGCATTTAAAGAAGCAGTTACTGATCTATATTTTACAAAAGCTCCCAAACAGGTATTTGGCTCCAGTGTGTTTCCTGTAAGTTTTGTGTACACGTACGCACACAACTTTATTTATCTACTTTTCCCACAGAAAATTAATTTATTGCTTGACAGAAACAGTTCTCCTTAGCTACTGGAAAGAATTAAGATTGCAAATTTCCTACAGGCTTGTATTACTAAGCCACAGGGGCTTCCACAAGTAGCAGACTTTTTTCATTGTAGGCAAATATTGCAGCCCTTAACAGAATTATGCAGCAGAAGTCGTTATTTATAAAAAAAATACTATATGTCCAACTTCTTGATATTACCCTCTAGTAATTATTTACTGCATCTTGAGGCTTCTGCTTTTTGTCAGTTGAAAACAAATGAAACACACATACACCATCACCATATTTTAAATCAGTAACTTTCAACAAGCATGATTACACACAGCTGCATAATATACAGCCGGTATCATCCTCTCTCATTTCTTTGCTTAAGATGCCACATCTACCTGAAAATAAAAAAACCTTACCAAGCTGTAATTTCCTTCCTAGAATCTGAATGGAAAACTGATCAGTGGGTCAGAATAGCGGTCTGGGAGCAGTGCTCCTGATTCAAGTGTGCGCCTTGGAACAACTCATTCAACCTTTCAGTTTCCGGTCCGTATTATTGTTATTTGTATTACAGTTGTACAAAGAAGGCAAAACAGAGATCAGGGACCCATTGTGCTAAGCGCTGTACAAACAGACAGTAAGAGAATCCATGCCCTATGGAATTTATAATCTAAACAGAAAGGTATTATCCCCACTTTACAGATGGGAATTGACACATGGAGAGATTAGGGGACTTTCCCAAGGTCACATAGGAAGCCTATGGCAGATCCAGGAATTGAACACAGGTCTCCCGAGTCCTAATCCAGTGCTTTAAGCACAAAACCATACTTCCTTTCTCTCTGTCAAATGGTTGTATCATCTATTTCACCGTGGTCACAAGGCTTAATTAATATTTGTAAATCACTAAGACCCACTGATGAAAAATTCTACATAAATATATATTACTATTCTAAAGTCCTTAACAGCACAGAATGCGACCTTCAACCCTGCAGGATGGTCAAGCAGATGATTCCTCTGCAGGTCAATGCTCTGTAAGTGAGTTGGCAGAGATGTGTCATGCGTGTATGTGAGAAGAAAGGAGAGGGTAGGTAAATGGTGTAGCCTAGCAAACAAAGGAAACACAGGTTTCCTCTGAATTCTAATTTAGCTGAAAGGTTATATAAAAAAAGAAAATGTCAACAATTTATCCCCACAAGAAGTTACTGATGCGTTGTGTTTTTAAGAGCCAAATCCTGCCATCACATATGCAGACAGTTAATGGGAATTTTTCCTGCTTGTATCTAGTAGTGTTTAGCATTTACTTGGTGCTGAATGTTTTTTGAAGAGTTATGCAAACACAAATTAGCCTTGTGAGGTAAACAAATGCAGGACCAGACCCTAACAGACACGACTGATTTAATTATCTATGTGATGTAACAACATACAAGAAAAAAACTGTATAGTGCTTGCTTTTACAGAAATCTCCCTGAAACAGTACTCAATTGGAAGACCATACACACAGCTAAACCAGGCCCCAATATTTGAAACGGCATTTCCTCAAAAGCTCTTTTTAAAATCTAATACTAAATTTAAAGTTGACACTATCAATTTAAGATCCACGTTATAAATAAATGTGTTACTAGCACCCTCTTAAAGCACTAAAAGTAAAAATTTTCAAACTCAGATTTTCACTAGTTATGCTCTGCTTACTCTTTGCATTTCTCTCAACTTTGTAAATAAATAAATACAAAAATTAAAAAAAACAGTCCGTTTCACTTCCAGGTTGACCAAAGCAATATCTGGGATTTCAAATGCTACTGTGGTATTTTTTAATTTATTAGTGATGATTTTCAATGTAATTTAATAAGATGTGGAAACATTTTCATTGTGTTTATATTTTATAAAACTTTTACAAAAATATAAATGTTGGGCCAAATGTAAATGGACTGTATCCCTTAGAATCGCAAACACATGCACACAACATAAAGCTTTCCAACCGTAATTTGATGAAACAAAAAATGCCAAAGTCCCGTTAAGAAGAGCAAGGCCTCTGATGCAATGTTATGCTTAAGTCAGTTACGTAACTAAGAAACTGTAGGGTAAAAGGGCAGGAAAAGCTCTACAGTCAGTTTCTGAGCAGCAGCTAATGTGTGAGCTTTGGAAAGCTCATAAAGAGCTTTTGCTGGAATCAGTCATCTGCAAGAATAAGCTTGAAAGTGAAGCCCTATTCACAGGGTCCTGCTGCTGGTACCTGGTGTGTAATTATCATGCACAGTGATGAGATCAGGTTGTTGCTAAATGCCGAGTCACAACCTAGGTCTCTGGAATTTTCTCCCCCTCACATAACAGAGCTCATCTGTACTATCTGTCAGGGCAAAGCTCAAAATGGTTTACTTTCAAATTGTGCGCGTGTGTGTGTGTGTGTGTGTGTGTGTGTGTGTGTGTGTGAGAATTGGAAAATGGGTTTTTCTTGTTTTCTCTGTGATTTATTTTGCCCATTGATTTTTTAGGTTTGTTCTGAAAGTGCCCAGTGACTTTTGGACACGGATATCAAACATTACAACATATTAATAGTTCGTATTTCAAATGTAAATTTGACATTTCTGCATACAAATTTCCTTCTATGTTCTTACTGTGACGATTGCTGAAATGCACACTGGCAATCTCATTCATGAAAGTAATACTGAAAAAGATTCATCATGCAGCAACTAAAATTAATTTTTAACAGAGCTGTTCAATAATTGTTTAACATATTTTAATTAGACCAATAGCCAACAGAACTAGGAGCTATTACTTTAGTGAATCTAAAAACACTTGCCAGAAAAGTTAAAGGTAACTGCTAGATTAACTAAAATCTGAACAAGAACTTTAATAAATAAAACTGCTTCAATCAATTCTATAACTTGTACAAGCACAACATGGGTCTGTGGTCTTGGCTTCATACATTGTATTCCATGTGTGAAGCAATTACAGTCTTAAAGTGCAACATTTACATTAGGTTCATTGTTCTTCACAACTATGCTAAGCTATTTTCAGTATTCCTGCATCCAATGTTTTCATAAGAGAGAAACAAGGGGATAAATAACCTACTTTTTTTAAAAAGCAATGAAATCCTTTCATCCTTTATTATATGCAATACCATGAAAGGAAAACGGTCTGCATCCATATTGCCACCTTAGACTATGATCTTGGCATCACTGGATTCACAAATGAAGCAGGACTGCATCTGGCCAGCATGTGGATGGGAGATGTCCCCCACAATCAGGGAAAGCACATAGTGCTAAAGGAAGTGATGATGGGGTTTATTACATGGCAATCTTTCCTGTGAGTCAGTACCAAACCAAATGCCCCAACACAGTGTTGGCAAGCACTGTGCTTGTGCTGTTGAAAGTGCTGGGTGACATACAGGTCCCAGTGAAGTTAATGAGGCCAGGATTTCACCCACTGTCTTTTGGATGAATCAGACCTCAGCCCACTTGTGGCCACTAAGGGCCTTCTGTTGGGAAGTGGATTTCAGGCACACATTGGCAGGACTTAAGTTTGCAAGCTCTTACAACACTAATTTCTTTAATGTGGCCACTTACCCAAAGATGCAAGTGTCACGCTGTCTGGAGTGGTTCATGACTGTGAGTGCCAACCTCAAGGCAGATTGTCAAAAGCAGGGCAGACACCCCAAACTGATTGTATGTTTTATAATTAGATTTCACCAACCCAGTAACAAATGTGAACTCCTGAAGCACTATAAAAACCTTACCATGCAGTCACAGACTGTCCCCTTGGGCATAGCCAGGCCAGCTGGACTTAGTGATGGTAGTTATACACCAAAGATCACAAAAGATTCAGGTTGTGTCCAGTCCTAAGAGACCAGTCACTTACCCCAGGTCACTTTTTGTAACTCTGATCTCACACCAAAGACAACGCTTATAGCCAATCCTATAGTAAACTAAGGATTTATTAACTAGGGGGAAAAAATGAGAGGGTTATTTACAAGGTCAAAGCAAGCAAAAACTTATATACACAAATGAGTCACAGTTTATGGTTTTAAAAGATGACAGAGTTATAGTAATCTGTCAGCTCTGAATGTCTTTTAGGGCTAACCCAGGTTGACACTGGGGATCTCTGCTTCTGTTTTGTAGCTCTGGCCTTCTCAGAGTCCAAACAGCAAAAGAGATGAAAAAATTTCTCATCCATTATCTTTATTTCCTTCTTCCTTCTTCAGAATTCAAGCTGATGGGGGGCACCCTTCTGCATGTAGTTCCTCACAGTCCTCTCTGGTCCTGACTAACCTAAATAATTTTGCACCATCCGAAAATTTGCTACCTCACTACTCACCCCCTTTTCTAGATCATTAATATATTAAACACAGGACCGAGTACGGAACCTGCACGGCCCCATTAGCTTTTTGCCATGATGAAAGTTAATAATTTAATCCTACTCTGCTTTCTGTATGTTTGCCAGTTTTTGATCCATGACAATATTTTGCCTCTCATCCCAGAGCTACTTAACTTCTTTAGTAGCCTATTGTATAGGACCCTATTTAAGGCCTTTGGAAAGTCTGAATAAATCACAGAGACATGGTGTGTGAGGCAACATCTTTTATTGGACTTAATTCTATTGGTGAAAGATACAAGCTTTTGACCTTACACAGAGGTCTGGGAAAGGTACCTCTGTGTCGCAGCTAAATGCAAGGTGGAACAGATTGTTTAGCATAAGGATTTAACATGTTGTAAGAGACCATTCAAGGTGAAGAGGCCAGTTAACACCTCTGCAGTCATAGGACAAAGGAGGGTTAGTGGGTTACAGATTGCTTGAATAAGCCATAAATCCAGTGTCTTTATTAAGTCCATGATTTTTAGTGTCTAACAAAGTTATGAATTTAAGTTCCCAGGCTCATCTTTTGAAGGTGTTGTACAGGTTTTCTATGAGGAGGACCACCGAAAGGTCAGATATGGAGTGATCATTCTGTGAAGAGTGGTTGCCCATGGGTGATACGGTGTTTTTGTCTCATCATTTTGATGTGTGAGTTCATTTAAGAGCACGGTGATTGTCTGGTTTCCCCCACATAGTTATTGGAGGCATTTAGTGCACTGGTACATCACCAACATATGGTACACCACATGTTGTGATAGGAATGTGTAGAACCCAGGGATCTTGAAAGGTTTGTTGTGGGGAGTATTGATCATCATAGCAATGGAGATATGTCTGCAGGTTTTGCATCTGTTATGCCATGATCTGGTGTTGCTTTGAGTGGGTGTGTCCTGGTCTGTGGGAAGCTTGCTTCTGAGGAGC
The DNA here is from genome assembly GCF_028017835.1 of Emys orbicularis. Lineage (NCBI taxonomy): Eukaryota > Metazoa > Chordata > Testudines > Emydidae > Emys > Emys orbicularis. The sequence goes on from NC_088685.1 coordinate 32,733,071, forward strand.
ATGAAAGCTAGAAAAGGGGGTTCAGGAAAGATTTCTTTCAGGATATGGTTCCCATTGAGTATGGGTTGCACTTGTTTAATGATACCCCATACAGTTTCCAGTGTGGGGTGGGATGTGACAAGAACAGGCTGTGGTGAAGCAGTTCTCGGGGTATTTGGGTGGCCCATTGCAGGATGTGATCTACGTCTCAGGTGGAGTGTCCTTGTTTGTTAAAGGTGGTTTTAAACATGTTAAGGGTGTGTATCCTGGACTTTCTCCTTGGAGGATATTCTGTGGAATGAGTACCTGGCTGTAGATTACAGATTTCTTGTTGTGTTTGGGGTAGTTACTATATCTGTTAAGGTAAATGTGGTGATCAGTGGGTTTCTTCTATATAGTTGTCTATAGGGTTCCTTTGCTGAAGCTGATCGTGGTTTCCAGGAAGTTGTTGCTAATGTGCGAGTGCTCTACAGAGAGTCTGATGGACAGGTGGTTTTGAAGGAAATTTATGAGGGAGATTAGGTCTCCTGTCCAGAGGATGAAAATATCAATGTATCTCAGGTATATCATTAGTTTTGTGGTGCATTTGTCCAGAAATTCTTCCTCGAGGTGGCCCACAAAGAGGCTGGCATATTGGGGAGCCATCCTAGTACCCATGGCTGTTCCCATGGTCTGGACTAAGTGTTGTTGAATGTAAAGTTGGCATGGGTGAGGATTAAAAGGATGAGTTTGCCGATGTGTTTGGGGTGGGTCTCTGAATGTTGTCTTATCTTGTAAATATTTGAGGCAGGCAGCGATGCCATCATTGTGAGGGGATGTTGGTGTAAAGGGAGTGACATTCATGGTGGCAAAGATGGTGTTTTGAAGGAGATTGTTAATGTTGTGGAGTTTCTGGAGGAAGTCAGTTGTGTCCTGAAGGAAGCTGGCCCCTTGTGTGGTGAGTGAGTTTGAGGATGGTTTCAGTGAGTTCCCATGGTCCTTCAGTAAGAGTGCTGTCACCAGATATGATGGGTCTGCCTGGGTTCCCTTGTTTAATTTGAATAAATTAGGTCAACCGGTTTTACTTCATCAACCATTCTATTGACATGTTCAAAGAATTCCAAGAGATTAGCGAGACATGATTTGCTGGTTAGACTTTATCATATCATATTCTTCCAGATATTTTGTTATTTTATTTTAATTATAATTTTAATCCATTTACAAGGTACATCTGAGAGACTTACTGGTCTGTAAGCACCTGGATCACCCTTATGGCCTTTTTGCTCTCTCCAATCCTTTGGAATAGTGGCTGTTTTTAATAATATATTACTCTTTTTTTTTTAAGCTGCTGAACAGCTTCATATTTAATCTCCTTCAGAACTCTTGGTTATATATAATCTGGGCCTGGTGATGTATTACATTTTAAATCATCAATTTGCCCTAGCACCTCTTCTTTTTGCATTGGGGTAGCTGCTCCACTGCAAATCCCTAATGTAGATACAATGCATGTGTGTAAACCATGACTTTGGTGCAGAAAGGTTTGCACTAGTACAGTTAATCCAATGTAGCTACACCAGTGCAAAACAAAACAACAAAAAATGGAGAAACTGACATTCGCGAAGGGACTCTCAAACACAGGGATTACACAAGAAGAAATCAGAATAACCCTTTTGTGTATTAACCAAAACCAAATATAACTCATCCCACTGATTGTATCCAAACTCTGACTAATCAGAGTAAAGCAAAACAGAAAGAAAATGTTATTTTAACAAGACATGCGGGGGGGGGGGGGGGGAGAGGGGGGAGAAAGTGAGGTATTTGGAGCAAGTTAACAGTTCAGAAAAGAGAGACCATGAATGGCCAAATTAAGCCATTTACTTATCTGATTGGTACTTTCCTGTATCAGATTAGGCTTTTATATAATGAAACCAAACTAGTGGAAAACCAGATGTGGAGGCAACTGTAGCTACCAAAGAAGGAGAGAACACAGACACGAAGGACTGATGTGATATAATGATCCAAGGCAGGAACAGAGCTTAGTTAGGCTCAAATTAATTTTTAAAAAGTGGTTAACAAAACATGGGATACAAAAAAGACCATTACAACATATAGTGAGCACACCACTCACTGGTGGATCAGAGAAACATGAAATGCAACCTCTAATTAATGAGGATTAGGAAAAAATTCTGTTAGCCGGTTATCCCATAACTGCCTATTGCAGAGTTTCTGGCACCTTCCTCTGACGAATGTGCCACTGGCCACTATAGACATGTCAATGCTGCCATTAAAAAGCTGTGGCTGGCCTGTGCCAGCTGACTTGGGCTCTCTGGGCTTGAACTAAGGGGCTGTTTAACTGCAGTGTAGACATTTGGGCTTGGGCTGGAGCCAGGATCTAGGACCCTGAGAGGTGGAAGGGTCTTCAAGCTCAGGCTGCAGCCCAAGCCCGAACATCTACACTGCAACTAACAAGCCCCTTGGCCTGAGCCCTGTGAACCCAAGTCAAGTGGCACAGGCCAGCTGTGGGTGTCTAATTGCAGTGTAGACACAGCTTATCAGAGACAGGATACTGGACTCAGGTGGAGAAATTGCAGCCTGATGTACAAGAACATATTAAATCTATATAGGGTTTCATTGCATTTGACAGCCTGTTTTTGTAATTATTACAACCATTTTATTTGTACATATTCACAATTATGTAACCAACTATATCTGGGAGGATTTTTAGCTAGCTAGCTAGATCGATAGATCTCTCTTGCATAAACATGTGCACACAGGTAAAAAACCCTTGCATTTCATCTGGGTTTAGTAGGGCACAACACACTCAGGAGAGTCCAGGATAAGACTATTAACAAGGGAAACACTTTCCTGTAAACAGAGTATACTTTAACAAAAATTATCTACTGTGTGCATTGCAGCTTTGTTATAGACCTCATAGAATTTAAGGCCAGAAGGGACCATTGTGATCATCTAGTTAGTCTGACCTCCTACTCATTGCAGGCCACAGAACCTCACCTGCCCTCTCCTGTAATAGACCACTAACCTCTGGCTGGGTTCCTGCAGTCCTCAAATCACGGTTTAAAGACTTCTAGTTACAGAGAATCCACCATTTAGTCTAGTTTAAACCAGCAAGTGACCCGTGCCTCATACTGCAGAGGAAGGTGACCCCCTGCCCCCCACTCAAGGTCTCTGCTAATCTGACCTGGGGAAAATGCCTTCCTAACCTCAAATTTGGCGATCAGTTGAACCCTGAGTATGTCAGCAAGACCCATCAGTCAGACTCCTCGGAAAGATTTCGGTGTAGTAACTCAGAGCCCTCCCCATCTAGTGTCCCCTCTCTGGCTGTTGTGAATATTTGTTACTAGCAGTCACAGATGGGCCACATACCATTTTAGGCAATCATATAAGTTTTCAGTTTAAGCTGTTCTACGTTCAATGTTATATCTAAGAAATGCCTTACTAAATAAGACTGTACCATTATTGTACAAAAGGAGAGAAAGGTGCTCTTTTGGTGATACATTTTACAAGATATGGGGCATTAGTACTTGTGCCCCATCCGAACTGGGTAATTACTTTCTGCTGGACTTTAGTTTCCCCTGTAGTTTCAATCAGATACAGTATGCTTCACTTCCTGTCTGACACTGTTACAGTAAAACCTCAGAGTTACGAACACCAGAGTTACAAACTGACCAGTCAACCACACACAGAAGTATGCAATCAGGCAGCAGGAGAGACCAAAACAAACAAACAAAAAAGCAAATGCAGTACAGAACTGTGTCAAATGTAAACTACCAAAAAATAATAAAGGGAAAGATTTGACAAGGTAAGGAATCTTTCTGTGCTTGTTTCGTTTAAATTAAGATGGTTAAAAGTAGCATTTTTTTCTGCACAGTAAAGTTTCAAAGCTGTATTAAGTCAATGTTCAGTTATAAGCTTTTGAAAGAACAGCCATAACGTTTTGTTCAGAGTTATGAACATTTCAGAGTTACAAACAACCTCCATTCCTGAGCTGTTCACAACTCTGAGGTTCTACTGTAGGTTGTATGTCTGAATATTGGTAGGGTCTGACTTGCAAACACACACAAGTAACTTTACTTACCTAAGTCCCATTGCCCACAAGATTAAAGTTACTAATGTGAATAAATATTTGCAGGACTAGGCCATTTAACACTAGCTCTGTTTCTCTATAGGAGCAGCTGAATTATAGTGCTGATGAAGTAATTATATACATGTATGTCACAGTGACATCCATGTGATATACATCAGTTATGTAGCTTTGATTGCCTCACCTTTACTCTACCTACTAATCCATAATTTCTTATAACATTCCAACCCTCTGAATACCTTCCAGAGGACTGTGGCTTGCTTGATTTTTAGGCTGTAAAACCATCAACCACACAAATGATTCCTACTTTCCTCCACAAATTTACACATCCGAGTTCCAGGAGGAGCAATATTTTTTGCCTGGACTAATGATATAAAATTCACTCATGCGTGAATGATCAGGTCCAAAAATCCCTGTGTACTGACTCATTCTAGTATATACACACTACGTGGGATATCTATATACATATGCATAACAGTATATATGCAATGCAAATATATATGATCAATGGTGCCACAGAATAAAGGCTTTATTGGCATGAGTGACACCACTGTGTGTGTTCTGTCTCATGTGTGTTCTGTCTCATGTGTATATATAATAGTTATGCACACACAATAGTGTAATATTTCATGTGTTGTATATTATGCAAAATATGTTTGTAAAGCAGTTTCAGATCTTCGGGATGATAGGTGCTACATGAAGGCAAGTATTAAAGGTTGACACAATCTCTCAACCCTATAGTTAAAGTTTTGGTAGGGCTTGCAGGGTAAAAGCCCAAACAAACTCCTGCACCCTTTATTTCTAGATCTTCTTTGTTAATCTACAGTCCCTGTCTTTACCTCCTGGTTAGAGGCAGCTGAAGTAACTGTGCTAGTGAGACTGGGAAGTAAAGTAGTGTCTTCGCTGAGACCTGTCACAGTGATGGAGCTATCCCCATTCGTCCAGCTTTGGGAGGCCAGATCACAGCTGCTGATTTGCTGCCAAGGCAGGGGTGGGGCAGGGCGGGGGTGGAGTGGGGGTGGGGGGGAAGCTACCTCCCAATCCACTCCCAGGAAAAAGCAATATGCCCTCACCATTTCCCATCTGGCACCCTCACCCAAAAGTGAGGGGGCGGGGGAATGGCTAGATGAGTCTGCCTCTTCACTGGACACCCCCATTTCCAGCCTCACAGAGCAGTGGGAGGAGGGGCAGCCTACCTCCTCATCTCTCATGGTGGTGCTTACAAAGGAGCAAGTAGAACCAGGACATCTAGGCAGCACCATCACATTCTAGGGACCAGCCTGCTTTGGAGGGGAGAATGGTAGTGGTTTAGAGGCAGATACAACCAACCATTCCCCATATTCCTGCTGGCGTTCCCCAAGCCAGGTGGGCAGAGAGAAAAAGTCACTTCTCTCCCTGGGCATGGAGTTAGAGAGATGGTCACATTAGGGGAGCAGCTGGAAGCATGCTGCAGCAAGCTCCAGTCAAACCCTACCATCAGCTGGAGCTGGATGGGAGGCAGGAGGAAAGTTGCCCTAGTTACGACAGTCTCACCACGGCTCTAGCTGAGAGGCTGCCTGCTGTGTGTCTGCTCCAGGAAGTGGAGGCAAGGGCTGAAGAGTAGCAAAAAGAGTTTTGTTTTTACTTTTCAAAGATCTAAAAATAAGCTACACACAAACCCACTCATTCACTCACCCCCCCCCGCCCCCCAACTTATACTGGTTTTTATACTTAAAGCCCTTCCAACATCTTAAGAATTGGGAGGGGTGGGGGGGTGAAGACCTACACCAAGCACTGGTAAAAAGCCGCTCAAGATCCCTGCACTGATGAAAAATGAGCCTATCAAGCAAAGGTATGAGATGCATAGATCATTACTTGACGTAGTGTTGTGAAAACATGTCACTTGGCTTCCCTCCAGAAAAAGTAGGCTACCCTGAAAATAATAAAAAAAGCAGCTACAGCTTCTTACAGCTGAGCCATTTGCATCTGTTGTAGCATGAACTCCATAAAACAGAGCTCTCCTTAAAGAGAAGGCATGAAAAGGAAATGTACTAGTGTACATATTTAGCAAAAATAGTGGATGCTTTAAGGCCTCAGTTCAGGTTTCCCCCGTGTCCCCCACTGAAAAAAAGATTCACAACCTATGTTAAATATAATTAAGTTTTACATTCAGTTAGAGCACTGCAAGATTGTTTTATTACACAGCTTGAATGGTGGCACTGGGTTGGACTGATGATGTATCCTCTCCCCCACGGAGGTTAGTTATATCACACTCAAACATACCGTAAGGGAACAAGAAGAGGGAGTCTTGTTTATATGGAGGCAGAGCTTGGAGGCCCCAGTCAGGATCTGATTGTCTATTGTGCAAGGTGCTGTACATACACAGAGTAACAGACTGTCCTGGGCCCAGTTTACAGTCTAACTAGAGACAAGACAAAATAAAAGAAGAGAAGGGAAGAGATTAATAATAATTAGATTGTATGACTATCTACAGAACAACCTGAAGGTACTTTTTTTGTTTATGTTTTTTTTAAACACAAAGATCAGCTGTCCCCACTGATGCATGACCAAACATCTGCAGAGTTGTTGCAGGTATCAGGTATGGGTCTTGCGGAGGGATTTGGAAGAGAAAGGGTAGATGTCTTAAGGGTTAATTCAAGGAGGATGTTCCATGTAAAAGGGGCAGCATGAAAGAAAGCACAGATGACTGTGGAGCAAGCTCACAAAAAGGTAGAGCAAACAGGCTGGCATCAATTGCAGGACAGATGGCAGGGAGCATGGAACATAGGAATTGCCATACTAGATCAGATCTCAGGTCCAACTAGTCTCTGACACTGGCCAGAACCAGATGCTTTGGAAGATGGCATAAGAACCCCATGGTAGGCAGATGTGGGATAATCTGCCCTTTACATTATTAAGTCTGATTCTGATCTCTAACAGAGATAGGTTTAATATGCCTTCGAAAATTTCAACCATCATTAATTCTAACTCTGGATATTTTTGTTATCCGTATAAATGACCAATTTTTTTTTTTAGCTTTGCTAAATTTTTGGTGGCAATGAATGCATGTGGCAGTGAGTTCCAGATTTATGTGGGTGTCAAGTAAGAGACAAGACAGGACAAGTAGGAAGGGGCAGAGCTGTCTGAGGCTCTGAAGGGGAGGGCAAGAAGCTTGAACTTGATATGATGGAACAATGAAGACTTCCAAAGAGAGGAGGCTGTGGGGTCAGAGCAACAGGAAAAAGAAAATGATCCTAGCAGCAACATTTTCAAGGGATCAGGACAAGGTGATGTGCATCACAGAGGAGGTGGCTGCAGTAGTCAAGATGAAAGTGAAGTGCTCAAGATACATTTTTAGATGTGTGGGCAGAAAGAAAAGGTCAGATTTTGGAAACTGTACCAATCTGTTGCTCCTAGACAGACTCAGGAGTCAGCTGCATGACTTGCCCGATGCGAGTGTGTGTGTTGCCTTCATGGGAATATCTGGTATGACTTTTAAAAGTTAAAACAAAGGGAAGTCCTAAGACAGCTCAGTGCTAAGTGCCCAAGACTTCCTAAGTTTGTTGGTTTAGAATTTTGGCTTTTCTTTACTCCTAATGCAGGAAGATTTTTGCACTAAAATATGAAATGTTCAAGTGGCAAAGAAGTTTATCTGATATGCAAATTCTGCCACCAAATGGACACAATAACTACATGTTCAGGACATGTATGGTACAGACTTAAATATTCCCTTTTCAGCCACTTGTTGCAGTGAGCCCAAGTAAAATAAATCCTTTCTGCAGTAATCCAAACTGTACTAAATTCTGTTTAAACTGAAAACCAGTGTCAGAAGAGGCCATTTATGCAGACATTATTAGAACAGGCACGAATATTTCAGACAACCTAGAAACTGTAAGTCTAATTAATCAGGACACCATCTTTATGGCAGATTGTTGCAAATGCTGTAAAGTTCTGTAACAGACAGCCTTATAATATCCCACCCCTCCCCCGCCTCCTTTAATGGCTACGCTCTTTCAAGTTAGTTAAAGGTATGCATGAATACCTAAAATAATAAATACTGTATACTACTTTGGCAGTGTGGGCAAGTTAGCATTTCTGTGAGAATCATAATAAAAACACCACACCAAGACAATCCTGACTTATTAAAATTTGCAACCCTAAAATGGCATCCACATTGATTTTTTGGCATCTAGCTACTGGTTTTTGCTTTTAAAAGAATAAATTTAGCTGTGTCATTATGGAATTGTGCAAGATAAGACTGCTGATGTACATCTTTTAGACACACAGAAACCCTGTCTCCAGCAGTATGGAGATGGACGTCAATATGAGAACCTGTAGAAACAGAGATAGCTGGAAGCTGAAGTAGCTGGTTATCCAAGATAAAAGTCCTACTCTAGGAAAACCCTCAGGGCCTGTCTACACTAGCATAAAAGGTGCATTTTTAAAACAGGCTAGCTAACACACTTTAAAATCCTAATGTAAATAGGGTAAGCTGTATTTTAAAAATATACTAGCTGGTTGCATTGTAGCCTAAGAAGGAGCCAAGGGCTCACCTTGACCAGCTATTACATGTTAAAATACAACTTGACCCATCTACACTATGATTAAAAATACCTTTTATCCTAGTGTGGACAGGTGCTCATATCCCAATGTAGGCAGACACCACAGTTGTTTTTCCACATTTTCATTAGATTTTTCTTGTATCTATGGAGCTGTGTAGCTTATAAACGCTATTTGTGAAGCTAAGGGGTTTGGTCATAATACAAATGAATCCTAGTAACCATTTTTACTGAGTGTACTACAAAAATGAGTATTAGCTGCAATAAAACACTGGGTTGCACAGCATTAGGTCCTCTGCTATGCTGGAGACATTCCACAAAATAGTACTACAATACAGTTTCAATTCTGACCAGTAGCCTTGTCTGTATTTTATCAGCTATTCTCCAATGCCCATTCAACATTAGAGATGAACATCACAGACACAACTGGCACTCAATGGTAGTCTCAGCAGTGAAGCCAAATACTACATGCAGGTAGAAACTGACCTTTTCATCTTTGCAGGTTCCTACCTGGAACAAAACAAGAATCCTTTCACGGTGTTCCTTCTTGGACAGAAGACCTGAATTAAAGGCCTGTCAATCCAATGGCCTTTATGCATATTACACTCACTTACTGTGGGATAAGTATAAAATTAAAGAATTAACATTCTCTTAAGGAAATATGTATGTGTTATAAAGAAAGACCCTGACTAGCAAGTAGAAAGAAGGCCCTGAAAATAAGAAGTTCTAAGGCAGAAGGAATGAAGTAGGGAGGATGTCTGCTTTAAAGAATAACTAATGAGATGGGGAAGGTTCTAAAAAAAAAAAAAAGGCCTGTGCCCGACAGGGGTGATTGCAGATGGTTTTAAATTAAATAAAGAGAATCTGTCTTAAAATGAGCCCACACAGCCCTTTCCCAACCCACACACCAATGTTGAAGCCTATGTGAACTCAGGTGTAATGTGAAAACTGTTGGACAGCAAGAAGGAGGGGGAGAAAGGCCTTGGGAAGACAGGAGGTTGTAAATCTTATCTGGATTAAGACTGGAAATAAGGGTGAACTGTGTCAGATTGGTTTTTAGCTGAAGTCAGTCACTGGCAAGGACATCACTTGTTAGAGGGTATAAAAAGTAAATTCTAAAAGGGTTCGTTGCTAATACCTGCCTGACCATACTGAAGCTGACCAATATGAGTCTAAGGGCTGGTCCACACTGGGGCGGGGGATCTATCTAGGAAACGCAACTTCAGCTACGAGAATAGCGTAGCTGAAGTCGACGTTTCCTAGATCGAACTAAGTTTACTTACTGCGGGTCCACGCGGCGCAGGCAAGCTCCCCCGTCGACAGCGCTTCCTCCTCTCGGCGAGCAGGAGTTCCGCAGTCGACGGGGGAGCGCTTCTGGGATCGATTTATCGCGTCCAGATGAGATGCGATAAATCGATCCCAGAAGATCGATCTCTACCCGCCAAATCGGGCGGGTAGTGTGGACCTACCCTAAGCACCCCTGGGTTTAGCCCGTTTGATCAAATTCTTACAAGTGTTTTGTTACTGTTTCGATGTAGTAAATTCATTATTAGTTAGGCCTTTTAGGCATGTTTAGAGCAATTTTATAAATATCATTTGGCCTTTAGGGAATTTATGGTTAACTTAGTGTTTGGTGGTTTCCCATATCAATATTAATAATTCCAGCACTTGCACATCAAACAAAGCTATTCACAAAGGCATACACAACTTCTTTTTAAGGAGTATGGGAAGTACTATCTCAATCATTTCTTTGGTCAGGAAACTATTTTCCTCTTGAGCATGGCAAGTGTCTGAATCCCTAGAAGTGTCTGAATCCCTGTTGATACAATCTTCAGGTTTAATTTGCTACTTTGCCTACTACTGTAGTCTGGGAGATCTGCTGCCTGTAACAGAGTAATCTGCTTCTCTCCTTATGAAACAAGAATCTTCAGCAGTGATCCAGCTTCCAGCTCTGCTTGCTATTTGGTCTGAGCACGATTCCTCATCACCACCTGGAATTCGTATCTCCATTAGCTGGAAGGGATGCCAGCATACAATGCGCTACCCACTCAAACCAACTTGCTTCTCTCAGGGAAGGCTTCACAGGCACCTGCAGACCCAGTGAACTAGGGTGACCAGATGTCCTGATTTTATAGGGACAGTCCCGATTTTTGGGTCTTTTTCTTATATAGGCTCCTATTACCCCCCACCCCCTGTCCCGACTGTTCACACTTGCTGTCTGGTCACCCTACAGTGAACACAGAAGAGCTCTCAAAAGAAGCACATGTAATGACAATGGATCCCTCGTTCCAGTGCCTCCAGAAGGCTATGTAGGACTTGAAGCTATCCCAGAGTCTTTTAACAGAAGCATCTCTCCTTCCACTAACTTCGCCAACCTGAAGCATATTTTGCAGAAATATGAAGGCAATTTGTAACAGGCTGGGAGCTAAAAATGGAAGTGATTAGTTCCCACCCCGGTTTAAGTCACGTGGGAGGGAGAGGTGGGAAACATCTTCCAGCTTCATTTATTTCAGAGGTCAAAATATAACAAAATGGTACTTGTGGCACCTTAGAGACTAACAATTTTATTTGAGCATAAGCATCCGAAGAAGTGGGATGTAGCCCACGAAAGCTTATGCTCAAATAAATTTGTTAGTCTCTAAGGTGCCACAAGTACTCCTGTTCTTTTTGCGGATACAGACTAACACGGCTGCTACTCGTCAGCTAATCAAGACTCTGTAAATTGACAGATGGTTCCTGATGAAAATCAGAAGGAACCAAATCATAAAATAAATTCTTATAAATTAAGTAGCTGAATGTAATTCAGTAACAGTACAGAATATTAGTACATTTTATTGACACAGTTGTTTCCAATTTGCAGCAGCATCCAACAAGGGACTGGCCCTGCCGCAAAGGCACCAGCTTGGATTCCCTCCTGGGGCGGAGGGGCTCTAGGCAAACTAGTTTAAGAATCTTTAAAATCTTGGCTTTCAATCATATTTTAGCAGTATCAAGAGAATGAGAATTTCTGCTCCAATACTGTTTTGCTGCTTTAAAACAAACATTGAAGCAATTCTTCAACATTCCATTAGTCCGCTAACAAAATGCCGAAGTATGATCTAAAAATAGGAGTATGAATTTGCACTCACAAGGAGATCTGTGTTCAAATGCCAGACTACTTGAGGCAAGCCATAGAAATGCATCCTGCATATGCCCAAAATGGACTCCCCAGGAAGACTGCCAGCTTGCCTTCTGACTAGATAAGAGCCACTTCCTGTGGAACGCTCCTGTTAATCACACGTGCATGGGGATGGTGCTTATGAGAAAGCATGGAACGCACTTGGAGATTTACTGCCCAGCTACAATAGACAGACACAGTTTGTGTTTACCCAAGCGATTTACTTCCTCAGACTAAGTCTTCATCAGCCAGGGTACACCAGAAGGGATGCACAAGTACGTTCTCCTAGAGGGACGATAAGTACATCACTTTTTCTTTGAAATCTTCTACCTCAGGCTCAACATAAGGTACCCTCCGTGCAAAATTCTAAAATAAACCACAGCATGTTTGTCCCCACTAGCCCATGTTCCAACACACACACACATATATATATATATATATATATATATATATATATATATATATATATATATATATATATATATATATATATATATATATATAAAAACACGTCTCCATTTGTGAGCTACAAATGTAACTAATTTGCACCCAGGAAGACAAGGTAAAAGGTGATCACAGAACAAACTGCAAGAGTCAAGGAAATGCCAGACTGAAATGCACATCACTGAATATAATGTCTCTTCAAGCTCTTAAACCCTACGGCCAACAAATACATTTTTCCACCAACTTCCAGAGCAGAAGACCAAAGACAAGACGTGTCTTGGCTCTAACCAAAGCACCTACTGAAAGAGGGGTAAAACTGTGATTCTATTAAAAAGAAGGCAATTGGAGCATCTTATTCCACGTTTATTAAAAAATGATACTCGTACTCTTTCCCCATCTTCAGGGTGCAATAATCAGACAGAGATAATATCTAAGACTATGATTTAGTCCTGGTTATTTTTAGTAAAAGTCATGGACAGGTCACGGGCAATAAACAAAATTTCACAGCCTGTGACCCCTCCATGACGTACTATAAATACCCCTGACTAAATCGGGGGGAGGGGGGTAGCGCCGCTGTTGGAGGGGGTACCCTGTAGGGCTGTTACTGGGGGGCAAGGCCAGCAGCACCAGCGGCGGGGGCTGCTGAGCAGTGGCTGCCCCGGGTGTGCTTCTGGGGAAGGACGGGGGGGGAGGGAGGAGAAGGCGGGAAAAGTGGGGCCAGCGGCCCCAGCTGCCTGGGGCTGCTGAGCCGTGACTGCTCCAGCCGTCCTGGGACTGCTGCCAGCAGCCACTCAGCAGTGGCTGCTCCGGTTGCCCCAGGACCGTTACGGGGGGGGGGGAGGGGGGGAGGGAGAAAGAGGAGAAAGGGAACCACGGAGCTGCTGCTCGCGGGGGGTACCCCGGGGGGCCACTGCTCAGGGGCCACTGTTGAGGGGGAGCTGGGGCCAGCGGCTCCAGCTGCCAGGGGCCGACAAGCAGCAGCTGCTCCGGCTGCCCCCGGGACCGCTGCTCAGGCGGTCCCTAGAATCAGCTGCTTGAGCGGCCCTGGCATCAGCCACACGAGCCGCTGCAGAAGTCACGGAAAGTCATGGAATCTGTGACTGCCGCGACTTTTGTGACAGACACAGAGCCCTAGTAATATCATGTGGAATGCTGCCCTTATACTTGTAACAATTTTATACAATCCGTTTTTCTAGATCCCCCGCCCTTGGCCTCATTCAAACCACTCCTAACCACTCAGTTTTTTATCATTGTTTACAAAGTAAGGATGTCAAGTATCAGAGGGGTAGCCGTGTTAGTCTGAATCTGTAAAAAGCAACAGAGGGTCCTGTGGCACCTTTAAGACTAACTTAACTTAACTGTTAGTCTTAAAGGTGCCACAGGACCCTCTGTTGCTTTTTAAAGTAAGGATGATTACACTTGAAAGCAAACATTTGAAGCACCACATATAGGAGGCATTTCCCAGCTTAATCATAATGAATGCACTCTGACACCCAAAGTTTATGGTTCCATGAGGGAGGGCTAGGAAAAGGATGAAGACTAGTATTGCATCTACTCCCATTAAAGAAATATTTGGATGTTTTGAATTATGGTTACAAATCAATCTACCTACCTTAGGTACTAAGCCAGCCCTGTATTGACACAGTATCAGAGCGCTTCATGATCTTTAATATATTTCTCCTCACAATGTCCCGGTGAAGTAAGAAGTGTTATTATCTCCATTTTACAGATGAGGAATTGAGGCACAGAAAAACCAAGTGATTTGCCCAAGGTCAGAGGAAGCCTGTGGCTAGCAGGGAATTGAAATTAGGTCGCCAAGTTGTAGGCTAGCGCCTTAACCATTGTGACATCTTCCTTTCTTCTAGACCTACCACATACAGATCTCCCACTGAGGCTAGTGGAATTCCACCTTTGCAGAGGGCTTAAAGGATCAATCCCATAGTTCAGAACTGGAATACTGAATGTGCTTCCCCCACCGACAGCTTGCGCAGTCTCCACCTGATTGGTTGCTTCCGCCAGAGTCCTCTTGGGTTTTCTCTCCTTAATTACACCCCATACTTCATACTGCTGTCACACTGCAAGGAGGAGCCAACATTCACTGCTACTGCTGGGCGGGAAATGAAAAACATTGAGAGGGTGGGGATTGGGCAAGAGCAGTTTCAGTTTTCCTGCCCAAATGAGGAACCTGGAAGAGCCCAGTGAGACAGCAGTGACGTGCTCCATCTCTCTTCCTTTCTTACCTGAGTCCTCTTAGTGGCTGAAGGACATGCTGTGTACCCAGATATTTATTAATTATGTCTGACTATGGTATCCAGCAACCCAACCAAGGTTCAGAGACCCAGGTGCAAACAATCCAATCCATGTCCTAGAGAGAACTTATGAGAGAGGATAAGGTAACAATAAAACAGAGTCAAGCAGGAAGTCATCAGACTCAGCCCAACACTTGCCTAGAATTTTTCTATTTTTGGTTTTAAAAATGTGACTTGCCAAGTTACAGGCTATCGAAGAGTCCTGGTATCTGAATTGCTGAACAGGTAAAGGGAGTGCAAATCTTCCAAGCTCTTTGATTGATATATATAATCAATGTGTGTGTGTGTATGTACGTGTGTACACAATGCTCTTAATGCAGCTATAAAGAGAATCCTTTGAACTCAAGTTTTTTACACTGTATTAAAGACATTTCTGACCTAATAGGATTTGCTGGTAGCCCAAACCAGCTACAGTAGTTAGCAGATGGACTTTTGTTTATGGAAGAGGGGAATTGTTGCAACAACTGCACATCATGTTATGCATCTTTAATGTATTACTTCTGAATGGTTCAGTTTATAATATTTTTTAATTTTCTACAAGAGGAGGGATGACCAACAAGGGGGCAAAATTTGTAGAAGACAAAATTATTTGGTTAACCAAGACTAGCAAAGACTGTGAGGAACTCCAGAGGGAACTAACAGCTAAATTATTTACATTGCAGCAACTGGAACCACATATTTTCTAATTAAATGCCATTTTCCCCTTTTAAAATATATTTTTCTATATAGTAAAAAAGGGAAAACATTGTGTCTTCCTCAAAATGTGGGTTTACATGGCATTTATAACAGCTAAAAATAGATAATATCTTAGAAACATGGCATTTTTTCTCTTTCAACTTCATCTTTACATTTGGACCTTCTGAAAGAATACAAAATCAATTCTAAAGGGTGCTGTGGTAAGTTACCAAATAAATGAATAAGGTAACAGTATAGAATTCAGATATATAAAAATCTCATCACTTAGATAGTAACTAAATAGTACATCCTTGATATTTAACCCAACGTTATATTATTAAGACCTGACACTGGTCTTTTCAGAAGCACTATTGACTTGAATGCTGTTGCCAAAATAATCTCCTGCCCATTGCTTCCTAGTATGTCCACTTGGTTTTTGCATCACTTTACTGGCCCCTCATTCTGCTGCATGTGAAATTCAAACTTCTAGTCCTAGCTTTCAAGACTCTACATCATATATCCCTCGCTTCTCTCTCTATTCTCCTATCCTCTTTATTCTCCTTCCCTTGGCCCTGTCCACTGCACCAACACAACTAGCATCAACACCTCATTACTTTCCCTCATGAATGTCACCACGCCTTCTTTCATGCTGCACCTTATGCTTGGAACACCTTTCAAAAGCGAATTGCCCAGCCCTTGCCTGACAACACACATTCCTAAAAACTCACTCACTGGTGACATCACCTGCAAAATGTGTTTATACTTATGAAAAACCCTGAACAATGGGACCATCAAGACTTACCTTTATAATCAAACTTCTATAACATCCTGATTCACCCATTTCTGCCTGATGTAGATTATAACTCATCTATCACGTGAAACACATAAGCATTTACGGGATTGTGGCCTATGGCTGCACAGAGCGTTACATGCCTGAGTAGTCATGGTAAAGTAGTAACGTGACAATTCACGATGAATGGGGACTGTTTAGAAACATGCACTTCACTGTATGTGCCCATATTTGTAGGATCAGGGCCTCAGACTGAAAGCTTGTCAGGATAGAGATCTATCTTATATCTATTTCCTGTGAAGTGCTTGGGATCTGTGGGCACTGTAAAATAATAAAGATGATAACACAGCAGGGCACAGACTATCCAACAAATTCTTGGACTGCATTGCAGACAACTTTTTATTTCAGAAGGTTGAAAAAGCTACTGGGGGGAAGCTGTTCTAGACTTGATTTTAACAAATAGGGAGGAATTCGTTGAGAATTTGAAAGTAGAAGGCAGCTTGGGTGAAAGCGATCATGAAATCAGAGTTTGCAATTCTAAGGAAGGGTAGAAGGGAGAACAGCAAAATAGAGACAATGGATTTCAGGAAGGCAGATTTTGGTAAGCTCAGAGAGCTGATAGGTAAGGTCCCATGGGAATCAAGACTGAGGGGAAAAACAACTGAGGAGAGTTGGCAGTTTTTCAAAGGGACACTATTAAGGGCCCAAAAGCAAGCTATTCCGCTGGTTAGGAAAGATAGAAAATGTGGCAAAAGACCACCTTGGCTTAACCACGAGATCTTGCATGATCTAAAAAATAAAAAGGAGTCATATAAAAAATGGAAACTAGGACAGATTACAAAGGATGAATATAGGCAAACAACACAGGAATGCAGGGGCAAGATTAGAAAGGCAAAGGCACAAAATGAGCTCAAACTAGCTACGGGAATAAAGGGAAACAAGAAGACTTTTTATCAATATATTAGAAGCAGGAGGAAGACCAAAGACAGGGTAGGCCCACTGCTTAGTGAAGAGGGAGAAACAGTAACAGGAAACTTGGAAATGGCAGAGATGCTTAATGACTTCTTTGTTTCGGTCTTCACCGAGAAGTTTGAAGGAATGCCTAACATAGTGAATGCTAATGGGAAGGGGGTAGGTTTAGCAGATAAAATAAAAAAAGAACAAGTTAAAAATCACATAGAAAAGTTAGATGCCTGCAAGTCACCAGGGCCTGATGAAATGCATCGTAGAATACTCAAGGAGCTAATAGAGGAGGTATCTGAGCCTCTAGCTATTATCTTTGGAAAATCATGGGAGACGGGAGAGATTCCAGAAGACTGGAAAAGGGCAAATATAGTGCCCATCTATAAAAAGGGAAATAAAAACCAACCCAGGAAACTACAGAGCAGTTAGTTTAACTTCTGTGCCAGGGAAGATAATGGAGCAAGTAATTAAGGAAATCATCTGCAAACACTTGGAAGGTGGTAAGGTGACAGGGAACAGCCAGCATGGATTTGTAAAGAACAAATCATGTCAAACCAATCTGATAGCTTTCTTCGATAGGATAACGAGTCTTGTGGATATTTAAGAGTAGGTTAGATAAATGTCTATCAGGGATGGTCTAGACAGTATTTGGTCCTGCCATGTGGGCAGGGGACTGGACTCTATGACCTCTCGAGGTCCCTTCCAGTCCTAGAATCTATGAATCTATGACAAAATAGCGAAGCTGGCCTCATGAGTGTCTAGTCACTCTGACAGTATAGCAGCTATAGCATAACGTGTTATGGAAAACACTAGTGAAGAAAAGGATCCTGCTTTACTGCCTAACACACTGATGTGTTGCCTCCACTGCTTTAGTGTTTACTACATCCCAAGAACAGTTAATATAGTATCCAGGAACACCAGGCAGCAGCTGATTACAAAGGGGCAAGTAGTTTAAAATGTCATTAAATAAATTATTAGAACACAATCTGTGAAGTCAGTCAATTCACTGGAGGCCAAAATGTTGCTAAGGAAAATTACGATGCTCCCCTTGTAAATACCCTTATCTACCTGCAGCAGAGATGAACCAATAGCTTAACATTTTTGTTCAGCACACATACTGAGCCAGATTAAAATGGTCATCATTAAATAGTTAAAAGTAAACAGCAAAATTTAATAAGCTTCGACAAACCAAGTGAGCTGGTGGTAGGTTGCTTTGCCAACAATTTCATGTGCTCAGCCCTTTCCTAGATGGACTACTTTAGATGGCATGAAAGAAGTCTACCCTTTAAGAACTGTCCAATCAACTTGAATAATAGGCGGATGGTTGCTTCTGTAAACACATCTCCACCCCCTCCCCCACGCTTGTTCTGCACAAGAGGATAATATAGGGCAGAAAAGATTAACTGCAGGAGAAAAGGTGAAGTGAATGCTTGGGTGTTAGAGTGAGCAGCCACCAACCAGAAAGAGTCTAGAGGAAATTAAGCATTTCAGTGAATTTATAATAGGGAAGAGAATGACTTACATCTCAGAGGCCTGCAAATTAACTTGGATGCGGGCTGGGAAGACAGCGCTAGTCTTCTTTCAGAAATGTAAATATCCAGCATACATTTACAATCCAGTCGCAGGCTAAAACTGTAAGAAAACTCAGTGGAAATCTGATTTACCACCTACCCTCTTAATGGAAAGTAAAATACCCGGCTGTAGAAGCAGCAAACCCAACTTCATCTCCCAGCCCTAGGAGATGCTGTAAGATATTTTCATGCCATGAAAGCCCCTTTATAGACATATTTTGTTGCAAATCCACAGCTTACACTCCAGTGGGTGCTCACTTGGTATCCTTTCCCCACCTCACGCACTCCTTCCGCACCACACTTCCCTTCCTTTCTGTGAGTCTGTCTCCTCTATATTACTTCCAACTTATCTATCCATCTTAGGTACTTATCCCCATTTTACAGATGGGAAACTCAAGCAGAGAGAGACACTAAGACCCAGATTCTCAAAGACTTCAGTGGAAGTTAGGAGCCTAAATACCTTTCAGGTTCTGGGCCTAAGTGACTTACCTACAATCACACAGGACGCCTATGGCAGAACAAGGTATTAACGTGGGTCTTGAGTCTCAGGCTAATGCACTAGCCACTGGATCATTTTTCTGAGCCTCCTCCCCCTTCCTTCATATGGGGGTACACGAATATTGATTAATCTTTACATGAAACAGATTCTCAGACCTTGAATACTTTCTTCCATGCCTCTGTCCACTAATCCACAAGGCCAATACTCTGTTAGAATTCCTTCCAAAGACCCATCTCTGCCATAATGCTTGTGTCGAAACTAGCTGATGTACAGAGGAAAGTGTGCAGAGTAATTAGCCATAATTAATATGTTCAGGGGGGGACGGACGGGGACGACTCCAAAACCCATTGTGTCAACATAATATTACCAAAATGTAGCCAATGACTATCTCAACCACTTTATATGTAGGCTGCACCTCTTCCATGTTTCCTGCCTGTTTCAGACCATGAGCTCCTTGCGACAGGGACTATGCCTCCTTTTCTGTTTGGAAAACACTTAGCCTGGTTTAGTACAGAAAGGAACACCACCGCCAACATAGTGGTACTGTGGACTTCTTTTTTTAAACATTTTATTCTTCTCTTAATAGGAAATGTTTCAAGCTAAATTGAAACCTTAAGTGTCTTTTAAAGTTTTCCACCCATTGTTGTTTTGCTCCAAGTGAATGAAGCTTCTTTGTATAGGATTTTCTGTTATGCTCCTCACCATTGCATCAGAGCACCTCACATACATTCATGGATGTGTCCTCAACACCTACCCTTCTTCTCCATGGAAGGTAGGGAGGAATTATCACCACCATTTTACAGACAGAAAAAAACAGAAGCACCAATACATGAAGTGATTTGCCCCAGGTGACACGGCATCTTGCAGAGATAGAAACTGAACCAAGATCTCCCAATTCACAGTCCAGTGCCTTAACCACAAGGCCATCCTTCCCCTGTTCTTTCATTAAATGTTATACGTTGTTAGATATCTATAATAAACATCTTAAAGATGAGAATAGCACAGTGCCCCCATCTGATCCAGAGGTGATAGGGCAGCATGGATAGCACTCTCAGTGTGCCAACAACTCCAATAAAGGGGAAAGTGCCAAAACACTGTGCTGGTGGTGGTCTGTTCACTTTTAGCCTTAAAAAATAAAATAAAATAAGATAACCCTCACCTCATCAATCTTGGCCAGAGCATGCACCCAAAGCAGATTTAAGATTCAAATCTTAATTGCAGTTGCAAAAAAACTATTCCAGCAACATCCACAGCCAAAATTTCACAGTACAGTTAGCTGTATGTGACCAGTAAACAAAGCAAAGTAAATAAGACTGTATGCTTACATTCAGCTTTGTGAAACTTCAGTTAACTGGTAAGGATGCAAACCTAGTCAAATATAGTAAACTTACATATTACATTACAAGAAAGTAAATGTCACATTATTATTTTATAGTTATCTATCATTTTTATATAGCACTTTACATGTGGTAGCATTTTATATTTGCAATCCAGGTGTTCTGGACACAGACAAAATCGCAGGATGGCATTTAGTTTATAACTTATGCTGATTCCTATAAAAAGTCATCAGCTTTGATATTAGAGGAACAGTGATGACTGACAACCATCATGTCTTCAGAAAGACGAACTACAACAACAAGATAATGGAGGAGTTTCAGAGGGCCCCAAAGAAAACTGCCATCTGTAATATTTCAAGAGAATTTTATTGTTCAACCTTCAGTAAGAAACTGGGACTAGCTGTAATTCCAAGCAGGACTGCACTGGTCCCATTCCTCCTTTAATACATTGATCCTCGACACCTAAACCCGTGACACAAAAACTGCCACTGGTTCAGCTAAAATAAATGTTAAGCAGGTGGAAGCTGCAGTGCAGATGAGGCTCTTGTAGCCTGACCTGCTCTTTACCATTTCAATTAAAAGCATTTCAGAAGGTGCAACTACAGTGGTTGTAAAAATGTGGCTAGCCACTAGTGCCTTGTCTGCATGACAACAACTTTTTGACTGAAAATGTATTGGGACCAGGAGAAAGTTTTACTGTAATGACCCCCTGTGTAGCACAAACAGTGCTAGAGTTTACTTCTGAACCTAGGCCTCCTGCATGACAGCAGCTTGCAATATTTATTCAACCAACTCAATGCAATTTAAAATAAATCTTTTAGCCAAGTTAGCAGCTGGGTTTAAGATTTTTTCTTTGGACTTGAAATATAAACAAATAAATAAATGATAGGAAAAGTCTGACCTTTAAGCCTTCTCTTCCTCCACACGTTACTAAGAGCATGATGTTGCCTTAGGGGGGAAACAAAATATCATAGGCAAGGTTTGAGTTAGACTTATACCAATTTCTTTTTAATGAGCTCTACCAGTTGGGATAGCGTGGGCATGATCGGATTTGTGGATATGTCAAGCTTCTATTCAGCTATGTATGTAGTAATTAGCTCCATGTCTGCAGTTTATTGTTAGCTGAAGTCCGTGTCTGCATCACAGAAGAATTCCCAACACACAAGGCAGCAAAACAAAATGATCACTGTGCGACTTACAAGAAAAACAAAACAAAAAAAAAAGAAGTGAGATATTACTGGAATAACTGTAACCAAAAGTAAACTGATTTTTAAAAACACCTATTAAGCCCCAATCCTGCAAACGTGAATAACCTTATACATGCGAGTAGTCCCATTGATGGGAATGGTCCTACTCATTTGCTAAGCCAGGGGTGGCCAACCTGAGCCTGAGAAGGAGCCAAAATTTACCAACGTACATTGTCAAAGAGCCACAGTAATACGTCAGCAGCCCCCTCATCAGCTCCCCACCCTCGCTCCCAGCGCCTCCCACCCACCAGCAGCCCCACCAATCAGCACCTCCTCCTCCCTCCCCATCAGCTGTTTTGTGGTGTGCAGGAGGCTCTAGGGGGGAGTGGGAGGAGCGAGGGCATGGCAGGCTCAGGGGAGGGGGCGGGAAGGGATGGAGTGGGAACAGGGCCTGTGGCAGAGCCAGGGGTTGAGCAGTGAGCACCCCCCGGCACATTGGAAAGTTGCTGCCTGTAGCTCCAGCCCCAGAGTCGGTGCCTATACAAGGACCCGCATATGAACTTCTGAAAAGCCGAATGTAGCTCCGGAGCCACAGGTTGGCCACCTCTGTGCTAAGCATTTACAGGTTCAGGACCATAGTCTAATGTAGCATCGCTACTCAAAGCAGTGAACAGCATAGGCTTAACCTCTAACTTGCAAAGCAATATTTTGAAGACATCTATGCACAGAGAGACAGGTAGACAACTACTAGGAACTATGATACATCAGCCTATAAAAGTTTCCATTCCATCAACACAGACAAGAGTGTTTTTCTGAGTCAACCGCATAGATATCATTTTGTACATGATATTGCACCCATTTCTGCAAAATGCTGAATATACAAGCTTACAAAAAATAAAAATTAAGTTCAGGGCCTTCTAAAAAATTAGGACCTTCAATTCTGCCTCAAGTTTTGCGCACACAAGTATTTGCATTTTATAGTTTAGTCATCTACCTTGTTATGTCTGAATATCAGACAGCTTGTTGATGAAGTCTGGAAAAATTCTCCTTCAAGAGCAGGAAGGCAAAACTGGAAGCTATTTCTGAAAAATCAGGGCCAAAATAGGTATATTCTTTTTATACGTTATTCCAAAGAGCAGAAGAATCATTGATCAATAATTCCCCAAGTTATGTATGGTCTCTTCTTCCATCCTACCATCACTTAGCAATGAGAGCTTGATGGCCCCAACTCAACAAAAGCATTTAAGCATCCCTATTCATCAGAGCATAAACAAAGTCAACAGGACTTAAACATGCAGCTAAAACTAAACAAAACCTTGAATGCTTTTCTGAATCAGGACAGACTGTAGAACAGAAGCCTAAAACTAATTCTAAAGCAGAGTTAAAAAAAATAAGCTGGTAACTTAAGGGAATGTACATGTAGGTAGGTAACCAGGCACCTCCACTTTCATTATAGGTCAATACTTTACTGTGCTACACAAAATCATAGCAGTGAAGAACAGAATTAGGTTGGCAGAAGAAGCGACTACAACAATTCCAAGTATCTTTTTTGTAAATGTCTCATCTTTGAGCAGATGATGTAAGCAGTATTATAACGGGCAGTGGGCTCAAAGAACCATAACACTGGCATTGTTCATGTGGCTATATTTTTACTAGCTTTTTCAGAAGGTTAATCAAAACACAAATGCCCACCTACTGACAGAAATAATTGTTTTGGGATGAGTCATTATTGCAAAATTCTGCAAAGAGCATTGACAAAGTCAGTCAAACCAAACTTAACTCTTCCCGATTCAGTTACATTTAGTCTACTCCATCATACCTCCACTACAGAAAGAACTTCAATGAGAAAAATCTCACATGGATTAAGGTTTATTGATCACCAAGGCAACAATTCTGAGACTGTAAATCAGAGATCTCTCTCCAAGCGAAAAGGAAGAGACAGTATTTACAGAAGCAGCCTCATCCTCTAATGAGAAAGCTTCAGGGCAAAAAAGGGAAAGCATGACAGTATAGGGAATCCACCTTATAGATTATACATAACTGTTCATCCTTTCTGTTGTAGCATTTTCTTATACAACTCTCTTACTGTTCCCCCTCTCTCTTATTTGGATGAATCAGGAAACACTACTACACTCTAAAAATCAATGATCGCTGTTAAGTTCACTGATGGTGTTTTATATTGTAATGATATGTAAAACCATTTTAGCTTTGCCTCTGACCACTTCTCCTGGTAGCGCCTGTATTTTTACAAATAAACTGCAATAACACAGATGTCGCTGAGGCACTTTTCTTTCCTCTACTGGGACATTAAAAGCGAGTGAACAGTTTCCCAGAAAGGTTCAAAATGAACCTGTGATTCACTGATCACAGGAAAGAAAAGTCCCACTAAAGGGTAAACACAAAAGCCAGGTTCACTTCAGGTCAAACACTAAGCCTAACAGAAACCATTTTTACAGAAAAAAGTGTAAGTCCCCACAGCCTTCCTGATGGACCAATCTTGCTAGAAGTAGTTTACTGAGAAGTTTCCATTGTTAGCTCAGCAGCTCAGACAATTTACAGAATAAATTTATAGAATCATAGAAATGTTGGGCTGGAAGGGAACTCAAGAAGTCATCAGCCCCCTGCCCTGAGGCAGAACCAAATAAACCTACACCATCCCTGACAGGTTTGTCCAACCTGTTCTTAAAAACGTCCAGCGAGGGGGATTCCACAACCTCCTGTGGAGCCCTATTCCAGATCTTAACTACCCTTATAGTTAGAATGTTTTCCTAATCTCTCTCTCACTTGTGGCAGATTGAGTCCATTACTTCTTGTCCTACCATAAGTGGACATGGAGAACAAATACCATCTGCTTTGTAACAGCACTTAACATATTTAAAGACTTATCGGGTCCCACTCAGTCTTCTTTTTTCAAGACTAATCATACCCAGTTTTTAAACTTTTCCTCATTGAACAGGTTTTCTAACTTTTTTTTTTAATATAATTTTTGTTGTTCTCTGGACTTTCTCCAAGTTGTTCACATCTTTCCTAAAGTATGACACTCCTCTTAATACACCGCAGAATACTAGCCTTTTTTGTAACCACATCACATTGTTGACTCATTCAATTTGCAATCCACTATAACCACCTTGCTATTTCCCCACTGTGTAGCTGTGCATTTTATTTTTCCTTCCTAAGTTTTCTGCACTTATCTTTATTGAATTTAATCTTGTTGAATTAAGACCAATTCTCCATTTTGTCAAGGCCATTTTGAGTTCTAATCATATCCTCCAAAGTGCTTGCAGTCCTCCTAGCTTGGAGTCATCTGCAAATTTTATAAGTGTACTCTCCACTCCATTATCCAAGTCATTAATGAAAATATTGACTAGTACCAGACCGAAGACTGACCCCTGAAAATCATACTAGATATGACCTTCCAGTTTGAAAGCAAACCTTGATAACTATTCTGAGTATGGTCTTTCAACCAGGTGTGCCCCTATCTTATAAATTCATCTAGACTGCATTTCCCTCGTTTACTAATAAGAATGTCATGTGAGATTGTGTCAAAAGCCTTACTAAAATAAAGATGCATCATTTCTACTGTTTTCCTCCATTAGGCCAGTAACCCCGTCAAAAAAGGAGATTAGGTTGCTGCGATATGATTTGCTCTTGACAAATCCATCCTGGCTATTCCTTATAACCCTATTATGCTCTAGGTGCTTACAAATTGATTGCTTAATAATTTATTCCAATCTACTTCCAGGTATCAAGGTTAGTCTGACTGGTCTATAATTCTCCAGGTCCTCTTTGTTCCCCTGTTTAAAGATGGGTACTATGTTTTCCCTTCTCCATTACTCTGGGACCTCACCCATTCTCCTTGATAATTGCTAAAGGTTTTGAGATTCCTTCAGCTAATTCCTTAAATACCCTTGGATTAATTTCAAAAGGCCCTACCAACTGGAATACATCTAACTGATATAAATTTTCTTTAACCCTGTCTTTCCCTATTTTGGCTTGTGTTCTTTTCCCCTTGTTGTTAATATTAATTGTGTTGAGTATCTGGTCACCATTAACCTTTTCTTCAAGTGAAGACTGAAGAAAAATAGGCATCACACACCCTAGCCTTCTTGATGTCATCAGTTATTAGCGCTCTTTCCCTGCCAAGTAGAGGACCTATGCTTTCCTTAGTCTTTGTTTTGCTCCTAATGTATTTATAGAACCTCTTCTTATTCCCTTTTATGTCCCTTGCTAGGTATAACTCATTATGTATCTTAGCAGGTCTTATTTTATCCCTACAGGCTTGTGCTTTTGTATTCCTTCTTAGCATTTGGTCCATTTTCCAGTTTCTGCAGGATTCTCTTTTGATTTTTAGGTCATTAAAGAGCACCTGATAAGAGGCCAATAGGGCTCTACTATTCTTCCTTCACATTGGGGTAGTTTGCAATTGTGCTTTTTAACACTATCTCCTTGAGAAAGTGCCAGCTCTGCTGAACTCTTTTTTCCCCTTAGATTTTCTTCTCAGGGACCTTCCCTACCATTTCTCAGAGTCTGTTAAAATCTGCTTTTTTTAAGTCCATGGTCCTTATTCTTCTGTTCTCACTCCTTCCTGTTGCTGAAGGACTTGGGTCACTTTTCCTCAGGGGAAGCTAACAGTTTGCTGCAGATACAAGAAGCCCTGCAAAGCTAATCCTCATTTCACCCTCTTCAATCTGCCTCTAATATGCCAAGAATGTAGAAAACATGAACTCTTTGGATAAACAGGCAAACTTGAACATGCATTTCAAGCACCTCCAGCTTTAAGTACTGGATTGCCTTCTTCAAAGGGAAAATATTGATGGTGTTAGCACTAATTGACAACTGCTACACCTGCCTACAGGGGTGGGAACAAGAGGCTTTTAAAATAGTATCTCAGGGGGCTGGCTGGTCTCCTCAGAGCAGTGGTTCTCAACCTATTTACCACTGTGGGCTGCATATGTAGCTCTCAATGTGTTATGTGGGCAACCTCCACACAATATATACGCTACGATGTTACATGGGCCAGAACTGTGTGATTGGGCTGCAAGCGGCCCCCGGGATTGAGAACAACTGCCCTAGAACATGTGAGTGAGACTCTTTACCTTCTACCAGGATCCCATGCATTTTCTTGCCTCCAGATTTTTACATTAGGTAATCTAAATCTTCTACCTGGCATCGCAACAATAGATCCTGTGGACCTACCAGAAGAATTGGCAGGTGGAAAGGTGGTGCTGGAGAAACTGAGTGGAGAGGGAGGAGCGATCATTGGGACAAGGCAGAAAGGAGCAGTATTCTGAATGGTTCTCCAAACTGATCTTGCACTGGTACTGCTGTGTAAACAAGTTAGTGTAGCATAGTAAGCAATAATGTTGAGGGAGGATCTTAGCTGAATAAATTACCAAATATATTTGTTTGAGAAGGGCAATGCTGTTTGAGTGGGGTGATAAGAACAGTTAAAAGAAGTCACTAGCATTGAGAAGGGAGACCGATATTCTCAAAGCACCAAGTTTTTATTTACAGAAGATAAACAGAAAAAAAATGTAAGTCCTGAAGATGGCCTGTCTTGGTGAGGCTTTGATAAAAGCCTCTTCATTTTGACTCTGGGTCAGTTGTATTTCATTTCAGCAGCTCCACGGACCAAAAGAGCATTACAAATAATTAACAAAAACTGATTTTAGGATTAAGCCTAGCCACTTGAAGGAATCAATAAAGGCTGATTGTGTGCGTTAGAAACAAATTCTCTTTTCCATATGTGACCAAAAAAATCCCTCACTGCCTCCTCTTTACTCAGCTTTCAGCTATTTAGCACCTAGAAAAACAGACCCTCTGGAAACCAAAGGTGCTCCTTCAAGATCTCAAAAGACATGCTCTTTGAAATACTGCATTTTAGGCAGAATGTGCAAAGCACCAGTGAAGCTAACTGAGGATTCCATGAAGTGCTGTGGTAAAATAGTAAGTTCTACAGCATATTTACAGTGAGATTGCGAAGTACACGAAACCAAAAGTTTAAAACCTCCTGCAAAATTCTAAAATTAAAGTAAAACTATTCTCAGTGTAACAAAAGTCAACCATCTGTTCAAACATTCAGGTTATATTTAACTTGACCCTTCTTCCTATTCTCATCTCCAGGCCCAAATACACTCCACAATAATGTGAAAATATTACTTAAGCCACATCATTGTTACAGTGACCACTCTCTGGAGGCTTTTTTCAATAGAGGACTATCTGTAAGAGGCCTGTTCTTGGTAGAAACAGGGTAAGGAAGTGAATGGTGAGCCAAAGGTATCTGAAAGAACTGTAGTGTAATACATGACTACCCTCATAATCCAAAGATCTCAGGGAACAACTAAAGCCTTCAGATAACCAGGGCTTCAGATGAATATGGGGCACTAATGCATCAGGCTTTGACATTTGCATGAGGGCTTCATGGTACAACCTTCATGTGCTTTCAGTGGTGATTATATAAATTTCCTAGGGATTTAAAAATAAAAATAAAAATCTGGAGCTATCTGGCTAGAGAAATGATGGTCTGTGATTAAGGCATCGTACCAGGATATAGGGTTGGGAGATGTAACTCCTAGTTTGGGCAGATGTTCACACTCTAGCTCCACTTGAGCTAGTGCTCTAAAAATAGCAGTGTGGCTGCAGGGGCATGGGCAGCAGCTTAGGCTAGCTGCCCTAGTATAACCCCATCCAAGATCCTACAAACATATATAGGGATCTAACCTGAGCTGCCAGTACCACACTGCTATTTTTAGAGCACTAGCTCAAGTGGAGCTAGAGTGTGAACATCTGCCCAAGCTAGGAGTTACATCTCCTAACTGCAGCAGGGATGTACCTTTAGCTTTTCGGTGTCTCAGGTCCCCATCTGTAAAATGGGAATAACTGCACTCCCTGTCTCATAGGAGTGTTGTGACAATAACTGCATTAACAATTGTGAGGCGCTCAGATTCTCTAGTGATATATACATAAAAACCCAAGATAGACATGACTACTTCCATGATGAATTTCAGCACTCTACATGCAAAGTATTTCAAACTGTAGAGCTCTAATATAATTTCCTCCCCCTCAAAAAATAAGAGTATTTTGTCCCTTCCCCCATTCTCCTCGTAATCAAGAATGCCTAAAGCAAACAAATACCATAAAAAGCAAGCACACGCCCAAAACACCCCTTTCAGCAAGAGCCTGAAAAAGTCAGCAAAAGAGGTGAAAGCTGTGACCAGCTGACAAAAGGATTGTTAGAATGAAAAGACTTCTGCAACCTTAAATACAATTGTCACTGCTATTCCCACTAGAGTACCTGACACAAGGCAACTCTCAGGCTTTGTCTTCACTACCCGCCGATCCGGCGGGTAGCAATCGGTCTATCGGGGATCGACTTACCGCGTCTAGTGAAGACGCGGTAAAATCGATCCCTGATCGCTCTGCCGTCGACTCCGGAAATCCACCTCGGCAGGAGGCGGCAGCGCGGCAGCGGTCGACTTTCCCGCGTCCTCACCGCTAGGTAAGCCGACCTAAAATACGCAACTTCAGCTACGGTATTCACGTAGCTGAAGTTGCGTATCTTAGGTCGGACCCCCGCTGCAGTGTAGACCTAGCCAGTAGGCCTAACAGTTAGTCTTAAAGGTGCCACAGGACCCTCTGTTGCTTTTCTCAGTGCATTGTCAATTCTGATGGGACACGTTACAAATCTTTTCACAGAGCATCACTCAGCACAGCTGATGCCACTACTTGGTGGGAATATGTAAATAGAGTAGGTACCCTGCAGCTTGATACCAAGAAATCCCTCGGATTGCCCGAAAGGATTACCTATTTGGCTGACTGTCTTGAAATGCCCTTTTAACTAATTGGCGGAGGCATTTCCCAAGGATTGGCTGTGCCCCTGGGAAAGGTCTTTGGCACTAGAGAAGAAGAAACATACACATCTGACCACCCAGGAGGTCTGGGAGGATGGCTCCAGGTGGGATAAGAGGCAGGTCAGATGTTGCATTGTGGACTCTGTGTTCCCAGGCTGCAGGATGGAAGTGAAATTATGACATTCAAGGGGAAAGACATTAAGCAGTTTTTGACAAACTTCAGGATCATCTTCTTTAGGGCAGAGTGGTAGAAAACCCTTAGCCCACTGCACTGAAGCACCCTATTAATATATTGGATAGTAGGGATGGAAGAAGAAAAGAAGTTATTATGTTCCAGATTAGAAATACACTTTGGTACAGGCATGAATATTTGGTATTGGTATCATTTCAAGAAAGTGGGATTATGACCAGTGAACTAATTTGGAAACGTTGCTGTTCATTCTTGTCTCACTAAAAACACTGCCTTAAAACCTAGAGAGATTGGTAGTTTGACCTTTAGAAGGTATGTAAAAAGCACTGCAACAGAATCACAGAGCATTTTCCAATTTGTAAAAAGCTAAGAGGCCCCTGTATAATTTGAAAAATAATAGCCTATGGAAATTATTTTATTGTAAAAACTGTTTAGGTAGCTGCCACTAGTTTAAAGGCCCATTTCTGTTTAATGACTGCAGTTTCTCATTCTCCCAATACCATGTATCATAACTGTCATCACTAAGCCTGATTTTATGGAAGCCTCCAGCAGCATCATTATACTCAAGGGCCTGCTAGCATTTTCGTCATTAACCCACTTCTCTCAGATTTCAGCTTGTCTTTAGGGTAAATCTTAGGCTTTATTCAGACATTTAATTGCTGCACCTGTCTATCTTCTGCATAAGCAAAGCATGCATAATAATCCCTGTACTGCACCTGGTCATTCAAGAGCCTGTCCATATCAAGCCAGGCCGTTAACAGGGACTGGGAACATGTACACTACAGTTCATGTTTTAATCATGGTGGGGACAAGTGTTGTGTCTTGTTCCAACAAAGTGGGAACTCTGCATAGGGTCCTTATTCTAATCCTCTTGCCTTTATATAAATCCATGGAACACCCACATCTTGAATACTGTGTACAGATGTGGTCTCCTCATCTCAAAAAAGATACACTGGCATTAGAAAAGGTTCAGAGAAGGGCAACTAAAATGATTAGGGGTTTGGAATGGGTCCCATATGAGGAGAGATTAAAGAGGCTGGGACTTTTCAGCTTGGAAAAGAAGAGGCTAAGGGGGGATATGATAGAGGTATATAAAATCATGAGTGGTGTGGAGAAAGTGAATAAGGAAAAGTTATTTACTTGTTCCCATAATATAAACTAGGGGCCACCAAATGAAATTGATGGGCAGCAGGTTTAAAACAAATACAAGGAAGTTCTTCTTCACACAGCGCACAGTCAACCTGTGGAACTCCTTGCCTGAGGAGGTTGTGAAGGCTAGGACTATAACAGGGTTTAAAAGAGAACTAGATAAATTCATGGAGGTTAAGTCCATTAATGGCTATTAGCCAGGATGGGTAAGGAATGGTGTCCCTAGCCTCTGTTTGTCAGAGGGTGGCGATGGACGGCAGGAGAGAGATCACTTGATCATTACCTGTTAGGTTCACTCCCTCTGGGACACCTGGCATTGGTCACTGTCGGTAGACAGGATACTGGGCTGGATGGACCTTTGGTCTGACCCAGTATGGCCATTCTTATGTTCTTAACTTTCCAGTGCTACTGCTTCATCCTATATAACGCAAGGCATAAGAAAGGGGACTGGGATATCCATATTAGAGGATTTTGTTTTTCCTTTGTAAGGTTTCCCCGTTTTGCCCATAAGTAGGAGGGGGCAGACTGGTTTTAAATATTCCACAAAACAAAACGATTTTCAAGACCCAATTAAGGCCTTGTTTATATTAGAAAGCTGCACCACTTTAACAGAGGTGAAAGTAAGCCGGTCCACCAGTAAGAGCCAGTACACAGCTCACTACCAGCAGGGCCGCTGATGTGGGGGGCAAGAGGGGCAGCTGCCCCGGGGCCCGGCAATGTAAAAGGGCCTGGGGCTCCCGGCAGCAGCTGGAGCTCCTGACCCTTTAAATCGCCGCCATAGTCCTGGGGCTCCTGGCCGCCGCTACCCTGGTGCTCTGGCAGCGATTTAAAGGGCTCGGGGCTCCCGGCCACTGCTGCCGCTAGCGTGCCAGCGGCCAGAGCCCCAGGCCATTTAACTCACCGCTGGAGCCCCAGGCGACGCGGGCCAGGCAGCGCTGAAGGGCTGGCTGGGGAAGTCTTCACCCAGCCCTGCCCCTTCTGCCCAAGGCCCCGCCCCTTCTGGGGACCCAGAGCCGGCCCCCCCACCTTGCCCAGGACCCCGGCCACCCTGCGCACTGGTAAATCCATTAAGTTACTTTCACTCCTGCACTTTAATTATACTGGTATAGCTGAAACACTACGGCTAGGTCTACACTACCCGCCTGAATCGGCGGGTAGAAATCGACCTCTCGGGGATCGAATTATCGCGTCCCGTTGGGATGCGACAATCGATCCCCGAATCGACGCTCTTACTCCACCAGCGAAGGTGGGAGTAAGCGCCGTCAACGGGAAGCCACAGAGGTCGATTTTGCCACCGTCCCTACAGCGGGGTAAGTCGGCTGCGATACGTCGAATTCAGCTACGCTATTCGCGTAGCTGAATTTGCCTATCTTAAATCGACCCCCCCCCTGTAGTGAAGACGTAGCCTACAACTCTGCCGCAGCGTGCAGTTATACAGGTATAAAGGTACTTATACCAGTATAGCTATTCCTTCACAGAAAGGGAAACAACTGTACTGGTGTAAAGCACCTTTATACCAGTATAATTAATCAACACTACGGCTTGTGCTGATTGATTATTTTATTTACTTATTTTATTGAAATAGTTCTATCAATCATACCCATAGCCCCAATAGTTCTAGTGGTACAACTTTCAAATACAGACCAGGCCTTAAGCTGCTAAGTGACAAGAACATATTTACCTATCACATCATTTACAAAACTCAAGTAACTATGAGCAAGAAAGGAAAGGACTAGAAAGGACTCTAAGTTTTCCACTGGAACAAACTGCACACTTTCTTATCCAGTGTAAAGAAATGTGTGTTTTGTCAAAGCACAGCAACCTTGAATGACCACTGACTAGCTGGAGCAAGTCTTCAGGAGCTCACATGAGCCTCTTGTTAAAAGACAGCGGACCTTTGGACACAGCTATGAATGTAAACAAGAATCTTAGTTTTCAGGGGAGGGGAAGGGTAGTACAGAAAATGCAAGCCAATGGCTAAAGTCGAAGAGATAAAGCAACTGGAGTCCAGTTCTTCGATACGATGCTGGAAAAACCTATAACTCATCAACAAAAATGGTTAACTTTGTAATTAAGCCTCTATTTTCTTCAAATACAATCAGTGCATGAGTTTTCAAGGCGATTTAACATTATAGAAAGTACAGTAAAACCGCAGTTACAAACACCTTGGGAATGGAAGCTGTTCATAACTCTGAACGAAACGTTATGGTTATTCTTTCAAAAGTTTATAACTGAACATTGACTTAATACAGCTTTGAAACTTTACTATGCAGAAAAAAATGCTGCTTTTTCTTTATTTAAAAAAAAAAAAAAAGAGCACAGAAACAGTTTCCTTACCTTGTCAAATGTTTTTTTTTTTTTTTTAAAACATTCCCTTAATTTTTTTTAGTAGTTTATGTTTACCACAGTACTGTACTTTTTTTTTGGGGGGGGGGGTCTCCGCTGCTGCCTTATTGCATACTTCCAGTTCCAAATGAGGTTGTGATTGACCAGTCAGTTCGTAACTCTGATATTAGTAACTCTGAAGTTCTATGTATGAAAGGGGTAGAAACAAGACTTACTTTTCTATAGGGTGACGCAGAATTATTAGATAAGGGTCAAAGTTTCAGATTGGGGTAATTATATTTTTCAATCTGTACTTCAAAAACACTGATAATTTTTCTTCAAACCTTGCAGATATATCTCCTTTTGCCTTCAGTCCAAGTCTGGCAACTTTCAGATCCAACAAGCTTTCCAACTCACAGTTATTCATAGATTTTAAAAGCAAAAAGGGGCAATTTATAATCTTCTAGTTTGACCTCCTGCATAACAAAAGCCATAGATTTCATCCAGTGATTCCTGCACCTAGCTCAACAATTTGTGGTTATTAGGGAGTGGGATTAAAACAGGGCTTTATAAAGGAAGCTGTTTGCAACACTACTATGGAAAGTAACATTACTGCATCTTCATAATCTATTGATTTTATTATCAAGAAACGCTGTATAATGGAACCATTCTATTTCACAGACTGACCTCTGGCTCTGGAGTGCTTCAACCCCTATGACTATAATAATTTAAACTGCC
The DNA here is from genome assembly GCF_028017835.1 of Emys orbicularis. Lineage (NCBI taxonomy): Eukaryota > Metazoa > Chordata > Testudines > Emydidae > Emys > Emys orbicularis. Next base: position 32,766,853 of record NC_088685.1, read on the forward strand.
TAAAGTGGAATTTGTGCTATGAAATCAAACTAAATGCAAAGCTTATCCAGATGGCTACTGTCATTTAGAGTTCCTGGTTATTAAAGAAAGAGTTGAAAAGATTCCATTCTGATGTTTCTACTCCCACTTTAGATTATTAAGAACAGAAGACAAAAAGTAGTAATAAGAGGTAAACATTTTGAATGGCATGAGGCTTTGTAAATTCTTGCATTTACAAACAAACAACAAACTGTGGGCCAAATTTGACCGAATCATGTTCGCTTAAAGCCATTAAACCTAGCGAACAAAATTTTCCAACTTGTATATTGAAAGTTAGGTGCCTAAATATACATTTTAGGTGCCTAAATTCAGGCATGCAAGGTTAGAAATTTTGGCCAGCAATTCTGATGAGAGTTGAGTGGAGAAAGGGAATTCTATTTCATGGAGGATTTTAATATTTCAAAATTTGGTTTCATTCCTATTTCAAACACACCCACTTCAAATTTTGGAATTTTCCAAAATGGGAAAGCCCTGGGAGTCCACGACTCCAGGGCAGTCCACCTGGCAGGCTGCCCTGAAGTCACAAACCCTGAAAGCCCTGGGGTCCTCAATTCAGGGGCCGCCCACATGGCAGGCTGCATCCAGAGCTGCGGACCCTGGAAGCCTTAGGGAACCAGGCTGCTGAGGCCCCGCAAGAGCTTGGAAGCCCTGCTCTACAGCACCCCATCAAGCGAGCTTTAGAGGAACCTAGGAAACGGGGAGCCTGGGCTTCCAGGCTCTTGGCTCCCCAGCATGCCACCAAATGACAAGCTGGCAGGAAACTGCAGAGCATTTCCATTTAGATGAATCTGTGTTCACGGATGGAAAATTTTCCACCAGCTCTAGTATTAATGGCTTTCAAGGAAATTGTTCAGTCCAATCTTTCAAACAAATGTGGCCTGATTTTCCAAAGTGTGGTCCCTCTGATGCATCTGGCATTGGCTAATCTCGGAAGACGGGATATTGGACCCGACAGGCCACTGCTGGTACTGCTATTCTTATGTTAAGGTTATATTCCAGCAGCTCCTGTTGACTTTACTGAGCCCATTTTCAAAATAAGCAACTTTTTTTTTTTTATAAACACAAATAAAAGGGGGAGGGAGGATTTAAATTTATTTATTTTTGGTAACTAGCTTTAAATTGCCTAAATCTAAAAAACTCAGCCACAGTTCATACATAACCTCTGTCCAGGTTTCTTTAGTTTCCTTTCCTTTGCATTAATGACAACAATTATTTTCTTTTGAAATCTGAAAGTTCTATATTTTTTCATGTGATAGGTCAGCCACATCAAGAAATTATGAAAGTCAACGGTCAGTTCTGCCCATAGGAATATTGTCAGGCCATCAAAGTCAATCTGACATACTATTTGTAAGACAGCTCTTACTGTATTTCCCCAAGCAGGATTGACCTCAGCTACCGGGCATGGGCATGCATTTCTTTTTCTCGGGATACAAGCTATTATATAGTGATAACAGTGACAAACATGATGGAGGTTATCAAGAAATTTAGAACCTGATCCAAACCCACTGTAGTCAAAGGAAAGACTCCAAGGACTTCACTGTGATTTGATCTGCTCCTTAAACATGCACCTCATTTTATATTTTGACTAATCAGAGTCAAGACTTGTTTGTCTGAATTAGTCAGGCAACTCCATAAACATACAGATGCATAAAACCTCTACTAGATACAGTTCTAGGAGTTAAATATCAGGGGGTAGCCGTGTTAGTCTGTATCCACAAAAACAACAAAGGAGTCCAGTGGCCCCTTAAAGACTAACAGATTTATTTGGGTATAAGCTTTCGTGGGTGTGGTTGCCCAGATAACTGGATAATACGGCCATGTATTAATATAGTCTGAATGTGTCTCATTCCATTATAGTCCTTCCTTCTCTACACATCCACATTTTTAAAAGGAAAAAAACCCCAAACAGAAACTGTTGCAGCTGATCAGTTTTAGCTGATCATCTCTGCAAGGATAATACGATTCCGAGTATGGGACCTGATGCTACCACCTTACCTCATGTGAGCAATCTTTACTCACACAAGTAGCCCCATTAAAATCAATGAGGCTATCTGTGAGCATTTAAGTGTTGCAAGATTGCGTCCTGTGTTTCCATGCACCATCATACATAGTGATGAGGAAATGCTGTACCACAAGCCAAGTATGACTATTTTGTTCCAAAACTGGCCAATACGGTTTTTTGTTTTCCATAACAACCTAAAGTTTAGCTACTCACTACTGAAGGGAAAAGAGTGAGCTCATGACTAATCTTTTCAGTTCTTGGTACTGACAGGATTTATACAGCCATACTGATTTTTATAAAAATAGTAAATCGTATTACCTCTATGCTGCAAGACCAAAGATGCACAATGATACCTTAATACAGATTAAATAAAAATAGCACTACCTGAGTCAATCTGAGGATGATAATGCTTTGTAATCCCACACTATTAAAGGATGAACATTTGTATAGCAGTGAATCAACATGAGATACTTGCAGTAGGATACAATTCTTTTTTGTTTCTTATACTATACCAACATTCATGCAAAATTTGGAAGGAGGAAGGTGTGTGTAGTAGGTTCAGTATGTGGAGAAGAAAAGCACTGCTGTTAGAGAATGCCAAGCTCAGTATCTCCTTTCACTTCTGAAATATTAGTCCATAATTAATTTTTCAGCAATACTATTGATATATTTACATTTTCAAGCAAGGTTGTCTCTGAGTTAGTGCAGTTATCTTTAAAACACTCACTGAATAAACTGTAAATTTTTAGAGCTTTTTCAGCATTGGAAAGATCAAGAAGTTTCCAGGAGTTGATACTGCAAGTCCCTTCGTTAAAGTGAAAAATATGAAGCATACCTGGGGTGTTGCACATCCATCCTAATTAAAAAAATAATTCTTGAATTATTCAAGGAAACATGCAAAAATGTGATAAATATTAAGTACAATACGGAAAAACTTCAATAGTGAAAATATTAGCAAAACTGAATTATACAATGAACATGAAGAAATGAGAAAGACAAAAAAGAGCAAGAAGAATGAAGGGAAGGAAAGAAGCTGGGTACGGGAAGAAGAGCAGAAATATGAGTAAAAATACATTCTTCATTTAGTAATATAAGACAGGAATGGTCCCAATATAAGATTAAATTGGCCTAATTACTTTGTAATTAGCAGATGGCCAGGTCTGTTATAGTTAAGGTTTATCTATACACATTACTCTCTTAGGCAATATTCTTCACTTCAATGGTAGTGTGATCCACTTGTTTATGCTAGGCTTTCAGTACTTAATTTATCCATGTTGGACATCCAGCTCTTGTAGTTCCTACCAAAAGGCGGCGAGAGATAAATGCCAAAATTGAAAGTCAATGGAATTTTCTTTTACAAAAATTTGTGGTATATTCTTTACCTTTTTATCAGCTGAAAGGCAAAAATGTAGCACAAGCTGCATTGCCACATGGAGGAGGACGGCGGCGCCTTAGGGCAGGTCTACACGTACAGCACTGCAGTGACGCAGTTGCACCGCTGTACCTGCACCACTGCAGCGTATCTGGTGAAGATGCTCTATGCTGAAGGGAGAGAGCTCTCCCATAGGCATAATAAAACCATCTCTATGAGCGGCAGAAGCGATGTCAGCGGGAGCAGCTCTCCCACCGACAGCACTGTCCACATGGTGCTTATGTCGGTGTAATTTATGTCGTTCAGGGGATGGTTTATTCTCACCCCCAAGCAACAAATTCTGCAGACATAAGCTGTAGTGCAGACAGCCTTATACACCTAAGCCAGTCGTCTGGCTGACTTGAGCTGGGGTCTGAGCTAAGAGAAATCAAAGGGAAAGAGACACCACAAACTGCAACTACTGAAGAATGGAGTTTGCCAACTGAGTATCACAATGGGAACCCCAAAATAGGGGGGGAAATCTGGCAAGAAGAAGAGATAATTATCTTTGTTCTAGCATTACCACAAAGTAAAGTAAAGGTGAAAAACTGTTCATGACAGGGAATGAGTGGGTAGCATTAAAAGAGCTGCTCTGGGTCCACCACCTTTTAGGGCTTTGGGAGAAAGCAGGCATAAATTAATCTAGCTGTCAGTGAACAAGGGACCATGTTAACTACTGCAGACTCAGAGGTCATGGACTGAATGGGCAAGGAACTATATTACCTTCTCATCTCCAGAAGTTCCCCACAATCCCAAATCAAGGAGGAGGAAAATTAGGAAGAATCAGAGGTTGCACTGCATAGGGTGACCAGGATTTAATCCTCAAGCTAGGGAACTATGTTTGTAGGGAATAAGAGTTCAGAAACACTCAGGAGGGTTTGGGCTGCCAAACAGGCATATTAGGGTTCAGGGCACACTCAGGGCCATGCAACTACTGGGAAGGTTAAATGGCACTCCCCTTCTACAGGTCCCACCTTTTCCCCCACTTTATGCTTTAGCACAGTCCAAATTATTTGCTTTTCTGCTGCCTCCTCCTTTCTGATTCCATCACACTAGGGGAATATATAGCTACAGTGTGGCTGGGAGTTGGGGTACAAAGACAGATGTGAGGGAGGAGAACGAGCAGAGGCAGAGAAAGAATAGGGGCTGTGCGGAGAGGGGGAACAAGTTGTACTGCAGGCCAGGAGGAGATGGGTAAAAAGACGACTTAATATAAGAGGAGCTATCCAGCAGGAGTAGCTGGATGGGCAATGGCCAGTTTTTAATGAAACCGGGTGTTTGAGTGCAAAAAAATTCCACACAACTTCCCAAAACACCCAGACTCAGGAGCACTGACTGCAATTCGAGATAATTCCAATACAACCAGGGTACCTGCCCTACCATTTCCTGGGCTGTAGATAAAGGGTTTTATTTCCATTACTATTGCTGTCAGTCCTGTGATATTTCATGGGTAAGAAGTCAACCTAATACCTCATACACCCTTCCATTTGGTAGAGTTTTCAAGATATAGGGGCATCTTTAACATCCCTTTAAGATAAGGACAGCTCAGTTTTTGATTAAAGTGTTTAGGAAAGTCGGTTTATTGCCCGGATAAATCTCTCTTGCTCTGGATTCTGCAACCGCTTTTAGACTTCTAGTTCTATCATTCTGAATTCAAGAACTGGCTGTAGGTTTCAGTGCTGAACCGGAGATCTTTCTCCATACACTGTGGAACTGGAAAAGACTGGTTAAACCAAGCAGCCCATTTACCTGCCAGAAAAAAATTGCTTTCTGTGATATTTGCAGTGTTTTGTCCTTCAGACCACACAGTATTAGATCTGCCCATTACCACCTCCACAACAGTGTATGCACACCACTGCCTCATGCCCCTGTCCTCTCTCAGCCACTCATTCATGCAGATTATAGCAATTCCTTCCTCTACCACCTCTGAGAATCACTCTCACCAAGTCTCCAGTCTATTCAGAATAACGCTGCAAATATGCTCACCAACAAGAATACACACGACAGCTTTCCCCACACCTCATCCATAGAAATCTCCCAAATTCTGTCTCCTGGATTTCAAAACCCTTCGCGGCTATGCCCCTCAATCTATAATATATCTGATCTCTGATCTCATTCTCCCAATACCTTCACTTGCTGCCACTGATCTGCCTCCTCTCAGTTTTGGCCTCCTCTCAGACCCCAACCCAATCTACTCTGTTCGAGGTTGATCTTCTGCACCAGCTATGCAGCTCACCAATCCTTAACCACCCCCCCCCAAAAAAAACCCCCCAAAACAGCTTGATACTCACCTTATCGACACTATCAACAGCAGCTGTTGGTTTCCTACACTGGTGGTTACCAGTTCCCTATGCATCTCCTAGTCTATTAACCCCCCATCCCCCAACCCCATCATATCTAGCGACCATTGCAATGTCTGTGCATTGTGAGACATTTGCATGAATGACATGCAAACATTATTACACCAAAATAAGCCATCACACCTTACACACACAGGTTGTAAATATAGGCAGGGCACATGACAGAGTCTCATTGAATTCCTGTTTATACCGGATATCGTGCCTCTGTGAAACCTCAAGTCACATGGAAAACCAGACTCTAAAAACAATCATAAATTAAACCAGAAGGGCCCCAATTTTAAAACATTAAGTGTGTCATGTTTCGAGCATCACAAATCCATTTCTGGAGGTGTATCACGCTAACACAATTAAACCTTGTGAAAACCCTGTAAGAACACCTGCAGCATCATGTAATGACAGATTGTTCACCCCATAAATGCCAATTAAATTACAGTTCTAAAACGGTCAGTTTTATTCAGAAAGCTATTCGCCAACACAAAAATTGAAATTGAAAAGAGTTTAAAGTAGGGATTGAAAAACTTCTAGCTGCAAGATTACATATGCATCATTTGGAATGTATTTTATTAACTCAGTACTCATTAACTGGATATTTACTGGTATGTCAAACCAAATTATAAGGTTACAGTTAGCAGTATGCAGATGTATTTTATTTTATTCTGAAAAAAATACACAAAGGTAGAACTTCGTTAGTCAAACTTTGCACAGAGAGCGCATCAGTAAAATTCGAATACAAAGCTGCACAAATGCACGACTATTAACACTGCACAATAGAAGGCTTTAAAGTCGAGAAATACAGAAGGAAAGGTTCCTATACCAATGTTAATTGAGCTGTTCTGCTCACATAGGCCCCAATTCAGCACACATTTTAACCACATGACTAACTTTAAGTGTATAAAGAGTCCCAGTGGGACTACTCATTTGCTTAACGACAGGCATATGGTTAAGTAGATTGGGTGCTATGGCATAGGCCCTGATTGAACAATCTGGGAAGCACATAAGCACATGATTAAGTACTTCCCTGAATTGGGACCATAATTTTTTTCCTATTCAAACATTCATCTTAATATATTACTGTTTAGGCTATACAACATATACATTGCACACTTCAATGTGGTGAGTTACTATTGCTTTAGGACACCACCAACTCAAAATTTGAACTTTTTTCCAAACTGAATAAAGTAATTTCAGGTACTACTTATGTCTCTGAGACCCCCCACAAACTTTCGGGGGCTTACAATATATTTCACCTGCCATGTTTTTCCTATATCCTGTAGCTTGTGAAAATCCTAAATAAAGAACAGGAAAAATTAACATTTTCAAAAGCACCTCAGTGACTTAGGAGCCCAAGGGCTGGTCTATACTGAAAGCTGTAACAGTGTAATTATGTCAGTGAGGGGTGTGACTTTTTGCTGATATAGTTAGTCCAGTAAAAGCCCTAGTATGGACACAGTAATACCGGTATAAAAAGTGCTTTATACTGGTACTACAGTTCCCAAACCAGAATAAGCTATATTGGTATAAGCACTTCTATATTGATATAACTGTGCCCACATAGGGGAGTTGGGAGAAGAGGGGTTTGCTGCTTCAACTACACACATATCCATAAAGGTTATGGTGTTAGCCATAGGAGATGTCTACTTAGACTTAAGCCACAAATTCAAATCCTAGCAGGCTTGACTCAATCCTTTGTCCTATGTAAGAAATTAGGGTGTCATGCACTATGTGTGTGTGTGGGGGGGGATGTCTTTGTAAAATAATTTAATTGATGTCCTGTCTGTTCTGCATGGACAAATTTAATGGCTCTTTTTTAGTAAGAGTAGGGGTTCTTGGCAGAAATTCACCCCCTCCAACATGGAGACACAAAATATTGTGCAGCATGCTGTGCAAAAGAGGTGGCTGCATTTCAGTTGTGCTGCGTGTGGACAGTCGTGAAATACACTGGGATCTTCTGTAATGAAAAAGATATTTATTTTACAGAAGGGGAGGTGGTCCAGAAAATTAACTGAGGTTGAATGCCCCAGGCCTTTTAATCTGAACACACGATCGCTTTAATAGCTTGTATCCTGTGCACTGGGGAAATGAAACTAAAGGATAAACTTCCTGAGCAATTAATGTGTAATGATATAATTGTGTTAATCTTATTGGGAAAAATGTAGCATTGAAAGGGGAAATGCAGTAGCAATAACTACACATTTATCCAGGAACAGTAAGAGAATACTACTGACCAGATCCGCAACTGGTAGCTACACTGAATCACACCAGTTTAAGAGCTGGCTCTTGCATATGCATAATGTGGTCACATTAATATTTCTGTAGGAACCTTACTTACCTTTTCCCATTTGCTGAGTATTTTAATGTTTCGTTTACCTAATTTTAACTACATAGAGACGTATGGCATACATGAGTATGCTATGAAGACACAAGTCGCATTAATCAGAGGCAAAAGTGAGTTATTCCAAACTTTAAAATTCCATTCTATTCAATTTAAATAGGTTAGTTATGTTCTCAAGGAAGTCGTCCTTTGAAATGGAAAGGAGGACTTTGCCCTCATGGGGCAGCATAGACTATTAGCTCTGAATACAATCTAATTTGTACAAATTTCCCCCACTGGAGATAAATTAGCTTAAAAAGATAAAACTTAATTACTGAATTCTCAGGAAATTCATTCTGGTGTGAAGATAAAAGTTTTTAACATTGATGTAAAGACCAGACTTGTCCTTCAGTTCAACAATTAAAGCATCCTGACCATAAGTGTGACCCCAAATTTGGCTCAATGCAGAGGATTAACACTTGCCGCAAGCCAAGTTTTGAGGCTTACATTTTCTGTTCTTTCATATCATTGGGTGCCTTGAATGGGGCAGAAGCTGGGGGGGAGGAGGGGAGGGAGAAACAACAACCCTTACCTCTTATCTTGAATCTCCTCAGAGCAATTCAGATGCATTCACTTGCCTGAAAGAAAAAGCATAAGACATACATAATGTACCTAGAGTTTTCCCCTAAGTTACAGTCTTTGGGACAAATCTTGTTTGTGGCCTTCCTGTGCACATCTCTTGGGTCAACAGGGCTGCACAAATGTAACAGATCAAAATCTGGCCCTTAGTGTGAAAATTCTGAGTATTATTCAGTAGTCACTCCAAATTCATAGAGCGGGGGTGGGGAACCTACAGCCCGTGGGCTGGATTTGGCCCACTGCTTCATTTCAGCCGGCCTGCAACAAGTCTCGGCGCCGTGGGCCAGAAATCCCGAGCCTCGGCCCCCCGCCCCTCACCTCTTGGGACTGGAGCCACGAGTGCCGGCTCACCCTGCTGCAAGGGACAGCTGGGGTTGCCAGACTGTTAAAAATTTGGTCGGCTCAGCGCAGCTCCCAGAAGGGGCTGGCATGTCCCTATGGCCCCTAGGCAGAGGAGCCATCAGGGAAGTTTTGTGCACTGCCCCCCACTGCCAGTGCTGACTCTGCAGCTCCCATTGGCCAGGAAACACGGCCAACGGGATGGGAACTGTGGGGGCGGTGCCTGCGTGCACCAAGCAGAGCCCCCTGGACCCACCGCCTAGGGGCTGGACATGGTGGCCACTTCTGGGAGCAGCGCGGAGCCCTGGGAGGCAGGTAGCCTGTCTTAGCCCCGCTGCACCACCGACCGGGAGCTACCAGAGGTAAGCGTCCCCTGGCCGGAGCCTGCACCCCAAACCCCCTGACCTAGGTCCGAACCCCTCCCACACCCTAACTCCCTCCCAGACCCCACAACCCCAACCCCCTGCCCCAGATCGGAACTCCCTCCTGCACCCAAACACCCTCCCAGAGCCTGCACCCCGCACTCCCACCTCCTACCCCAGCCCTGAGCCCCCTCCCGGAGCCCAAACCCTGCATCCCAACCCCCTGTCCTAGACCTGAGCCTGCTCCCTCACTCCAAACCACTTGGCCCTAGCCTGGAGTCCCCTCTCACCCTGTAGCCTAAGGGAAGCCCCGAGCCACCCCACAGCCCCACCCCCACCCACGGAGCTGTGAGGCCCGCAACTGATTTTTTTTGTGGGTCAGTGGTCTCTGATAGAAAAAAGGTTCCCCACCCAGGCATAGAGCTATGAGACTTTACAGCCTAAATGTACATTCTATTTGTCCTGAAATACAGAAAACTGTTAGGGAATTGATCAGTATGTAGATTTCTCTTATTGTGCATGAACAAAAATCAATTCTACTGGCCTTCAAAGTCCACTTACACAATCCTCCCTGCTTGATACTGTCATATGTTCTTCAGAAAGAACAAGTCAATTTTAGCTTAAAGAAAAATCCCAACATGCAAGCATTGGTCTTGAACCTCCAAATATTATAATTTGTCCAGATCTAGGAATAGGAGAAAGGCAACCGAACTACATGGACACCAGTTTAGTTTTCTGGAGCCATTAATAATGTTATAAAAGATTAGAAATGGCTTCTCTTACAGTCCATTATCTTACTTCAACAGAACAGAGAATACTACTACTTTGGATCTCTGCAGGGCCTGCCAGTCAAGGATCCTAAAGCTCTTTACAAACATTAATACAGAGTTTTTAACCCAGAAAAAGAAGTGTCAAAAGACTCTAGGAAGTCCACTAGGAAGTTTACTATTACTATTGATTTTACATGGAAGGTGCTCAGATACCACGAGGGGTGGCGGAATAAAACCCTTAGATAATTAATTTAGCTTCAACATCCCTCTGGGAGCAAGTATTCCCATTTTTCAGATAAGAAAATTTGAGGGTCAGGTGAGTCTATAAACCAAATCCAGCCCCCACTAAACTCAATGGAATGACTTCAAGTGGGAGTTAAATCAGGCCTTAAATTACTTTCCCAAAGACACAAAGTCAGTGGCAGAGGAGGAAACCAAAACAGCTCATCTGACTTAGTCATGTGCTTTTGCCATAGAACTATCCTTCCTCCCCCACTTACTGTAACAGTGTAAGTTACAGAGTACTGTATTTGATCACTTAATTAGTAACTTCGAATTAAAAGCTATTTCCTCCTCCTGGATTAGAATATACACAATCATTTTTATATATGGTGTGTGTGTGTGTGTGTGTGTGTGTGTGTGTGTGTGTATTTTCCCCCCCATTTTAAAGGGTCTTCAGGAGAAGTACTGGACATTGTTACCTAAAATCATAAGTCCTGGCTCCAATCCTAAAGAGCCTAGTTTAGCTGGGCTGCAGAAGTTAGTCTGTATATTTAGCATGAACCATTAAATCTATTGTCAATGAAAAGGGAGGTATAACTGAACTAGCAGAAGCAGCTTATGGCAGAAATTTAGTTACTAGGCAGAATTAAAGGAAGATAAATCAATTTTTGGAGGCTGGACAAGAAAGGGTTGTTGGACTAGTAATCTACCATTTGCCTCAATACTAGTGTCAAGTTACCAGTCTGGTGGTTCTACAGAATCATTTTTAGGGTTATCCCTAATAAGAGGCTGTACTGACAGACTGAAGGAAAGAAGAAAGTAACATGATGAATGACCCCTTGATGTAGTTCCTACCACACTTTACTATATAGAGCTGGTGGAATGCAACCCAAGTCACACACATTACTCAACCTGAATATATCCAAATGATCCCTTTAAATTCTAAAACGCTTATTAACTAGTAATCCTATCTTTCACACACACACACACACACACACACCCCAGCAAAGACAGAATCCAAGGTCTTCAACATTAAAAGTCCAAGTCCCTACCACTTGAGCTGAAAGAGTAACTCCTTTAACTATAAAGAAATAGCAAGCTCTTATCCTCAGTGAGAGACAACTATCAGAAGGAAACCAGAACACAAGCCGCTAGCCTGCTGCTTGTGAGTTATACAGACAGCCCTAGCCTTGGGAGAGCTGTGTCCTGAATATGGACCTGATTTGAACTTAGTTTCTATATGTACGATCCATAACCCTGAACACCCCATAACAGCCATGTGGGGTTTTCAGCACAGCCAGGGTTAAGCACAATGTATATTTGCACTTTAATTCTGTTGTGTCTATACAGGAGGTTAAGCATCCCTTTGTAAGGTACTAGGATTTGCGAGAGATTGTGCTCACTCACTCCTGTTACCTGCAGCATTTTATTGTGTACTCTGAAGCTGCTCCATCCATGTGGCCATTATTCTTATAGAACATTCCTCTCAAAATGATGAAGGAGCTGGAAATGAACTCAGCTCTTTTTTCCTCATTAACAGCTACTGCTTCACCCTGCACTGCTCCAATGCCCATTCGTTTCCCCTTTGCTGATAATATTCTCAAATCAATAGGAGTAGTAGGCATTAAGAAGACACCTACTCATGTCTTGAAAGTTCAGCTTTAACAGTCAAACAGCATTAGGGCAAATCGGTATTGTTATTAATGCTACCTTTGCAGTCAAGTTTCTCACTACCTCATCTTTCAGAAGTGCTGTGCATGCCAGCAAGCTTTCTTCATTATAGAGCGGAGGCTGTGTCTATGTTCTCATCTAGCAGAGCTTGCTCACTTACTGCTCATCCCATATGTAGCTCTTTTTGAATGCAAACAAGTACTCTAAGCCTTGAGAACTATGCACTCCCGTCTCTATTTTTGTGGTCATGTCAGGAACACCCCAGATATCCAAGGGCTGCAACTCTCCCACCATGCGACAACCTTTTCTTTTTTAACAGGGCGCTTTGCTTGGCCAGTTCTACAGCTCCTTTAGCCTCTCTCTCTCCCCCCTCACTACTCCACTCTTGTGCACACAAGCATTTACACTACACTCACGCTCCTCCCCTAGGCCAGATGACACACTGCATCTGTCCAATACATGCTGGCCAGCCACCTACTCCTTTGGATCCCTCTGCTGGCCCAACTCTCCTCTTTAAAAGAGTGTCCTTAAAATTGCTACATCCACAATCTCTCATGGACCTATTGGGCAATATGGCCACGTGAGCATGCAGGTGTAATTCACAAGGTCAGCATCAAGCAGTCAGGAAAGAGATTCATGCTCCCTGCAATAAATGGTGACATGCTAACCCTACATGTAAAACCTCAGAGGAGCTGAGAAGCCAAAGTCTCACTCAGGGTCTCCCTCCCCCCCCCCCAAGTTCTACCAATTTGGGGGGGGAGGGTCTGGGGGTAGAAGAGGGAGAAGCGATAAGATGTGGCCAGTTTGCCCTACCCTGCTCAAGAGCTTTCACCCCAAGTCCATTTCCATTCAGAAATGTGCCCGAACCCAATGATGATGTCATAAAGAGCAGTTAATACTCCACAGCTCTTCTGCAGCCCCTCCACCACACACACGCATCAGCAGAGCCAGTACTACATGGAGGGGCTGAGCAGCTGGAGCTGTTAATCCTTCCTTCCTCTGCTTTGGACAGTAACATGCCACATTTTCTATCTATTGAGGCCCTGATTACCATAGTATTGGAACATCTGAGGCTTCCTAGTGTATTTATCTGCTCAGCTCCCCTGGGAGGTACTATTATCCCACTTTACAGATGTGGAACTGAGGCACAGAGACACCAAGTGACTTGCCCAAGATCACACAGGAAGTCTGCGGTGAAGCAAGCAACTGAATCCTGGTCTCGTGAGTCCCAGGCTAATGGCCTAACCACTGGGCTACGAAAGATCTATCCAGGAGGGTCTTCGGCAGCAATTCGGCAGAGGGTCCTTCAGTCGCTGACGGTCTTCGGCGACATTTCGGCGGCAGGTACTTCTGTCTTTGGCGGCAAGGTTTATTACCCGCCGCCAAAATGCCACCGAAGACCGTCAGCGACTGAAGGACCCTCTGCCGAATTGCTGCTGAAGGCAGTCCCGATATTTTCAAGTTACCATCTGGTCACCCTATTCCCTATAGATTTTGTTGGTTAATTTGGAAAACCACTTACATCCACTGAATAAAAGGACAGATTCCCAGGCTACTTTGTTTTCTCACGCTTTAGAATAGTCTGTTTTCAGTTAGAACACAGATGTGTCCATCAATGGCCAACTCCTCATCTTCAGTTTTTCTCCTTCTGTCATCTGCATACGAAGCATTCCATCATTAACCTTTGCAACATGAAGTGTGCCTCAGTATTACAGGCACCCGCCACCTGCTTACTAAGCAAAACGGACAGTGTTTGAGAAGTTTAATCTGCAGCGGTGAAGCTGAACGCAGGCAGGCTCATCTCCCTGCAAGTGGAAAGCCAGAGAAAGAAAGTGTGATGCTAAATCACCAGCAAAAGCAAGTTTAAAAAAAAAAAAAAAGAACACGGTTTTGGCACTGTAAGGTCTCACTCCAGTAAGCGAAAAGTGAAACAAGCCAGAGGCAGCAAACTACAAATTAGCAGATCCTGAAAATATGCTACTATATGCTATTCACTGGGTGCTTACACAAGCTCTCAAAACACAGCTTCCCCTTTTAGAGTCTTCTCTACATAAAGTTGGAATCCTACTCCTCTGATTTTTTTTTTAAATTGACAATGCCTAATGATTTAATGTGCAGTTGCACTTATATATTACTGCACAGGCAGAAGCCTCTTCCTTCATCCATTCCATAGACAGATACAGGATCATACTAGTCAGACAATATCTATTAGATCATCTAGTATATCCCCCGCTCTTAAACTGGAATTTTAAAGAAATAATCCAAGATACATTGACATGGTACATTGTACCCGTGTGTGTGTTATGTCGGTTTTGTTTAGGATACAGAAATATTTTTACAGCTTATGTACATCTGACAAGCTTGACTCTAAATGGTGGCTGACAACCCTCAAAATGAATAGTTACTGTTCATCTCCAAACAGCCAGATTCACAGCATCACCGAAAGTTTGTTTATTGGACATTTTTTTCCTCAAGGGCTTAACAGACACTATAAAAACTGCCAGAAGTCTGCCTAGTGCAATGGAGCCTTGATTGACACTACCTTAATGCATTGCCGCAATAAAAACAAAACCAAAAATTAATTATCCTTGCCAAATTCACAAGAAAAGAGTTAGAGAACAAAGTTGGTACAAAGAATAAAAATATTCAAGACTTCTACAGAAGGGCCTAATTTGGGCCAGATTCATTTTAGTACATGCAGATGCAACTCTATTGACTTTAATGGAGTTTTGGCCCCCCATAGTAAGGCTGAAATTGCACTTTTATGTTACATTAGGTACTTGACTTGAGTACTTCTTACTAATGGATGCTTTTTATAAATTGGTCAATAATTTCCCACTGAGGGCAAACGCACTACAATGTCCCCTTTTGCAGAAGCTTGCTGTCTAGGCATCTTCGGTGACCAATTTAGTTCCTAATGTATATTTGAAACTTCCAGCCCATTTTACACAAGCAGGGACCTTGTAAACATCCAGCATGATCTTGGGTTCTATAGAAAACAATAATAGATCACGTTAAGCAGCAGTACAAATTTAAGTAAGTTTTAACAAACTATGGGTAAGACGACTTCCTCAGTACTACATCAGCAAAGAAGTGCTAAGCCAATATTCATAGATAACGCCAGGAGGGACAATTGTGACCATCTAGTGAGTCTGACCTCCTGTATAACACAGGCCACAGGACTTTCCTTAATTCATTCCTGATTGAACTTGAGCATATCTTTTAGATAAACTTCCAATTGTGATTTAAAAATTGCCAGTGATGGAGAAACCACACAACCCTCATTAAGTTGTTCCGATTGTGAATTACCCTTACTGTTAAAAATTTGCTAAGCTAACTTTACTTATCTACTCCAAAAAGAATGTTAATTTCAAGTTATCATGTGATTGATCCCAACATTTAAGCAATAAGATCACAAACTGTACTAGACCCACACAGACTCTGTTTACAAGAGAAAGAAAGAAGCATGGAAAGTCTAATTCTCCACTATGACTAAGCATATTAAATCTAATTTTGCAGGCCTTCAAGTGTCATCATGAAATTAATTTATTTCACATAGCTATTTTTTTCCTTCCTGAATTGAAGAGGGGATTGACAAATGCCACATACTGTTTGGCCTGACTGGGCACAAACTATTGGCTTAGAGTAAAAAGAGATAAAGGCAGTATGGGATGGAATAGTGCCAGTTATATTTACCCCATTTCCTCTTTTAATGCTAAACTCTTTCCAATAAGATTAACACAATTATATCATTATATGTTCATTGTTCAGGAAGTTTATCCTTCCCTTCCTCTTTTTATCCTCTTTCTGTTGCGCTTCCCTGCTTCCCAGGATGCTAACTATTAAAGCTATACACTGTGTGTTTGGCTGCACTATAAAGGCTTTTTTTGAGGAGGTGGGGGGGAGCGCAAGGGGTGGCATTAACTGCAGTACAATTCATCAAGTACATCCACAGGAAAAAACAAGCCCTTTGTTAGGCTAGAGTTAAGGTTGTAAATATGCATCAATAAACATACTGGGAAAAAACGTAATAGAACACACAATATTTTGAAGAGCTTGAACTTTTGAAAGACAGGACCTAAAAATTACCAAAAAAAAAAAAGAAAGGGTAAAATATGGGATTGTAGAGTTAAAGTACCTCGAAAACCTTTAACTCTGCCCTCATGCCCATGCTGCCCTATATATGGAGGGGCCATAAAGAAAGCCCAGTGGATTTCCCAGCCATGGAATGTGCAACATAATTTTTCACGACAGAATCTCATCTTAAAATATAATAATAATTATATAAAATAATATAAAAGTTAACATAATAATAATAATAATAATAATAATAAAGAATTATGTTTCTAATCTTTATGGTTGCAGAGAAGACCTTGAAAATGGGCAAGGAGTACTGATGTACTGGTGTCTGCCTGCTCTTAAACTAGAATTTTAAAGAAAAGTCTGCAGAGAGCCTGAAACAATAGCTCCAAGAGGCAGACACTGCCCCATTCACCTCAGTCACGACTCTGTTGACCCTGCAATTTCATAACCATGGAAAATGAAGTTTTTCCTGCCCCCCCCCCCGATGCCATGAATCTCAGCTTCTTGACTGTGGAATTTTGCTAATTCACTGCAGCTCTCCCCTCTTGGGACCTGCCTGCAGCTGCCTCTTGCTTCCTGCTCACCCCACAAGAAGTAATTCATTGAAGTACCATGCACACACTTTGCATTGTTCCATGGAATCAGGCAGCAGGGATTTGGGGAACCACAGCTGGAGTCCAGTTTGCAGCCAGGGAGCAGGGGCGAGCCAGATGTGCAAACTGGCGAGCTGAGCAGCGTGGAGAACAGCACTACTGGCCGGCCTGGGGAGCCAGGGAGATGAGACACTGAAGCTAGCTACAAGCTCCCCCTTCCTCAGCATACATGGGGGAGAGGTGGAGGAGAGAGGTTTGACTTGGGTGACTAGATAACATCACATGAGCTAAGGCAGATGTGGGCAAACTACGGCCCGAGGGACCATTCTGCCCGGCTCCTGAGCTGCCAGCCGGGGAGGCTAGTCCCTGGCCCCTCCTCCCTCCCCTACTCTCCTCTCTCCCCCGCAGCCTCAGCGCGACGCAACGCCAGCGCGCTGGGTGGCGTAGCTGGCTCCACCTTGGCGGCTGTGAGCTCCTGCCACTCTGAGCGGCATGGTAAGGGGGCGGGGGTTGGATAAGGGGCAAGGGATTCGGGGGGCAGTCAGGAGACAGGGAGCAGTTGGATGGGGGGGGGGTCAGGGGACAGGGAGCAGGGGCGGTTGGATAGGCGTGGGATTCCGGGAGTGTCTGTCAGTGGATGGCGGTGTGGATAGGGGTCGGGGCAGTCAGGGGACAGGAAGCGGGGGGGTTGGATAAGGGGTGGGGCCCGGGGGGGGGTCAGATGGGTCAGGGGTTCTGAGGGGGGCAGTCAGGGGGCGGAGGCCAGGCTGTTTGGGGAGGCACAGCCTTCCCTACCCGGCCCGCCATACAGTTTCACAACCCCAATGTGGCCCTCAGGCCAAAAAGTTTGCCCACCCCGAGCTAAGGCCTACCAAGCCAGGCTACCTAGGGAACAGCCACAAAATTGTTTATATATTTTGCATGCATCGTAAAAATAAAATAATTGTTAAAAATAAAGATACAAGAATTTTACATCATTGAGCATTTTCAGCGGGGAGCCATTCCTTTGTCTGCGAGGGAGTTTGGGAGGGATGGGAATGTGGGATATTTTGTGAAGAACAAACAAACGTTGTGGAATTTAGGAGCGCGTGCAACAGAATGTTGTTCCATTGTGCTGCAGAGCACACAGGGTCCTGTTTACAAGCACATTTAAGATTAAAGCGACTTCCCTCTCAATCTCTGTCTCGGAGGTTGATAAAGGGCATCAGTGACTGATTTGGGGAGTCAAGACAGTCTGAACAGCTGTTGGGGGCAAGAGGGACCAACAGCCCGGGATGAGGAAAGAATATGAGTCTGAGGGAAGAAAGAAGATGTCGGGATTAGGCTGCTGCTCGGCCACCAGCCCTCTGACGAGCAGAAGTGTACTTGCTCCTCTCCTGGAAGCTGCAACCGCTGTCTCCCCATCACCCCACTCCTCCCTGCGCAAGCTTCCTTCTCTGACTTATGGTCTGTGGGCAAGGCAAGGAATTAAGGGAGAGGAAACAGCCGCTGGACCAGCTGGGGAAGGAGCAAGGATGCCTTCACCACTCTTATCTAATAGAGGGCCAAGGTGTGTGCAATAGACTGATCTGACCCCTCTACAGAATTCCCATCAACCTATTTAGGCCCCTTAGCCTGCTGCCTCTCATATAGGGTTGCCACCCGTCCAGACTTTACTCGGAGGGTCCGGTTTTTGGCTTCTGTGTCCAGGAGCCATTTAGGGTTGCCAGATGCCCAGTTTTCAACCAGAAAGTCCAGTCAAAAAGGGGACCTGGCAACCCTAAATGGCACCAAACCCAAAAGTCCAGTTACCTCAGGGCTGGAGCAGGCACCAGGTCATGAACCCACACCAGTCCCTGCTCAGCAGGGGATGCCTCCTACCTGCAAGCAGGTTCCTTGAGATGATCAAGCAAGCGACGGGGTGGAGCCTTGGGGGAATCTGGTTACCAGCAATTAGAAAGGTGGCAACCCTACTCTTATACTGCAACACTACCTCCCCTGAAGCTCAAATACTGAGCCTGCTGTCCTGAACCTTAAGGGTACGACTACACTAGAACCAGGTGTAAATTCCAGCTCGAGGAGACACATCTGTGCTAGTTCAATGTGAGTTAAAAACAGAAGCACAGCCATGGCAGCACCAGCAGTCAGCGGGAATAGTTGTCTTGAGTTAGATCCCATCGGAGACCCCAGGTACGTACTTTGGGCAGCTAGCCCCTCCTACCACTCATGCGGTCACAGCTATGCTTTTATTGTTAGCATGCTAGCTCGATCAGAGCAAGCACAGAGCTGTAATTTACACCAACTGCTTGGTGTAGGTTTACTCTTAGAGGGAGCAGCCATGGGCGCAGAGAGAGGAAGGTGATAGAAGGAGGCTGCCTTAATCCTAGAGATTCTGTATCATGACATCCTAAAGGCTGCTGGAAGCACTGTTTTGCTTGTACCATGGTCATGGTCAAGGTCAATGCAGCCTCTTACTGCCTTTAAATTGGACGCACCGGTGCTTGCTGTCAAATATTTATTGTTTAATATATATAACACCAAGAGGCCCCAATCAATATGGGGTTGGGAGCATTTTGCAGGCTATAGTACAAGCACATAGGAAAACATGGAGCTTATAATCTATGATGTCCTATCCTGCCAACACTTAAGCACATGCTTAATTTTAAGCACAGGAGTATTCCCACTATTTCAATTGGATTATTAAGTGTTTGCAAGATCAGGGTCTAAGTGGACAAACAGAATAGAGAAACCCATGAGTGAAATGCACAGCTATATGCCTTGTAATATTTAAAAAACACCACTGGCTCATATTTTTGGGGCACTCACCTGGTTGGCTCCTAGTAGCTACCGCAATAATGATATTAAATAATCTGGGGCTTTCATACATGCACAGTAATTTCTAGGGTGGAAGAAGAATTCTAAGTTTGCTCAGGAAATGCTATTCATTTTTATAGCCCTTATATGTATGGCAGGTAAGGGCTTCTGTTATTAATAGCCTCTCCCCATCACAAGGCAGGAAGCTAGAACTGCCACTAGCTAC
Source organism: Emys orbicularis (assembly GCF_028017835.1). NCBI lineage: Eukaryota > Metazoa > Chordata > Testudines > Emydidae > Emys > Emys orbicularis. The sequence goes on from NC_088685.1 coordinate 32,786,674, forward strand.
CCTTAGCAGACCCGACAACAGATCAGGCACCAAGCAACTAAATACAAGCAAAAACAAAAATGGAAACAAAGCTAAATCTCAGCCAAATCACCCAAACACAGAACAAAATAAATGGACCCCATAACAAGCTTTGAAACTCCCCAGACTCAGGCTCTGGCACGCTACTATGGGTGAGCAAATTCCCATGCTAGGAAATCCTCAACTGACGGTGTCCTGCTGCTAGCCAGAATGGTCAATCTTATGAATGAAAGTTATCTATCACCAATCAGGATGAGAGAGGGTCTCTCCGAGGATCAGCACCCAGACCATTCAGACTTCTAAAGATAACCACTAGCACCATGAATTGTCCCCAGCTGTGCATTAGTGCAAAGATCTGAGTAGTGGGCACTTGTGTGAGGAGCTCACAGCAGCCGGTCTCACTCAGAAAGTGGAAAGGTGCCTTCAGACCTGTTGACCTGGATGTTAAAAGGATAAACCTAAGCAACATGCCATACTGGCCCCGCCTGGAGGGAACAAAGGCACAGATGAAAGTCAACCAGTGAGGAACAGTTACAGCCACTGCTGCTGGAGGGCAGGAAGAGCATGGATACAATAAAACTCCCAGAAGACAAAATCACATTGACAAAAGGTGGATGTATACCCTCAGTGACTGGTGCAGGCACTCCTTCAGCCTGCTCTTTTCGAGCATTCCCTTGACCAACAAGCATCACTTCTACCTTACCAGGCCTCAGTCCCAGCCAATCTGCTTCCATGCAGACCCCCTCTCGCGGCTGCTCAGTGAGAAAGAGAAACTCGGGAATCTGTTTTTAGTGACAGAGGCAGAGCTCTGCAATGAAGTTCACCCTGTGAATAGCAATGAGTTGATTGTGCAATTTGATCTATGAAGGCAGACCCTTAGTCCTATGAATAATCCCACTGAAGTCAACTGGGCTCTGCAGGAGCACAGGGGTTCCGCCTGTACAGATCAGACTACAGAATCAGGGCCTTATTTAAGAAGAAATTGCAGCATTGGGAAAGTAAAGTGTAGGTTATATCCTAATGGAAAGGAGTCTAAATTATGTACTTTTCTTTAATATGGTAAGAACAGTCTGCTCTCATTCTGTGTATTGTCAGAGGAAAAATGTCCCTTAAAAATTATGACTGATCTCTATGAGAGACTGAAATTTACAATACTGTAACAAACCAACATTCTCCAGAATGAGCACTATTTTCTCTCACTCACAATGTATGTTTCAGAGATCAGGTCTGAGTGCAGAAAACAAAATTATGTGAATTAGAAATCTTCTTGCATCATAGTAACGTCAACAGGTAGCTCTAAAGACTTGCTCCTATTCTCTTTCAGGCCCATCAACTCCGAATGAAACAGGATTAGACTCTAAAACAACAATGTTTTACAGAGATTTGAAAAACCACCAGCCTGGGACTTGCTTTATCTTGAAGCTGTTGCTTCTAAAAGGTATTTGACATTGTGGTTAATAGGATTCTTCATGCTTGTGTGTTTGGCGGGGGGGGGGGGGGGGAGGAGAGAAGAAGAGGGAAAGAGAGGTGAAACTCATGCAGTCTATTTAGTTTAACATCCTAGGGGGAAAAAACAAAACAAAAAAACAACCTCCCTAATCTCCTGCAAAAACAACAAAAAATCCACCTACCAAGCACTTCACTGGAAGTCAATTTCCTAAAGGCAATCCAGACTTTTTTTTTTTTTTAAATTTAAAAACAACACCTTACACATAATACTCCTCAACTGCACAAGTGTATCTTAGGCCTTGTCTACACTAAAGGGGAGTCAATTTAAGCTACACAATTTGAGTTACGTGAATAGCATAACTCAAATCGACGTAGCTTAGATCTACTTACCGCAGGGTCCACACTACTCTGTGTCAGCGGGAGACGCTCTCCCGTCTACTCCCCTTCCTCTTCTCGATCTGGTGGAGTACCGGAGTCGAAGTCCGAGTGATCGGCGGTCGATTTAGCGGGTCTTCATTAGACCCACTAAATTGACCTCCTGTGGATCAATCGCTGCAGTGTTAATCCCGGCTGTAGTGTAGACAAGCCCTTAATTGACTTCAGTGGAGTTACTCGCAATTTACACCTATGTAAGTCAAAGGAGAATTAGGTCTGGTCTACACTTAAAAGTTAGGTCAGCATAGTTACACTGCTCAGGGGTGTAAGTGCCAAAGCTATGCCCACCTAATCCTTGGTCTAGACGCAAATAGGTCAATCAAAGAATAGCTATGCCACTATAATCCCTGCAGTATGGACCGAGACCTCTTGGTGTCTGCAGAGAGATTTTAAGGTCCCATCAGTGAAAAGCTGAACCATTTACTCATACTTGCTGTGCTTTACCGGCCAGTGGCACCAGTAAAAACAACATCCCACAAGAATGGGAAGGAAACATCAGCATCCTTAGCATTGGCACATGTTACAATGTTCACTTAAAAGGTTCTGACTGTATTACAGAGATTAATCACAAGGCAGCAATTTAGAAAATATCTGCATTTGAAACACTCATTTTATGTTATGGTATTCCCCGGGGGGGGGGGGGGGGGGAGAAAAACTGGGTTCAATCTGAGTACTTTCTGTGCCACCTATTGCACAAGATCATTAGTTTCTAAGAAAGCCCTTAGAATCCTCCTGAAGCAAAGGAACATACATAAGCTCTGAGTGCAATAAATCCCAACCCAAAAGGAAAAAAACAACCAAGTGGTGTCTAATCACCACTTGCTTTCTACTATCTATTAAACCTAATTCCATGCTTATCTCGCTTCTCCTCCCCCTTCCTCTCCACCTTCTAGAATTCACACCAAAGTTCACTGCTGCTAAGGAATCCGCTCTCTTTCAGTGAAAAGACAACAACAAGGGTTTGCAATATAATTTAATATGCTTTACAGATATTGCTATTTTCCTTAATTAAAATATTAATAAATCACAATTAGACCATTTTTTAAATTCTACAACAGTTAATTATTAAGTGTATGAAAATCAAGTGCTAGTGGTTATAAACCCACACATAAAAACCTACCAAACACTCAAGTTTCATAACTCATGCTCTACTTTTTTAAAAACAGATCATTTTGCCACCACCAGATGACCTTTGTTCTAAGAAATGCAATGCAGTAAGTTTTGGGAAAGATTATTTACTGCTGAACACCCAATCAAAATAAGAGAAAGCAAGTGACGCCCTCCAAACCAGGATCAGACTATCGGCAGTACAACTACAAGCTTTCCTCCCCCTACACAATGGGCACAGAGCCAAGAATAGAGGAATTCCATTCACAATACACTTTACAGAACCGAAAAAAATCTTGAAACTACAGAGCAACAAAGGCGTCCATTCTGTACCGATGTGCTTGTCTGCTCAGTGTTGAGGCAAATTAAAAACATGGAAAGAAAGGCTCACAATACACCCACACAGACTTGGCTTTGGGCCCCCAGAAGGCATTCTTTTTTCCTCCCCGCCACCCACGCCACTGCCAGTTCTATAATGACTTAGCACAAGACACTTGCCAACTTTCAGCCAACAATAAGATACATTTCCTTAACTGAAGCCTGACCTACACCATCAATCTCTGTCAAGAGTAATGTTTGTGTTTTCAATAAATCACAACAGCCTACAACTTAATCACTAGAACTAAACACACACCGAGACATTCACAATGAAGTGTTCCTGGCTTTCTTTTCGGGTAGTAGATTGCATATCCCAACATGCTCGTGTCTGGGAAAGAAAAAAAACAAACACCTTTACAAGATGATCAGTACGCTAGTTAATTTGTTACAATAGAAACAGTGTCCAAAAAACCAAAAATCACAATCTGACTTCTCAACCAACTGCATGACCTTTAGCCCTTAAAGATGGCAAACTTGTCAGGTCATCTCACACTGTCAAGCTCACTTCATCCTTCTAATATTCAACCTCCCTCAAAGTCTCCATATGTCTATACTGCACCATCTAAATGTTTTCTAATAACATTATTGGATACTTAAAAGGGACACCATCTATTTTAAAGTCTTCTTTCTGAAGATGTCCATATTACTATCACTGAAATATTAGAGGCACCTTAGAGACTAACAAATTTATTTGAGCATAAGCTTTCGTGGGCTACAGCCCACTTCATCGGATGCATAGAATGGAACACAGAAAAAAAGATATTTATACATACAAAGAACATGAAAGGGTGGAAGTAGCCATACCAACTGTAAGAGGCCAATCAATTAAGATGAGCTATCACCACATCAGCCACACCATCAGGGGCTCGTTCACCTGCACATCTACCAACGTGATATATGCCATCATGTGCCAGCAATGCCCCTCTGCCATATACATTGGCCAAACTGGACAATCTCTACACAAAAGAATAAATGGACACAAATCTGACATCAGGAATCATAACATTCAAAAACCAGTGGGAGAACACTTCAACCTCTCTAACCACTCAGTGATAGACTTGAAAGTGGCAATTTTGCAACAACAAAAATTTCAAAAACAGACTCCAAAGAGAGACTGCTGAACTTGAATTAATATGCAAATTAGATACAATTAACTTAGGTTTAAACAGAGACTGGGAATGGTTGGGTCATTACACTAATTGAATCTATTTTCCCATGTTAAGTATCCTCACACCTTCTATGGGTCATCTCGATTATCACTTCAAAAGTTTTTTTTCCTCCTGCTGATGATAGCTCATCTTAATTGATTGGCCTATACTTCCACCCTTTCATGTTCTCTGTATAAATATCTTCTGTGTGTTCCATTCTATGCATCCGATGAAGTGGGCTGTAGCCCACAAAAGCTTATGCTCAAATAAATTTGTTAGTCTCTAAGGTGCCACAAGTACTCCTCTTCTTTTTGCGGATACAGACTAACACGGCTGTAACTCTGAAATCTGAAATATTAGAGACAATTATTTTTCCTGGTTTGTTTACTGCATGCCCATTCAGTTACGTGACTACACCAGGGCAGTCAATCTGCTCGGCTGTCTGTACAAGTATGCTACAACAGGGGCAAGAAAACCCTTTTTAAAAATGCTATTGTAAAACCTGCAGAGGGCCTCAAAGGCAAGTGTAGTAGCTGAGGCTACATTTACTTCATGCTTTTGAGTTGACTAGTTTTCAAGTAGACTCTCTCTCAGGTAGTTTGATCATCCAAAAAATACCAGGGTGGGTGGGAGTCTATCAGTTTTCAACTGGAATGCTTCCTGCAGGAAAAGTCTGATTCAGAGCAAAGCACACTTTGGCTAATGTGAACTAGTAATAAGAATTCACTGAACTACTTGATTCCTGCTTAATCATGAAAGGATCAGATACAAAACGGACAAGGAAGAGCTGCGTATATTAGGAAGAGAGGGAGTCACAGAATATCATTTGTGGTTTCTTCCATGTTGGTAATTCAGATGCCTAAAAAAAAAAAAAAAAAAAAAAAAAAAAAAAAACCCCACACAGGTCTTACTAGGCACCTTATGAGTTATAAATAATACTTTTTAATAGCAATTACATATCTCAGCTAGTCACTCCAGAGGAATTACAGCACATCTCAGATTGTTAAACCAATTCAGCCTCAAACTTGTACCTTATAGCACCACTGAAGTACTCAAGTACAAAGGAATGCACTTTTTATTGTATATTTGAACCAACAGATCTCCTGGTTAAAAAAATAACAAAATACTGAACTTCCAGAGACACACAAGATTTCCAGAAGAATCATTTCAGCATTTATTCTTTCAGCTGTAAATTCGGGAGGCAGGCAGATATTTGACTTCAATGTTTTGTTTAAGAGTACACAGATACTTTGCTATTATACTTTGAAGCAGAACATGACAACAGGCAGAAGACCTATTGGCTGGGAGACTCAATGTGTTGGTTTAGAGGATTATCACACCACCACAAGCTTATGAAAGCTTTTGTTCGGCAATAGACTGGCAAAGTGAAGATAAAATAAGCTTATACATTTGTTCAACTTCAGAATGGCAGCATGTTATTGTAGCATTTGGAATTTCAGACATTTAAAAAACATTTTACGCTCATTAAGGTTAAAACTAACAGCTCTGCAAACTGAAATCCTACAGTCACAGACAACCTATTGCACAGACACCTGATGCAGCATGTTACTTCATTAATACAGTCAACATGATCTGGAGATTAATTTCTGTTGGCAAGAGGTAATTTACGTAACATGAGTTAAGCTCTGTTTCTTCTCCATGCAGCCCAACTTCAGTATACATTTTCTGATGTAGACTACGGCCAAGAGGAACTGATCCTAGATCAAAACGTTTTGTTTAATACTAGAAACTGAGGGCTGAATAGAGTTTTAAAAATTGATTTCACTTGCAGTCAAGGGAAGACAGACTTTTAGTTGTTGAACTGACCTAAAGTCAGGTTTTAAGAAACCATCAACATACTCAGAAAAGCAACATCCCCAACATCAGCACATTCTGCACACGTGCACAGACTGTATATCCAATGCATCACTCATCACCATAACATTAAGAAAAATCTACAACCCAGAAAGTTAAAGCTCGAATTACTAGCATTTCTGCCCCACTCAAGTCCAAACAACGGATGCATTATCTTTTTTTGGAATGTTACCATTTCTAGCCAGTGGCTCATGTGGCCCCCCTGGGGGGAAAAAAAAACAGTCATACCCCAACTTTAATATCATTTGGACCACAAAGTAATCTGTATTATTAATTCAGAACAATAGTACCCTGCAGTCTACCACAAGGAAAGAGCTGTTTGATCAGAGGTTTCCTCATGTCTCACTAGATTAGAGCAGGGGTTCTCAAACTTCATTGCATGACGACCCCTTTCTGACAAAAAAAAAAAATTACTACATGACCTGAGGAGGGGGGGGGACCAAAATTTAGCCCACCCAAGCCCCACCAGCTCAGGGCAAGGGGGCAGGACCCAAGCCCCAGGGTGTGGGAGCCAAAGTCCAAGGGCTTCAGACCCGGGGGGGGGGGGTATAACCTGAGCCCTGCCACTCAGGGCTGAAGCCCTCTGGCTTTGACTTCAGCCTCAGGAGTGGGGCTCGGGCTTTGGCCCCAGGTGGTGGGGTTTGGGCTTTGCCTTCAGCCCCGGGCCACAGCAAGTCTAACGCCAGCTCTGGCAACCCCATTAAAAAGGGCTTGCAACCCACTTTGGGATCCCGACCCAAAGTTTGAAAACCCCTGGATTAGAAGATATCTAACATTCAGTTGTTCACATGCACCAAGGAGCCTACTGTAAGAAAAAGAACAGTCAGAAATCACAGCAATATGCTTGTGGTTCTACTCAGCTTCAGATGGTCAAAGCTGTTCCCAAAGGAGAGTGGGCAGGGCACTTCAAAGTCATAGCAGATTAATTGTTCCCATGGCTTTACTTGCCAATGACAGCAGGAAGCACTGAAGCAGTGTTGGCATGAGTATGCAAGACAGCTTTATCATGATAACGGTTTACTGAAACTCTCCATGGTCTTGCTAGAGCTGCATTTTAGGCGATAGGAGGTTTTGAGGCAGAATTACAATGAATGGCTCAGAGCCACTGGAAAATACCCTAAATATTGAGAGGAGAAAGAAGAGAGTGCATTCTCGGTCTCATCCCCCTCTCTCCCTATTACAAGAATTACAGTCACAGGTACATTATACTATGATCTCATGACAAAGTTTATCTGTAAACATTCCTGGATGTGACAAAGTCCCAATTTATAAAAAACAAAACAAACATCTAGTGGTGACTAAACACCACACTGAGCATATAAAGTATTTGAAGACAAAAAGGTTCCATTTCAGACACTGCATTACTTTCACTCAGGAAAGGGTTATTTGTATGGAAATTCATTGTTAAAAACATACGTGTGCCATTTTATATATAATTTCTTGTAAATTTCAACATTTCATAATAACCTCAAATACTCACTCTCTCTTTCTACAGATCACTAAGCAAATGACAACTCTAATGCAAATGTAAATCAACAAAACCCTTTTCAGCAAAGAATCCACTAAAGTGTAAAAAGTTAACTCTGTTCAGATCTAGGGTCTCTCTCACCAGCCAGCCTGGCTTTTGTTTTTCTGAGCCGTCTCTTGAAGACCCCAGTAAAGGATCATAAAGACTTTCTGGAAGGACATTCTCTAGAGTATGGCAAGTAGGAAGTTCCGTTTTTAAATAGTTTGTTTAAACACAGTGTAACGTTTATGCATTTGTAAGTCTGACTGGTAAAAGATTAACCATCATTAACGTGAGCCCTGGGGTCTCTGCATAACTTTAATCATCATATTTTTCTGCTAAATTAGACAATTCACATGCACGCCCACATACCCAAACACATACACACACACCTAGGTGCGTACCTGTAGTCAGGCAGAGAAAAAAGCAGCACTTCTCATTTCACACACCCACAGTCAGAGTAGTGGTTTAACTCTGAAATCCAAAGGGGCTGGAGGAGGAATTAAATAGTAAATCTGCACTGTACAAACGCGCTGGAGAGAAGACGACTTTCGTAGATCATAAGGAAGGGTTTTGGCGAGAAAGAATGATTCATGGTGAGTTCAACAAAATGTATCATGATCTACTAGACTTAACAAAACACCACAACATTGTTAGGAATCTACTGGAAAGACGGGTCCCCAGAACTGCTAAGGTCACAGACCGAAGGAGAGACTAACTCTGCTGCCTGGAACCCTGGAGGAAAGGGGAAAGGGGAAAGGAGAAAGGAGAAAGGACCCCACCCACCCCACCTTGTAGCGGCTTCCCCGGTGGGAGAACACGGCCAAAAGATGCACGCACGCACCCCACTGACAGCTGGCACCGACTGCATCGAGTTGGAGGTTTTAAACCCAAACTTATTGGAAAATCGCCGGCCGTATGAAAGGGGAGCTCAACTGTTGCAAAACCCTGCTTGCAGCCTGGTTACATTTCCCCTATCCCCAAGACTAGGAGATGAGCCGATTAACTCACCCCCCCCCCCCCCGAGAAGGGTAAGGGGGGGGTGGCTCACAGTGGGAGAAGAGAAAACAAGCATCAAGCCGAAGGCGGGTCCCCCCCCAGCAGCACGCCAAGGGGTCACAGCCTCCGCTCACCGTCCTTACCAGGTCCTGGGGCTGGGCTGGTCTCGCCGCGCTCCGGCTGCCGGGGTGGGACGCTCCCTCGCCTGACCCGCGCGAAGTGAAGCGCTCGCTGCTGCTGCTCGGCGGCGGCCGCGGTCCCTGGAGCGGCGGCTCCGCTTCGGGCTGCGAACAGCGAAAGGCGACGAGGAGCGAAAGAGGAAACGAGCCGCCGGCTCCTGGCAGGGGGAGGGAGCGGCAGCCGCCCTGGGACCCGCGGGGAGACTGAACTTTGCAGCCGCAGGAGGAGGGACGCTGGCCTGGCGGAGGCGGGTTGGCCAGAGCGGCGCTCTCCCCTCGGTCACTGACACTGCCCCATGCTGCGCCCCGCGCTGCCGCGGCGCAAACTCCGCGCTGGTCGCTACCCCCGAACCCACACTAGGCGTGACAGGCTATTGGCTCCGGGAGCGGACCAACTGCGGGCAGGGGGGCGGTGACCGGGAGGGGGGGCGCCGTCGGGCCCGCCCCTCTGTGCAGGGGAGCCGCGGGGGGCGCTGGCGGCGCGGGGAGCAGACGGTGCCTCCTAAAGCAGGAACCCGTTGGTCTCTCCCACCCCACCCCGCTGTCCCCGGCAGGACAGGAAGTACAGAAGTCCTGGAAAGTAGCGCGCGCTGCTGCGTGCGGCGGGTTAGTGCACACACAGCTGCCCCCGGACGCCACGAGCCCGGCCCGAGCAGCGCTGAGTCCTCAGCACAAGTACTTACACCCAACACCCTTTTCAGAGTTCTGGCCTACCACCTGGGGAACTGAAACAAAGCCACGTGACCTATACATTCAATCAAAAAGAACCACAAGTCTTAAATTTCCGATCATTCTGAGTAGTCGCAAACAGCCCATGAGCAAGAATTATTCGCAGAAAATTATTTTGTCATTGTCACCAAGTTTGAATAAAGGGCAAACTGGAGAAAGTTAACTGGTCCCAGATCATTTGCAACAGAAAAGGACGCTACGTTTTTGGAATAAGTCCTTGGTTATTAGTTATTTCCTCAGCTCTATCCTCTGTCTTCTCTGTGACATATGAGAATGGGAGCTTTGTTTTCACTGTGCATGTGTTACTAGGACACTTGAATCCTGCATCTGAATGCTAAGATCAATAGGTAAGCATGGGCATTCCCATTGTATGCACATAAGTGCCAGTTTGAGCATCCTATTACAAGATCTTATTGTCCTATTAAAGTATCTGCATTTGGAAAATTGGACCCAATGGGTGTATTTAGCCTACTTGAACATTTTTTAAATGACATACCTGCATTAACTGCATCCTTAATACTCTCATATAATGGTGCGGGGCAATACACAAACCACAGTGCTTTAACTGCTTTTAGAGTAGCAGCCGTGTTAGTCTGTATCCGCAAAAATAACAGGAGTACTTGTGGCACCTTAGAGACTAACAAATTTATTAGAGCATAAGCTTTCGTGGGCTACAACCCACTTCTTCGGATGCATATAGAGTGAAACATATAGCCCACGAAAGCTTATGCTCTAATAAATTTGTTAGTCTCTAAGGTGCCACAAGTACTCCTGTTATTTTAACTGCTTTTGTATCTCACCTTTATTTTGATTTTTCTCTTCTGCTTCTTCTTCATTTTATTTCTGTAGTGGGAAGAAAGAGAAAAGTCGAGACTAAATTAAACTCATCTGTCTCCTTCAAACTATATATTGAATTTGATTAAGCATCAGACAACAGAAGCAGGTTCATACAGTGTTTAAACCAAATGATTCATGCAAATTAAAGTATTTGTATGTGTGTGTGAGTGAGAGAGAGATGCAATGCACAGTTATTTCTACTCCAGAAACATCTACTGTAATTACCTGTACTTCAGTAACAGTATTAAGACTCCTGTTAATGAATGTGATAGCACTACCTGCCCTCCTATCTTTAGGAATGACTAACTCAGGATATTAAAGGGATATGTACCTTTTAAATGACTCACTTCACATTAGAGCCATTTGCCTGCCACTGGTGAGCTTTTAGTAGCACCAGGTTTGGCTGTAATTTAGCAGTGTGTGTTCATACAAACTCTGGTTTTGATTAATGGTCTTAAGCATTAATGCTTAAACAATTGCTTTTAACAATACCAGAAAAGAAAGGATGAAACTGATGGCTAGGATTAGAGTGCTTAGACCATTTCCCCTGTTTGCCTAATAAGCCCCATCACAGCTCTTGCGACTAATAGGGGGTCAGTCAGCAAGGGCCTCTTTGCCTCACTGCCTTGGAGTTTTCAGTCCCAATGACTTCAGTGGAGGTACTTCTGAGAGCCAGGAAAGCAGGATTTGGCCCTTAGTTGGTGCATTAGAAAAAAGCCCTATGAGTCTGATCTTGCTCCCGCCATAGTCAATGAGAATGGAAGCAACCCTTTGAACTTTAGAAAGAAGACTAATCTAAGGTCTGATCTTGTAGTCCTTAGTCAAACGGCACAATTGAGCACTATGGCACCAATCCTGCAAATTATTCTGCATAGGAAGGATGCTAGTGGCAGAGAATCTGCAATCCTGAGAGCATCCCTATGCCAGAAGCTCCCGGGTATCTAGCAGAGAGTTTCTGTTGGCCTGACCAGCTCTGTGTACCCCAACTCCCAGTTGTTATATCTGTCTCTAAAAGGTGTCATGTAATATGTCATTGGAAGACTAATAACTCAGTGATCATTAATATTCTTGCGTGATGTATGTATGGTCAATCCACAAAGCTTTATATGGATATACTGGAATTATGACTAACATGTTTAAACCAGACATGTCAGGGAGAGCTGATAAGCATTTTTTTTACCCCAGACAAGAGAATGTGGTTCCGTTGACCAAAGGCAATGAAAACCACATTTGCATGCCAGGCTAAAAAAGCCATCAGGAGAGCAAGTGGGAGAAAAGTGATCACTTAATCTCAACGGGGGATGGAGACTGCACCCTAGGAAGTCTTCCTGACTCCTGAAGCAGGGTCAATGAACTTTGAGAGAGAGTTTTCAAAGATTTACTGGACTACAAAGAGAGAGGCAGAGAACCCCTAAGTGATCTTTCACCTAAGGAGACAAGGAAAACCAGCGCCTTGGCCTCTATGGGAATCCTAACTAAGAAGTAATCAGCCACAGTTGGAAAATGAAGATTGATAAGGAAACTACCTTGAACAAAGAATGTAACTTGCTGGAGTTAAGTGTTAGTTTTAGAAGTATAATTTTACCTTTGTGTGTAACCATGTCTGTCCTATCTTTTTGACCATATACATTTGTTTTACTTTTTATCTAAACCAAGCCATGCTGTGACTGAACAGAAGTGATTGTTCACTCCAGTCAAGATAACAAGCTGCTAATTCTGTCTCTTTAAAGGAGCAGCACACTTAATTAGGAGAAAGCTGGACACTTCAGGGAGACAGTTTTGTGGAAATTTGGGACTGGGGGATGTTGGGGCAAACAGAAACTGGGCGGTGGAAGCCAGTAGGTGACCTTCATGCATGTCTGTTGGATGGTGGTGTTCAGGCTGTGAGCCACAGCAGTGTAGCATTTAAGGCATCCAGACAACCCATCACTGGTCTAGGTTGAACCACAAAAACTTTGTGGAGGGAGCCACCTGCATGGAATAGCTTGTAGGATCAGAGCCTAAGTTATTTCATGTGAGGTGTGTAGGGCAGTTAGATAAAGTAGCACCTACATAAATCAATGTATCATCTTAAAATGAACAACGTGGCAATTGAAGAAACCTTGTAATTATTTTTTTCATCCTGCTTTAATCTTGCTTTTGCAAATCTCTTGCCAAAAGTCACTTGAGGGGATTTCAAATGAATTACAGTAATAAAGTCAGAAGCATTTGATGGCAATGTTTTGGGAAATCTCAGGCCAGTTTGTCTACACAGGACTGTTTCCTTCCAAAAGCTGGCTGCATGTCTGTAAATTAGCAACAAATCTGTCCTTTTGGTATCAGTTGCTGATGATTGAATCTTTGCCTGTGGCACTTCAGCACCTCGGTGCTCATGCTCTGCAATGCCAGCCAGGGCGCAGAAAGCAAACTCACCTGAGAAATGCCAGCTGCACAAGTTGCTGTAAGCTACAGTACAGACAATTCATGTCACTTCAACAGAAAGAACGAATATCTTGTTTACATTGAAACAAATGCATATTTCTTTTTTCCAATTGTCTGCATTACAGGTCTGCAAAGTCATCTTAGTCCTCCTGCCCAAGCAAGACTGCTCCCTGCAGTATTTTCTAGTGTGCTGTCCAGTCCAGCTTTAAATGACCTAGCAGAAAGGGGTTTCTGCTACTCCCCTTCAGAGTCTCTCTCTCACTCTAGTTTTGAATACATAGAGAGCAAGTAAGTAAAATGTGCATGTGACAGATAAAATGAACTGCACATTTTTTAAAAATGCTGTTTAGTGTGCTCTTCTTTTCCCACCACCCCCATTACTTGCTATGCTTGTGACTGTACTGATAACACAAGATTGATGTTTATTACAAAACTATAACAAGCAGTGGCAATACCCTGTCACTGCATGATTGCTCTTTTTTCTGTCTGGGTGGTGCCTCTCTCCCCCAGCAAGGAAGAGTGAATTCTAAGAGCCATCACAATATTGTGGTGATTGGAAACAAGCCTGAAAATACCAGATGTGAATCTGCACAGCTGGACAGAGAAAAAAATGTGCACTTCAGTTTCTATGATGTTATTAAGGTTGCCCCAGGGGTACCACAGTATCTATGTGTGACTAAGCATATGAACAGTGAAAGTCATAATGCGCATTTACATATAGAAACATGTATTTTGTATCCTTTTTTAGATCAATGAAAGAAAGGACTAAAGCAGCATAAAGGAAACTTGGCTGCACAAAATGATTTTTCTTAGAGAACAGAGTGATCAAGTGCATAAATACAAAAAACTAGGTCTGAATAAAGCTGACAAAGGCAAGGAAATTCTAGATTAAATACGCACTTTTTCACTTTTAATTCCTCTGCCTGCTTATTGCATGGATCTCCAAACTGATTTTATAGAGCACATGTGCTTCAATAAACACAGTAGGCACAAAAGTTCATGTTTTCAGATAAGATTTGGTATGAAGCTTTCTGGGTTTGAATATAGGAAAATCCTGTAAAAACAGATTACACCCTATTTCCCTCTGAAATGTTGTTGTGCATGGGATTAGGTTTAGTAGTTTTACAAGCCACTTATGTCACTTTGTTTGCCAGAATTTGTCATAAAAAAAACAAAAAATACTAGATAGCATTTTAGCTATGCCCATAAAAAGTCCTACTGACATGAACTGGATTTGTCATGCTATTCAAAGTCTGCGTACACTACCCTTAGTTACATACATCTCATTGTCACAACTCCAGTCGAGTGCCACTCACCAGTCTGCTGTGAGGGGATCTAACCACTGGATCCGGTGAGCTTTAAGCCTCTGGCATCTAAACAGAATCCATGCACTGCTCCTCACTGGGGATCCCTAGGCACACACTAGGGGAGCACCTCCTCCTGAGAGCTGAAACCTCCCAGATCAACTGCCTAGTCCCTGGGCTAGTACTGACCCCTTCAACTCCCCATAGCTTAAACACACACTCTCCCAGAACTCCAGCCACCTGGGTGTATTGGGTCCACAAGTTAGCTGTCAGGAGATCAGGTCACAGGCAATCAGACCTAGTGCTCAGAATGGGAGTCAGGCCTAGTGCTCAGAGTCCAAATGCCAAAGGTTGAGACAGGACCAGAACCAGGAAGTAGGGCCGAAGGTCAGAATCCAAGACAAAGTCTGAGTGGAAGAGCCAAGGATCAAGACAGAGTTGGAGTCAGGAATCAGAGCAGAGGGTCAGAACCGGATTACCAGGAGCCAGGGAAGGCAGGAGCAGGCTTGGTTCTGAGGCAGGAGCAAGGCTGGGAACAAACAGGATCTGGGTTGGAGCTGTGGAGGAGCAGAGCAGGGCTTGGTGAGAGACAAGCACAGGGAGGCAGAGAGTCCAGGTGCAGATGTGTTGAGCAGCCAGCAAGCTATGGCTGCTGCTGAGCTTAAGAACCGGCCTGCTCACTTCCTTAGCCAATCTGGGAGGGTGGTCTGTCAAGCAGGCCAGCTGGTTCATTGGGTCTGAGGAGTACTGAGCAGAGGCAGCTGCAGGCCTTACTCCTGACATTAACTCTTCAAGGGCATGACAGATGTGACAGACTGCACAGGATTCTAAGACACTCTTTAATATTACAAGAAATACACAGATATATACAAAAATAATAAATCCTACATGCATTTCCCTACCTCAGTTTCCTCACCACTCCAAAGCATTCTTTGGGCTGGGCTCAAAGTCCTCCAGGCCATTCATGGTCTTTCTGCAACAGCACTTGTCTTGTCTTTTCAATCCTGGAGCCCCGTTTGCTTTTTCTGACCTTTGTTAGTCCTGCAGCTAAACCAGACCCCCTCAAAAGCATACAACCTGAGTACAGTAAAGGTTAACTACAGTCCAGTCTGGGAGGGATGTGCTTAAAGTATCTAGTCTGGGAGGGATGTGCTTAAAGTCTTGACAGTTACGATGGATAGACAGAAGCATTCCGTGGAACAGCAATTTTCATAAGAACAGCTTCATACTATCTTCTCAAATTCACAAGATTCCCCTGAATGTCACACTCCTCTTGCAGATGGATCGGTACAGGTGGACCCTTACCGCTGTGCAGATTGACATGAAGGGTCTGCCCGCATGGATCTAATTGCAGTGTGCAGGCCCTAGTATGTAGCATCTTGGAAATTCTGCCCTGCTGTTTCCAGATCAAGTAGCAGATTTTTCAAAATACACATGTAATGCATAGCCATTCATACCCGTGAATAACTCTTGGGCCTGCAGGATGGAATGGGGAGAAAGCTGAATATCAACATGCAATAGTTGCTTTTCATTTGTGCCACGATCCCTTCTTAAATACAGATGACTTGACAATTTCAATGTATGTTCAACATACCAAGACAGATTTTGTAGAGAAGGGTTGAAAAACCTCGTGATGACCACTGATCAGGAAACAGAATTTTCATCCAGCGGGAAACCAACATTTTGAAATTTCTTTCCGTTTCAAATCACGACAGAAAATTGAAATATTTCATGGGATGAAAAGTTCCAAAAAGTTTCTAAATGACCAGCACTGTTTCAAATTGACATTATGAAACAAAACTTTTCATTCTGATTCTTTCAATCCGAAAATTGAAAATTTCTCCCCTGCAGAATTTTGACAAAAGCCACATTTGCACCTAGAAACAATTTTAGTGCAAAATATTTCAGCCAGCTCTACTTGTGATATATGGTCCATGCAATGATCTCATGCAGAGTCACTGGGCAAAGGTTCGCTTTTTGGAGAGGAGAGATGTCCTTCAGGAATCACTTCCCCTTCCCCAAGGCCATATGTCACTGACTTTCTCTTTACCTAACAGAGGTACAACTTTGAGTGTTATCCACAGGAATAACTCAAAATACACCCTCTTCCCATGGAATGAGCCTCTGCAAGGCTCCCCGAGACGCAGCTAGCCCAGGGAACTAGGGAAACAGACTAGATCAGGAAGACAGTATGATCTAGTGGATAGGGCACTGAACTAGGAGGCAGCAGACTCCCAGTTGAGATTGAACATAAGGCGTACATTTGTAATTATGAGAGTAATTACCCATTGGAACAATTTACCAAGGGTCTTCGTGGCTCCTCCATCAATGACAACTCTTAAATCAAGATTGGCTGTTTTTCTAAAAGATAGGCTCTAGGAGTTATGTTGGGGAAGTTCGATGGCCTGTGTTATGCAGGCGGTCAGACTAGATGATCACAGTGGTCCCTTCTGGCCTTGGAATCTATCAGACCTGGGTTTTATTCCCAGCTCAGCCACTGATCTGGTGAGCAACCTTGGGCAAGTAATTCAGTTGCTCTCCCTGCACCTCTTTCTGCTCCCACCATTTTCTCCTCTCTTGTCTATTTTGACTGTAAGTGCTACTAAATCAAAATAATACATCCCCACATAGACTTTGCAAACCTTCTTATTTTTAAAAAACCATTTTGAGCAATGCAAGGATTTCCAAACAGGCCAAAGTACTTCCAAAACAATAGTGGCAAAAGATACAAAGTTGACTCCTATTGGGTTTGTTGGTTTGTTTTTTAAAAAGTATTACACTCAACCTGTATATCAGGTTTCTGCTCAGGAAAGACTGCCTACACCCATAAAAGAGGACTTGCTGCTCTTGCGAAATCTTGCAGGGTTTTTGTTTTGTTTTTTTAAAGGTCAATGAATTTTACAAGAATAGTGACAGGGAATTTGGAACGCTTTCCACACGATGATCTGGGCCCCAATCCTGCAAGCTGCCTTTGCAGGTGGGCTCCTGTGCCTGTATGAAGCCCCACTGGAGCTCTGTGTAGGTGAAGGAGTTGCTCATATGGAGATTCTTGGAGGATCAGGGTCTACAGCTCAATTCTGCAACTGGATACTCATCTGGATCATTATTGACTACAACTGGGCTCTGCATGGAGCCGGTTATTTATTGTAATGGATTGTGGGACTTGAGCCTAAAGTATGGGCTGCTTTATTATACCTAAACCAACATATAATATTTTTAAGAAGTCAGATTAAATTCTGCCCAAACATGGTAGCCATGGAGAGCTCTTGTCTTGCTCCTGTTGGTAATTAAGGAAATGAAAATCACAGGGGAGGAAATTAAAAATACTAATTAAAAATATTTTAAAGATAAAAAAGTTAGCAATTTTTAAAAGGAGGGTTATTGCAGAAAAGAGTATTTAAGTAAGATGTTAAAAATAACTCAGCACATTGTTGGCATTTAGCAAATACTACAAGCTAATCATTAAATTAGGATTATGATTAAAATGTTTAAATATCATCTGACTTCATTGCAGTGGGAGCAGAGAGTTGGGAGCAGTCCCCTTGTCACAGCAGCAAGGCCTCAGTTCTGCAAACTGCCAAGCTCTCTGGCTCCAGTCCAGCAAAGCACGAAGAATGTGCTTAGCTTCAAGCACATGAATAGTCTCATTTAAGTCTTTACTAGGAAGAAAACTGCATTCTTACCTGGTGTTACCTAACACAAGATACCGATCATGAGGTACAATCCCAGTGAAGACAAGGCAGTTGTAGTTTTAACTTGAGTTCGCAGGTTAGTGTAAACGCTAGGCTCCCCCATAGTCTTTATTTTAATCCACTTGCATGTGTGAAAACTTGGTCTTTACTAGGATTGTACTACATATAAACTAGCACAAGGCAAAACCACACCTTTTTCCTCTAGCCCAATGAGATTAGTGGTGTGCTTAAAATTAAGCTAATACTTAAGTGCTTTGCTGGATTTGGGCCAGTTTCTAGGATCGAGCCCTAAATCAGGCACAGAAGCTACTTTATAGGCTAAGGCCACCTGGTGCTGCCCAGGCTGTCTGTGTAGCTTGCCATTTTTCCTAGCGTGACCAGATTTTCAGAGAGAAAAACTGGGCCTAATAGTAGCAGGAGAGGAAGGCAGTTCAGAGACTGTTTATTAGAGCTAGGCAGGGACCAGATTTTCTGATGTGTGAGAAATTCCAGGATTTCAAAACGGGACAAAAACAAAACATTTCAAGAGTTCCCACGAAATGAAAGTCTGAAAACAAACGAACAAACAAACCGAAATCTTGATCCAGGTTAATCAAAACGTTTCATTTCAGTAAAAAGCAAAACATTTTGTTCCAATTTCAAACTTAATGGTTTTAAAAATATAAATAAACTATATAAAAATCCAATAATTTAGTTTCAAAAGGTTGTTTTGAAACAAAACAAAATTAAAATGTTCTGAAAATCTTGAAACAAGATGCTCTGACGTTATCAAAATACTTCGTTTCAGTTGTTTTCTAAATGAAAGTTAATCAAAACGTGACACTTTCTGAATGTTCTGATTTTCCATCTCAGAATCATTTTGATGAAGAATTTCTGACTTGCTCTACTGACCATGTTGGGGAGCCTGAGGAGGTGCATGCACTAGAGGCATTTGGCACCTGGGAAGGTGAGAAACAGACTGCTCAATGGTTGGCCTTGCGGGGAATGTGGAAGACAGGGATAATAACAAGTGGCAGGCTTCGCAGGTGTAGGTCTTTGGGGCGCACACGTGCTTAGCCAAGCTGTGATCAGCTTCACTGATTCAGCAGGCCAGCTGCAGCTTCTGTTCACCACACTGGACTTGGTGGGTGGGCAGGAAGGTTAGTGATGCAGTGGAGCCAGAATGCCATTCTGGGACTATTAAGCAACAGCAATGTTGTAACTGAGCCAAAAGGGGGCCTGGTCCCAGTATTCTGTCATCCTTGAGTGCTGGGGTGGATGCACTCACCCACGAGGAGCAGCACGTTGCGGGCTTGGCCTCACACCACTCCAGAGTTAAGAGTAGCACGCCCACTGCAGCCAGAAGAGGTACATGGTGACCTCGCACCAGTTCCCTTCCAAGCAGGACAGGGGGCTTGATGGATCCTTCGCACTGATGTAGTGTCAAGGCAAGGTTGTAGGCAGCCACACCTAGTAGTCAGAGCCAGAGTCCACAGTCATGAGACAGGAGTCAATGGTCAGCTGGAACAGGATAGCTGGAGGATTTCAGAAGCATGAGACAAACTGGCGATCAGAACTATGAGTCAGGAACCAGAATCAGGCCAGGTCAGGATACCAAGAAGCCAATTTCTTTCTCTTGAGAGTTAGGAAGGAACTTTGCCTGGGGGCAGGTTATCCCATAACTAGCTATTGCAGGATTTCTTGGACCTTTCTCAAGCATATGGTACTGGCTATGGTTACAAGACAGGATACTGGACTAAAGGGCACTGGAGGCTGATTTCTCAGGCCAATTCTTATGTTTATGAAAGCAGTATCAAACATTAACTGACAGAGGCAAAGCCTTGCAAACAGGACCATTCCTAGTATGCAGGGGTGCAATGTCACCCTCTTTCTTATCAGATGTAGTTCAATTCAGGCAGAGAGAATAGGATTTAAAAAAAAAACAACCCACAATAACATGAGAAAAAGTCATCATACCAGAATCTCAGACAAAATCTGGCACTGCCTGCATTCCCATCAGCATCCCACCAGTGTTCTGGCAAGACACCTAGATCAAGCAGGCACCAGACAGTGGGTGTAGTTTCCGCTGATATGCCCCAGTGTTTGAGGCAAACATTACCAACCGCATATTTATTTTTGTCCCAACAGCACTTCAAATGCCCACAGTCTTAAATGCAAATCCTGCTAGATTCTTAACATTATCAGTGATACCAGGATTTTATATTTTATATCAAATAACATCCAAACAAGTTAGAGAAGTCCCTTATCCAGTGCTTTGTGTGTCTGTATTTTGTCATCTCTGTCTGATTTAGACTGTAAGCTCCTTTGGGCACCATCCATGGTTTCCCTTCTGTTTGTGCATGCTGGCAGAGAATAATAAATAATAGTAAAGGGCACCAGATGAGTTTCTGGATATTTAAAAGTGCTTGTCTCCATTACTTTTGTTATATAAACTGTTGGACATCAATCTTTTTGTATCTTCTTAATTAAGTTTAGGTTTTAATATCTGCTGCAAGTCTCAAATACAAAGGAGAACTTCTTGTTATCCCTGCATAGAAGAGTTCACAAGAACACTATCACTGAATGCAGTTTTGGTTTGGATTCATTTGGGGGATCAGCAGCGCGTTGCTATGGAAGATAAGATTTATTTGAAAATGAAAGAGGAGCCCTAGGTAAATGAGCTGCCATACCAGGTACTCAAACCCTAGGTACAAAGCAGAGGTTCCACATCTTGTCTGATGTCTTTGGGGTTTTATTCCACCCCCTTCTACTTTGTCTGTCATTTCCTCCTATAATTGGGGTACCAGCTTCCCCCCCTTCCCAACACCTAGCCCAATGCCTTTGTCACAGTAGGACAGCACTTCGTTCGAACAGTAGTCGCACGGTATCTCCACTCCGAGCTGCGTCTCCCTGCAGTAGAACTGCACTATGGCTGAAGAGGTCTCCCCAATAATATGAATGATTTCCCTGTATTACCATTAAAACAAAAATCAAGAGGACAGATCATGAATATTCCGAAGAGTAAAGAACTCCGGACATGCCATTTGTTTAGTAAATCACAAAGACTGCATTGGGGCTGGATTCTGATCTCATAGCACTTTTATACTGGTGTAACTCCACTGAGTGACTCCTGATTCATAACTATATATGGCAGATCTCTATCAGGGCCTTAGTGTGCCCCTTAGCAGGACTAAGCCAACTTGGGCTAACAACTCAGCCCCTGGAATCATTCTTAGAGTGGAAAGGTGGAGAGGCAATTATATCTGGCACCTGTACACTTGATAGCCACCCAAATAGATTAGACTAGATTATGTACAGTGTTTCTCTAAGAAATAGGAGTTTCCATGTACAAAATTAAATTTAGATATTAAATTATAATTATATTATATATATAAAACCTACATTATAGAAAGTTAAGATTGGAAAGTCAAGCACTCAGAATCAGAAATACCAGAAATCAAGGTTTCCTATACAACCTTAAATCAGCCCCCTTATGCATATGTGTTATGACGCAGTCTTTAGTTACATGATCACATACTATTTTTGCCCCAGGACCCTTGCTTCATTCAGGCACATAGAATGGATGGTGCTAAACTATCCGGTGTTATGTGTTCTATACAGATCCTGCACCTTCAGTCTAGAGCCCCCAGTCCTACACAGCACTGAATCACATGTTTAACTTTAAGCAAGAGGTGCTCTGTCTGGAACTATGGTGATGAGCAGTTTGAAATCTAAAACTGACAGATAGTCCTACTGACTTCCACAGGAGTACTCACAAACTTAAAGTTAAGTGCTTTACTGAATCAGGGTTCTTGATGATAGATGATAGATAGATAGATAAACAATTTACCAAGGTTGTGCTGGATTCTCTGTCAGTGAACATTTTTAAAATCAAGATTAGATGTTTTTCTAAAAGATATGCTCTAGTTCAAACAGGAATTAATTCAGGGAAGGCCTATAGCCCGTTTTATGCAGGAGATCAGACTAGATTTCCGTAGTAGTCCCTCCTGGTTTTATAATCCATTACTCTATGACTTACTATTTTGCATTCTACATTTTGAGTCTTTGCACACATTACTGCATCCCACATTTGTGCCTTGGCAGGTTGAGAGGTATGCTTAGCAGACAGGCATCTACATTTAAAAGTGAAGTACACAGAACACAGTACTATAAACAATTTCAATATTTATATAGAATATCGTTACATCATTGTGTGGCGCATTGTTACAAGATGGAACTTTGCAGCATTTGTGAAAACAAGCTTGCTTTTAATATCAGTTCACTGTATATTTAAAATAAAATATTTTAAGTGTTGCTGTGGTCAGAATAGTAACTAAAATGACACTGGGATTCCATATTTACTCTCTTATAATTACATCATGATCAAAGTTGCTCAATTTATGTATCAAGACATGATTTTTGTTTTAACTGCCAGCACTTCATACTTCACTTGGGATTTGAATGTCACACATTCTCTCTGCCTCATACAGCCTCACTGCTACTAAAAGTTTGGCAATCTGCGCTTACCCACTAACTCCTTTGACATATGCGGCAGAATAGAATCTAGCTCACTTTCCTTTAACGTATGGACTCTGCAAGAATAACCAAAGTAAAAGATTTGTTCCTCCTGATCCTGAAAGCAGCTCCATGTGATTGGACCCTTGAGCTTTGATAGAGCCCCATTCACTTTAGTGGCATCATGTGGGCATAAAGGTCTACCCAGGTGGGATAACTTTCAGGACCTTCATCATCCTTCACATAGGAACGAATGACACGGCTAGGTTCTCGCTAGGGAGAATCAAGGGACATTATGCCAGGCTGGGGAAGACGCTTAAGGAAGTTGAGGCTCAGATTATCTTCAGTGGGATTCTGCCTGTTCCTAGAGAAGGACAGCAAAGGGCTGACAGAATTGTGAGGATAAATAGCTGGCTAAGGGAGTGGTGCTATAAGGAGGGCTTTGGGATGTATGGCCACTGGGAGGCTTTCGGGGACAGACAGCTGTTCTCACGGGATGGACTTCACCTGAGTAGGGAAGGAAATAGACTTCTGGGAGGGAGGCTGGCTCATCTCATCAAAAGGGCTTTAAACTAGGAAATTGGGGGAGACGGTTGGGAGATGTCCAGTTAATCTCCACGCCAGATTCCAACACTGAAAAGGAGGGTGAAGAGATAAGCACAGATATAGGTAGGGGTAGGGGATTGGACATGAGAAGGAGGGGGCGGTTGGACAGTACGGGGTCCGTACCAAATTGCATAACTAATGGGAGAAAGGATAGACAGCATACAGTAAGATGTTTATACACCAATGCGAGAAGCCTAGGTAACAAAATGGAGGAATTGGAGCTCCTGGTCCAAAAAATGAAACCGGATATCGTAGGAATAACCGAAACGTGGTGGAACGGTAGTCATGACTGGAGTACAGGTATGGAAGGGTATGTGCTGTTTAGGAATGACCGGAAGAAAGGTAAAGGTGGGGGAGTGGCATTGTATGTCAATAATGAGGTTAAATGTAAAGAAATAATAAGTGATGGAATGGATAAGACGGAGTCTGTCTGGGCAATAATTACACTGGGTAAAAGAACTACTAGAGCCTCCCCTGAGATAGTGCTTGGGGTGTTCTATAGACCACCAGGATCTAGCCTGGATGCGGACAGAGAACTATTTAATGTTTTTAGGGAAGTAAAAACTAATAAGAACTGTGTAATCATGGGGGACTTTAACTTCCCAGATATAGACTGGGGAACAAATGCTAGTAACAATAATAGAGCTCAGATGTTCCTAGACGTGCTAGCAGATGAATTCCTTCATCAAGTAGTAACTGAACCGACGAGGGGGGATGCAATTTTAGATTTGGTGCTGGTGAGTAGTGAGGACCTCGTTGAGGAAATGGTTGTAGGGGACAACCTTGGCTCGAGTGACCATGAGCTAATTCGGTTTAAACTAAATGGAAGGATTAACAGAAATAAAACTGTGACTAAGGTTTACGATTTCAAAAAGGCCAACTTTAATAAATTAAGGCAACTACTTAGGGAAGTGCATTGGGCTAACATACTTAGGGATCTAAAGGCAGATGACACCTGGGATTATTTCAAGTTGAAGTTGCACGAGCTGTCCGAGGCCTGTATCCCGAGAAAGGGAAAACGGTTAGTAGGCAGAAGATTTAGACCTAGCTGGATGAGCGGGCGTCTCAAAGGGGCGATTAAGAAAAAACAGAAAGCGTACAAAGAATGGAAGAGGGGAGGGATCAGCAAGGAAACCTACCTTATTGAGGTCAGAGCATGTAGGGATGCAGTGAGAAAGGCCAAAAGCCGTGTAGAGTTGGACCTTGCGAGGGGAATTAGATCCAATAGTAAGAGGTTTTATAGCCATATAAATAGGAAGAAAACAAAGAAAGAGGAAGTGGGACCACTGAAGAATGTAGATGGAGTGGAGATTAAGGATAATCTAGGCATGGCACAATATCTAAATGAATATTTTGCATCAGTCTTTAATAAGGCTAATGAAGGGCTTAGAAATAGAGTGAGCAGGACAGAGGGAAATAAAGGAGGGGGGATTGACATTACAGCATCAGAGGTGGAAGCCAAACTTGACCAGCTAAACGGGACTAAATCGGGCGGACCGGATGATCTTCATCCTAGAATATTGAAGGAACTGGCATGAGAAATTGCAAGCCCCTTAACGATAATTTTTAATGAATCTGTAAACTCGGGGGTGGTACCGTTGGACTGGAAAATAGCTAATGTGGTTCCTATTTTCAAGAAGGGGGAAAAAAGTGACCCGGGTAACTACAGGCCTGTTAGTTTAACTTCTGTAGTATGCAAGGTCTTGGAAAAAATTTTGAAGGAGAAAGTAGTTAAGGACCTTGAGGCGAATGGCAATTGGGACAAATTACAACATGGGTTTACGAAAGGCAGATCGTGCCAAACCAACCTGATCTCCTTCTTTGAGAAAGTAACAGACCGTCTAGATAAAGGAAATGCGGTGGATCTAATATACCTCGATTTTAGTAAAGCGTTTGATACTGTACCGCATGAGGAATTATTGGTTAAATTGGAAAAGATGGGGATCGATATGAAAATCCAGAGGTGGATAAAGAATTGGTTAAAGGGTAGATTGCAGCGGGTAGTACTGAAAGGTGAACTGTCAGGTTGGAGGGAGGTCACCAGTGGGGTTCCTCAAGGTTCGGTTTTGGGTCCGATTTTATTTAATCTATTTATTACTGACCTCGGAACCGAATGTAGGAGTGGGCTGATAAAGTTTGCGGATGACACAAAGTTGGGAGGTATTGCCAATTCGGAGAAGGATCGGGATATTCTGCAGGGAGACTTGGATGACCTTGTAAATTGGAGTAATAATAATAGGATGAGATTTAATAGTGAGAAGTGTAAGGTGATGCATTTAGGGATGACTAACAAGAATTTTAGTTATAAGCTGGGGACGCATAGGTTGGAAGTGACGGAGGAGGAGAAGGACCTCGGAGTCCTGGTTGATCGCAGGATGACTATGAGTCGGCAATGTGACGTGGCTGTGAAAAAAGCTAATGCGATCTTGGGATGCGTTAGGCGAGGTATTTCTAGTAGGGACAAGGAGGTGCTGCTTCTGTTATACAAGGCACTGGTGAGACCTCATTTGGAGTACTGTGTGCAGTTCTGGTCTCCTATGTTTAAAAAGGACGAACTCAAACTGGAACGGGTACAGAGAAGGGCCACTAGGATGATCCGAGAAATGGAAAACCTTTCCTATGAAAGGAGACTCGAGGAGCTCGGTTTGTTTAGCCTAACCAAAAGAAGGCTGAGGGGGGATATGATTGCTCTCTTTAAATATATCAGAGGGATAAATACCAGGGAGGGAGAGGAATTATTTCAGCTCAGTACTAATGTGGACACGAGAACAAATGGATATAAACTGGCCGTGGGGAAGTTTAGGCTTGAAATTAGACGAAGGTTTCTAACCGTCAGAGGGGTGAAATTTTGGAACAGCCTTCCGAGGGAAACGGTGGGGGCGAAAGACCTCCCTGGCTTCAAGATTAGGCTAGATAAATTCATGGAGGGAATGGTTTGATGGGATAACGTGATTTTAGTCAATTAGGCAATAACGTGCCATCGCTGGTAAAATGAGGGTCCGGCTGGAGATTCTTGCCTGTATGCTCGGGGTTCTACTGATCGCCATATTTGGGGTCGGGAAGGAATTTTCCTCCAGGGTAGATTGGCAGAGGCCCTGGAGGATTTTCGCCTTCCTCCGCAGCATAGGGCAGGGGTCGCAAGCTGGAGGATTCTCTGCGACTTGAAGTCTTTAAATCACGATCTGGAGACTTCAACAGCTGAGTTAAGGGAAAGTGGGTGGGTCAGCTTTTGTGGCCTGCATCATGCAGGAGGTCAGACTAGATGACCACAATGGTCCCTTCTGACCTTAAAGTCTATGAGTCTATGAGTCTATGAGGACCTGAGCCTTTGTCAGTAAAATAAGCAGCTCTGACTCATGTGCACATCAGAGGGAGCAAATATATTGTGTGAGAGTGACAGTTTTACACCCATGCTTTTCTGACTACAACTGCACTTTAAAAGAAATACATTCCTTATTGAACAAGCAAAACTGTGCCCTGCTCACTGATGGATCAATTTCGGCCTCGTTCTATGTCTTGGTGCCAGCATCCTTCAAAATTCCACATAAAACCTTAGGAGAAAAGACAGATACACTCACTTTGCACTGTCTGCAGTGAGGTAGTGAAGATGAATATCCCTCTGACTCCTTTCCCAACAAGAGCCCTGCAACCCCCTCCTCACTCCTGCTCCATTTCTCTCCCTCCGCCATCAAAATGAGATCTCTAGCCTCTCCCTAACTTTTCTGCCACATGCTGGAAGCAGGTGTCCTCAAGCCATGTCACAGCCATGGTCCTTCTCTGATTCCCCCCTCCCACCGTCTCACCCTTGATCTGAATTACTGCTGCATGTGTGACTGTTACTAGTTAGAGTCTTGAGGAGTCAGGAACTGGCAGCAGGTGAGAGGTGCAGGACTTCGTGAGGACAGGCCGGGAATTACTTCATCCTGGGGCCTCCATCCAGTCTTCACCATCTAGTGTCCTGAAATAATACCTCCAGCTCTCTCCTTTTAGAAACTGCCACTAAGGGGGCTGGGAGTGTTGCTATGTGGAGAGCCACATGTTCTATTTTAAACAGCATCCTCTCGTTCATTTTGGTAATGGGCATGGTCACATATCACGTCTTACCAATAGGGACATTACACATGTTGGGCAAGAGGGGAAACAAACTCTACCACAACAGGCTGTGGCACAGTACAAAAATAATTTGTGCTTCAGGAAAACTAACAGAGACTTTAGTCAAAGAAACCTGCAGTACCAGCACTATATTTTGTGAGGGCAAAGTGAGATCCAGTTCTGACTTACTCATGGTTAAGTCCCTCTGTTGCTGAATACCTACAACAATCCCACAGGCCACCTCTGGCCTACCTGTTACCATCACCACCACTTCCTGGAGAGGTTTGGCAGCTTCTAGTGACTAGAGCTGGTCTGAACACGCCACAGAGGCATGTTGGTTTTGACAACTTTTTCACCTGGAAGGTTTTGTAAATGCCTGGTGTTCTATAGTCTCAGTGGTTAGGGCAGTAGCCTGGGGTATAGAAAACCCAGGTTTGCATCCCTGCTCTGCCTGATTGAGAGTGATCTACAGTGAAAAAGGTCTGTGCTAAATCAGACAGAATAGGGCCTAAAACCTGGGTTTCCCACATCCCAGGCTAGTGCACTAGCCAGTGGGATAGACAGACACCCACCTCCCAACAATTCCATTTTTGTGGAGCCAGTTGAAAGGTTCCGGTTTTGTCACAATGTGAAATGAAACTAACTTTCAAAATCTCAAAAGTTGCTGCAAAACAGAATTGGCATCCTCTGGTCAGATCTATGAGTGACCTCCTATTACCAGCAAGGCAATGGGAGGAGAAGTGAAGAGATGAAGTCAAAGATAAAGTTTCTGAGCCAGAAAGGGCAGTTAGAGAACTCTACTTCTGTGATGGCCGGGGTGCTAAGGTCAAATGGGACCTGAAGGATCAGGCTAATGTGTTGTGGGAGTCCTGGAAGAGGGTCTGCACCTTAGGCCTGTGCTATCTAGTTTCGTAGATTGCACAAGCCTAAAGCTGCCATAGAAATATGTAATGGTCTAGTTAGTCTGCTTACATCAGTGGTAACTATATCCAGTAAAGAATAAAGAGTAACTGTAAAGCATTCTGACAACAGAAGAGGAATATTTACTTGGTCTACACTATGGGGTTAGGTCGAATTTAGCTGCGTTAGGTCGATTTAAAAATGACTGCATCCACACAACCAACCCCGTTCCGTCAACGTAAAGGGCTCTTAAAATCGACTTCTGTACTCCTCCCCAACAAGGGGAGTAGTGCTAAAATCAACTTTGCTGGGTCGAATTTGGGGTAGTGCGGATGCAAATCAACTGTATTGGCCTCTGGGAGCTATCCCAGAGTGCTCCATTGTGAACTCCGATGCACTAGCCAGGTACACAGGAAAAGCCCCGGGAACTTTTGAATTTCATTTCCTGTTTGGTCAGCATGGTGAACTCAGCAGCACAGGTGACCATGCAGTACCCTCAGAATCGTAGAGCGTAGAATGTTTCTACGCTCCCCCATCATCTCCGTCCCTGAGGTTATCGCAGATTAGAAGGCGGAAAAAAACGCACTCACGATGACATGTTATCCGAGCTCATGCAGTCCTCCCACACTGATAGGGCACAGCTTAATGCATGGAGGCATTCAGGGGCAGAGGCCAGGAAAGAATTAAGTGAGCGCGAAGAGCGGAGGCAGGACACGATGCTGAGGCTAATGGGGGAGCAAACGGACATGATGAAGTGTCTGTTGGGGGAGCAAACAGACATGGTGAAGCGTCGGTTGGAGCTGAGGAAAGCCAACAAGAGCACAGACCCCTGCTGCATCCACTGTATAATCGCCTCCCCTCCTCCCCATGTTCCATAGCCTCCTCACCCAGATGCCCAAGAACGCGGCCGTGCTTGCCGTGGTATGGCGTCTGCATGGGCAGCCCAGGAAAAAAGGCGCAAAACGATTGTCTGCCGTTGCTTTAACGGAGGGGGGGCGACTGACGACATGTACCCAAAACCACCCGCAACAATGTTTTTGCCCAATCAGGCATTGGGAGCTTAACCCAGAATTCCAATGGGCGGCGGAGACTGCGGGAACTGTGGGATAGCTACCCACAGTGCACCGCTCCATAAGCCGATGCTAGCCACAGTAATGAGGACGCACTCCGCTGACTTAATGCGCTTAGTATGGACATAGGCAATTGACTGTATAAAATCGATTTCTAAAAATCGACTTCTATAAAATCAACCTAATTTCGTAGTGTAGACATACCTTTAGGCACTGAGATTTCAAATGGCTCACAAAGGATTTTGAAAGGACATCAGAGCAGAAAATGCTGGGCACGAAGTGTGTAATATTAAAGAAAAAATCACTTCCTTTTCACTCTGAAATATCGGTGTGTGCAGACATTCCACTTTACATTAGTTATATACATTAGTGTCCATAAAAGCCAGTGGGAAAAGCTGCCGAGAGCATCCATGGCTCTGAATAATTAATTGCCAGCACTATAAAAAACTGTAAAATGATGAAACTTAGAAAAATCCAATTTTAGGATAATTATAGAACAAGTTGGGAGAACACTTGGACCCAAGACAGATCTATTAGTAGGACAGTTAGGCACAATGGGACAAGTTCATCCCTGGCATAACTCCATTGGTTTCAACAGAGCTGCTCCAGGGATGGGTTAAGCCTGATTAGAGAAAGCAGACCCTTCAGTTAGATTGATGTAGTGAGTAGAAAGCTAAAATAGCATATCTTGTTATAGAAAATGTGAAAGAATTGAGTGAAGTTATTCCATGATGGCATTTATGCCCCAGGTGCAAATACTGAGTGATATTTTCTTTAACACCGTGTTCTAACAGCATTTTAATTCTCAACTCACCCTTTCTCATCTCTTGTCCTGTGTTACCAACTCCCAGTTTCATTGCAAATCTCATAATATTTGGTGTTTTTCATAAAGCTCCAGCTGCTGGAACAAGGTTACTGCCTGAGAATCTCAGCAGTCATTAAAAAATAAAATGTAAGTTTCTAGCCCACACTGTTGCAGTCAAAAGCTTGAAAATATGAACTCTAAATGCTCCAACATCAGAAGGCAAACAGAAGAAATTCAAAATGATTTTTAAAAAATCTCATGATTTTTAAGCCAATATCAGTATTGTTTTTGGGGGGGAGTGGAGAGGCTGATATATTTGGCAATATACTGCATGCCTAATTTAAACCATAAGCTCAGCAAGGGAGGGATCTGTAATTTTATTTGAATACAAAGTGCCATGCACATCTATGGTTCAGTATAGATCATAGATTAGTTGCATATGTAACATTTTCTGTGTACGTATGTACCATATGATTCATAGATTACAACACCAGAAGGGAACACTGTGATAATGTAGTCTGACCTGGATAACACAGGCCATAGAACTTCCCCAAAATAATTGCTAGAGCAGATCTTTTAAAAAAACACCCAATCTTGATTTCAAAATTGTCAGTGATGGAGAATCCACCATGACCCTGGGTAAATTGTTCCAAGGGTTAATGATCCTCACTGTTAAAAATTTATCCCTTATTTCCAGTTTGAATTTGTCTAACTTCAATTTCCAGCCATTCGGTCATGTTATACCTTTCTCAGCAAGACTGTAGAGCCCATTATCAAATATTTGTTCTCCATGTAGATACTTAAAGACTGTAATCAAGTCACCTCATAAGCTAAATAGACAGAGCTCTTTGGGTATGTCTACACTGCAATTAGACACCCGTAGATGACCTGTGCGAGCTGACTCAGGCTCATGGGTCTTGAGCTAAGGGGCTATTTAACTGCAGTGTAAACATACGGGCTTGGGCTACAGCCCGAGCTCTGGGACTCTCACACCTCGCAGGGCCCTAGAGCCTGGGCTCCAGCATGAGCCCAATCATCTACACTTCAATTAAACAGCCCCTTAGCCTGAGCCCTGCAAGCCTGAGTTAGCTGGCACAGGCTAACCCTGAGTTTTTAATTGCAGTGTAGATATACCCTTTGAGTCTAGCACTATGCGTCTATGATTTCTAGTCCTTTAATCATTTCTGTGGCTCTTCTCTGAACCCTCTCCGATTTATCAATATCCTCCTTGAACTGTGGACACTAGAACTGGACACACAATTCCAGTAGCAGTTCCACCAGTGCGAAATTCAGACGTAAAAATCTCTTTAATAATCTCGAGTTTCTCATTTATGCATCCAAGGATCACATTGGGAGCTCATATTCAGCCAATTATCCACTCTGACCCCCAAATCTTTGCACGATTACTGGAGGTTTGGGATGTTGGAAAGAGAAAAGCACACTGTAATAAAATTGCCATAGAATCCAGAGGTGGGTAGATCCAATTGTGGAGAATGGCCCTAAAACTGTAAACCTGCTCTTATGGACTGGGATGTATGTAGTCTGGCCTACTAGTCAGAGCAGGAGTCAGGTCTAGAGGACGGAGCAGGCATCCAGGTTGGGGAACAAAGCCCAGGGTCAGCACTAGTCAACTGCCAGTTACCAGAGCCAAGGGTCAAGCCAGAGTAAAAACCAGGAATAAATGCTGAGGGTCAGAGTTCAGGTGAGACACCAAATTCCAGAGCCAAGGGTCAACCCAGACTCGGGGTCAGAAGTTGGAGGCTAAGGTCTGAGCCAGGACTGGTAACTGATGACTGGAGAAGAGGCAAGGAGCAGGAGCAGGAGCATGGTGGGAACAGGAGTGAAGGCAGTGGTGAGGCAGGAGCCAAGCAGGAATCAGGAACAGAGTTGGGTGCAGGAGGCAGGCACAGGCATAATGCATCCACAACAGGAAATCACCATGTTGCTCAAACAAACTTCCTATGCCTCCTTCTGGCTTAAACAGCGTAGTTGGACCAATCGGTGAAATCAGGCGATCCTCCAGTCAGGGCTCCCATGGGTGGTGCCTTGGCTGAGGCTATAACCCTACTAGCTTCTCAGCCCACCACGTTTCAGCAGACATTATGGGGAGGTCAGGATGCGGCAGCTGTCTGGGGAGTAACTATCTGTCAGACTGATGGAATCTTCTACCTGGAGCACCTCACTGATGCCAGCAGTTGGCAGCGGCACATATATTATATGAAAGGCTGTTCATATATTATATTAAAAGCAAGAGGGGCTTTGAGACATCCCCCAGGATACAATTGGAACTGTGGAATCATTGTGCCCCCTTAACTCTCCAGCCCAGGGTGTCTCTAATACTGCTCTGCTAGTGAAAAGCAGCCTCTGCAGGCTTCGCTCTCACACAGCCATCAGCATGTGAAGGGACACCCAAAGTTACGTGAATGCTCTTCCACCCACTCATGAACTGTATACAGGGAGACACCCACAAATCCCCCCAGCTTTGCACCCCAGAAATGTTCATCTTAGAACCCCTTGGACAGTGTAAACTCATAACTCCATCATTTTATCAAAGAAAAGGAATATGCACCAGTCCTTGTTAACCTGAGCAGAGATTCCCCAACCACTTCAGTCAAAGCTTACGGGTTTAGATAAACTATTAAAACAGGTTATTAAGTATAGAAAGATAGATTATAAATGATGCAGGCATAAAAGGTCAGAATTGGTTACAAAAAGAAATACAATTATAAAATCACAATCTAATTCCTAAACTTTACTAAACTAAGTAAAATTTGAAGTACGCAGCTGTCTCACCCCACCAGATACTGCAGGCAGTTCACAGTTCTGGATCCCCAGCCTGGGACCACTCCTCTAATTCAGTGGTTCTCAACCAGAGGTACGTGTACCCTTGGGGGTACGCAGAGGTCTTCCAGTGGGTACATCAACTCATCTAGATATTTGCCTAGTTTTACAACCAGCTACAGAAAAAGCACCAGCTAAGTCAGTACAAACTAATATTTCATATAAACAATGACTTGTTTATACTGCTCTATACACTGAAATGTACTATACACTGAAATGCAAGTACAATATTTATATTCCAATTGATTTATTTTATAATTATATGGTAAAAATGAGAAAGTAAGCCATTTTCAGTAATAATGTGCTGTAACACTTGTATTTTTATGTCTGATATTGTAAGCAAGTAGTTTTTAAGTGAGGTGAAACCTGGGGGTATACAAAACAAATCAGACTCTTGAAAGGGCTACAGTAGTCTGGAAAGGTTGAGAGCCACTGCTATAGTTCAATAATACTTTCTTTGTCTTTCAAGCGATCTTGCTCCATGAGTAAAGGAGGAGGAGGTGCGGTAAAATGAACCGAAAAAAAGGGAGGTGGGGGCTTCAAACCAAAGCAGGGGCCTGAGTTCCCCGATCACAGTCATTTGACTCGACAGGGAATCCCGACGACTGTGTGACAGGGCGTATCAACCTCGCACCGCTGATTTTTTCCTAGAAGTTGTTCTGCTGAAAGTTTTATAATAAGTCACTTCCAGGTGGACAAGAAGCAAAACAGCTGCTCTTACTCCTTGCACTGATGTAGCAAAATCTTTTTAATGGCCTACATGGCTGTCCCAATCCTCAAATAGGTTCAATTTAGCACTTGAAATCCTGCCCTCATCTCAAAAATAAGATACTGTAACATATCACATTATACAGAGACTGAGAAAGCCCAGGTCATCTAGGCCATCTCTCTGCAGTAAGGACTAGCCCCCGAAGAATACCTTCTAGTACTTTGTTCAGTCTAGTTTTAATTATTCAAAGTGAGGGGCTTCCCACAGCCTGCTTGAGAGACTATTCAATAGTCTGTTCCATGATCTGCATGTTGAATTCTATGGACGTTAACAGGATTGTGTGTGCATATATCAAGGACACAAAGACTCACACTAGGCTTTTGGAAAGTTTTACAAATGAATGAGTTCTACTATTGAGTTTATTCCTGCAAATTAATTATCTTCTAGTAAATCAACCATCATTCATTTGACTATACTGAGATCATAAGTACTGTGTGACATCAGGGTTATGGGTCAACTTCAAGACTTTATTGCAAATCCAGAGAAAATTACCTTTCCAGTTACATGTGACACACATGTCAACTCCAATTAGTTCATATATTCAGAATGCTCAAATTATGTAAGTGATATCTGTTTCTTCCTTCCCTCAAGTGTCTTCTAGTATTTCAGCTGTATCATTCTAACTCTATGTCACTGTTGGCTTGCCTGTTCCAAGGAACAACTATGTGATTCCAGAAGAAGCATCACTCAGCAGCCGTGATTCTTGATCAGAATAGAGCACCATACAATAATACTTACCATCCTCACATGGGTGTCGTTAGCTTTCATTCACCAATGATTCAATTATCAGTCTATATTATATTACATTAAAAACTATGTTAAAGGACATTAAGATTTCAAAGTCAGGCAGTCAGAACTTAAGAACAGCAAAATGAAGGTTCTCTCCTTGTGCATATGCACTATGATACAGTCTTTAATTCCATGATCACATACTATTGTTTGTACAGGACAACTCCCTCATTGAGTGCAGGGGATGGACAGAGCTCATTGAACAGAAAAATATATGTTGAATAACTACCTATCTTCAGTATTTCATGTGTGGTCCCATGCTGCAGTTTACTGCACACCTTCCAAACCCTGCACTGAATATAGAATTATTAAATTTCCTCATAGTTTTCTTTTGTGGTGCTCATCATTGCAGTATCTGACTGCTTCACAAATGTTAAGGAATTTCTTTTCCCAGCACCCCATAAGATGAAATGGTACTATGATCCCCATTTTACAGATGGAAAATTGAGGCACAGAGATTAAGGACAAAGTTGTCAAAAAGAACATCCACTAATTTTGAGCTCCAAACTTTAGATACTTAGGGTCTCATTTTTTCAGTGAACGTAGCATGTTTATAGCACTTCATGTGTCTAAAGCACAGCTCTCATTGACTGCAGTTGAGAGTGCTCAGCCCTTCTGCAAATCAGCTGCCAGGGGTGTCTAGTTGAGTACTCAGGAAACGAGGAACAGACAATTAATGGCCACGTATGAAAACTTTGGTTTAAGTGACTAAGGTCTGGTCTCTACTTAAAGTTTAGGTCAACATATCTACGTCGTGAAGGCACATGAAAAATTCTCCCCCAAGTGGCAGAGCTATGTTGACCTAACCCCTCGTGTAGAGGAAGCTAGATTGACAGAAAAACACTTCTGTCAACCTAGTTATGATCGCTCAGGGAGGTGGCTTTCCTACACCGATGGAAAAATCTATTGGTGTAGGCTGCATCTATGCTACAGGGATATGCCAGCATAGCTACAGCGCCGTAGCTATGTCAGTATAGTCCCTGTAGTATAGACATATCTTTATCCAGCATCACGCAGGAACTCTAAGGCAGAGGCAGGAGTAGAATCAATGCTCCAAGGTGGCATTCCACTGCTTTAACTATGACACCATCATGCTGCAGTCCGCTGCCTCATTCTACTTTCCAACCTGTGCAACAAATGAAGCTGTGGTCCTACAGCCTCGCTCCCTACACAGCCCTGATTCATTCCCAAAAGTACCATCCCTTCCGTGTGTGATCAGATAAAGACCATATCAAAATGCATAGGCAGAAGGAGGCAAATTAAGATTGTACAGACAATACCCCTTCATTGGGTATTATACAATATATGAGTGTTTGACTTTGCAACCTTAACTTTAACACAGTGTTTTGAATGTATTTGGACAGTGGCACACATGTCCTAGTCACTTGGTCCCATAGGCTTTAATGGATCATCATAAGAATTGGAACTTTTAGATCCACAGCGCAGATCTCTATCACTTGAGTTAAGGGAATAACAGATAGCTGTAGTAGGCTCTTACCATCTATGTATACCAGCCACTGGAAGAGGATGAGACATGAATTGTGCCAATGGGTTCCCCCCCCCCCCCAGATATTTGCTATACAGCAGATGAATGCTGAGACTCAGGAATCCTGAGTTCAATTCCAGGTTCTGGAAGAAAATGTGCTCTAATTGGTTATAGACCCTTCTGCCCCTCTCCCCCATAGCCTTCTCCTTAGCGTGTCTCCCCAGCATATCCCCTTTTTGACCTGTTCCTGTTTCTATCCCCTTCCACCCAGGCTACCACAGTCTTCCTTTGCTCATGTCCCCACCCTCTAGTCCACCCCTGTCTTCTTCTGCTCCTCAAAGCTCTCCTTTTGAGTCCAGATGCTTCTACTTCTTCCATGTTACCTAGGAACCAACAGCAGAAGAATTAAGAGCCCTGGAAAGACAATCTTCCTGCTCTCAGTTCCAGTGCCTGGTGTCAGTGTGGCCCTAGCAATCAGGAGGAGCAATAGCAGGGAAAGTCCTGTTCAGTGACTGCAGCCTTGGCGCATGCTCAGTACAGACAAAATTTGCAACGAATTTAACTGCAAAACTGACAAACCTTTTCAAAGTCTTATAACTTGGCCAAATTTTGTGGATTTTAACAGGAATAGTAAAGAGGTATCTCTGACTCCAGAGCAACCCCTGCTGCCAAATTTCACACCTCTGCTCCAAAGCAATGAGGTGCTAGAGCTTCTCAACTAAACAGTTAAAAAATCGTTTTCAACATTGGCAAGACAAGGTATTTTCCCCTAGCCTCTTTCTCTGAAACTACTGGACTGACTTTGCTGAAACTTTCCAGAACAATTCAGACTGAGGCAGACACATGGTGTGGAAAATTTCAGCCCAAATGTTAAATTATAGCAAAGTTATAAGCAACAGAAAACAGGGCCTTATAAAAGTGGAAAGTATTCAGCAACCTTAACTGTAGGCATCACTGCCAGCTCTGCTTATAGCAACACTTTCCAGTTTTTAATAGCACTTACCATCTAAGGATAAGGAGTACTTACATCCAAGGATCTAGAAGCACATTAAAAAAGGGTAAAGTTTGATCAAATACAAGTTCTTTAAAACATTCCATATAGTTCTATTTAATGACTGCTCTTGGAGCAGCTAGTCCTGAATCCTACAAGAGGAGAGGCAATTCTTGATTTAGTCGTAAGTGGAGCACAGGATCTGGTCCAAGAGGTGAATATAGTTGAACTGCTCAGTAATAGCGACCATAATATAATTAAAAAGTTAACATCCGTGGGGTGGGGAGGAAATACCAAAGAAGCCCATCACAGTAGCATTTAATTTCAGAAAGGAGAACTACAAAAATGAGGAAATTAGTTGTGATGGAATCGCCAGGGTGCAACCTGGGACTGTGGGACCGCTGTACCCCTTAACTCCCTAATCTGGGTTGTCTCTCACAATGCCTTACTGATGACAAGCAGCAAACCCCTCCTGGTGCTGTTACCACTCAATATAAACACATGTGGAGCCCCACACCCAGAGCCACTCACAGATCACACAGAGAAAGGCACCAGACAAATTCCTCCAGCTCCCAGCCTTGAACCGTCGGAATATACTGCCTTGCACTGTTCAAGACCCTTTCTCGAATAATGCAAGTTTATGAATTGGTTCACCACTTCATCAATGGAAAATGGACATATACCAGTCTTTGTAACCTGAGCAGATTTACCAAGCACTTCAGTCAAACTCACTGGTAAGGATAAACACTAGAGTAAGTTTATTGATTACAAAAGATGGATTTTAAGTGATTATAAGTGACAGGCAAAAGTCAGAGTAGTTACCAAAAGAAAATAAAAGATAAGCATGCAGTCTAAATTCTCAACCTCATTAGACTAGGCAATATCTGGACTAAGCAGTTTTTCTTACCCCACTGGATACTACAGGTTGGTTATAGTCTTTCATATGCAGGCTCTTCCTGTTAGCCTGGGGACCACTCTCCTTAGTTCCAGCATTCTCGTTGCATTCAGTGTAGGTGGGAGAGCAGAAAGGACAAACCATATGGCCTCTGTGTCCTATTTCATATCCTCAGTCCATGTGCTTGGAGAACACAAGTCCAGGCATGACTGGTGGGCATTGCTGAGTCACCAGGCAAGGTTGA
This sequence comes from Emys orbicularis, assembly GCF_028017835.1. Taxonomy (NCBI): domain Eukaryota; kingdom Metazoa; phylum Chordata; order Testudines; family Emydidae; genus Emys; species Emys orbicularis. Next base: position 32,824,734 of record NC_088685.1, read on the forward strand.
GCAATTCACCTGTTGTGGCCTTGGGCAAGTAAGTCATTGAATTGTAACTCCCTTGCTGGACAATGGCTGTTGATGGTTGTTTACACCCACCCAGGTGTTGGTTACCTCCCTTGTTGTTGTCTCTGGGGAGCTAATATCTGGGTGATTCTCAGCATATTTTAGTGACAACCATACAACACAACCTCATAACTTCATATACACTAATAATATACATATTTAGACAGAACAATGGCTTTCAGCAGATCATAACCTTTCCCATGATCCCTTACATGGCATGCTTTATATGAAATATCACAATTATATAAAAATGAAGAATATGGTGGTTACATGGCGCTCCCCCAAGGCATAGAGTGTCACACTAGTTAAACGGAAATTAAAAGAAACAGTCACAAGAGTGAAATGCCTACAAGCAGGATGGAAAGTGTTTAAAAACACCACAATAGAGGCTCCAGTTAAATGTATACCCCAAATTAAAAAGAATAATAAGAGGACCAAAAAATAGCCCCATGGCTAAACAACAGAATAAAAGAAGTGGTTAGAGGCAAAAAAGCATAGTTCAAAAATTGGAAGTCAAATCCTACTGAAGAAAATTGAAAGGAGCATAAACTCTGGCAAGTCAAGTGTAAAAATACAATTAGGCAGGCTAAAAAAGAATTTCAGAGCAACTAGCAAAACACTGAAAAAATTAACAGCATTTTTTTTAAGTACATCAGAAGCAGGAAGCCTGCCAAACAATCAGTGGGGCCACTGGATAATGGAGGTGCTAAAGGAGCACTCAAGGAAGACAAAGCCATTGCAGAGAAGCTAAATGAATAGTTTCCATCGGTCTTTACTGCAGAAGATGTGAGGGAGATTCCCACACATGAGTTATTCTTTTTAGGTGACAAATCTGAGGAACTGTCCCAGAGTGATGTGTCAGTAGAGGAGGTTTTGGAGCAAACTGATCAATTAAACAGTAGTAAGTCACCAGAATCTGATGGTAGTCACCCCCAAGCTCTGAAGGAACTCAAATATGAAATTGCAGAACTACTAACTGTGGTATGTAACTTATCACATAAATCAGCTTCTACACCAGTTGACTGGAGGATATCTAATATGATGCCAATATTTTACAAAGGCTCCAGAGGTGATCCTGGCAATTATAGGCTAGTAAGCCTAACTTCAGTACCAGGCAAATTGATTGAAACTATAGCAAAGAACAGAATTATTAGACACACCAATGAACATGATTTGTTGGGGAAGAGTCAACACAGTTTTTGTAAAGGGAAATCATCTTCACCAATCTATTAAAATTATTTGAGGGGATCAACAAGCATGTGGACAGGAGTGATTCAGTGGCTATAGTGTACTTGGAGTTTCAGAGCGCCTTTGACAAGGTCCCTCACCAAAGGCTCTTAAGCAAAGTAAACAGTCATGGGATAAGAGGGAAGGTCCTCCCATGGATCAGTAACTGGTTAAAAGATAGGAATCAAAGGGTAGGAATAAATGGTCAGTTTTCAGAATGGAGACAGGTAAATAGCAGTGTCCCCCAGGGATCTGTACTGGGACCAGTGCTGATCAACAACTTTGTAAATAATCTGGAAAAAGGGGTAAACAATGAGGTGTGGGGTTCCCAAGCCTCCAGGATTGCCCTGTAGTCTCCAGGAATTAAAGATCAATCTTTAATTAAAGATTATGTCATGTGATGAAACCTCCAGGAATACGTCCAACCAAAACTGGCAACCCTAGCGAGGTGGCAAAGTTTGCAGATAATACTAAATTACTCAAGATAGTTAAGTCCAAAGCATACTGCGAAGAATTACAAAGGGATCTCACAAAACTGGGTAACCGGGCAACAAAATGGCTGATGAAATTCAATGCTGTTAAATGCAAAGTAATTCGCATTGGAAAACATAATCCCAACTATACATACAAAATGATGGAATCTAAATTAGCTGTTATCGCTAAAGAAAGAGATCTTGGAATCATTGTGGATAGTTCTCTGAAAACATCCGTTCAATATGCAGCAGCAGTCAAAAAAAACTTACAGAATGTTAGGAACCATTAGGAAAGGGATAGATGATAATAAGAAAGAAAATATCATGATGCCACTATATAAATTTATGGTACGCCTGGAATACTGCGTGCAGTTCTGGTTGCCCCATCTAAAAATATATAAATTAAATATGGAAAAGGTTCAGAGAAGGGCAACAAAAATTGTCAAGGGTATGGAATAGCTTCCATATGAGGAGACATTATAAAGACTGGGATTATTCAGCTTGGATAAGAGTTAACTAAGGGGGGATATGATAGAAGTCTATAAAATTATGAACGGTGTGGAGAAAGTGAATAAGTGTCATTTACCCCTTCACATAACACAAAAACCAGGGGTCACTCAATGAAATTAATAGGCAGTAGGTTTAAAAGAAACAAAGAAAGTACTTCTTCACACAACACACAGTCAACCTGTGGAACTCGTTGCCAGGGGATGTTGTGAAGGCCAAAACTATAACTGGATTCAACAAAGAATTAGATACGTTCATGGAAGATAGGTGTATAAATGGCTATTTGCCAAGATGGTCAGGCTTCTGACTGCATGATACTGGGACTGGACAAGAAGGTATGGATCACTTGATCCTGTTCATAGGTGCCAATGGCCCTGGAGCTCCCACAGAGAAAAACTGGTGGGTGCTCTGCACCCACCGGCAGCTCCCAGCCCTGCCCCCCTGCCCCAGCTCACCTCCGCTCTGCCTCCACCTCCTCCGTGCACCGCGTGCCCACTTTTTCCCCTTCCCTCCCTCCCAGCGCTTGTGCCGTGAAACAAGGGAGGGAGGGGGGAAAAGGGGGAACACAGTGCGCTCAGGGAAGAGGCAGGGCCAGGGCAGGGATTTGGGGAAGGGGTCCAATAGGGGCAGGGAGGGGGCAGAGTTGGGGCAGGGACTTTGGGGAAGGGGTTGGAATGGAGGAGGGGCAGGGAAAGGTTGGAGTCGGGGCGGGGCCAGAGGCGGATGGGGCGCAAGCCCCCACCAGCACTGGGGAAAGTTGGCGCCTATGGTTCTGTTCATTCCCTTTGAAGCATCTGGCATTGGCCAGTGTCGGAAGATAGGACACTAGGTTAGATGGACCACTGGTCTGACTCAGTATGGCCATTCTTATGTTCATATGATCTTAGTGACAGTGGAAGTTAGTCACTAACTAAACTCTATCTAAATTTACTTGGTGCTTTTATGTGTTTGTGCAGTGCCTATCCTGGCCCTTTGGACACTGCTGCAATATAAATAAATAGTAATATTTAGCTCTTACCAGCATAGAGCTTCTCAGGGTGCTTCACAAAAGATATCTCCATTCTAGTACCACTATTTACTGTTTCCTAGCCCAGCTTCTCTTTGCCTCACTTCTCCTTTGCATTACACAGATCTACCCTGTCCCATTCCATTTGCTCCTCCCACACTCAGCCCCACCTTTTCTCTATTCTGTATCCAGAAAGGTCCCTGCGCACAAGTCAGAACAGAACCCTGCATTTTATGAGTTATTGTAACTCCTTTGAGGTTGAAGTGTGTGAGTGCTGTATATAAAGCCCAGAGTAATCTGGGTTTTTTTGCTCCAGTTCTGCAGAGGACATTGGGGAGTGGGGTGGAGGAGGGCAGGTTGATAATAACCCGCCAGTCCAGGGGGTAGGCCATAAGCCTCTAACTTCTGGATCTGTGTACATTTGCAGATCCAATGCTGCCCCACACCCAAGAAACAGTCCCTCCACACTTGCATATTCAGAGCGGTTTAGAACCTATTCCACAATATATGGGGGTAGTAGAGGTCCACCACGCATGGCCACTTCACTTCCCTCTCCCTCTCTTTCCCCAACAGCAGCACACAGTCCTAGTGTATAACTTAAATATTGCCAACGGCTATGCAGTGGGCTATGCAATTAATTTCACCCTTACAGATCTTACTTTCATAAAAGTTTTAGTGCTGCTCGGCACCACACAAACCTCTGATAAATACCTGCCTTCCAAATATACAAGGACCTTAGCCTAGACTAAAATACTGCTTTCCCATATCCAATGTACTTTTATACCCAATTATAAAACTAGCACATACAGTAATTGCAATAATTATCCCTCAGACCTAGATACCTTTTTATGTATGTGGAAGATCTAACACACATCCAGTAATATATCATCATTAGTCATTTACCACAGAGAATGGAATAGTCTTGCGAGACAATAGAACTACTCTCCTCAGAGACATATATAGGAAGATATATTCTTTGAGACCTTCATGAATCTCTCTTCCGATTATGTAAAATTAATTTCCATATCAGACTGAGCTAAAGTATTATTGGTGACATTAGAGCGAGATGAAAGGTTGCTTTAAAAAGGTCCATGTTACCAATTTTATCCGATACTGTTTACAGTTTAAAAATAAAAATCAGTGTTCTCTAAAAGCATCTATATTTTATCTGTTGAGAAATCTAATACTCCCAGAGCAGAAGCAATATCATACCGTATGGTCATTCTTATTTGAAAGAGAAAACACAATTTTGAGAAATTTAATCTTGGATAATAACAGAGGGAAAACTGTGAACCCCAGTTGCTATGTTGCATATACACATCTGAAAGAGAGGAAATATAATTTAGTGTGATGAATACAGATAACACTAAAAATGCAGACTCCAGAATGAAACAATTTTTTGACATTTCAAAGTACAGAAAGGAGAACTCTGAAATATCACACTAATATTATGAATACATTGTCTGTGCTTAACGTTTAAATTATGATAATAACCACAGTTACAGAGTAGTGTGTGTATGTAGGGGTATTAGCTTCTGAAATGCAAGAGACATTTCATGGTAGATGTCTCATGATCATATTATTATGTCTTCCCCATCGTTTATGTAATGTGCTGTTATTTATATTATAGTAACACCTGGAGGTTAAATCTGAGATATGGCCCCTTTATCTAAGTGCTGTATTTACAGCCAGTACCTACTTCCAGTCTACACAGACAAGACAGATGAAAGGTAGGTGAAAGGAAGTATCATTGATGCAATAAGCTGAATCCTGAAGAACAAGTAGGACATCTTTATTGACTGTACCATAACCTTTCGGCAGAAGCCTCTCTAGCTTAATTTAGTAGCAATGACAAACTCCCTCAGAAGAATAGCCTTACACTTTGTTATACAGTAATAGGACCCAATCTTGCAAGCCCTTATTCACTATAGTAATCCAAATGAAGCCAATGCACCTTCCAGCCAATGATTTCAAAAAGTGCATTAAAACACAAATTAATGAGAGCTCACAACATCCCCATAAAGTGTGGTAAGTCTTATTGTCATCTCCATTTTAGGGCTGGAAGAACAAAAACACAAAGGCTCTTTGTGCTCTTGAAACAGACATATTGGATACTAGGTGTCAAGTATAGCAGTTACCTTACTCTTACTACACTGTTGTTGGAAATAATTTTCTTGCTGGTGTGGACATGGACACCTGTATTCATTCTCCATTGTAACAAAGCACTTTCGCCTCATGAACATGGGCCTGGTCTACACTAGGAAATTAGGTTGGTACAATTATCTCCCTCAGGGGTGTGAAAAATCCCCTGAGTGATGCAGTTAAACAGATCTAATTCCCAGTGTAGACAGTGCTAGTTGTTGGGAGAATTCTCCTGTCAACCTAGCTACCACCTCTTGGGGAGGTGGACTACCAGCAGTGCAAGTAGGCCAGTATGCTCTGGTACGCCGTACCAGCACGCTATTTATAGCTGGTACGGCGTACCGGAAAGACACAGCAGCAGCCCCGCCGGAGGAGAGGGCTGGGGGTTGGGGCTGGGAGTTCTGGGAGGAGCAGCGGGGAAAGGAGCAGAAGGAAGAATGGAGACGCAGCTCCGTGAAGGGCAGGGGGTGGGGCTGGGGGTTCTGCTCCTTTCCCCACCGCGGCTCCTGGGAGAGCTGGTCCCTGAACTGCAGGGATCTCCGGAACTGCAGCAGGGAGAGGAGCAGAACGTGGGGCCACTGGACAGCCCCATGCCAGCTGCATCTCCTCCGTCTATGTACTACAGTAGCAGCTGCAGGAGGACAGGGCTGGGAGGGCGAGGCTGGGGGCGGTACAGCTGCTGGAGGAGCTGCCAGCATTCTGCTCCTTTCCCCGCGTGCTGCTGCCCCTCCCAGCAGGGAAAGGCGCAGAAATCCCAGCCCCACCCCCCGCCCTTCGACGGAGCTGCATCTCCATTCTTCCTTCTGCTCCTTTCCCCGCTGCGGTTCCTGAGAGCCCTGCCCTGAAGTCTCCGGCGCAGCAGGAGGAGGACAGAGCCCCACCCCAGGTAACATGGGATGGATCATGAGGAGGGGACAGGGAGAGCGTGGGGGCCCCGGGCTGGGGGCAGGGCGGTGAGGAGTCACATGGAGGGTCACGTCGGGAGGTCACGTGCCCCCCTTAGCTGGTGCCTCCCACCCCCATACTGGTAAGAAATGGATTTTACTTGCACCACTGTGGACTACCTAAGCCAATGGGAGAACCCCTCCCACCAGCGTAGGTATTGTCTTTATTGACGCGCTACAGGTGTGCTGCTGCAGCATTTTAAGTGTAGACAATCCCTCAGTGGTACAAAGGTTATAGAATTTAGCTGATCCTGGTCACACCTGGACAAAAACCCTTATCCAACATCAGTTTCAAGGGACAGGACAGTGGGCATATTTGACACTCAGGATGGCATTTTCAAAGGACTATGCGCCGGCCTGACTGACCCCATTGAAGTCAATGGCAGATATCCGGTTGAGTTCTGTGGAAGCAGAGTTAAACCTGCCATGTGCATTTTCAAAAATCCCACCCCCAATGTTAAACATGTCCATTTTTCAAGTGCAGATGCAAACACAACCACAGGTTAAGGACAAATTACGCTAAGGTTTTTGTTTTTGCATATTTTTAAGAACACCCCTCATTAATGTTCTGGTTGCTACTATATCAGTGCCAAGCGTGCTATCAGAGTTAACCATCTCCCAATAGTACTGATAACTCATCATTCTCAAAAGCTGATAACTCCATTACAAATGTTTTTTTCTTCACAATGAAATTTGGTACATGAGGTTTCAGCAAATAAAGTGTTTCCTCTCTCTCTCTCTCACTCTCAACATACTGAGAAAAAATGTCTCTCTTCAATGTTTTGCTTCTGAAAGACTGAAAAACAGTGTTTGAAAAATGAGCTCCTTCTCCCTGTGCCAATCCACCCACACAAAGCACAGTCAGGAAATTTTTGCCATACCGCATGAGATCACTGACCTGGCTTGGCATGTTGCCTCAGCAAGTGGCCAATACCTTAGACAACACTCTCCTCCCAACCAATAATGCACCATCCTAGCCAGCTGTAAAATGCTGTCCTAGGGTGAAGATCCACAGGAAATCAGTCTACATCCTGAAACTTTGATCACTATCTGTGTGACCTCCAGAAGAAGAAAGAGGAGAACCCATGTACCCCCAATGCAGATAGAGGTAAGAAACCATTTTCAGGCTCTCTGCACAGGTACTATGGCGGAGAATGGTTTGGAAGAGTCATCTGAGGGAAGGGATCAGAAGGAGACCCCATCGACCGGAAAGCATGGGATGCATTATCCTAGGGATGGGAGTTCCACAACCACCACTCCCAAGAGGAGGAGACGGGTGGTGATGGTCGGGGACTGCCTCCTAAGGAGGACAGAGTCATCCATCTGCCATCCAGACCGGAAAACTTGAGAAGTGTGCTGCTTGCCTGGAGCTAGAATTCAGGATGTGATGGAGTGTCTGCCGAGACTGATTAAGCCCTCGGACCACTACCCCTTCCTACTTCTCCATGTTGGCACCAATGATACTGCTAAGAATGACCTTGAGCAGGTCACTGCAGACTATGTGGCTCTGGGAAGAAGGATAAAGGAGTTTGAGGCACAAGTCACGTTCTCGTCCATCCTCCCTGTTGAAGGAAAAGGCCCCGGTAGAGTCCATCGAATTGTGGAAGTAAATGCGTGGTTATACAGGTGATGTCAGAGAGAGGGCTTTGGATTCTTCGATCATGGGATGTTGTTCCAGGAAGAAGGATTGCTAGGAAGAGATGGGATCCACCTAATGAAGAGAGGGAAGAGCATCTTCGCAGGCAGGCTTGCTAACATAGTGAGGAGGGCTTTAAACTAGGTTCATCGGGGGATGGAGACCTAAGCCCTGACGTAAGTGGGGCAGTGGGATACCGGGAGGTAACACAAGGAGGCAGGTGCAAAAGGGGAGGCCTCCTTATTCATATTGAGAAAGTCGGGCAATTGGCTAGTTATCTTGGGTGCCTGTACACGAACACAAGAAGCCTGGGAAACAAGCAGGAAGAATTGGAAGTCCTGGCACAGTCACGGAACTATGATGTGATTGGAATAACAGAGACTTGGTGGGGTAACTCACATGACTGGAGCACTGTCATGGATGGTGTAGCGAGGCGGTGGGATACCCCACAGCCCCGCTGAGGGCCGAACCTCCCCTAATACCAACGTGGGCGGAGCCACCAGGTCCGGCGCCCGCCCCTCAGAGGTCACGGCGCCGACCCGGAAGTATAAAAGCCCGCCTGCCGAGCTCAGTGGAGAACAAGCCGGCGGAGAGAGCAGATGTCTGTGGCCAGGCTCCCGCTTGGGAGACAGCAGCAGGCCGCGACCGGCCTGCTGACTCACCAGGCCAGCCAAGCCTACCCCTCGCCCGTTACCCTGAGGAGGACTGGCCAAGCCTGCCCCTTTCCAGCTATCCCGAGGAGGGGCCGAGCCTGCCCCTTTCCTGCTATCCCGAGGAGGAGCCGAACTTGCCCTTTCCAGCTACCCCGAGGAGGAGCCGAGCCTGCCCCTTTCCTGCTATCCAGAGGAGGAGCTGAACCTACCCTTTGCTACCTACCCAGAGGAACCGATGCTGGTGGAGAGCACCGAGGACACTAGTACGGCCCAGGTACCATACGAGGGGGAGTGTGGAAGTAGCCCGGGGGCAGCCGACCCCAGTCTGGCTGCAGCACTGCCAGAGCCTATGTCAGTGTGTTGCGGCCAGGATCCCCATTGACAGCAGCGAGTTTCCGCCGCTGCTAGGGCCCCGGGCTGGGACGCAGTGGAGTGGGAGGGCCTGCGTCCCCCCTGCCACCCACTCCTTGGGTGGCAGACTCCCCCTTTTCCCTGGCCTAGAGAGGCTGGGCTGCTACAAACATTGACTCAGCCCCTGCTTAAGGGCCTGGGTTCCTGACTGCCTATTTGATTGCTGCCCCGCCCTGACCTAGGGCCGGGGCTGCTACAAACATTGACTCAGCCCCTGCTTAAGGGCCTGGGTTCCCGAACTATTGGCTCAGCCCCTGCTTGAGGGCCTGAGCTTCAGACTGTGTGGTTGCTGCACCGCCCTGATTGAGGGCCCGGGGCTTTTTCTGATCTATTGGCTCAGCCCCTGCTTAAGGGCCTGAGCCCCTAACCGTGTGTTTGCTGTCCCACACTACCGCTGGACCAGGACGGACGGCGGACCAGAGCGAGGCAGTGGGATACCCCACAGCCCCGCTGAGGGCTGAACCTCGGCCAAGACTACTACAGATGGGAAGGACAGGCAGGGGAGAAAAGGTGGAGGAGTTGCACTGTATGTAAGAGAGCAGTATGATTGCTCAGAGCTCCAGTATGAAACTGGAGAAAAGCCTGTTGAAAGTCTTTGGGTTAAGTTTAGAGGTGAGAGCAACAAGGGTGATGTCATGGTGGGCATCTGCTATAGACCACCAGACCAGGAGGATGAGGTAGATGATGCTTTCTTCGGACAACTAATAGAAGTTTGCAGATCACAGGCCTTGGTTCTCATGGGGGACTTCAATCACCCTGACATCTGCTGGGAGAGCAATCCAGCAGTGCACAGACAATCCAGGAAGTTTTTGGAGAGTGTTGGGGACAACCTCCTGGGGCAAGTGCTCAAGGAACCAACGAGGGGCCATGCTCCTCTTGACCTGCTCCTCACAGACAGGGAAGAATTGGTAGGGCAAATAGAAGTGGGTGGCAACCTGTGCAGCAGTGACCATGAGATGGTCAAGTTCAGGATCCTGACAAAAGGAAGAAAGGAGAACAGCAGAATATGGACACTGGACTTCAGGAAAGCAGACTTTGACTCCCTCAGGGAACTGATGGGCAGGATCCCCTGGGAGGCTAATGTGAGGGGGGAAAGGAGTACAGGCAGGGGCGGCTCCAGGCACCAGTGCACCAAGCGCGTGCCTGGGGCGGCAAGCCGTGGGGGGCGCCCTGCCGGTCCCTGCGAGGGCAGCAGTCAGGCAGCCTTCAGTGGCTTGCCTGCGGGAGGTCCTCCGGTCCCGCAGATTCAGCGGCATGCCTGCGGGAGGTCCGCTGGTCCCGTGGATTCAGCGACAATTCGGCGGCGGGTATGCCGAAGCCTCGGGACCGGCGGACCTCCCGCAGGCATGCCACTGAATCTGTGGGACCGGGGACCTTCTGCAGTCATGCTGCCAAAGGCAGCCTGCCTGCTGTGCTTGGGGCGGCAAAAAAGGAAAGTGATTATTCCCCTCTATTCGGCACTGGTGAAGCCACATCTGGAGTACTGCGTCCAGTTTTGAGCCCCCCACTACAGAAGGGATGTGAACAAATTGGAGAGAGTCCAGCAGATGGCAGTGAAAATGATCAGGGGGTTGGGGCACATGACTTATGAGGAGAGGCTGAGGGAACTGTGCTTATTTAGTCTGCAGAAGAGAAGAGTGAGGGGAGATTTGATAGCAGCCTTCAAATACCTGAAAAGGGGTTCCAAAGAGGATGGAGCTAGGCTGTTCTCAGTGGTGGCAGATGACAGAACAAGGAGCAATGGTCTCAAGTTGCAGTGGGGGAGGTCTAGGTTGGATATTAGGAAAAACTATTTCACTAGGAGGGTGGTGAAGCACTGGAATGGGTTACCTAGGGAGGTGGTGGAATCTCCATCCTTAGAGATTTTTAAGTCCCAGCTCGACAAAGCCCTGGCTGGGATAATTTAGTTGGGGTTGGTCCTGCTTTAAGCACCGGGTTGGTCTAGATGTCCTCCTAAGGTCTCTTCCAACCCTAATCTTCTATGATTCTATGATATCTTACGTTTACACATAGCACCTACCTCTGTGGTGACTAAATGACTGTGGTACCTTATTATCCTAGTTTAATAGCTAGTTACAAATGTTATTCACAATATTAAGCCCCTATCTTGTAAGACCTCCATGGGCAGGAAACCCATGGTACTAAATATGTGTTCCAGGAGCTTGCAGGATTGAGCCCTACATTATCAAAATTGGATATATATCAGACCAAAGTTGCACACCTTGTTTTCTATTTCCTATATTTACATTTTTTGTGTGCCCTATTAATTCCTGGGTTTGTATCTACAATTGCAGTGATCTTTCTGAACACTTAGTTTAATGTACTCAGCAATTACAATAATTTCACTTACAATGTTTTGTGAATTAAGTTCACAAAGAGACAGAGGTGTTAGCTATTTTTTTCCAAGTCAGGTATTTGCATGTTAATTGAATCCTTGTCTGGGAGGCCACCCTGTTTAGCTCATCAAAAGGAGAAGTGTGAAAGCTATTTTCATAACTGGGAGCATTGGGGTGTCAGTTACGCACCTGTACAATTACTAATTTCCTTTATACTAGAAAAAAGGCAGGGCCACATCCTCGGTGGCTGTTCATTAGCATAGCTCCTTTGGAGTCAATAGAGCCACACTAAATTACACCAGCTGAGAGTTTGGCCCAATGTTGAAATAGTCAAGTAAGATGCTTATTTAAATAATTAAAGGTCAATGAGGGCTTTGAAGTATTGTCTCTAGCATCCAAACTTAGAAAGACAAAAAGGGACAATCCTCTATATCAGTTAGGCTATGTCTACACTACAGACCTTACAGTGGCACAGCTGTACCGATGCATCTGCACTGCTATAAGATCTCCTATGTAACCGCTCTATGCCAATGGGCGAGAGCTCTCCTGCCAGCATAATTAACCAGCCTCAACAAGCAGCAGTAGCTATGTCGGCGGGAGAGCATCTCCCGGCAACATAGAGCTGTCCACACTGGTGCTTCTGTCGGTGTAATTTATGTCGCTCAGAGGGGTATTTTTTCCACACCCCTGAACGAAATAAGTATACCAACAAAAGTGCTAGTGTAGACATAGCCTTAAATAGCCATTAGCAAGGCACCACCTGGATGAGCAGGAAGGAATTCCAAACCATGCTGGACAGCCTATCATGGCAAGAAAGACATGGGGATTTCTTATCCCTAAACAGGAGATAGGAAATGATAATACTTTACATTCCAATAGCAACGTGAATCTTAGGTTCACCAAGTGCCCTACAGCCACTGAAGAATTAAGCCTCTCTGGGTATGTCTACACTGCCATAAAACACTCATGGGTAGCCCACATTGGGCTCGCAGGTTCAGGCGGTGGGGCTATAAAATTGCAGTGTAGATGCTCAGGCTGGAGCCCAGGCTCTGGGACCTCCTGAGTGGAGAGGGTCTCTGAGACCAGACTCCATCGCAAGCCCGAATGTCTACACTGCAATTATATAGCTCTGCAGCCTGAGCCCCACAAGCCTGAGTCAGCAAACATGGGCCACCCAAAGGTGTTTTACTGCAGGGTAGACATACCCTCACTGAGTGGTTTGAGTTTGATTGAGGATATACAGGAAGTATGGGACGCTGTTGAGAAAGGAACCCATAGGTAACATTTCCTTTTATGATCAAAGATCTCCTGATGGATGACAAGGTGGTATGTGGTGACTAAGGCCTGGTCTACACTAGGAGGTTATGTCGAATTTAGCAGCGTTAAATCGAATTAACCCTGCACCCGTCCACACCACGAAGCTATTTAGTTCGACATAGAGGTCTCTTTAAATCGATTTCTGTACTCCTCCCCGACGAGGGGAGTAGCGCTAAATTCGACATGGCCATGTCGAATTTGGGTAGGTGTGGATGGAATTCGACGCTAATAGCTCCGGGAGCTATCCCACAGTGCACCACTCTGTTGACGCTCTGGACAGCAGTCCGAGCTCGGATGCTCTGACCAGCCACACAGGAAATGCCCCGGGAAAATTTGAATTCCTTTTCCTGTCTGGCCAATTTGAATCTCACTTCCTGTTTGGACATCGTGGTGAGCTCAGCAGCACTGGCAACGATGCAGAGCTCTCCAGCAGAGGTGACCATGCAATCGCAGAATAGAAAGAGGGCCCCAGCATGGACTGATCGGGAAGTCTTGGATCTGATCGCTGTGTGGGGCGATGAGTCCGTGCTTTCGGAGATGCGATCGAAAAAAACGGAATGCGAAGATCTACGAGAAGATCTCCAAAGCCATGACGGAGAGAGGTTACAGCCGGGATGCAATGCAGTGCCGCGTGAAAATCAAGGACCTGAGACAAGGCTACCAGAAGACCAAAGCGGCAAACGGATGCTCCGGATCCCAGCCCCAGACATGCCGTTTCTACGAGGCACTGCATTGCATTCTAGGTGCGGCCGCCACCACTACCCCACCACTGACCGTGGACTCTGATGATGGGGTATTGTCGACGGCCGGTTCCTCGGAGATGTTCGCGGACGGGGAAGATGATGAAGGAGATGAGGAGGACGAGGCAGTCGACAGCGCTTACATCGCTGATTTCCCCGACAGCCAGGATCTCTTCATCACCCTCACAGAGATCCCCTACCAACCCTCCCAAGGCGTTAACCATGACCCTGAATCAGGGGAAGGATCAGTCGGTAAGTGTTTTAAACATGTAAACATTTATTTTGAACAGAACAGGAATGGAATATTAACAATGGGTTTTTCATGATTACTTTGCCCTAGGCGCTTAACTTTTTAGTCCTTGCCAATGCAACTACTGCAAAAGTATCTCAAAATGTCCGGTTTTGCATGATTACTTTGCCCTAGGCGCTCTACTTTTTAGTCCTTGCCAGTGCAGCTACTGGAAAATTCTGTCAATATGTCCGGGGATAGAGCAGAAATCCTCCTGGGACATCTCCACAAAGCTCTCCTGGAGGTAATTTGAAGCCTTTGCATTAGGTTCCTGGGGAGAGCGGCCTTATTGTGTCCTCCATGGTAGGAAACTTTTCCGTGCCAGGCTAGCAGCAAGTACTCCGGGATCAGTGCCTCGCACAGCATGGCCGCATACGGCCCTGGTTTTTGCTGGCATTCACGCAGCATGTGGGCTTTCTCAGTGTCCGAAATCCTCATCAGAGTGATATCAGTCATGGTGACCTGCTTTAAATTAGGGGAATGTTAGTATTGGGACTGATTGCCTGTTCCTTTACATAACTGTAACCGGCGGTTTACAGCCACGCGGTGGAGGCGGGACAGGGGCAGCATACAGGGATCTTTCCCGGGGACAGCCGCGAGGGGGTGGGACAGGGGCAGAGTTCATGCTGGCCGGATTGCCGGCAGCAGGAACTGGCCAACGCTAGGGGCATTGCTTTGAACGTGAAAGGAGGGCACTGCTATAAATTAAGCTTTCAGCAGCCAAAAGTCTACGGCTTACCATGTCCGCCTGCTACCCGAATTCCGCTGTCCTGCCCCGCTTGTGTGATCTGTACTCCAAGACCCCAGGCACTGAATGGGAAGGCCGAAAATTCGACCTTGTCCTGAGTGCGCATGTGATAGGTGCTGTGCATGGTCTTGTTCACAGAGAAAGACTATGTTCATTGTTCACAAAAATGTATCTTTGTGAGGAATTCACTCCCTTTTTCCCATCCCACAGCTGCGAGTGTCTCCCGACCTACCCTGGCATCCCCCTCCCAGAGGCTGGCGCAGATTAGGCGCCGCAAGAGAAGGACATGGGACGAGATGTTCTCCGAACTTATGGGCTGCTCCCGAGCCGAGGCGGCACAGCAGACCCAGTGGAGGGAGAACATGTCGCAATACCAACGATCACACAGCGAACGGGAGGACAGGTGGCGGCAGGAAGACCAGCAGGCGACTCAAACGCTGCTTGGACTAATGAGAGAGCAAACGGACACGCTCCGGCGCCTTGTAGATGTTCTGCAGGACCGGAGGCAGGAGGACAGAGCCCCGCTGCAGTCTATCTCTAACCGCCCTCCCCCGCCACAAAGTCCCATCCCCCCTCACCCAAAGTCCCAAGAAGGAGGGGCGGCAGGGGCCCTGAAAACAGTCACTCCACCCCTGCAGACTGCTCAAGTACCAGATGGCTCTCATTCCCAAAGTTTTGATAAGTCCTTTCCTTCACTCCAAAAACACCTCACCCAAGCCCCCATCCCAGTGTCATCCCCTAACTGTCTAGTTGTTAATAAAAATCACGTTTCTGTTAATTACTGTTTCCGTCATGTTCTTTTAGAGGACAGTGTGTTTGAAGGGGGGGAAGGGGGTTGGTAATTGGAGAGGACAGTCACCTTTACCAGGGTACAGACACGGGGGCAGGTTCAGCAGCAGGTCACACACACATTGCAGTCACTAGGCACCCTGGTCAGTCTGGGAGGTGGTTTTCATGTTCTGTGTGGGGGGGCTATTTGAGTTTGTGGCGGGGGAGGGCGGTTACAGATCTTATGCAACGGTCCTTAGCCTGGATGACAGAGGCACGCAGCAGGGGATCTGTAACCGTCCTCCCCCGCCACAAAGTCACATAGCCCCCACACACAGAGTCCCGAAAAGGAGGGGTGGCAGGCTCCGTTGAAACAACAAGTCCACCACTGCGAACCGCTCTATGAGCAGGAGCCTGTCATTCCTCGAGTTTAGAAGCGTCCTTTCCATCACTACACCCCCTCCCCACCACAGTCTGCATCTCAGTTTCAACCCTTTTCCACGAAACCCTTAATAAAGAAAACAGTGTTAATGAACAAAGTTCCATTTATTTTATTTTTAAACGTGTGTTGGAAGGGGGGGAACGGGGTGAACGGGGTATGTAACTGGAGAGGATAGTCAACATTAACTGGGTAAAGAAACGGGGGCAGGTTCAGCTTCTCTTTAAACAAACTTAATAGTCACAGGTTACCCTGCTCACTGTGGAACCTAGCTTTCAAAGCCTCCCGGATGCACAGCGCGTCCCGCTGGGCTCTTCTAATCTCCCGGCTGTCTGGCTGGGCGTAATCAGCAGCCAGGCGATGTGCTTCAACCTCCCACCCCGCCACAAACGTCTCCCCCTTGCTCTCACAGAGATTGTGGAGCACACAGCAAGCTGCAATAACAATGGGGATATTGGTTTCGCTGAGATCACAGCGAGTCAGTAAGCTTCTCCATCTCCCCTTGAGACGGCCAAAAGCACACTCCACCACCATTCTGCACTTGCTCAGCCGGTAGTTGAAGAGTTCTTTTTCACTGTCCAGGGCACCTGTATAGGGCTTCATGAGCCAGGGCATTAGCGGGTAGGCTGGGTCCCCGAGGATCACTATAGGCATCTCCACATCCCCAAGAGTTATTTTGTGGTCCGGGAAGTAAATACCTTCCTGTAGCCGTCTAAACAGACCAGAGTTCCTGAAAACACGAGCGTCATGAACCTTGCCCGGCCATCCAACGTTGAAGTTGGTAAAACGTCCCCTATGGTCCACCAGTGCTTGCAGCACCATTGAAAAGTAGCCCTTTCTGTTAATGTACTGGCTGGACTGGTGCTCCGGTCCCAGGATAGGGATGTGAGTTCCATCTATAGCCCCACCGCAGTTTGGGAATCCCATCGCGGCGAAGCCATCTATGATGACCTGCACGTTTCCCAGGGTCACTACCTTTGAGAGCAGTAGCTCAACGATTGCATTGGCTACTTGCATCACAGCAACCCCCACGGTAGATTTGCCCACGCCAAAGTGGTTCGCGACTGACCGGTAGCTGTCTGGCATTGCAAGCTTCCAGAGGGCTATGGCCACTCGCTTCTGGACAGTCAGGGCTGCTCGCATCCGGGTGTCCTTGCGCTTCAGGGCAGGGGACAGCAGCTCACAAAGTTCCAGGAAAGTTCCCTTACGCATGCGAAAGTTTCACAGCCACTGTGATTCATCCCAGACCTGCAGCACTATGCGGTCCCACCAGTCCGTGCTTGTTTCCCGGGCCCAGAATCGCCGTTCCACAGCATCAACATGACCCATTGCCACCATGATATCCACGGCGCGGGGTCCCATGCTTTGCGAGAGGTCTGTGCCACTCTCAGACTTCATGTCCTCACCGAGCTGCCGTAGCCTCCTCGCCCGATTTCTCAGCATCTGCCTCTGAAAAAGGTGGATGATAAGGTGCGAGGTGTTGACAACGGCCATAACTGCAGCGATGGTCGCAGCGGGCTCCATGCTCGCAGTGCTGTGGCGTCCGCACTGTCACTCACCAGAAAAGTGCGCGAACTGATTGCCCGCCGCCTCTTTCAGGAAGGGAGGGCGGGAGTGACGGTTGAATGACAACAGTTACCCAAAACCACCCTCGACACATTTTTTGCCCCAGCAGGCATTGGGGGCTCGTCCCTGAATTCCAATGGGCAGCGGGGACTGCGGGAACTGTGGGATAGCTGCCCACAGTGCACCGCTTCCAATGTCGACGCTTGCCCCGTTAGTGTGGATTCACAAAGTCAAATTACTGTTCTTAGTGTGGATACACACGTTCGACTTTGTAATATCGGTTCCACTAATTCGATTTAAGTAAAATCGAACTACTCTCGTAGTGTAGACATACCCTTCGTGTTTAACCTAATTTATTTCTACATGTTCTCAGCTGCATATGCTCCCCTTATTGTTCAGTCTATTGTCAGAGAAACAACAGTTATGACTGCTTCATTGTGATATCTGACTTATTGGTCTTGGGTCAGCAGGGGAGGACTGCCATCATCTACATTAGGACGAGCCAAGCAGAAACGAGAAACTGAGTGTATTGCGGCAGAGCTGCCATGCCAACACAACCCCCCAGGCTGGATGTGGAATTGCAGCACCTTTTCCCCCAGTTTCCCACACCTTCCTGTGGCCTATTCTGGCCATAGGAGTGACTGGCGCTCCAGCCAGATTGTTGTACAAAGTCCAGTCCCTTCTGGGGCCACAGAGTCCTTTATCAAAGTCCAACAGATAATATGAACACAACTAAACCTCCAGCCCAGCCAGACTCAGCAGGCCACCTCTTCCTCCCGGGCACACCTCGACTGCTATAACCTTTCCCCATGCCTCATCCTGTTACCCGCATAAAATTCTCTGTTACGCACATTCTAGGGCACCCGCCTTTACCCTTCCGTGGGCTTAAGGCGTAACCCTGTTAATTTAGGCACCTCCACCCTTTCCCAGTTCCTAGGGCTCTGGGTATAAGGCACCCAACTTTACCCTAAATTTGTTGCCCGCACACTCTAGGATATCCCACCTCTACCTAGTTCCTAGAGCTCAAGGCATAACCCAGTTGATTTAGGCACCCCCACTCTTTCCCAGTTCCTAGGGCTCCAGGAGAAAGGAACCTAACTTTACCCCTCCGTGGGCTCTGGGTAAACACCCATTCCCTGTGGACTCAGAGCAAACACCCATTCCCTGTGGAATCAGGGCTTAATCTTTGCAGGTTTATGGGGTCTTTTACCAGTGAAAGAGCCTTACTCAGTAATATTCTACTTAACCTCTATTTATTAACAATCACCAAAACAGAATGCACACACTAAGCATACAATGCTCACCACTCTCAATAAGGCAGATGAACTTTTCCTAATGGCCAGTCAGGATCAGTTCATCTGGGGACCCCAGCTGCTGCATGGTTATGACTGGCAGGGTGTTGAGGTCTGGCAGCTCTGATTTTGGAGCTGTGCCCTGGAGTTGGTTCCAAAGAACTTCCTTTTGGACTTCACTTTATATAGTGAAACTAGAGTCTTGCTTAGCTGTACTTTAACCAATCCTTTTACTAAAATATTACTAAACAATTTTCTAACCAATCCTAACATATTGTAAAACAATTCTTTAACCAATCATACCCCACCCACCATAGTTGATTTACACCTAGCAAAATTAGTTATGCAACAGACAGAAACAATCAAAGAACCAGACAGAGACCATACAGATAAACAATAGAGAAGTGGGAACCATAAAGATAAATCAATAAAGAAGTAGAGATTTCACAACCACAATTTGCCAGACAGGATGCTATCAAACAAAGTTTTCTTTAACCATCTTAAGATCTGTTTATTTATCTGGTCATGGTGGGTGCTATTAGGACAGGATCGCCTTCTTAATAGCCCAATGTTACATTGTTTTAATGTAATTTAGATGGAATGTGAGGATGTGACTTTTTTGCTTCTTGGCACATGGCTGCTGCTCTCCTAAGATGGCTGCAGGAAAAAAGGCCTCAGATCTTACAATATGGCTGCAGGAAAAGACCTCTGCTTTACAATCCCAGACTCCTGTGTCTCCAACAACCTCGCTGCACACTCCTGCACTCGCTTAGGGGGTCAAGTAGGGTGACCAGATGTCCTGATTTTATAGGGACAGTCCCGATTTTTGGGTCTTTTTCTTATATAGGCTCCTTTTACCTCCCACTCCCTGTCCCGATTTTTCAGATTTGCTGTCTGGTCACCCTGGGCAGGCTGCTGCTCATCAGTGTTCCTGCCTGTAGTCAGGATACAGCTCACCCTGAGAGTAGCATGTCTGCTTTTCTCCCCTTCCCGCTTCTCAGCCTTCTTTCAGTCTGAGGGAGCAGGCACTTCCCACCTCCTTTCCTCTGGCTCTTTCCTTTCCAACTGAGCTCACCCAGCTCTTTATGGAAATCCCAGGTATCCCCCAGCTGGGTTGGGTTGGATAGCTAAGTTGAGCCACCAGATCTCTTAAAGGGCCAGTCAGCCTGTGACAGAGATGCCTTGGGCAGAGGACCATAAGGCAGTGGTCCTCAGCCTTATTACATAGGAGGGCCACATAAACCTAAGCACAACCTTGTGTGGGCCAGACAAATTCTACATATTTTAATAGGATTTAAAGTCATCTGTATTGATTTATATTTTATATGCATTTAGATAGGTTGTGTAAATTAAAATGATGTAAACATGACAACAAAATACTAATGAATTGGCCGTTAGTATATTGTGTTGAAGCAGGCTGTGGGCCTTATGAAATGCTCTGATTGGCCGTGTACGGCCTGCAGGCTGTAGGTTGGGCACCCCTGAGTCCTTTGCAATATATATTCTACTCTGTGGGCTGGCTCCTGAGAGGTGCTGAGCACTTGAAGATTCCATTGACTTCAACAAACATTGCAGTCACTCAGCACTCAGCTCCATTTTATTTTCATCTATACAATTTGTGCCCATACATTATATGAAAATCGTACTGACTTGTTTGAACTAGAAATGTGGTAAGTTGTGAAACAGAGCCAGATCCTCTCTTGAGTACATCAGCATCCACTTTTTTAGTGGTGCAATGCTAACTTAGGCCTGGTCTACACTACGAGTTTAGGTTGACTTTAGCAGCGTTAAATCGAATTAAGCCTGGACACGTCCACACGACGAAGCCCTTTTTTTCGACTTAAAGGGCCCTTTAAACCGGTTTCTTTACTCCACCTCCGACGAGGGGATTAGCGCTAAAATCGGCCTTTGCGGGTCGGATTTGGGGTAGTGTGGACGGAATTCGACGTTATTGGTCTCCGGGAGCTATCCCACAGTGCTTCATTGTGACCGCTCTGGACAGCACTCTCAACTCAGATGCACTGACCAGGTAGACAGGAAAAGCCCCGCGAACTTTTGAATTTCATTTCCTGTTTGCCCAGCGTGAAGAGCACAGGTGACCACGCAGAGCTCATCAGCACAGGTAACCATGATGGAGTCCCAGGATCGCAAAAGACCTCCAGCATGGACCGAACGGGAGGTACGGGATCTGCTCGCCATATGGGGAGACGAATCAGTGCTAGCTGAACTCCGTATCAGTAAACGAAATGGCAAAATATTAGAAAAAGTCTCAAAGGCCATGAAGGACAGAGGCCATAACAGGGATGCACAGCAGTGCCGCGTGAAAATTAAGGAGCTAAGGCAAGCCTACCACAAAGCCAGAAAGGCAAACGGAAGGTCTGGGGCAGAGCCGCAAACATGCCGCTTCTACGCGGAGCTGCATGCCATTCTAGGGGGTGCAGCCACCACTACCCCAACCGTGTGCTTTGACTCCGTCAATGGAGAAACACGCAACAGGGAAGCGGGTTCGGGGTACGCGGAAGATGATGATGATGAAGACAATGAAGATAGCTCACAGCAAGGAAGCGGAGAAACCGGTTTCCCCAACAGCCAGGATATGTTTATCACCCTGGACCTGGAACCAGTAACCCCCAAACTCACCCAAGGCGTGCTCCCAGACTCTGAGGGCACACAAGGGACCTCTGGTGAGTGTACCTTTGTAAATATTACACATGGTTTAAAAGCAAGCGTGTTTAATGATTAATGATTAATTTGCCCTGGCAATCGCGGCCAGTACAGCTATTGGAAAAGTCTGTTAACGTGTATGGGGATGGAGCGGAAATCCTCCAGGGACATCTCCAGAAAGCTCTCCTTCATGTACTCCCAAAGCCTTTGCAAAAGGTTTCTGGGGAGGGCTGCCTTATCCCGTCCGCCATGGTAAGACACTTTACCACGCCAGGCCAGTAGCACGTAGTCTGGAATCATTGCATAACAAAGCATGGCAGCATATGGTCCCGGTGTTTGCTGGCATGCAGACAACATCCATTCCTTATCTCTCTTTGTTATCCTCAGGAGAGTGATATCATTCACGGTCACCTGGTTGAAATGGGGTGATTTTATTAAGGGGACATTCAGAGGTGCCCGTTCCTGCTCGGCTGAACAGAAATGTTCCCCGCTGTTAGCCACGCGGTGGGGGGGGAGGGGTGAAGTGATCATCCCAGAGAGTTGGGTATGGGGGGGGGGGTAGTTGGGTTTGTGCTGCATGTTAACCCGGAAACCGCAGCCCCTCCTTTTACATTGCAAACCCATTTTAAATGGCCAACCCAATGGGTCCTTGGTATGGGAAATGAGGGCGCTGCTGTTTGAAACCATTCCCACATGTTATGAAGGTTAAAAAAGCCAAAAGACTGTGGCTTACCATGGTTGCCTGCAAGCCGAATTCTGTTGCCTGGCACTGCGTGAGTGATCTCTCACACCAAACCGGCGGGCCCTCAATATAAGAGGAAAAATGCGACCTTGTAACGAAAGCACATGTGCTGTGTAATGTGAACAGCAAAATTTAACGTGAAAGAGTGTACCCATTGTTCTCTAAAATGTGTCTTTTTTAACCACCTCTCCCTTCTCCTCCACCAGCTGCAAATGTTTCTCCTTCGCAGAGGCTAGCGAAGATTAGAAGGAGAAAACGGCGGACTCGGGATGATATGTTCACGGAGCTCCAGATGTCCTCCCACGCTGAAAGAGCACAGCAGAATGCGTGGAGGCAGTCAATGTCAGAGTGCAAAAAAGCACAATATGAACGAGAGGAGAGGTGGCAGGATGAATCGCGGGCTGAACAGAGCAAGTGGTGGGCTGAAGAGGATAGGTGGCGTCAGCTTGCAGACAGAAGGCAAGAGTCGATGCTCCGGCTGCTGGAGCATCAAACTGATATACTCCAGCGTATGGTTGAGCTGCAGGAAAGGCAGCAGGAGCAGAGACCGCCGCTACAGCCCCTGTGTAACCAACAGCCCTCCTCCTCAAGTCCCATTGCCTCCTCACCCAGACGCCCAAGAACACGGTGGGGGGGCCTCTGGCCACCCAGTCACTCCACCCCAGATGATTGCCCGAGCATCAGAAGGCTGGCCTTCAATAAGTGTTAAAGTTTTAAACTGCAGTGTGTCCTTTTCCTTCCCTCCTCCCCCACCCATCCCGGGCTACCTTGGCAATTATCCCCGTAGTTGTGTGATGAATTAATAAAGAATGCATGAATGAGAAGTAACAATGACTTTATTGCCTCTGCAAGCGGTGCTCGAAGGGGGGAGGGGAGGGTGGGGTGGTTGGTTTACAGGGAAGTAGAGTGAACTGGGGGGGGGGCAGAGGGTTCATCAAGGAGAAACAAACAGAAGTTTCACACCGTAGCCTGGCCAGTCACAAAACTGATTTTCAAAGCTTCTCTGATGCGCACCGCGCCCTGCTGTACTCTTCTAACCGCCCTGGTGTCTGGCTGCGCGTAATCAGCGGCCAGGCGATTTGCCTCAACCTCCCACCCCGCCATAAATGTCTCCCCCTTACTCTCACAGATATTGTGGAGCGCACAGCAAGCAGCAATAACAATTGGAATATTGGCTTCGCTGAGGTCTATCCGAGTCAGTAAACTGCGCCAGCGCGCTTTTAAATGTCCAAATGCACATGCCACCACCATTCGGCACTTGCTCAGCCTATAGTTGACCAGGTCCTGACTACTGTCCAGGCTGCCTTTGTACGGCTTCATGAGCCATGGCATTAAGGGGTAGGCTGGGTCCCCAAGGATAACGATAGGCATTTCAACATCCCCAACAGTTATTTTCTGGTCCGGGAAGAAAGTCCCTTCCTCCAGCTTTCGAAACAGACCAGACTGCCTGAAGACGCGAGCATCATGTACTTTTCCCGGCCATCCCACATTGATGTTGGTGAAACGTCCCTTGTGATCCACCAGGGCTTGCAGCAGCATTGAAAAGTACCCCTTGCAGTTTATGTACTCGGTGGCTTGGTGCTCCGGTGCCAAGATAGGGATATGGGTTCCATCTATCACCCCACCACAGTTTGGGAATCCCATTGCAGCAAAGCCATCCACTATGATCTGCACGTTTCCCAGAGTCACTACCCTTGATATCAGCAGGTCTTTGATTGCGTTGGCTACTTGGATCACAGCAGCCCCCACAGTAGATTTGCCCACTCCAAATTGATTCCTGACAGACCGGTAGCTGTCTGGCGTTGCAAGCTTCCACAGGGCTATCGCCACTCGCTTCTCAACTGTGAGGGCTGCTCTCATCCTGGTATTCTGTCGCTTCAGGGCAGGGGAAAGCAAGTCACAAAGTTCCATGAAAGTGCCCTTACGCATGCGAAAGTTTCACAGCCACTGGGAATCGTCTCACACCTGCAACACGATGCGGTCCCACCAGTCTGTGCTTGTTTCCCGGGCCCAGAATCGGCGTTCCACGCCATGAACCTGCCCCAGTAACACCATGATTTGCACATTGCTGGGGCCCGTACTTTGTGAGAGGTCTATGTCCATGTCAATTTCCTCATCACTCTCGTCACCGCGCTGCAATCGCTGCAATCGCCTCCTCAGCTGGTTTTGCTTTGGCATGTTCTGGCTCTGCATATACTCCAGGACAATGCGCGTGGTGTTCATAGTGCTCATAATTGCCGCGGTGATCTGAGCGGGCTCCATGATCCCAGTGCTATGGCGTCTGGTCTGAAAAAAGGCGCGAAACTAGTATCTGACGGAGGGAGGGAGGGGCGACTGACGACATGGTGTACAGGTACAGGGAATTAAAATCAACAAAGGTGGCTGTGCATCAGGGAGAAACACAAACAACTGTCACACAGAATGGCTCCCCCAAAGATTGAACTCAAAACCCTGGGTTTAGCAGGCCGTTGATTTCACGGAGGGAGGGGGAAGCAAATGAATACAGAACAAATCTGGTCCATCTATTTTTTACATCTTAAGCTGGCAGCAGACGGTGCAGCATGACTGATAGCCATCGGCATCTTCGGGGTGCTTGGCAGAAAATGATGTACTACGACTGATAGCCATCATCGTCAAGAATCAGATGCCCAGAGTGGAAAGTTTGGTGCAGTATTTCTTAGAGAAATCTGCTGAAGAACTTTCCCGGGTGCCTCTGATTGAACTCACTGAGGAGTATGACGACGACGGATACCAGTCATAATACACCATCCACTGCCAAAAGGCAAGGAGCTGCTGCTGTGTAGCAATGCAGCCCCACGTCTGCCAGCACCCAGATAGCCGATGACGGCTACCAGTCATACTGCACCGTCTGCTGCCAAAAGGCAATTAGCTGCTGCTGTGTAGCAATGCAGTACCACGTCTGCCGGCACCCAGATGACATATGGTGACGGTGAGCTGAGCTGAGCTGAGCGGGCTCCATGCTTGCCGTGGTATGTTGTCTGCACAGGTAACCCAGGTAAAAAGGCGCGAATCGATTGTCTGCCGTTGCTCTGACGGAGGGGGAGGGGCCTGACGACATGTACCCAGAACCCCCCGCGACACTGTTTTGCATGATCAGGCATTGGGATCTCAACCCAGAATTCCAATGGGCGGCAGAGACTGCGGGAACTGTGGGATAGCTACCCACAGTGCAACGCTCCGGAAGTCGACGCTAGCCTCGGTACTGTGGACGCGGTCCGCCGACTTAATGCACTTAGAGCATTTTATGTGGGGACACACACAATCGACTGTATAAAACCGATTTCTATAAAACCAGCTTCTATAAATTCGACCTAATTTCGTAGTGTAGACATACCCTTACACTAGCTGAGGCTGCATAGGCCCATAAACTTTACAGTCAAAATCCACGTACATGGAGACAAACAAATGCTGGATAGTACTAAAAGACAGTTAAGAAATACACATGCTCTACAATCATCATTTTTTTCACAAAGACATGAGCCATTTCATGCCTCAGTGCATCTGCTTTACTCTCTGAGCTTATTAAAGGGATTTTTCAAAGATGATTTTTTTGAGAGGAACAAAATAATTAAAAATGCCTCTTTTTTCCTAGCCATGCATTGGTTGAAAGAACGTGAATGATATACAGCTTGTCATTTAAGCATATCTGTGAGTCATTCAATTTTGCACTCCAAGGAGTGTGAAGGATGAATGGGATTTGTTGGGATTCAGTACAATTTCCAAATCCCCAAGAGATTCATATCAAAACTCTCCACTTTCTCCTATGATTTATTTGCAATCTTCGTGAGTCACAGCATTTCCATAGAGGAATGCAGCACTATTCAGGCATGAGTGCATGTAGGGACAATTTCTTGTGTTTAATCCTAACAGACACCTTTTGTCATATTAACTTGACAGGTACATTTCTTAATGGATATATTCTCCACACAATCACCACACTGGTTTCTAGGGATGATAATCCAGCACAGAGCATCATTCTGGCAGCATCAAAGACATGAATAGGAGATACTGTTAATGTAGAAGTGGGATTTCCATTCATTCCTGTCTAACCCATTTATTTCCTGGATACTGACTAATAACAAAACTTGTTTAGATGTTTAGACATTTGGATTACTAGCATTTTGATATCAAGAACCAATCCAAAAATTCAACGATTCATTGACTTTAAGGCCAGAAGGGAACGTCATGATCATTTAGTCTGACCTCCTGTACATCTCAGGCCACAACTTCACCCACCTACTCCTATAATAGACCCATAACCTCTCGCTGAGTTACTGAAGTCCTCAAATCTTAATTTAAAACCTTCAAGTTACAGAGAATCTACCGTTTACTCTAGTTCAAACCAGCAAGTGCCCCATGCCCCATGTTGCAGAGGAAGGCGAGAAATCTCCAGGGTCTCTGCCAATCTGATCTGGGGGGGAAATTCCTTCCCGACCTCAAATATGGAAATTAGTTAGATGCTGAACATGTGGGTGAGACCTAGCAGCCAGACACTTGGGAAAGAATTCTCTATAGTAACTCAGACGCTGGAGATATCTGCTAATGACAGTTGCAGATGGGCCATATGCCACTATAGGCAACCTCATCATACCACCTCCTCCATAAACTTATCAAGCTTAGTCTTGAAACAAGTTAGGTTTTTTGCCCCCACAGCTTGGAAGGCTGTTCCAGAACTTTACTCTGATAGTTAGAAACCTCTGTCTAATTTCAAGCCTAAACTTGTTGATGGCCAGTTTATATCCATTTGTTCTTGTGCCAACGTTGGCCCTTAACTTAAATAACTCCTCTCCCTCCCTGGTGTGCTTATAAAGAGCAATCATATCTCCCCTCAGCTTTCATTTAATTAGGCTAAACAAGCCAAGGTCTTTAAGTCTCTCCTTGTGAAATAGATTCTCCATTCCTCTGATCATCCTAGTCGCCTTCCTCTGCACCTGTTCCAGTTTGAATTAATCTTTCTTAAACATGAGAGAACAGAATTGCACACAGTATTCCAGATGAGGTCTCACCAGTGCCTTGTACTAACACTTCCCTATCTCTACTGGAAACACCTCACCTGATGCATCCTAGGATTGCATTAGCCTTTTTCACATTGGCGGCTCAGAGTCATCCTGTGATCAACCAATACACCCAAGTCTTTCTTCTCCTCTGTCACTTCCAATTGATAAATTCTCAGCTAATGGCAAAAATTCTTCTTGTTAGTCCCTAATACATTGCACTTTGTACTATTAAATTTTATCCCATTTCTATTACTCAGTTTTTCAAAATCATCCAGATCTTCTTGTATGATATTTTGGTCCTCATCCATATTGGCAATACCTGTTTGTATCATCTACAAATTTTATTAGCACACGCCCACTTTTTGTGCCGAGGTTAAATAAGATTCGTCCCAAGCATGGGCACCGACTCTGTGGGTGCTCCGGGACTGAAGCACCCATGGGGAAAAAATAGTGGGTGCTCAGCACCCACCGGCAGCCCCGCTGATCAGTGCCTCCAGCCTGCCGTGATCAGCTGTTCAGTGGCATGCAGGAGGTGCTGGGGGGAAGGAGGAGGAGACGGCGCAGGAAGAGGCAGGGGCAGGGGTAGTGGCTTGGGGAAGGGGTGGAGTGGGGGTGGGGCCTGGGGTAGAGCAAGGGTCGAGCAGCCCTGGGAACAGAGGAAGTTGGTGCCTATGGTCCCTGAGGAACTCCACTAGTAACCTCCCTCCATCCTGACAGTTCACCTTTCAGCATGACCCATTGTAGTCTCCCCTTTAACCGGTTCCCTACCCACCTTACCCACTCAATCTATCATTGCAAGTATCTAAAACAGTTTTTGGTCATACAAAACTCAGGTAAATGATAACTGGCTGAATCAATCTTGTGAAGGATTTCATTGCATCTAAAATTAACGGAAAGAAATGTCAGCATGTGTATTTAGAATGGGAACTCTGAGATTTGGCTGCAAGTCTATATGCACAAGTTATTTAAATTTCCTATGTTGCTGAAATTTACAAGGTGTGTAACAGAGGTGACAGATTCTTATAAAAAGTGGGTGTCCACAAGGCTCTGTCCCCTCCATGGCCCCACCCCTGTCCCTCCTCTTCCCCCACCCCCTGGCCAAACTGGAAGCTGGAGCCAGACCAGGGAACCCAGGCCCCACCACCTCGCTGGGGTGGAGGGCCTGAGAGCAGTCCCCGGCCCCGCCCCCCGAGCCTCCTGCCCAGGGCAGGCAGAGGGTCCGTGGCTCCCCACAGCTCTTACCCCGACCTGGCTCCAGCTTTTGGTCTGGCCTGGGGGCCAAAGAGCTGCAGCCAGGCCATGGTAAGAGCCGTCCGGGCAGCTGTGGGGAGCGGCAGACCCTCCATTTGCCCTGGGCAGAGGGACTGGGGGGGCGGGGAAACAGGTCGAGGGCTGCTCTTGGGCCCCTCTACCCCGGGCAGGTGGAAGGTCCATGGCTCCCCACAGCTGCCCGGGCTCCCCAGGCCACTCTTACCCGGGCCAGGTTCCAGCTTCCAGCCTGGCTGGGGGGCAGGGCCTCAGGGGGAAGAGGAGGGGCAGGGTGCTGGGCCTGTGGCAAAAAGTAGACCGGACCAGTAGCGTAGCTAGGGGGGGAGCAGGGGGCGCGGCCGCTCCCCCTGAGGTCATTTTCCAAAAGCGGCGCCTTTCTGCGCAGCCAGCAATGGGCTCCGGACTCGGGTTTTGCATGCGGCCGCTGGCTGGCTCTCCGCTCCACACCGCTCTCCTGCATCCCCAGCCCGGCTCGCTCACTTGCTCCGGGGCTGCAGGCAGCGTCAGCTGGTTGCCTGGCTCCCCGGCGAGGAGGAGGAGGCTCCTGTCCGCCTGCAGCTGCCCGGATCGCTAAGCTGAGCCCCGGCAGGGGTGGGCTCTGCTGGGAGGGAAAGGGGCGGCAGCGCAGCCCCCCAGCGCGGTGGGGGAAGAGGGGGGCCGAGGAGCAGCAGGCTCGTGGAGGCAGCTCGCCACCGCTGCAGGTTGTTGAGGGTCTCACCCTGCAGTGTCTGCACGGTCACCCCCTGCCTGCCTGCCATGCTCCTCCTCGCCCTGCAGCCTCTGCGCTGCATGCTCCCCCACTCACCCTGCAGCCTCTGTCTGGCGAGGCTTCGGACACTCAGCCGGGACCGGGGCAGCTCGGGTCCCTGCACATGCCGCACTCCCCACCTCGCGCCGCAGCCTCCTTCCTGACGCCACCCGAGCATGTTCCCCCAGCCTGTGCCTGCTGGAAACAGCTCCCGCGGCAATCGGTTCTGATCCGTGCGGGGCTGGCGGGGCCGCAGGAAGGGTCAGCGTGGAGGGGAGCTGGGCTGACTCCGTCCCCAGGCCACCTGGCCTGTATTGAGGGGCGCCCTTTGGGGCCCAAAGTCCTGCACCGAGATGGTGCGTTAGGACGCTGCTGCCCATCAAGCATTTGACCAGCTCCAGCGCTTGGGGGGAGCCTGTCTCTGTGCTGATCAATGCGGGGTTTGTCCTTGACTTCAATAGGGGAAGGAGCAGGATTTCACCTTTCCTGGTTTCCGAGCAGTGCCTGTGACTTACCACACGTCTTATAGTGCCACGTATCCCAACAATAATCTTTGTCCTTGATTTTTCATAGGGATATATCCTGGATGGCCTTGAAAAGCAGGTGATTCCCTTACTAGTGCTAATGCCAAGTACTCAAAAAATCATGAGGCAAGCCCCCAAATATCCCGAGATTGGCTTAAAAATTATGAGATTTTAAAATATAATACAATTGGGGTTCTTTTTATTTGCCTTCGAGTTTTTGAGCTTTTAGGGTTTCTGTTTTCCAGCTTTGCCCCTCTCCCATGAGGGCTAGTATCTTGTATTTGTTGTTGTTAATGAAAGCTGAGATTCTCACATACTCACAGGCCTGTGCTTAATTCGTAATGAAAGATGCCAGGGCTCAAGCAATTTTTTTACTTTCATAACTGACGCAGCAAGCCCAAAGGTACCAGGGCTATGAATTGCCAAGCCTACAGGTGCTGGGACTCAGCCTTGGCAAACCTTCGCACAAATTAAGCACTGTGTGTATGTGTGTGTGTGTGTGTACATGTGTGTGTGTGTACAGCTTAAATTGGTTAAAAACCCTAACTTTCAGTACTCAGTGTTTCAAAAACGTTAGACTGCCAACCTGTGTCATAGAGATGTCTTTTGTTTAAAAAAAAACCCCATGAATAAAGCTACTTTAAGGGAAATTACTGCTTTGTCCAACCCCGAAGAGCTATGAGATCTTTGCTCACCAATTCTCATAAAACTTGTATTTGTCATGCCTTTTTGGTGAATTTAGTATTACGGTCTATTATAAATAAAGTGCATTTCATTGATTGATTTTTAAAATGAAATTAGTAACTGGAAAAAATGGCCAGTATTT
Source organism: Emys orbicularis (assembly GCF_028017835.1). Classification (NCBI taxonomy): domain Eukaryota; kingdom Metazoa; phylum Chordata; order Testudines; family Emydidae; genus Emys; species Emys orbicularis. Next base: position 32,855,076 of record NC_088685.1, read on the forward strand.
TTTTTAAACCTGTGACAATTATAAACTACTGTAATCTGTCATTTACTTTCTAGAATCTAAAGTATATCTAAGTATAATCTAAAGTTCTCCTGCAAAATGCCGGCTGTGCAAACCCTTCCATGGCTGGATCATTCTTGTGTTTTTATTTTAAGTACAAAATAAATATGTATAACGAATTTAAAAGTATGTAATTAGTAATTTGATATGTTGGGTGGCGCCTTTTTTTATGTGTTCGCTCCCCCTGATGTTAGAACTTGGCTACGCCACTGGACAGGACAGGCCCATCCACTTTCAAAAGTGGGAGGGCCATGGCCTAGTGCCCCTCCCCTGGTTTTGGTGCCCTGGTGTGTAAAAGGCAGGAGACCAAATTCTTCCTTTTGACCTACCTAGCCATCCGCATTGACTTCTACTCAGAGTCACAGACAGGTAAAGACCAGAACAGAATTCATCACAGGGGATCCAGTCCAGCAAGAATTATGATTAATTTGCATCTTTACAAACAGTGAATGCTATTTCTAAATATTAAAGCAGCAAAAGCTAGTACATAAGAATTCTTAGCTGTAGAGATGCAAGTGTTACTGGAAGTCTGATGAGATTTTTTTATTTTTTTCCCAAGTATTTCTACTGAACTCTCGGATCAGATACCAGACTGGCATCCCTGGAGAGTGAAGCTTTTTGTCCACAGCATCTGTACCCCATGGCCAAGGGTAACAAAAACTGCCCCACCAATGCGTATCAACCGCTAAGTGCAAAAGCATGTGCAGCGTCGCTAGGTGTGAAAGAGTAGCAGCATGCATACAAAGGGGACAGAGCAAAGAGAGGTGTGAAAGAGAAGGGCACAAGCTGAGGGGGGTGAGTAAGTGAGAGAAAATACATAGCGTGATGAGGAGTTGCAGAGAGGAAGAATATCTTCTCTCTACATTTATTGACTTTTCTGGGTTAAAAACTCTTCTTTAATATAACTGTAAGCCCTAGCTGTCACATAGTACTTTTCATCCATAAATATCGAACTGCTTCACAAAGGAGGTTAGTATCATTACCCCCATTTTACAGATGGTAAAACCGAGGCACACAGAGGTTAAGTGACTTGCTCAAGGTCACTCAGCAAGTCAGTGGTGGATCAGGAATAGAACCCAGCTCTCCTAAGTCCCATTTTTGTGCTCTAGCTACGAGGCCACACAGAATTACAAGTATGTGCTCTCTAAAAAGTATTAGTTCTAGACAGCTCCTAGCACAGTGGCTCTATGTGCTTTTGCACTTTTTTCCAGCTCATACAATCTTAGGGGCAAAACCATAGCAAAAATGAATGGCTTCATTCCAACCCAAAAGCATAAGTCACCAATAACGCAGTAAAAACAAACTACCCTCCAACTACCCCTTCCCAAAAGCCTCAGAAAACAGATGAGCTTTGCAATATGCCCTGAAGGATAATTCCAGTGAGTCTACATTGGTTAAAAGATACCCTGGATATCCAGAGGCAATAGGGGATCTAAAATGCCCCCCACATTTAAAACCTGCAAAATACTGCCTCAGATAGGAAGGCTGGTATAATCCCTACTATTTCTTCCCCACACACTAACTGTATCTTAGTCTGTTCTGCATTAAGCTTCAGCCAGCAACTGCCACAATTCAATAGAGACACCATGTCATTTGTTCCACCACGCCAGCTGGATCACATGTCACCAGTACAGTATGTACACACTGAATGGAAGGATAACACCTTAGAACACTGTAGTACCCCACATCAGAGTCTGCTGGGAACAGATAAGCAATTGCCCAGTACTGGGACCTATCATAAAGAAAAGAATGGAGCCCCTCACAAATGACATCATCGGTTTTGCTGGGGACAGGAGGTGTGTTAACAGTATGTATGGTCATGACTAAGAGTACTGAAAGTAGGTTGACAGATTGAAAAGAATCAGACACACAATCTGCACCCACTACTTGGAGGAAGTCACTGACCAACATGATTAGTTCAGTTTCTGACTCAGATCCCAAACCAGACGAACTGTAGTCCAGAAAAATCTGAGGACTGCACATACCCCCAGGATTGCCATGCCAAAACCTTCTCAATGAATACACTTTTCCCAAAACTGGAGATTTCATACTACTTGACAAAATTGTACAGATCAAATGTTGGCTTTTAGAGCAGCAGCCTCATCAGTGCCTCCTTGCAGTGACCTGACATCTTGCCTTTCTTAAGAGAGATATTGAGAATATCAAGAGCAGACCCAATGTTTACCCACTGGCTTTCACAAACCCAAGCATCCTGGATATACCTCAGAAGTCATGATCCAAAGCTCCTCCAGTGCCTCCATAGCCTCCATGGAGCAACACTGGCTAAAGTCCAAGCAAAAAAGGTATAACATTTGTCCCCGTGAGACATTGTTTTGCTGCTATGGAGACAGATAGTGGAGTGTGAATCTGAGCAATCTGGTCTGCAGAACAGAATGAAAATTCTGTGAAGCAAGAAAATCTTCACCCAAACCGAGTGGAGGCAACTCATATTACCCACGCTACCCCCCACTTGGAACAGCCCAACTGTTAGTGATTTTGTGGATGATGTGATGGAAGAGAAGATGTTTTTCTACACCTCCTGCACTGTCATGACCTAAGACTTCAAAAACCCATTATGTAGCAATCAAGCAGACTTAGCCACTGGTCCTCTGCCTGTCTTTAGTCTTACTTTAAACACATCCGCCATGCCTTTAAGTCATTTCACTGGCTCCCCATTGTGCTGTACATCACATTCAAACTTGCGGTCATCTTTCACGTCTCTTCTTCATTTAGGTCCTGCTTATATCTTTGACCTGATCTCCTTTTGTCCCATCCACTTCAGTGACGTCAGTTTCAATATCTCTTTTAGAGTATTTCAGAAACATCTCCATGCCTCCTTCCATTCTGCCCTGATGTAAGGAGACTTTCCAAAATCTTTGTCAACCCTCCACTCTCACCTATTTCAGCTCACTCTTTTGCATCAACTACAAAAAAAAAAGTGTTTACACTAACATACAAGACACTTTTGAGCCCTCAAGCTGTATGTACGCCTGAGTGACTGCATCATCATATCTATGTCATACTCATGTCCTCCTTCCCTTCTCCCCTTCCCCGGTACATTTTATCATCGTTTGCTGTCTAATCCATCATTAAGATTGTAAACTCTTCACAGAAAATACCTAAAACCCAGGTACCTGCCCTGACATGCTCAGCACACTTGTGAGTGCTATAAAATAACAATTAGTCAAAACTGCTACCTCCGAAGAACTACCACTATGTGATTGTGAAGGCACCAACAGAAATTGAAGGGGACCAATAAGGCAGAAATGAGATACAAGTGAGCGTGTGGTTCACAGAACTCAGAGGACAAAGCAGCAGGAGGATGTATGTGGAGTGCTCAGATTTATAAATAAAATAGGAGCTATGGAACTAAGAGACCTTTTCCAAGCTGCAAGCGCTTGGAGCCTAGGTGAAGTGTTTCGAGCAATCCAACTCAGAGCAGGCAGCAGCAGATGAGCAGGAGGACTCGTGAGCAAACAGCACCTAAGGCATGAGGTAGTGGAAGGAAAATGACAGGCAGCTTTGATGGGAGCCTTTGGGAGCAGCCAGATGCCGTTCTGAAGGCAACCAGGTCAGCAGTTCACACAAATAGCCTCATGATCACAAGCCTCTGCACAAAACTAAAACAATAAACTTGTTGAATTGCTGCAGACCAAACCCTGGAGTTAGGCAACCCAATTAGCTTTCATTTTAGAAAAATGATTTTAAAGGCAGGAAACTGACAAACTGAACAGGGATTTTCCCCTCTGAAAACCCTCCTGGATGTACTGCTGATGGCAGTGGATGCACTTTAAATAATTGCTAAGGAACTGACCACTGGTCTGAAGGAGTAAAAACAACCAACACCAAAGGTTATAAGAAAAACAAAGTTTTGAAGCAGGATGCGGTTTGGATGAGAGGCCATTAAAGTTGCTACCAGCTGCTGGTACAGGAATAGTGAGTTGCCAGTGGGAATGTTCCCATCTTTGAAAGTTTTTCAAGTAGTCATGACAATCCCAGCTACCAGCTGTTGTTGCAAATGGACAGTCAGTACCCCATCTTCAGACTTGTCTCAGTAAACAGCATGGTCTAAGACAGCCTAGCAGACCTGACTGTTCTTTGTATTGCAGAATCGGTTTGAGTGGATTCCCGCTGACAGCATATTTAATAGGTTGCCAACAAATGTGGAATCATCCCTATGAGCAATGCTCTCAAAACCTCATTTGAATCCAAAAAATGTGCTTCATTCCAGTAACAACACTGACAAGAACAGTAATTATTTTAAGTCAGTAAAGTATTGAACACTTGCAGATAACATTCACATAGCACCTCTCCTCCTGGAGATCCCAGCGCTTTTTACAAAACACAAAATAGGTGTGTGCTCTGAGCTAGATTGTGCCTCCATTACTCACGCTGAGGAATAGCCTGTGTTTGTACAGTCCCACTTAAGTCAAATGAACAAATATGGAAGTTGATTCTCCATTCCCTAACCAGTCCTTAGCCTCTCTACAATTACAAATAATTACACCTCTACCCCGATATAACGCTGTCCTCGGGAGCCAAAAAATCTTACCGCATTATAGGTGAAACCGCGTTATATCTAACTTGCTTTGATCTGCCAGAGCGCTGCTTTACCGCATTATATCCAAATTCGTGTTCTATTGTGTCGTGTTATATCGGGGTAGAGGTGTATTAGTAGTGTTGTGGTAGCTCTTAGACATGCCAGCCAAGATTGGGGACCCGCTGTACTAAGTGCTGCACATACACAGGGAAAGTCCTTGCCTCCAAAGAACTGACTAACTCGATAGACAAGACAAACAAATGGAGGCAGAAAGGAGGCATTTTTATCCACATTTCACAAACGGGGATCCGAAGCTCTGAGAGTTTAAGGGATTTGCAAGAAATCTGTGGATGACCTGAGAGTATAAATCCAGGTCTCTCAAATTCCAACCCAATGCCTTAACCATAAGGCCATCCTTCAGTGGAGTTACACCTTCATGAAACCAATTCAGCTGCAGTTTGATTGAAGAGCTCAAGATTTCAGCCTCTAATCAGTTCACTCACCACCAGAAGAGAACTCAGCAATTCTTTAGGACCTGACGTTAAAAATTAATATAAAATCCAACAGAAAATGCATTGGACAGGCCAGTCAGTTCTTTTACTCGAAAGGCCATATTAGGCATCAAACGACAACACCCTGACCTCTTAAATCTGCGTGATTGCACCATTTACCTGACAGGATTAGCTGCCTTCTGGACAGAACTGAGTTTTGTGCCCATTTTTTTTTTTTTTTTTTTAAAGAGACCTATACTTGGTGGATCAGATATACTGGTTAAATCACACAGCGTATGGTAGGTCCAAAGTGATAAAAAATATAAAACTATATCATGTTACCAAGAGAGACTACCACCAGTCTCTGCTCCTAAAGTGTTTACATCTCCATCATGTACATTACTGGTACCTGCAGAATCTCTCATGTTACTTAGAATTAACAAGTGGATCCTTTAAGAAAGCTCAACTGTACAGAGTCCTGTGGATGGAAGTTCCTGCTTTCCTTGAAGCCACTCTTCAGAGCTTAGTTAATATTCAGGGAGACTCCATTGTTCCTCACAACAGCCACCAATTCAGCAACAAAAATCAAATCATCTACTTTCTAAACTGGATAAATGAAACCGCTTACAAGTAAATTGGAAAATGTAATCAATATGCCCTGAAACATGTGCTTAAATTAGCATACATGACTACCAATTGGATTGCAAGTTAATCCATTAGAGCACTGCTCTGAAAGCCAAAGTGTTTGTTTGCATTATTAAACGATAAAAAAAGTAGTACAAATTCCTGTCCTCAAGACCCATGTAATCTTACATAGAACTATCCACCCTCTGGTAGGATCCCCTTTGCCATTTTATTATCATTAGATTTCATATTGTGAATTCAGCACTTGTGAGAAGTGCGGTATTGACAGCAGAGGAGACTCCGTTATTTCTCCACAGAATGCGTACAACCTGGGAAGAAGCAGTGCAAGCTTCCTCAAGAATCTATTCATGAGTTTCAACGCTACTCTAAAGCTATCACTTTGCAAGGGAGAGGGAATAGTTAGCAGCACCCAGATACCAAGGTGCTTGGTGCTTTACAAATACCAGAGACACATCCCATTGAGGAGGAAAGCTTGGAATCAGAAGCAGAGTCATTGCCAGGTATGTTCTAGTGCACAATGGAGCTTCTGGAAAAGGTGGCAAGAGGGTTCTAGCAAGGAGGGGAGTCATGGAATGATGCTGTTAAGGGGGATGCAGTGGGGGGTGGGGAGATGATGAAGAGGGGCCATTCCAATAAGTTGTCAGGAGTTCCAGTGGGGAAGAGAGTGGAGGCAGAAGCCATCAAGAGAAGTTGCCAGAGGAGACACATGGGAAAGGAAGCCCAAGGCAAGGAGTAGGTCTACTGGGGAAAGATGTCGAGAGGCTCCAGAGAGAGGGAAGCTACCATCTAACACAGCAGTTCCAGAGTTTAACATAAGAACATAAGAAAGGCCGTACTGGGTCAGACCAAAGGTCCATCTAGCCCAGTATCTGTCTACCGACAGTGGCCAATGCCAGGTGCCCCAGAGGGAGTGAACCTAACAGGCAATGATCAAGTGATCTCTCTCCTGCCATCCATCTCCATCCTCTGACGAACAGAGGCTAGGGACACCATTCTTACCCATCCTGGCTAATAGCCATTTATGGACTTAGCCACCATGAATTTATCCAGTCCCCTTTTAAACATTGTTATAGTCCTAGCCTTCACAACCTCCTCAGGTAAGGAGTTCCACAAGTTGACTGTGCGCTGCGTGAAGAAGAACTTCCTTTTATTTGTTTTAAACCTGCTGCCTATTAATTTCTTTTGGTGACCCCTAGTTCTTGTATTATGGGAATAAGTAAATAACTTTTCCTTATCCACTTTCTCAACATCACTCATGATTTTATATACCTCTATCATGTCCCCCCTTAGTCTTCTCTTTTCCAAACTGAAGAGTCCTAGCCTCTTTAATCTTTCCTCATATGGGACCCTCTCTAAACCCTTAATCATTTTAGTTGCTCTTTTCTGAACCTTTTCTAGTGCTAGAATATCTTTTTTGAGGTGAGGAGACCACATCTGTACACAGTATTCGAGATGTGGGCGAACCATGGATTTATATAAGGGCAATAATATATTCTCAGTCTTATTCTCTATCCCCTTTTTAATGATTCCTATGGTTTGCCAGACCATACTTCCAGCTCATGGGGACTTTATAAAAGTCACTGTCAATCACAGCAGCAGAGGGGGATCAAGTAATTCCTAGTCCATTAGCTAACCAGACAAGACCAAGACAAGAACAGTTTACATTCAGCTTTGGGGAGAAGACTGAAGTGTTTTACACCTGCTAGGCTAGAAACAGTCAATAACCATGTGTCATCCTATTTAAGTAAGTAGCTTTGCTGAGTGGGTGCAGTCCGGTATGAATAAAGGTGCCCAGCATTTAAGCATAGTTAGAAGAACTCTGGTAGAAACTAGGTGATTTCCATTAACTTAGGACCTCCCACCCATCATTAGAAAAGAGCATGTTTTCTATTAAGCCATTCATTCCAAATGAAAACCATCTTATCAAAAAATAGCTGAGAATTCTCCATGGTTTGCTGGAGCCAGCAAAATAAAACCAGGATCGTAAAATCAGCTAAGTGCTAAAATCAACAATTATGTTGACGTGGAAACCATAACCATCCCTGTCAGTCTTGGGGATCTTTGATACAGCACGCCTACATTAAATATACTGTTATTATACTTTACCTCTCAACTTAATTAAAGTCTCTTTTATGAGACAGGCTGTATTTGTAGCTACCTTCCCTCTAAAATGAGCCATTTTGTCTGGTACAGTAATTATAACAACATCATTAAATCTGCATTCACAACCTGTTTTTAAATAATTCCTATTGATGTTAGACAAAAATGCTAATAAGATACATCTTTAATAAGTACTGAGTCTTATATAACCAGAAAGCATACACCCTGTGTTCCATCTAGAGAAAACTATTTTAACTCAGCATTAAAAGGAACATCCACACTTTGCACTCATGGCACATGGACCCAGATCCTGAAAAGGAATTGTAAATGGGGAATCATAATTGAGTGGGTCTGTTTCCAGAAGGGTCCCTCAAGGATCAGTTCTTGGCTCTAAGCTATTGGACATTTTTATCAATGACCTGGAAGAAAATATAAAATCATCACTGATAAAGTTTGCAGATGACACAAAAATCTGGAAAGTGGTAAATAATGAAGAGGCCAGGTCACCGATTCAGAGTGATCTGGATTACTTAGTAAACTGGGTGCAAGCAAACAATATGCTTTTAATATGACTAAATGTAAATGTATACATCTACGAACAAAGAATGTAGGCCATACTTACCGGATGGGGGGCTGTATCCTGGAAAGCAGTGACTGAAAAAGATTTGGAGCTCCTTGTAGATAATCAGCTGAACAAGAGCTCCAAGTGTGATGCTGTGGCCAAAAGAGCTAATGTAATCCTTGGATACTGAAACAGGGGAATCTTGAGTAGGAATAGAGAGGTTATTTTACCTCTATATTTGGCACTGGTGTGACCGCTGCTGGAATTGTGTGTCCAGTTCTGGTGCCCACAATTCAGGAAGGATGTTGATTCATTGATTCATAGATTCTAGGACTGGAAGGGACCTCGAGAGGTCATCCAGTCCAGTCCCCTGCCCTCATGGCAGGACCAAATACTGTCTAGACCACCCCAGATAGACAGAGTTCACCTCCCACCCTGCGGGGGGGAGGGGTAAAGAGGCACCTTACTCGCTCCACTGTTCGAGCACTCGCTCTCCGCCCCCCTCTGTGGGGCTCTGCTGTGGCCCTCTGCCAGCCAGACTGCTGGCCAGTCGTTACACCTCTCTGCCAGCTGCCCTGCTGGCTGCATCTCTCTGCCAGCTGCCCGCACGCCATGCCTCTCCATCAGCCGCCCTGGTGGCCACGTGCTGCACATGTCCGCCTCACCAATCACTCATTTGCCAGCCGACTGTCGGTCACCTTCTGCTGCCACCTGCCTCTCTGCTGTGATCTCTGCAGATCAGTCTTTTAGTAATTTTCAGCTCTTTGCAGGCTGGGCAGAAACACTGCCCCATCTCAAGTGATTTCAGCTCTCAGTGATTTTTTGATTTCTAGCTCTTAGCAGGCAGGGCAGAAACACGGTCCTACCACAAGTGATTTCAGCTCTGATTGAGCATTTAAAATAACAAAGAGGCTCCTAATGAAGCCTATTTAGCTCTATTTTTTGAACAGTGGGGAAGAACAGGTTAAACCAGTCTAAGGAGGACCCCGGGGTAGGGTTTGCAGCCTTCTGGCTGGGACATCTGTCCCCACCTCTGTTATTTTCACAGGGCTCTGGCATTCAAGCCCCTGGCTTAATGAGGTTCATTCAACTGTGTGACCCCCTCATTTGGGACAAGTTAAGCACAGTCCTGCTTTCCTGTATTCCTACAATAATTACAACATTGGTTACCATATTTCACTACCCCTGCATTCAGTACTAAGGTGATTCGTAACCCAACACCAGCCAAAGTTGATCAATTTGACACCACTCTATCTGCTGAATATCTAAGCAGAGCAGGAGCAAACTGTATTTACATAAACAAAGTCTCTCCCCCTCCCAGCTGGCTGTCAAGGGAGCATTCATTCAGACCCTGCTTACACAAGTGAAGTCCTCTGCTTCAAATCACTCCTTAAAACTCACTTATTTCAGCCAGCTTCCCATCACGGACCTTCACTCCAGTACCATCAATTATGTGCATGACCATTAATCATGGCACTGATGTCTAATTTAGGCTTTTTTTCTATACTACAGTAGAGAACTGTTGCCTGACCAAAAAATATATAATTGACTCAACCACTTCTTGCTTCAGTTCACTCCCAGTCATTTTTCTATGAAGCCTACAGTACCTTTTAAAATAAAGAAATGTTTGTTCACATTAAAAACAAAGTCCAATACTGCCCACTGCAATTGCATGAAATTATGCAGGATTCATCCACCTGATTCTAATAGATGACATGCTAAAAGTTCCAGAAGAAGGATAGTTAGTAAGGCTCAAGATCCTTGCCAATATGCTGTGAAGGGAGATTTATTCCTTAATCCATGTTTGGTGATCGATTTTACCCTCTGCATGTGAAGCAAGTGTCCCAACAGTTAAATATCCCATCCCCATTTATAGACCAAATGAGACCTGTCTTGCTTTAGTATATGATGATTTAAGTTATTCCAACATCTTTTTACCCTCTTTCCCCCTTTACACCTTAATTCTGTGTGAACTATACAATTTCTCTTCGTTTTACAGCTGCTCTCTTTATGTGAATTATTTACATGGAAAGAAATGGAAAGATTCCAAGTACTGAGTCTTGTGGGATCATGTTTAGAAAAAAAGCAAAAACATCTTTTCTTTGATTTGGCATAGCTACATTGTTACCTGGAGTCCTCCAGCTCTTAATAGTCCCAGCCACTTGATATTCCCACTTTTATCTTGTATTCTAAAATAACCAGATAAAATGTTATACTTTCCTTGTATATTAAGCCTGCCACTGCTACATAGTCAAGATGGGAAGATAATGACCTGACCTCTTGGGCACGTGTCTATTTTTGGAAGGATTTTCCTTTTTGAAAAAAAATACATACATAAGAACATAAGAATGGCTCTACTGGGTCAGACCAAAGGTCCACCTAGCCCAGTATCCTGTCTTCCAACAATGGCCAGTGCCAGGTGCCCCAGAGGGAATGAACAGAACAGGTAATCATCAAGTGATCCACACCGCTAGGCGATTTTCTGGATACACTGAAGCACAGAGAGCTTGACTGACTCACTCAATGTTACACAGGAAAACCGTGGCAGAGCTTGGAACTGAACAGTGCTTCAACCACAAGACCATCCTTCCTCCCTAATATGGACCTGTACCTAAGTAAGCAAGCAGTATTTATCTCTAAAGGTGTCTTCAAAGCTTTTACCTCTGGAAGGAAACAAATATCCCTGGACCGCAGAAGTTTAATATGTTTGAATTTGTTATTAGAGTAATAAAACAAAAATGTTGGATGAGTTTGAGAAAGTAACGTATTTCTTTCTGCCATCTATTTTTCCTGAAGTTTTTATTGCTCTTGTCCTCAGTAGTTATTCATTGTGGCAGCAGTAAAGGAACATGTCTCTTCCTCTTATTCCAGAAACAGAAAACTACACAGTGACTATGACGTAAACAGACCCTGAGATGTACATAAAACTACCAACAGCCTAACAAATACACGGGTCAGTTAAATCAGATCAGGTTTTGTAAAACGTCATTGCTTCCCAAGATACTTTTTATTAGACATTTGATATGATATGAAACAAAAGGAATCCCTACAGCAAATTAAGATTTCCTCTAAACTTAATAACTAGAAGGAATATCAAGTTTCATACCTGACACATTATTTCAACTTGGTGAGTAATAATTTCAGTGATAACATTTAAAGCTTCTGCAAAGGTAACTTTAAAGTTTCCAAAGGCTATATAACAGAGAAATGGTGCTTCTGCTCCATTTAGGCAGCCACACTGCAACAACTTGTGAAGGGAGCCTACTTTTCCCACAGAGCCTTAGTAGCTACAGAACTATTTAGAACTTCTTAGCAGTGGCCTGGCTTCTGAGGCTGTTATATTGAATTTATTTCTTTGACATAAATAGCAATAGAATCTTGATTTCCAGGCTCTGATTTCTTAAAGTCCAATATTTTAAATCTAAAATCTGACATAGTGTGGTGAGGTATATCTTCCAGAGTCAATGTGTGATTTTCCTTCAAGATATCTGCATTTTGTGGCTGAGAACATTTTTATTTTAACTCCTCCTCTGTTTTTAATATGGGAGTTCACAATGTGGTGCCAAATTTTCATGATGTGGGTTGTGTGACTGCACAAGTAGTTGTGCATCCAAGTTTTGCCATCATCACTTGCAATTGACAGTTTATATATGCAAAACCCCATTTACACATGTAAGTTGAGCGCAAATAAGTTTTGTGTATGTAAGTTTGTATTTGTGGCTAGCGGTTATGCTTAAAATAAAAAAAGTGTGTGCAAGTGTGTGTGTACACACAAAAGGAAGAAGGGTTGGGAAGGTGTGAGACACTCTATATCTCAAAATAGTAGCGTGGAAGCCCTATATTCACCACTGTCATATGACTATGAGGTGTTTTGTACAAAGTATGCCTTGTGAGGTATCATTTAAAAAGTCTTGATCTGTTGAACATTGCTATCCTGTTGGATTGTATGTGCTATCATTGTATGCAAAGTTATGAAGTAGTGCTGTATATTTGGTACTGAAATATGTGGTGAGTGGGAGACGTCCACAGCCAGCCTTTCGGTAACATCAAAGGAGCAACTAACACTGGCCAGACATGTGTTAATGGCCCAGTAAGGGGAATCCACTCTTCCAAAGGCCATCCCAGAGACTCTTCAGAGGGCACATACATGATGGAGACAGCCTAACTCATGTGACAGAGCAAAGCTCTTTCTAGCAGCAGAGGGACAGTGACATTATCACTTGGCCTCTCTCCTCCCCCATCTCAACACCTGGAAGAGCATCTGGAAGACAAAGGTTTTGAACTGGAGAGATTGGTCCCAGGCTGAAAGGGAATACAACCTGTATATTAAGGACTGTGAGCTACTTGTAACATCTATTAGGATGAGAAAAGATGTTTGATTCAAATCTTGCTCAGGCTATGTCGACATTACCACTTTTGAAACCATCCCCCCCGAGTCACATAAGTTACACCGACATAAGTGCTCATGTGCACAGCACTATGTCGACAGGAGAGCTTCTCCCACCGACATGGCTTCTGCCACTTGCAGAGGTGGTTTTATTATGCCAATGGAAGAGCTCTCTCCCATTGGCATAGAGCGTCTTCACCACATGCACTGCAGCAGTGCAGCTGTATTGGTACAGCCATGCCACTGCAGTGCTGTACGTGTAGACATGGCCTTAGTCTGTTAAAGTTAGAATTTAGATTGCGTTTCTATTTTTAGTTGTAATGTAACCAAGTTTGATCTCTATGCCTGCTACTTATAATCATTTAAAATCTATCTTTCTGTAGTTAATAAATCTGTTTTATATTTTACCTAAAACAGTGTGTTTTTAGTTGAAGTGCTTGGGGAATCTCAGCTCAGGTTAACAAGGGCTGTTACACATCCACTACCCTTTGCTGGAGTGACTAACCAATTAATGAGCTTGCACTGTTCAAGGGAGTCTTGAGCAGTGTAAGATGGTATATTTCTGGAGTGCAAGGCTGGGGTGTTTTGCTGGTGCCTCACTCTGAATGATTCATGAGTGGCTTAGAGAGCATTCATGCAATTTAGCTGGGTGAGAGTCTCCACATGCTGTATTATCACACCACCTGGAGGGGTTTGCTGTTTGTCACTAGCATAGCATTTTAATAGACACCCCAGGCTGGACAGTTAAGGGGGCACAGCGGTCCCACAGTTCCAGGGTGTACCCCAGGGATCCTGTCACAGAGGGAAAGATGGTCTTATAGTTAGGACACTTAACTGTGTCTCTAAAAATCTTGGTTCAGTTCTGCCATACACCTCCTGTGTGACCTTGGCCATGTCATTCAGGGCAGTGTTTTCAAAGCACTTGTTAGATCCTGCAAGGCTGGAACCTGGGAGTTCTGGGCCATTGACACCTCCACATTGCCACAGGGGGCTTAGGCTAGGCTCCCCCAGGAGGACCATGTGAGGCAGGGCTCGGCAGGAAGTACCGCCCAGCAGGACCTGAGTGTTGGCCCCTTTAGCCCCCTGATTGTCTGATACCAGTACTTAAACCAGGAAGCCATGAAGGGGAGATGTCTGAGCAATAACACAGACTGCCGAGAATGGTGATGTGTTTACCCTTTTAATTTGTATTACCCACCCCTAGTTTTGTTGTGGTTTTGGGACCTGGGCTTAAAGCCTGTTGGTTTGGTTAACACCGGGGTGGTTTTACTTATCCATTATTGATTTTGGGGGTCCTTGTTAATAAACTGTTATACACCTCTACCCTGATATAACACTGTCCTCGGGAACCAAAAAATCTTACCGCATTATAGGTGAAACCGCGTTATATTGAACTGGCTTTGATCCGCCGGAGTGCGCAGCCCTGCCCCCCCGGAGCACTGCTTTACCGCGTTATATCTGAATTCGTGTTATATTGGGTCACGTTATATCAGGGTAGAGGTGTATGTTTTCATTTATTCCTGCCTCCTTGATTCTTTATCCAATAAATCATAACAAGCAGTGATAGATGTGGGAGGGAGTCAGACTTAATCATGCAGGGGTGTGGATGTAATTTGGGTTTCTAGCTCCCACTTCAAGTTAACACTTCAAGTATCCACACAGAGCAGTTAAAGCACAACATTTTGGTGCCCTCTGCAATTCACACCCCTATGGTCTACACTGTGGGGCAGTGTAGATAAGCTCTAAAGCACACTATGGTAAACCTACAGTGCTTATAGACATCAACACTACAGCATGGGCAAGTGCTCCATAGGACACATACATAGGAAGGAAGGGAAATTTTTGAGAACTGAAAAAGGATCAACTTGTCTCTTTCATCAATAGAAGTTGGTCCAATAAAAGATATTATCTCACGCACCTTATCTCTCTAATATCCTGGGACCTACATGGCGACAAGAACATTGCTAACAACACTTGTAAGGAATACGCAGTTTGGCCCTGATTTTGAGAAGGGTCTCGAATCAGCCTCCAGTTACTTGCAAACACAATGTATAATAATGTTAAGATTGTGTTTGCAGGTAGATAGCTATTCAAGTACTAAAGTGCACACACAAACCACTGCAGATTTTAAAATTCATGAACAAAATCTGAGTCTGCTTTTGAAAGCCAGAGCTTTCCATTCCATGCTTTTTAAAAGGACAAAGAATGGATGCAAAAGAAGTAAAAAACTAAATGAAAAGTTCTAGGGAGAAGCCCTTTTGACTATTCACTCCTGTTAGGCACATTTAAATCAGATTCCTTCAATAATGCTTCAGCTTTAGGCTGGTTGCAAAGAACTCATGATTTCCAGGAGACCGAAAGAAAAATAAATTACAACTTCAAGAAATAATTGGTCTCTTCTATTCTCATCCAATCCAAGTACATGCACAATTACCATGTTCAAGTGATGTGCAGAAAAATGAACAGCCAAAGCTTGGAGGAAGAGTTTCTTTTTAAAGAGTGACTATACATCATTTAGGTGCTCACTGCATTTATTTTCCTTAGAGTTTCTTCTATGTCTGCAATTACGGAATAGAATCTTGCAGACCATACATCATCTGTAATTGGTTCACCTATAGTACCAGCACACTTACCCATTAGTTCACAGCCACATCTCTTCCTCTGTATATCAAACTTTTTTGCCTCTTCACCCGAGCAGTGAGGACCAGGAAACAGCTCTCTAAACCAGCTGTCTTGTATTCACTTTACTTTTATGAAGATGAGAAGGAAAAACAAGTCCAAGAGGAGGCAGTGGAAGAGTAAGAAAGGCAAGATGTAGCAGAGCTGGTGTGATGTTTATGCCAAGCTGTACTGTCATTGTGTTGAAACAGAGTGTCATGCTGGGAAGAAATTTCACATAAGTCCTTTTTTGAACTTTTCTAGTAGGACAGAATGACACAATTAAACCAACCTAACACCCTGTGTAGACAGTGCTAGGTTGATGAGAGAATTCTCTCAGGCCTGGTCTACACTGCTGCTTAAGTCGATGCAAGTTACATCGCTCAGGGGTGTGACCCCCCTGAGCGACATAGCTTACATCGTCCTAACGCAGTGTCTACACTGCGCTGTGTCAGTGGGAGATGCTCTCCCATCAACTTACCTTCCGCCTCTTGGGGAGGTTGAGTACTGAAGTTGCTGGGAGAGTGCTCTGCCATCGACTTATCACGTCTTCACCAGACCCACTAAATCAACACTGGTGCATCGATCGTAACAACGTCGATTTAGCGTGCCAGTATAGACAAGCCCTCATTGACGTAGCCTACCTCCTCTTGGGGAGGTGGTAAACCTATGCACATGGGAGAACCCCTCCCGCCGGCATAAGTAGTGTCTTCACTGAAGAGCTACAGCGATACAGCACTGCAGTGTTTTAAGTGTAGACAAGTCCTAAGCCTAAACCTAAATCTCAGCCCAATTCCTAAACAACTGCAACTTCCTATTATGAATCTGCATGCTCTCTTGCATCCCTTTTTGTTTTGTTCCAAGGCTCGGATTTCTTTGCTTCTCAAGGTCAATGACTGGTTTGGAAGGCGCTAACTAAAACAGCCAAGTAATTTTGTATCAGGCAATTGCCTCTTTCCTCAGCATAGTAAGATACAGGGGACTATAGAACCATTTTCTTTTAGAAGAGCTTCTTGGGCTTCTGTTTTAGACTTTGCTGATTAAGCCATTGTTGCTGTGAGTGAAGCAAGGAATCGTGAGAAACATATGCTATTCAAAATCCCAGTTCAAGCTTTTGAAACAGAAGTAACAGACAGTCCCCAGTTTTTGTCATGGGAAAATTAATATACTTTTTCCCTCTTTTCTTCCTGGTAGGTAGACATATACATATCATATGGTTTCAGAATCCTTGTAGGACAGGAGAGCAGGATGACTATCACCACAATTACTATCAGCCAAGCATTTCTCCTCACAGAAGAAAAGCTTTTGTTCCAGGAATGAAATCCTGGCCCCACTGAAGTAAATGAGAGTTTTGCCACCAGACGCTGACATCTCTGTCAGCAAACAAGAGCCAAAGTCCACCTTGACTGAGCGGTGTCTATCTACTTAGCCAAACAAAAGGGAATTAACACAGCTACTCAGGTGATAGTGGGACATGAATAAATCATTGGCAAAAATGAGTCAGTGTGAAGTGCAATACACAGAGTGGAAAAGTCTTGTTTAAAGGACACCAGGAGTACAGTACCCAAGGCCCCGATAGAAGAATCCCAAATAGTGCAAGAAGCAACCAGAATAAAGAAGGAGCAATTAGGAGCTGTTGTCATAACAAGCAGTTTATATTCTGCTCTTGAGTTACTCACAAGGGAGGTATTTTACTGCCCATTTAAATTAAGGAGAGCTGCAGTTGGCCCATTTTTATTAGAGTAAGGTCTTGTCTTCACTGACTCCTGTTCACACTGTTAGGTAGTACTTTAAACTTGAGCTAGCTGACCTAAATGGAGGACTGAAAATGTAGGTGGCTTTATGCATGTGAGGTGGAATCCTGGCCCTATTGAAGTCCATGACATCGGGATTCAAACACAAGGGGGACTAAAAATCAAAACCATATTCCCATAAAACTGTCTCTCATTCTCTGTGTATTTCCCCCTGTGAAAAGTTACCTCAGGTTTTTCCTTATAGCTTTGAAAATATAATCAGACTGCACAGTTAATGTCAAACACCTGCCAGGGCCGCTTAGCTTCCTCCAAATGCATTGAGATAAAGGATTCACTGAGAAGTTAGAGGAAGAAGCCCAAAATACAAAAAAGTACATAGCCCAAATTCATTTTTTCCTTGGAATTTACTCATTCCTATAATACTAACAGAGAAGAATGTTCTACAATAGTCCCACATCTGTTTCCCTTTCTAAAATAATTTAAATTGTCTCTTGTGTATCTGAACCTACTTTCTGAGATGGTAAACTGACTTTCCTTGGGGCATACTCACTCTTCCTTTATGAAAAGGTTATGCAGTTGCTTTCAACTGTTTAGGATTTAGCTAGCTCCCTAAATATGCTGCTCATTGAAATAACACAATCTGTATCTTGTTAATGTGTTACGAGAAGAGCAAGAGAGAAATAGTAGACAGGTACAGAGGCACAAGTGTATTATTAGAGAGTAAAACTGCTACCAATCTAATACAAACTCGGAATTCTCACCCAGCAATGTAATAATGCCTTTCAATTTATAGCTGTTTGGGATAACTTTTACTTCATTGTGAAAAAAGAAATATCAGAATATTTTGACATGATATTATGAAGAGCTTTTACATTATTTACCACCCTGAGAATGTACAAACAACTGCGAACACAGCAGACTTCCACAGTATATCCTCCTTAGGGGTTCTGCTTGACTGCTTAGACCCGTCATCTCCTCCAGTCTTTCAGATCTCCTCCTATCCATAGCATTTATTCCATACACTGTATTGGAATGCAGGTCTCCTAGGTTTAGTTCATTATAATCTCATCTCTTTCTCTAATGCTCTTTCATGTGACTCTCTAGACGTTGGCATACACATTTGACATGGGAGCAGGTGATTTGGCTCAGCAAAGCAATTTTTTATAAATATTAAAAAGGGTCAGGTAGAAATATTTCCCTTCCAAGTTCTTCTGCATGTAAATTACATCCCTTCTGAGATAGGTTGCAGAATGGATCATTAACTTTGTGGTGTACAAGATAACTAGAAATCTCCTTTGCTTATAGGGTTATGTTGAATAATGTTCACATTACTTAATAGATTAATCTAATTACACTAGTCCCACTATAGCATGCATAATGTGAGAGTGTTAAACAGCGGATTGCACCTGAAATAACTAAACCTTTTTAGCAACTGTACTTTAGGGACTAATAAATGATCATACTAGCAATAGCACTTACACAATCCTTTCTGACTTAAAAACACAGTGCAAACATTAGCTAATTAATTATTAGTGAGTAGGGCCCAGATCCTTAATAGGAGTTACATGCCTAAATACTTTTGAGGTTCTGGGCCCAAGTGACCCAAGTAATCTCAGGGGAAGAACAAAGCAGTGGAGTGGAGATGAACAATTGCCTATTCTGCAGGGGAAAACCAGCACCACAATGCCAACTTTAATGCCATTAGTATGCCAATACTCCAACCACAGGCACTGCCTGCATGTTACAGGTGTGCCCCCTACATGAGAAGGTGAAGATATACGATTGTGAAGGGAATAACAATAGTTCAATGGGATACTTGTGCAGCCGTTGTACACTAGGATATCTAAACTGAATGATACCTTTAAGAGGTATTTAAGGAAGTATGGGTTTGTAAGCTCTTTGGTGCAGGAATCATCTTATTGTTCTGCATTTGTACAGCGCATGGCACAATGAGGTCCTGGTCTATACTACAACTCCAAGGTGCTACTGCAATACAAATAAATAGCAATACCTCTGAACGTTTATTATTGTTCGGCCACATGCTGTTACTCAGGCAAAAATATCAATGAATTCAAGGAGAGTTTTGCCTGAGTGAGAACCCAGTCAGACGTGAATAAAGACCCCAAGATTTGGCTTATGAATTATTAACTGAGTGTAGGTAGTGGGAATCTCATTAAGGTTAGGAAGTCCCTTTCTTACTTTGCCAATCTTAGTTCTGACTTTCAAGGTGATATGGCAGCGGTGGTGGTGGGGAATTCTGAATTGCAATCGGGGAAAACTTGATTTATTTTTATTTTTAAATTGCATTGACTTTGCCAGCTCCTCCAGATTTTGTGTGAATTAACTTCCCTGGTGTGGGATCAGACTCAGCTCTCAGATGTCTGTTTCACAATGAAGATGTGTGTTTTGGCACGTATGCTGAAAACCTGCACCTGCTGGCAATTCCTTACTGTAATGCACAATTTTAAATTCATCCCCAGGGTTACTCCAAAGCTTTGTCTGCAAAGATTAGGAAGCCAGCACTGGAGGAACATTGCTGCATTCAGTTTATGCGAGCTGTACAACCCCAACCCCAACCCCACAGAGTCCGCTCACACAGATGGGCAGCAAACTAACCCCTGCTCATTTGTTGGAATCGGAATCCCCGCTGCCCTACTTACCATTGTTGTCTTTAGAGGATTGATGCTGGTCTGACCTCTCTCATACGCGGCTGGGTGGTCACCTGCCCAGGGTCTTCAAGGGCCATCATATGTCTGCCCTCTCAGTGGATTCTCTTAAGCATTGTACTAAGCCTTAGTAGGTGCTATTCACCCTGGCCAGTTAACATAGCAGCAGCACTGAAAGAAGAAGGGTCTCCCCTTTCCTCTTACTCTGTGAGGGGATGTCACTCCTCCTCCTGCACCCTAAAGATCCCTGGAGGGCATTGATTCCTTAGAAATACCCAGGACAGAGAGCTAGATAGTGAAGTTGGGGGAAATCAGTAGCCTTCTCTGATGCCCCCTTCCCCTCAATAGATAAGACAGGGAAATGGCAACCCAGCTTGTCCGAAAGCCCCAGGGCGAGGACGCCTGATCACAAGATGGAGGGCAGCTGGGATCCCAAGTCAGCAACGATAAGCTGTGGATGAGTCGAATGGGCAGCAATGCTGCGCAAGCTGAGTCAGTCAGTCAGTGTGCAGGCATGTGGACTCACGGCTTTGGATAGAACTCATACCTGCCCTGGTTTGGAGTGGGGGTGCAGTCCTGCCTGGAACATTTCCACAGCCCTGTTACATACAATATCTTTTTTAGTTGTAAGGATATATACCGAATTTTTTTAATAAACACAGAGAGAGAAGCGTGGGAACTAATTCTTAATACAAGGAGCCGGCACGTGGGACTCACAGAGTTTACAGCTCCCCCCAAACTTCTGGCACTCCAGAAACAACAAGGCTAATCCCAAGCCCATTGCTGGCCCTTTTAATTGCAGAGATAGCCTCGATTACATAAGCCAGGCGGTAGAGCTGGGTTCCACTTCTCCTGAAGTAGAAGGCACCTGTGATTGGTGGCCCACAGATTTCTCCTCCCCACCCCCACCTCTTTGTGGGATTATGTCAGGTTTACCCAATTTAATGTTTGGACTGGAGGCTATCATAACATTTAAGAAACTTAAAATCAGGTGAAGTTCATCAAAATAACCCACCCCATCATTATCATGAAGCGAGGAGTTAATCAAAAGAAGTTCTTGTGTTTTCCAGCCAAGGACCTCTTGAAGCACTCCCACTTCACTTGCTGGAGTTTAAGGAGCAAGCTAATTAATGTGTGGCCTGTGAAAAACCCAAAGGGCTTACTATAATGTTTAAAGACTTTAAAAATGATTTAAGACGCTTGTGAAAAATACTAGATTGTCAGCCCTGGCAACTGAAGGCATGTCTTTATTCACAGTATAGCAGCAGTGTGTTTCCCTATACCAGTGGTTTTCAACCCCTTTTCATTGGCAGACCCCTAAAATTTTTCGAATGGATGTGTGGACCCCTTGGGAAATCTTAGATATAGTCTGAGAAGACCCCCAGGGGTCTGCGGACCACAGGTTGAAAACCACTGTTCTATGGTAACACCCACCTTTTGCAGACCCCTTAGATACAGTCTGCAGACCCAGCGGACCACTGTCCTACACCACTAAGGCAGCATGCGTCAGACCAGTTAAACTGGGGCAAGAGGGCAAGTGTCCATCCCATTCAGGCCCTGAGTCATAAAAGCACTTAAGCATGTGCTTATCTCTAATTTTTATTGAGTTCAGTTGGTGTTAGTCTTTTTATGTGGAGTAAAGTGTGTTCTGTGCACTTACCAGACTGGGCCCCACAGGTGGGATAGGCAGGGAACGGCTATCCTCACCTGGTTTGAGGATGGCTCTGGGCCTTAAGGTGTCCACCTGAGTCACCCTAGAGTGAAGCAGCAATGCACATGCCCAGAGGCAGAAACTCAGGCACCTAGGGAGATTTTACAGTGGAAGTTTAGGCGTTGCGTGAGTTTAGGCACCAGTTGAGCAGGAGTTTTGTGAATTACAGAAATGCTTAAATCCAGGGTTTAGGCACCTAAATCCCTTCGTGGATCTGGGCCTTTGTTACTACTGATTCTAGCTAGTGACCCAAGTGTGAAAAGCTCCTGTACAATTACCAATCTATTAATCTGCCCAGTCCCCTTAATGATTACTCAAACTACATATTTTAAAAAAAAATTAAGTTACACAGTATAGCAACATGACACCAGACCGTACAGCAGTCTGGGAATTATTTCTAAATGAAATTTTGATGAAAGGTATCAAAAAATTGCTGAATATTTTTCCCATCGAAATAATCTCATTTTTACAACCTGTTCTTTTATTGCACTTCAATTATATTTATTTAAAGGTTAATAGTTATAACAGTTTTGAGAGGAAAACCTAAAATCATTTTACACATACTAAAGTGTTCTCACTAATAAATTAATTACTATAAGTAGCTTTAAGGGGGAGATTTTGAAAGGCACTGTGACAGAAACACTATCCTCTCAGTAACTGCTGCATGTGCCTCACTTTCCCCACTCTAGTTCACTCACTGTCTCCCCTGGTGGTCCTCCATCGCTAAGTTTTTCAATCTCTTGCTTTTGGATGAGCTGATTCCAGTGCTTCTGAATCATTTAGTCCTCTGGCCAAACCATAAGCCTCCCCCACTTCCAGAGAGGAAAACAAAAAGTCCAATGAAACAAAAACTAAAAAGCAACTTCGCACTGGGCCTTCAGCTCAACTCCAGGCTCCATCTCTGTCCCTCGTGTCAAGGGGTTTTCACCCCACCTTCCTTGCAGTGGAGCCCAGGCCCTCCTTCAACTCTGAGTTCTGGTCCCAGGACCCTGTATCAAGCAGCAAAGGTTTAACTGCTCAGACTCCTTTGTGCATATCCTTGGGCCACTTCCTACCTTGGTCTGTTTCTAAGCCTTTCCGGGGCTGTCTGTGTCTTGGTCTCTCTCTAGGCATCTTCCCTAGGTCTTCTGAAGAGACCCACTTAATGCTTTCTGCCATCTATCTGGTTCTACTGTAGCCTTCCTACAATTCTCTCTGAGCCTGAATCTCCTGTGGAGTTCCTGAATCTTCCTTCTCCCAGCAGGTCTCTCTTCCTTACTGAGCAGAGCAGGTCCCTTCTTTCTGCCTCAAAGCACACTGCTGAGGGAGGTAGCTAATGGGACTGACCCCAACTCCCATAAAGGGCAGCCCACCCTGTGAAAGGCACAAATGAGAATCAAGTGCTTACCTCCCACTGACATTTAGTGGGAAGCGGAAACCTAAGTGCACCTTGAAAAACCTCCTGTAAATGCTTGGTAAGCACTTAAGTACATATGATGTTCTTCTCTCCTGTATTGCATGGTATTTTATTTCTCACTGTTGCATATCATATGTAACACTGAGTACAGAGAGAAAAACCAGCAGAGCATATTAGTGGAAAAAGATCAAAAGCAGAACTTGTGTCTCTATACTACAATTGAGTGGCCTAAAACCATCAACTAAATATAAAGCTTTGGACTTATTCACCTGCATGAATAAATCTGAATTGCATTGAATTATTTATTTTATCTGCTTCATCTCACTCAGAGATTCACTCAAAAGTGCAGCTCCTGAACAATGAACTCAGCACTGTGTTAACATCGCATACACAAACCTTTAATATCCTCATCTCAAAGGTCAAGAAAGAGACAAAGAAATATGACTTCTCCTAATCAAAAAGTGCTGAGTAAGCACAGCACAGTCAAGCCTGTGTTGAGAGGGAACTCACTGTATTATATTGTTTCATCAAATTCTGTAACTATTTACTTAAAGAACAATACTATAGAAGCTTGGAAAATTATATTTCCCTCCAGGAAAAATTTCTAGAGAAACAAAATTTTAGTTCTGATCAGCATTTTCTTTAAATTGAATACCCCCAAAATTTTAAAGAAACGTGAAAACTTGTGGCAAAAATAATTTTTTGTGAACATTTCCATTTTGTCAAAACACCGTTTTCTTCCCAAAATAATCATTTTGACTGAAAGTTTTTGATCAGCTCTCACTGATATGCAGAAATTAATATGAAAGATACAAGACTAGCACCTCAGTTTTTGAACTTAACATAGCCTTGCTGCAGTCATAGGTGTTCCCCACCCAGAAATTCCAAAATCCAGCCAGACAGTAACTGCATCAATGGAGCTGAACAAGGTGTGAGTCAGGGCAGAATTTGCACTCTCTGCACTTTGCCAGCACTGCTCACCCTTACTCTCTCCAGCACAGCCAACTAATTTATAGCTGCCCACTGCATAGTTTCATTCAGGGGAAGGAACTCTTTGTGCCCACTTCCCCTCTAGTGCACTCAAGATGGAGCATGGCCCTCTCACTTTATGTGTTATCAGACAAGTCCATGCCCTAAGCACAGCTCAGAGCTGCCTCTAAGGACAGCTGATTGCGGTGGGCGGGAGGGAGGTGGAGGCACTAATCGGTGGGGCCCACGAGTGGGCAGGAGGTGCTGCGGGGAGGGGAAGGTGCTGATAGGTGGGCTGCTGGTGGGTGCTCTGCACCCACCATTTTCCCCCCCCATGGGTGCTCCAGTCCCGGAGCACCCATGGAGTTGGCACCTATGGTTATTAATGAACATGATGTGTTATATGGAAAACAGGTGCTTTCATAGTTAAGTTTGTATTCTAAAGGCTCCTTTGATGTTGCATCAGCTCTGTAGGATGCAGTAATGATCTTCATGTGCAGTGCCATCCCGGTAGTACAAACTATGGGCCTGATGATGCCAACCTTACTCACACGAGAATGTGAGATTGCCTCTCTCCTTCGTTATGAGAAAGAGTTTTTGTTAAAACTGGTGGGGATGGGGCATGGAAATGCATAGGCTTCCTCCTCTCTTTTCTTACATGCATCCCTAGTGCCCATCCTTTTCGGTTTGGAACTCTTCCTTTACTGCAGGCCTCACACCCTGATGCATTTACCCCGCCATACCTGGTCTGTTTGAGGAGTCTGTCTCCCTTCCCACACACACACTGTTCTGAGGGCTAGGTCTCCCCCTCCATTTTGGGGCATTGCCTCCGACGATGCCTCTGTTGCACAATCTCTCACCTATTCCCCTGAGTCTGCATTGCATTATCTCCTGCCTTTTTGCCACCACCTAGGAGACACAGGGCCAGCAGCAAGTGATGGGAGAAGGATTGGGCAGAGGTGAGTGCGCGATGAATGAGCCCCCAAGGACGAGAATCCCTGGAAACTCCTTGGTAAAGTTTTTTCAGGAAATCATTGCAGTAAAAAGCAATTGGAATTTATTTTGGTCATTAAGCTGAGTGGATCTACATAACGAAGAGACAGGTAACCTTTATAGCAGAACTGCACTCAAAGTCCATTACTTCAAGATCTCTCCTCATTGATTAATGACAATAATTGATCCTTGCCCTCTTTACAACATCCTGTTATGTTTCTGTAGAGTCATCATGTCTCCTCTCAGCCCTTTTTGTTTTAAATCTCAATATCTGGACTGAGCATTTTAGTCCTCTTAACATTTCCTCACAGTTCTTATTTTCAAAACCTTTTATGGATTTTATTGCTCTCTGAACTCCCTCCAATTTTTCTAGGCTTTTTGACAATTTAGTGCACAACACAGAGCTCTGTGCTGAGCAGAGCAAAACAATTACCTTGCTTGTGTTACGGGTGACACTCCTAATACAAGCCATGATAGCTCAGTAAATAATTAATTAAAATGGTGTAACTAGCTCCACCCTAATGGGGTTGCTGGAGGACACCCAAACATATGGTTCAAATGAAAGGATTATTTTCAAGGGCTGGAAGAAAGGAATAGTGGGAATGATGTTGGCTTAGTGCAGTGGCTCTCAAGCTTTCCAGACTACTGTACCCCTTCCAGGAGTCTTGCATACCCCCAATTTTACGTCACTTAAAAACTACTTGGTTACAAAATCAGACATAAAAATACAGAAGTGTCACAGCACCCTATTACTGAAAAATTGCTTACTTTGTCATATCTACCATATAATTATGAAATAAATCCATTGGAATATAAATATTGTGCTTACATCTCAGTGTATAGTATATAGAGCAGTATAAACAAGTCATTATTTGTATAAAATTTTAGTTTGTACTGATGTCTAGTGCATTTTATGTAGCCTGTTGAAAAACTAGGCAAATATCTAGATGAGTTGATGTACTGCCTGGAAGACCTTTGCGTCCCCTCAAGGGTACACATACCCCTGGTTGAGAACCACTGGCTTAGTACTACAAAGATAAACAAAATATTTTCTATCTTGGCCCCTAGGGGGCAGTCCAATAGAGGCAAACCTTGTCCCATGGGTCTCATCCAACCTAGCACCTGGGATGCCGCTCATAGTCCATCACATTATCAGAGGGCAATTCACTAATGAGGTGGAGGTCTCATGGACCAAGGTTCAGACCCATGATCTGTTGTCTTGCTGAGGTTCCCTCTGCATTGTCCTCTTGTCAGCTAGAGCAGTGGTTCTCAAACTAGGGCCGCCGCTTATTCAGGGAAAGCCCCTGGCGAGCCAGGCCGGTTTATTTACCTGCCCCATCCACAGGTTCGGCTGATCGTGGCTCCCACTGGCCGCGGTTCACCGCTCCAGGCCAATGGGGGCTGCAGGAAGCGGCACGGGCCAAGGAACAAACCGGCCCGGCCCACCAGGGGCTTTCCCTGAACTAGCGGCAGCCCTAGTTTGAGAACCACTGAGCTAGAGGTATCAGTTGCCTCACATCACCAACTTGTGTGCTGCTCCCCCTCTGAGCAACTACTAGGCCACAAACTCCACCCTACAGAGCACCCATTTATGCCCGGTGCTTGCCTCTTTACAAGCATGGCAGCTCCTTCCCTAAGTGCATGGTCAGGTCACACTTACCCTTTTCCTCAGGCAAGTCCCTTGTGTCTTTGCACCCTGGCTACAACAGCTTATTTCATGTTATGATCCCTTTATGATATTTGGCAGGCTACTGCCCCTGTGCTCCTAAGAGTAGTCTCAGTCCCAATTCTGTTCGACTTTCTGGCTGCAGGGCCAGCCCTGAGTCTTTGGTGCTTCCCCACAGCCTCTGTTAACATCTGTGTCTCCTTGTCCTGCTGTTGGATTCCCAGAGAGAGCACTCCCATCCTAAAAGAGACCCTTTCAAAAGGCTGCTCCAACCTGGTCCTATTGGCCAACATGCTTGGGGGTTGAGGGTCTCCCCTCCAGCTTACTCCTCAAGGGAGAAAAGTAGTGAATCTCTTGCCAAACAGATTCATCTCATCAGCACACCACACATGACACACAGACAAGTCAAAAGTAACAGAGAGTCCTGTGGCACCTTTAAGACTAAGGCTATGTCTTCACTACAGGGGGGGGGTGTCGATTTAAGATACGCAAATTCAGCTACGCGAATAGCGTAGCTGAATTCGACGTATCGCAGCCAACTTACCCCGCTGTATGGACGGTGGCAAAATCGACCTCTGCGGCTTCCTGTCGACGGCGCTTACTCCCACCTTCGCTGGTGGAGTAAGAGCGTCGATTCGGGGATCGATTGTCGCGTCCCGATGGGACGTGATAAATCGATCCCTGAGAGGTCGATTTCTACCCGCCGATTCAGGCGGGTAGTGTAGACCTAGCCTAACAGATGTATTGGAGCATAAGCTTTCGTGGGTGAATACGGGTAGTGGGTATTCACCCACGAAAGCTTATGCTCCAATACATCTGTTAGTCTTAAAGGTGCCACAGGACTCTCTGTTGCTTTTTACAGATCTAGACTAACACAGCTACCCCTCTGATACTAGACAAGTCAAAGTCTGTTCTATTATACCCATCACTAAAGTATCCAAGTCCCTTATTTTCAAGGCCCTTCATGCAACTAATCTAAGTTACCTCAGAGACTCTCTGATATGATAAACTTCCTTGATAGACATGTACCTATGAAACCATCAACTTCAAGGGTAAAACATATTTCAAAAGTAGTTTTTCCCCTTCAACTAAGTGTTTTACCCCAAAAAACAAAAATGTTTGTGAAAATTTTCCTTGATTTTTCCATTTTTCACTAGAGGTTTTCATTTACCGGGTTTTATTTTTTTTGTTGGGGTGGGGGTGTTTGTTTTTTTATTATCAGTTCTCATTTGTTGGCTAAATATCATATTTGGGATTTTCAAAGTCAAAATGTTTCTACTTTGAAATAAAAAAGGCATTTAGAAATGACTGATACCTAAATAGAGGGAGAAACATTGATAAATCTCCTTGAAAAATTGAAAATCAGTTCATTTAAAAAACTAGCACAATGAAACTATCTTAGACATTTCTCTAAAATTAGTTTTGACCTATTCCAGTAAAACTTGTAAAGAAGGTATTTCCTGTTGCTCTTTCAACAGGTCCAAAGGTTTGGAACTCAATATCAGAACAGGATAAAATGAGCATAAATCTCACTGCCTCCAAACCACTGTGTAAATCTCACTTCTCTTTACCTTTCCCGCATCCATAATAAAAACACCAGCAAAGGAAGGAAGATCTGTCACAATTGTCTTGGGGATAATAATCAGAGGAAGGAAAAATAAATCACTGGCCCATTACATATATGATCTCTTTGCAAAGATACCGTGGTGATGAGCATGGTATCAAAACCTAGATGAGGTAGACACTAATTGCCTTTTTTAATTGCCTTTTTTGTAAACTTATTTTCTGGCATTAGAGGATTTAGGTTGTTTCCCACTGAACTATAAATTTCTATTTTTCACAGACCTGAAGCATTACTGATCATTACGGATTCCTACCAGGGGAAGGGAGCTTTTAAAAGTGAAGTGGTTTTACAATATCTTGTTGAAGTTACACTAAGGGCAAGTTTACACTACAAAATTAAGTCAAGCTAAGCTATCTCAATTTACAGCCACCTCAGTAATTAAACTGTTGCCACATCTACACTACCCGCTGGATCGGCGGGTAGTAATCGGTCTATCGGGGATTGATTTATCGTGTCTCGTCTAGACGCGATAAATCGATCCCCGAATTGACACCCGTACTCCACCTCGGCAGCAGGCGTAAGCGGAGTTGACGGGGGAGCCACGGCAGTCGACTTGCCACCATGAGGACAGCCAGGTAAGTCGAACTAAGATACTTCGACTTCAGCTACGTGAATAGCATAGATGAAGTTGCGTATCTTAGATCGATCCCCCCCCCAGTGTAGACCAGCCCTGTGCATGTATACACTATGCTCCTGGTGTCGGCAGTGCACATCCTCACCAGGAGCACTTGCCCCGATTTCACTGTCAGTGTGGGGCATTGTGGGATGGCTTCTGAAAGGCAGCAACAGTCGATGTAAGCAACACAGTGTCTACACTGACACTGCGTCGACCTAACTACATTGACTTAAGCACTACACTTCTCAGAGAGTTCTTTGAAGGGGTCAAACATGTGGACAAGGGGGATCCAGTGGACATAGTGTACTTAGATTTCCAGAAAGCCTTTGACAAGGTCCCTCACTAAAGGCTCTTACGTAAATTAAGTTGTCACGGGATAAGAGGGAAGAGCCTTTCATGGATTGAGAACTGGTTAAAAGACAGGGAACAAAGGGTAGGAATAAATGGTAAATTTTCAGAATGGAGAGGGGTAACTAGTGGTGTTCCCCAAGGGTCAGTCCTAGGACCAGTCCTATTCAACTTATTCATAAATGATCTGGAGAAAGGGGTAAAAAGTGAGATGGCAAAGTTTGCAGATAATACTAAACTGCTCAAGATAGTTAAGACCAAAGCGGACTGTGAAGAATTTCATAAAGATCTCACAAAACTAAGTGATTGGGCAACAAAATGGCAAATTAACTTTAATGTGGAGAAATGTAAAGTAATGAACATTGGGGAAAATAACCGCAACTATAAATACAATATGATGGGGGCTAATTTAGCTACAACTAATCAGGAAAAAGATCTGGAAGTCATTGTGGATAGTTCTCTGAAGAAGTGCACGCAGTGTGCAGCGGAAATTCTTCACAGTCCGCTTTGGTCTTAACTATCTTGAGCAGTTTAGTATTATCTGCAAACTTTGCCATCTCACTTTTTACCCCTTTCTTTCCAAAAAGCAAACAGGATGTTAGGAATCATTAAAAGGGGGATAGAGAATAAGACGGAGAATATCTTACTGCCCTTATATAATCCATGGTACGCCCACATCTTGAATACTGTGTACAGATGTGGTCTCCTCATCTCAAAAAAGATATACTGGCATTAGAAAAGGTTCAGAGAAGGGCAACTAAAATGATTAGGGGTTTGGAACGGGTCCCATATGAGGATTGATTAAAGAGGCTAGGACTTTTCAGCTTGGAAAAGAGGAGACTAAGGAGGGATATGATAGAGGTATATAAAATCATGAGTGATGTGGAGAAAGTGAATAAGGAAAAGTTATTTACTTGTTCCCATAATATAAGAACTAGGGGCCACCTAGGGTGACCAGACACCAAGTGTGAAAAATCGGGACAAGGGGTGGGGGGTAATAGGAGCCTATATAAGAAAAAGACCCCAAAATCGGGACTGTCCCTATAAAATCGGGACATCTGGTCACCCTAGGGCCACCAAATGAAATTAATAGGCAGCAGGTTTAAAACAAATAAAAGGAAGTTCTTCTTCACACAGCGCACAGTCAACCTGTAGAACTCCTTGCCTGAGGACGTTGTGAAGGCTAGGACTATAACAGGGTTTAAAAGAGAACTGGATAAATTCATGGAGGTTAAGTCCATTAATGGCTATTAGCCAGGATGGGTAAGGAATGGTGTCCCTAGCCTCTGTTTGTCAGAGGGTGGTGATGGATGGCAGGAGAGAGATCACTTGATCATTACCTGTTACAATCACTCCCTCTGGGGCACCTGGCATTGGCCACTGTTGGTAGACAGGATACTGGGCTGGATGGACCTTTGGTCTGACCCAGTACGGCCATTCTTATGTTCTTATGAGTTAAGTCAGTGTAGTAGGCAAGTTACATTGGTGGGAGCTGCATTATAGTGCAGAATTAAGGCAGCTTACATTGACCTAACTCTGTAGTGTAGACCAACGCCAAGTGATTTAAGCCAGCAGAAGTAAGGAAAATCAGAACAAAGGGCACTCAGTTGCTAACTCCTGTTGTACTTAAGCACAGCAGTACTTATGAGGTCACATTCTGACACCATGTATTTTATAGGCACTAGCCGTATACCTTGTTCTAAGCGTGGAGTAAAATGGCCCATTTTAATACTGGCTCTCCACACAGCTTGTAGAGCAGTGGTGGGCAACCTGTGTCCCATGGGCCACACGTGGCCTGCCAGAAAGTTTGTTTACATTTGCATGTCCGCTCGCTGCTCCCAGAAGCGCCACTTCCCGCAGCTCCCATTGGCTGGGAATGGCGAATCGTGGACACTGGGAGCTGCGGGTGGCCGTGCAAATGTAAAACTGTCCGGGGGCCCGCCAGCAGATTACCCTGATGGACTGTGTGCGGCCCGCAGGCCGTAGGTTGCCCACCACTGGCCTAGGGCCTGCAGGCTCCATTCAGTCCATACAAAATTCTGCCAATAAACTCATCGCCCTTGCCTGTCAGTTTGATCACATAACTCCCCTTTTGAAATGCCTTCCCTTGGCTTCCTAGATGATAACATATTCATGTTAACCTTGTCACCACTTTAAAACTCTACACGACTCTGTCCTTCTCCACTTCCTCTCTCTAGTCAGACTTTATGTTGCCCCCTGCCTCTTCCAGTCCACCAATGCTTCCATCTTGTCCACCCATTTGTCAGATTTTCACAACCACCTACAAGCCTTTCTCCTTGCAGCCCTCTCTGCATGGTACGACCTCCTTGAGCTCATATGCAAGGCCCCTACCCCATCCACATTTAAGTCTCACTTAAAGCTCACTTCTGCCAAGTTGGTTTGTTGTTTTGTATACAAGTTGTGTATAAATTGCCTATTATTCCCCTTCCCTTGACTTCTGATCTTGGACTGAGAGTCCCTTGGAGAAGGAACTGTTTTCTTTACGTATTTGTAAATTACCTAGTGCCCACTATGTACTACCGCAAATAAATATTCATAATGATTACTACAGTGCTTGTGTTTATACAAATATGCCTATGGCCTAGCAGTGGTCCCTTGAAACTGCTGATAGCTCTGTCAACAGACACACACGTATGAAGCTTGTTGACAACCAAAATAGGAGCACATACTGGAACGGCTTTGGCAGCCAGGCACCTGTTGGGGGGCGGGGTGGGGGCAGAGCTCTTGAAGCTTGAATTTTCCCCATAATAAGTAAAATCATCCAGTGTAACTCCTGCAACAAGGTCACAGCAAGGTCAGTTAAAAAAATAGAGCAATTGTCTGAATGTTTTTCATTTGTCAGTTGAACTCAGACCCTGTATACAAAGACACACTTGTAAGTATTGTTCTGAGTTCTCACCATTTGGATCAGAAAAAGCATTCAAAGGGATGTAATAAATAGCTGTTCTGTATGTAAACTGGAATGTATCAAGCTGTTGAACAAGGAACTTCAAGCCATGGCTATAATGCAACCTCTAGCTAATTGCAGGTAATCTTGATAGAGCTTTATGCTTTAGAGATGGAGAATTTTGCCTGACATTTTTTAAAAGGAAGAGATTTCCTACTGTTTTCATTGATCACTGCAGGATGCGTTGGCTCACTACTAAACTTGCAGCCCCAGCAAGTTCTTTCCAACCCTCCCCTCCCCCCGTTACACCCCCCTTCGGCAAGATCACATTTGCTAAAGCAATTACAAGTCCCAGAATTTAAAAAGTCACATTTCACTTGAAGGGATGTTTTCTTGGATATTCAAAACGGAAACTCCCAGGAAGATGTAGAATTTCCCACCACGGTGTTGGCAATGATGACAATGCATTTGTATAGCACCCTTCATTGAAATGGATCCCATAGCACTTTACAAACGGATTATGCAAACTAGAGAGACAAGGTGGGTGAAGTAATAGAATATCTTTTATTGGACCAACTTCTGTTGATGAAAGGGACAAGCTTTTGAGCTTACACAGAGCAAGATTTGAAGCCATTCTCAGTTTTGTCTGGGTTAAGGAATACACTGGATCCTAAAGAGGCATCACTTTGCCCAATATTGAGAGAGTTTGTTCAGTCCCTGGACAGCTCCCAAAAGGATTTTATGGTGAGTGCCAATGGCACAAACCGGTCTAGCTGGAATCCCAATGGGATCCCCCTGCTTAGACTTTCTTAAAATACAGTCATTTGACACACTGTGGTAGTGCATTATACTGACCCCAATTATTTCTTTGGAGACAACCTTCAAAGGATATTTCTGAAAAAATAATTTGACTCTAACTTCTAAATTGTGCTTATTTTTTCTCTCGTGTATATTTGACATGAATACAGATAACGGAGGGCTTAAACAAATTGTGAATCATGACATTTATCTCCACAGTTCTTCCAAATCCCCTTTATTGAACGGATTTACCCAATTTATCATCACTCATGTATATACAGATATGAAAAAAAGACTGGGCATGCTCATGAGAAGCAGAGTTTGAAAATCTAGCTAAATGTTTTCAACAGAAAGGTATCTTTCATCATCAAAGGCAGCAGGGAAGGCTAGATAGACCAATTGGACTCCTTCCAACTGGTACCATACTGGTGAACTATCCTACAGGGAAATGTTTCAGGATAATAATCTTTACATAATCCAGCAGATTGGGGATATTCATCTCATGTTATTTAATGTAGTGGTGCAGATGGCAAACTCGGTGTGATAAGAGATGGGTTCATTATCACTGTATACTTTGTATCTGTTCCTAGTGGTGTGGTGCTGTTAAAAAAAAAAAAAAAAAAAAAAAAAAAGGTTAAACTGATTAATTAGTTGGCTAAGAATCACACTTGTGGAAAAAATAAAGGGTTGTTCGTCTCTATCTTGTATTCCTAGAATGATTTCCCTAAAATGGAAATTGTTGAAGAGGTGAATAAATGAAGATTTTAAGAGAGGTTTGAATGGTATGTTCTCTGATTAGGTAAGTCAATATTTGGCTGATTGGAACATAAGAAATTGCTAATTACTACTAATTGAAATTAAGACATTTGTGCCTGAAAAGAGGGGGTAGGGAATCCTACAATCTAAACTTTTCAAGATTAAGAACCGTGTTTGTTCTGTTTGATGATCCTATGAGGTAGGAAGCAACCCGTTTACAATGAGTAGCCATATGGCTAACAGGCGCCCATATTATGACCACAGCTGTGGCCAAATCAAAATACTCCCCCAACTTTGGAAAACTTCAGATCCAGATCAGAACTCCAGCTAACTTCCAACTGTGATGTCAGCTTCTTGGTATCACATCACAGAAGTGCTCCATGCTGTTTTAAGGTAGAATGGACTGTCCTTAAACTCTGCGCTTTTTCCATTTGCATGTGCATATTGTTATTTTACTCATGATGCCATGATTCCAGTAGCTTCATGTAGTGGCAGTTTATGTTTTTATTCTGTTGTATATTTCAAAACGGAACGAAATATAGAGGAGAAAATAGAGGAGGTGATCATTATCAAACATCTTTCTCAATAGAGAATTACAGTTCCATCCAAATAAGGGTTCTATATTAGGCAGATTGAAAATGTCTTCCAGAAGTTTTGCTTGCTGTGCCAAGAATTACACTACTACACAATGTTATCTGACAGACTTTTCCCCGTATGCTTAGAATAGGACATAACTGCAGTATCTCAGATACCACTGTGTGACAACAATTGATGAAGGCTGACTTTTTAAGTGTTTTCTAGAGCTGGTAACGAGATGGACCATTAATCACATAGTTAGCAATATCTCTTAGGAACAATGGATCTGGGTCACTGATAGCTCAGGCTGAGGTCTCAGTCCTTACCTTCAAGGTGCTTCATGGCCTGGGCCCATGGTATCTAGAAGATCGTCTAAAGCTCTGGAATGAAGACCAGGGTTAACAACTTCACTCCTCTGGCACAATGGAAATCTCAATAAGGGTGAAGCTCCTCTGAGGGACAGATAGAGGTTTCTATGGGGCCAGGCCAAGCCTGTGGAATGAACTGTCACAGGAACAAAGGACCATCACAAACCTCGTCACCTTTAGCTCCAAGTGCTTTGACCTACCTTCTCGAACATAAATATATAGCAACAGGTATATTAAAAAAGACCTACTTCCTGGCACACGCTTCTCCCCCTGGGGAGAAGATGAGAGAATAAGCAACACATGACAGATGTTACTCACATTGCTTAATGCACGCATACAATGTGCTCAGACACTATGGTGCTGAGCTCAGTATAAAAGCATATGGAGCATAGACTCTGCAGTGATGGGTGCAGTATAAACCCATAGTTAGGAAGACTCCTTATTTTGAGTGTCTGAGACACGGTGTCACTTATATCCCTGAAGCTATTGCTTCTGAAACTGGTTGGAAGTTTGACTTCAAAATTTGACCAAGTTTATTTTTCCTGATTTTTGACCAGCTAATAGAATGGTTGAAATTTTTCAGAAACGAAAAGCTGAATGAAAAATTCGCTCGTGAAAATTTTGCTCCATTTTTCAACCACCTCTGCATGCTTCTAGTAGCAGCTCTGGGATGGAAACAGCTTGGCCTTGTTAAGGAGAAGAAAAAGGTAATCTCTTCTTCCTCCTTTATGTTCTATTTCTTTGTTGGATATGCTGCCGTCCTTGAACATTACTGTAGTGCTAACTGAAAAATGCAAAGAAAAATGGGATCTGGAGTGAAAAAAAAGCAAACTAATGTCATGAGAAAGGGATAAATCCCATAATTGTGAGGACTTTAGTTATGAAAGTGAAGTGAGGGTGGTGCAGGAAAAAATAGTTATGGCCCAGATCCTGCTAGATTCTGAGGCAGAAGGAACTATTGTGACCATGCACTCTGACCTCCTGTACAACACATGCCATAGCACTTCCCCAAAATAATTCCAGTTTGAACTAGAGCTCATCTTTTAGAAAAGCAGCCAGTCTTGATTTTTAAAACTGGCAGTGACGGAGAATCCACCACAATCCTTGGTAAATTTAACATTGTGTGAGCACAGGAGTGTTCCTGGGCAGGGCCGGCACTTCCACTAGGCGACCCTAGGCAGTTGCCTAGGGCAGCAGGATTTGGGGGGTGGCATTTTGCCTCCCTCGGCGGAAATTCGGCAGCGGGGGGTCCTTCCGCTCCGGATCTTTGGCGGAAATTCAGCGGTGGGTCCTTCACTCGCTCCGGGGCCTGCCGCCTAAGTGCCCCGAAGACGTGGAGTGGAAGGACCCCCGCCGCCGAAGACCCCGGGCCCCCTGAATGCTCAGAGGAGGAGCGCTGCCGCCTAGGGCAGCAAAAACCCTGGCGCCGCTCCTGTTCCTGGGTAGTTCTCAATATAGGAACTGGGCCTGTATAACGAAATAGGATACCAAGGATTTTGGTTTTTAAGTCACAGGATAGAAAGAGAATGAAAACGGCAGGGTGAGTGTTCGGCAAGTCGGAAAGGAAAAGTTAAATGAAAATACAGTCGCAGTGAGTGGCGGTGGGAAGTGTAGATCTGGAGAACTGCCAGCTAGATTTTGCCTCTGTTTTCCAAGCACTGAACCTAACTGCAATTAACAAATAAAGAGATGAATTGTGATGGAAACAAATGATGTACAGTAACTGCGCCCACACAGTTCCAACATGTATCCGTTCACATTGCAACTCGCTGATCTGTAAATAACTGCTAAAGTCAGTACTAAGTGAGCATTCAGAGGTGTGAGCCAAAGAGAATATTATCGCTTAATATATTTTGAGCTTTCCGTACAAACTTTAATTTCATCTGTGTTTATTTGAGAGCTGCACAGAGAATTATCCTCACAAAAACCAATCAAGGGCACAACCCTGTGAGGTACTGAGTGCATGTAACTCCCTATTGATTAAAATGTGAGCACTCAGCACACTAGCAGGATCAACCCTTTAGTGAGTTAGTAGCAATACCAGAGTTACTGTTTTGGAGGGAGGGGCATACAACGGTCTGTTGCCTTATTTTCCCCATCTAAGCCAACAATCAGTATCTAGGTGTTTGGTTTCATATAATGGATTAATCTAATCCTCCCCCCAAAAAACCCCAAACTACTGTGAGCTTTCTTTCAGTTTATAGATTAGCAAGCAACGTTACTGATTTTTGACATGCATTTCAGCATTCAAATCCCTAGTAAAGGAGTTCATAGCAATAGAAATAGCAACACAGTTGTAAGTACCTAGGCTTAGCTAGCGTGGTAGCTTAGTATTCTTAATGCATCCCTTTTTAGTACATTGACCCTCAGCTTTTCAGGTCTGGAGAATTTGAGTCCGACATAGACATTCATACTCAGACAATGAGACTGTGGTAACTTGCTGTTGATTAACTGCAATGACATGAGGGTAATCTTGCTTTGTGAGTGGGAGACTGTTTCCCTCCAGTGGAATGTGAGGTACAGTTTAAACTGTTCAGTCTACCATACACTTGCACTACTAATCAGCCACCAACAAGGCACAGGCACCACTGAAGA
Organism: Emys orbicularis; assembly: GCF_028017835.1. NCBI lineage: Eukaryota > Metazoa > Chordata > Testudines > Emydidae > Emys > Emys orbicularis. Next base: position 32,892,260 of record NC_088685.1, read on the forward strand.
GAACCCGCACTCCCTTTCCTAGTGTGGTACATTTCTCTGCATGTCCCTGAAGGGAGGATGATTTCAAACATAGAAAACATGGAGGTCAAAAGAAATACCCTATTTCACTAAGCAGTTTTCATGGAAATATTTTGACAGCACAGGGTGGGAGCTTTGTAAGGAGTTTACTTGTTTATTTTCTTTCCCTTTTTCCATTTCCTGGGAAGGAACCTCTCAGGAAACTTTCTTGGCAAGGAATGGGAATTTCTTGCCATCCCCTTTTTTGTTTGTTCAGGGACCCCTGAAGCAAAATCCTCCATTCCTTACCCTCTGCACATCCAAGGGCTATTCATCTTTATTCTACAGTTCCTTCATTACATGGGGGAACCCTCGCTCATGTGAGGTGCTGTCTGTATGTGTGTGATACAGAGGGTATATGCATGATTTAACGATACTGTTCCCCCTCATAGACTCATAGACTCATAGACTTTAAGGTCAGAAGGGACCAATATGGTCATCTAGTCTGACCTCCCGCATGATGCAGGCCACAAAAGCTGACCCACCCACAACAGAATATTCCAGCCTGCGAGCCCTGCCCTATGCTGCGGAGGAAGGCGAAAAACCTCCAGGGCCTCTGCCAATCTACCCTGGAGGAAAATTCCTTCCCGACCCCAAATATGGCGATCAGCAGTACCCCGAGCATACAGGCAAGATTCTACAGCCGGATCCTCATTTTACCCGCGATGGCACGTTAATGCCTAATTGACTAAAATCACGTTATCCCTTCAAACCATTCCCTCCATAAACTTATCAAGCCTAATCTTGAAGTCAGAAAGGTCTTTCGCCTCCACCGTTTCCCTCGGAAGGCTGTTCCAAAATTTCACCCCTCTGACGGTTAGAAACCTTCTTCTAATTTCAAGCCTAAACTTCCCCACGGCCAGTTTATATCCATTCGTTCTCGTGTCCACATTACTACTGAGCTGAAATAATTCCTCTCCCTCCTTGGTATTAATCCCTTTGATATATTTAAAGATAGCAATCATATCCCCCCTCAGCCTTCTTTTGGTTAGGCTAAACAAACCGAGCTCCTCGAGTCTCCTTTCATAGGAAAGGTTTTCCATTCCTCGGATCATCCTAGTGGCCCTTCTCTGTACCCGTTCCAGTTTGAGTTCATCCTTTTTAAACATAGGAGACCAGAACTGCACACAGTACTCCAAATGAGGTCTCACCAGCGCCTTGTATAACGGAAGCAGCACCTCCCTGTCCCTACTAGAAATACCTCGCCTGACGCATCCCAAAATCGCATTAGCTTTTTTCACAGCCACGTCACATTGCCGACTCATAGTCATCCTACGATCAACCAGGACTCCGAGGTCCTTCTCCTCCTCCGTCACTTCCAACCTATGCGTCCCTAACTTATAACTAAAATTCTTATTAGTCATCCCTAAATGCATCACCTTACACTTCTCACTATTAAATCTCATCCTATTAATTTTACTCCAATTTACAAGGTCATCCAAGTCTCCCTGCAGAATATCCCTATCCTTCTCCGAATTGGCAATACCTCCCAACTTTGTGTCATCCGCAAACTTTATCAGCCCACTCCTACATTCGGTTCCGAGGTCAGTAACGAATAGATTGAATAAAATCGGACCCAAAACCGAACCTTGAGGAACCCCACTGGTGACCTCCGTCCAACCCGACAGTTCACCTTTCAGTACTACCCGTTGCAGTCTCCCCTTTAACCAGTTTTTTATCCACCTCTGGAATTTAATATCGATCCCCATCTTTTCCAATTTAACCAATAATTCCTCGTGCGGGACAGTATCAAACGCTTTACTAAAATCGAGGTAAATTAGATCCACCGCATTTCCTTTATCTAGAAGGTCTGTTACTTTCTCAAAGAAGGAGATCAAGTTGGTTTGGCACGATCTGCCTTTCGTAAACCCATGTTGTAATTTGTCCCAATTGCCATTCACCTCAAGGTCCTTAACTACTTTTTCCTTCAAAATTTTTTCCAAGACCTTGCATACTACAGAAGTTAAACTAACAGGTCTGTAGTTACCCGGGTCACTTTTTTTCCCCTTCTTAAAAATAGGAACCACATTAGCTATTTTCCAGTCCATCGGTACCACCCCCGAGTTTACAGATTTATTAAAAATTATCGCCAAGGGGCTTGCAATTTCTCGCGCCAGCTCCTTCAATATTCTAGGATGGAGATCATCCGGTCCACCCGATTTAGTCCCATTTAGCTGGTCAAGTTTGGCTTCCACCTCTGATACTGTAATGTCAATCGCCCCTCCTTTATTCCCCTCTGTCCCGCTCCCTCTATTCCTAAACCCTTCATTAGCCTTATTAAATACTGACGCAAAATATTCATTTAGATATTGTGCCATGCCTAGATTATCCTTAATCTCCACTCCATTTACATGCTTCAGCGGTCCCACTTCCTCTTTCTTTGTTTTCTTCCTATTTATATGGCTATAAAACCTCTTACTATTGGATTTAATTCCCCTCGCGAGGTCCAACTCTACACGGCTTTTGGCCTTTCTCACCGCATCCCTACATGCTCTGACCTCAATAAGGTAGGTTTCCTTACCGATCTGCCCCCTCTTCCATTCTTTGTACGCTTTCTGTTTTTTCTTAATCGCCCCTTTGAGACGCCCGCTCATCCAGCTAGGTCTAATTCTCCTGCCTACTAACCGTTTCCCCTTTCTTGGGATACAGGCCTCGGACAGCTCGTGCAACTTCAGCTTGAAATAATCCCAGGCCTCATCTGCCTTTAGCTCTCTAAGTATGTTAGCCCAATCCATTTCCCTAAGTAGTTGCCTTAATTTATAAAAGTTGCCCTTTTTGAAATCGTAAACCTTAGTCACAGTTTTATTTCTGTTAATCCTTCCATTTAGTTTAAACCGAATTAGCTCATGGTCACTCGAGCCAAGGTTGTCCCCTACTATCATTTCCTCAACTAGGTCCTCACTACTCACCAGCACCAAATCTAAAATGGCATCCCCCCTCGTCGGTTCAGCTACTACTTGTTGAAGGAATTCATCTGCTAGCACGTCTAGGAACATCTGAGCCCTATTATTGTTACTAGCATTTGTTCCCCAATCTATGTCTGGGAAGTTAAAGTCCCCCATGATCACACAGCTCTTATTAGTTTTTACTTCCTTAAAAACATTAAATAGTTCTCTGTCCGCATCCAGGCTAGATCCCGGCGGTCTATAGCACACCCCAAGCAGTATCTCAGGGGAGGCTCTAGTAGTTCTTTTACCCAGTGTAATCATTGCCCAGACAGACTCTGTCTTATCCATTCCATCACTTATTATTTCTTTACATTTTAGTTCATTATTCACATACAGTGCCACACCCCCACCTTTACCTTTTTTCCGGTCATTCCTAAACAGCACATACCCTTCGATACCTGTACTCCAGTCATGACTACAGTTCCACCACGTTTCGGTTATTCCTACGATATCAGGTTTCATTTCTTGGACCAGGAGCTCCAGTTCCTCCATTTTGTTACCTAGGCTTCTCGCATTGGTGTATAAACATCTTACCGTATGCTGTCTGTCCTTTCTCCCATTAGTTATGCACTTTGGTACGGACCCCCTAGTGTCCATCCGCCCCCTCCTTCTAATGTCCAATTCCCTACCCCTATCTATATCTGTGCTTATCTCTTCGCCCTCATTTTCAGTGTTGGAATCTGGCGTGGAGATTAACTCCCATCTTCTAAATAGTTTCAGAATTCCCCAGCTGCGAGAGGAAGCCATCTCTCCCTGTCTCCACTTCCTCAGTTCTTTCCATTGTCCATGAGAATTGCAGATGCTCAGAACCTCTCGGAAACAGACAGGGAAGAGGATAATTGAGAGGAACAGTGTGACTGCAGTTTGGCAAAAGTTGGGAGGAAAGACTAGTTTTTCTCCGTGAAACTCGAAAGCTTTAGTTTAGTTTGGATTGTTTCCCCCTATTTTCAATCAAGCTGTTTACCTGATGAGAAAATAATAGCTTTTCCCCTCTTCCCAGCTTGATCCAGAGACAGTGGATCTGGCAGGCAATCAATCATTCCCTCAGAATAGTTGCCATTAGGCCCCAATCCAGCTCAACTCTGGCTAGTTGAAAGGGTCTCAGTAAGCAGACAACAGGAACAGAGGCAGTGTGGTTAATTCCTCCATTTAAGAGACCTGCAGTAGAAATCTAGCATTCTTTCCAGGTAAGAGCAACAGTGAAATAAAGTTGTTTATGGAAACAGCTCTTGTCAAGCCTCAGGAGCAGAAATGATAGAATGTGGAGGTACATATTTATTTTCTATTAATAAGTGTTTTGTTCTGTGTCTCTCCTCTCCTATTCCTCTTTGCAAGCCTACCACAGTCAGTGGGCTGGAGACATGCAATGAAATATACACGGCTTGAGTCCGTGGCATAGCTGATTATCACCACTGCAATCCCCACTTCTGCACCAGCAGAATTTTTGGGAAAAGTTAATTTCTGCAGCTGAACTTTCAGGCTTAAAATCATTTGCTTATTTTTGTCCTGAGGATTCTGTGCAGGAGACTCTAGATTCCATTCTTATCTGTTCTTTCCTACAGAGATGTAAAACATCTCCAGAGAAGTGCTTTTTAAAAAAAAGCATATAGAACATCCAATCATCTAAACTTTGTGTACATTTTCTTTTGCTTATTCTCCTTATCCATTTCTTTATTCCCTTTTCCTCTGCTTTCATGTTTGATCCATTCTATCCATCTTTATACCATTTTCTTGTTTCTCTGCTGGTTTCTCCTCTGTACTATCATTATTTATTGTCTCTCTCTGAAAAGCAGCAGCTCTTTCACCCCCTTGTTCTGTCATTCACACCCACTCTCTCATCCACCCCCTTGCTGTTTCCCATGTTAAGTGTCTCTTCCTCATCATTTTGTTAGCTCTGTTCTTTTTGCTACCCACAGGCTAAGCTCTATCATCCTCAGTGGTTAAAGTCAATTGAAACAGAACGCTGCTTGCCCAAGCCAGGAAGAGAAGAGGAAGCTCCTCTTCTGCTTTTAGCAGCTTTGCTCTTACCATTTAACCCTGATTGTGCTTACTGCCTTTTGTTTTACATGATCTTTTCAAGGACAGCCTTCTCTCTAATATTTATCACTATATACTGCTCTACAAACATTAGTCCCATCATCCCTATGACACAGAGCAGGTAGGTATTATAGCCTCAATTTCCCCACCTGTATAATGGATAAGTGTGTTGGCCAAGGCAGAAAGGAACCCAGTGTTGGAGTTAAGATTACAGTGCAGTGGATTTCCAAGCAGTATTCACACAAGAGTTCAAAAACTCCAAAAATCGATACTAAACTCTCCAATTCCCACCAAATCACCTCAGAATTCTCTCTCCCCTCCAACAATTTAATGTCAATGTAGACCCAACTGTGTATGTTATACCACATGGCTGGAACCCAGCACCCACATTGAGTCCCACCAACACAGGGACTGCTGCACTGGGGTGAGGGGGGTAAAATGGGGCCCAGCCAGGTACACCCCCCTCCTCCCAGCACTATGCAGAGGCGACACCCCACCCACTGTGGAGGCACTAGGACCCAGGTGCTGCCTCCCCTCTCCCTGACCTGCCATGTGGCCTTGGGGGAGAACTGCAAAGAGCAGCCAGCCATTGGCTCCAGCTGGTTGAACCAGAAGCAGCCAAAGCAGGGACTTCTGGACATTCCAGCCTAAACTATAAGTTGTTCTGACTTTCTCTGCCCTGTGTTCATAGCATGTTTGCTTCAAGTCCCCAGCTTCACTCCATACCTGCCCCTTCTACCTTTTCCTCCCTGTAACAGGATTCCACTCACCCTCCTCCTGGCTGCTCTGGGGATTAGCTCCTCCAGGTCTGCCGCTCATTGCACACTCTGCAGTCTCTCTCTGAGAGTCAGGGTGCTCTCCCTTCACGGCTTGGCCCTCTGTCTAGGTCACTGGGTGTTGTCCCCTTCCAGGCAATCCAAGTCCCACTGGATGACTGTCCTAGGCAGTCTTCTGCTCCTTTGCCTGGTCTGTGCCACTTCCCCAGTGGCTGATAGGGGAACCTGGGCCTACCCACTACTCCAGGTTCCAGCCCAGAGACCCTACAACCAGCACCCAAGGTCTGCACTGTCCCACATCTTTCTACTGTTTCCTTGGGAGGCTGCTCCTACTTCACCTCTATCAGACTCTATGCCTCTGTCAGGCTTTCTCCAGCCTCCTCTGGGTACACCTTTCTCTTAGGGCCAGGACCCCAGGGCTTCAGTTCTTCCCCTGGTTTCCTCCTCTTCCACTCTACAGCTAGAGGGTGACTTCAGCCCCCTTCTGCTGCCAAATTTGTGGCTTTATCATGGCTCTGCCTGTTCCTTCTCAGCTGGGCTCTATTCCCAATCAGGGATTGCTTACCCCTCGGGTGTGGCCTAGCATGTTAATTGCCCCCCACCCCCTCAGCCTCATTAATGCTTCCAAGGGTGGTATGGGGTGAACACCCTGTCACACTCTCCTGCCCTTCCCCCTCACTCTGTTCCCTTCCCCTTTAGCTGATCCCCTCCTAAGATTGTGGAACTAAAATGAGATTTGCCACCATCACATTGTTCACTCTGCTTGTATGTTCTACCCATTCCTCCATCTGTCTTGGCTGTTTAGACAATATTGTCCCATTGTTTCCTCGTACTCCCGCATCTGTCTATGTCCATCTGTTGTCTCTTACCCTAAGTATAAAACATGTCTACAATGGAGCTGTAAATTCCTACTCAGGTAGACACACCCATGCTAGCTCTGATCAAGCTAGTGGGTCAAAATAGCAATGTAGCCATGGCAGCACAAGTATTGGGATGGGCTAACTGCCCAAGTATGTACTTAGGGTTTCAAATGGGATTGTACTCAGGGGGCTAACCTGCCCCACCACTCACTACCACGTCAACACTTCTATTTTCAGCACGCTAGCTCAATCAAAGCTAGTGCAGGTATGTCTACCCGAGCTGGAAATTACACCTCCAGCTCCACTGTAGACAGACCCTGTGGGGAACCGATGCGGGTCGGATAAAGCACACGACCAATGTGGTTGCAAGCTGAATCCGAATCCTGTTTATTACAAGCTTTCTTTTATAGTTTTTCTCAACATTACATAACACAATTAGGCTATAATCACACATCTACCGATTGGACAAGAAGGAGAATCATGTGTTTATCACATGTATAGCCCCACACCGATTGGTTCAACCGTTCCTTACATAAGGCCATGATTTATTACCTTGTTTACCTCATCTTATATAATCCCTAGACCACCAGGGGGCCTTACATAAGGCCATGATTTATTACCTTGTTTACCTCATTTTATATAATCCCTAGACCACCAGGGGGCCTTACATAAGGCCATGATTTATTGCCTGGCAAGTGTCCCATCGTGACCCTTACCTTCTTATGGAACTTTCCATTAGGTTGGCGTAAGGATGATACATCCCCACAAGACCCTGAGATTGTAAGCTCTTTGGGGCAGGGATCATCTCTTTGCTCTGTGTCTGTACAGCACCTAGCACAGTGGAGTCCTGGTCTATGACCAGCACTCCTAGCTACTATGATAATACATATAAATAACAACAACAACACAACAATGCAGGATCAGGCCTTAGAAATAGTAATAAACATCCGGCCTCAAGAAACTATGTCTTAAACAGAATTGTTCCTTGTGCTTGGATAAGTGAATGCCTCCACTGCACGGTCAGACATGAGATGACTCTAAGTTCATTCAGCGATCCATGAAATACCATTATTCCAGCAACACATACAATCATATTGGAGTGTCTGATGTGGCTAACGAATAGCTCCTCTATTCACTGTTTTCTTTAAAAAAAAGTTTACAAAAAAATTGTTACTCCTTTCACTAATTTCTTTTAATAATTATTTCTAATCCTCCATACCTAATGGCATTTTCACAGCACTACTTCTCGCTACAGAAGCATCTCCAGAAATTGGATTTGGGAACCTTTTGCTCTATGGTGCTCTATGCCAGAGGTTCTCAAACTGTGCTCCACTGATCACCTTCCCTTGCTGCCTGGTCACACGAAGGTGGCTCTCTCTCCTGATTTCCAGCTGCTAAATGTCATTAAAAAGCAGCTAAATGTATTTTAAAAGCTTCCCTAATATTACTTTTTCATGTAAGCAATTATGGTAGTGCCAACTGGGGCGTGAAATGCTCTTACATGGGTTAAGTGGTGGCCTGTGCTATTTCTTATATGATTTTCAGTAGGAGGGCAGATGGCCCATGACACAGGTTTCTGTACTAGAATTACATTATGTAAAGAAGTTTGAGAAGTCCTGTTCTAAGCGAAGGAAGTGCTGTATGGAAAAAGCTCTCTATAAGGCTGCTTCTAGAATACAATGATTGTGGTTGTTTTGATCAGGGCAAATAAAAATCCATAAAAAATGTCCTTTTGCAAAGAATTAAAATGTCAGGCACCATGGAAGTCTGTGGTGCTCAGTTTTAGTACAAGTTGATTAAGGCCTGTAACAGGGTTCACAACCTGCCCCTCTTCCTGGGGCCTGCCTGCTCTCCACAATAAGGCTCAGAGAGGCTTCAGGGTTGTGCAAGACCTGTGTCTTTATTTACTTAAGGTTGTCCCACCACCCGTGTCCATCTATATACAAGCTTTACAGGCAGAGTCAGCCTTCGGCTAGGACAGCTCCCTCCCTGGCTGGCTTCTCCCTTGCTGCCCCCCAGCCTTCTGGCTCCCTCCCAGCCTTTATAGCCCTGGGCTTGTCAGGCCAGCAGGTGTTGCCAATCCTCAGGCCGGCATCAGGCCTTTTCCATCAGCCCCAATCTGCTTCCCTTGATTGGAGCTGACCGGGCAGGGGCTAATTAGATGCTTTTGCACCAGCACCCTGCTATAAGGTCTTAGCCAAGTTATAAAACAAGCATAAGTTTTCATCTACACTACAAACTGGCAGTGAGAGGAACAGTATGATGTAAACAAGTCCCTTGATACAGTTGGCTCTGGAGTGTTAATCATCTCATAAATGGAGCCAAAAGGACAACGGGAAACAAACTATGAAGATTAAGTAGTATGAAAGAAGAGAGTTGGGATTTAAAAGCAGTTAAGAAGCAAGTAAATGTTGTTACTGACTAATTTCAGAGAGGGAGAAAAAGGGGGAGATTTAGCAATGGGAGAATAGGAAGGTGGGTAATATTTAGCATCATTCTCAAGCTAAAGTGAATAATGTAAGTGGCTGAAGAGTGGGAGGGGAAGAGTTAGAATAATAGAATATCAGGGTTGGAAGGGATCTCAGGAGGCCAACTAGTCCAACCCCCTGCCCAAAGCAGGACCAACACCAACTAAATCATCCCACCCAAGGCTTTGTCAAACCTGATCTTAAAAACCTCTAAGGAAGGAGATTCCACCACCTCCCTAGGTAACCCATTCCAGTCCTTCACCACCCTCCTAGTGAATTTTTTTCCCCTAATGTCCAACCTAAACCTCCCACACTGAAACTTGAGACCATTACTCCTTGTTCTGTCATCTGCCACCACTGAGAACAGTCTAGATCCATCCTTTTTGGAACCCCCTTTCAGGTAGTTGAAAGCAGCCAGCAAATCCCACCTCATTCTTCTCTTCTGCAGACTAAATAATCCCAGTTCCTTCATCCTCTCCTCATAAGTCATGTGCTCCAGCCCCCTAATAATTTTTGTTGCCCTCTGCTGGACTCTTTCCAATTTTTCCACATCCTTCTTGTAGTGTGGGGCCCAAAACTGGACGCAATACTCCAGATGAGGCCTCACTGATGCCGAATAGAGGGGAATGATCATGTCCCTCACTCTGCTGGCAATGCTCCTACTTATACAGCCCAAAATGCCATTAGCCTTCTTGGCAACAAGGGCACACTGTTGACTCAGCAGGACAATATGAGCGAAAAGAACAAGCAATTTCTAGCTCGGGGGAGGCAGAGAGAAGGCCAAGATTAGAGAAGCAAAGAGAGTAAGTAGGAGAGTGGTAGGTATTAGGTCAGAGGTAGGTCAGGGAAGCCTTATGGCGAGTTTTGAAAACTAGAAAGGATACTGGAATTGTATTCTGAGGTGGCTAGAAAATCAATGAAGATCTGAGTTGACAAGGGATGGAGCTGATATGGTTCTTCCGCTTCTTGCAGACAAAAAGAACCTGATTCTGATCTCACATTGGATTTACACTCAAATGCCTCCACTGACTTCAGGGGAGTTATTCCTGATTTAAACTGACATCAGTGAGATCAGAACCAGGCTCCAAAAAGAGCCAAGTCACAGTATCCTAAATCTCAAGATGTGTACAGAACAGGAATTTAGGAAGATCATAAAAAAGAGAAGCAGAGTAACCAAGATGGCATGAGGATCAAGGAATAAGATGTCAGCAGAGGTATAGTCAGTGAATGCTGGAAATGTCTGAAGATGGTGATAAGCAGATTTACTCATCAGGAAAGAATACATTCGGAGTCCACAGTGATTAATATTTCTGCCCTGGGGAGAAAAGAAAGGACTTGATTCTGTTCCCATTTACAATTTTACATCAGTGTAAGTGAGAGGAGAAATCAGGTGAAGTCAGAGACATGGGTAGACGGGATTATTTTTTTAAACATAGAAGGAAGATGTCAGGCTTTGAAGCACTCAATAGTAGGAAGTGCTGCAGCACATAGACATAACAAACAATATATCATGGCGTGGAACCAAAGGAATTGAAATCAACTCAGATTAAAGAAGTTGCTTGGAAGCTGATCATGCCAGTGTATAATAGAGTCTCCGTTAGACAATAGCATATAAGAAGAAAAGGATATAAAAATAGCAGTTATAACTTAAAACTAGTAGCAAAAATTAGGAGCCATGTAACTGGAATGAGCAAGTTAATAGGGGGAAATATTTCTATACTATCTTAATTGTAAAATGGAAATATTGATCCATAGAGAGGGAATTTTATAAGTATAGCTGCAGCCAGAATAAGAGTGTTTCTTTACGGTAAATGTTAGCTCTATCTGTGGCCCACACATGCTCTTGTAATGGCAGAAGAGGGATAATCACATAATGTCTGTAAAACAGCAAACTAGGATTAAAACCACATGGATACCTGGTTATTAAATTTTCTTACTATAGCTAAGTAGTTATAGTTAGTGCTGAAGGTCTTTCATCAGACATCTAGGAAGATAATTAAAATGAGAGTGAAGTTAGAATACATACCAAAAGAGTAATTCCTGAGGCCACAATTCAGCAAAGCATTTAAGCACATGTAAGTCCTCATGAGCAATGTTTTAAGCAGGTGCTTAACTTTAAGCATATGTTTAAGCCACATGTCTCTACAAGTTCCTTGCGGCAGGATTCATGGCTGCCATAACATGTGCAGAGATGAGCATGATGCCCACAATCAATAACAGTAATAATTCTGGGCACCAAACAGAGCACCTATTTTTTTTTTTTTTTAAGGCTGACGATTGATTCTGAAATTTAAAATGCTGTGGCTGGTAGGAAGATTCTGAACAGACTTGAAAGGCTTTCAGTGCTCTAATGCATGTTTGTTTAAACTCTGCTTCCTTTTCCCTTGTCCTTCTTTAAAACCTGTTATTCTTTAGAGGGGGGAAGAGTTGTACATTCAGACAGTCTTTCTGTGACCCCATACATAATGGTTCACAGAAGACATCTTTCCAATTAGATTTTTACTGATAGTTCCCTTCTCCCACCCAAACAGATCCCAGAGGCTAGCCCAATTTTCTTCTTGGTAGGACACTTTTGAAGAAAACTTTAGGGGGAAATATCATATTTTTTGTCTAAGAAAAAGAGAAAAGCAAGCTGAGCTGTTAAATCTTACAGAGAATCATAAGGGACTAGATAAGAAGCATGCTAATAATGCAAAATAGGAATTATTATAATAGTTCATATGAATGGAGTATGAACAGAATCCACATCTGAATGCAGAGTTTGCATTTTAGAGATTCAATCAGGGGTTTTAATCTCTGCTCCTTTTTTTACACTCTGTTGCTAGGTACGGCAGGGTGGCGAAGGTTAACTTGCAAAACTATTCTGCTTTTTATCTTCCCAGCTTGCTTCTCTCCTCTTTCCATCCAATTCCTGAAGGTCACATGGCAAAAATGCAAACGTCTCATATTTCTCCCTAGTCTCTCTTCTGCCACTATCCAGTCTCCATTATGGTGGACTCCACTATCCCCTCATCACTCAGCCTCATGTCTTTGGGGTTACCTGAATCCTCCCTTCTTTCCTTCTCTCCTCTGCCTGAAGAATTATGGGTGAAATCCTGGCCCCATAGAAGTCAATGGAATTTTTGCCATTGATTTCACTGGGGCCAGGATATCACCCCTTGTCACTTCTCCTTTGATAACATTTCTAAAATCTACCCCAGCCCCTCTCCCTCCAATGGAAAACCTCTGAATCGCGCCATGGTTGCCTCTCATTTGTCCTATTCAACTAGTTCCTCTCCAGCTCCCTGGATTCTTCCCTCTCCACTCTTTAATACAACATTTAAAATCTAAAATAATATTCCTCTCCCTGCCATTCTGACCATGTCACCCCCATCCTCAAGTCATTTTGCTGTCTCCCTGTCTCTTTCCACAGAAAGTTTGAACTCCACGTCTGCCCACCTGTATGGTTGCCTTTTTCTCATTGCTCTCCACTTCTGCTTTAACCTCTCAATAACTCTCATTTCTCTTTCTTAGCGAATAAATCTTTAGTTAGTTTACCAGAGAACTGGCTACCAGCATTGTTTTGGTGTAAAATCCAGAGTACCAATTGATTTGGGATAAGTGACTGATCCTTTGGAATTGGGAGTAACCTAATGTGATGTGATTTTTGGTTTATATAATCTTTTATCACAAAGTCCAGTTTGTCTTGGTGGTAAGATAGGCTGGAGAGACAAAGGGGACAGTCTGTGACTCCATGGTAATACTGGTCTAGTGGTCCATTTGTCACTGGCCTGGAGAAATCTAATTATAGAACATAGCACCAGTTTGGGGTGCCGCCCTGTTTTCTGACAGTTTGACCTGAGATTTGCGCACATAGTTGTGAGCCACTCCAGACAGTGTGACAAACTGCTTTTGGTTGAAACTTGTCATACAAGACACAAGGATCAGAATAAAATTATGGGCCTGATTCTCCACTCCCTTGTGTAGTTACTTATCCTTGTGTAAAGTGGGTGTGAATTGCTCCCACACTGATTTTGTAGCATTTACACAGATGTGAGTGCCTACACAAGGTGTAAAGCACTGTAGAATCAGGCCCTATATTTTTCCCCTTTAAAAGTAAAGTTGAAAATATCAGTGATGTTCTTTATTGGGTAGGTGGAGGAAAGGGCTTTAAGGTTCTTTCAAAGGCTCATCTATCTAAAAATGGGCTGTTTTAGCAATCTGGACTCTGACAACCAGAGTGTTTATTTTGTTTGGTTTTATTTTATTACAAAATATGTTCTAAATGGCCTGAAACCAGGTACAGCAGCAGTACATGGACAGGTCTACACTTAAAATTAGGTCAACTTAGCTACATTGCTCAGGGGTGTGACAAATTCACACTCCTAAGCAATGCAGGTAAGATGACTTAACTCCCAGGGCAGATACTGCTAGATTGACAGATGAATTCTTCTATCAAGCTAGGTACCACCTCTTGGAGAGATGGATTAACTACAGAGATGGAAAATCCCTACCATCACTGTAGGAAGCGGCTACGCTATGGTGCTACACTGGCCCAGCTGCAGCCCTGTAGCTGTGCCACCGTAACACCTATATCGTAGATGTAGTCTATAGGTAGCTACACCTGAATCTCAGCTGGGGAAATCAGCCTACGTCCATTAAAGTCAATAAATCTGTATCTATGGACACCAGCTGAGAATCTGGCCCAAAATATTTTCATGTAGTTCTTTTCAAATTCAATGAAGACAGATTATATTTGGATGTAACCATTTCCTTGTATTTTCCTAAACCAAGACCACCTTGTGAGAGGTAAAGAATACCTGAAGGAAAAGCTGACCAAAAGCAAAACAAAACTGACAATTAGAAGAAGAAGCAAATCTGAGCTGGTCAATTTGATTATGGGAAGAAATTGTAAAAAGAAAAAGTAAAAAAACCCAAAACAAATCCCTACAAAATATTTTTGGTTTTAACAAGAAAAACAAAAACCCTGAACATATTTGGTTTTCAAAAAACAAAATTCAAAAAATTTTACCACAAATTTTGGTTTTCAGTTTCTGTTGTGGTTGGTGGGTTTTTGTTTTATTTGTTTTTGTTTTTAAACTAGAAAATTCAACCAAGATGAAAAATTCTACAAAATTTTAGTTTTCTTCAAAAAGTCATATTTTGTCCAAAAACTTTTGGCAAACAAATTTCAACCAATTCTATTAAAAAACATCAATGGCATTTTTAATAGGTAGATCCATTCCAAAATTCTTGACACAATTAATGTCGTCTTGTGGCTAGAGCAAGGACCTAGGAGCAAGGATTCATTGATTCTCTTGTCAACTCAGCCACTGACCTGCTGTGTGATCCTGAGCAGCTCACTCCACCTTGCTTCAAGGGCTCTGGAACTATTTTTATAGTGCGGGGTGCTGAAAGCCATTGGACCAAACAGTAGACCCTGACAGATGGAAGCCATGCATCCGGTGGCTAGTGTTACTTCAAGTACACTCTTAGCTCCAGGGCCCGTGTCTCTTTGTTTCAAGTTACCCATCTGCTAAAGTGAAGTAATCCTGCTTTCCTATTGTATCTCACAGAGGTATTGTGAAGCTTAATAATTGATGTTTGTTTTGAGCTTTGAAGTCTTTAGATGAAAGGTGCATAGAGTGCAAAGAACTAACTTGAATAACATGCTATATGGCAAGTAAGCCGCACGAACGGTGATAAAAAAATTGGATTTTAAAGGGCCAATTTACCTAACAGAGTATTGTCTTTGGGAAGAGAGGTACAGAAAAGATTTATTAAATAGCAGGTTGACCCTGAGAGTGTCTTCAAATTACATTTTTCAGGCAAGGGAGTCTATCCTGGAATTTGATACATAGTGTTTGAGAGCCTGGGGTTTGATGAAAGTTTAGGGCCCTCAGCAGGAATGGATCTTAACATGAGTGAAACAATATGATCATTATTATTTTATTATAGCATTTTAACAGCTCTTTCCACATGACTGGAACAGAATCTACAAGTGCCTGCCACCTCAGCGGCGCCCTTCCTCCAGTTTTGTTGTCTGGATCCTAGAATCTGAAACTTGTACCAGATTCAATCTATTTGTTTCATGGTTCCAGGCTTTTAAGTGCAACGACATCTACCTTTCCTGCCCCAGAGGCAACGCAGACACAAACTCAATTTTTCCCATTCAAGTGTAAGTATATTGCTCTACTTGATTGCTAACACGGATGGAAAAGCTGTCCCCCAATCTTCCAGCCAGTATTTGTTTTAACTTTAGGTATGTCTGCACGAGCTGAAGTCACACCGTGTGATTGCACTGTAGACATACCCTAAGTCTCAAAATATGGCACAAACCTCCAAAGATTTGGCCCTTACACCACTCATCCAATGTCACATAAGGCTCCTATGACAAAGCCAGGAACAGAACCGCGACTTCCTTGCTCCGAGGCTTGTGCTGTAACCACAAGACCATCCTTCCTCTCTAAGTATCATTTATAGAGCACTTCAGAACACTTTACAGACATTAACGAGTTTAGCCTTACAACATTATTGTGAGGTAAGTTAATTATTATCCCCATTTTACATATGGGGAAAATGAGGCAGAGATATTAAGTGATTTACCCTGGGCCACAAAGGGAATCAGTGTCAGAGCCAGGTCAAGAACTGCCTCTTTTTTTCTGGGCATTTATAGTCTGCTTATTAGTTCCTTGCTTCCAGATTTGCATACAGATCTTTTTATTTTTTTCAAGTATTATCAAGTGGGTTTTTTGTCTGCATCAGGCGTCTTAGAACAGTTTAGGGCAGATTTAAGATCTTTAACGGGACCACTCAAGATGGAGCCCAATGTCAGGAAGCTGTAAAGCTATCATTTCCTTAATTAACTCTTTGTGATGAGTGCTGTCAATTATAGGTGTTGAAAAATGAGCCTAAAGATAGCCAGAGCCACATGACTTTGCAACAGTTTGATAATACACTCCAGAATTCTAAAAATCCTCATCTCGAAAGATACATCTGAAGTAAATGATTATTGCTGCAGGATGTATCCCAGAGGGAATATTAAGACATACTTGCCCATGCAGAGGTTTATTTCAATTCCTTCATTTTGTCTAAAGCTAACTGTTGATATAGTTTCTGGTTGAAAGTCAAATGCACTTTAAAAGAAGCTTCCTGCCCATGAACTCAAACACAAGGTCAGTCAGCAGCCCCATTATTTTCACAGTAAGATGAGCTGGCTCAACAGTGAATAAACTTGCGTAGTTGATACATTACTCATTAGGATGTCCAAGCTCATTTTCCTTCAGGAAAGTAAACCTGATATGTTGGAAACAATATCTAAGGCTTTTGCACAATAATTATAGTGAACCTTGACCAAGGTTTTTTTTTGTGTTTTAAATGAAAGTGATGGGATGTATATTATGGGATGAATGGCAACAGAGATGATTTAGGGCCTTTATACTGCTAATGACGTGAATAAATAGGAGCCTCATTATCTACACTTAAATGTGTGCCTTAGATTGCTCATTATCCTACCACGCTATGAATTGGTACTTCAGCATGTATGTGATCCTAATGGTATTATATAAAGAGCTTCAAGCTTTGTTTAGTAAATGGCGTTTTAATCATTATAGTTTGCTTAGCAGTATAGTACCTGGCTGTGTTCCATTGGCATACGGTGCCTAATGGGCTGAAGCATCTGAAAAGACGACTTTACAAAAGCTGGATTTTGAAAATCACATCATTCAGATGAACACTTTTTTAATCATGTGATAATTAGCATTTTCAAACTATTCACAGCACAGCATTAGAATCATAGAATCATAGAATCATAGAATATCAGGGTTGGAAGGGACCTCAGGAGGTCATCTAGTCCAACCCCCTGCTCAAAGCAGGACCAATTCCCAACTAAATCATCCCAGCCAGGGCTTTGTCAAGCCGGGCCTTAAAAACCTCCAAGGAAGGAGACTCCACCACCTCCCTAGGTAAAGCATTCCAGTGCTCCACCACCCTCCTAGTGAAATAGTGTTTCCTAATATCCAACCTAGACCTCCCCCACTGCAACTTGAGACCATTGCTCCTTGTTCTGTCATCTGCCACCTCTGAGAACAGACGAGCTCCATCCTCTTTGGAACCCCCCTTCAGGTAGTTGAAGGCTGCTATCAAATCCCCCCTCATTCTTCTCTTCTGGAGACTAAACAATCCCAGTTCCCTCAGCCTCTCCTCATAAGTCATGCGCTCCAGACCCCTAATCATTTTTGTTGCCCTCCGCTGGACTCTTTCCAGTTTTTCCACATCCTTCTTGTAGTGTGGGGCCCAAAACTGGACACAGTACTCCAGATGAGGCCTCACCAATGTCGAATAAAGGGGAACGATCACGTCCCTCGATCTGCTGGCAATGCCCCTACTTATACAGCCCAAAATGCCGTTAGCCTTCTTGGCAACAAGAGCACACTGTTGACTCATATCCAGCTTCTCGTCCACTGTGGGAAAATGAGAGGTTCCAAAATTCTGAATATCTTGCATCCATAATGTTTGTCTCTAACAAAGAGCAGGAGGCCACTTCTCTTGACCACTTATTGCTGTGGGAAAAGTATAATCATGTATAAGAAGATGACGCCTCAACCACCACGTCATTTAAGACTTCATCTTACCCAGAATTTAGCAGTTAAGTTTCTCACCAGGACTCACCTCTGTCCTGAAGACTTAGCGCTGGCTTTTGGTAGCAGCACATACTGATTTCATGTAACCTGCTTCCAGTTAAGACATACACAAGGAGAGTTAATGCATATACACCTCTACCTCGATATAACGCTGTCCTCGGGAGCCAAAAAATCTTACTGCGTTATAGGTGAAACCGCGTTATATCGAACTTGCTTTGATCCACCGGAGTGCGCAGCCTCCTCTCCCGCCCCTCCCCCCGGGAGCACTGCTTTACCGCATTATATCCGAATTCGTGTTATATTGGGTCGTGTTATATCGAGGTAGCGGTGTATTTTGGAGTGGCTTACCATATCTAGTACACCATGCTCTTTATAGTGAGAGAAAGGAGAACCAGTTCAGATAAAAGACTAATTGATCTGAACCTACATCCAAACCAAATCTGAACAGAACTTTTTCAATGTTTGAGCAGGTCTAGTTAAGAATGTTTCCCCTATAACTGCACACTTCTGACCTTCCAGGTTCTGGCTCAGATCAGAACTTGAATGACTTTTTAAACGGAAGGCTGTTGTGGGATTGCAGACCCAGCTGGAAACAGGAAGTAGCAGAAGCCCATTCTGGGCAAAACAGATGATTTCTAATTCGCACCTTGTTTACTAGAAGACACAAACCCACCCACTTAAAATGGACTGAAATTGGAGCTTTTTGGTTGAAATCCTAGCCCCATTAAAGTCAATACACATTTTGCCATTTACTTCAATGGAGACAGGATTTCTCCCTCTCTGTAGATTGGTCAGGAGCTACTAACATTCACACATTTAAAAAAAATCCACATGGCAAGCAAAATGTCCTAGAACACAGGAGAGACTAAGAGCAGAATCTGCCATGATGTCCTCTGTGATTAAAGCTGTGCCAGTCTAAACTAGTCGTTAGATACTGTGGTTGCTCTATTTATTAGATAGCCACTTTGCTCTGATATGCCTTCTCAGATATTCCATACTTCTCAGTAGAAACAGTAGCTAATGATCGCTCAGATACCTGGGACCCAATCACTGAACTGCTCCTGGGGAGACTCTAAGTCAGGGGTCAGCAACCTTTCAGAAGTGGTGGGCTGAGTCTTCATTTATTCACTCTAATTTAAGGTTTCGCATGCCAGTAATATGTGTTAACGTTTTTAGAAGGTCTCTTTCTATAAGTCTATAATATATAACTAAACTATTGTTGTACGTAAAGTAAATAAGGTTTTAAAAATGTTTAAGAAGCTTCATTTAAAATTAAATTAAAATGCAGAGGTCCCCGGATCGGTGGCCAGGACCCGGGCAGTGTGTGTGCCACTGAAAATCAGCTCGCATGCCGCCTTTGGCACGCGTGCCATAGGTTGCCTACCCCTGCTCTAGGTCAATACCTTTTGGCTCAATGACAGATTTTGGAAATTTGACCCCAGACTAAAAAATGTCTCTGCAGGCTTCCCTGTTGCTGGTTGCATATGGGTGAAATGCTCTCATTTCTTAGCTCTGTTGCAAAGTGCTTTACTCACTTAACAGCTTGTTTTTCTTCTACTTCTTATATAGATATTGAACTTTATGCTAAGGGTTATTGTTTTTATTTTCTTTTTTAGTATTTCATTATTCCAACTGAATATTTTCCGACACCACTTCCATAATTTTCTTATGACAAAATACTGTATTGATCATCAATTTGATCTTGTTTCATCCTCTAGGATACTCTTGCTATTTGAAGGGGTTGCAGGTTGTACTGTGATACTTTCTTAGCATGATTAAAACAGAAAGAGAAATGAAGGAAGAAAGACAGTTTATTCTCATGCACCTTCCAGCTCATTTTTCCAAATTCATGAGGTTTGGAAGCATCCAGACCCTTGGCGGTTGAACTGAACCAAAACTCTAAACTTGGGATTTTCAGAAATGCTCGGCATTGACCTAATTCTGTTCCCACTGAAATCAACCAGAGTTTTACCACTAACTTCAATGGAAGCACAGTTAAGCTAATACTGAAGAGTGGGCCAGATTTTTAAAGATATTTAAATTCCTAAAGGTACTTTTGGAGCATCACCTATTACTACTGACAGTCCTCAAAGAAGAGGATTTCTGTTCTATTGTTTCATGAATCCTAAGGATCCTGTGTTTATAGAAGTGACCACCACTTGCATAAGAAACTGATTGCCTCTCACTCTTTGAAGTCCGAATTAATGGCTTATCTTTCCAATCAGCTGTTTGGTTAGTGTACATTTACTTTGTTGATTTATTCTTCTTGTATACAACCCAAGTTGATGTCTGTATATATTTTTATGGCATGACCTGTTATAAACTTCTATTGTATTCTATTATCGTACTATATTAATCTTTATAGATGACAGACTCTTGGCAACAGCAAACAAACTGGAAGGGAAAAGTTTATATCAGGTTCCCTAAAATCTAGATTTATAGACCCCGATGAAGTCCTTGCAATATGTAATAAAAAGGGAACTTCATAATTCATAGATGCAAACCAACATCCAACTGATTTGTTATTGCTGTTCACCTATGAACATACAAGAATTCCACTGCAATTCTGTTTTAGGTCATTGATAGTTAGTGCACCCTGAACAAAAAATATCCTATTGTGATGATTTATACGTCTTGGAAAATGAGTTAACATTTTATTTTGATTACAGTGTTACTAAATGCATCTTTTGATAAAAGTTTACTTACACTATATTATTAATAAATAAATAATAATAATAATTATAATAATAATAATAATCAAACATTTATATTATGCTACCACCCAAAGGTTCCAGTGAGATTTGGGATGCCATGCTACTGAATGTGTCTGCTTTAGGGACCACTGCAGCTTATAACTGATCTTTACTGATATTATTAGGGCTGGTTGAACATTTTCCACAGGAACTGTTTCTTGAGAGAAAATTGGGTTTCACCTAAATAAAATTTGTTGTGAAAATAGTGTTTCCTTTTCATGGAATGCTTGGAGTTTTCAATAAAAAAAAACTGGAAACGTGAAAGCCAACATTTTTCACTTTTCAGCCAAAAACATGCTTTGCAGTGTTTTAATGAAAAGTTTAAACTTATTGCAGAAAAGCACCCCATTTTCTGACTAGAATTAGTTATAACTAAGGCTACATTTTAGTTATGGGTATTTTTAGTAAAAATCATGGACAGGTCATGGTCAGTAAAAAAAATTCACAGCCTGTGACCTGTCCATGATTTTTACTATATACCCCTGACTAAATCTGTGTGTGTGGGGGGGGGGGGGGTGCCCTGGGAGCGCCGCAGGTGCTGGGGGGCAGGCAGTGGCATATGGCATGGGAACCCTACTGGTGCTGGGGCAGGGGGGCTGTCAGGGCTGGCAGGCTCTGCACCTCCTCGAAAACAGTAACATCCCCCTCCCTCTGCTCCTAGGCAGAGGCGTGGCCAGGTAGCTCTACGTGCTGCCTCAGCCCTGAGCACCGGCTCTGCTGCTCCCATTGACCGGGAACCGTAGCCAATGGGAGCTGCAGGGGTGGTGCCTGCAGGCGGAGGCAGCATGCAGAGCCCTCTGGCTCCTCCGCCTAGGAGCTGAGGGATGTCGCAGCTTCCAGGGACCCCCCCCATGAGGTAAGCGCTGCCCAGAGCCCTCACCCCGTCCTGTGGCCCAACCTCCTCCCACACCCAAACTCCTGCTGCTGCTGGGGGAGGGGGACACGGTGGCCTGAGACTGCCCCAGCAGCGGCCGGCACGACTGGCCCAGGGTTCTGCTCAAGCGGCCCCAGGGCCAGGCAAGCCGGCCACTGCAGAAGTCACGAAAGTCATGGAAAGTCATGGAATCTGTGACTTCCATGACATCTGTGACAAACTCACAGCCTTAGTTATATCTGTTAACAAAAGGAGCTAACATACGAGTTAACGTGATAGCAATGCTTAGTACTTATCTCCAGAGTATTTTACAAATATTAACTAATGACTCCTTAGGAGGCGGGTAGGCGAGTATTACAACCCCGCGTTTTACAGATGGGAAAAAATGAGGCAAAAAGCTCTTATCCAGAGAAAGAAGGCACTTCCACCACTGGCTTTGCTGCCATTTGCACTCCATTGCCTAAGAGCAAGGTGACAGAAATGTCACTTGGCAGCATGCTAATGAGGAATGGATGGCAGCCACATGACAGATAT
Organism: Emys orbicularis; assembly: GCF_028017835.1. Lineage (NCBI taxonomy): Eukaryota > Metazoa > Chordata > Testudines > Emydidae > Emys > Emys orbicularis. The sequence goes on from NC_088685.1 coordinate 32,914,188, forward strand.
TACACTCAGTCTTTACACATGTTAATTGCCACGATGGATCAGACTAATGAGTCATCTAGTCTAGTACTCTGTCTCCAACAGTGGCCAGATGCTACAGAGAAAGGTGCAAACACTGCAGGAGGTAGGCAATAATAACCAGAACACGGGGAGAGTTTCTTCCTTACATCCATTACTCAGAGGTTGGCTTATGCCCTGAGGCATAAAGGATCTCTCTTCCTTCCAAAACTCTAGGGGAGTTTTTGGTTTTGTTTTCTAAGCCTTTTGTAATTCTGGATGTCCTCAATTTATGACCTCAATACATAAATGTCCAAATGTTTTGTTGAATCCTGCTAAGCTCTTAGCCTCATGACACCTTGTGGCAATGAGTTTCATGGGATAACTGGGCACTGTGTGAAAAAGTATTTCCTTTTATATATTTTCCACAGCCAGGGATTCCCATGATGCTTCACTCCCCTCACCAAGAAGGGAGACCATGGTGCATCATGAGAAATGCAATGAGAAATCCTCACCTGGGAACCCGACCTGTAGAGGAGAATGGGAGCATGAGGCACCTGGACTACAGTTCTCATGAGGCACCGCAGCGGCATTCTGGAGGAAACATATTTTGGTTTTTCAGGTTGATTTTTCACCAAAAACTTGAAACGTTCCTACCAGCTCAAGTTATGCCCCATAGTTAGAACCACTGGCCAAGATGCTGTGGAGATGTCTTTCAATAGAGACTGAACACCTGACAGCTTTATGATTGCTTCATCATACACAATTCAACCCCCTTTTTACCCATTACAGCCCCTGCATCATCCCCTGGGACCTAGTTACCAAAAAAACAAAACAAAAAAAAACCCAAAACAAAATGCAGCCATCATAGCCTAGAAGAGATTTATGTTGATAGGCAGAGGATTAATGATGGAGAAGGTAAATCCTGCCTTTCCCTGAAGCCACTGATGAAATAAACAGCTGCGTATTAAACATTCTGAGCCTGCATTTCTTCAGAAAGGTGCACACTGAGATATCAGACCATGTAGTGCAAGGGTTGCCATGGTACTTTTTATTGACCACTACAGTAAATAATGCCATTAAGTCCTATATAATTAGCTAGTGACTGACAGCTCTGAATTAGATGCAGGTCCTCTAGGTTTTAATTCTTTTAATTAAATACAGGCTAGTTGCACATATGAACTCAAATTTAATTTCTCCTCACTGCTTTATTGCTAATGATTTATGTTTCTTGTTTAAAGTCAGCATCTCCTCCGAGATGATGGTGGCGTGGGGCCGAGAATGTCAAAGTGTAAAGTGAAACTGGGACTGGCCCAGATGTAACCAGCCAAAGGGCAAGGAAAGGGGAGACGAATTCAGATGAAGAGCAGATAACAACGAAGATGCAAAACCAGTCACCGATTTATTGAATCATATAGAAAAGCCCGAGTTCTAAAGATGGCAACTATGAGCCTGTAGAGGATACCAAGGGATGGAGTTCCACAGAAGGAATCCTTGGTGTCATAATATCATCATATTTTTCACTTCTGTACATCATCCATTAGGGGCTCTAAAAGTGCTTTTCAACCATTCATTAAGCCTCACATCCTATTCGGGTAGGAAAGTGCTAGGCCTATTTTACAGATGGGAAAGCTCAGATTACAAGTGAATTGCACTAGGCTGCATAGCAAATCTGTAGGAGACATAGGAAGAGAATCCATATATTTAAGTCCCTGTCATGTGCTTTAAACCCTAGATCACGTTTCATTGCAGGCAGCATGGCTTCCTCCTCTGGAAAAGAGCTGGGAATAGTAGGTATGTGTGAAGTTCTGGGGTGCAATCCAGACCGGCAAAGAGTTAGGTCACCATTAAAACCTGTAACCTGGAGTGTCTTACAATGCCTTGCCTCTGTGGCTCTCTGCCTGGGATGCCCACAGGCAGCAACAAGCATGCAATTAATGTCTATGTATTAGACAGCCCTAGTTCCACGCTTTGGATTCAGGAACCTGCCTGCAACACCACAGACTTCCGCTAGTCCCCACCAGCCTGTTAAGGTGACTCCACACTCTCCCAGCCCTTAGTTTCCCCAGAAATGTGTGTTCTGCACTATCCAGTCCTCTCCTGGCCAGTTCAGATATTAAAGGTTCATTGATCTTGTAAAGTGTCAATATTCAATAGTTTGCTACTTTAAGTGGAGTTGTCAAACAGCTCAGTTGAAACAACACTGGATTAGTTTAGATTAAAAAATAAAACAAGTTTATTTAACTATAAAGAGATAGATTTTAAGCGAATAAAAGTATTAGGTATTAAAGTCAGAAATGGTTACAAGAGAAATAAAGATAAGATTTACCTGCTGGAAAGCATTTTAACAAACTAGACTTGGTTCAAAGTTAATTCCTCACTACATGTACCCTGCAATATGGCTAACTGAATTCTCAGGTCAAGATCACTCCCCAGAGTCAAGGGGCTGGTTTCTTTACCTTTTTAAGTGAAAGAGAGATGAATTGGGGTGTTTTTGCCCCTCACTTTTATAGTCCAGTCATGCTTTGAAATGCATTTTCCTGAGGGTTACCCCTAGATAAAGTTCATTCCAGCTGTATGGAAGAAGACATGAAGTCTTGTGGTGAAAGAGGTTCTGTGTTGTTGTTGTTTGCTAAAATGCAGATTGATCTGTTCCTGCACCCAACCTTGCCAAAGAATGGCCACTTGTCAAGTGATTGCCAATCAACTTTGATGACACCTGGCTAGGGGTGTTGGCTTGTCCTTTGTCTTTGAGAAACCAGCTTACCCACTCCCCAGACGTGTCTGGTAAACAAACTGCAGTCATGATTTCAATTTATGTTCATAACTCAGTATGCATTTTGTACATACATTACACAAGAATATTAGAATCATAGGGTTAAAAGGGACTGCAAAGGTCATCTAGTCTAACCCCCTGCCAGGATGCAGGATTTGTTGTGTCTAAACCATCCAAGACAGATCTTCCTTCTGAAAACCTCCAGTGAAAAAGCTTCCACAACCTCCTGGGGTGTCTGTTCCATTGTCCTACTGTTCTTACAGTTAGGAAGTTTTTTCTGAGATGTAATCTAAATCTGCTATGCTGTAGTTTGAACCCATTGCCTCTTGTCCTGCCCTCTGTGGCAAGATAGAACAACTTTTCTCCATCTTTTTTATGACTGCATTTCAAGTATCTGAAGACCACTATCATATCCCCCCTTAATTCCCTCTTTTCCAAACTACACATACCCAGTTCCTTCAACCTTTGCTCAGGTGGTTTGCATTCCATCCCTGTGATCATCTTTGTCACTCACCTCACCAGTTTCTCTACATCCTTTCTATACATTGGTGCCCAAAATTGGACACAGTACTCCAGCTGAGGCCTAACCAGCTCTGAGTAGCGTGGTACTCTCATCTCCCGTAACTTGCATGCTATGCCTCTGTTAATGCAACCTAAAATAGCATTTGCTTTGTTTGCAACAGCATCACTTGGCTGACTCATGTTGAGGTTGTGATCCACCAGAACTCCCAGATCCTTCTCAGCAGTGCTGCTGCCAAGCCCATTTTCTCCCATTCTGTATTTGTGCATTTGGTTTTTCTTCCCTAAGCGTAGCACCTTACCTTTGTCTTGGTTGAATTTCATTGTTGTCGTCTCTAGCCCAGTTCTCCAATTTATCAAGATCCGTCTGAATTTTAGCTCTATCCTCCCAAGTATTGGCAACCCTCCTCCCCCCAACTTTATATCATCTGAAAACTTGATCAGTATGTTCTCTGTACCTACAGCCAGGTCATTAATAAAAATGTTAAACAACACCGGACCCAGAACAGATCCCTGTGGAATCCCACTTTAAAGATCAGTGTGTTCGTTTTTAAAGGATACTTCACAAGGCCTATTTTGCACAAAGATTATTACAATTATGTGTAAGGTGTGAAAACAGGGGAGCTTTCGGTCGCAGAATGTAATGGCTATCAGCGTTAGGGAATTTTCAGAGATTCTGAATCTACCAAATTTCAATTTGACCATGTTTCATGTAAGGCAACATGTATTGCAAACATTCAGACATCCCAGACCATTGCTAGGGATACATCCCCATCAATAAGAGTGATGTTTGTATGTATGTGGCCATTGTTCATTATAAAATGGAATCCCAGATGGAACGTGAACTCCTGTGGACATCAGATGTTCAACAAGCTTGTCTAGTATTGGGAATATGCAACAAACTGGCTTAGTGCTTGAGAACATGTCTCACCAGCCTGTTGCCTCCTCCCAGATATCAGAGTAAATCAACCATCTCAAGTGGCAGTGGCTTTTGGAGCGGCTGACTGTGCTGTGAATGTGGCTATGGTTCATTATGTTTGTTTGCTTTTCTATAAGAATTCTTGCAACTGGGATTTTGTTGCTATGAAAGCTGGGGAATGGCTGTTCTTCCTGCCTGTACCCACATTCACATGTGTAGAGCCCCGTGCGGATACAAAATTTGTATCCTCATCCGATCTGTGATACACAGACATGATCCACAGATATAAAGTGGCTATCCACAGATTTTCAGAGCTCTACAGAGGTGAACAAGGGGGTCATTCTGTCTGGAATGGCTCACAATCATGAGTACCAACCTTAGGGCAGACTGTTACAATCCAGGGCACAAACCCCAAACTGGTTGTATGTTCTATATTTAGATTTGACCAACCAAAATCAATTGTGAACTCCTCAAGCTCTATAATAGCCTTAACATGGCATCCGATAGTTTCCTTGGGCACTCCAGTCTATCATGCCATCTAAGCAAGCTTGCCTTTGTGATAGATGGTCTCTGACACCAAAAATCCCCAACAATATTTCAGTTACTCCTAGTCCCAAAGGACCAGTCACTCACCCCAGGTCAAGTGCACCCTAGATCTCTCACCAAAGACAATGCTTGTAGCCAATTCTATAATAAACTAAAGATTTATTAACCAGGAAAAAGACATGAGAGTAATTTACAAGGTTCATAGAATCACAGAATCGTAAGACTGGAAGGGACCTTGGGAGGTCATCTAGTTCAGTCCCCTGTCCTCATGGCCAGACTAAGTATTATCTTGACCGTCCCTGACAGATGTTTGTCTAACTTGCTCCAAAGATGGAGATGCCACAACCTCCCTAGGCAATTAATTCCAATGCTTAACTACCCTGACAGTTAGGAAGTTTTTCCTAATGTCCAACCTAAACCGCCCTTGCTGCAATTTAAGCCCATTGCTTCTTGTCCTATGCTCAGCAGTTAACGAGAACAATTTACATCCTCCTTGTAACAATCTTTTATGTACTTGAAAACTGTTATTATGTCCTCTCAGTCTTCTCTTCTCCAGACTAAACAAACCCAATTTTTTTCAATCTACCCTCATAGGTCATGTTTTCTAGACCTTTAATGAAGCATCACAAAAAGATCTGTTGGTTTTTTTGTGTGATCTTAGTAAGCGGCCAACATACAGGAAAACACTCTTGAACAATTGTATGGACACCTTCACCGGACACTGACTCGTGGGGACTGTTCGGACGTCAACAATAAAGACCTCTATGGCGATTTGGACAACATCCATCACATTTTGCAACATGAGAAGCACTCTCCACTCCAGTTCTGCATCGTGAATGAACTGATGAACTTGAAGGACACTTTTCCTAATATTTGGATAGTTTTGAGTATTCTACTCACGCTGCAGGTCAAGTTGCGAGTGGTGAGAGCAATTCTTTTTGAAGATCAGGCAAATTTAAACATATGTTCAATCGATGATGGTTGACAAGAGACTGACATCATTTGCTATTGTATCGCTTGAAAATGCCAGTGACCAGTCTTTGGATCTCTCTGACACTATGCAAAGGCAAAGGCGAGAAAAGTGACCATTTGAACTACAGGACGAGGGTTAACATTCTAAGGCTATCACCTACTGTAACTATATTTAAGACTGGTCCACCCAATGTTGGTGCACCATTCAATTTCTGGATGTTAGTACATTTCAGTTATTCTTAAAATTAAAAAGTTTCTATAAGCTTAGAGGAAATGAATTTTATATGCTTAAATATGGCATGAATAAATACAGATTTACAGATCCTCGTGTGCAAATTTATCGTCTTATATGACAGGATAAATAATGCACGCAAATCATGTATCAAAGTCGTGAAATGGGATACAAAAGCAATAAAAAATAAGGTATTCAAAAGTTTAACAACTGCATGGGGCACCGAAGATGCTCCTCACCTAGGGTGCCACATGGTCTAGGGCTGGCCCTGACAGGGCTCTAGTAGAAATAAGAATCAAGACGAGGGATGTAGATAGATTTGAGGAAAGTTATTGCAGCATGGATTAATATATACTGTTTTCTTACTGACATACACAACTACTTGTAGTAAGTATACAAAAATAAACATCACTGTACTATACTGTCTTTAATATTCAGCTCTGGTCATCTCAATGAAATCCAAAGGCTAAAAGGGTTTTATGCAACCTCAAAACCCTTATTCCAAACAGTGCAATAAACCACTAAAACACTGAAAAAAGTACACTTTTCTCACCTACTGTGCATGACAGTATAAAACGATTACACCAGATGGATTCCATTGCTAAGCAGTGCACTTAAGCTCTGCCCTGCAGGACAGAACGGAATGCAAAACAAAACATCATGTTATTAATTTGATTGTTAATTTGAGAGTCAAAAGATGAAAGAGCTGGTCTATTATACAAGCAATTTTAACCAAACTCTTTGCCTGCCCTTTGAAATGCTAGCATGTTAGCATTTCACAGCCTGAAGTCCTACTGATACTATGCCACAACACTGGTATGGCCAGAGTCCTCCTAGATCTTACTGAATTAAAAACTTTAACTCATTAGTAATTCTCATTTCTCATCTCAGCTCCTACAAGAGCCTGTCATTTCACTTTAATGAATTCACTGCATATTATATAATGATGTATTTATGAATATGAATTTAGCTTCTGATTACTGTAGCAGGTGGAGAGAGAGAGAGAGAGACTTTTAAAGGTGCCACAGTGCATTTTTATGCCTTTGCTGAGGTTCAGTTCTCACTCTTCACTCATTACTTTCAGTCATATGTTTATTCACATTCTGCTCTCTGTTAACTTTAAATGTTCACCCGATCAAATATTTCTAAAGCTACTGATATATTAGTGCCTACATCGTGAGAGAGACACAAATGCACCATGCAATGAATCATTTCCATACCAGTGACTCAGGGAAGTAAAGAGTGAAGGTGGGAAAGAATGTACAGTATAGGTGTGCCGTGTAGGCAAGGGGATGGGTAAATGGGAAAATAAGATAAGTTTCCTTGTAGCATTTGGTTCCCATGCACATTGATGAGAATCTCTCTCTCTCACACACAAATTTATATTCTGTGTGTGTGCATGATAGAGAATACCAGGAGAAACCTCTGCCTGTGTTCAGCAGTTGTGGCTGGCTACTGGATGTGTGATTCAAACGCGTAAGGAAGGGAAGTCTCCTTGTGAACAAGAACCAAGAGCCAGCCGCAATCTGGCCCATGATATTTAAAGGTGTCATTCATTCAAGCAGGGAGTGAAACAGAAATCTTCAGCTTCTGAATTTTTTTTTAAAAAAGCCTGCGCTGTAAAATAAATTGATGGTACTTTCATAAATCCATAATCTTGCACAGGCCTCCTTATTCAGAATATCAAATTATAGTTCCTCCTTATATTTGCACTAGGCAGATGCTTACAGTAGCTGAGCAATTATTTTACGTTGGCACAATAACAACATTGATAGAATGGAACTGGTTATACACAAGTGTAATGCAAGTGATTACCTTGCTAAAAAAAGCTAACCCTAAGAGGGCTCGCATTCTTCTTCTAATGACTCACTTTAGGAGAGGTAGATCTGCAGGAAGTGTGAGTCATCATGGGACACTTACAATACACTGTCTTGGAGTATATTTGCTCACAGCTCTCTCCCACCTCGCCCATCAGACCAGGGTAAGCAAGAATCTAAGGATTTTTTGTATCTGGAAGAGGAGGAAAAACTGATTACAAGTCAATGCTGGCAGTGCAGTGCACTCATGTCGAATGATACGTCGCGATACCAACAGGTTTACATGGACCTTACACAGTTAACATCACATGTCGCATGGTCAGAAGTGTTGATAGACCTTATGGCCTCATCTGAACAGTTATGCACATGACTAATAAAATTACATAAGCACCGAGAAGACGCACTGGTGAGCCAAATTTTCAGCTATATTCTCGGTCTTCATTTCCAAGCTTTCATCTTGGCAAAGTGAAGCTTCTATTTACAGTTCTATCCCCCAAAGGGCTGAGAGGAAAACATCAAGGAAAACAAGAGCACCAGATAAAAGCAATGCAATTCAGTCATAGGCCAGATGTGACAAAAGGATAGGAAAATGAAATTGACACACTGAAGCGCTTTTTGAAACAAGGTCATGAATATAAACTAGATGACACAAGTTGGTTCCAAAGAAGATGTGTTAGCGGGCTTGGCAATGCACTAATTCCTCATTCTGGAGAGCAAATTCTAATTCTGGCCTCCGTCACAAGTGATAATGAGTGTGAGGGTGTCAGATATTTGTGCAGATTACAGCCAATTGGGTTGCTGTAATTAGGGTCTAGAAAAGCAGGGATGTTGCAGGACAATGGGTTTGATGCATGGGGAGACTTGCATAGTGCTTATGATACAGATTGTCAAAAGGTATTTAGGCTCCTAACTTCCACTGAAATCATTGAGCCTTTGAGGATCTGGTCTAACATAAGTATTCTTGGCTTGAACCGGAACCAGCAGTTAACTGCTGAACAGGCCCTATCAGCTCTACACAACAATTTAGAACAGTGAGTGAATGACACTGTATTCACTTGAAACTGCAGGGAGGATTTAGACAGGCAGAATGTAATACCAAGCTAGATTTTGGCCAGGACACTACATTTAAAACCCTTATGCTTGTGAAGAGTGCCCTGGAATCTTTAATGAATGCAGTAAGTCAGGACCTTGATTTTAGATATCCAAAAGACAGAAACTCTAGCAGAACAGAGCTGCCTAATACAAATATACATCTATAGAATCACTGTCACCACTTCCTACAGCACTTTTGGTTTACCTAGACTTTCCCCTCCAAATACTGACCCCACCCAACCCTGTTTAGTTTGTGAGAATTGACCAGCTTGTAGTGGTACAGCAACACAGAAGGCCTCCTCTATACATCCTGTGGGCTGAACAGTGGATCATCAGTACAGGGTACAATATGCAGAAAAGCCAGAAGAAACTGCAATCATATACCAGCAGTGCTGGCAGGTTTACATGCACTCGGTTAAACACAGCAACACAACTTAGCAGATATTGATTCTCAGCTGTCTAAGGCAGCTTGGAGTCAACAACAGACTAAGAATGACTTGCCTGAAGAATGGATCAGTATTCCATTGCTCCACCTGGAGAGGCTTATCTTAAAGATGAGATAATGATTCTAAGAATGGAATGGACTTGCTTCAACCTCTGGGACATGCTTCAACCTGAATGAAAGGAAATCATTTGGAATTCAAGTCCTAATTAGATAGGTAACTAACCAATCCTGAGCTTTTCAAAATGAGCTGGGAAAAAAAGGAGGGGGAGGGGGCATTTTTCATAAAAATTCTCACAAGAGTCCCTGTACTCTTTGCATTTGTGTTTAGACATTTAAGATGTTGAGTAGATTTCCCTCTTGTTGCTCCTGTGACCGTATTGTAATTGTCCATGTCCCACCCCCCACCAACATCTAGCACTTTGTTGTTTTTAATCAGAATAAGGGAGACCAATTTTTGGTGGCTCCATGGATACAATATTAATGGATCATTTTTCAAACTATGCTAATTGCACACAAACTCTGCCTTTGCATGCTCATTGAAGGACACAACAAAGACATACATGCATGCATGCAACATATTCAACAGTGGTTCAGAACAACTGGGTAAGTGAGCAGGAGATAACTACCAGATAGCAAGGAACACCCTCACTGAGGTAGTAGCATTGAGCAGCTAGGAAGGGGTGCTTTCATTAGGAGCCTATATACCTGCATTGGGATCACATGGTTAGACCCTTGCTTGTGGATTGGCTGGACCCTTAGGACTCCCAGGTAATTATCTCAAATGACTCATCAGGCTCTGAAAACACATCACAAATGGCTTTTGAACCATGACCAGCTCATTATGCAGCTTCAGTTACTCGTGGCAGGTTTTGGGCCCCTTGAAGGCATGTCAAAGTATGTATGTGTGGAAACAGTATATTCAACACAGCACAGTTGAATAGAATTGCTCCATTAGGCACTCAGACATTAGATTTGTCCATAGCAATGACTTATCTCAGTCAGAAAGGAATTTTGAGAGCTAAAATACACAATTACTGAGTTAGAGGTGTGAAAAAGTCAGTCATTATTTCCATTTGCACTAAGCATTTCAGTCCCCTTTCTGAAAATAAATCTGGCTTTAGAAACTCATTTTGCATACCTAACTGCTTACGTGTGTGCTTAATATTCACTAGGCATACAATTGTTTAGAGTGCCCAAGTGACTTTAGAGCCTAAGTCTTACTGAAGTGGATTTAGGCTTTTAAATCACGCGGGCATGTTTGACAATTTTACCCTAAACTTAATTGTCAAGAGCAAGAGTTCAGGCCATCGCCAAGATGTCTGAATGCCTGGAAGAAATCAGAAGAAGAATAAAGAGTATTTGGCTTAAGTTCAAATAAGTTATGACAGTAGCAGTGACAGTGGGAGAGGGGAAAACTCAGAACTTACTGCCCTCTAGCCTCACCAATGACTGAGGGAATCGGACCTCGGGCCTGTCGAAGGTTCAAAGCATTGGTGTCAGGCAGGACTCCTTACTACTCTGGGACATGCAGATTGTGGCAGTAACAAGGAATGCTTTTTCCCCATCTCTGACTGACCAGGAAACTGTGCTGCCTACTCCCAGGCAAGGGCCTAGCTACTGTCTCTGGCCCATGTTTTAAGCTCCTCCTGGATAGGTTACCTATCTTAGCGTTGAGCACTACCACCTTAAGACTAAAGTAGATACAACACAGAGCAGCACACCTCATCACCAGCACAGGCCAACACAAACACATCCTATCTTTGCAAATGTTCCCAGGAGAGCTGGGTAAAATTTTTCAGCTGGCAAAAAATATAGATTCAGCAACCCTGAAATGTTTTGTGAATTTGTGTGAGATTCACCCAATTGATTTAGTTTAAAAAAAAGAAGAAAAGAAAATCCAAATATTTGCATTTTGTTTAAACATTTTCTAAATGAAATGTGCAAGTATTTTAGTTTGAAATAACTTTGTTTCAAAATTTCCTTCAACTTTATTTTTTTTAAATAGAAACATTTTAAAAATTATCAAAATTGAAGTTTCATTTCAAAAATGTCAAAATGAAACATTGTGATCAACTCAAAATAATTTTTTTTTACTTTTCAAGTGGCTGAAATTTTTAACATTGATTTCAGTTCACCCACTACGATATTTTTATTATGAATTGTTGAAATTGCCCGTGAACTGAAAAATCTATTATTTGCACAGTTCTAGTTCCCAGTCACTTCAGAATATGATTCAAAGTCCTGGTGTTGATCTATAATACCTTTAAGAGCTTGAGACTTAGCTACCCAAGAAACCACCTCCTCCTCCATGACCTTTCAAGATAGCTATGCTCCACAGGGACAAAGCAGATGGTGAGAGCAGCTTTAGACCACTTGGCATTGGAGGCAGAATCTTTCACCTGCAGTAGCCAAGTCACAGAGCTCCTTGCCAGAAGATATGACTGAGCGCAAGCATGACTATCTATGTGCATAGCTGCCTTGGAGGTTCTCACTCAGGCACCGAGTTATGGGGCTGAATTACTTGGCAGGATGGATGGGAGGGTTGAACAACTCTGCCACACACTAGATAAAGCCTTTGCGGTTTGTCTTAACCTGTTGTGTAATGTTGCTGTTTGCCATTAAGCAGCTACTGTGCTTCATCTCCATCTTCAGGGTGGTTGTATTCCGTTGGTCGGTGAATGTTAGCAATGGGTTACACTGGGGTTGCTCCAGCGATGCTATTGGATGTATTTGGCCCTCTAAACACATTTTCTCTCTGGCTGAGTTTGTAAAGGTCTTTGGGATCCATCAGGATGAGAGATTTTACACAAATAAAAGATAACTAACTAATAGCGTGGCAGGAACAACTGTGTCATTATGTTAATCTCTGAAAGGTTAAGTTACCGGTAATTTGATACCAATTATACAAGGGTTGAACATAGAACTTGGTATTTGTGACATTTCTGAAAATCTCTTTTTAATAAGGTAGATTTTGTTCTGGGAGTGAGTCAGGCTGTTTTGTTTTTAATTTGAAATGTTAATTATTAATCCAGTAAAAAAAAAATACAAAAACCAATACACTATCTTTGGCTCCCTGTAATCAATGGAGGGAAACCAGAGATTTGCTCATTACTGTATCCTAAAACAAAACTAAAATCATTAAGTAAGTTAATTCCTTAAAGAGCACTCTGAAAGAGCTGAAAAGCTGCAGAAAAAGAATGCATATGTGTGCTGAGGAATTGATTAACCGCAGGACTTAAGGCTACTTATAAACCTTTCAGTGAATCAGAACAAAGAGGCTCTTAGGAAGCCACTCTTCAGGGCCAGCACCATGTTGTCTATGTTTGTGCTATATCTACAACAAAATAACAGGGCCCTAATTCTAATCAGGGCCTCTGGGCTCTGCTGTAATAAAAATATTAAATGACTCATGCGACATAGAGCACTTAGTGTTTTTCAGGTTTGGGTTGAGCTCATCTCTTACTTGGAATCCCCCCAGAGAATCAAACTAAAGCCTATCTAAGGCAATCACCGAAGCGCCATCATAATGACTAAAGTGATATCCTCAGGTGAATTGATTCAAGCTATGAATACAATTCAATGCAGTATTTTCATATAGCGCCTTTTATATACAGGGTCTCAAACTGCTTCACAGTGAGAGATAAAATAATGACAATGCCTTACAGGGCTGAGTATGGCAATTCTCACACAGATGGCAAGGCAGACTGATGGTCAGAAATGGACTGGGGTAAAAAGGGAAAAGAGACCTCCCTTAAACGGTCAGCTCTTTGGGGAAGGAACTGTCCTTTTATTACATTGGTACAGGGCCTAGCACAGTGGGGCCCTGACTTCTGACTGGAGCACTAAGCCAATGTGAATAATAAACAACAAAATGTAACATAAATGTAGGGATAATGGGCCAGGTCCTCAGCGGCATTTAGGTGACTGACTTCCACTGATTCCAAAGGGACTTAGGGGCCTCAATAACTTTGAGGCTCTGGGCCATTGAAAATAACCATCTGTGCCCCCATTTGGAGTTTGCCAGCTCCTAGAACTCTAGACTGAACCACTGATGGGTTACAATACTGGCTACCAGAGCCCTCTGACACAATTTCCCAGCATGCCTGGAGTCAGGGGGGAGGACCGAACGGACTAGAAACTCCTGCTGAGCCCAATGGGGAGGCTTTTGCTTGAGGATGAGCAGATTGGTGGGCTAGGGCTAATGATGAGCCTGGGCTGCTCAGCTCCTCAGTGGGAGGAGACAGCCAGAGACAAAGGTCCAGTTTTAGTTTCAGTTTGGAGCTTGGGAGTTTGTCCGATTAACTCCCCCTCCCCTCAAAGGGTGTCTTTGATGCTGTGGGATCTAGTGCACGGGTCAGGCAGTTCCAGCACTGCAGAGACCTGTGTCGAGAGGCAGAGATATGACCCGGTGCTGGCTACTGAGAGCCAGCCGAGACCTCCACAGGACTCCAGACGAGGTAGCCTAGTAGGAGCCAGGAGAGGAAGACTTAGTAAGGGAACTCTTTTTGTTTAAGCTGGCCAATATTCACAGCTCTGAAGAACTTGTCTCCAGTGTCATCCTCAGTGTACCTAGGGTTGCTAGGTGTCCGCTTTTTGACCAGAACACCCGGTCGAAAAGGGACCCTGGCGGCTCTGGTCAGCACCGCTGACAAGGCCGTTAAAAGTCCAGTCAGCAGCGCAGCAGGGCTAAGGCAGGCTCTCTGCCTGCCCTGGCTCCACGCGGCTCCTGGAAGTGGCCAGCATGTCCAGCTCCTAGGTGCAGGGACAGCCACGCAGGCTCCACGAGCTGCCCCCGCCCTGAGCGCCGACTCTGCAGTTCCCATTGGCCAGGAACTGTGGCCAATGGGAGCTGCAGGGGCGGTGCCTGTGGGCAGCGCACAGAGCCCCCTAGTCCCTCCACCTAGGAACCAGACATGCCGGACACTTCCAGGAGCCATGCAGAGCCTGGGCAGGCAGGGAGCCTGCCTTAGCCCCGCTGCACCACTGCTTGGGAGCTGCCTGGCTGGAGCCCGCACCCCAAACCCATTCCTGCACCCCAACCCCCTGCCCCTGTCGGAACCCCCTCCAGTACCCAAACTCCGTCCCAGAGCCCAAACCGTCACACCCGAGTAACACCAACAGACCCTGGTCGTCAGACCTCTGGAGCTTAATGCATGAGCCTCTACTGCATGAGCTAAAAGCCAACTGGCTGTTAGTTAAGGCTGTAGAGCAAACTCATTAATCTCTCTCGCTAAGTGGTCTCGGTGCCACTAGATGGGACAGAACACCACACCCAGGTGGTGTGTGGGTTACACTGCACCCCACACCCCAACCCCCTGCCACAGCCCTGAGCCCCCTCCTGCACCCCAAACCTCTCATTCCCAGCCCCACCCCAAATCCCACACCCCCATCCAGAGCCTGCACCCCCTCCTGCACCCCAACCCTCTGCTGTAGCCTTGAGCCCCCTCCTGCACTCCAAACGCCTCATTCCCGGCCCCACCCCAGAGTCCACACCCCCTCCCACACCGGAACCCCTTGCCTCAGCCTGGTGAAAATGAGTGAGGATGGGGGAGAGTGAGCGACTAGGGAGGGGATGAAGTGGGGACTGGGCCTCAGAGAAGGGGCAGGGCAAGGGGCGGGGCAAGGGTATTTGGTTTTGTGCCATTAGAAAGTGGGCAACCCTAAGCCAACTCTGTCTGAGAAGGTGCCCAGGGAGGGAGCTGGGGGTTGGGAAGAGTTTGAGAGTGGTGGGAAGGAAGGAATTGGTTGATGTATTCATGTTTCATATTTATTAGATAACCTTAACCCTTCCCTTACCCAGATCCTATTTTCCTGCTCCCAGTAAAGTCTTCCTTTGTCATATTGTTACTGCTGGGGGTGTTGCTTCATCGCTGGGGTTTGTGCAGATGTACAGTATTGTTTTCTATGTAGCGGGTTTGTACTCCTTGCCAGCAGGGGGTAGCATCATTCATTTTCCCCAGGGACAGAACCCCTTGCGTCTCAGGCACAGTGAGGAGCCACCTTGGCTGGAGGCATCAGGCCTCATAAAACACAACCCAGGCCAGGACCCAACTCATGAAAGGAGAGTGGAGAAGCCGCACCTAGTCACAACTCACAAGCACCAGGGAGGACAGTGGCTTGAGCCACACCTTGGGGAGGGGCTACACATCCTTTATACACTGTGACAGTGAGGAGAGGGGGAGGGGGCAGGAAAGCCAGTGTGTGATGCTTGGCAGTAGAAGGGAGAGTAGTTAGGATAAAAATGACAGCAAACAAGGTTTTAAGGTGAGTTTTTAATGGGAGTCTTGTAAAAAAACAACATCTGTCTTCCCCAACCCATTGGAAAACCATAAGGGTGAAATCCTGGCCTCATTGACGTTCATGGCCAAACTCCCGTTGATTTCAAAAAGGCCAGGATTTCACACACAAAATCTCTTAATTCCTAGAATTTAAAAAGTATATCTTTACCAGACACTTTAACAAGACCCTTGATCCATTGACTTAAACTTAAGCAAGAACCTAAGTGCTTTGCCAAATCGAGGCCCAAAATTGTGAATGAAAACATCTGAGAAAGGAGGAAGATCAGAGGATGAGAGGGATAGCACTGAAGGTATATTTTACCGCATATGTGGAGTACTTCAAAGAATACAGGCATGTTCAAACTCTGCACAGCAACTGCAGTGGTGAATGGCAACCAAAGGGTTAAATTGCTAGCATGGGAAGCAGTGACTGAAAAAAAGCATAGCTGTGCAACCACTGAGTATTTAAAATGTCTGATCAAAGCTGTGATATTCTATAGGTCATTCTTATCTCTATCAGCATTTTATAATCTACTTTTTCTTACAGCCTTGGCCTCTGTAGGATTATTAAAACATTACCTGATATCTCTATTCTCCTTAGCTTGGTCTCTTTTGCATCAGTCAATCAGTGAGGGACAAATTCTGCTATTAATATAATTTCAGATTAACTCTCTTGGTTCACATGCAGTTTTTCCCAATTTGTATCTGTATAATGCAGATCAGAATTATGTGGCCATAGCAAACAGAGCATTTAAAGAGAGTAAAAAGGGATTTTATAAATACATGGGGGGGTGAGGGGGGAAGAGGTGCTAGAGAGAAATCTGTCCATTCGTAAATGGGGTGGATGAGAAATTGCCAATGACTCAAGAAGCGCTGAGATTATGAAACTTTTAAAAAAAATTCTCCAACAAGAAAAATAAAAAAGCGGTTAGAACAATTAGGAAACAAACAGGACCATAAAAATATCTATTCAAAAAGGGCTGGCAAGAAATTCTGGGACCACGTGAACGTCAGAGGGCATTCACTGTATTGCAAATAGCTTCTGTGCAACTCACAAATGTTGAGAATACAAAGAGCTCAAGAAAAGGTCTTAAACATGGGCAGAAAATAGCAAAACATAGGGAAATGCAACACAGGAGAATAATACAAAACAGATATTAAATGAGATGGAGATATCTGGAAATTAGAAATGCTGGAAGATGCAAACTTTAGGGGTGAGAATGGAGAGCAAGTTAGGTGTGAGTTTGCAATGCAGCGTGGCAGGAAAGAAAAAGGCCAATGCAATTCTAAGCTGCTTATGCAGAATCATCATGCAATCGTGTGGCTATAGTACATCCACACCTAAAATACTGCATTTGCTGTTTAGCACCTTGTTACCAAGAAAATATTAAAGGGAGTTCAGAGAAGAACATCAGAAATGATCTGGAGAATGTGTGAAGAAAGGTGAAAAGTATAAGTAGGTATAAACTTGAGTAAGTAATACCTATAGAAAGACAAAGAAGATAGTCTACAAACCTGCATTGGTATGAGGGCTGCACTAGAAGATCTAATAGGTCTTTCCCCTTCTCTATTTTTTATTATTCTCTGTCATGCAGATTTTACTCTGTAAAATTTTGACCCAGCTCTAATCAAAACCCCAAAGGCAGCCGTGAAGTTAAAAGGAAGGGTAAGGTTGGCCGAGAGACCTGCAGCAGCAACATCTAATAACTAGGTTCCGTATGAAAGGCTGCAAGCCAAAAAGCCTGTCTCAGTAGCTTCCTTTCAAATATCTCGTGATGCCTCTCTCTTGAATTATTTATTCCAGCATCCACAGCTACACTAAGCTCATCTTTAGTTCCTCCGTAGCTTATTATCCTCAACCTTTGTCCCTGGAAAGTGAGTCCTTATTCTGTTAACTCATTGCTCAAGAGATACTGCAGCTATGCACAAAGTATCACTGGCGCCAGGATGTGTAATTTGCCAAGAGCTGTTGGCTCATAGTTGCGCATTGAAGAATCACAAGCAAACGCTTGGATGCCATAAAGGCAGAAGAGAGATTCCAAAGAGCAAGTGATCAAATCAGTAGCCTCTCTCACTTCTAGGCAGTCCTCTCTGGGAGTCCTGAAGCCTTCACTCATAGGAAAGAGCCACTGAACTCTGACAGGAGTTTTGCCTCAAGTAACGTCTGCAGGATCAGGCAGTCTGTATGCTTCTGAGCACATCTCTGACTCCAAACTAACAACATACAGTTCAAAACTTGAACATTAGTCCCAATGTGTATCACTTTTGAGCTGTTCCCAGGAATTCTCGCTAACAGGAACACAGTGGACTCAATTTAACCTATGTCCACACTCTAATACGCTATGCAGAGAATGTCTAGGCCCAAGATACCCCCTTATGAACACATTTTCTCACAGTGGATACCACTGAAGGACTCCATTGTGGGAGCTGGACAAATGGCAATATAGTGCTCACCTGTTGCACAGATTCCTTGTTATCTGCTGTGGAGGAGGATGAGTGCAGTGCACTGGTAACCCACTGGTCAGTTTGTGTTACATGTCCACCACTGCCCCCCCCCCCATGCCTGATCCATAGCGGATCTTGGTGTTACAGCTCTCACTAATAGTTTGTTGCTTTAGCTCAAGCTGTAGCGACCTTTGCTTTCAGCTCTGAAGGTCCCAGGTTCAGCTCCTGGTGTGTGCCAAGGTGGTGGCTGTTGTACATCCATCTCCCCAGCCTCACTCCTTCTCAAGGACAGCAAGGGGAGATTTGTATGTGGAATCATGAATAATGATCTCCCATGTTAGAAAAGGGATTTGAAAACAAACATATAATACTAGTTAGGGAGACCCATTCAAACAGGGCCTTAAGTCAGTGGTCCCCAACCTTTTCAGTGTGGCGGGCACCTGTCGACTAGCTGCCGCAGAGCGCGGCCGCCAGACAAGCAGCTGCCGAAATGCCGCGAAGAACCGTCGCCGCCAAAATGCCGCCGAGAAGCAGCGTCATCAAGAGGTGTCGCCACCGAAAAGCAGCATTTCGGCAGTGGCGCTTCTTGATGTTGCTGCTTCTCGGCGGCATTTCAGCGGCGGGGTGCTCCCTTGTCAGAAGCGGGCGCACATAGATGCCCTGGCAGGCGCCATGGCACCCGCGGGCACCGTGTTGGGGACACTGCCTTAAGTAAATGGACTGCAGTCAATAAGTGGGAAATAGACATTCCAGAAACTTTCCCTGGACTTCCTTTTTCTTCTCCCAGGCTATGATTTCTAGGGCTCACATCTGGTATTCAATTTCTTTTTTAAACCTCTTACAAACATTGATGTTTCCTCCCTTGTTTTCTCCATCTCCAAGTCTTAATCATCCGCCTTATATGACCAGCCCTTTTCTGCTCTAGGGGTTTGCAGTGATTAATTCATAAAGGAAAAACCAGGAAAATTCCACCCACATGGTGTGCTCCCTTTCTCTAAATGTTTAATAACTTTCCAGCCAGGGAATGCAATTTCCCTCTCCTCCTCTTCTCCATTTTTCATCCTTTGCATTATCATTTGCTAAATATATTATGACATACTTTAACTTCAGTCCCCTGGCCTTTCAGTGGCTGCTCCCACCCCCGGGAATGGCACAAATAAATCACCGTGGTTGGTAAACTAAAAAAAAACACCTCATACAAATGGTGTGTAGATTTATTAACAATTTTGTTTTTCAGCGTACTGTCACAGTGGTAGCATGGAGATTAGTTCCCTTTTTGCTGGGCTCTCCCGCAGCACAGTGCAACATGACAAGAAAATCCCTGTTCCATGCCAGAAAAAAACTGGATAAACTGCTATTGTACAATCACAAGATCCTGAAGAAAGAGGATTATTAAGGTGGAACACAATGTGTAGTATGTCACATGCTCGCTACAACCTAAAATGATGCTAAGATGTAAAGGGATAAAAGCTACTGGATACATAAACTATCATATGGAAGTCAATGAATGAGTCTTGCCCAGGTATTGCAAAACTCTTGGATACTGGGTAGGGTATTTTTCCTACCGGTGGGTTTTTTGGGGTTGAGGAACATCACAACAACTCTGTCATTGGAAGGGTTTTCTCAAGTCAAATCAAAGCTGATGTTGTTTATTAAACTGACAGCATTTTATTACCATTTAGATATAGTAAGAGTTGGGATAGGATAATTATTTGTAGCCAGTATCCTTTATAAGAAAATGCAATCATAGCATGCAGCTGAGCTGGTCTCTACAATGGCTGTACAGAGGCTCAGATGCTTAGTTGTTTCTCTGGATTAAAAAGCCATTAAAGTTGGAATTGTAGCAGGGGAAAAAAAGTTCTTTAAACTTTTAGTACAGTAAGAATGTTACTGGACTAGGCAGGGCCGGTGCAACCACTTAGGCAAACTAGGCGGCCGCCTAGGGCTTCTAGTGGTTGAAGGCGCCTAAAAGCCGACTCAGGCGAGGAGGTGGAGTGGAGGTGAGCTGGGGCGGCGTGGGGGGGGAGGGCGCCTGCCATAACAGGGGGAGCGCACAGGGGAACCGCTCCCCGCCCCAGATCACCTCCACTCTGCCTTCTCTGCTGAGCACACAGCCCCCGCTCTAAGTCTCCAATCGGTGCCACAAGCCTGGGAGGGGAGGAGAATTAGAGCAGCGCCGGCATGCTCAGCGGAGGAGAGCTGGGCGGGCTCCCCGGGCGGGGTTAGCTGCTGCGGAGGGGGATGGGGTTAGCTTCCACGGGGGGGGGGCTCCCCGGGCGGTGTTAGCTGCCGTGGAGGGGGGCGGGGTTAGCTTCCGTGGAGGGAGGGCTTGCAAGGGGGGGTAGCTGCTGCGAGGGGGGGCTCCCCGGGTGCGGGAGGGTTAGCTGCCGCGGCGGGTGGGGTTAGCTGCCGCGAGGGGGGGGAGGGGGGCGCAAGGTGGAAGTTTCGCCTAGGGTGCAAAACTTCCTTGCACCAGCCCTGGGACTAGGGGCCTGATTTCATGAGGTGCTAAGTGCCCGAGTTGCCCTCTGACTTCAGTGTTATTTAGAGGTGCTAAGCAACACACTGGACTGGGGCCTGGAGTGACATGAATCTCTCTTGTGGCTTTTTCAAATTAAGCAACCCATTGAAGTCAATGCAAGTTGAGTGGGAGTAAGAGCTGTAGGATTAGGTCCAAAAATATTTGTTCTTTTGTGAATCTTAAATATTTTATAGACATTTTTCAAACAGGAAAAAATCAAGTTACGTGATACATCCCCTGTGAAAACATGTGTCTTCTAGGTGGTCTTTAAATCCTTGTCTTCTACATCCTCTCCAAGGCCCTTAATTAAGCATGTGTGTACTTGAACCATGATATTGAAATCAGTGGCACTGCTAATAAAGTTATGCATGTGCTCTTAAGCAAAGCTCTTAAACAAATTGGTGCTCCGCAAAACACTTAAACTGGTGCTTAAGTCCCATATAAATCAGTGGCCCTATCAGTCTTCAAGCCCAACACTTTGGCACAGTTCACTATTGCCACAGAGGTGCTGGAACTAAGAGTGCTGGGGGTGCTGCCGCAACCCCTGGCTTGAAGTGGTTGCCATCATAGACAGGGTTTACAGTTTGGTTCAGTGGCTCTCAGCACCCCCACTATAAAAATTGTTCCAGCATCCCTGGCCATGCACCATGTGCAGTCATCTGCACTGATGCCAGGCAAGTGCAAACTGGAGGCAAGATGGTATTACTCTGATCTGGTAGTGTTTTTTGCCAACTTTGCACTGGTGAAAATGACTGTACAAGGTACACAGTAATGATGAATTAGTTCCCTTGGGTCAAAAATTCTGCTCTGAACAACACAGGCGTAGATCCAAAGTAAGTCCCCTGAGGTCAATGGAGTTACACCGATGCACATCCACAGTAACTGAGGACGGAATTTAACCCTGTTCCTGCCTTTGTACTTGTCCATAAAGTGCCTAGTGCCCATTCAGTGTTGTAATAAATAATAAATACAAACATTTTTAATTACCTGTGTCAGAAAACACCATCTAAATTGACATCCTTGTTGCCGGTAGTCTTATCGGAAAGGCCAGAGAATTATGAAATTTGGAGATTTAACTGCCCTCTGACCCCTCCCTCCCTCTTGAACAGAGTTCAGACACACTGGCAGGGTAACGTGGGAATTCAGCACAGCCACTGTCCATACTGTACCTCTTCTGTGTCTATACAAAAGGCTTTAGCTGGGCACCTTACATGAGAAGTGGTGAACGGAAAAAAAAAAAGAGAGAAATCTTATTTCCGAGAGGATCACATGGTAATGAAAATAGCAGCCAGGGTACACTCCCTGGGCATACGTCTGTGTACAAAAATGGGTTATGAGCTGTGTATCTTGTAGAGGCATCCAAGCACTGCAACTCCACCTCAACAATCACTGCTAACAGACAAAGCAGTAAGTTACAACACTGCCCGGTGACTACCAAGGTTAGTTTTTAAACATCACCACTGGCTATTGTGCAATGCTACCATGCCAGGAGATTAGCTCTTTCACCAGCTATAGTGTGAAAGAAGAGCGAACAATGCACATCCACTATCTGTTTGTTTTTTAGAATATTAAATCCTTGTAGTTGCACCATGGGTCTGCTCCAAAGCCCCCTGCAATCCATAGGAAACTGAATTTCCAGACTTTCATAGTTTTGTGAACACTATAACATTCTCTTAAATCATTCACAAACCTAAATGACCCTCAAAGTTTTAGCCTGGGAATTAACAATAACAACAATAACAATTAACAATAACTTAGAATTTTCACCTTGAAAGGGCTTTAATCATCTCCTACGTAATTTAATCACAACACTCCTGTGAGTTAGGTAAGTATGATCCCCATTTTAGACACAAGAAAATGGAGGCTGGGAAGTTTAAGGACAGATTTTTCAAAAGTGGCCTTTAAGTTTTAGTCCCTCTGTTTTTGACTGCAGGCCTGACAGGTGCAGAGTGCCTGGCTGCAGCTGCCACTGACTCCAGGTAAAATGATAAGTGAAAAGCAGGCCCTAATTGCCTGAAGTTGGCCACCCAGAAACTGTGGCCTTACAAAATTAGAGGCCTCTTCTGAAGAATCTGCACTTGGGTTATTTGCTCAAGGCCAGCTGGGGAAATCTGTGTCACCCCAAGGCTTAGAACTCAGGCATTTGTGGCTCCCAGTGTTACGCTCAGACTAACAGGCTAGGGCCCACTGCAGTGCTAGCTGACGGCCTAGCATTAGAACTGCAGCTGGATTAAAGTTTTTTTGGTCAATAGTAAATTTGCTGGAAAATGCATTTTTCGAGGCATTGAAATTATGCAAGAATTCAGGCCCAATCTGGCATATTGTTTTGGATGAAAAAAGCCCGCAAAATGAAAATGGCAGCAATGTCAAAATGGTTTGTTTAGAAAATCTTTGTCCGAATCGACATTTGACACATTATATTTGACCCAAAAGACATTTTTGGGTGTGGGGAAAACACCCCAAAATAGGTCAAAACAAACCATTTTGGGGGGCGGAGGGGTTATTCCAGATTTTTTAGTTCAGCCACTGAACTGAAAAATCAATTATTCACTCAGCTCTAATTAAAATGGGTATTGTACTTACGTACAGAGACCTGAACCTGACTTGGCTCTTTTGCTTATCGGGTATTGCTGAACTGGGTAAGGGGAACTACCTTAGATGTTGTCTTTACTGGTAGGACTGATTCAGCCAGTGTAGATGTTGTACTCATTAAAACCATCATGCAACACAAACTGGCTGATGAGATTCCTTTTCCATGTAGGCGTTATGGAACCAAATTCAGCCCTGGTGTAAGTCCTACTTAAATCAATGACAGTTTCTCTCACACACACACACACACACACACACACACACACACACACACACACACACACACACACACACACACACACACACACACACACAGAATTTGGCCTGATGCAAGTACCAAGGTGCACTTCCCCCCTTAAACCATTTAGCATGTCAGTGTGGAAGTTATTACGGGATGTCTATACATCACGGTCTCTGGTTTGGACAACCACCATGCTGCTTCTCCCCACCTCCACATGCACACACAGAAACACTGAAAAAGCTATTGAACTCCTACATAATCTGATGTGTCAACAAAGCAACTTCCCTGCCAGCCCTCCTATGTCTAGGGACTTGAAATGGTTTCAGCTAGTCCCAGAATATTTCTGAGCAGAGTGCTTCAAAGATGTGAAAAGTATTTCTTGATTTATAGCCAACACCATACTGATTTTTACCTTGCAAGTAAGAAAGTGATTTTAGTTTTTGTTCCGTTAATGCTTATGAAGATCAAGTCTGACAGCGCAGTCCTGCTTGGCCTTGATATTCATTACTCTTTATAGCTGTAAAGCTTCGTATGCATTTAGGTAAAGATGTAACATCCATCAGTTGGGCATCTGAGCATTGTGCATGTATTGTTTTAAATATCAAAACACAGATAAGAAGGTCTCAAAGTCTGTCATTCTGGCACTTCTTGGGTGGACTGACCAGTTTCTGCAGAACTTTTGCCATTTACTTCAATAGGCCAGGATTTCACCCTTTACATGTTCAAGAAATCAATTCTTAGCCACATGATTGCAAAGGAAACATTCAGCATGTGAACCAGTGGAGGGCTGTCTTCCTGGTTCTGCAGACAGACTAAAAGAAGTGTTGTATCATCTTGTGTCTGCCAGTAAGAGCTTTGTCACACAATAGCATCCAGTATTCTGTATAAGCCACAGGCGCTGACTTTTGTTTTTGCTGGTGGGTGCTCCTCTCTGTCCCCTTCCCCCATGCAAGTGGCAGGCAGGGCCTTGGGGGAAAGAGACTGAGCGGAGGCGTGGCCTTGAGGCAGAGCAAGGGTGAGGCCTTAGGGAGGAAAAGGCCGACCGGGGCAAGGCCTTGGGGTGGAGTGTGGGCAGGGCCTCGAGGAGAAGAGGCCAAGCGGTGGTGAGGCCACAGTCCGGGCGCTGGGGCCCACAAAAGATTAATCGGACACTTAAGGTGCTGAGCACCCCCTATTTTTTTCAGTGGGTGCTTGAGCCCCAGAGCACCCATGGAGTCGGCACCGATGGTACAAGCCACATATTTTTGAGAAAAACTATTATAGAAATGTTTTAGGGAGGTTCGGTGAAAAGTTATTGAACCTGTTTTTCATGTCCTGCCACTTATGGAATAAGAATCCCAACTGTGCCAAGGGTAAGCTGTGCTAGCAGCCCCAGGGCAGGATCAAGGCTTACAACAGGAGTACTGGAGAGCTAACAGTATGTGATCATGTACCAATAGGTTGTATTATACTGCAAACATGCAAGGGGACAGAGTTAAAGTACAGGCAATCACAACCTTGGCATTTCCAGACCTTTAAGTGCTTAACAATGAAACTTAAAGCTTTGTTAATGCAACTTTAAAAAAGAGAATATAAAGCATACTCCAAACTGACACTATGACCAAGCACACACAGACCACAGATTCAGTAAAACACTCACTTCAGGGGAACTATTCATGTGTTTAAGTACTTTGCTGAATTGGAGCTCTAGGCTGGAATTTTCAAAGGAGCCCAAGGGAGATAGGCAGTCAACTCCCACTGAAATGCAATGGGATTTGGGTGCCTATCTCCTTGAAGCCCCTTTGAAAATCCAAGCCTTACTGAGCAAAGCGCCCTCCCATGCAGGTCTCTGCTCTCAGCCTTAATCTTGAGGATATTTCAAACTGTCCACGCATTTTAGCACACAGCCCTGCTCCAGCCCCACTGGGTACCTGAATGGGGAGCACTATACTTCTGTGGAGGACTGGACAGCATTCTCCTGGTGCTCCTTCCTAATTGGCCATTGGTGCCTGTTGGGGTGGAATGACGTTCTCCCTTTCGCCATAGCCAGGACGCTCCACCTCCACAGCCCTTTTGGTCTTTGGCAGCTAAAGAGGTGAGAGGCGGATGGACTGTTTACAGACCAATTAGTCAGAGAGGCTTTCAGTGTACAAGTTGCTGCAAAAACTGTTATTTGAACCTAATTTTACACTGGAGAAAGCCCTTGTGCCAACTTGAGTCAGCTATTAATGAAGCAAAACACCGTGCTGAAGGAGATACTCCATATGTGGAAATGATTCATATATTTCTAGGGTCTAAAAAGTGGAAATTCAATAGGATAAGCAAAGTTTCTGTGCTTGGCAACTACTGTTGCTAGCCAAATGTTAAGAAACCATTTCTGCAGCCCACTTAGCAAATGCTTCAGGGTGTCTTGCATTATAAGACAAAATGTAGCAATTATGGACAGCTGCTCTACTATATGCCACTGAACCGGGAGAAAAAAAAACCTACTGCCCATCAAAATTGGTTCCAGAAAAGAAGGGTTACAGCTATTTTTTACAAAGGCAAAATTTAACGTACTGTGATTTTATCATTGCTGATGCAGCAAATTATGGTGCAAGAATGTGATAATTTACTTTATGAAAATGAAGAAATACTAACAGTTTTGCTCTTCTCTTCCTCCCACCCCTGGTTTGCAGTTAAACACATGAAAAATTTATTTCTCAGTTTCCATGTGCATAATTGCTCTTTGGAAAAAAAAAAAAAAAGAACTTTAAGTTTGAAATTGTTTTTTTTGTGTAGAACCATTTTTTAATGAAAACAAGACTGTTTTAATTTTTAAAACTGTCTTATTTCCAGGTGCAACTGTGCAAACTTTCACAGCTTCTGCAAAAAATTCAGACTATTTTCAAGAATTTGAAAGGAAACAAACTTCCCTGTAAATATTTCATACAGTTCTGCTATCCAATACAGTGGCCTACATTTTCAAAACTGACTGAGACTCTGGGGGCCTTTTTTGTTGGTACCCAACCTGAGGCAGCTTACCGGGGGGGGAGGAGGAGAGCTGATTTTAGAAACAATGAGCATTCTTCCTCTGAACATCAGGTTCCTTTAAAGTGTCTCAAGTTCTCAGCATCAAAAACTGAAGCTCTCAAAGTCACTAGTCAGTTTTGAAAAACGCAGGCTTCAGAATCTGTATGGCCAGTATCTTTACCAACAAAATATTTCAGAGTAGCAGCCGTGTTAGTCTGTATCCGCAAAAAGAACAGGAGTACTTGTGGCACCTTAGAGACTAACAAATTTATTTGAGCATAAGCTTTCGTGGGCTACAGCCCACTTCATCGGATGCATGTAGTGGAAAATACAGTAGGAAGATATATATACACAGAGAACATGTATTTTCTACTACATGCATCCGATGAAGTGGGCTGTAACCCACGAAAACTTATGCTCAAATAATTTTGTTAGTCTCTAAGGTGCAACAAAATATTTGTTACTTTCCCTTGACTTTACCTCAGCTATGCCTGGTACGGTAAAGTCTAGTCGGAGGATTTAATACTTAGCGCTTAATGCTCTACACCTTCAAAACACCTTACAGACATCAACAAATTAAGATTTCTCTTTGCTAGGAATATCCTGCTGTTCACACTACACAAAATGGAATATGTTCTCTAGCCCAGCTCTCTTTTTAAATTGGTATGGTATGGATGTGGTACCAACTATTCCACTGGTCTACAATTTTTGAGAAGTCGTCTGCTTCAGAGATAAAATGTGCTATTTATTATGTATTTTGCTGTGCTGAATTCAAATATGACAATTAAAACAACTGATTGGCTACTGTTTCTAAGATATTTAAGTTTTTACATTTTATGTCTATGTATATTGTGTAGATAGTAGAGTTTTAATCATAAATTGTAAACCTAGGTCTTTTCATGTGTTTATGGTTGCTTTACATGATAATATTTCACCTGTCCTGTTTATGTAACACTTTAAAAATCAGCAAAAGGGTTATATAAATAAAATTTATTATGAAACAAAAGGCAAAAAACTATTATGTACATAGTTTAGTCCTATTCAGTGTCTACTCGGCGCTTCTTTGCTTGTCTCTTGTATTCATTAAATGGAGCATCTCTTGTCACTGTCCAGCAATAGTCTCTAAGCATTGATGGGCTCCATTGGCCCTGATAGCGTTTCTCCATTGTTGCAATGTCCTGGTGAAATCGCTCGCCGTGTTCGTTGCTCACTGCTCCGCAGTTCGGTGGAAAAAAATCTAGATGAGAGTGCAAAAAATGTATCTTTAGTGACATGTTGCAACCAAGGCTTTTGTATCCCTTGAGGAGGTTTTCCACCAACAACCTGTAGTTTTTTGCCTTGTTGTTTCCGAGAAAATGTATTGCCACTAACTGGAAGGCTTTCCATGCCGTCTTTTCCTTGCCACACAGTGCATGGTCAAATGCATCATCTCAAAGTTCACGAATCTGAGGATCAACAAAGACACCTTCCTTTATCTTAGCTTCACTTAACCTTGGAAATTTTCCACGGAGGTACTTGAAAGCTGCTTGTGTTTTGTCAATGGCCTTGACAAAGTTCTTCATCAGACCCAGCTTGATGTGTAAGAGTGGTAACAAAATCTTCCTTGATTCAACAAGTGGTGGATGCTGAACACTTTTCCTCCCAGGCTCCAATGACTGTCGGAGTGGCCAATCTTTCTTGATGTAGTGGGAATCTCTTGCACGACTATCCCATTCGCAGAGAAAACAGCAGTACTTTGTGTATCCAGTCTGCAGACCAAGCAAGAGAGCAACAACCTTCAAATCGCCACAGAGCTGTCACTGATGTTGGTCATAGTTTATGCACCTCAAAAGTTGTTTCATGTTGTCATAGGTTTCCTTCATATGGACTGCATGACCAACTGGAATTGATGGCAAAACATTGCCATTATGCAGTAAAACAGCTTTAAGATTCGTCTTCGATGAATCAATGAACAGTCTCCACTCATCTGGATCGTGAATGATGTTGAGGGTTGCCATCACACCATCGATGTTGTTGCAGGCTACAAGATCACCTTCCATGAAGAAGAATGGGACAAGATCCTTTTGATGGTCACGGAACATGGAAACCCTAACATCACCTGCCAGGAGATTCCACTGCTGTAGTCTGGAGCCCAACAGCTCTGCCTTACTTTTGGGTAGTTCCAAATCCCTGACAAGGTCATTCAGTTCACCTTGTGTTATGAGGTGTGGTTCAGAGGAGGAGGATGGGAGAAAATGTGGGTCCTGTGACATTGATGGTTCAGGACCAGAAGTTTCATCCTCTTCCTCTTCCTCGTCTGACTCAAGTGAGAATGATTCTGGTGCATCAGGAACCGGCAGTCTTTCTCCGTGGGGTACTGGGCGTATAGCTGATGGAATGTTTGGATAATGCACAGTCCACTTTTTCTTCTTTGACACACCTTTCCCAACTGGAGGCACCATGCAGAAGTAACAATTGCTGGTATGATCTGTTGGCTCTCTCCAAATCATTGGCACCGCAAAAGGCATAGATTTCCTTTTCCTGTTCAACCACTGGCGAAGATTTGTTGCACAAGTGTTGCAGCATATGTGTGGGGCCCACCTCTTGTCCTGATCTCCAATTTTGCAGCCAAAAGAAAGGTGAGAGGCTTTCTTAACCATAGTGGTTATACTGCGCTTTTGTGATGCAAAAGTCACTTCACCACAAACATAGCAGAAGTTATCTGCACTGTTCACACAAGTACGAGGCATCTCTGCTCACTTTGGCTAAACAGAAATTTGTCCCTTTGCAAAATCAAACACTGACAAATAAGAGAGCACGACACTGTATGATTTCTAGAGCTGATATAGGGCAATTTGTTCAGCAGAGTGATGTAAGCTTTGTTATGATTGCATCATCCATGACTTCTAGGAATAACATGATGCAATTCATATCATGTATGACGCAATACCAGCTTCAGATTGCATCATTCATTGTTTTGCCTAAAAAGCAAGTACTGTCCAAACCCAGTCATAGATTTATTCATAGATCCAGTCAAAGATGTATTTTAGTCATTTCTGGTTTAGATTGAGATCCCTTCCCTTTATAACTCACTTATCCTCTGCCATTCCCAAGTCAAGGGTCGTATATACTGACCCAATAGCATATCTTGAAAACTAGAGCCAATCAACAATTTTAAGCATCATTTTCGTTCTCAGTGACCCAGAATTAGTAAAGTTTGACTACATTTATTTCAGAAGCATTTTGGCTGTAGAGCAGTGTTATAGGCTGCATATATCTGTGTATATGATGACTCAGTGATCCATGACTACAGAAGCACTCAGAGTAGCTCTCTCACCTGTTGACATTAGCTATGTACTGTATATAAAATAAATAAGTCAGGAGAAAAGAATCCCAGTAGATCAGAAGTGATGCCACTTACCACTATCCATTAGAAGTGCTATTTGTTAAATTAGTGAGACGCGAGAAGGAAGGAGAACATAGGCACTGAAATTTGTAGCTGCATTGTACACTAGAACAGTGGTTCTGAATCGGGGTACGTGTACTCCTTGGGGTACACAGAGGTCTTCTCGGAGTATATCAACTCATCTAGATAGTTGCCTAGTTTTACAACAGGCTACATAAAAAGCACTAGCGAAGTGAGTACAAACTAAAATTTCATACAGACAATGATGTTTTTATACTGCTCTATATACTATACACTGAAATATAAGTACAATATTTATATTCCAATTGATGTATTTTATAATTATATGGTAAAAATGAGAAAGTAAGCAATTTTTCAGTAACAGTGTGGCTGTGACACTATTGTATTTTTATGTCTGAGTTTGTAGGCAAGTAGTTTTTAAGTGAGGTGAAACTTGGGGGTACGCAAGACAAATCAGACTCCTGAAAGGGGTACCGTAGTCTGGAAGGGTTGAGAGCCACTGCACTAGAAGAACTTGGAATACTTTGCACTTCATAGTGCACCTTAAACTGGTATCTTTCCTATGGAGAAGTGACAGCAGGGGAACTTGCTCATAGAGCCAAACCACAATAAACAAATGGTATACCCTGTGGGGCAACAGAACTTGGTGGAACTATGGCCTGTGTCTGTACTCTCTGAAAAATCTTCCCCAGAATCCAATGCTAGAGAACTCATGGAAAGCAAACACAAAGGGGCCTGAACACAGCCAAGCAAGTTGCCTTAAGAACTCAAATGACTATTTCTTGAATTAGTTTTTTGCACTGTTTGTTCCACTCTTGATGTCGGGGTGACCCTGCAATGGGACTGGGTTCAGTTGGTAATGGCTTCTTCTTCAGGGTAGGAAAAGGTATTTGTAGCAAAGAAAAAACGATATTGAGAATTAACGGCTCTAGATGTCATTATAATTTGGTTGTACAATGGTAGAACCTAGAGGTCTCAGTCAGGGAACAGGGCTCGATTGCACTGGATACTTTTGACACACACAACAAAAAGGTGGTCACTGCCCTGTAGGGTTTATAATCTAAATAGGGATCACACCCTCCATGATGAGAATGCATATTATCTAAAATTCTGTCCTCAAGAAGCCAATGTTTGCATTAAAAGATTCTGGGTAAAATCCTAGCCCTACTGAAGTCAGTGGGAGTTTTGCCATTGACTTCAATGGGGCCTGGA
Organism: Emys orbicularis; assembly: GCF_028017835.1. NCBI lineage: Eukaryota > Metazoa > Chordata > Testudines > Emydidae > Emys > Emys orbicularis. The sequence goes on from NC_088685.1 coordinate 32,945,183, forward strand.
TTCCACTCGGGTTTTGGGCACCCTTGATTCCTTTGAGTTCTGGCTGCAGGAAGCATTTACTTTATATTTAAACATTGGCCACCGGAGACCTGGTTTTCATTTGCAGCAGCTGCTCAGTGAGCGTGTACTAGCCATTTCCTTGACTACACTGTTGCACGATCACATTAAACATGGAAGAAACCCCCACGGGTGGGTTGAGCAAAGCTGCAGTTTTCAGCAGCAGTTCAGCTACAGCTGCAGTTTGGCTGATTAACTTTTTCTTGCTCAAAACATTGCAAAAAATCAATTGTGAAAACACTGTGGCTCTGGGTGATGTACTGTTGAAAGCTGTGACTACACCAAATGTAGGGGGTTCTCAGCATGACAGCAGCTCTGCTGTTCATACTGAGATACACATCATTTGTTCAAGTGTTTCTTCATTCGTCATTCATTGCAACAGGATCTCTGATTTACACAATGTAGATCATATCAAGGAGAGGCATCTGATATTTCCCCCCTTTTGCCAGGGATTTATGCATGGATGGGACATGTTGAGATATTAAAAAAATTGAATTTTGCAGCTGAGGCCCCACTCTAAACAACAACTAGGTTAGTTGGTTCTGCAGAGCTGCCAACATGATGCCCTGCAAAAGCCACGTAGGAAACTTTCTTGCATTTTCTTAGTACACAGTTGCTGCTGAGACCCACTAGTAAAATAAAAGGGGCAGGACAAACTGGCTCTTGCCACTAGCTCCAAATACCACATCAGTTCAGAGAAGACAGGCATATTTCACGGTAATTTCACTTACTTCATGGACAAAACAGACTCCTGCCCAGCCTTTTTAGAAAGATGATTTTGTGGGAGTCTCAGAAGATGATGGGGCTAATTCCAGACTCTGCCATCAACTTTCTCTGTGACTTTGGGCAAGTCACTGAACCTCCATGCCTCAGTTTCCCCCGTGTGCAAAGTAGGAACAATAACAACACTTTTATAACACAGGGAAATGTCAGGGTAAATGCATCAGTGTTTGAGAGTTACCTAAATACTATGTTGATGAGGACCATAAAAGGAGATAAAATCTGGCATATGTGGCCTCTCTATCTGTGGTAGCTGCTGCTCTGACGATCTGCCTAAAAACAACATTTAAAGACTGGGCATTTTTTGTATTTTTCTGACATGAAGTAAGATTTGTGAATCCAAGACCACATTGTTCTGACCAAAGACACCAAGCTAGTTCTGAAGTATTTCACAGACCACTCCCAAAGCTACTGTATTTCCAGATCTTTTCCTTCTCACTTCAGTTCCTGCATCAGTGCCTTTGCAGTTGTTTCATTCTGCTTGTCACTTGTGATCACTGTCACTGACGTAGCAATGTAGAAAGAGACAGATTTTGTACCCACAGCTATTTTGCCACCTTCCTTTGAGACGGATAAATGGAGTGTGTTCATCACCATTCCTGGTGCAACTCTGTGGAGAGAGGAGCCTAGGCATTACTAGAAATATTTATTAGTTACAACAGAACAAAGAACCTAGAAAATGAGACTTTGAGAGGAGAGTGGGGGGAAACTTGCATGTAAACCGTAGACAACTAAGGCATTTGAGAAGTTTTACATACCCTAGAAAATACAGTACCACACTCCCTTGCGCATTTCTATCCCTAACTCCTGTGTGTCACAAATACCTTCTAATACCCACTGCAGATGGTGATGTAGCTCAAAGGATCTTTGCAGAACACACAGGAATAAGTCCATAGGGCCACAGTCTGCTTTCAGTTATGAAATGCGCATCATTGAAGTGAATGGGACTGCAACCAGTATTAGAGCCAGATCCTCAGCTGGTGTAAGTCAACCTAACTTCATTTAAGTCAATGGAGGTGCACGGATTTACAGCAGCGGAGGATCTGCCTCAATTTAACATGGAACCTCACATCCATTGACCGTAGCCTTGCCTGATGGATGCCTCCCCATCTGTACACTTTGGCCCCTTGGCTACCCCATTGTCCCCCCAGGTAATTTTAGCCCACTCCTTGGCAAATGGGGGATGGAATCTATACACTCTGTCACTGGTTGGCTTGCTCAGGCAGCGAGGAACTTCACATTTATTTAATAATCTCTATCAGGATTCCTTGATTTAGCTTTGTCTCTTCCCTTAAAGGCAGAGGTGAAAGTAAGCCGGTACGGAGGACTGGTAAGAAAAGGTGCAGTAGCATACCGGCAAGAAAATGGAGCATTCTCTCCCTCTCTGACTCCTCCTCCTGGCTCCAGCAATATTGACGGTTCGGGGGCCCGGCTCCACGAATGTTCGGGGCCGGGTCTCCCCCCTGGCCCCACCTGCTGCCTCCCCCGCGCCTCCCCTGAGTGTGCCCTGGCCCCCCTTTGCTGCCCCCATGCACTTCCCTGGGTCTGGCTGGAGCAGAGCTTCGGTGTCTCTCCCCTGAAGCTCCATGCTGCCTGCCTGTAGAGTCGGAGACCTCCTGGACTACGACCGGGGAGACTGGCTGGATCCCCTGACGCTCGCTTGGCGCATGGGGCTCTCCAGGCCTTGTACTCCCCGGCGCGTACTTCAGGAGGTGAGGGCCGCTTTGCCGCCCGCTGCTCGGGTTTGCCTCGACCGGGTCCTGCACGAGGGCACGCCCCGCCCACCCTCCACCCCTGGCCCTCCGGACCTTTTCATCGGGCCCCTGCCCCGTGGACCCAACCGGCCCCCCCGCCCCTTCTCCGTGAGCCGGCTGCACGACTTGCAGCTGGTTCGTTTCCTGACCGCGCCAAGGAAACATCTATACACGCTCGTGCTCCACACTCTTCACTTCCTCACCCTCGTGTCCCGCCCCGATACGAAGTGGCGGGACCTCCTGCCACCTGTTGAGGGTGAGAAGCCCCGGTGGGCCAGCCTCTATTCCACCCTGGTCCCGAGGCCTGCCGGGGATATCAGCTGGCGGCTCCTTCATGGGGCCGTGAGTACGGGCGTGTACTTGGCGCGGTTTACCCCTGTCCCAGACACCTGTCCTTTCTGCGGCGTGAGGGAGACCCTGGCTCACGTTTACTTAGAGTGTGCCAGGTTGCAGCCCCTACACCGGCTCCTCACCGACATTATGTTGCATTTTTGGTTACACTTTTCCCCTCACCTTCTCATTTATGCACTCCCTATCCGTGGCCCCACAAAGTCACGGGACCTCCTGGTCAACTTCCTCTTGGCCCTGGCTAAACAGGCCATCTATAAAACCAGGGAGAGGAGGTTGGCCGATGGAGGTTCCTGTGACTGTGGGGCCTGTTTCCGATCCTCCGTCCGTTCACGTATCCGGGCAGAGTTCCTCTGGGCGGCGTCCACTGGCTCCCTTGACACCTTTGAGGAGCAGTGGGCGCTGTCTGGGGTTCTCTGCTCGGTGTCCCCGTCAGGTTCCCTTCTTTTGACCCTTTGACCGCACTCCTGTCCCTGTTTTTTCATTAGTTGTCCCCCGTAATCATTTGGGTTTTAAGCCCTGTGGGTCCTCCCCTTAGGCTGGGGGGGGGATCCTTTAGCAGTGGGTGGGCTTTGCCCGCCCACTTCCCGGAACCCAATAAGTTAACTGCCACCGCAGGGTCCTAGTGCCCCCCCTGCACTACTGCCAGGGCAGGCTGCCCTTCCCCATCAGACCCTTTCATTTTCTGGTGGGACCCTCCACCAGTACAGCCACTCACCCTGCCCACAGTCACTGCTCTTGCCCCACGCAGGGCAAGGGGCAGCCCCATCTCCCACCCCCAGTGAGGCTACAGTGAGGGGCAGCAGCAGGGGAGGAGGCGCACATGTGGTGGCAGCCCCCCTGGCATGGCACCCACCACAGGGGAGGTGAGGGGGATTTCTGGACCTGAGAGGGGCCCTAGGAGCACGTGCAGTGACAGTGGTGGGGGTGAGTGTGCTGCCGGGGGGGGAGAAGGGGGTCCCTACCCCAGAGCTCGCTGCTGCCGGCAGGGAGAGGGCTGGGGGGAGTCCTCCTCTCTGGCTCCAGTCCCAGGGCAGCCTGCCTGCACCCCAAACTCATCCCCAGCCCTGCCCCGCCCCAGGGCTCCATCGGTAATTTAAAGGGCCCGGGACTCCGCTGCGGTAGCTAGAGCCCTGGGCCCTTTAAATCGCCCCCAAACCCCAGGGCTCCCAGCCACCTCTACATCTGGGAGCTCAGGGGGTGATTTAAAGGGCCAGGGGATTTAAAGGCCTCTTCCCGTGGAGGCCCCGCCTCTTCTGGTGGAGGCCACGCCCCTCCTCAGGACTCCAGAGCACTGGCAAGTCCTTTAAGTTACTTTCATCCCTGCTTAAAGGTTAAATGGACTAAAGGGAAGGGAGGCAACTAAAGAAGCAGCACCAGAGAAAGCTGATAAGAGGCAAATGCCAAGACATAGAATGGTGGGGTGCAGAGGGGAAAGATCCATGAAACTGAAAAGAAGCTAGTGGGTCTGTTGTAGAGCTGCTGTCCACAATGCAGCAAGGTGGTGAGTACCATTAGAAAGGAAATAAACTAAGGATCTGAGTCAAAGCCCATCAAAGGGTAAGTCCAGACTGCAGTGTAAGTCCAGGCTCAGACTCAGGCTCTGCCTCAGGCTTGGGTCACAGGACCACTTGGGGATAAAGGGTTTGAGCCCAGGTCCTGTGGGGACTCAGGCCCAAATTCCATGGTTTTGCAGTGTAGATGCAGCTTAGGCCTGATCCTCCAAGAGTCAGACCCTGAGAGTCTGCCGATGCTATCCCACAATCCCATGTGCCAGTGTTTGTCCTCTCTAGCCCAGGAGTATCCAATCAACTCCCAGGAAATGGAAGCAACCCTCCTTAGTCAAGTGCAGTAGCTTGGTCTTTAACCCTTCCTGAGCTGCAAAACACATTGAACCTTCTCCTGCATTTGCAATGGCCACCAACCAGAAGTCATCCTTGGCCAAGTGCACTGCTTCCGGATCAAGTGAGCACAGCCAGATTTTGGGGAGTCTCTGGTGAGAGGCAAGCAAAAAGTTCAGTTTTGATTGCCCCATGAATTTTGACTCAATCCCAGGTGCTGATCGCTGCTAACTTTCCCCAGAGCAGGAACTCCAGATAGGTAGTCACATGTCAGAGAACATATTTTGAGTGGTCACCGCAGTATGTGATCAGCCTACTCCACCCATAGTTGTGCTATTCCGTCACCATAAGTTTGAAAACTTCTGCAGCATACACAGCTAGCTTGCCTTGCATTTTGAAATAAGATGCCGTTCTGGAACCAAAAGAATTGTTGCATCCTCCAAAATGTGAAATGCCTGAAATGATAGAAAGGTGTGACAGCATGAGAGCAGCCTAAAGCTGAGTCACCACTCTGTGCACTTTGCAAGTATCCCCACATGAACCAAAGTAATTGATTAAGTACCAGGTGATTAACCAATTAACGAGGAGATTCCGCTCATCAGCTGAGGATTAACAGGGGCCGCGGAAGAGACAGGAGGGAGGCCCAAAGGAAGGCTGGAAAGAAGAGCAAAGGAGCCCAAAATCTCAAAGGTGATATCTCTCTCTCCCTCCTGCCCTGTGCATTGGTATTAGATACAGGCTTGGGGAAAAGCCCTGTGCAGGAGGGAACAAACACTTGGAAAGCACATTGTAACTAAAGCACATGGTGTTGAACCAATGAAGGTGTGCGTGAGGACTATTTGCAGTAAGGAATCCAGTGTGAAGGAACTCTGCCTTGGGGGGAAAGGGTTTATGTAGTAAGCCGTGGTCTATCAATTGCCCCAGAGGGAAAGGTGGCCTGCAATTTCTATACAAAACCAATTGTGACTTAACTCACCATTCTCTGTTCACTCTTTTCATTGCAATTAACCTGGTTGTGTCCATAGAGCTTCTGGGATCTGAAGTGTTTCTCTCACAACATATTGAATTTCAGTTTTACGAAGGATTATTTTTTGGCCTTGAGATTCCACGAGGATTTTTCCTGTGCTCAGGCACTGAACCATCAGTGAAATTACTGAGACAACAGCATACTGTTCTGCTTGCCTCTCCGCAGGTACGGAACAGCACAGGCCAGCTGCAGAGTTTGAAGACAGAATTGCAGCACAGGAGCATTGCAGCTTGCATTGGAGCTCCTGCAACAGGAACGTTGGCTGAAGGAGGATGACAGCCTATCTGAAAGACCTGTCTGAGTGACTGCTTTAGCTAATGGCCGCTAGAATGCAGGCTCCTCCTGCACCCGCTCCACAGCATGAGGTCCCCTCCACAGTACCATGCCAGCAGACCAGGAACACTTTGGACAATTCCATGGTTGGGTCACCCACACAACTTGGACTTAGCAGCAGCTGGGCAGGAAAAATCTACCCCCTGCAGTCCTCCACCCTGGTCTAGGAACCCCACCCAATGCATACTTCCACCCCTGTGATGACCCTCTCCCCCCCGGCAGGCCTCCACACCCAGACAGCAGCACCACGTGCATGCTAAATGCACAAGAAAGGGAAAGGAAAAGGTGCCAGAGGACATACAAAATTAAGAGGTTGTTTTGATGGCACTGGTTTCACTGTTTGTACTGTTCAGTGTTTGATTTATGCATTTTGTTTTATCGCTAGTGTTTGTGTTGGTTTACTATTGTTGTTTCAGTGTTCTAATGGCAGCTGGACCGCCTGGCAGTGCTTTAATATTTTATTTATATATTTGTAACGCATCCATTATCACAAATAAAGGCATCTATTTAATTAAGAAAGTTTATTGCCATCACTACATCACATTCTACAATGGCCCTGGCCCTGACCCCGAGCGGCCCCCTCCCCAAGTGGCCTTGACCTCAGCCCTGAGTGGCCCCAGCCCTGGCTGTCCCTAGTCCCGAGCAGCCCCGGCCTCATCCCCGTCCCCGGCCTCGAGCGGCCCCGGCCTCAGCCCCAAGCGGCCCCAGCCCCCCTCCTGCCCCCCAGTGGCCCCAGCCTCGGCCTCGAGCCCATTCCCTTTAATTAGTTAATCGGTTAAATGATATAATTTAAATAATTTAAACTGTTATCTTTTTAAACAATATTTACATCTCTAAACATGAGAACACAGAGCATCCCTGATTTCCATTGCCCAGGTGCATCCTGCTCCAGGTGTGATAGGTCACTTTCTGGCTGAGCGTACTAGTCTATTACTGTCAAGGGTCCATTCAGGAGCAAGTGGCTCAACTTTGGCTTCATGAAGATTGTGAAAAGCACAGCAAGCCACAATAATACGGACATTGATGACACTGGAATCCAAATGGGTCTATAGATAGCACCAGTGGGCTTTCCGTCTGCCAAATGCACATTCAACCACCATTCTACACCTGCTGAGAGTCTGATTAAACCTTTTTTGCCAGCCTTCTGAGATCAGGGTATGGCTTCATAAGCCAGCACAAAAGGGGGTACATGTAGGGTGCCCCAGAATAACAGTGGGGACAGTAACTCAATTTATGACAATGTCATTTGGTGGAAATAATGTCCCACCCTGTCCATGGATGTAAACTCCTGATCAGCGGGAAACCCTGGCATCACAACTAGTGCAGCCCACATTGGTGTCCATAAATCAGCTTCTGTGGTCCACAAGGGCCTGCTCGAGAATGGAGTTGTACCCTTTGTGGTTTATGTACTAATGCTCCTCGAGGAGGTCAAACTGTTGTGAGGGATCACAGGCCTCAAACCTGGGTCCCGAGGCAGTGCTCAGACAATAGCCACCACCCAGCAGCTCATCTGAACAACTGGAGAAGGGAGCCAGTAAAGCACTAGCTTGCAAAGGACCCCACCCACAAAGCTCCTGATCAGGGGAAACATCGAGCACCACTGATTGACTAGGAAGCTCTATTTAAACCAGTAAGAGGCACAGGAAGTTGTCTGAGTAACTAGAGTTATCCCTGACTGGCTGCTGCTACAGAACCTGCCTACTTATCTAACTCCTGAGCCCTGCCTTCCTCCCTGTTCCATCCTCCTTATCCCAGACCCCAGTCTTGTTCCAGTCCCTGCTCCTGCACCCTATCCTTGAAGCGGTCTCTGGCTCTGACCTTTGGCCTGGCACCTCACTCTAACCATTAGGCATGACTGTTCACGCACCGGTCCCTACAACTATGAGCATGACAGTCCCATCAATGGCCTGGTGCAGTTTGGAAACCATATTCTCTCAAAACCGGCAATTACTTCAGAGATATAGTTTACCCCACCACCTTTTGGTAAATCACACACCTGATTGCCTCAGAAACCTCCATCACCACTTTACCCTCAGTTGACTTTCCAACACCAAATTGGTTAGCAACAGACCTGTCACAGTCTGCAATAGCCAGCTTCCAGACGATAACAACTGCTTCTGGAGGGATACGGCTGTGACCAGGAGTATGTCATGACATTGGAGGGCTGGGACAAGCTGCACACAAAGCTTCAGAAATGATGCTTTCTTCATGCAAAAGTTCTGGACCCACTGCTTGGCATCCCAGGTCTGCACAACAACGTGATTCCACCAGTCTGTGCTTGTGGCCCTGCTTCAGGGGGCATCAGCAGCTATACTGCACATGCTTGGGGCGGCACCTGGTAAGGGGCGGCCAATCTTGGGGTGGCGGGGGGGGGGGCAGCGCAGCGCGGCATTCTGCGGGGGGGCGGGGGCGCTCCGGCGGCGTGGCGCTCGGCGGGGGGGGCGGCGCGGGCCGCGGCGCTGGGGGGGGGGTTCCGGCGGCGCGGCATTCCTTGGGGGGGGGGGCGCTCCGGCGGCGCGGCGCTCGGCGGGGGGGGCGGCGTGGGCCGCGGCGCTCGGGGGGGGGGGGTCCGGCGGCACGGCGCGGCGCTCGGTAGGGGGGGCGGGCTCCGGCGGTGCAGCGCTCGGCGGGGGGGGGCAGCGCGGGGCGCGGCGCTCGGGGGGGGGGGTTCCGGCGGCGCGGTGCTCGGCGGGAGGGGAGCTCGGGGGGGGCGGCGCTTTTTTTTGCTGCTTGGGGCAGCAAAAAAGTTAGAGCTGGCCCTGCCTTCAGTGGGTCAGAAAATGCCGCTGAAATGTCCCCCAGCATCTCATGGAAGCTCTGCCTGACTCCTAAAACAGGAGTGACAGCACAAGCAAGAGATGCTCTTGAAATGATGACCTTTCCATGTTCCTGGTTCTGGTTGCCAGGAGCATGCAGACCAAAATGACGTCCCAGCAGAATGCACTGGTGGGCTGCAACAACTTCTTGTGACACACGGAATGGACAGTCAAGTTTTCTCACACTACCCCATGAAGAAAAGGCTAGAGCAGCCACGTTTTGGGAGGGTGCTAGGAAGTCTGGGATATGGTTGGTTGGATTCAGGTCTGCGTACTGCAGTGTGGACATTGGAGCCTGGATGTGGGGCCCGGGCTCAAAAATTCTTAACCTAAGGTCACCAGTCAGTGTGGAAGTTCAATCCTTGGACTTTTAAACCCAGGGCCACAGATTCAAGTCCAACTAACACTGGGCTTACACTGCCGTGTAGACATACCCAAAGTCAACTGAAAAACTCCCATTTACTTCAATGAGCTTTGGACCATGCCCTGAGTATATTAAACAGATGGCAAAACGGAGACTCAAGTTATCATTATTTACATCAATTCTCACTCTTGACTATGCAAATAATTCTGCTGTGGGAACAGGCAAACACCACCCACACTGGTCATAAGCACTGTAAACATAGGGCCCTTGCTGCTTCAAGCACTGAAAATTTAATAAGGGAAAACCTGCCCTGCTATTTTCTTCCCTGAGGCTGATCAATAGATTAGCAAGTCAGCCTCACTCATCTCATGTCAGACAAACACTCCAGAGGTAAGGGTGAGCTGCTAATCCAGCGGTCAATCCAAAGGCAGGAGGAATGTGCTATATTTCTTTAATAAACATTTCTTGAAGGGGATTCCTCCTACATGACTGGGAGAGAAAGAAAGAAAACGTCTTAATGTGATTTCTGAACTCACTGCACCTTCAAACCTTATGCATATTAAGATGTTTATTGTTTTTTTCTTTATTAATCGGATTTATGTAGTATAATCTTCAAAAGAATCATCATCAATGTATATTTTAGCTGGACACAGTACACAACTTTTAACCTCAAAACCCTGCATTTTCTATGAGTGAATGGTGTCCAAGTTGGCACTTATAAGCTGCTGTACAGTAGCACAACTCAGTAATCATTGCCTAAGGCTTGGAAACCTTTGATTTGGCCCTTTTTTTTTTTTTTAAATGTATCCAAGAAATTGAACAATGACTACTTAGACACCATCAGATTGCCCTAGGAAGACCAGGAATTTAGAGGTGATGAAGCAGTCACACAACACTGCTACTGATTTGCACTCTCTCTGCAGATATCTGCATGGCTGGATTAAATGCATAAAACCAGTCATTCACACAAGCATTTCCAGAGATAGGAAATGCTCACGCCCACAAACTGTATTCAAAGCAAAAGCAGGATAAAGCCACTTAAGCTCATTTCAGCATTCCACCCAGCTGGGATTTATTACAGAAATTGGGTTATGTACGGGTATACCTACACTGCAGTTTTATAGCCCTGCAGCCCCAGCCTGCAAACCTGAGTCAGCTGACACAGGCCAGTCATGAGTGTTTTACTGCATAGGACTCAGTGACCTCAAATGGGAATAGCAATCCAGAGCAAAGCTGTTTACTGCCCACTCATATTTTAACCTCCTCTAATGCAGTGCAATTCTGACTGAACCTACTCTGGGGAGTTTTCAGAAATAATGGCATCCATGGGCAGTCTGGCCTATACAACCCTGAGCAAGTTTTGATCCCAGAGTTGAGGCTAAGAAAGGGGATTGGTTTTTCTTCTCTCCCTGAATTTTCACATTTCTGGCAGCCTCCGTGTAAAGAAGGTCAGAGTCACAGCCCTGGAGATGACAGCGCTTTATCTATATATATGAACATAAGAACGGCCATACTGGGTCAGACCAAAAGTCCATCTAGCTCAGTATCCTGTCTTCCGACAGTGGCCAATGCCAGGTGCCCCAGAGGGAATGAACAGAACAGGTCATCACCAAGTGATCCAGCCCCTGGACATCAACAGTACACATTTCCCTGCATCCTCCTTGTCCACCCAGTCCTTTGCATCTCCTAGGGATGCCACTTGTGGAGGGGAAGGGGGTTTGAGAGCCAATTCAAATTTCAGAGACTACATTTAGACTCTGATTAAGTTTGACAGTTTCAGGTTGAAATGAGTGTCATTAAATGACATTCAGATGAGAGAAAATGCAGCCTCAGTTTTCAGAAGTGTATGGATGCTCCTGAGTCTACCAGATTTGCACACCTAATACCCTGTACTCACATGCAAGTCAGGATTGCATGTACACCATTATGTGTGTGGACACACTTGCACAAATGCATCTGGTGGTGTGTACAGGCATGCTGTGAAAATATCATGCACTTTGATAATGGGAAGGGGCCCGAACTTTCCAGTTTCCTGAGCCATTCAGCATTCGTGCATTTGGAATAGTGGGGTGTAGCAATATCTGGGTACCATGCCCCACTATGACAGCTGCCTTTTAAACATGCCTGAGGCTGAACATTCAGAGAGTTTCAAAGTGACTAAGCAGCTAGAGCAATGGATCCTGGGTCACCTCTCCTCCCACTGCTTTGAACAGCCCCTCCAATTTTCAGTGCCCAGAAGAAGCACTCCCAGTCCCTGCTGCATGACCAATAGCATGACCTTTGAAAACTATGCTGCTTATATCTCTTTCATACCTACCATGATGAAAGCTGAAAGCTGAAATTTACAAAGACTACAAAAGCTGTTTTTTCCCCGAATAAACTTGGGAAAAACATATAATTGCCATTGTCGGTTGAGGTTCTCATGCAAGGACAAATACATTCATGGCTTTCTAGCCCCATTTACTGACTCAGTACATAAATAATTCAAGACTTCTGTTAGAGGATTTGCATGGCTTTCTTCCCCTCTTCATTATTCTACAATAGACAGTGTATTCACTGGAGTTCAACCCAAACTCTACTCTTTCACATTTGGTACTTAACTAAAGAAATTGTTCAGTTTTAATCAAAGAGGTCCCTTAAAATTGAGCTGCTCAGCACAGATAGCAGAGCCAGTGATGTCAAAATGAATCTTTAAGAGTCTTTCTGAACAATAAGGAGTATTTACTGCCACTGGTCCCTGGCAAAACTTGTATTCATGTAGTAAGGGTAATATATAGCCTGACATTTATACACACACACTCTTTTTAAAAAGAGTTCTTATTACAAGTCATTCCAGAGCTGAAAGCTAAGATCCAGGCCTGGAGTGCTAATGTGGACATATTTCTTTCTGATCAGTATCCTGATCAGTGTGAAACCCTGGCAACACTGAAGTCAATGCCAAAACTTCCATTGACTTCAGTGGGGCCATGGCTTCACCCCAAATGTTTAATGCCTTTGGAATCATCAGACACCCACCTACCAATCCTATACCAATCTCTCCGTTATTGTGATGGGGAGTCTACCCCACACAAGGCCTGATAATGAGGCCAATTAACCTTATAGGCTGCACCTGGAGGAGAGCCAGGGCCTGATAAGGCCTAACTGGTGATCAAGACCAGCTGGGCAGGGGTAGGCCAAGGGGTATAAAGCCAGCAAAGTGAAAGTAGGAAGAGGCTGTAATCACCTTCTGGGCCTAGTGAGGAAAGAAGGGGGAAACCCAGGTAGGGAGACAGAAGCCCTGGGATCCTGAGCCTGAGGGAAGGGGTTTACCCACACAGGTGGTGGAGAAGGAAACCTGCAGAGGCTGAAGTAGGAAGAAGCCCATGGAAATGGCTGCAAGGGTTGAGATGGTGCAGGCTTTAGCTGCTGAGTGTAGGTTCTCTGGGTTGGTCCCCAGAGTAGGGGACAGACCTGGGTTCCCCTACCAGCCACTGGGAAAGTGGCAAAGTCTTGAATCAGAAGACTAACTGCAATGGAACCTGGAAGGGGAAAACTGTATAGTGACCTCGCCTGAGGGCCATCCCACAAAGAGGAAGCATTCTGACTCCTAGAGATCAAGAGCGGCCATGGTGCGAAGGAAGGAGGCATCAAAGTGGGAGGAGATCAGGGAGCTAATCCACAGGCGCGGCCATGAGGAGACGCTCCAACAGGGATGAGAAGCCCTGTTACAACTATATATGTGCAGATATCTACAGAAATGTTTTTAGGTTTTTTTTTTTTTTTTAAACTTAGATTTTCCTAACATCTAAACGATTCTGACAGTGGTTCCAATGGAAATCTCCTATCTTGGGGAATCCATTATTGTATTAAATTTAATGTAATATAGTTTCTTGGGCTGCAAAGACTATTTTAAACAAAAAAAATATCAGAGGGGTAGCCGTGTTAGTCTGGATATGTAAAAAGCGACAGAGTCCTGTGGCACCTTATAGACTAACAGAAGTATTGGAGCATAAGCTTTTGTGGGTGAATACCCACTTCGTCAGACGCATGCGTGGGTATTCACCCATGAAAGCTTATGCTCCAATACTTCTGATAGTCTATAAGGTGACACAGGACTCTATCGCTTTTTTAAAAAATAGTTGCTAGTCCAAATGATCATTTGTGGAGTTCCAGCTTTAATGCTGTTGCTGCATAGAATCATAGACTATCAGGGTTGGAAGGGACCTCAGGAGGTTATCTAGTCCAACCCCCTGCTCAAAGCAGGACCAATCCCCAACTAAATCATTCCAGCCAAGGCTTTGTCAAGCTGGGCCTTAAAAAGCTCTAAGGATGGAGATTCCACCACCTCCCTAGGTAACCCATTCCAGTGCTTCAACACCCTCCTAATGAAAACATTTTTTCCTAATATCCAACCTAAACCGCCCCCCTGCAACTTGAGACCATTACTCCTTGTTCTGTCATCTGGTGCCACTGAGAACAATCTAGATCCATCCTCTTTGGAACCCCCTTTCTGGTAGTTGAAAGCAGCTATCAAATCCCCCCTCATTCTTCTCTGCTGCAGACTAAACAATCCCAGTTCCCTCAGCCTATCCACATAAGTCATCTGCTCCAGCCCCCTAATCATTTTTGTTGCCCTCCGCTGGACTCTTTCCAATTTTTCCACATCCTTCTTGTAGTGTGGGGCCCAAAACTGGACACAGTACTCCAGATGAGGCCTCACCAATGTCAAATAGAGGGGAATGATCACGTCCCTCGATCTGCTGGCAATGCCCCTACTTATACAGCCCAAAATGCCGTTAGCCTTCGTGGCAACAAGGGCACACTGTCGACTCATATCCAGCTTCTCGTCCACTGTAACCCCAAGGTCCTTTTCTGCAGAACTGCTGCCTAGCCATTCGGTCCCTAGTCTGTAGCAGTGCATGGGATTCTTCCATCCTAAGTGCAGGACTCTGCACTTGTTCTTGTTGAACCTCATCAGATTTCTTTTGGCCCAATCCTCTAATTTGTCTAGGTCCCTCTAAATCCTATCCCTACCCTCCAGAGTATCTACCACTCCTCCCAGTTTAGTGTCATCTGCAAACTTGCTGAGGGTCCATGCCATCCTCCAGATTATTAATGAAGATATTGAACAAAACCGGCCCCAGGACCGACCCTTGGGCACTCCCCTTGATACCGGCTGCCAACTAGACATGGAGCCATTGATCACTACCTGTTGAGCATGACGATCTAGCCAGCTTTCTATCCACCTTATAGTCCATTCACCCAGCCCATACTTCTTTAACTTGCCGGCAAGAATACTGTGGGAGACTGTATCAAAAGCTTTGCTAAAGTCAAGGAACAACACATCCACTGCTTTCCCCTCATCCACAGAGCCAGTTATCTCATCATAGAAGATAATTAGGTTAGTCAGGCATGACTTGCCCTTGGTGAATCCATGCTGACTGTTCCTGATCACTTTCCTCTCCTCTGAGTGCTTCAGAATTGTTTCCTTGAGGACTGCTCCATGATTTTTCCAGGGACTGAGGTGAGGCTGACTGGCCTGTAGTTCCCCAGATCCTCCTCCTTCCCTTTTTTAAAGATGGGCACTACATTAGCCTTTTTCCAGTCATCTGGGACCTCCCCCGATCACCATGAGTTTTCAAAGATAATGGCCAGTGGCTCTGCAATCACATCCGCCAACTCCTTTAGCACCCTTGGATGCAGCGCATCCGGCCTCATGGACTTGTTCTCGTCCAGCTTTTCTAAATAGTCCTGAACCACTTCTTTCTCCACAAAGGGATGGTCACCTCCTCCCCATACTGTGCTGCCCAGTGCAGCAGTCTGGGAGCTGATCTTGTTCGTGAAGACAGAGGCAAAAAAAGCATTGAGTACATTAGCTTTTTCCCACATCCTCTGTCACTAGATTGCCTCCCTCATGCATGCTCAGTTGTGTCTGTAATTATTTTTCTAAATATAAGTAGGGAGGATATGCAAGGTGGAATTCAGCCCAGCTGCCTCCATCATCATCTTAGTTGCAGAAATAAAACTTTATTTTGGACGTCCTTTGGAATAGGTGGATGCACTCAGAGTGACTAAATAAAAGAACATTAGAACTTACTGTAGAGAACTCCTGTCCTGAAATGTAGGTTAAACCCCTTTCAATACATACAGGTCCCAGGTCTGGAACCCACAAGACCTCAAAACCCATATGCAAACGGAACTTACAATTTATAACCCATTCTCCCCACCACCTCTGAATCGTTCGTCCAGTGGGGGATTGCCAGTGGGAAGGAACACACAGGTGACACAAAAGAAAGTTAATCTGGTCTATATTTTAAAGTGGAGGGTTACAAATACCTTGTTTTCTCTGGGGTAACCCTTAGGCACTATCCAGAAGCTTCACCATGAGACCGAATACAATAGGCCTTCTCCTGAGAGGAAGAGAGCTACTACAATAGCCTGATCCAAAGCCACTTGAAGTGAATGGAAAGACTTCGGTGAAGGTCTACAGGCTTTGGATCAAAGTCTTGATTGCACAATAAATTAATCAATTCTTTGCACTGGCTTCCAGATGCAATTCATAGTATGACCAACTTAGTTCTCTTGAAGCTACCTCTCACCTTACACCCATCCTGACAGGTAAGATCAGCTGGGAATTTACTGGCGAGGCTTTTACATTATAAACTTTTACATATTTTGTAGTGAGGTGCAGAAACACACCACTTTAACAGTACTTTTCCTTCCAGCACTCTGTTGAAGTGGCCTGCATTGCATTGCTTTTCCCCATCTTCATTTACAAGTACAGCAATGTTGTCTGATTAGTTGAGATTCCATTTCATCCTCTGTTCCTTCCAAGTTCTTATTGAAGTCCGCACTTTATAACATTTGCAGGTGCTGCTTTGAATCTAAACAGGCTAGAAAATAATCTCTTTTTAAAAAAAACATGGAAATGCTTTAATTTTACTTGGTTTCCTCCTGGATCATAATAAGAGAAGGAGAAAAAGAATGCAGAGAGATATCTCTACTGTCAGTAAGCAATCCAAGAGTCATTAACAAGGCAAGCTTCTGGCACAGTGTCCAATTCCCTAGATCTCAAACTTGCATATGATTATATCCATAGTTGCAATCTGGTTTTAAATTTTAAATTCAGTGCACCTTTCCCATAGGAAGCAAAACATGAATCTTTTATATTGCATTTAAATTCAAGTGCATAAAATGACCAACAGCCTGTGATCAGCTTTAAGTCTTAATAGCACAAGTAGCCCATTTAATAAAGATGAACCTTTAGAGTGGGTAGACACACAGCAACAAATACACAATGGAGATATAAAAACATCTTTTGCTTTGGTATCGCACAGAATGTTTGCTATATTGTTGACTAGGTTGCCAGTGTTTAGAGGTGGGCTACCAAAGTTTAATCCAGGGGGCTACCAGAGCCACTCAACCTCTATTTTTTTCATGCTGCTATTATGCTGTATTTTAAAAAATAACATAGTTACAGCTGTCAGCTGTTTTGATCTCTATTCACATCCCCCCCCCCCCCACACACACACAATTCCTTCTCTGTCTTCCACTGGCTACTCAGTTGTCTAACTAGGAGTCAGCCTGTGCTGTATGTGTTGGAACGAGACACTGAAATAGACAATTTGTGTTGCAATTTCTCAAAGGGGCACAACAGAGCGAGGTGTCCAATACCCATAGAAAAAGTCAATGGAATTTTGACTCTAATCCTGTTAGGGTCCTTTGAAAATCCCAGCTTTACATTTTACTGTACGCATTAGAACTGATCAAGAACAGTTTTTTCCCCCGTGAAAAACAAGTTTTTGTCAAAAAACCTGAAACCCCAACAAACAAACAAACAAAACAAACACACACTATTCATTTTCAGCAACTGAAAAGTGAAAATTTTCTATCTGAAACCAAACACTAGCTTTTTGGCAATTGACACCTTCTTCATTTTTAAGCTGTTTTTTTTTTTCCAGTTTTCAACCAAAAATAATTGGTTTTCAGTTACTGAAAGCCAAGAACTCTTCAGTTTTCAAATTGTTGATGCAATCCCAAATATTTCCCATGACAACAATTTTTTTTCCACGAGATGAAAAAGGAAATATAAACTCCCTTTTTTCAATGGGGGAAGAAAAAAAAAAAAGCCTTTTTCTTTTAAAGCACTGACCTGCTCTACGAAATAGGTCTTCCCATAACAGTGAATCCTCTAGTCTGGAAGTCAAGACTGATGGATTGATTATTTAATAAAACCCAGCTTAACACAGAAGCATGAAAAGATGACAGCAGAAAATGCAGTGCCAAAACCTTTTACTCTGTCGTCTCTCTCTTTCAGATTTCATAGATGGAGCCATTTGATATTTTTCCTGTAATGTTCATTGTCAGTGACAGCCCCCTTTATTTCCTAGCCCTCAGTAAAGTGTTATTACTATTTATTGCTGCAATTATTTGCTGGGCTGAAGCCCAAGGCACCATGTAGTGAACGGGCTGCCAGTGGCCTTTACACAATAATCAGGGATCACCCAGTGAAATTAATAGGCAGCAGGTTTAAAACAATCATATGGAAGTACTTCTTCACATAACACACAGTCAACCTGTGGAACTCATTGCCAGGGAATGCTGTGAAGGCCGGAAGTATAACTGGCTTCAAAAAGGAATTAGATTCGTGCATGGAGGATAGGTCCATCAACATCTATTAGGCAGGATGGTCGGGGATGCAACCCATGCTCTGAGTGTCCCTAAACCTCCAACTACCAGAAGCTGGAACTGGACAACAAGGGATGGATCACTCAATAATTATATCCTGTTCTGTTCATTCTCTCTGAAGCATCTGGCATTGGCCACTGTCAGAGACAGGACACTGGACCATTGGCCATAGTGGGTCAGACCAGTCTTGCGTTCCCAGGGCTCTCTGGTGTTTCCTTATATGATCTATTAGAATTGGGTGGAAAGGGATGCAGGACACAGGGGAACCAGGGGCATAACTCTGCTGCAGAACCTTATTACTAGTTGCTATTGGCAAGAAGGAAAGTACACAGCTTGGATTTGCACAGCTGAAATTGAGGCTGCAGGACTGGTTTTATTTGAGCATGTTTGACTTGGAAGCCACTGCGGCTCAGACAGGAACCTTCCCCCCCTGAGTCCCATGTCACTTTTATTGTCACTTTTCAGATAAGAAACTGCACCTGGACGTAGCTTCACAAATACTTCATTGAAAATAATTATTAATAGATAATATTTTATGTATATAAGATCATTATTTAATCTTTCAGTAATATTTTGCCATGTATAATTTATTAAATGTATAATTTATCATTTCTATTTATTAAAAAATTATTCCATTTCTTCTACTCAAAGTCAATTTTCAGATGCATTAAAATATTTAATAAACTAACAGTTGTTTCATGGCATCTTTTATTATTTGATACTTCCTCTTCATTCCACCTCTTCCAAGAATATGCCCCTCCCCACGCATTGTCTGCTCCTATCCTCTGCAGAGGCTGTGTCCCCTTTTTATGCACAAAGTCTTGTCAAAACCCCCGCCCCCCACCAAATCATGAGATCGGCTACAAAATCATGGGATCTTTTAAAATAGTAAGTTTCAGGATTCCTCTGATTTTTGAGTCATTAGGATTCATATCTTCAAGCTTTTCTCCACAACCATGAGGGCCAGACACTCACTCCTTTTTAATAAAAGCTGAGATTTTCATGCAATAACATGATTCCAGGAGCTAGGGCTTTAATAAAAACACTAAATATATCATGAGACTCATGAGGCCTGGGATTATTTCAAGCTGAAGTTGCACGAGCTGTCCGAGGCATGGATCCCGAGAAAGGGGAAACGATTAGTAGGCAGGAGAATTAGACCTAGCTGGATGAGCGGGCGTCTCAAAGGGGCGATTAAGAAAAAACAGAAAGCGTACAAAGAATGGAAGAGGGGACAGATCGGCAAGGAAACCTACCTTATTGAGGTCAGAGCATGTAGGGATGCGGTGAGAAAGGCCAAAAGCCGTGTAGAGTTGGACCTCGCGAGGGGAATTAAATCCAATAGTAAGAGGTTTTATAGCCATATAAATAGGAAGAAAACAAAGAAAGAGGAAGTGGGACCGCTGAAGCATGTAAATGGAGTGGAGATTAAGGATAATCTAGGCATGGCACAATATCTAAATGAATATTTTGCGTCGGTGTTTAATAAGGCTAATGAAGGGCTTAGGAATAGAGGGAGCGAGACAGAGGGGAATAAAGGAGGGGCGATTGCAATTACAGTATCAGAGGTGGAAGCCAAACTTGACCAGCTAAATGGGACTAAATCGGGCGGACCGGATGATCTCCATCCTAGAATATTGAAGGAGCTGGCGCGAGAAATTGCAAGCCCCTTGGCGACAATTTTTAATAAATCTGTAAACTCGGGGGTGGTACCGATGGACTGGAAAATAGCTAATGTGGTTCCTATTTTTAAGAAGGGGAAAAAAAGTGACCCAGGTAACTACAGGCCTGTTAGTTTAACTTCTGTAGTATGCAAGGTCTTGGAAAAAATTTTGAAGGAAAAAGTAGTTAAGGACCTTGAGGTGAATGGCAATTGGGACAAATTACAACATGGGTTTACGAAAGGCAGATCGTGCCAAACCAACTTGATCTCCTTCTTTGAGAAAGTAACAGACCTTCTAGATAAAGGAAATGCAGTGGATCTAATTTACCTCGATTTTAGTAAAGCGTTTGATACTGTGCCGCACGAGGAATTATTGGTTAAATTGGAAAAGATGGGGATCGATATGAAATTCCAGAGGTGGATAAAGAACTGGTTAAAGGGGAGACTGCAGCGGGTAGTACTGAAAGGTGAACTGTCGGGTTGGACGGAGGTCACCAGTGGGGTTCCTCAAGGTTCGGTTTTGGGTCCGATTTTATTCAATCTATTCGTTACTGACCTCGGAACCGAATGTAGGAGTGGGCTGATAAAGTTTGCGGATGACACAAAGTTGGGAGGTATTGCCAATTCGGAGAAGGATCGGGATATTCTGCAGGGAGACTTGGATGACCTTGTAAATTGGAGTAACAATAATAGGATGAGATTTAATAGTGAGAAGTGTAAGGTGATGCATTTAGGGATGACTAATAAAAATTTTAGTTATAAGTTAGGGACGCATAGGTTGGAAGTGACGGAGGAGGAGAAGGACCTCGGAGTCCTGGTTGATCGCAGGATGACTATGAGTCGGCAATGTGACGTGGCTGTGAAAAAAGCTAATGCGATTTTGGGATGCGTTAGGCGAGGTATTTCTAGTAGGGACAGGGAGGTGCTGCTTCCGTTATACAAGGCGCTGGTGAGACCTCATTTGGAGTACTGTGTGCAGTTCTGGTCTCCTATGTTTAAAAAGGATGAACTCAAACTGGAACGGGTACAGAGAAGGGCCACTAGGATGATCCGAGGAATGGAAAACCTTTCCTATGAAAGGAGACTCGAGGAGCTCGGTTTGTTTAGCCTAACCAAAAGAAGGCTGAGGGGGGATATGATTGCTCTCTTTAAATATATCAAAGGGATTAATACCAAGGAGGGAGAGGAATTATTTCAGCTCAGTAGTAATGTGGACACGAGAACGAATGGATATAAACTGGCCGTGGGGAAGTTTAGGCTTGAAATTAGAAGAAGGTTTCTAACCGTCAGAGGGGTGAAATTTTGGAACAGCCTTCCGAGGGAAACGGTGGGGGCGAAAGACCTTTCTGGCTTCAAGATTAGGCTTGATAAGTTTATGGAGGGAATGGTTTGAAGGGATAACGTGATTTTAGTCAATTAGGCATTAACGTGCCATCGCGGGTAAAATGAGGGTCCGGCTGTAGAATCTTGCCTGTATGCTCGGGGTTCTGCTGATCGCCATATTTGGGGTCGGGAAGGAATTTTCCTCCAGGGTAGATTGGCAGAGGCCCTGGAGGTTTTTCGCCTTCCTCCGCAGCATAGGGCAGGGGTCGCAGGCTGGAAGATTCTGTTGTGGGTGGGTCAGCTTTTGTGGCCTGCATCATGCGGGAGGTCAGACTAGATGACCATATTGGTCCCTTCTGACCTTAAAGTCTATGAGTCTATGAGTCTATAATAAAACCAGGACTGTGTCTGGTCCCTCTGCAGAATCACAACATTCCTTATGCACTTCTTCACTGCAAATGCCCTGGGCATTTGTGACACAAGGGCTTACTCCTGACTGCAGTGGAAGGGGAGGGCGCTCAGCGACTCACATGAAGTGTCTTGTTTTGGGGCAAGGACTGTGTCTTTTGATATGTTTGTACAATACCTAGCACAATGGGGCCTTGATGGGACCCTCCTGGTACAACCACAATTCAAATAATACATTTTCTCATTTGTTTTCTCTTTTTACTCTCAATCTTTTCCCCCCT
This sequence comes from Emys orbicularis, assembly GCF_028017835.1. Taxonomy (NCBI): domain Eukaryota; kingdom Metazoa; phylum Chordata; order Testudines; family Emydidae; genus Emys; species Emys orbicularis. Next base: position 32,966,845 of record NC_088685.1, read on the forward strand.
ACAAAATATTCCCTGCTGATGTCTAGTTACATCCCTTTCTCTCTCAGCTGTTGCATTTTTACCTCCCCTCCTATTACCTGGCAGGGCCGGCCTTAGGGCTGGGCAAACAGGGCCCTCGCCCAGGGCGCCATAGCCAGGGGGGTGCCACAAGGGGCTTGGGCTGCCCCTGGCTGGCTGTGGCCAGACTCCTCTCTTCTCCAGCCCCTCCCCCACGCTGGGACGGCAGGCTTCTCCCCGCCTCCTCTGACCTCTCCCTCACTCACTCCTCAGCCGACCGGGGCTGGTCACTGGCGGCACGTGCCACCGTTCGCTACCTGGAGCGGAGCCGAATCCCTCCCTACCTGCGGCCCTGCGCTGCTTGGTCTCCGGCGGGGGCCAGCCGGGCCAGGTCCAGGAGGAGCAAAACTTCTACGTGAGTGAGGGGGGCCAAGCACAGGGGAAGGGGGAACTTAAAGTGACAGTGCGCTCACTGTCTCTCAAACTTCCCTAACACACACACACACACACACACACACAGGCTCTCACACACACACACATACACTCTGTCACACAATCCCCCAACACACAGGCTCTCTCTGTGTCTCTCTCTCACTCACACACACACACACTATTATTATTGTTACTACTGCTTGATACTTCCTGTCAAAATGCTCGTGGTGAGCCAGGAGTGGCGAGAGGCTGCAGGTGGGCCGTGGGCTCTGGCTAGATGCAGCCCCCATGTGACAGCACAAAGCCCGCCTTGAGCTGCAGGCCAAGCGCCAGGCACCACAAGCCACCACAGAAGTAAGTGTGGCAATACACCATTTACCATGCCATCCTTACTTCTGCGCTTCTGCTAACAGTGGCCTAGGAATTTACTAGTTGTAGAAGTTACTCATTGTGACGTTATCTGATTAAAACATGACCACGTAGATCATTGTTGCAACCACTCTTACATATTTGCACCAAATCTTGTACAAAATGTGGCATGTAAGATGTCTATGAAAAGGTTATGACTTGCGGAATATGTTTATGCTATTTGTATGCATGTATCATTTTTGTATTTGAAGTTACGAGTATTGGCTCTACACCTGTATTTCAAATGTTTGCTCCTGGGGTACCGCCCACAAGGTAGTTAGCCAGCACATCTTGAAAGGACTAGTCAAAGTAAGTGGCTCATCAAGGGACACTTAACTCACAGTGGACCGTGGGAGACACCCATCTACATTGAATGGACTTTCCTGTGGACATTCCGTATGAAGTATAGGAAATGGCCAGGAGGTGATGGCGGCGGGGGGGTGGGAGCCCAGGGAGCCCGTAGGAGCCAGGAGTGATGGTGGGAGGGGAGGGAAGAGGAGGGGAGGCGCCAAAATACAAGTTGACCCAGGGCACCATTTTCACTAAGGCCGGCCCTGTATTACCCTGTTGTTTCCCAAACCTTTTACTCAACTATCACTCCATGCCCATTTTCATCTGCCTGCCCACCCACCAATTCAGGGCTTTCAGCTGAAAAAGCTCCAAGCAAAGAAGCAATGTGACATTCCTAAGAATAAGATCTCTGTCACTACCATTACTGTGACAAAGAGCTTGTTTATTTTAGTTTCCTGCTTGGAATGCCAGGGAGCAGAGTGGAGGATTAAAGAAGTGTTGGTACAATTGTGAACAAGTATTAGCTCAGTCCAAACCCTGAACATGGAACAGGGAGACGATTGTTCCTGCTTCCTCTCTGTCTGACAAGAGGAAGAAAAATCTATGCAATACAGTAGCTCTGATCATGGGCTGCATCTGAGCTGCCCTTCGTACAGCTCAGGTGATGTGGGGGCAAAAAGCAGCTAGCTGTATGTTGTCTCTCCTCCCAATCCTGAGTCCAGCTGGGGATCAGGCAAGTCCCTAGCATGTTCATAGATTTTAAGGCTAGATGGGATCATTCTGATGATCTAGTCCAGGAGTGGGCAAACTATGGCCCGAAGGCCGGATCCAGCCCGCCAGCCGTTTTAATCCGGCCCTCGAGCTCCCACTGGGGAGAGGGGTCTGCCCTAGTTCAGTGCTCCAGCTTGGGAGCAGGGCCAGGGGCTGCTCCCAGAAGCAGTGGCATGTCCCCCCTCTGGCTTCTATGCGTAGGGGCAGCCAGGGGGCTCCACTCCACACACTGTCCCCGCCCCAAGTGCCGCCCCCGCAGCTCCCATTGGTCGGGAACTGCAGCCAATGGGAGCTGCAGGGGTGGCGCCTGCGGGTGGGGCAGCACACAGCAGAGCCACCTGGCCGCACCTCCGCATAGGAGGGACATGCCGCTGCTTTCGGGAGCTACTTGAGGTAAGCGCCGCCTGGAGCCTGCACCCCTGAGCCACCCCGTGCCCCAATCCCCTGCCCCAGCCCTGATCCCCCCCCCACCCTCCGAACCCCTCAGTCTCAACCCGGAGCACCTTCCTACACCCCAAACCCCTTATCCCCAGCCCCACCCCAGAGCCCGCACCTCCTGCCAGAGCCCTTCCCCCCCCCCCACCTTCCCTGCCCCAGCCTGGAGCCCCCTCCTGCACCCTGAGCTCCTCATTTCTGGCCCCACCCCGGAGCCTGCACCCCAGCCAGAGCCCTCACCTTGTCCCGAACCCAACCCCAATTGCGTGAGCATTCATGGCCCGCCGTACAATTTCTATACCCAGATGTGGCCCTCTGGCCAAAAAGTTTGCCCACCCCTGATCTAGTCTGACCTTCAGGGCTGCTTGAATTTTTCTCCAATTTCCCCAAGTCCCAAATGGTCATCTCAGCATCCAGAGAATGTCAGGACCTAGGGATGCTGCAGTTTGTCTACCGTACTGGAGGCTAGACTGTTGGCTCAGAAGCCCTATGCCACTCAGGGATTGTCCCAGGAAGATGCAATCTGCCATTAGCCAGTCAAGTCAGCCAGAGTTGGGTAAACTAGGTCAGATATTCTGGCCCTCTGTGATTAGGTCTGGAAATCTCAGTATCTGCTCTAGCTCAACCAGAAGGGATTGGGCTTGATGCAGGACTCATTTGGTGATATTCTATTGCTTGTGTTATACTGCAGGTTAGACTAGATGACAAGAAGTAATGGGCTTAAATTGCAGCAAGAGAGATTTAGGTTAGACATTAGGAAAAGCTTCCTAACTGTGAGGGTAGTTAAGCACTGAAGAAAGTTACCTAGGGAGGTTGTGGAAACCTCATCATTGGAGGTTTTTAAGAACAGGTTAGACAAATACCTGCCACTGACAGTCTAGATCAGTGGTTCTCAAAGCCGGTCCGCTGCTTGTTCAGGGAAAGCCCCTGGCCAGCCGGGCCAGTTTGTTTACCTGCCACGTCCGCAGGTTCAGCCGATCGCGGCTCCCACTGGCTGCGGTTCGCCGCTCCAGGCCAATGAGGGCTGCAGGAAGGGCAGCCAGCACATCCCTTGGCCCGCGCTGCTTCCCACAGCCCCCATTGGCCTGGAGCGGCGAACCGCAGCCAGTGGGAGCCACGATAGGCCGAACCTGCGGACGCAACAGGTAAACAAACTGGCCTGGCCTGCCAGGGGCTTTCCCTGAACAAGCGGCGGACCGGCTTTGAGAACCACGGGTCTAGATAATATTTAGTCCTGCCTCAGTGTGGGTGACTAGACTAGATGACCTATTGAGGTCCATTTCAGTCCTACATTTCTATGATTCTATAATAATGGTCCATTCTGGCCTTTAAAAAAATAATCTATGAATACCCAAGAAAGATGTCAACAAATTGGAAGCAATTAAAAAAAAGCAACAAACATGATTTGTGGGACTGGAGGGAGTTAAGAAAAGATGAAACCAGTTAAATATGCACAGCTTATCTAACGGATAATGGCAGGGGATATATGCGCCTCCAAGAATTTGGATGGTTTAGTCATCAAGAGAGGAGGAACTGTCTGGGGTAGCACAGCGGTGTGAATAACTAGGAGTACGGGGATGGCATCGAGCAAAGAAAACTGGAAGAAATTGCCAGCAGCGAAGCCTGTTAGACTGTGGAATGTTCTCCCAAAAGAAGCAGTGAAAGCCCCAAACACTTGAGTCATTTAAATTGGACTGGATAATGTATTTGAAAACACGTGGGCAGGGGGAAATAGACTAGACAACTTTTCCATCTCTAATTTCTATGAGAAATGGAAAAACTAGCAGGTTGTATCTGAGAAATGCAGTATAGCAGAAAAGGTGAGTATGGTAACCAGGGAAAATGGATGTTTGTGCCAATACTTAATTGGTTAGCATCACCACATCTCCCTACTGCTGTTTCAGCCCCCACAGAGATTGGTGTTTAAACTGACAGCAGAATTTTTTTTCTTAAAGACATGGAAATTGGGTTAGATGTGTTGAGAGCTGGGAACGTAAATGTGACAGCTGGATAAAAACCTACCAGTGACAAATCCAATGGGTGTTGAACATACTGGATGCAGGGGCCAATACACATCTCTCTGCTTTTGTGACAGCACCAGTTTATGAGCTTGTCTACACACAGGTTTTGTATCCATTTAATTATATCAGTTTGGAAACTGATCTAGTTAAACCAGTGGAACTCCTTAGTATGGATGCAGTAATATCGATATAGAAATGCTTAGTAGTAGTAGGCATCAGTCTCAAGAGACCATGGATATGCGCCACTGAGAAGTAAAGAATTTACTCCGTTGATTTTATGGCAGCGTGACTGTGGGTGAAGAGACACACTTGAGAGAGACAATCTCTGCCACATCTGTCACATTTAAAGGTGCTGTTTCGACTCTTTGGGCTCTGCCTTCTGCGAGCTCTTTTCTTCTCTGCTAAGCTGGACTGCTTCCTCTCAGAACTCCAGAGACCTTTGTTAAGCTCTTGTTTCCAAAGGCTGCAGTCCTGAGTGTGATCTTCTCAATTATCCACATCCATGTCCATTCCTTTGCGGTCTTGCACACATCCTTGAAATGCAATTTTGGGCGTCCTTTGGGTCTTTTTTCTAGATGCCAATTTGCCACAGAGGATGTTTAGAAGCATTTACATTTACCAGAATAAGCTATTCTGATACAAACACTTTCACAGCAGTACAACTAAATCCCCACACTGGGGGTTGCACTGATTTTATTATATATCAGTTTCTGAGGGCTAGCCCTCTTCCTAGGAGGCCTGTATAAAAAGGGAGGTTCTGCATCCATCCTTCCTATAGGCTTATCTGAATAGAAAATCATATGTTAGGGCATGTAGACAAGGACCTGTCATATTTAACATCATATTCCTCGACATGCTTAACCCTAGGCAGGATCAATGGAAAACAGCGAAAAATTTCCCCTGAGAGTTTAACATTGTTATTAAGCACATTTTCTACCCAATCAGCATGTCTACACTAGGGAAAATGGTCTTTTCAATGTGTTAGCTAAGTAGCTTAAATGTTTAAAGAACATAATTTGTCCTCTCTCTACTGGCTGTAAAGTCCTGCTTAAAAATCATGTTAGCTAACATGCTTTAAGAACACCACTCTTTCCCCTAGTCCAGCCAAACTCTGGATCTAATTTCCCATGTCTCTATTCCATCAGTCTCTTCTATTCCTTCTCTAGTGTTGCTGACTCATGCAGTCTGGTGTTTTTGCTTAAAGCCCAAGCTCCAGGAATCATGGGAATTTCAGATTTCATTTAAAAAAAAAAAAGTTTCCAGCCCTCATTGTTGCAGAGAAAAGCTGGAAAACATGACCTAAGATTCAAAAACAAGAAGGCAAAGAGACACAAAATGTTCTCTCTGAAGCTGTAATGATTTTTGCACTTCAGTAGTTTCTCAGTAAGTTTTCTCCCAGTGTATTGATGTTGCCATATATTTTCATAGCTTTGACCCAACAGTGACCTCTTGACTTGAGTCACATACTTCACATTTGTGCTGCATGTGAATTGAATTGCAAAATCAGAATTTCTTGAGGTAACAGAAATTCAGATGGCACCATCCTCAAAGGTCTGTGAAAAGTGAATTATTTACTTTGCATCAGAAGAAGTAATTTCTGTAAGAAAACTTGGTATAAATGGGACTGTAAATAATTAGACAAATTAGTCAAGTTAGACCTTCTAAAAATGCAACACAAGGGAGTCAAACTGATGATTAATATGCTACATTAGCATCTTGTAGCAAATAGCTCTAAGTGTGGGTTCCAAACCAGATACAGACTGTTTCCCAGATGGTGAATGTGTGTGTTATGGAGAGTTGTACAGGATGGGTGTGGGGGGGGAGGTATGACATGAAGGAAAGCAAATATAATAAAACTTGTCTCAAAATTAAATATTTGAAGAAATACTGTGGCTCAACAACTCACATTAATACATGAATCCTGTTCAGGGCATAAATCTCCTATGCTTCCAACTGGGTTGGAAATATGACTGAAATCTGAAACACTGGCTCAGTAGCAGTCAGCTTCTAAACCTCAAATCACTGCAGAAGAGGGGAATGTTTAATATCTAGTCCCTCCTCATGTGTCTTATGTTAGTAACCCTCTTTGAAAGATCAGACCCATATTATTCTCAGGGAGGAACGAGGAAGCAGAATTTTAGAGTTTGCTTGTGTACTGCCCAGCATACCATTATTGATTCATCCCAGAATTGTAATTACAAGCCACCAATGCTCCAAAATTTTCCTGTTGACTTCCAAAACTCAGTGCTAGCACCAAGTAGGAAGGAGTTGTGCAATAGAGATTACAAGGGAGACAACGTTAAGAAGCAATGCATAATGAACACCTGACTATTAATGACAAAAATACTGCACTAGTTCCTAACATTACAAATGGAAAAGCCATTTAATCTAGGAAGATATTTGATTCTATGTTGCACTGCTTTGTAGCTTCAGGTCTTTTTCCATTTGCCCAATTTCAACCCCAGCAAAATATAATGGGCCAGAGCTCTGTTTCTATGCTTGAAACTTCATTTCGATAAGTTCAAATCTATTTCATTTCACTGAGAACCAGAAATAATATGTGGCTGGGAAAAGAGAAGAATGATTCTGAGGGAGAACTGAAGTTCAATTCCTTTCTTTCATTTCAATCAACTGAGGTTGACTTTTGAATTGGCAAGTCTGTCAAAGAAGAATTCTGCTCAAAATTGGAGGCACAGACATGTGTTGGTCTTATCAAAGAGATAAAATAAAATACTTTAAATTTCGGTGGTTCTGACAGAGAAGCTGGAGTTAAGGGAACACCACAAAAATATTTTCACAAATATTCACTCTGATTTTAAAATTAATTAATTCCAGCTATGTTTGCTTCCCACAAGTAGGTAAATGACTGAGTTTTACTCACACAAATGTGCATGGAAATCAAAATTGAAAGTCACACATAAGTATTCACGGAAAGCAAATTTTACATAGACCAGAAAATCAGCCAGACACAAATTTGACTGCACCCTTCAGAACTAGGATTGTGGACATATGTGCAATTGTCTTATGGGACTGTGAGGGAAAATTAAATTGACACTCTGTACCCAGCCAATAAACGTGTCCGTGGGGTATTTTTTGAAGAAATGATGCCTTAGACAAACTGTGGGGGCCCAGAAAGGAAAAAGTATACAATTTTCTAAAATTCCCATATCCTGTTTTTCTGCTACTTCTCCCTGAGAGATTCAAAGCCACAGAGGTTTTTTCAAGCCACTCCTCCTGATTATAATTGTTACATTCATTCAGTCAAGGAACAAAAATACCATCTGGTAATTTAAGGGACCAATCACCTCTAAGCACCAAAGTTAGAAAGATTGTTTATCTAATACAGCCAATCCACTGAGTAAGAAAAACTTGCAGAAAAAACATTTCAAATAAATGTAATGAATAAAAGGAAGGAGAAGACTGCAATGCTGTTGTGTCCATGAATACTAGCATAATGAGAAAATAGACCCAGATCTGAAAAGAAACCTTGAGAATCCATCAGCTTTTCTGAAAGGAATTTCAGGAAAGTGCAAACAAAACAGTTCAGGTGAATGTAAAGAGCTTATTTTCACAAACATAATTTTTCCTCGGTAACCATTTTCTCACTGCAAGAATTTCAGAACTATACAGTTGGCCAATTCCTGTGTAATCTGGAGCAGTTATGACAGTGGGAGCTTAATAAACAATTAAGCAAAGGTTTTATCATCTTTTACCTGGTTCTCCCTTCCTTCTTATTGGCTGCCAAACTCCTTACATGCTAGGTCTGTCTCAAAGTAGGTTTAAGTCTGCAGGGCAGGGACTATATCTTCCCCCAATTTTGTACACAATCCAAGACAATGCTGTGCCAGTCCTGTGGTTAAATGGAGACTGCAAGTCTGTAGATTCTTTCAATCCAGCACTTTTCATAAGGACTAAAATCACTTAATGTTTAAAGAAATATTATTTCAAAGGAGATAGGGATATAATACTATGTAAACAGTTAAAGCCAATAGCCAAAATTACAATGTATAAAAAGCCTAGGAAAATAAGAAAATAACTTCCAAGTTGCTTTAAAAAAAAAAAACAATCATAAGAAAATTGCTGCCTACCCAAGAACTTGGGGAGCAAGTTTCAGCGGGGAGCAAATATAAATCTCAGAATTATAAAGCCCATAGTAAGTAACAATGAAAATGATTGACACAATGTTTAGCACCTTTTCACCCAATGCTACTAGTGAAAACTCAGAGAGATCCTGAACTCTAAAGAGTTTTGTTGATACTGCTTCCATTGAACTCTATTCCCAAACAGGTGCGACAGGGAAGCTGGCAAATCACCTGTCTTGCTTTGCAGAGACTGCTGATTAGCACCACCCTTCTTGTTCTTTCAAGAAGTCAATAGACTTGTTCAGCTCAGGGGTTCGCCATGCCTGAAGCAACATGCTTATTTAGTTCTTTTCTACAATTGCATTGTCTAATCAGGCAACAGAGAGTCATGCCTGGCAAAGCCATGTTACATGGCATGTCGCAAGTTGATCTGATATAACAACGTGGAACAAAGGCATTGGGTTTTAGAAATAAAACATGCCTAGTCCGGAGCTTCAACATCTGTAGCATTCTGATGTGGCTAAGCAAATCTCTCTCTCTCTTTTTTTAAGATGTACTTTTCTAAATATGCTGCCTTGAGGCAAAAGAAATTCCCAGAGTGAACATGAATTTTTCAGGAGGCTGGAATTTATCTATTGCCATTCTCCAAAATATAAGAGAGACAAAGAAGGCAATTTTCTGACTTGCCTTCTTCTTTGAAGAGCAGCCTCTCCATCACAGGCATTTTTAATATAGCTGCAACGTATATTCATTCATTCACCTGTTTCTGCCACCTCCCACTGTTAGTTACCACAGAAACCTCTCCTGGGTAACCCATCTTTTTGTTCCTCTGCAGTTAATCATTAACATCAGCCACTTAGGCTGAAAATAAAACACACGTTTTTATCAAATCAACAAGAATAACTGATGACGGGGACAGAAAAAAAAGCTATAACCAACTCACTCCCCTCTTTAGCTGAAAGCTCCATTTACACACTGGGTTTGCTACCCTTTTCACAGTTACAGCCAGGAAAGAATGCAGAGTTATTAATAATTGGAAGGGTAAGACCGAGGAGTGGAAAGTGATGTATGAGGATCCTAAATGCCATTTATATGTCTCACCATTCCAACAGTTATGAAAGCTCTGCACTTGCACTGCATCTAAAGTGCTAGCCTTATCCTTGTGTAAAGCTTTGAACAAACACTAATGATTAAGGTCAGAAGTCAAAAAAATAGATGGGGAAAGCATTTAGGCTCTAATCAAAAACCCATTGAAGTCCTATTGACTTGAATGGGCTTTGGATCAGGCCTAACTGGTTATATTGAGTCTCATGATTCTTTTTTGTTGCTTGCAGGTTGCCTGCTGTTCTGGCCCAGTGTTGGGGAGCAGCTCAGGGACAGATTCAGATCAGTGCAGGTGAGAGCTGCCCTGAACTGGGAGACCTCAGACTGTGAGATCTGGGAGTGAGGGTCAGAGGACTAATGAGAAATAGATTATTCTAAAGGTGGGTACAGACTGACATACCTCCCTTACTGCTGGGTCAAGTGAGGGGTGTCCTTGCAGGAGGGAGTGATATAGGGTGGAGGGTATAGTTCATAGTGACTTCATTTATTGGCTTAGGCTCTTGGGACTTCTCCAAACTCATGAGAATTCTGCCACTGTAACCTTTCTTCTACATGCTGTTGGTAGCAACAAGGGCTGGGTTCAAATAACTTGGGGTCTAACTTAAAACTAGCAAACACCACCAGCTTGAGCTCCCACCCAGAATTTCTGGGATCACCAAATACCTTCCCTGAGCACTTTTACTAGGCAATACTCCCCCCCCCTCACGAACACTGAGTCTGTGTATGAAACAAGGAAAGCATTTATAAGAGGGAAAGGGGGACACCTCATCAACCTGGGAAATACAGCAACAATATATTTATATGACTGATAAATAAAATGATCCCCCATGATAGCTCTGGCAGTAGTCTATTAACTCTGTTCCCCACCCACCAGTTGAATGTCCAATAGGCAAATATCCCTTTACCTCATCATTTATCCATTCCCCCCTTTGCTAAACCCCATTCACAGTTTGGTGTCAGTGGGTAACATAATCCCAGAGCCCTGAGGCCTTTCTCCAGTTCTTTAGGAAATGCTACATGGTCCTGGCCTGACACTCCATCACCTAACTCAGGTGTAGTGATTTCAGCTTTATGTACTAGGCCTGTACCTCTCCAGTGTTCACTTAGCTCTGCTGCTGTCCACTGTGGCTTCAGCAAAGGGTCCTCCCAGCATACTAAGATCCTCAGAAAAGGGGAACCAGCAGCATGGAGGACCTTTGAGAAGAGTCCTTGCTATCAAGGATATACTCCTTACCCTAAAGTAGGAATTCTTACCTCCAGCTCTTTTGAGTTCTACTAACCAACCAATTCTGTGTTTATAATCAGTTGTGGTGACTCCTGAAATGTCACTGGAGGGATTATGGGTAGTTCTACTTATAGCCATACTTCCTCATGTTCACCAATAGATGGAGGCAGAGAACTCATTCCTCTCTGGAGGTTCTATCCATGTAGAATCTGGGTAAACAGTGTAAGGTCTATTTCCTGCTCCTAGTATTTTGATAGTTCCAAAGACTGATAGACCCAGAGGGTTTCCAAACATCTTAGAGAGGCTGCATTATTCAGCCACTTCTGCTGATGACATAATGGAGATATAATACTCCATCACGTGGTTTAGAAATCCATGGAAATAGGGCCTAGTCTTTCTTTGATGAAGTTAAACCATGTTGCTCTGTGAGGTGGATTAGGAAATGAGATTACTGCATTTGACCACCAGTGAAATAGACATTTGCCCCTACCAGGAGGCACCAAAGCCATTATTGACATGGAATTATTAACTTTTCCCTTTGGAAAGGTAGGATACCAGCTGCCCTTAAATAGGTGCTGCTTGGAAAGCCATCTCTTGGCATTAGCAGTCACAAATTATCCAGATTTAGACCTTCCCTGTTTATGAAAAGTTAAAGGATGGCAGATATCACATGTCGTGTCTATAAATGTCTTTGATCCTGATCAGTCAGGTTTCTGATCTGGGTACGACTCAGAAACAGCCCTGATTTCTGACACAACGTTGAGCATAACTTGCCAGTCAATGAAGACCAAAACAAATCACATTTAGCACTGTGTCACCAAATAGGTTGTATTGACTCAGCCATTCACAACCACATTCAGACACAAAAACATTTTGTGATTTAGACAAGCCCATTGTCCATCAGAGCCCAAGCTTAGCAAGCTTCCAATTATACTGCAACACTTTTGTGTTCAGTCAGGCTTTTCTGAGTGAGCGTTGTTTTCACATCTACAGAACTGTATAAACAAGAACGGATAATCCTTTTCTTTTTTGATTGGATGTTGTTGGCTAAATCAGCTGCCATAAGCTTATGCAGGACAGCAGTCCTAATTCAGAAAAGCACTTCCATTAACTTCAAGTGGCTAAGTACTTTCTTGAACCAAAGCCATGAAGGATGGGACCACTGTGAGTCATTTTGACTCAGGTATCTTTTAATAATTGGACTGCATGGAGCCTACTCCCTTGTTATTGGTGCAATATCAAATAAATAAATAACTTGTCACTTTTGGAAGCAGAACAGAAATGAAACAGGATTTATAGCACTGGTATTTAGAAATGCTTGTTATTTGTTTGTTTTCCTTTTTGCATCTTCTCCTCAGGTGGTTAGGTCGAAATTTCACAACATCTTGACAGGCAGAGACTGCAGGTACTGGGGAAGCAACAATATGTATAAAATAGAGACGTGGGGAGGGGGATTTAAATCAACAGGTTTTATCAGATTATTTCAACAATTTTTAAATCTCAGGTGAGGAGCCAGTTGCTAGAGCTCACGTGTTCTTTTGGTGCTGATCCGTAATTGTTATCAGATTAAAGTAAAAACACAAAGGGGGGGGGCAGGAAGAACAGGACAGAATGGATGATTGATTGATTAAAACATGAAGGAAGGAAGGAAGGAAGGAAGGAAGGAAGGAAAGAGGTATGTGACTGTCCAGGTCCAATGTGTCTGACAAACTGTGTAGAATAGTATTGCGGCACTCTCCCTTGTGCACTCCCACCCACCCGCATGTCAACAACATCTGAATGCAAGCTGATTTATGGCACCTCTCAGAGATGGCTCTTGGTCTGCCCTGGGCACATTTAGTTGTAGCTCCACTTGGAAGCAAGTCCTTTTGCAGCTGCCTGTGCAGCTATTGGAGGGTTTGCTGATGGCCAGATCTTTTACTGCACCTGACTACAGAGCACACCTAGGACAGTGAGTTTAATCTACCTCATGCTTTATCTCCTGCTGTGGGGCCAACACATGTGCTTTAGGACTGAGTGGAAGGGGGCAAACCATCTTTGTCTGGCAAACAGCCATTTTCAGTGGAGCACAGCCCCTTGATGCACACTCCCTCTGGCACTACAGCTTTTTGGTGACCAGAGTTGTGCCTGGCAGCACCAGGAAATGCTGTTTGTAGTGGAACAAGAAGCTGGCTGGCTGGACGATCACCAGCAATATCAATCGGCTATTGAAAACATATGCTGGTACTTGTGGGGTATATTTAACCTACTAACACAATGGATTTCTTTTTTATGACTTGAATGTACTGACAGAAATCTTTTCTGTCCAATTTCAGATGAGTGAAATTACGCATCAAAAAGTTCAAAAACATGAGCACAATTTTGAAAATAAATGTTTAGGCCTCACCCTGTAATCTGGAGGCATCTTCCATCCTGTAGCATCAGCCATGTTATAGGACATCTGATTTTACAGTATCATATATTGAGAGGCAGGGTTAAAAGCTAAAATCTTATGAAATAGGGAGGCTTGTGTGTGTTATTTAGTGACTTACACAACACAAAGAGCAGCAAGGTGTATTAAATATCAAAGTACTCCTATAAATGTGATCAGTAGCTATAAGACCAAAAGAAGTAATGATATCAATTACCAATCAAAAGTCATTTTAAAGTGTCAGTTTTTAAGCATGTTTTATAGCAAGAAATGTCTACCAAAAGCATGTACATTCTGTACTATAGAATAAAACAAAAAGGGAATTGTTAATAAAGAAATTATCACTCAAACATATCTGAAATTTTATTAACTCTGACAGCAACTTCTGGGTCAGGATGAAAAATTACTACCAAGAAAATCAGCAACACCAGTTGAAATTTCAAGACTTTTATATCACATCTTCACCCTTTGGAGGGAGTCTGGATTAAAGATTTGTATCACAAATTAAGACAAGTACTCACAAAACTAGTCTATTTGGATGCCTTATGCAAAACACAAGCCTGTTCAAGCAAATATGGCATCCAGAGGAGTTTAAATTATTCAGTGATTGCCACCATTTACTGAAAAATGCTACATTTCTCATTTTATGACTCATCTTAGAAATGCAAGGGACATAAAATGTACAATGAAGCACAATGAAAAGCTGAAAATATTAGATCCAGAAAGAAAAAGATAATTGCTTATGCATGATAACAGTTGGACACTGGCTAATATGCACAATGACAGCACACTTAGGGTTTGTCTACCCTATGAAGACTATACTGGCATAGCTAGGTTGCCATAGTTATGCTAGCATAACATGGTAGACACGGTCTACACCAACAGAAGGGGTATTTTCATCAATTTAGGAACATCAGCTCCCTGAATGATGGTAGTTACATCAACGGAAGCATTCTTCTGTTGACATAGCTGCATTTACACTGGGGATTAGGTTAACATAGGTATGTCGGTCACACAGATGTGGATTTTTCACACTCCCTGACCAATATAGCTATGTTGACCTAACTTTTAAATGTAAATCAAGCCTTAGCTACTGTGCATGAAAATTGGGGGGGGAAGACACAGGACAGAAAAAGAATCACAAGCTGATCTCTGCTGTAGAGGCACAGTTTTCTAAACACTTTTGAGGAACATGGTACTTGTCACTGTTTCAGGGATGCTGGTCTGGTCTGAGGGAGTGCTGCCATTTTATTGATACGTCCCAAGAGGAGGGCCATAATATAATTAAATTTAACATCTCTGTGGCAGGGAAAACACCACAGCAGCCAATACTGTAACATTTATTTTCAGAAAGGGGAACTACACAAAAATGAGGAGGTTAGTTAAACATAAATTAAAAGGTACTGCACCAAAAGTAAAATCTCTGCAAGTTGCATGGAAACTTTTTAAAGACACCATAATAGAGGCTCAACTTAAATGTATACCCCAAATTAAAAAACATAGTAAGAGAACCAAAAAAGAGCCACCATGGCTAAACAACAAAAAGGAGCAGTGAGAAGCAAAAAGGCATCCTTTAAAAAGTAAAAGTTAAATCCTAGTGAGGAAAATAGAAAGGTGCATAAACTCTGGCAAATGAAGTGTAAAAATATAATTAGGAAGGCCAAAAAAGAATTTGAAGAACAGCTAGCCAAAGACTGAAAAAGTAATAGCAAAAAAAAATGTAAGTACATCAGAAGCAGGAAGCCTGCTAAACAACCAATGAGGTCACCGGATGATCGAGATGCTAAAGGAGCATTCAAGGATGATAAGGCCATTGCAGAGAAACTAAATGAATTCTTACATTGGTCTTCATGGTTGAGGATGTGAGGGAGATTCCCAAACCTGAGCCATTCTTTTTAGGTGACAAATCTAAGAAACTGTCCCAGATTGAGGTGTCATTAGAGGAGGTTTTGGAACAAACTGATAAACTAAACAGTAATAAGTCACCAGGACCAGATGGTATTCACCCAAGAGTTCTGAAGGAACTCAAATGTGAAATTGCAGCGCTACTAACTGTAGTCTGTAACCTATTATTTAAATCAGCTTCTGTACCAAATGATTGAAGGATAGTTAATGTGACGCCAATTTTTAAAAAGGGCTGCAGAGGTGATCCCGGCAATTACAGGCCAGTCAGCCTGACTTCAGTACTGGGCAAACTGGTTGAAACTATAGTAAAGAACAGAATTGTCAAACACATAAATGAACATAATTTTTTGGGGAAGAGTCAACATTGTTTTTGTAAAGGGAAATCATGCCTCACCAATCTACTAGAATTCTTTGAGGGGGCCAACAAGCATGTGCACAAGGGGGATCCCGTGGATATAGTATTTTTAGATTTTCAAAATGCCTTTGACATGGTCCGTTACCAAAGGCTCTTAAGCACAATAAACTGTCATGGGATGAGGGAAGGTCCTCTCATGGATTGGTAACTGGTTAAAAGATAGGAAACAAAGGGTAGGAATAAATGATCAGTTTTCAGAATAGAGAGAGGTAAATAGTGATGTCCTTCAGGGGTCTGTACTGGGCCCAGTCCTATTCAACATATTCATAAATGATCCGGAAAAAGGGGTAAACAGTGACGTGGCAAAATTTGCAGATGATACAAAACTACTCAAGATAGTTAAGTCCCAGGCAGACTGTGAAGAGCTACAAAAGAATCTCTCAAAACTGGGTGACTGGGCAACAAAATGGCAGATGAAATTTAATGTTGATAAATGCAAAGTAATGCACATTGGAAAACATAATCCCAACTATACATATAAAATGATGGGGTCTAAATTAGCTGTTACCACTCAAGAAAGAGATCTTGGAATCATTGTGGATAGTTCACTGAAAACATCCACTCAGTGTGCAGCGGCAGTCAAAAATTGAACAGAACGTTGGGAATCATTAAGAAAGGGATAGATAACCAGACAGAAAATATCATGTTGCCGCTATATAAATCCATAGTATGCCCACATCTTGAATAATGCGTGCAGATGTGGTCACCCCATCTCAAAAAAGTTATACTGGAATTGGAAAAGGTTCAGAAAAGGGCAACAAAAATGATTAGGGGTATGGCACGGCTTCCATAGGAGGAGAGATTAATAAGACCGGGACTTTTCAGCTTGGAAAAGAGACGACTAAGGGGGGATATGATAGAGGTCTATAAAATCATGACTGGTGTGGAGAAAGTAAATAAAGAAATGTTATTTACTCCTTCTCATAACACAAGAACTAAGGATCACCAAATGAAATTAATAGGCATCAGGTTTAAAACAAACAAAAGGAAGTATTTCTTCACACAATGCACAGTCAACCTGTGGAACTCCTTGCCAGAGGATGTTATGAAGGCCAAGACTATAACAGGGTTCAAAAAAGAACTAGATAAATTCATGGAGGATATGTCCATCAATGGCTATTAGCCAGGATGGGCAGAGATGGTGTCCCTAGCCTCTGTTTGCCAGAAGCTGGGAATGGGCGACAGGGGATGGATCACTTGATGATTACCTGTTCTGTTCATTCCCTCTGGGGCACCTGGCATTGGCCACTATCACAAGACAGGATACGGCCTAGATGGACCTTTGGTCTGACCCAGTATGGCCATTCTTATGTTCACTCCAGTTATGAAGATTAGGAAACAGAGGGCCAATTTATCAAAGCTTGATGGCCCCTTTGCACAATGCTCCTGGAGAATGGTCCCTGAGCAGAGCCAATGCGTCTATGCAGAGTAGCTCTACCAGCTCTGTGCTGCCTCTTCATAGAGATGGCATTCCAGTGCCGAATCAGGAGTCTGAGGGGACATGTCTGCACCAAACCTGCACAGTGTGTCTGCTTCTGACACACACAGAGCTCCATCAACCAGTGCCCCAACCTCTGCATTTACAATCAGTCCTAGGGAAACCCCTCTTATTTTTCCTGAGTTAGTAGTTCTTCAGGCCTTCTCATGTGGTGCAGTACCTTGGATGGTGATGTCTATTTTTTCAGCTAGCACTAAGCAACAGGGAATTTAATGTTGCGTCGTTTAACCTGAATGAAAGGTATTTAACATGCCCATCAGCTTCAGTGAGGTTTGTGACTGCCAGCAGGTGTGTCTTTTACCTGTGGGCAGCAACCATTACCCTTAATAACAGATATATTTAGAAGTGGTTAATTTAATGGCACTTGCCTTATAACTAGTAGGAAAGTGTCCTGTTTTTGTCAGATATTCATTCAAAAGGGAGCAACATTCCCTATGCCGCAATCTACATAATCAGGCTGTCAAAATGGCATATACTTAATCCTGTTTTAATTACATTTAAGACATTTAATTAAAGTTATTGTGGTTTAACCTTCTTTGTCATTAATAATAATTCTTATCACATATCTCCAAAGCATTTTACAAGCATCTTCCCAACACCCCTATGATGTAGGAAGGTGGTGTAATTATTATTGCCATTTTTACAGCTGGGGAAGTAGACTAGATTTCAAAATAAGTGCCTAATGTTCAGCTCCAGAATCAGAATTTAGGCACCTGAATAAATGAGCTGGGGTGAAATTTTCAAAAGTGCCTTGGGAGCCTAACTCCCATTTTCAGAAATGACTTAGGCACTTAACCATCTAAGGTCATGTCTACACTAGCACTTTTGTTAGCAAAACTTTTATCACGCAGGGGTGTGGAAAAAAAAACACCCCGAGTTTTGTTGGCGTAAGTGGTAGTGTGCCCAGTGCTATGTTGAGCTGGTTTTATTGTGTTGATGGAAGAGCTCTCTGCTGTCGGTATAATGTAGCTACACAGACGCTTTTACAGCAGCACAGCTTGTAAATTAGACATAGCATAAATCTCATTGACTTGGAATCTATTCCTGGCTCTGCCACTGACCTGTTGTGTGACCTTAGGCAAGTTACGTCATCTCTCTGTGCCTCTGGTTCCTTCCTGCCTTTTGTCAGTCTTGTCTTGTCTATTTAGATTGTAAGCTCTTTGGAGCAGAAAGTGTCTATTACTGTGTGAATGCACAGTGCCTAGCACATTGGGACTCTGATTTCTAGCACAATGGGGCCCTGATTGGTAGAACTAGGGGCCAGGGCTCCTTGTTGCTATGGTAATACTATTAATAATATTAATAATCTCGTATGGGTCTTCTAGGTGTTACTGCAACACAAACAATAAATAGCAATAAGGAAGAAAAGATGGCTAGACCCTGCCGGGGGCATTGAGAAAATGCAGAATCTGATTGCTTCTTTTAAAAGGAAATTGCAAACACTTCCCCTCAACAAAACCCCTGTGGAATGACTAATGTGCAGCAAATCATCATTCTGTTCATTCTTCTTGTAAAATGCCTCCATTTCTCCCACTCTTTATCTGTCTTGTCTAGTTAGGGTTGTTGTAGCCATGTCAATCCCAGGATATTAGAGAGACAAGGTGGGTGAGGTAATATCTTTTATTGGACCAACTTCTGTTGGTGAGAGAGACACGCTTTCGAGCTAACATAGAGCTCTTCTTCAGGTCTGGGAAACTTACTCAGAGTGTCACAGCTAAACGCAAGATGGAACAGATTGTTTAGCCTAAGTAGTAGTTAGCATGTATTTCAAGGGCCCATTCAAGGTGAAGTGGCACATGAATACCTCTCCAGTTACAGGGAGGAAAGAAGAAGGGGGAAGCAGCTGGGGAGGGGAGGAGGTTGTTAGTTGGTTACAGACTGTTGTAAAGCCATAAATCCAGCATCTCTCTTCAGTTCATGATTTTTAGAGCCCAGCAAAGTTATGAATTTACTGTTCACAAAGCAATAACTCTATATATGACCTTATCTTCAAAGGAAACCTGCACAACATTTTCAAAAGACAAGCCTGGAAGCTTAAATTCATAACTTTGCTAGACACTGAATCATGGACTGAATAGAAACACCGGATTTATGGCTTGTTACAACAATCTGTAACCCACTAACAGCCCCCTCCTTCCCGCCAAACCTTCCAGCTGTTTCCCCCACATTTCTTTCCTCCCTATGACTGGAGGGGTGTTAACAGGCCACTTCACCTGGAATGGTCCCTTGAAATGTGTGTTAAGTATTTATGCTGAACAATCTGTTCCCCCTTGGATTTAGCTGTGATACTCTGGGCCCTGATTTACACTATGAATTTATGTTAGTATAAACTATGTCGCTCTGGGGCATGGAAAATCCACACCCCTGAGTGACGCAGTTATACCAACCAAACTCCCGGTGTAGACAGTGCTACGTTGATGGGCTTCTCCCATCGCCCTAGCTACTGCCTCTCAGGGAGTGGAGTACTTATGCTGATGGGAGAAGCTCTCCCGTCAGTGTAGATAGCGTTTTCACTAGGCGCTACAACAGCGCTTTAACTGTAGACAAGCCCTGGGTAAGTTTTCCAGGCTATATAAGCTCGAAAGCTTGTCTCTGTCATCAACAGGAGTTGGTCCAATAAAAGATATTACCTCATCCACCTTGTCTGTCTATTTAGGCTCAGACTGTGGAGGCCTGACTCATTCTGATGAGCGTTTCCTCAGTGAAGTCGAAGGGACTGCTCACATGAGTAAGTGCTCACGGGGGCGAGCATGGGCTCCAGAAGGGTTGCCTGCTATAGCAGGGGACTGAACTTGATGACCGAGGAGGGTCCTTCCAATCCAATATCCTGTGTTCCTAACCTGCCCTTCACACTGGAAGACCTTTGTGGCAGGGACCACCTGGCTGAGATCTCTAGACAGGACTGTCATATAAATTAATAAAAACAACAATAATAAATAGTAGGGCTGTCGATTAATCACAGTTAACTCACGCGATTAACTCCAAAAAAATTAATCGCAGTTTTAATTGCGCTGTTAAACAATAGAATACCAATTGAAATTTATTAAATATTTTGGATGTTTTCCCTACATTTTCATATATATTGTATTCTGTGTTGTAATTGAAATTACAAATATTTGCACTGAAAAAATGATAAACAAAAGAAATAGTATTTTTCAATTCACGTCATACAAGTACTGTAGTGCAATCTCTTTGTCATGAAAGTACAACTTACAAATGTAGATGTTTTTGTTACATAACTGCACTCAAAAACAAAACAATGTAAAACTTCAGAGCCTACAAATCCACTCAGTCCTACTTCTTGTTCAGCCAATCGCTAAGACAAACAAGTTTGTTTACATTTACAGGAGATAATGCTGCCCGCTTCTTATTTAAAATGTCACCTGAAAGTGAGAACAGAGGTTCACATGGCACTTTTGTACCCAGCATTGCAAGGTATTTACATGCCAGATATGGTAAACGTTCATATGCCCCTTCATGCTTCGGCCACCATTCCAGAGGACTTGCTTCCATGCTGATAACGCTTGTTAAAAAAAATAATGTGTTAATTAAATTTGTGACTGAACTGTATGTTCCCTGCTGTTTTACCTGCATTCTGCCATATATTTCATGTTATAGCAGTCTCGGATGATGACCCAGCACATATTGTTCATTTTAAGAACACTTTCACTGCAGATATAATAAAACACAAAGAAGGTACCAATGTGAGATTTCTAAAGATAGCTACAGCACTCGATCCAAGGTTTAAGAATCTGAAGTGCCTTCCACAATCTGAGAGGGACGAGGTGCGGAGCATGCTTTCAGAAGTCTTAGAAGAGCAACAGTCCAATGCCAAAACTACAGAATCCAAACCACCAAAAAAGAAAATCAACCTTCTGCTGGTGGCATCTGACTCAGATAATGGAAGTGAACATGAGTCTGTGACGGGTTGGATCACAGAAACCCCCTTGGGAGCTGCCACCCAATGTACCAAGACTACTTCTGCTCCTGTTTTCCCTGCCAGCTCAGGACTCCAGCACCCTGTCTTGCTGAGTTAGACACTCCCGTCTGGCTCCAGACACAGACCCAGGGTCTGAATCACTTGTCCCAAAGCTGCAAGTTTACCTGAAAACAGCGTACAGTAGTGTGCTTGTCTTTAGCACTCAGATGCCCAACTCCCAATGGGGTCTAAACCCAAATAAATCCGTTTTACCCTGCATAAAGCTTATGCAGAGTAAACTCATAAATTGTTCGCCCTCTATAACACTGATAGAGAGATATGCACAGTTGTTTGCTCCCCCAGGTATGAATACATACTCTGAGTAAATTACTAAATAAAAAGTGATTTTATTAAATACAGACAGTAGGATTTAAGTGGTTCCAAGTAGTAACAGACAGAACAAAGTAAGTCACCAAGCAAAATAAAATAAAATGCGCAAATCTATGTCTAATCAAACTAAATACAGATAATCTCACTGGAAAAGCACCAGGTTAAAGATGGATTCCAGTTCAGGTGACATGATCACATGTCACTGCAAGACTTCATTACTCACTTGCCAGCACACACATATACAGGGAGACTCACAGGTAAACAGCCATCTGCAGACAATGGGAGTCATCAAGATTCCAAACCATCATTAATGGCCCACACTTTACATAATTACAATAGGCCCTCAGAGTTACATTTTATATTTCTAGTTTTAGATACAAGAGTGGTACATTTATACAAATCAGATGATCATACTCAGTAGATTATAAGCTTTGTAATGATACCTTACAAGAGACCTTTTGCATGAAGCATATCCCAGTTACGTTACATTCACTTATTACCGTATTTTCTCTAAAACTATCCCAGTTACATTATATTGACTTATTATCAAGTTTTTATAAAACCATATAGACTGCACAACGTCACAGAGTCGGTCCGCACTGCTTTGGATTGTTATCGAGCAGAACCCATCATCAGCATGGACGTTTGTCCCCTGGAATGCAGGTTCAAGCATGAAGGGACATACGAATCTTTAGTTCATCTGGCACGTAAACATCTTGAGATGCCAGCTACAACAGTGCCATGAGAACGCCTGTTCTCACTTTCAGGTGACATTGTAAACAAGAAGCGGGCAGCATTATCTCCTGAAAATGTAAACAAACTTGTTTGTCTGAGCGATTGGCTGAACAAGAAGTAGGACTGAGTGGACTTGCAGGCTCTAAAATTTTACTTTGTTTTATTTTTTGAATGCAGGGTTTTTTGTACATAATTCTACATTTGTAAGTTCAACTTTCATGATAAAGAGATTGCACTACAGTATTTGTATTAGGTGAATTGAAAAATACTATTTCTTTTGTTTTTTAACAGTGCAAATACTTGTAATCAAAAATAAATATAAAGTGAACACTGTACACTTTGTATTCCATGTTGTAATTGAAATCAATATATTTGAAAATGTAGAAAACATCCAAAAAAATTTAAATAAACGGTTTTCTATTATTGTTTAACAGTGCGATTAATCGCACGATTAATCGTGATTAATTTTTTTAATTGCTTGACAGCCCTAATAAATAGAGTTGAGAAAGATGCTTTAAGTCACCTAGTCCATTTCCCTGCCAGGACAGGACTCTTCCTCATTGTATGTAACAAATGAGTCAACTTTAAATGTCTCAAGCCATGGAGTTTTGAACCTGTCTCTGGACACTTTTGAAAATCTGCCACCATGCATCTCTGCCTGGAGGCTGCTACATAAATCATACACTCTGGGGGCCATGTACACAGATTGGCAGGCCACATTCTGCCACCCAGCCATTCCCTTCTAACCAGTGCTTCCCTTGAGTTCTTGACAAAATGCTGCACCCTCAACCCGCAGAGTAGAGGAGGGCATTTTGCTAATATCTCATAATAGAAGTAATCTATAGATTTCCTAGTCACAAAACGCCATTCAGGGCCGGCGCTAGACCAAATGGCACTCCAGACGAGGAGCATCTACAGCGCCCCTCCTCCATTTGTTAATCTTCTGAATACCTTATTTTTTATTGCATTCGTAGCCCATTTCATGACTTTGATGCACAATTTGCATCCGTGATTTATCCATCATATAAGACAATAAATTTGCACACTAGGATCTGTATAACAAAAACAGCACCTCGAGACCAGTGCCCCCCAATCCTGGCACGCCAGGCAGTTGCCTGGGTCGCCTGCCCCTAAATCCAGCCCTGGCACCATTGTGGGTGCAAAAAGCAACACTGAAAGTTAAGCTCCTTTTGAGTCATTCATCATCTCAGATGCTAGACGAGAGCCGTTGGAAGATTTTGACAAAAAGTCACCACACAGAGTATGTCCTCTGAACTGATTCTCTGGTTAGAGCACAAGAGATGTGTTAGCCTCAGGCCTGCTCTTTCATTTAGTAAAACCTCCTGACAAAGTGTGTGGGGGGGAGAGCTCTAGATATTAAATTGCACACTTACTCAATGTGCTTGCATTTTTCTAAAAGTCTTTGCCTTCAGTTCAAAGTCTCTGTATTAGTCATTTAAAACAATAAAGATGAATCATTCACTCGCCTTGAAGATAGCCACTCAGATGCTGCTTCTGTTTCCAGCTCAGCCCTTGCCTAAATCCAGGCTTCTTCCCAAAGCTTTGATTTTCTAATGTGTCAGAGACCTACAGCGTGTCTATGCAGGAACTGAAAGGAACATGGTCTTCGTGACTTTTTATATACTACCTGATTTAACAGCCAAGCAATGTGATAGAACATTGAACATTGTCACTGGGGAAGCTGGGCTTTTAAGAGGGCTCTGGTCCCAGCTATCACTGGTGTCTGGTTTCCTAAATACTAGCAGAGATGCCCTGCTCAGAGGGATACAGGGAAAGGGTGCAGGAGGGGCTCAAGATACCTGGGAAAAGGCTATAGAGAAGACCTAAAAGGAAGCAGGCAAATGAAGGAAGGTTGGTTTTGATTGGAGTGGTTAACCCTGTGGATGAAGTCAGTGAAAAAGGGAGGGGCTGGGACTCTCTGTGACACCACATGACATGCCAACAGGCATTGTAGTTTGAAAACCCCTGCAGCCAAGAGAAAGGACTTAGAAAAGATGGTAGGGGGTCTAGGGTAGGTATAAGACTTGTCTCTTTGAAGCCATCTATCTATGTTATTTAGACTTTTATTTCCTATAGAACAGAAGGACTTTTTGGTTAGGCCAGAGGGCCAAATCACCCATCCAGTGCATGAGAAGCCATTTTCAGTAAATCAATGGAGGGAACAGCCATGATCTGACAGTACGGGATAGGCAACCTCTAACTGGCATCCCCTATTGTTATTTAGAATCATCTTCTGGGAATATCTGATAGCAACATCACCAAACGTAATCTGGCTCAACTCTCCCATCTGCATACACACACAACCCTCCCCTTCCTGGTCTTGCTAGCTTTTCAGTCTCAGCTTTGCTAGGGCAGCCACTGTCAAGTATCCTCTTGAAGGGCCTGGGGAAGAACATGTGCCTTCAACAAAACAGTAAGAGTGACTATGTGCAAGGTGTATCAAATGCACCAAGTAAACACACTGAAGGGGAGAGAAAAATACTTGTTCCTTTAATCTCTTTCAGCTAGTTTATCAGAGGGGTTACTTGTAACAATATCAGGTACACAATTTTCAGATAGAAATGGGGTTTTCACATTGAAATTAGAAAATCCCCTTCACATCTCTTCCAAGTGTCCATATGGGTTTCCTGAAACTTTCCTAATGACCTGCTTGTCCCTCAAGGCATGACAGATACCCTAAAGCTAAACCTACTTACATGTTGACAGGTATTCTAGCCACTCTATACATCTGTTGCTATAGAGACATACTGCACATTGGTTCTAGCTTATCATGTAACATCCAGGCTGATGAATTAATAGATATGTTTTCTTTATATGATGTTAGCATTTTAGTGCAAAAATACATTATTCTTTCTCAGAGTAAGAAAGAAAAATTACAGCATAATAAAGCAAGGAAAACTAAACCAATCTTCTACAATAGATTAGAACCCTAAAATATTTAACTGCTTTCTACATTAAGTTAAAGATTTAACAATGATCTAAACCACTAAGCACATGGAAGAGCTGGAGAGCCACTTCATCAATGAAGAGTGTTGCAAAGAGTGGCAAGATGGTCTTGTGGTTAAGGCAGTGGCCTGAGTAGTTTTAGATCATATACACGGTTCTGACACAGACTTCTTGTGTGCCTTCGAGCAAACCACTTACTGCCTTTGTGGCTCAGTTTCCCCTGCTCTTAAATGAACCTAATATCTAATCCTCTTCACAGGAGTGTTATAAAGTTAAGTTGATTAATGTTTGTGATGAGCACAGTAGAAAAGCCTATTTTCCCACTGCGTAAACACATGGAAAGACATATCAGAGGGGTAGCCATGTTAGTCTGGATCTGTAAAAAGCAACAAAGAGTCCTGTGACACCTTATAGACTAACAGACGTATTGGAGCATAAGCTTTCGTGGGTGAATGCCAGACGCACGTGAAAGACATGGTTCCAAACCCGAACAGTAGCATTTTACATCCACCTTGCACAGATGAAAAATGACTAAATAAGATGCAAGGTAGTAAAAAAATGAGGCCCAGGACATCCATGTTAGTCAGGCAAAGATCTCCTGTATTCCAGGCCTGAGCTTTACCCACAAGATCATCCTAAGAACCACCAAAGCTTTTTTAATCAGGAACTTTATGGATAGCCAGCATATAGGCCCCAGGATGGACTTACAGTGAGATGATTGTAGATACCATCCCAGTAAGCATGCAAGCTGCTACATTCTTCACTAGCTACAAGTGGTGAAGTAGTACGTACTAAGGGCTTTACTCATGCTGATTAGTGCCCTACTCCACAAATAGTCCCATTGAAATCAACAGAGCTCTTTGCTGTTAGGTGCAGTTCATCATGAGTTAACGGTATCTGGTCCATAACAGAAATACAGTATGGGCCAAATTCTGCTTTCCTTACATAGTTCTTACTCATGCAAAACTCTCATTGAAGAAATTCTTTTGTGCTCAACAAGAGTTGTGACAGAGCAAGGACAAAGCAGGATTTGACTAGAAAGGTAATCATTCAAATAATTAACAATAAAATGTAGTACTAAACAAAATAAAGCACCATAGAACAAGCATCCTATCTTCCACACCAGCAACACACAGTGTAAATCATTCTGCCATTGGCTGGGATTCAGAGAAATTCTGCTTTATTGAAACTTTGCTTCAGGTCAGTTCCATGCTATTTTAGTCAGACTGAACAAGCCCCTGTGTGAAATGATCACACTACCAAAAGCTAATGTCCTGCCTACCCTGAGTTTCCAAACTATCTTAATATCCTTAAACTATGTTAAACATAATGCTTGCTGGGAGAGGGCTAAAATGGTTTCAAATCCCAACATAAACAGAACCTAAATGCATTATAAAATGGTTCTCAGAACCACGTTTCAGCTTAAATAGGGACCTAAGGCCAAATTCTACTCAGAATTACCAATATAGCTATGGAGTTCCACCTGTGTAGTTGAGAGCAGAATTTGCCCTGGACTATGAAAACAGCATAATGGAGACAAATGGGCAGTTGGAATCCATGGGAGTTGCACTCACATACAGTATTTCAGTACAGTAATAACAAATTGTGGGTAGGGCGGAAGCCTATTTGCTTTTGTGAGTTGAAAACAGAACCCTAATGTTATTTAACTACGTTTATAAAATTTGCATCAGCATTTATTTTTGGAAACCTGATATACAAATCAAGCAGTGTGAATAGAAGATTTTTGGATTAACTGGCAATATTGAAAAATCAGGGGAAATAACTGTTTTGAATTGAACCAAAACCAAAATTTTTCAGTTGAAACGTTGAAACAAACACATTAGAGGTCTTTCAGTTTTACCATTTTTAATTTTAAAAAAAATTAAATTAAAGGGAATTCTCAAATGAAACATCATTTTGAACCAAAAAAAAAAAAATCAAAATATTTGTTTCAAACATGTCAAAATGAAATATTTTGATTTTCTCAGAATTTTTTAAAGACCAAAACAATACAGCAATACTGGTTCAAATTTGTGAAATGTTTCAGAGTCTCCAAATCTGCATTTTTGCCAAAAAAAAAAAAAAAAAAGAAAAAAGGAAAGAAAAAGCAGCTTTAGCCAAAAAAATTTCACCTAGCTCTGTACAGATGGATCAATAAGAATATCTTACAATAATGTGATGAATTCCTGGCTCATTGAGTCCCAAACTCAGTATACTTCCGCATACTTTTTATCTGTAAATCACCATGGAAGGGCTAATGAAAATCTGGCATTAAGACATCAGTGGAATTGCACCTGCTTTACTCCACCTCTGAACTTGGCCCCTGTCAAGCTATACAAATGTGTGTCATATTTTCTATTGGAGTGTCTCTTTAATGAACTAGGTCTTAAACATGCAGTATATATGAGGGAAATTAACCACTTTTGAGCCATCTTTCCAAAAGTATTCACCCTCCGGCAGAAACCAGGTCTTGGAAATTTTAGCCCAGAAAATGCCAGAAAGCTATTAGTAGCTGAAAAAGGAGTTTAGAATGGAAACTCTCAGCCAACTTTAACTGTTGCTGTCACAATTGCTCCAGGTATAATATTCTGCGCTGAGCCTAAAGCAGAAAAGAAGTTTTATTACAAATGCAGCTGCATTTATAACTACACAGGATAAAGTTTAAAAAAAAGAGCTTAGCTAGGAACAATCCTGCATGGGAACTGGATGATCTAACAGCTCTTTTTCATCTCTCAATTCTGTGATGCTGTACTTTAGTTTTCTGTCAACTGACAGGTGACCATTTGTAAAGTCATTGGAAAACTGAGTGCTTAATGATTTTGTTTGAGAATCACAAAGAAACTGGGATAGACAAAAATAAAGTGAACCTGATTCTCCTTTTCTACTGGTTTTACACCATTTAAACTCCATCAACATAAGTGTTATTCCTGATTTGTACTCGTGTAAACAAAAGAAAAATTGAGTCCCATATGAGATTTTCAATAAGATCTACAAGTTTCAGCTGTGTATAAGTGGCACTTTTGTATTTCCATAGCAACCCAAGCGGTATTTGTCAGTAATTAAAATTAGCTCTGTAGTTTATTATGACTCCACAAGTTCCCTTATCAGATGATGATGATGCAGAAGCTACAATATTCTGCAACTGCAACTCAGAAAATATTTGATTTCCATTTGTAGTTCAGTTCCTCCTTCATTGGCTCAACAATATTCAGCCATCATTGCATCTAAACCCCTGAAGTTTATAGTATTGTTTCCTCATTAATCTGAACCCTTACTATAGAATTTTATATGTAGTACATTTTAACAAGCTCCTGATACAATCACAGATCCCTGCTAGCAGCAGGAAGAATGGCTGCTACACAACTTCACCTACCCTTGACATCCCAGGTGTCTTTCCAACCCCCACTTCTATCTCTAGTTGGGCAATGAGACCCCCCCACCTTCTTGTGTACTGGTGTAGTAATCAAAGTAATCAAAATAAACCAAGCAAAGCAGTAGCTGAATCTTCAACCCACATTCAACTGCAACTCATCAGCCACATGAGATTCTGAACCTCCAGTGCCAGAGCACTTTTAATAGATTACAAGACAAAAAGGGACCATTGTAATCATCTAGTCTGATCTCCTGTGTAACACAGACCACCGGACTTCCTTGAATTAATTTCTGTTTTAAGTAGAGCATATCTTTTAGAAACACAGCCCATCCTGATTTTAAAATGCTCAGTGATAGAGAATCTACCACAACCCTGGGTAGATTTCTGCTGATAATACTGCTTGTCCTGCAAGTCCTCAATGGCAAGATAGGGAACAGAGGCAGAAGCATTCAGGATAACCCTGCTAGCATCTGCAGTGCTTTTTTCACAGGCAGTTTAGCATTACACACACGGGGTACGTCCACACTGCAATAACAGACCTGTGGCATGGCTGCAGTTGGCCTGGGTTAGCTGACTTGGGCTCCCGGGGCTCAGGCTGTGGGGCTATAAAATTGCAGTGTAGATGTTCGAGCTCAGGCTAGGCTGGAGCCTGGGCTCTGAGACCCCAAGAGAGGGGAAGGGCTCGGAGCCTGGGCTCCAGCCCAAGCCTGAATTTTTAGCCCCATAGCTTGAGCCCCACAAGCCTGAGTCAACTGACTCGAGCTCTGAGATTCAGAGCCGTGGGGTTTTTATCAGTGTAGACATACCCACAAAGGTTCTGTGTTAGCAGCAAGGACAGCTGCTAGCACAGCGCTACTGTGATTATAAAAGCAGCAAGGAGTCCTGTGGCACCTTATAGACTAACAGACGAATAGGAGCATGAGCTTTCGTGGGTGAATACCCACTTCTTCGGATGCATGTAGTGGAAATTTCCAGGGGCAGGTATAAATATGCAAGCAAGAGTGAGTAAGGCTAGAGATAACGAGGTTAGTTCAATCAGGGAGGATGAGGCCCTCTTCTAGCAGTTGAGGTGTGAACACTAAGGGAGGAGAAACTGCTTTTGTAGTTGGCTAGCCATTCACAGTCTTTGTTTAATCCTGAGCTGATGGTGTCAAATTTGCAGATGAACTGAAGCTCAGCAGTTTCTCTTTGAAGTCTGGTCCTGAAGTTTTTTTGCTGCAGGATGGCTACCTTTAAATCTGCTATTGTGTGGCCAGGGAGGTTGAAGTGTTCTCCTACAGGTTTTTGTATATTGCCATTCCTAATATCTGATTTGTGTCCATTTATCCTTTTACGTAGGGACTGTCCAGTTTGGCCGACGTACATAGCAGAGGGGCATTGCTGGCATATGATGGCGTATATTACATTGGTGGACGTGCAGGTGAATGAACTGGTGATGGTGTGGCTGATCTGGTTAGGTCCTGTGATGGTGTCGCTGGTGTAGATATGTGGGCAGAGTTGGCATCGAGGTTTGTTGCATGGATTGGTTCCTGAGTTAGAGTTACTGTGGTGCGGTGTGTGGTTACTGGTGAGAATATGCTTCAGGTTGGCAGGTTGTCTGTGGGCGAGGACTGGCCTGCCACCCAAGGCCTGTGAAAGTGAGGGATCGTTGTCCAGGATGGGTTGTAGATCACTGATGATACGTTGGAGAGGTTTTAGCTGGGGACTGTATGTGATGGCCAGTGGAGTTCTGTTGGTTTCTTTCTTGGGCTTGTCTTGCAGTAGGAGGCTTCTAGGTACATGTCTGGCTCTGTTGATCTGTTTCCTTATTTCCTCATGCGGGTATCATAGTTTTGAGAATGCTTGGTGAAGATTTTGTAGGTGTTGGTCTCTGTCTGAGGGGTTGGAGCAGATACGGTTGTATCTCAGTGCTTGGCTGTAGACAATGGATCGTGTGGTGTGTCCGGGATGGAAGCTGGAGGCATGAAAGTAGACATAGCGTTCGGTGGGTTTTCGGTATAGGGTGGTGTTAATGTGACCGTCACTTATTTGCACCATGGTGTCTAGGAAATGGACCTCCCATGTAGATTGGTCCAGGCTGAGGTTGATGGTGGGGTGGAAGCTGTTGAAATCATGGTGAAATTTTTCCAGAGTCTCCTTCCCATGGGTCCAGATGATGAAGATGTCATCAATGTAGCGTAGGTAGAGAAGGGGCATGAGTGGATGAGAGCTGAGGAAGCATTGTTCCAGGTCAGCCATAAAAATGTTGGCATATTGTGGGGCCATGCGGGTGCCCATAGCAGTGCCACTGATCTGGAGGTATGTATTGTCATCAAATTTGAAATAGTTGTGTGTGAGGATAAAGTCACAGAGCTCAGCAACCAGTTGTGCTGTGGCATCATCAGGTATACGGTTCCTGACAGCTTGTATTCCATCTGTGTGTGGGATGTTTGTGTAGAGAGCCTCTACATCCATGGTGGCTAGGATGGTGTTTTCTGGAAGGTCACCAATGCATTGTAGTTTTCTCAGGAAATCAGTGGTGTCACGGAGATAGCTGGGAGTGCTGGTGGCGTAGGGTCTGAATAGGGAGTCCACATATCCAGACAGTTCTTCAGTGAGGGTGCCAATGCCCGAGATGACGGGGCGTCCAGGATTTCCGGGTTTGTGGATCTTGGGTAGTAGATAGAATAACCCCGGTCGGGGCTCTAAGGGTATGTTGATTTGTTCCTGTGTTAGTGTAGGGAGTGTCCTGAGTAGATGGTGCAGTTTCTTAGTGTATTCCTCAGTGGGATCTGAGGGAAGTGGCCTGTAGAATTTGGTATTGGAGAGTTGTCTGGCAGCCTCCTTTTGGTAGTCAGACCTGTTCATGATGACAACAGCACCTCCTTTATCAGCCTCTTTGATGATAATGTCAGGGTGGTTTCTGAGGCTGTGGATGGCATTGCGTTCCGCACGACTTAGGTTATGAGTCAAGCGATGTTGTTTTTCCACAATTTCTGCCTGTGCACGTCGGCGGAAGCATTCTATGTATAGGTGATTATAGTTATTTTCTATATTATAATGATGCAAACATATCAAAATTGCATATTTATTATTCCTTTAATTTAATTCCTTAACTATGGGTAGCACATACAGACTCTTAGCGCCCTGCTTAAAAAAAAAAGGCAGCAAAAATTAGGTTCCAGTTTATTATCATTATTATTTGTATTGAAGTAGCATCTAGGAGCCTTAGTCATACAGCAGGTGCTGTACGAACACCCATTGTGCTAGGTGCTGTACGAACACAGAAAAAAGACAGTTCCCTCTAATCTAAGTAGTAGAATATGTTGCTTCTCAGAGAGATATTGTATTTTCAACTGACTCTGAGCAAGACTGGGCATTTGTCTCTCAGGAACAGTCTACCAGCAGCTAACATGCCCAGTAAAATGTATTCTGATTAGTTACCCTAAGATAATAATGAAAGGAGAGGGGAAAAGAGTTTTAAATATAAGATGCAAAACCAACACAGGTCCTCTGAAAAGACAGATTATAGAGAGTATTGTTTCTCTGTAGTAAAGGTACTAGCCAGAATTAGAGCTACTCAAAATTTTTCTACCACAAACATTTTCCTGTCAGCTAATGTAGTTTTGTCAAAATTGAAATTTTCTGTGGGGAAAATATTGATTTTGACATAAAATCATCTTCCAAATGGAAAATTCTATAATATATATTATATAGTTTCAAACTGACACTATCGAATAAAATGAAATTTTGTTTTGACTTAAAATATTGTTTCAATTTAGCTCATGGAAACAAAAAGGTTTAAGTTTTCCATTCTCTGTTTTGGGATTTTTGGGGTTTCCCTCCCCGCAACCTCTTCTCTCTCTCACTAGCTTTTTTGTTTGTTCGTTTGCATGGACTTTGCTGTTCAAAGTTGTTCAAATATTTTCTTCAAACAAAGTTTAGCTCCTGGATCATTCACAAAATGTTCAATGAGTATTCCATTGTTTATGATTCAATACTTGAACTATTTGACTGGTCAGCTAAGTCACATAGTACTGTTTGAGTTCACTATTGGATACCCAGAACTACTTCCATTTCAGCCTAAAATAATTAAGTTTCATGATTTTAAAAAATTCTGATAGGGGCCCCAAAATTCATTTTTCTGGAATGTTTGTACAAGCAAAACCACACACAAAAGCAAACAAAAAGGCTACAGATGCATTGGAAGTTAATGTCTGTTTAGAAGTCTCCAAAATGCCCAAGAAGAACAATTCCCTACTCTTCACCTTATCCTGGTGCAGATATATTCAAAATCCTACTGAGACTCATGATATTTCACAGCTTTTTCAAAATTAGATTATTTTGTTCAAGTGCCACTATTATGTTGCCTCCAGCTGGCTCCTTTCCCCTAATGCATGTGACTTGATATGATTATTGTGAGAAATGGTGTATATTATATATAGACAATTGTTTTAGTCAGTGAGAAATGCAAAAAGTGTTAGAGGAAACCCTATATTTCCTTATAGAAATCTTTTCAAATAATAGTTGAGGTACACAGAAGGGCACAGTTGCAATTATGGCCCAAATTTTCAAACCCAGGCACCTAAATGCCCATTTTCAACACACATATGCTAATTTAGGCATCTAAATAAGGATTTACGCGCCTAAATATGAATGTAGATTCCAGCCTCTAGGAATTAAAAAAGGGCTTGATCTTGCAAGGTGCTGAGAACTCTGGCTGCCATCTAGCAAAGTACTTAAGCACGTGTTTAAGCAGAGAGGCATTGGGTGGTTGGCTGGGGGGGGTTCTTGGGGGAGGGAGCAGAGAGGAGCGGGGCCTGGGGCGGAAAGGTGGTGGAGCATGGCTGGGGACTCATGGGGAGGAGACTGAGCGGGAGCGGGCCTCGGGCAGGGCCATGGTCCAGGCACAGTGTCCCCCCACACATACACTTTTAGGGAGCTTCCAGCACTCAGGCCCAGCCTCCCCAAATGTTGGGGCCAGTGTGGTTACTTTGGAAATAAGAGTCTGCATTCTCTCTTACACTGTGTAATGCGGAGCAGAACACAGCTGGGAGTGAGATAGTAGCAGCTGCCCTGTGTGCTTCCCCAGTACTCCTTTGTATGTGGCCTGGATTCTGTGGCCTGGAGCAGGATGAAACAAGGCATGAAGCGTTAAGTGGGGAGCCAGGATTCAAGCTCTATATGCAGAATGTTCCCTTTGGGGCTGGCCAGCTTTCCCCTTGGAAAGCCACCCAGAAATTGCTGGTTGAACATGCACTAACTTCTCCATCCAAATACCATCTAGGGGAAGGGTACTTAAACAAGCCATCTGGCTCCTAAAACTTTGTGAGCTACAGCCCTTCTGTCATCAAGGAGGAACAGAGCTGGCCTTTCTCAGGGTCCACTTTCCACTCACATGCCAGATCCACAGTGATGGTCCCGTAAAAGAATTACTACACCCAGAGGGAGCTTGTCTTTTTGCGGAAAGTTAATGAACTCCAAGTAATTCACCCTCCAGCTCTGCCAGTGGGGAAGTGCCACTTTGAACTGATCCTTCTTACTCAGATCCCAGCATCTGTTATGAAAGAGTTAAAACATGAATTGTTTGCCTGTATGCCCTATTGGCAGAGTAAAACTCTTTCCCTTTCTCTCGTGTTTTCCGTACACTCAGGCATAGTGGCATTTCTGTCAGCAGACACTGCTCCTCTTGGGTTTTATGTATTTTGTCACAGTTGGCTGAGTTTTTCTGAGCTCATCGTTTTTATCTTCATTACATTTTAATGAAAAGTACATTTTAAAAATTGATTGTAGCCTTCAATTTTTCAGGGTTGAAGCACAGTTCTCTTCATATGGGTTAGTTACATCGACAAAGAAAAAGAATAAGCCATGCTACAAAATGACTGAGTGTACAAATGTGCTGTAAGCAGACAGGATAGCCCAACATAACCGCACTCAGTGTGCTGCACATGTACTCAGATGGGACCAGATTTTCTAAGGGCTGCGTGACCAGATTTTCAAGTGCTCAGCACCTAGAAATGGGGCCAGATTTTCCCAATAAGTCTACTCCCATTTAGGCACATAGTATAAAATTTTCAAAGGTGCCTAAGTGATTTAGGAGCACAATTCTTTTTTAAAATGCTACTTGGGCTAAGTCACTTAGGCACTTTTGAAAATTTTACCCATCAATAAGGGCCAGATCCTTAGCTGCTGTAAGTTGTCACAGCTCCATTAATGTCAATGAAGCTATCACAAGTTACATCAGCTGACGATCTGCCCCCCTCCCTAACGTACTCAGCATGCTGAGCTTTCTTGAATGTCTGGCCCCTTATTTAGATGCCTAAATGAGTGCTCAGATCATTTGAAAATCTGGCCCACGAAGTACAGATGAGCACCTAAGCAACAGCACAGAAAGGAGGAGAGGACCCTGCAGGGAGACAGCAATATCTATAAGCACAAAAGCACCTTTGGCACCTAAATTGGACTCGTGTATTTGAACGTGAATGCTGATATTTTTAAAAGTTCTGCTGCAGTCTGCTTATTAATTCCACTTGCTTGAAAAGACCATATGAAATGTGTGTTGGGGGCTGGGGAAACATGTGAAAGTCATACTATTCAACACAAGGGTCTTAATTACAGTCACACTATTAGATCACTATTGCTACATCCCATTTGGTAGATGGAGAAACTGAGGCAGAGAGATGAAGTGACTGCCCCAAGGCCACAGAAACCACAGCTGACAGAGCCAGAATTTGAAATTCAAAGGTTCGTAGTGCCCAGTCCCACAATCTCATGAAACAGAAAGCAGAGATCAATTGAGAACTCTGAAAACTGAACACATCAGCCAGCATGGCCTTTCAAGTTTAGTTCCTTTTCTGTGCCCATCAAATCAAATGTTGATATTAAAATATTACATTCAAAGACTTTTTTAATGTAAAAGTTTGTAAGTTTCACAGAAGAGATAACACTGTGCAGATCTGAATACATCCATATTCAGAGAGTAGGGCCGGCTCCAGCTTTTTTGCCGCCCAAAGCGGCGAAGAAGAAAAAAAAAAAAAAGATAAAGCCGCGATCGGTGGCACTTCGGCGGTAGCTCTACCGCGCCGTTTCATTCTTCGGTGGCAATTCGGCGGCCAATCCTTCCCTCCGAGAGGGACTGGGGGACCCACCGCCGAAGACCTGGACGTGCCGCCCTTTTCCATTGGCCGCCCCAAGAACCTGCTTCCTGCGCTGGTGCCTGGAGCCAGCCCTGTCAGAGAGCTCATGCCTTTTGGCCCCATTCGCCAATTTATTCTTTTTTATACCTGCAGACTTACACTACCTACCATCAATGAAGTCAAAGCCTTCTCTTTTTCCAGTGGCAACTGTGAATATTTTGTCCTTTAGCTTTGAATCTGAGAACTTTGGGCATGTAATTATACAGGCAAAACCCACACTGCTTATACCAGCCAGGTAAACACGAGTACCATTGTATGCACATACATTTTCTACAGCTGCAGTTTAGGGACTGCGTTTTGTAAATCTGGCCCAAATCAAATTCTGCTTTGCGATTAGCATAGCATAGTCCATTGAGCATTCCCAGTGTAATTTACTGAATAATAGCCATGTCTCCTTTTAAAAATCTTAATTTGCTAAAGTGCAGTTCCACTCTTTAAAAATGGTATTTTGTTCCTGCACAGATCTCCTTCCCGGGTGTGTACAGAGACAGAGCTGCTGACTTCAATGCCAAAACTAAATGGTAACTGTTTTTTACTCCTGTTAATTCTGCAGGCCCTGGTCACAGAGAGAGTGAGGTAGTGTTTAAGGACTTGACCCAAAGCCCACTGAAGTCAAAGGAAAGACTCTTAGGGCTAGACCCACAAATGAGACTAGTAGACTCAGCTTTGCAATGCCTACCATTTAGGCTGCCGCTTAGTGGAATCCACAGCCTTTAGTTAGTTGCCCAGGATCCCTAGACAGTGCATGGGGAGAGCTAAGAGCCTAGGAATGGTATTCACAAAAGCCAACAAGCTGAGCAAGGAGATGCCTAAGCTAGCCAATAGGAAATGCTGAGGAGAGGGGTATGATCTAAGGCCTGCCTCTAAGTCCAGGCAGCCAGAAGGAGGTGCCTGTCACCACTTGGGATTCATAGCCGTGATGAACCTTCTCCTGAACTTAGATGGCTTTGCTCTTTGTCACAAAAAACTGAGGAAGAGGAGGTGGTTGCCACCCAGTTATAAATTTTAGCCAGTCATTAAGTTCTCACACGTAGGATGCAGGAGACCCACATTCATTCCCCCTTCTGCCTGATTTGGAGCAATGATCCAAACCCTACATCACTTACCTGTCAGGTGAGTGCCCTAACCACTAGCCTATGGGATATTCTGAGTCTGGGGACTCTCAGTCTCATCTGTTGAAACTGTCCCACTCTGTATAAAGAATTAAATATTCATTGGAATAGGGACTTGAATGCCAAAGCTCCACAGGAGTGCCCTAACCCCCAGGCTATAGAGACACGATCACTCACTCTTTAGCCCAATGAGGTGAGAGAGCAGTTCAACTCTCTGCTCTACATCAGGCACAGGGGAGGGGAGGGAAATTGAGCCAGGGTCTCCCCCATCCTAAATGAATGGGCCAGTCTGTTAGGCAGACTATGAGAACACCCACCAGATCAGGCCATGCAGGTAAGATAGGCAGAGGAACACTGAGGTCCGGTCTACACTATAGACTTGCATCAGTATAGCTACGTTGCTGCAGTGTTTTAAGTGTAGACCTGCTCCTAGTCTGAGGACCCCGCGAGGGCTTAGGCATGAACTAGGGTGCCCAGGGATCAGTACTGAGGTGGCTGTGCCCAGCAGCAGATTTTTATTCACCTAAGATACTTTAATCGGCAAAAATTTGGGGAGTTTAGGCACCTACAGGATTAAATGGCAACTGATGGGGGTTTTGAGGATCCACATTTTGGCCTTTGGTGCCTAAAGTGGCCCTTAGGTGCCTAAATCTCTTTTTGCTGACTTTAGTGGCTTCAGCGAGCTTTGGATCAAGGCCTATACCTTCTTCTGAATCACTAGCCGACAGATTACTAACGCCCCAATGGGTGACACTTGAACAAACCCACTGAAGATAACAGATTGCACCAGTGTCAATTTGGTAAGATTGACGAGTTTATGAAAGGAATTATATGATGTGGTTGCCTGTTAGCAGAGGACTGGCCTAGATGACCCAAGAGGTTCCTTCCAGTCCTATGTTCTTAACTGAGGGTGCAATTTCATCAGCAGAACCATTTACCTCCTTTGTAAAGCACTCACGGATCTAAAGGTGAAATAGTCTATATAAGAGCTAGAGAATAATATTATTATTATTAGCATCATCATCATCACCACCACCACTGTGCATGCAGAAGAAACCACCTTGATTGTCAGAATGATTCCCGGTTAAGTTTGCAGGGCTGGCAGTTGGGTGCGGGGGTAGGAGGGGGGATCTTTTTTCTTGTAAACTGAGCATATTTGGTTTAGAAGCCATTGAAACCCGTTAAACATGGAGAACCACAATGGCATTTTTTGCCGTCATTTTTCAGAGTACACCCACACTTTACATTGAGAAACAACATTTATTTCTCTACCACAGTGGTGCCCAAACTTTTCCTGTCATGCCCCCCATTTCCAGTACTGAGATCTGTCTCCACCCTCCCCCCCTTTACTGCACTGTTGGCTCAGCAGAGGAGCTTGGGCTGATGGCAGAGCTGGGGGGGGGGGCAGAACTGGAGATGGGGGAGGAGCTGGGGCTAGAGGCAGAGCTGGGCTGGGATGAAGGAGGGGCCAGAGCTGGGGCTGGGAGTGGAGCTGCGGCCGAGGTCAGGAGTGGAGTCACTGCCAGGGTCGGGAGCCGGGGCCCGGAGCGGAGCTGCAACTGGGCCCGGTAGTGGAGCCGTGACTGGGAGTGGGGCTGGAGCCTGGGGTCCGAGGCCGGGGGTGGAACTGGGCCAGAGCAGAGCTGGAGGCAGAGCAGGGCTGGGTGGCACTCTCTCCCTGGCCCTCATGGGGGCTGGCCCAGGTCCCCCCACACCCGCCCAACTGTTCCTCTGTGACCATCTAGGGGGGCACGCCCCACAGATGGGCAAACTTTGATTTTTGCCCATTTATTTAACATTGCGCAGAAGCCATGATGGCTCGGATTGGCTTACTGCCTGCTTTCTATCCTGCCTCGCAGCTGATTAGACACAAGGGGATCAGGATTCATCTATTAGCTTGCGCTCTATCTGCTGCCCTTTTGCCTGAGTGGCAGCAGCACTGCAACCTCACCATCCTGCTTGAACAGGGTCCGTGGGGTTTTTCAAGGGGGGGAGGGGGAAACAGATATTAAAAAAAAAATAGATGTTGGAGAACCGTGTGTCCCTGCCTTAGGTAAATCAAATTAATTTAATTCCAAAACTATATTTGTCAGTGTCCTTTTGGGAAAAACAAAGAGAAATCAACAGAACCTTTCAGTTCTGATGCCATTTACTAAGATGCAACACTCCCATTGCCTGCAAATAGCAGCCAGATGAAACTTGTTAGAAGATTAAGTTTCAATTACAGTTGACATTTGGAAAACACTCTGTCGTATCCCCAAACCCCGAGAGTCGCCGGTTTCCGTACATCAGCTGATCAAAGTGGCCTCACTGGTGAAAACTACTGAAGAGATACGGTCCCTGACATTTCAGTGCTCTGCTGACCATGGGACACAGTGACATTGGAGTCAGTAGTGGAGAGCAGTCAGACATCATTCCCAACAGGGGAGTGCGTTGATGCTAGCGTGATTTCCTGGGGGTTACATGTACTGGGAGTTCTCAGTTGCAGGGGAGTGATATTCACGTTTCTCACCACTATTCACTGTAAAAGAATGGAGGGGAGGGGAAAGAAGGTGCTTTCGAAACAAAAAGGTGGCGGGGGAGGGAGACACACCAATACTTCCATTAATAGTAATGAGAGGCAAGATGATCCAGCGCTTGGAGTACCAGCTTGGAAGACCTGGATTCAATTCTGTTCTCTGCCACAGACTTCCTGTGTGACCTTGGGCAAAGCACTTTGTCCCTCTGTGCTTCAGATCCCCATCCATAAAAATGGGAATAATACTCTCTCACACAGGGTTACTGTGAGGAGAAATACATTGAAGACTGTGAGGCACTCAATATGATGGTGATGAGGGCCATGTGAGCAGTACAAAAGAAACATTTTTCCTCTCATATTTCAAATACGGTGCTATATACAGGGTGATCTCTTGCTAGGAATAAAAAAATGTTTTTAAATGATCTGCTATTA
The DNA here is from genome assembly GCF_028017835.1 of Emys orbicularis. Classification (NCBI taxonomy): domain Eukaryota; kingdom Metazoa; phylum Chordata; order Testudines; family Emydidae; genus Emys; species Emys orbicularis. The sequence continues at coordinate 33,006,460 of NC_088685.1, forward strand.
ATACCTATAAAATAACTCAGATTCAGGCTTGAATAAGTGAAGACATTTGTAAATTAATTCTATGCATGACATCCTCAAGTGTAAACGATCCTAGAGCAAATTCAGATTCAGTGTAAGCAGGCACCCCTGACTTCAGTGGTTCTGTGCTGCTTTAAAACTGGTCTTGATTTGCCCCATATCCGTCTTGCCTCAAATTTTGGCTATAACAAATTTCTAGATTTTGGGAGACAAGAATCTAAATGGGCAAAATCTGAAATACATTTTTTTCCAAGGAGCTGTACTCCTGTGCTATTCAAAGCATGGAAGCTGTCTTGAAAAATTAAAAAGGGAATCTATTTAGGGATTAAACGCTGCCCTATTATCCAAAAAATAAAAAGCTCTTGAAAGATGGAGGCTATTAAAATCTTAGCCTGTGGGGTAGTATTTATGCATCTAATATTGTCTTTCCAGCTAAATTCTCTCTTAGATTTTACCAATCACTTTTCCTTTCACTGCAAATACTTGGGGAAAAAATCATCTCAGCTTTCTCATGGAACGAGAGGCAATGCAGAGTGCAATCATTATGTCAGGCCCTGATCCTGAGCACTGACTGGCCAGACCCGATATCCCTATGAAGCTCCCCTGAAGTTAATAGGGCTCCATACTGGTGCAGGGGTCCAGGTGTATGGAGCTCACAGAAGGACCGGGGCCATAGGATTTTCGAAAGAGGTCATCATTTTGAAAGCTGAGCTCTTTTGAATATGTGGCTGTAAGTGGGAGCTGCCGGGTGCCGAGTCCTTTTTTTGAGTCCTTCACATTCCTTAAAACTCTCCTTTGCCATGAAGGCTACAAAAACTTGACAACAGTTAGGCCACAAGTGTACTAATACCACTGCCTATCATGCAGACTCATATTTTCTCTTTGTTTTCTTGTAGTCCTGTGTCAGTCTCTCTGTATCCATCTGTTGTCTTGTGTCCTATATTTTGATTATAAGAACTTTGGGACAGGGACCAACTTTTTTGTTCTGTGTTTGTACAGCACCTAGCACAATGGGGGTCCTGCTCCAGGATGGGGGCTTCTAGGTACTGTGGTAATACAAAAAGATAATACATTTTTTTTGAAAATTGGGCCCCAATTGTGGGTGCTGAGCACTTGTATATATGGCCCTACTCTCTTTTGAAAATGTGGCCTTTATTTGTCATCTTGCAAAATGTGTCATGTGAGTCTCAAATTATCCAGTTAAAAATACTGTCTACTGGCTCTTATTCTGGAGCTAGTTTATAACTTTGAGGGCTGGAAATGAAAAGTAGCCAGCTGGGGACATTACATACCTATAGTCAAAGGACTTCAGAAAAAAATTCTACAGTAAGGTACACTTGAGAATGTAAAGTGGAGTTTATGAAAGTCACGGGAGAAGGAAATCTTCCTTCATACGCCTGGAAAAATTCCAGCATAAAAACTCAAAAGGAAATTTTGTTGGCACACACTCTGCAGTGTACTGAGCACCTTCTAATTCTGCTCACTTAAATGGCTTTGCAAGGTAGAATCCAGGATTAGGCAAAGGCCCTAGCTTCTTCTGACTTATTTAAGGATTCGAAACATATGCCTGCCTTGGGGCTTGTCTTCACGTACAGCACTAGAGCCAAGCTAAACTGTCATCATCATAATCATCATCATCATCATCGGCAATCCCTCAAGGTCGAGGATGATCTCTTTCATAGGTTTTATTTTTCATGGGTCCTTTGGTGACTGAAGAGTCTGATCCTTGAGCCATAGGTTGTTGGCAGATATTGCAGGCGGTGTTGGAAGACAGGGTTGCGATTGCTGCGTGACAGTTGTCTTTCCTTTCTTTTCTGGCATTTTTCTGCGACCAGGGCAAGACAATGTTCCTCAAAAGTGGACGTTCCCTCTCTGATAAGTCTTCGCCAGTTATCCCTGTCCTGGGCTGCTGTCTCCCAGTGTGTGGTGTCAATGCCACATCTCTTGATGTTTATCTTGAGGGTGTCTTTAAAGCGTTTCTTTTGTCCTCCCCGTTTCCTTTCTCCTTTGGTGAGTTGGGCATACGGCAGTTGTTTTGGTAAGCATGTATCAGGCATGTGCACACAGTGCCTGCTCCACCTCAGCTGGTGCTGGATAATCAGGGCCTCAACACTGAAGATGTCAGTGTCCTCCTAGAGGCCAACATTAGTGTGATGATCCTCCCACTTTACGTTGAGGATCTTCCAAAGAAAGTGCTGATGCTGGCGTTCCAGGTTTTTCTGGTGTTTTCTATAGGTCACCCAAGTCTCTCAGCCGTACAGGATAGTTGGGATTACCACCACTTTATAAACTAAAAGTCTAGTATGTGTTCTGACGTTGTGATCATTGAACACCTGGCGAGAAAGTCTGCCAAAGCCAGGCTGGCGCAGCGGATTCTGTGCTGAATCTCGACATCTGTGTCTGCCCTCTGTGAGAGATGGCTGCCAAGATTGGCAAAGTATTCTACATTTTCCAGTTCTTCTTGGTCAATGTAGATCTTCCTTGCTGGGTCTGATGATTGACCAGACAAAGCCCGGTAGAGAACTTTTGTTTTGCCAATGTTCAGAGTTAGCCCTAGGCTTTTGTAAGCTTCAGAGAAGCAATTAAGGGCTGTTTGTAGGTCCTCCGTTGAGTGTGCAACAGCAGCACAATCATCTGCGTATCGGAGTTCAGTTATTGTTGCCGATATTATTTTAGTTCTGGCATGGAGACGAGAAAGGTTGAAGAGGTTGCTGTCAGTCCGATATTGGATGCCAATGCCCCATGGTAGACGGTCTTGGGTTAATGTTTTCATAGCTGCTAAGAAAATGGAGAATCAGTACCCACCTTGTTTTACGCCAGTTTGGATGACAAAGGGCTCAGAGGTAGAGCCACTGCACAGGATGGAGGCAGTCATCTAGTCATGGAGGAGTCTTACAACGGTGATAAATTTGCTTGGGCAGCCAAACTTTGACATGATTTTCCACAAAGCCTCACGGTTGACAGAGTCAAAGGCTTTGGTCAGATCGATAAAGGCCATATACAGCTCCTGGTGTTGTTCTTGACATTTTTCCTGGATCTGCCTGGCTGTGAAAATCATGGCAGCGGTGCCTCGTGATGTCTGAAGCCGCACTGGGACTCTGGAAGTACTTTCTCTACAAGAGGGAGCAGGCAATTCAGTAAGATTCTAGCAAGAATCTTCCCAGTGATGGAGAGGAGGGAAATGCCTCGTTAGTTGCCACAGTCAGCCCTGTCTCCCTTTTTGAAAATGGTGCCGATGTTAGCATTACATAAGCCAGCAGGGATTTCTTCGGTGCGCCAGATTTTGAGGATCAGCAAATGAATCTTGTTAGTCAGTGTTTCTCCTCCTACTTTCAGTACTTCAGCTGGTATGCCATCAGGACCTGATGCTTTATTGTTCTTCATTTGTTTAATTGCTTTACAGATCTCCTCAGGTGTCAGTGGCTTGGCAAGAGTTGCCCTGATTGGGTGCTGAGGGATGGAGCGATGGTGTTGTCAGTCACAGTTGATTCTCGATTTAGAAGCTTTTGGTAGTGTTCCTTCCAGCGCTCTGTGATGGATTCGTAACGAATGAAGCTAAGCTGCAGTGCTTAAGTAAAGACGCTCCTATACGAATGGGAGAGCTTCTCCCATCAGTGTAGTTAATATACCTCCCTGAGAGGTGGTACATGATCTATATGGGGGGGGGGGGGTAGGTTGGTATAACTACATCGCTCAGAGGTGTGGATTTTTCACACTGAGCAACATAGTTATACCGATATAGGTCTATAACGTACACCTGACCTTGGAGTTGCAACAGAACATTTACCAAGATCTTGGGGATGGGGAATTACAGGATCAACTGAAAGCAATGCTTTGTGAAGCACACTGTGGCCCTGACCTAGAGCCCATTGAGGTCAATAGAAATATTCCTACAGACTTCCAAGGACTTTGAATCAGGCCCTATATGCCAACAGCAGCTTTGAAATGCAGCCAGCCATCAACATGGCAGACTGTACAACAGTAATAGAGGAATAGGGAACATTCCAGCTAAAGAGAGAGGGGCTGACTCCTTCTGTTACCAAAAACAATATTTAATGCCCAGGCAGAACAGATAAAAAAATCAAGGCCCTAAGGTCTCAGATGAAGGATCAGCTCTGAGTTCCATGAACGTATCAATTCTAAGGCCAGAAGGAACCATTGTGATCATCTAGTCTGACCTACTGTGTAACACAGGCCATAGAACTTCCCCAATATCATTCCCTTTGAACTAGACAAAAATGTAAACCCTCAAGAAGCTGAAGTGCTAAATTGATCCTACTGGTATTTTAGACTAAAGGTACATCTACACTGCCAAAAAAAGAAAAAAAAAAGCAAAGCATCATGCCAGTGAGTCTCAGAGCTTGGGTCAAGTAGCTCAGGCATCTGTGGCTCGTGCTATAGGACAAAAAATAGAAGTCTAGACGTTCCCACTCAGGCTGGAGCCCAGGCTCTGAGACCTTCTCCAGTCACTGGGTTTCAGAGACCGGGCTCCAGTCCAAGTGGGAACGGTTACACTGCTATTTTTAGCCCTGTAGCACAAGCCCAAATTAGTTAACCTGGATTCTGAGACTCTCTGCTGTGGAGGTTTTCTGCAGTGTAGACGTAACTTATGATTCTTGGGACTTTATGCATTTCAAACCTGAGGCTTAAAATCACTAACCTACTATTTTTATCTTCTTTGGTAAAACCCCCAAGACACTTTTTTAAAGTATATTTGAGAAGACAATTCACATGGACAAAGAACACCTTGGTAGTGATGAAGAAGCTGACTGACTGGCATACCTAAGATTACAAGTAGCTCTGGCCTCTCCTGTTACCTGGACCACACTCCCCCAGTGCTGATCTGTGGATGAATAAGCAGAACACCTGCCTAGATTTTGTAAAGAGTCAGCTAAAAGGCATTTGGGGATAATACACTAATACACATTTATAAATGTCCTCTTCCATTCATTTATGTTAGTACCCTGGGCTGACCCTTTGTTTCAGTACCAAGCCATGTACTCAACACTTTCATCTAATGCCATAATTCTCTTCATTGTACAACCAGATGTAGTTTAATCAACAACGGGATGCTACCAAAGCAGAGCCTGGGGCCAACTGACTCTCCTTCAGAGACGTGACATCAGATGAGGTGCTCAGCTTTTCCCCCATTAGAAATAAAGGTCCATGTACAGTATGTGTAATTAGAATATGCAGCAAAGAGTGATGCCAAAAGGTAGGCGTTTTGAAAAGACTCCAGTACCAGCTAAATGAACAACATGAAAAGAATTACTGGTAAATAGCATTTTTGTGCAATACTGACATCGGCAATTTATTTGAACACAGTCTCCTGTATCACACAGTACATACAAGTAATGTCATATTTACACTTTAAACCATTTTCTAACACATTTACCCTCCTCCCTCCAGCCGAAGATTCTAAAAATGAAAACGCTTTGCATGGTCCTTATGTATATGTAGGAAACATTGAATCATCTCCTTTACCCCTAAAGCCAGCATTTTCCAGACTTATGAAAACTGAGCCTTCCCTTTAATCCTACCATGTGGTAAAAACAGTAGTTACCTCAGAAATATAACTGAGTTGATCCAAAGATGGAAGAGTCAGTGCTGGGGATGACGCCAAGCACAATGATGAGGCACAATATTAATACAAGTATTAATAATAATCGTACATAGCTGCTGCTGGGTATCCAGGGGCAGGAAAGCAGGCTGTCTGAAATGGTGATATTTGTACAGTCCTGTGCCTCCCTGGCGTAGTTTAGCTAAGGAAAGGTCATTTGCACTAGAGCTGCACACCATAAACAATCCCTCTGTTCATCTGTTGGGTACATAGGCAGGCAGTGTTGCGTGACAAACTGACACTTCTGCCCTTGTCTAAATGTGGGTAGTGACAAATTTATAAGCCTGCGATCGTTCACTTTCCTCATTTGAGTGGGAAACAATCAGGATGAACTTTGTTCTGACATTTAATCTATAACTGGGTTTGCAGCGGTTTACTGGCTAGACTAATAAATTTGATAATGCTGATAAGATATTTTTAGCTGACATCATTGGGTTGGTGAGTATTCAGACTTCTCTGGAGAGGTGGCTGAGTGTTTTTAGTATAAAAGCCCAATTAAATCATTTACATTTATGCTGCTGTTAATTTACCAAATTCCTCCAAGTAGAAATAAAATACCTATTCTTGATTTAACACAAACTGTGGGGGAAGGGAGGGCCTGGTGTCTAGCTGCAGGATCATTGTGTTTGAATTCCATTTCTCCCACTCTCTGCCTGATTCTCTGCTGGCTGATTTAGACTTCGTGCAAGAAGGGCTGGATTTCATCCCATAGAGTGACCTGGGGCTGAGCAATTCAGAATAATGATGGGCCTGAACAGAGGAAAATCAATACAGATTTGTCTGGTTTGGCCTGCAGCCCAGAAGCGCTTTATGTCATGGAAGAAGAAAGATAAGCATCTAAAAAACAAAGTTCCACTTCTATCTAGTGATACCTCATGTAGTAATATATTAAGGAAGGGCAGGTTCATTACCTGATTTGATTTTTCACAACCATCTCTTTGGCACCAAATTCTGTTGTAAAAGTGTCTCATGTGCATCAACCAGGTCACAATTTCCCCAACCTTTCCGGGCAACTGTACAAGTTTACTAGACCGAGAATGTGGTCATATCAACCAGTGCTTGCCAACTCCCACTTAAATGTGTCTGCATTAGCCAGTCATGGAGCTTTGACTGCTCCAGACAACCCCAATTTGTTGGAGCAGACAAGCTTCGTTGTTGGTTAACATTGAAGAGGGCGCCAGTAGCTGGTTAAGGCCCAGCTCTGTGAGTCATTATTAAGGTAGCAAGGGGGAGCACAGAATATCAATCACAGAAGGCTGAAGTACAATTACTGGGGGTGTATAGGAATTTGGTAACATCCCTTTAACATCCCTTTAAATAATATGGGATGCCTCTTGTCATAACTATAAAGGGAAGGGTAACAGCCCTCCTGTGTACAGTACTATAAAATCCCTCCTGGCCAGAGACTCCAAAATCCTTTTACCTGTAAAGGGTTAAGAAGCTCAGGTAACCTGGCTGACACCTGACCCAAAGGACCAATAAGGGGACAAGATACTTTCAAATCTTGGTGGGGGGAAGGCTTTTTTTTTGTGCTCTTTGTTTTGGGGGTTGTTCGCTCTTGGGACTGAGAGGGACCAGACATCAATCCAGGCTCTCCAAATCTTTCTGAACAAGTCTCTCATATTTCAAACTTGTAAGTAAACAGCCAGGCAAGGCGTGTTAGTTTTTATCTTTGTTTTCTCAACTTGTAAATGTACCTTTTTGCTAGAGTGTTTATCTCTGTTTACTGTAACTTTGAACCTAAGGCTAGAGGGGATTCCTCTGGGCTCTTTAAGTTTGATTACCCTGTAAAGTTATTTTCCCTCCTGATTTTACAGAGATGATTTTTACCTTTTTCTTTAATTAAAAGCCTTCTTTTTAAGAACCTGATTGATTTTTTCCTTGTTTTTAGATCCAAGGGGGTTGGATCTTGATCCACCAGGAGTTGGTGGGAGAAAGGAGGGGGATGGTTAATTTCTCCTTGTTTTAAGATCCAAGGGGTTTGGATCTGTATTCACCAGGGAATTGGTGAAGAGTCTCTCAAGGCTACCCAGGGAAGGGAATTAGCATTTTGGGATGGTGGCAGCGGACCAGATCTAAGCTGGTAGTTAAGCTTAGAAGTTTTCATGCAGGCCCCCACATTTGTACCCTAAAGTTCAGAGTGGGGAAGCAGCCTTGACACCTCTAGTGGGCCTTCTTGTCTTGTGTCGCAGAAGCCAGCAGAACCTAACAGAGCAGCAGCGTATACAATATGTACCTAGGCATTGTATGTTTGTGTAGTTTGTAAATGTGGTTATGTGGAACCCAATTGTGTGTGTGTGGTTCTCTCCTATTCTTAAAGTTATGCACAGAGCAAAGACAACAGGCGAGTAAATCAGCGAGTGGGGAAGCACTGAAATAGGTCACTAAGGGCTTGTCTTCACTACTGCGGTAAGTCGACCTAAGTTACGCTACTCCAGCTACGTGAATAACGTAGTTTGAGTCGACATAGCTTAGGTCGACTTACCCCGGTGTCTTCACTGCGCTGCGTCTACGGGAGACGCTCTCTGGTCGACTTCCCTTACTCTTCTCGGGGAGCTGGAGTACCGGAGTCGACTGGAGAGTGCTCTGCCATCGATTTAGTGAGTCTTCACTAGTTCTGCTCAATGGATCCCTGCTGCATCAATTGCAGCAGCGTCGATCTCTCTGGTAGTGAAGACCAGCCCTGTGATGCAGGTTTTCCAGAGTAACAATCTACAAAACTTTCTATTCCCAATAGCTTTGAGGAGGTGAATGTGGTTAGCTCATTGGGATTGAAGTCAAAGAGAACTGTTCCTATCTCTGAGCTGCTGTGTGGCCTCATACAAGTCGCTTGGACCTTGAGGTGATTTCTCCACTTGGACTATAGAGATAATAGTAGTAATTCCCCACTTTGCCAAGCAATTTGAAATCTTTGGGTTGGAAGCACTAAATGCAGAGTGTTATTAACCATGAGCTTCTGATTCTTGTGTGGCATGCTCAGGCTGAAATTGTGAAATTCTGTATAGCAAAATAAAAGGCTGGTTCAATCTTTCCAAACAACCTGATATTAATTAGAAAGACACCAAATCTCTTCTTATCCACTCCCACTTATAACTGGTGAGGAAATGCCACTACCCAGGAATACACAACAACTCTCACCCTCTCACTAGAGGCTGTCACCCCCTGGACACAATTAGACAATTAGCACAGTGTTACTGGTTATTCTGGGTCAGGCCTCTACTTCTGGTGCTTTCCGCTTTGTCCCACTAGTCACAGCAATGAAAAGGAGGCAGGTTCTGCATGCTATGGCCCAGCTGCTTGTACTCTCATTGGCATTGATGGGCCCATTTAAGGAGCAGGACGCAACTCAGGGGGATCAGAACCTGTCACTAAAGTTTGTACTGAAGTGGAAGGTGCAGTGGGCATCATCCTGCATCACACGAGTTGCATTTACTCCCACAAACAGTCCAGGAGCTACTCATGTGAGTAAGGTGTATTCATAAGAGTACGGATTTGCAGGATTGGGCTCTATATGGAGAATATGAATGAGAAATTTTTAGTGGTACAAAGGGGTGGTAGGCACCCAACTCCACTTGACTTTCCTTGTCCTTTGGGTTTTTTACAGTCTCCACTGTAACGTGCTTTACAACCCTTAAATTAGTTCTCTCTCCTGAACTGTTTGGAACTGCTTGTGTCTTATTGTTAATAACAAAAAGAGTAAGGATATGTCCGTTTTTATAGATATACACATACAAAAATAACATCAAACGGATGTAGGTGTACAGACATGCTCTTACCAAACAATACTGTTCATGAAGTGTCCCAGCTGGTTCTGCGATTACACAGCATGCACGCCTGTCTACAAGTCATTTTAAAGGACGTTTACATAACAGCTTGAAAACAAAAATGTGATGTTTAAACCTGAAAACAGGCATTAAGTAGTGATGTGTGATTTGAGCTGTCATCTGGCTGTCTCCTTAGACATGAGACAGAAGGGTTAATTGGTTAAAAAGATACTTTAATTGAATGAAAATATTGAGCAAAATTTCATATCATTATTTATCCCAATAGCATAAAAGGCCAAACTTTTTTTAAAAAATAGACAACCAAGTTTTCCCTTCCAAACATGCTCCTGGAGGCAGGTAGGCAGCTTCACCTGCACATGGACAGTGTGCATTCGGTTATTAATTTTTGCATTCCAAAATAGGTGCTTTGCATGTGCATTGGCTTATTTGGCTTGTATGTGTTGTAGGCAAATATGGGGTCTGATTTAAAAATATTTAGGTAAAATTTTCAGAAATGCCAAAGTCCCATTTTCTAAAGTGACAAACACTTAGGAGCCTAAATCCCAATAGGTTCCTAATTGCCTAAGTCATTTTGAAAATGGGTCTTAGACATGTTTGAAAATTCTCCCCTTAGGGATTATTTGTATTGCTATAGCACCCACAGTGCTACACATATATGAATACACACACCCTGATCTAAAGAGTTTAAATTGTAAGGCCCTTCTCCTGTAATCACATCAGTGTGGGTGATCTCTTGTGCCAGCACAGAACATCACTGCCTTCAATACTACTTCATGCTGCTCTGTATGGTCACGTGAGTCCAATTGTAGTCAGGGCTCAGGAAATGGTGCATTTGTAGTGGCACTTGCCACAGTATAGCTACTTTCCCAGAGTTTTCTTAGCTGAGATTTTTACCCCACAGAGCATGAGAAGCAGTTTGAGAATCAGACAATTCCCAAACAACACAGTTGGAACTTCCTACCATGTAGGAAGAGCAACTTCCTGGCCTTGATGAAAAGACTGACGCTTCCTGCTCCTACAATGAGACTAGTGTGTTTTGAACAGCTACTATATATGGTGCATAACACCAGACCCATTTTTAGCAGCAAAAACAATGTAAATTACTCAGGAAAAAAAATAGCTTCTCACCATCTTCCTTGATAGTAGTTGCTGATGCTGAGAGAAAAATTATTGTCATGTGGCTGGGAATCCAAGGCAGGTTTTAAAATGTAGATTACCATGTACGGAAACAGAGAGAGGAAAAATAACTAGTAAAGATAGGACCTCTCTGCCCCTTCCATAAGATAATCATGTGTTTCCAATATACATCCCATACATAAACAAGCACAAGTGACAAGTAACTACTGACATCCAACATTCAGCTCATTGTTGCAGTACAAAATTAAACGTTTGTCAGGGATGAATTCAAGTGCCACTCACTGGCACCGAATAGGGAAGCTTTAACAAGAGGGGTCAGGACTACGAAGCTGACAGTGATAAGTTTCCAGGAACTTCTAGCAATTAATTTCAATTGTTTGGCAGGTTGGCACATTTATGAGGTGTTAGGAACAAGATGGTACATGAGATGTAAGCACAGAAATCCCATTATCTGTTAACTTTGCATATACAGAGTTGTTGTAGCCATGTCAGTCCCAGGATATTAGAGAGACAAGGTGGGTGAGGTAATATCTTTTATTGGTCCAACTTCTGTCTGTGAGAAAGACAAGCTTTCAAGCTTCACAGAGCTCTTCTTCAGGTCTGGGAAAGGAACTCAGAATGATAGATAAACACAAGATCAAATAGATAGTTCGACATGAGTAGTTCACAACACTGTGGTCCAAGTTCTACCCTCTAAATAACCCATTAGACAACTTGATTCTCCTCCATTACCTCTACCATCATAATCTTTTGTGCACTGGTGGCCAGATTCCTTGTATCTAGTGGCAGGATAGAGGAGCCGATGAAGGGCGACCATTAGTCAGGTATTTTCTGGTTGTGGGATAAACAGCAGCTGCAGGTTTAAATTATTTTTGTGATTGCATTTTGAACGTACAGCAAAGGCAACCAAAGCCTAGAAAAAGCACTTTTAACATATGCATTCTAAATGGGAAAAAAGGAAAACAATAATAGTACGTTCTGCTACAATGTTCAGTCTGCAAGTGACTGGAGGAAGGATATCAGCAGAGCACTGGTTATCAGTAGAGATAATAGAGATTATCTAAATTAATGCACAAATCCAAGCTCCCTTCTGCCTATAACATATAAAAAACCCAAGCTAACTTAGAAACAAACCTCCATTTACACACACCCCTCTCCAATAACACACATTTTTAAATATGCAAGTTTACTTAAAAACCATGTTCAAAGCCAGCTACTTTTCCCATTGAAATCCAGTGTTGGAATGCTTATTCTTACTCCCAGCTAACCCAACCCTCGTGACTATGCAAAGCCAGATTTGCAACATCACAAGAACAGCCTCTCTCCTGTATGTTAGTGTTTACGGATTAGGGTGAGACCGGCAAGGAGCACAGGAAGTAAGAGGCAGTCTAAAGGTTAAAGGGACTTTTTTTGGATCGCAAGACCAGTTCAGTTCACAGGGACAGAAAATTTGGACATAGTTCTTATTCTACCCTAATGGGCTCACCCATCCCAACATGACAGCTGCAACTGCATTAGGACCTTTACTTTAAAAATGTTCTTCACAGAGTGACAGACGTTCAATACTATGTACAAAAATGGTAAATAAATAATACTTAGCACCCATATAGCAGCGTCCAAGTGTTAACTAAACCTCACAACAGGTATTATACACAGCGAAACTGAGGCACAGAGCAGTTCAATGATTTGCCCAAGGGCATAAGGTGAGTCAGTAGCAAATTGGATTAGCATTGAAGATCTTCTGCTTCAGAGTCTGAGGCTGACATTACCAGATCCTGTGGTCCCTCTCAAACCTACTTTTTCTGCTGACATTACATTGTTGTGGTACTCCTTTTGTTTTCTTCAAACTGCCTTTTATGTTACATGTGGAAAACCATGTAGCATACACAGGTCTTGGTTCACCAGGGTGCAATTTACACCTCCCTGAATCAGATAATAGTGCTTGTTTCCACCACCTGTTCTCTTTTAGGGTTTCCTCCAGGGGAGAGCAGCTTTAATTTATGGTTGACACTCACAGGAGTCCCAGTGGCAGAGGCACTAAGGAGATGCAAAGAATCAACACATCCCCTGCCCTGTTTCCAGCCAGTGCCATTCATTTGGGGCTGTTAGCTCAGTGAGGGTCCTCACAAGGGAGGGGAGCTTTCTTCCCACTGGCACAACCTCCTCACAAGTCAAACTTTCTGTTGCTAGGATCCTTCAGTCTTATCAATGGCCAAATTCCCACCGGTAGTGCAGGATGGAGCGTGTAGAATTTCAGCTCACAAATTCCATTCAGTCCCAAGTGTACAGCTGTCTTTTCTGTTTAAAATTTTCTCATAATGACATATCTGAATCAAGGCTCTCTCTGCTGTTTTAATTACTAGTTTTATTGTAATGAAACAGTGGGGTTGGGGTGGTGAACATGACAGCAAGCCATTGCAACAAGGAAAAACCATAAATTACCTCATTACTGTTTCCCTGCAACTCTGAACACCACCACTGGCAATGCAGTTCCAATTGCCTCCTAATTTCATTATTCCCTAGCATCCTGGGGTTTAACTCAAAGAACCACTAGTATTCACCTCTCAACCTTCATTTACCAGCACCAGAACCACCAGCTGTGTGTCGCTCTCCTTCTTAGGCTCCACAGGGTGATTAGCTAGCAACTGTTTTGATTTAAAGTTGTAGGTCAGAATGTACCAGGACTTCATAAACTGCTGGCAAGTGCTGAATTTTTTATAGCGGTATTTTCAAGAGAATGGTCATTAAGTTGCAAAGTGTTTGTTCGGGCAGATGCAGCTGTTTCCATGGCATGCTCACCAGAAGGTTTAAAAAAAAATGTAGCAATGCAGATAAGCCCATTGTAATACAAGTCTCCTGCTTCTCCCACAAATGTACTGTGGATTTATTTCTGATTCTTGGAAGGGATGGTTTTGTTGAGCAATCTTTATTTTTTTATAAATGCATTATCCAAAGCTCTAGGCACATACACAACTCTTTAGCATACTTGCAAATGCAAATGGAGGAAAAATTCCAGGAGTTAACAGTGATGCCAAATTCTACGCTGATAAGAATGCACTTAGCCTCTAACGACTGCAATGGGAGAGACCCATGAGCATCTAATGGCAGAATCTGACCCTCCAGGACAGGGGTCCCTAGTGCGGTGCCCGCTGGTGCCATGGCGCCCGCCAGAGCGTCTAAGTGCGCCCGCGTACTGGCCGGCAGACGAGCATCCGCCGAAATGCCGCTGAGAAGCAGCGTCATCCAGAGGCATCGCCGCCGATTTTCAGTGGCATTTTGGCAGCAACACCTCTGGATGACGCTGCTTGTTGGCGGCATTTTGGCGGCGACGCCTATTGACGTTGCCGCTTGTCGGCGGCATTTTGGTGGATGCTCGTCTGCCACCACGGTCCTCTGTGGCTCGGTGTCTGGCACCTGCCAGACGAAAAAGTTTGGGGACCACTGCTCCAGGAGTTCGTTGTTGTGTGAATAGGGAAAATATTTTGGCAACACACAGGCCTTTTAGAGAAAGGAAGAGGAAACATCAAACTGGAACACCCTACAGTCTATCTTGAGCTTCTGTCGGGATGCATGTGATGTGACGATGGGCTCAGTTTTGTTTGTTTTTAATTTTCATTCAAGCAGTCAGTCTCAATTAACAACTGTTCAGGCTTAAATCTGTTTTGCAAATTTTTGTGACGTGAACAGCCGCGGCAGATTTTCCTCATCTGTTTGTTAAGCAAGTATGAATGCAAAACAGAGGGCTTCCGATAGCAGAAAATAAAAAACGGGAGGGCTGATTTTAAGCCCTGGGTGCCTCAATAGGACAGCCAAATTCTGTATTTGTTTGCTCAAATAGCCACAGCCATGTAATTGACCATTTCATGGTCATACACACCCAGGAAAGTTGGCTAACTTACTGTAAAGGAGCTCAAGTGCATTTCATATTGGGACAGCCATTGAAATTCAAGGAAACTTCCAGCTAAGATGACATTAATATCCAGACCACCTTTTAACTCACATACTTATCACACACACACACAGGGCCAAACCCTCAGTTCATGTAATTGATATTTATGGTGCTTTCACCAGCTAAAGTATCCAGCCCACCAAATGCACAACCACACAACCTCTGTCTCAGGTCTAACACAGAACCACCTGTGACTGCACACATCCAATTCCACACACCCATGCTCAAATGTAAACCCTTGTCAACTGGTTTGTTTCCCCTCTCCTTCAGGGTAACTGCTTCCCCAAGGCTCCCTGTCTGTAATAAATAAGGCACTGTACCCCTCTGAATAGTGGTAAAAGTTACCTTTTTAGGACAATAGCACATTACAATGATAGTAAAACCCATAGGGTTACATTTGTCTGTGAGTCCTGCCAGTCTTTCCTTGCGGTGCTAACATGGGAATGGGGGACTCAGGAAAGTACAGTCTCTTTTGCAACAATGAATCCAATACAAATAAATAAATCTGTTCTCCAAAGTCTTCTGTTTGAAACTCTGGTTTTGGCTCCAATTGCCATAGCAACAAGAGTCCATCTCTTCAGAAAGCAGCCAACAGACTGAGAAAGGTCACCCAAGACCTTTAGAAGGAATCAGAAGCCGCCTGACAAGTAGGGTGTCTCAGAGGGAGAGACAGAGAGAAAGAGTTGTGCTGACCTGGATCCAGGACGGGGGAAGAGAACAGCTACACCACATTAGTTTGTATTTTTTGTTTGGTATTTTTGAGTTTACTGCTTGTTTAGACTATAAATTCTTCCAGGCAGAAACTGTCTCTTAATATGTGTTTGTACAATGTCCAGCAAAATGGGACCCCAATTCTGGTGGGAGCCTCTAGGTCGTCGTCCTTCCATTTCTTTCTGTCAGCTCAGCAGCACTGATGGGCCCAAATGAAGACTGTCCACCACTGTGCCTTGTACCAACTTCATTAATCTACGAACCCTTTTGTTCTCTGTCATTCTCCATTGTTTCTATCCAATGCATCCTCAGTCTTCCTCGACTTCTAGCTCCATGCATTCTGGGGTGTATCACCATGTGTAGTATCCTTTCTGGGTCCATTTTTGACATGTGTCCAAACTCTCAATATCGTCAGTGAAGCTAAGGCTGTCCTCCCACTTCATCTCTCAGTGCTACAGTCATTGCTGCTTCTAGTGACAAATTGAACAAATCTGGTGGTGGTGATAGCACACATCCTTGTCTGAACCATTCTGTCAGCTCCTTGTCTACTCTCTCCACACTCATCGGCTAGTTGCAGATATTTTCAACTAGCTTCATCAGTTTCTCTGGGGTGCCACAGATTCTCAAAACTTAACCCTTTCGGCCAAAGGCTATGGCATCAAAAGCCTGTTTGAAGTCTATAAAGTGGTTAGAACACAACCCAAACCTGTTATATGTGCTTCTCCGATTTCTGCCTTATCTCAAATAGCTGATATATATATATATATATTATACTTCATCCTGGTCTAAATCTGGCCTGTTTCTGTGCATGCGGCGCTTCCACATACCTCTTCATTCTCCTCTGGAACACCTTGGTGAATGCTTTTCCTGGAACAGTCAATAAGCTGATTCCTCTGTAATTCTTGCGCTCAATCTTATCTCCTTTTTCATAGATCAGCACTATTGTCGCATTCCTCCATTCACTCAGCACTTGATCTTGTTTGTAGATCTTGATGAATGTCTTGGGCATCGCCTTTACTGTGTGTTTCTGACCTGCTTGCAAGAGCTCTGCAGTTATCACTTCCCAGCACTTTTTTCTTTTTCAAATTTTCTATTGAGATCTTTACTTATTCTGGCATCTGACCTCCCTTTTTTATACTGGGAATGGGAAGCTTCTCCACGACCATTTCATCAACTGTATTCTGCATGTTGTACAACTCTTCAAAATATTCTTTCCAACGCTCATTCTTTGCTTGTTCATTCTTAAATTATTTGACTGCACTTGTCTTTCACTGCTGACATCTTCAACTCATATATTCCACTCAGTTCTCTTATCTTGCAATGCAACCCATGTCACATTTCTCATGTATTCTTCTGCTTCTTTACAGTGTTTGCTTATACTGTTGTTTCTGTCGCTCTCTGCTGTTTTATCTCTCTGTTCAGTCTATTGTACTGAGCTCTCAGACTTGTGTCTTCCTTTTTATTCTCTTTCACTTCCTATGCTTGTGACTCAACAGTAGCACTTCATTCCTTCTCCGCCTTGGTTTCTTGGTTTCGGTCTTGTAGCCCAATGTTTGTTCAGCTGCTCTCAATATCCCATTATTTATACTGTTCCATGTCTCTTTAACGTTCATTTCTTCTTTCACCAGAAAGCTGATATTTTTCTGCATAGCTTCTTTGTATTCTTTCCTAATATCTGGCTCTTCCAATTTGTCCAAGTCATAGATCTTATTTCTTGGCACTTTTTCGGTTGCTCTCAGCCTCAGCCTCATTGATGCCAGCACTAATTTTTGATCCAATCTGATATTGGCCTCAAATGGTCTGCACAACAGCACACTTGATTTCTATCTGCAATTCACCAGTACAAAGTCTATCATGTTCTTCACTTACCCATCAGGCGTTATCTAAGGCTTTGTCTATACTGGCAAGTGAAAGACAAAATTTTTGTTGTTCAGCAGTGTTAAATTAAAACAAAACAAAAACACACACACCCCCGAAAGACAAAAGTTTTGTCGACGACAAGCGCCGGTGTGAACGGCGCTTTGTGGCAGGAGCACTCTCCTGCCAACAACACTAATACTGCTCATTGGGGGTGGAAGTTTTTTGTCGGCAGGAGAACTCTCTCCTGCCAACAAACAGCGGCTACACTCTGCACCTTTTAGCAGCATGGCTGTAGCGGCACAGTTGTGTCGCTAAAAGCTGCGTAGTGTAGACATAGCCTAAGTTCACTTCCAGTGAGGCTTTCTTTGTTGAAATAGCAGCTTTGTCATCACCAGTTTCTTGCTTAGGTAGAAATTCAGTAACCTGTCTCCTCTTTCATTTTCTTCACTGAGTCCGAATCTGCCTGTTGCTCCAGCCCAGGAATTCCAGTCCCATTCCACTTTCACATTAAAATCTCTCATCACCAATAACACATCTTGTCTTGCAACTTCTTGTATTACTTCCTGTAGATCGTTACAAAATTTTTTTCTTTGAGTGCATCTAGCGCCTACTGTAATGCAAATACCTAAATAGCACTAAAGTGGTGAATGAGATATGTGGGGGTAAACATATGTTCAAGAAAGATACCATAACTGGGCATTTCCTTGGTTTTAAAGGTGTTAGTGGGCAGGTATTGCCTTTGAGTAACCTTGACTGATTTTTAACAATTTATTTTTCTTGATCTATAAAGGTCCTGTCCAAGGCAAAATCCTGCTACAAACTTAATTATGGAGCCACTATCTAGGTCTCCATGATAATCCACAGAAAGGTTTAACCTTGAAACAGTGCAGCCCAGCCCGCTAACATAAATGAATGATAACGGTGACCGGCTTGAAACGTCAATGTACTTTCCACAGGAGTGAATTCCAGAGGTGAGAGCCAGCTATTGAGAAGCTCCTGTCCCCCAGTTAGCTCCTTGACGCTCCATACAGTGGTGCAATAGCTATTTTAAAATGCCTAGGTGCTGATGTGGGCACTAAAATGTAGGATCTGCATATCCTTGGTGCCCCAACTAACATTTGAAGAGTAGGCCTACAATAGAAGAGCCAGGACATAAATAACCTTTCCAAAGATGCCAGTCTTAGAGTTCCATTATACCCATGTCAGTAACAGAGCATTAGCAATAATTTTCACTTGGATTTTATTCATTCCCAGCAAATGCTGCCATGGTTGAAAATGGAGCCTTGGCATCAGTGAAAGAGGTATGACAAGATGCGACACATACTGCCCAAATTTCAGTGGTTGGCACAAATGCTTTCAAATTCCACCTTACATGGGCACATTTAACCACTTTAAAAATGAAAGACAACCAAGGTCTCACCCTACCTTTTCATCAAGCTGTTTCATCTCCATAGGGGGAATGCATATTTACATGATAAATGAGGCTTCTACTAAAGCATAATATATTTATGCTATATCTCAAGCTACCTGCACAGTATCATTCGGGCAAGCTCTCCAGCAGAAAATAAATGCCAAATCTTGGCAGTAAAGAAGTGCAAAAACTAATTGATAAACTGCATATGGACCCCTGAGAATTCAAATGTGAGGAGATTCATACAGCTGAAATTACATCCTGTATCTCTGTAACTTAGAGAGGGATTTAAAATGGGGGCTGATTTTGTTAATAATGGTTCCTGGAGCCAAGAAACCAAAAGAAAAACCAGCTCCATTATATTATAAAATTATCCATATATAGATATATATACATACACACACACCCCTATTTTATATACATATTATCTTTCCATTATGGCAAGGATGTAAGAGAAAGAAATCTTATATTAATATTATTCTCCTTTGTCTCAACCAGGCCAGGCAGGGAATTAATGTATTACTAATGCAGTGAGCATACCAGCAGACTGACCTATTGACTCATCACTCCAGAGTTCAAACCTCAAAGGCAAGGGCTATAATGAGTTGGATGTTCTCAGGCTGGTTCCTTCCAGACAATATTCAGCCCTGCGAATGTTTCACGAGCCCATGCATGTATAAAACAAGTGTCTCTCCTGGCACAGGTGTTGTTCCACATGTGTCTGAGGTGAGTCATATACAACAGCCCTGCTGCATGAAGGTGTAAGCATTGTCCTGGCTTAAGCCAGATGGGTGTAATTTCAACAACTATTTCAGCTGTCTGCCTGCCAACACAGTGTCTGCTTACTGGATTAATAGAGTGAATGAAGTAGAGAGTGAGCTAGTTCGCTGCACTTTGACAAGAACAGAGTTTTCAAATCATCTTTATATGGAGCCCAGGATCTGACTGCACAGCAGCTCTGAAGGAAAATCGCCATAGTCAGTGCCAGATAACACCACTAGTTATTACTTGTGAATTCAAGATTAAAACACGACCTTGTGAGAGTAAAATGATTCCTCTGCTGCCTAGTGGCAGCTTCAGTATAGATGACATCCCAGCCTCTCTCTAATTGGACTATTTTTAAAGTTTTGTATTTGCAACCAATACTGTACAGCTAATATCTCTGACACCTACCGTGGCTGGGAGTCCTAATGAGAAATTCAGGGCCAGCACCTGGCCTGTCAGGCGATTGCTAGCCAATACCTACTGATTAAAGCATAAAAAAAAAAAAAAAAGACTGATGGTAAAAATAAAGGTATCAGTCAGGAGGGCAGGATAATTTAGAAAAACAACTTCCTTACTGGGGACATTTCTGGACTCCATCAACACATTTAATAGGTACTGGAAATAGTGACTTTTCATTTTTGATGGTTGCAGCAATGGAGTTTAAAAAATGACATCCGATCATGCATAAAAGATGTATGAATTCACATCCACTATGAAGTGATCATTTTCAAGACTCTTAGAAAGGTCATCTGGATTGACTGGTTCAGACAGTGCTGCCAAGCTGACAGCCACAGCCCTCTCCACTTTGAAGACAGCTATGAGGGTCCTACCCGCTTTTCATTATTGCCTCACGATGGATAGGCTCAAAGGACAGTGTGATGTTTAGTGCTGCGTGATATGGCATGCAAGCTCCTGCATGCTGACTGAAAGTTCTGCAATCATTATACCTTGAGTTACCTGGCGATGCTGCAGCTCACTCCTGGATTGGACACATGTTCACATAATACAGTGCTAGAGGCCAAGTAAGCACATCTATAGATAAACACCCCTTCTTCTCTGTAACAGGAAACTTCCATGCACTATTCCCTTAACTCTCCCCAGAAACGCCATTTCTAGAATAATTGCATTGCCTTTCCTACTTCCAGCTGTTATGTCAGTGTTAGTTTGAGACAGAAGGTCAGGAGATGGTTGAATGGTTGAACAATGAATTGCGGGCCTTGTGCATGTTGACAGGTGCAGTCAAATGAAGTAGCCATTCTTATGGGGCTGGTGCTTGAGGTTTCATCAGCAAAGTGGTGTCATCAAATGTGAGTAAGGACTGGACAGTTTATAACAATTCCATGACCAGAGAGACTTCAGTCCTCAACTATTACCATGTGTGACCCAGTGGCCATGACATCTGGGGAGAAAACTCTGGATCTTCAGCTTTAAAAAAATTGAGGTCTCGACTCCTTGACCTAAAGGAGAATCCCTGCTAGCTCTGTAATTAGGACTTCTAGTGCAGGGGTGGCCAACCTGTGGCTCCGGAGCCACATGCGGCTCTTCAGAAGTTAATATGCAGCTCCTTGTACAGGCACTGACTCCGGGGCTGGAGCTACAGGCACCAACTTTCCAATGTGCCAGGGGGTGCTCACTGCTCAACCTCTGGGTCTGCCACAGGCCCTGTCTCCACTCCACCCCTTCCCGCCCCATCCCCTGAGCCTGCAATGCCCTCGCTTCTACCCCCTCCCCCCCAGAGCCTCCTGCACACCACAAAACAGCTGATCGGGAGGTGCAGGGAGGGAGAGGGAAGGCGCTGATCGGTGAGGCTGCTGGTGGGTGGGAGGCGCTGAGAGTGAGGGGGACAGGGGAGCTGATGGGGGGCTGTTGATGTATTACTGTGGCTCTTTGGCAATGTACATTGGTAAATTCTGGCTCCTTCTGAGGCTCAGGTGTCACCCCTGTTCTAGTATCTATAGGCCAGCCACTAGAGGGCAGCAGTTTGCCATTTTCCCATAAAAGGCTGTGGGTACAACTAGTTGGTACATTGTAATTTTGGGTCACAATCCTGCAATTCATTGTGAGCAGGAGAATGGCTGCACCCACACAGAGCCCCACTGACTTCACAGAGCTCCACACAGGCTCAGTGATCTGCTTACATGCCTTAAATTGCAGGATTTGGCATTGCAGAGATTGGCACATTTCATGGTCAAAACCTGAGCACCTGGAATTCACGGAATAAGATAATTATTATTTCAGTTTAAACAACTACTAAACCAATACCTATCCAAGGCTCTAAGTGCCCTAACGTACCATTAACAACACAATTACATTGCAGCAGCACTGAAATGATCCATTCAACAGGAACTCAGCCAGTCAGCCACCTATAAAAACTCAGACCTCTCCAAAACCCCTACCAAACAGATTGCACAACAGAATGTTCTTCAGATGGGTTATAGCCTTAATTTCCAGTGTCTTTGCCTCCTATCTGTTATCTATCTGTTAGACTGCAAACTCTGTATTGCACGGATAGGTGCTGTATAGCCCCAAACACATTGTCAGTGCTTAATAAATGATTACCTAAATATGTAGAAAGATACAACAATTAAAATGGGGTATTTTCTACCACTGAAGAATGATTAACATCTTTGACAGATGTGAATGTTGTGGTATGCTAGTAAAACATTTCATGGCAGATACACACACATAAATAATACCCAGTCAGACTACTAATTAGTTTTTTGAATGAAATTCATTAAAAAGACAACATTCCAACTTCCATATGGTTAATGCTATAATTCAAAACACTAGAATAGCTTTCTCTTGAGAAACTGCCTGTAGGCATTTTAAATTCCATAGACAAATGCTATTGTCTAAATGCACAGTAGGACCCCCCAAAAAGAAAATGAGACGAATACATTTCAGTTCTTCTAGCATGAAAAAAATAAAGTAGAAGCCCCACCTCAATCTTTACACATACTGCAGAGGAACATGTATCTGACTGGGAAACCACATCTGTTGTAAGCACTGAGTAAATGAGTGATCTCTGAATGCTACCTGTACGTCAGAACTAGGTCATGGTTTTGTTTTTTCCATTTAGAAATAGTCCAGAGTGAAGTTTTTCATATTTTCATAATCCAGTAGCATCTAGAGGCCTCATCATGCTCAGGGTAGGAGACCCTCCCTTTCCCGAACAGCTTCCACCCTAAATAGACAAGAGAGTAAGATGGAAAAACAAAGGCGGGGGGGGGGGGGAAGAGTTGAAGCAACAGCAAATTAGTGACAGGTCACAGAGCTAGGAACAGAACTGCCTCCCAAGTCCCAGGCCAGCACACTGTCCATTGGAACTCATGGCCTCACATGGTAAGGCTTTAAGCACACAGACTAAGGTGTGAATAGCAGTGCACACCAGAGTGCTGCACTGTAACTTCCCCCATGTGGATGCTGTGGGTGTGAACTTAAAGGTCTCTAGTTCGCACTAATGTAGTCCTCTGAACAGGACTACATTAGTGTGAACTAGGAATCTTGAAGTTCGTGCCTGCAGTGTCCACGTGCAGGAGTTACAGCGAAGCATTTTGGCGCACGCTGCTCTTCACACACCCCATGCTCCCAACTGCAGGGCAGCATACAGAAGCCTCTGGCTGCATGTGAGCAAGATACATTAGCCAGGTGCTAACACAGTTTCTCTGGTTTTACTTAGATTTCAAGCTCTTTAGGGCAAGAATCCTCTTTTTATTAGATGTTGCCTAGCCCAACGAGGCCCTGATCCCTACTTGAGGCCTCTAGATACTGTTACAATAATAATAAGAAATAATAATTATAATACTGCCTGCAGCAGTGAGTCTAGAGGTCTTAATCTCTGGCTGTGGTGAGGGAGCAAACAGACCACAGCCATAAAAAGGAGTAATTGTTATAGGAAAGGAAGAAGGTGAAGTTAGGCAGAAGAGTGGTAAAGTGCTGCCATTAAGGGTAGACTTGGCAAGTGTGTAATTTGCTCAGTAACTGTTAACATTTTAGGATATTTGTTATATTTCATGGCCGGTAGCACTTTAAAAAATGGTTGAAAATATATGGTTAGATATAGGGATATTTGCCATCAAACTAATTTTTGGTCTGACTCCCATGGAATTAAACCAAGGATGAATTTGTAGCACAGTTTACACCGAAAAATTACAACTAATCATAATAAAGAGCTGACTGCCAACAGTATTACTGATTTCTTCTAATGTGTGTCACCAGAAAGTTTACAACTGGTTATGCTCACCAGACTCCTAATTTATTTGTCTGGCCATTGACAGGCATCATCAGAGTCTAGGAAATCATTTTTAATACTTTGCAGACTATTTGTGAACATTAGTCAAACAGATCACAGTTTTCTCATTTATTCATTATTTGAATTTCTTCAGCAAACAGTCCTTTTTTTTGCAAATCATTTGTTGCAGATGTTCACAATTGGCAGCTCCCTGCTGATTAGTTACAAAAGTCACATGGTATTGTGTATTCACTGACTAGATGATTTTTGTAACTAAATACAGAATTTAATATTTTACGATTTTGTCAGATTTGAGCTTGGAATTTAGTTTTAAAAGCTTCAAGCTTTTTTGTAACACTTTTGGATAAATCAAAAATACGTTTTAAGTGAAATTTAAATTTTTGAAAAAACTATTCATGGAAATGGTTATGCAGTATTCATCCAGCTGTAGTCATAATAGACCTTTTCCAAGCCCATCAGTTGCTTGCCTCTCTCAAATGTATTTAAAGTTAGTCTGTGTCAATGTTAGTTGTACATAAAATAGATATTAATGGTTCTACTCTGCTTTTCAAATTCACCCAAGAGTGTCATTGACTTGGCAGGTCACTTGAAATGTGCTGTTAAATCTATTTACATTTGCAACACTTTTAAATCATACACTGTACCTGTCAGCTAAGGTTTTCAATTTGGTGCTAGCAAAAAAGAATTGCTATTGACATGCCATCTGAAACACTGTATTGCTTCAGGATAAAGAATGTCAAAGGTTATCAGCTTAACTCCTTAGCTGGGATACCTGAGAGTGAGAAAACATATTACAAAAAAAAGCTTGGTTGCCATAGAACCTGCAGATGCTTCCAAGGGGGAAAACACCACACACATCCCTACTGAACTTTGTTGGTGCTCACACCAAATAATTCCAGAATCATGCCTTCGTTAGTCAAGCACTTAAAAAAAACCTGATTAACAAGTAGGTTTTGTTTGTTCTCAACATGTTTTCCATTAGTCTTTGTAGATTTAATTCTGGACCTTAATTTTGTGCGACTTAAAAGCACATTAAATTTTACATCTGCTCAGCCTGTTTGTTGGAGATGTAAGAAGGGTGTCAACTGACATTTAATTAAAGTCAAGTCTTAAGAACCAGAATAAATATTTAACCATTAAACCAATCAGTAAAAACACAGTTTACTGTGATTAGCGTAGACTGTACTTTAAAAAAAATCCTCCTGCTGAGCCACGAGAAAGGAGATGAAATTGATGCACCAATGTTTTTCCATCAGTCTATAAAAGAATGCTTGTATCACAAGACATCTACATGCTTTTATGTTTAGCTGTGTATTCATTTTGCGAACAGATTCATCTGTTAAACACTGAGCTGGCTCTTTGATACACAGATGGTCTAGTAGAAACTGTGCAAAACAGCTTCAGAGTCTACAAAAAACTACTTTAAAATCATATGGAGTCACAGTTAGGCATCCTTAAAAACAATGGCCTGTAGGCAGCATAACAACCATCCTGAACAGGATACTGCGTTTTTGAGCCTGTCAAGAACAAGACATCTTTATGATTTTCTCAATCTTTCTGTGTTATCAGTCAATATAAACCTACTGCAAGAGCCCTTGAAGACTGACAACAGAGCTCAAGGATGTCATGGGGAAAGCGCTGAGATGACAAAGTACTGATATGGATTCAATAACCAGTGACTGTGTCTCAGTGATCAAATGAAAACCTAAAAGAGCCTAACACATGGCCATGCTGAAGTCAGGATTTTCAGGATCATCAGTTATTTTCATTATTGTCATGTTGGTTTAAGATCTTGTCCTAGATAGCCTACCAATAGCCTACCAGCATTTTTTTTTAAAGGCGCTCTCTGCTTTGGCAAATATTTAGGTAGCTCCAAATATGCTCCCTGTGACACTGGCAGATGAGCTGCCAGCTCTTGCCAAGAGTGTGAGCGTCAGCTGAGCACTGACCAATTCATAGCTGGAAACCAGACCAGCTTGCCTGCATGCAGGGCCGGCTCCAGGCACCAGCGAAAGAAGTAGGTGCTTGGGGCGGCACGTCCGGGTCTTCAGCGGCAATTCGGCGGCAGGTCCCTCAGTCCCTCTCCTCCACTTCGCCGCTTGGGGCGGCAAAAAAGCTGGAGCCGGCCCTGCCTGTATGTTAGTATCTCTATTTTACGGATGGGCAACTGAAGCAAAGAGATTAAGGGGTAGATTTCCAAAGGCACAGATGGCATTTAGGCATCTAATTCCCACTCTAATTCAATGGACATTAGGTGCCAAAATACTATTGGTGCCTTTGAAAAATCTACCTCAAAGTGACTTGCCCAACGTCACACAGGAAATGTGTGTCAGTGCCAGGAACTGCACCCCTCTTTAATCACGAGACCATCGTTTCTGTCTGGTGCCAGGCAGTGGGGAAGAGGCACACAGTGTCCAAGGAGAGCACGCTTTAAAAAAAATATTTAAAAAAAATAAATCTGGTGCGTTTTAGACACAAAAGGTGAAATTCAGCTTTGATGGAAACAGACGAACCTGAATTTTCCCTGAATATCAATAAAAATTTCCTGGACAACAAGGCTGTGAAATAATTTCCCCAAGGAAAGTGGGACAGTCCCATTACTTTCCAGAATGTAATAACTATAGAAGACACAGCACTAGAAAATATACTGTAGGGAACAATCCTGCACTGTCAAGGAGATGGACTGGATGTTCTAATAAATCTTCTTCATCTCTAACTTCCATGATTATTAGATTCCTGCCACCCTCCCAACAGAGGTTCTCTCTTAAGTTAACAGCTCCATATTTTTGCACATACCCATTGCTCCCACTCAGCTGCTATAAATCTGTTCTGTTATAAACAGAATATATTTCTCTTCTACCTGTATGCCTCATACCCTAATTCACTCTCCACTGACTTTAAATGAAACATTATGACAATGCTACAAAAAAGAAAAGATTCATCTCAGGAAATTAGCAAAACTTTATTTGGGATTAAAATAAAATCTACATTTTATTTTTTGTAAAGATTTGTTTTTTCCCCCTTATTGTAAAGCCTTTTATTTAGTACAATTGCCATTAGCAGCCAAAGGAGTTCGGGGGGGGGGGGGGTGGGAAGAGGAGGGAGAATATAAGAATCAGCTCAGAAGGAGTTTAAACAAATGTGGAAAACAGATTGTCTTCTTTGGTTTATTTATTTAGAGGAAGCATCCAATGGATTTTGTTTAGCATCTCTTGATGACTAAATTACAGTCATACATCAATTTTAAAGCCTCAGAAATGCAAATGTTAAAGGGTAGGAAGAAATCAGAACTCCCTCTGGGGGGGTGTGTGTGTGGTCTATTACACACACACACAGAGAGAGAGAGAGAGAGAGAGAGAACCCTGATTAATATTTGTATATGTAGCAGATAATCACTAATGATAAATTATGGTGCTGGGCATTCATTGGTCTCAATGGGAAAAGTGTCAAGATAGAGACTGTATGCCCGTTTTGGGATGGTAGCGATGTTAAAGGGTATGGATTCACTCAGGCAGATTTTCAAAAGAGCTCAGAATCCTACATGCTGAGCTCTGTTAAAAATCTGGTCAATATTTTGATGCCTATATGGGAGCTGAGCTCTTTTGGGAATATGGTCTCTAGGGTCAAATTCATCCCTGCACAGCACATGGCTACCACAACACATCCCATCTCAGCCCTTATGGGATTTAAGTAGGGCACAGGCTTTATACTGATTGCCTGCACAGGGCTGAATTTCACCCTTAATTTGAGTGTGAATTATATTGCTCATAAAGAGTGAGTGACAAATAGCAGTACACAGCCTTCCCCAAACAGCTCTGCCAATACTCCTCAGTCCTAATCTGCAATAGCCCAGTTAGTCTCTGAGCCAACAACTCCATGAAATTGTAATGTGATGTAATGTTACAAATACCGACCTGAGACCACCATCCTCACTTAACTTGTTTTAGAGATCCCTTGAAACAAAACCTGTTTCCAGTCTCACTCACTCTCTCTCTCTCTCTCTCTCTCTCACACACACACACACACACACACACACACACACACACACACACACACACACACACACACACACACACCAGCTTTGCTGAAATCCATGTCCAAACTTTTTTGATTAATAGATTTTGAGGTCAGTCAGACACAAAAGTTATTGAGCTCAATATGGGAGTAACTGTGAAAGTCTATGGACTCTGTAATGCAGGAGGCCTAACTACATAATCAAATGGTCCCTTCTTGCCTTAAACTCTATGCAGGGACCATTATGACCATCTAGTCCAGAGGTGGGCAAACTATGGCCCGGTGGGCACATCCGGCCCTCCAGACGTTTTAATCCAGCCCTCAAGCTCCCGCCAGGAAGCAGGGGCTGGGGCTTGCCCCGCTCCGGTGCCCCAGCCGGGGAGCAGGATCGGGGTCTTTCCCCACTCCACACGTCCCCCCTCCGGCTCGTATGCGTAGGGGCAGCCAGGGGGCTCCGCACGCCACCCCCACCCCAAGCGCCGCCCCCGTAGCTCCCATTGGCCGGGAACCACAGCCAATGGGAGCTGCAGGGGCGGCGCCTGTGCACAGGGCAGTGTGCAGAGCTGCCTGGCTGCGCCTCCGCATAGGAGCCGGAGGGGGGGACGTGCTGCTGTTTCTGGGAGCTGCTTGAGGTAAGCACTGCCCGGAGCCTGCACCTCTGACCCTCTCCCATGCCCCAACCCCCTGCCCCAGTCCTGATCCCCCTCCTACACGCCAAACCCCTTGGTCCCAGCCCGGAGCACCCTCCTGCACCCCCAACTCATCCCCAGCCCCACCCCAGAGCCCGCACCCCCAGCCAGAGCCCTCATGCACCCCAACCCCCAATTTCATGAGCATTCATGGCCTGCCATACAATTTCCATACCCAGATGTGGCCCTCGGGCCAAAAAGTTTGCCCACCCCTGATCCAGTCTGACCTCTTTGGTCCCCTTTCTAAGTTTTTATCTCATCATTCACATAGCTAAGGAAAGGTGTTGTACCACCCTCTACGTGTGTAAGAACACACTTCTGAAAGCAGTAAATGTACGGTGAGGCAAGCTAGTCTACCACCAAAAACAGAAGTAGGATTGTGCAGTAATAAAGAAGTCAGTATAATGAGAAGTTAATTGTGGTGGTTTAAGTATTTACAAGATCGTTTAATTATTTTCTGTGGAGGAAAAAAAAACAACAACAAGGAGAGAAACTGTATGTGATTGACTTCAACGACCAACACCGTTTCCTTCTGTTCCAAATGACTTAGAAATGCTACACACCTATGTTGCTGCTGCAGATAGGAGAATAACAGATCTGTATCGAGTCTCCCAACAGCAGACAGTGCAAGTAAGCAAACACATAGGAAACAATGACAAGTTGGAAAAGTAAATGAGGGGGAAAGCATCCATCGTTATGTAACATTTCGTATAGAGGATTAATTGGGATAGACTGAGAAGGAAAAAGTGAATGTGTGAGAGCTACAGTTTTAATTGAGAAGACTTTCTCCAGGGAAGAGAACTAAGCTAAAACCATCTGTCCAGTTTCAGTGTTTGGTTTGCTAAGGAAATGATTAAAACATTTGGGGATTAAAATCAAAACTGGGAATCAAGAAGGAAGCCTGGACAAAAATGATATTTTGGTTTTGATTTCAACACAGTAATTTGAAGTTGGGGTGGGAGGGGAGAAGTTTAAAAATATGTTTCCCACCCACACACTCACCTCCAATGGAGACCATGACCAGCCACCGAGGGTATGTCTACACTGCAAGAAAACACCCAAGCCTGTCCTGTGTCAGCTGACTCGGGCTCACAGGACTTGGGCTGCGGGGATCTAAAATTGCAGTGTAGATGTTCAGGCTTAGGCTAGAGCATGGGTTCTGGGACCCCAAAAGGGCGAAGTATCCCAGAGCCTGCACTCCAGCCTGAGCTCGAATGTCTACACTGCAATGGTATAGCCCCGCAGCCTGAGCCCCTCAAGCCAGACTCAGCTGACGGGGGCCAGCTGCAGGTGTTTGATTGCAGCATAGACAGCCTGAGAAACTGAGTGACAACATTAAACACAAGAGGGGCATTGTTGAACAAAACATCTGGGTCAGCCAGAGGCCAAAGTGAAACAAGGAAGGAGATGAAACACTAATGAGAAAGGCTGGTGAGGTCAACAATAACTTCATACAGATGGGACTTTGAAGGGCTGGATGTCAGATACTGCAGTGAGGGGGATGCTGTACAGATACTGCTGTAACCACGGTCATGGTGGAGGAGAGAAAACGATCACATTGGCCTTCTCAGGGCATTTGATAAGATACCAAGTGAATTTTCAATGCTTCACAAAACCGAATACTACACAACTAATACTAATAGCTCTGTGCTAATCATAGAATCCTAGAGCAGTAGGGCTGCCAAGGACCTCAGGTGACCATCTAGTCCAGCCCCCTGTGCTGAGGAAGGCTGAAGTACACCTCATGAATTATACCTAGTGGAAATATTAATTAAATGTCATAATGAATTGAGGAAATAATGAACTTCAGGGGGGGAAAAGAGGGGTTACACATAATTCCCATGGTTAATTCACTCCCTACATAGTTTTTATCCTACAATATCCATCTATTCCACATGAGAGGTTGTAAGAAGTTTGCCTCGCCCATCAGTGGCATAGAAGGAGAGAAGGGAAATGGCAGAGCATTTCTGGGATAGGGCAGGGCAGCGCTCCACACTGCCCACAATGCCTCAGTCATACAGTGCTTAAAGTTAGAGCACCTCCTGTGCGGCTCTAGCTTATCCCAGCCCTGGGCAGCTGAGGATTAGGTTGCTGCAACTGGTTCCCAGCACCCCGTCTGTGCCTGAGACAGGCTTTCTGGGGTAGGGAGTCAGGCTCCCTCAGGAGAATCTGCCCCTACGCCTTTTGGGGGTGGGGGGAGGGGGCAGACACCTTACAGCTAAAAACCATTGGTTACTTATTGTGCAGGCACGAGGCTGTTTGCCAAGGGGCTGCCTAGGTTAACCACTCACAACAGTATTAATGTAGATTTGTATAAAAGGTAGCTACAGGGACAATTATAAGACACTTCAGAACATCTTCATTATAACCACTGCAATTGTACTGTACAGCATTCACGTCACACTCTCCGTCAGTACCCAGCCCAAGTCGGGGAAGCTAGTGATCCAACCAGCGGACCAAATTCAGTGATGAATGCTATTCACGTGCCGCCTGCGGCACGTTTTACATGGGTGGTGGGTATCCTCAGCCTCCCCTGGTACTGCTGCTGCCGGACGCCTGGTTTGCGGTTTGGTAGGAGAAGTTTTTGCTTTATTATGCCCCATGCAGATTCCAGGGCAGCTGAGGAGGCAGTATGTGCTATTCAGCTTCCTGGGTTCATCATTAATCTTCCTGGACTCCAGAGAGATTATTGATGAACCCAGGAAGCTGAGTTGCAGATACCACCTGCTCAGCCCCCCCAGAACCTGCATGGGATATATCAAAAGCACAGGTTCCTCTTTGTGAAGAGACACGGTGCAGCTTGGGGTCTGGGGAGGAGATGGGAAGCGTGGTATGGCTGGCCCGGGGCTCCTCTGGCCAAGGGGGGGCACTCTGGGGTCCAGCTGCGGGGAGGAGGGGGGTCTCAGGGCTCCAGCTGGGGGGGGCATGGGCGGAAGGGGAAGAGCCAGGGACTAGCCTCCCCGAAGTGGGGCTCCACCCGCCGCCCATGCATTGCGGATATGCTAAGACGACTCATTGCTGGGTAACAACAATGATAACAGCTGATAATTCACAGACTCTAGAGGGTTTTTCTCTTTGTAGTCCGGGGGAAATGTTTTCTGATTTGTGCTGCACTGTTTGGAAAGAATTCTGATCCCCCTTGGCCTAGAGGTACCTGCCTACCCAGGGCTATGATGGAAAATGTCCTGCCTGCCTAGATTTCTATATTGAAATTCTGGCCTGTTTTACATGGGATGAGGGTGCAGAAAACCTCCTCTCTAGTACACCAATGTAGGAGACGGGCAGGAAACAGACCTATCTGCCACACCTTTGAGCGCTAGACTGGGAGCCTGGCTGATCTGCCACAGCCTCAAGCAGGCATGGTCAAGTAGATTGATGGTGCAGCCAGGGTCCCAGCTTCCCACCACAGCCATTCCTTTGTGAAATGGAAAAAAAGCTCTACAAAGTGCTTTGTCCATCCCTGAGCTGTTCTGTCTTGAACAGGCAGGATAGTTCCTGTAACCCGTGTCTGGCCACTATCATTTCCACTCAATGATTTCCCTACACCCCCCTCCCCCAGTTTTGTGAACTAGTTAGATGCCAATTTAGTGACTGTTTGGAAATTTGAATTGAAATTGAAACATTAATACACACTTTAAAAGCATATACAGTGTACGATAAAATACGTGTATCTGAAAAAGTATAATAGATTTGAAAAGTATGAACATAGACTAGCTTCCTTATACAGCTGTTGTTTTTTATGACAATGTCAGTGCATTCATGTTGGTGATGTTGGCCAACCTAATAATTTCAAATGATGATTTGTAAGCAAAGTCTAAATGAGCTCTCCCTGACAGCTAGTGATGAGCTGGGGGCTGGGGGGAAAGGCTTCAGGACCAGATTGTATTTACATTCACACCTAATCTACCTAGGTATCCAGCAAACAGAGCTGTGTTGCCAGTAGCATAGCTACTGGGGTGCAGGGGAAGCAGCCGCTTCCCCTCAGCACGTTTTCAAAAAGCGGCGCGCCTGCCAGCCGGCGCTGACCTCCTGCAGGCAAGGGGGGGGCAGCACGGCCAGAGGAGCCATGGGGAGGGGGCGGCACAACCGGAGGAGCGAGGTGGGGGGGGCGCAGAATGGTGGCCCGCACAGCGTGGCCGGCAGCTGCGGACGGAGGAGCGAGGGGGGTGCAGCAAGGTGGCCCGCAGCGTGGCCGGCAGCCATGGCCAGAGGAGCGAGAGGGGGCGTAGCAGGGCTGCCAGCAGCCGCAGCTGGAGGAGCGAGAGGGGGCGTAGCAGGGCTGCCAGCAGCCGCAGCCGGAGGAGCGAGGGGGGGCGCAGCAGGGCAGCCCGCACAGCGTGGCCGGCAGTCGCGGCCAGAGGAGCGAGGGGGGGCGCAGCAGGGCGGCCAGCAGCCGTGGCCGGAGGAGCGAGGGGGGGCGCAGCAGGGCGGCCAGCAGCCGCGGCCCGCAGCCAATGGGCCGGGGCGGCAGGAGGAGGCAGAGCGAGGGGGAGGCGCAGCAAGACAGCCTGCAGCGCAGCCGGCAGCCGTGGCCGGAGGAGCAAGGCGGGGTGCAGCATGGCGGCCGGCAGCCAATGGGGGGGGCAGCACAGCCGGAGGAGCCAGCCAAGGGGGCGGGCGCGGAGTGGCCGGAGGAGGAGCCAAGGGGGGCGTGGCCGGAGGAGGAGCCAAGGGGGGGGCCCTTTTTTATGTTTGCTCCCCCTGCTCTTAGATCCTGGCTACGCCACTGTGTGTTGCCCAAGTGATAGATTTTGGCTGGGGCTGGGTTACAAATCACTTGAATGCAGGGGATGGAGGGAATGAAATGTTGTTCTTATTGTATGAGTAAAGGGCAGTAGAACTGTACTTACCCTGTGCTGATTGAGGGCATCAAGAGAGAGGGAGGGGAACTGTCCCTCTCCACTGTTTAAAGACAGAGCTGATTAGGTTCCATAGATAGTCTTTTGTTCTGTTAAGTGACCACTGCAGCTGAATCACTGATAATCAGGTCTAAGTGCTTAGTCCTGCTGTGGGGACAGTGTTTCTGTGGAAGAGGCGGCCCAGACTGCACTAGCAGCGAGGTTCCCCCATTGAGAGCTCAGCTGAAATCACTGAGAGCTGGAGGAACCTCAAGAGACCAACTTGCAGAGGTCACAGTGGCAGGTGGCAGCAGAAGGTGACTGCGCAGGGCCATTGGCAACAGAGTGGTGGAGTGAACGGTGGCACAACAAACAGCAGTGGCCAGAGCGAACAGTGAGCAGCTGGAGGAATGAGCAAGGTGCCTTCTTGCCCCCCACCTGGGAGGTGAACTCACGTGAAAGCACCTCTGAACTCTGAGTCTCCACTGACCAAGGACAACACCGGTGAGTGGGGTGTGGTGGAGGGAAAAGTGAGGAGCACGTTAAATAAACATTTGTTTGTTGGACTATATTTTAGTGACTTTGCTCCAGAATGCTAGATTTGTGACTGGGAATGGAAACTTATATAAATATGTTTCCTAGTAGGCCAAGATTTTTAAAATGCATTATTTGCCAAGGTTGTTATCCTCGACTCTGGGAGCCAGCCTTACCCTGCTCTGCTGTGAGAACCCCCACTCCCGGGTTGTTCCCCGCACAGCCTCTAGCATGTAAGCTGCTCCCAGCTATGTGAGTGAGCACTTTTGGCCAGCCGCTGCTTGGATTGTGCAACAAATGACACTAGCCAATATCTCCGGTCCCAGACACAACCCTAGGAACCTCCGTCTTGCAGTGTCCAGTTATGCTCGCTGGACGCTACAAGCTTATATGAGTTCGTCAATTTAACAAAGAAATTGATATGTACCAGGCTTGTTATCCCAAGGGGAGTCTCTGACATGCTTCAAACCAAACGCACTGCTTCAGGTAGAACAAACAAACAAATTTATTAACTACAAAAGATAGATTTTAAGTGCTTATAAATCAAAGCACAACAAGTCAGATTTGGTCAAATGAAATAAAAGCAAAACACGTTCTAAGCTGATCTTTCAGTGCCCTTACAAACTTAGATGCTTCTCACCACAGGCTGGCTGGTTGCCCTTCAGCCAGGCTCTCCCCTTTGATCAGCATTTCAGTCGCTTGGTAGTGGCATCTGTAGATGGAGGTGGAAGAAAGAGAGCATGGCAAACGTTTCTCCCTTTTATCATGTTATTTCTTCCCTCTTGGCTTTGCCCCTCCCCCTTTCAGAGTCAGGTGAGCATTACCTCATCATAGTCCCAAATTGA
Organism: Emys orbicularis; assembly: GCF_028017835.1. Taxonomy (NCBI): domain Eukaryota; kingdom Metazoa; phylum Chordata; order Testudines; family Emydidae; genus Emys; species Emys orbicularis. The sequence continues at coordinate 33,040,888 of NC_088685.1, forward strand.
CTAAGGGAAGGGGGGTGACTCACTCGAGAGTCCAATAGATCCTTTGTTGCTGCCTAGGCCAGTGTCCTTTGTTCCTGTGAGGCTGGGCTGGGTTTGTCCCATACATGCCCTGATGAGGTATGAACTGCCCCTCTGTTCCTGGAGAGTTTTGCCTGGGCTTGTTTTAAGCCATGAGGACACATTTTCAGCCTCATAACTATATACATGAAATTACAACCTATATACCAACAATGCTCAGTGCATCATGAGCCTTCCGAAGACACCCGACATGACAAACTTTGCATTGGATACCACACAATCATATTATAAGGATGAATACGGGGGTGCAGGGTGTTCCCCCGAGATACAGAGTGTCACAGGAGAGGGTTATAGAATAATCTGCCCAAATTTAGAGATTGTTTTATGGCCAGAAGAATGAGAGGTAATTATCTCTTCCCTCCCAAAAATAAAACCCATTAAGTGAGCCTTTATCTAATGAAGCATTCAGAAGGCCTGAACAGTGGGGTTTGTTGGTGGTGATTTAATTCTTCCTGTTTTGCTACTAGAAGTCTCAGGTCCTGCCTAACCTCTTTTTGCTGGAGGACTCTAGAGAGCACATAGGCATGCTTACATAAAATGTTTAGTGCACAGCAAGCTGGGGTGTGAATCTACCCCCCCTCCCAAGCCTGCCAAGCCCTAACTGTCTGAGTGGACCCTGCTGATGTTGCCTTCCTAATCATTCATTGGTGCCCTTTAACATATGACTGTTTCAAAGTGGGATAAATCAAAGCGCTTAGTGTGCACCAGCAGGGTCCACATGGACAGTTAGCGTGCAGAAGAGTCGATCTCAGTAGGTCGACCAAAGCTCAACACCACTCAGGGAGGCAGTTTTACTGTCTGCACCAGAGATAATTAGCACATAGACTTGTGCACAAATAGGTTGACGCAAGGTGATTTATGTTGACCTAATTTTATTGTGTAAGCCAGGCCTAAATATTCACGTAGACAAGCCCAGGATGTTTATAACTTCACAAAAGGAATCGCGAGAGGGAGGGAATTTTTTGTTACATTCGCCACTGCAGCCCAGCTCCACTCAGTACAGGTGGCAAGCGCCATCAGAGAGCAGATATTGCCTCCCTGCTTCTGCAAGACCCAGCCCCAGCATCTGTTAGGCTTACGGTGGCCAGATGTCCCGATTTTATAGGGAGAGTCCCGATATTCAGGGCTTTTTTTTTTTTTTTTTAATATAGGGACCTATTACCCCCCACCCCCTGTCCCGATTTTTCACACTTGCTATCTGGTCACCCTAGGTAGGCTGCTCTAACTTCCCAGCTTGTGTAAGAGTTCTTAATTACCTACTTACAGAAGTATGGTTTACTATCTTTGGTTCCAGATGTACGACCTTGCATTTTCCTGTATTAAAATACATATTGCCCAATTGCGCCAACCTTACCAATTGGTACAGATTGTTCTGCATAGTGGCCTGTCTTTATTTACCACTCCACTGATCTCTGAGACATCTACAAAATGTATCAGCAAAGATTTTTTTTTAAAATTTCTTTTGGATCATTAAATAAAAATATTAACCGATACTGGGCTGAGAACCAGTCCCTGTGGGACCCCAGTGAATACACTTGTTGATGATTTCCCACTGACACTTGTGTTTTGAAGTCTGTCAGTGTTGGTATCTCAAATAACTCAGTTCATTCTCTCTCTTGCTCTCTCTGTGTAAGAGGCACAAACACATTAATTTATAACCACTTCTTTAAAACATTATGTAATACATTAAATATATCAAGTGGATTGTTTGGTGCAATAACTTTCTTATGCATTGCCCAAAACATATTATTTGAAATCATTTCAATATAATTTTGTTAAACATAAAGGGGTTTATTTCATTCTGGGAGCATGAAATGTAATAATAGGAATAAGAAATGGCCTGTAGAGAGGTTTTTCATTCATAGATCCCAAGGCCAGAAGGGACCATTGATACTAGGATGGCAACAGTTGAGTTGTGAGGTTCAGTGCCCAGGAGGCACAGAATTCCTGCCAATAGCAGGAAACAAACTGGGACCCCCGGTCAGATACTATGCTTGTGGGAAACCCATGAAGGTAAAAGATGTTGTCTTCAAAAGAGATGGGCTGTTTCCTGGGTTTGGGGAGGCCACAATGTGGTATAAAATGCACCATCTTTGTCAAGTGATCGACTACCACTAGAAATGTAGTGTACCCTTGTGAGCTAATACAGCCCTGAATTCACACCCTACACACTATTGTAATGGTCTTACCTTAAAAGGCATATTTTGTACTATCATTTAAAAACTAATAACTCACTGGTCAATCATATCATGGTAAAGTGTATAACAACATTATATGTAAAGTTATGAACATAAGCAGAAATCATGACTGAAGTGGGTTTACCAGACAAGTCTGGGGAGTGGGTAAACCTGTTTCTCAAAGATAAAGGATAAGTGGACATCCCAGCCAGGTGCCATCAAACCTGATGGGCCATCACCTATCAAGTGTCCATTCTTTGGCAAGGAAGTGGGGGGAGAGGAACAAACAGATCTGCATCTTAGCAAACAACTTAGCAAGCCTCCCCCAACACTTCCCCACACCAGACTCCATGCTCTCAGCTGGAAATAACTTTATCATGTGGTCACTCAGGAAGATGCATTTCAAAGGGTGACTAACCTATAAAAGTGAGGGGCAAACACACCCCAAGGGATCTCCCTGTCCGTCTTTCACTTTCCACCTAAGACAACAAAAGAAACAGCCTATGGACTTTGGATGCAGAGTCTGATCTGAAACTTCTCAGCAATGATACTGGAAACCTGTGGTAAGAATTTCACCTTAAACCAAGTCTAGTTTGTTAAGTTTAGAAAGCGCTTTATCTTTATTTTTCTTGTAACCATTTCTGACTTTAGTGCCTTATTACTTGTACTCATTTAAAACCTCTCTTTGTAGTTAAACAAACGTTTTTGTTCTTTTAATCAAAATTAATTCACTGTTGTGAACTGTGTGGGTAACTCCATTTAAGTTGCCCCAAAAGAGTTCCTGACCTCCTGCCTTCAGCACTTCTGCTGTCAGACCATCCTTACCTGGAGCCTTCCCCTCTTTCATCTGATGGCCTGTGTGGCGGACTTCGCTAACGAGAACCGGGAGTATGTGTTCGTTGGTTTGTTGAAGTGATGTCATTGGGACATCTATACGGGATGCAAACAGCTGGGTATAGAAATCCCTGCAGATTGCCTCCATCTCTGTTCGATCGGTTACTGATTCTCCGTCCCTGTTCTTCAAAGCCGATTATGCAATTTGAGACTTTTACGATCTTCAGCAGCCTTTAGGAGCTTTTCAGTTCGAAATTTCTCGAAGTCTTCCTTCAGCTTCATTCGTATGAGCTTGCAGAGAAGGGAGTACTCAAGCCTGTCACTACCATTTATTTTCATTTTCCTCTTCTCCAATAAAGTATTTGTATTCTCTGAGATTCTTCTGCTAGCTCTTCTTGATCTTTTACATTCAGCTGATTTCACACACTGTTTCAGTCTCTTACTGAAGTTCTCATAATCGTCGTCGCAGTCGTCCAGGAGGCTCCAATCTTCCCTAGAAATGTTTTCCTTCAGGATTGCCTCGTTGAAAGCAACATCTTTCACCTTCATGGGTGCCTTCTGTTCACCATACACAGCGCCTTTTTCTCCACCTTCACAGTGAACATGAGTCTAGCTCTCGGTAGGCGATGATCGCTACCGATATTGAATGATGGCACTACTGAAATATCCTGCACGATGCGTCGTCTATTGATCAGAAAGTAATCGATTTCATTCTGTCTTCTTGTTCGGTGCGATACAGGTTCATCTTCTGTTGGCCTTCTTTCGGAACCAGGTGTTACCAATGAACATTCTCCTCGTCTCTCCAATATAGCTAGTCGTTCTCCTCGCGCATTTCATTCTCCGATACCGTACCTTCCTATGAACTTTTCGCCCTCTCTCCCTCTTCCAACCTTGGCATTAAAATCTCCCATCGCAATCATATATGTGGAACTCTGAGCGAGGGTTTCCTCCAGTTCCTGATAGAATTCTTCCACAGCATCATCTTCACATGCACTTGTGGGAGCGTAGATCTGGATGATTTTGAGGATACTATTTCGGTTCAATCAGAGGTAAAGCACCCCAATACGCGATTACTTCAAATGGCATGAGACAATTTTCGAAGACCATCCCTTGTTTATGATGAATCTGACTCCAACTGTCCTCGTGCCTCCTCCTTTTCCTAAAAGGACCGTGCTTCCATTCCTCCAGCTGACCTCCATCTCCTTCTTTAGTCGTGTTTCGCAAACACCCAGCACATCGCAGGCTGTTTTTGCCTTTTCCTCCATGAGATGGTTTATCGATTCGTCCCTCATCAATGTTCTGCAGTTATAAGTGCACACAGAGAGTTGTCCGGTTTCCTTTTGGCGACCTGGCACCTGAGATTCTTTGCAGCCTCTCGTCATTCAAATGCCTCACTGCCTCCGGAGTGGGGAATCGAGGGACGTGCCGAGAACTGAGACTTGGTTTTCCATGTTGTTTTAGCCATTATTTTCAGCTACCCGCTGGCTGGGCTGTCAGTGGCGCGTTTACCTCCTCAACTTAGCTAGCTTACAGCCGCAGAAAGAGGGATTACACGCCCCTCCACAGAGGAAGAAACCCCCTCGCTGAGCTGACAGTCCAACACCTTGATAGCATGGTTAGACCTGCCAGAGAATGCACTCCGCTACCATCGCTGTCGAACAGCTAGGGTCACTGCTGTGCCACATTGAGGCGTCGAGGTAGGATTTGCAGCAGCCCTCACTCAAAGGCTCAGCCGCTACCTGGAAATTCAGAAGATACTGTCCAGTTGGAAAGAGTCCAATACCATTCGGTTGCATAAGAAAGGCGATCAAGAAAATCTAAAGAACTATCGCCCGATTTGCCTGCTTTCGCATATCTATAAATTGTTCACTAAAATAACAAATCGACTATCGCGAAACCTGGATGAACAGCAACCTAGAGAGCAGGCCGGCTTTTGAAGGAATTGTAGCATGATAGACCACCTCTTCACTCTAAACCAACTACTAAAGCATTCAAGGGAATATAAGTTCCCCTTGTGCATTGCCTTTGTGGACTACGAGAAGGCGTTCTACAGTGTAGAGACTAACGCCGTTCTTGAAGCTCTTTCAGAACAGGGCATCAGCGCGAAATATATCACATTATTAAAGGAAGCTAACTCTGGCTGCAGCATGGATATATCGCTGTTTGATACTCCCCTCCGAATCCCCATCGAGAAAGGTGTGAAACAAGGCGATACAGTTTCATCAAAATTATTCACAGCCTGTCTTGAATTGGTTTTTCGATGAGCAGACTTGAAATGTGGGATTAATATCAACGGCGAGCAGCTAAACCATCTCAGGTTCGCAGATGATATAGTGCTGATAGCCGAAAAAACAGCCCAGCTTGAGAGAATGCTTAAAGAACTGAACGCGAAAAGTAGTCAAGTCGGATTAAAAATGAATCGGTCAAAAATGAAATACATGAGATCAGATGTTCTGCCAAGAACCCAAATAATTCTTGGAGGAGAGCAGATCCAAGAGGTTGATAAATATGTTTATTTGGGCCAGGAAGTCAACATGCGCCACGATCAGAAAGGCAAATTGTTGCACAGAAAAAAAGCTTGATGGTGCTCATTCAATGATATCAAGGACATCCTTCAAGGAAAGATCAGCAAAACAACTTGTGCGAATCTTTTCAATTCAACTGTGCTTCCAGCGATGTTATATGGCAGTGAAATATGGTCGCTGACAAAGATTGAAGAACAGCAACTGTCTGTCACACAGAGGGCGATGGAATTAACATTTTTGGGCATTTCGCTCTGCGATCACATCCCCAACGAAATAATCAGGAAGCAGTCTGGAGTGCGAGACGTTGCTGTTGAAAGCAGGCTCAGCAAAATGCGGTGGGCGAGACACGTGGCCCAACTCAGCGACAACAGATGGACCACAGCTATATCTGAGTGGTATCCGCGAGAACAGAAATGGCCACACAGTTGGCCTCCAAAGAGGTGGGATGATTTCCTAACAAGGAGATATGGACAAGCATGGCGAAGGATGGCCAGAGTGAGAGAAGATTGGAAGAAGTGTTGTGATCGGCTCAGTCTCAACTGATGAAGGACCGACAGTCTACGCAAAAGAGTTGTACACCCCTCCCCCCCCAAGAAACATCTTTCTTTTTAACAAAGAAGGCCAGGGGACCTGCTGGAGAGGTGGACAGCTGGGTAAACCTCTCTTGCAGATAGAAGCAAAGTGTTTGGAGCTCGTGTTCAGAAAGGGCATATTTGCAGCCAAAGGGAATTTGGTGTCTGGCTGAAGGTTAACTGGGAGTCTCATTTATGGTGCAAGGGCAGGAGATCTGCATTTCCCTTGTCAAATAAATCTGCAAGGTCATGGTACTTGCGAGATATTTTGGTGGTGAAAGGCAGGACAGTCAGGAGCATGCCCAACTTCGGTGGGCCCATTCACTCACAGCAGGGATTCCCCAGACAATGACATAAGCTACAGAGGATACTGGTTCTCTGTTTGGCCTCGGGAAGACCTAGTCACTGGCCGTACTGGGAGCAAAAGCATACTGTCTCTTTTCACCAGCAGATATAGGGGTCCTGGGTAGTGAGCCAAAGTATTCCCAGGATGACTGGAGAGTCGGGGTGGGAGCAAATCAACCCAAACTGAAGAGGCACCTGGTGCCTTGGAGGGTAACGACCCCTAAGGGGATGGTCTGGTGGGTGACCAGCCCAGAGGCCTGGAGCAACCCATCAATGGTTTCCAACAAATTAGGGGAATTCTTATGCACAGCAGGTATCCCGTGGGCCTTAGCCACATCCTGGTCCATAAAATTACCTGAGGCCCCTGGGTTGACCAGAGCCTCCAGGTGGACTGGTGGGCTCATTGGGAGTAGGAGAGACAATGGCATTCGGAGATGCATCAAGGGTGGATTCACAGTTGCTGCCATCCCGACAGAGGTGTGTGACGGTCAAGAGTCACTGAGAGGGAAAGCTTCTCTCATCAATTGCCTACATTTCTTAACTTCTAATTAAGGATTGTCACTAACCTCCCTTTCCCTCACCCACTTATCAGATGATAGATAGATGTATTGCTGCTAGCTATCTCCATCCCCTCTTAACCAGAATGGTTTTGTTATCAGTGTAGTTTTTATTCATGGGTGAAGAATTGTTGCTTTTTTGGGCATCTAGTACAGTGTTCTTAAATAGTTCCCAGTTTTCATACACATCCATCTCTGAATTTTTCTTCCAATCAATTTTTTCTAATGAGCATTTTTAATTTGGGGTAATTGGCCCCTTTTAAAGTGCCAAGGATATAAATTACTAGCAGGACTATTTTCTGTTTGCACAAAATTAATGTATTGGAATGAGGTCTAATATTGATTTTCCCCATGTTAGGTACAATTGTGTGTGTGTGTGTGTTAGTTATAAAATCATCATATCTAATTTGTAGGGACTCCAAGGACTTTTTTTTTTTTTTAAACTTCTGGAAGCATCAGACCTTTAACATACTCTCCCAGCAGAATAGGGTATTGAGTCAGGAGATTCACATATTGTTGGGGACCACATCTAAGCTAATCAAAACTCATAGCTTGTGTTGTCTAGCACAGAAAACTCATTTCCAAATAGGATAATTTTCTATGAGACAATTTCTAATTATGTCTTTTTTAACATTTGTTTTATTCTTAATTGCAGTCTGGAAAACCTTCATCTCTTTCCTCATCAACAGCCACTCATCCACTTCATCTTTCCCTCCCTTCACTTCTAACAATATTTTTTTATTTTTTTCCCCATTCCTTGATTTAAAGTTATTGAATGGAAAGCAAGTCTGTGCCACTCACCCCAAATACAGCATTCAATGAGGAAAGTTCAGATAAAAAAAACTCTTCATAAAAATATAGATTGCAGAAGGGGACCACTGAACAAGGATCTCCATGTCACCTAAATAGGATTAGGGATATTGCTTCTGTTTGCTATGTTATAAATTTTACTCAAGACTAGAGCTAGAATAGCCTAAGATTACATTTTGCCAGAGTTATTTGATGGGGGGAATAGCAGAAAAGAGAACAAAGATAAAACAGCTCTAACTTTAATATGTTTTTACCAGTTTCTATTACTTTTGTTAGAGCACTGTTTTCTGAAGATAACAAAAGAACCTCAGCCTCTGAACAACCCCCTAGCCAGATTGTTAGGTCTGATTGCAGGGAGCGCATAAGCAAAACCAAAACTCTGGTGTACTTCCAGTGAGAAGTGAACAGATGTCTATAAAGGCTTTATGTCAGAACTCAGAATAAGACTGTTTCTTTGGTCCTGAGGCACAAGGACTAAGTGAAACATTCCTTCCATCTTACTGACACTTCTTTAGGAGCAGATGCTTCCCTTTTGTACCTATTATGTTTGCTTTAAAAGAACCTATTTGAGCTTAGAGGACAGTTTAAATTGAACTGGACTAAGAACGGTGGGATTTGGTATACCCCAAACCAAAAGGAACCCAATGTCTTCACCAAGAGAAAATGAAACTTAAACAGTAAGAGAACAGGGGTCATATCCTGACACCACCATCCCTATAGCAGAAGTCGATGCATACATAGTTATCTTGATTGATTATTTTAATTCACTAACTCCAGCTTCTGAATATAGCTTCAGGCTATAGCTTCTGAAAAACCTATACATTCAGCCGGGCCTCAGTGGGAGTGTACTGTCAGATAGGAAAAGGACACTTCCTTTGGGGTAGCAGCCTAGACTGTGGCACCACATCACCGGTGAGTTACTGATTTGAACCAGGCAAGAAAATCCACCCCCAAGAAAATCAAAGCAGCGCTCGTTTGTCCAGGACTGAAGGAATCTACCAACCAATGGAAACAAGGCTTTGAGGCACCAATTTGTGTGCGGTACTGGACCATTATGGCTGTGCACTGGTTCCACTGCAGGCGCTACAGCACAGGCAATTTCATTTAAGCAGCCCTATTGGATAAGTAAAAACAACTGAGCTAGGGAAAGCCTAACACAGGCTCCTAGTCGGACACTTCACTTTCTCTTGCTTGCTACAGCTGTAGTCCCCCTAGGGTGACCAGACAGCAAGTGTGAAAAATCGGGGGGGGGGGGGGGGGTAATAGGAGCCCATATAAGATAAAGACCCAAAAAATCGGGACTGTCCCTATAAAATCGGGACATCTGGTCACCCTAAGTCCCCGACCTTGAGGGACCTATTTTGAATCTTTGTTGAAAACAATGATGTGTACATGGCACCCACAGTGTATGGAAACTGCTGAATGCAGGTCCAAGGGAAGGATCCAGAAAAGTACATCCCTTGCCTAGCAAGAGTACTAATAAAATGATTGCACGCGTTTGTTGCTAGTCAGGTTATATCAGAAAAAGTTGAAAGCTTGAATCAGCCATGGCACAGAAGTTAATACAAACATTCCAGTCTGATGGCAGACCATCTAAATATGTGTTGACATACTGCCCACTTTCAAACGCTGTACTAGACAAATTAGATCTTCTCTTCAGGCTAGAGGGACTTCATGACTGAAATATGTTACATTGTTATCCTCACTTGTTGCTAGGCTGACCAGACAGCAAGTGTGAAAAATCGGGACATGGGGGGTGGGGGGGGTTAATAGGAGCCTATACAAGAAAAAGCCCTAAATATCCAGATGTCCCGTTTAGGGACAGTCCCGTCACCCTACTTGTTGCATGTGTTTGATCCAGAGACAAAAAATAGTTCACATCTTATTTCTATGCAATGTGCATTTGAGGGTTTTAGAATTTGTACAGACATTTGCAGTAAAGATTAAACAATTGGCGAGACCAGAAATAGAAGAGCTCTGAATTTGTTCACACAAAACAACGGTATTATGAGACACACATTTTAATGTTCTCAACCAGATACCTCCTTTAAGAGAGGCACTTAGAAGAAAGATACCTTATAGATCACCAAAATAGCTAGATAGGCAGGCTACACAGTTTCCCTCCCTCTAAAAATGTTTCTGAGTTGCCAAGGATTATGACTACTTTAGCTTTGGGGTTGAGAATGTCAAATGCTCTGCCATAGGCTTTTATCCCACACTCTTTGGTTTACCAGCCTTCTGACAAGACATAAAATATCCATTCTCACAAGTGTTGGTTGCAAATCAAGAGGTTGCTAACCTGAGAAGCAGAGGGAAGAGACACTAAGAGAAGATAAATGAACTTCAGCATATGGGAAATCCACATTAGCTATCTCAAGACAGAAAGTGTCAGAGACACACAAAAGTAAAGCTTAAGAACAAAGACAATGCAACATCGAGGAAGGAAACAGAAAAAACTGTGGTCAAAAGCCTATCATGAGGTGATACCCTGGTCTGCCTGAGTATTGGCAACTATAAGTGGACCCTAGCCCAAACATCTGGCTCAGCTCTTCCTGCTGTGATCACCCAAGAATCACTTCCTATCCCACTAGCCTCTCCCTTCCCCCCTACACTTATTTAATAACAAATAATAATACCACCTAGCTCTTATATAGTGTTTCCCATCAGTAGATCTCAAAGCACTTAACAAAGGAGGCAATTATTATCACCCCCATTGAGAAAAATGAGGCACAGAGAAAGAAGTGACTTGCCCAAGGTCACCCGGCAGGCCAGTGGCAGAGTCAGGAATAGAACCCAGGTCTGCTGAGTTCCAGTCCAGTGCTATTTAAAGTGTCTGTGTTAAGTTTAAGAGGAAGGCCCTAAAGCATCATCCCAAAACACCACAGGTGAAATCCTATACCCTTGAAGTCAATGGAAGTTTTTCCATTGACTTCAGTGGAGCCTGAATTTCACCCCTAATTCCAGCCCTGATGCTAGGGAAGAGGGAGTTGATCTCTGGATGTTAGGCACACAGCCACAGACATGGCATCTGTGTGCCCCAGCAGCCCATGTTTTACAAACTTGCTTTCTCTCAACATTTCATGTCTCAGAATAACCACTGTCTAAACTACGTGGGGATGTGGTTTGCACCTGGTGTCTCCCAGAAGTGCTTAAAAGGTTAGTCATATTTGAACATTTCAATGAGTTACAGCTCTGTGGTAAAATGTCTGGGAGGTGCTAATTGTTCAGGAGTCTCTAGAGGCCCACTTATAAAATAGTTCATTGAAACTTTTTCATTTAGCTCTAGGTAACACTTTCAAGAGTGTTTATGTGACATAGGCATTTAAGTACCTTTGATTTTCAATGGGAATTAGGCACCTAAGTCATTTAGGGACTTTTGAAAAGGTTACCCCTAGTCTTTGAATTCACACACCTGATTTTCAAATGTTCAGCTCTATTCTTTGTGGGTTATTTTGTGGGTTATTTTGTGGGTTATATTCCCCCTAGAATCTTCATCCAACTGCACAGAACTGCTTAAGATCTCTCAAAGTATAGCCTAGAACTCTCCTTCAGTTCTTCTAAAGACCTGAGCAGGAAGCTGCTAATTATTTCCCCCAACCATTACAGTCCCCTGCTGGAAATATCCTTTACCAAACAGTATTTTGAAAAAAAGGGGGCGGGGAGGGGAAGAGGAATACATTAAAAATTCAGCACTTAGTGTTCCATTTCACACAAATGTCCGTTTATTATTAAGCTTACGTGACTGATTTACAACTGAAATGGAGTGCCTCTCACATCTTGCTGTCAGGCTAACTATAAGATACCAGGACACTTGAAAGTCAAAAATGTAGGTGATCCTGAGTACCAGAGATGCAGTGTCATCATACAGTGCAATAATAGCATTCAGTCAATCAAGGTCTTTTATTTTTGGAGCTGCCCCACATGAATGTGACATTCATTAGCTCAAACCTGCATCATGCTATGGCAATTCAAAAACAAAAAACAAACAAACAAAGTCTCCAGGGAGAGTATTAAAAATTGCATGAAAGAGCTTTTCCCCTCTGGCAGCTCTTTTCAAGGTCAGAAAGCCTTGCTCTTCTTTTTTCTGCTGACATGGAAACATTTGGAGAGATGTGACAAGGTGACCCACACAGAATCCAGGTTCTTTGATTCTTAAAAACTTTCATCTTCTCTCAGCATTTCAAATGTGTTTTTCTCTAATTTAACATTGATCAAATGAAGTTATCAACAGCGTGTGCTCTGACATGCCTGATCTAGAACGCATCTGAAGAAAACCACTCAGTCATGGGCAAACCAGTTCAGAGACTGCAAATACAAACTGCCCCAAACCTTCGCCAAACCAGAAAAGAAACCTTTCTGAAATTTGAAACATTTGGTTAAATTTCCCTTCCGCTCATTTTTTTTTTTACTTGCCTCTTTGCTTTTGTTAATTATTTCCATTTATTTACAGAGCCTCCTATTACACCTTACCCTAATTAAAAACAAATATTTACCCAAAACAGGTCTCTTTAAAAGACCTCAAGTCAACTCCACCCTTCGTGCAATTCCATTCACTTCAGTGGAGTCACAGCTGAGATGATCTGGCCCTGAATAATTAAAGGAAAACTCCAATATTTGCCACACAAATACTGTCTTGGTAGATAAATATCCCAATACACACTGTGTGATATACACATACACTCACTGTCTGCAAAGCCTCCAAATCACATCTCTGCCTTACTCTGTTAGCATTTCCCTGCATGTGGTTCTGACCACAGCCCCGTATCTGACATAGCTTCTGGAAAAGGATCCCTCTAGTCCACATTCTTTAACCACGCACCTTGTCCCAAGGCCTGTTTATTAAATCTCTGGTCAGTGATTCAGTTCATCTCAAAGGTGTTGGTATTCATTATCATGTCATAGGGAGATTATGTCACAAAGTACTCCTTGATCAAGTGCACTGTCTGGGGGGGAAATGAAACAGTCTCTCTCCCTGTGAACATCCCCCCACCTAGCTCTGGAAGTATCCCCTACCTAAGTGGCCCCAAATCCAGCATTTAACATTTTGAACTACACAACTTTTAAAGATTTTTTTAAAATAAAATCTCACCATGTGATTAAGCTCATCAGCCAAAAGTTACACAATAGCCAAGGGTAAAATCTTCAAAAGTACTGAAGTGACTTGGATACTTAGGAACCTAAATCTCATTGGAAGTCAATGGGACATGGGTAGCTTGCAACATCTAAATACCGTTAAAAATCTGGGCCTTGGGAACCTAAATTCCACTGACTTTCAATGAGACTTGGGTTCCTAAGTGACTTAGTCACTTTTGAAAATAGCACTTAGAATCTTAAGTCGCTTAGGCCCTTTTGAAAATGTTACTCAAAATGAAAAAAGGGGAAGAAGGGGGAGGAGTAAGGGGGGAAAGGTGCTGCTATTTGAAAGTCTCATAACTCATCTTGTCTGTCTGTCATTTCCCTAATCTTATTCCCAAAAGAAAATTGTCTCTTGTTGTTTTCCTTTGGTCTGCGTCACATTCCGCAGTGCAATCCAGACCAGTGAGGGGCTATGTCACTGCCTGCCCCACAACCTTGGGTGTCTCACAATGCTTTGCTGTTGTAGCTCCCAACCTGGGCCACTCACAAACAGCCTAACAGCATGCAGGTCACGCCCTGAGTGTCTGTGTAGAGCTGCAGCCCTAGTCCAGCAGCTCTGACCCAGCAGCCTGTCGGCAATGCACCAGTCACATTCCGGCTTCCACCAGCCTGGGTTATTACCTGCAAGGTGACCCCAACGCACTCCCAGTTCAAATTTCCCCAAAACACGTGTTCTGCCCTGACCATTCCTCTTCTGGACAGTTCAGATATTAGAGGTCCATTGCCCTTACAAAGGGTCAATATTCAACTGTTTGCTTGTTTCTCTGGCATTTCCAAACAGTTCAATTTAAACACAGCACTGGATTAGTTTAGGTTAAAAATAAAACAAGTTTATTTAATGACAAAGAGATAGGTTTTAAGTGAATACAAATATAAAGGTATCAAAGTCAGAAAGGGTTACATGAGAACTAAATATAAAACACTTCCTAATAGCTTAAACGTAACAAGCTAGACTTGGTTCAAGGTAAAATCCTTACCACATGTTCCCAGCAATGGGGCTGACCAAATTCTAAGATCAGGATCCCTCCCAAAGTCAAAGGGCTGGTTCCTTTGTCTTCTTAGGTGAGGGTGAGAAAGAGATATGAATTGGGGTGTTTTGCCCCTCACTTTTATAGGTCAGTCAGCCTTTGAAATGCATTTTCCTGAGGGTCACCCCTAGATAATGTTCACTCCTACTGTGAAAAAGGAGACATGGAGTCTCATGGTGAAAGAGGCTCCAGGCTGTTCTTTGATAAAATTCAGGACAATCTGTTCTTGCACCCTGTCCTTGCCAAAGAATGGCCATTTGACAGCTGATTGCTAATCAACTTTGATGACACCTGGCTAGAGGTGTCAGCTTATCCTTTGTCTTTGAGAAACATCCCCAGACTTGTCTAGTAAACAAATTTTATTAATAATTTCAGCTTATGTTCATAACTTAATATGCATTTCATACACACATTGCACACGAATATTAATGATCAGTGTGATTAGTTTTTAAATGATACCTCACACAACGTATTTTACACAAAGATTATTGCAATAATGTGTAGCGTGTGAATACAAGGGTGCTTAGGGTCACAATCTTCAAAAGTTAAGGTGTCTTGGAGAGAGGAATTGGCAGGGCCGGTGCAAGGAAGTTTCGCGCCCTAGGCGAAACTTCCACCTTGCGCCACCCCCACCCAGCTAACCCCGCCCGTTGCCCCTGCCCCCGCGGCAGCTAACCACGCCCACACACCCCTCCCACCAGAGGAGCCCCCCCCCCCGCGGCAGCTAACCCCGCCCGGGGAGCCCATCCCAGCTCACCTCCGCTCCACCTCCTCCGCTGAGCACGCCGGCGCTGCTCTAATTCTCCTCCCTTCCCAGGCTTGCGGCGCCGATTGGAGGAGAATTAGAGCAGGGGCTGTGTGCTCAGCGGAGGAGGCAGAGTGGAGGTCATCTGGGGCGGGGAGCGGTTCCCCTGTGCGCCCCCGTTACTGCAGGCGGCCCTCCCCGTGCCCCCCCGCCCCAGCTCACCTCCACTCCACCTCCTCGCCTGAGCGGGCTTTTAGGCGCCCTCAACCACTAGGCGCCTTAGGCAGCCGCCTAGTTCGCCTAGTGGTTGCACCGGCCCTGTGAATTGGGGGTGACTATGTTAGTTCTAGATGGGGAGACATTACCAGAAAATGAATGTCTGTAAACTCCTTGAAGATGAAACGTGCCAAATATTGTTGTTACCAGTTCTAGTCAGAGCCACAGAAATTTCATGAGAAAGGCTTCTCCTGTGAAACTTTCAACTCAATTTCAGGACTAACAAGAGGGTTGGATTAATTCAGATAATCTTTGGATAAGCATCTGAATTTTGCGGGGCTTATCAAAAGTGAACTTGTGAACCTTCTGTATTTCACTCCTCACTGAAAATCATGCCCTCTGCTACAAGACCTTTCCCAAAAATTATGTTGTGGAGAACTAGAAAATATCTGCATTTTTATAAATATCCTATGCCCCTGAGGTTATCTGTTTTATATTAATTTGCCTGACTGCTAGGACTTAAATCACAGGAGGCTGTTAAGAGAGAAATGCACAGGAAATGAAAATGTCACAGACAAGAACCCTGGAGGAAGGAACAGAAAAGCTGTTTATTGGGTGTAGTGGTTTGGAGAGTTCTTCCCTGTCAGTGTCCAAGGGAGACTACTCCACCTCGCTACACCACCTTGCGGCGGAGAGCCAATCAACAGGAGATTAGCACAGTAAATCAGTAAAGAGTCTAGGTCCCTGGCCCCTCAGGACAGGGCAGTTGGCAGACTTTAGCCCAGCCACCTGGCTGCAGCTGACAACCACTAGTCGGGTTCAAGCCCTCTGGGCAGGGCAGAGCAAAAACGGTTTGTAGCCAGCTCTTTGACTGGAGCAAGCAGTCAGCATGGTCAGGCTCAGCCCCCCAGGCAGGGCAGAGCAATAGCAGGCTATGGCCCAGCTCCCTGGCTGGGGCAGACAGCAAACAAACACAAGCCAGCCAGCCTAAGGTGGGTTGGCAGCAGGGGGGCCAGGCCCACCCTACTCCACCAGGTCCCAGCCCAGGGCCCTAACAGTGAAAGGGAATCCTGCCACTGGCTCAGCAGGGATCCTGTTGGTTTCAGCAACACAGCTGAACTAATGTCTGGTTTCCCAGGGCTATTTCCTACCCCTACCTGTTCATAAGTTCCTACAGATATTCCTCCAGAGGCAGGGATTGATACAGCTCAGTCCCTGGTTCCAGGGCCAGCAGCAAGGCAGCAGCATCTGACTCCTTCCCTGGCTCTCCCTCTACTGAGCTGGAGGCCCCTCCTCTTATACTTCCCCTCCACTGCCGGTGCAACGGGCATGCCTGGCTTGGCTCCGCTCACCAGGGGGCAAGGAGTGGTTCCTCTCTGTCAGTGTCAGAGGGAGGCCACTCTGCCTCAGTACGTGTGGGCAGTAGTTCTCAACCCAGGGGTCCGGGGCCTCTTGGGAGGGGGCCACAAGCAGGTTTCAGGGGGTCCGCCAAGCAGGACCAGTGTTAGACTCGCTGGGGCCCAGGGCAGAAAGCCCAAGTCCGACTGCATGGGGCTAAATTCTGGGGCCCTGAGCAACTTAGCTTCTCCGTGCCCCCTGTGGCATGGGGCCCTGGGCAACTGCCCTGCTTGCGATCCCTTAACGCCGGCCCTGGCTTTTATATGCAGAAAACCAGTTGCTGTGGCACAGGTGGGCCGTGGAGTTTTTATAGCATGTTGGAGGGGCCTCAGAAATAAAAAGGTTGAGAACCCCTGCATTAGGGAATACCCCCAACTGGCACCATCCAGGTTAGAAAGATTTATTTGGTCACTAGGCTGAACCGGAGGTCAAAGGGAATCTTAGCCCTCCCAGACCATAGAAAAGGGAGATTTGGGGGAGCTGGGAGAGGCTCTCATGGAGCCACTAATGCACTTTCCCAGGCAGCCTCCGGCCACACTGCCTGCCTGGGCTGTCTCAGGCAAGCAGTGTGGCGGAGACCGCCTGAGAGAGGGCAGCCATTGCGTGACGCACCAGGCAGCGTGGCCGGAAGAGGAGGCAGGAAGAGGAGAGGCTCTGGCCCCGCCTCTTCCCTTCCAGCTCTGGCCCTGCCCCTTCATCTCCCCGGCTGCCAGCCTTGCCCCTCCCCTCCCCTCGGCGTTTTGGGGAGGGTCATGTGACCCTTCCCCCCCCATGGGTCACCATTGGCTGAGCTTAATACCCAAGTGTGTGTAAACCTTTTATTATTTTTATCTTTTGCTGTCCAAAGGCCTTGTACCTTTCAGGGATGAATAATGCTTTGTTCTGAAGATACTGTTTCTGTGTCTATACAAACATATACTGTCACAGGATCCTAAAGGGAAACTCTTACAAATGTCAAAAACAAGTTGGACTCGTGCCATTAACACTGTGAGGAAACACAGAGGCTGCCACCCAGAGATCCAGACAGAGTAGTTGGACCACGTGATTCCACCTAGAGTGAGATGCAGGAAGCCAGGCTGCCACCTGAGGGGTGCACTCAAGAGGGACTAAAAGGGATCTAAGGCACCGCTGGCCCTGTAGATGTAACATACAGATTCCTCTGTGACAATGCAATAGTTAGGGGTCTACCAAATTCGCAGCTGTGAAAATCAAGCCACAGACCATGAAATATGGTCTCCCACATGAAAGCTGGTCTCCAGCCACTCTGAGGGCAGAGAAGTGGCTACTGGCCGGGTACCCAGCTCTGAAGGCAGTGCTGCCACCAGCAGCAGCGGAGAAGTAAGGTGGCATGGTATTGCCACCCTTACTTCTGTGCTGCTGCTGGCAGCAGCGATGCCTACAGAACTGGGCATCCAGCCAGCAGCCACCGCTCTCAAGCCACCTAGCTTCAGGCAGCGCTGCCGTCACCAGCAGCAGCACAGAAATAAGGATGGCAATGCCACGACCACCTGACAAATAGGCTTGTGACCCCCTTTTGGGTTGGAGTCCCCAGTCTGAGAAACACTGCAGAGAAATTACACGTTTTTCATGGATTGGTCACAGCATAAACAGCAAATTTCGTGGACATGTTACACATCTATGAAATTTGGTATTTATGCTGTGACCAACCCCCTCCACACACACACACACACACACACACAAAAAAGTGTGATTTCCTCTGCAAAAGTAAACACCTAGTAATAGTTAAGGTAGAATGAACGGGATGGTGTTACAGCCCTTCTCATGTTACCTGAAGTAGGCTGCAGAATCAAAAAAAAAAAAAAAAAATAGAACATGAAACAATGCACAGTGGCTATGTTCAGTAGGGGCAAATACCACATCGTTGGGGCAGAATTGAACTGGGGACCACCAAAACCACATGAGCCAAAGGAGAATCCCCTTAATGGGGAACCAGAATCAAGCTGTTCTAGCTGCTGAGCCAGCCACTAGTGTGAGACATTATCAGATGCGCTAAGCCAGTGCGGTACAAACAACTTAGGGCAGGTCTACACTAACCCCCCAAGTCGAACTAAGGTACGCAACTTCAGCTACGTGAATAACGTAGCTGAAGTTCGAAGTACCTTAGTTTGAACTTACCTCGGTCCACACGCGGCAGGCAGGCTCCCCCGTCGACTCCGCGGTACTCCTCTCGCCAAGCAGGAGTACCGCAGTCGACGGCGAGCACTTCCGGGTTCGACTTATCGCGTCCAGACAAGACGCGATAAGTCGAACCCAGAAGTTCGATCGCTCGCCGCCGAACTACCGGGTAAGTGTAGACCTACCCTTAGATATTTGATGACCTACATCCCCACAATAAGCCTTATTCAAGTATTTATACGTTCTGCCTATAGGGAATGGAGATAAGAAAATATTGAGCAGACTGGTGAAGAGTCTGATCTGCACCCTTGCTGGATTTCAAAACAGCATGGCTCCATGCTACAAAATTACTTGGCAGTGATCAGAGAGGGATCGTAGATTTATAGTTGTACTGAATCCAGTCCAGCAAAGCCATCTGCAACTGTGTTAATGCTTATGTTTTCCTCTTTCTTTTACAAGAAACTTTCTAACAACTAGCGCATCTGTGTTTTGCACACCAGAGGCTTCAGTTTTCACCTTTAAAACTAAAAGCTCCATCTACATTAGAGAAACATGCACTGGTATTCATACCCGGGTGTAAATGCAACTTTACACTGCTGGGACTCACCACCACAGTTTACAGATGAAGTCACACAGCTTTAAACCACACTTTACATTAGTGCAGTGCATCTACATTAGGGATTTGGAATCGGTGCAACTCTTGCAATGTACTACACCAGTGCTAATTTCCCCTATTGTTCCTAATGCCTTAAGGGCATGTGTTCTGAAAACTTCAAGTAAAACATTAAGCCAGGAGAGCTAATAAATGCCATGGACCAAACTGCTACACCGTTTGGCACGCTATCCAAAACCCTAGAATGTTAAATACAGCAAATCACAGAGCTGGCTTGTGTGGAGACAGACTGAAGAAAATTGGACTATTTTTACATTAGAAAGAAAGAGGAGGCCAGAGAAAGGTGCTGCAGCAAGTGAAAGGTTTAGGTAACCTGGAATGGTTGATTCTAGCTCATCCAGTCTCCCGCTATCATTGAAATCGATTGGTTGCAATTCTAGAACTGAGAAAAGGGGGTGTTTCTTTATACAACCTCTAATTAATCTGTGGAATCCCAAATCTCAGCAATTTGTTTAGTGACATTTAAAGAGGCTTCTGGATCACTACATGTGTAAACAATATAGATGGTGATGACACAAGAAAGACAGCAACACTAAAACAACTGTTTGCACTTCCAAGTATACTCTGACCACCTGTGGGGATCAGGAGGGTAAATCCACTTGTGTAACTGGTCTGGTGCTCACACAGCTTTATACCTTTTCCTGAAGTATCAAGGCAGGAGACTGAACTAGGTATGCTTAGATACTCCACTGATGGACCCATATCAAAGACCTAAATAGATGGATGTGTTAGTTATTTATAGGTGTGTTCTCACAATGTGCTGCAGGGCACTGTCCAAACACATACACAGTAACACAGTGCCCCAAAGAGCTTTCAATCTAGAAAGAGCTTTTGGTACCTGGGGATAGAATTGAACCACTGGTCTGGCATATGCTACTCTCTAATGGTCCTAACCCTCTATACTGCACCAACTGTGAGCAAACTAGTTGGGAAGGTTCTGCAAGGAACAGAATCCCTGACCCCTTTCCCTGCTGTGGACACAAAACTGAACAGCTGCTCTAGAGCCTCAAACCTGCAGCAGTGTCTGTGTATTGTACCTTTTGACCAGCCAACTTGGCTGCTGAGAGCATTACTCAACATCACAAGACATTATACAGCCTCTCCTGATTTCCAGTCTCCCGTAGAGTTGCATGGCGTACTACTGACCTAGCCAGCATGTTAGCCTTCATACTGTAATGAACAGGCTAGTAGTATGTATGAGTTCTACTGCCCTCTACTGGATTAAAAAGAACCACTCAACTGTGTGTCATAGGGTCTACACTGCTGACAGGTAATGGAGATTCTTCACTAGCTGAAGTGATAGGGGGACTAAGCTTCTGAAGCAGGCAAATCTGAGTTCTGTCTCTGAAGTTCTGCAAGTCGAACTGAGGCCACAGCTTTGTTACATAATTTTCCCTTGGACCTTGCCACAGCTGTTAGATGACATACTACTTATATGTGAGCTAGAGCTAGACAGGAGAGAAGAAAGTGCTGAGCACCTGGATAACAAGGATCAGAAACAGCAAATACTGCATAAGAGACACACACTGCTGCAGAATCATAGCATTATTCCCTCAACTATGTTCCCATCCACAGCAACTACGCTCAGTATAGCTATTCCCAAATAGTTACTCAGCAGCTTGTGTTGGCTGCAATAAAATATTCCCAGTAAGTGCAGCATTTGACTCTATAAATGTGTACTAGTCTGTCTTCTTGTAATATAAGCACACGTAATTAGTTATTAATGAGTATGTGCCAGCTGGGATGCCTAAATTTTAATACAGTTACATGCCAGCCATTGGAAACACAAGAGTTCTTGGATAAAGGGCAGAATGAGGTCCAGCTGAGACTCATGGAGTTCTACAGTCCGACTCACAGGTAAAGCATCTTTAATACCAAATTACAGTTTCTTGGGACTACATCCTGCCTGGCTAGTAGTATGTACCAAGAGGCAGCATGGTATTCTTGGTGCTCTCCAGTCACTCAAGCTTATATATCACCTTAATAGCTGGGCACTTTCCACAAGATAAAAAAACCAACTCACTGAAATGACTCCTGTTGTAATCAAGGTGTGACACATTTAAGAGACTGATCTTTGCATTTCCTGACCTCAAGCCAAATGACAGAGTTGCAAGAAGTTATACGCCTGTTCCATGGCAGGGGTAAGTATCCAACAATTCCAGTGCCCATGAGCAAACCCATAGGGACTATCCAGTATAAGGGTGACAGAATGTGGCCTTAAATAGCAAATAATGATAAATACTGTACCACTTTTGCTCTTCCAAGTGCTTTACAAATATTAACTAATCTCCAGCGCCCCAGCACCTTACTGGGCATGGCATGGCCCTTACATAGGATCCAAAGAATTCTCCCTTTGTGCAAATGCAGGCTAAATCCTGCAAATTGTCACACTTGAGGCAAGCAATTTTTCTTCTTGTTTAATTGTATTTATTGACTGACACGCACAGGCCCCATGCTGTTCAAACTGTGCCATATCGCTTTTTACTCAGCATAGCAGCATCTATAATTTTACAAATTGATACATCCAGTCTATCATCATTTTGGAAGCATTAGTATTTGCACAAACATGCCCAAAGCCTCTTATTTTCCTTTTTAGATTTCTGCTGCAAGCAGATTGCAATTTTCCTATATCTTGTCATTGAGATTTCCTCCTCCCTCTTCCTGCCACCCGCAACAGAAATTAGAAGACAAGCTGCCAGCTCTAAAAGCTTTATAAATAAAACACAGTGCACACACAAAGGCTACACTTTTAAAGAGTATTTTTGTATCCTGGATGCATTTATAGAGGTCATTGCAACCAGACAGATGTTGCCATTTATGGGACCTGCATCACGCCACCGAAGATGCCATCGTTTGGCTAGATGACTATGCACATGCTAAATAAAGATGGGACCTTAACAAGCATTGTATGACCAGTTCTGCATCCCAACAGGTTGGGTCTCTTTGTACTGGCAGAGGCTTCTTAGGGCAGAAAGTGACCTGCCAGTTGTTCCTATGTAGGAGGGACAACATTTGGAACCATAGTAATAGTTATGGATCAAGACTTTGTTTTCTGGGATGAAACTAAAACAATGCTCCATGCTCCCCCTACCCCCGCTCAGCTAAGTAAAAACTAGCACTGGTTGGAAAACACTATATTTTCTGCAAAATTAATTTCATCATTCACAATATGTCACATTTTAGTCTCTCAATGAAACAAAAGAAACATTTTTCTATTTTTAAAAAAGAAACCATTTGGGGGTGTTTATTTCTTCCCCTTTTTCTATCTTCCCTCCCCCCTTTGTTTCCCCACCAGAAAAAAAAGGGGGGGAAGAGGGTGAACAAAATTGAAAGGGTGAGGGGGGAAACATCAACAAAAATCTGAAAATTTTGATCACAAAATTTTCAGAGAAAGTCTTTTTTTTCCTCCCCCCAATCAAAAACATTTTAAACAAAAACAAACAAACAAAAATGACCAGCTCTAATAAAATACTTTGCCTAATTCAGAACCAGTACCCCAGGCAAACATGTGAAGTGTAGGAGAATGCATTGGAAAGTCCAAGAGATCAATGACAACCCAGTGGTCCGTAGTGAAATTCAATGCTAGGTTACTTTCCTTTTTTAAAATCATGTATCTCTTTTAAGAGCTGGATGTTGCCCCTCAATAGCTGTCAAGTTGACCCATGCCTTGGGTAAATGCAATACTACATGTTAGGTAAGGCCATAAACAGGGCCGGCTCTGGCTTTTTTGCCGCCCCAGGCAAAAAAGCCTCCGCCGCCCCCCCCCCCCCGCGGGGGCTCCGCCCCCCCCGCGGGGGGGGCGGAGCCGGGGGGGGGGCGGCGAGCCCCGCCGGGGGGAGGGCGGCCGGAGCCCTGGGAGGAGAGCGGCGAGCCCCGGCGGGGGCTCGGCTCTCCCCCCCCCGGTGGCCAGAGTGCCGGGGGCAGGGCGGCGAGCCCCGGCGGGGGCAGGGCGGCGAGCCCCGGCGGGGGCTCGGCTCTCCCCCCGGCGGCCGGGGGGAGGGCGCCGGAGGGGAGGGCGGCCGGAGCCCTGGGAGGAGGGCGGCGAGCCCCGGCGGGGGCTCGGCTCTCCCCCCCCCCGGCGGCCAGAGCGCAGCCGGGGGGAGGGCGCGGGGGGAGGGCGGCCAGAGCGCCGGGGGGAGGGCGGCGAGCCCGGCTGTGGCCCCGCTCTCCCCGGCGGCCCGAGCGCCGCGCCGCCCCCCTCCAGGTGCCGCCCCAAGCACCAGCTTGGTTGCCTGGTGCCTGGAGCCGGCCCTGGCCATAAAGTATGTTGCAATGATGCTAGGTGGTAAACATGTTTGGTTTCAAGCCATAGCAGGGACATCATCTATGTAAGATTTAGGCTGAACCTCCTACAGAAGCCTTTAGACAGGCAAAACTCAGCAGAATTTTTTAAACACCGTTGGAACTTTGCAAGACTCATTGCAAGAAAACTAATGTGCTTTTGAATCCATATAGAATTCTTCAGTGAAGCACTGTACAAAATAATAATACAGTACAGGGATATTTTAATAAACTATCACAAGCAGTGAAAGCAAAACTGAAAAATAATTGTCTGATGTCTGTGTAGTGCCATGTGTATGCAGAGGCATATGGGAATTGCCCACACAATCAGACGAGTAGTTCAGTTAGTCCAGTACCTTGTCATTGAGAACTGAAATCTTCAGGAAAAAAAGCTCATGATGCCCTGTAGAAGACCAGTCTGGAATAGGGACGACCAGTCCGGAATACTCATGAGGGAAGTTTCTAAGTCTCTCCCATTAGTGATCAATTTATGCCATGAAGCATGAGGGGAAACGTAGACACACACAGATCTACCTTACGTAAATTTTGCTATCCTGTCTAAAGTAACAGTGGATTTTCTCATCCACATAAATATTTACTTTTTCTGAAGCCTACTAAGCTCCTGGCCTCAGCAGTATTTTGTGGCAATGGGTTAAAATGTATCTCCCTTTATCATTTTTAAATTTGTTGTCTTCCATTTTCATTGAACACCCCTGTGGTCTGGTTTTATGAGAAGGATAAAAAGGAGCACTGAATTTACCTTGTGCGTATTACTCATTGTATAGACCTTTCTCTTAGTCCCTCTTGTTCACCTCCCCTCTGAACTGATTAGTTGGTAAGAGCAAACGGAACAAATGCCCAATTTTGCCAAAAAAGTTGGGACGTCCGGGACAGGGCTTAAAAAGTGGGCTGTCCTGGCCAAAATGGGAGGTATGGTCACCCTAATCTAGATACCTAATATAGCAACTATTGCACTGGGAATTTAAGTTGAGTACAAGACAGGATGCAGGGGAGGATAGAATAGGCAAGAGAGGAGGAAGGTAGGAAATAAATCAACCCATTATTCTACACATCATTTCACTGATTACAATTACTTTTTTGAACTAAGTAATTCTAACAAATTAACTGTAGGGGGAACAAAGACAAACCTCGTATGTATGAGATCTGCAAAATGAGTCTGGTTCTTCTTATTGGGTGAAGAAACACTTGAGACGCAACATTTAGTAGAGACAGATCAGCTTTCCAGCATTTAACAACAAAAGGACTTGTCAGAAACCTGAGCATTCTCATTCTCTCATCCCTCATTCTTTCCTTCTGTCACTCCCCCAGTTCCTTACGTGGCCACAGCTGACAATCTGTTAGCAATGAGAAGTGTTTCTAATAGGCATCACTGAACTCTATAGGAACATTGGAAAGTAACTTGAGACCAATTAAATACTTTATCTCTAGGCAGCAACCAGGGCCCGCTCTAACTTTTTTGCCTCCCCAGGCAAAAAAGAAGAGCGCCGCCCTGCCGAAATCCCCGCCCCCCCCCATCGCCGCGCCGCCCAAAGCCCCGCCCCCCCAGCGCCGCGCCGCCCGAAGGCCCGCCCGCCCGAACGCCGCGCCGCCGAACCACAAAAATAATTAAATAAAAAATGGAGCGCCGCCCCGCCCCAAGGTGCCGCCCCAAGCACGTGCTTGGTCAGCTGGTGCCTGGAGCCGGCCCTGGCAGCAACAGATTGAAAAGTGGGAAAGGCAGTGGTAGCCAATCATAGATAAATGCAGTGCACCAACTTTCATTAAAACTGACTTCTGAAAATAAATCCTGCTGAAATACAGTTGGTACCTCATCATACTTATAGGGCTGTCCCCGCACCCCAGCTGGTACAGGTAAGGGCAACAGCAAGTGCATTGCATTAGTGTCTTATTTTGGGCTTGGGAACCTATTAGAGAATGACCAAAATCCCAGCTCTTAATACCCTCAAATTTTGTGGCTGCAGTCCATCCCTCCCTTTAATCTGCTGTGATGGGTGACCTCCAACACATTTTGGTATAAGCCTAGAATCAGGTGACAAGGCACAGTATCCTAATGAAAGCAATTGCTACGCCGGAATATCCTTCCGTCCCTCAGTTAGAGGAGTAGGTTTTAAGCCATTTGCCTTGTAGCTGGCATGATGTGGCTCACTAGAAGACAGAGTAGAAAGTCTGAAGTGGATGTGTGTCTGAAAGAGAAGCCTGAGGGCAGCCAAGGTGTTATTCATAACTTTGATAATGCAAGTCTTTAGGGAAATCTCCAGCTCTGAAATGGAGTAAGTGTCAGGGGGAAAATAGAAGACTGGTAGCAGCAGCAGATAAATTTCTCCCTTCTATTCCTTGTCCCCTCATCTGCAGAGATGAAGGTCAAGACAGCTCCCACCCCAAAACATCTTGTGCAACGCTGCACATGCCCTCGTGGCTGATTTGTTTTCATCAGAAGCCCTGAATGCACTGCTGAGATCGGGGGCTACTTGGTCATCTTGTGTATTTCATTACCATGGGGGGAGTGGCTCTGGTGCCCGTTCCAGAGGTTTGTGGGATTGGGAGTTGATGTTGAGGGAGGCTGGACCTGTTGCCAGAAAGCTCTCTCATTGCTGCTGTAGTCTTCCTAACTTACCAAGTGTCTCTCTTCTAGAAATGGGCTAAGGAGGTTGGATCCAGTGACGAAAACTCAGGCCATGTACATAATGAGCTGAAATATTTGAACCTCTCCTGATCCCTGGGGAAACTCTAGTCTGGGGCTGAATTTCACAGCTCAAAACCCATCTCTGCTTTCAAAAAAGACAGAATTTTTTTCCATTTCCCAGAGAATTTAGTGACCTTTCACGCAGTCTTTTCTTCTAACATTTAGTAGGTAACACAGCTCTGAACAATTCTGAACTACTGGGACTCGTCATAACAAGAAAATGAAGCCTTGTTTCTAACTGATGTTTGTCACAGGTTCTGCTTTATCGTGTTAAACCAATAGCTTCCCTCAATGCACATGTAAATATTTTTGCCACATGTGACAAATCTAAGAGCAGTAGTCTGGGTTTAAGGACACGCTTAAGGAAGAGAGCCACATCATGTGCTGAATTTTGAATTTGATCCCTGCATTAGCTGAAAGAGGTGTAAAATCAACTGAAGGCTGACAGCTCACTCTGCTATATATCTGAGAAGATTCTTGTGCCATGTGTTTATTTCAGATGCTACATGAAATATGTAGTGCTCATGAAATGTGTCTCATATACACTAAGGGTATGTCTACACTACGGGATTAATCTGAATTTGTATTATTCAAATTTGGGAAAAAGATTGTATAAAGTCGAATGTATGCGGCCACACTAAGCACATTAATTCGGCGGTGTGCGTCCATGTACCAGGGCTAGCGTTGATTTCTGGAGCGTTGCACTGTGGGTAGCTATCCCATAGCTATCCCATAGTTCCCGCAGTCTCCCCCGCCCATTGGAATTCTGGGTTGAGATCCCAGTGCCTGATGGGACAAAAAACATTGTCGCAGGTGATTCTGGGTACAGCCTCACCCCTCCCTCCCTCCCTCCCTGCATGAAAGCAACGGACGGCAGACAACCATTTCGCGCCTTTTTTCCTGGGTGAACACTGCAGACTCCATACCACGGCAAGCATGGAGCCCGCTCAGCTCAAGACAGCAGTCATGAACATTGTAAACACCTCGCGTGTTCTCGTGGAGTTTATGCTGAGCCAGGACCAGAAAAACGAGGCGAGGAGGCGGCGGCAGCGCAGCGACAAGCGTGATGAGGACATGGACATGGACACAGACACAGAATTCTCTCAAACCGCGGGCCCCGGTGCTTTGGAGATCATGTTGTTAATGGGGCAGGTTCTATCCATGGAACGCCGATTCTGGGCAAGGGAAACAAGCACAGACTGGTGGGACCGCATAGTGTTGCAGGTGTGGGATGATTCCCAGTGGCTGCGGAACTTTCGCATGCGTAAGGGCACTTTCATGGAACTTTGTGACTTGCTGTCCCCTGCCCTGAAACGCCAGAATACCAAGATGAGAGCAGCCCTCACAGTTGAGAAGCGAGTGGCGATAGCCCTGTGGAAGCTTGCAACGCCAGACAGCTACCGGTCAGTCGGGAATCAATTTGGAGTGGGCAAATCTACTGTGGGGGCTGCTGTGATGCAAGTAGCCAAAGCAATCACTCAGGTGCTGCTACGAAAGGTAGTGACTCTGGGAAATGTGCAGGTCATAGTGGATGGCTTTGCTGCAATGGGATTCCCTAACTGTGGTGGGGTGATAGATGGAACCCATATCCCTATCTTGGCACCAGAGCACCAGGGTACCCAGTACATAAACCGCAAGGGGTACTTTTCAATGGTGCTGCAAGCACTTGTGGATCACAAGGGACGTTTCACCAACATCAACGTGGGCTGGCCGGGAAGGGTTCATGACGCTCGCGTCTTCAGGAACACTACTCTGTTTAAAGGGCTGCTGCAAGGGACTTACTTCCCGGACCAGAAAATAACCGTTGGGGATGTTGAAATGCCAATAGTTATTCTTGGGGACCCAGCCTACCCCTTAATGCCATGGCTCATGAAGCCATACACAGGCAGCCTGGACAGGAGTCAGGAGCTGTTCAACTACAGGCTGAGCAAGTGCAGAATGGTGGTAGAATGTGCATTTGGCCGTTTAAAAGGTCGCTGGCGATCGTTACTGACTCGCTCAGACCTCAGCCAAACCAATCTCCCCATTGTTATTTCTGCTTGCTGTGTGCTCCACAATCTCTGTGAAAGTAAGGGGGAGACCTTTATGGCGGGGTGGGAGGCTGAGGCAAATCGCCTGGCTGCTGATTACGCGCAGCCAGACACCAGGGCGATTAGAAGAACACACCAGGAAGTGCTGTGCATCAGAGAAGCTTTGAAAACCAGTTTCATGACTGGCCAGGCTACAGTGTGAAATATCTGTTTGTTTCTCCTTCATGAAAACCCGCCCCCTTTATTGACTCATTCTCTGTAAGGAACCCACCCTCCCCCTTCCCCCAGCTTGCTTTCAAACCAAATAAAGTCACTATCATTTAAAAATCATTTATTCTTTATTAATAGATTATAAAAAGAGGGAGGGAACCCAGGTGGGGTTTGGGAGGAGGATCGGCGGGAAGGAAAAGGCCACTAAAAAAAGGTTAAAAAAATGACAGCCTTTTGCTTGGGCTGTCCACTGGGGTGGAATGGGAAGGTGTACGGAGCCTCTCCCCCCCCCCCCCCACGCGTTCTTACACGTCTGGGTGAGGAGGCTATGGAACATGGTGAGGGGGGAGGGGGGTTATACAGGAGCTGTAGCAGCAGTCTGTTATCCTGCTGCCATTCCTGAAGCTCCATCAGACGCCGGAGCATGTCTGTTTGCTCACGCTGCAGCCCCAGCGTTGCATCCTGCCTCCTCTGATCTTCCTGCCGCCACCTCTCATCTCGAGCGTCTCTCCTCTCCTCACGTTGGTCCCTCCTGTCCTCACGTTGGTCCCTCATGTCCTCACATTCACTGGCTTCTTTCCTATACTTTGAAACCGTGTCCTTCCACTCATTCAGATGAGCTCTGTCACTGCGGGTGGATTCCATGATTTCTGCGAACATATCGTCTCGCGTCTTCTTTTTCCGACGCCTTATCTGTGATAGCCTTCGGGACGGAGGAGGGAGGCTTGAAGAATTTGCAGCTGCTGGAGGGAGGGGAAAAAGGAGAGAATTTTTTAAAAAGATACATTTTGCAGAACAATGCTTATACTCTTTCACGGTGACCAACACTATTCACATTACATAGCACATGTGATTTCTGTGCAAGGTCGCATTTTGCCTCTTAATATTGAGTGCCTGTGGCTTTGCTGCTAGAGATCACAGACGCAGGTCCGGGCAACAGAATTTGGCTTGCATGCGGCCATGGTAAGCCATTGTCTTTCGGCTTCTGCGCCCTCCTTTCCCACATACCAAGCAAAGCCCGTTGAGTGCTGCGGTTTTCCTGTTAACCTTCAGCAGCAGAAAACAAACTAACCCCCCCCCCCCATCCAATTCTCTGGATTATCGCTTTATCCCTCCCCCCACCGCATGGCTGGTATCAGGGAAGATCCCTGCAGGAACCAAACTAACACCCCCTACCCCACCATGAATTCTCTGGGATGATCGCTTTACCCCTCCCCCCACCGCGTGGCTGGTATCAGGGAAGATCCCTGCTAGCCAAACGCAAAAAGCTCTGGGCCAATTCCCCCTCCCCCCCCCCCCCCTGCGCTTGGCTAACTGCAGGGAAGGATTTCTTTTCAGCCACAGGCAAACAGCCCAGTAGGAACGGCCACCTCTGTCCCCTTAATTAAATTCCCGTATTTCAACCAGGTTACCATGAGCGATATCACTCTCCTGAGGATTACACAGCAAGATAAAGAACGGATGTTGCTTGAATGCCAGCAAACACCGGGACCATACGCTGCCAGGCTCTGTCATGCAATGATACCAGATTACTTGCTGCAAGCATGGCGCGGTCAAGTGTCCTACCATGGAGGACGGAATAAGGCTGCACTGCCCAGAAACCTTGTGGCAAGGCTTTTGGAGTACCTTCAGGAGAGCTTCATGGAGATGTCCCTGGAGGATTTCCGCTCCATCCCCAGACACGTTAACAGACTTTTCCAGTAGCTGTACTGGCTGCGAATGGCAAAGTAATCATTAAAAACCCTTGCTTTTAAAACAAGTTTTATATTTTAAAAGGTAAACTCACCTGAGGTCCCTTCCATGGGGTTGTGGTCTTGGATACTGGGTTGGGAGGGTTGGGAGGGTACTTCAGTCAGGCTGAGAAAAAGATCCTGGCTGTTGGGGAGAACGGAGTGCTGGGTGCTCTCTGCAAGCTCGTCCTCCTCCTCCTCCTCTTCCCCGTCCACAGAATCCTCAGGTGTAACTGATGAGATTATCCCCGCCTCGGAATCCACGGTCAGAGGTGGGGTAGTGGTGGCGGCCCCCCCTAGAACTGCATGCAGCTCGGCGAAGAAGCGGCATGTCCGCGGCTCTGACCTGGAGCGACCGTTTGCCTCCTTTGTTTTTTGATAGGCTTGTCTGAGCTCCTTGACTTTCACGTGGCACTGATCCGAGTCCCTATTGTGGCCTCTCTCCATCATGCCCTTGGAGATTTTTTCAAAAGTTTTGGCATTTCGTCTTTTTGAACGAAGTTCTGCTAGCACTGAATCCTCTCCCCATATAGCAATCAGATCCAGTACCTCCCGTACGGTCCATGCTGGTGCTCTTTTTCGATTATCGGCCTGCATGGTTACCTGTGCTGATGAGCTATCTGTGGTCACCTGTGCTCTCCACGCTGGGCAAACAGGAAATGAAATTCAAATGTTCGCGGGGCTTTTCCTGTCTACCTGGCCAGTGCATCCGAGTTCAGATTGCTGTCCAGAGCGGTCACAATGGTGCACTGTGGGATAGCTCCCGGAGGCCAATACCATCGAATTGCGGCCACACTAACCCTAATTCGAAATGACAAAATCGATTTTGGCGCTACTCCGCTCGTCGGGGTGGAGTACAGAAATCGATTTTAAGAGCCCTTTATTTCGAAATAAATGGCTTCGTTGTGTGGACGGGTGCAGGGTTAATTCGATTTAATGCTGCTAAATCCGAATTAAAGTCATAGTGTAGACCAGGCCTAAGTGTGTTCCACCTGTACCGACTTGCTGTCTCTCGTCTTATACTTCATTTGAAGCTTTTTGGGGGTGGGAACCATATTGTTGTTCCATATTAGTACAGTGCCTCGCACAATGGGGTTCTGGACCATGACTGGGGCCCCTGGGGGTAACTGCAATGGAAATAATAATTCTAGTTTAAATAATAATAAATAATGCTATTTAGCACTTTATATATCTCCAGATTTGTACCAATACAGACTAATTAATCCTATAACACTCCTGTGAGGAAGATAAGGAAATATTAAAATCCTCATTTTATAGACATGAAAACAGAGAGATAGGGGGAGACTTACCCAGGACCTGTAATGATCCAATGGCAGAGTCTGGATTTGGACTTTCTAATTGTCCATCCTCTTGCTTCCTCTTCCAGAGCTCACTGCTTCTTTGAATTTCATCCAGGCACACACAAATAATTGATAAGCAGCACTGAAACCTTGAACGTTTTGATCTCTCCTGGGGATGTTCAAACACATGTACCGTAGACATGCATGGATGTCCTATGGTGCCTGTTGGAGGACTGGAGTGTTCTTTAAGCCCAGATGTAACTTTGAGCCAGTGTTCCTGCTAACCACTCAAAAGCATGTGGCATTCCGCTCTTTGGTGCTATGCAAAGCCAGATCTGGAATCAGAATTGAGCCCCAAGCATGTGTAGATTTAGAAGCAAACACGGTGACATTCTGCTGAGCCATGTCCTCTTGGGACCTCCTAATGGATCATAACTCATAATTGTGGAAGTCTCATGTGCAGTAATAACCCTTCATTTACTATTCCTGAATCCATGGCAATATGGACAGACACACAGACCAAGCCACCGCTTCAAAAGAAGAAAAAGGGCCAGTTGTCATTCATTCTAATTGTGGAACTGAATTCTCTATTTTAAACTTGGGCTGGCCAGGAAACAAGAATTTTGTGTCGCGACCAACGTTGAGGTTTGGGAATTTGTTTTCATTCTGCAGCGGGATAAAACTAAGACCCTTTGATATTTTCTGCAAAAAATGGAGAGAGAAACATCCTCCTCCTAGAACAGACAATAACTCAGTGGTTAGAGCACTCAGGTGGGATGTGAGAGACCCACGTTCTACCTCCCGCTCTGGTTCAGACCTGAGGCTCCCATATCCCAGGTGAGGGTCCTAACCACTAAGCTATAGGGTCCATCTCTCTCACTCAGATTAAAGAATTTTGGGGCCCTGTGCACTATGGAAATTTCACCACCACCACCTTCCCCATACATAGCCCACTCCACAGCACACACAGGCCTCCAAATATACCTGCCACACACAGACCCCCCAAAAACCCTTCATCAGCCCATACTTAACCTGATGGCCCCCACACATCCTAGCAGCCATGACATACATCCTGCTCACCTCAGCCCCACCAGCTCCAGCCCCCAACATCCCCCACTGGCTTCAGCTCCTCATCCCCTAGCCCTCCAACATTCCTCATTCGCCCATAGCTCACTCACAACTCACCCCCCAGCATCTGACCCACTGCCCCCCAAAACCTTCCTGTCCACTCACCAGCACCTGCCTCACCCCCTTCTCAGCATTCTGCCACCGTCCTAGGCTAGGGCGCCTCCTCCTGATTCCAGCCTCCCAGCTCTGGTTGCTCCCATCACCTATCCCACAATCGCACAGCCCCGCACTGCTCAGGTTTGGTCATGACGGAGGGGCAGCCAGACCAAATCTGAACGAGTGGTGTTGCGACCTGGCTAACAGGGCTGAAGCTTCACTCGGTTTGGTGGTTTTTCTGGTGGTCAAGGGCACCCCGGGAAGAGGACAGAGTGCAAGTGTACAAATATCAGGGGGTAGCCGTGTTAGTCTGTATCTACAAAAACAACAAGGAGTCTGGTGGCACCTTAAAGACTAACAGATTTATTTGGGCATAAGCTTTCGTGGGTAAAAACCTCACTTCTTCAGATGCAACAAGTGTACAAAGTGCACATTGGTTAATCCACACCTGCTCTGGCCCAATGAATATTTAATTATTTATACAAAGGGAAAACAGCTCAAACAGAGGAAATTGAGCACAAGCCTGACTCTATAACCTGGTGGTTATGGCATTCACTTGGGAGGTGGGCACCCAGTGTATGCCACTGTTCCCCTTGTCCCCCACAGGCTGTGTTTTTGCCATAGATGAAGTCACTGTGCATTATGTAGTAGGTTCTTCCATAAGCAAGATCCTTAATTTTCAGAAGTACAAGCAACCACAAATCCTATTGAAACTAATGTACCCTGAACATCTAGTTCCTGTATCTTGTTAGCCACAAGCACTGGTTAGTTATACCAGACTACAGCACCTATCTAGAGCTGTGAGCATTGTATAGTCTGGACCAATAGCAAAAAAGATCTCCAATCCACAGCATACAAAATCCTCCACCTTAACCTACTCATACCCCTATGTTTACAGACTGCTGCTACATACGTCCCCTTATCCTTCACTGCATCCCAGCTTTCATGAAATATAGATAGCAGAAACAAGCCAAGATGTATCTGAATCATAACTTTCCCAAAATGTGTGTTCAGATGCCTGATTCAGCAAAGCATCCCTATCCCCAAGTGCTTAAATGCTTTGCTAAATCAGAGCCTTAATTAACATTTAAAAAAAACATACACCAACACAACATAATGTTGAAGGGTTTTCCCCATGACAGTATTCCCAGCTTTAGGCCAAATTCATGTTCGAGGTCCAAAAATAAACAAAGACTGTATTTTGCCACCTCTATTACTATTACAAACCCAGAACTCACATTGTTTGAGAAGTAATTTAATAAGCTGTCATTTTGTTTTCCATGCTGCAGATGGGTACTCAAAACGGTAAAATGTAAAACTTTCTATAGGGCAGAAATTGTTTGGGACTGACAGCGAGTACATTGTGTGCATTAATGACAGGCGATATTAAGGAGATGATCTTTTAGGCTACATTTGCAACTCTCTCATTTTGCTTATTTATTTTAAGTGAAGTCCTTGATTTCTTGGTACAGTCTCCAGCTTTCACCTCATTTCCTCCAATTGTATTATTATTTCCCTTTTATCACTGTGAAGAAGGATTCTTATCTGGTTGGTTTTTCAATCTCTTTCAGTTTATCTGCCTGCATGGCAAAAGTAAATGTTCTGGGTCTATCAGAACAGTGTTTAAAGAGGTCTGAAAAAAGTGTGTGCCCGGGTGGGGGGGGGACGAGGCTATCAAAATCTGGGAGCAGCAGCTTTAATAACACCATGCTTAAAGTGAGCCTGTCAGCTACCTGGCTTGATTTTTTTTGGCTGGGTCTGTGACCCCTTATACCCTCTTCCCCAGCCCTCTCCCCCCCCCCCCCCACTTCAAACACTTGAGTGAACTTTACCTGGATTACTTTTACTGTTGGGGTGGCATAATTTTACGACATAGGGAAAAAGGGCACTTTGATATAGATTGTTTTATGTAATTGCATAAAGTCAGTGCCATGCTTTTTGCTGAAGGATAACTTAAGGTAATAAATGACTACAAGGCACCTCCATTCAAGGGCACATATATTTCCAGGAAACCATATCAAAGTCATCGTAAGGGTCCCCCCATCTGGACAGAACCACATCCTGGCATCCCACAGATAGAGCAGTTACCAATAGGCAATTCTGCATCTCAGTCTTGTAAAGGGGTCTGTATTTGTATGTAGATGCACCATGGCTTCCGGCTGTGAAACAAAATAATACAGAGATGCTTGTGAGTTATATTTCTCTGCCATTTAAAGGCCGCTTTGGTTGCCCTTTGCTTGTCACAGTCTGTTCAGTTTATCAAAAAGAAGATTGAGAGGTGACTCAATTACAGGGTAGAAGTACATTCCTAGGAAGAAAATACCAGGCTTTTTAATCTAGTGGAGAAAGGCATAAGAGAAACCAATTGCTGGAAGCTAAAACCAGACAAATTCAAAATAGAAGTTAAGCACAACATTTTAACAGTGAGAGTGATTAACCACTGGAACAAATTGCCAAGGGAAGTGGTGGATTCTCCACCTCTTGAGAGCCTCAACTCAAGACTGAATGCTTTTTTAGAAGATGTCTTTAGCCAAACACAAATTATTGGGCTCAGTACAGAGCAACTGGGTGAAAGGTAATGGCCTGTGATGGTCTGACTAAATGATCTAATGGCCTCTCTGGCTTAAACTCTATAAAACTATGATAATTTTATTGACACTCCAGGCAATCTCTAAATTTTGGTCCTTCTTCCTTCACAACGCCCCTAACGTGCAGCCTTCCCTCTCCATCCGTACAACTGAAACCCTGTACAGCCCCTCACTATTTCACCTCCTCTTGGTTACTGCAACCTACTCCTCTCCGGCCTGAACAAATGCCATCTTGCATTAAATCCACCCAAAATGCTGCTGCATAGTCATCTTCATAGCTCATCATTTTGACCGCGTCATCCCACTCTGCATCCCTCTGCTGCATCACCCCTTTTCCACTACATCAAGCACCAACTCTTTGTCTTCACTTTTAAGGCCCTTTATGGCCAACCCTTGCCCTACCTATTGTCTCTTTCACACTATAAAGTGAGAGAAGCCCACCTCCTCTCTGGCAGCAAAGCCGCCCTTGAGTGCTCATTGGTCCCTTTTTGAGAGAATAACCTTGGTGCTTTCTATTGTGCTGCCCTTTATACATGATTGGAGTTCCCCACAAGACTCCACAAGGCCACCACCACACTATCGGTCTTTAAATCTCTCCTTGAAACCCACCTATGCCGTAACTCCTATGGGACAAGCCTGGACAGAGGTTAGACAGCTGGTGTGCTGTGACAGATGTGGCGGCTGTTTACTAAATTGTTCATAACTGTATTGCTGTTATCTTGGCTCCCTCATTTGTTTATCATGTGCACCTGTCATTTCTTATCTTAAACTTAGATTGCAAGCTCTTTAGGGCAGGCATCATCTTTGGTACATATCTTTACAGCATCTGCTCACTAGGCACTATCACAATATAAATAGTGATACTCTCTTGGTGGGGGGAAAGCTTTTTATTTTTGTGGAAAGACTTTGCGCCCCACAGATGTTGCCTTGATATTCATGAATGAAGGCATTTGTCTCAACTTGGTAATTCGGGGTTTTCTTAACAACAACTAGTATGAAACCTACATTTTTTAACACAAGTTTCTTTTTAATTCCAACCATCAATATAACAGGTAATTATGTGGCTGCTGTGCTCAGATAATCTTGCAGCTCTCTCCTTTTATGAGAAAAAAATCTTAGCTATCCCCCATGGATCTGCTGTCATTCTGTTGTCTGATTATGTTGGAAGAAACATTCAACTCTCTGTTGTCTGGAGTTTAAATCCTGGCTGAGAAATCAAATCCACACAAATATTGCAGTGAGTTTCCAAAACAAGTGCGTATTAATTTGGGGTGTGCTTATTTTTATAAGGAAAGAGAGAAGGGAATTTTAGTCTTTTGAAGAAGCAGGAGTTTGGATGGAGAAAATATTATACTAATGTAGAAGACAATGAAATACGCACACACCAAAACATTGGTAAATGGCGGCTGGACTCTAACTTGAAATACACTCAAAGATGACAGAAAGGGATCTCACAATTGTTACTTGTGCTGTGCAACCCTCAGAAGGAGGTTCTAGGTTCATATAGACATTCCAGCTTTCATTTGCTCATTCAGAAACAGATTTCTTTACTCGAGTGAAGGGTCTGGAAATCGCCCTAGGTTAGGGTCTCTCAAAATTTCTTGTTACTGGGTGACAACATCCAAGTTTGAACATTCTCACAGTGATTCCACTTCTGGTTCTACCGAAGTTTGGTAGAAGGTGTGATAAACACAATAATGTAAAGAGAAATGGGACATGCTTGTAGAAAGAAAAAGGAAAAAAGATAAAGCCATATGGAGGAGGAGGACTTGAAAAATGCTGAAGGCAGAGCTGTGAAGAGTGAGACAAAAAGATGGGTGTTAAGGCTTGTCAACATACAGTTTTGCGTCAGTTTTGCTTAAGGTGGGATTTTAAAGTGAAGGAATTAAACTGGCACAAAAGGCTGTGTTGGACCAGGCTTCTTTTGGGTTAGCTTAAATCAGTTAGGAACAAGCTTAAAGGCAAATGGAAATAAAAGTGTCCCCACAAGGGAACAGTTTAACTAAAAAAGTACAAATGTGCATGTAGATAAGGTCTTAGGATATGTCTGGAGTGACTATACCAGCATAGCCATGCCAGCATAATTCCAAGTCTTGGACAGATTATGCTAACAGAAGGGTTTTTTCCAGAGGGGTAGGAACATTATCTCCCTGAATGACATTAACTACATCAGTAGAGGCACTCTTCTGTTGACATAGCTGTGTCTACACTGGGGGTTATGCTGGCATAGCTAGGTCGGTCAGGGGTGTGGTTTTTCACACCCTGACCAATGTATCTGTGTTGCTATAACTTAGTGTAGACCTAGCCTTAGAAAGCGAGAAAGAGAATTGGTGCCAATGGAAACAAAGACAAGAAAAGGTAGCACAGAAACTTTTTGAACAGACAGAAAGATATCTGGCAGATGCAGAATATGGAGAGCCAAGTCAGAGCATCTATGAGACATACCACCTTTGGAAGAACTGTGCTACCAAGGCAGGAGGGAAGCATTGCTATTTATTTTTAAATAGCACAAGATCAACTCATTTCTTTACTTAGAAAATCTTTCCTCCCTGTCCATTTCTCATTAGTTCCTTTTTCGAAACATCTGATGAAAAAATGTTACATTTCAAAAAGTGCTTCACGAAAACATCTAGGATTTTTCAAAATGTTCTAAAGATTTTTACACAACCTCAGAGTAGTTTTGGATGCTTCTGGGAACCCAGTTTTCTAGAAATGGTGTGGATTGGGTCCTTGTAGCATAAATGAGAGTTTTGAAAGGAAATTTACATTGCATGTGACATGCAAGTGGGCTCCTGGGCTGCAGCTGAACTTTATGAGGTAGAGGAAATAACATGGTTGGGTATTTTTTTTGTTTTTTTAAAAGTCACAAGAGTATCAACTTTCAGGAGAACGTTCAGATGTTTCAACCTAATCTGTGCTACATTAGGAAAGTTAAACAATTTTCACATAGGTGGCTCTGACAGAAGTTGGCACAAGTTTAATCTTCCAAATAAAGTATTTAGTGGAATAAGCAATAAAAGCATTTTTTTAAAAAGTCAAAACCCTGGGATTTGTACATTTCAAACATCACAGAAATTGGGTCATTCTCTCTGTAGACAGAAACTTACTGTCTGTACTGCTATGTTAACTGTTGTTAGTTATGTGCCAAAAACACACTCAGTGCTGCATGAGACAATGTGTAGGCAGTCCCTTCCCCATACAGCCTAAAATCTAATAGATAGCCTCCAGTGCATCCCATCTGGGTTTCTTAGATGTTCAGTTTGGTTAATTTCTTATGGACTGATCTTAATCTACTGCTGCATGAAGGAGTCTTGGACAAGAAGGGGGATTCAAATCCTTAGACCTCCCAGGAAATTTTGCTGTAGCCCAGTCCAGAACCTGCCCTCTACCATTCTAATAGTGGAACTCCTGTGGAGTAGCATCGCTTCATGGTTTGTGGGACATCATGTTTGGGGCATCCAACATCTGCTCCATGCTCCTGTGCCTGGTGCAGCTGCCTGTGTAGAGGAACTGCCAGAATCTAGCTCCAGCTGTGTGCCATTATGTAAAATGACAATGTAATACTGAGACTGAATCATGCAGATCATTAAGTTCAGTTACAATATCCATTCATCCCTGATGAAAATGTCCTATAGAATTTCATAGAAAGCTATGACCACCCTCTAGGGCTTTTACCTTACTTTAGAACTGAAGCGAGAACTATGCAGTTTCCATAGATTACCTACAGAAAGGACAAAACTCTGTAAAATTCTATAGTTTTATTTAAATTTCCAAGGAACTCCATTGTTTTCATCTCTATTAAATTCTCTAGGACTTTGTCATAAAAAAATTGAACGCTTGGCATTTACATACTCATATATAACCCCCTCATGCCAGCATGTCATGCTATAGTAGTATAGAGCCATTAAAGAGATGGATCATTTCATAATATAGCTTTAGTAATCTGGATTATTCCATAGACAGTTTTAAAAAGAGAGAGAGAGAGAGAGAGAGAGAGATCAGAGTCATTCTGTGGGCCTAATCCTACAAAATGGCTGATTGCTGTGCTACAAGTGGAATTCAATTAGGAGAGCTTGCCTAGGAGAGATCAGACCCTATTCTTGTTAGTACCCAATATGGATCAAGTATGTTGTTACTACACATTGACTGAGCAACTGAAAACGATTGCTGCATACAGAATGAGCTGTATCTGAGTTTTAGAGTTCAGTGACTTGGATCTTTAAAAATAAAGTAACATACTGAAAGAACATGAGCCACATTATAAATTAATAGGATTCAAGTTCTTAAGCAAAACTTTGCCATCGTTATAGTAAAATTTTCAACCATGACCAGAATAACATTTTGTTTGCCTGCCTCTAATAATAAAAATCAGCTCTACTATCAAATGTTTTAATACAACTTCTATCCCTATGCAAAATTATAGTATGCCAACTTCAGCGCCAATGTTTATGGCTGACTAAAGAATTCCCTGACATAAAAAGTTTTCAGTGAATGAGTGATGACTGCCTAAGACCTGATCCTACCCCAGTCAAGTCAATGACAAAACTCCCACTGACCTATGGCCATGCCCTAAGTGTGTATGTGTACCTCTGCCTTGTACTTTATGGAATGTTAGACCTGCTCAAGTGACTGTCACTGGCTAGTGGTGGGACTAGAGTGAATAATGCCTTAAGCAAAGGAGAATTATCTATATGCATATTTTGGCCTATATATGTCACCGCAACTTGTGTGCTGAAGCATCAGAGTATAAGGCTAGACTTACACTGAATTTTTTGGGCAAATTTCCTCAAGATTCACTGCCACTGACGCAGCCCCCCCGGTGGTAGCCACGGTGGGAGTGCTAATGCGGGAAAGGCTTTGACCTGATCTGTTTGGACCATGATGTTGTCTAGACCTGATCTGAGCAGTATTACAGGACACAATGGAAAAATGCCAATGCCCTATCCACACTAGCTCTCCAGAAAGGGCTTTGGAGTGGTGCACCTCTCGAAAGAAATCTAGCATTGACACAGCTCAGAGCACTGAATGCCAAGGTTTACAATAAGCTGTAGTGTTCTAATGCTGTAGAATTTCAGAACAAGACTCTGAAACAACTTAGTCCTGAATTGGTAAGTGATTCATTGTATACCCTTGTCTACGCACTCTCTGGGTCAAAGGGAAGATGGATACAAACCCTCACCTGATATCTGAGGGGAAAGGACTTTAAACCGAAGAATTACAGTGACAAGATTTCCAGGGTTTCTGTGTTCTCTGGGCTATGTGACACCATTGTGTCCACTGCTCCAGCAGTTCATTTGCATGCAGGAGCTGAGAAATTAAGACTAAAGTCATTAGAAAAATTTGCATTGTTGTGTCAAAAGCATTTAGCACTCGGAGGAATGATGTGCTCATCTCATTTTTGACAGCCAGAGCTAAATAACAGCAGCAGTGAGACCAGAGCCTGGAGAAAAATGTAAGGCACAAAGGAGTAATTAACCGGAGATTATCAATATCAGATATTTGGGCAATACTGACAATGGACAGCAAATGGAAATTATCTTATGGAAACATTAAAGTGGTGGTGTTTGTGTGTATGCAACAGGAATAGTCAGACTAAGGCACCAACAAGCAAGTGCTACGAATACTTCATAACATTACACCTTCCAGTTGAGAATCAGAGAGCTTTTCAAATGCTCATTACTTCTCACAGCTTCCCAACAAGGAAGGCAAAAGTTGTCATCTCCATTTTGCTAGAAGGAGAAATTGAGGCAGGAGCAGGCGAAATAGCCCGCTTGCGATCACACAGTTTGTCAGTGGCTGAGCAGCGAATAGGACGTAGAAGTCCCAATCCAGTGAGAGGTCCCTAGTGCTTCTCACACTTCTGACAGAACTAGTCAAATACAAACCATCTAAAGTACCTCTCGGACTAATAAAGTTAGTCACAGAATAAATTGTTGTGTGAAAAATTGTATCATATATTAAACCAGATCTACCTCTGAATCTCAAATATCAACAAAACTCTAAGGCCCATTTCGTCCCGACTAACTCCAATGTAATAGATGTTGGGCCAAATTCGTTTCTGATATTCTAACATTTGTTACTAGTTTATTCTTTTAGTAGGGCAGCATAGTGAACTTGAGGCTCATCAAATATGAGGCAACATCTGGATTCTACAAATGCCTATCAATATCTACTAATGCAATCTGCAGAGAGTCCCTGACCTCAGCCAAACAGCCACAGAAATGATGCATGAACCTGAGTTTTGCAATTTGAACAATTCTATAGTCAACACTGAGCCCAAACAAGAAAATACATCACGAGCAAGTGCAACCAGAATTGGATTTGAACTCAGAGGCAAGAGATTAGGCTTTATTGATCATCTGCTCATCTTGAATTCAGTGACTCACTGGGGAGTCTAGAAATCTGAAATTATGAGGTGGATATAAAATTCTCCTCTTCTATTACAGTATTTCCAGACTATGTCCCCTGCAAAGCCAAGTCAACTTACTATTTTAAATTATGGTGTCTGGCTCGCTGGTTTCTTTAGAAACCTTAGATGAATGACTGATAAATATACAATTAAATTTAAAATGTCACTTTCCAGGTTACCGAAATATCCACTGTGAGTTACATCCGCACCTCATTAAAGGTACCTAAATGTCAAGACAGATTATTTTCCTGTATTTGTTCATTTTACTGTCCAAATTTATTCACGGAGTGGCGGTCAGGAATTTACAGAATTACAAAAGCAATTGTTTAGAGCAGGAAAAAACAAACAGCATTGCTTAGTGAAAGCTGCAATCAATTTGTTCAGCACAGCATCCTGGAAAAAAACCAGCACCTTTGTATCAACTGCAAATTGCTTTACAAATTAATGTATAATTAAAACTTGCATTTCTGAGCCTCCTGCTGGTAGTTCGCATTCTGCTGAAGACTCACGTCATCCTAATACTTACCATTTATATAGCACTTTAATTTTCATTCGACTTCACAACAGTAATTAAGGATCTCTATCCTGGGGAGGCAGTTAGGATGCATTATATATGAGGAAACTGAGGCAGAAGTTAAGTGACTTTCCCAAGGCTGTGGAGAGATCAGATCAGTGCATAGGAGTTCCTAGCTCTCTACCCTATGCTAGGAGCCACTAGATTGCATCTAGACAGATTATATTTTTTACTTACATGAGGACCTAATATCAGAAACACAAGCTGTTTTCCATGCTGGTCTAACAGTCTGAAGAATGTTACTGTTTAACACACACAGTGTTAAAACATTAAGAGACAATGTCTTTCAAAATAAGGAGGGCTTCTTGCATGTACAATTGCATGTCTGCATTTCCCTGTGCAGTTACTGTGATTTCACAAGCAAATCTGCTTTGCAAATAAACCATATTCCATAAAATTTCAAAACCTCTCTCTCTATATTAGGATATTACTTTTTCAAAGCTTCTGGATGGAGTTGTCATGTCAACAGGCCTCTCCCACCTGGAAGGATGATATGTATAAGCTAAGCCCAGGGAGGGGGCAAGGATGTTTCGTGCCCTAGGCGAAACTTCCACCTTGCGCCCCCCCCCCCCCAAGCCCTGTGGCAGCTCTCTGCACTAAGGCGTGCCCCCCCCCCCCCTGCGGCAGCT
The DNA here is from genome assembly GCF_028017835.1 of Emys orbicularis. Lineage (NCBI taxonomy): Eukaryota > Metazoa > Chordata > Testudines > Emydidae > Emys > Emys orbicularis. The sequence goes on from NC_088685.1 coordinate 33,083,798, forward strand.
CCCCCCCTCCGCCCTGAGGCACCACCCCCCCCCCCCCCGCGGCAGCTCCCCCTGCCCGGGGAGCCGTGCAGCAGCTCCCTGCCCCAGCTCACGTCTGCTCTGCCTCCTCCCCGAGCACGCCATCGCTGCTCCACTTCTCCCGCCTCCTAGGCTTGCGGCGCCAATCAGCTGTTTGGCGCCGCAAGCCTGGGAGGGAGAGAAGCAGAGCGGGGCGGTGTGCTCAGGGGAGGAAGCGGAGCAGAGGTGAGCTGGGGCGGGGAGGTGTTCCCCTGCATGCCACCCCACCCCCCTTACTTGCTGCAGGCAGCCCTCCCCGCGTCCCCCTGCCCCAGCTCCCTTGGCCTAAATGACGACGACGACCGGGGCGGCCGAAGATCCGGCCGCCGCCAAAAGACCCGAAATGCCGCCCCCCAAATGCTAGTTTCCTAGGCGACTGCTTAGGTCACCTAATGGGTTGCACCGGCCCTGGCTAAGCCTAGAGAAAGACTTTCAGTGCTGACCTCCCCGAGAGAAAAAGCAAACCATTAAAAGTGTTGCAACAAGACCCAAGTTCATGTGGTCACAGCTCTAAAAGCATCTCTTCAGCTCATTTGTTCTTCCCTCACCTTGTTTATGTGTGCAGATGTAGGTAAAAATTATGTCTCTTATTGCTTTGTAAATGTTCAAACTATGGCCCAATTCTAGTGTATTTGCATTGCAAATAACTTGTTATTGGGTGGTGTGTTTCGCGAGGCCAAATCACTGCACCAGTTAATGGCTGAACTAAGTGTCCAAAAAGCGTAAAGAGAATCTGTTAGAGCCAGGTGCTCAGTAGGTTTTGGCTTGTGCTAATAAATAACCACTGTGTCACTGAAAGAACAGTTTTTGGTGCCTAACCCAGATCCCCATTAGACATGTGTTTATCACTACAGAGCATGGCCTTGGAGTCAGCAAAATCCAGGGCTCCACCACCAACATGCTCCATGACCTAAGGCAAATTCACTTAATCTCTGAACCTTAATTTACAAATTTAAGATATGGGTAAATTAACAGTGACTACCTCTCACAGGGTGGTGAGAGAATTAGTGTCTGGCCGGTTAGCATCATTACTTATATCTATTGCAGTAGCACCACAGGCGGTGGGTATAATAAGCCTGGGGAGGCGCTGCCTCCCCCAGCGCTGCCACCAGACCCCCGGTTGTGGGGGTTTGGCAGCGAAGTTTTTGCTTTTATTATGCCCCATGCAGATTCCAGGGCAGCTGAGGAGGTACATACCACCTCCTCAACCACCCTGGAACCTGCATGGGGCATATCAAAAGTGTCTTCTACAGACGCTTTCCCCCTGGCCGGTGGGTGGGCTGGGTCTGAGGAGGGGAGGCACAGCATGGCTGCGGCCAGCCCCGGGCTCCTCTGGGCGGGGGGGAGAGGGGAGGGCGCGGGCAGAAGGGACGGAGCTGGAGGCTAGTCTCCCCAGAGGGGGGCTCCACGCACTGCCCATGAGTAGCATCTACATTGGGGCCCCACTGTGTGTGTGTGTGTGTGTGTGTGTGTGTGTGTGTGTGTGTGTGTGTGTGTGTGTGTGTGTGTGTGTGTGTGTGTGTGTATACACACACACACACACACAGAGTCCCTGCCCTAATGAATTTACAATCTAAAGCAGGGGTCGGCAACGTTTGGCACGCGGCTCGCCAGCGTAAGCACCCTGGCGGGCCGGGCCAGTTTATTTACCTGCTGACGCGGCAGGTTCGGCCGATCGCGGCCCCCACTGTCCGCGGTTCGCCCTCCCGGGCCAATGGGGGCGGCGGGAAGCGGCACGGGCTAGGGATGTGTTGGCTGCGGCTTCCCGCCACCCCCATTGGCCCGGGATGGCGAACTGCGGCCAGTGGGAGCCGCGATCGGCCGAACCTGCCGCGTCAGCAGGTAAATAAACTGGCCCAGCCCGCCAGGGTGCTTACCCTGGCGAGCCGTGTGCCAAACGTTGCCAACCCCTGATCTAAAGTAACTTTAGCCTTGGTTGAAAAGGCTATAGAAGTGCAAATTAATTACCCAGTTTTGTTATTTAACTTTCTGGGTACCTGTAAAGGGGAAGTTATGGTGTTACAAGGTACATTCGATAGAGAGAACTATTTCATGCAACTCTGGAGACGTCTACAGCAATGTCTACACCAGCGAGCTTAGAGCAGCACAGCTGTACCGATGCGGCTGTGCCACTGTAAGATCACTCGTGTAGCCGCTCTAAGCCGACGCGAGAGAGCTCTCCCATCGACGTAATAAAACCACCTCCACTAGCGGCGGCAGCTCTGTCAGCAGGAGAAGCTCTCCCGCCGACATAGTGTGTCCACACGGGCCCTTCTGTAACTTATGTCGCTCAAAGAGGGTTTCCCTCCCCCCCCCATCCCTGAGTGACATAAGTTATACCAACAAAAGTGGCAATGTAGACAAGGCCTAAATTTCTGAAAGGCACGTAGGCGACATACAAAGGGATAAGCCCTTATTCTTTCCATATATAAAACCATAGCGCTACACTTACAGTCTATATCCTCCTATCTTGAATGCGTCTTTAATGTAAGAAAAAAATAAATTGACAAACAACAGAATCAGCAGAAAGCATCACATCGTTTTCGGATTGAGTTTGACTAATGTTGTGGTGGCCACTGAAGTTCAATGGGGAAGGAGGTGGAGAGGGTGTTTGTGGAGAAGGCTCTGCCTTGTTGTCTATTTCTTGGTCCACAAAGCTTTTTGGGTGGATTTTGCTGTTGGTTAGCTCTGAGGACTCTCAGACTCTGCATTTGATATCAAAATTAATTGTTCGCCAAGTGACCAAGCAAACCACATTGCTCTAATTAGAAACGGAGACTAAAAGTTACTTGTAGAATACACCCTGTATTTCAGTTTAACTGCCTCTCTTGTCTGCGTCCTGAAGGCCTTGTCTCCACTGGAAACATTTGTAAGAACTTTTCTGCTTCTGCTTCAATGCACATCCTGTCTACACTATAAATTTCTACTGTCAGTAGGGGAAGCTGCATGAGAGAAAAAAACATTTCCAAAATTCCCCAGGATAGATGCACCCACAGAGGTACTTCCCATCTACCACCATGTGCGGCTGCTACCTCAGGCCTTTACTGACAGGCACTCTAGGCTTCCCTTACCTAATAGTGCTGGACCCAATTCTTTGTCACTATCCTCCTCCAAGAACGGAGTTAGAACATGATCAGCTGAGTGGAAAGTGACAGGCACAGGTAAGGTACAGTACTCAAAAAGTTTGGGAACCACACACATGTAGATTTCTTCAAATCTTTAGCTTATAGCAACAAGGCTTAACGTAATGTGATAGTTTAACAGTCAGATTTGACATTTCAGATTCACATTATAGTAAGTTTTTTTCCCTTAAGTCTTTCAAGTGAGTAGTTGAAATTAAGTGCAAAAGTCCATTGGCTGGGCTTTAATCATTAATAATGGGTATACGCGTGCATTTTTTTAAAAAAAGGATCTATTCTATGCAGTCAGTGGCAGATGTGGGCGTAGTTGTCCTGCCCCTAGCAGTTTAAATCAGAGTGTTAGCTCTCCTTTAAAAAAAAGTTTCCAAGCCCTTAAAGTTGCAAGGAGAACCTTCTGAATGTGCTTCAGCTAGAACTGCCATGTCACAGAACTTTCCTACACACACACAAAATTGAGTCATATATGAGAGATAAGACAGAAAATATCATATTGCCTCTATATAAATCCCTGGTACGCCCACACCTTGAATATTACGTGCAGATGTGGTCGCCCCATCTCAAAAAAGATATATTGAAATTGGAAAAGGTTCAGAAAAGGGCAACAAAAATGATTAGGGGTATGGAACAGCTTCCGTATGAGGAAAGATTAGTAAGACTGGGACTTTTCAGCTTGGAAAAGAGGCTACTAAGGGGGGATATGATAGAGGTCTATAAAATCATGAGTGGTATAGAGAAAGTAAATAAGGAAGTGTTATTTACTCCTTCTCATAATACAAGAACAAGGGCCCACCAAATGAAATTAATAGGTAGCAGGTTTAAAACAAACACAAGAAGGTATTTTTTCCACACAATGCACTGTCAACCTCTGGAACTCTTTGCCAGAGGGTGTTGTGAAGGCCAATACTATAACGGGGTTCAAAAGGGAACTAGATAGATTCATGGAGGATAGGTCCATCGATGTCTATTAGCCAGGATGGACAGGGATGGTGTCCCTAGCTTCTGTTTCCTAGAAGCTGGGATTGAGTGACAGGGTATGGATTACTTGATGATAGCCTGTCTGTTCATTCTCTTTGGGGCACCTGCCATTGGCCACTGTCAGAGGACAGGATACTGGGCTTGATGGACCTCTGGTCTGACCCAGTATGGCCGTTCTTATGTTCTTATGACCCAGGTGTTCTGTACTAGCTGAAGCACAAAAGCATGTGCATCCACATGAAGGATCAGCCTAGCCAGACTAACCAGGAAGAATGAGGGGGTAACATAGTAATGATATTTTGCATTTCTGTGGCACTTCTTCATTCAAAGATCTCAAGTCATTTAAGAAAAACTAAGGCTAGGTCTACACTACAGCGGGGGGTCGACCTAAGATATGCAACTTCAGCTACGTGAATAGCGTAGCTGAAGTTGCGTATTTTAGGTCGACTTAACTGGCTGTGAGGACGGCGGCAAGTCGACCGCTGCCACGCCGCCGTCGACTCCGCTGCCGCCTCTTGCCGCGGTGGATTTCCGGAGTCGACGGCAGAGCGATCAGGGATCGATTTTATCGCGTCTTCACTAGACGCGATAAGTCGATCCCCAATAGATCGATTGCTACCCGCCGATCCAGCGGGTAGTGAAGACGTGCCCTAAGTCTACTCCTGGAGTGGAAGCAAAGAGAGCATTTCACAGACTGCCACTGCAACCAGAACTGAACACAAAATGGCAGCTGCCTCCAGCTAAGCTATGTACTGTACAAAATGGCAGCTATCTTAAGTGGTCTCCTAGAAATGTAAAAGTGCAGTACATGAAAACAAAGCCTTAGTGTAATGCAGCCACTTACAGCATCTATTTAACAGTGCACAGCAAAATATATACTCCACAATTTTAGGGCAGGGAGTGAGGAAGAATGACATGTCCATTAGAAACTCCAGTTGGAACATAAGTAGAATTGTGATGGATCTGCTCCCTCCCTCTTGTACATCCCCTTCCCCTTCCCCAGCCAGTGGAAGGGGAAAGGCCCTGAACCAGGAAGTGGCTGGGCTCTGTTTGGGGAGTGGGAGACGCATGGCAGCAGGGAGCAATGGACAGAACTGTATGTTGAACAGACTGTGACTGCTGGACATCACAACTTGGTGCTGTCTGTCTGTGTGAGACTTATAGGGGAATAGGAGTAGCTAAGCAGGGACCCAGTGAAAAAAGGCCTAATGAGAGACACTAACTGAGCCTGGCTTGGAAACCCCCAAATGCTTGACAACAGAGGGGGAGGGGGTTCCCAGGTCTGAAGAGCCCTGACTCTTGAGTGGTCGGCCCCATGGACCCAGACAGGAACTGATGTTGCTCACTTTGAACAGTCACTGTTTAAGCCATTGTACCTAGGGTATTTGCAACCCTCCCCATTCCTGCCAGCTATAATCAAAACCTTCCCCTTAGCCATGTGTCTGAGTGGATATTGGGACCCCCCCAGGGCTAGCGCCTACAAGGGCCTAGCTGCTGAAGCATCTGCAGTGCCTGCTTCCAAGATGCGGTACACCAGGCATGCTCTTTAACCATTTGGAGTACAGAGTAACCCCCATAATTACAGATTGTAATAACCTAATAGAATGGGCCCGTGAGACAGAGATTATTATCCCTACCTTTAGAAGAAGGGTTGTGGGATTCTTTATGATTACACTGGTCTACAATTTTTGATAAGTCGTCTGCTTCAGATGTGCTATTTATTATGTATTTTGATGTGCTGAATTCAAATATGACAATTAAAACAACTGATTGGCTACTGTTTCTAAGATACTTAAGTTTTTACATTTTATGTCTATGTATATTGTGTAGATAGTAGAGTTTTAATCATAAATTGTAAACCTAGGTCTTTTCATGTGTTTATGGTTGCTTTACATGATAATATTTCACCTGTCTTGTTTATGTAACACTTTAAAAATCAGCAAAAGGGTTATATAAATAAAATTTATTATGAAACAAAAGGCAAAAAACTATTATGTACATAGTTTAGTCCTATTCAGTGTCTACTCGGCGCTTCTTGGCTTGTCTCTTGTATTCATTAAATGGAGCATCTCTTGTCACTGTCCAGCAATAGTCTGCAAGCATTGATGGGCTCCATTTGCCCTGATAGCGTTTCTCCATTGTTGCAATGTCCTGGTGAAATTGCTCGCCGTGCTCGTCGCTCACTGCTCTGCAGTTCGGTGGAAAAAAATCTAGATGAGAGTGCAAAAAATGTATCTTTAGTGACATGTTGCAACCAAGGCTTTTGTATGCCTTGAGGAGGTTTTCCACTAACAACCTGTAGTTGTCTGCCTTGTTGTTTCCGAGAAAATTTATTGCCACTAACTGGAAGGCTTTCCATGCCGTCTTTTCCTTGCCACGCAGTGCATGGTCAGATGCATCATCTCGAAGAAGTTCACGAATCTGAGGACCAACAAAGACACCTTCCTTTATCTTAGCTTCACTTAACCTTGGAAATTTTCCACGGAGGTACTTGAAAGCTGCTTGTGTTTTGTCAATGGTCTTGACAAAGTTCTTCATCAGACCCAGCTTGATGTGTAAGGGTGGTAACAAAATCTTCCTTGATTCAACAAGTGGTGGATGCTGAACACTTTTCCTCCCAGGCTCCAATGACTGTCGGAGTGACCAACCTTTCTTGATGTAGTGGGAATCTCTTGCACGACTATCCCATTCACAGAGAAAACAGCAGTACTTTGTGTATCCAGTCTGCAGACCAAGCAAGAGAGCAACAACCTTCAAATCGCCACAAAGCTGCCACTGATGTTGGTCATAGTTTATGCACCTCAAAAGTTGTTTCATGTTGTCAGAGGTTTCCTTCATATGGACTGCATGACCAACTGGAATTGATGGCAAAACATTGCCATTATGCAGTAAAATAGCTTTAAGACTCGTCTTCGATGAATCAATGAACAGTCTCCACTCATCTGGATCGTGAACGACGTTGAGGGCTGCCATCACACCATCGATGTTGTTGCAGGCTACAAGATCACCTTCCATGAAGAAGAATGGGACAAGATCCTTTTGACGGTCACGGAACATGGAAACCCTAACATCACCTGCCAGGAGATTCCACTGCTGTAGTCTGGAGCCCAACAGCTCTGCCTTACTCTTGGGTAGTTCCAAATCCCTGACAAGGTCATTCAGTTCACCTTGTGTTATGAGGTGTGGTTCAGAGGAGGAGGATGGGAGAAAATGTGGGTCCTGTGACATTGATGGTTCAGGACCAGAAGTTTCATCCTCTTCCTCGTCTGACTCAAGTGAGAATGATTCTGGTGCATCAGGAACCGGCAGTCCTTCTCTGTGGGGTACTGGGCGTATAGCTGATGGAATGTTTGGATAATGCACAGTCCACTTTTTCTTCTTTGACACACCTTTCCCAACTGGAGGCACCATGCAGAAGTAACAATTGCTGGTATGATCTGTTGGCTCTCTCCAAATCGTTGGCACTGCAAAAGGCATAGATTTCCTTTTCCTGTTCAACCACTGGCGAAGATTTGTTGCACAAGTGTTGCAGCATATGTATGGGGTCCACCTCTTGTCCTGATCTCCAATTTTGCAGCCAAAATAAAGGTGATAGGCTTTCTTAACCATAGTGGTTATACTGCGCTTTTGTGATGCAAAAGTCACTTCACCACAAACATAGCAGAAGTTATCTGCACTGTTCACACAAGTACGAGGCATCTCTGCTCACTTTGGCTAAACAGAAATGTGTCCCTTTGCAAAATCAAACACTGACAAATAAGAGAGCACGACACTGTATGATTTTTAGAGCTGATATAGGGCAATTTGTTCAGCAGAGTGATGTAAGCTTCGTTATGATTGCATCATCCATGACTTCTAGGAATAACATGATGCAATTCATATCATGTATGACGCAATACCAGCTTCAGATTGCATCATTCATTGTTTTGCCTAAAAAGCAAGTACTGTCCAAACCCAGTCATAGATTTATTCATAGATTCAGTCAAAGATGTATTTTAGTCATTTCTGGTTTAAATTGAGATCCCTTCCCTTTATAACTCACTTATCCTCCGCCATTCCCAAGTCAAGGGTCGTATATACTGACACAATAGCATATCTTGAAAACTAGAGCCAATCAACAATTTTAAGCATCCTTTTCATTCTCAGTGACCCAGAATTAGTAAAGTTTGACTACATTTATTTCAGAAGCATTTTGGCTGTAGAGCAGTGTTACAAGTGGTCAGGAGTTTGGCTTTATATTTCATCTAAAAGACATCACCTCCACCAGCGCATTGCCTCCTTTAGCATGGGGTGAGACCTGGTTCAGGATGGACTCAAAGGGAAAACTGCTGCCTACCAGAGAGCCAGCACTCTGACTGACACCTTGATCCTGCAAGGTGCTCAGCAAAAGGTGGACCCCGCACCTGCAGGGGCCCCACTAACATCAATAAGGTTGGTGGGGGGAGACCTTAAAGGATGGGGCTTGAGAGAGCACTTTTTCCTTCAAGTGTTCAGCAGCCTCTCTCAATGGGCAGATTTAAAAGAAACAATTCTCTACAAAAGGCACTGCTACTAAAATGAAAGCCTTATTGCTACAAACCATTTTTTTAAATTCTGAGAATATTTGCATATTTATACAAATATTTTTCTGCCAGACATGACTTCATCTTACCCATCGTGTCTGAAAACAATTTTTAGTACTACACTTTAGAATCTCTCTGTGTTAAAATGTGTATTTTGCAAACATTTTTCATAAGGTAATGGTTAAATTTTCTCAGCTTGGCTTTGACTTCATCTGCAGAAAGACGACTGGGATAAACTGAATGCAACTAAAAAAAGCATTGGGTGTGGACTGTGAGTGATGGAATATCACTATGCAGTATAGGATATTAAATCATACTTTACTTAGGATTTGGAGCATCCAGAATTTTAGATTCAGAATTCAAGAATCTGTATTTCAAAGCTTGCCTCTCCTTATACTGAATAAAACATGATTTGTGTTTGCTTACATTCTGCATTTTACACTGACTGGAGCTATATTCCAATGCAAGTCTCAAAGGCAAGCCTCTTTATAAAATGTAGAGAGCGAGCGTAGAACATTTGACTTATAAGCTTATTGTACTTTCAACTACACTAGTTAATTATCCTGTTAAAGCAGCTGGGATAGCTGAGAATTTGTTGTTGTTGGGTTTGGTTTTATTAATCGGGGTATTACTTTGAATTGTTTCATTGCAACACTAAAATTTGTGAATTGTCTCGGTGATTAATTTTCTTTAGTCACTTTATTAGTGTATTACAGAACCATTATCAAATGGACTTATCTAGGAGTTCAATGCTTGGCCAAAAATCTTCACAGTCACCAGATAGATTAATATAACCTTGGCTCACAAAAGCACTTGTATAAATTCCAAAAATAAGGCAGTTCATTCACCATACACTGAAATGCAGCCACTGCTGGGGTGGAATGTATCTGCTGTTTAATATATCACAGCAGTACTATGCAACTCTAAGCCAAGAAGTGAATACAAATACTATATCCAATGAAACAGCAGGGGAGTTTTGGATATACAAAATGGAGTTGCCCAAACTGGAATTTGGCCAGAATGCTGGAGCTAATACACTATTCTTGCTTTAATATAATCCCAAATTTTATGTCTTATCTAAAAGATGGCACTCCCAAAAACAGAGTGCCTCTAAACAGGTTCTGCATGGGTGCAGGGATCTGCCAGTGTAGGATTAATGCCTTGAAGACCTTTAAACTCTTCTGGGTGGGGACATTGTCTACTGTGAGGTGCCTAACAGATTTCAGATTTTATACAATGATATATAATTTTGTTGTATATAGAGCTGAAAATAACCAGTTACTACACTGTCAGCAGTGAATGTGCTCTCAAACACGGCACCTCCAAACAAACACTAATAAACAGAGAAAGAGCAAGACAGTTCCTGCTCACAATCAAAGAATGACAAACACCAGAATTAAACTACAAGCAGAAGGGTTAGAGTAAACCTCCTATAACAAAAGTAGAAGTGTTTCCTCCAAAGTCCTAGGTGGTCTTTATCCCCCACAACAATCAAACAGATCATTTTTCATATGCTCCCTGTTAGACAGTATGTAGGGATTTGACACAAAAGATTCCCAACACCAGGTTGTTTTCTCAGTCTTACTTGTTGCAGATCTGTATAATTATTTTTGATCATCAGAATATCAGCCAATTTAAGATAGAATAAGAATCCTAAATGCTTATTTGTAGCTCTTACCTCTCTATACAGAGAAACTTGGAACCATTTGTGACAGATGAAAACAGGATGAGAAAAAAATCTAAGTCTTTCTCTGAACACTCAATATTCCCTTTACCTGTGTGTGAATGTAGATCCTTCAGGTGCTTCAGTTAGTGGTAGCCTGACCTGAATACTTATCTTACAGCACCTGGAGTAGGCTGGGCCAGTAGGTTATTTTTCCCCACAGCAGGGCATTCTGGGATAGCTGAAGTAACTATAAAAGAACAGTCTTCTCACAAATGGGACTTTGCTCAGAGAGGGGTTAAGACACCAGTCAGAGTAGTATGTTAATTCTGTAAGAGAAAAGGAATTGTTTTTTGGCTTTACTATGAATGTGTTAATTTTATTAAGTTTTTTTTTTTCCCCCCAACTACACTCAGAGTGAAACGTGCCCACTCCTTCTATCAGCATTCCATTCTTAGTTGATTTTCCACTGCTTAAAATAATCAGGATAAATTTGACACCATCAGATCAGGATTAAACAAAGACTGTGAATGGCTAGCCAACTACAAAAGCAGTTTCTCCTCCCTTGTGTTCACACCTCAACTGCTAGAAGAGGGCCTCACCCTCCCTGATTGAACTAACCTCGTTATCTCCAGACTGATTCTTGCCTGCATAGTTATACCTGCCTCTGGAAATTTCCATTACATGCATCTGACGAAGTGGGTATTCACCCACGAAAGCTTATGCTCCAATACATCTGTTAGTCTTTAAGGTGCCACAGGACTCTTTGTTGCTTTTTACAGATCCAGACTAACAGGGCTACCCCTCTGATACAGGATAAATCTCTATAGCCTGGAAAAAGTTGTTGCAAAAATAATTTGATAATAAGTTTGCTAAGCTTTCCATTTCAAAGCCACAATACTGCCTGCAATTCTATACTCACTTCCCTCAACTCACATCTCCAAGTTAAATTACTCAGGATAATACATTTCTCTCTCAGAACATGCCTGTCATGTTAAGTGGCAGAAGTCCTCCTACATCTCTCAGCACAAGTCTATGTAGTTACACAACACTGAATTTGCTAATGAATGGCCCCTAATCGTCTTGGATTTAAATCCCATGTGGAAAATACTATAAAGGTAATCCCCAAGGGACAGAAGGCAGTACATTTTCTGAGCAGTCAATACAATTAGAAGAGACAGTCTTGACCACATGAAGTTAAAGTCATATTTTTTTAAGTTTCTTTCCTCCAAGGCTCTGAGAAATACACTAACTGCTGATTTTTTCATCCTTTCACACAGACATGAGAGAGGAATCAGATGTAAACACCAAAATGGGAGACTGATACAATAATCATCCAGTGCATTGTTGTAGGAGAGCACAAAGGAAGCCATTTCAGTATATAATGTTGGGTCACACTTCATAAACTACAAATGGATCCTTAATAATTTTTTTTTTTAAATGGAGATATCCTATCTCCTAGAACTGGAAGGGACCTTGAAAGGTCATTGAGTCCAGCCCCCTGCCTTCACTAGCAGGACCAAGTACTGATTTTGCCCCAGGTCCCTAAGTGGCCCCCCCAAGGATTGAACTCACAACCCTGGATTTAGCAGGCCAATGCTCAAACCACTGAGCTATCCCTCCCCCCAAATTATAACTAGATGTTTTAATAAATGGTTCATCAATTGTTAGAGTCCAACGGCTAAATAGGTTGCTTATAGCCATTTATAATACCTATTACTCAAGGGCTTCTAACCATCTGCAACACGTACTACTCATGTCTGTAACATCTTGTAATCATTTATTAACCCTTTATAAATGGAACCTTAATATAAAGTGACTCAATTTTGGTTTTAAGTCTCTCTGGTTCTTTTTCTATTTCTTAATAGGAATATTATGTTTATAGAGCATGTTCCCTAAAGGTTACGTGTCTGTTTTCTATGGAGCTGAGGACCCCTGCAGTGCATTCCAGAATGTAGCCTGCATAACCCTCTGACCTGAGGTGCTTAGAGAGTCTTCTCCCCACCTTTTCTGCTGCTGTATCCATGTAGGAGCAGGTCAGAAAAGTTAAACTAAAAATTGAGTTTGTAATTTTTTATCTGCTCTTATTCCAGGTGGAACAGAGCAATGGGGCTAGTTCTGGAAAGTTAGAGCAGGGGGGAGGACAGAGCAGAGCCAGGGTAGAGTACATGGAAATGAAAAAGATGAAACAAAAATAGAAGTGAAGAGAAGGAGAAGCAAGGACAAGAACAGAGAGACAACAGAAGAGAGATACCTGTGCACTGGATAGGTCATTAGAATATTATGAGCTAAGTTAATAGTTCCTCTGGTGACCGAATACCAAAAACAGTTATTTTATATTTGTGGCACTCAAACCAATGAGTTGTCATTCTTCATTCTATGTAATGTTCAATACAATGATTTTTCCTGATTTGTACAGTGAGTGATGAACTCTTAAGATCAACAATAACCATTATATGTCTGACAGAACCCTTGTTGACAAGGAAATTTGGCAACCAACCACATGGTGCGTCTAACACACCTGTAACACTACATCCATCATCTAGCAGTGAAATGATGGGGAATAGCTCACCCCAGAGGTTCAGATAGATTTCCTTCATTGTGGAAGTAAGAGACCCATCCCAGGTCGAAAAACAATTCAATTTGACAGTCCATAAGCATGGTCCAGACCTGAAAGCAGCACACCATTCATTGAACATAATCCTCAACTATTGTGTGGAGCGGACTTCTCCAGGGACTGTAAGGGTACAACTGCTGCTACAGAAACTCCATCATCTAGCTGCCTGCAAGGACTGTAAAACATCTTCAACTGCCTCACATCGAATGCCTCATAGCTACTCTTCAAAAGCAATAGCAGAAGCCTCTCTTGCTATCCCAAGCTCAAATTTTGAAAAAAGGCCTAGGAAACAGTGTTGGCTCCTGGAGACTTAGAGGAGTTTGACCTCTTCTTCCACTATTCCCATGGGATCCCAATAAGCCTTTTGAAATTTCCCAGAAGCTATTGCTTCAGGAAACAGTGCCAAGAACTGTAGGATAGTTACCTAGAAAGCAGTGTAACTGCAACCAAAGAATGTGGTGTGCACCGGGGGAAAAACCACACCTACAACAGCATGGTTAGCACAGACACTGCAACATTGGTACTTACATCAGAACTAGCCTACAGGTTCAGTTATCAGCAGTTCAGTTCTCTAGTGCAGGCACAGCCCTAGGAGCCACCAGCAAGACTGAACACGATAGCAACATTTTTTTGTGAAGGCAGCCACGTCCCCACAAAGTACGGCAAGCTTAATAATACTTCTCTGGGTGTCACTTTTGTAGGTAATACAAGTGATATAAGGGTGATTCAATTTTATAATTAAACTTCCTCTTGGAGATATCAAGGTACTTCTGATGAGACCACCAATTGCTTTTCTGACTCATCTTAACTCTAACTATAATTGACACACACACAACCTATTTCCTAGTCCTTATGAGCCAAGTTATAAATAATTAAAGAAACAATGTATTTTAAAGTGCTTGGCATTTCAAAGCTACTTTGACAAATACAAAATAGAAACTCTTGATTAAACATGAGCACTTGATTACTGGCCTTTCAGGGAATATGTTTGGTAACAAAAGCCCGTATATTCAAGAGGAATGTGATATTTGTGTCTGCCCATATTTCTTTGTTTAATTTTTATTTTGTCACCTCAATAAAGGCAGCTTAAGGGAACTGAGCTTGCTCCTGATGAAGTTAATGGAAGATTTGCCATTGACTTCTATTAGAGTAAGATCACACATCCCAATTGCTTTTTTTAAAAAGCCACATACACTAGTGATACTTGGATGGACAATTATATAGATCCCACTGTTTTAGCTAGCTGTGGAGCTTTCATGACAAGTTGCTGTACTATAATGCTGCAGGAACACATACCTGCTAAGCTTGACCCGGCTAAGTCACAAGGAAATCTTGTCAATCCATGAGATTCTCAGTGCTTCAGAGATGACTAAAATAACTAGATGATGGAAGCATTTTTCACTATGTCATTGTATTCATTTCAACTATCAATAGCTGTAGGGAGGGATTTTCAAAGCACTCGTTATTGACCTAATGGTGGTCCCATTAAATTCAATAGGAGATTCAATAGGGGAGTGAAGTAAGGCCAAAACTGAGCCCTTTTGACAATCTCACCTTAAATAACTAGGGTCATGGCTACACTTGCAAATGTAGAGCGCTTTGCATTAAACCAGCCTTCAGAGAGTGCAGTAGGGAAAGCACTGCAGTCTGTCCACACTGAGAGCTGCAAGCGCACTGGTGTGGCCACATTTGCGGCACTTGCAGCAGCACTGGGAGCGGTGCATTATGGGTAGCTATCCCACAGAGCACTTTTTCCCAGTTCCTGGAAGATTCTCTGCACCTTGAAGTCTTCTAGACGATCATGATGGTCCCTTCTGACCTTAAAGTCTATGACTCTATTCTGGTGCTGTGGCTTGTGGGAAGGGAACGGGGCATTCTGGGTCCTGTCCCAACGCCCCGTGATGCATCGGTTCACATCCCAGCAATCCCTGTGCTTCCGTCCACACCTTTCAACATTTTTTGTACTGCGCGCTCTGTCTTCCCTTTCAGTCTGCGGGAATGGAGCCCGAACTGCTGAGGAATATGCTGACCAGTCTCGCCAGCATGTCACGTTTGGCAGTCGAGTTACTCCTTAAGATCCAAACTGACAGTGAGGAGTCCGATGATGATATCCACTCGAGTAACACATACGACACGAGATTGCCTGTGGCATTCACGGACATGCTCACCACTGTGGAACGCCGCTTTTGGGCTCGGGAAACAAGCACTGAGTGGTGCGATCACATTGTCAGGCAAGTCTGAGATGATGAACAGTGGCTGCAGAACTTTTGGATGAGAAAAGCCACTTTCATGGGACTGGGTGATGAGCTCGACCCCACTGTGCGGCGCAAGGACATGAGATTGAGAGCTGCCCTGCCAGTGGAGAAGCGGGTGGCTATTGCAATCTGGAAGCTGGCAATTCCAGACAGCTACTGATCAGTCGCTAACCAATTTGGAGTGGGAAAGTCGACCGTTGGAATCATGTTGATGCAAGTTTGCAGGGCCATTAATCGCATTCTGCTCAGAAGAATCGTGACTCTGGGTAACGTGCAGGACATTGTGGCTGGCTTTGCACAAATGGGCTTCCAACTGCGGAGGGGCGATAGATGGGATGCATATTCCAATTCTGGCACCAGCGCACCTCGCCTCCGAGTACGTTAATCGGAAGGGGTATTTCTCTATGGTTCTCCAGGTGCTTGTGGATCACCGTGGGCGTTTCATTGACATTAACGCAGGCTGGCCTGGAAAGGTGCATGATGCACGCATCTTTCGGAACACTTGGCTGTTCAGGAAGCTGCAAGTTGGGACTTTTTTCTCAAACCAGAAGATCACCATAGGGGCAGTCGAAATGCCCATTGTGATCCTTGGAAATCCCGCTTACCTTTTAATGCTGTGGCTCATGAAACCCTACACAGGGAGCCTTGACAGCAGCAAGGAGCGGTTCAACAACAGGCTGAGCTGGTGCAGAATGACTGTGGAGTGTGCTTTTGGCCATTTAAAGGGCCGCTGGTGCTCTCTGTGTGGGAAGCTGGACATGGCCGATGACAACATCCCCCGGTTATATCCGCGTGCTGTACCCTCCATAACATTTGTGAAGGGAAGGGTGAAAGATTCACTCAGGCATGGAACTCGGAGGTTCAACACCTGGAGGCTGAATTTGAACAGCCAGAGAGCAGGGCTATTAGAGGGGCTCAGCGCGAGGCTGCAAGGATTAGGGATGCCTTGAGGGAGCAATTTGAGGCTGAAAGCCACCAGTAATGTCTGGTGTCCTGCACGGGAGTGAAGTGCAGTGGTTCCAATGTTAGTAGGAATCTGTGTTTGCTACGCTGACTTGCAGTGCCTGTTGCTTTCCTGGGCTAAGGTATCTTTTACTTTATGCAATAATAAAGAATGTTTTCAAAGCCAAAAAATCCATGTATTGAAAAGAAACACAACTTCTTGGGAAACAGAAAGGGCAAGGGGGTGGGGTGGGGAACGGTACAATCACAGATTTGCATATGTCCTGTTATCATACTCAGCCTTCCTGTCTGGAGTGCTGTGCAAAGAGTGCTGCACTTCAGGATGGCTATAATACATGGTGATGGGGGTTGAGTGCAGTGGGTAAGGGTCATAGTTTTCAGGGCTGGGTGGCGAAGCTACAGGTGTTGGAGGCAGCTGGTGGCGATAAGAACCCGGATGTTGGGGAAAGTGGGTTGAAGGTGACATGGGGGTACAAAGTAAAGAGTTTTGGGACAAGGGCTGCGGGGGAGGGGGGAGGGCGCGGTAGTGCTCCACCTGCATGGCTACGAGCGCCTGGATCAAGTCCACTTGGTGCTCCATGATGCTTATCAGCCAATCCGTGCTTTGCTGCCGGAGCACCACGCTTTTGTGCCGGCGCTCCTCATTCTGCTGGCGGATCCTCCTTTCACTCTCCCTCCACTCCTGCACTTTTAGATTCTCATTACGGGACTGCTGCATTACTTCATGCAGCATGTCTTCTTTGCTTCTACGTGGCCTCTTCCTAATTCTTTGGAGTTTTTCGGCCGGTGATAACACGGACGGCTGAGATCTCAAGGTTGCATCTGTAAAGGCAAAATGCAACACTTAACAGAGGCAGCATTGTTCACACCAGACAGAGCAATGATTCCCCCATACTTAAGGGCAAGCACAGTCTACACAATCTAAACATAATTTGTCCATCCCAAAGCGAGTGCACATAACCCACAGGAGCCCCAAAACGGTGAGTAAGCACAGGGTCAAGGGGGACTGATTGTTTCACGGCCATACTGTCCTCTGGGTTTCTGTGCCCTGGGGAGAGCCAACAGCTGCAGGGGGGCCCTATACTGAACACTGTCCCCACATTTTCCACAGGAGTTTGTCCTGGACGATATCTCGCTGCTGAGGGTGAACTGGGCAGCAAGGGAGGGTCTTCTACTACAATGCGGCTTCCGCCCTGGCCCATATGCAGCTTGCCTGTGTGCAGCAATGGTCCCTTTGCCCCTCACGGCACAGTGGTGCGGACATGTTAGCCTGACTGGGATAAGGACCACAGTGGCTCTCCCAAGAAACCTGCGCAAGCGCATTGCCCAAGTTCTGGATGAGACCTTTGAAGAGATCACTGAAGCCAATTACCGCAATGTGAGAGCACATCAACGCCCTATTCCGCATCTAGGCATGCATGCAGCCCTAACCCTCCTCGCCCCAAGAGCCTGCACCGAATAACTTCCTTCCCAAATTAAAAGCCGCTTACCGGGCACCTCCTCTGTCCTTCCCCAAGCACTGGCTACCGCGACTGGCTACCTTCCTCCTGCCTTGAGAACAGCTCCTGGCTGCATGCATCTAGGGATGCCAGGGTGTCTTCCTCCTCCTCAGCACCCTCGCTTCCGCTTTCCTCCTCCTCCTCCTGCCTTGTTGAACTGGCCTCTGAAGTGTCCATGGTGGTCCTCGGAGTAAAGGTGGGGTCACCCTCAAGTATCGCATCCAGCTCTTTGTAGAAATGGCAGGTCGCGGGGGCACCACCAGAGCGGCTGTTTGCCTCGTGGGCTTTGCAGTAGGCATTCTGCAGTTCCTTCACTTTAACCCTGCACTGCAACGTGTCCCGGTCATGGCCCCTTTCCATCATGTCCCTTGATATCTGCCCGAAGATATCGTCATTCCTACGGCTGAAGCACAGCTGGAACTGGACAGCTTCCTCCCCCCAAACACTGATGAGGTCCAGCACCTCGCCATTGCTCCATACTGGGGATCGCCTGGCGCGTGGAGGCATGGTCACCTGGAAAGATTTGCTGAGAGCACTCCACGCCTGGCTGAGCAAACAGGAAGGGGATTTTCAAAATTCCCAGAGAATGAAAAGGGCGGGTCTGATGGTTGGTCACCTGAGGGCAGGGCAGTAGAGTTCAAAGTGATGACCAGAGTGGCTAGAACAGGCTTTGTGGGACACTTCTGGAGGCTGATCAGAGCGCATTAACAGACCAGGGCGTCCACACTGGCGCCGCGGTGCTCTAGCGGAGGCACATCAAACATTATTCCACTCGCCTACGTTGATTACCAGGAGCGCTCTAGCTGCGGAGTCAAAGCGCTCTATGTGCCTTGCCAGTGTGGACGCGTCGTGAGTTAGAGCGCACGGGGCTGCTTTAATGCGCTCTAACTCGCAAGGGTAGCCATGCCCTAAGTGTCTGATCTTGCCCTCATTGCTGGCCACAGGAGTTGGGCCATTGACTTCAATAGGAGCAGGAGCAGACCATTGCTGTTTCACAGCAGACCAGTTGTCCAGCTTGTCTCTATATGCTGCAAAAATATCCTCCATAGTGAACCTAGATCTTGAGTAATATACAATGGTGAGAAATATTCTTGTCTCCACTTGGGGAGCTGCTTATAAACAGAAGCAAGAGGCTCTATAGTCCCTGTAATTTTATTCTTGGTAGTGTAATTACAGATTCTATTCTTCATATCAATGACTTATTTTATTTTAAAACTTAATTAAAAAAGAATTAAGAGCCTGATTTAAAAGGTGCTAAGAACACACAGCTACCATTGACTTGGAGAGGAAATGTCAACATTCAGCGCTTCTGAAAGTCAAGCTCAAACCCTTAAAGCAAAGGGTGAAAAGAAATGACCAGTCTGAATTTCATAACTGTTTGCACACACATTTTCCACAATTACGTGCAAATGTGTCCTGGGTCCATTTCATTTGTTAAAAAAACACTACAGCAGCAACAGGCCAAACTACTGCATTAGTACTATCGCCAGTTGAATGGTTTTGGATTGCTTCAGTAGTGCTTTTATTAGGGTTCCACCTGTCAAACACACATTTTTAGGCCTTGTCAACAACAAAAAGTGTTCCATGTGTTTTTTAACATGAAGGGCTCCTGACCAAGGAGAAAAAGAATCAGTTTAAATTCTAGTTTAAACCAGACTAAACTGATTCGAAGCTGTTACAGCCAGATTTACTTCCAGCAGGTCTGAATCATGAGTGTCTGAACTGATTTTGCAAAACAGTTTTGCCTGCTCTACACTATCACCTAAAACTGTTTTAACACCAGGGGACCCAATGTTACAGACCATGTACAGCATGGATTATAACACTGCTAGAATAATTTTCAGAAGAAAAATATCAGGGAAATAGGCTTGCAACAACTGTGTGTAAAATATGGATATAACTAATGTAGCTCTGATCCCAGCATGTACAGGGTCAAGGAATGAAGAATAGTATCATAAAGACAAGAAGGGCCTAGGAATAAATCCACACACCACCTTGAGAGCTAAAAGAAGAGGAATATTATTTTCAGCTTCATCTGCCCTCTAGTGGGCACCGCTGCTGACATTTCTTGAACATTAAAGCCAGCTGTCATCTGATTCAAGCTAGATCTTCAAAGCTACTCATCATCTCAGCTAAAAGTTCTGTTGTAAATATATCTCAAGAGGAACTTGAATTTGACAGCTTTAGAGTTTACATTACAGCCTTTCTTGCTTCAAATGGCCTACCAGTCACTCTAGGAAACCTGTTTATTTCTGTAAAAATCAAAGGCACCCTTCAGATAAAGCTATACAAAACAAGTAGTGCACCATGCCTATGATAAATGTGTGAGATGTTATATATATATATATATAAGCATGTGTGCTCATGCAGTGGGTCTGGCCAATAGGACCCATTTAATTCCAAATTTACTTTTTAAGTGAATGGATCTAGTATAATTTCACTGAAGCCACTGTATTACTCTTGGATTTACACCAGTGTACCTGAAAGCAGACTAAGCCCCTCCAAACCTGCATCCTTTCTACAAGCCCCACTAAGCCTTTCTTCTGAAAATCTGCGAAGTGCAAAAGAGTAAAAGTTGTGGAGAAGTGATCTTCAGCTACAGGGCAAATCTGAGATCAACAGCAGAGATTATGACCTCTCTTTGCTGCAAAGTAGAAACGTGCCTTTTCCAGGTGCATCTATAGGTACACAAGCTATGTAGCACATTTGCTCTGACCCTCACCTCCATCTACAGAAGGAATGTAGGATGGCCCAAAAGGGCATAATACACTGTGCTACAGGCAGGGATTCTGCTGTGTCAGCATTTGCTAAAATATATGGTATCTTAGGTAGAAAAACTATCTCAACCTTTAGTTGGAGTCAGTGATGATGTAGAGAACTCTACCTCTGATGTGGAGAAATTAAGCAGCTATGACAGACACATGTATCTCTCTCTCACCTGTACCTGCTAATAAGGTCATAAAGCAAGTGCTCACAACACAAAATATGCAGTTGTTCGTGGACACTTGTTTCCCAGGAACTCATAGTCAATGGGCATTGTTCAAAAGATGAAATTCTGCTTCCACATCTTGTGTAAAATCATAAGAAATTGCATACATGTTTTCCAAACCCACCGGAAATCAGCAACTAAACATGGAGAGCACTATAATAAACTATTGCTGAATACCATCTGTGAAGGAAAGTCACATTTCAGAATGAGACAATTGCATGATACTCTTTCATAAATAATAATGCTGTTACTCCTTTTGACCTGAGCATCTAGCAAAAAAATTGGAGTAGAATAGGTTGTTCCAGTTGGGAGTAGAAATTGATGATGGAGTCTGGTATTTTCTTTGATGCAAGCTTCATTATTTACGTGGAATGTATAAAGTCCTCCCTCTCTAAATGCGGGAGGGACCAAAAGCAGGGGATAACTTTTTTGCTGATAGCCTCCAAGATCTTTAGCCAGCACCAGACCGAGAAGCTCCCTAGGCTTCTTCCAAGACCACACCAAGCTTACAGGCTGCTGCTTGTCTCTCTCACACTCACACTCACACTCACACTCACACAAAATACCCAGTGGAACTGTCTGCCCATATGGTGCTAGTTTCTGGACAGACTCTATTAGTCCTTGTTTTAGGTGTGACCCTTTAGCTGTCTCTTGCAACTATCTTAAGTGAAGGATGCATTCATACATCACATCAATTTCCACAAGGTTTAACTTAACCCAAAATAGGGTTTCCTTAAAAGCCAGAACAAATCCTAGCTTGTCAAAGACAGACAGGGTAACACATTGAGGCAGAATGTCTGAATAGACAGAAAGACCACTTTCAGGAACTTCTTACCCATCCCACCAGAGCTGCAGATCTGCAGCTCCCGGAGGATGCGAAGACTCCAGTGACCACCGCTCTGTGTGATGTAAAGAATGTGACTATCAAGCAGCATGTGAGCTCAAGAATGACCATGCTGCCGGTATTTGCGGTATAGCTGCGAGCTGATCAAGCCCGGCAGGGAGTCTGTCTTGGAGTGGCTGACCCATATTATCAACAATGTGTGGATTTGTGAGGAACTACCTGACAACTGGCCCTGTGGAATGATTTTGGAAAGGCAAAGGCAATGCTGTGGTGTGTTCCAACCACCGCAGCATCACTTTGCTTTCTATTCCAAGCAAGAAGTTCATGCTGATTCTTTTTGAGCATGAAAAGCCCACCATAAGGAATCTGCACCATCTACAGCTAGCCAGGTTTATGCCCAACCAATCAACCACAGAGCAGATTTTTACCATTAGACAAGTTATTGAAAATGCTTGAGAGTTTTGGCACAGGAAGGATGAGGTGCTTATAGCCGTTATTGATTTAAAAGCTCCCTTTGGCTCTGCCTGCAAGCTGCTGATGTGTGTCTGACAAGCTCCTCAACCTTCTCATAGAAATGCACCGCCAAAGCGAAAGCTGCTTAGATACTAGGATGTCCAACTGGTTTGAGTATAACAGTGGCGTCCGTAAAGGGTGCATGGCTGCCCCATGTCTATTCAACACTACTACTGACTGAATGATGGAAGCTATCATTAGCCTACTAGGGGTGGTACTGCATGACTTTGGTGTCACAGACCTGGAATATGCCGATGACACCGCAACAGTCACTTCCTCACGAACTTGCATGGCTGCCCCATGTCTATTCAACACCATTACTGACTGAATGATGGAAGCTATCATTAGCCTACTAGGGGTGGTACTGCATGACTTTGGTGTCACAGACCTGGAATATGCCGATGGCACCGCAACAGTCACTTCCTCACGAACTTGCATGGCTGCCCCATGTCTATTCAACACCATTACTGACTGAATGATGGAAGCTATCATTAGCCTACTAGGGGTGGTACTGCATGACTTTGGTGTCACAGACCTGGAATATGCCAATGACACCACAACAGTCACTTCCTCACGAACTAATCTTATGAATGCCCTGAATATATTTATGGAAGAGGCAAGTAAGCTTGGTCTGCAAGTCAACTGGAAGATGACCAGACTGATGGACCTCACCTAACAATCATAATCAATGGACAAGAAGTTGAATTCATCAACTTATTTGAGTACCTTGTCTCTGTTGTCACCAATGAGGGAGGTTGCCTTACTGACATGAAATAGCAGGGCTACATTTGTTATGCACACTTTTTAGAAGCCTCTGTGGTGTCAACACCACATATCAACTCAAACTAAGATGCCTACTTATCAAGCAGCACTGGTTTCTACCCTTTTGTATGGCAGTGAAACTTGGGCCACCAGAGACACTTCAGCTGAAGACTTTCAACATGAAACAGCAACAAATATTGAAGGTATATGGTGGCTTCCACACATTATGAATGAGGATGTCAGGTGTCTGGCCAACCAGCCTTCAATGGCTTTCTTAGTGGCTTGGCCGTCTGTTTATATGCCACAGTTTATACTAGCCCACCAGCTTTATCTGTTTGATCCAACAACACATGGAGGGATGTTGCATGGATGGAGAAGACCTAACAGATGGCTTCAAACATGCTGGATGGATGTTGTGGTTTCCATCTGCACCTGCCCCAGCCTGAAAATAGAGCAGGTCACAACACTAGCAGGTGGCCGTGCTCGCTGGAAACGGGTGAGCCATGAGCAGAAGAATTAATGACTGAATAATAACAAATTTTAACCCAGCTCATAACAGTGCTTAGCTCATGCCATGCACTTCAGTGCAGAGAAAGGAACGTGACCCACCAGTTGTGTGCCTGTTCCATGCAACTTAGGTGTTCCCTTCACAATGGCACAGGTAATTTGTAGTATGGTTCAGTCTGGGTGGCAATTTGTAGTATGGTTCAGCAGGTATGTCACTGTAACGGGGTGGCTTGCCCTTTAAGGCCTAGCCATGAGGCTAGCCAGCCCTGACTAGTGAATGAGCCACACCTGAGAGAGATCAGGTGATTTCACTATAAAGAGCAGCAGGGAGAAGTAAGGAAAGCTCAGGCAGCTGTGGAGAGCAAGAAAGGCTCTTGCAGGGGAGATCCTGACCCCAGGGTAGTTTAGGAGCCAGACCCAGAAGGCTGAGCTCCCTCCACCCAAGTGAAGTCTGGGAAAGGTGGTTGACTCAAAGGAGGGGAGACAGACCCCCTAGAAAGAAGGGGATGAGCCTAGTTTAAAACTGGTGTAAAGACTATTTTGGACTATCAGGGGAGAAATACCAGTGAGTTCTGCTTATGACAGACTTTATTGCCAACCTGAATGGAACTGGTGAAGATTAAATAAACTGGATCCCATCCAGGAGGAATAGTTTTGTTTTAAATACTGTGGACTGTGCAGTTCTTAAGGGGCCCGGAAGAGGGGGAAACAGAGGCAGGGCACTGCTGGGGGACCTCTGGCCACGAGGGGTGCTCAAGGGATGGATGACCCTCTTACATTCACATTCTTATCATGTCACAGTTATTAACTGCTGTAGACCCTGCTGCTTTCTGGAGTGCTGGAGATAAGGTTAGACCAACTGAGATGATATTCTGGGTACATTCAGCTAAGTGGGAATTAAAATGTGGTTTCATTTTGCAAGCTGCAGTAAGGCACTTTGAACCGAGACCACATGAGAAAACCACACTGCAATTAAAAACCCACGGCTGGCACATGCCAGCTGAATCAGGCTCGTGGGGCTAAGGCTAAGGGGCTGTTTAATTGTGGCATAAACATTTGGGCTTGGGCTGGAGCCCAGCCTCTAGGACCCTGTGTGATAGGAGGGTTCCAGAGCTCGGGCTGCAGCCCAAACCCAAACCATCTACGCTGCAATTAAACAGCCCCCTAGCATGAGCCCCCTAAGCCCAAGTCAGTGGGCACAGGCCAGCACAAGGTATTGAATGGAAAGTAGACATACCCTATGTATGAGGAGATTACAGATATGGCCACTCCCCACACACACCTACCTGAAACAGATGTAACAAGCCTAGAGCTAAGTAGCAGCCCCAGAATCATTCCAAATGAAATCGGTCTGAAGGAGATCTATCCAAAGAACTCTCTCCTGCTTGGAGCTAACTTTTCTCTAATGTAGACAGGATGAAAGACTAGTTCCTTTAATTGGCTTCCAAGGGCCCATTCCTGTATGTGTCCCTTAGGAAAAGATGTTGACATCAATATTTACCTATGTAAGGCATATAGTTTGTGGAGGGGTGGGGGTGGATTCTATCTGATGAATTCACAAGAGCCAGGCTAATCACAATAGTTACTATGAGCATTGAACATGTCTCAATCTGCTATTTGAGGATATAAATGGTGAACTCTCATCTCTTAGAATATTTGCATAACTATATTTAATATTTTATTTTAAATATTCTTTAATGTGTAAGCAGGGTCTGAATGAATTCTCCCCTGACGGCTAGCTGGGAGGGGGTGAGACTTCAGGAGCAAACTGTATTTACATGTATGCCAACATTTTTATGGCTGACTTAGAACAACGCTTCCTCAGCTCTTGTCCCCTAACGCCCCTACTCTACTTGCGCTACATTGATGACAGCTTCATCATCTGGACCCATGGAAAAGAAGCCCTTGAGGAATTCCACCATGATTTCAACAATTTCCATCCCACCATCAACCTCAGACTGGACCAGTCCACACAAGAGATCCACTTCCTGGATCCTACAGTGCTAATAAGCGATGGTCACATAAACACCACCCTATACCGGAAACCTACTGACTGCTATACTTACCTACATGCCTCCAGCTTTCATCCAGACCACATCTTGTCTACAGCCAAGCTCTAAGATACAACCGCATTTGCTCCAACCCCTCAAACAGAGACAAACACCTACAAGATCTCTATCAAGCGTTCTTAAAACTACAATACCCACCTGGGGAAGTGAAGAAACAGATGGACAGAGCCAGAAGAATACCAGAAGTCACCTACTCCAGGACAGACTCAACAAAGAAAGTAACAGAACACCACTAGCCGTCACCTTCAGCCCCCAACTAAAACCTCTCCAGCGCATCATCAAGTATCTACAACCTATCCTGAAGGACGATACCTCACTCTCACAGATTTTAGGAGACAGGCCAGTCCTCGCTTACAGACAGCCCCTGAACCTGAAGCAAATACTCACCAGCAACCACACACCACACCACAAAAACACTAACCCAGGAACCTATCCTTGCAACAAAGCCCGTTGCCAACTCTGTCCACATATTTATTCAAGGGACACCATCATAGGACCTAATCACATCAGCCATACCATTAGAGGCTCGTTCACCTGCACATCTACCAATGTGATATATGCCATCATGTGCCAGCAATGCCCCTCTGCCATGTACATTGGCCAAACCGGACAGTCTCTACTCAAAAGAATAAATGGACACAAATCAATCAGACATCAAGAATTATAACATTCAAAAACCAGCTGGAGAACACTTCAACCTCCCTGGTCACTCAATTACAGACCTAAAAGTCGCAATACTCCAACAACAAAACTTCAAAAACAGACTCCAACGAGAAACTGCTGAACTGGAATTAATTTGCAAACTGGATTCCATTAAATTAGGCTTGAATAAAGACTGGGAGTGGATGGTTCATTACACAAAGTAAAAACTATTTCCCCATGTTAATTTTCCCCCCTACTGTTACTCACACCTTCTTGTCAACTGTTGGAAATGGGCCATCCTGATTATCACTATAAGTTTTTTTTCCTCCTGCTGATAATAGCCTACCTTAATTGATTAGTCTCATTATAGCTGGTATGGCAACACCCATTTTTTTGATGTTCTCTGTGTATATATATCTTCCAACTGTATTTTCCACTGCATGCATCTGATGAAGTGGGTTTTAGCCTATGAAAGCGTATGACCAAATAAATGTGTTAGTCTCTAAAGTGCCACAAGTACTCCTCGTTCTTTTTGCTGATACAGACTAACACGACTACCACTCTGAAACCTGTATTTACATGAACACACCTACTCTGCTTAGATATCCAGCAGATTGAACAGTGTTGCTCAAAGTGATCACTTGGGTTACAAATCACTTTAGTACTCAATGCAGGGGTAGTGAAATGCTGTTATCAATGTTTTTGTCTTTATTGTATGAATAAAGGAGAGCAGAACTGTGCTTAACCTGTCCCAAATGTGGGAGTCACCCTCAGCTGAAAGGACCTCATTAAGCCAGGGGCTCAAATGCCAAACCCTTATGAAAGAGTGTCAGGGGGACAGGTCATAGAATCATAGAATATCAGGGTTGGAAGGGACCTCAGGAGGTCATCTAGTCCAACCCCCTGCTCAAAGCAGGACCAATTCCCAACTAAATCATCCCAGCCAGGGCTTTGTCAAGCCGGGCCTTAAAAACCTCCAAAGAAGGAGACTCCCCCACCTCCCTAGGTAACCCATTCCAGTGCTTCACCACCCTCCTAGTGAAAAAGTTTTTCCTAATATCCAACCTAGTCCTCCCCCACTGCAACTTGAGACCATTGCTCCTTGTTCTGTCATCTGCCACCACTGAGAACAGCCGAGCTCCATCCTCTTTGGAAGCCCCCCTCAGGTAGTTGAAAGCAGCTATCAAATCCCCCCTCATTCTTCTCTTCTGGAGACTAAACAATCCCAGTTCCCTCAGCCTCTCCTCATAAGTCATGTGCTCCAGACCCCTAATCATTTTTGTTGCCCTCCGCTGGACTCTTTCCAATTTTTCCACATCCTTCTTGTAGTGTGGGGCCCAAAACTGGACACAGTATTCCAGATGAGGCCTCACCAATGTTGAATAAAGGGGAACGATCACGTTCCTCGATCTGCTGGCAATGCCCCTACTTATACAGCCCAAAATGCCGTTAGCCTTCTTGGCAACAAGAGCACACTGTTGACTCATATCCAGCTTCTCGTCCACTGTGACCCCTAGGTCCTTTTCTGCAGAACTGCTACCCAGCCATTCGGTCCCTAGTCTGTAGCAGTGCATGGGATTCTTCCGTCCTAAGTGCAGGACTCTGCACTTGTCCTTGTTGAACCTCATCAGGTTTTTTTTGGCCCAATCCTCTAATTTGTCTAGGTCCCTCTGTATCCGATCCCTACCCTCTAGTGTATCTACCACACCTCCCAGTTTAGTGTCATCTGCAAACTTGCTGAGAGTGCAGTCCACACCATCCTCCAGATCATTAATAAAGATATTAAACAAAACCGGCTCCAGGACCGACATTTGGGGCACTCCGCTTGAAACCGGCTGTCAACTAGACATGGAGCCATTGATCACTACCCGTTGAGCCCGACGATCTAGCCAGCTTTCTATCCACCTTACAGTCCATTCATCCAGCCCATACTTCTTTAACTTGGCGGCAAGAATACTGTGGGAGACCGTATCAAAAGCTTTGCTAAAGTCAAGGAATAACACATCCACTGCTTTCCCCTCATCCACAGAGCCAGTTATCTCATCATAGAAGGCAATTAGCTTAGTAAGGCATGACTTGCCCTTGGTGAATCCATGCTGACTGTTCCTGATCACTTTCCTCTCCTCTAAGTGTTTCATAATTGATTCCTTGAGGACCTGCTCCATGATTTTTCCAGGGACTGAGGTGAGGCTGACTGGCCTGTAGTTCCCAGGATCCTCCTTCTTCCCTTTTTTAAAGATGGGCACTACATTAGCCTTTTTCCAGTCATCCGGGACCACCCCCGATCGCCATGAGTTTTCAAAAATAATGGCTAATGGCTCTGCAATCTCATCCGCCAACTCCTTTAGCACCCTCGGATGCAGCGCATCCGGCCCCATGGACTTGTGCACGTCCAGTTTTTCTAAATAGTCCCGAACCACTTCTTTCTCCACAGAGGGCTGGTCACCTTCTCCCCATACTGTGCTGCTCAGTGCAGTAGTCTGGGAGCTGACCTTGTTCGTGAAGACAGAGGCAAAAAAATCATTGAGTACATTAGCTTTTTCCACATCCTCGGTCACTAGGTTGCCTCCCTCATTCAGTAAGGGGCCCACACTTTCCTTTACTTTCTTCTTGTTGCTAACATACCTGAAGAAACCCTTCTTGTTACTCTTAACATCTCTTGCTAGCTGCAACTCCAAGTGTGATTTGGCCTTCCTGATTTCACTCCTGCATGCCTGAGCAATATTTTTATACTCCTCACTGGTCATTTGTCCAATCTTCCACTTCTTGTAAGCTTCTTTTTTGCATTTAATATCAGCAAGGATTTCACTGTTTAGCCAAGCTGGTCGCCTGCCATATTTACTATTCTTTCTACACGTCGGGATGGTTTGTTCCTGCAACCACAATAAGGATTCTTTAAAATACAGCCAGCTCTCCTGGACCCCTTTGCCCTTCATGTTATTCTCCCAGAGGATCCTGCCCATCTGTTCCCTGAGGGAGTCAAAGTCTGCTTTTCTGAAGTCCAGGGTCCGTATTCTACTGCTCTCCTTTCTTCCTTGTGTCAGGATCCTGAACTCGACCATCTCATGGTCACTGCCTCCCAGGTTCCATCCACTTTTGCTTCCCCTACTAATTCTTCCCTGTTTGTGAGCAGCAGGTCAAGAAAAGCTCTGCCCCTAGTTGGTTCCTCCAGCACTTGCACCAGGAAATTGTCCCCTACACTTTCCAAAAACTTCCTGGATTGTCTGTGCACCGCTGTATTGCTCTCCCAGCAGATATCAGGGTGATTAAAGCCTCCCATGAGAACCAGGGCCTGCGATCTAGCAACTTCTGCTAGTTGCCAGAAGAAAGCCTCATCCACCTCATCCCCCTGGTCTGGTGGTCTATAGCAGACTCCGACCACGACATCACCCTTGTTGCTCACACTTCTCAACTTTATCCAGAGACTCTCAGGTTTTTCTGCAGTTTCATACCGGAGCTCTGAGCAGTCATACTCCTTTCTTCCATACAACGCAACTCCCCCACCTTTTCTGCCCTGCCTGTCCTTCCTGAACAGTTTATATCCATCCATGACAGTACTCCAGTCATGTGAGTTATCCCACCAAGTCTCTGTTATTCCAATCGCATCATAGTTCCCTGACTGTGCCAGGACTTCCAGTTCTCCCTGCTTGTTTCCCAGCCAGGAGATAGGGCCTCTTCCAAAGGGTCTCTAGTCTGGTTTAACCTGTTTCTCCCCCCTGTTCAAAGACACAGCTGAACAGGCTCCATTAGGAGCCTTTGTTATTTTAAGTGCTTAAATGAGAGCTGAAATCACTTGTGGCAGGACAGCGTTTCTGCCCAGCATGCTAAAAGCTGACAATCACTAAGGCTATGTCTACACTTCGCAGCTTTTAGTGAAATGGCTGTACCACTACAGCCGTGCCGCTAAAAGGCACGCAGTGTAACCGCTGTTTGTCAGCAGGAGAGAGCTCTCCCGACGACAAAAAACTTCCATTCCCAATGAGCAGCGGTAGCTTTGTTGGCAGGACAGCACTCCTGCTGACAAAGCATGTCTGTTGGTGAGGTGTTTTTTTAACACCTCTGAATGATAAAAGTTCTGTTGTTCACTTCCTAGTATAGACAAAGCCTAAGAGACTGACCTGCAGAGGTCACAGCAGAGAGGCAGGTGGCAGCAGAAGGTAACTGACAGTCACCCGTGGGAGCAGTGAGCAGTCAGCTGGCAGGAGCAGCGAACAAGCGGCCGGCAGGAGCGGAACAAGCGGCCGGCAGGAGCGGAACAAGCGGCCGGCAGGAGCGGAACAAGCGGCCGGCAGGAGCAGCGAACAAGCGGCCGGCAGGAGCGGAACAAGCGGCCGGCAGGAGCAGCGAACAAGCGGCCGGCAGGAGCAGCGAACAAGCGGCCGGCAGGAGCAGCGAACAAGCGGCCGGCAGGAGCGGAACAAGCGGCCGGCAGGAGCGGAACAAGCGGCCGGCAGGAGCGGAACAAGCGGCCGGCAGGAGAGGAACAAGCGGCCGGCAGGAGCGGAACAAGCGGCCGGCAGGAGCAGCGAACAAGCGGCCGGCAGGAGCGGAACAAGCGGCCGGCAGGAGCGGAACAAGCGGCCGGCAGGAGCGGAACAAGCGGCCGGCAGGAGCGGAACAAGCGGCCGGCAGGAGAGGAACAAGCGGCCGGCAGGAGCGGAACAAGCGGCCGGCAGGGCGGCCAATGGAGAGGAACTGTGGCTGGTGGGGCGGGCAGCCAGCACAAGTGCTCAGATGGTGCAGAAAGCAAGGTGCCTTCTTCCCTGGATGGGAGGTGAACTCACAGAGATGCACCTCTGACCCCTGGGTCCCCACGGACCAAGGGCAACCACTGTGAGTGGGGTATGGTGAGGGAGCAGAGAGGGGCACAGAAAAGGAACTTTTGGTTGTAGAACTCAAGAACATGAGGCAGAAGGCACTGCCCCACGCACTCTGGGGTGGGTGTCCTGCTTACAGTTTTATGATTATGAATCCTGCTTGTGGCATTTTCCCTAATTAATGTCAGGTGACTTCCCTCTTTTCATTAAAAGTTTATTTTCTACACTTAGACTCTGTGCCTGCGAGTGGGGAAGTATTGACTCTCAGAGGTGCCCAAGGGTGGTGTGTAATTTTCCCAAGTTACTGGGTAGGGGCTTGAGCCGGTTCTGTATTGTATTGTTGAAAAGGAACCCCTAGATATTGAACCCGACCTTGGTTGCTGCTGGCTTCACTTGGCAGAAGGGTTACATATGTATTTATTTTCAATCCACTCAGTCTTTTATTTTGCACATAATCCTTGAATAGTGTACCTCCCATCAAAAAATATGACCAAAGGTGGAAAAGATTTAAAAACTTATCATAAAGTTAGCCTATTTAGAATGCAAAAAATAGCTTTTAAATTTGATGAGGGATAACCTTTTTATGCAATCTGTATCAAAATGTAATTCTGTTAGGCAGATTCTTGGCTGTTTGCCAGTCTGAGCTCATACGTGGAAATAAAACTGCTCTAAGCATTATAGATTAAAATTTCTAAAATCAACCCATGCTTTCACAAGGTACATGGCTATTTACAGTGCTATAAAGAATGAATGTGATAGCTATAACATCAACAGAACTGGAGATACAATTTCCAAAAGCAGTAATTGAAAAACAGGAAAGTAATTAAGCCTTAGATAAATCTGCAGAGTATTTTGCTTAAAGCAACTACCAGATCCAATATACACTATTTCTACTCCCTTCAGAAGTGAATTACATCTAGCAGAGGGTGCATTTCAATAGCATAATAGGAACTCATGACTAGAAAAGACGTATAGAACAAGGACACTTAGCACTGTTAACATTTGTCCATTGTGAAATGTTCATTTTAATAAGCTTTTTATTTAAAACACTGCTTACAAAAG
The DNA here is from genome assembly GCF_028017835.1 of Emys orbicularis. Lineage (NCBI taxonomy): Eukaryota > Metazoa > Chordata > Testudines > Emydidae > Emys > Emys orbicularis. The sequence goes on from NC_088685.1 coordinate 33,115,734, forward strand.
CTCATCTGATGATCTACTCCATAGGATCACTATTAATCACCATTTCTTGCTGCCCCTTCTGAATGTCATCTTTGCAAACACATACAAATTAGATTTTTTACCCATCTCGTTTTTTTCCCAAAAAATCTTTCTTGCTACACATAGGTCCATTGTAGAATTCAACATTGTACCATCTGCAGAACCAGGTTATTGTTGGAGCTGGCTGGAAAACATTTCAAAGTTTGTTTTTGGCCAGAATCGAGATAAAAGCCAAAATTTAAAATTGTCCAGGAACCAGATATTCTGAAAAATGTTGATACAAAAACATCAAGATGACCTTATCAAAAAGTTATGTTTTGATAATGTCAAACCTAATATAAAATATTAATTACATAGTCAACATATGTATAATATTAAATATTTTAATTTAAATATTTAATATTAAATATTTATAATAGACCAAATGAATGAGTCTAAACAATAAATTCCATCTCATTTTCAAATAGTTTTCTAAATGTTTCCATCAAAATCGACATGTTCCCACTAAACATTTCAATTTCAAGAAGACAGTATTTTCCAGCAGAAAATGGTGCCATTGAAAATTTGTCATCCAGCTCTAGTTATAATCTAGTTGACTCCAAATAGTTAACCTGCATGGACAATATGGGCAGTGGATGGCTGATGGTTGTAGCAGGGCTGTAAGTAGATCGTACTATAAGTTCATGCTTAAAGTGTGGCTTTTCCCCTCACCCCAGTGGCTCAGGCACAAAGGCTTGAGTTACTACTGCCTTTGAGTTAATGGATCGGGGTAAAATTTTCAAAAGTACCTAAGGGCCAGATTCTTAAATGTGTATGGGCACCGAAAGATGCAAACAGGTGCCCAGTGGAGTTTTGAAAATAATGGGAGTTAGGCACCTAGGTGCTTTTGAAAATCTATCCCCAAGTGACTTTGAAGCCTACGTCCCATTGAAAGTTTAAGGCACAGTTTAAAGTTTTCAGCTTGGTCCTTTAGCTGAAATTGTAGCAGATCATGCTTTTAGATCCAGAGGTCCCAGGGTTCATCCCTACAGAGGACACATTTACAGTAAGAGCTGTTTTGGCAGTGAATATGGGACATTTAATGGACTGTGTTTCTCACTCAGCCTACCAGCCTTTCCCAGTGCCAGCTCTGTCCCAGCCATACCAGGGGCCAGTGCTGCTTATGTAACTAGGATTTGGCAAACTGGCTTCAGTCACCTGATATTTCCTTTTGCTCACACTTCCATGCCCGCTCCTCTGGATAGCTGAATTCATGTGCTACCTACAACTACTTTAGATTGCTTCCCCAGGGTAAAGGATCCACAAATATGAGCATGCTCCAACAAGGAATTCAGGCACCTAACTGGGAAGGGTATACTGGCTTTGGCCAAGTGAGATCATCCAAGTGTACCAGCAATTTATGAGACTCACCAAGTGCACCATGTAACACTGCCAACCAATTCGGGGGGGTGGGCGGGGGGCATAGCAAGCAGACAGCCCAGTATCACCTGGCAAAAGACCATTTCTAGGAGGTTTGGCAAGCCCAAGCTCACCCACCTTTCTGCAAAGAACTAACCAGGTTCCCAGCACTAGACTTACCTCTGTTCTCTGCTATGTGCCCACAATCCCACAAGGGCGAATGCTTTACACACAAGTTACTGCGAGAATTTGTCTCCGGGTGCTCAGTCCCCAGTCTGCCTCTAACAAATACCAGTATGTGTTCTACAATAAAAGGCACAGAGCGTGAGCCGTCCCCCTTAGGCATGCAGTGATTTCACATCATTAGTGAAGCAGCTTTGTATTAAGCTGACAGAAATACCTTATTTCACCAAAGAGCTCCAAAGTATAAGCATCCCTAAATCAGTAATTCCCTAAGGGAGTCTCTCCCTCTGTTGAAATCTGCTAAAAACCACTTAATGAACAAAGCAATCTTGCTTATGGCATAAGTTACATACTGTAGCATAACCAGAGAAAAAATTATTATAAAGAGAATTACAAGGCTATTTAACCCAAGGCATTTTTTTAGAAGAAATATTTTCTCTTTTAATATTTGAAGAAGCTTCATAAAGGAATGGATAACAATCGCACACAAAAAATCAGCATTGCTGTGTACTGCATTTACCCATCTTTGATGCGTCTCAGAGGATTTTCATTAGCAGAAAATGGATCAAAACATTCCCTGCTATGGTTGTTTAGCATATTATAGTACATTTATCTGTGATCATATTTTTTCTCCCCCATTGAGTACAAAATACTCCCATTAAAATCAGATGCTAGTCCATCAGATTTAAAGGCACACTATGAAAGTCAGTCACCGTATCATCAGGAGCTATCATAACCACAATTCCATCAGTCTGCCAATGCATTAGAACTAGAATTTCATGTAGTTCCAAATCACAACCCAGTTTAATATCAACAATGATCAGATTAAAAGAGGGAGTGGGCAAAGGGGAGGGAGAATCGATGCTCTGCCTAAAAACCTCATTTCAGTGTTGCCACATGTTTCTGCTAAAGAGTGAAATAGTTAATATCAACAAGTTCTCCTCATCAGGATTCTGGATATTACCTCCACTGAGATGAATAAAGGCAGTTAACACCTCTTAGAGTTATTGTTTCTGTTCCTCTCCAGACTGGGGAAGAGAATCCATGTCCATTTAACCTTCAGGTGGAGACATTCTGTCCTGTAATGGGAATGGCATCAGTGAGATTATAGGCCTCTTTCTCATCTATACTGGGAGTCTGTTTTCTATAATATGACACACCAATGTGATGTATGTAAATTACTATAAAAAAATCAATTTCCTCTAAGCAGATTCAGGACATACTTGATATTGACCAACTCTAAAACCACTTCTAACAGAAGCTTTTTCCTCTCTAACCCACTAGGGGGGGGAAAAATTGCAAGATAATTCAATGAATTAAAACATAAAAAGCCATTACTGATAGTGAAAAAGCAGTTTTTGAATGTGAACCTCATTCATTCAGCTCTTTCAGACAGGCAAAAGTTTCAGAATATTTATTGGTGAAAAGGAAGTGGTTACCATTAGGGAGTGTATCAGTTTCCTAATATGCCCTTAGATTTTCAGGACTTGCTGTGCTCTGCAGCAAGTATGAAACAGCAACTACTGTTCTTTGACCTCTACTGTGCACAAATTGCCACAATCACTCCAGGAAATTTGAGGAATCTGGGGATTTCTCCCCCCCCCCCCCCCCATCATTACATTTTAATGTTACAATTGTTTCCTGAGGACAAAGCTGATGGATTTCTGGAATTACTCCTCCATGTCACATAAGGTTCAGTATCTCACTTAAGATGTGCTCATTTAAAAATTTAGAAATTTTCTTACATGCACCCTTAAAGCATAATTTATAAATTAAAAATAGGAAATATTACCAAAAAAATAATGCTATTATACAAGAAAGTGGACTTAAAAGTCATTGTTCTTCAATTTTGTGATACTAGTAAGCATTTAATTTTTGAACTAAGATCAAAGAAATGAAGGATTTGCATATTTCAACTTAAGGATCAATTCTTCAGGATAAATGAATGACTACTTCAAATGCTAGCACCCTGACTAGTGGTTCATATTTTTTAATCTAGAAGTATTTCTCCTCCCCCATGCTCATCACCTGTCTATTGAAGTGATTACTCTGCCAGACACACACACACACACACACACACAAAGAAACTACACCTTTCATCGCACTCCTTCACATCTCTGCTGTTTCTTTAAACTCACATCCAAACACATACTATTCAGAAGCATCATGAAAAGTGTTAGTCAAGCTAAATTTTTCTAGATATTGTCTGCTTTTTTAAAAAAAGGCATTCAGTTGTCAGACAGACTTCAAGATCACAATGGACCATTGTGATTCTAGACCAGGGGTAGGCAACCTGCGGCACGCAAGCTGATTTACAATGGCACTCTCACTGCCCGGGTCCTGGCCACCGGTCTGGGGGCTCTGCATTTTAATTTAATTTTAAATGAAGCTTCTTAAACATTTTAAAAACCTTATTTATTTTACATACAACAATAGTTTAGTTATATATTATAGACTTCTAGAAAGAGACCTTTTAAAAACATTAAAATGTATTACTGGCACACCAAACCTTAAATTAGAGTGAATAAATGAAGACTCGGCACAGCACTTCAGAAAGGTTGCCGACCCCTGTACTAGACTGTTATTACAAAGCAATTGCCTTACAGTGGATAGGTGTTTTAAGGAAGCAGGGGGAAGATCAGAACTTGGGCATGGATCTCTTTGAGCTAAGCAGCAGAAGGAAAATAGGTCAGCACTTGTGGAAAGTGAAAAGTTAGAAGAATGTAAGGGCTTATCCTCCAGAGGGTAAACATTTAGCATGTACCACGCCCAGATGTACTGTTTTTTTTTTTTTTCCTTGCAATGCAAATGAGAGATACACTGAAGCCAATGCTATCTCAGTAGCAGCAAAACTAACCATATGGATTCTTGCTCACATGTTTAGGCAGAGAAGAGAAGCGACCAAATTTCTATCTAATCTCTGCAGGCGTACCCATAGCAGCTAAACACTGGATTTGTAATGATGATCAACACTGATCCTTTTCCAGTCAATCATTTTATGATTCATTAAGTGACATTGTTCTTTTTGGTTGTCTTGATGGAAAAAAATAGTACTAAACCATTCTGCAGCCATCATTACAGCCATTGAAACGGGTGACTCCTATTTTGGATTCCTACGGAGATTTGGATTTATCCTATCGTTGGTGGTAGGGAATCCCATAGCTAAGAGACTTCCACTCAGAATACATCTTTCTCAGGCTTCAATGGTTTCAGCTTGGGAATTTCAAGCCACAAATGTCCTAATAAATTCCCACTGCCACAGTAACATGGTGGAGGGTTCTCTGACATCGCACAGACCTACCAGAAGATAATTATTTCTTTATTCTCCCAATTATGGAGTTGGTAACATAGCATTTCTAGGGGAAGCCTGATTAGAACTTTTTGAATTTAGACCCCCACTATGGTCACAGTTAGACTCCCCTTAGGCTCCTGTAGTAGCCTTATCCTGAACCAGCCTAACTAAAGTATTATTGGCTACTGAGTTTAAGTCCACCCTGAATTCCAAAGGAAATTTGCTATCAGTGTTCAGCAAGGACATTTGCTCTTTCTGCCTAAAAGAACCACAGCTACACAAATGAGTACAGGGTGGAATAACCACTGCAAGTAACCACTCAAGGTACTGCAACTGATTACTCACCCAACATCTCCTTATTCGTATCTCCAATCATTCTCAGATGACGTGAACCACTGACCTATTATCAATATTGCTGTGGCAGAGGCTCAGGCTGAAGTCATCTGTTAAGACCCTTGCTGCCTTGGGGTTTTGAATCCCAACCCCTCCTATTTATTTAGGATTTTGCTCACCAGGATAGCCTCAAAGTGCCCATCTTGCTGGCTTCAGGGTCCCAAAGGAAGAGCAGTCACACACTCACTTCAGTGCAATCAACAGTGAAGGAGCAAACATCATTGTGATCATTCACTCAGTAATTTGCAAATCTGTAGACCCAATAGACCAGGGGCTCTTGGCTCAGAGCTGGATGCCTCTGCCAGTTGTTCTTTGGCTCTAAAGTTTCAACATGGGGAGTTCTCTTCCAAGAAAGAAAGAAAAAAAAAATCTACAGGTTCTTTAGTTGCAACAGAGATGGTATCAGCCAGATTTCCTACTAAAAGTAGGATGTGAGAAGCCTATTGGAAGACAACCCTGCTTAATGAAGTTCTCACATCTCACTTTACCGTGAAGGCTTTTTAGGTGTGCAGTACAGGAAACAAATTTGCTGTTAACTGACCAATTAGCTGGTGGCAACAGATTTCCTCCCTTCTCTCCCCCCCCCCCCCCTCAGCTCTTCCCAGATGCAGGGTGAAGGGATTTCATACCCCACGGGAAGGAATTCCCAAGTGCTCCTTCCTGGGCTCTCAAAAGGGTTCTGCACTTGGGTGGTGGCAGCATCTACCAATCCAAGGCCAGAGAAAAGTTGTATCCTTGGAAATAATACAGGCCTGGGGTGGCAAGTATTAATTTTTAGAGTCTTTGCGGGCCCCCACCTTCTGCACTCAAAGTGCCAGAGTGGGGAATCAGCCTTGACAGGCACTCATCTCCACATGGTCATTTTAAATGACTCTTACATCAGAGCACTATGCCATACTCTTAAGCCAGTGAATAGCTGGAACTTTAAAGTAATGACTGTTGCAGGTAAGTCACGTTTCATCTGGACAATTGACCAAACTCTGCTATTGAGTAAATGACAAGATATAGACCAAAGCCTTATTCCCTCTAGCAACCATGTGTTTTATAGTGGTTTATTTAAATGCATGTGTCCAATTTCAGCTTTGACTACTCAGTGAGCTCCAATTTGGATAAGTGGTAACAAATAGAGGATTCAGATTCGTCTTAGTTTAATTTAAAGCATCACTCAATCCATTAGTTGCCAGATGCCAAAGCTAAGACATAAGCAGTGAGTTTGGCATTCTAGCCCCTGGCTGGCTGGCCACTTATGACCATAGTCCTTTTGTTTTGCAGGCTACCTTGAACAAAAGATGTTTTTATGGATTAATGCCATATCTCAAGGAAGCTGTTCACAGCTTTGCCCTTCAGAGCAGTGTATCTAGTGAAGAGTGTTGCCTGTGACTGAACTCTGAAATTTGACTAAACAGGCAAAAACTCTATGAAATACTATTTCCTAAAAGAAAAATCTTTGATTTCAAGCAGAGGCCAGCAGCAAAAGAATGTTTTTTCCAGTATCTAGAACACTGGACTTTTAATAAGCTTCTCAACTTCCATACAGTTTGTATTTTTACACTTTGCCAGAAGTTTTACAGATCTGTCAGGATCACCAGCAGGTCTGATTCAAAGCTTTATCATTTTAAGTTACATACAAGTAAATAAGCATAAAAACAAAAAGGTTATCATGCAATGCGGTGTCTAAAAGTTTAGTATAAACTCAAGCTTCAATATTCGTGTTACCAAGAATACTACAAGTCAGAGTTCTTTATTTTAATATTAAAGTGCCAGGTTTATGTACAAACCATTACAAATAGTAAAAAGTAAACTTAAAACCTGCTTAGAAGCAGTGAGGTCATGTAGCTTCCCCTGCAGTATCCGAGAGCCAATTCTCTCAAATTGAATTTACGACTATCATTTCTCAAGCACTTCCAGCTTTGTTATAGAAATTCCAGAAGCTAGTGATATCTGTGTACAACCTCCCTGTTGCAAGGGATGGCATTTGAGATCACTTCAAGAATTGAGGATTTTTCAGGAAATGATGATTTTATAACACAAGTTATTCCATCTAAGCAGTCTATGAATTAACACCATTGGCAATATCTAATGAAAGAATTTTCCTGCTGTAGCTATACTAGCCTCTTCAAAACAGTACCATACCCCACACTGTTCAAGAGTGGGATTTTAGTATAATCAAGTCACAATGTGAATTCATATTGAAAGCAATGTTTCGTTCAAACAGCATGCGCATCATATCTTAAGTGGTCTCAGTTCATTTAAAAGTCTGCATCCAAAGTGAAAGAGTTATCTGTGGATTTTGACATTACTCCCATCTTCTGGTATTCTCCTACTCGCTTCTCAAAGAAGTTAGTCTTGCCTTCCAGCGAGATATTCTCCATAAAGTCAAATGGATTCTCTGCTTTGAATATCTGGAAAAACAAGACTTCTAATCACAAATGGGTTTTCACATCTGGGAGTGGAATGAAAAAGAATCAACTGGGAAGTGAGGACTAGGAATGGGAAAGCCAGTTTAAGTTTACTTAATGCAAAGTAATTCAGTTTGCTATCTGGCATGTGAAACTCCTCCCACTTCCATGTCTTGGATGCTGCACTTCTGTATGCCTTTTCATCTGCTGTTCTTCTAAAGAGGCAGAAGCACAGTGGTTCTTACAATGCCCTCTTTCCATCACACTGCTTATTTGACTGTCACTAGGTATCATGTAGGTCTCCATCCAGGATAGAGTGCATTAAGATTAGTGGAAATGACCAGCTGGCTGGAAGGATCTTGGCTATTGGTCAGGAGCTGAAGACTGTCACATTAAATAAATGGTGGCAGCCATTTTACATATTCAAGATTCATAGGAAATATCAAATGAATACAACCCTTTTCCTATGAAAGGCACTGCTTATAAATCTTACCTTGCTAAATCCCAGCTCCAGCATAAGTCGGTCTGCTACAAATTCGATGTACTGTTTCATTAAAGTGCAATTCATGCCAATCAGCTTTACAGGTAGCGCCTCTGTCAAGAATTCCTGCAGGTATGAAGAAGGGAGGTTAATACAGAGGCCTCAGCATACAAACATTTTGTTATCTAGAGCAGTGGTTCTCAAACTGTGGTCCGCAGATAGTTCCTCTAAGGTGTGCGCCTGGGCAGCTGCACACAAGAGAATGAAGGGCCACCCACCTAATTAGTGGTGCCATGCAGGCGTGGCTCCACTAATTAGGTGCCTGGACCCTGGAGAAAACACATGTAAGGTGAGGTGGTGGCCGGGGGGAAGAAGAGGTATAGGGGGTAGGTGGGAAAGGGCAGTGGGGTGAGGGGGGGGGGAAGAAAAAGAGAAATTTGGGACATGCAGGACTGGTGTGGCCAGAGGCAACTTCCCCAGTTCCAGGGCTGCAGCTGCCGGGGAGAGAGCCCTCCTTCCCAGCCTCAGATCTGGGGGAGGGGAGAAGAGAGAGAACACACACCCCACTCCTTTCTAGCCCCAGCTCAGGGGCTGCCGCAGCAGGGGGAAGAGGGCACATCCACTGCATCAGAAAGGTAAGACTATGGATATTAAAATCAGAGTTATGTGCTTTTATTTGTAGAAGAAAAAAAAGTTAATCAAGTTTATTTATTTAAATATAGCACTTTTATCCAAAGCGCTTTACAATAGTTAGCTAACAGTACAAACATTTGGAAAGATCATTAAGTGGTCCACTGAGACCCTCAATTTTTTTTTCCCCACAGCCCACCTAAAGTTTGAGAACCACTGATCTAGAGCAGTTTCATGACCTGATAGTTCTCTGCTTTTTAAGAGAAAATGTGAGCATTTACTACCCAAAACAAGGAACACCTGATTACCTGCTCTATCCTGACAGCATTGGTAATGACTTCTCTTACTCTTTCCTCGGATGGTTTGTGAATCAAGTGCTTGAACATTAGGCAGGCAAAGTCGCAGTGCAAACCCTGAAAAGGTGAATGTGTAGATATTATTTCAGGAACATTGATTAGAAGTGCCACCTCTTAAAATCAGAGGCACATTTGAAAAGCCCATGAACCAGATACCATCTTAATACTCAAAGCCCAGGATGATTTTCCCTGGAGGAAATGGGTCACTTTGTAGTTTCCATCTTGGCTTTTGAATGGAGAGGCAAAAGTGCACAATTCAGTAGGCAGCTTTCTTACTAGACTTTCCCCTCCAATCACCACCATAATGGTTTATTCACTCACTGCCTCAATTCAAGTCTTATTTATTCCCAGATATTGTTTACCCATTTAATTTAGCACCAGACAATTCATAAGAATTATAAATAGTTGTCTTGAAACATAAGGTCGCTGTAATAGGAGATTGTTACAAGATTCTCTTACCTCATCTCTGCTGATGAGTTCATTAGAAAAAGTGAGTCCAGGCATTAACCCTCTCTTCTTCAACCAAAAGATGGATGCAAAGGAGCCAGAGAAGAAGATTCCTTCCACTGCTGCAAAAGCTACTACACGTTCTCCTGTCAGGAAAGTTTAGTGTAAGTTTTGCACTGAAGCAAATGTTTACCTAGCCTTAAAATTCAAAGCATACTAAGAGTTTTCCATTCATGAGATGTGTGAATGGGAAATATTGCTGTCTAAGTGAATTATAGTCTCTCTGGGACTGAAACTACAGCCTTGTCTTCACTACAAACAAGTGTTAAATAACAGGGCGTTAAGAAAATAGCAGGCCAAGATTTCTGACACCTCTTTTCTGGTGTAGCCATGGCCTGAAATGTTATCATGTTACACTAAAATTCTGATCAATTATCTTAGTCTGTTTTGACATCCTGCAAGTCAGAACCCAGATTGGTCTGAGAACATATGACAAGACCTTGAGCAAAGATTTAATACTCAAGGGATAATGGGAATTTCAGTTGCCTCCCACCTGCCAAGTGAGGCAATCAAGAGTCCATAAAGCAGATGAAATGCTTCAACAGAAGCATAGCTCCTTAGGAGAATAAACTATACATGCGTCAAAGCAGCTACAGGAAAAACATACTGCCAACTAGAGACATTTGTCACAAGGGACCAGTTGGAATTAAAAATGCCAGCAGAGCAAAGGGGAGCCTCTTCAGAAGGGAGAATAATAATTTGCTTTATCTGAGACTACAATCTTCTTCCAGAAATAAGGCAAATAATCACGCTTCACTCTTGCTAGGAAAGGAAACATTTAGCATCCAGTAAATGCACAGTTCAGAAATGCACTCACCAAATGTTGCTTGTTTGTCCCCAATCCACTGCATGGCCCAGTCAGCCTTCTTTTTAACACATGGCAATGTTTCAATGGCATTGAAAAGAAATTCCCTGGAAAGCGTATAGTACATTATAAGCAGAAGTCAACACAGCAACCAGTGCAGTAGGTATTTGCAACTAGCTGTCATAACAGGTTTGTGTCATTGATTAACCTAAATTACCTGCAACTACCCAGCACATTTTGAAACCAGTACTTACGAACTTGTCTACATTAGGGATTTTGGCACCTGTGTAGCTACAGTGGTGCTAATCCCAGCATAGACATGCTGCATCTGTGCAATTTATCCCTTATGTCAGCCCTCCACCTCTGTTCCAGGATTCAGTGCATCAATCCATGTCGTAGTCTGAAGTGTACTCACAGCCTTTCAAACATTTTGGTTCACAAACTGCATGTATCAAAAAGAACTAATTCATAAACCCTTATTTTCACATACCTTAATTCTGAAATCATCTTTCAGGCTCACTTTGATAGGTTTACATCAGCCCAAGGGTAGGGTTTAGTTTTGGTTTTTAAAGTTGACAGTTTTAGCACTAGTGTTTTAATAACTCAAAGGCAAAGTTTTAAAGCAGCCAGCTTTATATATTTGTCAGAAATGAGCATGGTTTACTACATTAGAAAAGACTAGTTAAATAGTTGTGACTTGCTGACAATGGTAATACATAATTTTTCAATTTAACCACACAGCAAGTGTAGACAACCATTACATGGGAAGATGCACTGAATTTTATACCTGAGATTTCAGTGTACAAGTCAAAAAGACACAAGCTGGAATAGTTCCCATAGAAACTGTTCTAGGTCACCTAACTCATCAACTAGCCAATGCCAATGCAAGGGCCTCTTGTATTAGAGTGTAGTCCAGCTTTAAGTATCTACGTAGATTGACTATGCCACCCTTCACATATTTGGTTTCATCCCCTCATTTATCACTTATTGAAGTTAAATCTGTTTTGCTTTTAATCTCTTAAGTCCAGCCTCTGGTATAGTTTTTGTTGTACCTTACTGTTCCGTAATATATAGGGCCCTACCAAATTCATGGTCCATTCTGGTCAATTTCTTGGTCAGAGGCTTTTAAAATTGGTCAATTTCACATTTTCAGTTGTTCATATCTGAAATTTCAGTGTTGTAACCGTGGGGGTCCTGATCCAAAACGGGATCATGGGGAGGGTTGCAAAGTTGTTGTAGTGGGGTCCCAAGATAGCACCAAAGTGAGGGTGGCAGACTTCAGAGCTGGGCTCTGAAGGCAGCACACTCCCAGCTTCCTGTAGTTAGAGGATGTTCCTGGAGATGGAAGTGGGTAGGATCTTCCCCATGCTGCTGGGAGCACCCCAGCTGAGGGCTCCTACCTGCTAGTCCATGCCAGGGACAGATTAAGACAGGGGCCCCCAGCCAATTTGGGGCCCCCCAGGACAAATGGGTGCCCCCGCCCCAGAGGAAGCCCCGAGTCCACATTGCCCCAGCTGGAACAGTGGAAGAGGCCCCCAATCCCCAGCTGAAGCAGCAGGGGGCAAAAGCCCCGAGCCCGGGCTGCCCCTGCCCGAGCTGCAGCCGATGGGAGGAGGAACCCTTAGGCTGGGCACTGGAGCCATGGCAGGAGCCATGGAGGGGGGCGCACAGATGCCAAGAATGCCCCAGCTGCAGCTGCCAGGAGCAAAAGCCCCCAGCCCGGCAGAAGCTGCTGTAGGAGGAAGCTCCGAGCTCAGTGCCTGGACCTAGAGTTGCGGGAGGAGCCGGGGTACGAAGCCCGGAGCCCAGCTTCTGGGCTGCTGCAAGCGCAGAAGTGAGGCTGTACCACCCGAATTTCTGCACTGCCTCTGGAGGTGGGTCTGATCTGTCCCTGTCCAATGCCTGTCCCTCCCCAATGCCTGTCCCTCCCCAACGTGGCTGGACTAGCAGCCAGGAGCCCTAGGCTCCCAGCAGGAGGGGAGATCAGATTTCACAGGAGAGGGCTGATTTCATGGTCCGTGACACGTTTTTCACAGACGTGAAATTGGTAGGGCCCTATGCCTGCAGAGTTGTTCTCCACAGTATGTTTACTAATTTAAATTCTCAAATCATTTCTGTATTGTTTTAAAATTAAGACAAAAGTATCACTATTAGATTCCACCATGACTTTACAACAAGTTGAACATTTCATGATGTGATACTAACCTCTGTTTTGGATCTTTAATGTAAGTATCTATGAGCAGACTGTACATTTCTGAATGTATGTTTTCCATAGCAATCTGGAAGCCATAGAAACAGCGTGCTTCTGTTACCTGTACTTCTTGGCTGAATCGCTCCACCTAGAGGAGAAACCAAATGACTGTTGCAGAAACCATTACCCACCTAATATATTGCAGTTTTTTTTGCTATTAAACCCACACAAGTATCTCCAGTTTTGCTCTACACCCCTATGGTCTGACAAATGTTTTCATGTTCAAAAGCTACGCCTGGTGTAGTGCATTAGAATAACAGCCTCCTCCTTAGTGCCAGGATTCTTAGGTTCTGGCTTGATCTCATCTTAACTCCTTGAGTATTTGAGCATAAGGTAACACTGCACATTTTTCCCCATCTCTGCTTTATCCAGGGCAGGAAAGTGGAGCATTAACAGAACTATAGTAATATTTTGCACTCCTGCAGCTCATGAACAAGGATTTTAAATCACAGTACAAATGTTACTTCAGTCTCAACTGCCCTATAAGATAGGCAAATACCTCCACCATTTTATAGATGAAGCAAACAAGACTGTGCAATTGATTCATTCCCCCTCCCCCACCCCCCCAAAAAAGTGCAGTCACATCAGAGCCAGGTCACCAGACTCCCAAACCATGTTTTCTTACTACAAAACCACCCTCTTGAAAGCTTAGTTTCTGAAAAAGACCACCAGAGTCCTATTTTACACAGCAATCCCTGTTTTACTAAGTGCAACTTCCCCACCCTCTGCCTCACCAAAAAATGGATTACAGATTTAATAGGTTTTAGAGCAGAAGTAGCTCAACAGGTGAATATCTCATTAATAGGAGTTTTATTTGGGCAGCTTTGTTAGCTGAATGATTTCCACTTTAGGATTGCTCTTCTGTGCACTTACCAAATTCTCATTTACAATGCCATCACTTGCTGCAAAGAAGGCTAGGACATGTGAAATGAAGTATTTCTCCTCAGGCTTCAGGGACTCCCAGTGTTGAATATCTTTGGAAAGATCAACCTGAACAACAAAAGCAGATACTTACAATTTTATTGTGGTACTAAAGAATACGCTTCTAGATAAGTTATTTAGAGCAATGTTATACTGTGCATTAAACATCCCCTCTTCTCAGTGCTCTGTGAACTAAAATACCACTGCAGTAAATGAAGTTATGAAGTTTAATAGAGTCCTAGAACCACGGAAAGTTGTGCTGGTTTATGTCCCTTTTTCACTGCTATTTAAGAATGCATTAGATATAAATTAATCTTTTTAAGGCAACGGTACAATTAATACACAAGCAGTCACTGCTGGCTCTTGCCAAACTTAAGCCATGTCAACACCAGAAAGTTAGGTTGGTTTAACTACATTGGCCAGGAGTGCAAAAAATCCACACCCCTGCCCAGCATAGGCCAACCTAAGTCCCCACGACAGCACTACATCAAGGAAGAATTCTTCCATGGACCTAGCTAACACCCCTCTGGGAGGTGGTTTATCCACACTAATAAGAGAACCCCTCCCAGGGGCGCATGTAGTTCTACACCGAAGCACTACAATGGCAGTTTCAAGCGAAGATGTACCCTTTGACTGTAAGCTCTTTGGGACATGGACCATCTTTATTGTGTTTGTACAGCACCTAGTACAACATGGTCCTGATTCATGACTGAGGTCCCTAGGCTTTATTGCAACGCAAATAAGTTCACTACTGGGAAAACATGCTCCGTTATGAGCTGGACTGAGCTGCTAATGTCAGGCGGATGTGTCCACTAAAGCAACCAGCACAGGGATAGACTCATGGGAGCCCCTCACCTCTTCAGCTGTCCAGAAGGAGGCCTCTGCTTTCTTGTACATCTGCCAGATATCATGGTACTGGATGGGGAACATGACAAACCGGTGGGGATTCTCCCGTAGGAGTGGCTCATCTTCCAGATTGGTAGGAGCTTGTATCACTGCTTTGGGTTTCAACTAAAGGAGGCACAATAGGAAAACTTGAATTCAACATCCCCAGTACTGGAGTGGAGACATCTCATCCCAAGGATGGGATGAGAGTGGGAAAGAGAGAAGGGGGAAGAAAGGAAGAAAAGGCAGGAAGCGCCTGAGGAGGGGCAGGGAAAAAAAAACAGAATTCCCGAGGAGGACGAGCGCAAGGAGGGGGGGTCTCCCCAGGGGGGAAGGAGAACGAGGGGGGGTCCCGCCAACCTAAGGGGGAGGAGGGCGAGCCCAAAGAGGGCGAGGGGGGAAGGGTGGGTGGACAGTAGCATTTGGCGCCAAGACAGAAGCGGCAGGACGCGCCACCTGCAGCCGCCCAGCTCAGCCCGCGCGCACTCAGGCGTGTCACCGGCCCCCCGCCATACCCAGCCCGGCTGGCCGCCCTCTCTCCTTTCCACCCCCACCACCCCGGACTCACCGGCTTCGCGTCCGCCTCCTGGAAGATCTTCCGAGCGGCCTTGGTGGCCAGGACCCGCGTGGCGCTGGTCGCGGGGGGCTGTGGAGACACAGACAGGGGTGGGTGAGAGGAGCCGGCAGGGGCCGGGCGCCGCGCCCGGAGCTGTGGGGGGTGGTGGCGGGGACACTCACCGTGTTCTCCTTGTCGGTCAGGACCAGGTTCTTCATGGGCGACAGGCGGGGCTGCTCGTTGCGGACGGAGAACGGGGCCCGAGCGGGGATCATGGCGGCGATGGCGGGCAGAGACAGGCGGCGGCGGGGACACGACGACGGAGGCTCCGGCTCTCACAGGCAGGGGCGATGGTGGGGCTCCGGCGCTCCCGGAGACACTTTATATTCCCTTCGAACTTGGCGCCAGAACGCCAGGCTGCCCAATCACAGCGCCAGGCACCGCGCCAATCCCGAACGGTGCCGTCCCCGCTGCTCTCCCATTGGCCAGAGACCCGGCCGCGCCAAGCTCCCCATTGTCACAAACGCGGGAGCCGCCGAAAATTCCGACCGCTCCGCGCTTCCATTGGCCAGAGCCTCGCCACCACGCCCCTCAGTCTTACACAAGTTGGAAACAGCCAAAATTCCCGGCACTCCGACTGGACGCTTCCATTGGCCAGAGCCCGAACTGGACACGCCCCTGTATTGTCTCACGAGATTCCATCCCCTGCGCCTGGGTCCCCTCCCCTTCGCACCCTTTGTTGCATTGCCCTGCCCCACCGGGAACAGGACTGTCTTTCCTCACACACACACCCCTTTAAAGAGAGGGCGGGTGACCGCATGAGGTGTTTGCAGACTCCGGAGAAAGACAATTTTATAAGGGGTGGGACGGGTGGCGGAGGGGCTGCCTTGGAGTGCTGTCTCCCAGAGCTGCTGATCCCCATAGACCAGTGGTTTTTAACCTTTTTTTCATTTGCAGACCCCTAAAGATTTGGAATAGCAGTACAGCCCCCTTTGGAAATCTTAGACATAGTTTGTGGACACCCAGGGGTCCATGAACCACAAGCTGAAAATCAGGGCCATGTCACAGAATGCCCCCTTACCAGCAGCAGGCAGTATAAGAGCCCAAGAACCAGGGAAGAAGCAATTCTCCTCCCTTGGTGGAGAGTCCCAGCATCCCAAGTGTCAGCAGTTTAGGAACCAGTGAAGATTAAACCTTTCTGCTGTGCTCCCATTGGTTCAAATGCCCCAGCAGGGCATTTTACTCTCTTCTTTTACTCCCCCTGAGTTAGTGTGAGTATCATCTCAGCTTTTGGTATCACATGGCCAAAATGTGGGTTTAGGGTGAAGCTTGGGAGAGTATCACCATTTATTTACACACACACACACACACACACACACACTCTGATTGCTACTTTTGAGCCCCTGAGTGTTATGTGATATTTAGTACAGTGTCAACTCATGCAATAATAACAAGGGAGGACGTGATTACATACACCCTGTTTGACAAGTTTGCACAGGATGAGCTCTCAGAGCAGTGACTCTCACTTGCTTCCTCATGGGAATAGACTAGATAATAAGACACCTGCTGCAGTTGCTATGTTGCTTGGCATTGGGAAGTGTATTTTTTCAGACACGTTGTTTTTCTCCCTCTAGGGGAAATTAAAGCAGGTTTTTCAGTCAGTTACACAACTGTGTAAAACAGTCTAGCCCAAAGCTTCTAAAACTCTAGCTGCTGATGATCTTTTCCCCTTCTTTTTGTAACACAATACTGTATATGATAACAATCAGCTGTTTAAAAAATGAACAGAAGTGTATGCAGCATTGTTTTACATTAAATGCAGGTTGCTCTTATTATTTAAACAGTGGCATCACTTCCTTCTCCCCGTCCCCCAAACTAGAATGTGCTTAGCTCACTATGACTTGCAGAAAATTAAAAATATATAAGCATAGACAGGATGTGGCTTGTTGTGGTTTCCAAATGTGAAGGAAGGGATGTGTCAGTCCTGCAAGAGTTCCAAATTAATGTAAATGCAGCTAGATTCCAAGAAGAGTTAAAATATATGTGTATACTTTGAGATTTAGAGTTATTACAAAAACTTATGTTTTTCTGTATGACAATAAAATCATTTAGGTGTGTTTTTGTCACTATGGTAAAGAATATTGGGCCGCTATATTACAGTAAGCAAAACAATATATGCTGTATTATGATGATTATTGTTTTACAGAAAGTCAGTAGTCTATAGCACTCAAACATCAAATTTATCCTGTCAGTGTCAATGGAGTTACAGTAGCGATGAATCTAGCTTATACAATTCAGCAAAGCTCTTAAGCACAGGGTCAACTTTAATTAAACTTTAAATGTAATGAGATTGTGTTTAAAATGTCTGTGGTTGTGGACCCAGTTCTGGGAGACACAGCGTGCTCTTAAATGCCGGTAACGTCACTGGCACCTAAACATGGGCTTAAGTGCTTGCCTGAATGGGGGCCACAGGTCTAAGGGCCCAATCCTGTGGGGTGCTATGTGACTACTGTGAGGTGTTCAGGATCTTAAACACCCAGCGAAGTTGATGGGAGCTTAGAGCGCTCAGTACCTTGCAAGATTGGGCCCAGGACCACAGACCTTTGAACACATTTCTTTGCTAATATGGGATGTAGCACTGCTTTAAAGAGAGTGATTCTCAGACTGGGGTCTGTGGGCCAGAGAACACCTTGGTAAATGAGACAGATGTTTTAAGAAACAAGCAAAGGGGACTGCCCAGACAGGTGGATCATGGAGAGGGGGGGGGGGTTCTCCCTTACATAGTGGTCTGCTGACTGAGAAAGTTGGGGCTGATGACTTGCTTGTCACAACTCTAAAAGAGATTAATGGTGTCACTAGACAGTAAGCAGAGCATCTTGGTACTTAAACATGTCCCATTAGATTTGGGGAGAAACAGAAGAATCCTCCCTTTCCACCCCTCCCTCCCCAACTGCATTATTTGAGTTTTAACAGACGTCAGATATTTCTGTGTTTTTAGTTCTTCCCTGTCCCCAACACCAGTGAGGAGGATAATAAATGGTTTAATTGTAGTGATAGCAGTTCAGCAATCAGTTTGCAATGCTTTAAAGTCAATGGCATGTGATCAGGCCCTACATTGTCTCTAAACTATCTCTGCAAGAAAAAGGGTCTTAGAAATATGTAGGATTGCTCTACAAAAGGAATTTTATCAGTATAGTTAAAATGCTGTGGTTATACTGTTAGAACTCCCCATGTGGACACACTTTCTGCAAGAAGAGTTTCTTTTTCCAGTTTAGCTTATGCAGCTTGTTATAAACTAAACCAGAAAAAAAAAAAACTTCTTGTAAAATAAGAGTATCTACACAGGGATTTATACCAATATAACTAGAGTAGTTATATAGTGCTGCTCCAGCACATTTTCCCATGTAGACAAGCCCTTACTTAAGAAAGAAAAGGCTGAAATTCTCCATTACTTCTGTAGGTCTCTAAGGCCAGGTCTACACTACACGCTTACTTCGATATAACTATGTCGCCCTGGGGGTGTGAAAAATCCACACCCCTGCGTGACGTAATTATACCAACTTTAACCCCCCCTGTAGATAGTGCTATGTCCACGGGAGAGCTTCTCCCACCGACATAGATACCACCTCTCGCAGAGATGGAGTTATTAAGCCAACGGGAGAGCACTCTCCCATTGGCATAGAGCATCTTTACCAGAAGCACTAACTGCTGCGCCAATGCATGTTTTTAGGCTACGTCTACACTGGAAACTTCAAAGCACTGCCACGGGAGTGCTCCCACGGCAGCACTTTGAAGTGTGAGTGTGGTCACGTGCGCTCTCCCAGTGCTCTTGGTAGTTCACCTCCACAAGGGGAATAGCTGGGAGCTGCGCTGGGAGCACGGCTCTCAGCACTCAGAGCCTGTCCACACTAGCGCTTTAAAATGCTCAAACTTGCTGCACTCAGGGGGGTGATTTTTCACCCCCCTGAGCCAGCAGGTTAGAGCGCTATAAAATGTAAGTGGAGACAAGCCCCTAGTGTAGACCTGCCCAAAGACAAAGGTGACTCAGTAACCCTGGACTTTTTGAGCTTCAAAGTCTCTCTTCCTGCTGCTACTCATCTAAGAAGCCTTATCTTTACTAAGGAAAAAAGGTATGTTCTTAACTAATGACCTGGCAAATGAACTTTTACTTACAATCCATCTATTGTGTTTTAGTTAATAACAGGTGTCAGTTTTGTTCTGAACCTAACTATTTGAGCTATTGGGCAATGGCTCTCATTCAGAGGGCAAGGCCTTCTTTGAGAAAGCAGTTCTTGCTGGGCGGGAGACACAGATGAGAGCAAATCTGATAGATTTGTTTTTTTTCCTCTGTTTTACTGCAAATTCACTGCTGAGTATATGGGGTCATTGGTTGCATATGTAGATTTACAGTTAACAAGCCAAATAGTTAAGTTAGGTGTGCTGCAGTTTTTCAGTCTGATCCTCAGATGATTTATCGCTAGCTGATGATTGGCATTTGTTTCAGTTTCTTTTTGGCTTGATTCAGGAAAGGGGATTTGCATACATACCCCCAGCTAGCATAAACCGATCTGCACCTCAACATAATTCAACATTTTATTAAAGCTAATGTTAAAAAATTGTAAATGTGTCTGTACATCTGGGTATAGTACTAAGATTATCCACAAATATAAAGTTAGTTTTTAAAAGTCATATGATACATAGAGTACATAATCAGCCATAACCCAAATTTAGGTGAATAGATTTAACAATACAGTTTAGATATTAGAAGCCGAATACTCGAGTACATCACTCATGAAAAGTTGTATAGAGATTTGGTTGTGGAAAGCAAAATATATCAATGAGTGGAGATTGTCCCCCAGTAATTGAGAATTAGGTAGGTTGTCCATTTAGAAAATACAATCCATGAGAAAGTATTTCAGTTACTTTCCTGACTGTGCTTCTCATCAGAACTTCAGCTCATCCCTCCTGGTATTGCCGATGTCCGGTGATGTGTTCTATGTAGATGTCCCTCGACCACCTGATGGTGTCAGACACCATGAGTTGCCGCATCAGCCAAGCGTAGCATTGACCAATTCTGCATTCTCTCAGCACTCGCTCGTTACTGGGGTCCCATGTGCCTAAGACTCCGACGATCAGTGCGTGTGTCTCAAGGTTTTGGCCAGAGGGGCGTATTTCTCTACCTTTCGAACTCGGGCATCGTGGAAGGCCGGGGTCCTGTTCTCGAACGGCACTGTGACGTCCACCATGATGATCTTCTTCCTGTCCTCGTTGGTGATGACGATGTCCAGTCGCAGTTGGCTGTCAGTTCCGGGGATGGCGGAATTTACGGCAACCTTTCCCACGGGTGGCAGGATGGCTCTGGCCAGGCGATCTTGGATGGTGTTGTGTCACAGCTGCCAAGCTCTCGAATGGGGCTTGCAGCTACACAGGATGTGGGGTAGTGTCTCGTTGGCATAGCCGCACTTCCTGCATCACTTGTCCCAATTCCTGTGGCAGACAGCTCCATTCAGTGGGACGCAGTTGAGCCAGGCCCTGTGGACGAACCTCCAGTTGGCAAATCGGGTGAAGCTGCCCCCGGGGAGGAAGTGGTTGCTGGCGTCCCACTTTCACATCACCTTGAATGCCTTGCCCTGGTCCGGCTTCCATTTCAGGTTTTCCACATATTGGCAGCAGATGGCATCCTTCAGGGTCCTCTCCAGCATGGTTCTAGCTCTCAGAGTGATGATAGTATGATCTGTATTCTTCACCTGTGGCACTAGGACTCCCAGCTCCTGGCGTTTACTACACAAATGTCATTCATGTACTGAAGCTGATGTATATGTTATTCACCATAGGCCATGTGACATTATTGACATGAACTGTGACCGTATAGATCATTGTTGCAACCAGGGTCCTATGGCTACACCAGGTCTTGTACAGAGGATGTCAAGTGGGGTGTCTATGGAAAGGTTGTAGTTTGCTGGTTATGATTATGCTGTCTGTACGTGTGTATCATTTTTGTATTTTAAGTTATGAATATTGGCTATGTTCTTGTATCTCAATGTGTTTGATTCTAAGTAGCCTCAGTGAAGCATTTGGTCAGCTTCTTGAGAAAGGACTATTCTCAATAAATGCTAAATCAAGAAACACTTAACTGACAATGGACTTTGGGAGACGCCAACCCACATCTGAGCCTTCCTGGGAACATTCAAACTGACGTGTGAACAATGGCGTCGGCCTGCAAAAAGCTGAATCATTCATAGACATGTGACTTGTCCAGGTGGCTACAAACTCCATCTTGTTGCTGTGACTTTGCACAGAAGAACAAAGGGGTTTCCGCCCACAAGAGAGAGAATATAAAAGGCCCTGGAAGCCCCTCCATTTTGTCTTCAGCTGGCTTAAGAGATGGCCTCTCCACCCCCAAGAGATGCCTGAAAGAAACTGGAACAAAGGACAGGCTCAGAGGTAGTCTCAGCACATCAGGTGGCAGTCCCAAGGGGGTTTCTGTGACCCAACCCATCACAGGCCAAATCCTGCAAATCTCACTTACAACTGGACCCTAAAGGTGCTGAGCATCCTCAATTCCTATCAACTTTTGTTGTAGTTGAGAGTGCTTCACACCACACGGGAATCATTCCACACCTTCAGGCCTTATGCAGGCAAAACTTTCATTGACTTTAATGAGAATTTTGCATGTGTAGGAAATCCAGGATTTGGCTCCCCATTTTCATTAGTAATTGCTGCGAGATGGAGATCTGTCTGACTTTCACTGCAGTGTTTCTTACCTAAGACAGAACTCCATACAAAATAAATTACAAGGCCTCTGTAGTGACTGTTTTGGCAGGTGTGCAGTCATGTTGTTTAAATTAGCAATGATTTATTTTAATAAACCTCAGCTGAGAAATCTAAGCCAGAACAAAACATTCGATATTAACTAGATTTGAGGTTGATACTGTGTTTAGAAGTGTGGCCCATTAATACATGAAATCAAATCCTTTCTCATTAGCAAATCTATAACCTGATTACCTGAAGACAAAGCGTGAGACTCTCAGTAGTTAATGAACAGCTCCTGAAATAATCTTTTGTCAGCAAACAGACCCTTACAAACACTGGGGGGTGGAGTGGGGTTTTTGTTGTTGTTGTTGTGTTGTTTTGTTTGTTTAAACATGGCTTCCACCTATTTAGCTTCCTTAACTGCCAGCTAAAACTGTTAGTGCAGAGCCCTTTCTGATGGCAAAGTGTCAAGTTTTTATCCCTGTTACATCACTGTAAATGCAGTTTCACTCTACTGCAGTCAGTGGAGCTGCTCGTGTAAACTGGGAATTTGGACAACGGGTAGTTCGGGACTGATCCCATACTGAAGGCAATGCGAATTTTACTGGTGTGGGATCGGGCCCTTTATGGTAGAAAATTAAGGTTCTTAAATAAAAGTTAAATAGTAATTTGATTTAAAATACAAACTGTTAACAGAGTGATAAGGGAATTATGGCCTAAAGACGCTTTAAAACTTGATGACTTTTCTCTCCATAACATAATTTGTATTGGTTGACTGTTATTTAGTGAGTGCACAATAAGAACTGGATCCAATAGAGCCCTTTGGGTCTAATCCAAAGGCGCCCATTACCCAGCATCCTCTGGTGGCCAGTGAGACTGGTGGGGCTGGAATGTCCCATAGTTGACTCAGGCAGCTAAAAGGCAGAGCTCATTGTTCTCTCCTCCTTCCCTACTTTTGGAGGCAGTGAATAAATCAGAAGCTGCATGGTATTTGCAAACCCACCAGTTGAACTCGATGTAAGGACTCTAAGCATCCTGCTGGAAGTGTAGCTCACAGCCTGATTGTGCCTTGGAGTACCAGCTTCTCCTCCACTGGGTTGACAGCCTTCTTTCCCTGTTGGTGTGGTGATGTGTGGGCCTCATCCCCACTCCCACTTCCCTCCTCCTGTCACCAGAATGGTTTGCTGGCCCTCATTGGGCCATTTTTGCCTGAAAAACTTCACTAGCTGTCTCTTGATTTACTAGCTCCATACTTCCTCCAGCTCTAGCGTTCCTTATACAACACTCCTAGTATTCTGCTCCCCCCCATCCCCGGCATCTCCTTTTTGATGGCTTCATCTCCTTTCAACAGCCCCCAAACCATTTCAGCTTCAAGTTCCCCATAATACGAGTCCCAGCTCTCTCCCTCCTTTTTGTCGTATGGATAGGGCCCTATTAAATTCACGGACTGTAAAATCTGGCTATTGTAGTGGGGTCGCGGTAGTGCCGTCCTTACTTCTGCACTGCTGCTGGCAGCGGTGCTGCCTTCAGAGCTAGGTGTCCAGCCAGCAGCTGCCGCTCTCCAGCTCATCCAAGAGCTGGTTAAGAGGTGACTTGGTCACAACCCATCCCTATATGGGGAAGAGATTTCTGATAGTAGATGGCTTTTGAATGTAACAGAAAAAGGCCTAATGAGATCATATGGTTGGAAATTGAAGCTAGACAAATTCAGACTGGAAATAAGGTTCAGATTTTTAACAGCAGGGGCAACTGACCATTGGAACAATTTGCCTAGCAACATGGTGGACTCTCCATCACCTGAAGTCTTTAAATCAAAACAATATTTCTACAAGATATGCTCTAACTCAAGCAGATGTTATGAGTTTGATGCAGAAAGTACTGTGTGAGGTTTTATGTTATCCAGACTAGATGACCAAAATGGTCCCCTCTGACCTGAAAAATCTATGACTCATTCTCACCCCTGTCCAACCACTCACTTAACTATTGCCTACAGGCCCAAGAGCACCCACAGTTTCTGCCAGCTGTGGCCATTCCTGCCCCACGACAGCCCCAGCAAATAAAGGGCACCAAAAAAAATTGCAAAAGGAAACTATTTTTAGTGTCTCACACAGATTCACCTGAAAAATCAAAGTATAAAAGGCAATCAGCAGACATACACAATGTACTTGCGCCCTTGGGGATTTATCACTGCTGTGGTTTGCTACTCAGTGCCATCTACCTCACTCTGGAGAACAAAAACAGAAGGTATTCGTTTGTGCTCTTCGGGGGGGCGGGGGAAGAGAGTATTCTAAATTACAAATGCATGAATTACTGTGGCTGGGTCATTGTCCAAGAGAAATGGAAAAAGTTTCCTTGATAGCTGGTGTCATCTACTATTTGATTGTCAAGGGCCAGTGATGAATTCAGTATGAACCCCAAATGCTCTCAAGCGAGGGTAAAGTAGGGAGAACTACAAGGAGAACTGCTCAGGCAGACTCCTGAGTCTCCGTGGAGCTCATTGACTTCTGCCTGCCTGGTTCTCCTTGCAAGTTTGGGAACTAATTCCTTAAATCATCTCCCTCTTCCAATTTAGAAGAACACCTGTCTTTTGAGTCCAGACTGAGGTAGCTGATATTCTTCCAGGCTCAGGCTCCTTTATGCACAGACATATCCATTAGACAGAACTGTCTACCCTGGATGAAAACGATCCATACAGCTTTGTGTCATTGGCATATTCCTGATGTTGCTATCTGTGTTGACTCACACTGTCAACACTAATGTTTTTTATTTTCTTACTTCGGTACTAACACCTTAGAATAAGGCAACTGAAAGAATAATAAAAACCAATTCCTGTCAGTGCAGTTCACTTTCACTTCTATTTCTAGTCAGTGTCATGGTATTCTTCTGCCCTGGCAGAGTTCTGTTTGCATCTGCAGAGGAAGGTTAGATTAGACCTAAATCAAATTTATTGACAAAAATATAAAAGCACTTATATTTATATTAGGGTCTGCGAAACCTCTCTCATTACAAAGTCTACATTCTTGGTGTAAAACTAGTTGCAGAGCATGGATGACCCAAAGCTGAAAAGTTACAATACATCCTGTACAGGAAACTAGTCCAGTCATGCGCTGCATGCAGCGTCCTTGGCTTTTGCAACATTATTTGAACCAATATCATAGGCATGAAAATCAAAATTCTGGCTGAAGGTATCTTAGATGCTATGATAAGCTTCACATGCACATTGTGAGTATGCTTCAGGCATCTATTTTCCAAGGGCTTAATAGTAAAAGTCATATTCATTCTTTGTTAATATATCATAATGAATTGGCTAGTGTGTATATGTTCAATTGTCCTCTAGAGCAGAGGTTCTCAAACTGTGGTTTGTGAACTAGCAGTGGTCTGCGAGCTCCATTCAGGTGGTCCACGGATAGTTCCCTTTAAGGTGCGTGCCTGGGTGGCCTCACACAATAGAATGAAGGGCCACCCACCTAATTAGTGGAGTCACGCAGTGGGAGTTGCTGTGATGTTCTGAGTGGTCATAGGGTGAAACAGTGGCCATGGTGAAGGTTTTAGGTGGCCTTTAATTTGCTGTAATACTTGAATGCAGTGTATCACCTACATGGTCTTCTGCATGGTTGCTCTCACCTCAGTTGTCCATTCCTTCTTTCTAACAGATCTGATTTTTCCCTGTAATGGTTCCAACTATCTATTTCTGTCCTTGCAGTGTTGTCACATAAATTTGAAGGCAAACGATAGCTTGGTTCAATTAATTGGCACTTTCTCTTTGTATCCTTCCTCTCCCCTATTGGCCACATCATCCCTAGTGCAAGGCATTTGCTCTTTGCATGCCATAAGCAACCTGCTTGACAAGAAAGTCTTCCAGGGTTCAACATTTCCTGAGGCTATGATGAAAAATTATCAGAACTCCCCTCTCTTCAATCATCTGCTCTCAGCTGGGCTCAGTAGAATCCAATGCAGAACAAGGCTAATGAGCAGAAACTTTGAATTCAAAACAGCACAGTGCAAGGGAGAGGGGGGAGACGGAGACCAGAGAATCTTTGCTGTTTAGGTTTTATAATCCTAGCATCCTTATTAGCATAGCTCAGTTTGATCCCTCCCAGTGTAATTGAATGCATGCTTACCCAGTCACGTAGATACCATAACACAAACACACACAAATCTAGCACTCCCTCACTCCCCTCCTTCCTGTCAAGGATTGGAATCAGAAGTCTCGTTATCAAAACAACTCGACAGCATATGAGTAAGCAGATGAAAGGAACTGGTCATAATGATCACGTATTGTGCACTCTCTCAGGAGGCCAAGCAAGCTGAGAAGAAACACTGATCAAATGTCTCCAGTGCTACTTATGTACAATTGGCAATTTCCCAGGGTGGCTCTACACAGGTACTCTGAGGTTCTGTGTGTGAAATTAAAAATGTCATTGCATGTTTGTGTCTGTTACTTCCAGGTCAAATTGCTCATTATTCCAAGGAAAAAGCTGGCTTTTCTAAATGCATATTCAAGCTCAGATCATTGTTTTTAAAGCCCACAGCCCTGGTTAGAAGAGGGTGCAGAGGTCTAGCCATCCGCAGCAGTGGAAAGAGGCAGATTGTCAGGATGTCTTCAGTGGTGCTGGGGGAAAGTGTGTTTAGCTCCTTCCCCTATTTTTCATCTCAAAACAGCCTTACAACACCAGCTAGTGGGAGAGGGGGAGGGCATGGCAGGGTCTTGGCCCCGGTGTTTCTAGAATGCATAATGCCAGTCAGTGCTATCACTTCTTGCACCTTGTGCACAAGGAGTGCAAAAACAGGATTATGGCCTTTTCCTGAGCAAATGCACCAGGCGGGGGATGGAGAAGGAAAGGGATCCTACATAGGAGCAGTTAGAACCAAGCCTTCCATTTAGCTTTTAGATTCCTGCTTCAGTCCTTTCTAGCTTGCTCACCATCACCAGTAATTATGATGCTACAGGCCAAAATCAGCCCTCGTAGTCGCATTGTCTTTGGGTTCTTCCCTCAGTTGCAGCAGTGTGCCAGAGAGATGCATGGGTGTAACTGATGGCAGCGTTTGGCCCTGCAGTTGGAAATTGGGAGTCAATGGGAAGACTCCTATTGACTTCGGACTAGGCCTTTGAGTAATTCCATTGATGATGCACATGTTGGAATAGAATCTAGCTCTCTGAGCCCTGGAGAATTAGCCAAGAGGAGTGAAGAGCATGAAATCTTATTTCTGTCAGTAAAGTCAGCAGCTATAACAACCATCCAGGAAGTGTCATTTCTACAATCACTTCTCTGATAGTAACCTCTCTTTTAAAACAGTTTTGCATGTACAGTCACCAGAGGGGGCTCTCTGGCTTTACATCCTGATCAGGCACCATGCATGCTGACTGTTACACAGTGCAAATTATTAAGTAGGGGTTTGTAGGGTTTTTGGTAAGGGCCATGCCCAGTCGTGCAGAGCTCTTGCACTGAGCACAAAGAGGAGACAAGGCTGATGCTGACAAACTTGTTGTCATTCTTTAGGAGGAGAAAAACCAGTATTGCTATTTTGCTCCGATTCACCAGAGCTGTAATTCAGGAATCTCATTACCTTTCAGGATCAGAAGAGGTAGGTTAATTTAAAATGGTCCCAGCTAGTTCAGACAGCTGGAGTGCAGCACTGGCAAAAGGCAAGTGAATAAAACCCACCCTCTTCCAATCTTATTTCAATAATTTGCACTGATCTCAAAGCACTTTACAAAGGAGGTCAAATACCATTATTTCCACGGGGGAAACTGAGACAGAGATAAATAACTTGCCCAAGGCCACAGACCAAGTCAGAGTTAGGAATAGAAACCAGGTCTCCTAAGTCCCACACCATGTCCCTACAGTTCTGCCTGGATGGGCAAAAAAGCTTTTGATTTTTAGTTGTGTTAGCTGCATCAAGTTAGCGTAACATGAATGAAAGATTTAAGGCATAGGCTAAACTGCATTTGAAGCCATATTAACTGCTGACATTTACCCTTTATAGACATTAGCTTTGTTCCATTCCTCTGGAACGTCTCCAGGGTTCCAAAATTTGTTCAAAACAGCATTCATGCTTCAGAGCTTCTCAGCTAATTCTTTCAACACTCTTGGGTGCAAGTTATCTGCTTCTGCTGATTTTAAAAGGTTTGTTTTAATACAGGTAGTTGCTATTTAACATCCTCCCTAGTTACTGATGGAATGGGAGCTATTTCATTGTAAGATCTGAATACATTATACTATGTCTTTCCAAAAACAGAACAAAGAAATGCTTATTGAATACTTTTGCCTTTTCTGCATCATGACTGACCATTTTACCATCCTCTCTTAGTACCGGCCCAGTACCATTGCCAGGATTTGTTTGTTCCTGATGTATGTAAAGAATTCTTTCTTATTGTCCTTAACCCTATTAGCCATAGATTTTTTTTCACTGATACCTTTAGCTTCCCTATCAGTCATTGGTATTTCCCAGCTGTTCTTTGTATTCATAGCCATAAGCTTCCCTGTTTTTCCATTTATTAGAGAGACAAGGTGGGTGAGGTAATATTTTTTATTGGACCAACTTCGGTTGGTGAGAAAGACAAGCTCTCAAGCTACACAGAGCTCTTCTTCAGGTCTGGGAAAGGTACTGAGGTCTGGTTTACATTAGAAAATTAAGTCAATTTAACTACGTCACTCAGGGGTGTGTAAAATCCACAACCCTGAGCAGCGTAGTTAAGCCAACCTAACCCCCAGTGTAGATAGTGCTAGGTCGACAAAAGAATTCTTCTGTTAACCTACCTATCACCTCTCAGGGAGGTGGATTACCTACAGCGCCAGGGGTACCCCTTCCATTGGCATAGGTAGTCTCTACACAGAAGTGCTTAAGGCCTTGGCTACAGTTGGGAATTCACAGTGCTACCGCGGCAGCGCTGTGAAGCGTGAGTAGTCGCGCCGCCAGCGCTGCGAGAGAGCTCTCGCAGCGCTGTATGTACTCCACCTCTCCGAGGGGAGTAGCTTGCAGCGCTGTGAGCAAGCGTGCAGCGCTGCAGGCGCTGATTACACTGGCGCTTTACAACGCTGCACTCGCTGCGCTTGGGGGGGGCGTTTTCACACTCCTGAGCGCAGCAAGTTGCAGCGCTGTACAGCGCCAGTGTAGCCAAGGCCTTAGCAGTGGTGCAGCTGTAGCATTTCAAGTGTAGCCCACAGAGTGTCACAGCTAATACAAGGTGGAACTGATTGTTTAGCATAGGTAGTTAACACATATTGTAAGGGACCATTCAAGGTGAAAGTGGCCACCACTGAAGTCATAGGACCTCTGCAGTCATCGGACAAAAACACCTTTGCAGTCATATAGGACAAAAAAGGGAGGTTAATAGGTAACAGATTGTTGTAACAAGCCATAAATGCAGGGTCTTTATTAAGTCATGAGTTTTAGAGTCTAGCAGAGTTATGAATTTAAGCTCCCAGGCTCGTCTTTTGGTGCAGGTTTCAAGGATGGAGACCGAGCTGTCAGATATGGAACGATCTTTGCTCTGTGAAAAGCGCTCACCCACAGGTGTTGCGGTGTATTTGTCTTTTATCGTTTTTCTGTGTGAGTTCATTCAAGAGCATAGTGATTGTCTGCTTTCACCCACATAGTTGTTATGGGGGCATTCAGTGCACTGGGTGAGGTACACCACACATTGTGATAGGCATGTTTATGTAACCCTTCTGCCAGGTGGAGTCAGCAGCAACAAGGGGCAGGTTCAATAACAATACAAAACAGAACCAGCTCAAGCTCCAGTTCAGTAATCTGGGAAAACTAAACACCAGTCCTGGGCACGGCTATGAGGCAATACTTCCCC
This sequence comes from Emys orbicularis, assembly GCF_028017835.1. Taxonomy (NCBI): domain Eukaryota; kingdom Metazoa; phylum Chordata; order Testudines; family Emydidae; genus Emys; species Emys orbicularis. Next base: position 33,145,369 of record NC_088685.1, read on the forward strand.
TCTCACAAGCACTAAGTCTGTATGTAACAAAAGAGAAGGTTTAATAAGAGGGAAAGGGAACCAAGCATTAGTTTGGGAAAACATCACAACCACATTCAAAAGCACACAACCATAAGCAGAACGCTAACTGCCAGGGCCGGCTCTAGGATTTTTGCCGCCCAAGGCAAAAACAATTTTGGCTGCCCCCCCATTTTTTAATTACCCCACCCCCGGCCCCGCCTCAACTCTGCCCCTTCCCTGCCTCCTCCCCCCAGGCTCTCAAGCCTAGGAGGGAGGGGGAGCAGCGGCGCCCGCGCCGCGGCCGCTCGGGATCTCCCCCTCCCTCCCAGGCTCTCAAGCCTGGGAGGGAGGGGGAGCAGCAGCGCGCGAGCGGCAGCAGAGGTGAGCTAGGGCGGCCGGGGGACATTTTTAGGGGCGGCATTCTGGCGCCGGCCGTGCCGCCCCTAAAAATGTGCCGCCCCAAGCACCAGCTTGTTTTGCTGGTGCCTAGAGCCGGCCCTGCTAACTGCCACCATATGTTAGGCAGTGTCCTTTGCCTAAGTTTCCCACCTTGCAGTGGGAAAGTTCAACAAATGAATGTCCCTCTAGCACATGGCTCCCCTCTCCCTCCACTGCACCCTACTCACAGTTGGCGGTCCTTGGGTAGTGAAGTTCAGAGGTGTGTTTGCAGGGATTCACCACCCACCCCAGAAAAGGGGGAGGGAGTGTCAAGCAACGTCTCTGTGCTCACTGTGCACCTCTGCAATTAGATGTTTGCTGCTACCCCTGGTCGCTTGCTGCTGCTGCTTTTCTGTGCTACCACTGGTTGCATACTGCTGCCATTAAATGCTCACTACCACTTCTGCAATGCGGTGCTTTAAGTTTCCACCCCGGTCTTCATTGATTTAATCTTTTAGTGAGTTTACTAGGTAGCAGAGAACTGCACTATGAACACAGCCTCTACATTGATTTTCCTTTCATTACAATACCAGGTCAAACATCACACACTCACTGGGCTTTGGCATCCCTTCCCCCTGCTTAGCAAGTGAGGGTCAATTTAGGGTGACCTCCTCAATCAGAGCAGACTTAGGGCACGTCTTCACTACCCGCCGGATCGGCGGGTAGCAATCGGTCTATCGGGGATCGACTTATCGCGTCTAGTGAAGACGCGATAAAATCGATCCCTGATCGCTCTGCCGTCGACTCCGGAAATCCACCGCGGCAAGAGGTGGCAGCGGAGTCGACGGCGGCGCAGCAGCGGTCAACTTGCCGCCGTCCTCACAGCCAGGTAAGTCGACCTAAAATACGCCACTTCAGCTACGCTATTCACGTAGCTGAAGTTGCGTATCTTAGGTCGACCCCCCGCTGTAGTGTAGACCTAGCCTAAGTATAGTTCTGCTGCCCTTTACTCATACAATAAGGATAACAACATGTCGTTATCCCTGCACTCAATAACTACAGTGATTTGTAACCCAACACCAGCCTAAAGTGATCATTTTGGCAAAGCAGCTTCATCATGCTGCATATCTAGGCAGAGTGGGCGTGTCTGTGTAAACATGTCTGTTTCTGAAGTCTTTTCCCACAACTCATCACTAGATATCAGGAGAGAGCTCATTCAGACCCTGCTTACATCTAGGACCCAGGGATCTTGAAAGGTGTGTTGTGGGGGTATTGATCATTGTAGCAGTGGAGATATGTCTGCAGGTTTTGCATCTGTTGTTCTGGCAGGATCTGGTACCGCGTTCATTTGATGTGTCCTGGTAGAGTACTTCTTGGGCATTGGGGGAGCGCAGTGAGAGACACCCCTGGCTACTCCAGTAGAACAAAGCAGCTCAGTGTGCAGTTGTGTGCAATATGGACATGCTGTAAAAGAAACAGCAATACTTTAACTGGCAACTCTAGTAAGTCATTACATGCAAGGAGTGCAACGAACTCTAGAACCTAATGGTGTGTTTGGTAATACTGCCACCTAGTGGAGAAGAAACACTTGAACTAAAATGGCTAGAAGCCTGTGCTTGCATCATAAATGGTGTAAAAATAAAGTGCTGTGTTTTCACAGTAGCTCCCTTCACTCCCCTTCTCAGTATGTACATTGGTGTAGCCATGTCCCTGCACCCTGCCTGGACAAGAGTAAGAACAACAGATCCAGTTTAAAGTTTCTAATTCCGACAAGCTGTCTCAGGCCATGCAAGGTAATCATGATATTTTTTTTGTTAACCCCCATTATCTAGAGAGGCTTATGAGACGCCGCACAATTACAAAGTCCGCAGGGCACATCAGTCACCAGATCAGAGTTCTTTCCCCTTCCAAAAGAAAATGCGCCCTCCCACACTGATTTGGATCTATCCTTGATCCTCCACACCTTTGTAACCTCTCAGCTTGACTGTTAGAACAGGCTCTACCTGGGCGCCTAGCGGAAGCCACCCTGAAGTTCTGACTGACCCAGAATGCAACTACCTACATAAGAATATAAGATCGGCCATACTGAGTCAGACCAAAGGTCCATCTAGCCCAGTATACTGTCTTCTGACAGTGGCCAATGCCAGGTGCCCCAGAGGGAATGAACAGAACAGGTAATCATCAAGTGATCCATCCCCTGTCGCCCATTCTCAGCTTCTGGCAAATAGAGGCTAGGGACACCATCCCTGCCCATCCTGGCTAATAGCCATTGATGGACCTATCCTCCATGAATTTATCTAGTTCTTTTTTTAACCCTGTTATAGTCTTGGCCTTCACAACATCCTCTGGCAAGGAGTTCCACAGGTTGGTAGGGCAAAGTGAACACATCACACCTGTTCTCTGCTCACTGCACTGACTGGCTGGATATGATTTGAGTTACTTGATACCTTACATAAATCCCTAGAAGGTCCAGATCCAGACAATATTAAGAACCCCTAGCTCTGACCCACCCTACGATCTATACTCATTCAGAATTCTAGAATGAGAGCCAGCTCTTCTACTGATGTAAGTCTGTATTAAACAATGGTAACTCACTGGATTATACCAGCTGAAGATTTGGCCTTTGATTTCCCATGTATGAATCCTGTAGAGGGCAGTGGGAAAGCACACTCAGTAGGTGGCTTGCACCTTCCCAGTCCATGCTCTAGTCCTAGCCACATTTAGAAATGACTGCAAGACAAACACTACTTTTCCCAGGCCTTCCCAACTGCTTAAATCCTGGTTTCCTAGCTGACAGGTAAAGCTGCAGGCAGCAAAGGACCATGGTATTTGTTCTCTCCTATCGAGATCTTAAATGCCTCAAGTTAGGCCTGGTAATACACTTGTACCACGGTGATGGCCCCCAAAGGGCAGCAGTAATAAAATGGTAACGTTGGCTCTATAGGCTAGTAGTTGCTTTACTGCTGTTACAATCTTTATATTTTTATATATTATGTCATCTTCTGTCTCTGTACTTACTCTTTGAGGCCCTGATTCAGCAGGACATGTAAGCACACGTTTAAATCCCATTGACTTCATTGGGATTTAAGCACATGCTTAAAATTAAGAATGTGTTTAAGTGCTTTGCTGAATAGGGTTGGATTTGAAAATATGCTTAAATGCTGTGCTGAATTGGAACCTAAAAAGTCACTGTGTGTGTACATTTAATCAAATTTGCTATATTATTTGTGGAGGGTTTCAGTCTTGCCAAAGAGGATTTAGCCCAGGTTATAGAGGGGAAGGCTACAAAATTTCAGTTTATAAACCAGTGTTCCCAAACACAGAGCCACGTGATGATTCCCAGTCAGTAAGAAAGGATTCTTGTACGAGTTACAAGTTGTAAATCTCTTCATAGTCTATGCAGTGGGGCCCTAGGCCATTAATTGGGGCTTCTAGGAGCTACAGTAACAATAAAATAATAATATTAGAAGAAACTCCGGTAGTTAGAAAGGAACAGAAAACAAAACCAGACTTGTAGTATTTCAGCCTCAGTGATCTTCATTCGCAATCATTAACCAGTGCTCTCCAAGTCCATTGCATGTGTACTCACTAGAGTCAGGAAGTTCAACCCAGTGTCACCAGGGTCACCTCCCAGTGGCAACATTACCACTGCCATGCCATTAAGTGTCTCTAATTTGACTAGAGACTGAAGAAATGTACAGCTTTGAACAGACACAAAAGTCACATCTTCCTGGCGGGGCTCGGAATGCGGTTCTGTTTGTGAATTTTGTTTCCTGCTGGGTTTGGGTCAAGTACTTTTGCAGCCTGATCCTGAGAGGCGGCAGATGTACCATAGATGGGCTTGGCAGAATTCAACTGTTATTTTTTCATAATTTTGACGGATATTATCCATGTTTATTTTTAAACGAATTTTTCTATTTTTATCTATTTAAATTTTCACAGTTGTGGGATGTTAGACCATAGGTGGGTGAGACAATAATTATTTGATTTCAATAGACCAGGGGTAGGCAATCTATGGCACGCGTGCCGAAGGTGGCACGCGAGCTGATTTTCAGTGGCACTCACACTGCCCGGGTCCTGGCCACCGGTCCGGGGGGCTCTGCATTTTAATTTAATTTTAAATGATGCTTCTTAAACATTTTAAAAACCTTATTTACTTTACATACAACAATAGTTTAGATATATATTATAGACTTATAGAAAGAGACCTTCTAAAAATGTTAAAATATATTACTGGCACGCGAAACCTTAAATTAGAGTGAATAAATGAAGACTCGGCACACCACTTCTGAAAGGTTGCCGACCCCTGCAATAGACCTAGAGATTCAAAAAGTTAGAGCTTTGTAACCATTAAACAAATTTTCAACATCACATGTCAAAATATAGAGTGTAAATATCCTTAAATCAAACTCTAATAAGTTCTCAAGCAACAGTTTTCTTACTTTGCCTACATGTACACTTTGATTGTTATCAATGGGAAAAAAATTTCTTTGGGTTGCGTGTGTAGGATGAAATTGACGTTTACCAACATTTACTGATAAAAATCTAATCCTTACAAGCCTAAGCATAGACAAGACAGACAACACACTGATTACTCACAACTTCCATTGAAGTTAATGAAATTTGAGGGCAGTCCACTAACTTTCAGGAAGTCCTTGCAGAATTGGTTTCTTAGATTGTGTTTTTGGGACCTTATTTCTCATCTTCAAAAGCCCGGTCAAGTGTTTAGTGCCAGCCAACCCTTGCTTTGAGTGATCCTAATGCATCCTCATATTTTTATATAATTCTGTGATTCTTGGTAACTTTTGCAGAATGGGTTTTGGTTATTACAGTTCTTTAACTTAGAAACAGCTAAAAATGGCTATGTTTGAAAACTGTGGGGGGTGGGGTTCAAATGTTAGAGCATGAAAGGATGCACAAAAGTGGGAATTATTTTACTTGTCAATAGTTGGAGGGGCAGGTGGGTTTTCATCTGCCAGGCTGGTAACAGTCTAAATTAGGAGGGGGACAGTCATGTTGTAAGTGTTGGAATGCTCTTGATGTGCTAAGCAAGTTTGCACAAAACCTTTGACTCTACCAGTGTCTACTATACTATACTACCATTTTCTGCAATGATGACTTAAGGGAGGAGCACATATGCTGCTGATGACTATCCACTTGTTGCCTCCTTGGCCTGAGCAATTAGCCAATATTCAGGGCCTTACAAATCAGGTACATTCTTTGGTACAATCTTGTTTATAAACAAAAAATGTCCTCAAAGTGCTGCATTCCTGAACACATTAGAAACAAACAGCAGCAGTTTCCTTGCTCAGGAATCCCCAAGTCTGCCTCACCGGCAAGTTCTGTACTCAAAAAGTTATCAGGATCACATTCATTCTGCCTATACCACCCCCAGGGTGCCAACCCAAACTGTTAGCCCTTGTGTTTGCAGTCAAAGCCCTCCACCCACATGGCTTACTCTGATCAGACCTTGCCATGCAGCCCATCACCCTGGGTGGCGGCCTCCATTGTTTCCACCTATCTCACTATGTAAATGGTGCTTAACTGGTCCTTCCACTGAGCCTGAAAAAGAGGGAGTTAGCACACCCATGGGATTTAATCAGGTCTGTGACAGTCAAAGACCCACTTGATGGCAATCATTAGCACCTTTCACCATAATTTAGTGAAATTCCCTGCGCATCTCTGATCAACAACTCCTATGGTACTTAAACCCACAGGGTGAAATCCTGGATATACTGATGTTAATGGCAAGATTCCCACTGACTTCAAGAGAGCCAAGACTTCTTCTATAGTCTTTTGGCCTAAAGACCTGGAGTACTAATAGCTGAATCATAGTGATGGGCTATAAGCATCTGAGGCCTTGGCTACACTGGCAATTCACAGCGCTGCACTTGCTGCGCTCAGGGGTGTGAAAAAACACCCCCCCTGAGCGCAGCGAGTGCAGCGCTGTAAAGCGCCAGTGTAATCAGCGCCTGCAGCGCTGCACGCTCCCTAGCAGCGCTGCAAGCTATTCCCCTCGGAGAGCTCTCTCGCAGCGCTGGCAGCGCGACTACACTCGCGCTTCACAGCGCTGTGAATCCGCGAGTGTAGCCAAGGCCTGAGAAGAGAGGAGTTTATTTGCAATAGCAGTACTGATATAGCCTTGAGGCGAATTCTCCCCTTGATGGGCATTCCCATTAGTGTTAAGAGGAGTTATGTACACTGCAGAGATCCCTGGTGTTTGGGAGGAGGCGAGATAGCTTCAATCTCATGTTCCTCTTCCTGAACGTTTTTAGGCCATGTTTACATTACACAAATAAGTCAACCTATGTTAGGTCAACTTACAGCCACCGCAGTAATTACTGTGGCTTTTCATGACCACACAACCCTCCTGCTGGTGGTGCGTGTCCTCACCAGGAGCGCTTGCACCAGGGGCACTGGAACAGGTGGGGTCCGGGGCCATGGTCCTCCCACTTTTTACTGGCTGAAAGGCAGGGTGAGTGATGGGGTGAAAGGGGCAGAGAGGAGCGAGCAGGGGGGGAGGGGAGTGTTGGGGAAAGAGGCGACATGGGGGTGGGGCCTCGGGGGATGGGATGTTGTGAGGGCGGGGGCGTGGGAGGAATGGGCGGTGTGAGGGCGGGGGCTTGGGAGGAATGGCGGTGCGAGGGTGGAGCCTCGGGGGAATGGGCGGTGCGAGGGCAGGGGCTTGGAGGAATTGGAGGTGCGAGGGTGGGGCCTCGGGGGAAGGGGTGGTGCGAGGGTGGGGCCTTGGGGGAAGGGGCAGTGCGAGGGTGGGGACTCAAGGAGAAGGGGCGGCATTAGAGCAGGGCCTCAAGGGGAATGGGCGGAGTGAGGGCGGGAGCTCAGGGAGAAGGGGTGGCATGAGGGCAGAGCCTTGGGGGCAAGGGGCGGTGTGGGGGCAGGGTCACAATTCAAGCACTGCTGCCCCCCCACACACACACTTTTAGGGAGCTTCTGCCGCTCCTGGCTTGCACCGACTTCAGAGGAGCAGTGTGGAGGCTGAGAGCCCAGGCTCTCAGCTCGGCTACTACCTGGGCTTTCAGCTCCCTGCACAGCTCCCGCTGGAGCCTGGCAGCTACCTGGGCTCTCAGTTCCCCACTACCCATGGGAGGGACTCGGGAGCTCCATGCGAAGCGGGGTGCTGAGACCAGGTGGCAGCCGGGAACTCTGCAGGGAGCCCACAGCCTGGGATATCAGCGCCAGGCAGTGAAGTTCCAGTTCTCAGCACTGCTGGGGCTCAGAGCTGGAACATACAAACACTCCTTTCCCCTCCCCTCCTCCCCCCGCCCCGCCACTCAATTTCAAAACAGGGACCCTACCAGCAATGGCATTGACATTCTAGAGTCTGTCAGCCACCCTGACAGCCAACAGGTGACATAAGTAACGCAGTGTCTATGCAGATACTGCGTCACCAGAACTATGTCAACCTAAGCCTTATGCCTCTCGTCAAGGTGGATTTACTAGGTCGGCATAGCAGGCAAGTTACAGCGGCGGGAGGAACACTATAGTGTGTATGCTTACATAGGGCTTGTCTACACTGCGAAGTTGTCGACAAAACTTTTGTCTTTCCCGGGTACTTAAAAAAGCCCCCCCGTGAAAGACAAAAGTTTTGCCAGTGCAAGTGGCTGTGTGAATGCGGCTTTGTCGGCAGGAGCACTCTCCTGCCGACAAAGCTAACGCCACTGGCGGGGCTGGAAGTATTTTGTTGGCAAAAGTGCCGACAAAGTACCGAAAAAGAGCATTTTTTACACACGCTGACTTTTAGCGACAAGGCTGTGTCGACAAGGCTGTGTCGACACAGCCTTGTCGCTAAAAGCTGTGTGGTATAGACAAGCCCATAGTTAGGTTGACATAAGCTGCCTTACATCGACTTAACTTTGTAGTGTAGATATGCTCTTAGTGATTGGGAAAATGAAGAAGTGTCTTATGGCTGAACAATATTTCCTGTTACCACCACCAACCACCATGCTGGGAGGAGAACATGCCTTTTAGTAATGTGTTTGTGCTGCTGTCATATGGAAGTGCTAATAAAAAAGATTTAAATCCAATAAATACTTTATTGCACTAACAACATTTTCAAAATATTACAGAAAATCAGTTTGTCTAGTCTGTGTATTTCCAGCTGTCTTCACTGTGTTCCTAAAAGCCAAGTTGAATGAATTTCTGCTCTGGTCTTTAGCCTGCAGCAGCAGTTCAATAATGATTTACATCTGCATTACAGAATTCCACAAATGGGCTTCAGAAGTTTGCTAAGGAGCATGGAATCAGCAAGAGTCTATTACTGAGTTTTTAACATCACTGTCAGTAACTGATCAGGCATAACATGTTTCCTGATCCTTTCACAATACAGAAATATAATTATGGTTCCTTATAGTAAAGTTCTTCACTTTCACTGTGTACTTGTCCATTGGCTCAGTATAAAAGATGTTGAAGGTGCAACAATCAAAAATGCACAGGGCTAAATTCCTCACTGTGAATAAATTCCAGGGAAGTAAATGAACATTAGGGATATATTAGGCCCATAGCCTGTAAGTGACCCCACAGCTTCGTTTTTCAAGCCAATCAACTGGTGTCCAGCTGACCACTCCTATGGATTGTGCAGATTATTTTTTCTACCGGAAAAACAGTTTATTTCACTCAAACAATTGGCTGCAGCAAGGGGCAGCAACTGCTCAGAAGTGTGGTTTTCCTTCTCGGTTGGTTCCTCCGTTTTCATTTTTGTCTGGAAACACATAGGATTTGTATTCCCATATTTACTGTGTGTACAAAATAACAGCTCATATGTACGTTCTGAAGAGACAGAACAAAAATAAAGTCACTCTAACAGTCCAGACATTGACATGTACAGTTATGATGACATGAAGAATAACAACTTACACATGATATCGGATACAGAATTCAGCTGCCCGCCTTCTCCGTGGCTTGGGCACGTCAGGCTCATGATCAAATCCCTCCACTAACTACCAGTCAGCTTCCAATGCCAGATTGAGGCTTTGGTCCTAATTTTCTGAGCATTTAATGAATCAAGCCCCAGCTATATTAGTGACCAAATTTCAATATATGAACAATTATTGACAGCTGTAACCGCTAAGGCAGACCACAAAGGTAAGTGCTTTGGTGAAGTGAGGCCATGTATCGAAGAACTTCAAGGAGTCCTACAGCAAAACCAAAGAAGACAAGACTTGACATTCCTGGTTTTTCTATAGTAAAAAAATGAGAGACTTTCTCCCTCCTTTAAAAAAAAGAGACACTTCTTTTTACATCATAAAGCATACAAAAAGATAACAGTCCATTCTTCAATAAATCCTTTGTGAGTCACTTTAAATCAGGTAATATAACTTATTAGGAAGATGTAACATTTTATATGATTACTCATCACTGCACTTAACAGTTCTTTGCATGCTTTTACAGTATAATGTTTTAGGGAGTGGACTGCTTATAACTCAAAAGTGAACTTTTCCCCCTAAATCAAGAGCAGTATACATTTCTGAAACATTTCCCTTGAATGAAGCTGGAAAAAAATCTCACTTCCAATAAAATCAGACTCAGTAAATCTGTAGACTACACAAATCCTTTTACCCTATTACAGTTATTCCACATTCACTGCTCCTCCCAGGACAAATGGTTCAAGTGCAAAGCTAAGTATTATATAATTCCATACCAAGAAAGTAAATATCTCATAAGAGCCTACTGATTTACATTTGCATGCAGTTTAAGCACCAGGTATAACAATGACACTTTCCATCCAAGAATCTCAAGGGCTTTACAAACAATTCATTCATAACATTTTGAGTTTGGAAAAAAAGCTAGTTTTTAGTGAAACATTTTTTCATTCAAAAAAATTGTGCCCAGCTATAGTTACTACTACAGATAAAAAAAATTGGCGTTTGTTTCAATGTCAAGATTCCACAATATATGTGGCATCTTCTCTCTTCACACCTGGCTCTTATACTGTATAGCTGCTAATCCCTATGTCTAATTGATGACCTTTCACAACAGAATATGGAACACAGGTGCAGGAGCTGTAATGCCAGCTGTGTGCTAGTACCTCCAGGTACCATAGAAGTATAAATGACAGCTCCAAGTGATTCATTTTTGTTCTATATATGCAAGTCATTGAGCCACCACTGCACTCTTCACAAGCACAGTTTCTCACTTGCCCAGCAGCGGATAGCATGAACTTAAGGCTTGCTGGCAAGAAATTTAATTTCCATGTGCATCTTGTCTGATGAGCTAATTGGAGTCTCATTTTAAACTTAAACAACTTTTTGAGGGAAGTCTTGCTGGAACAGATGCAGAAGAAAAACAAAACAAAAATCTATTTCCGTCTTTCAGAAGTAATGCTGTTGTTGCTATGTCGACATTCTGAGTTGCTGCAAAGAGCCCTTGGGCTCTCTCCTGCTTTGGGCGTGTGCAAATCATAGGCTTGAATGCATTTATTAGTATGTGAATTTCACAGGATCAGGTTTCACTGGCAAGGGTTAAAAGGCTAATTCATTAATAATATAACAAAAACTAAGCAGAATTAGACACCAACAGAGCAATGAGTTTCACAGTGTTGCCAATTCCAAGCATTCAGAACTCATGAATGAGGCCCCAAAATCATGAGATTGGCTTCAAAATCATGAGATATTTTTTTTAATGTGTTGGTTATTTTTTATTTGGCTTCTGGTATTTGAGCCCTTAGGGTGCACTGTTTCAAACCTTTCTCTGTAACCATGGGGGCTAGACACTTTTATTTTTAAATAAAAGCTGAGATTCTCACATAATCACATGACTCAAGGAGCTGGGGCTTTTAAAAAAGCACCAAATATCATGAGGCTTGTGATAACATTGCAAGAGATGGTAGCGGTGGATCTACCAGCAGGAGTCCATTGTATTGGCAGGTCCTTACTCTTCAGGGTAGAGACTGTGGGTATGTCTACGCTTCGAGGTTAAGGGATAATTTCCAGTTCAAGGAAACATACCCGCACTAAGGCTCATCGAGCTAGCGCTCTAAAAATAGAGTGTAGCCGTGGCCGCGCAAGGGGCAGGCCACCCACTTACATGTCTAGTGTCTCAGCTGGGGATGTGATCTGGGCAGTTAGCCTCTCCTGCTGCCACAGCTATACTCTATTTTTAGTGCACAAGCCCAGATATATCTCATCAAGATGGGAATTACACCCTGTTACAGGGTAGCTCACCTTTTATGGCCAGAGGGCAGAGGCTAGCCAACCCTACCCTGATTACTGAATGAGTCCCACTGCAGAGGAATCAGGTGTTTCCGGTATAAAAGCAGCAGAAAGCTGCAGGGTGGGGGAATCCAGGAAACTGTGGCAATGCCTGGTGAGAGTAAGATGGGGTTGGGGGCTGGAGGGCCAGTAGGCCTGAGAACTGAATCAATTGGATCCTAAGTGGAAAAAGTTTAATTTCCTTTGGATTGTGTGGAGTTTGTTTAAGAAGCCCTGAGGGGGCGCTCTAGAGGCAGAAGATGGCAGTTGTCTCTGTTACACACTCCCAGCTCAAAATGTAGTTATACCCTGTGTCTTCCAACATGTTTATGGAGATATGCCTATTTCATAGAACTGGAAGGAACCCTGAAAAGTCATCAAGTCCAGCCCCCTGCCTTCACTAGCAGGACCAAGTACTGATTTTGCCCCAGATCCCTCTAAGTTGCCCCCTCAAGGATTGAACTCACAACCCTGGGTTCAGCAAGCCAATGCTCAAACCACTGAGCCATCCCTCGCCCCATATACCCAGTGGGTTCCCCATCCTGACTGAGGACTCTGGGCACTACCTCAGTACTTCTGTTAATAATAAATGAACCATGGAATAAGAGAGCTACCCAGTGAGATTGCTTTGCTGTTTACATGTAAGAAAATGATGTCTATGTACAAGAGGTATTTTGGTCCTTTATGTGGAGTAAATGTAGCTTCCCCGTACCTGTTAAAATGTATTAGTCTTTTACTTACAAAAATTTCAATTCCTATTGTATATAAAGGTGACCTTAGCAGCATACATACCTAATAAAAGCACGCTGAGCAAAAATTATTACGTTATTCTTACACCTAAAATAATGAATTAAAATGACCTATTAAAAAAAGTCATTAATAATGGCAAGTAACATTTTTTTAAAATACATTATTTATTACGCATCGTGTGAAGAAGGCCAGATGCCAGTTTTAATTCAGATCAGTGGACAAGGTTATGCATTTAGAGAATACACACCCCTCAGATCTCACGTGGCATGCCCTTTGATGTCTTCTGGAGACTGATTATTGTTATCTACCCAAATCACTTTGCAGTTTGGTTCCGTCTTCCAGTGTGTTTACTTCTCTTCTAACTCCAGCCACATCAGCAAAATTGATCACCCTTTAATTTACATGAAAGAAACACCTCACAAAAGAAGACAAGTTAGCAGAGTTTGTTGTGCCGTAACCCAGACACATATTGTAGCCACATCCAATGGAGCCCTTCTTGAAGACTTACACCTGCTCAAGTGAAGGGGGGCGTCCATCTTTTGTTTCAATTGTATGTATCTCTCCATTGCAATGGAGGTAGCTCCATGGACCTGCTTGGTCACTGTATATGTTCTATGTGCTTTGGCCTCAACTTGAGAGGAGTGCTGTGTACACATTGCTTCTCGGCTCTCTATGAGCTGAGGGGTGAAAACATTAGTACTAAGTAACAACAATTGCTATTACTGAAATCTGGGGGAGCAGCAGAGAGTTAAAGATATCGTTAAACACAGAATTCATACAGCCACTTGTTTCTTGTGAGACATCTGATTGAGACTTTGTCTATCTAGAGCCGGATCTTCAGCAGGTGTAAAATGGTGTGGGTTCATTGACTTCAATGGAGCTATGCCAGTTTACACCAGCTATAGTTCTGTCCCCTGGATATTTATATCACATTCAGCACCCAGCTATCCATGTGAGAAAATGAACTCAGATCAAAACCTTTTTACTCAGGTACACGCCCATTAGACTTTTAGCAGCATAATTTTGATTTACAGTAAAGTATGGACGTTCTTTAATGCACATTCTTCAAATATTGAACATTCTGAAGAGTATGAACATTCTTCAGCATATGAACATTCCTCAAAGTCAGTGCATGAAACTGGTATCACAAAACTGTTGTGCTTGACTCCTACATCATTAAGATTATTAGCATTTTTATTTGTATGAAGGTAGCACTCAGAAGGCCCAGCTGAGACTGGGGCCTCACCATGCTAGGTGCTGTACACAAATATTCCTGCTCCAAAGAACTTACAAACAAAACAGATAAAAAATGGGGAAAAGAAATAGAGGTAAAGTGATTTGTCCAAGGTCACACACCAGGTCAGTGGCAGAGTAAGGAATAGAATCCAAGTCCTCTAACTCCCACTCCACTGGCTTATCCGTTAGACCATATTTCTTCTCAAATACCAATGACTATTCAGAAAAGTTTCTTTTAACCTATCTAACTATCCTATTCAGTTTAAAGCTGCCTGGGCATTAAATTGATTTATATTTATTACTTCATGTGTACAGGAGTACTAAATCACAACTTTTTACCTCAGTTATTATAATTATGTATCATAAACAAGATCATAAAGATTTAACAACAATTATACTATTATCTATTATCTTTACTAGTCTTCAGCTCTGCATCCTAATCTGCAAAAGTCTAATCACTCATCTCACCTGAAAGAACTAGATTTCTGTCCCCGTTTTAGCACTTCTTGATTAAATCACTGACTTTTTGTCTCTTGCTTGGTCCTCTGCATTTACTTTGCTTGAACTAAGGAGGTGCTGCATTTTTTGCACACATTTCCAGCCTGTCCCTCTTTCTTAGTTTTACTCCATAACCGTGGAATAAACACACTTGGTTGTTGAGGATCAACATTCTGTGAAACCGTTCCTTGTTCTATCGTAGGTTATATTGTAGACACATGCACATCTCCCATTAGCATTAAAGTGTTACATGTGGGCATTGAGACATTACCGCAATATCTATGAACCAAACCCTGTAGAAGGAGACAGTAATACTAGGACAATAATAATACATGGCATTTCTATAGGGTCTTTCATCTAAGGATCTCAAAGTGCTTTACAATCACTAATGAAGGCCTCACATGACCCCTATGAAGTGGTAAGACAAGAAGCTGAGTTCCCTTTATTCCTACTGCCTACCTACCAGGAGCCACCAAGTAATACTACACATTGCTACGCCCATCATGAGGAGAGACTGTCTCTCCCACACTGCCTTTGTGGCTATGGGAGTAAGACAAAGCCACTTCTGTGAAGTATAGTTTGATTAGAACAAGCTACAGGATTTCAGTTACTGTAAGCTCTTGGGGACAGAACCTGTGCTTACAAAGTACCTAGTAGCTTGTGGATGTGACCAGAAGTTTAATAATATAAGCACCATGAATGAGCAAAAATGAATTTTGGGCCAAAGCCAAATGTTTTCAGATAAAATGATACACTTGTTACAAAGAAGTGGAAATACTGCCTCTCACCCTGTATTCAGTCTATGGAATTCACAACCACAGGATTCCATATCAAATACTGTGTATGGAATTTAGGAAGGACATGATCGTTTTAGGCCCATTTTCATAATTGCAGCCACAGTGTGCAGGCAGTCTGATTACTATATTGCATGGTTCAGACCACATGTTGATCACCTGGCAGGGTTGGAAAGGAATTCTTCCACACAATGGAACTATGATAATTTACATCAACTGAGGATCTGCCCCAGGTCACACTGCAAGTCAGTGTCCTATATTACACCTAGTCAATTGCGCAATCATGTGCATGGGGTGACGTCAGTGGAGCCATCACAATTTACACCACCTGATGATCTACCCCTAAACGCTGTCTCTCACCACCTGTAAAATAGAGAGAAGACCTCACCTCCTGGGGTGTTGTGTGGATTAATTAGCTAATGTTTGAACAATGTTATTAATGAGTAAAGTGCTTTTAATGTTTATGGTTTATTTTTTGTAATTGATCAGAATGTCACGTACCAAGCTACAAAATGCTGTTGTCTCAGTTTGATAATATGTAAGCTGTAAATGGCACATCCAGAACTCATCAGATGAAACAATGAGGATGTTATGCCAACCTAATACTTGCACACTATGTTCCTACATATGAGTGTGCGTCTACAGCTCTTAGAAAAGGTTGCTGTGAAGTAACCATTTGAACACACACACACTGATCAGCAGGTAGCTTGCTGTTTGACAAATAAATGAACTACTATAATTCAAGAGATCAGCGGTCTGAATACAGGATTGGGTGCCGGGAACTACTACTTGTGTTTGAGGACAAATGATTAGCTGCCTTCTGAAGCTGAAATCAGTGTTTTTACAAGGATCGATCAACATGGTCAATGTTTCTATTATGTCATTTTAAATTACTTCTGTGATTCTCTCAGGGCCTGAACAAAAGACCACTGAAGTCAAGGGAAAGACTTCCCTTCACTTCAGAGGGTTTTAGAACAGGCCTTCTAGCTCCACCAGGTCATGGTAAATAAGTCAAAATGTCAGACTCAACCTAGGATCTCCTGAATGGCTTCCTGATATAAAGACCTCTCCACCATTTGAAATCCTCATCAAATAAATTTTAATCTAAGCTGTTTTATGGTGGATGGAAGGGAGAGGATGTTGGTTCTAAAGAACCTTAAATAGATTGTGTTTGAAAGGGCCAAATTCTTCCCAAATTCCAACCTATACTTTCTTCAAGTTACACCAGGAATGAATTTCAGCTTGTCAGAGGGCCAGCTGCCACCTGAGCTTTGACTCATGGCCTGGGATGGCTCTGTGGCACCCTGCCTCAGTTTCCCCCTTTGGACTCCTCAATGACTCACCAAAAGTCTTCTCTCTGTGCAGTAACAACCCTTCTTAGGATCTGGTTTTATTAGCAAGGAGTTAAAAATAAACACAAAATATCTTCCCCCTCAGCCTTAAGTTGGGCAGAGACCCTCCTCCTTGAGGTACTGTCCCAAAACTCCCTGCTGACTCAGGGTCTTCCCTGCAGGAGCCTTTCTCACTCTCCACCACAGCTTCCTCTTAAAGGGTCCAGTCCACCCTGTGACATAGCCCAATGTTATTATAGGTGGAGCATTAATCCCACCTGAGACTTTAGGGCACATTAGATAAAGAAATCTTCAGAACAAAAATTTGCTTTCTGTTGACTATTAGCTGACAGTTTGTTCAAGTGCCAACCTCTAGAAAGACTTGATGTTCATGTCCCATATTCCTGGAATTTGTTCCTAAATGTTAGGAGGGTTTATTCTGCAGACAACTCTTTAATTCAAAAGGTTGCAAGGGACTGATCCTCAGAGGCCCCATCCACACTATAGTTGAAACCATGCTAGCATCAGCTAAAGAATTACCAGGGTCCATGGTGAGAAGGGGCAAGGGCATGGATGAGGATTTTTGCAGAGCTGGAGTTGAGGCAGCATTGTCCATGGACAATGTTTCAGGGTTGGTGAGAGACAGATTTATACACATGGGACTTTGGGAGGAGAAAAGGGTTCGAAGTCAAGGATGACACCACAGTTCCGGAGAATGAAGACCCCCTGGAAGATGAGGGTCAAGGAGGAAGACAGAAGAGACGGAGCTGTGTCTGAGCATGAAGCTAAAGTAGAAAATGAGAAGGAAATCTGGCACATTTATTTTGCCACTACATTTTTCGGGGCGTCGGGGGGGGGGGGGGGAGGATCTTTTCTCCCTCTGATTCAATCCCAGTAGTAGTGCCTTATACCTTCTTTCCAGGGCTTTGCAACTGCATCTTTATTTGAAGGTAGCTGGGTACTCCAACTGCACCATTAAAGTCCATTCTTTGTATGCATCTCCTCCCCCAGATTTCAGACGCTATGTGCCACTGATCCCAAGACAGTTCGTTCTGTGCAGTTGACCCCCCTGGCAGCTGGAATTCTATCTGTATGAAGGCACCACATTCTTCCCCACTCAGGTTGCTATTTTCAGCACGGCCAGCCCTGACTTGCCCAATCAGTCTAGATCTCCTGCCAGACGTGAAACATCTTAATGATTATTCTTTGTGCTGGGACTGCCTCTTGCATCTGTCCTTCCTAATTTATGACAGCAGCAGAACATAGAGCCCAGTGATTGCACGCCCAGCTAGATCTGTGCTGGAGATTTAGCTGTTGGGTGGATGGCAGCCCGTTTGAAATTTGGCCAACAGTATAGTGCATACTAGGAGTGCTGGAAGGCTGGACTTCAACCTCCCCTGTAAATAAACATTACTTCCAGTAAGCTATTTTGTGATTCCTTCGTACATTCCTTTCAGGTTCCAGGATTTACAATCTGATTTGGAGAGTGGGTTCTGCACATTTTTGCTGTAATATTTTATTATTAACTAGCAATGGAGCTGAACCAGAATACAGAATTAAACTCCTTTGGGCTTGTAGGAAATTCAGATTAAGGCTCATCTCTGTTATTCATATAAGAAAAACAACTTACGGTTGTTACTCCTCCATCCTGCCCACACACCAATTGCAACCATCCTGGCAACAAGTGAGATTAATCCCCACTGATGCTAGCTTGGCCTCCCGGAATGGAGTGGGTAGGGTTTTGTCCTTGCATAACTAGTCTAAGGTGTTCGGATCCAGATCTGAACTTGAGGAGGTTTGGGTAGGCTGCCCTGGAGCTGGCCTCAGCCAAGACGTTTAGAGCTGCATCTGAACTTCCCCAGAGCTTGGGCCTGGTTTAGATCTAATGTATAGACGATGAGTCTGAGAAAAGTCGCATCCTGCCTGACACACGGGGCAGGGACTCTTTATTATTATTAAAAATACAGTAGTGCCTTACAGCCCAACCAAGATCCAGGCCCCATTGTGCTAGGCACTGTACACATACATAGTGAAAGACAGTCCCTGCCTTGATGAGCTTACAGTCTGAATAGGCAGACACAGAATTGCCCAAAGCCAAACAGCTGGTCAGTGGCAGACCTGGGAATAAACTGTAGGTCTTCTGACTCCCAGTCCAGTGCCCTATCCACTGGAGCACCTAGTTTCCCCTGTCTTCTCTGTTACGTTTCCATACAGTACCTGACCTTTAATCAGGGGCGCCAGAACAGGTGGGGTCAGGGGGCCATGGGCCTCCCACTTTTTACCAGCCGTAAGGGCGATCAATGGGGGGGCGTGGAGGCAGAGAGGAGTGAACAGGGGGCGGAGTCTTGGGGGAAGAGGCAGTGCAGGGGCGGGGCTGAGGGGGGAAGGGGTGGGGCCTGGGAGAAGGGGGCAGGAATGGGCCCGTGCCCCCCCCCCACACTTTTAGAGGGCTTCTGCCGCTCCTACCTTTGATTGGCATTGCTAAGTGGCACTGCGATTAAAAATACAAATAATAGTAACAATACAGATGTGAACATTCCCAAACTTGGAGGAGGCTCAAATTCTGTGCTCCAGTTCAGGCTCATCTCTGTCTATGCTTTCATAGCACACTCATGCCCATAGTATCTGAGTGCCACAGTGAGTGGACAGGGAAAACATACTGTTCCCCTATTGGCCAAAACCAGGCTTAAAAATGAGGTGTTGGTAGCACAATTTCTTCTGTAAGGCAGAAAGGGCCTTCCAGCCTGTAGGACCAAGACGTTGTAAAGAAAATATGTTCCTTTCACTTAAATCTTTGTCTAATAAAACTATTTTACCAATTATTTGTTTTTCACATCTGAAGACCAGCCTAGACAACAGCATGTCTGTTGGCATTTAGAGGAAATCACTCCTAGAGTTGCATGCTACTGCAAATCCAAAGGGCCAAACAGATTACTTCAATCAAATAGCTCGAGTCCATTACTGAGCTGAATAATGTATTGTAGTTTGCCTACAAGAAGATGCAAGTGATCCATTTGACAAGCCTCCTGGGAGAGATCTTACCCAAATGTTGTTAGTTAAACACATTGGGTATTAAAGTGAATAATTACCCAATTGCTATGGTGACAATCGTTTGCTTATTTAGCCACAGCGATTTGGCAGCAACTGCAAGGACGTGAAATGATTTTTATTTAAACTCACACACAGTGGGTAATACTTCTTAAATAGATACATGTTAAAGTGTAAAAGACATCTTGTGTGGCAACTGGTGAAATCCAGTGAATGTGTGAAATAGAGTAATTGATGGATTGCTGACATAATGATATTTTTATTAATACCTTACAATTAAGAGAAACATTGACTATTGCAGAAACATCTCCCAGTGTATGCAGTTAGTCTAGGTAACGGCATGCTCCTATCACTTTTACCCTTGTCCCTTCTCCATTTGTTTATTACACCTGCCTATTTTGTCTTGTCTTAAAAGAAGCCCACATCCTGCAGGCCCCAGGTTCCCACACAAGGACATCTTTGGGGCAAGGACCCAAAGAGTTTGTACTGAGTCCAACACAATGGGGTTAGAATTCTGAGGGGAGCCTTAGAACACTATGGGAATACAAATAGATAAGTGATCATTAAAACTGAAATATTTGGAATAATTCTGGGGGTGGGGGTGGGGGGAATCCCCTCTGTGTTCAGCACCTGAATGGTAGAAAAGCAAATATGTGCCCTTCAATATTAGGTTCAGCTGTGTTTCCAGTGGGCCAATACCTGTGGTGCTTGCTGTCTCTGTTGTTATTCAGGCAAACTCCCAGTTAGTTTTAGCTACACTGGCCAAAATGAGACCCCATAATTCACCAATGGTGCGGCTCCTCCAGCAGGAGCAAAAGTGGAAAATGTCATGTAGACAGGGCTTGGGCATTTTTACCACCATGTCGTCTAAGCCTGCACTGAATAGCATTAGATAATGTGGGGGTAGAAACACACAACAATCCATTGAGCTGTCTGCAACACAATACAGCTTCCACCATTTCTGCCACTGGTAGAGGTGTAGCGCGGTCAATTCCAGTTTCTATTTTTGTCAGTGCAGATGCAGCCATTGAGTTCAAAGGGGGACGCCTGAGTCAGGTCTGAGTATATAATAAAACCTAAGTAAGGACCTCAGAATCTGACCCATATTTAGGACATCAGCAGAGGAACAACCCATCTGCCCCCAATTTTTGGATCCAGCATTATGATGACAGCTGCACTACATGAGTGAGGTGTTTTAACCCTGCCTCTGTCAGCACAGAAATGAATGTGGTACAGGTCTCTATGCTCTGAAATCTCAGACTGTTCAGGAACAACTGGTGGATTGCTAAATACATGCTAAAAGGCCCATTTTACATGATAGTTTGTACACTGTGTAGATCAGACTTTACAAAAAAGTATTTCCTCTACACTTCTCTGTTATTAACCTGTACAGCAAGAGTTAATTCAGCCAGAAAAATGTGAAGCATTTCCCCTCAAGGAAAAGCCCGTGATTGCATGCTAAAAAGATGAATTCGATGCAACAGCTTCCCACTGCACCTGTTACTACAGATATGTAGTTCATTTCCCCCACACCCACCTCTTCCTTTGTAGTTAACAACATGATGGTAGTTCCTCCTTCACCCCAGTTTGAACTATTATTGGCTTATTGGACTGCCCCCAATCACCCAGCTCCTTCACATCCATTCCACCCAGGCATTTGCCTCCATCACAGAAGCTTCCTTTGCTTGTGCTTGAGGCCAGCTTGGCTCAGTTTATAACAAGGACCATACCTCTAAGCCTGCCATGGTCTGACTATGGACCAAAGACACAGGCCTTGTTTATACCAGAGAAGTGCACTGGTTTATTACATTGATTAAAAAGCCCATTGGTAAGTTACTAACACAAGTTAAACGTATCTAAGCAAGGGGTAAGTGCCTCCGTATTAGGGGTTTAACAAGATCCATTTCCCTAACATATACAAGACCTGATTCTGCTTCTGTAGACGTGGCAGGACTTTAACTGGAGCAGGCCCAAAATAAGGGACAAAAGAAAATCTAAGATCCCAGGAAGATTAAAGCTATTTGAAGTTACATTGTTAACACATTTACATTTCCCTCTAACCTCAGCTTCAGGACTCCATGGTAGCGAGGTAAATAATTTATAAGAACACCAAGTTTGCGATGAAGGTAAATGTAGGTATGAAACAAGAGGCTTCTCTCATAATGAAGAGACAATTGAGAAATGGGCTCAGCTTGCTTATGCTGTGACCTATAACAATCATTCATGTGACCACTTGACCTTTGGTCTCCTGCTAAACACAGCATCACAGAATCAATGGGGTCTGTCTAAATCAAGCTGGCGGAATCTGTGAGGTCATTTATTTGAGCCAGGTGGACTTGAGGTGATCAACAGGGATGTGGCATGCAAGGTTGAACTAACAAATGCGTACATAACTTCAGTCCAGTTCAAGAGATGGGAAATTAATTAGTACAGCTACTGTATGCAAAATCAGTGCTTCTGAAATTACCCTTAAAAAACAAACTCTCTCTAGCTACTTACAAGTTATCTAGCTAGCTACCCTCCTCAGAAAAATATCTGCATTCTTCCCAGTCGTTAATGGATGTTAAAATCACAACACTCCTGTGAGTATTATTCCCATTTTACAGATTAGGAACCACAACACAGGGTAGATTAAGTGACTTGCTCAGGGTCACACAATGAGTCTATGGTAGAGCCAGGAACTGAATGCAAGTCTCTGAAGTCATAGTTCAGGGCCTGATCCATTAGACCATGCTATGTAGCAGCCAGTAAAAGAGACGAGATGGAAAGAGATGAGGAAGTTGTATTCAAATCCAGTTAGGTTTAGAGCTTTAGGTTTATTCAAATCCAGATTTGACAGTGCTAAAATCTGTCTAAACTGTTCAACCCTAAATAGCTGAGATCTCATGAGATAACCTATTCCGATGACATTCTGGCCACCTTGAATAGTAAAAGTTTCATGAGATCAGCTGTTCTTGAGAGCTTTCAATCACTTCCAGCCTGGACCTGGGAAACAAACACCTTCCTCTCGGAGTGGGGGCTTGAATGGGGGGCACTTGGGTTCAAAGCTGCAGCTTTAGCCCATCTCTAAGTCCTGTTGATGTAAAATATGCCTGCATACAAGTCAGGCACCTAGAGTACTGTACAGTTTGTCTGCATTTCTCCAACTGTTTCTGAATTGTGCAGTGCTGACAGCTGTATGCTGGCAAGAGAGTCCAGCATCTCATAAAATGTGTAGTCTTAAGACCTCACACATAGAAGTGGCAATGAAAAGCCTTTATCTTACATTAGGAAAGGCCTATCATGTACTGTGCACCGCATCAGGGCTTTGTGCAGGGCCTTATTCACCATTTGGATATAATTTGTCAGACTTAAAAGGGAGACTCCGTGGAAAGTGTAGTCCAGCAGGACTAGATCAACTGCAGGGTCTGTTAGCACACAGCCTGATCATATGAGACATACCATATTCCGCCTACTTGAAAGCTGCCCGCCCAGTGCACTGTAAAGCTTGCCAAGGAGCCAGATGCTTTGCTGGCGGAAATACTTTCACAACTCGAGTCTTTGGGTCTTTCACAGCTCTCCCTCCCCTAGGAAGAAGGGAGAAAGAGATCGTGTTGAAGTGCATGAAATGTAAAACTCCACCTGGTTTGATTTTAGATCCCATCTTTTTAAACAAAACAAATCTCTTCTTTTAAAAAGCTGAGCCAAGGAAAAAATAAATGTTTAAAATGACATTGTGGGTGCAGTAATATCCAACCCATGCTGAAAGATACTGTAAAGACGATGCCTCAGCTGAATATCTGAAACTTCTCTGTACTAATTTATAAAGCAGTTTCTGCTGGAGTATTAAACCACAGCACTAGGTCAAATTCTAGCTCAAGTAATTATATTCTTAATCCTAGCTGTAGTTTTTCTTCACTTCCTGTTCTAAACCCTTTTGTAGGATTGCTTTTCAGTAAAAAAGACCTGATCTTGCAAGCTGCCAAGTGCCCTCAATTCCCATTGTCAATAAAAGATGGGAATGCTCAGCACCTTGCAGGATCAGACTCTAAGATTGCAGCACAAAAATATCAAAAGAAGTGCCGTAAATGTAATAATGATACTAACTCAAGAGTTCCTGGCTCCCAATCTTGTACTCACACCATTAGACCTCACACATCTCTCTCTCCCCCTACAGTTGTTTTTCTTGATTTAGCTCATAGCAATGAAGCCAACTCCTTTCCCTTTCTATAGCAGAATGATACTTGCTTTGCACTCAGGAACAGCTTTTTCTGTGCCTTGTATTTTATAACACAGCAGGTTGGGACAATGTTCAGAATCACAGGAAGTGAGAGATCATTGCATTCAGAGCGACATTCTAAAGTGCTTTGGAAATTACTGACTTACTTTAAAGGCAAAGTTGAATCTGATTTTCAGAAATACTTTGCACTCACAGCTTCAGCTGAAATCAACCGGATCTGAAAACCAGGCCCAAATGCCAAACCTCCTCCTTTTCTCAGGCAATCACTCCCTTATTTGAATGACGGTGAAGTTAGGGGCTGCCTTATGTACATACAAGTTAATACTAGAAAGGCAGATTAATAAATAAACCTTGGGCACTGAAGGATGACTCTAGTCGAGGCAGCTGGCAATAGGAAAGCCGAAGATTTTTCTGCTTACTCTGTGGGTTCTAAATCTTTTATTAAAGAACAGGGTGGGTGTTTGAGCTAAAAATGCCCCTTTTTAAAAATGACTATGTAAACTTTTTAATCTCTAATACCATTCAGTTGGCTATTTTCTATACTTATCTTTTAGTCTATGACAGCTAAACATTCTTGGTCAAATGACTCAGAAACTTGAAGAGAGGGGCATTTCAAGAAGAGAGTCTTAGGCCTTGGCTACACTTGCGAGTTACAGCGCTGTAAAGGCTCCCCCAGCGCTGTAACTCAATCCCCGTCCACACTGGCAAGGCATTTGCAGCGCTGTATCTCCGTGGTTGCAGCGCTGCATGTACTCCACCTCTCCGAGAGGAATAGCGTGTATTGCGCTGCCGCTGCAGCGCTGCGGCGCCAGTGTGGCCGCCCAATGCTCTGTGACTGGCCTCCAGAAGTATTCGGCAGTATCCCACAATGCCTGTTCTAGCCACTCTGTCATCAGTTCAAACTCTACTGCCCTGGCCTCAGGTAACCAACCATGTGACCCACCCTTTACATTCCCCGGGAATTTTAAAAATCCCCTTCCTGTTTGCTCAGCCAGGCGTGGCGTGGAGTGCTATCAGCAAATCTTTCCAGGTGACCATGCCTCCACGCGCCAAACGAGCCCCAGCATGGAGCAATGGCGAGTTGCTGGACCTCATCAGTGTTTGGGGGGAGGAAGCTGTACAGTCCCAGCTGCGCTCCAGCCGTAGGAATTACGATACCTTCGGGAAGGTATCAAAGGACATGATGGAAAGGGGCCATGACCAGGACGCCCTGCAGTGCAGGATTAAAGTGAAGGAGCTGCGGAGTGCCTACTGCAAAGCCCGCGACACAAACGGCCGCTTGGGTGCTCCCCCCGCGACCTGCCGATTCTACAAAGATGCGATACTTGGGGTTAACCCCACCTCCACTCCGAGCACCACCATGGACACTTCAGAGCCGGGGGGGGGGGATACGAGGAGGAAAACGGGAGTGAGGGTGATGGGCCGGATGGAGACACCCCGGAATCCCTGGAGCCATGCAGCCAGGAGCTCTTCTCGAGCCAGGAGGAAGGTAGCCAGTCGCAGCGGGCGGTACTTGGTGGAGGACAAACAGAAGAGCAGGTTCCCGGTAAGCGGGTTTTTTTTTCGGGAAGGAATTTTTTCAGTGTAGGCTCTTTGGGAGAGGAGGGTTAGGCATGCATGCCTAGATGCGGAATAGTGCATTGATGTGGTTTATCACATCGCGGTAATCGGCCTCGGTAATCTCCTCGAATGTCTCATCCAGAACGTGTGCAATGCGCTTGCGCAGGTTTATCGGGAGAGCCACCGTGGTCCTTGTCCCAGCCAGGCTAACGTGTCTGCGCCACTGTGCCGCGAGGGGCGGGGGGACCATTGCTGCACACAGGCAAGCTGCATATGGGCCAGGGCGGAAGCCGCATTGCAGTAGAAGACCCTCCCTTGCTTCCCAGGTCACCCTCAGCAGCGAGATATCGTCCAGGACAAACTCCTGTGGAAAATGTTGGGACAGTGTTCAGTGTAGGTGCCCCCTGAAGCTGTTGGCTCTCCCCAAGGCACAGGAACCCAGAGGACAGTGCAGCCCTGAAACAATCAGTCCCCCTTACTCACCATTTTGAGGCTCCCGTGGGATATGTGTGCTCTGTTTCGGACGGGAAAATTATGCTATTGTGTAGACCCTGTGTGTTTTCTACTCCTTAAGTGCGGGGGGAATCATTACTCTGTCTGGTATAAACAATGCTGCCTCTGTTAAATGTTGCATTTTGCCTATACAGCTGCATCAACCTTGAGACCTCAGCCGTCCCTCTTATCGCCTGCTCAGAGACTGCAAAGACTCAGGAAGAGACTGCGAAAAAGCAAAGAAGACATGCTGCAAGAAGTGATGCAGCAATCTATTAAAGAGAATGAGAAAGCACAGAACTGGAGGGAGAGAGAAAGCAGGATCCGCCAGGAAAACGCAGCGCACCAGCGGCAAAGCACGGAGCACCGGCAGCAAAGCACGGATCGGCTCATAAGCATCCTGGAGCGCCAAGCAGACGCTATCCAGGAGCTCGTAGCCATGCAGAAAGAGGAGCAGTACCGCAAACGCAAACGCCACCCCCCCCCCCCAGCCCTTATCCCAAAACTCTTTCCGTTGTGCCCCACTGTCACCTCCAACCCACTTTCCCCAACTTCCGTGTTCTTCACGCCACCCGCTGCCTCCAACACCAGTATCTTCACCACCCAGCCCTGAAAACCACGACCCTTACCCTCTGCACTCAACCCCCATCACCATGCAGTATAGCTGTCCTGAAGTGCAGCACTCACTGCACAGCACACCAGACAGGACATACGCGAATCTGTGATTGTACCGTTCCCCACTCTACCCCCTTGTTTCTTTTCAATAAATTTTTTTTTTCTTTTCAATAAATGGATTCTTTTGCTTTGAAAACATTCTTTATTATTGCATAAAGTAAAAGACTCCTTAGCCCAGGAAATAAACAGGCACTGCAAGTCTGCTTGTCTGCTTAGCAGACACTGATTCCTAAAGATTGGAACTACTGCACTTCACTCCCGTGCAGGGAACCAGATATCACTGCTGGTTTTCAGCCTCAAATTGCTCCCTCAAGGCATCCCTAATCCTTGCAACCCCGCGCTGGGCCCCTGTAACAGCCCTGCTCTCTGGCTGTGCAAATTCAGCCTCCAGGTGTTGAACCTCAGAGGTCCATGCCTGAGTGAAGCTTTCACCCTTCCCTTCACAAATATTATGGAGGGCACAGCACGCGGATATAACCGCGGGGATGCTGTTTTCGGCCAAGTCCAGCTTCCCATACAGAGATCGCCAGTGGGCCTTTAAACGGCCAAAGGCACACTCCACAGTCATTCGGCACCGGCTCAGCCTGCAGTTGAACCATTTCTTGCTGCTGTCAAGGCTCCCTGTGTAGGGTTTCATGAGCCACGGCATTAACGGGTAAGTGGGATCTCCAAGGATCACAATGGGCATTTCGACTTCCCCTACCGTGATCTTCCGCTCTGAGAAAAAAGTCCCGGCCTGCATCTTCCTGAACAGCCAAGTGTTCCGAAAGATGCGTGCGTCATGCACCTTTCCGGGACAGCCTGTGTTAATGTCAATGAAACGCCCACGGTGATCCACAAGCGCCTGGAGAACCATAGAGAAATACCCCTTCTGATTAACGTACTCGGGTCCTAGGTGGGGTGGTGCCACAATAGGAATGTGCGTCCCATCTATCGCCCCTCCACAGTTAGGGAACCCCATTTGTGCAAAGCCATCCACTATTTCCTGCACGTTACCCAGAGTCACGGTTCTTCTGAGTAGGATGCGATTAATGGCCTTGCAAACTTGCATCAACACGATTCCAACGGTCGACTTTCCCACTCCAAACTGGTTTGCAACCGACCGGTAGCTGTCTGGAGTTGCCAGCTTCCAGATTGCAATAGCCACCCGCTTCTCCACTGGCAGGGCAGCTCTCAATCTCGTGTCCTTGCGCCGCAGGGTGGGGGCGAGCTCCTCACACAGTCCCATGAAAGTGGCTTTTCTCATCCAAAAGTTCTGCAGCCACTGCTCGTCATCCCAGACTTCCATGACGATGTGATCCCACCACTCGGTACTTGTTTCCCAAGCCCAAAAGCGGCGTTCCACGGTGCTGAGCATGTCCGTGAATGCCAGAAGCAATTTCGTGTCATATGCGTTACGCGGCTCGATAGCATCGTCGGACTCCTCACCCTCACTCTCACTGTCACTTTGGATCTTAAGGAATAGTTCTACAGCCAAACGTGACGTGCTGGCGAGACTCATCAGCATACGCCTCAGCAGTTCGGACTCCATTTCCTGCAGACAGATCGCGCTGCACAGAAAACCTTGAAAGATGGCGCCAAAGGTGGACGGAAACAAAGGGATTTCTGGGATGCGAAGCGCTGCATCACAGGGCATTGGGACAGGGCCCAGAATCCCCCGCACCCATGCCCCCCTTCCCACAACCCAAGGCACCAGAATGGGAAAAGGTGCTCTGTGGGATAGCTGCCCATAATGCACCGCTCCCAATAGCGCTGCAATTGCCGCAAATGTGGCCACGACAGTGCACTGGGCAGCTGTCAGTGTGGACAGACTGCAGCGCTTTCCCTACTCGGCTGCACAAAGTCAGGTTTAACTCACAGCGCTGTACATCTGCAAGTGTAGCCAAGGCCTTAGTGAGCAACAAGAAGAGATTTCTTCTGAATCCTCTAATATCAAGGACATTTCCATTGTTTCCCAGTGTTGTTGATAAGAAAACCCCTTAACATTCCAGAGTTCCTGTACACTGATGGGCACCCAGAACTCATAAACCAGGCGTGCACAGTCTTTACTGGCATTCTGTTGAAAATACTGTAAGTAGCACAGAAGGAGAAGAATTTTACACTCACAAAGTGGCATTTCAGACTGAACTAGTTACCTGGGCACTGTCATGAGATAAGTCTCTTCCATGGATTGTCTGACTGAAAACATTCACCCTAGAAATCTTCTGGTGAAAACAAGTTCCTGAAAAAAACCCAGAATGGTGAATATTAACTTCCTTCCTAGCCTCTGACCTTGCCTGTGCAGAAGAGATCACACTTTACTGACAGACCCATTATGCTACTAAACAAGCAAACCCTTGTTACATTGTTCTGTGTTTGTGCAGCACCTAGCACAATGGGGTCCGGGTCCAGGACTGGGGCCTGTAGGTGCTATGATAATACAAATGATAATAGCGCGGTCCTGAGTGACATATCATTTTGGTGCCACAAACAGGTTGTGCTTTTTCCTTCTTCATGCTGCCAAAAGGCCAGCAGAGCTCAAAAGGTGCACCTGAGCCATGTGGTCCGGGACTCCTCAGGTGACAAAATCATGAGTGGTGTGGAGAAAGTGAATAAGGAAAAGTTATGTACTTGTTCCCATAATATAAGAACTAGGGGCCACCAAATGAAATTAATGGTCAGCAGGTTTAAAACAAATAAAAGGAAGTTCTTCTTCACACAGCGCACAGTCAATCTGTGGAACACCTTACCTGAGGAGGTTGTGAAGGCTAGGACTATAACAGGGTTTAAAAGAGAACTAGATAAATTCATGGAGGCTAAGTCCATTAATGGCTATTAGCCAGGATGGGTAAGGAATAGTGTCTCTAGCCTCTGTTTGTGAGAGGGTGGAGATGGATGGCAGGAGAGAGATCACTTGATCATTACCTGTTAGGTTCACTCCCTCTGGGGCACCTGGCATTGGCCACTGTTGGTAGACAGGATACTGGGCTGGATGGACCTTTGGTCTGACCCAGTATGGCCGTTCTTATGTTCTCATGATGTCTGCCTCTGAAAGCCCATGCCTGTCTTGCTTGCTCCCACCTGGCTTCCTTCCTTCCCTCCCGCCCCCACACACACTGGGAGAAGCTGCAGGGTCTGAGTAAAGTGCAGTGCTGCTGCAGACACAGCTGACCCTCATCCCTACTTTCTGCCTGGCCAGAGGGAGATCTGTGCAAAGAGGAGCCCCTCCAGGCATAGAGCCAAAGGCCATGATCTGTTGGAGTTAGAACTCCTGAATATGGCTCACAGGAAAGAGATGTGGGGCCAGATCCTGCTCCCCATACAAACCAATGGGAGTTTGACAACTGACTTCAATGGGGAGCAGGATCAAGCCCAAGAGATATCAATTTTATAGTCACCTTTTACTGCAACAGCACTTTATGCTTGGGATAGGGGATCTGATGCAGTCAGGACATCATTGGCCTAAGCAGTTGCCTTTTCTCTCTGCTCTCCTCACACCTGTCTGCAGGGAAACACTGGAAGCAGGGAGCTGAGGAGAGAGGAGGAGCAGCCAACCTGAGGGGAGCTGGTTATTATTTTAAAATAAAAACCCCCAGTCAGTGTTTTCCAATATGGAAGACTCCTATAACAGAGAGACGAGAGTCCTGCTGGCAGTCACAGTCCTCCGCTGCTCTGATAGGAGGTGTCTGGGGTAAATCCACCTTGTTTGACCCTCAAACCCTCTTACAAAACAATCCTGGCAATAAGATGGCACGGTGGCCATCTGTCCATCTGCTCATGTATTCTCCTTCATCATCTTGCTCTTCATTCCTGTAAGTCCAAAAGAGCCTGTTTGGCAAGTGCCACATTGACAATATAGTGGCGTTAGTGGTTTTGAGGAATCACAGCAAAATAAAACAGTCACTCCAAGGCTGATAGAAACTAGCTAGGTGCTTTGGGCACAAGGGAGTTAAGCGCTCACAGATATGGATATTGGGTTATAAGGGATTGTATTACTAGAAGAAACAAACATCAGATTTCAAGTGTGGCCTATAAGGTCAATCAATATATTAGCAATGGAATATAGGGAGAGATTTACAAAGGTGACTTAGATCAGTGGCTCTCAACCTTTCCAGACTCCTGTACCCCTTTCAGGAGTCTGATTTGTCTTGCATACCCCAAGTTTCACCTCACTTAAAAACTACTTTCTTACAACATCAGACATAAAAATACAATAGTGTCACAGCACACTATTACTGAAAATTGGTTACGTTCTCATTTTTACTGTATAATTATAAAATAAATCAATAGGAATATAAATATTGTACTTACATTTCAGTGTATAGTAGTATATAGAGCAGTATAAACAAGTCATTGTCTGTATGAAATTTTAGTTTGTACTGACCTCGCTAGTGAATTTTCTGTAGTCTGTTGTAAAACTAGGCAAATATCTAGATGAGTTGATGTACCCCCTGCAAGATCTCTGCGTACCCCTAGGGGTACACATATCCCTGTCTGAGAACCATTGACTTAGATGGTCAATTCTCATTGACTTTCACTGGCAGCTGGGTGCCCACCAGCCCTTTGTGCCTTTGAAAATCTACCCTTTAATTTTCAAGTCTTGGTAGAAAGAAAAAGAAAGTCTTTATGGAAAGGAACAGAGGGTCCTGTGGCACCTTTAAGACTAACAGAAGTATTGGGAGCATAAGCTTTCGTGGGTAAGAACCTCACCTCTTCAAGAGTTAGTCTTAAAGCTGCCACAGGACCCTCTGTTGCTTTTTACAGATTCAGACTAACACGGCTACCCCTCTGATACTTTATGGAAAGGAAATGTCACAGTATTCAGCAATTGCATGCAGCACTGCATTGAATTATTACTGTAGAATACTGAAATACTTTTTTGGCTGGAGCATTGTCATTTGCAACATAATAAGCAGCAAATGGATTCAAACTGTGACATATTTTAATCCCTTTTTACAGGTAGTTTACCTGCATAGGCATCCCATCCAAATGAATCTGAAAGCACTGCTCTAGAGTAAAGAGTAGGCTGTTTCCATAAGGGTAGCTAGGAAATGATCTGGGAGTTTTCAGTCTTTCAGAAAGCTGAGAAGGTCTCTAAATTAATAACTGCTGTGAGTTAGAAGATGCCTAATGTGAGTTTTACGAATGATCTGGGCCTGAACACAACGCCATTGCCAGCCTCAGAAGAGGAAGTTTAGCAGCGATCCCCTTTTTTGTGTGCCTATGTGTACATTCCAGCTGGAGAGAAAGAGAGAGAGTCAACAAACAGCAGCCCCGGCTTGGCGCGGCACTCACCCTGGCTGAAAAGATGGAGCAAAAGGAGGAATTTGCTCCCTTCTTCTTGTTAAAAGATTGAAAGACAGGTTTTGTCCCTGATCTCTGGGATGCCCTTCCACTCAGGGAGGAATGCACCCCGTTAGCACCACACAAAAAGAATTTCAATCCGCAGCCCTCAGGAGCCGGAGCAACAATTACGTTTGGAAAGGGACAGAAATGCTTCTTTACAGCAGGTCAATAAAATGGATCAAGAGAACACAGCTGAGCACAACATCCCAGCGAGTACACAGGGCAGGGGATCCTGGCAGTGTGTTTACGGAAGATAAAAGAACCAAGCAATGTCATTTACGGTATGTGTGGGCCCTGTCCTGCCTTTGGGCAGGGCATCCAAAACTCCCATGAGGCCAAATATCGGGTACTTTAATGACTCTTTACGCAGGTATAGGTGTCTTCCCTGAGAAAGGACTAAGTGAAAGTGGAGGGATGGATCCACAGCTAGTGTAAGTTGTCATGGTTCCACTGAAGTCAGTGAAGCTATGACAATGTTCATCAGACATCAGCTGGGGATCTGCCCCTGAGTAAGGACCTCAGGATTTGGCCCACTGACATTAACGGGAGGCCAGGCTGTTCAGCACCTCCCGGGATCAGAGCCCATGTGACTACAAACAAACACACACTGGTATTAAGCTATGAATTCACAATAACAGAGGAACAGGCCAATTGCATTATTTATTCATTCATTCACATTTGTGCTAGACTGTAGTGAAAAAGCACCCATCCATTGCGCTGGGTGCCCTTGAAAATCTTTTAAAAATACACTAGTAAACAAACAGCCATATCACTTACCCTAGATCAAACCAAGCGACGACATAAATTAATCCTCCTCCCTGCCCCAACAATGTTCAGCAGAGCCCCACACTACTATTATCTAGCCCACGTAATAGCCATCTTCCCATAGGCAAGGAGGGGAGGGAACCTGAATTTGGGTCCTGTAAAGCTGTGCTATGGAAAATCATGAATGTCAACGGAGAGTTCATACACCCCTGCTTATACTATTATAAAAGAAAGCTGTATTTACTATTTTCTGATGAAGTGGAGTAGCAGATCTGCTCTACGTCGTGACTTCAGATCATCTGTAGATCTTTTTCATCAACAGGAAGTTATATTCTTGAAGGACAGTTTAACTAGGAGCCCGATTCTTTAAAGCACAGCACAAATATAGTCTATTTATGTTACCTAGGATACTAAAAATTCTAAGCTTGACCTTGATCTGCCTGACTGGTAAGAGCTGGCCGTACTGGGTCAGACCAAAGGTCCATCCAGCCCAGTATCCTGTCTACCAACAGTGGCCAATGCCAGGTGCCCCAGAGGGAGTGAACCTAACAGGTAATGATCAAGTGATTTCTCTCCTGCCGTCCATCACCACCCTCTGACAGACAGAGGCTAGGGACACCATTCCTTACGCATCCTGGCTAATAGCCATCAATGGACTCATGGGAGTGGGTGGGTGAGGTTCTGTGGCCTGCAGTGTGCAGGTCAGATTCACTAGATGAACATGATGATCCTTCTTACCTTAAAGTCTATGAGTCTATGAGCAAAACACTCATGTGAGTCAATGGGTGTTTGGACAGAGGGAGAGCTGTAGGATTTGGCCACATAAATAGAGGTCTACTTTCTACAGCCTTATAATTTACACATTGACACAAGGTAGATCTTTCATTCTACTTCTATATTCTAAATAGAGATTTTATCAATGGAGATTAGCTATATTAGAGTTCCTTATGTTTGATCTCATGTGCAATGGATAATTTCATTTAAATTCATTTGGAGCTTCAGGTGCATAAAGATTGTAGAAACAAATCAAATTTAATTATAAGGAGGTTCAGTATTAGCTTTAACTATTCCATTATTGAATTTTCTTCTCCTTTTATGTTCCCTGCTACACCAGCATACATTCCAGATTACACTGGTTTCTATTTAGACTGATCTCCCTTATTCAGTTCTCTCCCACATTAGAGTATACATTGGGGGGAGGGAGGGCACTAAAAATAGTACCAAAAACTAATCTGAAGTTTTCAGTAACTAAACATCTACCTGATTATAAAAGACTTCCAAGACAGGAAGGCATCAATTAATACATGTTGCTGATAGTGCTTGGATGCTTATGTTTGTGTTATGAAGTCTATGTTTGGTTGTATGTGTTGTCTAATTAGACTGTAACTCTTCAGGGCAGGGATCAGCTTTTATTCTGTGGTTATAAACTGCCCAACACAATGGATCTCCAAGCCTGATTGGGGCTGGTAGGTGGTACTGGAATAATAATAATAATAACATGGAATTTTTTTCTTTTAATAATTAATGTTACTTACTGGTTTCTGATAATAGGATTTTGCTCAGGGTAAAGCTGTTTCAGGACAACAGTTTTCCTGAAAGTTCTACTATCAGATTTCTTAAATGGGATTTGTGACAGATTGCTGATGTGGCTGGGCCAAATTGTGAACTCCACTTTGGTTTTCTGAATGCCATTTTTGATTGAAGGACAGAGTGAAGGTTACACTTCGTATTGTAATCTCCAAGTTAGATTAAGACATCCAGTTTCAGTTGAAAACTAGGCTGATCCTGACAAGGTCAGTCTATTCCAGACACTGTTCTGATCACGCAGGGTTGTGGGACACCTCAGAGATAACAATGAGTGAGCTATCAACACTGAATGGCTCTTCACTACTGAAGCAGTGAGTTTTCTCCTGGTAGACCACTGACTTTGAATGACTTTCTACACAGAAGCCAATTGGCAGTGTCTCCGACAGCAGGGAAGCAGGGCTGGAGCCTGAAATTCCTCTCACTGAAGCACATGGGCAAAAACGGGACAGTGTTTTAAGAAGTGCGTGCATCTCTGAGCAAGGGATCAAACTATTACCACATGCAAGAAGATCAGACTAAGGAGAGAGAAGGTAGGAAGGGCTGCCCAGACTAAAGACACTGACCCAACCCAGGCCTCACAGCAGGGTCAGAACAGTTTAAGCAGAGTGAGTTCTGGATTTTGTTGTTTTTCAAAGATTCTGTAACTCTCTCATGTGTTTTATTAAGGCTATGTCTACACTAGCACTTTTGTCGGTAAAACTTTTTTCAGTCAGGGGTGTGTGAAAAAAACATAACCCTGACCAACATAAGTTTCACCAACAGAAGTGCAGGTGTGGACAGTGCTATATCGGTGAGAGACACTCTCCTGCTGACATAGTGACCACCGCTCACTGGGGTGGTTTAATTATGCCGACATGAAAACTCTCTCCCGCCAGCATAGAGCAGCTGCATGGGAGAATTTACAGTGGTGCAGCTGCAGCGGTTCAGCTCTGCCACTGTAAGGTCTGTAGTGTAGACATAGCCTAAGAGTAAAGTGTCTGTGGTTAAGAAATTCCTTTGCTAAGCCTGTGTTCCCTTGCTTTCCTGCCATGTTGGCCCTGAAGGGTTTAACTAGAAATCAGTTCCCAGAGCCAGGTGATCACTGGGAGGGAACATATCTAAATAATTGGGGATTCAGGAGAGCTGGGTCATTGGCCTGGAGGATAGAGGTAGCTGAACTGTGGGATCCCACTGCTCTTAAAGGGTGCCAAACTTGGGGTGTGCTCCTGGGAGTATGCCTGACAGACCCATAATGGGAACCATACCAGTCACTACCCAGACTCCGAGGGGCTTAGAAGCATGTGGGGCAGGATTTGGGTCTGTTTATTATGGACTGGTGTCCATCCAAAAGTGAGGATGGGGCCAGGTTGTAACAGGATTAGACATTGTTTTGTGTAGTGTAAGCCCATTTTTATACCAGTTCAGAGGAGCTGCTACTGAAAACCATTTTTCGTAATGGTCAATTTGCTAGGGCAGATCAGGCTTAAGAAGAATTTGTATGACTAGCCTATACACTATCCATCTGGAGATCTATAACAGCCATATGAAGCCAAAGTATGAGTTTTTGGCTAGATCGCATGCATCTGGGGTGTGAAACACAGCACATATTAAAAAAGGAGATAATATGAAACAATTTATTGTCCCCTTGAGAAATGTGAACCAAGGATCAATGCATATTTTGATTTGTAATTTATACTACATTCTTTTTATGAGTTACTGTGTGATCTTATTTTCTCAGCCTGTTTGGCTTTTTGGTAACTATCTGATTAACATTTTAGAAAGGGCCATTTCAAAAGAGCACAGTCCTTTCCTACAGTCCAAAATCCATAATTATTCTGAAATTAATCCGACCAGTGCCCTGGTTATGTTCAAGAGTCCAAATATGTTGTATAAATAGCTTGATTTTTGTCCTGCCCTTAAAGGAACTGAATTTGAAAGCATGAGAGAATATGAAAACATTGTGCTGGGGGAAGAGTGAAGAGGAAAGGGCTGTATTTCTCTGGACTAAACTGAAGTTTGAATCTAAAGGTTTTGCTTTGAGTTCTTCTCTCCTTTCACTTTACAGTCCAGGCTCGCTCTCTCTCTCTCTCTCTCTCACACACACACACACACACACGAAAATAAAAAAATAAAAATATCCATGTTTATTTGTCATAGTTTCCACCGACTAGACCCAACAGCAGATTGAAGTTGTGAGCACTGCTTTGTGGTATTTCCTTTTTTGAAGATTTTTTTTCCAGGCTGTTTTTGAACTGGCTCCATGTTCTCTCTCACTCACTCACACACACACACACACACACACACACACACTCACACACACACACACAAAATCCATGTTCAAACACACACAGACACACACACATTCACAGCGAGGTTACACCCAGTTGGTTCCTTCTCGAGGGTAAATTCTTGGGATTCGCAGCTTCCAAACAGCCGATTTCCTTTCCGTGCAGCTGGGAGGGCAGGTTCCCTGGCTGCTGCTCCTGTGCTCACTGGCTGCCACTACTGGACCTTCCCCAGGAGGAGTCAGTCGCTTCACTTCTAAGGAAAGGGGGAGGCAGAGAGGGGGGAGAGGGGATCCGGGATCAGCCTCTCCTGCCCCAGCAGCAGCCAGGATGCTCCGAGGCAGCGGCAGCAGCTGGCCTCTGGAATCCCGGCCAGGCGAGTCACCCCGTTAGGAGGCCCCGCCAGCACCCCGCGCCCGGGGGGCAGCAGCGGCAGCATGGGCAGCGGGAGCAGCAGGAGTAGGAGGAAGCGGAGCTGCAGCCCCGGCGCGGATCGTCCCGGCAGGTGGGGCAGAAGCAGCAGCGCCCCCAGCTGGCAGGGCGAGGAGGCCAAGGGGAGCCAGGCGCCCGCCCCCACGGAGCTGCCCAGCAGCAGCCTGCGGCGGCCGCAGCCGGGCGGGCCGGCGGAGGACTCGGACTGGGAGCTGCTGGAGGAGGTGCTGGCTGAGTGCGAGGAGCCGGGCGCGCTGCTCCCCACGGCCCGGGGTCCGGCTGCCCCCATCCCGGGCCCGCCCCGCCGGGGGCCCGCCGGGGACTCCTGGGCCGGCCACGACCGGCACCCAGGGGCGGTGGCAGCAGGGAGCGGCCGGGGCAGCGGTGCCGCCGGAGGGGACCAGCCGGTAAGTGACACCCCCACCCCGAAAGGGGGCGGGAGCGGAGCAGAGCGGAGCCCAGGCACCAAGAGGGAGGAGATACAGGGCCCAGCCAGCCCGGCCCCGGGCCCAAGTAACCCGTCCCGCTGGGGCCCATTGCCCAGGGATCCAGCCAGCCTGTCCCCCCGGGGCCCATCGCCCTGGGATCCAGCCAGCCCGTCCCCCCGGGGCCCATTGCCCAGGGATCCAGCCAGCCCGTCCCCCCGGGGCCCATCGCCCTGGGATCCAGCCAGCCCGTCCCCCCGGGGCCCATTGCCCAGGGATCCAGCCAGCCCGTCCCCCCGGGCCAAAGTAACCCATCCCGCCGGGACCCATCGCCCTGGGATCCAGCCAGCCAGCCTGTCCTCCCGGGGGCCCATTGCCCAGGGATCCAGCCAGCCCGTCCGCCTGGGGCCCATCGCCCTGGGATCCAGCCAGCCCGTCCACCTGGGGCCCATCGCCCTGGGATCCAGTCAGCCCGTCCCCCCGGGCCAAAGTAACCCATCCTGCCGGGGCCCATCGCCCTGGGATCCAGCCAGCCCGTCCACCTGGGGCCCATTGCCCAGGGATCCAGCCAGCCCGTCCCCCTGGGCCAAAGTAACCCATCCTGCCGGGGCCCATCGCCCTGGGATCCAGCCAGCCCGTCCCCCCGGGGCCCATTGCACAGGGATCCAGCCAGCCCGTCCGCCTGGGGCCCATCGCCCTGGGATCCAGCCAGCCCGTCCGCCTGGGGCCCATCGCCCTGGGATCCAGCCAGCCAGTCCCCCATCGCCCTGGGATCCAGCCAGCCCGTCCCCCAGGGGCCCATCGCCCTGGGATCCAGCCAGCCCATCCCCCAGGGGCCCATCACCCTGGGATCCAGCCACCCCATCCCTGGGCCAAAGTAACCCATCCCCCCAGGGGCACATCGCCCTGGGATCCAGCCAGTCCGTCTCCCAGGGGCCCATGGCCCTGGGATCCAGCCAGCCCGTCCACCTGGGGCCCATGGCCCTGGGATTCAGCCAGCCCGTCCCCGGGCCCAAGTAACCCATCCTGCCGGGGCTCAGCGCCCTGGGATCCAGCCAGCCCATCCCCCCGGGGGCCCATCGCCCTGGGATCCAGCCAGCCCGTCCGTTCCCCCGGGGGCCCATCGCCCTGGGATCCAGCAAGAGGTGCTAGAACAGTTTTTATAGTGGGGGTGCTGATGATGGAAACCATGGAAACCATAAGAACGTCCGTACTGGGTCAGACAAAAGGTCCATCTAGCCCAGTATCCTGTCTACGGACAGTGGCCAATGCCAGGTGCCCCAGAGGGAGTGGACCTAACAGGCACTGATCAAGTGATCTCTCTCCTGCCATCCATCTCCATCCTCTGACAAACAGAGGCTAGTGACACCATTCCTTACCCATCCTGGCTAATAGCCATTAATGGACTTAACCACCATTAATTTATCCAGTTCTCTTTTAAACGCTGTTATAGTCCTAGCCTTCACAACCTCCTCAGGCAAGGAGTTCCACAGGTTGACTGTGCACTGTGTGAAGAAGAACTTCCTTGTATTTGTTTTAAACCTGCTGCCTATTAATTTCATTTGGTGACCCCTAGTCTTGTATTATGGAAATAAGTAAATAACTTTTCCTTATCCACTTTCTCAACATCACTCATGATTTTATATACCTCTATCATATCCCCCCCTTAGTCTCCTCTTTTCCAAGCTGAAGAGTCCTAGCCTCTTTAATCTCTCCTCAGATGGGACCCATTCCAACCCCCTAATCATTTTAGTTGCCCTTTTCTGAACCTTTTCTAATGCCAGTATATCTTTTTTGAGATGAGGAGACCACATCTGTACGCAGTATTCAAGATGTGGGCGTACCATCGATTTATATAAGGGCAATAAGATATTCTCAGTCTTATTCTCTATCCCCTTTTTAATGATTCCTAACATCCTGTTTGCTTTTTTGACCGCCTCTGCACACTGCGTAGACATCTCCAGAGAACTATCCACGATGACTCCAAGGTCTTTTTCCTGACTTGTTGTAGCTAAATTAGCCCCCATCATATTGTATGTATAGTTGGGGTTATTTTTTCCAATGTGCATTACTTTACATTTATCCACATTAAATTTCATTTGCCATTTTGTTGCCCAATCACTTAGTTTTGTGAGATCTTTTTGAAGTTCGTCACAGTCTGCTTTGGTCTTAACTATCTTGAGCAGTTTAGTATCATCTACAAACTTTGACACCTCACTGTTTACCCCTTTCTCCAGATCATTTATTTATAACAAACCATGTATTTGGTGTTTGTTATATTATTTCAAAGCCAGGGGGTGCGGCAGCAGCCCTAGTTCCAGCACCATTGGATCCAGCCAGCCCGTCCATCCACGGCCCCAGGCAGCCAGAGCCAGTTCCTCCTGGGGCCCATCACCTTGGGGTCCAGCCAGCCTGTACCCACGGACCCCATGTAACCCATCCCCCTGGGATCCAGTCCCCAGTGCCCCAGCCAGCCCGTCTTCCCAGTTCCCCCTCTAACACGTCGTCCCAGGGTTCATGACCCTGGGATCCAGCCAGCCCAACTCCCCCAGGAGCTCACTCTACCCCACTGCCCTGGGGCCCATTGCCTGGGGGGAAAGCCAGCCCACCCCCCAGGCCCCAAGGCCGAAGGTTCCAGACAACCCATCCCGCCCCTGGTGTCCCCTCTGGCCCACCCCCCAGGGCCCCATCAACCCATGCCCTTGGGATCCAGTGAGCCCCATCCCTCCAGGATCCCATCTAACCCACTGCCCTGAGGATCCACCTAGCCCCATCCCTCACTTGGACTCCCATTCTAACCCAATGCCCTGGGATCCAGCCAACCTGCCCCCCTTGGAAGTCCCCCTATAACCTATCACCCAGCTAACCCATTTCCTTTGCAGGTCCCCTATCTATTTAATCTCTTCTGGGATTCCCAGCTAGCCTGCCTCCTTGGGAGGGGTGTCCCAGCCAGCCCAGTTCCCTGAGTTCAATGCAGAACCAGTTCCTATAACATCTGCAGATCAGCATCCCAAGCTATAGGGCTCTCCCCTTTCTATGGGGACATTTGCATAGCTTAATTCGCCCTTTCTTTTAATTTTATCCTTTTACTCCTAGTTGTAGCTCCTTCTCCATCTCTCTTAGGTGTTTATGCCCTTCCGCTAAAGTTGTGGGGTGAGCCCTTATATAGTTCTCTTTCCGTTGCCGGTTCTCTACTTAGGCCCTGTGTATGTTAGAAAAGTCTATCATTGTAATATCAGTCGATGTAGCCAGTGGTTTGCCAAGCTATAGCATAGTCGGTTCTTTTTATCTTTCCTGACAAATCATTCCCTGCAGCCCTTTTATCATTTCTGTTGCTCTTCCCCAAATTCCTTCTCTCTTTTAGGGGAAATATAATCATGAAAGGGTCATGCCAGTCTCAGTTTTCTGTGCTCCATTAAAAGGTTTTTTCCTCCTTCGATTAATTCCTTGTAAAAGAATCCCAGTGTCATTAAATAAAGCATACAGCACAGCTCACATTTTTTCCTTTGTTCAGTCATGTAAGCAATAGTTTTGAACCGGAACATATATATAGATACAGTACCTTTTAATGTTTGCCAGTTCACTGCAGTAACAATGGTACCATCTGAAAAAAACAGCAACCAACACCTCAGTCTTATTCTATACAGCAACTATTGAATTTTCTTGTGAATAGAGCTGAAATTAACTATCCTATCCAACAAAGACAACATTAACTTCAATTTCTGTATCACCTTAGTATGATACCAAGGGCACCAAGAACCGTGATCTGTTTGTTAGATGCTGCTCCTGCAGGAGGGACTACAAAAATTGTGGGAATACACTGATAGATTAAAAAATAGTAACAAATATTTAGAATTCAGAGGACTTTCCCCATCAGATGCCTAACAACTTTTAGGTTAGGCTAAATGGAAGCTTAAAGCCCTGACAGTCTCACTTTAAGATTATATTCGTATTTCCATTGTAAAACTCTATTTTTGCAAGGGATAATGATAACTTTGATATAATTTCCTAACAGAGTAATTATTTTGTCAACGATCACCGTGGGCACATTTAAAAACAAACAAACCTCAAAGCGAAGTCTTATTTAGACATCACGGAAAAATAGAGATTTAATATCCTTTCTTTGCTCTTATAACTCAAACACACTCAATTTTAAAATTAAGGCTTGATCCTAGAACCTTTACTCACATAAGTAATTCTCACTCATGAGCAATCCCATTGACTTCACTAATTAATCTTTACTCATGTAAGGGCTAGAGGATACGGCTCTCTATTTTTGTTCCAACATGTGCACTCAAATATTGGTGGTGGTGGTGTTTTTAAAAATAAGACAGCTCAGTTGAAATTTGGCTGTTATGTGTAGGCTTCTTTTTAAGTAACTACATTTTTAATATTCTGTATATTCTTATTTATAACATAAATTGGCAAACTACAGTAAGTCATGACAGGTAATGAACACGGTTACTTTTTTTATAAAAATAAACCAGAGAAAGTTAATCCATAAGAGTAGGTATTAGTAAAATGCTGAACTGACAAATCAATAAAGGTCCAAGAAATTAAGAATTAAGGCTGAAGTAGACATGTCTGAATTCATCTAATTAAGTGTAAGTGGATACAGCATATACTGATATGTGATACCATGCACTATTTTTAGCCTTTTACAAGATGCTGCTGAAACTCCTTGCAGGATTTATCTATCAAACCCAGTACCTTTCTGCCCTCTCCAACTCACTTTTGCCAGTACTCCTCTCCTTCACAGATATGCTCAAGTATTCTAAAGGTATTAGCCATTCACCTAATATCTTTTTCATATCTTTTCTATAATTTCTGGTATCCTGCCCTAGTGGCTATTCATATCAATTGGATATTTCACTTAAATATTAGTGAAGAATGTTGACATCTACACCATCATCATTAGGCTTCAGAGTTAGCACCACACTGAGATAAATCAGGGTCAGTTCACATCTCTCAAAGCACTAGTTTCAGGCTAACTCTTTACAGACTCACAATAGGCAAGATTCTGAGCCTCTGACTCATGATGAAACCTGCATGATGACAACACCTTGGAGAGTAAGGTGGTACTCAGGGTAGGAGAGGAGGGCACAGTCTGGCCCTAAGACAGGTCTGCATTGGTTCAAATGGAATACTTTTAAATTACAGCATACAGTCTGCAGAAAGTGAGGAGCCACAAGAAACATCCCAGTGGGTTGGAGGCACCCATGGACAGAGGCTTGTGCACCATTGGCTTAGAATAGTGGGGAGGCTAGGATACAACATGATCATCTACCATGACTTCAAAGATGTCAGCTTGTATCTACACCAGTGGAAAGAAGGGTTTTCAGTTATGTTAACCTAACTCAATTGAGCTAACACAATTGACAAAAGCACTCTCAACCCCCCCCCCCCCCCCCAGTCATTTGAAGAGAAACAAACAATTACAGGAACTTTGCAAAGAGAATTAACTCTCAGGTTAGGTCAGGGGTTTTTTCCTTTGCAACCTGGAGTGCTAAGCATTTTCATCTGAAATTTCAAAGCAGTTCTCATACATGGACTGGTATTATTCTGATTATAGAGATAGGGAAACTGAGGCTAGCAGCAGAGTTAGGAATAGAACCCAAATCTCCTGATTCTTATTCTTTTGGGACCCCTGGATCACTCTGACAGCAGTCACCATTCCTTTTTAAAAAAAACGAGGAGTCCTTGTGGCACCTTAGAGACTAATAAATTTGTTAGTCTCTGAGGTGCCACAAAGACTCCTCATTGTTTTTGCTGATACAGACTAACACGGCTTCCACTCTGAAACCATTCCTTTTTAAACTTCCATTTAATTTCAGCCACCCACTCACCCATCTAGAGCGTGAGTGATCACTCTTGTTTTTCTGTCTCACTTTTCTTTGCTCAGCTCAAAAAGAATATTTGTGGTTTTACAAAAGCTGCCATAGTACAGTACATGGTGGCAGCTCTCTATGGAAACCAGAAAGGACTGTGATGCCATGGCCTCATTAATCACGCTCCTGGCTTCCTAACATGGAAAATGTGCAAGCAATCTTTTTTTTTTTTAATAGCTTTCTGCAGTGTTATAGTAGCACCTACTTAATAGAGACATAAAGTGATTACATTACAGCACTGCATATGGGATGGTATAGTTAATGGTAGTATATAATACTTAGTAGTCATAGTCCAATGGATTGTAATGTACTTTTAGAAATCTGATTTGGTCCTTTTTACATTCAGATAAGTGCCCTTTCAGTAGATTTGTGTGAAACAGTGTCACCTTGTGGCTGGTTAGCTGAATCTTATTTATGCTCTGTATTTCGTATGGATAGTCCAAAGAGACCTTTTTCATTGCACACAGGTGTGTGCACACGTGTACACACACACTTTTTATAGCTACTTTTACATTGGCACTAAATAGTGTTCCTTTTCTTGTTGAAATACTTTTTAAAGTGGAAATAAACAATGTATTTTATTCAACACTATTAAATATCATTTTCAACATTTAAAAATTACTGTTAGTAGTCAAAAGTGCCCTCAAGTCAAGTCCTTCATTCCATGACCAATAGACTAGAAAACATACTGTAGGGAACAATCCTGCACTGGCAGGGAAATGGATTAGATGACCTAATAAATAGATCTTTTCCAGCTCTAACATCTGTGATTCTATTAACTCCTAGCTACAGCTGGGGGAATGATTGGATGGAAAATCCAAACAAACTGAGATTTTTTCAAACTGCGCAACTCCCCTTGTTAATTTCCAGAGTTGGATCTTGATGATCCCAAGCTGAACGTTTCACTTTTTTTGTGTGTGGATCACAAGCCACTAGTTTTAACACAAGTTTGCAGTTTGGCCAGTGGACAAGCAAACCGGCAGTTGTGTTATAATCTTAACTAAAAAGAACGCTGCTTTCAAAGAGCTTATGTCATCACAGCACAGCTGTGCTGCACTCAAACTGACAGCTGAGCAGAATGGCCACCAGGACGCAGAGGTGTTTTTTCTACCAACGTCACTTTCTGGTCTTTACAGAGAGTTTGGTTCACTTCGCTGCTTCTGTACTGTAAATGATTGCTGATCTAAAGCAAAAAAATGGAGGGTGGGGAGGAGGAGGTTTATCAGAAAAAGTTCTAGCTCTCAAACGTTTTAGAGGAAGGATTCTCTGGGAGCTCCCCATATTCTTCTTCATTTCCTAAGTGATGCTCCCGTCAGCATGTGTCGTAACACTCCTGGGTTGGCCACAGGATACTGCTGCAGACTGGTGAGATATGCCCCTCTCCAGGCCTTGAGTGCCTTACCTATTGCCTAGGATTCCATTCCACAATGTCACATCTGGTTACATACTAGGCCAAATTCGCCCCTGCAGTAACTATGCTGACTTCAGTGGAGTTTCACCGCAGGGATGAATCGGATCTACTGAGTTCTAATGATTTGTATCCCAGCCAAACTCAGCACCATGTGCCAAAACCTTCTTCCCAACTTGGAAATAGGATGGAAAGAAAACGAGGAGGAGGCTCTGCAGTCTGGCTGAGAATTAGAAAGAGGCTGAAAGCTGCATCACAAGATGCTGACATGACTTAATTTTTCACTTCACTGAAACAGGAGAGGTGCCAAACAACCCAGTGATTATTCATTTAGCTGCCGGACAGGGACCCACTGGTATTCAAGCCTTGTGCATCACATTAACCCACATAAAACAT
Organism: Emys orbicularis; assembly: GCF_028017835.1. Classification (NCBI taxonomy): domain Eukaryota; kingdom Metazoa; phylum Chordata; order Testudines; family Emydidae; genus Emys; species Emys orbicularis. The sequence goes on from NC_088685.1 coordinate 33,190,050, forward strand.
TAACGTAAGTTACCTGCTGCATGTGCACCATACAAATTACAACTAACATGAGCATACCTGGGGTGGAGTTAGATTTCATTCTATGTCTATTCCATGCCATACTCTGGGACATCTCATGCCGTGTGACCTGAACTACTGCTGAGATTGTTCCTTCTCCTGGTCACTCTGACCCTGTCATCTTGCCCATCTGGGATGAACTGAGAGCAGACAGAAGCATGGGCAGAGACCTGAAGGTGTAGACTATATTTTACCTTCCTCTCTTTTCTGTTTCCCAGAGCTTTTCTTGAGGCAGTAGATTACATAGTAGTAGATACCTATACTAATACGCATTTCTCTTCAGAAACAAGTGTTGCCGCTGAAAGAAGTCCTTACAGAAGGTAGCATAGGTGCTGGAACTAGGGGTGCTGGGGGAACTGCAGCACCCTCTGGCTTGAAGTGCTTTCCATTATATATACAGGGTTTACAGTTTGGTTCAATGGCTCTCAGCACCTCCACTATACAAATTGTTCCAGCACCCCTGGAAGGTAGGAGCTAATTTTGCATCGTGAAGCAGGTTTTACTAACCAGAGACAGTCCTGATGACTAATTAATTCTCTCTTCACGTACAGCTCGCAGTGTGGAGGAGTTAGCCACAGGGGGAAAAATCTGTTGTATAATTTAAACACACCCTTAAAACATCCAGCATCCTCCTGCCTAGAAAAGTGTTGGAAGCTGGGAATGTTGGCTACGTTCTCCCGGAGCTAAGAGCAGAGTCAAATGCCCCTAGAAGTGTATAGTCCCACTCAGTGCTCGTGATTGAGGCTATGCCTACACTGCACACCATACAGCTCTTCCACTATGGCAGGGAGCTCTCTTGCCAACAAAATAAAATCACCCCCCAACAAGGGGTGGTAGCTTTGTCTCCCACCGACAAAGCACTGTTCAGACTGGCACTTTTCATCGCTAAAGGGGGTTATTTTTTTCACACCCAAGTGACAAAAGTTTTACCAACGAAAGTGCAGTGTAGACATGGCCTAATACTGTCGTTGGAATGAAGTGCTCTTTGCCGCTTTACCACTGGGGGCGAGATTCATACCTGCTTGTGCAAGGAGCTGCACGCTCTCTGTCCACTGAGGGAGAGCAGGCTGCGTTTTCAGTACTGCCTTCTCACAGGCGTTACTGCATGGGATGCCAGCTTTGTGCTATTGTGGGGCAAGTCACAGGGTCCTTCTGCTCCCCATCCCTGAACAGTGCCGCCCATTCTTTGGGTGCTATGCTGGTCATCTGTAGTGGAGGGGATGATGTGATGTTAAGCACCCCTCTGGCAGAGTGTCTTCCTCCCGCCCTGCACCAGGAGTTCAGCGGGTGGCTCTGGCCCTTTGTCTCTAATGAGAATCTCCTGCACGCTAAGATCAGGGTATATTCCACAGCAGCAGAGACAGGAAAGGTTCTCCACTCTGAGACACAGCTTCCTGTCAGACCATGGGTGCCGACTCCATGGGTGCTCCGGGGCTCAAGCACCCACCAAAAAAAAATAGGAGGTGCTCAGCACCCGCAGGGCCAGATTAAACTTTTGTGGGCCCCTGTGCCTGGACTATGGCCCTGCCCCCAGCTCCACCCACACTCTGCCCTGAGGCCCCGCTTCTGCTCGGCCTCTTCCCCCCACCCGCCCAGAGGCCCTGCCTGTGCTCTGCCCTGAGGCCACACCCCCACTCGACCTCGACCTCTTCCACCCAAGGCCCCGCCCACTGCTCAAACTGGGGAGGCAGAGAGGAGAACCCACCAGCAAAAACAAAAGTCAGCACCTGGGTGTCTGACTGCTCCGTACACCATTCCCACCAATACCTTGTCCCTTTGGAGAGTCGGGGGGAGCAGGTTTCTCTTTTCTTCCATAAAATGTGTAGATGGTGCCAAAGTACCAGAGCAAATTCTCAATTTCTCCACACAACCCCGCCAATGGGCCTCTCGCTGACTCATGCGACTGCTTCGTATTAGTCTAAGAAGTCGTCTCAGGCCAAACAGAGCATTGCGAAAGAAAAATAAACAACCTTTCGGGCCTGTGTGAATGAAGCTGGGGCCAGATTTTTATAGATCTTTAGGCACTGAACTGCATCTTTAGGCACCTAAAAACCTTTACAAATCTAGTCCTTGGTTGCTAATGGACCAGTGCCACCATCACCCAATTGCCTACCTTGTAAACAGCCCTAACAGAGAGGCCAAGGATTTGCAAGGTCACAGGTACCAGACATCCAGCCCAGCCTTGAGGCAGTCATTACTCACAACTTGTCTGCACACACTTTTTTCACTAGCGTAACTAAATCAGTATAAAAAACAGCTGTCGTGAAGTCAGTGTAACCCCCTCGCATGGACACACCTATCAGTAGCGTAGCTGGGGGGGAGCAGGGCAGCGGCCGCTCCCCCACTGAGCACAAGTGGCGCCTTGTCAATTTCTTGGCGCCTTTTTAATTTTTACTCACCTGAAGGGAGCAGGGAGAGCGATCAAAAAAAAAAAAAAAAAAAAAAAGGCGCCACCCGCTGTGGCGCTTTTACTCACCCGGCGGCACTTCGGCGGCGGGACCTTCACTCGCTCCATGGGTCTTCGGCGGCGGGTCCTTCAGTGCCGCCGAAGACCCGGAGCGCCACCGGGTGAGTAAAAGCGCCGCAGCGGGTGGCGCCTTTTTTTTTTGATCGCTCCCCCTGTTCCCTCCACCTGGCTATGCCCCTGACAGCTATATCCACATAGAACTGCCTCCAGGCAAGGGGGATGCACAGATCTAACTGAATTGGGGTTGAGCTCAATTTAGTTAATTTGGTGCAAAACAGTATGTAGAGCAGCCCTTACTGAGCTGGAATTAAACAGGTGACTGAGGGTATTCTACACTACGGGATTAATCCGAATTTATATAATTCGAATTTGGAAAACAGATTGTATAAAGTCGAATGTATGCAACCACACTAAGCACATTAATTCGGCGGTGTGCGTCCATGTACCGGGGCTAGCGTCGATTTCTGGAGCGTTGCACTGTGGGTAGCTATCCCATAGCTATCCCATAGTTCCCGCAGTCTCCTCCGCCCATTGGAATTCTGGGTTGAGATCCCAATGCCTGATGGGGCCAAAAACATTGTCGCGGGTGGTTCTGGGTATATCCTCCCCCCTCTCCAGGAAGCAACGGCAGACAACTGTTTCGCGCCTTTTTCCTGGGTGAACAGTGCAGACGCCATACCACGGCAAGCATGGAGCCCGCTCAGCTCAAGACAGCAGTCATGAACATTGTAAATACCTCGCTCCTTATCGTGCAGTTTATGCTGAACAAGAACCTGCAAAACCAGGCGGCGAGGAGCAGGCTACGGCAGCGCGGCGGCAAGAGTGATGAGGATATGGACATGGAATTCTATCGAACCGCGGGACCCGGTGCTTTGGAGATCATGCTGTTAATGGGGCAGGTTATAGGCATGGAACGCCGATTCTGGGCCCGGGAAACAAGCACAGACTGGTGGGACCGCATAGTGTTGCAGGTGTGGGACGATTCCCAGTGGCTGCGAAACTTTCGCATGCGTAAGGGGACTTTCTTGGAACTTTGTGACTTGCTTTCCCCTGCCCTGAAGCGCCAGAATACCAAGATGAGAGCAGCCCTCACAGTTGAGAAGCGAGTGGCAATAGCCCTGTGGAAGCTTGCAACGCCATTCAGCTACCGGTCAGTCAGGAATCAATTTGGAGTGGGCAAATCTACTGTGGGGGCTGCTGTGATGCAAGTAGCCAAAGCAATCACTGAGGTGCTGCTACGAAAGCTAGTGACTCTGGGAGATGTGCAGGTCATAGTGGATGGCTTTGCTGCAATGGGATTCCCTAACGGTGGTGGGGCGATAGATGGAACCCACATCCCTATCTTGGCACCGGAGCACCAGGGTACCCAGTACATAAACCGCAAGGGGTACTTTTCAATGGTGCTGCAAGCACTTGTGGATCACAAGGGACGTTTCACCAACATCAACGTGGGCTGGCCGGGAAGGGTTCATGATGCTCGCGTCTTCAGGAACACTACTCTGTTTAAAGGGCTGCAGCAAGGGACTTACTTCCCAGACCAGAAAATAACCGTTGGGGATGTTGAAATGCCAATAGTTATTCTTGGGGACCCAGCCTACCCCTTAATGCCATGGCTCATGAAGCCATACACAGGCAGCCTGGACAGGAGTCAGGAGCTGTTTAACTACAGGCTGAGCAAGTGCAGAATGGTGGTAGAATGTGCATTTGGCCATTTAAAAGGTCGCTGGCGATCGTTACTGACTCGCTCAGACCTCAGCCAAACCAATCTCCCCATTGTTATTTCTGCTTGCTGTGTGCTCCACAATCTCTGTGAAAGTAAGGGGAGACCTTTATGGCAGGGTCGGAGGCTGAGGCAAATCGCCTGGCTGCTGATTACGCGCAGCCAGACACCAGGGCGATTAGAAGAGCACACCAGGAAGCGCTGTGCATCAGAGAAGCTTTGAAAACCAGTTTCATGACTGGCCAGGCTACAGTGTGAAATTTCTGTTTGTTTCTCCTTCATGAAAACCCGCCCCCTTTATTAACTCATTCATTCTCTATAAGGAACCCACCCTCCCCGTTCCCCCAGCTTTCTTTCAAAGGAAATAAAGTCACTATCGTTTAAAAATCATGTATTCTTTATTAAGTGATTATAAACATAGGGAGAGAACCAACAAGGTAATCTGGGTGAGGTTTGGGAGGAGGATAGGAGGGAAGTAAAAGGCCACTGAACAAATTCAATATAATGACAGCCTTTTGGTTGGGCTGTCCACTGGGGTGGAGTGGGAGGGTGCACGGAGCCTCCCCCCCCGCGTTCTTACACGTCTGGGTGAGGAGGATATGGAACATGGTGAGGGGGGAGGGAGGTTATACAGCGGCTGCAGCGGCACTCTGTCATCCTGCTGCCGTTCCTGAAGCTCCACCAGATGCCGGAGCATGTCCGTTTGCTCACGCAGCAGCCCCAGCGTTGCAGCCTGCCACCTCTCATCTCGAGCGTCCCTCATGACCTCACGTTCACTGGCATCTTTCCTAAATTTAGATACAGTGTCCTTCCACTCATTCAAATGAGCTCTTTCATTGCAGGTGCATTCCATTATTTCTGTGAACATGTCGTCTCGCGTCCTCTTTCTACGCCGCCTTATCTGAGATAGCCTTCGGGATGGAGGAGGGAGGCTTGAAAAATTTGCAGCTGCTGGAGGGAGGGTTGAAAGAAAGGAGAGAAGTTTTTAAAATGATACATTTTACAGAACAATGCTTATACTCTTTCATGGTGAAAAACGCTATTCACATTACATAGCACATGTGATTTCAGTACAAGGTCGCATTTTCCATCTTAATATTGAGTGCCTGTGGCTTTGGTGTTAGAGATCACAGACGCAGGTCCAGGCAACAGAATTCAGCTTGCATGCAGCCATGGTAAGCCATTGTCTTTCGGCTTCTGCGCCCTCCTTTCCCACATACCAAGCAAAGCCCGTTGACTGCTGCGGTTTTCCTGTTAACCTTCAGCAGCAGAAAACAAACTAACCCCCCCACCATCCAATTCTCTGGAATGATCGCTTTATCCCTCCCCCCACCGCGTGGCAGGTATCAGGGAAGATCCCTGCAGAAACCAAACTAACCCCCCCGTCCCCCCCCTCCCGCCATGAATTCTCTGGGATGATCGCTGTACCCCTCCCCCCACCGCGTGGCTGGTATCAGGGAAGATCCCTGCTAGCCAAACGCGAAAAGCTCAGGGCCAATTCCCCCCCTGCACTTGGCTAACTGCAGGGAAGGATTTCTTTTCAGCCACAGGCAAACAGCCCAGTAGGAACAGCCACCTCTGTCCCCTTAATTAAGTTCCCGTATTTCAACCAGGTTACCATGAGCGATATCACTCTCCTGAGGATTACACAGCAAGATAAAGAACGGATGTTGCTTGAATGCCAGCAAACACCGGGACCATATGCTGCCAGGCTTTGTCAGGCAATGATACCAGATTACTTGCTGCAAGCATGGCGTGGTCAAGTGTCCTACCATGGAGGACGAAATAAGGCTGCACTGCCCAGAAACCTTGTGGCAAGGCTTTTGGAGTACCTCCAGGAGAGCTTCATGGAGATGTCCCTGGAGGATTTCCGCTCCATCCCCGGACACCTTAACAGACTTTTCCAGTAGCTGTACTGGCCGCGAATGCATCCCAAGTCCTCAGGGCAAAGTAATAATTAAAAAACGCTTGCTTTTAAAACAAGTTTTATATTTTAAAAGGTAAACTCACCTGAGGTCCCTTCCATGGGGTCATGGTCTTGGATACTGGCTTGGGAGGGTTGGGAGGGTACTTCAGTCAGGTTGAGAAAAAGATCCTGGCTGTTGGGGAGAACGGAGTTCTGGGTGCTCTCTGCAAGCTCGTCCTCCTCCTCCTCTTCCCCATCCGCAGAATCCTCAGGTGTAGCTGATGAGACTATCCCTGACCCGGAATCCACGGTCACAGGTGGGGTAGTGGTGGCGGCCCCCCCCTAGAATTGCATGCAGCTCGGCGTAGAAGCGGCATGTCCGCGGCTCTGACCCGGAGCGACCGTTTGCCTCCTTTGTTTTTTGATAGGCTTGTCTGAGCTCCTTGACTTTCACGCGGCACTGATCTGAGTCTCTATTGTGGCCTCTCTCCATCATGCCCTTGGAGATTTTTTCAAAAGTTTTGGCATTTCGTCTTTTCGAACGAAGTTCTGCTAGCACTGAATCCTCTCCCCATATAGCGATCAGATCCAGTACCTCCCGTACGGTCCATGCTGGTGCTCTTTTTCGATTATCGGCCTGCATGGTTACCTGTGCTGATGAGCTGAGCTATCTGTGGTCACCTGTGCTCTCCACGCTGGGCAAACAGGAAATGAAATTCAAATTTTCCTGGGGCTTTTCCTGTCTACCTGGCCAGTGCATGCGAGTTCAGATTGCTGTCCAGAGCGGTCACAATGGTGCACTCTGGGACAGCTCCCGGAGGCCAATACCATCGAATTGCGGCCACACTAACCCTAATTCGAAATGACAAAATCGATTTTGGCGCTACTCCGCTCGTCGGGGTGGAGTACAGAAATCGATTTTAAGAGCCCTTTATTTCGAAATAAATGGCTCCGTTGTGTGGACGGGTACAGGGTTAATTCGATTAAACGCTGCTAAATCCGAATTAAAGTCATAGTGTAGACCAGGCCTGAGCGTATGTATGATTACACTGTAATCACGGCATGTGAGTGTAGCTCAAATAGCCATAATGCTAGCTGGGCTAATCTAGCTAGCTTGGGCACCGGAACAGTTGTGGCAGTGCCCGCTTCAGCGTGGGTTAGTCCTGTGAGTAAACTTCCCGTGCTTCTGTAGCTTCACTGTTCGGGTACCCAAGCTACCTAGATTAAGGGTATATCAACACTGCAAGTGCTGCAGTGTAGACACATACTACAGCGTGTCTACACTGCAGCACTGGGGGGAGGGATAGCTCAGTGGTTTGAGCATTGGCCTGCTAAACCCAGGGTTGTGAGTTCAATCCTTGAGGGGGCCACTTAGGGATCTGGGGCAAAAATCAGTACTTGGTCCTGCTAGTGAAGGCAGGGGGCTGGACTCGATGACCTTTCAAGGTCCCTTCCAGTTCTAGGAGATGGGATATCTCCATTAATTTATTTTAATTTATTATTTAGCGACAGAAAGGGTTGTTCCATCACTGTAGTAATTCCATCCCCTGGAGAGGTGGGCTCCCCTCGATCTAGCTGCATCTACAGAGGGGGTGAGTCGCCCTATGCCGCACAGGGCATGACATTTTTCACAGCCCTGAGCGATGTCGCTAGGTCAAGCTAATGTTTTAGGTGTAGACCAGGCCTAAAGCTAGCTCAGGTGTGTCTTCCTGCGCTGCAGTCACACCCACTGTAGGCATACGGCAATGTAAGGTGCTGCTCCCGATTAAGTAATCTCTCAAACTATCTGGGCCTGAAAAAGCCAAGCAAAGCTGAATTACAGGCTGTAAGCTGGGCAGGAGGCTTTAATGTTATGCTATTTCCCCCCCCCCCCCCCTTTGCAATTTCATTTTTCCAGGGAAAGTCTTTTCTTTTTCCTTCTCTGGAGACAAAGCTACTTTTTTCATTTTCCTGCCAAGAAAATGAAAGCCAAGGCCAAAGTCTGCTCACCTTATGCAGGTTTATCCATTTCGTGTCAGCTGGACCCTTCCCCTGAATCAGGTTAACTCCTGGGAATCAGGATTGGCCGATTCAGGACCATCATTTAAAAAATTTAAATTAAAAATTCAAATTGGCCTGGCTGGGTGTGAGTGTTATTGGAAGCCACCCTCCTGTGAGAGCAGGAAGACAGAAGGAATTGGGGGAAAGAAAGATGAAAAGGAAAACACTGGCCTTAGACATTGTTCTCAATAGCATAGCACATCTGGCGAGGCTGCTGAATTTTCATTTTATTACAAATCAGTGTCATTGAGCCTAAACAAACTCCCAGGTCTGATCATGCCTGAGTTTTAACTACATTCACATTTGACTGGCCTCTAACTCTGTGCTTTGTAAACCCCATGATTCAAACACCCCTGCCCCGCCCCCACTCACTCCATCCCCCCCTCCCTCCGTCGCTCACTCTCCCCCACTCTCACCGGGCTGGAGCAGGGGGTTGAGGTGTGGGAGGGGGGTGAGGGCTCTGGCTCGGGGTGCGGGCTCTGGCTCGGGGCTAGGGATGAGGGGTTTGGGGTGCAGGAAGGGGCTGTGGGCTGAGGCTGAGGGGTTCAAAGTGCGGTAGGGGGTGCAGGCTCCGGCTGGGGGTGTGGACTCTGGGGTGGGGCCAGGGATGAGGGATTTGGGGTGCAGGAAGGGGCTCTGGGCTGGGGCAGGGGGTTGCGGTGTGGGGACGGTGAGGGCTCCGGCTGGAGCTGTGGGCTCTGGGGTGGGGCCAGGGATGAGGGGTTTGGAGTGTAGGAGGGGGCTCAGGGTTGGGGAAAGGGCCTGGGGGGGGGGTGCAAGCTCCGAGAGGGAGTTTGGGTGCAGGAGGGGACTCTGGGCTGGGGCAGGGGGTTGGAATGCGGGAGGAGGTTCAGGATGCAGGGTCTTGGCAGCGCTTACCACAGGTCCCTTCAGCCCCTAGGTGCATGGGTGGCCAGGGAGGTTCTGCGCACTGCCCTCACACCTGCAGGTACTGCTCCTGCAGCTCCCATTGGTTGTGGTTCCCAGCCAATAGGAGCTGCAGAGCCAGTACTTGGGCAGGGGCAGTACGCGGAGCCTCCCTGGCCGCCCACGCATCTAGGGGCTGCAGGGACCTGGCAGCCGATTCCAGGAGCCATGCAGAGCTAAGGCAGGCAGGGAGCCTGCCTTAGCCCTGGGCCCCCGCTATGCTGCCGACCGGACTTCTAACGGCTGGCGCCGACCAGAGCCGCCACGGTCCCTTTTTGACTGGGTGTTCCAGTCAAAAAACAGACATCTGGCAACCCTAGGCCCGGGTGTTGTATTCCTGGGATCTGTGCATAGATAGGGCCCTTATGTGAAACAGTTGTGGGTCAGCTAGTTGTGTGGCAGCGCTTTCCTAGACCCCACAGAGATCTGCCTGGGGATAAAGAGCAGGTAGTGGGTGAGTAGGATCAGGGCAGGTGCAAGGAGGGTATTCATTGTCCCACTTGCCAGCCCTGCAGAGATTCTCCCAGATGGATACTACAGCCCAGTATTTCAGTGCCCACCCCCATCTCCTGGGGTGAGGGTCCCTCTTAAAGGCAGGGCTCAAGGAGCAGCTGCTAGTTTTGGAAGCCCTGTGCATTGATTGAAGTGACAACAGGGCACATGGGGAGGAATCACTAGAAACTCAGGCAGCTCAGAGAAACAGGGCCTCTGCTTCATTGGTTTTGACTCTCCCAGGATCCATGCAGATTCCTGGGGACCCCAGGATTTAGGTGCTGGCCCCACAGCCTGTTCCACAGGGGAACAAACCCTGCCCCGATCCATGCAGATTCCTGGGGACCCCAGGATTTAGGCGCTGGCCCCACAGCCTGTTCCACAGGGGAACAAACCCTGCCCCTTCCCACCCGACAGAACAAGTGGGAACCTTGTAGAGATTTCCTCCCCTTTGTCCTCTCTTGTAGGTTTCCTGTGGAGGGTGGGTCTCTAGTCCCTCTCTAATTAAAGAAAAGATGAACTGAGAATGGGAAACTCTCCCACACCCATTTTGTTTCTTGTCTCACTGAAAACATGAACATCAACGCAGCCTTCTTCCTGTAATCACTGTGCGATGAACACTCTGTAAGCAAATCTGCATAGTCAGTAACAAGGAAGGAAGTGCTTCCATTTAAAAAAAATAAATGAAAATGCACTGTAAGACCTTGGCTACACTTGCAGATGTACAGCGCTGTGAGTTAAACCTGACTTCGTGCAGCGGAGTAGGGAAAGCGCTGCAGTCTGTCCACACTGATAGCTGCCCAGAGCACTGTCTTGGCCACATTTGCGGCAATTGCAGCGCTATTGGGAGCTGTGCATTATGGGCACCTATCCCACAGAGCACCTCTTCCTATTCTGGCGCCGTGGGTTGTGGGAAGGGGGCGTGGGTGCCGGGCATTCTGGGTCCTGTCCCAATGCCCCGTGATGCATCGCTTCGCATCCCAGAAATCCCTTTGTTTCCGTCCACCTTTGGCGCCATCTTTCAATGGTTTCTGTGCAGCGCGATCTGTCTGCGGGAAATGGAGCCCGAACTGCTGAGGCGTATGCTGACTTATCTCGCCAGCACGTCACGTTTGGCTGTAGAACTATTCCTTAAGATCCAAAGTGACAGTGAGAGTGAGGAGTCCGAGTGGTGGGATCACATCGTCATGGAAGTCTGGGATGACGAGCAGTGGCTGCAGAACTTTTGGATGAGAAAAGCCACTTTCATGGGACTGTGTGAGGAGCTTGCCCCCACCCTGCGGTGCAAGGACACGAGATTGAGAGCTGCCCTGCTAGTGGAGAAGCGGATGGCTATTGCAGTCTGGAAGCTGGCAACTCCAGACATCTACCAGTCGGTCGCAAACCAGTTTGGAGTGGGAAAGTCAACCGTTGGAATCGTGTTGATGCAGGTTTGCAAGGCCATTAATCGCATCCTACTCAGAAGAACCGTGACTCTGGGTAACGTGCAGGACATAGTGGATGGCTTTGCACAAATGGGGTTCCCTAACTGTGGAGGGGCGATAGATGGGACGCACATTCCTATTCTGGCACCATCCCACCTAGGATCCGAGTACGTTAATCGGAAGGGGTATTTCTCTATGGTTCTCCAGGCGCTTGTGGATCACCGTGGGCGTTTCATTGACATTAACACAGGCTGGCCTGGAAAGGTGCATGACGCACGCATCTTTCGGAACACTTGGCTGTTCAGGACGATGCAGGCCGGGACTTTTTTCCCAGAGCGGAAGATCACGGTAGGGGAAGTTAAAATGCCCATTGTGATCCTTGGAGATCCCGCTTACCCGTTAATGCCGTGGCTCATGAAACCCTACACAGGAAGCCTTGACAGCAGCAAGGAACGGTTCAACTACAGGCTGAGCCGGTGCCGAATGACTGTGGAGTGTGCCTTTGGCCGTTTAAAGGCCCGCTGGCGATCTCTGTATGGGAAGCTGGACTTGGCCGAAAACAGCATCCCCGCGGTTATATCCGTGTGCTGTGCCCTCCATAATATTTGTGAAGGGAAGGGTGAAAGCTTCACTCAAGCATGGACCTCCGAGGTTCAACACCTGGAGGCTGAATTTGCACAGCCAGAGAGCAGGGCTGTTACAGGGGCCCAGCGCGGGGCTGCAAGGATTAGGGATGCCTTGAGGGAGCAATTTGAGGCTGAAAACCAGCAGTGATATCTGGTTCCCTGCACGGGAGTGAAGTGCAGTAGTTCCAATCTTTAGGAATCAATGTTTGCTAAGCAGACAAGCAGACTTGCAGTGCCTGTTTATTTCCTGGGCTAAGGAGTCTTTTACTTTATGCAATAATAAAGAATGTTTTCAAAGCAAAAGAATCCATTTATTGAAAAGAAAAAAAAATTATTTATTGAAAAGAAACAAGGGGGTGGAGTGGGGAACAGTACAATCACAGATTCGCGTATGTCCTGTCTGGTGTGCTGTGCAGTGAGTGCTGCACTTCAGGACAGCTATATTGCATGGTGATGGAGGTTGAGTGCAGAGGGTAAGGGTCGTGGTTTTCAGGGCTGGGTGGTGAAGATACTGGTGTTGGAGGCAGCGGGTGGCGTGAAGAACACGGAAGTTGGGGAAAGTGGGTTGGAGGTGACAGTGGGGCACAACGGAAAGAGTTTTGGGACAAGGGCTGTGGGGGGGGGGGTGGCGTTTGCGGTACTGCTCCTCTTTCTGCATGGCTACGAGCTCCTGGATAGCGTCTGCTTGGCGCTCCAGGATGCTTATGAGCCGATACGTGCTTTGCTGCCGGTGCTCCGTGCTTTGCCGCTGGTGCGCTGCGTTTTCCTGGCGGATCCTGCTTTCTCTCTCCCTCCAGTTCTGTGCTTTCTCATTCTCTTTAATAGATTGCCGCAACACTTCTTGCAGCATGTCTTCTTTGCTTTTTCGCGGTCTCTTCCTGAGTCTTTGCAGTCTCTGAGCAGGCGATAAGAGGGACGGCTGAGGTCTCAAGGTTGATGCAGCTGTATAGGCAAAATGCAACATTTAACAGAGGCAGCATTGTTTATACCAGACAGAGTAATGATTTCCCCCGCACTTAAGGAGTAGAAAACACACAGGGTCTACACAATAGCATAATTTTCCCGTCCGAAACAGAGCACACATATCCCACGGGAGCCTCAAAATGGTGAGTAAGGGGGACTGATTGTTTCAGGGCTGCACTGTCCTCTGGGTTTCTGTGCCTTGGGGAGAGCCAACATCTTCAGGGGGCACCTACACTGAACACTGTCCCAACATTTTCCACAGGAGTTTGTCCTGGACGATATCTCGCTGCTGAGGGTGACCTGGGAAGCAAGGGAGGGTCTTCTACTGCAATGCGGCTTCCGCCCTGGCCCATATGCAGCTTGCCTGTGTGCAGCAATGGTCCCCCCGCCCCTCGCGGCACAGTGGCGCGGACACGTTAGCCTGGCTGGGACAAGGACCACGGTGGCTCTCCCGATAAACCTGCGCAAGCGCATTGCACACGTTCTGGATGAGACATTCGAGGAGATTACCGAGGCCGATTACCGCGATGTGATAAACCACATCAATGCACTATTCCGCATCTAGGCATGCATGCCTAACCGTCCTCTCCCAAAGAGCCCGCACCGAAAAAATTCCTTCCCGAAAAAAATACCACTTACTGGGAACCTGCTCTTCTGTTTGTCCTCCACCAAGTACCGCCCGCTGCGACTGGCTACCTTCCTCCTGGCTCGAGAAGAGCTCCTGGCTGCATGGCTCCAGGGATTCTGGGGTGTCTCCATCCGGCCCACAACCATCACTCCCGTTTTCCTCCTCCTCCCCCCCCCCACCGGCTCTGAAGTGTCCATGGTGGTGCTTGGAGTGGAGGTGGGGTTAACCCCATGTATTGCATCCAGCTCTTTGTAGAATCGGCAGGTTGCAGGGGGAGCACCCGAGCGGCCGTTTGCGTCGCGGGCTTTGCGGTAGGCACTCCGCAGCTCCTTCACTTTAATCCTGCACTGCAGGGCATCCTGGTCATGGTCCCTTTCCATCATGTCTTTTGATACCTCCCCGAAGGTATCGTAATTCCTACGGCTGGAGTGCAGCTGGGACTGTACAGCTTCCTCCCCCCAAACACTGATGAGGTCCAGCAACTCGCCATTGCTCCATGCTGGGGCTTGCTTGGCGCGTGGAGGCATGGTCACCTGGAAAGATTCGCTGATAGCACTCCACACCACGCCGGGCTGAGCAAACAGGAAGGGGATTTTTAAAATTCCCGGGGAATGTAAAGGGTGGGTCACATGGTTGGTTACCTGAGGCCAGGGCAGTGGAGTTTGAACTGATGACCAGAGTAGCTAGAACAGGCATTGTGGGATACTGCCGAATACTTCTGGAGGCCAGTCACAGCACATGGGCGGCCACACCTGCGCCGCAGCGGCAGCGCAATACTCACTATTCCTCTCGGGGACGTGGAGTACATGCAGTGTTGCAACCACGGAGATACAGCACTGCAAATGCCTTGCCAGTGTGGACGGGGATTGAGTTACAGCGCTGGGGGCGGCTTTACAGCGCTGTAACTCGCAAGTGTAGCCAAGGCCTAAGACTGCAGCATTGCAGAGGGTGTTCTATACGACTCCTGCATTGCTTGGTTCCACCCTGCTCTCCACTTGCTCTTTGCAGTAACATCCCCAAAGCGTATATTAACCAGAGCTGGAAAACAAGGAGAAAAAATATTTGTAACTAGGATTTCCCCTCACTTGCATCCACTGTCCTTTTAAATTGCTTTTCATGAACATTTGTGTAAGTCAAGTTTCATCCTTTGACAGAAAATGAATGTTGGGCCTGGGCCAAGATTTCTAAGCGTCACAGATAAAGTCAGCTCTCAGCAAGACAGTCGGTGCCAGCAAGGGGCACAGCGATACCAACTCTCACTACAAGTGCCAGTTGTAGGAGCGATTCCTGGTTTGTACGTGGCCGGACGTGCTTCTCCTCAGGGACATGTTCAGACTAGTCAGCTGAGAAGAATCAGGGCAGCTTTCTTTTAACTTCTCTTTAATCACATCACCGCTCTAGGCCTCAATTTACCCATCTTTGAACTGGGCATTATAATGTTCACCTGTCTCACAGGGAAATTAGGAGGCTTAATTAGTTAATGTTTAATGATTTCAGATCTGCAGATCAAAGACACCCAGGCTCCTTAGATGCTGAAGGTGACCTAGTGAGACTTTTGTAACTTAAAAACAACAGGTCTGTTTCTTACACCTTGGGCACCTTGATTGCCTTTATTGAGGTTGCATAGAGTGCTAAGGCAGGGCCAATGTGGCTCTTCACATGCAAAGGTAGCTATATATTTGCAAATGTTTTATTTCATATATGACAACACTGCTCCGTTTATTCTTTTCTAGGCCTCCTTAACAAGAAGCACACAGGACCCAGAGAACAACAACTCCTCCGCCAGTGAGTAAGTAGCATATCAATGTGACGTTTGGCAGAAAGGCCCGTCTTCCTCTCACGTTACATCTTTAGCACCAGGGTGTGACAGTAGCAAATCACTTGATCACATATTGTGTGTCTCAGGGTAGAGAAGGCCCCTTCCTCTTCTGTACCCCACCACACGTCCCTTTGGAGCCCCCACACCTTCACTGCTGCTTCCCAAGTACCTCAGCTCTGAAGGAGCACAGATCTCAGAGTTTAAGGCCAGAAGGATACCAGATCATCTTGTCTGACCTCCTGTATGTCACAGGCCACCAACACCAGCCAGCACCTGCACACTAGATCCAACAAATGAAATGAGGCCAAAGTATCACAGCCCACAGGAGACTAGACTGTTGTGTGCCATAGGCAGAGAATAGGGTGGACCGAGGTGCACCAGTGCGCAAGGCCCTGCAATGGGAACCTCTGCAGGGAGGGCCTGAGGTGGGAGTAGAGGTTGTAATGGGTGCATGTGGAAGGGAGCAGAGATCAGCAGGAAGAGAAGACTATCCCTGCGTACCTCCTGGGTACACATGAGGAGGGCTCCTGTGCTGTGGATATCTGGAGGTCTGCAGGAAAGGGGAGTGGAGTCAGAAGAAATTCCATCCACACACTCGCCTGCACCCCCCAGGACACATTCCCTTAGGAGAGCCAGGCTTCAGCCGGAGCACAGCACGGAGTTTCAGTCCTGAACAGTCTTGGGTGCAGAGGAAGGGAGATGGGTCATGTGGACTTCAGAAGGTCCTCATCCTTAGGGCAGCAATCCATTGGACCTTCCAGCAGCTGGGCAGGGCTCTGGGGAGGAAGGGTGATCTAGGGAGTAGTGCACTAGACTGGGGCACAGGAGACGTGTTCAATTCCTGGCTCAATCACAGGCTTCCCATGTAATCGGAACAAGTCACTAAACCTCCAGTCTGTAAATGGGGTGATTATCACTGCTTTACACAGGAAAGGTTATGCTTCCAGACTTCCTGGATATATTCCATAAATGACTGGTTGTGAGGAGCTCAGATACTGCGATGACAAGGACCACACCAGTATCTGGCTAGAACAGGCCTAGGTACCCACAACACAGGTGCAGGAGTGCTGGGTGCCGCCATGCTACTCTTTTGTGCCCAGGGGGGATATTACTACTTGCACCAGTGCAGTCACACAGGGGCAAACTGCAGTGGCCCAGCTCTCTTGGGTTGATAAGGCTTGTGAGATAACTTCCCTTTCAACTGCACTCAGGTGAGCCGAGCTGCCCTCCTCTTCACGCTTCAGGGAGATTCCTTCCCTTTGGTTCACAGTCACACCGAGCAGACACAGAACGCAGTGGCCAATCAGCCTCTTCCATGGATTCGTGAAGGCTGGTTGATTAAAATGATGCATGTTTGTATAGCAGGAAAGGAAAGAAAATCTGAAACAGTATGTCCAGTAGCAAGAGCAATGGATCCCAGACTGCTCTCCTATGACTGCCTACAGGGAGGAGCACTGGGAACTGTAAGATTGACATGTGAATGGGGTACTGATGAAAGATTTTTAAAAAATCACCCTCTTACACCAAACAGTGACTCTCTTGTTTTTAAACAGCTTTGTCCCTCCAGAAGGAGGTGTAGATCAGTCTGAGTGAGAATTCTGGCGATCATGCTGTGACCTGTTAACCATAGACATCACTGATGGATGTGACATGAGAGCACACATGTTGGTGGCACAATCCTTCCTCCCTGCCAGCTCACTCCTTTGCTTTTGAGCCAGTAGGGAATTGAAATTGATGAGAATCCCACTTTCTGAGCAAGATGCTCATCAGCTCCAGTCCCTTGCCAGCTGACAAGAATGGTGGGCAGTGGTCATACAGGCAGGCACTTAGTGTAAAAAAAAAAAAAAAAAAAAACTCACCAACCCCTCTTCTGATATTTCCCAGCACCCTCATTGGCCTTTGCACCATGATTACAGTTATTCAGTTTTGTCCGGGAAGGGCTGCTGCTGAGCCTTTTGGTGAACTTGATCATGCCAAAAAGTGAGTCAAAAAATTCCCAAACAGACCAAAGCAGCTATAGGCTCTGGCTAATCCGCACCCCATCTTGAGCCTCTGTGAGGAACTTGCTTATCTTTGAAATGCAAAGGAACTAATTGAGATTCTAATATAGAAAGTGGGTCACCACTGGAAAATTCATACTCTCAAAGGAAAATCTGGAGAATATTTGGGAGGCCATCTGGATAAAAGTATCAGAGGGGTAGCCGTGTTCCTAGACACCACCGTACAAATAAGCGATGGCCACGTTAACACCACCCTATACGAAAACCCACCGACCGCTACGCCTACCTTCATGCCTCCAGCTTCCACCCCAGACACACCACACGATCCATCGTCTACAGCCAAGCACTGAGGTACAATCGCATCTGCTCCAACCCCTCAGACAGAGACCAACACCTACAAGATCTTCACCAAGCATTCTCAAAACTACGATACCCACACAAGGAAATAAAGAAACAAATCAACAGAGCCAGACGTGTACCCAGAAGCCTCCTGCTACAAGACAGGCCCCAAAAAGAAACCAACAGAACTCCACTGGCCATCACCTACAGTCCTCAGCTTAAACCTCTCCAACGCATCATCAGTGATCTACAACCCATCCTGGACAATGATCCCTCACTTTCACAGACCTTGGGAGGCAGGCCAGTCCTCGCCCACAGACAACCCGCCAACCTTAAGCATATTCTCACCAGCAACCACGCACCGCACCATAACAACTCTAACTCAGGAACCAACCCATGCAACAAACCTCGATGCCAACTCTGCCCACATATCTACACCAGCAACACCATCACAGGACCTAACCAGATCAGCTACAACATCACCGGCTCATTCACCTGCACGTCCACCAATGTTATATATGCCATCATATGCCAGCAATGCCCTTCTGCTATGTACATTGGCCAAACTGGACAGTCACTACGCAAGAGGATAAGTGGACACAAGTCAGATATCAGGAATGGCAATATACAAAAACCTGTAGGAGAACACTTCAACCTCCCTGGCCACACAATAGCAGATGTAAAGGTAGCCATCTTACAGCAAAAAAACTTCAGGACCAGACTACAAAGAGAAACTGCTGAGCTCCAGTTCATTTGCAAATTTGACACCATCAGATCAGGATTAAACAAAGACTGTGAATGGCTATCCAACTACAGAAGCAGTTTCTCCTCCCTTGGTGTTCACACCTCAACTACTAGCAGAGCACCTCACCCTCCCTGATTGAACTAACCTCGTTATCTCCATACTGATTTATACCTGCCTCTGGAGATTTCCATTACTTGCATCTGAAGAAGTGAGGTTCTTACCCACGAAAGCTTATGCTCCCAATACTTCTGTTAGTCTTAAAGGTGCCACAGGACCCTCTGTTGCTCATCTGGATAAAGGAGAGAGCAGGCTGGAGCCAGCTACAGGTCTACGATGAAGAACCAGAACCTTAAACTCATTTACACTAAGGCCACTTTGCTCTGCCAGTTTTAAGAGGTTTTAAAATGGGAGTAAATACAAACTTACTCCCACTTTACACTGTCTAAAGTGACCTTAGTGTAAATAACAGTCAGGACTATAGTCTTTAGCATCAAGAACTCTATGGGAACATCTACTAAACTAATCATTCTGACAACAGAATTTCAGTTTTTGGAAAAGTCAAACCAACTAAGTAATATTTAGTTCCTAGAGTGGTCTTATCTTTCACTGGATCAGATTCTGCTCCATCACACTGGTATAAATGGACCTTTGTGGAGTGACTCTGGATTTACATTGGTGTGCCTAAGAGCAGAATCAGCCCCAGGTGGACCGATTCAGGTCTATCACTGACAGAGCCAATCACTGAAGAAATAACAAAACCAATAAAACAAAAGGAGAAGAATGAAAAGAAGAAACAAGAAAAGTGGAAAAGCTAAAAAAAAAAAGAAAAAAAGAAGATGCAGCCTCATTTGCGGTATCCCTTCCTGAAAAGCAGCTCCACAAAGGCAGTAACTCTACTTTGGATGCTGTCCTGCATCACTCTGTACCCCATAACCACAGCTGTCAGAGATGAGATCCATCCAGATAGAGGCACATCCACAAAATAATGGAGTGAGTTGTGAGAACTTGTAGCCCTGGAGGCTTGAAGATCCAATCTTAACAGGGCAGACAACACCATAAGGCAGTCAGTGAAGAAGTGGACATTTCTTCTCCAGAGGGCCAGCAATGAACTGGTGTACATCTCACTCAGGCACGGCGGCACCAACATCCCTCAAATGGGTGATATATGTGACGTTGCGGTGATCACTCATGCCTTCCGACATGCCTGGACGCCATGGTGAGGAATATTGCAGCGAGTGCTATGCATGACGTCATCAGGAAGTGAATCACTAGGACCCCCTCCAACCAAGATGTTGCCACCTGCCTGAGCGGACCCCTGGAAGGCAACTTTGGAAGAGATGGGAGAGACTTTGCTTCACTTTGGACTCATGCCCGCAGTGCTACACAACGGCTGGAGAAGCATATTGGCTGCCACTGGACGTGGTGTGAAGAACGTTAGGAACTGGGAGTCCTGGTGCCACAGGTGAAGAATACAGAGCACACAATCATCACTCCGAGAGCTAGGTGATCTTGGATGGAATTGTAGTGCAGCTGCCAGGCTCTGGAATGGGACTTGCAACTACACAAGACATGAGGTAACATCTCATTGGCATAGCCGTACTTTTTGCATCACTTGTCCCGATTCCCATGGTGGATGGCTCCATGCAGCTGGATGCAGTTGAGCCAAGCCCTGTGGATGAATCTCCAGTCAGCAAATCGGGTGAAACTGTCCCTTGGGAGGTAGTGGTTGCTGGCATCCCACTTGCACGTCACTTTGAAGGCCCTGCCCTGGTCCGGCTTCTGTTTCAAGTTTTCCACATATTGGCAGCGGATGGCATCCTTCAGGGGAGGGACATCTATTTAGAACACATCACCGGACATTGGCAATACCAGGAGATGAGCTGGAGCGCCACTGAGAAGTGAAGTTGGGAAAGTAACTGAAATACTTTTCTGATGGATTGTATTTACTGAGGGTCAACCTAGCCTAAATTCTCAATTATTAAGGGACACTATACACTCATTGCTGTGTTTGCTTTCCACAAGCTACTCTTTACATAACTTTTTATGAGTGATGTACCTGAATATTTGGATGCTAATATTTTATCTGTATTGTTAAATTTATTAACCTTAATTTGGGATATTGCAGGTTATATACGATATGTATTTTATAACTTTTAAACCAAAAACTTTGTACTTTTGGATAATTTAAGCATTATGCCCAGATGTATAGGCACTCTTTCCTTAACCTGTGTATTAGATAATTTTAACATTAGCTTTAATAAAAATTTTAAATCAGTTTAGTATTTTAGACACCCTCTGTCAGGGCACTGTGACCTAGCAGCAGGATGGACCAGATGACCTAATATGTCTTTTCCTTTTCTAATTACTATGATCTTATGACCACCCCTAAAGCTTGTATTTCTAGTACAGTGTTTAAGCAAGGCATTGATTTGGTCCTGAGTCAGTAGTCACATTTGCTTTAAGAAGGAACTTTAATGATTTATTCTTTACTTTCCTATCCTCAGAAAAAGGATAAATCGGTCTTAAAAAATCCGAAGTTTCAATTCCAGATTTCCTGCTACGTCTTCTCTGCAGTGACCATCAACTCCGCACTGGACTGTGGCAAGGGTGTCACAGCAGGCAGTGACCCTCCTT
The DNA here is from genome assembly GCF_028017835.1 of Emys orbicularis. NCBI lineage: Eukaryota > Metazoa > Chordata > Testudines > Emydidae > Emys > Emys orbicularis. The sequence goes on from NC_088685.1 coordinate 33,210,837, forward strand.
AGTTCTGACAACACAAAGCAGAATCGTGGACGTTAAGGAAAAGGCCTTGTGGAGCCTCTAGTCCATCCCTCTGCTAGGGCAGGATTTCCCATGTTGTACATTGCCTAGCGCAGGGGTTGGCAACCTGCGGCACACGTGCCAAAGGCGGCACGCAAGCTGATTTTTACTGGCACATTGGCCGGGGTCCCGGCCGCCACCCCCACTCAGCCCGCTGCCGGCCTGGTGAATGGAACCCCAGGCGGCAGCGGGCTGAGTGGGGCCAGTAGCTGGGACCCCAACTAGCAGGAGCCGGCAGATGGAACCCCAGAACGGCGGCTGCTCAGCCCGCCGCCAGTCTGGGGTTCTGTCTGCCTGTAGTGTATTAAATTTCTCTCCGTAGGAATGTGCTACTTGCGGAGCACGAGGACTGACGGCCGTAAGTAGTACACCGTAGCACATTTCTATGGGGAGAAATTTAATACACTACACCCGGGTAGGGAAGGCTGTGCCTCCCCAAACAGCCCACCCCCTATCTGCCCCCTCCCACTTCCTGCCCTGCTCAGAACCCCCCACCCATCCAACCCCCCCTGCTCCTTGTCCCCTGACCGCCTCCTCCTGGGACCACCCCACCCCATCTGCCCCCCTGGGACCCCACCCCCCCCCAATCCAAGCCCCCCTGCTCCCTGTCCCCTGACTGCCCTGACCCCTATCCACACCCCCAAGCCCTGACAGGCCTCCCGGGACTCCCACGCCTATCCAACCACCCCTGTTCCCTTACCATGTCACTCAGAGCATCAGGACTGGCAGCCCTAAGTAGTACACCGTAAGTAGCACATTCCTATGGGGAGCAATTTAATACACTACACCCGGCCCCACTCAGCCCGCTGACGGTCTGGAGTTCTCAAAATACGTTCTTCCACCTCTTATCAAAAATTACTCTACAATTAACTTAAAAGCTTGGTTTGTATATTACAGTAATCGTTAAAAAAAATGTATAATGTTAATAAATACATAGGTTTGATGAAAGAGAGTAGTTGTACTTACGTGCCTGTGCTTAATTTGTGTTTTCGATGATTTACCTTCTAAAAAAAAAAAAAAAAAAAAAAAAAAAAATCTCACATGTCTCACACGCCCAGAAAGGGCATTTGCACCCCCAGGGGGTGCATTCATCCCAGGTTAAGAACCACTGCACTAAACTGATAAGATCTGCATTTTAATTTAATTTTAAATGAAGCTTCTTAAACATTTTAAAAACCTTGTTTACTTTACATACAACAATAGTTTAGTTATATAATATAGACTTAGAGAGAGAGGGACCTTCTAAAAACGTTAAAATGTATTACCGGCACGCGAAACCTTAAATTAGAGTGAATAAATGAAGACTCGGCACATCACTTCTGAAAGGTTGCCGACCCCTGACCTAGTGTGTTTCTCAAGCAGAGGAACTCCCGCCATTTTTCCTTGTGGGAGATTAATTCACAGCCTAATGCATCTTGATAACAGGAAATTTTCCTTGTTTTTAGTTTAACTTGTCCCGTCTCACATTGTATCCTATTTACTGTGTATCCTATGGCCTCTCCATAATTGTTCTTCCTCCTTGGCATTAACACCCTTAAAATAGATGTAGTCTCCTCTCCTGTTCCCCTTCTTCAGTTAAATTAAACATTTGCTTCTTTTCAGCTTCTCTCACTCAGTCAGTCCACTCTGCCCTGTAAGCATTTTTGTTGCTTTTCTCTAAACTCCCTCCATACTGTTAATATTTTCCTAGTAATGAGGTGGCTAGACATGAGCACAGTATTCCTGGTGGAGTTGCGCCTTTTTGTGCTGATCTGTTCCACTGCAAACTCCTATCTTGTATGTTGCACACTATTGGCCCTTTTCCTTTCTGCATTATTGCTTTCCAGTTTTCTCCCTCCCACTGAATAGCTGTGTTTTGAATTCTTTTCCCCCAGATGTGTTGACTTGCTATTTTCCAAATCAGTGGAGCCCACAGATGTTTGTACATTATGTACAGTGCATACCATTGGCAGGCGTGCCAATTGGAGGGGGGGAGGGAGGACACAGCTCCATGGGGGAGTGAAAAAGGGGTAGTTTGTCCCAGAGTGCCTGTTTGAGAGGGCCCCCAAGGTAAATGGCATTGTGACCTGGCACGGTTGTGAAGGAGGGCTGCAGGCCCAAGTTTCAGTGAGTGACTCCTGCCAGGCCAAAGCTGAGTGGCACTACGATCCCATTCGGCAGCTCACAATGCCTGGAGTGGTGAGCTGTGCCTGAGTTTGGGCTCAGGAGCCAAACCGTTGCTGAGGGGCAAATGTAGTTGTGTGTACCAGGTGAAACATTTCTGGTGCTTTCCCGTTCCAAGGCAGGAGGTATATTGGTTATCACTGCAACAAAATAGACTGAGCTCAGACAGTTACAATTCCTGATCCTCAGCCACCTAGCCCCAGGGTAAATTAGAGTAGCTGCACCACTAGTTACAGTTCGGGATCAACATAGTAGAGCTCTGCTTCAGCAGACCCAGTCCCACCCATGCCCTGCCCCCAAAATTCCCCTGACACCCCCCCTCTCTTGCTTAACATTGGGACTGGCTTAGGGTTACCATACGTCCGGTTTTTCCCGGACATGTCCGGCTTTTTGGTAATCAAACCCCCGTCCGGGGGGAATTGCCAAAAAGCCGAATATGTCCGGGAAAAATACCGCCGGCCGGGCACTTCCCCTCCCGCGGCTGCTGTGCTCCTCCCCTGACTCTTCGGCTCTGTTTAAGAGCCGAGCTGCCCGAGCGCTACCGGCTTCGGGCAGCCCCCTTGCCTCCGGACCCTGAGCCGCCGGCCGGGCACTTCCCCTCCCAGGCTCCGGGGGCGCAGGGTCCAGAGGCATGGGGGCTGCCCGAAGCCGGTAGCGCTCGGGCAGCTCGGCTCTTAAACAGAGCCAAAGAGTCAGGGGAGGAGCAGAGCAGCCGGAGCCCGGGAGGGGAAGTGCCCGGCCGGGGGCGCAGGGTCCGGAGGCATGGGGGCTGCCCGAAGCCCGAGCGCTACCGGCTTCACGGTTTGCCGGGCAGCCTCCAGACCCTGCGCCCCCGGCTGGGCGCTTCCCCTCCCAGGCTCCAGCTGTGCTGGGGAAGCGCCGGCCAGGGGCGCAGGGTCTGGAGGCTGCCCGGCAAACCGTGAAGCCGGTAGCGCTCGGGCAGCCCTTTTCGCGTGGCTGGGAGGGAGGAGGGGGAGTTAGGGCGGGGACTTTGGGGGAAGGGGCGGAGTTGGGGCCGGGAAGGGGCGGGGTTGGGGAGGGAAAGGGGCGGGGCCAGGGCCCCGTGGAGTGTCCTCTTTTTTTATTTTTTAAATATGGTAACCCTAGTAGCAGCCAGTCTAGGGTTGCCAGCTTTCTTCCACCCAAGAGTTCTCCTGTGCAGGGGGAATTCTCTACCAGCTAGCTCTGGCTATTTTAAGCAGCACAAAGTGGCCTTAGCAAACCAGAGAACTCAGACCTTTAGAGTAGAGTAATTTCTGAGGAACCATGTTCTATTTCTGCAGGACAGTATAGGTTTCATCCCTATTAAATTCTAGTGCACATTTCCATGAGAGTTGCGGGAAGAAAATAAAGGCTATGGGGCGGTTTGCTTTTTTCCAGCCATTGTCCTAGCCCATTAGCGTTACGCTCCGCCCTGTTCATTCATTCATGATTGTTTAAAAAGAAAAAGTTGACAGCTGATGTATTTTGCAGTATGTTGGATTTTTTATTTAGAGCGCCTCTCTCATCCTAAAGGTCACCGTGAAGACGAAGGCTGTGTCTACACTATCACTTATGGCAGCAAAACTTATGTTGCTCAGGGGTGTGAAAAAACACACCCTGAGCGACATATGTTTTGCTGGCATAAGTGGAAGCGTGCACAGCGCTATGTTGACAAGAGAGCTTCTACCACCGACGTAGCTATCGCCACTTGTTGGGGGTCAACAGGAGAGCTCTCTCCCATTGGCATAGAGCGGCTACATGAGAGACCTTCTAGTGGCGCAGCCTGCAGCGGTAGAGCTGGGCCGCTGTAAGGTCTCATGTAGATATAGCCTCAGACATCAGGAATAATTAGGAAAAAAAAGTTATGGAAACACTTATGGAAACAATGTTTTGTAGGTTTCGAAATGGAGTCTTGGAAATTTTGCCAAGGGCTGTTTCTTATCCATCATTCAACATTCCTATAAAACTAGCAGAGGGCTGGTCACATGATGAGCTATAATCAATAAATCAGATGCCAGTTGTGGGTTCAAGTCATATTTCTACATTTCCCTTTCCTATTATGAAGTATTTGGGCCCTGCACACTGCTTTTGAGTGTTACTCCCATCTCCTATTTACTATATGAAAAAAAAAAATCAAATCATTTCCTCTCTGTTAAAAGAAGGAAATTGAATGAAGGAATCAAGAGAAGATTCATTTGCTAAATACCTGTTGGTGCCAGTAGAACTTGCGGTTGAAGAAACTGTGCAAAGTAAATTAACTGCCTCTCAGGTAGGAAATTCACATGACATCTGCCACGCCAGTTGGCCTGTTTGAAAAAATAAAGCCATTGTTGACATCTGCAGTACCTGACATTTACACATCCAGATCAGGGCTTTTTTTTTTTTTTTTTTTTTTTTTCAAATGGACAACTAGACAGTGTGACAGACCCAGAGCAGTGGGGTACAGGAGTCTGGGAGAGGGCAAATATACTGGTCACTGGATGAGTAGTTTTCTGTTCCCTGAGTGACCAGAGCAGGGGCTGCACTAGAGTAATCAGGAACCTGCTAGAACCAGTTAAGGCAGGCAGGTTAATTAGGACACCTGGAGCCAATTAAGAAGAAGCTGCTAGAATCAATTAAGGCCGGCTAATCAGGGCACCTGGGTTTTAAAAGGAGCTCACTTCAGTTTGTGGTGTGAGTGTGAGGAGCTGGGAGCAAGAGGCGCAAGGAGCTGAGAGCGAGAGGGTGTGCTGCTGGAGGACTGAGGAGCACAAGCGTCATCAGACACCAGGAGGAAGGTCCTGTGGTGAGAATAAGGAAGGTGTTTGGAGGAGGCCATGGGGAAGTAGCCCAGGGAGTTGTAGCTGTCATGCAGCTGTTACAGGAGGCACTATAGACAGCTGCAGTCCACAGGGCCCTGGATGGAACCTGGAGTAGAGGGCGGGCCTGGGTTCCCCCAAAACCTCCCAATTGACCTGGACTGTGGGTTCTTCCAGAGGGGAAAGTCTCTGGGCTGTTCCCCAACCCACATGGTGAATCTCTGAGGCAAGAAAATCCGCCAGTAAGCGCAGGACCCACCAAGATAGAGGAGGAACTTTGTCACACTGGCATTAGAAGTGGGATCTTGGGGTGCACAGCGCGGCGGAAGGAGGGTGACTTAAAAAAAAAAGAGGGTTTATTTTTTTTTCACCACGATGGATGACGTAGTGCGGGCACTGATACAAGCTACGGCGGCCCAGCAGGAGGCTACCCGTGTCCAGGCAGCCGCCCAACAGGAGGCAGTGCGGCTGCAGCAAGAGACTAATCGCCTGCTGATGGACCAGGCTGCTCAAGACCGAGCTATGTTGCGGGAACTGGTAAACCAGATAAAGTCCCTTACAGAGCTGAATCGCGGCCATGATGGGACGCGGCTCATACGGGCCAGCCATTGGCTGCAGAAAATGACATGGGAGGATGATGTAGAGGCATACCTTCTGGCCTTTGAGAGGACAGCCCTACGGGAGGCCTGGCTTTGAGATCAGTGGTCTGGCATCCTTGCCCCATTCCTGTGTGGGGAGGCCCAGAAGGCCTACCATGATCTGCCTGAAGAGGCTGCGGCAGACTACCCCCAGCTGAAAGCAGAGATCCTGGCCAGATCTGGGGTAACGACAGCAGTGCGGGCCCAGCAGTATCACGGTTGGAGGTACCAGGAAGACAAAACCCCACGGTCCCAATTGTATGACTTCATCTATCTCGCACAAAAGTGGTTGCAAACAGAGTCCCGGAGTCCAGAAGAGATACTAGCGGTTCTGGTCATCGACCGATACATGAGGGGACTACCACCAGACCTTCGTGCCTGGGTAAGCCAGAACGAACCCTCCACCTATGACGAGGTTGTCGCCCTGGTAGAGAGGCAAAGGACAGCGAGGGAGCTGACCCGACCAGTTAAGGAAGAGGCACCCCGGGTTAAACTAGCAGCACCAAGCCCTAAAGTTCGGGTGACTGGGCCACCAGGAGGGCCCAGGTGGAAAAAGAGAGAGGCTGAAGGCCCATCAGAGGCCACAAAGAGTCGGAGCACTGAGGGAGAAGAGGATCGTGCTGTTAGACTGCCCAAACCAAGAGACCGGGGAACGCCTAGGGCTCCATACAGATGTTATGCCTGCGGGGAGTGGGGACACATAGCTGCACAGTGTCCCAATGTTGAGGCGCCTATGCAGTGTAACCTGGGGAACTGGGCAGATCCATGCTCCCTAATCCACCTTGTGGGGGGTCTCACTAACCCCACATATGTATACCAGACCAGTGAAACTAAATGGGGTAGGGACCACGGCACTGGTTGATTCGGGGAGTGCTATCATGCTTATCTCAGGGAAGCTCATGAAGCGTAGTCAGCTGCTGCAGGCTAAATGTACGGGGATAACATGTGTCCATGGGACAGTTAGTTACTACCCCACCATCCCAGTAAAAATTGAGATCCAAGGGAACACTACTGAGGTAGCAGCAGGTGTAGTCCCTAAACTCCCATACCCGGTACTCATAGAGAGGGACTTCCCAGGGTTTGGAAACTTATTCCCAGTAGGGGGATTGGAGAAAGATGGGGACCCTAAAATTGGTGAGGCATCCACAGCAGACTGTCAACCCCCAATCTTCTCTGAAATATCCCCAGATTTGTTCTCCACTCCCAGACAGGGTAGAAAGACAAAAAGGGAAAGAAGGGCAGCTAAGGCCTTGGGAACCCGAATACTGACCCAAAGCCAGAGGGTCGCTCTTGTAGGTAGGCGGACCCGCGCAGCGGAAAAGGAGGCCATGCAGGAGGGAGAAGCACCTGAGTCTGACCCCCACCCTAATGCTTCTGAACCAGTAGAGGCAACAGAGACTGGGCCCCTAGATCTTGGGCAGATTAGCCCCGGGAGAGGAAATTTTGGACGGGACCAGGCAGAAGACCCAAGGTACGACAACATTAGGAAGGAGGTGACTGAAATAGATGGGGTCCCCGTGGAAGGAAAAACCCAGGGACCAGGACCCTACTTCATAATGAAGAAGGATCTCTTATACCGGGTTGCACCAGTACAGGGGCAGAAGGTACAGCAGATCCTAGTACCTCAAAAACCAGAACGCTGTATTAAGTCTTGCTCATAGTCATCTTTTGGGGGGGCATTTGGGGGTAGAGAAGACCCTGGCATGAGTCCTACGACAGTTCTGGCCCGGAGTACATGAAGAAGTGCGGAGGTACTGTGCCTCCTGCCCGGAGTGTCAGCTGCACAGTCCCCGTCCCCACTTGAGGGCACCTTTAGTACCCCCTCCCATCATAGAGGTCCCCTTCGAGCGAATAGCCATGGACCTAGTGGGACCCCTGGAGAACACGGCTCGGGGTCACCAATATATACTTGTTGTTTTGGACTATGCTACTCGCTACCCAGAAGCCGTCCCCCTGCGGAACACGGCCTCTAAAACTATAGCCAAAGAGCTGGTGGGGATCTTTGCCCGAATGGGGCTACTGAAGGAGATATTAACCAACCAAGGAACCCCATTTATGTCGAAGCTAATGAAGGACCTCTGTACGCTGCTCCATATACAAACCCTGAGAACTTCAGTCTACCATCCGCAGACTGATGGGTTGGTAGAAAGGTTTAACCGAACCCTCAAGGCTATGATAAGGAAGGTGGTAAGTCGGGACGGGAAGGATTGGGACACGCTACTACCCTACCTTATGTTCGCTATCTGGGAGGTACCACAGGCCTCAACTGGGTTTTCCCCCTTCGAGTTATTATACGGGCGTCACCCCATGGCATACTAGATATCGCCAAAGAGATCTGGGAAGAGGAACCCAATGAGGGGAGAAATATAATAGAGCATGTAATGCAGATGCGAGACCGGATAGCCCGGGTTACCCCTATTGTACGGGAACATTTGGAGAAGGCACAGGAGGCCCAGCAAACCCATTACAATCGCCAGGCAAAAGTGCGACAGTTCCAACCAGGGGATCGGGTTATGGTATTGGTACCCACGGCAGAAAGCAAGCTTCTGGCCCAATGGCAGGGGCCCTATGAGGTGGTTGAACCCGTGGGGGAAGTAACCTACAAGGTGCAGCAGCCAGGACGCAGAAAACAAGAACAGATTTATCACGTTAACCTTCTGAAACCCTGGCATGCACAACGGTCCAAAAAGACCTAACCCAGGAAAACAAGCCTTCCAAACAGGTGAGAGTGTCTCCCGATTTAACACCAGACCAGAAGAATGAGGTGTCTGAGATGATCTTCCAGAACCAAGATGTGTTCTCGACAAAACCGGGTCGAACAACCGAGACATATCACCACATCGTCATGAACCCTGGGGCCAGAGTAACAATGAGGCCCTATCGGGTGCCAGTGGCAAAAAGGGAGGAAATAAAAGCAGAAGTAAAAAAAATGCTGGAGTTGGGGATCATCGAAGAATCCCACAGTCAGTGGTCCAGCCCAATCGTGCTGGTGCCCAAACCTGATGGCACCACAAGATTTTGCAACGACTTCCGGCGACTAAACGAAGTATCCCAGTTCGATGCGTACCCCATACCTCGCATAGATGAGCTAGTGGACCGTCTGGGTAATGCCCAGTACTTGACTACCCTATACCTGACAAAGGGGTACTGGCAGATTCCCCTTGCAGAAGACGCAAAGGAAAAAACTGCGTTCTCTACACCAGAGGGTCTTTTTCAATATACTGTCCTCCCTTTTGGACTACATGGGGCCCCAGCTACCTTCCAGCGCCTCATGGACAAGCTATTACGCCCACATAACAGTTATGCTGCTGCTTACTTGGACGATGTGGTCATTCATACCCCAGACTGGGAAACCCACCTGGAGAAGGTGGAGGCAGTCCTCGATACCTTCAGGCGAGCTGGCCTTACAGCAAACCCTGCCAAGTGTGCTGTAGGGTTTACAGAGGCCAAATATCTTGGCTATATTGTGGGAAAAGGTCTGGTAAAACCCCAAGTGAACAAGTTAGAGGCCATCCAAAATTGGCCCCGACCAAGTCGCAAGAAACAAGTCCAGGCGTTCCTAGGTGCGGTGGGGTATTACCGACGATTTATCCCCCACTTTGCAACAAGGGCAAGCCCCCTGACAGACCTAGTGAAAGCCCGTGGACCTGATCTGCTGAGATGGTCTGACGTAGCAGAGGAAGCATTCACAGACCTACGGACTGCCCTCTGCAGTAACCCCGTACTGATAGCCCCTGATTTCACCAAGGAGTTTATCCTGCAGACGGATGCACTGGAAGTAGGGTTGGGGGCCGTTCTATCACAGATGGTCGGGGAGGAGGAACACCCAATTCTATAACTCAGTCGGAAACTCCTTCCAAGGGAACAAAAATATGCAGTGGTGGAGAGAGAATGCCTCGCTGTAAAATGGGCCATGGAAACATTGCGCTACTACCTGCTCGGGTGCAGATTTGTCCTCGTGACCGACCATGCCCCTCTTCAACGGATGCAGCGGAACAAGGAGAAGAACACAAAGGTGACCAGATGGTTCTTATCCCTCCAACCTTTCCAGGTCCGTGTGCAACACAGAGCAGGGAGCCGTCATGGCAATGCCGATGGCTTGTCACGTGTGCGCTGTCTGGTGTCCCAAGCTGCCCAACCCCTTGGTGTTGAGCAGGGGGGAGGGATATGTGACAGACCCAGACCAGTGGGGTACAGGAGTCTGATAGAGGGCAAATATACTGGTCACTGGATGAGTAGTTTTCTGTTCCCTGAGTGACCAGAGCAGGGGCTGCACTAGAGTAATCAGGAACCTGCTAGAACCAGTTAAGGCAGGCAGGCTAATTAGGACACCTGGAGCCAATTAAGAAGAAGCTGCTAGAATCAATTAAGGCAGGCTAATCAGGGCACCTGGGTTTTAAAAAGGAGCTCACTTCAGTTTGTGGTGCGAGTGTGAGGAGCTGGGAGCAAGAGGCGCAAGGAGCTGAGAGCGAGAGGGTGTGCTGCTGGAGGACTGAGGAGCACAAGCGTCATCAGACACCAGGAGGAAGGTCCTGTGGTGAGAATAAGGAAGGTGTTTGGAGGAGGCCATGGGGAAGTAGCCCAGGGAGTTGTAGCGGTCATGCAGCTGTTACAGGAGGCACTATAGACAGCTGCAGTCCACAGGGCCCTGGGCTGGAACCTGGTGTAGAGGGCAGGCCCGGGTTCCCCCCAAACCTCCCAATTGACCTGGACTGTGGGTTCTTCCAGAGGGGAAGGTCTCTGGGCTGTTCCCCAACCCACATGGTGAATCTCTGAGGCAAGAAAATCCGCCAATAAGCGCAGGACCCACCAAGATAGAGGAGGAACTTTGTCACAACAGATAAGAATTTTTTATATTATAAGGACTGACCTACAATCAGTGCAATGCTGTGGGCAAAACTGCTCCAAAGCAATTACTGCAGGACTGTGATTGCCATCAGGTGTATGTCCCTTTCAGCGACACCAGGAATGAATTCTTGTACATAGCGAAGAACTCTGGTCTACCAATGAAAGCTATTGAAGTACGAAAACACTGAATCAGTAGAAGCTCCTGTTAGAGAAGAGTTCTCAGGGATCCTCACTTGCAGTTCCAATTCAGTTTGTTCCACACCTCTTCCTGTCCAGCATGTGAACTATCCGTATGGTTTCATCTGGCAAACATGCCCTCAGTTTTCCTCTGCAAAAGATGCTATCAGCAATGCAGGCCATTCGTCCCTGCTTTCACACCATTGACTTGGATTTACCAGTCCCACGTGTGTAAACTTATAGGCACTAGGTATCAAGTCCCATTTGCTGGGATGTAGTTGAAGCCTGGCTAGTTGGTATGAAAAACCTCTCTGCTTTCGTACCAAATACACAGGATATGAAGAAATCAGCTCTTTCCTGTTTGTTTTTTCTCCACAAACATCAAAAATAAACCCACTTCAGGGAAAGCGCTACAAAAACCCATTTCACTGAATGAAACACAGGGCCCAGCAATACCCACCTGCAGGTATTGTCAGAATTGGGAGCTCTGGAAAATTTTAGTTTAGTTTATTGAGAACAAAGTCTCTTGTGGATTAAACCATTTTACCCTTGTAGTGACATTCCTATGCAACACACCTCTGGCGGTAACGTAGGGTCACAGAAATAGTCGCTTCATACAGCATTGTACAAACATTTATGAACTAACATCCCCAGCACTGCTGTGGGCTAGGTACATATTATCCCTCATTGACAAATGAGAAAACTGAGGCACATAAGCAAATGGACTTGCCTGATGCCACAGAGGGAGATAATGTGAGAACAAGGATTAGAATACAGGATTTCTTGATTAATCCAGTATTGTTGACCCCAAGAGTTCAAAATCATGCAATTCTTTTTCAAAAGTCTTTTTATTTTACCACATGTGCACCGGCCCCCAGACAGCGTCCCACAGTACCTCCATGCCCCCAGGCCCCTAGCAAGTTCCTGTCTCTGGCCTGCAGGGAGGGGGCTCCCTGCGCTCTGGTAGGGGGCTGAGGCCACTACTCAGATAAAGAGGGCATGGGGGAAGAAGTTGTTTCTGCTGTGCTGAAACGTGCTCCTAGGCTCTGCCCCACACAGACACAAGCACCCATACTAGGGCCACAGGAATTGTGCCCCTGAATCATTGGGCTAACGCTGCATGCAATATTTGGGAAGACAGTTACTTCCGTATTCAATGATGTGTGTGCTGTTAAACACTATTAGCAAGATGGAGCTTCTTCTTTAGGGCCAAAGCTGGCCCCGTGTCCCCCTATGCTTTCTGGGGGCAAGAGGACACAGTGAGTACAAGATTGTGAGCACTCAAGAGAACACAAGCCTAGAGGCCCAGGGTCTTTCCCCTCCAACTCTCCATGGTTTCAAAAGTGTGTGTAGATCTGCAGCCTGGAGAAGCTCCAAGCTGCCTGCCCAACAGGCTGCTGTCTGCTCTGTGGAGTGGTAAAACAGGCCTACCTGGTAGAGTTAACTGTTTGTGGTAACTTTTGCAAGGTCAAAACCTCTCCACTGTTCTCCCACCCCTCCTAGCTCAGGCAGGAAAGGGCAGGAGTGAATTCTAGGATTGTCAGCGTACGTAACATGAACATTCCACTTCCGATTACACCAGCGAAAATCATTCCAGTTTCTTCTCGGTGCTTGTTTCAGAAATCACTGTTACCCAAAGCTCACTAATGAGCACCTCATGTCTTTGGTCAGAAAACTGAGGCCTGCTTACCATTATAGAATCCATGGTTCAGTAAGATGGGTGAGTTTGTTTTGACTTTTGCACACACAAATAATGCGGTTTCTCATTCCCTGTTAGAGATAAGGGGCTTACTATGTCTCACAGAGCTTGATTTTCCTTTACAGTAAAGATACTTTGTTGTCTCATCCTGCAGGTTTCCAGTCAGAAGTAACAAGAAGCCCGAGATGCAATCCCCCATATCGTACGATTACTCTGAAGAAGAGCTCATGGCGAGTATTGAACGAGAGTACTGCCGCTGAGAGCCAGTCCTGTACGATCATAGCTGACAGTGGCACATATGAGCAAGGGTTCTGCCAACAAAATAACCCCACACACAGTGAGATTGTTCTGAAGAAATGGAAAAGACAAGAATGAAATGAGAGAGAATGTTACCACTCAGGAGGCTGTTAGTATTGTAGGACTTCGAAGAACTCCTCTTTGGCAAGTGCTGAGCAAGAGCACTGATTAACGAAGGAACCCTCACTGACCAGTGAATAAAAGCAATGCGGTGGGGAAAAAATAAGATCTTATTACATTCCTCTTGTAAATTAATATTTAAAAGCCAGTTTCCAAGTAATACTTGTGTATGAAGTCTTAAATGTATTGTAAGGTTGAGATGTGCCATTCTGACAGAGTGATTTCAGTCAGAGAAGTGCAGCAAATCATTTGAATAAATACTTACTTGATAGGATATATCCAAAACGTACCTTTCCTGACACTTAGCTATGGGTCAAATTCAGACCTACGGTAAGCAGATTGCAACTCTATACACCAGGTCTGAATTTGCCCCCCCCCCCCATTTTTTTTTTTTTTTTTTTAAATATTCCACAATACAGAAAAAGGGAGGGAAGGGAATCAATCATTCCGAACTTAGGCTGCAGGATCTAACAGTTCAAATCCCAGTTCTCTGTCAAACAACAGGTGTGGGATCTGTTCTGATTGTGCATATGGCTCTGTTCCTTCTTGCTCCCCTTTTCCAAAGAGGCAGGGGATTGAAACTGTCAAGAGTCCGGTTGCCTTAAAGGGCAAGATTCTGGTCTAGTTCCTTACCTGCTGGCTTACAGAAATGGAAGCTACAGGGAAATCACAAGGACAGAATGACATGCACATACTGGTCCGTTGCCACATGTATGCGCCTGTTGGGTCACCCACTTTGAGATGGGCTTTAACATGATTGAAGAGCAGTAGTTCACAAATCAGCACTCCCGCATTGGAGTTAGATATAAAATACCACTTCTGGCTTACACAAGAATTTTCATTAGTGCTTAATTTAAAATTCACCACATTCATCACTAAGGATGGAAAAGTAAAACAAAAAATCCTATAAACCCGAAGACTTAGAGGTTTTCAGCATGATTGACGGTGAAGCCTTGTACTTTTAAATTAAGGTTTCTGTCTTTTTTGGGGGGGGGGGCGGCGGGGGGGAGCCTGATATCCTTGGAGTAGCTGCTTATTATCAGAATTAGAAAAAAATAACTTTTCTGTCCTCTGATGGAACATAACATGTCAGATGAAATCTCAAGGGCAAACGGATGAGGCACATGCTAATGGGAACTGTGGGATACACCTTAAGATTTCAAGGTTTGACTTTTCCTTTGTACTTTGGTGTATATTTCACAAATATCTATGTTCCACGTAATTCTCAATAAAAGGCAAAAGTATCAGTTTGAGAGAGACAGGGTGATCAATCCTCTGTCCCTCCAACTGTTATTTTTTCATGGAGATATCCAGTAGGATTTTTAATGAGTTATCACTGCATATGATTTTTTCTTCCTAATGAGGCATCTAGTTTTAGTTTTTCCTCCAGATTACATAATGAGGAACCTGTGGCTATCTCCAGGTTGTCATGTTCTCCTAGCCAATGTGGCAGAGCACAGATGTCTACATACTGGTTTATAGTCCTCCCCTGCTCAGTGCTTCTTCAGCACACTGATAGCCTTTTAATGAATCTTCCAAGAATATGAAGATAGTAGAGGCAAAGTGCATCTATAAGGGGATGTGCACAATTCTAGAAGGATGGAGAGGATCATGCAGATAGCACAAAACCCCCTACTGACCAGTTTGGATAAGAAACAGTGTTCCAAAAGACGTCCTGCTCATGTACTCAGATGGTGGGTATCATTGTGGTGTGAACCTTACATAGAGAAGGACAGAAAGGTTCCTGTTGGAGGTCTGGTGTGGTACCCAATCAGACGGAAGTTATACTTAGGGCATGTTTACATGGGGATGTTAGTGCTAATATGCTAAATAAGCTAAAATGTGACTTTAAAGTGCACTAGGTACTCAATTAGCTACTCCACACTAGCTCGCCATGTGGGGACACTGACTGCGCACTAAGAGAGCCCTCAGGCAGTTTAGCCAAAGTGCATTATGCTCCCGAGCACAAAGGCACTCAGTGCACAATATGAGTGCCTACACAGGGAGTTAATGAGTAGCTAGTGCGGGCTCCCCTCCACCCCCCACATGTCCGTACACCCTTAATAAGAGGGAAGGGGGGGATGAAAAAAAGAAAGGTAGCCTTTCAGAAAGCCATGTAAGTTTAAAGCCTAGGGCTCCCAGCACACTGGTTCTTGAATAGCTTGGTATATCCAGAAATATCCTGCTGTCAGTCAAAAGATATATGTGCAGTGGTTGGGGGAGGTAGTGTAACATTAGGAGTAGAACCACACACAAAAATAGAAAATATGGTAATAACTAGTGCTTGAGTAGAAACGACATATTCAATAATACTACCATGTCTGAAAATTACACAAAAGTAATTACATGAATTTATATGGCCAAGGTCAGTATTCTATTACATTGGCCAGAATTAAACAAAATTAATCTCCAATAACCTGCCATGATAGCAAGCAAAATTATATCAGAGTGAGAAGAATACATAGTGCATTTTTTGTAGAGAACAGAAAAAACATCTGAAAATTTCTAAATCTAGTAGCTGTACATACCCATGATGCTGCATGCATGGTGTGTCCCCTTTTTGTTCAGACACTAGCCAACTTTTAGATTTCTACGCTATCCAGGTTTCTTCCTTTAGATTGGGACTGTTCTTGGACACACAGGGCCAGATTCTAAGGGTGCCCAGTATGTGATAGGCACAGATGGGGGGAGGAAGGCACAGAGGAACTGGTTGTGGCTTTCTGGTTCTGGGGCCTGGCCTACTTTAGGATGATCACCAAGCTGCTTTAAACTATGGCAGCTGGCAGTGGCCTCCAGGGTTCATTTTACCAGCCATGAATAGCTGGATGAAAGTCCCCCTCTGGCCATACCCCAGTGTAACACTGGAGAGGCTGGAGAAGGGTGGCACCCCTGTCAGTTGGGCACCGCTCAGCTGGAATCCCAGGCTGGAGAAATCTACCAACTTTCCAGACCCTTTGAGCTGCCAGACCCTCCTGTTATACTGTGTAGGCAGGGAGATCACAGCCTCCTTCAGTATCTGAGACCTCCTCCTGTTCCAGGCTCTGCCTCGCTGAAGTCAGAGTTCAGTTTCTCTCCCTGCAGCTCTATTCAGTAACTGCTCCAGCTAAGAACGCTTTTCAGGTTGTCTTAAAGGAAAGACTGTGTTTTGGCAGTTTTATAGAAAGAGAAAATATTAAAATAAAAGGCACGAAAAAATAGACATCCCTGACTGATTATTAGGAAAAGTACCTGGAGGCTGGCAGTAGGCCTAAGGACTGAACATTGAAATCTAACCTGCCTGGCAAGAAGATTTATTTTCTCCCCATTAGCATTTGGGGGGACATCATACTTTAGTCCAGCCTGTTGTTCATAAGATGACAAAATTCATTCCTATTTTTAAAAAGCATCTAGTCTAGCCTGTTCCTAAACATATGGGACTGCACTGAGATACACCAGCTGAGTAGCCGGCCTGTCATTTCAGTCATTACCCTTCTACATGATATATACAGCCTAGTGTATTGGAGCAGGGCACGGTATTTAGTGCAAAAAAACTCTCAGTCCTCTCCAAACAAACAATAAAATATTTTCCACAATTTAGCATGGTATCTTCCCTCATCTAGAAGCAGCACGTAAATACTAAATTATACAAATACAGTATGTTCTGTACTTTGCACAAACTAACTACCTTATGTTTAGTGCCATGCTGGCTATTAGCCATTCTACAAACAGCCACTCCTTAAAAAACACCAAACCAAACCACTGTTGGTCAGAGGGTTAAGGAAAGGGTCACATTTTCCATGGTTACCACTTAAATAGATTACCAGCTCCAGCCACTTAGCTTTCACTGAGCGTGGTGTTAAAAAAAAAAAGTGAGCCTTCAGAGCATGCCATGCAAACTAAAAAAAAAAAAAATGATCATAAGAGATTTTTATATAAATATTAACCAAAAGGCAAATATCTTGGCTTCTGACCGACCATCTGTCTCGTGAAAAGCAGTCATGTGCAGAGGACAGCAGACCAAAAAAAAACTGAAGACATGGTCAGCAGCATGACAACCTAGCAGAAGGCAATTTGGAATTCACAAGATTTATTGGTTGGTCTGTAAAAAGATTAACACTGAAATGGGAAGAAATTTAAAAGCCTGAAAAGAATTCTTAGAAGTTAGTTAACTAGGCCAAAATCTTCCAAAAACAGAACAAAAGCCACTTTTATGCATACTCCATTTGCATCTACTCAACTCCTTATTTACGTGCAAATTGGGGTTTTGCAAATGCAGAACTGCACCTTTGAAGATATAATGCACAGAAATATTTTTTCTTAGCTGCTGATTGTTTTCCATGACATTACTACCATGATAGGAGCATACCTTGCCATTGAACAAGGAAAAGAAATAAAAAGGGTGTAGTCACAGTTGTAGCATTCTAGCCTTTCCTAGAGCATGCACGTACCTGTACAGAAAGGAGCACAAAGACAGCAAGACCTTCAGAGAGGAAACCACTGATTGCTTTATCTCCTGAAAACAACTAGAAAAAGTGGTTGCCTCTAGAGCAGTTTTAAGAAGGGAAACACCCTCTCATAGGCTGGCTATGGGCCAGCTGACCTTTTTACAGGGCTTTAAAAACTGGTTAGGGGGACAAACTCAGCTAGAAATTGAAGACTCAAAATGGGAGGAGCTGTGACTTAATGTGTGGGCAGGTGATGGGAAAGATTGATATGGAAATTGCCAAAAGCAAGCCATGAGGACCCACTTGCTTGTTACAAGCAGCAATATTTGCTCTGTATTTATCTATATGCTTGGTGCGGCAATAAACAGTCTTTGTTGGCAAACTAAAGTGTGTCTTCTGTACTCTGTTAATCAAGACTCACAGCTCTAATAATACAGCCTACAGTACAACCTCGCAGCTTTCACTCAGGTAGGTTAATCAGATGAAGGCTTTTCACAGCTAGTCTCCCTGTCCTCCCATCACCTGGTTCTCCACCTCAGAACTTCCAAAGCAGAAATAAGGATTATAATACCTGAGATGACTTCCTGACACAGACTCCTCAGGTGTGCCTGTCTCCATCAGGGTGGAACTCTGTCCTGGTGTTGCTATGTTACAGAAGACAATTAGAAAGTAGGAAAATTTTGTTTTTCACTGAAACCACTGCCACCAGTGTAGATCCAGCTTGAGTAGGAGTACCCTACCCAGGGGTGAGCCCATAGATGCCGACTCCATGGGTGCTCCAGAAAGCAATGGGTGTCTTAACTAGGCGCTCGGGTAGGATGTTGGTTTAGAGTGCAGTTATACTTTGAAGAGTTCATATGTAAAAAGTGACACCTTTACTCAGCAGATCTGCTTCCTGGGAGCCTTTTCATCTCTACTGACTACAGTAACAAAAGTAGGTTTTAACTGCTTTTTAATAACTGCTGTTATTCATAGAATCAACAGACCAGTAGAGAGGGAGCTAAATTCTATTCCTTCTTGTGCGGCATCACTGGAATTGCTGAGTAAACTCCCATCAGCTGCACTCTTATGGAAATCTATTTATGGCACAGGTGTCCTTGAAGGCGTAGGTCAAAGACAGTGGTCTGTCATGCTGACCTAACCTTTGTAACAGGTGATTATGTATGAGATAGAGAAAGCCCAATCAGGTTGAGTTTGCAGTTAAGAAAAAAATTATCATTCTACTTGTAAATTGAGCACATTTGATAGAGAGAAATTACTGACACACAACAAACATGGAAGGCCTCATGTAAAGAAAAAAAAAATGACCTCAGTTCAGCTTAGAGAGTAAATTTTCACTTTCAGGAACATATTCCCTGAGGGGCACTCCTCAAGTTGCAGCTCAGGGAGCCCAAGTTACTGAGGTCTGAAATCTGGACCCTTAGATAAGGGTCTAGATCAGAAAGTTGCAGATTTAATTAAAGGTATGATTTTATATTATTTAGTTAAACTAGTGCAAACCTTCTTTGCTTTAAAAGTCACTTATTCCAGTTCGAACTAATTCATTAGCTGCTTTAAACTAAACTGAAATAAGCCTGCTTTAAATCAAAGTAAGTGGCCAAGAGGGGTTTGCACCAGTTTCACTAAATCAGGAGGAGGACAATGAGGAGTTCTGTCAAACCTGTCAAAGAAGGCTTGAAATTGTACAAAAGCTCCTTGGGTCCCAATCCTTTTTCTCTCAGATCTGCTTAAGCTTCATCAGGGGACGTTTGAGTTCCAAGATTGAGGTCCCAGTTAAGCTAGAAACACCCTATGATATTGGACTATAACCTATGGACTAAATTCTAAAAGAACTCATTGCAACTACAAAGCTCACCATCTCTGCTATATATCTAAACCTCAAGAATTGAACTCATGTCTGTGTGTGTGTGTATATATATATATATTTTGATTGATCTTTTAAACCATACTCTCTTTTCTTTTTTAATAAATTTTAGTTTAGTTAATAAGAATTGGCTGTAAGCATGTGTTTGGGTAAGATCTGGAATATTCATTAACCTGAGAGGTAATGTGTCTGATCCTTTGAGAGTGGTAGAACCTTTTCTTTTATATGATGAAAAATATTTTCAGTAATCTTCATCATTCTTGACTTGGGTACCTGGGTGGAGGCCTGAGGCTGGGTTACTTTAAGGGAACTGTGTTGTTGACTTCTGGGCAACCAGTGAGGTACTATAGAAGCTGTTTTGTGCTGGTTTGGTAAATCTAAGTATTGAAAATATCCACCAGCTTTGGGGATTGTCTGCCCTATTCTTTGCAGTTAACCTAATTGAGTGACCTCAGCTGGCCCTCCTGGGACCCTGGTCACAGTATTTGTAAAACCTGGGGAAAAACAAAAACAAATAATCAAACAAGAAAACCCTGAACCCATAGAGGCTGTGCAGGGCATCAATTAAAGTGACCAAAATGATAAATGAGAACAACCTGCGAGTATTGGGGACTAATACATACTAAGCTGCAAAAGTTTGCAATGTATGACCAGACATCCTAATATTTTTTTCCAATCATTTCTATTAGACAGTCATTTTTTTCCATTAATGCAGTAGTAGAGAGTTCTCTAAGTCTGTCTGTGTATGAGGGAGGAATTGCAGATTTCCATTTTCTCAAAGTAACTTTTGGCCACTAAAATAGTGACTGCAATCCCATTTCTTAATCACTATAGGTTTTAACTGTAGACCAGGCTTTAGTTAAACTAGAGCAATTTTATGTGAAAATTTAAGATTATGAAGTCTGATTCTACACAAACATTGTGAAAACACAAGCCTTCCCCCCTTGTTAGAGGGAGCAGGCTTAGGGCAAGCTGTTACAAAGTCTGAGGAAAGAGTGGGAAGGTAGCTTCTTAAGGTCTAACCTGCCATTAAGACAATCCAGAAAGAAAAAAAGGGTGGGCACATTTGCCCAAGGGGAGTGTGATGGGGTGCCCACCCCTACAAGGCCTGGAGTGGTTAAAATGGCTAGGCAGGCCAATTAACTGCCCAGGCTACACCTGAGGAAGGAGACAGGGAGCAGGCCACAAACTGGAAATGGGCATAGCTGGGCAGGAACAGGAGGGGCCTGTATAAAGCCCAGGAGATGGGATACTGGGCTAGATGGACCATTGATCTGACCCAATATGGCCATTCTTACGTATGTGCACCACCCGACAGCAATCCCTCCCCCCCCAGCAAAAAGCAGCAAGAGGCTGCAAGGAAGTAGGCTGCAGCCACTCCCTGGGGGGAGAGAGCTTGTGCTGGCAGAAAGAGGGGGAAGCCAGATAAGTAGGAAGAAGCCCAGGGAAACACCAGCAAGGGGTAGGAGCATACAGACCTGGGCTGCTTGTTATAGGGTCACTGGGCTGGAACCCAGTGTAGAGGGCAAGTCTGGGTTCCCCTACCAGCCACTGGGAAGTGATGCAGGGCATTGGAGACACCTGCCAGACAGCTGATCCAGAAGGGTTTAGACTTCCCTGTAAGGGGAGGATCTCAGTGACTTGGCCTGAGGGCCAAACCACAAACAGGAAGCTGCAGGTCTGGGAAAGAGATGACAGGTAGACACACCGCCAAAGGCGGGCAGCACCTGGCAAGAGCTAATCCCCTGAGCTGCCCCGAGGAAGCACCATGTGCAATGAGTGGATCCGGTGACAGGAAGACTGAGAAAGGCATCAGGAAAAGCAGAAGAGTTCACACACACAAGAGGCTGAATTAATCATGGAGGAGACAGAGTTCTTGGGAAGGAGCCCTATTTCCATGAGATCTTTTCTTCTTCACGGTCTTCCTCCTCCAATGACTTGTGAGGAAAACCTGCTTTTTGCTGGGGGGGAGGGATTGCTGTCGGGTGGTGCACATACGTAAGAATGGCCATACTGGGTCAGATCAATGGTCCATCTAGCCTAGTATCCCATCTTCCAACAGGGGGGAGGTGCCAAATGCTTCAGAGGGAATGAACAGCACAGGACATTTTTATCAAGTGATCCATTCCCTGTCATCCAGGCCCAGCTTCTGGCAGTCAGAGGCTTAGGGACACCCAGAGCATGGGACTGTATCCCTGACTATTTTGGTTAATCGCCATTGATAGACTTATCCTCCATTAACTTATCTAATTCTTTTTTTAACCCAGTTATACTTTTGGCCTTCACAATAGCCCCTGCTGACAAGTTCCACAGGTTGACTGTGTGTTGTGGGAAAAAGTATTTCCTTATGTTTGTTTCAAACCAACTGCCTATTAATTTCATTGGGTGACCCCTGGTTCTTGTTATGTGAAGCGGAAAATAACACTTCCTTACTCACTTCCTCCACTTTATAGACTATCATATTCCACTTCCCCTCCCCTTACTTGTTCCTTTTCTAAGATGAACAGTCCGTCTTTTTAATCTCTCCTCATATAAAAGCTGTTCCATACCCCTAAATTGTTTTTGTTGCCGTTCTCTGTACTTTTTCCAGTTTTTGTTTTGTTTTTTTAGGTGGGGCAAGTAAAACAACACACAGTATTCAAGGTAAGGGCGTATCATGGAGTTATATAGTAGCATGATATTTGCGGTCTTATCTACCTACACAACAGTACAGCATTGCTCCTCTTCCCAAATTCAGGGCATGCTGCCAGCTGCAAGCGGCTAGGGCAATGGGTACAGACAGGTGTCATAGTAGAATGTTGCAGTGAAGAACTGAAGTAAGAACAAGGCCTCTATTTTCTTGCTTTAAACTTATTTTGTGGATTCTTGTTTGTTTCTACACTATTTGTTCTCTAGTCCAAGACAAAACCAGACTTTTTAAAGTGACTCAGCTAGAAATAAGTGTAGCTGCAATTTGGTTGGTGGGAAGGGCACAGTAGAGAAATAGCAGAAAAATTCTTCCACGATAGTGGACAACTCTTGCCTGACGGACCACTAAAGAAGATATGCCCAATTCAAGTTGCATCCATATCACAGAATAAGTGCATAGGGGAAGGAGAAACCAGTGACACTTCCGTACAGTCTTGGGATACTGGTTTCTTTCCACTGCTAAAGAAAATGGCACTAAAGTCCTTCTATTGGTTTAAATAGAAGAGCAACCTGCATCTAAATCTTTTGGACCAAATTTGGATATGTGCACTTACAGCAATGACCTCATGTGGAATTATGGAGGTGCACATTTTTTGTATCATTAGATTATCAGCATGACCCACACAAGGAGAATTTATTTATAAAAATCTAAGGGCTCCGATCAAATGGCTGTGGAGGGTCTTTCAAAACAGACACAATGACTAATTATGAACTGCACACCACTATACCAAGTGCACGAGAAGGGTTATGTAACAGTTAATAAATGGATGAAGCACTGGAAAAATCTAGAATAGGAAAAAGTAATCCTGTATTTGCAGAGAAATGCACTAGATGAACCAACACATCATCTGCCTAAATATATGCCAGATACCATTTTACTTTTACACATTCTTGAACAAGCTAAACGCTTTAAATACTTGTAAATCCGAAATTTGTGATTTAAAAATAAAGCCACATTACAGTTTTATTAAATAAGATAAAAAACAGTTACAAAAATGTGAAAATTTTAAAATTTATTTTGAAATATACTTATAGGCTCGCAGTAAAAAGACTGAACAAAATTGTGCAGGCATTAAAGTGCACTAGGACAGTTTACCTGGTCATGTTTAATCCACTAAGACTACTTCATTTTTCTGTTTCTACTCCCTTATACTGTGCAAGAAAAAGTTTCAAATTTTGACTTAGTTATTCAAGCACATTTACAAAAGTACTTTGCTTTCCTTGGGCCCAACAGTATGAGCACCCTCAAAACACCTCACAGGATATGTTCAGCCATAGCATTGGGTAAAATATTTCCGCTAATAGAAATTTCACCAAAAAATGCCTTTTTCAGATTGTCAAAAACTATTCCCGAATTTGGGTAAAATCTGACAAACAGTTTCAGCCAAAACACCTTGAAATTTGTGTGGGGAAAAGTCAAAACATTTCATTTCAATCATTTAGAAACATTTCTTTCTGACATTTTGCTTCAAAATGGCATTCCATTATCAAATTTGGCCAATTAAAAAAAAAAAAAAAAAAAAAAAAACACCAAAAGACCATCACTACAAAAGAGGGTGAAAAATACCCCAAAACTGCCAAATGAAAACAAAAACACTCATAACGAATATAAACACGAAAAGACTGTTCTGACTCTACCTGAAATGTTTCAGTCAATTGGAAATGAAAGTTTTCCAAGTTTCTGTTTGATTAAAAATTTCAAAAAATTGGCTTGGTTTGCCTCAAAAAAAAAAAAAAAAAAAAAAACTAACTTTTCAGTTCAGCACCCAAACCAAAAAAATCTATTATTTGCTCAGTTCTATTCAGCTATTTGCAGGCTCAGGTTCTAAATACTCACGGGTCTAATGCTCACACACAGTTCCTGCCAACTTCTAAGTGGCCCTAACTCCTAAGTAAATAGGAGATAGAGGTATTGCAAACAGGACGCAGGGACCATTGACAACTATGCTTGCACATTTATGGGCAGAATTTTATCCCATACTCTCCTGTGCATCTTTTTCTCTCTCTGACAAGCAAAAGAACAAGACCATCTACAAAATTACTTACAGGGTGTTTCAAAAACTGTTCTGCTACTGGGAAATATCAAAATATTCTGCCAAATTAAAAAAAATTAGTTTACCAAAATAGGTTTTGAAGTTGATATGTCATGTCTGGGTCAAGTAAAAAAGCCACACAGTCGCACTACAGTCCATAGGCAGATTTTTTTGCTCTTCTCTTCCCTAGAGCATGAAGAGCAGGGCTAATCTTTTTTTGCAATGGAATTAAGCTTGCATCCTAACTATCAGTACTCAAACACCACAAGAGTAACAGTCCAAGTATCCACTTTACCAAAAAGAGGAATTACAATGTAGCCCTTTGAAAAATAAATATTTGCATACATACAGCAATACACAAGATTACTCCTGGGGGAATTCTGCAAAATTTTGCATATTTTATTTGTCAAAGTATCATGCCGGGTGTTTTTTGAGCAGGGAGGGATTGTTAGGGAGCCTCCACCATGCAGACGCTGACTGACCCCCTAGCCCTTCTCAGTCAGACAGGCACATCTGCCCCCGTCCCCATGTGGCCCTGCGCCCCCACTCCATTCAGTCCTCGCCCCAATCTGTGCCCCCACTTGCCTTTCTGAACTCGTCTGTGACCTTTTCCCCAGCAGCCCATGCTGTCTGTCCCCCCATATCCTGTGCCTCCTGACCTGGCCCCACGGGCAGGACGCTGTGAGGAAGGCAGCCTCTCCTTCTTCCCTATCTGCAGCTGGGGCTGCTCCCGCACAGAAGCAGCTGCTCTCTGTTCTGGCGACACAACAGCCCCTTGTGGGCAAAAGGAGTAACTGCAGCACCTTCCCAGCATGTATTGTCTGCTGGAAAAAAATTCGGCAAAGCACATAAATTCTGTGCATGCACAGTGGGGCAGAATTCCCCCAGGAGTACCGATGATCAGCTGTGTCATAATAAATGTCAAATGAACAAGGATTGGACATTTTAAAGGATATGCACAAAAATTAAGTACACTGAGCGCAATGTTTCAATTTAGCATAATCTTAAAATTACCAATAACTATAACCAAAGGCATAAACACCTAGATATAGGAGTATATTCTGCTGTTACACATGCGCTTCACTGACTTCACATGAACTATAAACTGATTTCAGTGTGTTTGCACCAGTCCATATGTGCGCAGAATCAGACCAACATACTGCACCACAAAACAAAGTTTTCAGACTAATGAAGCAGTGCAACAAGCAGCACATTTCCAAATATTGATGTTTTATTCATCTGGAAATTTAGATATCTTCTCAAAAGCTCAATATTACTGACAGTTTCAATGTATTATTTGCTGGTAGTAGGAAAGTCCAATCATTTTACTTCAAATTGAAATACTGTTCCATATGGACACTCAGTGGATTTCAAAAAGTGTAATAGACTGAACTTAGCAAACCATTATTTTGCAAAATGGAAGAGAATCCAGCTCATGCTCCGTTAGTTGTGTTGACTGTGACAGGCTCATAAGAGCAAAGAGTAGCAAAAACATATTTTGTCAGTAAAGAGGGAGATGCAACTGAATGCACACACAAGAAGCAGATGACCTGGAGTATGAAAATGCCATTTTTATATTGTTACTTTTCAGATTACAACCACACTTTAAGGAGAAGGCTGTTCACGATAGGAAATTTAGACTCAAATGAAATAAATAAATAAGCTTAAGGCAAAGTCCTTATGAAGTTGTTAATGTTAAAAGATGTTTGCAATAGAAGCAGCCAAGTTGCACAAGGAATCAACCGACAGAACAGAAATATTTGGATTAAGGAAGGTACCACGCTAGTCAAAAGGCTATTTTTAATCTGTTCTATAGCCAATGATTCTGGGTACTAATGAAATGTCAGATGTTACACCAAGTCTGATCTCAGCACTACAGCAAACATCTTTGCTTGTTAATATATATAATGTGTGTGTGTGTGTGTGTTCTCTTCTTGACACAGAAGCTGAGTGATCTAGTTGTGCTACACACATTTAATTTTGTTAATCATACTATGCTACTAAAGAAAGTTACAACAGAGCAGTCCTGCAGCTGGCAATTTTGCAATTCATCTTAGTCATAACCTACTTTGATGGAAAAGAAAGTCCATTCAACAGGAAGAATATTTCATCTAATAGAGAAGAGTGGTTCTGCATGCAAAATAGCATGATGTATAAGGCCGTAAGAAGAGGCTCATCAGTTTAACAAAGTGGCTGTGTTTTAAATTAGACTTTGGGTGTGTGCTTTTGATACACAAACTGAAGTCTTGAATAGTTCATTACTAGGTGTGCAAGAGTCTAACCTAAACACTATATATAAAAAAAAAACTCTAACATTTTAAAAACAGAGAAATACAAATCAGAGATCCAGTTTACTACACGACAGCTGTTTTGTCACCATCTACCAGTTTTGTGTTTACAGTAGATTGCAACAGATTAGCATCAACAAGATTTAAGTAAAAATCTCTTAATGGTGGCAAAATTCTTCAGAAGCAGCTGTCCTTGTGCATCCACTTGAACAGTCTTGGCTCTCCAAACTTTGCTCAGTCAGAACAAAAACTAATCAGGAGTGTGTGTCTTTCAAGCTTCCACCTGAAGTCACAAGGATTTACCACAGCAAAGTTTATGAAACATGCTAAGTGCAATTTTTTCCTTCAAGGAACCTAATTCAATTAATTGTTGTGGATTTCAAGAAGCACACTTTTATTCCTGGAGTTTTCTTTTCTTTTTTTTTGTAAATGGCAACAGGCTTTTAAGTCCCACTCCTGCAATCTCATCTGAATGAAGGTCTGACTGTGCAAACTGATTGCTGGATCAGGGTCTAAATGTGTAGAGTTCCAAAACATTGTGAGTTAACCAAGTGTTTATATGTTTATAAAATGTTTTAATTAAGTTTCTTGCGGCTTAGTGAAAAGCAGTTTCCAAACAAAGGGTCTGATTTTGCATACTTTTACTTATGCAAGTAGTTTCAATGACGGCAGGCCAAGCCCTAGCTGAACAAATATAAAATATATTTTGTATAGAAAATACTAGTATATAAAACATTAAAAATCACTTGTTTTACCTTGTATCAAATATGAACAGCAATTGTTACTCAAATGAGTTTTGCTTTTAATACTCTAGTACCCAAATTGTTTCCAAAGAGTTCTGCTTTTCTGAAGTGCTGGTGACTGTGGATGCCCAAATGTCGAGGAAAAGAGGAACCGGAAAAAAAAAAAAAAAAGAGACACACACACACACACAATTGAATTCTCATATGATATCATCAGAACAGAGCCTAAACTGAATAAAATAATTACATACCTTTTTTCCGCCCTATTAAAGAGGCAAATATGAACAGAAATTAAGAAAACATCGTCAATTCGGTTTTAACCATTGTAGCTCTTCCTGACTTTTAGAAAGTTCAGAGAGCAGATTTTTTGTCCAACTAGCCCACTTAGGCAGAGGTTGGTATGGGTATGAGCATGTTCAATGCACCATCACTTTTAGGTTTCTCTGATGTAGCAATTCTGTTCAGTTTGTCAACCTGTGTCTGCCAACTGGGTATTTTCTTTGTAGTCATATGACGTCGGGCGTGTTTTGTCAAGTGATCACTGCGCATGAAACGACGGTCACACACGGGACAAGCAAACTTCTTCTCTCCAGTATGAGTTCTTCGGTGTCGAGAAAGTTCATCTGAGCGGGCAAACTTTTTGTCACAGCCTTCCCAGTTACAGCTGAAAGGTTTTTCTCCTGAATGGATATGGAGAAAAGCAAAACAAGGTTATTTTTACTGATAAAAAAGAAAATGGCTTTAAGAACTAATAATTTAGACTCCAGCCTTGCAGCCACTTAAGCACATATTTAACTTTAGGCCCACGAGTCCCATAAGATTAAGCATGAGCTTAAGTGGCTGCTGCATCGAGGTCTTAGACAATAGTACATTTATTGCTTTTGTTAGTTTTCTGATTCAACAACATTTTAAAAAAATGTTGCCAAACAATTCAGAGTTTAGGGGAGAATATTTTTGCATAAAGCTACAATATCTTTTGACCGTGAACTTTGAGAAATGAATCCCTCTACTAGAAGTCAGAGGCTGTGCCATGTCATTAGAAAGTACTATAATCTGAAAAAGTGTCTTGGATTTGATCTCAATGTCATAATAAAATGCTCAATTCTTCAAAAGAACACAGCAACTCAACTGCTAATAACAATTAAAAACATAATTACTAACATTTTGGATCATTTACTGAGTTATGTTTATCATTAGATTTGGCAGTTCATCAATTCCACCAAAAAGAAGTTACATTTTATTACTCATGTGGTGTGAAACAGAACTAATGTAAGGGATGATCCTGCATTCCTTTCACAAGCTAAAATTTCCAGTGGCTTCACAAGCATTTTGGATGCTCAAGGAACGTAAGCGTTTGCTCAGAGCTCTAACATCACCTTTGCTAGTTTCTGATTACTGTGTGTAATACTTACACAATTGTGCAATTTTAGAGCTATTCTAATAGCAAGTGATCTACTACCCACTTTTACCCAGCGATAAACATTTAATATCCAAAATATACTTACAGATAAATCTGAAAATGTGTGCTCCATTCCACAAGGAAGCACTAAAAAGAATTCTTACATATTAAGCGCTAAGTCCTTCCCCTATTGCACAAGTTAATCCACCTCTCTCTCAAAGCAGGAGTAACAGAGGGAAGGGTAGGTCAGCTATTGTTCCCCTGGCCTTCTGCAGGCTCTGTTCGCTAGTTAAGAATCACGGTTAGACCAGTGTGCTCCAGCTCCCCTGTACACATGCTGCAGTCATCATGTTAGAACGGATTCATACAGCTTCTTTTTGAACCAGAGGAAAGATGTTCTGTAAGATACACTGCCCTTATCCCTGGGCCATCCTGCACTGCACCAGGATAACTCAGGAATCCACTACACCAGCCATAATGGCTCTTCCACTCGCACACACACCCTAAAGAGCAACGAGGAAGGAGAGGATTCTACCTCTAGGTCAGAGATCCCAATCCTGTGGGGCGTGTTCCCCTGGGGGGCACCAAGAAACATTCAGGGGAGCACAGCTGGGACCAGGGTCAGCCCTGACGTGGGAGTGGGGTGGGGAATGGAGAGAGAGCACCACCCAGCTCCACACTTGGGCCTGGCCCCGGCTGCCAGCCCCGCGCCCGGGGCTCCGCTCCCAACCCCAGCTCCAGGGGCACAGACTGAGGTAAGGGGAGGACGCGAGGTAAAAAGTTTGGGACCACTGCTCTGGGTTCTAGTTTAGGGGAATATCTACTCCCTTAAAGTGTCTTTTTCAAAAAGTTATTCTTCCAATGAGGAATTTTAATAAAATAAATTGTCAGATTAAATGGAAATTAAAACCAGATTATGTGCTGAATATCCATAGAGTTAGACCAGGCTCAGGAGAGAATCAGGAAAGAAATACATCTTAAAATAATCTTCCCTGCCCCCTCCCTCCAAAATAAACAAATATAGCACTTTGACATCCTTCTAATAAGGACCCAGAATGCGTGACTTGCAGCAGACCAGGATTTCAGAAGGAAGAAAGGAATTATTAAAACATACTTGGTAAAAATATATTTCTGCCCTGATTGCTCCTCAAAGTCTGGTTAAAGACAGTCCACAAGTATTTGTTATGTTTAATTTTCATTTCAGTTTAACAATTCTATGCACATAGTGGTCACAAACTAAAGCCGATTGGTTTTATTTAACCAATAGTTAGTTCTATTATCCACCACAGTGGAACTCATTACAGCTCAGGACCTGGTGCTCATTCCTTTAGTGAAGTCAGAATGCTAAAAAACTGGGGGGAAAAATACATCTATCTTAACAGGTGTATAGAGTGGATTCTGTTATGTATAGCCTGATGAACCATAAAAAGACAAACACAAAAACTACCTGTAGGATGATGTGTCACAACACACCCTCCCCAAGAAAACTGGTTTATGTAATTCCTTCAGATCATATTAAATATAGCACAACTCAAGTTTAAAAAAAACATTTTGGACCAAGTTTTGCTTTAATTTACACTATGTGAAATTCTACTGATGTCAATGGAGTTAATCTGGGGTTTAAGTTACAGGGGGAAAAAATGGTCCCTTTTTTGTCTGTCCTCGAAGAATATCCTCTACTCTCCCACAATATATGGGAAGGTTTCTATGCCACCCACTTACCCCTCTCAGAATCAAAATGCAGAACAACATTCTTCCAACAATACAAGTGAATATTCTTGTAACAAAGGATTTGCCCTCCATACGCACCAGTGTGAGTACGAAGATGGGCTTTGAGGTGGGAACTTTTGAAGTAAGTTTTCCTACAGCCTGGGAAGTTGCAAACGTAATTTCTCCTTCTTGAGAAGTCCATTTGAGGTGCACAGCTTTGACCAGAAGCAATAAAAACTGGTGCAGGAGCAAGAGGCAATAACTTGGTGTTTCCAACAGTCATTACAGTTTGTTGGCACTGTGGTGTCTGTGCAACAGCAGTCTGTGGAAGAACCAACATAACAGTCCCCTGAGGCACAGAAGATCCCATGAGAACAGGCTGAGAAACTGGGGCTGTTTGGGGTAAAATAGGTTGGACAGTAGTTGCGACTGTCTGTGTAGGGGGTTTTATAAAGGCAGAAATCATACGTCTTTGCCTGTTAAAAGGGATCATTTGGCAGATGACTTGGGGGTTTGAAACAGGGGTAGGTAGCAGCTGGGTGGCTTTTTTCTGTAGGTAGTTGTCACAGTTCTTTGGTAAACAAGTCCGCGGTGAAACAGGCCGAATTGGCTGTTGCCCTTTATTGGTAGCATTACAACTGGAGTTGTGCAAATAAGGCTGATGTACTGGTGAAGTATCACTAATTAAACCATCAGCAGTATCCATGTCCTCTGAAACTCTGGAATGTCTTCGGTCTTGTGCTTCACACCAGTCTGTGGAAGTGCTGCAATTGCCTGAAGTTACCTTTGTTTTAACTTGCACAGCAGGAATGTGGGGGTAAGCAGAACTATCGCCCGTATGACGTATCACACTGGTTGCCATGGCCCTGCAAGCCTGAGGGGCAGGTGGCTCAGATATTGCTGACTTCCGACTGGACTGTCTCTCCATGTTTATGACAGATGGTTTGGCTATGGCAGACGCACAGTTTGTAGAGGTGACTACGCAAACAGATGTATTTGCCATGACTGTCCTTGGTTTGGAATAAGTGACTTGTGAAGAAAGGAGCATTGTAGTCGATGGCTCAACAAAATCAGGGCTGTGGGGTGGGGTCATACACTAGAAAAATAAAACAAAAATATACAAACATAAAAACCGTCAGGTGTTTTCACAGTGGTTATCAACCTTACTTTAAAAATAAAGAACATGTGATAAAGATCTAGAGTAGAATGAAGAGTCTAAAGAGCCGTATTTTAGGAAGCTCTGACTAAAACATTAACTTCTTATACAGTGGCTCTTCTGGAAAGTTCAAAAGCCCGCTAGTATCAAGTAAACAGTGACACAGCCGCAATACTGCATGTGTCAGCTCTTTAGGCTCCAACGCCCATTTTCACTCAGATAATGGCTGCGTCTATTAAAATGCTGTTCACTGTGCGCTGTTCTTAGAAAATAGGATAGCAATTCATAGTGACATTATACCTGCTTAATTGCAGGTTTGCAGAGACCTAAATCTTTTATTAATTATTATTCTGTCAGCTGGTAGCTCATCTTGGAATGGATATGTTTGGAACTGTTCTCCCCACTCTTCTTGAGCCACTTCTCCCTCTTCCCTCCACTGCTTCTGAGAATTTATGCCTCTTCCCTTCACTGCTCCAGAAGAGACCAGCCACTGTTGGGAGATGAGAATGTGACCTAAGAGGTCTATCAGCCAGTCATCACCCCTCTCAATCTTCCTCCTCCTTCTTCCTAGTTCATTTGCATAATAAAAGTCTATTGGGTAAAATGAATTCCTTAACATACTGAAAGAGTAAAACAAATTAGCTTTTCTTGGATATCAACTACAACAATACCTATATAAGAAACACAAGAACAGCTATACTGGGTCAGACCAAAGGTCCATCTAGCCCAGTATCCTATCTTCTGACTGTGGCCAATGCCAGGGGCTTCAGAGGGAACGAACAGAAAATCATCAAGTGATCCATTCCCAGGTACCTGAGAATCAACTGTCATCTGAAGTGGACCAGAACTTTGGAGAAATAATCAGCTGCACGTACAAACACACAGGCTATGGAAGTATCATTATGAAGCGACAAGTTTAATTTCAACTTGCTTTTATGCTTTATCACAGTGTCTAATAACATTTGTCCTACATTCCAAGGATTCTTTTTTGTATGATCTTTGCAGGTAAATCAATACAGAGTCTACTCCTAGGGGAATACTGCGCAATGCAGAATTTTGCAGAAATTAATGTTGTGCGCACAGAATTTCCTTTCCCCCCCCACAGAAATGGGCTGCAGTGCTGCTGGTCACCACTAGGCGTCACTGGACCCTGCAGAGCCCACCTCACACATAGAAAACACTGCCAGGGGAAGGAACGAGGGAGCTACAGGATTCCCGGCAGCTGCATTTCCCAGCATGCCCTAAGGGAAGGAGGCAGCGGAAACGCCACACAAGCCTGGGACTGAGCATCAGGCTGTTTCTCCCTCTGGATCCCTGGAGTCTGATGGGTAGGGGGGTGGCTGTCTGGGCTGGGGGAAGCCCTCAGCTGAGGTCTGGGGGGGGAGAGGGGCAGGTGTCTGGGCAAGGGCAGGCCCCGCAGCTGGTCTCTGGGGGGTAGGGGATTTGGGTGTATTGGCTGGGGCGAGGGGGTGCCGCAGCTGGGCTCTGGGTGGGAGGGGTAGTGGGTGTCTGGCCCCCCCAGCTGGGCGGGAAGAGGGGGCAGAGAAATAGGAACTGGGTTGTCATAGGGGTTTCTTTAACTCTCTACTGCTGGGGTAATTTTTTGTGTGCGTCTGTATTGTTACAGACATACTTGCTGACAGGTATTTTGAAATAAATTACCAAAGTAATTGAAACTGGCATGATTATGTAATGTTATTTTTGACAAATAAAACTGGCAGAATTTTGCAGAATTTTAAAATAGTGTGTGCAGAATTTTTATATTTCTAGTGCAGAATTCCCCCAAGAGTAAGAGTCACATGCAATCCTCTTACTCAAAGTACTAAGGAGAAACCTACAATAAACTATCCAAATAAGCTGCCCCTGGACATTAGTTAAAATGAACTCTTGATCAAAGTTTTTCTACTTGGATTTAAACAGGAAATCAAAACATTTTGTTTGTGTCATCACATCTATTACTGAAGAGATGACGGAATTATCCAAACTGAGAAATGTATACTTTACATGAAAATAGTAATTACATATATAGACAAGTTAGGGGGTAGACATTACTTTCGACAATAATCAGCATTTAAAAAACAAAGATACTGCTCTCTCCCCAAATACAACAAAATTATTCAATATAATGGGGATATAATAGTAATAATATAAAATTTATCTGTGGTCATACATATTCATTTTTAATTAGTTTTTTTCTTACCAGTGTAGACAAAAAGTGATAATCCTTTGGTAATTCAGAGGCAGCTTCTGCATGCATGGTGAAGTCACCTGAATCTGAGATGGGCGTAAGTGGCCTTATCTTTAATAGGTCACCTTTCTGTGATCTTTGACCCCAGGAGCTCATACAAACAAGCGCCTGGACTGCTTCTATGTCATTCTGCTCTAAGGTGCTACACGTAGACCTTTCGCTGTCATGACGCTGTCGTTCACGTATAGATTCATATATGTCCACAATGTCAACCTAAAGGCAATCGGATAATTAGCTGTTAGAACAAGTCGGAAAACAAAGTTACCACATATTGTTTGCTTATAATGAAGGTCACTTGAAACTCATCATATGCCCAATGCAAGATTTTTTTAAAAACCAATTCAGTTATTCAATATGCAAACCTTTCCCCTCCCCCTCCTATCAGAGTACATCTTATCTCCCCACTCCCAACCCAACTAGCCTTGCAGAAGAATGACTCACTGGAAAGGAATTGACACACGTAGCTTAAATTTCCAGACTAACTTTCTTGGATTATTGTTGTTCTGAGTAAACATGTTCTGCGCGCGCGCACACACACACACACACACACACACAAAGTGACTCCACACCCTGCTTTGTTTAGTGAGGGCCATTTTCTGGCTTGACCACAAGGGTTTTATTTAGCTTCAGTCTAATATTTACTGCCGTTTAGAAGAATGAGAAGGGCAGAGAGTCAAGGGTTCCCAAGTTCCAAACACAAGTCTGCTGCCTACTCCAGCTACGTCTACACTACAGCTTAGTAGGCATACCTTATGTTGCTCAGGGGTGTGAATGAATCACCAACCTGAGCGACATAAGTTACACCAACATAAGCACCAGTGTGGAGTTTCTCCCACCGATATAGCTTCTGCAGCTTGCAGGAGTGCTGGAGTAGTTAAGCCAAGGGCAGAGCTCTTTCCTGTTGGCTTAGAGCGGCTATACCTGCCTGTGCCATTGTAAACTCTCTAGTGTAGCCGTGCCCTCAGTGTATAAATTTGGCAAGTCATTTATCCCCCATATTACAGGTGGAGGAAATTGAGGCGGACAGATACATACATAGGAGGGCACTAAGAGCACCATATGAACATCCAGTTGTCAATGATAAAGCACTATGTAAGAGGTAGATACTATTATTAGGGCATTTGGGGATGGGAGAGGAACCCAAACATCAATTTGTTTTCATAAGCAAATATTGCATTATTGTACTTTTCGGGGGCTAAAAATTCTCATTTTTCCTTCAGTGAAAACGTACACAAGTTTTGCAAATGTTCAGTGTGTGTGCTGTAATGACCCCAGCAGCCACATGTTGTTGCTCTAACACTTATATTCACTTTCCCCCACATAAAATGAGTGATAACAAAAGGGTCCACTCCTCCACTTCTTGCACACCCAAAACTCTAAACAAAATCAATTAGAATTCCGAGTGTGTGAGGAAAGCAGAATCCGGCCTTTCTTTAGATTATAAACTGGTAGGGACAATGTTTAGATACTGCAGTGATAAGTCCTACTCAAAAAACCTAAAACAGATTAGATGGCATTGGGTGAAATTATGGCCCCACTGAAAGTCAATGAGACCTTGCCATTGACTTCACTAGGTCCATAGTGCCAAGCAGATATACAACTGTGTACATAATACATAGTATTTATTACACGTGTGTGGCAGATACATTAAGCACAATGGATCTGAAAAGCAGACATTTATCAAATCCATAGAGTATTCATCCACCTGACAAATCATCCCAGATTTAAAGGAAGCCTCAGGGTTAAAAAAAAAAATAATAATCCAATTTAAAGAGTCCTTAAATAGACTAACTGCTCTGAAAATTTTAGAAAAAAATCCCACAGGTCTTGAAAAATCATCTAATCACTTTATATAATCCTTTGATTACAATATGAACAGTAAAAACCACCAAGCAGAACCACTGTGCTGGGCACCGGGCAAACATATGAAGACACAGGAGCTGGTGACAGCGCCTTCCAAGTCTCCGCGCTCAATCCAATAAATAGCTTCCCAAAGTCCTCCATCAACACCAAAAAGAGGTTACGCTCCACGAGGGTGATTTCCTCGAAAAGGGCTGTGCTCATAAAATAAAGTCTGGGTGAAACTCACACCGGCGCCGAGAGGAGCCCGACAGCTTGTCCTGAGATCACCCCGCGCGCGGCGCACAGGCACTGCACAGGAAGTCGGCGCCTGCAAACAGCGGGCGAGCTGGCAGGCGGCCCCAGCTGCTGTGCGTCTGCCGGAGCAGCAGCAGCGCCACGGGACGGGAGATCCCCGGGGCCAGGCCCTGAGTGTTTATTTTCAGGTGGGGCCGATCCTCACCAGTCTCGTTTGCTCGCTCAACAGGCGAAGCGGGACTGCGGCCGCCTGCTCAGCGTGACGGAGCCCCGGAGCCGAGCCCAGCGGGTTGGGAGGAGGGAAAGCCCCACCCCCAGAGGGGAGGGGATGGCGGGGTTTCTCCCCACCCCGCGGGGCCCGCAGCCGCCGCCCACTCCCAATATAACTCCGGGGCAATGTGATGCATCAAAATAGCCCTGCGAACGCGCGCGGGCGCCGAGCTGCAGCGGAGCCCGGGCGGGAAGGAGGGGGCTGGGGGTGCACAGCGCAGACAGCGACCGAGCTGCCATGCCCGCCCCGCCCTGGGCCGGGCAGCTGCAGCGGGCCTCCCTCGGGTGCACGTACCGCGCCGTGGGTCAGCCTCGCCCCCTGCCCCACGCCGACGGCAGGGGGGCGACCACAGGGGGTGACCCCCGCCCGGCCAGGGCGCTGGGAAGGGGAGGCCGGGCTCACAGGAAACCCACGCGCACATTCGCTCCCGTGTCCCTCCCGGGGCCAGCAGCGCGGGCCACAGACGCCCCCACCCCAGGGCACGCACCGCCCGCCCCGGGGCCAAGCTATGGCGAGCGGGCTTAGCGCCCCTGGCAGCAGGTGCCCGGCTTGCTGCCTCCAGCGCCCCAAGGGGGGAGCCCCGCTTCTGGGGCGGGCGCCCATCACCCTGGCGTCTGGGCACGGGAAAGCCATGGGGGAGAGCGGCTGGGCAGCCGGCCCCTCAGTGCCCCCCTCTCCGCCAGCAGCCCCCCACCCCACAAAGCAGCCCAGGGCAGCGCCGGCCGGGGGTACTCACAGCGGGGGCATCTCCCCTCTCCGAGCCGGGCATGGCGAGGCTCCTGCAGGCAGCAGCGATGTGACAAAGGCAGCAGCCAGCGCCGCCTCCACCTCCCCCGCCCGCGGGGCCGGCCGCGCAGCAGCCCCGGCGCGGGCGGGGGGAAACACACCAGATACTCCGTGCACCAGGCGAACGGGGGAGGAAGGAGCGGGCAGCTCCCCACCAATCGCAGCCCGGCCTGGCCCGCGTCGGACCAATAGGCGGCCTCGGCCGGCGTGATCGGGGCGTGCAGCCTGCCTGATAGCAGGAAGGACTCAGCGTGGGCATGTTGGCGGCTGTGGCTCAGTCTGAGCCACCCGCTGGAAACTAGGGGAAAGGTCAGCACGGGAAAGGGGGGCGGGACCGCTTGTCACTGAGCGGCGGCCAGCCAGGGAATGCCTGCGCGCGGGGGTGTGTCTGAGAGCTGCTGCGAGCTCCAAATCCCTCCCGTCCCAGCCAGGGAACCAGGCTCCAGACAGTGAGTGTGAAAGGGACTACTTCTCCCCGAGCCAGCGCAGAGTACAGTCACCAGACATGCACAACTCACTGCACCCTCTCCCCAATCCAGCACACAGTGCACCCCCCAAAATATACACACCCTCACTGCACCCTCTCCCCAATCCAGCACAGAATGCACCCCCCAAATATGCACACCTCACTGCACCCTCTCCCCAATCCAGCACAGAATGCACCCCCCAAATATACACACCTCACTGCACCGTCTCCCCAATCCAGCACAGAATGCACCCCCCAAATATACACACCTCATTGCACCCTCTCCCCAATCCAGCACAGAATGCACCCCCAAATATACACAGCACATTGCACCCCTCAATCTCCCAAATGTACACAATACAATGCACCTTCTTCCCAAGCCAGGAGAGTGTACCCCCAAATATACACAGCAATATGCCCCCCAATATACACATCACAATGCACCATTCCCCTCCCCAGTCCAGCACAGTGCATCCCCAAATATACACAACACCACAATAGACCGTCTTTCCTCCCCAGTCCACCCCCTAAATATACACAGCAATGCACCCCACCCCTCTGCAATCTTGCACAGAATGCACCTCCCAAATATACACAACAGAATATAGACCTCCTCCCCTTCCCAATCCAGCACAGAAGGGACCCCCATCCTCAAACCCAGCAATCCTGAACAATGCATTTTAGCTCTTCCCCTCTCACTTCATAACAGTAGAAATCCCATGAAGGAAAGAATGCACCATGGAGCCCTGCTTTAGTTGGGGGCCTTTGGACGCTACTACAATATAAATAACAATATGAAAAATGCATATATCATCTAGGGCATCATGCCCCATATCTAGAACAGCATAGAAATACCACCTAGAAAAGAACTGCTAGAACATACATTCAACTTAGCAAGTGTCAAAATGGGCCAGGCTGTGTTGGGTCGGTGATCCACTACTCTTTTTGATACTCTCTTTTTTTGGGTACCATCTTATTCTCCAGAATTTCTGCTTTCATTTAAATAAAAAAAGTCTATCTTTAACCATTTATAGTTGCAAACTAAAGTAAAGTAAGTGACCCTGTCTCCCTGAATTTGTAGTCTGAAGTAATAGCTTCAGTGCCTGCAAATTGCCACTGTTCATTCATTCCCATAGGGCATCGGTTTAGATCTTAATTACAATAATTTAAATGTCAGTGTTAACTCTTTAGAGAGACAAGGTGGGTGAAGTAATAGCTGTTGTTAGACCAACTTCTGCTGGTGTGAGACACAAGCTTTTGAGCTTACACAGAGCTCTTCTTCAGGTCTGGGAAAGGTACAGTGTGTCACAGCAAAATATAAGATGGAACAGATTTCCCAGACCTAAACAAGAGCTCTGTCTGTGTAAGCTCAAAAGCTTCTCTCTCACCAACAGAAGTTGGTCCAATAACAGATGAGCTAAGATCAAGTGTAGGTAGTCTCTTGGTCTATCCAAGGCCGTGATCAAGTGTCTTGATGTTTTGGTCTTTTGGCCTCGAGATGAAAACCTTGCCTTTGTTTCAGGGACCTTGAAGTGAAAAAATTCTCTAAGTTACCTCACCCACTTTGTGTCTCTAATATTCTTGGATCCACACAGCTACAACAACAGTGCATACAATAGTAATAGTATTAACTCTTTCACAGCTGATCAAAGCATGTAATAAAGGAGAGGGAGGGTCATTTTCAGAACTGCCCTGTCTGCACTGAGTAACCCAAGCAGTTGGCACCAGGGACAGTACCACTACTTATTTTTAACCCTTCTCCAAGGGGACAGGTGGCAAGCATTGTTCCTCACAGCCCCTTGTTCCTGAAGGACAGCAAGGGCTCCCACTTTCCCCAGCACCCCAGAGGAAGCAGCAGTGCTGGCAAGGGGCCACCCAGTGGAGCTGGAAAGCCCCTTCTTCCCCCTGGATTGATGGCAGAGGTTCCATTGCCTCTACTGTGGGGTTTGGGAGACATGAGGGGACACCTAGCGCCAACGTTAGCTACTAGTTTGACTCAGCCACATTGATATCACTACAGTATTGCCAACCCCAAATGTTCAAAAGTCATGAGTCAGGCCCCACAAAAATCATGAAATTGGCTCAGAAATCATGAGATTTTCAAAATTAGTACATTGAGGGGTTTTTCTTTACCTTTGGATTTTTGAGCCCTTAGGGTATGTCTACACTGCAATTACACACCCACAGCTAGCCCATGCCAGCTGACTCAAGCTAAGGGGCTTGAGCTAAGGAGCTGTTTATTGTGGTGTAGATGCTCCCTCTTGGGCTGCAGCCCAGGCTCTGGGACTCTCCCACCTCACAGGGTTCTTGAGCCCAGGCCTCAACCTGAGCCCAAACATCTACACTGCAATTAAACAGCCCCACAGCCCAAGCCCCGCGTGCACAAGGCAGCTGGATGTCTAATTGCCATGTAGGCATACACACAGGGGTACATGTAGGTCACATTTTCAAGCTTTTCTTCACAGCCAAGAGGGCTAGAAACTTCCCACATTTTTACCTGCTTCTTCTATCACAACTTTTCAGAAATCTGGCCTTTCCTCTCCAAATGGCTTAAATGTTTGTCCACACCTTGGCCTCCAGTCTTGGTTACTGCAACCTCCTCCTCTCAAGCCTCCTTGATATCAATATCTCTTCCTTCCAGTCCAGCCAAAATACAAGTTAAAAGGATTTTCCTCACCATTTTATGAGACTGCACTACTTGCCTCTTTGAATCTCTCCCAACTGCCTGTTACATCAAATTTAACCTCTTCATTCTCATCTGAAGAATCTGTACAACTTTGCCCCAGCCTACACCTCAGATCTGATTATCTGTTATGTTTCCCCTTGTTTCCTTCTCTCTCCCAATGATTTCAGCTCTGTCATCCTTTCATTTCCTTCCCATCTCCATGCCTTCTTCTCTGCCATTTTATATGTAGGGAACAACTTCCTAGTCCCTGTGCATCAGCCTCTACATTTGCATTCATATGCCTAATGTCTTGGTTACAGGGCTAACTGCACCTTTGACCCCTTCTCTGGTCTTCCTGAAGTATCCCAGTATTGCTGGCACATTATGGCATA
Organism: Emys orbicularis; assembly: GCF_028017835.1. Taxonomy (NCBI): domain Eukaryota; kingdom Metazoa; phylum Chordata; order Testudines; family Emydidae; genus Emys; species Emys orbicularis. The sequence continues at coordinate 33,250,846 of NC_088685.1, forward strand.
TTCTAGCGACACCATCAGAGGACCTAACCACATCAGCCACACCATCAGGGATTCATTCACCTGCACATCTACTAAATGTGATATATGCCATCATGTGCCAGCAATGCCCCTCTGCCATGTACATTGGCCAAACTGGACAGTCTCTACGTAAAAGAATAAATGGACACAAATCGGACATCAGGAATGGTAACATACAAAAGCCAGTAGGAGAACACTTCAATCTTCCTGGACATTCTATAACAGATTTAAAAGTAGCCATACTTGAACAAAAAAAACTTCAGAAACAGACTTCAAACAGAAACTGCAGAACTAAAATTCATTTGCAAATTTAACACCATTAATTTGGGCTTGAATAGGGACAGGGAGTGGCTGGCTCACTACAAAAGCAACTTTGCCTCTCCTGGAATTGACACCTCCTCATCAATTATTGGGAGTGGATTACATCCACCCTGATTGAATTGGCCCTGTCAACACTGGTTCTCCACTTGTGGGGTAACTCCCTTCTCTTCAGGTGTCAGTATAATAATGCCTGCATCTGTAATTTTCACTCCATGCATCTGAAGAAGTGGTTTTTTTACCCACGAAAGTTTGTGCCCAAATAAATCTGTTAGTCTTTAAGGTGCCACCGGACTCCTTGTTGTTTTAGTAAGAACAAAGCATAACATGGGTAAAAAAGGGTTTTAAAATAACAAGAGGTCTATATGCACACGTATGTTGCCTGGGGAAGTTCTATGGCCTGTGTTATACAAGAGGTCAGACTAGATGATCATAATGGTCCCATCTGGCCTTAGAACCTATGAATCTATGAAACCTAAGGCCTTCCACCCCAGGGGGGAGCCTAGGAAGGCCTAGCTTCCTCAGACACCCCAGTGGGTTTCTGTGAGTGTCAAGCTGTCCCTTCTCTTTCCCCCCACCCCTACAAATCCTTTGTCTATTTTGTCAGGCTTTTTGGTTCTCTTTATAAGCTGGGATCCCCTCCCTTGACAAGCTAGTCCAGTGAGCTCAGCATCAGAGGTAGGACATCAAAGTGAATGGCTCTTGCATTGTCTCTTCAGTGTTGGCAGGGCTATCTGAAGCCATTGCACTCTTCCTTGCAATCAGCCTCTTCTTGAATTAACCCTTTCTTTCATACATTAAATTCCCTTACAACAATCATCTGAACATATAGTCGTCATACATTTTAATAGAGCAGACCCATGTCCTTCCCATCTCATAAAGCCTTGCTTCTTCTGCAAAGCCCACCTTTGCTAACGCACGTCAGCCATCTCCATCAGTTAAAAAAATGATGGTCAGAGACCAAGATAAAACTAAATAATAATAATAAAATAATTGTAATAATAATAATGAAAAAATAAATAAATTGCCACCTTCCTTTTAGTTTCCCAATGCGTTCAATCTTACTTGTGCCTCTTGAACTAAAAATGCCTTTGGTCAAGAACTGTCTTTTTATTTATATTTTGTACAGGCCAAATACATCAACCATGCTTAAAAACAATAAACAATAATATTAATACACACAAAAACTAAGTTAAAAGACCATTATTAAGATTGCAAAGTCAATCACTCAAAAGTTAGGACATGCCAAAATTAAAGCTGACTGTACAATCTTAATACAGCTCTCTGTGAAATTTTCCAAAAAAAGACAGTCTGAGGCATGGATAATTTCAGCCCAAATTGTTAAAGTTTGGCAAAGTTATAAGCAACTGAAAATAGAGTCTTATAATGCGCAGTGTCAGGCAATCTTAATAATAGTGTCTCTACCACCTGTAATAATTACTCACCTGATGAGATTTTGCAGGTGAAGTAGATTGGCAAAGTGTATCAAATGTCCTAAGAAAGACAGCAGAAGGAAGAATTTTGAGGCCAACAGTGCACAGGTACAGCGCTGAATCTGTTTTTATGCCCTCTGCCAGCCGTCCGGGCAATAAGCCTCCAGCCAGTATCCACTCCAGCCAGTATCCACACACTAACTCCGTTTTCACGACTGGCATTAACTGCTGATTCTTCTGATTCACAGCCCAAGGACGAACAAGTGAGAAATATTGGGAAAGTAAACCAAAAAGAGGAGTCTTTTAAAAAAAGAGAAAGAGAAAACAATGTGCTGCACTCTTGAATAAGTGTGGGTGGAACGCAATTAGAACTTATTTGGTGCTCTGATAACACAATCACTAGCCTTAAAGTCATTGGGGGTGGGGGTAGGGTGAACCAGATGTCCCGTTTTTAAAGGGACAGTCCCGTTTTTTGGGACTTTTTCTTATATAGGCGCCTATTACCCCGCACCCTCTGTCCCATTTTTTTACAGTTGCTATCGGGTAACCCTAGGTGGGGGGAAGTTAGCTATTAGGATATTTTTAACTGGAATTTTGTACATTAGTTTTATAATGTTTTATCTTCAGTGGTTCATGAACACCATTTGGATGTGTTCATCCTGGTATAAGCACAGTTGTATGGTGTAATAGTACACCATAGAACTGTGCTTATACCTGCAGATTCTGGGACTTCTGAAGCACCTATTCCATAATGCCCAGCATTGTTGCTGGAAGTGGGGTCTTTTGGGTAATTTTTAACTGCAAAGTATTGCATTTTGAGCGATGGAATTAGGAACCAGGATAGCTAACCGTCTGTGTCTTGCTACACTGTGGAGAAATTGTTGATTGCACTGGCTGTGCTAGAGATGATCTAAAGATGTTGGCTGAGTTTTTCAAAGCTGCCTAAAGAATTGCCATTAAAACTGCTGGGAATTTTGTGTCCAAATCCTTTAGGTGGCTTTGTTATAACCAGCTGAGCCAACGAATGCTGAAAAACACCTGACCGGATGTTTTGTGTGGATACTAGGAATGCATATGTGTTGCAATGCTTTGTTGCAACATCTCTTCACCTAGAGCAAACATATCCAGAGATCTGTAAGTGCAGTGGCAAAGACATATGTAATAAATTTATCTTAAAGGAACTCCTTGAACTTGAAATCTAGTCATTTAAAAAAATAGTTAAAAGTCATTTCAGGAACACTTGGTTCTGAGCCCTCCCCTGCCTCTGGCCAATTTTTGTGGTTTTAAATTTCAACATACCCATTTTTAAAAGAACATTTCTGTATCTCATGGTGTTATGTGAAAAATCCACACAAACAAAAAAGGAAAAGTAACTGAATAACTACATAGAGGATTGAGTGAAAAGTCCATAATGCACAAAATAAACTGGAAAAATAAAGAAAATAATTTCTCTAATGACTTTCATTTATAGTGAAATAGATTCAAACAGTAGTAGGGAAACATTTCAGATAAAAGTCTGATTAAGTTGGCAGCGTCGTTTAAATATGTTTTTGTGGTTTAATGATTACATTTTTTATTCTATTTGGCCAATACTTTACTTTCTACTCAATAGCTTTTACCTAAATACGTTTCATTGTAGGTCTTGGGATTTCACATGGGAGGGACTATTCAAGTAACATCTTACCAAAGGTTTGTCTCAAAGATACTAGTTGGGAATCAACTAGTGGTGGCTTAAATGACATTAATGAGAGCCTTGGAGGGAGAGGGAAATGGGAAGTTGGCAGCAGTTGTTGAGCATCATCATCTCTTCCATCTGTTATTGTAAGGGCTGGCAAAGGGAATTGGCTAAATGGTTAGATATGACTGGAACAAGGATAATTACATTGGTTTTGAGCAGAATACAAGATATGTTTCTCAAATGTAAACCTAATGGTATCTGTATATTGAACAGAGCATGAGGGAATCCCCAAATGTTCATGGTGACTTTTCACACTTGGGGTGAAATCCTGGCCCCACTGAAGTGTGGCTGGGGTTTCACGCCTAGATTTCAAGTGACTAAGTGTTAGGACCCACTGAGAGTGACACCAGCCCTATGGGGGTAACCTGGGTGCAGTGATCCACTGTCAGAAATTCCACTCCGGGCAGGCAGGGGCAGCGCCAGCCTCTTCATGGTGGGTGGCTGAGGTGAGCTAGACAGAAAATTGGGGGGGGGCTGCAGCCCCCTCAGCAGGAGGCCCTGCCCCTCTGAATGGCCTTGCCCCCTGCTCCTCCTCAGGTAAGTTCCAGCCCCATCTCCTTCCCTCCCACCCCCCAAGGCTCCACCCCATGGCCCGGGCTGTGGCTGACTGCTCCTCAGCTCCTCAGCTCCTCCCCACCCTTTTACTGCTCATAGCTGGTACAGCCACCAGGGTGGGGGGACCCGCCTCCGGGGCTGGCAGAGCCCTTGGGGAGCAGCAACCGTGGGTGGAGGGGATCAGAAGTCCGGGCAGGAGCAGGTCAGTCCAGGCTGCTGTGGGGAGCCCCTGGACCCTGCACCTGGGGGGCTGCTCTTGGACCTGCCAGCCCCCCACCTGGGCTTACTCCTGTGCTGCTGCTGACAGCAGCACTGCCACCTTCAGAGCTGGGCACCCAGCCAGCAGCCACCACTCTCTCTGCTCTGCCTTCACAGCTGGGTGGCTGCTACCAGGTGGCTGGGGGCAGGGGGTAAGGCAATTTTTGGGGTGGCTATAGCCCCTGCAAGCCCCCTCCAGTGCCGCCCCTGAGGGTAGGAGACTGAACTGGAGCTAAGTGGCTGCTCTACTGGAGGAGTCTAGCTGGGTACACGACTACCTAACACAATTTGAAACCACATCTATAGTCAGTGCTGTGTGTTGTTGCAGAACATGCCAACTAGCCTGACTGAAAAATAAAGCATCACTTTTTTCCTAGACTGGCCAAGGCCTTAGAGGGGAGTGGAACCCACTACTCTGACAGGAAGGGGATGTAGCTGGAGTGGCTAAGGGACTGCTGATACTGTGTAGCCCCTAATCAGCTACTACCAGTGGGGCAGCCTGTAAAGCCCCCTGTAAAGCCCCTGAATGATGGGTGGCAAACAGGGGATAGTCTTATTCATACATGAACTGCCTTTTTCACACCGATTTTTGGAAGAAAACAGCCATTCCTCAAGTTTTTGTGGGAACCAAAGCCCCATTGCTCAAATGTTTATGCATGGTCTGGTTTCTGTGAGCCTCATTTTCAACCCTATAAAGACTATAATGTAGAAAAGGTGGAGATGTTCAATAAATGTCTCTGTTCTGTATTTGGGGAAAAAAACCAAATGAGGCAGTCTCACCATATGGGCATCAGAGCACTCTTTCCATTCCACTAGTATCTCTGGAGGATGTTAAACAGAAGTTACTAAAGTTACACATTTTAAAATCAGCAGGTCCCGATAACTTGCATCTAAAAGTTTTTAAAGAGCTGGCTGAGGAATTCCCTGTTCATTTTCAATAAGTCTTGGAGCACTGGGGAAGTTCTAGAAGACTAGAAGAAAGATAATGTTGTACCAGTTTTTAAAAAGGGTAAGTGGGATGACTCGGGTAATTATTGGCCTGTTAGCCTAAGGCAAGATAATGGAGCAGATGATCCCAGGCAAGATAATGGAGCAGATGACACAGGACTTGATTAATAAAGAACAAAAGGAGGGTAATGTAATTAATGCAAATCAAAATGGGTTTATGGAAAATAGATCCTGTCACACTAACTTGATATATTTTTCTGATGAGATTACAAGCTTGGTTGATGAAGGAAATAGTGGTGATATAATATACTTAAACTTCTGTAAGGCATTTGAGTTGGTACGGTACAACATTTTGATTAAAAAACTAGAACAATATAAAATTAAATGGATGAAAACTGGCTAACTGATAGGTCTCAAAATGTAATTATAAACGGGGAATGGTCATCAAGCGGGTCAGTTTCCAGTGGAGTCCCACAGGGATCAGTTCTTGGTCCTACACGTTTAACATCTTTATCAATGACTTGGAAGAAAACATAAAATCACTAATAAAGGCTGCAGATGACAAAGATTGGGAGAGTGGTAAATAATGAAGAGGACAGGTGGCTGATTCAAAGCCATCTGCATCTCTTGGTAAACTGGACGCAAGCAAACAATATATGTTTTAATATGATCAAATGTAAATTTATACATCTGGGAACAAAAAAAACATTAGTCATACTTACAGGATGTGGGACTCTATCCTGGGAAGCAGTGACTTTGAAAAACATTTAAGGGTCATGGTAGCTAACCAGTTGATCGTGAGCTCCCAGCATGATGATGTGGCCAGAAGAGCTAACGTGATCCTGGGATGCATAAACAGGGAATCTGGAGTAGGAGCAAAGTGATCGTTTTACCTCTGTATTTGGCACTGGTGTGACTGCTGTGGGAATACTGTTTCCAGTTCTGGTTCCCACAATTCAAGAAGAATGGTAATAAATTGGAGAGAGTTCAAAGAAGTGCCATGGGAATGATTAAAGGATTTGAAAACATGCCTTATAGTGATAGACTCAAAGAGCTCATTCTATTTAATTTAACAAAGAGAAGGTTATGCAGTGACTTGATCACAGTCTATAAGTACCTACATGGGGAACAAATATTTAATAATGGGTTCTTCAGTCTAGCAGAGAAAGGTATAATGCAATCCAATGGCTGGAAGTTGAATCTAGACAAATTCAAACTGGAAATAAGGCATACATTTATAATGGTGAGTAATTAATCATTGAAACAACTTACCAAGGGTCATGATGGATTCTCCATACTGTTTGTCTCAAAGATCTGCTCCAGAAATTATTTTGGGAAAGTTCTATGGCCTGCATTATACAGAAGGTCAAACAAAATGATTACACTGGTTCCTTCTGGCCTTAGAATCAATGAATCTATGAAACCCAAAGTTAATTAATAAAAATAAAGTTTCCCCTCTTCCTCATCATTGCTTTAAACCGACAATTATCTATCGAGGTGCTTATATGACCCTCACCTGACTGGTATCAGAGCACTTTAAGTAATTTTTCTTCACAACGCCGGTAAGGAAGAATTATTATATTGATTGTATAGCTGGGGAAATTGAAGCATCAAGCGATTAAGTCACTTGCTCAAGGTCACACAGGAAGTCGGTGGCAGAACCAGCAACTGAACCCAGATAGCCTCAATCCAGTGCTTAACCACAACACCTCTGCAGTTTCCTGTCTCAATTCCCAATCTTCATATCCTCCTTCCAGGCTGTATTAAGACAAATGTTAAATAGCATTAATCTAAACTTGTTTCTCTTTACTTCTGCTTCTTCCTCCTGACTTTCACATTAGTATCAGCCCAACAAGTTCAGTGCCAAGTATCTCACGGCATTCCCTAAATTCAGGGGTTTCTCCAAATGACAGATAATTGCACTGGAACAGCAGAACAGGAGAAGTACAAAATCAAAAATCAAACTAGGATTTCTAAACCAGGCATTGATACATCACTTGCGATGAATCCTAATTTAACTCAAACTCTTGGCAAACATTTGGAAGCAAAGCTCTCTTTGTTAAAGATAGGCATTGTTTATCTTTGTTTAGAAACTGAAATAAATAAATAAAATATCCAGTCACTTCAGCTGAAGGTTGAGAAAGCTCACATTCCAGTTATCTAGCATTTTAGAAAGGCAGAGAAGACTATATGCTTGAATATTTTGAAGAAAAAATACAAATGAAGGGGGGGGGAATCAAAGAGCAAAAAAGTGCATGAACTCCCCCACCCTCTCCTTTTGCAGATCACTTTTAAGGGAACCCAAATAAGAAACAAAAACCAGAAGAAAGAGAGAGAGAGAGAGAGCGCGCGCGCTCTGGACTGAATGACAATAATGTTATACTGAAACTATTTGCATAATGTTTACCAGAAGTTAAAAATAGACAAAAGCAATTGTCTTGAGTATAACTCTAGGGTTAGGACATGCAAACTGACAGAAGCAGCTGGTCTACCAGCATACTGCATAAGGTCATCTACCTGCTGTAGCAATGTATTGCATGAAAGATTTAATCAACAATTAGATATTTAGATAAATTTGTGTACCTCTAATCATAAGCCATGTGCAACAGAGCTATCACTAGAGATTAAAAATATATCAAAAGTCAAGCAAAAGATTCTGATATAGATGTGGATGTTTCTGTTTGTTTATTGTCTCTTTGTATGCTGTAAGGATGGAGGAAGCTAAGAAAGTCATTGAAGTCTCTAGATTTGCAAGCAATACTAAGTTTTCTGGTCTGATACTGAAGCCAAATAAATAAATTCATAGATTCCAAGGCCAGAAGGGACCACTGTGATCATCAAGTCTGACCTCCTACATACACAGGCCATAGAACTCCCACAAAATAATTCCTATATTTTAGAAAAAAAAAACCAATCTTGATGTAATAATTGCTAGTGATAGAGAAGTTTCAGAGTAGCAGCCGTGTTAGTCTGTATCCGCAAAAATAACAGGAGTACTTGTGGCACCTTAGAGACTAACAAATTTATTAGAGCATAAGCTTTCGTGGGCTACAACCCACTTCTTCGGATGCATAAGTGGGTTGTAGCCCACGAAAGCTTATGCTCTAATAAATTTGTTAGTCTCTAAGGTGCCACAAGTACTCCTGTTATTTTAGTGATAGAGAATCCACCACAACCCTGGGTAAATTGTTCCAAGGGTTAATTACCCTCACTTAAAATTTTATGCCTTAATTTTCCAGTCTGAATTTTACTATCATCAACTTCGAGCCATTGGATCATGTTACACCTTTGCTAGATTAAACAGCCGGTTATCAAATATTTGTTCCCCATGTAGGTACTTAATAACATAAGAATGGACATACTGGGTCAGACCAATGGTACATCTAGCCCAGTATTCCGGCAGTGGCCAGTGCCAGATGCTTCAGAGGGAATTAACAGAACAGGGCAATTTACTGAGTGATCCATTCCCTGTCAGTCAATCCCAACTTCTGGCAATCAGCGATTTAGGGACACCCAGAGTATGGGGTGGCGTACCTTACAATAGTGGCTAATAGCTATTGATAGAGCTATCCTCCATGAATGTATCTAATTATTTTTTTAACCCAGTTATACTTTTGGCCTTTACAACAGCCCCTGCCAACAAGTTCCACAGGTTGAATATGCATTGTGGGAAGAAGTACTTCCTTATGTTTGTTTTAAGCCAACTGCCTATTAATTTCATTGTGTGACCTCTTGTTCTTGTGTTATATAATAAACTAACTTGGAGAAAGGTCATATAGATCAGGGGTCGGCAACCTTCAGCACATGGCCCATCAGGGTAATCCACTGGCAGGCCATGAGACATTTTGTTTATGTTGACCATCCGCAGGCACGGCCCCCCGCAGCTCCCAGTGGCTGCGGTTCACCGTGCCTAGCCAATGGGAGCTGCGGTAAGCGGTGGCCAGCACGTCCCTGCGGCCCGCACCACTTCCCGCAGCTCCCATTGGCCAGGAACGGCAAACTGCGGCAACTGGGAGCTGTGGGCGGCCGTGCCTGCAGACGGTCAATGTAAACAAAATGTCTTGCGGCCCGCCAGCGGATTACCCTGATGGGCTGTGTGCCGAAGGTTGTCGACCCCGATATAGATAATACCAAGACTAAATGTAAAGGTAGGATGAATCTGCTTAAAAGTATTACTGGGAACAATTGGAGTGCAGATACAAACGTTGTTAATGGTGCATAGGGCATTAATAAAACCAGTTATATATTATGGATGCCAAGCCTTTAAATTAGCTTCTAAATCAATATTTAAAAAAGTAGAGCTGATCCAAGCCTAAGCTCTGTGAATCTCATGTGGAGTAAATATTATGACTGTTATGTGTGCTGCAGGTAGCAACTGGAGAAATGCCTATAAATTTAAGGATGAAATTGTTAAACTTAACCTTTTGGGCAAAGGTTAATGGAAATAATTAAGATAAGTGCACACAGGTGCACTTCTGAGTCTGAACCCTAGGTCCTCACTGACCAAGGACAACCACTGTGGGGTATTATGAGGGAGCAGAGAGAGGCACAGTAAAGGAACTTTTGGTTGCAGAACATAAGGCAGAAAACACTGCCCCACACTCTGGGGTGGATGTCCTGCTCATGGTTTTATGTTTATGAATCCTGCTTATGGCATTTTCCCTAATTAATGTTTGGTGACTTCTCTCCTTTCATTAAAAGTTTCTTTCCTACACTCAAACTCTGTGTTTGGGAGAGGGGAAGTATTGCTTCTTAGAGGCGTCGAAGGGTGCTGTGTAATTTTCCCAGGTTACTAGGTAGGGGCTCAAGCCGGTTCTTTGTTGTATTGTTGAAAAGGAACCCCTAGATATTGAACCTGGTTGCTGCCAATTCCACCTGGCAGAAAGGTTACACTTAATAGCGATGATAGCAGAAGTGAAATAACTATATTTAGAGTGCTAACAGGTTACCATGACCTGAATGGTAATTTATATATACTAAACAAACAAAAGATGGGTTGTGTGACACATTCAAAGTCCAAGAAACAGTTGAGCATCTGCTGAGGCAATGCAGGGAGTATTACACAGAAAGAAAGATTCTTTATGAAGAAGTGAGACGCCTCAAGATGAAAGAATACAATCTGAAAGGATTGGTGAGAGTGCCAGGAAAGTGGGGTAGCATTAAGTAAGCATTACTGCACTTTCTTAAGGACACACGACGGGGTGAGAGGATACCGATTTTTGCTTATGCAAAAACTGTGGTAGGGTAGTCATCGCCTCAAAGAGGCTGCTGCACCATAAAACGACAGGGGGAAAAAGAAAGAAAAGAAGTATCCTGAGGGGGAAGTCTGTAGTCACTTCCTGGGAGATGGGAGGTGTGTTTGGGGCGATGGAGTCTGGCAAGAAGACAAAGAAAGGGATAGTCTATGGTTACTCCCTGGGAGGAGAGAGTTTGGGTTGTTAAACCCAGAGAAGGACGCCAGAGAATAGAGCAGGGGAATAGGAAGGAGTCCAGGGAAATAGCAGCAGGGTCTGGGAGCAAGCAGACCACAGTTGCTAGACAAAGTCCCTGGACTGGAACCCAGAGTAGTGGGTAGGCCTGGGTTCCCCTACCAGTTGCTTGGGATGTGGCATAGGACATGGCCTTGGAGCAGAAGACTGTCTGGAACTGCATGTGGACAGCTGACCCCTTGGGACTTTGATACCCCAGAGAGGGAGGACTGTACAGTGACCTGGCTGGAGGGCTGAATCACAAAGAAGGAGTTCCTGGAGGGCGAGGAGAGACGTGCTGTGAGCAACCACCAGAAGGGGGGCATCAGACCTGATTGGAGCTAGTCCCAAGACATGGTCACAAGGAGGCGCCGCAGTGGTGAGTGGACCCTGTTATACATCCCTTTCAGAAAGCAAAGGTTGAGATCGCTTTGGAAACCTTCCAATAAACTTCACCCTTGCTAGAGGGAGGGAGTCATAGAAACTGCAAGAAAGTGAGCAGTAGAGTGAAGATGGCTTTTGGGACATGGCAGCATCAGAGAAGAAAGGGAAGCTGGTCGTCGAAGAGAGTGAGAGGTGCAGGAATTAGGGCTGCAGAATGGGCTGGGCTGGGTGAGAAGGCTAAGGAAGCAGCTAAGAGGATCCCATGAGAAATATCAGAGAAGACCATGGGAGTAGTTGGGAAGGCATTGGGGAGCATCCCAGTCCTCCAGGGAATAGCCAGTGTCAGAGCGGTCTCTGAATTTAAAACCAGAGCCCAAGCCACAGAGTTCTGGTCTAACTTGAAGGTAAGGGCCTGTGCGGGCACAGCTCTGAGGGTTAATAAAGATAGATCCCAAAGGACCACTTTGCCTTCCCCTGTTCCTTAAATGTTCCTGTTTATATATACTATTCCACCCAGCAACATCCCGGAGAGGGAAATGCCATAGAAGTGCTGAGAGAGATAAATGGAGCAGCTGACAATAAATAAGAGGAAAAAGGAATTCAAACAATGTACACTCCACCCTCATTGTCATGTCATTTTTTGGAGCTCTGCTGAAAGGGAGCCCTTATTTATCATTTGGGGACATCAAATAACATAGTGAATGTTTCTGAATCCCAAGTCTGGCCTCAGACCACTAAACCCTCCTCCCTCTTCCCCCACCCCTTTGTGAGAAATATGTATGCCATTTCCTTAGGAGGAGAGTAGGGATGGACAGTGATGGATTAATCCTTTCTGTTGCCCTAGGACAGGAATGCTGTCCCTTCATCCCACCCCTCCTAAAATTAGAAAGTAAAAATATTGCCCCTCTTTTCCCTTCGCTATGGCCTCTGTCGGGTGGAAGCATTGAATTTAACAAACCAGCAAAATGGCAAGCGTAGAACAAATGAATTGAACACAGTGTCCAAGTGATCAGAATACAGCCAGTGTGTCATTGTGAAATATATGTCCAAGTCTCATAAAAATTCAAAGAGAAAAATGTTTTTAAAAGTCACCTGTATACCCCTGCTCCAGTTTATTTTGACCACTGGATTCTAGCAAAATAAACCTGTGCCACCATTTTTTTTCTTTTGTCCCCCCAGACATGCATGTTTCTTCTAACACCTGGAAAAGAAAGAGTGATTTAATTCAAAACCTTTCTGAAACCTAGTAATATCCAATGGCAATGGTCTCATTGCTCTTTACAGAGCATGGTGTATGCGCCAATGAGTTCTTTGATGGCTGCTGAGTCCGATGCGTGAGTGACAGTCCCATCCACAGGTAGGGCACACCCACAAACTAGCAGTGCTCTGTGTGACACCCTGGCACCCAATATTCACCACTGTTGTACAAAGTATGTTGTGTTGAGGCATCATTCTAGAAGTCTTGATCTGCTAGACATTAATATTTCGTTGAAATACAAGGTATTGTTGTATGTGAAGTTATGAAGTTTGGCTATGTATGTGTTACCGAAACATGTTGTGAGGTTGAAAACACCCACAAGCAGCCTTTCCGGTACAACAGTAAAAAGGCCAAACAATGTTAATGGCTTATTGAGGAAATGCACACAAGCACAAGGATTACCCCAGGAACTGTGTACAATAGAAACCTCTCAGAGATAGCACTACACAATGGGAACTGTTTGACCCAGGTCATGGCAAAAGAGCTTTCCAGCAGGTGGGAAGAAGATATAAAAGGGGGACAATGACATCATGAGGATACCTCACTCTCCCTGCAACAACACACCTGGAAACACCTGAGGGGCAAGGACTGAACTCTGGGAAGTGATGGTCCCAGGCTAGAAGGATCTTTAGCCTGTGTATGAAAACCTGGGAAAGCTAAGGCAGCTTGTGCCTTAAGAGTCTGCCAGCCTGTTTATCACTCAGGGTGAGAATTTGCTAGTTTATATCCTACCTCTCTAGTGTGTTAAGCTCAGTTTGCGGTTTTTGTTTATTTACTAAGGTAATCTGCTTTGATCTGTTTGCTATCACTTAAAATCTATCTTTTGTAGTTAAATAAACTTGTTTTTGTTTTCTCTAAAACCAGTTTGTGGAATTCATAACTGAGGGGCAAAAAGCTGTGTATATCTTCCTCCACATTGAGGGAGGGGGCAGATTTCATGAGCTTACGCTGTATAGTTCTCTGTGCAGCGCAAGACGATACAATTTGGGGTTTACACTCCAGACAGGGTGTGCACTTGGGTGCTGGGCAAATCTCTAGCTGAAGCGTTCCCATGCAGTGCTGATTTCAATGTCTGTGTCTTTCTGCAGCTGGGTGTGTCCCTACCTGCGTATGTGCGCTACAGGAGGCTTGAGGGCCTGGCTCAGCGAGACAGTGTAAGGGAGCCCAGGCTGGTGGAACAGGCGGGCTCACTGGTACCCCAGTACATCAGGTGGCACCCTAGGGTGGGGGGTTGAAATCCGTCATACTCTGAATCCGAGCAACAGATTCTTTCCTCCTCTAATGCCGGTCATAACAAAGCTTGATCCAGTCCACCTTACAATGCCTCGCTCCATCTACAAGCTGACTCCTCCAACAAGAGCAGTATTCTGCACTCCTTTCCCAATCATCCACAGAGTTTCCAAAGGATACTAAATCATCTTTGCACACATCCTGAAACCTGCACAGCAGTCTGCCTCTCTTTCTAGACCCTTCACGAGCTTCAGAGTACAGCACATTCTTTGGGATCCTGTAGTCCGGCATTCGATTGACATGTCCAAGCCACCTTTTCTTCCCATGAAAGTTCCCATGAATGACATACCAGCACAATTTAACACTTCCACATTTGTCACCCTGTCTTGCCATATTATTCGAAGAATTTTATGCAAGCATCGGATATGAAAACTGTTTAGTCTTTTGGTATGTTTGGCATAAGTCGTCCATGTTTCTGAGCCATATAGAAGAGTGGATAAAACACGTTTCATAAATATGGATTTTCACTTTAGTTGACAATTTGTTATTGTTCCAGGCTCTGTCTTGCAAAAGACCAAAGTTCCTGTTGCTTTACCGATTCTACTAGTAAGCTCAGCATCAGGAGCTACATTGCTGGTAACAGTAGAGCCAAGGTAGCAAAATTAGTCAACAACATTTAGACGAATACCATCTAAGGTGATATCTGGAACTGGTTTTGAAGAGTCTTGGTGCATGATAATAGATTTCTTCAAGTGTATTGCTTGCCCAAATATTTTGCATGAATCAGAGAACTTGGTAATAAGATGTTGTAGGGCATCAATGCTATGAGCCACAAGGGCTGCATCATCTGCAAACAACAGGTCCCTTATGATGATCTCCTTCACCTTCGTCTGAGCTCTGAACCTTCCAATGTTAAACAAACCTCCAGCATGTCTAGTGCTAAAATAGACACCATCTCGAACATCATGGAACACGTATTGAAGCAGGAATGAGAAGTAAATATTAAACAATGTAGGAGCCAGTACACAACCCTGCTTCACTCCATTGTTGATATTAAATGAGTCAGACTCTTGGTTTTCATACATTACAGTTGTCTTCATGCTATCGTGTAAGCATTTCACAAGCCTTTTCAGAACAATATAAAGCCCTGATGACTAACTGTGTCAAAGGCTTTTGTTAAGTCTATAAAAGCCATGTACAGTGGAATATGCTTCTCTCTGCATTTTTCCTGCAGTTGTCTTACAGAGAAGACCATGTCTATGGTGACCTTTGAGCAGAAGCCACATTGGCTCTTGGGATATATTCTCTCAGCTAAAGTTTGAAGTCTAGCTAAAGATTTTTCCCACTATGTGAAGAAGAGATATACCTCTGTGGTTATTACAATCACTTCTGTCTTTGTTTTAGTAAAGTAGGATGAAACAAGCATCCTTAAAATCTCGCAGAACAGTTTCTTCCTTCCAACAGAGTAGCAACACTTCATGCAATCTTTGCACCAAGTCTTTGAACATTTGTAGATTTCAGCAGGTAAACAGTCAGTCCTAAAGCTTTGTTGTTGGGAATCTTTTTGATGCTTTGTTCAAGTTCCTCCAGGGTAGGTTTGGCATCCAGCAAAGTCATAACTTCAAACCCAGGCAATCGTTGGTCTACTACAGACTCCCTTGAATATCTCATTCTATAGTGCTCAATCCACCTCTCCAGTTGCTTCCCTTTATCAGTTATAATATTGCCATCCAGAGCTTTCAGTGGAGCTGTTTCGTTCTTTATCGGCCCAATGGCTGTTCTGATGCCCTCACACAACCATCTACTGTTACATGCGTCAGCTGCCTGTTGGATGTTGTCACAGAGACACAGCCAAAATTCTTGAGCACACCTCCTGAAATCTATTTGAATGAACAATATTATAAAAACAAACAACTATAGACTTTGATTTCTCTATCAGAGAGCATGTGCATCTCATTGCTCAAAGAAGGATTAGAAAACTCTAAAAGCATCCGAAGAAGTGAGGTTTTTACCCACGAAAGCTTATGCCCAAATAAATCTGTTAGTCTTTAAGGTGCCACCAGACTCCTTGTTGTTTTTGTAGATACAGACTAACACGGCTACCCCCTGATTCTAAAAGTATTGATTCATCAAGGTAAGAAGCTACAGATGGGATGGACCACTGTTAGAATAGGCCACTTAGCCACAATTAGCCCATATCTCCAAATGTTCAAAGATGGTTGTCTCTAAAAAGCAACACCTGAATATAAAGTACTTCTCTCTTGTTTTGCCAGTTTGCCTGGCTCATTACACTTTAATTGTCCTTAATGTTGACAATATAAATAGAAATCAATTCATTAGTGCAACCAGCTGTTAAATTGTTTCTTTCAAGGCAGAATTTATTATTCAGCTTCTCAGCCCAAAATGAATTTCTCTTGAAAAGTTTCCCCCACCCATACAACATATCTCTATATACAGATTTAATGTTTAAGTGAATACTAGTGTGTATGAAAAACACAGTAGTGAGACTTCTGAAGGCTGAAGTTACTGTTGGCTGCAGCAGAGAAGTAACAATGTAATCTTCCATGTGCTGTCCTAACAATAGGTCTCAACCTCAGTCTGAGCACATGGTATTTCATTCTCCAAACAAATTCAGTTCTTGGCCTTTCAGGTTCCACTGCCAAAGCGGTTGTGATGCCAGAAGTTATCGGGTGGGTGTTTTTGAATGTGGACTTGTTTTCTAGGACTTGATCTGAAGCCACCAATTCATTTCACATAGCCCACCTAACAGCCACAACTATGGTAAGTAGCTTCTTGGGTTGGCTTTAGGGTGACCAGATAGCAAGTGTAAAAAATCAGGATGGGGGTAGGGGGTAATAGGTGCCTATATAAGAAAAAGCCCCAAAATCGGGACTGTCCCTATAAAATCGGGACACTGTCGTCAGGGCCGGCTCTGGCTTTTTTGCCGCCCAAAGCAAAAAACGCCCGGCTGGCTGGAGCAGCAAGGGGGGGGGGGAGAACAAACCAGCCGGCCGGAGCAGCAAAGGGGGGGGGGCGGGAAACAAACCTGCCCCCAGCCAGGGGGGTGGGGGAGACAACAAACCGGCCGGAGCGGCAAAAGGGGGGGTCGAGGGGGGCCCGGGAAACAAACCTGCCCCCGGCTGGAGTGGTGAAGGGGAAGCGGGGAGAACAAACCGGCTGGCTGGAGCAGCAAAGGGGGGGGTGGACAAACCGGCCGGCCGGAGCAGCAAAGGGGGGGGGAACAAACCTGCCCCCGGCCGGAGCGGCAGGCGGAGGGGACGACAAACTGGCCCGCCTGCCGGAGCGGCGAAGGAAAGAAAAAATAAAAACAAACAAAAAATACCTGCGGGGCGGTGGGAGCGTTGGTGCAGGAGGACTCCCAGCCCTGCAGACCCCGGGCAGCGGAGTGCGCACCCCGGCTAGCGGGAGGGGGGGGGGAGAGAAGGGGGGTGGCCAGGGCTTCCTTAAGTGGGGCACTTGCCACGCAGCCCCTCCCGCTGCGCCGCCTGCCGGGAGGGCTCCGCGCCGCTCCGTTCGGCAGGCAGGGAAGGACGCGGGTTGCCCTACCGGGCTTGATGCAGGGTGCTCCCCTCCTCCGCCCCCTACAGGGCAGCGGGAGCAGTAAACCAAAAAGAAAAAACCTGCAGGGGCGACCAAAGCGGTGAAGAACAAAACAAAACAAAAACAAAAACAAAAAAAGGGATTAGATGGAATGCCGCCCTTTGAAATCTGCCGCCCCAAGCACGAGCTTGCTCGGCTGGTGCCTGGAGCCGGCCCTGACTGTCGTTATATTCAAACCAGTGACCTAGGAGTGAAAAACCCTGAAATCCAGTATCAATTCCTTGTGTCATCCAAGAAACTAACATTATATTTTCATATGGATGTGAACATCATACAAATATTGTGGGGGTTTTGTGTGTATGGTGCCTAGCATAATGGGGTCCAGATCTTTGGTTGGTGTTCCAGGTGCTGCCACAATACAAATAAATAATAAAATAAAATAATAATAATGAGACAAGGTGGGTGAAGTAATATCTTCTATTGGACCAACTTCTGTCATTGAGAGACAAGCTTTCGAGCTACACAGAGCTCTTCTTCAGGTCACCAACTTGCCTCTCTAATGTCTTGGGACTGCCATGGCTACAACCACACTGAATACAATAATAATAACAACAATCATTTAATACTTGTCTGCCCCTGCTACTTTCCCCACAGTGACTCCTTCTCTTATCTCCTGATTTAGTGACAATGGAACATGGATGCCAATACAAACATCTTAAAGTTTAACAAGAATAAAAATGAAACACTATTTATTTACTGTCCTGCTCAAATGCAGCTGTCTTCATCTTTTTCAGTTTCTCTGTATAGTACTGACATTACTTTTGTTTATCCTAACTAAAGCCTGAGCATATTTTACCCCATATGCTGTATTAAATCTTAAACAAACAACACTGACAGATTTCCCCTCTCTTTTTGGCTATCTCAGGACTTGCTTGGGCATGTTTCATGCTACATACAAAGACACTGATTCATCCCAATTTGTCCTTCACTGCTTACTACCAATTTTTGATGTACACTTTACCTAAAGGTGCATTGCGTAGTGTCAGAATTGTGTCCTGTATCACTGGGGCTGAGCCCTGGTACCAGGGTTGCCATTAAAACTTTACATCTGAAGTGATTCTGGTTACAGAAGCTCTTATCTGAAAGATAAGAAGATACCAGGGTTACTGCAGACTGCTGCAGCAGTAAAGGTTGAGTTTTAAATGTTCCTGCTGCTCCACTACCCCTAAGTCTACCACTGTCTTTTATATCAACATTGTACCCAGTAGTTTGGACAACTTGTTGTCACTCATGGAGCCCAATGCATGCTCAGGAACATCTGAGAATATGTCTAGCTCATAGTGTACTGGAATTAGTGCTCTGCTCAGAATTCCTACCTGAAGGGAGACTGAAAGCTCAAGTCTCTGCCCCTTCCATTTTGATGTGTGGTAAATGCTCTAGGATTGATATGATGTCAGTTGCATGGTCTCTTGTAGGTTGGCTGACAGGAAATGCATTCCCAACTCCCATTTTACAGCTGCCCAGTGAGGACCTGGTTACTGTTTGAGAAATATGGCTAAAATGAGTTTGAGCTTTGTTTGAGCTGGGTTATTCAGTAAGGTAGCTGCTACAGTGTAGACGGGACTTCAACACTAGAGTTCAAACCATGTTAGTCAAAGCCATATTGAAAAATGGTTCTTGCTTGAAAGGCACTAGCACTGTTTCGAACCCTAGGATAAGATTGTGTCTACACAAAGAAATTTTATCAAATTGATTTGTATTGGTTCTACATGCCTAGTGTTTGTTGCATTTGTTTGTTGCATATTATCTCACAGTAGATTGAAAGCTATTTTAGGGCACAGACTGTGTCCTCCTGTATGTTGGTACAGCACCTAGTGTAATGAGGGCCCAAACCAGCTGAGACCTCTGGGTGTTAACAGAATACAAATAATAAGTAAAATACTAATAGAAGTATATGGAAACAATTATATGTCCATGGAAATGGCTGGTGGGGATAGGCTGGCCAGGAGATACCGTCCACAGCCATCTCATCCCTTCCTTCAACAGGAGGGCATCAGATTTATTTTAAGCAGGCCGGGATTAAATCAGTGACTCTCAACCGCTTTCATGCAGTGAACTTATACTACAACAGAAACAATTCCTTCCCCATCCACTTCTCTCCCCCAACGGACATCAACCCATAAAAAAAGGGAGGCTGTAAGAAATCATGGATTAGGTCACCTCCCCTTTCCACAGAATCCAAGTTGCAGCCATTACATTGAGGGAGGGTATGTTCTCCCTGTGAACAGAACTTCCATTCACCGTGGAGCCAGCACAACTTACAGTAGCAATAGCTAGTGAGACATTCAGGTGTGTGTCAGGGGGAGAATGGGTGTACAGGTCTGTAAAGGCCCGGACTCACCCCTGCAGCACCTCCTGCTGGTTACTCCGGGGAATCAGTTCAATCCAGCCTCCGGAGCGCCCTCTGCAGGCCGGTGATCCGCCTGTCCTCTTCTGGCACCCGTGTCCCTCCCAGGACCCGGTGCCCCTATTACATCAATAAAAGTGTTGTCATAGAGACTGAAGGGCTCAGAGCATTGATATATCTCGAGTGGTAGCTCAGAGCCTCCACCGAGATCAGCAGTGACTGTAAAGAGTAACCCTCTGGTGACTGTTTGGTGGCAGCTGTGAAATGAGTTTGGAGAGCTCAGTTCTCAGGGAAGCAGCCACTTCCCAAAAGCCACCACCCCAAAGCTATTGTTACTAATTGGCTACTGTGTCATCAGAAAGGATGTGGATGGCTGTGTAGGCTAACCTGCCCCAGCTCCTGGGAGAAGGGGGGACCTCTCCAGTTCAGTGTTGAGTCACCCTGATGGGGCAGGGTTGCTCCTGCCAATTGTACACAGGCAATGGTTTATATGGATGCTAAGGATACACAGCTATACTTTGGTGCTTCCGCAACAGGCTCCAGGTTACTTTCTCTCTGATTTAATTTTAGTGACTGTCGTGGGATGCCAATTCAAACACCATAGGGCCAAAATCATCCTTGGTGTAAAAGGGTGCAACTCTGCCGAGGACAGTTGCTTATCGGAGGGCTGAATTTGGTCCTTCATCTTGTTTGGTCTGTTTGGCTGTCACTGAGCTCACGGCTCTCTAAACCGTGGGTGTGTTTGATCCCAGGTTCTTATCTGCTTTTTGTTTAGTTGTCTTTGGCCTGTTTCCTGGTCAAGGTTCATATGTGCTCAAAAAGCTGGGCAATTCATCCTTCCCACATGAGTTATTGCAAGGAAACTTACACAGGCCATTTGTTTTGACACCCATTTTAGTTTGTTCAAAATCCTAGCAAGTCCTGCTCTCTCACATTACACAGAATGCCTGTGGATCACTGCATGGTGGGATCAGCATCCAGACTCGGTGCACAGGTAAAAACACACAGCGTTCTCCCCACTTCCCAGTTTTTCCCACAGCATTAAACAATCTCAGACGATGGTAGTGAGCACACTCAGGGCGGTCTCCCCAACATCCCTCCTTAGAAATGGGCTCTTCTTGGCTGAACAAAGAGGTCTCTCAACCTGTTCCAAGAACCACGATGGAAAATTGCCTTTCTTGTTCTTATGGGTCAGGTGTACAACACCCAGACCACTTTAAGCCTTGTGTCCCTCTCTCCATTTTTCACATCCTGTTGGGCGATGCTTGGCTACCTACTACCTCATTGGTGTTCTGATCCTGTTGTCTGCCCCGCCACCCCACTAATGATTCCTTTCCCCTTCTCCTCCTGTCCATGTGTGACTGGGGTCCTAGTGGGGGGCAGCTGTGGTCACTCAATTAGGGTGAACTGCAAAGAATGGGGCAATCCCCAAAAAGCTGGTGGATATTCCAATACCAAGCCAGCATAAAACAGCTTCTTTAATACCTTACTGGTTACTCAGAAGTCCAAATGACACAGTTCCCTTAAAGTGATCCAGCCTCAGGCCTCCATCCAGGTACCTAAGCCAAATATGATGATTTCTGAAAATCTTATTTCATCATATAAAAGAAAAGGTTCTATCAATCCCAAAGGATCACACACACAATCTCCCAGGTTATTGAATATTCCAGCTCTAACCCAAATACACGCTACAGCCAATTCTTATTAACTAAACTAAAATGTATTAAAAAACAAAAGAGCGAGAGTATGGTTAAAAGATCAATATATGTACAGATATGAGTTCAATTCTTAAGATTCAGATTCATAGCAGAGATCGTGAGCTTTGTAGTTGCAAAGAGTTCTTTCAGAAATAGTCCATAGATTATAGTCCAGTGTTTATATTGCAGTTAGAACTGGGATCTCAGTCCTTGTGACTTACGCTTCTCGTGCATGAAACCTTAAGCAGATCTGAGATGAAAAGAATCAGGACTCAAGGATCTTTTATACAATTTCATGTCCTCTTTGACAAGTTGGAATTCCTCTGGGAACTAAAGGTAATTAGGATGACTTTGAAGGAGCTCCATCACCCATACTTAGCTATACGAATTAACATAAGGCAATTGACTTGTTCCTCCACCATTCACAGATTATTTGCTATACATTTCAAAGAGAGATGAATACAGAGCTATCCCATGTTTACAATTCATTTAAATGCTAGGATGTTCTTTTGATCTCTGAATTATCAGAATATAGCATAGACAGGGACTGTTGATTACATTGTTTACTGTTACCCATATACATGTAAATATGCAAAACCACAAACATTATCGCCCCACATGTCTTTAAGGGTTGAATTTGAGCCATTTATTTTGCAGGATGTTTAACCCTTTCTAGCCATGTGTCACACTGTGAATGCCCCAGCGTCCCTCCTGCATTCCGTATTCTCCCCACAAAGTCCTAGTTGTCTTGCTCTTCTCTGCTCCACTTCCCCTAGCCTTCAAGCTTCCCATCATTCTCTCTCTTTTCTGCTCTCCTAGTTCTATGGGGGTAGAGAAATTAACATCACTTTGTTCTTCCACTGCTCCCCCCAGCCCTAGGAATGTTTCCCCCTCTCGGCTTTCTTATAGCAGAAATTTAAAGCTAAGAAGGAGCCACACCAAAAATAATCATCTTCCACTGCAGCTGAAAAGGACAATGGCAAGCATGAAGGGAGCTGAAAAACCTCAAGGAGGCACTATGCCAGGGAAGTCCCTTTGGAGAATGCGAGAGCAAAGAGGCTATGCTGAGGACAGCGGGGACAGGACAGAAAGTCTAAGAAAAACTCTGTCCTCAGAACCTCATGGAAAACGTCAGCTACAACATGTGTCCTCCCACTCCATGCAGATCTCCCTTCCGTTGAGATGAGAACACGTGTGTAAGATCTACAACTGTAGGGAGAACACATTGTTGATGCTAAGATCTACCATGTGGCTCTAAAGCAGAATTTTGCTTAGTGTTTATTAAAAAGGCCTTGAGTCCATCTGAGCTTGTGTTTCTTAAGTCACCCTTGCAGTGCACAAGACAGTGGTGATTATAAGGTGATTTGGTCCCTTCCACACAGACAATACCACAAACTGTTCATTGACCGGCTGAATTTTGGCCCTTAAAATTCTATGAGCATTAACTAATCTTCAATTTCTTGTTTTAGTGACAACCAAACCTGCCTGTTAACACTGATGCGTTACAGTTTAAAAATAATAAACTCTGTGACTATTTACCGCTTCTGGTGCTTGGCTGCATTAATCTTGGAGTCCCTTTGGATAGCATTGAGCCTACTCCTGCCCATACAACCTGCCCCCTGGTCACATTTACTTCATTGTTACATCTCCAATAAACAACTCTGTCAGATTTTTCTTAGGACTGCTTGTGGGGCAAAATCCAGATGTGCTCAAAAACATGTTGATTTATCCCAATTCAAACTTCACATCTACTACATCATATGATTGCAGTGCAAGCTTGCTGTGGCCATATTACTCCCCCCTACCCCCACTAACAGAGGTTTCACCCAGCTTGTTCAAAACACTGGGGTTCAGATTGTAATGCTGGGGGTGGGGGACATCACACTGCCGCATTGAAGCTGTTGGGCGTGATAGGCACCTTCCATTCTGGCTAAAATGAGGGAATAATTAAATGCTCCTTTGTTTAGGGAAAGCTAACACAATGGAAAACCACCACCAGAGCACAAGCAAGCCTGGGTAATGGCATTTCCCAGGCGTCTGATAAAAAACATAGGTGCAGGGGATTTGATTTGATTGCAGGTGTGTGAGAGTGAGCAGAAACACCACAGAAGCACACACAGGAGACAGCAAGGAAGCCTGACACACACCCAGAGAAGCACGTGTAATGTGACTCTGAGAAAAGGCCACGAGAGAGGGAGAGCGCTTTTGGGAAGAGTGCTGACTGGAAAGAGACGTGGAACTGTGAGCAAAGAAACTGTCTCCTGTTTAAGCCCTACTGTGTTCAGGTGAACAAGACTTTATGTACATTCTTTGTAAATAAACAGGATTGCATCAAAGACATACATAACTCCATGATCATTTTTCTCCTCTTAAAAGACATAACCCACAAGACCCCAAATTTGGTTAACAACATGGGTCAAAAGGGGTAACAATCTCTTTATACGAACCAAAAGATCCACTTCAGCTTGGTTCTCAGAAACCTCAGTGAAGAGATGGCAAAATTCTTCTTATTGCCTGAAAGCACTGGGCCTGGATCATTTGTAGAGGGGATCAGTACAAACCATAAAACCGTAAGTGGTGCTTTTTGCACTACTTTCCTGTACAGCACTATTTTTATATGCACTAACTCATGATAGAGATTCTGACAGATTTCCCAGCTTCTAATTTCACACCAGCACTCTGGCAACTGTTGGTTACATGAAAACGTGATATGAGGACAATATTACAAAAGGACAAATTTAAAAAACAACAACAATGCAGTTTAATATGATGGGTTACCTCCACCTCACTTCCTCTCCCTGGGTACAGGACTTGACATACGTAAGCACGGTTTCTCCCTTTGTTACATGTAGTTCCCTCCACTCTAATTTCTCATGGCTCTATCTTTTTTGGGTGCTTGTGGTTCCTACCCACACCCAATTTTAAAGTGAGAAATGTAATCATCAAATCACCCAACACATTGCCAAATGAGATGGGCAGTAACCAAGCAGGGTATTTCTTTGGTCAGAAGAGCCTCTGTAAACCATTTGGGACAGATTTTGATACTCTTACTCATAAGTTCCTTACTTTACTAGTGTCCCATTATCAATGAGCTCACTTGTGGAGTAAGGTGTTTCTGAATGTGAGTGACATTATCAGAAGCAAGCTCTCCGATACAGCTAGCAGGAAGAGTCACTTTGAAGACTAAGAACTGTGACAGACAGCTCTGGAGCACAGTTTGAGACTCCCTGCCGCAGGCCACACGATGTCTTTCTCCTGATGCCAATGAGAATAAGATGTAGGCACCACTGAGTGAAATCTATGGCTTGTGTTATGCAGTTGGTCAGCCCCCATAATCAGAATGGCCCCTTCTGGCCTTCACATCCATGAAGACTGCATAGAGCAAAAGCGGTATGTGGCCTCTGAGTCACAAGATGAGCTACTATTTGACAGCCCAAAACAGCTTACAAAATAGTCCAGAAGAAACAATAAAATACAATGAACTGGGCGGAGCTCCCCTGGGGATCACCAGTGATCACGGTCAGGACTCAACATGGTTAGTGATACGCCACCAGGGCCGGCTCCAGGCACCAGCATTCCAAGCAGATTGCTTGGGGCGGCAATCTGCAAGGGACGGCAGTCCATGTGTTTTTGCCGCCCCAAGCAGAGCGCCGAATTGCCGCCGCGGACGGCGGGGGCAGTTTGTGTGCCGTTAGGGCGGCATGCGTGTTTCCGCGGCGGCGGAAATTTGGCGGCAGCTTCTATGTTCAGCTGCCCGCGGCGGCAATTCGGCGGCTTCTGTCTTCCGGCTGAAGACAGAAGCTGCTGCCGAATTGCCGCCACCACGGAAACGCGCGTGCCGCCCTAACGGCACACGGACTGCCCCCGCCGTCCGGGGCGGCAATTCGGCGCTCTGCTTGGGGCGGCAAAAACAGTATAGCCGGCCCTGTATGCCACACAGCTAGTTTGCACTGTTCGCTTTTTCATACCCTTTGCTTTTTCCTCCACCTTGAAGTGGTTAACATTTTCTCCAGGATCCTCCCCTTCTCCTTGCAACCAGGGGGCATAGTAAATGCTGTGGGGAAACATGTTCTGGAAACATGGCTTCCCCTTAGTGCAGCACTGTCATCTCCATTACGTCGCACAATTGCAAGGTGCCGGGCGTCACGATGGGATTGTTCATGACATCATCCATTCACTGACCACACAAACCTGACACCATCAAATGTGGGGGGTTTTGCATGGTGCCTCCAGCTCTCACATCACCTCTGAAAATAAAGCACAGAAATTAATCAAGGTGGGAAGAGGTGGGGTGGGGCCGTGGGGGAAGGGGTGGAGTAGGGGCGGGGCAGGGCCTGGGGCTGAGCAGAGGTTGAGCACCCCTGGGGAAAATTAGAAGCTGGCTTGAGGTCCACAAAATTTTTTAAATCAAAATGGGGGTCCTTGGGCTGCTAAAGTTTGAGAACCGCTGTTGTAATCCATTATTCTGAACAGCATCTAGTGCAATATTTATTACCTTGGCTTCAAGTTACGTCCCAAAACCAATGAGCAGCATATTCAAGAATGATCCTACTATTTTCATAACATAGTTACAGGAAACATGGAGTGAATTACTCTGCAGGCTGAAATAGGAAAACTATACTGGCTGGCAGGTCTGTTGGATAGCTCAGGCACTCCAAGCTAAGCTTTCCAGATGCAGAGACACGAGAGAGTTACAAATAAAAGGGTCACAGGTCAAATGTGACATGTGACTCCTGTAAATGCTACCAAAGCAAATGTACTGAGTCTATAGCTTGAAAGTAGGGGAAAGGTCAAAGCAAAGAGCTGAACGGCCATGCTGTCTCAATAGCAGCCCAGTAGAAATGAACCTGAGAACAGGGAAGGCTGTGTCTAACAAAAGGGGAGGTGGTTTTGAATGATAACTGGCAGGCTTTGGAAGTGAAGTCAGCAGGCTCGGTGTTCTGAGCCCTGCAAATACGTGCTGTACGTTCTATGAGGTGTTGTCTTGAAAAACGGGTCAAACATACAGCCCAGCGTCTGGATACTTAATGTAAACATAAAACGGGATACATTCTGCCTCTGCTGGGGCGGGAGTAATTTATCTCCTGCAGCACTGGGACTCGAGTGACATGAACAAAACAGGAACTTAATGTTTCCACCACCACTACTTAAAAAGGGGGTTTGGTTTCAAAAGGCCTGTTTGTTCTATCAGATTGCAGGGGTATTATTTCTGATGCAATGTAACTACTATACGCCTACCTGATGTCACCCAGGGATGGGTGCCAGAGCAGAGATTTCCTGCTGTTTAGAAACTGGAACTGCAGACTTTTGTGGCTGATACACTAGGCCAGGGGTGGCCAGCCTGTGGCTCCGGAGCCACATGCGGCTCTTCAGAAGTTCATATGCAGCTCCTTGTACAGGCACCGACTCCGGGGCTGGAGCTACAGGCCCCAACTTTCCAATGTGCCGAGGGGGGGGTGCTCACTGCTCAACCCCTGGCTCTGCTACATGCCCTGCCCCCACTCCATCCCTTCCTGCCCCCTCCCCATAGCCTGCGGTGCCCTCGCTTTTCCCCCCTCACCCCCAGAGCCTCCTGCACGCCACGAAACAGATGATGGGGAGGGAAGGAAAGGCGCTGATTGGCAGTGCTGCTGGTGGATGGGAGGCGCTGGGAGTGGGGGGGAGCTGATGAGGGGGCTGCTGACTTATTACTGTGGCTCTTTGGCAATGTACATTGGTAAATTCTGGCTCCTTCTCAGGCTCAGGTTGGCCACCCCTGCACTAGGCGGTCTCTCTCCCCTACAAAAATGGTGAGTCTTGGCCCCCACCATTACATGCCTCCCATTCAGTGAATGATCTAATTCGCAGCAGAGCACAAACTGATCCCAGGCTGAGGTTTGGAATAGCTCATATGCCACTGATAGGAACTGAATGGTAGGCACTGGCTGGTACATCTTAGGCCAGTAAACTATGACAAATTGGGCCAGATCATCAGCTGATTTCAGTGGAGCGATGCTGAGGAACA
This sequence comes from Emys orbicularis, assembly GCF_028017835.1. Classification (NCBI taxonomy): domain Eukaryota; kingdom Metazoa; phylum Chordata; order Testudines; family Emydidae; genus Emys; species Emys orbicularis. Next base: position 33,278,123 of record NC_088685.1, read on the forward strand.
ACCCCATTGACTTCAGCATCACTTGCCAATTTACACCAGCTTGGGATCTGGCCCATTTAATTCAGAGGAGCTCTGCCGATTTGTGCCGGTTTGGGATCTGGCAAGTAGATTCAGCAGAGAGGCAGCACGTATTAGTGGATTGTGCATGGGACTAGGTACCACACACCCCTGCCCTTGTCACTGACTCACCGCTGGCCTAGAACAAGTCACTTGAGCCAAAATTTTCAAGCACAGGGGCCTAAAGATAGTCACCTAAATCCATGTTTATGCACCTGATTTTCTGAAGCATTGAGCACCCAAAGTCAACGGCAGCTGTGGGTGCTCAGCATGTCAAAATCAGGCAATTTATCTAGGTGCCTAAAACATGGATTTAGGACCCCACATTTGAAAAGTTTAGCCTTCCTCCCATGCAGGAAATACATCTTACTTCCCTCTCACATAGGGCTGTTGCGAAGGCTTGCTTAGATGATGCTTTTACAGGGCTTTGAAGATATAGAAGTAAACTCTCTTAGTTACACCCCTTCAATGCCATGGAAGTGAACAGAGTTGCACTGGTGTAGTCAGGCTGTACAGTGCTATATAAATGCTAAGAGATTCTCATGGCTATCCCCAAAGCCTGGGAACCACGGTGCTAGAAGAGAAAAGGGAAAAGAGGACTATGTTATAATGCTGCCTTCTGTGATAGGTCCACTCCCCAGACTAACCAGTAACCGGAGTGTGGGATTCTCAGGGAAGGCTGAGTTTGGTCTGGGATGTGGTTTATGTTAAATTAAGTTGGTTTGATTTTACAGGTGCTACAATAAAACCTCTTGGGAGCACGTTGAAGCTTCCTGCAGCTTTTGGCAGTTTTTTGTTTGTTGGGGAGGGGAGTGGAAATTGTGAGGGTTTGGGGTTTTTTTTGACAGCCTCAAGCACCCACCTTACAAAGTGCCTGGCATAGGCAGAGCCCCATTGGTGCTAGTGGGGCTCAATGCACCACACAAATAGACTCCTATGTATGTACATTGCAGGTTGGGATCTAGGGCAAGTACAAAACCTCAGCAGAGTCAATAGTATAGAATTCCTCTAAAAGCCCAATTTTCTGCCATTTTGGCTTTCTTGTGGTCTGTGTTCTTCATAGCAAAATGTGACTGTTCTGTTCTCATTACAAAAATAAAACTCTCAAGCCCAGCAATATGTCCAATATCCTCCTTACTATATGTTGCATGAGATGCTTTCTAATTACTTTGGTATGCAGCCAGGAGAAAAGTGCAATAGCTTGAAAGAGTTCCCAGGAGTGAAAGAAGCTGTTTTCCACCAGTTGGCTTACCCTAGTCACATACCGTTACTTAGGCTGCTTCTCACTCCCCGGTTGTTTTCTTTCCCCTCATTTGTTTGGTTTGGTTTTAATCAAATCTGTAAGTAAAACCAGTTGATATCATATAAAAAACTCACTTTCTTTCCTGGCACTTTGTGTTTCTGCCTAATACATAGACATTTGGAAGGGGAAAAAAAGAAGGAACAACAGAGATAGGCCCAAATTAAAACCCTGGATCCAAACTCTCTGGGACTTTGGATCCAGACTTTGTGGCTTGGACCCATTTCTAGTTAATGTCCAGGGTGATAGGAGCTGGGAATTTTTCAGAGTTCATGGGGAGCTGGCTCAGCCCTGAAAGCAGGGGAGGAAATGTGTCATTCTCCAACAGTCAATCCTCTGGCTGAGTAAAGCCATGTTGATGGGCTCTAAAGGGAGACTTAGGCAGTCCTCCTAGGCTGCCTAGAAACTGGGAAGTGTGTTTGGATGCATCTTTATAGCTTAGCCAGGCCACCAGTTTAGTATCTGGGCATTAAAACATAACATCAATAACTCTATAATTTCAGTGCTCTGATTTAAACCTACAAATTCAGGTAAATTCAGAGCTAAACTAAGACCACCGCCCTTCCTGCAAATCCTTTCACTGTCTCTTTTTCTGCATCATGTTCAAGCTCACCATTCTCATTTTCCCGGCACCGCCACCACCCCTGTTTCGTCCTTCAGCCCATTTCCTCCAGCTCTTACTCCTTATGCTCAGACTCTCTCCTGACTGCTCTGTCTCTCTCTTTGACTCCCAGCCTTTCGTCTTCTTTAGTACCCCGCACTATGTTTGGAACAACCTCCCGACCACCCCCACCTCCTATGCAATACTGCCTTGAAACCACATTTGGCCGAGCTGCTCTCTCTCTCTCTCGTGCACGCTGGGTCTTGGGTTTGGTTTTTCTGCACCAATGTAGCTGCACTGGTGCAAGGCTCTTGCGTAGTGCTGATGAGCTGCACTGGTATAAAAAGTGCCTTATGCCAGAGTAATGCATCTACTAAAAGTCTGCACCGAGTCAGCTGCACCCATGTAGCTGAAAAAGCCCCAATGTAGACAAGGGGTAACATTTCAAAAGCACCTAACCTTAATTCTGCCATTGCCTAATTTTTGAGTGCTTGATGTTGCAACCTTAATAGGTCACTTGTAACATAACTGTTTGTGTTTCGAGCTATGGCCACACAACATTCTGCAGTTGTAGTGTACTGTACTGTACTTCCTCTGCCCCCTAGAACTTCTTATCTAGAGGCACAACCAGGTCCAATACAAACACAGAGATTGGTGTGCTCATTGTAGGCGGAAGACATCATGAAACAGTTGAGCTAGCTGTGTTCAGACTGAGACTCGGGAATCTCAGGTTCCATTCCAGGCTCTAGAGGGGCATGTGCTCTACGGCTCAGATTCTTCTGCCTCTTCCACCCAAGCTTGACCTCTTCTGCCCCATCCCTTCCAACCTGTCCCCATTCCAGTCCTGTGTCTCCCCAATCTCTGGTTCCTCATCCCAGTTGCATTCTCCTTGCTTACTTGTCCCAATCTCCACTCCTCAAGCTTTGCAGCCCAGTCCCACTGTCCTGGCCCAGCCACTCCCACTTCCCCGTACCATGAGTCCTTGTCCCCAGTCTTCTTACCCAGCCACTCCCAACTGCTCCCTCCCAGCTCCACATCTGATTGCTCTCTCCCCGATCACTAAGAAGTGACCACATCCTGAGAAACAACAGTTTTGCCCATCTCCTCTGAGTGGGGTGTAGTTTTCGAAGCAGTGGAAAGTTACCAAACACAGAACAAAGAAAGCAGCCAGATGACCAAGAGGGGTTTAACTAAGGAAGCACAGGAACAGAGGACTGTACCTAGAGGGCATGGTGTCCCTCCCTGATGGACTGAGAGGGGGACCGCGACCGCCCCCTGGTGGGCAGAACCAGGATATCCGCAACCCCCGTGCAGAGGGGCGGGACAGGAACCGGAACTATAAAAGGCTGGCCTTGCAGCTCAGTTGGAGTAGAGCTGTCTCTACTCCAACTGAGTAGTGTCATCTCCCCCTTGTTGCTGGAGTCCGGACCTGACAAAGGCCGCTATACTGCCAGAAACCCGGAGGGACTGCCGGAGCTGCCAGACACCGGGGACACCGAGGAGCTGTTGGGGCTGCCACTCACTGTTTATCCCAGCGAGACCGATGACAAGCCAGGTACCCCTGGACTGGGAGGATAGGAAGGAGCCCAGGGAAGCTGAATAGGGTTCAGCTGTGTTACTCACTGCAAGCTGGCAGCGTGTTGCGGCCAGATTTCCCTGCTGACCCAGTGGCAGGTCTGCCACTGTTAGGGCCCTGGGCTGGGACACAGTGGAGCGGTGGGCCTGTGAACCCTACCGCCTCCTGCCACCCCACCATCAGGAGTGGCAGCCTCCCCACCTTTAGGCCAGGAGGCCTGCATTGCTTTGATGCCCGCCTGAGCTAGGACACCAGATGGTTTAGCTGCCTCTCTCACCAGAGACTGCCTACTGCTCTGCCTGCCTGCAAGCCAGAGCCATTAACTGATTACGCTCCTGCCCTGATTGAGGGAGTGGTACCTAGACTTGTTGCTGCCCCGCCCGACTGTGGGCCAGAAGCATTAAGTGTGCTGTCTTGCTCCGGCTGAGAGCTGGGGCTAGGGTGACCAGACAGCAAATGTGAAAAATCGGGACAGGGAGTGGGGGGTAATAGGAGCCTATATAAGAAAAAGACCCAAAAATCGGGACTGTCCCTATAAAATCGGGACATCTGGTCACCCTAGCTGGGGCTCTCAGACCCAATTGTTGCCTGGCCTGGCCTGCAGGCTTAGACCTATTGATCATTCACTGTCAGCTAATTCTCCCCCTGAAGAGAGTCACGCTAGGAGCATTGCAGTGAGAGGGTGTGGCCTTCCTCTCTGACGGACAGGGAGGGGACCGTGACGGGACCGTGACGGTCTTACAAGGACGGCGAGCAGAGCTTGAGCTAGTGCTTGTATGTCTAGCCGTGTTGGGAAGCACACCCCCAGCTGCAGCAGAGACACCCTGGGAGAGGACGTGTTTAAGGAGGGGGAAGTCTAAAGGGTCCATCTAAGCAACTGGATAGTGGGCTCCAGGTGGGGTGCGCAACAACGTGTCTGCCCCCCAAGAGTGCGCCTAGGAACCCCCAACTGGGGCAGTGGCCGGCTGCTGTTCAGACTCTGACGACTTACAGCATCCAGGGACCAAGGCTTGGGTCCCCCCTCACAGCAGTCTGCTAAGCAACCTGCAGGAGACACCCAACCACATCTCCGACATGGGTCAGTGGAAGAGCTTGGCTCACAGATGAACACAGGGTCACGATAAGGCACCGGCTGCACTGTAACTCCCATGAGGCACTGCAGCCGTTCAGGTGAATGCAGATGAGTGTCAAACTGAGCCAAAATAAAGCGTCCCAATGGTTCAGCAATGTCTCCACTCGGAATGTTCCACGGCACAAAACATTCACTGCTTGAACTTTTTGCCCTGATTCAGGATGAAAACAAACGTTGAAATTCCAGTTTTCAAGCCTCTCTTGTAATAAACAATTGCATTTGGCTTTGGTACATTGCCCTATCGTAAACGTATTTCAATAGTGCCAAGATTTCACCAGGCCCAGAATACCCTTTGTGGCATGCACCCTACACCTTTCATACATGTAATTAAACTGGTTCTCATTTGGCGCCCTCTCTGTCTCTTTCTCATTAGGTTTTTTATATGGGATACTAATGCTGCATTGTATCGATCACGGCACTGTCATCCACTGATACGAGCAGTACGCATGCAAGGTTTGGGGCTCTACCAAGATCAAAAGTCCATGAGAACAGGCCCAAACTTCTGCTTTTGGAAGCCGTTCCACCCACTCCCTGCTGTGGCCTCACCAACCATGCCCTGCTGAACTTGCTCTCCCCTGACCCATTCCCTCACCATTAGGCCTCTATCTTCCTTCCTCTGGGTCTTCTTGGGGACTAGCTCCTGCAATGTCTCCCCTCCCCCCCCCCCCCCCCCAGCACCAGGGAGCAGAGACCCTTGCAAGGGTTTCTGGGATTCATTGTGCAGAAGGCAGCAGCAGAGGCTGAAGAAGGGGAATGGCACAGCTCACTCATGGGGCCAAGTGCTTGTGGGACTCTTGCCAGCTCTCCCCCGCGCCCCCCCACACACACACACCACCTAAAGTCTCCTTAGGGAAGGAGAAGCCTTACCTGGCAACCCTAAGAAGATGGCTGTGGGAGAAATGGCCAATGAAAATCCTAGGACTAAGGGGAGACGTTGGAGATCTTAATGCATACCCTGAAGAGATTTAGGGCCAAGTGAGTGGGGGGGGGGCCAGGCCCTAACAGTCCTGACCATTATTTATATTGCAGGACTATGCTGGGCCTGAAGTACCAGGTCCATTAGCTCCTCACAGTCTCTGTGCCAGTCTCTGAAACACTTGCTCCTGCCTCTTCTGAAAAGCTTTATCTATGCAGCCAGTTCTCCAGGCACCAGCATCTCTTCCATCCGTCATCCCCCTCCTCCTTCTCATTTGCATTTGTAAATATAGGTTGCACATTTCTCCTAACAACCTGAATAAATATAGTGTGCATGGGCTGGGCTCAGCACAACTAGACACGTACGTCGAAGTCAGGGACTCCCTAAAGCTGCACTGCTCTGCAGATAAGAGGTTTGCCTGCTTGACCCCTCTCTGACATGCCCGTGGATTAACATGCATGTGCAAGAGACACCCTCTCGGCCAACACTGGGGATGGAATCAGAGACCTCTACAGCTAAAGGCACAACTTGCTTGAGGTTAAGCTAAAGAGCTGGGCTCTACAGCTAGGAGTTGTAATTGACTCATCATCTCCTCTGTGCATCAGGCACAACGAGTCACACATGGATGTAAACATGATCCAGTATGCCCTTGGGAACATGGCATCTATATAGAATCATAGAAGAGTTGGGTTGGAAGAGACCTCAGGAGGTCATCTATTCCAATCCCCTGCTCAAAGCAGGACCAAACAACCCCAACTCAATCATCCCATACAGCTCATCTGTGCCTTCCCTTGCATGAACGCTCCCATATCTTCTGGGAGTGCCTAGGGCCAGCCTTTGAAAAAGCTGGCCAGAACTGAGTGACGTTGCAAGAGAGGGGTGAGGGATAAACAACCCTTTGCCTCGGAAAGGAGCGGAGAGAAAAAAAACCAGCAACACAGAGACCATTATTGTGTCTTATTTATCCATCACTGGGCGCTCTGCAGTGCCGAAGAGACGCATTCCCTGCCCTGAAGAGTTTGGAGTCTGGGTTTAGACAGAACCTCGTAAGTGACAACTGATGAAGGAAGAGCAAGGGCTGCAGTTAAGATCATAGGATTGTTTGTTTACCAATGTGTGTCTCTTGCTGGCAAAGACGGGGTTGAGGGAGTGGCCCTTGCAGTGAGCACTGGAGTTGATCCAGGGCAGGAAATCGAATCGGTAGGTTTGAGAGAAAGCAAGAGGCAAGTGCGCTCATCAGCATACAGGTCAAAGTCCCCAAGCATGAGGGGTGGGGTGGGGAGGAGAGTCAGCAGTGAAGGAGGAAGGAGGGGGAGCAGGGAGGAGCTGGGTAGTGGCAGACAACAGCAATGCTAGGAGACAGGAGCGGTGACAGCAGGTAGCTCCAAGGAGATAATTAAATACACACAAGAGACTCATCATAACTGGTTATTAGATCACTTGAGTTTTTCCTTTCACCAGATCTAAGAGTCTGATCTCTGCAGGCAAAGCAGCAGAACGAATAAAGGGAACAAAGAGCCTGCATGAGAAGAGGGTGACTGGGGATAAAGCAAGGGAAGAAAACCACATTGCAGCTATGTCACACAGCCTCTCACTCCAACTTGTGGCCAAACAACACTGAATCATCAGCTTTCAACCCTAACAACGGGCAACCAGCCAGTCCATTCATGCCATCCCTACAACCCACAGGAGAACACACACCTTCTGCATGATCAGGCAGGGTGGCAGCCAACAGCTAACTGGGCCACCTGACCCTCCCCGCAAAGCACAACAAGTACAGCCTAATGCCGGGAAAGCAGAAACAGCTCAAGCCAAGAGCCAGCTCTGAATTTGCACAAAGCTCAGAAGTGTTTGGCTGAAATCACAATACATGAAATGCATTCGGCTCTTTAAATCACTCCCAACAAGGAGCCATGCTAGAGGGTGTTTCATCCCTTGGAGCTCCCCTGGGAGAAAGCATATTGACTCAGGCCCCTCTTTGCACATTGCCTCTAAGCAGCTGGCTGTTGACAAAGCTGAACAGCAGGAACACAGATGGAGATGTCCCACAGGGGAAAATAAACCAAGCACCTGATAAATCTGGTGATACGAGGGCTAAGGTAAAAGGCAAGAGCTTTTCAGCATTTGTTCTCATTGCTGTTTTAATGATTTACTTTTGGTCTTGGGGCACTGACCTTACCTTGGTCATGGCAGGGGCTTTTGGAACAGCATGTCTAAATCAGTCCTCCTTCCCCATGGCTGATATGTAAATTTCTTGTGACTTGTACGGAATGTGAACAACAGTGGAAGTGGGGTCAAATAGTTTGAGCAGGGGGCTGGGAATCAGGGCACCCGGGTTCTACGCCCAGCTCTGTCAGTTGCTCGCTGTCACGTCTATCCAATGATCCAGTCCTTTGTAAAGAGCTTTGAGACAGTGGCGTAGCTAGGAGCGGAAATTTGGGTGGACGGGCAATGACAGACTCTGCTAGCTCAGCTTCTCCCCCGCCGCCACGCCCTCTGCCTAGCCCTGGTGCCCCTGGGCACAGGGCTTCACCTACCAAGCTGGGCACACACCTGGGGCAGTGCAGAAAATGGCAAGGCAGAGCTGCCGGAGCATAGCTTTCTGAAGGGCGGGTGCATAGCTCCCTCCTGGATTTCAGCTGCCCAAGCGATGCTAAGCTGCAGTCTACCCAGGCCCACCCATGGCTATACCCCTGCTTTGAGAACTTTGGAGTTAAGACATCACCAAACCTGTTAGCACAAAGAATTATTACAGTGTCTTTGAAGGTAAGTTAAGCCATGGAGAGCCTAGAGACCTGCCTGGCCCCAGGAGTGATCTCCTGGACTTTATTTATTACTGTTTGCAAGGTCCATGCAATTCTTTTTTTAAATAAAGAGTAAAATTAAAGGTGGCATATTGCTGGGAGAATCCCAACAATATCCTTGTCTGGGGCCGGCCTTTCAAGCCAGAGCCCAAGGTAGTACTCCTAGCTCTGTGGTGACAAACAGGTGAACCACCCAATTCTTGGGCACAAACTCTCTCCCCCACCCCCAGAGGTGACCACAATCCAAGGGCTCAAGTAACTCTCCTGGGTAGCTGTGGCTGGAGATATGTATGGGCTTCATCAGTCTCTCTTCTGAGCACTCCCTTTGTCTCCATCCATTCCAGACTTGCACCTTCTTTCCCACCACCCCACCTACTTGAAACAACCTCCCAGGGAATGTACACGCAGTCCCACTACTCTCCTCGCTCAGATGCCTGAACACCTACCTTTTCCATGGAGCGGTTGAGCTGGAGGGACTGGGACCACCCTGCACTTCCTAGTGTAGCACTCGGCTTTGCATGGAGTTCTCTTGCCTTTATACATTTGGGGCTAGAATTACTACTGGCACAAGTGGATGCAACTCTGTTGAAACGACTGGAGTCAGATTCCTCGGCCAACTTGGCTTATTGTGCCAGACTGGTAGCTCCAGGAGCAGCTAACTGTTGGGCACACGGTGTTGCACCCCCCACCCCCACCTGTGCTGACAGTGCTACAGAGTCAGTCATAGACCATGCATTACACCTGCTATTCAAAGCCAGCACTGGCTTCCAGGTGCAAATCAAGCTGCATGAGCCCCATGTGATTTGGGTCCTGGATTCCTTTCAGATTGCCTTTCCCTTCTGTAACATCATGGCTGTTGAGATCAGCTAGGTGTGAACTCCAATTCAATCTCAGTGCAGGACCCTCTACTCTATAGTTGTTTTTTTCCCCTTCTTCAACATGTTGGTCAAACAGAAGGCTAAGTTCATTGACCTACAGGGCAGAGCACAGCTCATCTGTTGATTCAGGCGATTGCCCGAAAAGATTGAGGATAGAGGAGGAGTATTGGAGTTCAGTAGAGTGGACATTGGGCACCGGATTGTTTTCTTTGGTATATTTGTACACACACCCAGAGACTGTGTGATGGGCATATTTTATATATTGCAAAATAACTCAAGCTTAATCTGCTGAGCATGCCATCAATTCACAAACCGTGTGCACAGGCAAAGAAATCAATCGGACAATGGAAATATAGCCCTGTACAAACAAGAAACCACAAAAAACACTGAAGGCAAATATTTAAATTACCAAAAATAAAATTTAAAAGATCTGAAATACCTTTCACTGCACCATAAGTGATGCATCTAATGACCAGGCCAGGGAAAGAGCTGTCACGATGACCTTTCTGCCAGGAGCCTGACAGCCTCTGGGGCAGATTTAGAATTCAGATTTCACGTTTAAAAAAAAAAAAAAAGATTGAAGTCAAAGCAGCAGCCACCCCTCTGTTATAAAGCTCAAGCTCACCTCTCCGAGAGGTAACTCAGAGCCTGCTGTAGGCGGACTGGTTGAAAAGTACACGTTCTGAATCTCTAGGAGTTGATTTACCTTCACATCAGCTCCATCAGGCCTCTCCTTTGCACATAAGAGGATTAGCCCCACAACCAAACTTTTTTTTCCCCATTAGAGAGAGAGTGTGACTAAACTGCCAGACTGACATCTTTGGAGAATGAAATGACAAAAAGAGCACAGGCAATAGCAGTGCCAGCTTTTCCACAACAATCTCACAAGAGCTGGTTTGTTAACAGTTCCAACTGTGGTTGTTTGGTTTGGGTTTTTTTCAAATGGGTCCTGAGATCAAACCTATTTCACGAAGGCCAATGCCATACGTGGTAAGTTTTGGACACCACCACCATAGGCTGAATTTGATCTAGCCACCCTAGATGAAAGGCTCTGCATCCACTAAACTGCTCAGTTCCCCCATCCATAGCAATTGCAGTCTTCACAGACTGGGCATATCACTGCAGGCAGTGGCACTCTGCCACTGAGGGCTGGCTTGCAATGGAACCAATGCAAATTGGCTCAACCCTGGTGCATGCAGGGTTTCATGACTCTGCATCTCCCAACACACTTGTGTGTACACGTACACACACACACTCACTCACTCAGTAGGGTCTTACTATGCCCCAGAATGCAGCAGGTCAAGGCCAGGGATGCTGATCCGCTGGCCCTTAAGCAGGGCCGGCTCAGGCTTTTTTGCCGCCCCAAGCGGCGAAGGAAAAAACAAAACCAAACAAACCTGTGCCACCTCATTCCTCGGCAGCAATTCGGCGGCGGGTCCTTTGGTCCGAGAGGGACCTGCTGCCGAAGACCCAGACGTGCCGCCCCTTCCCATTGGCCGCCCCAAGCACCTGCTTTGTGCGCTGGTGTCTGGTGCCGGCCCTGCCCTTAAGGGGGCAGGGATACAAGTGATACAGACACTGCTATAGCGGAGACATTCTGCCAGCTATGCTGCTCCTCCCCAATGGGAGCCCTGTGTACCCAGGAGCCTCTTTTCCACCAGGAGAAGCGCTGAGTTCCAATTCTGCTAAGGCTGTGCTTTAACCTGGTAGCCATGGGAAAGAGGGGTCCTGGCTGTAAAAAAGTAAAATGTCTTCCAAACAAGTAAACAGGTTACCAGAGAAAAGTCAGCTGCCTCCCCAAGAGCTACTGCAGCACCAGCAGTATTCCAGCTTCTCTCAAAGCTGCTGTTTATAGATTTAAAAAATTAGTAATTTTGCAAGGCCCACCCACTACTGCACAGAGAAACAGGAGCATTCTTTACAAATAGCCTTCACTGCAGCAGCACTGGGAGGAAACACACACAGCAAGGTAATTCTGAATCCATAGTTGCAGACAAGAGCTGGAGACACTGCTGGAGTCCAATAGAAGGAGAGGCGCATTTGGGGGAGTGGCAGTGGGTTATAGAGCCTTTTGCCTGTGCGCTCACCTTGTCTGAAACGAGCACTGAGCAGGTTTGTATTGACCACAGCAGATTGTGATAGGAGCTTGGTGCTCACCAGGGACAGGTCAGGTGCTCATGTCACAAAAGCCAAATCCCCCCCACCGGCACCTTCATTAGTAGAATCAGCCGAGTCACTATAGGCTGAGAAGTGTGGCAGGTCGGGGTGGGGGAGCTTGTGCTGCCATCCCCCCTACTGTACCTCTTCTGTGGCTAAGCAGAGATCTTCACGCTCCAGCCCACAGTCTGGCACTACTTTTCACTAGCACTAAAATAAATAAAATAAACCCCACCACCCTGCAAAAAAACCCTTGAGTTTAATCCCCCCCCCTGGACAAGATAAGGAAGGATCCACTCATTCAGCTACTTACCTGTAGTTCTACACTGGCTTCTGTCAGCTCCCTTAGGAAAGCCCATGGTACCCAGTTCCAGCTAAAAGCAGGGAGAGGCGGATCCCTTGAGAACTGGAGTGACGGGTGATGCCCAGTGTTCCATTCAGGGCTACTGTAACGTCTCCAGCTGGACAGAATTACGTTTGCAGAGGTACCAAACTGTAAACAATGAGCCGACTGTGTTTACCGAAGGGCAATCAGGCTATGCAAATTGGTGCTTATGATGCAGCAGCTCTTCCCATTTTTTTTTTTTTTTTAAAGTACATATTGCCTTCGGGGACAGGCTGAGAGTTTAGAAAATGCTTTCTATACGACAAGAGGTTATGCTGAAAGAAACATCTTCTGAACTTTTTTTAAACCTCTCAATCAATTAAAGAACTAGAATATTAGTGACAGCAGAACTCCACAGTCATTAGATTAGAAGAACAATGGGTGAAATCCTGACTCTATTGAAACCAATGGGAGTTTTGCCGTTAATTTCAGTGGAGCCGCCCAATGATCCTTTACCTTAATAACTGTCAAAACATGCATGCGTACGCGCACACACGCATACACTTTCTCAAGTGATCTATTTGGCTTGAAACTAATTAATATTAACACAGTTTTGGTGTTTGCTATGAGGAGATAAAAACAAAGCAAAGGATGTCTCTGTTGGTTGATATCTGTAAGGGAAATGAGGAGGCAAGGTTTTTTGTTTGTTTGTTTTGTTTTAAAATAGCAGAAGGGAGGCTAAAGTTTGTTAATTACATGAGAGAGTCTGAATTAGAAATGGACATATAAAATTTAATAGCTTTGGTTTAAAATACATCTTCAATTATACAATTAAAAAAACAGTAGGCAAGACCAAAAACTCCAGTTTGATAAAACATACAACGTTGCTATTATTATAAGACCCGTTTCCCAGAGTATTTTATAGTGGAAAACAATCCCTAATTTAAGTCACATACTTCATTAAGATAACAGTAATAAGAAATACCATTCATATCAAGTCTACATCTACAAATGATCTAAATCTACTTCCCTAGCCCTAGACTGATTCTGTAATAAAACTTCCACTTCCAATAAAAATGAATATAAATTTGTATTTCTACGTGAGTGTACAAGAATTCCCTCGCCACAGTAACATTTCCCCCCTGAATTCATAAATGGAAGCCCAAATTGCAGTAAATTCAGAGAAACTTGGAGTACAGCAGACTTCTGTTTTTTTCTTAAAACCAGGATGTGCTTAGGAGAGATTACACATTGGGTGCAGTCTCATCAATATGCCCACGGCATTACAGGCATGTTTCTCTTTCAGGGTTCAGTCTTACAGGCTGTCTGCAGTCTGCAAAAGCACTGAGCACTCAATGTTTGCTGAACACCTGTACAGAGAGATTTTCACACAGCATGGAATATGGAGCGCTCAGTAGGTCAGCAGATCTCTGTCCCTGCACCAAATTGATCACTGAGAAGTAATGGAGGGGAAGCAGGCCTGGTGCTGGAAGACGGGGGAATAGTCAGAGTAAAGGCTATGATACAATGCATAGCAGCAATTTTAAATATTTTTTAATATTAAATATTTTACTATTTAACAGTGTTTCAGTCACAGGCAGCCACAGCTCAGTTTCTCTTCTCACAGATACAGGCTTGATGCTTCATGATGAACACTGAGCATGGTCTGCTTGCAGCCTGCAGGACCCACTCCCCCTACACCTTCTTGGATTGCGAGCATTGTGCTACATGGCCCTACTGGTGGTTTGGGCCTTAATCTCTCAATCCTTCTCTATTCACCTGCAGGATCAAGTTCGCAGAATCATAGGGACTGCCAGACTGGATCAGCGTAGTGGCCCATCTAGTCCAATATCTTGTCTCTGACAGTAGCCAGCACCAGATTCAGGAGGTGGTGTGAGAAAGCCTGGAGCAGGCAGTTACAGAATAGCTGGCCATAGGGAAAACTTCTTCATAAACCCAAGAGGTTGGCTTTTCCCCCGGAAGCACAAACCCACAGCTCCTCTTAGGTTCAAGACAGAATACACAATCTCACTACAGGTACAGAATAGGAGTAACAGCCATTGTAGAACTTTATTTGGTAGTGTACAATACAAGCCTAACCCACCACACCTCACTGTACAGAGCGGTCTGCTGTATAGTAGGGATCATTCCTTCTGCTTAGGAAAATCCTCTTTAAACAAGTCATCTCTGTGCGTGCTATGAATATACAACGTGCACTCAGGTTTGGCGCATACTAGGTTTTTAAATAACTGTTTGCCTGTATATAGTATCCTTTTAGGGAGGCTTCATTGCATATATTCACTGTATATACATGAACACCATATTTTTATATATATTATATATGACTCATATGTACACATTTACAAACCTTCAAAAATATATTGCACTTATATACAATACAGCTTCATGTCAAATGAGTTCACACAGTAACTTAGGTAAGTTCTTCATGAGCAAGGCAGTTTTACATTCCCCAAACTATTATACAAGTGATTTCAGCAACATGCCCTGTTCAGCAGTAAACATTCTTGAGTCTAGTCTCCCATATCCACCTGCAGCTCCCATTAGCATGAATGGGAGCTATGCAGCTGCATCTAGCAGAGAGCAGTCCAATAAGACATCATTAGCTGATAGGCTCACATGAATATTTAATAGATAAATAGAAGTTAGAATATCACCACTATTTCAAGGTTTCTCTCCCCATCCCCATTTGCTAATGTTTTGTACATAAATATTATTTAATTCCTGATATCTATGTTCATTCATTTCAAGTGCACTGAGTTAATGAGCATTGTTTTGTCCTTTCGGAAGAACAGAAACGTGACTATATCAACTTTGCTAAACAAACACTGCTCCGATCCCTGGAAGAACTCAACCCACTGGGTTTCTTCTAGAGAAAGTGATTCGTGTTTTACCCAGAAGACTAAATTACAGAAAAATGTTCATCTGAGACCTTCATTTAAAATCCACAGAGGTTTGATGGCTTTGGTTTTAGATCTCAGTGAGAGTGAGCTTGTAAGATCCTCCAGCCTCTTCAATCTGTAGCTGGAAGGTGTCTTCATTCGAATAGTGCTTCACAATATTGTCGTCCATGTTGATCAGGATTCTAGGAAGTAAGGCTGGTAAGTATTACAGTTTAAAGTGCAGAAGTTACCAGAAATGCATTAAGTGTTGCTAATTTAAAGCTAAGAGAACACCTCTGGACTGCCCAGAAATAACTTGGGATCTCTGCTACCCCTCTGTGACCCTTCATCTCCTATTATGGTTTAACTCAATGGTTCTCAACCAGGGGTACGTGTACCGCTGAGGGTATGCAGAGGTCTTCCAGGGGCTACATCAACTCGTCTACATATTTGCCTAGTTTTACAACAGGCTACAGAAAAAGCACTAGCGAAGTCAGTACAAACTAAAATTTCATACAGACAATGGCTTGTTTATACTGCTCTCTATATTATACACTGAAATGTAAGTACAATATTTATATTCCTATTGATTTATTTTATTACATGGTAAAAATGAGAACGTAAGCAATTTTTCAGTAACGGTGTGGCTGTGACACGATTGTATTTTTATGTCTGATTTTGTAAGCAAATAGTTTTTAAGTGAGGTGAAACTTGGTATGGAAGACAAATCAGACTCCTGAATGGGGTACAGTAGTCTGGAAAGGTTGAGAACCACTGGTTTAACTGATCTAATCTGCTTCAAAAGTTGCTGCTGTGACTTCAAGCCACACTTACAAACCATTGTCCACAATTTGAAAGAGCTGCAAGGGAGGGAGAATGATCTCGAAAATGACAAACAGAGCTGGGAGAGAGTCACACACACAAACAAAATAGCCTGGTTGTGAAACTCACCTGAATGCAAGACACATAGACAGAGCATGGTCTTGGACCTGGTTCTCCCGATTCCACTTTGTATAAATAATTAAATATTCACTGGTGCAGGGACTTGGACCGGGGTCTCACATCCCAGGGGAATGCCCTAAGCACTGGGCCAGAGAGTCAGTCTCTCGCTTTCTGTCCCAATGAATGTTTATTTATTTATACAAAATGTGGAACAACTCCAACAGGAGAGACAGAGACAGACCCCATCCCAGAATAGCCTGGTGGATAAGGCACTCACCTGGGATGCAGTTAGGGTGACCAGATGTCCCAATTTTTGGGACTTTTTCTTATATAGGCTCCTATTACCCCCCACTCCCATCCCGATTTTTCACACTTGCTGTCTGGTCACCCTAGATGCAGTAGACCCAGGTACAAGTCCCTGCTCTGAATCAGGATGCTGGAGGCATCCCAGGCAAGTGCCATTACCACTGGGCTTTGGTTATTCTGGGGTGTGGCCTCTATATTTTTGCAGAAAATATCAAAAGGTCAGAGGTTTGTCCCACAGCAGAACAGGAAATTTTTTAAATCTTGAAGGTTTTCATGGGCTGGGAAAACCTTTTTCAACACAGCACTCCTGACCCACAATCTTTGTGAAGCTAAACCAGTTTCAAGACACATGGACACTTCACAAAGCTCTGAACTGGTTCAGCTGGACACCTAACAAATATAGTGAGAAGGTGGGTGAGGCACTATCTTTTATTGGAGCAACTTCTGTTTGTGCAGCTCAAAAGCTTGTCTGCCTCACCGAGATCCTCCTCATGTCTGGGAAAGGTACTCAGAGGGTATGTCTACACAGCAACTAGACACCCATGGCTGGCCCATGTCAGCCGACTTGGGCTTGTAAGGCTGTTTCACTGATATGTGGACATCTGGGTTTGGGCTGGAGCACAGACTCTAGGACCCTGCGGGCCCAGGCCCAAGCCCAGATGTCTATATAGCAGTGAAACAGCCCCAAAGCCTGAGCCCGCGAGCCCACGTCAACTGGCACAAGCCAGTTGTGTAGACATACCCAGAGTGTCACAGCTAAATACAAGGAGGAACAGGCTGTTTAGCATAAGTAGTGAACACACATTTCAAGGGACCATTCAAGGTGAAAATGGCCAGTTAAACACAGCTACAACTCTGCACACAACCTAACAATTACGGATGTGACAACAAAAAAGACAACAGGGATGGCAGTTCAGTTGCTGCAATCTGGACACATCAGACCACTTCCTCTTTTCCTGAAGTGGTCTTTATGGATACAGATGCCTGCCTAAATTGAACTGCCTTTGGTTAGCAAAGCACACTTTCAATTCACAGCTTTCCCATGCAGTCCTGCTTTAGTCCTTTGACTCACACGAGGACAGCTCTTTACAGCACATTCCAAAGGCATGCAACATTTAAGGATTGAAGACTGTGTCTAGTTCTGGTGTCCACAATTCAAAAAAGATGATAAATAATTGGAGAGGGTTCAGAGAAGAGCCATGCGAATGATTAGAGGGGTGGAAAACATGCCTTAACCTTACAGTGAAAGACTCAAGGAGCTCAATATATTTACCTTAACAAAGAGAAAGATAAGGAGTGAGTTGATTACAGTCTGTAAATACCTACATAGGGAACAGAAATTTGATAATAGAGGGCTCTTCAATCTAGCAGACAGAGGTATAAACAAGATCCAATGGCTGGAAGCCGAAACTAGACAAATTCAGACTAGAAATAAAATGCAGGGTTTTTTGGTTTTGTTTTCAACAAACAAAGTGAGGGAATTAAAGGCAGTGGTGAATTCTCCATCAATAGCAATTTTTAAATCAAGACTGGTGTTTTCCTAAAAAAGATATGCTCTAATTCAAACAGGAATTAACTCAGGGAAGTCCTGTGGTCTGTGTTATGCATGAGGTCGGACTAGATGATCAAACTGGTCCCTACTGGTCTTGTAATCCATCTGTGAATTTTGGAACAGATTTAGCATCTGTGTTGTGTATGAAGGGAGCACGTGTGAATGCAGGGGGTTTATAATGTGTATTTCTTTTCCTAAAGGCCGGACAATAACACAAGATATCACCCTTTCTTTGGAAAGCTGCGGTAGATGCTACTCAAGACATACTCACCCTTTTTTACATTTCTTGAAGATTTTTCCAATTTTATCAAAAGGAACATCATACTTGTCCGATATCTAGAACATAAAAAGAAAACACAGTCCCTAAATCAGGGAGACTCTAGGCCACTTTGTATTTCACTTTTACTCAGATGCATGATACAATGATGTAAATCAAACAAAACCCCTGCCTTGCAAGATTGACACTGACATTCCTAAAAAATAATCCAATCGACAGGACATGCCAATTTTTAATTATTATTTCCAGTTTACCAGTGGATTAATTACTAGGACAGGAATGCAATCAGTTTCAATGCTTAATTTTCTTATTTTCACTTTGAAGTTCCTGGCCAAATTTTTCAAACGTCCATATTTAAACAACTAAATAAAAGCATTCTCATGACTGAGCAAACCCTCTGATTTCAATAAACAACTGAATCATGTTTTAACCACGACTGCTGCTATCAGGTGGTAACTGGGTTCCACACATGGTGGCTTTATGTATGGCAGAACAGGCCTTAAAGAAAACGGGCATCGCTCACCAAGGATCTTCGTTTTCCATGATAAAAATATAAATACAATTATCCGATAAAACCCCTCATTTTTCTGCAAGTAAAATGAAATGCTGAACTTTAGTTTCCTAGCCACAATATAGATAGGTATCAGTTGAACACAATGTTTTATTGATATATTTACACTTGTAAAATGCTGGAATGGTCCAGTCACAGTGCATTGTTTCTTGACTGTTGTCAATGGCCCTGCTGTTTCAGCCTCATTTTCGTTTTTCTGTTTATGTTTAGCGCTTCCCATGTGTTCTACAATTGTCTGCCTTTGAATGTAATCTACAGCCTGGCTGCCTACAGTACAGCACATCACCATCAATGTGAAATTTGTCCTTGCCACACTCAGTGACACGGTCTTTAGGGGTGATTTTTAAAGTTTTCGGCATCTTTTCATAACTTTAATTACTCACATTTGGAGGCTGAAGTGAAATTTGAGATGCCTTAAAACACAAACTCCTGTACTCCATTACGTAACCTGTGACGTTTCACTCCATATTCTTTATGAAAATGGACTTATGATATGAATATGACGTAACTGAGTGAGTCTTTTAAGATATCTTGGAAAGCTTATAATTTACTGAATGTGATTATCCAATTTGTATGCCTGTATCATTTCTGTATCTGAAGTTAAGAATATTGACTATGTATCTGTATTTCAACTATGCTACTTTGGGTGACGCCCACTGCTAACACTTCAGGTATAACAATAGAAAAAGCCAGACAGGGCGGATGGCCCATCAGCGAGGACAATGGACTGTGCAAAGGCTTGGCCTTCCTGCGGACACTCCATGCTGCCACTGACTCATGGACGCTGTGATCCTACAGAGTCAGGTGGTCTTGTCACTAAACATTACCTGGAACTTCTTGTAGCTTTCCACTGGAAGGGAAGGGGTGAGAGTCAAATTTGGAAACAGGATTCTCGCCTTATGTAAATCCTATTTAAGGGTGGGGAGGAAGGCAAACGAGGCTCCTCCTCTCCATGGCCTGTCTGCCCAAGAAAGAAACACCGCTAAAGCCACGTGAAGGGAAGGCAAGGGGGGAGTCCAGGCTGGACCCCTGTCTCAGGCTGGAAAGAAATACAACTGGAACTCTGAACCACAGAAACTTTGCAACCTGCCTAAAATAACATTTAGGGTAAGAAATTACATTTCGTAACCTGTTTCTTAAGTATACGGAGCTTAGCTTGCGTATTTTGTTTTATTTGGTCAGTAATCTGCTTTGTTCTGTCTGTTACCTGTTATATTATTTAAAATTTACCTTTTGTAGTTAATAAAATTTGTTTTGTTTATTATTAAACCCAGTTTTTGTAATTTCTAACGGAGGGGCAAGGAGTCGTGCACATCTCTCTTCACACTGAGGAAGAGGGCAAATTTCATGAGCTTGCGCTGTACAAATATTTCTCTACAGTACAAGACAATAGTACTTTGGGTTTGTCTCCCAAAAGGGGTGGGCACGTGAGTGCTGGGGGAGCCCTCTCACACAGAGCGGACTTCAGTCTGTGACTGCAGCGGGGGGGGGGGGGGGGAGGGAGAGGGGGCGCTGCAAGAGGCCGGAGAGCTTAATTCAGCAAAGCAGTAAGAGGGAACCCAGGCTGATTGAGTAGGGGGAGACTCAGTTAAACCCCAGCACATCAAGTGGCATCCCAGAAGTGGGGGTCCAATCTGTCACAAACTGCTCCCTGTATATAGAGGTTATTAGAGTATGTCTAGCTATGTAAATTTAAAGTGCATTCAAAAAAAAATCAACCACAAGAGGGGGAGGTTTTGCGCATTGAATAGGCGACACTGGTACTTTCAGTAAAATGTAGTTACTAATTATGTACGTTTTTATTTTTTTACAAAATGTAGAAACTAAAGGTTCTCTATAAAATCGCAAATTCCGCATTTTTCCATGTCAAATGGATTTCTAGGATTCCTGTTGATCACACTTCAGCCCTCTCTGCACTCAAGATAACACACTGGTAGTTGAATTGGGTTTTACATACGTTTTGCACAAACTCTCCCAATTTCAGGAGCTACTTTACAGCCCACAGTGGAAGCCAGTGTTGCTCTTTGTCAGTGCCAGAGAAAGGGATTGGGCACCCCAACCAGGTCTATTACTGAAGTTACACCTATGTGATTTCAGAGTGGTGGGGGTGGTCTAGAAGAGGGGAAAGTATAAATGGAGAAACTCCTGGGGAGAGGGCAGGACATGCTAGCTCCCACCTCCCAGAAGTGATGAGGCGAGGAACTCGCATGCTCTAAGGAAAGAAGATGACTGCAAATATCCAACAATAAACTGGCAAAATGAGCTCAGTATAAAAACAGCAGTCACCTCATTAAGTATTTTATTACATACACCACCATAAAACCCATAACAAAGTGGTTGCTATTGTTCTACATCCAATTTTCTTTGGCAAGCTGCTTTATCTACAGTTTTGTTTTTGTTCTAATCTCACACTGATTGCAAATATCCATCTTGCATTAAGCAGTAACAGGGGTGATTCCCTGATTTAGATCTGTTCTAGTGCAGACATTCTGCTTGCTCCTACATCAGGGTCTGAGTAGAACATGCTACAATTGGGTCGATAAACTCCTCTTCTTCCCTCTTTAACCCCAAAGATTAGATGCAAGTGCAAGTCATAACAGCCATGATGGAATCTCAGATAAGGGAGTGGATTTTGGATCCCAAGGCTAAGGCTAGTAAGGTGATATAAAAGTGACAACACTCAAACCCTTCAACCTTAACAAGGCACCGGTTGGACAAAGCCCAAGCAAGCAAAATCAAATGACCAAGAGTTTCAATGTTGTAAATTCAACAGGCACTCCCCAAAGTAACCTCTACACTTTCCCTGGGCTGCACCCCAGCAGGCAATTGGAGGAGTGGGTGATATTTTGCAGTCTAAGGGCTTGTCGACACTGCACCACAATGCAAACTATGGGGGTGTAAATTGCAAAGTGCACCAAAATTTCATGCACTAACTGCCCTGCGTGGATGCTGCTGGTGCAAACTAAAAAGGTATCTAGCTCATGTTAACGTAGTCCTGTTTGAAACTAGAGACCTTTTTAGTTTGTACCAGCAGCCTCCACACAGAGCAGTTAGAACACAAACTTTTGGTGTGCTCTGCAGTTCACACCCCGGTAATCTACATTGTGGCACAGCACAGACAGCTTTAAAATCACACTGTGGTAGCCAGTAGCAAGAGCTACAGTTAAGGGTGCACAGCAGTTTCCATTCCAACCTCCCTGTTTTCACATGCTCCCACCTTCCTGAAATATTCACTTTTTTAATTTACATTTTCCAGGCTTGGTCTCAGACTTAAGAAGAATTTTATTTCTGAGTGCATGTGGGCATGTCTATATAAAGTTAAAGCAAAATCCCTTCAGCCATTTTTTATTATGGATAATAATAATAATAATAATAATAATAATAATAATAATAAAAACCCCAACACTTTTCCCATTGCAAAAATAGATATTTTGCTGTAACCCTTGTTCAAAAACACCTTCAAATTTAGCATTAAAATAGTCCCTGAGAATGAGGATACGATTTGCTAGGCTTGGAGGGAAAACAGAAAGTAATGAAAGACTGACAAAAATATAAATCATTTGAACATGCTCCAGAAACTGTTCCAGCAACTAATTAAAATGTTACCCCCAACTATGAACAACAGTCACGAAGTAGGACCCTGCGGATTAGTTTTGATACCAATGGAAAAATCTGAAAAAGCTTCTTCTGCAGCTCGGTGAAGAGAGGATCTGCATGAAAAACAAACCTAGGAGTGTATATTTTCCAATGTGACTAGTGATTTTGGGTGTCTCAAGATTTTGGACATCAAGTCTGAGACGCCTAAAAGGTACCTGGTGTTCACAGAGTGCTGAGCAGCACCCACTCTTCAAAAATCAAACCCCTTTAAGATGTCTCAAAGTTGGACACCCAAAAATGGAGGCTCCCAAAAATCACTAGTTACATGAAAATTTAAGCTACATCCACTTTCTTATGTGGAGATTATTCAAACGCTGAATTCTTAAGTATAGAAAAATAGATCCCAGGCAAACGTGTTTAATGTTTCTAGAATCCAGCTATTCTTGACTGAGATCACTACTTAGAATGTATCAGGAAGTACCACTAAGCTCGCTGGAGCCCACCGCAGACTTAGCTGCTCCCCTGATGAGTTAAGCCCACCCGCACCAATGAAGGATGCCAGTAAGGAACTCTTTTGCTTGCTCTATTTTTCAAAGTCAGCTTTGAGTAGAAGCTGAGGAGTTAACTACAGTGTTCTCCCCTTTACTCAAAGGTGACTTCGGTGGAGAACCAGCACCTACTTTTTAACTGGAAGCAACAGAAATATTTAGATGACAAACTGCGGCTATGATTCAAGCTCAGTCATACTCTAAGTATTTAGGATCTAACACTAGGGAACCAGGTGTCATGCTCATGGTTTCACAGACCGGACACAAGGTTTTATGAACTGCCCTGATACTTACAGCTTCCATTAGACCTTTCAGAGATGGTGTCTTTAGCATAAGTGCATCGAAGACTTCTTCCGACTCCTTTCGGACATACAGCAACACTGAATGCAAACCAGAGAGAGTGCTTTAATATATATTTGTTCCTTGAGGACGAGGCATAAGTGAGTGCTGTGAAAGCACAGAGTGTAACACACATTAAAATAATGCAGCAAGGATATACATACAAACTTAGTTAAATCTATCTCGAGCAATCATGATTACTGTCGCCCTGTGCCAGCGAATTTTGAGAAGGACCTGGTGGACCAGTGGGATAGGAGGGAAGGCATACTTCAGCCCCTCGCCCCACAGTATTAGGAACACATCAGCAATCAAGCCCGGACTGTCGTTTTGGAATGAGCAGAACTGAGGGCACTGTGTGTTGCTCTTGGTGGCGAAGAGGTCTACTTGGGGATAACCCCACCTTTGGAAGACTGACTGTATGATGTCCGATCTGATTGACTAATCGTGCACATGGTATGACCTGCTGAGGCGATCCGCCAGCCTGTTCCGTACCCCTGGAAGGTAGGAAGCTTCCAGCTGAACGGATCTGACTATACAGAAGTCCCAGAGGAGAAGAGCCTCACGGCAGAGGGGTGAGGACCAGGCTCCACCCTGTTTATGTAGAACATGGCGGTTGTGTTGTCTGTCAGGACTGTCACGCTGTGACCTTGCAAAGTGGCATGAAAGATTTGGCAGGCCAGACGAACCGCCCTGAGCTCCTTCAGGTTGATATGGAGAGGACACAAGTGTTAAGCCTTGTGTCCTCAGATCCCCAAAGTGTGCGCCCCAGCCCAGATCTGATGCACCTGTTACTAATGTTAGAGAAGGTTGGGGCTTGGCGAAGGGGACCCCTGCACAGACCACTGGTCAGTCCAGCCACCAACGCAGGGATTCTTGTACCTGCCCCAGGACCGTCACCACAAGGTCCAGGGGGTCTCGGGATGGGCGGTAAGACAGCGTGAGCCACGCTTGTATGGGCCTGAGTCTCTGTCGGGCATGCTTGACCACATATATGCATGCTGCCATATGCCCTATTAGCTGCAGGCAACCTGACTGTCATGGTGGGATATGGAAGCATTGTTTTGACAATCTGCTCTATGGCTTGGAACCTGGGCTCTGGAAGGCTTGCTTTTGCCTGTACCGAGTCTAGCACTGCCCCTATGAACTCTATCCTTTGCGTAGGTATGAGTGACAATTTGGGTACATTGAGGAGGAGTCCCAGTCTATGAAAGGTGTCCATGACCATTGTCACGTGGGTCTGTGAAGGTCTAAAATGGGTCGGAGACCCCCCTTTGCGGGGATTAGAAAGTAATGGGAATAAAACCCCTTTCCCCTTAGCTCCTGTGGAACCTCCTCCACCGCCCCTATCTCGAGGAGTGAACGGACCTCCTGCATAAGGAGTTGCTCATGAGAGGGGTCCCTGAAGAGGGACGGGGAAGGTGGGTGGGAGGGAAGGAGAACTGGAGGGAGTATTCCACCTGTACTGTGCAGAGGATCCAGAGGTCCGATGTTATACGGGACCACGCACGGTAGAAGTGGGATAGCCAGTTTAAAAACCGAGGGGATGGATCCGGGTACTGGGTTGGTACACTGTCCTCGAGCACGCCTTCAAAACCCTTGCTTGTTTCCGGGCTGGGGTTTGTTCTGGCCTTGGTTAGGCGTGTTATTCTGCTGTCTACACCTGTTGTTTCTGCCCCGCCTGCGATACGACTCCTGTCTGGGGCGGGGTTGATACTGCCTCTGCTGCGGAGGCTGACTCCTAAAAGGGATTTCTCTGGGTTGTCGGCATATGCATCCCTAGCGACTTCAGGGTGGCTCTAGAGTCCTTAAGGCCGTGCAGCCTGGAGTCTGTTTGCTCCGAGAAAAGGCCCCAAGCCCTCAAATGGGAGGTCTTGGAGGGTGCTCTGGACCTCCGGAGGGAGGCCCAACACCTGTAGCCACGCTGAGTGTCGCATGACTACCCCCGAGGCAATGGTTCTGGCCACAGAGTCAGCTGAAATCGAGGGAGGCTTGTAGCAAAGTCTTAGCCACCGCCTTTCTTTCCTCGATTAATGCAGCAAACTCCGAGTGCGAGTCCTGGGGCAGGCGATCCTTAAACTTGGACATGGCCGTCCAAGAGTTAAAGTTAGGTCTTTTAAGGATCTCCTGCTGGTTGGCTGTACGTAGTTGGAGGCCCCCGGATGAGTAGACCTTTCTACCGAAGAGGTCCAGACGCTTGGCCTCCTTCGCCGTTAGGGCAGAGGCTTGTTGGCCCTGTCGTTCCTTCTCATGGACTGCTGAAACGATTAGGGAGCAGGGAGTCATATGGCAGAACAGGAACTTTTGGCCCTTGGAAGGGGCGAAGTATTTCCTTTCTACTCCCCTGGCCATCGGCATGATAGAGGCCGGGGTTTGCCATATACTGTTGTAATTTGTCTGTATGGTCTTTATGAGAGGGTACGCTACTCTGGAGGGACCCTTGAGAGCCAGGATGGCCACCATCGGATCCTCCTGCTCAACTTTTTCTTCTGCCTGGAGGCCCATATTGAGGGCGATCCTGCAGAACAGCTCCTAGTGAGCCCTGTGGTCGATTGGTGGTGGTCCTGAGACTGATGTACCTGCCACCGCCTCGTCTGGGGAAGAGGAGGATGTGAGTTGCTGCTGGTTGCCCTCAGCTAGACCCTCCTGTGGGTCCCCATACGCCTGGGTCACCTCAGGGCCTGACAGGGCTGACACCTCTCGAGGTGTTGTAGTGCTTGGTACCGCCGTGGGCAGTGGGTCTGCCATCACCAGTTGCTCTTGGGGATCTGAGGGCGGCCTGGAGAGAGTAGCCTCCCTTGCCATTGATGTGTACGTGTGTGGCGACCTGGAATGGCATCGCATGGAATGCCCGGACCTGGAGGCTCTGGAGATGGTGCCCTGTTGCTGATGGTAGGCCCATGGGGTCCAGAAGGGCCACTGACTCAGAGGAGGCCACTGTGGCTGCCATGCTGAGTGGGACTCTGCTGGCCACGGTTCGATGCTTGCTATAGCTGGAGCGACCGGAGTTGGCCTCGGAGCCAGAGGATGCCGACGGAGAGGACCAGGGCAGTGCTGAATGTTGAGTGGCTGTAAGGTGCTGTGAGGTGCGGGCCGGGGAGTGGTGCCTGGCTGACCGGGACCACGCACAGTACCGGGAGTCTCGTGACTGGTGCCTCTCCCTCGGTGCTGGTGCTGGGCAAGCGATGGAGTCGTGGACCGGCGTGTAGTCGCCGCGGGTACTGCTGGTAGGTTCGAATCCGGTGCTGTAACCTCGCGCTGGGTCGCAGGTGCCGGGGAGCAGAAGGACGCCGAGCTTGAATGGGAACGGTGCCATGAGCAGTGCCGAGATGGTGACCTCGAGCAGCGCACTATTGCCAGCTTCCCTCTGGAGGGCACCCTCTTTAGGCGGTGCCGGAGGCTTCTCCCTGCACGGGAGGGGATTTGGCATCGACAGCTCAATGAGGTCTTTCATTGCCTCGAAAGTGTCGGGCGTAGAGGGGTGTTCCAGGACCTCCTCCAGACATTCATCGCATTGAACTCTCTGGGTACCGGACTCAGGCTCACAACCTGTCTTTGTGTGCCAGGAGCCTCTCTGAGCGCCTGGGCAGCTCTTTGGGGAGAGTGCCCTCTTTCTCCTTTCTTGTGACGCTTAGTCGGTGCTGGAGAGGTCAACCAGTGCTGAGGTTGGTCGTCCCCCCTTGGGGCTGGCGATTTACGGTGCCTGGTGGTGCCGGGTCGCACACAGATGCTGGGGCACTTCGCACCAAGGAAGCCGAGCCCGGTGCCGGTCGGTCGGGGCGGTGGTTGTAATGTGGCTTCCGTGAGCAACTGCTTTAGGCGAAAGTGTCTCTTTCTTTCTTAGTGTGCGGTTTGAAGGCCTTGCAGATTTTGCAGCGCTCTGCCCGATGAGCCTCTCCCAGACACTGGAGACAGGAGTCATGGGGGTCACTGTTAGGCATAGACCTGCGGCACGTGGTGCAAGCTTTGAAACCCTGGGCTTGTGGCATGCCCCGCAGCCCAAGGCTGGTGCCGGAACTAGCTTCCAGACACCTGAATACAATGGTATTTAACTAACTGATAGTTAGTTGGTATTTATCTAAGAACAACTCTAACTAGAAGACTGAAAGGCTATGGGATCACTCGCAAGCGAGCGAGAGAACGTTCCAACGCCGGCATGGACGGTAAGAAGGAACTGAAGGGGGGGTCGGGCCGGCAGGGTATTATATACACCGCCATAAGGGCGCCACTCTAGGGGGCTCCCCTGCCGTCCCGACGGGAGCTGCTAAGGGAAAAAGTTTCCGACGTCCGTGCACATGGCGCGCGCACACCTAGTTGGAATGGACGTGAACAATCACTCGAAGAACTCACTATTCCTTCTCTTTAGTTTCTTGCAACTGTCTATACTTTCCCCCACATTTTAGTCTTGTCTCTCCCCCTCTTTGCTTCCCCATTTCACTTCCTTGCTATTGTTCAGAAATATTTATTAGCAATCATGTTGCTCCATCTAGTAGGATATGGATTTGATTCCCCACTCCAAACATCGGACTGAAAGAATGAGAAGCCAGACAACCAGTGTCCTCCGGCTCATGGAGACGGAGCTATTACACAGAAAAACAGCCCCATTAAAAACTACATTAAGGCTGAGTAATAAGCCAATAAGAGCAGGGAAATGTGGACATGTAACAGCTTCAAAGTCCTTAATTCACGCTCTAATTACTAGGTATTGTGGCACATGTTGTTTACTATGTTTGATAGCTCACTGCTCTGACGCACCTGTGATTTGGAACAATATACTGTAACATCTAGGTCAAACAGGGTGAATTAAGCTTGGATGCTTGGAGATTTTCCTTTGGTGGAAGAGGGTTTGAAAATGAAGGCAGAAGGAGGGTGGATTTAAAAGCAAACACAGCAATAACCATCTATACAAGGGAAGCAGTGTGGCTTAGTGGACAAAGCACTGACGGACTCTGGACTGCTGGGTGACTTTGGACAAGTCACTTCACCCCCGTGCCTCAGTTTCCCCATCTGTACAATGGAGATGATGATACTGGCCTCCTTTGTCAAGTGCTTTGAGGTCCACTGATGAAAAGTGCAATATAAAAGCTAGGTATTATTATAGAGCATAAATATGATGCTATGGCAGCTACCCATAGAATAAGGTCCCCATTTTATGATTTAGTAAAGAAACCAAGCTCTCATTAATTCTCATTTTCCCTTAGCAAACATCTTCATTAGTTTATCGCAGCTGGAGGGGAAGGACAGCCATATGGATAAGGTTGTAACTGGGACTCCAGAGACAAGTCATTTAACCCTTCCGTGCTCCACTTTCTCCATCTACAAAATGGGGATGATAGCACTTCCCTACTCAACAGGGTGGTTACAAACCATCAGAAAAAGCCCCCGAGAAAGTGGTGCAATTCTAGATGTGGAAAAACAGACACAGGGAAGTTAAGTGTCTTGCCAAAATTTACTCAGCAAGTCAGTGTTTGAGCTGGGAATAGAACCCAGGAGTCCTGATCACGAGACAAAAACTCCTACTGTTATTAAAACCAAAATTATGTATTTGCAAGTTTAGCTGGCTCCCCTGCTGAGGCAAAAAAGGGAATATTTTCCTCCCCAAATAAGTGCTAGCAGGAGATGCACAGATAAGAATCAGATGGGCACATCAAAAAAGACCAGACACTACCCTCCCCGACCCACAGAAAGAAAAGCATTCCTACCCCTGACCTGGCTTTCTTTCATGACATGGCAATGCAACAGATGTGTCTTAAAAAAAAAAAAAAAAAAAAAAAAAAAAATTACCTCGTTTTGGTTCCTCTATTCTGGTCAGTTTATTGGGAGGTGCAATAAAATCATCTTCAGTTATATAAGGCCCCCTCTTCATATTAGAGCTGCAATAAGGGGGGGGGGGGGGAAATGTATCAACAGCAGCATCAGCAGGAGCAGCCTCCTTGCCTGGAAGCAGGGAAACTGCCACATCATGGATTTTATGATAAACATAATTTCAGAACCAGGGTAATAATTACCCTAGTTACAATGGGCATTACTTTCTACACAAGTCAATACACATTATTTAAAACTGCCCAGGTGCTTTGATTCTGCTGCTCTCTCTCCCTCTCCAACAACAGAGTCCCCTTGTGCTGCTTAAGCACAACACCAAATCAGCTATTTACCTGGAGATTCTGGGCAAGTCCCTTTGGAATGTGAATATTTTTTGGCACACACTGGAAAGCCCAGAGCAGCAAACCCGAGTGTCAAGCTGGCTGCATGGTGATGGAGAGTGCCTGCTATGCAAGATTTTCCATTTTGGAGAAGACAGCATCACTGACAACCTGGGCCCTGTGCTGCTTACAGGTCTTACTGTGGTCTGGGGCTTATATAAGGGGAGGAGTAAAACACCTAATATTAGAGTACACGGCAAGCTCTTTGGGGCAGGGACCTCACCTTCCTAGCTGATTTTACAGCACCATGCAATTCAATAGTGTTACAGAACGAATGAAATAGCGAGTCTCTTACCCTTCACCCTCCAGTTCTTCTGGTGCAACAGGAAGGACCTTTAAAACAAAACAAGGAGAGATTTTGAGTGTACAGAGAAAGGTGCTCTAAATTAGACTATTGGATGGTATATGACATGGGACCATTAACTGGAACCTACTACAGTGTGTGTAGCTAGCTAGCTAGCTAAAAAGTGGACCTGAGAAGCCAACAATAGGAACATACAGATCAGACCAGAGCTCCTAGACCAGTATCCTGTCAGTGGTCAGCACCAAACGCTTCACAGGAAGGTGAAGAATTACCCGCCAACAAAGCAAGTTTTCCTCCTAACCCCCATTTGTTAGGGCTTGGCTTATGCCATGAAGCACGAAGGTTTATATGATCACATACTTAACAGTAACTTTTTGCTCCCAGTGGTTATACATTTAAGAACCAGCCCAGTGGCTATGTACAGTATCATTACATAGGCAGACAATGCTCCTAATTTTATATTATGGGCACACAATGGCATCACATACATGAGTCCCACGCTGAAGATTGGCATGGTGAAGGTCGGGAATAAAAAGAATTGGCTGAGTGTCAAGATCTTGGGATGGCTTGAAGACAGTGACGTCTGTCCGCTTGTGGGAAGGAAGCACTGGCACTTTGACATCGGGAACTGTAAAGAAATATCAAAGATTGTAATATATGGATATTTAAAACAATGACACAGTTGTAGCCTTACTCCTTAAGAGCAATGTATTGCTGTTAAGCAGTGATGTGCCGGGGTGGGTGTGAAGGGGAGGGTCTTGGGACCCCATTGTTAAAATTTCTCAAGTTTTTGGGGGGAGAGGAGGGGAAAGTGCGAGGCTTCCCCTTCTCTGATAGAGTCACCTATTCTGGGGGCCACTAAATTACCCTGGCCAAAGATGCTTATTCCTTTTGGAATGTGTCACGTCAGGTATTTTCAGTAAAATCTTCCGAAAGGACTGCTAAAAATCGATGCAGTTCCTCCCACACACCCTAATTTCAAATGACAGAGTTTGAACACTGTACTCTTCATTACACTCCTATTTTTTCAGGAATCTACCACCAGCCTTTCCAGTGAGTGGCAGGAAGTGTTTGCCAGGTGGCATTGGTTCCCTCCTTGGCTGGGGTTATGAGAAAAGGCTTTTGTCTAAATGGGTAAACGAATTAATAGGTTTCCCCCTGTAGCTCACTTCTCTGTAAGCTCATGCACCCTGGGATATGGGCGTGCCTTGTTTCAATATTAGTAGCATATCACCTCTTAAAAGCACAGAGCTGATCAATATTTGTTTCACATTTAAAAACATTTATGAAGGATGGTCTTAGGGGCACAGGACTGGGAGAGTCACATCTAGGTTCTAGTCCCGCCTCTGCCACAGACTTCCTGTGTAACTCACTGTACCTTTCTGCACAGGAGGGGAGACTTCAACCTCACAGGGGCTTAGTGAAGCTTCAGTCATTGAGTATTGAAAAGCATTTGGAGATCCTCAAATGGAAAGCACTACAGAAGCATTGTTACTACTGCGGAATAGAGTTCGGCAAGATACCAACATTTTGCAGAATGGAAGGTTCTGTGAAAAATTTTGGTTCACCATTCTGAATTGAAACAAAATATTTCAGTCTAGTTCAATATTAATCTGTGCCCCTGTTAGCCACTATGTGCCTCATGGGAATTGTCATTTGGGTGCTTCTGGGGTGGACCACATGTACTATAGGCACTGTGGTTACATGACTCCCATGATGCAGCACATCAGTTCAACCAGTGGGAAAACCACAGTGCATCATGGGAGATATAGTTCAGCCAGGAAGCCTAGCCTACAGAGAATGGAATATGAGGTATCCAAACTACAGCTCCCATGAGGCACTGTAGCAACTCTGATGAACAGAGATTAATGTCAAACTGACCCAAAATGAAATATTTTAATTTGGGTTAACAAACCGAAGTGTTTTGATTTGCGTGAAGCCTGCCCAAAATGAAATATTTCATTTTGAATTTCCTATGGAAAAAAGTTGAAAAAAATTCCAAAACAATTAGTCAAAAATTGAAATTTTCTGTGGGAAAACTGATTTTCCAAAACTTCAACCAAAAATTGCCAACCAGCTCTACTATGGAGCAATCCATATAGATACAATAATTGTGTCTCTGGAAGCAACTGTAATGCTTCTAGGGTGACCAGATGTCCCGATTTTATAGGGACAATCCCGATTTTTGGGTCTATTTCTTATACAGGCTCCTATTACCCCCCACCCCCATCTCGATTTTTCACATTTGCTGTCTGGTCACTGTACTTATAGCTCAAAAATAGCCAAACAATATGTATTCAACCTTAATGGGGAAACAAACACCACATCTGGGCTCAGCCAAAGCATGGGAAGTTTAGCCCCATAAGCAGCATTTATGAAGAAAGATATGAACTTCTACAAATGGGGGGTTTAGCATGCAATTGCCATTTCTCAGCCATTAGCTCTAGTACTGTGCACAGTGGTCTCTGGATCCTGCTTGGGCTACTGAACTTGGGATAGGAGACACCCCCCACACACACATTTGTTAAATGCTAGCAAAGCGTTGAGCCTTCTTTTTATGATACATTTAAAAACTCTGCCCTCCCTGTAACTGCCCTTTAGCAACTGGGTTTCCCTGTGTCATTGCCTTCTTCTGAAGCCACACTGCCAGCCCGCATTTGCTGTGTCAGGAAACCCTGTTTAAACAAGCTGTGAGGTTAATGCTTATTGAACCAGTCAGACTGTTAAAAGCAGAGCTTCTGACAAGCACGTCAAAACATTATCTTCAAACAGTCCAGAGGAGAGCAAGGAACACACACTTTTCCTTGCTGCACAATGTGAAGGAGAAACAGGGATATAAACTTTACACCAAACAACTCTGTTAACCTATAACTGACCATCAAACATTGGCTCTGTAGGAGTCAACATAAAAGTATGATCTGCAGGAGAGAATTAAGAATGAAAAGCAAACACATTTGGAAGGAAAAAGCTAGAAAATCTTTTGCTCATTCCAGCATCAAGCCCCTCGGGCTTACTTTTACATGCGTAGAAACAATGTCTAACTAGACTATTAACTAAAAAGGGGCAGTTCAGCTCTAATGGGTTGAGTACAAGGCTGGGAATCAGGAGTTCTGGGTTTGTACTGCAGACTCTGCCAGTGACTTGCTGCATAGCCTTGAGTAAATCCCTTAAGCCTGATTTGCAGAGGTTCTGGGTATCTCCAGCTCCTACTGACTTCAGTTGGAGTTGTAGGTGCTCCACCAGTTCTCAAAACCAGGCCCTTAACATTCAGTTACCCATCTGTAAAACAGGGATAATAATGTTTACCCAACTTTAAGTGCCTTGCACAACACTTCATCTTAGATTGCAAGTGCTAAGTGTGATTTCATGCTGGTCCAAATAGCACTGCCTTCTCCCTCTACTCTCTCTGGCTGCTAAAAGGGATTGAGTGGGCTCCACTGTATATCCATAGTGCACATATAGTTTCTTTTCGAGTGAAGAAGAATTGAGGTTCCTAACTTATCCTGTGCATTGCAAAATACAGTTCACAATCCCATATACAGTGGATTAAAGTGAAGCTATTTTATTGCTTGCCTTTTTTTTTCCCCTTCCATAACTCCTTTATAGGAGAATTCCACTGTACTGAAAACAAATTGTAGTCTGTAAGTGACATGAGGCCTACCATTTAAACACTTGGTGGAATAATTTCTACTTACAGGCATTCAACTGGGAGCTGGGGTCAGTGCACTTGCCTTTTCTTTTGCTTTGTTTTCGTTCTTCATCCCTGATCTTCCTCTCTGCTCCCTGTCAGATGACAGATTGGGGAGGAAGGGAGAAAAAAAAAATAGTATCCTCAGTTTGTTTTTATACCCTCAGGTCAAGGACGTTGATCTTTACATAATAGAACACATGGAGGTCAGTCTCACACTAACCACTTCATCAGGTCAGCCAGAAAATCTGTCCAGTACTTATTCTGAAGTACTATCATCAAATCAAAATTTAATGAAAGTATCACAATCACCTGAATTTGTTTTAAGTATGGGACTGGGGTAAAATGGCAAGTTACCACACAGTTACTTCAGTTATTTCCATATACTTAAGAGAATAGCAGTGTCTAAGATATAAGACAGTGATCACTGAATTTTTCTCCGATTAATAATATTTACTGAACTTTTAATCAAAAATATTCCTGACGCTATAATCAAGCTAAATTCAGATCTCCTAGAGTTTTACAAGGATGGAACAAGACATACTAGCATGTCAAAGAGTCTTTGTCAGCAGTGACTGTGCCATCTTTCACAGGACTAAAAATACAAGCATCACTTTTCATCCTTCAGAACAGTGCTAGCTGCTATGGGATCAACAAACACCTAATACAGAATAGATGGAAGCAGAACTACCTCACATTTACAGAATTCCTAGTCTCCCCCCCCCCCAAAAAAGTGACCAAAAAAAGAAACAGCTAGTCAAGTTTTCTATGACGTATAAGCATTTAGATATCTCAGGAAGGAGGATGGTCTAAGGCTCTGGGTCAGGACACAATGAGATTTGAATTTGTTTCCAAACTCTGCCAGAGACTTCCTGTGTGATCTTGGGGCAAGTCACTTAGTCTGTGTTTCAGTTCTGTGAAACGGGGATGACTGTAAACTCTGTGAAGCAGAGTTTAAATGTATTTTTGTACAGGACCTAGCACAACAAGGACCTAATCTCAGTGGGGACCTGTCAGAGTGGGTAGGTGGTGCTGCAACAGGTTCTATTGCAATAATTCAAAATGAAACAGTGATGGAGTCTCCTTACATTAGTCTAAAAACTAAGAGTAAGCCATATATAGGCCAGACTATTAACTTTGGATTCAGAACAATCATAACCAAAGTGGCAGCATCCCTATGCTCATCTGCATGTGCCAAACACCTAATCCCATTGCCTGCCCAGAACATAGGATGCACTGGAAAAATTTGGCATGGGGAGGAAGATTTGGTGATCTGCTTTGTAAAAGGAAAACTCAGATTGGCTTGTAAACTGGGTCTCTAACACTGGGGGAAACACGGGGCCCATTGGTACCAAGGTGCCGGCCAAAGAGCCCGGTGCCACTCCACCTGCTGTGGCACTGGCGGAGCAGGCTGTTCAGCCTAACTAGCCTGTCCCATCGACTGATGACTACGAGGGGATTTTTAAAATTCCCGGGGAATGTAAAGGGTGGGTCACATGGTTGGTTACCTGAGGCCAGGGCAGTAGAGTTTGAACTGATGACCAGAGTGACTAGAACAGGCATTGTAGGAAACTGCCGAATACTTCTGGAGGCCAGTCACAGCGCATTGGGCGGCCACACTGGCGCCGCAGCGGCAGCGCAATACACGCTATTCCTCTCGGGGATGTGGAGTACATGAAGCGCTGCAACCACGGAGATACAGCGCTGCAAATGCCTTGCCGTGTTCTTCACGCCACCCGCTGCCTCCAATACCAGTATCTTCACCACCCAGCCCTGAAAACCACGACCCTTACCCTCTGCACTCAACCCCCATCACCATGCAGTATAGCTGTCCTGAAGTGCAGCACTCACTGCACAGCACACCAGACAGGACATACGCGAATCTGTGCTTGTACCGTTCCCCACCCCACCCCCTTGTTTCTTTTCAATAAATAAATGTTTTCTTTTCAATAAATGGATTTCTTGGCTTTGAAAACATTCTTTATTATTGCATAAAGTAAAAGACTCCTTAGCCCAGGAAATAAACAGGCACTGAAAGTCTGCTTGTCTGCTTAGCAAACACGGATTCCTAAAGATTGGAACTACTGCACTTCATGCAGGGCACCAGATATCACTGCTGGTTTTCAGCCTCAAATTGCTCCCTCAAGGCATCCCTAATCCTTGCAGCCCCGGGCTGGGCCCCTGTAATAGCCCTGCTCTCTGGCTGTGCAAATTCAGCCTCCAGGTGTTGAACCTCAGAGGTCCATGCCTGAGTGAAGCTTTCACCCTTCCCTTCACAAATATTATGGAGGGCACAGCACGCGGATATAACCGCGGGGATGCTGTTTTCGGCCAAGTCCAGCTTCCCATACAGAGATCGCCAGTGGGCCTTTAAACGGCCAAAGGCACACTCCACAGTCATTCGGCACCGGCTCAGCCTGTAGTTGAACCGTTCCTTGCTACTGTCAAGGCTCCCTGTGTAGGGTTTCATGAGCCACGGCATTAACAGGTAAGCGGGATCTCCAAGGATCACAATGGGCATTTCGACTTCCCCTACCGTGATCTTCCGCTCTGGGAAAAAAGTCCCGGCCCGCATCTTCCTGAACAGCCAAGTGTTCCAAAAGATGCATGCATCATGCACGTTTCTGGGCCAGCCTGCGTTAATGTCAATGAAACACCCACGGTGATCCACAAGCGCCTGGAGAACCATAGAGAAATACCCCTTCTGATTAACGTACTCGGATCCTAGGTGGGGTGGTGCCAGAGTAGGAATGTGCGTCCCATCTATCGCCCCTCCACAGTTAGGGAACCCCATTTGTGCAAAGCCATCCACTATTTCCTGCACGTTACCCAGAGTCACGGTTCTTCTGAGTAGGATGCGATTAATGGCCCTGCAAACGTGCATCAACACGATTCCAACGGTCGACTTTCCCACTCCAAACTGGTTTGCGACCGACCGGTAGCTGTCTGGAGTTGCCAGCTTCCAGATTGCAATAGCTTCTCCACTGGCAGGGCAGCTCTCAATCTCATGTCCTTGCGCCGCAGGGTGGGGGCGAGCTCCTCACACAGTCCCATGAAAGTGGCTTTTCTCATCTGAAAGTTCTGCAGCCACTGCTCGTCATCCCAGACTTCCATGACGATGTGATCCCACCACTCGGTGCTTGTTTCCCGAGCCCAAAAGCGGCGTTCCACGGTGCTGAGCATGTCTGTGAATGCCACAAGCAATTTCGTGTCGTACGCGTTACGCGGCTTGATAGCATCGTCGGACTCCTCACTCTCACTGTCACTTTGGATCTTAAGGAATAGTTAGACAGCCAAACGTGACGTGCTGGCGAGATAAGTCAGCATATGCCTCAGCAGTTCGGACTCCATTTCCCACAGACAACAGATCGCGCTGCACAGAAACCATTGAAAGATGGCGCCACAGAAACCATTGAAAGATGGCGAAAGGTGGATGGAAACAAAGGGATTTCTGGGATGCGAAGCGATGCATCACGGGGCATTGGGGCAGGACCCAGAATGCCCCGCACCCACGCCCCCTTCCCACAACCCACGGCGCCAGAATGGGAAGAAGTGCTCTGTGGGATAGCTGCCCATAATGCACCGCTCCCAATGGCGCTGCAAATGCTGCAAATGTGGCCACGACAGTGCGCTGGGCAGCAGTCAGTGTGGACAGACTGCAGCGCTTTCCCTACTCAGCTGTACGAAGTCAGGTTTAACTCACAGTGCTGTACATCTGCAAGTGTAGCCAAGGCCTCAGAGAGATATTCAGTTACTATGGTAATGGTGGCCACTTAAGTACCTAAGATAAGTAGATGGATCACTTAAGATTCAAGCCTTGGCCACTTCCTCTGCAGTCAGATGGAGGCACCGCTGGGGTTTGGGACACACAACTAATAGAGGTGTCCGGTCAAGTCTATTTTTATACTATTTAAACAGAGATTGAGCCAATATTTGAGTGATCTGTATTGACAGAGATGTGTTCCCCATGTGACTCCACTTCAGAATCTGGGTGAGGGACTGTCTACGTGTAACAATCATGCTAAGGAATTACATCCTCAACTTGACAATATTTTTTGGGTGCGAAGAGATGCCCCCAGATTAAATAGGACAAATATATTTTACAATGTAGGTCAGGGAGGAGTCATGCAAAGAGAGAGACCAGACAAAAATCCAAAG
Organism: Emys orbicularis; assembly: GCF_028017835.1. Taxonomy (NCBI): domain Eukaryota; kingdom Metazoa; phylum Chordata; order Testudines; family Emydidae; genus Emys; species Emys orbicularis. Next base: position 33,315,251 of record NC_088685.1, read on the forward strand.
TGAAAAATTATATAAATGGGGTAATTAACTAGATTTGCTGAAATTTATGATGCAGACTAAAACACTTTCCTCTGAACCAATGAGCGGAGTGTGGATGTGCCATATTATTAACAACTGGTTTATTAAAAGCGAGGGAGTTTGGAAGTCTACTTTTTTAGCTTGTGACTTATTGAGGAAACGTAGTCCAGGGGTTACGGCACTAGCCTGGGTTCAATTCTCTTCTCCACCACAGACTTCTTATGTGACAAGTCACTTAGCCTCTCTAGGTATATCTATACTGCACACTAAGCCTGGGCTCTGACTCAAGTTTGAGCCCAACCCTCCCTTCCATTTACACATAAAATAGTCTGACTTGAGTCCACAAGCACTCAGGACCTGTTATGGGGGTTGGTCAGAGCTAAGTCCTGCTGTGACTCTGGTCCAAGCCCTGTCCAGTTTGGAAACAGGTCAAGCTGCAGACCCGAGTCAGAAGATCTGCATAGTGCAGTATGGGCGTGCTAGCCAGATTTATAATGCTGAGTAAATAGTGAGCACAGGAAACCCTCAGGAAGTCTGCAAACCCTTTGTAATTTTTAAGAACTAAAGGTAACATTTTCATTGCCTAATTCCCATTTTCAAACAACTTATGTGCTTAGGAAAGTCTGTAGGATTTGGGAGTCTAAGTCACTTTGGATATCATTTTCACATGTGCCTAAGACACTATTCTGGCCCTGCTTATAGTATAGACCCTACGGTGGGGCAGAAGAAGGCTGGGTAAGTGTCCATCCATGCATTAGAACTGGAGTGATAGTGACAGAAATATTAAGATTAAACATGCAGTGTTAGGCAATTTTTTTATGGTAGCCTGCACTTGGGGTTGAGAGTTCAGAATTTGGTTGGGAGAAGCCCTGGGCTCAGAGATGTGCTTTTCACTGGGCCTCAGAAAGTCTGCCCAGATTTGGATGAGTTGTAAGCCACGAAAAATTGTCATTTGTGAAAATCTGGTCAAGTTTTTAAAACTTGCACAGTCTCAGGAAATATTCCACCTTCTACAATGCTGCACTCACAGCTTTAGGTGCTCTACATCTGTGGAGAAAAACCAAACCATAAGCGCCAAGCGGAGCGCTCATAACTGAGGCATTCAAAACTAGTGGAGACTTGAAAATTTTGTCCTCAGTTTCCCCATCGATAAAATGCTATTAATGATACTTCCCTATCTCACCAGGGCAGTAGGAAAACAAACTCATTACTGGTGAGGTTCTCAAATGTTTTGATAATGAGAACAAGAAGAAGGCACACAAAGAAATAAAAAAATCCATATTTAGTGATTTTGTTAAAAAAGACTTGTTCCCTGTCTCAATAGAGTTTCAAGTTTGAACTGAAAACCAAGTATACAGAGTTATTTGCTGTTGGCAACTGTGACATTCAGTGTCATCTCCCAATGACCATTCCCAAAGTCAACACTGACTGTGCCTAAAAACATTTTGCAACACTCCAGCATTCTGAAGGCAGCAAATTTTTCTGAGCTCACTTCAGCATCTCTGCACCAATTTTTTCCCTTACAAATGCCGAACACATATGGAGTTTTCAGAGATTATCCAAAATAGCATGTGTTAGAATCATAAAGGAAAAAGTCATTTATACTAAACAGAGCTGGAGGGACAGCCTTCCCCAAGCCCTCATTTGCAGGCTGGCCTGACCTTACCTTGTCACAGAAGACTTTAATCTGGCAGTAGGCCCTGTGGACGGGTTTGTTACTCCTGTTATTGTAGCTGTAGGTGTCAATCTGAATGTTCAAGGGCAGCCCTTTAACTCCTTTCTGAGAGGAGAAATCCGTGCTGAGGCAGTTTACAGAAATAAAAACCTGCAAAAGAAGGAAAAAGCTTCCATCAGCAGCGATTAATACATTCTTAGTGTTTGCTTCAGCCAGCCATACTGAGTCACAATGTAACGACTCCACTTGGGCTGGCTGTAGGATTTGAATCCTAGACCTTCAGAACTAAAACGGTGAGTTTCTACCACATAAGCTAAACGACTATTCACATGAATCAGTGGACCAGCCACTAATGGGGGTACAAAGACCCATCCTCCTAGTGTGGATTACAGCAACAAATATCAAACCTCATGCAGACTCTAGTTAACTTCTGAATATTTTTATGCCCCGAGAAATATTTTTGTCTATTGTAACCCTTTTTTAGGGGGCAGAAATCCCTTTCAGGCCCCATTTTCACTGGCCAAAAGAACAGTGTTTAAAAACCTTACTTAAAACAGGGGTCAGACATGCTTGCAGCAAGCACAATTGAAATCAGTCTGGACAGTGGCAAAACCATGTTAGCTCCATGATCAAATTCTACTCTTGAGACTGATGAGTTTTTAAATATAGTTATTTAATACAGGTCCCAATCCAGCAAAGACCTAAGGGCATACTTATCTTTAAGCATGCAAGCAATCCCATTGACTGCAGTGAGATTACTTATGGGTCTTAAAGTTAAGCACGTGCTTAAATCTTTATGGGATCAGGGTCTAGAACGCTTCCCAGCAGTGTTCCTTTTTCTGAGCGCGAGCAGGATGTTGTGAAGTGGAATATGAATCCATTTTCATTGTTCAAACTAAATGAAAAAGTTAATGGAAAAAGTAATTTTTCCAAAATAATTTCAGTTTCATAATGCAAGATCTTAGTAGTAGCAGAGGAAGGGAATTTTCTAGTTGTCCTATTTAGAGGCACACTGAATTAGTACTTCCCCCAAAAGATGCACCTATTCAAATGCCAGGTTCTTATATATGGGTAGTCCTCATTATCATGGAGGGGTTAGAAGCAGCGGAAACCAAAGACAATGAATTACCAGCAAGTTATGGATCAAGATCAGCCAAAGCATTAGAATGGATTCCTCTCTCCTTCCTTTCAAGAATAAAAAGATAGGAATCCCTTCCCATCCCCTAAAGAAAGCAAGGCTTTCAGAACCAGAGGCCACAGCAAGTACCTTAACCAAGACTTTGAAAAATATTGCTCCAACATCTAACTGTAACTTTGTTTTGCTTATAATAATAAAACTGAAATTCTAAATCTCAGTAGTGAGTGAGGGACCCCTGCTGGTATTTGACTGATGCTACAATTTGCCAAGTTAAGTTTTCAACAGCTTACACACTGTTTAAAAAATAAAGGTGTTTTTATGCAGCATTGTTGTCATAGGTTGCAACACGTTTTACAAGTATTATAAAAAAAGGGGGGGGGGAAGTTAGGTGAGAGACATTATAGGTGAGAGACAAGTTATTCCTGTTTCCAAGGGATTTTTTATAAGAATACTGTCTGCAGCACTAAGAAGGTGCATATCTGCACTAGATTTGAGGTTCCCTGATTAAATTGTTATTAAAGTTTGATTTTCAAAAATGCACATGCAATTAATATGAACAACTGCATGTACAATTAAGAAGCACAGCCAACGTGACTGTACGAGTCAGGAGAGTTTCATGCAAATAGCCAGTTATGCAGGTAGCTATTGGCATGCACCCTTACCAAAGTAAGGCATTATCACTCTAACCATGCACACAAATCAGTGTAGTTTTACAAATCAGTCCCTTAATGTCTGTTTGGTTGCCCACAATCTCTGGGAAAAGATCTAGCGTTAAAACATATGAACTGTTCAAACATTTTTCAATAAATATCTATGAATCACTATGGCAGCAACTACCCCACTTTTGAGAATTTTATAAGAACGAACCAACTACTGCTACCTGACATTTTAGGCTGTGCACTGAATGGACTGTGCATGGAAGAAAGAGCTAAAGCCCTATGATCCTGTCAAATTGATTCTATACACTTTTGTGAAATATTCTAAAGCAACAGTGCTTCAAGTCTTTGATTTAAAGGAGGCAAATATGTAGCTAAACACCATTAGAGCATTGCTGGAAAAAAGTATTAAGAGTTTTAAAAGTAAATCGCCGACAACAAATTGACCAGAATGGTTTGCCAGCTTCTAAGCCACTCACTCCTCCCTGATCCCCTACAAGTTGGTGTGGGCATATCAACACAGCCAATATTGAGCTATTTATAAGAGTTAGTGCAATGCAGATCTAGGGCCTGCTCGTGCAGCCTGTACTCAGGTAGAATGCTCTGACTTCAAACAGATGTTTGTCTGCAGGATTGGAACACCTGAGAGCGCATTTTGCATTGCATAAGGGAGCGAGTGGACGACTTTGAGGAGTTTCCTCTGGTTTTGGATTTGTAGAATGGATAATGTTGCCTTATGAGCAGAAGTGTTATTTCTAATTAGTACTGATTTTTATTGGTTGCATATATATAGCTTAGTCTGACCATAATAAATGTTTATTTGTGTACGTCCCTTGTGTCTGTATCACTTTAATGAAGTAGGAATCTTTAAGAGAAAGCAAGGACTGTTTTTCTCAATAACATGTGCAGATACAGCCATTACGACTGGTTTAATAGAGCCATGGAACTTTCAAAAATCTATGATTTAATATTATACCTCTAAGCACCAAAGTGGGGGTGGGGGGGAGGGGAAAGAGGGCAGGGGCAGAATCTTTAGACTAGATAGGCATCAATTCCTTAGTCCTTAGAGCCATTTCCCTTCGGTTGGGAGGTCTTGGCATTTTCAAACTCTAGGTCTCTCTTTACAGCTTTCTTTGCATTTGCCAGGGGTGGGGGTGGGGGTGGGGAGAGAGGTTTATGTAAATTCTAATCGACTGACCATGCCGAGCATCCTCAGCACTGTAGTCTGAAGTTTCTGTCTAGATGCTAGACATGTACAACATTGACGGACTTCGATCTACACATCCCCTATTTAATCCACTAGTTCCATGTGAATTTGCAATTATTCATCTACCAGGTGACAAGGATTTTTGTTCCATTTGAAAATAGCCTTCATTTGATTAGGTCTGGCTTTAAAGGCTGAATCTATTTCTAGGATAGAAATCATTATTCAATCTTCTGCATTCTAGAAGAGGAAGAGAGAGGCCTAAACCCCAGTCTTCTCTCTCTACCCCTTTTGGATACAGCAGGAACCAGTCTAAACTTGTCCATATGCAGAAACTCAGCTTAATTCAACATGAGGTGTCCAAACCTAGTGTGAGAGTTTCATCCTTTCCATGGCAATATGCTAGTCGTCTGATGCCAAACTGAGATTGCTTTAAAATCCCACCTGAATGGAGTCTACAGCTGGGTTCTTGGGAACAGTTTTTCCAATGAAGTGGAAACTTGATTTCTTTCAGTCACTTTGTTTAGGACAGATTTGAATCAAGTTCTTAAAGAAATAAGGGTGAGTGACTGACCCAGCTACATCCCCACCCCAACATTTTTAGAAGAAAAATGTAACCACAAAAGTCACTCAGCATCTTTAGCCTGTTCAGCAAGATTCCTCTTCAGCTGTCCAACCTATTTTTTTTCTAAGGGCAGTTCCGCATTCTTGGCTATATTAAGATTTGCTTGTTACTTTTCAAAAACATTTTCATTTTCATCTTACCTCCCAGGATTCAGCTTTAAAAAGAGATGACACTTAAAACACACAGTATCATCAGCCCCAAATGTTCAAAACCCATGGGTCAGGCCCCAAATGTCAATGGCTTGACTTAAAAAGCATGAGATTGTTACTGAAGAGACATTTGGGGTTATTTTTGCCTTCTTGTTTTGAGATTTTAGGTTATACCCGAAGCACATTTTTAAGCTTGTCTCTGCAACTAAGAGATCCAGAAACTTTCCTGTAAAAATAAAAGTAAGCTCAAATTCCCTCCTAATCACATAGCTACTGGAGCTGGGAATTTGAGGGGGGGGGAAAATACCAAATATTGCAAGAACTGTGAGAGTGTTGGCAATACTGCATATACAATTTAGTATCAGGGAAGATGCATGCATGTGTTAACTTTTACTTTACACTTCTATAGTCCTTTCCATCAGAAACTCTCAAAAAACATTACCAACAGTAAGTAAGTTAGCTTCCCAATGCCCCTCTGAGGTCTGTAAGTATGATTCCTATTTTACAGAGCAGGAAAGTGAAGCAACAAGATGAAAGCAACTTCTCCAAGGTCACAGAGGAAGCCTGTGGCAGAGCAGAGCATCCAGATCTCATGATGCTCAGGCTGTGCTTTAACCACAAGACCATCTCCTATCTCAAGGAAACCTAGTGTTCACCTACCTTAAAATCTACAAGAAACTCATTAATTTTAATAAATGCAGGGATCTTTAAAAAAAAATTAAGAGAAATAAGTCAGAATATCGGCGATGTGCCCTCAAGGAAGAGCAGCAGACGCAGCCAAAAGCTTTTCTATACAACCGCTTTTACTAACAACACCTGCCTTTCAAACAAACCAGGAAAAATGAAAAAGTATAATCAAAGCACAATCAAAGCACTGCAGAAGCTTCCCGGTCCCTGAGTTGAAGGATGGCTTCTTAATGAAGTCCTGTGTGCCCAAATCCCTTCTCTTCAGTTTATCTTGGCACCACACAGGTGATTCCCTCAATTTAAATTAGTCAGAAGCCTAAATAGTGGAGCTTTCAAATGAAGGTAAATTATGTTCACTGTATGCATAATAATAAAAAAACAGGAATCACCGAAAAGCAACAAACAAAATGGGTTTGGAGATATTTATGCTTCCAGATCAGGGCCCGATCCAGCGTGGCAATCAATTCCTATGCTCCTAACATTCACTGTGGTTTTATTTTTTGAAATACTGCAGGCAAATCAAATCCTATTAATTTCCATTCATGCTACATTATTCTTGTACCCAAAGGAGTAAGACATGGTCCAACAATTCAAAGACACATTAGGTACTCTTTTTATAGTCAGCATTCAGATGAAGTTCCAATTCTCTTCTAATATACCTGAAGGCAAAGTGCCTATAGTTTTTGATAGAAGGTTCTGCAGCCTCCTTTGCATCTCTTCAGCTACATGCAAGTTTAAGCTTCCATAGATTCCAAGCCCAGAAGGGACCAGTATGATAATCTAATCTGACCTTCGGTACAACACAGGCCATAGAACTTCTCTATAATAATTCCTGAAGTGTATCTTGGGGGGGGGGGGGGGGGGAAGCAAGATCCAATCATTGATAAAGAATCCACCACAATCCTTAATAAGGCTAATTACTCTGTTAAAAATGTGTCTTATTTCCAGTCTGAATGCATCTAGCTTGAACCTTCAGCCACTGGATCGTGTAATACTTTTCTCCAGTCAGATCCCAGAGACCAACCAGACCTCCACCCTCACCACCACCCCAAACTCCTGCACAGCCATTATCAAGTATTTGTTCTTCATGTAGGTACTTATATAGACTGTAATCAAATCACCACTCAACCGTCTCTTTAAATTACTGTACCAAAGTCTTCATTAGCTCCACATGCAGAGGGCACGTTCATCAACTTACTGTGCACATGTAACATACTTATTTCCCAACAGAATTGCCTCACATTTATCAGATGTGAATTGTCTTCATTGAAGACTGGCTTCTTGGCAAGTATGAGGTTTTCAGTTTAGCAGTTCTGACTTACCAAAGTTCAAAAATAAGTACTGGAACGATTTCCTGAAGGTAACACTCTCTCGGATACGTCAGCCAATTTTCAGTTTACCTTAGAGCCAACAGACATCTGGAGAACATTTAAGCCCAGTGTGTATTTAATTCATGGAGTCACATACACTGTGAACAGAACTGTGAAGTGTGCAAGGCCCCACCAAATTTTCACTTCATAGAATCATAGAATATCAGGGTTGGAAGGGACCTCAGGAGGTCATCTAGTCCAACCCCCTGCTCAAAGCAGGACCAATCCCCAACTAAAGCATCCCAGCCAGGGCTTTGTCAAGCCGGGCCTTAAAAACCTCTATGGAAGGAGATTCCACCACCTCCCTAGGTAACGCATTCCAGTGCTTCACCACCCTCCTAATGAAAAAGTTTTTCCAAATATCCAACCTAAACCTCCTCCACTGCAACTTGAGACCATTACTCCTTGTTCTGTCATCTGCTACCACTGAGAACAGTCTAGATCCATCCTCTTTGGAACCCCCCTTCAGGTAGTTGAAAGCAGCTATCAAATCCCCCCTCATTCTTCTCTTCTGCAAACTAAACAATCCCAGTTCCCTCAGCCTCTCCTCATAAGTCATGTGCTCCAGCCCCCTAATCATTTTTGTTGCCCTCCGCTGGACTCTTTCTAATTTTTCCACATCCTTCTTGTAATGTGGGGCCCAAAACTGGACACAGTACTCCACAGCAAAAATAGATATTTCAAGACATTCAGTTAGCTCCTCTTCTAATGGAACATCCCAAGGCTGTGGGTACCTGTGTTCCTGTTACCACTGGGCAGCAAAAGGTGGCAACTCCACGGAAAAAAGAAGCTTAGATCACCAAGTCCTGTGTTGTATTGCACAGGACCGGTTCTAATGCATCAGAACCTAAGTCAAAAATTTGCTTCCAGCTTGCAGTGGTTAAGAATGAGTGAAACTTGGGTTTGCGCTCCGGAATTCCACGATGATTTATTTAAAAATCTGTTCCTCAGAAATGTGTACGTTTACTATGTAATCTTCATATGCTGCACTCACTTTTGCCCCAGATATTTGTGGTTTTACAGCCTTTGCTTTAACCTGACACTTTTCTTTTATTGGATATGCAAATAGGCATTTGACTCACCATCCTCCCATTCACATTTCACAGTTTCATTCCCAACTAACCAAACCTGAACCTTCTTAATGAAACCAAAGATGGCAACACCTTATTTTATTGAGGCATATGATATATGGATGCCATTCTAATGAACCATCAAAATACATGCAATATTCACAGAGAAAGTTAAAATTGTTCCTATAGTGAATGCCAAACAAAAATTATGCTAGAACATATTAAAATAGTATCTCAGAACCACCCAGACAAAAAGAAGTCTTGTGTCAAATCACAGTAAGTGATCCACCCTCTTCAGAAAAGTAAGTTCAGTGAAACAGACTCCTGCTTATTGCAATAGATGGGCAGGTTCCACTGTACAGCGAACACCCATGCTAGGCAGATTCCTGTTTCAAGAGATGAGACCAAACTATCTAAAAATGGTTTGGGTACAATTCTTCTCCACCTTTAGTAGAGCAATTAAACAGCTTATTGTCATTTAAGATGTCACTGAAGTCAGGTTTCCCTGCAACTTTCTTTAGGCAGGAAAAAGTGAAGAAAATACTAAAACTATCTCCAGTTTCAGGGATCACTGTAGTGCTGTAGTCATCATGAATAGGTCGGAGTATGAGGAGAGGCTGCTAGACAACTCTGACACCACATTCTACAGGCTATTACCCTCTGATCCCACTGAAGGGTACCAAAAGAAACTGCACCATCTGCTCAAGAAACTCCCTGAAGAAGCACAGGAACAAATCTACAGAGACACACCCCTAAGCCCCAACCAGGGGTATTCTATCGGCTACCCAAGATCCATAAACCTGGGAATCCTGGATGCCCCATCACCTCAGGCATTGGCACCCTGACAGCATGATTGTCTGGTCCATGTGGACTCTCTCCTCAGGCCCTACGCTACCAGCACTCCCAGCTATCTTCGAGACACCACTGACTTCCTGAGGAAACTACAATCCATTGGTGATCTTCCAGAAAACACCATCCTGGCCACTATGGATGTAGAAGTTCTCTACACCAACATTCCACACAAAGATAGACTACAAGCCGTCAGGAACAGTATCCCCGATAATGTCATGGCAAACCTGGGGGCTGAGCTTTGTGACTTTGTCCTCACCCACAACTATTTCAGATTTGGGGATGATTTATACCTCCAAGTCAGCGGCACTGCTATTTTTTTATGGCTGACCTAGAACAACGCTTCCTCAGCTCCTGTCCCCTAACGCCCCTACTCTACTTGCACTACATTGATGACATCTTCATCATCTGGACCCATGGAAAAGAAGCCCTTGAGGAATTCCACCAGAATTTCAACAATTTCCACCCCACCATCAACCTCAATCTAGACCAGTCCACACAAGAGATCCACTTCCTGGACACTATAGTGCAAATAAGCGATGGTCACATAAACACCACCCTATACCGGAAACCTACTGACCGCTGTACTTACCTACATGCTTCCAGCTTTCATCCAGACCACATCACACAATTCATTGTCTACAGCCAAGCCCTAAGATACAATTGCATTTGCTCCAATTCCTCAGACAGAGACAAATACCTACAGGATCTTTATCAAGCGTTCTTAAAACTACAATACCCACCCGGGGAAGTGAAAAAACAGGTTGACAAAGCCAGAAGGGTACCCAGAAGTCACCTACTACAGGACAGGCCCAGCAAAGAAAGTAACAGAAAGCCACTAGCCATCACCTACAGCCCACAACTAAAACCTCTCCAGCGCATCATCAAGCATCTACAACCTATTCTGAAGGATGATCCCTCACTCTCACAGACCTTGGGAGACAGGTCAGTCCTTGCTTACAGACAGCCCCCAAACCTGAAGCAAATACTGACCAGCAACTACACACCACACAACAGAAACACTAACCCAGGAACCAATCCCTGCAACAAACCGCATTGCCAACTCTGTCCGCATATCTATTCACCATCATAGGACCTAACCACACCAGCCACACCATCGGGGGCTCGTTCACCTGCACATCTACCAATGTGATATATGCCATCATGTGCCAGCAATGCCCCTCTGCCATGTACATTGGACAAACCAGACAGTCTCTACACAAAAGAATAAATGGACACAAATCAGACATCAAGAATTGTAACATTCAAAAACCAGTAGGAGAATGCTTCAATCTCCCTGGACACTCAATAAAAGTGGCTATTCTTCAACAAAAATACTTCAAAAACAGACTTCAACGAGAAACTGCAGAACTGGAATTAATTTGCAAACTTGACACCATCAAATTAGGCCTGAATAAAAACTGGGAGCGGCTGGGTCACTACAAAAAATAATTTTCCCTCGGTTGATACTCACCCCTTCTTGTCAATGGGCTACATCCACCCTAATTGATTTGGCCTCATTAGCACTGACCCCCCCACTCGGTAAGGCAACTCCCATCTTTTCATGTACTGTGTATACCTGCCTACTGTATTTTCCACTCCATGCATCTGATGAAGTGGGTTCTAGCCCACAAAAGCTTATGCCCAAATAAATTTGTTAGTCTCTAAGGTGCCACAAGGACTCTTCGCTGTTTTTCCTCTATTGGGGAGGAGGGATAGCTCAGTGGTTTGAGCATTGGCCTGATAAACCCAGGGTTGTGAGTTCAATCCTTGAGGTGGCCACTTAGGGATCTGGGGCAAAATCAGTACTTGGTCCTGCTAGTGAAGGCAGGGGGCTGGACTCGATGACCTTTCAGAGTCCCTTCCAGTTCTATGAGATCTCTCTCTCTCTCTCTATTATATATATATATATAAATAAATAAATAAAAGGTTCTCTGGCACCAAATGCCAGAAGTGCTGTACATATTACTCCCTTCTATACCCTAGCATTAATGAACACAAGGGAGTGAATGTCTATGCTTCAATTAAACACCCAGGGTTGGGCTGGGTCAGCTGACTCTGGCTCACAGGGCTCAGGCTATGAGACAGTAAAACTGAGGTGCAGACATTTGGCTTGGGCTGGAGCCCAGGCTCTGGGACCCTCCCCCATCCCTTCTAGGGTTTCAGAGTTGGGCTCAATCGTCTACACCTCAGTTTTACAGCCCCGCAGTCCGAGCCCTGCAAACCCAAGTCAGCCATGGGTGTTCAACTGCAGTGCAAACATAACCTGGCCGAAGGGACATCTACCTAGGAACTGCAGGAAGCTATGCTGTTGATTTAGAAGGTGTGTCTCTTTAGCCAGCACAAAATTGCATCAGGGCACTGTACTGCTAGAGATGTCATTTGTACAGGACATAAAATCCCCCAGATAAAATCACTTGTGTTCACTGAAGCATCCCATGGAATCTTTATAAGATGAGTGTTAACATCTGTATCCTTGTCAAGTTCCAAACTGGGCAAGTCCATTCTGTCTAGCTACACCTCCCCCACAGTCTGAGCTGAGCAGGCTTCCTTGCCCCAAACTACTGGCTAGTACTATTAAACTGCTATTACCTTTCACTACAGAAGTGGCCATATTTCCATATGTGGGAAATGATTCCAGGATATTGTCAGCCTTGTACAGTAGAACTTATGGATAATGGAGGACTTAAATAAACCAAGGGAGCCAGTTCAGAGCCCTTAGACTCCAGATTTCAAAGCATAGTGGCTAATTCTGATTAGACACTGGGCTCAGCTGAATTAGGGTCTTAGATACCAGCACAGCAGGGGCTCAAGCATAATTTCAGCTGGAGCACAAAGCTGAATCCTGCAGAGCCAGCCAGCCTTGGGGAAGCCTGACTGGCTGCATCAGCCAACTCTCACTGACTTGAAACCAGGCTTGCCCCCAAAACGTAAGTGTCAGGGAGTTCTGCAGATCTATTGTCACACCAGTAGAGGTGGTGGGACAGTGGTGCTTGTTGTGCCTGGAAAAATGGAGAGTGCTGGGGCCAGGCCATAAGATTTTTATATAGACACCATATTTTTGAGAGTGAGGGCACTAGTGATGATATTCATTGTTACTAAAGTAGTACCTAGAGGTTTCACCTGAGAACAGAGCATGATTGTGCTAGGCACTGCACATGTACATAGAATAAGAGACTGTTCCTAGCCCAAACAGCTTACAGTCCAAGTAGACAAGGCAGAGGAAAGGTAGGAGCAAGGAAGTGCTATTGTCCTTATTTACAGATAGGGAATGCAGGCAAAGAGAGTAAGTGACTTCTCCAAGGGGACATGCAGTCTGGGGCAGAACAAGGACCCAGATCTGCCAAGTCCTAACTCAGTGGGTGAATCATGCTTCCCATGTGATCAATGACATCAATCATGTACATCTGATGATCTCACCAGCACTCTGCCCATTCACCCATCCCCCCAGCTCCAAACTTCTGAGCAGCATCAAGCAGCTGCACTGGTTAAGCCACCAGCCATAAAACGATAGTCTTTCCCCACACGTCACACTCTTCCTCACCACCTTCTTAAGTACCGGTAATTCAGAAGTGCAAGTGGGGAAATATTTAGTCAAAGATCTTACATCTATCACTGCTCATACAACTGGCAGGGTCACCTTCAGCATTCCCCACCCTTCAGCATTTTCCCCTCCCCCCATTTCAGTATTCTCTCCCACCCCCTTCAGTTTCAATGCATTTTCCAGGATATCTTTCAATCTTCCTTCATTTCACCTCTCACCCCCTCCTCCCAAATCCCTACTCCCTTTCCTGACTCCAAAAATAAACCCCCTGTGTACGGATTCTCCCCTGCCCCTCAGACCAGGCTTCTTCCTACCCTTCTGGAGCACCCTCAGCTCTTCACCACCCCAGGGGAAGGCAGTGCCAGGGTCTCAGCCCTTATAGGGTTAACACTCCGCTGATCAGCCCAGTGAATTCTCTGACCCACCTACTCCACCATCATTGTGTGGCTTTCTAGAGACTCCTGTGCTGTCTCAGAGTAGCCAACAGGGGGCATTGGTGAGCTGCTGCAGGGATAGTAGTACAGTACTACAGAACAGCTTCTCTACACTATTTGATTTTGGAGTTACAAGCTCCTCCCACACGTGTTTACATACATGAGTGCACAGACAGCGCACAAACTGTCAGCTACACGGTCACTACTTGCTCAGAGCAAGCCTTGCCATCACTATATCCTGCATCAGGTCACTGATGCATCACAGTGCCAATGCACATGCAAAGCTCTGGGGTTGCAGCTGCACAGTTGGAAGGTATTCTCCCTGCAGAATACTGCAAAGAATCAGGCAGCACTCAATGCAATGCACACGATCCCTTAAACACCTGTTTCCAGCTACTTCATGAAAGAGGAGCTTTCATAAAAGCTTTTCATAAACTGGAATGCAGCAATCTTAAGGCTTTTCATTTTTAAAAGACAAAGAATATTTTCATGCCATAACAGTGCCATTATATTTTATCAAATCCATGACGCATACAAACTCCATTAGAAAATGTACATTTTCTAATTCATGGCCAACTTTTCTTTTCTTTTGACAAAGCATCTCCCCAGCTGTGGATTGTTACTTCCAGGAACCCCACTTCAAGGATTTGTGCTGGGAAGAAAGGCTATGTACCCACAACGCACTGTATCACAGTTGCTGGAGGCAGCGTCATGGGATGATATTTTACTTCACCCTTCTAAAAAAAGCTACATCTATAGGTGTCAGTCCAGTGCTCAGATTGCCTTTCCCATAAGTTACATCATACACATGAACGAAGACCTGAGCTTGCCAAGACAACGGATATCAGGGGCATGCACAAGGGGGGGCGCAAAGCAGCAACACGAGCCCCCCCAACCCACCCCCAATAATCGTTGGGGGCATGGAACTCCTCCGGCCTTGGGGCTGCGGGGGAGGGAAGAGCGAACTCCTGCCAGGGCTGGGGTGGGAGGCATTGAACATGCCCCCACAAAAGGCAAAGTAAAAATTCTGCGCACGCCCCTGGCAGGTATGGACGCACAGCATCCGCCACTGTTTGCAACTTTCTCTAGCACAGGCAAATCTCTAACATTCAGCAACAGCCTAAGCCATTCTCACAGAAGACTAGAAACCAGAATGAGTGGGGGAGGGGGGAAAAAAAGCCACACAGTATCCCAGGACGAATCCTTTGGCTGTGGGCCTACCGTTTCAGATAACAGGAGGGGCTGAGTAAGCACCCTCCCGATAATCAAGGCTCCACAGTACATCAGTTTGTTAAGCACTTTATCAATGTAATATCACTGGCATCATTAAAAATAAAGCATTGTACTTATTGCTTTGAAGGACTTCCCTGTAGAATGGGAAGCTCAACTCTTGCCTCATTCCCCACCCTCTCCATACACTGCGCCACACAAGCTTTTATCAAAAAAATGTGAGGTAAATGAACCATGCAATAAAAATTGTTGAAATTGGCTCAGTCTCCTCCTGATAAGATCACACAGTTGGGAAAGAGCTACAGCTCCGTTGACGAGTAAGCGGATCAAGATTCACTGTCAAATACATTCGCTCAAGGAAAAAAAAAAAAAAAACCAACAAGGTTTAAATAGGAGACGTAGCAACCCAGTGTGCTTGCTACAAAGGCAACCCTTTGTGGATCTGTCTCATGTAAAACCTTAGGGTATGTAGCAGCTGGGAGCGAGCCTCCCAGGCAGGGCAGACAGACTCAAGCTGGTGCGCTACAAATACCTGCATGGACGTTGCACGGGGTCTGAGCTCAGGGTGGCTAGCCCAAGACGCTGCTAGAGCCGCAATCTCTATTTTTAGAGTGCTAGCTTAAGCCTCATAGCGCGAGTGGCTCCCCAGGCTGGGAGCCTCACCCCTGGGTGCACTGTACAGATG
Source organism: Emys orbicularis (assembly GCF_028017835.1). Classification (NCBI taxonomy): domain Eukaryota; kingdom Metazoa; phylum Chordata; order Testudines; family Emydidae; genus Emys; species Emys orbicularis. The sequence goes on from NC_088685.1 coordinate 33,330,585, forward strand.
TCTGTGCTTAGCACTCTAGCTACCACCACACTCAGGCCCACAGGTTCCCTGCTTGTTTCAGTCTAAAAAACTTCCATTCAAAATATCAGTTTTACTTGCTTTTGTAAATTTCCAACAGTCAGGACTCATGCTCAAAGGCCTGATAGCACTAATTTGGGGGTCTGTCTAACCTACAGCTCAAGAGTGTGTGTGTGTGTGTGTGTGTGTGTGTGTGTGTGTGTGTGTGTGTGTGTGTGTGTGTATTTAATGCCAAACTGACACCGCTGGAAGCTGCCAGTCTCCATTTAGCCACAGAACAGGCAGCACAAGCTTCCCCACACAACTCCTCCAACATGGCACTTCAGCCCCACCTGGAGGAGTGGCAGTGGGGTAGGGGAGAGAGAAAAGGTACTTCACTCTCTCCACATTCAACCCCTGGGCTGACTGCCAGTAAGGATGCCAATTATCTCAGTGGTAATGTTGATGTGAACACCCATCCACTAGAAAAACGGACCAAGACCACCTGCTTATTTCACACAGGACATCACAGACCAATGGGACAGAAATGACTTTAGTCTCTACTACCATGCACTGGATTTGAACCAGTGATTTAGAGAATTGTTCCCCGCTGCCACCCAACCCTCCAAAGTTATTTCCAGACATTCAGGTCTCAATCCCACTTTCATAAAGCCAGGATGCACATCACTGTCCCCGAAAATACTGTCCCCTCTCCCTGGTCAGGCAGGTGGCGCAGCAGATTTCACAGGATCTGTAATGAAGTTCACTTACGTATCCAAGATCAACACCACCTTTAGTTCCTATCCTTGTCTACTCTCCTGCTTGTGCATTTACCAGCCACAGCTGTCTCAAGAACTCAACTAGCCTTTTCATAACAGTGAAACAGATGGTCTCTATTTCCCAATCTGTAAATAGTTCTTACCTACTTCTCCTGGTTGTTGAAGCTCAGTTAATTCGTGTTTGTAAAGGACTTTGAGTTCCTTGGATGGAAGTACTATTAATCTAATCTGCAGCAGTGAGAAAACATGTAGCTCTTTGCTCTTGGATCCTGTACAATCTACTGATGGCAGCTATTATTAAATCCAGTTTCCTGAACAGTCCAGCACTTCCATGCCTCAAAATGCATTCAAACCTTTCAGTACATTTGCATGGGAAAGGCACCCTGCTGCCCAATTCCAGGGTAAAATGGGAAACCATCCCTTGGGGCATGAACAAAGCCAGGACACTAGGTTCTAAGTTCAAGGAATTTTAAAAGACTGGCATCTGATACCAGACTCACTAGTGATGTTTAAGTGAAAACATACTGCTACAAAACCATTCAGGTTGGAGGCACAAAAGTCATCAGATCTAGGCAGTGAGGAGTAGATATTTACTTTATTTAGCAATAAATACTTGGAACAGCTTCCCACTGCCCATTTCCTAAGTGACTACCTCTCCACAACCCACTTTCATTAAGCTGCCAACACTGTTTCCTTCCCCAAGGTCTTCACACCTCTCTCTTGAACGGTCATCCAGTGCATCTCTGAGACTGACAGACTGTGCTGGGCACTGGCCTTGTCTTCTACGTGTGCTGTAAAGCACTGACATGTAGAGCTCCAGACAAACAACCCTGAAATGCTTTTCAGTGAGGAGTTCTGCCATTCTCCCATTAGTACTATTTCCAGGTGCAGCACTTCGGAGTCCTTCTGGATGACAGATGCCATATACATTCGCAGTCATCTTCACTGTGTCAGTTACTAGCTTCAAACATGATGTGCGGGATATGATCAGCTGGTCTCAAACAGGAAGGAAAACTCTCTGTAAACTGGAGACTAAGCCCTATACCACCAGCATAGGGATGAGCCTTGGTGAATTACATAATTGACCAGCAAGAGTCAATAAAATTACAGAAAAACCCTCTAACACCACCTTGCAGCTGCAACTACATCAGCTCAACAGTGGTATAATCTGATCAAAACTGGACCCGCTTTGCTGTCTTTAGACAGGTTTTCTAGAACTTTGAAGATGCACAACTCCTCCACACGTTTACTTGGGTTATGGCTTCAAACAGCAACAGCTGCAATTAACTAAACACACCAGCTGGGAAAGTTGCTGACACAGTACATCTACCACCTAACACAGTGGCCCAAAACACTGGGTGAGGATCAGATGGTGGCTCAAATGAGTTCACCTAGAGGCCACTCAGATTAAAATGGATCATTGCATGCTAGGATCTGTAGCCTCAGTGGAATATACCTCTGCATATAAATAAGGCCAGCTGCAATCTATTCTGTTTAATGCAACTTAGGCGCAGTGGTCTAGGTTCCTGGCAAATTGCCAAATTGGCCCCCCCTTTGGAGCATCCCAAAAAGTTACTGGCAACTATCACAGCACCACATATTGGTTCCCAACTACACTAAATCATATCTCCAGCACCTCTGCAGCACTGTTTAGGAAGAAGTTTGGTGCTTCCATGTGTCAGTATTTGTCCAGCAGTACCGATTTCCCTGCTAAGAAACTTAAAGTCACTGCAAAGCTTTTAATATTTGCTCATGCAAGCCCTCTTAACACAAGACTGTAAACAAACTCATTACATACTAATCATCAGGTCACACACACCCCTCTCTTTCCCCATATGCTGGAAGAGCAGGAAACGTAAGATGGGTCACGTACCTTTGCTTCGTCATTAATGTCCCAAGTGAAGGATATGGCATTGTATGCAAGCTCTTCAATGTTACTGATTGTATTGAAGCTCTCCTTATAGTCGGCTGTCGGGAAGGAGAGGAGAGCATCTTAATCATACAAAGCAGACAAACTGAATAGCAACTGCAGCTCTTCCACAGTACCCGAAGGGTTAAAGGCTCCGAAAGGCTTTCAGAGGCAGATTGTTAAAGGTTGAAAGCAGTTCATTATAAAAAAAGAGAGAAGAATTAAAACAAAAACTAAAGTGGGAAAGGCAGCGACGCCAAGTATGGCATGTATCTGTGCCATACCCTATAGTTACATATGAGAAATGTCACACTGCATGACAAGAGTATAAGCTCTCAGTAAAGCTCCTTCAATAATAAAGCTGACGCGCATGCAAATCTTTAAGTGCCAAGTGCTTAATCCCTGCCTTTATTCACAGAAGGAAAGGGCTGGGAGCACAACCCAGCTTTCAACCAAGGAAATCTGGAAGCCAGCCAGTCACAGCCTTGTCTGTAGGCAAATGGAAATTTGCAGTGTTTTCTTTTTAACTGAACCGAGGACTCACTGCAAGAGCACCAGCAGGAAGGAGACCGAGGAGCGCTGAAGTATTTCCCCTGAAAAAAACACTGACTGTTTAGAAAGCTTGCAAAGCCCAGAGAGTGCAGTTTGACTATACTGGCCAAGATCTTTAAATGCAACTAGTGATTTGGGGGCACCTCCATTTTTGGATGCTCCAACTTGAGACATCTAAAAAAGGGCCAGTCTTTCAAATGGCGAGGGGAGCACTTGGCATTTTCTGAAAATCTGGCATCTTACATTAGCGCGCACACACACACCCACCCACACCCCGAATTGAGGCTGCCAAAATACCTAGTCCCTTCTGAAAATACCTTGGCCAAGAACGTCCCTTTGGTTTTGCCACAAAGCTAAGGACAGTGCTCAGCCTAGTCTGAAGGTTCCCTTTAAAAATGAAGTACCAATAGAAGGTCAAACCCTGCCCAGGAAATCAGGCTTGGAGTTTGATACCAGTAATTAGAGCGTTTCTTACCAATGTCAATGCATCTTTGTTTGGCTGTATGCTGCCTTGAGTGCCAGTACTTCCAGTGCCTGATCTGATCTTCTCTTGTTTTGTCTTCGGCAAACACAACCAAGATGACGCTCTTCATGAAGAGGAAGGGGGTAGGAAAGAGAGAAAAAAAAACTTTAAAAGCCACAGAGAACATTTGTTTTGGAAGCTTTTACTTGGTATCAGGTTTTCTGCATTTGGCGTGCAAGACTTAGGAAAAGCCAAGTTACGCCTGGCAAAGTAGAACCCTCTTTAGAATGGGAACAAACAAGCTAATGTTCTTCAGGGCCATAAAAGAACAAGGCGGTCAGAAGTTGCCCACATAAAGAGAATTGGACGCTCTCCTTCCAGGTGTCCACGTCGCATAGACCCATCACCACTACTGACTTGCTTGCTTGGCAGGCTCAGAGACACCAGTGACCGAATAGGCCTGGAGACCAATTTAACCTCTTCTGCTCTTCATTGGCACGGCAGAAGGGGAAAGCTGGTCCTGCTGCTGCGGGCTTCAGTCTAGACTGTTGTGTGACTACAGGACTTCAACCGTAGCCCAGCACCTCCAATAAGCAATAAATATCCACAACACCTCTCCCGAGAAGCTGTAAGAATTTCCACTCACTCTGACTTTGCTGATTGGGTGGTGGACTCCTTCACTGCTGCTGACTTCTTTAAGGGTGATCGGATAAAACTGACCCTTGTTTAGGTATGTCATTGTGCTGTCCCCTGGCTTCTGACGAAGTGACTTGGAAGCTTCTAAGGTGTATTCAAAGTTATTCCTAGGAGACAAAAAGGACATTGATAGCTTCCTGGCAAACTCTTTAGCAAAGTGTTTTACATTTAATTTGGAGACGTTCCAGACTTATTAGTTGAGACACTAAACCCTCAATAGGGAAGGGAGGGGGAAGCAAGACTAGCTCTTTGTTGACAATCAATCCTCTTCATGAGAAAACATTTAGAAAAGCTCTTTGCAGAGAAAATCAACATGTAGGATTGGATGCTGCCTATTCAGGCTTACTGCAACATGTTTTATTTATGTAACAGAAGAGTTTCCATCAATGACCAAAATGCTGTTAAGAGTCATTCAAAGGCTGCTAGGTCCCTTCCTCCCCCCACCAATGTTTCATTCCCAATTAAAAACAAACCAACCCCACATCACCCATTCCCCATCGTAGGTCTCCATACACAAAATCCACACACAGCAAACCTCCAGTGCCTGCTGTAGATTCTCAATGTAGAGAGAGCAGACAAGCATCTCTGGGCATCTAACAGGGGGAGGCACTTGGGAGCCAGCTCCAGGAGGGTTCTGCAGTAATTATTATTCTCTTAAATGACTAGATGGATCACACCATACCAAGTTGGTTAGAAATCAACGTAAGACTCCCAGATGGCAGTACAGTGCCATTATCAACCCAACAAAGATAGTTTTCCTAAATATTGCAGACATGACTTGCCAGGTTGTTAAGCACTCAGCACCAGCTAAAACCAGGTGTGCTCAGCACCTCTGAGAATCATGCCTAAAGAAAGGCAACCCAAAAGAGAATTCATAAGTAAGTTGCACCCACTAGTCATGAACAAACTGGCTATAAGAGATCAGGCGGCTGCAGGACAACAGAAAGCTTGAAGTATTACCCAGCAATGCTGTCAAAAACGTAGTCCTCTGAACTCATGCTGGCCATCCGCAGATTTAGTTCCGCAGGAAAGAAAACCTGAAAATACAGATAATTAATTCAGCAGCACCAGAAAAAAATTCAACAGCTGCCAGGTTACAACCCTGCTTCAGCTGGCTTTAATATCTGATAACTAGGGATTGTGGCTAGCATACAGAGTATGCTGTTTATGGGCCCCAGTCAAATAATGCTTTATATGCCAATTAAGCACAAGATCTAGCAAGCCCACTCTGGGCCAGCTTTTAAAATCAAGCCTGCCTGAAGCTTGCTAACTACTGGATGTTATGGACATCACTAATATGGACTTAGAACTTGAAGGGAAGCGATGGTGAACCCTGTAGATTTCAAAAGATGCAATAGAACAAATTAAAAACAAAGTCTGATTTTTGTATGAGCTCAGCTCCCATTCAGGCACCTAAATAAACTGGCCAGATTTTCACAAGCGCCCAGCACCCAGTAGCTCCCATTGAGGACAATGGACGCTGAGCACTTGTGAAAATCTGACCAGTTTATTTAGGTGCTTAAATGGGAGCTTCGGGTGCAGAGCTCTTGTAAACTTGACCCACTATTTATTTCACTGTTGCTGCTGACAGATTATTTCCACAAGCTATTTAGCCAAAACTTCCGTCATTTGTAAGATTAGCCATTTGCTTTTGATAATGATTTTTTGTTTTATAGATTTAATTCACTAAATTATACCTATGGACCTTTCTGGGAAAGTCTTCTATTTCTAATCCACTGGACTGAGATTTCAGGTTTACATAACTAATAGAGGTGCAACGCGATACCCATGCACTGATTGGGTTGCGCAAACACACACACACACACACGCACATAGAGAACATGGTGAGCGACCCCTGTACCTCTTGCACTCCTTCTTTGAAGGTCTCTGAGAAGGTGGAGTCCGGCGTGCGCCTCTGGGAGTTCTGAGGCTGAGCACTGGAACTAAACTGATCAGGGTTGAGATTCCTGTCGAAAACCACCACCCGTTCGGGGGGCTCGGGGTGGTAGACAGTGGGAGGGATGCCCACAGTGAAGCCATGTGGCTGTGTTTCTGTTTTAATTGAATGAGTGGGCATTGTGGCAATGGAAACAGTGACAGTGGTGTCGGGGGTCGTCAGATGGCCTCTCTTGTCCATGGCCATTTGGGTAGCGTGCGGAAGAACAATATTGAAAGGCACATTTTTCAGAACCTGCACTCTGTTTTCTCCAGTAGAGATGAGTGATTGTTCCGTTGGGATGCTGTTTCTTTAAGAGAAAAAAAGGGTTCAAAACAAAAACAACATTAAACAGCAGATCCAGAAACATTTATTGGGCTTTTGGCTAAGGTGAAACAGAATATCAGCTCCCTGTATTGGTGATGATCAACTATATCTAGGGGTAAGGGCTCTCGAATTTATAAAAAGCTTATCCATTTCTGACTCCTAGGACCCTAATTTTGAGCTAGTATACTATACTTGACCTTAAAGCATTAACAGCCCATAAACTGAGTCACCCAAAACACAATACACTAAGGGCCCCGCTGACAAGGTATCAAGCACCGAGGGACTCACTTGATTGGCTTATATATACGTTTACATACTATACCACTGGTTTCTGTCTTCCTCAACAGACTGAATCATCTTGTTATCAGAGCTGGAGCAATTTAAACTTGTCTTGGTCAGCTCTCTCTTCAGCTTAGCGTTATAGGAAGAGGGCAGCAGGGAGTGGGACTTAAGGTTAATTTATATTCATGATATTTTATGATCCCATGGTTTGTTGGTGGGTTCCGCCCCCTCCCCGAATAAAAGAAAAGACTGCAAAATGTATGCAAGTGAAACTAATGCATCAGAACCACAAGTTAACAAACCACAAATACATTGCAATGTTTTATGGCACCCCACTCAAATTAATCCTGACTACATATTCCAAATGCATCCAGTCCTGTAGCACCTAGTAACTGATGGGGTTTATGTAAGGACCTGATCTTGAGGGTAGTTGGAAGATCAGGACCTGCCCATTAAGACTCAATCATGAGCCACCTTGTGTAAACCCTGGGGAGTAAACGCTTATCAGCCACCTCCTTACACCCCTAAAAGGGATATTGTCACTAGTTCACGCATGGGGGAAGAGAGCAGTTCCACTGCATTGCTATTCTCTCTCTTGCACAGGAGGTGGTGGGTGGGCGGGCAGGGATGAGAAGTGGATGGAGCCTTGACTTTCTGAGTCAAAATTCAATCTCTAGTTGGTCCTGGGGCACCTCAAGTACCTGCTGTCCCTGACTCCAAAGCCTGTGGTAATGCCACCATCTAACCCTTAGGCTGTTACAAGAGTTGATGGTGCAGAAGAAAGGATTGCAATCTCCATTACAAATGCAGGAGAGCTGCTGCAGGTATCGCAGCAAACTTCATTTAAGCAGCCTTAGCGATATATCAGGATGTCAGTTAAAGCAAAAGTGCAACAATAGAATCCAGTACCTTTTGCCATGATCTTGGTCAGGGTGATCGACATCTGGTTTTGCTGTTGAAGTCCTTCTTTCTCTGGGAACCTGGAGGTATAAGACATGTGAGAGTTTAACTGTTCTTATCCAAACAAGGTTAGCCCATTCTTTTCCCCCCACAGTTTGGAAAGCTAAGTATCACTCTGTTATGCATCAATTATTTAAAGTACAGTTAACACCTGTAAAGTTCTTTACAATGCCAAAATGTATCATCATCACTGTTGTTTTGAAAAGTCAAGGCTATTCCATACGCTGCTAAAAGAATCCCAAACTAATACAACCGAGCGGTACTTTGGAATTAAGATTCCTGCATAGAAAAAACAAGACAAACTGCTTAAACCTTAGGACAGGGACAAGTTTCCAACCTGGCTGGAAAGATCACCATCTCTTATCAAGTGTCAGCAACTGGAATAATGGAATTGGAGGGAAAATAAAGAGTTGTCACTAGTAGCTCTGATAAAGAAAACTAACAGGCTTCAGTTTGTCTGGTGACTTTATTACTTAGCTTTATTACTTAGATCAGCTCAACAGCTGGGGAGAGTGACATCCTCAGTCTACCCACAGGGGTTGTCTAGATCAGTTTCTCATTGCCCATTCACACCTTTGCCTCTGTGGACACTTTTGGTTGGATATTTTTTGGGACTAGTCTTGGACTTTCCCTGGGAACTAGAATGAGACCACGAAGTTTAATAATGACAATACTTGGCTTTTATAGAGTCTTTTATATTCACAAAGCAGTATGCAAACATTAGCTAATTCTTACTGTGCCTCTGTAAGGTAGATGATATCCTCATTCTATACATGGGGAAGCAGAGAGAGAGAGAGGCTGATGGCCTGCTCTTCAGTGGATCTGAGCTCCCACAAACACTCACTGACTTCAATTGGAGTTAACACCTTTGAAAATTAGGCCCTGAACAATTTGTTCAAGGCCATAGAACAAAATCAACAGCAGAACTTGGATGAGTTCCTAACACCCAGTCCCATATCCTGCCCAGTCACACTTTATATTAAAGATATATTTATAGTTACAGGATTAATAGATAGCTATAAGCACATCAGCAGAAGGTAACTATAAACCATGGTTATAAGCAACCTATTGACCTTTAGGTCTCTAAAAATGTATTAAAATATCTATTACTCATGTATTAACCCTTTATGTTAAGGGTATATTTATAAATAGTTTATAAAGGGTGATTTTCTATCGACTAGACTATGATGCTTCCTATGTAAGTCACTGACCAGCTCTCAGTAATGGCTTTTGTCATCCACTGACTTGGGCTAGATATGAACCGGCAACCTGGACAAAGAAAAATGCTCCATATTCCACTATTACCCATCATCTGAGCTATCTAGTTCTCCACTTTACAACATTTTACTATTTAAAGATGAAGGCTACTTACAGTCCTAACCTGCAAAACCCCAACCAGTATTTTATAAAGCTGTGGGGGAGATATGATGTACATTAGGGATTAAAGTGAGATCTTCTAAAGTCAGGATACTGGTGAACAGGATCAGGGCCGGCTCCAGGGTTTTTGCCGCCCCAAGTGGCGAGAGAAAAAAAAAAGCCGCGATCGCGAATGGCGGCAGCTCCACCATGCCACTTTCTTCTTTGGCGGCAATTTGACAGCAGGTCCTTCCCTCTGAGAGAGGCCGAGGGACCCGCCGCCGAAGAGCCCAACGTGCCGCCCCAAGCACCTGCTTGCTGAGCTGGTGCCAGCCCTGAACAGGATATTTGCATTCAATCTCAGACTAAGGTCACAAGGGACCATAATGATCATCTAGTCTGACCTCCTGCACATTGCAGGCCACAGAACCTCACCCACCCACTCTGGTAATAGACATGCCATGGGGTAGTGTACGGATACTCACTCTATACTATGGTAACACCCTGTTAAAGAGAGATCAGATTACTATATTCTTGTATAATCTGTAAACAAAAGCTCACTTTTGTAATTATTTTGTCTCTGATAGTTACATGGCAAGGATTTGTAAGCTTGTTAAAACTTCCTAAATATATTGTTAAAAAAAATACAAATGCAGATCTCTTACTTATTATTTGACCATTAAATTTTACTTGAGGTTCCAGGCTACTCTGATAAAACACAAAAGCTACAAGACACTGATAACACATACCATTTAAATGAACAAGAACTAATACATTCATACATTAAAAGGACATAACTCCAGACCTTCCAGCACTGAAACATGCTGCGTAAGCATGATCAGATACTGCACCTTTACCTGACAAATGCAAACTATTTAAATTATATTGGAAACGCCTAATTTTTTGTAATAGTAATTATAGGCTGATGACAGAAAACCCTAGTAGAAACAGTACTTTTCTAAATAGCTTCCAATTAAAACCTTTAAAATCCAGTGGCTTTTAAGTAGTGTAGAGAATATAAGAAAGCATCAGAAGAATGTAGGTCAAGATTTTCTGGAGTGACTAGGGATTTTAGGAACTTCCATTTTTGGGTGCCTAATTTAAGACATATTAAAGGGGCCCAATTTTCAGACTGCATGTGCTCAGCACTTTCTGAAAATGAATCCCTTTCAAGGTGTCTCAAGTTGGGCACCCAAAAATCACTACTAACGTTTGAAACTGTTGCTGTAAGGCGTTCCAAGCCACACTGTCAGAGTTAGGCTAGTCTTGGCTCAGAGGGGAAAAAAAAAAATTCTACAAAAACCTTTACAGGTGGCAGTCCCACCAGGCTTTAATTTTCTACTCCAGACCTTGGAAGCTCCCACCTGCTCCTTTAACTTAGTCTCAGAAAATGACAGATGAATTCTTCCAACATTTTATACTTTTTTCGCACGTAAGCTTGCCCTCCCCAAACCTTTCCTACAGTTTATAGACGGCATGAGTAGGGAAGGAAACCCTGAATAAAATACCAATACACAGCAAATTCTTTGTGCTTCACTAAAAGCTCTTCGCTACAGCCTCCGCCAAATTTCTCTTCACAGTTTTTCCACATTTAAAAATGGATTTAGCAGATTAAAATCCTCTGACAAGAAGGCTTTTTCAGTGGCATAACAAACAAGCACAGAGAGGAATGGCTTTTTAAGGCAGAAAACAAGCTTTCCTACAAGTGTCAGTTATAACTACCTTTACACCAATTATTTTGTCACATGCATTAAGGACTAAACTGAGCTTTGCATTAAAGATTACAAAATACTTCTATATACACATACCATGCAGTTTTATGCAACTATACTGCTTGAAAAATTGGTTAAACTCTTAATAATAGGCATGTACTTTGTATATAACAAGTGTAGTAGTTCTAAAGGCTGGAAAATAGGTTTGTGATTGTCAATAATTAACAATGTTCTCAGTGCTCTTCCAGACACCAAATGAAGACCGTCCCTGCTCTGATCCTGTAAACAGATCAGTGAAAGTAAATGGGATTCAGGAACCTGGCTGTATTAGGCTCTTTAGAAAATCTCAACCTAAATCTTATTAATAAATAATAATATGAATATTGTGGTAGTGCCCATGAGGCCCAGTTGAGGTCCAGGGTATCATTGTGCTAGGCACTATACAAACTGAACACAAAGACAGTCCCTTGCCCCACAATTTTATATTCATATACACACTCTCCAGCATTTCAGCTAGTAACTATTAAAAACTGCATCCTGAAAAACATGAGTCAGTTGGCTGCACAAGTACCCTGACCCATCACAAAAAAAAGATTCCAGAACGACTGGTTTCTATTTAGCTTAAAAGAAATCTATTGTCGGAAAAGCAAAGTGGTTTTAAATTTTTTTTAAAAAAAGAGTTAGAGCCACCAACTCAGAGTCCTCATTACACTATTAATAGCTACTATGCAAACAGCTACATTACATTCCCTAGCAAATTACTATTTCAGGTGCACTTGCAGGCAAAACAAGTTCACCTTTGGCTGTTAGGTGTTACTGGTGCCAACCTACCTTGTAATAGTCATACAGCAATCCCAGGGCAGCTGCACTGTCTTCGTCACCATTGATGCTCATCATGGCTTTGGTGGCTGCTGTAAGGGGATTTTCAAGGAAGGACTTCCAGGCTTCATCTTCACTGGTGTATGGACGCCTCTGGGAGTAGAGAGAGTCATTCTGAAGAACCAACACGGGCCTTTTGCTTTGGTCATAAAAATATGAATCTTTGTTACAATGCATCCAAAAAGTATATAATAAGCATGTTTCACAAACTTTGTAACACTTAAGAATTAGCTATCAGGTTTTTACTATGTTATTATGATGACAATGTGACACAATGGTTAGTCAACAGAAAGACACGGGATACAATTCTCATCTCATGTATGTCGGTGGAAATCAGGAGTAACCTCACTGAACTCAATGGAATTACATCAGTGAGATCACAAAACTACTGAAGAGGATAGCTGGCCTGCTAACAAATATTTGGAATCCAACATAGAACATTAAAAATGTTGTGAATTTATTAGCTTAAGACCCACAATACTATTAGCATATTACTAAACAAGAGAGATATTGTACAGCAATAACTTGCTACTAATTCATTCAAGCTCTCTCTATGCACTATAGAGTCAATGATTGCATGCTTTGTCATGCAAGACTAGAGAGAGTTTGCATTAACAAATACCACTGTCATGTTATAAAACAGAGTTAACTCTACTTTCCCATGTCTGACAATTCCCTCAGAAGACAACTTACTTAATTCTTGGGGTATATTTGAAAGTTATTAAAAGCTGCTGATTACCTGTATACTATAGATGGAATGTAGCCAAAGGAGACCGTAAATCAACAAGGCAGTGCAATTTTCTGGCAATAGAAGCCAAGTTGTGTATTGTATGTTTACCTTTGAGATAATCTGTGACAATGTCTTGAGAGAGAATCCCAGTGGGCTACCAGGAAAGAAAAACCACCTACACACAATTCCTCCCCCTCCCTCCCAAAAAAGTGTGGGTATTACCTCCATGAAAAATGATTAGTTTTGTTCAAAACATTTTGTTCTTATTGTGAAGGAGAAAACTCCAAGCACTCACATGGGTGGAAACGGGGGGAGATGGTGTTTGCAGCAAAACACAATTTTACCAGCCTAAACAAGTTAACATTTTAAATTCAGTTTTTAAAACATATGCTTCATCCACATTGGCCAGGCAAACAATGTTTAAACCATGTTAGCTTGAACTGGTTTCAAACCAGTTCAAACAGTTCCCCCATGCTTATTCCCACCCCCAGTGTGCACAGAGGCCTAGCTGATGTTTACTACAGGTTCTTTGTTTTTCAAAAGTTGAAACGAGAGACAGATATCAATTCTTAAAAAACCAACCACCACACAACCACCATCCCTAAGAAATAGGAACATCTTTTTTGTTGAACTTACTCCCAGGACTATTCAAAGATTGTAACATATTAGAATATTGAAGGAATAAAACACTATTGTCAACTTAATAAATATCCTGCATTTATAACTCCTTTCACCTAGGAAAATTACTAAGTGCTTTGCAAACTATGGATTTGAATCTGTAAACCCTTACTCACCCAAGCGGACTCAGTGACGTCATGGGGATCACTTGCATGATTTAAGGACAACTCATGTGAGTAAGAGTTTGCAAGTTCTGGATGCAGGGGGATTTATACATACACAGAGTGGCTGTGTGTCAGTCTGTAAAATGAGCCACCTCTGGTGTAGAGTGTAGCAAATTGGCACACAGCAAACTGCGCAACAATGGGATGAGTTTGAATTTTCTCCAAGGACACAGGGCAAACACCTACTATTTTGGAAATGACTAGGAATTTTTAGATGGCCACACAGAGTGGACAGGCCCTCGAATTAAGGTCATATAAAAAAAAAGATTGAGCCACCTGTAGTAGCCTGCATGGAACTCATTTTATCTACCTTCTTAAAGTTGAAGGGCTGAGTCAACCTCAGTTGGCATTTAAACTTGATGTTCAGACCATAATATCATTCTCTTTCAGCAATGTGAGAAGATTCATATGGAAGAAAAATTAATCTAAATGCAAAACCATTCAGAACTGAACAAGCACTAAACTGAAATCCAGTAAACTCAGAAACTACGTGGTTTTTTTTTTGTAAGACTTGTCTCTTGTTGCAACACCCAAATAAAATGCACAATTGCCCTAAAGGTAACCTACCTCCTCTAAAAGGAGTGTAGAAAGAATTATCTTTAGAATTATCAAGAAAGTGTAGGGTTTGGCAGTAACTCAATCCCTTAACAGGATTACAGGTTCTTTTAAGAAAATGAGAACATATTTATAAAAGACAGTCAAACATGTGTTTTTCTGACGATAGACCTGTGATGAGTTTTAGGTTTCGATATGTATATTGGCTGTGATCTGTGCATAAAGTACTGGATGCTATTAGCAAGTTTTAGAAATAAGTCTTCTATTGTGCATTTAAATACTTGAAAAAAGTTGATTCGTTTTCTGCTTAACCAAATTGAAAAATAGTAGGAAAACCTTACAGAATGTGTTCTCTGCACTGTAGTGATATTGTGCCAGTACTGATCTCATGTCACACTTATTCCTGCAATTTTTTCCTACTTTTTGTGTGTGCGCGCAATTTGTTCATGCAGTAGAACCTGTTATTTCTGACTTTGCTAATCTGCAAACCCAATAATTCTCTCTCAAAAGAAAAAAAAATCCCATTGTCATAATCCATTTACTAGCGCACACTCAATAGTAGAGTGCTTTTTATTGTTATTTGTCTTACACAGAGCGTGGGGTTGGTGCTGTAACAAACACAGAGATAAAGACAGTCTGTGCCAATGAGTTTACAGTCCAGAAGACAGAGTGAGGTTTAGACATGAGGCTGTTAAATCTCATCTCCCTTAGGGAAACGCTCAACAAAATTCCCTATGATTGAGAGGGCCTTAATGAGGTCTCCCATTTTTAAAGACGTTTACTTTTACAAAGTAGCATACAGCCCACTTACTTGAATAATGACAATTTATAAAAGACCCAGCGTACAACTGTCCAAGTAAACAAAGCATATTGTAATACATTCAGACTTACATTTGCCAGTTTATCAAGTAAAAAAAAATAAAAATAAAAAAAAAAGGTAGTCATTTGTAATGAGTCTCCAGGTCAAAATTGAGAATTAGCAAGGTTCTCTCTCTGTGTACTTATCTGGCAACCATCACCCTATTTGGCCACCTTGAACAATTTTGAATAATTATTATTATTCATATTATTATAGCATCAAGGAGCCCTCATCATGGACCAGGACCCCATGGTGCTAGGTTCTGTATACACAAACAAGTAGTATGCGATACATACACACACACACACACACACACACACACATCTAGATAGCTAATGATAAAGGTTACCAATGTATTTGCAAATCAGTTTGAATTCAACTACTAGCATCCAACACTTTAAGCACAAATATGTTCTAATAGAAACATCTACACTTTGCAGTACTATATTGTGTTGTTTATAAAATATACTGTAAAAAACCCAGACATCTGAACATGAGTTTTTGGTAAATATGAAGTGAAATCTTATTCCTGTTTAGTAGTTAGATAGTCAAAATCTAGAGCTAGCAGTAACTGAATGACTGATGGATCTCAAACCACTAACGAGGACTTCAGAATATTTCACAAAGAAACCCTGTACATATTTGATGATTGGGTGATTAGCATTACTGGAACGTGTAACAAACCGCCATACAGAGATTAAGCACCAAATTAGTTTTGGAACGTCTGACATTATACATACATGCACATTTCTCTCTCAGAAAGCAGGAGCATTCCACATGTAATAAGAAGCACTGTGTTAAATATCAAGCATACATTCCAAATTTGAGAGGAGAGATTTAAAGCACACATTCTTATATTTTAAATTTTATAACATGTTCATAACTTTTACAAACTTGAGTTTTTAAAATAGATCTTGGTGGGGAAAAAAAGCATTTTAAAAGTAATTTTTAGGTATTGCCCTGTATTCCATGTTCTTGAATGGAAAACAACCTACATTATCCATGCTGCAAATGCTACAAGAAATCATAGAACTGGAAGGGACCTTGAAAGGTCACTTAGTCCAGTCCCCTGCACTTGTGAGGGGACTAAAGTATTATCTAGATCTGCCCTGACAGGTGTTTGTCTAACCTGTTCTTAAAAATCTCCAATGATGGAGATTCCACAACTTCCCTATGCAATTTATTCCAGTGCTTAACCACTCTGACAGTTTTCCTAATGTCCAACATAAACCTCCCTTGCTGCAATTTAAGACCATTACTTCTTGTCCTATCCTCAGGAGTTAAGAAAAATAAATTTTCTTCCTCCTCCTTGTAACAATCTTTTACATACGTGAAAACTGTTATGTCCCCTCTCAGGCTTCCCTTTTCCAGACTAAACAAACCCAATTTTTTCAATCCCAAGCAGTTCTGAAGTATTTCTTTGTAACTAAACATTAATTATTTGTATTTAATCTGTGTATTACACAAACAGTAAGGACCAGTCCAAGTGTCTGCCTATATACAAGACTACCATTGCTCCACCACAGTACCTGCTTGTACAGAGCAAATAGTGACTGACTTTATAACATACAGGCACAAAGGCAAGGTCTCTGCTCCAAAGAGTTTACAATATAATATTTTGGACTTCTGAAAATGGTAAAGATTGTTAGATTTTCCAACTGACATTGCTAAAAACACCAGATTACCTGGGGAAGTCCATTTTTCCAGTAGCGTGGGTTTCATAAAAATCCATCAGATCTTGGTCCTACAGCATATAAGAAGCTTGTAGTATTTTAAAAGACAGTTTTTACAAATCTGTGCATCAAGGTCTAACACTGCCAAAGGCCAAGCCCAGGAAATCTCTTTAAATTAGAGCAACAATGTTCAAGTCATTAAAAAAACCTAGGTGTGCCTCAAATAACGATGTCCCAGTTAACGCTGATCTCACTTCCCAGCCCTTGTTCTTAAATCTTCAAGAGAAGAAAAAGGCAGCACAGCGCAATTCGGTAAGATCCTGCATTAGAAAAGCCCATCGAAACAAGTGCTGTGGGCGGGGTGAATGTCTACAACCCCCTATGCACTTCTGAAGGCTGAGAGGCTCCTCCTTACAGACACGGACTGATTATTCGCCGCACTCAGCATTTAAAGAGAAGTGGAGGAGGAGGAGGAAGAAGATGGTGACCAACGCCTCAGTACAGGTGTCGAGTTTCAAAGCCGGACTGTCTTCTCGATAGTTTGATTATAACAAAGTGGGGGAAAGAAGAGAGAGAGATTCCAAAAACAAAGCACTAAACTAAACTTCAGACACGGGATGATCCTGGTGACCATCTGATCCGTACAGATTCCCCCGGCCGCAAGCGGGCCATTCGAGATCCCATCGCTGCACGCAGACAGGGAAGGGGGTGGATGGGTCCCAAAGATGTAGGCTAAAGCTCGGAGGCCACTACAGAAACCTATGGCCTAAGCCAGAAGTTCTCCTCCCGGGCGGAAGACGCGACGTGAGATTTCCCTCTGCCAGAAATCAACGCCTGACTTCGTGGTTACGGTTACGGTTACCCGATCCGCGCCCGGGCGAGGGCTTTATTTAAACAGGGGGCAGAACAGGTTCGGAAAATCGACCGGGGTGGTGGTGGTGGGGGGGGATCTCGGCGGATTTAACGCAAGAACTTCGATTTACACCATGCAGCTCAGAGAGGGGAGAGCCTGACCCTGGGTCCATCTGCCGGCCCTACGCGGGACAGAGAGAAACCCGCACGCCCAGCGGCCCCGCGCTGCACTAGGAAGGCGGGGTCCGTGGAAGGAGAAAGGAGGGTAGGCGCTAGGCTCTGGCTGAAGTTTCCGTACCTCGCCCCCGGCAGCCGCAGGAACAGGTGCTCCGGAGTCTGCCAACGTACAAACACACACAGCCCCGCTCGTGGGGGACACCCCAGGGATCTGCTCAGCGCCCCCCCTCACCGCCTGCGTCCGGCCGGGCCGCTTGAAAGGAGCGGGGCTATTTCACCAAGGGCCGAGTAGGGTTAGGTGCCCGGCTACGGGGCACCCACCCCAAATCCATCAGCAGGGAGAGGCTGACGCTAGCCCCCCGTCACACCAGCGGCTGCTGCCACCCCCTCCTAGGGATCCTGCAGTGCTACACGGACAGCCACCTTCAGCCGCTACTCCCGAGTCTCCTCCCCCAGCACCCGTCCCGCAGGAGCCCACAAGACAGGGCGAGGATCCCCAGCCGGTGGAAAGAGACGGGCAGCAGCGCTGGTCCGACCTGCCCAGACTCTCTCCTGCTCGCTCACTTACTTGTCGTAGTCTTGTGTCATGTCTGGCAGCCAGCGGGTGGCAGAACTGGCCCGGCGGGTTGGGACGGTGGCTGGCGGCGGCCCGGGCACTGGGGAGGGGGCTGGAGCCAGAGCAGCGCGCAGCCTGCCGCACAAACGGGTTTTGTCGGCTTTTCTGGCTAGCTTAGGTGGCTCTGGGATCCGCAGGTGGATCGCACCTGTGGGCCGCTTCCCATTGGCTTGCAGAGTTCCCTTGGGGGCGGAGCCTCAGTCGCCCAACTCCCCAGGGAGACGCCTGATTAGGCGGCTCGAGAGAAGGGCGGGGTTTGGCAACGTTGCGGGTTCTAAATAGAATCTCGGCCGCCAGAGGCTGAGACCGCGCTTGCTGGGCAGGTGTCTGTTGAGCTCCAGACGCCCTCCGAACTGCACCTCCCCGCCACGCCTCCAGCCTCCCCTCCCACCATGGCAGCACCCATGGGACCCTAAATCGCGGCCCGCCCCACCACACAGCCCCCAAGAGATCCTCCCTTCCTCTTTACCCCGACCTGCTTCTGCTACAGCCTCAGCAGCGACCAGACCCGAGCTGGAGAGAAGCCGATGATGCGGGTCTTGTACCCTTATGTTACAACACAGGTGAAAAGACACCTAAGTATGACAGAAATTGGGAAGTGGAAGAGTCAGTTAGGCAAGCACTGGCTGCTGCAGCATAGGCCTAGGCCTTGTTCCAGTCCCAAGTGGGAATTGGTTATATTAAACTGTAAACTGAGTTATGATTCCTTATTGTCCATCTTTCCTCTGAACACTGGGATCACTCTTGTTATAGAGGGGAATTCTCCTGGGGGCAAGTCACTTTTCCACTGCAAAACACAACCATCTCTTAACTAGAGGCTTGCTTTAGTCCACCTTACTATCTGCATGTTACAAAGTATAGGAAGTATTTGGGCACACCCCTCTCTCTTACTTGAACAATTTCAGGAGCTTGGTGCCACAATGTTTTCTGAAAATTTCCCACTACAGCACGAGTGTAGCTCAAACCTGGTTTGAACATACTGAGTCTTCTTGTCTTCACTAGACCATTAAAGTGTGTTAACACACCTCTTAGAACAGGACCTTTTAAACACAACACTAAAGACAACATTTACAGTCAGTATAGACAGGAACCTTCATGTCAACTGGTAGGGGATAAATCCTGCGAGGAGCCTGTCTACCAGTGAAGACAACTGGAGTAGTGAACACCATCTACACTTTATCAACTCTTGCACTAGAACAAGTAGCGGTAGGTAAATTATGGAAAATATTTTGCGAAAATGCAGCGTAAGTGGATACAAAGCGAGCACTGAAACATCTTTTCTGAGAAAAAAAAGACAGTTATTATTCTGATCTCTACTACTGGTGTCAAATCCAGCATGTTGCCTTAGCCTTCAATGCAGTAATTTCAGATTTACAGTAGTGTAAATGATTTGGGACCAGAACAACCTGTTTCATGGTCTCTCACTCCCTCAAGGGGCAGCGCCCACTTAGCTTGTGTGGGGAGGTAAAATCTCCTCACCCCCTTGAGCAACCCCTTCCAGCAACCCCAGAGATGGTGTTGAAGAGCTCTGGAGTGGCAGGTTGATCCAACAGAGGAGTTTTGGAGATGGTATCACTTAATGGCATGTTCCTGGTGGATACCGGTAAGGTGCCCTTTAACATTAGACACTTTGTTGGTATGAAGTTTTGTCAAGCTATACATAAGTATGCATGCACATACATGCATCCCCCAACCCCAGCCAAACTCATTCTTATGTCATAAAAGACAAGAGAATATATAGCTCTTTGGGACAGGGTCTGTCTCTTCTGTGTAGAATGAAGCCCCAAATACAAAGACAGTCCCTGACTGGACGAGGTTCCCAAGGCACTACTGCAATTTCTAATAAATAAATTTCTCTCATCGCACATTGGTTCCCATTCTTCCCCCTCACTCCACCTTAGCCTCATAGTCATTTATTTTTCTGCATTACTTCCATGCATAAAATAAATTAGTCTAGAGAAGATCTAAGAGACAAGAAATGTGTGTGAACCCTGCACATACTGACGAATCATATTGTAACCAAATGCAATTACACACCCCCATCATAGAAGACGGCTAACAGAACTTTTTTGGCACAGAAGAGGGGAAAGTTTAAGACAGAACTAAAACTGCAGCAGTGATAGCTTCAAAGCCTTCTTGGGTTCCACCATTAATGCAAACAACCAAATGTATCTATACATCCAAAAAGGTACAAACATCACCTGACACTGTGTCTACACTGCACACCTTACAGCAGCACAGCCGACAAAATAAAACCACCCCTGTTCTGCATTTCTTTCCAAATAGAATGTTTATCGGTTTTTTTGTTTTTAAAACTTTAAATAGAAGTTCCTGCCTTTTTAAAGGAACTGCTCTTCTTTCCCGATTGATTCATTGATAGCAGTCCACTTTGGCTACATCTACACTTGGAGCCTGGGTCTGATTCCCAGCTCAAACAGACACTGGCACTATTGAGCTAGTGCACTAAAAACAGTAGTGTAGCTGCGGGAGCATGACAGCGGTGGCATGGGCTAGCTATCCCAAGTACATATCCATGAGGTCCAGGCAGGTTATACTCGCAATGGCTAGCCCTTGCTGCCACTGCTTCTGCTACCGCAGCTACACTAATATTTTTAAGCATGCTTGTTCAGTCAGAGCTAGCACAAGTATGTCTACTGGAGCTGGGAATCACACCACTAGCTCCAAGTATAGACATAACCTTAGTGATATTGCAATAATTTCAATGGTGAGGAGACATAATGGTACAAACCTGCGAGTCACAACCTAGATTTTGTAATACCATTGTAAATACATCTCTGATGTCACTAACACGACTGCATAAATCACTGAATGCAACAGGCCCAAGGGGATGTTTGCAATGGGGTTACATTGTGGAGACATGGTCCTGATTCTCTACTATCTTGCATCTTGTAGAGTCATTTACACTTGTGCGAAGTGGAGTATAGCTGTACCACTCTGACTGCATAGCATTTTGAAAGGAGACTCCCTGCCCTGTGTTGATTGGCTGTTTGCTCCACCCCCCTCCCTCACACAGTCCCTGCACCTCAGCCGCATTCCACTCTTGCCCCTCATACCTTCTTTACTTCCTCCCCTCTCTGTTTTCCCCTGTCCTGTCCCTTTCACCCCCCCCCGCCCCCGCTTCACTTTTCCCTCTCTTTTCCCTTCTGTTTAGAAAATCCCCTCCTAACTGAACCCCGCCAAAAGGAAAAACATAAAAGAAAAATTGTGGAATTTACTTGCCATTTGCTGCCATCACACTGATCACCCAGTGTGTCTCTTGCCTATTTAGATTATAAGATCTTTTGGGTAGGGAATGTCTACAAATGTGTTTGTACAGTGCCTACCACAATGCGGCACTACCCTAATGAACAAAAAATAATAAAATGTTATACTAACTCTAAAAAGGTGTCAATGCCTCCACAAGGTACAAGGCAGTGGAGAATGAAGCCCAAGGTGCTTTATAATATAAAATCTGTATGACGACAAAGTCCCTGCCCATAGGACAGATCCCATGTTAGGGGTTAGCAATGTAGGTGTCTACAAAAAGTGCTAAATTTCCCCCAAACTACTTTACAGAAAACAGGAAGGATTTCAACACTCTGTACAGTCTGTCTCCCTAACTCTTTAGCAAAAGCTTCCTTCCCCTTCCTGCAACAGGATCACAAGGTTCCCTGTGGCCCCTGGAGCATGGGTTTGGAAAAGGGAGGAGACCCTGAGTTTGGATCCCAATTCCCCTCATAGCTAACCCCAAGACAGAGGATTAGAAAGGAGGGAGAAGTGCCCAAGAGCTGAAGTTCCTGCAAAACTGGGAAATAAGTGAGTGCAAAGAGAGAAAGGAGGAGGATTAAATGAAAAGTCAGATAAGGAGACTCAGGGAATGTGGAGAGGGCAGTTGGGATGGGAGGGAGAGAGCACCTGGGGTAAGAAAGAGAGAGAAGAAAATAATTAAGAGGGAAGAGATGGACAAATGTGGGTAAAAAAAGAAAATAAAGAGAAAATATAGAAAGTATGAAGAAAGAATGGGAAAGTAGTAGAATAACAAGTTTTCTTTTCACTTCATTTATATCCCTCCATGCTAAACTATGTTTTATAGGCATCCTTTAAGGAGCTGATTGGTTATTTTAAATAAGTATTTACACACCCACAGCTGAAATAGTTGCCATTTTTTTTCCAGACTGAGTCAGAGGCTGGGAGGCCAGGCTCCACCAGTCTAAATTAGACATGATACCGAAAAGGGGTATAATACAAAGTCATCTGATATTCATTTGGCTCACATTTTATATATTATTTTTTGTTAATTCAACTGAGCTCCGTATACAGGAAAGAATTTGGCACATACTGGAAAGAATCTGGCACACTAACCACTAGGCAGTCCTATTTGCAGTCCCTTTAAACACTCTTCCTATCCATGCATAAAAGTGCTCCCACCTTTGCATTGGTGTTTCAACTGAACTTAGGATGAGACTTGCTTTGTGCAAATCTAACTACCACGTGGTCCTCCACTGTGTCAGTATGGATGGAGATTGTATCATTGGGGCTGCTCCATCAGCTGTCTTTTCACAGCATCCTACTCACTATTTAGTGTTCCTGCCTAATCACCTCCCACGGTTGAGTTGGCCAGAGGCCACTTACCTGTACAGACAGTGCTGCACACTACAGATCTCAGTTGCAAGTCATTTTCACAGTGAACAATTTTTACCACAATCTTATATTGAGATGGCTCATCTTATTAGGCTGATGCTCAGGCACTGGTGTCAATCTGGGGAGAGGAGA
Organism: Emys orbicularis; assembly: GCF_028017835.1. Classification (NCBI taxonomy): domain Eukaryota; kingdom Metazoa; phylum Chordata; order Testudines; family Emydidae; genus Emys; species Emys orbicularis. The sequence continues at coordinate 33,353,510 of NC_088685.1, forward strand.
TTGAGAGCCAGTTGAACAAAATAATGCTCAATACTCTGGAATGTGACCATTTAGCCAAGCAACAGGCAGAAATGGGCACCATCAGGAGCATCAAGCCATGCTGTAAGAAGACAAAAAGGGTCTGGATTTCATGACCTCAAGGTCCCCTCCAGTCCTACATTTCTATGATTTTATGATTCTATGAAAAGGACCTGAAGTCCAGCTCATGACTATAATCATCAGTCAGGACTGGAGTGGGTAACTTAGCCACTGTTTGAGATGCTGGATTAAATCCCAGGATCCACCTCTCCATTCAGCCAGATATCCTACTACAGTGGTTCTCAACCAGAGGTCCAGGGCGCCTTAGGGGGCCATGAACAGGTTTCATAGGGTTCACCAAGCAGGGCCAGCACTAGACTCACTGGGGCCCTCAGCAAAAAGCTGAAGTCCCACTACATGGGGCTGCAGCCCAGGGCCATGAGCTCGCCACATGGGGCTGAAGCCAAAGGCTGAGCAATGTAGCTTTGTGGGGGGCCCTGTGGCATGGGGCCCCAAGCAATTGCCCTGTTTACTACCCCCTAATGCCGGCCCAGGCTTTTACATGCAGAAAACCAGTTGTTGTGGCACAGGTAGGCTGTGGAGTTTTTATAGCATGCTGGGGGGGGGAGGGAGCTCAGAAAGAAAAAGGTTGAGAACCCCTGTCCTACTAGATGCCATGGAAACACCTTGTGGTCTGATCAGTAGAGATGGGCAGCCCAGGTGGATGACAAGCCAGAATAGATTATGCCCCTTACACTGCTGCATTCGCAGGATTTCCAGACAGATCCAAAATTCTAGCTGCAAACTGCACAGACCCACAATCCTGCCCATGGCAGCTGAGCTGGTTTAACAGGAGAAAGAACCAGGGGCGGAGCGGTTATATAGCTTTTTGATTTCTCATATACAGCTGGGAGCTGATTTTTCATATTTGGGGGCAGGGGAAGAGTTTTCTTGGTTCTTATGAATGTTGCCATTAGCATCTGTAGCAAGGACCCACTACCGGGTCATGACAAAAGCACTGACCTATCCTCTACTCTACTAGCCTCACTCTACCTCTTATTTCTTTCTACCTCTCATTAGTGCAGTGGGAAGAGCTGGTTCCTGCACACCTGTTTCAATTTTCAGAGTCTTGCATCTCCTTCAGCTCTTCTTTCTGGCTGCATGGCCAGTGTTCCGAGTCAGGGCAGAAGTACTGAGTGGCTGGCTGAGCTATGTCACATGTCCAGACTCAGAATGGTGGACAAATGAGGGGTGGAGGAAAATCAGAAAATAACACAGCAGCTGAAACAGGAGAAAACAGGAGAGTTCTATTGGAAGAAATTCCCCATAGGGTACTATGGCCAAAGCACAAGTTACATTTCATCTGTTGGCCCACATACCAGCCTACTCACCTAGATAGTACATATGACTCTTACCTACCTGAAAACACATTTCATTTGGTCTTGAAACGAAAGATGCATAAAAAGCAGTCCTAAATAAATTCCTTCTGTCTCACTAATGTTTTTAAAGCAGCACAAGACACATGTAATAATCAAGCTGATGGGTGGCTCACTCAAGCCAAGAGTGGTAGGAAAAAAGACAACAAGCCAAGTGAGATATCTAATAATTCCAGGCCTTAAATTGCCCCCGTTACTCCAGTTAGTCTATGGATCTCCACAAGTACTGCCCTCCACCAAATCACCACTACTGCTGGAGATGCCTCACAAGTACCTTTTGGGAGCTTCAGCAGAAACCTTATTTGCCAAGCAAGGAAACAACAGAGTTTATTCAGACTTCCATTTTGAGGGTGGGATTTAGGGAACTCTTCCAGGGGATTAAGGGAGTTTGATTTATTCTCAAATTATGCCAGAAGGCTTTCCAAAATCTCCCACAAGCCACTGCTTTAGGAAGCTGTGCTGCAGACTGTGGGCTACAAACAATGCCACTACCTCGAGTGGTAGACAACAAACCTGAACCAGCCTGGCTTGCCTTCACACTGTACCACTGATACATACACTGGTGCTAACCCACCAGTTAAATGCCCTACTGTAGACCACGTTAGAGGCAGAAGAGAATGGAGTCAATTTTTATATGACTATATTTGGAGAATGGTAAAAGCTTTTTTAAAGTTCAATTAATAAATTGTTTTCAATGGGTTTGTGTAACTAAATGACTATTAGTTTAACATTGTCAAGTGTTTGAACTGAGAGAGGCAATTAAGTGGAGTTACGATTCAAATTTTCTTAAATTCCTTTGAGAGTCATAAGGTTCCATTCAAAAAATAAAAGATTTCCTATTATATAATGTTTGCAAGTAAATCTTGATAGAGGCTCAGACAGGGTAACACTTTGTGTATTCATTTGCTCTTTCTTTCTTAGCTAAGTCAACAGAAGGGCAAGTTTAGTTCTGTGAATTCTTCTAAGTCATGAGGTTATATTTGCGTTCCTGGAGCTGGAAACATGCATTAATAGACAACAATACACAAAGCCAAGGCATACATATGTACCACGGGGGAAGAGGAAATAAGTTTTAAAGTACTCACAATCTCATGCAGATCGATAATTAATAACTTTACATTGTGAAAGACTTAAAGTTGCTAAATACTTTAGTGCATTTTAATCTATGCACTGTAAAATGATTATTCATCTTTTAATGATAAAGGTCAAAAGCAGGTATCATTATTTTCATTTGTATAATTTCCCCTTTTCAAGTACCTAAAGTAAAGAGCAGAGCAAGAAATGTTGACTTTCCTTGAATGTTGTTAGCAAATGATTATAAAAAGAAGATGTAACAAAAACAGAGAGAATAAGTAGTTAAAGCTGCTGGGCTGAGGTGGACACCCTAGCCTTGGGCTATCCAGCCCCAGTTGTCTGCTTAAGAAATGTGGCTCCACCTCAGCGCAGTGTTGACTGGACTCAAAGTAGTTGTGTCCCAAGAGAGCACAACTACACTTGAGTGAAGATTAAGTCACCCTGTGGTTCATCAGCTTGTTGTTAACTATCATTACACCAACTAAATGTTGATTGATTAAACTGGATGGTACTGACATCAAGCACATTAGAGGCACACCCTTTACTTTTAAATCTGACTCTTACCCTATGTGTCCAGGAGGCACAAACTGCTTGGTGATGAATTGCAAGCTTTATTCCTGTTTATTAAAGCACAACTTTAATTTATTCCAACATCTAAGGGCGCATTGTTACATTCGTAGATTGAGTATGCACATAGTATTTTTACCACTACAGTAGTTTTAAAAGAAAGCTGTGTCTGTAATTAAGCATATGTAGTCTTTCAAATGAAGTTAAATACAGCCTTTTGAATTACTTTAAAAACTATGACTGTATATAGTAAGGTGTCTTTTAGTAGTGAACTTGAAACAAATGATAAATACTATAGATTTCCACTAATAAAAGGATAAGTAGTTTACAATTAAGGCAGTGTATAAAAGGAGAAGGTCTTTCAAACTTTTTTAAAAAGTGACAAGGACACTTACATTATTCTTTAACAAGAATTTAACTGCTGATAAAAATAGCAACTGGGGCTGCGTATCGCATAACCACATCAGATATTTCTCCCAAAAGGCCTAAAAACTCTAGGAAGGGTCAACATAGATAACAAATGTTAAAATCTAAACAAAAATTGGAGCACTAAAAACACATGCATGAGATGAGACAATTTACATATAAAATCATCAGGATTGGGTCTCTCTCTTCATACCTGTCTGACGTGCCCAGTACAATTTCTATTTAGATCTTAGATATGCCTAAGGCACCTAAGCACTGTACAAGCGCTATGAATCATTGAGTATGAATGAACACAAGTCACATCTCAATCTCCTCCCTCCCCCTCAACACACTTGTTTTTGTTATTGTTGGCACTAGATAATCTCCCTAGTATCAGAGCATGTCACAATCTCAAGCCCACTACTCTGACTCCGTTTGTTTTAAGACTACCCTAAGTTTCAGATTTTTGTTTCCAGGTAGCAGAATATCTCATTCACTGACCTTCTGCTCAGTTTTGAATGAATCTCCCACTTGGTGTGCAAGACTTTCCAGGTGCTTTCTGTAACCTAGCTCTGACTTCCTAACCATTTCTGGGCTCCTCTCCCTGTGATCTTCACAATTTGAGTGTTGCTTTTTCACTTGGTTCCAGACGGTTAGGGCAGTACATCTCCATTTCCAAAACCCACAAGTTCCATTCTCAGTCTTCAGATTTCAACTTTATAATTTTATTTAAACTATGACTGATCATAAAAACCCTTTCAGAAGGGACCTGATCATCATATCTAGAGAGGACCCACTGCACTGGCCACCTTCTGGGATTACCTCACCACTGCAACCTGGCTCCTTGCTCATGAGAGAAGCTGGAAGCTCTTTAAGATTATGTATATACAGTAACTAGATACCTGTGGCTGGCTCAGGCTGCAGGGCTGTTTCATTGCTGTGTAGACTTCTGGGCTCAGGTTGGCTCCCAGGCTGTAGGATCCTGTGGGGTAGGAGGATCCCAGAGCTCGGGGCTCCAGTCTACATAGCAATGAAAACAACACCGCAGCCCGAGCCCCACAAGCCCAAGTCGGCTGGCATAGGCCAGCTGCAGGTTTTTCTTTGCTGTGTAGACAAACCCTGAGAGCCCTCCCCCACCCCCAGATGGGACATGCTGTCCATGGTAATCATTTTAGATGTCAGCTAATTTTAGTATAATTGAATTTGGTAACATCTGTGCTCCCTATTAGGGGTTGGAGGTACTGGCTTTTATTAATTTTAGCTGAGAGACCAAAGAATGGTGTTAGGCAACCATTTATCTGCCACAAAGATTCCAGCCTACATGGTATTTACTCCTTACTCCTGTTCAAATGTATGTAAGCCCATTAGAAGGCACAATGTGAAAACATGGGCTATGATAAGGGCCCTACCAAATTCATGACCATGAAAAACACATCACGGACCGGGAAAACTGGTCTCCCACCATGAAATCTGGTCTTGTGTGCTTTTACCCTATACTATATAGATTTCCTACAGATTTCACAGAGGAGACAAGCGTTTCTCAAATTGGGGGTCCTGACCCAAAAGGAAGCAGGGGGAACGCAAGGTTATTTTAGGGGGGTTGCGGTATTACTACTAGCGATGTAAAAGTTTAACAGGTTAACCGATAAAATTGATGCTTATTGGTTTCTGTTAGTGATTAAACTCCACTTGTGGTCCTGGCTGCCGGCCCCGAGTGCCCCCGGGGTCCTGGCTGCCAGCCCCGCACCCAGCATCCTGGCGTGCCCAGGGCTCTGCTGCTGCTCTGCGCAGAGCCCTGGGCATGGGGCCAGCAGTGGAAACCCACCTAAAATGTGGGGGTACTGCAGCACCCCCCGCATCTCTGTTTAAATGTTTAACCGTGTAACAGATAGAATTTTAATCAGTTACACGGTTATTGTTTTTACATCCCTAATTACCACCCTTATTTCTGCTCTGCCTTCAGAGCTGGGTGGCCAGAGAGCAGCGGCGGGTGGCCAGACGCCCGGCTCTGAAGGCGGCACAAGCACAGAAGTAAGGCTGGCAATACCATACCATGCCACCCTTACTTCTGCGCTGCTGCCTTAGGAGCTGGGAAGCTAGAATGGTGATTGCTGACTAAGGGCACAGATCTGCAGGCAGCAGCGAAGAAGGGTGTATATACCATACCATACCATCCTTACTTCTGCGCTGCTGCTGGCGGCAGTTCTGCCTTCAGAGCTGGGCTCCCAGCTTGCAGCCACCACTCTCCAGCTGCCCAGCTCTGAAGGCAGCGCCGCCGCCAGCAGCAGCGCAGAAGTAAAGGTAGCAGTACTGCAACCGCCCCTCTACAATAACCTTGCAACCCTCCCACAACTCCTGTTTGTGTCAGGACCCTTACAACACCATGACATTTACGATTTTTAAAATCCTATGATTGTGAAATTGACCAAAATGGACCATGAATTTGGTAGGGCCCTAGCTATGATGGTGTTGGCCTCCAGCTTTCTCTCCACCTTGTCTGTTCTGGCTGGTGTCGTTGAGCAACTTACTCAGTGCATGAAGAATAAAGCTAGGACTTGGACAGCTATCAGATGGCTGAGGCTCAACACATCATCAGGTGACAAGTGGAATAATTTAATTATGATCACTGTCAGTAAGCCTTGCAGAAGAAAGATGGAGAGAAACCCAGCACATGGAACCCAGGAAAGGGAGGGAGGAGTTCCAGGTGTTAAAGAGGAAGCACAGAAGAAACCATGAGGCTGGAGAGGGAGAAGGATATAAAATAATAGCTAGGTAAGAAGCTTGGGCATAGCGAAGGGTGAGGAGGAGAATAGGAAGAGAAGAAATGTAAAGAGGCCAAGAAAGAATATTGCAAGGTTTCTTCCAATCAATCTGATGTTTCAGAATAGTGAGTTGCAACCCAAATGTCAGATCACCGCAATAAAACCCTCTGTTAAACACCTCTTTTCCCACAGTTGTTCTTTAGCAGTTTTTTTATTTCAAATGTAAAAAAATAGTTCTTTTTAGAAATAGGTAACATTTGCTCTCATACAAGTTAAAAAACCCCAACAAGATACAGACTACTTTGAAATGCAAACCCTTCAGTAAAATGAACAATTAATATAATCTAGAGGACTATTTGCTGCACTTTGCACTCAAGACACATGCAAGTATGTATGTATGACAAAAAACTACTATAATAAACTTATAATAAACTTCCCATTACCTTTAATACAAGTGGATGTAAACTTTGGTAAGCAGTTGCTTCAGTAACTCTTCCCTCATGTAGTTTCCCATTGTTCTTTGTAATGTAGATACATTGAAACCATGAATTGGCAGTGAGACCGGCAGTGGCAGATCCACCCATACAGCATCACGCTGAGATCAGTGGAGCTTTGTGCAGGTGTAAGGGTCTGTATGCATGGATCCAGTTGCAGGACTAGGGCCATAGTTCTTAACTTTTTCATTTACCATCTGGTAGTTTTGTGATCTTTAGGACTTTCCATTTTCTTGGACATGAATATTTTGTTTTGTGTTACTTTCTGTGGAGTTTTGTTTTAAACAGTTTGTGTTCTATTAAACACACCTCTTCATGGATGAGAGAGGCTGGTACCCTTAGGAGGAAGGAGAACAGGTTTAACACAAACTGGTAGCTCTGGGGAAAGTCTGATTCTTTATAGTGTGTCAGTTGCCCACATATCCTACAAAAAAAAAACACACACACATACAAAAATAGGATAAGTATGTCCTAAATCACAAATTTATCTTGTTGACATTCAAACATACTCGAGTTTTCCTCTAATTTGAGTGTTTTTTATTATATCATAAGTACCATTATTGATCTATGGCTCCAATCTATGGACCCACTCAGAGTCTCAATGGAGTATTTCTTTGCAAGACTAGGGCCACAAACAGATTAGGCTAGGTCTTAGTTCTAGAGACAGGTAAGAATGGTGTGCTGTCCATGTTTCCCAAAACCAGGTACACATTGGTCTTAACTAAAACCCTGTATTTTCCATGATTCCGGCCTACAGATTGAGACAATTTGGCTGTCAAATCTAAGATGTCACTTAAGAAAATTATTCCTCTCCCTTCCCACCTCCCCCGCTTAAGAGGAGCAAAACCTTTTAAATGTGAACAGAATGTATCAGGTGCGGTCATGTTTTCCAGAGTCTGCAGACTGCCTGGAACAATAGCTCCAAGGGGTGTGACTTGCTCTTATCCATCATAACTGATGTAATTCTGAGCCTACTGATGACAATTTAAATGTCAGCATTATTAACTATTTCACTACTATTCATTTTTAGCAGAAACATTCAGCTAGTGCACTTATTCCATTGGCCATAGCTGAGGTGGTTACTATAGAGGGTACTGGACCAAGCTTTCTGCTGTCAAATGTTCCTGGAGTGGAGAACTGTGTTTCAGCCTCAAAAAAAGTCAAGCCATCTCTGTCCACACTGATTGGACCTTTACTGTACATTGCAGTTTACCTTTAAATAAATTTTCCTTAAACACTTCTTCCTGGAATCAATATTTTATAATAGCTTACTACTATATGTATGGTTACTTAAAACAAATCTCCACTGATATTTTTAGCACTTCTTTTTGTTTTTAGGAAGTATTAGCCTCTTGTGTTTGAAATAGCAAGATTTTAAAATCAGGATTACATGGCGTTTGAATTTTGGGAGGTTGGTACTTTATTAAAATTAATTTTATAGTGGTGCACAATTTTATTGTAATTCAGTGTTCAAGAATAAAAATATTTGAAAGGGAGAAACCTACAAAGGACTAGAAAAGGTTCACAGTGATGATTTAAAAAAAATCCAAATTTGCATTTAGGAACTTGTAAGAGATCAAAACATCATGTTTATGCACATCAATGGAGCTGAAAGAAAGATGCTCAGGCATTTTTTATGTGACTAACTATTGGAAACACAATGGCCCATGAGGTAACACTTCTTTTCAAAGTGTTCTGCTCTCTCAAAATATATTTTGTCAACCAAAACTAATGATCTGATACAAACAGGTTAACGTGGCATTGCAGGGCACCTATTTGATTTTAATGGGAGTGAGGGTTTTCATACAGACATCAAGTACACAGAATTTGCATTTTCTTTCTCAAAGGCATTTTTTCTTATTATCTACTCCAAGAATAGCTAAAAGGAGCTAAGACATCTGGATCTTGTGCTTTTTAAATTCCCAGACAAAAAATTACATTAAAATGAAGCGTACGTATAAAAGAAATTAGAGTAAAATTCATTAAAGGGATCTTATAATTATCTTTAAAACTACGTGTTATAAACACAAGAAACTCACAGTTAAGGTAAGCTTTAAAAGTCCAAACATTTTAACATATGGAAATTCAAAGCAACCTTAACTATGCTCTGTAGTGAGGCCATGAAATAGCCATATCCATAAAGCATTTCAGTGGTCCCAGATAAACTGATTTTTAAAGAAACATTTTTGGGGTTTGTTTTTAGCTCTATGGCATCTCCATTGCACAAAATCTCATAGCTGAGGGAATGAATGCTCTTTTCGCATTTTCAAAAGATTAAACAAATGGTCATATTTGTAACTACATTAACTACTTGCACTACAGATGATACAATGGGAAATCTAAAGGATAAGAATTTAAACTCAATTCTTGATTTCTGATGGCTATGACTATTTGCATTTCACATTATGTTCTAATGTACTACATATGTAAATACATGCTTAAATACAAAATTTGCATGGAGAGAGATTGTTCATGCAAACATACTTCTTAAGGTGTTCTTAAGGGTGTTCTTCTCTCACCCTCTGTTAAAAAGTTTCTTGTTCAAACAAGAGAATGAACCTACAGAACAAAAGCTCTTGTGATATGATACTATGTTTACATTATTCCAACCCACTTCTGTCTTGGTGAATGCATAAAAGGCAAAGTGAAAAGGAAAAAAGGTAGATGAATAATAAGCAAGTACACTGAAAAGGCAAAGTATGCACACACTTTAGACTCAGTCATTTTCAAAAACAGAATATTAAATAAATTAAACTTAAAATAATATAGCTGGTATTGTAGTGTTTGTTTTCTTAAATGTGATATTTTATAGTAAATAAAATCTTAAGGCTTGGGTATACAATATATTGGCATGAAATGCAATGAGACTGAATTCAGCTATCCCAATCTTCCTTCTCACAAAAGACAGCAGAAACCCATTATTGCAGTGTGAATCCAAGATGATCTTCAATCTCAGTGTCCTTTCCTCACCCCTAACCTAATCCACTGGCTGAACAGTAGCTGGGTTTGCTTTTCATGGCATGACCCAGTGGCAGAACAGTAAACTGGCTTTAGGCCAGGCCACCTTGTCTAAAAAAAAATAAAAAATCAGGATTTTGGAGGCTAGATAGACACACCATTTGAGATGTAAACTCCTCTTCCTGCCCCGCAAGAGGCAAATGCTATTGAACTCTTACATTCTCCTGAGTAGTTTTCTGCAGTCAGATGAAAGTTGGCCATCTTTTAATCCACTTAATGTGTGCCATGTTAATTTTATATTGTTCTAGTTTCTTAATCAAAATATTTTGTGATACTAAATCAAACGCCTTACAGAAGTCTAGGTATATTACATCAACACTATTATCTTTATCAACCATACTGTAATCCCATAAAAAATATATATCACGTTAGTTTGACAGCATCTATTGCATACAACAGTATGACTTTTCCAACCCAAGACCTAAATATATATATATATATATATATATATATATATATATGGGCTGTCAAGTGATTAAAAAAAATTTAATCGCGATTAAACGCGCAATTAAAAAAATTAAATGTGATTAATTGCGTTGTTAAATAATAATAGAATACCATTTATTTAAATATTTTTGGATGTTTTCTACATTTTCAAATATATTGATTTCAATTACAATACAGAATACGAAGTGTATAGTGGTCACTTTATATTTATTTTTTATTACAAATATTTGCACTGTGAAAAAAATAAATAGTATTTTTCACTTCACCTCATACAAATACTGTAGTGCAATCTCTTTATCATGAAAGTTGAACTTACAAATGTAGAATTATGTACAAAAAATAACTGCATTGAAAAATAAAACAATGTAAAACTTTAGAGCCTACAAGTCTACTCTGTCTGAGCGATCGGCTGAAGTAGGACTAACAAACTTGGTTACAATTTGCAGGAGAGAATGCTGCCCGTTTCATGTTTACAATGTCACCTGAAAGTGAGAACAGGCATTTGCATGGCAATGTTGTAGCCGGCGTCACAAGATATTTACGTGCCAGATGCGCTAAAGATTCATATGTCCCTTCAACTTCAACCACCATTCCAGAGGACATGTGTCCATGCTGATGATGTGTTCTGCTCGATAACGATCCAAAGCAGAACGGACCAATTCATGTTCATTTTCATCATCTGAGTCAGATGCTACCAGCAGAAGGTTGATTTTCTTTTTTGTTGGTATGGGTTCTGTAGTTTCCGCATCTGAGTGTTGCTCTTTTAAGACTTCTGAAAGCATGCGCCATACCTCATACCTCTCAGATTTTGGAAGGCACTTCTGATTCTTAAACCTTGGGTCAAGTGCTGTAGCTATTTTTAGAAATCTCACATTGGTATCTTCTTTGCGTTTTGTCTGCTACGAAAGTGTTCTTAAAACAAACATGTGCTGGGTCATCATCCGAGACTGCTATAACATGAAATATATGGCAGAATGCAGGTAAAACAGAGCCAAAGACATACAGTTCTCCCCCAAGGAGTTCAGTCACAAATTTAATTAACGCATTATTTTTTAACAAGCATCATCAGCATGGAAGCATGTCTTCTGGAATGGTGGCTGAAGCATGAAGGGCCATACGAATTTGTCATGTAACAAACAAACAAAAATATCTACATTTGTAAGTTGAACTTTCATGATAAAGAGATTGCACTACAGTACTTGTATGAGGTGAATTGAAAAATACTATTTCTTTTGTTTATCAATTTTACAGTGCAAATATTTGTAATAAAAATGATAATATAAAATGAGCACTATACACTTTGTATTCTGTGTTGTAATAGAAATCAATATATTTGAAAATGGAGAAAAACATCCAAAAATATTTAATAAATTTAAATTGGTTTTCTCTTAACAGTGCGATAAATTGCGATTAATTTTTTTTAATCACGATTAATTTTTTATATGTATTAAAAAAACAGCTTAGCATAGGTAAGTCACCAGTCAATGCAGAGTCTCAGTCCAGAGCTCTCACAATAAATATCTTGTTTAATAAAAATAAAATACCTTAAAATTAAATTTTTGTAAGAAACTTTTTCATGAACATTCAACACATTTCCAACAAGAGTCAGATACTTACTTCTCATTACATAGTTTAACTGTACACAGCCAATACTTGGTGTTCATGGTTGTAAGTGAATTGCCTTTTTCTTGCAAAACTCCCTCTAGGATATGCCCATGAAAACAATTCCCATCTGTGTTTTCTTCAGCCCAATTTAACTGGAAACTTGAAGGGCTTTGCTTTTCAGCAACTTGCATTGAACCAGACAGTGCACCAAACTGTCTTTGTAAGTTCACTACCATTTCTGTACAAAGAGAAACAAAAACCTAAGCCACAATGTCTCATCACATTTTCCCACAAACAGAGTTTACCTTTCTACACGGAACATTAAAATTGTTTTAAAAAGGTAATTTGAATTTGTGCTTTTTCCTACCTCTGCATGATATATAGAGAAAGCCTGAAATGTTTATTTTTCTTCTTCTTCTTCCTTTTTACATTTGAAATTCAAGTCAGTCTATTCTAAAAACCTCTATGGTGACTGGAACTATTAAAGTTATGACCCCATGTAAGTAAAGAGACTGAAAGTTATAGAGGACCTGAGAGGAGAAGTAATTTTAAATCAGATTGTTTAGAGGTCTTTTTAAAAAACACATTAAACTCCATTTTCTAATGAACATTTTGAAGAAAGGATGTTTTAAGAATTCAAACACCATTACCCCTCCAGTTATGCTATCAGAGCCCACAATACATATGCTCAGACTCCCAAGAGGTACTCCAGCAAAACAAGTGAAGACCAAACAGACTTTCCCAATATCTTTACAATAAAAATCCAGTAAAAAGAAAGCTTAAAAAACACAGGCTGCCTTTATACATAATAAAATAGCATAAAAAGGCAAAAGTTCAATTATTAAAAAACCCATTTCAAGTCTCTTGTAATATAAATAACGTATTCTGGTACTCTCATTCTAAATCCCTTTGATAAACAAAAACTTGAACAGGGAAAAAAGACAAGAAAATATTACTATTGTATTGCTCACATTGTTGGCTAAAGGAAATTATACTCACGTCTTTTCTTAAGAACTACAGATTTTTCCTTGGCTGAGTAGAATAGTGGTTTTTCACATTTCCACAGACACCTATCAGTGAAAGAAATACAACCTGGTGAAAAAATAAAAACCAGCACAACCATAGCCAAACAAACAAGAAAAGGCAGTCATTTCTCAGGATTGTTATTACAAGTATCCAATGTTTTAGGAATAACCTCAAGTTGGTAAGTGCCCAGTACCATTACTCCCCACCATGCATAAGAGAAGTCTCTCTTCAAACTAGTGGAGTGGGGGGTAGAAGAAGTGCTCTTTATCAATTTTTCACCATTTATTGTAATCAGTTTTGATAGCTTTAGTAATTCAGTCACTGGTCACAGAGAGTTTCCATTTAATTAATATGTCAGGCCAAAATTCTAAGCGTGATGGGAGAAAGAGCATAAGGATTTATTAATTTTCTTTACTCCAAGCTCATGCGACAGAAATAAGGGTGAAATCCTGGCCCCACTGAAGTCACTGAGGCCAGGATTTCACCCCAGATGTTCAACCTCAAAAAAAGTGAGGTACTGAACAATAGCATACCGGGCTCTTTCTTCATCTAATTTCTTCTGTTCCACATCCACAGACTTCTTTATAATCTTGTACCACTTTTTGAAATCAAACCACAGGCAGCCTGAAGTAAAATCCAAAATTTAGTTTTAGGAAAAGTGATAGAGCACAATAAAATACAGAATGTTCAAAAGGTAGCAGCAGTTAGACCCTTAGCTTTCTTTTTAAACAGGTATATTGCATATCCTAGACTCTAGATGCCTTAAAAAATAAATCATACAAAGCAGCAGGCAGTGAAGAAACCTATAGGATACCATCAGGGATGTGGAGGAGCCAAATAAGTGGGAGTGAATTGTGTGTCTTTAGCTCAGCTCATATAAACACCTTACACTTCTTTGGTTTTCACTCTTTGGCCCTTACCCTGCTGCTAAGAATAGCAGGAGTTAATAAGGCATTTTTCTCCCTAAGCTCCATGATTCATCCTTAAAGAGGTGGTTTGATTTAGATTTAACCCTCCCTCTCTAGAGAATAAACCTTTCACCTTTGCAACATGAATTGGCCTCCATACATATGGAATGTGAACTGTTCAAAGGAATAATGAAGGTTGACAGGTCAAGAATTTTAGCTACTTTTAAAGTATTCTTTTTAATTCTTTTTTTAAAGTATTCATGGGATTCTGAAAAGTTTAATCAGCTCCCCAAACAATGAAAAATAGCCTTCTCTGCTAGGCATCCTGCAAACAAAATGCCAACCATATTCCTCCTGCCCCTCCAAAACTCCAATGTCATATCATCCTTCCATATTTATGATTAAATACAGTAATGAAACATATAGCACTAAAAAACCCCAAAACCCCTGTTCTGTGATTTGAGAATAAGTACCTCTCAATTTATGCCTGAACTGTACCACATATGCATTTAGGCAACATACCTAGCACCTACTGTCCCATGACAAGAGGCGTAAGTATGACTTTAGTAAATAAGCATTGTACAGTAATTATAAGGATTCCAAACAGAACCAAGGTGAGGAGTATATTTCAAATAAAACATGCTTAAATAACTAATTTTTGAACATACAAGGTATTGTTTACTCCAAAAAGCAGTGATGTGTATATTCCATGAAGAACAAAATATACATGATATAGCCAAAACTTTTGAGTTGAATTCAAAGAATGCAAGAGCAGAAATAACAGAAGCTATTAAAACTTTAAATATTTTTCAGAAAATAAAGTGGAAATGTTTTAAATTTCTATCTAGTCTTGCCCAACATTACAAATTAACATTTACAATTTAGTTAACAGTTCATACTGCAAATGTACATGCTAATGCAGATCCAACAACTCCGCAAATGGGCTTCTAGATTTTTAAATTTACCCCAAAGAGGTAATTGATGAACCATAAAAAAATTGATGAAAGCCAAAAAAAAAAAACAAAAAAAAAAAACCACACTCCCCCGAACCCGACATTCTTAGCGTCAATAAGTCCATGCCCTACTTAGTTTAATTACAAAATTTAATTTTAAAAATTATATTAGATTCTTTCCACTGACATATTAAGTACCTTCTTTGTTCTTGTGATTTCTTTTTCCAGCAAAGTTTGCATTTAACCTGAAAATATATATATTTATCAGATGGATTGTTTTTTGGAATCATACTTTCCACTTCTGAAACTTTAAAAAAAATGTATTTAAAACAAAACCGCTGACACCAAAAATTCCACCCATTTTATCCTTAATCCTATCTTTAAAACAATCAGATTTGGTTATCAATGTAGTCATCTGAGATGTGAACTACTGCTTACTTTTAAACTAAAATTATTAGTTAGCTAAAGGTACAGTAGCGTTAAATAATAGATCATGAGTTATAGCAAGAAACTGACATTGCCTATTACTGAATCTGCTTTCCATTCTTTGGGCCTGAGTTAGTGGTTTAAAAAAAGTTTTAGTGCAACATGTTAGAAAATTTGGGCCCTTCTGACGTGAAAGTTTGCTCATAAAACATACTTACCATTCATACTGATCATCTAGTAAAAATAGTAATTTGAGCACCACTATAATGATGGCTGCAGCAAGAACATCATATTTTATTTTCCTTGTTGATTTATTCACAGGATCAAGTGTCAGAAAGTCTGTTTCTCCAACATTGATCTTTTTTACCACTCTGCAAGTCCAATTGTGCAATTCATCTAATTAAGAAAAAAAAGTAAAGTAAAATATTGTTAAATAAGCTGTACAGACATGCTAAATATGCCGGTTAGCAATATGCCAGTTTCTAACACCTTATAAATGCACAGATTTTTTAAAATACAACTTTTTACCAATATTAACTAAATTAACCCTCAGAACACTCCTATGAGGTAGGCCAGTATGATTTAAAATATATACTATGAAATAGCGAAGAAAAATTACACTTTGAATAAAATACTCATTGGACCCTTTGGATGGAATAATGATGTTGCTAGGGCACCCTGGTCATACCCTAGGTATGGCAGATCTTAAATACATGTTGTACAATCTTTAACTTGCAGGATCAGGGTCTAACTTTACTACTTCAAGTAGCCCTGTAGCTTTAAATAGGACTACTCCCAGTACTAAAATTAAATGTGTGTGTAAGTGATTGCAGAAACAATGCCTGAAGTGACAGTTTAAAGTTTATAATGCTAATCTTAACTACTCTTTGTTTAAACCACAAAAGGAAAGAAATTCAGAGACATCAATATTATTCCAACATCAGTTGTACTGCATCTGAACAGTCCAATATTACTGTATACTTATTTTCACTGGTGCAAAATCCCCACATTTCTTACCTTTCCAGTTTAGCAAGAAACTCAGGAACTGATTACATCATCAGATTCCAAAAAGATTAGCAATATCTTGCTATATTCTGACTGTGTACATTAGTTCAGCTATACTTTCTATTCCCACAACAGCTATTGCTTGTAAGACGTTAAATTAGTACAAGACCTGATCCATAATTTTCCAGTTGTCACCCTCATACACAACACTAAACACACAACAGAGAATATGCATCAAACCACTACAATCCCTGAAAATAAAATGTTACCAACAATAGCATCTCTTACACAAGAAAGTTTCAATATGTTTAAATAGTGAATAATAAAAGAAAAAATGACTTCTCATAATTTCACACTGTCCCAAGGGGATATTATCAATTCACTGTAGCCTACATCACATAATATATTCCCAGCCAGCTTTTTTATTTTTTTTTATTTTTAAAGGTTTTTATTAAGGCAAAGTTACAATAAAACGTTAACATACTACAGCATATATTACTTATTCAGGATCAGATTAATATTCAAAGAACCTGGCTAAAGCTTCTGGATTCCAGGTTGGAAAGCCCTTCCTCCTCTGAGAAAGCTAGAAATGGTAACCAAATTTTTAAATACCTATCATCTTTTTGGCGATTCTCTTGGTACAAAAGCTTTTCCATTACAAGGACAATCCATATTTTACTATACCACAATTCCAAAGGAGGAAGGATCACCTATTTCCAGTAATGTGCAACACAAAGTCTAGCTGCTAAAAATAAAAATATATTTTGTCATTTTGTTTAAATGTAGATCCTTTCCTGGAGCAATAAGTAAGCAGATCAGGGGATCTCTAAGAAGTTGGTATTCTGTCATAGAATCAATGTCTTTAATAATTTCCTCCCAAAACAGTCTAATTCCTGGACACAATCACATGTGCAAGTATTTTCCCCTTTCCCTGCAACCCCTCTAACAGAGCAGCCTGGTCCACACTAACCCCCCACTTCGAACTAAGATACACAACTTCAGCTACGTTAATAACGTAGCTGAAGTCGAAGTACCTTAGTTCGAACTTACCGCGGGTCCAGACGCGGCAGGCAGGCTCCCCCGTCGACTCCGCGTACTCCTCTCGCGGAGCAGGAGTACCGGCGTCGACGGCGAGCACTTCCGGGATTGATCCGGGATCGATTTATCGTGTCTAGACAAGACGCGATAAATCGACCCCAGAAGATCGATTGCTTACCGCCGGACCCTGAGGTAAGTATAGACGTACCCCTAGTAACAAATACAGGATGGATCTTAATTGGAGTCAAATGCCACCTACACAGTAATTTATACAAATTTTCTTTATGAGCTACACAAATTGAAGATGTATATCCCCTTTCCCTTACAGAGACACAGTCATCCAGATCAATTTCTTTGTCCAAATCCCTCTCCCATCCGGTTATTCCTTTTTCAGATAGTCACAAAAAAAATTTTATGTTAAGTTTTATTGTGGATTCCATTTGTTGTTCCTTTGTAACTATTCTTCTTTTGTAATAATTTTAAAAGGTCTGACAACTCTGAATTTCTTTGTAGTAAGTCTGAAAACTGCAGACCTACAGACCATCCTCAATTCACTTAGTTGATATTTCAAGATTTCAAAATTATGTGATGTTATATATAGTGCAATGCTACACAGGCACAGAATGATTAAAAGATGGAATGTCCAGTCTGGAATTTTAGCCCTAAATGTGAGGTTTCTTCTTTTTACACTTTCAAATGTGACCTTAAATAAGAATTGCAAGCTCACACAGTGAGAAGAATTGTTGTATACTCATAAAATATCTGATATGTATGAAAAAAATAAATTACCATTTCTAAATTATTTGGTGAAAACAGCCATCTTGACTAACTGGGACATTTGTGATACCTGCAGCAAGGAAGCCCAATATGTATAGCATATATACTAGTTTCTATAGTCATTTGTTAGACAATCTTGAATGTTTACTATTTAAACAAAAAAACATGAAATGTTTACATAGCACTAATACTGATGTTAACTCAGAAATCAAGCAAGTCAGAAACTGGTTTACAGTCCCTGACACTGTGACCCCAGAGAACTAGAATCACAAGGTACTTTTCATTTCAGTTTGGAAATACTGAGAAATCTCCAGCTGAGCTTCAGATAATTGTATAGAGAAAAATGGGATTCTTTCTTTCAATTTCTGTGACCAGATTTTATATATTTTAATATAACTTCAACTGAAAACTTACTGAAATTAGTTACAGCTTGCATAGAAAATAAGAGTCTCAAAAGTCACTTTTAAAAATGAATACTAGCTATTCAAATGTATGTCAAAACATGTTTACATTGAGATTAAGGCAACAGAAGCAATTGCAATATGAACTCCATGATTTCCACTTTAAACTCTGTTTTTAGGAAGTGTCCCCTAACTACAGTGGCACTCAAAAACAACCTTATAAAAATTCATGTATACAATGAACATCAGCTCTCATGAAATTAAAAATGAGTACCACACATAGGGCTTGATCCTGCAAAGTGCTCTCCTCCAACCCAGCAAAGTACTTAAACACATGCTTAACTTTAAGAATGTGAACAGTCCTAAGGACGATTGGCAGGACTATTGACATGCTTAAAGTAAGCACGTTGTTAAGCAATTTGCTGGGTCGGGGTCAGGGTGCTCAGAACCTTGCAGGATCAAGCCCATAATGTTTCAATGTTCAGCCAACTTATTAAATTATTTCTGTATTAATTATCTTCAGGGTTCCATATCTAAATGTTAAGAAACTTAGGGCTGGTCCACACTAAGCCCCCAGTTCGAACTAAGATACACAACTTCAGCTACATGAATAACGTAGCTGAAGTCGAAGCATCTTAGTTCGAACTTAAAGGTACTTACCACGGGTCCACACGCGGCAGGCAGGCTCCCCCGTCGACTCCGCCTACTCCTCTTGCGGAGCAGGATTACCGGCGTCGACGGCGAGCACTTCCGGGATCGATTTATCGCGTCTAGACAAGACGCGATAAATCGATCCCAGAAGATCGATTGCTTGCCGCCGAACCAGCGGGTAAGTATAGACGTACCCTTAGAAGGAAGAGGGGAAGCACTGTCATAACAGTATGATAAGGCTCGTATGTGAATAGTTCATCAGTTCTTTTACTAGAGAGCCTTAGCAGATTTACAGAATGCAAAGATCAAGATTTAATTAGACGGTAAGTTTTAGAGAGTATTTACCAGGTAAGTTGGCTTCCATCAGATATTTAATGCACAAGATGTTTGGATGAAGAAAGCAGCTATCAGTTATAGCTGGAAAACAAGGCAAATCTAAAAACGCTGCAAGTTCAGACATCTTGTTATGCACATCTTCATATACAGGCCAAGACTGAAAGACAAAATAGGTTTAAAGTTTCTTCTGTTTTGCTTTTTTATTTTACTCCAGCATCTTTAGTTATCCTTTCTTAATTCAAATTCCAATTATTGTTATATAGAAACGTTCATGCCCTTCCTTTAGCACCTCTACAAGCATTGGTATTATGCAGGATGCTCTTTGGAGCTAGAACTTTGTTCATGACGTGTTTGTGATGCAGCAAGCATATTTTTGGGTTCTCAAAAAAACCCTAAAGCACTGCAAATGGAGCATGACATCTCAAAGGTAGACAAATAACCAAATCTGTAGCTCTGTAACATAACTTCATACAAAAATCCCTTTCAAATTTCCATACCTATTCATAGAAATAATCTTGCAACTGTCTCCTTTCAAATCTATTAACCGCATGAAGAAAGATCTCCAAGCTTCCACTGTAACATTAATTCTAGATAAAAACATTACTTATGGTGAGACTCTGTTATTTAGTCAAAATGAGCACAACAGGATTACCTGAGGAATAAAGAACATAAAGGGCAGCAGAATTTGACCTCATTTCTCAAGAGAAACAAGGTGGGTGAGGTAATATCTTTTATTGGACCAACTTTTGTTGGTGAGAGAGACAAGTTTTTGAGCTTACATAGAGCTCTTCTTCAGGTCTGGAAAACTTACTCAAAGTGTCACAGCTAAACGCAAGGTAGAACAGATTGTTTAGTATAAGTAGTTCACATATATTTCAAGGGACCATTCAAGGTAAAATGTCCTATTACCATCCCTCCAGTCACAAGGAGACAAGGACGGTTGTTAGTGAATGATAGATTTTTGTAATAAGCCATAAATCCAGTGTGTCTATTCAGTGTATGATTTTTAGCGTCTAGCAAACTTATGAATTTAAGCTCCCAGGCTCATCTTTTGAAAGTGTGCAGGTTTCCTTGGGGGATGAGGACTGATAGGTCAGATATTGAATGATCACTTTGCGAAAAGTGGTCACCCACAGATGGGGTATTTTTGTCTTTCATCATTTTGCTGTGTGAGTTTATTCAAGAGTGTGGCAATTATGGGTGTAACCACATATAGTTGCTATTTGAGCATTTAGTGCACTGGATGAGATACACCACGTTGTGATAGGCATGTCTTGAAAGGTGTGTTCATCATTGTAATAGTGGAGCTATGTCTGCAAGTTTTGCATCTGTTGTTCTGGCAGGGTCTGGTGCCGCTTTGAGTTGACATGTCCTGGTCTATGGGGACCTTGCTTCTTATGAGGAGTATGGAGAGGTTGGTGGGGTGTTTGAAGGCCAGAAGAGGCGGTTCAGGAAAGATTTCTTTCAGGATGGTGGTCTTCATTGAGTATGGATTGTACTTGTTTGATGATACCCCATATGGGTGCCAGTGTGGGGTGACAGGTGACAACTGGAGGTGGGCGATTGGAGAGGGCTTTATTTCTGTGTTGAAGCAGGTTCTCTTGGGTATTTGGGTGACCCGTTCCATGATGTGATCTACTTCTCTGATGGAGCATCCTTGTTTGGTGAAGGTGGTTTTGATTGTGTTACGACATATATCCTGGACTTCCTCCTCAGAGCATATTCTCCAGATCTGAGTGTCTTGCTGTAGATAACAGATTTCTTTGTAGGTTTGGGATGGTTACTGGATTATGAAGGTAGGTATGGTGATCAGTGGGTTTCTTGCATATATTTGTCTCTAGGGTTCCATTGTTGAAGCTGCTCGTGGTGTCCAGGAAGTTAATGCTGGTGTGGGAGTGTTTCAGAGAGAGGTTAATGGACAGGTGGTGGTTGGTAAAGCTGTGCTGAAAATCTAAGAAGGAGCTGAAGTCGTCTGTCCAGTGGATCAAAATATCTTCAATGTATCTCTGGTGCACCATTGGTTTCATGGTGCATTTGCCCAGCAATTCTTCAAGGTAGCGCATAAAGAGGTTGGCATTTTGGAGCACCATCCTAGTACCCATGGTTGTTCCCAGGATTTGGGTAAAATGTGTTTTGTTGAATGTAAAATTGTTATGGGTTAGAATGAAATGGATGAATTTGGCGATGTGTCTGGGGTGGATATCTGAGAGTTGTCCATTGTCTTGTAAATATTAGAGCAGGCAGCTAAGCCATCATTGGAGGGATGATCGTGTACTGGGAGGTGACCTCCATGGTAGCAAAGATGGTGTTCTGAGGAAGGTTGTTAATATTGTGAAGTTTGTGGAGGAAGTTAGTTGGAAGAAGCTAACCCTTTGTGTGATGAGTGGTTTGAGGATGGTTTCTATGAGTCCCAATAGTCCTTCAGTAGGAGTGCCGTGGCCAGATATTATCGGTTCCCTTGTTTGTGTATCTTGGGAAGCATACAGACGTTCGTGGAGGATGAGTAGGTAGAATCTCTCGGAGTTGTTTGAGGAGGGGGGATTTGATGAGATTCTTAAATTCCTGTGTAAATTATTGTGTGGGGTCTTCTTTGAGTTCTTTATAGTAGGTGGACTGAATAGTGACAGTGGATTTATGGCTTATTGCAACAATCTATAATCCACTAAAACCCCTCCCCTACCTGCAGCTGCTTCTCCTCCCCCTTTCTTTCCTCTGCTATTTAATGTTTCTGGCCCCAATTCAGCAAAGTAGTAAAGCATGTGCTTATGTCTATTCATATTTAGCAAAATATTTAAGCACATACATCACTATAGTGTCAATTTTAAGCACACGCTTTATTCAGTGCAGGCTTTACTGCTCTGCTGAATAAGAATGAACTGCTGAACTGGGACCTCTATTTTTGAAATCTTATAACCCAGGCTAAAAAAAAGCCGAATAATTATGCTACCAACAACAACAGAAATTCAATAGTCTCTTTTTGTTCCATTATGTGATGTTTAACTCTTTTAATATAGGCAATTCAACTGTCATTCACACTTAACAGTTTTGAATGATTGCTAACAGTATTTCTATTTTTAAAAAGTGCCCCAAGCCTGCAATGAATTAAGAATGTGCTTAACTTTAAGCATGTGAATAGTTCGATTGAAGTCACTTAAAGTTACAGGAGTAACTTTTATAACTGTTTTCTAAACAAACAGTGATGAAAAGTAATCTACTCACCTGTTAGACTTATCTCGAGAAAGAAGAAATACATGTGTTACCAGAATACTACAAAAATCAAGGTTTACAGTCCCCTCCAATCATTCTAAGAAGCAATTCATCAGTTTTACAACAGAATAATCGTTGAACAAAATTTAAATAGTCAGGATTTCAAGTTTGAAATTATATACATTCTTTGATATCCCACTGATTTTGAAACTTATGCATAATTTTCCTAGTGTCCTGAAAGAGCACACTGGAAAATCAACAAATAATGCAAATAGATACAGTGCAAAAATAATATACTTAATTAGATATAGTGGAGACAGAACTTTCCCATGAGAATAAGAAACGCAAATACTGATCTGCCTAAATATCAATCAGGCCCCGTGTTAAAGATGAAAAGTG
Source organism: Emys orbicularis (assembly GCF_028017835.1). Lineage (NCBI taxonomy): Eukaryota > Metazoa > Chordata > Testudines > Emydidae > Emys > Emys orbicularis. The sequence goes on from NC_088685.1 coordinate 33,376,463, forward strand.
AGGTACATAAGGAATTCATAGCAGCTTAAATGCATCATTTCTAAGTCACTAAACAAACATCATCACCACTGTTATTTAAGCATTCACGGTACTTCACAAAAGATTATAAATAGCTTTTGTTCAATTTTTTCAAACCAAATTCAAGGTTTAATTTTATGATAAGATAGTAAAGATCAGCTTTTTAAGTGATGTAAAATACTACTCCCTAAATAATAGTATTTTGTTTGCAGTGAAAAACAACACCACAAATAGTTCAAAAGGATACCAACAACCTAAAATACTACAGTGTGGCCTCTTTTTAAGGATGTTTTTGAGTATAAATAGACAGGAGTGCTCTTCCCTGGGTATGTGTTCACAATGGATTTAATAGAATTGGGACATACAATACACTGGGAGGGGCACACTAATTCATGACAAGGCCTCCCCAACCAAACCCTTCTCTTGATTCCTCCTTCCTCCTGTGGTTTAAACCCCAACAGCCTGTTTACATTTACTGTAACACTCAAGTATTTTTCCTATTACAAAGAGATAGATAATTACAATGCTAGATTGAGTGACTTATGCATTGCCAAAAGCACATAGTAGTGATTCTGTTTTCTTCATGTCTGTAAATAGCAAAGTTAAAGTTAAACAACACACACGATCATTTTCTATCAGGAACCTAGTTAGTTGAGGGTGACAATGGCTGTAGAGAGCTCTATCATTCAGAAAGCACGGAAACATCTTAATCACAACAAACATTTTACACAGTTTAATGTCAAAAGAGCTATTAGCTTTTGCAGTGAAGTCCACATGTGAAAATTTTCACTCCTACTTCTGCAGAGTCTACCACACAAAGAACGTATTCATGTTACAGCAGTAAAGGGGGGTTTATAAAATACGTTCCCATATCTGGGTACACATACATTCACTGTAGACAAACTTATAGCAAACGTCAAACTGCCCTGCCTCAAAACTCATCACCTTCCACCCATCTACTTGTGTGTCCCTCCCCAGAAAAAGCCTGATAGAACAAGTCATCCTGAAAGTCAACCAAGACAGGCTTCGATTAACCAACAAGGGAAGCAAGTTTTGTAGTCACGGCCCTCTCAACTGAGAATGCCCTGCCTCCAGCACCTCATGATTAAATTCAGGGAAGGTGTGGTTGGAGATGTTAGATCATATACCTCAGATTACCAAAGTATAATTTTTTTTTGTTACCTAATCCCAAAGTTTCTCTTCACATACATATTTTCAGCTGTGTTTGTGTTAAATATTTACAAGGGCTCCCCATCCATCTCTTTCTGGAATTACTGTGCTTTTGTTTACTGTTCGCCGTCCTTGGGAGTCCCCCAAACAGTTTGTAACTCTCAGCTACAAGTTCATGACGGCATTTTACAATTCCAAGGATCAAAGACAGAAGAACCATTATAATACGTATGACAACCAGCTAGTAGTCTTCTCATACTTTTGGCAAACTGGAGTTTTTTGAAGACTGATGTGGGAGATTCAGTGACTTGTCCGTATGTGGATGCAACTGCTCTTGGGCAACTTTTTGGTCTTTGAAAGGTCCTTTATCTCTTGTCCCCACATATTATAAAACAAGATACTTTGAATCTAGAAGGTAATAAGGGAATTTGATACTACATGAGAATATCTACTATACTTTCATCCCTCACTGTTTAATTTAACTCACAAGGCAGACTATTCTGTAGGAAAATTAGCACCTGGAATATGGTATCCAGAGTGCTACTTGTTGGATTGTTTCAGTTAGCTAATTCTTTTATCATTCAGAGCTCTCTGGGAGAATTTTTTTCCTGTAATAGAAGAGGAGGACAAACTAGTTCCCACAAAGTAGATGATCCAAATTGTTACTATGAATAATCAGGGCATAGAAACAGGTAATTGTTTTGGGTGAGCCCAGATTGCATCCTCTCATGCTTGTTATGACAGTATCAGAATGTTGCTGATCAACATGTAAAAAACTGAGAACCTATTGGCTAACTTTTCAGATGCATTTTCTTCCTGCTTCTCTTAGACTGAGGGTTCGCAAACTTTTTATTACCATTGATCACATCTCAATAGAGAAAGCCAATGGACCATTTCTCCTCTCATTTGTGATCACATAACATCCCTGTAGCGATTGTTTTGCATGTATTTGTCTTCAACTTTAATGTGATAAGGATCTATCCTTCTTGAATTTGCTATGCAGTCTTCTTTGCTGTTGATTTAATTTTCTCTTCTTCTGTTTTATTCCTCTCTCCCTGTATGTTTTTGAACTGCTTATTCCTTTTCCTTTTGACCATGCTTTGCTTCCACTTGGTCCCTTCGTTCCCGGACATGCAGTCTAGATATCAGGATTTCTTCTTCCCATGCTCCTCTGGGCACATTGACTAGTTGTCTTGTTCTCTACACCTCTGAACATTCCCCTACTGATAGTGGTCAGCAGCTGCAGTCGCTGAAAGGGTCTCCTTTTTCCATCTCCTCTTTAGCAGTGAACCTGGTAGAGGCCAATCCTGCCTCCTATTTTCCAGCTACACCTCTACCCGATATAACGCGACCCGATATAACACGAATTCGGATAGAACGCGGTAAAGCAGCGCTCCGGGGGGGCGGGGCTGCACACTCCGGCGGATCAAAGCAAGTTCGATATAACGCGGTTTCACCTACAACGCAGTAAGATTTTTTGGCTCCCGAGGACAGCGTTATATCGGGGGTAGAGGTGTACTTTTACATGTGTCCAGATGCCTCTTTGAAATGAAGAGGTTCAATACCTGTGGGACTATCTGAAAAGACTCTCACCTATCTGAAGCAGCCTATGACCAGCCACCTCTCCCCAGACTAGTTTGGAAAAATGTGCTAGGGTGACAAGGCCCACTGACTAGGATATTGATTATTCCAATATGAAGACTTAGGAGAAGATCAAGCTATGATTTGGGGGGCAGGGGGATTTTAAAAAATTATAACTACACCCAAAAGTTGGTGCAACACATATATTCTTTATAAAGGCAAATATAAACACAAAACACAGTAAGCTATTTATTGTAAAAGAGCTAGTAAATCAAGTTTGTAAACTAGAATAACCTGCATGTGTCTAATAATCTGAAATGTGGTGCAGTGAGGAGCCATAGCTTCTGGGTGATGCAGAAGTGCTAATATAGCCACTAGCTGATTTCATAACAGAGCTGACACTAGTTCCAATAACTGTGCCAGGTGTGAAATTTACAACCAAACTGATTGTGACGGGTTGGATCACAGAACCCCCCTTGGGGGCTGCCACCCGATGTGCCAAGACTACCTCTGCTCCTGCTTTCCCTGCCAGCTCGGGACCCCAGCACCCTGTCTTGCTGAGCCAGACACGCCCATCTGCTCCACAAAGACCCAGGGTCTGAATTACTTGCCCCAAAGCTGCAGGTTTACCTGAAAGCAGCTAACAGAAGTGTTCCTGTCTTTAACACTCAGATGCCCAACTCCCAATGGGGTCTAAACCCAAATAAATCCGTTTTACCCTGTATAAAGCTTATACAGGGTAAACTCATAAATTGTTCGCCCTCTATAACACTTCTAGAGAGATATACACAGTTGTTTGCTCCCCCAGGTATTAATACATACTCTGAATTCATTAATAAGTAAAAAGTGATTTTATTAAATACAGAAAGTAGGATTTAAGTGGTTCCAAGTAGTAACAGACAGAACAAAGTAAGTCACCAAGCAAAATAAAATAAAACGCGCAAATCTATGTCTAATCAAACTGAATACAGATAATCTCACCCTCAGAGATGCTTCAGTAAGTTTTTTCCTCAGACTGGACACCTTCCAGGCCTGGGCACAATTCTTTCCCCTGGTACAGCTCTTGTTTCAGCTCAGGTGGTAGCTAGGGGATTCTTCATGATGGCTCCCCTCCCTCTGTTCTGTTCCACCCCTTTATATATCTTTTGCATAAGGCAGGAATCCTTTGTCCCTCTCTGGGTTCCCACCCCCTCCTTCTCAATAGAAAGACACCAGGTTAAAGATGGATTCCAGTTCAGGTGACATGATCACATGTCACTGCAAGACTTCATTGCCCACTTGCCAGCACACACATATACAGGAAGACTTACAAGTAAAACACAGCCATCTGCAGTCAACTGTCCTGGTTAATGGGAGTCATCAAGATTCCAAATCACCATTAATGGCCCACACTTTGCATAATTACAATAGGCCCTCAGAGTTATATTTCAAATTTCTATTTTCAGATACAAGAGTGGTACATTTATACAAATAGGATGATCACACTTAGTAGATTATAAGTTTTGTAATGATACCTTACAAGAGACCTTTTGCATGAAGCATATTCCAGTTACATTATATTCACTCATTAGCATATTTTTATAAAATCATATAGACTGCAACGTCACACTGATATTTGAAACGGAATGAGAATGAGCTGGTGACTCAGTACTTTGTATTAGATAGATGTTCTTGGCGAGACTGTCAGCTTAAAAATTCCTACATTAAAATGGAATGTCCTTATTTGCCTTGTGTTGCTCTCAGATCAGTCACTCTCTCACCCTTCTCTACCCATTTGTCAGCCTCTCAATCATCTGAACATTCTTCCATGCAGCCTCCACTGTGGTTCTAACTCCTTGAGATCATCCACCACAAGACCCTTACTTTCCCCATTTTAAGTACATCTTAAAAACCCACTTCTGCCAATGCTATCTATAGTGAGTTTTGATGACTTGTATAGGACATTTTTCCTGTTCCCCTAAACTCTATCCACCTGCCAAACTGCGAGCTCATTGGGATCATCCCCCAAGGTTGACAAAACACACGTTCAGATCAAACAGATGAAACGTCTCTTCAAAGATATGTAGCGAAGTCAGGTACCCATATGGAAAAGGAATTCACCAAAATGCATTGACCAGAAGAACTTTTACAATATTTCCAGGTACTAAGGGCTCTAAAATTGTTCTGGAATGTCATCAAAGCAATTACCATATAATGTATTCCTAACACCTTAGATTATTAAAAGTGAAAGATTTTAAAAATCAAGTTTACTTTCCACCAATAATACTTTTTATTTTTTTGCACCACATTCAACTTGGGCAGTGAAAATAGCATAGTTACTTCTGTTTTATAGTTCATTTCTAATATGGCGTGCTTACATTTTCCACAGCGAAAGACTTTACTAAAAAAATATTGGATCTGTAAGGAATGTTTAAGAAATATAGAACAGTGATATAAGGGATGGACTAGATGACTGCATACATCTCTTCCAATCCTAATATCTATGAATCACATGTTGCTGCTGATGTAATAATGGAGGGGCGTGCCTGAGTTTACTAAAGGTGAACAAATGGCAGGAAAGAATAAAGGGTGAAATTCTTACAGCTCCATTTAGATAACTGTTCAATATTCCAAAGAAGAGAAAAAATTTGTGAGGACTCCTCCACTAAAAAAGAAAAGAAATACACAGATCAATGTCACATTTAAAATAAGTTTTACAAGATTCTACAGGAACAAAGCACTAGGATAATAGTAGCATTAGACTTGTCCACCTTGTAGAGCCTGGCATGTATGTTGTTGAGATGGTTTCCTAAACTCTCTAGGATATTAAAAATGCAGCCAAGATCATCCTTATCAAACCATATGAAAAGCAACATTGGCACACTGTCCATCTCCTAGAATAACCGCACCTTTTAAACTCTCAGTTAAAGCTACCAGTGTTGCTTCAGAAGCCAAAACTTACTCCAGAGGGCTGTTCTGGGCATCAGAGGAATGTTTTTTATTCAGGAAAAGCTTTCATTTAAAAAGGTTCAACATATAGAGAATGATCAATGCACTTCTGTGAGCAAATCCTTGGTATGCTATGGAGAATGACTACCTAATGGTGCAATCATATCACATATCAATTTGAAGAATGCAGGACTGGTTGCTGTCTTGTCCACACAAGGGAAAAAAAAACAAAAAACAAACAGGGATCAGAGGATGAATACTGAATACAGAAGAAGCCTGCTTTGCTAGATAGCCAAATAAATTCCATTTCTCCATTCTATCTGGAAGACTTTTCAATACAATACTTCTTGGGGATGCATAACACTACTTTGGTTATTGGGTAATTTTGGATAAAAAAAAGTTCTGGTTGAATGAGTTCTAATATATTATTAAACTGGCAAAGACACATCGTTGAGTGTTGCTTTGCACATGCTCACAAGGCAAATCTGAGTGATAATGATCACTTATATTACAACACTTAAGCTTAATAAGTTTTAAAATGCTACCTAGTGTTGTGCTGAATTGTCTAACAAGTATTAAAATTTAAAGCTTGCGAACAAGTTTTATTGAATTTCACAAATATTTTATTAGGTTTGTTTTCCTTCATTAAGCAATGCTTTAAGACAGGTAGAGACAAGCTAGAGTATCTGTTACACAACAGCAGGCTCCCATGATAAACCTGATTACAATAACCCTGTCAGAAGTGAACTTCCTCCTCAGCGCTTTTAAAAAAGCCTCACCCTTGCTTATTATCATTCTGAAGTCGTTTCAGAAGAGAAAGAAGGGCTATTGGCCCCTGTTAATTGCATATCTGCAATACATTAAAAAAAAAAAAGGGGGGGGGGGGGAAATCCCACCAAATAGAAGGGTTAAAATGTACTCCAAAACCAGTAGCAGGACTGCGGAGGGAACTGGTGTTTATGATTTGGAATGAAAAAAATGAAGGCAGCAGAGTTGATTTGCACAACTTATATGCTTCTATTTATATTTTTTACTAAGCTCTAAAAACTCAACAGAGCCTTTGCTGGCTTCTGTGTCAATTCTAACATCTCTGGGGAAGGGGACTAAAGATAAGAATTTTATGAAATGACACTCAGAGGATTCCCACTGGCAAAAATCCGACCTCAGTAGCCAGAAAAATAAAAGAGGCAGCCCACTTGCTATCATTCTTAGAAACTACTACCAAGTAACCATCTCTGTTCTGTGCTTACTTTTTATGGTGTAAACCAATTTATTTGGTTCTAAAAATTGTACCTCCAAAAATAATCTAAGTCTCTTAGCCACTGCCCAATCAAGTTTGCTTCTTGTAAAACATAAGTGCTTTAAAAGATGTAATATGTGCTTTAACCACGATGTAATCTTAATTGTGGCCACAATACACGACACACTACCCTTCAAAGAAAAACAATGCATTCTTCAATAAAACATAATTTTACCATAATATTACCTTAAAAAGTGTGTATAGCATTTTAAATTTGGGCAAACTTGCCAAGCAAAGAAGAGGATTCCTGCTCCATCAAGTTTACAAACTAAAACCCTGATCCTGATTTCAACAGAGTTCTCCTTGGAGGCAAGAATCTGCCTGCGCTGTGTGGATCCAACTATGCAATAGGGCCTAAAGACTCACAGAGGGACTGATACATGGAAGTAGAGAATGATGTACAGTTGTCACTGGAGTGGGGAAAGTTTTGTGGAAACGAACAAACATTTCAACTTAATTCCCAACAGATCAGTCTTAAAGTGTTGGTTAACAGATTTACCTACAGTCAGGAAGCTGCCTACTATAAAAATGCAAATGTACAATCCAACAAACCTGGGAGACTGGAATATTTTAAATGCTGGCAGTTTCCTATAAGGGATGTTGACAACTTGAATTATTTGAGATTGTCTAATTTCAATAGAGTGCCCTTAAATTGTATGTCTTTAAATGACTTTTTCAAATTCATTTAAAAAAAAAAGGGGGGGGGGGGGGAGATTTTCAAAAAAGCCCAAGAGATTTAGGAGTACAAGTCCCAATGGGAGGAGGTGGTCATCCTCAGTTCCAATCCTGCCTCTGCAGCATTCACTGTGTATCCTTGGGCAAGTCACTATCTGTCGCAGTTTACCCACGGTACAATGATCATAATAATACTCTCTTTTCACAGGAGAAATGTAAAGATAAATTCACTAATGACTGAGGCATGCTGATATTACAGTGATGAATGCCAAAGAGGAGATCATGAGGAACTGAAGCATTCTGTAGTCAGTGCAGGGGTTGGATGGCATGCAGTAAATAAGGCATGGAGCCACACATTGGAATTATGAGGATAAAAATAAATAGCAAACAGCTGCTTCATTTTCCAAGCACCATCCATGCTATGCACTAAAAATGGGTCCTATATTAAAAACAGTATGTGATCATGTAATTAAAGTATGCATCATAATGCATACACACAAGGGGACCAAATTAAGCTTATAAGGAAACCTCAATTCTGGCATTTCCTAACTTTTAAGTGCTTACCTCTGCGAACAAAAGAACTTCTAAATGTAGTTTTTTTGTATGCAAGTTATATCAGTTTAACTTATCCATGAATCAAAGCCCTGAATTTCTGTAAGAGCTGAACAAGACAATGCTCAGAAATCTGATTCAAATGGTCTGGAAATACACAGATAAATAATCTGTTTAATGTGAAAGTAGAATTGGAATATTAGAGAGAAATAAACTGAATAATTCATAAAATGTTGTTTGTCATGTCTTCTATTCCAGAGTGGCTACCACATGCTCTCTCAATTTAATCTAACATTATTAATGCTTCAGTTCCTCATGATCTCCTCTTTGGCATTCATCACTGTAATATCAGCATGCCTCAGTCATTAGTGAATTTATCTTTACATCTTTCCTGTGAAATGCTTTTACTGCATTTTTGCCCATCATATTTTTTGTGAATTTTCCTTCCCTTCACTGGTGCTGGGCTGACAACATTATTCACCAATGTGAAAGAGACTTGGTAATCAAGATGAAAAGGTGAGCCATGCTGAAGAGATGAACATTCACTAGCAAGCTGTCCTAACTCCTCCAAAACAAAAATGGAGACATATTTAAGCAAAGATTTCACATACATCTATTTTTAATGGGGACACTTTTAGCCTATGGCAGGCCTGCACAACTCGTAAAGCGGCGAGGGCCATATTACTCCAAAGAAAACAGCTGAGGGCCGAACCCCCCCCCCCAGCGCTACCCAGCCCCCCCAAAACACAACACCCCCCACAGTGCCGCCCGCCCCGCGGAACCCCCCCCCCAGCGCTGCCGAAACAACCCCCAGCGCTGCCCAGCCCCCCCCCCCCGAAACTCCCTCCCTCAGCACCGCCCGCCCCGCGGAAACAAACCCTCCCCCGAAACCCCGCCCCCCCCCAGCGCCGCCCGCCCCGCGGAAACAAACCCTCCTTCCCCAGCACCACTGGGGGCGGGATAGCTCAGTGGTTTGAGCATTGGCCTGCTAAACCCAGGGTTGTGAGCTCAATCCTTGAGGGGCCACTTAGAGATCTGGGGCAAAAATCAGTCCTTGGTCCTACTAGTGAAGACAGGGGGCTGGACTCAATGACCTTTCAAGGTCCCTTCCAGTTCTAGGAAATAGGATATCTCCATTAATTTAAAGAACAGCAGTATTGAACCTTTGTAATATGTTATAGTGGGCTCCTAAGGTAGTATAATTAAGGTAAAAGAAAAATGTCTTTTTGCTAGAAGTAGAATAAGATCTTCCCCCCCACTTTGTAATCAATTGCCCTGTTGAATGAATGAGGTGTGAATGAGGAAGGCATGGAAGGCAGCACCTACAGACAGCTGCAACCCTTGGAGAGGGGATGGGAGCCAGACCAGATCAGTAGACCAGGTCAGCCATCAAGTCACTGCTTGCCTCCTCAGCCCCCCTCCCCCACCGCTGGCTCACCTGCACCCCCGCCACTGCCTGCCCGCTCGCCTCCTCAGCCCCACCCCCCCTGCTGCCGGCCTCTCCGCCACTGACCGCCCGCTCGCCTCCTCAGTCCCCACCCCCTCAGCTTGCCTACTCACCCCCCACCACTGCCCGCTCGCCTCCTCAGCCCCCCTCCCTCACCCGCCGCTTGCCTACTCACCCCCCGCGGGCCGCACAGTGAGCCCACCTACTCACCCCCCGCGGGCCGCACAGTGAGCCCACGCGGGCCGCATGTTGTGCAGGCCTGGCCTATGGTAAAGAAACCTAGGCTTCCCCGCCACCCACCCACTCACCCCCACACACACTTTTTAAAAATATACATCTGAAGAGAAGAAACGTTAAATCATAACATCCACTTGAAATCCTAGAAGGATGACATTAACCTATATCTAATTTATACAATCTGCATACCTTTTGGGGAAAAAAAGATTAATGTAACCATTTTGTGGTTGTGAGAGTTTTAGATTTAAGTGTTCTCACTGTTCAATCTTTTAACACTGACAGCAAACAAATTCTGAGTCATCTTTAGTAAAACGGGGCTGCAAACAGCTATGCTAAATAACATTATGGAGGAGCAGCAGCAGCACCTATCATAGGTAAGGCCGAGCAGAGCTCTTTGTTTAAGATTGATATGTTATCATGTGTTCTCGTACAACGCTGTCTTCCAAAGGACAGCACAAGTTTTAGCTAGAGGCTTGAGAAAGAACAATGCTTAAATACACTTTAAATCTGAATTACACAACTGAAATATATAAATGAATAATTCAAGAGTCTCTGAATACTCCTCCTCTGCCTTTCAGAGCATAAAACACCCAGTTGAGGTACTATATTTTCAGAGGAGTCCTCAGTTCTACATTCTCAAGCAAAGATACTCGGCATAAAAGGAGTAGACTAAAGAGCATGATTATTCTAATATATTGTTTACTACAGTACATTTTTAACTGGACAAATCAAATATTAGTGATACAAAGCCAGCCACTGATTTTACAATGACACTGTAATGACTAGGATCATTCAGTAAAGTACCTGCTTACCAAATACAATAGGTTAAAAGCTAGAAGAGCAGCAGGCAAGTAGAGCTGGTCAGGAAATTTCCACTATCATTATTTTCCAAACAGCAAATGCCTGTTTCACAAAATTAAAGTTTTCCATAGGAAAATTTCAATGTTGCTGAAAAATTGATTTTCTGAGAGAAAATCTGAAGTGATGGCTCCCAGGTTGCCCACCTGGACAGTTTTTTGTCAATTTTACTTTCACCCAGAAGCTGAAAATTTTACTTTGGTTCTCCCAAAACAGAAGTCTTCTGGAAATCTTTTCCCACTAAATCTTTGGTCAGAAGGAATCTCCATTTTCTGGCCAACTCTACAGATATGATAACAGGGCATGCCAACAGAATAAAATTGAGTAACTAAAAACCAAGGAACATGTAAGCAAACACCATTCAATAGTTTGTGCCTGTTCACCTATCAACATATGCACTTCTGGAGTGCACTGCGGCACAAGGCATATAACTAGCAGGGAAAAAAACCACACCCCTTCCCGTGTTAGAACAATTAGTTGTTTGTCAATGAATCTTCATAAAATGATTTGTTAAAAAAGAAACCAAATGAAAACCTTCTAGTGTAATAGTAATTGCCAAAAAATATTCCATATAGAAGATATAACATTGTTTGTATCTGAATTCCTGTTTAAACCCTCTTTCCCCATTCCACTCCAATTCTCCTTTCTTCCTACTCTTCCTTCTAACCCTGAAGCTGTATCAGCAAGAGCAACCTGAGTAGATGTTCAAGACAACTACAAATCTACTGTTTGGCAGGATCAGAGTTTGAAAGGGAAGCTGCTGCTGCCCTGTTCCACCCTTCTTAGGTTACTTGCGGAGCTTGGTAAGCCAAGCAGTTTAATGTGAATACAGTGGAGCAAGGAGTTTTGCAAGGGAACTGGGTGATGGGCTTCTCTTTCAAGATCCACTCCTGCTGATTGGGGCCCAGTAATTGAGCATTTCCATCTGGAAAGAAGAATGAAAAGAACAAAAGAAGAGAAGGGAGAGAGAAGAATAAGGAAAATAATTTAATTTTAATCTGCCCCTTAATCAGGAGCTGGAAGAAATGATGGGTTACAGGTGCCATATTTTTAAATTACCATTTTACCTGCAAAAGCGACTCCGTATTCAGACCTGATTTTATGTGTATATAACTTTACATCTGTTTATGCTATTTACAAATGCATATTTTTTCTGCTTTTACTTTTGATTACTTGTGCAGAGTCACCACAGCTCAGAGAATTTTAATACTATTCCTTCTTGTGCAGCAGGCTTGTGTACTAAATTTGATCAATTACACATGTGGAAAGCCATTCAAAGCAAGGGAATTTACAGGTGTCACTTAACGCCTGTAGAACCTTTATTAGTGAAGATGATGCAAGAACAGTAAAAAACTCAGCTTGACTCTCAGATCTCAAAATAAGTCTGCACAGCTGTCAGTCTAAAAACAAATTTTTTTTTTAAACTTGCAAACGGAATACTTTAGAAATGGAATAACTGAGATGTACAGGTTACCATGACCACAACATTTTTTGTAGTGCCACTTCTCAGAGCAGAACCACACTTTAAAGGACTTGTTTTCTTACTTCTGACCTGACAAACCAGGAAATGGAGGAAACTAAATATCATGAATACTTAAATATTTTTATGGAAACTGGATATAACAAAGATCTGGTTGATGATTAAGCTTTATGGTCTCAACATGTGCATATCTAACAGTCACCATCTTGACCATCACTTAAGGTTTGAACTGGGGACTTCCATAGCTGAAATGCTTGAGTCTTTACAGCACAAGCTAACAAACTCACACCCCGTCTGGGAACAGAAGGGGATGGACAGACATGGACGCACATGCTCTCTGACCAATGGGTTACAAATTTACTCAGAAAAATGGGAAATTCAGATCTTCAACCCAAGCTATTTTATGAAGTAAAGTAATAGCAAATGACATATGCAAGTACTAGTAAAATACTCATTGGGTTTACAAGTCAAAATTAAAAATAGGGGAACTTCTTACATATTAAAAACTCCAAAGAGATGAGGAAATGGTTTAGCATGTTCGTGTGTTCATTTTAGGGACATATTTCAAAACCTAGACTACATCTGTGTCACTTAGCTAAATTACTTCAATCAAACTGAAGGTAAGAATTTCAACAGAGTGGCCTGATGCAAGATACAGAACACGAGAAATAAAAAAGAATTTTACTCTTCTTTAAGTAGGCGGAACAAGGTAGGTAAGTACAGTTCTAAAACTGAGTGATTCATTTCATCAGCCCCTCCTAGAAAAGTACTATAATTAGGAAGAATAAATCCACACCTATAACTAAAGAAATACTGTCTAGTTTATAAACTTTCACAGCTTACCCAAACAGTGAATGTTAAGCAGCTTCTAATTTTTCTGCTATTGAAGTTGAGGAAATAATACATTTATATAGAATCTTTGATTTCAAAAGATCCCAAATAAACTACATATACAGAAATCACAGTCAATTACTGAAATGCACTCATTTTTTAGGTGAAACATGGTAGTTGCTTAACAGCATGCAGGTGCAAGCATACTGCAAAGACACAGCCAAGTTACTATGGCCTCACTGATGCTGCACTCACCCAAGTGCATCAATAGGCTTTCTGGGGGCATATCCCATGGTTCTGTGTGCTGCACTAAGCTAAGCTGCTCTAGGATACTTTCCCCCAGTGAATTGTAGGACAATTTGTCTGTCCTTCTGGGAACAGGTGGAATTTTGGGAAGGCACTGGAGGATCATCAACATTCCTCACTGCAAGGTACATTGGTTACCAGCCCGAGTGAAAGTAGCACCCAAGTTCTAGCCTATACCCCCAGAGAAGCCAACCAGCCTGAGTTTAAAATACCACCAAACTTGGGTGAGACGGCTTTATATGTGGACAGTACAGGGGAGAGGAGAAGGGAGGGGCTAGGGGCAACAGCCAAGTAAGAGCCCAAAATAACTCTGCAGAGAGACATACCCCAAAAGACACAAACTCTAACAAATCAGTGCCAACTGACGCCTTGCTAGGGCATTGATTCAGTACTGACTCAGAGGGGGAAAAGTGACACCTTACTGAGTCACCAAGAGGAGAGGCAGTGTTCTAGTGGACTGAAGGAAGTAGGAGCTAGGAAATTTAGTCCTCTAATCCACAGAACAGGATTAGCAAACTGCCTCATAGTGCTGTCCCTGTGCCTCAAACCTGACTTAAAGGGATCATCTCAGAGCTCTATTTAATAACAGGCTTTAAGGGACTGAGGCCTGGTCTACACTACAGAGTTAGGTCAACGTAAGGCAGCTTATGTTGACATAACTCTAAGTGTCTACACTACAACATTGCTCCCACCAATGTAAGTTACCCACTACACTGACCTAATAACTCCACGTCTGCAAAAGGCGTAACGCTTAGGTCAATGTAGTTAGGTTGAGGCAGTGTCAGTGTAGACACTGCATTGACTGTTCCAGCTGTCAGCCCCTGGTGGCTGACAGCCTGGAGCTCCGGCCTGTCACTGCCCCACAATGACAGTTAAATCGGGGGAAGTGCTCGTACTGAGGAAACGCACTGCTGACAGGACTGTTGTGTGCACACACAAAAACCTGATGTAATTACTGAGGTAGCTGTACGTCGACATAACTTAAGTAGACTTAATTTTGTAGTGTAGACTTCCCTTGATACTACAAAGACTTATGCACATTAGTATCGCTAGCCACATGAACGGTTCTAATTTGTTTCAAGGAGACTACTTGCATACATATCTTTGTGGGATTGGACCTCAAAACAGTAGTTCAATATTGTTTTATAGAACCATATAAACATAGGGCTGAAAGAGACCTCACAAGGTCATTAAGTCCAGCCCCCTGAACTGAAGCAGAACCTAGTAAACCTAGACCATCCCTGACAGGTGTTTGTCCAACCTATTCTTAAAAACCTCCAATGACAGGGATTCCACAACCTCCTTTTGAAGCCTATGCCAGAGCTTAACCACCCTTATAGTTAAATATTTTGTCACCTTAAAAAACCTTAAGTCAGCCTTACTAATGTAGTAAAGAAATTTTTCCAATTTTTTTTTTCAAAAAATTGGAAACATCAGTGATCATTTTCTTTTATTAGGACACAGTAATCCATTTATCTTAAATACAGACTAATCTTTGTAAGGCTAGCTAAGGAATGTGTGCTAAAGAAGTGAAAGAAAAACAATAACAATGGATGATTTTTAGAGACCCAAAATGCTTTTGCATTCAAACATTTTTTTAAATCTATTTATAATAGGGGCTTATTGTAAGTATTGCGCGCACACACAAAAAATCCTTTAAAAAAAATTCTAAAGAAAAAACAACCAGTTTAAATATAAGGCCAGAATACACTAAAAAAAATGTTCATTTTTCATTATTAGCCACATTAATGTAGTTTTCCATAAAGTAGATTCAGTGCTGTGAATGTACTGAACTATTTTTTGAAGGAGTGTGTAGTAGAGCTATTACTTCTCTTTGGATTAATTAGGTAATGTAAACCTAATCCTAAAAGGAGATTTACTGACAATCATCTAACAAATTTTATAATGAACCAGCGCAGATTATTTGAAATCCATAAGGATTTGATATAAAGTACTAATTTCTAAAACTGAGCCATTAAGGTTAACATATAGGCCCACAAATCCAATCCTTGTTTCTGTCACGCATGGCAGGAAGTTATCAAAACTGTTGTGTAAGTCTCGCTTCATAATCCATGGGAAATTCTGATTTTATATTTTCCTTCAGGCTAACTAGCAATTGTTCTGCATCCAACACTCACAGGGAAAATAAAAGACTCCCACTGCTTTAACAACTAAAACTTGACAGATTTACAAAACAAAACGGCTTTTACCTCTTTAGCTTTGTTTGAACAATGCTGAATTGATTCTGCTGCATATTTGTGGCATCTGTTTAACTCAAGCCACTTTTATTAAGCAATCAAGATATTAGGTGGTCACAAGTAAAGAAAGAAAAATATTCACAGACCATAATCACCACAGCCATCTTTCAACTGTACTTTTGACTATAAATATGTGAATTAGAGAGATGCAAAATCCAAGGGCAGACCTCTGAACACTCAACACTTTGGAAAACTCGGTGATATTTTGCAGCTCAGCCCTATTTCGAATATGGATGAGACAAGGTAGATGAGATAATATTTTGTATTGGACCAATTTCTGTTAGTGAAAGAAACAAGCTTTCGAGCTTACACAGAGCTCTTCTTCAGGCCTGGAAAAGATACTATGAGTATGTTTACATTGCAATTAGACACCCAAGGCTGGCCCATGCAAGCTGACTCTAGCCCTTGGGGCTTGGGCTAAAGGGCTGCTCAACTGTGGTGTAGACATTCAAGGACGTCTCCGGGACCCTCCCATCTCACAGGGTCCTAGAGCAAAGGCTGCAGCCTGAGCCCAAATGTCTACACCACAATTAAACAGCCCCTTAGCCTGAGCCAGCTGGCATAAGCCAGCCACATGTGTCTAATTGCAGAGTAGACATACCCTCAGAGTGTCACAGCTAAATACAAGGTAGAACAGAACATTCAAGGTGAAGTAGGCAGTTAACTCGTCTACAGTCATACAACAAAGGAGGGTTAGTGGGTTACAGATTGCTGAATGAGCCATAAATCCAGTGTTTTTATTAAGTCCATGATTTTTAGTGTCTAGCAGAGAGATGAATTTAAGTTCCCAGACTTGTCTTTTGAAGATGCTGTGCAGATTTCCTTTGAGGATGAGGATTGAGAGGTCAGATATGGAGTTATCACGTTGTGAAACCTGTTCGTCCACAGGTGACATAGTGTTTTTGACTTTTATCATTTTTTTGTGAGAGTTCATTTGAGAGAATAACGATATTTTGTTTTCACCCACACAGTTATTGGGGCATTTAGTGCACTGGATGAGATATACCACATGTTGTGATATGCATGTGTAGGACCCATGAATCTTGAAAGGTTTGTTGTGGGGGTATTGATCATCGTAGCTGTGGAGATATGTTTGCAGGTTTTGCATCTGTTGTTCTGGCAGGGTCTGGTGCTGCTTTGAGTTGATGTGTCCTGGTCTGTAGGGAGACCTTGCTTCTCATGATGAGCTTGGCAAAGTTGGAGGGTGTTGCTTGAAAGCCAGAAGCGGGGGTTGGGAAAGGTTTCTTTCCCCATCGTGTATGGGCTGTTAATGTTTAATGATACCCCATGGGAGTTCTAGTGTGGGGTGGTAGGTGACTTAAGAGTAAAAGTATTCCACTTAGGAAGGAGCAATCAGTTGCACACATACAAAATGGGAAATTACTGCTAGGAAGGTATACTGTGGAACGGGATCTGGAGGTCAGAATGGATCACAAGTTAAATATGAGTCAACTGTGTAACACTGTTGTTAAAAAAAAGCAAACACCATTCTGGGATGTATTAGCCGGAGTGTTGTAAGCAAGACACAGTAAGTAATTCTTCCACTCTATTCCACGCTGATTAGGCCTCAACTGGAGTATTGTGTCCAGTTCTGGGCACTACATTTCAGGAAAGATGTGGACAAATTGGAGAAATTCCAGAGAAGAGCAACAAAAACGATTAAAGGTCTAGAAAACATGATCTATTAGGGAAGATTGAAAAATTGGGTTTGTTTAGTCTGGAGAAGACTGAGGGGGGACAAAATAACAGTTTTCAAGTACTGTACATAAAAGGTTGTTACAAGGAGGAGGGAGAAGAATTGTTCTCTTGAACCTCTGAGGATAGGACAAGAAGCAATGGGCTTAAATTACAGCAAGGGCAGTTTAGATTAGACATTAGGAAAAACTTCCTGTCAGGGTAATTAAGCACTAGAATAAATTGCCTGGGGAGGTTATGGAATCTCCGTCATTGGAGATTTTAAAGAGCAGGTTAGACAAACACCTGTCAGGGATAGTCTAGATCAGAGGTTCTCAAACTGGAGGGGGGGGGGAAGAGGGCATGGAATGAAGCTTTACCCACAAGCAATGAATAACTAGCAAAGCTGATTCCTCCAGATATATCAGGTCCCCCGATGTCGCTGTGCATTTTGACAAATTTCTGTTAAGCTTGCATATCATTACACAAAGTTGTTGCCATCTGTACATTAATCCGTGTGCACATTTAATTGTAAGCACGGACCACAATCGCAGTTTTGCTTTTGCTCTTATTACAATGAATCATTGGCTCATCCTGCCTTGAGTGCAGGGGACTGGCCTAGAAGACCTCTTGAGGTCCCTACCAGTCCTATGAGTCTATGGACTAGGAGTGTGTGATCAAAGGGCTTTTTCCTGAGAGAACCTGCTTCAATACAGGGTATTTGGGTGGCCTGTTCAATGATGCAGTCTACTTCTCTGGTGAAGTGTTCTTGTTTGGTGACAGTGGTTTTAAGTGTGTTAAAATGTGCACTCCAGACTTTTTCCTCAGAGCATAATCTGTGCAATCTGACTGCCTGGCTAACATATTTCTTGAATCAGGCAGAGCAGGGACTTGAACCTGGGTCTTCCATGTTCCACGCAAGTGCCTTAGCCAACAGGTTATTGGACATTCTGGGGTATTCTGGTCTCTCTCCTTCCCTCCCTCGTTTATGGGGAAAGTCAAAAGATCGGTTTTCTTTCTAGGTGGAATGAAAATTCTGAATCCTCAAAATTTTTCATGAAACATAATTCTTGTTTCCAGTCAGCTCTTGTAATGCCTTCCTTGGTAGGGCATCAATGGTCAGATACAGGATGTTGTCAAGTTCTCCTTCCCGGGGGAAAGGGAGGAGGAAAAGAAACCACACACACAGAAGCCACCAATTTCTCTAATCCTCATCAGGCAGAAGAGGATCTGACTGTGCAGTGCCCTCAAAGAGAGAATCCCATAGCTAGAAGAGGTACGAGGCAGTAAGTGCTGTAGATGTTCTACAAAGTGGGCCAAAGGGAAAGGCAGCTAAGTACAAGCAGCAGGGAGACTATTTTCATATGGACAGAACATATTAACGTGATCTCTTTAGCAAAATTTACATTGTTAAACTAAACACAAAAAAAGAAAAAAATCCAATAAATACAGCAAGAACACATCATACTATAAAAACTGATAGAACTTGCTTCCAAAGAGAGGGAGATTTCAACTGAGTATTCAAAGGATATTATGCCTTTATGGGAAAAAGAGCCTAAATTCTATTTATGTTTTCTGTATTTCCCAAGAGATAAGCAAACATAATACAAACAAACACTTGACGGTAATTAATCATTGGGACAATTTACCAAGGGTCGTGGTGGACTTTCCATCACTGACAGTTTTTAAATCAAGATCAGACATTTTTCTAAAAGATATATTCTAGGAATTATTTTGGGAGAAGTTCTATGGCCTGTGTTCTATGAGGGCAGACTAGATGATCACAATGGTCCTTCCTGGCCCTGGAATCTATGAGAAAAACCTGTTCAGTACTTATCAAGTTATCAACCTAATTATTCTAATTTAAATATGAAAGTAATCAGAATAATTTGCTCACTGGCTCCTGCATGACTACCAGGAAGCAAAATAATATCACAACAAAGGTAGATTCACTCAAATTGTCAGTACCATAACCCAGGAGTACAATATACCATAAGATATGTAGCTTATTAAATAAAAATAAAAGGATAAAAGTCACCTGTACACGAAAGATCTTGAGATCAACTCCATACAATTTCATCTCCTCT
Source organism: Emys orbicularis (assembly GCF_028017835.1). Taxonomy (NCBI): domain Eukaryota; kingdom Metazoa; phylum Chordata; order Testudines; family Emydidae; genus Emys; species Emys orbicularis. The sequence goes on from NC_088685.1 coordinate 33,395,865, forward strand.
GGAAAATACTGAAAAGCATTCAAGTAAGGAATGTGACCATCTATAACAAACCTAAATAAAAAAAGAGTTTAAGTCAAATCAACATTTAGTTTAAAGCATCATGTACTTTTTTTTTTAAATGGCACTTAAAGCTGCCTGTTCTTTAACATGAGAGCTAGAATATTAAAATTCAAGCTCAAATGTGACTCTCAGATAAAGTTAGGGCACTGAGTTTACTACAGACATGTTTATATCCAGCTTTCCCTGCACATTCTTTATACAGTCAATTCTTACAAACAGGTAGAATAATTTAATTAAAATATTTTCAATATTGGGCTATGCTCTTAAGAAGACAGTAAGTACACTTTTATGATAACACTGTTATAGGGCTATAGCATTTTGCTCCCCAAATCCATTACATACTTAACTGAACATGAAAGAAGAGTTTAATATTTCCACAGCAAGTATGCAGAGCTCGTGCAATCAGGGTCATAGAACTGTTAGCATATATGTAACTAAATCAGAAAACCATACAAGTATGTATTTTATCAATATATAAAATGCATTTATTTTAGATAAATGTCTAAACACACTTCAGATTTTTAATTTTTCAAAAAATATGGTGGTGGGGGAGAATGAGGGGAGGAGAGAGTTGTAATAACATGGGCTTTTTCACATAGAGATCACAGGTTCAAATCCAGCCCATCTCAATAGTGTCATCTGCTGGCTATTCAATAGCTCACATGAAATGAGTTGTGGTCTAGCTCTTAGTAGGCAGCTGTTTAAATCACAAAAAACACCATAACACTTACCAATATCTGGCACCCAGCTGGACATTATCAGCAAACAAACAAAGTTTTGAATCGAGAGGGAGACTGAATTATCCTCACTATAAGAGGTGGCCCCTCCAGGTCGGAATTAAGGCACATTAGTGGAAACTTTATACTACCCATGATGAGGCTAAACAACAGGCCTCAGCCTAGAAAGTTATCAAACCAACAGGTTTCATGAACGCTAAATTCACTACACTTTTTTAAAATCCCAGGATTTTTAAAATAGGATTCCTGGTAGGAAGTGATACTCTGGTTGGTATGAATGTTGCACAATGTGTTTATTACAAAGAGAAAAACAAGAAAATTAAATTTCCTGCAGGAGGTTTAAGACATACTCAGATACAGCATAGGTTTTGACTGTAGAGTTAGGGAAGATTTTTTGGTTTATTTTTAAAATACACCAGTACCAAGTACATAAGTCACAAGGATGACACGCTTAGGCTATTTCTACACTAGCGACCTTACAGCGACACAGCTGTACCGATACAGCTGCGCCACTGCAAGACCTCCCATGTAGCTGATCTATGCCGACAGGAGAGCGCTCTCCCGTCTACATAATTAAACCTCCCCCAACAAGCAGCGGTAGCTATGTCGGCAGGAGAGCATCACCCGCCAACATAGCACTGTCCACACCAGCGCTTCTGTCAATGTAACTTATGTTGGTCAGGCGGGGGGGGGGGGGGGGGGAGGCTTATACCTAGATATCTGGGCAGTTACCTTAATTCAATAAGCAAGAACAAAAACAGCAAAGAGCAGTGGTTTAAAAAAAAGAAAGAAAGAAAGAAGTCATTGTTGTAACAGAAAATGCAATGTTGATTTTAGAAAAGGACACCAGGAACTTGGATGGCCCAATATTGAGATGACATATTCCTAAAAAGTCAGTGCCTGTTTGCAAAATTTCACTGAACAAACATGCAGTACTTCTCTTTGTTTAGGCCCTGGCAGACAGTGTCAAGGCAGTAAAAGAAACACCACATACTAGAGGACAGAGACAGAATATCCCTTCCTTCAACTCACTTTTATAAGTAAAAACAGAGTTAGAGAAATTATTAAACAGGCATTCCTTAAGAAGATTTAAGTCATAGAAAAGAAGCTACTTGTTGTATATTACTTGCTATTTATCAACATTCCATTTAAGAAGAACTACTGTAAGGCCAGGTCTACACTACCGCGGTAGTTCGACAGCTGGCAATCGAACTTCCGGGTTCGATTTATCGCGTCTGGTCTGGACGCGATATATCGATCCCGGAAGCGCTCGCCGTCGATTGCGGTACTCCAGCTCGGCGAGAGGAGTACCGCGGAGTCGACGGGGAGCCTGCCTGCCGCGTGTGGACCGCGTCTGAACTGCGGTAAGTTCGAACTAAGGTATGTCGACTTCAGCTACGTTATTCACGTAGCTGAAGTTGCGTACCTTAGTTCGAATTTGGGGGTTAGTGTAGACCAGGCCTAAGTGAATGTCAATCACTCCCTATGACTGCACTCCATGACCATTTCTTTGAGATCTGGAATTTAAATTCATAGTATAGTTAGAACTACAGTATAAATTTATGCTGAATTATTCTAGAAATACTAGATTCAAAGTTATTTTAAAATAAAGATACGTTAAATAAAAAATAGAATTATTGCAACATTTGTAACAGTTTTAATGTGATTTTAGAAAGTTATCTTGCCTAGTACTTTTTATTCTGAAATTCTGTGCACTCTTCCATCAATTTGACATCACTGATTCACAAATAAGGAATTAAATATATAACTGAAATGTCCACAGTCTACACTGGGATTGGAATGATGCAGTTTTCCAAACCAGTATGGACAGTAAAATCCCCTCTCCCTCCCCAACCCCTGGAGAACTGTGTTAGACAACTGCACTACAGGACCAGTCTATATTTGCCTGGGGCAAGATGTATTTTGATACAGTTTAAACACAGTACTCACTAAACATGGTTCTACCTGTTACAACTGTTTTTAAAGAACCCTCATAGCCCTAGTATAAAGGACCCATTAAAAAGTTGGACACTTATCAACTAAGGCTACGATTTAGTCACAGGTATTTTTGGCAAAAGTCTTGGACAGGTCACGGGCAATAAATAAAAATTCATGGCCCACGACATTTCCATGACTTCTACCAAAAATACCCCTGACTAAATCTCTACTTCTGGGGCCCCTGCTCCAGCCACCCTGGGACCATTGCTGCTTGGGCAGTCCCCAGGGCACACCCAGGACCGCTGCTTGGGCACTCCCCAAGCCAGCCACACCAGCCGCTGTTCCGGTGGTCCCTGGAGCCAGCTGCTCGGGGACCGCTGCTCGGGTGCTCCCCAGGATCTCCCCCAGGACTGCTGCTCAGGCGGTCCCTGGAGCCAGCTGGCCCCAGGCTTCCCGAGCAGCGGCCAGTGTGGCGGGCCCCAGGTACCACCGGAGCAGCTGGCCCCAGGTCGCTCCAGCAGCAGCCAGTGCAGCTGGCTGTGGGGCGCCTGAGCAGCTGGCCCTGAAGTCAGCCACACCAGCCACTGCAGAAGTCACAGAGGTCATGAAAAGTCACAGAATCCATGACTTCCACGACCTCCGTGAAAGAATCGCAGCCTTATTTATCACTCACAGCAGTTAACCTAAGTGACATGTTCTCCATTCTAAATATAGAGAATATCACAAATACTACAATGAAGGTAAACATTGTGTGGGAAAACATCCAATTTTCGTATGACACCTACTCCAAGAGCCCATGTTTGAGAATATTTTTTAAAAGCAGTTCTAACATCTTTTGGCACGTCCACACTCATTTTATGAAGTGTTGTTTAGAATTTAGAATAAACTATGTTTAAACAAGGTTTCAAACACTTTTCTATTGCAAAAACACAGATGGGGCTTATAGTCTCTGTCCTTTTAAATATGGTAATCCAAGTGTGGATAAGCCCTAGGTCCTGTGTATAATATGAAAAAAATAATATGCCAAGGCCACAAAACAGAAGTACCACAAACTGGTTACAATTTTGGTCTTGCCAACATAGCTAGATTTAGCCAGGTTTGGACTGCATTACTGTATTATTCTACAGCCACGTGAAGTCTACAATGTTGAAACTGTAGTCTTACTTGTTGAGAGGAATACAAAAAATAAACAGCACATTGAATATTAGTTTAATGACACTAAAAAAAAATATTGCTATTTGAAACATATGTAGGAACATTTTAAAAATGTTATTTTTAACCATAGTGTCCCTTTAAGATGAGTTAATTGCAAGGTTATGTACTGAATGCACCAAATAGTAATAAGAATATTTTTGCTGCTGTAATATAAATCCCTTAGAAACTGTCTGGTTGCCTGATGTGGTGCCCAAGCACGTATCACAGGGGAGGAGCAGTAGTCAGCTGACTACCACTTTACGGGAAAACCACACCAAAAAAAAAAAAAAAGTGGAGCATTTAGCACGACTATTATTCTATTGTTTTAAATATTCATGAACTACCTATAAAGAACTAAAATGGCAAGCCTGAATATTAGCACAATTTCTGGGCATATTTTTTTTCTCAATTTGGTCTGTCATTGAGTCTATGCCTATACTTTATTGCATATAAAAATATGTTAAAGAGACAATTATTTAGGTCAAGCAAATGAAAGCTAGAAAATGCCAGATTTATGGTTTGTATTGCTGCTGATGTTCTGGCAGTAGCACAAACCTGGATCTTTAGAGTATTCGTTCAGTTATTAGGCAGGCTATCAACATTCTCCTCAAGAATACAAATGAGAGAAGTGAAACTGCAATATTTATCTATTTACAACTCAACTAAATCTGAAAATAATTTCATGGGACAAAGAAAAGGCACTTCTCTAACACTAGGACTTTCTCCCTGACAAATTTCAAACACTTGCTGCACACAACAGAGCTATTAGAGACTCTCAAGAATCGCAAGAATCTTCTATCATGGAAAGTGTGAGGCAAACAAAATATCGGATCACTATCAGCTCTACCTATAATTAAACTAGTTAACAAGCAAGCAACCCAAATTAAAAAAACATTACTTACAACAGCAGCAAATATTTCACAGAGACTATTCATACCTTAAGAGATCTGATAATGTCACTGGCTCTCTCAGCCAGAGTAATGCAATATAGCAGAATGAAAGTGTCATTGGCATAGACATCCTCAAGTTCCCTTTTTTCCTCTTAAGTAAATACGAACCACCATCTACCGATCCGGAGCAGATAGATGTGGTTTCTCTTGCTGATAAGAAAAAAAAAATACATATAAAATAACTTTATAGACAAAATATGCTACAATGAACATGTAAATATGCAGAGAACAAGAGAAATTGATCATCCAACAAGCTGTGTTTAGCCATTAGTGGCGGTTTCAAATCAAAGCTTTGGCGTTACTGTTCTAAATGGCTTAACTCTCAAAGTACCTCTTACTGCAACACAAGAAGACAAGCTGGCTGAGAATCAGTGCCAACGTAGCTCCACAGACTCGCTAATAAGAGATCAGGGTAAGTAACAAATACTTGAGGAGCTGGGAATGGGTTATGGAATGGATCACTTGATGATTACACTAGTCTACAATTTTTGAGACGTCGTCTGCTTCAGAGATAAAATGTGCTATTTATTATGTATTTTGATGTGCTGAATTCAAATATGACAAATAAAACAACTGATTGGCTACTGTTTCTAAGATATTTAAGTTTTTACATTTTATGTCTGTGTAGATAGTAGAGTTTTAATCATAAATTGTAAACCTAGGTCTTTTCATGTGTTTATGGTTGCTTTACATGATAATATTTCACCTGTCCTGTTTATGTAACACTTTAAAAATCAGCAAAAGAGTTATATAAATAAAATTTATTATGAAACAAAAGGCAAAAAACTATTATGTACATAGTTTAGTCCTATTCAGTGTCTACTCGGCGCTTCTTGGCTTGTCTCTTGTATTCATTAAATGGAGCATCTCTTGTCACTGTCCAGCAATAGTCTGCAAGCATTGATGGGCTCCATTTGCCCTGATAGCATTTCTCCATTGTTGCAATGTCCTGGTGAAATCGCTCGCCGTGCTCGTCGCTCACTGCTCCACAATTCGGTGGAAAAAAATCTAGATGAGAGTGCAAAAAATGTATCTTTAGTGACATGTTGCAACCAAGGCTTTTGTATGCCTTGAGGAGGTTTTCCACCAACAACCTGTAGTTGTCTGCCTTGTTGTTTCCGAGAAAATTTATTGCCACTAACTGGAAGGCTTTCCATGCCGTCTTTTCCTTGCCACACAGTGCATGGTCAAATGCATCATCTCGAAGAAGTTCACGAATCTGAGGACCAACAAAGACACCTTCCTTTATCTTTGCTCCACTTAACCTTGGAAATTTTCCACGGAGGTACTTGAAAGCTGCTTGTGTTTTGTCAATGGCCATGACAAAGTTCTTCATCAGACCCAGCTTGATGTGTAAGGGTGGTAACAAAATCTTCCTTGATTCAACAAGTGGTGGATGCTGAACACTTTTCCTCCCAGGCTCCAATGACTGTCGGAGTGGCCAATCTTTCTTGACGTAGTGGGAATCTCTTGCACGACTATCCCATTCGCAGAGAAAACAGCAGTACTTTGTGTATCCAGTCTGCAGACCAAGCAAGAGAGCAACAACCTTCAAATCGCCACAAAGCTGCCACTGATGTTGGTCATAGTTTATGCACCTCAAAAGTTGTTTCATGTTGTCATAGGTTTCCTTCATATGGACTGCATGACCAACTGGAATTGATGGCAAAACATTGCCATTATGCAGTAAAACAGCTTTAAGACTCGTCTTCGATGAATCAATGAACAGTCTCCACTCATCTGGATCGTGAACGATGTTGAGGGCTGCCATCACACCATCGATGTTGTTGCAGGCTACAAGATCACCTTCCATGAAGAAGAATGGGACAAGAATGGGACCTTTTGATGGTCACGGAACATGGAAACCCTAACATCACCTGCCAGGAGATTCCACTGCTGTAGTCTGGAGCCCAACAGCTCTGCCTTACTCTTGGGTAGTTCCAAATCCCTGACAAGGTCATTCAGTTCACCTTGTGTTATGAGGTGTGGTTCAGAGGAGGAGGATGGGAGAAAATGTGGGTCCTGTGACATTGATGGTTCAGGACCAGAAGTTTCATCCTCTTCCTCTTCCTCATCTGACTCAAGTGAGAATGATTCTGGTGCATCAGGAACCGGCAGTCCTTCTCTGTGGGGTACTGGGCGTATAGCTGATGGAATGTTTGGATAATGCACAGTCCACTTTTTCTTCTTTGACACACCTTTCCCAACTGGAGGCACCATGAAGAAGTAACAATTGCTGGTATGATCTATTGGCTCTCTCCAAATCATTGGCACTGCAAAAGGCATAGATTTCCTTTTCCTGTTCAACCACTGGCGAAGATTTGTTGCACAAGTGTTGCAGCATATGTGTGGGGCCCACCTCTTGTCCTGATCTCCAATTTTGCAGCCAAAATAAAGGTGATAGGCTTTCTTAACCATAGTGGTTATACTGCGCTTTTGTGATGCAAAAGTCACTTCACCACAAACATAGCAGAAGTTATCTGCACTGTTCACACAAGTACGAGGCATCTCTGCTCACTTTGGCTAAACAGAAATGTGTCCCTTTGCAAAATCAAACACTGACAAATAAGAGAACACGACACTGTATGATTTCTAGAGCTGATATGGGGCAATTTGTTCAGCAGAGTGATGTAAGCTTCGTTATGATTGCATCATCCATGACTTCTAGGAATAACATGATGCAATTCTATCATGTATGATGCAATACCAGCTTCAGATTGCATCATTCATTGTTTTGCCTAAAAAGCAAGTATTGTCCAAAGCCAGTCATAGATTTATTCATAGATCCAGTCAAAGATGTGTTTTAGTCATTTCTGGTTTAAATTGAGATCCCTTCCCTTTATAACTCACTTATCCTCCGCCATTCCCAAGTCAAGGGTCGTATATACTGACCCAATAGCATATCTTGAAAACTAGAGCCAATCAACAATTTTAAGCATCATTTTCGTTCTCAGTGACCCAGAATTAGTAAAGTTTGACTACATTTATTTCAGAAGCATTTTGGCTGTAGAGCAGTGTTACCTGTTCTGTTCATTCCCTTTGAAGCACCTGGCATTGGCCACTGTCAGAAGACAGAATACTGGGCTAGATTGACCTTTGGTCTGACCCAGTATGGCCATTCTCTAGGGGAAATTCCCACTGGCACACCAGAAAAACTGTGTGCGTCGCCTCAGTCTATACAGGTTTCAGAGTAGCAGCCGTGTTAGTCTGTATCCGCAAAAATAACAGGAGTACTTGTGGCACCTTAGAGACTAACAAATTTATTAGAGCATAAGCTTTCGTGGGCTACAACCCACTTCTTCGGATGCATATAGAGTGAAACATATATTGAGGAGATATATATACACACATACAGAGAGCATGAACAGGTGCGAGTTGTCTTACCAAGTCTGAGAGGCCAATTAAGTAAGAGAAAAAAAACTTCTGAAGTGATAATCAAGATAGCCCAGTACAGACAGTTTGATAAGAAGCAAGTGTGAGAATACTTACAAGGGGAGATAGATTCAATGTTTGTAATGGCTCAGCCATTCCCAATCCCTATTTAGCCCTGAGTTGATTGTGTCTAGTTTGCATATCAATTCCAGCTCAGCAGTCTCTCGTTGGAGTCTGTTTTTGAAGTTTTTCTGTTTTAAGATAGCCACCCGCAGGTCTGTCAAAGAATGGCCAGACAGGTTAAAGTGTTCTCCCACTGGTTTTTGAGTATTATGATTCCTGATGTCAGATTTGTGTCCATTAATTCTTTTGCGTAGAGACTGTCCGGTTTGGCCAATGTACATGGCAGAGGGGCATTGCTGGCACATGATGGCATATATCACATTGGTAGATGTGCAGGTGAACGAGCCCCTGATGGTATGGCTGATGTGATTAGGCCCTATGATGGTGTCACTTGAATAGATATGTGGACAGAGTTGGCATCGGGCTTTGTTACAAGGATAGGTTCCTGGGTCAGTGTTTTTGTTCAGTGATGTGTGGTTGCTGGTGAGTATTTGCTTTAGGTTGGGGGGTTGTCTGTAAGCGAGGACAGGTCTGTCTCCCAAGATCTGTGAGAGTAAAGGATCATCTTTCAGGATAGGTTGTAGATCTCTGATGATGCGCTGGAGAGGTTTTAGTTGGGGGCTGAAGGTGACAGCTAGTGGTGTTCTGTTATTTTCTTTGTTGGCCCTGTCTTGTAGGAGGTGACTTCTGGGTACTCGTCTGGCTCTGTCAATCTGTTTTTTCACTTCAGCAGGTGGGTATTGTAGTTTTAAGAATGCTTGATAGAGATCTTGTAGGTGCTTGTCTCTATCTGAGGGATTGGAGCAAATGCAGTTATATCTTAGAGTTTGGCTGTAGACAATGGATCGTGTGGTGTGTCCTGGATGGAAGCTGGAGGCATGTAGGTAAGTGTATCACTCTATATGCATCCGAAGAAGTGGGTTGTAGCCCACGAAAGCTTATGCTCTAATAAATTTGTTAGTCTCTAAGGTGCCACAAGTACTTCAGTCTATACAAAAATGTTAAACCTTGAAAGCACCAGTCTATTGATAACCATGTTTAAACTTGGCTCTCTAGAAAGGTGCTAATACTTAACTCTTATACAGCACATTACCAACATTAACTAATCCCTCACAACATCCCATGAGGTAGGTATAAGTATTATCCTAATTTTACACATGGGATATCAAGGAAGAAAGGATAAGTGATTTGCCAAAGCTGAATGTGTCAGAGTTGGGGATTAGAACTCAGCAATTCTTGGCTCTCAGAAGTGCCCTCATAAAGAGAATTACATTTTTATCTCAGGCATTAAAGATGCCGCAAAGACATTTAAAATAGAGTTATCAAGGAACTGACTCCCCAGTGCATGTCTGGTAAAAATGGCGAAGTCAACACAAAAGTTATCCTAGAACATCTATTGTGTACATGCGAGTTACAGAACAAAAGCATGAACATCAGGTAATCCTTTCAATCATCAGTTTCACCTTTTATATGTATAAACTGTGTCTAAAGGAGGCCTCGTGGTTGAAACTTCATTGCTAACTTTATATATGGCTTAATTAAAAATAATCCTCTTGTTCTATTTGTAGCTGTCTTGGTGACATAGCAGCTTTCCTTTCATTTGTTCCAGGTTATAAAGGGCACATTGCTCAGTCAGCACTAAACCTGACACAACATACAATTAAACATCATAACAACAACTTAAGAATTTAATAGGCTTCTCAAACAACGACTAGACTACACCAAATGGAATGTTAGCCTATCAGCTTGCTGAATAATGAGCTATTATCCCCAGATAAACATAACAAAGATAAAATGTTTATTAATTAGAAAAGCATTTTAAAAGGGTACCAAATCCCCCTCAGCAAACCATCAATAATTCAATGAAACAGCACAGAAAAAATGTAATTATACACAATTTATGAGTAGCCAATGCATAGAAAAAAATGCAATACTGCTCATTTGGACCAACTTTCATTATACAAATGACAGCTACTCTGTACATATGATCTCTTAGACACAGCTATCCAAAAGGCACCGGTAATTTTATGTTGCTGAATTCAACAGTATTGACTTTTAAAGTACTTTTACGAAAACAGGTGCGATCACTTAAAAAAATCTGGACTCCATTTTTGTAATCCACAGTGTGAAACAATGGTAAGCTAGGAATACTCCTGAGGGCATTCGGCACCAAAAAAATAAAAATTCTGCAAAATTCTGCAAATTTTATTTGTCAAATAAATGTGGAGGCTCCAGCATGGCACTGGGGAGCACAGGCCACTAGCTGCACAGAGGTGGGAGATCACTGTGCAGCTTCTCCCCAGTACACAGACTCAGTGGTGAGGCTGCACCCAGCCCTGACACAGCGCAAGGACCGGGCCTGCCCCTCTGTGCCAGGTGCACCAGGTGTGGCAGGCAGGCTCAGCAAGGCAGGATCCAAGTGTGGAGAGACTTAGTGTAGGGGGATCCAGGTGCGGGTTGAGACGGTTCTGTGTGGGGCAATCTGGGTGCAGGCGGCTCAGTGTGGGATCTGTGTGTGTGGGGTGGGAGGGGGTCTGGATGCACAGGGGCTTGTTGGGGGGGTTCCAGGTACAATGGTAATGGGACTCTGCAGGGGGGTCCCAGATGCTGGGGGAGTGGGGATCCAGATGCAGCTGGTTGGAGCTCAGTGGAGTGGGGATCCGGGTGGCTCGATGGAATGGTCCAGGTGCAGGGGGAGTGAAGCTCATCGGGGGGAGGGGGAGTGTCCTGAGTCGATGGGGGTGAGGTTTGGCGGGAGCGTCTGGGTATGAGGGGGGTCTGGATGCACGGGAAAAATCTGGGGATGAGTCTGACAGCCCCTGATGCCGTGCAGGGGAAGAGGAAGTCCCGCCCTCCCAAGCCCAGCCGGGACTAGCAGCTGAGCCCGGCACAGGGTAGGAGCCATCAGCCGGGTCTTCGCCAGACCCGACCCACTATCCCACAGTGATTTACCTCTGTGCCAGCTGCCCTGGGTATCCAAAACATACTGCTGGGGAGGGTCGCATGACCACTCTTGTGGCTTCCCTTTGCTTCCCCACCAGAAAGTCAATTTTCTGCAGGGAACACAAATTCTGCACATGCACAGTGGTGCAGAATTCCCCCAGGAGTATAGGAAGGATCTGGTAATTACTTGCCTTCCTCAAAATTATATCTGTTACTCTACAACTGCTATAAAAGATAAATGTTACTGCAGAAAGGAACCGTCCTAAATGGAAGAAGGAACTAAGGAAGGAAGAAGCTTTACAGACAATGTGAATTGTAAAGCAACCTGTTGGAACATTTATAACAGGAAATGTTCACTAAAAAACTTTGCCCTACATATTATTTGTATAGTGCCAGTGTGCTATGTGAATATAGAAGACAACAAAAATCCCTGCTCTGAAGACCCTGCAACTTAAGTAGAAAATGTATAGACAAAGGATGGGAAATGGGATAAAACACGTGTTGTTAATGAATGGGAAAGCTAAGCGTGTGTTTTACTGTTTCCATTATTTTTGTTTGGATTTTTTTCTTTTATAATTTTGTTATTCTTGTTGTTCTTCACTGAAGGGAAAACTAGAGTTTATAGGTTTCAGAAGATCTGCATTTTAATAGAAGACCAAATGGAAGAGCACAGAAAAGAATGATGAGATTCCAGGCATATGAGGCTGCGTAAAGGGAGAAAAAATGCGAACAGGAGCAAGACAAACATGGCAGCAGCATCTGACACACACCGGGGAAGCAAAAGGAGATTCAAGCAAAGAGATTCATGAAAATAGGTTATGGACAAGATTGAAGTTGACGTAAAAGTTCAAATCTACTTAGATGCTTTTATGTCCAACATCAGATACTGTGGTATTCCTGGCTTCTATCCAGACAGTGCCCCTGCCCCTCCAATTTTGTATTGGGTTTTAGTTAGAAGGGTTAGTACACTGGCTAGTAAGCGTCTAGTAAAATTTCCAAGTCTGTGAGTAGACAGGAGAGATCGATGGGAAGTTAAAAAACTGAATTATGGTAGAGAGGAGTTATGGGGGGAGAAAAACATACAGACAGAAAATATAGAAGAGAAACCAGAGAGCATAACGTAGGGAAAAAAATGGGAGAGATAAAAAAAAACCACTGAAGACAACACATTCTTTGCCTATAGGAAAGAAAAAGTTAACGACAGCCAGAAATTGAAAGAAGATAACACAGAAGTAAGACACACAATAAAACTATATTTTTGAAAACTTAATAGCGATATGAGTGACAAGACTGTCACTAACTACACAAATGTTACTGCCTTAAAATTGCAGTGCTTTTGAAGGCATGGTCCTGAGGGGCATGCTGGCTCATTATTTTTCTACCCTGAGTAGCAGTCATCAGGTAAAGTTTAACCCTGTCCACAACCACCACCATCACCCCCCTAAACAAAACCAAACAACTCCCCCCGCCCACCCCCAAGAAAAAATAGAACTTTTTTCAGCGACCCTCATGTTTCACGTGCCTGTCTAGCCTTTAACTCCTTGGAGAGGGACCGTGACTATTTATATGACTAGTACACTGTTGATAAATAAGAAGGAAATCCTCCATCTACATTTTCTACCTCTATATAAGCAACAAATCCTTCTGATTAGTACTAAACAAACAGTCATTTTTAAAACGCATCCTAACAATATAGAACAGTGACTTCAAATAATATCTGCTCCTACCTGAGGCATTGCCAATGGAAGAAACATGTCCAAAGCTGCTTTCTGTCTGTAAATCTCCATCACTTTCAGAGAAAGATGACAAGCCATGAATACTTATTCTCTCTGGTTCGCTATCCACATCTGTACTGATGTCAGATATCTGTTTTTTTAAATAAGTTACAGTTTTATCCCATGTTAGTTCTAACGCAATAGTTTGACCTGTAAAAGCTCAATAATGTCTCAGTTAGCAAACATGTGATTGACAGTCTAGGTGTAAGCTAAAGCAAGTCATACCGAAAATGTTTTTGCTTTTAATCATGTAAATTCATGCCATTAGAAACCACCCTTTCAAAAAGCTCTTCCTCATTTTAACAGTGTGTTTGTCAGAACAAAATAATTCCAATGATTAGGTAGCTATCCCAACCTGCCATACTACCCAGGAGGTATCCAATACACAGAATCATAAATATTCATGAAATATGCAATTTGAGAAGGGGGAAGACTGTTAGATTTGGAGCCGATTGGAAAATTCTAGAACTAAATAATTTTTTGACTAGCTCTATAACCTGTGTGAGATCAGATAACTCCACAGGAGTGGCTCTTCCAAACAGAGGTTCAAAGATAGGTCCAAAAAGAACCACTCTCCACACAAAATACTTGCATGACCACCAGGATTCACATCTGCAAATAGTCTCGCCTATGGATCACAAGCCAAGATAGCCCTTTAGGGTATGTCTACACCACAGTGTAAGCCCAGGGGTCAAACTCAGGCTCAAGCCTAACCCCCTTCCATCAACACACAAATTGTGTCAACCCAGAGCTTGGACCCATGGTCTCAGGACCCTACAGGGGTGGAGGATCTGAGCCTGAGTCAAACCCAGACCCAGGGTTCAAGCCCTATTGCTCTGCAGTGTAGACGCAGCACCACTGGACTCGTGCTCTGTGAGTCTGCCAAAATCACCCCACAGGATAACTTTCTTTGTCCTCTGGATAGTCAAGTGTGGTGGACAGTCAAGTTTTCCCACACTGCACCAGGAACAAAGGGTTAGAGCAGTCATTTTGACAGGGCACTAGAAGTCTGGGATATGGGTAGTTGGACTCAGACCTGCACAATGCTGTGTAGACACTGGAGCCCCAGGTGGTGACCCAGGATTCAACAATTCCGAACCTGGGGTTACAAATGAGAGTAGATGTTTAAGCCATATGTTAACAAATCCAGGGTCTGCTAACTCCCATGAGAGGGGAAGGTGCCAGAGCCTGTGCTCCACCCAGAGTCTGAATATCTACATCTCAATTAAGCAGCCCTGTAGCCCAAGCCCAAGTCAGCTGACATGGGCCAGCCTCAGGTGTTGTATTGAAGCGTAGACATACCCATAACATATTTGTTTCTATGCCATCATTTGTGGATTATGTCAGTGTCAACACAGCTCTAGAAATACAGTGCATTGTAATTTGTGCTCCATCTGCTGGCTGGCTACACAATAGCAAAGCAAGATATTAAAAATGAACAATTTTCCATCAGCACAACAGATATTTTCTTAAAATGGCAAAATATATTTAGAAAATGGGCTTCATTAAAATGAGCAAGTTGTATGCATGGCTTGAATAACAAAAACAACATTTTAAAAGATAAATGCAAAATAATTTGCTTATCAGCTATGAACTTCACTTACAGATAATGCTTTGCTAGTATAACTAGCTGGTGTGGTGCAATATGCCTGTTTGCTCTTCTGAAGGTAACGTCTCCAGAAATTGCATAGAATTTCATCCTGATAAGCATAATAATGAATGATTAGTCTATATCTTATAAAATCATATGTCTGAAAAAACAAATTGTGACTTTACAATTCAAGAATCTTGAAAAATGTTCTGAGCCTGCTTTCACGAAAACCTTGTTTATAAAATTATAAATTATTTTTACTGTTCCTGGTAAATTTTATTTTCAGAGGTTCTCTTTCTCGGCCCCTCATCTATTGGCCCATTTCCTGTCAGTTTTTAAGAGGAAATTATTCTGTCTACCTTAAAATAATTATATTCTTTAAGTAAAAATCATAAAGACTATATGTACTAGTACAAAACCTTATGCTCAGATCAACATACCTTCATCTGTGGACACACTCCTAAAGTTTGCAGAGCTTCAGCTTGCTTCTTGAGTATGTACTGAAAACCTTCACAAACATACCATTCCCAGCCTTTATCTAAAGAGCAACAAATAAAAAATTGTTGGGATTGTTCTGGTTTTACATATCTGCACTTTAATATATTAAATATTAATCTCTTGGTGCAGGGACTAGGTACCTCTTTTAAATAAGAAAATCCCAAATGCTGGAGCAAAGGGCCAAAAACATACTAAGTGATTAAAGTACCTCAATAAGTAAGTGAAGTTTAGAATCTTAAATTAAGAAAAACCAAAACCAGCCAAACTACAACAGTTTCCCCAAACATTTCTCAAGAACCAAAACAGTTGTAGCAAATTGAGAGTTATCAATATGGTGTTTGTAATGTATGTTATGACTGTTAGGTGACCTGAATTTTAAAATAAAACACAAGATACTAGTCATGAAGGAAAGAATAGGTGTGCTTATTCCTCTCCCTTTCCCAGCACAAAAAACTGGAACCCACTGCAGTAGTGAATGGGGGAGAAAAAAGTATTCGTTCTTTATATGTTCTGTATGATTGTCTCCTATGTTATCCCCCTTTGTATGTTTCTCCACAGTTTCTCCCTTCATTATCTCCTGAATTCAAGTCTTACGTATTTTAATTATGCCTTTACTTTTGTGTGCACTCATTCCTCCTACACTGGGTTTTAGTCGTCTGAATTTTCTCTGTGTTTATCCACTCTCTCATTTCCCCTATGCTGTTCACCATATGTGTTATGTAAATGTCCTTCTTTCCTCTATATGTCAACTGTCTGCCTCAGTTTCCTCTTCCCTCTTCATGATCTACTTCATCTACAAATGCTTCTCCCTTCCAACAGCTTCCCTTCTCCTCGACCCACACTTAGGGCTTGTCTAAACATAATTTTTATCCTGCTTTAACTATGCCAGTTTTATACCAGGATTGTACCACTAACTATCGTGGTTTCAATGTGCTTATAGTGGTATGGCTAACTCCTGTAAATTTAGGAGAATAAACTGTATCAGCATAAGGCACCTTTATAATGGTATATAACTGCATCCACATTAGGGGCTATAACAATTTAACTTTATTTTTTACCATATCCCTAACAGAAATACTTGAAAATCGGTACAAAAATTGTGTGTCGATCAGGTCACAGGAGCCAGAAAAGGCTGAAGGGAGCAGAGCCACAAGGGTTGTTCCCTTTCCTAATCTTCAGCACTTCATTCTGAACACAGCGTTCTACCACCACTTTCACTGTGGCACAGCAGTTAGTATAGCAGCACTAAGATTCTTTTTAAAATCAGCCTATTTTTTAGGTGTTTCAATGTAAGTGGCCAAGACAACAGAACAAATGACTGCCACAACCTTCACAGTACGCTTATCCAGTTTCAGCAATAGCTTTACAATAGGTATAACAGCATATGATCATAGGACTGGTAGAGACCTTGAGAGCACAATTTAAAGACACACAATTACTATTTTAGAGGATTGGACCAAAAGAAATCTGATGAGGTTCAACAAGGACAAGTGCAGAGTCCTGCACTTAGGACGGAAGAATCTCATGCACAGCTACAGACTAGGGACTGAGTGGCTAGGCAGCAGTTCTGCAGAAAAGGACCTTGGGGTTACAGTGGACGAGAAGCTGGATATAAATCAACAGTGTTGCCAAGAAGGCTAACGGCATTTTGGGCTAAGTAGGAACATTGCCAGCAGATTGAGGAACATGATCATTCCCCTCTATTCGGCATTGGTGAGGCCTCATCTGGAATATGTATCCAGTTTTGGGCCCCACACTACAAGAAGGATGTGGAAAAATTGGAAAGAGTTCAGCGGAGGGCAACAAAAATGATTAGGGGGCTGGAGCACATGATTTATGAGGAGAGGTTGAGGGAACCAGGATTATTTAATCTGCAGAAGAGAAGAATGAGGGGAGATTTGCTGGCTACTTTCAACTACCTGAAAGGGGGTTCCAAAGAGGATGGATCTAGACTGTTCTCAGTGGTAGCAGATGACAGAACAAAGAGTAATGGTCTCAAGTTGCAGTGGGGGAGGTTTAGGTTGGATATTAGGAAGAACTTTTTCACTAGGAGGGTGATGAAGCACTGGAATGGGTTACCTAGGGAAGTGGTGGAATCTCCTTCCTTAGAGGTTTTTAAGGTCAGGCTTGATAAAGCCCTGGCTGGGATGATTTAGTTGGGGATTGGTTGTGCTTTGAGCAGGGGGTTGTACTAGATGACTTCCTGAGGTCCCTTCCAACCCTGATATTCTATGATTTCTACATCTCCTGTTGAAAGCACTTTTCAGCAAGAGAACAGAGACTTAACACACAGAAGTTGCACCAATTTAACTAAGTCAGTTTAACTGGTACAACTTTGTGCATGGAAACTCTTTTACACTGGCTTAAACCTGGTTTACATTAGTGCATCACTGTTAAATTACAGAGTCAAGCAAATATAATGTAAACCAAATTTTAACCCATATAAGAATGTATAAACAAAAAATTGGACCTGTTTAATATCACACCTTTAATTAAACCAATGCAGCTTGTGTCTAGAGCAGGCCCAGCAAGAACAAAAGGGTCATTTTCAGCTCAATTCAGTTTGTATGGTCCTGTAGAAAAACCCATTTGCTCACACTAACCAAGTTGGTAAGTACTACCAGAAAATTAGTAATTACACACAACTAGAAAGATATGTTACACAAAATGTAGAAGTAATATATAGACAAAAGTAAACATACCAATTTTTTTTCTCTTTCTAAATCCTCTGGAGATGGACTGGATCTTTGTGTTAGGAACAACATCAGAAGTTAAAACCTCTTTAGTCCTCTGCAAGATAATTGATAAAAGTGTAATGTTAGCAAGAAAAGAGCAATCCCTACTTGCATGGCCTGCCTCTGCTGTATAACTTAATTGGAGAATTCCTTCTAATCATTACACCTAACTGAGAAAAGACTAAGTCTCAAAAAATTGTGAATCTTAAATTTAAGAATGATAAGCAAACAGGAAGATCTGGATGATGCAGTGAAAAATTAAACAGGCTTCACTGTTAGAAAATATTGGAAATCGAAGTGTCAAAGTTATTGTAAGATAAATACTTAAATTTAACTGTACATTGAAAAAAAATTAGAGACAAAAGATCCATGCACTAAATCAAGATACTGAAGTAACTATGAGTATGCTTGAAAAAAATTTTTTAAAGTGTTTATATACTGAAATTATCTACATACAACTAGACATCACATATGTAATCAGATATGTAGTAAATATTTAACTAAGCTTCAACAAAACACTGACATTTTCCATTACCTTTTTTAGATCACCAAAATGTATATGCATTAAAGTTAAAAGTAGACACTTTTAACCAAAGTTTAGGATTGTGAATAAAATATAAATAAAAGTTTGTTTGACAAACCATAGCAGTATCATTGAACAAAGACACTTATGTTTGGATTTAAACTTGGCAACTTTGCTCTCACATGAGAACGAGAGCAAAACTGACTAGTCTGTTTTCATTCTCCAAAATAAGTGAAATGCAAGAAGAAAACAAGCATAAATGAAGAAAAGAAATAATTCTTTAAATTCATTCAGTTAAAAAAAACCCTAAAGAATATTTATCAGCACAGTTAAGGAAAGAAGGATTTTCTTTAAATTTAAATACAGTGCAACCTCAACTGTCTGAAGGGCATCTGAAACATCTCAATGCACCTCTGCAGACCCAGCATGCCTAATTATTCAAGAAGCTACCTTACCTAATGTTGACCTGTTCAGCAGGCAGGTAGCCAGGAAAGGACACTCTCTGACGCAAGGTTTGAGGGGCCCGAGGGAATAAAAAACATTTGTGGAGGAGATTTTCAAAGGCACAAATGGCAATAAGGCACCTAAATCAATTGACTTTCAGGAGTTAGGCATCTAACAGCCATTTGTGCCTTTTAAAATCTGTTCATGTCATTAGGTTAGAGGAATAACTACACAGCTCGTGCTTGAAACCACTACTCTGTTCAAGTAAGCTTTTCACATAGCGAGGTCAGAATAATGCAGGTTGCACTGCACTTTCTATAACCACCTGATCAACAGTGTGGCTCGTGGGTGAATGTGGCATGCGTCTGATGAAGTGGGAATTCACCCACGAAAGCTTATGCTCCAATACATCTGTTAGTCTTAAAGGTGCCACAGGACTCTCTGTTGCTTTTTACAGATCCAGACTAACACGGCTACCCCTCTGTTACTTGACTCCATGCAAGGCATTGCATTTAGCCGTATGGAATGGAAATCTATCAACCTCATGAAGAAACTTGCACAAGTACAGACAGATATCATCTTCCTTTCCAAATGCAAATGGATGGACATCATACCAAATGGACTGAAGGTGAAAAATCCATTGCTATCTACATACTGCACAGACCACAGTGAGAGATTATGCCATACACTATCAAAGAAACTGAGGAACGACCTGATCAGCATCCTATACAGCAAACAGGAAAACATCAAAAAAGAGCTCTCCAACCTGGAGACTTTCATAAGTAACCAACCCTCCACACAAATGGACTTTAGTAAAATAAGACAGGAGATCTACATTACACACTTCACCTCTCTACAAAGGAAAATGGACCGTAAGCTGTCTAAAATCCTACCTGCCACATGGGGCCACAACAGTGGTAACCCTAACTCACCCAGCAATATCGTCAATTTATCCAGCTACACACTCAACCCAGCAGAAGAGTCTGTCCTATCTCGGGGACTCTCTTTTTGCCCCAGCACCCCCACGAACATGATACAGTTCTGCGGTGATCTGGAAGCCTACTTTCGCCGCCTCCAATTCAAAGAATACTTTCAAGATAACACTGAACAGTGCACTGATACACAGATACCCTCCCACCAACAACACAGGAAGAAGAACCCCACATGGACTCCTCCTGAGGGTCGAAATGACATTCTGGACCTATACATAGAATGCTTCCGCCTATGTGCACAGGTAGAAATAGTGGAAAAACAACATCGCTTGCCTCATAACCTAAGTCGTGCGGAACGCAATGCCATCCACAGCCTCAGAAACAATCCTGACATTATAATCAAAGAGGCTGATAAAGGAGGTGCTATTGTCATCATGAACGGGTCTGACTACCAGAAGGAGGCTGCCAGACAACTCTCCAATACCAAATTCTACAGGCCACTTTCCTCAGATCCCACTGAGGAATATACTAAGAAACTGCACCATCTACTCAGGACACTCCCTACACTAACACAGGAACAAATCAACATACCCTTAGAGCCCCGACCGGGGTTATTCTATATACTACCCAAGATCAACAAACCTGGAAATCCTGGACACCCCATCATCTCTGGAATTGGCACACTCACTGAAGGACTGTCTGGATATGTGGACTCCCTACTCAGACCCTACGCCACCAGCACTCCCAGCTATCTCCGTGACACCACTGATTTCCTGAGAAAACTAGAATGCATTGGTGACCTCCCAGAAAACACCATCCTAGCCACCATGGATGTAGAGGCTCTCTACACAAACATCCCACACACAGATGGAATATAAGCTGTCAGGAACAGTATCCCTGATGATGACACAGCACAACTTGTTGCTGAGCTCTGTGACTTTATCCTCACGCACAATTATTTCAAATTTGGTGACAATATATACCTCCAGACCAGTGCTACCGCCATGGGCGCCCGCATGGCCCCACAATATGCCAACATTTTTATGGCTGACCTGGAACAACGCTTCCTCAGCTCTCGTCCACTCACGCCCCTTCTCTACCTACGCTATATTGATGACATCTTCATCAACTGGACCCATGGGAAGGAGACTCTGGAAGAATTCCACCACGATTTCAACAGCTTCCACCGCACCATCAACCTCAGCCTGGACCAATCTACACGGGAGGTCCACTTTCTAGACACCACAGTACAAATAAGTGATGGTCATGTTAACACCACCCTATACCGAAAACCCACCGAACGCTATGTCTACCTTCATGCCTCCAGCTTCCACCCCGGACACACCACACGATCCATCGTCTACAGCCAAGCGCTGAGGTACAACCGCATCTGCTCCAACCCCTCAGACAGAGACCAACACCTACAAGATCTTCACCAAGCATTCTCAAAACTACGATATCCGCACAAGGAAATAAGGAAACAAATCAACAGAGCCAGACGTATACCCAGAAGCCTCCTGCTACAAGACAAGCCCAAGAAAGAAACCAACAGAACTACACTGGCCATCACCTACAGTCCTCAGCTTAAACCTCTCCAACGCATCATCAGTGATCTACAACCCATCCTGGACAATGATCCCTCGCTTTCACAGACCTTGGGAGGCAGGCCAGTCCTCGCCCACAGACAACCTGCCAACCTTAAGCATATTCTCACCAGCAACCACACACCGCACCACAGTAACTCTAACTCAGGAACCAATCCATGCAACAAACCTTGATGCCAACTCTGCCCACATATCTACACCAACAACACCATCACAGGACCTAACCAGATCAGCTACAACATCACCGGTTCATTCACCTGCACGTCCACCAATGTTATATATGCCATCATGTGCCAGCAATGCCCCTCTGCTATGTACATTGGCCAAACTGGACAGTCACTACGTAAAAGGATAAATGGACACAAGTCAGATATCAGGAATGGCAATATACAAAAACCTGTAGGAGAACACTTCAACCTCCCTGGCCACACAATAGCAGATGTAAAGGTAGCCATCTTACAGCAAAAAAACTTCAGGACCAGACTCCAAAGAGAAACTGCTGAGCTTCAGTTCATTTGCAAATTTGACACCATCAGATCAGGATTAAACAAAGACTGTGAATGGCTAGCCAACTACAAAAACAGTTTCTCCTCCCTTGGTGTTCACACCTCAACTGCTAGCAGAGGACCTCACCCTCCCTGATTGAACTAACCTTGTTATCTCCAGACTGATTCTTGCCTGCATATTTATACCTGTCTCTGGAAATTTCCATTACATGCGTCTGACGAAGTGGGTATTCACCCACGAAAGCTTATGCTCCAATACATCTGTTAGTCTTAAAGGTGCCACAGGACTCTCTGTTGCTTTTTACAGATCCAGACTAACACGGCTACCCCTCTGATACTTAAAAATACATACTTACCTCTATGACGTTGTGACAAGACTTGCAATAAAATCTGCCTTCATCAGTAAGACCCCAGTTTACAACAGAACACTGTACACAAGGTTCACTGTAATCTCTCTAAGGGGAACAAAAGTAAAGGTTGTTTTAGTATTACACTTACAATAAATGAGACCAAATGAATTTTTCTTACCAGGCAAACTATTGGGATTGAAATATTTACAAAACAAAATGTGGTTAACAAAACATTTTAGTATATGGCAGAGTGATCATACCACTTACAGGATCAACAGTTACATAAGATTTAGGACGAGTCAATCCCTTCTTCAGTTCATCAATTATAAAGTCAGAAAGGACCACTATAATAATCTAGTCTTATATCCTGTATGACACAGGCCATGGGCCTCCCCGAATTAATTTTTGTTTGAACTAGGGCACATCTTTTAGAAAAACTTCCAGCCTCGATTTAAAAGTTTCCAGTGATGAAGAATCCACCAAAACCTCTGGAAAATTGTTTCAATGGTTAGCTACGCTCACGGATAAAAAAACTGTACCTCATTTCCAGCCTGACTTTGTCTAGCTTCAACTTCCAGATATGGGATCTTTTTCTATAACTTTGTCTGCTAGACTGAGGAGCCCATTAGCACATTTTTTGTCCCCCCCCATAGGCACTTATAAACTGTGATCAAGTCACCCCTTAACCTTCTCTTTGTTAAACTAAATAGAGTTGAGATTCTTGGGTCTAGCACTGTAATGTATGTTTTCCAATTCTTTACCTGACCTGTGTTAACTTTTGTACATGGCAATACTATCACAGGGGAAAACCCTTGTATCCTACGCCTAGGATACATGACACCACAGGGCATTAATGAAAACATTAGGAAGGGAAGAGAATAGTAGAGGACAGTCATAAAAGGAAGCAAAGGGAAACTTTGGTAAGCTTTTTGAATACTGGAAAAAGTTAGAGAACACAAGGAATGGAAGAAAGCTTGCAAGAATAAAAGGCGACCAGAGAGACCCAAGAAAAGAGGAGATTATTAAAAAAATTAAGGTCTCATTAAGGAAGGTCTGAGGAGATGGGAGAGAATCAATGGAGGAAATAGTTTTTCAAAAACATCCTAAAATTCTGTTTGAAAAATGTTAGTTTACTCAAGAGTCATCTGCATGATTTGCAGGGTTTAACGAGAGATTAAATCAGGTTGTCTAATCCAGCTAGCAGAAGAAAGACAAGCTAACCCATGATTTACCAGTCAGTGCAGGATCATGGATCCTCTCACCCCAAAAGTCACTTGCGCTGATTTGCCCATAGTGGATCCTAAATCTATGCCAGTGTCCTTTCATCATGCAAAACGCAAAGTTATTTCAATGAACCATGTGAAGCATTACATTTTCTTAAATCAGAGATCTTCCACCAATCCTTAGAAACAGCCCTCTTAACTATTTCATTCTCCACCTTATGTTTCCAAAACTCTAGCTAAACTGGGACTGAAACTACACCTCTACCCCGATATAACGCGACCCGATATAACACGAATTCGGATATAACACGGTAAAGCAGCGCTCCGGGCGGGCAGGGCTGCGTGCTCCGGCGGATCAAAGCAAGTTCGATATAACGCGGTTTCATCTATAACGCGGTAAGATTTTTTGGCTCCCGAGGACAGTGTTATATCGGGGTAGAGGTGTAGTTAATGATCAGTAGATTCCAGTATTTCTGAATTTCAGTCATGCTCAGGATTATTTTGCACTGGATCTAATAAGAAGATACAAACCTGCTACATACAAATAAACACTGCTACCTCCTGAAAAACCACCATCCCCTTAAACCAAGCCTCCCAGTCTCTAAGCCCCCAGCACAAACCCTGAGACCAACAGGCCCTGAAAAAGACCACAGACCATGCCCATTTCCTGCACTCTTCCCGCAAGCTCCCCTTCCTCACCCACCCCAACCCATGACCTCAAAAACAGCTCATGCCAAACCACCCCATTACCTACAAGCCCCACCCCACCGCTCCACATCCTCACCCCCCCACAACTCACGCCCTCAAAAATGTGTTACCCCACAACCACCACCCCATTACCTACAGCCACACCTCAACCCAACCTGCTCCATCCTCACCTCCCAACCCATACCTTCAAAAACTCCTCACCCGAAAACTGCCCCCACTACCTATACCCCACCACCTCAACCCCACCCCCGCCCACAACCACCCCATTACCTACCTCTAGCCCCACCTCAATCCTCACTCCCCACACACACAGCCCACGTCCTCGCACTCCTCCCACCACAGCTACCCCATTACCTACCCCCACCTCAACCTTCCCCCAACCTACCTCCATGGCCTCCCCCCTCCTTCTCCACCACCCCATTACCTCCCCGCTCCCGGTCCTCCCCCCTCCGCCTCCCCGAGGGGTGCAAACCCGGCACGGGGCGGCTCCGGACCACCACTCACCGTGTCCTCTTCCTCCATGCCTGGGACCCGCACGCCTCACCCCCCGCGCTGCCTCGGGCCCCGAGCCATAGCAACGGCCTGCGGAGCGCTGGGGAAGGCAACCGGCCGGGAACCGGGGCCGCGCGCTTGGGTTCCGGTAGCAATGGATGGTGCCGCCTGACGCGCGGCACGTGCTGCTACGGGGGCTTGCGCCCTAGGGCCGCTTCTGTATTGGCCTCTCAGCTCCGCTGGGACTGCCCGCCAGCGGGCCGGGGCGCAGCGCTGGCTAGCCCGGTCCCGACCTGACCACCTCTTTCCAACATCACCCCCCCACACACACTCCCCTAGGCAGTGCTTCTATATCGTGAGACCAACTTTTCCCAACTTAGTGGTAAAAATTTCCCAAATCTGGTGAAAAATTCCCAGATAAAGTTTTTTACAGTGCTTCTCTGTCCTGGGAAATTTCCCCAAACCTGGGAATTTGTGAGTAAAATGTTTCAACCTGGGAAATTGGGAATTTTCATTCAAAACATTTTACTCAAAAATTCCCAGATTTTGGGAAATATCCCAGGCAGGGGTGGCTCTATGTTTGTTGCCGCCCCAAGCACGGCAGTCTCGCGGATTCGGCGGCGTTTCTGCGGATGATCTGCCAGTCCCGCGCCTTTGGCATACCCGTCGCCGAAGCCGCAGGACCGGCGGACCTCCCGCAGCCATGCCGCTGAAGACTGATTGACTGCCGCCCTCACAGCGATCGGCAGGCCGCCCCCCGCGGCTTGCCGCCCTAGGCATGCACTTGCCGCGCTGGTGCCTGGAGCCGCGCCCTTGTTCCCAGGATATAGAAGCACTGCCCCTAGGCCCTGGGGAGGTGGAGTCAATTTTCATTCCCTGTGCACAGCCTGGGTGGGAAGGGAATCTGCCCTACAGAATTGAGTATCAGCCACACGCTAAAGGGGCCTGAGGAAGAAGTTACATTCAATATTTTAACCCTCATTTAGCCGATTAATGACTGAGCCCGAGATTTGTAGCGCAAAAAGCAGGTGGTCCTTGCTGCGTGAGCTAAAGGAGGATCACCTAGCAGCTGTAAACCCAAGTTTACAGGACGCACTAGTGGAACTCAGATCCATTCTTTCCTAATGTGGGTTGCACTTCATTTTTTTATAATAAACCATTATTGCAATGATATTTCAAACAAATCAATCTTTTAAATGTAAAGGGTTAAGATTGTACCAAACTGGAGAAATGGTCTGAAGTAAATAGGACAAAATTCAATAAGGACTGGGGGGGTCATAGTGGATCACAAGCTAAATATGGCTTTGTCTACACTACGCAGCTTTTAGTGGCACGGCTGTGCTGTTGCAGCCATGCCGCTAAAAGATGCGCAGTGTAGCCACTGTTTGTCGGCAGGAAAGAGTTCTCCCGAGGACAAAAATCTTCCGCCCCCAACGAGCAGTGGGAGGGCACTCTTGCCAACAACGCGCTGTTCACACTGTCGCTTTTCCTAAACAAAACTTTTGTCTTTGGGGGGGGGGGTGTTTTTTAGCACCTCTGAACGACAAAAGTTTTGTCGTTCACTTGCCAGTGTAGATTATGAGTCAACAGTGTAACGCTATTGCAAAAAAAGCGAACATCATTCTGGGATGTATTAGCAGGAGTGTTGTAAGCAAGACACGAGAAGTAATTCTTCCGCTCTACTCCGCTCTGATTAGGCCTCAGTTGGAGTATTGTGTCCAGTTCTGGGTGCCACATTTCAGGAAAGATATAGACAAATTGGAAAAAGTCCAAAGAGCAACAAAAATGATTAAGGGTCTAGAAAACAAGACCTATGAGGGAAGATTGAAAAAAATGGGTTTGTTTAGCCTAGAAAAGAGAAGACTGAGAGGGGACAGGATAACAGTTTTCAAGTACATAAAAGGTTGTTACAAGGAGGAGGGAGAAAAAATTGTTCTTCCTAACCTCTGAGGATAGGACAAGAAGCAATGGGCATATATTGCAGCAAGGGAGGTTTAAGTTGGACATTAGGAAAAACTTCCTAACTGTTACGGTGGTTAAGCACTGGAATAAATTGCCTCGGGACATTGTGGAATCTCCAGCATTGGAGATTTTTAAAAGCAGGTTAGACAAACACGTGTCAGGGATGGTCTAGATAATACTTACTCCAGCCATGAGTGCAGAGGACTGGATTAGATGACCTCGAGAGGTCCCTTCCAGTCCTATGATTCTATGAAATACATCAGAAGAAAATGCAAGAAATCACATAATGGACAAATATGATATAACCTACCTACCTGAAGGAGAAATTTCTTCCTAATCTTTGTCAGTTAGTAGTTAGTTTATATCCTAAACCATTACAGTTTGTAGTCCTTCTTCTATGCAATGTAACTGTGAATGTTGTCCCTATGCATGTAAATGTCTAATTTTTAAAAAAAAATCCTACTAAGATCTTGGCCTCCGTGATACATTGTGGCAATGAGTTCCATAGGTTAATTATGCATTGTGTAAAAAAGATTTTCCTTTTCTGAGTTTTAAAACTGTTGCTTTTTAATTGTCAAGGGCTCAGTTTTATGTCATGTCCATAAACAGGGCACTATTCTGAAACACTCTATTAATGTTTGTTTGTTTATTTAATATCTGAGCAATACCACACTAGACAATGAACTGTTCTACCATAATCACATGCCTTTGCAGGGCCATGTGGCGCAAGGCCAAAGGATTGGTGTCTACAGCCACTTGAGAAATGCTTCTGTCATTCTGTTCAACAGTCCATGCCATGGAGTTCCTTTTACAATTATCATAGAACCATATTAGCTATGGAAAAGTCTTACTACTCTTACTAATTATTTCACAGCACCCAAAAATGTACTAGGTTCAAGAGAGAAACCAGGAATAGTGGCATAAAGATCTTCTCTCTCATCAGATCACAGAAGGTAGCAGCAGCAGCCCAAGCAGGTCCCAGAGGAGGGAGGTCAGAAGTGATGGGAAGTGGGAAGGAGGGAGGAATTCCTGAGTACTAAAGGGGGAAAGAAGGGGAGATGTTTGGAGTGTGTGTGGGGAGGAGTTCCTGTAGACCATGAGTGCAGGGAAATGAAGCCAAAATCTGAGCTTTATGGGATGCTCCTGGGGTATAAGAAGTCCTGGACCTCCCAGAAGCTGAGGGTGAAGGGAAGAAGGGAGAGATTTGGGCAAGAGATGTGGTTCTTGAGGAATGTAAATTGCTATTTCATTTGTCCTGGGAAGAAATCCCAGAGCCTCCTCCTTTTAATTTTGTTCTTCCTGATCCCTGGTTTGGTTTGGTTTGTTTTTTTGTGGTTGCACCTCTGTACAGAGAGGCCAGAAGAAGAAGGGAAGAAGTTATAACAATAGGATTATGTAGATACTTAGCAAGGCTAACACACAACATGGTGATCAATGGGGGTTTTGTTGGGAAGGTGAAGGTGTGTCAGGAGATCACAATCCTGACCTGACCTTGAGTTAAAATCCTGTATCTGCCAGTGCTTTGCTGTCTCAGTTTTCTTATTTGTACCTGGGGACAGTAATACAAAATGCAATTGGTCTGTGGAGTTAATTAGCACAAAATATCACTGAGGCCAAATACTTGGCAGAATTAAAATAAATGGGACATTTATACAATGAGGAAAACATCCAGAGTTACAATAATTAGGATTTAAAAAAACAAAGTTTGGAAGAGCTATAAACCCTTATGCTTTAGGACATAAGACAGCCTGTAACTACTGGGGGTTATAAAGAAACTCTCTTTATGGACAGGTTATCCAATACGTTTCTTCTGCAGAGTTTCTTGTGCCTGTCCTTAAAGCTCTGATACTGGCCACTGTCAAAGACAGGCCACTGTTTCAATCTCACATGGCAATTTCTGTGTTCCTACAGCATAAGGGTCTTGTCAGGATTAATTTAGTTAATCTCTGTACAATGTATTCCATGCATAGTGGTTCCATGCTATAAAATCATAGAAATGTAGAGCTGGAAGGGGCCTCAACAGGTCATCTAGTCCATCCCCCTGCTTGAGGCTGGTTTAAGTGCACCTACACTATCCCTGACAGGCGTTGGTCTAACCTAGTTTTAAAAACCTCCAATGACACAGATTCCACAGCGTCTCTTGGAAGCCTATTCCTACTATCCTTATAGTTTGAAAGTTTTTCCTAATATCTAATTGTGACATTGCACTCCATATGTTTTATGGAAATATGCTTATGAGTGTGAATATGATATAACTGGAATATGCTTTATGCAAAAGGTCTCTTATAAGGTATCATAACAAAGGTTATAACCTACTGAATATATTCCTCCTATTTGTATGTATGTATCATTCTTGTATCTGAAGCTAAAAATATGAAGTATATCTCTGAGGTCCTATTGTAATTATGCAAAGTGTGGGCCATTAATGGTGGTTTAGAATCTTGATGGCCCCCATTGACTAGGACAATTGGTTGTAAATGGCTCTGTTTACTTGCAAACCTTCCTCTATACGTGTGGGCCAGCTCAGGAAGAATGGAGGCTGGGGTCTCACAGGACATGTGATCATATCACCTGATACTGGAATCCATCTTACTCCTTGTCCTTTTCCATTCAGAAGGAGGGGTGGGGGCCAAGCACAGACAAAGGACTCCTGCCTTGTGCAAAACCTATAAAAAGGGGGTGGAGCAGGACAAAGAGGCTGCCAGTCATGAGAAAACCCCTAGTTAACACCTAAGATGGCTGCTGGAACTAACAAGGACTGTACCAGGGGAAAGGATTGGGCCCAGACTAGGAAGGAGTCTAGTCTGTGAAAGAAGTTTATTAGAACATCTCTGAGGGTGAGATTTTACTTGTAATCAGTTTCATAATGTATTAGGCTTAGACTTGTGTGTTTTTGCTTTATTTTGCTTGGTGACCTACTTTGTTCTGTCTGTTATTACTTGAAATCACTTAAATCCTACTTTTTATACTTAATAAAATGACTTTTGTTTATTAATTAACCCAGAGTAAGTGATTAATACCTGAGGCAGTAAACAGCTGTGCATATCTCTCTATCAGTGTTATAGAGGGTGGACAATTTATGAGTTTACCCTGTATAAGCTTTATACAAAGTAAAATGGATTTATTTGGGGTTTGGATCCCATTGGGTTCTGGGTGTTGGAGATAGGTGACCTGCTGAACAGTTTTTGGTTAAAGTCTGCAGCTTTGGGGGTGTGGACCAGACCTGGGTCTGTGTTGCAGCAGGCTAGCGTGTCTGGCTCAACAAGACAGGGTTCTGGGGAGTCCCAAGCTAGCAGGGAAAACAGGCTCAAAGGTAATTCCAGCACGTCAGGTTACAGTCCCAAGGGGGTCTCTGTGACCGAACCCATCACACTAATCTAAATCTCCCTCGCTGCAGATTAAGCTGATTACTTCTTGTTCTACTGACATGGAGAACAATTGATCACCATCCTCTTTATAACAGCCCTTAATGTATTTGAAGATTGCTATCAAGTCTCCCTTCAGTCTTCTTTTTTCAAGACTAAACATCCCCAGTTTTTTTTTAGTCTTTCCTCACAGGTCAGGTTTTCTAAACCTTTTATCATTTCTGTTGCTTTCCCCTGGACTCTCTCCAATTTGTCCACATCTTCCTTAAAGTGTAGCATCCAAATCTGGACACAATACTCCAAATGAGGCCTCACCAGTGCTGAGTAGAGCAGGGCAATTACTTCATATATGTGAAGAGCTTTGAGATCCTTGAATGAAAGGAGCTATATAAGTATAAAGTATTAATATTACATTGTTTTTAAAATTCACTTTTAATTAAAAAACATTAGGGCCAGATGTTTGAAAATGGTCTCCAATACTGTGTTTACCAATGATAATGTTTAGATGTCTAAATGCTAGGGTCTTTGCTGCGATTAATTGTCCCCACAAAACAGGAAACCTGGTTTAAGTCCCTTTAAAAAAATGGCCCATAAAGTGAAAACATGAGAAAAAATGAAAACATTTATGCAGAAACAGGTGAAGGTCACTTGACAGCTGTGGTGTCACTGATTTTGGGGGATGGGCTGGGAGCTAGAGGGGAACAATTTATGTTCAAGAAAAAAAGCTATTACTTGTACCAGCTCTCAGGATGTCATCTTTTTCTCTGTGTGTAGGATGAACACTTGTAATGCCCATTAATGGGAATTGTAATGCCCATAAATTCCTTGCATATTAAAAAGATGATTATCACCCCTGTAGAAATGTAACAAATATTTAATTAAATAGATCCCATGTGTTGTTTTAATTTCCATATTTTTAGCATGTGTAAATCCTAGTCTGGGACAGTGAGGCCTTATCATTTGCCTGAAATAGGTGCTAATTTTCCAATGAATTTGTAAGATGAAATACCATCTCAGAAAAATCAGATGGAAATAATGTACAGAAATATGATTAAATGTGAAGACTTCTTAAAATAGTATCTAAGGGCTTGATCCTGCAAAGACTTACACACATGCTTTACTTTGCAAACTGTAAATAGTCAATGGTACTGCTCAATGTACATAAAGTTAATGAAACATGTGCTTGATTTTAAGCACCTGCTTAACTCAGGACTCTTGAGTTCTAATTAGAGCTATCAGAAAACTTCCACAAAACATTTTTATATCCGAATTTGCCAAACACATCGAAATAGAAATGTTTCATGGAGACAGTTCAATTTCAGCAAAGTTCTGACAGAACCCAGGCAGGGTTTGCCTTTTTTTCTGGTTGAGCATGTGTGACTTTGGAAGCGATATATGCTAAACCAGGAACATGAACTTTTATTCCAAAATAAGAGTGTCTCCACAGTAAGCCCATATGCTAGTAAATTTCTCCATATAGACAAGACTTTACTCTGTGACCTGTAACAAGTCATTTAACTTTCCAGTGGTTCACTTCCTCTGTCAGCAAAATAGGGATATTAATGCTTGCCAAATTTTGGAAAATCATCTGTGATCTACAGATGAAAAGTTATACATGCACTATTATTATATTATATAATAAAGGATGCAACTCTTATTATTATTCATTATTTATTAAGCTCATCCACTAATTAGTGCAGCCTGATAGCTGAGTTACAAAATTTCAGGCATACTGCGGAAATCAAGTCCTGTAACTTGTCTTTAAATCATTTCAAAATGATATGTATAAAACCGGTTATTCAACATGTAAAATTATGTATAACCTTTGTCCCTAATTACAAGTTACCCAAGCATACTGAAATACTGATAGGGGTATGATAATTTCAAAGCTAGGAGACAGACTGTCTTCATGCTTCAGTTCACTTTTCTAATTAAGATTATGCAGAGCAGTCAGATTGATGCATGACTCAGATAAATACTATGCCCTGTTGTTTGCATCAGTTTGAATTTTTAATGATCTGGGTTCCATTGCTAGCATCACAATTCTGGTTCTTAACTCCAGATATCATGCAGCTGAACAAACAAATATACATATTTTGAAATGAAGCAAATTTACCTCAGCCTTTCCTTAAGGTACAGGTAATGTATGACATTGATTTCAGGATGTAAAAGCTTTCCAGAAACTTTTAACAGAGCTTCTCCAACTGGTCTAAACTCTTCATGAATATAATTCCTTGTCAGGACCTCCTGTGAAGGGTTTGAGCCAATGTTTGACCTCAATGAGTCTACAAAGTATAAAGAGACTGGCCAACCTTTAGAGCTGCCACTGCTTGGTCTCTCAAAAAAATGTATTGTTATTATCACTGTTGCTTGTTTTGTTTATGGTAGCACACATACTGTGATAGGTGCTTTTCAGACATTCAGCAATGGACAGTCCCTATCCAGAACCGCTCACATTCTAAGGGCATAAAGACAAGTAGGCAGAGGTTAAGATCAGGGGAACAAGAAACAGGTATTTTTATCCAGGTCTGCTAGCTTCACTGTAAGCAGCATTGTAGGAGCTCAGTGGTCTGATGGTGGATGAACTCAGGGAGCATGTATCATGCAGATGGGGCTCCATGGAAGAAACAACAGAGAGGCAATTGTGCAAGAAGCTGACAGGTGAGTGGACAAAGGTGGAAACATTGGTGAAGTGTAAGGGGTGGGGGCAAGTTCAACAATGTGTCAGGAGTAACTAGATTGCTTGTCTGCTAGCTTACCCTGCAGGCAGACTAATGAGCACAGCTGGGCCCCATCTGAGGTGCCTGATTGGCCAAACCATTTGATTGGCTGAGGGGATCAGCAGACCAGCTCTTAAGACCAGCAGCAGCAGGGCACTGGTTGCTTGAAGCACTTACCCTTGGCTCTAATAGCTCCTGCTCCATCCTTATTCAGGCTGTCCTCCTGCCTTGCTGTACTCCAGGTAACCTGGCTCTGACTCTCAGCTCTGATTCTTGACTTCCTATTTTGGCTCTGCTCTGATATCTGAATCCAGGTCTGATCCTTGGCTCCAATTTCTGGCTACTAGCTCCTGTTCTAACCACTAGGCCTGACTCTAACCACTAGGCACAATCATGCATGTCCTGGTCACTAACCCAAGAGAGGAGAGGATAAGAAGGGAGGGGGCAGAGTTGACTAGAGCTCTGAAAGTAGTGGCAAAAAGCTTGAATTTGATGCTATAGCCAAGAATGGATTATGGCAATCCAGGATTTTAGGCACCCCCAGTGTTGCTTTGTGATTTTTTTTTTTCCCTCTGCCCCTGCCACCCCAGGGATTGTGTGATATTTGCTGTTTTTCTTAAGGCCCCCATATGTGACAATCCTAGATTTTATTAAACAATGAGTAGGTGTCTAGCTCTTCTGGTATGGAAAAGCTTGAGAACATGAATGCTAATTGCTCAAAGGCAAGTAACAAGCCTCACATTTATTATTTTTTTAAAAATCATTATTTTTCTGCTTAAACTTTTGATTGGAGGGGGGGGAGAGAGAAATCTGATCTATGATTTTTGAATGCTTGGGCTTGGCAATACTGCATACTACAACATGGGGGCCCTAATGTCCTGGCAGGCCCTTTGCTTGGAGTGGTGGTGTGCCAGAAGGTTACCCCTTACAGAGAGAAAGGGGCAGCTTTTTGGGGACACAACTCAAGAATGGCAGCAAGGCCCCTTTCCTAGGGAACAGCAAGCCCACCTCCCAGTATCAGGCCAACAGTTGAGATATGTTTTTGTGTGGGTGGGTTGGGAGTACTACACTCTTCTCTTCCTGCCACACACGCTGTTCTCTGCTGGGGTTGCATTGGTGAGGTCCCACTCTGCTTCTGTACATTGTCAATACCCTGTTGAATTGGAATTGTATTCTCTTTACATATTTGGATGAGCAGTAATGCTAAGTGTAGCTTCATAAGTTGGGGATTGGTCCTGCTTTGAGCAGGGGATTGGACTAGATGACCTCCTGAGGTCCCTTCCAACCCTGATATTCTATGATAACTATGATTCTAGTTGTCAGACTCTGGTCTCTGGCTTTAGTGTAAGAAAACTGAATCAAACAAGTTCTACTGAAGAGGATTTTCATTTCAAACACCACATTGTGTTAGTGCATTGTCTTGAAGTCTCCTACAGCTCTGGTTGTCAAACCTTTTTGAGCTGAGGCCCCTCCCTCCCCCCTTTGAGTTACAATTTTTGGTTCCCCCAACCCAGACAAAATTACATATGCAAAAGTATGCTTGATAGCCTACTCAGAGACCTTAACAGAACTTTAAGTTACTTATACCTGTAAATTTCAAATACACAGATACTTAGCGTGAATCATAGAATATCAGTGTTGGGAGGGACCTCGGGAGGTCATCTAGTCCAACCCCCTGCTCAAAGAAGGCCCAATCCCCAGACAAATTTTTGCCCCAGATCCCTAAATGGCTCCCTCAAGGATTGAGCTCTCAACTCTGGGTTTAGCAGGCCAATGCTCAAACCAATGAGCTATCCCGCCCCCAGGGCGTGCCTGTTTCTCTGTGGACAGTGTATCAATTTTTTTGAAATCAGCACTTTGAGGTTGTCCTCCATTTCCATTCTCAAACAGTATTCTGGCTTTAGCACAGCCAACACAGTGAATCCGATCTCACAAATAAGATGAACCAAAAGCTAAAAGAGCTTTGATCGCATACTTTGACAAAGCTGGATATTCTGAGCCGACTTTTAACCAAAATTTCCCCAAAGGCTGTTTTTAATTGAATTTCCAGGATCCTATCACTCTAAAGTTCACTCAGCTTCTCCAGAATCCTATTTGAGAGATGGGACAAGGTCACTGCCTCAGCTACAAAAGGTTGGATAATCCAGTCATTCAGTGATGCATTTCCTTCAGGAAAATATTTATCCAAACTGGCTCTGAGAGAAATCAAGTGATTCTTGATTGGCTCAACAACACTCAATAGTTCAGATTCTGTTTCTTAGATAGCGTCAGTTAACAACGGGAATGGAACACTTAAACCAGTTTCAATCTTTGTTTTCCAGAGATCTATCTTTCTCTTTAATGCTAATATCTTGTTGTGCAAGTCAAAAATAGTACTTTCTACTCCTTGCAATGAGACATTTAGAGAATTCAGTTTGTCAAAAATATCAGCAAGGTAAGCCAAAAGCACAAGCCAGCGGGGATATCAGTGTGTCCGTGTTGCTGAAATTCAAAACCACTAGAAAAAGACAAACTTCACTTCTCAGTTCATAAATATGCTGCAATATTTTCCCCCTGGATAGCCACCTGACTTCCGTGTGAAACAACAAAGCATTGTGCTCCACTCCCATTTCTGCACAAAGCATTGCAAAGAGACGTGCCTTTGTGGGCTGTACCTTGTTAAGTTCATGATTTTAATAACTGAACTCAGAACATCACAAAGCCCTTGTAACTGGGGGACTTACTGATGTCATACGAGTCAACGATGTATGTGGAGCAATTTCAAACATGTTGGCTTTCAAGCCTGCCCTACCTCCAGACATAGAAGGGGCTCCATCAGTGCAGATTCAGACATAACTTCTCATGAGCTGAAGTGGGAAGGCTATGAAGTTTTTAAAATGTTACAGTTCATATCCAGTTGCATGCATCTTAATTGGCTTGCAGAACAAAAAAATCTTCCAATATTGATGGTTTCATGAGTACCAAATGTAAGCAATTAAATGAGCTTCTTTTGATAATCTGTTTGTTTCATCCAACTGGATTGCAAATAAACTGGATTGCTATTGAGAGATCAGATGTACCTTGATATTTTCTGACCTGTCAGATTCAGCGGCTGACTGCGCCGCTTGACAGCGGGATCACTTTTAACTTCTCTGCTGCACTGTCACCAAGCATCATCCTGCAAATGTCAATTGTAGCTGAGAGAATCAGTTTTTCCCCAGTTGTATAAGGCTTTTTATTCTTGGTATGGAACTTGATATGATGCTTTTAAAGCACTTGCAGGGGTGAATATCACATTTTTCATTGTGGCTTTTTGTTTAATTTCTTATAGCTTCCATTCAAAAAAAAAATCTGTTTTCTATCAGATCGCCATGTTTTGTTTCTAAATGTCATCTTAATTTTGTTGGCTTCAGGCTATCATTTGCTAAAGTTACTGCACACACTAAACATTGCAGTTAATGGAGAAATTAGACCTTAATGGAAATGAAATCCAAATATGCATCATATTTTCTTGTTTTTTTGCAGATTTAATTCTCTATCAACTTTAGCCATTTCAGGTTCTGGCTTTCGTTTCTTGGAACACTACCATCTTTTGTACCAATCCATTTTTCACCACAGAATGATATGGAAAAAAATCTAACTCCCCAGCGGAATAAGCACTGCACAACTCCTTGCTGTAAGGACCGCATATGATCCTAAATTGGAAGATGGGAAAGGTAGTAGTTTGGAAATGACTGACTGGGGGGGCAGGGCCCTCTGCTAGCCCCAGGATGGCAGGTGACCCCACAGCCCACTAGAATGTTCCTCTATGCCCGCCTGGGGAGGAGCACGCCCCACACTTTGAAAACCTGACCTACAGTATGTGATCATTGCAGAGTAGACCAGGAGTACAGCGCCCTTTTTAAAAAGGGATAAGGAGCCACCTTGTACTATCTAGTAACTCCCTACTCCACAACATATCCGGTGGAACACTTAAACTTTGGTGTGAATTCCTGTCCTAGCTATTCTGTATACAGTTCATCTTGTACATAAGCACATACTTGGATCCAGCTCTCACAGTTCCTCCCCTGATTAAAACTAGTCAACAAGGAAATGTAGCTGTGATGGTGAGCAGGAGCCTGACACTGAGGACCAATGCAGAAAGTAGCAGATTGAGGGAGGCACGGTGATGAAATAACTATATCCTGAAATGTCATGGCAATTCAGTGTTTTGTGAGACTAGAGGCCAGAAACAGCTGCCACTGCATAAATAAATGAAATTGTCTTAAATTCAGTGGTGGATTTAATATATAAAATTCATTGTATGTAGACTTCCATTACCTTACCAAATGCAGTTACCATTTAAAATATAATGTAAAGTATAGAAATTCCTAGGGGCTACATGTTGGGATGCTCTGCAGCTGCAGTGAATCCTGAAGCTATTCCTCGGTGTGAAGGGTAGGCACAGAATTTGTGGAGCTCACACAGCAGGTCTGCATTCTTTACATGCCACAGCTCTTCTGCCCTTACTTCTTGTGCCCCAGCACACAGGGATAGATGCAATGAGATCTGTGCATCCATGACTGTAGGGATCCACCAGTCATTCTGCCCTTCACAAGGAAAGTGAACTAGTCACAGGGGCTGATATAATCTTTAGGATACCATAGCAGTTCCATAATGATTCTTCTCCCATCATTCCCCATGGAGCTCCCCAGCCACTTGAACTATGTGATGCTTCCAAGGTCCAAAACCTGGTGTTATAGCTAGCTACTGGATATTAAGACTTGCCACTCCATGTGTCAGAATCAAGGTTGGTCAAGAAGTGTTTCCTGACCAGGACTACACCGATGATGCTGTCTTGCTTGTGGAGAAGTTGGAGAATTTCAGCCCTGCTGTCCCAGGGCTCCAAGATGCTGCCTGCACTAGGGGGTTGAATGTCTCATGCCAGAACATCAAGGTCCAGAACTTTGGAGCTGGGCCACCAGAATCCCCAGTGTAGGTGGGGGTCAAGTATTGTATTGTGGGGAGTGTTGACAGGTTCATCCACCTAGGCTGCAGTTCTAATGGTCACCTAGGCTGCAAGCAGAGTTCTAATGGTCACAGCAAACCAGACATTCTTCAACAAATGTCTCCTGCTTTCTAATGTTTGCATTGGGAAAAAATTCAGGATCTATCAAACCTGTGTACTGTCTGCATTGCTAGATGGGTTAGAAACCTGGACCTTCTTAAAGCCAATGTGGAGGTGCTAGAGGCATTTCATATGCACTGTAAGTGCCAAATCCTGAGCATAAAGTCATTTGACTTTGTAGGAGATGTCACAATCTCACAGAGATCTAGCCTTCCTTCAATCATTCATTATATTCAAAAGCAGCATTGCATGCTCTTGGCCATGGTGCCAGGATGGACAAAAACACTCCTGCACACTGTGCTCTTAAACTCTCCATTAATGCACAAAATGGGTGCATAGCCTGACCCTACCTGGTGCTGCCCCTAGGGCCACCCATGAGACTTGTGGATTTGCAGGAGTGAGCCAGATCTAGGAACTTCACTAGATGATGTCTACTGTGACTCCATCAATCAGGGCCATTCGGACTGCCACAATAGTCCTTAGTAGATTGTGCGTTTGATATATAGCCTCCTTGCAAATAGATATTTCAGTTTCTTTAGTACCTTAAAGCAGAATCTACTTTACCTTCAGCACCCAAGGTTGTCCTGTTATGTCTTAAAATGAACTTTGCATATAATACTCATTAAAATGCCTTTATAAAGGGGTGACCCTTAGGCAGCAAGAGATTTATGGCAAAGCCATGCTTAAGTCTGATACAAGCACCCAGGTGCAGGCATTATATTTGCTAATGTTGAGATAAATGGGCCCAGTGTAATTTGGCAGGAACTCAGTCTGCTTACTCACACAAGCCTGTTCTCCATAGGATGATTATCTTCACTCAGCTTCCAGTGAGCTAAACTTCAGCCCCAGGAGCTTCCTTAACTAACTGTATGTCAGCAGAGTTCTCTATTAAATTGCATTTCAGATGGTGTACTTGCTGAAGAAAGTTCCCACATTCTAAATCACTGCTAACAAAACAATAATAACCTTTATATGTTGAGAACTATATATAGTGAAACCTGTACACTAGCTCACACTTATTGAGAGGGTTTGGCTTAAGATCCTACCTCAAAGCATCTCCAACATATTGAGTACAGTTGTTTTGGTTTTTGTTTTTAAAACCTCTTAGAAGGCTACCTCATGAAGCAACCTCT
This sequence comes from Emys orbicularis, assembly GCF_028017835.1. Classification (NCBI taxonomy): domain Eukaryota; kingdom Metazoa; phylum Chordata; order Testudines; family Emydidae; genus Emys; species Emys orbicularis. The sequence goes on from NC_088685.1 coordinate 33,434,829, forward strand.
ATTTGTCAGTGCCTTGAATGGTCACCTCAGACAGGTTTCATTGTATACAAAAATTACTTACCACCTCTGAAATTTAGTACCTGTAAGACGGAATGTGGCAACAGTTGAATAGTATAGAGCAGGAGTGGCAAAACTTACTGACCCTCCAAGCCTCATACAATAATCTTCAGAAGTTCAAGAGCCGCAAGACATGCACAACCTGCCCCATGGGGCAGCACCTGCCAGGGTGTGGGGCTTCTGCCCTGGTGCTGACCCGCAGGGCTAAAGTACTTAGACTCCTCTCCCTGCAGGGCAGAAGCCCCAAGCTATCACCTACACACAGACATTGCACTATGAGCAAGATCTCAACATTAGTTTAAAAAGGCAGATAAATGAGAGCCAAATGTACCAAAAAAGGGTAGAAAAACATATAATTTCATTTGACACAATAAAAGGGGGGTTTAGAAGATAAGAATCCAATTCCAAAGTAGAAGACTGCAAGGCTTACTTTATGAGGGTGCCTTACACCTCAGAATTGTTCCTCCAGCTGTCCTTTGCCCCTATTTCTTACTAGTCAGCTCTTGGAAGAGATGAGCCCATAAGTAATTTTAAAAGGTTACCTTGTAAAGGAGCCAGAAAATCAGTCAGCACAGCCATGAAATAATTTCAAATGGTATATTTAGGTCAGATTTGGAATGTAGTATGCATTGCAAAGTCATCCAGTGCAATGAATCCTGCAGCACTGGGCCCAGCTTGGAAAATGAAGCAGCAGTCGAGGAAGGAACAAAACAGCCTGAGTGGGCTACTTGCAAGGTGCCACTAGGCAGCAGGTCCATCTTCACCTCATTTCAATTGGCTCAATAGCTAATATCATTATCCTGAGTATCTGGGGACTAGGAATGGGTTTGAAACAAAACTCTGTATCAGAACACTTCTAGACTTTGGATTCAGATCTGATCTTCACGACTCAGACCTATCACCAGGGAGACCCCAATAGAATCAGCTTTCACAAGACAGTGACCCCTCCCCCCCCAAAACACACCTACACTTAGGGCTTAGGCTATGACTATACTACAGACCTTACAGCAGTGCAGCTGTACTGTTGTAGCTGCGCTGCTTGAAGGTCTGTATAGCTGCTCTATGCTGGCATAATTAAACCACCCCCAACGAGTAGCAGTAGCTATGTCGGCAGAAGAGCATCCACACCCGCACTTTTGTCAGTGAAACTTATGTCAATCAGGGGTATGCTGTTTTTTCCACACCCTTCACTGACAAAGTTTTACTGACAAAAATGCTAGTGTAGACATAGCCTAAAGTTTACAAAGTACATGAGCAAACTTTATTCTAAACCAGGAGCATCCTTGGAAAGATAAAAGCAATGAAAAGAAAACAGACTGACTTCCTAGCTGCTAGCTCTGTGCTGATAAATAAGTAAATCCAAAATTAGGGCATCTTTCTTGCTGCCTTTCAGAAAAGAAAGCAAAGTAACAGACACCCTTTTCTTGAATTATGCTGTCCACCCACTTCACAATAGCTTCTCAATTTTCTCATCAGTACTCTTTAGGCTCCAAAGTCCTACCAAGAGACGGAGTTCATATTATTCCTGTTTTAATAACAGGATTCAGAAATGTGAAGACAAATAATTTAGTTTCTAGAAGCCGTGAAGTCCATGGATATTTTTAGAAGGGAGCAATAAAAGGGGTTTTTAAATTAAAATACAGTGAAATAGAGAACATAGAAATACTTTTATTTAATCACATTTCATGGCTGGTTCATGTCACAGAAGTAATAGAAAGTTCAAGGCTTATGAACTTTCTACTTTTATTCTCATCCTAACCATCTATTTTTTCAGGGCCTTCCTGCTGGAAAAATCAAGCATTTTTTACTGCATTATTGGCTCCAGACCATCCCCAAACCAGACTGTGCCTTACAGGCACAATCACTCCCCGAGCCTATCTATGCATTGGGGTGATGACCATGTTGAACCAACCTTCAGGATGGTGCAGCATAATCATGTTGTCCTGAGGCAGGCTTAGGTATACCTTTCCCACCCCGGAATTTAGTCTCACATCACTCATGAAACAGAAGTACACCTCTATCTCGATATAACGCTGTCCTCGGGAGCCAAAAAATCTTACCGTGTTATAGGTGAAACCGCGTTATATCGAACTTGCTTTGATCTGCCGGAGTGCGCAGCCTCGCCCCCCGGAGCACTGCTTTACCGCGTTATATCCAAATTCATGTTATATCAGGTCGCGTTATATCGGGGTAGAGGTGTACTATTAAAACAACGAGGAATCCAGTGGCACCTTAAAAACTAACAGATTTATTTGGACATAAGCTTTTGTGGGTAAAAACCCCACTTCTTCAAATGGCATCTGAAGAAGTGGGTTTTTTACCCATGAAAACTTATGCCCAAATAAATATGTTAGTCTTTAAGGTGCCACCAGACTCCTTGTTGTTTTTGTGGATACAGACTAACACGGCTACCCCCGATAGAAGTATCATTGTCCTTATTTACAGATGGATCCATTGCATTGCCACGCTTGCAGAACTAGAAGCCAGGAGTTGTCTCTCAGATCAATATAAAATCATGCTGCTGGTGTGTTGCATGTAATAGCTTATTACTGCTACAGGTATCTCATTTCCCCCAGTTTCTTGCTTCATCTTTTATAATTCTGCACTATGAAAAATATATCTGTAACAGTCTTTTACATTTCCCATCTCATGTGCCAGTTGTTGCACAGTATAATTCTGAACAGTGGGAGATGATCACCTTTTGTGAATGTAAATGATGCTGGAAGGTGCAGTAATTCCACTTCCCAGTAGTGATCCTACTTGGATCTCTTTCTCACATGAGCTGCTTCAGAGAAAAGATGTTTGAACCAGATACAGTGTATAAATCTGTGGCACATAGTGTACTCAGATGAGCATTCAATTGTAGCCTCAAGAAAAGAGCCAGTATGTACTTGTAAAAAGACATTCTAAGTTCTTGAGCATCTGAGGGCCAGAGCCTACTCTGGTTGAAGTCAGTGGGTGAAATCATGGCTTCATTGAAGTCAACGGGCTGTCTTCTGTTGACTTCAGTGGAGCAAGGGTTTCACCCAGGAAATCTTATTATTGATGACTGTGCCCTGAATTGTTTTCCTACAATGAAAGTCATGTGTGGTGAAAGGACACACACAGATATATACACACAACCAAATTATGGTCATCATTATCTACATGTCATTCCTTAGTCCCATACAAGTATGGCACTGTATGTTCATTCAAAAAGTACCATTTATGCAGGGAAAGCATAATTTCATTGATTCCACTGACTTATTTTCTGAAATCCCAGTTAACTATAGTAATCTTTGCCAGTCACCAGAGAGAAAAATAAAGAGGGTCTGAAAGTCAGGTCAAAAATCTCTTCCATGTACATAGGACAAGGGCAAACAAACACAAGCAAAGGCATAAACAGTATATGCGGTATCACCAGAGTAGTTAATGCCATTTAAGCACTTTAGAACAGTAAACAAAGAGAAGATCATGCACAGAAGCAGCATTAGGTAACCACAAATGGGTACAGCTGTTTTTTCAATCCACTCACACACCCCTGAACAAGTTTGTGTTCTCAGCACTGTTTACTTGTATGGGTAATGTCTTAAATATTCCATCCTTCTTTCTTCCCCAAATTGTCTGTTCCCAGGCTCTGAAAATTCAGTGTTTTCCCAGCCTAGTCATATGCTTCTCCCCCCTCATCTATATATTTTACTGTCATGTGCTAAGTCTATTACAACATGCTGGTTGATGTGTATCACTCAGCAGCTTTGAGACTGTTGTGTGGTTTTTCTATTATGAATTTTACAAATAAATTGCTAGTTCTCACTTCCCAGTAGTATAAATATGCTGAAGCATTGTGCCCACAAAACTCTGTCCTCATTACATGCATGTATCCCACATTTTAACATGCTGAAGGGAAATTGCCTGCAGATGCCTGTCTTGAATGATCATATGGATTATGTTATAATGCCAGGGTCTACACACTAGTGCTTAAAGTGGTCTGAAAAAAATGGTGGTTGTGGTGGTAATGGTGGGTCTATCATCACACCCACATCTGCCTGGGCCCTGCCCAACAACTAATTTTGCTCCCCAACTCTCAAATCAGTCCAGTCCCCAGTTCATCATGAGTTCTTCCCCCACCCAGCCTCATCTCTGCTCCTCCTGCAGCTCTGGGGATTCTTCACCCCACTCCCTGGCCTGGGGGGAGGATGCAAAGGGTTCCCAACTCCCCCTTCCCAGGTTAAAAAAAAAAAAAAAAGGTACTGCAGTGGAGGAGGGATGAGAGCAGCTCCAAGCAGCAGGGCTCTTTCTGCTCCCTCTTTCCCATTTCCCCCCACTCCCTTTCTGTGAGAATGGTGTTGACTCCTGAGGGGACAGGGGAAAGCTCTGCCTGCTTCCTGCAGCAGCTCTGAATGGGCATGTGGGGAAAGCAGTCAATCAGAGGGTTTTTTCCCCAGGACATACTAAAAACATACACCCCTCGATGACATGGCTAGGTCTTTAGAAATCTTATTTCCGGGGTCTGTGACCTGTTGCAATCCTGCATACATTAAGCACTGAGGCACACACAAACCATGTCTAGGCAGCCATTTTAAAAAATGTGCCCACAAAGCACTATTGTTTGTGCAATACCCTGTAAGACACCCAAACGAGATGGTTAACATAAATTAAAATTTTCCTGAGTGATTTTAGACTTGTGGGGTGGTTTCTTCTAACAAGATTTATATAAAGTATGTTTGAAAAATCCCACCCAGAAATCAAGTCTAAAATTACTGTGAAACTTTTAACAACAAATATAAATATTCATGCACATCCCTTCACTTCAAAAGGTTTAAGAAGGTGTTTGTGGAAGGCATAGAGATTACCTCCACCCACATAAGTAAACAGACATAGCCAAGTAGCTATATAACAGCAATTGAGGAAAAAACACCATCCAGCATAATTATCCCTACAAAAGAAAATGTACATTCTGCTGGGTAATAATGGTTCCTCCAACATGGGTAGAGTAGGACTGGAATCTGAAACAGGTGAAGAGGATCAGTTTGCTAGCTACCCAACAGATTTTTTTGGAATATTCGTCCTTCCACTCTCATCTCATCTCTCTGCAGGACACAACAATCAAGAGAGAAATTAAAAAGCTTAATGTTGCTACAAAAAATCAGGTGTATATGATCCTGCTTTTCATCCATGGTAAGAGTCCTGCTTCCATTGATTTTAAAGGGAGTTGCTTGGGGGGTGTTGTCCTTAGGGGTAAATTCTCCAGTCAGATGCACATGGCAGAGCTTGATGGGGTGTATTACACAACATACATTGGCATCAATGGAATATCTGTGCTGTAGCATCCCATGTTGTTATATTTATTTTGATTACATCCAAATATGCTAGGTGATTTCCCAACAAATGATATGATGCAATCCTTGCCTCATAAAGCGCATAGTGTAAGACGATAAACAACTTATGAATAGTCCAAGATGGGTAAATAGTAAACTGATTTTATCATTTTAAATGTGTAGCAGCATTCCCCACCGGTCTTCTATTTAGTCATTATTAATTGGGAATTTTTTGTAAGTATCACAGTAGAAGCAGGACTTGAGGAGGAACTGATATCCTTACTTAACAGTATTTCCTTTGACTTTTTTATAGTCAAACAAATGTCCCTGCAGAACCTATTTTTTATAAAGATTGGAAAATGCAGAACATTTTTCTAAGTGTTTAATCTGGGGATAAAAGACATGAAAGAGCAATTATCCTACTTGCTTGTAATTGATTATTCATGAGTGATTGAAAGATCTTGTCAGTGTCTTCATAGAACCCCTGTGAGCCTTTTTTGCTATTCTGAGATGGACAGAGGCCATCGCTAAGGAAAGAGGAACTAGCACTCATTCCCATGTACACAGTGTGCCAGAAATGGGGCTCCAGTGTATCCATGGTCCCAAGTGTGTTCTGGGAGGAAACCATGTTAATATCTCCATCATTTCAAATGTATGTGTATCAAACTGACTCCATCTCTTCTCCTCAGTTTTCCTCTTCTCCTCACTGTACTCAGTACTGCTCCTTCTCCTTCTCCTCTTATCTTTAGTCTCTTCCTCTGCCTTTCTTCTCCTTTCTATGATGGCCTCCTCCTATCAAAGAGACAAAGCCATTGAAGGAAATAGAGTTTCTGATCTCCCAGGCATTCCAATCTAAGAATTTGTTTTTTAAGGCAGCTGAGCATACATTGAGTGGCTTCCTATTTAGCCCCCCTCTTTTCTTCTTTTCTAGGGTTTTGCTCCCTGGACCTTGGTGGTGGTAGTATTGTTTATTTGTTTATTAATATAATACAGGATATCACCATGACACCAATTTGACCATAACTTCCTTTATTAAATCCAATGGGCTGAATGGTATTTATACAGATGCTCCAAATGTGCCTTAAATGCCTAAGCAATCATCCCACCCATACAGTTGCATGTAGTTATAAGCATTGATCAGGTACTTACAACAGGACTAGCTCCAAGATGCTCAAACCCACGTGGGCTGGCTCCAACTGGACAGGCAGGTTCTAGCAAGAAACAGTCTTAAGAGTTTACCCTTTTATACCTTATCCATCAGAACCTACATGACTGTAGTCACTGCCTCTTGGATTCCTTTCTTTGCTAAAACTGGCTAGAACCATCCCTGATAATTGGGGGTTTTTCTTCAAAGATATTCCTCCTATCTTATCAGCCACATTCCAAGCCCAGTCTTTCCAATTAAGGATACCATCTTTTAAGGCTCTTCCACAATGCTAAGCACCTGCACTTTCCACAAACTGCAAAGCATACACATATATATATTAGCCACGGTAATTTAACCCTTTATGTACCTATCTAATCCTACAGACCTGCTCTTAGAGACGATCTTGGAAAGAATACTTGAGAACACTAGCTACAATGTATATTTAGAACTGCCACCTGCAGGCCTAAGGGAGAAGTTGCAACAGTAGTTTGGGGTGCACCGCCTACTTGCGTTAGCTTGGGAGTGACTCATTGGCACTCTCCAAGGTGGGCAGCAGTAGATAACCTAGCTTGAGACTGCAAACACTCTGATGGGCAGCTGGGACCTCATTGCCAAGCAAACAAAAACACCTTGATGTTAAAAGCACTTTGAAAAAGGAAATAGAGGAAACATTTTCAGATCTAGCTCCTTTTCCCTTTTTAAGCATGCTCAATAATGGCTAAAGGAAATTTTTTTCCCTTTTCAATACAAAAATTATCCCTCCACCAATACCCATTCCCCCTTCCCCAGTAGCTCACATCTCCTGCCACACTCAAGCCTTCTCCAGTGGCACCCTTTCCTTTCTTCCTGCACCCCCTGCTATACAGAGTAGCTTTCCTTTTGTTGCCTCTCCTCTCTTCCACAGAGCATAAAATACTACACACACACACAAGAGTGGAGAGCACTGCTCCATGCCACCACTCCTTTACTCTATGCCTCCAAGTCTCTTGCCCTTCTCCATTCCTCTCCCCTGGCCTCTTGAACCTCTACTCTCCATAGCCCCCACTGGTCTTCTGTTCCTCCATATGGTCCCTGGCCTCCACTGATTTATCCACAAGTTGGTCAGTTTTGTTTTTGTATGAAGATTATTGGCTTTGCAAACCATCACTTCAAAAGGTTCTTCTTTGTAACCATATGCTATTGTAAAATATACCGAAACCATGAATGTATGAAACCAATCAGAGTTGTTCATGGTCTCTCAGGTACAGGCCTTATATAATCACTGCAAGGCTTTGGAAACTTTGTATACAGCTTACACAGACTTGGTTTAGCAACAGTAATATAGTGACGTACTTATATGGTATCCAGAGTTCCTTCCAGCAAAACATAAATGCAGAGTTTGAAATATTAGTACGGCTAACTTTGGAACAAATAGATGCCTGTGCGTGCGTGCGCGCGCGCACACACACACACATACACACACACACACACACACAATGTGAAATGGAACTTTAAATGGACAGCCTTATCATGCCCTAAGCATCCTGCTCTGCCCAACAGCTTCCGTCATGGTATGGAGTTCTGAGGATAGTTTTTGTTAGCCAGCTGCTGCTTCAGTGCCAGACATGATCCTGTAACTTGTGGTTTCTAGGTCCTGTTAAGTAGCAGCTATTTGGGTTTTTTGGTTTTGTGATGGTGGGTGACTTTTTTAAAAAGAGGTTTTTAGAAGTTGGAAGGCTTTCCTTTGAGAAAACAGAATGTGACTAATTACATATCAGCCAGAGGATCACGAGGAGTTAGGAAGTATGTGTGTGGGCGCATTAATATATACATTCACTTAGGCCTTGTCTACATTGTACACTAGAAAAATGATATATAATTCATCACTAGTGCAGCTCAACTGGTGATAGCGGTGGAAGCTGCAGCGTAGAAAGGGCCCAGGCATTTGCATCATGATACAGAATGACCCTGTTCTGACAAAATGCTAAAAGTAATGCCTGAGTCCCGTCTACACTACATCTTCCACAGCTAGTACCCCTGGCAGAGCTGCATCATTGCAGACCAGTCTGTACACTGCCTGAGACTTTCCAGCCCCTTCAGTATCCTGACTGGAGTTAGCAAGATTAACCTGTCAACCGGCATTACTGTGTGTCTAAGTATGCATGGTTCTAGCACTTCAGCTGAAGATGACTGTAGGCCAGTGAACAGAACCACCAGTTCTTTCCAGCAGTGGCAGAGTTTCAGTCCCTTTCTTCGGGGCTTTCTTTTATTGATTCAGAAACAAAGGATTTCAAACAAAAACAAGTCACTCACAACAGTGGCTCCCAGTTGCCAGAGATCTTTCTAGCTTGTTAGCAAGCTAGGAGGGGAAAGGACTCACTCTTCCCCCTAGAATAACCATCACCACTGCAGCCACTTCTGCACTGAGATTGAGATAATGTCTTTTGGGGGGATGGTGATGCACTTTTGGGGCTTAAATGTGAATCAGCTCTCTACCACAGTAGTCTGTCCACCTCACCAGCAAACCCCTTGAGACTCTGCCGTCTTAACCTTTCCTTGCAGGTAACGTTCAGTGAATCCAAGTTCCCCAGACACATCTATCCGCAGTGTCCAGTCCCTGTCACTGGACACTTCTTAGAGATTACCAAGAGACAGAATACAGACCAGCCCATTGGTTCAGCTGAGGATGCACACCTTACTTTAAAAAAAGAACAGGAGTACTTGTGGCACCTTAGAGACTAACACATTTATTAGAGCATAAGCTTTCGTGGGCTACAACCCACTTCTTCAGATGCATATAGAGTGAAACATATATTGAGGAGATATATATACACACACATACAGAGAGCATGAACAGGTGGGAGTTGTCTTACCAACTCTGAGAGGCCAATTAAGTAAGAGGGGGGAAAAAAAACTTTTAAAGTGATAATCAAGATGGCTCAGTACAGACAGTTTGATAAGAAGCAAGTGTGAAAATACTTACAAGGGGAGATAGATTCAATGTTTGTAATGGCTCAGCCATTTCCAGTCTTTATTTAATCCTGTGTTGATTGTGTCTAGTTTGCATATCAATTCCAGCTCAGCAGTCTCTCGTTGGAGTCTGTTTTTGAAGTTTTTCTGTTTTAAGATAGCCACCCACAGGTCTGTCATAGAATGGCCAGACAGGTTAAAGTGTTCTCCCACTGGTTTTTGAGTATTATGATTCCTGATGTCAGATTTGTGTCCATTAATTCTTTTGCGTAGAGACTGTCCGGTTTGGCCAATGTACATGGCAGAGGGGCATTGCTGGCACATGATGGCATATATCACATTGGTAGATGTGCAGGTGAACGAGCCCCTGATGGTATGGCTGATGTGATTGAATCTATCTCCCCTTGTAAGTATTTTCACACTTGCTTCTTATCAAACTGTCTGTACTGAGCCATCTTGATTATCACTTCAAGAGGTTTTTTTTGTTTGTTTTTTTGTTTTTTTGTTTTTTTTCTCTTACTTAATTGGCCTCTCAGAGTTGGTAAGACAACTCCCACCTGTTCACGCTCTCTGTATGTGTGTGTGTATATATATCTCCTCAATATATGTTTCACTCTATATGCATCCGAAGAAGAGGGTTGTAGCCCACGAAAGCTTATGCTCTAATAAATTTGTTAGTCTCTAAGGTGCCACAAGTACTCCTGTTCTTTTTGCGGATACAGACTAACACGGCTGCTACTCTGAAACCTGTCACCTTACTTTAGTACAACAGCACTGAGATAAACTTATTCTTGTTTTATTAATCAATTCATTAATAAAGAACATAGATTTAAGTGATACTAAGCACGAGAAAAGAGATGGGTAACGTTAAAAACAAAATAAAATAGGCTTTCTAGTGCCTAATACTTTAGCAAGCTTCAATCTTTGCCTAAGCAGATTTTTCACTTACATCAAGCTATCAGCATCCTCAGACAAGAGGATCCACAGCTCAGAGTCAGAGGGTTCTGAGTCCTTTCTCCCCTAAGGGATGGAAAACAAAGGAGTCCCCTTTTATAGTCCAGAAGAGTTTTGAAATGTATCTTTTGAAAAGCGAAACCAGAAAAAGTTCCCCTCCCCTGCTGCTTCTTTTTTGGAGTGCAGGCCAAGCTCCTTCTTCGTTCTCTGGTCAGTTTGCTTTCTCCATTGGCTTGATCACTTTGTTTACCTTAGAAGCAAATGTACTTTCATTGTCCTTGTTTGTAATCAGAGCCAGTGCTAGCCCACTGGGGGCCCTGAGCAGGAATATTCCCTCCCCCCAATGCTAAAACAGGCAAGTTCTTATAATAAGCAAATAGGGGGCCCCCTTGAGCTGCTTGGAGCCCTAAGTAATTGTTTAGTCTGCTTATGCCTAGCACTGGCTCTGCTTGTAATCAAGACATGCTGTTTTCTCATTCATCTGTTAGGCTGATGACAGGTAAATCCACATTTCTTTGTCTAGGGCAGGCTTGTTTATCAACGTTTTAAGAACATATTTCCAGCACGCCTACCTAACTTTTTACACTACCTGTACACGCATCACTTGTAAGGCTAAGATTTTGGCACAGGTATTTTTATTAAAAGTCACAGATAGGACGCAGGCAATAAACAATAAATTGCAGTAATCCTAGCCCTGCTGCCCAGGGCAGAAACCCAGAGCGCCCCCCCTCCCCCCCCGGGGCTGAATTATTGGAAATTACAGGAAGTCACAGAGGTCTCATAAAATCAAGGAATCCATGACAGATTTGTAGCTTTAATCACACAATATTCATGATCAATGTGTCACCTATTTTCATGTGATACCTTACAACAGTGGTTTTCAAACTTTTTTCCTGGTGACCCAGTTGAAGAAAATTGTTGATGCCCACGACCCAACAGAGCTGGGGATGAGTGGTTTTGGGTGTGGGAGGGACTCAGGGCTGGGGCAGAGGGTTAGGGTGCGGGAAGGGGTCAGGGCTCTGGGCTGGGGGTGCAGGCTGTGGGGTGGGACCAGGGCTGAGGGGTTTGGGGTACAGGAGGGAGCTCTGGGTTTGGGGGGGCCTCAGGGCTGGGGCAGGGGGTTGGGGTGTGGGAGGGGGTCAGGGCTCTGGGCTAGGGATGCAGGCTCTGGGGTGGGGCTGGGGATGAGGGGTCTGGGGTGCAGGAGGGGGCTCAAGGTTTGGGGCGGCTCAGACCTGGGCCAGAGGGTTGGGGCACAGAGTTGGGGTATGCGCTTACCTTGGGCGGCTCCCAGACAGCGGGGGTGCTAAGGCAGGCTTCCTGCCTGTCCTGGTACCACGGACCGCGCTGCACCCCGGAAGCGGCCAGCAGCAGGTCTGGCTCCTAGGTGGAGATATGCAAGTGGCTCCGCGTGGCTTTCACCTGCAGACACTGCCCCCCCCCAACTCCCATTGGCTGGTTCTGGGCCAATGGGAGTGCGGAGCCAGTGCTAGAGGCAGGGTGGAGCTCTGTGGCCCCCCCCCCGCCTAGGAGCCGTACCTGCTGCTGGCTGCTTCCGGGGTGTAGCGCAGTGTCAGAACAGATAGGGACTAGCCTGCCTTAGCCGGGCAGCACTGCCAGTGGGATTTTTAACAGCTCGGTCGGCGGTGCTGATCAGAGCCGCCGCAACCCAGTGCCTTACATTCCGCGACCCTGTACTGGGTCACAACCCACAGTTTGAAAACCATTGTCTTACAAGACACTGTTTGGCTAAATAGTCTGACAACAGTGAGTTGGGTGCATCCTTTGCCAGTTGGCATAAAGGGGCTTGTAGGGTCCCAGTGGCTAGTCTAAAAAATAAAATAAAAGTAAGTGCAGTTGCTGGTACTGGAAGCTGTGTGCAACTGTGAGGAGAGAATGCTGAGCCAGCCTATTTGCAGGTGTAGGTGGCTTCTGGTCAGGAAAGAGGGATAGGTAGATGGCAAGAAAAGGCCTTGGGCTGACGGAATTGTGAGAAGGCATTGAAAAATTAGCAATGCTCAGCTGTAATGTTGCAGCACTATCCTGCATCTAGTCTATAGATAGATAGTGGCTCTCAAAGGAAGCTCAGTCGAAGTCTGCCCTATTCCCCCAGCCAACACAAGATGGGTTTTTGTGCGTGGATGAGTGTTGATTTAATGGGAACACTCGAGCTATATCTCATGTTAACTTGCTAGTGATGACAAGCCCTAAAATCTTGATCTGCCTGCCCCATCTCCATCTCCCATGTGAAAGGCAGAGATCTGGTTAACCCCTTGTGCTCTGGGGCTTGTGGAGTGACTTTCTACATTGTCAAGGTGGCTCAACAAAACAGTCTTGCATTCCTTTGTTGGGTGCTAGAACCGGACACCCTGTTACAGTCCCAGACGCGGATACCTTCATGATAGTATGATGCATCAGTACTGAAATCTATTACAATATTCCCCAATATACCAAAAATTGCATCTCATCTAAAGAAAGAGGCACAGCGTTGGTTTCTTTCCGCACATACACTTTTGCCTCCTTTTATACCCACAAGGCACTAATGTACTCTGCAACTTTTTTTATATAACACACCAATTTTTTGAGACTTTGTTAAATACAAATTAGTAAATAAAGCTCACATTTTCAGTAAATTTATGCATCTGGATGCTGCCCAATAAACTAGTAGGCATCCATGTATTATTTATATATATACAACTTCTATGTATTGCCTTGAATATATCATTTTAAAAGATTGTGCTCACATTGTTCAAGGCACACCAATGTTCTGCTAATAAACCATGTGTAGTAGCAACAGCTGCTTAAATGTTATTTTTATTAATTGAGCATTTAAGCAAAAAGCTACAGGTAATAAGTCACTTATTACCTGTCCGAATGATTAAAATTAGGCTGGATTCATCCCTGGTGCAATGTGTCGGAGAAAAACTGAGTTCTCACTTTTTGTTTGGGTACAGCAAGTCAGAAGCTTTATTCACTCTCACAATTGTGCAGAGGGAGAGAGCCAAGCAGGTCTCTCTCACTGATACCTAATTACAACAAGCATTTATACCTTTCAATAATGAGGGACAGCTGCATTTTGTTATACATAAGCCATCTTGATATCTTATTTCTTAATTGTTTTGACTCTTGCCAACATACAATATTTCCTATACCTTATCTACACAAGGTCTTCTACACCTTATCTATACAAGGTCACAATAACTTCTCACACAGTACTTTCTCACCCGCCTCACACAATCCTCGCTTCTACAAATCTCGCGTTATCAGGGCTACAGTTAGCCTGACTCTTGCTAACAAACTGTCATGCATTGCAGTTCTTTTCTGACAGTTCTTTTTCTGCTTCCACAACCCCCCCTTTTGTACTTCTAGTACAACAAACATTCTCAAACCTCTATTTGCATCAAGTCCTGGACTTCAGATTCTATATCAGATGTTTCAATTTTAGCGGTTCTGATTGGATGTAATGACAATGCATGATTAGCATGAACATGAAAGGTATTACTATTATTACGTCTTTTACAACAACAACAACATAATCCTAAGATAACTAATAACAATACAAGCAATAACATTCCCATAGCAATACTATAATGGGGTTGTTGTACAGTCTTAGTCACAAAGCACAATACATTATACTTAGTACATAAAGTGGATACTCTATAAGCAGTCTGAAAGGCATACTTTTCAACTTGATATATATTTTGAAGCATGTGAATTTGCCCTTGTACTTCAGAGATTTTCTGAATCTCTGGTAACAGTGAAAACAAATTCTGAAATCTATCAGGTACTAAACTAGTCCAATTAAAGGGTATCTGGAACCTAAGGGCTACTTGGAAAGCTCTATCTGCAGGCCAGTAAATAATATGATTGCCTGCAGTGGTAGTGAGATTAAAATGTATGTCTTGTAATGTGGTGTCATTAACATACACACAGGTATCGTTAGCTTGAAAAAGTAAGTGTCCTGTCAGGGTAGTTCCTTGTCCCCTACCCTCCCAGCAAACGTAGTCATAAACAGTGACAACTTCTCCTGGCTCCAGTTTACGGTTACACTGAAGCTGTGGGGTTCTAATGGCCAAAATGTCCACTGACTTCCTAACCCCATCCAAATGTGAGTTATAATCCCAGGAGCACTGACTAAAAATCGATTGGGCATATCAGATGGTCTAATTTCCCAGATGTCTCGGTGAATTATCCAATCCCACATGCATCCTCCCCATGGACCCGGCAGGATACGGTATGTAGGAGCCCACACCCCCTTTACCGGTCCATATGCTTGGAAGGAGCACTGAGAACGTCCGCACTTCCATCCAGAAAGTTTCCAAGTAAGTCTCCATGGCCACAGATCAGATGGTACTCCTGATGTGTCTGTAAGGGCAGTGGGCCAAGCCTGATGTTCTAGATCATTCCGAATGGACATCAGCTGGTCATTCAGGAAATCCTGAGTCTCTGAACATGCTAGATCCCACTGCAATGCCTTCCCAGCCTCAGTGATATTCAGTACCATCTCTGTCAGCAACTTCTGGGTCATAGAACTAAGGGCGGAAATAACATGTAACTCACCAACTCCAGCCTGTACCTGGGTTAGTTGTGCTCCAGAAACAAGGCCAATGGCCTTCTCTAGTTGGCCCAATTTCTCATCATGTTCCTGGTTCTTAAAAATATTCCACACTGCTGCTGCACTATTGGCCCCATCCCACAGGGATCCGGTCAAGTCTCTCTTCTTTCTAGAGGAAATAACCCAAGCCCTCTGTTGTGCTAATCTAATGGCAGCCCCCTGTGAACAATTTGGGTATTTATCTGATTATTCACTAATTGGGTGACCAAATAACAATAAGGGCCTCTCTCATTTAACACAGTACAAGTTCCAGGAACAACCATCATATCTACTTCACTATAGAACCCATCAATTGCAATTATTAATTCTTGGGGTTCGCTGGTAGTGATATCATGTATTTCTATCTCTACTGATCCATTTGTTTTCCATTCAATTGTTTGCTCATATACATTATCCTGAACTTTAAAGAATAATTTCTCTGAACAAAATTTCAGTAAATCACTAAGATGTGAAAGCCTTGGCCACTGGGTTTCATTGGAATATACAGTACGGTTTGTATCTGGGTAAGTTACAGTGGTGGTGGCAGGGGTCAAGGGACTAGTGGGTGTAGTCCTAGTGGTGGCAAGGCGGTTTTGATATTCATCTTCTGAAAGCCAATTAGGAAGGGCAGTGCACCCTGAAGGTACCTGTCTATAAGCACAAAGTCCTGATCCTGGAAAGAATCCACCCCACCACTGGACCCCGCATTCCCAGGAACGGTCCCCACAGTTCCCTCCTTGCCAATAAACGATGCTCCGTCTTCTCCACCAGGGCCAGTTCTTAATGTCTTTTGTAGTCAGGAATTCCTGGACTTTGGTGGTTTCAGCAGAGCGAGTGTTTCTTCTTTTCTTCTTCAAAAGCAGTTGTGATTCACCATAGTGCAGGGGAGAGGTTACTAGCACTTCACCCTGTACTGGTGTGATTCATGTAAAAGAATTCAAAGGCATTGTAGATCTGTCAGTGGACAAAGGAGAGGTTACTAGCACTTCACCTTGTCCTCCTTCCCTGCTGTCCAGGAGGCACAGCAGAGCTAGCAGGAGAAATAGGCTGATCAGCAGCTGGAGAATCCTCTCCAGGTGGAGGGGTCTTTTTGCAGTAAGAAGCATGGTTCCAGGTGGGCAGTCCTTGGCACTTTACAGCGGTGTTGGTGGTTAACAGGACTTGGAAAGGGCCTTTCCAGCATGGAGCCAAAGCAGTCTTTCGTTGATGGACTTTACATAGACTCAGTCTCCTTGTTTCAATGAATGGCAGGGCTGCTAGGGTCTTTGGGTAGCACTTCTTTTATCTGTGAGAAAAGAAACCTAACACATTTCATTAATGCCTGGCAGTGTTTTGCAGATATCATAGTTGTTGGGCACATTCAGGCCCCCCCTTTTCTTGGCTGTCAGCCAAGTCTTAGCTGTGGGTAGTATCCTTGGATGGGGCCAACGTCTTATCTTTGGACTGAGCTTGCTAGCTATTTTTTCCTCAGTTAACTCATTCTGTTCTTTTTCCTTCTCCCCTTCTTGGCTTCTTTTAACCTACAAAGGAAACTTCCACTCTTCACTCATACACCTTTTCCCAACAATGAACACATACACATTGCCATTATACAGTACATTAGTCTTATTATTCAATATATGCCATGTACACCCTTCCAGTAAAATAACTTTATTACAGAGCTTTGGAGCAACAAGCCAGGACGAGCACACCCACTTTTGAGGAGTTCACTCGGTACAACCTCAGGTGTCCAATAGCTTTCCTCCCTCCCCAGCCCTCTGGCTAGAAATCTGAGGTAGCCAGAAGGATCCCATGGGCAATATGGGGAGTGGGTTAACCTTCCATGTCCTTGCTTCCAAAGACTGTTGGTATGCAAATTTTAACAACCATTTTTTCAATTAAAAATCTGGCCAATGAAGTTTCTTTTTCTTACTTAAGCAACTGTATTAGACTTTAGTATATCACATTTTCCTGATTTATCCAAACACTTTTTGTATTCCAAGTTGAATAAAACAAGTATCTGCTTTTTGATTTAACCCTTCTATTTAATTTTGAACTAGACTGTCTTATGAAAATATTAAACACAACAATTCTGGCCACAAGACAAACACCACAAGACAGGACAAAGAACACAAAAATAATTCCTATTGTACCAGTAAATGCATGGTACATTGAATGCTGTTCAGCTGGCATCCGTTTTCTCTGATGATCTGAAAGACAAAAGAACAGAGGTCTACCCCTTCTGGGTAGTCAGTCATTGCTTAAAATATTTCCTTTATATACACATACTCTTGTTGATTTTAGACAAAACAGAGGAATTACCCCATATTTCCTTGTATTTGTTTCATAGGCAGCCCAGGTTTCAGTGGCTTCTACCTTATTAGTTAGAAAATTGCATTAATACAGATGCTTTCTGGCTTGCTTCCAGATCCAAAGCTATCCACAGCTTAAAGATTCTTACTTTAAAAGGGACACAATTAACTTTCCCAGACTTTTGATTGCCTTTTACTTCTAGCTCCTGCTTTCAAACACCCAGTGATCTGAAAGAGACAACACAACCTATATTGGTAGGTTTGCATTTCTTTTACCTCTGCTACAATATACACTGCACATGTTCTGGGGAAAATGCACATCCTCTCCACAATTCAATTTCCACAACACTAGCCACATCCATTTCTACACAAGGTGTAACTGTTTCTTTTGTGCTTACAAAATCTCCATGCACCCCTAGTAAAGTGACAGCTCGACCACACAGAGCCAGGGGCACTGTCCTTCTCTATCTTTTTACCAGATCTTTTATCTGCTATTTTGTTACCCAAAAACAAATTCAAATCTTTTATTCTCCTGGCTTTTGACTACCCTGCTGCAGCCACAACCTTTGGTCTTTAGTTAAAACATTTTAAATCTTGTAAAGCATTAAGTCACCTTAAGGATTAAATGCTAAACACCATATTAAACAACACTAGTTTCCTGTGTCTGGCAAAAGTATTTTCGGTTTTTGCAACTTTAAAACAATACCAATTCATCTCAAACTTATAAAACACAGATTGTACACAGCAGGAGTGTTCTTCAGCACATTTGACTAACTTATTCATAGTCGAATAATTCCACTTAAATAACCTCTTGCCTGAATTACTTACAGACATTCCTACCAAGTTTCACTGCTTGATTCCCTCTAGCAACTACAGAGTTAACTTTTCACTCTCTTTTCTTAAATCACTTGCTTGTCTCTCAAAACTACACCCAACTCAACTCAGATTTTACCATTCCAATTATTATCCTGGGGATTTGAAATCCCCATGTTTATAATTACTTACTCCTTTCCTTCCACTATGCCCTCAAAGTTTCCAACCTGTTTTCCAATCTCTCTATCTATTGCCTGCCCGCTTGGGCCCAATCCTGCTTTTCTCGCTGAACCGTCCCTTCCATGGGCACCGGCTTTTTCACTACCAATTTAGATAGGAGGGTGGGCTTCTCAACTAGCCCCCACCCTTCCTGGTCTCTTCTCTTAAACATTCTTACTCACAAGGCTACCCGAGTCCTCCCTCGTGAGGCTTGCCACTTGGGCAAAACGCAGGGCCCATTGGCGTTTAACTATTCAATTTTCTCTTGTGGCAAACACACTGCTGTTACAGCATATGCAAACACAAATGGTTAAATTCTGACAAGTCCCTGAAGGACCGGTACTTGCTTAGCCAGTGCTTCCTTTTCTGCCTGGAAGTCCTGTCTCAAGGCTTGCAACTTGCCCTGGGCATAGGTTTGAGTTGCTGCCTGGTTCATGATCTATGCTTTTAATTGCTCAATTCTAGTTATCAAGTACACAACTCTTCCTATTACTCCAACTTCTCTATTGCCCAGTCCTGCTACGACTGGGGTAGATCCACCTGACACCCTTCCCGGTCAACCGGGGTGGAGAGAGGAATGCTAAATCCCTCTCCGGTTCTCAGACTTACTGCGGCTGAGAGTAGGCACACTTTCATACTCACACACGTATGTCCAGACTGGCCACGTCTGTGTATAACGTTGAGAGAAGGTGCTGTGCAATCTCCAACTTGCTTCCTCTCTTGGGAGGGCAGTTCTTTTACACCCTGAAGTCTCCTGGGGCGTCTTTTCAGTGATTCCAGTCCAGGCCGGCTGCCTGTGGCTTCTTCAGCGTCCCCAAACCACGCCGGCTCCAGGGTCGCAAAGGCAGACTGTTGGATCTCACTGGACAGTTAAGCTTTGCAAATGTAATCTCAGCACTGTAACTTGTATTGCCTTTGGTTTGACTATGTCTATATTTTTTCACAGCCAGCTGGGGCCGAAAGTAGTTTTTCTTTGTACTTAGCCTGGTCTGCATTGATTCTTGACCTTGAACGCAGATTAACTTTCTCTTTATCTCTGGACCAAGCTGAATTTCAAATTAACCCGTTCCTTTCCTCAATAGACAAATTGCTCCCATTGTGTGTCAGAGGCTTTCTTTTTTGGTGATTAAAAACTCCTCTGAGATGTATGATCTTATCTAGATTGAAGGTACCTTCTAGTGGGCATTGTTTAGATGAATTTTCACGCGTGTAATGATTCCAATTCTCTAAATACCTGCAGGTTGATGGACCATAATGTACGTACATAAAATAAGCTGGGGTACCCTTAGGGGGTGAGAGGGAATCCTTAGACTGTCCCCCACCCATTTTCCAATCACACACACAGGGAGGAGGATGCCCTGTCCGCGCTAGCGGCATATAAACTAAGGATCTCTCCCTACAGGGTACTCACACAGGAGAGACTAACGAGGATAGCCATGACCTCCTACACCTCCCTTCAGCAAAGAGCGTCGGCTAATCTCAGAGAGACGGCGCCGCTTACTCTGTTGCATCCAGTGAGATGGTCCGACAGTCAGTGCCTCACACGGAGAGGAAAAGGGGAGGGAAGATGGGTTCACACACTCCTAGACCCAGGCAGCTTCCTCGCCGGACGATGCCAGGCCAAGTTAGCGTACCGTGGGTCGGATCTCCTAAAAGATCCTCTAGTTACCGGGCTTGCGTTAGAGTAGTTCTGGTCACGAGCCAAAAGACTTCGCAGAGTACTCTGGGCGTCTTCCGGTAACACTCAATTCACACTGGTGTACACACACACACACACACACACACACACACACACACACACACACACACACACACCAAGGCCTTACTCCAGGTACTATTCCCAAGTACCTCAGGTACTATTCCCAAGTACCTCGATGCATCACTCGAGGCGGTAAAAACCCCTCTTGAGGCGGTAAACAACCCCTCTGTCCGGACTATGAGGCAGTAAAAACCCCTCCTGCTGAGGCGGTAACAACCCCTCAACACAGGTGCAATCCTATGCACCTCGCATATGCATACAGAGGGCGGCAAACAATTCCCCTACGCCGCTCAGCATCTGACCTTGCTGCACAGTCAATAAGTTCGGATGGCGTGAGCCCAACAGGGACAGACGGCCCCACGGACAGTCCTCCTCCGACACCCCAATAGAGATTTCAAAAGGTCTCCTACCTCTATTGTGGCGCCATGGGGTTCGAAGGGGAACGATCCGTAGTAACTGCCGGTGCCTCTGAGGGCGTTGCCATCCCGGACGAGCCCCCAAATTGTCGGAGAAAAACTGAGTTCTCACTTTTTGTTTGGGTACAGCAAGTCAGAAGCTTTATTCACTCTCACAATTGTGCAGAGGGAGAGAGCCAAGCAGGTCTCTCTCACTGATACCTAATTACAACAAGCATTTATACCTTTCAATAATGAGGGACAGCTGCATTTTGTTATACATAAGCCATCTTGATATCTTATTTCTTAATTGTTTTGACTCTTGCCAACATACAATATTTCCTATACCTTATCTACACAAGGTCTTCTACACCTTATCTATACAAGGTCACAATAACTTCTCACACAGTACTTTCTCACCCGCCTCACACAATCCTCGCTTCTACAAATCTCGCGTTATCAGGGCTACAGTTAGCCTGACTCTTGCTAACAAACTGTCATGCATTGCAGTTCTTTTCTGACAGTTCTTTTTCTGCTTCCACAAATGTCATTGATTTCATAGTGTTTATAACACAGATTAATTTGGCCCACTGTTTTTAATTAAAATAATTCCTCATTAAACTGACGTACACATTTTAAAAACCCATTTGGGGATGTATATAGCTTTAGGCCCCAGTACTGCAAAAGGGGGCTGGGAGGGTTTAAGAGTCCCTCACACACATCCTTTTGCAAGGTCATGGACTCAAAACTATATGCTTCTGAGGGCTAGTTTATTTCTGTTTTCTGATATGGTAACAGATCAGGAGCCCATTGGAGCTTTAGGGAAATGTCCCAATCATTCATCAATATAATGTGAACATAAGTGGAGCTTTCTGCTGTAGCTTTACTCTTGTCTTTTTGCTGAATCCCAAGATTACTTTCACAACAGTGGCCCATTACACACATCATTGATTTGCAGTGCAGAGTTTGTCGGGGATAAATTATCACAGATGCAAAATAATGTATTTGTGTATCTTCTGCTTCAGTGCGCAGCTGTAAGCAGCCACTTCTCTAAATGTATTTTATTTTCCACAAAGTTTCCATATATCTGGGGTTTCCACTGCTTCTAATTTTATAATACACCTCTACCTCAATATAACGCAACCCGATATAACATGAATTCTGATATAACGCGGTAAAGCAGTCCTACGGGAGGGCGGGGCTGCGCACTCCAGTAGATCAAAGCAAGTTCGATATAGCGCGGTTTCACCTATAACGCGGTAAGATTTTTTGGCTCCCGAGGACAGCATTATATCGGAGTAGAGGTGTATTTCTTTTAGATTTTTGAAGTATAGTAATAAAACCTCTGTGGTGGTACAGATTGTGACGGTACACCCCCTACGGCTTCATGGAAATATGCTTATGAATGTATATATATGACATAACTGGAATATGTTTTATGCTACATATGCCATGTAACATATCTCTGTAAAGGTTATGGTCTACTGAATCTATTCATCCTATTTGTATGCATATGTCATTGTTGTATTCAAAGTTATGAATATTGGCTGTGTACTTGCTTGATTTCTAGGTAGCCTTAGTAAAGCATTTGGTCAGCTCCTTGAGAAAGGAATGTGCAAATTAAGTGCCCAATCAAGAAACTCTTAAAGGACAATGAATTTTGGAAAGCTCCAGTCCACATAAGAAGTCTATCTGAGGATGTTCAGGGTAGCATGTAAACAATGGCTGCTGCCTGTAAAAACTGAGTCATGCATGGGCATGTGACTTGCCAACGTGACTCCAAAACTCCATCTTGGAGCTGGACTTTGCATAGGAGAGAGGAAGGGGTCTCCATCCTCAATAGAAAGTCTATTTAAACCCCTGGGAGACACCTCCATTTTGTCTTCAGATGGCTCAAGAGATAGCCTCTCCACCCCCAAGGATACCTGAAAGAAACTGGAACAAAGGACAGTAACTACAGGGGGTGTGAGTGGTTGCTGGACCCAGACTAGAAGGAGACTAGTCTGTAAAAGGAAGCTTACTGGAACACCACGGAGGGTGAGATTTTGTCTGTATTCAGTTTTCTTACTGTATTAGACTCAGACTTGCGTGTTTTATTTTATTTTACTTGGTAATTCACTTTGTTCTGTCTGTTACTACTTGGAGCCACTTAAATCCTACTCTCTGTATTTAATAAAATCACTTTTTACTTATTAATTAACGCAGAGTATATATTAATACCTGGAGGGGGCAAACAGCTGTGCATATCTCTCTATCAGTGTTATAGAGGGTGAACAATTTATGAGTTTACCCTGAATAAGCTTTATACAGGGTAAAATGGATTTATTTGGGGTTTGGACCCCATTGGGAGTTGAGCATCTGAGTGTTAAAGACAGGAACACTTCTTAAGTTGCTTCAGTTGTCTGCAGCTTTGGGGCACGTGGTTCAGACTCTGGGTCTGTGTTGGAGAAGGCTGGTGTGCTGGAGTCCCAAGCTGGCAGGGAAAGCAGGGGCAGAAGTAGTCTTGGCACATCAGGTGGCAGTTCCAAAGGGGGTTTCTGTGATCCAACCTGTCACACAGATCATCTGGCGTTCCCTGAAGGGCATGTTCCGGTGGTGTCTTTAGGAAAAGGCCCTGCCAAACCAGCCAATGGTTTGGGATATGGGGGGATTAATTTCCAGCCAGAGCTCAAAGGCAGCTCAGGTAGGCACTACCTGCTGGGGATGAATTCAACACTATAAAAGAAAGGTGTTACGCTCAGATTTGATCTACACTACAAACTTTTACTTTCTGAACACAGTTGTTAACAATCACATTAGCTGACCCAGGGCTGAACGTGACTTAGCAGTCAGTGGAGGGTAGAACAAGCCACGTTTAGCATCATGTCTTGTCAGTTAGCCATGCTAAAATCCTTGAGACGGTTTAGCTGACAGTGTTGAACATGGTCTGTCCTGATCTACACTGACCACTAAACTATGGTCAGCCCCTGTTGACAGCCATGTTCAGTCACAATAACATTTCTAGGCCCTAGAGGGGAGAGTTGTGCTGATCAGAAGCCAGGACAGGGAGGTCTGGGGACTCGTACAAAGCTGCCATGCATAGTTTGTTTTGGGATGGTTGTTTTTTTTTTAGTTTAGTGCTTGTATAACTACATGGAAAGAGTCTAGCTAGGGACTTTTGTTAAATTGGTGTCAATTTGGTTAAACGCAGAACTCTGCAATAAAACTGTGCCTGGAGAGGGTGTTCTTGTGTTTAAAGCTGAGCCTTTGGTGAACTTTTCTCCCTCTGTCATTTTGCCTTTTGCCCTTGGCAGGTGGCATCACCAGGGCTGCCCAGAGGGGGGAGCAAGTAGGGCAATTTGCCCCAGGCCCCGGGCCCCGGAGGGGCCCCCATGAGTATGTTGGAGGCTCCCCCCGCCTCCGTCTTCCCCATCCCCCAGCGTCTCAGCTGGTAAGGGGGCGGGGCTGCGAGCTGCAGCCGAGCGGCGGGAGCTCTGGATGCAGCGCGCTGAGGCTCCGGGAGAGGGGGTAAGGGCATGGTAAGGGGCCGGGCATCTCCCTGACCCCATCCCCCCCAGCCCTGACCCCCAGCTCTGAGCCCAGCCCCTCTGAGCCGGGCATCCCCCCAACCCCATCCCCCTCACAGCCCTGACCCCCAGCTCCGAGCCCAGCCCCTGTGAGCTGGGCACCCCCCAACCCAGAGCCCAGCTCCTCACCCAGCCCTGGGCAATAGCAGCACCCCCTTCTCAGGCAGCAATAGCCCATTGGCACCAACCATCACCATCACTCAGCAACAGCCCATTATGTAATTGCAAATGTATACATACCATTAAAGCATTTAATGTTTTTAAATAATGTATTTAGTGTATTTTCAAATTATTACAAATTAATTTTTGAATGTATTTCACTAGTTATTTTTTACATTTCCAAATACATGTTACTATAGTGTTGCAACTTTTTTTTATGGAAGGGGCCCCTGAAATTGCTTTGCCCCAGGCCCCCTGAATCCTCTGGGCGGCCCTGGGCATCACCCGAAATAACTTGCATGATCAATGGAAAGGGCTCAGTGCTCAGGCTTTCTGTCGCAGTAATGTCATTCTCCAGGCTTCCTGTTGGATTGAAATGGTTTATTTATTGATTCATTATTGCACACATTCCCAGCTATTTTTCTCATTTGTCTGCATTTGAAATGTGCTGTGTGGCAAATGTCAGTCTCCATCTCTGCCTTCCAAACAGCAATAATATGAAGTCATCATAGAGTTTAATATTTTTTTTTTCTTTTTTGGCAGCTTTGTAGACTCTGCTATTCCAGTAGCTGCAGGGAGCTGTGCTTGATCTATTACTGGCACTTCTCAGCTTTAAAATGATGAATGTAAAGACATTTTTGGCTCAGATGAAGTAAATTGCAAAATCAGACCTGTTACTGCAGGTGAAAGATATAAATTGTCACAAACGGCTTGATTTTAAAAAATGGAATTTGTTTTCTTTTACTGAAGCAATTTAATTTCCTGAATGTTAGATGTCTGGGATGAGTCTTGTTTGAGCTTCTTCTTGCTTGGAGAGCACTGTGGGGTTTCTCCTTTTTTTTAAAAAAGCTTATATCTAAGGTCTGGGTCACAACAGAGTTTCCTTAGTGAGATTTATCACAGCAGGTTGAATCGGGCAACACAAACGTGAAGATTCTTTTAGAACGATAGAAAATGGCCACATAGAATTTGGATTTCTCAAGTTTGCTTTGTGGATTTTTATTTAGAACTGCTGGGAATAAAAAAATCTTGTTCTATTACACATACCGCTGTCTAGATAGGACTTCTGTAATGAATAAAATTTTGGACACGTGTTATGCAAAGAAATAAAGAATTATTTTTATTCCATTGCTGCACCTATTATGTTGATGTAATGTGATATGCAGGATTAGCTTTACGTACAATTCAATGAATTGTACTGTGTTTCATTCTTTGAATATGATTCCTAGTTTCCTCTTAGAAATAACAGTTCACCACATATATATGTATGTCAGGATTTAACAGCATAATAGGTCATATGTTATACTGTCTGCACCTAATATATTTATTGTCTGTGTATGGTGTCTTGAGACAATGGGATGTGGAAGGTGATTTTATTTGGGGTTTTCAGTGCTCCTGCTCTTGGATGCATTTGAGCAATTAGCTATCTGTATTCATTATGCTTTAGTGATTTTGTTAAGACAACTAGAGGCCTTCAGATTGCCACCCCAGTCAGGAACTGGTCAAAGAATTTCTTTCAACACAACCAGCCTCAACCCAGCACACCCGTAAGGCTTGTCAAGCCTGAAGATTGGCAGGTCCTTAAAAGGGAGAATCCCAGCTCAGTGAAGAGGGGCACTCCTGAAGCAGCAAGGCTGTAACTTGGAGCTCCCTGGAAACAGAGGCTGCAGATTGGGGAAACAGCTTGAGCGCCTTGGCTGCCCTGGCCCTCTCAGAAAGGAGACTTTCCTTTTTTTTCCTCTTTGGCTTCCCTAAGGCCTAGGACTCTGCTTTTTGTGGGCTGCAGAAGCATAAAAATTCTTTTGTTTGGACTACTGTAACTCACCCTGAAAAGGGGCAGACACCCTGAAGAGCACAGCCGGAGGGCTGTGCCCTGGACTGGACTCTGAGGCAGGAACAGTGCCTAGCTTCTCCCCAAAGGAGGGCTAGAAAGGGATAGCCTACTACAATTGTGTACTGTGTTTGTGACAGGTTCCCCCTGGGAGGTCACCCAGAACTGGGGTACCACTGAGCCCCCCGACCCACCAGCCTGGACTCCCTTCTACATTGTACTGCTGTAACAAGCTGCCAAGCCCTCCAGGCTTCAGCCTGCACTTTCACCAGCATACATACACACCCAGCTGCAGTACATGCAGACAGGCTTTTTGACTAGCCCCTTCATGGGAAGGCTTCAGCTAGGGCACCTCCCAGTCCCTAAGGCACGCAACCCCTCTGGAGGATAAACCCAAAATTTATCTTGTCTTGTGTTGCATAGGGAACTGTACAGCGTAAGCTCATAAAATTCGCCCTCTCCTTCAATGTGAAGAGGAATATGCGACATCTTTCTGCCCCGAGTTATGACTCCCACACACTGGTTTAAGATAAAGCAAAAACAAGTTTATTAACTACAAAAGATAGATTTTAAGTGATTATAAGGGATAGCAAACAGTTCAAAGCAGATTATCTAGCAAATAAAAAATACAAACTAAGCTTAATATACTACATAGACTGGATATGAATAGCAGATCCTTACCTGGCCTAAGTGCTGATACAAGCAGGCTGCAGATTCTTAAGGGGAAAGCTGCACTTGCTTACAACTTGGAAACTCCAGGTGTTCCATTCACAGGCTAAAAATCCCTTTAGCCTGGGTCCAGCACTTCCCCCAATTCAGTCTTTGTTCCTCAGGTTTTTCCAGGAATCTTCTGGGGTGAGGGAGTCAGTAAAAGAATCAAGATGATGTCACTCCCCTGCCTTAGATAGCTTTTGCATATGGTGGGAACTCCTTGTTTCAAAGCTTGGTTCCCACGCCAGTCAGTGGAAAAATACTGACATCCCAAGATGGAGTCAGGCACCAGGTGATGTGGTCACATGCCCTATAGTGTCACAGCAGTCATTATGCAGAGGCTGTCTGTAGTGTCCTCCGGAAGGCTCCCCAGGTGGAAAATAAGCTTCTACTGTGGGGGCTGCTGTGATGCAAGTAGCCAAAGCAATCACTGAGGTGCTGTTACGAAAGCTAGTGACTGGGAGATGTGCAGGTCATAGTGGATGGCTTTGCTGCAATGGGATTCCCTAACTGTGGTGGGGCGATAGATGGAACCCACATCCCTATCTTGGCACCGGAGCACCAGGGTACCCAGTACATAAACCGCAAGGGGTACTTTTCAATGGTGCTGCAAGCACTTGTGGATCACAAGGGACGTTTCACCAACATCAACGCGGGCTGGCCAGGAAGGGTTCATGATGCTCGCGTCTTCAGGAACACTACTCTGTTTAAAGGGCTGCAGCAAGGGACTTACTTCCCGGACCAGAAAATGACCGTTGGGGATGTTGAAATGCCAATAGTTATTCTTGGAGACCCAGCCTACCCCTTAATGCCATGGCTCATGAAGCCATACACAGGCAGCCTGGACAGGAGTCAGGAGCTGTTTAACTACAGGCTGAGCAAGTGCAGAATGGTAGTAGAATGTGCATTTGGCCGTTTAAAAGGTCGCTGGCGATCGCTACTAACTCGCTCTGACCTCAGCCAAAGAAGTCTCCCCATTGTTATTTCTGCTTGCTGTGTGCTCCACAATCTCTGTGAAAGTAAGGGGGAGACCTTTATGGCAGGGTGGGAGGCTGAGGCAAATCGCCTGGCTGCTGATTACGCGCAGCCAGACACCAGGGCGATTAGAAGAACACACCAGGAAGCGCTGTGCATCAGAGAAGCTTTGAAAACCAGTTTCATGACTGGCCAGGCTACAGTGTGAAATTTCTGTTTGTTTCTCCCTTCATGAAAACCAGCCCCCTTTATTGACTCATTCATTCTCTGTAAGCAACCCACCCTCCCCCTACCCCCAGCTTTCTTTCAAAGGAAATAAAGTCACTATCGTTTAAAAATCATGTATTCTTTATTAAGTGATTATAAACATAGGGAGAGAACCAAGAAGGTAATCTGGGTGAGGTTTGGGAGGAGGATAGGAGGGAAGTAAAAGGCCACTGAACAAATTAAATATAATGACAGCCTTTTGGTTGGGCTGTCCACTGGGGTGGAGTGGGAGGGTGCACGGAGCCTCCCCCCCCCCCACGTTCTTACACGTCTGGGTGAGGGGGATATGGAACATGGTGAGGGGGGAGGGAGGTTATACAGCGGCTGCAGCGGCACTCTGTCATCCTGCTGCCATTCCTGAAGCTCCACCAGACGCCGGAGCATGTCCGTTTGCTCACGCAGCAGCCCCAGCGTTGCAGCCTGCCACCTCTCATCTCGAGCGTCCCTCAAGACCTCACGTTCACTGGCATCTTTCCTAAATTTAGATACAGTGTCCTTCCACTCATTCAAATGAGCTCTTTCATTGCGGGTGTATTCCATTATTTCTGTGAACATGTCGTCTCGCGTCCTCTTTCTACGCCGCCTTATCTGAGATAGCCTTCGGGACGGAGGAGGGAGGCTTGAAAAATTTGCAGCTGCTGGAGGGAGGGTTGAAAGAAAGGAGAGAAGTTTTTAAAATGATACATTTTACAGAACAATGCTTATACTCTTTCATGGTGAAAAACGCTATTCACATTACATAGCACATGTGATTTCAGTACAAGGTCGCATTTTCCATCTTAATATCGAGTGCCTGTGGCTTTGGTGTTAGAGATCACAGACGCAGGTCCGGGCAACAGAATTCAGCTTGCAGGCAGCCATGGTAAGCCATTGTCTTTCAGCTTCTGCGCCCTCCTTTCCCACATACCAAGCAAAGCCTGTTGACTGCTGCGGTTTTCCTGTTAACCTTCAGCAGCAGAAAACAAACTAACCCCCCCACCATCCAATTCTCTGGGATGATCGCTTTATCCCTCCCCCCATCGCGTGGCAGGTATCAGGGAAGATCCCTGCAGAAACCAAACTAACCCCCCCGCCCCCTCCTCCCGCCATGAATTCCCTGGGATGATCAATGTACCCCTCCCCCCACCGCGTGGCAGGTATCAGGGAAGATCCCTGCAGAAACCAAACTAACCCCCCCACCCCCCCCTCCCGCCATGAATTCCCTGGGATGATCAATGTACCCCTCCCCCGACCACGTGGCTGGTAACAGGGAAGATCCCTGCTAGCCAAACGCGAAAAGCTCAGGGCCAATTCCCCTCCCCCTGTGCTTGGCTAACTGCAGGGAAGGATTTCTTTTCAGCCACAGGCAAACAGCCCAGTAGGAACGGCCACCTCTGTCCCCTTAATTAAGTTCCCGTATTTCAACCAGGTTACCATGAGCGATATCACTCTCCTGAGGATTACACAGCAAGATAAAGAACGGATGTTGCTTGAATGCCAGCAAACACCGGGACCATACGCTGCCAGGCTTTGTCAGGCAATGATACCAGATTACTTGCTACTAGCATGGCGTGGTCAAGTGTCCTACCATGGAGGACGGAATAAGGCTGCACTGCCCAGAAACCTTGTGGCAAGGCTTTTGGAGTACCTCCAGGAGAGCTTCATGGAGATGTCCCTGGAGGATTTCCGCTCCATCCCCAGACACGTTAACAGACTTTTCCAGTAGCTGTACTGGCCGCGAATGCATCCCAAGTCCTCAGGGCAAATTAATCATTAAAAAACGCTTGCTTTTAAACCATGTTTTATATTTTAAAAGGTAAACTCACCTGAGGTCCCTTCCATGGGGTCATGGTCTTGGCTACTGGCTTGGGAGGCTTGGGAGGGTACTTCAGTCAGGCTGAGAAAAAGATCCTGGCTGTTGGGGAGAACGGAGTGCTGGGTGCTCTCTGCAAGCTCGTCCTCCTCCTCCTCCTCCTCCTCTTCCCCATCCGCAGAATCCTCAGGTGTAGCTGATGAGACTATCCCCGACCCGGAATCCACGGTCACAGGTGGGGTAGTGGTGGCGGCCCCCCCTAGAATTGCATGCAGCTCGGCGTAGAAGCAGCATGTCCGCGGCTCTGACCCGGAGCGACCGTTTGCCTCCTTTGTTTTTTGATAGGCTTGTCTGAGCTCCTTGACTTTCACGCGGCACTGATCTGAGTCCCTATTGTGGCCTCTCTCCATCATGCCCTTGGAGATTTTTTCAAAAGTTTTGGCATTTCGTTTTTTCGAACGAAGTTCTGCTAGCACTGAATCCTCTCCCCATATAGCGATCAGATCCAGTACCTCCCGTGCGGTCCATGCTGGTGCTCTTTTTCGATTATCAGCCTGCATGGTTACCTGTGCTGATGAGCTGAGGTATCTGTGGTATCTGTGGTCACCTGTGCTCTCCACGCTGGGCAAACAGGAAATGAAATTCAAATTTTCCTGGGGCTTTTCCTGTCTACCTGGCCAGTGCATGCGAGTTCAGATTGCTGTCCAGAGCGGTCACAATGGTGCACTCTGGGACATCTCCCGGAGGCCAATACCATCGAATTGCGGCCACACTAACCCTAATTCGAATTGACAAAATCGATTTTGGCGCTACTCCGCTCGTCGGGGTGGAGTACAGAAATCGATTTTAAGAGCCCTTTATTTAGAGATAAATGGCTCCGCTGTGTGGACGGGTGCAGGGTTAATTTGATTTAACGCTGCTAAATCCGAATTAAAGTCATAGTGTAGACCAGGCCTTAGCGGAACTTCATTAGACCTGCTAAATTGACCCCCCCCCCCCCCGCCCCGGTGCATTGATCGCCACAGCGTCAGTCCCCGGTAAGTGTAGACATACCCTTAGAGAGACAAGGGGGGGAGGTAGTTGTGACGTTATTGACATGAACTGTGACCGTATAGACCATTGTTGCAACCAGGGTCCTATGGTTACACCAGGTCTTGTACAGAGGAGGTCAAGTGGGATGTCTACGGAAAGGTTGTAGTTTGCTGGTTATGATTATGCTGTCTGTATGTTGTATCATTTTTGTATTTGAAGTTATGAATATTGGCTATGTACTTGTATCTCAATGTGTTTGATTCTAAGTAGCCTCTGTGAAGCATTTGGCCAGCTTCTTGAGAAAGGACTATTCTCAGTAAGTGCCCAATCAAGAAACACTTAACTGGCAATGGACTTTGGGAGACACCAATCCACAGCTGAGCTTTCCTGGGAATGTTCAAACTAACATGTAAACCAGGCGTGCACAACTCATAAAGCAGCGAGGGCCATATTACTCCAAAGAAAACAGCTGAGGGCCGAACCCCCCTGGCCCCACCGAACCCCCCCCAAGCGCCGCCAGAAAACCCCCCCCAGCACCACCAAAACACAACACCCCCCCTAGCGCCGCCCACCCCATGGAAACAACCCCCCCCAGTGCCGCCCAGCCCCCCCGAAACAACCCCCCCCCCAGCGCCGCCTGCCCCGTGGGAAAAAACCCTCCTTCCCCAGCGCTGCCCTGCTGAAACAGCACTATTGAACCTTGGTAATATGTTATAGCTGGCCCCTAAGGTAGTATAATTAAGGTAAAAGAAAAATGTATTTTTGCTAGAAGTAGAATAAGATCTTCCCCCCACTTTGTAATCAATTGCCCTGTTGAATGAATGAGGTGTGAATGAGGAAGCTGTGGAAGGCAGCACCTCCAGACAGCTGCAACCCTTGGAGAGGGGATGGGAGCCAGACCAGATCAGTAGAACAGGTCAGCCACCTACTCGCCGGTCGCCTCCTCAGCCCCCCTCCCCTGGCTCGCCTACTCACCCCCCCGCCACTGCCTGCTCGCTCGCCTCCTGAGCCCCCCACCATCCCGGCTCGCCTACTTACCCCCTGCCACTGCCCGCCCACTCGCCTCCTCAGCCCCCCCTCCCCCGCCGCCGGCTCACCTGCCCCCCCACCACTGCCCGCCCGCTCACCTCCTCATCCCCCTACCCCCCCAGCTCGCCTACTCACTCCCCGTCACTGCCTGCCCGCTCACCTCCTCAGCCCCCCACTGCCCCGGCTCACCTACTCAGCCCCCCTCCCCTGCCGCCGGCTCACCTGCCCCCCACACCACTGCCTGCCCGCTCGCCTCCCCTGCCGCCGGCTCGCCTACTCACCCCCCGCCACTGCCCGCCCGCTCACCTCCTCAGTCCCGCCCCTGCTGCCTCACCTGCCCCCCCGCCACTGTCTGCCCACTTGCCTCCTCAGCCCCCCACCCCTCCAGCTTGCCTACTCACCCCCCCCCGCCTCCTCAGCCCCCCTCCCTCACCCGCCGCTTGCCTACTCACCCCCCGCGGGCCGCACAGTGAGCCCACGCAGGCCACATGCGGCCCCCGGGCCGCATGTTGTGCAAGCCTGATGTAAACAGTGGCGTCGGCCTGCAAAAAGCTGAATCATTCATGGTCATGTGACTTGCCCAGGTGGCTACAAACTCCATCTTGTTGCTGTGATTTTGCACAGGAGAACAAAGGAGTTTCTGCCCACAAGCAAAAGAATATAAAAAGCCCTGGAAGCCCCTCCATTTTGTCTTCAGCTGGCTCAAGAGATGGCCTCTCCACCCCAAGAGATGCCTGAAAGAAACTGGAACCAAGGACAGTAACTACGGAGGTGTGAGTGATTGCTGGACCCAGACTAGGAAGGAGTCCAGTCTGTGAAAGAAGCTTATTGGAACATCTCTGGGGGGTGAGATTTCATCTGTAATCAGTTTCTTAACGTATTAAGCTTAGACTTGCGTGTTTTCTTTTATTTTGCTTTGTAACTTACTTTGTTCTGTCTGTTATTACTTGGAACCACTTAAATCCTACTTTTTATACTTAATAAAATCACTTTTGCTTATTAATTAACCCAGACTAAGTAAGTAATACCTGGGGGAGCAAACAGCTGTGCATATCTCTCTACCAGTGTTATAGAGAGCGGACAATTTATGAGTTTACCCTGTATAATCTTTCTACAGAGTAAAATGGATTTATTTGGGGTTTGGATCCCATTCAGAGGTGGGTGTCTGGGTGCTAGGGACAGGAGCACTTTTTAAGCCATTTTCAGTTAAATCTGCAGCTTTTGGGGGACGTGGGTCAGACCTGGGTCTGTGTTTGCAGCAGGCTAGCATGTCTGCTCAACAAGGCAGGGTTCTGACGTCCCAACCTGGCAGGGAAAACGGGCTCAGAGGTAGTCTCAGCACAGCAGGTGATAGTCCCAAGGGGGTCTCTGTGACCGAACCTGTCACAGTGGCGTAGTCGGCAGGATCTGTGCACCGCTGATTACTTTGAGATGCTGGTAGTGATTTTAAGTGAGTTTTAATTGTGCTGGCTGGAGAACAGACAAAGTGGTTACTAGTTTGTTATTTTCTATTTGCTTATTTCGGGTAAGGGAAATAGAGGCAGGAAAATCAGCAACATGAGTGAGTGTGAGTCTCAAAAGAAGCTAGAACTGCACAGGTTGCAAATTGCTGAGGGGAAAAAAAAGATACAGACAGACAGCATAATCATAACCAGCAAACTACAACCTTTCCATAGATACCCCATGTCAAGGCTGTATCCCCACTTTGAACTTTAGGGTACAAATGTAGGGGCCTGCATGAGGACTTCTAAGCTTAACTACCAGCTTAGTTCTGGTCCGCTGCCACCATTCCCTACCCTGGGAAGCTTTTAGAAAACCTCTCACCAATTCCCTGGTGAATACAGATCCAAACTCCTTGGATCTTAAACAAGGAGAAATTGACCCTTCCCCCCTCCTTCCTTTTCACCAACTCCTGGTGAATACAGATCCAAACCCCCTTGGATCTTAAGACAAGGAGAAATCAATCAGGTTCTTAAAAAGAAGGCTTTTAATTAAAGAAAAAAGGTAAAAATCATCTCTGTAAAATCAGTATGGAAAATAACTTTACAGGGTAATCAAACTTAAAGAGCTCAGAGGACCCCCCCCTCTGTCTTAGGTTCAAAGTATAGCAAACAAAGATAAACACTCTAGTAAAAGGTACATTTACAAGTTGAGAAAACAAAGTAAATCTAAGACGCCTTGCCTGGCTTTTACTTACAATTTTGAAATAAGAGAGACTTGTTTAGAAAGCTGGGGAGAACCTGGATTGATGTCTGGTCCCTCTCAGTCCCAAGAGCGAACAACCCCTTAAAACAAAGAGCACACACAAAAGCCTTTCCCCCCCCCCCAAGATTTGAAAGTATCTTGTCCCCTTATTGGTCCTTTGGGTCAGGTGTCAGCCAGGTTACCCGAGCTTCTTAACCCTTTACAGGTAAAAGGATTTTGGAGTCTCTGGCCAGGAGGGATTTTAGTACTGTACACAGGAGAGCTGTTACCCTTCCCTTTATAGTTATGACACCCCACTTGACCTCCTCTGTACAAGACCTGGTGCAACCATAAGACCCTGGTTGCAACGATTGTCTATACGGTCACAGTTCATGTCAATAACGTAACAGTAATATCTTTTAGTGGACCAACAGAAGTTTAGTGTACAGACGTTGGTCCACTAAAAGATATTACCTCACCCACCTTGTCTCTCTATCCTGGGACCGATACAGCTACAGCTATACTGCATGTAACAATTTCTTTGTCATCTTCTCAGGCTAGTAATTGTGGACTGATGCTGATTTATAATCCAGTCTTTTACTTTCTATTTCCGCCTTTCCATTTTTATCTGTTTGCTTCTATCAGTTAGGACAGCTTCTAATAAACTGTCTCTCTTTACTGCAATACCAGTGCTATCTGTTGCTATATCAATCTCAGGACTAATTATCAAGAATTCTTTTAAACCCACAATTACTCATTTAGCCAAGTGATTTAATATACTGGCTAGCTCATCTTTGTTTCCTGGGTTTCCAATCAGATTTTCTCTGCTAGTTTACCATGATTGCACTGCTGCTGACTGTGTTTGCTGTACATAGCAAAACCCTATAACTTTAGACAACAGATTTGCCCCAAATGTTAAATAGAGGAAAGAAAATTCAGAGCAAAAATTTCAGTATCATTCACCTGGAACATGGAAAGTCCTAGCCCCAGAGTGTCATCTCAGCTAAAACTGGCGTGAAACTGGAGTAACATCTTATACTTTATTGGAATTACTCTGCATTTACACCCGTATGCTGAAATGAGAATTTGGCCTCTAGACATGAGCTAAATTCATCCTTCAAACTCCATCAACTTCTGGTAAGCCACACTAGAAATTAATTTGATCCTACATTTTAAACATGATTTAAAATGTAATTTTACTCTGTTAAAATTGCATTTATATCATTACATATACATTAAGTTCTTTCTGAAAACAAGATCTGCCCACCTTAACAAGTCACCATGGGGCTGATTGTACTTGGTGCGGGACTGTAGGGAGTAAAAGGCAGGCATGTAAGGAGGAAGAGGCAATAGTGGCGTGAAGCCACCATTGCACTCCCTCTCTTCTGGGCTTTCTCAGGGGCCTGCTGAGTATAAGGTAGAGCAGGGGTTCTCAACCTTTTTCTTTCTGAGGCCCCCCCAAAGTGCTATAAAAACTCCATAGCCCACCTATGCCACATCAACTGGTTTTCTGCACATAAAAGCCAGGGCCAGCGTTAGGGGGTAGCAAGCAGGACAATTGCCTGGGTCCCCATGCCACTGGGGCCCCTGCAAAGCTACTTTGCTCAGGCTTTGGCTTCAGCCCCAGGTGGCAGGGTTCAGGGCCCAGGCTTCAACCCCATGCAGTGGGGCTTCAGCTTTCTGTCCTGGGTCCCAGTGAGTCTAATGCTGACCATGCTTGAAGGACCCCCTGAAACTTGCTCACGGCCTCCCAGGAGTCCCGGACCCCTGGTTGAGAACCACTGAGGTAGAGCAGGCTCAGAGCTTCCGTAACTTACTCTGCTTCCCATAGACCAGCGGTTCTCAAACTTTAGGAACCCGAGGACCCCCATTTTGATTTAAAAATTTTCCGCAGACTCCCAAGCGCCCTGCTCAGCCCCAGGCCATGCCCCCATTCCACCCCTTCCTCCAAGGCCCCACTCCACCTGTTCCCACCCCTGTTCCAACCCATCCCTCCTCTTCCCCGCCTCTTTCAGCCCCCTCCCCTGAGCATGCCCCATCCCTGCTCCGCCCCCTCCCTCCCAGCACCTTCTGCATGCCGGGCAACAGCTGTTCCACAGCGTGCAGGAGGCACTGGGAGGGAGGGGGAGAAGTTGATCAGAGGGGCTGGCGGCCTTGGACATGATTCCACCCTCTTCCCCTAGCGCACTCTGTCCCCGCTCCTCCTCCTCTCTCCCAGCGCCTCCTGCATGCTGCTGAACAGCTGTTCCCTGGCATTCAGGAGGTGCTGGGAGGGGGAGGAGTTGATCAGTGGGGCCCATGGACCCCCTGGAGTACCCTCGCAGACCCCAGTTTGAGAAACGCTGGCAAAGACTATTGGGAGTGCAGAATAGTTAAAGACCACAGCACTGTGGCAACACTACCTCCTTCTCATCCCTGGTGGGCCACTTACATTGGGGGCTCTGGAATAGGAGCCCCTTCCTTCAAGGGGTATTCCCTAGGCAACATTTCTGCTCTCATTTCCTGTCAGAGCTCTATGCTTAATGGAGAATCACCCCCTATGTAGTCCATTGTAAAATAACGAAACCCATACCATGTGTATGTGTTTTATGTTTACACACAGTTTTTGCAGACAGATGGCTAGGTTCTGTTAATTACTGCAGACACAGTTAAATGATATGTTTTACTTAAACTCTCTAACTAAATAAGGGAAAGACAACCACACAATCAAATACTTGGGCAGTGTTACTGAAATACATTTTGTTTCCTAGCAACAATGCAGGGCTTGAGTTAGAGATACAGTCCTGTTGTGTGTGGTGTAAAAAGATAAAACCAAGAGGAAAGAAAATTGCTTTGATTCTTGCTGGAAGTTGATGTCCTTATGAATTCTGTACGCACATCTGAAGGCAAAATTTGACCTGTTTTACTTTTTTATTAATAGTTCTAATTCCACTAGCTCCCATAAGCCTCAATTCAGAATTGTTTGGGAATTTGGTCTTTACATTTTTATGCTCTGTACTGTACCAGTTTTTAAAATGCATGAAAATCATTTTGCCTTTGCAACAGGCTGCTGTCAAGAACCTGCAATTGCGGAAAGAAAGTGTTGCATAAACATAAATGCAAATGTGAATGAAAAAAATCTCTCTTTTCACAAACTAACATGTTACCCATGTAGAGAGGAAAAAGACCAGGCAAGATCATTACCATCCCTGATAGCTAAAGAAATAAAACAAAATATAAATAAATGGAGATATACCTATCTCATAGAGCTGGAAGGGACCCTGAAAGGTCATTGAGTCCAGCCTCCTGCCTTCACTAGCAGGACCAAGTACTGATTTTGCCCCAGCTCCCTAAGTGGCCCCCTCAAGGATTGAACTCATAACCCTGGGTTTAGTAGGCCAATGCTCAAACCACTGAGCTATCCTTCCCCCCCAAGAAATTAGCAAATATCTGCTCTGGTTAATCAGAGGCTAAATACCCTTTTGTGGTATCTAAGGGTATGTCTATACTTACCTCCGGGTTCAGCGGTAAGCAATCGATCTTCTGGGATCGATTTATCGCATCTTGTCTAGACGCGATAAATCGATCCCGGAAGTGCTCGCCGTCAACGCCGGTACTCCTGCTCCGCGAGAGGAGTACGCGGAGTCGATGGGGGAGCCTGCCTGCCGCGTGTGGACCCGCGGTAAGTACTTTGTAGTTCGAACTAAGGTACTTCGTAGTTATTCACGTAGCTGAAGTTGCGTATCTTAGTTTGAACTGGGGGGTTAGTGTGGACCAGCCCTAAGTAAGGCCTTGTCTACCAGTATGTTTAGCTATGCAGTACAGTGAAAAGCAGGCTGCGTCCACACTGCACTGTGTGTTCACATATGGCAGTGAAAGGCTCTGGTGGGGGGAAGCAGCGGGACACTACACTACTAAAAATAGCAGTGTTGATGTGCGTAGGCATGTAGAGAGCCATGTAGGGTACGTACCGTAAGGTTCTGGCATGTCTTTACTCTACTCACCTAAGCAGTGCCTCACTGTCTACACTGCTATTTATATCCAGGCCAGGGGGGCATGCAGTGTATGTACTCTAAACACCACCATTAAATGCAGAAATAGACAAAAAGAGAAATTCTAGACTCCCTGGGTTATCAAATTACAAGGGTTCAATAATTGTTTTTCTACAGAATTAATTGTGAGCACCTGGGTATCGTTATCAATTTAAAAGAAACATGACCAAGTATCCTTATAACCTTATAACTCTTACTGAGGATGCTTGTCAGTGGGAGTTTGGATTGAGTGACTATAGTGGGAGCTTTGCGCACCAAGAATCTTCTACAGCACAGTATGAAGGAGTCTCCTGGAAAGTGGATTGGGAGGCTGCAGGGAGAGGACAAGCAGTGTACGCCAGCATTCATTCACAAAAGTGCCTGCACTCCCTCCTAGGCTGTGGTGCTAGACAGAGTCAGGGAACACTTGCTCTATGCACTATGTTCCCCTCTTAGAGTACCATCGTTTACAAAGCAGTATGATCAGAAGTTATTGCTGTGGTGAGCAACTTTCCCTCTGAAGCTTTGATACTCCACAGAAGGTTCTGAGCACTGGGTAGTTTCCAGGGCCTGCCATGCTATCAGTGACTGAGCGCGAAAGAGATGCAAAGCGGGCTGAAATCCACAGGCCTTTTTCCTGCTCGTCTCCTGGATCCTCATGCTTCATGTGATCTTCAGCCCATGCCCCCTTTCAGATCTACAATTACCCCAGGCTCCACATCTCAAGAAGGACAATACAGCAGAATGGAGGGGACCCACATCTCTAATTAATAATTTGCATTACTGTAGTCAGGGCTGGCTCCAAGCACCAGCTTGGCAAGCAGGTGCTTGGGGCGGCCACTCTGGAGAGGGGCGGCAGGTCCAGCTATTCGGCGGCAATTTGGCGGACGGTCCCTCACTCCCGCTCGGAGTGAAGGACCTCCCACCGAAGTGCCGCCGCAGATCGCGATCGCGGCTTTTTTTTTTTTTTTTTTTGGCTGCTTGGGGTGGCCAAAACCCTGGAGCTGGCCCTTACTGTAGTGCCTAGTAGGTCCTTTCTTTTCACCCCTTTTTTCACACAGTGCGGGATATCAGCCTAACTGAATAAATAACCAACACCACATTTAAGATTAAATTTCAACCATCAGTAATAGAGTGCAGTCACTGTTGCTGAGTTAATACTGCTTGTATTCTTGCATTTGAAGTCACTATAGTATGTTATTTCATTTCAAATCTCACAAGCTTTTTTTTTAATGGCTTTTTTCCTTATTCTGGGCAGCAACTTAATCAGGATGATAGGCAGTCTGCAGAGGTGTCCTAGCTAAGAGGATTTAACTGTCTCAAATTGTCAGTTTTACATTTCTCCTCGTTGTTATAACTACGATGTATTCTTCTTTTTATAACTGGGCACATTTCCATTTTTTATCCTTCCTCCATGAATACTCCTTGAATGTGATCTCACAAGAATGAAATACAAAATTTAAATGACACTTCCTTACATGAAACTTCCCTTACCCAATAACTGTATTCCCTTAGCACCCTCATAATGGAATGAAATGGACTTCTTCAGTATTTTGTAAACCCCTGAGTTATACACACAGCTCACTTGACTTATGGAGAACTATTCTCCAGCTCAAGTCAGTTCTCTGTATGTCTTAGGAAATACTTGGAAGCTTGGGGGACTGGACTCCAAAAGCTCAGCTCTACCCTCTTTTCCCAGTGACTCACTTGTAAAATCAGTTTCTACATTTGAATATCCAGCTTCTACAATGTACTAGACTTCTGGTTTGTTGTGAGACTGCATGGATTGCAAGTAAGGGAAAGAGATCCCATAAAGAGAAGTGATGCTCAACTTTTACCTGATTCTCACTTTGCAGAAGAGTAAGTTAAGATAAAAGCAACACTTGAAGGGAAGAAGTCTATGTATTTGCATTTGCATTTCTTCATTTTGGTTGTGGATGCTGCATAGTACCATGAAGTCAATCTGGAAGGCAATTTTTAGTCACTGCAATCAGTCTGTCAACAGGGGTCACTGACTACATAAGAATACAGTAGTCTGGATGTTCAACTGACTTCTAGAATTACATCACCAAAAAGCTGTTTGCACAGAACTAAAAAGTTATTTATGCTGTGAATCAGCAGAATAACATTTACCTAATAGCATTCTTGTAGGAAGGCCTCCACCTACAGCAATAGTTTTCTGTATTTATGTGAGATCACAGTGAACAACTAGGTTACACAGTACATACAGAAAAGTATTTCAAATGCAAGGATTGAGACATCATCCCTTTGAAAATAATTGTAACTTTAGTTGTCTTGATTGTGGAGTCTCATGTTCCTTTCATGGCTTCCAACAAAAACAAATAGAACTAAATAGAATAGAACACCTTCATTCGGGGCTTTCCTACGAACTGTATCCCACATACATACAAAGTACAAAGTTAAATAAAATAATAGTTGAGGAAGATTAGTGTGCAGGCAAGTTTAAGTCATATCACTTTAATTATACCAGTATAACTATAGCAGTACCATCCCCCTAGTGTTAATACAATTATATTTGTATAACTTATTCTTGTATGGAAAGGGGAATAAGCTATAAAAATGCTTATACCGGTGTCACACTGTCTGGAGTGGCTCACAACCATGAGTGCCTAGCTGAGGACAATGTCAAAAACAGTGTGCGGAGATATAGGAAGAAGGGGACACACATCAGGGCCCAAATGTGGCTCTGGGTGATCACTACTTCCCACCACCCAAAACAGATGTAATGAGGTTAAGTGGTGTCCGTATAAAGAAATTAAAACTACTGATTATTCCTCAAGACAGGCTTTTAATGACTTACAGCTATAAATGCAACACAGAAGACAAGCACAAGTAGAAGTAAACTTTTACTACTATTTTTAATACTGCAGCATTAATATAATCTGAGATCAAATTATCCCGACACTACCATTTTTAATAGTATAGTGTCAGTACAACTTGAGATCAAATCAGCTCAGCAACCCAGACTTCTTTATTCCGTTACCTTATTCTGCATGCAACCAGACTATTTTATTTTAAAACCTTACCCTACCGAGAATATGTTACCTTTTAGTCGACCGCTCTTTGCACTGGCCAGGTACAGATAGTCGGTGTGATTCAGGTTTCCTCGGTTCAGGGGGTGTGGGTCAGACCGATCAAAGAGAATAACCTCTTAGACCAAGACACACACACACGCCCACCTGAGGCTCTACACATTTAATCTCATCTGCCCGCTGTGTTTTGAACCAGGTCAACCAATCAGGTTAGGCCAATTCTTTAATATGGTTAGCATTGTTGCTTTGGCTGTATAATTTATGCTTACTTATTTTCTTGCAGCCAATTGTCGTTTTAGTTTTATAAGTTATGCACAAGGAGATAACTTGTGTCCATATAGCCCATTGTCTCAACAGTGGTTTGTCTAATAGCCAAATGTTCTAAATATGGTCAATGTGGGCTAGACAAGCTGTGCCCGGGGGGGGGGGGGGGGGGTACAAAACTTATCTCACTTTATAGGAGTTAGCATAATGTGGTAACTGGTAGCAGAGCATTTTGACCACAAGTCTGTTTCCTTTTGCAAAGCTTGCTTCTTAAAGCTAATTCTACAAGGTTTGCTTTGTGAAGCTTCCAGAAGTTTTAGGCCTAATACTGACAATACTATTGTTATTTTTAAGCTTGACAACACTCTTGTTCAAATTAATCACACAAGGCAGACACCCCGAACTGATGGTGTATTCTACAATTAGATTTCACCAAGCCAGTAACAAAGGTGAACTCCTGGATTACTATAACAGCCTTACCACGGAGTCACAAACAGTCCCCTTGGACTCTCCAGTCTATCTTGCCACCCAAACAAACTGGACTTAATGATAAATTGTCACTTGCACCAAAAATCACACCACATTCAGGTTGCTTCCAGT
Source organism: Emys orbicularis (assembly GCF_028017835.1). Lineage (NCBI taxonomy): Eukaryota > Metazoa > Chordata > Testudines > Emydidae > Emys > Emys orbicularis. The sequence continues at coordinate 33,476,777 of NC_088685.1, forward strand.
CCCAAGAGACCAGTCACTTAGCCCCAGATCAGTTGGCTCTCTGGATCTTACACCAAAGACAATGCCTGGAGCCCAGTGGTGAGCTGGAACCGGTTGTTAAATTTAGAAGCCGGTTTAGAACTGGTTGTTAAAGGGGTGGGCAAACTCCGGTCCGCGGGCCATATCCGGGACCGTCCTGCCCGGCCCGCCTGAGCTACTGGCTGGGGAGGCTCCCCCGGCCCCTCCCACGCCTTCCCCCCCTCTCGCAGAGACTTAGCGTGCCGCGCCGCTGGCGCCAGCGCTGTGGACCGCTCCTGGGCAGCTCTGCAGCTCCTGCCGCTTTGAGCGGCATGGTAAGGGGGTGGGGCTGCGAGCTCCAGCGGGCCGCGTGGCATCCATACATGCTGCCCTGAGCAACATGGTAAGGGGGCCAGGGCTGGGAGGAGGGGTTGGATAAGGGGCAGGGAGCGGTTGGAGGGGGCGGAGGTTCTGGGGTGGTGGTCAGGGGACGGGGAATGGCTGGGTTGGGTAGGCGTGGGAGTTCCGGGGGTCTGTCGGGGTGGTGGTGGATGGGGTCGGGGTTGTCGGGACAGGGAGCGGGGCGAGTTGGGTAGGGGGTGGGATTCTGGGGGGCAGTTAGGGTGGGGGGGTCTCGGGAGGGAGTGGTCAGGGGACAAGGAGCAGGGGGGAGTTGATGGGTTGCAGGTTCTGAGGGGGGCAGTTGGGGGCAGGACATGGGTGGGGGTCGGATGGGGGGGCAGGCTGTTTTGGGAGGCACAGCCTTCCCTACCCGGCCCCCGATACAATTTTGCAACCCCGATGTGCAGGGCCAGCTTTAGGAAGTGCGGGGCCCGATTCGAACAGTTTCGACAGGGCCCTGGCAGGGATGACTAAAAAAAAAAACACGTTAAAAAACATGTGGGGCTTGTACTCACCAGGCGGCGCTCTGAGTCTTCGGCGGCACTTCGGCAGCGGGTCCTTCACTCACTCCAGGTCTTCGGCGGCACTGAAGGACCCACCGCCGAAGTGCCGCCGAAGACCTGGTAGGGAACCAGTTGTTAGGATTTTGGCAGCGCATCACTACTGTAGCCAATCCTGTAATAAACTATCTATCTAAAGGTTTATTAACTAGGAAAAAGAAATCAGAGTTATTTACAGGTTAAAGCAAGCAAACATATAGACACCAATGAGTTACCATCTAAAGCCTAAGGGTGACTGAGTTGTAGTGATCTGTCAATTCAAAGTGTCTTTCAGGGCAGACCCAGGAGGCTGCCCCTGGGGATCTCTGGCTTCAGTTTAGAATCTCTGGCCCTTCAGAGTTTGAACAGCCAAAAGATGCAGTTTCTTCTTGTCTGGGGTTTTTATTCCCTTGCCTGGGAGTTCAAGATGATGGGATGAGTTCACTTGCAGGTCTCCTCTTCATGGGTGGTGGGTGAGCAACCAACAAAGTCCTTTTGTCCTCTGATGTTCCACAATGGTTTGTCTGGTGTCTATGGGCCTTCTTTTGTTGGACAAGAGAACACTTCTTATGGTGAACTAGTATTTCACATTTGGTAGTGTTTCTCTCCTGACTGTGGGGGTTTACAGTTTCAGAGCAAATGCTTAAATATTACTATATAACATGGTGTCAAGTATCAGAGGGGTAGCCGTGTTAATCTGGATCTGTAAAAAGCAACAGAGAGTCCTGTGGCACCTTTAAGACTAACAGATGTATTGGAGCATAAGCTTTCGTGGGTGAATACCCACTTCGTCAGACGTCTGACTAAGTGGGTATTCACCCATGAAAGCTTATGCTCCAATACATCTGTTAGTCTTAAAGGTGCCACCGGACTCTCTGTTGCTTTTTACATATAACATGGGATATAGATTAATGGGAGATTAATGCATGCAGCAACATACAAGCATTTCATAGAGTCTAAATACAAAATACATTCTTATAAGATCAATTCCTATTTTGAGCAAAACTAACATACAGGTGACCTGATCTGGTCTCCAGCTATGGGTTTGTCAGTTCTTAGCTAATGCCTGCAGCCTGGGCAAGAGCTGGCCTGCGAGCATCACAACTGGTATAACTGTGCCACAATAGGGGTTGTACCAATATTTCAGTAAAATAAAATCACACCTCTAGCCAAAATAGTTATACCAGTACAAAAGAGTAGTACCAGTAGAGCAGGCCTGAGGGCTTGCTTACATAACTCCGCACTCTGGACTGTGGGGGTGTGATTTGTAGAATGCAACACACTGGTGCACTCTTATTCCCTGATGTGGACCCTGCAGGTGCCCACTAAATGTTCCTTAGTGTGCACTGACATAGGCAAACTGTCATAGGCAAGGGAGTCAAGATACATATTCACGTGGGTTTTGAAAACAGATGGAGAGACGATGAAATAGGAAGATTACAGAGAGTTGATCAGGAGAAGGTTCTAGCACCAGCAGTGGTCAGATTGTCTAAAGGGGTAGAAGAGCCTGGGCACAAGAATGGAGATTGAGACAAAAGGCCAGATACTGCTCTCAGTTACACAGAGGGTTGTCTACACAGGGATGCTCTGGAAAATTAATCCAAATTAATTTGTACATTGGATTAGCTAAACCTCATTAAATCCCTGAGTGGGTGCTGATATCCAGAATTAAAGTGGCCTTAATTTGGTTTATCTTAATTCCCTTTGGAAGTGAATTAAACTAAACTGAGGCTATTTTAATTCTGAATGAAAGACTTCCTTTAAAAAGTGGAAGTCAAATCCTAGTGAGGTAAATAGAAAGGAGCATAAACACTGCCAGATTAAGTGTAAAAATGTAATAAGAAAAGCCAAAGAGGAGTTTGAAGAACGGCTAGCCAAAAACTCAAAAGGTAATAAAATGTTTTTTAAGTACATCAGAAGCAGGAAGCCTGCTAAACAACCAGTGGGGCCCCTCGATGATCGAGATACAAAAGGAGCGCTTAAAGACGATAAAGTCATTGTGGAGAAACTAAACGAATTCTTTGCTTCAGTCTTCATGGCTGAGGATGTTAGGGAGATTCCCAAACCTGAGCCGGCTTTTGTAGGTGACAAATCTGAGGAACTGTCACAGATTGAAGTGTCACTAGAGGAGGTTTTGGAATTAATTGATAAATTTAACATTAACAAGTCACCGGGACCAGATGGCATTCACCCAAGAGTTCTGAAAGAACTCAAATGTGAAATTGCGGAACTATTAACTAGGGTTTGTAACCTGTCCTTTAAATCGGCTTCTGTACTCAATGATTGGAAGATAGCTAATGCAACGCCAATATTTAAAAAGGGTTTTAGAGGTGGTCCCGGCAATTACAGACCAGTAAGTCTAACGTCGGTACTGGGCAAATTAGTCGAAACAATAATAAAGAATAAAATTGTCAGACACATAGAAGAACATAAATTGTTGGGCAAAAGTCAACATGGTTTCTCTAAAGGGAAATCGTGTCTTACTAATCTATTAGAGTTCTTTGAAGGGGTCAACAAACATGTGGACAAGGGGGATCCAGTGGACATAATGTACTTAGATTTCCAGAAAGCCTTTGACAAGGTCCCTCACCAAAGGTTCGTAGGTAAATTAAGTTGTCATGGGATAAAAGGGAAGGTCCTTTCATGGATTGAGAACTGGTTAATCCACAATAGGGATTAACCAGTTAAAAGACAGGGAACAAAGGGTAGGAATTAATGGTAAATTCTCAGAATGGAGAGGGGTAACTAGTGGTGTTCCCCAAGGGTCAGTCCCTAGGACCAATCCTATTCAACTTATTCATAAATGATCTGGAGAAAGGGGTAAAAAGTGAGGTGGCAAAGTTTGCAGATGGTACTAAACTGCTCAAGATAGTTAAGACCAAAGCAGACTGTGAAGAACTTCAAAAAGATCTCACAAAACTAAGTGATTGGGCAACAAAATGGCAAATGAAATTTAATGTGGATAAATGTAAAGTAATGCACATTGGAAAAAATAACTCCAACTATACATACAATATGATGAGGGCTAATTTAGCTACAACAAATCAGGAAAAAGATCTTGGAGTCATCGTGGATAGTTCTCTGAAGATGTCCACGCAGTGTGCAGAGGCGGTCAAAAAAGCAAACAGGATGTTAGGAATCATTAAAAAGGGGATAGAGAATAAGACAGAGAATATATTATTGCCCTTATATAATCGATGGTACGCCCACATCTCAAATACTGCGTATGGATGTGGTATCCTCATCTCAAAAAAGATATACTGGCACTAGAAAAGGTTCAGAGAAGGGCAACTAAAATGATTAGGGGTTTGGAAAGGGTCCCATACGAGGAGAGATTAAAGAGGCTAGGACTTTTCAGCTTGGAAAAGAGTAGACTAAGGGGGGATATGATAGAGGTATATAAAATTATGAGTGATGTGGAGAAAGTAGATAAGGAAAAGTTATTTACTTATTCCCATAATACAAGAACTAGGGGTCACCAAATGAAATTAATAGGCAGCAGGTTTAAAACAAATAAAAGGAAGTTCTTCACACAGTGCACAGTCAACTTGTGGAACGCCTTACCTGAGGAGGTTGTGAAGGCTAGAACTATAACAGCATTTAAAAGAGAACTGGATAAATTCATGGAGGCTAAGTCCATTAATGGCTATTAGCCACGATGGGTAAGGAATGGTGTCCCTAGACTCTGTTTGTCAGAGGGTGGAGATGGATGGCAGGAGAGAGATCACTTGATCATTACCTGTTAGGTTCACTCCCTCTGGGGCACCTGGCACTGGCCACTGTCGGTAGACAGGATACTGGGCTAGATGGACCTTTTGTCTGACCCAGTACGGCCGTTCTTATGTTCTAAGGTGTTCACACAGGGATTGAAAGCAGTTTAACTAACCCATTGCAGATTCACACCTTTTAGTTAATCTGGATGGATTTTCCTGGATGTCTCAGTGTAGACAAGGCCTGAGATAAATTACTGAACCAAAGACACCACCATGTATTGAGTGAAATACTGACAATATAACCCATGGTTTTACAATCCAGACCCATTTGGGCCATTTAGAACAAAGCTGGGCAAAAATATTGGTAAATGTAGAAATATTTATGTCTGCAATATAGAACAATCTTTCACTGGCAGGGAGATGGACTACATAACATAAGACTCTTCCACTATCTCTAACTTCTGTGATTCTATGTTGCATTAAAACATAACAGAATTACCTTTTATTTTAATTCCTCGTATTATATGCCCATAGAGGTCTTCTATATTCCTATGGGCCATTTATGCTCAGCTCTTACAGTGTGTTTATATTTTCAGAGTGCTGCTCAAATCTTAACTAATTAATACTCAAAGCATCCCCGTGGGACAGGTAATGATTATCCCAGTTTTACAGTGTGGAAAACAGAGTCACAGAAAGGTTAAGTGACTTGCTTGAGGCCACACAGACACAGCCAAATCAGCAGTCAAGCTGCATTTAAAGTTCAGGAATCCCCGACTCTCAGTCCTTTGTCCATTCTTTCAGAATATATTATTGTGTTGTCAAATACCACCTATCTGGAGTTTATGGTACCTGAGAGCCTCCTGCACGAGCAGCATGAAGTCATCCTCTTTCTGAGGGTGGAATAGGAAAGAGGTGGGATATGGAGGATACACACACACCCCCGGACAAAAAAACTCAGAGGCCCTGATTCTAATTTACACTCTGCTCTGGAAGTGTAAAAGGATCTTAAAATGCATGTAAATGTAGCTAACACCAAGCAGTGAATAAATGTAAATGAGAATCAGTCCCTATATATGTTGTTTTGTTTTCTACCCCGTTTTCTAAAGTCCCCACAACTGCCATCCTGTCCTGCTTGGCTTTGTGTTGGTAATAACTGTTCACTGACGTGGTACATCAAAGGAGTTGCTCACTTGCACAATGTGGCCAATGTGACAAATAGAATTCTCTTAAAATATTAAAGATATGAAGCTTTTGTTTCCAATGACTGCTTAAAATGGTAAATGAGCATCATTAAATATATATTTCAAAAAGATGAAGTTGCTTTGAATATTTCTTGTCAAATGTTTGACAGAATGTTTTGCTATATTGATTCTCACTATAGATTATATTTAAATAATAAAAAAACAAATGAACAGTTTGTTCTATAACTTCTTTAACAAATCTTTCCAAAAGTCAGCATTTAGAGCCTTCTTTGATATGTGCATATTAATGAAATGTGTTCACTTTGCCCAAGAACATGAAAAAGTAATTCCTTTATTAAGTGTTTTCATTTGCATGTTTAATGCAAGTATGGGAATCAGTCAGATATGAATTTAATACATACTTACCCTAGTTGATACTCATTATGTCATATTGTGGCCTATACAACAGTGCTAGAAAAAAGTAATCTTGATGGAACAAGAGTTGAGGGAAGGTAGGTCAAATTGACTCACGAATTTGAGCAAGAAGTAGTTAGGTCAAATGTCTGAGGGAGCCAGTATTTTTTTACTATTATATAAAATATATTTTAATATTTATATCAACATTAACATATTCAATACCAATAAAAACCCATAAATATTCATACACTTAATTTCTGTTAAAATTGCCCATTCCATGTCCCACTAGTGGGCCCAATCCTGTAGTTCTGATGCAGTTAAAACTCCCAGTGAAGTCAATATTGCAGGACCTGTTCCTGCTCCCATTGAAGTCAATAGGAGTTATGCCATTTGTTTCAGTGGGAGTAGGACTGGGCCCTTTGTGAACTTTCCTTTACTTGTCCTGCAGGAGTTTGACTCAGTAGTTTAGGAAGAGCTGGTTACAGTCCTCAGGGACTAAATCTTGTTTTTAGCGCCAACCCCAAGTAGCTAGTCCCCCACGGAGGCTGTAGAAAAGGAATGGAACCATGCCAAGGATGCCACTGCAGCCCAGAAACTAAAGTAGCCCTCATCCCTTCTGCTCCCCATTTGGTTAGGGACAATGGTCAGTGGCTCCAAGTTGAAGCAGGTGGAAATCCCTCCCCAAAATCCCACTGAGTTAGGAAATGCAGGGAGCCCTTGCCGGGCTGGGTGCGGTGGCCTAGAAGCTGGGAATCCAGTTTTTCAAACCTTCTCTCTCTCTCTCTGCATTTCTGTATCCTCTGAAGAAGGGACAAGATTTGGCCCCAAAAGGGCCCATTCAGGGCTAAACACTAGAAGAGATTTGCCAGTCCATGTACATTTTCTTTTTATGAAAAAAATCAAGCAAGGCCTATCTTTGCAATATATATCTCCCTCAGGCAAGTAGAGTTTTAGTGGGACTACTCACGTGAATAAGGTGAGCAGCGTTCGACCTGTCACAGGGCACATCTTGAATTTTAGCCTAGGTAGCATGACACAGGAAACTAGGACACGCCAGCCAAATTTTATAATCAGTGAGCACAACCAAACAGACTGTATAAAAATGCTTATGGGAAAATTATATTTAATGTGGGCATTTACAGGTTGCATCCGAACCTTAAAATACCTCTCAATTCCCATGGTGTATCCTTCTGATCTTAATGTAATTCCAAGTATGGATGTGCAAGAAATCCGAATTATGCCTTGTAAATGTAACTCATATTAATATGTATGGGTCTTTGTTCCCTTCTAGTGGCTGGTCCTCATAAGAAGTTATGAGTCTACTGCTTCTAGTTCAGAGTCAGTCCTTTTGCTCAGGCAGTATTGGTGGTGGTTGTAGATTGAAAGGTCCTAGGTTCAATCCTGCTGATGACCCATCCAGGTGGTTGTTATGTTATATATAATTTTCTTCTGTCAATGGTGAACTGGATGGCTCAAGTGATTAGTAAAAGCCAAAAGGATATACCCACAACAACATTTTGAAAAATTAGTCAAAAAATTGAGATATTCTAAATGTGTCCCTTTTCAGGATTTGCTATACTGCCACAAAAATTCTGCTTTTGTTGAATTTCTTTGCATCTGCTGCTGATGGATTTGGAAAAGATTATTCTGATGCCAGTTTACTGGAAATAGATGAATGTGCTGTCACAGAGCCCAGGAGTGATAACAATAGGAAGGAGCGGTACTGATGAGGATTTAGAGACTTGAGTTAGTGGCCAGGTGGGGGCACTACAGGAGTAGGGGAGCTGCATAGGCAGCCCAGTGTAGTGTCATGTAAATCAGAAACAAAAATAATACCAATTGAATTCAATGCCCCAAAAAGCACCACCAGGGATGGGGATGGATCATTTGATAAATTCCCTAGTTATTAGAACATAAAAATGGCCATGCTGGGTCAAACCAATGGTCCATCTGTGACGTTGCACTCCATAATGTTTTATGGAAATATGCTTATAAGTACAGTATGAATATGATGTAACTGGAATATGCTTTATGCAAAAGGTCTCTTGTAAGGTATCATTACAAAGCTTATAATCTACTGAGTGTGTTCATCCTATTTGTATGCATGTATCATTCTTGTATCTAAAGCTAGTAATATGAAGTATAACTCAGGTCCTATTGTAACTATGCAAAGTGTGGGCCACTAATGGTGGTTTAGAATCTTGATGGCTCCCATTGACTAGGACAATTGGTTGTAAATGGCTCTGTTTACTTGCAAACCTTCCGGTGTATGTGCAGGCCAGCCTTGGAAGAATGGAGGCTGGGGTCTCACAGGACATGTGAATATTTCACCTGATACTGCAATCCATCTTAAACCTGGTGCTTTTCCATTTAGAAGGAGGGTTGGGGACCCAGAGAGACAAAAGATTCCCACCTTGTGCCAAAGATATAAAAGGGGGTGGAACAGAACAAAGGGGGCTGCCAGTCATGAGAACACCCCTGTTTTCCACCTAAGATGGCTGCTGTAACTAACAAGAACTGTACCAGGGAAAGGATTGGGCCCAGACTAGGAAGGAGTCTAGTCTGTGAAAGAAGCTTATTGGAACATCTCTGAGGGTGAGATTTTACCTGTAAACAGTTTCTTAACGTATTAAGCTTAGACTTGTGTGTTTTTGCTTTATTTTGCTTGGTGACTTACTTTGTTCTGTCTGTTATTACTTGAAACCACTTAAATCCTACTTGTTATACTTAATAAAATCACTTTTGTTTATTAGTAAACCCAGAGTAAGTGATTAATACCTGGGGGAGCAAACAGCTGTGCATATCTCTCTATCAGTGTTATAGAGAGCGGACAATTCATGAGTTTACCCTGTATAAGCTTTATACAGAGTCAAACGTATTTATTTGGGGTTTGGATCCCATTGGGATCTGGGTGTCTGGGTGCTGGAGATAGGTGACCTGCTGAGCAGTTTTTGGTTAAAGTCTGCAGCTTTGGGGGTGTGGACCAGTCCTGGGTCTGTGTTGCAGCAGGCTAGCATGTCTGGCTCAACAGGGCAGGGTTCTGGAGTCCCAAGCCGGCCGGGAAATCAGGCTCATAGGTAATTCTAGCACGTCAGGTGACAGTCCCAAGGGGGTCTCTGTGACCGAACCCATCACACCGTCTAGCCCAGTATCCTATCTTCCAACAGTAGCCAGTGCCAGAGGCTTCAGAGGGAGTGAACAGAATAGGGCAAATACTGTTAGTTATTACTGATAGGAACCAATAATGAAAGCCTGGAAAAAAACCTCACTTAAGGGCATAAATAATCCCAAACCCAAGCGCTTTGGAGGACAGGATTAAAATTCAAAATGATCTTGACAAACTGGAGAAATGGTCTGAATTAAATAGGATGAAATTCAATAATGACAAATGCAAAGTACTAATCTTACAAAAGGAATAATCAATTGCATAAATACCAAATGGGAAATGACTGCCTCAGAAGGAGTACTGCAGAAAAGGGGGTTATAGTGGATCCCAAACAAAATATGAGTCAACAATGTAATACTTTTGCAAAAATAGCTAATATCATTCTGGAATTTATTTGTAGGAGTGTTGTAACCAAGACACAAGAAGTAATTCTTCCTCTCTACTCAGCACTAATAAGGCCTCAGCTAGAGTATTGTGTCCAGTTCTAAGCACCACACTTTGGTAAAGATGTGGACAATTTGGAGAAAGTCCAGAGGACAGCAACAAAAATGATTAGAGGTCTAGAAAACATGACCTATGGGGAAAGATTGAAAAAATTGTGTTTGTTTAATCTGGAGAAGAGAAAACTGGGGGGGGGGGGACACATGATAACAGTTTTCAAGTACATAAAAGGTTGTTATAAAGAAGTTGATAAATTGTTCTACTTAACCACTGAGGACAGGACAAGATGTACTGGGTTTAAATTGCAGCAAGGTTAGACATTAGGAAAAACTTCTAATTATAAGGGTAGTTAAGCACTGGAACAAATTATCTAGGGAGGATGGCGAATCTCCGTCACTGGAAGTTTTTAAGAACAGATTAGACAAACACCTGTCGGTGATGGTCTAGATAATACTTAGTCCTGGCTCAGTGCATGTGACTAGAGTAGATGACCTATCAAGGTCCCTTCCAGTCCTATATTTCTATGATTCTATATGTAAGCATATCAAAGGATTGCTTTTAATTGCCTTTTGGTGGCTGGCTCCACCCTCATGTACAATTTTTTAAAGGAGGGAGCCCATGAAAATGATGTTCCATGCATAGCTAACCCCTCCCCACCATCTAATTTAAAAAGACAGCCAACTGTACAATGTTTCTGACAAACAACACAGTACAACGTCACAATCGGAAAAGAGATTACTGGACAACAAGGGACTAACTGCATATTTTTAAACATTAACAAGCACATTTTTACCAGCCCTTAAAAATCAGAGCACAAAAGAATTCATTATCTTATCATCTTTAACTAAAGAATTATCAGCAACCTCTGTAATAACTAGCAGCAGCATTTTTGCAAAATATATTCCACCAACCAGAGGTAAGTGACCAAGACCAACCAGGGCCGGCTCTACCTTTTTTGCTGCCCCAAGCAGCAAAAAAAAAGCACACACCCCCCCCCGCCAAGCGCCGCTGGAACCCCCCCCCCGAGCACCACGCCCCATGCCGCCCCCCCGGAGCGCCCCCCCCTGCGGAATGCCACACGCCGCCCCTAGCATGTGCTTGGTGCCGGCCCTGAGACCAACAATGGGAAACATCCATACTCAACAATCAGCAAAGAGATTCAGTTTAGGATTTTGGTGATGATATATAATGCCCATGTGGTCCTTGACAGTTCTGTCTTCCTCAATCTTCCTCCAAATCTGAGGTTGGCTGGGTTATCCTTGTTTTCTGTCCCATGGCTTTATCTGGTTCAGAGATCCTATATATGTAGCTACTTCTCTGACTATATCTGCTAAAGTACCCCAGTAACTGTCTTCAGAGGCAAGGTGTAAGGTCTCCTGGTCTGGGGCAATTCATCTTCAGCCATTTAATCCTCACTTCCCCCACAAACTCTCTTGTTTTTTTGGGTGTTTTTTTTTTTTTTCCTTTGTCCTAGCAGATAAGCTGCTTTTCTTTGTGACTCTGAGCCCAGCTTCATTTTCATAGAATATCAGGGTTGGAAGGGACCTCAGGAGATCATCTAGTCCAATCCCCTGCTCAAAGCAGGACCAATCCCCAGACAGATTTTTGCCCCAGATCCCTAAATGGCCCCCTCAAGGATTGAACTCACAACCCTGAGTTCAGCAGGCCAATGCTCAAACCACTGAGCTATCCCTGCTTTCATTTAAGCATTCTGAAAAGGTTTTGTACAGCTGCCAGAATCATGGGGCTGGGATGGCCTAGGTATGTGAACAAACAAAGAAATGTTGAGGAAAATGTTAGCACCAGGATTACAAGACCCCTTGAATTAAATTACCCCAGTATTTTCTTCCAACTTTTAGTGAGGTTTTGAATAAACTGAGTGTGCATATAACATGATGAAAACAAATGGGGATGTTTATTTGGACATACACTACTATAAATCGCATGAATATTCATCTCTATTCCATAAATCCAAAGTGCTAAACCATGTGTTTCACACTCTGACTTCACTGGGAGCTTTCTTTAAGTAAGCACTAAAGTTCAGATCATAGTGGATCCCAAAACTGAGCAAATGCAGGGCAAAAGCAGCTGTTGCATGATGAAGGGTAGGAATGGTACAGAAGCAGAATTATCCCCTTAAACCTCATGGAAGCACCTATGTGCCCTTATGGAAGTGTCCTATATAGTTTAACTCTTTAGGAGTGTATAGAAATTAATCTAAAAGTGAGGGAATTTCATAGAGAATTCTAAGATTTTTTTTTCCAAAATGAGCCTGTAGAATTATATCAAGGATATTATTTTGTATTAAATTCTATAAAATGGATCAAAAAACCTACAATAAACCTATTATTTTCTATTGAACTCTATAAGAAAAGGTGCGTGAATCTGCAGTTTCAGGGGCAGAAAGGGGCTAATAGGGCTAGTATTATTGATATAACAGGAGCACATACTCTCTACTAGGTGTCCCTCAGAAGCTTCAGGGATTTTCTACACATGATATAATACCATTAGCTTGCAAAGAGCCTCTTTCTTCATATGAAAAATCCCCAATGAAGGATTTCAGCCAAGCAAAGGCAGGGTTCTCATGATAACATGGCTCTCAAGCATTCGATGATGTCATGAGGTCCTTCAAGGTGTCAAGTCTGTCTCTCCTCTTCCTTTCTTCTAACCCAGGGGTGGCCAACCTGAGCCTGAGAAGGAGCCAGAATTTACCAATGTACATTGCCAGAGAGCCACAGTAATACGACAGCAGCCCCTGATCAGCCCCCCCCCCCCCGGCTCCCAGCGCCTCCCACCCACCAGCAGCCCCGCCAATCAGCATGTCCCTTCCCTCCTCATCAGCTGTTTTGTGGTGTGCCGGAGGCTCTGGGGGGGAGGGGAAGGAGCGAGGGCATGGCAGGGGAGGGGGCGGGAAGGGGTGGAGTGCGGGCAGGGCCTGTGGCAGAGCCAGGGGTTGAGCAGTGAGCACCCCCCAGCACATTGGAAAGTTGGTGCCTGTAGCTCCACCCCTGGAGTCCATGCCTATACAAGGAGCCGCATATTAACTTCTGAAGAGCCGCATGTGGCTCCGGAGCCACAGGTTGGCCACCCCTGTCCTAACCCAACCAGAAACCATTTTACCAGTAACTGGACCTTTTGAGGCTGCCCATGCCAATCATTTTGCAGGGATTTAACTGCTTTGCCTGGAAGATAACATCTTCCCAATTCATGGTCCCATTCATATTTATCTGAAGTCCTTTGAAGTTGCCTATCCCAGGTGTCTTATCCTTACCATTTCCTCTTTGCTTCTACCCCCTAACAGTCTCCTCTGATTTAATTCCTGGCAATCCTGCAGAATAATATCACACAGGTAAACTGAGGCACATGTTATATTTTTTAAAATTCAGCTATTTCCCTCATTCTCTACATCATCACTCAAATCTTCTGTCTTTCTCACATTAGGAGTAAGTCAAGCAATAAATTATACGTTCTAGGCAGAGTGATTATATATCAACAAATTTTTGGGTCTGGGATTTTAAAATATCTCAGTCTCATTATAAAAGTAGTCAAAAATGCTTGTAATTTCTATACTATTCTATATAGTGCAACTTACCTACTGCTGAGGTTCTGGAATTCTAGTAATGGTTCTGTTCCTCTGTGCCTTGGACACTCAGATCCTGATCATTACAATGTAGAGGATACAAATATTGAATGATTTACTGCATAAGTTTCTGGACTGAATGCACCTGCCAATGAGTGAGGGAGAGCAAAGTAGCTCAGAAGAGAACTGCGGAACTTCAGCTCTCCTGTCTTTTGATACTCTTCAAAAAACACTTCAGACTAATGTAGATATCTGATTGGGTCTTGACTTTTTTGCCTAAGTAAATATTTTTTGGGAAACCACAAAAGTAAAGCAAAAAACCAAACTTTTCCAAAATTAAAAACCATAACTTAAAATATTGCATAACAATATAACTTGGGTATAATGAATGTGAAAGTGCTTGAAATGTAACTCCATTTAAACTGAGTTGCAGGTCATCATATGACATTGAAAAGGTTAGCATTACCCCAAGATTTACAACATGGTCTCATATTTGAGATCAATGCTACAAGGGATTAATGATCTCCATATACAGACAAATGTCTATTTTTTGGGGGGGTATTTGTATTGTAGATTTGCTAAAACTTTATTAATTTGCAAGAATAAATTCAACGTAAGAACTGATCAATTTAACATTTTAATTATTTGCAATTAATAGCCTATACCAGTTCTCTGGGTTTCTAGCTCACATTGGTAAAGTGATAACATGATCATATCATGAATTATTATTTCTCTATATAGCAGCCAAGTAATCAGAGTACATATAATCTGACTGATCACATGACTAATGAGTGACAGCACCAAAAAAGTGGAGGAATATGAGAAATATAATAACATAACACTAACAAGTATAGTTCACTTGATAAATACTGTCTAGACTGTGACCGTAAGACCATATCATGAAATGGCTGCATCTAAACAGTGTTTTTCCCCTCCAGAAACTAAGACTGAAGCAATGTCTGAATCTGAGAAGTGTTAATTTGTTTTCATTTCAAGACTCAAATATTCAGCATGGGAGACAGATTTTTCATAGTAGGCACTGCACCAGTAACAGATAACTGAGACTCCTGTGGCCCTTGTTTTAGTTTCTGTAGAGGGAGATAGGATTATTAGTTACAACAGCTGCATAACACAACTGATTATATGCCAAGTCCATTTCAGGCCCTTGACTCGAGGAACAATTTATTGTACAGAACACAGAACTAACAAATAACAAAAAACAAAGCCATTCTCCTGACCAGCACAGGCTGCAGCCCGCAGGGGCTTTCCTCTTGCCTCACTCAGCCCTCAGAAAGGGGGGGGGGGGGGACATCCTTCCCTTACATCCCCCGCTGAGTCATGTGACAGGCAGGTTGCCCATCACCCTTTCCTGGCTGTTTTACCCTGTCACAGGATACGAGGAGCCATTTCTCACATGGACACACACACACACTTGTATCCCTGTGCAGAGGCCAGTGTTGATTCTTACACTCCTAATGCACAAAAGCTGGTGGACTCTATTGTCTGCAGCAACACTAGTCCACAGTCCACGGATAGGGAGTGGTGGGGTGAGGGCAAGAACTTGCCTCTTCTCTCCTCTGTGCTGGCCAGTGGACTAGGGAGGGGCATTGCACAATGCACTCTATTGCAGGCTGTCACAGATGATCAGTAAGGCCCTACCAAATTCACAGTCCATTTTTGTCAATTTCATGGATTTTAAAAATCGTAAATTTCATGATTTCAGCTATTTAAATCTGAAATTTCAAGGTGTTGTACGTGTAGGGATTCTGATCCAAAAAGGAGCTGTGAGCGGGGGAGGAGTTGCAAGGTTATTGTACAGGGGGTTGCGGTACTGCTACCCTTACTTCTGCACTGCAGCTGGTGGCGCTGCTGCCTTCAGAGCTGGGCAGCTGGAAAGCGGTGACTGCTGTCTGGGAGCCCAGCTCTGAAGACAGAGCCGCCGCCAGAGCAGCGCAGAAGTAAGGATGGCATGGTATGGTATTATCAGCTTTATTTCTGCACTGCTGCCTGCAGAGCTGGGCTCTTGGTCAGCAGTTGCCACTCTCTGGCCACCCAGCTCTGAAGGCAGCAGCGCAGAAATAAGGGTGGCCTGCTAAGTTCCCTCTAAGCTGCATGGCCGCAGGGCCACACAGCAGCCTATTAAGTGCTGTCCAAGTGCTCAGGGCTGTGGTGGGGAGAGATTCCTCTCCCGCAGCCACGGACCCAACCCAGCCCAGCCACGGACCTGCCACGGCCGGGGGAGAGGCGCCTAGCCTGCAGCCCCAGCCCCGAAGCTGCCGCAGTGGGGAGTGGCGCCCCTCCCCTGCAGGCCAGGTGCTGCTGCGGGGAGAGAGAGCTGGGGGGAGTCCTCTCCCCATCGCAGCTCTGGGGCAGCCTGCACCCCAAATCCCTCATCCCTGGCCCCACCCCAGACCCTGCACCCCCAGCTGGAGCCTTCACCCCCCACACACATTCCAACCCTCTGCCCCAGCCCTGAGCCCCCTCCCACACTCCAAACCCCTCGACCCCACCTGAGCCACATGAATTTTGTTACGTGCACCAATATGGAGGTGATGTGTCAGACATCACCTCCATATTGGTGCACATAACAAAATTCATTCCACACATGGGTGGGAAAATTTAGAGGGAACACTGGTGGCATGGTATGGTATTGCCACCCTTACTTCTGTGCTGCTGCGAGCGGGGTGCTGCCTTCAGAGCTGAGCACCTGACCAACAGCTGCTGCTCTCCAGTTGCCCAGCTCTGAAGGCAGTGCAGAAGTAAGGGTGGCAATACCGTGACCCCCCCCCCTAAAATAACCTTGCGACCCTCCTGAAAATTCCTTTTGGGTCAGGACCCCCAATTTGGGAAGCGCTGATTTCCCCCATGAAGTCTATATAGTATAGGGTAAAAGCACACAAAAGACCAGATTTCACGGTCTGTGATGCGTTTTTCATGGCCATGAATTTGGTAGGGTCCTAATTATCAGACACCACTGCTGTGTATGTTCCACAAGGTTTGTGCATATCAGACATAAGGCTCCATTTTAGTTCTTAAAGTTCAGTGGAACTATATGTAATACTAAGAGATACCCAGGGCTGTATCAGACAACAGTCAAGAGGCACATTCCATTCACTGGTCAAATCCCTGCTTCTGCACGTATAGGAGACAAAGAGGGCCTATGTTTTAAAAGATGGCTTCCGTTTGTGTGTGCATGAATACACACATCTGTGTATACAATATTTATGCACTAACACCTGTGTACATTCTGTCATGCGCAATGGGTATTGCATAGGAATAGTCTATCACCTACATGCCTGTGTTAATACACAGAAAGTGTAACCCAGGTGTGTGTGTGCTGAGGTCAAACTTGCTTATGGGTATACAAGTAGAGGTCGTTTGAGGCCTCACTTAAAACCAGGCCAACTATTGGACCAAATTTGGTTGAGGTAATTTTGGATACATGGTTCTGTGTTGAGGCATGCCATAAAGGTTATTAGCGCATCAGTAGAGTTTATAGTTATATCCATATGGCCCGACAGCAGCCAGTACAGCATATATTGTGCATCAAGGATGTTGCCTGAGATATAAAAGATAAAACGACACTAACAAATCCAGAACTTAAAGATGAAAAGAGAAACAGAAACAAGATGAAAATATTCGTTCTCACCCTATACTGCTCCCTCAAATGCTTTTCAAAATATTTTATTTTCTGCTTCTTGTTGTTTTGGATTGGGTTAGTTTGGGATTTTTTTTTTCAAATTAAATTAAAAATCATGAATATTGGGTCCTCACTTCGCTCTTTTATTTTTTCCCTGGAAGACTATGGCACGGTCCTTCGTGTACTTGAATGGTGATATTGCATGAGGTTATAAGCTGAGCTGCAATTCTCCCTCTTCCTAACTGCTGTCAAGAGCTTAGCATCCCATTCTGCTTCAGCTGGGAGGATGGAGAGCAGCAGTTCATGCCCTATCACTAGTCAGATCATTCCAAGATGTTGTCGTGGTCTTCCAGCAAAACAGGAAAGTGAGATGTTATATGGATCTCAAATATAAAAAAGAAAAGAAGAAAACTTTGTCCCCCTCCCAGAAACAAGAAGGGTAAGACATTTGTGTGAGACTGTCTTTCAGTTCACCTGAAGTCACCATTGGGTGTAGTGTTGTGCAAGGGGAAAACCTTTTCCCTGACATGAGTGGTAGAGGAAAGCTCTTCTGAGTGACTAAGGGTAAAGCATTACAGAGAGGATGGTGCATATTCATTTTTTATAGACCCTTTTTTATCAGCGAGATGGTAAAGCACTAGAAAGGGTTACCTAGGGAGGTGGTGGAATCTCCTTCCTTAGAGGTTTTTAAGGTCAGGCTTGACAAAGCCCTGGCTGGGATGATTTAGTTGGGGATTGGTCCTGCTTTGAGCAGGGGGTTGGACTAGATGACCTCCTGAGGTCCCTTCCAATCAGATTCTATGATTCTATGATGTCCACTCTTCAGTTACTGTGACTGATCTTGCCTTATCTGTGCTATTTTTCATTCTGTGTATAGCTGTCCGCCTTCAACAGTCTGTCACCCACAGTGCCTCATTACTACTGTCTGACTGAGATAGTGGGACAAAAATGTAGGCTGAATTTATTATTTGAAGACAGAAAACTTTAGATCGGTAGGAGAATTCACAGTAGGTATTTGTCGACCTTTAGGTCCTACTAGCCTTTCATCAGCCTTGCTGAGATGGCAAGAGTATTTGATTATTCATAGTGGATTTCGGTGTCTCTCTCCATTTTAGACATTGTAGAGATGTGTCAAAGTAGTCACTTGCACAGAGGTATGCAACAACTTGAAAGTCTGTAAAATACCTTAAGGAAGGCAAATCATCTTCAGAGCACAGATATTTCCCTCACCAACTCAAACTAAATAGCTCCCTGGTATGAATAAGATTAGCAGGATTTGGCTCTCTATTGAAATATAATTGAAAATGTACAAAGCACTTTACAAACCCCACAGAAATGCAGTGTTCCTTCTCCAAAGAATCCTTAATCTAACTCATGTACCCTGAATAATTGTTTAAGCCCAAGAAGTTACAGTCTGAGGTATCATCTCTGAATAAACGTGGGAAAGTTTGGTGAAAGAAGTGGTTTTAAGGCATGATTTGAAGGAGGAGACTCTGGGCCTGATTCTCAGATCTGGCCAAGCTATGTGTGGCACAGGACCTGAAGGGGTCAGGACCAGGAGGGAGGAAAGGTTGGGTTTTTTTGCCAATATTGTAATTTCCCAGTTCTGAAGCCAGCTGGGAGACAGTTCCGTACTCTGCACAATTTAAAGCATCCTCAGCATGTCTAACTTATTCCTACCTGCGTATGGCACCATTCCATCAGCTGAGAATAGAAGTTTCGGCCATGCTTCCTTTCTCCCTGACCACACTTCTTATGGCTTATGCAAGGAGAATTTCCATTTGGCAAAATCTGCCAGGTTTCTGGCCTCTCCATACCAGCAGATCAGATCCACTGAGATAGTCCACTGGCCAAACCCCAATATAGAGGAGGTGTATAAGATGGCATCTATCATTCCTTCTCACCCCACCACCATCCCTTTACCCAGAAGTCCTAGTCACCAGGTTTGTGGGGGGTACATGTAGTGTTGCTTTTTATACAACAAACTTATTATGAGTGAACTACATGGACTTGGTGGAGTCCAAATAACTGTGTTTACTAACTATATACAACATGCAAGACCTAGCTACATATACACACTGCTACTCTGGTATGGTTCTGGTGGCTTCTGAAACAAAGAACGCAGTGCGTTCCACTACAGGGCTTTTAACCTATTTAAAGGGATGCTGTAATTTACAATTTCTGTAAACTATGGTGAGGGCTGAGGATTGTGTTCCTTGTGGCACTCTGAATACGCAGCCTGGTTAATAAGAGGAAAGGATGGCGGAATAGGAGACAAAGTAGATAGAAGATGAAATCATTTTTACTTGTTTTTATTTTTGCACTGCTGCAGCTGGTGCTGCATTTATGTTCTTATTTTCACTTTGAACAGCGGAGGCCAGGAAGCCCAATTCTCATGTGACTTAACTCCGTCTTTTTTTTTTTAAAGTATGTTTCTTTGTTATTCCCAAGGTAAGAACATTTGACAGTAGGTGAGTTTGTCTATTTACAGCCAGGACTGGAGTTTCTATGGTGAAACCTGCCAACATGAGTTTCCTTTGCAAAGCAGAGCATATCCTTTACTGGCAAAAACCTCTTACTGTATTTGCAGTGAGGAAGTGTCATTGTCCCAGATCCGGTATGTTTGGGAAGGGTTTTGTATCCTTAAAGAAATATTTTTAACCAGAAAGGGAGTATTTATACTGTCCAATGAGAATATGTCACTGTATTTTTTTTCTAATCGCCTTAACAGCTTCTGAGGATGTTATTCAAGATATTGGGTCAAGTTTATCCCGACTGATTTTCCTGGAGTTACACCAAGGATGGATACATTGTATAATGTTTAATACAAAAGGAATGTTATAGGTGCAGTATTTTCTGAAAGTTTCCAATATCCTTTTATTATATATACAGCATCATAGGACTGGACCAGGAAGCTGGTGTCTATTCTGATTGTAGGAACTCTATTACTGGTGATAATGCACACAAATAGAAAAACACAAGCTGTCGTAGACTCATAGACTTCAAGGTCAGAAGGCACCATCGTGATCGTCTAGTCAGATACTAGGTTTGCAGGGCTGGCAATAAGAACAACCACCTTGCTTTAAACTGAATATATTTGATCAGGAGTCAATACGAGACAACAAACACGGAACATGACACACTTACATGTAGTGTATTACTTCACTTTAAAGGCCTGATTCTGATCTCACACTATGGATTAGGAGTATGTGATTAAAGTCAATATAGTTGCATCAGTGTAAAATTGGTGGGGGATCAGAGTCAAACCCAAAATGCAGCAGGTGTTTGTTTATTAGTAACTAAAAAGGTTACGAAGGTTTTTTCCACTGGGCTTGGTTATTTAATCATCTGGCAGTTTGCTGATGCCAGGTTCTATAAGGCTCTGATTCAGCAAGGAATTTAAATACAGGCCTAACTTTAAGCACAGAAATGGTCTCATTGAGGTTAATATGGCTGACATGCTTAAAATTAGGCACATGCTTAAGTACTCTGCTGAACTGTGGCCTAGGATATTATAATAGCCGTTTATAACTTTCTTGGCTTGGTTACCTTGACGCCTCCCTCCGGGATTTAAGTGACTATGATTGATATGTTTTACGTAGTTAACAGTAGCTAATAGCTACTTTTCCCCCCTTCACTGAGCAGCTTTGACGCTGCCATGAAGGAATGAGAATTTTATGACTCATCCACTAATTATTAATTTGTTTATACATTTGTGCTCTTATTTTCAAAGTGAGCTGAGTGCCATTGAAGGCAAGGTATTCAGCATCTTTGAAAATGAGACCACTGATACATAAGCACAGACATGACAACATGCCAAAGATATGACAGACTTATATAATCTACACAGGCGAAGAGGCAAGGACAGATCTGTCTCCTGCAAGTGAAGTTACAATATATTCTGTACATACGTATATAGGGAGGCATCTGTACCTGGTGCAAAACCCATTCTCGCCAAATTCTGGGAAAGTTCAAATTTGAATCTGAACTTCCAAGCTCATGCCTATCTTTATAACAGATTAAACCCATAACACCAGATCCAAACCACCACCTCAGATTCGGATTCAAACTTTGAGGCCTGCTGTTATTTCCCATATACACAGTATTATGTGAGGATATGTGCTAGTGTCATGGTTTCATTGGCATGAGTTTGGCATAACCACGTCACTCACAGAGGGCTAAAGAATGAGCTGCAATCTTTTCATTAGTTTCACATACAAGTTTGTATCCCTGGCCCGTGAGAAAATGGTCTAGTGGAATAAAAGGCCTGGGACTGAAAGTTACTAACTCCTGAGTTCTAAATCCTCCTCCACCACTGACTTTCTGTCTGGCCTAAGGTAAGTTGCTTAACATTTCCTCGTCCATAAAATGAGAATAATTATGCTTAGCCCACACGGGTGTTGAACAGATTAATTAGCTGAAGTTTGTACAGCGCTTTGAAGATGTAAAGCACTGTAAGTGCTAATTATTATTCATGGATATTAGCTCCCAGTTTCTGTGCAGCACTTGTGGCTAAGCCACATCTCCTTTAAACCTCATTTTTGGTGGAACTTTCAGCATTGATCAAGCTTCTTAAGTACATAGAAGATTCTACTTGTTCTGTGACTTCACCGCTGCTTCATTTCAACATTTTCTCTATTGTCCCTTTTCCAAGATGCAACCACATTGTCTTTTTGGCATTTATTGCAAGTTCAAGTCAACTACACCTGGGATGGGACGCTCACCCCCACACAGGCCCTGGAAGGGTGAATAAAAGCAAGAGAGGCCAATTAGCCATAGGCTGCACCTGGAGGGGAGCTAGGATTCAATGAGATTTAATTGGGGATGATGCTTACCTGGGCAGAAACAGGCAGGGCTTCCATAAAGTCAGGGAGCTGGCCACACAGAAGAAGGCTGCAGCAGGGAAGCCTGCAGTCTCACTCCCTGATACAAGGTGGGAGAGTAGGAGCCTGTAATAGGAGAGTAAGCAGCAGTCCAGGGAAGGAGCAGTGAGGGCTGAGAGAATAGACCTGAACTGCTGGTTCAAAGGCCCCTGGGTTGGAACCCAATGTAGAAGGTAGGTCTGGGGTCCCTTGTAAGCCGTGGTGGGAGTGGCACCGTCAGCACAGTGGATATGGAGGCTGCCTGAGAGAGGCTCTGGTGAGCTCCCGGAAGGGGAGGGTGATTGACTTGGCTGGAGGGCTAAGCCACGAAGCAGAGGCACTGCAGCTCCTGCCAGCAAGAGAGGGGCTGCAGAGCCAGTGACTGAGGCAATGGGCCGAGCGACTGCTGGACAGCGTGTGGACAGTGGTGAGCTAATTCCCCAGATGAGCCACCAGGAGGTGTCACTGAGTGATGAGTAGCACGTTCCTGTTACAACACCACTTTTCCAAAGTAGCAAAGAGTATCCTCATTAATTCAAAGGGGTCTGCCAGTTGTACAATGTGAGCTGCATAAACTAAGGAGATTAACTCTTGATGGATTGACTACATTATGGACTGAGAAAAACCTTATTTGATACCAAAGTGAAAATTTATCAAACCAGTGTACTAACCATATTACTCTGCCTTCTGGAAGCACCTGCATTAAATGACAGACATCAGAAGGCTGGAGGTAGTAGAGATTAAACTTCTTTGAAAGACTTCCAGTCTAAAGTGGAATGATTTTAAGATGAATGAAGATGTTAAAAAGAAGCTATTATTTCACACTATATACAGTACAGGATTGTGTGCCATCATTCAATATTGTGTTTTTTGGAGAGAAAAGCAAAAGAGGAACATCCCAAGGAAAACTGAGCGTATTTTCAAACATAATTCCTGTCCCATCCAAATAATTACTGCTTGTAAATGCTCTTCTGAAGGCCCTCACACTTAGCTGTGGAGTTATCAGACATCTAGATACAAACAAATGTCAATATATATTTCACTAAGTCTGTTAGTTTCTATCCCATTCAGTACAATTTGCAAAAAAAAAAAAATTAATAAGTGTAAATAAACAAAGTGCAAATTAACCCCAGGCCATCATTAGCTGGCTGATTTCCTCTAGGTGTTGCAGCGGAGTCTCCGGGCTGGGACCAGTCTGTGGACCATTGCTCAGCGTCTGGCACAATGGGCTGCCAGTCCTGCTGCAGTATCAATATTAAATCAGAATCACAAGGCCCTCTCCACCTCCATGCTGTCGCACAAGGACCAAGGGCAATGTGTCCCACATTCTTTCACTGCACTATTTAACTCTTCCACCCAGCCTTTATTCAGATTTCTCCAAGAGAATCACTTCTTCTGGGTCTGGGGTGGCCAACCAGTAGCTCTGGAGCCACATGCGGCTCTTCAGAAGTTAATATGCAGCTCCTTGCATAGGCACCAACTCTGGGGCTGGAGCTACAGGCACCAACTTTCCAATGTGCTGGGGGGTGCTCACTGCTCAACCCCTGATTCTGCCACAGGCCCTGTCTCCACTCCGCCCCTTCCCCTCCCCATCCCTGAGCCTGCTATGCCCTTGCTCCTCCCCCTTCCGAGCCTCCTGCATGCCATGAAACAGCTAATCGGGAGGTGCAGGGAGGGAGGGGGAGGCGCTGATCGGCGGGGCTGCCAGTGGACAGGAGGCACTGGGAACTGATGGGGAGCGGGGGCTGCTGACGTATTACTGTGGCTCTTTGGCAATCTACGTTGGTAAATTCTGGCTCCTTTTTAGTCTCAGGTTGGCCACCCCTGTTCTGGGTGATCAGCAAGTGAGTCAAACATATAATTGTATTTTTTTTAAACTTATTCCCTCCCCAGGGTATTCCAGGGTGCCCTGTCTACTCCAATTGTTTTTCCTCCAGGGATTGTGTGGGTTTTTTTTGTGTGTCTTATAGCACCAAGCCTATTGTCAGTACATAAAAACTAACTAAGCCTCTGATGGTTATTTGGTTGCATGGTGGCTGATTCCCCCCTCCCCCCATGTTCTCTTCCCCTTGCCAACTGATTGCTTCAGAATGGGAAGCCTCCCTAGAGAAACTATTTTTTTAACACTTCTCCAATGTGTCATATTTTCATCCCCTACATTAGCACCCATCTTATCTTGACGACAAGCCAGGGTGATGGAACCATTTGATCAGATAAAATGATTGGTCGGGTGCTCAGAATACATAGGAAGGAGAAATGTGCAATTGGCACTTTCTTTCACCTGAATTTTCTGAAATAATGGGATGCAATTAGCAATCAGAATGCATGTAAGTAGCGTAGCCTGTCGGTGAAATAGTGTATTGTGAATAGAATTTGGATTGTGAGAGACGACTTAATCCTGCTGAGGACCCT
Source organism: Emys orbicularis (assembly GCF_028017835.1). Taxonomy (NCBI): domain Eukaryota; kingdom Metazoa; phylum Chordata; order Testudines; family Emydidae; genus Emys; species Emys orbicularis. Next base: position 33,501,127 of record NC_088685.1, read on the forward strand.
TCATTTCCATCTACTACACTAAAGGCATCAACAGGAGTTGAGGGTTGCTCTGAACCTCATAGGAGGTGCTCATCACCTGGCAGGATCAGTGCCTATACAAGTACTGTAGATGCCTCTTTATTAATTAAAACTGAAACAGGGTAGCTAGCTACTAGCTAATTAAAGAAAAATAAGAGCATGGAAGTTCACACACCATTAAAGGGGGGTAAAATTTTCTGCTTGGCTGAGGATGTTATTCTGTGCATCTTCAATAAGCTTTCCGCTCGATTCAGCTTTCTTCCTCCTGCCTTGCTGTACCAGGTAGTGCACAAACTTAAGTGGGTTGTAATGTCCAGCCCATAAAGAGGAAGGAACTCCTGCTCCAACAAGTAAACTATTATTCACACTAAAACAAGTTAACAAATCTGAAATATTCCAATTTGCTGACGTATTATAAGCCACAAATACCACACAGGAAGATGTTTGTGATCTACGATCTATGAGCCATATCAGGGACGGGGGGGACAGAGGAATACAAGAATGCATTGTTCTTTAAGATGCAGTTTACTAAAACCTACATTTACTCTTACTGTCACTCTTCAATTCATTTTCATTTTAACTCCCTGGGGGGGAAATATGTATATTTCCTGAATGTAATTTTACTTATCAAAGCCAGAAAATTATTCATAAAGTAAAAATATAAATAATTCTAGTATCCCTTTCTTCCTCAGTTGTGGATCTCAACCTCTAAGGGAGTCACTTTCATGAGATTCACTTTTTCTGGTCATCTCAAGTGGAGGTGGTAACATGAAATAAATAAATCACCATCAAGATCACAGACATAATAGAAGTTAGAGAGAAAAAGACCGAGTACATCATCCAGTCTGCCTCCTTTCCAGTGCAGGATTGTTCCCGAGAGTGTAATTTCTAGTGCTGTCCAGTCCCGTTTTAAATATCCCAAGTGCTGGAACTTCTACTCCTTTCCTTGGGAGATTATTATATAAAAGATGACTCATGTCCCCACTACAGAATTAATCAAGCCCACTGTCCAAAAGTGTCTGATTAAAATATTAATATGTGATTCTGATGAAAATATTTTTCTTTACTGGAGTCACACAGCTAGATTTAATATCTTGTTTAAAGATGTGATTGGTGGGGATGCCCTTCTAAAATATTTTGCTGTTAATTCTCCAGTTTTGGTCAAACCTTAAACAAATTAGTAATGAGTGATCTAAATTCATCCTTAGTCTAACTCCACAGTCTTCAGTACAGGTACCCCCAAAAATGTATTTGGCCCAATTTGCTTCCAGCTTGGTAAAAGGCCTTTAATAAAGAACATAACCCCAACTTACTCCTGTGATAGGCCCTGTCCTATGGCAATGTGTCTGACCAAGGAGGGACGTTCTCTGCTCTAGTATAAAATGTTTCCTACAAGTGGAAACATTTGTTCTTGAAGCCTATTGCTCCTCCCTTTTCTCCAAGCTAAGTAACACCGAGGGGAAAGCACAAGTAGGAGAGCAAGAAATGAAGAACGGGTTTTGGAGGGGAAAGTGAGCAAAGCTCAGAGGGAGCTCTCTGCAGCTCGTCACTTTTATCCTGTTGGCTCGCTAACCATGGGGGAGAGAAGAGAAGGCAAACTCTGAGAAGGGTCCCACAGCCCAAGCTGGGTGCTTTGTATTGAATCTGATTTGTGTTCCAGCAACCTTTCCCCCGTGGAATTGAGAACTGGAATAAACAAGCACCAACAATGCAAGATATCATGAGTCACCCTTTAACATAGGGCTGCAAAAAACTACAACCCTAAATTTTAGTCAACCATGCAACACTTGCATTTTTTAATTAACTTTTGATCTGGACTATTGTATTGCAATCTGCTAAAGAGATAGTGTTACCTCAGGGTTAGCACTGAGGGATAATCATAAACATAGGGCCAACACCTGAAGTCCTTGCTTAGGCAAAACACTTATTGAAACCAGTGGGAATTTGAACTTAGGAGTTCTCTACACAACAAAGTTATAGCACAAAAATCTGTTTGGACACTTTTATTTCGGTTAAAGAATGGCTTTTTACAGTTTACCTTAAGCCTGTTCCCAATCAACATAAACCAAATTAAAATGAGCTGAAATAGGCGCGTCTACACAGCCTTTTGCACTGGTTTAACTAAATGCATTTAAATTCACATTGAATTTAATCAGGTGAAACTTCCCTGTTGTGTAAATGTGCTCTCAGTCAAGATCTCAGTGATTATTAAAACTGTATAACCACTAGAAGTTAAACTGAAAGGGCCCTTTTGACTGAGAAACAATTATACAAAAGAATAGAAGCATGGGAATTCCCAGTTAAGGGAGAAGCCACGATATCAAATCTCCAGCTCTGTTTAAAATTAATCTGAAACGTATCTTGTTCTCTTGCCTGTACCTGATTTCTCTCTCTCTCTGCTATACATTTACATAGTTCAATACATCATTCTACCTCTGAATACTGTGTAGGGATACAGAGCCCTCATGCTGCAGTCTGTACAAGAGCCAATTTCCCATTGAAATCCAGCCCATCATTTGTATTAAGAAAACATCAAGGGTCCAATCCTGAGAGCTGCTGAGCATTTCTAAGGGACTGAGAAATCTCACTTCAAGGAGCATGGTTGACAGGTGCCATGTCACAAAATCAGGCCCCTGTTGCTTCCCTGATGTGTCTATGCATTGAAGAACACATGTAATTACTAAAATCTTAATTTCAGCTTTCAGTAGTAATGCTCCATTCTGCCTATCAATGAGAGTTGGGCCCATGTATCTGAAGACAGAATTTGGGCCTATGATGTCTCAGTATTTCCTTTGTAGAAGATGATTAGCATTGACCACTCAAGTCATGTGATATGCGAGAAGGACTCTTTATATGTTTTACACTTTAAAATGCAGCCTCTGCTGAGCATGTGTGGCTGTGAAAGCTCATTTTGATGTCTCGGAGATCTGGGTTTAGACGCAACTTCAGGCCTCTAGTCATCCAGGGTAGCAGAGAACAATCTTCTTCCTCTGTGTGGGTTAAGGATGCTTGAGCTCCATACTGTAGATGGAGCAACAGATCCTATATGTTAGTGATATATTTGCAAGTCTTCCATTCTGTCCTTCCAATATCTCACCTAATCTAGTGGACATCTATTTTTTTTCTTCCAAAATGCCTCTGTTTATAGCTTCTCACTGAAGAATAGGTCTTGGCCTAGATCTTTAATCCATCAGCCTCAAAGTACAGTCCATAGCCTTTAAATTCTGGGAATTTTTAATATAAATTTCTGTTACTAGCAAAAATCACAGGGAAGACCTGTCTGTATAGTGCTGCTATGGTGACCTTAATTTTGTTTCCTTTAGCTTATTTGTAGCCCCTGAAGTCTGTATAAACTGAGACAGAATCCCATTTGACTCTCTGATGGAACAATAATTGTTCAATTTCACAGAAATGCGTTGATTCAAAATACAGCAGTGTGCAATCTAATTTTAGAGTGCTATTTACATTTTTATAGCACATTCCTACAAGTGATGTACATGGAGTCATTTAAAGTGAATAATATATTCTTAAGTCTTAGGCAAAAGACAAAATTTTGTCTAGTTAGTAGATACTACCTATTAGTTCAAAGCTTAATTATATTCTGAGTCAACTCTGATTTACATTTAAATTACAAATTAGATTTTTCTAGCATTAATCGACAATGCTGCTTAAAAAAATACATATTCTATGTCCATGAATAATAATTCAAAACAGACAGTTCTTGTTGGATTATATGACATCCTGATAGTGCATGTTTAATATTAATATCTCCAGAAAGTTTTCTCCATTAGAATATCTAATGTCTTATACATTAAGACATACATTTTAATCCATCATGTGCCTAACTAAGCACATAAATAATCCAACGGAAGTGAATAGAACTACTTGCATGCTTAAAGTTAGACATGTAAGTAACTTGTTGAATCAGGACCTAAATGATCTTCTCTTCCTGCAGCCTCTAGATTTTCCTTGAAGAACTCCCAACCAACTACTGATGTGACTCAACCCTGCATAACTTGTGAGATTTAACAGGATAAGAAGATAAAGTGACCTAATTGTCATAGTTCATAGAAAGCTCCTTGTCATGACAGTCAGGTCACTTTATCTTCTTATCCTGTTAAATCTCACAAGTTATGTAGGGCTGAGTCATATCAGTAGTTGGTTGGAAGTTCTTCAAGCAACAACTAGAGGCTGCGGGAAGAGAAGATCATTCGGGTCCTGATTCAACAAGTTACTTACATGTCTAACTTTAAGCATGCAAGTAGTTCCATTCACTTCTCTTGGATTATTTATGTGATTAGTTAGGCACATGCTTAGTAACATTCTGAATCAGGGCTTCAATTGGTGGCACTAAGTCTCAGAATCAATTATTAATTCACATCCCCATGTGTCCTGCAGGAATAAGGTTACTGTAATTTCTACTTTAGTGAGTAATTGCTTTCATAAATCAGTAAAACTAATTTTTAAAAGTTGCCTTTATCTCCACCCCAGCATGGTGGTAGTGAGCATTATGCTCTTGGAGACACCTTCCTTTGGATGAGAAGAAGAATGAAGTACTTGCCACCGGTGGCACCTGCCACCTAATGATGTCATGGTACTTCCCACAAGAGTAGATATGTTTTTAAGTCAACTGTCATGCCCCGACCAAATGCCAGTTCTGGCACTTACAGTCTGCTTACCTAGAATTCTCCCTACAGTTTCAGTTGTATATGACATTCTTCGCCTTATGCTCACTTGGGTGAGATTCAGAGCTTTTGAAATCAATACAAGTTGAGGGTGGTCACTTCCAACCCTATGTTTCTATGATTCCATGATATGCTAAAAAGAAGAGATACTTTAAGACAATCTGTCTGGATGGCTCATCAAAAGTTCACATGATCTACCACTTAGACTACCTCTAAGAGAGAGAGTGAAATGGGGCTGTTTGTGAAACTAAAAGGCAAAATAAAGGGGAGAGATGCAGTCCCTCTCAATCACTCACAAACAGTGGTGGATTGTTGATTCATGAGAAAGAGTAAACTAACAGAGTCTGACATGGATGTTCAGAAGTCTTAAATTAACTTTTATTTTTCTGTCTAACAAAAGCTTTCTAGTAGCATAAGCAATATCTTTTATTTCCGATTTCTTTTGCAGTATGGAGTCTCTTTTTTGAGCAGGGGTTTGCTTTATAAATGTTTTAACTAATTCTCTTTGATAGCATCATATTTAAGGTTATAGCCTTTCATTCCCTGGAGACACAAGTGTTTGTAAAAAGAATCCATCCATTATGAACAGAGTTGTCTGTTTTTTTTAAGTGAGCAGACAGGAGAGCATTTGAAACATAGACCCCAGGAAATAGCAAAATTCTTTTTTTCACTCCAATACAAACTAGGGAGAATAATAATTGTTAGCATTTGTATAGCACTTGACAGAGATTAACTACTTACTCCTCACAATAACCCTATGAGGTAGTTAACTAAGAAACTGATCTGAAGAAGCAAACTGATCTACCCAAAATTATGGAGAAGGTTTCTGGCAGAGCCAGGATTGGAATTTAGGACAGCCTGACTCGCAACCCTAAGCTCCATCCTCCACACAATGCTGCTTCCATGGAGAGTCAGTCTATGTCATAGGGGCCAATACTGAGCTGACACAGTGTCCGACTGCCTGCATGAGAGGTCTCTGATAACCAGGGATCCTAGAAATTCATTTGACATGGGGAAAACGTGGAATTTGCGTTTTTACAGAGAATCTTTAGTTTTTATATTTTGTGAAAAAATAAAAACATATATTAACTACATGTTACTGAAATTACCAGTGTCACTTATTCAATGCGCACAACCTCCCACATTGTGGTTGATTTTTAAAATGCACTTTAAATTTACATAGCTAGCTATACTTCAATACATTGCTTCCAGTGGATAGAGGTTACTCAATGGCGTACAGGGGTTCGTGTTTTAATGCATCTCAAATTTCACTTCAGCCTCCAGACAAGAGTAATTAAAGTTCTGAAAACTTTAAAAATCACCCCTAAAGACCGTGTCACTGAGTTTGGCAAGGACAAATTTGACATTGATGGTGATGTGCTATTCTGTACTGTAGGCAGCAAGGCTGTAGATTACGTTCAAAGGCAGACAATTGTAGAACACATGGAAAGCACTAAATATAAACTGAAAAGAAACAAAAAACAAGAGGCTGAAACAGAAGGACCATCAACGACAGTAAGGAAACAATGCACTGTGACTGGATCATTCTATTCATTTTATTTTATTATAATGATGGCAATGGTAGGCTTTGAACTTGCTTAAAAATTGTAAATATATCAATAAAACATTGTGTTCACCTGATACCTATATATATTGTGGCTAGGAAACTAAAGTTCAGCATTTCATTTTAATTGTGGAAAAATGCTGATGTTTATGTTTTTTTATCAGAGAATTTTGCGGGGGGTTTTATCAAAGAAAACTAGGATCCCTGTTGATAACGACAAGTGCTATTCAATGAAAAATATCTAGTATAGTATTGGAACAGAATGATTCAGACTACAAAACAAGAAAGCAATCATTTTAAAAAGAAAACATCTCACCTGAGTGACATCCTTTGGAAAGCTTCCAAGATAAAGCTTTTTGTTGTTGTTGTTGTTGTTGTTGTTCACTGATTGCTGTCATTAGTCTGCCTAGTGAACTTAACCCTCTAGTGTCCATGGGGACTGCTCACTGGGATGGGCCAGCACACAAGTTCAATGTGTTTTGTGGGAGTAATATTCCTTTTAATGAAAATAGTATCGGTCAATTTAATTATATAATTCAAGAATCAGTGTATCAGACCTCAGCATGTACAGTGCACTTTGCTACCCGGTTACCAGAGTTCATAAAATCAATTAAAAGAGACAAGGTGAGTGAGGTGATATCTTTTATTGGACCAAGATATTACCTCTGCCTCCGGGCTCTCTAATATTCTGGGACTGACACAGCTATAACTACACTGCACACCATTATTTACGTCAGATATCCACCTTTTTCTTTCTAATAAGCAATCTAGGGAAAAATCATAATTTTTTAACTCTCCCACTTGGTGGAGGCGTTTTGACTTTCAAAAGACCTGATTGTCATTCATATATGCACAGTAACCTGTTTGCAGATGAGGTTCCTTTTGTAGAATCATTTGTTAAGGTCTCTCTTTATTCCCTCTTTTTTTACTAGTTTATTCAAATTAAAAAATTTATGAAAGTGAAGATTAATTTTTGAAAGGACTTTACATAAAGCAGTATCATGTTGCTAGCAGACGAGGCAGTCAATCTGCATTGGACTCATTATGCACGCCTATAATACACATGTGGATTCCTCTGACTCATCTTGCTGCCTTTTTAAAATGTAATGAACTAGCTAGGGTGTATGTGCACCACCGCCCTCTATTGGATGGAATCAGGACTGCTCAGTTGTCTGTCTTTAGGCCCTGTAATGCTAACAATTAATGGAAATTTTCCGTTATCACCAGTCATGGGGGGGTGGGGAGGGGGGCTGTGAATTTGGAGAAGAAAGACCCAGTTCAATTCCTGCTACCAGTGTGAAGTTCTTAACAGTCATGGTTTGCAGCATAACAATAATGGGAAGTCTTGGCAGCCACTAATTAATTGCAACATAGTTGATCAATATAGATGTTTATTGCTTCTTGCCTGGAAATGTGGGGGTGGGGAGTTTCTCTTCTTTTCTCCCCCCTGCATAAATCTAACAGGCAACACTTTAATAAATTCTTTTTCAGGTCTGTACTTGCTCTCCCTTTGATTATGCAGCCTATGGTTTATGCAGGGCTAGTGGAAGGGAGCTCGGAATCTGGCCCTCCACCCCGTCTCGGGGACTGTATGTCAGGCAATTGGAGACTTATGGTATGTCTACATTGCAATCAGAGGTGTGACTGCAGCTCGGGAAAGTATACCTGTGCTAGCTTTAATGTAGTTAGTGCAGCTAGAAATAGCAGTGAACACACAGTGACACAGGCTTCTGCTCTTGCCCTGCCAGGTATACCAGGTGTTGCAGTTCATTTCTGTACAGTAGAAAATTAACCCTGTCTGCCACTTTGACCTGACACAGAGCATTCTACCCCACTCCACCTAAGGGCAGGGAGCAAACCTGTACTCCACAAATCAAAATGAAATGTTTGACCACGGCGCTGAAAGTGAGGAACTCCTGAGTTCTAATCCTGGCTTTGCCAAGTGACTTGCTGTATGTGTGGTCATGGGCAAGTCACGTGGCCATGGGCTAGTCACCTTCTGCCTCAGTTTCCCCGGTTTGTAAGCTGGGAATGATGGTACTTACTGCTTGTGTTGTAAGGATCAATTAGATGGGGTCTGAAGTGCCATATTGTGTCTTCCTGGATCTGGGCACGGACGGTCATCAACACGTGGATCTCCCCGCTTCTGTGTGAAAGTAGGACTCAGCTACCCCCACAGCACTATTCCCCATCACCAGACCTAGCAGAGCACTTGCTCCATGGGATTAGATCTGAGCTGAGGCAGGAGGCACAGACAAAGTAGGCTGACTTGACGTGTGGGTACATGGGGAGAGTCCATTGTTTTCCTTCCTCCACATCCCTATTTTTCAAGTAAAGGGATAGGTCCAGCCTCAGGTAGATGATTTCAGCAGACTCTTTAATACCCTTACCCCCAAAAGACCTGGAGGAGGTAGGAAGGCCTTGGGATATTCAGCCAAACCAGGTACCCCCAACTTATTAATTACATTATTTTATACACCATGTATACTTTAAACATTGCTGCTGGAGTCTTGCTTCTTTAGATGAGGCCCTGGGATGGTGAAATGCTAAGTTAAATATCCGCTTAAGCACTTTGCTGGATTAGGGTCTTTTGGGAGGGGGGAGCAGTAAATGGATTGACATTAAAACTCTAGCAGAGTCCATCTTAACTCATGACAACCTATCTGCCTCTGTTTTTCAAAGTGTGTGAGTCAAGGGAGGAGAATCTGCCTTTGACATAAATTTCCTGACTTTCATCAAGTTATGGTATACATCTGTCTGATTTCAGTTCTGGGGTTTAGCACAGAACAGGATTCAACTACCTTTATAATCACCAAAATACATCACATTTGACATTATCTCATTTATTATCTACTCCCTAGCTCACTTAAAGCATATCTCATATCCAATGATCCTTCCATCTCCGTCTTATATTTCTTATAAGAAGTGCTCTAGTGCGCAGACTGAAAAATCACCAAAGCAACTAACCACTTTTGCATGGAGCTAATCTGGCTTTCACTGCCACCTACTCACCATACCTCCCATAACTGCTGCTGTTCATCACCATAGAAACCACCCTCTTTCTGTGGCCTAATCAAGTCTGACCTGATATTTGCTTTATCAGTCTGAACAGTTTATCCTCGGCACCCATGCCACCATCCAAGCATAGAAACATCTGTGTGATACATCTTATGCCAAGACCAACTTACTTTTTTTGCGTGTGTGTGGGGGCGAGGGGGAGGTTCAGGGATGACTACTCATTGTAGCAACAAGATGAACCTCTTACTACCACTTGAACAAAAGAATATTTAATGGTATGCAGAGGCTGAAATATATGATTCACATTCAGTCTTAACAGCTTAATCCCCTAGGTGGAAACAATTAATAGAGATGAGAACTCTCAATTACCGTATATTGCTTTTTTCTTATTCTTCTGTAATTTCCTTCAAAGAAAGTTAGTTCCTTGTCCAGGGTAATGTTACTTTTTAAAAACATTTTATTTTCTTTCCCTTCTAAAGGCCTTTAGGAATTTCAGAATTATCACATTTAGAGTTTCCCATCAGTCTCCCTGCCTGAGAGGTGCAAGTTCTTTTTGTCTGCTGGAAATCCAGAAGACCATATCACTCTGATGTTAAAGACAGGCCTGAACCAAAACAATAGCTAGTGACCCCCTCCTTGAACTTTTTTGGAACTAAAGCCAGCTATGAACTGTCGGGCCAGATTCTCATTTACATTAGGATGATATTATGTCCAAGTGATGTGTAAAGGGGCATTAAATATAAATGAGAATCTGGCCCTGCATGTCTCAGACCCATCTAGTTCTAAACTGGAACACCAGACCCTTCAAAACATGAACAGGAGCAGTCCTCTTATTTTGACTCTTCCATTTGAGCACGTTACAGAGGTTTTGTCCTTTTAAGTGGCACTTATCTAATGTGTGTTAAATTGTAGATACAATTGTATATTTAGCACATATGAGTCTGGTGCCTCTCTGAAAATGTAGCCCCAGGTGACCCATCTTTTTATTTCACTTAATTATTTATAGGATGAAAAAAAAAATTCTGCAGAGGAGGGAAGCTTTTACAGTTACAGGCTGGGCCTGAGGAAGTGTGGCTTCTCTTCCTGGTTCTGCCACTCACTTCTAGTGTTATCTCAGGCTGACAGGTCACTTCGCATTTCTGCATCGCAGTCTTTGGGTCCGTTGGGATGCTTAGAACACGGTGACACTTGCTGAGGTGTGGCAAGAGGTAATGCTTAGGGCTTGCACCAAGATAATCTCAGCAAAATGCTTTTTCATTTAAATATTATGTTTCTGTACCACACTCTACATGGGACCACAGCTAGCGCAAAACATCGCAGACTACATACTCATTGCTGATTCATGCAGAGAGTACATGACATTTGTGCCCCAGAATCTGTACTAGCACCAGTTGATTTCAAGGAGAAGGTTTAGGTAGTGATTTGATCGTTAAGGCCATAAATGGTTTGGGACCTGGCTTCTTGTGATACTGCAGCAGCTGACTCTGAGATCATCTGAGCCATGGGAGCTAACATCCTCTTCTTGGTATAAATGGCATGAGGCCAGTGACAGGGCAGTCAGAGATTTTTGAAGCCAGAAAGAAACATTAGATCATGTAGTCTGATCTCATGTATAACACAAGCCATAGCTACCTGTTTATTGAGCACAATAACTTGTGTTTGACTAAAGCATATCTTACAGAAAGGCATCCAGTCTTGAGTTGAAGATTTCAAGATAGGGAGAATCCATCATTTCCTTTGGTAGTTTGTTCCCATGGATAATCACCCTCACTGTTAATATGAGTGCCTTATTTGTCATTTGAATTTGTCGGGCTTTAATTTCCAGCCAATGGTTCTTGCTAGGCCTTTCACCACTAAGGGAAAAAAGAGGGCTACTAAAAGACCACCTTGCCCCAGGCAAATAGGGAGGATCTTCTTTTTGTTCCATGTTCTTTTGACGTGGTTTGGATTGACTTGGTGTTTAACTGCATCTAGGCATTACTGTAGATAGAACAAAAATGTTAATCAATAGGAATAATATGAACCAAACAAGAGGTTTTAGGAACGCTGTTCTTTGCTGTGTGGAGCAGTGTCCCATCCCATATAAAATACACCCTTTCCCACGTGAATAGTCACACATGAATTTATATCCACTTTCTACAAGTATTAGGTCACTTGCTCTAACATTCATGCAAAATGGGAGGGAGCCTGGCCAAAGTTAAGTCCCTTTTTAATTCCAGCAAATACACAGAGAAATGTATTGCAGTCAGGGCCGGCTCCAGGCACCAGGCAACCAAGCTGGTGCTTGGGGCGGCACCTGGAGGGGGGCGGCGCGGCGCTCTGGCCGCCGGGGGGAGAGCCGAGCCCCCGCCGGGGGGAGAGCCGAGCCCCCGCCGGGGCTCGCCGCTCTGCTCCCGGCGCTCTGGCCGCGGGGGGCGGGGGGGAGAGCCGAGCCCCCGCTGGGGCTCGCCGCCCTCCTCCCAGGGCTCCGGCCGCCCTCCCCTCCGGCGCCCTCCCCCCGGCCGCCGGGGGGAGAGCGGAGCCCCCGCCGGGGCTCGCCACCCTCGCCCCGGGGCTCCGGCCGCCCTCCCCCCGGCGGGAGAGCGGAGCCCCCGCCGGGGCTCGCCGCCCCCCCCCGGGCTCCGCCCCCCCCCAGGGTGGGGGTGGGGGGGCGGCCGGAGGCTTTTTTGCCTGGGGCGGCAAAAAAGCCAGAGCCGGCCCTGATTGCAGTATTCCTCCAGTATATTTAATCAGATGCTCCTCTGATGCTTTATTCTGCTTATACCACTCAGCTTTCCACACTGACAGGAAGAGCAAGCCAGCAATCTGAACAGTGATCACACCCAGAAGAGACATGACTTTGCTGTGAGAGATGTGAGAAACTGCAGGTATTTGTTAGGGGTAAGTGTAGGCTGAACCCAAACAGGGAGGGCCCATATTTTGTAACCCTTGTTCAGGCAAATCTCCCATTGATTTCGAACTGATTTGGGCCAGCGTAGTCAACAGCAGCAATATGTGGTGCCGTAAGAGCCAGCTCAGCTAGCCTCCCCTCTCAAATATGTTCAGTTCTGTACCAATCTCTTCAGTCATATTCTTGCCAGAAAATGCAGCCGTAACTTGCAGGCACAGTCCCAAGCTTTCCAAATGACTGCAGTAAAAACTTCCTTAAAACTGCTGCAGAAAATTGAACACAAGTGACAGTCAATACCCGCAAGGCCCTTTGCAGAATAAACTTTATGTTAAACTGTAGCAACTGCAGAATTAAATTGGGGTCAGTACCATCATGGGCATCTGCTGCAAAAACACCTTATAAAAGAGGACCACCAAATGTCACTTGAATTATTATCCCAAATTATGGTTAATGAAGAAAATCAATTCTGAACCTCTTGATAAAGACACTTATTTGGTGTTCTTGCTCGTTAACATTGTAATAAATCCTTGGCCTCCTTGAACTCTACGGTTGTCGCTGTGCTACAAACCATGGCCACTTGGAAATTCATGGTAATAGTGAAGATAGCACTGTGATCTTCCTGCTCCAAAGCATAAAGCCCTATCTGTTTACATAAAGCAGAATCTCATTAGCTTTTGAAAGTATAAGAAGGCCTATGAACGAAATCTGATCAATACTAATTCTAGTCAGTTGAGGGCGTAACAGTCACACGTACTAACCAATATATTAAAATATTAACTACCAATCCAAATGGCAAAATTTTCAAGAGACATCTATTTTGTTCTAACTCTTATTATCAATGAATATCCACTCCCAGGCTGCTATATCCTATAGTAGCCTAAACTTTTAAAGTTAAAACAAGTTTTACTCTTTGGATGGGCATCCATCTTTATGTATTATTTACCTACATTCAATTTTCCATTGCAGTTGTGCTCAAAGTGAGTAGGAGTTGACTAGAACTAACGGCCAGCATCTTTCTTTTCACTGCAAGAGCAAAGTCCCAGTGGAGAGTATACTCCTAAAATCTGTGGATGAACCAAGATGAGAAGAGTTACAAACACTTTGCAGGACAGGATTAGAATTCAGAATGACCTTGACAAATTGGAGAATGGTCTAAAATCACCAAGGTGAAATTCAATAAAGACAAGCGCAAAGTACTTCACTTAGGAAGGAAAAATCAAATGCACAACTACAAATTAGGAACTAATTGGCTAGGCAGCTGTACTGCTGAAAAGGATCTGGGGGAACAGTGGAGCACAAATTGAATGAGTCAACAATGTGATGCAGTTGTGAAAAAGGCTAATATCATTTGGGTAGGTATTAACAGGAGTGTTGTACATAAGACAGTGTAGGTAACTGGATCACTCTACTCAGCACTGGTGAGGCCTCAGCTGGAGTACTGTGTCCAATTCTGAGTGCCACACTTTAGGAAAGATGTGGACAAATTAGAGTCCAGAGGACAGCAATGAAAATTATAAAAGGTTTAGAAAACCTGAGCTGTGAGGAAAGGTTGAAAAACAGGGCACATTTAGCCTTGAGAAAAGAAGACTGAGGAACCTGATAAGTCTTCAAATATGTTAAGGGCTGTTATAAGGAGGACAGTAATCAGTTGTTCTCCATGTCACCTGAAAACAGGACAAGAACTGGGCTTAATCTGCAGCAAGGGGATTTAGATTAGATATTAGGAAAAACTTTCTAATTATAAGGGTATTAAGCTCTGGAATAGGCTTCCAAGGGAAGTTGTGGAATCCCATGATTGGAGGTTTTTAAAAACAAACCTGTCAGCGATGGTATGAGTTTATTTGGTCCTGCCTTAGTGCAGGGGGGCCTGGACTTGATGCCTTCTTGAGGTTCCTTCCAGTCCTGCATTTCTATGATTCTATTGAATTACAAAATGTTTCTTGCTCAACTGGAATAATATGATGGAAAAGCTTAAGGAGTGGAATGGAAATCACAGGATTGTCAGTTCTTTCGGGGCAGGGATCATCTCTGTGTTGTGTTGTACAATGATTAGCAGAGTGGAGCCCTGGCCTGTAGGCACTACTGCAATACAAATAATAACAGAAATAACTCAATGACCACATGCCACTCTGTTTACCTAGATGCTATTTACCCATCATATTCTGCCCACTTCTGTTGTTAGGACATAGTTTCTTCAAAATATAATCCCTTCAAGGAAGGCTTCCATTTTCTTTAGCGGGTTCAGCCTGTTGTAAAGTGCAGGGTATATCTATAGTACTATTTTAAATAATCAGCAGTCTGATCTGACCAGTGCTGCTGTGCAAAGCCCTATTTCGTCATCACGTGTTGGCTGATGGAGTAGATTAGACTATTGGTATCTGTTCTATATTGGCCATAAAAGGTCAGGTTGTGAGCCCCTTATGCCCATTGGTGAGCAGTTGCTCTCACAAGTAGACCCATTAAAGTCAATGGGACTGCTCATGTGAGTAATTGCCCGTCAAGAGGAGTAAGGGGTTCACAATCTGGCCCAAAGATGACATATAGCTCCTGTTAAATTATTGTTCTTGAACACTTTCAAGGAGTGGTCCTTCCAGAATTTGTCCCAAAATGTCAACTACCTGGCTATCTTGCTGACCTGTGACTTTATAAATATGATAGCGGACAAGCTTTGTTCCCTTGTTGCTAAACTACTGAAGAGCATTTTGATATGGACTAAGATGTAATTACTGCCTGTGGCAGGGTGCAGAAAATGAAAAGGGCAATTACCCACTATTTAATTATACTTTATATTAGTTATGCTCCTTTTTCCCATGTGCAAACATACCCCACCCCCAAATGAGAATCTGCTACAAACCTCTGTGGGTGGGAAAGCAGCCAAGAATTAGATCAACTCCAGCTACAAGTGCAGACATCTCCAGTGAACTCTACCAAACAAACCTTGAGCTATGTTACCTGATAGACAGTACTGCTATGGTGCCTCCTCTGGTTCTCAGCTGGTCGCCAGTGAGGCCCTCAGCATGGGTCAAGCTGAACAGGATAATGGTGAAATGGACAGAAGTTTGCAAGGGTGAATGCAGACAGAAAATTAAGTCAATTGCCAGACCCAGGTGCTGTGCTTGATACCCAGGCAAATAAGTGATTTTACCTTGGAAAAAAGTTAGTGGTGCTTCACTTAGCATGCTGCCTGTTCAGCAGGGCCGGCTCCAGCTTTTTTGCCGCCCCAAGCAGCGAAGGGAAAAAAAAAAAAAGAAAAAACCCGATTGAGCTGCTGCCGAAGTGCCACCGAAGAAGAAGAGACAGAGTGAAGGACCCACCGCCGAATTGTCGCTGAAGACTAAAGCAGAGCGCTTGAAGTGCCGCCGAAGACCTGGACGTGCCGCCCCAATAACGGACGGAATGCCGTCCCTTTCTATTGGCCGCCCCAGGCACCTGCTTCCTTCGCTGGTGCCTGGAGCCGGCCCTGCTGTTCAGACAGCCCCAGAAAAGCTTGCACCATCAGCACTGAAATTGAGTATTTTAAGTGTTCCTCACTGGAAAAGATCTTGTATCAAATATGGCAGCAGCCTTGGAAAGGTGGCAAGTGACTCCAAGAATAACACTCTCCTCCCAAAATTCAGAACAAAAATGAGAGCAGTAACTAGATTACATTTTTTAATGCATGAATAACAAGGAAATAGCATGGTGCAGTCAATAGGGAACAGAAGTAGGAGGCAAGAGACCTGGGCCTGGATTCTCTGGTTGGCCAAACTGGACTCAGGAGGGTAACAGTTTGAGGGATGACTTTGTTTGTTTGTTCATTCATTTACATTAAAAGTTTGAAAAGAAAAACCTAGCTTAGCTCTTACAATACATATTCCTAGGGCCAGATTTTGCTACCCTTACTTTGCTCAGTAGAACTTTACCACTCAAACAGTCTCATTCAACACAGTGGGCCTACTTGTTATAAGGTTAGTACAACTCAGCGTGAGTAAGGGCTTTAAGAAATGCTCATTCCATAAAGATGGAGACAAGAAATCCTCCGAACTAAGAGCAAAGGAGAGGTATCACTGGCAGTCCAGTGGGAGATCCTAGAAGTAGCCTTTAGGAGTAAAAGCAGCAGAACGAAACACTTAAATCCCTGACGCCCACAATGACCCACCCTTAGAAATATAACCCCCAAAGACCTAACCCTCTAAAACACAGCTGAATTGAATTAAATAGAATAACCTATTGCCCAATTTTGGTATGGACCAATTGGCTTTTTTTCATTTTCTACTGTTATTTTGGATTACTAAATGTTAATTGTATTTTACATTGCTATGAAATATGCCACGTCCCTAAATTGGGGTGGGATCATTATAATTAACTTCTGTACACAGTGATATGAACTGTTCATAGTAATATGAATCCCTCTTCAGCCTAGTACATGTAATATGTAATTTAGGAACAATTCACAATAGTATTGGTAATATAAACTATTCTGACAATGGGACTAGAACAAGCAGATTGTTCGCATACCAAATGAGGAAGCAGCAGAGTGCTCCTGAGCATACCTCCAGATTTTCTACCCAGGGTACAATGAAACTGCCAACAAAGCAAAAGAAATGACCCTCGCTGGCTATCCGACTGCCAAAACCTTTGCTGTGAGCAAGAGCAATACCCTGATCTCACCACCAAAGTATAGAATTTCCTGATAGCAGCCAAATTCACTGATCTGCTCAGCAGCTCTCCTGGAAGGACCAGAAAAAGAGAAACAGGAAGAGTTCACTACATCTCTGAGATCAAAGGTTCTCAAACTGGTCTATGCCTGGAGTCATCCATATGGAGATCCCACAGGGCCTGGTTGTGAACCCTTTCTTTTTGATGGTGAGCAGTCATTTGCACAAGTAGTCACACTGAAGTCAATGGGACTGCTTATGCAAGCAACTGACTTTCAATGAGATTTAGGCGCCTAAATACCCAAGACACTTTTGAAAATGGGACTTAGGCACTTTTGAAAATTCTACCCAATATGATTAATTTTTCTCCCAAAAAAAGACAAACACATACTATTCTATGCTGCATTGCTTCTTATACCACCCTAATCACTGTAATGTCTGGGCACCCGGCAGTAGTACACTAAGCAACATCACTAACATCTGTCAGGTGTAGTGCATTTTCTGTCTCATCTTCTCAGGGGGAGGTTGGGTGTAGTCTTTTGGTAGGTTTTTAAAATACAAATAATCAAATTGCTATGTGTTTATAGTACAGAAGGCAAAGTAAAAAAAAGTACCCCTTGCAGTGAGAGCCGAAGGTGGTGTGGTTTGTGAGTGTGCTTCATTTTTATGGGAGTTTGTTCTGCAGTCTGGGGCCAGCCCTGAGAAAATTCTGTCTTACCGCAAGGTGGGCCACACAATGCTCCCTATATTAAGATGTTGTCCACAGTATGAAAACACGCAAAATTCCAGGCCCAAAGGTTTATAAGGCAGATTTCTACAAGCTCTAACTGAAGCATAACCCTGCCCACTTACCGGAAGCATTCCAGAGTTCAGGACAACCCTTCTAAGCTGGTAGACAGCAACTAGCACAGTATCATAAAAGACAACAAGGACTGAATCCAATGTAACAAGCAAGAACAAACAAGCTCAAGCTAAGAGTACATGGTCCTATACTGCTTATTTAACTACTGAATAAATAGTACTTGAATATTTACTCAAGTATAACCAAATATCCATAGCCCTGTTGCTGTATACCTATAACAACTATGTGTGGATTTACCTATGTATAATAACATCAGTGCATATACTTATGCAATAGTGCACCAGTTATGTTTGTCCTTATCTGCCCCACCCTGAAAACCTTTATACCTACCTGTGTATTTTGTTTGAACATACATCTGTATATTACCGGTAACCACCCCTATGAAACAGCAAATAAGCAAGTTTTTTAAAACAAAATTCATGACTTTTATATTTGATCAGTTTCCTCCAGGGCTGGAATCACAACCATTGCAGGACTGTGAACCAAGGCAGGAGTTTGCAAACCAAACACTGAAACTGATCAGAAAATGGGAGTAATAATTCTTGTAAAGCTCTTTGAGAGCTACGGGGGGAAAGGGCTATAGAAGCAAATGTAGTCTAGTGGGGTCGTTGCCCAATCTGACAGAGGTGCAGATAGATTTATTTAAATGATTTAAGTTATTATTAGTAACACTGGTAATAAATAGTTTCAAATGTAAGATTTGTAGTTGGATCATGTCCCTTTACAATCCTAGGGCAGCTCACATTCGCCGTGGTCCCTGATCTGGAGAAATTTACAGCGAGGTAGGAACTGCATGGAGCTTTGTAGCTTCCAGCTGTGTGGGGCTTGGTGACAGTTTTTAGTGGTTCTGACTTGCAGGGGTTTGCACCCAGTGAGTTTCATGTCAAGTGAACCCCAGCCTCAAATCACAACTGCTATGCTTTACAGTGTGGAGATGAGGGGGAGGATTCCTGCAGGAAAGCAGTGGCAGCCTGCTAGAGTTCTTCCTCTGACCCATCTTGGGGTCAGGCGACTCAGAGCTGACAACTTGCCTGCTCTTTGCGGACATCACCTATACAGGTTCAGATCAGGCTGCTTGTAGAAGGTGTTTCCTCACCGTGTTTTGGCTGCAGGCCAATGCAAACACTGAGCAGCATTCAATGGGTCTAAGTGCCATTTAGTATTTGCATTGGCCTGCAGCCAAGATGGTGCTGAGAAAGGGTGTGCTGAAGGAGGCAGGGAAGCTGTGCAAAGCAGAGAGGCAGGACTGGGGGAAATCCTGCAGCAGCTTCTATAACCATGGTTCTGCATTGCTAGAGGGCACATGGAGGCTCAGGCAGGGCAACGGGAAGGGGGATGGCAAGAGGACCTGCTGCTATGTGGAACCTCACAAGAGGGCCCCATAAGGAACTGCAGAGGCTAGTTGAGCTACTGAACTGAAATAGCCTTCACAGAACTGATCTGCAGAGGCTCTGCGGCTACATCAAAACAACCTTCTCCATTTAAACAAACAAAAAAAAAGTACTAACATGCTGGGCTCATTACATAGCAATGTTCTAATCTATGCAAAACAGTGACACGCCCTTCACCTTCATCAGTATCTGGTGCATCCATCATCAGCACTGGACTTTGCACCAGGACAGTTAAACTCACAGTGTACACAGGTTGTTTCCATGGGCAATAAGGAAATTGTATTACAATGTCCTTTTTCTTTCCGTGTATTTGACTGCAGCAACATGTAACTGAGTTTAGAAAAGATTATGTGTATTTCATGTTAAAGTTCCACCTGGTTTGCAGTGAATATGAGTAGGAGGCTCTAATCATGCCATACTCAGTAACCTCTGTGACTCTGCTGTTCTTAACTCAGTGGATCTTGTGTCTTAAAGCACAGAAACTAAAAAATTCCTCTTTCCACACACAGCTGGCCAAATTAGGCCACATCCTATCAGGGACAGCTCCAGCTACAGTGATCCATGCAGGCTCAGTTACTGAAACCTACTGTACTTGGTAATGAATTCAAAGACACTTAAAAATCTCTCCTACTAGTGCAAAATGCAGCTCCTCACCTGATTCAAACACAGGATCTGCAATAGAGCGTTTTTGTCTGCTGGCCTTCAGTTGTGGATCTCCCTTCCACAAGAGATGAAGATGGCCACAAACCTGAATGCCGTCAAGACACAGTGCAAGACCCACTTCTTTCCAAAGCCAGCCCAGTAAATTATTGGCCACTGCATTTAATAGAAAAAAATAAAATCCATTCCTCTGCCTGACTTTGGAATGGGGCAGAGAAACTAAAACGAATAAGAAATTAAAGAATGAGATTAGAGGGATGAGAGGAGTGAAATGAAGTCCTAGGCAACCCCACCTGGTTAAGAAGTGGGAGTTGGAAAACTCAGGTATAGGTGTAGAGCAGTAAAATTCCATTGGTGGGTTTTGGATCAATTAGATTGAAGAGGAATTTGAATTCATTTTTTAAAAGACACTGTCAATGTGTAGTACTCATTTTTAAATCAGAGAGAGGTATTCTCCCTCCTATTGTGGCCCCAAATGCCACTGTGGTGGCAGACAGGGAGAGTAAAAGCCCTTTAGCTAGCTGGAGGAGAATTCCCCCAGTTCAGGAACTGCATAAGATGACCATTAACTGCCCTACACAGCCCTCTGGGAAGCCCCAGCTTAGGGGTCAAGTCAGGGAATCATCTTAGCATACACAGCGCTTCTACGGCCAGTGGAGCAGTTCATAAGCAAGTCAATGGGAGGCATCATAACTTAAAGAAACTCCTGACTGCTTACTTCATTTACACCAGGGGACAGACAGGTCACAGAGCAGGCCAGAACTAGATGGGCATAGACATTTTGGTTCAAGTTGTTTGTTGCAATAAAGATCTCTTTCTTACTAGTACTGTTTCCTTTCTCCACTGTCAGGCATACCTGTTTAGTAATTACAGGGTTGCTCACAAGTGCAGGGCTACTAAATTTGGATATTGGGGGCTGGGGGGTTAGCTTAAGCATATGTTAGGAAAAGAAACAAAAAGAATTACTTGAACTCTGTAAAATATAAAAATCAAAATACTTAGAACTGATACAGCTTTTTTTATCTTCAGATCTCAAAGTGCTTTGCAAAGAACAGCATTATTTTCTGCATTTTACAGATGGGGAAATGGTGGCATGGAGAGGTGAAGTAACTTACCCAAGGCCATATGGCAAGTCAGTGGTGGAATCTGGGGGGGAAAATCCAGATCTCCTGACTCCTAGTCCTGTGCAGAGCCCACAGGAAAGGCTGAAAGACAGGTGCATTTCAGGGCAGATTTATTGTTTTCTCAGCATCTTAAATTATTAAAGAGAATGCTTGCAGCTGAAATGTGTAAGACTCTGTAATTTATGGTATGTGGAGATGAGTCCATATTGGACCCTCAGATCCAACCCCTGTCCTAAATTTTTAGAGGTAGGGGATTCAGAGCTAGTGAATTCCTCAGTCCAAAGCCAGCCCTGCAGTTCTGGTTCTGGGACAGATCCAAAGCCAGGAGGGACCTCTTTTTCAGATCAGATTCAGATGCAGCCCACACTGGCAGAAATCCTGTGAGATCAGCTGATCCAGTGAGATTTCCAACACTTGGGGCAAAAACTAATGATAACGGCTCATGAGATGCTGGGGTCTCCTGAAACTGACCTCTAGCCCTCGTTCAGCCTTGAAACCAAACTCCATTTCCTAGCCCAGATCTGAAGCCTACCTCCTTGGCCCATCTCTAACAGAAAGGCAGGAGGGGCATACCAGCTTGGAAAAACAAGAAAACGGGCACTCCCCCACTTATCAGATCCCTATGGGTGCTTTCCATATTCTCCTCTCACACACTAGGGCAGTGATACTCAATTAGGTCTACCCACGGGCCAATTTGAGAATTTTATGACAAGAGGCGGGCCATTTGCGCAAAAGGCTGACAAAATTTTAAATAAAGAAATAAATAAACTTCAACTGCCAATAAATAAAGTTCTTGATGGCAACGTAAGTATTAGTGTTTCTATCTTTTAACAAAGTTTATAAATCAACATTATTACCTGCGTGTGGGGTGATCTCTAATGGGAGAAGGGACATCGACGATCTCTGGCAAGCTTTGTGAAAAGTGGTTTGTAGGAGGTCAGGGCAAGGTACATGCACTGGTGAAGATGCTCATCTGTCAGGTGATTGCAGTGTTGGTTTTTTATAAAGTTCATGGTAGAAGACCCAGATTTGCAGAGGTACGTTGATCCGAACATCATTAAAGACCGATGGCTAGGTTCTGGCTATTCTGAAACTGGTCAGCATATCGAGTCCAGAAACCACAAAGTCCCACTTCTCTGAATTTTGCCTTCAAGACATATGAGCTCTGGATTGAATCTTCATCAATTGAATCAAGAATGTTCTTAGCTTCAGAAGGGCAAGGTCCATCGACAGAGACAACAGAGGGATCACAAAAAAATAAAACAAATCCTTTGGAATTTTAAAATTCTCAAATCAGATTTTAAAATTTTTGATCAGATTGTTTAGGAATTCTTGCATCGTTTTCACTGAAATTTCATCTGTAGCAACAACATGCATTGTGGGAAAGTGCAACATCTTTCCTGTTAAGTCTGTCTGAAAGATTTCAAGATTCCTCTGAAAGGCACACACTTTTTCAAACAGATCCTCAACACTGCTTGCACAGCTTTGGAGCTGCAAATTGAGGGAATTCAAGTGATCAGTAATATCACACAGAAAAGCTACCTGTGACATAGAGGGGACATCATTCATAAATTCCAGGAACTCACAAGCCTTGTTGGTCTTGTGGTTTGAAAGAAATTCTATTATTTCTTTTTTGAAGCACACTAAACCTCTCTAACACATGACCCCTACTTAATCCACAAACGTCATTGTGCTGCAACAGGTCACTGTATTTGGCTGAAATGTCTTGTAAAAGAGCTTTAAAAAGACAATGTTGCAAGCTAGAAGTTGAGCGTATGTCGTTCACCAATCACTATACCCACTGTTTTTTTCATGTCCCCAGACAACTTACCGCACAGGATAGTCTGGTGAATGATGCAGTGAAGTGTATTAAATGAAGGGTGCATCACTGCCAAACGTGAAGCAGAGCCCTTCTCCTTCCCTGTCATGGAGGGACCGCCATCTGTAACAAGCAAATTTACTTTCTGCAGCTCTAAACCGGTTTTTCAAAAAAGCCTTTACCTTTTCAAAAATGATCTCTCCTGTGGTGCAGGTTTCTAATGGTATTAAGCACAAAAAGTCTTCCTTGAAAAACTGACCATCATAAAATCCAACAGACAGCAGTAGCTAGGCAGTGTCACTTAAACTGTTTGATTTTTTGTCTGCAAGAGACATGTATTTGGCATTTTTTAAATCAGAAAGTTGTGCTGACAAACAATCCTCGTAAATTACCTCCAATCTTCGCACTGCCATGGAATCAGACAGGGGAACTTGTTTCACACAGTTCACAATGTCATCTTTGTTTTTATCTCTGGCAAAAAGCTCCTCCAGCATTTCCAATGTGCACTCCTTCACAAGCTCGGCATCCAGGAAAGAGAAGCAGCTGTTGCTTTTTCCTATACAGTTGCTGATGTTGTGAGAATGACATTTGAAGTGTGATACGAAGACTTCAGATTTTCAATTTTGTCATGTCCTGCAACACTGCCAGGAGGATAGGCCGTGTTGAAATTACTATGCTTTGATTTAAAGTGGCACCTCATGTTGACAACCTTACAAACAGATACAGTAGTTTGTCATATTAAACACAAAGGTTTTGTGTTTAAATGTGATGGCATAATAAAAAAGAAAATCTGCTGTCCAGTTTGGGTTAAAAGCTCAGTTTTCACTGTTGACTTTGCGACATTTACTCCCACTCACATTCTTTTTTGGTTCCATTTCCATCACTAATGAAAAAATGGGTGGTGTCTTAGCTCAGTCATAGCCAGTTCTATTGCAAGAACTTGAGATCCAGTAAACAGTGCTTGATTTGTGCCAGGGCTTGCTGGGGCTGAGCCCTGCACTTCTAGGCTTGTCAGTTCATAGCCCCGGCACCTCTGGGCTCCCAGCCAGCAGCCACCGCTCTCTGGCCACTCAACTCTGAAGGCAGTGCCGCCGCCAGCGGCAGTGCAAAAATAAGGGTAGCAATACCATACCATGCCATCCTTACTTCTGCTCTGCTGCTGGCAGCAGCGCTGCCTTCAGAGCTGGGCACCCAGCCAGCAGCAGCCGCCCAGTTGTGAAGGGAGTGCCGCCATCAGCAGCAGCAGCGCAGAGGTAAGGGCGGCAATACACCTGTGATACTCAATAGGCGGCCCATGGGCCAAATGTGGCTTGCCAAGGCTTCCTGTGTGGCCCACTAGTTCACCTTAAAAAATGTTTATAATTAGATTCATGAACAGTGATGCACTGCCTATCATTTGCCTATGACTTCCTTAGTAATTAATTTACTGGCAGTGCTCAATTTATAATGAACGAGATGCCGGGGCTTAGTCCCGGCAAGCCCTGGCACAAATTAAGCACTGACTGGGTGGCCAGAGAGCAGCGGCTGCTGGCTGGGTGCCCAACTCTGAAGGTAGCACCCATGCCAACAGCAGCACAGAAGTAAGGGTGGCATGGTATGCATCAAACCACATATCCCATGATCCCTGGATGTTTAGAAAGGAGGTGCTGTGGGAGGAACAGGAAGTTAAGGGAGGACTAGCTAGGAAAGAGGGCTGGTGAGATAAAAGTGTGCTGCTGTGTTAGGAAACCACAATAAACTAAGCTAAGCTAACTATGACTGTGTGATCGTTATCGGACAGATGAGGTGCAGAATTATGAGTGTCTTTCAAGAAGCAACAGCCACAAAAAAAGCTTTTGCTCATCCTCATATAATTGAAGGAGTTCTGAAATAATGACTTCCATTAACTATTTCTATGTGAAATGACTACTGAATGTCTAGTAGATTGTCTCATGGGCCTATACAGTATTCAGTGGAAAATTCCACTGCAAATTCTCCCTTGCCAGAAAACTTTGTGGAGTGGCGGCAAAGCAAGAGTGACCTTTGCATCTCACAGGCACATCAGAAGTGGTGCTAGCAGTACAGTTATATAGAGGAAGCTCATTTCCTCCCCTTTTGCTGAGGACTTGGCCCTGATTTTATACAGACGGATCATATGGGCGTGTTTGGGGGAGTGGGGAATGTATGTAATTGGGCCTTCATTAAGACACAGATTTGATGCAGACTCTGCTGTTCAGGGTCCAGATTACATGACCTGAGGATGTTTCCTGAAAGAGTCTTAGTTTGTGTAGGTTGTAGAAGAGGGGGAGTGTCAGAAAACAGTTGTGTGGAGCTGAGGAAAATTACTACTAGGGTGGCCAAAAGCAAAAAGCGAGAACAAAGATCACTTAAAATTCGTTGTGCACATTTAATTGTTTGTTTGGGTACTGCATTACTCAATAGACTGAGTACTGGAGCCAGTATACAGACATCTAAGATACTGATTTGATTCTCCCTCCCCATTCTGTCTTGTCTCTCCTTTATCCCTGGAAAGGAACCTACAAAACACATCTCTGTGATGGGCTGAGAATCCCCCTCCCTTCTATGGGTATGTCTACACTACCCGCCGGATCCGCGGGCAGCGATCGATCCAGCGGGGGTCGCTTTATCGCGTCTAGTCTAGACGCGATAAAGCGACCCCCGAGCGCTCTCCCATCGACTCCTGTACTCCAGCTCGGCGAGAGGCGCAGGCAGAGTCGACGGGGGAGTGGCAGCAGTCGACTCACAGCGGTGAAGACACCACGGTAAGTCGATCGAAGTACGTCGACTTCAGCTACGTTATCCCAGTGTAGACCAGGCCTGAGTCTCCCTGAATTATGCCCCTCAGCAGATGTAATCACTATCCTGCTAAATGAGGCAAGGTAGACAAGATATTGTTGATAACTCATGAGCTCTTCTCCCAGATCAGCTGGAATCAGTCATATCAACACCAAGCATTCAAAAACCATGAGGTTAACTTAAAAATCACAAATTTTTGGTTCTTTTTCTTTCTTACTGGTTTCTGAGCTGTTAGACTTCACTCAGATCATGTTTTCAATATTTTCCCCCACAAACATGAGAGCTAGAGACTTGCTTTTTAAGAAAGAAAGAAAGAAAGAAAGAAAGAAAGAAAGAAAGAAAGAAAGAAAGAAAGAAAGAAAGAAAGAAAGCTGAGACTCTCGCAAAATCACATGAAACTGGGGCTTTAAGAAAAACATCAAATATCACAAGGCTAATGATAATATTGCTAGACTTGGCAACACTGTGGAGTGGTTGCTTTTGTGTTTAGTAAGGCACTCCCTTATTTCAGATAGAGATGATTCAGAGCCCAGCTACTATGCCTTCAGGTCAGCTAACTTCTTACATTTTATATGTTGATTTTTATGATTTCAGGGCCACACTTGCATTTGCCACTGATTCAAGGCTGAGGACTAGTGGGTAATGCAATTTTCTCTGTTAACATTGAGACATTTATTTTTGTTTCGTCTAACTAAATTTGCATGCACGCTGCATGATTTGTTAAATCCACTGGACAGAAAACCTAAATGCCGACACCTCAGAATTTGCTCAGAGGAGAAAATCCCGGATACACACATAAACACTCTTAAAACAGCCTTCACTAAACAAGGACGAGAGAAGTAGATCACATCATAGAAAGGGCCACCCAAATATCCTGGGAAAATCTTCTTCAATACAGGGGGAAAAAACAAACCACTAACCACACAGCTATACTGAAGTCATATGGGGAATCATCAAATAATTACAATCCATCGTTGATGTGGTCCCCATCAACGTGAAAGAAATCTTTCCCAAACCCCTTCTTCTGATCTTCAAATAGCCCCCCAACCTCTCCAAGCTCTTCAGAAGCAAGCTCCCACAGACCAGGACACACCAACTTAAAGCGGCACCACACCTTGCCAGAACAACAGATGCAAAACCTACAGACATCTCTCCACTGCTACGATGATCAATAGCCCCCACAACCAAATCTTTCAAGATTCATGGTCCTACGTGTGCCTATCACAGCATATGGTATATCTCATCCAGGGCATCAAATTTCCCAACTACAATTATGTGGGTGAAATCAGACAATCACTAGGTTTCAAATAAACTCACTGAAAAAATTATAAAACAAAAAGCACCCTATCACCCATGGATGAACACTTTTCTCAATAGAAACTTGCACAACGTCTTCAATAGCCTGGGAACTTAAATTCATAACTCTGCTAGACACTAAAAACCATGGACTCAACAGAGACGCTGGTTTTATGGCTCATTACAGCAATTTGCCTGCTAACCCTTAATTGCCCACCTCATTTTAAGTGGTCTTCTATAGCATGCATTAACTCCTTATGCTTAATAATCTGTTCTAATGTGTAGTTAGCTCAGACACTCTGGCTTCCTTCCCCAGACTTGAAGAACAGCTCTGTGAAGCTAGAAACCTTGTACCTTCCACCAACAGAAGATGGTCCAATAAACGATGTTACCTTGCCTAATTTGTTGCTCTCAAATCCAGTATTGGACACAAGAGGTTTAGCCTGTGAACGCTTGATTTTGTTGACTTTAACCAGTATTTTTGGCCTACATTGGATTTAGTGTGTCTACGAGATTGTTTTTCTCTGAATGCTGGTCTCTATGTGCATTCCACATATGGGTACACATGCACTCCATGTGCCTGAGATCAGAGAATTTTAGCAAGTAGTGTCTTTTGGTTCCATGCTGGTGCAGTTGTTTTCCTCATGCTCTGAACTGAGGGCATAAGGGGCAGTGCAGACCAGAGCCTCTTCAGTTCCTTCTTACCACTGCATGCCCTGAGTCCGAATCCTCTGTGTCCATAGCTATCTTTGTTTTCCTCAACCTGTAAGTAGAACTATTGTAAATAGTTTTTAGTATTTTTAGTAGATTAGTATTGGTAGTCTTAGTATTTAGTATAGTTAGCTCAGTTTTTTCCCTATCTTGGAGGTTTTTCCCCTCATGGACAAGGTCTGTGCCCAGAGTCCCAGGGTTCATGAATTGCATCTCCTGTCCCCACTCCTTCTCAGTGAGCGACGAGCACCAGCACTGCCTTTATTGCTTTGGTGAGGCTCACATCTCCATTAAATACAGAATCTGTCACTCCTTCCCTCCCCAAACCCAGGAGGGCATGAGCTGCAAATAAGAAAACACCTCATGGAGCAGACCATGATATTCCACTTGGATCCAGGCCAGGGAGCCCATCCCCCCTTGTACACCAGACTGAGCCGACGGGCAGCATCCCGCCAAGCAGGAGCTCAACTGCTGAGCCCAGAGAATCTCTTCCTAGGGCTTCTCAGGAGACTAAGGGGCACTCTCAAACCAAAGAGGATCGGCAACCACTGGCACAGTCGAAGAGCTCCAGACTACACTCTGTGCTGGTTCTGACCCATCCTCGGAAAGAACTGACATCCACCATAGTCAGGGAAGTACCGGATCCACCAATCCCAGCCACCGGTACACCTTGCACTGTGGGACAGCCCAAGACCTACATTTCCGTGGAGGATATTTTCGCCCTTCCCTATCCTCAATCTCCGCTCCTTTAGGGGCCCACCTTATTCAGGAACATCCACACACCACTGGAAGGAGATACCTTGAGGATGTGGGGTCATTCCCCTATAATACTTAGCCTCCTGAAAGGAAGGAGTAACTTGCATCATTCAATTCACTTTAGTGTCCCGCAGCTGATTCAGAAACAACATTAGCCTCTGGAGTAAGTTAATGTCATGCTTCCCTTATCTGGAAGTATGTTGGCCACAGCGCAATGCCTTTAAAGGTAGGGGATATTTAAGTGGGGGAAAAGGAGGGGATCCCCCTATAAGACCCTTCCTATGAGGGGAAAAATAATAATGTTATCCTCATTATCCAGAATTTATAATCCATTATTTGCAGTTGCCTGAAAATCTAGGCCATGCTGTGTAAGAGTTAAGGACAATTTCATACAATCCAGGTCAGTTAGTAACCTACATTGAATAACACAGAACGACTCTTCTAAACATCTGCTGAGCTGAGAGGAAGCTGAACCCACCTTCACAACAATGGGGCCCCACTGACAGCCGGCTCTCTCTGCTGATAGGAGGGCTTTCTTGATTCCTCCCCTCCCCCACCCCCGTTTTCCAAATAAAACCTAGTTGCTCCCAAAGCCCAGGGGGAAGACGCACTGTGGGACAAGGGAGGGGAAGAGAAAGGTATAAAGAAACTCATAGTGCCAAATATAAGGAAGAGCAGAGACCAAAGAAGATTTAGGGAACCCAGTTACTGGGTTCATTCCAACAGTGGAAAGAAAATAGAGAGGGTGTGAGTGATAAAATGCCTACTCTATGCTGATGATCTGGTCCTACTATCACCTCTTTGTTAGGGTTGCCAGGCGTCCAGTTTTTGACTGGGATGCCTGGTCAAAAAGGGACCCTGGCAGCTCCAGTCAGCATTGCTGACAGGGCCATTAAAAGTCCGGTCAGTGGCACAGTGGGGCTAAGGCAGGCTCCCTCCCTGCCCCAGCTCCACATGGTTCCTGAAAGCAGCTGGCATGTCCCTGCAGCCCCTAGGCGCAGGGGTGGCCACAGGGACTCCGTGCACTGCCCCTGCCCTGAGCGCAAGCTCCGCAACTCCCATTGGCCAGGAATCGCAGTCACTGGGAGCTGTGGGAGCGGTGCCTGAGGGTGGGAGCAGTATGCAGTGCAGAGTCACCTGGTCGCTGCTCCGCCTAGGGGCTGCAGGAACATACCAGCTGCTTCCAGGAGCCTCCTGAGCTAAGTGCCGCCCAGAGCCTGCACCTCAACCCTCTGCCCCAGCCCTGAGCCCCCTCCCAGAGCCCGCACTCCCTCCCGCACCCCAACCCTCTGCCCCAGCCCAGAGCCCCCTCCTGTATCCCAAACCCCTCATCCCTGGCCCCACCCCAGAACTTGCACCCCCAGCTGGAGCCCTTTCCCCTCCCCCCACACCCCAATCCTCTGCCCCAGCCCAGTGAAAATGAGCGAATGAGCGATGGAGGGAGGGGGGATGGAGTGAGCAGCCACGGGGCCTCAGGGCAGGGGCCTCAGTGAAGGGGCAGGACAGGGGCGGGGCAAGGGTGTTCGGTTTTCTGCAATCAGAAAGCTGGCAACCGTACTCTGTGTGCAGATACAAACATGGACACCTCCTCTCACCCCTTGTACTTTCTCTACTGGGGGGTGCCCCAGAAGCCTGGGCATTGCCTCAGCATTATCTCCCACACTCCTAAGCTCTGAAATAGAGAACAAGGCCATTCGTTAATAGATACACAGCAAAGCTACCCACCCTCCCACATCCCTTCTACCCAAGTAAAGCCACTTACCTCTGTTGCCTCCATAGGGCTCATTCCCCACCTGCTTCCCACATCCTTCCTGAGCACTGATCCAGGTTGGAGGGGCTTGCAGGGATGTTTCCTCTCTGGTCCCAAGCTCAGTCCATGTCTAGTAAAGCTCATAGAAGGTTGCACAAGTGAGAGAGAGAGAGAGAGAGAGACATTAGTTCAGCCCCCAGCCCCTAAAAACAACCCCATGACATAACAGGGGAGGGGGAACCATAAGCTAAAAAACAGACTGAAGAAATTAATAAAATCCTTATCTCCTCAAGTGGTGACACCCACAGGTGACTGTGCTCATTGTAGCAAACTACTGGCCTTTGGCAGAAGGCAGAGGGAGCATCTGACTGCCATGCCAATGCAATATAAGTGTGAAGGTGTAGCAGGTTGTAGTCTCAGCCCCTGCTTGTGTGGATCTTCGTTGTGGACAGAACCTCCCAAAGCAGACAACAGAACAGACTGAAAAGGAGAGAAGGTGAATTGGTGCAAATGTACACTATGTACCAAAGTCACTGTGCACCTGAGACCTGATTTAGTTCCCCACGAGAGTGGGACCAGGTCTTTAGTTACAGGAGCTGTATTGAGCATTGTGGGACAATTGTAATGCTTCACAAATCCTGCAGTGCTTGCAGTGAATGCTGGATGTGAATGCAGTGAGCTTTGTGTGGATGCAGTATGCAATGACCTATTCAGATCACAGCAATCCACTAGGGCAGTGTTTATACTAGAGAACTGTATTATTGCAGCTTGCAGCGAATCAAGATGCAACAGTTCAAAGAATTCATGCAAGCCATCCTTGCACCCATGGCACCCAAAACAGGATGGCTTGCATGAATTCTTTGAACTGTTGCATCTTGATTCGCTGCAAGCTGCAATAATACAGTTCTCTAGTATAAACACTGCCCTAGTGGATTGCTGTGATCTGAATAGGTCATTACATAATCTTGGAAATTTAGCTGCAGCATCAGTTACTGGGATCTGCAAACCACCATACAGAACTGGCTTGTTTAACCAATGATAGGACTTTCTGTTTCTAATTATAACCTAATCAACTGCAAGAACCAATGATACTTAAGCACAGTCTATAGCTCCCAGGATTAATAGGGAATTTCCTGACATAAAATCTATGCGTTATTTGCTGTATCATGCTGAACTTCTGCTGAAAAGGGAATCCATTGATTAATTATATTTGCAAAAGCATCAGTAAAGAGGTCAGTGCAGTAACTTATTGCAAACTGTCTTCTCCTATTAATGTGTCCCCAGAGGGTTGATGTGCACATATGGTACTTCCTATTGCACACTGTAGCAATATCTTTAAAGGACTGTCAGTTACTTTTAGATAACTTATTATTTGAACTCTCTGTGTTGTGTAATACCTTTTCGGAAACTTCCAGTAAAATCTTGCCCCCACATTATCCATCTCCATTATCTGTCTCTTTTTGTAAATCTTTTTGCAAAGATTCAAATCTTTTATTTTACTGCTTTGCTGTTGCACCATTTAACAGCCACTTGTCCACTTCCCTGTCCATTCATTAGGACTGACCCATGATCACTGATGTCAATGTGAATGCCCACAGGTCTGGGAACCCAGCCATGTCTTAAGAAATTGTCACACACTATACTCCATTCCTTTTTGTTCTTTGCGTACGAAGACCAGGGGTCAGATTCTGACCTCAGTTTTATACGTATAAATCTGGAGTAGCTACTATGGTCATTGGGTTTATACTGGTGCAACTGAAAGCAGAATTTGATCTATCAGGATCAAACTCCATGGTGACTCTCCCCTTTAAGAGGGAGCAGGGTCTAGTGCACCTGTGACTGATTAGCTGCCTCCCAATTGGGTTTAAAAGAAGGCAGCTGGGCCATATAAAGAGAATCAGGACAAGTACAGACAAGAGATTTTTTTATAGCACAGAGTAGAAGAGAAAGGAAAGGGGTACATGAGAGCTGCTTGGGAGAGAAAGCTCTGCAGGCCATCTCTGCGAATAAAGAGGAATTGGGGAGAGAACAGCAGATGGGCTAGCTTGTTGATTTCCCTAAGCTGGAGAGCCAGTGCTGGAAGACTGAAGAGGGCTGAATGGCTGGACTGTGTTTGGGTAGAAGAATGGTCACTCCAATGTGAACGGCTGGGAGAGTGAAACCCTGAAACAGGGGCAGAAAAGAATTGGGAACTTAAATCTGGTGAACTGATGAGTGGATGACCTGGCTTTGATAGCTATTCCCCTCGCCAAGGGCATGGTTTATTGTGGGAAGTGGGAAAATGGTTTTACCGTGTGGGTTCTACAGACTATTGTATGTGTATGTGATTAAATGTACATTCAGAGAAGCAAAGGTATTACCATGAAGTGCAAAATGAAATTTGTTGCAGTCTCTTGTCTCTAGCATTTTCCTATATGCACATGAGATATGGACACTAAGGGGACATTAAGAGGCTTTCTGCCTTCAAATTGAAAAGCTGCAGGTGATTGCTGCACATTAGCTATACCTCACACATAACTAACGAGGAGGTAATTGCTCAAACCCGAGTAGGTACCCAATATCATCAAGAGAAGACAAAGAAAACTTGTGTTTGTGGGACATGTGCATCAGATGAGTGGAGGAAGATGAAACAAGTTTTTGCTGAAACTGGTGCCAGAGGGTGCCTGCGGTCAGCGTGGTTTGATGATGTGGCTGACTGGATGGGATGCAGTATGGTGTACTTCTCAAGGCTGTGTGAAAGCCACGAAACATGGAGGAAGATTGCTGGTCAAAGACTCTTATGTGATGGTTACTATTCACTGCAATGTGATTCTATAGTGCTTTGCATGATGCCACAAATAAATTCGTTCTGGAGATGGGACTTGGTATTGGGCAGCAAGAGAGACTGTTCTTTTTAGGGCTGGCCTAAGGGGAAATTGAGGCAGACATACTTGTCATGCTGTTGCCTGGCATGAGAGGGAGGCACCCCAGGCAGGGGTTGCCTTATTGCACACATCCTTGTAGTCCAGGCATGTAATGTGATGCCATGAATGGCAGGCATCTGATGGTGCTAGGGGAGCAATCACTGAAATTCACATGTGGAGGGGACCCTCTGCACACAGATCTGGGGGCAGGGAGGAGCTGTTAAGTCCTTTGGGTTTTTAAGAATCAGATTCTCTGTTACACTAATGCAGTTCCATTAAAGTCAGGGGGGGTGCACTGATATGACTGAGAAAAGAATTTTTTTTTTTTTTTTTTTAAATGGAGATATCCCATCTCCTAGAACTGGAAGGGACCTTGAAAGGTCATCAAGTCCAGCCCCCTGCCTTCACTAGCAGGACCAAGTACTGATTTTGCCCCAGATCCCCAAGTGGCCCCCTCAAGGATTGAACTCACAATCCTGGGTTTAGCAGGCCAATGCTCAAACCACTGAGCTATCCCTCCCCACAGTATAACCCACAGTCTCAAAATATGAATAGATCTGAGTGGAGGCTAAGCTAGAGAGATCTGTTCAAGTTTGCCTATTAACAGCTAGGTTATTTAAGTCAATAGGGATGGTGCCACTCTATCCAAATGTAAAGAATCTTAGAGCAACACTGTGGCTTGGAGCTACAGCTTGTATTAGTAGGACAGGAGGCTGCACGGGGAGCCCAGGGAAGATTTCTGGGCTGACTCAGTCAGAATTTCTCCTGAGGTTAGGAAGCAGATCTGACACTCCTAAAAGGTACAGCATGTGCAGGGCTGGCCAAATGGTGCCCCAGGCAAGGAGCATCTTTGGCTCCACTCTTCTTCTCCTCTCTCCCCTCCCCCCCCCACTTGGTGAGGGCATGGCTGACAACATTCTAGGAAGGTTGAGGAAAATGTAGTTCTCAGAAAGTCTAGAAGGTTCCATGAGATTCTACAAAGTCCAGAACATTGTAGGAGGTTAGTGAAAAATGAATCCACATACAGAATACCTGAAACATGTTACTTCCAACATTCAATTTTCCCTTTTGTCGCTAACACCAAAAACAGCAACTCGAGCCCGGCACCCCCAAGCCAGGCACTCCAGGCAGTTGCCTGGGTTGCTGGCCCCGAGCATGTGTCCTCCTTCTGCATGCTAGCTTATCTCTGGCTAGTGCTGGTGGATAGATGACCCTGCTTCCCTCCTGCCTGTCCTCCTTTAGCATACCTAGTGCCACCACCAGTGCTAGCCCGGGGCAATCCTTGTACACAGGGAGCACAAAGACTGTAACTGCACCCAGCCCTTCTTCCCTCCCTTTGTGCTCCCTCCCCCGTGAGGCTGGGCATGACCTAGTTAGGGTTGCCAACCCTCCAGGATTGTCCTGGAGTCTCCAGGAATTACAGATTAATCTTTAATTGAAGATTATCATGTGATGAAACCTCCAGGAATACATTCAACCAAAATTGGCAGCCCTAAGCCTAGTCCTTACTCCAGACAAAACAACAAGACTTGCAAGAGAAACTCTATGCAGCTTAATTGTTGCAGACATGACTCTATACGTGCCAAATCCCAGGCAGATCTGTAGAGGGATAGTGGTATGCATGTGATGATGGACAATGGGGCATGCTAACACCCTTAGAAATGTTATCTTTCTGGATTAGTATGAGTATGATTTCCCCAAATTACATTCCAGCACACTCTCAGGGTGCTGAAAGCCACTTCTCTTCACCCCAGGCCCGCATGCGCTAGTTCACACCATCATTCTGGATCACTATTTTTCCTCACTGGAAGATTGGACTTGAGCTTTAAAAACAAATATCTGACCTGGCAGCAGGAAATGTTCTTCAGCTCATGGAGCCGTGGTGCACAGCTGCTGCTATATGCTGGGCTGCACCTGTGGCCAGGTGCACCTGAGCTTTCTCTTTATTCCAAGTTGTTCATCAAGGTGGGTACATTGTTCTTCATTTACAGAGGTTCTATTTTGTTTCCTCAAGCTCTTGCCGATCCCTGAAGACTGCCACTTAATAGATACCTCTCACCCCAGAGGCTTATAGGCCTCCTACATTAAGGGCCCCAGTTTTATGGCCAGTACTTGCTGGGATACTAATATGTTAAATAATATGAGAAGCCAAGGTCCTCTGAACTTTAAGGCTCCAGGCCATGCCCCCATCAGCTGTTTTTTTGTCACTGTAAGTCTGCTTCTCACCCTACTGGCTGGAGGACTGGATTGCCCTTAAATTTGACTGGGGAGTGCTATCACATCTTGAAGTTCATGAGCATAGTATGTAACACAGTTAGCTTCTAGTAGCCTGGAGACCAGGAGCAGCACCTGATCCCAGGTCTCCCTTGTAGCTGTGCAGAGTGGTTACTGATAGGACACCAAGCAGATCCAGCTACCAGGTGTTTCTGTTCCAGCATTTACTTCAGTGTACTGAGTTAGAACATTGGTCTAGTATTCAACATGCTTTATTGAAGGACTATTGAAAAATATATTGGGAAATAATTCAATATGATACAGTCCAAGTCTGCAGTCCTTGGTCCCATGGATTGGACCCTCAGGGAATGTGATGCTGAAATACATATTAGTGATACCAGGAAAATGCTGAACCAGTGGGTGATGGAGATATGTGAATGTTTTCAACTGGAACTATTAGCTCTTTAACCTGGGATTTTCAAAGGCACTTAGGGCCTTTGGATGCTCAATTCTTGGAATTGGGCACCCAAGACCCTTTTTCAGCTTTTAAAATTTCAGCCTTAATTATCACTGCAGTCCCTGGGTGTAGCTCGGAAGCTTGTCTCTTTCACCAACAAAAGGTGGCCCAATAAAAGATATTGCCTCATCTACCTTGTCCTTCTAATGGTGGTGTGTCTAATATTATTAGTATCTGTGAATTTCCTTTTAGTGACGTGCCAATGGTTATCCTTTACTCTAATTCTAAACACAGCATTTCTCATCAGATTTATTTTTGTGTGATGCTGAATTGCTGTAATCACAGATGCCTCTTTCAAATGAAAATAAAATGCTAGAATGTATGCCATGTGCAGCTAGCAGAGGCACTTCTTCTAAGTTTGGAAAGTACCTGGCACATATTGGGCCCTATCTAATCTAAATAATATTTTTATTTGTTAAAGAGTAAGATTTGCCCTTTACCTCCAGTGGATGCATAGGAGTGGCTGCACAGTGCCGTGAAAAAAACTAGTTTATGGAAACAAATTTGATATATTTAAAAAAAGATTTTATATATAGCCCCTAAAGAAATAATGAAATCATCTTAGGAATAATTCAATAGCAGATCAAACTTTACAATCTGCATATATCTGATATATCAGGATCCAGCTGACTGACTAGCTGACTTGCTCATTCTATCCTAATAGAGTCCCATACTGGCTGTAGATTGGGGGCCAGACTGATGATAATGAAACCAGCAGCCAACCTGCCAAATATTCATTTGAAGCCTATTTTTAAAATTCAGTGAGAGAAAGAAAGGAAATGGCCAAATTAAAAATGGAAACAATCCACCTGAAAACGAGGGAGACAAAACCTAGAACTGCCTGGTTTAACTGGGCAATGTTAAGAATGTGGGACTCCAACCAGCAATCTCTTAATTCATGAACAGGACTTACAGGCATAAAGAGTCCTTTTAAAATCAATAGGGATGCCTGAGCTAGTGGAAATTAAAAGTAAAATTCTATTCATCCTCCATGCATTTACACAGTGGGTGTTTTTTTTCTTTCATCCATATGTTGCAGTGCAGGTAATGTGGAACCGATGTCATGGGATTGCAATGCACGGTGATGTTACAGAAAGCGCCTATCCTTTCAGAAATCAAAGCTGGGAAGAATGACGGCATTGTCTGGGTTGTTCCATTCACTTCCCCTCCACTTCAATCAAACAAATCCAATACTAGCTGAGTCTAGCCAGCTCCCTCTCAATGAATTTAGGCTTCCATTTAAAATCTAGTTTATTCTTCCAGGTGTCCTTCTTATTTAAATAGGTGAAAACCTGGAAAGTACCCTCTTGCCTAACAATCTTTGTCTCCAATGAAGTCTTGCTGCCTTTTAAAAAAAATATAAGCTGGTGACTGTTGTACAGGCAACACCCTGACAGCTGAAAGGTAAACTCTGATTCACAGCCCTTCCCACCTCCATGTCCTGAAAAAACAGAGCTCTCCCTGAGACTAAAACTCAGCACAAATCACCACCATGCTGAAAAAGAACTGCAGATCCTAATTATTCACTCTTTCCTCTGTAGATTTAAAACATACAAAATATTATAAAAAGGTGCATTTTATCTGCAAGTCACCAACTCCTGAAAGTAATGGTTTTGAAATTGGAAGTGCCCTATAAACCCCATTGGCAAAAAGAACAGGAGTACTTGTGGCACCTTAGAGACTAACAAATTTATTAGAGCATAAGCTTTCGTTAGTCTCTAAGGTGCCACAAGTACTCCTGTTCTTTTTGTGGATACAGACTAACACGGCTGCTACTCTGAAACCCATTGGCAATGACACTGATATGCAAAATCAACACAAACTCAAAACTAGGTTGCATCCAGCCATGTCATCTTAAGCTGTGATTTCCCCCCTCCCCCCCCCCCCCAGCTCTGGACTGGACTGCAGCCATGTTTGGATGAGAACTCCAAGGAAAACTCAGGCGCTCCAGGAAGTGGCATGGATAATTCATTAGGCAGCCGTCTTGCCTATGAGTCAGAACTGGACTAATGCCAGAGCCTAGTATTAGGAGGTACCATGTCACTGAAGGTGCTGGTTTTTGGATGAGACACAAAATGAACTTGCTAACCAAGGCACAGTAGCAAACTGGACCCAAATTTTAAAGCAGGATCCCTAGATGCTGTAGTATGTATGGAACTCCATTCAAACTTAAGAAATGGAGGCTTTTAATGAATGAAGTAAGAAATTGAATAATACAGGCAGGATAGTAGCCCCTGACTTATTTATTTTGATATTATATTCCTTGTATTTTATGCTGTGTCCCACATTCTTAGTTGTTGATATGCCACATATTTTAGCACTGATGGCATCATGGCAGCACTTCTTCTGAGAAAACCTAGAGGTTTTGCAGCTGGACAGGGGGCAATTGGGGCTTTTGGCACCTGGGAGGGGTGGGAGGGAGTTTGGGGTTATGGGATAGACAAATTAGCTGGATGTTTCTGCTGCACTGATGTCATCTTTTAGGTTTAAAAAACTATCATCCCACTGAGATGAATGGGGTAGTTCACATTATTATTTGCATTGGAGTAGCACCTGAAAGCCCTAAGTGAGATCAGGGCCCATTGTGCTAGACATTGTACAAACATAGTGGGGAAAAGTCCCTGCCCAAAGAGTTTACAGTCTAAATAGATAAGACAGAGAAATGGTGACAGAGGTATTCTATGCAGGGGTGAAGGTAGCTTCCCCAGTCAAGGGTACACTGTATTAAACTGCTGAGGGGGCATGGACCACCAGCAGTAGCAATCTCCAGCCCAGTGGGGGGAGGCTGGAGAGCAAGCCCTCCCACTACAGTGCCATCTCCTGTGCAGCACACCCAGCCCTGTGGGGCCGGAGCCCCAGCCCAGGGTGAGTGTAGAAAGGCCTCACTCTCCAGCCCCTTCCCTCCCCTGGGGCCTCCCTTCTGCACCAGGGTGGAAGAAGCGTATGTTTGCCTGTTTTCTGCACCCTTGATTTCATGATTTCTCTGGGTGCAATTGAACCCATGCTAACACCACCTCTGGTTGTATTATCCCTGTTTTATAGCTGGGGGACTCAGTTTGCATGTCTTAGAGCTATTCTTTCAAGCTGTCTGAAGCCTCAGACCACATTGCTTCAGTTAACCTCAAAAAATGTGAACCGAATGTATCTTCACAGCCATGAGGGCTGGAAACATACTATTTTAAAATAAAATATTTACATTTTGGAGCCCAATTCTGTGGCAAATTTCATGGCTGCAGAGTTACAGAATACTTGGCCTAAGCTCTGTGGACGTTAGAATCTCATGAGAATAGGAGGGTGAGGTAATATCTTTTATTAGACCAACTTCAGTTGGTGAGAGAGACAAGCTTTTGAGCGTACACAGAGCTAGTCTTCTGGTCCGGGCTCTGTGTACGCTCAAAAGCGTGTCTCTCTCACCAATCAAGGTTGATCTGATAAAAGATATTACCTCACCCGCCTTTTCTCTCTAATATCATGGGACCAACATGGCTACAACGCCGCTGCATATTGGAATCTCATGCCATTTTTCATAAACCTTCCCCATAGCTTTTATCTCAATCTGCTAACTCATGTGAGAACTACAAACTGCCTTGTCTTCACTAGGATTTTACCTTGTATATGCTAACTTGTTAAAACCATACTTTTTTTTGTAGCAAAGACAAGGCCTATAATGAGGCCTGGCAGGGTCAGAGGGCCAAGGTACAGATGGATGTGGAAATTTAACTCCGAATTTTCAGACTTTCAATTTGCAAAACAAACCAACCTTTGGCCCTTAGGATTTCCTGGCATTCATTTTGTGTTGCACCACAACATTGTTGTGATGGGGTTTATGCCCCACCCTGGCAAATAAAGAGTTAACAGGGAGTTTGACTAAGATCCCAATTATCCCATTCTGTGGCACCTGGAGGGGAGACAGCTCATTAAGGATTCAGCCCAGTTGGGGAGTGGGTGGTTCTGTGAAAGGAAGGACTGCAGGGCCAAGGAAGGGAGAGCTGAGGGTAGAGAGCTTATACCCTGGGAGTGGGGAGTACGAGAGAGAGGGGTTCCAGGCGGCTGCCAGAGTGGTTGAGAGAGCTGGAGAAAACTCCTTAGCAACAGCCTGAGAAAAGCTGCATGGAGCGATGGATGTAGGACTGGAGAGCACAGCTCTAAAACACGTGACTGCATCTAGGCTAAGGTGGGGAGCAGCCCAGCGAAGCAGAAAGGGATCGTAAGAAACAGACCCTAACTGCTTATTCCAAAAAGTCTAGACTGGAGCCCAGAGGAGAGGGTAAGCCTGGCTTCCCAATATCCCCTTTCATTAGGGGCAGGATAAGCCTTGGGAAAGGACTCCTGAGCTCAGGTCTGGTCTGAAGGCCTGCTATGTGGTCACCAAGGCTCTAGGGTTTGTTTGGACTCTCTTACCCCAGAAGGGGACTGAACTGAAAGGTGACCTGGCTGGAGGACTAGGATGTGAAAGATGCAGAGTGCAGCAGAACTAGAGCAGAGGGAGTAGGGGTGCTAGAGGCAAAAGACCCCCTGCAATGCCATGAACTGAGGCTGGGTGTGCTATGGCAGTAGGGTCAACTGCTTAAAGGTGAAAGATATATCTTAACAGAGGCAACTGATACATTTTTACAGCCTTAACAGTGTTCTGGTCTGGGAATGTAATGGGCTTTGGGATCCTCCAGGACGAAAGGCACTGTTTCCTGACATGATGATGAGAGATTTGAGAGAAGGGAAATGTTGAGCTGACCTTTCATGCTAGTTTGATCAGCTATTCTGCAGGGGGCTGTCTGCAAAGGCTGACATTTTATTTCATTGTTGTGTTTAGGGGCTATTGCCTGAATTTAATTTTCTGCAGCCAGCTAATATGAGTCAAAATATAATTTCTCTTCTACAGAATTAATGCTTGCTAAATTAGTGGTGGTGCAGCAGCAAATATTTGACTGTCTGGCAGTTGCTGTTTTGATGTGTTATTATGGCATAAACAATTCTCCTAGCCTTACAGCAACAAACCATTTATGTTTCAGTATCACAAAGCAGCTATATTCATGAAGGAATCCAAGGGAATTTGCGTGCCTGGTTATCATGATCATTATTCTGTGATACCCTTCAGCTGGTAATCTGGAGGCAGACATGCTCCCCTTCACTTCTAAAGGACTTTCACATCTCCCACTCCATGGAAATGGTGTTATTTATGCATTGAGTCGCTAAGGGCCATGAAGCGAGTGACAATTTAGAAACAGTGCTAGGGAGCTGCATCCGCCTTGGAATACAGAGTCCTCCTTTATTTCTGTAATAAAGCCTTTCACTTAAATAGCGCTTTCATGCTGGGTCTCAATTTTCAGGGCACTTTAGCAGAAATAATACATAAAAGGCAAGTGCTATCTCATACTGCTGTAGATGTTACCAAGCCTTTCTTTATTTAAGGAGAGCTGTAGCATCTTTCATCTCAAAAGACCCCCATAGTCCCTCTACAAACTTTGTCCCACCACTTCACCCACCAATCAAGGACAGCCACAAAGGGAGGTGGGGGGTGAAACATAGCCACTGTGTAGCAGTCCACACTAAACAACAGTTTAGGTCAGGAAGCGAAGAACGCTGTACAAAGAAGGAACTGCAGTTAAAAATACCTTCTGGAGTCCATGTTCTGCTGCTTACCTATTTAAGCCTGTCACTGCCTGGCTAATTAAACAGCGCCAGGGTAGTGAAATTCTACTTTGTCCCTGATGGGTATTGTTAATTTCATCTTTTTATCACATGAGTAGTCATAAAGGCAATAAAAGGAAGACAACTATAGAAGGGCACATAGGTGCTGGAACTAGGAGTGCTGGGGGAGCTGGCTTGAAGTAGTTTCCATTATATACAAGCTTTACAGTCTGGGTCAATGGTTCTCAGCACCCCCACAATAAAAATTGTTCCAGCACCCGTGGAAGGGCAACTCTCACTCTGGTCCTGTGCTAAATCAGCCGCTCATAAAGCTAGAGGAGAAAATCCTCAGGCATGTTTCCATGAACTCTGCACTGAACAAATATTAAGAGTCTAGTCTCACTGCACTGGTGTGTCTCTCTGTCCCACAGCTGATGCTGAAAGGAGTTTTGTGCATGAGAACACTTGCAAAAAATTATCTGCTTCTAAGGGAAACAGTGAGTCAGGTTTCTTCCCTTCCCCCATCCTCTTTTTTTGTCTCAAGTAGCTGATGTAGCCAAGCTGACCTCTGGACTGAAAGAATGAATGGTCTCGAAAGGCGTGGCAAAGGCTTACAGCCAGGCTTGCAATATTGGAATGTCTTGTATCAGAGAGAGTCCTGTAGACAAAGAGCATTAGAAACAATGAATCATTTCCTCTGTTTTCATCCCTGTCTGGTCAGCTAGTCTGGAAGAAATGGAGATCTGTCCGTGGGTGCACAGGGAATCCCAACCACAATGCCACATATAAGCATGGCGCCCTCCCCGCACTTCAAAGGGTTCAGTCAGTGTTGTATGGCATATGTCACCACTAGTCCAGACTGGCCTCTTGAGAACATGCCTTTGGTATGATGGAATGATTTGATAAGATGATGCCTCAGTAATATAAATCAGTGCTAGCATTTGCCATCTATTAGTTTACTTCATGAGAGCCTACTCGTGCACTTTACACATGCAGTGAACAGATTAGTGTTGTTAATGATGTATAACTGATGGACACGATACTTGAGAGAAGAGAATATCCCTGCATAAAGGGCTTACAATCTAAACCTTCTTGTATGGCTTTTAGCAGCACTGTTGCATTGTGGGATACAGAGTGGACTGACCCAGGGTCAGTGGTTGGAGGCATTCTCTCTGCACTGCACACAAGTGGGCAGAATCCCACTGAGGAGTGGCTGCTACGGGAAGGAGCATTGTGCTTTCTTTTCAGTGCCAGTCCCCATCCACCCCACCTCCCTTCACATGTCTG
This sequence comes from Emys orbicularis, assembly GCF_028017835.1. NCBI lineage: Eukaryota > Metazoa > Chordata > Testudines > Emydidae > Emys > Emys orbicularis. Next base: position 33,543,653 of record NC_088685.1, read on the forward strand.
GCACTGTTAGTGATACTAACCTTCCCCCTCATGTTCACACAAGTACCTGCCTTTTAGGCTACCCCTGCACACTTGCACAAAGAGCAGAAGACCCTCCCTGAACCCCTTCCATCCACCCATCTTGCCCCATCATAGAGAGCCATAATCTTGCCCTTAATTAGATGGCTGACATAATGAGAAGTGACAAGATGGGTGAGGTAATATCTCTTATTGGGTCAACTTCTGTTGGTGCAAGAGACAAGCTTCATAGGGCTCTTCTTCAGATCTGGGAAAGATTGCCGAAGTGAGTTAAATATAAGTTGTGCAGATCATTCAGCATAAGGGGTTCACACATGCTCTAGTCTAGGAGACCACTTACAAGGAAGTGGACAATTGAGCAGAGCAGCCCATAGGGAGAGAAGGAGACAGAACCACAAGAAACAAAGGGAGCCGGCTCATGGGAGAGCACTAGGGGGTAGTTTGGGACTGAGTTTTGAGGAAGGCTGGGCAAGAGGAGAGGAGAGGAGAGAAGAGGGAGGGTGTCTAGAACACAGAAGGAAGGTTCTGGGCCAAGGCTCTTCCCTTTTATTTAGAAAGAGGTAAAGTGAAAGCTGCCTGGAAATAAACAAATCTGAAGAGTAGCTGTTCACTTCTCACTCCCAGCTAGTGTTTATAGAAAATCTGTGCAGACAGTTCAACTGTGAGCTGCACGGCAGCTCTTATTTATGCGGATTGGGGGATCTCTCTCTTACACAGGGCGCTCAGTCTGGGCACGCAATTTCCTCTGGCTGCAGCTGAGCCCTGCGTGCAGTCTGTGATAGAGATCTGAAGTGTGGATAAGAGAGGGGACTCTAGTCCCAGCTAGGCAGACATCCTAAGTATGCTCACCTGCTTCATCTTTGCCAGCCATACTTAAGATGCTGTAAAAACGTGTCACGTTTGTGGGATACTTGGGGGGATGGGGGAAGAGTCTTAAGAGTAAACCCACTGAATTAGGTTCTTACATCCCTACTTTTCCAAACAGTGCCCAGGGGTTTTGTCATGTGGTCCTTTGCTTGAAATGGGAACCTCAGTGGTGCTTGTTCACCACTTTGGCAATGTAGGGGAGAAGGCCTAATCTAAGGGTAAATGGCACAGTAAGGGCCCATTCACAGCTGCATGACACACACATTTGAGCACAGTGATCATCGGTTGGTGTTGAACACACAGCCTTCAGCATCAAAAGCCCAGGTCCTTATCCCTAAGCTAAAGGACTAGCTCCGGAGTAGCAGGCTGTTCTTCTGTCAGCCACTAGAGGGGGACATGATCACATGTACTAAGCCACTGCATTACATGTGCACATGTGTCGTTTTCCATTTCCATTAACCATGGAAGTTGTATGTGTGCTTTGAGAAGTGACTAGGTTTCTAATCACCCAGCAGTGTGAAGTGTTGAGTGTTGTCCTCTCCCACTGAAGCACCTCATCAAGTTGCTCAGCACCACACAGGTTGGGATCCTAAGTGAGGGCTCTCTTTCCAAATACAAACCTCTAGTGAAGAGCGGCACTAGCTGCAGGTTATCCTGATAAAAGGCAGTTGCCTTTGGAGCTGTTTTGCTAAATTTTGGTACAACCGTGTGTATTGCAGTTAATGTCACGTCCTCCCAGGGAAAAGAGGGGAAAGTCATTCTGGTTTCCATGGAAACCAGGTAATAGTAACAGAAAATGAAGCTTAAAGATACATTATTTTTCAATCTGATCAAAAGTTGTGGAGGATGAATCTGCCTTCTCTTCACCAAGCATTTCTATGAGCAAAACCCAGGTGAGGGGAGGGGACAGGGGTCATGAGAAAGCAAAAAGGAATTTTGTTTTATGGGATTGGATTGCTCGGGGGACTGGCATAGGAGATAGTGCCCCTGACTTCCAGGTGACAGATGAAAATCCAGCCTGGATGGGTAGCTGATTAAAGTCACTACTATCTGATGGCTATTTAATGGACTATTCGGAATGAATTGCTCATGTTGGTCTAGTTCCTTGGGCATTCATGTCTGCCATAAAAACCAGTTGCATCAGTTGGCACTGATGTTGACAGTCCATAGAGACATCAAGAATTAAGGCGCGGATCCACGTCTATTGAAATGAGTAGGCATCTTGGTTTCAATGGGTATTGGATTCAGCTTTAAGTGGCCACACACACAACAAGCGACTCTAGCTGATCCCTCCCTATCAAGCTAGACACTAGATGTACGCCGGCAGCGCATGGGGAAGAAGATTGCTGCCGCTGTGATGCCCCTCTGTGGATAAGCAGAAAACTTCATTCTCCAGGGTTGTTGATCTAGCACCTTGCATTAAGCGTGAACTGCACCTTTAAGGAAGTAGACTAAAGTAATACCACGTATACCACATGGCTAGAGCTCTGGGAAAGGGTGTGCTCAAGCTACTGTGGGATCAGCACTGGTCCAGGAGAGCTAAGGCAGCTGGGCTGTGAGACCCCTTCATGGGAATGGGACAAGAGACAGAACTTATGCCCAGGAAATGCGCCAGAGAGCAAGGCAAGAGACAGTGCTGCAGCCTGCTCAGACCAAGAGATGTTTGAGAGCACAGGGGACTAGCATGTTAGGCAGGGGTGAAAGTAAGGTAGTACGGGCCAGTACAGCTTACCGGGAAAAAATAGCCTCCAGTACCAGCCTGTACTGCTGACTTTAATGTCGCTGCCCCTTTTGCCCCCCCCCTCTGGCCACCGACGGGGGCGGGTCAAAAGAGGTAACTGCCCCGGGGCTGTGATTTAAAAGGGCCCAGGGCTCCGGCCACCGCTTCTGCCTGGGCCCTTTAAATCGCCGCTGGAGCCCCAGGCAGTGCAGGCCAAGCAGCGCAGATGGGCTGGCTGGGGGATGCTGACCCCAGCCCCGCCCCTTCCACCCGAGGCCCCACCCCTTCTGGGGCGGGGGGACAGAGCTGTCCCTGTACCAGTAAGAGCTCAATTTTACTTTCACCCCTGGTGTTTGGACTCAAACACACCAGCCTGGCAAGTGTCCAGCTAGGGGAGCTCTGCCAGGGCTGTGTGACAACCATTGGCCTTAATGAAGTCTGGGCTTGTTTTTGAATCCAAGACCTCCCTCATGGCAGCCATTAGCACTTTCAGCATAACATAGGGAGGCAGGTAAGTGGGTGTGGGTAGTGGTGTGCACGCAGATACAGACACATGCACTTTTTTTAGGAAAAAATAATCTTGTGAAAAATTATGTCCTCCTGAAACTGCCTTGTAGGTGCTAGGGAAAAATATATTTACTATTCTACTAACCAGCTCACTAACTCTAAGGGAGTAATGGAGCCAATGGGGCACTCATGAAATCTGCTTTGATGCTTAAGCCATTATTAAATCAGTGGAGAGTGAGGCCTCCTTCAGAGCTATAGTACCTTGTCTTGCCTGTTGATTATTTTGTTTTCTTCAGTCTAGTAAAATGACCTGCCCTTATCTTCTCAATGAATTCCAGGGGAGCAGTCAGAAGGGGGTTCTCCGGCCTCCTGTGGTCTTGCTTTGAATGGCTCCCATATTACAGAGGCCAGGTGAGGGAGCCTGGCTTCAGCTCTCATTAGAGCCCATCAGTGCCACTCTTGTGAGCTGACGGTGCTGTCTGTGCAGCAGGCTCCTGCATGGTAGCGTAACATGCTGCTTCTAAGTGGCCTGTTTGCCCTAAAGGGCCTGATCCAAAATCCTGCTGAAACCGAAGAAAGAGTCCCATGGACCAATAAGCTCTGGATCAGGTTCTAGCTTTCGCTTATTTGGTTTGTTTGTTTGTTTTTTAAGGTGGAGCTACTTTGTCTCATGCAGGCTGAAGTGACATCTCAAAGCAGGCACTTTCTTTTAACTTCACGTTAGACAAAAACAGCCAGACTGCTTGGCGGAGGGTGGGGGGGGGGGAATAGGTGCTGAAACACGAGGGGTGCTGAAGCACCCCCTGGCTGGAAGTGATTTCCATTATATACAGGGTTTACAGTTTTGTTTCAAGAACAGGAGTTCTTGTGGCGCCTTAGAGACTAACAAATTTATTTGAGCATAAGCTTTCGTGGGCTACAGCCCACTTCATCAGATGTATAGAATGGAACATATAGTAAGAAATATATATACATACAGAGAACATGAAAAAGTGGAAGTGGCCATACCAACTGTAAGAGGCTAATTAATTAAGATGAGACATTATCAGCAGGAGAAAAAAAACTTTTGTAGTCATAGTCAAGATGGCCCATTCTAGACAGTTGACAAGAAGGTGTGAGGATACTTAACATGGGGAAATAGATTCAATATGTGTAATGACCCAGCCACTCCCAGTCTCTATTCAAACCCAAGTTAATTGTTTCAATGGCTCTTAGCACCCCCACTATAAAAATAGTTCCAGCACCTCTTGGGGGGGGGGGTAGAAATTGAGCAAATACTCAATTATATAAACAAGGTTTGTGCCTAGAGTGACTCTTCTGCCTAATTAATAAGCCTCTGAAAACTGGCTTCATAGCAGATTTCTTTAACACAAGCAGCATGAAGTACTAATAAATATGATCGCATATGCACACGCTCATCCTAAGGATTTGACCAGCACCTGGATTAGCCTAGCCCAGGGGTGAGCAGCCACACTGCAAACAAAGCCCTGCATGCATTACAGTGCCTTAACTGGTGCTGCACTCTCCTGTGTGTGTCACTAGGATTTCTGGGGACGTATACCATGGTTCTTTGTGCTATAGTAATGTGAGCCACTCTGGCTCTTCTCTCTTGCCCAACCCCCAGTGGGAGAACTTGTATCTCCTTCTGGGCATAGAGGGATGGGGGTGGGGACTGTGGGAACTGGGAAGACATTAGAGAACTACCAGTGCTTCAATAATTTAGCCTGCTGCATCCTCACAATCAGGTGGGTGGGTTACCTGCCTGAGTGAAAGCGGTACCCAAGTCCTAGCCTATACCCCCAGTCAGGCCAGTAAGTCTGGATTTATAGCACCACCAAACTCAGGTGAGAGTTTTATGTGTGAATGGGAGGGAGGTTTGGGGCAATGCCCAAGTAAGAGCTTGAGTCACTTCTACAGGGAAGTCATATCCTCTGCATAATACTGCCTCACTCAGCAGTGTCAGAGCTGATATGAGATCTTTCTCTCTCTCTCTAAGCAGGCACGCCCTTCAAAATTAGTTTCCTTTATTCATAGTCAACTAAGCACCATACTCAAGGGCTCAGGGAGATTAAATCATTGCCCTAGTTATGATGCTATTAAATAACAGTAAGAATTTCACAGAACACTGCTGATACTGCCTGACCTTATTTTGCTTCTTCAATGTCATAATATGGCCTAGTTCACATGCAGCCATCTGTGGCATGTATGGGAATTATACACTGACTTTTCCCTATGAGTCTCTCTGGGATTGTGAAGCAGTGAGAGCCCCTGGCTGGATTCTTATCTCACCAACATTGATTTTTACATCCGTGTTACGCCAGGGGTCTCCTCTCACAGCAGTAATTCCATTGAAGTCAATGGGGTTATCCCAGTATAAAATCACTGTGGGAGGTGAGTAAGGCCCATTATGGGTCAAATTCAGTTGAGAGCAGCCTGTAGTGAATTGGTACAACTTCTATGGAAGGGTCTGGGCCAAATTATGCAGTGCCCTAAATGAGGATGGGCTAGATCCTCAGCAGGTGCACATCAGTGAAGCTCTGTTAAAATCGATCACTAACTGAGGCTCTGGCTCCAGGTAGCTCTATAATTGGGGTTTGACGCTTCTGGTGTAGTCACTTGCACCCGTGCAGGAACAATGTGACTGCTAACATTGTGATTTGGTAGTGGGTTTTACAACCACTTTGCACAGGAGTAAGTGGCTACAGAACGTGCAAGGCAATGGAGAACCAGGCCCTGGTGTCAGATGGTCACACATGCCATTTACACATGGGGGGCGGGGGGGGGAGCAGGAAAAGCAACTCTCAGGAGGTTCTAAGATAAATCAGGTTCTCCTAATCAACTTTAGTTTGTAATCCTGGACTAACTGAGACAAGAATCTGGCCCAGTGGGTAATCTACAGGGAGGATAAATATAATCTGCTTTAATTTACACCATTTTACTACCTTTTTACTATTTTTCTTTTCTTAATCCTCTCTTCTGGCCCCTTTGCATGCGAATTACAGTTTAGGCTCCTTTTGACTCAGCTGGCCAAATTGAATGACTATATGTGAGATTGGTCTCTTCCAACCCTAATATTCTATGATACACATCAGTAAGTGAGTGTGAGTGTAAATTGGAACAATTTACACCAGAAGCTTTCAAACTGTGATCTCTGGATCATTGCCAGTTCTGCACAACTTGCTGGTGGTCTGCTGAGACCTGGCTGGTCAAATGGTATTAGCTCATTCTCCATGTTTCCTCCAGCTAAATTGTATTAAAATACAAAGACTTTCCTAATATGTCTTTTCTATGTAGATAACTGCAGTACTGTCCTTGCTACAAGGTTGTAAAGGAGGTGGTCCATGAAACTATTCCTATATTTTAAATATGGTCCACACTTCTCACCAGATTGAGAACCGCAAGTTACACTCTGTGGGGGCTAAAGGAAGTATTAGTCTTACAAATCTAAACTCCTTTAGTCTCCCTCTGAATTTGGCCCATTGTTTAGCTTGGGTTTTAGCCAGATATATTTCTCAGGCTAAAAGTAAAGTACCGGGTGATTTGTCTTGCTCCTTTCCCTAGCCAGGAACTGCTATCAGTATCATTCTCCAGCTCCCTGTCGCCCATATGTGCACATGTGCATGCACACTATTAAGTTCCAAAAATACTTTGCTCCACAGATCTCTGCTAAGGTCACTTTGACCCCCTTCTCATGGTTCTGCAGTGCGTCAAATATTTCACAATTACATTTACCAGGCCAAATTTAAAGATGCTACATAAGTGGGTGCCAGTAGGTGCAAGAGGACCAAATTTGTCTCTCAGATGCATGTGTGGCATTACATCAGATTTACACGAGTGGAACTGAGAGGAGAATCGGGCCCAGAGAGTCTGAGTGTAAGGGAGTCTTGGGGTGTGTCTACACTGCAGCTGGGAGCGTACTTCCCAGCACAGGTAGACAGACACACTAGCTCTGCTTGTGCTAGTGCAGGGGCGAGAAAACTTTTTGGCCTGAGGGCCACATCGGGTTTCGGAAATTGTATGGAGGGCCGGTTAGGGGAGGCTGTGCCTCCCCAAACAGCCAGGTGTGGCCCGCCCCCTATCTGACCCCCCCCCCCCCCCGCTTCTCACCCCCTGATGCCCCCCCCCCGGACTCCTGCCCCATCCAACCCTCCCCGTTCCCTGACAGCCCCCCCAGGACTCCTGCCCCCATTCAATCTCTGTTCCCCACCCTCTGACTGCCCCGACCCCTATCCACACCCCCACCCCCTGACCACCTCCCCAAGCTCCCTTGCCCTCTATCCAACCCCCCCTGCTCCCTGCCCCCTTACCGCACTGCCTGGAGTACTGGTGACTGGCGGCGCTACAGCCGTGCCGCCTGGCTGGAGCCAGCCATGCCACCGCGCAGCACAGAGCACCGGGTCAGGCGGGGCTCTGCAGCTGCGCTGCCCCAGGAGCTCGCAGCCCCGCCACCCAGAGCATTGCGCCGGCGGCACAGTGAGCTGAGGCTACACGGAAGGGGAAACGGCGGGGGAGGGGCCAGGGACTAGCCTCCCGGGCCAGGAGCTCAGGGGCCGGGCAGGAGGGTCCCGTGGGCCAGATGTAGCCAGCGGGCCGTAGTTTGCCCACCTCTGTGCTAGTGCCTGAGTACATGTCCGGGGGTCTGGGTGGATTTTTACTCAGCTGGCTAGCCCAAGCTGCCACCCACGCTGCCACAGCCACACTGCTAGTTTTAGCACATTAGCTTGAGCAGAGCTAGCATGTGTTTGTCTGCCCGCCCTGGGAAGCACACGCCCAGCTGCAGAGGAGACCAATGGTAAGTGATAATAATTCACATGTTGAGGAGTTTGAAGGTGTATGTAAAGTAGGCAATGTCCTGCTTTCATCTACATATTCTTAAACCCTCTGTTCGGGAAGATTTTGGCAAACCAGTAAAGTGCCTAAACCACTATTGTGTATTGCTAACAGTAGTTAAGTTAACAGGCCATACTGAACCATTTTTGCTTATTGCTAAAAGTAGCCAAGTCAGCAGGTTGTAAATTGGTCATGCAGCAGCCTCAGTGTAACCAGACAGGAGGGGCGGGGGTTTCGGGTGCCACAGGCAGGACAGCTTGACCCCGCACCCTTCCTGCTAAGAGGGTTAAAATTGCTGATGCATGTATTGTAAAAAAACAAGAAGTTTGTTTATATGTGCCCCCGAAAATGTTTGTCAGGGCCCCAAGGCATGAACACTCTGGAAAAAAAAAATCTCTCTGGTTAATTGGCAATCATAAGGTGTCTGACCTTTTAACCCTGCTTGCTTAGCAAGTTTTCTTTAAGGGATATGTCATTGTATTACTAATGTATAAATAAGGGGGGAAAGTTTGAGGTAATTGGACTTCTCAGGAGGGGCTCTTCAGGGACGCTCCCTCTGGAAGCATCTTCGGGTTCCCACTGGCAGACGGAAGCCTGGCCAGCTGAAGCCTGTCATGGTGCCACTCAAAAGCCACGCTCAGCTTCAGTAATTATCAAGGGTTGGGGGTGTTTCACTAACCTGTTGCAGACGTGTGTAAGTGCTTGAGACTAAGGCCTGGTCTACACTAGGCGTTTATGTCGAATTTAGCACCGTTAAATCGAATTAACCCTGCACCCGTCCACACCACGAGGCTATTTAGTTCGACATAGAGGGCTCTTAAATTCGATTCTGTACTCCTCCCCAACGAGGGGAGTAGCGCTAAATTCGACATGGCCATATCGAATTAGGCTTGGTGTGGATGGAAATCGACGGTAATAGCTCCGGGAGCTATCCCACAGTGCACCACTCTGTTGACGCTCTGGACAGCAGTCCGAGCTCGGATGCTCTGACCAGCCACACAGGAAAAGCCCCGGGAAAATTTGAATTCCTTTTCCTGTCTGGGCAGTTGGAATCTCATTTCCTGTTTGGACAGCGTGGCGAGCTCAGCAGCAGTGGCAACGATGCAGAGCTCTCCAGCCGAGATGGCCGTGCAATCCCAGAATAGAAAGAGGGCCCCAGCATGGACTGATCGGGAAGTCTTGGATCTCATTGCTGTGTGGGGCGATGAGTCCGTGCTTTCCGAGCTGCGCTCCAAAAGATGGAACGCAAAGATCTATGAGAAGATCTCGAAAGCCATGGCAGAGAGAGGATACAGCCGGGATGCAACGCAGTGCTGCGTGAAAATCAAGGAGCTGAGACAAGGCTATCAGAAGACCAAACAGGCAAACGGACGCTCCGGATCCCAGCCCCACACATCCCGTTTCTACGAGGCACTGCATTCCATCCTTGGTGCGGCTGCCACCACTCCCCCACCACTGACCGTGGATTCTGAGGATGGGATATTGTCCAGGGCCGGTTCCTCGGACATGTTAGTGGACGGGGAAGATGAGGAAGGAGATGAGGAGGACGAGGCAGTCGGCAGCGCTTACCAAGCTGATTTCCCCGACAGCCAGGAGCTCTTCATCACCCTTACAGAGATCCCCTACCAACCCTCCCCAGCATGTAATCCGGACACAGATTCAGGGGAAGGATCAAGCGGTAAGTGCTTTAAACATATAAACCTTTATTTTGTACAAAACTAGAATATTAATACTAATAACAATCTTTGATTCATGATTTCTTCCCCCTGGGCGCTTAAATAATCAGTAACAAGTATTTGTAAAAAAATCAAACAGTGTCCGGTTCTGCATGATTGTGCTGCCCAAGCTGCTCCACTCTTTTGTCGCTGCTACTGCAGCTATATGAAAAGCCGGTCTATATGTCCGGGGATAGAGCAGTAGTCCTCCACAGACATCTCAACAAAGCTCTCCTGGAGGTAAAGGGATAGCCTGTTCATCAGGTTCCTTGGGAGAGCGGCTTTACTTGGTCCTCCAAAGTAAGAGACGTTCCCGCGCCAGGAGACAAGCAGGTACTCTGGAATCAGCGCCTTGCAGATCATGGCGGCATAGGGCCCCGGTCTCTGCAGGCTTTCTCGAAGCATCCTCCGGATCTCGTTGTCCGGGATCCTCATGAGGGTGATGTCGGTCATGACAACCTGCTTTGAATTAGGTAGGGGACTGTTAGTATTGGGACTGCTTGCAACAAGTTCCTTTACAGAACTGTGACCGCTGGCTTACAGCCACGCGGTGGGGGCAGGAGAGGGTCAGCATCCAGGGATCTTTCCCTGGCACATCCGCGAGGGGGTGGGACAGGGCCACAGTTCTTGCTTGGCCGACTGATGGCAGCACAGACTGGCATTGCTTTCAGTGTGAAAGGTGGCCAGTGGTACTCCTAAAGTTTTAATCTGCAACAAGTCTACGGCTTACCATCTTTGCCTGCTACAGAGAGTACCGTGTCCTGCCCCGGTTCCCAGATCGGCAGTGCAAAAGCCCAGGCACTGAAGGCGAGGTTCGAAAATTCGACCTTGTCCTCAGTGCGCATGTGATAGGTGTGGTTCATGGTCTTGTTCACGGAGAAAGACTATGTTCTTGTGAATCAAGGTTCTTGATTCACAACTACATTTATCTTTCAGAGGAATTCACTGCCTTTTCCTCATTCCCACAGCCACATCTGCAACTGTCTCCCAACCCAGCCTGGAATCACACTCCCAGAGGCTAGCGCACATTAGGCGGAGGAAGAAGAAGACGCGAGAGGACATGTTCTCTGAACTTATGGGCTGCTTCCGAGCCCAGGCAGCACAGCATAACCAGTGGAGGGAGAATTTGTCCCAAATGCACCGGATACACATGGACCGTGAGGAGAGGTGGCGGCAGGAAGACCAGCAGGCGACTCAAACGCTGCTTGGACTTCTGAGGGAGCAAACGGACACGCTCCGGCGCCTTGTTGATGTTCTGCAGGAACGGAGGCAGGAGGACAGAGCCCCGCTGCAGTCTATCAGTAACCGCACTCCCCCGCCACCAAGTCCCATACCCCCCTCGCCCAAAGTCCAAAGAAGGAGGGGCGGGAGAGTCCGTGAAAACTCTCACTCCACCCCTGCAGACTGCTCAAGCACCAGAAGGCTGTCATTCCCCAAAATTTGAAAAGTCCTTTCCTGGCCGCCTCAAGCAAGCCCCCGTCCAAGTTTCACCCCCCAGTTTCATGTGTGGTTGTTAATAAAAAATACGTTTTGGTTCATTACTGTTTCAGTCATGCTGTTTTGAGGGAGAGTCTGTCTGCAGGGGGGGGAAGGGGCTTGGTAATTGGACAGGACATTCACCTTTAGCAGGCTACAGAGGCGGGGGCAGGTCCAGCAGCAGGGCACATACACAGTGCACTGACTAGTTACCCTGGTCAGTCTGGGAGGTGGTTTTCATGTTCTGTGCGTGGGGGGAGGGGGGGGTTGCTCTGTGACTTTGTGGCGGGGGAGGGCAGTTACAGATGTTATGCAGCGGTCATTGTCCTGGCTCACAGAGCCACGCAGCAGGGGATCTGTAACCCTCCTCCCCCTGCCATAAAGTCACATAGCCCCCACATACACGCAGTCCCGCTCAGGAGTGCTGGCAGGCTCCGTGGAAACAACCAATCCGCCACTGCGATTCCTGTCATTCCTGGAGTTTAGAAGGATCATTTGCATCAGTACACTACACCCGCTCCCCACCACAGTCTGCGTCCCAGGTTTAAAACATTCCCGCGAAAACAGTAATAAAGACAACGGTGTTCATTAACAAAATAAAACTAAATTTATTTTTTTGGAAGGGGGTGGAGGGGGTCTGTAACTGGAGAGGATAGTCATCCTTAACTGGGTAAAGAAACCGGGGCAGGTTCAGCTTCTCTGTCCAGAAACTTTACAGTCACTGGTCACCCTGCTCAGTGTGGAACCAGGCTTTCAAAGCCTCCCGGATGCACAGCGCGTCCCGCTGTGCTCTTCTAATCGCCCGGCTGTCTGGCTGGGCGTAATCAGATGCCAGGCTATTTGCCTCAACCTCCCACCCCGCCATAAAGGTCTCCCCCTTGCTCTCACAGAGATTGTGGAGCACACAGCAAGCAGCTATAACAATGGGGATATTGGTTTTGCTGAGATCACAGCGAGTGAGTAAGCTTCTCCATCTCCCCTTGAGATGTCCAAAAGCACACTGCACCACCATTCTGCACTTGCTCAGCCGGTAGTTGAACAGTTCTTTTTCAGAGTCCAGGGCGCCAGTGTAGGGCTTCATGAGCCAGGGCATTAGCGGGTAGGCTGGGTCCCCAAGGATCACTGTAGGCATCTCCACATCCCCAAGAGTTATTTTGTGGTCCGGGAAGTAAATACCTTCCTGCAGCCGTCTAAACAGACCAGAGTTCCTGAAGACGCGAGCGTCATGAACCTTGCCCGGCCATCCGACGTTGATGTTGGTAAAACGTCCCCTGTGGTCCACCAGTGCTTGCAGCAACATTGAAAAGTAGCCCTTTCGGTTGATGTACTGGCTGGCCTGGTGGTCCGGTCCCAGGATAGGGATGTGAGTTCCATCTATAGCCCCACCGCAGTTTGGGAATCCCATCGCGGCGAAGCCATCTATGATGACCTCCACGTTTCCCAGGGTCACTACCTTTGAGAGCAGTACCTTGACGATTGCCTTGGCTACTTGCATCACAACAACCCCCACAGTAGATTTGCCCACGCCAAACTGGTTCGCGGCAGACCGGTAGCTGTCCGGCATTGCAAGCTTCCAGAGGGCTATGGCCACTCGCTTCTGGACAGTCAGGGCTGCTCGCATCCGGGTGTCATTGCGCTTCAGGGCAGGTGACAGCAACTCACAAAGTTCCAGGAAAGTCCCCTTCCGCATGCGAAAGTTTCGCAGCCACTGGGATTCGTCCCAGACCTGCAGCACTATGCGGTCCCACCAGTCAGTGCTTGTTTCCCGTGCCCAGAATCGCCGTTCCACAACATCCAGATGACCCATTGTCACCGTGATGTCCTCGGAGCTGGGTCCCGTGCTTTGTGAGAGGTCTGTGCCCCTCTCAGAGTTCAGTGCCTCACCGCGGTGCCGTAGCCTCCTCGCCTGGTTCATCTGCATCTGCCTCTGGGAAAGGTGGATGATAAGCTGCGAGGCGTTGACAACGGCCACAACTGCAGCGATGGTCGCAGCGGGATCCATGCTCGCAGTGCAGTGGCGTCCACGCTGTCACTGACCCGAAAAGCGCGCGAACTGATTTCCCGCCGGCGCTTTCAGGGAGGGAGGGAGGGCGGTATTGACAGACGGATGACGACAATTACCCAAAAGCACCCTCGACCCTTTTTTTTTACCCAGAAGGCATTGGCGGCTCGACCCAGAATTCCAATGGGCAGCGGGGACTGCGGGAACTGTGGGATAGCTGCCCACAGTGCACCGCTTCCAATGTTGACGCTTTCCCCGTTAGTGTGGACTCACAAAGTCGAATTACTGTCCTTAGTGTGGACACACAAGTTCGACTTAGCAATATCGATTCCACATATTCGATTTAAGTGAAATCGAAATACCCTCGTAGAGTAGACATACCCTAAGTAAAGTTTAGCTTTAAGTGAAAGCACTCTTGTGTTGTCCTGTTTGTGCCAGCCATCTATCGGTCAGACTGCTGTGTCTCCCTTGATTTATTTCCTAATACCACCTCGTTACCAAGAGCTTTGGGTTAAAACAACCCTGGGTAACACCTCCTGATATTGCTTTTCCCACTACGCTCCTCCCTTCTGGCTCCTTGGCATGTGAGTTACACAAACTTAAACTCGGAACGCTCGACTCAGAGGTGATATTGAAGAGGAGGCAAGTTACATGTCAGTAAGCGGGTGTGAATTTAATGGCATCTAAGAGTGTAATACACACACGGGGGGAGCTGGTGGAAAGTGTGAGTTGCACCAACTTAGAACTCCATTCAGTTAACCACTGAATTTGCCCTGCTGTTGGGCCGTTCCCCCTCCCCCATCTTTGCTTCACTTCGGCCAGGGCCTGCTAAGGAATCCGTTCTCATGCTGTTCTGTAAAATGCTTCCCCAGCATGCCAGTAGGTGCCTATGGAATTCAGCAGTGGAACTTTCTCTTTGACATGGTCTGTAAAAGCCTAAAGCCAAGAGCCGCACCGGGGGCAGGACTCATTATGACACACTTCACCACTCTCGTCTCATCTAGAGTGAGATCTAGATCTAAATGTTCAGATGATGGTGATTCTTTAAAAAAGAACACTCTGAGTAAAGACTGAGAGTATTAAGGGTACAAATGCAGCTGAAATGGATGAGCTTGTGAGGTGCTGAGGGCCCTCTCTGCCCATTACAGTTAGTGGGAGGGGAGGGCACTAAGCACCTTGCAGCATTGGGTACTTAGTCTATCCCTTAGCAAACATACAAGGAATACACAGCAGAAATACCTAATTTAAATTAATGCTATAGGCCAGACCCTGCCCTTCCCACCCCTGGACCCTAAGTGTCTGTCCTGAATCCTTGCATTCCTTAGCAGCCCTGGCTATCCATCTTCCCAAAACAGCATCACTCACTTTCCAGGATGCTGCTTGCATCCCCTTTTCCTGGCAGTGGTACCATATTGTACCACTTTAACTAAACCAGGATAGTTTTAGTGAAACAATTCCTCAGGCATGGATGCAGTTAAATCAGTATAAAGGAGCTTTATCAGTGTAGGTATTCCTGTATGGGAAGTGGAATAAGCTACACTGGATGCATGGCACCTTTATACCAGTCAAACTGTGTCCACACTCAAGGATGTACCTATAATGGTAAAATAATCATGCTCCCAACCAAAACAGTTATACTGATAATACTTTCAAGTATAGAGCTGATCAAGGACCCAGGTCCCTATGGTAAGACTTGCAGGAGAGGCTCTAGTCTCCTGGCCATCCTGGCCACTGTGAGTCACTCTCAGTGTCTGGGAATCTAGAAGCTCCAGTGAATCATGTACATCCCCTAGTCTGTGAACCGTGTTGGTGAAAGGTGACATCAGGCATTATATTTGCCTATCCCTCCTGAAAGTTGCCCTGCTACCCAGCACCATTTCTGTATTGTCCATGAAGAGCTTCAGCCAGCTTGCTGTCTTCCACCTCACCACCTGCATCAGTGTGAATGCAAAGAAGCTAGACAATCAAGGTCAGATGAAAAGGAGATGTAGGACTCAGTGTCATCTGTCCCCAAGTATAAAACCTAGAGAAAAATAACTTGTGAACCAAATGACAGAGCCATTTGGAGCATGGGGGTGGGGGTGTTCCTATCTGATTCACCTCCAGTTCACAAAAGGATTGTTTTCTTGATTTTTTTTTTTTTTTGTTAATGTGTAAATTCCTCTGCAGAGGAATTTTGGAACGTCCAGATGATCACTTAGCTCATGGTCAGCCTAATTACATAATAAAACCTGCTACAGTGCAGCCAGAATAGCCACTTATGGAGCCAGCTGTTGCTGAAAAAATGTTGTTTACAGCTTGGTGTCTGCACTGTCTGAACACGACCCATAGAGGGGAAGGAACTGGGGGAGAGACAGAAACACATCTTACAGAATTTGTTCTCTGATTTACTGTTTAACTAAGAGCATGTAATGGGTTTTTGTTCTCTGCAAAATAGGATTCTAATACTTGCATTCTGAGACTCCCGGCAGCCACTTCCATGGGGACTGAAGTGGATGGAATGCGGAAGTGCCCAGTGACACACTGTATGAATGAGGCATACAAAGTAACCCATCACTCTTCTTCCATACATTTCAGCCACTAAGGCAAAGGGAAAAATATAAGGGAATGATTTACCTTACCATTGGTATTAGGAAGAGAAAAGAGATATTTAAATATGCATATATTAAATGCACTATTTAATTGCATCTACATATATGATAGTAACTACCCAGACACCTGTTAGAAAAGTAATAGCAAGACACAATTTCTAGTAAGTTCTTGGAATGTATTGGGCAACTTTTTTTGTTTCAGAAAGTGGCATAAGTAACGAGGGGGACAGCCATTTTAGACTTGATTCTGACCGACAGGGAATTGGTGGTTAGTCTGAAGGTGGAAAGCAACTTGGGTGAAAGTGATCATGAAATAATGATTTCATTATCCTAAGGAAAGGAGGGAATGAGAGCAACAGAATAAGGACAATGGACTTGAAAAAACCAGACTAATAAACTCAGACAACTTGTAGGTAAGATTCCCTAGGAAGAAAATCTAAGGGACAAGGGAGTTTGGGAGACCTGGCAGTTTCTCAAGGAGACAGTATTAAAGGCACAACTGCAACCTATCCCAATGTGAAGTGAAGATAGGCAATATAGTAAGTGGCAAATATGGCTCCATCAGGAGCTCTTTAATAGTCTGAAAATCAAAAAGGAATCCAACAAAAAGTGGAAATATGGACGTATTGCTAAGGAGGAGTACAAAAGAATAGCACAAGCATGTAGGGACAAAATCAGAAAGGCTAAGGCACAAAATGAGTTACACCTAACGAGACATAAAAGACAATAAAAAGGGTTCTTTAGATATAGTAGGAGCAAGAGGAAAAATGAAGGCAAGTGTAGGTCCCCTACTTAGTGTGGAAGGAGAGCTAACCACAGATGACCTCAAAAGGCTGAGGTGTTCAATGCCTATTTTGCTTCAGTCTTCACTGAAGATTAATGGTGACCAGATACTCAACACAATCAATATCAGCAACAAGGAGAAAGGAACACAAGTCCAAATAGGGAAAGAACAGGTTAAAGAATGTTTAGATAAGCTCAATGTATTCAGATCACAGGGCCTGATGAAATTCATCCTAAGGTACTTAAGGAACTAGCTGAAGGAATCTTGGAACCATTTGCAATTATCTTCAAGAACTCATGGAGGATGGGTGAGGTACCAGAGGACTAAGGAAGGGCAAACATTGTACCTATGTTTAAAATGAAGAACACAGAGGACCTGGGAAATTATAGACCAGGGATTGGCAACCTTTGGCATGCAGCCCATCAGGGAAATCCACTGGCAGGCCAGGACAGTTTGTTTACCTGCAGCGTCTGCAGGTTCGGCCGATCACAGCTCCCACTGACCGTGGTTCGCCCTTCCAGGCCAATGGAGGCTGCGGGAAGCGGTGGCCAGCACATCCACCCTCCCCTGCGGGCGGTGGCCCGGGGGGGCGGGGCAAAAGGGGCAGCGACGTTAAAGCGCTGTCACTGCAGCGCTTTAACATCGGCTGCGTACAGGCTGGTATCGGCTTCTTATCGGTACAGCGTTCCGGCCCACTTTCACCTCTGCTTACAGCTAACCTGGGATCAGCACCAGTGCAAGTACACTGATTGGCCACCCAGTAGCTGCCATAACTCAGATATACAGATATAGGGCCTGAGGACCTTTGCAGTTGCAGACACAGTGTGATTGTGGCATAAGCAGACATATCTCCACCCAGTGTGGGTTAGCAACACAGATTAGATAGACAGGGTTCCTATTATGCTTGTTCAGCCCTTGCTGAAGCCTGTACTGCTGCTTCTACGCTGATTTGTAACTGTGTTAGCACTGGTCTGCCTAGCCAAGCTGCAATCACACCTCAGATTGCAGGGTTGGCATCCACGGAGTGTCCAAAAACTGGTGAAAACAGGCCGTTTGCTATCTGAGCAAAGCGACACTTAGAAATATACCAGGCCTGATTCTCCATTGCCATGTACCTTGTGTGGCTATTTATAGCAGCACCAAGTGGGAGAGGGTAAAACATTCATTCTGATTTGGTAACATTTCACACCCACTGTGCACTGGCTTAGCTGACTGTCCAAGGGGGGAGAGCAACGAATGGAGAATCATGCTCAATATTTCTCTGCTGTTCGTATTGTGTGCAAAGTGAGTTCCTCTTCTGCCTATATACTTCCTGTCAATATGGCAGCCTCCAGTTACAGTGCATGTTATGCTAACTGGAATGTAATTATATTTTAGAAGTTACCAATACAGCTGGTTTATTTAAAATCCATGAAATTATTCTACTTAAAAAAAAGAGAATTTGTGCATGTGTGGGTTTTTTAAGTGTCATTTCAACACAGTGTTTCCAACTCTCATGATTTTCCCCTAGTTATGTGAGTTTGGCTATGTGTTCATATTCTGCCTGTCTCTTTTTGCCCTGACCCCATTCCTATTTGGTAAGCTGGTATCCTTTCTAGGGCCTTGTCTGCACTTCAGAACAGGAGTATTTGTAATTTAACTGATAGTATTTGATTGTTATGAGCACAAATGGTTCAGTGTGGCCCCACCAGCCTTGCTCGGTCATGTTAAAACCCTTGCATGCTTTCCCCACACCTAAGTAACACTGTCTTCAACCATCTCAGTCACAATACTTATCCAATAGATCTCAGTGCATTCTGGGAGATTTCAAAAGGCCACCAATGCACTGTGGGACAGCAGAGGGAGGAGTAGTTGAACCAGTGCAATTAGTATTAGTCCATATTGGCACTATAATAGTCCCGGCTGAAATGATTGGGACTGATATATAGTCCTGTTGAGTATAAGCCTTGTATACTCCAAGCAATATTTAGCATCCTCAGAAATTGCTTGGAGCATTTCTGTGAGAGGAGTATTGCAAGCATTGTACAGGGAACAAATGGCACTTTCTCTGAGGAAGACAAGGCTCAAGTCACTTTTCCCTCTCCCTCCCTCTGCACTGCCCCGGCACCAGCCTTTTCCCCCGTGTAGCATTTATGTTTCTGTGTATATTAAGTCCCGGGGGTGAATATTTTACAAACTGTACTACCCTGACTGTGTGAAGGTGCAAATACACACTTGGCTCGTTACCTTGATTAATGCAGAAACATGAGACTTTTATGAGAACAGGAAAAAGGCCACTCTGACCATAATATTGAATTGCAAAAATGGCCCTCTCCAAATAAAAAGAGAGTGAAGAATTAAGGTGGCTATATCCATGCAGCTCTTGTCCACAAGGATCTCAGGATAATTATAACAATGTTAATCCTTAATTCGTGTGTTTTAATAATTAAAATCTAATTCTTACTCAGCATAAAAGTCCAACAGAATATCATATTAATTGTGGCCAGAGGTGAAAGTAAGCCGGTACGCCGTGCCGGACTGGACCGGCTTCTCCGGTGGTGATTTAAAGGGCCCAGGGCTCCAGCCGCTGCGGGGAGCCCCGGGCCCTTTAAATCACCGCCGGAGCTCCAGCAGCTGGGCTCTGGCAGGGATTTAAAGGGCCCAGGGCTCCCCGCAGCGGCTGGAGCCCTGGGCCCTTTAAATCACCCCTGAGCCCCGGGGCTCCCAGCCGCCTCTACAGCTCGTAGCTCTGGGGGTGATTTAAAGGCCCTGGAGCTCCCAGCCACAGCCGGAGCCCCAGGGCCTTTAAATCTTGAAAGGCCCCACTTCTTCTGGTTGAGGCCACGGCCCGCTCAGGACTTCGGCGTACCGGTAAGTCCTTTAAGTTACTTTCACCCCTGATTGTGGCTTAAAAGCTATAGTACAAAACTGAATGGCAGTGCAGTTCCCCCTCAGTTGCAGCCTCTCTTGGTAGAAAATAAGAGCTACTCCATGCACTAATAGCTTGAATTCACTATATCTACAGCACCTATTCAGGCTCTGATAGCTAGATGCTGAAGAGCCTGTTTGTCGCAGATAAGCCAACCCGCTAATTGTCTATTATTTCTCTATCAAGTTTTTACAAAATAAACAGACTGTCAGAAGACAAATAGAAAACTAGTAGGAATATTTAAGAGATTTTCAAGGCAAGTGTCTGAGTTGTTTTTGAGGGCTCTAAGGGTATGTCTACACTACAAAAGTAGGTCGATTTAATAGAAGTCGATTTTTTAGAAATCAGTTTGATACAGTCGATTGTGTGTGTCTCCACTAAGAGCATTAAGTTGGCAGTGTGCGTCCACAGTACCGAGGCTAGCGTCGACTTTCGGAGCGTTGCACTGTGGTAGCTATCCCACAGTTCCTGCAGTCTCCGCTGCCCATTGGAATTCTGGGTTGAGCTCCCAATGCCTGATGGGGCAAAAACATTGTCGCAGGTGGTTCTGGGTACATGTCATCAGGCCCCACTCCCTCCCTCTCTCCATTAAAGCAATGGCAAAAAATCGTTTCTCGCCTTTTTTCCTCGGTTACCTGTGCAGACGACATATCACGGCAAGCATGGAGCCCGCTCAGCTTACTGTCACCGTATGTCTCCTGGGTGCTGCTGGCAGATGCGGTACTGCAGTGCTACACAGCAGCATCCCCTTGCCTTGCCTTGCCTTGCCTTGCTTTGCGGACGGCAGACGGTACAATACGACTGCTAGCCATCATCATCATCCCGGGGGTGCTCCTGGCCGACCTCGGTTAGGTTGGTCGGGGGAGCCTGGGCAGACATGGGTGCTCCTGACCGGCCTTGGTGAGGTCAGTCAGGGGCGCCTGGACAAAAATGGGAATGACTCCAGGTCATTCTCTTCTTTAAGTTTCATCTAATGGAGATTCAGTCCTGCCTGGAATATCATGCCAGCTGGAGGCTTCTGCCTCAGGCTGCTTTCCCAGTCAGCAGCACCGCGCAGTCGCACCTACCCCAGTCTACCCCTTGCTCCCATGGCTCATGAAGCCTGGACAGTTGTAAGGATCAGCTCAACTATAGGCTGAGCAAGTGCATAATGGTGGTAGAATGTGCCTTTGGATGTTTAAAAGCTCGCTGATGCAGTTTACTGACTCGGTTAGACCGCAGCAAAACCAATATTCTCATTGTTATTACTGCTTGCTGTGTGTGCCACAATATCTGTGAGAGTAAGGGGGAAACGTTTATGGCGGGGTGGGAGGCTGAGGCAAATCGCCTGGCCGCTGATTACGCGCAGCCAGACACCAGGGCAGTTAGAAGAGCACAGCAGGGCGTGCTGTACATCAGAGAAGTTTTGAAAAACCAGTTTCATGACTGGCCAGGCTACGGTGCGAAAGTTCTGTTTGTTTCTTCTTGATGAAAACCCGCCCCCTTGGTTCACTCTACTTTCCTGTAAGCCAACCGCCCTCCCCTTCCCCCTTTGATCTCCGCTTGCAGAGGCAATAAAGTCATTATTGTTTCAAATTCATGCATTCTTTATTAATTTGTCACACAAATGGGGGGATAACTGCCAAGGTAGCTCGGGAGGGGTGGAGGAGGAAGGAAGCACAGGGGTGGGGGAGTTGTAGGGGCACTCCCTAGAATGGCATGCAGCTCATCATAGAAGCGGCATGTCTGGTGCTCTGACCCGGAGTGGCCATTTGCCTCTCTGGTTCTTTGGTAGGCTTCGCTGCTGCGGGTCCCTGTTATAACCTCTGTCCTTCACGCCCTTGGAGATTTTTTTCAAATATTCCGGCATTTCGTCTTTTGGAACGGAGTTCGGATAGCACGGATTCGTCTCCCCATACAGCGATCAGATGCAGTACCTCCCGTTCAGTCCATGCTGGAGCTCTTTTGCGATTCTGGGACTCCATGGTCATCTGTGATGATGAGCTCTGCATGGTCACCTGTGCTAATCAGCTCGCTACGCTGGCCAAACAGGAAATGAAATTCAAAAGTTCGCGGGGCTTTTCCTGTCTACCTGGCCAGTGCCTCTGAGTTGAGAGTGCTGTCCAGAGCGGTCACAATGGAGCACTCTGGGATAGCTCCCGGAGGCCAATACCGTCGAATTGCGTCCACACTACCCCAAGTTTGACCCAGCAGGGTTGATTTCAGCGCTAATCCCTTCGTCGGGGAGGAGTACAGAAATCGATTTTAAGAGCCCTTTAAGTCGATAAAAATAGCTTTGTCGTGTGGACGGGTGCAGGGTTAAATCGATCTAACGCTGCTAAATTCGACCTAAACTCGTAGTGTAGACCAGGGCTAAGAGTTAATGATGTGCACCCAGTGCTATGGAGAGAAATATGCTAAGAGGAGGAGACAAGAGAAAGCTAGCAACCAGAGTCAGAAAGATTTTAATTACACACACAGCTATTAGACTTGACTGCAGTTATGAGATTCCCCTCCCAGCTCGCCCTGATGGCATAATTGGTGTTTACTGGAGATAGATCATCACTTACACAGACATGGTAATGGTGTGTTTGTTATTTATACAATACATACAGCATACTTTTGGGATCTGCACAAATGTTACGTAAACTGAGTTTTTTAACCTCCCATTTTAAAATTAACATTAGCATGAAGTCACAGCCTAAGACCTGCCCTTAGTTCTGAACAATACACTAAGGGTACGTCTACACTACCCGCCGGATCGGCGGGTAGTGATCGATCTATCGGGGATCGATGTATCGTGTCTCGTCTAGACGCGATAAATCGATCCCCGAACGCGCTCCCCGTCGACTCCGGAACTCCACCAGGGCGAGAGGCGGAAGTGGAGTCAACGGGGGAGCAGCGGCCGTCGATCCCGCACCGCGAGGATGCGAAGTAAGTCAATCTAAGTCGATCTAAGATACATTCTGAAGTTGCGTATTTTAGATCAATCTCCCCCCCCCTCACCCCAGTGTAGACCAGGCCTAAGATAAAGGAGTAGTTAGAGCTCTGTAACCAGTAATACGAACTAGGAAGTCCAACAAGCAGTCATCAAAGTTTCAGAACTTAAAAATTATCAGAAATAGACTTGATCAGCAAAGTTTGAATCCAGACTTTCCCAATGTTCAGATCCAAGGCTCTGGTTCAGGCTCTTCTCTCCATATTATAGTAATTGGTTTATAGTGTAGAGAGGAAAATAGGAAACAGACATTTCAGTCCAGTTGGCCTTTCCTCTGGAAGAGTTGCCATGGCCCGAGAGATTTTTGGTTGCAGGCACAAATACTAGGTACTTTTTCCTGCTATTCAGTAATAACATCATCCATATAGTATTAAATATGAGGCCAAAGTAATAATTTGAGAGAAGGCAGATTCAGGGCACAGCTATACCGCTGCAGCTGCGTTGCTGTAAGGTCTCCTGTGTAACCACTCTATGTCAGAACCGACATAGTGCTGTCTACACCAATGCTTTTGTCAGTGAAACTTACGTCGGTCGGGTGTGTGTGTTTTTTTTTCACATCCCGACTGACAAAAGTTTTGCAGCAAACGTGCTAGTGTAGACAAAGCCCTAATCCAACACACTGTATTTAGTAGACTATGTGTTTCATATGAAGCTGATGGAATAGTTTGGGGTGGGGGATAATCTGTGAGTAAAGGTGTTGAGTGCTGTGATCTGTGAGTAAAGATGCTGAGTGCAGTTTGCTTTTATGGGGCCATATGATACAGGAATATTCAGAGTCTCACATGGTATTAGTGAAACTTTTGGATTTGCAACCATTTTCACTAATTTTAGTACAAATCCTTATACATTGTTCGTCATTTTATGCTCTTGTTTAAAATGTTTTGGCAATAAAAATACCATAGGCCAGATCCTCAGCTGATGTAAATCTACATAGGTCCATTGTCTTAGGTGACCAGCCATGGACCAGAGATAGATGCCGTGAACAATGTGGGACCAGTAGACTCACAATTATTCATTCATTCAAAATCTGCTTGGCAGATGCATGTGAATCGTGAATATATTTGAGGAAAATCAGAATTGGTTCACAAATTATTTACTAGCCAAAGAGGGGCTAAGTTTGTGCAGAATGCATCTTGTAATGAATAGTTCAAGCACCTCTAATTTCATAATTGTTCACATGATATATATTTATCCCTTCTGTGCTTCAGAAACATCAAACAGAAGTTTTCTTTTTCTCCCACTCTATCCAGATTACACAGTAGGAGCTACCCATAATAACAGACCTCTTCAGTTTCCAGTGTGAACTCCTTCATGTACTCAAAGCCCTGTATTGATGCTATAGCTTCACAATATTGCGATTACATGTTTCCAAAAGCAACTTTTTAAAACATGTAATTTGAAGTGATAGTTTTAACAATTACACTGTATTCAATTAGGGGAGCTGAACTCATGAGTCATAGCCAATAATCAAGAGCTTTTCTGACAAATGTATATACTGTCCTGTTCAAAGAAAACAAACCTAAGAGGAAGAGAAATACAGAGTCAAATCCTGATGTCTTTTCTCAGTGACTTCAATGATAGTTCTTCTGAATAAACACTGAGTGAGGAAAATAATGCCTATATCTTCAGTTCCACAGATACTGTTAATAGAGGTGAGCAATCAAATTGGATAAGGCAATTGTGACATTCCCCAGGGTACAATCTGAACTGTTGGACAGCTATGTCCCCTCAAGTCTCCAATTGGGGTGTCTTTCACACTGCTTTGCTGTGAGAACAACCACTCCTGGTCTGTTTACACAAGCCTCCAGCACTATGCAAAATCACTCCCCAGCTGAATTATAGCAGTGCTTCCAGTCAGCCTCTCCTGAATTATATTGCAGAGTGACACCAGAAAACTCCCAGTCCCAGACCTGTCCCCCAGAAATGTTTTTTTACTGCCTAGCCCTTTCCTTCTGTGCAGTACATGCTCATAGAAAGTTCATCATTTCACCAATAGAAATGATACGCACAAACCCTGTTATCTCAAGTGGAGTTTCCCAAACACTTCAGTCCAAACACACTAGTTTAGATAAAACAAGTTTATTAACTACAGAAAGATTTAAAGTGGTTACAAGTAATGAGGCATAAAAGTCAGAATTGGTTACAAAGAAATAAAAGGTAAAATGCAAACTAATATCTAACTTAACAAGCTAAGTGAATTCAAAGCAAAGATTTATCTCACCATATGCTTATGTAACCCACACATCTCCTGGGTGTGGTGTTCTGTCCCATCTAGTGGCACCAAGACCACTTAGAGACAATGAGTCTGCTCTACAGCCTTAGCTATCAGCCAGTTGGCTTTTAGCTCATATGGTAGAGGCTCATGCACTACGCTCCAGAGGCCCCAGGTTCAATCCTACCCACCAACAACCAGGGTCTGTCAGCGTTACGCTTATAGCAATCTTACTGGCTGAAAGCTTTCCAGCTAGGAGCCCTCCCACAGTTCGATGATGCTCCTTTTATCTTTCAAACGTCGTTGATGCTGTGCATAGAGATGAGGGGACAGAGGTGATTTGTGTCCACTGTTCCTCATTTTTATATCTTTCGCTCCTCTCTGAGAATCATCTCCAGCTGGGATTCAGTGACAGCAAGTCTGTCTGCCCACATGTACATTTCTCACTCATATCCTTCTTCCTGCCAATGGCCGCTCAACCCGGTAATAGTCCACTTGATTATGTTGACTCCTAGCTGAGGTGCTGGCTAACCTTTTGTCTCTGCAGAACTGATTTGGGCTGCTTTTCTAAACTTGGAGCATATCTCAGCAATGTCGTACAGTAAAATCTTAAATTTTCATACAATGTTGCTACACACATTTTACCAGGACAATAATGTTCAGTAAATCATGAGGGTTTTTTTCAAATGATACCTCACAAGGCATACTTTGTACACAATTTATCATAGCCTTGTAAAAGGTTGTGCCCTTATATTCATCACTGTCACAGCAATAAACTGAGCAGAACCTGCATCCAAATTCAAACAGATCCAAACTTTCTTTAAGGTTTAGAAAAGTTTGGTTAACTAACACACATGCAAGCATAGATACATCTATGATAAACACACATTTTCTTAATATTCTCTGCCCTTCCTGATTTTGAGGACAAATGTACATGGAAATAATGAACTAGCAGAAAGACCATTTGAATGGTGGTTCTTCCATTACCTGCTTGCAATACCTATTTAGGGCCTGCTCCTCCACCATTGAAGTCAATGGGAGTTTTGCCATTGCCAGCCAAGAGGCTAGATCGGGATTGAGATAGTGCTGAAAGATATAGCAGTTCAATATGGTATTGCTGTCCCCTTTGGCAGCAGTGGTATTGCCGTCCCCTTTGGCAGCAGTGGTATTGCCAAAACCAAGTGTGCAAAACCCACTTTAAAAAAATAAAGCCAGAATAATCCAGGAGATTTATTTCTGACCTGAAACGCACATTACCCCATGTCCAGTGCACACATTCCATTCTATGCACGTGCACTGGGGCTTCGATGCTAATAGCAATGTGTCTTGGAAAGAATAGGAAACCAGCAGGAAAATCCCACGGGAGTGCGGCTAGTCAGTGCATATAAAAAGAGTTAATTCAGACTCACCTGTGTTAGCAGCCGCCTCTCTCCTGCAAACAATTCGCCTCCGATTTTTTTTTTTTTTTTAATTTTCGCTGGGAATGTGACTTAGCCCACTTTCAGGTTTATTTGTAAGAACTTGTAAGGCATTCCTGAGGAAAGTATTACAATGTCTGAACCTGTCTGGAAAATCCCATGTCTTCTGTCTGTTTTAGAGGAAATCATATACTGAACTGTGAAACACTTTCACATACTCTGAAAACTGAGCCCGGGCTAGAATTGCTTTTTTCACAGTAGAATTAACAACTTCTTTTAGAACAACTGACACAGTAGGATCTTCACATGAATTCTCCATCTCACCGCCATCTCTGCAACTGCTCCTCATGGAGCAATCCATTGTTGTTTTACAGTGGGTTTGATCTGCAAAACAGCTTCCCCACTGAATGGATGGTGGCCTTCCTCAAAGCCGGAATCTAAAGCTTTCCGGAGCTATTACTGTAGCCTTGATGACAGTGCCATCACACTAGAACAGGATAGAAATTTTTCAAATGAAAGCTTCCAAATTAATTTTGCGGGGAATAACCTAGGTTAACCTTCATTGGCACTTTCACATGGAAATGATCAGAACATTTTCTATATACTTTTAAATTCAGTCTTATAAAACAATGTGAATCTGAATGAATCCTGCGTGTGTCTGAACAATTGGATGTGAACTCACAATATAGGTCAGATCTTAAGTTGGTGTAAATTGGTGTAGCGCCATTGATTTTAGTGGGGCAATGTTGATTTACATCAGTTGAGGAGCAGAATCCAAATCTGTGTGTGTGTGTGTGTGTGTGTGTGTGTGTGTGTGTGTGTGTGTGTGTGTGTGTGTGTGTGTGTGTGTGTGTGAATTTAGTACTTGCTGAAGATTTCTGGGTTGACTGCCTTGGCGGTAAAGAGCCAGATCCTCAGCTGCTGTAATTCAGTATGCCTCTATTGAAATCAGTGGCACTATACTCATTTACGCCAGCTTAGGAGCTGGCTATGTCCTCTTGTTTAGCCACAAAACATTTCCAGCACAAGCAGTTCAGGCCTCCTTAACCTGCTCAAGCAATATGCTTAGTCCTGACTTCTAGGCACCACCCCAGTGAGGGAGAGATGAGTTTCATTTCCAGGGCCCATTTAATATTTGGTTTCTCTGGTGAGAATTGTGTCCATTGTGTTAGCAGTTTTTGCAATATAAACACTGGGAATTGGACTGGGGTCACAAAGTCCATGTCAAGGCTGATTCCCCACTCTGGCACTTTGAGTGCAGAAGGTGGGGGTCCGTAAGGATTCTCAAAATTAATACTGGACACTCCAGGCTTGTGTTAAACTCCCAAGGTTACAGCTTTTTTCTGACCTTGGATGGGTAGATTCTGACACCACCCAAGTGCAAAAACCCCCTTTTGAGAACCCAGGAAGGCGCACTTGGGAATTCCTTCCTGTGGGGTACCCTCAAGCCCTTTCACCCCTGCATCCGGGGAAGAGCTAAGAAAGAAAACAAAGGAAATCAGCTGTTTCCACCAGCTAATCAAATAACATATGCACAAACCTCTTAGGGACACAAAACTCCAATCCTGTTCTTTAAAAAAAAAAAAAGGTAAATTTTATTAAAACAAAAAGAAATACATCTGGAACTTAGGCTTTTTGCTAGGTTTAAAAAAAACAAGCATCAAGATAGCTTCTTGAGGTCCAGTTTAAGGGTTACACGCAAAACAAAAGCACCTGGGGTTAGCACAGAGGAGTCCACAAGCCATAAAGAAATAAGAGAGAAACCTAATCGCGTCTTCCTAGGCATTTCCTGATCTACTTACATATCTGGGGTTTCAAATGAATAGTTTCTAGGTATGATCTGATGATTTTCATACCTGGCCCAAAGCTTTTTACAGCATTGCTGCTCTGTCCCCCCTCTCCGGAGAACCACAACAGACAGACAAAGGAGACGTTTTTTCCCAATTTTAAAAAGTTCTAGCCTTCCCATTGGCTCTTTTGGTCAGGTGCCCACTCCCTTCCTTTTACCTATGGACTTTTTAACCCTTTACAGGTAAAGCAAGTAGAGAACAACTACTAACAGGGGTTTTATAACTAACTGGCTAGCTGTGTGTCCATAAAAGAGAGCTCCCCACCCCCTTTATTTATCGCAGTCCACCACAAAACCATCTGAGAATAGTGCCTTTTAGGCGCTACTACATGCACTGAATTAAAAACTAGCAATATAGAAGTAAAAGACTGTTTTATTTCCAATGCCCTAGTTCATCCATTCTCCCAAAATCCATAATATTTAGGTTTATTTATAGAAACACACACTTTCTATTAGAATATATCTACATTAGTATAGTTCTTACATGAAGAACAGCTTCTTTCTTCACATATATTATCCTTTCTTTTATTGCTATTAACTAATCAAATATTTTGAACCATACATTTAACTGTTTGGACCACCAGATTAACTTTTCCTAAATGAGAAAAGCCTCTTGTAAGGATCTCCTAATAGCATAAGTAAAATAAGTCAAATAATAGTTAAAACCAATATCAAGACAACAAGGTAATGGAGTACACAAAAAGGTCACAGGGATTGCTCAGCATTCAGGTTTTATCTAGTAGGGCAGACAGAGCCTGTTTTCAATGTTAATCTCTTAGTAGAATCAAAAGCTATCTCCTTTTCCAGTTCACACACTGAAGTCATTACACAGCTATACCCAGCTGCCAAGTACCTTATTAAAAATCAGATGTTATTAAAATTATCTGCAGTGGAGTTCAAAGTACACAGATTTCTAGCCAATAAATAGCCAGAAATGTGTTTTCCCCACTTAGCTACTTTCAAAATACACAATTTTCACTTGATTTTCAACAGCTTTGTTTGCATTGTAATGTGATGCAGTATCATCTAACCTATTTCCTTCTGTAAACAGTTGTTTGCAGTAGCTCTCAATATGGTTTAACATTCGAATACGTGAGAACCTGCTGTCTGAGTAATCTGAGCTCCTCTGGGTGAGGCTAGAATGGCAACTGTAGCAGATTAAGATGTGTGTCCATAATTCTCATTAGCATTATTATTGACTTCAGTGGGAGCAGGCCCAGGATCAGGGCCGGCTCCAAGTTTTTTGCTGCCCCAAGCAAAAAAAAATTCCTGTGCCCCCCCGGCCCCGCCCCAACTCCGCCCTTTCCCCGCCCCATTCCAACCCCTTCCCCAAATCCCCGGCCCCGTCTCCTCCCCTGGGCGTGCCACATTTCCCCTCCTATCCCTCCCTCCCAGCCCAGGCTTGCCTGGGAGGGAGGGGGGAGAAGCGGAGTGGCGGCGCGCTCTGGGGAGGAGGCGGAGGTGGAGTGGAGGTGAGCTGGGGGGGGCGGTTCCTCCGCCCTCCCCAGGGTTACTTCCTGCGACCCTCCCTGCGCCCCCCACTGCCCCAGCTCACCTCTGCTCCACTGCCGCCTGCTCCCCCGAGCGCACCGCCGCCCCGCTTCTCCCCCCTCCCTCCCAGGCTTGCCGCAAAACAGCTGATTCGCGCGGCAAGCCTGGAAGGGAGGGGGGAGAAGCGGAGCGGCGGCGCGCTCGGGGGCGCAGGCGGCAGTGGAGCTGTGGTGAGCTGGGAGGAGTGGTTCCTCTGCCCCCCCCCCCAGGGTTACTTCCTGCAGCCCTCCCCACACCCCCCTCCGCCGCAGCTCACCTCTGCTCAGGGCCAGCTCCCCGCTTTTTGGGCCCCAAACAAAAAAAACAAAAAACAAAAAAGGAGCCGGAGTGCCACCCCTTGGA
Source organism: Emys orbicularis (assembly GCF_028017835.1). NCBI lineage: Eukaryota > Metazoa > Chordata > Testudines > Emydidae > Emys > Emys orbicularis. Next base: position 33,573,420 of record NC_088685.1, read on the forward strand.
AAGTGCCGCCCCAAGCACATGCTTGGAGCGCTGGTGCCTAGAGCCGGCCTTGCCCAGGATAAGGTAGAAGTTCAGATAAATGCCCCTGAAGCTATATAGACATAGCAATCATTACAATGTTAAAAAGATGCCTCATAATTTAAAGTGTTTACAATGAGGCAGGTCATCTGCTGGTGTATTGTCATAGCTCCATCAATGCAGCTATGACAGTTGGCACCAGCAAAGGATCTTTCCTCTAGATGGGGAAGACCTTGGTTCAGAGGTGAGTCAGAGGAGCTGAGCCTTTGCTGAGGGGGTACGGAAGCCTTCCTTGTATAAAGATCTTCCAGTGAACTTTAGGGCCAGCTGCTGAGCTGCCCCAAAGGAGTGCAGGGCACTGCTGAGGAGTGGGGGTGCAAAGGACCAGTTTGCACCCGTACACCCTGAAGTCAGTTCTGCACTGGCCCGGTCCCTGGTATCGTTTATAGCAGCTTCCTATGCTGCAAAAGGAAAAAGAGTAGTGGGAAATAAGTAGCTCCAAAACAAAGAGACAAACAAGAGCTGAGCAAAGACAAAAAGTGGTTTCAGGACTGTATTTGTCATTTCTCTTCTGAGCTGCCATTTTCCTGCTTGATGGAAAGGCAGTAACAGCAAGGGGGAAATTGCAAGTCTTGAATCAGAAAAGGCAAATGGACTCAAAGAATTGTCCTGTTTAGGCTTGGAAACATCCTCTTGGCTGTTTTGGATCCCAAGAGCCATTCTGAGAAATAGCTGCCAGTTAGCACAGAAATGCAAATGTCTGGTGCACTGTAAGGTATGCCAACTGTGTTAGCAAAAAGAGAATGTGGTCAGTGACCCTAATCCAACAACACAGTAGGATGTCAGCTGCATGTTGTTGTTCTCCACCCCCTTTTTCCCACCTCTGGAGCCCTAACAAGTTCTCTGCATCATTAAACTTCAGAGATAAATTTGAAGACAATGTTCATGCCAGCTGGTGCCTCTCATGCACACTGTCTGACTCAGTCAACTAAATGGGAAAACTGAAGGGCATCAGTTGCCTTGTAATTTTATAAATTGTACCAAGTCGTCGAGGGCCACGTAGCTATGATTCTGTGTATTGCTCCTTAAAACTCATGGGGCCAAATTCAACCCTGCTATAACTCCTTTGGCTTTAATGGTGTTACAGCAGGGATACATTTGGCTCAGGGAGTCTGCATGCCTGCCAAAGGGCAAAGGCTGTGAGAGGATTTGAGAAGGAGTGAGAGCCATGCTCTGCTTTCTCTTACATGGCCATCTTATATGTGTTTGTGTTTTGCTTTGTTTTTCTTTCCCTGGATCCTGCACACATCCTGCTCTTAGTTTATGGAAAACATGAGTGATCATATCCAATTTCTTCCTTCAGTCACCCAGATCTCCACTTCAAGTGAAAATCCTGGATGTTACTGTAATTTTTTTCCTCTGAGTATAATATTGCCATCCCTTTTATGAGGGAAATTGGCTATATTGGTCTAATGGAGCAGGGTGGTTTAGAAAGGATTATTTTTTTCCTATCTAACCATCAGATAGAGTTTAAGATTTTATTTTTAACATGATGGGAATTAATAGTTCAGGATAATATGCCTGACATAACAGAAATCACTGTTATTGACATGAAAGAGAAAAGAGCTTCTTCAATAGGAATTCAGTTATTGGAAAAACTAAAAGCCTAACATTTTCTGACCAATCTTGCAAGGAGAATAAATATAATCCAACATATCCGCTGAGCAGTTGTATAATTATGCTGAACTAGAAAAGATTGATTAGCAAGGACTAAATGGGATCTGAAAATATAGTATGAACTGTGTCAAAATTGGATTAGGAATAGTTGGGTGTTCACTGAGTTACTGAAAGGGAAAGCGGAATTCCTCTCTGGTGTAACTCCATTGATGTGATTCCATTGAACTCTGTGAAGCCAGTGGAGTGTTGTGGGACATGCTTAACTGCAGCTGCTGTCGCTATAGTCTCGCCACACCTTTCTGTTGTGTAAGAACTCTCGCCTCTTGTAAGAAGAATCCCTCTTCTTCATGCAAATGTTAAACCACATGCATCTTCCATCCACTATTTCCCTAGTGGTATCGTACCAGTTTGATATGAAGAGTTTTAAGTTCTGGCCAACAAGACTATTTTACCGGAAAGAATCCAGGGCTGAAAACAATCAATTGCACTGCTGTCACTTTTTCCATCAGAGGACATCAAAGCATGGATGTAATAAAACAGCCCATAAAGTAAATAGTGTAATCCTCATTTTACAGATATGGAAAGTGAGGTATAGAGGTCCAGACCCTCAAAGGTATTTGGCAACTAACTCCCATTGATTTCAGTGGGAATTAGATGCCTAAATACCTATGGGGATCTGGGCTAGAGAAGTTAACGGAGTTCTTCAAATTCATTTAGGTAGTCTTTAGCAAGGCTAGGAATAGAACAGAGGTTTCCAGACTTCCATAACACTGACTAAAACATTAGTTTGAGACAGCCATGTAATTACTATGCATTAGATTACAGCGAGAGCAAAAACCCGGCAGGCACTTTCCAAATACAAAGGAAGACATAAGGATGATAACACTCTTTTCATTCCACTAGTATCTCTGGAGGATGTTAAACAGAAGCTATTGAAGTAAGACTTTTTAAATCAGCAGGTCCTGATCACTTGCAACCAAGAGTTTTAAAAGAACTGGCTGAGGACCTCACTGGACCATTAATCTTGATTTTCAAAAACTCTTGAAGCACTGGGGAAGTTCCAGAAGATTGGAAGAAAGCTAATGTTGTCGTGCCAATTTTTAAAAAGGGTAAATAAGATGACCTGGGTAATTATAAACTTGTCAGTCTGACATCAGTTCTCGGCAAGATAATGGAGATGGTGAAATGGCACTCAATTAATAAAGAATTAAAGGAGGATAATGTAATTAATGCAAATCATCATGGGCTTATGGAAAATAGATCCTGTCTAACTTTTTTTTTACTCTATTACAAGTTTGGTTGAAAAAGATAATGTTGACATATTTCAGAGTAGCAGCCGTGTTAGTCTGTATCCGCAAAAAGAACAGGAGTACTTGTGGCACCTTAGAGACTAACAAATTTATTAGAGCATAAGCTTTCGTGGGCTACAGCCCACTTCTTTGGATGCATAGAATGGAACATATATTGAGGAGATATATATATACACACATACAGAGAGCATGAACAGGTGGGAGTTGTCTTACCAACTCTGAGAGGCCAATTAAGTAAGAGAAAAAAACTTTTGAAGTGATAATCAAGATAGCCCAGTACAGACAGTTTGATAAGAAGTGTGAGAATACTTACAAGGGGAGATAGATTCAATGTTTGTAATGGCTCAGCCATTCCCAGTCCTTATTCAAGCCTAAGTTGATTGTATCTAGTTTGCATATCAATTCCAGCTCAGCAGTCTCTCGTTGGAGTCTGTTTTTGAAGCTTTACTTAGATTTCTCTCAGGCATTTGACTTGATACTGCATGATATATTGATTAAAAAACTAGACCAATATAAAATGTACACATCAAATGATTTAAAATCTGGTTAACTGATAGGTCTCAAAATGTAACTGTAAATGGTGAAATGATCATTGAGCGGTTCCCAGTGGGGTCCTGAATGGATCGGTTCTTGGCTCTATGCTATTTAACATCTTTATCAATGACCTGGAAGAACACACAAAATCATCATTGATAAAGTTTGCAGATGACACAAAAATTAGGGGAATGGTAAATAATGAAGAGAATAGATCACTGATTCAGAGCAAAGTGAATTGCTTGGTAAACTGGGCACAAGTAAACAATGTGTTTTTAATACAGCTAAATGTAAATATATACATCCAGGAACAAAGAATGTAGGCCATACTTACTGTGTCTTGGCAAGCAGTAATTCTGAAAAAGATTTGGGGGCCATGGTGGATAATCAGTTGAACATGAGCTCCCAGTGTGATGCTGTAGCAAAAAGAGCTAATGCGATCTTGAGATGCATAAACAGGAGAATCTCAAGTAGGAGTAGAGAGGTTATTTTACCTCTGTATTTGCATTGGTGTGACTGGAGGGTATGGATCAGTGTTCACGACACACTCCCCGTGACGTCAGTGCCCAGGCCAGGGAAACTAATGACCCAACCACTGGACCAAATTCAGTAATGAATCCTGGTCACGTGCCACCTGAGGCACATTGTGCATATGCCCACAAATCAAGAAGGTTGTTGATAAATTGGAAAGGATTCAGAAAAAAGCCATGAGAATGACTAAAGGATTAGAAAACAAGCCTTATAGTGCTAGACTCAAAGAGCTCAATCTATTGAGGTTAACGAAGAGAAGCTTAAGGGGATGACTTGATTACAGTATAAAAGTATCTACTTGAGGAACAAATATTTAATAATGGGCTCTTTAATCTGACAGAAAGTTATAACACAATCCAGTGGCTGGAAGGTGAAGCTAGATAAATGGAAACTGGAAATAAGGTATAAACTCTTAACCGTGAGAGTGATTAGCCATTGGAACAATTTACCAATGGCTGTGGTGGATTCTCCACCACTGGCAATTTTTAAATCAAGACTGGATGTTTTTCTAAAAGATCTGCTCTAGGAATTATTTTGGGGGAAGTTCTATGGCCTGTGTTATACAGGAGATCAGACTAGATTATCATAATGGTCCCTTATGGCCTTGGAATCTAGGAATATGAATCTTCCTCTCAAAGGTTGTACATTTGCCCTTTTTCCAATGTAAAATGTTGATTTAAGTACAAAAATTGAATTGCCAGTTTAGAAGATGCCACAATCTGAAGCCCATTAGAAAAAGGCATTTTTTAAAACACATTTCCAGTAGAGTTTATTGAGAAATACCAATGACTTTTTTACTGGAAATCATGGGCCGGGGAGGCAGTCAAACTTCCTGTGAAGTTTTCATTATTTTTTTTAAACCCCAAAACTAGGGGAGTCATTTTTAGAAACACCTTTTGATCTTTGATTTAAAAAAAAATTACCAAAAATTAAATGACCTTTTTTCACTTTTTGATAAAGATATCAATCAAAATTAAAATGTTCTGCAAAAAATACCAGTATAAATAAATTGCTACACTTTTTGTGTGAAGACAAGGCCTTAGAAATTTAAAGGTGTCATACAGAGAAATTTACATAGCTCAACTTCACTCTTTATTACTCAGCTGTGGAAAGGGGATAACACCTACCCAACATGGGTGTTGTGAAGCCTACTTTATATTTGCTAAATGCTTTGAGATACTTGAATAAGAGCAAATTTTGCTGCAGTTGTTACTGGGTTTGGATTTTACTTGTCAAGAGTAACAGAGGAGAGACCCCTCTCATTCACTGGGGCTTTTGGTACCTCTGTGTCCATTGGTGTCCCTCCTTTCAATTTTTAATGGCTTAAACATGTAAGTGTTTACATAAGCTACAGTTTGAGTCTGCTTTGAAATAAATTGAAAAAGTATGGAGAGTTGTGCAACAGTGAGGTTGCTATGGTATTTGCTTGTTGATGGCAAACAGTAATTAAAACATCAAAACCCCACAGAACAAGTCAGTGCACTTGCAGCATTAACTTATGTACCCAAGTTTTGGCTCATGTTCAGGGCCGGCGCAACCCATTAGGTGACCTAGGCGGTCGCCTAGGATGCTAACATTTGGGGGGCGGCGACCGCGGCAGCCGGATCTTCGGCCACCCCGGTCGTCGGCGGTATTTCGGGGGCGGGACCTTCCGCCGCCTCTGTTGGGGGTGGCATTTCAGGGACGGGACCTTCCGCTGCCTAGGGCGGCAAAAAAGCTGGCGGCGCTCCTGCTCATGTTGGTATGTATTTTGTATTGGATTTGTGTCACATGAGGCAGGAATGGTGTCTTCCTCTCTTGTCTACCTCTGCTTACTTAGATGCTCCCAGGGGAACCTATGAGAGAGAGAACAGATGATACCACAGTAAACTCATCAGTTCATCCTGAAGTTTTTTGAGTAATATACATCGGAATTGTGCATACACATGTGAAACTGTGCATGAATCATCGGTTGGACATATTATACTGGTACAAATGCTTATTTATAAACTATAGATGAGTCAAAAAGGCTTATTTTCTTCCTACCGTAGTGAATCAATATTATGTTTTCTCTTGGATTGAAGCTTGTGATCCCTTTGATGCAAAGCTCTACTATGTGGTGAAAGAGTTCTGTTGAAGCCATTTTTATGCCACTGTGATGTATCATGCTGAACCATTGCATCACAAAAGTTAAAAGAAAAAATATGATATGAGCACTGTAATGATACAGGTAATGGCACAAAAACAGCATCCACTTGATAGCTCTTATATAACGTCCTTCCACTATGGACCTGTAGTAAGTGCTTTACAAATTTCATTTGCTTTAGCCTTGTGCCAATCCCTCTAGGGTAAATAAGTATAATTTTTCCCATATTATGAAGGGAGAAACTGAGGTACAGAGAGGTTTAATGAATGCCAAGGTCATATAAAAGCAGCAAAGCTGGAAATAGATCCTACTCTGATGCTCTGTTGGACAAAACCCTTCTCTATTAGGGAACAGTCTTGGTAGGGAAGCTGTTATTATTCCAATGGATGTTTGAGGCCTACTAGATTTGAGGGGCACATTTCATGTTTGAGATGTTTAAGTATTTGCATTTCAATGCAGCAATTCAGAGGCAGCCTTTGAATGTTTTCAGTAGTGCATTGACATCATTAGCCGAGGAAAAGTGTTTGTATAAACAGAAGTCTAAAAATGTTCACAAATATTTTACAACTAAGACATGTTCAGATTTTAAAACCAACAACAAAGTGACAATATTGCTTTTGGGGGTTAGGGGAGTGTGTCCTCTTGGTCCCTTGATCAGTAGCCCAGCTTCTCTGAGAATACTTTCTGATGCTGCAGAACAGCTGTGTTCTTCTATTACTGAGACAGTGTAACAGGCAATTGTAGCTGTTTTGGTATAAGATTAAAAAGGTCAATTTCAAAATGATTCATACTTTTTTTATTTCAAAGTATCCATGTCTAAATTGTATTTACAACTTGGGTCAGATTAGATGATCTAATAGTCCCTTCTGGCCTTGAACTCTATGGAAAATGTTTGTACAAGGAATTGCATACACAGAACACAGCGCATATGCATTTCGCTTACTCTAGTGCGCCCATTCAAAGATTACAAGGCCAGAAGGGATCATTGTGATCATCTAGTCAGATCTCCTGTATAACACAGGCTGCAGAACTTCCCCAAAATATTTCCTTTTGAATAGACCTTTCAAGTCATCCCTTAGTCTTGATATTTCCATCGCTAAACCAAATAAAAACATCTTTTGATCTCTATTTCAAGTCATTAGAGTTTAGAAAGCAGAGAATACAAGCTATTCATATAACGGTAGTGCCTAGAGATCCCATCGAAGCTAAGAGCCCATTGGGCTAGGCACTATGTAAACACATAATAGACACAGGAGGATGGTGGACAAGATCACTGGTCAGATGCAGTATAGCAATCCCTGTGTTCTAACAGTGGTCAGTATCACATGCTTCAGCGGAAAGTGCAAATTAGTGGTGGGCTTAGACTAATTTTAGAGCACAGCATGCATCACTGAACTAGAGTAGATAATTCACTTTGGGCAAAAGAACAGCTTTAAGAGCATCTGTACTCATCTGCCTTTTTGATTCACTCGAACCTGTTCAGCACACTGAACACTCATTCTATTGGACTGATAGGTCTTTGTAAAGGTCTTAGGAATTCTTCTTGCACAAGCATTTTGAAGTTATTTAAAAAAACAACCTGTTTTGAATGATGAATGCAAAATTTGGACATTTCATGATTCGCCAATGAAGTTCCTGGAAGAATGTGAAAAACTAGAACTATCAGAGTAAAACCATGGCATAATGGTCACCTTAGCTGTGTGCTTTTATTAGTAAAGGCCAAGGAGAAGTGTGTCACGCTGTCTGAAGTTGCTCACAACTGTGAGTGCATATGTCAGGGCAGATTGTCAGAAAACAGAGCAGACATCCCAAACTGGTGGTGTGTTCTCACCATGCCAGTACCAAATGTGAACTCTTGGATCATGATACCAGTCTTAATACCATGGAGTCACAGAGTCCCCTTATATGCTCCCATCTATCTTGCCACCCAGACAAACTGGACTTAGTGATAAATGATCATTCACACCAAAGATCACATCACATTTAGGTTGCTTCCACTCCCAAGTGACCAGTCATTTAACCCCAGATCAATTGGTACTCTAGATCTTACACCAGAGCCAATTCTATAGTAAACTAAATAAAGATTTATTAGCTAAGAAAAATAAATGTTATTGAGAAGTTAAAGCAGGTAAAGTATATGCACAGGTGCATCACAGGTCTTAATTCCAAATGGTGGTAGTGATGTAATAAACTGCCAGTTTCCCAAGAATCTTTTCAAGGGACCCAGATTGTCTCTGGGGATTTCCACTTTGGACTCTTACAGGGAAGTGTACCAGATACAAACTATCCAGGGATGAGGCTCTTTCCTTGAATCTATACTTACAGCTTCTTCTCACAGAAAACAAGCTGACGGGGTCACTACCCAGGTAGGCTTTTCCTTTGACAGAAAGTGAGGTATGCACTTAGTCTTTGACCTCTGACCATCACACACAATGACCACTTGCTTTGAAATTAGCACTTTTCTGTTACAGTTCTTCTTTTGAATTTCACAAGGCTTCTTTCTCGTTTGATGGCTCATTTGATGGGTTATTTAGTTACAGGGGTATACACAATGTAAATGTTTGCCACTATATTATAACAGGATACAGATAACTGAAAATAATGCAAGTAACATCCCATTCATTTTCATGAAGTTTAAACACCAAATACACTCTTGTACATTTAATTATTACTTGAATCTATATGTATAGTGGGGCTTTGGCATGAGCTGGCACCTGGTCTATCACAAATTGACAGAGGGGCTACTGATGGTGCCACAGGTGCCACCTTGCATTCAGAGTGGAAAGTGGTGGGAGTTCATTCCATCATCTTCAACCACTTCCTGAGATCACTGCAGCTGATGCATAAATGAGCTTTACTCTCATAGGCAATGGGTGAACCCCTGCTTTGGGGAGGCTAGCCCACCAGTTCCACCCCTTCTGCCCAAGGCCCTGCCCCCAAACGCCAGAGCCCTGAACCTCCCCCCCGTAAAAGGAAAAGCCCTGAGGGCCCCCCCCCCCCCCGACTGGAGGAGCCTGCCCCAGCCACATCAGACTGAGCTGCTGCAGCTGTCCCCACACCCCCCGAGTGCTGCGCTGGGCGGAGCCGCCAGCACCCCGAGCACTGAGCCGGCCCCAGCGCAGGGCCGAGCCACCAGCCCCCTGGAGCACCAGGCCAGCCCCAGCACCAGGCCTATCCACCAGCAGCCTCCCCAAGCACCAGCTCCTCCCGCCCCTGAAAACCCCTCCACCGAGCTGCCAGCCTCAGCGCCCGGCCAAGCCTCCTCAGTCTGCCGGCCATTGGCTATCCACATTGCTCCTCACTCCCCCGTCCTGAGGAGGAGGGACGTGGCGGGCAGCGGGGACCTGCGGGAGGGGTGGGTGGAGTGGAGAAGGCGGTGGGGGTCTCGGGGAAGGGGCGGGGCCACCGTGGCCCAGTTGTCCGGTGGCAGGTTGGCAGCAGCATCGGGGAAGGCTAAGCCTTCCCTGGCCTATTATACCCACTGCCCATGTTTACCCTTACGCTTCACCCTGACAGTAGACCACTCCATTGTGCTGTTGGAGCTGTGTTGATGGCCAGTCTTCTTGATCCTGATGCATGAGGTAATTTTAAGTATTCCAGGCCCTGCTGCTGAAAAGCAACATTTTCTCATTTATAAATTGTCTATGTCAAATACAGAAAAAGAGGTCATAAATCATAACCAAACTAAGAACCAGGTATCTGTAACAATGTACTTGTTGTAACTCAGAAAAAATAAATGATCCACTCCCCTGTATAATGAAAAGTAAAATAATAGCAATCCCTTGCAAATGGACTTGGGCTGCTACATGGCAGGTTTAGGTGGCTAGGCTTCTCCCTGTCCTTATTGCCCCATGTGTAGCCAGTTGCAGCCCTCTGTCAATAACACACTTCAGAAATTGTGTCGAGCCACAGAGGGGGTAGTAGGTCCCACAGGGACAAGATGGGAACATGCTAATCTACATAGCGTGTTAAACTGGAAAACCTAGGAGATTTACACCAGGAAAGGGGGCAAAAATTACTGGGCACACCACATACCCATTTAAGGAGTGTGGACCTGGAACAGCATCAATCAACATCAGATAGGAAGGATGGTCCAGTGGTTTGGGTATTAGACTGGGATTTTGAAGACTGGGTTCAATTCTCTGCTCTGTCCAAAAATTCCTGTTTGACCTTGGACAAGTCTCTCAATCTGTGTCATTCCCCATCTGTAAAATGGGGATCATAGCGGTTCCCTACCTCACAGGGGTGTGTAAGGAAATAATGGGGCCCTGCCAGCATTAATTTCCTGGGTTCTCACTGCACATGATTACCACTCCAATAGTACAATCCCTTGCCTCTTGCTGTCAGGATGCGGCCGTGCCTCCATTTCCCTGCTGGTAGGAAGTCTCTGTGACATTCCCCAGCACAGGCGGTGACTTTTGTTTTTGCCAGTGGGTGTTCACTCCTCTCTGCCCCCTCCCCACTGTGCAAGTGGTGGGTGGGGCCTCCAGGGGAAGAGGCGGAGTGGCAGGTGGGGCTTCAGGGGGAAGAGGCCAAGCAGGGGTGGGGCCTCAGGGCAGAGCATGGGCAAAGTGGGGAGCGGGGCCACGGTCCAGGCGCTGGGGTCCACAAAAGATTAATTCAGCCCTGCTGTTGGTGCAGAGAACCCCCCTATTTTTTTAAGTGGGTGCTTGAGCCCCAGAGCACCCATGGAGTCGGCACCTATGTTCCCCAGGATACAAACTGGACTGTTGAACAGCTGTGTCCCCTTAACTCTCTAGCCTGGGGTGCCTTTTACACTGCTTTACTGCCCCAACAGCCATTCTTGGCCTGCTCACGCAGCTGCCAGCATGCAAAGTCACTTCCAGCTAAACACAGGAGCACTCTGACCAGTCACTCATGAATTACATACAGGGAAGTACCCGCAAATTCTTAGTCCCAGCCTTGTTCCCCTTAGAAATGAGTATCTTGTACTGTCCGGCACCCTACTGAACAATGCAAGCTCATAGAAAGTCTGTCATTTCATCAAAGGAAAATTATATATGCATCAGCTTTGCTATCCCAAATGGAGTTTTCCCCACATACTTTAATGCGCACACACACTGGTTAAAATAAAACAATAAGATAAACTTAACTACAAAAGAGATTTAAGTGATAATGCATAAGTCAGGATTGGTTACAAAAGAAAATAAGAGTAATATCCAAGCTAATGCCTAACTTAATAAGTGAAGTGAACTTAAAAGCAAAGGTTTGGTCTCACCATATGCCTGGGTTGACTTCCCCTTAGTTCAATTCTTTGAGGATCGGTGATGTCATGAGCAGAGAGATGGAAGAAAGAGAAGTGGAATGGAGGCCGCTGCCGCTCTCTCTCATACCACCCTTCCTTCATTGAGGATTACCCCCAACTCGGGTGCAGGCAACAAGTAGTCTCTTGTGGACGGGAGGGTTGGAACCATCTCTGTGATGAAATATAAATTTCTTGTTTTCACCTTCCCGTTGCTGAAGAATGGCTGCTTAAGTAAGTGATGGCCCTCTTGACTTTGATACTTGTCTGGGGGTGCCAGTGTCTTTGACTCTGAAAAACTGGTTTGTGGGTGTTACAAAATATGCTGTAATTCTAGGTAACATTAATACAGTAGACTCTCATAGCTTTACATAAAGTGTTGCTACACGTATTTCAACAGGATAATCTGAATATTGACTTTTCAAATGATGCCTCACAAGGTATACTTTGTACAAAATTTATCATAGTCTTGTAAAACCCCACTTGCTGTCCAGGATAGTTTAGCTCTCCTGACAAACTAATAACGCCACCCCTTCCATGGTAAACCAAAATCCAAACAAAAAGCTTTTGTCCAGTTTCACTGTCTCGACCAAGGTCTCTCCCAGCAACTGTGTGACCTTCACCTCTTGATTGCAGGGATCCACCCCTCTTTATATATCAGAACATCACCTCATGGTGGTAGCACTGATGCGTTTAAACAGTGAAATGTGTGTCCATTCCAGCCTCAAACACTCCATTCACACTTCACTTTTCCCTCCTCCACTACATCTTGGGCTACTTCTTGTAACTGCTGTCTGCCTCTTAGGGTACATCTTCACTGCAAGGTTAGCCCAGGCTTTTATCTGGGTTTATATGTGCTTTGAACCTCGTTTGCTTGCCTGGCTGTGGGTATTAGTTGTTTTAATGTAAAGTGGGCACCTACTCTACAGGTGGACCCAGAACTTGGGTGCTGATAGTCTTCCAAAGCCTTTTTCCTGCTTTTCTACCAACTCCCTTTATCTGCACCAGAAGTCACCTACCAGTTTATACACACCAGGTCAGCATCTAAATCCCACATTCTACATCTGTTCCATTTCTGCACCACTCACTTGAAACACGTTTGAACAGAGATACCATCTGGGAGATACTCATTCCAACATGGTCCTAGCTGGCCAGATGTTCATACCAATGTTCTGGTGGACTTCTAGTGTAAGGTCAGTAAAGTCCATGATTTGGGGAAAAGTACCCAAAATCAGAATCCCTAGGAGAACATCTGGTAGAGGAGGGAGTTTAGCAGATGGTAATTCAATGCAGGATAGAAATAAAAAATGTTAATACCACGTACCACAAGGCAAAAGACACCAATGAAAAGTCCAGAAACTCCCGGTCAACCTGCCCCTACTGTGAGGAGCCTGATGGCGTGCTCGACACTCCCTGACACAGAACCCACTGTTGTGCTGGACGGGCTTTTGAGGCTGAATGGATTATTTTTGGAATGGGGCCAGAGGGACCATCAGGGTCAGAGATGACCCCAGCAGCAGAGAGACCAGAGGAGCTGGAACAGATGCCATGGACAGAGGGATTGGAGGACATCCCTGGCCTGGAACGCATGGACCTGATCAGGGAAGGGCCTGAGGAATGAACTAGGGAGGAAGCAGCATCAGAGCATGGTACAATGTCCTGTAGCCAATATAATCACTGGAAAGTTCTGGGGTGGGATGGAGAAAGAGCCAGTCGACGCATACCTGGAATGGAAGTGTGCATGGGAAGCTGTACCCTGTTCACTCTAACTCCCCACACAACAGCGGGGGAAGGAGAATACGTCCTGTGCAATTCCATTGCCTGTGACATTGCATTAATTGGCTTTACTGTGGGTTTTGTTTACACTTATCATCATTTGCATTCTCTATGTAGCGGCAGCTGGGCTGCTTGTGGTTGGTTTTTAATCAAATATTTGGTTGCACAGTCCATTGGTGTGAGAGTGTCTGGAATGTAAAGAAGAGGCAGGAAGTTTAAACCAAAGCTTTTAAGCTGCATGACAATGTGATCCCACTATGCTGTGCTTGTGATCCTGCTCCAGAACTGCCAGTCAGCATAGAGGGATTCCACAGCTATTAAAACCTGCATCAGCTATCTCCCCTCCCCCATGTCTGCATGATCTCCTCATCAAAGCCTTCTCGGGGAGAAAAGCAGCTGTCAAGATGCCCCCCACCATCTCCCATGCTCTCCATCTGCCTCTGGTTGTGGAAATGAGCGTTGCATTAATGCCAACAGCTAGAAACAGGTATCTGCAGGCCAGTTAGCCTGGCATCAGTCTCAGGCAACATAATAGAAAAGGTGATTCCGAATTCAATTGAGAAAGAATTAAAGGCTAAGAATGTAATTAAAGTTAGACAATATAGTTTTATGGAAAATAAGTCTAGTCAAACAAAACCTGATTTCATTATTTGATGAAATTACAACTTTGGTTGATAAAGGTGGCTGTGGATGTAATCTACTTATACTCTTGTAAGGCATTTGACCACATAACATTCTGATTATGGATATTGTATAGTGCTATTTTTTTAAAGGACATGTTAGGTGGATTAAGAACTGGCTAACTGATCTCAAAAGGTATTGGTCAATGGAGAATCATCAAATAGGGGTGTTGCTAGTGGGCTTCCACAGAATTGGTACTAAGTCCAATGTCATTCAACATTTTCATCAAATGATCTAAAAATAAATATAAAATCGTTGCTGATAAAATTTGGGGATGACCCAAAGATTGACACCTACCACTGCAAAGGTGTTAATGGGCCACTTCACCTTGGTCCCTTGAAATGTTTTAACTAGTTATGCCAGGAGTGGCCAACCTGAGCCTGAAAAGGAGCCAGAATTTACCATTGTACATTGCCAAAGAACCACAGTAATAGGGTTACCATATTTCAGCAAGCAAAAAAGAGGACGGGAGGAGCCCCGCCCTAGCCCCGCCCCCGTCCTGTCCTAGCCCCGCCCCTGCCCCTCCCATTTCCCCCCTCCTCAGAACCCCCAACCCTCCCCCCCGCTCCTTGTCCCCTGACTGCCCACTCCTGGGACCCCTGCCCCTAACTGCCCCCCAGGACTCCACCCCCTACCTAAGCCTCCCTGCCTCTTGTCCCCTGACTGCCCCCTCCTGAGACCCTCCCCCCATCCTAACTGGCCCCCTAGGACCCACCCCCTACCTGTACCCTGACTGCTCCAACCCTTATCCACACCCCCACCCTCAGACAGACCCCTGGGACTCCCACGCCCCATCCAACCACTCCCCACCCCCTGACAGCCCCCCCCAGACCTCCCGACCCATCTAAACCCCTCTGCTCCCTGTCCCCTGACTGCTCCGATCCCTCTCCCCACTCCTGCCCCAACAGCCCCGCCCCCAGAACTCCCAACGCCCCCCGCTCCTTGTCCCCTAACTGCCCCCTCCTAAGACCCCCCCACCCTAACTGCCCTCCAGAACCCCACCCCCTATTTATGTACAGGCGTGACTACCTGCCCTTTCCTGGTTATTATACGCGGCCAGTCCGCATCCACATCCAGTAATTAAAAAACAAACAAACAAACAAAAAACTAATAATTTAAATTGGAATTTCATCCATTAATAAGTATTTATTATATAATTAAAACCATTCTATTGAAGGACAGATATTAAATAACACTAAATAAATTAATGTTCAAAACAATATTAAAAATTTGAAAATTTAGAGCATGGAAACCAAAATAGCTAAAATTTAGTTTTGGCAAGATACACGGAATGGAAACTCCGGGATCTTTACCTGTCACTGAATATAGCCATCATACCAATAGTGGAATATAAAACAAGTCTACATATACTCTCCTTAAAATTTTTACTTCTGTCCATTCCCAATAATTGTAACAAATCATTATTACCTTCACTCCACTTGCCACGCGCCCCAAGCACAAAACCAAAGAAGTGAATATTTTTACCTCCCGTTAAGTTTTTAATTTCTTCCTCTAACTCAAGATAATAAGCCACCTTCTCACTGTGGGCTTGTTCCAAACTTCCGGCATTATCCTCCCATCGCACTGTAACATCAACCACCACTGCTGTATCTCCTTTTATAAATATAATATCCGGCTTTCTTAACTCACCCTTACTATTTCTCAAATGGGGCTCTATCATTGCCTTCCACCCTAATTTACCAACCTTATCTACAACTGCAGACACTACTCTATTATGCCTTTTTATCCTAGCATTCTTAGTCTTATAACATTGTCCTGAGATATGGGGAACAGTCTCCCGCACTTTACCGCACCATCTACAAAGAGCATTCACACCTCCTCTTCCTCTTGCTAATGTCTCCCTAGTAGGATAAATATTTGCCCTAAGCTGCAATGCTGCGATATACGCTGACGATTTAACTTTACTAGAGTTTCTAAAAATCGAATTACTAATTAAATCATTTTTAAAATATTTTATCCCTATTCCCTGACATCTCAGTTCCGACCATCTTAAAAATTCCTCTTCCCTCCATTTCTTGGGATGAGATGTTACTGCACTAAATGACAATATTTTATCCACAAGATTTTCTCCTGCATATAGATAAGATAGGTCCATCCAATCATCTCTCGAGACAATATGTCTCCTCCATTTACGAATTAACATATTTGGGATTTGCACACTAAACTTAGTGAGAGCTAAACCACCATCCCTACCTCTAGAATAAAATATCCCATCTGTGGTACACTGAGGTAAATGTAAAATCTCTTTAACTATTTTTCTAACTAACACATCAAGATCGTCTAAAAGATTAAAAGGGGGTTCTATTAAAAGAAGATTATAAAATAGCTTCGGTAAAATATATGTCTGTAAAATTAATATTTTTGGGCCGGTTTTAATGGGGCCTTAATTAAATTCTCACTCCAATCTTTCAATTTTTCTTTAAGTACCGGTCCCCCTACACCTATCCAGGGATCTATTCTAGCTCCTAAATATTTTTCAAAATCCCCTGGTTGAACATATTCAATCTCCTCTGACCCTATCTGCCAATTATCCTTAGGATTAACTACATAGGTTTTATGCTTAGTTAAAATATGAAAGCCTTTCGTTTTCTTCACATTAACAGAGAGATTAGTATTTTTACAAAACTCCTCTAAGATACCCAAATTTTTAATCATTCCTTTATATGAGCTACTTAAAATTGCCACATCATCGGCAAAAGCCAAAGACGTGACACCATTGCCCTTAACATAAAAACCACTTCCTTCTACTTCTAATCTAGTTAAAAGGGGATCCATAGCAATATTAAACAAAATTGGGGACAACGGGTCACCCTGCTTGACCCCCCTCCTAATTAAAATAGACTCAGTAACTTCATCACCCACCCATACCCTAGTTGTGCAATTATCATAAAGGTCCCTAATAATATCTATGAAATGTTCATCTATACCAAATCTTCTCAACCCGGCTATTATATGTCCGTGTCCCACAGAATCAAAAGCTTTAGCCAGATCTACGAACACTATTGCAATTTCATTCCCATTTCGTTTAGCCCCTTTAATCAAATTATCTAATATAGCAATATTTTCCTCACACCCAGGGGCGGATATAAACCCTTTTTGTCTACTACATATCTTAACTGTTTCCACCAGTCTTTTTGCTAATATTTTGGTATAGATTCTAATCCAAACTGACCCAATTGTCAATGGTCTCCAAGATGTTAACTTCTTCATTTCCTCCTCATCTTGTGTCTTTGGTATTAAAATCGTTCTATTTTTCTTAAATTCATCTGGTACCTGTCTATTTAGAAACCATATATTAAAAATTTTTGTAAGTATTAAGGAGTCTAAATTAAAAATATCCCACAAATTGCTCACTTTTACTTTATCTGGGCCAGGAGCACTATCTTTTCTTATTTCTCTTAAAGCTATTCTAATCTCATCCACAGAGATCGGACTCATTAATATATCATTATCCGCATTCTCTGTGGATGATGGCCACCCTATCATATTACCATGTCCAATTGTTCCCAAAATATTCACATAGTATTCCTCAATTTCTTTCATAGGGATAGCACACTTAGCCTTATCTGGCTCTCCCATTATAATGCGAGTCAATCTTCTTCTATCCTTATCAAATAATTGTTGATAGAATTTATACTTAGCTTTCTTCGTAGCATATCTCCTAATTGCATTAAATTGCTTCCTTCTCCCCTCCTTTCTCATCTTCCCTTTTCCTTTATTCCTCAACTCTATTTGACTTTCATTTCTAGGGTCCTTTCCCTCTACTAATGAATAACATAATTTTTCCAACATTGCCCATCCGAGAGCTTTTGTTAAATCTTCCTTTAATAATCCTTCAATTTCCCCTAAACTATTTATTATTTCTCTTCCCTCCCTACTTTGTTTTCCCCGTTTACATATTTTCTCCACTAAATCCACTTCTGGATGTCCTTTTAGTGGGAAAATCCTCTCTCTTGGGGGCGGAATTTCTAATATATTTACTCTAATGTCCTCTACCTCAGTCACTTCCTCCCTATCTCCTGTTACCACTAACTTCTTCTTTGCTAATTCTCGTCTTTTATCTGATATTTGTTTATTTGTTTTGGTCCTCATCTCGCTCTCAATACATTTATTTATATTCCTTTTCCCAATATATTTCCTTTCCAACTGTATAAGCTGCGCAACCTCATCTTTGGTCCATATACGAGATCTAGTCGATCCCTCTTTGATCTTACTTTTAGCAGCCATATCTTCTTTTCTTTGCTCATTCCTCACAGCAGGGTGTCTATGTCTACAGTGTTGGCTCAATCCAGATCTAGTATGAAAACCAAGCCCACAGACCGAGCACGTATGGCTCTTCATTGGGGTATCCGCCTTCTTGGGTATGCACTTGGGGTAGTGGCAAGCTATATTATGATATTGAGAAGATTTTCCACATTTACTACATACAACTCGTATGGCTTTACTTTTATGAACCACATTAATGTGTTTGGCCCATTTACCAAATGTTGGTAATATCTGGGGACATATTGGACAATTAAAACTATCAACGGGATACTCTAAATAAAAAACCCCATCCTTCCACGAACTACTTTCTAATATATTTATATTACTACCAGTACTGTTAAGATCCTTATTACGAGTCCTATTAAAATCAGTACTTGGTCTAAAACTATTTAATAAACTAGACCCATTAACTAAATGAGCATTAAGATATCCCGATTCGCTAACATATGGATCATCAAATGTACTTAAATACTTAAAATCTGGATTAAAACTTTCCATAGTTAAATCATTAAAAGTGTCCCTTGTAAAAACCATCGGTAAGATAGATAAAATCTCCTCACCATGATCATCACAAACAGTCTCCTCTACCTCCTCTCCATGCTCCACTGGGAGGACTTGATTCTCACTCTCATGCTCATGAGACTTCATTATAGTCCACACCATTTTATCCATTGGTCCAGCGACCCTAATCACACCCCTAATATATTTAACACTGTCAGCCGGGGCATCAAAGCCAACAGCGGGGGCGTTATTAACCCGGTCCAGCGCCAATCCGGTATAAAAATATAAATTACTTTTTTCCATAGCTAAAAGATTTACCCTTCTCAGGGGGAAACTAACCCTTTCCAGGGGGAAACTAACCCGTACCTGGGGGAAACTTACCCTTTCCAGGGGGAAACTAACCCGTGCCTGGGGGAGACTACCCTTACCAGGGGGAATCTAACCCTTACCAGGGGGAGTCAACCCGTACCTGGGGGAGGCTACCCTTACCAGGGGGGCATCCATGTGGCACCATATGGGGCTGCCCAACCCCATCCCACACCCCACTGAATGTGGGATGTGGGTTCGTCCTCCGCAATCCGCCTGGCTATCCAAGCCAGTTACCGACTCTCACCACGAGGAGGTAGCGGTTGGACTTGCAATCCAGAGGCTTTCCTCAAAGAGGGGTCCCAAACAGCATAATGTCGAGCTCTAACGGGCGTGTGAGAAAAGGCTCAGATCTTGGTAGGGGTTGCCCCTATTGACCGGGCTCACGCCCACCCCCACCTCACCAATAACCCATTCTCTCACTACCCTCAGGCAATGTTTCCGTCCAAGCCCGACAGCTGAGAGGGTCCAGAGACGCATGGAGAGCCATTAAGAGAGCCTCCCTGTTCCTTGTCCCCTAACTGCCCCCTCCTAAGACCCCCCCACCCTAACTGCCCCCCAGGACCCTACCCCCTACCTGTACCCTGACTGCCCCAAACCTTATCCACCCACCCCAGAAAGCCCCCCCCCGAACTCCCGACCCCCCCCGTCTCTTGACTGCCTCCTCCAAAACCTCCCTGCCCCTTCTCCGACCCTCTGGCCCCCTTGTTGTTGGCCTTCGCCTAATGTCTCTGTGAGCTTGCCCAGGAACGGCCTGAGCCGTTCGTCCCGGCACTCTGGGGAGCGGGGGAGGAGCTCCAGACTGCCGGAGGCGATCTGCGAATGCAGGGAGGGAGGGAGGGAGGGAGGGAGCTCTGCTGCAGGGGAGAGGAGGAGGGGCTCTCTCTGGCTGTCGGAGCCCCATGTAAGTGGCACCATCCGGCCGGCTGCCCTGTTAGCCGCGCGCGCTCTGCATGGGGAGTGGGAGGAAGTCCGGACATTTACAAATTCCCCCCGGACGCTATTTTTAGCTCAAAAAGCCGGACATGTCCGGGGGAATCCGGACGAATGGTAACCCTACACAGTAATATGTCAGCAGCCCCCCATCAGCTCCCCCACTCTGCTCCCAGCGCCTCCCACCCACCGGCAACCCCACCGATCAACGCCTCCTCCTCCCTCCCGATCAGCTGTTTCATGGCTTGCAGGAGGCTCGGGGGGGGGGGAGGAGTGAAGACACCGCAGGCTCAGGGGTGCGGGAAGGGATGGAGTGGGGGCAGGGCCTGTGGCAGAGCCAGGGGTTGAGCAGTGAGCACCCCCCGGCACATTGGAAAGTTGGCGCTTGTAGCTCCAGCCCCGGAGTCAGTGCCTGTACAAGGAGCCGCATATGAACTTCTGAAGAGCTGCATGTGGCTCCGGAGCCACAGGTTGGCCACCCTTGAGTTATGCTAAGCAACCTTGTATTTAGCTGTGACACCCAGAGTACCTTTTCCAGACCTGAAGAAGAGCTCTGTGTAGCTCAAAAGCTTTTCTTTCTCAGGAACAGAAGTTGGTCCAATAAATGAAATGGTAAATAATGAGGAGGACAGGGCAGCTGTACAAAGCAAACTGGATAGCTTGATAAACTAGGTCCAAACAACCAAATGCATTTTAATACAGTCAAATAAAGCTATACATCTAGGAACAATGAATGCAGCCATACCTACAGAAGAGAGAACTGTATCCTAGAAAACAGTGACTGAAAAGAATTCAGGGATCATTGTGGACAAGGAAATCAATAGGAGATTCTGGCGCAATGTTGTAGCGAAAAGGGCTAAAATATAATCCTTGGATGTACAAACAGGGAAGTAGTGAATAGGGAGGTGACTTTACCTCTGTGCACGGCATTGGCAAGTCCAGCACTAGAATACTGTGTACATGTCTGGTGTGCAACAGCACACTTTAAAAAAAGGCATTGAAAAATTTGAAAGGCTGTAGAAAAATGCCACCAAAAAAGCATTCAAGAGCTGCAGAAAATGCCATACAGTGAAAAACGTGGAGAGCTCAATCTGTTCAGTTTATCAAAAAGAAGATTGAGAGGTGACTTGTTTAGCACTCAGTATTTTCTCCCCATCAAGGTACTTATACACTTAAAGGCTCTTCAGTCTAGCAAGGAAAGGCATAACAAGACCCAAGGCTGGAAGCTAAGTGTACCCTGTTCACTCTAACTCGAATTAGAAAAAAGGCACATTTTTTAACAGTGAGGATGAATGATCAGTGTAACAAATTACCAAGGGTAGTGATGGATTCTGCCACTCTTGATGTCTTCAAATCGAGACTGGATGCCTTTCAGGGAGATATGCTTTAGCCAAGCAAGTTTTCAGTGTTGCCAACTCTCCTGATTTTTTTTCATGAGTGACATGGTTTTTCTCTAGGGCTGGAGCTTCATCTCGTGATGAAACATATAGTATCCTCACACCTTCTTGTCAACTGTCTAAAATGGGCCATCTTGATTATCACTACAAAAGTTTTTTTTCTCCTGCTGATAGTAGCTCATCTTAATTAATTAGCCTCTTACAGTTGGTATGGCTACTTCCACTTTTTCATGTTCTCTGTATGTATATATATATCTTCTTACTATATGTTCCATTCTATGCATCTGATGAAGTGGGCTGTAGCCCACGAAAGCTTATGCTCAAATAAATTTGTTAGTCTCTAAGGTGCCACAAGTACTCCTGTTCTTTTTATAGGAATTTTATGTGGCTCTTGAATTATTCTTGGGGTTGGTGGGCCATGTCCCCTCTCATTCATAACCAGATTCTGCAACCCTTACTCACCTATGAAGTCCTGGTTATTAATATTTATTAATCTCCTCCTACCCAAAAGCAGTTGAACTATTTTGGCTCAAACATTTGAGAAAGAAAGAGTCACCTAGAGGAGAAATGTTCTGAAAGTTGTAAACAACTGAGAACAGAAGATTTTGAATGGAAATGCTTAGGTCACCTTTAACTACATGGTGGCTGTCGCTAGTGCACCTGCTAGGGTAATATAAAAGAAATTGTACTACTTTGACAAAGGGAAGCGGGTTTTATTTCTCTGTGATTTTGAATCTCTCACATTCTACACATGTCAGATCATTAGATAAAAATACATTTGAAACTATTTAAGAAGAAAGTGTAGCTCACCAATGACACTGATGCAGCCTCTTTTATGTCCCAGCCACTTTTTGAAATGAAGTTGTAATGGTGGCTTGTGTGATAAAATGGCTTGTTGAATTACACAAGAGCAAGAAATGCTAATCATGATATATATTTAGAACATAGAATTATTCCTGCTACATTGCCGTATAATGCCCTATTTAATGAAAACAAATTGTTTTGCGCTATGTTAATTGGTAAAAGCTGGAGCTAAATCCAAGGAAACTGGGAAGTGGAGAATGAAATCTTCTTTATGAGGCATAACTTGCCCCACTGCATTGCCATCAGGGTCTGAGATCAGTGCTTGGTATTATTTACTAGGGGTGTAAAAGTTCCTATTTACAATAGAGCAAATTCAGGGTTGCCTTAATTGCAAGCAATTTAAAGGTCAACATTTTCAGCTTAGATATAACCAGGCCTCAGTATGAGCACAAGTAACTAGGCTCCATTTTGCCCTATGTGTCACTTTGTATTGTGCCCGCAAATTAGGTCACTTAGCAGTTGTCTACATGGTGGGGTAATGTGCTCTATGGGGGTGGGTGGGTGATTTCCAAAGTGCACCAATGTGTAGCACATTAATTAATTGGGCTGTCTAGACCCTGCTGGTGAGCATTAAAGGTTCCCTAGGCCAGGTCTACACTAACCCCCCCACTTCGGACTAAGGTACGCAAATTCAGCTACGTTAATAACGTAGCTGAATTCGAAGTACCTTAGTCCGAAGTTACCGCGGTCCAGACGCAGCAGGAAGGCTCCCCCGTCGATGCTGCGTACTCCGCTCGCCGAGCTGGAGTACCAGCGTCGAAGGCGAGCACTTCCGGGATCGATCCGGGGCACTTCCGGGATCGATCCGGGATCGATTTATCGCGTCTTAACCAGACGCGATAAATCGAACTCAGAAAGCCGATTGCTTACATCCGGACCCGGATGTAAGTGAAGACGTACCCCTAGTGTGCTATAACATACTGCTGTTTAAAACAGTAATACATTAAAGCACACCAGCAGGATCTACATGGACCAACTGATGTGCAACACACTAGTATGCTTTAGAAATCACACCCCTGTAAAGTGTAATGGAACTGCTCTCACCGAGCATCAAGGCCTCTGCTTTATCCTCATTCTCCTTGGTTTCTCTGCTGCTTCGGATACTGTTGATCCCTTCTTCTTCATTGATCTCTTGGGTTCCCTTGCTGTCAAGCCACTGTCTTATCTTGTTTCTCCGCTACCTCTCCAGTCACTCCTTCAGTGTCTCTTGTGGCAGTTCTTCCTCCTTGCTTCTTATCCTTGTTACTGAGGTCCAATTGTTGATGTCAGTGGGAGTATGACTGAATGAAAAATGAGTAAGGACCTGAGGACTTTGTCCCTAGATACATATTCTGGAACCTTTATCTAAAATCTAAGATGTAAATTCCCTAAAGATAATTCTTATTTCTTTCATAATATTAATATAAATATCTCACTTCATCAAAGCATGCTACAAATATTAATTAGCTTAGCCTAAGGGACGTTGCATTCTCTACACTTCAAAGTTTTGCTGTTTTAACTATGCTAGCACAGTTAAACAAGCAGCAAAAACCCCTCTAGTGTGAAAAAGGTTGTTATACAAGTGTGGATTATGCCAATTTAGTGAAGCAAAATAAGCTATACCTGTGTAAAACTACGACACGTGGCCAGAAAGGGTTAAGCAGCTTGCAGGCTAAATGAACCAGATTCAACTTTTAGAGACATGTTAGAAAAGTATGTAAATGGTAATTAGGGCCATTCCATATTAGATAGGCTAGAACTTTGAAATGCAAACTTGTATTGTTAGAAAATTAGAGGGGATACTAATTATGTGTTTACTTATATCTTGTTAGATGTTAGAGAGGAACTGTCTATTTACATGGCTATTACTCTAGCCATTGATTCCGAGATCAAAAGGGAATATTAACATTTAGATGAAGCATGGGTGTGATAATGTCATTGTCACTTTAAGGTTTGTGGTAACCTGACTATAAACTGCTTAATGAATAATTATCTTATGCTGATGAATGCAACTAGTTACTTGGGCATGCATAGAGAATAGGTAGTTCTACTTCAAAGCTTCCATTCTTCCAGACACCTCCGTAACTTGAGCCCCCAGTGGCTGGGAGCTGTAGGGTCCCCCACCACCCATAGCGACTGGGAACTGCAGGGGTTGGAGCTCCCAGCCTCAGAGGGTGGCAGGGGTGACCGGACCTCCCAGGCAACAGGGGTGGGGGGAACCCCAGAGCTTGGAGCCATCAGCGGCGGGCAAAACCTGAGGCGGGTGCGGCAGGTGGACCCTGCAACACCCAGCCATGCCCCCCTGAGTGGTGTGAGGAGCCTAAAGCTCCCCTTTTTGTCATGCATATTTTTAGTAGAAGTCAGGGACAGGTCACGGGCGTCTATGAATTTTTCTTTATTACCAGTGACCTGTGCGTGACTTTTACTAAAAATATGCGTGACAAAATCTTAGCATTAACTGTAACCTATTGACTAATTCTGAAAGAACTCTTTGCAACTATAAAGCTCACCATCTCTACTATGAAACTAATCTCAGAACTGTACTCTTATCTGTATGTATACTGATCTTTTAACCAATACTCTTGTTTTAATAAATTTTAGTTTAGTTAATAAGAATTGGCTGTAAGCATGTATTCAGGTAAGATCTGAAATATTCATTAACCTGGGAGGTAATGTGCCCAATCCTTTGGGATTGGTAGAACTTTCTTATATGATGAATAAGATTTTCAGTAATCCTCATCATATTTGACTTGGATGTCTGGGTGGAGGCCTGAGGCTGGGTTAATTTAAGGGAACTGTGTTTTGGCTTCTGGGTAACCAGTAAGGTATTATAGAAGCTGTTTTGTGCTGTCTTGGTAAATCTAAGGGTATGTCTTCACTACCGGCCGGATTGGCGGGCAGCGATCAATTTAGCGGGGATCGATTTATCACGTCTAGGCTAGACACAATAAATTGATCCCCGAGCGCTCTCCCGTCAACTCCTGTACTCCAGCTCGGCGAAAGGCGCAGGCAGAGTCAATGGGGGAGCGGCAGCAGTCGACTCACTGTAGTGAAGTCACCACTGTAAGTAGATCTAAGCACGTCGACTTCAGCTATGTTATTCACGTAGCTGAAGTTGCGTAACTTAGATCGATCCCCACCACCCCTAGTGTAGACCAGGGCTAAGTAGTGGAATATCCACCTGCTTTGGGGATTGTCTGCCCCATTCTTTGCAGTTTGCCCTAATTGAGTAACCTCAGTGTGGCTCCCCTGGAATCCTGATCACAAAAACACTCAGACCCGTTTAACCTCATCTACACTAAAGCTTTTATCAGCATAAATATGTTGGCAAAAAATAATTCCCCTAACTGACACAGTGCAATAATATCTGCATTTAAAGAAGGGGGAAACTTGAATACTAGGCTGGATTCTGCTCTCAGTTGCAATGGTGTAAATCCAGCAATTACATTGGATTTACATTGGAGCAACTGAGAACCAAATCTGGCCCACAAAGATGTTAAGTGACTTGGCTAAAGGCCACACAAAGAATCAACTCAGAACTGGGAATACAGCTCAGGAGGTTTCGGGTTCCCCGTTCAGTGGTCTAACTAGACTGGTGCCTCCTTTCATTTGTTAGACAACTACATTTCTCCACCACACCTCTATAGCACAACAGTAGTTTTACAGGAGTAAATCATCACTCTCCTATGCATGTGTTCACAAATAATTTTGGGCACATGTTTGGGGCCTAGTATTCATATTAGATGTGGTCATAAATTACCTGACATACTGGAAAAGCATTTTGAGTTTGAGTTTTTAAAGCCTTTATATGCAGCACTGTTACAAAAAGCATCTTTGAAACAGAGGAATCAGTTTGAGCTGGTTAGCAACCCTGCGTACAGAGTTTTATTGTTCAACAGACAACACGGCTATGTTATGGCTTCTAGTTCTGGGACTAACCTATCAGAATTATGTGCATAAAGTACCATGTGTTCCCTGAATCTTTGCTTTGTAATGGTGGCAAGCGTCAAGAGCTTTGCCATGCATACAACGCACACATTATATCACACTCCTAGCTTTCAGATTTGCTTTGATATGCAAAAACCTTTTATTCCTTTTCCATGAACATGCCTACAAACTTCCCTCCCCCCCCCCAAATTATTTGCAGAAAGTGTCAAATACTCATGTGAGTGTATATTCATCACATGAACTGCAGGAAGTGTTTGTATAGCCCTTTTGAAATCTTTGTGGATTTGGTAGTCATATAATCAGGGAGCAGAAATTATGCCATGTGATTTAGGTGACCAATCCTGCAGCATGAATAGACAAGATGAATGGGTTTTGAGCAACGGTAGGATGAAATACACTTACCTAAACTATTCACCAAATAATTTTGAACAGCACAGTTGTAGAAATCAAAGTCCATTGGCAGATGAGATAAGTAAAAGAGGATAAATTAATCAAATTGCTCCAAGAGAATAGTTACATAGAGCTGAGATACCACCAATTGTGCTGATTACAAAATATATTTCCTTCCCCTAGATGCAGCCATGCTTTGGTTATTTATCCACAAAATGTGGATGTTCATAGATAAATGTGAAATATGCGAGAGAGCTTCCAAATGTCAGCATGGCACTCCCCACATATGTCTCAGTTTTCATGCATAAATTATATTTATGCTGCAAATCTGATTGTCATGTGAAATTGATTCATATCACCAATAACTGTGCTGAGCAATAACCATTCTATCACTATAAATTAGCCAACAAACTGGTGCGTTTATGATCCAAAAATGAGTGAGCTGATAGCTCCTGGAAGCTGAGATGTCCAGCTTGCTGCCCTGTGGTGACAAAGCTCTCCTGCCCTACTGGAAATCCTGGTAACTGATAACCAGGAATTGATCTTGCAAGTTGACTTTTATGACCTAATTTCTCCTCCCCTTTCCTTCCTCTACCTCATATGCTTAATTGACTTCTAAGTGGTCTTTTTGAGCCCTGAAGTGCAATTTTATGAGTACAGTTGATTGAGCTTTACTTTGCTTGCACTGCATCTTCACCAGCATAATGTTTCCGCTTTAATTGGACTGAGAGTTCAAAGCACTACAATCACACACTGATGGGCTACTGGCTGGAGAGAGATGCTATGTCAATTTGATCCAGTGAATGTTACTGTACTTGTGTTAAAGACCCAGGCAGAAAGAAATAACTCAAACTTCAATCCAGTTAGAAGGATATGGGTTTTTATTTCATCTTATTTTAAATGAAACATTTATAGCAGCTCATTTCGTAACTGGCTACCACACAGAAGACTTGTGATCAAGAACACTTTAGGTGGTTGGTGTGGTGTCCCTTTCAGACAGAAAGAGACAAGACTCACGTATAGGGGAAACAAAGGTTTTATTCATGGTGCTCAACCTTGTAGCTCCCTGGCTCTCTAGCTCACAGCTTTGAGAACAACAGATTATGCTGCACAGCATTTTCCACTCAGGGTCCACCTAAATCCTGGCCCAGTGTGAGCATCATTCAGTGGGTTGCTGACTACACTACCATTGGAAGATTGTAATTCAGTATGTAGGGTAGCACCAATCAGGATTTGAAGCTCCATTGTGCTAGGTGCTGTCCAAATACAAATGGGCCCCAATCCTGATTTGTTAGTTATTTTTATAATAGTTATATTGCACTATGATAAAAGTTGTTGTGGAGTTGTCAAGGCTGCTTCCCCACTTTGAACTTTAGGGTACAAATGTGGGGGCCTGCATGAAAACTTCTAAGCTTAACTACCAGCTTAGATCTGGTCCGCTGCCACCATTCCCAAAGCTAATTCCCTTCCCTGGGAAGCCTTGAGAAACCTTTCACCAATTCCCTGGTGAATACAGAGCCAAACCCCTTGGATCTTAAAACAAGGAGAAATTAACCATCCCCCCTCCTTTCCCCCACCAACTCCTGGTGAATACAGATCCAAACCCCTTGGATCTTAAAACAAGGAGAAATTAACCATCCCCCTCCTTTCTCCCACCAACTCCTGGTGAATACAGATCCAACCCCCTTGGATCTAAAAACAAGGAAAAATCAATCAGGTTCTTAAAAAGAAGGGTTTTAATTAAAGAAAAAGGTAAAAATTATCTTTGTAAAATCAGTATGGAAAATAACTTTACAGGGTAATCAAACTTAAAGAGCTCAGAGGACCTCCCTCTAGTTTTAGGTTCAAAGTACAGCAAACAAAGATAAACACTCTAGTAAAAGGTACATTTACAAGTTGAGAAAACAAAGGAAAACTAACACGCCTTGCCTGGCTGTTTACTTACAAGTTTTGAAATATGAGAGACTTGTTTAGAAAGATGTGGAGAACCTGGATTGATGTCTGGTCCCTCTCAGTCCCAAGAGCGAACAACAACCCAAACAAAGAGCACAAACAAAAGCCTTCCCCCCCCCCAAGATTTGAAAGTATCTTGTCCCCTTATTGGTCCTTTGGGTCAGGTGTCAGCCAGGTTACCTGAGCTTCTTAACCCTTTACAGGTAAAAGGATTTTGGAGTCTCTGGCCAGGAGGGATTTTATAGTACTGTACACAGGAGAGCTGTTACCCTTCCCTTTATAGTTATGACAGGAGTGTTGTTGGAAGATGGACTGTCCATTTAAAGGCAGGCCTGGGCCAAACTCAACCCATTATAAGTCTGGCCCTTTAAGGCAGTAGCTGGTAGTTGTCATCTCTAGAAGGTCATGTGACTGCAGGTCTATAAAAGAGTTGGTTGTGGCTCAGGGTAGGGAGAAACTCATGGGGGACGTCCACGCTGCAATAAAAGATCCGCAGCATGGCCATGGCTGTCCCAGGTCAGGCTTGCAGCGCTCAGGCTGCAGGGCTAAAAATTGCAGAGTAGACCTTCAGACTCAGGCTGGAGCACAGGCTCAGAAACCCCCATGAGGGAGGAGGGCCTTAGGGCCTGAGCACCAGCCAGAGTCCAAAGGTCTACACTGCGATTTTTAGCCATGCAGCCCAAGCCCTGCAAGCCTGGGTCAATCAACTTAGGCTCTGAGACTCGGTGCCTTGGGGTTTTATTGGGTGTGAATATTCCCATGGAGAGCTGAATAAGCTGCAGAAATGGCTCTACAGAGAGTCCGAATGAAAGACCAGGGAGGTCCAGAGCTGGTGTGTGTCTGAGTGTTGCCGGGCCCTAGCTTTCAAAAATATATATATATACTCTCTCTCTCTCTCTCTCTCTCTCTCTCTCTCATACACACACACACACACACACACACACACTTCTTGGGTTCTTTTTATTTACCTCTGGTTTTTGAGCAGTTAGGGAGTGCTTGGGTCACATTTGCAAATTTCCCAGCAATCATGAGGGCTAAAGATGTTCTTTTTTTAATGCAAGCTGAGATTTTCATGTTGTCACCATCCTACAAGGATTAGGGCTTTAAAAAAAAAATACACTCAATAGCATGAGAGTCGCAATAATATCACAGGAGTTGCCAACACTGCCTGTACCAAGAAAGCGGGGAAAGCCCTTGGCTCAGGAAAGACTGTGAAAAAGGCTTTTGAAAAAGCAAGATAGAGAAGTACTCTGGGGAGGGGTAAAATAAGGGGGGGGGAGGGTACTTGTTCTTGCTTGACTAGATGTCTGGAGAGGGTAGGGGAAAGCTCCCCACCAGTCGCCTATATCAAGGTGGGAAGGCCAGGAATGCCCATAGCGCAAAGACTGGAGAGATTTAGTTCGAGGCCAAAATCGCTCTATCCACAAACGGAAAGCCATCATTGAGTGGAGATGAGGAGGAACTGAGGCAGTACCTGCATCCTAACCCTGGACTAGGTAATTGTGTTTACAAGTGCCTACTTGAAATATATGAATGATATAAAATGCTATATCTTAAAATCCAGTTAGGTCTTGTAAGTGATGTGACCAATAAATAACATCACTTACCAGACCTATGCATGGTCTTTGCCCCACAGAGTTTATAATCTAGTGATAACACATCCTTGCCTGTAGGTGCAGACACCTTGCTAAGAAAAATGAAAACACATATTTCTACTGGCCATTTAGTCATATATTCCCCAAGGTTTAAGATGATAACACATTATTTGGGGTTCGCTGCCCACCCTGTTTTGGATGAGAGTGTCTGCATGTGATGCAAAGCATCCAGTGTTCAGGGATGTACATTTTATTAGAACAAATTGTGGTTTTTATGTCTTTGAAGATGAAGAAAGATGGAGCAAAACCAGTGGAGAAATTCTAATAGCAGAAATCTTTGAAGGTTAGAATGCCTCTGTACTCGGGACATGTGACAGGGTGCGGGCTAGGAAACCCTGAGCCAGACCTCTGTCACACCAGCTCCAATCAGGAAAGGGGAATTGGAGCTGGCTGAGTAAGCCCAGGTCCAAGTGGCAAACGGGGAACAGCTGCCAGCCTCCTTAGCTAGGGGCTACATAAAGGCTGGCTGGCAGGCAGGCAGGAAGGAAGCGGGGGGGCGAAGGAGCCAGCGAGCAAGCAGCCGCTCTCCCCTGCTGGCTGCAGAAGCTAGCAGTTGCTGAGGCTGCGAGCCTGATGCTTGCTGTCTGTAGCTACAACGTAGTGGGAACTTGTACTGTAAATAAAGAGCATGGGTGATTGCACTAAAGCAGAGGTCTCTAGCTGATTTGTGGGCACAGAAGTGGCAGAAGATAGTGGTGGGAACTTGTACTGTAAATAAAGAGCATGGGTGATTGCACTAAAGCAGAGGTCTCTAGCTGATTTGTGGGCACAGAAGTGGCAGAAGATAGAGGGGCCCACCTGTGGCAGGACATTACAATGATTTTGGCAGGAGTGGAAGAGAGAAGAGATGGGACACCAAGGATGTAATACCCTTTTGGTTCCTCCTGCCAGCCAAGTAACCCCAGTTTCATGAGGATGTGTTGCATAGATTTCAAGGGGACACTATAAACACCTTTTTTCAGATTGTTAGTACAGTTGAACAAGTCCTTCTCTCCATACCTCTAAGGGCTATGGGACTGTGATGGTGAGGTCCTTTTCAGCTTCTCCATGCATCGCTTACTCAGGAGCTGGTATTTACTGATCGTAACTCTGTAGGAGTGTGTGGCCATCCCTGACTTTCAGTCTTGGAGGGAGGCCGTGCCCCCTTGTTACCACATATCTATCAAGGCAATCCTTAATGAGGAATTAGCAATCTCAGGGGCTCTGGCCCTCTGGGCAGGGCAGAACAGTACACAGTCCTCTTGGCCTAAGGTGGGTAGGCAGACACAGGGGGGTGAGGGACCCAGGCCCACCTTACTCCAACAGGTCCCAACCCAGTGCCCTGACAGCGGTGAATGATTCCATCACTGGGTCAGCAGGGATCCCACTGAAACACACTGACCAGAATTCTGGCAACACAACCCAACTAATGTCTGGTGTCCCTGGACTACTTTCTACTATCCCTTCACAGTGTACCTCTGTCTCACGGGGTTCCACCATCTTCCTGGCATACACAGCCAGCAGTAGTCCCAGCAACTCCTCCATGTCCTCGCTGATCAGCAGACCCAGCAACTCTTCTGAGTCCTTAGCACTGCAGAGCTCAGTCTCGGGCACAGCAGCAGGCAAGAGGTGTCTGTCTCCTTCTCCAGCTCTCACCCAACTGGGCTGCAGAGCCTGCCTTTTAAACTTCCTGTCCCACCCCTCTGCTTCCGGTGGAGTGGGCATGGCTTACCTGGCTCTGCCCACTGGGGGTGGGGGGGCAGTTGTTCCTCCCCATCAGTCTTGGAGGGAGGCCATGCCCCTCGCTACACTCATACAAATGTTGGGAATGTTGAAGATGCACAATATAGGATAATGGGGAAAACTATACTAATATAAACACTGTGTAAGCTTTTTACACAAGGAGAAATCAATTAAATGCAAATTAACTTGCACTATAAACATAACCCCTCACTTTCCCCAAAAGAAACCAATGTCCTTGAAATTGTATAGGTTGCACCTGAGCCCTGAGTAGAATTTTTCTAGAGGGGGAAAAAATTCTGTCTTTGACTTTGGGGTAACTTCTGTGTGACATTGAGTGTGATGGAGGGGCTTGAAGACAGAAATGAAGTCTATGAAATTCAATAGATGAAGCTGGCAGATATATGAAATGTTAGAGATTAGATGGTGATGAGACACCTGGCAATAGACAGTAGTTCCCAAAAGCCCCTTGGCCAGACGTCGATCACTGAAGTTAATCAAATGAGAGAGACCGATATTTGACCATAACTCACCCTTTGCAAATAATACTGTGCACATGCATATAAACACAATTATTTTTCTTGAATGTGAGAAGAGAAAATTGAATTTAAAATCTGCTAAAAAGGCAATAAATCTGCTTCCAGTGGCTTATGTCCTCTTCTCAACACTAGGCAAGAAGACACCTACATATTTTAAAATCAGGGAGTGTGCCTCTGTAGCCACATTTGTTTGTGCAAAATAGGAGAGGGAAGAGTTAAAATCTCATATCCTTCCCTGGATGAAAGAAAATGGCAGGCTCTTCTAATGATGACATTGTGACATAATGGCATGTGCAATGCTATGTCACACCCACACTCAGGTTCATTCAGTTCAGGAGACTCAGGACAAGTCTACACTTAAAATCCTGCATCAGCGCAGCACCACTGGAGCACTTTAATGAAGAAGCTCTAAGCCACCAAGAGAGAGCTCTCCCATTGGTGTAGTTAATCCACCTCCCCGAGAGGTAGTAGTTATGTCGGCAGGAGAAGCTCTCCTGCCAGCATAGCATGGTCTGCACAGGAGGCTAGATCAGTATAACTATGGGCTTGTCTTCACTACCCGCCGATCCGGCGGGTAGCAATCGGTCTATCGGGGATCGACTTACCGCGTCTAGTGAAGACGCGATAAAATCGATCCCTGATCGCTCTGCCGTCGACTCCGGAAATCCACCACGGCAAGAGGCGGCAGCGGAGTCGGCGGCAGCGCGGCAGCGGTCGACTTTCCCCCGTCCTCACAGCCAGGTAAGCCGACCTAAAATACGCAACTTCAGCTACGGTATTCACGTAGCTGAAGTTGCGTATCTTAGGTCGGACCCCCGCTGTAGTGTAGACCTAGCCTATGTCACTATGGGGAGTGGATTTTTTCACTCCCCTGAGCGGAATGTAGTTATACCAATACAGACGCTCCCCAACTTACGCAAGCGTTCTGGAACGCCTTGTGTAACTCGAATTTTGCATAAGTCGGAAACGTATACCCAACCATTACGCAAAAAACAAAACAAAAAAAAAACCCTCCTATTTCTAGCTTACAGAACTTTTTCCATAAATGCACATTTGCGTAAGTCAAGTTTGCGTAACCCAGGGGGCGTCTGTATAGGTCGGTAGTGTAGACCAGGCCTCAAACAAGGCTGATTAGGCCAGAGCTGCATTTCCAAACTATTTGCCCATTCATAGGAGCTACACTAATCAGGAAGGGCCAGATTCTGCCCTTATTTACACCAGTGTGATTACACTGAACGTGGGTCCGTGCTACTAAATCTGAATACACCATCCAAAGGATCCTTCCCCGAATGATTGATGTGTTCAACATGTGAAATTGGAGGCAGGTGTACAGCGCTACCTTTCAAGGCCAACTTGATACATGTAACTGGGTCAGTACCACAAGAGTCAGAGCCTGGAGATATCCAGGGCTGGGAACACTTTTACACCACAGGGGGAAAAAAAGCATGAAAGATAAGTTTGGAGCAAACTCTAGCTAGGTATATGCAGGGCCGGCTCCAGGGTTTTGGCCGCCGCAAGCAGCCAAAAAAAAAAAAAAAAAAAAAAAAGCCGCGATCGCGATCTGCGGCGGCAATTCGGCGGAAGGTCCTTCGCTCCGAGCGGGAGTGAGGGACCGTCCGCCGAATTGCCGCCAAATAGCTGGACCTGCCGCCCCTCTCCGGAGTGGCCGCCCCAAGCACCTGCTTGCCAAGCTGGTGCCTGGAGCCGGCCCTGGTTATATGACAAGTGGTTTCCCAGGGTCATGGGCCAAGCCTTCTTGTACACCGGCAGTTTCAAAGCCAGCAATGAAATGAAGATTTTTTAAAATATTTGATTGAAAATACTGTAGAAGTAATTGTGCCAAAATTCAATTCCCGCTTGCTTTCGTTCTACAGTTACACCCACGGATAGGTTTGATTTCCTGACCTTTTGATCCCTATTTTCTGAACTGTCAGTTCTAAAAACACTAAACCACCAGTTGTACAGAATGAAAAAGGACGTGTGCTGCTGACACTTTCATTCTGTGTCAGCATTTGCAGGACTTCCTTGCAATTCATCTGCCTTGACTGATACAGCATGAGCAGGGAGGTTCTCTCCTCAGCCAGTGTCAGTGAACCATGCTGACCAGGCCCGCAGATAATGCAGCAGTGATTAAAGTGAGCACGTCACACCTCTGCAAAGAGGAAAAAATAGTACAAAGTCTTTCAGAACTTGGCAAGAAGGGGAAACCAAAAGTCTCTGTGCAGGGTGTGGTGGGTGTTGGCTTTATTACCTGGGTGGCACCTGTGAGTTCTCTGAGTAACTCACAGGAAACTATTTCACCTACAACCACACAGTGTGTGAATATTCAAGAAGCCTTGGGGCTTGCAGCTCCTGAGTTCATGCTGCTTAAATCAGTGATTCATTCTACTAAAGCATTACATGGAGTATAGGCCTTGTGGGCTAGATTGTGCCTGACCCCTTCATGGGTGGACAGGCAGGCAAGTCGTAAGGAGCTTCCCCTCTTCCTTCTGCCCCCATGCCGCATCCCCGTTCCTTCCTCCCTCCCCCGCCAGAAAGTCCTAAGCGCCACCAAACAACTGTTTGGTGGCGCTTAGGACTTTCTGGGAGGGAGGGGCAGGAGCAGAGATGCGGCGCTTCCCTGCTCCTCCCCCTCCCTGCCAGCACTTCGCGCTTAGGACTTTCTGGGAGGGAGGGGAAGGAGCAGAGACGCAGCGCTTCCCCGCTGCTCCCCCTCCCTCCCGGAAAGTCCTAAGCACTGCCAAACAGGAGGGGGAGGAGGCGGAGAAGAGGAACTTGTGCAATGCTCCCTTGTAAAGTCGCTGCTCTTCCACAGAATCTTACAAGCAGTGGACAGAGCAGGCAGCCAAACGATGTTATAAGGGAGCATTGCACAACTTTAAACGAGCATGTTCCCTAATTGAGCAGTGAGGTAACTTTGAAACAACGTTAAGCGGGAGGATATTAAGTGAGGAGTTACTGTATATCATGTCTACTGCTCCTCCCCACCCCCACCCTGTCAAAGAGTCTTTGTCTTCTCTAGTGGCTAGACCACATATAAATGTTTAAAAGTCTGATATTGCCTCTCTGCTATTGTAGATGGTCCTTTAGAATAAGTGGTAGAAGCTCAAGCTTTTAGATACGGAGATCCCAGGTTCAGTCCCTGCAAACACCCCAAAGAGAGTGGTGTCCTTACACTTAGCCATGCTGTCTGTAACCAGAAGACCAGACTCTGCTCCCAGAGGTCGGAAAAGAATCCAGCATTCCCAACATACTACTACTAGTTCAAAAATAGTTGTGCCTCCCTCTAGGTTATGCTCCTCAGTCTACCATCCCTTCCACTATCAGTTACTCCTATAGCTGAAGCGAGAGGTTTATTCTGTAGACCTCAAGGTTGTGGGTTCAAATTATGCACGAGAGGAATATATGCTAGTGTGAGGAGCCTGGAATAATTGTTGACATTATATTATATTGCAAAACAAAATATTCAGAAGTGAAGTTTAATGTAGTTTTAATATTTTAGAGTTGTATCTGTATAAAAGGGAGCTGTCCCTTTAAGAATAGGGTGTGGCAAATGCAGTGTGTTTGAGACAGGCCTGGCCTATGCTAAAAAGTTAGGTTAACCAACTATGCCACTCAGGGGTGTGAAAAATCCACGCCCCTGAGCAGCATAGTTAAGCCAACCAAACCCCCAGCGGAGCGCTAGGTCGACAGAATAATTCTTCTGTCACCCTAGCTACCACCTCTCAGGGAGGAGGATTTCCTACATCCCTGTTGTCTGTAGGTAGTGTCTACTCTGAAGTGCAATAGTGGAACAGCTGCAGCTGTGCCACTGTAGTGTTTCAAGTGTAGACAAGCCCTGAATGAAGTGTGTGGGAGATTTTGCCTGTGTCCAGCGAGTGGAAGACCCTCCCTGTATAAGCTATAGGAACATCAGAGCGTGATTTAATAAACTTGTATTTCAAGGAAAACAAACTTCACTCTTGAAGGTGTAACTTCAGCGCTTATTAGCAGACTGGATGTCTTAGGACATTGCTAATGAGCTTCAGAGCTTTTGTCACTAGGTCAGCACTATGAATCTAGCCCAGTTCAGTAGGGATTCAAAGTTGTTCCATCTCAGGGATATTTGGTGGCTCCTGTATGAGATGGGAGTTTGGGTCTTAGGTCCAGCTCACACATCACATGTGCCCCACTGTGACTTTGCATTAATTGGTAAGACTCAGCAGACAGCCCAAGAGCTTCATGGGCCATGGAGACTGAACTCCTCCTGTTACTCCAGAGGAAATTCCTCTGCAGATCAAAGTTGAGGCAAGCTGACAGGGCATTGTGTGTGGGAAGCCTGCGGCCCTGTAGATAAACTAAAGCTTCATTCAGGGCTGCCTCTCACCAGCACAAAGTCCACTATTTAAAAAAAAAACAGCGTTCAGGTTTATATTCAAATTAGTTGTAAAAATGCAAAATAGCTCATTGAGTAACTTGCACAAAGTGTCACACATGGTGCTGTGCAAAACTTGGCAGCTATGAGCTTCTTTACTCACTGAAGCCTCAATCCTGTAATGTGATGCCCACAGGCAGAGCAGTGCACCCATTTAATGCCCCAATGAAGTCAGGCAAATAGCAAATAGACACCTGTGGCTGGCCCGTGCCGGCCTACTCAGTCCTTGGGGCTTGGGCTGCAGGGCTCTTTCTTTGCTGTGTAGACTTCCAGACTCAGCCTGGAGCCCAGGTCTAGGACCCTACAAGGTGGGAGGGTCCCAGAGCTCGGGCTGCATCCTGAGTCCAGAAGTCTACACAGCAATAAAATAGCCCTGCAGCCCAAGTCACTAGCACAGGCCAGCCGCAGCTTGTTATGTAGATATATGCAGGAGCACCGCCAGCTTTTCTGCCGCCGTAGGCGGCGGAAGGTCCCGCCCCTAAATGCCGCCCCCCACAGAGGCAGCGGAAGGTCCCACCGCCTAAATACCACCGTGGTCACCGCCCCCCAAATTGTAGCGCCCTAGGCGACCGCCTAGGTCACCTAATGGGTTGCGCCGGCCCTGGACATACGCTCAGTGGGGCTCAGTGCTGGTACACAAGTCTATGTGCACACATCACATTGCAGAAACAAAGCCCATTGAAAAACCTCCCATTGATATCATTGGTCTTTGCATTAGGCCCTAAGGGACAAGTTCTGCAATCAGCTCCATTAGTGCCCTGATCCTCCAATCGGATGCCTTGTTCACAACGTCCATTATTTTACAATGAATCTTCTAGGGCCTAATCCAAAACCTACTGAAGTTAAATGAAATGACTCCATTGACTTAATTTGGCTTTGGATTAGGCCCCTTAGCATTAATGCAAAATGTGTTACTCCTGTATTATTTTTGAAGAAGTTATTTTCTTTCCGTGTGTGTGTGTGTGTGTGTGTGTGTGAATGTGTGTGTGATCTAAAAACTACTAAGAACATTGCATCTGAACATCAAAACATCACATACGCCCCTGGGGGTTTGGGGAACTTATCCTGAAAGCATCAAAGATAGGTAAAAATATCTGTATAAAAATTACCTTTCCCATAGTACTGTTATCTCCAACAACACAGATGTTTTAGCTGCTCTGTGGGTGAAAACCCAATATTGCTAAAAAATATAATTCGATTCAACAGGAAAGTTCTTTAATTTAACGCATAGGTTGATTTGTTTGGGTTGATCAGTAATGAGAAAAATAGACAGTTTCTTTAATTATTTCAAAATGTATTTGAGTTGAATAAAAACATTGGCTGCAAATTCACTTTGATTCAGCATAATTTTGAGTCCATTTCGTTTGGCAGTGATCATGAACTGTGGACCAGCTTTCCAATGTTGGTAGCTTCATAGGACATCTTCCTAAATCCTGCTATTGGGCACATAAAATGGGTACAGGTTTTCAGTATTCTTAGTTCCCAAAAGCAGGATTTGGGTACCAAACATGGGCACCCTGGTCTTAAAATTAGGCCCCTGTACATAGGCACCGACTCCGTCGGTGCTCCGGGGCTGGAGCACCCATGGGGAAAAATTAGCAGGTGCTCG
This sequence comes from Emys orbicularis, assembly GCF_028017835.1. NCBI lineage: Eukaryota > Metazoa > Chordata > Testudines > Emydidae > Emys > Emys orbicularis. Next base: position 33,611,889 of record NC_088685.1, read on the forward strand.
GCACCCACAGGCAGCCAAGCTCCCCCCACCTCCACCTCGCCTTCTCCTCCTCCCCCCCCCCCCCAGTGCACCGCGTCCCCACTCCTCCTCCTCCCTCCCCGCCCCCCTGTCAAGGGAGGAGGCGGAGAAGGGGTGGGGACTTGGGGGAAGAGGGTGGAATGGGGCGGGGTGAGGGCGGTGCAGGGGTGGGAAGAGGCGGGACAGGGGTGGGGCCGGGGCGGGGGGAGTGTCGGGCAGAGGGGAAGTCGGCACTTATGCCCCTGTACATCTTATTCAAATCCATTTTGGGTGGCTAACCTGATGATCTAGCATACTGGAAAAACTATACTTGATAGGAAAAACATTAACCTTAACTACTGTCAATCCTTCCCCACTTTTTCCCTCAACCCACTTCCAAGAAGGAGATGAGACCTGGAAGAAACGCAACAGAATAAGTGGCTTGCTCTACAGAAAAAGGTCAGAGAGTGCTTCACTTTGAGCTTCCCTATAGGAAATCCCAAATTATCAGGGGCTTCTTTACCAGAGAAGAAGCAAAAGATTTTTCTTTCTGTTCAGTGCCATGTTGTGCTAAATGTGTGGTCAGTTTGTTAAGGTTAGCATGGCATGTGAATTAGTTAACGTTTGTAAAAGGATATAAATACTGAGAATTATTTATGTATCAGTTAAGATGATTTCCTGAAGACTAAGGACTGGCCAGTGGGGATCTCAAATCAAATGGTCGTATTGGGCACCAAAATGGAAACAATTGTCCTCACAGGTGGTTTTTTTTTTTTTCAAGATTGTGAACTCTTCAGATCAGTGACTGTTCCTTCCTAGATGTTTGTATGGCACCAGGCACAGTGTGCAAATTGTCAGAAAATAATGTGCACACTTGCCAATAAAAAGTAGTCCCCTTAATTTTACAACCACAAAGGTGGCATTTAAAAACAAATCAATGTGCTTAAATTACGAGGTAAAGTGGGTTATGCCTATTACACCTGTATTTCTGCTGCAGCTTGACAACAATAACAGTAAATAATAAAGGAGGCGGAAGTCTGAGAGAAGAATCAGGAAGTCATTCTGGTCTGGGCTGTTGCTTTGGGCCATTTTAAACTTTTAATTTTAACCTTCTGAACATGCTGCAAAAACAATCTTTTGTCAGGCTCTTGAGGAGGGAGCTGGCTGAGGGTGAGACTGGTTACATTCATGGGCAATCCTCTTGTATTATGTGTTTTAACCTATGGGATGGATATCTAATATTCAGGTTGGTGCCTATAGCTGTATTTTGTCAATTTGATGAAATAATAATTCATAGGTATGGTTAGATCTAACGTTAGCACTCAGGGATGAGGAAAAAATCCCAGTCCAAGGGGAAAGACAAGTACTGACAGTTGTAACTAAAGTACTGTGAATCCTGTTCAGGGATGGCACTTACTTCTCTGGAACAGCACATAAAACTGAAAAGCTTATATAAGTGATTTGCCCTTTACAATTATTGTCTTTGTATCACATTATCTAGTCTTCACCATTAAGCTTACTAAATTCATACACAAATCGTCCTCCATCTCCCACTTTGTCCTGTGGATTAAAAAAAGAAAAAGCTACACATACAGCATCATGCCTGTTCTCAAGACATGGCTCTTGTTTTTCTTTCTTGTCTTTATAGAACAGAAATAAATTAATAAGTCATGTCCAGGCAAGGAGCTTGCTATTCAATTTGTTTGAACAGCTATATAATAGACATTATTCTGATCTGCGCACAAGAGAAGCTGTAGTTGCCCACATATTTTTACTGTGCTACAATTCATGCCTTTGGGAAACTACTGTAAGTGTCACATATAGCAGCTCTCTCCGTGCAGCGGGGAGAGGTGGCTACAGAGAGCGTGATTAAAGTGGGGTGGGGGGAACTGGGAACCAAGATTTGGGGATTCTGTTCCCAGCTCTGCTGATCACCTGCTGTAAAACTATAAGAAAATCACTTAGAGACAGATTTACAGTGATATATAGTGAGGAACATGCCCTCAGTGTAGCTAGCTGAGGTCAATCTTATACTCTCCCTCCCCTCTACCCCCTGGGATTTACTTTGACTAACTATATCAAGGTAATTAGAGAAACAAGGTGGATGAGGTAATATCTTTTATTGGACCAACTTCTGTTGGTGAAAGACAGACGCTTTCTCTCACCTACAGAAGTTGGTCCAATAAAAGATATTATCTCATCCACCTTGTCTCATTAATATCCTGGGACCGACACAGCTACAGCAACACTGCATATATCAAGGTAAAACCTACAGTACCTTATTTCAATAATCTGCGTAAACTCCTAGTGATCTCGAGTGAGCTATGATCTCGATGTAAAAACACCTGTTTTTTTGCAGTGAAGACAAACCCTGAAAGTTAAGTCCTTAAACTATCTGTGCCTCATTTTCCTGAACTGTAAATAGGTATAACTACCTACTTTACAGGGGTGTTGCAGGGCTTAATATTTATAAAGTGTTTTGAGATCCTTGAACGAAAGGTGCTATGGAAGTGCTAAATATTATTTTTTTAAGTATCAGCACAGGCAAGGAGATCTTGTGCTTTGCCATACCCACTCGTTGCCCTTTTAAATGTTCTCTCAGCTAGATCTTTCAAAGAGGACTTAGTGCAATTAGTATATTCTTTGGATGGTGCATAAAATCTAGCAGTTTTGAGCTAGAAGCTTATGTTAAGAAGTGAATATAAATAGCACTGGCTGGTTTTCTAAACAAACAAGAAAAACTGCAAAAAGATTCCAATCCATGCATTTCAATCCAAGAAAATGACCACATATGTCTGAGCAAGAACCTTACTTTGCATGATAAAGCCCCCCAAACTGGTGCTTGTTCCTGCCTTATGAAACCAAAGGAAATAGCACCCCATCTGTCATTCATTTAATGCAGCCTGTACACTGAATAGAGGGAAAACAGGCTGGGCCTAAACCTGCAGTTCCTTCAGCATTTTTGAAAGGTCCTGAGCTTCCTCAGCTCCCACTGAAGTTAGTGTGGGCTGAATGCACTCAGCACCTTGCAGGGGTGAATGTCCTGCAAGATCATGCTCTATATTTGCTGTCTACCGCAATCGGCCCCTTTATTCCATAAATGATTTTGCCAGTGTGACTCTTAAATATATTGCTCTGCTGCAGTTCGTAGTTTGGTGTAAAGCATGGCATGGTAATAGGATGTCTGTGCAGCTCCATATTGTCACTTGACACAGCAGCTGTTGGAGGAATAAAAGAAAGAAAGAATGAATGAATCACTAAACTAATCTACAGGAAAGCAAGCTTCCGGTCTCAAACCAGTGTGGTCTTTTGATACTGAAGTGCACTGTTTTTAGAGGAACCAGCTACACAGTACTAAGACATGTACTAACGCTGAAGGGCAGAAAATTCTACTGAGTGATTTACTGGCTGTCAGCCAAACTCTAGAAATGAGAACTTCACGAGCGGATGTCATGATGACTAGGGCAGTGCAGCTGTATGTAAGCAGGCACACATCTGATACACTCCGCCTCATGAAATATTGTCTGTGCTGTAACAGTGGGTTTAAAAGTAACCTGATAAAAGGTGTCAGCTCCAACTAGCTTTCACACATGTTCTCCTAATGCACCCTATTTTACTATAGATAAGCTAGAGCCAAAATAATCTGCAATTGAAAGACTCAAACAATGACAGCCAAAGTCTGCTCTCAATTCACCGGTGAAAGGCTACAATAACTCCAGTGAAGTCTACGGAGTTACTCCAGATTTTCACCAGTGTAAATGAACAGACTTTGGCCTTTCTTCATCCGCTCCTGTATTTGTTTCCAGCAAAAGCTCAGAAATGTTTGTCAGTATTTGTGGCTCCTAATCACAGTTCTCATTGAAGTCAATGGCAATTTTGCTCAAATAATGACTTTTTCATTCCCTTGGAGTGGCCTTTGGTGAGAGGAAAATCCTACAGATTTAGGGACTGATTTTTTTTTATAAGGATGTCGACTTGATCTGCAGTTTTGTGCCTCCTACTAACCGATGGTTCAAATAATGGCACTTACACATATAGCTACTTGAATGTAACTGCAGATCAGTTGGTTAGAACTGCAAAGCTATTATTATTATTATTATTATAGAAGTAGTGTCTAGAGGCACTAACCAAGATGGGGATTTCATTGTGTTAGGTGCAGTATAAGAATATAGTTTACAATCTAAATAGTCTTGCACAAAGTTGTGGCCACAAACGTGGAGGCCATTTCTGAACATCCGAATCAGGTTTTAGGTGCAGAATTGCCTGTATCTTGCAGTATCTGAACTTTTCGCTAAGCTGTGTCTATGCTACAGGCAGCTGCAGCTATGCCCCACTACAGCATAGACATTTCCTACAGCAATGGAAAGTAATCACTTTCCGTCAATGGAGGTAATCACTTCCCTGAGCTAGAGTAGCTAGGTCAACAGATGAATTCTTGTGTTGGCCTAGCTGAATCTATGCCAGGGATTAGGCCATGTTAACTACAGCAGTCAGGGTATGGATTTTTCACTGCCCTGAGCAACGTGGCTAAGTCCATCTAAATCTTAAGTGTAGAGTAGGCCTAAGAAAAACAAGCTTTCTAGCCACTGTAGCTGTGAAAGATAGCATTTGCTGTCTGAGGATTGGTCTAAACTTGAAAGTTCTATCACCATAGCTACCTCAGTCAGGGGTGTGAACAGCCACCCCCTCGTCCCACATAGCTGTGCAGTGCTGACAGCCCTGGTGTAGACAAAGCTATGCCCACGGAAGAGTACTTCTTTTGACATAGCCAATGTTATTTGGGGAGATGGTGTTCCTATGCTGACAGAAAAACTCCCTCAGTCAGTGTAGGCTATGTCTGTGCTACAGGGCTATGCTGGAATAGTTTGGCAGATAGTCTCCACAGTGCAGACATAATCAATGCTCCATGTTGTGGAATCTGTAGTTCTGTGGGCTAAAATGATAGCAAAATAGCACCTTATTGGGATGTTAATGTGAAATTAAATGTTAGCACTATCAGACAACCAAGAGGCAAGCACAAGCTTCCTTCACTTGCCTTCAAATTCTAAGTACACTTGGAGTAGTTCTACTAAATCCATATTTACACTGGTATAACTAAGATCAGAATGTGGCCTGCCTTTGACATCCTTTTCCCTGGAGTTTAGGAAGAGGGAAAGCTTTCCCCCAGTAGACAGGGATGGAAAAATGATGAATAAAAGATAAGTGGGGCAGTTGAAGTCTGAAAATGTATGATTCATGCCAACTTGTTCAGACACAGTCCTAAGTAATATACATTATAGCAGTTTAATTTATATAATAGAGGGGAGCATGTACTGAAGTATGCCCACAGATCCCACCCACTTCCCTAAATGCATATGCCATGCCACCAGAGAAAGCAACAGATTAAAATGAAACAGAAAAGAATCAATTCATAGAATTCTCTTTTTTAAAAAGCACTTAGCAAAAACAATACTGCCGTTGCAAGCATTGTGCACTAGAAGATATTAATGTTCAACTGTAGCAAAAGTCTGGGCAGAATAGCATCACAGCGGCAAGTTAAGGCAATTCCAGTGTAGGATTAATGCCATTAAATTGAGGAGAAATGTCACAGCATGCATAAGAAATGTGAAGACTTCAGACTGCAGTATCACTGCTCCTGATTGAATGGGGGAGTTTTATTATAAAGCTGAAGATAGAATTTTAAATCCTTTTCAGTAACTTTCTTCATTTAAATCACAGGTTTAGAAGGCAGAAAATGTTTCTCCATGTTCTCTAGTTTTCTGATTGAATCTTGCATATGCGAACTCAGTGTGATTTCTGAAAATAGGGGGGAAGGCAAGTGTTTATCCTGAAGACCAATCCCACAGCCCTACCCTATTTCAATTCAAAGAGACGCAGTCTTTGAAAACCACAATCTCCCTTGGCTCCATCTTGCACCTGGAAATGTATATGTCTACAGGAATTGGCACTCATGCAAGGATAGGTCAAATCAACATGCTGCTTAAAAGCAGTGTCTGGCAGCCCAGTTGAACTAGGGCTCCCAACGTTGCTAACACCCAGTGATCTGAACTTAGCAGTGATGGAAAATTTTTGAAGAGTGTCTAGTATATGCAGGGCTCCAGTGGCACCCTATTGATTTGAGTTTCCTAACTTCTCTACCTACAAAACACAAACTGTTCCTGCAACTTGTTGAGTGTCTAGTCTCTTCACCCAGTGTTACTCTGCAATGGAAGGGAAGGTCTAGATTATAAGGGCTTAAGTCATGGTGCTTACCTCCTATACAAATAAGTTCAGTTGCAGGTGATTTCTTTGAGAATCTGAGTGCGGCTCTCTGTGCCCCTCACATACCTAAATGCTCAGATACTACAGCTACCACCTCTAGGGGTAAGAGGTTAGCTTGGGCTCCATATCCATTCAGCCGATGGCCTCCCTGAGGGCTGCCTGTTGTAACCCTGTTTTTTAAATGTGAACACCTGACTACTAGAAACTGACCTGGGCTGAAGTTGGATGGCTGCAATCTACAAAATTAATAGTATATGCTTTTCAGTCATATATTGTACGCACCTTTCAGGGCCATGACTCTGTTTTCTAGAGCGTAGGAGAGTTTAATAGCCTTTTGGCAGGAGCAAAGTCTGTTATCACTGTGAGATCTGGAACAATAGCTGCCCATGAGATCCCATATGACCAGTTGTAATGCTTGTGAATCACCACTTCTGGGGATATAGTAGCTGAAGGCACTTCCGTGTGTAGGAAACCCATACGTTTCATTACATCATCACATGAGAATGATTCAGATAACCTGTGCCATCTCTGTATGCTGAACATATATGGGCAATGAGAGGATTAAAAGCATTAAGGAAGCACTTGGAAGCTTTTGTTCTATTTAAATGTAAAAAGTCCCCTGAGGGAAAGGGGGAATTAAAATAATTTTAGGGAGAAAGGTGTGAGAAATGTTCCTTTGAATCAATGTGCAGATGGCTCCTAAAATAGCATGTTAAGAAAACTTTCTTTACTATTATCAGTTGTCAAAGTAATAAGAAGGGCCTGATCCTGCTGCCATTGAAATAAATGAGAAAGCACCCTTTGAATTCTTATACCACACCGATTTGTTATCTGATCACCTCCCAATAGTGTAGTAAGCAATGTGACTAACATCTGTCACAGGTGGGGCTTATTTTCTTTCTCTCTTCCTTTCCCAGAGAGAAAATTGCCTGTGAATTTTTCAAATTTGTATTTGTCTGCTGTGGTGTGTAATTAGTGAAAGCTGCTTGCACATGGAACAGAAAGTGCTGAGGTTGGAGATGGTTCTTAGAACCTGTGGAAGATCAGTGCCCAGTGCTGGACCAGTCTGTGAGAAAACTCTGTCTCTTGCACAGACAGGGAATGAGCCCATATTGCACCATAAATATTCCTCTTCAGTCATGTTCACCCTAATCTCTCACCCACAAACACTTGGACACTCCTTGCATGTTTCTGGAATTTTCAACATATCCAGGGCTGATTACAGAAAAGAAATATCTTGGTTTTGATCAAAGTTAGAGGCCCCCTTGTTGGCCAAACAGCTCCTTTGCAGTGATTGTTTCATAGGATGACTGGGAATGGTGCTTTGGGAATGATGTGAGGAGTATGCCTGAACTTCTCTCATTCTGAGACTTCAGGTCTGGGAGGAACCCATACTGGGACAGAGGCAAAAACTGAGCTTTGATACTATCCAGAAAAACTCAAGCATGCAACAGCTACTGCTCCACCACAGCTGAGTTAAACATAGTGATTTAGTAGTTTTTAGGGCTGGGTCATCCAACCATAGGTACGTCTGTCAGACAAAAAGGAGTGGTATTGCGTGTACTTCGTTATGAGGTTACATTTTCTAAGCAGAACACTGAACTTTAGTGTACAAAACTGGTTAAGTGACAGCAAAGTTTGTTCACAGAACTTACACCTCTCACTTAAATCAAAACTAACTCTCATACTCGGGGATGGGCCTGAACTGGAATCTCAAATATGAGCCCTTTGAAATTCTGAGGTGCAAGAGATAGATCTGAATGCCCATTTCTGACCTCAGATCCATGGTTTTAGGTTACATGTTGGATCTGACTGCCAAGAAGATGTTACTTTCCCCAGATCCTATCTGAATGCAGCCCACCATAGTTGAAATCTCAGGAGAACAGGTATTCTCAGAAAATGTTGGCACCAAATGGTGAAACTCTCTCACAGGAACATCTGATCTCATGTCTCCAGCTGTTTTGGGCCCTATGATTTTGGGGCCATTAAATACAAACCCAACCCCTATCCCTGGTCAACCCTTGAACCTGAACTGCTGAACCTTCATATAAATGCCAGTAGGAGATGCACACTGATTCCCTGATCTACCTCTGCTTCTAATGTACTTGGTTAGATCCAGGTTTTTTTTTTTAAATAATATTCCTAATTTTTTTTTAAGGTTTGATTGTGCCAAAACAAAAAAAGCAGATTTCAAAAAAAAGTAAGATGAAAATTGGGGGAAGGCATGTACATTTAAATGGCAGATGGACAGTTATCCCTTTTATGTGAATTGAATTGTTTTTTAAAATGTGTGGCAGAAAAGGTGCATCAACTCATTTTAAATATAACTGCTGCTGTCACCATCACATTGGTTTGCAGAGCTAGTGCTATGGGCACATTCCTGTTAGCACAGCCCTACCACTATTTTCTCTAGTGCAGGAGTTTCAAAGTCCCGGCCCGTGGGCCATCTGCAGCCCGAGAACCTCCCCATTGCGGCCCGTGGAGGAGAGACGCATGCAGCCACGCTGCTCGCAATGTCTGCTGCAGGCGCCACCCCCCACAGCTCCCATTGGCTGGGGGAGAGGGACAGAGATACCATCACTAGTCGGCAGGCAGAGGCAGCCATGGAGGCAGCATCATTAGTTGCCAGGCAGAGTCAACCATGAAGGCAGCGTCACTTTTTTCCACAATGAATATAAACAAGTCAAAATACCAAACACAACTATCTGATGCACACCTTGCTGCAATCCTGAAGGTTTCAACTGCTCAGTCACTGAGGCCAAACATCAACAAACTGACAGAACTGAAGCGTTGCCAGGTGTCTGGCAAACACTAAAAACTCTCTGGCAGGCAAAGAATTGTATAAAGTTGTATGACCGTTTTATTATTTCTAAGGAATTCTAAATAAAAAATACAATATAAACGTTTTCTTTTCTGAACACCATCTTCAGTGACATTATTGGCCCGTTGGGAGGATTTGAGGACTGGCACTGGCCCTAAGGTAAATTGAGATTGAAACCCCTATTCTAGTGGGAAGGTCATTGCAAATATAGCACAGTACATTGCATTCTGCCAACCATGTTGGAATTGCTGCAGAACACTCTGGCTGGCACAGAACTTGCTGACACTTGTGTTTGGAAAGAGGAAGGTTTTTTGCCAGTCATACTCAAACATGGAAGAGGCTCAGTACGATTTAGAGTTTGTAGCAGTCCACAACAAAGGACCAGGAAAAGATGACCTTGAGGCTAAAGAACAAGCATGGGAGTTGGGCAATCTGTGTTCTATTCCTGGTTCTAGATCCCATCATGTATAATCTTGGGCAACTCTGTGCTTTAGTTTCATCATGTATAAAATAGAGTTGATAAAACTAACCTGCATCATAGGTGTGGTTTGCTAAATTCATTAATGCTTTTAAAGTCTTATTGTCTAGTGTGCTGAGAAAAGAGACAAAAGTAACCGTTTGAAAATGCTTTACATTTTTGGGAAGAAATCTTGCCCTATTGGAGCTAATGGGAGTTTTGCTATTGACTTCATAGAGCCAGGATTTCACCCTACTCTCTTCTCTGTAGTATCCTGTACCACACTCTTCATTGTTGATACTCAGACCTTCCAGTAGCGCATTAAACAACATTGTGATGGGTTCCCTCCTGGGGGTGCCACCTGGAACTGGGGTACCACTGAGCACTCTGACCTACCAGCCTGGGCTCCCTCTCACACTGAAGTGCTGTGACAAGCTGCAAAGCCCTCCAGCCTGCACTTTCACCAGCATTCACACAGTTAGGGACACACCCAGCTGCAGTTATATGCAGGCTCTCTAACCACCAGCTTCCCAGCCTAGGACCCAAGAGCAGTACCGTCCTGTCCTGGTCAAATCTGGCCAGTATATGGGTTTAATACCCGCTCTGTTTCTACCTCAATGTGAAGAAAACAATGCACACTTGTGGTGACCAAGCAGAGATTTTCCCCAAGCACTCCAGTCAAAGCTCATTGGTTTAGATTAAAACATTAAATACGTTTATTAACTACAAAAGATAGATTTTAAGTGATGGCAAACAGATCAAAGCAGATTACCTAGCAAATAAACAAAAAACGCAAACTAAACTTAATATACTAAATAGATTGGATATGAATTAGCAGATTCTCACCCTGAGAAATGATACAAGCAGGCTGCAGATTCTTAAGGGGCAAGCTGCACTTGCTTTACAGCTTGGAATCCCCAGGTCTTTCATACACAGGCTAGAAATCCCTTTAGCCGGGGTCCAGCACGTCCCCCAGTTCAGTCTTTGTTCCCCAGGTGTTCCTATTGTGTGGGGAGTGAAGAACATAAGAACGGCCATTCTGGGTCAGACCAAAGGTCCATCTAGCCCAGTATCCTGTCCGACAGTGGCCAATGCCAGGTGCCCCAGAGGGAATGAACAGAACAGGTAATCATCAAGTGATCCATTCCCTGTCGCTCATTCCTAGCTTCTGGCAAACAGAAGCTAGGGACACCATCCCTGCCCATCCTGGCTAGTAGCCATTGCTGGACCTATCCTCTTTTTTGAACCCTGTTATAGTCTTGGCCTTCACAACATCTCTGGCAAAGACTTCTACAGGTTGACTGTGCATTGAGTGAAGAAATACTTCCTTTTGTTTGTTTTAAACCTGCTGCCTATTAATTTCATTTGGTGGCCCCTAGTTCTTGTGTTATGAGAAGGAGTAAATAACACTTCCTTCTTTACTTTCTCCACACCAGTCATGATTTTATAGACCTCAAACATATCTCCCCTTAGTCGTCTCTTTTCCAAGCGGAAAAGTCCCAGTCTTATTAATCTCTCCTCATACGGAAGCCGTTCAATACCCCTAATCATTTTTGTTGCCCTTTTCTGAACCTTTTCCAGTTCTAATATATTTTTGTGAGATGGGGCGACCATATCTGCACGCAGTATTCAAGATGTGGGCGTACCATGGATTTATATAGAGGCAATATGATATTTTCTGTCTTATTATCTATCCCTTTCTTAATGATGCCCAACATTCTGTTTGCTTTTTTGACTGACACTGCACATTGAGTGGATGTTTTCAGAGAACTATCCACAGTGACTCCAAGATCTCTTTCTTGAGTGGTAACAGCTAATTTAGATTCCATCATTTTATATGTATAGTTGGGATTATGTTTTCCAATGTGCATTACTTTGCATTTATCAACATTAAATTTCATCTGCCATTTTGTTGCCCAGTCACCTAGTTTTGAGAGATCCTTTTGTAGCTCTTCGCAGTCTGAATGGGACTTAAGAAGAACCATAGATGATGTCACTCCCTGCCTTGTATAGCTTTAGCATATGATGGGAACCTTTGTTTCAAAACTTGGTTCCCAGACCATTTGTGGAAAAATACTGTCATCCCAAGATGCAGTCCAGAATCATGTGGCCTGGTCACGTCCTTGTAGAGTCATAGCAGCCATTACTTACATACTGTCTGTAGCTTTCTCAGGAAGGTTTACCAGATGGGAGATAAGCTTCTCCGAAGGCCTATTGTTTTTCCTAATGGCCCATTACCCTGAATAGCCCCTTCCCCACCCACTATCTAGACTGGAAGTAGCTTGTCTAGTGGGCGCTACCCAGGTGTAACTACTTTTGAAGTACAGATATATAGTCAGTATTTATAACTTCAGATACAAAAATTCAGATATATTCAGCAAATCATAATCTTTTCAATGACACCTTACATAACCTGTCTTGCATAAAATGCATAATAATTATGATATGATTATGGCATAATATCACTCTGAAGAATATGGGGTGTAGTGTCACAAATATGACTAACATTGTCACATATTTGTTCTCTCCCTCTCCCCCCAGGGGGATCAATGGAGTGTCTTGTTTTGGTAGAGATGGGAATGAGGGGGACAGTAAAGAGCAGAAATTTGTATCTCTTTACATTTGTTCTGGTTTGTACAGCAGCAAGCACAATGGGGAGCCTTGTCCATAATTAGGGCAGCACAGCACTATGGTAATAGTATTTATAATTCTCCACTTTCTACTTAGTGACTTCCAACAAAATTCTTGACATGAACCCTATTACAGAATAGTACTGTCACCTTCCTGTGAAATCGCCAACCTAACATTAATCTACAGTTGGGGAATAAATGTAGAAAGTGATACCTTTTTAGTTCTCATTTTTCATATGTCAAAGCAATACTTTTCACACTTACAAATTCTCTTTGCTTTCTTGTTTTTATCTTCTCCTTCACTCGGAGGCCAAAGGTTAACTTACACTGCCCATTCATATGAGATCTATTTCATGAGATCTTCTCCAATAGTTCTCATTTTTAATCACTGAGTGAGATAGTAACATTTCCAGTGCAATGTACATGTAAATTTACATTTTTTGTACAGTGGGAATAGTTTTACCAAAATGTAAATTTGTAGCACTTCTCATCTGTAAATCTCAAAGAGTTTCACAAACATTAAGGGTGGAATTTTCAAAATCACTCGGCATTGGCTTAACTCCCATTCCAGCACTCGGGGGCAGATTCTCAGCTGATGTGAACAGTCATGGGCCTATTGAAGTCAAAGGGTCAATGACAATTTACACCAACTGAGAATCTGCTTCTGAGTGGTTTTGAAAATCCTATCCTAAGTCTCACATTGCCCCAGGAAGGTAGGTACAGTAATTACATTGTATTGGAATTGCTTCACCCACCAATGATACACAGCTATATCTGGGTTGTAATACAACTGTTTAATAGTGCACAGCAACACTACAGCTTTAGGATAGGATGGGTGAAATCCTAGCACCTCTGAAGACAAAGGCAAAAGTACTAGTTATTTCACCAGGGCTAGTATTTCACCCCACATTCTGCTGAAAATACAGGGATTAGTTTGGAAAGCAGAATCTTATTACTGCATTGGAATTTGGCCAGGACATTGGAGTTAACATCACAATTCTTGCAAAAAATGCCACAGGATCTTTAATGACCACAAAAGGCTGGGTTTTTCATCATGCCTCCATTGTTGATAAGCTATAAATGCCAGGTCACTTAGAGGTTTCACCAGTCTTGCAACCAGGGGTGTAGCAAAGAAGAGTGTAATGACTCGGGCTGAGAGAGATGTTTTGGTTTGGTGTAAAAAAATTATTTTTTTCTCCAAACAATACGTATTTGTTTACATCACATTATCATAAATGAATAGTACATGAAACTAGGGAATGCTTGTTAAAACACTTTACTTGCTGAAACATTTATTAAGTTACTTGTTAACTAACACCATAAATCCTCTTTATCTTTTTAAAATACACATTTCCTTGTTCACATGATGGTTGGTAATCACAGAAAGCCAAATAGGGCAGGGTCAAAGAGACCTTAGATTATTGCCTTTTAAATATATATATATATATGATTATTGGGTTTCCATTTTCTATGTGAGGAGAGGAGGCATATCCTGCCCAGGTGAAAAGCAGGGGATCAATTATCTTCCTTTGACCCAGACTTCACAGAGTCCAGGGATCTGAGAGTGGCGAAGGGGCAAAAGTGGGTGAACTGGGCAAAGTGAGACACAAGTGGACATGGTTCCTCACTGGCTTTGTGCAGATTCTCAAAAATAAATTTAATACAAGCTGTATGAGCCTCCCATGCCACCCTCCTGAATTGGGAATCCCAGGCAACTCTGGTAGGACAGTTGCATTGGACCCATACTGCCAGGAATTGGAGGGGGTGCCAAGGACACAGAATCAGTGTGGAGGCATGAGGCCTCCATGTGGATGACCCGGGCCTCTATTATTCCTCCAGGATGCATACAGATCCTGGTTGATATAGGGGATTTGAAGGTTGGCCTCGTGACTTGCTCTGTGCATTGACAAAAGGGTACAATTCAGGAAAAACTTCCATAAGGAAAATCGTGCAAGATTTCTTCCTCTTTAGCCTGTCCTGTGGGTTCTCCTCTGGATATTCATCCCCTTTTATTAATAGTTGATGAGTTTCAGGCTGAGGGAAGTAAAGGATTAACAGTTTGACATGTTACCGCTTAACACTACAAACTACTCTGCACATCTCTGCCAGTGATGCATCTCAGCTCTACAATGCGAACCATTTCACTGGTCACTGCAGCCTCTTTACTGCAGAGGACCAACTGTACAAGAGGTTGGGAAGATTGCTGTATCCATCCACGTCCTGAATTGAAAATGAGGGTGAACATTAAGAGAGAGTTGGGTCCAAGGAAAGTGTGCACACAAGGGTGGCTGCCTAACACCCTATATAGAATTGGAGGGCTCTTCTGCTGAGTCTCTCTCTCAGGTGCCAAATTCCTACAATGGGCTTCAGGGTGATTATTGCTGAGTCATGCTGGCAGGTGGGTTCATTTAGCTCCAGACAATATTTCAAAGGAACAAGAGTGTCTTTTGGCCAAAAAAGACAATGGGAACTTTGAAAGCTAACCATAAGAACAGACAAGCTTGGGAATAGGAAGGAAGTTTAGGCTGAGGTTTATGCTGTGCTATTCTTTCTGAATTACCAAAACAGTCTAATCCCAGAAAAGGGAAGAGTTTGGCCACTAACTCAGGCTGCGTACTCTATTGAACCTGGGTTATCATCTAAGCTGATTCACTGTGTTAGCCCTTCTCTGGCCAAAGACTAGCAAAATGTTTGATTTGTCTTTTACTATATGGGAACAGCCAAACTACTATTAAACCCTAATTTCATACCATTCAAGAAAGCAAATGATTTATAAAATAAGAATTTGAATGAACTTGCGGGCCAAATTCATATTTGATGACTTCAAGGGAGTTATACTAAGATGGATTTTGAACCACTGTCTGTATGGTGATTAGAGCTGGGGAAATGCTCTGCAATCTAATCTTGATTTGAATACATTCATGTTTGTTTTACATGAGCATTCCATTGCTGATCTGATCCTGCAATGGGGTCCATTAGTACAGAGCGCTACTGTAGTCAATGGGAATCCACAAGGCTGAGAGGGACGGGTCCATGCTAAGAAATTACATAGCAAAATCAGTGCAGAGAGTTTACCTAACATGAAATCATTCAAATGCTTGAATATTTATCGAAAGCGAGTTTTGAATAATATGTTTGATAGAAAAAAATCACAATTTAAGCTTGCTATAAAGCTTAATATAGCAACATAAATACTATTGATTGTGTTTCCTTATTGGGTGACTCACGGAGCTCTCACAGCATGAATTGTGAATGTTACAGTCAGATGTGCAAAGTGAAATTCACACCATGTATTTAGTTAAATACATTACATTCGTGACATAGTACAGTTGTAATGTTACGTAAACTATACTAGTTACAGAGCTAATCTTTACAGTTTGAATGATCTGCAGATGAAGATTTATTCAATAAAGAAATCTGCAAATTAGAATATTGAATAAGTTGGGAAATTTGCCATCCATTCACAGACAATTTGCAAACAGAAAAACAGTAATATTGAATAAGTTAATTTCTGCTGATTGTCTGCTCAGTTCTAATATTGGTGATGTGGGTTTTTTTGGTGTGGTTTTTTTTTCTCCAGTGTCTTTGTTCCCTCAGGGTTAATCCACCTTCATTCCACATATGCACCTATTTTCCCTTGTGTGTTCCAATCTCTCCATTTCCTTTCCCTCCACCATTCTTTCTATTGTCCCATTTTCCCCCTTCAGCCTTGCTCCACCAAATTTTTCTACCCAATGCCCCATTTCTCTCTCCATGTTTTCCCTCAAACAGAAATCCTCCTTAACTTTCAATTTATTATTTGCACAACAGCTTGTAAAACATGAAAGCTAAATAGCAGAGCTGGGTAGGTATCAGATTTTTTTTTCCAGTGGAAATTCAGCAATTTCCAAATATTTTCTGTCAAAATGGAACAAAAACAATATAATGTGGAAAAAAGTCATTTCTGGTAAATAGAAACACTTTGTTTCAATAAAATGTAAACTTTTTATTCCAACTTCAACTTTTATATCATACAGTTTAAACAATTTAAACTAAAATATTTCAAAATGGCAAATCAAAACACTCTTTTCCATTTTTTAAGACAAAACTTTGGCAAAATCAACACAATTCCACAAAATATTTAGCTTTTGACCAATCTGCATTTGCCTATTTGAAAAAAAAAATCCCTCAGAAAACTTCTGACCAGCTCTACTAAATAGTATGACAAACTCAAGACAAGATTTCAGAATGATTAATATTTGTACAGCACTTTGCTAAGGCAGATGTATAGTAAGTGCTAAGTATTGCTAGCTTTGGGCCCTAGAATGCATAATAATGGAGATGCCAGTCAGTTTCAATTTAAAGGGATTGTTGCAGGAACAGACACCCTTGCCCTCTGAGTATGGATAATTTTGTCTGATAATCAAAGCCAGACAGATTTGGGCCTAGTAAGTACCTGGATTTCTGAACTTGTTGTTATTCTGTGGTACGAGTGGCATTTCTTAATGACATAGTTTTTAAATAAATGTTTAGATATTTGGTATTTTGTCTGGTTGCCTAATGTGGCATTTTACAGAGGTATGTGGAATTCTTGTTATCTCTCTCCCAAGACCTAACACAACCAACAACAAAAATCACCGTGTACAGCAATACCACCATGGACTGAGAGACTGTCAAACCTCATAATGTAAAAAATGGAGGGGGTCCCTCCAACCACACAACCCTAGTTGTCACCTACTTCCCACACTGGAACCCATGCAGAGTTATCATCAAACAATTATAGCCCATACTCCAGGGGGATCACATCACGAAATCCCCTCTTCTGGCCTTCAAACAGCCTCCCTTTCCCCGAACCTCACCACCCTTATCATCAGAAGCAAGCTCCCCACAGACCATGACACACCAATTCAAAGCAGCACCAGACCCTGCCAAAGCAACAGATGCAAAATCTGCAGACATATCTCCACTGCTAGATGATATTAACATCCCCTACAACACACCTTTCAAGATCCATGGATCCTACACATGCCTATCACAACCTGTGGTGTACCTCATCCAGTGCACCAAATGCCCCAGCAACAACTTGTGGGGAAATGACACAATTACTATGCTCTTAAATGAACTCACACAGAAAAATGATAAAAGACAAAAATACCATATCACCCGTTGGCAATCACTCCTCACAGAACGATTACTCCATATCTGACCTCTCAATGCTCATCCTCAAAGGAAACCTGCACAACACTTTCCAAAAACAAGCCTGTGAGCTTAAATTCATAACTTTGCTAGATACTAAAAATCATTGACATGGTTTTCATCTCCCTACAACAATCTGTAACCCAATAACCCTCCTTTGTCCTATGACTGCAGAGGTATTAATTGCCCACTTCATGTTGAATGTTCTCTTGCAACATTGCTAAGCATATGGTGTTAACACATCTGTTCCACCTTGTAATTTAGCTGTGACACTCTGATTACCTTTCCCAGACCTGAAGAAGAGCTCTGTGTAGCTCGAAAGTTTGTCACTTTCACCAACAGAAGTGATCCAATAAAAATATTACCCCACTCACCTTGCCTCTCACATAATGTAAATAGGGTTAGGTTTGATCACTACTTGGATGAGAAACCTCAGCGGGAGTCTGTGCATATTCTCTGTGCACCAGACTGCAGCTGTTATTTTATGTAAACTCTTTTCCTGAAGTTCTACTTGTACTTTTGCCCTATCTTTTGTTGGTTTGTTTGTTTATATAAATACGGTATTTCAAAATCACCAAACAGACATAATGAGATGCAAAACACATTTTGACTGAATTTGTCAAAA
Organism: Emys orbicularis; assembly: GCF_028017835.1. Taxonomy (NCBI): domain Eukaryota; kingdom Metazoa; phylum Chordata; order Testudines; family Emydidae; genus Emys; species Emys orbicularis. Next base: position 33,629,855 of record NC_088685.1, read on the forward strand.
AGTTCCATTAATCTTGCGTCCCTTAATTTTTGGGTGCCAAAACTGAGACAATCAAGGGCTGGATTTCAGAGGTGCTGAACACTTGGTGCTCAGCATTTCTGGAAAAAAGGTTGGGAACCCAAAAATTGAAACACTCCAAATCAGTTGACACTTATGAAGAAAATTGGCCTTTTTGAAATAAAACCCTGGACAACATGACATACTGTTTAGCTAATCATACAGTCCATTATAAATCTAATAGAACACTGAGAATGAAGATCTGCTTTCCTATTGGTTACTGCATTAGGGCCTGATCCTGCAAAGTGCTGAAAGCTCCTCACAAGGTGATGAGCACCCCAACTGCCAATAAAATCAGTGCATTTTATAGGACATGTGCAGCATCTCAACAAATTAGATCTCTGGTCTTCAAATGATAGGAAAATATCAGTACTATAAACAGGGCAAACATATCCATATCTCAGTGCATTTCCACTTTTAACTGATCAAAACAAAGAGGGTTTGTTTGTTTATTTGTGTTTTTCTTGTTTATAGCTTCAGGGTATGTTATACCAATATGTGACTTCCCGGCTGGGTGTTTTCTAGCAATTTGTCTGAGCTAAATCACCAACCCTCCCAGCTGAAAACACCAAGCCCATAAGGCATTATTGCATAGGGCCAACTGTTAGCTATCATAAGATAAGTTGGCCTTAGTATCAGCATGGTATGGGGTAGGTAGATGAAGCAGAGGTCAGGGTGTCATATGAGAGAAGGGTGTGTTCTCTCTTCTGTGGTTAGTTCAGACAAAAGCCTCTGGGGATTATGACCAGCATTTTTCAGTTGAATTGTTTATTTCCTTTGCTATAAACAATAAACTGTGCCCTAGGAAAGGGCCTTTAAAAAAGCTTTGGGTGGGGAGTTTGTTTCACTTCCCTTCTCTGGCTGGTAAAACAATCCATGGGCTTGCACACTTGAACAAGTGAGTTGATATCCAAAGGTGTTAAATACTCACAGATCTGTTACTTTAATGGTGCTTATAGGAGTTCAGTGTTTCTAAAAATCAGGCCACTTTTATTTAGGGTTTGTCTACACTTAATTTTCTAATGTAGACCAGGCCTTAGGTGCCTAAATATGGATCTAGGAATCTAAGCACCAAGGTTTGAAAATCTTTGGCCTGAATTGTTAATCTAGCATGTGTGTTAATTTTTTTTTTCTTGAATTGAAGGATTTCCAAATTTTAATGTCCCAGAACTTCAGATCGATAGATTAAAAACAGGTTTGTGAAATGTAAAGTGAATTTGGCCAGTACTTTTAGCCCAACGCTTAACTTTGGTATTTCAAGTGTTTTAAGCACTTCCATTAATATTGTGGTTTGTAAAATGGTTGTTTGGACTTAAGTATTTCACCTGTAGTGTTTTCATTCCAAAAAGTCCAGCATTGTGATGGTGTATGAGAACTGGATAAGGAAATGGACTATAAACCTAAGTAATACTGATTAACCTATTGTTGATGCTGAATTCAGTGCGAATATTAAACAGTATAAGTGGAATCTGATATAGATGTTTAAAATTGAATTGTAATAAAAGTGTATGTGTTACTTGTAAAGCAGGTAAACTTCAGTTGGGGGATTGGGATACATCCACAAAAGGACTTAGTCACCTGGTCCACCCCTGGGCATCTGCTGCCTAACCCTGGAGTCACCCAACAGCCCTTGGCCCCTAAATTTCTGTCATTAAAATCCCCTAGGTGCCTAAGACTGTGCCAATGAGCATGTGCACTGCTACCTCAATTTAGGCTCCCAGGCGCCTACCTCATGCCTAAATCCTGGCAGGATCCTCAAACTAGACACTTCACTGCCTATCTTCCCTTTGTGGCCTGATCTGGTAGGTATGAAATGCTTCATGCCTAGCCCCACACAAAATGGCTGTGGAGTAAATGGCCCCCTTATGACCTTTAGCCCAGTGGCTAGAGCACTCACAGAGGAGGTAGGAGGCCAGACTTCAATTCCTTCCTCTGTCTGATGTGAAAAAACCACTGGACTAAAGGATAATCTGATATGGGTCTCCCTCCCTTCTCTTGAAGCTGTTCTACTGTGTATAAATAATTAATATTTACCACATGAAAGCAAGAATGACTCTGTAGTTCAGTGGTTAGGGCACTCACTGGAGAGGGGAAAAAACCCAAGTTCAAATCCCTTTTCCACATCAGGAAGAGGGGGAAATTGAGCTTGGATCTTCCACATCCAAGGTGAGCGTCTTAACCATTGAGGCCAGTTCAACACTAAAAGTTAGGTTGACCTAGCTATATCACTCAGGGGTGGGAAAAATCCACAACTCTGAGCAGCATAGTTAAGCCAACCTAACCCTGGGTATAGATAGTGCAAGGTCAATGGAACAATTCTTCTGTCGACCTTGCACTATCTACACTGGGATTAAGTAAATTTAGCTACATCCTCAGGGGTATGGATTTTTCACATCCCAAGTGATATAGCTGGGTCGACGTACCTTTTTATTGTAGACTAGGCCTGTGTCACCAACTCTCCCCATACACTATAAAGGGAGCCTGGGCATCTAATTCTATACTGTGGCTTCCTGTGGATAGCTAGGTGCAATTAGAATGTGTAATGAAGTGTGTGTGTGTGTGTGTACACATACACTATAGACACACACACACACACACAAAATGATGTTAGAGAAATGTATATTAAATATAGTATTAGAAGAAAATATAAAGGAATTTTTGCTTTTACATGCATCTCTGCTTATACAGCACTTCCAAATTTAGCTGAAACAGCTTCAGGGTTGGGTAAACCATGAAACCTAGTTTGTGTGTCTTTTTTGTAGAAACCTTGGTCTCTGCTTCACCCTGCTATTTACATAATGTCATGAGGGAATTTTTAACTTCAGGTGCCCCCAGCCTCCCCTAACAAGTAAAAAGGCCAAAAAATCAGACCAGTAAAATACAAACAACTGGATGAAGCCAGTGAGATTGACAGCAAAGGATAGCTGCCAGAAGTAGACAGATAAAAGTAAGTTTTAGCACGTAAGCAAAAATGTATTTGTTTATGTTAATTATTGTGATTTATGCATGAGAATGTTTTAATTAGGGGTTAAAATAGAGAGGTAAACAATAGGGTAACTTAGTAAACTAAGTCTGAGTCTGTGCAAAGTTACGGAGCAAGGGATAAAAGAGGGGATTAACAACAAGAGTGGAGAAGACACAAGGAAAAACATAGCAGAGACGAGAGATTTGAAAAGAGTTGCCCTGTGTCCAAAAGAGGTAACTTGATCATTTATCTTTCTTGCCATGTCAGTTTTTGTATGTATAGGTAATTCATAGGTGATAACAGCATTTTCTTAAAATGTACAAAATAAAGGCTAAAGAAACTGTTTAAGCATAAATTGAAGTGGAACTCATTTTTCACCCAACATTGCCTAAAAGTTAGATCTAAATCCCTTTGTGGATCTAGCACATTTTTCTTAAATATATAATCTGACAGATTTTAAAAAAACAAAAAACCTCTGTTAGAGAGATAGGGGCTTCTTCTTATGTAATTTACAGAGGTGCTCACCCACTCTTAAACTATATCCTAGAAATTAGCAAGAGCAGAGGCTCTATCAGATTGACTTTATTCATACAGTCCCATTGTCTTCTGGTGGTACTCATGGGATGATGTACTATTCAGCATGAGTAAGGGTATCACAATTGTACATCTTGGATATGATTTATTTAATAGTTTTGAAGAAACTGTGTAATGTTTAAAAACCTTCATCTAAAAAACTGCTAACATTCTAACAGCATCTGTACAGGAGAGACATGCATAGGATGTGCCAGCTTTTGCAGAATGCTGTATCCATACAATTGTGAAAAGGGCTGGGTGGAGGTGGTATTGTGGAAGTGACTGCACTAGCCCTACCAATAGCACTATATTGAGAGAAATAATCAAATGGAGAGCATCATATTCATATTGTCGTGCTAAGTTATAATGACTGGTGATAGTAGCTACACAAAGAAATTATGGCTAAATCATCACTGCCTATTACACAGCAGGTAGGAAGCACTACTCAACTCTTCACACAAGACTCCACCCTAAATAACAACCTCTTATATATATAAAAGTAATTTTATATTCCTTCTAAAAGCAAATTGACACATCAGGGTTAGGTGGCTAAACTTTTACTGTTGGATTCCTGGATGAATGGTTTAGACTGAATTTGACATAGGTAACAAGTGAAAATAAATTAGGGGGTTTCACTCTGTTCTTAGTAACACAGTCTGGCTTGTCTACCTGGAGAGTTGAGACAAATTAATGAAAGGCGCGAATTTAAGTGCATTAGTTAAAGGGCATTAAACCTCCCTGTGGATACTCTCATTCAGAAGGAAACTGGCCTTATTCAAGTGAACTAGCTTGCTTTAGCCGCAGCCTATGTTGGCATAACTATGCTGGTGTAGACCAGGGTGGCCACTCACATGTTCTCGGAATACCAAACATTCTGGTACTTCCAGGAATGGAGTAGGCCTCACCTGCTGGCATGACCCCGCCCTCTGCCAGCCTGACCTTGCATGCATGGTGAGTGTGAGGTCACACCACCCCGGGGTGCCATCGGTAAGAGCATGCCAATCCACTGCGTTCCAGGCCACATTGGTGGGGGCAGGATGGTGCACTCTTAAAAAATGACACACACCCCCATCTGATACTGGGCAAAACCATGTCCAGTTTTGTCCCAGTACCAGACAGGGGCAAACAACCCCAAAAGAGGGTTGTCCAGTTCAAAACCAGACAAGTGGCCTCCCTAATGTAGAGTCAGCCTGTGCCAACAGAAGGAGTTTTTCTATTGGTGTAGGAAGTAGAAACACTGCCTCTTTGAATGTTAGCTATATGTACAAAGCACTCTTCTGTTGACATAGCTGCATCTACACTGGGGGTTTTGTTGACATTGCTACATCGTTAGAGAGTGAGATTTTTTTCACAAAAAAATTTTGACCAAAAAGTTTAGGGTCAACTGGGAATGAATTTTTTTTTTTTCAAGTTTTTCATTTTGATTCAGTTGTGTGTGGGTGTGTTTTAACTGGCCAAATTTGAAAACAAAATCCCATTTCACAACAAAAAGTCAGCATGAAATATTTTGACTTTAAAAAAAACATTAACATGAATTTGCAAATTGTTTGAGCCCTGAAAAGTGCACTTTTCAGTTAAATTTCTATTTGCTGAAAATTTTCACCCAGCAAGGTAGGGGTGTGTGTGTGTGTGTGAGAGAGAGAGAGAGAGAGAGAGAGAGAGAGGAATCAGGCCCTCTGTCACAATTAGCTGCATCTCCTACAGAGGCACCCAGGACTGCAATTGTAATGTGATGTGCAGGTCAGGAATATGATACAATAGCAGTGCCTGGTTTAAGTAGATTTTAGCTTCTTAGTTACACTAATATCACTCACAATTTTTTTTTTAAAGCCACAGATTATAGCCACATGCCATTTGAAAAAAGTTGCTATGGGTTTCTTTACTACAATAAGTCTATGTCCATTCTCATCTTGTCTATTCAATACTGCCTTTGCATTTGACTTTGCTGTTAAACCAAGGCTGCTTTTGCATGCCTCTGGTGTCTGTCCAGACAAAACCTAAAGATCCTATGGCAACTTTCAAAAGAAGCTGATACCAAGTACCCAATATAACCTAACATTACTTTTCACAACAATCCAGGGCCATTTGTGTAGTAATTGCCACTCTGTCATACCAGATGGCATACCCCACCTGTGGTGATAAGTAATCATTGGAGCGTGAGCTGTTCAAAGACTCTAGACATTCATTGCTTTATGACTTTGGTGACTAATTCCATTTTCAGATTGCCGCCTATGCTAATTATCTGTGTTCTCTGAAGCAGTTTGGTAAAAGAGCCAGCAGTGCAGTTTAGGGGCCTGAGCAAAGACTCAGGCTCACAGAGCTTGGGGTGCAGGCCAGGGGTGCTGGAATGGGGGGCCAGAGGGCCATGCCCCCTCCCCCACTTTTTTACTGTCCATAAAGTCTAGTGATGGGGGAGGGGGCAGAGAGGCACAAGAGTGGGGGGCAGGATCTTGTGGGGGGGGGAAGGAGTGGTGTGTGGGTGGGGCCTCGGGGGAAGGGGCAGTGTGAGGGTAGGGTTTTGGTGAGACAGGGCGGGGCCATGGTTCAGGTGTCTGTGGTCCCCCCCCCTCCCCCTTTCAGGGTTCTCCTGCCATTCCTGGTGCAGGGCTAAAAATTATAGAGTAGCCATTGGTGTTGAGCTGGAGCTCAGGCCCAAATGTCTACATAGCAATTTTTAGCCCCACACAAGCCCTGTGAGCCTGAGTCAGCTGACCCAGGTCAGCCATGGCCATGCTGCGGGTCTCTTTCTGCAGTTGAGACGTACCCTTAGCGACCCTGAAGTGGCTCTGGGACTAATGAGTTAGGATTCCTTCCTTACCCTGGGACCTGTCTGGGACTCCTCCAGCACTCATCTCAGTTGCCAGGTGGGAGGACTGCTGAAGGAATTGCCTTGTGGGGAGGGATTTGAAAGAGGAGGGCAAGATCACTTGATGCACAGGAAGAAGCACACTGGTCCAGGTGTAGTGGTAACATGACAAATGGAACTATGCATGGATGGAAGGAGACAAATGGAGCCTCAAAGAAAGAATCAGAGTCAGTGGCACTGGTATGGATACCCGCATGGCCCCACAGTATGCCAACACTTTTATGGCTGACTTAGAACAAAGTTTCCTCAGCTTTCATCCCCTAGCACCCCTCCTCTACTTACGCTACATTGATGACATCTTCATCATATGGACCCACGGGAAGGAGGCCCTTGAAGAATTCCACTGGGATTTCAACAATTTCCACCCCACCATCAACCTCAGCCTGGACCAGTCCACACAAGAGATCCACTTCCTGGACACTACAATGCAAATAAGTGATGGTCACATAAACTCCACCCTATACTGGAAATCTACTGACTGCTATACTTACCTACATGCCTCCAGCTTCCATTCAGGACACATCACATGATCCACTGTCTACAGCCAAACCCTAAGATACAACCACATTTGCTCCAATCCCTCAGTCAGAGACAAACACCTACAAGATCTCTATCAAGTATTCTTAAAACTACAATAACCATCTGGGGAAGTGAGGAAACAGAGTGACAGAGTGAGACGGGTACCCACAAGTCACCTACTACAGGACGGGCCCAACAAGGAAAATAACAGAACACCACTGGCCATCACATACAGCCCCCAGCTAAAACCTCTCCAGCGCATCATCAACGATCTACAACCTATCCTGGAAAACGATCCTCCACTCTCACAGGCCTTGGGAGGCAGGCCAGTCCTCGCTTACAGACAGCACCCCAACCTGAAGCAAATACTCACCAGCAACTACATACCACAGAAACACTAACCCAGGAATCAATCCCTGTAACAAACCCCGTTGCCTTCTCTGTCCCCATATCTACTCTAGTGACACTATCATAGGACCCAGCCACACCATCAGGGGTCATTCACCTGCACATCTACTAATGTGATATATGCCATCATGTGCCAGCAATGCCCCTCTGCCATGTACATTGGCCAAACCCCAAATGATAAATGGACACAAATCAGACATCAGGAATGGTAACATACAAAAGCCAGTAGGAGAACACTTCAATCTCCCTGGACATTTGTCATAAACATACAGCTAAGGGTAGCATAAAATCCCTCCTTACCCTGTAAAGGGTTAATCACTCCTTTACCTGTAAAGGGTTAAGAAGCTCAGATAACCTGGATGGCACCTGACCAAAAGGACCAATAAGGGGAGAAGATACTTTCAAATCTGTGGGGGAAGGTTTTTGTTTTGGGTTCCTTTGTTCTTTCCGGGTCAGCGAAGAACCAGGGCAGGGAAAATACATCTCCCTAAGCCATATCTAAACTAAGCATCTAATATTACAGAAATAGTAAGTAATAGCAAGGAAATGCATTAGATTATCTTTTGTTTTAGCTTGTGAATAGGTTTATCCCTGTTTTTGTAACTTTAAAGTTTTGCCTAGAGGGGAAATCCTCTGTGTTTTGAATCTTTTTGTTACCCTGTAAAGTTATCTTCCATCCTGATTTTACAGAGGTGATTCTTTTAGCTTTTTTTAAATAAACTTATTTTAAGAACCTGATTGTTTTTCAGTGTCCTAAAGACCCAGGGGGTTTGATCTGTGCTCACTTTATAACCAATTGGTTAGGATATTATTCTCAAGCCTCCCCAGGAAAGGGGGTGTAGGGACTTGGGGGGATATTTTGGGGGAGGTAGGGCTCCAAGTGGCCCTCCCTGAATGTTTGTTTAAATCACTTGGTGGTGGCAGAGATACCAAGGGCAAGGAAGGAATTTGTGCCTTGGGGAAGTTTTAAATCTAAGCTGGTAGAAATAAGCTTAGGGGGGTTTTCATGCGGGTCCCCACATCTGTACCCCAGAGTTCAGAGTGGGGAGGGAACCCTGACAACATTCAATAACAGATTTAAAAGTAGCCATCCTTCAACAACAAAAACTTCAAAAATAGACTTCAAAGAGAAACTGCAGAGCTACAATTCATTTGCAAACTTAACACCATCAATTTGGGCTTGAATGGGGACTGCGAGTGGCTGGCTCACTACAAAAGGAATTTTCCCTCTCTTGGTATTGACACCACCTCATCAATTATCGGGAGTGGACCACATCCTCCCTGACTAAATTAGCCTTCCACATTGGTTCTCCACTTGTAAGGTAACTCCCTTCTCTTCATGTGCCAATATATATATTTATATCTATATCTGTAATTTTCACTCCATGCATCTGAAGAAGTGGGTTTTTTACCTACACAAGCTTATGCCCAAATAAATCTGTTAGTCTTTAAGGTGCCACTGGACTCCTCGTTTTTTCAAAGAAAGAAGAGTCAGTAGAGTATAAGAAGAGGAAGAGATGTCGGTAGATACAGTTCCTGTGATTCAAGCCAACTCACTGGCTTTGTAGTGGCTTCAGACTTGAGCTGCCACCAAAATATAGTTCCTTGGAAGCCACAAACCTTTATTAAGATATCACCAAGGAGACTGTTCAACAACTAGCTGTCATACAAACTGCCACCCTAATGGTTTTCATTAAGGCAGGGCGGTGTACTGCTGAATTCCAACCTAGCACATCAGGCAGGGCAGGAATACCAACTTCCCTGCAGCCTGGGGCATGAAAGTGAAGGGCGATATCCCTTCTGCCATGCTAATGTGGTGCAAAACCTGTAAGAATTAGAAAAATAGGGTATGCCCTGACCTATCTAAGCAAATAGCTGGATCTGGCTCCAAAGCTGCATGCAGTCTTGCACCCTGTCCAGTGAAAAGTTATCTGGTCTATAGAGAACTCCTTCTATTGCCCTTCTCATCATTGACCAGCCTCTTGTTGCAGGCACAGTGGCCCGAGGACAGCAACAGCGGGGTTCGTTGCCCGGCGTGCTTCGCGCCAATAAACATACCGGGGTGGAGAAACAATCAAAGTTTATTTGAGATCTCAAAGTGGTGCAAGGAGACAGGCAAGTCTCAAATCGAGCACCCCAGCAAAAAACAGTTTCTCTCCTCTTATACTTTTCACAACTAAGCCCCCCCTCTCTCCCCCTCTACCACCCCCCCTACCACTCCCCCTCCCCTCTCTACCGAAGGCATGTTTATACATTTAAGCCGTTAAATCATTCTAGGGCTATAAATCTAGCTGTTAGTAACATTCCTCTAAACAGGTATTTGGTTCTGTTTACCCTTAGTTTATTGCCCCTTCTCCAGCTAAAAACATGCAAACCTCATCATTATCGCTTGGTACCTGGGTATGAGCGGGGGTTGTAATTGGTAACTGGCTATTTACACATTCCAATTTCTGCCCTTGGCTCATGAGGTCGATTAGAGTTAAACATGGAAGGACAGAGTTTAAACATGGAAGAACTCTGGCTCATATAGGCCTAGTAACCCCAACACTCTGAAACGATGAAGCTTCAGATGGAATTGGGCCCATTCACTGTCCAGAAACAAGGACAGAAGGAAAATCCCCAGGCTGTTTCATGGCAAGGATGGAGAAAATATGTTAGATTCATTGTTGTGGTGATTTTAGTAGGCACTCAGATGAGGCACACTGCATAAATGCTTTGATAGACAAGATTCAGTTTCAGCCATAAAGTGCAGAGAGATTGCTTTATATCTTAAATTAATTTCTGTTAACAGGCCAGATACAAAACAGTGCCTGGCTTCTATTTCATTCAATTTTTTCTTCAGCGGGGAAGGGTGGTTTTCTATCTCCATATTTCTTAGTTTTACTTTACTTGTCTTCATATACTGGGACCAACTTCCTCCATCCAGATGAGGAAAAGTGATTAGAAGCTCCCTTTGCAACATATCGGTGTGGTTTGTGTGGTTCCTAAACTGACCAGATGGCTCGCTGCTTGGCCATAATAACAGTAGCTGTCTCTATAGCACTTTTTCCAAAGCCAGGTTGTTTGGAGCACTACACAGTAATTCAAAATGAATCTTATCTACGTACTTGCATAGGCCCATCACTATAGTATCAGAGCCACTCCCGAGTATTTATGGATTTACCGTGGCAGTGCATTGTATGGGGAGCCTGGGCCCCTAACTCAGATTTTGGGGGGCTGTGTGGGGCCCCAGGCCTCTGCGGGGGGGCTGTGTGGGGCCCCGCCCCAGGCCTCCACAGGGGGGCTGGCCCCAGGCCTCCATGGGGGGCGGGGCGGAGGTAGGCTGGCCACTTCCTGCGGGAAGTGGAGTGACCTGGCTCCAGCCTGCTCTGCTCCCCTGGCTCCCAGGCTTGGGGGGAGGGGGGAACCGCCCCCTAGCACTCGCCAGCGGCATGGCTGGGAGCCAGGGGAGCGGAGCAGGCTGGGGCCGGGTCGCTCTACTTACCGGTGAGTGCAGGCCCAACTGCTTCTGGAGTCCTCAGGGGAGTGGGGGCTGGGGCGGGGCGGGAAGAGGTGGGGCTGGGGCAGGGGCCTTGGGGAAGAGCCAGAGCAGGGGCTGGAGCAGCACGCAGCTGCGCGGGGCACCAGGAAATTTGGTGCCCTACACAGCTGCGTACTTTGCATATGGGTAAGGACAGCCCTGGTCGCAGCAGTTTGGCCTATTGGAGGGGAAGAGCGATGTTAGAACAGGTAGCTATGATGTTGGAGTCAACTTCAGGGTTCTAGTGATGCACCACATGCCTGTATTCAGCTGGGTGTCAATAAGTCACATCTAGCTGCATCCAGTGATGAGCTGCCAAAATCTTAACAACCGGTTCTCTCCTCCTCACCCCACAAGGGGGTCGTGGTCTGCCCCCGGCCCCCCGGGACACCTGCCCCATCCATCCCCCTTCCCTCTCCCCTGACTGCCCCCTGCTGCCCCATCCAACCCCTCCTCTCATTCCTGATGGCCCCCCGGGACCCCTGCCCCATCCAACCACCCCTTCTCCCTGTCCCCTGACTGCCCCTGGACCCCCTACCCCTAACTGCCTCCCACCACCCCATCCAACACCTGCTCCTTCCTGACTGCCCCCCGGGACCCATGCCCCCATTCAATCCCCCTGTTCCCTGCCCTCTGACCACCCCGACCCCTATCCACACCACCACCACCACCCCGAACTCCCCTGCCCTCTATCCAACACCCCCTCCCTGCTCCCTGCTCCTTTACCACGCTGCCTGGAGGTGGCTGGTGGTGCTACAGCTGCACCGCTCGGCCGGGGCCGCAGCTGCGGGGCCGGAGCAGGTCGGCTGGAGCCAGAGCCGCTGGGCCGGAGCAGGTCGGCCGGGGCCGGAGCCGCTCGGCCGGGCCACGCCACCACACAGCGCCTCCCTGGAACCCTTCTCGTGCCCCCCCTGCCCCAGCTCACCTGCGCGAAGCCGCCACTTGCTTCTCAGCCCTCCCAGGCTTCCCGCACGAACAGCTGATTCGCGGGAAGCAGGGGAGGGGGAGGAGAAGAGGGGTGGAGCGTTCAGGGGAGGAGGCGGAGGTGAGCTGGGGCTGGGGCCAGGAGTGGGGCGGGGAGCTGCCAGAGCTTTACCGGTTGTTAAATTTAAAAGCCCTTTTAGAACCAGTTGTCCCACGTGGGACAACCAGTTCTAAAAGGGCTTCTAAATTTAACAACCGGTTCCCACGAACCGGTGTGAACTGGCTCCAGCTCACCACTGGCTGCATCTGCTCCATACCAGTACACAATATTCAGCTGCCAAATATACAAGTGTCATCGCAGCTGTTCCCAACACTTATGCTGATGCACCCCAGGCTGTGCCCGCACACTACAGCAGCACAGCTGCAGCACCATAGCTGCAGTGTAGACATACCCTTACATTGGAAAACTGGTTGCAGCCTTAATGGTAGAGTTGCAACTGAGATTTCTTGTGTTTATGTGTGTGTACAGCCCTGCAGTGTAGACACTTGTTCTAAGAGCATGCATGCACATACACACACAGATGTACACCCCCAGAGCACATTACAAAATAGCCAAGGAGCAGCCCTTAGGCTGCTGTAATTTTTAACAGAGTCAGTTAAATTACCAGCCAGCTCCAGAATCTAACAGGGGCTGGCATGTGGTTTAGCCTCCTCCCCCTCAACTGCACCAACCACTGCTCCTGTGTTGCTGATTTAGCCCTAAAAGTGGGAATAAAGCCCAGATCCACAAAGATGCATAAGTCCCAGTTTTAGACACCACTGAGATCCACAAAACTCCCATTTGGCTGCCCCCTAAACTCATTTTGTGTCTAAATTTTTATTGTACAAATTCCCATAGGCACCTAAGTTTCTGCCTCTGAGTATGTGCACTGCTGTCTCGCTCTAGGCGTTTGGATGCCTATTGCCTCCTAAACCCCAGAGCGATCCACAATCCGGGGGAAGATAGCGGGAGGAGTGCCTGTCTTGCATGCAGGGTCTGATCTGGTGGGTGTGCTCAGAGGGTGCCTACAGGATCAGGTCCCATTCAAAATCTGATGGAGGGAGGCAGGAATGTGGTGCTGTTACGACTGCCCACATGACACCTTTTATCACAATGGTTAAAGCACTCACCTGGGATGTGGGAGACCCAGGTTCAATTCTCCCCTCTGCCTGAGGGAGAGAAAGGAGTTGAGTAGGTGTGATACTTCCCAGGGGTACCCTGGGTTGTGAGGCACCTCACTACCATCTGCCCTTAATGTGAGGAAGTCTGTGCCTGTGTGGATCAGCTCCCTGAAACCATCAGCCTCTGACAACACAAGCACTGCCTTCCAGGCCTCACTCTCCCTGTAGAGGTTAGCAATAGGCACACACCAATGTGCCTCTGGAGTGTTCAGATCTTGTTCCACTGAACACTCACAGAGCTCTTAGATCCACTGTTCCCAAAGGAAGAGTATACCCCAGCTTGTAAGATTCAGCTCAGGATCACCACTTTCATTAAGACACAGCACTTAAAGATATGGGAGCTGCGGAGCTGGTGCTTGGGGCAGGGGCAGCGTGTGGAGCCCCCTGGCTGCCCCTACACCGCCACCCGCTGCTGACTGGAGTCGCCAGGGTCCCTTTTACACCGGGCATTCCGGCAACCCTAACTTCACCATGTGGCTGATTGCCTTGGGCAGTAGCTTCAGTTGTTTCCAGCTATCTCACTCCATAAAGGGGCTTAATTGGTCTGTCCAGTAACCTGAAAGAAGGGTAGTTAGCACACCCATTGTCTTTAATGAAGTCTGGGATTGTCTATAGATTAAAGACCTGGTTGATGGCAGGCATTAATATCTTCCAGCATAACAATAGTTACTGAAACCACTCTGTATCACTATTAAAAGGACATTCTCAACCATGTATATGTTCATGCTGGAGGTTTCAGAGACCACTTCTGGGTTCTTCCATCCAGCCTAGTCTCTCATTCAATGGCAGGGTATCCTGCGGGACAGCCATTTCACCTGGTACCAAGTCATGGCATGACACTATTCAGTAGTCTTATCTTGTCTTCCCTGGGGTATCCACTGGCAGGTCCTGAAGATCTTGCTATTAGGAGTGGGGAAGCTCTGTCAACAGGCATTCTCTGAAGACTACGATGTCAGAGGAAGAATGGCCTGAGCATTCCTATGTTTCTGGGGAGCTGGTGAAGTGAGACAGGAGAATCAGAACTTGCGGAGGGCCAGAGGTGTGGTAAGAGAAAAAACAGAACTTGCTAGGCATAGATCTGGAGGGTGAAAACAGGTTGCCAGGGTGCCTAAACCTAAACGGGAACACTGACAAGCTGTGGGGGCTCTCCTAGGAATCCTTTTTTAACATCACCAGACTTTGGGAAGAGAATCTCAGCTTTCATAAAAACATTCCTGACAGCGACAGCCCTGGAAATGTAAACCAGTGTATCATGTAAATTCAGTGCTGTGGAGGAAAGGACCAAGCAGCAGGCCTTTGCTTTTGCACCAGGAAGCTGAGAGGAGCTTGAAGACCTCTCACACAAATGCCATGCTTTTTATATAAAATGAGTTGGGTAAGTGTGACGTGGATCCCAAAGAATCAGCTCACTCACCCACCCAAAAATTCTTAGTCCAGCCCTACCCACAACAGCATGATCACGACAGATGAATCAGTTACATCTGGGGTGGGGCAGCAAACATTTTTTCATAGGCCCAACCAAAAATGCCCAGACCAGTTCCTGACTTGAAAACTGTTATCGCTGTCTGAGGCTGGGCCTGAGCCGGTTTCTGCTCATTCAGGAAACTGCTGAATGCTGTAACTGCAATAGTTGCTGCAAGGGGTAACCCTCTTGTGTCACACAGCAGTGCTGCCATGAGTGCATGACTGTTATGCCGGGGGTTCTTGATGCCAAATGGCAGAGGGCACAGGGTCCCTGAGAGTCACAGGGATCCCCAGGGGTCTGGCATCTACATACTAGTTAGCTAACTTGAGATAAGAACACACCTTTTTTCATAGTAAAGACAAGGCCTTACTGAAGATATTGCATATATAGCAGGCACCAGAGCACTGCATGAGCATATCACCTGGATGGTGCAGATGAACCAGGAAGTGTCAAAATAGAAATAAAACCACTGATGAACAAGCCCTGTGAAAATATTGATGAGAACCAAAAATTGGCTTTGACAATTTTGACTAATTCAGGTTTCTGTGGTCCAGCTAGTAACCAGAGTACGTTAAAGGAAGTGTTTAAATGTAGGACTGTGACAGGGTCTACCTGGCCCTGATGCCCCCTGCTGTAGGCCGTGTGGTCCTACCACACCCCGTACCTGGCCCTGATGCCCCCTGCTGTAGGCCGTGTGGTCCTACCACACCCCGTCCCAGAAAGGAGCAGTGGAGGTGAGTTCTCCACGCTGCATAGAGAGGATCCAGGAGAAGCAGCCAATCAGGGAGAGGCTACAAGAAGCAGTCAGTCAAGGTCCAGCAGACTCACATAAAAGAAGCTGCAGGGCCAGAGTCATTCAGTTGCGGCCTGGAGCCTAAGAAGCGGTGACGGAACTCCTAGTGGGCTGAAGGAACTGCAGGACCATGGACAGAGCATTTGCTGGCAGGGACCAGGGGAGCGAGAAGGAACTCCTGGCTGGCTGCTGTGACTGAAGATAGAAGAACCATACGACAAGGGTGAAGCAGAAGGTGAAGTGCTGGTGCCTGTGGGAAATGGCCCAGGAAATTGTGGCAAAATAGTGACTGGATAAAGTCACTGCTATTCATAGGGTCCCTAGCCTGGGACCTGGAGAAGTGGGCGGGCCTGAATCTCCCTCCCCCCCCCCCCACATGCGGAGTGGCCTAAACCCAAAGAGAGGAGTTTAACAGGCCCAGAGAAACAGGCCGAAGACCCTAAAGAAAGTCAGCATTAGTGGACTCTGATACACCCCTGGCAAGGTACCAAGTCAGCTGGAGTCAAGTATCAAAGGGGTAGCCGTGTTAGTCTGGATCTGTAAAAGCAGCAAAGAGTCCTGTGGCACCTTATAGACTAACAGACGTATTGGAGCATGAGCTTTCATGGGTGAATACCCACTTCTTCGGATACATGTAGTGGAAATTTCCAGAGGCAGGTATTTCCAGAGGCAGCACTCAGCTGGAGTGTTGGGGTCAGAGACCAGCCACCAGAGGTCAAGAGTCTCCTGGGAGGAAGCCCTGGGGGCACAGCCCCATACCAAGGACGAAAGAAAATTGAAAGGTAGCTAGGAAGGGGTTATAGACATTAGTAACGGAGGGTCTGGTGACAGATCCTATTGGACTAATTGAGGACTGACTGTTTAAGGGACTGAGCCCAGGGAGGGCTGCAACAAGAGATGTTCCAGCCGTGGGGTACTAGGATAGCCCCTGTTGGAATCTTTACCCAGGAAGGGGTGTTTTGGTTTGTTTCACATACAGACTGCATGTGACTCGGCGGGAGAGCTGAGTCGCTAGAAAACTTGCCTGAGCAGGTGAAAACTGCCAGCAGGGGTCACTGTAGACAGGCAGAGCACAGCCTAGAAGAGAGTGCAGACACAAACCCAGCCAAGGAGGTTCTCGTGAGAGGTGGTGTCACCCCATTACAAGGACCTAATAGTGCCCTTTCCGGCCTCATCTTCCCTATGGAAAAAATGCATTTAGACCATTGGCACAAGTAGTAGACATGTGTTAGCTGGTAGAGGTAAACCCTAAATTTTCCCCTAGGGATTACCTTGACCCTATGTTAAAACTACAAGTGTCTTGTCTAAACTAGGATTTTAGCATGTTATCAAATGTGTTAAAAAGACCTCTTTTATTAGTGTAGACATAGTCTCAGTTTTTTGCAAGTGTCCTCTTCCCCAATTCATCCCTGATGCTAATTCTACCATTTTTCAGTTATTAGATACAAGATTAAGTCATGTGTAAAGAACCTCCTGCTTTAGCTGTGCAACTCAGCCCTTATTTCCTAAACGTCCTGTTTCTTGCTCTCTAGTTCATACAAATTGTTTTAGAGTTAACAAACTCCTGAATTCTATTGCATGTATTTCAGCTACTTGTTTATTTCCTTTTACCAGTCCGTTGTGCTGCTTTTCATGATGATACTGGAGTCCTTGGTTTTGTCTAGTGCTATGGTACCTCCAAGCTGTGGCCAGTCAGAGAGAAGTTAGTACTTGGACTGTTAGCACCAGCACTGATTACAGAAACTGCTGAGTACTGTGGCATATTAACAACTGCATGGAAAACACTTCCAGTTGTTTGTATTAGTGCTACATAGTGAAACAGGGTTCTCATCATATAACAGTGTGGGGGGCTCTGAATGAATAGTTGGGCAAGGAAACCTCCTTGATTTTTATGAGTTGAAGGTCACACTTTTGGAAAGGTAATTTTTCATTATGTCCTTGTTTATCCATCTTAGGACCCACTTCTGTGAGGTACTGAGCACCTTATGCCAGGTGCTGAGTGGCCTAAACTCCAATTTAAATCTATAGGAGGTAAGGGGTGCTGAGCACCTCAAGAATCAAGCCATTAGACATTTGTAATGTGCCCATGACCTTGGTTTCTAGGCACCCAATACAAAATTATGAATATGCATAAAGCTTACCCATAAACAATACTCTGCACCACCCCTTGGGTTAGCAGCTTTTCTTTTGTTCACTCTCACCTGTTCTCATTTTCTCCGCAGTCTTTTCTAGCGATCTCACAGACACTGGCTTCTAATTTTCCCCAGGGGTGCTCAGCCTCCGGCCCTGCCCCACTCCACACCTTCCCCCAAAGCCCCAGCTCCACCCCTGCCCCACCTCTTGAACATGCCACGTCCCCGCTCCTCCCCCTCCCTCCCAGCACCTCCTGAACGCCATGGAACAGCTATTCCGGAACAGCTGGGAGAGAGGGGGAGGAGAGGGAAGGGAGCTTGGTTGCCAGTGGGTGCTTTTCTCCATGGGTGTTCCAGCCCTGGAGCACTCCTGGAGTTGGCACCTATGAGCGATCTAGTTGTTTATTTTGCACCCATAATTGTACAGGCTATAACAGAATTATAAGTAAAATAATTCAGTCCAAAAGAGGTGTATTCACCACATAAGAACATAAGAACATAAGAAAGGCCGTACTGGGTCAGACCAAAGGTCCATCTAGCCCAGTATCTGTCTACCGACAGTGGCCAATGCCAGGTGCCCCAGAGGGAGTGAACCTAACAGGCAATGATCAAGTGATCTCTCTCCTGCCATCCATCTCCATCCTCTGACGAACAGAGGCTAGGGACACCATTCTTACCCATCCTGGCTAATAGCCATTTATGGACTTAGCCACCATGAATTTATCCAGTCCCCTTTTAAACATTGTTATAGTCCTAGCCTTCACAACCTCCTCAGGTAAGGAGTTCCACAAGTTGACTGTGCGCTGCGTGAAGAAGAACTTCCTTTTATTTGTTTTAAACCTGCTGCCTATTAATTTCTTTTGGTGACCCCTAGTTCTTGTATTATGGGAATAAGTAAATAACTTTTCCTTATCCACTTTCTCAACATCACTCATGATTTTATATACCTCTATCATGTCCCCCCTTAGTCTTCTCTTTTCCAAACTGAAGAGTCCTAGCCTCTTTAATCTTTCCTCATATGGGACCCTCTCTAAACCCTTAATCATTTTAGTTGCTCTTTTCTGAACCTTTTCTAGTGCTAGAATATCTTTTTTGAGGTGAGGAGACCACATCTGTACACAGTATTCGAGATGTGAGCGAACCATGGATTTATATAAGGGCAATAATATATTCTCAGTCTTATTCTCTATCCCCTTTTTAATGATTCCTAACATCCTGTTTGCTTTTTTGACCGCCTCTGCACACTGCGTGGACATCTTTAGAGAACTATCCACGATGACGCCAAGATCTTTTTCCTGACTCGTTGTAGCTAAATTAGCCCCCATCATGATGTATGTATAGTTGGGGTTATTTTTTCCAATGTGCATTACTTTACATTTATCCACATTAAATTTCATTTGCCATTTTGTTGCCCAATCACTTAGTTTTGTGAGATCTTTTTGAAGTTCTTCACAATCTGCTTTGGTCTTAACTATCTTGAGTAGTTAAGATACTCATCTTTTCCACCACCTCATCTTTTCATTAAACAATTTGAATGTATAAGGACAGGACTTCTCATTTTACTGCAGGGGATGCTCACTGACCTATACAGTTTTGTGGGAATGTAAGTGTAAAGAGGTGACTTAGTTATTGTTCAGAAGTTGAAATAGATCTTGGTATTTAATATCACATTCATCACCAAAGGATCTGAGAACCTACCAAAAATGTGAAAATTATTAACTGAAACATGTTTAGTGATTAGGTTTTTGGTTGTCAGGAGTGGGTTTTTGTTATGTAGATGGCAAGACTGGGCTCATGTGGATTTCCAGTAGAAATTTATTCTATATCCTGAGATCTTACTGATCCACATACAGGCAAATAACATTAAATAATTTTATTAAAATTTACAAAGATAAAATCAATCTGTAGAACTCAGTTCCCCAGAAGAGGAGCTCTACTGGTAATGTATTAATGACATCTACAATGTTTTGCAAAAGTTACACACATCAGGAATAATTTGAGAAGGATTAGAAGTCCTTTAGCTGAAAGGGAAGGAAATCTATAAGGGCACAGAAGTGGAACAAATTCTAGAATTAAATTACAATGTCCCTGAATTTCCTGTTTGCATTTATCCAGTATTCAATTGTGATAGAATCATGGAAATCACAGTAGAATGGAAAACTTCCTATTATCTCCTACAATCCATACCTATGCTAGTGTCATTGTTTAGGACTGTGTATGTTTAGCACTGTCAGAATACATGCTGTACATACAAAGCATCTTACCCACCTTATGATCCCTTTCACACATGCATCTCTCCATCCAAAACTATTATTGCCTAATTCCCTCACCTCCTATCTGCAGAAACAGCATTAAGCACAAAGTAAAGGAAGCTTTGCGGCCCTGGATTTTTATTTATTTAGCCTGTGGATCTTGCTCTTTTGGACCACTGTTGTATGCAAGCTCAGTAACTCCCCAGCTCTACCTCCTTGTCTGGCAGCAGAACAGCTGTGGAGAAGGGAACCGATAACGTAATTCTCCCTCTCCCCTTTTCATGCAATGGGGAGGTCAAGGAAAAATGTGTTAAATAATCTGACCTCACCAAAGTGGGAGGCAACTCATGACCCAATTACCCATTCTAGTAGTCCTGGGTCTTATTCTTGTGTGGAAGCTCTACATAATATTGTGCTGCACATCTGAGGCAGGTCTCCCTGCATTTACTGTACACACTAAGTGATGCAATTTAAATTAGAATGGGCCTTCACTGTACAGCCCGCCTGTGGGGGATGGCGCCGAGAGGCCATGATGATTCGTGCACTGGAATTATGAAATAGATCAAATGAGATGCCTTTGTATTTCAGTAATATAAGCTCACTAAATGTGTTTAACCTCTTGTAACCCAGAGCCCTTATTTAACCCACAAGTACCTACCAAGTCAAAATAATAAATAAATAGGATTCATAATTACACTGAATGAAATCCGAAGTCCTAATCCAGTCTTTAAAGAATAACAACTTCAAACTTTGGCTCCTTGTCAATTATATTAATGATATCCGTTAACCTTCCAGTATCTTAAAGTGATTATTTTGTTTGCAATCAACTTTTTTTTTTTTTAAACCACCACCTGGATTTGGTTGTTTGTTCTAAAATAGTCTTTTAAGAGTACACAAATTTACATACAATTAGCTATGTTGGTCTGTGTACATGTCCTTTCCCCGTCCCTCACATCATCCACTCACTTCTAACTTCACAGCCCCTTAAGTGGTTGATGCAACAGTTATCTCTGATGTCACAATCTCACCATTTGGCAAGAAACTGTTTATAAGGTAGCTGCAAAGAGAGGTTAAGGAGACATGAAGAGAAGGAAGTGGAGAGGCAAAGGGTGGAAGAGGAGGAGCTACCTCTAAAATTACTAATCCACCAACCCATGAAGTGTTCACAGGTACCAACTCATCTACACATGTATAAGTCTTGTTTTCTGTGTCTCCTGTAAACATGCAAATTGTGTGCGGATTTTATGCTGTTTGTCCTGCACACTTCATATTTATGTCTCATGCACTTTCATTTCTGCTATCTGTTATTACCATTGGCAATGTAGCAAATGAGTTGGAAATTTATGAATGAAAATATCTGTTGTGATACATGCATTGTATGATTCTAACAATCTCCTCACTCCACAGAACTGTTCAGAAATGACTGAGCTTAATGGTGCAATCCCACAACATGGGCAATTTTTCATGGGTAAAAGCTAGTCCTATAATTAACTTGTAATGAAAAAATAATCAAATCACCATAAGGGGAAAATTAGTTGCATTTATCCAAAAATCATGGCCCCCATAGTTGCCACCAGTTGAGAAAGTTACAGGAAGATATAACTTGAAAATCTCACTGAGTGTTGCCATCTCAGCTCCTTCATGCATCTTTATTATCTTTTGAGCAGAGGAAGTTGCATGTAGCTTAGAAAAAGCCATTACTAGGGTATATGTTTCCATTCCATTTAAAGACAAGTTTTTTGTATAGCTGTTTGGCTCCATGCTGTCCCATTCTCAACTCACTCTTGTTGGGGCCAGGTCGGGGGGGTGGGGGGGGGAAGTGAGGATCTGCAGAAACCTTGTTTCGAGCCCTGTGAATCTTCAAGGAGGAATTCTCTTACTGCTGTTCTCTTAGGGCCCTCCTCCCAGCAGTGGCAGCATCACTCAGCACTAGTGCTTTGGGGTCCCCTCTGCTCGGACTCACAAAGCACAGTACTGAAATGCAGCATTAATTTACCTGTGCTTTTTACACCAACAGTGTGGAAAGGGAAACAGCCCTGTGCCAAGCCAGTGTCCTCTGTTCCTCACAGTTCAGACAGGCCATGTGGAGGACAGAGATGGCTACTCCAGAAGGGGAAGTGGACATCTCACATGGATACTTTATCCCTCTGCTCCCTATTCCCCAGGGCTTTTATCCACTGTTTTGCTGCATGCTCTACAGAAGATGGAAGCATGATGGGGAGAACTGGATGAATGTAACCAACAAATAACTATTTCACCCGGGATCCAGGAGTAGAATTTAACATTGCTGTTGTTATGACAAAGGAAAAAAAGAGCTTTAGACTCAGGGTTGGCTGGGGGTTTTGTACACAAGCACAGTCATCAATATTACCCCATGGCTCCACCCACCCCAAACAGCAGCAATCAATACTCAGCAGCAGCAGCAAAACCTTTCCCTCAGCAGCACAAATTGAACTGTACAAACAGCACCCACAAGCAACATTCAAGCTGTACCAGCACTCTCCCCTATGCCCACCTCCCCCATAGCACTTTCAAGCTCTTGAGACCCAACTTCCCAGCTACAGGAAACAGTATGCATGAGCAGCAACACTAACCTTCCTCGCACAAGTTTCCTACAGCAGCCCCTTCTCCTAGAAGCACCCACTTTATTCCAATAATGAAGAAGCTACGCAAGTGTTAGCAAAGCTAAAACTGCTCTGTAGTCTTCATCACCAGTAGATACAATATTGCACAGTGGGTTTGATGTAATCATTTGTCACTACCACATGACTGATTTGGTAGCAGATGATTTCTCAGCCATATCTCTCCTTTGTCTCAGGGTTCTACACCTGTATGTTTTTTTTTATTTAACCCTTTAATGTACACTATATCTAGAAAAGCAGGTATCTCAAGCTCCAGCACCTGTGCCATGAATTTAAAAATTCAGCATAATGAAACAAGACTAGAAGCTTCTCCTAACCCTAAACAACAACAAAAAAAGAACCATAACAAACTAAAACAGTACTTCACTTTGCCCACAAATGCCAGTCTGCATTACACCCTACCCTCTCCAAACGCCTGCATAAATAGAGTGGATCTTGCATCTGCCCCAAACTTCAACAGATTTGTGTTACTGGTGTGGGTTACAAAGTTGAGGGCTCCAAACAGATAATGTTCTGCTGGCAACTCCCTCTCTTTTATACTTTAAGCCATCGCAGTATTTGATGCGGGGGAGGGGGAAGAGGTCACTCAAGTAGCTAGATCACAAGTCATTTCAGGCTTTATAGGATAACACTAACACCTTAAATTCAACGGGAAACTAATAGGTAGCCAGTGCAGATTCTGATGAACTGGTGCTCTCAACAAGATGCACTGCTTTATAAGTGAGCTGCTGCATTCAGTTTCCAGGCTGATTTAAGGTGAAATTTAGTCTTGAGAAGACAAAAGCATAGATTATAGTAGCAAGGTTTGCAACTAAAAGAAACAATTATATCCCCCAGGCCTGTTGGAGACTGAGGAGAGTTTTCTTGATCACTGCTGTACATGATGTAACAATACCCCCAGCTTGCAAACTCTGATTACAAAGGGCTAGCATAAACCCTCCAATGAAGGATCAAAATAACCCTTGCCATATCTTCCAGTTCTTTCTCTCAGCCTATCAGCATCATGTCAGTCTTATCCAGTGAGCTTCATGCAACCAGCTCTCATCCATGCCGAAGTCTCAAGTAGGCACTGGCTAGGGTTCAGCAGCAGTGGCTCAACTGGATAAGATATAAGTGATGCAGGAAGCGCATCTATATTTAATGTTGCCTGACACTTTCCAGCATAAGATTCTGTTTTCAGTTGTTTATAATTTTGCTAAACTTATGCTGACTAAGGCTGAAATTTTCCATGCAAGGTGTCTGCCTCAGGCTGAATGTTTTTGGCAAATTTCAGTTAGAATGGTTCAGCCATTTCTCAGAATGAGATTAAGGACAAATACCTGTTTTTCACATGTTAACAACAGCCTTACAACCGTTTCACTGAGAAGCTCTAGCATCTCAGGCATCAGAGCAGGGCCTTGAATTTGGCACAGGGGTCACCCTCATTTTGAGGATGTACCTTTTGCTGTTCTTGTGAAAATCCACCTAAATTTGGCCAAGTTATAAGCCTCTGAAACATCTCAGTTCACACACGCTCAGTAGAGATTTATTAGAGCTTGGCAGCTACATTCTCTGAAGATTCTTTTTACACTGAGCATATTCCACCCCTCACAACTTCTAAGTGTCAACCAGACTGTGCACATACCATCCTCACATGGTAACTGAGCATGCTCAATCCTGGGGCAAGAGGGACTGAGCAGAAATTTACCTGCTATTGTTCCTGGCTGCTAGGGACTGTTATGGTGCCAGAACTGAGGTCATGGAGCCAGTCTCTCCTGTTGTCTGAGTGTTCCCCTTGGTGGAACCCAAGCAGTGTGGAAGAGAGCAACCAGATTCAACTGTAGTGGGGTGAAGAACAGGGAGACAGGAAGGGGGGGTTAGGAGCAAGAATCAGGAGAGGGGATGGGGCATGGGCATAAGCAGAGTGGGGTAGGAGAGGGTGGGAGAAGAGGTGTAATAGCTGGAATGGAGGCAGAGAGGCATTAGGAGAGAGAAGAAAGGAACAGGGAGATGGGAACATGACAGAGCAGAGGGAGGGGAAGACAGGAGCAGAAAGGGATAGGGAAAGGCTGGGGAAGCAGGGTTAAAAAGGTCTGTAACCACTACAGCACATTCCCTTACAGAACTTGGAATTAAACCCACAATTCCTGGGTCTCAACATTCCTTTACTGTGTAGCAAAAGGCTGGGAAACCCACTGGCAATGTGTGTGTCCCCATCCTCCTCTAGATGCAGAGGCACACAGGAAAATAACAGTCTTTTACTGCTACCCATTACTCCATTAGCTCAAGTGGCAGAGGACTGTGCTGCAGATCTAAATATCCCAACTATGCTGAGTGTGCACTGGGGGAGGGAGTCAGCATACTTCCACATGGTGAAATGTTTGTTTTTTCAATTTTTAAGTTTTCAAAAAACATAGGAAATCATTTAAAAAACTCCTGCACTTTGAATACTGCATGCAGTTCTGGTCACCCCCTCTCAAAAAAGATACATTAGAATTGGGAAAGGTACAGAGAAGGGCAATAAAAATAATTAGGGGTATGGAACAGCTTCCATCTGAAGAGAAATTAAAAAGACTGGGACTTTTCAGCTTGGAAAAGAAACAGCTAAGAGGGGATATGATAGAGGTCTATAAAAATCATGAATGGTGTAGAGAAAGTGAATAAGGAAATGTTATTTACTCCTTCACGTAATACAAGAATCCGGGGTCACCCAATGAAATTAATAGGCAGCAGGTTTAAACAAACAAAAGGGAATGCTTCTTTAGACAAAGCACAGTCAACCTGTGAACTTCGTCACGAGGAGATGTTGTGAAGGCCAAAACTATAACAGGGTTCACAAAAGAACTTAGATAAATTCTCAGTGGTTTGAGCATTGGCCTGCTAAACCCAGGGTTATGAGCTCGATGCTTGAGGGGGCCATTTAGGGATCTGGGGCAAAAATCTGTCTGGGGATTGGTCCTGCTTTGAGCAGGGGATTGGACTAGATGACCTCCTGAGGTCCCTTCCAACCCTGATATTCTATGATTCTATGGACGATAGGTCCATCAATAGCTATTAGCTAAGATGGTCAGGTATGCAACCACATGCTCTGAATGTTGCTAGCCTCTGTTTGCCAGAAGTTGAGAGAGGACAACAGGGGACGGATCACTTGATGATTGCATGTTCTCTTCATTCCCTCTGAAGTATCTGGCATTGGCCACTGTCGGAAGACAGGATTCTGGGCTAGATGGATCATTGGTCTGGCCCAGTATGGCTGTTCTTATGCTCTTAAAAGAGCATTATTAAAGTTGCAAAGTTAAGCACTTCAAAGTTAGGAAATGCCAGAATTAACATTGCTCATGTGACTTTAATTTAGCCCCCGGTGCATATGCATTATGAGACAATCCTTAATTATATGATCACGTACTATTTTTTCCACAAGACTCTTCTTTCATTCACTGCAAATGCTGGATCTGCTCTGGGAATTAATCATGGTTGTGTAGTGATTGAGGCTACTGACTTCACATAGGCCTCGTTTAATTTGTTGCAGAAATTGGAACGAGTGTGTCTATTGTGGACCTGGGGGGGGATGGTGGGCCTAAGCCCGCACATAGCTAAAGGCCTTCCCCCTCATCTGAGGGGAAAGGACAAGTCGACCTGGGCCACAAACGAACACTGGTGACAACAAATAAAAAAACAGGGGTGGGAGTGAAGGTCATAGGATAAAAATCTGGTAACCAGAAGAGGACACTGAGCAGAGAGCCCCCAACAGCACCCTCTGCTTCTCAAAGGCATCAATGAATTCAGTGAACACTGCCCAGAGGAAATCTGCTTGGAGGAGTCACTGTACAAGGAAACGGAAATAGGCCCTACAGTTGCAGAGCACCTCCACTCCCACCCCATCCAACTTCCTTTGGAAGATGTGTAGTGAATGAGGCAGAGAACTTCAGGAAGAGAAAGGAGGGTCTCAAAGTTAAGGCAGTTGAATGCCATCCTGAGAACTAGATCTCTGCTTCTGCCAGAGTTCTTATGGGATACTGAGAAATTACACCGTTTTCATTGGTGGCCATTGTGTGTTCTTCATTTTCTGGATGTTAATTTTGAGACAGCTGAGGTCTGATTTGCAGACGTGTTGACCATTCACAACTGCAACTGAGAACAATGGGAGCTCTGCTCTGAACACAAAGTGCTATTTAGTGCTAAGTACTCTGAAAAATCAGGACCTGCGTGTCTCAAATTGGGCACCCAAAATTGTTAACTTTTTTTACTTTTATCTCCATATCTCATTTTCTCATCTGTAAAATGGGGACAAACAATAACAGCTCACGTCACAAGAAGGTTTTGAAGATAAACTCGTTAAAGTTTGTTAAGAACTAAGCTATGACAATGACAGCATCATAGAAAAGCCCATGAGGAAATTAACAATTCTGTATTCAGTGCAGAGTTTGGGTGGCATGCACTAAACAATGCATGGGACCACACACTGAATGATAAGGATGAAAAGAAATATTGAATAGTTACCCATTCTCTGAACACCGTCCTCCCAGTGCACTGACTAGGTCAGGGTCCTGTGGAAAAACAGTATGTGATCATGTAATTAAGAAGTGTATCATAATGCATACACAGAAGAGGACCAAATTAAAGTTGCATGGGCAACCTTAATTTGGGCATTTCCTAACCTTTTTGAGTTGGGCCATTGAATAAAGATAGCTTGGATTAACCCAACTGTCATAATTCAAAATCCACTGAACAGCACTTTGCAGACATTTGTCTGTCTCCTTCAGAGCCATGATATAAGAATTCAAAAAGCTTTTGTAGTGCACTTGGTCAGTTTCAGCCCATGACTTCGGTCACTGGTGTTCTAACAGTCTTCACTCTCACGTCATCTGTAAATCAAGGTGATCAGTGAGGACATAACTGAAGACGAGGGCACTAAGGCCATCCCATCAATGGCTGAAAATAGTAGATTAACATAAATCCTACCAAGTCCCGAAGTCTGTTGAATGTGTCATATCTTCCCTTTGGGCCTTCTGGAAGAGTTCCCATTCCATTAACTTCATAGGGTGTATTATCAACCAGTCCCTTGTGGAGAATAGATGTGTCCCAAACTCAAACCACAAGAGTTAGGTAATGATTAGTCCATGACATAGATTTAATATCCAAATGCCTAATCTCCAGTCCTAGCCACACAATAAATCAAGAATTTGAGACAATAATTCCTTCATCTCCATGGTATCCATGAAATCCTGAGCTGATATAGAAAACTCATCATCTGAGATGGATGTTTAAGTTACTGAGCGTTGTCATCTTTGACGATTCCAAAACCACTGTGGTGAGAAACTGTATTAGCTCATGCAGGGACTTTGCAATGCAGCAGGATGATTTCCCCATTAGAATAAATCCCAGGACTCACACAAGTATGTATTTAATTCAGCTTTGAGGTAGGAGACCTCCTGCATTTCAGATTGGCTACAAAGAACACATCCACAGTATCTCTTCGTCACTTCCTCTTAGGCTCATGCTGTACCCAATGCTTGTCTAGAATCAACTATGCCAAAACTTGTCCAGCAGGATCATTCAATCAGCATTTAAGAAATGCATGCAAGACTGGTGGGGCAGAGGTCATCTTTAATTAAATCATGGACAGATGACACTTTATTAACCATCAATCTTATATATAACAGCATGTATAAGCATAAGATTGGAATATTTGTCCACCAATACCCCCAACCTCTAGATGAACCAATGGAATAGAAACTAAACAATTTCTTGTTTAAACCAGGATTTCTTCCTGCCTTGTCTCCCCAACCCATTACCACAGGGATCAAAGAACCCTAAGCTTTACAACCAAGCCCCTCATTCCAAGCCTTTGTATCCACAGTGCACAGCACAGCTGTTCCACCTTCTTGGACACCCTGAAGGGACATATTCTGACAACCAGCTATGGCAGTTAAGGATCTCCAGGGCTGGCTGCAAAACCCATTTCTATTAATCCCCTATCTTCCAATCAGCAGAGAGAAAAAAATCCATCCCTCCTTCCCTTTTCCTGAGGCTCTTGCCTTTATACTAAAGATTACCAAACATCTTCAAAATGCCATCATTAGGTTAAGAAACAGGGAGGAATTTATCCCAACCCCTCTCCTACCTTTTTTCTCCCTGGCCCCTCCTCTTACTCCAGGAAACTCCTCCTACCCCAGACCAACCCCTCCAAAAGACATTACTCCCTCCATCATGAGTGTCTAACTGCTGGCAAGAGAGGTGTTCTTGTCTGCATCATCAACCCCATGCTTCTGCCCCTGAGAGGTCAAAGATTGGTGACAAGGCCTAAAATCAAGGAAAACTCAATCCACTATTTTTTATTTGTCCTATGGATCTTTCACCTCCACCTAAGGAAAAAGATAAACTTATCCACTCAAGTCTACACCCCTCTTGAAATACCCCCTCATCAACTATCCCCACAAAATCCACAAGAGAAAAAAAAGCCTAAAAACCTTGCTCATTTACTTCTCCTGCTGATCATCATCAAAACCCAGGACAGAAACAGACTATTGTTGAGGTGGAGGAGAAAATAATTTTTGAATTTTTAAAGCTTCTTTCATTCCCTCACATCTCCCACTCATCCCCCCAACACATTCTAACTCCCATCTACCAACCAGCAACACATACTCATTCTGCACACCTCCCAACAGCTATCTATTATTTCCCCAAGCACATCTGCACCAAATCTGTCCAGCATCACCCACCCATTTCTCTCACACTTACCTGTAGAGTAAACCCTATTGTCTAGCAATACCATTCACCACCCCATGCATCCCAGAAGCCACCAATGCCTATAACAGCTCCCAACTACCCCAGAACCCATCTCCAGCAGCTCACTGGCCCTTCAATACCCACTGCCATATCCTCAGTAGCATTCTGAACCCCAGTACCTACTTCCACAGCACCCTAAACTTCCAACAGCACTAACACTTAACTAGCCTTCACATCCACCTCCCTACCCTCCAGTCATAACTCTCTCAGTACATTCCATCACTTCTACCCACCCACTGCAGCACCTACCCCAGCTCCCCTCTATCCGTGCACGCTTCCCCGTGCAACACCCACCCCCAGTTCCCCTCTAACAGTGCACCCTCCCCCCTCAGCAACCACCCAGTTCCCCTCTATCAGTGTATGCGCCCCCCTCAGCATCCATCCTCCAGCTCTCCCTCTATTAGTGCATGCTGCACCCTCAGCACCACCCCCACTTCCCTATCAGTCCACACTCACCCCTCAGCATCTATCCTCCAGCTCCCTTCTACCAATGCACGCTCCCCCCTCAACACCCATCTATCAGTGCACACTTCCTTGTGCAACATCCAAGCCCAGCTCTGCTCTATCAGCGCTCCCCCCTCAGTAACCCCCCCAGCTCGCCTCTATCAGTGCATGCTCCTCCCTCAGCATCCATCCTCCAGCTCCCTTCTATCAGTGCATGCTTCCCTGTACAACACCCACGCCCTGCTCCCCTCTATCAGTGCGTGCTCCCCCCTCAGCACTCACCCCCAGCTCCCCTCTATCAGTGCACGCTCCCCCTTGTAACACCCACCCTCTATCGGTGCACACTCCCCCTCAGCACTCACCCCCAGCTCCCCTCTATCGGTGCACGCTCCCCCGAGCAACACCCCAGCTTCCCACGCTCCCACCCGCTCTCCGGCCTCCGAGTCTCCCTCTCCCCCTCCCAACCGCAGCAGCACGAGCCGCCCCAGCCGCGCCCCCGCACTGTCTCGTGCCGCGCCCAGACTTGGCTCTCAGTGCCAGAGCAGGGCGTGGAAGGGAGAGGGGGTTGTAGCAGTATCACCATGGTGACAGTGACGTCAGCTCACCCTGGATCTAATTGGAGGAAACCCCGTGGCCCCAGCCGCAGCCCACGGGCCAACCGAGCTTGCGCCCTGCCTGTGCCCTCCCCCGCGACGGCGCGCTAAGTCTTGATTGGCTAATAGCACGCGGAGGGTGGGCCCCGGCTCGGAGCAGGCGTTCGGATTGGCCGTGTGAGCGCGGGTCTGGCAGCGGGTAGGGTTGCTTGTGCCAACGCCCTTTAGCGCTGGCTCTCGCTTGAGACGGGAGCGGCTCTTTCTCCTCGCCCCAGCCCCGAGCGGAGCGCACCCGATCTAGCGGCGCCAGCCGGCTTGGCCTAGCGGAGCAGACCCAGGTGAGTGGGGGCCGAGGTCGGCCACGGGTATGAGAGGGGTCGCCGCGTCCTCCATTTTGTGAGAGCGGCGCGGAGTCCTCAGCCGCGTCGGGGAGCGGGAGATGCCGCCAGCGCCGCCGCCATTTCACGCCCAGCGGGGCTGCCGGGACACCACGCTTTCCCCTTCGTCCGGGCCCCCCTGGGGGGCAGCTCCTCCTGCCTACCCGGGCAGGGGTCGTGCCCTGCCCCGGAGAGAGCTGCCGAGCCCCGTTCTCCCTGGGAGACCGCCGGGCCGGGCCCAAGGCGTGGACAGAGTTGCTTCTCCCCCGCCCGCTCCGGCCTGAGCCTGCAGACCCCACCCACCCTGCCTGAGCGAGTCCTGTTCGCCGCGCCCCCCCCGGGGGATGGGACTCCCCCGTCCCCGCCCTCTCCCGAGGGATAGAGTCTCGGTGTCCGCCGTCCCCCCCCCTGGAGACTCGGCTAGGGGCTTCCCCGCGTGGAACGTGAAGCCGCCTTCCCCCCTTGCCTCGCGCTGGGGACGCGGATCCGCTTGCCCCAGTCCCGGCGCCTGATCCCCTCTCTTTGCTCTAGGGAAAGGCTCCCCGTGGTCTCCCGGCCTCGTCCCGCGCCCCCTCCTTCGCCAAGGGACAAAGGTTCCCTTATTCTGTCTCCTCATCTCAGGGACACCCCCCCCCGGGCCCCACGTGTCTGCCCAATCCGCCCGGAACGGGCGCCCCTCCCGATGCCCCTGCTTGCCCTGCGGGAACACGGATTGCTACCCCTGTCCTCAGATTCTCTCTTTTTGAGGCCATTGTGTTCCCAGACACACACTAGGTAACCGCCTTCTCCTCCCCGTGTCCTCTGGGCCTGTTCGTCCTCCTGTGTCTGCCCTGGGGCTGGTGGTTCTTTTACTGCCCCTCTCTAGTGCTCCCACCTTCAAGGCAAACCACTCTGACCCCCACGCCTAGAGGGAAGGGTTTGGGCACGGCTCCTGGGGATGGCCCCTTTGGGTTAATGACTTCCAGCCGTCTGTTTCTTCCCCTCCCCCCTCTAATATCTTGACTAACCGCAGGCTGCAAGCCCTGCTAGTGCACACAGGGGTGAGAGGGAGGAAAGTGGAGGTGGAGACAAAAGCCATTCTGAGGAGGCTGGAGTGCCTCTTTCCACCATCTGGTCTCTAGATTGGTCTCCTGTGGGGAGAGATTGTGTTATCTTTTTTCCTGTCTTGGTGGTCTGGGTTATTAACCTTCCTTAGAGGCTCTGGAGATGGGTGCACTTCCCCTCTCCTGTAACCAATTCCCTGTGAAATGGGCTGGTTGTATAGGCCTAGGATTCTTCATTCCAGGATAGCTCTTGGGGTGGTGCAGTGGTGGGGACCCCGTGTGGCCTGTGATTCTTGGTTCCTGGGGAGATGGTTTGTTTCGTGTCTTCTCAGTTTTGGGGAGGGGCAAAGTGTGGTGTTTTGCAGCTCTTGGCTCCCAGAGACATGGCTAATCTGTTTCCTCCCTTGCAGGTTTTGAGGTGCCTTTTCCTCTTGACAGTGTGACAGCCCTAGCCTCTCCTTCTGCCTTGCTGTGCTTTCCCCACTGCCAGCCACCATGGAGAAGACCGAGATGATCCAGAAAGCCAAGCTGGCTGAGCAGGCTGAGCGCTATGATGATATGGCCACCTGCATGAAGGCAGTAACCGAACAGGGTGCTGAGTTATCCAACGAGGAGCGCAACCTGCTCTCGGTGGCCTACAAGAACGTAGTGGGGGGGCGGCGCTCTGCCTGGAGGGTCATCTCTAGCATTGAGCAGAAAACAGACACCAACGACAAGAAGATGCAGCTTGTCAAGGACTATCGGGAGAAGGTGGAGTCTGAGCTCAGGTCCATCTGCACCACTGTGCTGGTGAGTTGAGGAACTGGGGATACATCTCGTAACCCTTGACGCACAAGAGATCTGTACATACCTCTGTGCTTGGGAGTGAGATCGTAGGTTTGGGTGTGGGAGATCTATGTGTGACACTATGTTGGAGTGTGGGGTAAGCCATTGCACCACTCGACTGAAGGATGCAGGG
Source organism: Emys orbicularis (assembly GCF_028017835.1). Classification (NCBI taxonomy): domain Eukaryota; kingdom Metazoa; phylum Chordata; order Testudines; family Emydidae; genus Emys; species Emys orbicularis. Next base: position 33,662,375 of record NC_088685.1, read on the forward strand.
ATGTTGTTATGGTGAAGTGTGGGAAAGGAGCATGGAGGCGGGGGTGAGATCAATATGCAGCACTATCTTGTAGTTATGGGGGCTATAGGAGGATTTGAGCTCAAGTTTGTCTGCACCATCATGTAAGTACGCTCATCTGTCTGCAGTAACAGGGTTGGAAGGAAAAACAAGAAAGCTTCTTTCTTCCTTTTGTGGTTCTTGATTAATAAAACAGTTGTAAGCATCCAGATTAGACCAAGTGATAACTGAATTATCTGCTTTGGTGTGCTCAGTGGGGTGGTGGTCACAAACTTCTGTTACTTCAGTCAAGAGGAGACTTGTAAGAAGTTGAATAGCTTTAGAGGGGGTCTTGAATAAAATGTGTATATTATATTGTATAAAATATAAAAAGTCATCTTCAGTGAAGATGTAAATATTAAATCTGTAGAAAATTAGGCTTTGTTTACTTGCAGATGTACTCTTCAGACTGCCTTGTGTGGTAGAGATGCAGTCGTGGAATAATGCAAAACTACAAAGATTTAAGCTTGTAAGAGGTACTGCAGATGAATATTAATACTAGAGTACAGAAATGCCTATATATATTTATTGGGGGACGACGACAGTGCCCATGTCTTCTAGATGTTCGCAATGGTGCAAATATACTGCATTACAGTGGGGGCTCAATCTGTATCAGCAGTGCAGAAGGTGCAGCACCCTATTCCACATGATCAATGAAAGTTCTGGCTGCAGAAAGCTAGATGTGTAATGCAGTTGGAAACATGTAGCAAATAATCTTGAATACTTTATTACCAATGTAATGATAAAATAACATTTCAAGTGGTATCTAATATTTCAGGCATCTTAGGACAAGAGTATTCTCGGCTCTCTATGAGCTAAGATCAAGCGTAGTATCTGTTCTTATCAGTTCTTACAAATAAACAAGTATTTCTAGTTTAGCCAGGAGGTAAACTTGTACTCACTTGGATTAGGAGACTTGTATTTATTGCTGTCTCTTTCAGTAGTAATTGAGAAGCAAAATCAAGCTAAGAATTCTAGCTCATCTGACAAGGGGGAACATCTTCCTGGATTGTGTGGAAATACTTACACGTTCCAATGTTTGCTGCCACCTAGAATTTTTTTTCTGAATTAAAAATGTGGTCTAACAATTCTAAGCAGTTTTCTTATAAAGATTTATTTGAAACTACTTAGTAAATCAGTCAAGACAATGACTACTTTTTCCTTAATACACTTAAAGGGTATTTCATTTCTTAAAAAAAACTTCTACTGTTTCAGGCATGGTTAAAACTTGCTAAAGCTTCATTTTTTTAAATATAGTATGACTCATAAACCACAGGTTTAGACTGATTCTTGTTTCCTGTGACAGAATTCTAATTAGACTTACTGATGTGTTGCCAATATTTTACAATGGGGCTCCCTCAAATCATCTCTCCTCTTCTGTGATCCAATCTAGCTACCAATGTGTTGGGATTCATACACCCAACCAACCCTCCAAACTTTGAGACTTTTACCCCCTTGTGCCCTTTACTTCCTGTCAAATTGAATTCTCAAGAGGTTTTGTGATAAACCGTCTCATCCTGTTTTGTTACTTCATCTTAATAGATGCTTCTATAAGTGGTCTAGTGCAGGGGTGGCCAACCTGTGGCTGCAGAGCCACAAGTGGCTCTTCAGAAGTTAATATGCAGCTCCTTGTATAGGAACTGACTCTGGGGCCGGAGCTACAGGCACCAACTTTCCAATGTGCTGGGGGGTGCTCACTGCTCAACCCCTGGCTCTGCCACAGGCCCTGCCCCCACTCCACCGCTTCCTGACCTCTCCCTTGAACCTGCCATGCCCTCGCTCCTCCCCCTCCCCCCCCAGAGCCTCCTGCTTGCCACGAAACAGCTGAGCAGGCAGTGTGGGGAAGGGGGGGGGTGCTGATCGGTGGGGGGAGCTGACATATTACTGTGGCTCTTTGGCAATGTACATTGGTAAATTCTGGCTCCTTCTCGGGCTCAGGTTGGCCACCCCTGATCTAGTGGCTCTGGAACTGAATGAGATGTGAGCATTGAGCCCTTTTGGGTCTTGTCTATGCTGAAGTTACCCTAATCAATTGGTCAGTAATTGATGTAGCGGCACTAGTGCAAATGTGTAATGTTCACAAAGGTGATGTTTGTGCGTATCCCAGTAAATTTATCCCAATTTCACTGCATGTGCTCCCTCTGCTCTCATCTGGGACCCCATTGGCAACTGCCTGCTTTCATTTGCCCGTAAAGTCTGCAGGAAGTAGTGAAGACAGAAACCTACAAAGCCACATGCTTTTCCTGTTCCCTGGCATCAGCAAAAACAAAGATGCACATCTTCCTGTAGTGGGGGAAAGGGGTTTATTATCCGCTTTCACTGCTAGCTGTGATACTGCTGCTTTCCCTCCCAGCACCATCTATAGTTTTACCCTATTTTCCTTTCCGTTACCTACTTCATTCTGCTACTCTGTCTGTTCCATGAGTCAGCAGCTGAAAGATTGAAACTGCCACTATAAAGAACAAATTTCCCAGTGCTTGCATATGAATTAGAGAAGGAACAAAAAGTGCTCTGGTGAGCCCCCTTCAGCACATCATAGCTTTTAATCAAATTTCAAAATAACTTGAAGTTATTCCTGGTTTCCAGGAACATTAAGTTCCTACTCTGGTAAGCTACCTCTTGGAGGTTATCACGTTAGTACAAAACTTCTCTGTAGTCTAGTCTGTGGTAAATGCAATAACTGCTTGCAAACAATATGGAAGGGTTCCTTGTCAGTCACTAAACTGTTGCGATCTAAAAAGGGTGGATATTTTGGGTGCAGTAGGTGGCTGCTATTACTCAGTTATGTTACTAACAAAAAAAGCTTTGTCGCTGTCTATACAGCTCAGCTTTCAGAAATTCATACATGCTGTTCTAGAAATCTGCATTTATAAATAATCTTAGCAGTATTTCGCATGCTGCAGTAGAACCTCAGAGTTACGAACACCAGAGTTATGAACTGACCGGTCAACCGCACACCTCATTTGGAATTGGAAGTATGCAATCAGACAGCTGCAATGACACCCCCCCAAAAAAAGGCAAATACAACATAGTGCTATGTTAGCCATAAACTACTTTAAAAAAAGTTTTAAAAAAATTTGACAAGGTAAGGAAACTGTTTCTGTGCTTATTTCATTTAAATTAAGATGGTTAAAAGCAGCATTTTTCTTCTGCATAGTAAAGTTTCAAAGCTGTATTAAGTCATTGTTCAGTTGTAGACATCTGAAAGAACAATAACATTTTGTTCAGAGTAACAAACAACCTCCATTCCTGAGGTGTTCATAACTCGAGGTTCTACTGTGGTTAAGTAACTAAAATGCTGTAACATAGTCTGACGTTCCTTTTTTCCCTAAAGAGTGCTCCAGCTCTCCTAGTTTAATAATAATAAAAAAAAATTACTTTACTATTCTTATCTCCACTGAAATGCTTCTACTGCAGGCCATTTAAAATTCTTAATTTCATTTTGACTTTATCTGCTCTCTTGCAAGCCATTCACATACAGCTCTCATCAGTGGACACAGAGCTGGTCACAACTGTGTGATAAGATGTTGTTGGTGCTAATTGTGTTCCAAAAGCAGAAGATGGAACTTAAAACAAGATAATCTTGATGAAGTTTCACAGGTGACAGGGGATTTAATCCTTCAGGCAAGAGAACGGTCATTGAAACAAAAGCATGGCCCAGTTACCATATGGATTTGGCAGAAAACTTGCAGTTTGAATGTCATTTGTTGCCCATAAGCTGAGAAATTTTCAGTAAAGCTGGTTGAATTGCTTGACTGTTCTACTGGATACTGTTGAATGACTAAAACTGTGGAATTTTCAAAAGTGCTTAAGTGATTTAGGAGCACAATTCCAAGTCACTGGAGTGCTTTTGAAGATCCCACAATTCCCCAGACTTGGAGGCCATGGAATTTAATTTCTATATAACTGATTCTAAAATTCTTTATTCATTATAAAGATAAAAGTAGGAGTTGTGGATTGTTTACTTTGAGTATGGTTAAATGTAGTGTTAAACTTGCATGGCATGCTCAAAGCTCTAGCACATGAACATTGCTACATTCGCAATCATCCAGTGCATCTTAATGGCTACAGCTTTCAGGTTTTTAAAAAATGGAATGCTTCCAAATGCACCATACTATGGAAAGCTGTGGTGCACCCTTTCTTTGAGAAGCAATTAAAGTGTAGTGTAGCAGAGTATAAACAGAGTATAAACAACAGTACAGTGGTGTCTGAGAACCTTTTGATTGCTACTTGCATGCTACTGATATCAGTATGGGTGTGCACATAACTCAGTTTCCTATCCTCTGCTTTCAGTGAGAGGTTACTATTTTGGAAAGTAGTATGAATGGGATAGAAAGGATAGACAATGCACCTTTAATATACATATGCAATTGTACAGTAGGAATCATAAAACTTCATCTTGTGAGAAATCTTTTCTACTTCAGATTGTACGTATAGGTTTCTTACAGGGTGGATTGATTTAAACCAAAAGGATTTAAATCGTCATTTTAAATCAGTAAGCAGGAAACCTTGGTTTAAATCTATTTACTTGTGTTTTGCACTTGTACTTTTTATTAGAGAGGCTGATTCTCATGGGTAACCATTAAAACATGTCACTCTGCAACTAAATTTGGTGCTTCTCTTTGCTAACCAGGAGTATACACTATATGTATTCCCATTTATTTAAGAAAGTAAATAGAATAACATTTTAACTAGGTTAATTTTTGGCTTGCAATTTGTGTCAATCTCTATTTGGTTGGAAATTCAAAATCAATTAGAAATGCACAAAAACAGCGTTTTTATTATTTATTTAGTAAAACTACCTTTAATGGATACACAATCTTTTCAATGTGTTTTGCATTTAAAACTTTTTTATTAAACAAAGGCAGTATTATCTGTAATTATTTAATTGAACTGATTGTATCTGATCACCATGTCCTTCAAGACTTTAGAACTAGTAGATCTCATCCCCTCTGTTCTTCTGATTGGTAGAAAAAAAACAAGCTTCCCTGCTTTTTCAACTGAATTGGTTTCTTGGCTGGTATGAGCTAGTAATTGAACTAATCTAGATGAGTAGACTGTAATTAAGAAGGAGTCTCCATGTGCAGAAGGAGGCTCCTGCTGCCAAAAGCCAGTTTAGCGCTTCAGATTCCAGTTTATTAGCCAGTGACTTTTTTAAAACTTGGCAACTACTGTGTACTTCTGAATAGTAATTTTTTTATTTAATTTAAATGACTTTAATAGATATCAGCTTAGTCCTCAACATAAGTTTTAAATTTCAAATTGAATTTTAATTAAAAAATTTAACAACTTTAGAATTATTTTTAAAATGCCTGTATTTAATTTAAATACCAATTTAAAAAAAATCTGACTTTAAGTCATTGATTTTTATCCACGTGTTGTTTTTTTTTTTTTTTTTATGGAATTCATTGAAATTTGAATCGGGAAGAACTGACACTGGTGTTGCTCAAGATTGATTTCCCACCCCCCTCTTTGTATCTGACCTAAGTGACATCATCTTATCGGTGTGATCTAATTTCATAGCATTTGAGTTCCATGCTGTGTATGTTATATTAATATCTAGAGAATGAATACTTAGATTTCAGGGCGCTTAAGAACTGTGTGTGAATGCTGGTTTATCAATAGGAGGTCTGAGAAACCACACTTGCTTTCTGCAGGTTTCTGACTAAAAATAACTTGTCTTAACAACAAAAGTAGGGCTGTCAAGCAATTAAACAATAATAGAACACCATTTATTTAAATATTTTGGATGTTTCCTATATTTTCAAATATATTGACTTCAGTTACAACACAATAGAAAGTGTACAGTGCTCACTTTATATTTTTGTTTACAAATATTTGCACTGTAAAAAAAAGTGTTTTTCAATTCACCTAATACAAGTAAGTGTAGTGTAATCTCTTTATCATGAAAGTTGAAATTACAAATGTAGAATTGTTTAAAAAAACCCAAAAACCTGCATTCAAAAATAAAAATGTAATACTTTAGAGCCTACAAGTCCACTGAGTCCTACTTCTTGTTCAGCCAGTCGCTCAGACAAACAAGTTTGTTTACGTTTGCAGGAGGTAACGTTGCCCGCTTCTTGTTTACAATGCCACCTGAAAGTGAGAACAGGTGTTCGCATGGCTCTGCTGTAGTTGGCGTCGCAAGATATTTATGTGCCAGATGCACTAAAGATTAATATGTCCTTTCATGCTTCAACCATCATTCCAGAGCATGTGTGTCCATTCTGATGATAGGTTCTGCTCAATAACGATCCAAAGTAATGCAGACCAACACATGTTCAATTTCATGATCTGAGTCAGATGCCACCAGCAGAAGGTTGATTTTCTTTTTTGGTGGTTCGGGTTTTGTAGTTTCCACACCAGAGCATTGCTCTTTTAAGACTTCTGAAAGCATGCACCACACCTCATCCCTCTCAGATTTTGAAAGGCAAAAGTAAGTTATATTTTCACAATACATATTGTGCTACAGTACTTGTGTGAAGTGATTTGAAATACTATTTCTATCATTTTTACAGTGCAAATATTTGTAAACAAAAATGTGAGCACTGTACACTTTGTATTTTGTGTTGTAATTGAAATCAATATATTTGAAAATGTAGAAAACATCCAAACTATTTAATAAATTTAAATTGGTATTCTTTTTAACAGTACGATTAAAACTGTGATTAATCGCGATTAATTTTTTTAATCACAATTTTTTTAGTTTAATCACGTGAGTTAACTGCAATTAATCAACAGCCCTAAACAAAACCCCTCCAATTCTTGTGGAAATTTCTTGTTACATTTCTGGTATAAGTACATGATTTTTGGAAAGATACATTTTAAAAAGTTAAAAGGATAAAATTTAATCCAACAAGCTATATAAAACTATGAAACTTATGTTACCACTCCACTCCAACCTAAGGGAAGCAGTTTCTAGAAAGAGGAAAACCCAAACCTTGCAATAATTGAAAAATTACATTTTATTAGGATTTCAGTGGATCATTTCTTCTGCTTGCCTGACAATCATTTACACAAGCATAAACCTCCTAAAGGAGCTGTTGGTAGACCAGATAGACTGGAGAGTTTAAGGGGACTGTCTGTGACTCCATAGCCATATTGTTACTGTACAGTGATCCAGGAGTTGACATTTGTTACTGGCTTGGTGGAATGTAATTATAGAACACAGCACCAGTTTAGGTGTCTGCCTGGAGGTTGGCACTCATGGTCGAGAAACAATCCAGACAGTGTGACAAAGATGCCCATTACTACTAGAAGTGAGAGTTTGTACGTCCATCAAAGAAATGGAAATGAAAAAAGGTAACACTGTAAACAGTGTTTCCTAAACTGTGTTGCGCCCCCCCCCTCCCCCGGTATTGTGAAAGAGTAAGTGGGGGTTGGGAGGGGAGGGTTTGAGATGTCAAGCCAGGAGGGAGGAGGGGTAAGAAGCAGGGTGAGGAAGGCAAGGGCCTTGGAGGGAGCACAGCTCACATCTGGATCCTGCTCTGTCTGCTTCATGGTCCTGCTGGAACCCACATCAGCTCCTCTCAGTGCAACAGGAAGTCCCAAGCCATCAGGGAGGCATAAGGAGTTGGGGGGGGGGGGTACGCACAGCATGGGCCAGGGATGCCATTTTGGAGGGAGGCTGTTCATGATCTCATCCCAGGGAAGGCATCAGAGGCACAGAGTTGGCTCTGGTAGCAGATTCCAAGGACTGATGGTGCTGAGCCTCCCTATTCCCCCCCCCCCCCCCCCAGCCCGGCAGGTAGGGGGAACCTGTGCTGCTGATACTGCTGAAGTAGGCGTGCCCAGTCTGGATTCCAATGGCAACTCCCTCCTGCAGAATGGGTTAGCAAGGCTGGATGTGGATTGGGGGATGTAGGGCTGAAAAACTTGCTCCCGTCCCTGAAATATGTGAATTGGCATCACTGCTGGCCCTGGAGGAGTCACGTTAAGAGGTGAGCCCAAAGGGGGACGTGGGATGAAAATGTTCGGGAGCCCTAACTACTGCTCTAGAAGTTATAAAAACTGAAGATAATTAATTTAGGGTTCTCCACCACGGCACTCATTTGGCTCTGTACATCTTAATAGCATTGGTGAAACAACAAAACATTCCAGTTTCCATACTGGATCGGAAGTTCACCTGGTCAGGTATCCTTTTTCCAATACCAGTTTTTCAAAAAAGTTAATAAAATCTATCATGGAAAATAGTCTACAGGAACAATTCCTTCATGATCCCATGAGTGGTTAGCATATGCCCTGAAACATGAGGGTTTATATATTTTAAACTCTATCCTATCTATTGTAACTGCATGTTACCCATTTGCTATGTTTCCTCCTTTTTGAATGTCGGCTAGACTTTTTCCATATACCTTTTGCTATTGCATGCATCCATCTCTGCAGAATTGTATCCAGTATTTTTGTCTTTCCTAATATAGAAGTCTTTCCATGTCTCTGAACATGTTCATTCTTTTTTTTCACCTTGAGAAGGCATGACCAGAGTAAAGTGTTCCATTTTGGAGTATACTAATATAATGAAATTATAATTTCAGTGAATCCTAATCCATTCTTTAGACATTTTAATGTTTGCTTCAATTACATCAAATGGTCTACCTGAATTGTTGTTTATTTACTAACAATATCTGAGTTGTAAAAATTATTCCTTCCAGTGTGCATTACTTTCCTTTTTCAATACTGAATTTCATATACCTGGGTGCTCTCCATTCGCCTGCCCGTTAGGGCTCTTAAGTGCCTCAGGGCTTGTCTACATTTGAAATGCTACAGAGGTACGTCTGTGCTGCTATAGTGCTTCACCTCCTGAAGAGGCGGTAGCTAGGTCAAGGAAAGAATTCTTCCGTCGACATAGCGCTGTGTACTCTGGGGGTTAGGTCAGCTTAACCTTGCCGCTCAGAAGTGTGGAGTTTTCACACCCCTGACGATTTAGCTGGGTTAACTTAAAGTGTAAACCAGGCCTCAGTCTTTAGTTCTGACTTAAATTTTGCCATCTCATTCCCCCATTTGTCCTTTCTAGGTCATTAGTGAATATTTTCAACCTTGATAATAAGGGACTGTGCAGTATCATGTCAAACTTACCATTTATTCTTATTTTGTCTTTGACAGTTTCTGATCAATGACAGAAGTTTAACTCTGATCTAGTGATTATGTAGTTTCCTTAAGACTTGTGATGGCCTTTAGGGTTCTAAAGTGCCTTACAAACAATTCTGTCCATTTATGAATTGCCTATAATATTAAATCTCCATTTCAAGATTATTGTGCCTCTGTGATCTTTAACTTCTGTAACTTTGCTACTTAATTCAGATGCCTATACTTAAACATACTGACTGGCACAAGCTTTTTTCCCTGCTAAGGGGCAGGCTATCCACCAGGTGAAGTGAAGAGCTGCCATTTTGAGGCAACTTAAGTTCCATGGATTTAGGAAAAACTTTTTAACTATAAGGATAGTTAAGGAGCCTGGAATAGGCTTCCAAAGAAGGTTGTGGAATCCCTGTCATTGGTAGGGCCCTACCAAATTCACAGCCATGAAAAACTCATCACAAGACCCTGAAATCTGGTCTCCCCCTGTGGAAAAACTCCTTTTTTGGTCAGGACCCTGCAATTACAACATTGTGAAATTTCAGATTTAAATGGCTGACGACATGAACATTTATGATTTTTAAAATCCTATGACTCTGAAATGACCAAAATGGATCATGAATTTGGTAGGGCCCTGGTCATTGGAGGTCTTTAAGAACAGTTTAGACAAACACCTATCAGAGATGATCTTGGTATACAGTGACTCCTCACTTAATGTCGTCCCGTTTCGTTGTTACATCGCTGGTCTATTAGAGAACATACTTATTTAAAGTTGCGCAATGTTTGCTTATAATGTTTGGTCGTGGGGGCTTGGAACCAGGGTGGGCCATCAGCTCCCCATTAGCTCCCCTCCCGCTCACCGGCAGCCCAGCCCAGTGGATCAGCAACTCCTCCCTTCCTCCCCGTGCCTTCCACCTGCAGCAGTCAGCTATTTTGCGGGGTTCAGGAGGCTGTGGGGGGAGGAGCGAGGACGCAGCCTGTCCCCTCTCCCCCCCAGAGCCTCCTGAATGCCCCTTAATAGCTGATTGTTGCGGGTGGGAGGTGTGGGGAAGGAGGGGGGAGGCCTCCCGCCCGCAGCGATCAGCTATTTTGCAGCATTCAGGAGGGCATGCAGCCTCCCCCTCCTCCCATCCGCAGCAATCAGCTGCCCCCCCCCCCCCCCGCACTTTGAAAAGAACAGCAAGAGGAGCAGCCAGACACTCACCCTCTTTCGCCCTCTGATTCCACCACCTCAACCAAGCTTCACAATCGTTATTGCTGAGTACAGTATTACATTGTTTAAAATTGTTTATATACATATACAGTATAAGTTTTAATGTCTTTTGTCTGGCAAAAAAAATTAGTCTCTTCTCTCTCTTCCCCCCCACCCCCATTAAATCCTATAGGGAAATTGGATTCGCTTAAAGTCGTATTTTTCAAGAACATAACTATAACGTTAAGCGAAGTTACTGTACTTGGTTCCAGGATGGATAAAAATCAATTATTTTTTTGACAATCTAAAAGTACCTTTTTAAAATTTAAATCAGATTTTTTTAATTTAAATTATTTTTTCTTTTAAAAAATCAGTTTAAAATGAAATCTGAATGTAATACAAAATGTGTTAAGGCCTAAATTTATAATCCCTTAAAACATTTAAATAAAAATAAATATGCTGAATCCATGAGCCTCGATCAAAAACTTTGAGTTCAAGTCTGCTTTTCTATATAGAGAGAGAATCGAGGGTGGAGGGGAAGGACATCTAACTTTTGAGCTCATGTTTTATAAATATGGCACGATAGGCCTGAGTAAGTAACTCAGGAGACTCTTATTTTGCAAGAGACTTAAGCAAGTAGGAATTTAAGATCACTTTCACTTAGGCATATTTGAAACTTTTCCCAGGCTGACGTGAAATAATTAGTTTAATTCACTAACGCTACAGTTCATCCTTCTGTTTAATAAATCGTTTAGTTATAAATAGAACAGGAGTACTTGTGGCACCTTAGAGACTAACAAATTTATTTGAGCATAATAATCTTCTCAAATAAATTTGTTAGTTGCTAAGGTGCCACAAGTACTCCTGTTCTTTTTGTGGATACAGACTAACACGGCTACTACTCTGAAACCTTAGTTATAAATGTGAAACATGTCTTGATAAGAGAAGTTTTGCATACGTAAATATTTTATTTAAATTACCAAATGGAAAGCCTGGATTTTAATCAACAAATTATTTAAATTAATCTAACCTGCTTGATCCTCAGTGCATAGGCTGGACTAGATGACTTCCCTGAAGTCCCTTCCAGCTCTACCTTTCTATGATTCTGTGACTTAGAACTATGCCATTAGCTATTAACACCATTTTAATCTACTTATTAAAAAACCTAACATCCTGCCTGGTGTCAGGGTGTCTCCACTACAATTAATTTTCATAAACTAAGATGGTGTCTTCCTGTGAACCTTTCCTATTAAGGGGGGGGGAAAAAACTGTTTCCTCAGGAGTTTCACTTGAATCACCACTTCTGCAAATGTCGGTGAGACCCTATTGTAGGATTCTTATGTACATAAAGTAATTTACTTAGTCCTTAGCCAGTCCTAAGCATTGGCTGCCAGTTCTTAAAACTATGTAGGCAAGCATTCAGAATCAAAATGGAAAAAGCAGATTAGTTCATCTTATCCATTTCCATGCCATATAGGAGTGTTCCTGTGTTTTCTGCAGAACGTTGTCAGGTCATTTTAAACTATTCTAATAAAGGTCATTCCACTATTATTGGAAAGGAATTAAATGGAAAATCACTTCACTTGATCCCTAAATTGCTTATGGCATCTGGTAATAAAAGCCTAGTGTTTAAATAGCTTGTCATCCAGTCCCCTCTTAATGTCTTCAAACAGTAAACTGATGCACAAAAATTGGATCTACAAGAATGGTCTTGCCTCTTCTGGAATACTGTTATGAAAGGCAAAATACCCTTACTGACTAGGGCCGGGGAATTCTTTCTGCTTTACTGGGGGATAAAGGGACCACTAAAATGTATCAGCCTGAAATAGGCAATTGATGTTCAGATGTTTGGCAGGGGGACAGAAAAATGCAGTCATCCATGAATACAAGCATAACTACAAGTGTTCTAAAGTCACACTGATCAGTGTGCTATGAAACTAAAGCAACTTAGCATCTTTTTTAACTACTGTTGATACTGTCACTGAAGCTAATTTTGAGTGGGTGAGTTGGTCTAAGGCAGGGTGGGCAAACTTTTTGGCCCGAGGGCCACATTGGGGAATAGAAATTGTATGGCAGGCCATGAATGCTCACAAAATTGGGGTTGGGGTGAGGGCTCTGGTTAAGGGTGCGGGCTCTGTGGTGGGGCTGGGAATGAGGAGTGTGGGGCGTAGGAGGGTGCTCTGGGCTGGGACCGAGGGGTTCAGAGGGCGGGAGGGGGATCAGGGCTGGGGCAGGGGTGCAGACTCTTGGGTAGGGCTGGGGATGAGAGGTTTGGGGTGCAGGAGGGTGCTCTGTGATGGGATCAAGGGGTTTGGAGAGCGGAAGGGGGATCAGGGTTGGGGCAGGGGTTAGGTTGTGAGGAGAGGCTCTGGGGTGGCACTTACCTCAAGCGGCTCCCAGGAGCAGTGGCATGTCCCTTCTCCAGCTCCTACGCATGAAGCGGCCCCCGACCCTCAGAGCGGGGCAATGCAGCTGCTTCCGGGAGACGCGTGGTGCGGCCCCCGACCCGGCGCGGCCCCCGACCCGGCGCCCCAGCTGGAGTGCTGGAGCAGGGATTGGGAAACCTGCATCATGTGACGCTGTTCCTGCCCCCATGATGAGACATTGCAAACCCTTCCCAAAGCACCCTGTGGCCGGTTGTACAGTGGGATAGCTACCACAGTGCACTGCTGCCTTTGCTGTTGCAAGGGCTGCTAATGTGGATGTGCTCCAGTGTCACAAGGAGCACAGTGTGGTCACTCAACAGCGATTTAATTCTAGTGTTTTAATAAGGGTATAACTTGTGGTGCAGAAACTTGCCAGTGTACACATACCCTAAGTAAACTACTTCAACAGCTCCTGTAGTGTCACTTTGTACTGCAAGAGGTGGAAAACAGTTCTCTGGTGTATATTTGTATATATTGTTGCTAACTGTTCTTAAATACTTTCTCAGCACTATTTGTTCTGTCATAAGTAGCATCTTTTGATGACTGAATGGCAATGTTCTTAGGAACCTAGAAGTATTCAAATGTTCTGTATTTTTAAGTAGTTAGGAGAACATGCTGAAGAAAATAGTATTAAAACTGAAGATACTATTTTAAGATCTATGGGTGAAGCTGTTTGTAGAAATTAAGTTAGTTTCTCCCACATACTGCAGAAAAATTAGCTTTCCTTCAAGAGTTGAATGTTGGCTCCTGTTCAGACATCTAAGAACTTGGTTAAGTGAATCCTAGCTGGGATTTGCAACTAAATTTGTCTTGGTTTTAACATAAGATCACTAAAATCTGTTACTTCTACTCAGGCTGGAAAAGATTGCAGAAATTGAGCTCTTGCCTTTGAGCAGTATCAGCATTGACAACTGCGATCAGTATCCTAATAGTCTCTTGCTGACTAGGCTGATCCTATTGAACTCTTTTTTTCTGAAGCTCAAATGATAAAGGAGCTATCTTGTCTGCCTTGGTATAAAAAGTAGTGTTTGGGATTTACCTATATCATATTTACTGGATTTCAAGCTTTAGTAACCTTGAAGTGCTTTCTACAAAATTAATACTGTTAAGATGCTGTTCCTTACAAGTCAAAGTCAAACTTTGAGGTGTTGGTGGTAATATCTGAGTTAGTGCAAGAAACTTAAATGGCACTTCAACTCAAGTGTTTAAGCAGTTTGACCTAAGAATCGAGATTTAATATAACCTGAACTTCATTCAGAGGGTAACTTTTATTACATCAGGAATTCTGAACACTAACACACTTATTATTGCTTGAAACTAAATACTGACTCAACCAGCTCCTTTTTCCAACTAGCTTTTTTTGTTTGCATGATGTTGCTTAACAATCTGTACCTAGTTATAAAAGCAAGATTACTCAACATATTTTGGGTGGTGCAAAAATAAGAACTTTCAGCTATTCTGAGTTGAGGAGGTAAATACAAAACATTAGTTTGTATCACCTTGCTTTTAACTACCTTGAAACCAAATAACTCAAGTACTGGTAGTATAATCTGTTTGCACATAGTAGAACCAATCTACTGAATGTTGCTGTAGCATCCAGAACTTTTCAAAATGAAAGTACACAATGTGAAATTAAGATCTTCAAAGGGGCCTAAGGGAATTAGGCACCTAATTCCTTTAGCCTGACTTAAAAAGTGCAGCCTTAATATTCTTGGATTAATGTGGTCAGCAAATAGTCATCAAAGCTGACTTAGTTAATATTGTTCCTTTTGTGGGACTCCTTAGAATCATAGAATATCAGGGTTGGAAGGGACCTCAGGAGGTCATCTAGTCCAACCCCCTGCTCAAAGCAGGACCAATTCCCAACTAAATCATCCCAGCCAGGACTTTGTCAAGCTGGGCCTTAAAAACCTCCTTCAGTTAAAATAGTTTTGTTCTCAAACACTCAAAATTAGTGGCCAAGGTGGAAAGAGGGTAAACATAGAAGATGACATAGGTATACATTGAATTACTTTTATAGTTGGAGAACTGCACTTTCAGGTACAAGAATATTAGTAGCAGAAAGCTTTACTAGAGAGTTTGAGGGAGGGAAAATAAATGGCTAGAGTTTCACTATTGTATTTCTCCCTTTTGCGTACATTCTGTTCACCTAAACTCAATGTGGAATGTAAATGTGTAGTTAGTCAGTACAGTGGTTCTCAACCAGGGGTACGTGTACCCCAGGAGTACACAGAGGTCTTTCAGGGGATACATCAGTTCATCTAGATATTTGCCTAGTTTTACAACAGGCTACATAAAATGCACTAGCGAAGTCAGTAAAAACTAAAATTTCATACAGACAAAATGAGAAAGTAAGCAATTTTTCAGTAATAGTGTGCTGTCACACTTCTTTGTATTTTTATGTCTGATTTTGTAAGCAAGTAGTTTTTAAGTGAGGTGAAACTTGGGGTATGCAAGACAAATCAGACTCCTGAAAGGGGTGCAGTAGTCTGCAAAGGTTGAAAACTACTGAGTTAGTGTATGGGCTGACAAAGGACTAAAATGCAAGCATGCAGCTGTGTAGCCTTAAAATGGGCTTGAGTACTGAAAGGAAGCAACGGCACATCCCCCTTCCATCTCCTACACGTAAGGGCAGCCAGGGGCCTCTTTCTGTCACTTCAAACATAAGCTACCTGTTTTCACTTTGAAGATGCTGCAGAGCCTACCCTACTTTCTATCAGGATGCTGATTCTCACATTCAGTTGGCCTATGATGGCCGCCTCCATCCCTCACTTGTTAAATTGTGAAACAAGAGCCTTCATGTTTTCTCCCATGCTGCCCCTCATGCTTGGGAGGAGTTCCTTGTAAACATCCACAAACATGATTATCCTCCTTCAAAACCCTTCTTAATACTCTCCTTTTTTCTGTGATTCCTACGAAAAACTTGACAACTCTTAGGCTGCTGGTATGCTGAGACCAGTGCCAATCACGCAAACCAGCATTCTCATTGTTTCCTTGTATACTGCCTGTCACAGCTTCTAGCTGA
Organism: Emys orbicularis; assembly: GCF_028017835.1. NCBI lineage: Eukaryota > Metazoa > Chordata > Testudines > Emydidae > Emys > Emys orbicularis. The sequence goes on from NC_088685.1 coordinate 33,678,150, forward strand.
TTGCCCCGTTGTGACCACTCACTAGACTGCTATGAGGGAACCTACCCAGAGACGCAGTCGTTATTTTAAAGCTTCCGGAGCCTGAGGGCATATCTACATTTACGCTGTAGCAGCGCAGTGGCACTGCTATAGTGCTTCAGTGAAGATGCTACCTATTCTGACTGGAGGGGTTCTCCTATCAGCGTAGGTAATCCACCTCCCTGAAAGGCAGTAGCTAGGTCAACGGGAGAATTCTCCCATCAACCTATCACTATCTACACCAGGGGTTAGGTTGATTTTAACTGCATTGCTCAGGGTAGTGGATTTTTCACACCCCTGCGCGACGTAGTTATACCGACCTAATTTCTTAGTGTAGACCAGCCCTGAACGAAGCCTAACTACTGCCTTATTCATGGGATCCCTGGACACACTTTAAGCACACACTCTCTTCTCTGTCGCCTCCTCCTGAAAGCTAGAACCTGCTGTCCAGTTGCCTAGCCCATCAGCTCAGTGCTCACCCTTCAGATTTCCTCCGGAGCTTAAATACCCCCTCTCCCAGAACTCTGCTTAAAGTTGTGAGCTTTCTGGATTACCTCTTCAAGGGATGAAGTGGTAGGTGTAGACAATTAACACATACAGACCCTTTGCAAATATTCTGACAGCATTGTTCTTTGCTTTAATCACGTAAGGCACAAGAGAGTATGGATCCTCTAGAACACCACATCCTAACTGCAGTGCCCATCACTAGCTCACCCTTCCCTTGGAAATCACCTATGTTCAGGAAGGTAGGCAACACAATGTGGTCCTGGTCCGTAATTAGGGCTCCTAGGCACTACAGTTGTCCTAATAAGTCAGCATTCTGCAGAGTAGAACAAAGCTGTGCTTGAGTAATGACAGATACATGGAATGCTTTCCTATCTCCACAGGTGTTTGGCACTCTGCATTATATCACCATCATTCATAGGCTTTACGGTCTAAAGGGATTATCATGACCATCTATTCAATTCAGTATTTACATTGATTAGTTAACTGCCTCCTCAAGCTTATCCATTATCAGTGGCCTTGAGCTGAACAACATTCTGCTTCAAGATCTTGAATGCATTGACATTGTCTTGTTGGCTCAGCTTGGAGAATTGCACTCACTGATGGCTGATGTGTTTGAGCAAGAAGCAGTGCACATTGGTTTGATTAGTCCAGATAAAACTAACTCCTTGGCCATTGCCATCAATCTGCTTGCAGCTCCAGATTACAACGGTCCCAGTATTACTGTGTCTGGATGGGATGTTGAGCAGATGTCAACTGTCAAATATTTGGGAAGCACTGTGAAAGGTTCTGGAGGATACTCAAAAGATGTGGACACTTGTGTTGCAGCAGCGACTGCTGCTACACTTCTTTGAGCCCTTTGGCCTCTGTGAGGATGTTGTGCCGTGAAGCTCGCCACAAAACTGTGGCTCTGTAGAACCAGAGTTGTACCAACCCTGTTGTATGGAAGTGAAATGTGGGTGCTGAGAGAGGCTGAAACACACCAGGATTGATGTATTCAATTCTCATCTTCATCAGCTGCTCCTTATGAAGTGGCAGGATGAGATCAGAAATTAGGATATTTAAAGCTGAACCCAGCAGCTGTCTCCATCAGCACTGGTTCAATTTTGCTGGCGTTCTTGGCATGGACATATTGAAGACCAGCAAATTCTGAAGCGTGTTTACCAAGGAATGCCGCTACGCAGTCAGCAATTACGAGGGTGCCGAAAGCTTCAGAAGCACAATGATTGCCAGTGATGGATCTGATAGGAATATCCAGCCAGACTACCTTAAAGACCTAGCCAGAAATTTGATCCAGGTGGCACCTGATTTGCAAGGAGGCCACATCCATTTGGAATTTGTCGTCATGACCATGATTCAATACAGTAAGAACCTGTCTAAACAGGGGAAGTAGGAAGTTCTTAGTTTGGAACGGAATATTTTTGTGCTTGAAGTTGACTCATTTTGGTGTCTTAATTATTCTAGCACACTCGCTCCTATGTTGTTTGAGTATAGGTTTAGAAGTTGGAGAATCTAAATTCTGTTCTTGCTTCTGACAGACTTCCTTGGTGATTTTGGCAAACTTCTCACTTTATAAAAATGAGACACGTGTATCATGGAGGGGTATTACAAGTTTTGATTAAAACTTGTAAAGTGTGGAGGTCCTTGATAGAGAATTCATTTTATGATTACATATTGGTGACGGTAAACATGCTTTCCCACTCCTTTACACAACAAGTTAACTATTTCTCCTTGGCCACTGTGTAGACATGAATGGCATCAAATGTGTGTTTACATAAACTATTTTAACATAGAATATATTATGCACACTGCAAATAAGTTTCCTGAACCTTTTGTTTCATTACATAAAGTTAATTATAAATGGCGGGAAGAGAAGGAATCATTCATGCCACCTATATTCAAGGTTGCTGCTCACTTCACAAGTGACAATGTACATAAAATGAGTTATTTGTAAGACATTAAATGTTTTATGGAAAGGTAAGTATGTCCAAGTGGATGGAAGAGGAGAATAGGTGCCAGACTTTTTCTGCTCTTGGCTCTTTTACTGACTTACTGCGGTTTTTGGAGCAAGTCACTGAACTCTCCACTTCTGTGTCACCATCTAAGGGTAGGTGGGTTGGGAGGGGAGAGATGACACCCTTTTCTGTGAGCTCTATGGATGAAAAGTAACTATAACACATCATATATCTTAGTTTATTTCACATCTACAAGTCTTTCTATATTGTGTATAGTATATTAATACTAGCTAAGACCCAACATTTGTTCAGCAGACATACCTAAATTATTAGCATCAGTCCATCTTCTGAGCATGCTTTAGAAACATGCAATAACTTAATACTTCTACCACATGTATTTAGTTTTGGAATGTGCCAAGAATGGTGAAGAAAAATCACTTATTTTGTTGTTTCTACAGTATTTTAGATTAGCTAAATTCCCTAGAAGCTTCATTTACTTCATATAGTTTCAGTAGCTTCAGTGTTACTGCTTTCTTGACACTCTTCAGTTTGCAAGTAGAATAATAGGTAAACTTCTGGTTTGTCTTTCTCTTTTTGTAGATAGCTGTTCAAGTATTTCTGTAACATTGTGTGGTACTAAAAGTTTCCAATAAATCTTCAGTTTACAGAAAGCATAAGTCAATTTAACTGATGAAATGAGGTCCTTTCCTAAACCCCTTCCACTAATATAGCTTTACTTGCTGAAATAACTAACTTCCTAGAGTTGACATCAGTGATTTTGGAGGGGTGGGGGAATGGAAAGGCTGACATTGTTACAAACCAAAAAATGACATGCTTTGACAAATCTTTGGTTTTACAGAAAACCTTCTGTGTGAGATTTTCACTTCTTGAGTGTTAGCTCTTAGACTGGCGCATCCCACCTACTTCTAAGGCTTTTTGGCAGAGGAGGGTAGACCATGAGCCAGGCTATTGCAGGCCACATCCTCCCAAGCAAAATTCTGTCCTCTGAATGTTCTAATCAGTTCCTCCCTGACTGTTTGAAGGAGGCTGGAAAAAGTTTGCATGTCAGGTGTAGCTTAAGTTCTCCTGAATCCCAACAATAGCTCATCTTGACACTACCTTCCAATCCAGTTGTACTATGTGTACATTTCTGTAGTGTTCTGACTGCTGATTTCTAGAGTGCTAATGGCTTTTATGCCCAGCATTGACCTCTGTCCTTGTCTCTTGATTTTTCTCTGCATCTTGATTCTAAGATTTTTATCTCATTACCGTGTTTTGCTTTATAACCCAGTAGTACACCTCTACCTCACTATAATGTCCTCGGGAGCCAAAAAATCTTACCTTGTTATATCGAACTTGCTTTGATCTGCCGGAGTGCGCAGCCCCCCGGCCCCCCCCTCCCCCCGGAGCACTGCCTTACTGTGTTATATCGGGTCGCGTTCTATCCGGGTAGAGGTGTATGTGTGAATAGTTCATATTCATTCCTGTGTGCATTATTTGGCACTTCTCAGGCTATGTCTACACTGCACTTTCGTCAGTAAAACTTTTGTCGCTCGGGTGTGAGAAAAAACTTCCCTGACAGACACAAGTGTTACTGACAAGAAGTGCTGTTGTGGGAAAGGACTTTTTCGGCAGGAGACAGTCTCCCACCAACAAAGCTACCACTCCTCATTGGGGGAGCGGGGGTATTTTGTCAGCAGGAAAGCTCTCTCCTGCTGACAAAAAGCTGCTATACTGCATGCCTTATAGCGGCAAGACTTAAGCAGCATGGCTGTGCTGCTGTAAGCTGCACAGTGTAGCCTCAATACAGAACTCAGTCTTTCATCATGCTATGCCTTTGGCTACCGTGGCCTGGTCCCTGACCCTCTGAATTCCTCAGTCTTTACATTTGAGGGTAAATCTTGTCACGCTGATTGTATTCAGTTCCTGATCTGAAAGAGGCAGAGAACAGTGATGTAGCCAAGTTTTTTAATGTAGTCCTAATATGGAACCTTGTGGGTACTCCACTGATAAGATGTTACTATGCTGAAAATTTAACATTTATTCCAACTTGTTCTTGCCTCTTAGCCAGTTTCTAGTCCATTGCAGTATTTTCCCTTTTTGGGGGGAGGAAGTCCCAAGAGCTCCTGCTTTGTGGTCTGGGAGGATGCTGGAGGTCGGGTACACGTCCTTTACTCCCTTTTAGATTGTAATGCTCAATATGAGTGTTCCACAACTCCTGTAATATACAGATGATAATACTTGGTGATAACTGCCATTGGTGAGCTGCACTGAGAGAAGCTTTTGTCTCAATAAATACAAGTGTTGTGGAAATCTGTTTTCACCAAATCAGGAAAATATCAGTCTACACGCTTCTCTAAACAAACCTATATTCATATAGTGTTTTCCAAGCAGCAGCTTAAATATGGTTAATAGCATTCCAGAAAAGCTCTTCTAGAGCATATCTTTAAGAGCAAGTAATCCAAAAAGTGGCTTTTTTCTCACAAGCTGTTATGTTGAACAACCCTGCATTATACAGCTAACTTGGCAGCGGTGGTAGTTCACCAAATATTGAATGTGATGAGCGTCACTGAATTCTACAATACCTTGTTTTGATCGACTTTGCCAATCAGGCAAAAAATATGTTTTAATCTTATTGCTAACATATGTTATTGAGCAACTGTAGTGTAAACTTCATACTTGTAGCTACTTCATGGGTTTGGATTTAATATAAACTGCCTACTTAGTAATTGGAATTTAATAAACTAGCTATAATTTGCACGCTTAATGGATGCTTTCTGCTAATCTGACCTGTTAGTTCCTCAATTGAATAAGGATCTCAAATGCTTGGTGGAAAGGGATGAATTAGTTTTAAATTATTGTCTGAGACTGCAGAGTTGCGTATTAGTATTCCCTTGAGGCATTATGAAGATGGTGGGTAAAATATGACTCTCGTGTAGTAATTGGTAGATGCTAAATCAGTAGTATCGTTTGGGGAAGAATAACAGTGTTTAATTCCACCACCATTTCTGCCCTTTAGCCATTACATTTGCCAATAATTCATTTTAAATATTGCAATGAAGCATGCAAATTATTTCAGAAATAATTGAAAACTCTGTCTCTGATGTGGAGAAGGATGAAATAAAGCCACCTATGATCCAGCTGCTTTGGGTGTAGTTCACAGAGAAGTCCGATGTTCATCACTGGAATGCCGTGCTGCTGTCATGTTGCTGGGGATGATGGCATGATGAGCCAATAGCTTGGGTCTCTTTGGGGATGGAGGGACTTTTCCAGAGGGGATTATATATGAGGCGTCTGTGTGTGGTAAGGTCCCTAGTTTCTGCAGCCTCCAAAACAGCAGTGTCCGCTCATGTGATGTGTGGAAAGATGAATTGTTTCAGGGGTCTTGAGTTTGGGGAACGTATGGTGTTAGTCCCGTGCAGCTAGCAGTAAAACACACAAAGGTGCTGCACCCAATACAAGGTAAGAATATTGGAAAGGATAGTGGATCAGACCAATGGTCCATATAGCCCAATTTCCGGTCTTCCAACAGTGGGCAATGCCAGATGCTTCAGAGGGAATAAACAGAACTGGACAATTGAGTGATCCATCCTCTGTTGTTCAGTCGCATCTTGCAGTCAGAGGCTTAGGGAAACTCAGAGCATGGGGTTGCATCCCTGGCCATTTTGGCTAATAGTTATTGTTGGACCTATCCTCCATTAACTTATCTAATACCCAGTTATTCTTTTGGCCTTCACAACATCCCCTAGCAGTGAGGTCCACAGATTGACTGTATTGTGTGAAGAAGTACTTCCTTATGATGTTTTTAAACCTGCTGCCTATTAATTTCATTGGATGACTTCTGGTTCTTGTTATTTACCCATTCACAATACACTTCCTTATTCACTTTCTCTACACCATTCATGATTTTCTAGACCTCTATCGTATTCCCCCTTAGGTGTCTCCTTTCCAGGCTGAATATAGCCCCAGTCTTTTTAATCTCTCCTCTTATGTAAACTGTACCAAATCCTTAATTTTTGTTGTCCTTCTGTGTATCGTTTCCCATTCTATTGTATCTTTTTTGAGATGGGGTAACCAGAACTACATGCAGTATTCAAGGTGTGGGCGTATTTCAAATCACTATCACCATCTTAGTTAGGTGGTCGGTAACATATTCTTACTGTTGTGCTCTTATTATTCAAGCGTGAAATTTCTGTTTGATTTGATTCATTTGAGATTTTTACTATATTTGACTCTGCTTTCTTTCACATATACAGCAGGTAATAATTTTGGACATTTTAAAGATTGATTAATCACTGGACTGGAAGTTTGTGGTTGTCTAGGGACTAGTGATTGTGACAGGAAAATTATGAGCAAAATGTACTGGAAGCAAAAATTTGGACAGAAAACTGAATGAAAATTGGGAGTTTTTAAAGTTTAGTACATGTCCAAAATGCCACAATCAAGAGAGAAGACAACTTGGCTTAAAAGTCCATCTGGGTTGAGTGGTAAAATGAAGGAAGCAATTAGAAATAAAAAAGCAATACATAACAAATGGAAACAGAATAAGTAACTACTGATTTATATCTTACTGTGAAGTGCAGAAAATTGACAAGAGTTCAATAAATAATTCTGTTCTGTATTTGGAAAGAATCAGGATGATATCAAGAGGATGAAGTAGTATCCAGTCTATTAGTAACAAAGCAGGATGTTTAGACGTCTACTAGGGATAAACATTTTAAAATCGGCAGGCTTCAATAACATGCACCTACAAGACCTAAAGGAGTTGGCTGAGGGGAATTAACAGCTCTTACTTTTTAATAAATCTTGGAATACCAGGGAAGTTCTGGAAGAGTGCTAACATTGTACTAATATTAAGAGGTTAAGCCAGGTCACCTAGGAAGTATAAACTGGTTAACATGACATCAGTCCTGGGCAAAATAATGGGAAAGCTGGAATTCTATTCCTATTCTCTTAGTTTTATGGAAAATTGATTTTGTCAAACCTGCTTTCATTCTTTGGAATTACAAGTTTGGTTGATTAGGCAATTGTTTAAATGTAATAAACTTAGTTTTTGTTAGGAGTTTGACTTGGTAAAGCATAACATTCTGATTTTAAAAGTTAGCGCTATTCAATGTCAACAGAGCACGTCTTAAATGAATTAAGAGCTGGTAACTGACAGACTTTAAAAAATAGTCAATAGAGAAATCATCAAATCAGATCTGTTTCCAGTGAGGTTCGACAGTGCTATTCAAAATTTTCATTAGTGATCGGGAAGTAAATATAAAATCACTGCTGATCAAATCTGAGGGTGGCATGCAGATTTGAGTAGTAAGTGACAGGGCAAACAGAGATCTGGATCACTTGGTAAACTGGGCTCATACAAATTAAATGTTTTAATACAGCCAAATGTATTGGACAAGCAGCTCAACATGAACTACCAATGCAATGCTGTGGGGGGAAAAAAAGGGCTAATATGGCCCTTGGATGTGTAAACGGGAGTAGTTAATAGGACTAGGGAGATGATTTTTACTTCTGTCTATGGCACTAGAGAGGCAGATATTGGAATACTATGTACAGTTCTAGTGTCCACTTTTTTTTTTTTTTTTAAAGGATTTTGGGAGCAGAAACCCAGAAAAATGGTTTTTGAGGGCTGGAGAAAATGCCTTGCAGTGGACTTAAGAAATTCAGTCTCTTCAGTTTATCAAAAAGATTGAGGTGGCTTGATTATAGTGTATCTGGGGAGTGGGCAGGAAATGGGATATGGGAACTAAAGGGATCTTTAGTCTACCAGGGAAAGGTATAACAAGAACTAATGGTCGGAAGTTGAAGCCGTACCTAATGTGTCCATTGCTTTTAATTTTGAATTTCACAATGAGGTTGATTAGCCATTGAAATAGTGGTGGGTTCTCCATCTCTTAGTCTTCAGATCAAGACTGGATGCCTTTCTGGAAGATATGCTTTAGCCAACCACATGTTGTGTTCAGAATGGGATAGCTGGATGAAATTTAGTGGTGTCTCGTGTACAAGAGGTCAGATGGACCTTATGGTACCTTCTGGCCTTAAATTATATGAATCAATAAATAATTCATCTACAAATAAAGTGTGCATGATGCACATGTACACTTGAACGTTTGGCCTGTAAATTGCCCCACTGTTTCAGTTAATTCCCTGTTGAGATTGCTGTGGTGGTCCATGTGTCTGAGCTGCTTCAGGTTCATACAGCCTTCTCCAGGCTCAGACATATGTTCATATTTTTAAGGTTATATTTATACCAATGAGGCCTAGAAACTGTTTTCTGTGGGATGCAAGCTTTCATTTGAATCTGGATGTCATGCTTGCTGGATAGCTACAACAAATTGGCAGACAAGTTTATACTCCACACCTAAATGTTCAGTCATAATTAACTAATGAATATCACTTAAGAAAACAATAAATAAAATCCTGCTCACAGGTCTTGGCCATAAAGTGGAAAATAAAAATTCCCTCTTTTTAAAGAGGCTTGAATTTCTGATGCATTATGTTGTTTTTTTCCCCAGTGAAATGGACTGGTCTCAGACTAATCTTCAGTTAAAATTATTTTCTATTGGAATACATGGATTCTTCCTTAGTGCATAAGCATATATTCAGGCTTGCTTTTTGCTATTAGATTTTGCCCTTTTCTAACTTTACTATCACTTTTTCTTTCCACAATGTTTTAGACAGCTCACCGAACTGGAGCCTTTAAAATGTTCTAGGCTTTTTAGTGTTTGTTACTATGCAAATAGTCTAATTCGTTAAGTGAATATTCATTTGTCTAAAAGACATTGTTAAAGAATTTCTAAATACTTTGCAGATTTTACTCTTACTTTGAGCTTCTTAGCATATGCGCAACGTGCCTGAGGTGGTATGTGACCAGGATTACTTTAGCTAAACCAGTATTTGGAGGATCTTCCATTGCAGTGCATGCAACATGCTAATATCTCCTATTCCTGCTTTAGGAGCTCCTGGACAAATTTTTAATAGCTAATGCAACTAATCCAGAGAGCAAGGTATTCTACCTGAAGATGAAGGGAGACTACTTCCGATACCTTGCTGAAGTTGCATGTGGAGATGACAGAAAACGTAAGCATACTGTGTTCAACCATGCTCAAATAGTTAACGCTTACTTCTGTTTTGAGGTGGTGGGGAGAGGAAAGAGGAGCTAGAATGCACTGCATGTGTCACTAACTTTCATAACTCATATGCCACTCAATAAAATGGAGAGGGACTGCGTTTAGATCTGATCTCTCAGTGCCAGTTTTCAAAGTTTAGATTGACTTTTACTAGACCTCAAGGGTTCTGCACTGAAAGATTTCATTATATGGTGGAATGGAATTTAGTGTAGTAGTCCCTTCCCCCGCCTCCTCCCATGTGAATGGCTATTGAAGAAACACACTTATTTGAAACTTTCAAAATACACTTTAGGTGAAAGGTCTCCTAATGGCTTAAGAGATACTTAAAACTATACTTGTATTTTTTTCCCCACAAGGTAAGTAGGCTAGAGGTATTGGGGAAAGAGGAAGCTGTCTACAACTTTCTGTCTGCATTGACCCTATCAACCCATAGTTTTAATTGGGCAAAACTTAACTGTCAAGCCATGACTCCTTGAGTCAGATGCAGCATTGTGTACACTAGGAATTTACTTGTCTCAGGGGTGTAAAAATCCTTCTGTCAACGTAGTTACTCCCTCTCGGGGAGGTAGATTACCTATGCCAACGGGAGAATCTGCATAGGTAGTGTCTACGCTGAAGTGCTACAGCGGCGCAGCTCTGCTGCTGTAGTGCTTTAAGTGTACACATACCCTAAATAAGATGACAAATGTAAATTAAATTACTACCTAGATGGACAAAGTGATACTAAAGTAATAGTAATCCGGTACCCTATCAAGAAAGAACATTTATGGTGAGCTCCAGTCTTAAGCTGTCTGATGCTGGTAGAGCTAGTACACTCCTTTTGTGATTCTAGTCTGTTTACTTCTGCTGATCCTGAAGGACTATAGTCCCTCAGAAACCTCAGCAGCCATTAGGACTTACTGCAGGGGTGGAAAGAAACAGCCTATCACTTGATACGGGGCATTCAGACACTGTTAGCAGTCAACAACTGTTCTGTGGACCATAGAAAACTGTTCACCGTAACAGTTAAACTAGATGTTCAGAAGACACTCATTCCAATGTAAGAGAACTATCTTGTAAGGTACCCAGATGTCACAGCAAGGGCAATATAAAAACTTGGGCAGGTATTCAGAATTAGTGATAACTTCACACAGCTCAAGGTAGTCCTGGAGTTCTGTCATGATAGAGAAGGGAGTTTGCCAGTCCCTGAGGAGCTGAGCTGTCAGCTGGCCATAGAACAGAATGGGTTGCTGATAGTGTCAACCAGTTGTAAATGAATCCATTTAAACCAGATGTGAGGGAGGGGCATGGAGCTGATTTTCACTTACACAAAGGCCTTATTACACTTTTTCTGGCAGTGTAAAGGAACCTCAAAATGGGTGCAAATGTAAAATGATGTAAAGAGGCCTTGATGTAAATGGGAACTGAATCTAAAACTCTTACAGTCCTTGGCCCTAACAGGACTGTTGCAGAAAGTCAAAGCCAGTACCATAGCATCAAGGGAAAAGCTTTATATAAGGCTATCATTGAATGTAATCAAGCTGTCAACGCTATCTTTGTTCAGCTTCCATGATAGTCTTACCTCCATTTTCATCTCCAATACCCAATATAACTCTAAGGGCTTGTCTAAGCACAGAAGTTGCACTAATTTAAACTTGGGTTTTAAAACCCATTTTTGTAAACTGATGCAAATCCCTGTGTGGATACTTCAATAGGCAGTGCCACCAGCCCCGCCTGTGGTTTTAACATTCCTTGACATTTTCCATAATAAGACCCTGTTTTCAGTGGCTTATAACTTTATCAAACCATTTGGGTTAATATTTTCTGGCAGGTGTTTGCCTCAGGCTAAATTTGTTTAGAAATTTTCAGCCAAAATGGTTCAGTAGTTTCTGAAAACAACAGAGAAATGCTTTGCCCACGCAACAAAATTCTGATGGACTTTTCTTTGAAAAGCTTTGGAGCACAGATTTGAAATTTGGCAGGAGGTGGCCTTTGTGTCAGGGATGTGCCTTTTCCATCCCAGTGAATATCTACCCAAATTTGGCTATGTTATAAGCCTTTGAAGAATTGTACTTCCCCCATGTCCAATAGGTACTGCCTAATTTTTAACAGTTAACTTCCCTGAAGGTTCCATCTGCACTGAGTATGCTGCAGCCCAGGGCTGAGCAGGACTTTACCTGTTACTGCCGCTCTGGGCTGCTGCAAGCCAGCCTGGATTCACGCACCTCAAATGAGAGCATTGAGACTGTCTCTCCTGTCCCCTCAATGATCCCCCTGATGGGCCCAGGCAGCATGGAAGAGGAATCTGCCTGACTGTAATGCAGATGAGACAAAAACCAGACCTTTGAGAGGAAGTAGATTGGGATGAGGAAACTGGGGCTAGAGACTGGCAGGAGTTGGGGAGGGGGAATGGGACACAAAACAAAGTTACAGACTGAGAGCCAGAGTGGGAAACCTGGAGTGGGGGAGAGATCAGAAGCCTGAAGAATGGAGACTGGGACTGGCTAAGTGAAGAGATTGGGACTGGGATAAGGAGCCAGTGTGGGAAAGAGATGGGACAGGGTGGAGGAGGGTATGTGGAAAAAGGAGTTAAGCTTAGTGGGAGGGAGAAATGGGGGTGGTGGTGGGGGGAAATGCCCATTAAGGTGCACAGTCTTCCAAATTCTTGAGGGGGGACACACAATATGAGCTATTCCATTAGCTCAAGTGGCAGACGTGCGTGGTGTATCTAATGGTTCCTGCTAATCTATGTGAGTGTCAATATGATGCCACAGGGTGGAATTTGTTTTTAGTTTGTATTTTAAAAACCTAGGAAATTAAACACAAATTGTTTAAAATACAATTTTCAAGGTTACCAAGTCAAGAACTCAGAAGTTAAATGCCAGAATTCAGGTTGCCTGTACATGTGCACTATAGAATCATAGAATGGTGGTAAGGACCTCAAGTGGTCATCAAGTCCATCCCCCTTCACTGAGGTAGGACCAAATAAACCTAGACCATCCCTAATAGTGGTTTGTCCAACCTGTTCTTAAAAAGCTCCAATGGAAGCCTATTCCAGAGCTTAACTATCCTTAGAGTTTGGTTTCTCCCCCCACCAATATCCTGCCTAAATTTCCTATGCTGCAGGTTAAGTGTATTACTTCTTGTCCAACCTTCAATGGACATGGAGAACAATTGATCACTGTCCTCTTTAGAAGAGCCCTTAACATACATTTGAAGACTTATCAGGTCCCCTCTGTCTTCTTTTCTCAAGACTAAACATGCCCAGTTTTTAATCTTTCTTTATAGCTCAGGTTTTCTAAATGTTGTATCACTTTTTGTTGCTCTCCTCGACTCTCTCCAGTTTGTCCACAGCTTTCCTAAAGTGTGGTGCCCAGAATTGGAGACAGTACTCCAGCTGAGGCCTCACCAGTGCCCAGTACAGCAAGACAACTACCTTCCATGTCTTACATATAACATTCCTCTTAATATCCCTCAGAATATTAGCCTTTTTTGCAGCTGCATCTTTGACTCTCATTCAATTTGTGATCCACTATAGTCCCCAGATCCTTCAGCAGTACAACGGCGTAGCCAGTTATTCCCCAAATTGTATTTGTTTGATTTGATTTTTTTTTTTTCCTTCCTAAATGAAGTACTTTGCGCTTGTCTTTATTGACTTTCATCTTGTTGGGGGTTTTAGACCAATTTTCCAGTTTGTCAAGGTCAGTTTGAATGCTAATCCTGTTCTGTAAAGTTCTTGTAACCCTTCCCAGCTTAGTTCATCCACAGATTTTATTGGCATACTCTCTACTTCATTATCTAATTTGTTGATGAAAATATTGAATAGTACCAGACCCCGTGCAGGATCTCAATAGATATGCCCCTCCCAGTTTGACAACTACTCAGATTTTAGGCCATAGAGGGATCATCATGATCATGTAGTCCACCGACCTAGTCTGACCACCTGCCCATCGCAGGCCACAGAACCTCACCCGCCCACTCTTGCAGTAGGCCCATAACCTCTTGCTAAGTTACTGAAGTTCTCACATCTTGATTTAAAGACTTTCAAGCCAGAGAATTCACATTTACTTGAATTCAAATCAGTCAGTGTCCCATGCCCCATGGTCCAAGGGAAGGTGAACTCTTTCAGTATGGCCTTTCAACCAGTTAAGTATCCACCTTATAGCAAATTTATCTAGACCACATTTCCCTAGTTTGCTTATGAGCATGTCATGTGGGACTGTCAAAAGCCTCATTAAAAATCAAGATCTATCAGATCTCCCCCACATCCCCAACATTCACTAGGCAAGTAACCCTATCAAAAAAGAACATTACATTGGTTTGGCATGATTTGTTCTTGACATATCCATGCTGGCTATTTCTTATTACCCTGTTATCCTCTAGGAGGTGCTTACAGATTGTCTAATAAATTGTACCAGTATGACAGTCCGTATTTACATGATCACATATTATTTTTGCCATAGGACCTCTGCCTCATTCAGTGCATAGAATGAACTGTGCTCATTTAATGAGAAGTTGTTCATAGTTTTCACCTTGTTGCTCAGTGCATGGCCCCCTCTCTTTACTGCTCATTATTCAAGTCCTGCTATGAAGACAGTGAGCTTTTCTATGGCAATTATCACGACAGTATTTAGTAGAGTGCTTTACAAGTATTACTGAATTTATTTTCACAGCACGCCTGTGAGATGGGAGGAGTTGGGGGAGTATTATCCCCATTTTAGAGATGGGGAACAGTCGCAAGGATATGGTCAAAAGTATTTACTAATTTTGTTGCCCAGTTAGATACGCCTAATACCCAATTGAGTTCTTAGTATTATATCACACTTCATATGTTGAAAGCAAAATCCCACTGATGTGAGTGCTCAGCAGTTTTGCAGATCTCAATTTGGGCACCCAGAAAATGAGGAACACACAATTAGTAACTACCTGTGAAAAGTTTGATTTTAAGTGACCTACGTACCATCATAGAAGCTCTGTGGCAGGGATAGAATCCAGATTTCCAGGGCAGTATTAAATAGCCTTGACCATGAAAACACTTTTTTGTTTTTGTTTTTTATCATTTGCCTCACTTATTACATACACCTTCCTGCTTCTGCAACAAACAAAGGAGGAGTGCTATAGACACCAACCTCCTTTACTACATAACCCTGATGCATCCCCAGAGCAGCTCCACCCTGTCCACTGGGGTCCTCTGGAAAAATTGTATGTGATCATGTAATTAAAGATTCATACACATAAGAGGGCTAAATAAAGGTTACATGGGCAACCTTAGTTCTGGGATTTCCTGAGTCCTTCACTTTGCAATTTTAATCTTAACATGGTTTTTGTGTGTGTGTAATATCTGTTTAGTTTGAGCCTATAAATGTCAGTACACAGTTGCCCCAGTTTAAAAGTCACACCCTTAGTTAAGCTAATGCAATTGTTTCTTTCAGCCTTAATAATGAGGCTAAGCATTTCTCTAAGAAGGTATTTTAAGCTAGCGCGAGGGACTCAGCTTGCACTTTTCTCTATATCATCCCCCTTTTTATGTTGAAATGTTCCTGTTTCTCAACAGAAACAATAGAAAATTCACAAGCAGCTTATCAGGAGGCATTTGACATCAGCAAGAAAGAGATGCAACCTACACATCCAATTCGTTTGGGCCTAGCTCTTAACTTTTCTGTATTTTACTATGAGATCCTCAACAACCCTGAGCTTGCCTGCACGCTGGCTAAGACAGTAAGTTGCTCTATCTTTTTTTTGGAAGGAGGGTAATTCTAATTAATGGAAGCTAATCTGAATAATGTGAATTGATCAGTCTGTCTTGTACAATAAAATCCTATTTCGTTTAATGTATTTGATTTGCAGGTGCCTACTGTCAACTGACTTAAAGGGACACTGTCAACTTTAAAATTCTTTCAGTAACAAATATTGTAACCTAAACATACAAGATTTGTGCTGTTTTAAGCTTTTTTACCAACTTGGGCAATGCAAATCAATGAAATTCTTTTCACTTTCTTCAATGCTGCATGCTTGTTTATTAAAGCTGTCTTCATGGAAAAAGGTTAAACTTAATTTTGAATTGTCCCTTTAATATCTACCCCTAGTAACACTAATAAGAATATTCATAATCAGTACCTCAATGTAAATATGAAAAACAACTTAATTATTCTAGGCTTTTGATGAGGCTATCGCAGAACTTGATACGCTGAATGAAGACTCATACAAAGACAGTACTCTCATCATGCAGTTGCTTAGAGACAACCTAACAGTAAGTTTCCCTTTTGTGCTAATTGGTCCAATAGCTGTAATTGTATAATGGCTATACTTAGACCTCATTTGTGTGATAAAACCAAAACATGGTCTTTAGCACTGAGCATCCTGATATTTAGGCCTATTATGTGCTGTATTGAAGAGTTACTCTCATAAGTAGGTTGATGTCTAATTTAAACTTTAGTGTGAAAAATTAATTGCATTAAACTAATCTGTGGCAGATTCAAACTTGGTTTGGACTAAAATAATAGCATGAGTTAGTCAGTTTCCATATAGCTAAATACAACTTCACTTTCATCATAAGACCAACAGGCTCATTTGACTTAGCAGATAGGACTATAAATCTGGTGGGAAAAAATGATGATGATCCACAGTCATTAAGACAAGAATGAAAAAAGTTAACTGTCTTAAAAGTATTACTGGTTCCAGCAATATTCCCCCATACTTAAATGGGGAATACGGCTGGAACTTTTAAGGTGCACCAACTGTATACCATGTTAACAGTCTAAGGGAGAGCTAGCTACATACTCCAGCAATATTCCTCACTGTAGTTTTCCATAACAATAGGAATTGTGACCTTGACTTGTGAGGTGAAAGTGCAACCAGAGAGGGATATCTTGGCATTCCAGAGAACAGACTTGTGTATTTCTTAAGTGCCAATAGTATAACTGGGTACAATATATTAAACAGATCTGTATTTGTTTAGCATTATGTCCACTTTGGCTAGTTAAATCTTAAACAATTATGTATATGGCTGTACCCTATAGATGAGAAGGTGCTCACCATAAGCCAGTGGAAGCTCTGCAAATTAAAGCAACAGAGCTTTACACCTCCAAACTATAGCACTTAACAAATGTAGAACTCCTCCCATCTAGTCCTTGACTTTAGTAATAGGACAGTTGGTGCTAACATGGAGGGTAGATGAATAAGTTTTCATGCTGATGTGGCTTTTTTCTTATTTCTAGTTATGGACATCAGACAATGCAGGAGAAGAATGTGATGCTGCAGAAGGTGCAGAAAACTAAACTGCACATGGGGTGTGTCATTCTCTCTTCCCTTCTCAAGAAACCTTTTTACACGTCTCCATTCCTTATAGCTCCACTTGGATTTCCTATAGCAAAGAGAACCCATCCATGTGTATGGAAATCAGTTTATAGTCTTTTCACACTGCAGCTTTGGGAAAACTCCATTCCTTGATTTGTGTTTGTCCTGGCCTTCCCTGTGTGCGGTTACTGCTGTAGAAAAGTATTAATAGCTTCATTTCATATAAACATAAGTAATTTCCAAACACTTATGTAGTGGACTAAAGTGTACCTGGTATTTAAAAACAAAAATCTGAACCAGTTCCTGCAAGTTGACTGTGTTTTGTATTCAGTAAAGATATTAAAATGTAGTTAATTGCAACTAAAGAGTGTTCAACATAGCTTTCTAATTCTCCACATTCCCTCTTATTCTGCAGGGTTTCCTTTCAGTAACTTACTTTCTCATGCTACTGTGTATTCTTTTCATGAAGGTTATGGAAGTATTGGGCCAGACGGAAAGTTTGGCATTTTTAGGTTGAGAATTACAAATTGAGTTGCCTTCTGTGTAATATACTGCAGGGGCTACTGTATGTCTGCGTGAAAATGAGGGTGTCTTCTTACTCAGTCTTCGGTTGCTGCTGTTTATAAGTTGATATCCCTTCCCAATAAAAGTCACTTACACTCCTGCCTTTGTAGTTCTGGTATTCACTTTACTATGTACTAGAAACAGCATGGAACTGCTGGAATACAGACAGTGCTTTTTGGCAGACTAAAGTGCATGTCATTTCTTAATACACTGGAATGGGAAAACCAATTCAAGTTCACATGTTCAAGTATAACATTTAGTACTTTTCCATGCAGATTTGTGCACATGTGAGAAGGTGTCAAGTTTGTCCAGTGATTGTTATTTAGAGAGTTGGACCACTATTGTGTGTTGCTAATCATTGATTGTAGTCCCAAAAAAGCCTTGTGAAAATGTTATGCCCTATGTAACAGCAAAGTAACATTAAATAAAATTACATTTTATAAACCACTTACTGTTTTTGTAACAATTCCATGCAATTACCTTAAGAGCTGAACTATAGCAAATCTTGCTATGAGAAATGTCCTTCTCAAACCTGTAACTCATACTTAGTCAATTGTTCAGGTGAATTCACTTTGTATTTACATATTAATGAATTGTATGAAAATACCTGAAAGTTAGTTATTCATATGAATAGTTCACAGGGACAGATAATCTTCAAAGTATAACCTGTGGCATGTGTCCTTCTTATTGAAGCTACTTGTACTGACAGAAATTGTTGTAAAAGACAGAAGCTAAGCAGTTAAATACCAAGTAGTACTCCTTGCTACTAAGAGTTGAAACAGCCTGATGTGTATTCCATTGCTGCAAATCTGTTATCTCCTGATTCTTCAAGTGGCATCCCTATGGGTGCTCCACTGTAGGTGTGCTTGCATCCCTGAACTGCTAATCAGGGAACTTTGGTGGTAGTGTCAGTTAGGCCCTACACATTCACTGCCCCTCCTCATGCTACACTATGAGACTAACCCCCCCTCAGTTTTTCCTCATCCACCCCGACTAGTGACGGAGCTATTCGCAGTCCGTTAAGACTATATTACTTCAATTTGATTTCTATAGTTGTTATAGTTAGTTTTTTATTTTTCTGATTTGTAAACTATTCAAAACCGGCATCCATTCATAAAAAGTCAGTCGCATCATGACCAATTTAAGGCCATTGTCCAGGAGGGGCCAGTTAGTGGTGAAGACATTGCTGCAATCTTCCCTCGATGCAGTCGACACGGTGACTAGGTCCATCTCCACGGCGGTGGTGATGTGACAGGCATCTTGGCTCCATCTGTCAAGCTTCCCAAAGGAGGTACAGTCTACAGTTAAAGACTTCCCTTTTGAGGGCACAAAGCTCTTTGCGGAGAAGACGGATGCCTCTTTTCATACCCTGAAGGACTCTGTGGACACTCTCCAGTTGCTGGGCATTGACACACCAGGACAGACTGTTCAGTTCCCAATCCCAGCATAGACCCCACACATCTCAATATATGGCTCAACATAGGAGCCACAGAAAAAAGGCAAATTTCCCAAGAGCAAATCATCTGGCCTACAGTCTTCTTTATCCCAGCCCTCTACGCTCTACGTCCAATTACCAGTTTTGACGGATGAGTTGAGACATGTTAGACCACTTCTCTCTCTTCCCCTCCCCCCCCCCCAAAAAAACCTGATATAGCTGACCATTGCTTTACACCCATTTGATCACCAATTGGCAGTGTTCCACAGTGCTTGGGAATGTATAACATCAGACCAATGGGTCCTAGAGATTGTTCAAACTCTGTACTTGATCCCTTATACCTTCTTACCCCCTCCACAACACCCTTCCCTGCCCTTCTTCAGGGACCCTTCTTGCAAGAGTTTACTATGACAAAAGGTAGATCGTTTCCTCCAGTTAGGAGCCATAGAACCAGTACCTCAAAATCTACGAGGCAAAGGATTCTGCTCTTATTTCCTAATATCCAAAAGAAAGGGAGTTTGGAGAACCATAGCGGACCTCAGAGCTCTCAAGTTTTACAAGGCTCAAAAGTTCAAGATGGTCACATTATCAACGATCATTCCAGCATTGGAACAGGGAGACTGGTTTTTGGCCCTCAACGTTCAGGACGCCTACTTTAATATCTGTCCTACCAACTCAGACAATTTCTCAGATTCACTCTGGGACAAGACCACTACCAATACAGGGTGCTCCTCTTTGGGCTATCATTGGCCCCCAAGTGTTTTTTCCAAGGTTCTCTCAATGGTGGCCACTCACTTATGATCCCTTGGGAGTGTGATTTTACCCATATGTTGACAATTGGCTCCTCAGAGCCTGATCTCTCCAGGAGGCTCAGCAAGTCACCAAAGCTGCAATGCACTTGTTTACAGAACTGGGCCTACAGATCAATACCCAGAAGTCAACCCTTGTCCCAGTGCAACACCTGGAATTCATAGGAGCTGATCTTGACTCATTACAGTCCAGAGTTCTCTTGCCTCAACACAGGTTCCTCTCCTTGGTCACGCTCATAGTCTGTTCAGAGCAGCCCACAAATATCAGCCAGATTTGGCCTCCAACTCTTGGGGCATATGGAAACGTGCACAGCGGTAAGCCCACATGCCAGGCTTCACATGTGATCCTTTCAGAAGTGGTTTAGCTCAGTTTACAGACCAAGCAGTGACAGACTGGACAAACTTCTGTCACCAACCACAGGATCAAAAATTCCTTAGACTGGTGGAAGGACCTAGCCAACATTTGGAAAGGAATCCCCTTCTCACAAAAACCACCATCGTCACGCCTCACCACCGTCACATTTATAGGGTGAGGCACACAGCTACATGGCCTGACAGCACAAGGAAGTGGTAATCCATGGAGATATCCCTTCACATCAATCTCCTTGAGCTAAGAGTGATCAGGAATACCTGTGCTCATTTCCTCCTGCTGATCAGAGCCTAACAGACAACATAGCCAGTATATACTACATCAATTATCATGCAGGAGACAGTACTATAAACAAAAGGTTAGAGTTATTTTATTGTTTTCCTCCTGGATCTATTTGGGTCTCTATACTGTAACTCACTTTAGCAGAGAAAAGGAAACTTTCAATTTATTTCTTAGGAACTTGGTGAGGTAACTTTGTTAAAATTCAGTAACTTTTCAATAGCCATATACTACTTTCTTTCAAAATCTTTAACTTCAAGCAAAATGTTTGCTATTCTTTTTAACTCGGTTTAATATTCCATTGCATTCATTTTGCTGGCACGGTGGCTGCCTATTCATTACACAACCAACTGTAGATAAAACAAGCAGGAAGTTTGCCATCTCAGAACCATCCTTTCCTTCATCAGTGTACAGTTGAAAGCAGCATATGGTGTCTAGAGCAAGCTTTGAATTAAGTGTTTATATTGACTTGTAGAAAGAAACTAAACATAAATTAAGAAAGAAATGGCTGATTGAAACAGCCAAGGGTTCCAGGAGCACACTGAATGAATCTGCTGACTGCAACATAACACTAGTAATACCATTTCCCCATTTTGGCTAATAATAGCCATAGAAGGATCTAAAATGTTACTTGCAGGGTTCCAGGCCCCACGAAATTCCTCTCCATTACTAAACCAAACCAATTTTAACAGCCTATTTCTTGTAAGGTGGAACATGACCAACTATATATTGATTGGCAGTCAATGCTTTTCTACTGGCAAGTTTGCTAATATTTGGTGTTGGTGGAATTGGAACTTCAAGTTCATCAGTCTGCAAATGAAGTCCTAGACTTGCAACTTCAGAAATTACTTCTCCTCCTCCCCCCCTTTGCGAATATAAGATGTCATGATCGATGAAGGCTGGCACAATAACAGTTTGGGCTGGTGTTCAGATGAATAAGATGTCAGTGAGGGGAAGGGTAAGGTACAAGTGCCAGTTTGGACTTTTGCCAAACTATGTTCTACTGTGGAGACTCTAGTTTGGCAAAGATTGTCCTCCCAGGCTTTCAGTGGCAGAATCTTTAAATTGGTAACTACCAGTGTGCCTCATGTCTAATCTTTGCCAGTTACAGGTAATAGTCATGATTAAGTATTTAAAGTTGAGGTTTCTGTACATGAGAACTTTCAGTTCTGTAAAAGAAAAACACAACCAAATTCAGTTCTACTATAACTTCTGTAATTCCACATAGATCAATGGAGGGATCAATCTGGACCAGCAATTCTGCAAAATATGCTCCTTACAAAAAATGGTATTTTACTGAAAAGTACAAGTTACAGCTTTCGGTCATCGCGTCTCTTTTTGCTCAGTCAATTCCTTCTTGTTTTTGTTGCTTCCAGGTTGTAGTCTCCTTCCCAACCCTCAAACACTTGTACTTTCGAGCCACAGCTCAGTTCCTGAAACATTTGAAGTCCCGGCCTGAAAAACTATAGTCAGCTCATTGCTTCTGTGCTCACCACTGCTGGAGCAGTTGCTGGACCCTTTGGCATTATTATGAATCTGGGGGAAGCAATGAAGACAGCCTGTTATTGGGTCGTATTTGGGAAAAATGTTTTAGCAGGGAAGCACTGCCCTACATAGCTATTTTTTCTCTTGTAATGCACGAATGGCAATTTATCTTTAGTGATGTCACTACTGTAGTACTAAAGGTCTATTTCTGACCCTTGCAGCACTATTGGAGATGTGCTAGCTGGGAAGTTTTGTCAAAACTTACAAATGTTTGGGCTGTTTGTCCCAGAAGTGCAGGTGGAGGGGGGAAAAAATGAATGTGGAAAGGGTGAACTGAAAGCCATCTCCATTGAACTGCCTGCCAGCGAGACCACACATGCATAAGTGCGCATCTCAAGTACAATTGCTCACTCAGGAATTAAAATATTTGAAAATCATATTTTTATTTTACAAAATGTCAGTGACCTAATCTGCTGACTGTATATTCTAAGTGTATGTATTGGGAGACAATTAGTTTTGGCACTCAGAAGGCTGCTTTCATCCAAGCCGTTTTATAATCCAACTCAGTCAGGTTTGTGCTATTCTACCATCCCTTTTGAGAAAGTTTTGACTGGAACAGAACTATTCTGCTACAATTAGGACCAGTACCAACAGTCTTCAAATGTATGGTCTAAATAAATGCATTAAATTCACATTGGAGAGGATTTGATAGAATAGGCATTTTCAAATCTTGCTAACAATTTTAGTAATCTATTCAAATATTTAATATTAAAGCTGTATTAAATACGGGATATGATTTATCAGCTTAAATAGTGGACCTTATCCATATGACTAATTCGTGTAGTTCAATCTGGATTTCAGTTTTGCAGGATTTTATGCTCCCTATTGAAGTGACTTATTTTTAGATGAGCAATTACACATCTTCATGCTCATTAGGCTTATATAGCAAACACTCTGATGGACAGGCACACCAAATGCCATTTATATTGCAAGTGCTTTTAAAAAAGCTGAGAAAGAGAGTTAAGAAGTTCCTAGTAAATACTGTTCTTGGTGGGAGTCTAGCAGCTGATTAGCCACAGCATGATTTGTGGCAGTCAGTTTCATGCTAAAGGACAGCTCTACAGTGTGGATATTGTGGCTTGGGCTGGAGCTCGGTGTCAAACCTAGGGTGTCTCACGTAGGCTTGAGAGCCTGAGCTCCAACCTCAGCCACAACACACACACACTGATTTGTTAACAAGCTAGCTTGAGCCCCGCTACCACAAGTCTGTCTACTCAGGCTGGGAGGCTCACTCCTAATTGCAGTATAGACCAACCCTCAAAGGCCTGGACTTAGGGTTAAAGATTGGGCTGCTGGGCTGTGGGTGGGGAGAGATTGTTCATGGGCTATTGCAACTGTAATCTTTTGCATTCCCAGATGAGAGATGGGTGGGGTATAGGAAGCTGGAGAAGCCGCTGAATGGTGGCTTTGTGAGATGGGAAATTTCCTGCAGTTGCTAAAATTCCTGATTTCAGTGTTAACATCCAGGCTATTGGGGATTCTCTCAAAAGTGGGACAATACTAGTAAAATGTATTGCCCTAAATCTGGCATGTAGAGGTGTCGCGGTACACATCTTCCTCCGCAATCAGAATGTAAAAAGTCAAATAAGTGTAACTATCTTAATGTATAGCAATCCATTCTTCAAACCTTACAAATAAAATAGCTTGCACTCTGTGGTTTATCAAGAGTGTATCATTACCTCTGACCGTGTAGTTGATTGTGGTCCAAAAATACAGTACAGGAAGCAGCTCTGGTAAGTAACACCTTTTTAAAATGATTTAAACAAAGGTCATGGAAGTGGTTTCCTGGGGACCAGTAAGAAAGTACTAGAGAAGTGTCCTACACACCCGCATGAAGAACGTCCCTCACAAGAGACAGAAGTGTTCCACGGGGGGGAATTAAGCCTTTGCACTGGCCTGAGCAATTTATAGGCCTGTGCCTGGTAAGCATTCCATCCTCAGGTTGGCTTGAGCAGAAAGGCATCTGTTTCCCATGAATCATTAGACTAGAGTATTCCAGGCACCTTCTGTAGGTTCTGCAGTTCTCAAGAATGACAGGACTTGTGTATAGACTTGAGTATATTTACTTTTTCTAAACCAGTCCTAGGTTTTCGTAGATGGGGCCTAATGTAGCAAACCCTCTGCTTCTCAATTCTTGCTGATTTCAGTGGGTGTTCTGTATGCTGATGGCTTGCTGCATAGGTCTGTATTGTGTTGATTAGTGATTGTAGCCAACTTTGTTTTTGCAAAATCTTTACATTCAAGGAGGATGAATGAAAAGGGGGGAAAATCCTTTGTACTCTTACCGTGGTTGCCTGTTTATTGTAGCACGCATCAGTGTTGGATGGTAGCATGTAATGCTCTGTAACAATGCTGTAGTTGTTTATCTTGCAAGGAAATTTAGCACCCATCACCATTCTCCAGAAAAACCGGAGCCTTTTTCCTATATACACCCACATTCCATTTCTCTTTGCAGAAGACTGCTGTGTATAAAGGTGGTCTCCTGTTTGTTGCACTGCCCTGGGAAGGGAGGAAGTGTTTGCTGTAGGAATTTCTTGCTTGTTTGCTTCTGTCTGGGAAAGGGCCCTCTGCAAAGATGGCCTCTCCATTTGGGTTCCAAATAGATTAAAGTCAGCCATGCATATAAAAAATACTATTTTAAAAAAACACTTGAATCCTATAAATGTACTGCAATACACAATTTGAATGTAAATACGAGTCTGTCAATATCCTGGACCTTGATACTCCTCCATCATTAGCGGGTATTCTACATTCCAAACACTCACCTGAAGGGACAGCTGGGCATTATTAATTAATAGACATTACAACTGATGAAAGAAATTTTATGACAAATTAGAAATAAATCAAAATGACCACACAGTGACTTCATATCAAGTGGTTTCATTAACCATCTTCTTCCATAAGTGTGAAGAAGTAACCACAAGAAAAAAAAGGCACCATAATTTCATCACAAACTATTTTTTCCCCTTGTACTAGCATTTGCCTTTGTTAATGATGGCACCTGCCCTTTCTTTCTTTCTTGTTAAGTGGGTGGCTCTGACTTTACTATTAGAATTACTTCAAGAAAATCAGTTGACATTCTGTGATGGAAGAGTGGATCTGCTTATTACAAAAGAACCTCAGAGTTGCAAACACCAAAGTTACAAACTGACTGGTCAACCCACACTTCATTTGGAAACGGAAGTACACAGTCAGGCAGCAGCAGAGGCCAAAAAAAGGCAGTACAATACTTTGTTATATGTAAACTGTTTAAAAAAAAAAGATAAGGAAACTGTTTCTGTGCTTGTTTTTTAAAATGTTTAAAAGCAGCATTTTTCTTCTGCATAGTAGAGTTTCAAAGCTGTATTAAGTCAATATTCAGTTTGTAAACTTTTGAAAATGATAACATTTTGTTCAGAGTTATAAACATTTCAGAGGTACGAACAACCTCCATTCCTGAGGTGTTCATAACTCTAAGATTCTACTGTCCTTGTATTACAGTAGTAGTCAGAAACCCTAATCTGGGCCTAGTTGTGTACCTACAAACATTAAGACAGTCCTAGCCCAAAAGAGCTTACACGCTGAGGACCTGCTCCTACTCCCATTACTTGATGGAAAAACTTCCATTGACGACTTTGGGAGTTTGGACTGGACCACTCAGTCATGGCAGAAAATATAAGATCTAGGTAATTTCATTTAAAACAGGATGTAGTATAATTTATAAAAAAAAAAAAGGAGTTAACCTCCTTGGCACCTGCATACACTTAACAGTTTAAGTACTATAATAAGAGCTATGCAATGATTTATTTGTTTGTAAAGAAGAGCCAAATTTAAATAGACTCCCATCTCAGGAATCTGAATCTATTCCGCAAGAAAGCCTTTGGAATCAACTGCTCCTAACAGAAAGATGACTGTTCTACCCTGACTTCAGTGGAGTTACCCTGGAGTTGTGTAACTGAGGGCAAAATCTGATGTAGTAGAAAATGGAACATGAGATGAGTTGTTTCTGAGTTGTTTCTAGAGCTTTCTTAAGAGAACTTATTCATTGTATCTATTTCAGTTCCTCTTTGTTCTATTTGCTCCCTTCAGAAAAGGATCTGTGGATGAATTTGCTTAGTCATTAAGGTGACTAGGGAGGGTATCCTCTCCAGTCATATGCAGAATTCTTGTTTTTTATATATAGCCACACACATCTAAGAGATGTCAGGGGGAAGTAAATTCATGTTTCCATTAAGCAGTGTAAGTGTAAACCTTATGGTCAGAATTTCTGTAGGGGAAGGAGCTCTCTACTCCATCTATTGGTGAAAAGGGAGAAGTGCTCCCTTAGCTTCATTTGCACACACTCCCTACCCACAATTCCTCTAGTGACCCCTTGGGAAGTCACCATAAGCAGACACAAACTTGTATTTTATAGGGCAAGGGGAAAGTGGGTTCCTTAGAGGCTGAAAGTGGGAAAAGATTTCTGATCTTGTGGGAGAAAGCTCTCACTTCTAGGTAGTTTAGGGCTCTGCTCAAGGGTTCTAAGTGTTCTTCATTTCTTTCCTATGAGGATTTTGCTGTAAGAGAAAGTATTGAGGACTTTGTGGCAAAGGATAACACAAACTTAAGTATTTTGTAGTGAGAAATGATTGAGAGTGAGGACTTCATGCTGAAAGATGATGCAGAGGGCGACGGGAGAGCTGAGTGGACTCCAGTGAAGCCCTGCCTACCCAGAAACTTAACAAGACTGAATCACTTAGTTGGGTCAGGTTGTGGTATCTCCAGGTGAGACCAAGCAAGTGGCTCCTTTGGGACAGGTGACTGAGCTCCAAAGGGCCCCCGAGACTGCTGCTACTCACTGACCCAACCCATGAGTGAGGTTTGGTGCACTGGTGACATTCTCACCAGTGGGTGAGAAAGGTGTTAAATGGGCTACTGTCAGTGTTACTAGGAGGGGGTATTTTATTTTTTTATTTGCATAGCTATGCTATTGCAGTGTTTTTCCCAAGTTTGTGACTGTTCTTTCCACTAATAAAGTTTTCCTTGTTTGAGTGGTTGTGAGAGGGGAAGCTCTGTCGGTTAGAGGCACGCAGGGAGAGAGAGGGTTGTTTTTCCAAGTTTCTGGGTGGGGTTCAAGACAGTTTAGTTATTTGTCAAGAGGAACATAAGCTATATTGACCTCAGCCCTTTTTTGCTGCACCCTGGCAGAAGGGTTACACAAGCAGTGAGTCTTCTGATGGGGACCTGCTAATAGCCTCACAAATGCTGGTGTCTTGCTGAACAGCATACTTACTTGCTGGATGCTGTAGCAGGAAACCTATTGTTTGACTGGTAACATTGAGTCACAGAAACAATTTCCTGGCTCAGAGAGAGGCTGTGTCCCCCTGGTTTTCCTAAACACTGCACCAAAAAAACCACACATCTCTTACTAACAGAGTCTTGTTGCAACATTCCTCAGACCCAGGGAGGGTTAGGATTTTTTTCCTTCATGTATTTAAAATTTCAGTTAGTTTTGAGGGTTCAGCTCTCTAAATCATGTTAACACTTTTATCAGAGTAATGTATTTGAAAAAAGTAGATGTTCTCAAAACTTCCAGTTATGAAATTCAAAGGGAAATCTGAACTTGCTGTCCATCTTGTAAAAGACTACTGGAAAGATAACTGAGTGGGGGAAGTAATTGACTTTAGGGAGCAATCCTGGCCTGGCAGTGATGATAGTCTAGATTACCTAATTTGTCTTTTTCCATTAAAGTTGATGATTCTGTGTCTAGTCATGAAGGCACATGACTGAAAGTTCAAAAACTTATGAAAAGCTCATTGCATAAGAAACAAGCAACAGCGACCCTGCTATGCTTGACTCAGCCACCTTTTCAGACATCGATTAATGGAACACTATACAATTTTCTGTGTGTGGGTCAGTCTTTTAGCTGACACCTTAAAAACCATGTTCCCATCGGCGCCATATAGACACTAAGGAATAGGTCCTCAGGTGCACCAGACCTCTGCATAACTTTCAGTAGCAGGCTCAGGAATGCTCTAAATTATGCCCAGCTGCAATGGCCCCAAAACAACTGTTCTGAAGTCAGGGATTCTTGGAGTGCAGCAGCACTGTGGCCATACCCACTCCTACACCACCATGCCCTGCAGGCCCGGGGTAGGTTGGTGGCAGCACAGGGGTGGGTGTCCAGCTCAGTTCTACCCCAGGAGACTCCCTAGGTAGCTGGTTGAGCTGGCTTTTGTGCACAGCAGCACAAAACAGCTGTATTGGGCTTCACAATCTTGCTGTAAAGATTCAAGGGATTTTTAACAAGTATGGGAGCCTGTCCTGATATTTATTTCCCCTCCCATCACTGAAGCACTGTCTCTGCCAGAGGTGGCTGCATTTCAGTGGTGTCGCTCACAGGTGTGGTGGCTGCCAACAACCTCTGAGGGAAGTTACAGTAAATGGGGATTGCTAGGACACAGGGTATCTGCGGTCATAACCCTTTCCCCCTGACTCTTTGCTCCCCCTTCCCCCTGCCCCCCCGCACTGGTAGCCTGGTAGAATTATGACATGGGAGCTACTACAAGAGCTCTAAACTACTGGAATGTCCCTCTGTGTACAGGGAGATGACTCTTTAATGGGGCATACAGCACAGCGTGGGTGATGCGCCATCCGTTCCTTCTCAACCTCCTGGGCCTGAGAAGGAGCCTTAGCACTTATCCATGTTGAGTTTTACGTCAAATGTGTCCCCTTAGCTCTTTTAGTACTTAGTTTATTATAGCTGTTCTTAGTAATAGTTAGTATTTAGTACTTAGTAGTAGTATCTTTTAGATAGTTTCTCCCCTCCTTGGGAGTTTTTTCTTTACTGAAAGGGCATGCTCAGTTCTCCCGGTCTCAAATGTTGCCTGTTGTGCCAGGACGCAATTTTAGTGACAGACACTCCAGGTGCATCCGTTTCCTCAGGGAATCTCATATTTCCTAGATGGTTCACCCCATGTTTCTTCCCGTGCTCCACTGCTACGGAGTGATTTGGAAGAGGGTTTTGATGAAGATCTTGCCTTGGTCTCCCAAATAGGGGTGCAAGGCTCTCCTCTTCATTCCTATACAGGCTCTTTTCCAGAGGTCTCCTGAGAAGATTGGTGTCACTCATGAGAGACCGCCACAACCACCATCTTGCTGGTATGTCTCCACCCATGCCATATGCACCACCTCCTTGGCAATACTGAGACCCTTGGATGGCCTATCCCCAGCAATTCTCTCTAGGGTGTCTCACACCACCCACCACAGAGAGAGACAACCTTCTTCCCCCTCCCTCTCTAGGACACAGGAACTTCAGGAAAAAACCTTTGATGGGGCTGATGAAGACATCTCTCCACCACCCAATATATGTTAATCTCCAGATGAAGTGGTTATGCCACCTCCTCCATCCCTGGCAGATGATTTCAAGTAGTTTCAGGACCTTGTGAAGAGAACTGCAGATTCTTTGCAGATCCCTTCTGAGGAGGTCAAAGAATCACATCATAAGCTGCTTGACATCCTTCATATGACTTCATCTGCCTGCCTTGCTTTGCCTGTTAACCTTTGCAAGGTCCAGTAGGGCCTCATTATCTGGCACACCCCATCCACATTTCCACCTACATGCAAGAGAGCAGATAAGAAATATTATGTTCCATCTAAGGACTCAGAATTTTTATTCTCTCATCCCTCTCCTAGCTCTTTGGTTGTCAACATGGTTAACGAATGTGGGAGGCAACACCACGCTAAATCCACACCCTATCACAAGGATCATAAGCGCCTTTACCTGTTTGATTAAAAAATTGTATTTGGCATCTACTTAGCAATTCAGAATCACCAACTACCAGACTTTAATGGCAAAATACAATCATACAAATTATATCAAGTTGAACTAATTTATTGAGCATCTACCAGGAGAACATAAAGCGCAAGTCCAGCCAATTATTGTGGAAGGCCAGTTGCTCACCAGAACATCTCTGTAAGCCTCCCTCAACATTGCTGATACTGCTACCCATTTGATTTCTACAGCAGTAGTTATGAGGAGGACCTCCTGGCTCCGGCTGTCAGGATTTCCAAAGGAGGTCCAAAATATCATCAAGGACCTCCCCTTTAATGGTACTAAATTGTTTGCTGACAACATGGATGAATCTCTGCACACGTTAAAGAACTTCAGGGCCCAAGGGTCTTTTCAAAGGACATATCAGTAGTAGTGGCACACCTCTGCAGAAAAGGAATTCTGCTGTTCCTTTACCTAGATGATTGGCTTCTGAAAGGTCACTCTCTGGACATAACTTCACAGCCAACTTGCAAATCTATAGACCTGCAGGCCTACAATTGAACATTCAAAAATCCACCTTGACCCCTGTGCAAAAGTTAGAATTCATAGGAGCTCATCTCAGTTTAACAGTGGTAAGAGCCTACCTCCCAATGCACAGATTCGTGGCCCTGTCCAAAACCGCCAACACGATCCAGATCAGCCCTCAAACCCTCAAGAACTATCTTCAGCTCTTGGGGCATATGGCAGTTGGTACTTTGCACATCAACCTTCTGGAACTCAGGGCATCAGATACTTCTGTCTCCAATTTCTACCACTTATTGGGCAAATACAGACAACAGGTCATGCATGTTCTATATCAACCAACAAGGAGGGGCAAATCCCACTCCCACTGTGCCAAGGCTATCATGCTTTGGAATTGGTGCATATGCAATCAGATCGTCATCATAGCAGCTACCTTCCAAGAGTACAGAATGTGACTGTGGACACACTCAGCAGACCCGTCTCTCAAGACCACAAGTGGGAAATAGATTCCATCATACTACACCACATATTTTGACAATAGGGCACCCCTCAAATAGACCTGTTTACCTGGGTGACAAATAAGAAATACACCCAACTCTGCTCCAGAGACGATCTGGGTCACCGATCTTTGGGAGATGCCTTTCACTTTCAGTGGTTGTCGGGTCTACTGTATGTGTTCCCATGATTCCTCTCGTATCCAAAGTTCGACTCAAAATAAAACAGGACAAAGCCAGAGCTATTCTAATAGTCTCCATCTGGCCCAGACAAACATGGTTTCTTTACCTGATTCAGCTGGCTGTTTACTCACCAATCACTCTCCAGGGCCCTCCAAATCTCCTCTCCCAGGAAGGTGGGAAGATCATTCAGCCCAATCTTAAAGTTCTTTGCCTTAAAGCATGGCTGATTGATGGGTCACAGGATTAGAAACAGCCTTTCAGAGGAAGTAAAAGCAGTGCTGTTACACAGCAGAAAATTATCTACTCATTACACTTACTTACAAAAATGGACAAGATTTGACTGCTGATGTGACATCTTACACATTCCACCAACAACCTCATCACTGTCAGATATACTGGACTACATCCTAAAACTAAAAGACTTGGGGCTGTCACTGAGTTCCATTAGAATCCACTTGGCAGCCATCATGGCTTTCTGTTCTCCAACAGAATGCTATTCCATATTTGCCCATCCAACAACAATGTGGTTCTCCAGGGGGGTTGGGAATGTCTCTTTCTACCAGTCAAGCCTTATTGAAATTCTGGGGGGTGGGCGGGCGGAAACCTGCCCATGTCAAAAGGTCCCTCCCCCAGCCTTGAGGGAGGAACCAGTGGACCCAGGATCCAACTAAGTACAGAGGACAACTAAGGAATAACAGGGACGGGAGTGGAGGTCACAGGTTAAAAACTAGGGTTCCAGAGAGCGTCATCCTTCACTTTGAGCCCTCAATCTGGTTCTTAAACACCTTACAAGATCTCCGTTTGAACCAATGGACCCTTATGGCATACCGCCCCCCCTTTCATAATATTTCTCAAAGACAAGGTCACACTACGATCACACCCAAGTTTTTACCAAAAATATCTTCTGAGTTTCATATTAACCAATCCCATTCATCTCCCAATCTTCCACTCTAAATCTCACCTGGAGAAAGAGGAGGTACTGTTACACGCCCTTGATATCAGGACAGCCCTGGCCTTCTATGTTGACAGGACTGAACTTTTCAGAAAGACTCCAAAATTATTTGTCTCAATTGCAAAACAGATTGAAAAGGTCTGCACTCTCTAAACAAAGATTTTCCAAGTGGATCTCCAACTGCATTAGTTACTGCTACCAACCTTGTAATCTCCAAGCACACTTGGACATACAAATTCATTCTACGTGATCTATTTCCACTTCTACAGCCTTTCTCAAAAAATGTTCCTGTAACAAGAGGGGCTTGGAGGGCCAGTCAGTCTATGGTTAGAGTACCTGGCTTCTGGGGTCAAGGTGCCTCAATATTTAGGGGAGTAGGGAGACCCATGCCCTCCCATTCCACCAGGTCCCAGCCCAGGTCTCTGTGTAAGTCACCCCTGCGTAGGGGACCTCCTAGCGGAGAGTCTACATTCATTCCCCTGGACTACTTCCTACTGTTGCCCCTTTAGTTTGGGGCATGGTCCCTACAGTCCAAATTCCTGTGGTGGCTTGCCTCTTAGTAGTGTCCTCTTGTGGACCCTGGGTAGCATTCTGCTGTGGTCCTCGGTTCCTCCAGTGGGGGCAGCCGTAAATTTGACAGGGTCAGAACCCCCACAAGGTCTCCATGCTTCAGTCACCCGGTTTTCTCTCAGGCCGGGTCCTCCTAGGCCTCTTTCTTGATCTCTTTTGACCACAGAGACACTGCTTGGTCCCTGGGGGCTGCCTCAGCTGGCAGGCTAGTGGTCCTTCCTTCAGATAGGGAGGCAGCTAGCTCCTGCCTCTTTGCCAGTCAACCCTGAACTGAGGCATGCTCCCTCCTTTTCTCTCCTCTATAGGCCTGCCATTGGCCGTGGGTATAATGGAGTGGGACTAGCTAGGCCTAAAGGCTCTCCTGAGCCCCTTCTGTGCTGGTGGGTGGTTCCTCTGCTTTGCCACAGTCCCCATCACAACTTGGGCCTCTATACACTCACTTGCTAAGCATTATGCAATAACTCATGACTCTGCTTCCAGTGCTGCATTCGGCATGGCTACATTTTCTTCAAAACTGGACTCAACTTTGAAGCCCCCCCTTCTTTCTTTGAGGGAACTGATCGGTAGTCAGCTAGAGTGGAGCACACATAAGGATACTACTCAAAATGGTTACTCATCCTGTGCAGTAACTGTGGTTCTTCCAGTTGTGTCCCCCTATGCGTGATCTACTACTCACTGTCCTTGCCCTCGGCTTTGGAGTTCTCTGCTGTGCAGCTTTGCGGTAGAGAAGGAACTGAGAGCAGTTTGCCTGCACAGTGCTATATACAACAGCACGGAGCACAAGACTGAGTAACATGCATGCACGGGTTGAACGGACACCGCTATGAGAAATCTCTGATCAAAGGCACAGGGGCTGCAAGTGCACCTAGAGTGGAGCACCCATAGGGGGACACATCTCAAGAAACCACTGTTACGGCACAGGGTGAGTAACCATTTCTTCCTAAAACATACAAAATAAAGTGTATAAAAAGAGATTGGATCCAAAAGATCAAAGTGATCTTCTTTATTGGATAAGAAAACAGCACTTGTAGCCTTAGCAGAACCATCACTGTTGACTCTTAATGTGATCGTGAAGCCCAAAAATACTGTACTCAGGTGGTATTTCCACCCCGCTCCTCATACTGCACTTGTATACTGCATATGATCCAAATGTACCTATTTTCTGGAGTTGGCTTTTATTGTTAACTTAAACAATGAAAAACCTAATCCTCAGCCTGGGCATCCCCCTGTAAGGCCTCCCTGTCCCTAATTCTCAGTGCCTCAGACACACTCAAATGCTTTTGTACTCTTAGAACACACGTAGGGTGGTACTTGGATAGCTCTGCATTTCTGGTAGGATCCTAGAACCTGACTCCTCAGCAAGGTTCTTAGATCTGCCAGTGGAATTAAAAAAAAAATCTTGGACTAACCAAAGAAAGGCTCTAGTGGGACAATGTAGGAGTAATAAGACAGGCCCACTGGTGGTTCAGTTCTCTGTGTCAGCAGCTCTTCTCAGGCCTGACATACTCATTACATCTAACACACTGTTGTCATAATCTGTATCTAGGCAGCATCTATGGAAAACTAATAGCTCACTGGTCATTAATATTCTTGCATGATCTATGTATGGGGTTTGTGCAAAGCATTATGGATATGTGCTAGAATTATGTTCTTAACATAAGTGCATAAACCCAGTCTGCCCTAGACAATAGGATGTGTATTTGCTTGGCTGGCCAGCCTGGTCATCAGGCAGAGACAATGAAGGCATGTTTACATAAAAGGTAAACAAAGCCATCAATCTAGCAAGTGGGGGAGATAGCCTCTTAACTATAAAGAGAAGGGGTTTGATCCCGAAATGATAAGTAATCAAATCAACTGATTGTATACAGTATTATAAAAGTGTGTTAGTTAAAGTCTTTTATGAAAGCTAATGATGTACTGGTGATTGATATCATTGTAAAATGTATGTGTTAAAACTATATGAGGAATTATGAATACTCACAGGTTTTCACCCAGACAGGAAGGAAGGCAGCTATCTCCAATGAAATTAAGCAGGGTGTCATAACTATAAAGGGAAGGGTGACAGCTCTCCTGTGTACAGTGCTGAGATCCCTCCTAGCCAGAGACTCCAAATCCTTTTACCTGTAAAGGGTTAAGAAGCTCGGGTAACCTGGCTGACACCTGACCCCAGGGACCAATAAGGGGACAGGATACTTTCAAATCTTGGGGGGGGAAAGGCTTTTGTGTGTGTCCTTTGTTTGAGGGGTGGTTCGCTCTTGGGACTGAGAGGGACCAGACATCAATCCAGGTTCTCCCCATCTTTCTAAACAAGTCTCTCTTATTTCAAAATTGTAAGTAAAAGCCAGGCAAGGCGTCTTAGATTTACTTTGTTTTCTCAACTTGTAAATGTACCTTTTACTAAAGTGCTTATCTTGTTTGCTATACTTTGAACCTAAGACAGAGGGGATTCCTCTGAGCTCTTTAAGTTTGATTACCCTGTAAAGTTATTTTCCATACTGATTTTGCAGAGATGATTTTTACCTTTTGCTTTAATTAAAAGCCTTCTTTTTTTTAAAACCTGATTGATTTCTCCTTGTTTTAAGATCCAAAGGGGGTTTGGATCTGTATTCACCAGGAGTTGGTGAAAGGAAGGAGGGGGGAAGGGTCAATTTCTCCTTGTTTAAAATCCAAGGAGTTTGGATCTGTATTCACCAGGGAATTGGTGAAAGGTTTCTCAAGGCTTCCCAGGGAGGGAATTCTTAAGATGGTGGCAGCGGACCAGAGCTAAGCTGGTAGATAAGCTTAGAAGTTTTCATGCAGGCCCCTACATTTGTACCCTAAAGTTCAAAGTAGGGATACAGCCTTGACACAGGGTATGACCAAAAACAATGGAAGCCTAATTGGCATACAAATCAGCAGGGCATGGGAAGCCTACAGAAAGGGAAGAACAGCACACGATCACCCGGAATCTGGGGACAAAACAATGAGTTTGGGAAGGTATAAGGAGAGAGAAGAAGCCATCTTGACATCCATCACTGGACAGACACAAGGGGCCAGAGCTCTTGCAAGTGGAAAAAGATGGGTCCTTCAGCTACAGGGTTTGAAGCAGGGATGGGCAAACTTTTTGGCCTCAGGGCCAAATCGGGGTTCCAAAACTGTATGGAGGACCAGGTAGGGAAGGCTGTGCCTCCTCAAACAGCCTCGCCCCCGTCCCCTATCTGCTTTTCCCACTTCCCACCCCCGACTGCCCCCCTCAGAACCCCTGACCCATCCAATCCCCCCTGCTCCTTGTCCCCTGACCGCCCCCTCCTGGGATCCCCTGCCCCTAACCGCCCCCTGGGACCCCACCCCCATCCAACCCCCCCTGTCCCCTGATTGCCCTGATCCCTATTCACACCCCTGCCCCCTGACAGGTCCTCCCAGGACTCCCACGCCTATCCAACCCCCCGTTCCCCATCCCCTGACCGCCCCCCCCCCCCGAACATCCGCCCTATCCAACTGCCCCGTCCTCTGACTGCCCCCTGGGACCTCCTGCCCCTTATCCACTCCCCCCGCTCCCTTACCATGCCGCTCAGAGCAGCAGGACTGGCAGCCGTGCCACCCGGTCGAAGCCAGCCACGCCGCCGTGCTGCCTGGCAGGAGCTCACAGCTCCGTCACCCAGAGTGCTGATGGCATGGTGAGCTGAGGCTGCAGGGGGAGAGGGGACAGCAGGGGAGGAGCTGGTGGCTCAAAAGCTGGGCAGGACGGTCCCGCAGGCCGTAGTTTGCCAACCTCTGGTTTGAAGTCTCTGGGAACTGAATATATATGAGAAACCTGCTTAGACAAAGATTTTTCACCTAGGAAGACAAGGGAATCCTGACACTTGTACTTCTGTGGAAGGTCCTGACTGAGAGAAAGTCAGCCATGGCTGGAAAAGAAAAAGATTGGTAAAAAAAATTCAGCTAGAACTAAGGCTGTTGCTGGTAAAGTTAGGACTTAGCCATTAGAAAGTGTATTTTACTTTTATTTGCTTGTGACCATTTTTGTCTTTATCCCTTGTGCTTGAACTCACAACCTCTTTTTTGTTGTTGTTGTTGTTGTTAGTAAACTTGTTTTACTTTAATCTAAACCAGCCCAGTGCTGTGTTTGTATTGAAGTGATTGCTAACTCCAGGTAAAGCAACAAGCTGCTCTGCTTTTGTTTCTTTAAAAGAGCAACGGGCCTTATTACTCCTCTGAGTGTTCCAGGAGAGGGCTAGACATTTCAGGGCAGACCATGTTGAGGAAATTCAGAACTGGGAGTGTGTTGGGGTCACTACTGCAAGTAGTAACCAAGGCTGGTGGAAACCACAGCAGGCCTGTTGCGTTGTAGGCAGGCTGATGGGGTCAGAGCACTGAACTCGGGCTGCACAGACACTCAGGGAACTGCATGTGTGTCCACTGGCTCTTGTTGTGTGGGCTGTGAGTCGCAGCATTAGAGCATTTAAGCCACCCAGGGTTACAGGGCAGGCAGTGACACAACCTCTCACTGGTCTGAGTTGAATCCCAAAATCTGACACACACATACACACACAGCCCTGCAAAATTGACTCATTAGAAGGAGTTTTAACTGACTACAAAAATAATAAAAATTAAGGGTAAGGCTCCTATTGACTCCAATGGGAACAGAGTTATTCCACCCCAAACATATAATTGAAGGGATACAGTATGTTTGAGGGAAGCACCAATTAGTGCCAATTGCAATGGTGAATTGTTGGTGTAGGAGGTGGACGCTTGTCTACTGTTGGACCATGAGTCATTTCATTTTGGCTACCGAACAGTTAGCTGAGGGTTACTGCTTTCAGCTACTACTGAGCTGGTTGGCTTCAAACCAGTAGTTTATAGGTGAAGGACCTCAGTCGTCTGAGTCAGCCAATCCCCTGCAGGATTCAGATTTCTGTTTTTAAATAGAAAAAGAGAAATGTCTCTAGGACTCAATTATACATCAAAAACGCCACATAGCACATGTAGAGCACCATTCAAAGCCACTTAGCAAAGTAATCAATGGTCATGTTGCTTATAAAAATTAAATTTTATATATATTTTAAAAATTGATGCCTTAGAAACACACTAAAGCTCTTGAACTCCAAATTATACCTTGTGGTAACTCAGAACATTTATGCTGACTAAGCTTTGTGAAATATCAGTACCCTTCATCCCACTCTAGGTGGGCAGGTATCTTGGGGTTTATACTTTGAATTAAATATTACTCTGATACCAATAAAGTCAAGTAATTTCTTGACAATTTTAAATGCCAAAGAGCCCTGCATTTATATCAGCTGAGGGTAATGACAGAGTATGTCTGATAACTATACACCGTGAATATCACTTGGAGTTGCTGGGTCCCCCCCTCCACCTTAATTTTTGTAGTGAGTCTAGAGTTTGTGAAAGTGAAGCCCTCTTTATTAGCCAAAAAGTCAGACCAAGTAAAAGGGCAATGCAGACTTCCTTCCACTGGCCCTACCAATGTGCCTCCACCATGAGGCTTAGAAGGAACATCTCAATGAGTGAGAGGATAATTTAATTTCCATGGGCCAAGTTCTGCTGCCTTTATTCATTTCCTTTGGTGATACTACTACTAGAGTCAGGTACTACTCAATCTGTGTGTGACTAGCAGAATCTGGTCCCATGGCCTTTTAGTGTTCCTGCAGAAGGAAGCCAATAAGGGAGTCAATTAGTAAAGAGAATGGTGGTGGTTTTGTGACATAGACACCTGTTCACAAGAAGCTAGACTGAGATCACCAACTCCTATGCAAAAGATAAGCAAATGGCCTTGGGACAGTGCCACAAAATTCACCTGTGTCTGCTTTTTTCCTCGGTCAAATGACTCTTGGAAACTCTGAATATGCCTTTGTTTCTAGTCCAGAATCTGCTGCAGGTGGAGGCTCTCTTGATTCTGTATAACTATTCTCCAGCTATGTTTGAGGCAGACAAATAAACCTAGTCTATGCTATACAAATAAGAGACTGCTAATAATGGATGTCAGCAATGCGGGGGAGGGTAGCTAAACCAGTGCTGAGCATGGTTTGATTACAAGTGTAGACAAGGACCAACCATGTAAGAAAGTGGTTAACATGCTTGGTCTTTGTTAAGTTCATAACCAGTCAAGGAGGTAAAAGAAGAAGGTTCCAGGGTGATGATAAGATCAAGAGGTTAGCTCAGTAGGAAGTGACATGGCTTCATATTTTTGTTTTGTAACCACCTTCCCTTCATCCATAACATCCACTGTAGGAGAGCCCTAAACCCTTCCATGCTCTTCTATAGCAGAACTGACCCCGGTCCCTCTGTGGCCACAGAAGAGAGGATCGGGGTTTGCCC
The DNA here is from genome assembly GCF_028017835.1 of Emys orbicularis. Classification (NCBI taxonomy): domain Eukaryota; kingdom Metazoa; phylum Chordata; order Testudines; family Emydidae; genus Emys; species Emys orbicularis. The sequence continues at coordinate 33,716,805 of NC_088685.1, forward strand.
ATATGGGGGTGTTACTGGAGAAAATCAGAAGTAACAGTTGACGGTAAAAAGCTGTAAAACTAGTGTAAGATCAGAATCAGGCCCCATGTTTTTGTCTAAATGCAGAGACTCCTTTTGAACTTCATTCTTGACTGCATTTGCCACATATTTCCTCTAGAACTTCAAAAGAGTTTCTTGACTCCTTTGATTACAGCTCTGTCTGCTTAACCATAGTCTCAAATAACAGGCATTTTCTCAAAATATAAATTCAATTGAACATTACATTTTCTAAGGCAGAGCTTTTTAATTTGCTTTTAGCTAAACTAGTTCCCTGAGTCAGTCGTGAGGTACTATTGTTCTGAGGTACTATTGTACTATTGTTTACTTATTCCCATAATACAAGAACTAGGGGTCACCAAAAGAAATTAATAGGCAGCAGGTTTAAAACAAATAAAAGGAAGTTCTTCTTCACGCAGCGCACAGTCAACTTGTGGAACTCCTTACCTGAGGAGGTTGTGAAGGCTAGGACTATAACAATGTTTAAAAGGGGACTGGATAAATTCATGGTGGCTAAGTCCATAAATGGCTATTAGCCAGGATGGGTAAGAATGGTGTCCCTAGCCTCTGTTCGTCAGAGGATGGAGATGGATGGCAGGAGAGAGATCACTTGATCATTGCCTGTTAGGTTCACTCCCTCTGGGGCACCTGGCATTGGCCACTGTCGGTAGACAGATACTGGGCTAGATGGACCTTTGGTCTGACCTAGTACGGCCTTTCTTATGTTCTTATGTTCTTATGAGGTTCAGAGCCGTGACAAGCGTGCAGAAGTCCTACCCCAGATCTAATTGTTAACACCCTGCTCAAATTGCCTGTGCTCCACACCCATCCTGAAAAGTAGGATTGTAAGAAATAAGGAAGAGTTCTTCAGGGCTGGCCACTAGGGCCTTTGCAAAGTCCACACCTACAGGGTCCATTTTTGGGACCCTATAAGTGTCTGTCAATCAGTTATTTTCAATGCAAAGGTAACCTACAAAATGAAAACATAACTAGCAGTGACATTTTGTCAGTAATTATTCAGAGACAGCACTCCAGCTACCCAGGACAGGTTCTTGAGACTTTTGAAGTCTGTAACAATTACCTATTCTGTTCATTCCCTCTGGGGCACCTGGCATTGGCCACTGTCGGAAGACAGGACACTGGGCTTAGATGGACCTTTGGTCTGACCCATTATGGCTGTTATGTAGCGCTTTTCATCTGTAAATCTCAAAGTGCTTTACACAGGAGAGCAGTATAATTATCCCCATTTCAAATATAGGGAAACTGAGGCACGGGAGGTGACTTATCTAAGGGTCATCTGATTTTTGGGATGACCTATGACCAGTTTGCAGTGGAGCCAGGGCCAGCTCTAGGATTTTTGCCACCCCAAGCAAAAACAATTTTGGCCGCCCCGCCTTTTTTTTCTTACCCCACCCCCGGCCCCGCCTCAACTCCGCCCCTTCCCCAAATCCCCAGCCCTGCCTCCTCCCCCCAGGCTCTCAAGCCTAGGAGGGAGGGAGGGAGGGGGAGAAGCAGCGTGCGCGCCGCGGCTGCTCGGGGTCTCCCCCTCCCTCCCAGGCTCTCAAACCTGGGAGGGAGGGTGAGCAGCGGCGCGCGAATCAGCTGTTTCGCGCGCTGTGGCGCGCGAGCGGCAGCAGCGGAGGTGAGCTAGGGTGGCCAGGGCACATTTTTAGGGGCGGCATGGCCGGCGCCAGAATGCCGCCCCTAGAAATGTGCCGCCCCAAGCACCAGCTTGTTTTGCTGGTGCCTAGAGCCGGCCCTGAGTGGAGCTAGTCTGCTACCAGCAGTGTTACAACCACCCCAACTTCTTTTTAGCTACCAGTTGCCTGCAAAGCTGAGCTCGTTCATTTGCTGAGTGGCCAGTGTGGCTTCTCGCCTAAGTGCAGCCCAGTGAATGATCCAGCTTATTTGCACATTGCTGACACAATGGAGGCATTAGAGAGGACCCAAATCTTGCACGCATTCCTGCAGCTGATGAAGCAGTAGCCCTCCTGCAAGAGAAGGAAGACAAAGGGAAATCCCAGTGAACAGAAAGGGAGACCTCATGAGAGATCAAAGACTGAAAGGAAGCAAGGGGGAGTGGGAGAGGTTGTCACTACCTGCCCTTAGCATGAAGCAGCCTGGTCTGTGCCTACTATGGATCAGCTTGCTGAAACCACCAGTCTTTGGCCTCACAAGTACTGACTTCCAGGTCTCCGCAAACCTCACCCTCTCTGTGCAGACTAGTGCTGGGTACACACCAGCCACCAAGTCCTCACAGTGCTCCCTGCAGTACCTAGCCCCTGTCAGTGGACACTCAGCATAATTCCCAGGTAGGCTGTCCCCAAAGAGACAGCATACACACAGCTTAACTGGTACAGCATAGGATCAGGTCCTTGATAACAACCTAGCACTGAAATACATTTCTAGTGCCAACTATCATAAGTTTATTAAGAAAGATTAAGAGATATTGAGCAAAGATGAGTGGAAACAGAGCTGGTTACACATGTAAAACAAAAACACATAATCAACTACCCTTAGTAATGGTCACCCCCCTCCCTATTTAATAAAGTAGATCTTCTCCCAAGCATTTAGTCTGTGATAGAGCTGCTGGTTTTCAGTCAAAAAGAGGATCCACTTTTTCATTATTATCCCCAGGCCTTCCAGAGGTTTCCCCAGTAAATGGGTATCAAAATAGCTTTTTGCTTCACTTATATTTTCCAAAACTCATTGTTTTGACCCCAAAATCAGGAGGCTGTCCCATTGTTTGTTCCCCTGTGTGCTGGCTTCAGCTTGTCTTCACAGCCTCCTGTTGACTTGAAATGCAATTGTAGCTCCCATTGTGTTTGGCTTACAATGCTTAATCCTAGGCAGACCATGAATACACATCCCTTTGTCTGTCAAAAGTGGTTTTTTGCCCCTGCTGGGGAGTAACAGCTTGATACAAACTATGTGGATATATTTTCAATATATTGACATAATTTTTTTAATGTGATCAGTAGATACATTTCACAATGATATTAAGGATCAGCATGATGCTGTCTTTCATTTAAGATTTCACACGACACCTAGATAAATACTATGACAGCAAAATGTTAGGTGTAGCAAGTTTGTCAGGCCTGATAGACATTGCTGTTACAGAACAGTGACCCTTTGCCAGTTGGCATGGAGGAGCTCTTAGGGTTACAAGGACAGACTTAAAGAGAGACTGGGTCCCCAGGAGCAAGGGGAATAGAGGGACACCTGTGGAAGGGAGGGAACCCTACTAATATATTTCACAGAAGTGGTAAAGACAGAACATCACTAACTTTAATGAAATAGGTATCTGAGTGGATACTTTCCACAGAAGGATTATACACAAGGGATGAAATCTTGGCCTCACTGAAGTCAAAATGGGAGTTTTGCCATTGACTTCCATAGGGTCAGGATACTACCCAAAACCATTGAGGAGGTCCTCAAAATGGACTGTATCCTGTTTGCCTTACTCAGGTGTGACCCTCCATTGCAGTCCACAGGACTACTTGTGTAGTAAGAAAGGAAGTAGGATTTGGTCCTCAGTCCTGATTCCCCACTTTGTGCAGTCATTTACACCATTTATTACCAGGCCAGAATGGCTCTGGTTGACATTCACTTTGTTCAGATGTGAATGACTCCACAAGGTAGAAAACAGTGAAGAATCAAGGCCTCGGTGACAGATTCATCCCTGGGCCAACACAGGGTCAGAGGAGAAGTGGCTTGTGTTTCTCCAATTCTAGGGCTACCAGGGGCTAGTTCTGCCAATGCCCTGCCCCTACCCCATCCCTTCCACCCTCCTTGCCCACTGGAGCCTGAGCGTCCCCCGACGGCCAGAGGAGCCCTGGATGAACCGTCCCAAGCCCCAGGCTGCTGGCCAGCCTGCCCCAGCCACATCAGCCAGCCCAAGCACCAGCCCGCACGCCTCAGCTGCTCAGGGACACTGGCCAGGCTGTCCCAGCTGCATCGGCCGGCCTCAGCACTAGCCTGACCCCCAGGCCCCTGGCAGGCCTGAGCACTGGCCCAAGCTGCCTGCCAGCCTGAGTCGCCAGAGCCCCCAAGCTCCAAGTTGCCTGCTGGAGCTGAGCCCCCGCCAGCTTCAGGGGAGAGGGGAGCGAGGGCAGGGCCTTGGCCTGGGTTAGGGGAGGCTATTATACTCGTTACCCATGTTGGACTGAGAGGCATAGATCCTGCTGTGCAGGTGTATTCTCCTGCAGCCTGTTCACACCAGCACAGCAGAATATTTTTTAAGCCCACACTAATTCCCCGATCCTGCACAGAACTCCTCACAGGTGGATCTCTTCACCCGCTTCAAGCATACAGCATATATTCATGAAGGGACCACAGTCCATCCGAATGGAGCTTCTTACAGGACTGGGGCATAAGTCCTTATTTAGGCAAACTCCCATGGATAGCAGTGTAAAAACTGAGGACACCATTCTGCAGTCCTTATGCTCAGTAGTTCTTTTTCACTCAAGTAGTCCTACTAATTGCATAAAAACTCAGGTCTGAGCAGGGCATGTAGAATTGGGCCCATAGCAAGGAGCATAGGGTTTTGGCTCTTGCTTCCTACCCTACCTCAGCCAGTTAGTTGCATCTGATATCTTTCTTTTTCATATTAATTTATGTATTTCCTTCCATATTTTAAGCTTATTTTTCTCCCTTTTGTTCCCAGATTTGTTGTAAGATGTTGTACTCACATTCTCTTCAGTATTCCTTTTTATTTGTGTGTTCTTAAAATCATTAAGAATTTATTTAACTGAAAAAGAAATCTACAGCCACTAGAGTAGAATCTCAAGTTATGTGGAAAAGGTAGCATGCTGACTAGCATCTTAAAACAATTGTTTTAAACTTACCATTAAAGCCTTTGTAATATTGTATTTGAGTTTACAAAAGCTACTACAACTCTAACAAAGAATAACATAAAACAAAAGTCTAAGACTGACAATCTATATTCCATATTGGAAATCTCTCCTCACTTCAGAGGTTTTTAATTCACAGCATCAACAATTCTGGTATTTTTTCACTAGTACGTTATGAAACTTTAACATGACTCCATTCTGACAGAGCCCTTTTTTAGCTCACACTCTTTTCTTTTTCTTAGCAATCTAGGTTGCCTACCATTCAATAAATGAATTTTTCATTAAATTTTTAAGTCTCCATTTACACTTACATCCCATCTTGTCAGTGCATACTGCTGGGAAAAAAATTTCAGAGTTCAACCCTGCAACCTTACTTACGCAAATAAACCTCACTTCTGAAGTCTCTGGGAAGTCAGTGAGTAACGATTTCAGGATTTGGCCTATAAGGCTGCATTTGCTGTTTAAAATGCTTCCATTAAACTTTCAGTCACGTGCAGGAAACATAATAAATGACAAAAACATGCTGTGTAGGGTAGATTCCTGAGTTCTTTTGATATCTTCATGTGGGCAAATACATCCAGTTAAATTCTTTGCTAATTCTTTTTGCAGTTCAACAGTCCCATGTTCAGATGCCTCATTGCCAGATTTCATATGGATTGCTGGAGTATAGTGGCTATCAGTTAATTCCCTCCTCTCCCCATACCTCAAAACAGTACAGCTGGAGCCTAGCCAACATATCTTTCTTTCCATAGCTCCTTTTTGGTCTTCATATCATCAACAATATCTTCTGAAGATACATTAGCCTGCTCAAAGGCTTTCATCCAGAAGAGGTACATATGTCCTACCTGATAATTAGATTCTGTTTCCTTCCACATTATCTCAGATGATAGGAATATTCTTTCTTGCAGAGAAAATAGAACCAATCAAAACACTGGTGATGTCACCTCGAAGGCAAGGGCATTGGTGCCAAGAGTGTAAACATTTTCCAGTGGCACTGATGTCTGTCCCAGGGGTAAAAGAAACCATTGGAATATATTAAAAAAATCCTTAAAAGAATTTTCAGTCCTTTTCTGTTTTAAAGCATTTGCAACCACAAAAAGAATTACCACAGATTTGTGCTAGCAAATAAACCAGACGGATCCCTCTAATGGAGGGGTAAATGTGTTGGTTTACTATATTTTAATATATATAACATTTGACCTTAGGATAGTTGGAATAATAAAATTATAATTATCAGGTAAAATATATATATTTCATCCTTGCATACTATCCCTGACCACAGAGCCTTCTAAGGCAATGTTTATTAAGGGCCTAATCCTGCTCCCATTGAAATCAATGGCAAAATGCCCTGTGGTGTTCGTGACATCAGGATCAAGATCAAAACAAGGCTGGAAGAAGGACAGTCAAAACATGAACCATGTTAGCAGGGATGCCTGCAAAGAAGGTGTGAAAGGGAGCTCTGGGAACTGCCCAACAAATCTCAAGCCTTTTATACTTACATCATGGCCAAACAGGAGAACAAGTCTGGAAAACTCAAGCCTGGACCAGTGGTGCTGGAACTAGGGGTGCTACTGCACCCCTTGATTTGAAGTAGTAATAACAAACACCAAATATATGGTTTCCATCAGCAGCACCTCACTGTCCGGGGGGGGGGGGGGGGAGAGTCAGGAAGGAGGGGGTGTTGGATGGGGCGGCAGGGGGAAGTCAGGGGCAGGGGTTCCGGGGGCAGTCAGGGTACAGGGAGAAGGGGTGGTTGGATGGGGCAGAGGTCCTGGGGGGGCTGTCAGGAATGAGATGAGGGGTTTGAGGGGGCAGCGGGGGTCCGGGGGCAGTCAGGAGACAGAGAGCAGGGGTGTGTGGATGGGGCAGGGGTCCCAGAGGGACCGTCAGGGAACAGGATGGGCCAGGAGTCCTGGGGGAGGGGGGCAGATAGAAGGTGGGGGCCGGGCCACGACCCCCTCCCCATACCAGTTGAAACCCGATGCAGCCCTCAGGCCAAAAAGTTTGCCCGCCCCTGCTTTAATCCCTAAATGGTAGACTTCTTTAATTCTTGATTGGCTCTCACAGGGTAGAAAGCTTTGGGAAGTCAGGCTTTTTAAATAAATTCCCAGCAGCACAAAAGTCTATCAGACAGATAGAAGCGTTGGTGCTTGCTAATTATATATTTATGGCCTTCTAAACAAAGGTGCAGTCATCTTTCTTTGGAGTAGGAAAGGAACAGACAGAAGGATGGCAGCATTGTCTTCTGGTTGATGTGGAAAATAGGGACTGACACGTTATTGACATGAACTGTGACCGTATAGATCATTGTTGCAACCAAGGTCCTGCAGTTGCACCAAATCTTGTACAAAGTAAGGTGTCTATGGAAAGTTGTAGTTTGTTGGTTATGATTATGCTGTCTATATGTGTGTATCATTTTTGTATTTGAAGTTATGAATATTGGCCATGTACTTTCTCAATGTGTTTGATTCTAAGTAGCCTCAGTGAAGCATTTGGTCAGCTTCTTGAGAAAGGACTATTCTCAATAAGTGCCCAATCAAGAAACACTTAACTGACAATGGACAGAATCATTCATAGACATGTGACTTGCCCAGGTGGCTACAAACTCCATCTTGTTGCTGTGACTTTGCACAGAAGAACGAGAATATAAAAGGCCCTGGAAGCCCCTCTATTTTGGTCTTCAGCTGGCTTAAGAGATGGCTTCTCCACCCCCCAAGAGATGCCTGAAAGAAACTGAAACAAAGGACAGTAACTACTGTGGTGTAAATGATTGCTGGACCCAGACTAGGAAGGAGTCCAGTCTGTGAAAGAAGCTTATTGGAACATCTCTGGGGGTGAGATTTCATCTATATTCAGTTTCCTTCTGTATTAGGCTTAGATTTGTGTGTTTTTGTTTTATTTTGCTTGGCAACTCACTTTGTTCTGTCTGTTATTACTTCGAACCATTTAAATCCTACTTTTTATACTTAATAAAATCACTTTCGCTTATTAATTGACCCAGAGTAAGTAATTAAGCAAACAGCTGTGCATATCTCTCTATCAGTGTTATAGAGGGTGCACAATTTATGAGTTTACCCTGTATAAGCTTTATTCAGAGTAAAATGGATTTATTTGGGGCTTGGACCCCATTGGGAACTGGGTATCTGGGTGCTGGAGACAGGAGTACCCGCTAAGTGGTTTTCAGTTAAAGCCTGCAGCTTTGGGGGACCTGGTTCAGACCTGGGTCTGTGTTTGCAGCAGGCTAGCGTGTCTGGCTCAACAAGACAGGGTTCTGAAGTCCCAAGCTGGCAGGGAAAACAGGCTCAGAAGTAGTCTCAGCACATCATGTGGCAGTCCCAAGGCGGTCTCTGTGACCAAACCCGTCACAGGGACCTCCTTAAGGCAGAAAGTATGGACAGTAAGAATTACTTTGTCCCTTGAAAAGATCCTAGCAGGACAACAACTTCACAGTAATGTACTCACTCTCCAGGCAGATTAATTCGGAAGAGCTTTGAAGATGCTGTAGAGCATGTGGCTATAGTTTCAGTCAAACTTCCCAGAAGCATCACTGTATTTGCCTGAAGTCACAATTTCAGGCTGTTATTTTTAGTAGCTCTGTCACATCAGCCCACTTCTCTGTGCTCCTGCATGTATTACTGTTGTTTCAGGCTTGCCTTGGCAGGCTAGGTAAGCCAGTTGCAATGCATCAACTTGGTCCTCGAAGATCATGGAAGTCCTCTGGGGTTAGAAAATAAGGAATAAGTAGATTTAATGGGTTATGACCAAATTTCTGTCTTGCTGGTCAGAGAGGGGAAACTGTGGGGAAAGGAGTATATATCCTTATAGAAACAATACTACAGTAATGGCCCAAAATAGTGCAATATTAACATTGTAAAATGTTGGACCACTTATAAAGTTCAGGAAAACAGAACTGAGGGAAGTATTAGTTAACAAGAAGGTAACTCAAGTTTTCAGGTTTTATTATACCTTTATAACTCCATTAGCCTTAGAGTCTTTACTTTCAGGCACGAGAAGAGAAGAAGAGGAAGCAGGAAAGAAACACAGATGTTCTGGAAAATTTCCTTGTGTATCCTTTAGCAACTAGGGATTGCTAATTTACAGAGACTCCAGATCTCATTAGTCCATAGTAGGCCAAGTCCATATCAATAAAGAGAAGGATTGACCTTGTCTAATACAATCAAGAGATGTGAATATACTAACCTGCTAATCTCATCATATCTTTTAATTCTCTAAAATTGTTCTCAGGATGCTGGAACAATTTTTATTGTGGGGGTGCTGAGAGCCATTGAACCACATTGTAAACCCTGTATATAATGGAAACCACTTCAACCCAGGGGGTGCGGCAGCACCCTCAGCACGGCTAGTTCCAGCACCTATGCCAATGAGCTCATTCAGTCCATCTTCCTGCCAGTTTGTTCCTTACAGGATACTTCCTAATGCTTTGTCTAGTCTAGTTTCAGAAGTCATATACAAAGGGAGTTCTACCACTTCCCCTGGAAGATTATGCCACTGTATACAGCCTGAAGTTTTTTAGATAGGAAAACAACTAATTTAATTTTGTTGTTTTTCCTACTATGCATCCTATATTTTCCCTTAGTTCCATTCTACTACACCAATTTATACCCTCATCATGTACTACTCAGGTACTCATGCCCTGGTCTACACTACAGAGTTAGGTCAATACAAGGGAGCTTATGTCAACCAACTCTGTAAGCGACTACACTGAAATGTTGCTCCCACCGATGTAACATGCCTGCTATGCCGACTTAATAACTCCACCACCGCGAAAGGCGTAGCGCTTAGGTCGACACATTGTTAGTGTAGACACGGCATTGCTTACATTGACTGTTGCTGGCTTTCAGAAGCCATCCCACAATGCCCTACACTGACAGTTCAATTGGTGAAATTGCTCCTGGTGAGGACGCCAGCACAAGGAGCGTAATGTGGACATGCAGAAGTGATTTAATTACGGCGGTGGCTGTACGTCAAGGTAACTTAGTGGGAATGGAATAGAAGAGAGGGAAGAATTATTTAGGGCAGTGGTGATCCGTCTGCAGGCACGGACACCTGTAGTTCCGATTGGCCGGGAACAGCAAACCGTGGCCACTGGGAGCTGCGGGAGTCCATACCTGCAGACGGTCAATGTAAACAGTCTCGTGACCTGCCAGCGGATTACCCTGACAGGCTGCATGCAAGCCGCAGGTTGCCCACCACTGCCCTAAATAATTCTTCCCTCTCTTCTATTTGCACCCTTGTAGCAAGGCAGGGCTTCTCCCCAGCTTGCTAAGGAGAGCCCACAGTCTCTTTTTTTAAGTTTTATTGTCCAAACTTAGACCAAATCAATGTCCTATGATTCTGATTCTACTTAGAGATTAATTATGAAGGTGATAGAAGGAGAGAGACACACAAAGACTTGAGGGGCGGTGGGTGGGTACCTCCCCTTCGGGGAGGCTAGCCTGCCAGCCCCGCCCTGCATGTCTGAAGGAGCACTGAGCCCCTTTTCCCCCATGGAGTCCCGAGCGTCCCCCCCCCCCCCCAGCTCTGGGCTGGTCCCCTCAGTGCCAGGCCGAGCCGCTGGGCTGGCCCCAGTGCCGCTGCCAGGCTAGGCTGCTGCCCCCCCAGAGCTGAGCCGGCCCCAGCGTCACTTCAGGCTGCTTGCTCGACTGCCCCCCCCCCCCCCCCCCCCCCCCCCCGCCGCCGGCCCCAGCATCCGATCCGACCCTCCTCACACATGCCGGCGGGTCAGAGCTCCAGGCCACTGGCTGGAGCCAAGCCCCTGCTGCTTCAGGGTAGAGTGGGAGGGAGGTCCCGTAAAGTCACGGCATAGCGGACAGAATTGTATCCTTAACTATCACCAATGGATCCTTCCTCGTTGACTTCAGAAGTCTGTCCAATGTTAGCATGCCATCATGTCTTGGCTCCTGGCAGGCAGCACAGTCATGTTCCCACTTGCCCTTGGCTTTCATTTTTTACCCCACACACCACAGTATCATCACTGCTCGAGAGGTGATCCCAGACTAGATGGACTGTTGTTCCCCTCTATATCCCCAAATCCTGCTTGAGGCTTGCAGTGCAGATGACACCAACATGTGTTTTAACCACAATACTGGGCCATGATTTGGGAAGAGAATTAACACATTAAATATGGTTATTTATTTATATTGGGCAGCGCATACAGGCCTCAGTCAGGCCCCTTGTGCTCGGCACTGTATGCACAGCAAGGCGCGCCGGGATCCGGTCCCCGCAGAGGCACGGTGCGCTTAACCCTTTGAAGCACATCCACACTGTTGGGATCCCTGAAACGGAGCCGTTTGCCGTGTAGCCGGCAGCTCATTTCTGTCGTGGAGGAGCTTCCCCCGAAAGGGGCGCGTCGGGGCACTCTGGGGTGAGGCTCCCCACGGGAGGGACCGGATCCCCCGCCGCGCCTGAGTCAGCCCCTCTCTCCGGGCTGGGGCCGGCAGCGGCCTCGCTCGCTCGCCGTGTGTGGCCTTCACGTCGGCGTCAGACTCCCCCCCCGGCGCGTCCCTTGCGGGGGCTGCGACCCGCTCCCCGCCCACGCCGGGCTCGCCCCGCGACCCGGCCCGGGGACAAGATGGCGGCGGCCCCGCCACACCCACAATGCTCCGCGGGCAGCCGGGTTTCCGGGTGTGGGCCCTGGGGCCGGACGCACTGTGGGAGCCGGCAGAGAGCTGAGGGAGGCGCCTTGCGGCGGAGCCTGTCCCCCCGGTGCAGAGGAGGCTTCCCGGTCCGATGTGAGCGGGAGCCACGCTCGCACCATGAGGCTCCGGCTCTGTGCGCTGGTCCCTGCCCTCCTGCTGCTGCTGCTGTGGGCGCCCGCACTCGGGGCGCTCCAACACCCGCCGCGCCCAGCGGAGCAGCGCCTCGGTAAGGGACGGGCAGGGCTGGGGGAGGGGAGTGACCGCTGGCTGGGGGGGAGAAGTTATCAGTGCATGGGGAGCTGGAGACTGCGGGGGGGGAGGGAGGCGTGACCACTGCTGGGGGGCGGGGAGAAAGGGAGCCATGCTCACTGTATGGTGGGGAGGGGGAAGGAATGACCTAGCAGGAGGGGTGGGTAAGGAGAAGAGTGATCAGTATGTGGGAGGGTGGGAGAGACCACTGCTAGGAGAAAGGGGAGGAATGGTCACACTGTGTGGGAGGGGAGGAGTGACCATAGTATGGGGGTGGGTAATGGGAGGAGTGATCCCGGTATGGGGCAGAGGATAGGAGAGTTCATCGTTTGGGAGTGAGGGAGGGAAGAATTGTGCCAGAGACCACTGCTAGGGGGAAGGGGAGGAGTGATCAATTTATTTTATTTATCAATTTATAAGGGCTGGGGTGTGTGTGCTTCTGTACATATGTACATAAACGCACCCTGCTGGGGAAAGCAGTGACCCAGGGACTGGGCAAGGAAGAACTGGACTGGTTCTCAGGATGTTTGGGGTCAGTTCCTGGCTCTGCCACAGACTTTGTGTTGTTATTAATCATGTTTATTATGGTAGCTTCTGCAGACTAGTGGCAAACACTGGACAAACAGAGCAAATTCTTGCCTGTTGTTTTGGTGGTGTCTCTATTCCAAATCATATGTTTACATTCAAAACTGAGTTTACTGCATTTAAACAAAACATCAATTTTCCACCATATTAGACATTGTGTTTAAACAAAACTTAACTTTGGCATCTATCTCCATGACATGATTCTTTAACCAGCACTGTGAAATGGTCAGTGTTTGTAGGACTATCCATTCATAGCTGACAACTTAAACTGCCAGGTGGGAAACTTCATCATTAATGAAGCCTCCATGAAAGTGAATGTCTCCTCTGCATTGAGAGAAATCATTTCATGCACACCTCTTGCTATCACAATAGCCACTGTGCATGCTTCATATCTGTTACTAATGCCTACTTTAATGGGTGGGCACGCCATACAGAGGGTGCTTGCATGACCCTAATTGCTGTACATAAGAAAGGCCATACTGGGTCAAGACCAAAGATCCGTCTGGCTCAGTATCCTGTCTTCCAACAGTGGCCAATGCCAGGTGTCCCAGAGGGAATGAACAGAACAGGTAATCATCAAGTGATCCATCCCCTGTCACCCATTCCCAGCTTCTGGCTAACAGAGGCTAGGGACACCATCCCTGCCCATCCTAGCTAGTAGCCATTGATGGATCTGTCCTCCGTGAATTTATCTAGTTCTTTTTTGAACCCTGTTATGGTCTTGGCCTTCACAACATCCTCTGGCAAGGCGTTCCACAGGTTGACTGTGCATTGTGTAAAAAAAAAAAAATACTTCCTTTTGTGTGTTTTAAACTTGCTGCCTATTTCATTTGGTGACCCCTAGTTCTTGTGTTATGAGAAGAAGTAAATAACACTTCCTTGTTTACTTTCTCCACACCAGTCATGATTTATAGACCTCTATCATATCCCCCCTTAGCTGTCTTTTTTCCAAGCAAAATTTCTAGCAAATTTGTAGCCAGATCAGTTTGCATAGAAGAGGATTGTAGAAGCTTGCTGATGTGATTGATGTTAATCAAAATGTCTTGCCACACAATTGAGCATATCAGTAAACGGTATGGTCCAATTTTCTCAGCCAAGGCTCTATTTTTGCCATGACCTCAGTACATTTCTCTTACCTCCAACAGAGCCTTCTTGTGACTTCAGCAGCTTGAAATCTTACTGCATTTTAAACTCTGCTTTCCCATTTTGTTTCACTTCAAGATTTTAACTTCACATTAACTTGATGGCACAAAACAGCCCATTGCTGTGTGGTAGCAGGAAATAATTGTAGAGTTTCTGAAGGTATCCCAAGAAACTAGCACCATCGTGTGATGATTTTTCAGTATCTACAATAACCAAATGCAATGTATGCGACCCACAAGGGTTGGGTATTTTTTTGTGTGTAGCGGTCAAGCTTGAACACCTTGCCTGTTTGCCCCATTGTCATAGGAATGATCTCTGCAGTTGTCAAGCTTTTCTAAAATTGTGTTTGAGAAACTGAGACCAATTGTTTCATGTATTACCTAGGAAAAGTTCTTTAATTTCTGGCTTTCTGTCAACCACAACTGTTCTAATTATTACATACGTTGGTTCCTGATGGCTAACCTTGGGGTTTCAGTCTAAAATGATAGAGTAATATTTTGACTCCTTCACGTTTCACTATTTTCTGGAGTAATTTCTTGCTGACTTATTAAATCAATTCATTCTGAATGTCTTTCCCTAAATAGAGAGCCTGGATCATACCCCTTTGAACACATCCTACATGTTGTTCCATTACTTGATCCACTTCTTTCAAGAAGTTTCCACTGTTTGGCATGTATAAATTCTCTGAGCCAGAAGAACAATGGAAAGTAAGATTTCTTTCTGCAAATGACTGCACGATTGAAATCAGGTGCATCAAAACATTTCACCAGTACTTTTTTTATCTTCAGTAAGATACATTTCTGAAGGATCAATTGTTTTCCCTTTCATTAAACGAATTTCAAGCTCTTTCCAACACTGCATATACTTTCATATGTTCTGGACTATTTTTATTACACTTCAGAATTGCCGTGATGTTTGTCCAGTCAGAGTCCTTCATGTATCAATTTCTGTTTCTTAGAAGAACCCATTTTTCAGCAGGGACAAAAACAAGATCTCAGTTAATGTTCTCATTGTATCCACATGTACTGGGGAGCTGGATTGGATTTTTGCCAATAGGCCACCGTGGAACCCTGCTAAATTGTGGCAGTTTAGAAGGCACCCAGCCAACTACAGAACCCAGCAAGGAAGAGGTTCCCCCAGACAACCAAGATCTCTTTGGCATACCTAACCCTGAGCTAGAGATTGACCCCAAGTAGAGACAGCATTGGAGATAGGCCCCAAGACCCAGGCAGGGAGCCCGCCTGATAGTGTTGCAGAGGGGATCTCAACCAGTTAGTATTATGTGTTGTATTGCAATAAACTATCCTGGTACTAGCTGAATACGAAAATGTAAACAACTTTGTTCTGGATACTAGCTGGGCACTGCAACTTTGGGCAGATGTGAGCTATGTATGAATGGACAGATATGCCTTTCTGCCTACTTAGCTTTTATTGTCCCATCTTCCCCCCACCTCCCATGTGTTCAAAATAGCAACAGCCCCAAAAGTGCAAAAGAGTTTATTTCCCTGATATACCAAATCCCACAACCATGGACCAAATGTGCTTCTTCTCCCTCACAGTCAACTATGGGCCCCCTCCCTGCTCAAGGTAGTGGCATCACAGGGGTTAAAAAACAATACACATTTCATGGGAGGAACTGTAGCGGCAGATACAGAAAGAGAAAAAAACAATTAAAAAAAAAAAAAAAAACTTTGGGTCACAGTTTGATCAGTGCCCTGAGCTGCTAGTCACCTTTACATTATCAAACACGCATTAGAATATGATGTGAATTGTCCAAATGAGGCTACAGAGACATTTCGTAATGCACAGAGATAAGGCATTTGTGAATACACAAGTTACAGAAGATCATGGTTATTTTCAGTCCACCCCTCAGCGTTGTTAACCCTTTTCCAGCAAAAAGGGTTCATACCCTTGACTGAGAAACAATTTTACAGTGTACTTTGTACTGGTCGGCAAGCATAATAAAATAGAATTAAAGAGAAAGATCTTGCTCTGTGTTGGAATACACGTTGCAACGCAATGAAGCTTACTTGGGGCATCCCCTATAGATGGTGTTTTTCTTCTACCCCGGTTCCAGCTGTGGGGCACCATCCTTGTAAATAGTAGTGCTACATATCTTTCAGGTTTGCCCATTGCTTTTTTTGAACGGGACCCTCCTCTTGAGAACACGCCTTAGGGCAGGGGTAGTCAATTAGTTTTTGTCAAGGTCCAAATTTCTTGGTCAAGGTATAGTCAAGCTCCAGACTCCATAGAAAACAAGAATGATAATAAGTAAATAAAAAGATTTTTGGGGTCTGTTCAAAAGCATCTGGTGGTCCGGATTTGGCCCGCGGTCCGCCTGTTGACTACCCCTGCCTTAGGGTAAAATCCACCAATGTAAGGACAGCCTACAGATGTGCACATACAGTTAATAACCAGCCCTTTGGAAGGCCCTCCTGCCAGCACTGGTCCTGTGTAAGGGAGAAATAAGGTGGAAAACATCTTGCCATCCCCAAAAGTACCTCAGACTGGTAAAAGTAGAAGAAGAATATGCTAAAAATTGAGGAGGGAAGAAAAGCCACATTTTATCATTGTTGACATGAAACTAGTAATAGGACAATAAATACTTGCATGGTATTATAGTGTGTGAATGTGAGGCACTCGTCAGGTGCTATACACTGTACATGTCAGAGCCCTCAGAGAGAGGGGCATTATCAGTGGCTGAAGGCGTGGCAGACTCTAAGGCTAGGTCTACACTGGGGGGGAGATTGATTTAAGATACGCAAATTCAGCTACGCGAATAGCGTAGCTGAATTCGACTTATCCTATTCGACTTACCCCGCTGTGAGGATGGCGGCAAATCGACCGCCGCGGCTCCCCCGTCGACGGCGTTTACTCGTCCTGACGAGGTGGGAGTACGCGCGTCGATTCGGGGATCGATTTATCCGTCTAGATGAGACGTGATAAATCGATCCCCGAGAGATCGATTTCTACCCGCCGATCCGGGCGGGTAGTGTAGACTAGCCCTAAGAGAAGGGAGAGAAGATGATGGAGGATATGTTTGCTGACCTCATGACAGCATCTGAGCAAAAGGTCATAAAGACAGAAAAATGGAGAGAAGATTTCATGCTCTAATACAGGAGTCGGCAACCTTCCAGAAGTGGTGGGCCGAGTCTTCATTTATTCACTGTAATTTAAGGTTTCGCGTTTCAGTAATACATTTTAACGTTTTTAGAATCTCTTTCTATAAGTCTATAATATAGAACTAAACTACTGCTGTATGTAAAGTAAATAAGGTTTTTAAAATGTTTAAGAAGCTTCATTTAAAATTAAATTACACCGCTACCTCAATATAACGCGACCCGATTTAACACGAATTCGGATATAATGTGGTAAAGCAGTGCTCCGGAGGGGCAGGGCTGCGCACTCCGGTGGATCAAAGCAAGTTCAATATAACGCGGTTTCACCTATAATGCGGTAAGATTTTTTGGCTCCCAAGGACAGCGTTATATCGAGGTAGAGGTGTAAAATGCAGAGTCCCCCGGACAGGTGGCCAGGACCCGGGCAGCGTGAGTGCCACTGAAAATCAGCTTGCGTGCCATAGGTTGCCTACCCCTGCTCTAGTATCAGAATGAGAGAGAGAGAACATCAGCGAGCAGTCAAGGGAATGCATTGATATAGAAAGGGGCCTTCGGGAAAAGATACTGGATGTGATGCAGAAGCAGACCAACTTTCTGGAGAATGGTGTTGCTCTTTCCCCATGCCCGGGACACCAACCTAACCATGTCCTGCAGCCTGTCAAAAACAGGAGTCTAGGACACCCTTTTACTCCACCAAGTACAAGAGAGAGGCCCTTCCCACAGTTCCATTCCATATGTACCACAAAAAACAAACAACACCCCCAAAACAAAACAAGGAGATCAGCTACATATTCACCTACATATTTTTGTTACCTCATCTGACAATGATGTGTGCATCAGCACTTTGGGTCTGACTTTGGGCCTGAGTGCCTCATTTCTATTGGCTTTAACTTTGTGCTGTGTGTTGTTAAATCCAAAGATTTTTTTTTTTTTTTATTAATTACAATTTTGCTGAAAGATTTTGTTGAGATACAGTTCCATAAAATTGCCACACAAAGTGTATTCACTTTATTCATTTTCTTGGTTACATTACATTCCTTTTCCTCCACTACATCCTGACGTCAAAGTACAAGCACAGTGTTTCCCTGACCAGTTAGGTCATTTTGCAGATGCATCCTTTTTGGCTGTTTATAAAGTTCAGCAAGTCTCTTCACCTCTGCCTCTCAGACCATGGTGAGACACACTCTCCCTTGCTCCCACAGATGTTTTGCACAACAGCAAGCAGCTATAACGTGAGGCATGTGCTTCTCAAAATCATCTGGCCTTCTCATGAACCTCCTCCCCTTTCCCTCTAGTCTTCCAAATGTGCACAATCCACTGTTCTGTAGCTATTCAGGATATAGTTAAACTGCTCCTTTCTCCTATCCAAGTGCCCAGTAAAGGGCTTCATAAGCCAGGGAAGCAGAAAGTAAGTTGAGACTTCCAGAATGACAGGAGGAATTGCAACATCATTAAAGTCCACCGCGGTCTTGGGAGCAAAAGTTCCATTTTTTCATTGCATAAAATGGGTGAGTTTCTAAAGATCCTGGTATCATGAAGCTTTCCAGATCACCCCACATTAATGTTGGTGAACCTACCACAGTGATCAGCCAAACCTCTTAGCACTATGGAACGGCATTGTGGTTGATGAATTCTGAGTCCTGGTGCGGCGGGGGCAGATAATAGACATGTGGGTTCCATCAGTGGCCCTTTATATAATTCAGAAACCCCCAACGTGCAAATCCATCAATAACCTCCTGTGTGTTGCCCAGCTCTATGACCCAGCGCAGCAGCACCCTCTTAATAGCAGCACAAACCTCTGTGACAACAGCCCTGACAGCTGATCTGCCACCATTAAACTGGTCAGGTACTGACTGTTAGCAGTCGGTGATGGTGAGCTCCCAGATGGTTCCACATGCTTCTCCATGCTGAAGGGAACACTCATGTGGGTGTTCTGCCACTGCAGCTCTAGGGAGAGCTTTGCATTGGTCTTGAGGAAAGCAGCCTTCTATATTCTGAAGTTCTGCCACTACTGCTGTTCATCCCATTTCTGCAGCACCTGTTCCATCAGTCGGGGCTGGCTGAACTTCACTGAGTGAAACTGCTTCAGGAAGATGTTATGCAGAAGTAACTGTTCGACCTCCTCCTCCTCTAGCAGTATCTGCACGACATCATGGCAGCTGTGCTGATAGCTGTCTCCCAACTCAAACAAAGCCATCCATCCGCATGACTGTAAATACATCTGTGGCACCCTGTTCATATTAATTACTCTCAGGATTGTGGTACTAACCATGCTGCCTGACAGCAGTTTGAAAATATCACTGAATCACTAAAACCAGATGAATTATAAGCTGTCATGGGAGTTTAATATGACCCAAAGTCCCAGAATTCTACTATTTCAAAAATGTATCCTCACAGCTCTGTGCTATGATTTGCATAGGAAGTAGCTTAATTTGACATAAGCAAAGTGGTATGGATGTACTCTTTTGGTATAGGTCTAGCAGAAAAACATACTGAAAAACTTTCCCATGTAGGTAAGGTCTTAGTAATTCAATAACTTTGTGGGTTTTGTTGTTGTTGGCTGTTTAGTGTGTGTACTTTGTGTGTTTCCCTGTTTTCCCTGTTTGGCCAGCTTTCCCTTTTGTTTGCGTGTGTCTCTCACAATGTTGGGTGGAGGGGAGTTTCAAAAGTAAGTAAATGTTTGTAAAATCACAATAGTTGACGGGGACTCGGAGTCAGAGTACTTGAAATTACTTCTGACACTTTAAAAAAAATTGATTAGGTTTCAAGTTGAGTGTGTTCCCCTAACTATGGCTAGACTTTCTTTCCTCTGTTACAACTCCAGCCTGAGTTGTGAGCAATCCAAAACAAATTTGAGATTATATTCTCCATGATGATTTGTTTCTCTCCTCTTTCCTGCTCCACTCCTCATACAGTAGTAGCAGCAGAGGACTGAGGCTGCTGCCGCCGCCGTTTATAGCTCACAGAAACAGTGACTCCTTCTCAGTTTTACTTTGCTGTTGCTGTGGAATTTATCTTGTGTATGCAGGAAACCCAACAAATATGGCCACCATTGGGGGAAGGTTGGGGGTGGGGGAGTAGACAAATGTAAACTTCTGTTCCAAATGTGAACCTCTATTAAACATGAAGATCCAGATTCATTCCTGGTGGAACTTTAATGCAGTTTATCGGGGATGACTGTGGCCCAAAGAACTTAACATCAAACACTTAATTTCAGTAGGATATTGATGTAAAGGAGCTGTATACCCTTGGTTGTCTGGAACAGTCTTTGTTGATTTACAGATTGTGTATCTAAGTTTATCACAACTGTCTTTTTCAAGAAAGTCCTTGAAGCATCAACCAATGAAATCTCAAGGAACTCCCCTGTCATACAGAGCTTGGTTCTTGACTAACTTTTGACTTGGGGTTTCCACACCTTATTGCTTCTGTAAAACACACTTGTTGCACATATCAGGGGTTCATTGTGTTCATCTCTTCATTCTCCTCCACAGCCTCCCTTTGTGCCACTTTCCTGTCGCCTTCTGTTTCAGGGATTCCATTGCTCCTTCCACCATGTTAGGAGTGATATGTGTTCCTCCATTGCACCCCCACCATTCTTATTCTCTCTCCCCCCTCCCTTTTTAAACTGTATTGGAAAGATGGATAGAGCTAAAATGAGGGGTATTATGCTGAAATATGTTAATGTCTGCTATCAACCATTTCTTTGATCTGTAGACAATTACTAAGGTAGCTGAAGCTGATAGCTCTGCTCCACCATTTCTAACTTTCACCTTTTTCACCAAATGTCAATAGGGTTCTGCCCATTGATGCCTAGAACATTCTCTGAAATTTTGGAATTGACTGGATGCAGTGTTCAGAAATTACCGTGTTGTATCCAAACAGAGAAATGACAGCAAGTTGAGTGTAAGATCTTATAGGTTTGGCCAGTTACTGGTTGTATCTACCTGGGTTCTGACCCATCCAAAATTTATTTGTGATACGTTAAATCACAGTGTAGCACTTTGTATTCTGCTCTGTAAAAGTCCAGTACTGATGCATTCATTTCTGGAGTGTTGAACAAAGTACAAAAATGGCATCTTCCTGAGGAAGGATTACATCATATGACTTGACTGTTCTCAACTTTAGGATATATGAAAGCTCATGATTCATGAGAGCCGAGTCACATGATGATTCTCTTGTTTTGGAAGACGGAGCTGTATTGCATTAGTCTCACTTCAAGTGTGATGTTGAGGACTGATGTGAGGTTTTTTACTTTTTTCAATGTATTGCTTTTAAAAGGGAATGCAATATGTTTTACCCAGAATGGGCAATATCTGCTTTAAGAGGGAGTATAGCGCATACACTACTGATAACAGGCAGACTGATTTCTGACACCTACTGTATTAAACTGGATAAATGTCGCTCATCAGTGCTGACTGGGGCATTATTGGTGTTCTGAATGGGGGAAGAAAATTGAAGGCTGTTGGCTGTGAGGTAATACATGTATAAATGAGGAAGAACTCACAGGGCACTTCTTACAAAATCTCTGAATGATTTTTGGCTATTTTTAATTAATTAAACTGCTACTGGGGGAGTTTATGCTTTCAGAGAAACATTCACACTGTCCAGAGAGCGGACCAGTGTTTTCTGCAGTCTTCAGCAGGAACCCCATCAAGAAAAGATCCCTATCGTATTTCCTGTTAGCAAAATCAATAAAAATAACCACCTTAGGTGGAATTTTATAGTAATGGAAAGCCCTGTCTACACTGGTCTGGGATCTAACTGAGTTTAGGAACTTTTGTTTGCTTCTTCGAGTGATTACACTTGTGCATTCAACTCCAGGTGTGTACATGCCCTGAGCATAGTCGCTGGAAATTTTCCCCTCAGTGTTACCTATCAGGCGGCTTGAGAGCCCTCTTCTGCCACAAGCCAACAGTGCTGGTATGAAGTGCCCAATGGACCCCACAACCCCCTCAGTTCCTTCTTACCACCCATGATGGTCACTGGAACTGCTATCCTTGCTTTTGCAAGCTCTCTCAGTGGTTGTCATCTTCTTTCTGTACATAGTTAGTTGTAGTCGGTTTTAGTTAATTGTAGTGAAGTTCTGTCTCTTTGTGTTCTAGCAGAATTTTTGTCCATTCCCCATGCCAAGGCATGCCTTGATCACCAGGCTTTAAGCCCTGCACCTCCTGCAACAAAGCTATGCCTCTGAGCAATGCACGCTCAAGCTGCCTGAAGTGCCTAGGAAAAGCTCACACTGGGGACTGTTGCCAGATCTGTAGGGACTTTAGACCTCACATGGAGAAGGACTGGGAGGCCAGGCTGAAGTTTTTGATCATGGAGGTGGCTCTGAGACCTCCATCTGAGCTAGGCCATTCAGACTTGGCACTGAGTGCCTCGGCATCAGTAAAGAGTGCTCCTCCTACTGTACCAGAGTCCTGGCACCAATCGCCATCCCCAGTACCTAGGAAAAGGCATAAGAAACAGCCGGCTGAGAGGGGGCAATCCCTGACCCCAAAGACGGCCAGGCATGGGGATTAGAGTACAGTGCAATCTAAACCAAAGCACTCCTCTGCCTTGGTACTGCAGAAGTCAGCACTGTTGGCACAAGCACCGTTGAGTCTGGTACTGCACAGTGTAGTATCGATACTGTCTCAGTACTGACCATACCGGAGGCATTTGCCGCTGTCAGAGACCTTACGCTGTTGGTACCGGTATGACTGACAGTACAAGAGTTGGTGCTGATAAACAGGAGGGAACCCGCTGGATCCTATCATCTGTTGACTTTTAGCCACTGCAGGCCCAGCAGTGGGGAACTCCCTGGATAGACCTATTTGCAAACAGGTAGAAGAGTGTCACCAATTCTACTCCCTACTAGGCCACAGTCCAGGTATCATGGATGCCTTCCTACTATCTTTGATGGGACATCTTTACTATGCTTTTTCCCCTTTTTCTGCTCGTGCACAGAGCAGTGCTAAAGATCAAGAAGGACTGTGTTGTTCTGATAGCCCTGGCATGGGCCCACCAAAACTGGTTCTCCACTCTACTAGATCTCTGTGGCGACTGCAATCCTGCTGTGGTTGCAGCTGGAGCTGATTTCCCAGGACCGTGGTTGGCTGCTCCTGAACCTGAGCTCCCTTCATCTAACGGCCTGGAAGCTCCATGGCTAACTGCCAGGGAGCAGACTTGCTCAGAGCAAGTTCATCAGATCCTCCTAGGTAGTAGAAAGCCCTCCACTAGGGCTACTTACTTCTCAGAATGGAGGTGGGTTTTCTCTATGGGTGTCCCAACATGAAGTTTCACCCACGTGTTCATCCATACAAGACATACTTGAATATCTATTGCACTGAAACAACAAGGCTTAGCAATCTCCTCTATCAAGGTTCACCTTGCAGCGATATCAGCTTTCCACTCTCGTGTGGATAACTGGTCCATTTTTTCAAATGACATGTCTGTCCAATTCCTCAAAGGCCTAGAAAGGTTATACCCTCAAGTAATAGAGTCCGTTCCCCCTGGGAACTGAAGTTGGTCTTTTCGAAACTTATGGGACCAACATTTGAACCTTTGGCAACTTGCTCTTTATTATACCCCTCCCAGAAAGTGTTCTTTTAGTGGCCATCACTTTGGCCAGAAGGGTCTTCAAGCTCTGTGCCCTCACATCAGAGCCTCCATGCAGTCTTCTTTAAAGATAAGGTGTATTTATGTGTGTCCCCGCCCCCCCCCCCCCCGTTTTCCTCCCAAAGTGGTTTTGTAATTTCATAGCAATCAGGCAATATATCTACCTGTCTTCTACCCAAAGCTACATGCAAATAGGAATGAACTTCTTCACTCATTGGATGTTAGGCAAGCCCTAGCTTTCTTCATAGAGAGAACTAAATAATTCCAAAGGACCACCCAACTGTTGTTAGCTGTAGCTAACAGGATTAAGGGTCTCCCAATCTTTTCACAGACAATTTCGTCCTGAATCACTTCATGTATTTTCATGTGTACGGTCTTGTTATGTTCAGGCAGGTGTTTTGCCACCAGCTAACTTGACTGCTCATTCCACAAGGTCGCAAGCATCCTCAGCAGCATTAGTGCAGATCCCTATTCAGGACATTTGTAAAGCAGTGATCTGGTCATCAGTGCACACATTCTCCTCCCATTACGCCATCACTCAGCACGCCAGAGACGATGCAAATTTGGTCGAGCTGTTCTGCAGTCTGTGTAACCATGAACTCCGATCCCTCCACCTATTTAACTGCTTGGAAGTCACCTGGAGTGGAATGCACATGTGCAATCACTCAAAGAAGAATAAACGATTACTAACCTTCCGTAACTGCTGTTTTTCGAGATGCGTTGCAAATGTCCACTCCACGACTCACCCTCCTGCCCCTCTACAACAGAGTTTTCTGGAAGGAAGTAGCTGAGGGTGTCGTAGGGTTGGCTGGGCACTTTATACCGGCACTATCAGCAAGCAGCAGCAGAGTGCACTTGAGCCTCCCCAACAAGTACCACCCTGGCTTGTTCTTGTTAGTAACTGTTTTTTCTAACCTGTCTTGGCAAGCCAGGGTGGTTGGGAACAAGCTCTGTTAGAAATATTACGAACCAGTTTAGCTGGAAATGGGTTTAAAACAAGTTTTTAAAACTTGTTTCTTGTCCCATGATAAACTGCCTAACATATACAACCAATTCTTGCTTTGAGCCATTTTCACACACAGGTATTCCTGTGTACATGTGCTCATAACAGGCAAACATAACAGGCAATTGCTGTGTTTCTATCAATCTAAATAAGTATTTTTTTTGCCTATCTACTTATGGGATAGATGAGACTAGAGCAGTGGTTCTCAACCTTTCCAGACTACTGTACCCCTTTCAGGAGTCTGATTTGTCTTGCATACCTCCAAGTTACACCTCACTTAAAAACTACTTGCTTACAAAATCAGACATAAAAATACAAAAATGTCACAGCCCACTATTACTGAAAAATTGCTTGCTTTTCTAACTTTTACCATATAATTATAAAATAAATCAAGTGGAATATAACTATTGTACTTAAATTTCAGTGTGTAGTTTATAGAGCAGTATAAACAAGTCATTGTCTGTATGAAATTTTAGTTTGTACTGACTTTGCTAGTGCTTTTTATGTAGCCTGTTGTAAAACTAGGCAAATATCTAGATGAATTGATCTACTTCCTGGAAGACCTCTGTGTATCCCCAGGGGTACATGTACCCCTGATTGAGAACCACTGAACTAGAGTCTTGGATTGTCCTGGAGTCTCCAGGAATTAAAGATTAATCAATTAAAGATTATGTCACGTGATGAAACCTCCAGGAATACATCCAACCAAAATTGGCAACCCTAGATAAGACCATTGGTCCATCTAGCCTGGTGTCCTCTTTCTAACAGAGGTCAGCACCAGATGCACCAGAGGAAGGTGCAAGAGCACCTGCAGTGAATAATTATGAAACAACCCACAGGGCAGATTCCTTTCCAAACCTGTTTAGGGTATGTCTACACTGAAGCTTAGAGGTGTGTTTCCCAGTGCACTATCTCATCATGAGCTAGCATGCTAAAAATAGTAGTCTGGACATTGTGACCCTGGAGGTGGTTTGGGCTAACCACCTGAGTCCAAGTCCATCTGAACTCAGCCAGCTAGCCTGTGCTGCGGCCCGGGCCATAGTGTTCAAACTGCTATTTTTAGCACAATAGCTCAAGTGGAGCTAGTGAGAGTCTGTCAACCCATGCTGGTAATCGCACCTCTCAGCTGTGTTGTATGACTTATCCCTAGTTAATGGCTTTCTAACAACAGTGTACGCTGTTATGCATGTTCATGAGTATGCTGCTCATAGGCCTGCCTATGTTCCCACCTCATCTGTGAAATCCATTTGTATATCTAACTGGGTGACTTATTAATGGGTTGTTATCATTCTTGGTATAAGACTGGGTGCAGTGATGTTCTGAGATGCAGTGCTGTTTTGTGTCATCTATACAGTCACTTAACTTGTATCAAAGACTTTCATTTGTGTTTCCTGGATTGGATTCAGATTTCAGGTCGTGAATTATATTCGGAATGAAATTAGGTCTTTTATCAAAACATTGCTACTGTATAAAGTTGAACTAAAGAGTATCTTGGGGTTTTTATCATAGGAAAATATACTCAGGATTCAGGTAGAATAATAAATTGAGGCACTGAAAAAATTAGAAATTATAGTAATTATTGTGATTTGACTAGAGTTTATGTACCATTAGATAACCCTAGGCGGGATTTTAAAAATGTTAATTACACCTTCTAGGTTAAAATTCTGTTTTTAGACAAGTTTGACCTTTGTGTATAAGTGATAGAATTCAAAAGCATGTTTATAAAATGGCTGACTTGATATTTTTTTGCTACATTTTATTTATTGCTTTCAGGGCAATACATTGGATATGAGATCATGGGAACTTATTTTGTTGATCATAGAAATTAAGGGGGTTGAAAGATGTGAGTAGCACTTTAATTGGTAGCTGAACATTGGACATCTTTCTCTTTCCTAAAAATATATAGTTACCTCCACTTCTGATTAAGGATGTGTGGCCCCTCCAATAATAAATACCTTAGTTCTATGGTGATGTATTAGATCTGATGCAATGCTTGTTAAAATGTAACTTTTAAAAAAAAGAAAATGTTTGTCTGTGCTCAAGTGGGATCTGCAAAGTCTTAACCCCCCTGAAATAAAAATATTTTAACCTGCCTAATGTCCCACATGGCTTGGATATGAAAGGGGAGAGAGAGAGAGGGAGGAATCAAAGGTGATCTCAAAGTTATGAACATGGGAGACAAGTGTGGTGGTTTCAGTTTTGGGGAGAGGGCCTGGGGGACTGTTTAGTCATCTTTGTGGCAGCAAAATATTAAAGGAAAGAGAGAGAGTTATAGATATGGGACTACGTAGAGGGAGAGAGGCAGGGGGTTGGGATATAGATTTGGGAGTCATCAATATAAATGTGATCATAGCTGAAACCAGGGGAGCATATGACACTTACCAAGGAGAGATTACAGAGGAAGAATAGAAGAGGGCCAAGGATGGAGCCAAGCTGGACTCTGTCAGAAAGAGGAGAAGTTAGAGCCTTGGAAAGAAACTACAAGAGAGCAGAAAGGGAAGATCTGACCCAGCACAGTGTCATGGAAGCCCAGAGGAGAGAGGCTGGGGATGGAGGAGTGGGAAGGGCTGACTGTGTCAAAGGCAGTAGAAGGCTAGTGGAGAATGAAGGCGGAAGAGGTGGTTAAACTTGGCCAAAATACATTTGCTTACTGTGGCCTCAATCCTTTTACTGAGCTGTGTACAGTTGGACCCTGGTGCAGGATCGGAGCTTATTTTGTTGAACTACTTACAGTTCATCTTTAACAAAGGCTGGATAAACAAGTAACTTGAGTTTCTCTTGTCTGTAGGTTTTTAAACATATTTTACAGATAAAGAGGCATCAGTGTTTAGCAGATATTATTAGATTCTTTTTTTCTTCTTTTGATATCTGAGCTAATTGACTGAATAGTACCTGGCAGCAGCACGTCTTGTATGTTGCCAGAAATATTTTTTTTATCCATCCTAAATGTGTTTGCATTTAATTTAACAAGTGCTTTCTTGTTCATTTAATACAATAAGTAGGAGTGTCAGAGTAGCAGGTTGTCATTTGTTACTTTACATATCTCGAAGTCTTATTATTCAGCCACTATATCAACTCTACACTCCTAGTTTCTTTTAATATTTCCTTGTGTGTCAATAAGGTAACTCCGGAGATGCTACCAGAGAAGATGCGGGGCTGGCCTCCTGAAGCCATTTGCCTAACGAAAGAGACTATTCTCCTTAGCTGAGATCATTGAAAGAGACTGAGATTTATTGCACAGAATCTAGAGATGGAAAAGACTCGCTGAGTGAGCTAATTGCTCCCTCTGCTAGTTTTTAATTTTTCCCAAACACTGCTGCATGAGAGAAGCTGATATAGGGCAATGAGTGTCAAAAGGAAAGCAGACTTCCATATCTCTCAGCCTTCAGAGAGTTCAGTGTGTGACAGGAGCCATCTAGATGTGTGACAAATGACTGAATTGTGGAACACCTGTTTTATTGCTTACTGCACCCTAAGCAACCGATTACAATGGTTTTGAAGTGTGAAATTTGACTTTAAGGATTTTTTTCTCATTGTGTGAATCAGACCATTTTTGCATTTGGAAACAAGTTAACTATGGCCATGCTACCTGTAACAGATTGTGAATAACCCAAACCAGTTTTGCACAGGTGAAAACAGGTTTTTCTGCTTGAAAACCATTATAATCTGTTGTGGGTTCTTCAAATCTGGGAATTGCAAACAGTTGTTAGGCAGTGCGGTTGCATCCTCCTTTCTCATATTGCTAAATGGAAACATGGGAGGGTGTCGGGGGTCTAAGTATGGAATTGCTTGAGAATCACTGATCTGTTCATGATGCAACAAAACACAGGCATTCCATATTTCAGTTGCGTTTGAGAGTGGGAGTGTCCGTGCCCCGGCCAGGGCTTCTTGTGCATTGCCAGAAGGGGGGAGTGGTCCCTGCCCTAGTTTCCCCCATATTAGATTCCTGAAGTTCCCCCAAACCCAATACACACACAAATCGATCCACCCTCCTTGACAATTAAATCCGAGTGTCCCCCCTTCTTTCCAGTTACAATGCTACACTGTAGTTGTTGCTCTACATCTAGGGCCCAGGGACATACCTTGATGGAGGGCGGGGGAGAAGACACTGAGGGTCAGGTGTGGTTCCTGAAGCTGCTCCTGATTCATTTTTTTTCAAGCTGACAGTCTTAACCGACTACCTAAGAGCTCAGGAAAAATCAGTGGGCTAGCAGTGTTGCCTATTTAACTAACTGGCCTGTAAAATTAGAAATCTTAGGATCTTTAGATAAGCACTTTCTTAAGACTGTGGTTTGGTGGTTGGGCCATTTGTGTGGCTGTCACAGTGCTACGGTAAAATAAATAAATATATATTACAGTAGCACTTAGAGACCCCAGCTGAGATGGGGTAGGGGGCAGAGAAGGGGTCCCACTGTGCCTAGGCATTGAACATATCCATATTGAGGTATGTAGGAACTGCCACACTGGTTCAGACCCAAGGTCCATCTAGCCTGTCTCTGACAAGTACCAACACCAGGTGTTTCAGAGGAAGGCGTAAGAACACCAGGGTAGTAGATGTCAGATAATCTGCCCCCTGATGGGTCTCCTCCTGATCTCTATTAGAGGTTAGAATAAGCCCTGAAGCATGCAGTTTAATATCCCTTCAAAATTATCATTAATTATAGCTCTGGATATTATTGATATCCATGTAAATATCCAATCACTTTTGAAATCTTAACTTCTCGATCTCAGCAACAGTCTTTGGCAATAAGTTCCACAACTTAATCACGTGTTCTGTGGAAAAACTATTTCCTTTTATCAGTTTTGAATTTCCCACCTTTTAATTTAATTGAACATCCCCTTGTTCTGTGTTATGAGACAGGAAGAACAGAAGTTCCTGTTCTCCCTTCTCTAGATCATTATTTTATATACACCTCTACCCCAATATAACACAGTCTGCGGGAGCCAAAAAATCTTACCGTGTTATAGGTGAAACCACGTTCTATCGAACTTGCTTTGATCCGCTGGAGTGTGCAGCCCCGCCTCCCTGGAGCGCTGCTTTACCGCGTTGTATCCGAATTCGGATACATATCGCGTCGTGTTATATCGGGGTAGAGGTGTACTTTTATTGTGTCCCCTCTTATTTGTCCCCTTGAAGAGCTTACTGTATAAATAGAGAAGTCAAAGGAAGTATTTTCTACATTTTGCATATGGGGAGCTGAGGTACAGAGAGACTAAAGCCACATTTCTAAAGGTACCTAGGCACCTGAAAATGCAGGTAGAACCTAATGGGTTTTTCAAAAGCACCTAACTCCCGATGGGCCCTAAGTGATTTGCTCAAGGTCACACTGGAAGTCTGTGGCAGAGCTTGGATTTCCCGTCAAATTTCTAGAGTTCCAGTGCAGGGCCATCCATTCTCTAACTATTGCAGGAAGTTGTGGGGGAAGGGGAATGCCTGAAGGAAATACATTCATTTGGGAAAATTTTCTCCCCTCCACCGAAAGGAGGAGGAGAACAGAATGCAGTCTGGCATATATTAGATCAGTGGTTCTCAACCTTTCCAGACTACTGTACCCTTTTTAGGAATCTGATTTGTCCCATACCCCAAGTTTCACCTCACTTTAAAACTATTTGCTTACAAAATCAGACCTACAAATACAAAAGTGTCACAGCACTAGGGTGGATAAAAATCAATGACTTTTTAAAAAATAATTAAAAAGCGGATTTTTTAAATTTAAATCAGATTTTGTTGATAAAATGCTTTTTGAGGAAAAAACCTATCTAAAAATAGTTTTAATTAAGATACATTATAGCTCAAAGATATCTCATCATGAAATAGGGATTATAAATTCTAATTCTATAGTATGAGACAATATAGTCATGTAATGTTTAAGAAAAGTTTTGTAAATGAGTTCCAATAGTTCATGGATTAGGGACCCAATCTTATGGGGCTCCAGGGGCTTCTGTATAGATTATTTAGGTTAATCTTTCTATCTACCCAATGGGACTCAGTGGTTAGTCTAGAAGATACCATTAGAGATGCTTAGTTTTGCAGTTGTGGATTTGTGTCTCCAGAGATAACATGCTTGTTAACAGCCATAATGTTTTTAAATAAATAAATATATAGAGGTGAGAAATAACGGACCTCAACCCTATTGTCCTTCTGCAAATTTGTGTACACAGAGTCAATCCCTTACCTCTCTCTAAAAGTACAAAGTTTCAAAAATGAATAGAAGATTGTTGGGGGTGGAATAGATCTGGACAAGGAGAAGAAGTCTGGGAAGAAATGTGAGAAGGGAGGGACAGGCAGTAGAAACAAAAGTGAAACTGTTTGAGCAGCATATTCCAGAAGTCTTTAGGTCTTTCTGAGTGTAGCCTTCATCGATTTGAGATCTACCATATCATTCTCTCACTAGAAGGGAAAACCTATAATGGCAGCAGGCCATAAAAGAGACCCAGTTTGGGAATAAGAACCATTCAAGAAATTTATGTTTGCTGATGGTGCTTTAAAGAAAGTCACACCAGTGAACTGTTGGAAGTCACTTAGGCACTTGGATTCAGCGACTGTTGAAGTGATAATCTCACTTTTAACAGCAGTAGCTTCTTCTGCCGGTGTAGAAAGAATATTTTTCTTCCTTTGGACTAATTCATTCCAAATTGAGAAATCATTTGGGACCTGAAAAAGCAGAAAAGCTTGTTTTTCTTTTCCAGATTATGAACAAGCAGGAAAATGAAGGTGAAGATGACTGAGTTAGCTGCAGAAGCCAATATTTTAAGTTTCTCATGTTGAACTGGCTGACATAGTTGATTTAACTTTTGTTTCTTTTAAAAAAAAATTCATTTAACTATTTTAGTTAAAAACAAATTTAACAAAAACAAACCTGACTTTAAAAAACTTGAATGTTTAACTAAATTCAAAAAATCATAGGCTTGTTTTGTTAAAATATTATATGTTTGCTATTGA
This sequence comes from Emys orbicularis, assembly GCF_028017835.1. Taxonomy (NCBI): domain Eukaryota; kingdom Metazoa; phylum Chordata; order Testudines; family Emydidae; genus Emys; species Emys orbicularis. The sequence goes on from NC_088685.1 coordinate 33,747,992, forward strand.
AGAAAAAAAAAATCCAGAATACGTAAGGTTGTTGTTTTAGTTAAATAAAACATTTTAAATGTCAATCTGGTGATGATCTCCTCCTAATACAACATGGCAAGAAAATCCTCCAAATATTAATGATTAACCTGTTGAAATGGAGATGGTTCACCTCCCCAGTGGCTTCATAAATATCTGCTTCAGTACCTTTGGTAAATGAAATAACCAAACAATCATTCATTTTCTGATATAACTATAAAACTAATCTGAAAAGTTTTCAAAATAAATCACTTAAAAATATATAGTGTGTACCTTCTAAAAATGAAACCTATATCTATCTCTGAGTTGTGAAGAATATGTATTAAGGTTATAACAACCAACAAGAATGCACTTTTATGTTGAAATCCATGATTAAATAGAGTCTTCCTGACTAGTGATTTAAATCAATTTGATTTAAATCAAATCCACCCTGCACAGCACACTATTACTGAAAAATTGCGTACTTTTTCATTTTTACCATATAATTATAAATTAAATCAATTGGAATATAAATATTTTACTTACATTTCAGGGTGATACTTGAGTCTCTTTTTCACTTGTGAGGCTTGTCTGAAGCCGAAGCCTTGCTTGCCACCCCCTAATGCCGGCCCTGCACTTGCAACCCCCCCAAACCTGTCTGGTGACACCCCCTCCCCCTCCCGGGGGCTGCAGCTCCCAGGTTAAGAAATACTGATCTAGATGAGTTGAGAACCCCCTGGAAGACTTTTGAGTATCCCAAAGGGTACACGTACCCCTGGTTGATAACCACTGTATTAGATGACAGAGGGAGTTGATGAATTATTCTGGTCCACTCCATAGGAAAGTAGAAGCCATTGAACTGATCCAATGGATGGGAGGGTGCATACGCAACACAAGTGCAATTTAAGAAATTATTGGTTGGGTCATGGTAAAACTGTGACACTAGCTGTGGGCTAAAAAATTTCCCACTAGAACACATTTCATTAACTGTGAATTTATCCGTGCCTGTCACATACTGTAACATCTCACTGACTGTATAAAAAGCACCTTTACAGGAATGCACTATAATTATTCTAAAATTAAAATGGATTGCAGAGTTTGGAATATCTGTAATGTATGTTACAGCTGGATGCTATAATAATTGTTTAATTTTAATGTGTATTTTCCTCTTGAAACTGTTATAAACTGTCTCCATATCTATTTCAGAGAGGCTTGAATCCGTGCTCTCAGATTATGACATCCTCTCTCTGTCGAATATCCAGCAACACTCATTAAGGAAAAGGGACCTCCAGCCAGAATCGCATATAGAGAGACTCTTAAGTTTTTCAGCCTTGCGTAGGTAATGAAATCATCAGTGGCAAATATTGGTTTAATATTCGTTTTCTATTCTATGTGATTTTTTTTTTTTATCTTTTGAAATGAATACTGTATAATTGCCAAAACAGAAATGCCTTTTGCATTTGCTGTTACGATTGGCTAATTCTTATGGGTCAATGATATGCATGGTTATGTGATTTGCTTCACAGAGACCAAGAGAATGGAAGATTATTTAACTATATTGTATTCCTCTGTTATTAAAGAAGCAGTGATTGAGATTTCCTTCATTTTATTGTTTACTTTAGTTTTTCATTAATTGGGTTGGATCCTGCTTTTTCTTCAGATTCTGGCTTCCCTCCACTACTTTTGCCTGCCTTACATTTCTTGAAAGTCTCATTGTCTCCTTGTGTGTATTGGTCTGTGGCTACCATGTTGTGCTGCCTGAGAATTGGTGTTTATGGGGACTTAGTCCACTTGCTCACATTGTGTGTAGACGGCCCCATTCCACAAAGCATTTCTCAGTTTGTTACAGAAATGTTGGGAAGATATTCTGGGCTCTGATGGGGACTGGTGTTTGATCGAAAGATGGGGGGGGGGGGGGAGAGATGGAATGAGGCCAGGAACAAGGGCGTTGGAGACAGTAATTTGACCATCTGAGGAAAAATCCCTCCTAGCTTTCTAAACACTGAAATTCTGAACTTGAAATGCAACGAGAATCATCTCCCGCTAAAAGGTGTAGACTGATCATATTCAGTCAGGCAGTCTCCTCATCTCACCTCTTTCCATGTGCCCTTCCCTTCCCCAGCCCCTCCAGAAATCCACAACTAATATTTACCATGATATACAGCATCACATAAGTTGGTATGCATATTTTCTACCTCCATCTGAGGCAGGAGGCACAGAACATGAATAAGAGCAAAATACTAGAGTAAATAGATAAAAATCTCCCATTTTCCTATTTTATATTGCTTGATACCTTGTCCATTTTCCACTTCCATTGTAACAAACACTTCAAAATACTGCCGGTTCTATCCCAAGGATAATTGCTGATATATACCCCAAAATCTGTTACACTGGTGGCAGACAAGATAAAAACTCCATGTGCTATAGGTTTTCCATTAAGGGCTATGGATGCCAAGTTTTGTCAAGGTTTTCTGGACATATTTCAGGAAATGGGATCATTGGGGTATATCTTATTACTTACCATTGACCTGTTTTGTTAAATCTGGTCTGGTTTTCTCTGAAGACCAGCAATGCAGAAGAAATCAGCCTTGTTTGAATACCTTTTGGCAAGGGTGGCTGACTATATTAACTTTGGGGAAAAAATAACATTTTTTTCTTGTTAATAAACATTGACTACAGATGTTATAAATGGCTCTTAGAAAAGTACTGTCATACGTAATTCTGACAAATAGCATATATTTTTGTATCTTATTAATTGAAGAGTCATTGTCTTCTAACATCCAAAGAGGTTTCAGTAGAACAAGAAGCTGATGTCTGTTTCCTTATGCGTGGTTCACTTAAAACTAAATGGAAGTAAATTTATTTTACAGGCACTTTAAATTATACCTAACGTCAACGGCTGAACACTTTTCTGAAAACTTTCAAGCACTAATAGTGGACGGTAAAGGCAAGGAAAAGGAGTATCATGTACAATGGCAAGAATTCTTCACTGGACATGTAGTTGGTTAGTATGAGCTAGACTGCACATCATTGTTGGGGAGTAGAATAGCTTTGTCAAAATCTGCTGGCCCATGGTGAATCGTGTATCATTGCTTTTTCATTGTCCTCAAGGGTGGTCAGAGTGGTAGATTTTGTTCCTGTGCTGGTCAATTTTCTTGACAATTTTGTGAGGCTGGTGCTGCATGTACTGAGATAAGGGTTTACAATCTGGCTTTGAAAATCATCAAGATGTATTTTACAAAAATACACACTATGGCCACTGTGGCTTCTGCTCTATTAAAAATGAGTGTTGACTTTAATTCCCATTGAGATCCTGGATTTTACAGTACTAGGAACTGAAGTCCTTTTCACAAAACAAGAACAGCCCAGCTAGTGGCAGTGCAACCTCGCTATCATGATAAAATGCCTCAAATCAAGTCTGGATAGACAACTCTTCTGGATGAAAGTATTGCCCAGTCTTAAACCTTGGCACGTCCACTGAGTATGGCAAGGATCAGCAACCTTTGGCATGCAGCCCACCAGGGTAAGCACCCTGGCGGGCCAGGCTGGTTTGTTTACCTGCCGCGTCTGCAGGTTTGGCCGATCGCAGCTCCCACTGGCCACGGTTCGCTGCTCCAGGCCAATGGGGGCGGCGGGAAGTGGCGGCCAGCACATCCCTCGGCCCGCGCCATTTCCCGCAGCCCCCATTGGCCTGGGACGGCGAACACTGGGAGCCACAATCAGCTGAACCTGCGGACGCGGCTGGTAAACAAACTGGCCCGGCCCGCCAGGGTGCTTACCCTGGTGGGCTGCGTGCCAAAGGTTGCCAATCCCTGGAGTATGGTAATGTTTGTTAATTGTTTATGTTGGTAAAAGGCTCCATAACCCATTACTAATCCCCTGGGCCACTCTGACCACCTTTGCCTAAAAAAAAAAAAAAAAAAAAAAAAAAAAGCATCCTAGTGCATATCACTTTTACAGAATTGGAGACTGTGTTTTAACATGTATCCCTGGATTTCCTGATAGCATAGCACAGGGCTTTAGAGTGAAAACTACTCTGGTCTTTACAGAGAAAGCAGTATTGATTTAAGAAGAGGGGATGCCATTTGCTAAATAGATCAGTCAGTTGTCACATCAGTTAACTTAATTTTTCTCGTCTACATTTAAAGGTGAACACAATTCCAAGGTTATAGCGCACATAGGTGATGAAGACTTTACTGTAAGAATCAACACTGATGGCGAAGAATACAATGTAGAGGTACTGTTTGCTGTGAAAACAAGATTGAGAAAATAGGAACATCTTTGATGAAAAACAATACTATTTCCCTATTGCCACCCCAGCCACCTACACTTCTGTAGCTGAAAAAACATGTTTTGGAGGGATGGGCTCTGACTGATTTTTTTTGTAAGCGTTACTTTTCCACACAGTCGTATCGAAAAATGCATGGTTCTAAGCACTGGCAGAAGCAACAGATTGTTGTTCCATACTGAATGCAGCATGTTTATGTAAATAAATATACAGTGAGAAATTGTTTGTAGGAAAGCAGAATGTTCCTTATTAAAATTTGTAAGCCATTAAATGTGTAGATTACATCACAGGAATACTGAAAATAAGGCCATACAGGCATTTTGGCAATCTGATGGTGTAACAAACAACTTGTCATTACAGTAGAACCTCAGAGTTATGAACACCTTGGGAATGGAGGTTGTTCGTAACTCTGAACAAAATGTTATGGTTGTTCTTTCAAAAGTTTACAACTGAACACGGACTTAGTACAGTTTTGAAACTTAACTATGACAAAAAAAATGCTGCTTTCCCTTTTTTTAGTGGTTTACATTTAACAGTACTGTACTGTATTTGCTTTATATATATTTTGTCTCTGCTGCTGCTTGATTGTATATTTCCAGTTCCAAATGAGGTGTGTGGTTGACTGGTCAGTTCGTAACTCTGAGGTTCTACTGTACTTCAGACCACTTGAACATCATCAATAAACTATATCCTCAGTGGAATCCTTTGATGTGCATGAATTCCTTCTAGCTCACTGTTTGCTCAGTGTGTGTCGTGCCAGCACTTTAAAAGTGTGGGGTAACTACAAGGTCCAGGGCATCTGGTAAAACCACTTTAGGAATTACTATCTTAGATTCATTTATGCAGAAGAGTGAGTACCCACTTTAAAGTTTTGTTTTCGTATTGGGGAAGCATTTTTGAACAATGCATGTTTTCTAATGTGCTATTTGCTTTGTTCACTAATACAGAAGTAGGAGGTGTCAAAATTAAGTACATTCTTTTTATACTCTTTATGCTCTTAGTGCCCTCTTAAGATATATCAGTTAAAATGACATTTGTATCAACCAAGGAAAAGTGGTTGAAGAACAGCAATGTAACCTGTCATCTATGTAATATGGACTGACTAAATTTACTTTAGAATACTAAATTTTAATTTTATTATTTTAATATAAACTTATTCCTTATATAGACTTCTCTGCATCTATATATGTGTCCGGTGTCATCCCAGTTACACCTTACAATAAAAAAGGAGCAGAGTTTGTCAGATTCTTAGAGATGACCCTTGATAAGTTATTTCTGCATCTAAATGTAAAGGAACATTTGCTAAAACTCTGAGGCTTTTCACCTCCATAGTAAAGATTTGTATCTGACAAACAAGAAAAAGCTTTTAAAAAGTAAGTTGGATAACATTTGTAACATTAGCGACATACCAATGTCTTCTCGAGTAACATGCTGTACCTGTCTTCTACATAAGAAGGGACTTGGGGAGCTTTTAACGTTTTGGATTTGGCACTTAAACTTTTTTTTTCTCCAGGGTTAGTTTGAAAACCTAGTATTTCATTCTTGTTGTTTATCATTCTTGTACTGTTTTGAGCTTCTGACATAACGCTGGGAATATCTATAAATATCTCACAAATAGACTATTAAATACTTCCATAAAGAGTTGTTTCTATGCAGTATATTTCCAGACAAAAAGTATGTTAAGAGTGTGGAGGTTGACCATACATATTAGTAAGTTGGGGTAAAACACATTCTATGGATATTGCAGGTATCTCAAAACCAAGAGTTTATAAACCCAGGAATTCACTGTTAAAGTTAAACTTGAAAGAAATCCAATCATGTTAAGGAAGGGAAGTGCACAGTCAGGGTACTCAAACAGCCTTAACACTGCCCTGCAGTGACACCATGTGATTATGATTAAGACATTTTAGTGTTTGTGGTCCCAAATTAGATTAGACTGATTTTTAACACCACATTTTTCTTTTTTCCTTAATATGTCCTGTGAAAATTTGGGGTTAATTTGGATGAGTTATGAGAGTTTAAAAAACTATACTTTATGCAGCCAGGGTAATTTATTGTTACTAAAAGGGGGTTTTAATAACTATCTCCCAGTGTGCTACTGGGAAGGGAGGCTGAACTTGCACATGAGGTACCTGCGGACTCATGAAATATGCAAGTGTGCACTCATGTATTCCATATGATCTATTATGGCTTATACTGAATGAGGCAGGGTTCTAAGTAGTAAATTTCCTACCTGTGCCCACCCCTGCAGTTCTTAGGACCATTGTGGGGGGAGAGACCTCTCAGCTTTCTTTTCTTACAAATAAACTTTTTTGAAAGTACTGTTTTAAAGCTTCAAAAGTGGCTGCATAGTTCCCCTCCTTTTGATGAAGATGTAGATGGCTGCTGCTGCTTTGCCCATGGGGCAGTTAAGGTGGTCTAAGAATTCTTGATGTCTGTCTATTTTTTTTTTTTTTTTAATCTGTTGACCATTTCTCTATGTAAGGAGTTGAATCCCGCTTGTGCTAGTCATGCAAATAGTCCTACTGAAATCAGTAGAACTACTTGTGTGAGTAAAGTAGGTGGGACAAGGCCCTGAGTTCTATGTACACAGCTGTGGCTATTTTTAGTGGGACTTTTTGGCCATATTTATTAAATATGTATAATCCTAGAAGCCCTTGCATGCACACTATACCTAAATCACTTGCATTTCTTGTATTACTTTTAGCCACTTTGGAGGTATATAGATAATACTCAAGATGAAAGACTCTTGGTGTACAGATCTGAAGATATTAAGGATTTCTCACGTTTACAGTCCCCCAAAGTGTGTGGCTATTTAAAACGTAAGGAGGAAGAATTACTGCCCGAAGGACTACAGGGCAGCCATTTAAATGAAGGTGAGCATCCTGCTATTTAGAGTGAAATGCTTGAAACCTATTCATATAGCTACGTAGTAATGTAAGGCTAGGTCTACACTACCTGCCTGAATCGGCGGGTAGAAATCGATCTCTTGGGGATCGACTTATCGCGTCTCGTCAGGATGCGACAATCGATCCCCGAATCGACGCGCTTACTCCACCAGCGGAGGTGGGAGTAAGCGCCGTCGACTGGGAGCCGCGGCAGTCGATTTTGCCGCCGTCCTCACAACAGGGTAAGTCTGATCTGATACGTCGAATTCAGCTACGCTATTCGCGTAGCTGAATTTGCGTATCTTAAATCGACCCCCCCCTGTAGTGAGGATGTAGCCTAAGACTAGTATCTGGCCATGAGGCTTTCATGTTTAGAAAATTGTCTACTTTGCTGTCTCTCTCTTATATCACTTTATAACTTTTAAAACTCATCGTTGCAGGGGAGGGCAAACACACCACCAAAGGCCATCACCAATTTGGGAGAAGGAGGATGCTCAGAAAGGATATTTGGCTCCTTCAAAGCACAGAACTGACCAATACAAGTCCCTTACCTTTACAATGATTTAATAGTTACCCGTTTTGCTTTAAAGGTGACCTGAAAATGGCTTTATGGGATTGTGCCTTGCTTTTGTCTCTTTATGATGTACAAAGAGAGGCTATATGGCATCTAGTGCTCTTCTCTAGAGAGTCTTTTGAGCCATGATTGACTCTATGTAGAGTTGGATCTAGCCCTTCTCTGCCAGGATTGGTAGAACACGGGGGGTGTAGATGGGAGGTTTGGTTAAGGGGAAAATGATGTGAAAGGCTTAGTTGACTGGCTGGAGAAATAAAGCTAGTTTTACTTTTTCCCTGTACAGTTTTACTGTTCTTCACTACTTTCCTAGAACAAATAGGTTGGAGGAGTATTAGGAAGACTTTTTATGCTTTCAGAGGGGTTACTCTTAAAAAAAAAAAAAAAAAAAAAAACCCAACTAATCACGTTATCAAATGGAAACTAAAGATGTTATTAATTGTCAAGGAATGTATGTGTCTAATGTATTTGATTTCACTTCAACATTCAAATCAGTGAACATCCTTCGGGAGAAAAGAGCCATTGCAGACCACTCCAAGAACACATGCAAGATATTAGTGGTGGCAGATCATCGCTTCTTCAAGTATATGGGCCGCGGGGAGGAAAGCACAACTATTAATTACTTAGTAAGTATGTTACAGTCTGTTATTGTTTGCTAGAAGAAGTCACGCAAGCAGATGCACTGCAGCTGGAAGCTGGTGCTATAGTAGTTAGAAAGCTAGCATGACCTATATGTTATCCAATGCTGTATTTAATGGTGAACTCTGAGTGCTGTTTACCTTGAGGGGTGTTAAATTAAGTTTTTTAAAAGAAATTATTTTGCACTGCTGGCTAATGCTGCAATTAAATAAATCTTTGAGCAGAATATTTTTAAGCAGCTCTTCTAACTTCTTTCATCCCCATCCCCCCTAAATGGGCTACATATTAAGATTTTCTCTAAGAGTTGTCTTTTAACTCTAAGTTTGTAGAATCATACAGATGCATTAATTTAGGTTGTTGTTTAGCTTGTTTACTGTGAAGCTCTTCATTTAAAATCTACCAACAGTGACTATTTGAGTACAGAATATTTTTCCAATTGTGTAACACTTCTGTCCAAAAGGATAAGTAGTTCACAGCTAGCCTCCTGCATAGTTATTTATAGCAAATCTAGAACATCTCTCCCTTCTAACCAGCTAGAAATATCAGGAAGAACCCGATAAACTTCTGTGATAAGAAAAATGTGCAGTTCTTAAAGAAATATCAAAATAAGACCACCCACATTCATTGTATGAATAAACATGAGTGCAACAGACGATTCTTCTTTGAGTAGTGTCCCTAGGTGTGCTTGCGTCTCTGTGCTGCTGACTGGAGAACTTCTGTAGCAGGGTCTCCGAGGCCCGCACATGCACTGTCTCCCTTCGTGCCCCGTCACAAGGCTATTGAGTGCATGCTGGCTTAACCCCCCTCAGTTCCTTCTCAACCGCCCCTGGCTAGGGACGGAGCTATTCGCAGTCTGTTGGGACCATTACTTTTGATTTACATCTCTGTAGTTAGCTTCCTAGTTCTTAGTTGTAGTTGTAGCATTTTCCCTTTTTCATATCTTTTCCCCCTGAAAATTTAAAAAATAAAATAAGACTATTTCCCCCCCCTTGTTGGGGACCCTTCCCCCAATGGGTATGTGTGGTTCATCGGGCTTCAAGAAGTGCCTCTCTTGCAAAGAGGCTATCCCTGTCACAGACAAGCACTGCCTGGGCATTTGCGGCCTCGGGGAAGGCTACATTCAGCAAAAGTGTGTTCTCTGCCAGCAGCTAGGCCCTGGTCTCATAAAGACAGAGAGCTCAGAAAGATTATTATTTTCATGGAGGCGGCTCTCCAGACCCACACCACGAATCACTTGGCAGATGTGACTCTTCCCCACAGCCCTCAATATCTAAAAGCTACGGGTTGAAGAAATAAGCCCCACTGACCTCTCCTACTAATCCTTAAAAAAGAGAGCGGGAAGTCCCTACAGTGAGCCCCGAGATAGAGCACGCTGAAAAACATTTGTGGCTATATCCTCAATACTGTCGGCACCAAGACCATCTCAGACCAGTACCCATGACTCTCAAAAGTCCTTTGTGGCAAGTACTGTTGACAAGTCCATGAACCCGATGGGCACAGGCATCGAGTCAACGGCACCAAGGGATAAGGATAGGAGTAAGCACTCCTCTAAAAAGATATTCCTGGAATGAAATACTACATTGGTACCACCATCGATGCCTCACTGGGCATGAGAGCGACATATATGGACAAGATCTCCATTCCCCCCGAGCACTGCCAACAGCATCAAGTCAGTCGGTACCGCCAGAATTCTGAGACTCTGGGGACCTCCATGTATTGGACATACCAGAGTCTCCTCTCCTTAGTGCTGGAACCTCCGCAGCGAGTCTTCAACGGCATGGGAGTCTTCCCTGCTGCCCTGACATGCTCTCCCGCTCTTCAGTCAGGGCTCACATAGCAAACCTGATGAGCTGGCATCACAGTACTCCCAGGCTCCTTTACAGTAGCCGGTAACAGCAGGGTACTCAAGCATACCCTCATGGCCTCACCACCACCACCATCTTGGTATGGCCACCCTTGGACACTATCACTGACCTCTATGACACCAGCACCCCAATGGCCAGACTGGGACCCTTGGGCTGCATATTGCCACCATGCCTCTTGAGCTTCCAGCCCCATCCAAGAACCCTTGAGGCACATCCCTTCAGCCGCAGCTTCCAGAGCTTTGGAACCTCCGGAAGAAATCATGGAGGAACACAAGGGCGCTGCTGAGCAAGAAGTGACCACAAGGACCATATCCTCCTCCTCCCTGGATGAGGCTGTCATGCATTCCCTGCCATCTCTGGAAAATGACTTTTGTCTCTTCCAGGACCTGGCCAAAGAGTGGCGGACACTCTCCAAATATCATTAGAGGAAGTCAAGGACACCCACCATTGTCTCCTTGACATACTCCACTCATTCTTTTCCTCAAAGATCACCCTACCCATTATCAAACCCATTCTGGACCCAGCAAGAACCATCTGGCAGACCCCAGGGTTGGTGGCACTGACCTGCAGGCGGGCGGACAAAAAATATTATGTTCCAGCATGGGAGACTGAGTTCCTCTTCTCCCACCATCCACTCAACTCCATTGTGGTTAACACTGTTAATTCCCACTGAGGAGGTCCACTCTCTACGATAGGGACTGGAAGCGTTTTGGACTTTTGGGGGATGAAGGAGTACTCCTCTGCCACACTTTAGTTTCAAATCACCAATTACCAAGCCCTGACAGCGAAATAAGACTTCCATAAATTATTTGAAACTGAATGATTTTATTGAGCAGCCACGACCAATTCAAATCCATTATTCAGGAGGGACAGTTAGTAGCAAAAACAATGCTGCAATCTGCCCTCGATGCAGCCAACACAGTGGTAAGGTCCATCTCCACGGTAGTAGTGATTCGACGTGCATCATGGCTCTATCTCTCGGGCTTCCCAAAGGAGGTACAGTCAACCGTCTAAGACCTTCCCTTTGAAGGGACTAAACTCTTCACGGAAAAGACTGATACCTCTCTTCACATCCTGAAAGATTCTCGAGCTGCTCTCCATTTGCTGGGCATCTACGTATCAGGGCAAAAGAGGACGTTTAGTCCGCAGCCGCAGCACAAACCACACACCTCCCAATATCTGAATCAATGCTACTACAAGCTGCAGAAGAAAAAAAATAAATTTTCGAGGTGTAACCATCTGGCCCGCAATCTTCCGCATCCTAGCCATCTACGTCCAAACACCAATTCTGACATGTTGGTCGAGGTGTCAATAGACCACTTCCCCCCAACAGCTACAACCTACCACCGCTATCCACCCATTTAGCCACCAGTTGGCAGTGTTCAACAGCACCTGGAAACGTGCAACATCGGACCAATGGGTCCTTGAGATCATTTGCAATGGGTACTCTATTCATTTTACCTCGCCCCCTCCACGACAACCTTCCCTGTCCCGCTTCAGGGACCCTTCTCACTAGAGTTTACTACAACAAGAGGTAGGTAGTCTCCTTCAGCTAGGAGGCATAGAACTAGTACCTCAACATCTATGGGGCAAAGAATTCCTGTTGGGTATTGGGAAATAGCAAGAGCAGAAAGGAGGTTGGAGACCTGTACCAGAGCTCTCAATAAGATTGTCAAAGCTCAACAATTCAAGATAGTCACTCTAGCAGTGGTCATTCCAGTGTTGGAAGAGGGAGACTGGTTTTTGGCCCTCAACCTTTAGGACCCCTACTTTCATATTTCAATCCTACCGACTCGCAGGTGACTTCTCAGATTCATTCTAGGACAAGACCATTACTAGTACAGGGTACTCCCCTTCAGTCTATCATCAGCCCTGAGAATATTTTCCAAGGTTTTCTCAGTAGTGGCTGCACACTTACACTCCCAATGGATCATAATTTACCTTTATCTGGGCAACTGCCTCCTCAGAGACTGGTCTCTCCAAGAGGTTCACTGAGTCACCAAACCTACAATGCATTTGTTTACAGAACGGGATTTACAGCTCAATGGCCAAAAATCCAGTGCAACATCTGGAATTCATAGGGGCTGACCTCAACTCGCTACAGGCCAGAGCTCTCCTACCTCAACACAGATTTCTCTCCCTGGCCGCACTCATAGAGACCATTCCAAACAGCCTACAAATATCGGCCAAACACTGCCTCCAACTCCATGATTTTTCCTCATATCTTAGACTATGCACTGACCCTAAAAAGATCAGTGCTCTCTGAGCGCACCTAGCGGCTAGAAGGGCCTTCCACCAACCACTAGAGGGGTATTCATTGCAGTCACACCCAACCATCAAAAGGTTCCTCAACTGTATAGGTAACCTCTTCTCCTAACCTCAACTTCCTACTCCCACATGGGACCTCAACCTGGTATTTGAAAGGATTGACTTCTAGGCCTCCTTTTGAACCCATGGCCACCTGTTCGCTTACAAACAGCCTTCCTGATAGCAATCACCTCGGCTAGGAGAATAGGAGAATTAGCTGCTCTGATGGCACATCCCTCCTACGTGGTATTCTTTCATTACAAGGTTACGTTCAGACCACACCTGAAATTCACTCCCAAGGTAACCTCCCTATTTCACATGAATCAATATTTTACCTTCCAATCTTTTATCCCAAGTCTCACCGACACAACAGGGAGGCTATACTACACACTCTAGATGTCAAAAGAGGCCGAGCCTTCTATCTGGACAGGATGAAGGTTTTCAGGACGTTCCCAAGACTTTTCCTCTCTATTGCGGAAAGATCGAAGGGCTCAGCAGTATCCGCCTAAAGACTCTCCAAGTGGGTCTCCAACTGCATCAGACAATGTTACCAAGTTCGCAATATGACCCCTCCAGATACTATTCATACACACTCCATGAGGTCGATCTCCTCATCCATCGCCTTTTCCAAGAATGTCCCTGTCTCAGAGATCTGTAGAACGGTGACATGGGTGTCAGTCCACACTTTCACAGAACACTATGTGATCACTGGGGACTCCGTCTCCGATGCCATCTTCGGCTCGACTGTGCTGTCATCTGTAACTGACCCAACTCCAAAGTCCCAGCCCTCCTGTGGGGATGCTGCTTGGGAGTCACCTACAGTGGAGCACCCAGAGGGACACTACTTGAAGTAGTTGTTACTTGCCTTGTGTAGTAACAATGGTTCTTTAAGATGTGTGCCCCTGTGGGGTTCCACAATCCACCCACCTCCCCTCTGCTTCGGAGTCCTTGTCAATGATTCTGCGGTAGAGAAGGAACTGAGGAAGGTTAGCCCATGCATGCTGACTAGCCTCGGGGCGGGGCACAAGGGGAGACAGCGCATGTGCGGGCCTAACGGACACTGCAACCAAAGTTCTCCAATCAGCAGTGCAGGGACACAAGTACACCTACAGTGGAGCACCCATAGGGACACCCATCTTGAAGAACTATCATTACTGTACAAGGTGTGTAACTTCTAACATTTCCTACCTGCCTAACTCCTGACTGGCTGCTAGTATATTACAGGGTGTACCATATTCTCCCCTTTGCCTTGGTGCACAATTAGCACATTCTTTCAGATAATGTCACAGTAGCTTAGTATGGAGTTGCCATTTGCAAATTTGTAGTTAAGGTAAGTAGAACAGACAAATGTCACCTGTAGGCTGAACTATTGTAACTAGCTCTAAAGATGCTACAGCTGGTGCCCAGCACTGTAGCTCATCTCATTGCCATGAGATGAGATAGAACATGTTCGTGTCCATGCTTTGCAACCTAGACTGGCTCCTTATTACTAACAAATCCACTCAAGTTCCATGTATTGACCTTCTGGACAGTCCTCACTGTCTTTATAATCCATGTCTGGTGCCTAGATAGAATAATAGAAATGGAGGGCCCTAAGGGACCTTGAGAGGTCAACTAATCTATTCTTCTGCACTGAGGCAGCACCAAATATACTTAGATCACCCCTGACAATTGCTTGTCTAACTTGTTCTTTAAAACCTCCAATGACGGGAATTCCCCAATGCCCCTTGGAAGCTTATTCTAGTGCTTAACTATTCTTACTAGGAAAAGCTTGCTAATTATAATGTAACCTAAATCTTCCTTGCTGCAGATTAAGCGTATTACTACTGGTCCTACCTTCAGTGGACATGAAGAGAAATTGATTACCATACAAAACTCCTATTAATACACCCCAGAATTATATTAGCCTTTTTCACAATTGCATCACATTGTCAGCTCATATTTAATTTTCTAATCCACTGTAACATCCAGATCTGCAGTACTACTCCCCATTTTGTTTAGTCTTTATTGAAATTCATCCTGTTGATTTCAGACCAATTCTCCAGTTTGTCAAGGTCATTTTGAACTCTGATCCTTTTCTCCAAAGTTCTTGCCACCCTATCCTGCTTGGTGCCATCCGGAAATTTTATAAGCAAATTCTCCACTCCATTACCCAATTCATTAATGAAAATATTGAATAGAATGTAACCCAGTACAGACCCCTGCAGAACTCCACTTGATATGTAATCCCAGTGTGACCGTGAACTATTGATAATTACTCTGAGTAAAGTTTTTTCAACCAGTTGTGCATCCACTTTGTAGTAATTCCATCCGGACCACATTTCCCTAGTTTGTTTATGAGCGTGTCAAAATCTTTACTGAAATGAAAATAAATCACATCTATGGCTTCCCTCCACCGTCTGCTAGGCCAGTAACCCTGTCAGAGAAGGAAATGAGGTTGGTTTGACATGATTTGCTCTTGATAAATTCATGCTGACCATTCCTTATAACTCTGCTCTCCTCTAAGTGCTTCCAAATTGATTGTTTAATATTAGTTATGATATCTTTCCAGGTATCAAAGTTAGGCTGGCAGGTCTATAATTCCCTAGATCCTCTTTGTTCTCCTTTTTAAAGATTGGTCCTGTAGAAATGCTTAGATAATGTATATGGGAGGAAGGGCCTGCTCTTATTAGCTTCTTTGACTCCTTCTGTAGCCAAAATAAATGACAAATGTGATCGCATATAAGGCCAGCTCATTTGTAGGGAAGGAGTCCATTTCACTAGAAGAAACCCGCTTGGAACAGTCTCTGTGAATAGGGAAACATCTGCTTCTAATATGCCAGCAAAATTTGATTAAATGGATCTTAAAGAATGACATTATAACTGTTTACAAACAAAATGCCTTAAACTCTAAACTCGGCTAGGAGGAAGGGCGGGACATTTCAAGTATCACTATCGCTAGGTATTTTTTTTATCAGTTTTACTGTTAGAAGAATTTGAAACCCCCTTGATTGAAGGGCAACTAAAATGATTAGGGGTTTGGAACGGGTCCCATATGAGGAGAGATTAAAGAGGCTAGGACTTTTCAGCTTGGAAAAGAGGAGACTAAGGGGGGGGATATGATAGAGGTATATAAGATCATGACTGATGTGGAGAAAGTGAATAAGGAAAAGTTATTTACTTGTTCCTATAATATAAGAACTAGGGGCCACCAAATGAAACTAATGGGCAGCAAGTTTAAAACAAATAAAAGGAAGTTGTTCTTCACACAGCGCACAGTCAACTTGTGGAACTCCTTGCCTGAGGAGGTTGTGAAGGCTAGGACTATAACAGGGTTTAAAAGAGAACTGGATAAATTCATGGAGGTTAAGTCCATTAATGGCTATTAGCCAGGATGGGTAAGGAATGGTGTCCCTAGCCTCTATTTGTCAGAGGGTGGTGATGGATGGCAGGAGAGAGATCACTTGATCATTACCTGTTAGGTTCACTCCCTCTGGGGCACCTGGCATTGGCCACTGTCAGTAGACAGGATACTGGGCTAGATGGACCTTTGGTTTGACCCAGTACGGACGTTCTTATGGTCTTATGATTCTATTCTTCCCCTACCCTCCTAATCCCAAAACCAACCAACAATACTACTGTTCATCCTGAGTGAATTTGGAGGTGCTGTTCAGTAGAAACAGACATGCACATTTCCGGATGAAGGATGTTGCTTGGAAGGGGAGGCCTGGGCTATAAAGAACAAGAGAGCCAGGAGAGAGGAGCAGATGCTCTGGAGCCCCAGCACCGAATGTACTGAGGAGGACAGCAATAGCCTATTGGCCAGCAGAGAGAGCCTGAACACCGGGATCGCGCAGTACTATACTTAGTCATTTTTTTAAAAAAGCGATAGTGGAATGCTAGAATATGCATAAAGTTTTTACCAAGATGATTTATTCTTAACCTTATGTTGCTTTTCCACTCCACTATACAAAATAATGGTAAATGGCAGAGTCTGCTATAGTTTGACTATGGAAAACTTTCAGGAAAACATTGTAAAACACCGTGGACCACTGCTCTGATGTTTTTTGGAACAGTATATTTGTCCATTGTGTTTTATGAGGTGCAGTTTTGACTTGAAATGGGTGGTCATAGATACATATGCTACAACTTTTTGGGGATATTTTGGACTAGATTACATTATAAGAATTTGGATCTAAATAATGGTTTATGTTTCCCTTCCATGCATAGATTGAATTAATAGACAGAGTGGATGACATCTATCGAAATACCTCTTGGGACAACGGAAACCTGAAAGGATATGGCATACAAATAGAGCAGGTATTCACGGAGTCAATGCAAAGGGTTGTGAATCTTTAGCATTAGAGCATGTTCTGGATATTATAAGTTTGGATTTTTAAAAAAAAATATATATATAATATATTTGGAGAGTGGGGTCTGGAATCAGAATACAAATAATCGGAATACCAATAATTCTTAAATTGTTTACTTCCATCATATAAGTAACCCCTTAAAAGCATCATCCTAGGGATTTTCATAGCTAAGTTTGTCTTGGCCCATCTTTTATCAGACACTTACAACTGTTGGAGAAGATTTCAGGCTGAGATTTGGCACATTTGATCTCTGTTGGAGAACTTTTTTTGTTTAGTTTTTGCTAAATTTGAAAAATGTATGGTTCTTTCATAAACATACTATTGTGCAAATGTTGTCACATACCCCAGTGGTGTTGGTGTTGATCTGACAGAGCCCAAGAGTGTTCAAAGTGACCCACAATACAGATAAAAAGCCACAATTCCTCCTCTGAAGAGTAGCAACTAATTTCAGACATGATGCAATGAATGATGCTGGGGGTAACAAGCCGCTGTGGGGGTTGGTGGAGGAGATGGGTGACATCAATAAGTTTATGTAGTAATTATTGAAAATTAGAGCTTTGAGTGGTGGAATAATGTATTTAAAATAAATGGAAATCTTAGTGGGCTAATTTCTTGTAGGCATCATAAAAGTGGGTTTTAAAGAGGGCATGCCATGCTGTGTAGTGTACACTGAAACAGAGGGTTTTTCATAAGGAGTCATGACATCTGGCTCACTTTTTTGACCTGGTTACTTGTGGTCTTGCCTAACTTAGACAAATCTGATCTTAGAGTGCCGCTTTAAGCGTAACCCAACTAGATGTTCAAACCTGGGGGAAAGGGCTGTTTTGACACAGTTCTCTGTTTGCTAATCTCAAAGTACTGTGCCCAAAGCCTGAAAATGTCAGGTGTGGAAACGGGCCACAATTGGGAAGGTCAGTGCAATCAGGTAGTCAGCATGTTGTTTCCTTCAGCCAACCAGGCAACGCTGTCTTAGGTGACTGCAGTTGCCGCTAATGGTGGAAACAGAGTTGGGGGGGGTCCCCCATGTTTTCTCCCTTCCATGACTTTGTGGGAAATTTACTTGTGACTTCCGCAGCCTTAGTAATCATGTGACAAAAGATGAGGCAAAAATGCTATAAAGTAGGTTTTGTGTTGTTGCTGGAACCTTAATTCTGAATTCCTGGAACCTTTTGGGACTTATCTCCAATGTAAAAAATGCATTTTTATTCTGAAAAGTGACTGTAAAAATGGCTCTTTGGGGTCTGGCTTTGTGTGTTGATGATTTCCATATCAAATGCAGTTTACAAGCTATTCTATCAACCAGCTCTTAAAGTTCATCTTGGGAGCTGAGAGTCAAGCTATGTTCTTTTCTTGTCGTCATCCTGAGTAATAAAGGTTCTGATGGCCATTATTTACAGTATAAACTCTAAAAGCCCAGTGTTACTCCCGTTTACTGGAACATAACTAAACATATGCCACACTGCAAACTAACTACCTCTTTAGTCAGAAAAGCCTAAACATGACAAATGTGCTTTTAGTCATAACACTTTTCAGTTTTCTTTTTGCACATCTAGATTTCTAAAGATAGGAATCCTTGTAAATCTTCTTTGGTTAAATAAAATCAGAGGTGCGCTGGGGACCTTTTCTACCAGATTTGAACCCTGAATTTTTATGACTGAGTAATGAATATCTTAGTGGGATACAATGGAAACTTGTGATGTGCAACTTAACTTAGTGTAATGATGCTAATGTGTTTAGCTGTAATTATATTTGGGTCAAAGTGTATGGCATTATCTTAATTAAGAGGTCAAGAGTTCACCATTAGGAATATGTAAGTTTAAATCTAAGAATAGGATGGCATTTTAATGAGGCGCTTTGGCCATCGTTTAGGAGGGTGAAAAATTTCCCTTGGCTATAACATTTTTACTTTAAAATTGCAGCACTTGGCGCTTCACTGCCTATTTCTTCAGCTTGTTGAATTGTTTACAGTTCCTTATTCTAATTATATTATACCCTTGAATATAGATTATTGTCCACAATGAATCAAGTGTTGTGATGCCTGGGAAAAAACATTATAACATGGCAAAAAATCAGCCAAATGAAGAGAAGGATGCTTGGGAGGTGAAGACACTGCTGGAGGTAAAGCTGTGCTTCTCAAACAAAATGTTCCACCTAAAAAAAAAATACGATAATTACTTATTTGCCATCTGAGATCAGTCTCTGATTGCAAATGAAACTGCTTTTCTTCCTCTTCACAATGTGTAGTTATCACAAGAATACAAAACTAGGATATTTCTACCCAGGCTCATGGCAAGAGGCTTCATTATAAAAAGTATCTACTTCCAGAATACAATTATTAAGTGCAAAACAGATATAAATGATTTTGTGGTTATTGAGACAGGAAAGCAGCCCTGTGGTTAAAGCACTGGCGTGAGACTCAGGAGGCCTGGCTCTGCCACAGACTCCCTGCATGACCTGACTCAAGACATTTGATCTTTGTGTCTCAGCCCAATTTTACAGATAAGAAAATAACAATACTGTCCTATTGCGAAGTGCTCAGATACTCCTTTAATGTGTGGCTGTATAGTTGAACTTGTTTCTTTCATACATGTTGAATTTCTCCATGCTATTTCCTTTTCTAAGTTGCCATCCAGTTGACCACATTTACCAAATGTCTTGGCCTTTCTGGATAGCATACAGGTTTTATTTGTTTTAGTAAAGTTAAAATGTGTTATATTTGGAGTTCTCCCAGAATGCACTAGTCATCTTGCAAAAGTATAAAAACATGTCCCCTTCCCAGAAAATCACACAACTTTATTGACATGACTCCACCAGAACGGGATTATAAATGGGAAAGAGGGGAGGCAGAGCAGGGCTAGCAGTAAGATCATGAAGCTACTCGTTAGGCATGAGCGTTGTTGACTCATTCAGATCCCTCTTAAAACCTGCTTCTGCAATGATGCGTACAAGGTTCTTCTAGGGCAATGGTTCCCAAACTTGTTCCACCGCTTGTGCAGGGAAAGCCCCTGGCGGGCTGGGCCGGTTTGTGTACCTGTCGCGTCCGCAGGTTCGGCCGATAGTGGCTCCCACTGGCCGCGGTTCGCTGCTCCAGGTCAATGGGAGCTGCTGGAAGTGGCACGGGCTGAGGGACATACTGGCCTCTGCTTCCAGCAGCTCCCATTGGCCTGGAGCAGCGAACCGCGGCCACTGGGAGCCGCGATCGTCCGAACCTGCGGACGCGGCAGGTACACAAACTGGCCCGGCCTGCCAGGGGCTTTCCCTGCACAAGCG
Organism: Emys orbicularis; assembly: GCF_028017835.1. Lineage (NCBI taxonomy): Eukaryota > Metazoa > Chordata > Testudines > Emydidae > Emys > Emys orbicularis. The sequence goes on from NC_088685.1 coordinate 33,768,169, forward strand.
GCAGAACAAGTTTGGGAACCACTGTTCTAGGGGAAGAAAGAGAATCAACAGAAAACGCCAACCATCCAGAAGTGGACATGCCTTACTGAGGATCCATGTGATCTTATCCTCACCTTTATCTTTTCCCTCCCCACTCACCTATCTGTTGCCCTCATTGGTAGTGCCATTTCAACACAAGATTGTGCGCTCCTCTCCATACTTGTTCTTCTGAAGTGACTGGCATGTTTTGGGACGCCAGAAAAATGATTCAATAAATTGCTGAAACACAAGTGAAAGTCTGCCCTGGGTCACCACCTACATTGAACAGAGAAGCTAAGGAGAAAGTTTGAGTTTGGATTCAGCTCTGCTCCTTTTCAGCAGCATGAATGGGAGCAGCAAATTCCTACTGTCCTTAAAGGCATTCTGTAATGAAATCTTGTAATGCTGGCTGTTATCAAGCATTTGCTGTTTTGAAAGATGGGCCTTATAATAGTTTTTCCTTTCATTGAGATGTTGCTGACGAATGAGAATCTTAACACTGTAGATTATACTCTGGCAGGAGGAGATATTTAAAACTAGGCCAGACTAAGTACTAGAATATATGAAGGAACTATCCTGCTCTGATCTGGGGATGGAGCAGATTTCTTCCTTTAGTGTAATAGAAACTGGAGCTGGAAAATACCTGGCTTGTTAAATGATTTTTTCATCTTTGAATTTCTTCACCATACATATTACAGATTATTCTAACGCTTGCTTTTTTCCTTTTAGCAATTTAGCTTTGATATAGCTGAGAAAGCAGCTCATGTGTGCCTTGCTCATCTCTTTACGTACCAAGATTTCGATATGGGAACACTTGGACTAGCTTATGTTGGATCTCCCAGGCCTAACACCCATGGTGGAATTTGCCCAAAGGGTAAGATTCCCTCCCTCCCGCCCCCGCCCCTCCCCCCCAGTTGTGGGTTGAATATCTGTACTTTGTTATGAAAATTGTAGAAGGATTGAAGGGGGCATAATGTGTGTCACTTAAATGTTCCCTAGTGACTGAGTTAGGAATGGAACTGAAGGCTGCATACAAAAAGGGGAATAGGATAGGGTAAAACAATTAAGTTTCTTGAATTAATAGGTTGAGTGAAAGCCATTATGGCCCCATTTGGAGCAGCTAAAATCTTCATGTGCTGCTCTGGAAAGATGCAGCTCTTAACAGGTGTGGCCTGCCAAATTTCACAATGGGAGGGAATCCAACACCTATCTCTTAAGTACTTATATGTCCCTCATTACTTGAGTATATGAATGCCTCACAGTCTTTAATGCATGCATTTATTTATGTTCTGACTGCAGATTCCCCACTGCAAAAATTGGGGGAAGGGGACTCATTTATAAGCCTGTGAGTGCTGTAATGTTATAGTCATTTATTTACAAAGTCAAAGAAAAAGACTGGGGAGAATCTTCAGTTTTCCTAAACATGGTTTTCTCTTTAAAAAACAAACATACAAACAAAAATCTGTAGAAAGCCCGGTTACTTTTCTTGTGCTATATGAGGAATTTCACTTTCTTCCATCTTCCTTTCTATAGCTTATTATAGTCAACCTGCCAAAAAAAACATCTATTTGAACAGCGGCTTAACCAGCACAAAGAACTATGGCAAAACTATCCTCACAAAGGTACTGTAAATTGAATGTGGGTATACGGAACGTATTTGTTAAACATGTGCTTTGCTGTTATTCTTCAGTGCTATAACTACTGTGAGATGAATGGCTCTTGGATGCCTGTCTGAAAAGAACCATTTGCTCTCAGTCCAGGTCACTACGGACAGGTATCTGTGATGCAAAAAATGCCATCATAGTTGTCATCCTTGTTGACAGAGAGAGCCAGGACTGAATGGCTCTGGAGATGGAACTAGTCAGACACACTGGTGGAGCAGTGAGAAGGAAACATTCTGCCTCTGATTGTGCTGACCTCTTCTATTGATAAATAAGACTATATGTCTCCAAAGATGAGAGCACTAAATTCATACCAAATGTGTGCTTAGAACCACCCCCAAAATCAAAATAACCCTGAAGACTAAACTAGTAGATTGGCAGTGAAATAAAATCGAACTGCTGATTGTTGTAAGAAAAACCATGCATCTCTGGTCTTTTGTACTTCTGCAGCAGTGGTCTCCAACCTTTTTACGCTCAAGATCACTTTTTGGCAAGGTCACTTTAAGGGCAACCTAGGATCTACCCCGCCCCTTCCCTGAGGCCCCGCCCCTTTCCCAAAGTCCTGCCCCACTCACTCCATCTTCCCCCCCCCCCCCCCCGTCGCTCACTCTCCCCCACCCTCATTCACTTTCACCGGGCTGGGGTTGGGGTTCAGAAGGGGGTCCGGGCTCTGGGCTGGGGCCGAAGAGTTCAGAGTGTGGGAGGGGGCTCCGGGCTGAGCCTGGGGCAGGGGGTGAGGGGTGCAAGCTTTGGGAGGGAGTTTGGGTGCAGGAGGGGGCTCTGGGCTGTGGCAGTGTTGGGGTGCAGGAGGAGGTATGAGGTGCTGGCTCTGGGAGGGGAGTCAGGGCTGGGGCAGGAGCTCGGGGTGCAGGAGAGAGGTACGGGGTGCTGGCTCGGGGGGGGTCAGGGCTGGGGGAGGGGCTACAGGGTGCATGAGGGGTTATGTAGTGCTGGCTCTGGGAGGGGGGTTGGGGTGCAGACTCCTGCCGGATGGCACTTACCTCGAGCGGCTCCCGGTCGGCGACGCAACAGGGCTAAGACAGACTCCCTGCCTGCCCCGGCCCCACGCCGCTCCCAGAAGGGGCCAACGCGCCCCTGCGGTTCCTGTGGGGGGCACATGGCTCTGCGCTTTGCCCCTCTCTGCAGGCACTGCCCCCGCAGCTCCCATTGGCCACAGTTCCCTGTTTCTGGCCAATGGAGCTGCGGGGGCGGTGCTTGCAGGCAGGAGCCGTGTTTGTGGAGTAGCACAAGTTAAGGCTATTCTGCCAAACTTCTCTCTCCTGCCCCCTTCCTAGCTTCCCCTTCCCTGGTGTACTGTGTCCAGCCCGTCTTCCCCACCTATTGTTTCTTTGGTATCCTTGTCAGTCTGAGTTTCTTACACGATTAACTCAAAAAAATCGTGATTAATCACAGTTTTAATCGCACTGTTAAACAATAGAATACCAATTGAAATTTATTAAATATTTTTGGATGGTCTTCATTTTCAAATATATGGATTTCAATTACAACACAGAATACAAAGAGTACAGTGCTCACTTTATATTATTATTTTTGATTACAAATATTTGCACTGTAAAAATGATAAACAAAAGAAATAGCATTTTTCAATTCATGTCATACAAGTACTCTACTTCAATCTCTATCGTGAAAGTGCAACTCACAAATGTAGATTTTTTTTGTTACATAACTGCACTCAAAAAAACCCAAACAAACAAAAAAACACCCAATGTAAAACTTGAGCCTACAAGTCCACTCAGTCCTACTTCTTGTTCAGCCAATCGCTCGGACAGACAAGTTTATTTACATTTTATGGGAGATAATGCTGCCCCGCTTCTTATTTACAACGTCACCTGAAAGTGAGAACAGGCATTCGCATGGCACGTTTGTAGCAGCATTGCAAGGTATTTACGTGCCAGATATGCTAAACATTCGTATGCCCCTTCATGCATCGGCCACCATTCCAGCTGACACGCGTTTAAAAAAAAAAAAAAAAAGCGTTAAATTGTGACTGAACTCCTTGGGGGAGAATTGTATGTCCCCTGCTCTGTTTTACCTGCATTCTGCCATATATTTCATGTTATAGCCGTCTCGGATGATGACCCAGCACATGTTGTTCATTTCAAGAACACTTTCACTGCAAATTTGACAAAATGCAAAGAAGGTACCAACATGGGCGGCGAGTCCTATGGGCCCGTGGTGCCTGGGCACTAGGAATATTCCTGGCCCAAGGCCTGGCTCCAGCAATGTTTGGGGCCGGGTTTCTCCCTTGGCCCCGCCTTCTGCCCCTGGGCCCCCTCTCCCGCACGTCCCCCGGGTCATTTAAAACAGCCCAGGGCCCCCACTCACCACTGGCAGCGCAGCGGAGCTGAGCGGCTTCCTCCCTGCTTGCTCCACGTGGCTGCTGGCCCCTCCCTGCAGCCCCTGGGTGGGGTGGGTCTGTGTCCCACCCCAGGTGCCCCTGCAGCCAATGGGAAGCTGTGGGGGCAGTGCCTGGGAGTAGGAGCACCATGGAGACTCCTGCCTAGGAGCCCCAGGTAAGCGCTGCACCCCCCCCCAGCCTGCACCCCCCCCTTGGCCCCCAAACTCAGTCCCAGAGCCTGCACCCCCCCTTCAGCCCCCAAACTCCCTCCCAGAGCCTGTACCCCCAGCCTAGACCAGCACCCAAACCCCAGAGCCTGCACCCCTCACCCCCTCCTGCACCCCAGAGCCTGCACCCAGCACCCAAACTCCATCCCAGAGCCTGCACCCCTCACCCCCTCCTGCACCCCCAGAGCCAGCACCCAAACTCCATCCCAGAGCCTGCACCCCAGACCCCCTCCCCCACCCAAACTCCCTCCCAGAGCCCAACCTCTCGCCCATCTTGCACCCTAATCCCCTGCCCCATCCCAGGACCTGCACCCCAGACCTCCTCCCCCCACCCAAACTTCATCCCAGAGCCTTAGGTAGGTGGGGGGCGGTGTTTGGGGGAGCGGAGTTTGTGGGGAGGCAGGCGGATTCTGGGCACCACCAAAATTTCTACAATCCTGCCACCTCTGGGTACCAATGTGAGATTTCTAAAGATAGCTACAGCACTTGACCCAAGGTTTAAGAATCTGAAGTGCCTTCCAAAATCTGAGAGGGACGAGGTGTGGAGCATGCTTTCAGAAATCTTAAAAGAGCAACACTCTGATACGGAAACTACAGAACCCGAACCATCAAAAAAGAAAATTGACCTCCTGGTGGCATTTGACTCAGATGATGAAAATGAATGTGTGTTCGTCTGCACTGCTTTGGATCATTATTGAGCAGAACCTGTCATCAGTATGTCCTCTGGAATGGTGGTTGAAGCATGAAGGGACATATGAATCTTTAGCGCATCTTGTGACGCTAGCCACAACAGTGCCATGTGAATGCCTGTTTTCACTTTCAGGTGACATTGTAAACAAGAAGCAGGCAGCATTGTCTCCTGTAAATATAAACAAATTTGTTCAGCGAATCTGAGCGATTGGCTGAACAAGAAGTAGGACTAAGTGGACTTGTAGGCTCTAAAGTTTTACATTGTTTTATTTTTGGATGCAGTTTTTTATATACATAATTCTACATTTGTAAATTCAACTTTCATGATCGAGATTGCACTATAGTACTTGTAATGGGGGAATTGAAAAATACTACAGTATTTCTTTTGTTTTTTACAATGCAAATATTTGTATTCAAAAATAAATATAAAGTGAGCACTGTACACTTTGTATTCTGTGTTGTAATTGAAATCAGTATATTTGAAAATGTAGAAAACATCCAAAAATATTTAAATGGTATTCTATTATTGTTTAACAGCGTGATTAATTGGGATTAATTATTTTAATCGCTTGACAGCCCTACCCTATATTATTTCTAGGCTTTTTTTCTAGCACCAAAACAGTAGAATGTGAGTTTAGTTAAGGCTCTTAATGGCCACTGTCTATTCAATAAAAATAAGGCCAGGGGAATTGAATGAAAATGTGATACATGCGTAATTTTTGTGGCATGACGTTTCTTTAGAAAATATTTTCTTACACTGAAGTCATTTAAGTCTGAGATTATCAGTTGTTGAGCTCTTATATGCCCATGCAGCATCCGAACCCCGCTCTAGCAGTTGGCTCTCAAGAGTTTGGTAATTTTACAGGCCGTGACTTCAGTTTAGCACTTATATGTTTAACCAAAGAACTGTTTCCTAATGAAGTGCATCTCTAAAGATCTAATGATCTGGAATTACTTAGACCCCCACTGCATGTTGATATTGACTTTAGATGTGTTTTCTTGGTATCGAACAAGGAAGCAGACTTGGTTACTACTCATGAACTGGGACACAACTTTGGAGCAGAGCATGATCCAGACAGTCTGCCGGAATGTGCCCCCACTGAAGACCAGGGAGGGAAATATGTTATGTATCCAATTGCTGTGAGTGGCGATCATGAAAACAATAAGGTAAATTTACTTTAACTTCTACTATCCCACTACAGTCAACAAGGACTGACCCAGAACCTTCCACCCCAAAAGCACAAGTCCCTATCTGCTTAGCTAAGGTGCACTCCTTTAGCCTGTATTTAATAGGCACTTAATTGCTTGAACAGCCACTAGAGGGAGACATATTCATTAACTATTATTATTAGTCCCAGTGTTAGATAAGTTTCTCACAAATGCCTGAGATCTACAGGCATTCAATCCCTACTAGGGTGATATTTTGTAACAAACTGTGGCTGCCTACACTTCCTTATATCGCTGTTGTCAGCAGGAATCCAGCTTGGATCTTCAGTACCAGAACACAGGCTTCTAAATAGTAAGCTGTTGGTCACTGCCGTCATGTCTCTCTCTAGTGGTTAGCCCAGTCACTAAGTTAATACATACTCGTCTCCGTTCATCTTATAAACGTCATAACACCCTTGAGGACTTGGTATGATCCCTATTTTACAGATGGAGAAACTGAGATAGCAAATGAATGACTAGCCTAAGGTTACCAGCAGCTCTGCAGAAGCTTACAACCAGGGTCAGAAAAGTCTATCCCCATTTTGGCAACTTTATGACTATTTCTTGGGATGTATTGCTCCACCTGAACCCCCAGTGCTAGCAGAAGGGTTGGGTTTGGCTTTGGAACCCCTCCCAAGAGTTGGTCATGCAGCGCTGTGCATATGTGTTTGGATAGGTGTTAATCACAATGCAACAAAGCAGTTTTTCAACACAGGCTACTATTTTCTGTGTTATGTTTTCCCAAGGTATCACAGTGGCATTGTAAATAGAATAAATGTTTCTTAAAACATCAGAATTGGGGGTCAGGTGGGTGATGGTGTCAGTCTTGGATGTATTCTGGTGAGAGGGAATGATGCACTCCTTCTCAGTGCTACTCTTTCCGCTCATGATTCTTTAGATGTTCTCAAGCTGCAGTAAACAATCCATCTGTAAGACCATTCAGAGCAAGGCCCAGGAATGTTTCAAAGAGCGCAACAATCAAGTATGTGGGAACTCCAGAGTGGATGAAGGTGAGGAATGCGATCCTGGCCTTTTGAACAGGCATGCTGATCCCTGCTGCTCTGCTGAATGTAAACTGAAACAAAATGCCAAGTGCAGGTAAGAGATGTTAAAGCCACAGCCTTGGTTGAGAGGGGAAGGGAATATGGGGCTGGGTCAAAAACTTGTTTGCAGTGCAGCAAAATGCACTCTTCTGGACCCTGGCTCTAGTACTTTGAGACTTTCCCTACTGGGCAAATGAGCCTTGGGAGAGTTAAGACTCCAGGAGAGAGCTTTGGTGCATGCTATTACTTGGTAGTCTTGGTGTTAATTCATGCAGTAGTATTGAGAATACTTTGTTCCATTGCTTTGCTAGGAACTGCACATCAATGCAGTGTAATAGTAAATTCTATACCAAAAAAAAGATGTCAATTGCAGCACTCAAAAGTCAGAAAGTGTCAATATTAAGGTTCCCTGTGCAACCTTAACACTGCCCCTTCTGCATGTGCATTGCAAGGCAGTCTAAACCCATGGTCATATGTTATCCAGGACCCTAGCAACACCTAGTGTGCAAGCTGGACAGTGACTATGGTAACTGAGCTCTGTCTTTACTGTCCAATCTGCACACAGAGTCCAGATCTGCTCCCATTTACACTGGAGGAATTGTGCTTTAGTCATTTTGGTTTTGGATGAGACATGAAAGTTTAGTCCTTTCCTAGCATAGAGTTCATTTGTAACTTTACTCACGAGTGTGGATTTTTAAATATTTGCATTGCAGTAGTGCCTAGGGGGCCTTGTATTAAATGCTGTACACACACCATAAGAAACGGTCCTTGCCCTGAAAAGCATAGTCCAACTAGACAAGACTGACAAAAGGTGGGAAGGGAAACAGGCACAGAGAGATGTGAAGGGACTTGACCAGGGTCACCCAGCAGGTCAGTGGCAGAGGCAGGAAAAGACCCCATATGTCCTGAGTCTGTCTAGTGCCTTGTCGAGGGGCCCACTCTCCCTCTCTGTGTGTAATGTTGTACATGTGCTTATGTAACCCATTCTTCAGCACACTTCAGAAAATGAGGGACAAATATATCTGATAGGCAGAGCTCTAAGAGGAGAAGTATACGTGCTTCCATGAGTTTGTCACGCTCTTAATGTTAGCACTTATTTATTTCTTGAGTAGCCTAATATTCCTCCTCTCCTTCCACTCTTCTCACAGTGATCGGAACAGCCCCTGTTGTAAAGGTTGCCAGTTTGAAAGCGCTCAGAAGAAATGCCAGGAAGCCATAAATGCTACTTGTAAAGGAGAGTCCTATTGCACTGGTATGCCATTGTTATGTTTCCCTTACATGTGCAACTGAATGCTGCAGGCACAGGGCCCCTGTTTTACTAGCTTTTGCTGCCTTTTATGCAACTTGTATGTTTACTTTTAGAGTTCAGTTAAGCACCAAAAAACTCTGTCCTGCAAACTAGTTGTTTAGTTGTCCAAGAATTGTTCTGCTCTCCGCACCTGCGGGGGACCTGGGAAATGGCGTACTTGCCTTTTAAATTTAAAAAAAAAAAAAAAGAAGAGAAAAAAGCACCATTGTGAGGCATAAAGTGTGCTCCTGAATCTTGCTATGGCAGGGTGACTTTGCTTTAATCTCTGCTTCCCCACCAGCTGCTCACTTCCCTTTTCTGCCTCCTCCAGCATCTGATAGCAACTCTGCTTGAAGATGAGGAATCAGCCCAGACAGTCGCCTTTCCTGGCTGAAGGCTGGCTAATCCTGAGAGGACTGCCTACCATTTTGTGCATTTTGTCTAACTAGGAATTATCGCAGTATCTGAATGCTATGAGCCAGTTTTTTCATTCCCCTCCCCCCTGTGGTCCCCTTCCTTCTAGACATCTGCCAGATGTACTGCTGCTCCTCAGAGTGCTTGCAGCAGCCCACTAAGGGTGACTAGAGTCTCGCTCCAAGAATGGGCTATTGGGAGTCGCTATATAATGAGCATCTGTGGCTCAGTCTCCTCTCCAGCACAGGGAGAATGATGTGTGCCTTTACCAACCCTGTGTGTACTAAAGCAGCCATCCCTTCTAAATGCCTGTGTCTGTAGGGAACAGCAGTGATTGCCCGCCCCCTGGGAATGCGCCGGATGACACGATCTGCGTGGATTTGGGCAAGTGCAAAGATGGAGAATGTGTTCCATTCTGCATGAGGGAGAAGAAACTGCAATCGTGTGCCTGTAATGGTGAGCAAAACAGGATCGCCAGCTTTCCCGAGCCACATGTCTTGTTAAGGCCCCGATGAGCACAGTTAATCTGTAACCTAGATGAGAGCCATGCTATCAGTGGATGGGTCCTTGGACCCCAGATCAGGGTTTCAGACAAACAAACAAACAAACACACCTCAAAAAGTCCGAGGCTGAAGTTTTTGTCTTTCAGCCCTTACTTTCATTTCCTGTTTGAGGAGGGGCTGAGGAAGCTGCTCTGACATCTGGGCTGGAGCCATCAAAGCAAACAGCCAGGGTTATAGATGAAGCTGATACGCTGGGCTCTCTGGGTGGTAGAGATGTCTACACTTCCCCTTGGCCCCAGCAAGGCAGGCTGGGGAAGGAATGTCTGATAGGCAGCTGGGAGGCTGCTTCTCCAGCTGCACTGAGAACAGAATTGCCAGTACAGCTCCAGCCGAGGGCTGTAGCAGAAGCCATATCCTGTGGCAGCTACACCAGTTGCCTACACAGAAAGAGCACTTGAGGAGAATAACTACGGGTATATCTACACTGCAGTAAATGACCCCTGGCTGGCCCAGGTCAGCTGACATGGGCTCGATGCGGGGCTATAAAATTGCAGTATAGACATTCAGGCTAGGACTGGAGTCGGGGGTCGGAGATCCTGTGAGCGGGGTGGGGGTCTCAGATCCTGGGCTCCAGCCCGAGACTGGACGTCTACACTGCTATTTTTAACCCTGCAACCCCTGAACCTCACGAGCCCGAGTCAGCTGATCTGGACTCTGAGAATCGGTGCTGTGGGTTTTTATTGCAGTGTAGACCTACCCAATGATACATTAAAGGTTTTAATGTGATGTAGCAGTTGGAAACCAGAAGGAAAGGTAGCACCATGTGACCAGCCAGCTCTTCCCAGCCCATCAGCAACTGCCACTGTTTTAGACAGATTTCAGAGTAGCAGCCGTGTTAGTCAGAGGGGCTAGTGACGGGAGGAAGGGAAAGGGAGTGTTTGGAGGATGTGAAGGGCAAGTTTGGGCTAATGGAAAGAATTCCCTTATGCATGTGTCTGTTATAGACTCTTAGAAAGACAGTTTCCCCCCTGTCCCCCCCCCACACACACTTTCCTCTCCCCCTTTCCAGGCTCTGTACAATCCAGGGGCAAAGATCAAAGAATCACTGTAGCTAAGACCCCTGCACCTCTTCCCTCATTGTTCAGGCTGTGGCTGCTATTCCTATCTCCAGATGCCTGCTCAGAAGTTTGACGAGGCCAGTAGGAAGCTTTTAAAATGTCATTTGCACATAGATGTGAACCAGGGCTCAGATGCCTTTGAAACCCTTCACCTGCCCTTGACATCTGAAGGCTGCAGTAATTTAACTTCCAGAGCTGTACAGAAAAAGGCTAGAGCTTCCTGTCTGTCCCCCACTCTGCTGCATGGAGCGTCTTGCCAAGCTTCAGGCTCTGTGTATTCTGAGCAGCTCAAGAAGCTTCTTTGTGTGGCTAGAGACTACGCAATCCTCCGTTCCCCACACCGTTTGCTGGGAAGGGGCATGGTCAGCAAGAGGACCAGGAAGCAATCCCCTCCGTGCTCAGAAACTCTTGGTTGTGGATTGAAAATAACCACAAGAGTCGGGGGAAAACAGTTTGCTGCTTTTATTTTAGAAACGGACAATTCCTGCAAGGTTTGCTGCCGGGACGAGCATGGCAAGTGCAGTCCGTACGTCGATGCCAGCCAGCAGTTCCTGTACTTACGGAAAGGAAAGCCCTGCACTGTGGGATTCTGTGACATGAATGTGAGTGTTCCTGGGAGCTAGATGCCCCAAGCATTCTATTTATGGAAGAATAGGCTTTCTAGCTAAAACACCGGGAGCCTTTCCCCTTCATATAACCTGTTTCCTCTTGCTTGTTCATACATTAGAGTAGCCCTAGACCTGATCTGCTGAACAGCCCTTCTGCCACTGAAATGAAATCTCATTTTTTCAGGGGCAGTGGAGGGGGAAATCCCTTGTACAGGGCACCGTGCATCTCCATAAATGCCCTTCTTGCTCATACCTGATTGACTTTCTCTTGTGCACTGCTCTTTTGTAACGGTGCCGCGGACGGTGTAGCACTACCAAAAGCCAGCCCTGGTCTTTCCCTAAGCATTGCATGTTGTGGGTTGATTCTGCAGTTGTTGCACAAACTCCAGTGACATCAGTGAAAGCAATCCCCATGCAAGGGGTTTCTGCGTTCCTGGACCCTGCCATATAGACGGGTAACACTGGAGTTTTGATTATTTATTATTTATTTTGAATCCCAAGCCCATTTTAATGACCCTTGTATTTCAATAGCAGAGCTTCTTTATCAGTGGAGCTGATGGGATAAGCTTCACCATGCGTGTGGTTTGAATAGAAAGAAAATAAATGACTGTGAGTGAGCTCTGTTGTTTGTAGAGGGGATCAGGGTTGGTAATGTAGAAAAGCTATGGAAAGCGAAGAAACCAACACAGACACCCAGGAGTAACGGTCAGGAGTAATATACAACACCTGAAGGGGCCCCATGGAATCCCATTTAAAGTTGTGAAGCAGTGGTTGAAAAAGTTAGTCATTGGACTTCTGGAGTGCTCTTGTTTCAAAATCTTGAAATATTTTTTGCTTAAGCTCCTGATCTGGAAAGATGCCGTGTGCTCCCATTTCCCGAGGGCTTTAGGAATGCTGGGTGCTCAGCATCAGGTCCCAGCTTTCTTTTTTCTTTTTCTTTTTTTTTAAATAGTTTCACAAACGTGCCTGGCTTTTCCTCAGAAGACCAACAACATGAATATTTCATTCCCCTGTAAGGATGGCAGTGGCTTGATGCTTCAGTGGAGTAGATTGATAAACAGATGAGCAAATGACGAAAATCTCTCCATTTGTCACCACCCATTTCCTCTCCCAAGTCAGCCCAAGACCTAACCTGCTGCTGAACAGTGACATCTCCCTATACATATGTAGTAGCTGTTTTGGGAGAGGAAATTGATGGAGATGCATATGATGCAAGGATCTGAGTAGAATAATATTTAGTATTTATATCAAATTCAAGGGGTAATGTTTTCAAAGGAGACTTAGATGCCTAAGCTCCTTAGTCCCATTGACTTTCAGTGAGAATTAGGCTGTCTAGTGCCAAAGTCACTTTTGAGAATTTAACCCTAGGCCTCCTAAGCTTTGTACAGGCACTAACTAACCTCAGTCAAACACTGCTCTGCTTTAATGGATTTAAGTTACAATTCAATTCTAAGAGCTCTTTTTAGACAAGCAAATCAAAACGGAGACTTTCCTCAGAGAAGTCACTGTAGCTAGTCAGAAATGGACCACGGCCATTGAAAAATGGTATAAATATATGTCCATAAACTATGCAAAATACATTTTGACTGTGTAGTTCCGTTTCTTCGTATTACGTCCTTTTCATGCCCTGTGATCAGGATGGTTAAGGCTTAAGTAATATAAGATCATTCTTTGAAATGTTTACTTTTGCAGGGCAAATGTGAGAAGCAAGTGCAGGATGTGATTGAACGATTTTGGGATTTCATCGATCAGCTTAGCATCAATACTTTTGGTAAGTTAAGTAATCCAACTTTTTTTTCCTTTTCCTTTTTTTTTTTTTTAATTTGCTGAGGTACCTACATTCCCAACTACCTCTACCCTGAAGGCACTGTGAAAAGAATCAGATTGGCGGATGACTGTTCTTACTGTGTGGGGGCCAGATGGGGACTCATGGATGGCTTGACCTCCCACAAATCACTGTTCATATCTCAGAAGGTGGGACTGGGTAGATGTTGTCTTTCTAATGCATCATGTTAGAACTGAAAATATTGATGTCCCCTTCTAAATCTTTAAAGCTACAGTTAGTTTTCTTGCATTTCCTGCTCCATTATTATTATTTCCAAGCATTTAAGAAGGATAGTTCTGCTCCAAGAAGCCTTCAATTTAAAGACAAATCAGTAGACAGAGGTCAGAGGAAAAGGAGTAACAATAGGTGATTTATATACCAGTCACCTAGACTTGTTTATAGGCAGCACAGTTAAATGGATCTTTAAAGAGGGATTTCAAGGTAGACAGGGTGGGGAATTTTCAGTTAATAAATACCACAGTATAAAGTAACGCACTGCAAGGTGGTTGGTTATACTGAATCCACACGCTCCTCAGGTGGTTGGATCTATGTTGTTACTAATCTTGCACCTTACAACACAAAGCATGGAGGTATGTCCTGCTATAACAGCTCTCCTCACTATGTTGTAACCATATCAGAAGATATCAATTACATGATTCTGTAATGATAGGGTAACAGACAGTGTAAGTTCAAGGTAAATGCCATATTATCTGTAGGATAATTGTATGGCTTTCAGTCTTCTGGACTAAAGTCTTGTAAGATCTAAGAACTGCAGTTTTCCAGGTGATTAATATTAAAACTACTTAGTATCTTCAAACAGAAGTATTGTCTTGATATTTGGAAGTAAGCATAGTAATAGAGTAGGCATGTGTTTTTGTTATTTGCCCCATGAGATCAGAGTTGTGAATTGGCATGTGAGGGGGCTCACTGTAATGAAAGATATGCCTTGGAGAACTAAGTGCACCCAGCCTGCTAATGTGAAATATTGGGAGACATCTAGTACTAAAGAGTTAAAGGAGGCAGAGAAAAGGATTTGTGACTTTAAGCATCTTTGAGGTTTAACTTTCTGAACAGATATTTTATATGGGCCCAATCCTGCAGCCCTTATGCATCTGAGCAATCCTGTGACTTTAGTAGAGTTACTCACAGGAGTAAAGATGGCAGAATCAGGACCTATATTTATGTACATACACAGGGTTTGTCTGTTGTCTTTGGCATATAACTAATTGGTTTGGACTTGATTGTTTACAGGGAAATTCCTTGCAGACAATATAGTGGGCTCCGTACTTGTGTTTTCCTTGCTATTTTGGATTCCTCTCAGTATTCTTGTCCATTTTGTGGTGAGTAAACCTACTTTAAGGTGACTGACCAGTTTGATCATATTGTAGGCGGAACTTATTCATACATGTAATGGCAAAGATCCAGGGGGTAAGTTTTTAGCAGATAACAGCCCATAAAGGTAAAACTGTTACTATTTGGGACCTATCATCATTCCTTAAGCAGGTTAAACTCCCACTAACTTCTGTAGGCCCTTTGTAATGAACCCTAATGTTACTAGAACACTGAACTACTTCCTGTTAACATAAGAAGATTGCATCAGTGGAGAAAAGTTAATTTGGGGTTGTTTATTTTGGCTAGCCAGTGCTACTTAGAATTACATAATAGATGATGATCATCTTCACTGTGAGTGCTGGCACTGTGCTTGGAATCATAGGCTCTAGCCTCAGCAGAGAAGCTGAAGTTGCCTGCTGTAGCAAACAGAATAATTTAACCCTGAGTCTGTTAGATCACATCAGGTATGGCAAAGTCTCACCTCAGTCGCCAAAACAACTGTTTCCTAAGAACCCCTCAGCTTACATTAGAAAGCAGAACTGCTGAAAGTCAGCCCATTCTGGGATAAATAACTTGGCCCTGTCAGCAGGGAATTAAACAACCCCCAGAAATTGGCATTTGCACTCGTTGTGAGGAAGCGGCAATGAATACTGTAGAATTCTACATTTTGCTGCAAACCTTTCTAGTATTTCATATACATGTACAGGTGTTAATTGACTACTCAAGGAACTGACAAAAGTCAGTTGCTTAAACAGAACTGGGAACTCGGTCGTTTGGGGGATATTATTATTATTTGTATTACGGTGGTGCCTAGGATACTTTGGCACAGTCTCTCCAGATGGGAGGTTCTCTAATAAGGGTGGTTCTTGTACAGGAGTCACTGCATGTGTTAATTGCAAGGGAGCCTCTCTCTCTCCTACTTTTTCTCTTCCCTGCTGAGGTAATCTTGGCTATCTATGGAAGGGGAATCAGCTGGCTGCAGTTTGAGGCTGGGAGTGTAATGGGCTGTGAGGGGAAAAGAATGTGTCTTCATCTGGTCAGCAAACAATATAGGACTGACTGGTTTGTTTTCTTTATAGGACAAGAAATTGGATAAACAGTATGAAGAGAACACAAAATCTCTATTTTGTCCCAGTGTAAGTTTGCTGCTTTCAAGGAACAGTAATTGTTTTAACTGTATGTTAGCAGAGAGCTAGCTTTGAAATGTAATGTTTGTTAGAAAAAATGATCGTGAAAGACATTTGTGGAGTAATCCTCAAAGAAAGCCATGGTGTCTTCTGCACAGAAACTCTGCCAGATGAAACAGAAGTTGGGTGTTTTATGGTTGAGTTTTTTTCTTCTAGAAGGAATGTTAGTTTTGCTTAAATGAAACATTGTGGCTTTTGCTTTTCGCGTCTGAGTGGTGACGAGTTTATCTTGCTGAAGGTGCACTTGCTCCTGAGCACTAGCCATGGCATCTTATGCCGGAAGCTGCTTTGTTCTGCAAAGCTGTGTGTCCTGTGACAAGTGTCTGCGTTCAAGTTCCTGTCTGGGTGTGTGCTCAGCAAGTTTCAACCACTGACCACTTGTCCGTAGGCCAAGTGATGCAAATAAAACGGAGTTTCCGGAGGCAGAAGTATTAATCTGATGACTTCAGCAGTAGCAGAAAAGTCTCTACCTAGTGAATTAGTTATTCCTTGCAAAGTGGCCTTTTAGTAACAGAATATCCTTTTAGCAGCTGGATGTTCCAGCTGAAACTGTAGATTCTCACACTGTGATCCTTGGGCTGCTTCCAGTTGGTCACTTGAACTTCTGTTACAGGGCTGAAGGGTCTGTCACTTTTCAGGCAGTGACACTTCCTGCTAGTTCATACTCTGGTGACGCAGGCCATATAAGTACCTATATAGTTGTAGCCCATTCCAAGACCCTCTCATTTTTATTTCAGTGTAAGCACAGTGTCCAGTGCTTTGGGCGCATGTACAATCTTCATTAATAAAATGAACAGACAACCTGATCCGTTAACATTAGAACCCTCCCAGATGCAACAAAAACCCCTCTCCACCATTCATTTAACCTGCAGAACAGGCCTTGAGGAACGATCCTGGGGGTCAATAAATGTGAGATCTTGTAAACCAGTGGGGGAAGCATATGCCAGAATCAAGGACTCCTTACTGAGAAATCCCTGCCTCCAGCCCCCCTCATAAGTAAACCAAGGTGCTATTAGCTTGAGCATATCAACTGCCAAAGTATGCAGTGAAAGCGGCAGGTCTCAGACAACATGGCCCAAATCATCTCATCTTTATACCTTAACCTCTATCTGGAAACATTTTGGAAGCTGGTACAGTGGCACAGCAGAGATGTAATGTGCCCCCTGCAAGAAACACTGCTTAACGTGCAATACATTCTGCACCAGCTGCCGTTAGAGTGGTCTTAAATTGCAGCCCCAGTAGCACGCATTGTGACCTTGCACTCTCAAGATGGCAAGGGCACAATCTTTTGTCTAAACCAAAATAAATCAAAAGCACTCCTGGCACCATGGCCAGTGCGTAGAGTACGGGACTGGGATTCTGATATCTGGGTTCTCTTTCTGACTTTACCGCTGATCTGCAGTGTGACCTTGAGCAAATCTCTTCACCTCTCCGTGCCCCCTCCCCCTTTATTAACCATTGGAACAGTTACCGGGGTTGTGGTGGAGTCTCCGTAACTGGAAATCTTTACATTAGGATTGCATATTTTTCTAAAAGATCTGCTGCTGTTCCTGCTACAGCTATTGGACTTGAAGCAGGATTTAATTCAGGGAGGTCCTGTGGACTGTGTTACACAGGAGGTCAATCTAGATAATCATAATGGTTCCTTCTGTCCTTCAAAATCTATAAATCTACAGCCATGGCTGCCCCTGGACACATCAGAACAGTTAAGTTACAGAGATAACTCTCTAGATTGTAAACTTGACTATCAAAAGGTGGGGCCTATCAGCTGAGGGCATTTGGCATCACTTCTGCCAGTCTTTGTAGTTGCATCAATTGGTTCCAGTGAAATAGAGGCATAAACTGCATATTGGAGACACACCAGCTCACACTGCCTCCCTGAATCACTTCACATTGAACAGGAGTGGCAGCAGACTAGAACCTGCACGAACCCTAGCTGAAAGGATGTTTAATGTTTAACTTAGCCAGTCTTATAAAGTCAATGCCAGCATGTAATAATTCATAATTTACAAGAATGATCAGCTGAATTAGATAAAAGGCCAACTATTTGGGTTTAGACTTGACCAGTGTAAGGTAACATCAGAATGTGTTGCCTTGAACTTTAAAGCTTCTCTTCTTTCAGGAAGGCTGCCCAAAGCCATCAGGTGACAACTTTTATTTATGAATTACTGTAACTTTCTCCTCCCCAAGTATCCAGACTCCAAAAGGAATGTGGGGTGGTTGTTTTTCCTGCTCTCCATGTGAAGGGACAATTAACCAAAAGTGAATTCCAAATTAAAAAAAAATTCCCACCCCCACCTGACTGAGCTGCTTGTGTCTTGCAGAATGTTGAGATGCTCAGTAGTATGGACTCAGCATCTGTTCGAATTGTCAAGCCATTTCCTACTGCACAGTCAACAAGCCGACACCAGCCACTGCAGCCCATCACAGCAATGCCTGTAGTAGCTGCAGCACCAAAACTGGACCACCAAAGAATGGACACTATTCAGGAGGACCCAAGTATTGACTCTCATGTTGATGAAGATTGCTTTGAGAAGGACCCTTTCCCAAATAGTAGCTCAGCTGCTAAATCTTTTGAGGATCTTACAGACCATCCTGTCACTAGGAGTGAGAAAGCATCATCCTTTAAACTACAGCGCCAAAATCGAGTAGACAGCAAAGAAACCGAATGCTAGCATCTAGCTGCCTTCCAGCCTCATGACTGTGGGCAAAAGAAATGTTCATATATTTGATCTAAAACCATTTTGTTTATATAAATACAGATAGAGATAGATAGAGAGATATTTTGTGAGGGGATGGGAGACTGGGAAATAAGGAAGTGACCTACTGCAGATGCTGGTCATGTGTATCACCTTCCTTAGTTTATTAGACGATTACATCTTTTTAAAACAAAGAAAAACATCCAGACTAAAACTAGCTTGTTTTGAAGCTTTTGGATTTGGTTTTTCTAGTTTCTTAACCTTTACTATTTCCTTCAACCTGTGGTGTAAAGTGGAACATCCTGCTGGATATTAGGTTGTGTATATTAGCATTTTTATAGTTCAGCTTTTTGTAGTTGGAACAACACAGATAGACAAAATCATGTTTTTGGGTGTTTTTAAAAAAACAAACTTAGTGAGTTTTCTGCATAGACTAGAGCATGTAGCAGTTTAGGTACCCTAAACAGTATAAAATTATTTTGTTTGCAAACAAAGATCAGAGCAGTGAGATAGGTACAAATTGTATTTTAAACAGAGTCTGATAAATACAATGAACTGATACGCGTTCAGAGTTACTCTGGGTTTCAGTTCTTTATAACCCACATTGCTGAAAAATAGCTTTCATATAAGTCTTCCCATTCTGAATGAAGCATTTCTTAAAAGAACACCTTATAATTACAGACCTCTGCCTGGGCGAGTGGGAAGAAAAGAATAGTTGCTTATGTTGAAAGGACAACTCTGTTTAGGTTTTGACCTTTACAATGGTTGTTTCAGTCTGAAGTGGTTTCTTTGATTCAACTTTTTAATATACATAACACTGTTGCCAAGAAATTTAAAAAGAAAAGCCACTTGTAGGACCCACATATAATTTGTTATGAGCTCTTGCTGGAAAAATACTACTTTGAGTTGCACAGATACTGATGAATAACAATGATTAATTTCAGCTCATTTCTAAATACTGATAAAAATCAAGGTTTGCAAAATCTGAAAGGACAAAATTAATAAGGAAACCTTTTTAATTGTACTGTTTTCAAGAGGGTATTATAGTAGTGTAATATAAAAAGCCTATAACTTAATGGAGTGGTACCCCTTTAAGTGGATAAGCATATTTCCAAAGGCAGAGATGTGAATAGTGTAATCTGTTTGCTATGAATGTTACATGAAAGTTATTTTTGTCTGTATTAACAGATGAACTGTCACAGTAGAATCATAGGGCAACTATTTACTGCTTGGGTCCTACAGAAAGATCTTAGCTCTTCATCTATCTTACCCCATAATCATGTCATAATGTAACTTTGATTTATATAAACTTTGTTTAAAATGGTTCTGCAGCTGTTTTAAATGTCCACTGGAAAGCAGATCTGTGTTCATCAGCCAGGAAAGCTTAACTATGGAAAACTTGTATTTTTAAAATTTGATGGCAGTTAACCAAACCTGTGACAAAAGAATTGTGTGTTTCCAAGGATACTTGTTACACTAATACTTGAACTTGTGCCTTATGGTATTCATATCGAACTAATCATTATTTTAGTTACACTGAGTTTTGGATTTGATATGTAGCCATAAAATTTGTTTGTTAAATTTAACTTTCAGTACAACGTAATAATAAAAGTTTTTTATAGGATGACGACTGTTTCATTGAAACTAAGACTTGCCAGTTCTCACAGATAGGATTTTTACCTAAGACACTAGTGCTCCTTGCACTAGTGTCTTTAGTAAGCAGCAAAAATCTTTAGTAAGCAGCAAAATGTCATGCTCCAAACTTGATATACATTGCTCCATTCCTTCAGCACAAAACCAGTGATGGTTCTTATTTTTGAATATGTTTCTTACTACCTTCACTTGTGTGTGAAAAGTTCCATAACTTCTGCGACTAATGCATTTGTGCTTATAAATAACAGCAGCAGGACCAAATCCCTGTGCATGTGGAAACTGAAGTAGGTGGGTTTTTTTTTTTTTTTTTTTTTTTTATACTAATAGCAATGATGACAAACCCAAGGCTTGTGTAGTCCTCACGTGTCTTCCAGATAGCAATCAGTTGCATTGCCAGCAAGCCCCTTATGACCCAAAGGGAACAATAATTGAGGTATCTGATCTGAGTTGATAATGGAATGGATCTCAATTTTGCTGTGATTTTGGGGTTGTTGCTTGAATTCTAGACACACATAAGCAAACAGAATATTTTCACCCTAGACCAGTGGTTCTCAAACTAGCGCCGTCGCTTGTTCAGGGAAAACCCCTGGCGGGCCGGGCTGGTTTGTTTACCTGCCGCGTCCGCAGGTTCGGCCGATCGCGGCTCCCACTGGCCACGGTTTGCCGCTCCAGGCCAATGGGGGCTGCAGGAAGGACGGCCAGCACGTCCCTTGGCCTGCGCCGCTTCCTGCAGCCCCCATTGGCAGTAGGGTGAGAAGAGGGGGTGCGGGGAAATGGGATGTGCAGGGCTGCGGTGGCCGGAGAAAGAGGAGACTTTCCCCAACTCCAGGGCTGCGGCTGCCAGGGAGAGACCCCCTCCTTCCCAGCCTCAGCTTGGGGGCTGCCGCAGCGGGGGAGAGAGGGGACATCCATTGCATTAGAAAGGTAAGAGTACTGATATTAAAATATGAGTTGTGTGCTTTTATTTGCAGAACAAAAAAAATATTGTTTTTTTAATACAGCGTTTTTATCCAAAGTGCTTTACAATAGTTAGCTAATGGTACAAACAACATTTGGAAAGATCATTAAGTGGTCTGCCGAGACCCTCAGCAATTTTCAAATGGTCCGTGGAAAAAAAAAAAGTTTGAGACCCACTGTTCTATGTACTTCCAAGAGCAAGTCTTTCACCCCTCTTTTGTGTCTGCCATACCTGAGGGTGCATGACTGAAGGAATTACATTCTGACTAGGACAGGCTGGGCTACTTCTGGAGGATGCAAAGCTGACCATTCACTCAATGATTACTGGTGGTTTTGGAATCCCTTCATTAGGGATGTGGAATCGCCTTAAGCCAGGAGTTCCTGGGCTGTGGCCCAAAAATGGGCTGAGACACTGTCCTGGGTGGTCTGCCATGGGCAGAGATGAGGAGCGGGTATGGGGGCAGGGTTTGCCACACCAAACTATATGTTGACAGAGTGGCAGCTAACAATGGCCCCCGCCCAGGGCCAGAGGAGCTCAGCGCTCCTGGCGGGTGGCAGTGAAACAGCTGCCAGGCAGTGGGTGAGGCGACAGGGCCGACCCTAGAAGTGGCAGCTCCCAGGATGGCTGGAGGGTTCATGGCCATTCCCTGCTGCTGCACCCTATGAGCTGTGGCTATTTGGGGGGCGGGGCGAGTGTGGGTGAACTTGGGGCTGGAGCCCCTGGCTATCTGGAGGGGCAATGCTGCCAGCCTGGCAGGGAGGCAAAGGCAGCAGGGTTTTCCCCTGCAGAACTCACAGGTGCCCCCCCCCTCCCATAGGGGTGTATGGCCGAGGGGTGCCCCTGGACTGCAGGCTCAGCCATTGAGTGGTGGCTGCTGACTGGGCGCCCCACTCTGAAAGCAGTGCCAACGCCAGTAGCAGCATAGACGTAAGGGTGGCATGTAAATACATAGCATGCCATCCTTATTTCTGCGCTGCTGCTGGCAGCGGCACTGCCTTCAGCGCTGTTGCCTGTACAGCAGGTTCCACTCTCCGGACAAGGTGGTTAAGAGGCAAGGAGCGGGGCAAGCCTGGGGTGTGAGGCCCTGGAAGGGAGCTCAGGCCGTGGGGGTGGGGGGAGAGACAGCAAGGTGCTTGGGCAATGGGGGGCAGCTGGGGATGGGCGATGGGTAGGGAGCCCAGGGAGGCAGCAGGGGAGGGGGGGTAGGGTGATGGGCCATAGTGCCTATTACAGCTGCACAAGTGGGCCTCAGGGAAAAAAGTTTGGGAACCCCCTGCCTTAAGCAATGACAATCTTTTTTGTCGAGTTGTTGCTCAAGCAGGCAATTGTGATTAGGATCTAACATTAACTAACACTAGGGTGTACTGATTGATAGAACACCCAAGGTATAAAAAAGGATGCATAGAGCACAGGAAGTAATTTCTGACCTAAATCCCTTCAATTACACAGGAGGTCTAAAACAATACTGCTAAAGAAGTAGCCAGGTAAAGTACTTTTTATGTTCAAACTACTGAAAGTGTGTCTTTGCTATGAGCCAAATCCTGAAGTCCTTAAGCTCCAATTTGCAGATGTATTATTTTCAGCTCCTTAAATCTTGACTTGCAGCACCACATGTTAAAATTCTTTGATACTAGGAGCTGGGATTATGTAGTATTAATGACACATTTAGCCATGCTGAATGCTGCTTAACTTCACAACCTCAATTAAGAAGTGTTAGAGCTTGTGGGAAACTGTGGCAGGCAGTAGATGCTGGTGCTCTGATTTGACATGTTTAGAATCTCTCATGACTGGGAGGTTCCTAACCAAAGGAACAAAGAATTCAATGTTGCCCATTCAAAGCTGAGTGAGGTTTTTGACAGTCCTTGAGCACATGTCCTGCACTCCACAGTAGTGAAAGTTTCAAAAACCTTTGTCAGTAATAATGACAATACTGAAGCCGAGTGTTGGTTTGGGTTGGCAAAGGTTAGAAAATTACACTTGAAATCAACTGTCCAACAGAGCTTTAATATGTTCAGTCATTGAGAAAATGGTATTAACGTATTTAAAACACACCATGGAACGTGTAAAGGTAACTTTATTTTTCCATAAACCATAACATTTGAGAAAGGACTTGCATCAATATTATCTTTTCTCTAAGAAAAACACTAGGAGTATTTTGCTGAATGCACATTTTCTCCTGTCCATCAACAGACTCGGTCAATATGTTACTGATCAGGATTTCCCAAAAAGGCTAACTTCAGGATTCTGATGATCTACATCGCGCCAGTAAGGAAGCAGCATAGGTAATGTGGAAATCTTCTTTTCCAGCAGTGACCAAAGTTGAGCTGCTAAAAAATTATTTCCCAATACTGATAAATGAAGTCCATCCGATAGATAGGAAGAAAAGTCCTATAAGGGGGGGAGTTAATTTAAATAAATCTTTAAGAAATAAACAATATAAGATCATAATAGCTAATTTCATAATACCATGCGATAAACTCTGGTCAGAAAATGTAGTTTTTAATTGATCTCAGTTCTAAGAAACTTTTTTCCAAGATTATGAAAGGATAGAAAGACAGGTAAATGTACTGTATTGCTTATGTTACTGATACCCATAAGAAAACTATCAATTGATGAACTGAGCCAACCAAAATACTGAATCTACTCTTTGTCTCAAAAGATCCACTTTGCCAAACTTGAATTACCTGCTAGGCCACATTTTTCAAAAGAGCTCAAATGTGATCAAAGTAAATGATCAGATTTTCAAAAAAGTTCAGCAGATGGAAAGCTGAGCTCTTGAAAATCCGCCTCTAAGTGTCAGAATAAGAGCTGCTGGGTGCACTGCACTTCTGAAAATCTGGCCTAAATTCAGCTTCTGGTGATGGTCAGTCAGTTGCACTTCAGGAAGGCTACTTATGCAAATATTCTTGCAAAGTACAGTATGGGATGCAACTGCCTTTATAAAGGAAGTTCCAGCGAAGTGGGATACCACTTATATTTAGAGCAGCCATATATTACTGTCTGATAACCAAACACAATATTCAGTTGTGTTTAAACAAATCACCTTAAGTGTTTTCCTAGCCCAGCATGAAGAATTCTGGATTCATGTTTCCTCCCAAATAGTGTAAACTATAACACATGATTTCTTATTTTATTTTTCAAGATTGACCATTCAGTTCCTCCCCAAGCTCTGTACTAACTATTGCTTTACACAAGACACTTCAGCATTTTCACAAACTTCTTTTCTGAACGTCATACCTGATTATTCTTTTGCATAAGTGTCCACAGATCAAGAACCTCAGTCCCACAATCTCTAGCAACTTGAACACATGCCTTGGCATATTCTCCAGTGGTAGAATTGAAGCGGTTTAATTTGTCACCTGTTGGAAGTTAAGAAAATATTAACTGAACTAGAACACAGGAATTAAGTCAGACTGTGTCACTATCTACTGTATGTGATTTTTATTGAATGTTAAACCATTTCAAAGTAAAATTTGAACCTTGTAAATTTTAAAGCAAGTGGGAGCTAAATCTGTCTCTTTAAAAGCCTTCTGTTGTAGCCTGCTGTTTTTTGAGAGATTAGTTTGAAAACAAACTTTGGTTCAGAAGTGTGGCTGGTGAGAATTAAGAGGCAGTGGCAGAGCTGTGTAAGAACATAGCATAGCACCTTTTTTTCTGTGTTAGGCTTGCCTTTAGCCAGTGCTTTTTGTCCAACACCTATGTACATCACATCTGCATAACTTATTTACAACTGCCAACGCTCCTATGCCCCCAACAGATAGAAGAGAGGTGAGATCTTATCACAAGCCTGTCCATCCGTGTTCTGGGTGACACGGGACTTCTCTTTTGCTTTAGTTTCCCCTCTGTAAAATAAGGCTAACTACTTATCTGTCTAGGTAAAATGTTTTGAGATCTTGGGATAAGAGAAATTTGCACTTTATATATAATTAGAAATCAGTTGCCCCATATCAGATGCAATACTCAATTGTACAGAAATTGATGCTCCATGTGCCTTGAGCACCAACCAACCTATAGTCCAGCTCCTCTGTTTCAATGCAGTGAAACTTCCCTCTAACAATCTATCCCCCAATTACCCACTGCATTTCAAGTGACCGCCTCCAAGATGTTACCCATTCCGCTTAACAATCTGTCCCAACATGTATTTAGCTCTCTCTCTCTCCTTTCTTCCCCAGACCTGAAGACTCTGTGTAGCTCGAAAGCTTGTACCTTCCACCAACAGAAGTTGGTCCAATAAAAGGTATTACCTCACCCACCTTGTCTCTCTTATTAAACTGAAAAGCATTTTTAGAAAACAGGGCTCCCTCTTACACCTTGTCACTCAGTCTTTACATGGCTACTTCTCCATCAGCAATCATGACTTCATCTGCTGTCAATCTTCTCCTTCCTGTCCTCTCTTCCACTGGTATGTCTGATGATTCTCTCCATCCTTGACTTTTCTGCCCCTCCCCGTCATAGGAAGTTTCACCCTGGCAACCCCCTGCTGCCCTGATTCATCTCCAAAATCCACTTCCTCTGCTCCTACTTTAGTGCTAGAGTGTCTCTGGCAGAAATCCCATGATCAGGCTAACTTATTCAAACCTGAAAGAGACCATTGTGATCATCTAGTCTGACCTCCTGTATAACACAGGCCATAGAACTTCCCCAAAATAATTCCTAGAGCAGATCTTTTAGAAAAATATCCAATCTTGATTTAATAATTGTCAGGGGAATCCACCCCAGCCCTTGGTAAATTGTTCCAATGGTTAATTACTCTCACCCATAAGAATTTATCCCTTAGTTGGTGTCTGAATTTGTCTAGCTTCAACTTCCAATCATTGGATTGTATTATACCTTTTTCTGCTAGACTGAAGAGCCCATTATTAAATTTGTTTCCCCTGTAGATAGTTACAGACTGTAATCAAGTTACCCCTTAACCTTCTCTTTGTTAAGCTAAATAAATTGAGCTCTTTGTCTATCACTAGAAGGCATGTTTTTCTAATCCTTTAATTATTCTCGTGGCTCTTTTCTGAATCCTCTCCCATTTATCAACATCTTTCTTGAATTGTGGACATCAGAACTGGACATACTATTCCAGCAGCAGTCACACCATTGTCAAATATGGAGGTAACATAACCTCTCTATTCCTACTCAAGATTCTCCTGTTGATGCATCCAAGGATTGCATCAGCTCTTTTGGCCACATCACTGTACTGGGAGATCATGTTCCGCTGATTATTCCCCCTCTTCCCTCCCTTCCTCCCCCCGCCATCTTTTTCATAGTCACTGCTTCCCAGGATCGAATCACCCATCCTTTAAATATGGCCTACATTCTTTGTTCCTACCTGTATACATTTATTAAAACACATATTGTTTGACTCCAGTTTACCAAGTGATCCACATCTCTCTGAATCAGTGAAATCTATCAGTTTAATGTGTGCCATGTCAATTTTTTATCATTCTAGTTTTTTTAATCAAAATGTCGTGCAGTACTACGTCAAATGCCTTACAGATGTCTAAGTATATTATGTGATCACTATTACCTTTATCAACCAAACTATAACCTAATATCAAGTTAGTCTGACAGGATCTATTCTCCATAAAACCATTTGCATTAATTACATTACCCTCCTTTAATTCTCTATTGAGTCCTATATCTGTTGCTCCACTCTTTTGCTTGGTATCAATGTCAGGCTGACAGGCCTAAAATTACTTGGGTCATTCTATTTATTCTTTTTTAAAATTGGCACATTAGCTTTCTTCCAGCCTTCTGAAACTTCCCCATTGCTCCAAGACTTATTGAAAATCAATATTACTGGTCCACAACATTACTGGTCCTTAGCTGGCTCTTTTAAAATTCTTGGATGCAAGTTATCTGGCCCTGCTAATTTAAAAATGACTAACTTCAGTGGATTCTAACATCTTCCAGAGACACAAGTGTAATGGAAAGAGTGTTATCACCCTATATGAGACTATATCATCTGTTTTTTCCCAAATACAGAACAGAAATATTTATTGAACACTTCTGCCTTTTTTGCATTATTATGGATAATTCTACCATTTCCATCAAGGAATGGACTAATACCATTGTCAGGATTCTTTTTAAAGTACAAATACCGTGCCACTGCACAGGCTGTCCAAACACACATGAGCACCTGGGGGCAGCCATTCAGCTGGTGCAAACTGTAATAGCTGATGTCAGTGAAGCTATGACAATTGACACCAGCTGAGGTCAGGAAGGCTCCCCACCAGGAACTAGGCAGTGTTATGTCTCCATTGTAAAAGTGACTTGAACAGTACAGGGAGAAGCTAATAGGCATTAAACTTTTTTTTGCTTTTTCCTCCGACAAAGATACATTTTCTTGGTCTCAGAACTGTACTTTTCAGAAATAAAGCATGAGGTGGGATATTGCTGCTTAACCTGATAAATGAGGAATATGTTGTAACAGCAAGAAAATGATCCAAGGTGTACCATGCTGCATTGCTACTCATTTCGCAGGCTGCTTTGCAAAGGGTATGTCTACACTACAGGATTAATCCGAATTTATATAATTCGAATTTAGGAAACCGATTTTATAAATTCGAATGTATTCGGCCACACTAGGCACCATTAATTCGGTGGTGTGCGTCCAAGCTACCGTAGTAGCATCGATTTCCAGAGCGTTGCATTGTGGGTAGCCAATAACATCTAATTGCCAATAACATCGAATTGCGGCCACACTAACCTTAATTCGGATTAACAATACCGATTTTGACGCTACTCCTCTCGTCGAGGAGGAGTACAGAAATCGAATTAAAGGGCTCTTTAATTCGAATTAAATGGCTTCGTTGTGTGGACGGTTCCAGAGTTAATTCGAATTAAAGCCACTAAATCCGAATTAAAGGCGTAGTGTAGACCAGGCCAAAGGGTGTTAAGGCACAGCATGGTCAGATTACACCATCTGTAATGTAATTCCAGAGATGTTTAGCAGACCTACCAG
Source organism: Emys orbicularis (assembly GCF_028017835.1). Taxonomy (NCBI): domain Eukaryota; kingdom Metazoa; phylum Chordata; order Testudines; family Emydidae; genus Emys; species Emys orbicularis. The sequence continues at coordinate 33,795,913 of NC_088685.1, forward strand.
CAGCCTCTTTTCATTGGCTCAGAGAATACACATGCAGTTTGGCACAAATACCGAGCAAATCCTTTGTCAGTCTGGAGGTCAGCAACTTGGACACCCAAACTGACAACCTTTCTACTTGGTTTTTAAACCCAAAACTGGGAGAATTCCTTTTACCTTTGGCAATACACTCTTTTTCCCAAGCTGGTTCATAGAGAGGGGGTGGTGTTATCAAAATAATTTTGTCCTCAGTAATGTCTATGGACTTCAGATATTGTATCATGCTTTTTAAATTATCAGCATATTCCTTCAGTGGAATGTGTTGGTTGGAATTCACATCTGTTTAGGGAAGAAACAATTGTTAATATAAAACCAAGATGCCCATTGTAAATTATACACAATACTTATTTACACAGCATACAAATGTGGATGCTTTCCTTCTTTTCAATATAAAGTTCTACATGATTCATGAATTCATCAGATGTGGTGGGAAAATGATACACAGCAAAATCCAAGGTATAAGAGCCAGACAGAGAAAAAACTGCGGATACTGTAAATAATTTCCTATCCACTTAAAATAACTGAAGAGAAGGTGGTCGTAACAGATTAATTCATTGCCTTTTTTGTACACTTCCCTAACAGAAAATCAAATGATTACAAAGACTTAGCAGATTTATCTTCTTAGGGCTTGTCTGCATGGAGCAGCAATGCACACAAGGTGTGATTTGTAAAGTGGACAAATGTGTTACACACCAATTTGTCCCTGTAGACTCTGTTGGTGTGCACTAAAAGTTCCCTAGTGTGTTTTAACATAGTACTGTATAGACTAATTAGTGCACAAGACATTAGTGTGCTTTAGAAATCACACCCCCATAGCGTGCATTTCTGCTCCATATAGATAAGCCCTGAGTGTAGCCTGAAAAAACAATGGATTTTTCAATATTAACAGAAAAAGACATCACAAAATATGTCCAAAAACATTTATAACAAAAATTTCAAGTCTCATACACAGTGCCAATTCAGTACAAGTAGACAAGAAATGGTGAGAAGTTTAGGACTGAGATTAACCACTCCCTATAGGTGTCATGGAACAGTGGGTTACAAAATAAAGTAAGCAAACACACTAAAATTAGAGAGAAAACAGAAGAATGCTATGTGCAGATAGAATATAATAGCCCACAATAATTTATTGCTGCAAAAAGTTCGTGGACCCTACAGAGGGCTGGTTCCACTGTTGACTTTATAATTATCATCAGAATATTTATATTTGTTAGTATACATAGAATCATAGAACATCAGGGTTGGAAGGAACCTCAGGAGGTCATCTAGTCCAACCCCCTGCTCAAAGCACAACCAATCCCCAACTAAATCATCCCAGCCAGGGCTTTGTCAAGCCTGACCTGAAAAACCTCTAAGGAAGGAGATTCCACCACCTCCCTAGGTAACCCATTCCAGTGCTTCACTACCCTCCTAGTGAAAAAGTTTTTCCTAATATCCAACCTAAACCTCCCTCACTGCAACTTGAGACCATTACTCCTTGTTCTGTCATCTGCTACCACTGAGAACAGTCTAGATCCATCCTCTTTGGAACCCCCTTTCAGGTAGTTGAAAGCAGCTATCAAATCCCCCCTCATTGTTCTCTCCTGCAGACTAAATAATCCCAGTTCCCTCAGCCTCTCCTCCTAAATCATGTGCTCCAGCCCCCTAATCATTTTTGTTGCCCTCCGCTGGACTCTTTCCAATTTTTCCACATCCTTCTTGTAGTGTGGGGCCCAAAACTGGACACAGTACTCCAGATGAGGCCTCACCAATGCCAAATAGAGGGGAATAATCACGTCCCTCGATCTGCTGACAATGTTCCTACTTATACAGCCCAAAATGCCGTTAGCATTCTTGGCAACAAGGGCACACTGTTGACTCATATCCAGCTTCTCGTCCACTGTAACCCCTAGGTCCTTTTCTGCAGGACTGCTGCCTAGCCACTCAGTCCCTAGTCTGTAGCAGTGCATGGGATTCTTCCGTCCTAAGTGCAGGACTCTGCACTTGTCCTTGTTGAATCTCATCAGATTTCTTTTGGCCCAATCCTCTAATTTGTCTAGGTCCTTCTGTATCCTATCCCTACCCTCCAGCGTATCTATCACTCCTCCCAGTTTAGTGTCATCTGCAAACTTGCTGAGGGTGCAATCCATGCCATCCTCCAGATCATTAATGAAGATATTGAACAAAACCGGCCCCAGGACCGACCCTTGGGACACTCTGCTTGATACCGGCTGCCAACTAGACATGGAGCCATTGATCACTACCCTTTGAGCCCGACGATTTAGCCAGCTTTCTATCCATCTTGTAGTCCATTCATCCAGCCCCTACGTCTTTAACTTGCTGGCAAGAATACTGTGGGAGACCGTATCAAAAGCTTTGCTAAAATCAAGGAATAACACGTCCACTGCTTTTCCCCTCATCCACAGAGCCAGTTATCTCGTCATAGAAGGCAATACCTTTAACAGAGGCTGAAAGGCATTCCATTGTGTCTTTTCTCACATTCTGACTACAATTTTTATCAGCCAGTGGATTACAAGGCTATTTCCAAAGGCACAAATAGCAGTTAGGCACCTAACTCCAACTCAAAGTCCCAAGGGAGTTAGACACTTAGAGCCATTTGTGCCTTTTTGAAAATTTCCTCCATAGTCTCACATGAATATTTGGCCAGAAAAAGAGCAACAAAAACCAAAAGTACACATGAGATTTAAATGAATAACGGTGCACTAATGTAGTAAACTCATTTTAAAAAAAGAACTGATGGAGCAGGACCAGGAGAAATGTTAATCCCTTTGTGTCCCACTCTGTTTGGTAATCTCTAGCTGACATATTACACTTTTTAAAACTTGTTTTAAGAGAACAATTGAGAGAGAAAAATTGAAAATTGACCTACCTTTTAAAGCACTGTCATTAGCGCCAAAGAAGATGGTAACTGCAATAGTATTTTCAACATTAGAACTTCTGCTGATCAATCTGGGAAGAACTATGTTAGCCCATCTGGTATTGTAGCCTGACAGTCCGCGATTTAAAACATCACATTTTCTGAAACAAACACATACAACAAGAAGAAAATCCCCCTCATAGAGCAAAACTTTAGAAATTTCAAAACATTCAATCTGGAAACCTGCCTTAAGGCTCTCTACCCCTCTAAAATCAACTAGATTACACAGTAGACAAGTGGGATAATTTAATATATATGTAGTGTTTGTATAAAGTATATGTGTAGAGTTTGTCTAAATATATAGTTGCCAATCCTGCAATCTGATTCACATGGCCACAAAGATCCATATGCATGGCTTTGACTGCAGAATCAGGGAGTATTTACTCAACCTTTGCAATAGCCTTTAATAAGGATTTACACATATTGAAAGAGAAAGTACTGAGGCATTCCATATGATCCTTTTACAATTCCAAATATAAGTAAATAAATGCTGATTTTTTTAAATAACGAAAATCATTTACTACAGGAAAGCTGCTTGGCCTTCTTTCAGCCTAGACATTACATTTAAAATACAAACTTTGACAAGTCTCACCTGACCAATTTCTGAGCAAGCAACACTCCCCAACCATTGTCCTGAAAGGAAAACTGAATGAAAGGAACACAGTTTAGCATGTCACTCTACTTTCTCCCTGCATTTTTTATTGTCCTTTCTCCTCACCCACCAAATTTAACTGCCCTTTATTTTTATGTGGCCTCTCTTATCTTCTGAAAAGTAGGCCATTAGTGTGTCCCTGAGGCTGCTGTTGGCCCTGCCCAATCCCCACACATTTTGTTACTGCATTAGGGAACAGTACAGGAGAGGCGCACATTGCGCTGTCCTTCCACAGTCAAAACTATCACTAATTTCAATCTGTGGGCCAAAGAACTGTGTAGGATCAAGCCATACATAAGTAAATCAACTAGGTTGTAACAAGTGACTGATTGATACCAAGGATTTTTTCTGATCATTTCTAAATGTGGATTTGTAGCTTTAATTTCAGATTGCAGAGCAGCTCGTATATATGAACTATGCATCTGTTACCTTATACTTCAGGGGTAGCCAACCTGAGCCTGAGCAGGAGCCAAAATTTACCAATGTACATTGCCAAAGAGCCACAGTAATATGTAATGATTGTGTGTGTGTGTGTGTGTGTGTGTGTGTGTATACATATACACACACACACACAATCATTATTTAAGTTGATAATGCATATTTATTATACATTTATAATGTATAGTTAACGATAATAACAACTTAATCTTTTACTTAGTAGGACTTCCGGCAATCTTTGCTTTCAACAATTCCCTTGAAGTTTGGTTTGTGTTCAGTTGTGCTCACATGTAGCAGTTCTCTTAAGTGGCTGTCTGTCAAAATGCTTGGATTTCACATGTTTGAGTGTCCAGAAAACAGACTCACAAAGATAGGTCAAGGCAAACATCGAGATTAATTTTGGCTAGGTCTACACTACGGGGGGGGGGGGGGGGGGGTCGACCTAAGATACGCAACTTCAGCTACGTGAATAGCGTAGCTGAAGTTGCGTATTTTAGGTCGACTTACCTGGCTGTGAGGACGGCCGTCGACTCCGCTTCCGCCTCTTGCCGCGGTGGATTTCTGGAGTCGATGGCAGAGCGATCAGGGATCGATTTTATCGCGTCTTCACTAGACGCGATAAGTCGATCCCCAATAGATCGATTGCTACTCGCCAATCCAGTGAAGACGTGCCCTTTAAGGCTACACCTCTGATGTTGGGGTATTTATTCTTTGGTACAGATTTCCAGAAAGTAAGGGTCCCCTCTGTCTTCTGAACAGACTTCAATCTGTCATCTTCCAAAAGTTCTATTATTTCCATCTGGGATGTTGCTTTGTCAGTGACTAAAGGAGGTTTCAGACAATCAGCTTCAGCACTAAAAGGGTCAATCAGAAATCTGATTTGAGGCCTTTTCTGCTGCAAATCTTGGAATCTTTCCTCAAAACTGTCCTTAAGATCTTTAATCACACTCCTATATCTAGTTGTGCTCCATTTTAGGGGTTCTTCTGCATTCTCTTTTGATCTGGCTTGACGTTGTGACATTGAGGGAAAGTGTGTCAGTTCTCCCTCAAGCCTTTGTCTGTGAAACAACTGCAGTTTGTTCATGAACGCAAATACGCCTTGCACTAGATCAGACAGCAACTGGAATTTTCCTTGTAAGTCCACATTTAGTTTATCCAAATGCAGCAGCATGTCTGCAAGAAATGCCAAGTCTAGAACCCACCCAGGATCTGTAAGCTCAGGGTGTATTCTGTGCTTCTCCTCCATAAACAATTGTACTGGTTCCAGGAGCTCGAAAAAAATGGGAAATAACTTTACCTCTCGAGCCATCAAACTGCGCAATTAGATGTTGAAACTGTCTGTGATTGAGTGTATTTGAGAGAATGAAATTCACAATGTGCAAGACAGGTTTCATGACATGATCAAATTTGAGATTTTTAGATATCGGGAGCAACTGGTGAATAATACAGTGAAATGTCCAAAATTCGGGAACGCTCTCGTCAGATTTACAAAGCCCTACTAATCCATTCGCAAATCCCCCCATGGACAGAGCCCCGTTCGTTGCAATGGCAGTGAGCTTCTGTAAAGGCAAGTGGCTTTTCGCAACTACCAACATCAACACCACCTTTAGATCTCATCCACGAGTTCTGTCCTTTAGTGACATGATATCGAGGAGTTCTTCCCTTACAACAGTCGTCAGACACAGTGTGGACAAATACCAATAATTGAGGTTTATCCTGTGTATGGCACGACTCATTCAAAGTGATGCTCAAATACTCACACTGCTGAAGTTGCAAGTGCAGTTGCGATTTGATGTCACTGTTCAGGTCGGAGATTCTGCGTTCTATTGTGTGGCGTGAAAGCTGCAGGCCAGAAATTTTCTTCTGTAGATTCTCATTCTCTGGTGACAGGATTGAAATCACATCAGTGAGGCACATTTTTATAACCTCGCCTTCAGAGTAGGGCTTTTTCACACGGGCTATGTCCCAGCCCACATAATAGGAGGCTAATATTACAGTCTGCGATTGGTTGGCAAATCTGGTGAAGAACTGGGCTTCTACATCTGTTTGTTTTTTCAAAGTTTTCAGTTTTAAAGTGTGGTGTTCAGAACCTTGTGGGAATTCTTGATTCATATGTGCATGGCTCGAAGCGAAATGACGCTGCAAGTTTGAAGATTTGAACTGAGAGAGATATGTCTGGCAAAGAAGACACATGGCCTTACCATTACGTTCAACGAAAAAGTACTTATTCTCCCACTCCTGTTGGAAGCATCGATTTTCATCTGTGTATTTTCTTTTCTGTTTGCACTTGCCTTCCATTGATAGATGGTGTAAGAAAAATTTTGATTAAAAATTTCCACACCAGCTAGTCAGTGTATGCTTTATTCAAGGAGACACTGGTGCCGGCCAGGGGGTGCTGGACCCCTGGCTCTATCCCAGGCCCTGCCCCCCACTACACCCCTTTCCCCAGTCCCCACCTCCACCCCGCCTCTTCCCGCCCCCTCGTTCCTGCCCCCATCTCCCCCGAGCCTCCTGTGAGTCGCAAAACAGCTGATTGCAGCAGGCGGGAGGCACAGGGAGAGAAGAGGCGCGCTGGGGGAGGGAGGGGTGAGGCTGCGAACCCCGTCCTCTCTCCTCCCCCCAGAGCCTCCTCAATGCCGCGAAACAGCTGATTGCGGCGGGCGGGAGGCATGGGGGAGAGAGGAGGAGGTGTTGACGGAGGGGGTCGTTGGTGAGCAGGAGGCACTGGGGGAGAGAGGGAGGCTGACAGGGATACTGGTGGGTGCTGAGTACCCACCATTTTCCCCCAGTCGGCTCCTAGCAAGAGCCGCATATTATCTTCTGAAGACCCGCGTGTGGCTCCGGAGCCACAGGTTGGCCACCCCTGCTCATACTTAAAGGGACACTCACAACTGTTAACTGTATTTTTAAAAGATTCTTTAACTGCTACCAAACCTCTGTACCTTTTATTAATGACTTCTTAGATGATTAAAACCAAAAGAATCACATTTACTTTTTATTATTTATGTCATTTGTTTACTTTTTACTGCTCAGTTTGGATAATGACAAGTGGGCACTTGCATTTCCGTTTATGGCCTTTCACTTTGATTCTCACATTATAGTTTGCCTTTCAAAATTTGCATGGAAATATTTATAAACAAGAAACTTTAAATTTAAAAAACCAAAAACATCTCTTTGCATTAGGCTGTAAAATCCTTTTATATATTAATCTAATTTTAATTAGCTTTAATTTGCAGTCAAACAGTAATTACCAGCTGATAACACAGGCAAATTGGACACAAGTAGACAGTCATTACTAATTAGGATAGTGATTCATTCCTTATCAGTTTGAGTACACAGTAGGTTGTTACATGTATGTTGGGTTCAGCTTATATGTAAGGAGCCAGGTTCCACTTATGCCTTTACTGATCAGGCAGTTAAGTCAAGTAGAATGTATTGTTTTGGGAGGCTCTTTCTGGTCTTGACTGAGACATTGTCAGTTAACTACGTCTAGCATGTCAACTTACAGAATTGCTGCAAAGCGGGGCTGAATCCACTCACAATGTACCACCATGCATGCAGATTCTAAAATGCTTTCTCTAATGAAGAGAAACTCAATGGGTAGGTAAGGATCAGGAACTGAATTTTGACCTCAGATAAATGTATCCTCACCCTGTCTGAGGGTAGAAAGCAGCTCTGATTTCCTGTTTTCCCTGTTAAAACCAATATAGAGAGCTAGGTTCTAACTATGAAGCAGTGCTTGAAACAGAATCCTGGATGGAAAGTTATATACTTGAAGACTGAACCAGAAATAAACACTAAGGACCCACACCATCAATGGCCACATCTACTGAAGCCCCAACATGTGAACTATAGTGATTCTTACGGTAAAACAGAATTCTCCCTGCAAATTCTTCCAGCAGTTAAAATACTTTGCCTAAGGCGACCTAGAGGGCACTGTTCAGGGAGCCATAACTACAACGTTGCAGTAGCCAGGTGGATTTGTGATCAGAACACAACTCCCTCTCAATTACATATGTATCAGGTTTTTTCTTTTAAGGTAAAAAATAACCATTATCAATGGCAGGTGTTCAGTATAACACACAGCCCAGGCCAATGCTTAATTAAAAATTCAGATCAGAATGAAAATATATTAGCCAAGCACCTGGGTGAGAAGCAATTCTAATCTGACAAACCACTTACAGTAGCTGCCAGTGATTCTGTGGATAAAATCACAGTTTTACATTGGTGCTAAAAGTGCCTAATCTTGTGGTTAATATAGACAGGACACAAAAGGCAAATAATTTGCTTGGTCTAGTCTATAGTGGTATTCAGTAATGCTGTATTTGCTAGTTAAGGCCAACAGTGATACACAGAGCTTGCAGCTTCTGAAAATGCTACCAATGGAGATGGGCACGAGCATACTGGTTATAGACAAAATGAGTGTGAAGCGATTGAGCATGACCACACTGGGTGTGGGGGAGTAGATATGGGACACTGGGTAGGAGAGGTGTATATGGGATGCAGAGACACTCATAGGTGGCGAGTTATATGGGCCCATGTTCCACCAATGTTTGGGTTTATATTTTCAGAGCCATCCTGGCCATAGGCCGGACCGGGGCAACTGCCCTCTGCCCCACACTTTGGGGGGGGGGGGAGGGCACTGTGCTTCAGGGCGATGGGGGGGGTCCAAGGCAGCCTGGGGGGTTAGTGGGGGGCCTGGTGCTGGCAGCAGCAAGTGACCTGCTCCCAGCCTGCCCTACCCCTCACCACCCTTTCCCATCCCTGCTATACCCCCTCTCCACACCCATTCTATCCCTTCATAGGATCATAGAAATGTAGAACTGGAAGGGACCTTGAAAGGTCATTGAGTCCAGTCCCCTGCCTTCACTGCAGGACCAAGTACCATCCCTGACAGATTATTTTGCCCCCGATCCCTAAATAGCCCCCTCAAGGATTGAACTCACAACCCTAGGTTTAGCAGGCCACTGCTCAGACCACTGAGCTACCCATTCCATCCCTTCCCCCAAGCCCCCACCTAGGGTGACCTGATGTCCCATTTTTATAGGGACAGTCCTGTTTTTTGGGGACTTTTTCTTATATAGGTGCTATTACCCCCCACCCCTTGTCCTGTTTTTTTCAGTTGCTATCTGATCACCCTACCCCTGCCTCTTTCTGGCTTCCGCCCTCTCCCCCGAATGATGCCGGGAGCTGGCCGGGTGGGATGGGCTGGGTTGCTCGCTGGTGCCAGGCCCAACCCCCCCAAAGCGCAGGGCCCCCCAAATCGTGGGGCAGTTGCCTGGTCTGTCTGATGGATGGGCTGACTCCGTCCTGGGGACCAACAAAAATTATACAACCCCGGCATCCATGGAGCCAGTAGATGTATGGGGCCATATTTGGGCCATTGTGGGGGTGGTGGGAACATCTATGGGAAATTACTATGAGGTGTATGGGCCATTAGATGTGGGACATGGACATGAGAGATGTGTGTGTGGGGGGGTATGGGACATGGACAAGAGGTGCACAGGGCCACTGGGTGTTTGGGGTGGTTGTATGGGACATGGGGGCACCAGCTGTATGGGGCCACTGTGTGTTTGGACCCGGGGTGCAGGGAGCCATTGGGGGTGTATTGGGTCATTGTGTGTGTGTGGACACGTACACAGGGGCCATTGGGGGTGTGTTTTGGGCCATTGGAGGGGGTGTGTGCGGGTGGTGGTGTATGGGACACCAGCTGTGTGGGCCATTGTGTGTGTGGACACAGATGTGTAAGGGCGCTACGGATTACAGGACACGGAGCTGGGGCGAGGGGCACTGGCTCCCTTGGGGCTGCGGCGGGTCAGCGCCACGGGGAGCCCCACAGCGGAGCGGGCCCGGCAGCCTCCGAGCGCTGCCCTGCGCCAGGCCCGGCCCCCTGGCCGGCGCGGCGCGAACGGGCGGGGGAGGCCGCCAGCCCCGGTACCTCGGTGATGGAGTCCCCGAACAGCACGATGCGGCGCCAGGACTCCAGCTGGCTGCGCAGCGCCGCCTCCGACAGCGCCATCCCGCCGCCTGCCGCTGCCACAGGCGGGAGCCAGCCGGACATCCGCCCCCGGCCCCGCCCTCCGCTGCGCCCCGCCGGCCCTCACCGCCCTCTCACAGCGCGCCCGTCCCGACCCACCCGCCCGCTCACAGCGCGCCCGGGGGGCCGCTAGCCGGCGCTGGGCCTAGCCTGGAGCCACGGGGGGCAGACTCCCTCCCCCGAGGTGCAGCCTGGGCAGCCGCTGTGGGGCGCAGCTAATCCCGGGACCCACCCAACACCCTCCGGCCAGCGCTCCCCCCCCCTGTGCGCCTCAGGTGAGCCCAGGCAGCGCCCCTGCCTGCCCCGCCCAGGGCTGGGTGCATTGCCAGGGAGTCCTGCTAGCAGCAGCTGCTCCGCTCCGGTCCCGCTGGCAAAACCCCAGGCACGTTGATTGCACCAAGTGAGAGAATGCCTAGAGCTGGCCCTTGCTCCGAGCTTCCCCGTGTGTGTTTGGCGTTTGCAGTCACAGGGGAAACAATGCTCATGAGCCCTTTCCACTGCCTATTGCACTGCCCGTGGCTACCCAATCGATGCTCTATTTATCTGTGACAGGGTTGGGGTTTTAGATTTATAAACCCTTCAGGGAAGAGTTTGCATAATACAGAATTACTGAAATGTAGGAGTGCAAGAGACCTTGCAGTCATCAAGTCTAGCCCCCTCCACTGTCGCCGTACCATGGAAACCTAGACTAGGGTGACCACATGTCCCTGACAGGTGTTTGTCTAACTTGTTCCTAAAAATCCTCCCATAAGCGACATGTCACAACCTCCCTTGGAAACCTATTGCAGAACTTAACTACCCTTACAGTTATAAAGTTTTTCCCAATAGCCAACCTAAATCTCTGTTCCTGTAGGTTAAGCCCATTATTTCTTGTCCTATCTTCAGTAGGCATGGAGAACAATTGATCACTACCTTCTTTATAACAGCCTTTAACATACTTGAAGACACAGTGGTCCACTTGAGATCTCACCAGTGCTGAGTAGTGCAGGACAGTTACCTGCAGAGTCTTACATACAACAATCCTGTTAAAGAACTTGCCGCACATGGTATTGGTCTTTTTTGCAACTTCATCACATTGTTGACATGTTCAATTTGTGATCCACTATAACCCCCACATCCTTTTCAACAATACTGCTGCCTGGCCAGTTAGTCCCCATTTTTTAGTGTGCATTTGATTTTTTTCTTCCTAAATGTAGTACTTTGCAGTTGTCTTTATTGAATTTCATCTTGTTTAATTCAGAGTGGTTCTCTAATTTGTCAAAGTCTTTTTAATTCTAATCCTGTCCTGGAACATGCTTTCAACCCTTCCCTGTTTGGTGTCCTCTGCCACTTTTATAAGTATATTCTCCACCCCATTATCCAAGTCATTAGTGAAAATATTGAACAGTACTTTGGGCATGCAGCCCAATTCTGATAGCAAAAATACACACATTGATACATTATTTTGAATAGCAGTGTACATTGAGGCCATGCATCCACCCTGTGCCTCCTTATGCTTCTGTGCGAAGGCATAAAGGGTGGCTCAGCCATGACCCTCCTTATTAGTGCCCATGACAGCAAGAGTGAATCTGGTACACGTCGAACCAGCTCTCTCTCTCTTGGCTGCAAACTCCTCTTTTATAAATAGTTTAAGGTATACTTCTTTGCCTTTACCCTTTTATCTTTGATTAATTCTGTAATGTGGCTGTTTCGGAAAAAAACAGGAGATTCTCCACCCTGCACATCAGAGTGAGGCACCAGCCAAAATGGCAGACTCTAAATCTAAGGGTTTAAGCCCTGCACAAGCTGCGATGTCCTCATCCTCCAGCTGATAGCCCATAGCAGATACCTTTTCCTGCTGGGGGAGAGCCACATCCCTGATGAATGCTTGTGCAAATCCTTCTTGTTGAGGGCTTACAAATTTAGGGATGCACAGCTGAAACAATATATACTCACCTATACAGACGAGGTTCTTGATATTCAGATTCCAAGGCCTGAAGGGACTGTTGTGACATCTACTTTGATGTCCTGTATTATACAGATTATAGAACGACCCCAGAATTTGCCAGATTCAAACAGTGACTCAAACTCAGGCAAAATATCACTTAATCTTTCCGTGCCTACCACTAAAAATAACCTGTTTAATGCAATGAGTTGGTAGGAAGTTGCTTAGTTACATCCCCAGACCATTCTGGATCTCAGCTGTTTATTTTTATTAAAAGTCCTTTGCTATGGGAGAGGAAATAAAGTCTCTCTTCTCGGGAAATCCTAAGGGGGTCTTAGAAATGGCCACAATTTGCAGGAAATGTTACTACTTGAAGATTGAGAAATGTTTTTCCAATGCGGCAGAAGCAGCTGTGCTAAGCACCAGGAAGCATTCCATGAACCAGTTTGAAAACCAATATACTGAACGACTTAAACAAATGATTAAATACAAAAGGACAATTTCAGATACTTTAGACCATTTTTAATTTCTTTTGTTCATGAAAACATCATTCTACCCAGAGATGATTCTCCTCTTTTCCACTGAATAAACTGTGATTTCCTCTTGAAGTTTTTATGAAACAAACCGGCATGACTCAAACCCTTGTATTTGCTGCTTAAGATAGAAACGTTATTCATGTAGTCAACATAGCTCTTGGGAATAATTAACTTTTTGCTCACTTTGCAGTAGCCAAACAATATTAACACTGTCACAGAGGCTATATTAAGAAAATTCTCCATGACTCTAATACTACAGTGATGGGCACTATAGAAAAATTATAGATAGTAAAAGAGAGTGTAAAAATAGATTAGAGGATATTTCCCACCAGATTATAAACATTTTAACGCAAAACAGATGTTGCATCTGAAATCTTTGACAGTATCATTTTAAAAACAAGAACATTTCACAGAGAGGTTTTCTTTTTTTAAAAAAAATGCTAACTGCATTTATCAGTATTTCTTTATGAATAATTTTTTATCCTTATATAATTAGTTGGTGACAACCAATTATTTTGAGAGAGACACTAACACATAAATGTTCTTCGTTGATATTACTACTGAGAGTTATCTGATGCCACTTTAACCAACTCAGAAAAAAAAAAAGAAGCAAGTTTCTTGTGAATGATGCAAAGATACCTTTATATTCTTCTGTTAGGAACCCCACACTTTCCCTTAACATTTTTCAGTGTGATTTAAAAATACAGACTTAAAAATCACATTTCTATAGGGATTTTGTTCCCCTACTTTAGGCCTCCAGTCCCACAACTCACTGTGCAGAGGTGCAACTCTGTATCTACAGTTATACTGACTTGAATGGGGCTGTGTGCTGGCACACTGGTGTGCCCACATGCAGCGAACTGGGCCAATATTAACACTGTAATGGATATTGATAGGCTAAAATGATCTCTCTCATAGTTAGTTTGTATATTTGACAGCCTCTTCCTTATAGTCAGTTTCATTGCTTCCACAATGTAGTCTTCAAGGCTCTAATTCTGGTAAGCACTTAAGCATGGTCTTAACACATCTATCAGAATCAAGTACATACTTAAGTGCTTTACTGAATTGGGGCCTAAAGGTCTGACTTGTAGAAGTTCCAGGTAACCACACAACTCCAGCTGAAATCAACAGGGGCTGTGGATGCTAAACACTTCTGAAAGTTAGTTATTCTTGGTTTGTGTGGAATCTATTGTGATTTCTCATATTAGTTCAGAAAGCATCTACTATTCAGATCTTCACCTTACTTTCTCATTTTAAGGGTAAGTGATAATTTAGTACAGATGACTGCAAGAGGTGTGTTTATCAGTCACTATACTATTACCATAAAAAACAGCAAGAAAAAATAAAAAGACAACTCTGTATAAAATCTTATATATATAAATATATAGGGGAGCAGAAAACCCAACTCCTCCTCCAACAAGTCAGCAGACCTTGAAAATATAAGATTCCTCCCATTTATTTTTTATCATCATTTTAGGTTGTCTACTACATCATATCAGGGTAAGAAATTTCTCCTCTTATGTGCATATGTCCCATTAATGGGTTCATATGTACATATATTAACTCATTATGTACATTACACAAAATGGAGTTGCTATAACAGATTGCCCATCTGTTATTTGTAATGAGAACTAAGCAGTTTTGTGGTCAGGAAATAAGTACATATGGCTTGCTAAAGGCAAGTTTTATTTATTTTTTTATGAAAATGGTGAAAATGAATCAAGTATTAAAAAGATTGTTCTTGTGTTTCCTATATATATACTGGTCAGTCAGGTCAACGGACTGGGCTGAGGGCATCATAGAGTCTCTGTGCAGCCAACTCCACCATTTCCCGAAGGGATTCATCATCTTCATTTCCTGGCTCACATTCAGCAGTCTGGAAGAAGAGATGTGTGTAATCAAGGAGTCAGAATCAAACAGTCCTGTAAATTTACCTTTTTTTAAAAAAATTCTAAGTAAAGCCAATTAGGAGAAGGAATAGTAGATAACAGTCTAAGCAGCAATAAAACATTTCCTACAGTGGTGAAGCAAATTGTAAGGAAAATTATCAAGAGATTTCAGCTGCATTGCAGTCTTTTAAGCAGTTTGGCTACACATAAGATAGTTCAGCAAAAGATTTACATCAGTCTTGCTGAGAAACAACAAAACTAGATAAAAGTTTGTGCTTGATTAGTCATTAATTTTGGAATTATTGAATAGTAAGTCTAGTTTTGTGAACTAGATTTGGTTCAAAATCAAGTCTGAGTCCAAGTGGCACCCCAAAGTTTTTAACTTAATCTGTGACCTCATCTGCACTGTACTAAGTTATTTTAGGTAGAAGCTTGGAAACAATATAGAGTGCCAATCAACACCTCTGCTGTAAATAATTCAATTTTAACCCACTCATGGTCACCTGGGCATTCAGAAAATAAAGTTTATTTCAAAATAAAATCCATTGCCTCTTTTACTCATTAAAGCAATTCATTTTTTTATTGAGAGGCAAAACATCTATGTATACTTGAAACTTGCCAATTCACCCACGTAGAGAAGCCCATTGACAGCAGTAGCTCTTTGACTCATGTAACTAACAAATATTTTTGGTGGGTCTTGTGGTTCTTTTAGTCTGAAAGACACTATTTACTCCCTTCTACTCTTAACTTGTCTCCTTTCTGGACAGGCACCCCAGCCAGGAGGTCAAACAAAAGCTCCACCTTAAAAGCAGATGAAAATGATGGTTGGATGATCCCTCTTCTGCAGCAAAGTGTAACCTTGAACCAAAACCCATCTGCCGAGCAACATCCCTGTGCTCCACTAAGCCAAGATGCAAAAACCAAATGCTATGATCCATTGTGCACAAATCTGAACCCAACCCTACGTAACATTTAGTGTTTTTCTTTTTTGTTAAATCCCTGCTTTTTAAAATAGAAGCTTTTGGCAATTATCCATTTCTTTATGGTTTCTTAGTGCTGATTAAGGTGAATCACTCAGGCACTTTTAGTTCAGGAGAAAGGAGAGACTACGTAGAGTATATAACTATACTGGCAAATCCTCCTAGTGTAGATGTAACTTATACTGGCAAAAGAGTGCTTTGGTTGGCATAGCTTATACTGGTTCAGTGCATGAAATAAGATATAACGTCAAAAGGACTTTTATGCCAACATAACTGTGTCGACACTAGGGCTTTTGCCAATATAGAAATGGGGGGGGAGGGGGATGAGAGAAATCACATCTCTCACCAACATTACTATATTGGCAAAAGTTTCTAGAGTACACCTGGCCTGGTACAATGCCACTGAAGTCAGTGGTGTGTACACCAGTATAAATTATATAAAATACAATACTTAAATATATTTTGATTAAGCAGTAAAAGTTTCTCTCTAAGCTTCTGGTACTTTTGTCTCTTCCCTCTTCCACATGGTCTAAACAATCTGGGGCAGGGACCATCTTTTTGTTCTGTGTTTGTACATCACCTAGTACAATGGGGTCCTAATCCATGTCGGGGGACCACTAGCTTACAATACTGGAGGATATTAACCATTTATTTCACCACAACGTTGTTCTAATCATCAGGTGTACATCATCTTCCTAAAACCAAGTTTCAATACATTCCAGCTTTACCTCTTAATCTAACTGATAAATAGACAAGATATTTCACTCTCTCTGTGGGCATCGCTGATTTTGGATTTAGTGACTCAAGGATCAAGATGGGCAAATCTGCTTTGCTTGGCACATTTTCTACTGGATGATTGTTTGCCTTTATTTAGACTGGAGACTATATTTTAAGAGTCTAAAAGTTCTAAATCAGTAAGTTATATCAGTTATTCTATCTCTACCATCTGTTTTTATACATTTTTATTTAATTGCAATTTTACTTATAGCAAGTACGGTTGCTACAAAGAAAAATATTGAAAGTTTCTCTTTCAAAAGCAGAAGAATCAAATGTTAGTTTTTTTCCCTGAAAGATTTCTGAATAGGATTCATCTGTTGTGATGCTGCGTATCAAAATATGTCCCATAGCAAGTGGTACACAATATTCATGGAAACATTACCATTACACATCAGACTTTAGAGCTCCATGAGACAGATATTTTGTCTTTTTTTGCCTATTCGCTCCTATAGCGCAATTCAAATAATATCAATGAATTTAACTATACATACCCGTGTGTCCAATGAAATATTTGCAGTCTTTCCATCCACTGTGACACTTAGAACAGAGCCATCTTTTGCACTAACACAGTCCTCTCCAAACATGTCCCTAAAAGAAAGGCCTATAATTGTAAAAACATAGCTAAATAGCAAACAAGTTTTTCTTTTTCTTTTTTTTTTTAAATTATCTTTGGATTCCAGACAGATTCTGTTAGCATGGTATCTGGTTTCAGTCACTGACTGGGTTACTTAACTTTAAAATTATAGATGACAAATACTGACCTCAGTTGTTATTAAAGTGGATATTTAAACAACGTTAAGGATTTTACTGAAAAAAATCTGTTAGTAAGTAAGGGCCAAAAGTCCCTTTGACTTCAGCAAGTGCAGCTTCCCCTTCTCCTCCCCGCCCCAAGCTTCTATGGAACAGGGAACAAATGTCAAGGCAAGTCTACCAAAAATATAGATATTACAGGATTTCAAAATACAGTATGTTAGTAAGAAGGGATTGTGATGGATATTGCAATTCCATGCAATATCTTTGGGGACCATATTGCATCACTGTGGACCAAGTATTGTATGCAACTCCAGTGCGAGGGTTATCACAGCTCCTTCAGGAACCAAAACCTGTGTGTGTGTATGTCTGTGGGGGGGTGGTTAAGGTGAATTACTCAAGTTGTAAATACCCCCAAATGGTCCCACCCCCTGGGGAGTCTTGCATATACTGGTTCACAATAGGTTTCCCAGAGACCAACAGGCAAAGAAAGAACTTTTCACAGAAAAAGGCTGCATTTAAACTGACCAAGGCCTTCTTTCAGATCCAGCAAACAGACAGGACCTTCTGTCCAAGGAGGTCCCAACCCTTCCGAAAGGGTTGGAAAGACAGATGGGTGACTTCTGGTAAGTTTTTAGCATGTGTATAAGAACTTGTATTGTTTTGATAGGTTTTCTCTAACGTTTTTAGCTTAAGAATAAACATGCTAACTCAGAAAGAGCCGTGTGTTAATTTGTAACTGCTGGCAATACACTGTTCATAGCCCTCAGAAAGCCCAGGAACTGGCCTTTAGGCAGACTGGCTTGCTGGGGATATCAATGTCAAGCAGGGCACTGTGGAGCCTTAAAACCCCAATCAGAAGGGAGTAGGACAAGTGTCCCCCTGCCCAGAGACAGGCAACAGCGGGAGACCTGAGACCTGTCTGGGCAGTCCTGAAATGGACCACCGAAGGGGGAATATAGGTGCAGTTACCCTGAAACTGTGACAGTGATGGCTTGATTTTCAGGGGTTCTGAGTACCTACAGCTCTCATTGAAGTCAATGGGAAGTACAGATCCTCAGCATCTCTAAAACAAATAAATATCACGCCCTTGGTTCAAAAAATTTAAATGATAAGAAAAAAATATCCTGAAACAGTCTGTTAGGATATTGCAGGATTTATTACCTTTTATCCTTTGGTTTACTTAATTATTGAGATTCATAGAAATGAAACTGATATAAACCTCTGCAGCCTTTTTGAATTACAGTACATGCAAACAACGAAATGGGCAAAATGTAGGAGAGAACTGTGTTTCTTTAAAGGCCATATATTTGGTGGCCATATATATTATGCTAAAATCATCACATTTGCATGGCAAACAAATAATGTTTCTAACTGACCATTTTCAGTTATTAATAATATGACAAGCCAACTTACTGAAGCATGATCTCCATCCTTTTGCTAAATACATCCATATCTACTTTTTTGGAAATCTTATGCACTGCAGCTGAAAAAAATAAAGAAGTCAGCATTAGGTTTTCATTGACATTTGCTTGTGTTGTATTTTCCTCTTGCAAATGTCTACCATTACATATAGTTAATTTACAAGTCGTAGTTCCTAAAAGTCTGCATAGTTTTCTTTATGAAAATTTATAATTGAAAACAAAAATGTTTCATGAAATACTAAGAAAAAAGTTGCATTTTAAAGGAACAGCTTAAAGATCATATTTGAAACAAGTTCCTTTACTTCTGTTACTAAATTCATCAGCCTATTCAAAGAGTAAGAGTTTTACAAGTCTAATTTTTACTTATTTCTATTTACTTTTCACTATTTATACTGTTTGTTTACTTTTTACATTTCATTCAGTTGGGTAATGGCAACAGTTTCATTTCCGTTTATAATCTGCTTTGCTTTCTGGTTTAATAAATTAGGACAATACTTCACTCTCTTAAATGGCAAAAACTTCTTTAACGCAGTTAAGATTGCCCTTCCAGTATCTTATTAAGTGCAAGAAAACTCAAACTTGTGAAAACCAGGAAATAGAGTTAACCACTGGGAATTATCTGCATGTAATCCAGCTGCATTCACTGTGTTAGGTGTAGTTACATTGGGGGGGTAGCTCAGTGGTTTGAGCATTGGCCTGCTAAACCCAGGGTTGTAAGTTCAATCCTTGAGGGGGCCACTTAGGGATCTGGGGCAAAATTAGTACTTGGTCACTGCTAGTGAAGGCAGGGGGCTGGACTCGATGACCTTTCAAGGTCCCTTCCAGTTCTAGGAGATAGGATATCTCCATTAATTTAATTTTATAGAGGAATTAGTTGGAACAGCTTGAAAAGAGTTGTGATTGTGGTCTGAAGCAATCTGTGGGACTGTGTCCCGCTGGGAGTGAATATGAGCCCCTCTCTCTCCTTGACCCGTGTGTGTGTGTGTGATCAAAGGAAAGAAGCAAGTGTATGCCTTGACAGATCCAGTATGCATATTTCAGCAGTGTTGTGTAGGCTGTGCCATGGGGATTGTCAGCAGTTAAGTGGAAGATGAGTGTGGTCTGTGAGTTTAATGAAGTATAGCGTTAGATGACATTGGTGCATAAGGTGATAGGTTTGTAAAAGGAGCTGAAGGGGTTGTAAAAGTTAGCAGATGGGGTTTCCTTTCTGGGGCATAGGAAGCTCCTGTGCAGTACAGTGCAAATGCAGAGTGCAAGTATGTTTTAAAGTTGTACTGGGGCATTGCTCAAAGAGGGCAGTGTTAAGGTAAAACAGAATAGCATCTATTATTTTAAAAAACAAAACAAAAACCTACACATAGGTTGTAAATATTACATTTTGTACATTTCCTCCTTCCCCAAGGACCAAAATTTTGGTCCAAATTACGTGACTATGTCCAAAATTGGGGACCAGATCCTGCTCTCAGATACACACACAGCTCTCATCAATTTTCATAGATGAGCAAGAGCATATGAAGGCAGAATTTGGTTTGGCCCTTAATGTGAAGAAGAATGTTTGTGTTCCAAGCATAAAGGTATGTATTGGCAAAGAGTATATATATAGTACAGACCACAGAGGATATGAGAACTTTTAGACTATTTTTGCCAATGTGCATTACTGTTATTTATCCAACTTTAAATTTCTACTACCATCATGCTGCACAGTCCCCATAAATGTTCATCCTCTTGGAGTGTCACACCATTCTTCATACTTTCTACTAACTGAAAACAACTTCACCAGTACATTTCAATCCATCATGTAGTCCCTGTTCCAGTTCATGAATACAATAAAATACAGGCTCATATATGAAACTAGTCATAAGACACCACCACTATTAGTCCCAGCAAAGTTGCTTTGTTACTTGAGCTAATCAGCAACCTCACATCCAGCATCTGATACAATAATTCTGTTATGACCTAGTAATGCTATTTGGTTACTGATGTCAATGGGTATATATCTAAAACTAGGCAAAATACAAACACTACTAAACAGGACTTTCAAATGAGAGGCTAAAATAAATATTTAGATGTGGTACTGTGAATCACTTACAATGTTAAATTTTGCTTTCTTTTAGCTTTGTACATGTAAACCACTTCATCTGTTCTGTAATAATATGGCTGTAATTTTTCCATATATTAATGCACAAGTTGCCATTTACATATAAAAGAATCCAATTAACCAACAATGCAAATCAAATCAGTTTTGTTTTTAAACAGCAAGTCTGTTTGCTCATTAATAAGTGTTTTGCTTCATAATGAAAATAAATTTATCATAATGTAAAAAGTCTGCTAAGATTCTCAACGGCAGAGATGCTAAGGAGTATGCTACAATTAAATACACACAAATTAAATGTAATACCTTTCTGTATTTTGGGATTTGACTGAACTTCCAGGATCACTGTTGTTACAGTGTCTGCATACATATCATTTGCAGGATTTGCCACCCACTGAAAAATAATAATAATTAATAATAATACTCTGGCAATAGCATAATCTGGACTGAATGAATAATACAACATAAAAATGTCATAACAGCCATGAAATTCTCTTGACTCTATACTCTGATTTGTGCTGAAGAGGCTAACTTCCATAGCCTTGGATACATTTTGCACTATATTAATTTTAAAATAAATATAACTTTGTGAATTGAAAATGGAGTCACCTAGGAGTTCTCCATTCCCCACGATGACACATTCTCGGATTCCAGAGGCTCCTTCTCCTTTGTTTTCACTCTCTTTGGACACACTAGAGGGATTACTATCAAACGATCTGAGACGCTTCTTCAGGAAATGAACATAGTCTTGGCATTATTTTCAACTACTATTTGCCAGGGAGAATATGGCACTGGGTCTGAAATTTGGACCACTATAGAATTACTCTATTACTTTTAAAGCATTTCTACAGTGCTAGTTAATGACTAGCACTGATAGGCAAGTGCCTCCTCAGAAAGGTGTTAGTAAAGTTTCTCTCTAATACTAGTGGCAAGAACAGTGATGCTTACACATCAAACCTCCTGGGGTATCTAACTGCAGTGAAGAAGTGAAATAAACATTTTAAAATGACACATATCAGAGTAAGATGATCACTGAAGGAAACTTTACCAGTGACCTTACACCTTTAACTTGATACCCAGCACAAATAACTTAATGATCTCTCATTTAACTCAGCACCAAAGCCACTGTCCGTGACATTGGTTTCTACAAAACAGGGAATGGAAATTTTCTCTCTCCTCCTTTTCACACTTACCTCAAGTACCACCATGCCAGGTTCCTGGATCACAGTAATATTTCTGAAAACCTTCAAGGCTGGCTTTTGCTGGATTTCAATTTCCTCTACATCACCTACAATGTGGCAAAAATTGCTTAATGAGAGCAAATTACATAGCAACAAAAGTTATTATAAATCAGAGTACCTATATTTGCACAGGAAAATATATCTGGTTTAAACAAATGCTGAAGGATTTAAAACCCTTCTATTTCAGTGGGGTTCTCTGTTTTAGAGTGTGTGGGCCATATATATGCAATCCATTTCTTCCCCCTCAAACACATACTCCTCCACACACTCCATGACACTTTTTGGCTTTTTAGTGTGTAATACTGGCCATATTAGCTGTTCTAGTTGATATGTTTTAATAGTGCAGTGCATTAACTAAAGCACACCAGTAGAAAAAAGCAGCTTAGGGCTAAATTCACAAAGAAAGTAGGTGTAGCGATGCCACCTCCCTCATAACTGGTTCAAAGTCCCTCCTTCACCTGAAGGGGAGAAGGGATTTGAACTCTGATCTCCCACTTCTCAGGTGTGTGCCCTAACCACTGGGCTATAGGATATTCTGATGTGGAGCTACCTGAGGGCTAGTCTACACTGGCAGCACTTTAATGTGGCTTGTGTGGTCGTGGCAGAGCGCTGGCGGAGAGGTCTCCCAGCACTCTAAAAAACCCACCTCCACGAGGGGTGTAGCTACCAGTGCTGGGAGCGCTATTACTTGTCTTCTCCTCTAGGTCTGAACTAACTGATTGTTTAATAATTTGTTCCAGTATTTTTCCACATATCAAAGCTAGGCTGACTGGTCTGTGATTTTCTGGGTCTTCCTTTTTCAATATAGCTACTGTTTTCTCCAGTCCTCTGGGACTTCACCCATCCTCCATGAGTTCTCAAAGAAAATCATTAATGGTTCAGAGATTGTGTTGGCTAGTTCTTTAAGTACTCTTGGATGAATTTCATCAAGCCGTGCCAACTTGAATACATCTAACTTGTCTGAGTATTCTTTAACCTGTTCTTTCCCTATTCTGGCTCAAGGCCCTTCTCCCTTGTTGTTAATATTAATTGTATTAACTATCTGGGCACAATTAACCTTGTTAGTGAAGACTGCTAGAAAGATGCTAGATCTCACAAATACCAAGTTTTATAACCTGTGTAGAAAACAACACATTGTAAGAATATTTTCTTGTGTAAAAAGTAATGTATGGAATTGTAAAGTAGCCAAGCAAATAGTAAAGTGGCCTGGACAGCCTCAGAATTAAATGAATGTAAATCATGCAGTCAGATACAACAAACAAAGGTTGAGATTGTCAAAGAAGTCTAGGAGATTTAGACACATCTTCCATTATTTTAACTCAAATATTTACAATTAAATAAACAATCTGCTTCTATCTTTGTCTTCTAAAAAAAAATTAGACTTTAAGGTTGACTGATTCTTTTCTCAAGAGGAAACTAAGTAAATGGTGAGGTATATGACTATCATTTTTAGCCCATCCCAGTGGATGTACAATACACTTACTAAGATGCCAAGGAAGAAAAAAAAATGATTTTCTTTGCCCTTGTTTTATACCCATTTCTCATTCTGGAGTGTCTCAGCAAGCAGCATCCAAAAGGCAGGACTTAAAATTTGCTCACTATTTCACTGACAATTTGGGAAGGTGTGCTTCCTGTTTTGGTTAATCACTTCTTTCCCAAATACTTATGAACCCCAGGATCAAATTCCTTAAGCTTTTATACATATGTTGTCTACAAAGTTAAAGAAAAAAAGCACTAGAAATACAGACTAACACATCAGAAGGAGGCGCCATATAGTTGGATGGTGGGTCAGTGCTTGTTGCGCCTCTGAAGCCGGGAGAGGGAGAGTTGTGGCAACTGGGAGGCAGGGCAAACTTGCCACCAGTTTCAGGCAGGTTGGTACTCGGCATGGCTCAGCCGTGCCTCTGCTGCCATTACCTGTGCTACTGTGGTTACATTACTATTTATACTCATGCTAGCTCACTGCACACTAGTAGGGGAATCACATTACTGGCTTGCAGTGTAGAGACAGCCTCGGAGACGACTTCTAGCGGCGAGAGAAGGATGCCAGTGAGAATCTAACAAAGCTTGTGAAAATTTGCAACAAATTATTAATAGCTTAGTTAGTAAGAGGATAGCAGAATTTACCACTCAGATTTCCCCAAGAAATAGAATTAAAACAAAACAAAAACCTTTAAAGAAATGGCAATAGATCTTGAACATCTCTTTTCAAATGCACACACCTGTCAGTTTCTGTAGCTGGTAATAAAGCAGATTGAAAGGGCCAGAATACGGAATGGCTTGTGTCTGTGTTACAGTGCTCATAGCCAAATCAGTGTAATCTGAAGGAATTAAAAAAGAAAAGGAAGTTAGCCCTTTAAAAGATACTTTCTAAAAAATAGATTTTTCAGTGCTGAGAAATGGTGGCTATTGTTGGTTCCAAAAGTTTACATACAGTTGGCAGAAAACAGAAAAACAAAACAAAAAACCCAGATGCAGTTTACAAGAAGAAGATTGGGTCTGTAATTAAGGCATGGGCAATGCCCTGTATTTTATGTGGCACATTAGATGTAAATTATGCAGCAGGGATGCACTGTCTCCTACAAGTTCCCTTGTCCTCACTGTCCTATTCAATCAACTTATTGTTCCTTGTATTATTTATTTTGAGAATAAATTTAATTCAAATCAGGCTTTCTGCACATTTTAAGTTTTCAATTTGCTGAAAATTTTTGTACTGGAAACTAATAAATGCATTTTAGAAGCTGTCATGGGAAAGCTTGCTTCGACAACTGGCCAGGGCCCACCTCCACCATCTATGGTATTTTTGGCACCCATACAGGAATGGGAGGTGGTTTTGGTTTTTGGTACCAGGGAGGGAATGCATTTTTTTCTCTCTCCGTTTTTGGGCAGGGACAGAGGAAGGGTTTGAATTCCTTGTTTCTCACTCCAGCAACCAACGATAGCAACTAGTTGCCCTACTGCCCCGCCTTAATATCTACCTCCAAATCCAACTATGACAAGTAAACATATTAGTTTGATGTTTCTGCTAATGCGATCAGCTGTGAAATTGTTGAAGGTGACAGACTTCACCCACTGAAATGAACGGAGCAGTTAACTTCGTAGGTCTCAACCTCGTTTCAGACTTTCTGCAAATTCAGGTTTGAGAAGTTGTTCTGAAAGCTGTAATTGTTTGTTGTTGATTCTATTTATGCACCATTCCTTGCATCGTACCAAACCCAAACTTCACAACGTTGTCCAGTTATACACAATGAAAACTCAGATGTGTGGCAGGGCAAGTGGTGCATAGGTTAAGGCCATACAAAAAACAAAAACAAAAACAAAAAATGCTGGTCTTTAATACATAGATTCAGTCCAAGGCTTAAGGTTACCATCTGCCATTGCAGGAGGGAAAGGAAAATAGTGGCAGAAAACTTGCAAATGCCAGTGTTCTTTACCCATAAACCCTCTCTATCAGTTTGAATGGTCTCTGACAGGTATTTCATATTACAAACATTCCTGTACTGCTGTAAATAACCCATATCAAGCAACTTTTCCCCACACTGAGCCTAAATAAAAGTTTAAAAATTGATGTCAGCCAATTACTGATCACACAGAGATTGTAGAAACATAATGCATCAAATATAAGGTCCTATACATCTTTTGCCTTTAAAACAGGAAACTCAGATTAGTTACTGAGCACGACAGTATGTCATCTTCACTTACTTGAGAGGTCACATGGAGAAAGGATGTGATAGTTAAAGTTTCTTTTAACCAGGATCCCTGAAACGCGCTGTCCTTGCTCTGGCTTTTTATCTGCTAAAAACCCCATCACCTGTCGAAAAGAGAAAAATCAAAATTGTTACAGGGAAAACTGAAGCTGGGTGGCTGGAGGTTAACTCTGCAGATGAAATGCAGGCTCCTTTTTAAACAACTGAAGATGATATCACCACTGGAAGCTCACAACATGGCCAAAGGATACATATAAAGTAATCTTTGATAGCAAGCACATTTCAAAGGCACAACACAACAGAGAGATTTGGAGAACAGAATGATATTCAAATCTTGTGACATATTTCATTTACAACAGCTGTCATATAGAACATACATGCATGGTCTACTTAACACACAAGTGATGAGAAGTATATATATGGTCAACTGATTCCCATAAAGAATCAGAGCTGCAGACTTTCTAGTTTCTCAGCCAAAGCAAGCGACATCATAAGTACTATCAACACATTTTTCATCTCCTTTGTTTATGGTGTTTGGTGTCACTAACTGGCAGAACAACAAGGAAGCCTGTGGATCAGATTTCTCAGGCTCTTACTATGGTATTTTTATTACAATTCAACACCAATTATATCTTAAACAGCAGCCATATATGCTTTTCCACTTCTGAAATCTTACAAACAAGCTTCTGACTTTTAGCATAACCCTTGCAGGTAACTATTATGTCCTTCAAGAACAGCACAATGTGTATTATGATGCAAGTTTTAGGACTGCACCTGCTAGAAAGGGATGCTGGAAATTCATAGATACAGAAGTCCAGAGATTACCTTCACTATTATAGATTCTCTGTACAAACTAACGTACGTTATATGTCATTACCTTCATTTTCTTTCTATATTTTCCTAATTTAGATTGTAAGCTCTTCAAAGACAAGAACCTTGCCTTTCAAAAAAACCATCTCTAAAGTGCTGTGTGAGTGCAGGGGTTTGTATAAATATCTACTACCAAAAAAATAATAATATACCTAGAATCATACAGATAACCTTTAAGTAGACATATTCTATGAGGATTATTTCCAGAAGAGCATGCATACAAATAATGTATGTGTGCATATTGAGTATACGCAATATACTTCACCCACCTCTGAGTCTAGAAATACTTGGTCAACCGGCTGGAAGAGGTCAATTGATCCTGCCCCATGGAAGTCTATGTGATTTTTGCCATTGATTTTGTTGGGAGTAGGATCAGATGCTTAATGAATACCATTTACTCATTTTTCAAAAACTCCTACTTTAAATCTTTATGTAACATTTAAAAAAAATTAAAGGCTGTATTCAGCAGAGAGAAAGTTGGTTATATAACAATTTCGGACAAACTATCAAAACAGTGTCTACAATAGATTTTTTGGGGGGAATAAATGAAAAATGCTGATTGATGAATACATTTTTCTATATGTACCACTGTAAGGTCACTTGTGCACAGTTGCTTTCAGCTAGTCCAATATTCACAGCTTTTATTGCAAGATTTAACATTGCATCAAATAAAGTTGTCATTTGTCATAACTCCCTTCATTCTGCAAGAGAGTCTAGAACACTGGAGATTCATTAACTGTCAAGAATACCTACTATATCCAAATTTAAATCTTTGTTTTTCAAGAAAGATCTTTAGGTAAAATATATTATCTTTGGATTCCCTTTGTAGTTTCACTATCATGTTCCAAAAAGCAGAAAAAGTAACCAGTGCATATAATATCTTCTGCTGGATAATCCCATTTTTAACATGTGTCATCCCATCTCTAAAGTATCTAGAGATGGGAGACATTCAAGAATGTTAATTTTAAGAATGGACTCTGAATGGAGTCAGCAAGTGTTATTTAATCCAGCCAAAATATATAGTGGTTTATTTTTTCTCTCTCTCTTTTTCTGTATTTTTTATATTACACACACAGTGTCTTTTTGAGGTGTGTGGGATTTTACTAATGGTTTCCTAAATTGCAAATGAAATTTGTTACATCATTCATTCCATAAATGTCAGTGACCTGACACTACAGAGATTAGTGTACTATTCTTTGTTAAGAGATTATCTAGGGCTGCTGTCCTGGAACACGTTCCATATGGAATGAGATCAAGAGACTGAAAGCATTGGCAGACTTGTCCGTATCAGCACAGAGTGGCAGACTGAAAAAAAATAGTGTTTACACTATGTCCCTCTCATAATATACTGAAGTCGTCCAGAAACACAATCTGAAATTGATTAAAAGCAGGCATATTCTTGAAGGAAA
The DNA here is from genome assembly GCF_028017835.1 of Emys orbicularis. NCBI lineage: Eukaryota > Metazoa > Chordata > Testudines > Emydidae > Emys > Emys orbicularis. The sequence continues at coordinate 33,823,592 of NC_088685.1, forward strand.
AACATAACCCTCATCAAAGATGTGCTATGGTTAAGAAAACATCAATCGTATACCTTGGCAAGTTTCTCTCCTCTGAAGTTTAATGTCACAGCCTCAGTATTCCTAGGATTGTGAACTTCTATGTGAACTTCATCATTATCCTCATATTCTCGTATCAATGCTGCTTTCAATCTGGCCATTTCATTCTGCTCACCATGCACTAAAATCTACAAGAGACAGTTTCACACTTAATAAGGGGTATGCTCTCAAAACAGGTGCACTTTATTAAATAAATCATCCAAGAACATTGCTGCTTTCCTGTGCATCATGTTTAAAAATATATATAATTGTCTTGGGCCACCAATATAGGTAATGTCAACTGTACTACACTGTGGTCAGTTCCACATTTGCCTTTGTATTCTATCCATTATAGTTTGCATTATAAAAATGCACAGATACCACGATGAGTGCAGGTACAAAAATCTACATAGATTTCACTTATTTTAATACATGGACTAACTGCTAGTATTTTGTTATGAAAAAGGAATTTATAAAGTTCTTCAGTTTAACTAGAAAAGTCACAGTTAGCCATGTTTATATACATTTGTATGCAAGGCACACGTATGCATATATATTCATGAACTGCTCATGAATTTAAACTTTAAACTTCATTAACATTAATAAGCTTATAAATATCTCTGCCAAGTTCAGCTTCCTTTTCTTCTGCTTCTCCCTTTCTTGAGAGGAGCTGCTGGCACAGATATTCCTTTTCTCCCTATTTTAGGTTCCAAATTCTACTTCTCATTTTCAAAGCACCCTATAACTCTGTCCCTGCTCTCATCGCCTCCTGCTCCCAGTGCTTTGCTCAAGCTTCTCCCTGACTGTTCCCCTTGTCTTCATTGGCATCGCTACACCTCCTTTCGCATTGCCCTGGTCACTTGGAACAAACTCCATCGCAAATAATTTTTACTAAATAACCTCCTGCTTATTCTTCCAAAATACCTGGAAACCCATCTATTCCATGATTCACTTTGGCAACAGTGACTAGATGCCAAATTGTATTTGTTCTGTAGTGTATCTTATAAGTAGCCACATACATAGAACTTAACTGCCGCAACAGGGTATAGAGTAACCTCATCTCAGGGAAGTCACCACAACACATCCACAGCAGTGCTGCAAATCAACCAGGTATTTAAATTTTGCTGGTGTAGCATGGTGAGAAGTATTTTGCCTACCTTTGAAGCAGCAAGGACTGGGCACTGCCAGAGGCACTATACTAGATTTGATGAACCAATGACACAACCTATATTCCTAAGAAATAATGAACATGCACACTAACCACATGCGGAGGTTTCAGTGCCCTGATAAACTCGCTCGTTTGTTGGTAATCCGTGTGAGCAGAGAAAGAAATGTAGTCTACAGACATCTTCAGTGGGAGCTTCTGCCCTGACATAGTTGTGATCTCTTCAGGTTCAGACATTATGTGCTGTCACAAAAGAAAAGTACTCCTTTCAATAAACAAGGTATTTGAAAAATCTTCTACAATATAAACAGTTTTTCACTTTTCAGAACCAGAAAAATAACTATCTGCAGTTGGTTTAAGTGGTAAATAGTTAAACAAATATACATTATAAAATAGATACATTATACACACCTGGGATCAGTCATAAAAAAATTAAACACATACTTGCATCCTGTCCTTGCACAGAACATTTAGGACTGAACTTGGCCCTAATACAGATGACCATAACTCTCACTGAAATCAATACAAGGTATGTGTATCTATCTCCGATTGCAGAATTGGGTTCTGAGATCCTTTATTGATTGCAACTTCAAAGCAAGTGGAAGTGCTAGGTATCCCAATCTGATCTCTGATGTAAGTGGGAGTTCAGTCATTGACTCCAGTGGGATCAGGATAAGGGCAAAAAATTGAAAGACCACATGGGAGGAGTGAAGGGGAGAAGTATGTTAATCACACTTTCTTGGGACAAGCTACCTGCTAATTTTTTAATAGTATATGGAAAGATTTTTTCATTTAAGAATAGACTGTTACTGAAGATTGTCATCTTCAATTTTACTGGACATTTCATTTGTTTTTGCAGGGTACAATTGGCTTTGGTTGTATTCAGTCATCCATACATGACAACAAACTTATTGTTTAACAAGTTCAAATAAATAATCCAACCAGGGATCACTCCTTTTAACGTAACATATAAACTAACTACCATGACAGTCAAATGGTAATAACTCACCTTGGCAAGTGTTCCTTCAACACAGTACCCTGCTATTATTACTCCATTTCTCTTATCAGTACACCAGCTCTCAAACAATTCTCTGGATAAGCCACTCTGCATCATACCTGGGGAAGCCATAACGACACTGGGGCCAATGTCATCAAAGTGATCCATACTCTACAAAACAAAAAGCAAGAACATCAGTTTGTATAGTTGGTTAAAGTAAGTAGAGCCTGACTACATCCCCTGATCCACATGCAAAAAGATCACACTTCATCCTCATGGAAGTCACCTCTTTGGCAGCGTTCCTCCCACCTTTGCCCATAAAGGACATTTTATGGATCTCTTCAAGAAGAAAGAGTAAGGGAATGCTCCCCACCCCACCAAACTTAAGCATATCAGGTAGACAGATGAGATCGCCTCAGTACAACTACTGCTATTACTGTATGAAATAAGTAATTTATATATTTGAATATTTTACATTACAGAAGTATGGTTAGCGCTGCCTTATTTATTTATTTCAGATACACTCCAAAGAAAGCCTTATATTAGGCAAGAGTATGATTTTATATTTGTTCCAGAAACTAAACTTAAATCCCCCATAAACGTTCAGTTGAAGTACCTGTTCTAAGGTCAGACAAGTATAGCAGTGGCCCCACCACCCAAAGAGTACTACTGGGGGAATTCTGCGCCACTGCACAGAATTCATGTCCCCCGCAAATTTCTTTGCTTCCCTGCAGAAAAATGACTTTCTGATGTGGAAGCAAACGGAAGTCACAAAAGTGGTCATGCAACCCTCCCCAGCAGTATGTTTCAGGTGCCCAGGGCAGCCATCAGAGAGGTAAATCACTGTGGGGCAAGGGGCAGGACTGGGAAAGACCTGGCTGGTGGCTCCTACCCTGTGCCAGGCTCAGCTGCTAGTCCTGGCTGGGAAGGACGGGACTTCCTCTTCCTCTGCATGGCATCCAGCATCAGACCCACTCCCAGATTTCTCCCCTGGCTGTAGGAAGCTCTGCAAACTCCCCACCACCACCACCCCCGAGCTTCCTGCACCCATCGCTCCTCAGCTGCCGGGGGAGGGATCTCTGTATAGGGAGCTAACTCCCCCATCCGCCCAACCCCAGTGCATCCAGAATTTGCAGAATTTTAAAATATTGTGAGCAGAACTTTTATTTTTTTGGTGCAGAATGGCCTCAGGGGTAAAATAGGAGAGATCCCAGTGAAATGTAATGTTAGGCAGTGGGCATGCACTCAAGAGGTTAGCCAGAAAACCTTATAGGGAAGCCATACTTGGGATTTCTGTGGAAATTAAGCAGCATAGGCTGGATGTGCATAACCCATCCAGCATTACAGAATGGAGTTTGAAATAACAAAGGTATCATTAATAGGAGAAGGCAGATTTATACTGAAAGATTCAGTTATAAAACTCTAAATCAATCAAAGGCTTAAATTCCTAGGAAAGTACACCTACACACTAAACCTCATGTAAATGCAAAGTATTTGATACATCTTACTTCTGTCATGAGACACCCTTTATTTACACTCACCTTCAGATTACTAATGTGTTTGAAAACAAATGGATTGTTGATGTTGATTTGCTTGCGGATCTTGTCATTCATAGCATTTACATATGTCTGATACACTGCCATGCATTTCTTTGCCAAAGAGGAGGCATAGTATATTGGGATGTCATGGAGTTCAGGGTGATTCTGCCAGTATTCATCTAGAGGAAATTTTACAAGGCATAAATATATTAGCAGCTTCCAAACATGCTTTTTTCAGAATCAACATTATTTTATAAAGCCAGGTTTTCAAACATTTCCAGTGCTGTTAGAGACAGGAAATCAAAGTAATAAGAAATGTCAACATGCCTCTTTTGACCTTGGCTATTTAGGAAGGGGGGAGGGGAGGGGGAGAGAACAAACCTGAAAAAGAGTAAAGATAAAACAAATCACTAGACAAAAAAGTCAAATCTCAGTTTTTCTCAGTAGAAGACCAGTCAGACTCCATATAACCACCAATTTTCAACCACTGCCTGTAAATATGCATGATGTTACAGAGCATTCAATTCACTTTTATAACAACACTGTTTAAAGAGAAATTAGTTCTAGTGCATTACTGCTAATCAACAGGCTGGCATATCTGTGTCAAATGTTAATTATAAAAAACTTACAGCTAGCAACAAAATCTGTAGAGTCTTGTTAGTGAGACTTCATGATATCACCATTAAAAGTTCTTCAAGCCAAATTCACAGATGCATAGAGTTTACGGCCAGAAGGGACATTAGATCATCTAGCCTAACCCCCTGTATACCACAGGCCATTAAAATTTCACCCACTTTCCCTGAGCCCCAATTCTGCCCTAAGTTTCACCTGTGCAACTCTAACCCACGAGCCTAAGAGAGAGATATCTCTTGAAGAGATATATGGGGGGGGGGGGGGGGGCAGAGGGAGACTGGATAGGAGTGAGTTGTGTCTGGGTCATTGTTGCTAGCAGAGGTGCACTCCACATCCAGACGTTTCTGGAATTGGGTGTGGTAGTTTTTGGGTTTGCTCCAATACGTTCCCTGTTGCTGTGGTGGGACTCAATGAGGGCAAGCCGTCAGGGCTGCTGCTCTGCAAAAGGCCATGTGAACTCTGTGGGTTGGGAGAAGCTAAGCCCAGGAGCAGAAAGCAGGCTGATGTCCCTAACTCTGAAGCATTTTGCAGCAGGTTAGTGAGTGATATTGTTAACCCTCCAACAGGGAACCATGGGCAGGGTTAATTATAGAAAGGGAAAATTGGGAGGAAAAAATAATTTATTTTAATTGTATACTTTGAATGGTGTTTGATTTTAGCCAAACTGTTTTAGTTAAATTGTCTCAACTAGTATGATTCACCAACTTTTCTTTAAATGTGGAGAAAGTCATTTATATTTTACTATTCTTAGTTTTGTATTTTCTTGTAACAATTTTTTTTTTTTAAATCTTTTAACTGAGTGATTGATTAATCAGTTAGCTGACTGGCTAACAGTGATTTCAGAAGAGGAAGAGTCTGCCTGGATTCCAACTGAAATTCCTACAAGCAAGTGGAGGGAAGATGTTGCTTTTGATTCAGCAGACTATAGATTTGGTGATCAAAGCCTCTGAGACTCATGTGAACTAAACTAAGCTTTTGGGAACTCTGAGTTCCTTCTCACTGTGTTTCTGTGGGGATTGACCTGTTTAGATTTAATTTGTTTTTTTTTATTTATGTTTATGTATAATTGTGAAGATAATGTATGTGAATTATAAAATAGCCATGTCAAGCTGTAAACATTATTTATTATTATTAATTATGTTTCTTTATCATAACATTTATAAAGTTGGTACTTAATTAAGTTAATCCCTTTTGTTCTTTTTGGGACTTGAATGTGGGGAGGTTGACCCTGTGCATCCTTTCTGAAAATCCTTAGAGACTGAATTCTGGGTCTCCAGCTGCTTTTCTATGGGAGTTGAGTTTTTTTAGGCACTGAAGAAGGACAATGAAGTGAGCTCTACCCACCCAAAGGTTACACAACTATTGCCTTCCAATAGGCTTGAACAGGCATAAATATTGGGACTTATTGAACAGTTCTATTCAAGATGTACAACAGATTGCAGCTCACTCTCTCTAAGCTGTTTCTTTTGGAAGACTAACAGAAGTAGTAAAAACCCAACCTACCAAAACACAAAAAGAACCCCCCCCCCAATAAAACCCCCACTCATTTGGTTACTTGATAGCAGCAGCCATGACCCCCCCTCCAAAGACGTACAAGAAGCTGGTCTGCTGAGTAACAGGTATCACTTAATCACTTTTAAGAGTGGAACCCTATTTTAAAAGTTAGGATTCCAAGAAAAGCATTGATTGTACTGTAGAACAGTGGTTCTCAACCAGGGGTCTGGAGCCCCCTGGGGGGCCACGGGCAGGTTTCAGGGGGGCCAATGTTAGACTTGCTGGAGCCCAGGGCAAAAGCTGAAGCCCCACCACACAGGGCTGAAGTCCAGGGCCCTGAGCCTCACCACCCGAGGCTGAAGCCAAACTTAGCTTTGCAGGGGCCCCAGACAATTACCCTGCTTGCTACCCCTTAATGCCAGCTACGGCTTTTCTATGGAGAAAACCAGTTGCTGTGGCACAGGTGGGCCATGGAGTTTTTATTGCATGTTGGGGGGGCCTCAGAAAGAAAAAGGTTGAGAACCCCTGTTGTAGAACATAACAGGATATTCACAAAGAAAAATTTGGCCCAGGCACTTTCAACAGGTGGCATATTCCCCCATTCCCTCACTCGAAAACGAGATAAGGAACTTTTTAGAGCACTGAGAAATGTTCTTGGTGCTTTTACTATGCAGTTTGTACTGAGACACCTATTTAGGTTAAGAGAGAGAGAGAGAGAGAGAAAAACAGTTATACTGGTACAACCTTTAGTGTAGATGCAGTTACACTGGTATAAATCTGCCTTAAACCAGTATAGCTTATACAGGAATACCTATACTAGTATAAAGGACCTTTATATTGGTATAATTGCACCCACATTGGGGGACAGGGTGTGCTGGGGGGAGTTGTGAAACTTTTCTTTGTAGACAAGGCCTCACAGAAGAAGTCCGACCAGCTCCCTGCCATGAAACACTCACAATTTAAAATGTTAGGTGCAAAACAGCAAATAAAGATAACCCAAAAAAAGGGTAGGAAGGAAGGGGTTTGGCTGGACAAGAGTTACAATATGATCTCACAGTTGCAGCATATGCCTATCCTGATAGTGGTGGGTTTTTTGTTTGTTGGTTTGTTTTTAAAATATAGTAATTCACTTCTTGTAAGAAGTTTATGAGCATAAGAATTAGATCAGGAAAACAAATGGAGAGCCCTGGAGATGTAGCCATATCTGTGCAATTGCATTTTCTATACAGTGAGGCACCCCCTTGTGTGTCTAGTTTTAGTTGATGTATTTTCTTTTTTTATTTCTCTCTTTTTTAAGAGGCATACTAATGTCATGTATAGGAAATAGAGAACAAAGAACTACAAATTAATGGTCATATTAGATTTTTAAAATTTATATTTTAAATATCCTTTGTTACAACTCCCCCCCAAATATGACCAACTGTAACAAAATATATAAATAATGGAATTGTAGAATATAGAAAAATATAACTCATACCTAATGTACACCCATAGGCCTGAACTTCCAGTCTACATTTACGCAGATCAATAACTTATTCTGAGAATAAGCACCAGGTTTAAATGCTGAGCTGAGTTAAAATGGGCAGCAGGTTTAAAACAAATAAAAGGAAGTTCTTCTTCACCCAGTGCACAGTCAACCTGTGGAACTCCTTGCCTGAGGAGGTTCTGAAGGCTAGGACTATAACAGGGTTTAAAAGAGAACTAGATAAATTCATGGAGGTTAAGTCCATTAATGGCTATTAGCCAGGATGGGTAAGGAATGGTGTCCCTAGACTCTGTTTGTCAGAGGGTGCGGATGGATGGCAGGAGAGAAATCACTTGATCATTACCTGTTAGGTTCACTCCCTCTGGGGCACCTGGCATTGGCCACTGTCGGCAGACAGGATACTTGGCTGGATGGACCTTTGGTCTGACCCAGTATGGCCATTCTTATGTTCTGACTCCAAGAGACACCATCACGTATGTCAACAGGATTATCCACTTGTCTTAGCGTATGTGCAATGTGCCTCAGGTGGCACGTGACCAGGATTCATCACTGAATTTGGTCCAGTGGTTGGGTCATTAGCTTCCCCGGCTTGGGCCAGGTACTGACGGGAAATGCAATGTGAACATTGATCCATGCCCCCCGATCATCCACTGTGTGATCTCATACTCCTATTTTATAGCTTCTCCCTACGTGAGCTCTGAGTGGCTCAGTTTGCAAATTATGAATATGTATGACTCCCACCCTCCATGGAAACTTACTCTCCTACTCATGCAAAATCACTGATCTGCCCAGTAACTGCCAGCCTTTACTTCTGGATGGTTCTTGGCACTTTAAGTAAATGGCCTTGCTGTCTCCTTGCATGTGTACATAGACAGAGATAGAAACAGAAATCAATTAACGTCTGAACTGCCTCCCCCTCACTCTCTGAACAACTAAAATACTGCAGTGCAAGAGGCATGTGGGTAACCTGAGCAGAAGTCTTGGATTGTTGTTAGTTCTTTTGTTTTTCTGGACATGGGTGGGGGAATTATGTAACAAGGGAGAAGGAGCAGAAAGTGCAACCAGAAAGGAGCAACACTCGTTTCAAAGCAGGTCTCTGAGAAGAAGGGATAGCATTCTTCAGACTGTAGCCTCTAGTGTTTCAACATCTGAGTACTGGAGAAAAAAAAGCCTGCCATGGCTGCAGGCTATAGAAGACTATTTGGGGATATTTTCAAGAAATTCCTGTACCTCAAGGTAAAAAAGGAACAAGTGCCAAATGGAAATAGTGCAACAAGGAGACGCAAGGCCTGGCTGTCAGAATGAAACATTATGAAAAATGCTCCTCAGAAGGCCATGACTTTGAAGATGATATAGACATGTCTGAACAATTTGGATCAACTGGTTATTAAACTTATTTTTGCACCAGTCTTATGGACTGTCTATCATGTTTTACTATGCTAGCAACTGATAACAGATTATGGTCATACATTTGTGTTTTGGTTGAATAACTGATGAATTTCAAAATATTTGTGTTCAAAATATTAATTGGTATGTTATTTTGTTGTGGGTGCATTTATCAGTTACATTTTTACAGTTACTGCCAGATTTCTGAAATGATTTTTTATTGCTTAATATAATCAAATATCCTAGGTGAAGATTTCCTGATTGAAAGTGAAGTTTCATTATGCATTTAATAAATGTTAACATTTAAAAAGAATTTTTCAAGCTGTTTGGTATACTGCTGGTATAAGCGTTTAAACAGATTTAGATAATCCTTATGATTTATTAATTATATTCCCTATAAAACAGGGTTTAGAATAAATCAGACCATTTAAACAGTGTGCAAACAGCTGCAGTAGGAGGACTCTTTCACTTAATCTCATTTGCTTTAAAGCACTACACTGAGTAATGCTCAGCGAGAGAGACTTTTTTTTACCATTTTGTTTCAGGCTCCAGCTTAGACATAGGGGTTATGAACATCCATCATCTGCAATGTCTACAATTTCGAAGTCATGTGCTGCAACCACCAGCAGTGCCACAACTGAATATACTTCAGACAGTATTACCTCTATCAAAAGAAAGACTTTCCTCATCATCCAGTAAAACCATGGATGAGTTTGTAATCAGGACCAGAAAATTCCAGCAAGACTCCATCGATGAAAAGACCGCTCAGTTAATTTATTCAACAAATTCAAGCTTTCATCTTGTTCAGAGCAAATATTTCATTTTCATGATTCAATCATCATGACCAGGCTACACATCATCCAGCAGAGCAGACATTGCTGGAAGGTTGCTGGATACAGTGTGTGAGTGAAATTGAACAATGTGCAAAAAACATTGGTGGGAAATTCATTATTTTTAGTCTTGATGGGTGGAAAAATGTATACAATGATCCAGTAGTATGTGCTTGTGTGACAACAGAAGGTGGAGAGGAATAAAAGAAGTCTGTCTTACAGAAACAACTGATACAAAAGGAAATGCCCATACAGCAGAATACATACAAAGAAGTAGCAGTAAAAGCTATAACAAACTGAACAAAAATTCAAGTGTCAGATGTGTAGCTTTATCACTGCAAATGTAGCAAAGATGAGAAGAAACCTAGAAGATAATGAAGGGAACCTGAAATTTATAACATACGGTTCAGTGTTCATTTGATGCATCTTTTAGCCAAAGACTTAAGTACAACTCCAGGAATAAAGGAGAATGCTATTGAAATTGCAAAATACTTCCGTAACAACCACTTTGCTTCAGCTTCACTGAATAGAACTGGAGGATCCAAATTTAATTGTCCCCCAAGATGGAATTCAGTGGCTGACTGTTTTGAGCTATTTATTATGAACTGGCCTATTCTGATGATAATTTGTGAAGAAAATTGTGACAGAATCGATGGAACAGCCAAGTAGTCACCATTGGACTAAAGAGAAATGTAGTAGATATGCTGAATATATTGAAACCTATTTCCATAGCCTTGGACAAATTGCAGAATGATTGCTATAATATTGCCGACACTGTTGAAATTTGGAAAGAACTTCAAGAGACATTGAAGAAAGAAATACCAACCACAAAGTTAAATTGCAGGCAGTAAAGAAGCAGATGGATCAAGCATTTACTCCTCCTCATTTTCTTGCCAATATTCTCAACCCAACGTACCAGGGTAGAAGATGCTGCTGCTATAATATGGGCATCTAATAATCACCCATCAGTCATGCCACCCATAATAAATTTCAGAACTGGAGGTGAATCATTCAAGCAGAACATGTTTGCTGATGATGTTTGTAAGAAAGTCACAGCACTGAATTGGTGGAAATCTCTAGCTAAGCTCCTGGAACCAGAATTTGTTGAAGTGCTAAACCAGTATCTGACAACAGTAGTCGCTTCTGTAGGCACAGAAAGAATATTTTCTTAATCTGAATTAATTAATTCAAAGTTGAGAAGTTGATTGGGAGTTAAAAAAACAGGAAAAGTTGTCTCCCTCTTCTAGTCTATGAATAAAAACAAGAAGGGACGGGATGAGATCTAAAAGCCTAAGTAACTGTGAAAGTAGAATGAATTATATTGTAAAAATAGAATGGATTAAAGAAATGCTGTATGTACCTTTAAGCAGAAATAAGGAATGCTGAAATACAGGTGTAAGGAAAAGGAACATTAAGGCATAAACAATGAGTCCGCTTAAGCTAATGGTGAAACATCAGCTGGAGATCTGTAAAAGTTAGTAAGAAAATTGAGTATGTATGTCTAGCCTCGGCTAAACTTGTCAGTTCTGCTTTCTTTGTTCTCTTGTTTAGTTCGCGCCCTTTTTATCTGTATAAAATAAGGTAGTGTGGGTCTTGGATGGTGCTCACATTATCTGGGTGTTATTAGCAGAGCGCTGTGCTAATAAAACAGAGTGGTCTGACAAACTGAGAGTCCTGAGTCTAACTTTGACAATTTGGAGGTTCCACCGAGATGGCGACCGTCTTCACTGGGGCCGTGTGATTCCTGACCGTTTTTGTAGGACGACTGTGGCAGCCGGCACCTGGGCATTTGGCCCGAGTGGTCCTCCTCCTGAACAGAAGGGCGCATGACCACAGTGAAGTCTACGCCATCGAACCTGTTGGTTCCCACTCTGTTCTGGTAGGGATCCCGGGATCTGACATCAGGAATCTGGTCAGGCAGTTATTTCTGTGTTTTGTCCGGACTGAGGACTGTCCTGTCTCTGTGTCTATCCGTCCTCCTGTGGAGTGTTTGAGTCTGGGTGCCATCTCTGTCTGGGGATCGGCTGACCAAGGGGTTCCTGTCCCCACGGTCTGAGTGAGTGAAATCTGCACAATCGCAGCGGCACCGCACCTTGGGTAAAACCCTTGGTGTGAAAGCAAGGGCGATTGAGGCAGTAGCCTGTGGGCTCCTTTTGTGTGTTGCACCGGGCATTGCTCTGACGAACTTGAATTTCCTTCTTGTGTGATTGGTGGGTAAAGTCCTCCTGTATGGGTAACCAGACGTCTAAGTCGGGGCAGTTCCCTAAAGGGACGCCAGCTCATTTTATGTATTTTAGGAAGGGTCCAGACTCCTGTAAATTTCTGGAAAAATGGTCTAGGCTAACTCAGGGGAATCCCAAAACTCAGTGGCCACTGTTAAAATCTTGGAACAAAGACCTAGTGGATGTCTTAAAGGACAAACTCGGCCAACCTAAAACTAAATTGGCTAAAGGAGAGGTTAATTGTTTCATGCAGTGGTGGGAAGAGGCAAATCGTAGGTGGACAAAATCAAAACTCGCCTCTCTCAAATATTCAAATAATAAGTTAAAAGCTTTATTAAAAGCCTTCTCTCCCACCACCAGACCGAGCGCTCCCCTTTACCCCGTTCTCCGGAAAAAAACAAACAAACAAAAAAAACCCAAATCGATCCAAACCCCCTCCATACTCCCATCTCATTGTAAAAAGGACAAAAAGCCCCTTCTTCTGTTCCCCTTCATTGTCTGCCTCAGAAACTGATTCTCCTCAACTAGTCCCCACCCTTCCTGGTCCCCTTCCTTAAACATTTCTTTCAAAATTGTGAAATGACCACAGTATCACTCACAAAAACGGTTCATTGGAAAAAGCAGGATCGGGCCCAGACAAGCAGGCAAGCAACAGATAAAGAAACTGAAAAACAGGTTGGAAGCCCTAAGGGCATAGTGTCAGGAGTAAGAAAAGCAGTAAGTGCAAGCATGAACCCCTGGAACAATACTTAAAATGGTGAAATCTGAGTTGATAAAGGTGTCATTTTGGGAGATAAACAAGTGATTTAAGGAAAGAGAGTGAAAAGTTAACTCTACAAAGGCTGGAAAGAATTAAGCAGTTAAACCTTGTAAAAATGTTAAGGACCTTGTTAAAAGAATTCTTGGTTTCTTTGCAGCCATTCTAAAGGAAAAATGGGCCCTTTTCCAGAGGAATGTCTATCTAATTAAAATCATTTGACTATAAACAATTTAGTCAAATTTGCTAAAAAACATAAGGAGGGGGGGGTTCTATTGAAACTTAACTGCCACAAATGTATAAAGGTAATGTAATCTATATACAGCTATGTAAAAACAAAGCAGTGTAAAAGGGATGTTAAGGAAAAGAAAATGTGTATGTATCTGTCTGTGGAAATATGTGAGGTTCTAAGAACCTAAACCAACACACCTGGTTTGTAAAACTCCTGTTTTGTAGGTTTAAGATAAATTGGTTTTGTTTTGTTTATAATGCCACTAAAAATCCATTTGACTCTTTAATTCAAAGTTGCAAAACTGACAGACCTTTTTGCCAGACACAGGTAATCAGTGTTGGTTGGCTTTGGGATTTGGGATTTAACCCTTAAGGGGTAACTTGATTCTTTACAAAATTTAAAATGGTTTTAAATAAAGACCAAGTCATGGCTGCAACAGGGCAGTCAAAATCAGGAGAATAGGAAGAGATTCTGAATTCTTTTTGTTTGTTTGTTTTTTTGTAACAAAATAGCAGATGAGAGCTGTAGTAAAAAAAAAACAAAAAAAAAAAACACTGAGCCTTGGGATGGCTCTATGTAATCAGACTGTCACTTCGATAAGGGTACATGATTGATATGTATAAAAGTTAAACTATAGAAGGAATGTGCATTTTCCCCAGGACATGTGCAGTGTATATTATAGAAGGGGTGAAAGAAATGCAAACGAAACATGCTACTTAATTAAAATCCTATCAGGGCTCCAATGGAGCCACAATAGATTGTGTTTTCTTTTTCAGATCTCTGTGTGTTTTGAAAGCAAGAGTTAAAAGTAATCAAAACTCTGGTAAAAGTTAATTGTGTCTGCTGATGGCTTTGAATCCAAAATCTCAGCTTACTGTAAGCACTGATTTAGCTGAGTTCTCTATCAATCTTGGCATTGAATGGCAGAAAGTTACCAATCATCTGTTAAAAGGTAAAAAGGTAACATAGTTCCTAGAAAAAAACAAAACAAAACAAAAAGGCAATGTGGAAAACCGAACCATTCATATTATACACGCAAATGGGAACATGTTAAGAATTGCCACTGCAGAAAGACATTGGTGTAACATATTTTCTGAATGGTCTCCCACAACTACTGGCATACTAATGTTACTAACCCTAATTGTTTTTGGTTTTAAATTGTGTGTGTTTAATTGGAATGTTTGAAATGTGCTGTTGGATAAAACAAATGTATGCAAAGCTAGAGCCACTGGCCCAAATCACCTCCCAGTATTTTCTATTACGCGAACTAAATAAGAAGTGACACTGGCTATTAATAATCTTAGTGTCAAAAGGGGGATATGTAGGAGCAGGATTTTATAATGTACTATGAGAATTAATGTATGATTTGATTTCATCCTGTCAGCCACCCTTTTTGAATAGCAGAAAGGAATGACAGACCAGAACAATCCTTATGACTGATTATGGTCACCCTTTTGTTTTAGGATAAGTTATAATGTCTACTATGGTTTCCTATATGTATTACAAAGTAGGCACTCTAGTTAAATATACATTTCTTTGTTTTAAGGTTTAGTAAGTAAGAGACAGGATTCTCTATTGTGTCTATGTTAAGTAGATTAGAGGAACATTGAAGGCCTGGGTCTCAATGTAAATTGTCTTAGTTATTGATTGTAAAACTTAGCAAGATTTAATTTGCAATGCCTTTTTGCTCGATATAAAATACTACTGTTTGTATTCTCAATCTGTATGAATGAGGAATGTATGCATCAGGAAAAGATAAGGTGTGAAGGCCATTGTTATAGCCAGAGTCAAGGAAGAAGTAGTAAAGAGACTTAAAGGACATCAAAGAATCATCAGGTACTGCTTACTACCCAGACGGCTTTTAAACTGTCTGGCAAAGCAGCGTGGATACATGCTTCGCAGTGTAAGAAGGCACCACCCCCAGCGAACCAATCATCACCTCAGGACCACGCAGAGTCAATTTTGACTCCAGAAGAAGACATAGAGGAACAGCCTGCAATACCTTACAATCTACGCTCTCGTAAGGGTTGCCAGAAGCAGACGACGACCTAAAGCAAGGCCCAAAAAGAAGCAGTAGCGAACCTAGCGCCTGCTGCCTGGTGGACGTAAAACCGTGACTGCGGTTCCCTCAGTTGAGGTTGTCAGAACCAGAAGGGCCTTGCCTCCAACATGCGCCTCTGGTGGCGCTTGTTCCTCGGCTGCTGGTGTCTTAAGGTCTGGGGAGTCCACGATGACAATTCTCTTATCCAGCAGCAAGTGTGGATAGCTCAGACCCTTAATATTTCTAAATGCTGGGTCTGCAGCCACATCCCAGCCCACTCTCAAACTGGTGTTCCTGTCCTGGCAATCCCACTCAATTCCCCAGACCTCACTGGAGGACCTCGTCCGTTTAACAAAACATGGAACAGCAATGACACTTGGGAAGCAGTGGGAATAAATGTATCTAAATGGATAAGTGTGGTGGAGGGAAAAGGTCATTGGTGTTGGGTGTGTAATGGGACAGGGCTGGATCTGGGAAAAAAGCCGTTGCCTTCAGCATATTGAGGCCAATGGTGTATGGGATTATTCGAACAAAACTAAAGAGTGGCGGGCCGGGTATGGGGATATGAATTTTTTCTCGACCTGGGATCAAACAGAAAAATCAATCTCATGTTCCCGCTTTGTTCTCTTGTTAAGTTCGCACCCTTTTTATCTGTATAAAATAAGGTAGTGTGGGTCTTGGATGGTGCTCACATTATCTGGGTGTTATTAGCAGAGCACTGTGCTAATAAAACAGAGTGGTCTGACAAACTGTGAATCCTGAGTCTAACTTTGACATAACTTAAGTGACTTGTCTCATTTTTAAGGGACGTAGATGAGTAGGAAGTTAAGCTCCAGTAACTTGCATTTAGGCATATTTGAAAAATTTCCCAGGGTGTTCTGAAATAATCAGTTTAGTTCACTGGCTACAGAATCCCTGTTTCTTTAATAAATCATTAGTTGTAAATGTGAAATATGTCTTGATAAGAGAAGTTTATGTATCCAAAACATTAAAGGTTGTTTTGTTTAATACAAATACATTTTATATGCTGTTTTGTGTGTTTAATTAAATTCTAATTACAATCCTAATGCAGTTTGACACAAAACATGACCAAAAGGCTAGTTATCTAGTAAATAAGCAATACATCATTCACAATTTTCTAACATACTAAAAATATACAATTAATAAGAATCAGAAAATATTAAAATATATATTTGCTTAAGTAATGATATAGTATACAGTCTTTTGTAGTAAAAAGATGTCCCAAATCTTGTGCAAAGGATCTATTTAGTTGCAAATCAACATGCTTTAATGGTTACGTCAACGAATGAGAATGCACCTTTCTTTAGACACTAATTGAAGTACAAATGGAAAAGTTGATTAAAATCAATTATTTAAATCCAGGCTTTCCATTTGGTGATTTAAGTCACTGATTTAAGTCATCTTGATTTAAATCAAGTCACCCTGGGATTTTTAAGTCATTAGCTCACTGCAAAGGTGTTGAAAGACTTGTTTAAATAAATAAATACATACAAACTTATTGTACATAAAAGGACAGCCATTAAAAAATTTCCACTGTATTTTGCTCATTCAGTGTTAAATGATGTGAAGATACATACCTAAGATCAAAAGCAGCTCTTGAGCGCGACCCAAGGCAAAGACGGGAATAAGACCTCTACCTCCTCTGTTTACAATATCATGAACAGTGTTACAGAATCTTGCTTCTCGCTCTTCCCTTTTTTCATGAATATGGGTACCATAGGTGGATTCCTAAGTAGTAAAGTACATACAGAGCTATTATTAAAGCAATGGCGAACCGCGGCCACGGGGAGCTGCGGGGGGCCATGCCTGCGGACGGTCAACGTCTCATGGCCCGCAATCAGATTACCCTGATGGGCCATATGTAGGCCGCAGGTTGCCTACCACTGTATTATACTCTTCTCTGAAGTCAACAAGAAAATGCTGACCAGAATATTGAGGTTATCTTATTGAAACAGAACTTCTATTTACAGTTAAATCTTCCATCCTACTGTAAATGCATCACATATATGAGCCTCATTTGATTTTGCTCAAGACATGAATTGTAGGGAGAACGAGTGCATTGAATTCAGGTACTAAGTTTGCTTTAAACAACAACAACTAGAAAATTGCTGTGAAAACAGAGGCTGTTTGTAAGGACAGACTCTGGCAGCAGAGAGAAGACTAGCATTTTGATACTATTCTCAGGGTTGTTTTTTAAATGCTGCTTTTCCTAAACCAGAAATGCTCACCCGAATGTGTAAAACAAATACACAGGCATTGTTGACTCTCAGAGACAAAACTACAACAGCAGAAGAACCTGACTTGGTAGCCAGAGCTGTACTTTGGTGCACTGAGGTGACCCACCCTCCCTTTCTTTAAAGCCTTGTCTGCATTGGGGATTTGCCCTGATTTCAGCCATTTGTGGCCAGCCACCAATGCAGCTTCACCAGTGAAAATCCCTAGTGTAGACAGGCAAAGCTGATCTTTACCCTGCCTGAAACTAGGATAAACTCCACCAGCACAAACTAGGAGTTGTAAGAATGCAGCTACGCCAGTGGCTGAAATCAGGGCAAATCCACAGTCTAGACAAGGTCTCAGTCTGGAGCCTTAAGGTATTTCTTCAGCAGAAAGGCAGCTCATAACACTATAAATAGGGCCCCTAACAAAGTCATGGTCCATTTTGATCAATTTCATAGCCAGAGGGTTGTAAAATTGGTCAATTTTACGTTTGCAGCTGTTTACATCTGAAATTTCAGTGTTATAATTGTGGGGTTCCCAACCCAAAAGGTACCTGGAAGTGGGTCTGATCTCCCCCCCCCCCCTTTCCACAACCCCAGAGCTGCCATGCAAATGAAGGACAAGTCCTGCCCTGCCTCCAGCCCAGCAGGTACTCACAGCCAGGAGCCCTCTGGCTGGGGCGCTTCCAGGAGCAGGGGGAGATCGTACCCACCTCCACAAGTTTCCTCCAGCTGCAGGAGCCTCCGGATCTGGGCAGGGAGCTTCCTGCAGCAGGAGGAGGCACTCGGAGGTGGGTCTGATCTCCCTCTCCCTCTCAGCTGCCATGCAAGAAAAAGATAAGTCCTGTCCTGCTCAGCCCTGCAAGGACTCACATATTCCCTGCTGTAGCTTCAACTCTTGTGGTTGGAATGACTTCCTTCTTGTGCTACTCCTGTTCTAGCAGGTTTCTGGGCACACCTCTGGGACAAAGTTGGGGCTTACACAGGTTAGAGAAGTGACACAGAGCTTTGGACAGTGCTTTGAGACTGGCCTGAAACACACTATACAGAAGTTATTATATGCTAAATACTGTATTGATTTCCCCTGCAGCCTGGCTGTAAGGGACACATAATGCACATTGCTAAAGTTACATGTCACCATCAAGCTTCTACCTTTATTTTGACACTCACTTCAGATCTTAGTAATTCCTTCTAGACACTCCCAACTACTAATTTAAAGAAATCACAGTGCGAAACTTACAATGATAAGAATATCAGGTTTAATATTAGGAATCTCAGCTGCCATCAAGTGTCTGTCTTCCTGTCTTGAGAAATCACCTGTATATAAAAGCTGTGACAGAGAAAGAAAAATAATAGATCTGTAATGAGACAGAATGACTAAGTCAGCAAAAATATATTAACAACATGTTTTGTAGAGGAAAAGTTTAATATTTTAGCAAAGCTAATATTCAAGGATTTATAATAAAAGGTTCAAATGTTTTGAATGTATTGAAGACTGCTTTGATAAATACATTGTGCTTATATGTTTTATTATGAATACAATAAACAAATCCTAATTGCAATGACTGAAAGATTTCAAGCAGTATATATAAGCAGCTATAAACATAAGTATCAACATTTTTGTAGTTCCTCCTTTCTGTTACAAAAGTGACATTTTTAGAGTTTTGCACCAGTACACAAGCCATTAAGAACTTAAAAAACTCAAGAGCTTCCATTTGAGAATATCAGCATAATGAACAACCCTCAACAGGAACTATTTTAATTAGCTTATGTTGTACTAAAGACTGATATTTCCACATTATTACCTTAAACTGAGAAAACTGCACACTTATTTTTAAAGGAAAACTCATAATTTAAAATGCTTTCTCTAAGGTCTTTATCCTGCTCTCCAATTCATTGGTCCCTCTCAGATCAATTCCTAACTGCATAGTGAAGGGCAAATTGAGCCCCAAACAGAGTGAATTACAGGATTTTCACTTCATAACTTCAACATGCTGTATCCTACAATCACTCATTTGAAGAGAGTTTAAATACAAATCATGCTCAAAAGCTTGAATAAGAACACAGATGACCAGCAGTGGAAAAGATAAATGGTCTGTGTAGCTTGCTATCCTGTAGCCTATACTACATGCTTCAAGAGAAAGCACAGAACATAATGCATATAAAAAATAATAATTTGAGCAATACACACAACAGAAGAAAGGCTGTTTCTTCCCGCCACCAAGTGATGATCAGCAAGAAGACCACTATCTCTTCTCATTTTTATTCTAGCTATTTAACCAGAGTCTTCTCAATATATGTTCTTAACCCTTTCTGAATCTTGCTAAGCCACAGGTTTTCAAACTTTCATAATGTAAACTATATCTTA
The DNA here is from genome assembly GCF_028017835.1 of Emys orbicularis. Classification (NCBI taxonomy): domain Eukaryota; kingdom Metazoa; phylum Chordata; order Testudines; family Emydidae; genus Emys; species Emys orbicularis. Next base: position 33,843,035 of record NC_088685.1, read on the forward strand.
ATAGGGAAATTACCTTGTGGATCACCACCTTCCATTTGCAACTACACAAAACATTTCCTCTCCCATTTGTGATCACTTCTTAGTGTGCCTGTGGACATTTTAGAAATTGCTTATAGGGAGGAAAATTGGTTTTCCTGTCCAGATACTGAACTGGGACTCACAAATCTGTGTTTGACATCTGATTCGGCCACAGACTTGTTGTATAACCTTGGACAAATTATTTAATTTTTCTGTGCTTCAGCTCCCTGTACATAAAAATGGGAAAAAGAATATTTCCCTACCTCACGAGGGTGTTGTGAAGATTAATTAATTAATGTGAGGCACTATAGTACTATGGTGATGGAGGCTAGTGAAGTTCCTAGATAGACAGACAGATATGGGAAAGTAAAGTATTTATGGATTAAGTTGCCTTTTAATGCAATTTAACTACTGGATGCAAGGACAGCTAGCAACAGGTGACCAGCCAGCTCTCAGCAGACCAGTTTGGTAATCTCTGTGCTAAATCATTCCAAGCTTAGACCACATACTTAAAACTCACCTCTTCCACGAAGCCCACATATACTATCTCACTTAAATAAAACTGCTGTCACTCACCAGCTATAACTGATTAAAAATAATACTTCAAGACAAAGCCTCCTTCTGGGTCTTCCAGTGTGCTTGGTTTGAGGTTTCTTGCCTATTTTCATATTTTGAGCTCTGAACTCATTGCCAATGCTTAAAAACTAATAATAATTTTTTTTGACAAGGGGTTACTGCTCTATACTAAAAAAATACCTTCACACCAGCTATTTCAATCATAAACATGGCTGCTCCCAGGACGTGGCCCGCGTGGTAACACCAGAACTTGATTCCTGCCACCTCTTTTACTTCATGAAAGTTGATGGTTTCAATTTTGTCCATGCTTTCTTCCAGATCTGTCTCCGTGTACAGCATGTCATCTGCTGAAATATTGCTGTATAAAAATGAAACGGCCAAGTATCAGCTAGTTTCACCGGTTTACTTTACAGAATAATTACAGATGTGCTCCTTTGATAGATTTTGTAACTCAAGATCCCCATTCAAAATTGCAGATTCCTTCCAAATTAAAAATATTGAACCAGCTAGAGCCATGGTTTCTAACACTATTTCCCTAACCAGTATGAACAGGTCATATATTCAGAAAGGCCACATTAAACAACCTTTTTCATGCAAGGCAGTGTCTTGTACTACCAGCACAATGGGTTCCCAATGGGCACTACTTTAATACAAATAGACCTCTATCTCGATATAACGCTGTCCTCAGGAGCCAAAAAATCTTACCGCGTTATAGGTGAAACCATGTTATATTGAACTTGCTTTGATCCACCGGAGTGCACAGCCCCGCCCCCTTGGAGCACTGCTTTACCGCGTTATATCCGAATTCGTATTATATCGGGTCGCGTTATATCGGGGTAGGGGTGTAATAAAAATATAACTTATAGCTTGCTTTAGTAACCAGATCATAACACAGTTCTCACACACAAAAAAAGCCTGTCTATGCCTGTTAGCAAAAACTGCACTTAATGATAGCTATATCTATCATACATCTGATCCCAGTGTGGAGTGGGATACCACATACTGCTTAGCTAAATCTATGTGGAGGATAGTTAGCATACACTAATTATGACGTATTTCCCAGATTCAGATTCTGTCATTCATGTAAATACCATTGTATAATATTAGTCTTACGATTCATAATACATTGTATGCAGCGTAGTTGTAGCCCTGTCAGTCCCAGGATATTAGAGACCAGATGGATGAGGAAATATCTTTTATTGGACCAACCTATGTTGGAGAGAAAGACAAGCTTTTGAGACACACAGAGCTCTTCTACAGGGCTGGGAAAGGTTCTCCAAGCTTCACAGCTAAATGCAAGGTGGAACAGATTGTTTAGCATAGGTGGTTAGTGTTTTAGGCTCTCTTCCTCACATTCCAAGGCACCATTCTAATACTAATACACTACTGCGGTAAGTCTACCTACTCTACACAATTCCAGCACGTGAATAATGTAGCTGGAGTCTACATAACTTAGGTCGAGTTACCGCGGGGTCTACACCGCAGGGGATCGATGGGAGAAAATCTCCCGTCGACTTACCTTACTCTTTTTGTCAAGGGTAGAGTACAGAGGTCAACTGGAGAGCGATCTGCAGTCGATTTGGCGGGGCTTTATTAGACCTACTAAATCGATCACTGGTGGATTGATCTCAGAGCTCGATCCCTGCTGTAGTGTAGACCTGCCCTAAGACAGAGTGGCTCGTTAGCACCTCTGCTATCATAAGATAAAGAGGAGGGGGCTAGTGGGTTACAGATTGTTGCAATAAGCCATAAATCCAATGTCTCTATTCAGCCCATGATTTTTAGTGTCTAGCAGAGTTATGAATTTAAGCTCGCAGCCTAGTCTTTTGAAAGTGTTGTGCAGGTTTCCTTTGAGGATTAGGAGTGATAGAGATACTATATCTGACCTTTCACCAACAGAAGATAAAAGATATTATCTCACCCACCTTCTCTCTCATAATACACTGGTCCATTAAGCTTTTTTCCCTAACTGACCTTTTGTGTTTTAAAATTAAACTATCTGGTGATATTGTAAAATGTACAATTAATATTTGTTGAACTCCCAAATTATGTCAGGGCTGTTAACGTCATAAAAAAAAGATGGTTCCTCTCCCAAGATACACAAGAATAATGAAGAAAGGAGGAACAAATATATGCATGTAACCAAGCAGCCCAGTGTCTCCCACAATCCTGGACATCAGGGCTGCTCTCCTCTGTCTGCAACTTCATGGAGGCAGATCAGCATTTTGGCACCACGCACTGGCCAGACCCTCTTTGCTCCCACTTGCCACCAGTTTCTCTGCCTCTATGGCAGCAGATAGTGGTGGTCGCTATTGATCCCGCTCTTTTTCAATTTGAGCTGCTTCTGCCCAGTTTTTGAGCAGCGGAGAACAACGTTCTCCCTCTCCGAAATTCGTCCTCCTCCCTCAGGGATTTAATTCTCTCTGAGCCTCTGCTGTAGCATTGCCCTGTCCAGCTCCTCTGCCCCTTGAAGGCATGGCAGAGCAGCCAAGAAAACACAAGATTAGATCCAAGCAGTGTTCTATTTGTGAATCTCCTAGTTTTGGCAGATAGTGAGTTGTGCACAGCTTGCATCCAGCCAACCGGTCCTAGGGCTGCAAGTCAAACAGGCAGGTGGAGTCCCCTATCCACCTAGGCAGTCACAACTCCAGTGGGGGAAGAATGGACCAGGAACCCCAGTGCAGACCAGGGAGAGGCTTCAAAAAGTGACGAGACACCGACAACTTGACTCAGGGCACCGAGGCAGGTGAGCTGTCTGGCTCTGAATGTGAACAGGATGGGTGGAAAATGCAGCAAAGTTTTTTCTCCCCTTAGAAATTTCAAGCTATGTGCAACAAGGTTGTTTCCACAATTCAAATCCAACCTGAGCAGGCTCTCGAGAGTAAGCCTCAGAGTAAATAGGTCCCCTCAAAATCCACCCCTGAGGTGGTGATACCCCTTCACTCCTTCTTCAAGGAAGTGATTAGGGATGAGTGGAACAAGCCTTATAAGGGCAAGCGCATTAACAAGAGCAACTTCAGGCTCCATAACATTCAAGAACCAAAAGGGATCTGTTGCTGATACCGAAGGCTGACCTGCCACAGAGTCCCTCGCCAGAGATATGGTTATTCTTTCAGAGGGGGAGTTCTATACTAAGGACACCACAGACAGAAAGATGGAGGCTACTCTCAAAATGACTTTGAAGACTCCTCCACCACCGTCCGAGTGTCTCTGGCAGTTCCCTGCTTTGCAGGAGCATCTTTCCTAGCTGGAAGATCTCAAAACCCTTAAAGGAAAAGATCACCCTGACTTTGGTTCAATTTTAAAGAAAGTCTCCCGAGCAACAGCTTTTGTAGCTGATGCCTCAATAGATGCAATGGGGTTCTCAGCCCGAGCCATGGCTTTTAGTGTAACTAGATGCCACCTAGGGCTCTGTCCCTAGAAAGTGCACACTCACTCTAGGCAGGTTCTATGCTTGGCCAAGTTGACAGGTTCCCTCATTTTTGGAGAAAGGCTGGAGAAGGAGGTGGCTGACAGTGCAGCAAAATCTCACCCTGCCCCATTAAGTGCCCTAAGGAGAGAGTACATTCATCGGCTTTCAGACACATGCACTCCTTTCACTCTTTGTAACAGTGAAGGGACAGCCACACCCGTACCAGCAGAGAGACAACAGATTCTCCAAGGGAAAACACAGTAGAATCGAGATCCAGGGGGAAGCCCAGAGGGACCTCGGCCGCTCACCCACCCAATCCACTTTATGACTGAGATTGTGTAGGCCTCTGTCCAGAACTGAAGCTAGGGGACAGAATTTCACATTTCCTAGAGGAATGGCTCATCGACCACAGAAAAATGAGTAAGGAAGATAATGAGCCAGGGATATTCCCCCAAGCTGTGGGCTCCAGTCCAATGGTTCTTCATCCAATCACCCAATTCCAACAATGCAGTAAAACACAATCTGATCAAGAATGAAATGTCTCATCTTCTGGATATGGCAGTGTTAAAGGGGGTTTCCCAAAATAAATGTTCTTCAGGTTCTACTTGGGACACAGAGGCCCACTGGTGTTAACATACAAAGGGTTCTTTATAAGCAACTCCCATCTCAGACCTGACAAACTCACTACACCTAATATATCATTTCCATGGTATTTAGCTATGAAAAGTAGCATGTGAGATCTCTCCTGAAAGCTTGTAATTTATCAATACTCATAATCATTGCAAGATTTGTGCAAGTGTAATATCTAAGGAATAATGTAACTATATTGAAAATTATACCTTACGGTCTTGGAACAAAAGTTAGTCACCAGGAATCATATATCTCAGTGCTGGCCCATTCAAGTATGAGGGAGTTTTCACCTCTCTCCGATCAGCCAGTGATGAAATACAAGGTTTAATTCTCTACCCTCATTGCATCTCAGAATAGTCAATGGAAAACTATCAAAGACAACTTCAAACAATCAAAACCATTTGGAAGTAAAAAGGAACATTATAAACCGTCAGGGGATCGCCCTGTCTTTGAATAAAGACTGTATATTCAGCGAATCAGGTCTCCTCCAGGTGCATGGCTTCCTCATCAATGCCAAGGAAAGTTCCCTGGTTCTGTCCACCAGAATAAACCGCCTAGTGCCAGAAATAGCCACCTCGATAGCAAGGATCTACCCATTATTAGAAAGGTTTCAGAAAATCCAGGAATTATCATCTTGCTCCAGAGCCACAGGAGATCCATCATAGAATTATACCGCCAACTGCTAGGACTCCAGGTCTCATGCATAGGGATCACTTCCTGGGCACAGTCACAGATCAGACATCTTTTCAAGCCTTTATATTAAGGGTCTGGAACAAATGAAAGATCAAGTACAGGTACCGACACAGGTGTTCAACTCCTTACAGTGGTGGTCAGTCCACAACGATATGTCCATCTGCTGCTGTGGAATACATGTCTGCATCACATCTCGAAGAACTACAGTTACAGTAAGTAAGAGTTTCTTCTTCGTTGAGTAGTTGCAGACATGTATTCCACTTAAGTGACTCACAAGCTGTACCCACAGGAGGTGGGGCTCAGGGTAAAGTATATTAGATAAGGATTACAGGACCACTTTCCCAAAGTTTGTATCTCTTTCCCATAATTCCTGCCACCAAGAGGTAAATCCAAAATTTTTAAAGCTGCTATATTACCTCCTTCAGGCAAGAAGCTGCTTAACACTTTCTGCAAACAAATACTTTGCTTCCACAGACTCCCCTACTACAGCCACTTAACATGCTTATATATGCAAAGCACCCTAAAATTTTGCATACAGGTCGGGGACACAATCTCATCTCTATTAATGTTTACTTTTGACATTATATAATAATTATTACAGTAATGCAAAGGGACAATTACTGTTTGACCTTTCAGGGAATGGATGCCTCTGGAAGAGAGCAAAAATAAACTATAGACTTACCTACTAATAAACTCACCCAACACACAGTTCAGGCAATATATGTTTGGGGAATGGGAGTTAGACCAAAAGGAACTATCCTATATACTTGAACACAATACCAATATAGTTAACATTTGAAATGTATAATTTAATATAATAAATATAATACCATGCTCACTGTTAATCTCAAACTATGAAAATAGCCGAAAGGTTCAAATTTGGACCAAAAAAAGTCGAGGTTTTATACAAACCATCTTATAAGATCAAAGGAAATGTTTCCATAAACTTGTATTTCCACTGGACTTTTACACAATTTGATTTTTGTGGGTTTTTAAAAAAAGTAAACAAACAAACAAAATTCCCCTTTCATGTTTGCAGCCCAAACATTATCACCTAAAAGTGAAATTGACTAGAAATTAACTTGTCTACTTCCATTTATCAGAGCTTCAGGAAATGCAAAAAGTAAACATGACAAATAATTAAAAGTAAATTCGATGTATTTTCCTTCATTTTTAATGCTATAAATTAAATGTTATTAGTAACCTAAGTAAGTGAACTTTTAAAGAAAATTACATATGATTATTAAACTGACAGTGGTCTTTTAAAAATATAAGATATAACAAACTGCATTCAAAGCCCCCCAAGTCATTGCATCATTTCTCACACACTTCCCCCACTGGACAGACAGGAGCAGTAATTCAGGAGGGAGTTATAAAAACAACCAGTGTGTCCACTTACCTAACCTTGACGTAATCTGAAAGGAGCCACCTGTAAATAGCTTTTGTAGCATGAGTCATAAATGTTCTTCCTTTGAAACTGGTCTTCTGCAGAAACCATGGTAAAGCCCCACAGTGATCCAAATGGAAACTTAAAACGGACAAATGAATACAGTTAATACATTAATATCACATAATACAACTCACAGAACCATAGAAATGTAGGTTTGGGAGGGACCTTGGGAGGTCATCAAGTCCAGCCCCCTACACTGAGGCAGGACCAAGTAAAGCTAGACCATCCCTGAGAGGTGTTTGTCTAACCTGTTCTTAAAAGCCTCCAATAATGGGGATTCCACAACCTTCCTTGGAAGCCTGTTCCAGAACTTAACTACCCATACAGTTAGAATTTTTTTCCTAATATTTAACCTAACTCTCCCTTGATGCAGATTAAACTGGTTACTTTTTGTCCTACCTTCATAGGTATGGAGAACAATTGATCACACTTCTTTTTATAACAGCACTTAATATATTCGAAGACTATTATCAGATTCTCCCCTCCCCCAGTCTTCTTTTCTCAAGACTAAAGATGTCCGTTTTTTTAAATCTTTCCTCATAGCTCAGGTTTGCTAAATCTTTTATCATTTTTGTTGCTCTCCTCTGGACTCTTTCCAGTTTGTCCACAACTTTCCTAAAGTCTGATGCCCAGAACTGGACACAGTGCTCCAGCTGAGGCCTCACCAGTGCCGAGTACAGCGGGACAATTACCTTCCATCTCTAACATGCAACACTCCTGTTAAATATACCCCCCGAATAATATTAGTCTTTTTCACAATTGCATCACTCCTGTTAAATTTCTGATCTCCTGTAATCCCTGAGATCCTTTTCAGCAGTACTACTGCCTAGCCAGTTATTCCCAATTTGGAGTTTTGCATTTGATTTTTTTCTCCTAAGCGCAGTACTCTGCACTTTGTCTTTATTGAATTTCATCTTGTTGAATTCAGACCAATCCTCCATTTTGTCAAGGTCATTTTCAATTCTAATCCTGCCCTCCAGAGTGCTTGCGACCCCTCCCAGCTTGGTGTCATCTGCAAATTTTATAAGCATCCTCTCCATTGTCCAAGTCATGAAATATTGACTAGTACTGGACTCAGGACTGACTCCTGCAGGACCCCATTAGATGCAACATCTCAGTTTGACAGCGAACCATTGATACCTCCTCTGAGTAGGATTTCAACCATCTTTTTTAAATGCCAAACCATTCACTAATTTACTACATTAATCCAATGTTACATAAATCAGGAAACACAGGAATTAGGGTTTCATCAGCAGTGTTAACTGGGCTGCATTATGCATTCTGTATATTCTAAGATATTAAGATTGATACATTAAAATGCAATAGAGAAAAGTTAACTTTTGCATTTTAACATCTGCATTTCTTGATAAATTTTACCTATAGAACCTTACAATTACGGGTTTTTTGCATGTAAAGAAAAAGGACTGATAATGGGAAGGAAGAGAATGAACTTCACACACACAGAGAAAGGACGACAGAATAAAGCTAATAGCAGTGGCCCCAAAGTTGGCACATGGGCCACCACAGATTAGAAGTGAACCACTAAAATATGTTTTTAGTAGTATACTAGATAACAATTTGGTCATTCCTACTAATGATGCTAATTTTAAAACAGTGGTTTTGAGATAAAGGTGCAACAAGTGCATTTTAATTACCGTACATAAAGTATCTGAGTTAATGCCTCTGTAACCCTTGTATCAGCATTTCTCAAACTGTGGTCTGTGGGGCACTGGTGGTCCATGGAGAGCTAACTGGTCACACAGGGCTGACTATCCTTGTTTCCAGGTGCTAAGTCATATTATCAGCCCAATCTAACACCCTTTTAAGTCAATGGGTGTCTTCTCAACTCCTGATCCAACTCCCATTAAAAACAGCTAAAAATACAATAAATACTTTCCTAATATTTCTTTTACACATAAACAATTGCTGAAGTTGACACAGTGATGTTATGTGATCACGAAAGGGAGAGGAGGGTGGCCACGAGGTCACAATGGGCATGGAGGAGGGCCATGACATTAAGTAGTAGTTTTGTAGCCTACAGGTATTTCCTGGGTGAGCCATAGGTATAAGTTAAGGCAATAAACCAATAAGCTTGCAAACCTCACGGCCTGTAAGACAATAATTTAGCTAAACTAATTAAGGCATAAGGCCCAAAAAGCCTTAGCATAAGTAGCTAAGCAAGAGTAACCCTAGATCATAAAATATCATAAGATGGAATGCTGTGATGACTAAACTGCTGATAGGTAATCACAGGATGCTAGTTTATACCATCCCGGAATATTTTTAGGTAGGGACATCAGCAGATGTCTGACCATAAGAATGCCATGATAACTAATTGACATATATGCTAATAAGCTTGATGTAAAAGGATTAATAACCTATAGAGAAGGGCACCCCAATATTAGTAGGGAGAGGAACTACAAATAAGGAAAAGGGACTGAAATCCCTATAGAACATGCATTAAGCACAGTGGTCTAATAGAACACATTATAAAAGCTGGTTTCGGAGTAGCAGCCGTGTTAGTCTGTATCCGCAAAAAGAACAGGAGTACTTGTGGCACCTTAGAGACTAACAAATTTATTAGAGCATAAGCTTTCGTGAGATACAGCCCACTTCTTCGGATGCAGTGGGCTGTAGCCCACGAAAGCTTATGCTCTAATAAATTTGTTAGTCTCTAAGGTGCCACAAGTACTCCTGTTCTTATTATAAAAGCTGTATCCCAGCCCGTGTACCTGGGGAGATGCCAGGATGACAACCACTGATGATGGTGAGGGGAAAGATGAGGAAGATAACTAACACTTCAGGTTGTTTTGCAAGAGATGGTGTAAGCCTATGGATGCTCAGCTCATTTTGTATGATCTCTACCTGCTTTGCTGGGTTGGGTGTTTGTGAAGTTGCTAATTGTATTAATAAAACTATTATAAATATAGTGTGATTTCCTAAGTGTGAGTGTTGTAACTGTACGTCAAGGCTCCCAACTGAATACTAATTCTGATAATACTGGGTCTGATCTTGGGACAAGAACCAGCCAAATTTCAGACTGCTAATTGGGGAAACTAAATCAGTAATATAATCAATATGCAATCAACAGATTAGGCAACAGTTCACACTACACAAATATTGGGAACTACTGTCCTTTCATCACACCAATAGTGTCTGGATGACATCTGGCCCCAAACTTTCTTAAAAGTTGGAAGTCAACAAGGCTTAGAGCAAGAACTCAAAGCAAGCATTAATTCTTGTTCTAAATGCAACTTACTGACTGATTAAGAGGAGATCAATCTCAGCAGGATCTATCAAGTCAATGTAAGGTAGGGCATCCATTCCTTCTAGGCCAGGGTGAATTCCACAATCAAGCTGAAAAGTGATGAAAAATAATTAAAACTCCTACTAAAAACCTATAAAAATGAATAAGCACACACAAATTTATGGCATCATTACAAGCGAGTGTCATGCGGGAAAAATTCACTTTGCTTATTCACAGTTTTTGACACATTGTGATATATTAGACTCCAAGCTAGACTCTAGGGCAGGGTTGGGCAAACTTTTTGGCCCGAGGACCATATCTGGGTATGGAAATTGTATGGCGGGCCATGAATGCTCACAAAATTGGGGGTTGGGGTGCGGGAGGGGGTGAGGGCTCTGGGGTGGGGCCAGAAATGAGGAGTTCAGGGTGTGGAAGGGGGCTCCAGACTAAGGCAGGGGGTTGGGTGTGGGGAGGGAGGGGGGTGAGGGCTCCAACTGGGGGTGCGGGCTCTGGGGTGGGGCTGAGGATGCAGGGAGGTGTTCTGGGCTGGTATCGAGGGGCTCAGGGAGCAGGAAGGGGATCAGTGCTAGGGCAGGGGGTTGGGGTGCAGGAGGGGGTAAGGGGTGCAGGCTCTGGGCAGTGCTTACCTCAAGCAGCTCCCGGAAGCAGTGGCATGCCCCTCCTCCGGCTCCTACGCGGAGGCGTAGCCAGCCAGTTCTGTGCGCTGCCCCGTCCTCAGGCGCCGCCCCTGCAGCTCCCATTGGCCAAGGTTCCTGGCCAATGGGAGCTGCGGGGGCGGCGCTTGGGACAGGGGAAGCATGCAGAGTCCCCTGGCTGCCCCTATGCGTAGGAGCCAGAGGTGGGACAGTCTGCTGCTTCCGGGAGCCGCGCAGAGCCACAGCACGCACAGAGCGGGGCAAGCCCCGGACCCTGCTCCCCAGCAGGAGCTCGAGGGCTGGATTAAAACGTCTGAAGGGCCGGATATGGCCCCCAGGCCATAGTTTGCCCACTCCTGCTCTAGGGTATCTGTGTAGGTGACTTATCTTCAGTGGAAAACTGAATGCCTTTTGAGAGCCTATTTTCCAGACCTGAGCCTTTGCATGTGCACTTTTGTACCTACACGAGCCTCTAGCCACACTTTTCCAATAGTAACAGTTGACAGCATAGGTGAACAGCCTTTCATGTGTGGATTCTATCACCTGAGTACACAGGCATTAATGCTGGAAAAGCAAACAGAGCATCTGTGCATACACACACAACTGTGTGAACAAAGTAAAGGTTAGGCTCAGATACCACTGAAAACTAGATTGTGAGCATATCACCTACACTTATACATAAATAGATACCCGAATTTTCTCTCAGGATTTATACACATCTTTTATTACTAAATTAAAATCTTATATAATAGGTCACATCCTCTAGGTAACGTTGCTCTTGGGAACCAAAGACTTTGCCTGTTTAGGGAAAGGCAGACATCGATACCAGACTTTTGTGAGGAACTTGGATTTAACACACAATAGCTTTTTACAACAGACCCTGGCAATTCAGGTGTTTACAAATAATTACCATTATTTTTCTTCCTTTAAACTCCAGAATAATGCATGATCTTCCTACTTCTTGCCCAGCACCTCTGTGAAAGGAAATCCATGACAAAGTTAGCAAAAACAAAAAACCACCCACCGTATCTAAACACAGTTAACTACATCTCTGTTTTAAGTGCATTTAGATGCCTATGTGCAGAACTCATCATTCTACTGTTTAACAATCCGACTGTAGAATGAAAGGCCAATCACTATTTAAACTAACTGAACAGTGACATTTCATTCAATGAAACTGAGATCCTGTCCACGACTAAAGTACAGAAGACCTAAATTTGGGAAAGGACTGGTATCTTTTCTCTAGGATGGCAAATGAATGCTTGTTGCTGACATGGGCTAAAGCAATTTAAATGCTTACAGCAAACTTACCCCCGAAATATTTTGATAACTTGAGGGTGCTTTCTATTTATAATAGAACAACTGTATCTTAGGTTGAATGAATTTAAGGTATCAGAGACTATTAGCCCAGCACAGAATTATTTCAGAGTTAACAGGAAATGCCCTCAAGTTATTATACTGATTTCTTTTATTAGACACAAAATTTTCAGCGACAGGAGAAAAAACACAAAAAGCAAAACCAATTGTCAAACTGCTGAAAGGTACACTGTTTTAAAGTAATTAAGCTCTTTTTGCTTTTCCTTTCACCATCTCTTTTCCCCACTGCCATTCAGTTTCTTCCCTACAGATAAGTAAGGTGCTTGTCCTCAGTAATTGCAATAGGTTTTTATGTTAGGGAAGGAAAGATGGGATTCCCCAAATGTAAAAAAGCCAGTGAACACTCATATACATGGCCATTATTATAGAAACAGGTGTCTCAGGGATCTGTACAAAAGAAAGGGGGTAAAAATCAGAGGAAGGAGGAAAATGAATAAGGGATTTAAACTATGTTTTAAAGCCACTTTCCCTTTCAGTGGAGTGTCAGCCCTCATCTCCTTGCTTTTGGTGTGCTGTTCTTACCCACACACACCCTTTAGATTCACATGTACAGGGAGATTTTCTGTTTCTGTCAGAAAAGTGAAGAACAGAAGTGGTATATTTGTTGATGACAAGCAACTTGAAAATTTTGAATAGGAAGCCAACCCAAAGACAGGGATTACAATAGCCCAAGTAGATTCACATGTTTTGCATATTCACAGCAAGGAAAATAAGAAAGAACTTGTGCAATTATGCAAATACCAGTACTCTGATTGGCTAATGGTTGTCAGTCAAAGATTTTCATACTGTATGGGGGAGAAATAACCATTCCGACATTGTACAAATCTCACACCCAAAACAAAATCTTGGGCTTAATATGGAGGTATCTGGCTAAAAATTAGTGGTCTGTGCTATCCAGGCCATACTAGATGATCTCCTCTGCCCTTAAACTCTATGAAACAACATCGTACAGGGAACTGCATAATTTGAAATGCTTGATATTGTGGCGATAGGTGCCTTTGAAAATTCCAAGATAAAGGGCTCTCTGTGTTAGTAATACTTCCCCTTTTCCCACACAGCTATGATTTTACTTCCCTAAAGATGTGCAATGCTTTCAACTGTGAGAAAAAAGGACTGGGCTGAGAACATTTGTTTTGAAAGCTAACTCATTTCCAAAATATTTTTTTCACCACACTGGCAAACACACACCCTTTAATAATTCATATACTTTGTTCTGATAAATGAGTACAGATAGTTTGGGTCATTTAGCAGTGATATAACTTATCTACTCTCAAGTTCATCTTTGCAATTTGGTGGCATAGGTCAAGCCTCCAGAGCATAAAAATTGATAGATGCCAAGTAAGAAGAGAGAAACTGATAAAGAAAGATCAAGCTTCTCAGAGGGTGATGCAACAGAGAGCTCAGCTCCTTATGCGCCACTAAATTCAGCACAATCATGTGACGACAGTACCATGTAGGGGTGGGCAACCTATCCCTCTGCTCCTTCTCTACTGTTACCTAAGCCCAAACTCCCTTGCTACGAAAGGCCATTTAAGTTATGGTATTTTGCAGCTTTCAGCACTCAATGCTGAGAGGCAGTTTTGAATTATAAAAGTTTTGAATTATAAATCTAACATTTTTTCTGTTTCTTCGTTTATTACTAAAGAAACTAAAGTGTCAGTATTAATGTAATTATTACAAAGGGGAAGCCTAAACAAGTATGCACTTGTTTCCTGATGTATCTAAAGTCATCCAGTTACACTACTGTAGAAATCACTTATCCAAAGGCAAGATTCAAAAAGGGATCAGATGTTTATATGGATAACAGGAACACCCAATTTTGGAAGGGAGATCAAACCTCAGACTTCAGGGTTTAAGCCTCTTTCTAAGTGATCAGGGAAAGAGCTAACATGGGGAGCAGATTATCCCAGATCTCTCTGCTGTACAGTTCTTACGCCTTCCTCTGACTGGTCTGGTGCTGGCCACTGTCAGAGACAGGACACTGACACTCAGTGAACCTTGGGTCTGTTCCAGTGCAGTACAGTAATTCTTACGATTCTATAAGAGAGGTGTCACTGCTTTTCTTTTTTCCAGATTAGGGTAGGTTAACGTATTTGTACAATGCATTTTGTACAGAATATTTCTTGCATGATTGAGGGAGATTTGCTTTTAACTGCTCAATAGCCTCACCAGCTGCTTCAAATCCTTTGGTAGTTTCAGGAATTACCAGTCAAAATATTTTTTTTTTGTTAAATAAACTCACTACCCCTAGAACTCTATTCCCACATGACTTGTTTTGGATTCTTCTAAAGAAACTACCTTTTCTTTTCTAGCCTCACATGCCTTAGCATAATGTTTGCTGAAAGTCCGAGTTTTACTTCTTTCTTTTACCAATAATTAGCAGCTACCTGTATCTGCTGTCCTCTGAAATAAACAAAGTACCTTTCAATGAATGCGACTGAACAAAAGGGAGAGGGAAAGTGAAGTCATGTAATGTCTCTTAGCACCCAAGGGTTGTAATGGGAGCTCAGTGTGAATCCTTGTCTCTTTGTTGAAACTCCAAGGGTGCCAACTGTGATAGTGTTTTGTGTGATGTGGATACCTATTCACTGGCAACTGGACTGAAACCACCAAACCTATTTCACACAGGCCAAGAAACAGCCATCAGATGGTAACAGGTTTTGTTAAAGTTAAAAAGTTTGCAAACAAATTTAAACAGGACACATTTACAGTCCTTTCAACTAGTTCACTTCCATTTAGGTCCTGTCTATACCAGTGGCTCGCAACCTTTCCAGACTACTGTACCTCATTCAGGAGTCTGATTTGTTTTGCACACCGCCATGTTTCACCTCACTTAAAAACTACTTGCTTACAAAATCAGACATAAAAATACAAAAGTGTCACAGCCCATTATTACTGAAAATTTGCTTACGTTCTCATTTTTTCCATATAATTATAAAATAAATCAATTGGAATATAAATATTGTACTTACATTTCAGTGTATAGTATATAGAGCAGTATAAACAAGTCATTGTCTATCTGTATGAAATATTAGTTTGTACTGACTTTGATACTGCTTTTTATGTAGCCTGTTGTAAAACTAGGCAAATAGCTAGATGAGTTGATGTATCAATTGGAAGATCTCTGACCCCGGGTTGACAACCACTGGTCTACATTACAGAGTTTTGTCAACGCAAGTTACGCCGACGTACCACCACCACTGTAATTAAACCACTGTTGCATGTCCACACGATGCTCATTGTGTTGGTGGAGTGCATCCACAATAGCAGCTCTTGCATCGACAGAAAACAGAGCACTGTGGGTAGCTATCCTACTGTGCAACTGGCCACAGGGTGCTTTGGGACAGGTTTGCAATGCCTCATGGGGGCAGGTACAGCGTCACATGATAAGGGTTTTCTCAATCCAATTGTTCCATGGGTATCCTACTAGATTACCAACTGCTTTTCAACTCCCTGGTAACACTGCTCTACAGCTAAAATGCTTCTGAAATAAATGTAGTCAAACTTTACTAATTCTGCGTCACTGAGAACAAAAATGATGCTTAAAATTGTTGATTGGTTCTAGTTTTCAAGATATGCTATTGGGTCAGTATATACGACCCTTGACTTGGGAATGGCGGAGGATAAGTGAGTTATAAAGGGAAGGGATCTCAATTTAAACCAGAAATGACTAAAATACATCTTTGACTGGATCTATGAATAAATCTATGACTGGGTTTGGACAGTACTTGCTTTTTAGGCAAAACAATGAATGATGCAATCTGAAGCTGGTATTGCGTCATACATGATATGAATTGCATCATGTTATTCCTAGAAGTCATGGATGATGCAATCATAACGAAGCTTACATCACTCTGCTGAACAAATTGCCCTATATCAGCTCTAGAAATCATACAGTGTCGTGCTCTCTTATTTGTCAGTGTTTGATTTTGCAAAGGGACACATTTCTGTTTAGCCAAAGTGAGCAGAGATGCCTCGTACTTGTGTGAAAAGTGCAGATAACTTCTGCTATGTTTGTGGTGAAGTGACTTTTGCATCACAAAAGCGCAGTATAACCACTATGGTTAAGAAAGCCTATCACCTTTATTTTGGATGCAAAATTGGAGATCAGGACAAGAGGTGGGCCCCACACATATGCTGCAACACTTGTGCAACAAATCTTCGCCAGTGGTTGAACAGGAAAAGGAAATCTATGCCTTTTGCAGTGCCAATGATTTGGAGAAAGCCAACAGATCATACCAGCAATTGTTACTTCTGCATGGTGCCTCCAGTTGGGAAAGGTGCGTCAAAGAAGAAAAAGTGGACTGTGCATTATCCAAACATTCCATCAGCTATACGCCCAGTACCCCACGGAGAAGGACTGCCGGTTCCTGATGCACCAGAACCATTCTCACTTGAGTCAGACGAGGAAGAGGAAGAGGATGAAACTTCTGGTCCTGAACCATCAATGTCACAGGACCCACATTTTCTCCCATCCTCCTTCTCTGAACCACACCTCATAACACAAGGTGAACTGAATGACCTTGTCAGGGATTTGGAACTACCCAAGAGTAAGGCAGAGCTGTTGGGCTCCAGACTACAGCAGTGGAATCTCCTGGCAGGTGATGTTAGGGTTTCCATGTTCCGTGACGGTCAAAAGGAGCTTGTCCCATTCTTCTTCATGGAAGGTGATCTTGTAGCCTGCAACAACATCGATGGTGTGATGGCAGCCCTCAACAGCGTTCACGATCCAGATGAGTGGAGACTGTTCATTGATTCATCGAAGACGAGTCTTAAAGCTGTTTTACTGCATAATGGCAATGTTTTGCCATCAATTCCAGTTGGTCATGCAGTCCATATGAAGGAAACCTATGACAACATGAAACAACTTTTGAGGTGCATAAACTATGACCAACAACAGTGGCAGCTTTGTGGCGATTTGAAGGTTGTTGCTCTCTTGCTTGGTCTGCAGACTGGATACACAAAGTACTGCTGTTTTCTCTGCGAATGGGATAGTCGTGCAAGAGATTCCCACTACATCAAGAAAGATTGGCCACTCCGACAGTCATTGGAGCCTGGGAGGAAAAGTGTTCAGCATCCACCACTTGTTGAATCAAGGAAGATTTTGTAACCACCCTTACACATCAAGCTGGGTCTGATGAAGAACTTTGTCAAGGCCATTGACAAAACACAAGCAGCTTTCAAGTACCTCTGTGGAAAATGTCCAAGGTTAAGTGAAGCTAAGATAAAGGAAGGTGTCTTTGTTGGTCCTCAGATTTGTGAACTTCTTCGAGATGATGCATTTGACCATGCACTGCGTGGCAAGGAAAAGACGGCATAGAAAGCCTTCCAGTTAGTGGCAATAAATTTTCTCGGAAACAACAAGGCAGACAACTACAGGTTGTTGGTGGAAAACCTCCTCAAGGCATACAAAAAGCCTTGGTTGCAACATGTCACTAAAGATACATTTTTTGCACTCTCATCTCAATTTTTTTCCACCGAACTGCGGAGCAGTGAGCGACGAGCACGGCGAGCGATTTCACCAGGACATTGCAACAATGGAGAAACGCTATCAGGGCAAATGGAGCCCATCAATGCTTGCAGACTATTGCTGGACAGTGACAAGAGATGCTCCATTTAATGAATACAAGAGACAAGCCAAGAAGCGCCGAGTAGACACTGAATAGGACTAAACTATGTACAGAATAGTTTTTTGCCTTTTGTTTCATAATAAATTTTATTTATATAACCCTTTTGCTGATTTTTAAAGTGTTACATAAACAGGACAGGTGAAATATTATCATGTAAAGCAACCATAAACACATGAAAAGACCTAGGTTTACAATTTATGATTAAAACTCTACTATATCTACATAATATAAATAGACATAAAATGTAAAAACTTAAATATCTTAGAAACAGTAGCCAATCAGTTGTTTTAATTGTCATATTTGAATTCAGCACATCAAAATACATAATAAATAGCACATTTTATCTCTGAAGCAGACGACTTCTCAAAAATTGTAGACCAGTGTAACCTGCAACCGAGCCATCTCTGTCAGAAAGCACGGATCCTTCACTGCTGTTCAGTATTGTGCTGTGCGTTATGAATACAAGGCTATAAGAGGAGCCCAACGGGGGGTTATTCGGCTGAGGGATGCTTTGAAGGAGCATATTAACACTAAGCTACAGTAATGTGTGTTGCCGTAGTGTGTTGAGCCCGGCATTGTTTGTTTGCTCTATGCTATGAACCTTGTAATGATTGCTGTGTGTGCCTGAACAGTAACACATTTTAAATCACTTTTTAAAGTAGCACTCGGTAATATGACCAAAATGACATTGCTGAACACTAACACAAGACCACAGAAGTGTGTGGGGGGGGGGAGGGAGAAGAGTGTGAGAGAGAGAGAGAGACAGAGTGTGTGTTAGGGGAGTGTGTCAGAGAGTGTGTGGGGAGGAGTGTGTATGTGTGAGAGAGACAGACTCTGTGCTGGGGGACAGTGAGTGTGTCTGCACACTGATTCTAAGGCTATGTCTACATTAAGCACCTTTCAGCAACACAGCTGTGCCGCTACAGCCGTTCCGCTAAAAGGCGCGCAGTGTAGCTGCTGTTTGTTGGCAGGAGAGAGCTCTCCCACCGACAAAAAACTTCCACCCACAACGAGTGGCGGTAGCTTTGTCGGCAGTAGAGCTCTCCTGCAACAAAGCGCTGTTCACACCAGTGCTTTTTGTTGGCAAAACTTCTGTCGTTCAGGGGTGTGGCTTTTTTACACCTCTGAACAACAAAAGTTTTGTTGTTCAGGTTCCAGTGACAAAGCCCAAGTTCAGACAGCAGCCAGAAACAACCAGTCCTGAGGCAGAAGCTGGTGCACAGACAGCTGGTGTCATCGTCTCCCCACCCCAGAGGAGAATGGTACACAGGTAGGGGGAGGTGGACACCCCGACATCAGCCCACACCTCCCTCCCTGACTCTGCACAGCACAGCAGTCTTTCCCCCGCTACCCCTTGCAGCAGCCCTCCCTGCCTGCCGCTGTGGTTCTAGTCCCGGGGAAAGCAGGATTCTGCATTAATGTTTTGATTCCGTGACTCCCTTACAGTTCTCCCACAGACCAAGGAGATCCACCCCCACCCCTGTAGTCCAGGCAGGAGTGTGTTTGCTGCCGGAAGCCAGCATGCTCAGCTGGACAGTGGCTATGTGAGCTCTCCATGCTGAGGAATTTCAAAACTTCCTAGGGCTTTGAAAGGGATGGGGCGCATGCATGTGCAGCTGGATGCAGGGCAGCGGAGTTCGAAACGGTGAGCAGAGCGGTCACAGTGAGCGTTGTGAGATACCTCCTGGAGGCCAGTTATGGCGACATAACAAACGCAGTGTCTACACTGATGCTCTGTCGCTCTAACTTTGCTGGAAAAAGCACTACGCCGCTCGTTGAGGTGGTTTTATTTTGTTGACAAAGCAGGAGAGTTTTGTCAGCAAGAGGGGCATTATAGTGTATACACCTCCACTGTTTTGTCGACCAAAGCTGCCTTTTGCCAACAAAACTTTGTAGTGTAAACAAGGCCTTGGAGTATAAACAGTTGGTGTTCAACTGCCGATCTTCAAATGTCCTGGCATCGCTCAAAGCAAAATGTTATAAAGAAAGAAAGCTGTGCTTTATAAAAGTTTAAAAAAATACCCCACAAAGAGCTATTTCAAATTTAATCCATACTTGAATCTTATTACAAATCCATTGCACAGACCCATTAAACTTAAGTGGACAAGGATCTCACCAAGCTGATATTGCAGCCTTTTCCTTTAGTTATATCATTTCTATTTTTATTCTCATATTTAATTTTATAACATATTGAAAACATTTTATGGAGCATCATAAAAAATATTATACTGACTAAATTATATGCAGGTGATCTCTTCTGAGTCTAAGCAACCAGTGCAAAACACGTAGGACTCCTTGTCATCAGTTTAAAATCCTGACACAAGTCTTTTATCTGAGATAGAAAGGATCCAATGCTAGGAAGACAATGGCAGCTGAAGGTGCAAGAGTCTCCTAGGAAGAACTCAGGATCAGCCCCAAAGTGAGTCCCACACAAGTTCATAGACTCAGACCACAAGGGACCATCATAATCAGAAGTTAGTGTGTGGGCTTTTTACAGGAGACTTTAAAAACAGTGGTGCTGTCTACTCTACATGGACTTTAAAAAGAGTCGTGGATTCTTTAAACTTGTGTCTGATATAAGTCTTACCTCAATCTCTCTTTTCCCCACTCCGCAACTGCTGGACGGCATGCTGTTTGCTTAGCTGCTGCCCTCACACACTAGTAATGGTTAAGACTACGTTTTAGTCATGCGTATTTTTAGTAAAAGTCATGGATAGATCACGTGACCTGTCCATAACTTTTACTATATACCCCTGACTAAAACTTGGGGGGGCTTTGGGGTGTGTGGCCTGCAGGTGCTCAGGTGGGGGACGGCCTGGGGGGGCCTGGGTGCTAGGGAGGGGGGCACAGCTGGAGAAGCATCGCAGGTGCTTGGGGTGGGGGACTCGCGGCCCAGGGGGTGCCGCAGGTGCTGGGGCAGGCTCCCTACCCAGTTCCTAGTTCCACATGCTGCCTCCGCTCTGCCCCAAGCCCCGGTACTGCCACTCATTGGCTGGGAACTGCGGCCAATGGGAGCTGCGGGGGTGGTGCCTTCAGGCGGAGGCAGCACATGGAGCTAGGGGGAGGGGGATTCCTATCCCCCTTCCAGGAGCTCCCCCCAGGTAAGCACCACCCCACACCCCAATCCCCAGCCCTGAGACCGCCCCACACCAAACTCCTGCTGTGGGGGGGGGGGGCAGGGGGATGCAAGACTGCCCCAGCAGCAGCCAGTGTGACATGCCCAGAGGCTGCCCGAGCTGCTGCAGAAGTCACGGAGGTCACAGAATCTGTAACTTCCGTGACAAACACGGAGCCTTAGTGATGGTTACATTTCAGTGGATCTGTGGAGTGAAACACCTGGGAGTCTAGATTATGAAGGAGACACTGTGACACTGACAGACCAGGTGTCAGCTCATGCCAGAGCCCCAAGCCAATTCACTCGTGTATTAATATAGATCAGAGTGATTTTGTTAAAGAATGTACTTGTTGTTTAAACTTCATGAAAACTAATGGAACGTTACTTGCATTGTTTTCACTTAGCTGTATCCTGTTATAATGTAGTAGCAATCATTTACACTGCGTAGAGCCCTGTAACTAAATAACCCATCAAATGAGAAAGAAGCCTTGTGGAATGCAAATGAAGAATTTTATCAGAAAAGTGTTAATTTCAAAGCAAGTGGTCATTGTGTGTGATGACTCGAGGTCAAAGACTCAAAATGCATTCCTTACTCTTTGTCATCAAAGGAAAAGCCCACGGGGGTAGTGACCCTGTCAGCTTGTTTTCTGTGAGAAGAAGCTTTAAGTATGTATTCAAGGAAAGATCCTATTTCTCTGGACTGTTTGGACTCTTACAGGGAAGTATACCAGACGCAAAGTAGAGATCCCCAGAGACAATATGGGAACCCTGAAAAGACTTTTTGTAAACTGGCAGTTTATTGCATCACTGCCTCCATTTGGAATTACAAAGTGTGACTCATCTGTTAATATATTTTACCTATTTTAACCTCTCAATAACTCTCATTTCCTTTTCTTAACTAATAAACCTTTAGTTAGTTTACTATAGAATGGGCTACCAAACTAGTTCTTTGTGTAAGGTCTAGGATACTAACTGATCTGGAGTAAGTGACTGGTGTCTTGGGACTGAAAGTAACCTAAATGTGATGTGATGTTTGTTGTAAGTAACCATCTTATCACTAAGTCCAGTTTGTCTGGGTAGCAAGATAGACTGGAGAGTTTAAGGGGAATGTCTGTGATGCTATAGTAAGACTGGTAGAGTGATCCAGGAGTTCACATTTGTCACTGGCTTGGCGAAAACGAATTATAGAACATACCAGCAGTGGGGGGGGGGGGGTCTGCCCCATTTTCTGACAGTCACTCCAGACACACTAACACGACATTAATGCTGTGCCACAAACTTAAGGTCTGCGACACCATGTTAGTGCAGGTGATGTCTGAAGGGACTCCAGTGCCCCAGCCTCCAACTGCTCCATGTCCCCGCCTCCCGCTGTCCCCCAAGCGCCCCAGCTCCCTCCTGCCGCTCCCCCTCCCCGGCCAGTGCCCCAGCCCCCTGCTACTCTCCTCCCCCGCCGGCCGCCCCATGTTCCCGCCTCCCGCTACCCCCCTTCCCCCGCCAGCGCCCTGTTGCTCCGCCGTCCGCTGTCACTCACAGGGGCCGGATCAACAGCTGGTCGCTCTCCTCGGCCGGGATCATGGCCTCGGCTTTTCTCTTCGCCGACATCCCGGAAAAGGAGGAGCGAGCGCAGCGATGCCGAACAACCGGCGACTCGGTGTGTCCCTCGCCAGCACCCGGCCTCGACTTCCGGTCCGCCCGCGAACACCTTCCGCCCCCCGCTTCCGGGGAGCCGGGCCGCCCACACTCCCTGTTACGGCGCCTGCGCGCGGGCGGGGCCCGACAGACGCGCGTTCCCGGGGCAGGGAGTGTGGAGGAGCCGTGCTGGGTCCTGGGCGGAAGGCGAGTCCCCGGCGGGTACCGAACCCAGCCGTTGCGGTGAGGAGCGCGTGCCCTGCCTGCCGGCGCGGCCCCATCCTCGTTCCGGGTGGCGCCGGGTCCTGAGGCGGGATGGGGATGAGGGGACTTCAGCGCTGGGAGGTCTCTGAGGTGGAGGGATCCGTGGCAGGACGGGGGTGGGGCTGGGGGGATCCCAGTGCTGGGACGTGCCTGGGGTGGAGGGATCCGTGGCAGGACCGGGGTGGGGCTGGGGCTGGGGGGATCCCAGTGCTGGGACGTGCCTGGGGTGGAGGGATCCGTGGCAGGACGGGGATGGGGCTGGGGGGATCCCAGTGCTGGGACGTGCCTGGGGTGGAGGGATCCGTGGCAGGACGGGGGGGATCCCAGTGCTGGGACGTGCCTGGGGTGGAGGGGCCCGTGGCAGGACGGGGGGGTGGGGACCCCAGCCCTGGGGTGTCAGTTCCCCATCTTTCTTGTTTCTTAAGGAGCCAGTCTGGAGTCAGATACCTTGACAGTGAGCACCATGTAAATACCTAGACAGACAGAAGTGACTGAAGCCCCGATAGGCTCTCAGGTGCACCTGGTAACTGCTTTTTGTGCTGTTCATGAGCAGGGCCTGAGGTTTTGTCTCTTTGTGCCAAATTCCAGCCACTCATATCTAGGTTTGGCAAAATTTGATATTTGTTCATTTATAATTTAGATGGGTAGTTTGCTGTTTATTGTAAGCATTTTAAAGATTTTTATCAATTAAAATTTTGCACAAAATTGTGTTTTAAGCTTTCCCCCCCTATTTTTATTTAAGTTTTCACATTTGGGGGGAAAACATGGGGGGGTGTCAGACTATGGAGTCGTCAGTCAGTAATTAATGACAGTAGACATTGAGATTCAGAAAGTTAAAGCTTTACAGCCATTGATACAAATTGTCAGCATCACATGTCAAAATATACAAAGTAAATATCCTTAAATCAAACTCTAATAAGTTCTCAAGTAACATTTGTCTTACTTTGTAAATTTCAGTTATTGATGGAAATAGTTTTTGTCCATTTGTGTGTGTGCGTGGTGAAATTGACATTTATCAACATTTACCAATAAAAATCTAATCTTTCTATGTCTACTCCATCCTTCACTGTGGGTAATAAAATATTATCAAATTGGGTTGGATGTGCAAAGAACTGAAATGGTGCATGAGGTGCAGAGCTTTCTCTTTCCTGAACACTATGGTTGTTCACTAAGTAAGGCCACTTAAAGAAACACTATGGTTGTTCACTAAGTAAGGCCACTTATTCTTGTTTTCACTATAAATATATCTATTATCAAAGATCAGAGATTCAATGATAGTGAATAAGAATATGGAAACAAATGGCTACATGTAAAAGAAAATCATAGATTTTCTGGAGACTAAACTTAACTAACAAGTTAACCTCCTGTCTAAGGAAATTTATCTCACACAAAGTTCTTTCCACTGTTTTCAGTCAAGCCTCATTGAGACCCCCCTTTCATGAAGTAAAATTTACTGTCCATTTACTTCCTGGGTGAAGGATGACAGGGTGTCTTCTTTGACCCCCAAATATATTAGAGCAAATCTTTAATATGCACCTCAAGATAGGGTTCTTACCTCCTCTTTGCTTCTATCTGTTACTTTTCTATCAAGTTTTTACAGTCCTCATTAGCATTCAGTTCAAACTGGTGAGAAAAGATCCATTGTCAGTTATACAATAGTACATTTACATATAAGCAGCCAGCTAGATAAACTTTTTTTTTCTACGGCCAGGTTTACACTAAAAAGTTAACCTTGCTCAGGGGTGTGAAAAATGCATTTTTTTTTTTTTAAAATGGAGATATACCTATCTCATAGAACTGGGAGGGACCCTGAAAGGTCATCAAGTCCAGCCCCCTGCCTTCACTAGCAGGACCAAGTACTGATTTTTGCCCCAGATCCCTAAGTGCCCCCTTCAAGGATTGAACTCACAACCCTGGGTTTAGCAGGCTAATGCTCAAACCACTGAGCTATCCCTCCCCCCATTTATAAATGTGAAGGACTTTTTTCCTGCCGAAATTTACTAAACATAAATGAACAGTTAGTGAAATTATTTAGGTCTAAAGCAAGTTACTGTAAGTAGTGTTGTCAGATCTCTTGATTTTATCACAAGTCTCCTTTTAAAGAATAGTAGGAATTAATTTCAATTAGGGAGTATAAACGTCCCTTTAGCGATGTAGTTAAGCCAACCTAACACCTGGTGTAGACAGCGCTAGATTTACGGAAAAATTCATCTGTTGATTTAGCTACTACCTCTGGTCTGTAGTGGGTGGCTACACTGAGGCCTGGTCTACACTGAAAAATTACATTGGCATAACTATGGCTCTCAGGAGTGTGAAAAATCCACACCCGAGTGGCATAGTTAAACCCTAAATCCCCATGGAGACAGCACTAGGTCAATGGAAGAGTTCATCCATCAATCTAGCTACAGCCTCTTGGGGAGGGGGACCACCTGCACCTATGGGAGAATCCCTTCAGTCACTGAAGTGCTAAGCAGCTCCGATGTAGCCTTTTAACGGTAGACAGGCCATGAAGTGCTACAGCTGTGCAGGGGTGGCCAAACTTATTGACCCTCCAAGCCGCATATGACAATCTTCAGAAGTTTGAGACTTGGGGCTTCAGCCCCGTGGGAGGCGTCTGCTGGGGCTGAGGGCTTCAGCCCCACTCCTGCTGAAGCCCCAAGACTCCCTTCCCCGCTGGGCAGAAGCCCCTACCGCACCACCTCTCTGCAAGGCAGAGGTTGCCATCCCCCCACCCCCAATCTGGTAGGTGGAGAATGAGGGGTGGGGGTCTCCATGAGCCACACTTTAACTGTAAAAGAGCTGCTTGTCACTGGCAAGCCACAGTTTGGCCACCCCTGCACTATAGGGCTTGAGGGTAGACGAAGCCTGACAGAAAACCTGTTTTTCACCTTTGCTGGTGGTCAGTCCCTAGCTATCTTGTAATTTTCAGTGTATATACAGAACTCCTTATGTAACATCCACACATGATTTTTGCAATATAGATGACTGTTGTGACACCACCTTGTATTTGAGACCTCACGTGATGCTCCTTGGTGAACTAGAATATGTAAGCCAGACCCAGGAGATCCCTGTAACGCCTCTGCATCCCTTGTTTGTCCTTTGCCAGTTGGCACTAAGAGCTTCCCGGGTCACAGACAGTCATTCTAAACTTACAGTTTTAGCCTAGTGATTCAGTTAGTTACAATCACTAAAGGGCACGGACCTGTCATTTTTACTTGTGGTAAAGTGTCCTGTGCCCTTCACGTGCTATATAAATAATGACACTCGTGTGCTTACATTAGTGGGACTGCATCCAAGTTTTCACCTTTTTTAATTTTGTTGCTCACAAACAAAGTGCGGTACAGGCTCAAGATCAAATATACTGGGCTGTTTGTTTAGAGGCCAATTGGGAAATCAAATGGGGTTGCCTAAGCTTACTTAATGAAACTTGCACCTAAACTTTATCTTCCCTGATGCCGATTTTATTGGCAAACTGATTTTGATCTTTCTCCCTCTCTCTCCTCTACTCTTGATGACTTTGGAGATGTCTAGTCCTCCTCATCTGCCTGTTACTGCTTGCAAGTTCCTTTAATTTACCACAATAAAGCCTAATTATATAGCATGGGAAGTAGGCCATTTTTCTGGTTCATGTAATGTGATGCTCCTTCTTTGGGGCCTATAATAGGTCCAGAGAGTGTTTTTCCCTAATTCTGTCCAAAGAAACAAGGTTTAACGACCCTGTACAGTACAGTTAACTTCCCCTGCCTCCCAGATGAAGAGATGTAGTTGGTGTTAGGTCAGAGATAGACAACAGTTCTGCTTCATAAGTTCTCAGTCAGCCTCATGTCTCTTTATAAAGTAAGTCCTTTGGTTCTCAAGCCTCAGGAGAAGCTTAAGAGGTTGAATATAAGACTATAATAGTGAAGACTACCTCTGATTTTATGCTGCTGTATGGCTTCGGGCAAATCACTTAACCTCTCTTCCTGAATTTCCGTATCTATAAGAATAGAAAGGATTTTAACTTTGCTACTTTACTTTACATGTTCTGTTAATTAGTTACCTCACAAGGCTGTTGTAAGAATCAATTTTTTAATGTGTGTAAAGTAGCAAAGTTAAAATCCTTCCTTTTCTTATAGATGGGGAAATTCAGGAAGAGAGGTTAAGTGATTTTCCCGAAGCCATACACAAGTGGCACAGTCATAAGAAATAGATTCATATTCCCAGTCCCATCCTCAGAATCATTAGTCTAGTGGTCCCCAACCGTTCTCCACTTTACACACAAAGCCCACCATGTTTTTTTGGCAGGGACTCCTACTCTTAATGAAAAAAGAACAGGAGTACTTGTGGCACCTTAGAGACTAACAAATGTATTAGAGCATAAGCTTTCGTGGGCTACAACCCACTTCTTCGGATGCTGTAGCCCACGAAAGCTTATGCTCTAATAAATTTGTTAGGCTCTAAGGTGCCACAAGTACTCCTGTTCTTTTTGTGGATACAGACTAACACGGCTGCTACTCTGAAACCTACTCTTAATGGTGTAATGTGACAGGTTTTCTTTTTAATTCTCCTTCCTTTAGCATTTTCTTTGATCCAATTATGGTGAAAAAATGTTCAGAAAAGGGAAAAAACGACACAGCAGCAGCAGCTCCCAAAGCAGTGAAATCAGTACTAAAAGCAAGGTAAGCTGAATTGGGGGTATAGTATGTTTGTGGGACAGTTTCATTTGCTGTGAACTAACAGTTTGCAGAGAGCTTGGGAACTGGGACTCCTAGCACTTCCAGTCTCCTTGGCAGCTAGCCAGGTGTACAGGATTGTTTCTGGTGGAATGTAGTCAAAAATCAAACCATCTCCATGAAATGTTTTAATTTCAATACATTGGCAAATTGACAAAAATGTTACATTTCTCTGACCAGCTCTAATCAGAAACCTTTACTGGAATTAAAGCGTTATCAGGTACAGGTTAAGGTATGTTATTCCTTAAGAACTCAACCCCTTCCCCCCCTTTTTTTCTGGCTTTCAAGAGGGACGTTTATACTCCCTAACTGAAATTAATTCCTACTATTCTTTAAAAGGAAAGAGATGCCAATGTAGAAGCATTACTGTTTCAGAACTAGAATGCATCTGCACAAAGACAAATCATTGTTTTAATTAGAGATGACAGGTCAGTCAGCTGACTGATACAATATTTATACATGTTGAACTTATGTTGCCCTTTTAATAATAGTTTTAAATTTGGGTGATAGATTAAATTATGAGAGTCTTAGGGAGATCTGCATTCTAAAAGTCATTTCGATTGTCAGAGTTAATCTGAATTTCTTTTATGAAATATTTGACCTTTTTTGACCAATAAAGTAATATTCCAAGTCAAATGACTAATTAAGGGGATTTTAGATTGTAAGTCCCTCAGAGTTTGGACTGCATCTTTATTTGTCATGTACAGCATCAAGCACACTGATGCTTAATAAATAGTAAATGTTGATAGTTGACTGCCTTGCTGTGGCTGGTTTAATAGAGTCTTTAATATGATCATGATGTTTGCGGAAATAAACATCTTGTTTGCTTTTTTTTGACTGTGAAATCAAACAATATCAGAATTAGTTTTCAGTTGTAAGTAGCATGCTGTCCTTCCATCATACAAGCATAAATCCCATTGATGTTGAGTTAGGAGTCTACTTAGAGACTACTTCAACACCAACAGAACATGACAAAGAAGTTGTACAAAAAAATATACTTAGTGCTTTTTGTAATGTTGAAGTATTAGTTACTTAGGTTCAGAGGAGAGCTATGAGAATGACTAAGGATTGGAAAACATGTCATAGTGAAAGACTCAAGGAGCTCAGTCTATTTAACTTAACAAAGAGAGAAAGTCAAGGGTTGATCTGATCACTGTTTGTACATTTTGTTTTTGTGAACAAAAATTTGATAATGGGCTCTTCAATCTAGTCAACCAAGATATAACAAGATCCAGTGGCTGGAAGTTGAAGCTAGACAAAGTCAGACTAGGGAAAATGTACAAATTCTTAATAGTGAGGGTAATTAGCTATTGGAACAATTTACCAGGATTATAGATTTTCAAACACTGGCAGTTTTAAAATCAAGATTGAATGTTTTTATAAAGGAAACACTCTAGTTCAAACAGGAATTATTTGGGAGAATTTCCATAGCCTGTATTACACAGGTGGTCATTTTAGATGATCACAGTGGTTCCTTCTGGCCTTATAATCTATGAATCTTTCAAGAACCTCTAAGCTAGCCGTTAAAAGTGAGAATGAGCTTGATTCTTCAGAACAAGCTAGCCAAATCAAAAAACTTCTCTTTATTTTATACAATATTTCTAAAATATTTCTTTCCTATCTTAAAGCGTAAGTCCTCTGAGCTAATAGGTACATTCTGTCAGATAGCTGGTGAATGATGACTTAAATCTTGTAGGGTTTCTGACATGGTTGGCATTTTTTAATG
Source organism: Emys orbicularis (assembly GCF_028017835.1). Classification (NCBI taxonomy): domain Eukaryota; kingdom Metazoa; phylum Chordata; order Testudines; family Emydidae; genus Emys; species Emys orbicularis. The sequence continues at coordinate 33,872,170 of NC_088685.1, forward strand.
TAAATCTCATTGCAAAAAGGTCATGTTATATCAAATATTAGTGAGAAACATGCACTTGTCAGTTTCCTAAAGGTTAAGATATTCAATGTAAGGAAAGAGACAGTGGACATAACTTTTTAAAGTTCATTTTCTCTGCCCTTTCTTCCATCTCTCCTCTCCCTGTTTCAAAAACGTTTGAAAGCTTTTGAGAGATCCTTGTACAGTTTACATTGGTGTAAATAAGTCAGACTGATACTCTTTCAAGTTTTATTATATTAATCCTTTGGAGAAGTATGACTTTTTTGGTCATGTTTCAAATAGCGCCAGACCATAAAAGTTAGAAGATTATAATGAAGTATGTAGGAGCAGAAAATCTGAAGATAAATTAACATTTTCAATAATTAACTGACATTTTTATATTTTTTTCCCCTTATAACTAGTCTGTTGACTCTAGTCTTGGTGGACTTTCCAGATCTAGTACTGTCGCTAGTCTAGATACAGACTCCACTAAAAGTTCAGGTATGTAACCAGTGCTGAGACAGACTTGCTTGAAGATGGATTAATTTTATAAAACGTGTGATTGTGTGCAAGAGTTGGGAGAAGGGAAGAGGTGAGAAAGTGTAAGTTCACATTGTGTGAATGATGCTTTACACATTTACATGTAGTCAGTTGAGGGCAAACCTATTAGATGGCCCACTTACTAGCACATGAGCTACTGCAGTCTAAAATAGAAAGTGATCTTTGGGACTAGAAATGCCAAGAAGGTATACAGAAGTTCAGAGGGAGGTGTAGCAGGACTGTGGAAGGCAAAGGAGGGGAAGGAAACAGGTGCAATGGTAGGGATTGGTTTGAAACAACAGGGTATTGTAGCAGAGCCTCGTGGTTCCTGCCTCTGTTCTGGTCTACAAACTACTCAGAGACCCTTGTGCTGGTCCAACACCTTGTGCAGTTTATTTACAAATGGAGTCCCACCAGCTTCATAACATATACAGCTCCTATAACAAGCAGAGGAAAGCAATCTCTCTCTCCCCTTACTGCCTGCTTCCCCCTTTCCATTTCCGTCCAGGGTAGGGTGACCACATGTCCCGATTTTATAGGGACAGTCCTGATATTTGGGGCTTTGTCTTATATAGGTGCCTATTATCCCCCACCCCCTGTCCCGATTGTTCACACATGCTGTCTGGTCACCCTAGTCCTGTGCCTTTTTGTGGGCTCTGGCTAATGGCTTAATTAGCCTTTCTGCCCTGCCCCACACACAAATTAGATACAGCTCTGTATAGTCAGCTCCATTCAGCCTTGCTTGATTGGAGCTGCTGTGAACAAAGTGCTGACTCAGCCTTTCTGGCCTAGCACTTGGTCACAGGTATGTATGCTACCAGGGATGTGTTGTTGAGAGGAAAGAAGTTTCAGGCTTAGATCCAAAGCCCTATGAGGTCTAAGAGCATTTCCATAGACTTACTGGGCTTTGGATAAAGCCCTCAGCCCAGAGAACTGGCTTCTCATTGTGTTTCAGTGATTATGCATATAATGAAGAAAGTGGAAATACTTAGTGCCTGTATTCACAAAATGTTTAACATGATACTACAATTCCAAAAAGAACATTCACCTCTCTGAAGGCAAAATAGTAATTCTGTGTCAAATGTGTTCCCCAGAGTCTGCGTCTACATATGCCACAGTAAAAAGCTGGCTGTGTCCACACTGCAGTGTGTAACTATATCTGTCAGTGAAAGGCTCTGGCAGAGAGACGGCAGCAGGGAAAAGCTTCTGCAGCTCCCTGCTGCCAGAGACTTTCACTGCAATTGGTTTCACTTTATAATTCTTGTGTGTACCAGCTAAATGCTCCACTCTTGGGTCTCAACATGGCTGGGGGATGTATAAATCCAAACAAAAATTCTTGTTTTGTAAGCTATGGTTAGCTCTTGTACATTTAAAAAAAAAAATCTTGGGTTTAAGTTGCCCAACTTTTCTGTTAGAGTAGACCATACTTTACAATAGACTCATGTCATCATATTTTGCTCTGTACCAAAGACCATTCTGTGGTAGCACACTAAAGAATCATCCCATCAGAAGTCAAGGAAAGATGAGGTTAGTATACTATGAACAAAATAACACAAGAGTGTTAGGTATCTTTGCTACCCTTCTTGTTTCATAATTGTTTCAGTGGGGAGATCCAGTGTTTGAGCCAAGGGAGCAAAAGATTATTCAAAATTAATAGATTAAAAAAGACCAAAGAGACTTTCCAACACCAAAGGAACAATAGACGTTACTGCTTAAGTAGAACAGTTCTTTGAATTTACAGTTCTTTTGTTCTAGGACAAAGCAACAGTAATTCAGATACCTGTGCAGAATTTAGAGTTAAATATGTTGGTGCCATTGAAAAATTGAAACTTGATGAGAGCAAGAGTCTGGAGGGGCCATTGGACTTGATAAATTTCATAGATGTGGCACAGGTAAGTCTTTATAATGAGAGACAAAACATATACAAATACATCAAAACATTTTAAACCAATATGTTTCTTCCTACTGTGTATTTATCATATGATCAGATAGATGTCTTACTTCTGAAGTGCCTTACAGTAAATTATTTGTACAGTTTATTAAAGCATGCATCCTTCATGCTGAGAGCTCAACTGCCGCCAAGCTACCTCCTGGTTAGTAGTTGAAGGGTATACTTCAGAAAAACAAATTGCTACTGCAGAAAGCAGTGTTGTTGACGCAGAAGCCTGAGGCATGATTGAACAAATATCATCAGGGGTTTGCTGGTGGCAGAAAGCTACAATTCCAGAGAGTCTGTCTCCAGTCCTTGTGGCAGTATCCATGAAAGAAGACTACTTATGCCAACATTTCTCAACAACAGAGAGGAAATTTTCAGCTGAGGAATAAAAGCGAGAGCCTGACCACTCATGGCCATTTATAATTCCATTGTGTTAAGCTAGAATCTAGCTCACTCTCAGAGCTATGCTGATCTTTGTAGTGTCAAAAGGAATAAAAACAAAAAAGCTTTTATTAAAAAAAAATGGTCAGGGTTCCTTTGCAAGCTCAATACTTGAATTCCTAAATGCCAGTTTGTATTATAGAAATTAGATATTGCAAGTATAGCATACCTGCTGGTAGCACTCATAGCCATATACAAAAGTGTTCCTAATGTTGCACAAGCATTGCCAATAGCAGCATCAGTGCACCAAGATGTAGCAACTATCAACATTCCTCTGCCTGCACTGTTTGTCCCTGAAACAGTACACTGCTAGTGTAGCTGGGCCATAGAACAAACACAAAGGAAAGGACTGTAAGAAACCTCATTCTCCATAAAAAGTTCCCTTCCCAATCCTGAATAACTAAAAAAACCGTAGTGTTTAAAGAAGAAAACCGCTTTGTGGGGAACAGCCCCATTAATGGTAATATTCCAGTAGTCTGAAATAAAATTAGAACAGAGAAAATGCAGGTTTTGTAATGAATATCTTCATTATTTATGCCCTTCTCTGTACACTTAACACTTTTTTTTGTTTCCCTCCAAAGCAAGACGGAAAGTTACCTTTTGTTCCAGCTGAAGAAGAGTTCATTATGGGAGTTTCCAAGTACGGTATTAAAGTCTCAACATCTGATCAGTATGTAAGTGTGTCTTTTCTTAAAGGGCTTTATTTGGTGGAAGTTGGATGGTGGGCAACTCTGGAATAGGCATTTATCAGTGCCCTGATGAGTTTGCAGTGAAAGGACACTGGATGACCCAGTAATTATTTTCCATTTCAAAACTTCTGATTTTCTGATCTCAGAGTAAGACTCCAGTTTTTGTTTTTAACCTGAAACAGAGGGACAGGAGGTTCTTGCCTTTCTAGCAAAACTGCCTCAGATCTTCTCTTCGGAATGTAGTCTGTCTCTCCTCCTCGTGCATGGGTGACTTGGGGTTCTTGGTCCTCCAGCCAAAGCAAGAGTCTTCTCCTTCAGGGGCAAGTGAGAATCCCAAACAAAAAGCCCTCCCTGGGTTTAGTAATTTTTATCCTGATGGTGGTTCTCTTGCCCTCTGGTAAAAGTCTCTAACCATGATGACCAAGACTGATCCATCAGATTCAATATTTTCTGGATTATAAATTCGATTCCTTTCCCCCCCCCACTAGGGTCTGTCTTAGTCTTCACTGGATAAGGCGGTACGGAAGGGGGGGATGGTCTTCCACCCTCATAAATCCCATCTTTCAGCCCCTAAACAAGAGCACTTGTCTACTCCAGGCCTCAAGCCTTTTGTCACCTTTGTTGAAAGTACATAGAGAGCCTTATCTCTGTCTAATTTTAAAGTCTTTTATCCATCCCTCTGCTGGCTTCAGCCTGAAAGCATGAGACAAGCTGACAGACATCCATGATTAAGCCAGCTTGTGCTGGCTCGTTCTGTGATATTGCATTACATACTCTTTAGACAAGTTCTGGCCTCTGAACGTCACCCTTTGACATCAATTTGTATTTTATTTAGACCACTTAGCAGCTATAACTCCTTCATAAAGATCCAGCTACAATGTAGACAATGCAGAGATAGATTCTTAATTTATTCTAAAAACTATTCTAGTTTAATAGTCTGAGTCTAAAGCTCCATCATCATTTATAGCAACCAAAAATGTTCTTAGATATGTAAGAATGGGATAGATAGGGACATTTTCCCTGTCCTGAACAGCTTCAAATCTAACTAAAAGAATGTACTGACAAACAGCAGAGGGATACAAGATATTCCCTCCCCCTACCCCCACGGCAAATTTGTGCATTGTATCTTGGTCCTGTGCTAAACTGCTACTAGTTTGGTTATTTGTTGTTTTTAATCTTTACCTATTGCCCTCATTTAAAGATTCAAAATGTTATGGGGGTAATCTAAGGAAATGTTACCAGTGACAATGGGAGGGTTTGTCTTCTGTAAACAAGTGCACAGAGTGAGAGACTGAGCATTCCGTTCTAAAGAATACTAAGGATTTTGTAAAAGGCAACTTGCGTAGTAGTGAAAGCATGCAGAAAATTTCAATATCTGTGCCCAGTTTTAGAATAACTTTAATTTGCCATATGGTTGTAGGATGTTTTACATAGACATGCTCTGTATTTAATTGTGCGGATGGTCTGCTACGACGACGGTCTGGGAGCAGGAAAGAGTTTATTGGCTTTGAAGACGACAGATGCAAGTTATGAAGAATACAGTCTCTGGGTGTATCAGTGTAATAGTCTGGTAAGAATTCATGTTTACGGTTCTTAATTTAGGTACCAATACATTCTGATGTCTAACTTCATTACCTTCAAGCTTCATACTTAGAACATGGTATTTTTAACAGCACAGAAACCCAGTGGTGACAGCCCAGGTGTAGCGCCTCTTGCATAATCACAGCCTTCTGGCAGCTGAAGGGTTAACTGGTTTCACAGAGAATAAATGGCTCCACATTTAAGGGGAAAAAATCATAGAATGCACTGGATTAACTTTGTTTGAGAATCACTACCTTTACTGCTCTAAAATTACAAAGGTATCATGTGACCAGCCTTTTCCTTAGTTCTTTAGGTAGCATCCCTTGGAATATGCTATTCTCCCATCCTTATGGCTAATAGCTGTACTTCCTAAAAATAAGTAAAAAAGGATGTACTGGCAACAAAGGGAGTTGTGCCCAGTTGTCTTCAACTGGTAAAATGTTGACTATAACATGAGGAACTTCTAGGCAAAAACCTATTTAAATCAGTGAAGCAATTATATTGTAGCAGATGACGCCCAATCTGCTGTGCTACTGCGCCTGACCACTGATAACACTGGTCTACAATTTTTGAGAAGTCGTCTGCTTCAGAGATAAAATATGCTATTTATTATGTATTTTGATGTGCTGAATTCAAATATGACAATTAAAACAACTGATTGGCTACTGTTTCTAAGATATTTAAGTTTTTACATTTTATGTCTATGTATATTGTGTGGATAGTAGAGTTTTAATCATAAATTGTAAACCTAGGTCTTTTCATGTGTTTATGGTTGCTTTACATGATAATATTTCACCTGTCCTGTTTATGTAACACTTCAAAAATCAGCAAAAGGGTTATATAAATCAAATTTATTATGAAACAAAAGGCAAAAAACTATTATGTACATAGTTTAGTCCTATTCAGAGTCTACTCGGCGCTTCTTGGCTTGTCTCTTGTATTCATTAAATGGAGCATCTCTTGTCACTGTCCAGCAATAGTCTGCAAGCATTGATGGGCTCCATTTGCCCTGATAGCGTTTCTCCATTGTTGCAATGTCCTGGTGAAATCGCTCGCCGTGCTCGTCGCTCACTGCTCCGCAGTTCGGTGGAAAAAAATTGAGATGAGAGTGCAAAAAATGTATCTTTAGTGACATGTTGCAACCAAGGCTTTTGTATGCCTTGAGGAGGTTTTCCACCAACAACCTGTAGTTGTCTGCCTTGTTGTTTCCGAGAAAATTTATTGCCACTAACTGGAAGGCTTTCCATGCCGTCTTTTCCTTGCCACGCAGTGCATGGTCAAATGCATCATCTCGAAGAAGTTCACGAATCTGAGGACCAACAAAGACACCTTCCTTTATCTTAGCTTCACTTAACCTTGGAAATTTTCCACAGAGGTACTTGAAAGCTGCTTGTGTTTTGTCAATGGCCTTGACAAAGTTCTTCATCAGACCCAGCTTGATGTGTAAGGGTGGTAACAAAATCTTCCTTGATTCAACAAGTGGTGGATGCTGAACACTTTTCCTCCCAGGCTCCAATGACTGTCGGAGTGGCCAATCTTTCTTGATGTAGTGGGAATCTCTTGCACGACTATCCCATTCGCAGAGAAAACAGCAGTACTTTGTGTATCCAGTCTGCAGACCAAGCAAGAGAGCAACAACCTTCAAATCGCCACAAAGCTGCCACTGATGTTGGTCATAGTTTATGCACCTCAAAAGTTGTTTCATGTTGTCATAGGTTTCCTTCATCTGGACTGCATGACCAACTGGAATTGATGGCAAAACATTGCCATTATGCAGTAAAACAGCTTTAAGACTCGTCTTCGATGAATCAATGAACAGTCTCCACTCATCTGGATCGTGAACGCTGTTGAGGGCTGCCATCACACCATCGATGTTGTTGCAGGCTACAAGATCACCTTCCATGAAGAAGAATGGGACAAGATCCTTTTGACGGTCACGGAACATGGAAACCCTAACATCACCTGCCAGGAGATTCCACTGCTGTAGTCTGGAGCCTAACAGCTCTGCCTTACTCTTGGGTAGTTCCAAATTCCTGACAAGGTCATTCAGTTCACCTTGTGTTATGAGATGTGGTTCAGAGGAGGAGGATGGGAGAAAATGTGGGTCCTGTGACATTGATGGTTCAGGACCAGAAGTTTCATCCTCTTCCTCTTCCTCGTCTGACTCAAGTGAGAATGATTCTGGTGCATCAGGAACCGGCAGTCCTTCTCCGTGGGGTACTGGGCGTATAGCTGATGGAATGTTTGGATAATGCACAGTCCACTTTTTCTTCTTTGACGCACCTTTCCCAACTGGAGGCACCATGCAGAAGTAACAATTGCTGGTATGATCTGTTGGCTCTCTCCAAATCATTGGCACTGCAAAAGGCATAGATTTCCTTTTCCTGTTCAACCACTGGCGAAGATTTGTTGCACAAGTGTTGCAGCATATGCGTGGGGCCCACCTCTTGTCCTGATCTCCAATTTTGCAGCCAAAATAAAGGTGATAGGCTTTCTTAACCATAGTGGTTATACTGCGCTTTTGTGATGCAAAAGTCACTTCACCACAAACATAGCAGAAGTTATCTGCACTGTTCACACAAGTACGAGGCATCTCTACTCACTTTGGCTAAACAGAAATGTGTCCCTTTGCAAACTCAAACACTGACAAATAAGAGAGCACGACACTGTATGACTTCTAGAGCTGATATAGGGCAATTTGTTCAGCAGAGTGATGTAAGCTTCGTTATGATTGCATCAGCCATGACTTGTAGGAATAACATGATGCAATTCATATCATGTATGACGCAATACCAGCTTCAGATTGCATCATTCATTGTTTTGCCTAAAAAGCAAGTACTGTCCAAACCCAGTCATAGATTTATTCATAGATCCAGTCAAAGATGTATTTTAGTCATTTCTAGTTTAAATTGAGATCCCTTCCCTTTATAACTCACTTATCCTCCGCCATTCCCAAGTCAAGGGTCGTATATACTGACCCAATAGCATATCTTGAAAACTAGAGCCAATCAACAATTTTAAGCATCATTTTCGTTCTCAGTGACCCAGAATTAGTAAAGTTTGACTACATTTATTTCAGAAGCATTTTGGCTGTAGAGCAGTGTAAAGATAGCGGTTAGAGAGCGCTCCACTTTGTACATGCAAATACAACAGCCTCTTTCCCTCTCCATGTTAGCCCTGCTGGAGGAACAGAGCAATCATATCAGTGGCACTATGCATTCAGGCTACAGTCAGGCAGTTGATCGCCTTCTGTGGTATATTAAGGAAAGCAGGAGATGAGATAGTGCTAGAGTATCATGGTAGTTTATGCTTTCTAGTCTCCATGCTGCCAACTCTTCAGATGGTTTGGCAAAGGCATAAGGGAGCAAGTGGAGTAACTTTAGGATGCTGGTTACACCCTATAAACAGATAATAACTAAAAATTCTGTCTTTTTTTCACACCAAAGTTAATTTAAAACAGATGTCTGCAGGCATGATTGCAAACAATAGAATTTTACACACAGCTCTCCTGTTTCATTCTGTATAAGCGCTGAAAACATTATGTAGATCATGTTCTGCTTGAATTTTAATAGATGGGAGTTTTTGCTGAAATACTACATCATGTAATAGCCAGAGCACTTAGGTAAATGCTAGTGAAAATGTAACTGTCAATACATTATGTTTTTGAGTATGATTAACAGATTTTTATTGTGTTACACAATGCAGGAACAAGCACAAGCTATTTGCAAAGTGTTATCAACAGCCTTTGACTCAGTTTTAACATCAGAGAAGTCTTGAATTTCTGCAGCTGTGTGTCATGGTACAGTATAAGAACCCTTCATGCTGGAAGGAAGTACTGCTCCCCTTTGTGACTATAGGCACTGACCAAGCATTTCAGAATGGAATAAGGGTGAGCCTTTAACTGCTTGAAGAAGGATCATTAACACTGTGCAAAAGGAGAACAATAGAACTTTGTAAATAGGACAGAAGTTATTTTGATATTTACCCTGGTGACAATTGGAAACCCACAACCCAACCAAGACTTACCTGAAGAAGTCATTGCAGAGTATCGCTGATCTTACATTTCAATTCATATAAAACCATGATCAGTTCATTTTATACTGCACATGAAGTTTGTACCAAATAGTGTTTTTTACATGAATGTAAATATTGCAGGACTGCAAAATAAAAGTTGGACACTTTCCTCAAATACTGTCTATGAAACTGTCAAAGCATTGAGGGCATCTTTGTTTACATAACACAACAGCAGTAGTCAAATGGGAATGTGCAAATGCTTATGAGACTTGACTTATCTGCATATCAGAGGTTGTATGTTGCTCTGGATTACAGTGGGGGCTTATGCAGACTTATTGTAACGTGACATGACATCTTGATTTTTGTGTGGGGCTGTGTCAAAAGCATAACTTTCTCATAAGCAAATTAGAGAAATATAGTCTAGATGAAATTCCTGTAAAGTTGGTGCAAAACCATATTCAGAGTAGTTATCTGTCAAACTGGGAGGATGTGACGCAAAAGATTTTGTGCTGCTCTAGTCTGTTTTTTAAGCACAGCACTGAAAGCATCGCTTTGCCACCATTAACTGAAAATAGGGGGAAAACTGAAATAAAATTAATTAGATTGGTAAAAATAGGGTGGCAACAGTAGATTTTAACTTACGCATCTTAATGTTAACAGTTGCATACATATTGAATAGATGAGCTAACTGTTTACAGTTTAAGAGTTTGGTAATTTGGTGTGTGTAGAATGTTAGCACACACCCAAGGAGAGGGAGTTGGCTGTTTAAGCAATCTGGTCTATCACTAGTATGTTGGCAGGCAGATGTGGACTGAGGTTAAGAAAAGGTCACTCCAATACTACACATAGGGGTCAGTCAGGCATGCTCAATCCAAAACTTAAGTGTGGGTCACCAGACCATAATACTAAGACTAGTTGTGTAACAGCTTTGATTGACAGATTTAGCAGTTGTGATTGGTCTAAATATGAACCAATCAGAGAGGGTTTAAAGGTGATTGGCAGATAGAGTATGCTAATAACAGGACTGGGAAACAAGCAGTCTAAAAGGGTATAATGCAGAGGTGGGCAAACTATGGCCCAAGGGCCACATCTGGCCAACCAGATGTTTTAATCCAGCCCTTGAGCTCCCGCCAGGAAGTGGGGTCTGGGGCTTGCCCCACTCTGGAGCTCCAGCTAGGGAGTGGGGTCGGGGTCTTGTTCCACTCCGCACAGCTCCTGGAAGCAGCGGCACATCCCCCCCTCTGGCTCCTACGCGTAGGGGCAGCCAGGGGGCTCTGCATGCTGCCCCCGCAGCGCCCATTGGCCGGGAACTGCAGCCAATGTGGGCTTCAGGGGCGACGCCTGCGGACGGGGCAGCACGCAGAGCCGCCTGGCCACACCTCCACGTAGGAGCCAGAGCGGGGACATGCTGCTGTTTCTGGGAGCTGCTTGAGGTAAGCGCCACCTGGAGCCTGCCTCCCTCCCTCCGAACCCCTCGATCTCAGCCCAAAGCACCATCAACCCCACATCCCCAGCTGGAGCCCTCTTGCACCTCACCCCCCAATTTCATGAGCTTTCATGGCCCGCCATACAATTTCCAGACCCAGATGTGGCCCTCAGGCCAAAAAGTTTGCCCAACCCTGGTCTAGTGGCTGGTAAAAATGAATGAAAGGCAGAGAGTCAGCAGGCAAGAGTCAGTTGGTCGGTCTGTTGAGCACACTAGGAGCAGGAGAAGGAGGAAGCAGAAGTAACAGTAGCAGCAGCGAGGCAGCTGGGACAGAGCAGAAAAGGATCCTGACCGAGCAGAGGGAGAGAAGACTACGGAGAGTAAGCATGCTAGCTATAGTGTAAGATATAGACTAGAAATAGGATTAATGAGCCTGTGTTCATGATAATAAAGATGTGTGTCTGTGTTATGAATGTTACATTGTTCTGTATGTATAAGGTTTAAGATTGTTGTCAGTAACTGCAGGTGACTAAATCACTGCATGCAGAACACAGCCACTTAGTATTGCTCTCACTATATGTTTATGGTTTGGGTACTTTTAACCTGTGCTTAAGGGATTTAAGTTTGTTTTGATTTATGTTTAGATCAATCTTCCCTGATTATTTAGTGTAACTAATTGTAAGAAAATACTTTGTTTTGAAAGCATATTGCCTGGGTGTCTGTCCAAGGGTAAACAGATCTGGTCTGTTCTGGGGAATTTCCTGAAGAGCATGGGGAGATCCTTGGTAAACCCTGGCAATTCTACTAGGGCAGGCCCCTTCCTTTCACCTTGCAGGAACAGATTAATAGGTTAACATGTGGGGAACCCCGAAGTAAGCAATAGGAGAGCTATTCTGGGATCCCAGAGTCTGTGCTTGGGGTAACAGATGGATGTAGTGGGGATCTGTTCTGGGTCTGGTATTTTTCAACATTTCTATTAATGACTTTGATAAAGGAGTGGAGAATGCTCAGAAAATTTGCAGATGACACACAAGCTAGGAGGGGTTGCAAGCACTTTGGAGGACAGGATTAGAATTCAAAATGACCTGGAGAATTGGTCTAACACATCAAAAAGATGAAATTCAATAAAAACCAAAGTACTTCGTGTTAGGAAGGACAAAATCAAATGCACAACTAGAAATCGGAATAACTGGGTAGGTAATAGTATAGCTGAAAAGGATTTGGAGGTTATAAAGAATCACTAATTGAATGAGTGAATAATGTGATGCAGTTGCAAAAAAAGCTAATCTCTCTGGGGCATTGTCATGGGGTTCACTCACTGCTGGTGGTGGTGCCTCCTCCTGGCCATCCTGGGGATTAGCTCCAGCCAGGCATTGCGCCCTCCTCTGGCCGTCTCTCTCCTATCCCTCTCTTGCTCCAAGACCTTGAGCCTCTTCTTTGTGACTTGGCCTTCTGGCCAGGTCACTACATGGTTCCCCTTTCCACGGAGGAGTGTAAAAAAGTCTTTCCTAGAGAAAATCATCCCAGGTACTCTCCTCAGTGGCTGGTAGGGGAACCTCGGCCTGTACTCAAGGCTCCAACTCAGGAGCCCTGCAGTTAGCAGCCAAGGCCTGCACCGCTATTCCTTGCTGCAATTCCCAAGCCTTCTCCTAACTTCCCCCCTCTGGGTTTGCTAGTCTCCCAACTACCTCCTCCTACAGAGCAACTGTGGGCTATCCTCAGTAGGCCCAACACACCTCCCTCCTCCCAAGGAGTGACTGCAGCCTGCCTTCCTGCAGCCCCCATCTGTACTCAGCTCCTGGGCTTTATACAGCCCCTCCTGTTCCTGCCCAGCTGGGCCTCATTTAATAAACCCCTGCACCCTAGCTTTTCCTGCAGGTGCAGCCTGGGGAGTTAATTGGCCCACCTCACCAACTTAACTCCTTCCAATCCTGTATGGGGTGAACACCCTATCACAGGCATATTAATAGGAGTGTAATACATAAGGCTATGATTTAATCACGGGTATTTATAATAAAAATTTAGTAAAAGTCATGGACAGGTCACGGGCAAGAAACAAAAAAATCACGGCCCCATGACCTGTCCATGACATACCATAAATACCCGATTGAATCTGAGGGCGAGTGGGTGCTGCCAGGGGAGCCCTGGGGGATCTGCTGCTTGGGGGAGTGGGGGGGGTGAAGGAGTCCTGGGGTGCCAGCAGCTGCTCTGGCCACCCTGTGGACAGCTGTTCACGCGGTCCCCGGAGCCAGCTGCATTGGCCACTGCTCAGGCAATCCCTGGGGCCAGCTGCCCATGGCCACCAGAGCCGGGGCCACTCCAGCAGTGGCTGGTGCAAGTGACTGCAGGGCTGCCCGAGCAGCTGGTTGCCAGAGCTGCTCCAGGAGTAGCTGGTGTGGCTGTCCCCAGGGCTGCCTGAGCAGCTGGCCCTGGGGTCAGCCACACGGGCTGCTGCAGAAGGAGCCCATGTCATATGTAAGAAAAAGGAACTAATTGTCATGCTGGCCTCAGCTGAAGTATTCTGTCCAGTTCCGGGTGCCACATGTTAGGAAAGAGCTGAACAATTTGGAGAGCGTCTAGGTCAGTGGTTTTCAACCGTTTTTCATTTGCAGACCTCAAAAATAATTTCAAATGGAGATGCAGACCCCTTTGGAAATTCAACCCGTAGTCCGGGGACCCCTACCATAGAAGTTTTAGATTGAACAGAATTCAACTATAAATGTTGTACATGCTCAGCCCTGCATTTGACGCAGTGAGAGAAAGGGCACTAAAGGGTTCTATGGGAACAACAATACTGTCGGGTTTTGACCTGTAGGTGGAGGTATTCACATACTTTGGTTGATCAGAAAAATGGAACCCCTTTTTTGGGATCTGAAACTTTATTTTCAGTCAACTCTCATCGACAGCTTAGACATAGTCTGCAGACCCCCAGGGGTCCATAGGCCACAGGTTGAAAAGCACTGGTACAGAGAGCTTCAAAAAAATGCTAGATGGTTTAGAAAACTTGACCTATGTGGAAAGATTAAAAAAAATTGAGCATGTTTATTCCCGAGAAACTAAGAATGAGGAGGGGCTTGTTAAGTCTTCATATATGCTCAGGGCTGTTATAAAGAGGATAGTGATCAATTGATCTTTAGGTCCACTGAAGCTTAATCTGCAGCATGGGTAGTTAAGCACTGGACTAGGCTTCCAAAGGAGGTTGTGGAATCCACCTCATAGGAAGTTTTTAAGAACATGTTGGACAGACACCAGCAGGGATGGTCTAGGTTTACTTGGTCCTGCCTCAGCTCAGAGATCTGGACCTGATGACTTCTGATGGTCCCTTCCAGCCCTAAATATCTGATTATAAGTGCAAGTACAAACAAACCTCAAATGAGCAAACAATTCTGGAGCAGCTATCATTTTACATTTTTGAAACAAACATTGCTTAAATTGCACAAAATCAAATAAGGAAAATAGTCAGTTGATTTTAAAAGTAGTTTTATTTTTCCAGTCATTGGACTGGTTAATGAGAGTCAATTTATTAATCATGCTCTAATTATAAATCACTGCATCCAGAACATCGAAAATAAGAGTTGATTTAGGTTATACAATATATACAGTTGCTCTGCAACCAAACAAAATCAAACAACTGAATTGAATATTATACATCTCAAATACCATTCTAAGCTGCATTTTAAATGTCAACTGCTCCTTTTAAAAACAATTAACAGCAACCTACTAATCTGCCTAGTAACAGATTTTTGAATCATGATCTCTTGAAGTCAGCTTTGATGAAAAATGGCATGAAACATGCCAAAATCTTGGAGCTAAAGTTAAGTAACTTTTTAATTATAAATATATATCTACAGTCTGTTCAGAATCTCTTCTGCAATTTTCTTCTCCCAGAGGAGCAAATATTGAGAGAGCATACTGTTGAAACCGGGGACAAATTTTAGTCACAGAATTTCTTCATTCGACAGTAAGATCTTAGTTACCAACACCACAGTGCCATTAAATTATATTCTGAAAAATTACTTGTTTCCCATCAAATGTACTAATTAACATGATTAAGTTTTGAAAGTTTGCACACTTTCTAGTGTAGCTGAAGTTAAATTTGCATCAATGTTTATATAGGATGTAATTGATGCCAGATAATCAAGACTGATTGCAGGCTGTTATAGATGCTACAAGATTTTGTGTTTAAAAATACTGTACATAGAAGTGAACTGTGCAAAATAATATGCCCATTTCCTTTCTAGACTCTACCAAGGAATAGAAACATACAAAATAGAGTCTCAAAAAAACAAACTGAACATATCAGTAAGTGAATAAAACTGTAGTGCTAAACTATTACTAATATCACATATATTTTACTGGGAACTTTGAAAATGCAGGCTAATTAGCTTCAAAACTTGCAACAAAGTATCCTGAAACATTCCAGTTTGTTCCATTTATAATGCAGCAACAGCTTCTCGAAGAAATGACAGGTTGTCTATCAATTGTACCATTTTAAGAAAGGTTATGTAAAGGTGAGATCAACAGCTTTACTGTTCCAGCATTAATGCCACATAATTTTTCTCAGTATAAACATTGTATTGGCCTTTTTCATTCCTGTTACAACACTGAGGCCAACAGACACCATTTGTCAGAGATTCAAAGTTCTCTTGATAAATCTAGAGATACAATAGTCACAAAACATGTGATCAAAGCCAATGTGACCTAGACATTTATTTCTAATCCTATGCTATCAGTTTTTTCCTGTAGCATAAACAAAAGAACCAGTACGATATCACAATATACAAACATCAAGATGACGCTGGATCTCTATTGATGTTTTGTAGTATTCCATCAATCAACTGGGAATTATGAATGGCCTAGTCTTTTGTTCACAAAATAGTAAACAAGTTTAACAGTGTAGCTACCATAGATGTGGGTATATTATATAAATACAGAGTGAGTTAGCAAACTAGTATTTAATTATTTGCAAGTTAGTGGCACACTTTAAAAAAAATTTGTATGTAATAGGACATAACTGATGCATACTTGTGAGTTTTCAGATATTTATCCTTATCCAGTAATTTAAATGTTCCACTAAAGATATTCTTTGTGTATGAACATATCACTGTGATCAAGAAAATTCAAGAATACAAAGTCTAAACACCATAAGGAAACAGTTTTAAGAAATGCTCTGCAATCCATCATCCTTACAGAGTTTTAAGTAAATTTCAGGAAGTGCAGTTTTCATATCCTTGAGTTAATTTAGTAACTCAGTAATATTGCTAGGAGGTTTAATTAATTAGCAGTAGTCACATTAAATATGACTGAAAATGGATGTAACATACAGAAATGACATTTCAAAACAGGTTACATATACATGCAGCATAAAAGAAACAGTCTCAAACTCAGAAAATTAGCTAACAGAGTTCAGACAGCTTTAAGCAAATATCTACATTAAATTTGAAAGAAAGAAGTCTCCTTCAGTGGTGAACTGAAAAGCTTTTTAGCTTTACCTGTCAAGGTACCCAAGTTCAGAGGTCAAGATTTCTTCTGCTGCAAGTGTTGATGTCCTTGATTAGAACCTGATTTTGCAACGTGCTGAATATTTGCAATTCAGAAGTACACAGCTTGTAGGGTTGGGCTCTAAAATTTAAAACAATAGAGGCAGCTAGCAGAATTCGCTGCCTTTTTCTAAGTGTCAGGGATTTCCTTGACTCTGGGGACACAGAATCCTGAACTATGCCAGGCTGAAAGACGGGAACTGAATCTTCAACTAATTTATTGCAAGTTATTTGTAATATTTTAATGGACACATTCACACAGTTTGACTCCTGAACAAGTTTTTTTAATGCTTTTCACTTCATCTTGAAAGAGATAATATAATTGGAATGATATTTTTTAAACTAATTGTTGAAGAGTTACACAGAAAAAAATCTGTTTAAATTCCAAAATGAGAACTGTGGTAATAATAGGTCAGTTTACATAGGACTCAGGAAGTGTTCTGGCTGGAACAAAGCAAAACAGATTTCAACAACGGCTGGAAATTAGAAATTTCTCCACTTGTCAGTAGCAATTTAGTCGACAATAAAGTGCACAAATGATACTGGGAAAGCTCCTTTACGATTAGGTTCCCCATCAATGTGGCCAATCTGGAAAAGACATGCAATATGTTTTCTCAAGTTAATAAAAATAACTTAAGTCTCAAAAGAGCATTACAGTATTCACATCAAAGTTACTCACTAGTAATAGTCATGTTCCTCTCTTCCCCAGTTTAAGCACTTACACTAGCAGGAAGAACCTATTTTCTGGTGGTAGGTGAATGCTGATGACTGCCGTGCTCTGGAGGACCCTATGTCTATAGGTCAGGACAAACCACTATATCCCTCAGTTCTGGAGCCTTGCATTTTATTTTGAATAAAGGAAAGAAAAGAAATAGTACAAACAGGTTTGCTGTCCTGAGACAGAGGAAAATGTTAATGATAATATTTCAGGTAAGTGTGTAAGGTTCCCACATCTGGATGGTGTCACCACTGTACTAGGCACTATACAAACATACAATTAGAGATGGGTGAATAATGGATTTTTTTTTTTTTTAAATTGCTGGCAATTCTAAAAAATCAAAAATAATTTCAGGTTGAACTGAAAATGAAATTTTTCAGCAAATCAAAAAGTTAAAAAACTTTCTAGCTGAGTCCAAACAAAATGTTTAGTTTCAACCTGACTATAATTATTTCATTTTGATTTCAGGCATTTTTACAAGAGCAAAGGACTAGACTCACAAGACACTGAGTGGAGGGGGACAACACACTCTCCATCAGGGGTCGGCAACCTTTGGCATCCGGCCCATCAGGGTAAAGCTGCTGGCAGGCTGGGCCGGTTTATCTGGAGCGTCTGCAGGCACGGAGCCCCACAGCTTCCACTGGCCGCGGTTCGCCGTTCCTGGCCAATGGGAGCTGCGGGAAGCAACGCAGGCCGAGGGACATGCTAGCCACTGCTTCCCGCAGCTCCCATTGGCTGGGAACAGCTAGTGGAAGCTGCGGGGCTCCGTGCCTGCGGACGCTCCAGATAAACAAACCGGTCCGGCCCGCCAGCGGCTTTACCCTGACGGGCCGGATGCCAAAGTTTGCCAACCCCTGCCCTCTGTTATAACCCTGAGCCTAGCGGTTAGGGTACCCACCCAGAATGCGGGAGACCCAGGTTCAATTACCCCTCTGTATGATGTGGGGTAGTTATTTGAACAGGGGTCTCCCAAATTACTGGAGACCCTAGCCCTAGACACAGGGCTAGTCTATAGGATATTCTGGTGTGAGTGTTTTTCAATCTGTCCTGTTGAAACTATTGCACTGTGTAGAAATAAATAGTAATTGGAGCAAGGACTTCAATGAGGGTCTCCCACCAACCAGGTGAGTCCCTGAATCACCAAACTATAGTCATTCTCACTCTCCTATGCACATGAAGTGCCTCACTGGGAGAACCTGATGAGAAATAAACAGGTGAAGAATCAAAAAGAAATAGCCTGTTCTTGGAAATTAGCACCTTTCTACTGAATGTGGTGCCACCATGCTGCAGGGAGTGTTTTGGGGAATGTGTGAAGCCTCTGCTTTCCATATATTCAGTAGAATAGTTCTTCCCCAGAAGAAAGGTGTAAGGAAGGCTTGAGCTTTCATAAAAACTGCATTTTGGTCTTACATGAGGCTTTTTGAGCATACAAAGCATTACTATCAGTTTTGCTATGGTGATTTTGACATCTAACAATATAAACAGAAGTAAAGTGAATGATTTCATAGGTAACTGTCCTATTTAAAAAGAAAACCTGATTTAGCTCAGCAGATTCTGGAAAATACATGGCTAAGATATATTTCCTATCAGCTAGAAAACTAAGCACTAGTTTTGAGAGGAAATCCAAAAATGGATGGAGTTACTTTAACTGCAGCTCTCAGTGATGGAAGTGAACAGCGCAAGTTCTCCTAACCTTATTGATGTTAGTCACTCAGAGGAATAAAAGCAATCCGGAGTGAGCTTTTGGGGTGTGTCTACACTGCAATTAAACACCCAGAGCTGGCCTGTCTCAGCTGACTCGGGCTCGCAGGGCTCACATTAAGGGGCTGTTTAATTTTGGTACAGACTTTTGGGGAAAGGGTCGCAGATGGCTCCAGCCTGAACCCAAATGACTACACTGCAATTAAACAGTCCCTTAACCCGAGCCCTGCAAGCCCAAGTCAGCTGACAAAGGCCAGCCATGGTTCTTTAATTGCAGTGTAGACATACCCTTGGGATCCGAAGCACAATGTGTAGTAGAGTACCACTTGCTCTCTCCTTCACCTTTCAGAAAATAATGAATTAGCAGATTTCCAAATAGCTCCAACACGCCCTAGGATTACCCAGATCCTGAACAGCAGCTCCCCCTCATATCACACATTCTCCAGCTGAAGCAGAGTCATCCAGAGTGTTTGGTCTGTGAGGGAGGCTAAAAACTAAGTTGGGGTGACATCTGCCCTAGATTTATTTATTTAAAGACACAGGATCCTCCAGGGTCAGGTCTATCATGCATTTACTTGCCACCAGAAAAGAAGTTGTTCCTCACTGGAGATGAGGAGAAATGAGAAGTACATACACATTTGTTTACACATGTTCTTTCATCTCACTAACTAATGGAAGAATTGTTTTTCATAATCATTGTTAAACACACTTTTATGATTAATAGGACCTAACAAAGAATAGTGTGCAATAAACCTGGTTATAGGGGAGAATGATGCCACACTGGAGATGTTTGAACAACCTCCACAGGCCTTGTAGGTGATGTAGTACACTTGTGTTTAGTGAGAGATATAGAAGAACAAATAGGTCTTTCAACAATTTACACTGACATACCATTTGTAGCCTGAGAAGAGGTCATGTGCCCAGCCAGAGGATTAGTGGACTAATAGTGGCTCTTTATGAGAAGGAAATTAGTTCAAGACTGTATGGAAACAATATCCCCAGAATAAAAAGGGGATAGTGGAGAACAGTGAGATATTCAGAAAAGTCCGTTAGATAATATAGGTAAAGAAAACCCGTATTTGAATGCCTTGTAGGGGACAGAGTAAGTCTTCCAGGTTACATTCATTTTAAAAAGGACAGGTGGGTAGGTTATATAATCTTTCATATGCATGTGTGTAAAGTACAGATTTTATACACGTGAAAGATGTTACATCAACTGATGGTACTTTCCAGAGACAACCTTTCATGGCACCTTATAAAATACTCCATAACACTGTCCTCTTAGGTCAAAGTGACAGGGAGGATCAAGATATCCCCATAGGATCAAATTGGCCATGAACCATGTTGGCTAAAGCACAGGCAATCCATGTTTGAAAAATGCAAATAGATCTCTATGAAAGAATACACCCTCTTCCATTCTTTAAAAATGCAGAGAACTTTTTAGGAGCTATTGTCTGAGCCCTAGACCTTTTGCTCTCAATCAAATCAGTAGCTCTGGAGGCAGAGGGAGGGGATGACAGAAGAAGGTAGGTGTGTGTGTGTCTGTGTGTGTGTGTGTGTCTGTGCAGTGTAATTCATCCAAGCAAGGAGTCTGTAAAACCAGATCTCAAAAGATGGGCATCAAGCAGCTGGCCAGTCAAAAGATGGAGAACTATACGCCAACTTCTCTAGGGGATTCTTCACTGTCAGTCAGTCAGTCTGGGTAGAGCTGCGGGTATTTCAATTCCTACCAACTCTATGGTATACTTGCATTTTCTGTCACCAATGTACTTTGAAAGTGTGAGCATACTTTGAATGAAAGATGCGTAAGTGAAAATACTCACCCACCACTCCTGATCTTCCTCCCCATCTACTACAATGATATCTCCCTCTGAAAAGGTTAGTTCATCTGGATTATCTGCTACACAGTTGTAAATGGCTTTTACTCTCTTGGGTTTAGTTTTTGACTGCAATACAAAAATATGTATGTACAAGTAATGAAACATGACAAAAGATAAGCAATGCAGTTGTAGCCGTGTTGGTCCCAGGATATTAGAGAGACAAAGTGTGTGAGGTAGTATATTTTATTGGACCAGCTTCTGTTGGTGACATACACAGCTTTCGAGCCACAAAGAGCTCTTCTTCAGGTCTAGGGTCAGGTCTCCCAAACCTGAAGAAGAGCAATGTGTGGCTCAAAAGCTTGTCTCTCTCACCAACAGAAGCTGGTTCAATAGAAGATATTACTTCACCAACCTTGTCTCTCTAAAAGATAAGCAACACAGACTGGGGAACTGAACTCGGAGAGAAAAATTAAGTTACCTTTAATTGTTACCCTTTGCAAGCAGCAGCTCAGAGAGCCCTTTGCATTATATATACTCTTTCCTAGGCCTGGGTTAATGCTCCACAATGCAGTTCAGAGCCACTATGCAATCTCACCAGCAGGTGGCAAAGTCCTACACATTAGTGAACTTAGAAGTAGAGCTTAATTAATTCTTTATATCGTCAAAGCATTGTATAAACATGAAAACTAACCCTCCAAACCCCCAAGAGGCAAGGACTTTTGTATTCTGCAGATGGGCTGTGACCGGGGTCCTAGTGGGGAGCCAGCTGTGGTCACTCAATTAGTGTGAACTGCAAAGAATGGGGCAGCCAAACCCCCAAAAGCTGGTGGATATTCCAATACTTAGATTTACCAAAACAGCTTCTTTTTTACCTTACTGGTTACTCAGAAGTTCAAACAACACAGTTCCCTTAAAGTGATCCAGCCTTAGGCCTCCATCCAGATACACACATCAAATATGAACAGGAGTACTTGTGGCACCTTAGGGTGCCACAAGTACTCCTGTTCTTTTTGCGGATACAGACTAACACGGCTGCTACTCTGAAACACATCAAATATGATGATTTCTGAAAATCTTATTTCATCATATAAAAGAAAAGGTTCTACCAATCCCAAAGGATCGGACACATTACCTCCCAGGTTAATGAATGTTTCAGATCTGACCCAAGTACACGCTACAGCCAATTCTTATTAACTAAACTAAAATTTAATAAAAAACAAAAGAGAGAGAGTATGGTTAAAAGATCAATATACAAACAGACACGAGTTCAATTCATTGAGGTTCAGATTCATAGAAGAGATGAAAAAATAACAGGAGTACTTGTGGCACCTTAGAGACTAACAAATTCTAAGGTGCCACAAGTACTCCTGTTATTTTTGCGGATACAGACTAACACGGCTGCTACTCTGAAACCTGTCATAGAAGAGATGGTGAGCTTTGTAGTTCCTTGTAAAGAGTTCCTTTAGAATTCAGTTCATAGGTCATAGTCCAATGTCCAAATCTCATATTCAGGGCGTACCAGCATAACTGGGACCCCAATTTTGCGATAAACTTCCCCTGATGAAGCTTAAGCAGATCTGAGATGACAGAATCAGGACCCAAGGATCTTTTATACAATTTCATGTCCTCTTTGACAAGTTGGGATTTCCTCGCGGAACAAAAGGTAATTAGGATGACTCTGAAGGAGCTCCATCACCGGTACTTAGCTATACGAATTAATATAAGGCCATTTGCTTGTTCCTCCGCTATTCACAGCACATTTCAAAGAGAGATGAATACCGAGATAGCCTGTGTTTACAATTCATTTAAATGCTAGGCTGTTCTTTTGATCTCTGAATTATCAGAATACAGCATAGACAGGGACTGCTGATTACATTGTCAACCCTACTCATACATATGTAAATACACAAAAACACAAACATTATCTCCCCACTGTCTTTGAGGGTTATTTATTTTGCAGGATGTTTAACCCTTTCTTTGTAGCTTTTTCTTGACCTCAGGGTCTTCCTTAACATAGGCTTTCAGTTTAACCACTTCCCTGGGGTTTTGGTATTTTAGGGTTAACCTGTGGCTTTTATTTGCAAGGTTTAATCCTTCCCTTCCTCCCTGTCCAGTAGGGTCAAAATCTCAACTCTTTTGTGTAACAGAATCCATTGGCTGGCTGGGTGCATCCTCTTTGCTAATGGCTATGGGCAAGTCTTTCTTCCCCCAGTCAGTCACGTAATTTGCATCAACACAGACACTAGCTTGTTGTACAGTGCAATTAAAACTGCAATTAATCGCGATTAATTTTTTTTTTTTTGAGTTAATCACGTTAGTTAACTGCGATTAATCGACAGCCCTAGTAGAATGTCATTTTAAACTGCACACATGAAAGTCGTACAGTTTTGCTAATCATTGTCCTGGACCTGGCTGGGTACTTTGGGAAGTGCTTGGTTCTGATTGTCCTGACATTTTATTGACTGCTTGGTAAATGTTTTATTTGCCCTCAAAGTATTTTTTTTTTAAATGGGTAAGTAAAAATCTAACCCCATTGTGCCACTTTGGCACAGGAAAAAAAAAGTGAGAACGCAGATAGATCTTCCTAGCTGATTCTCTTACTGTCATTTATAAGGCTTTACATCACTCTGGCAATGTAGGGGCCTTAAAACTTTTACAGGTTTTATGTTCCTTGGGGAACTGACTGAGAATAGGAACAGTTAACTATCAATAGGATCATTAATAATGTTACTAGGCAGACAGGCTGCTACATTTCTGCCTCAGAGAATGAGATCAATTAACATCAACCAGCAGCATTAACAAAATGTTTTGGTTTTTTGTTTGTTTTTTTACAAAAACTATTTTCTTTAACTTAAAAAGAAAATTTTCAGTAATGTGATACTAATATTTAATTAAGTGTTTTTTTCAATTCTCAAGAAGTGATAGACATTTTACTAGGCAGGCAGGCTGCTACATTTCCCCCCTCAGAAAATGAGATCAATTAGCTAGTAGGCAGGCTGCTACATTTCTGCCTCAGGGACAGAGCCTTCCCCCTGCATAACAAAAAGACCTACCCTCCTCCAGGCCCCTCGAGCCACAGTATCAAGACAGAGGGACAGAGTCTCTCTCACGTGTTGGCCAGCCCCACCCCCTGTGATAATCAACGTCTCCCCCAGCAGGCACACACGCCCAGCCTCCCTCCCCCCACAGTGATTTGCATCTCTGAGGCTGCTCCAGGCACGCTGGAAAAGACATGCTGCCCGGGCTGCCAGGGAAGAGACGCGTGTCTCCCCCCACAGATTTCTTTTGCATTTTTCTGCACGGGGGGCACAGAAATATGTGGGCTATATGAATTCTGCATCCCCGCAGGGGCGCAGAATTCTGTCAGGTGTAAAATTTCACGGTCATGCCTCACTCAATGAGCAGCATTGTTACAATGAATCTAGCCATGTCACTGTCTGTTCTTTCCCAGCCAAATTAGAGTCATAAATACAATTACCCTCCATTTCAGTAGAGAGGGTGAATGGGTGCATATATGCACTACCAGCAATATAATTACTACCTTCAGAGAACAGCAATTACAGGTATTTTCTTTTCTCTAGAAGGTAAGTAGAATATAACAGATCCCCATTCCTGGGGAACTAAGAAACTTCAGGAAAAAGTGCAATATACTTCAAGTATACTTTTAAGTGTATAAAACACATGTAGAAAAAAACAGTTGAAAAAAAAAAAAAAAAAGCTTTCCACCCAAAACCAGAAAGCTACAGGACAGATGCACTTCATAGAGAAATCTTTGGTTATTTCTGTGTACCCTACAAGTTTGATTATATAATCAGGAGAGGTGCCCCAAGCATGTGCCCTACCTGCTGGCTGGTCTCCATGATCTTTTGGCAGCGGGGGATACACAGCAGAGAAGGCTGGGGAGCAAAGCTGGATGGAGCGATTTAGCAAAAGTGTGTTAGCTAAACTGATCTTGCTAAAGCTTCAATTAAGGTACTTTTAGCTTCATCAATTTAGCTAAAGCACGTTAGCAAATCACTCCTTTCTCTGGGCTCCGTTTCTGTTGCCAAGTTTTCCCTTTCCACTCTGTCCTGCATCATCAGAGAAATACCCTGCCAGCTTCCCCAGGTATGCAAACTTCACTTTGTTGAAGTTATCTGGAAATTCTGATATTTTATTCAGATATGTATAATTAAAACTAAACCCTGGGTGCAAAACAGATTGTCCCCTAGTACCTACTTGGCAAAGTAATTTCATTTATACTGAAAGCAATTCTGTCCTACAACATAACAAGATAGAGGATTGCAACAACTCTATTTTACACAAAGCCCAGGGTAATCAGCTGTTTAAACATGACAAAAGAATGTTGAATTAATGGCACCAGTGGTTTCACACCTGAACCATACATACACCTCACGGTCATGTTGTTATGGTCCAGCAGCTCAACAGAGCAAAGATGAAGAGAATGAAACCAATCAGGACAATTATTTCATCTCAAATTACCCAGAAAAGTCCAAAATATCCAATATTATATATTCAGAGAGACAGTGTGGCCTAGTGAACAGAGCAATGGACTATGTCCCTAGAGACTCACATGTTCTATTCCTGGCTCTGCTATTGGCCTGTTGGGTGACCTTGGGCAAGTCACTTCACTTCTCTGTACCTCAGCTTCCCCATCTGCAAACTGGGGCTAATGATACTGACCTCCTTTGTAAAGTGCTTTGAGACCCACTGATGGGCAACAATATCTCAGAGCTAGGTATTGCTAATTTGTCAGACAGAAGGGATGGAAAGAGAAGAGGGACATTACTAATTGTGGTGTGTGAAAAATACCAGAGGTCTCTATTATTTCAGCAGGCTGCACGCCTGTCAGACACAGAAAAATACAGACCCCACCCTGAAACACCTAAGTCTGATTAAGATAAATTACATATACACCTCTATCCCGATATAACGCTGTCCTCAGGAGCCAAAAGATCTTACTGCGTTATAGGTGAAACCGCGATATATCGAACTTGCTTTGAGCCGCCGGAGTGCACAGCCCCGCCCCCCCGGAGCGCTGCTTTACCGCGTTATCCGAATTCGTGTTATATCAGGTCGCGTTATATCAGGGTAGAGGTGTATTTTTAACTTATTATTATTGTTAGTTGTTTGTATTATAGGAGGACCTAGGGGCCCTATCAGAGAGCAGGGCTCCCTTGTGTCAGGCGTGCCAGGCACACACACACACACACACACACACAGAGAGTGAGAAACACCCCTTGCCTGGAGAGCTCACAATCTAAACAGACAAGACTGACAAACGGTGGTAGGGGAAAGAGACACAGAGAGAGGATGCAGCTTTCCAAGGTCACACAGCAGTACAGTAGCCAAATTAGGAACAGTCCAGGTCTCCTGACTCCCAGCCCAGCATCATATCCAATGGACTATGCTGTCTCCACAACTAAGGTCAGGTCTACACTTACAAGCTTACAGTGGCACAGCTGTACAGATACAGGGCTGCTATAAGAGCACTTGTGTAGCTGCATTATGCCATAGGAGAGAGCTCTCCCATCGACATAGTAAAAACAGCTCAATGAGTGGCAGTAGCTATGTCAGCAGGAAAGCATCTCCCGCTGATATAGCGCTGTACACATGAGCGCTTATGCCAGCAAAAATTATGTCAGTCAAGGTATGTTTTTCCCCAAGTGAGAAAAGTTTTGTCGATATAAGTGCTAGTGTTGACATGGCCTAAGTTTCAAAAGAATTAAGTGAGAGACAGATCTAAATGTAAATGTTTCAATTTACTTCCCCCTTGAAGCCCCAATATTTTTTAGCTCAGCTAGAAGTATCGCTTTGTGAAAGGTACAGTCAGGGAAGTATGTGTTGCTGATATAATGGAAGGTATAACCAGACATCTTTTACTAAATGATTCCAAATGAGAATACTGATGAAACAAAACCACAAAATCATTATGACTTCTTCATGATTTTCTTACTCAGCAAAAAAGAAACCTTCAACTTTTTCTATTTTTATACCCTGCACCTTACTACAGCATTAGTATTAGGCAAACAGAAAGAATTAAGAAAGAAAACCTTTGCTGATGATAATATCTCTAGCAATGCAGTCTGTCTATTTAGAGAATAGACAGACAGTGGAAACTGTTGGTGACAATTATACAGCACATACTGATGAAATAGGTCAGAACTTCAACAATGGAGAATTCCAGACCCAGTCACACACAGGAATAAGGACTCAAGAGTGGGGATCTTCTGTATAGTAATTTACTTATCCTTGAAGAGATATTACTGTAATTGGGGAATGTGTGGGTTAAATAAGGTGATGTAACACTTTGCAAGTAAGGATCAATAGATCTATTATGACAGTAGCTTAGCTGATCTGCAGAGGGAAGTACCACCCTTTTCATTGCCAATCCTAATACATGAATAAAATACATTAACACTAATATATATGTTAATATCAAATGTTCCAGGGCTGCAGAATGGTACCATTTGTCCTACCTATGTCAGATGTTATTAATATATCTGCTTGCCAATGTAAAAATAAATGCATCACCCATTTTTTGATGTTGCTTACTTCACTACCTACTTCACTGAGGTTTAAGAACTAAATAATGTGTGTGATAAAAGTGTTACTGCTGTTCAACTCTCAGGCTCACCAAGGTTTAAGTCATCAGTTCACTGTACTTTATAGATTTTGCATGCATCGTGTCAGATACTGGCAAATAATTTCTACTTCTGTGTCTGTGGTTATGCACTCATTCCTGTAAAATTTCAGGAAATGCAGGGTATTTTTAAAGTATCTATTACAAAATGTATGCATGTTTAATAAAATACAATGGCTTAGTCTTATTCATGGTTCAGTTTTACACCATGTTTTTTGACAAAATACTTGGCGGGGGGGCAGGAACTGTTACACCAAACTCTCTACTATCACACTGTCAACTGCCTTTTTTTAAAAAAAGACTCACCTAGATCTTTTTCCTACTTACCATTTGTGACTTCCTTGGCATTGGTGCTGGTGGTTGGATCGGTGTTGATGTGCTCACTGTAGGACCAGTTTGTGTTACAGAAGCCTCAGATAAAGAGGAGGATTCTCCTTTTGTTAAAAGTAAGTAAAACAATTTAAAGTGGGGACATGTTTTAAAAAAGTAAGTTATAAATATATGATGATAGCTATACACTTAAAACCAGTTCATTCTTGTTATTGGAGTATGCAAATTATACTTTTTCCTTCAGGTTTTCCACTCCTGGTGATTCTCCCTAAATTCCTAAACTGATGGTCTTTCTACCCTTCCCAACCACAAACAGCTCCCTGGTGTTGAAGACAGTTATTTAAGAGTTTCAATACTCCCGTGATGGAAACTAGAGAAAACTCTAAGATAGGAGAGAGAGATAATCAGGCTGAGCTAGATGCTTCTCCATTTCCTTACACAGAGTCATAGGACTTGAAGGGACCTCAATAGGTCAGCTAATCCAGTCCCCTGCACTCAAGACAGGATACGTAACAACTAAACCATTCCTGATGGGTGACTGTCTAACTTGTTCTTAAAAACCTCCAATGAGGCAGATTCCACAGCCTCCTGAGGCAATTTGTTCCAGTGTTTAACTACCCTGGAAGTTACAAAGTTTTTCCTAATGTCCAACCTAAACCTCCCTTGCTGCAATTTAAGCCCATTGCTTCTTGTCCTATCCTCAGAGGTTAACAAGAACCATTTTTCACCCTCCTCCTTGTAACAACCTTTATGTACTTGAAAACTGTTATTATGTCCCCCCTTCAGTCTTCTCTTCTCCAGACTAAACAAACCTGGAGAAGAGAAGACGGGGGGGGGGGGGGGGGGAGGAACAACGACAAGATAACAGTTTTCCTGTACATCATTCATTTCACATTGCCATCTTGTTATAACTCTTCTACACAGCAAAAAAAAAAAAAAAAAAAAACATATTAAAAAGCATTCACTTCACTGGTTGCAAGCTTTACTCAGATGCTGCATCCCTTAATGTGCCCAAGGACAGGACTCCAGACCTCCACACAGGGCCAAGAGAAGAACTCCTATAGCCTTCTGTGAGACACATGAATACAGAGTAGAAGGCCATCAGAGAACTTTCCTTAGCTCTGCAGAGAGGTCAAGGACAAGTACAGAGGAGTTATAGTGAAAACCAATGCACGGACGTACAGATTTATAAAAATGGTGGAAAGGGAAATTGAGAGCGAGAAATTCCATGATTACCACACAAAGAAAATCATTCAAACTTTTGGACATATTATATGTATGTATATATATTATATATATCATATTAACACACAACCAGGGAAACTGACAAAAGCCTTGATTCTGCAAGGTACCGTGGGGGGATCCACCCCGGCAGGGCCCAACTGACATCAATAGGACCCAGAAATCTGTTCATCCATGGCAGCTCCCAGGATCGGAGCCTTAATGACTTTAAAAGAGAAACAGTAAAAATCCTCCTCCTTGGAGGAGGATTAAGTTACTGCAAACTAAGGCTACTTTACTCTTATTTGAGAGCATCCACATAGGGGTTAACATGCTTTAGCCTATGCACGTTGACGTCATAACTTCAGTTGATTCACTTTAACTTTCCTGAGTGTCCCCATATAGACTGGCTAGTGTTGTCAAATACACAAACAGCACCAAACTAACTAAAACACTTTCTCCCCACTCTAACCTATTTCAGTTACAGTGATCTTAGAAGTTTTAACAGTAGGTTTAAAAATAATTCAAAAATAAATGTAACTTTTAAATCATGAGGCCTCTTTATACTATAATTACCAGACTGTTGCAGAGATCCTGGTCCTCTAGGCTGCCCTTTGTTAGTTATACCAGATGACTTGTCAATCCTGTTCAGAAGAAAATTAAGCATTCATAAACCAGAACTTTCAAGTGTGTAGATATCTAATAAAATAAATTTAAACTATTTTAAATTGGTAGGTAATGTATAACTCTTACCAGGACTTTAACGTGTTCATAGAAATGCAACTACTTATGTTGTTGTAAAAACTACTTTACCTACTTATTTGCAATAAGCAACTAGCCCATTCATAGATCCTATTTGATCAATAAATGTAGTGCAAAAGAGCAATACAAATTCAGCTGTAATTTTTTGTAAATGAGATTACTGTCCTTTCATAAATTCTGAGGTTTCATCTAATGTTACTTTTAAAGTTCTTGCACAACAAACTGCAATAGCTCCCCTAATGTTACCTTTTTTAATTATTATTATATCAGAATTAGAACCAACTGGACCCTTGTTGCTTCCAGCTGCCACCAAGACTAAACATTATGTAAATATCAAGTCTATCATACGAGTTTAATAAGTCTTGGTAATTAGAATTCCTACATTGTTTCAGTCTTAATACTGACATTCTTGCTATCTGTTCCATAAATATTTCTTCTCCGTTTATGTATCCTATAAGACAATGAACGGCATTAAGTGCCTGCTGTCATTGGCAGAAGATGGGTCTGCCTGTTTTATAGCTTTCATGGTACATACAAGTGCAATTCCTTTAAAATCTAAGATCATTGAATAGGCTGAAGTGTTTTATGAATTAAATACTAAAAATAACATCAATTACCCAGTAGCAGGCTTCTTTTGAGAGATTCTACTAGGAGGTTGTGGAGGCAGAGGTGGTGGTATAGGTTTAGATTGTGGAACAGCTGGTGGTTGTTTTGACTGCTGGTTTAAAGCTTCTATAACACTGGCTGTCTTTGCAACTGGAGGTGGTGGTGCTGGAAAGAGTATATCTATAAAAAAGGCAAAGTAGAGAGTGCAATGGAATTAAACTTTTATTGAATGCATTATTCTTAGAATCTCATCCACCAATTTCTATGTTACATGATTAGTTTTCAAGGAGAAGAAAAATGCTTTACTAATTATAATTATAGTTTACTAATGGTAGAAATCCTCCCCTTGCACCAAAATGAAAATGAAAACATTGGGGGGGGCACGCATGATGAGGGAGGGAGCCCCACCTCCACCCCCTGACTCACCTCAGTGGGCCACCCAGCCTTGCACGTGTATTTTTATGTCTGGGGTGGGATACGGGGGGCACAACCAAAAATTGTAACTGGGGGGGGGGGGGGGGGGGCTAAGCTCAAAACGTTTGAAAACCACTGATTTAAAGCGAACAGAAGGCAAACATTGTCAGTGCCCCAGTTTTTTCTCAAACCCTTTGGTCTTTGGTCATCCCAATAAATGTTTTAGTTCTGGATTTTTTTTGGTCAAGCCCTGCATAGGCCCCAATTCAGCAAAGCACTTAAGCACATGCAAAGGATGTGTTTAAGCCTCACTGATGTCACTGAGTCTTAAATGTGCTTTGCTAGCTAGTGATGGATTTAAACATATGCTTAAATGCTTTGTTGAATCAGAGCCTTAGTGTTTATGTTTTATGGATATTTTGTTGAATAATATTTTGAGACAAGTTCTATAAAGAGGAATTTCTCCTTGACTGGACATTAATCATAACATGACTTTAGAAGAAATGTTTAGAATTAAGTTAGGTAATTAAAAACCTCTCTCGTCAGAGAGACAAGGTGGGTGAGCTAATATCTTTGGACCAGCTTCTGTTGGTGAGAGAGACAAGGTCTTCTTCAGCTCTGGCTAAGCTTGAAAGTTTGTCTCTCTCACCAACAGAAACTGATCCAATAAAAGATATTACCTCACCCACCTTGTCTCTCTAATATACAGGAGCCAACGCGGCTATAACACTGCATTTTTCTCTTCAGGTCAGTTCAACCAGAGCATGGCAGAATATTACATTAGCTCAGACTTAAGTTTTCCAGTTGTCATTTGTATTCCTAAAGCTAGCAAAAATTAAGAACATCATGCAGGTAACACATTATAGGTACTGCCTCTGTGTAATACTTCTGTTATACAACTCATTAACATTAAAGAGAAATATAATTAAAACCCTACATAAACAAATTGAGAAATCCCTTAAACACTGGTAATAGAAGGAATTCCCTGCTAAATCACACTGCAGCAACCAATCCCCACTGCTCTATTGGAGGAGACTATTCATACAAATTGCTGGAGGGGGGACAACAGGCCAAAACTACAATTGCCAAAAGAGGAAGCATGAGTTGTGAAAATGGAAAAATAAGACCAACCATGATTAGATGCAGCAGAAGAGAAAAACAGGGGAAAGTGAAAACATACTTGTAGATGTTACACGCAATGGCGGCACAGGGGGATGAATAGCTGGTGGATCTGATGAAGATCTCTGTCTGCTTATATTTTCCACTCCTAATGAATTTGTCTTCCACATTGTATTAAATGAAGAAGTTGTCTGAACACCACTCCCAAGAATTGAAGGCTGAACTAAAAAAAACAGGAAAATACTGTATAAAAATTATTTGCTGACTATGTGTGGAAAACGTGCTAATAGTCACACCTGTGTTTTATTTTAAATGGTGTGCCTGTATATTGTATAAATTGAAAGAAACCACCATCATCTTGTAAGAGTACAAGAGAATAAATCATATCTGACTGAAAACAATAAAAAGTTTCAGGTGAAAGTATTCTTAACATTTCAGCTACATAAGTGCTTGTCTCAGGTCAACATTTCAAAATGTGTCAGGTTAATAATCCATTTCACAGCTTATGAATTTGAGGATGGTTAAGCCTTGGCAAAGGCAAAAACTTCTCAACAAGAAATCAAAAGGTGAGTCCTATGAAAAATCACTAATCCCGGACTGCTGCCTCCAGACAATTCAAGAAAGGGACATAACGAACATGTAAGGGTCTGTGAACATGCTGACTTAACAGGTAATGTCAGTTCTGACCTGGAACTTCCATAAAACTGCATTTCAGGGCTTCAGCCAAACTAGGACCAACAACTGTAGCACTTACATGGCATTGCTTTTGTATTTAGAAGTGGTTCCTAATTTACTCTATTCTAAGGCTAAAGTGCTGTCTCCCTATTTCACTAGAGCACACTGTAAGCGATCCTTTATAGCAAACATTTTGCTAGTACCATATAATTTTATGCCTACGCAGAGAGCATGATCACCATATTAAGGAAAGATGAAAAACACTGTTAATGTGAAGTAGAAATAAGCATTAATTTGCATGGAGAGAAGATACAAAGGGATCAGAAGATTAAAAGAGCATTCTAAAATTAAGAGGATAATAATAATAAGGGCAGCTAACAAGAGGCTAAGATCAGTGATATCATAATGTTAAATTGGGAAAATGAAAGAGGCTAATGAAATGAACTGCTAGAGTAAAATATACCAACAAATAAATCTTTTTAAGCCAGGAGGCATATTTTCCTGGCATGAGCTGCATTGCATGGGTGCCAAGTTGTAAGGGGTGGGTGGGAGAAAAATGGTAAATGAGTGTTTTGGAAGTCTGCCATTTAACCAGAAGGCAATGGGTGAAATAGTACATTTGCTCAGGGGTAAAATTTAGTCAAAGGGCAAAACAATCATTTTATTTATTCAGTCAAGGAGTAGAATAATATCCTCAGCTGGGTTCCCCCTTTCCAAAATGTCTTAACAGCCTTTAAAAAAAAAAAAAAAAAAAAACATGAAATCATGCTAACCATTTTGTATTTTCACTTAATTTCCACCAAAAAATAATACTTTATGCACATTTTTATGCTTGCACCCTTTTATGCTAGCTCATTGTATTGCAGACTTGTGATTTGCCATACCAGAAAACACCAACGGTACATCAAGTCCTATATCCTAACTTCAGCCATGACGTGATGCTTCCAAGGAGGATGAAAAAAACATTCACATATCTGGCCAGTTGTGCAATGCTGTACTTTATGCTGTCTTATTGTTCATTTAGTTGTCAATAAAGTCACACCTGAGGACGAGTATTCACTCTACACAAGGTGCGTGGACTATGTTATAGGGCAGAAAGTCATGCATACACAAAGTCTAAGATACTTTAGTATAAAAGGCTGTATGTATATGTATAATACTTTTGGCATTCAGGAAGGATGCCAGATTGCTGAAGGCATTAGAAACTGAAATCCTTATCCAGGAAACTATCACACTATAAGGACTGGCTGAGCAAGTTTCCCCAGGCTTTCCCATCTGCTTGACCTGGAGGGATTATATCTAAAGGTAAGAGTCTTGACTGTAATGGAAGTTTTTGTTATGTGAGCATTTGGCCCTTATCAAGGAAGTGAGACCTACTGATTTCATATAGGCCTTTGAACAGAGGATAATGAGCAGAGATCCTAGTTTTCTGTTATTTAAAAAACCCAACATTCCCCAATAAAAAAAAAAAATCCACCTTTTTCCACAATTAAAATGAAATGCTGAACTTTAGTTTCCCTAGCCAAAATATATATAGGTATCAGTTGAACGCAATGTTTTATTGATATATTTACAACTTTTAAGCAAGTTCGAAGCCTCCAGTGCTATCAATCATTATACTAAAATAAATAAATAGAAATGCAACTTGTATTGCTTACATATACTAAATATTTCTATATTTATTTATTTAAAATATTTATTTAAATTTTATGTCTGTAGTCTAGATTTTCAGAAAATTGTGTGTGTTTTTTAATGCACAAGAATGCTGGAATGATCCAGTCACATTGCACTGTTTCTTTACTGTTGTCGATGGTTCTGCTGTTTCAGTCTCATGTTTTCGTTTATTTTCATTCAGTTTATGTTTAACGCTTTCCATGTGTTCAATTGTTTGCCTCCAAATGTAATCTCCAGCCTTGCTGCATACAGTACAGAATAGCACATCACCATCAACGTGAAATTTGTCCATGCGAAACTCAGTGACACGGTCTTTAGGGGTGATTTTTAAAGTTTTTGGCATCTTTTCATAACTTTAATTACTCACATCTGGAGGCTGAAGTGAAATTTGAGATGCATTAAAACACGAACACCTATATGCCATTGTGTAAACTCTATACACTGGAAGCAGTTTATTGGAGTATGTTTGCTATGTAAATTTAAAGCACATTAAAAAAATCAACAACAAGAAGGTGAGGTTGTGAACACTGAATAAGTGACACTGGTACTATCAGTAAAATTTAGTTAATAGTTAATATATGTTTTATTTTTTCACAAAATGGAAAAATGCAAATTCCGTGTTTTTCCATGGCAAACGGATTTCTAGGATCCCTGATAATGAGTAATGGAAGCTATGTTTTGGTCAGTTACCAATCCCGTAAAACTCCTAGGTCTCCAAATTGTGTATGTATCTTATATTTCACTCTTTATTTTATTTCCAAACTTTCTAGCACAGATTTAAGAAGTGTCTGTAATGTTATCACTGCCTATCTTTCTTCATACTCTCTTTGGCCCCTTTTAAAGAGAAGCATTTCCACAACAGCTAGATGGTTATGGAAGTTCAGTTCAAATCAGACTGAGACATCTTTAGGAAATAAAAGTTTTAAAAGTTGGAGCACAAACTAAAAGCAGTTGATGAAGTTGATCATCTGGGCTGTTACTCATTTCTTATAACTAGCTTGAACTTTACTGATTTTATTTATACATGTATTATTTTCACACACATTCTGTATACTTGAATGTATATAATTCAGAATATGTTTTCCTTCACTAGCCCGTACAATATAAATCAAATTCAGAATATGTTGTGCAGATTCACTTCAAGTTAAAAAAAAAAAATCATCAGTAAATAGTTCCAATACCTACCTGTGCAAAGTAACTGTAAAACAAATCTTCAAAATGTAAGAAAAAAAAATGTTATGATCCCATTTCTTCTAAAACACTATATTTTCCAGCGTTAGTACCTTTGCCAATATTCCTTGGAGGTAGGGGAGGTGCACTTGTAGTAACAGGTACTGCAGGTTGAATGGGAGGTGGACTGCCACTAAGTATTGCTCCATAGGTTTCATTCTGTAATATACTAGGCATAAAACTTCTTTGTTTATCCTTAGCAATATTTGCTGCATCTCTTGCCAAAGATGCTACATTAGGCTGAAGTTGATTTGATCCCAGCTGATAGAAACTGACAGGCCTGTCCTCTCTCCGATTAGGACTGGGTTGCTAAAACCAAACCGAAACAAAAATACACATGGATATTACATTAGTTATGTTATCATATTCAGCAAAATATAAAAATACATTGAAAAATATACCTAACACTTGCTAGCCAGAGGACTATGCCTACTAACTCTTGAAATGCATCATACCTGTGTTGCTGCCACTGCCACTCCTGACCACACCTCCCCTTAAAGCCACATTTCCCTCATATAATTTAAAAGAAAAAAAATGGTTGTGTACCATTTATTGGATATGTATTTAATTGTAACAAATGATCTCAATCAATTTGCTATGTAATTATATTTTTAAATGTAGCTTCCTACTTCTCTCTTGCGCCTTCTTTCCTTTCTTGGCTTCAGTAACTTTTTTCCCTCATTTCTATAATAGATCATGGTGCATATTTCATTGCATTTTCCCTAGTGTCTATTTATTATTATCATCATCACCACCACCATCGATGAGATGTATTATGGCAGCACTGAGAGGTCCCAAATGAGACTTGGCCCCCATGTGCTAGGCACTGCACAAATACATAATAAAAGACAGTTCCTGTCCCAAAGCACTTACAATTAGGGCTGTCAAGCGACTAAAAAAATTAATCGTGATTAATTGCGTGAATAGAAAAATTAATCGTGATTAATCACGCAATTAATTGCACTGTTAAACAATAATAGAATACCATTTCTTTAAATATTTTTGGTGGGGGTGGGGGGGTTGAGCATTGGCCTGCTAAACCCAGGGTTGTGAGTTCAATCCTTGAGGGGGCCACTTAGGGATCTGCGGCAAAATCAGTACTTGGTCCTGCTAGTGAAGGCAGGGGGCTGGACTCGATGACCTTTCGGGGTCCCTTCCAGTTCTATGAGATAAATAAAATATATGGAGATATACCTATTTATTTATTTATGTTTTCTACATTTTCAAATATATTTATTTCAATTAGAACACAGAATACAAAGTGTACAGTGCTCATTTTATGTTTATTTTTTATTACAACCTATCACAAGAACTGTAGTGCAATCTCTTTAGAATGAAAGTTGAACTTACAAATATAGAATAATGTACAAAATATAACTGCATTCAAAAATAAAACGATGTAAAACTTTAGAACCTACAAGTCCACTAAGTCCTACTTCAGCCAATCACTCAGACAAACAATTGTTTGGTTACAATTTGCAGGAGATAATGCTGCCCACATCTTGTTTACAATGTCACCTGAAAGTGAGAACAGGCATTTGCATGGCACTGTTGTAGCCAGCATCACAAGATATTTACGTGCCAGATGCGCTAAAGACTCACATGTCCCTTCATGCTTCAGCCACCATTCCAGAAGACATGTGTCCATGCTGATGACGGGTTCTGCTCGATAACGATCCAAAGCAGAGCAGACCAACGCATGTTCATTTTCATCATCTGAGTCAGATGCCACCAGCAAAAGGTTGATTTTCTTTTTTGGTGGTTCAGATTCTGTAGTTTCCACATCGGAGTGTTGCTCTTTTAAGACACCTGAAAGCATTCTCCATACCTCGTCCCTCTCAGATTTTGGAAGGCACTTCAGATTCTTAAACCTCGGGTCGAGTGCTGTATCTATCCTTAGAAATCTCACATTAGTACTTTCTTTGCATTTGTCAAATCTGCTGTGAAAATGATCTTAAAACGAGCATGTGCTGTGTCATCATCCGAGACTGTTCTGACATGAAATACGTGGCACATTGTGGGTAAAACAGAACAGAATACATACAATTCTCCCCTAAGGAGTTCAGTCACAAATTTAATTAATGCATTTTTTTTTAAACGAGTGTCATCAGCATGGAAGCATGTCCTCTGGAATGGAGGCCGAAGCATGAAGGGGCATACAAATGTTTAGCATATCTGGCACGTAAATACCTTGCAATGCTGGCTACAAAAATGCCATGCGAACGCCTGTTCTCACGTTCAGGTGACATTGTAAATAAGCAGCTGTCAGCAGTTCCACCCCGGAAATGTAAACAAACTCATTTGTCTTAGCAATTGGCTGAACAAGAAGTAGGACTGAGTGGGCTTGTAGGCTCTAAACTTTTACATTGCACTCAAAAATGAACCAGTTATGTAACAACAAAAAAATCTAAATTTGTAAGTTACACTTTCACGATAAAGAGATTGCACTATAGTACTTGTGTGAGGTGAATTAAAAATAGGATCTCTTTTGTTTATCATTTTTACAGTGTAAATATTTGTAATAAAAATAATAATATAAAGTGAACACTGTACACTTTGTATTCTGAGTTGTAACAGAAATTAATATATTTGAAAGTGTAGAAAAACATCCAAAAATATTTACTAAATTTCAATTGGTATTCTATTGCTTAACAGTGCGATTAATCGCAATTAATTTTTTTACTCAATTTTTTTTTTTTAGTTAATCACCTGAGTTAACTGCGATTATTCGACAGCCCTACTTACAATCTAAACAGACAAGACA
This sequence comes from Emys orbicularis, assembly GCF_028017835.1. Classification (NCBI taxonomy): domain Eukaryota; kingdom Metazoa; phylum Chordata; order Testudines; family Emydidae; genus Emys; species Emys orbicularis. Next base: position 33,910,011 of record NC_088685.1, read on the forward strand.
AAGAAAGGGTAGGAAGGGAAAACCCACACATTGAGGGAAGAAAAGACTTCCCCAAGATCATACAGCAGGTTATTGTAGAGCCAGTAAAAGAACAAAGGTTTCCTAAGTTCCAGTCCAATGTCCTGACCATGCCATGTCTACCGTTTCTTTCCTTTTTTTCATTCTTTCACCTTGAAGCCCCTTATCTCTCTTTCCCTACATTGTTCTCTCTAACCTCTTTCCTTTCTTCTCCCCACTTCTCCCACCAAAATCCTTCTCCCTCCCTCCCTCCCCCTTCCCTCAATACCATTCTTCTCTTTTCTAACATATGTCATCAATCTCTCTCTTGCCCAGATCCATCAACTCTCACGTGTGGTTTAGAAATTTTATCCAACACCTAATAGCTACTTGCCAGAGACTGTTATGTTAGATGAAGGGCCCCACTGACCAGGGGCAACACCTAAATGAAAAGCTATTGCCTAACTCCACAAGCTGCTGGGATATGGGAGAGTGCTGGGATTCCTACCAGTGTGCTCTCCCTCTGCCCTATCTTTTATATCAGGCCTGTTGTATTAATTTAGATGGAATATATAGGCTAATGGGGTTACCATAACCCAGTTACTATCCAACATTAAACAGTTTTAAACACAGACCGGGGTTTGGTATACAGAGACCTCAGCCTACTTAGTACCACGGTAAACACACCATTAAAATCCTTTTAACCTTTTATTAAAGATACAGAAGAAAAAGAAAAACAGTTAAATATTTTGAAACATAATGTATTAAATAGCAACAAAGAGTCCTGTGGCACCTTAAAGGCTGACAGATGTATTGGAGCATAAGCTTTCGTGGGTGAATACCCACTTCGTCAGAATAAATAAATAAGGCTTTCATTTTAACAAAATCCCTTGTTCCCTTTCCCTTTAGCTGGGAAGAGTCTTTAGAAGGAAAAAACCGTCATTAGGATTGCATTAAAGATGGTCTTAACTGTCCTTTTGGGGAAAAGAGAAGAAGTTAGTAGAGATGGACCGGAGCTGTTGTCACTGTTGTTAAAATCTGATCCTGTTTCCTAGAAGACCAAACAAAACAAACACACACAAGAGGGGAGAGAAAAGAACAGCAAAGATAGAAAATGAAGCTTCAGTCTCTGGGGTTGACTTTCATTTGCAGCCTCACTGCTGGAAAGATATAGGCAGAGCCTACAGTCTTATCAGACACTCAGAGACCTGGCAAACTTATACCAACATCTGGCTGTTTTGGGCATTGCTTTTAGTTGCCTCTTTTTAGTCACAGGCTTACAGCAGTGTTGTAAAGTATTCAGTCTTGGCCAGCAAAGTCAGACACTTATTAGACAGAAAGAAAATGGAGATTGACAGGAAAGAGAAGAAATAAGAGAGGGAAGGAAAAGGACACATTGGTGGGGTGGCTGGGTGGATAAAAGAGACAAAGTCTCACATCCCAGGTGGTGTTTGGGATTCAGAAGGAGGTGGTGGAGATGGTGATGTTATCTGGCCATGACACCTTTCAAGATTGGGATGAAGCAGGTCTGGAATCCAAGGAGATGGTAGGGGAGGCAGCCATGATGGTGAAGCTTGCTCCAATGGCCAATTTTTTCCCTAAAGTATCTTTCCTTAAGGACTCCAAAAGGGAGTTATATGTGGAATAGCCCGGTCCTCTAATTATTTTGTCCACCAATTAGGCCTCATTCCCAACACATCAGTTTTGGATCACTGATTTCTGATTCCACACTTTTCTTGTTTACCAAATATGATCATAACACAGTACTTGAGTTATGTCAGGTGGCTTTTTAATTTGGACTAATTCAGTCTGTCTGTCTCCCTTACGTACCTTTTCCCATCAACATATGTTGTTATAGGTTACTGTGACCTTTTATAAACTTACACTCGCTTTTCACAGTTGAACTCACAACCAGAGTAAATTTGTAGGCCCAAATATCACCACAGGCCCCAAGTAGTAATTATCCGGTAAGTTTAATGCTCCCCAGCCCCTAATGGCTATAGAAAAGGCAAAGGGACATTTTGTCTCCCTATCTGCCACCTGGGTGCTCTGAGGGTTTAAGAGGAGAATCTACCCTTCATCTAACCTTTGTTTTCAAGGCCTCCTTCCCAGCAAACAGGTCCAGTATTTGCCTCAGCTGCTATTCATATTTTTACCCAGCATCTGCAGAGTAAAACTGAGCAGGGTTCTGCACAAACACAGTGATATTTACAAGAGTTTGTAAACACTTTGCATTCTGCTACCTCTCAGGGAGAGCTATGAGGAGGCTCAGAAGAAGCAATGAATTGGTCTGTCTGCAGAATCAGGGAAAGTATTGCACTGGTTTACAGACTTTCCACATGTGGAAAGTTGTCTTTCCAATCGTAAGAGCCAGAAAATTAGCTTTTTGAAAAGGAAGTTTACATAAGCTAATGACACTTCTTCAAGAAAGCTAAGTACTCTCTATGAGTGGCTCTTTCTAGCCCTGCCTATCAGAACTTTTATTTAAAAAACCTCATTTCAATTCATAAGAATTCTGCCTGAAAACAGAAGTTGATTTCAGGCTGCTATAATTTATGTGTCACAATACAAGACAGCTGTGTACACCAAGTCTTAAATTTAAATTGAATTTCAAATAAAAGGTTATCATCATGATAATGCACTTGCTAAAGGCTACAAAAGTTTCTTGATTTGCAGATTTGTACCTATGTGATCAAATGTTGTACTAGAAATGACAGAATGTTCAGACGTCTATGCTGCTCTGGGATAACCACTATTATAATAATTACAAGATACCTCATTGTGAGCAGTTCGGACAAAAGATTAGAGATTTACAAAGTGGAGCAGGGTAGTTCCTTACTGATGTTTATGTGCACAAGGTTTCTTCCACTTCAAACAAAGGTAAAACTCAAAAGTTAGAAACTCCTTTGTTAAAAAATGCTTCTAGAATACACATACTCTTTAAAAGTACCAGAAGAGAGCTCATTCCACTCCCCACATTCGTATGCAAAATATCACTCAGGCCTATGTAAAAATCTTACTCTACCTTTTAATCATACAATCATTAAAGATGAACAAGCATAACCACTGCAGCATTAATAACCAAACTCTCACAAAGGAAGAATAATACTTTGCCCAATAGCCCATGAATGTACCCAGCAGGGTAACTCCCTTCAATAATACGAATCCTCAGATTTGGACCAGTGAAGCATTCTGGTCCATAAGAATACATGGTAACATTTTCAAAAGTGCCTAAATGACTTAGAACGCAAGTTCCATTTTCAGAAGTGCCTAAGTCCCATTGAAACTCAGTGAGACTTAGGCTCCTATGCAACTAACACACTTTTGAAAATGTTACCCATAAGCAAGAACGGCACAGGATCCAAGCCTCTCACCAGCTCTCTTCAGCTTACTAACGAGGAAGCAGGTCCAGTTCATAGAAGGATTAAAGGGAAATGGGTGAGTTTGACAGGAGGGAGGGAGTGTTAATCAACCTGTGCACACTATCAACATGTGCCCTAATTAGTCACTTCGAGTCTTGTGGCAAGTCATCTGTTTGCTATGTGTATTTCAGACTTATTTTTCCTGTTGTAACAGTAGTCATTTGTAATTATTGTTGTCGAATGATAACTGTAATAGACAGAGTCATGGGTTCATATGTTTAGCACAGAACTGAATTGTAACATTCCGGAGATCAACAAGAGTATAAATGAGCCTTTAAAAATAAGGTTAGATAAACACACAGCTGTGTAGACTGTTGGTATAAATAAAATAAACCATTTAGCAACTGCATTCAGGCCAAGTAGGTATTTATACCCACAGTATAGTGAACACATATGCTATTTGGTTTCAGAGTGGTAGCTGTGTTAGTCTGTATCAGCAAAAACAACAAGGAGTCCTTGTGGCACCTTAGAGACTAACAAATTTATTTGGGCATAAACTTTCGTGGGCTAGAACCCACTTCTTCAGGTGCATGGAGTGGAAAATACAGTAGCAGGTATAAATACACAGCACTTGAAAAGATGGGAGTTGTCTTACCAAGTGGGAGGTCAGTCTAACGAGACAATTCAATTAACAGTAGGATACCAACGGAGGAAAAATCACTTTTGTAGGGGTAATGAGAGTGGCCCATTTCAAACAGTTGACAAGAAGGTGTGAGTAACAGTAGGGGGAAATTAATATGGGGTAAATTAGCTAAATGAATCAACAGTGTAACACTGTTGCAAAAAAAGTGAATATATCATTCTGGGATGTATTAGCAGGAGTGTTGTAAGCAAGACACGAGAAGTAATTCTTCCGTTCTACTCCGTGCTGATTAGGCCTCAACTGGAGTATTGTGTCCAGTTCTGGACGCCACATTTCAGGAAAGATGTGGACAAATTGGAGAAAGTTCAGAGAAGAGCAACAAAAATGATCAACGTTCTAGAAAACATGACCTATGAGGGAAGATTGAAAAAAATGGGTTTGTTTAGTCTAGAACAGAGAAGACTGAGAGGGGACATAACAGTTTTCAAGTACATAAAAGGTTGTTACAAGGAGGAGGGAGAAAAATTGTTCTTAGCCTCTGAGGCTAGGACAAGAAGCAGTGGGCTTAAATTGCAGCAAGGGAGGTTTAGGTTGGACATTAAGAAAAATTTCCTAATTGTCAGGGTGGTTAAGCACTGGAATAAATTGTCTAGGAAGGTTGTGGAATTTCCAACATTGGAGATTTTTGAGAGTAAGTTAGACAAACACCTGTCTGGGATTGTCTAGATAATACGTAGTCCTGCCAAGAGTGCAGGGGACTGGACTAGATGACCTCTCGAGGTCCCTTCCAGTCCAATGATTCTATGAAAAGCCTAAATTTCAGAAGTGACCTAGCCCAACAAAAAATTACAAAAACTTTTAAAACTTCTTTACAAATAAAAAGAGGGGCCGGGGAAAAAAAGACAAAGACAAAAGCCCTTCATCTGATAGCTATCTGACATTTATAAACAGAACTCTAATGTGACCAAACGCAACAACAGTCAACAGTGAATTCAATGTAACTCACAAATGATAACCACAGACTAATAGTCCTTAATCTTCTTTCAGAAGTCCCTGTAGAATAAGCCTAGTGAAGTTCCAGTTTTATTACATTAGCCTTACTGCTGAGTAGCAAATTATTTCTTTAAAGAGATGAAGCTGAGAAGCTGACCAAAACAAAGTACAGATGTCAGAGAACTGAAAAAGGTGCTGGGCACTAAGGACTAGTGGCACCTGAGCACAGTAGGAAAACAGAACAAAACAAAAACAAGGTACAGAGCATAACCAAAATGAATGGATACAACAGACAAGAAGATCTAAAGTGTTTAACAACATAATGGAGCTGGCTGGAAGAAAGGTTTATAGCAGGAAAAGGATATTCTACACAGCAATATGGCTATTATACCTAATGCTACGTAATAAGGACAAAACCTTATCAGGATCCAATGAAGAGTTGCAGCAAATGGCCTATGAACCCCAATCTTTTGCAAAGGACTCCATCACTGAAGACAGTCAAGGAGAAACTGAAGGGAAGGAAGTAGCATTTATACTTTGCAGGAGCTGGCACACAACAGTCAGTAGGGGGGGGTTCATGATTTATGCTATTAATGTTGCTGTCAAAGGTCAAAAAAAAAAATCACAAGCACTAGAGAAGTTTCATCTCTCCTGCACTAAGGAGATAAGACCCAAGAATAAGAATTCTGCACAGACAGTATTCCCAACAGAAGTGATATTCCAGTGAAGGAGACATTTATTTCAGAACGACAGGGCAAGGACCATTCAGCTAATCCAACAATTTGATTGCTGAGACATTCCTTAAAGGTGACCAGCAAAGAAAAACAATGGGCTTATACCCTTTCCCCTTTCTTTATGATGTATAAGTGGGTGTGAAAAGTTTTGGTTTAGGGTTGTTTTTTAATTTATTTGTAATTTTGGAAATATAGGTCCTATTTAAGCTGGAAGACTATATAATGACTGGAAAATTAATGAAATGGTGATATTGGAAGAGCTAAACTAATGAAAGTTTAGCTACCAAGAGGGGACAGGATTTCTAGTCAGAAACTTCTAAGGTAAAACATAGTGGGGGGGGGGGGGGGAAGGGGGAAAGGGAGGGAAGACTTTAAAAAGATACCTAACTTAAAAGCCTTTCAGGCCTTCTTTATACATCATAAAGAAGCAAAGGAGGGCATAAACCCATTTTAAAAAAAAATCCTTTGCAGATTACCTTTAATGCTTCTCAAATTTTTTTTTTAAATAAAATGAGGGTGGGCCACAGTCTTCAATGCTGTGGGCTGGATGCTAATTTTGGGGCAACTGCAGTTTCTAGAATCAGATCATCTATTTAGGTTTCAGATTTAGCCATTAAGACATTAATGGTGTTAAGTAGTAAAATTAAATACACATCAGCGAATAGCTCACTCTTAGTGAAAACGCTGAGGAAAACATTTTTCTTGCACTATCATCTCAATGTCAACATCAATATTCATTGCTGCAAGTCAGAGACAGCAGCAGAGAATGTCGCTCTCCGGCTTATTGCAAAGTTTTGACTTGACGTTTCATTGCTGAAAATGGGCTTTTGCAAATGTATGTGCTTCCAAACATTGAACACAACTTCAACACAAAGTCTAATTTTAACAGTTTTCCCACAAAGTGCCTCGTGGTTATGATGCAGTGGAGAATAAGACATTCAACTCCATTTTGTCTCAGCAAACCTACTAATCCATCTTTACTGCTGGTCATTGCTTTGGCACCATCTGTGACTATGCACGAGCACACTTGGGAACTGCCATATTTTCTCACAGCAGAAGCAAGTACCTTGTAAATCTCCACCCCCTTTGTACTACACTTGAGTCAAACTAATTCCAGTATCTTCTCAGGCACAGAGAAATCCTCATCAATAGTTCAGATGAAAATTAATACTGGGCTGAGATCACTGGCATCAATGCTCTCATCTAGAGCTATGTAAGTACATTTTTCAGCAGCTGTCTTGAGTTTTGAGGACATATTATCATTCATGTCACTTACCCTCCTTGCTACAGTTTGGTGAGACAATGACACTCAAAATCCTTTTACATTTTTCCATCCTCAAATGCATGAGCCATCTGGATTGCACACCGTTTTTTTTTTTTAAACCACATCACCATCCCTAAAAAGCTTTTTACATCTCACTAGCTCGAGACAGACCTCATAAGATGTAGTCAGACTTGCAGGTCGTGCAGTTGAAGATTTCATCAGTATGTGTCTCTGCTTTGAAGTTGTTGTTTTTCCAAGTCCTTAACATGAGTGATACATGACTCTTCAGTGTACCTCTCATATTTGGTCTTGTGTAGCATGCTGTGATGTTGGGTGATATACTCCTTCCACACAACTATCACTACCAACTACACAAGGCACTGTGGTTGTCCATTACTTTCAATGAACAAGTCATCTTGTTTGAATTCACTTAGTGTCAAATGCTCTATTCTCCACATCGACTTTTCTTTTCCTAATGCAGCAATTGCATTTACTTGTTCCCTTGCACTTGGATTACTGTTGCACCACTTTTTAATGTGCTATGTTTAAAATTCATGGACCACACACCACAACAAACACAATAGGCAGATATGCTTTGGTTGTTGACCAAAGAGAAACGGTCCTTTGTCTTTGCTACATCCCAGAAAAATCACATCAAGGCAGGGTGCCACCAGAGATCTTCCAAATAGTTCGCACACCCCTCCCACTCCTGACTCAAGATGTGTGTGCTGGTGTTCTATGGCCGTGGGCACCTGAATCTAGCCATAGCTCAGAGAGGAGCAAAAACTCCTCATAGCCTGTGAGCCTTGTACTAGCCCTTGGCAGAGAAGACCCTGTCTGTCCTTTCAAGGTTACACACACACACACACACACACACACACACACACACACACACACACACACTCCTATTCTCTCTCCCATTTCACCTCGCACATGACCTCTCAGACTGGACAAACTTGTGCTCAATGAGAGAGCTGGGAATTACTCAGGACAAATAAGGATTAGTCTGGTTATGTAGTTCATTCAGCTGTTTCATTTGTGTCCATTGGGAAGGAAGAAACTCAAGAATATAGCAGCTGCATTAGAGAGAGAAACCAAGCAGTCCACCACTGAGTGCTGTCAGATACACGGGGCTTTAAGTATGGGGACTGGAGGGGGGGACTGGAGGGAGAGCAGAGTGCAGGGCTGGTTAGGGTTGTTCCTGATAATAAAGACTACTCCACCCCACACTGATTGCAAGAGATGGCACTGATCTTCAATCGGCACATTCCCTCTCTTGCAGTGACACTTTTGCACGTGCCCGAGACCCACTCTACAAAATGGCATCCTCCATGCATCATGACCTCACACTTATGTGGCATACAAGGTCGTGTTGCATGGAGGACACCATTTTGTAGAGCAGGTCTCAGGCACATGCAGCATTTCACTGCAATGCTCTAGATCTGCCACACATTCTAGGCAGCTGCTGCTGCTGGACACATTTGGGTGCTAGACTGATCCCACCAGGCTGAATCCAGCTCACGGGTTGCCATCTGGACCACCCATATAAGTGACTACAGCACTTTTGAAAATGTTACTCTAAGTGGCTTGGGAGCCTAAGTCTCATTGTCTAATGTGACAGATACTTTAGGAGCTTGAGTTCCAACAACTCCTAAGGGTCAGATATGAAAAGGCATTTAGGCATCTAAAGATGCAGATCAGAACCTAGAGGAATTTTCAAAAGCACATGGGTGCTTAACTCCCATTGAAATCAATGGATGCTAGGCACCTACATGCTTCTGAAATCAATGGGTGTTTGGACCCTAGTCACTTTTGAAAAATCTCATCAGGCAACAATCTGCATTTTTAGGCATCTAAATACCCTTAACATTTTGGCCCTAAGTTCCATTTTGAAATATGAGAGCCACTCAGATACTTCTGAAAATGTTTACCCTAAAACCATCAATACCACCAGCTCAGAATATGGAAAGGAAAATATGCATTTTATGGAGAGGATTCAGAGCTAAGGCCCCAATCCTGCAAAGACCAATGGACAGGCTTAACTTAATGCACAGGATTAATTGCACTGAAGTGAAGCCCATGCATAACTCTTTGCAAAACCAGAGCCACTGACCTCAGACATTTTATACGTATGTGAAGATTCTATAATGAATCACTATCTTTTGATGGCACCTTTCCTATCTTTGATGTTAGCTTCTGCTATGTGTCCCATAAATACAAAAACTCTTGATTTATTGAAACAAACTGTATTCTCAAAAAGAACAGGAGTACTTGTGGCACCTTAGAGACTAACAAATTTACTTGAACATAAGCTTTCGAATGAAAAGCATAAGCTTTTCATATGCATCCGAAGAATGTAGCCCACGAAAGCTTATGCTCAGATAAATTTGTTAGTCTCTAAGGTGCCACAAGTACTCCTGTTCTTTTTGCGGATACAGACTAACACAGCTGCTACTCTGAAAACTGTATTCTGTTCTGCACTAGCTGACTATCAATAAAATGCCAGCTTTGGAAAGAGGAAGAGTCACCACATGCCTCAATTTCCCTCCTTTACATCACAAAGGCACCATCTGATCATGACAAACTAAATTGTTTTGTAATTAAAACCAGCAGGAAAAGGCAGACAAACTATAATTCAAGAAATTATCTAGAAACAAAACCACAGATTTTCATTATGAAATTTCATTTGCATTATTCTGCACCCTTACCTATAGAAACAATGTAACATTTTATCTAAAGCATACAAATATTTTTAAAAGACACGTTTGTAAAGTTAAATGTACAGTGTCAGGCACAAACCTGCAACTTTTCATCCACATCATCATCACTTTCATCCAGATCTTCATGGAGTAACCGCCATTCATATTCTACATGAACATGAGAATTAAATCTTCCAGATAATGCTTGAGTAAGCTAAGGAAACACAGTAGTCTGTTAGTGACAATGCCATATGCAGTAGTTATGAACAGTTAAAATATAACTTTTTTGAACAGATGTAAAAATCAGTATATTTTTTTCTTTTAAAGTACAAAGATTATGTCTTTTAAAACAGAGTTTAGTGCTTCTGAAAGTTATTGGACAGGCAAGCTTGAAGACTGAAATCTGGTTATCCACAGAGCAAATAAACCAGATGCAGCTTGGCCTTGCACTACCCAACAATGCTCCTTAATCATGTTATGGAGTGAGAGGGTAACTCAGGCCTTATTTGCTTCAATTATTGGCTTCTCTGTTGAGACTGCCAAACAAAGAAGTTAACTATTATGGCAGTTTTTGATATGTGGACACCCATCAAAGAGGTACTGGACTGATTTCATCAATTCATTTCTTATAGGACACTGAACAGATGCTGATGGTATTTGTGTGCTGCAAATTCTCACTGAATACCCACTATGAACTACTAAATGTTCAGAAATAATTCTATTTATAAAAACAAAATCATATTGGAAGATGCAAAACTTACCAACTCTTCACAGTGTGTATGTTTTAAACGTTTAGCTATATCAAGCGGCGTCTCTCCAGCTTCATTGGCTACAATTCAGTGAGAAGAGAAAGTCACACTGCTATGTGTAATAGGTGACGTGAGCACATTATTAAACATGAGGTAAACCTAAACTTATGTAATCACAGAATCATAGAAATGTAGGGCTGGAAGGGATCTCGAGGCAGGACCAAGTATACCTAGAATATCTGTGGCAGATGTTTGTCTAACCTAGTCTTAAAAACCTCCAATGATGGGGACTCCACAACCTCCCTGGAAGCCTATTCCAGTACTGTATTTAACCATCTTTATAATAAGAAAGATTTTCCTAGTATCTAACCTAAATCTTCCTTGATGCACATTAAGACCATTACGGCTTGTCCTACCTTCAATGAAATGGACAGCAATTGATCTCTGTCATCTTTATAATTGCACTTAACATATTTGAAGAGCATCAGGTCTCCCCCTCAGTCTTCTTTCCTCAAAGCTAACCATTTCCCAGTGTTTTTAACCTTTCCTCATAGGTCAGATTTTCTAAACCTTTTATTGCTCTCCTCTGAACTCGCTCCAGTTTGTCCACATCTTTCTTAAAGTGTGGCACCCAGAACTGGACACAGTACTCCATCTGAGGCCTCACCAGTGCCAAGCAGAGTAGGAAAATAAGTTCCTATATCTTACGTATGATGCTCCTGTTAATTGATCCCAGAATGATGTTAGATTTTTTCACAAGAAATGAACTGAACTAAGTTGAATAAATGAGCCAAACTAAGTTATTCTAAAACTGATCTTCTTCCCTCATGTTAAGTTCCCCACAGCAGCATCTAGCTGGCTGCTGCTCATTGTGATAACTTAATATAAGAAGCACACTAAGTTATTACTGCTCCCAGAAAACCCCACTATGTAGCCTGCTTACAGGCCAGTTAAACAGAGGGATTTTTAGCTATATGGTGTGGTTTCAAAAATTGTTTAAAAACACTAGTTGAGAATGGTGAGAAAACTACATTGGGCAAAGTCTGTATCATGTTAAGTTAGGTTTTAGCCATTAGAAAATGTATTTTTACTTTTGTTTGTTTGTAATCTGTTCAATCCTTTCTACTCGGTATCACTTAACCTATTGTCCTTCTATTGATACACTTGTTTTATTTTTACTATAATCCAATTCAGTGATGTGTTTGAATTGAAAGGATTGTTGAAATTAAAGTAATATGCTGTACTTTTGTCTCTTTAAAGGAGCAACAAACCTTATTACTTCCCTCAGTGTTCCAGGAGAGGGCTGGACACTTCATGGCAGACGGTTTGGGGGAAATTTGGGACTGGTGGTGCGTTGTGGTCACCCTGCAAGTACTACCAAGGCTGGTGGAGACCAGGGTGGAGCTGCTGTGTTTTAGAAAGGCTGCTGGGATTAGATCACTGAACCAAGGCTGCTAAGGACACAGACACTCAGGGAACTACATGCTTGTCAGCTGGATGCTGGTGTCTGGGCTGTGAGCCACAGCAGAGCATTTCAGACACCCAGGGTTACAGGGCAGGTGGCAACACAACCTCTCACTGGTCTGGGTTGAACCTCAAAGTGTTATAGCTATACAATTGCTTAAATAAATATATATAGTTATAGTGTACCATCCTAAGTAGCAAAAAGTGTACCAAAATTAGAGTAAAGGCTCTATTTAGTTGCAAAACATGTTTTAATGGCTATATCAACCAGTGAGAATGCATCTTTCTTTAGATAATGGAAACAGAAATGGAAAAGTTGATTAAAATCGATGATCTAACTCAAGGCTTTCCACTTGATGATTTAAATGGCTAATTTTAATCAATCCACCCTGCTTTGTTTAAACTTGAATTTAAAAAAAAAAAATCAATATTTTAATCATTTCTAAAATAATTGAGATATTATACAGTGGAACATGTTACACAATAGAAGGGGAAAATGCAGACGCATTGCTAATCTTCATTTATCATTGCTACACTTTTCTCAGAGACCATTTGCAAGAGTAGCAAATATTGAAACGGAGTACACATTATCCTTTTACCTATTTCAATAGAAGCCTTCCCTCTCAGCAGCAGTTTGAGGCACTCAACATTGTCAGTCAAACAGCAGTAATGCAAAGCCGTGCTACCCTTATATGTTTGCTTGTCAAGGTTGCCACTGTTGGGGGAAAAAGTTGGTTCAAATTAATTTCCTAGCCACATGCTAATAAAGTTATCTTCCCACAAACACTTGGGCAACTAGATTTTCAAAAGACAGAATTAAAGTTTATGAATCAAATTCGCCCCCACTGTAACTCTACGTGAAGTACTATTTCATATAGCTCAAACAGTTGCATTTTAATAATTAATTATACACTTACCTATTCTGCACTAAAAAGTCAACTATGTGAAGTGAAGTTCGATCAACTGATCTAACTGCAAGGTGAAGTGCTGTTTCTTCTTGTTCCTAAATTTAAAAAAAGTGTTTCTTTTGACTATCAGCTAACAAGAATCTTTAGGGAAAACGTCTCACATTTTACATTGCACAAATTTTACACTGTAACAGTGCAACTCCTGAATATTGATTTCTGCCTGCCTCATAAAAAAAAAAATAATAATAAAATTAAAAAAAAAAAAAAAAAAAAATCACATTTTCCCTACAAATCTGAATGTAATACTCTTCTCCAGACCTTTAGAGTTTAGAATATGCCAGAAAATATTGGGCTCGATTCTCCTTCCACACCAGTTTTACACTGATGTAACTTCATAAGCATCAACAGAATTACTCTTGGTTTATGCTGGGATCAGTGAGTTGGAAATCTGGACCACTGTCTCCAATTCCTGGTCTTGCTTAAGAGTGCTCTTTTCTCCAGCAAACTTTACAAGCACTTCATAGTACAGAGAATCTTTTTTCTTACATGTCTGGCTGATGCGTATTGCTCACATGCTCAGTGTTCAACTGCCTGCCAAATTTGGGGCCAGGAAGGAATTTTCCCAAAGGTCACATTGGCAAGGACCTTGGTAGGGTTTTTTCCTTCCTAGGCAGCCTGGATCACTTGCTAGGATCATCTGGGCACAACCTACCAAATCAATTCTCTGCCATTGCAAGAACCTTGGGCATTAGTGGCATCTTGGTCTCTCCTGTTCTCTGGCCGTGGCACATAACAGTTTAGTCTCCTGAAGACTGAAATGCTTTAGTCCAACTAAACTTACTGAGCTTAATAAAAAGAGTTATCGGAGTGAAATTTAATGCCCTGTAATATACAGAGGGTCAGACTAGATGATCTAATGGTACATTCTGACATTCAAATTAAATCTATTAAAAGAATCTAAAATCAAATGAAAATGGCAAAAGGCAGCATTTACCACTTCTGGCCTTCATACCACTGTGTATGCATTTCTTTTAACTCTATAACCAGGCTTAGTTACACTACACCAAGCTGCCAACTCCATAAAACCTATGTAACCCCTTTGGGGTGTAGAGAGCATGGCCATTTAAATCTTTTTCCTAAGGGGGAGGGGGAGAGTAAGAAAAAAGGAGGGAAACTCCAGGGGGCAGCGCTGGAGCTCCAGGGAGAGGCAGCCTGCAGGCCCTGGAAAAGTGAAGCAGCAGAGATCCTGCCTGAAGCCTGGGAAGGACAGGGCCGATCAGGGACAGCCCAGGACAGGAGCCAGGAGGAGCACTGTGCCAGGGAGGAATTGCCCGAGAAGGACAGGCCGGAGCTGGACCCAGTATCACTGCTTCCCAGAGCTGCATGGGGCTGTGAGAACTGGGGCTTGTGACTCTGCATTGGGAACAAGGAGGGAGGCTGTAGCTAGTTAAGTGGGGAGGTGGTCGCTCTGGGTGGCTTTGCAGAGAGCGGCAGAAGAGGGAACCGGAGGGGTTTGTTGGGGGAAAGTTCACTGGCACCAAAGACGACCAGGAGCACCCAAGACTCACCACTGGACTGGAACTTTGCTCAGGACTCCTGAACTCTGTGTGCAGACACATTGTTCAGTGTCTGCCCTTTCAGGGTACGTCTATACTTACCTCCGGGTTCGGCGGTAAGCAATCCATCTTCTGGGATCGATTTATCGCGTCTTGTCTAGACGCGATAAATCGATCCCGGAAGTGCTCGCCGTCGACGCTGGTACTCCTGCTCCGCGAGAGGAGTACGCGGAGTCGACGGGGGAGCCTGCCTGCCACGTGTGGACCCGCGGTAAGTACTTTGTAGTTCGAACTAAGGTACTTCGACTTCAGCTACGTTATTCACATAGCTGAAGTTGCGTATCTTAGTTCGAACTGCGGGGTTAGTGTGGACCAGCCCTCAGACTGTGCTACCACTGGGCCTGTGGGGCCTTGGCTTGGATACAGCCCTGTCTTACTGCTCCCCCTATATTTCCCCTTGTTGTTTTTCTCCTCTCATCCCTCTGTAAATAAATATTTCCCTTGTTATATCCACTGTACTTTTCCTGTGGGTGTGTGTGTTCACTCTGGGGGGTTTGGAACAGGTGCCCCTGGGGTGGAAGGGATTTCTCCTGCTGCATTCCTGCGCGCACCTTCTCTTGGCCAGAGCTGCCTGCAGAGCAGACTCCATCTTGGCCACAAGGGCGCTAAAGTTACACCTAAAAGAGTTAATGTATATACAGAAATGCAGACCTGCCTTGGGAAAATCCAGCTGTAGTTTTAAAAGCTATGGCCCCAGTTCATCCACCACCTCTTCAGCAAGGCACTTAAAAGTCTCATTGAAGATACTGGGACTTAAGCATGTGCATAAATGCTTTGCTGAATTGAGTCCTAAAGGGTGAATTAATTCTAGATATGGGCTTTTACAAAGGGGGATGCTTGCAGCGTTCAATATCCAGAAAGGCTGTCCAGCTGACTGTTCAGATTTAAAACTAAACTAAACTAAAACAAAACTAAAAACACAAACAAACTAAAGTTCCTCACAGCTGCATAAAACACTTGGAGAATTCTTTATAGTAACAATAAAGGAATCTATTTTTGAGCCTGAAATCTAGTTATCCCTTTCTTCTTATCAAACTGGAAAGCTCTGATTTATATATAAACATATAAAACAGAATTACAAATGTGTTTTGAGAAAGCTTGACGTTATCAAGCCCCAAAAAGTGAGGGTTTTTTTTTTTTTTGATGTTCCAATTCTTCGATGTGGCTTTTCAGTCAATTAATGTTGCTTTCGGTAGCAACAGGCTACTTTCTGAACAGTCCAATTATCAGATCTCTTCCTAAACAGATTACAAGAACAACAAATGTGGAAGACCAAACAAACCCAGAAAAATTGATTTTCAATTCTAATAATGAATGCAACTCTACTAGCACGTCAATCAGATGAATCCAAATGTTAACATTTTGAATATTCTTACACATGCTATGTTGAAAGATATTCTTGTGTAGAAACTCTTTCTCCCCCCCACCTCCCAAAAGACAAATAAAAATGGTTTAAACAAAACAGACTTGAGTTGTTTTTAAATAGTGCATTTTAAATCATGAAAATAAATTAGAGTGATTTTAATTTTGGGGTTAAATTCATTATTCTTTTGCTATTACAAAACATCTTACAATAACAAGGACTTGTGTGAGTTACTCAAATTATTAGTTGTCACATTCGTTAATAAAAACATGCTGCATCTCTTATTAAAATGTTGGATAGGAAAATTTGCCACTCTTACATGTCCATTGGCTAGTGGAATTTTTTCAGTCAGATCCACACCATCAGCATATACTTGAACCAATCCAAAAATGTCTCTTGCTTTGACGGCTTCACAGAGGCTATGCAGTTTAGCTGCATTGTCAACATGTTTCTTCCTTGCATATTTTCTCTCAATATACTTGGCAGTAATATAATCTTTTCTTGCATTCCTGAAATTGAATATAATTTACTTTTAAAACTTTTAACAGTATCTCTACAGACACACATACATAAACAGGCAAAAATATTTTAAATAATCTCTAATCTGGGGAAGGTTTGTTTCATATTCATTGTGATACTTCCCTACTCTCACAATCATATGTATGACATGCAGTTTGTTTTATTCGTCAGTGTAAAATACAACTACAGTAGAACCTCAAAGGTATGAACACCAGACTGACCGGTCAACCGGACACCATGTGAAACCGAAAGTAACCAGTCAGGTAGCTGCAAACCCTCTCCCCCCACAGACACAAGCAAATACTGTACTGTGCCTGTATTGCATTTTAAAGGTAGGCACATCTGGGCTGCCTGTCCCCATCCCACCCCCACGCACATGGCAGCCCCTTACAGCTAGCTAGGGGGTGAAGACACTGGGGCTGCCAGCCCAAGGCAGCCGGAGCCAGCAGAGCAGGAAACCGGGAGAGGGATGTGTTTTTACCCCCAGGAGGGGGACACACTATTTTCATTCATTCACACACACACGCACGCACACGCACCCCGCCTGGAGGGGGACAAGCTTGCAAACTCATGCCAGCGCTGAGTAGGACACTCAGCTGCTGCTGGAGCCTGAACTGAGCTTTGTTCAGAGTTATGAAAATTTCAGAGTTACCGACAACCTCCATTCCCGAGGTGTCCGTAACTCAGGTTCTACTGTATTAAAAAGTTATGATGAACTGAACATCCAATATCCTCAGTGATATAGAAAAACACTGAGACACTTGGCAACAATTTTGTCTCTTCTAAAACCCTGATGTGAAATTGCGCTCATAATTATACCAGATTTATGCTTGAGACTCACCTCAAAGCTTCATATTTTGGTTTGCTGACACTAACCCTACGTAACATGCACTGAGCTAGCTTGTTGTTTATACTAGTTGCTTGTGCAGGAGTACAAGAAACCTTCCTTACACCCCTGCACATACTACCCAGACCTTGGATCCAGATTCATAACAGTAAGCAGGTTCTGTATGCCCACTACTTCCCATAACCAGAACATATAGGCAGGGAATGGGTGGAGCCTTGGAGCTGTTGGTATGCATGCTGACCAATATTGTTGCACTGGTTACTTGTACTTCCCTATCTGTCACTTCTTGTCTTATACTTAGACTGTAAGATCCTTGGGGCAGGGACCATCTTTTTGTTCTATGTTTGTACGGAGCTTAGCACAACAGAGTCGGGTCATACTTAGGGCTCCTAGGTGTTACAATAATACAAATAATCATAATAACTAATAGAACACATGAGTTAGAGCATGTTGTTGCTGCTATATGCCCAAATTACTACCCCCTCTCCCCACCAGAGAAAGGTAGGAGAAGGGAGTGAATTGTATCTGTGACACAGGGCCAGAAGTGTTAAACAGCTAGCTGGCTAACTGACCCAGATTCAACCTTTAGAGACATATTAAAGGATATGTAAATGGTAATTAGAGCCATTTCATGTTAGAGAGACTAAAGCGTTGAAGTGCAAACCTGTATTGTTAGAGAATTAGAGGTAATACTAATTGTATGTGTTTTCATATATATACTGTTAGATGTTAACCATGTAAACAGATGGTTCCTTTCTATTAAGTCAGAGATCAAAAGGGAATATTAACACGTAGATGAAACTTGGGTGTAATAATGTCATTGTCTATATTTCTCTCTGGAGTTTGTAGTAACCTGTCCATAAATTGCTTAATGGATAATTACCTTATGCTGATGAATGCAACTAGTTACCTTTGTATACATAGGAAATAGGTAATTCTACTTCAAAGACACTATTCTTGCTGTCAAGAGACTATCATAGCTTGCCAGAAAACTATAAAAAACTCTTGGGACCTGATCCTTTCATCTCAGATCTGCTTAAGCTTTATCAGGGGAAGTTTGAGCCGAAAGACTGAGGTCTCCAGTTCCATTCTGAATCAAACTGATAGTCCATAGGTTCAGTCCAATGTCCACTAATTCTGAAAGAACTCTTTGCAATTCTAAAGTTCACCATCTCTACTATGAAAATGACATAAGAACTGCATTCATGTCTGTATGTAAAATGATCTTTTAACCAATACTCTCTCTCTCATTTTTTAATAAATTTTAGTTTAGTTGATAAGAATTGGGTAAGATCTGAAATATTCATTAACCTGGAGGGTAATGTGTCTGATCCTTTGGGACTGATAGAACTATTTGTATAATGAACAAGATTTCAGTAACCCTCATCATATTTGACTTGGCTGTCTGGGAGGAAGCCCCAGGCTGGGTTGCTTTAAGGGAACTGTGTTTTTGGCTTCCGGGTAACCAGTAAGGTATTGTGGAAGCGGTTTTGTTGCTGGCTTGGTGAATCTAAGTATTAGAAATAACAAACAGTTTTGGTGATTGTCTGCCCCATTCTTTGCACTTTGGCCTAACTGAGCAATCTCAGCGTGACCCACCTGGGACCCTGGGCATATTGAGTGAATTGTATCTCTCAGAGGTATAATTCCTTACCTGTTGTGGTCTTGAAGTGGTGCAGATATATACTACCCTATACTCAGAGAGCTTGTGGCAAAGCCACAATTTAGGCCGCAGATAGTATACTAATGGGTGTATCAAAAATTGATAGATTAGACAATTCAGAGTAGATATACAGGATGGAGTCACTGAAAATGAAGGTAATTATTCTTTCAACATTTGGAAACTGTCTACTCTTTCTTTTTCTTCTACTTTATGTTAGTCTATGAATATATTGTATAATTTAATATCTAAATGAAGAGGTCAGTATTACAACATTACCAGCTCCTAAGAAGACATCTAAAGAACAGGGAATGTGATATTCAAATACTTAGTCAAATACAATTGAAAACTGCACCAAATTTAAACACTTCTATGCTTCTACTCTATTGTTCTACATTAAGTTTGAAGTTAATTTTTTTTTAAATCTGCTGTTACGAATTATTTAATATATGATCTGTTACAGATTACTGAAAGAGCAATGGCAATCAGAGCAAGTATGCTTTGTTCAAAGCTTGTTCTCCTGGTTTTAATTTTTTTGTTATCAGGCTGTCAAAGGAGCAGGAAGCTTGTATGCTTCAAAAATCTTCTCTTGTCCTTCTTAGACTTTCATTTTGTTTAACCCTTCCCCTTTCTTTCACAGTGCTTAGCCTCTCAGATTTATTTGAGAGTTACTCACAATGTTATTTTTAGTACAACTGTTGAATGCACATTCTTAACTGTTGGTGGGTAACAATTTCAATTAGAATTCAGATGTAAAGTCAGATTCATATGAAGTGTTTTGTTAGAAGTTGCTTTTAATTCAACAAATCATTTTATTTGGGCCACCCGCCTAAAAAGATTATCTGGTATTTTTGCACACTGTTATTTTGTACATATCCCAGGAGATTTAGTTGGGCAGATGAGCTGTATTACACAGATTCATTTCCTATCCTTTAAACAGATGACAGGGCAAATGCTTTTCATAGATATGAATCATTAATATGAAAAAACAGTTTTGTTTTTGGATTTGTTTTCTGTTAAATTGTACCTTCCTTACAGCACCAAACTAAAAAAAATGGTGGGCAACAGAGAAGAGCCAGATGGCTGCGCTCCCTGATATCATACTGCTGAACCAGGGCAGCTTCTGACTCTCAGGGAGCTCACTTCACCCTGGGACAATTTTTTTTTCTATCTCAGTTCATGCAGTAAGGAAAGAGAGGGGGTGAAGCTGGGGCTTTCAGACCCTGATTCCGCGGAGGTACTGAGCCCTTCAGTTAAAGTCATTAGGTACTGAAGGTGCTCAGTGACTCTCAGCAGGCTGTTCTTCATTTTAGTGTCTTTGTATTTAACAGCGTAGGAGATAACATGGGCTTCAATCCTTGGTATCCTACTATAGCCGTGCCCTGGGGACTTCAACATCCCCATCAGTCAGTGTGAGTTTGTCCCATAACTCGTAAGGTATAATGGAGGGACTGAGGGCTTGTCTTCACTACCCGCCGATCCGGCGGGTAGCAATCGGTCTATCGGGGATCGACTTACCGCGTCTAGTGAAGACGCGATAAAATCGATCCCTGATGGCTCTACCGTCGACTCCGGAAATCCATCGCGGCAAGAGGCGGTAGCGGAGTCGACGGCGGCGCGGCAGCGGTCGACTTGCCGCCGTCCTCACAGCTAGGTAAGTCGACCTAAAATACGCCACTTCAGCTACGCTATTCACGTAGCTGAAGTTGCGTATCTTAGGTCGACCCCCCGCTGTAGTGTAGACCTAGCCTTAGTAACATATAACCTTCACTATTGGAGAATCAGAGGTAGGGGGAAATGAGGTGAACATATACTTTACTGATCATTAAGGCACCAGAAAAAGGTTTACATTTGTGGTGAAAATCGAACCAATAGTCACCCAACATGGAGTGCAAAAACACGTTAAGCAGCACAAAAGACATTCCTGATGCCAATTTAAATACTTTCTGTTTTCAACAAGTTATGGATCTATACTTACATATCGCTGCTTGGATTAGGTTTGATTGTCTCATCAGCAGGCAGACAAAATTCCATAATCTCATTAAAACCAGCATTCCCAATATTCTTGGCAAGCTGTTAAAAATAAATACCTACGTTTCAAACAGATATGTTCAGTATGTGTAGTCAGAGAACAAGATAAATGGAAATCAGGATTTGGGGGTTTTAGTCCTAGTTCTGCGACTGGCTGTGTGACCTTGAACAAGTTATTTGGGTCTCAGTTTACCCATCTCTAAAACTGAGACAATACCTTCCTTTCCCTCAAGAGCTGTCTTCACGATTAAGTACCTGATCCAAAGCCCACTGAAGTTAACTTCAATGGATTTTCTTGAAGTTTGAAAAACACTTTGAAATTCTCTGCTGAAAGATGCAACGTAAAGTAAGAGGTAAACAGTGGAGAAGTACTTGAATTCCTCACATGAAAGGCACTATTTAAGTGCCATATAGTTGTATTCTTTTTAAAAGGAACTTACTGTAAAGACAGCCCTGTTAAGCACCAAAAACAATCACTCTTTTATTAATACAAATTCTAATACCAAACAGTTTCTTCAGTAATACAATGTTTTCCAGTGAACTTTAATTTGAGAAAGGAACATTTCTTGCTTGTATTTTTCCAGAGGTAACTTGAAAGCCTGAAAGAATATAATTCAAATGACAAAAATATACAAGGAGTGGAACTCGCTCACTATTTTCCTCAGATTTTATAAATTAATAAAAACATTTACCAAAAGTTCAGATGTTCCCAGCACATCTAATGTGAGTGACTGCATCCTGGAGTAGTGAACACCAAGTTCTCTATGGATTCCTGAACATTCAATGCAAGTCAGAATTCCCAGATTTGTTGAAAGCCAGGTAGGATCTGAAGCAAAGAAAAAAAGAAAAAAAAAGCATAGAACTAAAGTTTGGTTAGGTAATGATTGCACTGTAAAGATTAATATTATGGAAATAAAGTCAAAATGTGAGCTTTAGATGTTAAATTCCTTAGGAAGGGGTCTATGTCCATCTCTATGGCCCCTTAATGGAATGGCTCTTATGTATACAGTTACTCATGTGCCTCAGTCTTTGAAGGATTGGGGGCTGTATTTGTACAGTAGCTAACATTATGGGACAAAACTCCAGATTAGGGCCTGAGGTTGCTACTGTAATATAAATAATAATAATACCTAGTTGCCCATTTTTGTTTTCTGAGTATATATTTTAGTCTAAGGGCAACAGCAGTAACATGAAAATACATACTTCACCATGACACAAAGGATCCTCAAGAAAACATTTCAGAGACATTAAGGAGTCTCTCTCTACCTACTACTCATCATCTCTCCACAACATTCTCCCTTTCCTCTATTCCCTACCCTTCAAATGAAAATCATCCATTTTTAAGATCTAAACAGTTCTATAACTCTTTTTTAACAATGTTTGACCCCAGCTCCATTGAACTAGCCCTTTCAGAGGCAGTAGGACTGACTCTTCTCATACCAGTTTGTAGCGGGGCGGTCATCCCGCTCCAGTTAGAAAGGGGTTAAAGGCAGCCAAGGGAGGCTGGTTGGGTAAACAGCCCCAGGTGTGGCCACACCCAATTAGGGTCCAGCTGACCCTGATAGAAGGGCAGGATGAGGGAGTGAGAAACTCTTGCTCCAGCTGAGGAGCAGAGAGGACCAGGCTGCCTGGGAGAGTAAGCAGGGTATCTGAGGCAGAGCAGGGCTGGGAAAAGGCAGGCAGAGCTGGGGAGCTCTGGCCCGGAATTTTACTGATATCATGTACATTACACATTTACATCTTTGTTTAGAAGCCATCCTCATTGCACCTTCATATTGCAGTTTATAAAATAGCAGCTGTCTTCCTTTAGAAACTGAGGCCTTGGTAAAGGCCAGGGGAGGTACTAGGGCTGCAGAGAGGCAGCTGGGGCTAGAAAGGCAGCAGGTCCAAACCCCCTTGCCAATGATGAGTGGCCACTTCAGACTGCAGTTTGCCCCTGAGGGAAGGGGCTAGATAAGGACTGGCAGTGGGTCACTGAGGCGAGGTGGGCTTAGGGGATTGGGGTTTCCTGGGGAGGGGAGACCCAGAGTGTGGGGGCACTGCTGCGGGGCAGCACCCCAAGGTAAGGGGCACCAGGGTCTGGGAGGGACAGAGGGCCTGAAGTGCTAAATGGTGGAGATCAGGAGAAAGCAGGCACCAGTAGGAAGACACCGGCCAGCAGGAGGAGCTCCGAGGCTGGAACTGAGCTAATTCCCGGACGACCAGCAGGAGGTGCCGCGGCAGTGAGTGTCCGTCATGCTACACAATTATGCACCAAACTAACTAATTAATTGAGTTACTACCGATTCAGAGCAGTGAAACGAAGAGAAAAACAAGATCTAGTGTTTTCAGCTAAAGTGACAGTCACTAAAGGAAGTAGTGCTTCTGAGCTATGTCATATAGAAGAAAGTGGGAACAGCAGGAATTAAAAACTGTTTAAAAAGGATTACAACAGAATTTCACTGATCAACAATACCAACCAAGAGGGAAAATTACACACTGCAAAGCACAGTCAAGCAGGTGCACTGTTTTCAAATGAGCGTACAGTTTCAGAATCATCCTCTGGCCAGTTCTCAAAGTCAAGCAGAACAATTAAAAAATAAACACTAACAAAAATTATTAACAGAATGTTTGTAATATCCTAGTGTGACT
The DNA here is from genome assembly GCF_028017835.1 of Emys orbicularis. Taxonomy (NCBI): domain Eukaryota; kingdom Metazoa; phylum Chordata; order Testudines; family Emydidae; genus Emys; species Emys orbicularis. Next base: position 33,933,491 of record NC_088685.1, read on the forward strand.
TCCAGTTTTGCTGAATTTACAGTAAAATTTAAATTATATAATGGAGGGCTCAACGATAATATATGATATTGTAATTACTGCATCAAAAGTAACATAAGCCTGGCTAATTATCAGAATCGTAGGAGAAAGGCAAAAAGCTTACTGATACTTTTTTTTAACTGACAATAGGATATAGCAAATCCATCTTAATGAACTTCTGCAATTACGCTGTTAGCATATTCTGCTAGATGGGTAATTGAATTTAAGAGAAAAAGGAATAATATCAATCAACAGCTTAAACACTCTTAATAGAAATATAATTTTACCAATCAGAAATGCACTGAAAGAATACTTTAAATTAGTCACCTTGTGCTCCACAGTCACAACACACATCATTTCCTGTCATCCTCTGAACCTCAGATATAATTTCTTTTGTCAGTTCTTGGACAATATTATTTTCTCCTGTGTTATCATCACCTTTGAATGCATTATTTAAAGCTTCTTCTTTGCTGTTCTGTAGCACTGATGTCCATCTAAAAACAATAGCAATATTTTGCTGTTCAAAATATTAGAGGTGTCTAAAGTTTAATGAAATGTAACAGTAGAATAGCAACACCAGAAACAAAAGTAGTGAAGTAACTCACATTTGACACTCTTGTTCATCTTCTGCTTGAAAGTGATAGGTTCTGTCATCTGCATAACAATATATATTGACCCATTATTGAATACTGAATATAGAGATATGGTCTCAGAAATTCTATAATTTGCTTATAATTGACTATTGACCTCTTTTTTCTCACCATTGGAAAGGCGGTAATTGGGTGGGTGGGGGGGGGGAAATCACATTTAGGTGACATTCACCGCTGTATGGAGGTCTTAAGTGGTTCAACAGACCTTCTGGATAGGGGTGAATCTTACTGATATCATGTACATTACACATTTACATCTTTGTTTAGAAGCCATCCTCATTGCACCTTCATATTGCAGTTTTTAAAATAGCAGCTGTCTTCCTTTAGAAACTGACTTCATTATTTAGAAGTTGTGCCTTTACCATACAAGCCACAGGATAAAACAATAACTTTTTCAAAGATATATACAGTACGCGTCCTCAGTGAAGACAAGTCCATGGGGAACAAATAAAAAAAAAAACAACAAATTTTTTTTTTTTTTTAAAGTCATCTGAGCACATAAAAAGGATGTGAAAATTTTGTAAGTGAGTTCTCCTGCCTTGGTAACTCAAAAATGGCCTAATGGACTTTTATTAAAGTTTTCAGGCACACACACAAAAAAGTTCATCTCTGCACTAAGAGCAGATATTAGGAATTTCAACCAAATGGCAAATATTTTTTAAAAATCGGATACGAAGGACTTCCCTCTGCTTCAGTAACTATAACATCATTACCATAATTCTATAATAACAAATTTACAATTGACTAAGTCTTTAGAAAAGAAATAAAAGTTTTACAGAGTTGAGTAATATAGAATTAATGCAAACAAAAAAAAACAGCTAAAGAAGATGAATTATGTAAGTAAAGCAAGAAACAGAAAAAAAGGGTTTCATCTGTCATTTACATGAGTTGCAAAGTCATCAAGGCAGAGAGATAAGGAAAAAGCTGTTCCAGCTGAGAGAAACTGTAGAGAAGGCTCTCATGCCAAGAATGGTGAGATTGTGTGAAGGGACAGAAAGGAAGCCAGTACCTAGTGAGAAACAGGGTAGAAAGAGAGGTACTAGATTTGAAAAGTAGGCTGGAGCAAGTCTGCAGAGGGTTTTAACAACAAAGAGGGCATTTTTTTTGTAACTGAATCCTACTATAAAAAGAAACAGTGGAATGATTGGAGGAAATTGTGCGGTGATTACTCTTCTCTGTACCTGGGATAAGGTCCACAGCAATATTCTGCATATGCTGACAGCAGATGAAGGACTTGGGAATCCACAGAGAAGGGAGGTGCAACAGATATGGTGAGAGGAGATGAAAGTATAAATGATGACATCAATAGTTGAGTAGAGGCAGTGGTAAAGAAGTGGTGATAGGCAGTTTTGCAAGCAAATTATATGGAGACAAATTCAGGGTCAAGGATGTTGCCAAAATTATGGAGGGTGGATACCAAGTGAAGGAGGGAAAGAGAAGATGGAATTACGTTTGAGGTTATGTCTCTTTCCCAAGATAAGCATTTCGGCACATTTGCTTTTTACTTTAAAAGACAAAAATAAGGAAGATTGAATTTAAAATTCCAAATCTTTTGTTTTTCTTTTTAAAAAATTGGACGAAATAAAAAAACAACAAGCCGGTGCTATGTTCAATAAGTGCTGTTGAAACCCACTGCCAACCAGCAAATACAGCTTTGGAAAGAGAATGGAAAATAAAGAGACTCTAAGAGGCAGAGTAGAAGGAAAGAAAAGAGAAAGACATAGGAGCAAAGGTGTAGAAGGGTGCAGTGTTTATTGAAGAGTGAAGCAAATCATCATTATAATTCATAACTTGTACACCAAAACAAATAACGATAAAGGTAAAATTTTCTGAAGTGCTTGCATGATTTAGGAAATTAAGCCTCATTGAAAGTCAATGGGATTTAGGTTCCTAAATGCTAAAGTCACTTTTGAAAATGAGACTAGGCCGCAAAGTCACATAAGCATTTCTGGAAATTTTACCCCTTGATGCCACAATTTAGTTAAATATTAAGGTAAAAAAATGTGTGTCTTTTTTGATAAAATTTTTAATGTTACCAAACAAAGTCCCTTATCTTGCAATTAATTCTGTGTGAGCAGAACTCTGAGTCCCTGCAAAACCCCAGTGACTTGAAATCAATGGAGTTCTGCAGGGAAACAGGAATCTACTCAGATGACTAAACTGCAGAATCAGGGTCTACCCCATGTATGTAGCTAGGTCTAGACTGATTATCTGTAAAGTAGTTAAACATGACTCTTTTATTCAAAATCTTAAAAATCGGAGTAGAGAACACACACTGGTATAAAATAATCCAGATGTTTCCAAAAGCAAAAAATATAATTGCACGATTAGGGTTTTTATCAGGTAACAACTGGGTTTAAAAACAAAATAAAAACACCAGAAGTTATTACGGTGCACCTACTTGTGGAGGGGTTAACAGCTTTGGTTACTGGTAAACAGGATAGTTATTAAAAAAAAAAAGAGACACCCTGGCCTTGAATTATTCAAGTGTAACACTGTACAGATTACAATATATTTTTATTTTGAGGAAGGCAACAGAGATACAGGCCTACAAGATTTACTCTTAATATATCTGAAAAGTTACATCCATTCTAGGTATAAAAGTTGGAACTCTACAATGGATCATTCCATTATGTCAGCCACTCCATTTGGAACATGTGCGTCTATTTTTGGTTTCTCCCTCCTTCTTCCCACTACCCACCCCCGTCCTGGAAAAAGGTTTTACTATGTTATGGTTCGTTCTTTGTTATGTTTATATAAAAACAGAAAATGAACATTTTCAATGGGATAAAGCTGAATATGAAAGCCATATTTTTGCTGGTGTAAATAGATACAGGTTCACTGATTTCAATAGCATTTCTCCCACTTAAACATTCAGAAAATTTGGTCCACTATGTATATTTGAGACATTAATGATAGGTAACAAAGGAAAAAATTTTAAGTTTCACCCATTTTATAGTATACATGTACATATTCTTGTAATATGTACTGCATGCATTTATTAACTTAATAAAAACAATATAGAAATGTTCAGGATACTCAAACAAAAGAAAAAACTCCACTATTCAATTACATTTCATCCTAATATAAGTTTTATAATACAAATCTTTAATGTTCATATTTTGTATCTTTAATTTGGGCATTTTACAATTAAGCAAAATCAATCAAATCAATTTTTAGTAAAAGTATTTTTCATTGCTTTCTCTGTGATTATTAAAGACACTAATACACTTATAATTTAATAAAGAAATTTTCTGTCACAGCTCTAAGTCTTTTGTTTGAGTCTGTATTGAAGTAATTACTCTGCAATTAGGACATCATAACTGATCTTGGAAACACTGTAGTTGTTACTACTTCAGCACTGTAACCCCACTGAAGGATGATGTAATAGGATAATGTGAAATGAAGGAACAAGCCCATGTTTAAACATGAATAGTTTTGCGAATGAACAAGTTTGGTGAGAAACATTATGAGAAAGAGATGAAAGGCAAAGAGTTTTAAAGAGGGAATGTCATAACGGTAACATTGCACATACATTAAACTAATATTTTAAATCTGATACATTTTCTGAAATAATCTTTGAACCTTGGACGTTTACTAGAGGTAAAGACCTAAGGAACTAAACAACAAACCTACGTGATATGAGGTCAAAACATTTTTTCTCCTCTGGGTTTGTTTTCACTTGGCAAGTTAACAGATTGAGTTTTGCAGGAGGTCGGTTAGCCTATTTAAAGATAAAAAACACACAAAGTAATATCCCTTAGTAAGATGCATACTGATTAAGAATTTGCTTGTCTGTAGGTAGAATCTGCCTGCAGCTAAGCATACTATTCTATTACAAGACAGAGTATGACCACAAAGTTTCCAAAACTGGCTAGCACCCATATTTTTGGGGCATCAGACAAGAGTAGTGCAAGGAATACTTTAATTTATATTTTTTTCTGGTTCCCAAGTATGTAACCTAGACTCCCTTACCTATTGATAGAATGGGTGTAATTAGGTGTAGGGTGAAAGTGAAGGGAGTCTTGTTGTAAAGGATGGGTCTAGAACCATTTTATAAATCATCTCTTTGGTTAACTTACCGTAATAATTGTCTGAAGGAAACAGATATAATGAAGGCAATAACTGCCTTGATCATTAGAATATTTCTAATCAAATGAAATCATTTCCATTCTAGTAATATTTCCATTACTACTTCTAGTAGGCAGGAGGGAGGGAAAGTGTGGCTCTATTATTATTATTACTATAGTTCCTTTAGAAAAACAAGTAATTGTCTCCTCTCCCATATATTATAAAGCCACACTGCTGGAGAATAAACAGTTCACTACAGAACTCTCTAAAAATAAGCATATACTTTTTTTTGGGGGGGGGGGGAGTGAGGTAGAGGGAGGAGGGGAGAATGAGCTACCAAAGACATCCTAAAAGCAAGGTAATCAAAATAGTATGTGCTCCCATGGTTCAGCACTTCCAGACAAGGATCCTCTTTCCTACATCAATTTCTCTTTGAATAAAAGTGGCATGTTTCATTAAAAGTAAAATCTAACAATAGGTCTTCCTAAAAATAATTAAAAACAAAAACAAAACAAAAAAACACGTAAAAGGGCAATGCAGATGTCAAAAAATAAATATATCAACTTTCTCCCCAAAATAGCTGCCCCTCCCTCCAGTGTATGAGGACACCATCTTGGTGGCTGAAATCCAGGAATCAGATACATCACTACAAACAAAAACTATCGATACACTTTCCTAGAGCAATTAAATCAGAAATCAAATTAAATGAGGGCAGTTATTGCTTCTGTGAACAAAAATCAGTCATCTGTTTAAATAATCTGGTAAATAAAATTGCAAGGACAGAATAATGCATAACATAGATTGAAAAGAACTTAACAGTCACAACAATAATCACGGTCATCAGTTTAACCTACCAATCTCATACAAGAAAATAAGGCTTTACAGTATACAAACTGAGATTTTTGTAAAACCAAGCTGGTATGAGGACGTTATTTACTTGTAACTGGAGGTTCTTCGAGATGTGTGGTCCCTATCTGTATTCCACTGTGGGTTATGCATGCATACTGCACCAGAGAAAAGTGAACAGAGCCCCATGTGGCCGCTTTACAGATGTCCAGGAGCGGTACCTCCTGAAGAGATGCCACAGTTGTTGCTTACACTCCGGTGGAATGAGATCTTACCCCATGGAGGGTAGTGGGCTGAGGGAGGTTCGATAGCTGATGGAACAGAATGCAGCCAGAGATCCATTTGGAGATTCTCTACATAGAGAAGACATGCCCTCTGACTCTGCTATAACAATGAATAGTCGCGGGTACTTCCCAGTTGATTTTGTTCTCTGCAGGTAAAAAGCATGCGGTTTTGGGAAAAACACAGAAAAGTGAATTGATTGGTTAAGGTGAAATTCCGAAACTACTCAGAGGTGAATTTGGGGAGTAGATGCAAAGAAACCATATGCTTATGGAATATAGCGTACAGAGGATCTGCCATCATCGTTCCAAATTCGCCAACCCTTCTAGCTGAGATGATGACTACAAGAAAAGCAACCTTCATTAAAAGGAGACACATGAAACAAGAAACTAAAGGTTCAAAGTGGGGACACGTGAGTACTGAAAGGACGGTGTTTAGGTCCCACTGGGGAGTAGGCTTCTGAATAGGTGGGAAAGTTCTTATTAACCTTTCCAGAATCTATTTGTCTGTGGATGTGCGAAGATCAAGTAGTCCCAAGAAAGTGGAGGATATGCACTGATTGCAGCGAAGTGGACTCGGAAGGAGCTGATGGACAAACCCGATGGCCTCAAAGATAGGATACAGTACAAGATAAGAGGAATACGTGCAGTTTCTGGGAGAATGCCACTTTGATGGGCCCAAGAAGAAAAGCACTTCCATTTAATTAGGTTACATTTTCTAGTAGAGTCCTTTTTACTATTAAAGAGGATCTCTTATGGCTGTGGAGCATGAACGTTCTAAGGATGATGCCCATCCAAATACCAAGACCCGAGGTGGAGTGGATGCGGATCGGGTTGCCTCATCTTGCCGTTCCACTGGGTCAGGGACTCAGGAAATGTTGGGAGGATGATTGGTGGTTGAGATGACATGCGTAGGAGGTTGGGAAACCAGAAGGGCCCAGGATCAGGATGACCTCTTCTCTGTCCTGACAGATTTTGCATAGAACTCATGGCAGGAGCGGTAGCAGAGGGAAGGCATAATTGAAGTGGTTTGACCAAGGAAGAAACAGAGCATCACCCTGGGAGTGGTGACTAAGGGCTCCTCTGGAGCAATATGTGGTACATTTTCTGTTTTCTTGAGAGGTGAACAGATCCCTTGTTGGGGTTCCCCACCGAGTGAAAATATTGCACAGTACCAAGTCGTGGACCTCCCACTCATGATTGATTGTAAAATGTCTGCTATGGGAATCTGCAAGCAGATTTTGCTTTCCCGTAAGGTAGGTTGCCGGTAGGGTGATTTGATTGCTGATGCACCAATTCCAGAGGCTGACTGCTTCTGCACACAGGGAGGTGGATCTCACTCCACCCAGCTTGCTGATGTAGAAGACAGTCATAATGTTGTCTGACATTTATAAGGACACGCTGAGTATAGATAAATGGAAGAAAGGACTCATATGCCTTCTAGACTGCACACAACTCCAGAGTACTGATGTGCATCCTGAACTCTCGAGACATCCAGGTATCTTGTGCAGTGTGGCTGTTCATGTGGGCTCCCCAATCCCATAGGGATGCATCTGTAATAAAGGTCCTGTCTGGAGAGGAAGGGTGAAAGGGGACGCCCACGCATACCTGATGAGGATTTGTCGACCACAGCAAAGGAGACACAACATTGATTACAGCCATGTCTGAAGGCAACAAAGGTGGAGTCTTAGAAATGGGGTGACGTAGGAGCATGAGGCCATATGACCTAGGAGAGACAGATAGGACTTGACCTGTATTTCAGCATTGTTTGTGATGCGAGCTATGATTTGTTCATGGCCTGGAACCTGTCCTGGGCAGGTACTCTCTTGCAGTGACAGAATTCAAGTTTGCTCTGATGAAGTTCAAAGATGGGGGAGGGGACACGACACGACACATTTTTCTGTATTTATGCTGACTCCCAGCGAGTTGATGCATAGACTTCCTGGCGAGACTTTGTGCCAGTTGTCGAGGCAGGGGAAGATAATGAGACCACGATGTCTCACATGGGCTGCTACTACCGAGAATATCTTGGTAAAGACTCTGGGGAGAGTCTATTCCGAAAAGGAGTACTCTGTACTGAAAATAGTTGGAACCCACCATGAACCTGAGGAAGCATCTGTGAGCAGGATGAATGTCTATTTGAAAATAAGCATCCTTCATATAAAGAGCTGTAAATCACATGCTCTTTCCTAAAGATGGGATTATAGCTGCCAATGTGACCATGAAAAATCTGAGTTTGTGAATGAAGCGGTTGAGATGGCAGAGGTCAAGGATTGGTCTCCAACCGCCCTTCTTTTTGGGTACCAGGAAGTAAGTCAAGTAAAACCTTCTCCCCTGGTACTGAGGAGGGATATGTTCTATTGCTCCTTGCTGCATTAAGGAGTTCACCTCTTGTTTGAGAATACTCTCGTGACAGGGGTCCCCGAAGTGGGCAGAGAGGGTTTTTTTGAAAGAGGTAGGGATGCAAACTCTATCATATAGCCAGAATGGATGACATTCAGCACTCACTTGTCTGTTGTTTTTCAACACCTGGAGTGCAATAAGAGTGCTAGCCAACCCACACATGGTGCGTGGGGGTCATGAGGTGTTGGGCTTAGTGTTTCGTGACTCTTGAATTCCAATAAAAAATAACGTGGAGCCGGAGGCTGAGAATGATATGCAGAACCTGTTGCAGAGGGTGTAGGGAAGCAGGACTTTTGAACCCTCTGTCTCTTATGTAGTGGCTCATAGGGTCTCTGATGGAAAAACTGCTGAGCCATATGTCTGGATCTAGACCAATGGGCTGTGAAACTTCCTTTTAGGGGCAAGCGTGTATATACCAAGCAAGCGGAGGGTAGCCCTGGAATCCTTCATGGTATGGAGGGACTCATCTGTCTTCTGGTTGAAAAGGTGTGATTCATCAAAGGGGAGGTCCTTGGTGGTATTCTGGACCTCCTTAGGCAACCCTGATGCATGGAGTCATGATTCCCTATGGATAATGGCAGTAGCTACAGCTCTAGAGGAAATATCAGCGGCATCAATTACAGATTGGAGAGTGGTCCTGACTATGAGTTTGCCTTTGTCTATCAGAAAACGAGCTCTGTCCTGCTGTGGAAGGCTGTCAATGAACTCCTCAAACTTGGCATGGATCAGGAAATTGTATTTAGCTATTAGCGCCTGGTAATTGGCTATCCTGAAATGGAGGCTGGATAATGAGAAGACTTTTCTTTCCAGCAGATCCAGGCGTTTGCCCTCTATCAGCAGAAGTAGACCAAAGATGTTACTGTCTAGCTCTTTCAGAAGCGGACAGGACCACCAGTGAGTTGGGAGTGGGGTGAGAAAAAAAACGCAGATGTGTGCATGCCCCGGGCACAGTTGCCAGCATTTTTCCCTTAGTGGTATCCATCAGATCAGCTCTAGTGCCCCCGGGTGCCGCCTGCTCGTAGCGCCGGTATAAGGGGCCTTGCCAACCCCACATCCCTTCAGTTTCTTCTTACCAACCACTCAGAGAAGGGACGCCGGGTAGGTCTTGGAATGGACATGTGCAACACATCTCGAAGAACAGTTGCAGAAAGGTTAATAACCATTTTTTCTTCAAGTGCTTGCACATGTCCATTCCAATGTAGGTGACTCTTAAGCAGTTGCACAGGAGGTGGGCTTGGAGTTCAAGGACAAGCTGACTGCAACACTGCGGCCGAAGCAGGCATCATCTGTGGCTCGTTGGGTAATGGCATAGTGCAGCGAATACGTGTGCATGGAGGACCACGTTGCTACCCTGCAGAGATCCTAAATAGGAACTTGAGCAAGGAAAGCAGCCTAAGAGGCTTGAGATCTTGTGGAGTGAGCAGTCAGGTTAGGTGGAAGAGGGACCCCTGCAAGGCTGTAACATGCCCAGATACACAAAGTGATCCAAGACAAAATCCTCTGAGCAGAGATGGGGAGCCCCTTCATTCTCTCAGCTATTGCTATGAACAGCTGAGTCGATCTGCCGAATGGTTTGGTCCTTCAGGACCCTTCTAACATCCAAAGAGTGCAGATATTGTTTTTCCCTATCTGCATGCAGCTTACGATAGAATTCTAGTAGAAACATTGATTGGCTGCAGTGGAACTGTGAAACCACTTTTGGGAGGAACTTTGGATGCGAGTGTAGCTGACTTTATCTTTGAAGAACATTGTATATAGGGGTTCCAAGGTGAGGGCTCGGATCTCCAAAACTCTTCTGGGCAAAGTGATGGCCAGTAAAGAGGCCACCTTCCGAAGAAGTGCAACAGTGAGCATGTTACTAGCGGCTCGAAGGGCAGGCCCGTCAGCTTTGACGGGACAAGATTTAAGTCTCAAGGAGGGATTGGTTCCTTTATCTGAGGGAACACCCTCTCCAGGCCTTTGAGGAAACGAATTACCACTTTGTGCAAAATAATCGACCTGGCCATCAGGTGGACCTTGATTGAAGAAAGGGCCAGACCTTGTTTCAAGAGTAGAAAGTACTCCAAAACAAGCTGCAATAAGCACTGCCTAGGCAGAACCCCACATCCGGAAGACCAGATGGAGAATCATTTCCAATTTGCCAGGTAAATTGCCCTGGTGGAGAGTTTTCTATTGCCTAGTAGGACTCTACTCTGCGCAAGCTTGCTCTTCAGGATTCAGCCATGAAGGTTCCAGGCTGTCAGATGAAGAGAGCTGAGGTTCAGGTGCCGCAGCTGACCATGATCCTGGGTGATCAGGTCCAGGTTCAGTGGGAGTCGGATGTGGGGCTCCAATGAAAGGCTCAAGAAAGTGGTGAACCTGTGTTGTCTGGGCCACGCTGGGGTTATAAGGATGACCCATGCTTGGTCCTGCTTGAACTTCAACAGAACCTTGTGAATTAGTGGAATGGGGGGAAAGATGTCGTATACGCAAGTTGTCCATGTCAACAGGAAGGTGTCCGTAAGAGACCTGGGGCTGTGGCCCCTCAGGGAGCAAAACTGATGGCATTTCCTGTTGTCACGGGTAGCAATCAGGTCTGTAAGGGGAGTCCCCCCATCTCTGGAAGATGTCTCTTGTGATGTCCGGATTAAGGGACTACCCGTGTGAGTGGAGAAGGACCTGCTGAGGTGATCCGCAAGCTATTCTGTTGAATCCATATGCATGGATGATGTCTAAGAGTTTGTGCTGGGAGTCCTGCATCTCCTCAAAAGGAATCTGAAGCTCTTCAGCAACTCTGTGGAGAAAGTCCTGGAACTGCTTGAAGTCATCAGGGAGCTGAAGGGGAAAGGGATATAGGAATCACTGCTTCATCCAGAGCGTAATATTCCTCCTCCTCTGTTGGATCCAGGGGCAGATCTGACTCCCTGGAAGATCAGATTAACTCTTCAAGGGAGTACTGGTCCCAAGGCCCCCCAGTATGGCCATTAGGAGGGTTGATAAGTGGTCAGAGGGGCCCCCATGGCATGGGTTACCAGCAGCTTTCTTGTCATGCCTCTGGGGTTTAGGATGTCCTAAGTCCACATGGGCCAAGCTGATTGGCTTGCTTACAGCTGAATCCAACTTATTTGAAGTGGATTTCCAGAAAGACTTAGTCTCATGCTCATGAGAGTGCTTCCTGAAAAGACCCCACTGTGGGGGTAAATTCTCCCACACCAGAGTCGGACTTAACAGCAGGAGGCGCACTCCTTGCTGAATCAGGCTGATGTGTTCGGGGGGGGGGGGGGGGGAGGGAGTCCCCAGGCTGGATCCGATTGAGGCCTCATGGCCTTCTCCATGATGTATTTGTGGAGATGAAGTTCACGCCTTTCTTGGGTATGGCTGGGGAATGATTGGCAGATACCACACCTTGCCACGATATGGGCTTCCCCAAAGCAGTACAGACAGTGCTGGTGGTCGTCGTTCACTGAGAAGGATCACAGACAGGAAGCACAGGGTTTGAAGCCCAGAGTCCTAAGCATAGCCCAGTACCCAAACAGGGCATGGGGTGGGGGGGGAGAGGGAGGTTCCCTGTGGGAGTTTAATCTAACACTAATAGGTCTATAAAATACTAAACTGTAAAAACTATTAAAACTGTTATAACTATTTGTAAACTAGACAATTCTTATTTTATAAAATGAAGCCGAAGTTGTGGGCACTGTAGGTTCCAACCTGGACCATGTGGCAGTGAGAAGGCAGTCAGTACACTCACTCTTCATTCCCTCAGGCAGAGTCACAAAGTGAGCCAATGGACCCATGTGTGGACCAACGGACACTACTTTCAAATGCTTTGGCTCCAGATGCACGGTGCACATGCAAAACCCCAGTGGAATACAACAGGAATTATCACACAAAGAAGAAATAGTGTTATGTTACTGGATTACAAGAGAATCCCTAAAAAAGTAGACCTGACTTCACTTCTTGAAAACTGATTGGTGACAATAATACACTTAAACAAGGAGGAAGAACAAATCAATAGAGAAAGAGCATATACATTCTCTTGCAATAAAATAAATAAAATGATGGAGCTATCAGAAAAGTGATATTGACATCATCGGAGCTGAGGAAGGATAAAGATAAAATAGTGAAAGGAGCACAAGAATTATTTTCCTTCTAGATTTAAGTTCCTCTACACAAGCCTCGTATCCATGAAGAATATTGTATATTAAAAAAAAAGGGGTAGAATCTGCACTCTTCTATTCAACAAACCTGAGAGCCTTGCACAATGGATAGTCATGTGTGTCTTGGGACAATGAAGCTACAGAATGCTTACAGGACAAAGTAAAGCAAACTACCCACAGAAGTCTTGGATGCAAACAGATAAGCAGGCTGAATATTTTTGTTTGGAAGGCAATGAAAAGTTATATATTACACAGAGATTTCAATTTTCATTATTTTAGTTTACTAGAGACAAACATTGTTTCAAGCTAGAATTAAGCAAGCGAATAACTTCTTGCCAACATGAACTTGGGTCTATTTTCTTGGTGTGATCTCTCTATAATGTTCATAACATTAACATTTCTTGATTTTGGCTTGTTAAACATTTTGATGCAACAAACTCTTTCCCAACAAGATGACTGACTGGAATGGAGGCTTGAAATAGAGCAACTAGTTTGCTAAATGTTTTATGTTTTGATGTCCAAGTCACCAGCCAGAACTATTTTATACCATACTAGTATAGTTTGCTATATTTACCAAAAGTTTAAAATGTAAAAGTACTTGAAAAAATTCCAAAATGTGTTGGAATCACAAGATATGTATTGGACTCAGAGTCTAAAGCATATTCACGATTAATCTAATTTCCAGTGGGATGCGAAACCTGAAGTCCTAGAAGTACCAAACCTAGATGTCTTCTGCACAGATTTTCCAATTTAGTTGGAAGACATCTGGGCCTGGTCTCTTTTGGTCTTTGTACCCAGTTTGGGAGTACTCTCCCAATCCTTTCTATCAGCATTTGGGTATCTAGAAAAGTAGCTGCAACCACTTTTTAAACACTTCAAGATGTGAACATCCTAATTTTGGAAACACTGACATCTCAAAACATCTTTAAATTGAGATTAGTCCATTCCACTGAATAAGTCAACATCAGTATTGATACCCAAACCATATTAGCATTTAAGTGCACACCCACCATTTCAACGCCTAAAAGCGATTTCTCACCAATCGGATGCCTCAGATCACAGAACTTTCACACCACAAAATGGTTTGTCTAAGTTTCTTACAATTACTACCACCAGCTCACCTCCACCACTGCAACAATAACGGTAACTTTGGTTTAGACAAGGTTCAACCACCTGTTGGTGTTTCAATCATATAATCTAAATCTACTCTGAGGAGAGTTGGATGACATTCTGGTTAGAACACCAGGTAGCTGCCTGGATTTCATGTTAACTAGTTATAGTACTAGTTTGGGATTTCTGAATCTTTTCACAGTACCTGCTTCACTCCTCAGATATTTTAAGGTTACCATTGTACCCTCCCGACATCCAATTAATCCAATACAATTCATCATCCAATAAGATGAAAGATGGAAACTCCCACTCCTTCAGCATTAATTAATGCTGCCACTTAGTCAACTATAGCCTTCTCTCCCTACCCCTTAAAGGAATAAATTGTATACACGACACTTTAAGCCTTGGCAGGCTCAGGCAGCAAAAAGGGTGATTTCTGGAATGAAACATCCAGGTCTCTCACATAACACTGAAGAATTCTAGGTTGGTTCATGTAGAAACTATGTAAATAATTTTCAAATGGGGCAAGAGCAGAAGGCCATTAACTAAACTATCATTAACCAGCTGATTTTATCATTTAGTACATTGCTATAGCAATAAGAAGGGCCTGAGAGCCAAACTATTAAATCTTCTCTTCCACTTTAAGAGGTATGCTGTTAGGGACTGAAGTGATTTCTAGGTTCTACGGGTAGAATTGGCAAATCTGGATGTCTGCTGGCATGACTTATTATCTCAAGCAGAATAAAACCAAACCAATTGTTAATCCTGAGCCAGCCATGGGGAACATGAACCCGCTATCTCTTTTTGCTATTAATTGTGTTGCTAGAGAAGGCAAGGTTACATTAACAATTTCCAAGAATAAAGGAAGAAAGCATTCATTACTAAAGCATCTCCCTTTGTTTTCTTTTGCAAAAAAGTCTGGCAGATTCCTGCTTAGGCTTTTTGTACACAATCAACTTCAGGTTTCTTGAAAAAAGAAAGGTCTCATTCATAACTCTTTGATTCAAGACCACTCAAATTGCTAGTTACATGGCTCAATCTGTTTCTGTCATTGTGTTTTTCATCCCTGCATGTTACATTGCAACCAGGAAGGTGTCAACAGACAATCTCCAATTGCTGATATAACACAAGAGAGATGTCTCTGTTCTTCTTCAGCACTGAATTAGTAAATCGCTATCTTGCAACCTGCCTGTATGATTGCTAATTTCCTGAGACTTCAGATTGCTAATAATCTAGTACATTTAGGACAATGAAAGTCTGTGCATATGTATCGTGCGCGTATACACACACACTCCCCATCACACAAGAAAATATTTACTCTTACAGGTAAATGATTGATAGAGCGAAAGATCCTCCATCATTGTCAGAGAACACCTGACAAGTAATAACAAAGTATATGGAGTCATATCATGGCATTAGCTACTGCCTCAAGATGGTTGCTTCAGAAACTGAGAAAAGCTTAGAAAGCACTCCCCACTTAAATCCACGCAAGGCCACATGACTAAAAAGAATGGAGATCCCCGAACGATCGAATCATAGGGTTAGAAGGGCCCACAAGTGTCATCTAGTCTAACCCCTTGTCAAAATTCAGGACTTTTTGGATCCTTTCCAGTTTCTCTACATTGGTGACCAAAACTGGACACACTACTCCAGCTGAGCCCTAACCAGCACCGAGTAAAGTGGTACTATCATCTCCCATGACTTGCATGCTATGCCTCTATTAATACAACCTAAAATTGCATTTGTTTTTGTTTGTCTGTTTTTTTGCAACAGAATTGCATGGCTGGCTCATGTTGAGGTTGTGATCTATCACAACTCCCAGATCCTTCTCAGTAGTGCTGCTGCCAAGCCAGTTTCCCCCCATTCTGTATTTGTTTTGATTTTTCTTCGCTAAATGTAGCACCTGTGACAAAGTTCCTCCTCTACCTTGGTGGGTCCTGCGCTTATTGGCGGATTTGCTCGCTTCACAGATTCACCCTGTGGGTCAGGAAACAGTCCAGAGACCTTCCCCTCTGGTAGAAGCTATAGTCCAGGTCAATTCCTCCTGTGTTTGATCAGGAGTTGGGAGGTATGGGGGGAACCCAGGCCCACCCTCTACTCCGGGTTCCAGCCCAGGGCCCTGTGGATTGCAGATGTTTAGAGTGCCTCCTGGTACAGTTGCACGACACCTACAACTCCCTGGGCTACTTCCCCATGGCCTCCTCCCAACACCTTCTTTGTCCTCACCACCGGACCTTCCTCCTGATGTCTGATAACGCTTGTACTTCTCCATCCTCCAGCAGTACGCCTACTCACTCTCAGCTTCTTGCACACCTCTTGCTCCCAGTTCCTCTCACACACTTCCTCTCCTCTGGCTCCCTGGCTCCCCCTGGCTTGACTGGAGTGAGCCCTTTTATAGCATCAGAGGGGCCTTAATTAGAGTCAGGTGCTTAACTACCTCACCTGACTCTTAGCAGGTTAATTGGAGTCAGGTGGTCTATTAGCCTGGAGCAGCCCCTGCTCTGGTCACTCAGGGAACAGAAAACTACTTATCCAGTGGCCAGTATATCTCCCTTCTGCTACTCTGCTGTTCCCAACTGGTCTGGGTCTATCACACACCTTATATTTGTCTTTGCTGAATTTCATTTTGTTGTCTATAGCCCAGTTCTTCAATTTATCGAGAGCCCTCTGAATTTTAGCTCTACCCTCCAAAATATTGGCAACTCCCCCTAGCTTTGTGTATTCCGCAAACTTGATCAGTATGCGTTCTAGACTGGGATGTAGGTAATTAATAAAGATGTTAAATAACACTGGACCCAGAACAGATCCCTGTGGAACCCCACTTGAGACCTCCCTCCAATCCGACATCATTCCATTAATAGTTACTCTTTGTTTGTGGTTGTTCAATCAATTATATATCCACTTAATGATAGTTCTGTCGAGCCTGCACTTCTTAGCAGACTGTCATGTGGGACTGTGTCAAAAGCCTTGCTGAAGTCCAGACATATTATGTCCACCGTCATATTCCCCCTATGCATGAAATCAGCTACCCTGTCAAAGAAGGAAATCAAGCTGGTTTGGCATGATTTGTTTTTGGTAAATCCATGCTGGCTTCTAGTGATTACCCCTTCAGCCTCCAGGTATTCGCAAATTCAATGTTTTATACATTGCTCTAGTAGCTTTCCAGGTATCGAAGTCAGGCTGACTCGTATTGTTCTCCGGCTCCTCCTTTTTAAAGACGGGAACTACATTATCCCTTCACCAGGCTTCTGAGGCCTCTCCTGTCATCCAAGAGTTTGTAAGTATTATTCAATATTATTATTAGAGAAAAAGTACTTACAACTTGCATATTTAATAAAGACAAGTATATCTGACAGCTAAACTTTCTGGGAGATAGTTCATTTTTATGAATAGCTAGAAATTGAGATCATAATCAAATTTTAAACAAAGATACATCAACCCTAAGAAGCATTTATCCTTTCAAAACAACAATATTGATTGTAAAAGATATACTGGATAATCTAAAAAGTGACCCCCAATATACCTTTTCACTATATTTACAGTGGCCTTGCAAAATTCTACTTGACCATTTACCCAAAAACAAAAAAACAGGAAAGTAAAATACATGTTGTTTCATTATCAGCAATCAGCATAATAAAGGGCAAACTATAAGATTTTGTGGTTGGGTTGTTAAATTCTCATGGCAATTTTGCAAGGCTGCCATAAAAAGATAGAGCCATCTAATTCAAAATGCTGCATGAGGAATCTAGCTAATTCTGAACTATAAATATACAACAACATTGTTTTGTATTAGCAACCAAATACATGCATAAAATACTATAAACAAATACTTACTGTACCATGGGAAATTGTAAGGAAACCATTTTTAACTGAGCATTTCCTTTTCTGCCATACTTTTCTGATTCTGGTTTTAAAAAAAAGACAAAGTGACTCAAGTTTATGTATAATTAGTATTAAAATTACATAGGCTCACAGGACTGCAGTTTTTCCCCAGTAATTGTCTAATGGTACATACCCATCACTTTTCTTATATAGGCTACCATTTCTTTCAGTGCCATGCTCTTTGTTTCCCTGAGGCTGATGTAAACTGTAAGCTGTACTCTGACGGATTTGAGAATCCTAAAGGATAGGGAAAAAAGCATTAAGGTTTGCTAATCCAAGACAGTCCAAATAAAGTAAATATTTTTGCCCAAATTAGAGAATAGTATGAGGGGGTTCGTTTTTCCTGCCAGATGGAACAAAGGGAATTTAAAAAGCAGCCGGTATCACTACCCACTTCTGCCATAACGCAGAAGGGATTCCACGGAAAAAAGAATGCAGCTTTAGCCCTGGTCTACACTACAAGTTTAGGTCGAATTTAGCAGCGTTACATCGATTTAACCCTGCACCCGTCCACACGACGAAGCCTTTTTTTCGAGGTAAAGGGCTCTTAAAATCGATTTCTGTACTCCTCCCCCGACGAGGGGATTAGCGCTGAAATCTATCTTGCCGGGTCAAATTTGGGGTAGTGTGGTCGCAATTCAATGGTATTGGCCTCCGGGAGCTATCACAGAGTGCTCCATTGTGACTGCTCTGGACAGCGCTCTCAATTCAGATGCACTGGCCAGGTAGACAGGAAAAGGCCCGTGAACTTTTGAATCTCATTTCCTGTTTGGCCAGCGTGGCAATCTGCAGGTGAGTGCAGATCTCATCAGCAAAGGTGACCATGATGGAGTCCAAGAATCGCAAAAGAGCTCCAGCATGGACCGAACAGGAGGTACGGGATCTGATCGTTGTATGGGGAGACGAATCCGTGCTATCCGAACATTCGAAAAAATCTCCAAGGGCATGAAGGACAGAGGCTATAACAGGGACCCGCAGCAATGCTGCATGAAACTTAAGGAGCTGAGGCAAGCCTACCAAAAAACCAGAGAGGCAGACGGCCGCTCCGGGTCAGAGCCCCAGACATGCCGCTTCTATGATGAGCTGTATGCCATTCTAGGAGGTGCAGCCACCACTACCCCAACCCTGTGCTTTGACTCCGTCAATGGAGTAGCACGCAACAGGGATGCAGGTTTTGGGGACGAGGAGGAGGTGGTTGAAGATAGCTCACAGCAAGCAAGCGGAGAAACCGTTTTCCCCGACAGCCAGGAACTGTTTCTCATCCTGGACCTGGAGTCAGTACCCCCCGAACCCACCGAAGGCTGCCTCCCGGACCCGCCAGGCGGAGAAGGGACCTCTGTGAGTGTACCTTTGTAAATATTATACATAGTTTAAAAGCAAGCGTGTTTAATGATTAATTTGCCCTGACATTCACGGCCAGTACAGCTACTGGAAAAGTCTGTTAACGTGTCTGGGGATGGAGCGGAAATCCTCCAGGGACATCTCCATAAAACTCTCCTGGATGTACTCCCAAAGCCTTTGCAAAAGGTTACTGGGGAGGGCAGCCTTATTCCGTCCTCCGTGGTAGGACACTTTACCACGCCAGGCCAGTAGCACGTAGTCTGGAATCATTGCATAACACAGTGTATGGTCCCGGTGTTTGATGGCATTCAAACAACATCCGTTCTTCATCTCTCTGTGTTATCCTCAGGAGAGTGATATCATTCATGGTCACCTGGTTGAAATAGGGTGATTTTATTAAGGGGACATTCAGAGGTGCCCGTTCTTGCTGGGCTGTTTGCCTGTGGCTGAAAAGAAATGTTCCCCGCTGTTAGCCACGCAGTTGGGGGAGGGGTAAAGCGATCATCCCAGATAATTGGGGGGAGGTGTGTGCGGGGGGAGGGGGGGCGGGTTAGTTGGGTTTGTGCTGCACGTTAACCCGAAAACCACAGCCCCTCCTTTTAAATTGCCAACCCATTTTAAATGGCCAACCCAATGGCTGCTTGGTATGGGAAATGAGGGCACTGCTGTTTGAAACCATTCCCACATGTTATGAAGGTTAAAGAAGTCAAAAGACTGTCTTACCATGGCTGCTTGCAAGCCAAATTCTGTTGCCCGGCCCTGCATGAGTGATCTCTCACACCAAACCGGCATACCCTCAATAAGAGGCAAAATGCGACCTTGTATCGAAAGCACATGTGCTATGTAATGTTAACAGCAAGGTTTACCATGAAGGACTCTACCCACTGTTCTGTAAAATGTGTCTTTTTAACTACCACTCTCCCTTTTTTTTCCTCCACCAGCTGCAAACGTTTCAACGCTCACACTATCTTCTCCTTCCCAGAGGCTAGCGAAGATTAGAAGGCGAAAAAAATGCACTCGCGATGAAATGTTCTCTGAGCTCATGCAGTCCTCCCACACTGAAAGAGCCCAGCAGAATGCGTGGAGGCAGACAATGTCAGAGTCCAGGAAAGCACAATATGAACGTGAGGACAGGTGGCGGGCTGAAGATAATAAGAGGCGGGCTGAAGATGAAAGGTGGCGTCAGCTTGGTGACAGAAGGCAAGAGGCAATGCTGAGGCTACTGGAGGAGCAAACTGATATGCTCCGGCGTATGGTTGAGGTTCAGGAAAGGCAGCATGAGCACAGACCGCTGCTACAGCCCCTGTGTAACCAACCGCCCTCCTCCCCAGGTACCATAGTCTCCTCACCCAGATGCCCAAGAACGCAGTGGGGGGGGCCTCCGGGCACCCAACCACTCCACCCCCAGAGGACTGCCCAAGCAACAGAAAGCTGGCATTCAATAAGTTTTAAAGTGCAGTGTGGCCTTGTCCTTCCCTCCTCCCCCACCCCACCTGGTCCTGGTGCTTCCCTCCTCCCCCACCTCTATTTGTGTGATGAATTAATAAAGAATGCATGAATGTGAAGCAACAATGACTTTATTGCCTCTGCAAGTGGTGATCAAGGGGGGAGGGAAAGGTGGTTAGCTTACAGGGAAGTAGAGTGAACCACGAGGCGGGGGGAGGAGAGGGGAGATTTCATCAAGGAGAAACAAACAGAACTTTCACACCATAGCCTGGCCAGTCATGAAACTGGTTTTCAAAGCTTCTCTGATGCACACCGCGCCCTCCTGTACTCTGCTAACCGCCCTGGTGTCTGGCTGCGCGTAATCAGCGGCCAGGCGATTTGCCTCAACCTCCCACCCTGCCATAAACGTCTCCCCGTTACTCTCACAGATATTGTGGAGCGCACAGCAAGCAGTAATAACAATGGGAATATTGGTTTCACTGAGGTCTAACCAAGTCAGTAAACTGTGCCAGCGTGCTTTTAAACATCCAAATGCACAGTCTACCACCATTTTGCACTTGCGCAGCCTATAGTTGAACAGCTCCTGATTACTGTCCAGGCTGCCTGTGTACGGCGTCATGAGACATGGCATTAAGGAGTAGGCTGGGTCCCCAAGGATAACTATAGGCATTTCAACATCCCCAACGGTTATAGGCATTTCAACATCCCCAACAGTTATTTTCTGGTCTGGGAAGAAAGTCCCTTGATGCAGCTTTTGAAACAGACCAGAGTTCCTGAAGATGCGAGCATCATGTACCTTTCCAGCCATCCCACGTTGATGTTGGTGAAACATCCCTTGTGATCCACCAGTGCTTGCAGCACCACTGAAAAGTACTCCTTTCGGTGTATGTACTCGCTGCCTTGGTGCTCCCCCCAGTTAGGGAATCCCATTGCAGCAAAGCCATCCACTATGACCTGCACATTTCCCAGAGTCACTACCCTTGATATCAGCAGCTCTTTGATTGCGTTGGCTACTTGGATCACAGCAGCCCCCACAGTAGATTTGCCCACTCCAAATTGATGCCCGACTGACCGGTAGCTGCCTGGCGTTGCAAGCTTTCACAGGGCTATCACCACTCGCTTGTGAACTGTGAGGGCTGCTCTCATCTTGGTATTCTTGTGCTTCAGGGCAAGGGAAAGCAAGTCACAAAGTTCTATGAATGTGCCCTTACGCATGCAAAAGTTTTGCAGCCACTGGGAATCGTCCCAGACATGCAACACTATGCGGTTCCACCAGTCTGTGCTTGTTTCCCGGGCCCAGAATCGGCGTTCCACGGCATGAATCTGCCCCATTAACACCATGATGTCCACATTGCCGGGGCCCGTACTTTGAGAGAAGTCTGTGTCCATGTCCTCATCACTCTCGTCACCATGCTGCCATCACTTCCTCGCCTGGTTTTGCTTTTGCAGGTTCTGGTTCTGCATATACTGCAGGATAATGCGCGTGGTGTTTACAGTGCTCATAATTGCCATGGTGATCTGAGCGGGCTTCATGCTTGCTATGCTATGGTGTCTGCGCTAAAAAAAAAAAAAAGGTCTGAAACGATTGTCTGCCGTTGTTCTGACGGAGGGAAGGGCGACTGACGACATGGCTTACAGGGAATTAAAATCAACAAAGGAGGTGGATTTGCATCAAGGAGAAACACACACAACTGTCACACAGAATGGCCCCCTCAAGGATTGAACTCAAAACCCTGGGTTTAGCAGGCCAATGCTCAAACTACTGAGCTATCCCTCCCCCCACTATTCACAGAGGGAGGGAGGGGGGAGCAAATGAATACAAATTAATACAAAACAAATCTGGTCTCTTTCTTGTTTTGATCCACTCCATCTCTCTTATACATCTTAGGCTGGCAGCAGACAGTGCAGTACGACTGCTAGCCATCGTCGTCTCCTGGGTGCTCGCCAGAAGACGGTGCAGTACGACTGCTAGCCATCGTCGTTTCCTGGGTGCTCGCCAGAAGACGGTGCAGTACGACTGCTAGCCATCGTCGTCTCCTGGGTGCTCGACAGAAGACGGTGCAGTACGACTGCAGGCAGGACTGAATCTCCATGAAACGAAACTTAAAAAGAGAATGACCTGGAGTCACTCCCATTTATGTCTAGGCGCCCCTGACAGACCTCACCGAGGTCTGCCAGGAGCACCCACGTCTTCCCAGGCGCCCCGACCGACCTCACCAAGGTCAGCTAAAAGAGCACCCAGGAGATGACGATGACGGCTACCAGTCGTAATGCACTGTCTGCTGCCAAAAGGCAATGAGCTGCTGCTGTGTTGCAATGCAGTACCATGTCTGCCAGCACCCAGGAGACGTACGGTGATGGTAAGCTGAGCGGGCTCCATGCTTGCCGTGGTATGGCGTCTGTACGGGTAACCCAGGAAAAAAGGCTCGAAACGATTGTCTGCTGTTGCTTTCATGGAGGGAGGGAGGGAGAGAGTTGGGGCCTGATGACATGTACCCAGAACCACCTATGACAATGTTTTTGACCCATCAGGCATTGGAATCTCAACCCAAAATTCCAATGGGCGGCGGAGACTGCGGGAACTGTGGGATAGCTACCACAGTCAAACACTCTGGAAGTCGACGCTAGCCTCGGTACTGTGGACGCACTCTGCCGAGTTAATGGTCTTAAATGGGGACACACAAAATTGACTGTATAAAATCAATTTCTAAAAAAATCGAGTTCTATAAATTTGACCTAATTTCGTAGTGTAGACATACCCTTAGTCTCAGGCTTCAGCTGCATTAATTTTTCAGTGGATTCCCCACCAGACTGGTAAGGGAATAGCATGTGTTGCACAACCCCAGGCTGTCAATGCGCACATTCCCACCTCCTTAGAAAGCTCTCTGCACGTGTTCTTATTTTTTGTTTGGCTTCACCACCACCACTTAGGTTCCTTTTAATCTAAATCATAATCAAACAACAGGCTTTCCAAGCTATGCAAAAATTCCTGTGTGTAAATCATCAAAGAATGCTGCTATCTGCAGGCCCAACTGCACCTTCTCATGGAAAAGCTCATAGGAGAAAAAAGGTTCCTCCATGGAGTCTGTTCCACATTGCCCAGCTTGGGTGCCCAGGCAGCACAGATCCATGGGAACCTTGACATTCCACTAGAAACATGCTTCAAGAGGCTTTCCCCCACCCACGACTGCTAGAGCTCAGAAGGGAGTCCACTGGGGGGCATGGCCCTTTCACAAATCAGGAACATCTGGACTTAAAAAGCACAACCTGCATGATTCCCAAGGGGCACTGCTTTCTACAAGTTCCTCAATTTCAATAGTACCAGGGCATGTATCCCAATTAGTAGAAATATGCAAAAGTGATTCTTAAAAGAATTGTTTCAACCAAACCACAGTGAATTTTTAGTTGATTCTGGACCTTCGGCTCTGAACAAAGTAGAATCCTGGCAAGGATAGCAAGAATCATACCTTTTTTTAATCCCCTTAGGAAAAAATATGTAGCAATGAGTTTGGCTCATGCCATATCAACAACAGTCCAACAGCATGGATTTGCCTATTCATAAAAAAAAAGCTCCCCTGTCTACCATTACAGTAATCAATACACATCCAGTTATATATGGTGGAGGATTAAAGCATGGGAGGAAAAATGGAGAAGTGAAGCTCACCTAAATGAATCTCTGAGAATACCTAAGCATAAACCTGTTAAAAAGAATAAATTGAACATCTAAGAAATAAGCCTGTTAATTTAATAAATCCCTCATTTGCCAAAGCGGTGACATAGCATGTCTCAAATGTATTAAATGTACACCTGTACCCCGATATAACGCGACCCGATATAACATGAATTCGGCTATAACACGGTAAAGCAGTGTTCCGGGGGGTCAGGGGGCTGCGCACTCCGGTGGATCAAAGCAACTTCAATATAACGCAGTTTCACGTATAACGCGGTAAGATTTTTTGGCTTCTGAGGACAGCGTTATATCGAGGTAGAGGTGTATATACATTAAATACAGTGCTCCAAAGATTATGAATTTGGGAGGAGATCACGGTTTTATTTTATTTTTTAATTAGGATTATTTTTGTATAGATGTGTTTATGCCAGACTATTTTATGCAGAACTATCTGTCTTGGCATATCCAACTGCCATGCATAAAAGTGGAACAGGGTTATGGGTTTTTTCCTCCCCCACCATTTTTTTCCCCCACCAGTGATCAAAGACTTGTGTATAAAGGTGTATCTAGCTACCCAGGTCTCCCAGCTGTCAAATGACAGCAAGCATGTGTCTGTCCCTGTGTGTGTCTGAGCTGTACCTTAGACATTGAATCTTCAGTCTGGCACTGCTTTTTTGATACTTGGCCAGGAACAAATACATCAAGTCACAAACTTATAGGCAATTTTTTTTTTTTAATCTCTTGTGTAGTTTAAAAATAATAATCCAAAATCATCCGCATACTGGTATTTATCTTTAGCTGTTTAACACTGAATGTGCCATAATGCGCTCTCAGTGGTGGTGTTAATATATTCCATGCTATTTCTCTTAGGAGCTAAGAATCTATTATTTGTTATCTTTGTACTCAACTACTGTATATAAAAAGAGAAAGCCACTGACTTTAACCAGCTCTGTGGGCAGCTCTACACTCTCTGCCTTGCTCAGGACTCATTATTCCTCCTACCTGTCTTGCAACTTCCCTCCCATCGCTCTGTCCCTGTCCTGAGTGCGGAAATGCTACTCCTGAGAAGTTTAGAGGCACTGAAGGAGTTTAGTTTCAGCATTGTAGAACTTTAGCTCTCCCAGAAGCTGAAGCTCCCAGTTGTCCAACCTCCCCTTCCCCCGATTATCTTAAGGTTTCAGATGACCTCCAAGGCCAACAGTTAACTGGGGTTTCCACATACTTAGTATTTTGCTGCTTCTTTTTATTTTTTGTGGCTTCTTTGGAGTACTGTCTATTCCTTTCATCTGTTTACACCCAGTTTTATGGGTGCTTTACTGCTTTCCTCAGCTAAAGAAGAAGACACTTTAGATCACGTGCATTAGTACTAATAGACTATTTTAAAAACATTAGGAAAGTAAGACTAGGGGATGGGACACAGAGCTTGTTAAAATGTAGTCCAAGTCAATAGGACCCAAAATTGTTACCATCTGATGGTTGTTCAGAGTCCTGTGACAACTAAGTTCATGGTCTCAGTCTAGTTCCTACTGGACTAGATTCCATATGACAAATCACCAATATAATTAGTATCTTTTTGGCCAGTCTCAGCATGCTTTCTCCATATGCAGAGCCCCTACTCTTTTAGCTTTGCTTTGCATATTCAGATGTACAGGGGTACAGATCACAGATGGCACTGCAGAACCAGACCCAGTGATCTCATCAGACGGGTACGATGTACCCCACCACTCTGAGGAAATGGGGAGTTCACTAGAGGATACAAGCCAAATCTAAAAAGGGGATATTGTCTTTTTTAAACATATGGCTGTTATCACAAAAAAGATCAGGACCTTTTAAAGCATGCAAAACTCTGAAATTGTACCTTGTCCCCTTCAGCTCTGAAAAGCAGATATGTGCAGAAATAAGTGAGTCATTTTATTACCGCATATTTACAGTGAGTCACTTCTCTGACCATAACCACACTTTAGAGGAAGTAATTTATAGTGTTATAAAGACTTTCTTCTAAACCAAGCTGAACAGCATAGCAAACAAGTGACAGGCATTTTATTTGTAAGTGGAACAGTAAAAACATTGTCCTGTAGGAGTGTTCTGTGCCAACGAGAGAAACACGCTAGGATAATCCCATCTTCAATTTAAGAAGTCTAACTGACTGAATGCAATACCACCAGAAAATAATTTGTCTAATAAAATGGTGGAGAACACAAATTACAACTAGCCTGCTATGCATCTTTAGTGCAGAGTTTTATTTTTAACTTGTATCTATATTTCAAGAGACCTAAGAAGGGATTATTTTTATAAACACAAAGCAATACTCTGTTAACATGAAAGAGATGATTAACTGCATTTATATTATCAATCCATCTCCATACACCAAAAAAGCCCAAGAAAGGTCATTGTTATCTCAAGCAACTGACCATCTACAGCTGTGACTGACAGTGGGGTTTCAGCTAGTTACATCAATATATACACATTGCCTGTGAGTCAAATATGTCAGTCAATTTAGACTCTTCCATTGACTTCTGACTACAACACAAAGCTCTGCTCCTCTCTTCCCCACAGCTTTCCAAAAGCCCTATGTTTTCTGTGTTTCCTAGCATCACTCCCACTGGAGCCTTTGAGAGTTCACACCCTCTCTTCTATAATTCCTTATATTCTCCAATGAATCCCTCAAGCTTCCCAGCCTGCAGGAACCTCTTACAGCCAGCCCCTCTGAATTCACATATGGCATAGCTACCATAATCAATGGAGATTAAAGATGTATCCTACCTAGCACTGGCCTAGATAGGCCAGATTCCAGGAGAAATAGAGAGGGGTCTTTAGCTTACTGAACTCAATAAATACTGCATTACAGTTACCTTCAAACCTAACTTTTTAAGAAGTGAATGAATATAAAGTAATAAATCCATAGATTCCAAGGCCAGAAGGGACCATTGTGACCATCTAGTCTGACCTCCTCTTCAACACAGAGAACTTCCCCAAAATAATTCCTAGAACACTTTTAGAAAAACACCCAATCTTGATTTTAAAATTGTAAATGATGGAGAATCCACTACAACCCTTAGTAAATTGTTCCAATGATTACTCTTACTATTAAGAATTTACATCTTATTTCCCATCTGAATTTGTCTATTCCACTTGCAGCCATTGGATCATACTAAACCTCTCTCTGCTATACTGAAGAGCCCATTATTAAACATTTATTCCCTCTGCAGATATTTTATGGTCTGTAATCAAGTTACCCCCTTAAACCTCTCTATGTTATGCTAAATAGATTGAGCTCCTTGAGTCTATAAGGCAAGTTTTTTAATCCTTTAATCATTCTCATGGCTCTTCTCTGAACCCTCTCCCATTTATCAGCATCCTTCTTGAATTGTGTGCACCAGAACTGGACAGAGTATTTCAGCAGTGCTTACACTGGCTACAAATGTAGAGGGAAAGTAACCTCTCTACTCCTACTTAAGATTCCTGTTTATGCATCCCAGGATTGCATTAATTCTTTTGGCCACAGCATCACGCTGGGAGCTCATGTTCAGCTGATTAACCACAAGGACCCCCAAATTTTTTCCAGTCACTGCTTCCCAGGATAGAGCCTCCCATCCTGTAAGTATGGCCTACATTCGCTTTTCCTAGATGTATACAATTAGCCATATTAAAACACAACACAAGAACTAGAAGTCATCAAATGAAATTAATAGGCAGCAGGTTTAAAACAAACAAAAGGAAGGATTTCTTCACACAACGCACAGACAACCTGCGGAACTCTTTGCCAGAAGATGTTGTAAAGGCCAAAACTATAAAAAGGTTAAAAAAAAAAAAAAAAAACTAGATAAATTCACGGAGGACAGGTACATCAATGGCTATTAGCCAGGATGGCCAGGAATGGTGACCCTACCCTCTGTTTGCCAGAAGCAAGGAATGGGTGACAGGGGATGGATCACTTGATGATTACCTGATCTGTTCATTCCCTCTGAAGCACCTGGCATAGGCCACTGTTGGAAGACAGGATACTGGGCTAGATGGACCTTTGGTCTGACCCAGTATGGCCGTTCTTATGTTTTTCTGCATGTTCTTATATATTGTTTGCTTGCACCCAGTTCACCAAATGATCCAAATCGCTCTGTATCATCTATCTGTCCTCTTCATTATTTACTGTTCCCTCACTTTTTGTGTCATAGGCAAAATTTATCATTGATGATTTTGTCTTTCTTTCCAGGTCGCTGATAAATATGTTAAGTAGAGAGGGCCAAGCACTGATACCTTTGGGACTTCATTGGAAACACACCCACTTGATTATTCCCCATGTACAACTACATTTTGAGACTGATCAGTTAGCCTAACTGATATAAAATTAACATGGAACATATTAAATCAGTCTAGTAAATGAATTACTGGTTTCCACTCACTAGAATCCTATAGCTATGTTGTAGTCTTGTTGCTTGCTAGTTTTATTGTTAACCCTTTAGAAGCAGAGGAGTCAAAAAGGTGAAAAGAAACCAAGAAGTCATTGCGCCTCAAGGTTAATATCTGAACTTATATGTATTCTACAATTTGAAAACACATTTAACATTTAAAAAAAAATAAAACTACCAAACAAAGTGAACAAACACAAGCTGAATTCATTTTCAGTGACTAATTGAAAGGAAGTTTGCTGCAAATCAAGTTTTGGGAAGTTGCATGTAAGGGAAAATGATGCATACAGTCACAACAGGTGTTCACCGTGAATGTACGTAAAAACATAATAGGGACAATATACAACATTTCCATTAGTTCATTCATGAAATGGGTTAAAAAAAAAAAACCACACACACACACACACACACACACACACACACACACACACACACACACACACACACACACACACACACACACACACTCTAAGAGCTCTTATGTAGACCAAATCAAGCAACCGGATTTGATTTCCAACAAAAAGAAAGAATAGTCAGTTTTGAAATCTGATTTGCACGAATATATTTTCTTTCCCCGTTAAAAACCTAATATCTTTTTGTGCAATTCAAAGAACACAAAGGAAAAGGGAAACAACTTTTGCATACAGACAAAACAAATACTTTTCAAGGAAAAATCCTGTTTCTTGAAATCCATATGGAAATCATGCAACGTACTATTTATAAAAAACACTGAAACACTTACTCTCCTAGACTTCGGTCACAAAAGGTAAATGCATTTTAGGAGGGAAAAAAAAAATCGGTTACAGTACAAAAAATTACATTGTAATGAATTAGACTGAATAAGAGTTTGTTGTACAGTAAGTTACTATCAAAACTGACTCGTTTTCCAGTGCTTAATGTTTTTCAAATAATTATATTACTTTTAATATCTTGCAGGAAAGTGGGCATGTCTATGCATAACACAGATTAGCAAAATAAAAGAATCATGCATTGTGAAATTAGCAGAACATTTTGTTTAAAGCTATTTTTTCACGTGTACTTTTAAACCTGACAAAATACTTAACATAGTCCCAAAAAATTTGTATTGGTATCACTGCCTTATTACTACTTCTAAGCACATACAAACTGAAAAAAAGTAATACAAACTTGTAACAATGTGCTCATCACATGCACTGGGAACATTAATACAAATACTAACAAGCACAAAAAGACACAGACTCAGAGAAACCACCTCCCAAATAGCAATGAAACTCAACCTGGTTCAGGCCATCTTCCTCAAGCAACAGCCTGAGTTAAAACTGAAGTCTTTTCAATTCGTAGTAAAGGGCAAAAGTCTCTGATCAAGAGGAGAAGCAAATTCCAGAGCCAAGGTACTCTCTGTCTCCACTAACAGACTACTTGCCCCCAGCTCCCCAGAACTTAAATCTGAGGACTGTTAGCAATTGTCCTCCAGTAAGTCACAAATATCAGGCTAGTATAGGGACCCAAACCATGTTCGAATTTTATACATTAAGGTCGACATCTGAAATTGCACCTCGAAACAAACTGGTGTTGTTTATGGAACAGAGGTATAATGGGCACCACCCAAGAAGAACAGACATCATATAGTAAAGGAAGCAGGTACATTACGTATTAGCTGAGGTTTTCAAAGTGATCTTAAAGAACAGCAGGAAGCATAGCACACAGTGGTGGATTTGGAAGTAAAAATGGCTATGCTTGACTCGTGAGGATGGCCTTTCAGACTGATGATGAAAAAAAGCATTCAGCTACTACTGCCACCTTGGAACCCGGCCATGGTGCAAGGATCCAGAAGGACCTCAGAACAAAAGGCAGACATAGCCCCTTCAAAGAGCTAATAAATATCTTCTCCAACCTGCAAGCACCACCTCTTTCTTGTTTGGACTGAGCTTCAGTGAACTCTTAGCCAAGAGAGTTCTACCTTGGCCAGGGGTGGAAAGTAGAGTTACCCAGCCCATCTGTGTCTAATGAAAAAGAAGCTTATATCTGTGAGCCACTACAGTTCAAAGTGTCTTACCTTCTTCACCAATGGCAGCCTCAGATATACTTTAAATGAGAGATGACTGCATAAAACTGTAGAACCCCAAATAGGAAAGCCCTCTGGACAAATGAGAAACTGCCCAAAACTCTTTTCTTAGAGCTCTCCAAGAACTGAGCAATACAAACTTAACACCATTCACCCTTGCATATCAGTAGTATCCCACAGAAAACAGTATCCAAGACTACTGAATGGTTTATAAGCATGACTCATAGATTCTAAGGCCAAAAGGGACCATTTTGATCAGCTAGTCCGACTTCCTGCATAGCACAGGCCATAGAACTTCCCCAAATGAATTCCTGTTTGAACTAGAGCATATCTTTTGTCCAATCTTGATTTTAAAAATGGCCAGTGATGGAATATCTACTACAATCCTTGGTAAACTGTTCCAATGATTAATTAATAGTCATTCGGCTATGACTAGAACAAGAAGCAGCACAGCATCTGTACTAAGCCCAAATGTAAAGCCAGACTGAAAGAGGTCAAGGAAGATACTAGTTATTCCACAACCTCCTCAATAATCTCTCCCCAAAAGAGAGGCTGAGACAGGCAAAAGTGCTATACTTGTCATTTTATTTATGGACCTGTGACAGATGGGGTAATTTTCTGCATATCCTTGGAAGACCTTATTGAATTAAGTTTAAGTATCTTTGGGGTCCACTGTTTTAAATGAATGGTTTATGTAGGATTGTGTTGTATTCCATGGGGGCGGGGGGGGGGGGCGGACACCTGCCACACCTCCTTCAGGAACTAAAAACAGTAGGTGCTGAGTAAGGCAAATCAGCCAAGTTGTATGCCCCTCTCCTCGGTGCCCTTGCATATACTAGTCCAAACTAGATCCTTCAGAGACCAACAGACAAAGAAAGGACTTTGGGATAAGTAGTTGGAGTTAAAATGGATTTAGGGCCTCCTTTCTGATCCAGCAACACTACAAGACCATCCAGCCAAGGGAGCCACAATTCTTCAGGAATGACACCTTCCGGAGCCCGGAACTGGGGTGATCTTTGTTTAGCTTTTTAGCATATGTTTAGGTTCCTTTATTGTTTTTAATACGTTTTCTCTGTAATGTTTTCACTTAAAGAATAAATGTGCTTGCTTAGAAAGAGCTGCATGGTAACTTATAACTGCGGGCAATTATGCCTGGCATACCAAAGTACAGACACTGACCTGCTTAGGCAGTCTGGCTTGCTGGAATATCACAGTGAAGGCAGGGAGATGTGCAGCCTTGAAAAACCCTGGTCAGGAGGGAGAGAGACACAGGTCTCTGCCCATGAGAGGTGATGGCTGAGGAGCCAGGAGCCTACAGTGGGTGCCCTTTGTGGACCATGGAGAGGGGATACAGGTGTAGTTGCCCTGAACTGTGACAGATCCAACAACTACTCGAAAGAAGAAAAGTGCCACTGTCTAAACAAGGGAAACCAATGATGATCTCAGCCAGTGGTAAACCCAATATTCCAGGCTAGATTATAATCAGCCACAAGAGGCATGGGTCCAAACCATAGGTTGCAGGCTGAAGCTCCCTCAGTATGTTTAGAACCTGACTGAGAAATCCTGGTTAAAACTCAGAAGACTGCATTTGTACTAATCAGATGAATAATTTAATCGATGGAACAGTTTAAGTGACTCAACATACTGACATCTTTGAGAGGTGAGGTATTGCAGCAGAACTTCCAGCTCCATTGTTACTGTTGTAGAGGAGGCATTTGGGGGTTTGGATTTATGTTAGTTAAAAATAATGTTACTGGTATTTGAGACTACATTTACTAGATAAGCTCTTTACTGCCTGGGTCTTATTGATATCAAAGTGCTTTCGTTCTCAGTTTGAGAAAGAACCACTCATCTACAGTTCATGCCACTGCCCAAACCACTCAAGCATTTTACAATACTAGAAAGAGACAAGCAGGGAAGTCCTTTTGCAAACTCTCACTAAAAGTCTGCAAGGATTCCTTCCTTTAAAAAAAACTGTCAGAAGCACTTAACATCAGCATCAAGACAAAGATTAATAATTTAACCAAAAACAAAGAATAGATTTATATTGCTGGTATAAATAATTGTTTGTACTTCAAATACTAACATTAAATTAGAATTGTATTTACAATGGGTATTTCAAAGTTAAATCACCTTATATGCTCACCTCTTTCTGCTCAACTTGGAGTGCTGATTTTAAAATATCTCTAAGCTGTATTAGTTGTTTCCTTTCCTCATCCTGTGCTTGTTTAATCTAGAGTACAGATGCAGACATGACAGAGGTTAAAAATTAATGTGTTACTATTTATATTAACACATTTCTTTACAGCTTGTTGCTTAACTGGTTCAGATTTCCTGACAAATGATCAACAAGAATGAAAATACCAGAGAGAAACAATAAGTTCCTTTACCCATATGCCTACAAAAAACTTGACAACGGTTTGGCTGCTGGTGTGCTGAGACCACTGCCTACCATGCTGTCTCACACTGTCTCACTGTTTACTTGTACTCCCCTGTGTGTCTGTCTCCATCTGCTTTTGTCTTATACTTTGACTGTAAGTTCTCTGAGACAGAGACTGCCTTTTTGTTCTATGTTCATACTGCACCTACCACAATATGGTCTTGGTCCATGACTAGTACTTCTACACACTACAGCGATACAAACAACAACAACAGTTTTATAATCTACTCAAAGCTCTACTCAATAAGTCTGAATCAAAAAGATTAGATTTCTTTAATAAACACAAAATTTGAAAAAGCAATATGGCAGACTGCTACTTACTGTGTGCAGATCAGTTGAGAGTGTTTCAATTGAAGGCTTGAGACTTTCAACTGCTTTCAGTCCATCCTGGAAGAAACTTTAAAAAAAAAAAAAAAAAAAAACAGAAAGGAAATAGTATTGTTAGAATTAATTTCTAATGCTCAAGCTATTTTGTTCTTTTCTGTTAAAAGCACTTTACTGAAGAAAGAGACATGGCAGAAGCTGGTAAATGTATATACACACAGACTCCATATACATAGAAGTGAGAGCCATGCAACAAATTATGAAAATTCAAATTGCAAGGCCACAGGATACATTCATTTCATGCACCTTGGACCAATTCACCTGCAAATCTGCCCACTAATCCATCTTCTTGCAAACTCATTCTAACATTCCAGCTCTCTGAACAGCTTTAAAAAAAAACCCTGACATCAATTTAAAATCAACCTGCTCAAAAAGTTTTCCTCTTTCTCACTAAAAATATGCAATCTCTTCCCCGGCACACCCCCCCCCCCACACCCCAGTTTTAGAACACTGACGGTTCTTCTGCATATAAAAACATCATGACTTTTAAAGTCCAGTGTCTCAGGATCTGATGGGAGCTTCCAATAGAAAGGAAGATCCCTCCGCTTCTCAAAGGAACCCAAGCAATCACTTGTTGCCAAGCATTTGATAAGTATGTGTGGCCCGAATATGCATGTGCACAGACAGTTCGAATAACTATGATCGTGTTCCCTTATCCTATCTATTCCAGAACTTTTTAATTAAATAAAAACATTCTGAACATTTTTAACGTTTTCATGATTAAAAAATACAGCAAACACACACACAGTTTGTTTACATTAAATATTACTCTGCAGTGTTTGCAACACAAATATAGCAGCATTGTGAACCAAAATATTATTTTCATTGCCCAAGCTCAATGAAATGCATAAAGTAGATGAATGACAAAGATAGTCAACAATGAAAGTGATTTTTGAGTATTACTAGTAGTACAGCAAAGAAAATTTACTTTTATACAACCTGATGGTATTCTTTTAAGAGGGAGGTTTATGGATCTAAACAGGTTGATAATGTCATTCACACTTCAGAATAATGAGTTTATTGTTATATTATCAATCTGTCAAAAATAAATAGAGTAAAACAAGTCCTAGTATCCTGCAGTCTAATGAGGGCTTCTGAGTTTCTCATTATTGAAGTTCTCCATTCAGCTAGAAATAAAGTAAAGCCATTCTCTCAACACACTTTTATGCTATTGCTTACCCAATGTATTTTTAGAGAGAACAGAACTGACTTTGCTCATTGACAAATACACTCAGAAAGATTTCAAAGCCAGCAGGCCAATCTGTCTCGCTCCCTTCCATGGACAGACTACTAAACACGACAAGCGATCATGTGGTGATTATGTGTTGCAGACGACAACATGCCACAATATTAGCTCAATCTAACACCTCATTTCATATTAAGTAATATAGCAACAAACCAGTAACTGATCTATTAGACCAAATCAATATGTCAAAAGTCTGCAGTGAAACATGTTCAGTTGAGTCTTAGATCTATTTTGAAGACACAGAAAAATATTTGTGGAAAAGTTATTGCCGCTACCAGTTTCCATGAAAATGCAAAATATTGTAACTATAGAATCTTTTGAACTATTGAAACAAAGAAACATAAAACTTACTTGCACTGTGCATGAAAATACTTGATCAGATTCTGAAGCAAGTCAACTCCTTTTTTAATCTTGATTTCATTGACTTTCAGAAGGTACTGTTAAAACAGTAATTCACAGAAGTAAAATTAATGAAAGATCAATTACTTTTTCATATTTTGTGATTTATAGGAATGGTAATTTTAAAATTATTTTCAAATTATATTTTAACAAGCTTTAACAACCACAACAGATTTCGAAAAGCTGAAAAACATTTGACCATGTGGAAGAGAGACCTCAGGGCATCAACCAAACCTCAAACAACTGGTGTCAATGCCAAGTCTTGATATCCAATTAGGATACTCGTCTGTTGCTAACTCAAAACCTAGCCCTTTAACTCTTGAGGCCTACTAAAAGTCAGATCACAAGAAGCATGAGGGAGACCTGGAGGGCCTTCAGGAAATCATCCTGTAACCAAACAGTGGCATCTAGATGCACATTCACAGTCAAGCCAGCCATGGTGCAAGCCCACGATACATCTATCTGGCAATAAACATGTTCATATGCCAGAAGGGATTTTCAGTATTGCCAACCCCAATCACAAATCATGAAATGAGGGGTGAGGGAGAACGCGGTTTTTGGTCCATCTTCTGATTTTTGCATTCCCCTGTCCAGCTGCATTGTGTGTATGTGACAATTTCAGCATTGCCAATTCTCACAGAGGTATAGTGAGCATGGTGATGTTGGATCCGGTGGGAGGAGCACTAACTAGAGACTCAACCAAGATCAGTGGCCCATTGTGCTGGGCACTATACAAACACATAATAAGAGATGGTCCCTGCCCTGAAGAGCTTGCAGTTTAGTGCAAAAGACAATAGCGAGTCTGTGATGTGGGAGCTGGAACTATGACTCCCTAAAAGCAGGGGTTCTCAAACTGGGGATTGGGACCCCTCAGGGGGTCCCAAGATTATTAAATGGGGGGTTGCAAGCTGTCAGCCTCCACCCCAAACCCTGCTTTTCCTCCAGCATTTATAATGGTGTTAAATATATAAAAAAGTATTTTTAATTTATTTGAGGGGGGTCACACTCAGAGGCTTGCTATGTGAAAGGGGTCACCAGTACAAAAGTTTGAGAACCACTGCCCTAAAGTCAACTCATGGAGGGGCCACCAAACATCCATTAAATGAAAATAATTTTTAATCTCTGCTGAGTAGGGCAGGATTCAAACTGGTGACCTACAGATGAAAGGTTCTATCACATTAACAATGCCCCGAGGCACAAGGCTTGCTTATTGGAAAGATACATTTAACTAATCAAATTCTGACTTTCTGAAGGCAAGGTCTTCCACTCTCTAGACACACAAGCAAAATCTCCCACACTTTGCTTAGTCTCAAACACACTAAGGGATCAGCGGGCAGCGATTGATCCAGCAGGGGTTGATTTATCGCGTCTAGTCTAGATGCGATAAATCGATCCCCGAGTGCTCTCCCGTCGACTCCTGTACTCCACCGCCACGAGAGGCACAGGTGGAGTCAACGGGGGAGCGGCAGCAGTCAACTCACCGTGGTGAAGACACCATGGTAAATCGATCTAAGTACGTCGACTTCAGCTACATTATTCACGTAGCTGAAGTTGCGTAACTTAGATCGATCCCCCCCCAGTATAGACTAGGCCTAAGTCTGCAGTACCTATTCTTAACTGGACAGTTCTCAGTAACCAAATACAAATAAAAATGCAACAGTAAAATGAATATTTAAAAGTGAATTTAGATGTTGTGCTGGTATGTTTTGTAACATAAAATCATTCTAGTGATTATTCCAGGATCCTTATGTTAAAATTAATATATATGTATTTTTCCTCAACCCCCACATTATCAGCATGGTTTGCCCCCATAGCCTTCAAATCCACCTCAGCTACAGGATTAACTAGTAGGGGAAAGCACAGTTTTCCTTTACATAGATCAACTCCTCCAGGGAAGCACAACATATACATTGTCAGTGGGTTACAC
Organism: Emys orbicularis; assembly: GCF_028017835.1. Lineage (NCBI taxonomy): Eukaryota > Metazoa > Chordata > Testudines > Emydidae > Emys > Emys orbicularis. Next base: position 33,970,191 of record NC_088685.1, read on the forward strand.
AAGTGTTTGAGAGACAGCAGAAAAACACTGGTCACCATCAGGATTCTTGGTTTCTACTTCTGGATCTGGGAGCAGATTGATGTCTAGTGGTTACAGACAGCATAGCCAAATGTAAAAATAACACAGGACCTTTGGATGTTAAAACATGAGCCTCTACCTCTTGAGCTAAAGAACCACAGGTGAAATCCTGGCCCCACTGAAGTCAAGATCCTAAATCTCTTAACGTGGAAACAGTAGGAACACAGGACTAGTAGGGACCTCCTGAGTCATTGAACCCAATCCCCTCCGACCACAGGCAACCGCATTCATAAACATATCAGTAGCAGTCACAAATCTTTACATGTAATCTAGCAGCTACAGTATGACACAGATTTACACTGTTACACATAAGCACCTAAACCAGGGGTGAGCAAACTACAGCCCGTGGGCCGGATCCAGCTCATCAGGGCTTTGGATCCGGCCCATGGGATTGCCACCCCCGGGGCGCCGCGGGCCTGCACCGCTCCCATTGACCGAGAATGGGGAACCGCAGCCAATGGGAGCTTCGGGGGAAGGACCCGCAGGCGAGGGCAGCACATGTAGACCTCTTCCCTCCCCCGGGCAGCGGCAGGGACATGGTGCCGGCTGCTTCCAGGAGTGGCGCGGGGCTGGGGTGGGCAGGCAGCCTGCCCTGGCGTGCGCCGCTGCCACCCCGGAGCCCGCACCCCAAACCCCTCCTGCATCCCAACCCTCTGCCCCGAGACCCCTGCCACACCCCAACCCCCTGCCACACCCCGCACCCCTCCTGAACCCCAACCCCCTGCCCTGATCCCCCTCCCGCATCCCCTCCTGCACCGCAACCCCCTTCCCTGAGCCCCCTTGTACACCCCACACCCCTCCTCTGCCCCAATCCCTTACCCTGAGACCCTTCCTGCACACTGCACCCCCTCCCACACCCCGCACTCCCTCCCGCACCCCAACCCCCTGCCCAGCCCTACATTCATGGCCCTGCATGCAATTTCCCCACCCAGATGTGGCCCTCAGGCCAAAAAGTTTGCTCACCCCTGACCTAAACTGACATGTTCCTTCTGAAAGGTGTGGCAGAGTGGATAACAAAACTCTATTAATCTCAGAATGCTAGGTTCTATTCCTAGCTCTGACTGAAGTGACCTTTTGCAAGTTCTTAGTTATCTTCTCTGTGAAACTGGCAAATGATAGTTATTCCCACAAGTTATGAAACCTTGACTCAAAATAAGGGTTATGAAGGGCACAGAAATATCAACCGCATTCAGTGGACGAGCTAGGACCAAAAACTCATGGTCTCTGGGCTTGCAGTTTAATGCACCTTCCTCTAAGCCTTAAGGCATTTTAGGAAGGGAAAGGGGTATCTCTCTCATTTTGCTTCTCCAAAATCATGTGAAGGCTGCAGCTCTTCAAATCATCAAGAGCTTCTGTAAAGTAGGGGTCAAATCATGTCACCCATAATAAATTTGTGAGAACTGGCAATGCTGAACTTTACAACCACATAGAGAGCACTTCTTGTAACAGCTGAGCTGCTTCTTCTCTGACATTTCTTAAAAAAAAAAAAAAAAAAAAAAAAAAGACTGGGAAGGAAGGAACTCAAGGAAAGCAAGAGATGCACACACACAAAATGCAGTGCTTCATACAGAAAAAAATAAGGATTTTATTGCACAGCAAAGAAAACAAGCTATAATAAGGGCTGCAGAAATTCTGTAGGAATTTTTGAAGTATCACTAAAATTAAACTGAAATGCCAACAACTGGAGAATATATTATATCTTGCAAAATGAAAGCTTCAAAGTGGTATAGGTTTATTTAATTTATTTCTTCTTCCTATTCAAGATCATAAACCATGGAACGTTATTGTCTACAGGATATGGTTATGGAATATATTTAATCCTTTCTGTATGACTGAATACTCAAGCACAGCCTTCAGTGCTTCATTTTATTGTGCTTGTTCAAATGAAGCATTGAATTGATGAAAGCATCCAACCAGCTTCATACAAAGTACTTTCAGCTTTTTTAAAGTGAAGAGATTCAACTAAGCTCAAAAGCCCCAAGCTTGATCTCATCTACACCATTCTTTTTTCCTACAATTTTTCACTGTTGTAGCAACATCAGGAACATTATCCTATACAGCAGGTTCTTATGATGTGCTCATCTTCACAGTATTTGAGCTTCTCCTACATAGAACTAGTGAGGGCTTGAGGAAAGTGGAAAGCAGCAAATTTTTCAAGTGGGATTTTCAAAGCTGTCCAGAGGATTTGGACACCCATTTCCCTTTTAAAATGAATGGAGGTCCAAATCCCTTTGCCAGCTTTGAAAAACTCAGTCTAAGGGTATGTCTACACTGGAAAGTTTCTGAGCCACAAGTTATATCACTTTTATTAAAACGCTGGAATTAAACCGCTGTTGCGTGTCCACACTGTGCTCCTTGTGATGCTGGAGCGCATCCACATCAGCACCTCTTGCAATGGCAAAGACAGCAGTGCATTGTGGTAGCTATCCCACTGTGCAACTGGCCACAGGCTGCTTTGGGAAGGGTTTCCAATGCCTCATGGGACAGTGTCAGCATCACATGATGCAGGTTTCCCAATCCCATTGTTCCATGGACATCCTAACTACATTGCCAGCTGCTTTTCAACTGAAGTGGGGGGTGGGGGAAAGAGTGTTTGACAGGGTGCGTGTGTGTATGGAGGGGGGAGAGAGACCGTGTGTTTTGGGGGACAGAGTGTGTCAGCATGCTGTCTTGTAAGTTCAGACAGCGTCAGGAAGCAACCAGTCCTGAGACAGGGGGAAGGGGAAACCCTGACATCAGCCCCCGCCTCCCTCCCTGGGCTCTCTGCACAGCAATCACACGCACGCACACACACCCCTCTGCCTCTGCGTTCAAGAGCATGAGCGTTCCACAATAATGGTTTGCTTTGTATCGCAGAGCAGATCAGCACAGCACGCAATGGCTGTCAGAAACAGTACTTTGAAAGGGATGGGGCACATGTCTCCCGGGCAGCTGAGTTCAAAACAATGAGCAAGGCGATCACTTGCAGCATTATGGGACAGCTCTGGAGGCCAAGTACAGTGCAGAAAACAATCAAGTGTCTACACTGGCAATAGAGCGCTGGAGCCTCTGCACAAATAGCCTTACAACTCTCGTCGAGGTGGGGTTTTTTTGCAGCGCTGCAACTGAGGAGTTTCTGCGCACAAAATGGCTTGGCAGTGTGTACACGTCTGCAGTTTGAGCACTAAAAACTGCTTTACTATGCAGAAACTTGCCAGTGTACACCAGCCCTTAGACTCTGTATAGGAATACAGGGCTTTTCTAATGAATCACCACAGTCACACCAGCATGTGGAATCAATTAGCTCCAACCAACACTAGAATCTAGAGCGGGGGTGGCCAAACCGTGGTTCGCGAGCCGCATGCAGCTCTTTTACAATTAAAGTGCGGCTCGCAGAGTCCCCCACGTCCCCTCCTTCTCCACCTACCAGACTGGGGGCAGGGGAGCTCAGGACCTCTGCCTTGCAGCAGGTTGGTGAGATAGGGGCTTCTGACCAGTGGGGATGGGGGGGAGGGGGTCTCAGGACTTCAGCCCCATGGGGCACACCTGCCAGGGCTCAGAGCTTCAGCATGAATGGGGCTGAAGCCCCAAACCCCGGCAGGCGCCTCCCGTGGGGCAGAAGCCCCGAGCCCTGGCAGGCGCACCCAGGCTCTCAAACTTCTGAAGATTGTCGTATGCGGCTCAGAAGATCAGTTTTGTCCAACCCTGATCTAGAATGTCTCAATAGAAGAGGCTCAATTTTCTAACCGGGTCTTAAAGTCTGGCTCCCTGTAACATGAAACCAAAAAGGGTGGGAGCGGTACATCAAATGCTACACAATTACAAACAAACATTGTTACATTATTACTATCATCATGAAGAATGTGAAAGGCAAAGTCCATTACTAATGACGGTTTGTTTTTCAATACCAGCCCAATGATGTGGAACTGAGATTTTCATATTACACCACTGCTACAGATAGCAGCCTAAACCCTAAATAATTTGTGGTGTAGTGGTAGTGTGAAGACTAACTGTTTAATTTCATCTGTGAATAACGTATTGAATGAGACATGGGTGATTCTATAATGTATTTGTACGTGAAATAGCAGAGAATGTAGATTCCTTGTTGAAGTTAGTGTGGCAGGGCGAAGAAGTTTAATATCCTGAGTCCAATAAAAAACTTCAAGTTTCCTTTGAATGCAACAGTTGTCATAACACAGAATCTATCTTTTCTCAAATTTCCTTTTTAAAAATATTAATGGAACAATTGTATTCTATGTTAAACCTTACCTCACACATCTGAAGCTGGAAGAACCGTCTTTCTTTCTCCATCTCTTCTGCAATTTCAGCTCCACTTATTTCTGTACGGATCATTCCATGTAGCTTAGCATGCTCCTTTTTCTCTTTCTCTATTTTCGTACTACGTGGAAAAGAACAGCTAAATCAGGTACACTACATGGTGTACTTGTAGTCCTGCAAATTTTAGATTACTTCCAATTTCTATTTCATTTGAAATTTGATAGTGACCAAGAAACAGCCAATGACTTGCTGTGATAGAAGTCTAATCCAACCGTGCTACCATGAGTAACTGACACAGGAACTCAAAAAAAAGTGGTAGGAAGATACAGTGTTATCTCGTTGAGAGAAAAGACACATTTATGATTCGAATTAATACATAATCCCAACTGACTAATCTTGGTTAACAGAGCTTAATTGTGTCACTAGATTTTCAGAGCTTCCCCTGTCAGCATGGCTTCCTCTCTGTGTGCAGGGTTCCCAAAGCACAGCTGCCATCTCTTCTGCTGCTGAGCCAGCTGGCACTGGGGATGCCGGCCAGCTGGCTGTGTTGCAGATTTTAAAGTCTGCTAAGCCAAGTGCCTTGATCCTCTGAAGGTTTCTGCCAGTTTTCTGAAACCTATGTGTAACATGGGTTCTACTATATTGAAGCAAGAATTACAGTATTTTCTCATGACATGGTTTTAACATTACTCTAAATGGAGAACCTGAACTTAGTGTAAAATGACTTGCATGTGTTTAGAATTTCCAATCATCAATAAGCGCTGTACTTGCATGTTCTCTCAAGAGAATGATTAAGTGTCTCGTCTTGAGCCCCAAGCAGCCAGGGGATATACCAGAATTAATCTTTCCATCAACCTTGCTGCTGAGAAATGTTCTAGAACAAAAACATTTAATCCCCACCACACCCTCCCTATTGGTAAATCAAATAAAACAAATTCCTTGCAATTTTCCAGTATCCCTGGACATATCCAGCTAGCATTTTGCAGTCTTTCAGCCTATGAAGTTTTCCAGGAATGAAGGAATATCCTAAGAAAAACTCCTTCCTCTTTCACAGAGATTCATAGATTTCAAGGTCTGAAGGAACCATTGTAAAATATAAAGAGACAGCAATTTTTACTCCTCCCACTAGACACATTTGAATGCATGACTTCTAGCTTCAGAAGGGGGAACCATTCCCCTAAACCACCGGGCCATCTAACCTCTCCAGGGGATATACATTCTACACAATCATTTACATGAATCAAAAGCTAACTCCAGAACTTTTCTGGAGCCAAAGCCTTGATACTGAATGCATAGGTGAAAGGCTCAATGAAACTTCAAAGACAAAAATCACACAGGTTAAGGTCATGGATAGGAATGATCCCATACAGGCATCAGAGGAAGAAATCAGAGGGGTGCCAAGGAAAAGTCTGCATTCCTGTCTCATTATGGTTACATAGCAGTCACAGAGCTTATCTCTAGGCCCAGTGCTTTTAAGCTTTTGCTGGATGATCCTTTATATGTTCAGTGTAAACACCAGGACCAGATGATGTGGAAGTAAACCAACAAAATGAAGACTCCATCATTTTAAGTGCTAAAAATATCAGCATCTCAAATGGTGATTGCCTATGTAATAATAAGAAAAAGAGAATAATATCAGCAATGGTATAAACAGATCTACCCAAAGAAACCATATGCCAGGCACAAAGGATTAACCAGGCACCAGTTATGAAGAACAAGGGGAAAGGATTGATGCAAAGAATTCACAAAAGATAGTGAAATCAGCTCTCGTTTCTTTTTTGGCACTGTAGGCAGAGTAGCCTGTCCATACACAAGCTGCTGCCAACAAGGGAAACTAGATGGGTGGGTTGCAAAACTTCAACCATGAGAGAAAATACCGTATCCAAAACACGTTTTTAAATCTCTCAATTTCAACAGTAGCCCATGGAAAATAATGAGAGAACTGAATTAACTGAAATGTGATCAGGTCTACATCAACAACTACTGGCATCTGGTTTTGTCCTCACTCAGGACAAAATTTGAACCTAGATTTTCCAAGAAGATCAATTATGCGAAACTATCCAGGCAATGAAGCAATTATATTTTAGAAAGAAACACAAGGGTAATAACCCCCAAAACACAGCAGAAAAACTGTTTAATGCCATAACAAAATATTTTGTAGTTTATTCAGATGGAGGGAGGGGAAACCTTACACACACAAAAAACCCAAACTTTACACACAGTGTCACAATCAACTGACCACAACAAAGAGGCAGGGGTTTGCACAGCTACCATGCTGACACCTTCTTCACATGCACATGTAGATATTTGCACTTAGTTTAAAATCAACACACTGCAACCCATTCAGAGAGCAGCAGGAAAGACTAATCTAAAATGAGTGGAGATCTGCATAGCAGACAAGAAAAGAACCACTCTGCATGAAAGGGCAAGATGAAGGCCTATAATGAAAAAGTAGCAATGTAGATATGTGTGGCAGAGCTCTGACCTTGTCCCCGGGGGTCCTGCGCTTTTAGGCGGTATATGCTAGCCTCAGAGGCTCTCTGTGACCCTCCACGTAGCCCTTCTCTCTCTAGGGCCAGGGTTACAGTCTACTGAGCCCTTTTCATCATAAGCCAGCAAGGAGGTTGGTGAGAGAACTCCCACAGTCTCTGTTGTCCCTAGGGCTTGTTTTAGAACAGTTTAGCCTCCTGTCCTGACACGGGCCTGACTTCCCCTCCCAGGTGGTGTTCCTGTAGTGGTGGGTTGGGGGGAACCCGGGCCCGCCCTCTACTCCGGGTTCCGGCCCAGGGACCCTAATGGTAGCAGCTGTTGGCAGCCAACCTTTCACTGCCAGAGTTGCTACATTTCCCTGGGCCACTTCCCCACAGCTCTCCTGCTTCTCCCTTCTTCACCCTTACCTTAGGGCTCCCTTATCATAACTTGAGGGTGTCTTCATTAACCAGCCCTTCAGCCGCACTTCCTCTCCCCTGGCTCTCTTCTGCCTGACTGGAGTGAGCCCTTTTTATAGTATCAGCGGGACCTTAATTAGAGTCAGGTGGTCACATTAGCTTAATGCCCTCACCTGACTCTTTGCAGGTTAATTGGAGTCAGGTGTTCTCATTAGCCTGGAGCAGCCCCTGCTCTGGTCAGTCAGGAAACAGAAAACTGTTAATCCAGTGGCCAGTATATCTGCCTTCTGCTGTACCCAACTGGCCTGGGTCTATCACATATGTCTTATCCAGTTTTCACAGTATGTCACTATTTTTGTATTTGTTTTCCTAGTTTCGGAATCAAAGTTAGATAACACTGCTCTACAGCCAAAATGCTTCTGAAATAAATGTAGTCTAACTTTACTAATTCTGGGTCACTGAGAACGAAAATGATGCTTAAAATTGTTGATTGGCTCTAGTTTTCAAGATATGCTATTGGGTCAGTATATACGACCCTTGACTTGGGAATGGCGGAGGATAAGTGAGTTATAAAGGGAAGGGATCTCAATTTAAACTAGAAATGACTAAAATACATCTTTGACTGGATCTATGAATAAATCTATGACTGGGTTTGGACAGTACTTGCTTTTTAGGCAAAACAATGAATGATGCAATCTGAAGCTGGTATTGCGTCATACATGATATGAATTGCATCATGTTATTCCTACAAGTCATGGATGATGCAATCATAACGAAGCTTACATCACTCTGCTGAACAAATTGCCCTATATCAGCTCTAGAAATCATACAGTGTCGTGCTCTCTTATTTGTCAGTGTTTGATTTTGCAAAGGGACACATTTCTGTTTAGCCAAAGTGAGCAGAGATGCCTCGTACTTGTGTGAACAGTGCAGATAACTTCTGCTATGTTTGTGGTGAAGTGACTTTTGCATCACAAAAGCGCAGCGCAGTATGGTTAAGAAAGCCTATCACCTTTATTTTGGCTGCAAAACTGGAGATCAGGACAAGAGGTGGGCCCCACACATATGCTGCAACACTTGTGCAACAAATCTTCGCCAGTGGTTGAACAGGAAAAGGAAATCTATGCCTTTTGCAGTGCCAATGATTTGGAGAGAGCCAACAGATCATACCAGCAATTGTTACTTCTGCATGGTGCCTCCAGTTGGGAAAGGTGTGTCAAAGAAGAAAAAGTGGACTGTGCATTATCCAAACATTCCATCAGCTATACGCCCAGTACCCCACGGAGAAGGACTGCCGGTTCCTGATGCACCAGAATCATTCTCACTTGAGTCAGACGAGGAAGAGGATGAAACTTCTGGTCCTGAACCATCAATGTCACAGGACCCACATTTTCTCCCATCCTCCTCCTCTGAAGCACACCTCATAACACAAGGTGAACTGAATGATCTTGTCAGGGATTTGGAACTACCCAAGAGTAAGGCAGAGCTGTTGGGCTCCAGACTACAGCAGTGGAATCTCCTGGCAGGTGATGTTAGGGTTTCCATATTCCGTGACCGTCAAAAGGATCTTGTCCCATTATTCTTCATGGAAGGTGATCTTGTAGCCTGCAACAACATCGATGGTGTGATGGCAGCCCTCAACAGCGTTCATGATCCAGATGAGTGGAGACTGTTCATTGATTCATCGAAGACGAGTCTTAAAGCTGTTTTACTGCATAATGGCAATGTTTGGCCATCCATTCCAGTTGGTCAGGCAGTCCATATGAAGGAAACCTATGACAACATGAAACAACTTTTGAGGTGCATAAACTATGACCAACATCAGTGGCAGCTTTGTGGTGATTTGAAGGTTGTTGCTCTCTTGCTTGGTCTGCAGACTGGATACACAAAGTACTGCTGTTTTCTCTGCGAATGGGATAGTCGTGCAAGAGATTCCCACTACATCAAGAAAGATTGGCCACTCCGACAGTCATTGGAGCCTGGGAGGAAAAGTGTTCAGCATCCACCACTTGTTGAATCAAGGAAGATTTTGTTACCACCCTTACACATCAAGCTGGGTCTGATGAAGAACTTTGTCAAGGCCATTGACAAAACACAAGCAGCTTTCAAGTACCTCCGTGGAAAATGTCCAAGGTTAAGTGAAGCTAAGATAAAGGAAGGTGTCTTTGTTGGTCCTCAGATTCGTGAACTTCTTCGAGATGATGCATTTGACCATGCACTGCGTGGCAAGGAAAAGACGGCATGGAAAGCCTTTCAATTAGTGGCAATAAATTTTCTCGGAAACAACAAGGCAGACAACTACAGGTTGTTGGTGGAAAACCTCCTCAAGGCATACAAAAGCCTTGGTTGCAACATGTCACTAAAGATACATTTTTTGCACTCTCATCTAGATTTTTTTCCCACCGAACTAAGGAGCAGTGAGCGACGAGCACGGTGAGCGATTTCACTAGGACATTGCAACAATGGAGAAATGCTATCAGGGCAAATGGAGCCCATCAATGCTTGCAGACTATTGCTGGACAGTGACAAGAGATGCTCCATTTAATGAATACAAGAGACAAGCCAAGAAGCGCCGAGTAGACACTGAATAGGACTAAACTATGTACAGAATAGTTTTTTGCCTTTTGTTTCATAATAAATTTTATTTATATAACCCTTTTGCTGATTTTTAAAGTGTTACATAAACAGGACAGGTGAAATATTATCATGTAAAGCAACCATAAACACATGAAAAGACCTAGGTTTACAATTTATGATTAAAACTCTACTATCTACACAATATACATAGACATAAAATGTAAAAACTTAAATATCTTAGAAACAGTAGCCAATCAGTTGTTTTAATTGTCATATTTGAATTCAGCACATCAAAATACATAATAAATAGCACATTTTATCTCTGAAGCAGACGACTTCTCAAAAATTGTAGACCAGTGTAATTAGATAACTAGGACTTCTAATACTCTTGAAAAGCTTATTTTGCCTTTTAGAGCTCAAATATGAGAAAAAGCAGGTCACTATTTAAAGGCTTTTACATAGAAAAATCACTATTTTAAAGGAGTTAATTGTTCTTTCATTCTGACACTAACATGGATGTGAATTTATGAAAAACTAGAGGAGATAAGCTATTGCAACAAAAATAGACATCCATTCTAACCTCTAAAGACCACATTTTTAAAAGGAGATTATTTTTATAATAGAGTTGAAGATACACCATCACTTGTATTTCAAAGGCTATTTCCTTTTATAAAACTCGTGTTATACCTTTCAATCACTGGCAGGTCGCCATCAATCCAGTCTCACATTTCAGTCGGACTCTCCAACATATCCTCTTGTATGACTTGCTCTCTACTTAAAAGTTCAAAACGCTTCTTCCTCTCCTTGTATTTTCTATCACTATTGACACCACCTCTATCCAAACCCACAATCTAGAAGTCATCTTCAGCCTGTCCCTCTCTTGTCCTGCACATATAAGTGGTCATGTCCAAATCTATCCCCTTCTTCCTCAATAATATTCAAAGATCTATGCAGTGGTATTTCCCATTTTAAGAACAGGGAATCTCGCTCAAAATGGAAGAAACATTTAGTGTGACCACTGTACAATATTGGAAACAGAAACCTTTAACTAACCTTTTACTGTAACTGTTGTTCTTCAGGATGTGTTACACATGTTCTACTCTAGGTGCGTCGTGCCCAGTTGTCAGATTTTTCCCTCAGTGGTACCCATCGGAGCAACCCGAGCGCCCTCTGCTACCCCATGCTACTGCACGCAGGTGTAAATGGCAGAGCTGGCCCTGGCACCCATCAGTTCCTTCCTACTGGATAGACTCCAATAGAGAGGGGAAGGATGATGGATCATGAAATGAACATGCACAACAATCACGGGAAAAGATTAGTAACTCTTTTTACTTTGCGTGACTGCACATGTCCATTCCACTGTAGGTCTCACAAGCAGTACAAACTGGAGGTTGGCTCGGAGTCTACTTGAATAGGGAACAGAGGATTACTCATCCAAACCGGGCATCGTCTCTGAATTGCTGAGAGATGGCATAATGAGAGGCAAACGTATGGCATAATGACCAGGTTGCCACCTTGCAAATGTCCAAGATGGGAAAGGCTGCAGAAGCTACCTGAGACCTATTTGACTCTGCCAAAACTCTTCTCCGGGGCATCACATCTGTCAGCTGGTAGCATAATCGAAAACAAGTGGATATCCAAGAAGAGACTGTTTGGGTAGACGCTGGACAGCCTTTCATTCTGTCTGCAATTGTGATGAACAGTTCCACCAAAGACCTAAATGGTTAGTCTGGTTCAGATAAAAAGCCAAAGCTCTTCTACCATCTAGAGTGTAGAGCTTTTACTCATCTTTATGGGCATGAGGCTTTGGAAAGAAGATCGGTAAATAGATTGCTTGGTTAATGTGAAAACTGGAAACCTCTTCAGTAAGAAACTTCAGGTGAGGGCAAAAGTAAAACTCTCTCTCTACAGAAGACCATACAGGGAGATTATGATACTAGAGCTCGCAATTCCCCCACTCTCCTGGCTGAGGTAATGGCAACTAAATAGCCACTTTCATTGAAGGTGTAGCAGGGAACAGGTCACCCGTGACTCGAAGGGAGGACCCATCAGCTTTCCTAAAATTAGATTCAAGTTCCACGCGGATACAGGGTCCTGTACCTGTGGATATAATCTGTCGAGACCTTTCAAAAATCTGATAGACGTAGGATGGGAGAAGAGTGAGCAGTTGTCAACAGGAGGGTGGAAAGCCAACACAGCCATCAGGTGTACTTTGATGGAACTAAAAGTTAACCATTGTTGTTTCAGGAACAAGAGATTGTTCAATATATGCTGGATAACAGTCCGGGCCATGAAAATGCCTTTTTGCCAGGAACAGGTGGAGAATCTTTTCCATTTAAACAGGTAAATACCCCTAGTCAAAGGCTTTCTACTATTCAGAAGCACTTCCTGTACTCCCTTAAAAATAAACCACTTCCAACTACATCAGCCATGAAGCATCCAGACCATCAGGTGGAAGGCCTTCAGGTTGGGATGTAGAAGGTGGCCATGGTCCTGAGAGACCATGTCTGTGTCTAGCAGGAGTGACAGTGGAGATCTGACCAATAAGGCTACTGAAGCTGAAAATCAGTACTGATGGGGCCATGCTGGAGCTATGAGTATAAGGTGAGCCTAGTCTTGTTTGATTTTGGGCAGGAGCGGAACCAGAGGGGAGGCATACAGCAGGCCATTTGATCATGGTAATAGGAAAGCATTTGTCAAAGAACCCAGGCTATAACCCGGCTTGGGAACAAAACTGATTACATGTTCTGTTGACCTCCGTTGCTTCTGTGGGAGTTCCCCAGAGCTGGAAAATTTATCTGGCAGTATCTGGACAAAGGAATCACTCATGGTGAATGATAAACAACCTGCTTAGGTGGCCTGCCAGAACATTCTGCATCCCTGGAAGGTGGATCCAAGTGGTGATATGGAAATCACCAAGGAGAATCGCTTCTTGGCACAACTGCATTGATCGGGCTTCTCCTTGCTTATTCACATAAAACCTGGCTGCTCTATTGTCTATTAGCACCAACAAATTATTTTGTTCAATGTGTGGAAGAAACACTATACAAGCCAAATGGACGGCTCACAATTTCCTTACATTTATATGTAGCTTTAGATCCTAGGCAGACCAAAGAGCTTGTGTCGGCAGAACACCCAAGTAATTCCCCCAAATCCAGTTCCAATGCATCTGTAACTAAGGTGAGCATCTGTTTTGGAGCAGCAAAGTGAAGTCCAACACAAACACTGGAGGGTTCTGTCCACCAGTCCATACAGGACAAGACCTGATTTGGTACTTGGACCACCATGTCCATATGATGAGAGATTGGTGAATACACCAGTACTAACCAACCTTGTAACATTCTGAAGTGCAGTCTGGCAATACTGCACTAGGTAAGTACATGCTGTCTTGTGTCCTAGATGCTTTAGGGAGTTCTGTACTGTAGTGCCACAATGTGCCTTTAAGTCTAGAGCAATGGCACACAATGTTTGAAATTGCAACCATGGCTGGAAGGCCTTGGCCTTCCTAAAATCCAGGACTACTCCAATACATTCTAATTTTTGTGTAGGCGACAGGATTGACTTATCTGGATACTGGCTGTGCTGGACAGTACCTGAGACCAGGACCAGCTTCTCACCAGCCAGTCATCTAGGCAAGTGAACATGTGAACTGTTGACCGTCATAGGAATGCTGCTACCACCACCACCAAAACACTTTGTGAACATGAGCGGCTGCACTCAAGCCAAAGAGCAGCACTGAAAATAATCATAGAATCATTGGACTGGAAGGGACCTAGAGAGGTCATCTAGTCCAGCACCCTGCACTCATGGCAGGACTAAGTATTATCTAGACCATTCCTGACAGGTGTTTGTCTAACTTACTCTTAAAAATCTCCAATGATGGAGATTCCACAACCTTCCTAGGCAATTTATTCCAGTGCTTAACCACCCTGACAGTTAGGAAGTTTTTCCTAATGTCCAACCTACACCTCCCTTGCTGCAATTTAAGCCCATTCCTTCTTGTCCTATCCTCAGTGGTTAAGAAAAACAATTCTTCGCCCTCCTCCTTGTAACAACCTTTTATGTACTTGAAAACTGTTATCAAGTACATAAAATGAAGGAGGTTTAGATTGGACATTAGGAAAAACTTCCTGTCAGGGTGGTTCTATCATGTCCCCTCTCAGTCTTCTCTTTTCCAGATTAAACAAACCCAATTTTTTCAATCTTCCCTCATAGATCATGTTTTCTAGACCTTTAACCTTTCTTTTTTGCTCTTCTCTGGACTTTCTCCAATTTGTCCACATCTTTCCTGAAATGTGGTGCCCAGAACTGGATACAATACTCCAGTTGAGGCCTAATCAGCGCAGAGTAGAGCGGAAGAATTACTTCTCGTGTCTTGCTTACAATACTCCCGCTAATACATCCCAGAATGATGTTTGCTTTTTTTGAAACAGCGTTACACTATTGACTCATATTTAGCTTGTGGTCCACTATGACCCACAGATCCCTTTCCGCAGTACTCCTTCCTAGGCAGTCCTTTCCCATTTTGTGTGTGCGCAACTGATTGTTCCTTCCTAAGTGGAGTACTTTGCATTTGTCCTTATTGAATTTCATCCTATTTACTTCAGACCATTTCTCCAGTTTGTCCAGATCATTTTGAATTTTAATCCTATCCTCCAAAGCACTTGCAACACCTCCCAGCTTGGTATCATTCGCAAACTTTATGTGTAGTCTCTAAAACTTTGATGAAGATGTCGAACAGAACCGGACCCAGAACCGATCCCTACAGGACCCCACTTGCTATGCTATTCCAGCATGACAGTGAACCACTGATAAATACTCTCTGGAAACGATTTTCCAACCAGTTATGCACCCACCTTATAGTAGCTCCATCTAGGTTGTATTTCCCTAGTTTGTTTATGGAAGGTCATGTGAGACAGTATCAAAAGCCTTACTAAGTCAAAATATACCACATCTACCACTTCCCCCCATCCACAAGGCTTGTTACCCTGTCAAAGAGAGCTATCAGGTTGGTTTGACACAATTTGTTCTTGACAAATCCATGCTGACTGTTACTTATCACCTGTGCTGGTTGCCTGTGCCGGCTGCCTGTGCCGGGAGGCTCAGGCTACAGCCTGCTACCAGCCCAGCCCGAGGGCTAGGGCCCTAGATTGTTACTTGCTGTCAGCCCTATTGCAAGCCTGTGAGCTAGAGACTACGCAGGGCGCTGCCCTTCCCAGGGGCGGGGACAAGGGGCCCAGACCATGGCTGTGTGTTTGCCTCTGTCAGACGGGCCCAGAGCTCTAGACTGCTTACGGCTCAGCCCCACTGGTGCGACCCGAGGCAGAGGACTAAACCCCAAGACAACGAGGCAGAGTGGCCTCACTTCCCACTGGAGAGCAAGGGAGCACTATATCCTGAAATTACTATACTATACTTGGCCAAAAGGAAAACTATACTGCAATATGGAAAAAACAGTTTAACCATCTACTGAGTCCAAGTGTGGGGGTATGGACGAGGACTAGGGCTTTTTCAAGAAAATTTCAGACACTCAGGCCTTGTCTACACTACCGCGGTAAGTCGACCCAAGTTAAGCTACTCCAGCTGCGTGAATAACATAGTCAGCATAGCTTAGGTCGACTTACTGCAGTGTCTACACTGCACTGCGTCGACAGGAGACACTCTCCCGTCGACTTACCTTAATCTTCTTGTTCTGGAGTACCGGAGTCGACCAGAGAGCGCTCTGCAGTCGATTTAGTGAGTCTTCACTAGACACACTAAATCAATCCCCACTGCATCGATTGCAGCAGCATCGATCCCTAGTAAGTGTAGACATGGCCAGATACTTTTACATTCCAGAAACTTAAATGGTTTTAACAGTTTGAGCTTTGCCATTTTTGAAAAGGGGAAAAAAAAAAAAAAAAAGTTAACAAGTGAATTTACCCAAGTGGAAAGAGCATTATATATACACATGCAACATTTATTTTCCTTACAGATTTAGGTGTGCAGTAACAACCTATTCCTTCTCCAACTGACTTCAAATGGTGCAGAAACAGGCCATGAACAACGTGTGGATATCTGCATCCATGAGTGTGCATGTTTCTGCACACTGAAGTAATGCACCTTAACTCACTTAACTGATTCCTGTAATCACATGAACACATTCAAATAACAGTTCTGTTTATTTGCAAGAATATTTAAAATGTGTAGTGAAGAGTGTAATTAATTCATTTGTAGCTTTCAGAATTGAATGGGAAGGTTAGCAGATGACAGAAGGAGGGCACCAGTTAGCTATAGTCGAAACATCATCTGCTTTCATTGTTTTTCCTTTCGTAGCAGTAGAGCTGCTAGCACAGAACTAACAGACATATTCACTGCCTTACAAAGTAATAAATGCTTTTTAAAAATTAAAAATAGTTTAAAATCAATTTCTTACGCACAGCACTCTTTGGGGGACAAGAACTGTGTTTTATATGATGTCTGGAATGTGCCTGGTGACATTGGAGGCACTACCATAATAGAAATCAATGCATAAATACCACCACACTACAGCAAGTCTATGGTACAAGAGCTGATATCACATCATTAACATCTAATACACCACAACAGGGTTGATCAAACTGACATGTGTGGGTGAGATTTGGCTCACCACTTTGTTAAATATGGTCTGCCTGCTGGAAGTCTGAGCAGTTTTTCTGACACATGCATTCCTTCTCCATATGCTCCCTCTGCATGACTGCTGTTAGTGTGTAAGCACATGGGAAAAGCAATGAGAGGGGGGGGGGGGGGGGAGAGAACAGAAAAATCAAAAACAAAAAAGAGCCTATGCTCCACCCCAGGTCTAGCCAAACAGCCATAATTTGACCAGTTCCACTGTCATGTATTAGAGGTATCATCAGCCCAGGAGAACACTGAACTCGGGGCCTGGCAGGTAAAAAAAAGGAACTGGTTTTAAATAATTTACATTTTAAAAAAAATATTTGCAATTTGTAAGGTTACATGAGAAGTTTCCTAATGACACAGTCTGAAGATAGAGTTTTTTTTACCAGTAACTATTGGTTTTTAAGAGTGTAATCTATACATAGAGCAGCGGCACCCAGGAGCCGGCAAACAGGGCTGCTAACAGGGGAGTTTGAGTGGGAGTTTGCAGGGGGAGGTGGACGGGGAGGCAGGAGGGCGCGGTGTCCTGTGTGCTGTGTTCCCCCAGGTGCAGTGGGCAGAGACCACAGCAGCCATGAGCCAAGCAGCGGGGGACACAATGCAGATGATTGCATGTGGCAGCTGCGGTATGTACATGGTCCTAGCGGGGGTGCCTGGCCAGAGGTACGTCTGCATGAAATGCCGCCTAATAGAGCTGCTGGAAGAAAAGATCCGAGGTTTGGAGATTCAGGTAGAGACCCTGATAGAGTTTAGAAGGGGGTTTGAGCAGCTAATGGAGCAAAGGCAAGGGGTGGCTGAAGGGGAATGCTCAGGGGTACAGATGGAAGCAGGGGCCAGGGTCTGTGAGGGGGGAATGTCGGGGGGAGAACAAGCGCAGTGGAAGCATGTGACCGTGAGAAGCAGGCCAAGGAAAAGGAGGGTCAGTGAAGGAGAAATAGAGCTCAGAAACAGGTTTGGGTGTTTGGATAACGAGGAAGGGGTGCAGCAGATGGTCACTGAAGGGGGAAGGGTGAGGAAGAAGAGAAGAGCGGCTAGTCCCATAGAAAGAGGGGAGGAGTTGATGGAGACAGCACCAAATCTGGGCCCCGGGACAGTACAGGGTGGCATAAGAGAGACTATAAGGGAAAATAGGAACAGACAGGGGTTGCGACTAGAGGGAACAGGGGATAGATTAGTAGATCGCACTGTCACCAGGCAAAGGCAGGTTTATGTGATTGGGGACTCCTTACTGAGGAGGTTAGACAGGCCTGTGACCAGGGCGGACCCAGAGAACAGAAGGGTGTGCTGTCTGCCGGGCGCTAAGATACAGGATGTGGACCTGCGGTTGAAAAGGATCCTAAAAGGAGCAGGTAAGAACCCCTTGATCATCCTTCACGTAGGAACGAATGACACGGCTAGGTTCTCGCTAGAGAGAATCAAGGGAGATTATGCCAGGCTGGGGAAGACACTTAAGGAAATCGAGGCTCAGATCATTTTCAGTGGGATTCTGCCTGTTCCTAGAGAAGGGCAGCAAAGGGCTGACAGGATTGTGATGATAAATAGTTGGCTAAGGGAGTGGTGCTATAAGGAGGGCTTTGGGATGTATGGCCACTGGGAGGCTTTCAGGGACAGGCAACTGTTCTCACGGGATGGACTTCACCTAAGTAGGGAAGGAAATAGACTTCTGGGAGGGAGGCTGGCTCATCTCATCAAGAGAGCTTTAAACTAGGAATTCAGGGGAGACGGTTGGGAGATGTCCAGTTACTCTCCACGCCAAATTACAACACTGAGAAGGAGGGTGACGAGACAAGAACAGACATAGCCGGGGGGAAGAGATTGGACATAAGGAAGACGGGGGGGATGGATACTAGACTAATAGGTCATACTGGCTGTACAGTGTCCGTACCAAATAGGATAACAAATGGGAGGGAGGCTAAACGGCATAAATTAAGATGTTTATACACCAATGCGAGAAGCCTAGGTAACGAAATGGAGGAATTGGAGCTCCTGGTCCGAGAAATGAGACCGGATATCGTAGGAATAACCGAAACGTGGTGGAACGGTAGTCATGACTGGAGTACAGGTATGGAAGGGTATGTGCTGTTTAGGAACGACCGGAACAAAGGTAAAGGTGGGGGAGTAGCATTGTATGTCAATAATGAGGTAAACTGTAAAGAAATAATAAGTGATGGAATGGATAAGACGGAGTCTGTCTGGGCAATACTCACATTGGGTAAAAAAACTACAAGAGCCTCCCCTGGGATAGTGCTTGGAGTGTGCTATAGACCGCCGGGATCTAGCCTGGATATGGACAGGGAACTCTTTAATGTTTTTAGGGAAGTAAATACTAATAGGAACTGTGTAATCATGGGAGACTTTAACTTCCCGGATATAGATTGGGGAACAAATGATAGTAACAATAATAGGGCTCAGATTTTCCTAGACATGCTAGCTGATGAATTCCTTCATCAAGTAGTTGCTGAACCGACGAGGGGGGATGCCATTTTAGATTTGGTTTTGGTGAGTAGTGAGGACCTCATTGAGGAAATGGTTGTAGGGGACAACCTTGGCTCGAGTGATCATGAGCTAATTCGGTTTAAACTAAATGGAAGGATTAACAAAATTAAATCGGAGACTAAGGTTTACGATTTCAAAAGGGCTAACTTTAATAAATTAAGGCGACTAGTTAGGGAAGTAGATTGGACTAACATATTTATGGATCTAAAGGCGGAAGGCGCCTGGGATTATTTCAAGTTGAAGTTGCAGGAGCTGTCAGAGGCCTGTATCCCGAGAAAGGGAAAACGGATCGTAGGCAGGAGATTTAGACCGAGCTGGATGAACGAGCGTATCAGAGGGGTGATTAAGAAAAAGCAGAAAGCGTACAAAGAGTGGAAGAGGGGAGGGATCAGCAAAGAAACCTACCTTATTGAGGTCAGAGCATGTAGAGATGGAGTGAGAAAGGCCAAAAGCGGTGTAGAGTTGGACCTTGCGAGGGGAATTAAAACCAATAGTAAGAGGTTTTATAGCCATATAAATAGGAAGAAAACAAAGAAAGAAGAAGTGGGACCGCTGAAGACTGTAGATGGAGTGGAGATTAAGGATAATCTAGGCATGGCACAATGTTTAAACGAATATTTTGCATCGGTCTTTAATGAGGCTAATGAAGGGTTTAGGAATAGAGACAGCGTGACAGAGGGGAATAAAGGAGGGGGGGGTTGACATTACAGTACCCGAGGTAGAAGCCAAACTCGAACAGCTTAACGGGACTAAATCGGGCGGACCGGATGATCTTCATCCGAGAATATTAAAGGAACTGGCGAGAGAAATTGCAAGCCCGTTAGCGATAATTTTTAATGAATCTGTAAACTCGGGGGTGGTACCGTTGGACTGGAGAATAGCTAATGTGGTTCCTATTTTCAAGAAGGGGAAAAAAAGTGACCCAGGTAACTACAGGCCTGTTAGTTTAACATCTGTAATAGGCAAGGTCTTGGAAAAAATTTTGAAGGAGAAAGTGGTTAAGGACCTTGAGGTCAATGGCAATTGGGACAAATTACAACATGGTTTTACGAAAGGCAGATCGTGCCAAACCAACCTGATCTCCTTCTTTGAGAAAGTAACAGATTTTTTAGATAAAGGAAATGCGGTGGATCTAATATACCTCGATTTCAGTAAAGCGTTTGATACGGTACCGCATGAGGAATTATTGGTTAAATTGGAAAAGATGGGGATCGATATGAAAATCCAGGGGTGGATAAAGAACTGGTTAAAGGGGAGACTGCAGCGGGTCGTACTGAAAGGTGAACTGTCAGGTTGGAGGGAGGTGACCAGTGGAGTTCCTCAAGGTTCGGTTTTGGGTCCGATTTTATTTAATCTATTTATTACTGACCTCGGAACCGAATGTAGAAGTGGGCTGATAAAGTTTGCGGATGACACAAAGTTGGGAGGTATTGCCAATTCGGAGAAGGATCGGGATATCCTGCAGGGAGACTTGGATGACCTGGAGTAATAGTAATAGGATGAAATTTAATAGTGAGAAGTGTAAGGTGATGCATTTAGGGATGACTAACAAGAATTTTAGTTATAAGCTAGGGACGCATCGGTTGGAAGTAACGGAGGAGGAGAAGGACCTCGGAGTCCTGGTTGATCGCAGGATGACTATGAGTCGGCAATGCGACATGGCCGTGAAAAAAGCTAATGCGGTCTTGGGATGCATTAGGCGAGGTATTTCTAGTAGGGATAAGGAGGTGCTGCTTCCATTATACAAGGCGCTGGTGAGACCTCATTTGGAGTACTGTGTGCAGTTCTGGTCTCCCATGTTTAAGAAGGATGAACTCAAACTGGAACGGGTACAGAGAAGGGCTGCTAGGATGATCCGAGGAATGGAAAACCTGTCGTATGAAAGGAGACTCGAGGAGCTCGGTTTGTTTACCCTAACCAAAAGGAGGCTGAGGGGGGATATGATTGCTCTCTTTAAATATATCAGAGGGATAAATACCAGGGAGGGAGAGGAATTATTTCAGCTTAGTACTAATGTGGACACGAGAACAAATGGATATAAACTGGCCGTCGGGAAGTTTAGGCTTGAAATTAGAAGACGGTTTCTAACCGTCAGAGAGGTGAAGTTCTGGAATAGCCTTCCGAGGGAAACGGTGGGGGCGAAAGACCTCTCTGTCTTTAAGATTAAGCTTGATAAATTTATGGAGGGGATGGTTTGATGGGATAATGTGATTTTAGTCAATAAGTCAATAACGTGCCATCGCTGGTAATTAGTATCAATGGTCAATGTGGGTCTGGCTGGAGAATCTTGCCCGCATGCTCGGGGTTCTGCTGATCGCCATATTTGGGGTCGGGAAGGAAGTTTCCTCCAGGGTAGATTGGCAGAGGCCCTGGAGGTTTTTCGCCTTCCTCCGCAGCATGGGGCAGGGGTCGCTTGCTGGAGGATTCTCTGCGACTTAAAGTCTTTAAATCATGATTTGGGGACTTCAACAGCTGAGTCATGGGAGAGAATTATTCGAGGAGTGGGTGGGTCAGATTTTGTGGCCTGCATCATGCGGGAGGTCAGACTAGATGATCATAATGGTCCCTTCTGACCTTAAAGTCTATGAGTCTAAGTGTGCTGCTTGCCAGGAGCTAGGTTTCACAATGTGACGGAGAGACTGCTGAGACTCATCAAGCCCTCGGATTGCTACACCTTCCTGCTTCTCCACATGGGCACCAATGATACTGCCAAGAATGACCTTGAGCGGATCACTGCAGACTACATGGCTCTGGGAAGAAGGATAAAGGAGCTTGAGGCGCAAGTGGTGTTCTCGTCCATCCTCCCTGTGGAAGGAAAAGGCCCGGGTAGAGACCATCAAATCGTGGAAGTCAATGAATGGCTATGCAGGTGGTGTCAGAAAGAAGGCTTTGGATTCTTTGACCATGGGACGGTGTTCCAAGAAGAAGGAGTGCTAGGCAGAGACGGACTCCACTTAACGAGGAGAGGGAAGAGCATCTTCACAAGCAGGCTGCCTAACCTAGTGAGGAGGACTTTAAACTAGGTTCACCGGGGGAAGGAGACCAAAGCCCTGAGGTAAGTGGGGAAGTGAGATGCTGGGAGGAAGCACAAGCAGGAGAGCGCAAGAGGGGAGAACTCCTGCCTCATATTGAGAAAACAGGACGATCAGCAAGTTATCTTAAGTGCCTATAAACAAATGCAAGAAGCCTGGAAAACAAGCAGGGAGAACTGGAAGTCCTGGCACAGTCAAGGAATTATCATGTGATTGGAATAACAGAGACCTGGTGGGATAAATCACATGACTGGAGTACTGTCATGGATGGATAGGCAGGGCAGAAAAGGTGGAGGAGTTGCATTGTATGTAAGAGAGCAGTAGGACTGCTCAGAGCTCCAGTATGAAACTGCAGAAAAACCTGAGTGTCTCTGGATTAAGTTTAGAAGTGTGAGCAACAAAGGTGATGTCGTGGTGGGAGTCTGCTATAGACCACCAGACCAGGGGGATGAGGTGGACGAGGCTTTCTTCCGGCAACTAACAGAAGTTACTAGATCACAGGCAGGGCTGGCTTTAGGCCGATTCGGCTGAATCGGGCCCCGCACCTAAGAGGGCCCCGCAGCTGTCCACCCCGCCCCCGCCCCCAGCTCACTTCCCCATCCTCCCCTCCCCTGAACACTCCCCGCCCCCCTGCTCCTCCCCCTCCCCTGCTTCCCGCGAATCAGATGTTCGCGGGAAGTCTGAAAAGAAGCAGGGGCAGGCGGCCAGCAGCAGGTAAGCTGGGGCGGGGGGGGGGGCGCGAGGAGGGCTCCGGGGGGGCGCGGCGCGGCCCAGTCTGGCCCTGGCCGAGCACCCCCAGCCCCAGCCCCAGCGGCTCTGGCTCCAGCCCGGCTCGGGGCCCCGGGCACCAGCTCCGGTTCCGGCCGAGCGCGCTGGCGCTGGCCCCGGCCCCGGCCCCGCGGCGCCGGCCCAAGCGGCTCCGGCCCGGCCCTGGCGCCGGCTGAGCACCCCCGACCCCGGCCGAGCACCCCTGGCCCGGCTCGGGCCCCAGCCGAGCGGCTCTGGCTGCGGCCCGGCCCGGCCCAGGCCCCGGGGCACCGGCCCCGGTTCCGCCCGAGCACCCACGGCCCGGCCCCGCGGTTCCGGCCCCGGCTGAGCACCCCTGGACCGAGCGGCTCCGGCCCCGGCGGCTCTGGCTCGGGCCACCGGCCCCGGCCAAGCAACTCCGGCCCGGCCCCGGCCGAGCAGTGCCAGCCGAGCACCCCGGGACCTGGCCCCAGCGGCCCCGGCCCAGACCCAGACCCAAACCGCGCGACCCCGGCCGGAGGAATCGGGCCCCGCTCTTGCCAAGGCCGGCCCTGATCACAGGCCCTGGTTCTCATGGGGGACTTCAATCACCCCAATATCTGCTGGGAGAGCAATACAACGGTGCACAGACAATCCAGGAAGTTTTTGGAAAGTGTAGGGGACAATTTCCTCGTGCAAGTGCTGGAGGAACCAACTAGGGGCAGAGCTTTTCTTGACCTGCTGCTCACAAACAGGGAAGCATTAGTAGGGGAAGCAAACGTGGATGAGAACCTGGGAGGCAGTAAACATGAGATGGTCGAGTTCAGGATCCTGACACAAGGAAGAAAATACGGACCCTGGACTTCAGAACAGGGCTTTGGAGCGGAGCCCGGAGCTGGAGCATGGAGCAGCTCCAAAGCAGTGGAGCAGCAGGTTTTTGCCTGGAGCTGGAGCACAGCTCCAAAGCCCTGCTTCAGGAAAGCAGACTTTGACTCCCTCAGGGAACTGATGGGCAGGATCCCCTGGGAGAATAACATGAGGGGGAAAGGAGTCCAGGAGAACTGGCTGTATTTTAAAGAATCCTTATTGAGCTTGCAGGAACAAACCATCCCGATGTGTAGAAAGAATAGTAAATATGGCAGGCGACCAGCTTGGCTTAACAGTGAAATCCTTGCTGATCTTAAACACAAAAAAGAAGCTTACAAGAAGTGGAAGATTGGACAAATGACCAGGGAGGAGTATAAAAATATTGCTCGGGCATGCAGGAGTGAAATCAGGAAGGCCAAATCACACTTGGAGTTGCAGCTAGCAAGAGATGTTAAGAGTAACAAGAAGGGTTTCTTCAGGTATGTTAGCAACAAGGTGGTGGTCAAGGAAAGTGTGGGCCCCTTACTGAATGAGGGAGGCAACCTAGTGACAGAGGATGTGGAAAAAGCTAATGTACTCAATGCTTTTTTTGCCTCTGTCTTCACGAACAAGGTCAGCTCCCAGACTACTGCACTGGGCAGCACAGCATGGGGAGGAGGTGACCAGCCCTCTGTGGAGAAAGAAGTGGTTCAGGACTATTAAGAAAAGCTGGACGAGCACAAGTCCATGGGGCCGGATGCGCTGCATCCGAGGGTGCTAAAGGAGTTAGCGGATGAGATTGCAGAGTCACTGGCCATTATCTTTGAAAACTCATGGCAATCGGGGGAGGTCCCAGATGACTGGAAAAAGGCTAATGTAGTGCCCATCTTTAAAAAAGGGAAGGAGGAGGATCCGGGGAACTACAGGCCAGTCAGCCTCACCTCAGACCCTGGAAAAATCATGGAGCAGGTCCTCAAGGAATCAATTCTGATGCACTTAGAGGAGAGGAAAGTGATCAGGAACAGTCAGCATGGATTCACCAAGGGCAAGTCATGCCTGACTAACCTAATTGCCTTCTATGATGAGATAACTGGCTCTGTGGTTGATGGGAAAGCAGTGGACGTGTTATTCCTTGACTTTAGCAAAGCTTTTGATACAGTCTCCCACAGTATTCTTGCTGGCAAGTTAAAGAAGTATGGGCTGAGTGAATGGACTATAAGGTGGATAGAAAGCTGGCTAGATCGTCGGGCTCGACGGGTAGTGATCAATGGCTCCATGTCTAGTTGGCAGCCGGTATCAAGCAGAGTGCCCCAAGGGTCGGTCCTGGGGCCGGTTTTGTTCAATATCTTCATTAATGATCTGGAGGATGGTGTGGACTGCACCCTCAGCAAGTTTACAAATGACACTAAACTGGGAGGTGTGGTAGATACGCTGGAGGGTAGGGATAGAATTCAGAGGGATTTAGACAAATTAGAGGATTGGGCCAAAAGAAATCTGATGAGGTTCAACAAGGACAAGTGCAGAGTCCTGCACTTAGAATGGAAGAATCCCATGCACTGCTATAGACTAGGGACCGAATGGCTAGGCAGCAGTCCTGAAGAAAAGGACCTAGGGGGTACAGCGGACGAGAAGCTGGATATGAGTCAACAGTGTGCCCTTGTTGCCAAGAAGGCTAACGACATTTTGGGCTGTATAAGTAGGGGCATTGCCAGCAGATCGAGGGATGTGATCATTCCCCTCTATTTGGCATTGCTGAGGCCTCATCTGGAGTACTGTGTCCAGTTTTGGGCCCCACACTACAAGAAGGAAAAATTAGAAAGAGTCCAGCGGAGGGCAACAAAAATGATTAAGGAGCTGGAGCACATGACTTATGAGGAGAGGCTGAGGGAACTGGGATTGTTTAGTCTGCAGAAGAGAAGAATATGGGGGGATTTGACAGATGCTTTCAACTACCTGAAAGGGGGTTCCAAAGAGGATGGATCTAGACTGTTCTCAGTGGTAGCAGATGGGGGAGGTTTAGGTTGGATATTAGGAAAAACTTTTTCACTAGGAGGGGGGTATATCACAGTTACAGTGTAAAAGGAACCTGTCTGTGGACCAAAGTCTAGATACAGACACGAATGCATGAATGCCCTGATGTATGAAACAATCATGTCAGGATAGCAAAAACACTGTGCTGCTTAAATAGGAAATAATCTTGTGGATACCCCTGATTAGTTGGACTAATAATACAGGGTTGGAGCTAGTCCTGTAGAAAGAGGCAATATGATACCAATGTCACCATGTAGATAACAATTTTCATGTGCTGAGCGACCAAGGAATAGCACTACAAACCAACAATTCCGAGCAACCAGTGTTTTCAATCTCAGTTGAGAATCCCAAATTTACAAGTTGAAGTGCTTTCGCACTGGGCATTGTCACTACCTGCAGATTCAAGCTCAGGTAAATTTACAACAACATGAAAACATTTCTGAGCTGCACCTGAAACAAATAGCCTGTAATGTTCAAACTGAGGAGGAAAATCTAAAGTATTTCTGGCACTGCAGTAGAATAAGCTCCAGGACTAAAGTATCAGAAACGTGGCATCCGAAGGCCCAATTCAACCTGAATTGAGTCATTTGCTACCAAGGCAGTGTGGTCCCAGCAGTGGCTGCCAAAATTTCTTTTTTTATTATTGATGTATTTATTTGTTTTAAACTGTTGCTCCTTGAAGTTTGGGGGATATCAGTATATAATTGATTATACATAAATAGGACAAGCATTCAGACCCAGTGATCCACCATCACAATAGTAGAGTGGACTTTAGGGAAGCTCTTTATAGCCTGTCTTCCAAAACAAAGCATTGAAACTAGAATTGAAACCTAGATGTCTCTAGGCAGTAACAGCCTTGGACAGTTTCAAAATCAGGCCATCAGCACCAGCTTTGCGGTCTGAATCACTTTCAGAACCAATAAGTGGTGTGACACTGAAGGAGACATCATAGGCACTGGAGCTACCTCAGTCTCAGAATGGGAAAAGTTTTTTCAAGATTTCAGAACCACGGATGTCTTGGCATTCAAGAACACCTTGTTTAGGGAACCCAGTTGAAGAATTTTGTAGCTGACTAAGGCCATTCTGGGTCCTCCTCAGAACTGTCAGCCTGAAAATTGGTCAGTTCTACTGATTTCATCTGGAGAGACTCCCACAAAAGGAATGCCTAGAGCCTCAGTCAACTATGACTGAGGACTCGGATTAAACCACCATCTCTGAACAGAGTTTAACATGCAACTAAGCATCTGACCACTGGAGAAATTCTGGGGCACAATGCCAACATTTAGGGGTGCCAACTCAGTAGACTCCAAATGATCAGGAGACTATGGTGCCACCTATAAAAACCCAAAATCAATGGTGCCAGGTTCTCAGAACCAGACTCAGTCCATCTGTGAACCACTTATGTTAGACAGTGTCACAGCATCAGATTCTCCTGATCCTGTGTTGCTGGATACTCAATATTGGACTGCTCAATATAGAGTTGACGGTGCCAGAAAATCAAGGGTGCTGGATATTTGGACTCAAACTCAGCTACCCATGACAAATCAGGCAACCTTGGTGATGCTGAAATAAGGTATAACACCCTTTTAATAAGTGGCACATCAGATTGGATCCAGTGCCAGCACAACTGACCTATGACTTGGGCAAATCCACCAACCTGGGTATCATTGATATGAGGCACTAAATCACTTTAACAAATGGTTTACCCACGATAACAGAGGTGGAGCCTAGGCACTGAGTTATGTTGACTCAGATGGATCTTATGGCCATTTCAGTCGGATACACGAAGTCAACTAAGGTCGACTTTAGTGCCACTTATACTCAGCGCCACGCCACGTCAAGAAACTGGCTCACCGGAGTAAATTGTGCCAGATCCACGGCACTTGACTCAGTGGACCCAAAAGGATCTGGGGACCTAACTCCAGTTATACTGATACTGATCCACTTCAAGCACATGGTATATCTGCCAACAGTATCAAAATCTTGGCACCAGATTCCGACAACACAGACGGTAGTGGGAATGATACTACCATGGACAACATGCAGTGTAAATGTAGCCACATCGGTCCCAGAATATTAGAGAGACTAGGTGGGTGAGGTAACACATTTACTGTACCAACTTTTGTTGGTGAGAGAGACAAGTTTTCAACCCAGACAGAGCTCTGTGTGGCTTGAAAGCTTGTCTCTCTCATCAACAGAAGTTGGTCCAAAAAAAAGATATTACTTCACCAACCCTGTCTCTCTATTTCATCCAGTGGGTCCATGGCACTGGATAATAGCCATTGGATGGATCTGGGGATACCCATAGTGTTGGAATCTCAGCCCTGAACAAGGTCAACCTCAGTGTCATATCAGCAATGATGGAATGTCAGCACCAAATGACGTCACCCCAAAGGGGTCCGGAAACCTCAGTGCCAAGTCAACTGCCAGAATTTCAGTGCAAGGCCCAGTCAGGTAAGAAAGGGAGAAGGACATAATTAAGCCAGGCACAGAGCCACTTAGGCTAGCAGATGTCCAGAGTTGATGCTGGACTTACATATTTCCAGATTTAGTTGACTGGGCCTACGAAGTCCTGTCCCACCCCACAATAATCAATAGGGGCGCAAGAGGCATCCTTCCCACTTCTCTGGACTGCTCAGACTCAGCCATGCCAGACTCACACCTTCTTTGTTATTCTAAATAAAGAAACTGTATGAAATGACCAACAATCTATCTAACTAAACTGAAAATGGTCCATGAAAAGGCAGAAGGAGGCAGGAAAATAAAAAACGACAGAAATTATAAGGACACTATATGCAATCCAAGTTCACTGCACCTTCAGTAGTTTAAGAAGGAATTAAAGGGAGGTTGGGGCCACTTGCTCTTTTATACCCTCAGAACCCTCCACCAGGGGAGGGAGAAAGGGGGCAAGTGGACCCCAGTGGACACTGTTCTCCAGAAGATTCCACAGCTCAACACCAGAAGGCATTCAAAGAACAGTACCTCTCCCCATATGCAGAGAAGGGGGTAATAAAGGTGGACTGGTTATGACTGCTCTCTAATGGGAACATTATTAAGCACACAAGCTTACCAAAAATGGAAAGCATTTTTTAACCATCATTGCCATAGCACAATAAATGATAATTAATTTAATTCATAAGTTATATTATCAACTACAGAATTCTAAAATATTTTTTCCATAGATCAGTATTGTGCACATGCCTTGAAAGAAATTACGCTCAGGATCTCAGGTGGGGCTCAAGGTGTTACAACAACATAAACCACCACCACCTCTACATTTCAAATTATGCTCTACACTTTTATTAAAAAGGAAATACATACACTTTTGTTTCGTAGTCCTTCCAAGCCTTATCAAAAGGTTTTTTCAGATCCTGTCAACATAGGAAAAAGACATTAAACATGGCTAAGTATTTGCTACAAAAACACAGTAGATCTAATCACCCAGGCCCAGGCACTGTTGTGGGTGCTTAGTACAGGACTGACAGGGAACAAGGAGCCCTTCCTCCTCCCCCTTTGTGCAGCTCGCATAAGAGCTGGGAAAAAAGAGCTCAGGTGTGTGTAAGGACTGCTTCCTAACTACTACTCCAGGAGTGCATAGCTGCATGCAAGTGTGCATGGGGAACAGATTATGGTGCATCCTTAAAAAAAAAAAAAAAAAAAAAAAAAAACACGTGGCAGTGTGC
The DNA here is from genome assembly GCF_028017835.1 of Emys orbicularis. Taxonomy (NCBI): domain Eukaryota; kingdom Metazoa; phylum Chordata; order Testudines; family Emydidae; genus Emys; species Emys orbicularis. Next base: position 33,999,444 of record NC_088685.1, read on the forward strand.
ATGCTCCCCCTGCACACTGCATAGCTCAGAAAGGCATTTGGCCTCTAAAACTGCCCTTGAGGCAATTCAGCTCTACACCACCTGAAAGTCTTTGCCTAAATGGTACAATCAAGTCTTTAGTAAAGACTTAGTCATTTGACTTCAGTGGGAATAGGATTGGGCCCTACTGGCCCAAATCCTGCAGCCTAACTCAGATGCAGAATTTCCCTGGACTTCAAAAAGAGCAAACTAGAGGATTTGGCTCTGAGCACAAGATAACTTGGATAAGTGCTTATTTTTACAAGGCATTCAATTGTTTTATTAGCATCTAATGTGCTCGGTGATTGAAGTTTTATTACATGATTAGAGAGATCAGCCCACTATAGATCAAACAATATTACTAACTACCAAAATTAGAAAAAAACTGATAATACATAGCAGGAACCACACATTTCCTTAAAACAATTATTTATGAAATCCATATTCATAATTATTCACTTAAGCCACAGACCAAGGCGACAGCATTGTAAAGACTGAGGGCCCAGTCCTCCAAATTACTTAGCATCAATGACACTACTCATATGAGTAATGCTACTCCTTTGCATAAATGTTTGGAGGACTGCTTAGGAAACCATCAGCATAGCACTATAGAACAAAGACAATATTTTCTTTTTTACTCTGCTGCATTTCTACTTCCTCCTTTTTTTACCTGTTTATAACATTAACAGAACCAACGTATACAGCAGAGTGGATTGTAATAAACTAATTTTGCACTTGAACAAACACCAAATCAAAGGTGAGGCATGAAAAAGCAATGTACTGCTTTGTACAGTGTGCTGCTATGCACAGTATCCTGAATTATATGAATCCTGTGTCTCATTTGTTTGTGCAGGTTAGTTGTGAAAATAAAAATCAAATGATTTCATCTTGTTAAACATACCCAAATATTACACTGAAATGGAATGGTCTCAGGCAGTCAAGAATACAGGGATACAAGAAAGTCTCTTGTCCCCACATTAACGCCCTGATTCTGCAACATGCTTAACTTTATGTACTGTGAGTAGTTCCATTGTCAGTTGGACCGACTACACACAATGCGTAAGGTTAAAACATTTGCTAAGTCTTTGCAGGATTGGGACCTCGGATCTCTTTCCCAATTCAGTTATGAAAGAAGGAAAACAAAAATATGCTGCAGTTATTGACCTGTAGTGCAGGAACGGGTTAGAAAGAGGGAAAAGTTGAGATAACTAGAAGGAGGCTAAAGGGTCTAACCATTTTTGTCTGTTTTTTTTAAAAGAAGCATTTTACCTTTCTGCAGTTTACAGCCTATTTTGTAGGATTTTTGTTCTGTTTTTTCCCCCTTTAATGTAAAAATTTCAGAACAATTGCTTCCAGTTGCTTCCTCATTGTTCACGAATAACCAGACCCTAAGCTAAAAAAAACTCCTAGGCCATTGGCTTAGAAATTTGTTACAAAAAACTCATCAGCATTAGGGTTCTAAGTTTATTCAACTCAGGACACAGTTATTACTTCAGGCAGGACGCATCCAGAGTTTAAATTCTATATTTATTCATGCTAAACAAAAAGTTTCACCTACTCAAGTGTAAAGCTCCAAATAAATTTACAATGCTATATAATGTTCATAGTAATCCTTTTAAATTAAACACAAGTTCTTAAGCATCTCTCCCCACGTATTTTATCTGAGCTCTGTGCAATCCTTGCAATCTTCTACCATAGCTTCAAGATTATTACACCTTCTGAAGGAACTTTGTCCTTTGGTTTTGTAATTAACTACACACTGTACTATAGCTAAGCCACAAGGGCAAAGAAGTAACTCAGTTCACAGCTGATGTCAAGGGCATTCCTTAGTTACCAGGTAGTGAAGTAGTATACTAGCATATGGGGGTAGCTGTGTTAGCCTGTATCCATGAAAACAAGGAGTCCGGTGGCACCTTAAAAACTAACAGATTTATTTGGGCATAAGCTTTCGTGGGTAAACAACCTCACTTCTTCAGATGCATGGAGTGAAATACATACTAGCATATGTATTTTTTCAACTAAAATTAAATTGGTACATTAGCCATATATATTTGTACCAAAAAAAACTTTATAAAAACAGAAATAAATGATTACCATACCCCTTTCACTCCTTTTAGGTCTCCCTTAAGCAAACTGTCCAATGGGAAAGTGATTATGTTGTTCATATTCTGAATCTGTAACAAAAATTTAAATTACGCTTTAGTTAAAGATTTTTAACATACTATAATGAAAAAATGTACATTCCTTGGCTTCACTCAAATATTTGAAAAGTTTTAATTTCTCTTCCTAATACTGTTTAGTAAGTATTTATTAGTACAACCAATAATCGAAGATACATGCAATATGACAACCTTAGAATGCATATCTGCGAACACTACCAAACATACAAAGTGTCTGCAGCTGGGATGGCAGTAAGCACAACATCCAGTAGAGATTGCAAAATGAGTCCATTAATTTCTGCACTATCTGCTTTTTGTCTGTTTAAATTATAATATTAATATAATTTTTTCTATGTTTAATATATTTCAGCCTATTATTGCTGATCATCTATTTTCCAATCTCTTAAACCACATCAGTATAGACTTATGTGTATGCTTAACTTTAAGTACAGGAGCAGTCCCACTGAACTCAATGGAACTACTTAATACATATAATCAAACATACATATCAAATCTTTGCAGGACCAAGACCTTACAGATTATCAATTTAACATGAGAGACTGCCACCCTTACTCATGTTGATTAGTGCCTTTTGCTGCAGTAATTCCTATTTATATTGCTGGGAATACTAAGAGTAAGGTACTATCCAACATAAAGGAGGCAGAATCTAGCCCTTTGAAGACTGCTGTTTGGATATATAATATACGTAACATGCATTCTTAAAGGGGTAGGTTTTCAAGGAAGTATGCAAGAACTATTTATTTTTAAACAGAAAAAATATTAATTTTGGAAAAGGTACTAAAGATTTTATGATGACATAACATTTAAGAATAAGCAAAATATCACAGGGGAAAAAATCATTTCATTTAGAAAGAAAGGAGAAAAGACAGCACAATTTTGGATTTAAATACAATATCTTTAGCCACATTCACATAACATTTTGATTAAACAAAATAACTAAAGCAAGAAATAATGCTGTATGACCATGGGTAGCAGATACCAGTAAATCTCTATAAAGTGTTTCATCTCATCATATGATTCAGGCACAATGTTCAAGCTGTGGGCACTATGTTAAATTTTAACTTAGTACAAATATACACATTGCATTGAGAGTAAGAGATGGTGTAACAGAACTGCATCAATGAAAAAGATTAATTTATGTTAACATATGAAGAATTTTTTTAAGGGAAGATTTCCCCACCCCATCCTCCACCCACAGAAACCAGGCAACGCACAGAAAATTGTACAATGGGTGGGATTTTCAAAAGTGCTCAGTGTATACAAAGAACTTTATATCACCTAATATCAAATCCTACAGTCACTTAAGCAGTGCTAACAATCTCTCAAGAGAGTCCCATCTAGTTTTCCGCAGCCAGAAAGAGGAAGATGCAAACAGGAACCTCAAGAAAGGAGTCTGAAGCAGTATAATTGCAGAGAATGGATTCATTTCCAGCCCAGAACAGTACATATCAAGAGTTACCATCTAATGGCTCTTCGGTGGCTTAAGTGAAATGATCTCAGCGGTCCCAATACTATCCTCAGAGGGCAGCTATGCATGTAAAAAAAAAAAAAAAAAAAAAAAAAAAAACCATCATCATCGACACACTTGGCACTTACTGATATAAGCCTCAGAAGAGAGGCCAAAGAGTAATTAGGCCTGGAGATCTGACTATACCTTCAAGCCTAAAGATAGTTTCTTCACGGGGGGGATGAGGTACATTGGTGGCAACACATACATTTTCACTTGACCAATCACATTGCATCTTTTCTGTGGATAGAGGTCATTTAGTCTCTGACTCAGAAGCGGTCTCTTTTTATGTGAATTAATTTCACATGGAACATAAAAATTGGTAGCAGTAATGTTTTTACATGATTAAGGACACAGTGCTGAAAGTGATTTGTCTGCTCCACACTGACTGCTAAGTCATGCTTAGCATTCCAACATCTACACATCAACATAATTGTGTTCAAACATGACGAAAGGGGAGGCTACTTACCTGTAAACTGGATGTCCTTGAAGATGTGTGGTCCCTATCTATGTTCCACTGAGAGTTATACATGCACACCATGTATTCGGAGCTGGAGAATTTGAAAGTTGCGTCCGTTGGTCCAACTGCCTCTCCAGTTCCTTCTCCACCATGAATCAGATAAGATCGAAAGCAGAGGAGAGGGAGAGCAGGTAGTGGAATACAGATAGGGATCACACATATTGAAGAACTTCCAGTTACAGGTAAGTAACCTCCCATTCTTCTTCAAGAGATGGTCCCTACTGTATTCTACTTCAGGTGACTGACAAAAAGTACCTAAGTAGGATGAGGGTGCGAGCATATAGATGGTAGGGCTGAGCAGAGTACCACAATCCTAAATGTGGCATCAGCAGAAGAGTCCTGGCACCAGGGCATGTCTGGCAAATGCGTGAATAGAGCCTCATGTGGCAGCTTTACAGATATCCAGGAGAAGTACCTCCTGAAGAAATGCCACAGTTGTTGCTTGCTCTCTGGCGGAATGACTCTTATACAATGGCAGATGGGAGAGGAGGTTCAACAGCTGATAGAGTAGAATGCAAACACAGATCCATTTGGAGATTCTCTGGGTGGAGATGACATGCCTTTGACTCTTTCTGCTATGATGATGAACAGTCTCAGGGATTTTCTGATTGGTTTTGTTCCCTGAAGGTAAAAGGCCAAGGCCCGCCAAATGTCGAGGGAGTGGAGTTTTCATTCCTCTGTGGAAGCATGTGGTTTTGGGAAGAAGAGCACACAGGTTAATCAATTGGTTATGGTGAAATTCCAAAACTAGCTGGGGCTGAATTTGGGATGTAGACACAAAGAAACCTTATCCTTATGGAACATAGTGAACAGAGGATCTGCCATCATCGCTCCAAGTTTGCCAACCTCTTTACCTGGGGTGATGGTTACAAGGAAAGTGACCTTCATGGAAAGAAGAGACATGAAGCAAGAAACTAAAACGATCAAAAGGGGGAGGGGCTTTGTGAGTACTGAGAGAACAAAGTTTAGGTCTCACTGGGGAGTAGGCTTCTGAATATGAGGGAATGTTCTTATTAGGCCTTTCCACTCCAGAATTTATTGGTCTGAGGATGTGCAAAGATTGAGTAGCCCTGAGAAGGTGGATGGTATGAACTGATCACCACCAAGTGGACTCAGAAGGAGCTGACGGACAAACCTGATGTCTTCAAAGATAGGACCCAGTCCAAGATAAGAAGCACATCTGTATTTCTAGAGACTGCCACTTTGATAGGCCCAAGAAGAAAAGCACTTCCAATTAATTAGGTAACATTTTCTAGTAGAGTCCTTTCTGCTATTAGAGAGGATGTCTCATAAGACTGTGGAGCATGAATGTTCTAAGGATGATGCCCCATCCAAATACCAAACCCTGAGGTGGAGAGGACATGGATCGGGGTGCCTCATCTTCCCTTTCCACTGGGTCAGGGGCTCGGGAAATGTTGGGAGGATGATTGGTGGTCGAGATGACACGTGTAGGAGATTGAGAAACCAGAATTGTCTGGGCTAAAAGGGCCCAGGATCAGGATGACCCCGCTCTGTCCTGACAGATTCTGCATGGAACTCATGGCAGGAGCGGTAGCAGAGGGAAGGCATAATTGAACTGGTTTGACCAAGAAAAAAAAACAGAGCATCACTCTGGGAGTGCCCTCTGGAGCAAAATGCAGTGCATTTTTTGTTTGCTTTAGAGGCAAATAGATCCCTGACTGGGGCTCCCCATAGATGGAAAATATTGCACAGTACCAAGTCGTCAAGCTCCCGCTCATGGTTGACTGCAAAATGTCTGCTGAGGGAATCTGCAAGCAGATTTTGCTTCTCCGAAAGGTAGGCTGCTGATAGGGTGATTCGATTACTGATGCACCTGTTCCAGAGGCTGACTGCTTCTGAACACAGGGAGGTGGATCTCACTCCTCCCAACTTGCTGATGTAGAAGAAAAAACTGCTTGCAACTCCAGAATACTGATGTGCATCCTGAACTCTCGAGATGTCTAGGTACCTTATGCTGTGTGTATGTTCATGTTGGCTGCTCAATATAATACGGATGTGTCCTAATAATGGTCCTGTTCAGAGAGGAAGGGTCAAAGGGGATGCCCATGCAGCAGAGGAGACACAACATTAACCAACTGCAACCACGTTTGAAGGCAACGAAGGTGGAGCCTTGGAAACTGGGAGACACAGATGCATGAGGCCATATGACCTAAGAGAGAGACATTACTTGACTGGTACTCAAGGGTTGTCTGTGATGTGAGCTATGATATTGTTCATGACCTAGAACCTGTCCTGGGACAAGTACTCTGTTGCCCAGATGAAGCCAGAGATTGTGCGAGGCATGAGAACACATTTTTCCATGTTTATGCTGACTCCCAGCGAGGAGAGGAGGTGTAGCATCATGGAAGTTGATGCACAAGCTTCCTGGTGGGACTTGCAGACTAGGTGCCAGTTGTTGAGGTAGGGGAAGACAATGAGAACACAATGTCTGACATGATCTGCTACTACCTTGGTAATATCTTTGTAAATACTCCAGGGGCAATTGCTATTCTGAAGGGAGCACTCTGTACTGAAAATGGTCGGAGCCCACTATGAATCTGAGGAAGTGTCTTTGGGCAGGATGAACGTTCTTCATATCAAGAGCTGTAAACCACATGCCCTCTTCTAAAGATAGATTTCTAGTGTGACCATGTGATACCTGAGTTTGCAAATGGAGCAGTTGAGATGGCAAAGGCTGAGGTTGGTCTCCAATCACCTTTCTTTTTGGGGAAGTAAGTCAAGTAAAACCCTCTCGCTTGGTACTGAGGAGGGATGTGTTCTATCAATCCTCACTGCAGTAAGGAGTTCACCTCTTGTTTGAGTATATTCTCATGACAATGGTCCCCAAAGGGGGAGGGGGGGAAGAGAGGGGGAATTTTCAAGGAGGTAGGGATGCAAACTATCATATAGCCACAGTGGATGACATTCAGCACCCACTTGTCCATTGTTATTGCACTCAAGGTGCTGAAAAAGAGTGCTAGATGACCCCCCAAATGGCATGTCAGGGTCAGGAAGTGCTGGGCTTAGTGTTTCACGGCTCTCAAGCACCCATCAAAAATAACATTGAACCGGGTACTGAGATTGACACACAGAACCTGTTGAAGAGGGTGTAGGGAAGCGGGACTTCTGAACCCTTTGTCTCTCATGTGGTGGTTCATAGGGCCTCTGATGGAAAAACTGCTGAACCACATCTAGACCGATGAAACTTCCTCCTGGGGCAGACGTGTATATCCCAGCAAGTAGAGGATAGCCCTGAAGTCCTTCAGGGTATGGAGGGATCCATCTGCTGGCTGAAGAGGTGTGATTCACCAGCTTCTGTGTATCTTCCTGGGAACCCTGACACATGGAGCCTTGACCCCTTGCTCATTTTCAAGCTCTGATAGACAAAGACAAACTGATAGCTAGGACCATTCTCCAATCTGCAGTTGATGCCGCTGATACTTTCTCTAGAGCTATGGCAGCGCGCAGAGCCACATGCCGCCTGTCCCCCTAGGGGCCGCAGGGGCGCGTTGGCGCTTTCCAGAAGTGGCGTGGGGCCAAGGTAGGCAGGGAGCCTGCCTTAGTAGCAGCCATGCTGTGCCGCCGACCAGGAGCCACTGGAGGTAAGTGCTGCCAGGCGGGAGGCCGCACCCCAACCCCTGGCCCTGAGCCCCCTCCTGGAGCCAGCACCCCATCCCCCCTCCTGCACCCTGAACCCCCTCCTGCACCCCAAGCCCCAGCCGACCCCCCCTCCCAGAACCAGCACCTGCGCCCCCTCCTGCACCCTGAACCCCCTCCTGCACCCCAAGCCCTGACCCCCCTCCCAGAACCAGCACCTGCACCCCCTCCTGTACCCCAACACCCTGCCCCAGCCCCGACCACCCCCAGAGCCAACCTCCCATATCCCCTCCTGCACCCCAACCCCCTGCTCCAGCCCCCCTCCCAGTGCTAGCACCCTGTACCCCTTTCCTGCACCCAAACTCCCTCCCAGAGCCCACATCCCCTCCTGCACCCCAACACTCTGTCCCAGTCCAGAGCCCCCCTCCTGTACCCCAACTCCCTGCCCCAGGCTCAGCCCAGAGCCCCCTACAAGATTCACCTTCTCACCACTGCATTCTTCAGTGAATCAGAACAGAAAACTGGTAGCAGAAACCAACATTTAAACAAAGAACACAACAGAACACTGACTGCCCTTCAAGACAGTTCTGACTGCTTTCATGAGCAGTGCATAGGTACAATGGATGTAGAGGAGATAATATATATGCAAGTATTTCTAGTTAAAGACTTTCAAATAAATTAAAAACTTTAAAATAGGGGTTCTTTTTGAAAGTATTAATGTTGGACTTAATTGTATTCCTCCAATATTTTGTTTTTTAACTTGTTATATTTATATTATTTACTACTTGTTGTATCCTTTACATTTCTCTTCTACTTATTTTTGTAAAATAAATTTAAATGTATATTGGCTGGTAGATGTGCAGTATTAAATGCATGCACTGTTTAGACCTAAAACAGACAAATCATGTTTGTTCATATCCATAAATCAAGAGATGGAATGCAGGAGAAAAATCTTAAATTTTCTTTACTGTTTCTGTTATAATAGTTTTTTTAAACAGTTTTATGTAAACATATCTCAGTTTTAGCACAGTAAAAAAGCATTCCTTTGCTGCTCCTCCCATTCTAGATCATCCTAAAATGTACACAAATGTATATAATCGCCCAACAGATGCCAGTATGTTGCCTCTACATTTTGATCGATAACTTTTTAAAAGTTGTTGGGAAAGGAGACACACACTGAAGTCTAGGAGTGCTTCAGAGATGTTGCAAGATCAGTTGCCCCTGGTGCCAGAGAAACACTGGCAACTTCCACGTTTAAAAAAAAATAACTGACCTGGTTTCCACTTCTAAGGCCTGGTCTACACTAGGAGTTTATGTCGAATTTAGCGCCGTTACATCAAATTAACCCTGCACCCGTACACACCACGAAGCTATTTAGTTCGACATAGAGCTCTCTTAAATTCGACTTCTGTACTCCTCCCCAACGAGAGGAGTAGCGCTAAATTCGAAATGGCAATATCGAATTAGGCTAGGTGTGGATGGAAATCGACGGTAATAGCTCCGGGAGCTATCCCACAGTGCACCACTCTGTCGACGCTCTGGACAGCAGTTCGAGCTCGGATGCTCTGACCAGCCACACAGGAAAAGCCCCGGGAACATTTGAATTCCTTTTCCTGTCTGGGCAGTTTGAATCTCATTTCCTGTTTGGACAGCGTGGCGACCTCAGCAGCACTGGCAACGATGCAGAGCTCTCCAGCAGAGATGGCCGTGCAATCTCAGAATAGAAAGAGGGCCCCAGCATGGACTGATCGGGAAGTCTTGGATCTCATCGCTGTGTGGGGCGATGAGTCCGTGCTTTCCGAGCTGCGCTCCAAAAGAAGGAATGCAAAGATCTACGAGAAGATCTCTAAAGCCATGGCAGAGAGAGGATACAGCCGGGATGCAACGCAGTGCCGCGTGAAAATCAAGGAGCTGAGACAAGGCTACCAAAAAGGCAAACAGACGCTCCGGATCCCAGCCCCACACATCCCGTTTCTACGAGGCACTGCATTCCATCCTAGGTGCGGCCGCCACCACTACCCCACCACTGACCGTGGACTCTGAGGATGGGATATTGTCCACAGCCAGTTCCTCGTCGGAAATGTTAGCGGACGGGGAAGATGAGGAAGGAGATGAGGAGGACGAGGCAGTCGACAGCGCTTGCACCGCTGATTTCCCTGACAGCCAGGAGCTCTTCATCACCCTTACCGAGATCCCCTACCAACCGTCCCCATCCGTTACCCCGGACACCGAATCAGGGGAAGGATCAAGCAGTAAGTGGTTTAAACATCTAAACATTTATTTTTAACATAACTGGAATATTTATATTATTAACAATGGGGTTTTCATTCAGTCATTTAAACATATAAACTTTTATTTATAACACAACAGGAATATTTATAATATCAACAATTTGTTGTTCATGATTTCTTTGCCTTAGGCAACTATTTACTCCCAACTATGTAAAAAAAATCAAATAATGTCCGGATTTTCATGATTAGGCAACCACAGGACGCTCCACTCTGTAGTCCCTTCCAGTACAGCTACACCAAAATACGGTCTATATGTCCGGGAATTGACACAAAGTCCTCATGGGAGAGCTCAGCATAGGTCTCCTGGAGGTAGTGCTCAAGCCTGTGCATCAGGTTCCTTGGCAGGGCGATCTTGTTAGGTCCACCATGGTACGAAACGTTCCCACGCCATGACTCTATCAAGTAGTCTGGGATCATAGCACGGCAGAGCATGGCGGCATACGGCCCTGGTTTCTGCATGCTCTCCCGAAGCATCCGTTCCCTTTCGCTCTCCGAGATCCTCATCAGCGTGATGTCGCACATAACGCCCTGCTTTGAATTAGGGAGGGGAATGTTAGTATTGGGACTGCTTTACAGCCACGCGGTGGAGGCGGCAGAGGGGCAGCATACAGGGATCTTTCCCTGGGACAGCCGCGAGGTGGTGGGACAGGGGCAGAGCTCATGCTTCCCTGATTGCTGCCAGCAGAGACTGGCATTGCTTTCAATGCGGAAGGACCCCAGTGCTACTATTAACGTTTTAAGCTGCCACAAGTCTACGGCTTACCATGTTTTCCTGCTACAAAAGTTCAGGTGTCCTGCCCCGCTTCTCAGATCGCAACTGCAAGACCCCAGGCACTGAAGGCGAGGGCCGAAAATTCGACCTTGTCCTGAGTGCGCATGTGAGAGGTGCAGTGCATGGTCTTGTTCACAGAGAAAGACTATGTTCTTTGTTCACAACTTCATTTATCTGTCTCAGGAATTCACTCCCTTTTTCCCATTCCCACAGACACATCTGCGACTGTCTCCCAACCCAGCCTGGCATCACACTCCCAGAGGCTAGCGCAGATTAGGAGGAGGAAGAAGAAGACGCGTGAGGACATGTTCTCAGAACTAATGGACTGCTCCAGAGCCCAGGCAGCCCAGCAGACACAGTGGAGGGAGAACATGTCCCAAATGCACCGAGCAATCATGGAACGGGAGGAGAGGTGGCGTCAGGAAGACCAGCAGGTGACTCAAACGCTGCTTGGACTAATGAGGGAGCAAACGGACACGCTCCGGCGCCTTGTGGATGTTCTGCAAGACCGGAGGCAGGAGGACAGAGCCCCGCTGCAGTCTATCTCTAACCGCCCTCCCCCGCCACAAAGTCCCACACCCCCCTCACCCAAAGTCCAAAGAAGGAGGGGCGGCAAGGGCCGTTAAAACTTTCAGTCAACCCCTGCAGACTGCTGTAGCACTAGAAGGCTCTCGTTCCCCAAAGTCTGAAAAGTCCTTTCCTACCCACCTCACACAAGCCCCCGTCCAAGTCCCCCCCCCCCCCCTTTTCATGTGCGGTTCATAATAAAATATTCGTTTCTGTTAAGTACTGTTTCCAAGATTTTCTTTTAGAGGAGAATCTGTCTGAAGGGGGGGGAAGGGGTTTGGTAATTGGACAGGACAGTCACCTTTAGCAGGGTACAGAGGCGGGGGCAGGTCCAGCATCAGGACACATACACAGTGCAGTCACCAGTTACCCTGGTCAGTCTGGGAGGTGGTTTTCATGTTCTGGGGGGCGGGGGGGTTGATCTGTGACTTTGTGTCGGGGGAGGGCAGTTAGAGATCTTATGCCGCGGTCCTTATCCTGGATCACAGAGCCACGCAGCAGGGGGTCTGTAACCCTCCGCCCCCTGCCAGAAAGTCACTTGGCCGACACATACACGCAGTCCCGCCCAGGACTGCTGGCAGGCTCCGTTGAAACAACCAGCCCACCACTGCGGAGCCTGTCATTCCCGGAGTTTAGAAGCATCATTTGCATCAGAACACTAAACCCGCCCCCCGCCACAGTCTGCGTCCCCGGTTTAAAACATTCCCGCGAAAACAGTAATAAAGACAACGTTTATTACAGATTTTATTTTTTGGGAAGGTGGTGAAGGGGGTATGTAACTTGGAAGGATACTCAACAGTGACTGGGTAAAGAAACGGGGGCAGGTTCAGCATCTGTGTCCACAAACTTAACAGTCACTGGATACCCTGCTCAGTCAGGAACCTGGCTTTCAAAGCCTCCCGGATGCACAGCGCGTCCCGCTGGGATCTTCTAATCGCCCGGCTGTCTGGCTGGGCGTAATCAGCAGCCAGGCTATTTGCCTCAACCTCCCACCCCGCCGTAAAGGTCTCCCCCTTGCTCTCACACAGATTGTGGAGCACACAGCAAGCAGCTATCACAATGGGGATATTGGTTTCGCTGAGATCACAGCGAGTGAGTAAGCTTCTCCATCTCCCCTTGAGACGGCCAAAGGCACACTCCACCACCATTCTGCACTTGCTCAAACGGTAGTTGAACAGTTCTTTTTCTGAGTCCAGGGCGCCAGTATAGGGCTTCATGAGCCAGGGCATTAGCAGGTATGCAGGGTCCCCGAGGATCACTGTAGGCATCTCCACATCCCCAAGACTTATTTTGTGGTCCGGGAAGTAAAGACCTTCCTGCAGCCGTCTAAACAGACCAGAGTTCCTGAACACGCGAGTGTCATGAACCTTGCCCGGCCATCCGACGTTGATGTTTGTAAAACGTCCCCTGTGGTCCACCAGTGCTTGCAGCACCATTGAAAAGTAGCCCTTTCTGTTAATGTACTGGCTGGCCTGGTGCTCCGGTCCCAGGATAGGGATGTGAGTCCCATCTATAGCCCCACCGCAGTTTGGGAATCCCATCGCGGCAAAGCCATCTATGATGAGCTCCACGTTTCCCAGGGTCACTACCTTTGATAGCAGTACCTTGACGATTGCCTTGGCTACTTGCATGACAACAACCCCCACGGTAGACTTGCCCACACCAAAGTGGTTCGCGACTGACCGGTAGCTGTCTGGCGTTGCAAGCTTCCAGAGGGCTATGGCCACTCGCTTCTGGACAGTCAGGGCTGCTCGCATCCGGGTGTCCTTGCGCTTCAGGGCAGGGGACAGCAACTCACAAAGTTCAAGGAAAGTCCCCTTCCGCATGCGAAAGTTTCGCAGCCACTGTGATTCATCCCAGACCTGCAGCACTATGCGGTCCCACCAGTCCGTGCTTGTTTCCAGGGCCCAGAATCGCCGTTCCACAATATCCACAAGACCCATTGCCACCGTGATGTCCTGGAAGCAGGGCCTCGTGGTTTCTGACAGCTCTGAGCTACTCTCCGACTTCAGGCCCTCACGGTGGTGCCGTAGCCTCCTCTCCTGATTTCTCTGCATCTGCCTCTGGTAAAAGTGGATGAGAAGCTGCGAGGCGTTGAGAACGGCCACAACTGCAGCGATGGTCGCAGCGGGATCCATGCTCGCACTGCTGTGGCGTCCGCGCTGTCACTGATCAGAAAAGTGCGCGAACTGATTTCCCGCCGGCGCTTTCAGGGAGGGAGGGAGGGCGGGAGTGACGGACGGATGACGACAGGTACCCAAAAGCACCCTCGACACATTTTTTTACCCATAAGGCATTTGGGGATCGACCCAGAATTCCAATGGGCAGCGGGGACTGCGGGAACTGTGGGATAGCTGCCCACAGTGCACCGCTTCCAATGTCGACGCTTGCCCCGTTAGTGTGGACTCACAAAGTCTCACAAAGTCGAATTACTGTCCTTAGTGTGGACACACACGTTCGACTTTGTAATATCGATTCCACATATTCGATTTAAGTGAAATCGAACTACTCTTGTAGTGTAGACATACCCTAAAACTGCTGCTTTGGCAGCCACACAGTTTTCCCTCTGACAGCTTCCAACAAGATAAGATGACAGAGAGAGAGTAGTAAATTAACATTCACAAATTGGAAAAGGCTGGTCGGGGGGGGAAAGGCGGCAGGCGGGAGAATGTTTATTTTCACAAATACTCAGCTGCCAGAAGCCATACTAGATGTCATAGCCAAGCCAACATTTGCACAGGGTAAAAGGACTAAACTACTGTATATACTCGTTCATAAGCCAAATTTTTTTAGTAAAAAAGGGAAGCACCAGAGAAGGGGGTCGGCTTATGAACGGGTATAGAGAGGGGGAGAGGTGGGACACCCCCCTTCCCCCCAACAGAGGGAGCAAGGAGAGGCAGCACAGCCAGCAGAGACAGAAGGGAAGAGGCAGGGCCAGAGTCTCTCCGCTTCTGGCCACGCTGCTCTTCCCCCAGCCTCCGAAGCAGCTGCAGCTCCGGGGCTGGCAGGCTGCAGCTGTGCCACTCAGTCCCGCCCCCCAGAGCAGGGCAGGCCGCGGCCGCGCTGCCCGGCCCCGCCCCCCAGAGCAGAGCAGGCCGCGGCCGCGCTGCTGCCCGGCCCGCCGGAGCACGCTGCGGCCACGCCACCCGGCCCAGCCCACTGGAACATGCTGCGGCGGAGCTGCCCAGCCTGCCGGAGCAGCTCCAGCCAGGCCAGAGACATCCTCCCCTGTCCCTCCCCAGATAAGGTGGGAAGGGATGGAATGGGGAAAGTGTGGGGGTCTCAGGCTAGGGTGGGATCATGTGGGGGGGTAGTCACAGGGGTTACTCCCCTGACTCCCAGCTTCTCCCCCCAAAAAAATTTCCCCACCAGTTGCTGTCCCGGCCCATCAGGGTAAGCAGCTGGCACGCTGGGACACTTTGTTTACTTAGGTTTACTTCCATGCCTGCGGACGCTCAAGGTAAACAAACCACCTTGGCCCACCGGCAGCTTATCCTGATGGCCCGGGAGCCAAAGATTGCTGACTCCTGAATTATAGGGTCGGCTTATGAACGGGTTATAAAAATTTTCCATGTTTACTTATCCATCTTGGGGGGGGTCGGCTTATAAACGAACTGGCTTATGATCGAGTATATACGGTAATTTAAAATCATAGGACCAAATCCTGAAGTCTTAATTGGGTAACTCATCTATTTAGTTAAAGTAGAGGTTTACTCATGACAGGACTGCAAAACCTTAAAGCCTGCACTACTTTCAATAGTTTTTGTTTAATAATAAAATAATAATAATAATAATAATAATAATAATAATAATAAAAAGAACACCACACCTCCTAATCAAAAATGTCTATAACTTTTTGCTGAAAAATCATTTAGACACACAAATAGGGATACGCCAAATGTGCTTTTAAAATGTTTTAAATTTAATTGAAAATAAAAAAGGTTTTCTAATTGGAATCAAGCACTCTAAGTGTGCATTTTATGGTTACTAAACCACTTCTCTACTGTTTGTTTGTTGATAGCACTCAGCCATTGGCCTCACACACACCAAAGCACATGGGTTCATTAATGCCTGCTAGTATAGCTTAATGTACTACACTGCTTAAGTAACTTCCCTTTCATTAAAGATAAGCACTATTTGATTGAAAAATTTAAAATAGGTTTCCCAGAGTTGCAGGTTTTTAGCAGCACAAAGCTAATTAACATAAACAGGAAATGAACAACAATGAAATATTACACCACTGTGAAGATAAGATATAATGTGTGCTTGACCTTGGAATTTTTAAAAGTTATTAATTATATAGTAAAAGAAAAAGCATTGAAGAAAAATCAACCTAGATGAAAGTCTTTTATTTAAAGAAATAAATCTCACAGTACCTAACCCCAAGATTTCTCAAGGAATATAGGCATTGCTATGTCAAAACAGACCAATGGCTTGCCACCTCTACTACATTTACAGGGATCGGCAACCTTTGGCACGAGGCCTGTCAGGGAAAGCTGCTGGCAGGCCGGGATGGTTTGTTTACCTGTAGTGTCCGCAGGTTCGGCCGGTTCGCCGTTCCAGGCCAATGGGGGCTGCGGGAAGCAGCGTGGGACGAGGGATGTGCTGGCCGCTGCTTCCCGCAGCTCCCATTGGCCTGCAACAGCAAACCACGGCCAGTGGGAGCTGCGATTGGCTGAACCTGCAGACGCTGCAGGTAAACAAACTGTCCCGGCCCGCCAGCGGATTTCCCTGATGGGCCACATGCCAAAGGTTGCCGATCTCTGTTTTAGAAGATGCAAAACCCCCCTATGCACCTAAGTGAAAAACTACGAGGGAAAATTTCTTCCTGACTAGAGCTATCAATTTATGCTCAAAAGCATGAGGATTACAATTCTAGATGTTAAGAGAAGAAAAAGCACTTAAGTAATCTAGTCCAACACCCTGACCAATGGCCGATAGTTCCCCACAGTATATTTTCTAATATTTTGTCCAGTCAAAGTTAAAATGTCTAAGTGATGGGCTTCCACCACTTCCCTTGGGATACTTTTGCTTAGCCTAATAAATTTTACCATTAGCAAGTTTTGCTTCTACTTGGACCCCAATTTCCTCTCCTTCCTTGCCATTGACATAATTCAACTATCTGGTAACTACTTTATTTATTTTTTCCTCCACATCTCTTAGTTATGTTTTAGACAAAGTATACATGTTTAACTCTTTTAATCTTTCTTCGTAAGTTGCCAGATTCAAAGCCTGATGATTTGCTATCATCTTCTGAACTCCTTCCAGTTTGTCAATCTCTTCCTGGCAAAGACATTAATATATTCCAGAAGCAGTTGCACCAGAGCCATATAAAGAGGGATTACTACCTCTCAGCTCTGCATAGGCAGCCCACAACTGCACTCACCTTTTTGTTATCATATCCCATTGCAAGACCATGTCTTAACTTGCTCTCTATTATAAACCTCCTCCCCCAGAACACTCAGCATTACTGATGTCCAGGTTTTTCCAAGTTGAATTTCATGTTAATTTCTGATTCCTCTAGGACCTTTTGCATCATTTCTCTGTTTTCACTAGTGCTTGCAACTTCTTCAGTAAATTTTGTTGAGATGCTGAAAATAAAGATCAGTCATCACATTCACATGCCTCACTTGACACCTTGACATGCTGCTCTTTCAAATAAAGAATAATGATGCACATTTTAAAAGCACCCATCAGTATAGTGTCATATGATTCTTTAGCAAGTTCTCTCCCCACATATACCAGTGCGATCAGAAGTAACTCCATTTTAGTAAATGGAATTATGAATTTTTAACAGTGTGGAGAATCAGACCCAAACCTGCAAAGACTTACGAACATGCTTAACTTTACATATGTGAGAAGTCCTGTTGACATTAAGCAGACTACTCACACCTGTAAAGCTATACACATCTGCAAGTACAGAACCTGAACTTTAAAAAAAAAATAAAAAAATTTAAGCTCTTTGTTTCAATATCTTGCAAGGCAGCAAGTGTCATAGGTTAATTATATACACTGTACAACAGCATTTCCTTTGATCAGTTTTAAACATGTTACCTTTTTTAGTTCAATGAGTGCTCTCTTGCTTTTGTATTATGGAAAAGGTAAACAGGAGCACCTGGTTAGCCAAAATATGTAGCAAAAACACTGACGCTTACTTTTCTCCTTTGTAAATTAATAAACCTAGCATTTTTAAATTACTCCTTATATGGAAGCTTCTCCTCCCTTCCTCAGCACTTTCTGTAAAGTGAAGATTTCAGATTCCAGTGCTTGTCATCCAGCAATTGTTATGAGCACTGAATTTACAAAGAGAAACTAAATTAATAAACACACAACAGACTAAGGATAAAAAGGCCACTGGATACTTAGGAGGAGGGAGAGTATATTGAGGAATTGGGGGTGGGGGGAGAGAGAGAAGAAAAACAAAGCACAGAGTTCTTAAATAGCTACTTTGTTTCTAAAGTACAAGGTAGAGACCTGCACAAATCAGATCTTTTTTCCAGGGAGAAACAGACAAAGGAGATATGCGATTATAGGGTTTTTTCCCATGGCACAGTAAAAAGAATAGGATTAAAAGAAAAACTTGTAAAGAGTAGGCATGTTGGGTTGACTGGCCTTTTCCCTATCCTAATATTTCTGATATTCAAACTCATACCGTACCACCTGACACTTAATCATATAGGGAGTTCAAGTACTTAAAATTACAAGTGACTGTCACAAAAACATCCCATACACAGACCTAACCACACCATTGATGCTACTATTCTAACTAAATGAATGCCAAACAAGCTATCAATGAAAAATAACACCAAGGAACAACAGTGTGTATGCCAAGAAAGATAGTGTTCCTTTCTGAAAAGTGCCTCACCTAGGTTATCAGAATCAAAAGAAACATCAAGTGGACTTCTTAAAGACCATTTCTGACCCAGAGAAAGCTCAAGGAAACTTTATAGCAGTATACTGGAGTTACAATACAGAAGCCAGTAGATAGAGCTCTACTATGATTATCTGGGTTCTGTACTGGAGAAAAAGGTGCACATCTATAAGAAACTGATAAAAACCAATGTACCGGAGAATGTAAAAAACTGATAATTTTAATGGAATATTGCATGTTAATGTGCAATTCAGTCCCCCTCTAGAAATGCCACCACAGCTTTTACGGCTAGTCTCCAAACATGAAGAACCAAAGCACCTGAAAATTGAGTTCTCCAAAAAATATAGTCTTATAGCTTCAGTAGCTATTTTAAAATGCATATACAAAAGGAATTCAGCCAGATACACAGGTAATTCATTTGCTCCCAATCAAAGCTATACCAAGGCCTGAATTTCAACTTGGCCACTGTATAGTTGAGTCATAAGATACCAGAAACAGAGTTTCTGATGTGAGGAAGTGAAAGGTTTAAAAATCCAGATGCCCGGATATGACCATGAAAAGATTAAAGTCATGATGGCAAAATGTGTACTTTGGGAAACCTTCTCCATCAGGTATCGGGGTAGCCGTGTTAGTCTGTATCCACAAAACGAGGAGTCCGGTGGCATCTGAAGAAGTGGGTTTTTTTACCCACGAAAACTTATGCTGAAATAAATCGGGTAGTCTTTAAGGTGCCACCAGTCTTCTCCATCAGAAGAGAAAAAGAATGAAAAGCTGTGAAAGCAGACCAATCTTTAAAGTAGATTCATACGACATGAAGGAACGATTTAAGGAAATCACTCCCTTTTTAATTGAAACATTTTAGAACTGCAGCCCCCAAAATGCAACCCAGATGTTCAGCTGACAGAACACAATAGCTCTCCAATCAAAAATAAAGAAAATTCTAAATAAATGACAAGGTAAAGCTTAACACTAGGCCTCAAGTTACGCTAGTGTAAATAGCTTTGTCATCTGTTCCAGTCTGGGCACGTCCTCTCTCCCCCCAGAATATCGCTACTCATTCTGCTAGCATCTTTTCTGAAATCTTTTAAAAGTGCCTTATGGAACTAAAGAACATAAGTGATTTAAAAAGATGGCTTGCAGCAGCAGCTTGTATGGCATAAAACATAAAAATCTCTTTACAATTGAAACACAGTGTGCCAAGTTAATGTCAATACATTCGTTTTTGATGCAGAATGCTTCAAAAATCTCTTTGTACTGTACATAATTCAGTGAGTGAGTAGACAGACTAAAAGGGTATTTTTCTGGGGGGAAAGAGGAAGCATGGATGGGGGAAGGAGGTACTGAAAGGACTTCAATCTGACATTCCAGGTGTGTAAAACATTCAGGTCAGTATAGTTTACAACAGTATAAAAGAAACATGAAATGTGCATTATGCACAGCTATGATGTTGTATTGTATAAATAAAACAGATATCAATAATTAAATAATAATAAAGAAGAATCCAAAGTCTCTTCAGAATACTACAGCACTCCTTCGAGACAGTCCCTTGTAATCTCCACTTAGAAAACGACTTGTATCCAAGCAATTTGGAGATGATTTTCAAAGTAGGATACTTGCAGAAGGGAGAACAATTTATTCAAGTGGTATGAATTTCTGGCCGGAAAAATTAAAGAAATACTTCCAAGAAGTTCATGTTTATAAATAAGTGATTTTCAAAAAACCTTAGAGTTTGTGTGTTTTTTCATGCTTGGACATTTAACAGTTTTTTGGGGGGAGAGTTTAAACTTTCCCTGCTGGCATCTGAAACTCAGATAACAATGGGTGTCTGTCCTTCTTCAGTTCTCATTTTGCAATCAGCAGGAAGCAAACAACTTTAAACCTCAGAAGGGTGGAGCACATCTGGAGAAAGAAAGGAGCTGTCCATTGGGACACACCCCTCACCAACCTGCAGTAGAGGTAGAGGGGACAGAGGGCCTACCTGCTGGAATTCGTTGAGTCTCCCCTGATATAAGATAACAATGATAATGAGACAAGAGGAGGAGCCACAAAGTTTCTGTATGTGAGAAAATATGTGGCACTCAGCCAGTAGGGAAAATTAGAACCATAAAATGAGAAGAATGAAAGACGTGCATTTCTGATCTATATAAATTGAAGCAAGAAAAATAGACTGCTGACAGTGAGAAGCTAGAACAGAGCAACAAGTTTTAGAAACGCTGCTTTTCGTTTTGCTTAGAGGAAGATTAATCTGATTATGAAATTACTCTCCTACAAGCAAGTCTCATAATGACCTTAAAATAGTCTGATCAGGTCACACACAGCGTACAGATACTTCCTTTGTAAAGGAGACTCAAACCTTAGGATGAAAAGTGGTATATAAAAGCTACACTATTCTTATTATTATTACACATAACCCACACTATTCTGTAATTGTGGTAATTAATTCTCTTGCTAATAACAGTAGTTACTTTTTTTGGTCAAATGTCCACATTTATTTGGCTTGAATTAAAAATAATCTTTAAAAATACACATTAACAGTTTCAGCTTCCCCACTGCTATTTTAATAAGAACATAAAAGCTGACACTACTTTTTCAGTCAACATTGCTTGTGAAAACATTCATTGCTTAATGCAGATAAAATAACTGAAACCCATGTTATAGATTACTATACTCAGTTGGAGAAACAGTTTACTCACCATACTATGTTAAAATGAGATATAGTACAGTGTGTTTCTGTAGGCAGCATAAGTGTACTCATTTAAATGGCCAGTTCTGCCACCCTTACTCAAACTGAGTAGGTCTACTAATTTCAGCGAGTATTTATATGCTAAGGCACTAACTCAACTTGAGTAAGGGTGGCAAAACTGGTCCTTAATCTCAGAACGTCATACCCCACATCTGGAGATATCCAAATTCAATGTGAAATATATTTCAGTGCTAATACATTCAGGGCTTCATTCCTTGTCTCACCAAGATCATGCTCAGTGAGGCAGGGAGGGGACAGCATCAGGGAGCCAGTTATGGCCTGGAGGCGCCTCTAAATAACATGAGCTGGCAACAGTCCCCAGAAGACCACTGCCAGCTGAGCACAGCTGAAGCACATCACACACTGGCCATTCCTCCTTCCTGTCCCCTGAGGAAGGTAGCATAAAAGTTAGCTCTAGCTGGCTCTATGAGGGCTTGGGACTCACCCATCCTAGGGGAATGCAGCCAGCTTTCATTCCCTGATTGTGTCCTCTGAGTAACACAAAGCAAGCAGAGTGGGCAAAGAATCTGCCTCTTGCAATTTAAGTTTTTATATTCCCATGTTCGCTCTGTGCATGTAGAACACATACAATATGGCCCTGATCTTGCGAGGCACAGAGTACCCGCACCTCCTATTGACTTCAGTAACACTTGATGTGCTCAGCATTTGCAGAATTGAACCCTATATATTATTTATAATCTGCAGTGTCAAAAATGGGGTAGGCTTTTTACATGCAAGTAAGAAAACCATCTGTTCTCCAAAAGCTTACAATCCAATTACATAATGCAAAGGCAATATGTAAAAGGAAGGTAAAAACAGAGTGAACAAGCAGTGGAACATAAGTCATATTTTGTTAGTTTAACAGTTTTAATAGCTTTCTTTGCTGTTGTTTAATAATAGGGATTATGTCCACTTCCTTGAGGAAAGCACTAAGATTCATAGGCTTCAAAGAAGCATGTTTCAAGTATGGATTTGAAGGAGGCAAAGGTGAAGATGTGACATACTGGTTCAAGTCAAAGATTACAGACATTCTCAGGGAGGTCAGAAATACTGGTCTCCAAAACACTGAATTTTCTTCAACAGGAACAATTGTGGTTTTATTTGGGAACTAAATATACCTGAACCATCTATACGTATAATTCTTCCTAACATAGTTCCAATCACAACAATGTTTTATTCTAGACCATTTCTTACCAAATTTTTGAAGAGAGCAGTCAACTCCTTTGTAAACACAGAAAATTTTAGAAACGCTGTTCCCAAATCTGGATCATCCCTACAGACACAGTTGCCTCCAAATTTCTCCAATGCTTGAGTGTACTGTTCTTCATTTTCCACATGAGCTTCAAAAGAGCAAACACAAAATTAACTCCAATAGCTACATGAACAAATTACTGAAAGTTACAACTGGCTAAAACAAAACTCCAGAACTTTCAGATGAACAATCTCTTTATTAACTTATTTTACATGTCAACTTGATGCATTCAAAATTAGTAAATACTTCTTTAAAAAAATCAAGTTTGTTACATTATACACCAAAATAATTCTTCAGTGGTAAATTTAGTTTGTGTTCTTTGATTAAAAACACTGGCACGTGTCTTACTCTAGATCTGTAAAAAGTGCAATGATTTTCCCCACCCGAGAAATGCCACTCTGTTTCTTTGGAGATAAAAACCCTGGAAATAAAATTATCCCTTTGTGAACTTTCTGACTAATGAAATGAAGAACAAAACACATATTATGTGATTCACTTCACAAGCATATTCATTCCTCAAACATTGAAGGCATACATATTATCCAAAACAGAAAGCTTGACATTCTTTAAATGAAACACAAGAACACACTAACTGGACTGGTTAGGTCTAACCTTAGACACCAAAACACACACTTATTGGCTTTTTCAGTATTTAGCCTATTACAAAGTTTGAGCCTAACCTACGTGAATGTGTTAAAAACATATTTAAGTGATGCTAAGCTGACTGGACAGAAGTGCACGATTTTTAAAAACTGAAGATTCTGAGCTGAACTATTCTATCACCTCCTTTTAAAATGATGAAGCTAGTACTTTATATTTTATACATACAAAATAAACTATGTTAAAGAACATTATTTAGGTTGCAAAGTCAAGCACTCTAAAATTAGGAAGCGCCTGATTTACAGTTGCCACTGCAGCCTTAATTTTGCCCTCTTGTGCATCTATCCTGTATATTGAATGAGGAACAGGTCCTGTGGGAAAAAACAGTATGCAGTCATGTAATTAAAGTGTGCAGCATAATGCATACATACAAGAGGGCTGGGTTAAGGTCGCACAGACAACATTAATTCAGGCATTTCCTAACTTTCCGGTGCTTGAATTTGCAACCTTATTAACAAAACTATGTTATTTTGTATGTAATTTCCTTGGTTTTTTAAAAAGATAAAAATAAATTCTATTAAGTGTAACTGTACATATCCACCCAACACGCAACATCAGCAAGGTTTGAATCTTGTGCTGCAGTGCTGAAGGTTCAGACTTCTAACACTTAAGCAAAGTACATTAGCTGGCAGCAAGAGAAGGTCACTATCCAAGGGAGGGAGGGAGAACAAGGCGCTGGCACTATGGATGGCTCCAGATGTACGGTTGGTTCTTTTTCTTCTCCTTCCCTATTCCCCTGGAAGGTGAGGGGCTTCTGCCCCATGTAGTGCCCCGGAATTAGGGATGCTAGGTCCCAAGAGCAGTGTGGTTTGGAGGAGAGGCTTCCCTCCTCTCTCCCCACTATAGATGCTCCCCAGTGTTCCGAGTGCAGAATGTGGTGGTAAGGGGTGGAGTGTAACAGTAGCATGAGCCTGGCCTTAGAGAAGAAGGTTCATGTTCAGTTATTATTTGGGCATATTCCCAAAACTTCCCTAAGGAACACAAGCCACATTAGGAAAATAGCAATTTTAGTCATTTAATCTTGTAGCCAAACCCAAACAGAATTTTATGGGACAAAGAAAAGACACATCTCTAGCCGAGGGCTTTCTCCCTGATGATTTCAAAGCCCCGCTGCAAACAATGGAGGCGTTAAAACTTCTCAAAAAATGCAAAAGAATCTTATAATGGAAAGTGTTCAACAATTTAAAAAAATCCCCCCCCCCCCCAAACATTCATCTTGAAGCAGACACCAGCATAGAAAATTTGACCCCAAACTGTTCAAATTTGGCCATTAAAAGTAATTGAAAATGAGGTCTAATAATGGGAAGTGCTGGGCAACCTTAACCAGCTCCGCTTATAATAAATATTTATTCATTAGACTATATTCCTCTCCCATCACCATTCATAAATCATTCTTCATGAACAATGAGCTCTT
The DNA here is from genome assembly GCF_028017835.1 of Emys orbicularis. NCBI lineage: Eukaryota > Metazoa > Chordata > Testudines > Emydidae > Emys > Emys orbicularis. The sequence goes on from NC_088685.1 coordinate 34,023,836, forward strand.
CACATCAGAGCTGTTTCTTTATAGGTGTCTGTACATTGCCTAGCACAACAGGGCCCTGAGCATGATAAGGGGCTATGGTAATTTAAGTACTTGGCTGGGACTCTGGGTAGCCAGAATGGATCATGCTGTCACTTTCTTTTCTCTCTACTAATCAAGGACTTTTTATGCTGTGTTCCAGACATCTCATAAACCAGGGTGGATAAAAGTCAATGATTTAAAAAAAAAAAAAATCGGATTTTTTTTTATTATTTAAATCAGATTTTTTTGATAAAATGCTTTTTTGGGGGGAAAAAAACCTATCTAAAGATAGTTTTAATTAAGATACATTATAGATCAAAGAAATCTCATCATGGAGTAGGGATTATAAATTCTAATTCTATAGTATGAGATAATCTAGTCATGTAATGTTTAAGAAAAGTTTTGGAAATGAGTTCCAATAGTTCATGGATTAGGGACCCAGACAGGGGCTTCTGTATAGATTATTTAGGTTAATCTTTCTATCTACTCAATGGGACTCAGTGCTTAGTCTAGAAGATCCCATCAGAGATGTTTAATTTGGCAGTTCTCAAACTGTGGATTTGTGTCTCCAGAGAGAACATGCTTGTTAATAGCAAAAATGTTTTTAAATAAATAAATAAATAAATAATAGAGAGAGGTGAGAAATAAAGAGACCTCAACCCTATTGTCCCTCTGCAAATTTGTGTACACACTCAATCCCTTACCTCTCTAAAAGTGCAAAGTTTTAAAGAGTTCAGTGAATAGAAGATTGTTGGGGGCAGAATAGATCTGGACAAGAAGAAGAATAAATGTGAGAAGGGAGAGACAGGCAGTAGAAACAAAAGTGAAACTGTTTGAGCAGCATATTCCAGAAGTCTTGCGGTCTTTCTGAGTGTAGCCTTCACTGATTTCAGATTTATCATACCATTCTCTCACTAGAAGGGAAAACCTATAATGGCAGCAGGCCATAAAAGAGACCTAGTTTGGGAATATTTTAATGAAGTTCCTCTACCTGTGGGTAAGACAGGCATGCGTGCAAAATGCGAACAGTGCAACAAAGAAATGCAAGGCGTGGTTGCCCAAATGAAACAAGTGAAGTGTTCCTTCTCAGGAGGAAGCTGTGTTGAAGATGATGAAAGGAACATGTCTGAACATGCAGGATCTTCAGGATGGTAAACTTTTTTATTTCATACTTCTTTCGTAAGGACTGCCTGTCTTCCTTCTGGACTATTCTTGAATTCTCATGTTTGAGCAAAAAATATAGTTGTTACTCTATGGTACTATCATTTTAGATGCAGTTGTGATAAAAAATAAATAGCTGAAATAGGCAGATCTTCCTTTTACAATTTTACCTTTAAAGTAGTACAGAGTGTCAGTGAATGCAATGAGTAATACTAAATGAGCAGTATGGTAATAATAATTAAATAACTGCATTGATTATTTTGTTTAGGAGAATCCATCCTCAACATCCAAGATTCTGAAGACTATAGAAAATGATGGTGAGCTTGAAGGTGGATAGTTTCAGAGTTATCTGCCAATGACAGTGTTTCAGTCACATCATGTATGTCACATAGCCACAGTATATCACCTGTAGCAAAAAGAAAAAAAATCTCCATCATCCAGAAACAACCATAGATAAGTTTGTGACAAGAACCAGCAGATTACAAAAAGAGGTAATTGATGAAAAAATTGCCTGGTTTGTTTATGCAACAAACTCTCCTTTCTGTATGATTGAGAACCCACACTTCATTAACATGGTTCAGTCATTAAGACCAGGATACAGTCCACCCAACAGAGCAGATGTCACAGGCAAATTGCTGGATAAAGTGTATGAAAAAGAAACTGAGCAGTGTGCAAAAGGTCTAGAAGGTAAAATTGTTAACTTGAGTCTTGATGGGTGGAGCAATGTCCACAATGATCCTGTTGTATATGCTTGTGTGACAACAGAAGAAGGGAATGTCTTCCTTACAGAAACAATTGATACATCAGGAAATGCGCACACAGCAGAATACTGACAAGAAGTAGCAGTAAAAGCTATAACAAACGGTGAAAAAAAATGCAAATGTCTAGTACGCAGCTTAGTCACAGACAATGCTGCAAACGTATCCAAGATGAGAAGAAATTATTTACAAGAGAGTGAAGAGAGTCCCAAGCTAATAGCACACAGTTGCAGTGCTCATCTGATGCACCTCCTAGCCAAAGACTTCAGTGGTCCAGAAATAAAGGCTAATGTTGTTGAAATTGCAAAATACTTCCGTAACAACAACTTTGCAGCAGCTGCTCTGAAAAAAGTGGGAGGAACCAAGCTAACTCTCCCACAAGATGTGCGATGGAACTCAGTAGTGGACTGTTTTGAGCACTGTATCAAGAACTGGCCTAATCTGATGACAGTTTGTGAACAAAATCGTGAAAAAATAGATGGCGCTGTCACAGCCAAAGTTCTCAACATTGGGCTTAAGAGAAATGCTGAACACATGCTGAGTACCCTGAAGCCTATTTCTGAAGCCTTGAACAAAATGCAGGGAAATTGCTGTTTTATTGCGGACAGTGTTGAAATTTGGAAGGAACTGAGTGAGATCTTAAAAAGAGAAATATGCAATGACAGAGTTAAATTCCAAGCGTTAAAAAAAACGAATGGGACAAGCACTATCTCCAGGTCATTTTCTTGCAAATATTCTCAATACTCGGTACCAGGGTCAAACCTTAACTGCTGAAGAAGAGGAGTTGGCTATGACATGGACATCCAGCAAGCATCCCTCCATAATGCCAACTATAATAAACTTCAGAGCTAAGGGTGAACCATTCAAGAAATATATGTTTGCTGATGATGTTTTAAAGAAAGTCACACCAGTGAACTGGTAGAAGTTACTTAAGCACTTGGATTCGGAGACTGTTGAAGTCTCACTTTTAACAGCAGTAGCTTCTTCTGCCGGTATAGAAAGAATATTTTCTTCCTTTGGACTAATTCATTCCAAATTGAGAAATTGTTTGGAACCTGAAAAAGCAGGAAAGCTTGTTTTTCTTTTCCAGATTATGAACAAACAGGAAAACGAAGGTGAAGACGACTCAGTTAGCTGCAGAAGCCAATATTTTAAGTTTCTCATGTTGACCTGGCTGACATAGTCGATTTAATTTTTGGTTTCTTTAAAAATATATATATATATTTCATTTAACTATTTTAGTTAAAAACAATTTTAACAAAAACAAACCTGATTTTAAAAAACTTGGATGTTTAACTAAATTCAAAAATTCATGCTTGTTCTGTTAAAATATTATATGTTTGCTGTTGAAGAAAAAAATCCAGAATACATAACGTTGTTGTTTTAGTTAAATAAAACAATTTAAATGTCTGTCTGGTGATGTTCTCCTATTACAGGATGGCAAGAAAATCCTTCAAATATTAATGATTAACCCTGTTGAATTGGAGATAGTTCACCTCCCAATGACTTCATAAATATCTGTTTCAATTACCTTTGGTAAATGAAATAACCAATCATTCATTTTCTGATATAGCTGTAAAACTAATCTGAAAAGTTTTCAAAATAAATCCCTTTAAAAATGTATAGTGTGTACCTTCTAAAAAATAAAACCTACATCTATCTCTGAGTTGTGAAGAATATGTATTAAGGTTATAACAACCAACAAGAATGTGCTTTTATGTTGAAATCCATGATTAAATCGAGTCTTCCTGACTAGTGACTTAAATCAATTTGATTTAAATCAAATCCACCCTGTCATAAACATTACTGCTTTTACAACGCTGGCTGAGAGTCACTGCAGATGCTAAGGGTGGGGGTGCATTGCTCACTTTCTTTGGGTGTACAAGTCTCTTTCAGGTGGACTCGTTGGAGAGCTCATGGTGCGAGGTAGGGGTGCTGAAGGCTCTGAGGCTGAGTCCAAGGAAGCGGTGAAGCCAAGTGGCTTACTCTAGTGTGCCAGACCTCTTAAGGTATCGCTTTTTCACTAAAGGGGTACTCCCAGGGACTGTTCCAGAACACTGGAGCTGTGGATCCATGACAGATGCATCTTAATTTTAGTAGGGCTTTTGACACAGTTCCACACGACATTTAGATGAGCAAACTAGGGAAACATGGTCTAGATGAAGTTACTATAAGGTGGGTACAAAATTGATTTAAACAAAAAAAAAAACCCACACACTCGAAGAGTAGTTATCAATAGTTCGCTGTCAAACGGGGAAGGCATATCTAATGGGGTCACACAGGGGTCTGTCCTGGACTAGTACTATTCAACATTTTCATTAATGACTTGAATAACACAGTGGAGAGTATGCTTATTGGATGACATTAAGCTGGCCGGGGTCACAAGCACTTTGGAGGATGGACTAGAATTCAAAAGGACCTTGACAAACTGGAGAATTGGTTTGAAATCAACAAGACTTAAAAAATTCAATAAAGACAAGTGCAAATTACTACACTTAGGAAGAAGAAAAACAAATGCACAATTATAAAATGGGGACTAACTGGCTAGGCAGTAATACTGCAGAAAAGGAACTGGGGGTTATAGTGGAGCACAAATTGAATAGGAGCCAACAGTGGGATGCAGTTGCAAAAAAAGTCTAATATTCTGCAGCGTATTAACGGAAGTGTTGTAAGTAAGACACATCAAGTACTGTCCCGCTCTACTCAGCACTGCTGAGGCCTGAGCAGGTGTACTGTGTCCAGTTCTGGGCATCACATTTTAGGAAAGATGTGGGAAAATTGGATGGAGTCCTGAAGAGACCAATAAAAAGCATAAAAGACTTAGAAAACCTGACCTATAAGGAAGGTTAAGAAAAACTGTGCATGTTTAGTCATGAGAAATGAAGACTGAGGGGATGGGGGGGCCCGTTAACAGTCTTCAAATATGTTAAGGGCTGCTATAAAGAGGGTGGTGATAATTGTTTTCCACGTCCTCTAAAGGCAAGACAAGAAGTACTAATGGCCTTAATCTGGAGCAAGGAAGATTTAGGTTACATATTAGGTAAAATATTCTTTTACTACCAGGATTGGTAAGTACTGAAATAGATTACCAGGGAGGTTTTGGAATCCCCGGTTTTGGAGGTTTTTAGAAAAAGGTTAGACTAACACTTGGTACTGCATTAGCACGAGGTCCAGACTTGAGGTCCCTTCCAGCCCTATGTTTCTATGGTTATATTATAAAGCTTATTAATTCCTTTTGTTATGACTGGCCACCCACCAAAAAACAGAAAATTCTCATAATCTGTCAAGGAAGATAAAAATACAAGTAAATATTTGTGCGTGCATTTTTTAAATAAATATATTCATATATCAAATATTTTTTATGAATATGTATATACAATGCACACACAAATATTTCTTTGTATTTTTATCTTCCTTGACAGGTGAAAAGATTTTTGTTTCATAGGTCACCAGCAATAGAAGACTGTAGTTCACTGGCTTTGTTCTCATTCTGCAGTTCACATCAATTAGAGCTAAGGAGGGGGGGGGAAAAATCCAAAACATTAAATAATCTAGTTCTCTCACTGCCAGGGCAGGATCACTGTCTAGAATATATTTGTTAGTGCGCCTCACTTCAACACTGCTTGTATTAGAAGTTCCCAATTCAGTAAACAGATCATCAGTGTTTAAGTCTTCTTGCTTCAAATGCAAAGCAGTTTTCAGAGAAACTGACCATACAGAATTATAATGTACTTACCCAGCCCAGATACATTTATAGCTTTCACTGATTTCTTCATTTTATAAAGAACTGTTCGGTCAACGTCGAGAGCCTAAAAATGAAAAATATGAATAAATATTAAATGCAAATTACAAAACAGCCCTTGGCTGAGTTATATATTGGGGAAAATGTTAATGTCCTACTCATTACCATCTTGTCCAACTCTATTTTGTAATGATTAAATAAAAACATTTTTTTAAAATCCATCAGCACCCTCTGTTTTGCTGCTCCTTGCCACAAAGACTTTCCTTCCTTCCCTTTTCCGTTGGTGATCAACATCACAGTTAAGCCAGTTTTCATCTAGTATTATTATAAGTTTAATATTCCAAAAGAACTGAAAATATTCACACAGCAAAGCTATTCTTCCTATGTTAAATCATTATTAAAGATGATGGAAACATTTTCAATACACCCTATACTTCGATGATGATGAAGAACCCAAACAATATAACTTCTCTAGCAACAAGATTAAAAATGACAATTAATTTTGGTTTTCCAAGATAATTTAGTTTGTTAATTGCACTTCTGACCACAGGAACTTTCTGACTGCTGAGCTGAACAAAAGAGATAGCAGATATTTCAACAATACAATTACTTGGTCTTTCACTGTTTATTACTATACAAGGCTTTCACCATGACAACATAAAATTCACATTAAAATCATATTCACAATTCTCCAATACACATAACAAATGTCTTTCAAAGGAAGAAACGAAGGCAGCAAACCTACTGCCTGCAAAACTGAAGGTGAAATATAGTGAAAAAGTAAAGCCTGCAGTTTTTCTGGGATACAGAAGCAGAACTTGTGCTCATGAAAACGAAGCAAAACATATTGAAAGTGCAGAGACTTGGGGTCTGGTTTTCAGAACTGGATAAGTACCCACAGATATCACTGAAGAATACTATTACAAACCACCAGTTTTATTATATATACACTCTTAAACCAAGATCAGGCTACCATGAGATTTTCTACAAAAATATTGTGCCAAATTCATCCTGGCTTAAAGTTAATTGACTAATGAAACTGCACCAATGAATCTGACCCACTGCTTACAGTTATCCTACTGTTAATCATTTTTATTTAATTTATAAATCAAACAACCCAGACCAGTCAGTCTCTGAGGTCATTTCTAATTATTTAAAAATACTGAGTATAGGAATAAAAATTAACAGTGATGTTCAAAAGGGAAGTCTTATGTGGGACTAGGGTGACCAGATGTCCCGATTTTATAGGAACAGTCCCGATATTTGGGGCTGTATCTTATATAGGTGCCTATTACCCCTAACCCCGTCCCAATTTTTCACACTTGCTGTCTGGTCACCCCATGTGGGACTCATTCAGCTCATGAAGTCAGGAAAAGTCTTTGAAGCATGCTTTGAAGGTCAACAAACTTAGATTTTGACCAAACACTAGTCAAAGTGAAATCTTAACACCAACCACACTGCTTGCTTAGTGCACACTCACTAGTCATAATGAGTATATGCCCATTCTGCAGGTTCTATACATCTAGGTATTTGTATCATTCTCCTTACAGTGGTAGATAAACACTGAGGTTACGGACTGCCTATCTCCACATGCCTAGAGAACTTCAGTGACTGAAACAGGTTAAAAATATTCTGAGAAGACATTGTATTGGTTGATGTGGCTCTGCTACCACTCTCTTGGATAATCCAGTCCATATCTACGCAGCAGAATGAAAAATATGAATGCAGCCTGGATTCAGTATCCCATTTTCATTCCTCACCATCAAAAAATAAATAGTTGGAGTATGGAATTGAAAGGATTTATGGCATAACATATACAGCACATCAGTGGTGCTGTATGTTTGTGTTTATCATATACACTTGAAATAAAAATACTGTTTTTAACAAGATGCATGCCAAACTGTCATGATAACATATACATGTTGTGTTTTGTTCTTTGAGGTATATGTACAATGTTTAGATTATGCTGAAACCCTGCTGGTTATGTATGCCTACAGACTGATTAATAGTGACTGCAAAAAAACAAACACTATGCACATCAAACACAGCAATTCAGTCACCTTTACAATACTTTCCTTACTATTTTTAGTCTTTTTGTTTAACTACTGCCCCTAGGCCTGATTCACCACTACTTTACTCCAGTGATTTCAGAGGAATTATTCTAATGTAAAACTGGAACAACATGTTGATGAATCAGGCCCTTTATCATTTTAAATGGGAGCTTGTATTTGTTTATCTTTTCTTGTGTTAAGAATATTAGCTCTCTTTCTTTATTTAGTATGGTTCTTCCTATACTCTCTTCCTCCTATCTGCACAGTTTTCAGCACATGCTAATCATTTTATAGAAAGCTCCAGCTTTTTTGTACATTTCAACTTCAATTCTGTATTTCTATTTTTAAAAATATGCACATGCTACATCTACACACATACATACATGCACCAACATGCTCTCAATTTTCCTTTCATTCAATTTCTCTCTTTGGACTCCTCCAACACTGTGTCAGAAGCAATGAAACTTAAAATGGCTTCTGATGTTACATCCTCTGGCATTCATGTTCACTAATTTAAAATGCTAAATCAATTCTTTGAACTGGAAGAAAGGTAGCTACATAGTTTTTATGACAGGGTCCTTTTATCCTCATAACTGATGTGTCTTGTTTTGAATCATGTACTAAAATTTCACTATTGCAAGGTTGTTTATTTTACAATCTATTTATTTTAGCATAAATCTTCTAGGCTGGCCAAATAAATTATTTTCTTGCTCCCAGCCAGCTTCTGTAAATGAGCACTTCTACTTGCCTCTTGCTAGAAATAACTGCAGTAAACAGAACTCTGATTTTCTAAAAATCAGTAAATATACAGCATATTAATTTACAACAAATATTGCCAGTTCTACAGCAATACAACTGCTGCACTAATCACAGAAACTCCAGATTAAAAAGAGACCTTCTTGTCCATCCTCCTGCCAGTGCAGAAGATTTCCGTATACTTAAGAAATAAAGCCTTGAGCCCAATCTAGTTTTATATGATGAAGAATGGAGTTTCCACTACTAATAATGCGAGGCTACTTCCCAAGGTAATTTATTTTTATTTCTGAACCTATTTGATGCTTCTTTAGTACATCTAGAGATCAGTGTTTTGAGAAACTTGCTGTCTATCAGCATGTTTATTTCAGTACGTGGTCATTCTGGTTTTATTTCTGTTCTTTTGAAATTCAACTTTTTCCATACTTAAATACTGAATTGAAGCAACAACGTACAAAAAATAAACCAGGGAATTAATTATGTTCACACATATCAATTTACCTGATCAAGGTGCTTTACTAATTTCAGTTAAGGGGACATCAATCTTTAAAAAAAAAAAAAAAAAAAAAAAAAAAACTTACACTTCTGTGTGAAAATTGTTTTATTTACTATTGGTATAAGAAACATCTAAGGGTATGTCTACACTACCTGCCGGATCGGCGGGCAGCAATCAATCCCCGAACGCTCTCCCATCGACTCCTGTACTCCACCAAGACGAGAGTAAGTAGATCTAAGTACGTCGACTTCAGCTACGTTATTCACGTAGCTGAAGTTGCATAACTTAGATCAATCCCCCCCACTGTAGACCAGGGCTAAGATTCAAGTTCCTGTAGCTGAAGGGGATTGGAAATTTTTTCCAGTTTGTTTACTTTGTGCATTTGACAGTTCTCTGTCTACTGAAGCTTTAATATTTCTTACTGCATGTTCAATTGGTCAGTTTCCCCCTTTGTTTGTGTGGGTCCTTCACACAGCATCAGGAGACAAAAGCCATTTAAAAAAAGAAAATATGATTGTAAAGCCACACACAACTGGTATGAGGGAGGTTTAGTATGTGAAACTATTTTTACTCTTTTTTAAACTGACTAGAATTCCAGTTGGCTATTGTTAATTAGCCACACCTAAAGGCAATAGTTCCAAGAGCAACCATAGATCAGACACACTGCAAATATATTTTAGGACATAAATTTAACAGGGTATTCAGAAAGATAAGGTGTTACATATGTGCAAGGGGTGCCATAGGAACAATACATTGAGAATTTTAAACTGACAACTTATGAAACTCAAAACTGTAACATTTCACTGATGTAGCTTATGTGCTTTGAATATAAAACACAATCGATTCGGATTACTGTCACCAGCTTTAACAAGTTCAGCTTTACTGAATATGATTTAACAAAAGGAATTTCACCAATGAGTATATTGGAGAGAAAGTAACAAAAGAGGATTTTCTTTTTGTTAACCTAACTTATTTCAAAAAGTACAGCCCTGTAAAAATAGTTGGAGTCACTAAGAGACCACTGACTAGTGGGTAGCCCTTTTATCCTCACATTGGCAAACTAAATGGACTTGGTTCCATAAGCCAATTTCCACTGTTAACCACTGCAATGCTTTCCGACTCTGAACAATAAGATGCACCATACTGTTTATCTTCCCACAGAGAAATCAGTCCCGGTTTTACTGATGCTGGCTGCAATGTTGCTCCACATCTGTTTTATAGATCATGGACTATTAGGGCATTTACTCATAAAAAGGCCTGTATGGGTCTAGTTCCTATTGTGTAGAAGGATTCAGAGCTGTTGGGAAACACAACACTCACAAATGGATTGATGCTTCACAACTAAAGAATCTTGAAACTACCAACAATCTATATTTCTAGCGATCCTAAGGAAGCAATGGCAATTTAGCAATTCAAGTCTAAGTCACTTGAACTGGAATCCTCAAGCTGGGATCCCACTTGTGCAGTATATAAGAAAGTATCTATTTCAAATATATTAATAAATTCACAGATTCCAAAGCCACAGGGGGCCATTGTGATCATCTAGTTTGACCTCCTGAATAACGCAGGCCCCAAAAATAATTCCTATACAATATATTTTTTAAAAAAAGCATCAAATCTTGATTTAATAAATGTCATGGATGGAGAATTCACCATGACTCTAGGTTAATTATTCCAGTTGTTAATTACTCTCATCGTTAGGGATTTATGCCTTATTTCCAGACCAAATTTGTTTAGCTTCAATTTCCAGTCACTGGGTTATGTTATATCTTTCTCTGCAAGATTGAAGGGCCCATTATTAAATATTTGTTTCCCCATATAGATACTTTAGACTAATCCAGTCATCCCCTAACCTTCTCTTTGTTAAACTAAATAGATTGAGTTCCATGAGTCTATCACTATAAGGCAGTGGTTTGCCAAACTGGGGTTCGTGAACCCCTGGGGGTTCACGAAATGTTACAGGGGGTTCTTGGGGAAAAAAATTCCCTAATGGCGGACAGAGCTGTCCCTAGGGACCCTGGGCAGCGTGGGACCAGCAGCCCGGAGCTCCTGGACTTCCAAGAACTAAGCAGATCAAAGCAAGCATATCTATCACACTGAGGAGATTTAAACTTCAAGAACCCTTATAAGAAATGGAAAGGGAGGTGGATATTTTTTGCTGTTTTTAAAATTAAATAGGCAGCTAGTATTGTTTTTTAAATTATTATGAAGAACAAGTTTAAGCTTTGTTGTAACGTGTGTTGTTTGCCTGAACTGCTCAAGACCTGAATGCTTCTGTAAGAGTTGGCTTCTTAGATACCTTCATGCTGTTTCATATCTGATACTTCTTGATGAAACATAGGAGCCTTGTCTTATAACAAGCTTATTCAAAGTGATACAAACTACGAAAGTGAGATCTTGGAAGAGTGCTGCCATTTTCATAATGTAATAAAAATAGTGTAATGATAAATAATAATTAATAATAGTGTGTAATATGCATGTCATAAAACAAATTTTATATTTCCAAGATCACTGCTTTTATAATTTATACTCAGGTAAAAGAGAAAATCCCTGGAAATATTTATTTTTAGGAGGGGGTTCGTGAGACTTGACATTTTGGTGAAAGGGGTTCACAGGTTGTTAAAGTTTGGGAACCACTGCCATAAGGCATGCTTTCTAAACCTTTAATCATTCCCAAGTTCTTCTCTGAACCCTCTCCAATTTATCAACATCCTGCTTGAATTGTGGACACCAGAACTGGACACAGTACTGCAGCAGCGCTCGCACCAGTGTCAAATACAGAGGTAAAATAACCTCTCTACTCCACTCAAGGATTCCCCTATTTATACATCCCAGGTCACATTAGCTCTTTTGGCCACAGCGTCATGTTCAGCTGATTATCCACCACGACCTCCAAATCTTTTTCAAAGTCACTGCTTTCCAGGACAGCATCCCCTATCCTTAAGCATGGCCAACATTTTTTGTTCCTAGATGTATACGTTTGCATTTAGCTGTATTAAAAACACATATTGTTAGCGTGCATCCATCTTACCAAGCATTCAAGATCGCTCTCAATCACCTGTCTTCTTCATTGTTTACCAGTTTGTGTGTTATCTACAAAGTTGATCAGTGATGATTTCATGTTTCCTTCCAGGTCATCCATAAAGATGTTAAATAGCATAGAGCCAAGAACTGTGGGGCCCCACTTGAAACACACCTGCTCGATGATTCCCTGTTTACAATTACATTTTGAGACCTAGCCAGTTTTTAATCCATTTAATGTGTCATGTTAATTTTATATTGTTCTAGTTTTTTTAAATAAAATATAGTGCAGTACCAAGTCAAATGTCCTACAGAAAATTAAGTATTTTATCAACAAAACTTGTAATCTCATTAAAAAGTATCAAGTTAGCTTAACAGGATCTGTTTTCCATAAACCCATGCTGATTTCCATTACATTGCCCTCTAATTCTTCATTAATTAAGTTCCATATCAGCTCCTCCATTATCTTGCCTGGGATCAGTGTCAGGCTGACAGGCCTATATTTACCCAGGTCAGCCCATTTACCCGGTTTTTAAAACTGGCACAACATTAGCTTTCTTCCAGTCTTCTGGAACTTCCCAGTGCTCCAAGACGTATTGAAAAATCAATATTACCAGTCAAGCAAGCCTCTCAACCAGCTCTTTTAAAACTCTTGGAGGCAAGTTATCTGGACCCTCTGATTTAAAGATATCTAACTTTAGTAGCTTCTGTTTAACATCCTGCAGAGGGACTAGTGGAATGGAAAGAGTTATCACCACCAAATGATGAGATTATATCATGTTTTTTCCTCAAATACAGAACAGAAATATTTATTAAACACTACTGCCCCATTATTGATGATTTTACCATTTCCATCTAGCAATTGACCAATAACATTATCATGACTTCTTTCTTCCTACCATATTTTTAAAAATACCCATAAATAAAATGTGTATCTACTCTAGGCCAATTACAGACACAGATCCAAACAGTTACATCTTAAAACAAATATTACTCCGATTCTAAATTTTAATAATTGCCAGAAAAATATCTGACCATTTTGATAACTGTAGATCCTTTACGTACTTGACAGGTTCCAAGACATTTGGGTAAGTAAGGAACAACACACTGTCTGCTGCATGTGGCTGAGCAAGAAAGAGGCAATCTTCCAGAAGGCAAATGGACACTGGCAAGGTATTAGGTGATCAGTGGGAAGAATGAGCAGAATTAAATCTCTATAATTAGGGCTGGTCTTGTTTATAAAAAGGTCACTCAATAAAATAAATACTACTAAATAATAAAAGAGACTAAGTATTGAATATTCTTCAATACTCCTTCCAAGAAAACAAAATCTTCTTGCTCAATATCTCTATGAGATGTGAACTCAGTGCTGAATAGAAAATCTGTACACTTTTGTCTACCATTGCTACTATTTATTATCTGTATTATCGTAGCATGTAGTGGCCCTAATCATAAACCAGGACCTCTTGTGCTAGGCACTGTACAAAACACAGAACAAAGATGTCCCTTTCCCCTAATGGCTTAAAATCTAAAGTATAAGACAAGGCACAACAGATGGATACAGCCAGATGGGGGAGTACAAGTAAACCAGGCAACAGAAGCAGCTGTTAGGGAAAGGAATTTTGCTAACTATAGGCAAAACACAGACAACACAAATTCTTTGCAATGTAGCAATGTTGCACCTACTATAATTTCCACAGAACACATGATAATGGTACATAGAAAACCCCAGAGTGAAAGACTTGGCAATTACTATTTGTCCAAGGAGGAATGTACTTTTTTAGTATCGGGATAATAGGAAATCTGCTTGGTAAAAGAGGCAGTCACCAACTTCTGGTGCGCGCTGCCCCCGCTGCCCCCAGTGCTGGCTCCGCAGCTCCCATTGCTGGGAACCGCAGCCAATGGGAGCTGCAGGGGCAGCGCCTGCGGGCACAGGCAGCGTGTACCACGCAGAACCGCTTGGCCATGCCTCCTTCTGAGGTAAGCACTGCCCGGCCAGAGCCTGCACTCCAACCCCTTGCCCCAGGTCAGAACCCCCTCCTGCACCCAAACTCCCTCCCGGATCCCACACCCCAAGCCCCCTCCTGCACCACAAACCCCTGCCCCAGCCCTGAGCCCCCTCCCAGAGCCTGCACCCCACACCCTAACCCCCTGCCCTAGCCCTGAGCCCACTCCCACATTCCAAACCCCTTGGCCCTAGCCCAGAGCACCTCCTGAACTCCAAACCCCTCATCCCCAGCCCCGAGCCTGCAGCCAGAGCCCTCACCCCCTCCCATACCCCAAACCCTGCCCCAGCCCAGAGCCCCCTCCCGCACCCAGAATCCCTCATTCTGGCCCCAATCCGGAGCCCACACTCCCTCCCGCACTGCAACCCCCTGCCCCAGCCCAGTGAAAGGGAGAGAGGGGGAGAGCGAGCGACTGAGGGAGGGGCCTCAGAGAAGGGACGGGGCAGGGCAAGGGTGTTCGGTTTTGTGCAACTAGAAAGTTGGCAACCCTACTTCAAGCCTAAAACTGAATGTTCCCCATCAGCAATAGATTAGGGTTTACAAAACATATCCAACACCCACTAGACCAAGGCGGCCTACAAGCCAAGGTAAAAAATATCTATGATTATCTCCCATCCCCACACACACCTCAAGATCATGCTCCACAAAGTAACATCCCTTTAAAACAGTTGTGGACTTCATTTAGTTGAAATATATTGTCAATCAATTCTGTATTAAAATTCATTAAAAATGAAACTGATTACTATGAATAGTCAAAAATATAGCATATATTCAACAATTTTTATTGTTCTTTTAATAACAGTTGCTGACTTGTATTTGACAAGCTACAGGGCTGGTCAATTAGTACAATGTATTTATCAAATCAGTCTTCAAATAATGTTCAGATTGATCAAATAATTCACCCAGCAATTTTCAAAAAGCCTTATGTACTACATCTCTCTTGCTTTTGTTATATTTTCTTTCCCTTCCTACACTCTTTTACTACGCTCTCTTATCCATCAAAGAGCATGGGGTATATTTTCCTGAGTTACCTTCCCTGTCCGATTCCAGCATCCCCTTCTCTCTCTCCTGCCTTTCCCCCCCACATACTGTGTTCTCTTCTTCCTCTTAGGTACAGGCTCCCCCTTCTACTCCCAAAATCTCCCCCAGCACTTGCCCACTGACCAATTGCTGTGTACAAACAGGGATCAGCACCAAGGACAATGTTCTGCAGCCCTTACTCACTCATTCAAATAAAGACTTGTTTACATGGTAATATTCACTGGCATAGCTATTGCAGAATAAGCTATTCTGCAATAGCTACTCTAGACTATGTACTTCATTAGGATAAATTATTCCGAAATAAAAATGACTTTTATTCCAGAGCAGAATGTCACCCAGGGAGCTATTCTGGGTATGATGGTCAATTTCCCTGTGTAAGCAAGGTTTAAGCCTCAGATCTGCATGTTTGAGACTCTCTCTCTCTACTGCCTCAGTTGCAGTCAGTAGAGAGAGAGACTGTGAAGCTTCATCCTGCTCATAATAAAAAGGGATGGAGCTGATGGCAGAGCTCTCTCTGCAAGGGCCCTTTCCTCACAAATTCTCTCTCCCAAAGGTATAAAATTGTCTGTGTTTGTTGACCTTGTGGGCAAAATGCAAAGGCAATCTATTTTTGTGGCCCCGGTCTATCTGGCAGAAGAGTGTGGTTAGGGTTTAAAAGTTCTACTGGTCACATTAATGGTGTCTCCTTCACGCATGGTAGGAAGGGCTGTTCTGGAAAATGTGTTTTGTAACTCCTGTTATTTATGTTTTCAAAGATATATCAAGAACGAACAGAGCTTTGGAGGGACACCCTCTGGTCTAAACCAGGGGTTCCCGAACTTGGTTCGCAGCTTGTTCAGGGTTAGCCCCTGGCGGGCCACGAGACGCTTTGTCTACCAGAGCGTCCGCAGATACGGCCACTCGCAGCTCCCAGTGGCCGCGGTTTGCTGTTCCCGGCCAATGGGAGCTGCGGGAAGCGACCGGGCCACCACTTCCAGAAGCTCCCATTGGCCGGGAACGGTGAACCACGGCCACTGGGAGCTGCAAGCGGCTGTACCTGTAGATCCTCAGGTAAACAAACCGTCTCGTGGCCCGCCAGGGGCTTACCCTGAACAAGCCGCAAACCAAGTTTGGGAACCCTCGGTCTAAACTAAAATTCCTATTATCCTGGAATCTAAATAATTAAACAAATTTGCTTACTAAGTATTCAATTATCTGCTCCTTGCACCACCCCCTCCAAAAAAAAAAAAAAAAAAAAAAAAAAACCACCACCTTAGGAAAATATAGCTGGTCATGAGATCACAAGGATCCCAAAAAGCATTCTCCCACAGTTTTTCAGCCCAATATCAACCCTTAGAAGCCTTATACCTAGGGTTAAATTGAAGCAATATAAAAGATGAACAATTCCACATGTACTATTTAGGACTCCACTGAGCTGCACATTTGGAAAGTTTCACATCCCTATTTTGATTATTTTCTACACATGTGAGACCACAGGAAGCAACAAAGCACCTGTGTAATTATTAACCTAAGTGTTGTTGCCATGTTAGTCCCAGGATATGAGTAGGGTGACCAGATGGCAAGAATAAAGTATCGGGACACATGGTTGGAGGGGAGGGTGTCACAGGCTTACAGCCCCCACTGGAGCCATGGGGGAGGGGGGCGCAGAGCCTGAGGAAGCTGCAGGTCAGGGACGCACGGCCCCAACAGCAGCCCCCGGCCACAGCCCTGCCGGGAGCGCACTGCCCCGGCTCCAGCCCCCACTGCAAGCCGTGGGTCAGTGGGGGACGCAAGGCCCTGGCTCCGGCCCCTCTGCAAGGGGTGGGGAGGCCTCAGGGCTGAGGCAGGGGGTTGGGACATGGGGGAGGGTTTAGGATGCTGACTCCAGGAGGGAGTTTTGGTGAGGGAGGGGATGCAGGCTGGCGCTTACCTCAGGTGGCTCCCCGGAAGTGGCGACATCTCCCTCTGGGTCCTAGGCAGAGGCGTGGCCAGGTGGCTCTGTGCACTGCCTCACCCACAGGCACTGCCCCACAACTCACATTGGCTGTGATTCCTGGCCAATGGGAGGTGCGAAGCAGGTGCTCATGGCGGGGGCAGCACACAGAGTCCCGTGGCCATTCCTGCACCTAGGACCAAGAGGGAGATGTTGCCACTTCCAGGGAGCTGCGCGGAGCTGGGTAGGGAGCCTGTCAGCCCCGTGCCAACCGGACACCGTCACCTGGCAATCATACAATATCAGGACAAATGGCATCCCGATCATACATCGGTCGTGATGTGGGGCAACGAGTTAAATATCAGGACATCTGGTCACCCTAGATATGAGACACACAAAGTGTGTGAGATAATATCTTTTGTTATTTTACTGTACCAATTTCTGCTGGGGAAAGAGACAAGCTTTCAGGTCTCTGAAGGAGAGAGAGCTGTATGTAGTTTGAGAGCTTGTCTCTTCCCTCCAACAGAAGTTGGTTCAATAAAAGATATTACCTCACCCATCTTTTCTCTCTCATTATTAATTTAAGACATTTTATTAAATTACAGTAAGTTGTAATTTTATTATTGCTTTTACTTTGTATTTATTTAACTACTTTAAAAAGATAAAGGGCAAAAGATGAGAATCGGTTTGAATACATGAAACTGCTGTTTGTTGCATTCATACCTCTCTCGCCTGCAAGCATACACCCACACCTAAGCATAAGTACATTATTGGCTTTTCTTAACAAATTAATCACTAAGCACACACCCTTTAGAAAACCACTTGCATCAAGAAAGGCAAATCAAGAGCCAGCGGTTTAAAGGTTACAAAGTCTTAGTCATTCCATGCAAGTCACTACATGATGCTATTGTGTCCTGAATGGAAAAGTAATGCATACACATTACTTGTTAAGCTTCCACCTTGCTCCCTTACAGAAAAAGGTGAAAATTCAACTGATATATTTATGTAAGGTAAAATAATAAACCATTTTTGACAACTAAAACTTCTGAATATCTAAGAGAGAGACAGATGGAGAAACTGCTTTGAAATGAGTGGCCTCAACTTTCTCCCAAACATGCCAACATATGTACATTACTCAGTTATCATACAGGCAGGATATAATCCATATTTTTCTCCTTCTTTCATAACTTCACCATCAAAATTACAGCAACCTACCTCAAGATATGAGATGAGCTGATTTTAAGTATGGTTGTCATCAGCAACATAATAATACTGGTGCATCTTACATTGTATAGTCTTCAAAAAGAGTTTATTTTTCCATGAAGCATTTATATGCCAATGAAATAAAACAATACGTTTGTTACCTTATGTTTCATTAGTTACTAAATTGTGCTAACAAATGCCAGAGAATATCAACATCAAGGTATGTATATATTATATTTAATTATTGAAGAAAATAATGTTCATAAAAACAAAATCCTTATCAAGCACAGAAAGATAGTGACTGTATGAGACTTAGTTCACAGAACTGTGGCAATAAAAAAAGGCCTCAAATATTCAAGTAAAAATCATCATCATCTTGTCCACTCAGATTCTTTCCAGTCATCAATATGCAGCCTTTCCTCTTCACTGGCTTTCTGTTCACTTCTGGCTGCTGGGGATCACTTTTAAGCCAGTTCTATGAGACACCAACTCTCATCTTATATTTCAGCAGAGAAGTTAAGATTGGCTAACATGCTCTTGCTTTTACTTCTTAAACGTGAATCCTGTGACTGATAGCAGGGCATTCTCAGTTCAGCGCTCTCTTTTTTTTTAAGCATTTAGTCCCTTTGGCACCCCATCATAGCCCAAGCCAACCAACCTATATGGAATAACATAGGGTCCCATTTATTGTTTAGGATTTGACTGACTTTTGTTTTGGGAATTATTAGTTAGTGTTTATTTGTTTATATAGCACCCATGAAGTCAGTCACTTTGCAGACATTCACAGTCCTTGAAATACACTAGAGGACTCATACTCCTTTATCCTAATTTTTATATTCAAACAAACATTTTATTTTGAATAAGAATTAATTCAGTGGCACTGGAATCCATTTTTTAGTTACTCTCTACAAAAGACAAGCCACCAAAATGTCCTTGTTTCCGTCTGCTTTTGAGTCTGCCAGAGACAGTCTTGACAGACCATACACCATTTGTGTTTGTCCTATATTGCCTTGTTCTTTATTACATCTGTTGTGCTTCTTGAGGCCTGATGCAAAGCCCAAAGAAGTCAACAGGAGTCTTTCCTTTGACTTCACTGGACTCTTGATCACACCATTTGGATCAAACACTGGTGTAACTGCACTGAAGTCAATGAAGACTTTACCCTACCATGGAAGAATCTCATTCCAGTAGGCATCTTTTAGAGAATGCCTGAAGTTTTTTTGGGGAAAAATAAGTTAATTATTTAAAACTGTCTATTTAAATATGATTTTATGATAAAGCTAATCGCAGTCTATGTACCAAACTGTTCTCTGTAATTTGGAATATATGTATGGGATTTAGACAGTAAAGCTGACTGGAGCTAATTCCTTTATCTTATTAAGTGTGGAAGAACAAAACATATGTCACTTGTGGAATAGTTAAACACCATCTGCATTGTGAGGGAGTTAGCTGTATTCAGCTCAACAAAAACCATGAACATTTTTTACTGTAATAGACTCAGTTCTCCAAAATGGCACAGAGTGTAGGTTGTTATTTCTATTATTTGTAAACAAAAGTTGACCTATAAACAAAGGAAGTACGGTTACAAACTGATTTTACACAAATCAGCTCCTGATATTTGACCATATCTTCTCATGATTCAAATCAGCAGGACATAACATCAATATGACTAACCATATACGTCAATCAAATCAAGCTATTCTGTGCAGCCACATGTTCCTGTCGCTGTTACCGTCTAACTTTCTTCCCATTCCCTTCATTTCTTTGTTAAATCCACCTCACATCTGGGCTTAAAAGCAGATAGCAAGAGATGTGTTTTTACAGCCCCTAACACAATTGGGTCTTGCGCCTGACTGAGGCCTCTGGGAGCTATTTTAACAGAAGTAAGTAATAGTAATCTGCACTAAGAGACATCTTCATCATGCACATATGACGCTACCACACTGAAGGGAGACAACAAAAAGAACAGAAATTCCTTCATCGTTGGATTTATGCTAACCATGGTATTTTTATCCTCCAGGCAAATAGGAGGCATTTCAGGAAGCGAGGAAAAGAGCAAAAAAAGGAGACATTCTGCCAAACAGAACACCTCTAACAAGTATTACTTTGAGAAAAGCTGAATCATCTGTCAGAAATTAGTATAAGCAGAGGTAAAGTAATTATTTAGATTTTTCCTTTCTTTTTAAAAGTACATCATCATCAGGTTAAACTGCTGGGATGGGGAGGTGGTGGTGGGCTAAGAAACAGATGTCCTTACTTATTTTACCAGTAATAGATGAGATTTTTACAACTGAAAAAACTAAAAACCTCATTTTCCACCCAATGACCTGTTTGTTTACTTTTTCAACTTCATTCATCTTACAAAATAAAATGAACCTGTCAGTTTCACTTGTTAGGTCTCATACTAGCTAAATAATGAATGTTTAAAAACAATTTTGGTCCAATGCTGTACAATTTTACAACCTACTTCTATCATATATGGTAGTTACCAGATGGTATGCTATAGTTTTGATTCTATTCCACCCACCCACGCCCCGCCTCCATCATTAGTAAGACAGTGTTCCACTTCTGAAAAATTCTGAAATGGGCGTTCAATATTAATACAAACACTTTTAATCAAATAATTAAATCCTTACGTTACAGCATCGTAAATGGAAGATAAGCACTGTAGTCAGTATAAATTTAAGATTAGCTCAGTTTCTGGCAAATAAGTGTTTGATATATTTTAAGATCCTCAGCTTCCTCCCTTGGCTACTATACAGGAAGAGGAATCTTGTTAATTTCACTCCGCTGATGCTTGGCCAAGCTATGGCAGGTAGAAAAAGCACTGGAGCTCCCTGTGTACAAACCCAGGAAAGTAACACCACATTAATTCCCATTTGGAAGGGGGTGGGTTTTTTTAAATGAAAGCATACAGAACATTTTTCATACATGGCCACTGATTTTGGGTGCCGAACTGGAGACTCCTTGCAGCATAGTGTGTCTAGGTGGGCACCCAAAAACAGAAACAATCAAAATCAGAGGCCACCCCTGAAAATGTTGGCCTTAAATTCTTGTGGAATTAACAGCTTTAAATACAGTGGAATTAAAGGTTTAAGGCAACCATGCTCCCCCAGAAAGCTTCCCCCAGGCCATTACAGAACGGGCAAATGATTTTTTTAACCCCTGTAATTATTTGTATATTCTACAGCAACTCTGAAACCATGTTGTCCATCTGCCATCCACTTGAGGGATAATATATACTACTATTACAAAATCAAATCTGTTTTTCCTGCAGTGCGTCCTCAGGCAACTCACTTAGCCTCTCTGTGCCTTAGTTTCCTACCAATAAAAAGGTAATAAACTACTTCCACACCTCACAGGAATGCTGTGAGGATAAATACATTATAGATTGTGTGGTGCTCATAAGATTCTGTACTGATGGGCATCATAAGTACCTAAAATAGATACCTAAGATAGCTAGAAGGCACTGAACTACTTACACATTTAATATTAAAGCAATTGAGAATATAGATGAGGGAAGCATGTTGTCCACATTATGATATAATCAAGAACAATATGGTTAAACATTACAGTGACGCAAGCAAAACAAAATGCAGCTTACAGAATATTTAACAATTTCATTGCTTCTTTGATTCTAAACCAGTCCCTTCAGCATTGCTAATATCAAGTCTACACAGAGCTCAAGGCGTGGGAAAACTTCATTTTCAATTGTTATTGTTTTGTAACATACACCTACAGTACTGTAAAAGAAAAACGAATTGATAAAATATATATTTCATATATGCATTGCAAAATTCTACACTGCACACCTTGTAGCTGACAATGGAACAGGTTCTATGTAGCATGTGCTAAGGAAATTTCCACTCGTATGCCTTTGTTCAAAAGGTAATTCTGTTTGATTGCAAGGGCTTAAAATGATTAGCAAATGCATTTGTTTCCTAAATAGCCTCCCTTAAAATAGATTAGAAATTTCACTAGAACTGTATTTTGTCAGAAAGTCTTCACTACCAACGGACATGAATTTATAGCACCAGAGACCAATCCATATGAAAGTTCACTTAGCTTCAGGACTTCCTTATTTCACTCTATGCCATCTGAATGTACAACAAAGCTTTCAGGAACATAAAATTGATTTCTTCAATTATAATCATGTCTGCTGCTTTGAGGTATTCAAATACACACTTAACACAATGCTAGACAGAATTATAGATTTCAGGCTGAAATTATACTGATAATCTGATCTTTATTCGGGTAAAAGAAGGGCCTATGAAGACTAGGTGGTTTTATATAAAATATTGCAATTCCACCCCTAGACAACACTGTGGCTTAAAAACAGAGTTTCAGCCTTCACTCTTAACTCCTGCCTTTTTTAAACTTAGATGCTACAATTGATAACATAACTGTGAAAGTTTACATGAAAATCCATAACAGCTAAGAGATATATTTGTAAGATTTAGCCACATAGCACAAATATTCCATGGTAAACATTTTTGTGTAACTGAAAGAATCAGTAAGTATGCACAGACACAGAATTTGAAAAATTTCCTCAGCACCTACTCACTTGAGGAGTGAGGGCCTCTCTAGACTACAAAATTAGGTTACCACATTAGGTCGACCTATAGTCACCTCAGTAATTAAATCGGCTGTTGGTCTCCACACTACCCTCCTGCAGCCGGTGCACATCATCACCAGGAGCGCTTTCACTTACTAAAGTGGGGCACTGACAGCTGGAATGTGAGGCATTGACAGCCACGCAAGGCTCATAGCTGGAGCCCACCCACCCCGGGACTGACATCAGAGCTGTGACCCCAGCAAGCAGCTCAATTTCACAACAGGTAGACAACCAGAAGTGAAATTGACATTCTGGTCAGTTTCACACTGCTATTATTTCACATTTCCTCTCTGGCTCTGGCTGTCAGCCAGCAGGAGGCTCACAGCTGGAGACTCCCACTCCCCACTCCAGATCTGTCAGCCCCATTTAGGGCTCGCAGCTGGCATCTCTGGGGCTGACAGCTGGAGCCAGAGACCAAATGTGAAATAATAGCAGCCGTGAAACTGACAAGAAAATGCTGGTGGGGGAGTAATACTATATGTGAAAGAAAACAGAGTCAAATGAAGTAAAAATCTTAAATGAACCGAACTGTACCATAGAATCTCTACGGATAGTAATTCCATGCTTAAATAATAAGAATATAGCAGTAGAGATATACTACCGACCACCTGACCAGGATGGTGATAGTGACTGTGAAATGCTCAGGAAGATGAAAGAGACTATAAAAATAAAAAACTCAATAATAATGGGGGATTTCAACTATCCCCATATGACTGGGTACATGTCACCGCAGGATGGGATGCAGAGATAAAGTTTCTTGACACCTTAAATGACCGCTTCTTGGAGCAGCTAGTCCTGAAACCCACAAGAGGAGAGGCAATTTTTGACTTAGGCCTTGGCTACACTTGCCGATGTACAGCGCTGTGAGTTAAACCTGACTTCGTGCAGCTGAGTAGGGAAAGCGCTGCACTCTGTCCACACTGACAGCTGCCCAGCGCACTGTTGTGGCCACATTTGCGGCAATTGCAGCGCTGTTGGGAGCGGTGCATTATGGGCAGCTATCCCACAGAGCACCTTTTCCCATTCTGGCGCCGTGGGTTGTGGGAAGGGGGCGTGGGTGCGGGGGATTCTGGGTCCTGTCCCAATGCCCCGTGATGCATCGCTTCGCATCCCAGAAATCCCTTTGTTTCCGTCCACCTTTGGCGCCATCTTTCAACGGTTTCAGAGTGCAGCGCGATCTGTCTGCGGGAAATGGAGTCCGAACTGCTGAGGCGTATGCTGACGAGTCTCGCCAGCACGTCACGTTTGGCTGTCGAACTATTCCTTAAGATCCAAAGTGACAGTGAGAGTGAGGGTGAGGAGTCCGACGATGCTATCGAGCCGCGTAACGCGTACGATACGAAATTGCTTGTGGCATTCACGGACATGCTCAGCACCGTGGAACGCCGCTTTTGGGCTCGGGAAACAAGCACTGAGTGGTGGGATCACATCGTCATGGAAGTCTGGGATGACGAGCAGTGGCTGCAGAACTTTCGGATGAGAAAAGCCACTTTCATGGGACTGTGTGAGGAGCTCGCCCCCACCCTGCGGCGCAAGGACACGAGATTGAGAGCTGCCCTGCCAGTGGAGAAGCGGGTGGCTATTGCAATCTGGAAGCTGGCAACTCCAGACAGCTACCGGTCGGTCGCAAACCAGTTTGGAGTGGGAAAGTCGACCGTTGGAATCGTGTTGATGCAAGTTTGCAAGGCCATTAATCGCATCCTACTCAGAAGAACCGTGACTCTGGGTAACGTGCAGGAAATAGTGGATGGCTTTGCACAAATGGGGTTCCCTAACTGTGGAGGGGCGATAGATGGGACGCACATTCCTATTCTGGCACCACCCCACCTAGGATCCGAGTACGTTAATCGGAAGGGGTATTTCTCTATGGTTCTCCAGGCGCTTGTGGATCACCGTGGATGTTTCATTGACATTAACACAGGCTGGCCCGGAAAGGTGCATGACGCTCGCATCTTTCGGAACACTTGGCTGTTCAGGAAGATGCAGGCCGGGACTTTTTTCCCAGAGCAGAAGATCATGGTAGGGGAAGTTGAAATGCCCATTGTGATCCTTGGAGATCCCGCTTACCCGTTAATGCCGTGGCTCATGAAACCCTACACAGGGAGACTTGACAGCAGCAAGGAACGGTTCAACTACAGGCTGAGCCGGTGCCGAATGACTGTGGAGTGTGCCTTTGGCCGTTTAAAGGGCCGCTGGCGATCTCTGTATGGGAAGCTGGACTTGGCTGAAAACAGCATTCCCGCGGTTATATCTGCGTGCTGTGCCCTCCATAATATTTGTGAAGGGAAGGGTGAAAGCTTCACTCAGGCATGGACCTCCGAGGTTCAACACCTGGAGGCTGAATTTGCACAGCCAGAGAGCAGGGCTATTACAGGGGGCCAGCGCGGGGCTGCAAGGATTAGGGATGCCTTGAGGGAGCAATTTGAGGCTGAAAACCAGCAGTGATATCTGGTGCCCTGCACAGGAGTGAAGTGCAGTAGTTCCAATCTTTAGGAATCAGTGTCTGCTTAGCAGACAAGCAGACTTGCAGTGCCTGTTTATTTCCTGGGCTAAGGAGTCTTTTACTTTATGCAATAATAAAGAATGTTTTCAAAGCCAAAGAATCCATTTATTGAAAAGAAAAAAAAATTATTTAATTGAAAAGAAACAAGGGGGTGGAGTGGGGAACAGTACAATCACAGATTTGCATATGTCCTGTCTGGTGTGCTGTGCAGTGAGTGCTGCACTTCAGGATAGCTATACTGCATGGTGATGGGGGTTGAGTGCAGAGGGTAAGGGTCGTGGTTTTCAGGGCTGGGTGGTGAAGATACTGGTGTTGGAGGCAGCGGGTGGCGTGAAGAACACGGAAGTTGGGGAAAGTGGGTTGGAGGTGACAGTGGGGCACAACGGAAAGAGTTTTGGGACAAGGGCTGTAGGGGGGGGTGGCGTTTGCGGTACTGCTCCTCTTTCTGCATGGCTACCAGCTCCTGGATAGCATCTGCTTGGCGCTCCAGGATGCTTATGAGCCTATCAGTGCTTTGCTGCCGGTGCGCGGTGCTTTGCCGCCGGTGCGCTGCGTTTTCCTGGCGGATCCTGCTTTCTCTCTCCCTCCAGTCCTGTGCTTTCTCATTCTCTTTAATAGATTGCCGCATCACTTCTTGCAGCATGTCTTCTTTGCTTTTTCGCGGTCTCTTCCTGAGTCTTTGCAGTCTCTGAGCAGGCGATAAGAGGGACGGCTGAGGTCTCAAGGTTGATGCAGCTGTATAGGCAAAATGCAACATTTAACAGAGGCAGCATAGTTCATACCAGACAGAGTAATGATCCCCCCCACACTTAAGGAGTAGAAAACACACAGGGTCTACACAATAGCATAATTTTCCCGTCCGAAACAGAGCACACATATCCCACGGGAGCCTCACAATGGTGAGTAAGGGGGACTAATTGTTTCAGGGCTGCACTGTCCTCTGGGTTTCTGTGCCTTGGGGAGAGCCAACAGCTTCAGGGGGCACCTACACTGAACACTGTCCCAACATTTTCCACAGGAGTTCGTCCTGGATGATATCTCGCTGCTGAGGGTGACCTGGGAAGCAAGGGAGGGTATTCTACTGCAATGCGGCTTCCGCCCTGGCCCATATGCAGCTTGCCTGTGTGCAGCAATGGTCCCCCCTCCCCTCGCGGCACAGTGGCGCGGACATGTTAGCCTGGCTGGGACAAGGACCACGGCGGCTCTCCCGATAAACCTGCGCAAACGCATTGCACACGTTCTGGATGAGACACTCGAGGAGATTACCGAGGCCGATTACCGCGATGTGATAAACCACATCAATGCACTATTCCGCATCTAGGCATGCATGCTTAACCCTCCTCTCCCAAAGAGCCCGCACCGAAAAAATCCCTTCCCGAAAAAAAAACCTGCTTACCGGGATCCTGCTCTTCTGTTTGTCCTCCACCAAGTACCGGCCGCTGCGACTGGCTACCTTCCTCCTGGCTCGAGAAGAGCTCCTGGCTGCATGGCTGCAGGAATTCCGGGGTGTCTCCATCAGGCCCACCACCATCACTCCCGTTTTCCTCCTCCTCCCCCCCCCCCACACCAGCTCTGAAGTGTCCATGGTGGTGCTCGGAGTGGAGGTGGGGTTAACCCCAAGTATCGCATCCAGCTCTTTGTAGAATCGGCAGGTCGCGGGGGGAGCACCCGAGCGGCCGTTTGCATCGCGGGCTTTGCGGTAGGCACTCCGCAGCTCCTTCACTTTAATCCTGCACTGCAGGGGGTCCCGGTCATGGCCCCTTTCCATCATGTCCTTTGATACCTTCCCGAAGGTATCGTAATTCCTACGGCTGGAGCGCAGCTGGGACTGTACAGCTTCCTCCCCCCAAACACTGATGAGGTCCAGCAACTCGCCATTGCTCCATGCTGGGGCTCGCTTGGCGCGTGGAGGCATGGTTACCTGGAAAGATTTGCTGATAGCACTCCACGCCACGCCGGGATGAGCAAACAGGAAGGGGATTTTTAAAATTCCCGGGGAACGTAAAGGGTCGGTCACATGGTTGGTTACCTGAGGCCAGGGCAGTAGAGTTTGAACTGATGACCAGAGTGGCTAGAACAGGCATTGTGGGATACTGCCGAATAATTCTGGAGGCCATTCACAGCGCATTGGGCGGCCACACTGGCGCCGCAGCGCTGCAGCGGCAGCGCTGCACTCGCTATTCCTCTCGGAGAGGTGGAGTACATGCAGCGCTGCAACCACGGAGATACAGCGCTGCAAATGCCTTGCCAGTGTGGACGGGGAGTGAGTTACAGCGCTGGGGGCGGCTTTACAGCGCTGCAACTCGCAAGTGTAGCCAAGGCCTTAGTCCTAAGAGGAGCACAGGATCAGCTCCAAGAGGAGAATATAGCTGGACCGCTTAGTAATAGTGACCATAATATAATTAAATTTAACATCCCTGTGACATGGAAAATACCACAGCAGCCCACCACAGTAGCATTTAATTTCAGAAAACGGAACTACACAAAAACGAGGAAGTTAATTAAACAGAAACTAAAAGGTACAGTGCAAAAAGTAAAATCCCTGCAAGCTGCATAGAAACTTTTTGAAGACATCATAATAGAGGCTCAACTTAAATGTATACCCCAAATTAAAAAACATAGTAAGAGAACCAAAAAAGTGCCACTGTCGCTAAACAACAAAGTAAAAGAAACAGTGAGAGGCAAAAAGGCATCCTTTAAAAAGTGGAAGTTAAATCCTAGTGAAGAAAATAGAAAGGAGCATAAATCCTGGCAAATGAAGTGTAAAAATATAATTGGGAAGGCCAAAAAAGAATTTTAAGAACAGCTAGCCAAAGACTCAAAAAGTAATAGCAAAAAAATGTTTAAGTACATCAGAAGCAGGAAGCCAGCTAAACAACCAGTGGGGCCACTGGACGATCGAGATGCTACAGGAGCACTCCAGAATGATAAGGCCATTGCAGAGAAACTAAATGAATTCTTTGCATTGGTCTTCACAGCTGAGGATATCAGGGAGATTCCCAAACCTGAGCCGTTCTTTTGAGAAACTGTCCCAGATTGAGGTGTCATTAGAGGAGGTTTTAGAAGAAATTGATAAACTAAATAGTAAAAAGTCACCAGCACCAGATGGCATTCACCCAGTAGTTCTGAAGGAATTCAAATGTGAAATTGCAGAACTACTAACTGTGGTATATAATCTACCATTTAAATCGGCTTCTGTACCAGATGACTGGAGGATAGCTAATGTGACGCGAATTTTTTAAAAAGGCTTCAGAGGTGATCCTTGCAATTACAGGCCAGTAAGCCTAACTTCAATACCAGGAAAATTGGTTGAAACTATAGTAAAGGACAGAATTATCAGATACATAGATGAACATGATTTGTTAAGGAAGAGTCAACATGCTTTTTTTAAAAGGGAAATCATGCCTCACCAATCTACTAGAATTCTTTGGGGGGGTGGGGAGAAGTCAACAAGCATATGTACAAGGGGGAATCCAGTGGGTATAGTGTGCTTAGATTTTCAGAAAGCCTTTGACAAGGTCCCTCACCAAAGGCTCTCAAGCAAAGTAGGCTGTCATGGGATAAGAAGGAAGGTCCTCTCAGGGATCACTAACTGGTTAAAAGATAGGAAACAAAGGGTAGGAATAAAAGGTCAGTTTTCAGAATGGAGAGAGATAAATAGTGGTGTCCCCTACGGGTCTGTACTGGGACCAGTCCTATTCAACATATCCATAAATGATCTGGAAAAAGGGGTAAACAGTGAGGTGACAAAATTTGCAGATGATACAAAACTACTCAAGATAGTTAAGGCAGACTGCGAAGAGCCACAGAAGGATCTCTCAAAACTGGGTGACTGAATTTCATCTGCCATTTTATTGGCCAATGTTGATAAATGCAAAGTAAGCACATTGGAAAACATAATCCCAACTATACATATAAAATGATGGGGTCTAAATTAGCTGTTACAACTCAAGAAAGAGATTGTGGAATCATTTATGGATAGTTCTCTGAAAACATCCACTCAATGTGCAGTGGCAGTCAAAAAAGCTAATAGAATGTTGGGAATCATTAAGAAAAGGACAGATAATAAGACAGAAAATATCAGATTGCCACTATATAAATCCATGGTACGCCCACATCTTGAATACTGCGTGTAGATGTGGTCGCCCCATCTCAAAAAAAGATATATTGGAATTGGAAAAGGTTCAGAAAAGGGCAACAAAAATAATCAGGGGTATGGAACAGCTTCCGTATGAAAAGAGATTAATAAAACTGGGACTTTTCAGCTTGGAAAAGAGACGACTAAGGGGGGATATGAAAGAGGTCTATAAAATCATGACTGGTGTGGAGAAAGTAAATAAGGAAGTGCTATTTACTCCTTCTCATAACACAAGAACTAGGGGCCACCAAATGAAATTAATAGGCTGCACGTTTAAAACAAACAAAAGGAAGTATTTCTTCACACAACGCACAGTCAACCTGTGGCACTCTTTGCCAGAGGATGTTGTGAAGGCCAAGACTATGCCAAGGTTCAAAAAAGAAGTAGATAAATTCATGGAGGACAGGTCCATCAATGGCTATTAGCCAGGATGGGCAGCGATGGTGTCCCTAGCCTCTGTTTGCCAGAAGCTGGGAATGGGTGACAGGGGATGGATCACTTGATGATTATCTGCTGTTCATTCCCTCTGAAGCACCTGGCATTGGCCACTGTTGGAAGACAGGATACTGGGCTAGATGGACCTTCGGTCTGACCCAGTATGGCCATTCTTATGAAAAATCAATTTCACAGCTTGTAGGCTCCCTGCTGTGAAACTGATTCTCTAGGGCTCAGGTGGTCAGCCCACAGCAGGGGGAGAGCTGCTGTGAGGTCCGCTGCCAGGGCTGACAGCCAGGAGCCCCACTGACACCTCCCAGTGAGGAATTGGGGCAAGGAGAAGGAGAGCCTAAGCCCAGCCACCTCCTGAAGAGGGGGGAGGAGAGCCCAAGCCCCGGCAACTGCCAGGCTTGGGCTCTCCTTCCTCCCCAATCCCTCACCAGGAAGCAGCAGAAGAGATCCGAGCTATCGGTCTCGGTGGCAGTGCTCTGGGCTATCAGCCAACAGGTGATGTAAGTCAGTGTTTTTCAACCTTTTTTTGGGCAAAGGCACACTTGTTTCATGAAAAAAATCACGAGGCACACCACCATTAGAAAATGTTAAAAAATTTAACTCTGTGCCTATATTGACTATATATAAAGTAATTCTCTTGAATAGGAATCAAATAAACACAAAGAAAGTATTTTATAATTACTTTATTATGAAATAGTAAGTAAACAGAAATATGAAAAATTATAAAATACTTTATTCAGTGCGCAACCTGGGCCTGTTTGGCTGAACACAAAGCTGATATTCTGAGCTATTTATAGTCCTTAACATCAGTGGTGGGATTCAAAAATTTTAGTAACCAGTTCCGACATTCAAGCATGGTTTAATATTTTTTTCCCACGGCACACCAGGCAACATCTCGCGGCACACTAGTGTGCCGCGGAACAGTGGTTGAAAAACACTGATGTAAGTAATTCAGTGTCTACACAAACACTGCGTCACCCCTAAATACATCGACCTAAGTGCTACATCTCTCACAGAGGAAGAGTTATTAGGTTGATGTAGTTGGCGACTTACATCAGCAGGAGCACCATTCTACTGTAGACACTTACATATTTAGGTCAACATAAGTTGCCTT
This sequence comes from Emys orbicularis, assembly GCF_028017835.1. NCBI lineage: Eukaryota > Metazoa > Chordata > Testudines > Emydidae > Emys > Emys orbicularis. Next base: position 34,054,815 of record NC_088685.1, read on the forward strand.
ATGTCGACCTACCTCTATAGCGTAGACTAGGCCAAAGTCTACTAGTCTGGATGAAAAAGTCCAGCACCACTTATCCAACCTCCAATGCCACACACCTATTTAATTTATATTGACACATCTCCACTTCTCTGCCAATAAGTCAATGTCTGTCCCCCCCAAATAAAATAATTTTCAAATATACACACCAGTTAAAGTCTGGCCAACTCCCTCCTCAACCTCCCACTCTGAATAAATGAAAGGTAGCCTCCTCACTGGTTCTCATTGCCCTCTCCTATACCTTGGGATGAGGAGCTGCTATTCTCTCTCTTTTCATTTCCCTCCCCTATCACTATACTTTCTCTCTCCCTTCCCTATCTCCCTCCCTCCCACACCAAGTCTTCTCACCCACTCACTTTCTCCCTCCATGTTCCACCACGGTCTCCTGGCCCCTGCACAAATCCCAAATTTTCCCTCCCTTTCCAGTATAGTTTCCTTTGCATTTTCCCTGTGCCACCTATTACCCCGTACTCCCTCAGCCTCCCTTCTGCATCTGAAGTTTCACTGCACCCTCCTTCAAGCACTCTCCCTGAATCCTGATTCCCCTGCATGCCCCTCAATCCCTCCTGCAACTCATACTCCCGACCCCCTTATTCTCCTACTTCTAAGATCAGGAAGTGTAATTAAAAAATAATCTTAAGGACCCTTGCCACTGTCTCCTAAAAATAACTACTTTTTAAATCTCCAGAATTAATCTGTAATATACAAATATAATAAAAGGTGAAGTCTGAGGGCAGGGCCATCTAATTTCCTCACATTTTTGAGGAAGGCCAAGCACAGTCAGCTCCCAGAAAATAGATTTAAAAAACAAACAAACAAAACAGTTCCCTAAACTGGTTATGTTCAATCATAAAACATTAGTGCAAAGCTTGCATGATATGTCATCAGACATTAGATATAAAACAATTATAATACAAATATCATGATGCAGATTATGATATCAGTTACAGTGGTCTGGACACAAAATTGTATTATATTCAGCACAGACAATGACACTAGTACTTAAGGTTGAAGGACACTACCCATCATAAGCCCCTGTTTTCAGTTACTTATAACTTTGCCAAATTTAAGCCATTTGGGCTGAAGTTTTCCATGCTTTGTGTCTGCCTCAGGCTCAATTTTTTGGAAAATTTCAGCAAAAATGGGTAATTTATTTCCAAGGAAAGGTTAGGGGAAAATACATTGTTTTGCCCATGTTAATAAAAAGGTTGCATGGGCAACCTTAAGTCTGGCATTTCTTTAACTTTTGGTTCCAAAGTCAAGCGCACAGTGTACTTTTAATGTAATTTTTGGATGGTCATTTAATTTGGGGCCTTGTTTCACCGTGCTACATTGCCTTCATTCCAAACCTTACACTGAATGATTTTTACTTCTCTACTTCTGTCAGACAATATATTGTGCTGTCCCCGCCTCGTTTACTACATGCAGTACCCACATTAATCATGATAATTAAAGCTGCTAATGTTTCTAGCATTTGGCACTCGCAGAAGATCAAATCAGGCGCAACGTCCATGACCTCAAAGGAATGGTACCCACTAATTCCGAGGCAGAATTTGGTCCCTTGTATCTATCACTGAAAAGGCAAATGGGGAAAACTAGCAAATGAAGAACCTCTAGCTGCGTAGTAGGGGAAACTGTTGCAAGTGCACCTTCACAGCACTTTTCCTACTCTGTTTTTCTTTTTAGTAACCCTGTCCATCTGCCACTCACATCTGGCTCCCACCACACCCCCTTTTTGCATTTTAGCATCTGTCCTCCTCTGGCTCCATTTCTCCATCCTTATTACCAACCTCTACATTTCCCACCAGCTCTATCTGCTCCTCTTTCTCCCCCATCTTCCCACTAGCCCAAATCCAGATGCCACATCCACGCCCTCCTCTGCCTACTTCTCCTCACCTCTGCTGACATGTGGCCCAATCCTGGCCCTCCCTCTGTCCCCAATCTCCATCTCCCACACCTGTTCCTGCCACTATCTCCACCCCTCTCATATCCGCATTCCTAACCTCACACCCATCCTCCTCCTTCCCTGCTCCCTCCTACCCTTCTCTTGCTGGCTCTGGAATGTCCCCTCCATCTCTAAAAGATCACAACCATCCACGATTCATACCTTGCTCTCTCCAGCTCTTGGCTCTCACAGAGATCTGGGTCCCTTTATCTGACACTGCTCCTATAACTGCCCTCTCTCACACTCCTCAAACTGGATCACACTGTGATGTGTATATTGAACTTCTCTGCTGTTCCTGAAGCTTCCAACCCCTCTCTCCCCCTGTGACAGAGTGCAGGGAGTGAGTACCTATCAAAAAGCCATGAGGCAGGCAGGCACAAGCTTGCTCGCATCTGAAAGCCCCCACCCCCAGCCTAAGGGGAAGAGCTACTGGACCCGGGAATCAAACAATTACAGGGGACAACTGAGGAATAACGGTCAGGAGTGAGGGTCACAGGTACAAAATCAGGGATCCAGAGCAGGACACCAAGCAGAGAACCCCGGACAGCACCCACTGCTCCTCAAAGGTGTCTAGGGAGCCAGCGGATGCCACCCAGAGGAACTCTGCCCAGATACATGAGCCAAGGGAGGAACGGCAATAGGCCTCACAGTCGCAGAACATCCGCTCATTCAGCATCCTCCTCCTGGTGTTATAGATGCTTACTTTGGCCAGTGCCAGGAGGAGGTTGACGAAGTCTCATGACTTTGTGGGGTCACGGACGGGGTGTGCATGGATAAAGAGGTGTGGGGGGAAATGAAGCCAGAACCTTAAAAGAAGGTTCTGGAGGAACAGGAATTGAGTCTGCAATCGGGTCACTTAGTGCCCCAAGAAAAGCTGATTGCAGGTAATTATATGATCAGGCTGGTGGGCTGGGTGGGATAAGAACTCAATTGGCCCCCATCAGCCAAGGGCTGATAAAAGAGGCACAGAAAGGAAGTGCCGGGGGAAAGAGAGAAGGAGGAACAGGGCTAGCTGAGTCTAGTCATACAGCAGCCTCAGAGTAGGGAGACTCTGTTCCCCTGAGGTTCTGCCAGGAGAGCCTAAAGCTCAGTAAATATTGTAAATAGGGGGAAATGTGGTGATATTCGTGAAGGGGAATTGAATTGAAATAAAGTTTCACTGAGAGCACACTTGGTGGAGTCTGTGCCATTTCTGCAGGGAAGATGACGGGGCAGATATGGACCCTGTTACACCCCCTCTTCCCACTCTTTCTCCTCTTCTGAAGAGCACTGCTTCAAATTTGTCTCTCCTCCTCCAAGTTGCTGTCATCCACTGTCCATCCAACTCCACCCCATCAGCCTCTATCTTCAATTTCAATCTTGGCCCTCTCTTCTCACATTCTCCCACACTCATCCACAGAGTCTTCAATTTCCATGCTGGTGACCCATCAGACTCCTTAGCTGCACATTTCCTCACTCTCATCTCTTCATTTCACCTCCAGCCTTGGTTCAACTCTCCCACTCACCAAAAGGGCCAATCTCTTAACTTTGGTCTCCACCGAGCATTGCTCTATTTTCTCTCTATAGCAAGTTTCCCTTATCTAACAACCACCTGGTCTCTTTCAGCATCAACCGTCAGCTCCCCACCCCATCCCCAGTCTCATACACCTGCATTCTGCTTTTCCATGACTTCCAGTCCCATCAGTGTTGATGACTTCTCGTGCTCACAGCTCACTCCTCTCTTAACGTGGGTGTTGATTCTCTCCATACTTCACTCTCCTCCACCTTTGTCTCTTTTGCCTCTCTCTTCCAGTGCAAGTTTCGCCCTATCAACCCTCTGCCCTGACTCATCCCCAACATCTGCTTCAGCTGCTTACTCTAGTGTTACGGAAAGTCTCTGGCAGAAGTCTTGTGACCAGGCTGCCTTCCTCTTCTACAAATTCTCTCTCTTCTCCTCCAGTTCTGCCATCTTGCTAGCTAAATAACTCTACTACTCAAATTAACTGAATCCCACGCTCACAATCCCAGCTCCCTTTTCACCACCTTTGACTCACTCCTCAAACCCTCCCCTCCTCCTGCTTCCATTTCTCTCTCTGCCAAGGATCTCACCAATTACTTCCAAAATAAAACTGATAAAATATTATATGACGTTTCCCCTCCCCTCAGCTTGCCTTCCTTCTCCCCTTGCCATCCTACAACTCTCTTCTTCTCTCCTCTGACCCCCGCCACTTTCCCAGTGATCCCACCACATCTCCTGATTTCTCTCACACACACTCTCATCCACTTCCTTACTCTTTTTTTTTTTTAAAACCTCTCACACCCCCACAATTTTCCTCTTCAACCACTGCCCTATCTCGAAGATAATTGAACATGCTCTCTACAATCACTATCTGGAGTCTCTCTCGCCCAATTCCATCCTAGACCCTGTCCAATCCAGTTTTTGACCCTTAAATGCCACTGAAACCATTCTCACCTAGCCAAAGATCAGAACCAGTACTCCATCCTTAACCTCCTTCACCTGTCAACCACCTTTGAAACAGTCAATTACTATCTTCTTCTTGAAACCTTGTTCTTACTTGGCTTCTGTGACTCTGTCCTCTCCTAGGTATCCCTACCTCCCTAACTGCTTCTTCAGCCATGTTCTTCAAAGGATCCTCCCAATCCCCCTCAAACTTTCTGTGGAGGTTCCTTAAGGGCTCTGTCCTTGATCCCCATCTCTTCTCCCTCAACAACCTCATCTGTGGACAACCTCATGTGCAAACACAGATTCAACTACCATCTCTGTACTGACAACTCACAGGTCTACCTCACTACTCCAGACCGGTCTCCTGTACAAATTAATATCTCAGCCTGTCTCTCTGACATCTCCCTGTAAGAGTCTAGCCATCAGCTCAAGTGCAACATAGATTAAAAGCTGTGTTTTAGCTTTCCCAATCCCTCCTCACTACCGCCTTTCTCAATTACTCTAGATAACACCATCAGCCTGTCTGTCACTCTGACCTGCAACCTGGGCATCATCTTCGACTCAGACTTCTTTTTAGGTCCTCACATCCAGGCTAAATGTTGCAGATTTTTTTTGCATAACATCTCTAAGATGTGGCCTTTCCTATCCATCTAAACAACTAAAAACTCTCATCCAGACTCTCCTCATCTTGATTCTCAATTACAAAATCCTTTTCTCCAGCCTTGACAAATGCAACCTTACCCCACTCACATCTATTCAGAGTGCTGCTACAAAGATCATTTTTCTAGCTCGTCACTTTGACCATGTCACCCCTCTCTTCACATCCCCTGACTGGCTCCCCCTTCTTTATCACATCAAACAGAAGCTATTTGTCTTCACTTTCAACTCTCATCCCCACCCCACCTATCATCCCTCACTCACTTTTGAGATGTCAACTCTCGTTGACTCATTATTTCCTTGGATTCACCCATCTGTTTGTATCCATCTGCTGTCTCCTGTCTTACACTTAGACTGTAAGCTCTTTGGGGCAGCAACTGACTTTTTGTTCTATGTTTATACAGTGCATAGCACAATGGAGTCCTTGTCAATGACTAGGGCTCCCATTAATACTACCACTAATAACAACATGGTAGGAAGAGAAAGAAGAGAAAAATGAAGATGAAGAATTAGACATCTGCTCATGTTAGTTGAAAACAAAAAATATATTGAGTCTAGAAAAGCTAATTCTGCCACTGAGAAGTCGCAAGAGAGATGGGGATGGGCTGAATCACGTTGCAGCATGATTCTCTGGAAATTATACACCTCCCTACTTTTGGGGGCTTCGAGGGGATGAGAGGGGGAGAGACAGAGATGGTAAGGTTGATGGTGGAGCGTTTAGTATCACTGGTGGGACAATGTCCCACCAAAACAAGTTTCATAGTGAACCTAGATGACCTATTAAGTTTAACTACCTAAAACATCCTCCACACTACAAAAGGTTTTCAGTCCATATTTAAGGGCTAAATTCCGTCCTCTGACACAGCTCCAGCTGAAGTCCTAGAATTTAGCCAGAAGACTTCATACACTACTCCAGCTTATTCCTTTGTGACTTCCTGCCCCCAAAATAAACACTGCTATTTGAAGACATATTCCTGTTTGTATCATGATGATTTTCCCCAGCAACGTCAGATGACAATGTCAGAGGTTTAACTACAGAAGAGAAGCATTTAAAAATATGATGAATTTATGAAGCTATATCCAGTAATAAGGGGAGAAAATGCACAAGTATGTTTTGAAAGGAAAAGCATAGTGTGCGCAAATATGTTTTTATTAAAAACTAAATATTACAAAAATTAAGGTTTTAAAATTTTCCACAATGCATCAAGAGATGCAAGTATTCTTATACTCTGGACAATAGTAGAAAATGGCTCCTTCTCACTCAGATTATTTATACAGCTCCCAAAAGTGTGTAGGTACTTCACAGAGATATAAAAAGACAGGTTTCCAGTCCCCGCTCCAAAGAGCTTACAAATAAAAATAAACATAAAGATATTGCATGTGTATTCAGAGTCATTTCTCTTTACTGACAAATTTTTACTGCTTTTTTATTAGTCATCCAAAGCTTCAACAGCTAAGAGAAAGCAACCTGAATTCTATTCCTTTTTGTGCATTACTGTTATTTGCCAAGTTTCAATCAGTTACACCTCTCCAAACCCACTGAAAGCAGTGGGGTTGCCATAGATCATACAATTCAGACATTACAACTCAATTTTGGTCTGCAAAACCTTTATTATGCGGGATAACAAGGAAAAAAAACATATTGTGACTGAGAGCACCCAGGGTGAGGTTGCGGGGCTGGCAGTTATGGAATCATTGAGACACAATAATCATGGAATCTCCACAATGCCATTTTTAGACTAGAACCAAACTTTAAGAGGAAATGGTGGAGATAAGAAAAAAATCAATACCCACACCATTATTTAATTTTAGTTCTGAGGCTAAAGTGGACGTAGGGGCTTGATACAACCAGCCACCGCTAAAACTCATTTCTTTAATTCATATAGTCCATCAGCAATAATCCAACAAGAGATTTAAAGAAACAAAAATAAAATTAATTAAAATATTCTGCACTCTATGAAATAGGACACTCCTATCATAGATAAATCATGGCTTGTAATTCTGCCTTTTATGCAGTGTTTACCATGCTAATTTCTCAGATTTTAAATTCCACGATCCAGGAATTTGTGTATGCATGCACACACAACCATAAATTTTATTTTTTAAATAAAAATCCATGTAACTGATGTAACATTTGCCACCTCACATTGTTCACTGCTTATGTGTTATGCTCCTTTTCTCTACCCTCAGTTTGTTCTGTCTACTTGTTTTCTATAGTTTTTTTTACTGTGCTCATCACACAGTATCTGAGCATCTTCCAGCTGCGCATTAAATGACGTAATTAACAACTACCACGTGTGGACTATTCTCTCATCCTCTCCCCAGGAGGAGAATTGTATGTGCAGTAGAGTATTTTGTTTTGGTAGGGTTTTGTTTGTTTGTTAGTGATGTGCATGTTGCTACATGTTTATAAATTAGAGAAAGCAAGGTTGAAGAAGTACGCCTTGCACTTGGAGCACTTACTGCACTCATTTAGATTGAAAGCTTTCTGGAGCAGGGACTATCTACTGTTCTGTGTGTAAAGCCCCTAGCACAATGGGGCCCGGTTCTCACTTGGTCCCTAGGCACTACCATAATAAATAATAAAAAAATAAGTATTCGGTTCTTACGGATTTCAGTACCAGCCTTTACTATACAACTTTTTCTTCAATCCATTCACAAAACACATACATGGATTCCAGCCATCACTAAATGAGTTTATGGAATAACAATTTCTAAAATTTTTCATGACCCCCATGATTAGTGGCATCTCACAGAATTCACTACAGTTTATGGGTCTTTTTTATTATTATTATTTAAGTCACAATGTAAAAAAGAAAAACGTGTTTTTAGCAAAAGCAATGGTAAAGTCAGGCTTTTGCTACTCAATGTGCACAGCATTAAAAAGTCATTTCACATTTGTAGGCCCTGCTACAATATGGGCATCTGGAACCTATACTAGAAATAGTAAGCTTACAAATGTTAATCTTTTTTTAAACTAGATTACTGATTTTGAACATCCCCTCCCCCAAACATATGACCCTGAGCTGAGCTAGCAGACACTAATTTGAAACTTGTTTAAACTTACTTATTACTACATATGCAAAGATTAGAAAGTATGATATAAAGTGCCTGATCCTCAGCAGTTCTGCACACTTGCAAATTCATTTCAATGGGAGCTGCAGATGCTCAGCACCTCTCAGGACAGCGTCCTAAGAATGAAAAAATTGCAGAAATGGTGGAATCACGTATCTTGTACAACAATACTGACATTTTTGTCTGTTCCAAGAACAGACCTTTCCTGATTCTCTTTCTACTAGCAGCAGCAAACACTGATCAGATTCTGGTACTCAAACAACACAGTACAAATAGTCCGGGAGGGAAGTAAAAAGGGGAGCAGTCTTTCAGTTTAATGATTTCTGCAAACTGTCCAGCATTTTTTCTGATCTACTCACTGGCAGAAGCTAGAAAACTGCTCCCACCTCACCTTCAGAAGACACTTTTAAAGGGAAGGCTCAGTCATTAATGAAGTTTAAAATCAGATAATTAGCAGATAAGACTAAGATGGAATCACAACTATTCTACAATCCACCAGTTCTGTAAGTGTTCAGTTAGCAAACTAGTTCTTTCATGTCCATTTATTAGCTGAAATCCAAACACTACCCAGTAGTCTGAACAGTATTCCTTTTACCATCCCCCATTTCAAACACTACATTCTTAAACTTTACACAGGTACATAACCAGATTTCCTAGATTTTAGTACCATACTTTATGTTGTAGTTTAGTTAGCACATTACACACTGAAAACATATACTGAGGTTTCAAATCTGTGGTATCTGTGTTAGTGCAATCAGAACACATTTGTCACATTTACTTTACCTTTTCAACTATAAGCTTTACTAAGCGTTCTTTTGCGTCAAGCTGATATACTAGCTTCTATCAAACCTCTAGAAAAAAGTGTTGTTTTCTCTATTAGGCAACGTATAGACAGCTTTTTACCAAAGCAACATCTTTAACCTGAAAAACCAATAGACCACCAAGCATGAAGGATGTGAATATCAAAAAATTGAATATGAACCCAGATTTTATAGATTTAAACCTATGAATAATGTCCTTTAATTCTTGAGACTTTTTTTAAAGGAGTACTCCATTTAATTTTTTTAACGGAGTACTCCATTTAATTAAATAATTTCAGGATCTCAGTAGGAACAACCTATTGCTGATGTTTTGCCAAAATTGCTAAAGAAATTAATGACAGTGAATAAGCAGAGTGACTGCCAATAAAACCTCTAATGCAGACTTGTAAAATTCTACTCACCCTAGCTAAGTATTTTTGACAGACATGTAAAATATTGATTGTATTCATTATCATTATCATACAGAATAGATGAGCACATTTTTTGCCTGAGCTAGTAAGTTTTCATGGCCATTTTGCCAGGTTTTTCTAAAAAAAGATTTGTCACATACCTGCAACCGCTAAAGATGCAAATTGAGATATAACATACTGATTGTGTTTCTTTGAAACCAACCAGCAATATAACATTGGTCTGACCTCAAAACAAACAGCTGATAGTCAGATTAAATAAGACAGGAACCAAACATGTTCAAGTTTATATGTGCTGTATTCTCCTGATTGTAAGTAACAGTGAAGTTTTCAAGAACATCGTTAGTTCATTCTCTTCAGACACCCCCCCCCCCCCGACAAAAATGAGTACATCAGTACCGCCAACTACACATGCTAAAGTCATGAATTTGGGACGCCCGACACCTGAGATTGTCTTAAAAATCATGACTTTTTAAAAAATAATATATGTTGAATTCTTTTTACTTGCCTTCTTATCTTTAAGGGTTCACATTTTCAAGTTTTTTCCTCAACAATTGGGAAGGCTAAAAATTCACTCTTTAAAAAATTTACAGTTGAGATTCTCACATAATCATATAGTACCAAAAGATCTGGCTTTTAAAAATATATAAATAAAATATCATGAGACTTGTGATAAAATCAGGAGATCTGACAACACTATTTACAGTAACTTGCTTTAGACCTAAATAATTTCACTGTTCATTTGTGTTTAGTAAATTTCGGCAGAAAAGAAGGTCTTCACATGTATAAATGGGGGAGGGATAGCTCAGTGGTTTGAGCATTGGCCTGCTAAACCCAGGGTTGTGAGTTCAATCCTTGACGGGGCCACTTACGGATCTGGGGCAAAATCAATACTTGGTCCTGCTAGTGAAGGCAGGGGGCTGGACTCGATGACCTTTCAGGGTCCCTTCCAGTTCTAGGAGATAGGATATCTCCATATATTAATTAAATATTCTGAAAAACATTGCCATTGATATTTAATTGCTAACCTTAAAACCTGCTTTAAAAGGTATAATTAAATACAGGCGTTTAAGAGTAAGTTTGTGTGGAGGACAAAATTACTTCAGGAGCAAAACAGTAATTCCTTCCATGCAAATTATTTTGAATTCAAAGTCAAGGGTTTAGGGACTGGCAAAACAGGAAAATCTTGAAAAAGGCATTTAAACAACACATGCTCTGTTTTGGTCACATATTTAAGATACTTATATAATTGATAGCGTGTGGCATTTTTTGTGGGGGAGCACTTCAAACCTAGTGATTCTCAAGATTTTTGTTTAAAAATTTAATTGATTTTTTAACATAAGCATACTGCAAAATAAGCAAAACCAAATAGACACACAGTATATCAATTGATGGAACAAATTACTCTACATACCAAACGAGATTATTTTGTTCACAAGTTAGTTCAGAGAGGCTGCTACTACAATCAAAATATGCAGAAACGCTTTATTTTGTTACCCACGGGACAACAAGAGACAGGATGGGTTCTAACTCAGACCTGTCCCGAATCTCCTTTGAATGGGGAGGGGAAAGACTCCCTCCTCAATTTTTACGGTCTCCCTCAGGTGAGGAAGGATTTTGCTAGAGGAATTTCAAATTTCTTTAACAAAAAACCTCCCTCCATGAGACAGACACAGCTCTCCTCCCCAGGGGTGTTGCAAACCGCTGGGGGATGCAGCCAGACACACCCGGGGGGAGGAGAGGTAAAAGGCCCTGTATGGCAGGCTGAGGGGGACACAGCCCCCTGGCCCCGGGAGTGTGGGGGACACAGCCACAGTCCCCATGCCGAGGAAGGGGGCTGGGCCTCTGGGGGCTGGGGGAGAAAGAGCCACAGCCCCTCTCCCCGCGCCGGCGAAGGGGAACCGAGCCCTTGGGAGCTGGGGGAGGCAGCCACAGCGCCCCCCCGCCGGCGGAGGGAGGTCCAGGGAGGAGGTAAGCCCCGGGCCAGCCCGGCGCTCCCTTCTCCGAGCGGCCGAAGGGCGCTTCCCCAGGCAGTCCGAGCAGGCAGCGGCGAGCGCCTTGTTCCCCGCCGCGGCAAGCAGAGCGCGGCGCCAGGCCGGAGGGGCGCTGCAGCCCCTCCCCGCCCGAGCTGCCCCCGGCTCTCACCTCCTCGATGGCCGCCACCGTGTTCCTGCACTGAGCCATCCGCGTGGTGAAGTTGGAGGCGGTGGGCGACTTGTAATCCTCATTGGTCTCGGACACGAATTCCGACACGGAGATCTGGTCCGGCATGGCGGGGCGGGGACGGGGGGCGGGCGGCTCCGGGGGAGGAAAGGGGAGGGGGCACCCCGCTTACATTGCTCAGCAACCGGCAGCGCCCTGCTCACACCCCACCGCCGTCTGGCGTGTGTTGTTCTCTCCTGCGTCCGCACAAGGAAATTCCCCGCAGCCGCACCCCTCCCTCCCGGTCACCCACGGGGGGGTGCTGCACGCCCCTCCCCCCGGCAGCACACAGACTGGGGAGGCCACCACACACCCCTCCCCCCGGCAGCACACAGACAGTGGGGAGGCCACCACACGGTAGCCCTCCCTCCGGCATCACGGGGGGGCGGCTGCTGCATGCCCCACCGCCCATCCCCATCACACAGGCTGGGGGAGGCCACCACACACCCTCCTCTCCCTCCCCACCACACAGGCTGGGGGAGAACTGCTACACACCCCTTTGTAATCACACACTGAGGGAGGTCACCACAAACCCATCCCGTCCCTATCATACAGTGGGAGAAGCCTCTACACACCCATCCTCTCCCCCACATCACACTGGGGAAACTGCCACACTCCCCTCCCAATAACACATGAGGAAAGGCCACTTCACACTCCTGTCCTCCCTAGGGTGACCAGATGTCCCAATTTTATAGGGACAGTCCTAATTTTGGGGGCTTTTTCTTATATAGGCACCTATTACCCCCCACCCCCATCCTGATTTTTTACACTTGCTATCTGGTCACCCTCCCTCATCACACACTAGTGGAGGCCACTAAACACCCCTCCCTAGTCACATGCTGTGGGAGGCCACCACACAACTCTCCCTTCTGGCATCACACACTGGGAGAGGCCACCATGCAACACCACTCTTCCCCATCACACATTAGGAGGATTGGGGCCACCACACACCCATGACTTCCCGATTATAGGCTATGGGGAGCTGCCATACATCCCTACTCTCCCTGATCACACCTACTGACAAAGGATAGAAAATAAAAATCATGCAATAAATTATACTTATAAATCTGAGATAAAAATATCTGTGTTAAAATGAAATCAGGCTGAGAGTACATGCATACAGTACATCAATAATGTAATGGTTAAATACATTACAACAATTTTGTAAATATCCCAGAAACAAGCACTACAAAACCAAGAAATTCACAGTTCAGGTTAAAGAAAGCTAAACATTAAGGTATGGAAATACAATTAAAACACCCACAGAACCTTAACTCAGCCTTGTATTGTTGCCTTGAGGAAAAAGCATAAGCGAAAACTATTCTATCTTTAACAATCAGTTTAATCTAATCTAAGATCATGAAGGTTAAAATGCCTTAATCATAATTGTATGTTTATTGCATAGTGTCAATAGGGTCAAAGAAATCAATAAATGCTTAAATTTCATAAGGGGCATGTTTAAAAAAATAATTTTAACTCATAAACAGACATTTATTTGTAAATTCTTAGAAATTTCATTCTGCACTCAAAGAGTACATGTAAATTATGCAGAACAACTCACCTTTAACTATGGAGTCACAAACAGCACTTCTGTAATACACTCAACTAGTTAGATGGTTGCAAAAGGGAACATAAGAACATAAGAACGGCCGTACTGGGTCAGACCAAAGGTCCATCTAGCCCAGTATCCTGTCTACCGACTGTGGCCAATGCCAGGTGCCCCAGAGGGAGTGGACAACAGGCAATGATCAAGTGATCTCTCTCCTGCCATCCATCTCCATCCTCTGACAAACAGAAGCTAGGGACACCATTCCTTACCCATCCTGACTAATAGCCATTAATGGACTTAACCACCATGAATTTATCCAGTTCTCTTTTAAATGCTGTTATAGTCCTAGCCTTCACAACCTCTTCAGGTAAGGAGTTCCACAAGTTGACTGTGCGCTGCGTGAAGAAGAACTTCCTTGTATTTGTTTTAAACCTGCTGCCTATTAATTTCATTTGGTGACCCACTAGTTCTTGTATTATAGGAATAAGTAAATAACTTTTCCTTATCCACTTTCTCCACATCACTCATGTTTTTATATACCTCTATCATATCCCCCCTTAGTCTCCTCTTTTCCAAGCTGAAGAGTCCTAGCCTCTTTAATCTCTCCTCATATGGGACCCGTTCCAAATCCCTAATCATTTTAGTTGCCCTTTTCTGAACCTTTTCTAGTGCCAGTATATCTTTTTTTAGATGAGGAGACCACATCTGTACGCAGTATTCGAGATGTGGGCGTACCATCGATTTATATAAGGTCAATAATATATTCTCAGTCTTATTCTCTATCCCCTTTTTAATGATCCCTAACATCCTGTTTGCTTTTTTGACTGCCTCTGCACACTGTGCGGACATCTTCAGAGAACTATCCACGATGACTCCAAGATCTTTTTCCTGACTTGTAGCTAAATTAGCCCCCATCATATTGTATGTATAGTTGGGGTTATTTTTTCCAATGTGCATTACTTTACATTTATCCACATTAAATTTCATTTGCCATTTTGTTGCCCAATCACTTAGTTTTGTGAGATCTTTTTGAAGTTCATCACAGTCTGCTTTGGTCTTAACTATCTTGAGCAGTTTAGTATCATCTGCAAACTGCCACCTCACTGTTTACCCCTTTCTCCAGATCATTTATAAATAAGTTGAATAGGATTGGTCCGAGCACTGACCCTTGGGGAACACCACTAGTTACCCCTCTCCATTCTGAGAATTTACCATTAATTCCTACCCTTTGTTCCCGGTCTTTTAACCAGTTCTCAATCCATGAAAGGACCTTCCCTTTTATCCCATGACAACTTAATTTACGTAAGAGCCTTTGGTGAGGGACCTTGTCAAAGGCTTTCTGGAAATCTAAGTACACTATGTCCACTGGATCCCCCTTGTCCACATGTTTGTTGACCCCTTCAAAGAACTCTAATAGATTAGTAAGACACGATTTCCCTTTACAGAAACCATGTTGACTATTGCTCAACAGTTTATGTTTTTCCATGTGTCTGACAATTTTATTCTTAACTATTGTTTCGACTAATTTGCCCGGTACCGACATTAGACTTACCGGTCTGTAATAGCCGGGATCACCTCTACAGCTCTTTTTAAATATTGGCGTTACATTAGCTAACTTCCAGTCATTGGGTACAGAAGCCGATTTAAAGGACAGGTTACAAACCTTAGTTAATAGTTCCGCAACTTCACATTTGAGTTCTTTCAGAACTCTTGGGTGAATGCCATCTGGTCCCAGTGACTTGTTAATGTTAAGTTTATCAATTAATTCCAAAACCTCCTCTAGTGACACTTCAATCTGTGACAGTTCCTCAGATCTGTCACCTACAAAAGCCTGCTCAGGTTTGGGAATCTCCCTAACATCCTCAGCCGTGAAGACTGAAGCAAAGAATCCATTTAGTTTCTCCGCAATGACTTTATCATCTTTAAGCGCTCCTTTTGTATCTCGATCATCAAGGGGCCCCACTGGTTGTTTAGCAGGCTTCCTGCTTCTGATATACTTAAAAAACATTTTGTTATTACCTTTGGAGTTTTTGGCTAGCCGTTCTTCAAACTCTTCTTTGGCTTTTCTTATTACATTCTTGCAGCACTTAATTTGGCAGCGTTTATGCTCCTTTCTATTTGCCTCACTAGGATTTGACTTCCACTTTTTAAAGGAAGTCTTTTTATCTCTCACTGCTTCTTTTACATGGTTGTTAAGCCACGGTGGCTCTTTTTTAGTTCTTTTACTGTGTTTCTTAATTTGGGGTATACATTGAAGTTGGGCCTCTATTATAGTGTCTTTAAAAAGTGCCCATGCAGCTTGCTGGGATTTCACTTTAGTCACTGTACTTTTTAACTTCTGTTTAACTAACCCCCTTATTTTTGCATAGTTCCCCCTTTTGAGGGCAGTTAGATGGGCATAAAGCTTGTGTGATAAAGTATGGAAATAGTACCTACAGCATAAATTAACTAAATTTCTTTCAGTCCAAAGGCTCTCAGGGCTTTTCCCAGCCTATTAGCCCAGGGTTTCAGGTATGTTTCTGGAAGTCTGTGTTTTGTCCTACAATCTTCTCGCTCTTCCATTCATTTTTGTGTCATTATTACTGATTATTTTATTAGTGTATTTTTAAAAGTCATCACAGGTGTCCAGAACATTAGTTTGTAAAAAAAATCCAAGTAAATAAATGTGGGGTCAGTAGGGTATTACCTCTTTCTGAACCCATACCAACTTTTGTTAGCAAAAGAGACAATAGAACTCATACTATTTTTTCCTTTAACATAACGAGAAAGAGTCTTCCACAGCATATCCTATGCTGATGGTGGCAAAGCAGGTGATGGACTGTGACCATCCCTCTACCTATCTTTTTCTTTTTCCTTTCTCCCTTAGTCTTACTAACTCCTTTACTCTTACTAACTTCCCCAAGACAGCCATGCTTCGCCCTACCTTTACTCTTCATTTAAAACCAAAAACAATTCTTCAACATATTCATTTGCTTGTAAGTTCGATCCCCAAACGTCTTCACTGGTTTTGTGTCTTATAGGCCTTTGGAGCAAAGTGGTTATGATAGGGTACCCAGAGTATTGTAGGATGGAGCCAGGATCCACCCCTCCCTTACTTCCTGTTTTAGTCAGTGGGAGTTTCCTCCCCTCCCCCCATCTTGTTGTGATGCAGTTAAATAACCACGGCAAGTTCCCAACCTGCAATCCGGTAAGTAGACTTATTTTGTTGCACTGAGCTGTGCCTTTACAAAAGCCCCAATCCTACAAAGACTTATACACATAGTTAATTTTACTCACTGTGGGTAGTCCTGGGACAAGTCAAGTTAAGTATAAAGTATAAAGTTAAGAATGCATGTAAATCTTTACAGGACTGGGGCATTAGATTGTAAATCCTGTGGGTCATGGATTGTCTCTTACCTATATTTATAGAATAGCCAGAACAATGGAGACCCAATCATACCTGGGGCCTTTTGCACTTTACCATAATTAATGTTTACTACTAGTACTTTTGTTTTTAAGTCAATTCATAGTCATACTAGTGGAGTGATCCTTATACCCACAGTGTTATTAAAACTCAATAGGCACATTGCGATTTTTAAGCTATCATATTATATTCCACAAGATGGGTGTCACAGAATGGCTGGTCCCTGTGAATCAACTAAGCCCATTGCCCTGAACCAGAGAAGGTGAGCCCAATTCAGCCAATTAAAGAGGGCTGGAAGCAGCCCTGGATCTGTTGCTCCAAGAAGAGAGGAGAGCCTCAGCTAACTGATGCTGGGAAGCTGCCAGGAGCTGGAGAGCCAGAGACCCCTGGGAGGGATGGCCCTGAAGCTTGGGGCCAAGGATTAAGTGAAAAGACTACTTTTCTGTTTGTTTGCTAACTAACCTCTTTTAAAAAATGAACCTTTGTGCAAAAGACTGGGCATGGCAACACGTTTTGGAGCTGGGGAGAAGCTTGGCCTGGGGACAGTGGCACATTTATTGGGGGAAAATATGAGAAGGAAAAAGAACTTGGAATTTGGACAGTAATTAATAAAACATTTTTTTAACATATTGCAACTTCCCTCCCACCATATGTAGTCCAAGTTCATAGACCACCAGGGTTACCAGATGTCTGGTTTTTGATGGTCGAAAAGGGACCCAGGTGGCTCCAATCAGCACCACTGACCAGTCCGTTAAAAGTCCAGTTGACAGCACAGCAGGGCTGGCAGGCTCCCTGCCCAGTTCTGCATGTCTCCCGGGAAGCGTGTCTGGCTCCTAGGCGAAGGGGAAGCCAAGGGCCAAGAGCCGGCTCCGCAGCTCCCATTGGCCAGGAACTGCCGCCCCCACGCACCTCCCCCGGCCCCTATTTGCTGCCCCTGCGCGCCTCCCAGGGCCCCAGAGCAGAGCGTCCCTGTCTCTCCCACGCAGCTCCCTTCTGCCCTCACCTCCCCAAGCCCTGCCCCTCCCCAGTCTCACCTCACTGCTGCCCTCCCCTCCCCCACCCCATTCCCTTCTGCCCTCACCCCCCGAGCTCTGCCCCTCCCCAGTCTCACCTCACTGCTGCCCTCCCCTCCCCCACCCCATTCCCTTCTATGCTAAACATAGCATAGTTTGCAGATTATTGCACTAATAATCTGCAAACTATGCTATGCAGATTATTAGTCTGCATAGTATATTGTCAATTGCTGATTTGGTACCAGATTGCCTCATTGTATTGCTCTCTCTGATGCCTCATTCTTTGGTCTCAAGGTTATGCACAGCTTTTCCTCATTACTTTTTTCTTCTAATTTTTTATACTTTGAAGAAATATTGTGGGGTTTTTTTTGCCCACCCTTGAATTTATTCTGTTTTAGCTTGCCTCTTAGGCTCCCCACCACCTCCTTTGCAGTATTTACAGCAATCCTGATGTGCATTTCATAAAATGTTTTCCCTATTTCTATCAAAGAGGTGATCTAATGGAATGCAAATAGCGGGTGATTCACATAAAATCTCATTAGCCTCATTGATTGCCTTTCAGCATGTTTTTTTTTCTTCCTGTTTTTGAGAGAGAGAATATTCACTGGGATGCTAATAAAGCTAGCCCATTCAACAGCTAATGTTTAGATGGAAAAATGTACAGTTCAATATATGTTAAACTCAAAGATTTATATAGCACATACAGTTTATATCATAGAGGCAAGACACTGTTCGTTACACTGTGTTGCCAACTCTTGCAATTTTATCAGGAGTAGGGTGACCAGACGTCCCGATTTTATCGGGACTGTCCCGATATTTCCTTGTTTGTCCCGCGTCCCGACCGATGTGCGGTCGGGACACTGGACAAACAAGGAAATGCTCCGGAGCCCGGAAGTGCTCGCGCCCCCCCCGCCCCGAATCTGCCCCCTCCTCCCCCCATTGGCTCCCTCCCCAAATCCCTGCCTCTTCCCCAGGCTCACCATTCCTCCTCCCTCCACAAGCACTGGAGGGAGGCCCCGGAGACGCAGGGGAAGCGCGGGGCTGGGGTGAGTGAGAGTCCGGCCTGGCCCCAGTGCAGGCAGGACTCAGTCGGGCGGTAGGGAGAGTAGGGGGGCGGCCCGCGGGGCCAGGCGGCGGCTGTTCTCCCCCCTGGGCAGCGGGACTCGGGAGCAGCCACTGCTGCAGCTCCCACTGCCGCAGGGGGAAGAAGCGGCCGATGGCAAGCTCGGCGGCTGTGGCTGTGGCTCTGGCGCCCGGGCCCGAACCCCCCGAGCCCGGGCCTGCTGCGGGGATCCAGCGGCGCGCACACTGCGCCCAGCCCCTGGCCAGTCGCGTCTGGGCTGCTGCCCAGCTGGTGCAATCCCGCAGCGGCCCTGGGGCGGAGGCATCGGCAGCCCAGGCCCGTTCGTTCCCCTGCGGGACCCGAGCGAGATGGGGGGGCTGGGGCCTGCTGCCCCCACTCCGGGGCCGCCGCGGGATAGCACTAGCTGGGCAGCAGCCCAGACGTGATTGGCCAGGGGCTGGGTGCAGCGTGCGCGCTGCTAGGTCTCCGCAGCAGGCCCAGGCTCGGGGGGTTCGGGCCCGGGAACCAGAGCCGCAGCCGCCGAGCTTGGCCATCGGCCGCTTCCCCCGCGGCAGTGGGAGCTGCAGCAGCGGCTTCTCCCGAGTCCCGCTGCCCGGGGGGGAGAACAGCCGCCGCCTGGCCCCGCGGGCCACCCCTCTACACTCTCCCTACCGCCTGACTGAGTCCTACCTGCTCGGGGCCAGGCCGGACTCTCACTCACCCTGTCCCCGCGCTTCCCCTGTGTCTCCTGGGCCTCCCTCCAGCGCTTGTGGAGGAAGGGTGTTTTTTTTGTTTTTTTTTTGCCAAGCCCTCTCCCCCCCCCTATATTTGACTTGGGTGATCTGGTCACCCTAATCAGGAGTCTTGTGATATTCAGTGTTTTTCTTAAAGCCGCAGGTCCTAGAATCAATGATTTATATGAGATTCTCAGCTTTCATTTTTCAAAAGTAAGTTTCTAGCCCTCATGGTTCAGGAGAAAAGCTTGAAAACTTGAACCCTAAGACTCAAAAACCAAAAAGAACCCAAATTTTATTATGTTTAAGGCTATCTCATGCTTTTTGAGGGCCTGACTGATGGTTTCTGAATGCTTGGGGTTGGCAATCCTGTAATAGCAAGTAGGCATGCTGTTTAAGGATGAAGTTACAGGGACTCTGTTGGCTTGAAAAATCACATTCCTGTAAAATGCTGTACCTTCAATAATTCTATATTTAAATAGGATTATACAAATAAATGTACTTGCTTCTAAGATTCCTGTAAATGAAAGAAATTAGCTAAAAAGTCTTTTCCATTTGCTTATTTTGTTCATTGGCAACATTTTATCAGTTTCATTTATTACAATTTTTTTTTTTTAAGATCAGTTGAATTGATCTCACCCACAGCTCTGGGAAGAGTTCACATATATGCCTTTCCTCATGCTCTTCAGTAGGGTGTTTACTTGTAAAAGTAGCAACAAACCTGAAACTGAAGAGGCAGCAATCAGGCACATGCACAGAGAGAAGTGCAGGAGAGTTGGGCCTGAGCATTTTTTGCATTGTTTCTCTCTCAAAATCCAAACATTCCTTCTAAACAACAGGAGAGAGAATGCTATTGAAAGGCTGAATTGATGGGTCTTGATCTTTTAAGCCCTCCAGTCTAATGGGAGTTTTCCACATGAAGGCTTGCAGGACCACACCCTATTTTACTATACACTCTGTGTTAATATATTGACATTAATTTTTGTGACAGAAGTTAAGATTGTCTCAATTTGGATGAATTGCAATAATGTGTCAATTTTAGCAGGATTCTGAGATGAATGAAGAAAGATGTCAAATTAAGAATAGGGTATCAAAAAAAAACCCCAGTAGATATGGCAGCAACTCCTGCAGTAGAGGTAGTTTTAGGACTGCTGCAGCAGTAAAAATAAAAGCAGGATAGACTTACTAGCTAACTGCCTGGGGATGAAAAAGAAGTCCAGTACACAGTGCCTCTACACTCTAAAAAAAAAAAAAAAAAAAAAAGCACTGTGTGCTCTCACTACTCAGTGCAGACACAGTCTCTAGACTGTCTAGACTAGAGACTGCGTCTGCACTGAGTAGTGAAAGCACATGCATCTAGTACTGACCTTAGTGGGAGTTACATATGTATGCCAGTAACTGACGGCAGACTTTGGCTCCATGTAAACACCTTTCTGAAGAACTTAAACAGCATCTTTGATAAAAACTAGTGGATTCTTGGAGATTAGAGGGAAATGCCATTTCACCACCAAACTACTATGATTCACAAGATCAGCATATGTATTATTTCTTTAACATATACATATCTGTTGGAGGTGAACCCTATATAAGGTCAAAAAAGTGGACCGGGTCAGACTACTAATTTTGTCAGAGTTACATTTGAAAAGTGTTATGGTTACCATCTAGGAATCAAGCCTCCTTCAGGAGTAAAGCCAATGAGTTTTTAAAGCAGCTCCCCCTCACATGTCAATGCGGAGGAGGGGAGTCCAACCCCATAATGTGTACAGCCCTGTGGTACTATCAACTACTCGTTATTTGTTTGCCAGAGATGGTCTAGGAGCTCCCTCTGGCTGAAGCCATTGTTTGAAGCACACTATTAAAGTGAGGCTAAGCCAGAGCTGTCCCTTGGTTAGGGCAAATCGGGGCAACCGCTCCGGGCCCTGCACTTTTCGGGGCCCCACGGATCGGTGCAATTGGCTGGCGCGGTCGGTCCAGGAAGAGACGAATCGTCACTTCCGCCCTGGGCCCTGAACCCTCCTAGGGACGGCTCTGGGCTAAGCACACTGTAAGCGTTGGCACTTCAGGCAGGGTCTTAGCGTGAGCTTTGGCAACCCCAAAACAGGCCTCCACATCTCATAGGGTACTCACATTGTACTTAACCTGATGCTTCTATTTAGGGCTGGGGTTACTGAGTGGTCCAATACTTCGCCTTGGCTGGTGCTGCAGTATCTTGAAAATGTTTATAGCATATACATACCTTAAAAATTAGAGTTACCCTGTCAGGGATTGGTGCAGCACGGCTTCAGAATGACTGACACCTGTGGACCCTGTTGCACTGGCATCTCAGCATGATTAGGGTGCTCTGGCATCTCCCTAGAAATAGGTGATTCATGCTTTAAGATAAAACAGGTGCTTCACTACCTACTCTGGAACATGGCTCTTTGGCATCAAAGGATGCCCCCATGACCTCTAATGTGACTGGGAGCACTACTGCTTCCTTTGCAATCTAGCTTCTCTGCTTCTGACTGTTGTAAAGGAGAAGAGGTCCCTGTGTAGCCCGAGCCCTGTCTGGCCAACGGTTGATGGTTAATGCAGTCTGGCCAAGCCCTGCAATCATTATTTCTAGTATCAAGATAAATGAGGTACTGCCTTATAGAGCTTGAACTTTCAGCATTCTTTTTCTGGCCTTTGTGCTTCAGAGCCTGCTGTAGGGTCTCTGCCTATGTGCAGCTCTCTGAACTTGTGGCCTCCCACTGGGTACGTCTATTGATGCCACAGCTGGGTCCTGGCTTTGGAAAATCCAGGGGGCTTCAATTTCAGTGAGCCTGCATGCTGTCAGCATTGGTTGTGGGCAGTGCTTAATTTGTAATGAAAGAGGTGCCAGGGCTCAATAAATTAGGTGCTGGGGCTCAAGCAAGTTTTTTACATTCATAACTGATGCAGCAAACCCAGAGATGTCAGGGCTATGAACTGCCAAGCTTAGAGATGCTGGGGCTCAGCCCTGGAAAGGCCTGGCACAAATTAAGCGCTGGTTGTGGATTTTAAGTATACCATAGTATTATCTGTTATTGCTAATATCTATGGTGCAGTCTGCTCTGACTGTTTTAGCACTGCAACTTTAAGTCTATCTGCTGCCTTTCTGCACAGTCCCCCCTTTACCAGATGGTTTGTCCTCAAAACTGGTGTACTACTTTGTTGGAGTGGGATTGGGAGAGGATAGTTTGGTAAAGGGGTGTGTGTAGCAAGGCAGTTAAGAGGGTGATAGAAAGCTGACATCTCTAAGGGTGCAGAGTAAGGTTGCAGTGTGTGGTCTTTGGTGTATGGTAGTTGTATAATAGTAAGGCGTATGCTTGTGGGAGGAGGAATAGAGTGTATACACTCTTACGTGGCTTAACTTTTCATTTCCTTGCCTTTGTGGGTTTGTGTCAGGTATGTTTTGTGTGCAGCAATCCTAATTACTTACCACCAAAGTTTGTGTTTTATAATGTTTAATTGGGGGATCAGTTGGGGACAAAAGTGTAGCTGATGATGGAAAATATTTTACTTTTCAGAAGCTGCCCATGAATCCTACAATGTCAGCAGCTGTGCAGGAGCCCTTCTCTTTCGTAGGATAAAATCAGAGAGAAAGATGGAGAAGGTATTATGTGCACCCCGCCCCATCATTCAGTTTTGTGTGTGCCTAGCCCAATTGATCAGATGTGTGTGCCCACAAAGTAAACACTCAGTTATAACACGAATGACAACAAACGGTGGCCTGAAATCCAAAGGGTCTTTTTTTTTTAACATACTTGTTGCACCAGTTCTACTCAGGATCCACTTCCCTACTAAGTTCTGTGTAGATAAACAATTGAGATCTCACCATTCAACAGTGAGAAGTAGGACTGCCATGGATAAATTTCAGCCAGATCCCAAATTCACACCGTCAGCACTCAGTCAGTGGTAATTAATGTCGGAAAAGCCCATAATGACGTGAACATGTACATAAGATGTAAGAGAATCATTCCAGAATCCCCTTTCATTTGCTATCAGTGATATCTGACCTCTTGAAAACTTTGTAAGGTTTATGGAAAAATCAATTGGTGAATGTGGTGAGTCTTCCATCTGTGGTGAGGATGCCATGAAATCCAACCCTTTTGGATCAGAGCAGTAGCTGTATTAACTCTCCCATAGGCTCTGACAGTCTTCTGGGATTACCAGTCAAGTCGGTAAACAGTATCAAAAGGACATAAACTGATTTCCCAGCTCTGGGTGGCTGCATAATATACCATAGATTCCTAGTGGAAAAAGAGAGAACAAACCAATGTTAAAGCCTGGATAACGAGGACAAGGGATACATTAGTAATGGGAAAAATGGCAGTAAGAGAGAGGCTATCTCAAAATTTAGCTCCAATATTCTCCACAATACTTATAATGTATGTAATGTAAAAAGATGTAATGCCCTTTTCATTCAGTAATAGATATTTCATCCCTTAATATACAAGAATACCATCTTTTCTAGGTTCTCTTATAATTGTATTGTTAAAAAAAGAAGAGAAGCAAAGCACAGCACAGCATGTTGCTTGAGGCATGGTAGCAAGTAAGTTTATGCCCTTAAAAAGTTGCTTTTGTTGATTTGAGCTGAATATTAACATGTGTTTTATATTTGGAAATTTTGAAAAGTGTATTAACTACTGAATGCCCATTGGGGGCCAAATTGTGGCCTGGCTTCCACAGTACACAAGTGAATAAGGGGCATAAAACACCCTTTACTCCCTTGCTTTGGTGACCTGCATGATGAGTAGCAGTACAAGGGGGGAAGTAGGTTCCATGGTGCCACTATACTCCATCCCCCAACACAAGTCAGTGGAAATGGGTTGAGAGGGGTGGAGACTTCACTCTAAGTCCCCAGCATGCCCACAAATGACTGGCATGTCAGAAAATGAATCTTGTGCTGGGTATAGACCTGGTGCAGTTTACTCTCTCCCTGGAGGAGCAGAGAGACCAGGAGGGAGATTGTGACACTGTAAGCCCAGTTTATTTACTCATTGTTAACTTTTCCTAAAAGAAAATAAAAACCTTAACCTTTTTGGTACTAAGCTGCCAGTGTACACTGGCTTAGGAGCCAGCACAAAACATTTGTCCAAATCCAACTTGCTTTATTCACACAAGTAGTCCCACTTTCTTGAATTGGAGTATGAATGGGTGAATAAGGTGAAAAAGATTTGACCATCATTTTTCTGTGATCCATAAAAACTTAGGGTAATGGTTTCAAACACAGGCACACAACATTAGGCATCTAAATGCAAATATAGACACCCTAATATGTAGTCTTATTTTCAAAGGAACTGAGTCCCTACAGCTCCCAAAGAAGTAAACAAGTGTTGTAGTTCCTTAGCCACTTACTTAGGAGCCACCTTCAGGCATCTTAATATGAAATTGTTGGTCTTACTGTCTATTTTTTTCTGCAGTAATGGAGTAATAGATTTTTTTAAATAAAAAATTAGACTCTAGAAAATGTTTCAATCCACATGATAACATTTAAAAGTAGCTCAGATTTTGCACCTAAAACATTGAAAACATTCTTTTAAGTGTCAGGAAACTAGTAGACTAAATTCAAGATTCTGGATGACTTCATCTTTATAACCTATCAACAAGAATTAGCTCAATAATCATGTATCAGAGGGGTAGCCGTGTTAGTCTGAATCTGTAAAAAGCAACAGAGGGTCCTGTGGCACCTTTAAGACTAACAGAAGTATTGGGAGCATAAGCTTTCGTGGGTAAGAACCTCACTTCTTCAGATGCAAGGCATCTAAATGCATCTTGCATCTGAAGAAGTGAGGTTCTTACCCACGAAAGCTTATGCTCCCAATACTTCTGTTAGTCTTAAAGGTGCCACAGGACCCTCTGTTGCTCAATAATCATGTTACAGCAAGTCAATCTCTGGATTTAATATACTATCCCAAGGAAATCACAATCTTTCTTTTATGTCACTTTAAAAGAAATCATTATTTGCATCTTAATATTTTCTTACATTTGCATGGTAATATTTTTATTTCATTTGCACTGCATTTGGCCTTTTATTTTCAAAGCTATACTTTTATGATAATACCCTTCACAATTTGCAATTGTTGTTGGGCAATGATAGACATGTTGCACCTTGTTACTTGTTACTTCTTGCCTTGTTGCAAGAATTAGAACAGATGATCATGATGATCCCTTCTGACTTAATATCTATGGATTTATATTTAAATGTATACCAATACAAAGTGAGTGCAAGAACTTACCATACCAGAAGTCTCCACTCACATTGCTGGTAGTGTTTTACATAACAAACAGTGGAAGTTAGTGGAGAATCAGGCCTCTTAATTTCTGCTCTTTTCAAAACACAAAGTAAGATTACTACTAATCAAATAGGAAAAGGACAAAAAATGTAGGTGCAAAGTATTTCCCAGCTTCTAAGAGGGCAGTTAAAATGGAAAATGAAAAAAAATAAATCCTTAAAAATTAGTCTTGTAACCTAGTCCAGTGGAACAAATTTGAGAATGCAGAAAGCAGGGTTAGGATTCCTATTCCTATTCAATAAAATGTGAAATATGTTCCACAGGAAACAGAGAAAATGTTATTCCCTCACAATATAAAGAAATTTTAAAGTGCACATATGTTAAATATGCATCACATTGATAAATTCTTTATAAATGCATAATATATTTATTATTTATATTGCTCCAGTACTGTGCTAGGTTTTTTGCAGGAAAACTCATGAAGGTGGGATTCCTGCCTCACAGAGTATAAAAGCATAATTTAAACAAATAGATTAGCTACTGTACCTTTAAGATACTTAGAAGGGACAGGATTGTGTGCAAAATGAAATGTAGCCATCATTGTTAAGGTTTCTGACATACTATATATATTATAGGCTGTTATACCTATTCCAAGATGCATTCAATTAAAGAACTCATCTCTGATATGTATTCTAGCATGCTCCTGGGAACTAATCCAATGTCTTTAGCTATCTGTTTTACATGAAACCAATTATTGTAATGTCTCTAATGTCTAAGTGGTATTGTTGTAAGTGCCATTTTAGCATTGCCCTGAGTATTTATTTCTAGGATATCTATCTACTATTAAAATTTATTATGCTTTCAAGAATACTTTCTCCACAGGGTCACATTAGCATTTATGTATCCCTCAGACAGATAGTCAAGTGAAGTTTAATAAGAGATAAATAATCAGCTGACTTAACTCAGTGCTCTCCACTTTCATTTACATACAATGACCTCTTACTGATGCTTAACCTTCCACTGTCCTTATCTTAAGTTTTCTATGAAAGCCTATATGAATTATTTGCTTATAATCTTTCAGTCTTTCCTTCTGATGTATGGACCATGTTGATTCATCCCTCCTGAAGAACCACACTCTGGCAAAGTATGATCTAATGGTTAAAGCACAGCAGTGGGAATCCACAGATGTGAGTTCTGTTCCTGGTTATTATAATTTATTATTTCTTTGCAGTAGTACTGAAATGCCCTTACCTAAATTAGAGCCTCAGTTCTGCTACTGTCTGACCAAGTATCTTTGCTTAAGATATTTCTCCTCTCTGTGCTTTAGTTTCTCCGTCAGTACAATGGGGATAATTATCAACTACACAAGGGCATTGAAAGACCTCATTCATAAATATATTTATCTCCTAGAGCAGATATAGAGCACTACCAAATGTAAACGTGGGAATTGTCCCGCTATTGTGGGGAACTTTCCTGGCTTATACACTACCCCAAGAGTCTGCAACTTTTCAGAAGTGGTGAGCTGAGTCTTCATTTATTCACTCTAATTTAAGGTTTCGCGTGCCAGTAATACATTTTAACGTTTTTAGAAGGTCTCTTTCTATAAGTCTATAATATATAACTAAACTATTGTTGTATGTAAAGTAAATAAGGTTTTCAAAATGTTTAAGAAGCTTCATTTAAAATTAAATTAAAATGCAGAGCCCCCCGGACCAGTGGCCAGGACCCGGGCAGTGTGAGAGCCACTGAAAATCAGCTCGCGTGCTGCCTTCGGCACGCGTGCCATAGGTTGCCTACCCCTGCATTACCCAGTGATATAGGCTAGCAAAAAGATCCGAGTCCTCGCTCCCACTTCCTTTACCCAGAGGCCTGCCTGACCTTGAGGGTTCCCCTTCCACTCTCCTGTGTGGCAGAGTCCTCGTAACCCCAACAAGGCTGGGCCCAGGATTCCTGGGGGACTCGACCCCCAAACCTGTTATGGTCACTTAGGGTAGAGGTTAAGGTGTCCCCACTCTGGGGTGCTCTCTCTGCACTGGATGCTTCCCTGACCCACTGATCATTACATACAGTTCAAAGCAAATATTTTTTTAATTGATTGCTGTTTAATACATTGTAAGGAAAAAATGAGAAAAGTTAAAGGAAAACACATAACCCCGCTCTGTGGCATGAGGACATCACAACTAGTAGTCTCTGGAATGTAAGGGAAGTTCAGTCTGTTTCTCACAAGTCCCAGGCCTTCTTCTCAGGCCCTGGCAGTGCTGCAGGGATGCTGCGGGTTGAACACTTGCTCTGGCGGTGGCCACACACCCTCAGGCTTTAGGTGGCGGGACCCTTCTTCCTAGTGTTGCCCTTGCCCCATTGGGGTTACGATCCCCCTCCAAGTCTGGCCTGCAAGGCCTCTTGGCTGGGGGCATCTCCCTGCGCTGGGCCCGCTGCCCAGGATCCCCCTCACTCTCCCCAGCTGCTCACCGCACCCGGCTCTGGACTGCTCCAGCCCCAGCCCCAGCTCCACTCTGCCTCAGCTCCAGCTCCACCACTCTGCCTCCAGCTCCACTCTGCCTCAGCACTGCTGCTGCTGCTCTGCCTCCAGCTCCCTGGGCTGCTTCTCTGGCCCCTCTGTCTCTGGTTGCTACAGCTCTGCTCCCAGCGCAGGTCTGCTCTCCGGGCTGCTTCTGTGATTCAGCTCCCAGCATAGCTTGGGTCCCTGCTCCACAGTTGCCAACTTTCACGTGGTAAATAAGCATCCCGACTTTCACAATAAGCCAAAAATCAATCTAATCCCATTTCAAAACAAGGCCAAAACAAGCCAATCCCTAAGAACCCCAATACTCTATGTGACTAGAGCCCCCCAGCGTGCAGTCTGGGACTATGGTGGGCCCGCTGTGCATCCCTGACTCTCTCCCCCCCTTGCCCCTGCTTGCCCCCCCTTACCCCTGCTTGCCAGGAGCTGATCAAAAAAAAGAAGCAACAAGCTACAAACCAAAAACTAGCCAACAAGCAACTCACAAGCCAATTAAACCAAAAACAAGCCCAATTTCTGCGTTTTTCCGTGGGTTTGACATGTCTGCCCTGCTCTCTCCTTAGCTCAGCCCCACTCTGTCTGACCCAGGCAATTCCAGTTCACATGGAGGACGGGACCCCCTGACCTCCTGACTCCCTAATTAGCCTGCCCAGCCTGTCAATCAGGCTGACCTGGAGCATAGGCCTCTCCCCATTGTTCCTGGGGACTGTCAGTCTCAGGCTCCTGATTTGCCATCGACTCTGATGGCAGAGTTTTACATGTATTTTGCATAGACGTAAATGACTACATAAGGGAAAGAACCTTAGAATCAACTGATTGGAGCACTGGGTAACTTGAGGGAGGCCTGCAAAGGTGGCTTACAGTCACTTTTGCAGGCCCCAAACCTGTATATCACAGTTCAAGGCAACTGGGATATACAGGTGGTCCTTCAAGGGCACCCACTTTAGGCTTCTGGCTCCTCAGCCATCACCTCTCTTGGGTGGAGACCTGTCTCTCTCTCCCTCCTGACCAGGGTTTTTCCAGGCTGCATAGTTCCCTGCCTAATATCCCCAGGAAGCCAGACTGCCTAAACAGGTCAGCATCTGCACTTTGCTTTCTCTTTGAAGGCCATGAATGTGATTTCCAGAAGTTATGAGTTACCACGCAGCTCTTTCTAAGCAAACACATTTATCCCCCCCAGGTATTTGTTTGCATATTTTGGGAAAGTAACTTGATTCCTCTTGTATAATGGCATGGGGGGGATCCACACCCCCTCTTCCCTGTCACCTATACTATTTGCATTTTGGCTACAACAGTCTCTCACAGGTCTGAAGCTAACTGAGGTCTGATTTATCCATTCTGCTTTCAAAGTCATGATATCATTCCCCAAAAGCAAAGAATATGGAGCATCTGACATTATACCTACAACAAGCACCCCTGACCAATCTGGGCCTGCATAGAAATCTTTGTTGTAGGTAGAGCAAAGGCTTTTCCACCAGGAACTTTAACTGAGATTTCACACCCTGGGGACATTTGATGGGGTTTCATGACATGGGGCTTAACTTAGTTTTAGCAGTCCCAGTGTCTCTCCATCTAATGAAGGTCTCCCCACTGACTACCACCTTTCACTCCCACTGGCGATCCAATGGATCGGCACCCAGGAGGGTGCAGCATGACATGTGGTGGTGGTTTGGGGTGTGAATGGCTCAGCATGAACATTATGTGTCATTGGCAGACTGGATGTGTGACTCCCTGTCGCCAGACATTTAGTCACACAATTAACTGTGAGGTTGGGGTGTAGCTGGCCCTTCCAGCACTGCACTGAGTCTCAGTGGGCAGAGTGGGAAATCCTGGGCAAAGTGACCCTGCTGGCCACATATGGAACACTGCTATTTCCCACCCATCTCAGGGCTTGTTGGAAGTGGTTTCCCTCCCCACTGGATGTGGCTTTATGCTTGGGCCTGATCCTTGTCCTCTGATCCCATTTCATTCCTGTTAGGTTTTCTATCAAACCCAGGCTCAATCTCCACAAAATGGTCAGCCCACTTCCCAGCTAGAGTTACATATCTGGGATTTTTGTCTATTAACTGAGATTTCAGGTTGGGGTGGAAGAGTGTATAGAATTGTTCTGAACCCATTAATGTGTAGGCCTCATTGACCGTAATAACCCCTCCCCACCCCACCCCCGGTTCCCCATTTTCTTACATAACCCTTAATTTGAATTTTAAAAACCTCACCATTGGTCATTTCCCCTTTTTTCTGAACTCCCCAAACCCTCTCATAGGTCAGCTTAAACTTTTGCAACTAAGCTTGTTTACATCATTCATAATCTTTATAGTTCTCCCTGTCCATTAGAGCGGAAATGTCCAAAGCCTTTGTCCCTGACAATAATGGAGGCACATACCATACTATGTCCATCAGCTTGTTCAATTCACACCCAGTTTCTAAAGCAGTGGTTTTCAACCTGTGGTCCACGGACCCCTGGGGGTCCGCAGACTCTAAGATTTCCAAAGGGGCCGCACGTCCATTAAAAGTTTTTTTTAGGGGACTGCAAATGAAAAAAAGGTTGAAAACCACTGTTTTAAGGCATTTAAAAACACATCCATGTCATCACCCTCCCTAAAGTGGGGAGGCATTTTAGAATCTATGCTACCCACTGAGACGGGTATGTGGGGTTTTGCTTCACCCATGGTTCTGTGGGTGCAGTTTCTCCATCTGGAGCTGATGATGTTGCTCCTTGTCCTTCTCTCTCTCTCCTCATGCTGGCACTTGTCTTCTCTCTTGTACTGATGCTGCCTCTACCGATTCACTCTCTGTTGCTCCCTGTCTGCAAGCAGGTGGGTTTCTACTCACACTCTGTCTCTCTCCAGTCAGAGCCTCTCTAGCTCTACCTTTCAATCTGTCCACAATTCCTGTTGCAGTGGTTCTTTTGATCCCAATGAAATATGGTTGCTGCCTCTATCAGCTTCTCTCCAAGCTCCCTCCGAGGAGTCAGTTCCAAAATTTTCCCAGCTTGACGGACCCTCTGCCAGTAGGCTGGATGCTCCCTGCAAAAATGGACCATCATTCCTTTTCTGTACAGCAGATCTACTAGCTCAGTAGTTCTCAATCTATTTACCATTGTGGGCTGCATATGCAGCTCTTTATGTGTTATGTGGGCCACATCCTCACAATATATATACTAACCGTATGGCCCTGAGGATGTCATATGGGCTGCAACAGTGTGCTGATTGGGCCGCAAGCAGGCTGCGGACTGAGAACCACTGTACTAGTTGCACTTTGTTCTGTTCTCCAGTGTTGAGCTGCCCTTTTTTTTTTTTTTTTTTTTGCATAGCTCAAGCAGCTGACCTTTCTTCGGCTGTTCATAATTAATTTTTCTCTGTCTCTTTTAACTATTCCTTTTCCAAAAAAACTATGATGAGACTTCTCTGGTCTTTTCCCTTCTATAGTACTTGCTTATACACTGCTGGCACTATGGCGATTCACACTGTCATACATCACAGTGCCCTGTATTTCCCCTCTGGGATTCCCCAAGAGCACCCACTCTAGACTCCTGGCTCCTCAGCTATCACCTCTCTTGGGCAGAGACCTGCCTTTCTCTCTCTCTTGGCTGGGGGTTTTCCAGGCTACATAGTTCCTGCGTCCATGGTAATATCCCCAGAAAGCCAGGTGGCATAAACAGGTCAGTGTCTGCACTTTGCTTTCTTTCAAAGGCTATGAACAGCTGTAGTTGCCAGCAGTGACAGGTTACCACACAGCCCTTATAAGCAAACACATTTATTCTTAAAATCAAAGTATTACAAAGAATATATATATATACACACATACACACACACAATAAACGTTCCTGTACACATGCTCAAAGCTTACCAGAGGTCACCCATCAGTTTTGTGGGGCTTCAGTTGGCCAAAGTCCTTCCAACCCTTCCAAGGGAGAATTGGGGCTACCCTGGGATGGAAGGTCCTAACCTTTCTGGATTAGAAAGAAGGCCCTTTTGAGACAGTTTAAACTCAGGTTATTTATCCAAGTCCTTTCTTGGTCTCTTAGATGCTGAAAAATCCAGTTTGAACCGGTAAATATGAGTAGGTGGTGGTGCCACTCTTGAGATGTTACAATCTTAGGGAATTTGCTTAATCACCCCGACCGGTCTTAATTCTTGGCGCAGCTGTGGTTACTCCCTCATGGAATTACACACAAATCCAAAAATATTGCAGGAAATTGCCATATCTGTCACACCTGAATGTAGTGTAATGTCAGAAAAATTATGTTATAAAAATGAGTGTTTTGATTTTATATGAAACATATATAATGCAAGATAAACAACACAGGAAATCCTCTGACTTCTACTTTATGCAGGATTGAGCCAACTATGTGCAACACAGCTGAGCTACAATATAAGTACAGCTGGTTTGATTTTCCTGACTTAGGAGTTCAAATTCTCAATCACCACATTGCATTACCATAGTTTTTTGCATTGAATTTCTTCACGCTGATGGTGAGGTAGGAGTTTTAGGGAAAACAATAGTAATAGTAAACATGCATTGAAATAGACACATTGTGCAATGGAAAATTCCAGTGAAAAGGAAATTATTATTTATTAAGTAGTTGTTCTGCACTGTGCAGGAGGCACTGGGAAGAGAGGGAGGCACGGTGTTGGGGGGTGCTTGGGGAGGGGGCAGAACTGGTCAGGAAGAGATGGGGTGGGGCGGAGCATGGGCAGGGCTTGGGGGAAAGGGTGGAGTGGGGTTAGGGCCTGGGGTGGAGCGGGGGCGGGAAGAGGTGGAGTGGAGGTGGGGCCTGGGGCAGAGTGAGGGTTGAGCAGCCCTGGGGCAAGGAGGAAGCTGGCGCTTGTGAGGGGAGTAGTGAAGAGGTGTCCTATAAAACAGGATGAGAACGGAATCAATAGAGGGAAGATGTCAGATCCCCCAAGGGGTTCATCTTATTTATCACCATAGAGCTGTGACTCAGCATGAAGCTGCTTGTGCTCTGCACCATATGGCACTGGAGCATGAGCAATAAGCATCACACTTTCAGTATTTCAATCTGTCCCTTCTGGGGCGAGTCCTGGCTGACTCAGGGCCTCCTGCAGCTGCAGCTCTGGTAGCATTGCCTGAACAAGCCCTAGCAATCTCAATCAACCAATGCAGTTTATACACATCATACTGCAGCTCAAAGTCCAGATATCTTTGGGGCAGAAGGCAGGGGAGAAACTTGGCGTAACAAGTATGTTTCAAAGGAGAGATTTGAATGCCGAGAGGGATGTTGATGCACAAGGAGCTGGTGCTTTTATTTGATTGTTATCATTGCCTAAGAGAGTCAAATCAGGTACTGCAAGCAGCTCAGGAGGGTGGGACCTACTGAGAGAGTAGCTGCTGGGCCTTTTCTGTTGCTATCTTAAAGGAACAGGGAATTTAAAGACTGATAGGAAGGATGTAAGTCCCCCCCTTATCCTTAAGATGTCATCAGTAGGAACCCCTGATTGTACACTCCAGAGAGTCTCAGGAGAAATACTGAGTGTTCTAGATCCCAAGCCCCTCCCAGTGGATGTATTCTAAACTGAATGTGTTCTAGCAGTAGTAGCTCTAGAAAACTCTGTCCTAATGAATGAGGAATATATGTTATTTATAGACGTTTTGAAGCAGACCCTACTGCTGAAATAGCTGCTTGAGAGAAAAGGCACTGAATAGGCCCTGCATTTATTATGACCTGGTAACATTTCTGCTGTCTAACGTAATTAATATTTACTTGAATGCACATATATATATTTATTCAAAGAGATCCTGGAATCCATGATCTTTCAATATTTCATGCATAAAGGTGAACTGCCAAAGCAGTAATATAAACAGAGAGAAAGCCCTGATTTCTGGTCTAACTTCCCTTCAAACTAGGTTGCAGGGGGCATTCAACACAGAAATAATTTTAAACTAACTTTTTGAAGTCCTCTGCACCTGCTGGTAAATCCTTATTACTTTGTGGTTGCTTGGACTCCTGTCATGGTGACAGATGCAGTACATGTCCAGGAGCCTTTGCAAAGAGAGAAGCTCTGTAGTGCTTTGATTCTGCCATATATGGGGAAAAAAGAAAACGTAAAAAGTTAGTGTATCTATACATATCATATATCGAGTACTTTTTATACTCTATACAATCCTACTGCTAAGTTTGGCATGTGTCTCCATTCATTGAGCTCCCTATGTGAGTGATACAGTACTACATGGTCATTTACATTCTAGCCAAATACTGTATGGTCATAGCTCAACCTATCAAACTTGTATATAGTCCTGTCTTGATGGGCAAAAAGGCTGTGTTTTTAGTTATATTAGCTTAACAGGATAGAAAATCCCTGTCAAGACGCAGGCTAACACATTTGAAGCCATATTAACTCACTGTGTTTAGCCAAGACTCTCTGAAACAGGGCTTGGGTGGCCAGGCAGCCTAGTGGTTAGATTGCCTGGCTCTCAGCCCACTGCTGGCTGAGTGGCCTCTGCCTTTAAGACTGAAGAGGGGTAGGGCCCTCCCTTTCCACCAGGTCCCAGCCCAGGACCCTGTGTATGTCAACCCCTGAGCAGGGGGGTTGGTGTCCCTCCCAAAGGGGATTCAGAATCCCTTGCCCTGGGCTATTTCCTACCAGTCCATTCATCTTGGGGCATGGCCCCTCTAGTTCAATCTATCAGGTGACTTGCTTCCTGTGTAGGGTTCCCTCTTGTGTCCAGGGCAGCACCTTGCTGGGGTCCCAGGTTCCTTCGGGCAGGACAGCCACAAGCTGGCGAGGGCAAGCCCCACAATGTCTCTGGGGAGCACTCGGTCAGTTATCTCTGGTGCCAGGAGTTTTTTCCACAGTCTCTTCTTGGCTAGGGAACCAGCACTTGCGCTTCTAAATAGCTGCCCTGGCTAGCAGGCCAGGGCTCAGTCCCTTCAGGCAGGGAGACAGCTAGCTCCTGACTCTTCACCAGTCAGCCCTAAACCCCCCTCCAGGCCTGACACTGACTGGTATAATGGGGCATGGCTAGCTGGGCCCAAAGGTTCTCCTTAACCCCTTCTGTGCTGGTGGGTAGTTCCCCTGCTTCACCGTACTCCGCACTAGGTTATAACACAGCCAGCTAACATGGCTGCAGGCATGTTAGTCTGCATCTTGATGGGGCTTTTCAATTATGTTAAAGTAACTCACTGAGCAAACATCATGGAAGAACACTCTTTTTGTCTACCAAGACAGGGCCTACATGTATTAAATCCAATGGAAATCATGCTCCATGAGTATCTCTCCTATTTGGAAGGCTCGGTGTTAGTCCTGGCTCTGTTATAGACCTCTGTTATTATCCCAGCTTGGTATAGTCCGCAAACTTTATAAGTGTACTCTCTACGCAGAGAGCCGCAGTGAAGGTAGGATGCCTGGCAGTAAGCTATGGATGAGAGACTCCTGAGGCGAGAGCTCAAGAGCAGCAGGGTTAATCACCAAGTTGTCATTTTCAGATTTGGTTTGCTATATTGGGAAAATGAAAAAAAGAATAAAAGCCTGGTCAGAAGGGTCTGTGAGACTGTTTGTTTGGTGTGAATGTAATGAGAGCACCCTAAAAAGGGGAGGAATTGTTAGCTGGGCACCGCAGAGGCACCCTGGCCATAAGGGGGTGCACGGGTAATAAATCGTGTTTGTGGCTGACCCACCATGGGAAGTTGTCTAATATTATATGGTTACAGGGATTCCAGAGACCTTGTTCTGAATTAGAGTAACCAAGACTATTAACTGGAGTCTGGGTTTATGCTACACAGTGAATGTGAGAAAGAATACACCACTCAAGCTTTGTTCCCCTTCTCAGAGTCCTCCATTGCACGCACCAGAGCCAAAACAAAACTGTATTTTCCCCCAGAATCCAGCAAATGTGAATGGTTGCAGGGAAGCAGGCTTGGTTTGTGGAATAATAGCTTAGTCATCTCGTGCTTTTAAGT
Organism: Emys orbicularis; assembly: GCF_028017835.1. Classification (NCBI taxonomy): domain Eukaryota; kingdom Metazoa; phylum Chordata; order Testudines; family Emydidae; genus Emys; species Emys orbicularis. The sequence continues at coordinate 34,090,844 of NC_088685.1, forward strand.
CAACTAATGCCAATGCCACACTCATACTTTCTTACTTAGCAATACTATTAGAGGGGAGGGTTGATAACTTCTGCAGGAAGTTACTTAGACATATCTGTTCTTTGCCCTCTTTTGCAGGATCAGGACTCTGATACTCAGTGAAGCAGAAAAGGATTTGCACAATGCTTTGGCATATCTAATCTAATGCCCTCAAAAATGCAATTGGTGGTGCATTGAAAATAAAATTCTGGTGCACAGCATAAGTTCCATGCAACTCGAAATGTAATATTGTCCAGAATGCCTGAAATATATTAAACACAGATTTCTTAACAATACGAAGCATTTTTTTTAAAGCTTCACCCCTTATTGGCTTAGTGATTTCATTGCTCTTCCTGGAACATTACTCACAATGCTTTGGAATTTTTGATTCTATAAATCTATAGACTATTTCCATAACTATTGTGAGTTCTGTTCTCATATACATAGTACTGCTGAACACCACTCACATGCAAAGAGTGGTTTTATTATGGATAGGGAGGGACACAGATTACCGCAGAAATACTGGAAAAACTTGTTCTATCCAGCAAACTGCTTGTGCAGTCAAAGGGAGAAAGCAGATGCTCAGGCCTGGTCTACACTTAAAGCTTAGGTCAATATAGCTATGTTGGTCAGGGGTGTGAAAAATCCACCCTCTTGACCAGGGGTGCTAGAATAATTTTTATAGTGGGGGTGCTCAGAGTCATTGAACCAAACTTTAAAAACTGTATAAACACCCCCAGCACCCTTAATTCCAGCACCTATGCTCCTGACCAACATAGCTATGCCAACCTAACCCCCAGTGTAGATGCAGCAAGGTTGGCAGAAAAATGCTTCCATCAACCTAGCTATTGTCGCTTGGGGAGCTGGAGTTCCTACAGAGATGGAAAAAGCCCTTCTACCACTGTAGTCTGCATCTACACTATGGGGAAACTGTGGCTTTGCTATGGCACCATAGTTATGCCTCTGTAGTTCCTGTAATATAGATATGGTCCTACCTACTGTCATACAGGGAAGTGTTGTTTCTACACTAATGGAAAAACCCTTCTGTAGAGAGGTTAGCCGGGGCTCATCTCTCTCTGGGGCGGCAGGGACCGTCCCCCCCCCCGCCTCACTAAGTTCGCAAGGAGGCCTACCAGGGAATTAGTCCGGCCACAGGAGTCTTCCTTCGCGGCCTTTGTGAGGGAAAAAATAAACATAGTTAGTCATAAGCCCAGGCCCTAGGTCAGGGCAGGGCAATGGTGAGTCAGGTGCTCAGGCCCTCAGGCAGCGGCTGAGCAATAACAGTATATACACAATGAGCCCAGGCCCTAGGTCTGAAGGCCTGGGAGAGGGGAAGACTGCCACCCAGGAGTTGGGTGGCAGGGGGGACGCAGGCCCTCCCACTCCACTGTGTCCCAGCCCGGGGCCCTAGCAGCGGCAGAGGACCCGCTGGTGTCAGTGTGGATCCTGGCCACAACACACTGACATGGGCTCTGGCAGTGGCGCAGCCAGACTAGGCTCGGCTGCCCCCAGGCTACTTCCGAACTCCCCCTTTTGAGGTACCTGGATTAGGGTGGTGTCTTCGGGGGGTCCAGCACCATGGGTTCCTTGGGATAGCTGGACCTGGGGCAGGCTCAGCAACTCCTCCGGGTAGCTGGCCTCGGGCAGCCCGGCCAGCCCTTGGGTCTGCCGCAGGTCACTGGGGTTTCCCAACCGGGAGGTAGGCTGGAGGTGTCTGGCCTCCCTGGCAGTTGCCCTCCCAGTGAGCTCTGGGATTGGGCCTTTATACTTCCTGTGCCACGCCTGATCCTCTGGGGGGCGGGCTCAGGGCTTCCTGGTTCCGCCCACTCTGGTGTCCAGAGGGGCTCGTCTCTCTCTGGGCGGCGGGGACCCCCACCACCTCACTACAACTTCCTACATTTTAGGCTGCATCTACACTACAGCAATGCAGCTAGGCCAGCATAGTCCCCATAGCGTAGGCATACCTTCACCTCAGTGAGTTTTAATTAACCTGGCAACAACAGCTTTATATTATGCTATAATCACAACATTAAGTATAAATCCACCTCATCTGCTATTTCCATCAGTCACCTCAACTCTCTCCCAGACACACATTTTCAAAATTTCAAAACAAGTATATGTCCCCATTTCCTACTCTTGAGACTTTAATCAGGTCAACAAGGTGAATCTGCTCTATGATCTTTATTTTAACTTGCTTTGGTGCCCCAGATTTAGAGAGTGAGGTCACTTCTGGTGCTATTTGTCTGTCCAGGTGGATGTTAAAGAGCCTGGTTCACTTTTTCAAGAAGCTTAGAAGAAAATCAGATTGTCCTTTCCAAAAAACAATTAGGTAAATAAGATTGCTTTTATTTTATCAACTGCAGAGAGGAGCAGACATGATGTGCTCTGGGGATGAATCACTATGGACACATAAAGCTGCCTGTTGCCAAAATTTGTTTAAATTTGAACTGATTAGATTGCCAGATTTTGTGGTGGAGTCATGTTGAATGATGGCTTAAAGAGAACTGTCCACATCCAACTGTCCACTATTAGTAATATGTTAACCTTATGCACTGATGCCAACTCTTGTGATTTTTATCTTGAAACTCATGACAGGTGTTCTTCTTGACCCCAGAGCCTGGAGGTAAGTGATTATGTAAGAAAAAAATGATGGCTGAGATTTAAAAAAAAGCTACTAGCCTTCCTGGTTATGAAGAAATCTTGAAAACATGACTGGAGTGTACCCTGAAGTTTCAAAATCCAGAAGGCAAATTAAAGTAATCCCCATCACCACCAGATAAAGAAACAAATCTTAAGTTGGTCAAAGAAAATGTAGTTTGATAGCATCCTGTCTGGCAAGAAATCACTTATCAATGGTTGTGGTTGTAATATCCTCGTTTCTGTATTGTTTTATCTTTATGGCCCCCACTTTTCTATTGTTAATCTGGCTGGTTCTCTAATTGTTTCTGTCTGCTGTATAATTAATTTTGCTAGATGTAAGTTAAATAGGGTAGTGAAATATAATTGGTTAGAGAATTATGTTACAATATGTTAGGATTGGTTAGTTAAATTTCAGTAAAATAATTGGTTACAGTATAGCTAAGTATATTACTATATAAACTGGGGTCAAACAGGAAGTGGAAGGGAAATTGGAATCATGCTTGCTAAGGTGTGTGTGGGGAAACGGGAATAGGGAACAGGGAACAGGGACACTGGCAAGGTAAGGCTCTGCAGCATCAGAGCTGGGAAGGGGGACATGGGGTAAACGCTCTGCAGTGTCAGAGCTGGGAAGGGGAAAATGGGGTAAATGCTCTGCGCCATCAGAGCTGGGAACGGAACACTGGGGAACAGACTCTATCGGCGTATAGAGATAAGCTCGACTGGTGTAAAGGGCTTTGAAATATGCTTGCTTAAAAACTAACCCCAATAAACATTGCATTGTTTGCACTTCAGACTTCTGGTCTTTCGCTGCTTGCTGTTTGCATGACAAGAACCAGCAGAGAGGGTGAAGGGAAAGCCCTCTAACACCATGATTTTGGGGGCCTGATTCATGATTTTTGAATGCTTAGGGTTGGTAATATTGCTTGTTTGTCCTGCATTCCCCAAAAACCTAAAGCTCCCATTGAAGTTAAATAGGAATTCTGGATGAGCCAAGAATAAAGGATTAGGCCCTTAATCCTCACAACATCCTGTACGAGTTGTTATCCCAAGCAGAGAGGATAAGTGATTTGCTCAAGGCCAAACAAAACAGTGGCATAAAGAGGATGAAAGGTCAGCTCCCAATCGACTAGACCAGTAAATCTCTAACTCTGATCCATGGACCACTGCGAGTCTGTGGAAAAGGGGGCTGCTGACATGGTGCTGGCCACCCTACTTGTTTCTTGCTGCTAAATCATGTTAAAAACAGCTAGAATACATCAAGCATTTTCTTAATATTACTTTTTCCATTTAAAACAATTTTTATAATTGCCACATTGATGTTATGCAGTTGGTACTGGGAGGGGAGATAGTGCAATTGTAAATGGAAGGGAAATTATCTACAATACCATCTCTATTAGGATGTGCTCCACACTATGAAAAAATTGAGAACTGCTAAAGCAGGCCTTGCTGCTTTTCAACCAAGTTTTTTGATTGAATTATTTTAATTGTGCCCCAAATCATCCTTTGATTGCAAAGTCACCAAATAGTCTTGGGCATATTCATCAATTTCAATAAATACCAAGCAGTGAATGTTGTGGGGGGAGTTTGGTTTTTTGTTTTGGGTTTGTTTGTTTTTTTTGGTGGATTTTATTACAATTCCATTTCCTGTGCAGGGTTTAATCTGCAGGTGCATATTAGGGGCATTTTCAATTTCTGATTGTGAATCTCTGTAGGATTCTGAACAATGGGGGATTCTGGACAAGACATTGCTTTGAGATGGAATTGGATTGCCACAAGTGCCACTACCAGCTGCTGGGCCTTAAGCTCTTGCGGACTCTTAAATAGCTTTTTTTTTAATCATAGTTTTCTCAATGGAAGAATAAAATTGGATGCAGTGTTGTGGGAGGTATGGCACAATTCATCATTTAATTGCAGAGATGCAATGGATTTAAATATATCTTTAAAAATTCTACACACATGTGGGTGCATAATCCTGCAGCCCTTACTCACTATTGTTTTAAAGGTTTTTATCCTGTTGAGAGGTTAGTTATGTGATTAGGACTATAGGATCAGACCCATACTTTTTGGTAGTTTCATGACCTCTGGATTTAAGTGGAGGAGGAGGGCATAACAGGCCCTTCAGAGTGGCAATGTTCATTCATGTCACTGGTTTACTCAGGCTGACATTCAGCTCTGTTAAAATGCTCTTTTGAGAAGAAGTCCCTCAGCAGGGATCCAGGGATTCTGGAAGTGCTATTGACCTCAGTGGCAGTTAAGAGCCCTCATCATAAGCCAAAACACTCCTTGAAACTTTTCAGACTTACACCACTATATAGCACGAAACAGCGATCGGACGAGGGGTGGAGGGCATCTCTCTTCAAATTGGCTTTCTTTGAGAGTACAGAACCTGCAAGGCCTATGGCAACAGGACCATTATTGCTCCAAATAGAAAACCAATATCCCCTTATTTATCAGATAGTAAATTTTAGGGCCCATAGGTATGATAAAAAACATCATCCACAGAGTAACCCTATTGGTTTCAGACGAGTTACATCTGGGAAGAGTTTTGCCTTGCCTAACCATGGTTCACACACTGTTACTGTCTCAGTGCTGCATTAAACACTGGCTGAACTATAATTTTCCTCACTACATTCTGTATTCAAATTGGCTTCAGATCAGATAAGTTCCTTGTTTTCTCCTTTTTACCATTCCTTTAGATCGCTTATTATTATGTAGCTGCTGGCTTGAAGCACTTGGAATTTAAAGGGATGTTTTCATAATTTAGGACTAAAATATCTGTAGTCATTTGAAATATTGCAGGCTATTGATGGATTTATTTTAATATGTGCAGCACAAGTAGTGCCATTAAGTAGCGCAGAAAGCTTTCTTTATTGTTCCTTTAAATAGAACTGTTTAATTCTGAATTCCATGGTAGATACAGAAATGGAAAGAGTGACTGAACTTGGACAATAAACCAAAAGCTGGACATGGTTAATGTTACTGCTGGGATGCATTTAAAGCCAAAGCTCATGGGAAAGCTGAGTGGTTGCACAAATACATTCTTCAAGTCATCAATTAATTATCATTGGAAACCCTTTTTACCAAACTCTTTATATTGATGAATGCATAAAAATTCTTAAGCTGGCAGTGATGGTGATGCACTGGCAGGCTTTTCCCTTATCAAGGATTCAACTTCTGTATGGGAGAGCAGACTTATCCAAACTTCTAAAAATAGAATTCTTGAAAGCATTAAATTTGGTGCCCCCTTTGTTAACATAATTTTCTGTGGTGGAAAATACTTATACAAATGTAGAGAAAACACATTTAAAAGAAAATCTGGAGATTTTATTCATTTAATTTCATTAAGAGTTCCTGAAATAAAACAAAAGCTAAAGTGCCCCAGGAAACAAATAACTATTTTTGGTGAGATTCCTACATACACATTGCACAGAAAAATAATTGGCAATTCTAATTGTTCTTATAATGACTAAGGCCCCAAAATTATGAATTGTTACTATTTAAGAATTGTCCCGGCATCAAGGCCTTCTAGAACAGATATAGGACAGAGAGCGGAGAGAATAAAAAACTCAAAATCTAGCAGCAAGCTTTCGTCAGACTTTCCAAATAGTCTGAGGAAACTCATAGTTTCTGAAGCCTTTCACCAGAGTGCAGCTGAAGAAACTTCCCTTTTTCCCTGCATGTTTATGAATGAATTGAAATGTAGGTTTCAAATATTAAGATACCATATTATGTTGCCAGATACAGTACTGGGAAAAATAGGAACCACATTGTATCAACCACTGTGATTAAATAGTTATATGTATAAAAGGGAAGTCAATTATAAGTTATACAGCATTGGGCAAAATATTGTAAACCATAATGACAGATTTTACCTACTGGGCAATCCTTAAGGAAAGAAAGGGGTTGCATTCATATTGATTTATTTTAGTTTAGTGATAAAGTGAAGAAATGAGGCTAATGTTTGCAATCAAGTATGCTTATGTTATCAACTTAGTGAAATACATCTGTGCTGAAAGAGGCAATAAATAAAACCAAATAGTATTTGAAATCTTGATAATTGTATAGGCTCATGAGATGGAGATGGTAAAACTGTTAATGATGCAGAAAAGACATGTTCAATAAATATTTCTGTATTTGGAAAGAAGGAGGCTGATGTGCTTGCATCACATGAGGCTTATGAAGCACTTTCCAGTCCATTAATAACTAAAGAGGATGTTAAACAATGTCTACTAAAGAGAAACATTTTTAAATCAGCAGGCCAGTATAACTTGCACCCAAGAGTAATAAAAGAGCTGGCTGGGGAAATATGTGGATCCATGTAAGCAAATGGGGTCTATGCCAGATCTGCAGAAAAACAGCTGGAGGCTCATTACCTTAAGACATCTACCAGCACCTATGTCCAGTGCAGAGGTGGTGGTGGTGGGAGGTTGGTACAATATCTTTACAATGTGTTTATCACATTGTTTACTGCAGGATGAATGGAAATTGGGCCCATTATGGCACTCATTAGTAACACTGGTTTTCTTTGATTCACAATACAATCAGACATTATCCTATTCTATAGGAGGTGTTTTGCTTTATAGGTCCAGTGACATTGATCACAGAAGTAGCAGCATCCTCCCCACTAATTTAATTGTTAAATAATCTAGAGAGTAGGTGGAAATGGCAAAAACTGAAATGGGTGTGACCATTACTTCCTCCTTTGTTATTTTTACATTTGAAAGGTTTGTTCCTGCCTCAGGCAGCTGGCTAAGAAGAGCTGTAGCTGCAGGAGCTGTTGCACACACAAATCTCACCCACCTTTACTTGCTTACAGTTTATAAATATGTTAGAAATAAATAATTATCTTCACAAAGACCTTTTTAAAAGAGTTAATTTGGATTTTGAATAGGAAAAATGCATGGGGAGTGATTGTAACAAGCTCCCACACTTGAATCCAACTTCATTTAATCCAGAGAGTTTCATGTGTACATAGGATGGACCACTAAAGTTCTACAATTCCTTGCTTAGCTACAAGTTTAAACCCATAAAGTTTACCCTGAATTCTTCAGGGCCCAGGGGAAGTGGTTTGCTGAGGGTTTGTCCCTCTTAGTCTCTGGATTCCCCTTCCCCAAGATGAGTCTGGATCTTGGGAGATCCACAGGAGGCAAAATGCCTGTTGTGTCTGTTCTGCCAACTGTCTCTACAGGTTCCTGTCAGTCTCTGTAGAACTGATGCATCTAAGATCTCCTCCCATCATGGCTGTCCCATTACTCCCCTGTTAAGTGGGATTTTACATAGCATGAACAAGCCCCCACAAATCTCCTCTGAAGAGAGATTTTACAGTGTAGACATCTCCTTTCCATTCATGATCACAGAGACCAGCTCCATCAATGATAAATAACATCCCTGTGACAACTAGAGTGATTGCTTATATGAAAAAGTAATATTAGGAACCCGTTATGTATTTTCATTTTCTTCTTTTAATGCAATTTGTTGCTGGAAACAAGTAGGAAAGCACTTTGTCCAGCAACTTTCTGTAGACCAGCAGCAAATGCTCCATCGATGACAGATTGGAAACCACCGACCTAACCAATCTATCCTGCATTCAGCACTATGGTATCTATGAACTTAAAAACAGTTACATAAGATCAGGTAGGCTAAACACTTGATGGCTGGGGCTCTTTCCCTCTATTCTCTCATCATCTTCTGTTCACTTAATTACTCTTTCTGGGAAGCAATTATTATGGTAAAGCTATGGTGAAAAGATGAGTCTTACATTTTTGACCTGAAGATAATGAGATTTACGGTCGTTCTAATCTGTTATGAAAACAAGTTCCATAACAGTGGCCCAGCCACCAAAAGAGATCTGTCTCCTGCTCCTACAAATTTTACCTTGGTTATTAAGATCGTCCAGACCCTGACCACTGAGAGCAAAACCTTGAATACAATCTAGTATTTGATGGGGAGCAGGGCCGGCTCCAGGCACCAGCCGAGCAAGCTGGTGCTTGGGGTGGCAGCTTGTAGGAGGCGGCATTCCGCCCAATCCTAGGGCGGCACGGCCGCTTTTGTTGTTTTTGTTTTTGTTTTTTTGTTGTTCCGCTCCGGCCGCCTTGTAGGGGGTGGTGGCGCGGAGGACGGGAGCGCCCTGCAGCAAGCTCGGCAGGGCAGCCCGCGTCCTTCCCTCCCAGCCGACCGGAGCGGCGCGGAGCCTCCCGGCAGGCGGCGCAGCAGTCAGGACCGCATGGCAGCGCCCCACTGAAGCCCTGGCCGCCCCCCTTCTCTCTCTCCCCCCCCCCCCACTCCCTCCCCCTCCCCCCGCTAGCCGGGGCACATCTGCATGGCAGGGAGTCCCCCTGCACCCTGGCTCCAGCCGCGCCGCAGGGTTTTTTTGTTTTTTTGTTTTTTGCTTGGGGCGGCCAGAAAGCCAGAGCCGGCCCTGATGGGGAGCCTGAGGTTGTCAGATATAGAATAGAAATAACCTAAACATTGTGATACCAATATTTCTTTCTTTCTAAACAGTATCTGAACACTTTTCTGACCAAATTGTGTCTCTTTCTAGAACTTTTTAGACATATAGGAGTTAAGAGGATCTGGAGTTAAGAACTTTTAAAAAATATGACCAAGTTCTACCATTCCTCAACTAACCCTTAGTACAATCAGGACAATTGCATTGAAGAATCTGATCAGATGCGGGGGTGTGATGGGATCATTGTTGTGTAGCTCCGCGCTCTATTTTCACATGTACTACAAGTGTATTAATCAAAACAAACTCAATTACTAGAATTTACTGTTAATCATCTTGAATATCTTAACGGGGTGGCCTTGGCCTTTAAAGAATAAGGAGGCTTGGAGCCAGCCAACCCTTTTCCAAGGACATGGCTAGTTTAAGGAAGACATGTTAAAGGAGCAGCAGACATATTGATGAATGAAGACCATGTGGTGATCAGGGAAAAGTCTAAAAACCCAGCTGTTAGCTGACTTTGAGGGACAGACAAGGCTCTATGAAGCAGGGCTGTTATAAACCACTGCATGGCCCCAGAAAGAAAGGTTGTGGAATCCCTTAGCTAGGGGGAAGGGTTTGGACCTGGGAGGCCAAAAGAAAAAGACAGTTACTTACCTGTATCATAAGTTCTTGAGATGTGGGTGCAGACGCGTATTCCACTCAGATGGGCATGTGCCCAGTGCACCAAAGTCAGAGAACTCTGCTTAAGAGTACCTTTTGGGGTGGCACTTCTGCCCTCTGGCCCTCGTATTCCCTCCCATGGCTATATAGAGGTGGCACTATCCTGGTCCCTCCTCATTTCTTTGCACCAGAATCCAAGTCTAGAGCCTCAGATGCAGAGGGGACAGAGAGTGGGTTGTGGAATACATGTCTGCACCCACATCTTGAAGAACAACAGTTACAATACAGGTAACCGCCGTTTCTTCTTTGAGTGGTGCAGAAGTGTATTTCGCTCAGGTGACTCACAAGCAGTATTCATAGGAGGTGAGGCTTGGAGTCTACTTAAACAATGACTGCAGAAGTGCCTTCCCACAGTTGGCATCCAACCTAGATGCTGCGATAATCACATAATGTTTGGCAAAAGTATGTATGAAAGACCAGGTAGCAGCCCTACAAATGTCCAATATTGAAACATCACTGAGAAATTGATGGATGTTGCTTTGATTCTCATATAATGAGCCCATAATGACTGGGAATATAGCTTGAGCAACTCCATAAGCCATGGTAATTCAAGAAGTTATCCATCTGGAAATCGCCTGTGTGGAAACCAGATGACCTTTCATCCAATCCACACAGAAGACAAAAAGCCGAAGTGATGAATGAAATGGTTTAGCCCTTTCCAGACAGAACCCATGCACTGCCTCATATATAACGCTCATCTGGATTTTTATTGTGGTTTAGGGAAGTATAAAAGCAAGTAAATAACTTGCTTAAATCAAAACTACAAAACCATTTTAAACAAAAACTTTGGATGTGGTTTTCAGCACATTTTGTCTTTGAGGAACTGAGTATATGGAGGTTCTGCCATTAAGGCTTGTAACTTGCGGACTCTTCTTGCAGACATTATAGCCATAAGAAAGGCTGTCTTCTGGGAGTGGAGAGACAGATTGCTATTGGCTCAAACAGAGGACCCACGAGGGCGGCTAGCACAGTGTTAAGGTCTCACAATGGAACCATTTCCACTACAGGAGAAAACAAGTGGACAATGCCCTTCAGAAATCTCACTACCATGGTGTTTGAGAAAATCAACTTTCCTTGGATGGGAGAATGGAGTGCTGAGACCACCATCAAGTGAACCCCCAATAGTTAGACCAGAAGACTTCAAATGTAGCAGGTCATCCAAAATGTCCTGAATACAAGCTAAAATGGGTTGAATTCCCTTCAATGTCGACCAAAGAAAAAACCATCTCCACTTAGGACCTCATAGATGGTTTTCTAGTAGACCTAATAGATGGCTTTCTATGATTAAGCAGGATCTTCTAAGCTGCTTCCAACCATTGCTCTTCCTCCTCATCTAGCCATGTACCATCCATGCCATGAGGTGTAGGCTGTTTAACACTGGATGAACAACCTGGCTAGGGTGCTGAGTCAGCAAGTTGGGAAGGAGAGGAAGAGGTTTGGAAGATTGAGGAGACAGACTGAGAAGGTCAGAGAGCCAGTGTTGTCTCAGCCAGGCTGATGTATCAGTTTGGCAGGGTCCAACTTCAATTTGAGGATAACCTGAGAGATGAGAGAGATGGAGGAAAGGTATACACTAGGTCCGATCTCCAGTTCAGATGGAAGGCATTGGTTAGGGATGCTTTGCTGAGTCCCACTCAGGAACAAAACTTATGACCTTTCCTGTTGTCCTTTGTTGCAAATAAGTCAACTCACTAGATGCCCCATTCCCTGAAAATGGACTTCACCAAGCTGCTCTTTACAGATCTTTCATAATTGTTTGAGAAAGTTCTGAGGAGACAGTTGGCCAACTGGTTTTGAGAGCCAGTAAGTATGCCGCTGTGGGCATGTCTTCCTCAATGCAGAAGTGCCAAAACTTTGTCTCCTGGCAAAGCTAGTTGGAGCTGGCTCCTTCCTGCTTGTTCATATCATACACTGTAGTGGTATTGTCAGTGAGTATGTGAACCACTGCTCCCCTGAACTGCTCCCGGAAGGCTGACACACATTGCAAATGGCTCAAAGTGCCAGTATGTTGATATGACAGGATACTTCCTACTCCAACCAAAAACCCTGAATCTTTAGCATCCCTATATACACTCCCCAACCTATTGTGGAGGAATTGGTGACTACCGTTCTAATTGGTGGAGGACAGACATAGGGGACTTCCTGGCACACATTGATCTGTTCTCTCCACGGTAGCAAGTCCAGTAATTCTGGAGGCACCTAGCATTGGCCACTGTTAGAAGACAGGATACTGGGGTAGATGGACCTTTGATCTGACCCATTATGGCCATTCTTATGGCACTTGGGCAAGCTTGTCCAACGACTGGCAACTTGGGCAACAGACCAACTTCAACCATGACTGAAGAGGATGAAGTTATAACCTTGCATGCTGAACCACATAAGTGCATGAAGCCATATAGCCCAGTAACTTCAAGTATACATAGATGGTGATTGAAGGATGCAACTAGAAAGCTAAACAAAGGCACCAAACTGTCTGGAATCACTCATATGGGAGGAAAAAAACCAAAATTATAAAGTTTAATATGGTCCCAATGAATTTGATTTAGTGGGATTCAAGTCAATTTTGCTTGGTTCAAAACCAGCCTCAGTCAGTAAGGACCCAGGGACTAGAACCCAGGTGTGCAGAGCCTGGGGCACCTGATAGTCCTACAGTGCCACCAGGAGCCCATGTTGAGGTACAGCCAAGATGCACTGTGGAGAGTAGGCGCTGCAGGAAGTATTGCCCAAGAGACCCAGAGTGACAGGACCCTGTGGCCCTCTGATTGGCCAAGTGCTCCTAATTAACCCCAGGGGTTGCCCCAGGAAGTTGTCTGGTCAACCAAAAAAGACTTTGGCCTGCTGCAATGCCAGATTTTCCCTTGTCTCATTTCAGGTCTCTGAATCTGTCCTGACTCTGACCCTGATGCCTGCCTCTCAATTCTAACCTGGTATTACCTCTGATCTCCAGTCTCTGACCCCAGCCTGACTCTGAACCTGACTCCTGTTTATGGGACCTGGCCTTGTGATTCCTCCAACTCCAGTGTGATGATTCCCATCCCTGGTGGGCAGACCTCAGCCTAGCTGTGACTGCTAAGCCAGACTGCCTATGCCCCAATCCTTTATACAGTCAATTGAAGCGGTCCAGTGTAAACTGGACATGACTGAGGACATGTTCCTTGGATCTATGTCTGAGTAGTCAGTCATCTAGGAACAAGAATACATGAATTCCCCACCTTCTGAGATAGGGTGCTACCTCTGTCATACATTTAATAAAGACACGTGGGGCTGATGATGGGCCAAAGGGAAGAGCCGTGTACCTCTCTGGAGGATTCTGGTAATTTATTTGTAAACTTGTCCCAATTTACAAAGTCATATTTAGCTAATAATGTTCACAGGTTGGCAATGTGCATTTATGGTGAGGAGGTTGAATCAAGTTTCCTCCCCATCAAATCTAATATTTTAGACTTTTTGCCCTTAGTTAGTGTGATGGGGTGAACTAGGCCCAGAGGTCCCCTGTCAGAGGCCTCAGTGTCCTATCGCACCCCATCCCAGAGAGGAGCAGAAGAGAAGTCCTCCAAGCAGCCAATGAGGAAGGCTGTGGGGAAGCAGCCAATAAGGGAGGCTGCAGGGAGCAGCCAATCAGGGCCCAGAAGGCTCACATAAAAGGAGCTGCAGGGCCAGTGTCAGTCAGTTGCTGCCTGGAGCTGAAGGAGTGAGAACTTTGTTCCTGGCTGGTCGAAGGAGCAGCAGAACCACAGAGCCCAATGTTGGCAGGGACCGGGGGAGCAAGAGAGAATGCCTGGCTGGCTGCTGGGACTGAGTAAGGACTGAGCCCATGGAGGGCTGCAGTAAGACAGTATCTCCAGGGAGGAACCCCTGGAGGTATGGCCTGATACCAGGGCCGGGACTGATTAAAGACCGCAGACACACCCAACCAGAAGGGGCGCTTGCGAGAGGTGGGTGCAACGCCATTATATGTAGATTTAGATTTATACCTCCTCAGCTGCACTCTCTCATTTGCTGCTGCCACAACCAGGGCATTAGGCAGTGGATGTGAGCAAAAACACTCAAAACCATGCATGGGGACATAATATCTCTTGTCAGTATGCTTAGACATGGGGCATTATAATCACTGGGGTATTCCACAGAGATTCAGCAGGCTCCAATATTGCTTCATTTATAAGGAGAGTGACTCTCCAGGGAGCTGAGGATTGAGAATATCCACTAATTTAGGGGTGTTCTCCTGAACAAATTCAGCTTAAATACCCAACAACGATGCAATTTGTTTCAGGAGGTCTTAATATTATTTAAAATCCTCTGGTATTGAAGATGAAGACTCAGGCACCGCAGCATTGTCTGGTGAAGAGGAAGAAGAGGGAAGTGGAACCACCGGAATCTCTTGTAGTAACACATCTGACCACATCAAGGGTTCAGGTTGTACCAGGTCAGAAGGACCCTCTCCCCCCGAAGTCTCTGTCTGTAGCACAGGTGGCTCAGGCGGAGAGACTACCAGAGGAACAGATGATCTATCCCTGGAGTGGATGATCGGGACATTGCCAACTGAGGAGCCTCCCAGGAATTCCAAAGAGGCCACTGTGTGTAAGGGTATGACACTAGTGGCCAGTAGGAGCTAGGCCAGGAAGCTTTGTCCCTAGTGCAGGAGCAGTACTGATCCTGGTACCTGGTGATCCCAAGGCGGCCTCAACAACCTTTGAGAGTGATACTGCCAAAGTGAAGAAGAGGGAGACATCTCTGCACTTGATCCTGAAGATCCCTCTAAGTAGCCTAGTGGTAGAGGAAGAGTCGTACTAGCCAAAGCTAACAAACAGCTCGCATCATCCACAGTCCAATATGATAGGCTCATTGGCACCAACAATGGAACAGTAGAAGGTACTATAATCACATATGATACCAAAACAGGCATTGGTGCCTAAGATGAATTTGGTACCAGATCTGCAGATGTAGACTGCGCTGGAATTATCGTCGGTGTGCATCTATGTGGGCAGGAGGCTGATGAAAACCCAAGGCCCTGGCTATAAGGCAGCACAGATTATAGTGACCACATCGAAAAGTCAGTCACCAGTGCAGGGGGCTCCAAAGGCACCGAAGATGAGGCCACCACAGAAAAATGCTCTTGAATGAGTGGCAAGTCAGGAACAGACTGGCACAGCAAGTCCATTGCTGCCTGATACATCAGCAGTGCACAGACTGTCGGTGCCGACATCACTATTGTTGATACCAGATTCAGTTGTCACTCTAGGGGCGGTACCAGCATTGATACTATGGAGTCTAATTGATCAGGCCTCAGTACCAGCAATATGGTTGTGACAGGTTCGGTCACAGAGATCCCCTTGGGACTGTCACCTGACATGCTGAAGTTACCTCTGAGCTTTTCCCTGCCAGCTTGGGACTCCTGAACCCTGCCTTGTTGATCCAGACACGCTAGTCTGCTGCAACACAGACCCAGATCTGGTCCACGCCCCCAAAGCTGCAGACTTAACTGAAAACAGCTTAGCAGGTTACCTGCCTCCAGCACCCAGACACCCAGCTCCCAATGGGATCCAACCCCCAAATAAATCCGTTTTACTCTGTATAAAGCTTATACAGGGTAAACTCATAAATTGTCCACCCTCTATAACACTGATAGAGAGATATGCACAGCTGTTTGCTCCCTCAGGTATTAATCACTTACTCTGGGTTTTCTAATAAACAAAAGTGATTTTATTAAGTATAAAAAGTAGGATTTAAGTGGTTTCAAGTAATCAGAGACAGAACAAAGTAAGTTACCGAGCAAAATAAAGCAAAAACACGCAAGTCTAAGCCTAGTACATGAAGAAACTGATTACAGGTAATCTCTCACCTTCAGAGATGTTCCAATAAGCTTCTTTCACAGCTTCTTCCTAGTCTGAGCCCAATCCTTTCCCCTGGTACAGTCCTTGTTAGTTCCAGCAGACATCTTACGTGTTAACTAAGGGTTTTCTCATGACTGGCCCCCTTTGTTCTGCTCCACCCCTTTTTATAGCTTTGGCACAAGGCGGGAATCTTTTGTCTCTCTGGGTCCCCACCCCTTCCTCTAAATGGAATAGTACCAGATTTAAGATGGATTTCAGCATCAGGTGACATGATCACATGTCCCTGTGAGACCTCATTCTTCATTACCCACGGGCTGGCCCACCCGTACACAGGAAGGCTTGCAGGTAAATAAACCCATTCACAACCAACTGTCCTAGTCAATGGGGGCCATCAAGATTCTAAGCTACCATTAATGGCCCACACTTTGCATAATTACAATAGGACCTCAGTTATACTTCATATTTCTAGCTTCAGATACAAGAATGATACATGCATACAAATAGGATGAACACACTCAGTAGATTATAAGCTTTGTAATGATACCTTATAAGAGACCTTTTGAATAAAGCATATTTCAGTTACATCATATTCACATTCATAAGCAAATTTTCATAAAGCATATGGAGTGCAACGTCACAATGGTTGACAGCCTGGCTCTATCCTGTGTACCGAAAGAATCATGGTGCCAGTCCACACACCTCCTAGATGGGGAGGAGGAATCTGTTCAGACTCTAGAGAAGCCCTGGTCTGTCTTATGGGTTCTTTTCCCCAAGGGACCAGAAGAAGGGGAATAATCCCTCTTTCTCTTGGGTGATCAATCTGAGTCCAGATGTGGAGCTGCAGTCCGCATCACTCAGGCACTCTTTGTGGGGGTCTGGGGATCAACGGCAGTCCCTGGTGGTGATGAAGTGGACCTCATGGCCTGCTCCACAAAGTGCTGCTTCAAATGCAAGTCCCATCCACCTCCATTCTGTTCTTAAAAGACTTGCAAATAGAGCACTTAACCTTCCTGAAGGCACAATAAACATTGAGGGTGGGGGTTACTAGTAGATATAGCAACCCGGATGGACAATGTTTGAAATCCAGAAAAGTCATTACCCCTGGCTAAACTCTAATAACTACACTACACTAAACTAACCCTTAAGGTATTACTAAATTACACTGCTCTACAGCCAAAATGCTTCTGAAATAAATGTAGTCAAACTTTACTAATTCTGGGTCACTGAGAATGAAAATGATGCTTAAAATTGTTGATTGGCTCTAGTTTTCAAGATATGCTATTGGGTCAGTATATATGACCCTTGACTTGGGAATGGCGGAAGATAAGTGAGTTATAAAGGGAAGGGATCTCAATTTAAATCAGAAATGACTAAAATACATCTTTGACTGGATCTATGAATAAATCTATGACTGGGTTTGGACAGTACTTGCTTTTTAGGCAAAACAATGAATGATGCAATCTGAAGCTGGTATTGCGTCATACATGATATGAATTGCATCATGTTATTCCTAGAAGTCATGGATGATGCAATCATAACGAAGCTTACATCACTCTGCTGAACAAATTGCCCTATATCAGCTCTAGAAATCATACAGTGTCGTGCTCCCTTATTTGTCAGTGTTTGATTTTGCAAAGGGACACATTTCCGTTTAGCCAAAGTGAGCAGAGATGCCTCGTACTTGTGTGAACAGTGCAGATAACTTCTGCTATGTTTGTGGTGAAGTGACTTTTGCATCACAAAAGCGCAGTATAACCACTATGGTTAAGAAAGCCTATCACCTTTATTCTGGCTGCAAAATTGGAGATCAGGACAAGAGGTGGGCCCCACACATATGCTGCAACACTTGTGCAACAAATCTTCGCCAGTGGTTGAACAGGAAAAGGAAATCTATGCCTTTTGCAGTGCCAATGATTTGGAGAGAGCCAACAGATCATACCAGCAATTGTTACTTCTGCATGGTGCCTCCAGTTGGGAAAGGTGTGTCAAAGAAGAAAAAGTGGACTGTGCATTATCCAAACATTCCATCAGCAATACGCCCAGTACCCCACGGAGAAGGACTGCTGGTTCCTGATGCACCAGAATCACTCTCACTTGAGTCAGACGAGGAAGAGGAAGAGGATGAAACTTCTGGTCCTGAACCATCAATGTCACAGGACCCACATTTTCTCCCATCCTCCTCCTCTGAAGCACACCTCATAACACAAGGTGAACTGAATGACCTTGTCAGGGATTTGGAACTACCCAAGAGTAAGGCAGAGCTGTTGGGCTCCAGACTACAGCAGTGGAATCTCCTGGCAGGTGATGTTAGGGTTTCCATGTTCCGTGACCGTCAAAAGGATCTTGTCCCATTCTTCTTCATGGAAGGTGATCTTGTAGCCTGCAACAACATCGATGGTGTGATGGCAGCCCTCAACATCGTTCACGATCCAGATGAGTGGAGACTGTTCATTGATTCATCGAAGACGAGTCTTAAAGCTGTTTTACTGCATAATGGCAATGTTTTGCCATCAATTCCAGTTGGTCATGCAGTCCATATGAAGGAAACCTATGACAACATGAAACAACTTTTGAGGTGCATAAACTATGACCAACATCAGTGGCAGCTTTGTGGCGATTTGAAGGTTGTTGCTCTCTTGCTTGGTCTGCAGACTGGATACACAAAGTACTGCTGTTTTCTCTGTGAATGGGATAGTCGTGCAAGAGATTCCCACTACATCAAGAAAGATTGGCCACTCCGACAGTCATTGGAGCCTGGGAGGAAAAGTGTTCAGCATCCACCACTTGTTGAATCAAGGAAGATTTTGTTACCACCCTTACACATCAAGCTGGGTCTGATGAAGAACTTTGTCAAGGCCATTGACAAAACACAAGCAGCTTTCAAGTACCTCCGTGGAAAATTTCCAAGGTTAAGTGAAGCTAAGATAAAGGAAGGTGTCTTTGTTGGTCCTCAGATTCGTGAACTTCTTCGAGATGACGCATTTGACCATGCACTGCGTGGCAAGGAAAAGACGGCATGGAAAGCCTTCCAGTTAGTGGCAATAAATTTTCTCGGAAACAACAAGGCAGACAACTACAGGTTGTTGGTGGAAAACCTCCTCAAGGCATACAAAAGCCTTGGTTGCAACATGTCACTAAAGATACATTTTTTGCACTCTCATCTGGATTTTTTTCCACCGAACTGCGGAGCAGTGAGCGACGAGCACGGCAAGCGATTTCACCAGGACATTGCAACAATGGAGAAACGCTATCAGGGCAAATGGAGCCCATCAATGCTTGCAGACTATTGCTGGACAGTGACAAGAGATGCTCCATTTAATGAATACAAGAGACAAGCCAAGAAGCGCCGAGTAGACACTGAATAGGACTAAACTATGTACAGAATAGTTTTTTGCCTTTTGTTTCATAATAAATTTGATTTATATAACCCTTTTGCTGATTTTTAAAGTGTTACATAAACAGGACAGGTGAAATATTATCATGTAAAGCAACCATAAACACATGAAAAGACCTAGGTTTACAATTTATGATTAAAACTCTACTATCTATACAATATACATAGACATAAAATGTAAAAACTTAAATATCTTAGAAACAGTAGCCAATCAGTTGTTTTAATTGTCATATTTGAATTCAGCACATCAAAATACATAATAAATAGCACATTTTATCTCTGAAGCAGACGACTTCTCAAAAATTGTAGACCAGTGAAACCTCAGAAACGCTGTGATAATGAACATGAGGTTAAGACCACACTGAACGCTCCCACTCAAGCCACAAGTGGTGGGAAGGAAGTGCGGGAGGGGTAAGGGTTGGTGCAGTGCTGCCCTTATATAGCTATGAGAGGGGCTACAAGGGCCAGAGGCTGTGAGACTGCGGGTACTGCTAAGCAAAGTTCTCTGGCTTAGGTGTGCTTGGTATTCATACACCCGAGTGGAATACATCTCTGCCACCACTCGAAGAACTATATTTATACAGATCTAATAAATTGGATCCTTGGAAGGGGAATATTACTTTAAGTATTTTCGGCTGTGAACAAGTTACTTGTGAGAAGCAAGAGGGACTGATGGTGGTGTGCCTGCAAAGCCATGAGGGTTTGTGCGCTGGGATGGCAACCCTGTCACATATATTTTTAAAATAATTTCTTGGAATACTAATCTATTATGTAACCTGTAACTGCTCTGATGGATATGTAGAACATCTCACAAAGACAATGCAGCACCACTTTATACAATATATTTTGAGGTTTAATTTGAAACTGATATTTTCTTTGTTTTAAAATAGTTTGGCTCTAAATCAAACGGATCCACTAAAGATGATAACCCATACATTTACCAGCCCAAAAACTTTATACATCTGATTTGTTGCTATTCTATCTCTCTAAACTGAATGGTGATGTCACAATGAAGTTATACAGCAGTGCCTCTTGGTGGCAAAAATAAATTCTGCAGCTATTTAATTATTACTCGTACAATTGGTTGCCTATTTAAGAGTCAAGTTAAATATTTTTTTTCTTTTTCTCCTCTGATTTTAAAATCAGCCCCACAACATATATACAGTGCTAACTATATGTAACTATATGTACATTGCACTATTTCTTATTGCACTATTGCACTACATTTAACTGTTTTTCTAATGCTAGCTCTTTCTAGTGCCTTTCCCCCATTTTGGTGAAAAGCTCCATATTTGGTTTATGGAGATCTCTTTAAGTGTTTCCTGTGTGATCCCCTCTGCCTACTCAGGAGACTTGAACCAGTGGTCTCCCATATTCCACATGAGTACCCTATCCACTGGGCTAAATATTAGAAGGGAGACCCTTCTCCTGCCAGCTGTTTTGTGTGAAGCTAGATGGTCTCTGAGCATGCCTATCACATTGGGCCCCACACCTGAGTTAGGCAAAGGAACTGCCCATTTTCCCTCAGTTTGTGGATCCTTCTGGAGCTTAGACAGGAGATGGGTGTCTGGATGCCTAGAATGAGGCAGCAGCACACGTGGCCAGAGGCAGAAACATAAGCACTTAGGAGCTTTTACGGCAAAAACATAGGCGCTGAGTGGGTTTAGGTGCCTACAGGGTTAGGTGGCAGCCAGGTAGGGTGACCAGACAGCAAGTGTGAAAAATCGGGACGGGGTGGAAGGGTAATAAGATCCTATATAAGAAAAAGACCCAAAAATCGGGACTGTCCCTATAAAATCGGGACATCTGGTCACCCTACAGCCAGGTGTGGGTTTTGTGGATCACAGTGGCACAAAAAAACCCAGAACTTAGGTGCCTAAATATGGGGGTTGGGAATCTAAGTACATTTGTAGATCTCAGCTTTGGCTATCTCTAAGGCCCTACCAAATTCATGGCCCATTTTGGTCAATTTCATGGTCATAGAATTTTTAAAATAGTAAATTTTATGATTTTAGCTATTTAAATCTGAAATTTCACAGTGTTGTAATTGTAGGGGTTCTGACCCAAAAAGGAGTTGTGGGAGGGGGGATCGCCAGGTTATTTTAGGGGGGGTTGTGGTACCGCTACCCTTACTTCTGCACTGCTACTGGTGGTGGCGCTGCCTTGGCTGCTGGCTGGGAGCCCGGCTCTGAAGGCAGAACTGCCACCAGCAGCAGCACAGGATGGCATGATATGGTATTGCCACCCTTACTTCTGCGCTGCTGCTGGCAGGGCGCTGCCTTCAGAGCTGGGTACCCAGCCAACAGCTGCCACTCTCCGGCCGCCCAGCTCTGAAGGCAGCACAGAAGTAAGGGTGGCAATACCGTGACACCCCCCCCCCCAAATAACCTTGTGACCTCCGTGCAACTCCCTTTTGGGTCAGGACTCCCAATTTGAGAAATGCCGGTCTCCCCCGTGAAACCTGTATAGTATAGGGTAAAAGCACACAAAAGACCAGATTTCACGGTCCGTGATGCATTTTTCATGGCCATGAATTTGGTAGGGCCTGCCCTAGCTATCTCCCTGAGGTAAAGGGGACACCTAGCAAAGGATTGCTCCCTACCCTCATGTAGCCACCCAGGAGGTGTGGAAAAAGAGAAGAAACTAAGACCCAACCACCAATTATAACTCATTGATTCTCTAGATTGCAGCAGGTGGGGTGGGGGAATGCTCTAACTTGCATCAACTGGCAACAGTTCCTAAGACACCATACAACAAATGGGGATAGCTTAAGTACAGTGCACTACAGCCACTTGCCCTCCCCACCCTGACATATCCCATGTGGTGAATGCTGTTTGGAGGGAGGTATAAGGATCTGGATATAGTGGCTCTACACACTGGAGACTTCCTCACAGCTGAGGACTTGTAGGTAGCTTCTACTCCAGGGGTTCTCAACCTTTTTCTTTCTGAGTCCCCCCACCCCCATAACATGCTATAAAAACTCCATGGCCCACCTGTGCCACAACAACTGTTTTTCTGCATATCAGAGGCAGGGCCAGCATTAGGGGGTACCAAGCAGGGCAATTGCCCGGGACCCCACACCACAGAGGGCCCAATGAATCTAAATTGCTCAGGCTTCGACTTGAGTCTAATGTGGGCCCTGAAACCTGCTCACATTCTCCCGAGGACCGAGGCCCCCGGCTGAGAACAGCTGTTTTTCTCTATAAAAACTGTCTGCTTCGGTGGTGCAAAGTAAGTGGACCTGGGCAGAGAATTCACCCCAAAGTACTGACTGTTGTCCCTTGACTTTTTTAAAATAATATTTGGCTGCCAGGGTGGAAAGGTTGGTCACCACTAAGCTACAGTATACAACAAAGTCATATTATTATATCCCTTTACTGGATGGTGCAAGCTTTTTTTGTTTTGTTTTTGTTTTTTAAGACTCCAGAGGTGATCCCAGCAATTACAAGCCAATAAGCCTAACTTCAGTACTAGGCATATTGTTGAAACTATAGTAAAGAACAGAATTATCAGACACATAGATGAACACAATTTGTTGGGGAAGAGTCAACATGTTTTTTGTAAAGGGAAGTCATGCTTCACCAATCTACTAGAATTCTTTGAGGGGGTTAGCTATAGCATGTGGCAAGGGTGATTCAGTAGATATAGTTGTACTTAGATTTTCAGAAAGCCTTTGACAAGGTCCCTCACCAAAAGCTCTTAAGCAAAGTAAGCAGTCATGGGATAAGAGGGAAGGTCCTCTAATGGATCAAAGCTGGTTAAAAGATAGGAAACAAAGGGTAGGAATAAATTATCAGTTTTCAGAATGGAGAGGGGTAAATAGTGGTGTCCCCCAGGGGTCTGTACTAGGACCAGTACTGTTCAACATATTCATAAATGATCTGGAAAAAGGGGTTAAAGAGCGCAGTGGCAAAATTTGCAGATGATGAAAAGCTACTCAAGATAGTTAAGTCCAAAGCTGACTGTGAAGAGTTACAAAGGGATCTCTCAAAACTGGGTGACTGGGCAACAAAATGGCAGATGAAATTCAATGTTGATAAATGCAAAGTAATGTATATTGGAAAACATAATCCTAACTATACACATAAAATGATGGGGGTCTAAATTAGCTGTTACCACTCAAGAAAGAGAACTTTGAGTCATTGTGGATAGTTCTCTGAAAACACCCACTCAATGTGCAGTGGCAGTCAAAAAAACTAACAGAATGTTGAGAAAATATCATAGTGCCTCTGTGTAAATCCATGGTATACCCACATTTTGAATACTGTGTGCAGATGTGGTTGCCCCATCTCAAAAAATATATATTGGAATTAGAAAAGGTACAGAAAAGGGCAACAAAAATGAGCAGGGGTATGTAACAGCTTCCATATGAGGAGAGATTAATAAGACTGGGACTTTTCAGCTAGGAAAAGAGATGACTAAGGGGGGATATGATAGAGGTCTATAAAATCATGACTGGTGTGGAGAAAGTAAATAAGGAAGTGTTATTTACTCCTTCTCATAACACAAGAACTAGGGGTCACCAAATGAAATTAATAGGCACCTGGTTTAAAACAAACAAACAAAAGGAAATATTTCTTCACACAATGCACAGTCAACCTGTGCAACTTTTTGCCAGGGGATGTTGTGAAGGCCAAGACTATAACAGGGTTCAAAAAAGTACTAGATAAGTTCATGGAGGATAGGTCCGTCAATCAGTGGTCCCTCTAATTTTTCCCACACATATGCGGAATGAATTTTGTTATGTGCACCAATATGGAGGTGATGTGTGACACATCACCTCCATATTGGTGCACATAACAAAATTCATGCGGTGCGGTGGGGCCAAAGGGTTCGAGTGTGGAAGGGGGCTCAGGGCTGGGGCAGAGTGTTGGAGTGCAGGGGTGTGGGGGCTCCGGCTGGGGTGCAGGCTCTGGGGTGGGGCTGGGGATGAGGGGCTCAGGGCTGGGGCAAAGCAGCTGTGAAGCACCTGGAATTGGCCATTGTCAGAAGACAGGATACTGGGCTAGATGGACCATTGGTCTGACCCAGTATGACTGTTCTTATATTCTTATGTTATGTTAGTTAACTTGCCCAATCTCACAGAGAAAATCAGCTGCAGAACCAGAAACTCATGACTCCCGATTCTCAGTGCTGATTTATATTCACAAGATTGAGGGGTGCCAGGCTCAGAGTGCTGTTTTTGTTGTTAGTGACAAAAGGGAAAACAGAATGTTTGAAGTAAAATGTTTCAGGTATTCCATATGTGGATTCATTTTTCACTAACCTCCTAGAATGTTCTGGATCTTGGTAGAATCTTCCGGACTTTCTGAGAACTACATTTTCCTTGAACTTCTTAGAATGTTGTCAGCCATGGCCTCATGGGTATATGTGGGGCAGGACGTCACCAGTCAGTGAGATATAAGAACAAAGTGAAGTGAAGTGAGAGCCCAGCTGCAATATTGTGAACCTTGTTTTATTGTGTAATTATGAAAGTGTACTTGTGTTTTAAGACTGGAAGAGTGTAAGTAGCAACTTATAAAGGATGTATTTAATGAGATGCCAGAGATATCTATCAAACCCCTATCTACCCAACAATATAAAAGAAATACTGTTACTTCTTTTGCCATGCTTAACACATAATGTTTGATGACTTTCTAAGTCTGCACAACATAGACTTTTGCTCTCCCTAATATGGTCTGTCTTCTCCCGTAGAAAATAAAAGCTGCCCCCAAAGAAGCCTTCAGGAGCTCAATTGCAATCTAGTTTGCACCAAGGGGCACATTTCATGGGAAAATATCTGAAACAGAATAACGGAGCCCGGGCTTTAGGCAGTAGCGATTGTCCCAGTGCAAAAGAAATTGAGGAGCAAAGTGTAAACGATGGAAGTCCTATTACTAAGGAATTAGCAGATTTACCTGAAGCTAAGGAATGGAAATGTGAGTAAAGTGATGGAGAATCGTCCAGTTTTCCTGGTGGCAGAAAGGAGAGTGATGATAAAGAAGAATGTGGCTCACATGAAAAGGAGAGTAATGGCAAAGAAAAATCTGGTTTACAAGAAAAGGAGAGAAACAATAAAGAAGAATCAGCCTCATGTGATGACAGAAGCAGCAATGAGAAAACTGCACACTACAAATTGATATATCTGATCCTGCTTTATGGCAATCCTCATCTCTGCTGATATTGATCATACAATTTTGAATGAGCCAGGCAAAATTGAGGATATGACGTTTCCAGTAAATGAGCAGAACCGACACTTTTCAAAGTCACACTGCAAAAGAGTGCTCAAAAATTGTGAGAAATTGAAATTGATGTTGGCTACTTTACTTGAAATCAACTGACAAAGTGTTCTCGTTTTGTTGCAAAATATTTGACAAAAATGTGAAATCGTTGCTTGTGTTTTCTGGGTACAATTACTGGCATAATTTAGCTGATGCTCTGAAGCAACATGAAAATTCACCTGACCATTTTATGGCCTACTCCAAATGGATGGAGATCAAGTCCAAGCTAAAGCTAAATAAATGCATAGACGCAGAAAACCAGCGCATTATTAATGTAGAAACCCTGTATTGGCAGAACGTGCTTAAGCCTCTGATCTTAATTACCCTCTTCTTTGCAAAGAATAATTTGGGTTTCCAGAGCTCATCAGATAAGTTGTTCACTGAACGTAATGGTAATTTTCTTGGCTTGGTAGAGCTCCTTGGGAAATACGACGATGTCATGTGTGAGCACCTACATCGAGTAGTTCGTAAAGAAGCTATGGATCATTACTGCAGCAAAACAATTCAAAATGAATTGATTGACCTTATGGCAAGGAAGGTGCTTGATAACATATAGATGCAGCTTGGCAAAGCGAAGTACTACACTGTAATAATGGACTGCACTCCCAACATTAGTCGCAGTGAAAAGATGTCATTTACAGTAAGATTTGTCGATGATGAGGCTGGCTGTATCCAAGTAAAGGAACACTATCTGTTTCCAGTCTGTGGACGACTCTACTGGAAAAGGCCTAACAGAACTGTTTATGAACGCTTTGAATGAGAATAAAATAAAGCTTCAGGACTGCCGCTTCAGGCTACGACAACAGTGCAAACATGAAGGGAAGAAACAGTGGTGTCCAGGCAAGGATATTTGTGCTGAATCCAAGAACTTTCAGATGCAACGTTATCTTTTTTAGATTCAGTATCTCTCTTCAGAGTACTGCAAAGCATATACGTCCTGTTTCAGCATCAACTATCAGACAATGTTACAAATCTGACCGTGAAGCCACTAAGTGATACTTGCTGGGAGAGCTGCATTGACAACATAAGGCCAGGGAGGTACCAAGTGACTGAGGTTTACGATTCCCTGATGGAATTGGCGCAGTTGAGTAAAGCCGAGGCTGGAATCCGACATGAGGCGCAAAACCTGGCAAACCAGATCATTGACTTCAAACTTCTGGTCTCAATTGTGGTTTGGTGAGAAAAAATATGGAACGATATCCTGTTCAAAGTAAATGCTGTAAGCAATGCATGACAAACTAAGTGGATGGACATCGCGCCCAGTACTACTTTGATGAGAAGCTGCATTGATTTTGTTGTGACCTAGAGAGACAATGGATTTGAAGATGCCATCACTGCTGCCAAAGAAATGGCAGAAAACTTAGGAGTTGAGCCTGTCTTCAAGGAAACTTGTGTTCATCAGAAAAAGAAACAATTTGGTTACAAGGACAGAGATGAGGTGATGGGAAGCTCAGAAGAAAAATTTAAGAGGGAGCTTTTTGCTCACTCGTTGACACTGCTTGAGTGTCCATCGACGAAAGGTTTGGACAAATTAAGCACCACAAAAAGACCTGGGGCTTTTTGTATGACCTTAGTAAGCTGCCAGCTGACAGGAAAACACTCTTGAACAATTGTATGGACCTTCACTGGACGCTACCACATGGAAAATGTTTGGACATCAATGATAAAGACCTCTATGTTGAATTGGACAACATCCGTCACATTTTGCAACACAGGAAGCTCTCTCCACTCCAAGTTCTCCAATTCATTCATGATGCAGAGCTGAAGGACACTTTTTCTAATGTCTGGATAGCTTTGAGGATTCTGTTCACGCCGCCAATCACAGTCATGAGTGGTGAGCGCAGCTTTTCAAAATTGAGGCTCATTAAAACATATCTTTGCTCAATGATGGCTGATGAGAGACTGACATGGTTTGCTGTTTTATTGCCTGAAAAGGCCATTGGCCAGTCTTTGGATCTCTCGGATACTGTGCTTCAGTTTGCGAGGGCAAAGGTGAGAAAAGCGACCTTTTGAACTAAAGGACGAGGGTTAACATTCTAAGGCTGTTACCTACTGTAACACTATTTAATACTGGTCTACGCAATGTTGGCGCACAGTTCCATTTCTTCATGTTAGTATAGTTCAGTTATTCTTAACATTAAAAAGTTTCTATAAACTTAGAGGAAATATATTTTTATTTGCTTATATATGGCATGAATAAATACAGATTTACAGATCCTAGCATGCAAATTTATCGTTTTATATGACGTATAAATCATGCATCAAAGTCATGAAATGGGCTGCATATGCAATAAAATAAGGTATTCAAAAGTTTAACAAATGGAGACACTCTTTGCCTGAGGGGCCATTTGATCTAAGGTTGACCCTATTCATTGTGATATTATATATCAAACCAAGAGGGGTTATTTTTTCTGTCTATATGGGGTCTGGTCACCACAGTGGTTCATCCAACCATATCGTCAATCCAGTGACCAGCAATGAATTTTTGTAATTAGCATATTTCCAGAAATGGAAGGCTAAAAAATAATAAGACAGGTTTACAGATTTATATGAGTAAATATGTAGGCATAGAGAAGTGAAATTAGGGAGGGAGGGAGAAGATAACTTTATTACATGAGAGAATAGAGTTACACAAGAAAAAGGTGCATTTTGAGCCTCACTGTGGGGCACATCTTTGATGCTACTCTGAAGAATGATATGCTAATGTGAGGCCTACCTTAACATGCAGAACAAATAAACATGTCTTGGCTTCTTTCAGGCAATGACCTGATGACAGACTGGAGTGAAACCATAGAAGAGAGGGACAGAGTGGTCCCTCGTGGAATACTTAATCAAAACCCTCCTCAGCATGGATTCAAAAACATTGGCTGACCTGGTTTTGAAGAGCAGGAAGTGCCTAGCTGGTCCAAGTACTGTCAGTTTCAAATGCAGCTGTTTCTTCTGACCACTTGCCAGCTCCGGTCATCAATCAAGGAGTACATCTGAGGAGCCCTCCTTGGTAAAGGGCCAAAGACAACTCACTGATTTGGATTAGTTTGTAGGGATAGACAGTCTTCATCTGTCCCTGTCCTCACAAGCCCAATCTCAGCTAATTGGTCTTCCCAACTTGCTTCAGACCTCACCCTGGGCCTGTCTTTGGGGTTGGTTTGGCAACAGTCTGCTGATCTGGGGCATACCATCCCCTGTCAGATTGAGCAAAATGGTCTTGGCTTCTTCAGGCAATGGTTGTCAGACATCAGATTTCCAGGAGCTGGGGTAGATCTATCCAAAGGACTTCTCCTTGATAGTCCCTCTGACGCAATGGGTGCTTGAAGTTGATGTAGATATTGTTTTATAACAACCCCTAGCAGTTCTTCTAATGCAATGTTATGGTTTTGGCCTTCTAGCTTATTGTATAGCCATGTTGTCTCACTTCATATATGCAGTATATCTAGTACAAGGTGATGAGGGACACACACACCTAGCAGGGATTCAGACATTTGAGCTTCTGCTGGCCACCTCCATGAAGAGAGTATTATCAACAGGAAACCCAGGAAGGTCAAGATCTCATTATTGTTGACCATTTAACTAGATTCCCCTAAGAGAATCAGCAAACATCAAGAAGAGGCATGCTCGATCCTAGCAGAAGGGGTGACCATATCATTTATCTGCCCTTCACGAGTTACTTAATGTTGCTAGGACCTCACCTGGTGTAAGGAGAACTCATTGTGTGAAAGTTACTAGTGACCCCCCTTAATAGCTAGTAGCCGTTATGTCAGCCAGCGGCCATTAGGGAGAAGCAGACACCTTAAATACACAGTAGCCTGAACTTTTCAACTGTCTTCCCTTTCAAGGCGTTAAGGTAGTTGGAGCTGGTCCCAAGCCGGTTTTCACTGACCAGATAGCAAAAGCACGAGTCTGACAACCACCAATCAAGTGTTAACACGGCAAGGGCCTTTGTCTGAATGTGTATAAAGGATCTGTAAAATGTGTGTAAGACAGAGTTTTTGTACCAAGGTGCAAAGCTCTCCTTTTTTCTGCAGAATAAAGCAACTCTTCCTTATCCCTGTCTGGCTGTTATTGGCTCTCAGCTAGGTGGACCCGATATTTCGGTGACAATTGTATATTAAAGTGCTTAAGTTCTACTTCATTTTTAAACTCTGCATAATCTTTTTACTCTTTGTTTTTATTGGCATTCACAAACCTGACAGATTTTTAGTCTTTTATTCTCTTGGCAGCTAGATTCTGCCTGCTGAGAGCTTCCTTCACACGTTGCAGGATGGTTACAAGTATTCTATATTCTTACTTTGAAATTTCTTTTACTCTGAGCAGCTAATCCCTTACTCAGACTGACAGTTCAGACTTTTTTGAGTCACATTGCTCAAGAATATTTCCTGAAGGATTTTCGTCCTAATAAGGAACTGTCAGCAAAGTATCACATACTGGTCTAGAAACCACATTCCCAAAACTAAAGCTCTGATCCTGCAAACACTTACACACGTGTATCCCCATACAACTTACTTGCATGAGTACTTGTTTGCAGGGTCTTAAAAACCACAGCAGAAATCTGGGCCCTGATGATCATAAGTAAACAGATCAGCACAATCAGGACACAGCTTAGTAGATGGGTGAAAACTAAAATGTAAACTCGATTCTTTATTTATGATATATTGATGCAGAATGTTAATAGGTAAAATCAGTGTAGTGATAAGGATCTGGTCTGAGTATTCTACTTTTTGCATATGAAGTAAAAAACAATAAAACAGGGCATGAAAAGCCTCAGAGAAAATGTTGCCCAAAGGCTCCTTCTGTGAAAGCATTTTTTAGCAGGAACAATTGCCTTTACCTTTTAGTGTTTGGCAAAATGTAACTAGAATTTGTATGTTACACTCTTACAGATCTTGGTATCATATTCTTCTCTTTATTCTACAAAAAGTGCAGTCATAGTCTTAGTGAACAGCTACAATATCCAAAGAGTTGGGATAAGATTTTGTCACGGAGGTCACGGATTCTGTGACTTTCAGAGACCTCCGTGACATTTTCACTTCAGCTTCAGACCCATGCCTCGGGCTCTCATCCCCCTACCTGCAGCGGGGCTCAGGCTTCGGTCATCCCCCCATCAATCCTCTCCCATTATTTTTAGTAAAAGTCACAAACAGGGTGTGGGCTTCCATGAATTTTTATTTCCCGAAACCTGTCAATTACTTTTATTAAAAATAAGTATGACAAAATCTTAATCTTACCAATGAGCAAAGCCTTGAAAAAGAGTAGGACCGGGGAATTTATGTAGACTCTTATTGGCCTTACACAGGCTTAAAAAAAAGTACATTGATTTAAGATGGGTTTTTGTTTTGGACTAAAAAATATTTAATGCAGTACTCTTGACAAAACTTTGCAAAATAAATAGCATTCTCACTGCATGACACTTATTTTATTAGAGAAACAAGATGGCTGAAGTAATATCTTTTATTGGACCAACTTCTGTTGGCAAAAGGTACAAGCTTTTGAGCTACACTGAGCTCTGGCCTAAAGAAGAACTCTGTGTAAGCTTGAAAGCTTGTCTCCTGGCTTTCACCATCAGAGTCCAATACAAGATATTATATCACCCACCTTGTCTCTCTAATATCCTGGGCCCAACACAGCCCACATTTATTTGGTTGGCAACGTCAAGTGTGGGTTGCTGGCTGACCTTTAAGCAGAGTTGGGCTCAGCCTTGCCTTTGATAGATCAGCTACCACCCCACAGCTGATCCTGATGGGCTGGAGATCAGATGTCTTGGGTCAATTATTAGACCCAGCTGGGCAGGAATCAGGTGATTTCCATAAAGGGCTGGGAGAGCTCAGTTGGGGAGGAGTGCTATTTCCTGTGAATGGCCCTGAGAGGAGAGGGCGACGGCAAGGTGAGGGTTTGGCTCCTGTGGCAGGCTCCACAGAGGGCCAAACCCCAGGCAGATGGCCTAGAGGTAGACTTGGAATAACAATCCCCCAGACTGGGGACAAGACTCAGGGAGGAAGCCAGGAGGATCAGGAGTCAGAAACTTGGGTAGGAAGGTTAAACCAGAGGGTCAGCACTTGAGAGAGCAAGGTGGAAGGCCCTTCTATTTTATGTTTCCACTGGCACTATTGCTCATCAGTAAGGTTAAGATTTTTTCCCTGTTATTTTTAGTAAAAGTCACAGACAGGTTGCAGGCAAGCAACAAAAATTCACTGAAGCCTGTGACCTGTCCCTGACTTTTACTAAAAATAACTGTGACAAAATGGGGAGGGTGGAGGGTCCAGCACTCACTGCTGCTGTGGCTCCGGGATCCTTCTAGTGCCTGCGGCAGCTCACAGATCAGGGTCCTGCCACTCACAAAGTCCCAGGGTCCCTCCCACTGCCTGCGGTGGCTGCAAGCTCCAGGGTCCATTCTGCCGCCTGTGATGGCTGGGAGCTGTGGGCCCCTACACTGCAGCTCAGGGCTCTGGGGACAGTGGCTGGGAGCTGCAAGAGCCCCCATTGCCCACAGCAGCTGAGAGCTGTGGGGTCCCTGCCGGTTGACAGTTCCAGCCCTGTTGCCCGTGGCTGAAGTGGAAAATGTAATGGAGATCTCTGGAAGTCATGGATTCCGTGACCTCCGTGACTAGGGTTACCAGATAGCAACTGTAAAAAAACGGGACAGGGGGTGAGGGGTAATAGGTGCCTATATAAGAAAAAGTCCTCCAAAATGGGACTGTCCCTTTAAAAACAGGACATCTGGTCACCCTATCCGTGACATAATCTTAGCCTTACTCATCAGTGGCCTGCCTGAGATTGCTGAGATGGTAAGCCATGCGTAGGCACTGTAGATGTTGACGCTGCCACAGAGGGCAAGAAAGCTTTGAATTTAGCTTAGACAGATAGAGAATATGGCCTTTTTAATTGGGAGGCCCCAATATCTGTGGAATTTCCCTACAAATCTCAGAGTATCCTTAAAAAGGCTAAGATTTCTGCTGAGGAACACTGCCTCTATGCTACTTGCTGGTCCATCAGCCCCCTGTAATTTCCTTCAGGATGAAGAAGAGACAGGATCTGAGTGCAGTAAATACAGGGGATCTTTACTAAAGCTGTTGGGAATGCAGAGACAGTAGTTCTCCAGCTTCCAGACTAGGGAATCATCTTGTTCTACACAATAATCAGACAGGATCTGTTTAAATCCTAGACCGGAGTAGGCATGGACAAGATTAATCAATCCTATAAACAATAAATGTGTGATTTAATTAAATCCTATCTACCCTTACCTAGGAATATAAACATATATACTGATAGAAATTTTCTACAAAATGTTTTAGTGGTATAATAAACCAGAATGTCAATACCTCTGTCTCTGTGGAGTCAGTGATCTCTCAGGATGAAGGTCTATACTCTATAGTAAGTCCTTTGGGGTCACCATCTTGTTGATGCCATAGTTTCTAGCACTGCTTGTCAATAGATGTCACCATCCTCCTCTTACTTGGCCAAAGGCTGCATCTGACCTCTGCTCTGAGGACTTTAATGTGCAATACATTGTTAGTTAGATAACGTCAACTCCTCTAGGCAGTCATGAGTTAAGACTTTGACATGGGTGACTATATAAAGAAGTTTGAATGGTGTCATTAATTTTCCTTCTAGTACAGAATCACCATTGTCAATACAAAGTGGCAATGTTCAATATTTCTGATTAATGGTCTGTTGTATTTTAAGCTTATATAAATGATCAGTGTTATAAAGTGCTGTACTGTAACCTTAGGATGGAATATTTGGCAATTTGAAGCCATTTATTACTATGTTGAGCATAACCATCATGCTGGGTCCAGACATGCTTTGGACTTTGCATCTTTAGTCTAAATAGATGTGGGTTTCCACAAAGTAATACATGAGAAAAGACTAGCTCTCTGTTCTATAATACTATGAAATCACATTGACTTCAATGGGATTGTACTGGAATGATATTAAACACCAGGGCCTGATTCTCTTCTCACACATGTAAAACCACTGACATCAGTGAAATTACTCTGGATTTACACCACTGAAAAAAAGAGGAATCAGGCCCTAGTGTCTAGTGAAACAGACAGAGTATGTAAAGTACAGAACGCAAGATCAGAGCATAGGAAGACATGAGACTGAGAACCTAACAGTTTTAAAGTAGCAGGTTTGGTAAATCAAACTTTAATTAGTTGTATCCAATGACCAAGCTCCTGGAGCTTGTCTTGGCAAACTTCATGCACTTGCCTAGCAGGATGGAAAAACATGATTCCTCTGTGGATTAAACTAGTGTCGCACTGCAGGGTGCTGATGTTTTGCTCATAAGAAACACTGTACTGTGCCCTTTTTTCAAGCAGGGCATCATGCTAACACAGAAGCTGATTATGCTGAATTATGCATGCTCCTTTCTGATGCAAGCTACCATCTCCTAGCAATTCTGCAGACTCCATCTAGTTGCAAAGGGGACACAAACAGACAGGAGTCTGACAAACAAACTCTTTTTTATCTACTTGATCACTCCATGCCTCAATCAAGCTGTTTTATACAGAGATATAACTATCACAGAGACAAAGTGGGTGAGGTAATATCTTTTATGGGACCAACTTCTGTTGGTGAAAGAAAAGCTCTTAAGCTACATAGAGCTCTTCTTCACCTACCAACATGGCTACAACAACACAGCAAACAAACATGGGTACCATGCCAGTTTCACTTACAGATTTGTTTTGAGGGTCATAGCCTAAGGAGCCTAGGGTGACCAGATGTCCTGATTTTATAGGGACAGTCCCAATATTTGAGGCTTTTTCTTATATAGAAGCCTATTACCCCCCACCCCCCATCCCGATTTTTCACACTTGCTGTCTGGTCACCCTAAAGGAGCCTTCCATTTTTGTCCTGCTTTTGTACTTTTCATTTCTAGCCCTCACAGCCACCATCCTTCCAGCTAAGGAAGGCTAGACTCCTTTCAGAGGCTGTCAAGGCTACACTCAATCTCAGTCACCCAGAGGGGTTTCCATCAAGTGACACTATTAGGTTGACCATATTTCCTAAAGTAAAAATGGGAGGGCCAGGGCTCCCCCAAACCACACACCAACTCCCTCCCCCCATGCGCAGTGCTCACCACAGCTGCCTCCCAGGCTGAGTGCCTGAGCCCCGTGCTGCCCACGGCTGGGGCTGAGCGCTAGGAATGTAAAATGTTAACCTGTTAACCGGTAAGCATTAGTCTTACTGGTTAACCTGCCTTAACTGTTAACCCCCAACCCCAGCGGCCCTGCGCCACCCGGAGCGGCCCCAACCGCGCTGCCCGGCTGGAGTGAGCCCAGCCCCAGCTGTGCCAGCTGGAGCAGCCCCAGCCACGTTGGCCCCAGCCGGAGCAGCCCCAGCCGCAGCCGTGCTGACCGTATTGGCCCCAGCCGGAGCAGCCCCAGCCGCAGCCGTGCTGGCCATATCGGCCCCAGCCGGAGCAGCCAGCTGGCCCTTTAATTGGTTAACCGTTTAAATGAAATATTTTAATCGTTTAAACAGTTAACATTTAAAATTATATTTATATCCCTACTGAGCGCCCGAACTCCGTGCTGCCTGTGACTGGGGCTGACCCCCAAGCCTTGTGCTGCCCACGGCTGGGGCTGAGTGCCCCCCCCAAGCCCTGTGCCGCCTGGGGCTGGGGCTGACCCGAGCTCCATGCCACCCAGGGCTGGGGCTGACCCTCCTGGACCCCATGCTGTCTGGGGCTGACCCGAGCTCCATGCCACCCAGGGCTGGGGCTGACCCTCCTGGACCCCATGCTGTCTGGGGCTGACCACCCCCCGAGCTCCGCGCCACCTGAGGCTGACCCCGAGTCCCACTGCCTGGCACCTCGCGTCGCACCCCCCTCCAACATTCCTCCATGCTCCGAGCCCCCCTCGGGGGTGCACCCGACTTTTTTGGTAAACTGGGCATTTGTTCATTTGCTTATGCCAACTGATCAGTTAGCAAGAGCAAACGGGACAAATGCCCATTTGTCAAAAAAGTTGGCATGTCCAGGACAGGGCTTAAAAAGGGTACTGTCCCAGCCAAAATGGGACATATGGTCACCCTAAACATTATGTACCATACTTCAATCCCCACACACCCTTCCTCTCTCCAATCCAGGAAAACTGTGACCAGTCCAGTACTTTGATTAATTGGTGTAGTTTCCATGTGGTATAACAAAACAAATTAAAACCTCTCACTCCTATTCACTACTTTATTTTAATGTGCATCTACACAGGGGGTCGGCAACCTTTCAGAACTGGTGTGCCGAGTCTTCATTTATTCACTCTAATTTAAGGTTTTGCATGACGGTAATACACGCTAAAATACCCCCATGCGCCCCCCGGCTCCCCCCTCGCCTAGGGTTACCATATTTCAACAATCAAAAGAGAGGACAGGGGGAGGGAGAGCCCTGCCCCCATCCACTCCCTCCCACTTCCCACCCCCTGACTGCCCCCCTCAGAACTTCCAATCCTGCTCCTTGTCCCCTGACTGCCCCCTCCTGAGACCCCCCCCACCCTAACTGCCGCCCAGGACCCTACCCGTCCCAACTGCCCCGACCCTTATCCACACCCCCACCCACAGACAGACCCCCAGGACTCCCACGCCCCATCCAACCACTCCCCGCCCCCTGACAGGACCCCCAGAACTCCCGACCCTTCCAACCCTCCCCCTGCTCTGATTGCCCCCCAGGACTCCCCTTACCATGCCCATGCCAGTCAGACGCTGGCTCCACATGGAGGCAAAACACGCTGCTGGGCTGCCGCGTGCACAGCCCCTCCCCCACAGAGTGCTGAGGCAGTGGGAGGGGAGGAGCTGCGGGAGGGGCAGCGGCGGCTCACACTTCCGGGAGCCGCAGAACCCGAGCGTAGTGAGGGGGGGCGCCGGGAGATGCGCCTGCCCAGGCTGCGGCCTGGTGCCCCCCCGGGGGGGGCTCCTGCAATGGATGCATGCAGGCGGTGGTCCCCGTACGCCCCCCGGCTCTCCTTTCGCCGCACTCGGGCTCTGCAGCTCCTGGGAGTGTGAGCCGCCCCTCCCGGAGCAGGCTCAGAGCCCCGCGCCCTGGCGCCTCATGCTTCTGGGAGCCGCAGAACCCGAGCGCGGTGAGGGGGAAGACGGGGGGCGCGCCTGCTGCTGGTCTGGGGTCCTGGCCGCTGGCCCTGCTCAGCCTCCTGCTGGTCTGGGGTTCCGTTCACTCAGCCGGCAGCGGGCTGAGCGGGGCCGGCGGCCGGGACCCTGGCTGGCAGCCGTGTGCCAGGCAAAATTGGCACGCGTGCCACCTTTGACACGCGTGCCGTAGGTTGCCGACCCCTGATCAACACTATCAGTTCTCTTTAGAAAGTAAGCTTTCCCAGTTTGTTGGATCCTGCCCTATCTCATATGGGCAACACTGCATCTCTGACTCTTGATTGGTTTCCCTTTCCTCCCAACCTCAGAGCCCCAGTCTCTTCAGTAGAAAGGTGTTGTTTCTGTTAATTTTTGACTAGTTTACT
Source organism: Emys orbicularis (assembly GCF_028017835.1). NCBI lineage: Eukaryota > Metazoa > Chordata > Testudines > Emydidae > Emys > Emys orbicularis. The sequence continues at coordinate 34,127,611 of NC_088685.1, forward strand.
GTATTAATGTAAAATTTTTATTTCTTGTAACTTAAGGCAGTGAGGGGGTGGTGATGTGGAACATAGGAATAGTACAAGCATTATGAAAGGTGTAAACATAAGAACTAGGGCTGTCAAGTGATTAAAACAATCCCGGTTAAAAAAATTAATTGCGATTAATCGCAGTTAAACAATAATAGAATACCATTGTTTAAATATTTTTGGATGTTTTCTACATTTCAATTATAACACAGAATACAAAGTGTACGGTGCTCATTTTATATTTATTTTTTATTACAACTTAATACAAGTTACTGTAGTGCAATCTCTTTATAATGAAAGTTGAACTTACAAAATATATTATGTACAAAATATAACTGCATTTAAAAATAAAAACATGTAAAACTTTAGAACCTACAAGTCCACTCAGTCCTACTTCAGCCAATCGCTCAAACAAACAGGTTTGTTTACATTTGTAGGAGATAATGCTGCCCACATCTTGTTTACAATGTCACCTGAAAGTGAGAACAGGCATTTGCATGGCACTGTTGTAGCCGGCATCACAAGATATTTACGTGCCAGATGCGCTAAAGATTCATATGTCCCTTCATGCTTCAGCCACCATTCCAGAAAACATGCCTCCATGCTGATGATGAGTTCTGCTCGATAACGATCCAAAGCAGAGCGGATCGATGCATGTTCATTTTCATCATCTGATGCCACCAGCAGAAGGTTGATTTTCTTTTTTGGTGGTTCAGGTTCCGTAGTTTCCGCATTGGAGTGTTGCTCCTTTAAGATATCTGAAAGCATTCTCCACACCTTGTCCCTCTCAGATTTTGGATGGCCCTTCAGATTCTTAAACCTTGGGTCGAGTGCTGTAGCTATTTTTAGAAATCTCACATTGGTACCTTCTTTGCGTTTTGTCAAATCTGCTGTGAAAGTGTTCTTAAAACGAGCAACATGTGCTGTGTCATCATCCGAGACTGCTATGACATGAAATACATGACAGAATGTGGGTAAAACAGAACTGGAGCCATACTGTTCTCCCCCAAGGAGTTCAGTCACAAATTTAATTAACGCATTTTTTTAACAAGCATCATCAGCATGGAAGCATGTCCTCTGGAATGCAGGCCGAAGCATGAAGGGGAATATGAATGTTTAGTATATCTGGCATGTAAGTACCTTGCAACGCCAGCTACAAAAGTGCCATGCGAACGCCTGTTCTCACTTTCAGGTGACATTGTAAATAAGAAGCAGTCAGCAGTATCCCCCATAAATGTAAACAAACTTGTTTGTCTTAGCAATTGGATGAACAAGAAGTAGGACTGAGTGGACTTGTAGGCATTAAAGTTTTACCTTGTTTGGTTTTTGAGTGCAGTTATGTAACCAAAAAATATAATAATCTACATTTGTAAGTTACACTTTCACAATAAAGAGATTGCACTACAGTACTTGTATGAGGTGAATTAAAAATAGTATTTCTTTTGTTTACCATTTTTACAGTGCAAATATTTCTAATAAAAATAATAATATAAAGTGAGCACTGTACACTTTGTATTCTGTATTGTAATAGAAATCAATATTTTTGAAAATGTAGAATAACATCCAAAAATATTTAATACATTTCAATTGGTATTCTATTGTTTAACAGTGCGATTAATCGTGATTCATTTTTTTAATCACAGTTAATTTTTTTGAGTTAATCGCGTGAGTTTACTGCGATTAATCGACAGCCCTAATAAGAACATAAGAACAGACCAAAAGGTCCATCTAGCCCAGTATCCTGTCTTCCGACAGCGGCCAATGCCAGGTGCCCAGAGGAAATGAACAGAACAGGTAATCCTCAAGTGATCCATCCCCTGTTGCCCAGAGGGAGAATAATAATAAAAAGGAGCATAATTAGGGATAACAGGAAAAAACTAGGTTGAATATGAGGAAAATAACTGTTAGTGTGTGAAATAATCTCCCAAGGGAAATGATGATCCCTCCCCACACACACACACACTAATGACATGGCACATTTAGAACTGATAGAACCCTACTGAAAGTACAATAGGGGATAATCCTGTACTGACAAGGATATGGACTTGATTACGTAACAACTGCTTTTCATTGCTGTAGCCTGATTGTTTTTCTTTAGTAGGGAACTAAACATGCAACTCGTGTTAGTGCCATTCCTCTTTGTTCTCTGGCTCTTGTCCTGGCTTGTGTTTTGACAATCTTATTTTGGACCCTGCTCCATCAGTTTCTTGTAGCTTCATACATGTGTCGTAAATAGACTGTATTTCTGCATGTTGTCTGTACAGCATCTCCACCTAGTCATTGACATGACTGAGGGGATGTAGGAGTGAGAAGTCCATTTGACCTGTTTTTTCTATATTTGTCCACTAAGGACTCTAGAAGTAGTCCTGGGAAGTACTGGTAGAATTCTGCTCCCCATGGCTGCAGAGTGGTAGCAGAATCCACCCCATTTGCCTTGCTATGACCAAATGTACCCTAGGGATGTAAAATGTTAACCAGTTAACTGGTTAAGCAGTAAGCATGAGTCTTACTGGTTAACCAGCCTTAACCATTAACCTCCGGGCCGGCCGGCCCCAGCAGCCCTGCACTACCTGGAGTGGCCCAGTCCCAGCTCCATCCGCATTGCATCGCTGGCACAGCCACAGCCACACCAGCCAGAGCAGCCCCAGCTGTGCCAGCCGGCTAACCCTTTAATCGGTTAACCATTTAAATGAATTTTTTTAATCGTTTAAACAGTTAACTTTTTAAATGATATTTACATCCCTAATGCACCCCCGTATTCATACCCTACACACTAGTGTAATAATCTTTGTACAGAATATGCCTTGTGAGGTATCCTTTGAAAACTAATAACTCAATGGTCAATAATATCATGGTGAAAATGTGTATAGCAATATTATATGTAGAATTATGAACGTAAACTGAAATTATGACTGAAATGTATTTACCAGACAAGTCTGGGAGGGGGTAAACATGTTTCGCAAAGGCAAAGGATAAGCTAATGCCTCTAGCCAAGTGTCATCAAAACTAATTGGCAATCACCAGTCAAATGACCATTCTTTGGCAACACAGGGGGAAGGAACAGATTGATCTGCATTTTAACAACCAACAACACGGAGCCTCTTTCACTATGACTCTCCATGTCTTTGTCCTCACAGTGGGAGGGAACTTTATCTAGGGGTAACCCTCAGGAACGTGCAATTCAAAGGGTGACTGGACTATAAAAGTGAGGGGCAAGCACACCTCAAGTATTCTCTCTATCACCTAAGATGACAAAGGAACCAGCCTGTGGATTCTGGGAGGGGTTCTGACCTGAGAATTTGGCCAGCCCAGTTGCTGGGAACATGTGGTAAGGATTTTACCTTGAATTGAGTCTAGATTGTTAAATTTTTGTTAGCAGATAGCCTTTTATCTTTATTTCTCTTATAACCACTTCAAACTTTTATGCCTTATACTTGTACTCACTTCAAATCTTTCTCTCTGCAGTTAAATAAACTTATTTTATTCTTTAATCAAAACTAGTCCACTGTTATGTTTAAACTGAACTGTTTGGGTAACTCCAGTTAAAAGCAAACTTTTGAATATTGGCCCATTACAAGGGCAACGGACCTCTAATATCTGAACTGTCCAGGAGAAAGCTGGACAGTGCAGAACACAGGTTTTGGGGGGAAATTCTGGACTGGGAGTGTGTTGGGGTCATCCTCCAGGTATTAACCAAGGCTGCTGAAAGCCAGAGTGACTGGAGTGTTGCTGACAGGCTTCTGGGGTCAGAGTTGCTGGACCAGGGCTGTGGCTCTGGGTGTGACCTGTGACCTGCGTGTGACACTCAGGGTGTGACCTGCATGCTGGCAAGCTGATTGTGAGGGACCCAGGTTGGGAACTACAACAGCAAAGTATTGTGAGGCACCCAAGGTCGCAGGGCAAGTGGTGACACAACCCCTCACTGGTCTGGACTTCACCCTGGAATGTGACACTCCCCATCAGTTGGGGGCAATGGCCCTGGCTATTTTTATTCCCAAGCACCTACTACATGGTGTGGAGGCAGACCCTGAAGGGCTACAGCCCCTTGTGCTGTAGGAATTGTGCATGAACTCAGATGGAATCACAGTAGTTCCACTGTAGGCAGTAGTGTTAGTCCACAGAGAAGTAGTCAGGATTTGTTTCTCTACGTGTATACAGTGCATTTTAAAACTGCAAGGTATAAAAACACTAGCAGTCCTGGAGCTAGAATTCTCTGACTGGAAATCTAACTAATAGAGTTTCAAGGCAACTGCACCTGTACTCCCCGTCCAAATGGGGTCCACCAAGGGCACTCACTTTAAGCTACCGGCTCCCAGCTGCCACCTCTCTTGGGCAGACTCACATCTCACTCCCTCCTGACCGGGAATTTTAAGGCTACACAACTCCCTGCCTTACACTGTGATATCCCCGGTAAGCCAGACTGCCTAAAAGGCCAGAACTTGCACTTTGCTTTTTCTCTGAGGGCTATGACCAGTGTGTTGTCTGCAATGATAAGTTAGCACACAGCTGCTTCTAAGCAAACACATTCATTCGTAAGGTAAAAGCATTACAGAGAAAACGTTATAACAATAAAAGAACTCACAAACATGCTTAAAAGCTTATCAGTGGTCACGCCCAACTCCAACCTAGGGCTCTGGTAGGTTTCAGTCATTCAAAACCCACAACTGGGTTTTTTCCATGATTACAAATTCATATCTATCTTAGGAAAAACTATGAGGAGTCCTTGTGGCACCTTAGAGACTAACAAATTTATTTGGGCATAAGCTTTCGTGGGCTAGAACCCACTTCATCAGATGCATGGAGTGGAAAATACACGAGCAGGTATAAATACATGAAAAGATGGGAGTTGCCTTACCAAGTGTGAGGTCAGTCTAACGAGACAATTCAATTAACAGTAGGATACCAAGGGAGGAAAAATAACTTTTGTAGTGGTAATGAGAGTGGCCCATTTCAAACAGCTGACAAGAAGATCTGAGTAACAAGTAGGGGGAAATTAGTAAGAAGGAAATTAGGTTTAGGTTTTGTAATGACCCAACCACTCCCAGTTTTTATTCAGGCCTAATTTGATGGTGTCCAGTTTGCAAATTAATTCCAGTTCTGCAGTTTCATGTTGGAGTCTGTATTTTATCCATCTATAAAATGGACGCAATGGGCCTCAAACTTACCTGCTTACATTAAGAAGGATGAACAATTTTTTTCAAAATAAAACTAACTAAACTAAATAAAATTAAGTAGCAACGTACAGCCCCATTTGCTCTGTGTTAACCAGAATGCACAGCTGGGGGTGCTGAATTAAGAGATTTTTCCAAGGGCCATTGTCCCACAAGAAGCGAGGTGGTTTGCAGGACAGAGTTTTTTTAATTTCTGTAGCAACTAGGCTGTGCTTATCTGTTTGAAAGAGAAAGGGGATATATGGTACATGACGGGCAGAATAGTAGCAATTAGAGCTGTGTAGAGGATAGAAGTTGTTTCATGAAGGATTTTGAGATTCTGAAATTTTGGCTTCATTCTGAATCAGAACAACCCCCCTCAAATTTTGAAATTCTCCTGAGGAAAAAAATTGTTTTGGATTAATCTAAATGTTTAACTTTGACAAAATCAAAACATTTTGTTTTGATTATGACTTTATTTTGTATTATATAGTTCAAGATAAAAACATTCAAAATAGGGAAACTTGTTTCAAAATGAAAAAAATCAAAACATTTTGCAACAATGTCAAAATAGTATGTTTCATCATTGTGCAAACTTTCTTCCGGTTTTCTTCCTAAATGAAATTCTCTTGAAATCGGCCTGATTTTTGTGAAGCGTTTCAATTTTGATGGAATGGCATATTCCAACCAATCCAGTGTGGCTCTATCCACGCTGGATTAGAGATTGGGAATGGATGAACAAGCAGCGAACTAGCAAAGGTTGCTCACCTGCTAGGTTTCCCAAATGCTGACAGAGAAAGCCACACAGAACCCATTCACACTCTTGTCTGCAGCATAATGAAGTGGATAGGGCATTAGAGTGGGATTCAAGAGACTGGAGTTCTATCCCTGGCTCTGCCACTGACACAAGAATTGCCATATTTGATCAGACAAATATTCCATCTAGTTCCTCATTCTGTCTCAGACAATAGCCAACTCTGGATGCTTCAGAGGAAAGCAGAAAAAATCCTGTAGTGAACAATAATGGAATAACTTGCCCACAAGGCCAGTTTTTTCCTAACTTTCAATAATTATTGGTTGGTGTATGGCCTGCGCTAGAACACTATGGTTTACATCCCTTTTAAAACAATTTTTAATCCTACCTAATGAAACTGTGGATGTCCTCATTATTCATACAGATGTATAAGCCTGAAGTTTAGAACTGAAAACAAATACTTAATAGAGTGCATAGTTAACCTGTGGAACTCTCTGCCACAAGATATCACTGAGTCCAAGACATTAGTAGGATTAAAAAAGAACTAGACATTTATGACCTGGCATGTGAGCTTGGGCAAATCACTTCATCTTTCTATAACTCACTTTCTAAATGGGGATAATGACACTTACCCTCCTCTGTAAAAAGCAACAAAGAGTCCTGTGGCACCTTAAAGACTAACAGATGTACTGGAGCATAAGCTTTTGTGGATGAATGCCCACTTCGTCAGACGCATGTAATGAAAATTTCCAGAGGCAGGTATAAATATGCAGGCAAGAATCAGTCTGGAGATAACGAGATTAGTTCAATCAGGGAGGGTAAACCTCGTTATCTCCAGACTGATTCTTGCCTGCATATTTATACCTGCCTCTGAAAATTTCCATTACATGCGTCTGACGAAGTGGGCATTCACCCACGAAAGCTTATACTCCAATACATCTGTTAGTCTTTAAGGTGCCACAGGACTCTTTGTTGCTTTTTACAGCTCCAGACTAACACGGCTACCCCCCTCCTCCTCTGTAAAGTGTTTTGAAATCTAAACATAGAAAGCACAATATATGACTTATACATTATTCTCAGCTCAAGCACGGGAGTGTATTCTAAGGGTAACAGGAAAGGAAACTACAGGATGTCTCCAGTCCTAGCTGGGGAAATAGGAACATGTGGTCTTTCTTCTCTTACCACTTTCCTTGAATGTTGTGACAGGAATGTTTCAGATCTTCACTATCATCAGATGGCTCACTTTGTCCAGCACGACTGCCACTCAAATATCAGCTAAGGAAATAGAACTGACTTCTCCTTCAATTGACCCTTTAGTTTGTTCCAGCATCAGGCAGAAAACTTGATTTACTAATGTGCTGTCTTGGGTTTCAATGATCAGCACACATTATTGTGCAAAGCTTAAAAACAGTAACTTAGCACTGGAATGTCACACAGTGAACAAACCTACCCCTTTACTTAGGTGAGGTTTGTCATGTTATTCTGTACCTGATATGGACTGGCTATAGAGCACCAGATGTGGTCATCATAAGATCCTTTAATGCTCTGCCAGGCATGGCTGAGGTTCATTTAAATAAGTTATTTTACACACAGTGATATATAGTGGCTGAACAATCTGATACAGCTTATTACATCTCCCCCTTAAAGTTCTACATTCCTACCATTATCAATATTTACACTATCACACTGTCTTTGAAGTTAAGTACAGATCAGTCTGTTATGTGTCTCTGAATTGTACTGGTTTTCTAGTTACATGACTCCAATTCATAACAACTTGGTCATCTAGCTGTCCATTAATTGCAACTAGGGTGAGCAGATGTCCCGATTTTATAGAGACAGTCCCGATATTTGGGGCTTTTTCTTATAGCACCTATTGCCCCCCACCCCAGTCCCGATTTTTCACACTTGCTATCTGGTCACCCTAATTGCAACAACTGGCTGCGGTTGGTTTGGAATCCCCGAGTTGTCATCTTCTTGTTCTCCATCTGACATCTGTAGAGAGTTTGATACATTGATTGTACTGAGGAAGAAACTGTAGATGTTGATGGTTTCTGTTGAAATCTCCACTATTAGTCTCAATCACAAATGAGCTGGGTGCTGAATTCTTTTTTACGGGGGCTGGAGTTGTCCACCCTTTTTCTCCATCTAATTTGACATGAACAGGGTCGCCAGGTTCTAGATCTGGCAGTTTTCTGAGAGATGTTTGTTGTAAAAGTGTTCCTGAGCTCTTTTAGCTGTTCCGTCCAATTTGGCTATCTCTTCATGTCTGGCCACTTTGGAAATAGGCTCTTTTCCAAAGTAGGAACAGTAGTTCTGAATTCTTCCCATGAGGAGCTGTGCTGGACTATATCCATTAGCTGCTATTGGTGTTGATCTGTAACTCAGAAGAGCAAAGACTGGATCTTCCTCCTGTAGGATTTTCTTGGTTGCCTAAACAGCTATCTCAGCCTCTCCGTTGGCTTGTGGATAATGTGGGCTTATTGTTTGGATGACTTAAATTCTGCTGCAGTGAATTGTGGTTCATTGCTCAGCTCTAATTGTTCTGAAATACTGAAGTGAGCAAAAGTGCACTTCAGTTTCTCATTTACACTGAGACATTATATCTTTCAAGTATCTTTCTATATACCTTTCATTATATCTTTCTATATACCTGGAAAAACAGTTCACGAACACCAGGTAATGATGTCTTCTGAATTCACATAAATCTGCAACTAGTCTCTTCCAAGATTTGTATGGTAGAGTGTTGTTATTAAAGGTTCTTTGCATTATGTTGGTCTGTTAGTTCTGCAATTTCCACATGCAGATACTTTATTCTTTATGTCTTTACTGATGCCCAACCACCACACTGACTGGTTGGCTCATTTGCAGCATTTAGTTAATCCGCTATGTCCTTCATGGATGATTTCTCCTTTCATTTTGTTTGGAATTATGATGCAATTGCCTTTAATCATGAGTCTATTTGGCTCACTAAATTGTCCATGCACTGCAAAAAAGTCTCTTGTCCCTTCCTTAGTGACCTTTAGATACTTGGGCCAGACGCCCAAAGGGCGTGATAAATGTTATCAGTTTAGCACTTTGTTTGGCTACAGGAATTTGGCAGAATCTGCTTGAGGGATGTAGCTTGGAGAATACTTTAGCTCCTTTCACTTTGGGGAGGAAGTCATCCAGTTTTGGGAGGATATATTTTTCTCTCACAACTGTTTCATTAAGTCTCTTAAGAGACACACAAATTCATATTTTCCCATTTTTCTTTGTAATTGGTACCATTGGAGCACACCATGCTGTTGGCTCAGATTTTCTCAAATATGACAATCTCTTTTATTCTCTTCAACTCAATTTCCATTTTATGGAATAATGGGATAGGAATCCTGGGAGGTGTGTATACACTATATAGATCAGCATTTGTACTGAATCTCCTTTCAAAAGTCCAAATATCACCAAATGTTCCAAGTTTCTCACTAGGCCCATGACGACTGCCACGCAGTGGCTGAGAAGGCTGTTGGTCTGTGGTCCTTTGATCACAAAGACAAAAGCTATGCATTCAGAGTGTAAGCTGTTTCTGTGGTGAACTGGCCCATGCAGTTCAGAATACCTCCAGGGCTAACCAGAGCTGTGTCAAGTGACCTCAGCTCTGGGAGAGGTTGAAGGTGATTGTAAAGTCCCTTCTGAGATGACTGTGATGTCTGTTGGGATATCCTATGTCTTCAGACACGACCAATGGACACACACAGGAACACACGGAGACTGGAGTCTTTGGTTACAGCTCAGTTTATTGTAGCAGAAGCTCAACTACACCCTGCAGAAGCATAGCTGTACCACCCATTCACCTCCCCCACATCATACAGGTTCTGCCCTTGGTTACCTACATTTCCCCTATGTCAATATACTTGAAACTAGTCTTGGAAGAGGCTGTGCTGAGTGGGCATGGTCTGTAAACATAGCACTGTCCCTTATGACTCATGCAGCGACCACCAAATCTTCCACCTTTGACACCGATTAATTGGGGACTAGCTGAGGCACAGTAGTGTAGTTTAAATACTGAAGATTGAGTATGGCCTAATGAGACTTGTAGTAGGGCTGTAGCAGGGCTGAAGAGAGAAATTCACTAGAGGCTCAGGTGAGCCATCTGTAGGCTGGAGTTTTATTGCCAAGGTTTTGGTTTAAACCCAAACTGACACCAATTTGGCAAAAATCTCTAGCTATATTTCTTCCATACAGTGTAAAAAGTAGTAAGCTCAAAAATATAGAAAGAAGTAAAGTAGTTTCTGTTTTTCCCCAGAGCTCTCTGTCTTGGTTTTGGCCAGCACAACCTTTGTATTTGTCTCTCTCCTGAAAGCAACACACCCTTCTCTGAAGAGATTGAGGCTAAAGTCAGGCCTGCACTTGGAAGGCTTTGTCGGTATAGCTATACAGGTATACTATACCGACAAAGCACTCCTAATGTGGACACAGCTTATACAGGCAAAACTGCGTTTTTGCTGGCACAGCTTATTCCATCCTCACACAGTGATATAAGTTAGTACATTAGGAGCTTTTGTCGGCACAGCTATGTCCATCATGAATTATACCTCATCACACCCTTGACCAACATAGCTATGTCTACCAAAGTTTGTAATACAGACCTGGCCTAAATAGGCTGAGATCCACCTAATTTACCTCTGGCTGGAAGTAGACTCTGCTTGGCCTCTCCAACCAGGCTGGACATTAACTCCTGAAATTCCATTCTATTGTCTGACCCAACAGAGCCTTTCCATAGGGCCAGAAGCCTCAGAGTCCTTACTGGGGGGCACCCAAAGATGTCTTTTCTGTCACTGTGCTTTGAAGGGGTAGAGTTTAATTCATGTTTGTCAAGTAGTGATTCTGGGGTGAAAAAGCATCACACAACCATCATTAATAGGAAACAGGTTTAGAATTCTGGACAGAAATGTAGTTTTGAGGGGCAATAAAAACAAACATAAGCTTTAGCAATCCCCACTAAATCCAGGACTCTGTTTTTCCCCAACCCTATCTTCCTTGCTTCTTAAAACAAATCCCATTACTTTCTTAAGTACCAATAAGACATGACAGGCAATGTATTTCTGGGGGATTATTGCACTTCTTGTATAGTTGAAAGCCTTTGGCTTTGCCTTACAGTTTACCGAAGGCATGCAATAATCCCCCCACAATGCATCGCCTGTCATGTTTTATTGCTTAATTAAGTGAACAGGGTGAGCTCATTAGCACTATAATTAAAATCCATTACTCGTTGTTCAACTTTAGCAATAAATCTTTTAGTATATTATTTTGATTTCAGTATCCCAACTCTCTGCTTTTCAGATGTTAACTCTTAAGGTTGTAGGTCAACAACAACATATTATAGAACATATAACTGTAAACCTTAGTGCTATTACACAGCCCATAGTCACTATACAGAGCCCACCAGTGTGGTATCTGAAAAAATATCTATGTCCTTACTTATATGTAAAAGAGCCATGATACCATACTGGTGATTTCTGATCCATCATGGCCTGACAGCATCTTGGTGACTGGCATGTCTCTAGGCCAATCAGAAAGATGAGACCTGGTTTCAGCATTAGATATTGCTAACACCACACTTTATGGTAACCCTAAAGCTGCAATTTGAACTGAGGAAACTCACTGCTCAAGAATGAGGAATGATCATGTGCAAGGAAAAAAACCAACAAAACCCCAAACTTTAAAAAATGTTCATGGATGAATTATTGACCAGATACATATAACTAAAATAAGCATGAACAGTGTCAAGAGCTGTTGAGACTCCTAGATGAGAAAATCTTAGCGTAGATCCTAACAACTTTGACACAAAGCTTCCCTCCTTTAGCTCACCTGTTGGTTCTGCTGTCTAAAGCCATGAAGTACCCAGAAGTTGTCTGCAGTGGTGATTGTATCACAGCTACTGCAAGATCATTTGAAGGGCAGAGGACTCTGCTAACAAGCTGAAAGTCTTGGCTGGTGAGTACAGTGGCTCTAGGAAAGAGAGAAAATGTTCAATGTCTCAGTGCAGTTTACACATATTATTTAAAACCAAAAGACTTCTATTTAAAATTCAGCATAAGGGATAACACAACAGCATGAAAAGGCAGAAGTTCTAATTAATTAGCCATCATTACTCTGTTAGCTAGATGATAGTGTTATCTGCATCTTATTTTTGTTTAAGTACTATACACTCCTATTACCAGGGACCAGAACATATTAACCTTTTCAGTACTGTTAGAGCATCCATTTGAGTAGGCAGCACAAAATGTCTATTAAAATTAATCAATGCCTTTCCTGAATGTAATGGAGCAGCATAAAAGCTGTTATAGAACATTCAACTTTGCGCAAAATCTTTCTTGGGCACTATTCTTTCTGATGGTCTATATTTACTCCTATTTTATTTGCAAAATAATAACCCTCCCCATAATTGAAAGGGTTTTTAACAAGTTATTTACATTTTAATGAAAAAGGATTATTGATCACATATTCGTTAATTAACTTTGCAAATATTACATGGAACAATGATACACAAGCACAAGGACCTGGAATATACAACCTGGGAAAGCACAAGAGGCTTCATGGAAAAAAATAATCAAGGAAGGATTTGAAAGAGGAGAAGGGAGGATATTAGTGCACAGGATATAATAGCAAGGCAGAACGTGAATAAATGCATACTAGGGAAAAATTAAGTGTTGATGGGAGGTCAGCTAGATCAGTGGTTTTCAATTTTTTTTTTCTGGTGACCCAGTTGAAGAAAATTGTTGATGCCCGTGACCCAATGGAGCTGGGGATGAAGGGTTTGGGGTGTAGGAGGGGGCTCAGTGCTGGGGCAGAGGGTTGGGGTGCAGGAGTGAGGGCTGCAGGGTGGGGCCAGGAATGAGGGGTTCAGGGTGTGGGGGGGATCTGGGTTAGGGCAGGGGGTTGGGGTGCCGGAGGGAGTCAGGGCTCTGGGCTGGAGGGGGTGCAGACTCTGGGGTGGGTCCAGGGATTAGGGTTTTGGGGTGCAGGAGGGGGCTCCATATTTGGGGGGGCTTAGGGCTGGGGCAGGGGGTTGGGGTGATTTAGGAAGGGATCAGCTACATGGGAAGGAAGGTGGACAGGACAATGAGGAGAGGGGAGAAAGGGCAGGAGTAGAGTGAAGCTGAGGTGAAGAGACTGTAGTTGAGTCCCCATTGTGTTACTAGTGCGAGCTTCAGAGGCACTTGAGCTACAACCCACCCACCCCCTTCCCCAATGGGCCAATCAACTCTAATTTAAAGCCACAATTACCTCAAGCTAGACTGGGGCTGGAGCCCCAAGCTCCAAGTAGGGCTACAGCCCAGAGCCCAGAGGTGAAAGTGGGCCGGTACAGCGTACCGGTAAGAAGTGGCCGCTAGTACGGGCCCATACACAGTTGATGTTAAAGCGCTGCTGTGGCAGCGCTTTAAGGATCCTCCTTGCCCAAGGCAGGGGGGCAAAAGAGGCAGCTGCCCCGGGGCCCAGCGATTTAAAAGGGCCCGGGGCACCCGGCCGCCGTTGCTACCGCAACCTTCCACCTGAGCACCTGCCCCTTCTGTCCAAGTCCCTGCCCCTTCTGGGGCCCCGGAGCCAGGCCCCCGTACCGGTAAGACTTTTAAGTTACTTTCACCCCTGACTAAGCACTGAGAGGGGCCGAAGCCCAGAGCTCTGGAACCCCAACCAGGGCTGAATCCCAAAGCCCCAGCCTATATTTGAAAATATAGAAAACCTCCAAAAATATTTCAATAAATGGTATTAAATTATTGTTTAACAGTGCGATTAAAACTGCGATTAATCATGATTAATTTTTTAAATCTCGTGATTAATTTTTTTAATTGCTTGACCGCGCTACTTTGAACTAATGAGTTCAAATCTTGTGGCAGTTATATTTCTGGTAAAATTTATATAAACTTATTTTAGAGTCATTAAATTCTTACCAGTGTTCTCAAGCATAATAAAGCAAAAATCTGATCTAAAATGTTTCATATGTAAATAGAAACAATCCAAGTTAGAAAAATAACAGTTCAGTCATAAAGATGGCAGCTACAAAAAAGCCACGTGAAAAAGGTTAGCTACTTAATTGGTCAAGTCAGACAATTCAGAACTGCCATGTGTCAGCTTAATGCTTGGGAAGCTTATGTGCATAACTTCTAATTTTGTTTGAAGTTAGTAACTTTTATAAATATTTTGTGCAGTAATGGAAGCATTAATCCCAAACTTTATATCTTTGAATAGTTTCATATAGTTTATATAGATTTAGCCATAGGTGACTCAAAGAAACACTAATTTCAGACTGTCCTTATCTCTGTTCCAAATCTGTTCAATTTCACTTTGTACACCAATGTCTTTATTACATTATTTCAGTTAATTACAACAACATTATTTACACTGACAATCTTTGTATCACATGTCAACAAGATACTTAGAGTACACAAAGAATCTACTATAAAATATTAGTTTTAGGTCCTGAGCAACACAAACTCAAAGAATGTGCTTGGAAAACTGCTAAGATATGACAGAAATACAAAAAAGGAATTTAATATCTTTGTCCACTGGATTTTATCATGTTAGCACATAAGAACGGCCATACTGGGTCAGACCAAAGGTCCATCTAGCCCAGTATCCTGTCTTCCGAAAGTGGCCAATGCCAGGTGCCCCAGAGGGAATGAACAGAACAGGTCATCATCAAGTGATCCATCCCCTGTCGCCCATTCTCAGCTTCTGGCAAACAGAGGCTAGGGACACCATTCCTGCCCATCCTAGCTAATAGCCATTGATGGACCTATCCTCCATGAACTTATCTAGTTCTTTTTTGAACCCTGTTATAGTCTTGGCCTTCACAACATCCTCTGGCAAGGAGTTCCACAGGTTGACTGTGCATTGTGTGAAAAAATACTTCCTCTTGTTTGTTTTAAACCTGCTGCCTATTAATTTCATTTGGTGCCCCCTAGTTCTTGTGTTATGAGATGGAGTAAATAACACTTCCTTATTTACTTTCTCCACACCAATCATGATTTTATAGTCCTCTATCATATCCCCCGTTAGTCGTCTCTTTCCCAAGCTGAAAAGTCCCAGTTTTATTAATCTCTCCTCATACGGCAGCCGTTCCATACCCCTAATCATAATGTTGACAGAATTTCTGGAAAATAATAAATTTAATTAATCACTTAATTTAATTATATATAATTAAATCAATCAGTTAACACCAATTACTCCCTGTAGAGTGGAGGACAGCAATTGACATAACATAGAACACTCTCAGTCTTGGGCCTTAGCTACCTACACAGGTGTATCATAATGACTGGAATTGTAGGGGCTGTTAGTTAGGGGACACTAAGGGAACAGGAATGTGGGGAGTCAGGCTGGAGGCAACTCAGTGACATGGACAGAGCAGTGCACAGGGTTTAATAAAGTTTCACTTGTTCAACTTGACCTGCATTTAGCTTCACTCTTTGCAAATGAGCCATGGTGGCAGCATGTGCACTGTAAGTTCTCTGAAGTGCAGCAGCTGGCAGCACGAGCCATGGGACTTGGTCTGAAGCCCCATGGAGCTCTGGATTTTTGAATCTAGCCCAGTGATAGACCCGGTGGAAGGAGGAGCTGGAGCTGTACATAGATCTGGCCATGCAGGAGAATGATAACAGCAGGAAAGTAAAAATATTATTTTACCTTACTGGGGACAAGGCAGAGAGATCTGCACCACTCTGAAGCGCACCGCTGCCTCAAGCCTTACTGCAGTCCTAGGAGCCCTGGGAACCTATTGCTCCCCAAACCAGAAGAAAACTGTGGAACATGGGTTTTTCATTAGAGACCAGTCTGAAAGGGAGAGGATAGATCCCTATGTTACAGCTTTACACACATTGGCTGCTACATGCAATTTTGAGGACTTGACAGACCCCCTAATTTGGGACAGGACAGCGCTGGAGATAGCCCCTGTGGGAACAACTGATCCAGGAAGGTGATCTCACATTAAATAGATGCTTAGACATGTGTATGCAGTAGAAACCTTAAGAGAAAGGATGAAAGCCATAGGAGGCACAACACACCCAGAAGTGCACAACAGCAAAGGAGAACAAGTGGAGAAAAGGTGACCAAGGTTCTATATCCATAGTGAGAGGCATTTACTGTGGGAAACAGTTTGAGGGGGTAAAGAGTGTCCTGCAGTAGGACAGCATTGCAAGGAATGTGGCACTTTGAACCTTTCTGGGACCTTCTTCAGCTCTTGCACACACTGTTAAAATGCTTCAGTCAGGCTTGTATAAAAGGAGGATGGCTCATCAGACAGCTGTGATGACATCACAACTCCCTCCTTGAGTCTGTGAGCATAACAGGTCCAGGCTGTTGAGACAGGAAAGCAATAAGGGACAATATCAACCTCTGTGTATGCAACAATATTAATGGGGAAATGCCATGTGTGATTTCAGGTGGATCCTTCTGGAAAGTGATTCCTCAGGGTGAATTGGCCTCTAACATGCCCATTACAAACAGCAGGTGCAATGTACAATGAAAGCATAACGCAGCCCATAGGAAAATGTGACCTCATAGTAACTAACACAAAAAATAACAGATGGCACCAACTGAAGTTTGTGGTGGTGGATGGTAAGCACAACCCCGTTTTGAGGAATACAGCCACACAAGCCAGGGATCTGATCAGTGTGCAGTGTCAGAATTTAATAGCTGCAGTACAAGTAGTAAAAGGGGGGAAGTCCCATGGACAATAAAGACAACTTTAAAAGAATGTGGGGATATTTTCAAAGGTGACAGGTGCCTTGAAGGAAAAGCTGCAAATGAAAGTCGACCCCCACAGTGGAACCTATGTGCTTATCATGAAGAAAAATTCCAGTGACACTAAATAATCCAGTATGCAGAGCTTGAAAGTCTGCAGAGGTATCATAGCACCTCTAGAGGCCAGTATAGCATTGGTAAACAGCATGGGGTGGTACAGAAGACATCAGGCAAATTACACATCTGAATAGACCCAAAGCCACTGAACTGAGCATTGAAAAGATGCTATTATCCACTGCCCACAATTTATTATGTCATCAGAATGTTTAAGGTCTGTGATGTGAGGAATGAGTTTTTGGCACATAAGTCTGGACAAAGCCCATCACGCTGACAGCTTGAGCAACACCATTTGGTCACTGCTGCACATGCTGATGGGCATAAACCCAGCACCAGAGATGTTCCAAAGAAGATTCACCCAAGTGCTGGAAGGACTGCCTAATTGCAGTGAAGCTGATGGATATAAAAGGAAAGGGCATCCAAATGTAGGCAAAGACAGCAATATTACTAGGATGGTCAGAAGACAAAAACCAGTTACAGTAGTGGCAGAACCATATTTTCAAATTAAAGATGAGCTGATCCTTCAGGATGGAATCATATTTCAAGGACAGAAAGCTGTTGCCCCCAACTCATTATGTAAGGATGTAATGCAAAAAAATACATGCCTCACACTTGGGCATTGACAGATGTCTTAGATGTGCTCAAGATTGTGTTTAGTGGCCAGGAATGAATACACAACTCTGCTCCTTGATATAGGGGTATGACTCCTGCTGGTCATGTGTTAACTGACACCAGAAAGAGACTCTGTTGCCACATGAGCTGCTCACCCAATCATGGGAAAAGGTAGGAGTGGACTTATTTATCTTCAAGAAAAAGCAGTACTTGATTACAGTAGACTATTTAAATTTCTGGGAGGTCGATACCCTGACTGAAACAACAAGCAAATCAGTAGGCCCTACCAAATTCACGGCCATGAAAAATGCATCACGGACCATGAAATCTGGTCTCCCCCATGAAGTCTGGTCTTTTGTGTGCTATTTCCCTATACTATACAGAATTCATGGGGGGTGTGACCAGCATTTCTCAAACTGGGGCTCCTGACCCAAAAGAGGGTTGTCGGGGGTTTAAAAGGTTATTTTGGGGGGGTCATGGTATTGCCACCCTTATTTCTGCACTGCCTTCAGAGCTGCGTGGCTGGAGAGTGGCGGCTGTTGGCTGGGTACCTAGCTCTGAAGGCAGCGCCCCACCAGCAGCAGCATAGAAGTAAGAGTGGCAATACCATACCAGGCCACCCTTACTTCTGTGCTGCTGCCTTCAGAGCTGGGCAGCCGGAAAGTGGAGGCTGCTGGCCGAGGGCCCAGCTCTGAAGGGAGCAGCGCAGAAGGGTGGTAATACGATACCATGCTGTCCTTACTTCTGCAGTGCTGCTGGCGGTGGTACTGCCTTCAGAGCTGGGCTCCCGGCCAGCAGCCGCCACTCTCCAGTCGCCCAGCTCTGAAGGCAGCACCATCGCCAGCAGCAGCGCAGAAGTAAGGGGAGCAGTAGTGCAAACCCCCCCACAATAACCTTGCGGCCCCCCAACTCCTTTTTGGGACCCCTACAATTACAACACTGTGAAATTTCAGACTTAAATTTCTGAAATCATGAAATGTACCATTTTTAAAATCCTATGACTGTGAAATTGACCAAAATGGACCATGAATTTGGTAGGGCCCTACAAATCAGTGATTGGCAAACTGAAGGCCCACTTTGCGAGAGATGGCACTCTGGACACTGTATTCACCAACAACAGACCTCAATTTGCCTTGGAAGGATTCAAGAAATTTGCTTGCAAATAGGAATTTGACGAACACATTTCCTCCCCATCAGACCCACAGAGTAATGGTAAGGTGGAATCAGCTGCGAAAACAACTAAGATTGTTACACAAGGCTGTTTCTTCTGGTTCAGACTCCTTGTAAGCAGTTTTGGCAAACTGGCACACCCCATCACATGGGTGCCAAAACAGTACAGCACAAACACTGATGAGACAAAGGATCAAAACCTTGCTACCAATGAGGGGAGGCCTGTTGTGGGCAGAAGAATGGTGACACTGCTGAGAGGAGACTGCCAACAATCCATCAGAGAGGTAGGCACTAGAGTACAACAGGTCAACCAAGGACCCAACGGCTCTGGAGACAGACACTCCTGTGAGGATCCAGCTGTTAGAGAGAGACCAGGAGGAGTGGACTAAAGGAATAGTGAGGGGTACAGTGGCAACCAGGTAATAGGAGGTGATTATGCAAGAGGGACTAATGATCCAAAAGAACAGTAGACACTACACTTACAAACCAGCAGATGCAACACCCAGCGAGAGCCTACAGAGATAATCACAGAATGGAGAGACAGCACTATCTGAACACCAACCCCACAGGGAAGGAGGAGACTCCACAGAGATATCATTTGCTAGAGTGGAGACAGGTAGAGCACTTGCAATGGTGGTCGACTGTTGAGGCTATGTGCTACCAACCTCTGGCTGAGGGAACATGGAGTAGGGGTCTGGGAATCAATTATTTGTTTTTAATGTTTATATTTAAAAGTGTGTTTATGAACTAAGGAAGATGAATCATGATCAGTGGAACTGGGGTCAGAGGGCAGATTTCCCTGAAGGGGCTGTTATTGATAGGACAGCAGGAAAACAGGGAACATGGGGAGATAGGCTCGAAGCAACTCATCCACATGGATAGAACAGTGTACAGTGTTTAATAAAGTTTAACTTGTTCAACTTAATCTGTATCCAGCTTCACTCTTTGCAAATGAAACAGGAAAGTTTTTTCAGTGCATCTTTCTAGCCATCAGATCTTAATGTGCACGACACAACTACTGCTAGTACTAAAAGACCGCACAGGTCTTAGAAAATTTGCCTCCTCACACCAAGACTCTGATAAGCACTGTTTATGAGACCTTTGGTGAACATACTGCATACAGATTGTAGTATTTGCCCTGGCTGCCAATAATTCATACAGACTTGGCCCCCAATCTTGCAAAGACTTACACATATCCTTAATTTCAAGCACGTAAATAGCTCCTTTAAGCTCAATGGGACTGCTTACATGCTAGAGTTAAGCATATGTATAAATCTTTGTAGAATAAGAGCATTGATTTGTTAACATATAAGCTTTAACTGGACTGAGGGCCAATGTTCTGAAGCACCTGAATTCATTTGATTGTCCTTCCAAGTAAGTATCAAGTGCTTCTTCAAACTAGAACTTGATGTTAACATCAGGACATCTTAAGCTAGAAAACAACCATGCTTTTCCAGTAGCAGCCTCAAGAATACCACTGGAGATATAATATAATACCACTAGAGATCCACCTTCATCATGTCTTCCCAGTCTTAAAAAAAACCATTAAAGACTGATGTTTAATGTAGGTGCTATGGTGATACAGGAATGACTGGTATTTTCTAGGGCTGTCGATTAATCGTAGTTAACTCACGCGATTAACTCAAAAAAATTAATCGTGATTAAAAAAATTAATCGCAGTTTTAATTGCACTGTTAAGCAATAGACTACCAATTTGAAATTTACTAACTATTTTGGATGTTTTTCTACATTTTCATATATATTGTATTCTGTGCTGTAATTGAAATCAAAGTGTATATTATTTTTTATTACAAATATTTGCACTGTAACAATGATAAACGCAAGAAATAGTGTTTTTCAATTCACCTCATACAAGTACTGTAGTGCAATCTCTTTGTCCTGGAAGTGCAACTTACAAATGTAGATTTTTTTTTGTTACATAACTTCACTCTAAAACAAAACAATGTAAAATTTCTGAGCCTACAAGTCCACTCAGTCCTATTTCTTGTTCAGCCAATCACTAAGACAAACAAGTATGCTTACATTTACAGGCGATAATGCTGCCCTCTTCTTATTTACAATGTCACCAGAAAGTGAGAACAGGCATTTGCATTGCACTTTTGTAGCTGGCATTGCAAGGTATTTACATGCCAGATATGCTAAACATTCGTATGCCCCTTCATGCTTCGGACACCATTCCACAGGACATGTTTCCATGCTGATGACGCTCTTTAAAAAATAATACGTTAATTAAATTTGTGACTGAACTCCTTGGGGGAGAATTGTATGTCCCCTGCTCTGTTTTACCTGCATTCTGCCATATATTTCATGCTATAGCAGTCTTGGATGATGACCCAGCACGTTATTCATTTTAAGAACACTTTCACTGCAGATTTCACAAAAAGCAAAGAAGGTACCAATGTGATATTTCTAAAGAAAGCTACAGCACTCGACCCAAGGTTTAAGAATCTGGAGTCCCTTCCAAAATCTGAGAGGGACGAGGTGTGGAGCATGCTTTCAGAAGTCTTAAAAGAGCAACACTCTGATGCGGAAACTACAGAACCCGAACCACCAAAAAAGAAAAATCAACCTTCTGCTGGTGGCATCTGACTCAGATAATGAAAAGGAACATGTGTCAGTCCACACCACTTTGGATTGTTATCGAGCAGAACCCATCATCAGAATGGACGCATGTCCCCTGGAATGGTGGTTGAAGAATGAAGGGGCATACAAATGTTTAGCATATCTGGCATGTAAATACCTTGCAATGCCAGCTACAAAAGTGCCATGCAAATGCTTGTTCACACTTTCTGGTGACGTAAACAAGAAGCGGGCAGCATTATCTCCTACAAATGTAACTACACTTGTTTGTCTGAGCGATTGGCTGAACAAGAAGTAGGACTGAGTGGACTTGCAGGCTCTAAAATTTTACATTGTTTTATTTTTGAATGCAGTTTTTTTGTATATAATTCTACATTTGTAAGTTCAACTTTCATGATGAAGAGATTGTACTACAGTACTGGTATTAGATGAATTGAAAAATACTATTTGTTTTGTTTTTTTACTATGTAAATACCTGTAATCAAAAAAAAATATAAAGTGAGCACTGTACACTTTGTATTCTGTGTTGTAATTGAAATTAATATATTTGAATATGTAGAAAACATCCTAAATATTAAAATAAATGGTATTCTATTATTGTTTAACAGCACGATTAATCGCACAATTAATTTTTTTAATCGCTTGACAGCCCTTGTATTTTTGTTCTGTTCATATTTAGGGTCTCTTATCTGTATCCTACTCAGCAAGTCCCCAGAAATAATCCTGCTGCTATTGAAGCCAATGGTAATTCTCCTATTCATTTTGATGGGACCAGGATCAAGCTTTAAATCATATTAATTATTATTAAAGAAAGTTCTAAGTAACCAGAACTAGAACTACAGATTAGCTACATGACTAGAAATGGTTTTAATAGAAATTACTGGGTAATAGAAACAAATTACAGTGTGAAAAATTACTATGAAGTATGTCACCTAAGTTATTTTTCAATGTTAGCTAACTTGTTTAATACCACCGGAAGATATAATTATATTAAGACAATTAATTTGAAAAAGCTGATGTCTAAGAATGCTTGAATGATCAGTATTTAATACTCTCTGCTTGTCTCTATCTATTATTCCATTGATGTCCTCTGGATATTTTTGATGATTCAAGCATTTAACATCTTCACCCCTAATAATGTGTTTTATAATAATTGTACCCTTCTAAGAAGTATTTTCTCCTCTCAGTGACAGCATATATTATAGTTCGCATTAACCCTCTCCCCTTGCCCCCAAGAGGAGTATACACACTAACGATGTGCTTAACTTTATGTTTGAATAATCCCATTAAAATCAATGGATTACTTGTTTGTTTATAGTTAGGCCTTAATCCTACAAACACTCAAATGTTTAAAAGTGAATTAAGGTGCCTGCTGGTCATATTATAATATTAATTGCACTTATATAACATTTGCATAAC
Source organism: Emys orbicularis (assembly GCF_028017835.1). NCBI lineage: Eukaryota > Metazoa > Chordata > Testudines > Emydidae > Emys > Emys orbicularis. The sequence goes on from NC_088685.1 coordinate 34,150,171, forward strand.
ATCACTAAGATATGGCCTTTCCTATCTATCCATACAGCTAAAACCCATCCAAGCTTTCATCATCTCTTGGTTGGATTACTGCAACATCCTTCCCTCTGGCCTTGACAAATGCCATTTTGTCTCACTTTCAAGGCCCTTCATACCCAATTCCCATTCTACCGATCATCTCTCATTCACTATCGAGCTATAGGCTCATGATGCCAGACTCTACTGCCCACTTGTTAAATTTTCAAACACCTTCATGCTTTCTCCCATGCTGCCCACATATTCAGTAGGGGCTCTTTGTAAACATCCGCAAAGCTAGGTCTATGATGTCCATCTGTTTGCATTTGGAGAGGAAGATAATGTCTGTCTGTATCTGTGCAAGTTTTTTGTTGAGGTTGATGGATTTCCACTCCATACGGCTAAATTTAGTGCCTTGCATGGTGTCAAGTTGCCAGGCAACTCTCCAAGACCACATTCTACAGGCCACTATCCTCTGATCCCACTGAGGAATACCAAAAGAAACTACACCATCTGCTCAAGAAATTCCCAGCTACAGTACGGGAACAAATCTACATGGACACACCCCCAGAACCCCGACCAGGGGTATTCTATCTGCTACCCAAGATCCATAAACCCGGAAACCCTGGACGCCCCATCATCTCAGGCATTGGCACTCTTACAGCAGGATTATCTGGCTATTTGGACTCTCTCCTCAGACCCTACGCTACCAGCACTCCCAGCTATCTTCGAGACACCACCGACTTCCTGAGGAAACTACAATGCATTGGTGTTCTTCCTGAAAACACCATCCTGGTCACCATGGATGTAGAAGCACTTTACACCAATATTCCACATGAGGATAGACTACAAGCTGTCAGGAACAGTATCCCTGATGAGGCCACAGCACGCCTGGTGGCTGAGCTTTGTGACTTTGTCCTCACCCACAACCACTTCAGATTTGGGGACAACTTATACCTTCAAGTCAGTGGCACTGCTATGGGTACCCGCATGGCCCCACAGTATGCCAACATTTTTATGGCTGACTTAGAACAACGCTTCCTCAGCTCTCGTCCCCTAGTGCCCCTCCTCTACTTGCGCTACATTGATGACATCTTCATCATATGGACCCACGGAAAGGAGGCCCTTGAAGAATTCCACCTGGACTTCAACAATTTCCACCCCACCATCAACCTCAGCCTGGACCAGTCCACACAAGAGATCCACTTCCTGGACACTACAGTGCAAATAAGTGATGGTCACATAAACACCACCCTATACCGGAAACCTACTGACCGCTATACGTACCTACATGCCTCCGGCTTCCATCCAAGACACATCACACGATCCATTGTCTACAGCCAAGCCCTAAGATACAACCGAATTTGCTCCAACCCCTCAGACAGAGACAAACACCTACAAGATCTTTACCAAGCATTTGTAAAACTACAATACCCACCTGGGGAAGTGAGGAAACAGATTGACAGAGCAAGACGGGTACCCAGAAATCACCTACTACAGGACAGGCCCAACAAGGACAATAACAGAACACCACTGGCCATCACATACAGCCCCCAGCTAAAACCTCTCCAGCGCATTATCCACGATCTACAACCTATCCTGGAAAATGATCCTTCACTCTCACAGACCTTGGGAGGCAGGCCAGTCCTCGCTTACAGACAACCCTCCAACCTGAAGCAAATACTCACCAGCAGCTGCACACCACACCACAGAAACACCAACCCAGGAACCAATCCCTGTAGCAAACCTCGTTGCCTACTCTGTCCCCATATCTACTCTGGCGACACCATCAGAGGACCCAACCACATCAGCCACACCATCAAGGGCTCATTCACCTGCACATCCACTAATGTTATATATGCCATCATGTGCCAGCAATGCCCCTCTGCCATGTACATTGGCCAAACCGGATAGTCCCTCCGCAAAAGAATAAATGGACACAAATCGGACATCAGGAATGGTAACATACATAAGCCAGTAAGTGAACACTTCAATCTCCCTGGTCATTCTATTACAGATTTAAAAGTCACTATCATTGAACAAAAAAACTTCAGAAACAGACTTCAAAGAGAAACAGCAGAACTAAAATTCATTTGCAAATTTAACACCATTAATCTGGGCTTGAATAGGGACTGGGAGTGGCTGGCTCATTACAGAAGCAGCTTTTCCTCTCCTGGAATTGACACCTCCTCATCCATTATTGGGAGTGGACTACATCCACCCTGATTGAATTGGCCCTGTCAACACTGGTTCTCCACTTGCGAAGTAACTCCCTGCTCTCCATGTGTCAGTATATAATGCCTGCATCTGTAACTTTCACTCTATGCATCCGAAGAAGTGAGGTTTTTACCCCCGAAAGCTTATGCCCAAATAAATCTGTTAGTCTTTAAGGTGCCACCAGACTCCTTGTTGTTTTTGTAGATACAGACTAACACGGCTACCCCCTGATACTTGACACTATAAATATCCGTTCATGCGCCTATTGAAGTCTCCAATTGACTTCAATGTGAGCAGGAGCAAGCCCTAAGCTTTGTAATACCTACAAAGTAGGTAAGGAAGCTGTATTCATTTTAGAGACTGACTTGTTCAAGGTCACACCATGAATAGGAAGCAGAGCTGTGAATAGAACCCAGCAGTCCTGACTGAGTGCCTTCCCTTAACCACAAGACTATATTTCCATGGAAGTAAGTGAAACTTAACATTAGGGCCACAAAATAAACCAGAAAGAAGCAGCTGCTCAGAAAGACATACACTAGCACTGTTCCAGTATGTGACTTTTTCCATCGCTCCAAAAATAGCAAACAAAACTGGCTGGCCTTCTTGGGATACTCTTCTCAACTGGCTACAATTGTCCTTTAAGTAGCACTCACAGTGAGGGTGCTGTATGTTCCTTTCTCTCTGAAATCTATTTTATTTATTGGCTTTTTCACTTCTCTCTTTTAAACTTGCAAACATGTTTTTATGGTTCATTTTGAGAGTTGGGAAGAGCTTGTGTATGTGTGTTGTGTAGGGGAAGATATTAGAATCCAGTATTAGAAGAGTCTCTAGTAAAGGTATCTGGCTGCTTTTTAAAAAGAAACTCTTAATGGAACTAATCCACTGATTAAGCTTTGTAATTTCATAGTGGCCTTCTCCTCTTCCTCAGGCTGGAGTGGTTAAATTGTAGCATTAATTACGGCCGCTGCTGGTGGTGATGATGGTGAGGTGGCAATTAATTATTTTTTTAAAATCCCATGAATCATGTTTATAATGGAATAATGTTTTATTCAGTCTAGGGGACTACTTCAGGGCATTGGCAATGAAAGAGGAAAACAGAATACTTTAAGGATAATTTAAAAGGTTAAAATGTAGAAATAGCTTTGAGAGAGCATGCTGGAAGCTCTGTTGTGCTACTCCATGCAAAGTTAACAACACAATTTGAATATGTACGTTTAACTCAAGAAATCTCAAGATAGAAATCTAGAAAGAGTAAGTGTGGTCTCATGATTGGGGATTCACATATTATTTAGGTTCCTATTCCCAGCCCTAGCACTCACTTGCTACGTAACGCTCTCTGTGCTTCAGTTTCCTAATCTTTAAAACAGACAATATTACTTTGAGCAGGTGCCTGTCCCACCCTGCTCTACAACATAGTCCAACCAATATAACTCACTCTTTCTTGAACTTTTGCTTTATTAACAATAAAATTCATTACAATTAAATAAAACAGTAGAGGTAAGGTAAAGGTCAGCTCAGACATTCTACGCAGTCCTCATACGTTTCCTACCTCTCAATTTAGTCACTCTTAATACACACCTCAAACACTCCTAGCCCCAGAGTGTCGCTCCCACCTTCTTTAATCCTAGGTGGGGTAATGAGTCAACTGCTTTGGCAAATAAGCAAAAATCATTTAACTATTTCACTAGAGAATATGCCACTAGAGAATATGACATGGTATCAGGAAACATCTTCATACTGAGACTGTCCCCAACTGAAAAGTTTCTGATCTGGTGTTAGAAAATTGATATATTATGTAGGCAGTGGCAGATTAGCCACTGGGCCAACGGGGCCTGTGCCCAGGGGCCCTGGCCAATTGTGGTGCCCCCGTGCCCTGACCCGTTCCGCCCAGCACTCCTGCTGGGGGGCAGTGGGTCAGGGCGCAGGGGCTTGCTCCGCTCCGCCCGGCGCTCCTACTGGGGAGCAGGGTCGGGGTGCAGGAGCTTGCCCCGCTCCACCCATCCAGTGCTCCTGCCAGGGAGTGGGGGAAGCCCCCGCTCCCCAGCAGGAGCACTGGGGTGGGTACAGGGAGACTGCAGACAGAAGGGGTGAGGAGGGGTTCCCACTTGCTCTAGCCCTGGGTCCCACAAAACTGTAATCCACCTCTGCATACAGGACTCAAATTCCTGTTACTGTGGTGTTAAGGAAGTGTCCTGATTTACTGCAATGAAATGAAGATAGAACAAATTCCTGTTTAGAATCCTGCTGACTGCAGCCAGTCAGACCCAAACAGTTTATGGGAGGCCTGCTGCAGAATAGAGCTCCACACAGGCACAGGAGTCCATCAACATGCTATCAGTTGCAGAATCCAGGTCTTAACGTATTTCAGCATTATGGATACAAAACCAAATACCCACTATAGAAATATGGTTGAATAAAATAATTAAAAGAGAAATTGTGCCTAATGGGAAAATAGATCAATGGTTCATCTAATTCAGTATCCTCTCTCAAATGGTGGTTAAGATGTTTCAAAGAAAGGTGCAAGTAACCTTATAATGGTTAATCACATAATAACCAATCCAGGAGGGAAATTTCTCCCAAATCTCATTGTTAGTGTTTGTCTTATTAATACTAATTATTAAGCCCTGGAGAATAAGGATTTATATCCCTTATAACTGTATATCCTGTATAATGTAATTATGTTCTTATTATTCATATACATGTCTAACTCTTTTCTTTCAATCTTGTTAAGCTCTGACTTCTATCTTGTGGCAGTGGGCTCCACAGATTAATTACATATTGTGTAAAAAAAAAAAATACGGTTTTACATTTCCTTACTTAATTTCATTGGGTGTGCCCTTAAACTATTTTTGAGAGAAAAGATATCCAGTAACTCTTTACTAACTTTTCCCACAGCAATAATTATATAACTCCCTCACAGTTAAAATCAAAACAGGAAATATAGTCCAAGGCAATGTTGCTATAGGAGCTTTAATTTTTACATTTCATTATTTTAGAAAAACTCCCTTTGTAACCATAATATGGTATTGCCATAATTTTAAAAATGTTAGTGCAAAATAAAGCAAAACCCACACACAGTTAAATAAAATAATAATGAAGAGGTAAGGTGTCAGAGTGGTTTGCTCACTACAACTATGCATGTGGAATGTTACGCACTGGAGTTGAATGTGGAGGGTGGAGTTGATTGTCATTACGAATTGTTTTTGTTGTAGGCAGATACAGAGATTTAATTTTTTTTTTAGGAAAAAATGAAGCTGCTGTCAATTTAGAGTGAGAGATGGAATGATGCCAACTGACTCATGCTATTTAACCTTTCAATGGACCATTTAGAATGCTCTTCTCTTATTATACTATTTAGAAACAAGCAGATAAAGAATTCCAGATAAAGAGAGCATTATGAACATTAATAAGGAAAATGGTGGAGGATATACTGAGCCAAATTCTGTTCTCATACACTGTGTATGTGCAGAAACTCACATTTAATGCAGTACTTGCAGAAAAAAAAGTCTCATAATGATAATTTAATTGAACTGCCAGGACAAAAGTTTAACTTGTCTTTATGTATAAATTAGTACATTTGCTGACTTATCAAACTGCATCCTCTTCTTTCTTAAATAGGTTTTTTTTTTTTTTGTATACTGTACATCTAGAGACAGAAAAGACTTATTGGATCACTGGGGCCAGAATAACAAGCTACTTTAGCACATGTCTAGCTTTAAGCACAAGTAGTCCCATTGACTTCAATGGAATGTCTGCCTGAGTCTATATGCAGCCTGAAACTCTCAGAGGTGTGCACTCTCCTATTCATCTTAGGCTTTGTCTAAACACAAATGTTGTAGTGCTTTAACTATACTTGTATAGCTTTAACTATATATATAAGTATAGCTTTAACTATACTATACTTGTATAGTTAAAGCGTTAACCACATGCCTCCCTAGGTATGTATGTAGTTATACAAGTTTAAATGTGTTTAGACTGGTATAACATTCTCATAAGGGAAGGGGAATATGCTATACCCGCGTTTCTCAAACTGGGGTCCCCGATGGTGCCCCAGGGGGTCCACCGGCCCCACTGATCAACTCCTCCCACTCCCTCCCAGCACTTTCTGCATGTTAAAAGTCTCGCGGCACAGCGGGCCTAATGCAGGCTTCCTATTTGCCCCAGCTCTGCACCGCCTGGTGAAAGTGAGTGAGGGTGGGAGAGAGTGGCGGAGGGAGGGCGGATGGAGTGAGTGGGGGCAGGGCCTCAGAGAAGGGGCGGGGCCTTGGGAAGGGGGGCAAGGCAAGGGCTGAGCAGGGGGGACTTGGGGGTCCCTGAAAATTTTAAAAACAAAATGGGGGTCCTCGGGTTGCTAAAGTTTGAGAACCGCTGAGCTATACCATTATAAGGACATTTATACCAGTATTACTGTGTCCACAATAGGAGTTGTACTGGTACAACTGTATCAGTAAAAATCATGTCTAACTGCCCTAATTATCCTAGCACAAAAACTGTGTGTAGGCCAGGCTTAAATGTGCTGCTAGCCCACTACTCTTGGGGGCAGGGGATTATGACACCACCCCGGCAGAGGACTCCATCTGTGTGAGTGCCTTGTTTCCACCGCAACATGGCTATATTTGTGTGGTGTTGGCAAGGGACCCTATGCATGAAGTCCTCTAATCAGGTTTGTGGGGGCTAGTCCTCCTTTGTGAGATAGACCTCAGGTTGTCTGTGTAGCCTGATTTAGGGTGTAGTGATAATATTAATTTGGATAATATGGGAATTTAATTTAATTTAATTTTTATTTGATTTAATATTAATCATCATCATCATCATCATCAATATTAATTAGTATGGGTCTTAGGCTCGCCAATCTGTTTGATCAGAAGATAAAAGTTCTTGTCCTGAATCAGGCTCCACAGAATTTACAAAGAACCCTCGGGGGTATGACAGGAAGCTCACACTGAGACAGATATAGTCTTAAGGACTTTTTATTAAAATCAATAATAGTAAGTAAATGGTAAAATACCCAGAGTTACAAAGTTACAATTGCATTACTGCTATTCAAAAGATACATATGATAATATAGTATTATATGCAACAAAGATTTGGTTAATATACTCACACCCTTCCTTGATAACCTGGTGGTAAGAGACACAGGAACAGCCTTGTAGTTCAGGTTTCTTAATTTTTGAGTGAGGGATGCAGTGCTTAGAAGAAACTAATGCTACGAGCTATTAAAAGTGAACTTAGGGTTTACATGACTAACTTAAACTTAAAATCAAAACCTAACAAACAAACCAAGAACAAAGCTTAGGGAAACCAAGCTTAGCATAGTTCCCTTGAAACCTAAAGTTTAAGAAGAACAAGTACAGCCTACTAATAGTAGCAGTCATCGTAGATAGAGTGGAGGAAGTAAGTAAGTGAGAATGGAGATGGAGTAAAGTGAGAACTGGAGTATTCTAATGAGATGGGTCATCTCTTTTATAGGGCAAATGCTGGAAATCCTTCCTCTTATGCCCAAATTTCATTCCTCACCCACAGAAATGCTAGGGCACACCCACCCCACAGGCCAATATGTATGTGCGTATTGATGACAGGTACGTACGCACATCAGTCTCTTGTGGTGTACTTGTTAAGTCCGTGGGCACAACATTGAAAAAACCCCTATCCATTCTCCATTAGTCTAAATAAAAGGTCATGGACAAAGGCGTAAGTACTCCATCTATTTGGGTATAGGATAAACAAGACAAAGGTCAGCTTTGCTTTCTGAGTAAAAAGTCTCAATATAGATATGCTAACTTTGCCTAAGCTTAACATACAGGATATGGCCTTTAGGTTTCTTGCATTACAGCCAAACTTACTTTAATATAAATCTATAAACCAAATACTTAAACTATAAGAAAAGATATATATATGCAAGCAAGCAGGTTAGTCCTATAGGCTACATCTGAAGATGGAGTGATGGATCAGCCTGCTCAAAGAGTGGTGATGGTGTTGGAACCCCACCACACAGCTCATATGTGGGTGGCTCCTGTCACTACCACCCCAATCTGGAGTGGTGCCACAGTGCTAGGGGCAAGACTTACGGGGGGCCTCCTTGGGGAGGTTTGCCTAGGGGCACAGACAGCCTTAATTCAAAGTCCTCCTGCCTCCAGATGGCAAGAGGATGGGCATGGTAGTCCATGCCACGTTGAGGCAGGAGGATTTTGAAGCAGCCACATCTAAAAGGTCAGAAGTGATGAAGGGAACAGCTACTTCCCAGCCCTTCTGCTCCAAGATAGCAAGGACAGGGGTGATAGTGACACATTCATTAATTAAATAATATGAAGAACATTCATATTTGCCTCTAGTGAAAGACATTACACTAAGTAAGTAGTGTCTTTGCAGCACTATTTATTACTATTTTACAATCCCATAAGTGCACATACTTAATAAATATTACAGTTTCAGATTCCATATGCTATCCACCATCTTATATTTTATGTCATAAAGCATTTTAGGATATATTCTGTAAAAAACTCTACAAAATATTTTTAAGTAATAGTTTGATGTTGTTAGTGTCAAATTTGATTTGCTCAAGGGCTTCTTGTCATGCAATAATTCCTATATAGTCTCATTTAAAATGTTTTATTCTGATGATGAACCTAACATCTCTATTGTTTATGAGCTGTCTGTCTCTAAGGTCTGTTTTCCTAGCTGGAAGGTTGGTGAGCTTTTGTGAATGATTCTTTTGTGTAAGTGCGTCTTGATTTTATTAGAGAGACAAGGTGGGTGACGTGATATCTTTTATTGGACAAAATTCTCTCTCTAATAGAAGGCAGTTGCAACCTTAATTATGGAGAGGCTACCACCTGTCCATAATAAAATAGACAAACCAGTAAGGCTGGACAAGGAGCCCAATAATTTAAACTCCAAAAAACACAGGTTTCCATTATGTGAGCTAAAGGAAGATCTCTGTTAGCTGTTGAAGGATGCTTATGTTCTTTCTAAAAAGCAAACAGAAAATAGAGGCCAAGGTTAGGCTTATACATACATCTCAACTTGATTCTGCTACCACAGAAGACTGGCAAACAATTTCTATTGGAATCCGTGGGAGAAGGTTTGGGCCCCAAACTGTCCATGACAAAAACCAACTCTAATTACAACCTATATTATCTCAGAAATAGCCGGCACTCACATTTTGAAGGAGACTTTATTATATGGAATGTTTCAAGGGGGGATAGTAACAAGTAGCTTTTGAGCTAGACAGTGAAAAAGACATCAGACAAAAGTCAACATTTCAAATCAGGATATTATTTTACTACTCTATAACTCAGTTTGCAAAGTCTGAAGAAAATTAAAAACCTTTTTCTTTACTTCACAGCAGATCTGACAATTTCCAGGCCAAATTAATTTTCAAAACCAAAAGCTATAATGGGACTAAGTTAGGACTTTATAATGAAGACCTGCAACCACCTTTCTATATTAATCTATATAGCTACTTTTGAGAGGATTTTTTCCCTCCTCTTTATGCACTAGGCCCCCTCAAACTATATTATTAAAATTAGGGCTGTCATTTAATCGCAGTTAACTCATGTGATTAACTCAAAAAAATTAATCGCAATTAATCACACTGTTAAGCAACAGAATACCAATTGAAATTTATTAAATATTTTGGATGTTTTTCTACATTTTCAAATATATTTATATCAATTACAACACAGAATAGTCCTCAGTGCTCACTTTATATTATTCTTTTTTATTACAAATATTTGCCCTGTAAAAATGATAAAAAATATTATTTTTCAATTCACCTCATACAAGTACAGTAGTGCAATCTCTTTACCTAAATATCTTGTGACACCGGCTACAACAGTGCCATGAGAACGCCTGTTCTCACTTTCAGGTGACATTGTAAACAAGAAGCGGGCAGCATTATCTGCTGCAAATTGTAACCAAACTTGTTTGTCTGAGCGATTGGCTAAAGTAGAACTGAGTGGACGTGTAGGCTCTAAAGTTTTACATTGTTTCATTTTTTAAATGCAGGTTTTTTTTGTACATAATTCTACATTTTTAAGTTCAACTTTCATGATAAAGAGATTGCACTACAGTACTTCTATTAGGTGAATTGAAAAATACTATTTCTTTTGTTTTTTTACAGTGCAAATATTTGTAATAAAAAATAAATATAATGAGAGCACTTGACCTAATTAAAATATGTACATGTAATATAAACAGAGGAACAGGATGTGTATATGATGGATGTCATAATCTTCCACTGTTGTAACCCTGGTCTTAGTCTTCACCATATCCTTTCCTTGTCATCCCATCCTGTCAAATTTAAGGATTGTTCCTGCACAGTGATGAGCATCCTTCAACTGTCACTGAACTAAATGCAGTTTTCAGGAAGCACTCAAAACCTTGGATTGGGCCCACAGGGTGATTGTAATCTCTTTAGGGTTGGGACTTGCCTTTATATTTTTCTGTAAAATGCCAATGAACACCTATGGCATGGTAGAAAGTTAAATAATAATAGAAGCACTTTGGCAGAGGTTTGTGTTATACGGAGTTATTTTCCTGGGATGAATCGATCAGCATAAATCTCTCTATGCAGACACACCTTTTCTTCAAAGAGGGCCTTTAGTGCACAGATCTTTTTCCTAACTGGATATGTAACTGTTTTAAACAATTTAAAAAATATACCCTTTCCCCCAATTTGAGTGTGAACTGAATGCTTGTGGAATCGATTGAAAGCAAAAGCCAAATTTCCCAGGCTTATAACTGACCACATCAGTCCGCTCTTCTCCTGAGTACAATGGTTCCCCCTTGTCCCCTAAATCAAATGCACAATTTGTTTATGTCTTTAAGTCCCTTCAAGATTTAGCCTTGCCCTACCTGCTTGCTCTATTGATTTGTTGTGATGTCAACTGCCACCTTTGCTCTACCAAGATTCTCAGCTTCTCCCTCAGATACCTTGGTGTCTTCCTCCCGCCCCCCCCACCAGGAAACTCCTCAAAAACATCCTAAAGCTATCGTCTTTCAAATCCCACCTAAGACTAATTTCTGCTGTGATATCTGCAAAAACCCTGTCCATTGACAATGGGTAGACAACTAGAAAATTGTTACTTCTCTTTCTCATTCAAAATGTGCTTGTTTCGCTGTAAACCTTGTCTGCCACTCACACCTGCTGTGTCTTATTATGAACCTAGAATGTAAGTTATTTGGGGAAGGGATTATCTTTTTACTTCACGTAAACAGAACAACCAGTTTCCCTGGTTAGGTGCAAGGCACTATTGTTTTGAGACTTGTAATACACATTCCTGTAACTCCTGTCATAAGATGCCAGCCCAATTTGGTACTGAAACATACTTTTCATACTTTCTGAGAACAGATAGAGCACATATACTGACAGAAGAGTATCAAAGGGGTAGCCGTGTTAGTCTGGATCTGTAAAAAGCAACAGAGAGTCCTGTGGCACCTTTAAGACTAACAGATGTATTGGAGCATAAGCTTTCGTGGGTGAATGCCCACTTCGTCGGATGCATGTGATGGAAATTTCCAGGGGCAAGTATAAATTTATACCTGCCCCTGGAAATTTCCATTACATGCATCCGACGAAGTGGGCATTCACCCACGAAAGCTTATGCTCCAATACATCTGTTAGTCTTAAAGGTACCACAGGACTCTCTGACAGAAGAGTATAAATTAAATTTTTATATTAAAATGACAGGCTATTAAGATACCTCTAAAAATGGCACTTTTTGTTGTGGCATGGTGAGTTTTCTTAAAGACAATTTGAGAATAAGAAATAAGGGCTACATTCATTGGGTAAATTATTTGCTATGAATAGTTTATGCATCATGTAATAACTATCAACACCTCTGTAAATTTACATGTACTAGAATAACAACTAATTGAGTCATTGTCTAGTGGCAGAGTTAGCGAAAGCTGTCTCTAAAGCAGTCCTTCTGAAACTTTACCCCAAAATCTCTAACTAAAGATTTCTAAAGAGTTGTGCTTTAAATAGCTGGATCCCAGTAAAAAATAGAAACTAATGTCTCAATCCTGTAGACACTTACACCTTTGCTCCCTTTGACTTTAATGGGATTATTCACTGTATAAAGTTTAGGTGGGATTAGAATTTAGGTGTTCTTGGCTTCCAAACCCGTATGCATTTCTGTAAACCACACTGCATCTGCCTCACACTTTGTGTAACTTCTTTTTCAAAGTTCAGAATTTTTATCATCACTAATTTATAGCAATAATAAGCAGTGACACCAGACCAAGTTTGTGTGACAAAGGTACATTTGGGTCTACGAGTGATTGTACTTTGTTATCAGATACAGTTGAAAGCTATGAGTTTAACACCAAATGAATTTCTCAATAGAATCTGCCTTAGGCTGCAGAAAGAATTAAAATATGAATGCAAAAAGCAGGTAGGCATGTTGGGTCAATTCATCTCTGGTATAACTCCAATAAAATTCATGGAGGGTTAGCAGTAGGCACTTTTGTCCATATGGTATATGTGTCAGTGAATATTATGATGCTTAAACAGTCTCATTACTTGTTAATACTTTTTAGAAGAATTAATCTCTGTGCAATATTATGTCATGGAGTATATTTTTGCAGTAACTATGCGTGTGGTCTGAAGTCATGTTTCCAGATATACAACCAGCAGCACAAAACACAAAGGAACATACTTAAAAGAGCAAAGTATTCTGGTACTAGCAAACTTATTATGCACCTTTTAAAAAGTCTTGTTGCTACTCTAAAAAACATTGTGTAATTTGGTTCTGAAATTAGAAACTCAGATACTATATTGATGAGTGGTATAGAAATAAATGGATTATCTTATTATGGATCAAATTATGTTCATCCTACTAATGCATGTACTCCCAAAGACTTCAAACTAACTACTTTTATGAATAAGGTAAACAGAATTATAGTATTTTTTGAATAACATGCAACCATCAGTGGCTTGCTTGATTATACATCCCAGAGGGAGAGGTAGTACTTCTGAAAATCAGGACAATCACACTTTTTTGAGTGGTGCTCTTTCATTGGTCCTCACTTCTTATCTAGCTTTTACCCGTGGCTCCAAGTAGTTGCTAGTATGAAGCAGCGGCCAGATCCTGGGACACTGGTGAGCTAAACCAGGGAGAGAGTAGTCATGAGAGGAAATGCCTATTCCCAGCATACTACGTCTGCTTTGGCAGACCAGGTGAGGGATACCTCTTGGACCAACAGATGGAAAGGTATTGCAACAACATATTGTAGAATATGTAATGCCTGACAAGGCACAAAAGATATCAACAGCTATCCACTGCAGCTAATGATGTTCTCAGTCATTGTGACCTTTTATGTCACTGGCCTTCGACTCCAGCAGGCAAGAGAGTGAGATTGCCTTTGTGCAATGGTGGTCTTACTTAAAACAAACCCCTCACACACAGGCATTCATGCATCATTAAGAAAGTCCTGCAGCGATGAGCAAGTGGTGTAGATCAGGGTTCTCAACCTTTTTCTTTCTGAGGCCCCCACAACATGCTATAAAAACTCCACGGCCCACTTGTGCCACAACAACTGGTTTTCTGCATATAAAAGCCAGGGCTGGCATTAGGTAGTAGCAAGCAGGGCAACTGCCTGGGGCCCCATGCCACAGGGCTCCAGGCTTCAGCTCCATGCGGTAGGACTTGGGCTTTCTGCCAGGGACTCTAGTGAGTCTAAAACTGGCCCTGCTTGGAGGACCCCTTGAAACCTGCTCATGGCCCCCCAGGTGGCCCTGGACCCCTGGTTGAGAGCCACTAGTGTAGATGAACACTGGGAGTCACACTCACAAACCTGCATATAAGTAACCTGGGACTCTGTTTGCTCATCTTTGAATCATGGGCAGCAAGGATGTCTAACAACACCCCAGGTGACTGAGTAGCTCTTTTTTCAACATTTCTAGAAAGGAAAGGGGCTAGAAAAGGTGCCCTAAATATTGCCAATTTTAATTGGACCTATTCACCATGACTAACGTGCAGTCAGGGGGTGACATCATCAGCTAATGGTTTTCAGTGGCAACTAGAGTAAGGCAAAAGGTGTGTTACGCCCCACAATTGTTTGCACTGGTCATTGACTATGTCATGAGGAAAGTAATTGCAGAAGGCAACTGAGGAATTTTATGGACAAATGATGAGGCACAATTAGATGACCTCATTTTTGCTGATGATACTGTCCTGCTTAGTTCTACACATTGCTTAATGGAAAAAAAAAAAGACCAAGCTTTTGGCAGATGCAGCAAAAACAAGTTGGTTTGTTTTCAAAAAGGGAAAGACAAAATATATGGCTATCAATGTCCCAAATGCAACCACCAGAGTAGATGGAGAAATACTAGAAGAATGAAGTCATGTTATCTATCTAAGGAATGATATGTGCAATGATGGTGACACCATACTAGATGTCAAGCAACAAATATCAAAAGCAGCAAACAACTTTTATAAACTTGAAAAAAGATTTAGAAAAGTAGCATGATTGGCACCGATACAAATATATGAATTTTAAACATCAGCATCATGTCTGTACTCCTTTATGGAGCAGAGTCATGTAAACCTACAACAGAAATTGATAAGAAGATCAACTCATTCCAAAGTACATGCCTGAAGAAGATCTTCAGAGTCCATTGGAAAAGGGTTTCTTGCAACATGAGAAATTCTAAGTAGAGCAAACGAATCCCAAGTAACAAACATGGTAAGAAGAAGATAAACACATTTAGGACATGATACCAACATGACTTCCACATCAAGTGATAACATGGACATCACCTGAGAAAACAAAAAGAGGGCAACTTAGAGAAACATTATGCAGAACAATAGAGAAAGAAGCTAAATCCATCAACATGACACACAGAAGCCTGAACAGACCAGCACAAGACTGAAATAAATGGTGGAAACTATGGATGCCCAATGCAGGAGGATAAATAAAAGAAGAGTTCATTGCAATTTGTGGATCATTTACACTGTGGTCGTTCTATAAGAAAAACAAAAGCTCTCACTGTGGGCAACTTGGAACATACAGATCCTAATGGACTGAGAGAACACATCAAGACTGAAAGATGTATACTGCATTAACTGCAAGGGAACTTGCTAGATATAGCATTGACCTAGCTGCCATCAGCAAACCAGACTTTCAAAGGCTCCATAAAAGAATTAAGAGATGGCTATACATTCATTTGGAAAAGGAAAACAGCAGAGGAAGACGGAATATATAGCATTGGTTTTGCCATTAAACGCAGCCTCCTGAAATCACTGAAAGTCTTATCTATGGCTAAAAATGAATGCCTAATGACTCTGACTTCCCACTGGAAATTTATACTTTGTGATTCTTATCAGTGCTTATGCTCCAACCATGAACAGCACAGAAGAAATAAAAGAAGAGCTGTATTCTGATTTAGATGACATAATCAAATCTATACCCAGTGAAGACATGCTTCTAACAGACTTTAATGCCAGTGTTGGAAAAGACAGTGAAGCTTGGAGCGGTGTAATAAAGAACAATGGAATCAGGCATCTGAACGCAATGGTTTCCTTTTACTCAGCAAGTGTGCTGACCACGAGCTCGTTATTATGAACACAAATATTTGTCAGGCAAGTTGACAAATATAAAACGTTGTGGATGGATCCAAGATCAAAGCACTGGCACGTGATTGACTGTCATCCTATGGCCAAGGGACATCAACAGTATCAAAGCAACGTGAAGATCAGATTGCTGGATCAACCATAGGATGGATCAGAACCATTTTCAGTCTACATGTTGCTGCCCCAACAAAACAATGCTGAACAGATTAAATCAAAATTAAGCATAGCAAAATTGAAAGGTCTGTTTCAATCAAGAAAAAACTGAGGTAAAACTTAGAGGAAAAATTTGGTTGTACTGTATCATTATCCAGTTACTCACTTGAAAAGTGGAATATATTCAAGTTGGCCATCAGTCAAGCCTTAAAACAGGGGTGGGGAACCTTTTTTCTATCAGGGGCCATTGATCCACAGAAAAAAATCAGGCAGGGACCACACACAGCCCTGCGGGGGTGGCGGGGGTGGGCACAGAGGCTCGAGGCTTCCTCTAGGCTCTGGGGTGTGGCTGGGGATGAGGGGTTTGGGGTGCAGCAGGAGGCTCCGGGCTGGGGCCAAGGGGTATGAAGTGTGGGAGCAGGCTCAGGGCTGTGGCAGGGGGTTGAGTGCGGGAGCGGGTGTGAGTTCCGCAAGGGAGTTAGGGTGCGGGAGGGGGTTCTGACCTGGGCAGGGGGCTGGGGTGCGGGAGGGGGTTCGGGATCTGGCTGAGCAGCGCTTACCTAAGGCGGCTCCCAGTCGATGGTGCAGCAGGGCTAAGGCAGGCTCCCTGCCTGCCCTGGCTCTGCGCTGCTCCTGGAAGCGGCCGGCATGTCCAGCCCCTAGGTGGAGGAGCCAGGTGGCTCTGTTGGTGTGTGCTACCTGTGGCCGCAGGCGCCACCCCCGCAGTTCCCATTGGCCACGGTTTCTGGCCAATGGGAGCGTGGAGCTGGCACTTGGGGTGGGGGCACCACACGGAGCTTCCCTGGTCACCCTCCACCTAAGGGCTGCAGGGACATGCCGGCGAGCTGGAGCTTGCGACTCCCGCCCGGCGGGGGGTTGCCAAGGCTTGGGGCTTTCGGCCCACAGTGTGAAGACTTGCCGCGGGCCGGATGAAATGAAGCAGTGGGCCAGATCTGTCCCGCGGGCCGGAAGTTCCCCAGCCCTGCCTTAGAAGAAACTCTGAGCAAAAATCAGAGACAGCACCAGGATTGGTTTGATGAAAATGATGATGAAAAGAAAGCATTATGCCAATACTAAAAACAAAGTTGTTTTATGATTCCCTGAAGGCCATTTATGGCCTATCGAAATTGAGACCAGCTCCACTAAAGAGTTTAGAAGAATATTTCTTAATCAAGAACAAAAGAGGGATCTGAGAGATGGGTGCAGCACTTTACTAAGCTACTCATCTATCCCTTTACTGTCAATCCACAGTGCTAGCGGAGCTAACTCAGTACCCCATACATGAAGAAATCGCCCATTTACCTACTGCCAAGGAAGTGAAAAAAGCTATCAAACAAATTAAGTCAAGTAAATCATCAAGCAAAGATTGCATGTCCCCCAAACTGTCAACTATTTATAAGAAATTAATAAAGATAGCTTGCAAATGGAAAATTCCTCAGGATTTCACAGATGCAATCATAGTAACACTAAACAAAAGTAAAGCTAACAAATCTGATTGCGGCAATTATCGAGGTATCTCCCTGCTATCTGCAGATGGTAAAATCCTTGCTAGGATTTGCTCAATTAGCTTGCTGAAACAGTATCAGGGAAACTTCTACCCAAGACCCAATGTGGATTTAGCTCAGGATGGAGCAACAAAGACATGATTTTTGTTAAGACACGGATTCACAAAAAAATGTATTGATGAAAACATGGAATTGCATGCTATCTTCATCTAAAAAAAGCATTCAACACTGTAAGCAGAAATGGACTCTGAAAAATTCTAGAAAATTTGGCTGTCCAACCAAATTTGTTAACATCATACCTCAATTCCATGAAGATATGACTAGTCAAGTACTCTCAGATGCTGGCCATTCTAAGCCATTTCCCCCATCTAATGAGGTGAAACAAGTCTGTGTGCTGGCACCACTCCTCCTTAGTCTCTTCTTTGCAGCCATTCTGAATTATGCAACTGACAGCCTTCAAAAGGGCAGCCATACAATATACAGAACTGATGGAATTCTCTTCAGTCTCCAAAGATTTACTGCAAAGACAAAAGTCCTTGAGAAACTCATGTGCAAAGCCCTTTTTGCAATGACTGTGCTCTACTCAATCAGTGAAAGTGACCTATAGCTTATCCCTGACAGGTTCTCAGAGGTAACTAAACAGTTTGGACTCACTATCAGCCTGGAAAAAAACTCATTCCTATTCCAACTGGCACCATCAACCACTACCATTTAGTCAAACATCACCATCAAGGGTACAAAATTAAAGAATGTCAATCACTGAACAAACCTTGGTAGTACCATCTGAAGTGACCGTTCCCTGGATCAAGAAATATAAAACAGAATACAAAAGGCAGGCTTTTTAGAAGACTTCACCACAGGATAGTCGACCAGCATACCATCAAACTGTTGTTGGGATTTTGTGGTTCCCAATGAGTCAGATGCGGGGCAGAATCAAGGGACTTCGATGCGATTCAGTTCGATGCGATTCAATTCAATTCGATGCGATTCAACAAGGCTTTATTCAATGTGCACAAAGGGAGAGCCCCTGGTACAAAAATCAGGCAGAGTCCCTCCAGCAAGGAGCCCCTCCCATTGTTATTTTATAGCACATGGCACTTACTTAACAAGTTACATAACAAGTTACATAACACAAACCTTTAACCAATCAAATTTAACCTTTCCATATATGGATTTGTTCATCACATGCTTATACTTCTCCACTCCACATGTTGAGCTCACCCCCCTCCCCTTGGCCTTCTCTAGAATGTTCCTAGGGTGGTGAGCCACAGCATGCTTCCCTGCAAACCACATTTTATCCAAAATGAACACAAGCATACCCTTCACTGTCAACAAAATTGATGATATACGATACAGAAGTGATGGCATTCCTTTTATACAGGTCTGAAACATGGACAGTTTACTGCAGGCATACCAGGCAACTTGAAAAATTTCACATGTGCTGTCTTTGCTCTATTGTGAAGGCCTGTTGGGAAGATAAAGTATCAAACATGAACATCCATGAAAGAGCAAAAACAGCCACCATGGAAGAAATGATCATCAAAACTTAGCTCAGCTGAACATATCATTTTATCAGGATGGGTGATGATAGACTCCCCCAAAAAAGTCCTTTATGGTGAACTGAAACTCTGAAACCCTAGGATTGGAGACAATTTAAGATAGGCCACTAAATGGCAGATTTGGAGCTTAAGTCAAGGATCCACAAATCAAAGAATTAATGAACACCTATGATACTACTGTACAGAGTTCAGAGGTTCATTCATTGTTGTTGCTTGACTACACAGGGCACCGAAAACTCTATGGCAGCTTCACTTCACTTCCTAAGGCCTGGTCTACACTAGGAGTTTATGTCGAATTTAGCACCGTTACATCGAATTAACTCTGCACCCGTCCACACAACGAAGCTATTTAGTTCGACATAGAGGTCTCTTAAATTCGACTTCTGTACTCCTCCCCAACGAGGGGAGTAGCGCTAAATTCGACATGGCCATGTCGAATTAGGCTAGGTGTGGATGGAAATCGACGGTAATAGCTCCGGGAGCTATCCCACAGTGCACCACTCTGTTGACGCTCTGGACAGCAGTCCGAGCTCGGATGCTCTGACCAGCCACACAGGAAAAGCCCCGGGAAAATTTGAATTCCTTTTCCTGTCTGGGCAGTTTGAATCTCATTTCCTGTTTGGACATCGTGGCAAGCTCAGCAGCACTGGCAACGATGCAGAGCTCTCCAGCAGAGATGGCCATGCAATCTCAGAATAGAAAGAGGGCCCCAGCATGGACTGATCGGGAAGTCTTGGATCTGATCGCTGTGTGGGGCGATGAGTCCGTGCTTTCCGAGCTGCGATCGAAAAAACAGAATGCAAAGATCTACGAGAAGATCTCAAAAGCCATGGCAGAGAGAGGATACAGCCGGGATGCAACGCAGTGCCGCGTGAAAATCAAGGAGCTGAGACAAGGCTACCAGAAGACCAAAGAGGCAAACGGACGCTCCGGATCCCAGTCCCAGACATCCCGTTTCTACGAGGCACTGCATTCCATCCTAGGTGCGGCTGCCACCACTACCCCACCACTGACCGTGGACTCTGAGGATGGGATATTGTCGACGGCCGGTTCCTCGGACATGTTAGCGGACGGGGAAGATGAGGAAGGAGATGAGGAGGACGAGGCAGTCGACAGCGCTTACAACGCTGATTTCCCCGACAGCCAGGATCTCTTCATCACCCTTACAGAGATCCCCTACCAACCGTCCCCAGGCGTTAACCCGGACACAGAATCAGGGGAAGGATCAGTCAGTAAGTGTTTTAACCATGTAAACATTTATTTTTAACAGAACAGGAATATTAACAATATTAACAATGGGTTTTTCATGATTAGTTTGCCCTAGGCGCTTAACGTTTCAGTCCTTGGCAGTGCAACTACTGAAAAAAAATCTAACAATGTCCAGTTTAGCATGATTGGTTTGCCCTAGGCGCTCTACTGTTTAGTCCCTGCCAGTGCAGCTACAGTAAAATCCGGTCTATATGTCCGGGGATAGAGCAGAAATCCTCCTGGGACATCTCCACGAAGCTCTCCTGGAGGTAATTGGAAAGCCTTTGCATCAGGTTCCTGGGGAGAGCGACCGCAGAGCATGGCGGCATACGGCCCTGGTCTTTGCAGGCTTTCCCGAAGCATCCTTTCTTTCTCGGTCTCTGAAATCCTCATCAGAGTGATGTCGCTCATGGTGACCTGCTTTGAATTAGGTAGGGGAATGTTAGTATTGGGACTGCTTGCCTGTTCCTTTACAGAACTGTAACCGGCGGTTTACAGCCACGCGGTGGAGGCGGGAGAGGAGCAGCATACAGGGATCTTTCCCTGGGACAGCCGCGAGGGGGTGGGACAGGGGCAGAGTTCATGCTTGCCAGATTGCTGGCAGCAGGGACTGGCATTGCTTTGAACGTGAAAGGAGGCCAGTGCTATTATTAAAGTTTTAAGCAGCCACAAGTCTACGGCTTACCATGTCAGCCTGTTACCCAAATTCCGCTGTCGTGCCCCGCTTGTCTGATCTGCACTGCAAGACCCCAGGCACTGAATGCGAAGGCCGAAAATTCGACCTTGTCCTGAGTGCGCATGTGATAGGTGCTGTGCATGGTCTTGTTCACAGAGAAAGACTATGTTCTTTGTTCACAAAAAAATTTATCTTTCTGAGGAATTCACTCCCTTTTTCCCATCCCACAGCTGCAACTGTCTCCCGACCTACCCTGGCATCACACTCCCAGAGGCTAGCGCAGATTAGGCGTAGGAAGAAGAGGACACAGGAGGACATGTTCTCGGAACTTATGGGCTGCTCCCGAGCCCAGGCAGCCCAGCAGACCCAGTGGAGGGAGAACTTGTCCCAAATCCACCGATCACACATGGAACGGGAGGAGAGGTGGCGGCAGGAAGACCAGCAGGCGACTCAAACGCTGCTTGGACTAATGAGGGAGCAAACGGACACGCTCCGGTGCCTTGTGGATGTTCTGCAGGACCGGAGGCAGGAGGACAGAGCCCCGCTGCAGTCTATCTCTAACCGCCCTCCCCCGCCACAAAGTCCCATACCCCCTTCACCCAAAGTCCCAAGAAGGAGGGGCGGCAGAGTCTGTGAAAACTCTCACTCCACCCCTGCAGACTGCTCAAGTACCAGAAGGCTCTCATTCCCCAAAATTTGATAAGTCCTTTCCTTCCTGCCTCACCCAAGCCCCCGTCCCAGTTTCATCCCCCTGTTTCATGTGTAGTTGCTAATAAAAAATACGTTTCTGTTAATTACTGTTTCCATCATGTTCTTTTAGAGGAGAGTCTGTTTGAAGGGGGGGAAGGGGGTTGGTAATTGGACAGGACAGTCACCTTTACCAGGGTACAGACGCGGGGGCAAGTTCAGTAGCAGGGCACACACACATTGCAGTCACTAGTTACCCTGGTCAGTCTGGGAGGTGGTTTTCATGTTCTGTGGGGGGGGGAGGGGGCTATGTGACTCTGTGGCGGGGGAGGGCGGTTAGAGACCTTATGCAGCGGTCCTTATCCTGGATCACAGAGCCACGCAGCAGGGGATCTGTAACCGTCCTCCCCCTGCCACAAAGTCACATAGCCCCCACACACAGAGTCCCGAACAGGAGGGGTGGCAGGCTCCGTTGAAACAACCAGTCCACCAGTGCGGAGCCTGTCATTCCTCGAATTTAGAAGCGTCCTTTGCATCACTACACTACACCCGCTCCCCACCACAGTCTGCGTCCCAGGTTCAACACTTTACCGTGAAAACAGTAATAAAGAAAACGGTGTTCATTAACAAATTTCAAGTGATTTTATTTTTAAACGTGTGTTGGAAGGGGGGTGAACGGGGTATGTAACTGGAGAGGATAGTGAACATTCACTGGGTAAAGAAACAGGGCCAGGTTCAGCTTCTCTGTAAACAAACTTAATAGTCACAGGTTACCCTGCTCACTCAGGAACCTAGCTTTCAAAGCCTCCCGGATGCACAGCGCGTCCCGCTGGGCTCTTCTAATCGCGCTGTCTGGCTGGGCGTAATCAGCAGCCAGGCGATGTGCCTCAACCTCCCACCCCACCATAAACGTCTCCCCCTTGCTCTCACAGAGATTGTGGAGCACACAGCAAGCTGCAGTAACAATGGGGATACTGGTTTCGCTGAGATCAGAGCGAGTCAGTAAGCTTCTCCATCTCCCCTTGAGACGTCCAAAAGCACACTCCACCACCATTCTGCACTTGCTCAGCCGGTAGTTGAAGAGTTCTTTTTCACTGTCCAGGGCGCCTGTATAGGGCTTCATGAGCCAGGGCATTAGCGGGTAGACTGGGTCCCCGAGGATCACTATAGGCATCTCCACATCCCCAAGAGTTATTTTGTGGTCCGGGAAGTAAATACCTTCCTGCAGCCGTCTAAACAGACCAGAGTTCCTGAAAACACGAGCGTCATGAACCTTGCCCGGCCATCCGACGTTGATGTTGGTAAAACGTCCCCTATGGTCCACCAGTGCTTGCAGCACCATTGAAAAGTAGCCCTTTCGGTTAATGTACTGGCTGGCCTGGTGGTCCGGTCCCAGGATAGGGATGTGAGTTCCATCTATAGCCCCACCGCAGTTTGGGAATCCCATCGCGGCGAAGCCATCTATGATGACCTCCACGTTTCCCAGGGTCACTACCTTTGAGAGCAGTAGCTCAACGATTGCGTTGGCTACTTGCATCACAACAACCCCCACGGTAGATTTGCCCACGCCAAAGTTGTTCGCAACTGACCAGTAGCTGTCTGGCGTTGCAAGCTTCCAGAGGGCTATGGCCACTCGCTTCTGGACAGTCAGGGCTGCTCGCATCCGGGTGTCCTTGCGCTTCAGGGCAGGGGACAGCAACTCACAAAGTTCAAGGAAAGTCCCCTTCGACATGCGAAAGTTTCGCAGCCACTGTGATTCATCCCAGACCTGCAGCACTATGCGGTCCCACCAGTCCGTGCTTGTTTCCCGGGCCCAGAATCGCCGTTCCACAACATCAACATGACCCATTGCCACCATGATGTCCTCGGCGCGGGGTCCCGTGCTTTGTGACAGGTCTGTGCCACTCTCAGACTTCAGGTCCTCACCGCGCTGCCGTAGCCTCCTCGCCCGATTTCTCAGCATCTGCCTCTGGGAAAGGTGGATGATAAGGTGCGAGGTGTTGACAACGGCCATAACTGCAGCGATGGTCGCAGCGGGCTCCATGCTCACAGTGCTGTGGCGTCCGCGCTGTCACTGACCAGAAAAGTGCGCGAACTGATTTCCCGCCGGCGCTTTCAGGGAGGGAGGGCGGGAGTGACGGTTGGATGACGACAGTTACCCAAAACCACCCTCGACACATTTTTTTCCCCAGAAGGCACTGGGGGCTCGACTCAGAATTCCAATGGGCAGCGGGGACTGTGGGAACTGTGGGATAGCTGCTCACAGTGCACCGCTTCCAATGTCGACGCTTGCCCCGTTAGTGTGGACTCACAAAGTCGAATTACTGTCCTTAGTGTGGATACACACGTTCGACTTTGTAATATCGATTCCACATATTCGATTTAAGTAAAATTGAACTACTCTCGTAGTGTAGACATACCCTAAGAGTTTTAATTTTGTAGTTTGTTGAATTCATCCTTATTCTGAGGCTTATCTTAGAAGTTGTTTCACCATTACAGTTGCTGGAAATAATCTAGTTAGTCATGGTGCACTGTAGTCCCTGGCTGACATTTTTTGAATCACACATAGCTGCTGAATATTAAGCAAAATGATAAATTAACTTCTGTAAAAGCAGGAAGAGAATATTTGTATTTTCTGGTATGTTCTAACCTTTTATGTCCTCCAAAACATATGGTTAGAGTGGGAAGAAAACAACAGCTTCATATTATTCAGGCCATTGAGTGTCAATAAATATACACAGCTATCCATTTGTAATGTCATCATCAGAAGTACTCTTGATATGATGTTCCAGACACGTCACGCTTTTGCCTGAGCTGCAGATGAACATTGCTGTTTTTGTAGCCATACCCCAACAATTATGAGTTTACAGGAACCTTATTAGATTTACTGATCACCAAATTTTGAGTGACAACTGGATACTCACTGTGAATAAGTCCTTGAGCTCCAGTAAAGTCACTGAAAACCACTTCATAGCAATAATTGGAGGATCTAGATAAAAACAGCGCACTCCTCCATAAACTCTTTCATTACACAAATTAGGAGAATGAAATATTTAATAAAGATAACCTTTAATACATAGGAGAAATCTAGCACTAACAGATTTCAGTGGGGTAGCCATGTTAAGTCTGTATCAGTAAAAACAACGAGGAGTCCTTGTGGCACCTTAGAGACTAACAAATGCCACAAGGACTCCTCATTGTTAGCAACTAACAGAGTATGAAGAGGTAAAAAAGGTAGGCATATGAATACAGACTATTCTAATATATGTAACAACCCTGAGTGCTAGAGTGTGTCTGTCCAGTAGCACAAAGGTTGCTGCAAGCCCAACTGCCTCCTAGCTCCACTGGTCACTGAAGACATCATTCTTGGTCTTACATATATGTACTCGACTTATGCAACCACTATATTAGTCACTGAACTGTCACCATAGGTTGACATACCTATATTGCTTTTAGTATTCCAAAAGGAAATTCCACTACCATCTTGCAACTACTAAGTGAATAAGTGGTGTCACTCTAAGTTTGGGTACTCAGGAAATAGCTTCTTTAGCAGTGGGTAAAAGTCAGTATGTAGCATAACACCTTTAGGAAGACTTTGTTAATATCAGTGTTGTTCAGTGGGAACAGAGTCCCCTTTGCCATCTTTTTTTTTTAAATTCTGTTACCAGGCACTTTGCTTGGCCATCGTATAACATGTAAACATCCAAAATCTTACCACAACGATCCACTAATGTCTGCATAACCATGGAGTAATATTCCTTCCTGTGGAGCACACAAACTCTTGGGCATTTGAGAGGAATTAGGAGAAGAATAGGCACATTGCTCCTGCACTGTTAGAAACAGCTAATTGTTTATATTCCTTAATAATCTCTGGTATCTTGTCCACCTTTATCCCATCCACATGCTCCTGCAACAAACAGTTTTGCAAACCTCCACCACTGTGATTTTCCTAGCCCAAACTGGGCAATAGCTATCAGGGTAGCAGTTAGGTCCTCAGGCAATTGCTATTTCCTTTTCGGTGGGGACCAGTATTCTAGGGTTACCATTCGTCCGGATTTCCCCGGACATGTCCGGCTTTTAGAGTTAAAAATAGCGTCCGGGGGGAATTTGTAAATGTCCGGACTTCCCCCCCATGCAGAGTGCGCGCGGCTGACAGGGCAGCCGGCAGGATGGTGCCACTTACATGGGGCTCCGGCAGCCAGAGAGCTCCCTCCTCCACTTCCCCCTCCTCTCCCCTGCAGCTGAGAGCACTCCCTCCCTCCCTCGCAGATCACCAGCCGGCCGTTCACACCGGCAGTCTGGAGCTCCACCCCCTGCTCCTCCTCCCCGGCACGCTGGTCTGAGCGGCAGGGTAAGGGGGCCAGGGAGTCGGAGAAGGGGCAGGGAGGTTCTGGAGGGGGCAGTCAAGAGACAGGGAGCGGGGGGGGGGGCTTTCTGGGGGTGGGGGTGTGGATAAGGTTTTGGGCAGTCAGGGTACAGGTAGAGGGTAGGGTCTCAGGAGGGGGCAGTTAGGGGACAAAGAACAGGGAGGCTTAGGTAGGGGGTGGGGTTCTGGGGGGCAGTTAGGGGCAGGGGTCCCAGGAGGGGGCAGTCAGGGGACAAGGAGTGGGGGGGAGGGTTGGGGGTTCTGAGGAGGGGGGAAGTGGGAGGGGCAGGGCTAGGGCAGGATGGGGGCGGGGCTCCTCCCGTCCTCTTTTTTGCTTGCTGAAATATGGTAACCCTAAGTATTCTCAACCTTTCTAATACTGTGGCTCCCAAGCTTTTCCCATCCCATTGTGTCAAGGTACCAAACTCCTGTCAAGTGCTGATACCAATGTAATCTTTAGGGTAGGTACTACCCTCTATCTAGTGCTGCTGCCCCAGCACTCCCAGACTTGTCCCCCTCAAGTGCTGATATCCTCCACAGTTCAACCCTGCCAAGTACTCTCCTTAATCTACTGTCCCTTCTGCTCAGTGCTGGTGGCCCTCATTAACTTTGCTATTGCTGGTAGAGGCCCATTAACCCCGCCATTGCCAGTACCACTGCCAATGCACAAACTTCCCCATAACTAGCCCTCTCCATTGCCTCCCCCAATTGCCGGTACCCCCATCCAATGCTGAGACATCCTCATTAACCCCTCCCCCCATAGCCAGCACCCTCTCCCCATTGTCTGTATCCCCTCTCCCATGCTGGGGTCTCATTACCTCCCCATTGTCAGTGCCCCCTCTCCAATGCTGGGGTGGGGCCTCCATTAACCCCTCATTGCCACGCCCCCCCCATGCTGGGGGTCTCCTCATTACCTCCCTATTGTCAGTGCCCCCTCTCCAATGCTGGGGTGGGGCCTCCATTAACCCATTATCTCCCTATTGTCAGTGCCCCCTCTCCAATGCTGGGGTGGGGCCTCCATTAACCCCTCATTGCCACGCCCCCCCCATGTGGGGTCTCCTTATTACCTCCCCATTGTCAGTGCCCCCTCTCCAATGCTGGGGTGGGGCCTCCATTAACCCCCCATTGCCACGCCCCCATGCTGGGGGTCTCCTTATTACCTCCCCATTGTCAGTGCCCCCTCTCCAATGCTGGGGTGGGGCCTCCATTAACCCCCCATTGCCACGCCCCCCAGGCTGGGGTCTTCTCATTACCCTTCCCCCGGCATTGCCGTGGCCCCCTGTTCTGTTGACTCTTCTCCATTGTCGGTCCCGCAGCCGCTCCCCGGCAAAAGGGGGGAGTCACTACCCAGCCCAACTGCCCCAAACCCGGTCCCGCGGCCACCCTCGGCGCTGGGGGGAGGTGACGACTGGTGGCTTTGTCCCACCCTCCTGCTGGGCGAGGATTGGGAGACGCCGCCTGTCACTCAACCGCCTGGCCGCGTGTGGAGTGGGCAGCGGGATTGTCACTCCGCGGCTGGGCCGCTCCCGCTGCCTCCTCCGGCCCCTTGTTGTCACGACGTAGGTCGGGCTCTTCGCGCTGCTGCCGCTGTCGTGGGGAGACAGGAGGGAAAAGCGGCTTCTCCTCCTCCCCCCCCCCCCCCCGACCAGTCCCCGTTCTCCCGGGCCGGGGGCGGCGCCCTCGCCATGGCCACCAGCACCACGGGCTCCACGCTGCTGCAGCCCCTCAGCAACGCCGTGCGGCTGCCCATAGACCAGGTGAGGATGGGGAGGCGCCCACCCTGCCCGGCTTCCTGTGGGGAGAGGGGGCTGGCTGGGTTTAGCCCCCTCCACTCCATCCCATCCCCCATCCCTCCCCTCCTCATCCCAGCCATGGCATCTCTCCCCGCATGCACCCCCCCGCAGCCCATGGCACGTCTGTGTGTGTGTCTGGGGACAGCCCCCAGCACCTTCTCCCGTGCGTACCCAGGCACCGGGGTGCCTGTGTGTGCATAATCCAGCCCTTTGTGTGTGCAGGAACGCTTGTGCCTGCATCCACCCATCTCTGACACTATTGTGTGTGTGTGTGCAAGATGTGATGAACATGGGTATGCATCTGGTATGAGAATAGGCGATAACAATGCTATTTGTGCAGGTGCACATGGTGTACCTCAGTGTTTTGATAAATACAAAAGCGTACATTAGATGGTATTTTTAATTGCAACGCTTGTTCTAAACTGTATTACAGATCTGTAATAAAATTGTGTACATAATATAGTTATGTGTATTTATAAATTGTTATGGTGGTGGTTGACCCCTGTGCGTGTGGGTTAGTAGTTATACCAAGGGACTAGTAGAAACCATACGTTCTTTTCCTGGCTTTGTAATTACCTATGTGGCCTCGGGGAAGACATTTAACCTCTTTTTTTTCTTTTCTTTTTTTTTTTCATCTGGAAAGGGGGGATAATATTGACTTGACCTCCCAGGAGTGTCATGAGTGTTAGTTAATTTCTGCAATTCATGGAACACGCGTACTCTGCATTTATGTATTACTTATTTTGTGCATATATGTATCTGTTTATATAAACAAAATGTTTAATAATTAATATATACCCATGGGCACTACACTTCCCTAGTGGCTTTTATCTCAGGATGTGTAAATACCTGATGCCTTATGTCTCTTACTACATGTAAAGTAGAAAGTGTTATCCCTATCTTATGGGTGGGGAAACTGAGATGTACAGGTTGAGTGACTTATCCAAGGTCGTATAGTATGTTTGTGAAAGAAATGGAAATAAAACTTGGATCTTCTAACTCCAAGGATAAACAGTTTTACAAATATATATGTAATGTTAATAAAAAATGTAGTGATACTGTGATGTATGGGTAGAGAAACAATTTTAGAAGGAAGAATAATAAGAAAAAACATGGTGTAAATGTGTAAAGGTTGATCTGGGGCAGAGCATCTAAGTTTCTAAGGTGATAGTATGCAAACAAAGGAAACAAGGTAAGGAAAATAGAAGAACTCCTATTATATGTACACAGAAGGAGTTTTACATTTAAGGGGCGTCACCAAACTTCACAAGAAAAAATCAGTGGGGACTAAATATTGAGGAAAAGAAACTCTCTAGAAAAAAGAGTTTTAGTTTTAAATTTTTCTACTCCACTAATACAAGAGTCTAAAAATACCCTAATTCTGTGGCTTCTAAATATAAAGATATGGCTGTTACAGAAACTCCCAAAAGCAGGCAATTCTAGTGAATTCTGACACCAGGAGCTAGATACTATGTAGAACTTCAGTTGATTCGGTATGCATCTCGTACAGGTAGCAAGGGCAGTATATGGCCTAGTGTCTGAACTCTCTTATTTCTAGATTTTAAGTTCTTAAAGCACGAACCACGCCTTCTTTATTTCTGTAAAGCACCTAGAACTCACTTGGATGTTGTAAAACAAAGAATAATAGATAACTCCTCATTTATGGCATGATTCCAGGATGTTGGCATTCGTTATAACTTTCATCACTTCGTGGCATATGGTCACTTGTTCAAACTCGTTTTTATAAACATTGCTGATACATCACTTAAAATTATTTATCCAAAAGACTGGAAGGCCTCCATCTAGAATCTTAATCAATATACAGCTTATAACCTGTATTGTTCTAGTGTTCTGCAACAGATGCTTCTGTAAGATAGGTGCTTTATGAAAAATACCTTGCCCTTATCTGGCAAGCTACATGGAAGCTTCCAGGGCAATTTCAATGAAAACGGTGTGTAGTTTAGAAGGTTTTTAACAAGAATGTTAAAATACTCCCCCCCCCCCCTCATTTTTATATTGCCCTGCCCTATGGATTATTAATGTTGATATGTAGATGTGTACTGTCAAGGCTGTATCCCCACTTTGAACTTTAGGGTACAACTGTGGGGGCCTGCATGAAGACTTCTAAGCTTAACTATCAGCTTAGATCTGGTCCGCTGCCACCATTCCCAAAGCTAATTCCCTTCCCTGGGAAGCCTTGAGAAACCTTTCACCAATTCCCTGGTGAATACAGATCCAAACCCCTTGGATCTTAAGACAAGGAGAAATTAACCATCCCCCTCCTTTCTCCCAACTCCTGGTGAATACAGATCCAAACCCCTTGGATCTTAAAACAAGGAGAAATTGACCATCCTCCTCCTTTCTCCCACCAACTCCTGGTGAATACAGATCCAACCCCCTTGGATCTTAAAACAAGGAGAAATTGACCATCCTCCTCCTTTCTCCCACCAACTCCTGGTGAATACAGATCCAACCCCGTTGGATCTAAAACAAAGAAAAATCAATCAGGTTCTTAAAAAGAAGGCTTTTAATTAAAGAAAAAGGTAAAAATCATCTCTGTAAAATCAGTATGGAAAATAACTTTACAGGGTAATCAAACTTAAAGAGCTCAGAGGACTCCCCTCTAGTCTTAGGTTCAAAGTACAGCAAACAAAGATAAACACTCTAGTAAAAGGCACATTTACAAGTTGAGAAAACAAAGTAAAACTAAGATGCCTTGCCTGGCTATTTACTTAGAAGTTTGAAATAGGAGAGACTTGTTTAGAAAGATGGGGAGAACCTGGATTGATGTCTGGTCCCTCTCAGTCCCAAGAGCGAACAACAACCAAAACAAAGAGCACAAACAAAAGCCTTTCCCCCCCCAAGATTTGAAAGTATCTTGTCCCCTTATTGGTCCTTTGGGTCAGGTGTCAGCCAGGTTACCCGAGCTTCTTAACCCTTTACAGGTAAAAGGATTTTGGAGTCTCTGGCCAGGAGGGATTTTATAGTACTGTACACAGGAGAGCTGTTACCCTTCCCTTTATAGTTATGACATGTACAAAGGAAAATTGCTGTGTATTTTCATTAGCCATGATTTAAGCAATAGTAATGTTGATTAGAGTATAGATTCAAGGCTTTGTGAAATTATACAACTTTGTAAGAAGTTGTATTTATTGGAGTACTTATTTAAAAAAAATCTTTAAAGCTGAGATTTTTGTATAACAAGTCTCATCACAAGACACATGCATAAAGATAAGTGTAATTAGGGAGAGAACATGAATGTTGGATGTAATCAAATGGGATGGAGCAGTGGAGGGAAAGGACTAAAAGGAAACGGAAAGTGTTCGGATAAATTGCTGTATGTGCAAAGGTTATGTATGCCATTCAACAATATTGTACAAACACTAGGGATTATAAAAAGCAGATCTGGCTGAACAAGGAAGTACAAAAGGAGTAAGAGCTTTTTGTTTATACTGGTACAGTTAAAGCTACACAAATCCCTTTTGTGGGAGTTGTACCAGTTTGGCTGTGTCTTCACTGCCAAAAAAGGTGGGTTTTTACAGTGAGATAGGTAATGTGTGTTAACTATTTGCTGTAAAAATCATAGTGGAGACAAGGCTCTGTAGTTTTTACAGTGATGTCGCTAGGTGAGATTAAACCCAGGTGGGGGGTATAATGCTGACTTTGTCTAACTATACTTTAGTAAAAAACTCTTGTGTCTTGTCTCCACTAAAATCTTACAGAAATATGGCTAACACGTGTTGCTGTTAAAATAAATTTAAAGAAAAATATTTTTTGTCTGTGAAAACAGCCTAAAACTTGGATTAAGGGTATGATTTTTACAGAAATAGTTATACGAAAATATGCATGTAGACCAGGCTTTAAAAGGGATTTAGAGGTACTACTTAGAACAGGGGTCGGCAACGTTTGGCACGCGGCTTGCCAGGGTAAGCACCCTAGCGGGCCAGGCCAGTTTATTTACCTGCTGACGCGGCAGGTTCGGCCGATCGCGGCCCCCACTCGCCGCGGTTCGCCATCCCGGGCCAATGGGGGTGGCGGGAAGCGGCGCCGGCGAGGGATGTGCTGGGCGCGGCTTCCCGCTGCCCCCATTGGCCCGGGATGGCGAACCGTGGCCAGTGGGGGCCGCGATCGGCCGAACCTGCCGCATCAGCAGGTAAATAAACTGGCCCGGCCCGGTAGGGTGCTTACCCTGGCGAGCTGCGTGCCAAACGTTGCCGACCCCTGACTTAGAAAAACACTCAGTACAGCCAAGGCTTGAAAAATTTACCAAGTACCTACTAGCCAGAGGTATATTTGAAAGACAGGAAAGGATGGATCCACCTGAGAGATTCAAAGGCAACCACATAGTGAGAGGACCAGTCCCCCTATTTTCGTCAGCTGTGGTGAAAGGGGGAAAGCTGTTGTGACAGATATGGCAATTTCCTGCAAAATCCTTGGGAGACTTTATTGAATGAAGTTTGTTTGGGGTCCATTTTATTAAATGAATGGTTTACATATAGGATCCTACCAAATTCAGGGCCATGAAAAATGTGTCACGGACCATGAAATCTGGTCTCCCCCCGTGAAATCCGGTCTTGTGTGCTTTTACTTACAGATTTCATGGGGGGAGACCAGCATTTCTCAATCTGGGGGTCCCCTCCCAAAAGAGGGTTGCAAGGTTATTTTAGGAGGGTCATGGTATTGCTACCCTTATTTCTGCACTGCCTTCAGAGCTGGGTGGCCAAGGAGCATTGGCTGCTGGCCAGGCGCCCAGCTCTGAAGGCAGTGCCCTGTCAGCAGCAGCACAGAAGTAAGGGTGGCAATACCATACCATGCCATCCTTACTTCTGCGCCGCTGCTGGCAGCGGTATTGCCTTCAGAACTGGACTCCCAGCCAGCAGCTGCCCCTCTTCAGCCATCCAACTATGAAGGCAACACCACCGCCAGCAGCAGCGCAGAAGTAGGGATAGCAGTACTGCAACCCCCCTACAATAATCTTGCAACCCTACCCACAACACCTTTTTGGGTCAGGACCCCTACAATTACAACACCATGAAATTTCAAATTTAAATTTCTGAAATCATGAAATTTATGATTTTTAAAATTCTATGACCAGGAGATTGACCAAAATGGACTGTGAATTTGGTAGGGCCCTATTTATGTATTACTGTGGGCTGGGATTGTATGGAACCTCTCAAGAGTGGGAGATGTGACAAATGTCAGACCTGTGGTTTCAGAAAACTACATTGAACAATGTGCCAGACAAAAATGGACTTGTGGAACAAAAAGTGTTGTTTTCCTGGGGAATATCTAGGGGGAGGTGATTGCAAATTCCCCACTGCTGGTTATGCAAAAACACAGCCTTATGAAGTTATGCCCTGTGGAGTGGACTGTTGTTTGCTGATCCTCTTACCTGAGGCCAACATCAAAGACCCAAGCCATATAAAGGAAAGCCTGATCTATTCATGGGTGTTCTGGTTCTCTCTACAGATTTGGGAAGACAATTTGACATAAGTCATATATGAAATAAGGCATAAGGATCTGCATGTGGAAAGTTATAATTGCAATCTAGGGACTAGAAATGTAACTCTATTAAAAATAAAAACTTAAATTCTGCAGAAATTGATAGTGGAAGTCCCCTAACTCGTCTAGGAGAGCTTCTCATTGGCCACTGTTGAGTGGACTTTCAAGCCTTGAAAATTACAGAATTAATCTGAATACATAAAGATACCAGGGCTTTATTTTAACTTTTGTTCAGAGGGTTTTTGCAGCCATCTCTGAAAGTCCTGCAGATAGGTGTGGGATGGGTGAGAATTAAAAAAGAAAATCTGGGAGAGAATTAATATTTGAAGGGGATCGAACTTTAAGTACAGTAACTCCTCACTTAACATCATCCTGGTTAACGTTGTTACGTCGCTGATCTATTAGGGAACATACTCATTTAAAGTTGTGCAATGTTTGCTTATAACGTTATTTGGCCATAGGGGCTTGGAACCAGGGTGGGCCAGCAGCCTCCCTATCGGGCTCCCCTCCCCCCCCCCTCCAGCATCCCCCACCCGCCGGCAGTCCCGCGGATCAGCAACTTCCCCCTTCGTCCCCACAGCAATCAGCTGTTTCGTGGTGTTCAGGAGGCTCTGGGGAGGAGGAGGGAGGAGCAAGGACGTGACACGCAGCCTGCCCCCCCCACCCCCCCGAGCTGCCTGAATGCTGCGAAACAGCTGATTGCTGCGAGCGGGAGGTGCAGGGAGGGAGGGGGGAGGCGGCGTGCTTCCTGCCCATAGCAAACAGCTGTTTGGAGGCGTTCAGGAGGCTGGGGGAGGAGGGAGGAGCGAGGACTCGGTGTGCTCGGGAGGGGGTGGAGCAGAGGTGGGAAGAGGTGGGGTGGGGCCCTGGGGGAAGGGGTGGAGTGGGGGCAGGCCTGGGGCAGAGCTGGGGGTTGAGCACATCCCGGCACTTTGAAAAGAACAGCAAGAGGAACAGCCGGATGATGTACCCTCTTTCACCCTCTGACTCCACCACCTCAACCAAGCTTCACAATCATCATTGCTGAGTATTACATTGTTTGTTTAAAATTGTTTAAAACTTATACTGTATATGTATATAATGTCTTTTTTGTCTGGCAAAAATAATTTCCCTGGAACCTAACCCCCCATTTACATTAATTCTTATGGGGAACTTGGATTAGCTTAACATCGTTTCGCTTAAAGTCACATTTTTCAAGAACATAACTACAACGTTAAGCGAGGAGTTACTGTATTTACCTTCTTTCCCAACCTTCCTTCTCCTACAAGTCTGTGTTCCCTTTTTCATTGGCCTTCTGCCTCCACCATCCCATCCATACCCTTTCCCCTTGTCTTTGCTCATGGAAGAGGCTCCTGTATTGATTCTAGGTCTCTGTAGAATGACACTTTGTCTATTGAAGGCATAGTGCCTGCTCCCTCTGCCTCCCCCAGTGACAGATAAAGATGACTTGTGGCATTTTTGCCTTTGTTGCCATAGACACAGGCAGCAGTGGTGGAGGAGATGAGGAAATATGGAGATGAGCTATGTGGTAGTTGGGAAGGTCACTGGGGCAGTGGAAGCAGAAGGAGAAGCCACTGGGCCTCATAGGGATTTAGCTCCCCAGAAGGACTCATGAGTCCAGCACAAACTGGCTGTGAGTGGACAAAAGTTCCTCTGAGGATCATGGAAACAGAGAAATGTAGGGCTGGAAGAGACCTCAAAAGGTCCTCAAATCTAGCTCTCTGCACTGAGGCAGGATAAAGTAAACCTAAACTATCCCTGACAAGTGTTTGTCCAGCCTGTTTGTAAAAACCTCCAATGGTGGGAATTCTACAGCCTTTCTTGGAGGGATATTTTGGAGCTAACTATGCCTGCACTTATCTATTGAACTGGGTATGTGGGTCTTATGATGACTGGAGAAACTCCAGCCCTCTTGTGAATTTCAGCTCTCTCAGCGAGAGGAGAGCTCTTCTGATTGGCTGCCTCCCTCGCAGCCCTGCCTCCTGGGGAAAAGCAGCCGATCAGGACTGCTGCAGAAAGCCTGAAGAACTTTCTGCCCTCCCCCCTCCTCTCAGGAGCCCACACTATTCTAATAGGAAAGGTCAGGAGGGAAGGAGAAGAAAGAGCCCAGCAACTCTGCTCCGTCCTCTCCTTCTTATTCAAAATTTTGTAAATTCTAAGACCAGAAGGGGCCACTATGATCAT
Source organism: Emys orbicularis (assembly GCF_028017835.1). Lineage (NCBI taxonomy): Eukaryota > Metazoa > Chordata > Testudines > Emydidae > Emys > Emys orbicularis. The sequence goes on from NC_088685.1 coordinate 34,185,641, forward strand.
CCAGTCTGACCTGTATAACACAGGCCAGAGGATTTCCCTGAATTAATTCCTGTGTGAACTAGAACAAATCTTTTAGAAATGTGTCCAGTCTTGATTTTAAAATTTCCAGATGCAGAATCCACCACAGCCTTTGGTAAGTTGTTTCAATGGCTAATTATCTTCACTACTAAAAAATTGTGTCTTGTTTCCAGTCTGAATTTGTCTAGCTTCAACTTCCTGCCACTGGATCTTGTTATACTTTTTGTCTGCTAGACTGAAGATCCCATTATCAAATATTGGTTCCCCAAGTAGGTACTTATCAATTGATCAAATCACCCTTAAACCTATTCTTTGATAAACTGACTAGATTGAGCTCCTTGTGTCTTTTACTATAAGGCTTGTTCTTTAATCCTTTGATCATTCTTGTGGCTCTTCTCTGAACCCTCTCCAATTTATCAGCATCCCTCTTAAATGATGAAAACTAGGGCTGGACACAGTATCCCAGCATCGGTTGCATCAGTGCAGAATACAGAGGCAATATAATCTCTCTGCTCCTATTTGAGATTCCCCTATGTATGCGTCCAAGGATTGCATTAGACCTCTTGGCTCTAGCATTGGGAGGGGAAGTCTGGGAGTTCATGTGCAGCTGATGATGCACCACAACCTCCAAATCTGGTTGAGGCACTACTTCCCAGGATAGAGTCCCCCATCCTGCAAGTATGGTCTGTATTTTTTATTCTTGTATATATATTTGGCCATATTAAAATGCATATTATTTGCTTGAGTCCAGCTTACCAAGCCGTCCAGATCACTCTATATCTGTAACCTGGCCTCTTCACTATTTACTACTCCTTGGATCTTTGTGCCCTCTGAAAACTTTATCAGTGATTTTATATTTTCTTCCAGGTCACTGATAAAAATGTTAAATAGCGTGGGATCAAGAACTGATCCCTGCAAGATGCCTGTGACCAAAGGGATGGCTTCTCTTCCCCTCCTCTCTCTCCCTCCCTGCAACACCATGACTGGGAAAGAGCAGGAAGAGAGGAGTGAAGAGCTTCAGGAGCAGGGTGACCAGATGTCCCGATTTTATAGGGACAGTCCCGATTTTTGGGTCTTTTTCTTATATAGGCTCCTATTTACCCCCCCCCCCCCCATCCCAATTTTTCACATTAGCTGTCTGGTCACCCTATTCAGGAGGAGTGGAAGTGAGGTGGGGGGAGCAGAACTGATGAGGGTAGAATTGATGGAGAGTTAGGGGAAGAATTAATTGCTGGGCAGGAGGAAGGGCTGATGTAGGGGTGAGAGCTTTGCAGCAGGAGCCAAAGTCATCTTAATAAACTTGGAAGCATAGGCAACACAAATTGTCAGTGGCATTGGAGGGGGGTGTGGGGTTCAAAAATCAAGAAAACCAAAAACATGATATAAATTTTATTTAGCCCAAAAATCATGATTTTTTTTTTAAATCTCATGATTTTTGGAGGTTTGACTTGAGCTTTTTGAAACTTAAGGTTGACAATATTGAGTTACAATGCTACAGCTATACCAGTGTGATTATAAAGCTATAGTTCTGCCAGTCAGTTTTCCCATGTAGACAAGTCCTTTAAGTGCTTTTTTTCTGGTTTTGTTTAAGCAACATAAACTAAACCAGAAAAAGGCACCCTTATACTGGAATAAGTGTGTCCACACAGGGAGCAATAGCAGAATACTCTAGTGACAAGATGCCGGTAAATTTCCCTGTATAGACATGTCTCTGGTCTCTCTGACCCACCTGTTTGCTGAGCTCTTGATCTTAAGGCTTCCTGCTCTCTATGTTAAAAGAAGCAGTAAGTATTAAGAGTGGCACCTGTATAAGGGAAGCTGAAGATCTGATACAGCTTGTAAGTTTGCCAGAATCTATGGTAATGTGCAGGAAAGGTGATGTGTATGGCCCCTTGCCAGTTGTGGCAACAAGTTGTATAAAGGGTCTAGCCTTAAACTACATGAACAAGTACGTGTCTTTAAAGGTATTATATGGACATAGATTAAGAATCATATTTCAAAAATACTGTTACTAAAACCTTAGATTATGAAAACTGAATTCATTGTCTGTGAAGGTGGTGCAGGGGGAAACAACCCTAAATAATTTTCTGCTGCTTCTGTGGTTTGTTTTGTTTTTTTCATTTCACTAGGATGGTGGAAATAAACTATTTATTGCAGGAATACTGTGTGTGACTGATTAACAATCAGATCTCATCCCCAGGGAACAAATACTTCAGCAAGATGATTTTAAAAGGATAAATAGAAGGCTGACATTTGATAATAGAATAGATGGGGTCTGAGCTGGGGACAGAGCAATGGAGCAGGCGCTTATGGACAAGCCTGAGTAAGCTGTCTGTGTGTGAGCATGTCGGGCACAGTCTTAAGTGAATTTCTGAAGCTAGTCTATTTAGTACACTTCATTCTATGGCTTCTGTGCATTAGCACAGTTGTTCAGTACTTGGATTGCAAACACTTATATGGAATGTTGAAACGATAATAAAAACAACAAAAGCTCTTCATTGAAAGCGTAAAAACCCATTTCCATTAGATTTTATGTAAAACCACGTAATCTCTTTTTTTCTTTTGCCTAGACCACTTAACATCATGTCCTTTTAACTTAGCTGTTAGAGAGCATCCCTATTTTTTTTCTTGAGACAACAAACCTGTTAAGAATTACAAGGACAAAATGAATAATATATATATATATATATATATATATATATAAATGACTTGGTATGGAAAGGATAAAAGTTTTATAGGAAAATCTTCATATAATTACAGCTCTCACAGAACTGGATTTCGGTTTCTTTTCAATATGAAATAAGAACTATATCACTACATAACTCAGTAAGTGACGCCATCTATAAAACTTGCCAGGTGTTAAATTAGTTATTAGAAGGGCTCCTTGATTGCAGCTGCAGTAAATGTATAATTATAGTTAAACATGTAACAAAGCATTTAATATAAGTACAAATAACTATATTAAGATAATGTAGATGCTGAATGATTAAGTACCCGAAAATCAGGAAATTGCAAAGTTAGGGTTGCATATGGAACAATAACTTTACCTTTTGTGCAGTTAATTTACATGTAGAGCTTCACTGTTGACATTGCTTGCCTCTTGGGTGGTTAACTATTCAAGTGTAACATTATTTATGTAGCTTTCATACTGAATCTCGTAGTCTGTTGGAGGTTTATACACCTCTACCTCGATATAACGCTGTCCTCAGGAGCCAAAAAATCTTACCGTGTTATCGGTGAAACCGCATTATATCGAACTTGCTTTGATCTGCCAGAGTGCGCAGCCCTGCCCCCTCGGAGCACTGCTTTACCGTGTTATATCAGAATTCATGTTATATCGGGTCGCGTTATATCGAGGTAGAAGTGTACCTAATCTGAAGGTGAAAGAAGGCATTTCTTGCCACTGTTACTTCCTGGATGTCCAGAGCTAGCAAAGGGTCCAACAGAAAGCAGGAGACAACCGAGGGAGATGGAAAGTGGGTGGGCTGGGAAGAACAGGAGGCGACCAGAAATGAGGGGATGGCAGCAATGCGGAAGAGCATTTGTCAGTCAAGGGAGGGGAATAATTAAAATGCCTCTCTATAATGGAGTTGGGAAAAGGAGAAGTCAGGTTCTGCATTTTAGGATCAGGATTGTGTCTAACACCTTTTTGCTGCTACACGTATCTTGGATGAGTTTGACTTTCAGGTTCTCATGCATTAGTAGGGTGTGGCAATATTCACATTGCAAACATTGAAGGAGGAATGTTAATTTCCCATAGGATTTAAAAAGGAAAAAAGAGAATATTTCTATAAATACTAAATTTTGTATAAACTTATTTTACAAAACCTAAATTTTGGGCCAAATTTGACCTGACAATTTTGGATTTGTTAGAATTTTATGCACTTTTAAAATGTTTTTTTATTAAATTAAAATGATAGGTTCTGATCCTGAAAATGGATATTTGAGTGACTTTTCAGATCAGTGGCATTCCTATATTGAAGTGTTTGCAGGATCAGGGTCCTAGTAGGTACTTATGTACTCCTTCGGTAGACTTATTCAGGTCTGCTAGACTTGTTCATGCAGATTGTCCCATAGAAGCTGTTAGGTCAGCTTGCTCGAAAAGTTCACTTGTAGGATATGGCCCAATGTAAACACATAACTAAGCATTTTGTAAAAAATGCAATGTTAACCAGGTTGCGTAAATCTATATTTATGGAGTTCATATATAGTACAAAGTATCTGGACAAACTGCCACATCAAGGCCTAGTCTAAGAAGGAAAGGAGAATATGAAATAAACATCATTGATATTTTTTCATGATACATTTTATCTCTGTTTCACACTTACTGTTTAATGTAGTCAATGATGAAGTTGGGCTGAGGAAATAGAAGAAGAAGTAATCTATGAACTACAGGGAATAAGAAATGTTACTGTCGACTGGCTATGTGCCACTTCATAATCTGGACATATACAGTTGATTATGTTGCGGAGTATTGAAAATATAACTTTCTCTAGCTTTCAATAATTAACTTGTAATTGTATATGCTTCTGCCCACTAGTCAAATAACTGTCCACAAATGTCACTGTTTGACTTACACCAGTAGTTGCAGGTTTAGCATGTGGAAATAGATTTGCCTGACATAGAGACTTGTTGAACATTTGGCCCTTATTGTAAGCTGATGTAGCCTTTTATAATCTAATTGATGGGGTTTAATCAAATCATGGTTTACACTTTACACTGTAGTGGTGATTGATGCAGGTTTGTGCTCTCAATTGGCTACAGTATGAAGAGCCATAAGGTCAGAATCACCCACAGGACTATCATTAGAGTGAGGCTATGTCTACACTACAGACCTTACAGCAGCACTGCTGCAGCTGCACCACTGTAAGGCCTCCCTTGTAGTCGCTCTATGCCAATGAGAGAGCTCTCCGGCCGGCATAATTAACCCCCCTCTCCTCCCCAATGAGCGGGAGTAGCTTTATCGGCGGGAGAGCATCTCCTGCCTGACATGGAGCTGTCCGCACAACCCCTGACGGACAAAAGTTTTAGCAACAAAAGTGCTAGTGTAGGCATAGCCTGAGAGACTCTAGAAACACCTCAGGAAAGACACATCCATTTATTAATAATTTTATTAAGCAGATAATAAATGCCACAGTCAGAGAATCATAACAGAAGAAAGTGAGATAATAATGAACGTCCAGCATTAATACATTTCTGTGTTGGGAACTCCAGAGCCTGGATGATCATCAGGTGATGGTCAGTTGAGCATCTTCTGATGTGTCTTCCCCCCTCCCCCTCGCACAGGCTGAGTGACACCTTTTATGAGTTATGCTAATACCCACTGAGATTCATACCTCTGCATGAAGGTTTCCACCTCTTTTCCTTGTTTGTACTTCTAATGTAGTGTACCCATTAATTCATGGGTGCCCTGTTTTTACATAAGCTAAGTCATCAATTCCTTTATGTTAGTTAACATTTACATCAATTAATCACCATAGCAACTTGCAGTTAGCATATTGCTAACACCCTATTTTTACAAAAATCCCCCAAATGATACAGCTGGCTTTATTATGATTTGGACTGGTACATTGCAGTACATTTTTCTTAAACATCAGCACTCAACACATCTATTTACTGTAACAGCATATTTTATGGTACAAGGTTTTTCATTGGTCATTGAGTCATGTTGACCTATTCTCAGGCCTGAGCCCTTATTTGGCTAAGCTAAATATCACATAGGAAGAACAGAGTTGGTATGTGGCTCAATTGGATGCAAGAATTAAGACGTTACCTAGCTGAACAGTAGTCCAGTATAAACTGCTGATACTTGTTTTGGTTCTTGACAAATTGAAACTTTAAATCACTTTGGGAAGCCTGCACTTGTTAATATCTATACCCTGTTAGACTTTACAATCTTTCTTGTGGTTAATGCAAATAGCCTTCCAAATGCTGCATTTGCATCTAAGGTTATAGAAAATGGTGCCGTTCCTTTGTATATAATATTGTAGTATTTTATCAAATACTATGTCACACACCTGCTGTTGTGTGATAATGGAATGTGTTGATGGGACCTCAGAAGAGTCAAAGGTTAATTTTCTTTTCTTTTTTGATGAGATCACACGTTCAGATGAGCACAGCTGGTATGAGCTTCCCCTTCCCCCACTTGGCACTGTATTAACAATCTTTTTAAGTGAGTAAAGCAGGTCTGTCATCCTGCTGTGTGCAAGAATCTTCTTGGTGAAAAGGCCTCTTTTGGACAGCAAAGTTCCCTATGCTGTCTCATCAGTTTGCCTAAACTCTAGCTGTCAGTAGCAGGAAGAGAAAACAGTCAGCTATGGATTGGGGTCTTCAGTTGTTCTTTGCAAATAAAGATTGGGAAAGATGGGCCAATTGTACTCTAGGTTATGAACAGTAGCAGTTAGTAAGGAGACTTGAGCTAGGAATAAAAACATAGTTTTCTTGGACTCAGTTTTAAAAGGGACAGTTTTATTGGAGGCAAAACAAAAAAAAGTCCTCTCCCCATCCCCATTCCCAACAGCCGGAGTCTGGGGGAAGTTTTTGACACTCTTCTAGCAGCATGTGATTGGGCCTGCTACATTTTGAAATTGGAATGCTCTTGGGCCTGTCTGGCAGTGGTTTTACAAGGTACATGGGGCTTGGATAATCCCAGAAAAGATATGTTTCCGGCGGTTGTGCCGTTCTCCTCTTGCCTCCCTTGAAACTGTGGATTGCATGCCATTTGGAGCTTTTCAGATTCTGTATATTCAAATGGGTCTCTCAAAGGTTACTCCTAAAAGGGAGCTGTGTAACAGGAAACAGAGGTTTCTTCTTTCCTTTGTAACTCTCGTCTTTACTCCCCCCTCCCAAAAGTAGTACACAACATCCACATGATGCATGCTATCTATATGCAGCTCCCATTCCCTTCTTAGGCTGGTTAGTGTACTGTATGTGCCGACCAGATGTTGGCCAGCAACTCTTTTGGGTCTCCCCATTGCTCTTCTCAGCCTTAGGCTTCTGCTGTGCCCACTGCTCCTTTCTTCTCTCCTAACTCTGTCAGGTACCCCTCATTAACTAAACCAAAGCCTGATAAGGAATGAAGGGGTTATGCTTGATGCATAAGGGTAAGAGTTTAAACAAGCTCTTAACATTCTTTATACTAAGTTGGTAAGTTTAATTGCCTTTGTACTGTGTTAATAAGGTTTTCACAAGGAATTTCCTTGGGTTTAAATAAAAGTAACAACTGTCCAATATCCTCCTCCCTCGCCCTCTAATAAATTGCCTGTGTCCCTGTGCTAAACCTCCCAAATATGAGATGGGGAAATAATGTAGCCAGGGCTGCAGGGAAGTGTTTTGTCAGAGAGGGAAATAATTGCTGTAATCAGTTTTTAAGATAGGAATCTGTGGAAGGCATGTTTTGGAAGTTTCCCATCCATGTACGGACAGAGCTTTTGTTAATGTGCTTTCAGGATCTGGCAGTGCCTGGATTGTTCACTTTGGGATTTGTGTGTGGTGGGCTACTTTGTTCATGGATCTCCCCCTGCTGGTATAGAGAGGGAATGAATGCTAACTTCATGGCACAGTCGCTCATAGACTTTAAGGTCAGAAGGGACCATCATGATCATCTAGTCTGACCTCCTGCGCATTGCAGGCCACAGAACCTCACCCACCCATTTATTCTTCATTGTAGAAGTCCCTTTGCTGAGGCCCTTGGAGGGTTTGGAGCAGAGGAACAGTCATGTTTTGTGGCACTGCTACCTGCAGTCTCACTGGATTTCTGTGTTGAAATCGAATTGAGGCTGAATGATGGTCAGAGCTTCATTTCCCCTGTGTCCCCTCCAAAGGCTGCTATCCCTTCTCCTCAAAGGCATAATTTGCAGAGACTTATGGGATATGCTTCTTACTAAGTTATCATGTCCCCCCTGCCATGTCCTGTGCAGGATGGGGCCTTCTGGCCTAATGTACTGTGTATTTTCTCCTTGCCTCTGTGGAGAAAATTTCTAGTGTATTCCATAGATAGATTAGCACGGGCATATCAAGCAGTGAATTTCAGAGGCAGAAGAGCTGACAACTTTTGGTATTGTGGAGGGCTTCCTTCATGCTCCCCAAGACAGTAAAATCAAATGTTTTTCTATCCTCTTATTTTCTACACCCATGATTTGCCATCAGTAAAACTGTCCTTTTTTAAACTTAGTCCAAGAAAAGCATTTTTTTTAAAATTCCTGGCTCAAATCTCCTTCTTGGGGGGGCCTGGAATATATTTTATCAACTCTCTATCATTAATTGAATGGAGAGGCAGATAGAAATTCTAACAAACATTGTCTTCCAAGTGTTCATCAAGCATAGCAGTAAAGTGCATGTTGATGTGTTCTTGTTTTTTTTTTTTTTAAATCACTTCCCATCTCAATTGCTCCCCTTTACGTTTCTTGTATTTACCCCAGCATCTCTATTTTGGAAGACTATAGTTATATTTTGAGAACTAGTGAAGATTTAAATTTCTAATGTTAATTTTGTTTTAATGAACCTTTATGTATAAAATGGCAAAAAAGTCACAAGTTCATCTTTTTTTCTCCCCCTCCCTTTCAAGTCACCCTTGTAAAAAGCCAGGTTAATATGGATACAGTGAGTCTGTATTTCATGCCTAAATCTTTTTAAAGTTATGTTATAGTTAGGCTTGGCAGAATTTAATTTTTATTTTTAATAATTTTTATGAATATCAGTGTTTAAGCATTTTTTAAATTTTTTTTATTATTTACATTTTCAAAGTTGCAGGAAATTATGTGTGTGTGGGAAATCGGACAATAATTATTTCACGAGAGTAGCCATTGAGATTCAAAAAGCCTTATAAGTATTAAAACACACATTGTCATTATTATGTCAAAAATATACAAAGTAAATATCCTTAAATCAAATTCTAATAAAAGTTCTCAAGCAGTGTTTTCCTCACTTTTCCTATCTGTAAATTTCTGTTACTGTAGAGGGAAATATTTTTTGTTGGTTTGTGTGTGTGTACAGGGAAATAGACGTTTACTGACATTTTACTTATAAAAATCTAATCCTTCCAAGCCTAAAATGACTGGGAGCTGACTTATGCCATGTTATGTTAGATAGTCCCAGTATATTAGATAGACTAGATAGGACCAACTTCTGTTGGTGAGAGAAACAAACTTTTGAGCTACACGGAACTCTTTTTCAGGTCTGGGAAATGGACTCAGAATGATTTTGCATTTAGCTGTGACAAACAGATAGTTTAGCATAAGTAGTTAGCACATATTGTAAAAAGAACAGGAGTACTTGTGGCACCTTAGAGACTAACAAATTTATTAGAGCATAAGCTTTTGTGGGCTACAGCCCACTTCTTTGGATGCATATAAACCTGTCACATATTGTAAGGGACCATTCGAGATGATGTGGCCCGTTAATACTCCTGTAGTCATAGGACAAAAAACAGGGTTAGTAGGTTACAGATTGTTGTAATAAGCCGTAAATCCAGATTCTTTATTAAGACACATGATTTTTAGTGTCTAGCAGAATTGTGAATTTAAGCACCCAGGCTCGTCTTTTGAAAGTGCTACGCAGGTTTTCTTTGAGGATGAGGATTAACAGGTCAGATATAGAGTGATCACTTTGTAAAAAGTGTTCACCCACAGGTGATATGCTTTTTTTAATCTCCTGTGTGAGTTCATTCGAGAGCATAGTGATTGTCAGGTTTCACCAACATAGTTGTTGTTGGTGCATTTAATGCACTGGATGAGGTGCGCTACATGCTGTGAGAGACACACATGTAAGACGCCTGGATCTTGAAAGGTATGTCATGTGGGGTATTGATCATTGTAGCAGTGGAGATATGTCTGCAGGTTTTGCATCTGTTGTTCTGGCAGGATCTGGTGCTGCTTTGAGTTGATGTGTCCTGGTCTGTGGAGAGCTTGCTTCTGATGATGAGGGTGGAGAGGTTGGAGGGTTGTTTTGAAGGCCAGAAGTGGGGGTTCAGGAAAGTTTTCTTTCAGGATAGGGTCCCCATCGAATATAGGTTGTAGTTGTTTGATACCCCATATGGGTTTGAGTGTGAGGTAGTAGGTGACAACTAGGGGTGTGTGGTCAGAAGGAGTTTTATTTCTATATATCTCATGTTCTTTTGGGGTATTTGGGTGCTGATTTAGCAATTATTACTACTTGTTATCGTTAGTTTACCTCCCTCCTCATTGTCATGCCTGCCCAAAAACCAGGTAGAAAAGTGTTTGGCAAACAGTTTAAGTGATATTAATCAGTTGCTTAAAGAATCCTAATATAGAGGCTGCAAGGATAAAATGGAAAAAAAGCAGTGACTATTAATTAAAAATTATGTAAGTACCGTTTTTTCTTTCCAGACAGATTCATACTACTTTGAAAAAAAGTTTTTAAATTTTGCTGTCCTTTCAGTCGCTTTGGGTATGTCTGCATAGCATCTGGGAAGCTGCTTTCCAGAGCCAGTAGACAGATGTGCTAGCTCTACTTGAGCTAGCACACTAAAAATAGCAGTATGGCTGTGGTGGCATTGGCATTGGCTTAAGCTAGCCACCCAAGTACAAGCCTGCCTGACCCCCTGGGTACATGTACTTGGGTGTCTAACCTGAGCCACTGTGGCCACAGACATTGCTATTTTTAGTGTGCATCTATTACTGCGCCAAAAAATAAAAAATTCAGCGCACAGTATTTTAAAATTCTGTATTTTATTTGTCAAAATAACACAATATAATCACACCAGTTTCAATTATTTTGGTAATTTATTTAAAAATACCTGTCAGCAAGTATGTCCGTTACAATACGGACAATGAAAAAGATTCAGGAAATGGTTTTTGACAAATAGATTCCTTTCTAGGCATATTAATACAGAACTCTGAGTAATAATTCATTTAAACTACAATACAGAACTGTATTTCCCCATCATTCAGAAACAGTGCAAAGGCTTGGGGGAGTCAGGGGTAATGGAGGAGCTGAGGGAGAGGGAAGTAATTGTTGGGAAGGAGCCTGGGTGTGAACTTGAGGGTTGTTGGGTGTGGGTGGGAGAAGTATGGAACAGGTTTTTTTGGGGAGTGGGGAGGGATTGTTAGGGAGCCTCTTCCATGCAGATCCTCGCTGACTCATAGCCTCTCCTATGCAGTCAGGTTCATCTGCCCGCTGTCCCCATGTGTCCCTGCATCCCCCATCAGACATCCTCATTCAGACACCACATGTGTCACTGTGCACCTACTCAGCCACCCCCTGTCTCCATGTGGCCCTGCCCCCTCACTCAGCCAACCTGCTCCCCTGCCCATCCCCTGTCCCCATTTGGCCCTGCACCCCTCCCCCATCCCTATGTGGCCCTGCACCTCCACTCCCATTCAGCCCCTGCTGCTGTCTGTCCTACCCCCATAGCCCCAGCTTCCTGACCTGGCCCCACTAGCAGGGTGCTGCCTTCTTTTCCCTATCAGCAGCTGGGGCTGGCTCGGGAATGTCTGCTCTGTTCTAGTGCCACAGCGGCCCCTGGTGGGCAAAAGGCACACCTGCAGCAACTTTCCAGTAGAAGTTATTTTCTATGGGGGAAAAAAATCTGCTCAGCACATGAATTCTGCACTTGCGTAGTAGCGCAGAATTCCCCAAGGAGTAATCTGTCTATCCTGCACTGGAAAGCATGGTCCCAGTTACTTTGTAGACATACCCTCAAAGTCTTTCTTTGTTTCATACTCTTGACTACCAAACTGAGTTTGGGTTAGGCTTTTGTACTAGAATGTTCATTTGTATCATAGTATTAAGGAATCCTAAAAAACCCATGTCTTTCAGTTACTATAAGTTAACATTTATAAGGCCTAATAGTGAGTGATTTATTAAGAAATACATAATTGTTTCCCTGGCCATTTGACTACTCTGATCAAAATATAAATAACAATTTTCAGTATATTGTTTCTCAGTGAAATTCCATAACTTGTTTATGTAGGTGACAAAACACATTTCTCTCTGTGAATTCAGTAGTTAAATTACTTTGCTTGGAAATGCATCTTGAACATTTAAACCAGACTCGTTTGTGTATTGAAGATGTAAATACTTTTCATTTGCAATCTGAGTTACTCAGCCCTTAACTGGCCAAACCAGTTTCCTTTCAGAAAAAGCACTACCATAGGTCATGTTTTTATTCTGTCTTATTGGTTTTTAAAAAAGCATCAGCATTCTTACTCCAATTCCACTTTTAAACCAAATTGGTTTCTTAGGATTTGGCTGTTCCTGTGCATGGGTAGCTGCATGGAGCCACATATGATTGCTGAGAACCAACGATGCTGAGTCACTGAGAGATTGGCTTACTGATCAGAGTTATTACCTTCTGCTTGACTCTCATCTCCCCTGATGAGTCTGAATATTGGCTTGTTCTCACTCTGAAAATGTATAAACCTACTTTTGCTCAAAATGACACATCATTTTAAAACCTTAGTTATACATTTTTCTTTCCTTGCAGTGATTTTGAATAAAGACTTAGTAAGCCCTATTTAAAAGCCTCATTGGATTTGATGCTCATTTATTGCACAAACCAGATTATTAGTGCCTAGATCATATTCTTCATTACTTGTTCCCAGCATACTTAAGGAATTATTTGCCAAAAATTGAAAAAGTTAAACAGAAATAGAAATATATAGTTAACAAATTGTCTGTCTGTTTTTTCTGTATGTTGTTTTGGACTAAAATCAGCAAATACTGGAAAAGAAACATTAAGAATGTGAATGAGATTGGCTAGTGGTCCTGATGACTGCCAACAAATTTATTTTAAAATGATAGGGTTTATTATTAGTTGGACAAAAAAAGCTGCTGCCAGTCTTGGTAAAGTTGAGCAAGACTAGTGGTGACTGCAGATCTTTAAAAAGCTTTTTATTTATTTATTTATTTATTTATTTATTTATATTTTATGATTAAAGTAGGGCCTCCAAACTGAAATCGGGAGGGGGGTTCCCATCATGCTGGGCGCGACACAGACACCTGGCAAGCTGGTCTTTTTCTCCAAAGAACTTAGTCTGAATAATTTGGTTCAGTTTCTTCCACCTCTGGACTCCCAAAATCTAGGAAAGGCAGGTTATTTGCAACCCACTGGTATCTGTTTGTGACCCTCCAGATTGAGAACCTATGCCATATATTTCATCATTGGAGAGAAGCTTTCAGACATGTACAGTAAGGAAAATCCTTGCTTCATCTCTGAGCTTGACCACATGATTTAAAAATTTGCCACATTAAATCCAATGAAGTCTATTTTGGAAGAAGGACTGCTGATTTACACAATGAGTGTAAATACCAATACAGTGATTGCAGACACCTTTCTTCAAGAGCCGATTGTTATAAAGCTTCAAATATCTTTTTTCCTATAGCATGTTCTGTCAAGCAGGCCTCATGTATGGCTCCTTCCAACTCATTCTGGAATAGTGTAAAACGTTGAGTGGAATAAGACACACTTGTGGTTTTATCCTGTTCTGTGGAAAACTAGTGGTTCTCCTGATTTCTAAGCAACTGATCACAAATATCTGCAGCCATGTCATGAATCCATCAGCTAACTAGTTCATTGGAGAGGAAAATTGCATTGACTTAACTGACAGCAACAGATCCCAATCTAACGCTGATATTTGAGAGAAAAGATAGTCAATGTTTCCCTAATTATAATGAGGCTTGGCAGTTTTTGTTGTTTGCCATGTCACGAAGTATGATGCCATTAATGAAATGGTTTTAGAGTTTACATCATTGGAAGCTTTTGCTTGAAGAATTCCGTGGCTTTCTTCAGAAAGACTGCTTGCTCTACAAATGGCTTAATGCCTCCTTCCTTTTAATGGCCATGTGCGTGCCATGTAATTCTTCACCAGCTGCTTCAGAAAAGTTGTTTTGATATCATGGCAGCTGATAAGTATTCTGGGGCATGTTTGATCAACTTTACCAGAGAGGAAAGGCAGGCTGCAAGCAGGGATATATTGTTGTTAATGATTTGGGATATTAAATAGCTTTTGCAGGTTGTGGGGTTTGGGTTTGTTAAAACTTAGTTCATTTTTAAGAAAAAGTGTTTGGCTTAATTGTGGGAAAGCATTTTTTAGAATGTATACTATTGATTGGGTTTCTTTCCTTAAGCCAAAAAGCTGTACACAAAGTTGTTGCAAAGTCTCCTTTTCTTTTCTTTAAAAACCCAGCCATAGAAATATATAAAGATAGAAATAAATGGAAGGGGTGGGAGTGTGAGAGCAATTAATTTAACATCTCCCCAAATGATTTAGTTGGGGATTGGTCCTGCGTTGAGCAGGGGGTTGGACTAGATGACCTCCTGAGGTCCCTTCCAACCCTGATATTCTATGATTCTGTGATTCACAAAAGAGAAATCAAGGGAGTGTGCATGGCCAGCGGCACCCCGCATAAATGCCCGGCACCAGAGGGCACTAGAGCTGGCCCAATGGATACCACTGAGGGAGAAATCTCCAGCAACAGTGCACGCGACGTGCACACACCTAATGTGGAATGGACATGAGCAACACCTCTCGAAGAACAACAGTTAGGAAAGGTTAGTAACTGTTTTTTCTGCTGTTGCTGCCAAGCTGTTAACTACAGTTTTGCTGCTGTGACATTGCAGGTCCTTATTGAAATGTACCCTCTACAGTCTGGGACACTTAATCTGTACCATCCAATTAACAACCATGTGTACAAGTAAATTTACTTTATTTTATTGTTTTCAATTGGGCAGGTGCCCCTACAGTGATTCCTCCATTATGAAGTAGTGTGGGAGATTGGAGGGGTTTCTAGTAACTCCTGGCTACACGCAGACTGTACAGCTGCTGTTGAAAGGATAATGAGTCTAAACTCTTAGGCTTGGTCTACACGACAGAGTTAGGTCGATGTAAGGCAACTTATGTCAACATAGCTCTGTAAGTGTCTACACTACAATGTTGCTCCCATTGATGTAAATTGCCCACTACACCAACCTAATAACTTCACCTCTGCAAGAGGTGTAGTGCTTAGGTCGATGTAGTTAGGGTGTAGGCACTGTGTTACGTACTGTGTTACGTACGTTGCCTGTCTGGAGTCTGGCCACCCTGCGCAGGCTGTCAGCCCCAGGACAGGAAGCGGTGGAGCTCCAATTTTCAGTACCCCACACTTAAGTTGGAGGAAGTGCTCCTGGTGAGGACGCAAACCAGGTTGCCTGTGCAAATTTTATTCAGCTATCTTGAGTGCATGCATTATGATGTAGTCTTTAATTACATGATCACTTATCTTTTTAGAGCAGTGAAGTGGATTTATCACTGCCTCTACCAGAGTACTTAAGTGATCTGGGCATGCCACTTAACCAAAACATTCACAGTCGGCCACTAATGATGTTCCTTGTTTTCTGGATGCCCAACATGAGACACCTGCGGCCAGATTTTCAGAAGTGCTGAATGGTCATAACTGCAACATTTGGAACTGTGCTTTGACATATAAAGTGGTAATAAAAATGCTAAGTACTCTGAAAAAATTAGGCCCTAGGTGTCTCAAGTTGGGCACCCAAAATTAGTAGACACTTTGGTCTTAATCACTCTGTACTTCAGATGCCAGTCTGTAAAATTGGGGTAGTAGCACCTTATTTTACAGGGGTGTTATGAAGGTGAATTCATTGTTTGTGCAGCACTCAGATAGTCTGGTGAGAACTCCATGGAAATGAGGGTTGAGTGATGTGTGTTTTAAATAAGGCCTGAGGTCACACACAGAACGAGAAGGAAGAAACAGTGAATAAAGTAACTGTTCACTGAATGAGGCAGAGGTTCTGTGGACGGGGGGAGGGGGAGTATTCGGTTGTGTAGTTAAAGACAATATCATAATGTGTATGTCCAAGAAGGGTGAATTGAGGTTGCATAGGCAACCTTAATTCTTACATTTCCTAACTTTTGAGTGCTGGATTTTGCAAACTTAAGATTCTTTTTAACATAGACATGCTATAATTAACTACAAGTATCTTGAAAACACAGTCTCTGCCCAGGAGAGCTTGTAATCTAAGGGTATGTCTACACTATGAAATTAGGTCGATTTTATAGAAGTAGATTTTTAGAAATCGATTTTATACAGTCGATTGTGTATGTCCCCACTAAGTGCATTAAGTCGGCGGAGTGCGTCCTCACTACCGTGGCTAGCATTGACTCACGGAGCGGTGCACTGTGGGAAGCAGTATGTGCAGAACCTGGCTAAGAGACGGCAGCATGAGGACGATTGTGATGAGGACATGAACACAGACGTTCCTGAAAGAACGGGCTGTGGCAATTGGGACATCATGGCGGCAGTGGGGCTGGTTGATACAGTGGAACGCCAATTCTCGGCCCGGCAATCAAGCACAGGCTGGTGGGACCGCATAGTGTTGCAGGGATGGGATGATTCCAAGTGGCTGTGAAACTTTCGGATGCATAAGGCCACTTTCCAGGAACTCTGTGAGTTGCTTTCCCCCGCCCTGAAGCGCAGGAATACCAAGATGAGAGCTGCCCTGACTATTGAGAAGCGAGTGGTGATAGCACTGTGGAAGCTTGCAATGCCTGACTGCTACCAGTCAGTCAGGAATCAATTTGGAGTGGGCAAATCTACCGTGGGGACTGCTGTGATTCAAGTAGCCAATGCAATCACTGATGTTCTGCTATAAAGGGTAGTGAGTCTGGGAAATGTGCAGGTCATAGTGGATGGCTTTGCTGCAATGGGTTTCCCTAACTGTGGTGGGGCAATAGATGGAACCCATATCCCTATCTTGGCACCGGAGCACCAGGGCAGCCAGTACATAAACCACAAGGGGTACTTCTCAATGGTGCTGCAAGCACTGGTGGATCACAAGGGATGTTTCACCGACATCAACGTGGGATGGCCGGGAAAGCTGCATGACTCTTGCATCTTTAGGAATTCTGGGCTGTTTGAGCAGCTGCAAGAAGGGACTTACTTCCCAGATCAGAAAATTACTGTTGGGGATGTTGAAATATCAATAGTTATCCTTGGAGACCCAGCCTACTCTTTGCTCCCATGGCTCATGAAGCCATACACAGGCAGCCTGGACAGTAGTAAGGAGCAGTTCAACTATAGGCTGAGCAAGTGCAAAATGGTGGTAGAATGTGCCTTTGGACGTTTGAAAGCTTGCTGGCGCTGTTTGCTGACTAGGTTAGACCTCAGCTCAACCAATATTCCCATTGTTATTACTGCTTGCTGTGTGCTCCATAATATCTGTGAGAGTAAGGGGGAGACGTTTATGGCGGGGGGGAGGTTGAGGCAAATCGCCTGGCTGACAGTTTTGAACAGCCAGACACCAGGGTGATTAGAAGAGCACAGGTAGGCGCGCTGTGCATCAGAGAGGCTTTGAAAACCAGTTTCATGACTGGCCAGGCTATGGTGTGACAGTTGTGTGTATTTCTCCTTGATGCAAACCTGCCCCTTTGTTGATTTTAACTCCCTGTAAGCCAACCACCTTCCCCCCTTCGTTCACAGCTGGCAAAGGAAATAAAGTCACTATTGTTTTGAAACCATGCATTCTTTCTTTATTAATTAAAAAAAAAAAAAAAAAAGGGGAGATAACTGATAAGGTATCCCGGGTCGGGTGGGGTGGGGGAGGAGGGAAGGACAAGTCCACATTGCTTATTGTAGCCACACTACAAATCAGAACTGTTTGACAGCCTTCTGTTGCTTGGGCCATCCTCTGGAGTGCAGTGGCTGGGTTCCCGGAGCCTTCCCCCCCCCCCCCCCGCGTTCTTGGGCGTCTGGGTGAGGAGGATATGGAACTCGGGGAGGAGGACAGCCGGTTGTACAGTGGATGCAGTGGCGGTCTGTGCTCTTGTTGGCTTCCCTGCAGCTCCCCCATTAGCCTCAGCATTGCATCCTGCCTCTTCTCATTGCGCTCACTTAATGCTTTCCTGGACTCTGCCACTGAATGTCTCCATTCATTCAGCTGTGCCCTATCAGTGCAGGAGGCCTGCATGAGCTCGGAAAACAAGTCATCGTGAGTGTGGTTTTTTTTGCCTTCTAATCTGCGATAACCTCAGGGACGGAGATGATGGGGGAGCATAGAAACATTTATTCTACAGGGGGATAAAAAGGGAGAGTAAAATTTAAGATGATACATTTCTGAGAACAAAAGGGAGACTCTTTCACAGTGAATCAAGCAATTCACAGCAGACAGCACATGTGCTTTAGGTACAAGGTCGCATTTTGCCTTTTATATTGAGTGCCTGCCTGTATGGTGACACATCACACACAGCTGGGTAACAGAATTCGGTTTCCAGGCAGCCATAGTAAGCCAAAGGGTACGTGGGTTTGGCTTCTAACGCCTTGATAACATGTGGGAATGTTTTCAAACTGCAGTGCCCTTCTTTCCCATAGCAAGTAATGCCTGTTGGGTTTTCCATTTAAAAGGAGGGGCTGCGGTTTTCAGGTGGATGTGCAGCACACACCTCCCCCCACCCCTCCGCATGGCTATTTGGGATGATCCCTTTTAGCCAAGTGCAAACAGCCCAGCATGAACGGGGTCCTTTTACTGTTCCCTTACAAAAATTCCCCTGTTTCAACCAGGTGACCATGAATGATATCACTCTCCTGAGGCTAACACAGAAAGATATAGACCGAATGTTGCTTGAATGTGACCAAAACCCAGGACCATTTGCTGCCATGCTTTGTGCTGCAATGATTCCAGACTACTTGCTACTGGCTTGGCGTGGTAAAGGGTCCTACCGTGGAGGACAAAATAAGGCAACCCTCCCCAGAAACCTTCTGCAAAAGCTTTCAGAGTACCTCCAGGAGAGCTTCATGGAGATGTCCCTGGAGGATTCCCACTCCATCTCCAGACACGTTAACAGACTTTTCCAGTAGCAGTACTGGCCGTGAATGCATCCCAAGTTTTCAGGGCAAATCATACATTAAACACTATTGCTTTTAAACCCTGTACTGTAGTTACAAATGTGCACTCACTAGAGGTGCCTTCTCCGCCTTCAGGGTCGGGGATCCCGCCTTGGGTGGGTATTGGCTCCAGGGTGATGAAAAGGTCCTGGCTGCCGGGGAGAACGGATTCACCGCTTGCCTGCTGCGCAGTCTCCTCCTCCTCTTCCTCATCCACAAAATCCTCCTCTGTGTTGCGTGAGACTCCCTCCTTGCAGGTGTCCACAGACAGTGGTGGGATAGTGGTAGGGTCCCCCCCAGAATGCCATGCAGCTGATCATAGAAGCAGCATGTATGGGGCTCCGACCCAGAGCGACCGTTTGCCTCCTTTGTCTTTTGGTAGACTTGCATGAGCTCCTTGACTTTCATGCGGCACTGCTGCGTGTCCCTGTTGTAGCCTCTGTCCATCATGCCCTGTGTGATTTTTGGCATATATGTTAGCATTTCTTCTTTTTGATCGGAGTTCTGCCTGCACAGATTCTTCTCCCCATACAGCAATCAGATCCAGTGTCTCCCGTTTGCTCCATGCTGGAGCTCGTTTGCGATTCTGGGGGGACTGCATGGTCACCTGTGCTGCTGAGCTCGCCACGCTGACCAAACAGGAAATGAAATTCAAAATTTCCCAGGGCTTTTCCTGTTTACCTAGCTAGTGCATTGGAGTTGAAAGTGCTGTCCAGAGCGGTCACATTGGAGCACTCTGGGCAGGGTCAGCTCCAGCTTTTTTGCCGCCCCAAGCGGCGAAGGGAAAAAAACCCAACAGGCTGCGATCGGCGGCACTTCGGCGGCAGCTCTACCGCGCCGCTTCAGTCTTCAGCGGCAGTTCAGCTGCTGGTTCTTCCCTCCGAGAGGGACTGAGGGACCCGCCACCGAATTGCTGCCGAAGACCTGGACGTGCCGCCCCTTCCCATTGGCCGCCCCAAGCACCTTCTTCCTGTGCTGGTGCCTGGAGCCAGCCCTGACTCTGGGATAGCTCCCTGAGGCCAATAACGTTGATTTGCGTCCGCACTACCCCAAATTCAACTCAGCAAGGTCGATTTTTAGCGCTACTCCCCTCTCCGGGGAGGAGTACAGAAGTCGATTTTAAGAGCCCTTTAGGTCAACCGAACGGGGTTGCTTGTGTAGACGCATTCATTATAAAATCGACCTAACGCGGCTAAATTTGACCTAACCCTGTAGTGTAGACCAGGGCTAAGTGTTAGACAAGATGGAGTGAGGTATGTGTAATGAACAGGTGAAAAGAAACACAAGGTTGTGTACACATCTTGATTCCATTTTTGTGTGCATGTATGTGAATGTTTGTGGACTTTAGGTAGGGTTACCATATTTCAACACTGAAAAAAGAGGACACTCCACGGGGCCCCCAGCCCCGCCCCAACTCCGCCCCTTCCCCGCCCCTTCCCCGCCCCCAGCCCCGCCCCAACTCCGCCCTTCCCCGGCCCCACCCCAACTCCGCCCCTTCCCCGCTCCCATTCCAACCCCTTCCCCAAAGTCCCCGCCCCAACTCCGCCCCCTCCCCTGAGCACCCCGCATTCCCCCTCCTCCCTCCCGCCCCCGGGCTCCGGCTGCTGCTGCGCTGGGGAAGTTGCTTTGGCCCCTGCCGCGGTGGAGAGCGGCGAGAGCCGGGAAAGTTGGAGCCTGGGGAGGAGGCGGCTGCGCACTCAGATGCCACCGCTGCCTCTGTGCCCCGGCAGATCGGGGGAGTTGTAAGTTTTGCTACAGCCACTCGCACTCGGGGTCCCCTTACCGTGCCTCCCTATTTTCCTGGACATGTTCGGCTTTTTGGAAATTCCTCCCGGACGGGGATTTGAGGACCAAAAAGCCGGACATGTCCGGGAAAATCCGGATGTATGGTAACTCTTGGTTGAGACACAGCTGCAGGAATGGACAAGGTATAGGCCCCAGGAACTAGCTACATCCAGCTGGGAGATCTCTGGAGGTTGCAAAACTTCCATCAGTCAGGTTGTGGTTTTGCAAAAAAAGAGCAAACTCAGCAACGGCTCCGATCCGAGCTCCATTTTATCCAGAGTTCAGGAAGGATCAGATAAAAGACTCCAGTTGGGGGCCATCTCTGCACAGGATCAGCCATTTCCAAGAGAGACAGATCTAGGAGTGATTGGGAGGCGAGGGAAAGGCTCTGCTGTGTGCTGGGGTGGCAGGGAGCAGCACGGATGCACGGCAAAGATTGTTAACTAGCACACACAGTGCTTTGCCATTTATGATTTCCTAAGTGCTGCAAGGGTGCATGGTGCTGTGCAGCCCCATTGAAATAGCAAGTCTCTGCCCACAATTGTTTACAATCTAATGGCCCCAAGGACGGTGTACAAAGAAGCAGGGAGCTTCCCCCAGTTTCTTGCACACGCGTGCCACAAGCTGACTCCTCTCTGCTAATGCCTCCAGGAGTGCTAGCTGCTTATAAGCAAATAGGGAGAGGGCAGGATGAGGGTGGAGTCGTGACCCCAACACCTCCTTCCCAATCAGTGAAGCTGGCCTGAAACAAAGAGGAGTGAACAATGCGGCTTCTCCAATGAAGATGCTTCTCCAGCGTGCATGTCTCTGTCTGCAGCAACCAGAATTCCTCCCTTCAGCTCTGTTTAAGAGCTGAGCTGCCCGAGCGCTACCGGCTTCGGGCAGCCCCCATGCCTCCAGACCCTGAACCGCCGGCTGGGCACTTCCCCTCCCAGGCTCCGGCGGTGGCTGCTGTGCTCCTACCCTGATTCTTCGGCTCTGTTTAAGAGCCGAGCTGCCCGAGCGCTACCGACTTCGGGCTGCCTCCGGACCCTGAGCCGCCGGCCGGGCACTTCCCCTCCTGGGCTCCGGGGGCGCAGGGTCCGGAGGCATGGGGGCTGCCCGAAGCCAGTAGCGCTCGGGCAGCTCGGCTCTTAAACAGAGCTGAAGAGTCAGGGTAGGGAGCACAGCAGCCGCCGGAGCACGGGAGGGGAAGTGCCCGGCCGGCGGTATTTTTCCCGACATGTTCGGCTTTTTGGCAATTCCCCCCGGACGGAAGTTTGATTACCAAAAAGCCGGACATGTCCGGGAAAAAACGGATGTATGGTAACCCTACTTTAGGACATATACAGCTAAAAATGCTCACTGTGAACTTCTGAGTCATTTTGGGTAGCTTTTAAGGAATAAGTTCAACAATATAACATTGGTAACAGTCCTACAACTCTGCGCTTGGAACTTCTGTTGACATCAGTAGGAGTGTTTGCATGTGGAATGGATGCAGGCTTCGGCTCTGCTGTTCCTGAGGAAAGGTATGAAATCCTACACTCTTACTATGCTGTTTTCTCAAATAAAATATCTTGAGGTGGGGGTGGTATTTGTTTCAGTTCCATCACATTTGATATTAACCAGGATGAATGTTGATGTTTTCATTTGTTGTAATTACTCAGTTTAGCTCTACTTGTACAACTCAAGTCCATATTATTTTTTTTTCAATGACTCCATACAAGATTTCCTCCTTTTACAAGAACAAGAATTTTTGTTTTTTTGTTTCCAGACTTGCAAACTCATCCTGGGCTATGACACTCAAGCTAGGTCTCTTGTTTCTCTTGCTTCATCACCAGTAATGAAGATGCTGCAGTTCAGATTATGGCCTTAATTGACACCCTGTGCAACATCATTGTCTTCATTTAGGGTTGTGCAGGTGTTGCTGATAACATAATCTAGGGCAATGCGGGTTGCATAGGGTATATGAGGACTTAATTTAAAAAGACTGATCCTGGCAATTTACTATCCCATAACTCCTAACTACCTTCACTATGTCACCAGGAGATTGTCTAGCAACAAGACTAGAGCAGATTGAAAGGTGTTAAGGAAGTTTGAGGACTCTGGGTACACAGTTCCCAAAAAAGGAAGACTACAGAGTGTCAACAATAAGTGAAATGGCTTAACAGTTTCTCATGTCTGATGTCGATACCATGTTTTCTCGAAGGAAAGCACAATAGTCTCTGCCAGTAAGAGCAGTGTATCAATGTAAACTTCAACAATTTTTATGAAAAGGAGGGACGCGTGTCCACATTTCAGTTGCAGGTTGAAGCTACCCAAACACCTACAGAACTAGTGAATAACTTGTGTGGAAATGTAAATAGAGAAGAGACCACAGTTCTCCCCAACCTGAAAGTGTTCATCTGATATAAAAATAGATTTGGAATAATCGGATGAATAATCTGGTCTGCAAAATAGATGGAAAATTTGTGACTGTGAGAAACAGTCTATTCTGAGTAAAGAGAACTAGGTTTATCAGGCTGTCCATAGCCCAAGTCTCTGTGATTGCTATGCTAGAGGAAGAGAACCACTTCATCACAGCCTTGGCATAAGACTTTGAAAACTCTTCATGCCACAATCAGTCTGACTCAGAATGTAACTTCTGTTTCCAGTGGTATAGCCGCCTACCTAATCATTTCACCCGTAGCAGAATGGCAGGTCACCAGTACTATAAGTCAACTTGCCTATGAGGACAGCAAAGTAAAAGGAGAGGGGTCTTTAGCAAGTCAAAGAACATAAGAAAAACATAGTATCCAACCATGCTGTTGATGTGAGGATCTGGCTGCACAACACTCTGCCTCTATTCAGCTCCAAAACTTCAACTGGTTCTTTTAGATCTGAGGACAGACCATCAAAATAGGTTCTCTGCCCTGATGGGAGCAAAGGTCAGCTCTAGTCTCAGTCTAAAGAAGGCAACATTCTAAAAATGATATCCCAATTCAAAAACAAAGTCGAGTTATCAGAAGTGGAAGAATATCTTTGTGGTTAAGGCACTGGTCTGGGATTTATGTTATTTTGGTTCAGTTTCTGGATCTGTCACAGACTTCCTCTGTAATCTTGATGAATCAGCCTCTCTGTTCCTTTTAGTTTTCCATCTGTAAAATGGGTATAGACTTTCCTACCTTAGAAATGCGGTGTGAAGATTAATTCTTTAAAATTGTGAGATGCTTCAGTAATTCAGTGGTATAGAATATAGTACTTAGTTTTCAGAACTTTTGGTCCTATCATTAGTGGGCGGGTGTTGTTGGTAAGGTTTTTGATTTGGAAGCAAGGAAGTATATGATTGTGTAGAATAACAGCTGTCTTTTCTCTGCAGGTTAACTTCGTAGTGTGCCAACTCTTTGCCTTGCTTGCAGCTATTTGGTTTCGAACATACCTTCATTCAAGCAAAACTAGCTCATTTATAAGACATGTTGTTGCCACGCTTTTAGGCCTTTATCTTGCACTTTTTTGTTTTGGATGGTAAGTAACATTTTATCATCTTTTTCAACTGTTTCATGTGTTTTGTTACATACATTTTGGTATTTAGTGCTGCTGAAGTTTATTACAGTTAAATTTACTACTTTCTGTGTTCTCTTTTGGTTGTTGTACACAAATGTACTGAAAGAAACAAAGTAATATATGCTCCATCCAATGCAACTGAGATGGAAAGTACTCTAAATGCCATATTATTTAATTCTCTGAAGGTTTTTTCAGAGGATTGTATCTTGCAGCTGTTTTTGGGAGGAGAGAGAAAGAGCTAAAATAAAAACTAATTTTGTAACTTGTACAACTTGTGACAAATTTGTGTAACATACTGCTCTGAGTAGGTGTGGCAGAAAGTAATTTTTTTTATAGCTTCAATGGATAATTTCAGTGTCTATTTTTTCTGCTTTTATTGATTTAAATTTTCACAATTGCAGGAAATTATTTAATGACAGACATTGAGATTAAAAAAGTTAAAGCTCTATAACTGTTAAAACGCAAACTGTCAACATCACAGGTCAAAGTATACAAAATAAGTATCCTGAAATCAAACTCTGATAAATTCTGAAGCAGTATTTTTCTTACTTTGCTTGCCTGTAAATTTTGATTATCATTTATGGACATACTTTTGTGTGTGTGTGTATGTGTACAGTGAAATCAATATTTACCAACACTTATCAATAAAACTAGTACATCCAAGCATAGCTATGAGGCAATACTAAATTAATCACATGCCTAGATACCACTTCTTAATCTCAAAATATCAATTAGCTTGCATAGTTTTTTGTTAAATACTGAATACAGATCTGAATACCATGGGAGAAGGGCGGTGAACAGAATTGTTGCTATAGAGTGTTTCTCTGGCACCAGGAAGGGCCTGGAAGGAAGGTGGACTCCAGCGAGTATCTTTTAAGATTAAGTTGTGACTGCTGTTAGAATATCTCAATATATGATATTCTATATAGGTTCTTCTGCCACACTCTTCACCGTTGTATATACTCAAGGTGTAATTGGCCAGAACAGCAGTAGGGGCGATACAAGAAATGCATTTACTTTTATGTATGTAAATTACACTACAGACTGTATAATCTAGTTGTTTCGTGCAGTGTGGTTCAGTACTTATCAGGCTAGTTCAGGATGAAATAAGAGGGAGTTGGCTTAATTGGTGTGTGGCACAACAGCTAGTCCAACTTTCTCTTGAGGCACCGTTATATAGGCTAAGGCATTTTCTTAATTGACTAAAATATTCTGGCAACGTTTTAAAAACATTAAGAAGATAGGATGAGCTAATGCCCCTCCCCCCTTCTCTTTGCATAGTTCTTGAATTCTGAACTACAGTTGTGGCCCCTATATTCAGTTTAGTCACACAGGTACCTAAACATCTGCTTGCTGCAGACATTGCTTATAGATTCAGGAAATCAGAAAGTTAGGCTTATTCTTAATTAATATTATCTTTCAGTTTTATGTGTAGAAGTTTGCAGTTTATACACATGCACATAATCATGGAAGTGTAGGTCTGGAAGGGACCTCGAGAGGTGATCTAGTTCAGTCCCCTTCACTTAAAGCAGGGCTAAGTATTATCTAGACCACCCCTGAAAGGCATTTGTCTAACCTGCTCTTAAAAATCTCCAGTGATGGAGATTCCACAACTGCCCTTGTTACTTGTGGTTCTTTCAACCCAAAGCTCTTGGTAGCTTTACTCTGTGCAAGGTGGTGTCAGGAAATAAATCAATGGAGACATGGCTGTCCGACCGATAGATGATTGGCACAAACAGGACAATACAAGAGTGCTCTCACTTAAAGATATACTTAACTTAGTGTCAAGCACTTACACATGTCCGCAACAGGTTAATAAAACACCCTCAACCCCCAATAATTACTGAAGTTGGGTGTGGCTCTTGAGTGGCACAGCGGCAGCCTTCCGATGGCCAATCTTGCATCTGCTGGTGAGACCCCCAAGATGTGACCAGAAGAAGAGTCCCTGAAGAATCCAACTACTCCAAACTTTCTTCCCTTATTTATTCATTAGTATTATAACAACACGTCACTCAAATAAAACTTGTTAAGCAAGCAATTTCAAAGGTTAAGCAAGAGAATTCTCTCTGATTATCAATTTGCCAGATGTGTTTTTGCAGAGTTTGCATGCCTTGAGCCCCTGACAGACACATTCCTGAGGGCACATATAGATAAGCTTCTTGTTTTTCTTAAACACATACCTCAGCAATTTCAACAGAGATGTTATCAGGAAGGACTCTGGGTCAAGCTGTCCTTTTTGTGGTAGTCCAAAACCCCACCCTTCCTGACTCGGTCATGCTAAGGCTGCTGCATAGGCTCACTTACGGCCTGCTGGCTTGGTTAACGTTAGCAGTAAGCAGTAGTGGTCTGTGCACTTTACCTGTCCGCCAAGTTCTCCCCATATATCCTCTGCAATCTATTCCGGTGCTTAACCACTCTGACAGGTTTTCCTAATGTCCAATCTAAACTGCCCTTGCTGAATTGAAGCCCATTGCTTCTTGTCCTCTCCTCAGAGGTTAACAAAAACAATTTTTCTCCTTCCTCCTTGTAACAACCTTTTACGTACTTGAAAATTGTTATCATGTCCCCTCCCAGTCTTCTCTTTTTCAGACTAAACAAACCCAGTTTTTTCAATCTTTCCTCATAGGCCATGTTTTCTAGACCTTTAATCATTTCTGTTGCTCTTCTCTGGACTTTCTCCAATTTGTCCACAAATGAAATGCGGCACCCAGAACAATTCTCCAGTTGAGGCCTAATCAGTGCAGAGTAGAGCGGAAGAATTACTTCTTGTGTCTTGCTTACAATACTCCTGCTAATACATCCCAGAATGATGTTTGCTTTTATTGCAACCGTGTTATACTGTTGACTCATATTTAGCTTGTGATCCAGTATGTCCCCCAGATTCCTTTCCGCAGTACTCCTTCCAAGGCAGTCATTTTCTGTTTTTTTTATGTGTGTAACTGATTGTTCCTTCCTAAATGGAAGTCTCTTCCAGATTGGCTGTGAACCACCGATAACTACTCTCTGGGAAAGGTTTTCCAACCAGTTATGCACCCACCTTATAGTAGCTCCATCTAGGTTGTATTTCCCTAATTTGTTTATGAGAAGGTCATGCAAGATAGTATCAAAAGCCTTACGAAAGTCAAGATATACCACATCTACTGTTTTTTCCCCCCCCCCCTATCCACAAGGCTTGTTACCCTGTCAAAGAAAGCTATCAGGTTGGTTTGACATGATTTGTTCTTGACAAATCCATGCTGACAGTTACTTATCACCTTATTATCTTCTAGGTATTTTTCAAATTGATTGCTTAATTATTTGCTCCATTATCTTTCTGGGTGCTGAAGTTAAGATGAGTGGTCTGTAATTCCCTGGATTGTCCTTATTCCTCTTTTTATAGGCACTATATTTGCCCTTTTCCAGTCCTCTGGAATCTCTCTCGTCTTCCATGACTTTTCAAAGATAATCACTACTGGTTCAATTATCTCCTCAGTCAGCTCCTTGAGTATTCTAGGATGCATTTCATCAGGCCCTGGTGACTTGAAGACATCTAACTTGTCCAAGTAATTTTTAACTTGTTCTTTCCCTATTTTAGCCTCTGATCCTACCTCATTTTCACTGGCATTCACTATGTTAGACATCCAATTGCTACTAACCTTTTTGGTGAAAACCAGAACAAAAAAGTCATTTAGCACTTTTGCCCTTTCCACATTTTCTGTTATTGTTTCCTCCCTGCCCCTATTGAGTTGTGGGCCTTGGAATTGACAGCCTGTCCTTGGTCTTCCTCTTGCTTCTAATGTATTTGTAGAATGTTTTTTTTTGTTACCCTTTATGTCTCTAGCTAGTTTAATCTTGTTTTATGCCTTGGCCTTTCTAATTTTATCCTTACATACTTGTGTTGTTTGTTTATATTCATCCTTTGTAATTTGACCTAGTTTCCACTTTTTAAGACTCTTTTTTAGAGTTTCAGCTCATTAAAGATCTCCTGGTTAAGCCTGCATTGTCTCTTGCCATACTTGCTATCTTTCCTACACAGTGGGATAGCTTGCTCTTGTGCCCTTAATAATGTCTCTTTGAAAAACTGCCAACTCTCTTGAACTGTTTTTCCTCTAAGACTTGCTTCCCATGGAATCTTACCTAACAATTCCCTGAGTTTGCTAAAATCTGCCTTCTTGAAATCCATTATCTTTATTGGGCTGTTTTCCCTCCTACCATTCCTTAGAGTTGTGAACTCTACCATTTCATGATCACTTTCACCTAAGTGGCCTTCAGTTTTCAAATTCTCAACCAGTTCCTCCCTATTTGCCAAAATCAAATCTAAAACAGCCTCTCCCCTAGTAGCTTTCTCCAGCTTCTGAAATAAAAAAATGTCTCCAATACAGTCCAAGAACTTGTTGGATAATCCGTGTCCTGCTCTGTTGTTTTCCCAACAGATGTCTGGGTAGTTGAAGTTCACCATCACCACCACCAAGTCCTGTGCTTTGGAAGATTTTGTTAGTTGTTTAAAAAAAGCCTTATCCACCTCTTCTTCCTGGTTAGGTGGTCTGTAGTAGACGCCTACCATGACATCACCCTTGTTTTTTACCCCTTTTATCCTTACCCAGAGACTTTCAACAAGTCTGTCTCCTATTTCCATCTCAACCAAACTCCAAGTGTATACATTTTTAATATATAAAGCAACGCCTCCGCCCTTTTTACGCTGCCTGTCCTTCCTTAGCAAGCTGTACCCTTCTATACCAATATTCCAGTAATGTAGATTATGCCGTACACTTAGGGTTGCTAACCCTCCAGGATTGTCCCGGAGTCTCCAGGAATTAAAGATTAATCTTTAATTAAAGATTATGTTGTTATGAAATCTCCAGGAATTTGTCCAACCAAAGTTGGCAACCCTACACTTACTCTCCTTTTATCAAATACGGTAAACATATAGTGCAGTGATACGGTATTTTTATAACAAAAAGATAATTCACACCTCTCCTTTGAGGAAAAGTTACAAGAGTATTTCAAAATAAATGAAAATATATTGTTCCTTCTAAATTTGGATTTCTGAAATTTACTGTTAGAAGACAGAAAACTACACAATAAGTACAGAGCTTCATTGGCAATCAGGTGAGAAATGAAATAACATAAAAATTAGGCAATAATATCAGTCAAAATTCATCCAGACTGATGAATTAGGGTGTCATTGGTTTTGACTTGGCTTCACTGAATGTGGTCCTAAGTAATTATCTCTTGCTTTAGAAAATAATAAATAATTTAAATAATTTGCAATCTGAAATGCTGGATATGAGGTTTGTCTTATGCATATTCTGATATTTTATTCATATTTAACTACTGGAAACTAACTTCATCTTTTTCCAAGGAAATAATTAAGCATGTTAGTTTACAAATTTCTGCTGCCTCTCATCTCAGCCAAAAACATCAGTCCTCTCTTAATTTAGGAGAAAAAAACAACTTTTTATTCTGTCTTTGATCCTTTCTGTTAGTCCAAATAGTTTGGTATCATTCCTGCCTGCAGATGGAGACCGTACAGAAAATCTCTTTCGTTATGTCATCACCTATATACAGATTAGAGAGAACCTTAACCTATTATCTTCTACAGTGTTTAAAATTCAAAGACTCTCAAAAAGAAAAATTACATTTTAAAATGAATACAATTCCAGTACACTCAAATTTCACTTTAATAAAATCTACCAACCTCCTCTCCAGCTATTCAGTTGTCTGATTAGATGGCAGTTTATGGTCAACCCAGCTCCAGAGGGAGTAACGCTTCTTTTTTCTGTCCTGAATCCCCAATTGCACTCACAGAAACTCCAAATGCAGGGAACAGTTTGGAATCTGCCATCCTCCAAGAACGTACTTGATTAATAATATAACCTGCTTGCCTCAAGTGAACTCCACAGAGTCTTAAATCACCTTTATTACACTGGCATGGTGATTTGGGGTACAAAGAAAGGTCATAGTGTCCTCTTTGAAAGTACTGAAGCACCCTTAGAGTGTACCTAGCACATAGCTAAAATGGGTTAATTAAAATATTTAGGTTTATAGTTTTCTATTCATTTGAATGCTGTTGTAATTGAATTGCATATGACTCAAAGATCAATCACACTGCTAGTATTACTTTTCTGTTCTTGTATAAAAGAATTAATACTTTTAGAGACTGAGTATTAACATACTAATATGGATTGCAATTCCACCACAAGGCATGCTTTTTACAATAAAGGGGTGCACTTGAATGCTGGGCAATCCCCAAGCTGAGTCTTCCCACACAGAGCTGATCTCAGTGTCTGTGTCCTTTTGCAGCTGGATGTGGTCCTATCTGTGTGTGTATTAGAGGAGGCTTATGTATCGGGTTTCTTGAAGATACATAATCTTGTTCCTGATCTTTAGCTTTTGAATTAAAAAAGAAAATATAGTTATGGAATTCATTGTAACTAATAAGGACTTGAAATAGAAAATAGTATTGATAATTTTAGATTTTTTAAAAAAGAAATGCTTTTCCTTCTTAGTATTAATTGCCATAAAACGAGACGGATAAGTGGATAAAACATCTTTACAATACTCTTTTAAAATATTCAGTATAGCATTTCTTTCTTTAAAAAAAGTTGCAACAGTGTTACATCAAAGCCAATATGAATATTAACCTTCTTATATCTCTAATAGGCTAACTCCTGCTGATGCAAGGATCTTTTTGTAATAATGGAGATCCATGTGAATTGGACCTGCTTTTATATCAAAAAGGCCAAGCAGTTTTTGGAAGAAATGAATGCCCAAGATTTATATGAAAACTTGCCTTATAAATGTCTGTGATAACTGAGCTGAAGGTGACTAGCAACAGCAGCTGATTTTTAGGCTGTATTTGTATGGGAAAGAAAATTTCCAAATAAATTAGTGGTATTTTAGCCATTTGATCTCTTTTGATTAAGATGGTCCCAAAATGAGAGAGAGTCTGCCTAATGAAGATCAAACACATTTTCCTCATAGATAATACTGTGACACATTAACCCCCCCTTCAGGGAGCCACCTGATGTACTGGGGTCCTACTGAGCCCACCCGTTCCACCAGCCTGGGCTCCCTCACCCTGTCTTGCTGTGCCAGGCCCTTAAGCCTCCTCTAATACACATACAGATAGGACCACATCCAGCTGCAAAAGGACACAGACACTGAGATCAGCTCTGTGTGGGAAGACTCAGCTTGGGGATTGCCCAGCATTCAAGTGCACCCCTCTCTGGAGTGCAAAATTGTATTCTCTTGCACTGCACAGAAATCTGTACTGTGTAAGCTCATGAAAATCACGCCCTCCCTCAGTGTGGAGGAAGATATGCACAGCTTTTTGCCCCCCCTCCCTGAGTTATGAATTGCACAAACTGATTGATAGAAAACAAAAACAAGTTTATTAACTACAAAGAACAGATTTTAAGTGATTATAAGGGATAGCAAACAGATCCAAGTAGATTACTGAGCAAATAAAGCAAACACGTCAACTAAACTTAATGCACTACTGGCTACAAGTTGTAATTTCTCACTCTAAATGTCATTTTAAGCAGGTTGCGGAGATTCTTGAAAACAAACTTTTCTTGCTTGCAGCTTAGAATTCCAGATATTCCTTTCATGGGCCAGACACCTTCTAGCCTGGTTCCAGTTCTCTTCCCGAGATCAGTCTTAGGTGTTTCCAGCAGTCATCTTGGGTGGCGATTCATTAAAGAACCAACCCTGATTACCTAATTTCACTGACTTAAAAAAGATTTACATATGGTGGGAATCTTTTTGTGTCTCAGTGGGATTCTCCCTCCCCTCCCCCAGTGAAAAAATACTAGTAATCCAAGATGGAATCCAGTAACAGGTGATATGATCACATGTCCCTGCAGTGTCAAAGCAGCATCCCAGGAAACTTCTCAGGAAGGTGGGGGATTAGCATGTTCAAAGTCCTATCATTCTCCCTAATGGCCCATCCAGACCGATTGCATTCTGTCTGGTGGGTGTTCCTCAGATGTAAACACTTTTATAATTGATATAGTTAATATTCCTAACTTCAGATACAGAATGATACATGCATAGTAAATCATAACCTTTCCAATGATATCTCACATGACCCAGCTTGCATAAAATACATCTTAGTTATGCCATATTCATATCATAAACATATTTCTATGAAGAATATGGGGCATAGTGTCACAAATACTATTAAGAAAATAAACTTAAGAGGGAAATTTGTTACCAATGTCCTACTTCCCTTTTGAAAAATGACTTTCTACCACCACGTTATTTGTAAAAACAATGAGGAAAATGCACAGATAGTCAAAACTGTTTTAATCACTGAATCTTCACCAACTGATGGTGATTTGGTTGCCACTATGAAATAACTTGCTGGCAGTGGCCTGGCCTGCGCCGCTTCCCGCAGCTCCCATTGGCCAGGAATGATGAACTGCGGCCACTGGGAGCTGCGAGTGGCCGTACCTGCGGAGGCTCAGGTAAACAAAGCGTCTTGCGGCCCGCCAGGGGCTTACCCTGAACCAGCTGCGAACCAAGTTTGGGAACCCCTGCCGAAAGTTGCTGACCGCAGGTCTAGGAAAACATCATCATTGCTGCCATGCTGTACCTGTTCTTTGGATAAGTAGAACATTAGTCTCCATATGACTGTCAGTGTGGAACTTCAATTATCATATTTTGCCTTTATGTGAAAAGTGAACTGCAAAATGTGAACTTTACTTCACACTCTACTGTTTGTGTATGATGTGCAAAGATTAATTCTCACAACTCAAGCTGCCAGAATGCTCTTCTTCCTCAGATAAGGGAGAGCTCCACTCAGGTTATAGGCTTGTGTAAGACAACTGTTCAGATCATTTAAAGATGTCAAGGTCCTCTGTAAAAGAGAGTGGATAAGGGACCTGATATTTTGAATGCAAAAAACCCTCAAACAGATACTTTTATAAGAAAATAGTAAAGGGCAAAAGTTGGTGGGTTTTTTTGCTTTTCAGTTACCTACCTTAAAGTAGGTTTAAAGGAGATCTTCTTGTTAAGCGTGTAACAATAACTGATGGATTAAAAATCTATCTTTTCATTTCAAGTAAGGAAAACATATATATGTGCTAGACTGTTGGTAATGAAAAATGATTGCCTGGAGTGACTATTATAATTTTTTCTAGGTATGCCTTACATTTTGTTGTACAAAGTGGAATTTCCTACTATATCATGATCATAATAGGAGTGGAAAATATGCACAAGTAAGTATTGGGTTTCTTTATTTAAATTTAAAGTTATTTAAATGAAGAATATAAACAGTTATTTAGAAAGTCGCTGTATAGCTATTTATAAGAACAAATTAGGTTTATATCTGCATACATTTCTCTTACTGACACACTTTATGTCTTGTAACTATGCCTAGTATGTCATATTGTTATTGGCATTAGAATATCAGAACATTTCAGTATTTGAACTGCGCTAAAGATGGCTTGTTTGTAGGGAAAAACACCGCCCTTTTTGTCTGCTTTGTCTGTTTGAAATGCTGAGCACTTACTCCACTTACTGTCTGCAGAAAGAAACCCTAAGGCAGCATTGGTAATTCTCAATGTATAGCTGTTAATACATTTCTCATTGCTTAATCATAAATAGTCTTAGATTGCAAATACATGGTTAATCCATATTAATACAATTTTATAACTCTCAATACTAATGGAAGGAAAAGATCCGGGCATGAGAAGAGGGTTTGTGTGATGAAAGTGAATATTAATTCATTTAAAATGCCACTGTTTTTTGTTTGCTCTGTTTTTTTAAAAAGGAAAAAGAAACACGTGAAAAGGTATTCACATTAGGACACTATTTTAGTCTGATAATAATAGTATCATAGAAATGTAGGATTGGAAGGGACCTTGAAAGGTCATCTAGTCCAGTCCCTTGCACTGAGGCAGGACTAAGTATTATCTGCATCATCTCTGACCAATATATTTGTCTACCCTGTTCTTAAAAAGCTCCAGTGACAGAGATTCCACAACCTCCTTAGGTGATTTATTCCAGTGCTTAACTACCCTTACAGTTAGGAAGTTTTGCCACAGTCTAACCTGAATCTACTTTGCTGCAATTTAAAGCTAAAATAGAGACCTAATTATGTAATAGCATTCACATGTTTTTTCTTTTTCTTTAAAGGGAACAAACGAAAAAGGATATTTTAAAAATGAATTATTTGTTTACATTAGATAAAGGCCCCAACTGAGTTTAGGGCCCCATTGTACTAGGCATCATACAAATGCATAGTAAGAGACTTAATTCCCTGAAGAGGATACTTAAAAAAACAACACAGGCAAAACAAGGGAGGGGAAAGAAAGGAGATGTAATTTTGGTCTTGTACTGCTGATGTCTCTCAATTGCCCCAGATTATCTTTGAGGGGAAAGGGAGAGTCGATGTGTGTGTGTGTGTGTGTGTGTGTGTGTGAGTGAGAGAGAGATACATACGCACATGCACTTTATATTCCTGTGTTGGAGTCAACAGAACCCACCTAGTTTGATTTAGCAGCAAAAACTCTCCGCAAGATTTTAGAATCTGGCACCCTATTAACCTATTATACCTTAAAAATAACAGGAGTACTTGTGGCACCTTAGAGACTAACAAATTTATTAGAGCATAAGCTTTCGTGGGCTACAACCCACTTCTTCGGATGCATTATACCTTCTTACTCCCGACCCCCACACAGGTAGGGTGTTCCTCTGTCAGAGAAGTGGGTTGTAGCCCACGAAAGCTTATGCTCTAATAAATTTGTTAGTCTCTAAGGTGCCACAAGTACTCCTGTTATTTTTAAGGTTCCTCAAAGTTCAACTCTCTGGTTTCTTGCCCCAACTCATTGTGGCTATGAAATTTTCATGTCAAAAGGACAGAATGGAGATCCCTTGAGAGCCGATCAATGACATGTCCAAAACAGTTGCCATGTCATGCAGCACAAGAATCTCCCTTCCACTGTGGGCCGCATACATGTACCCTGTACCATTTCCTGCCACCGCCGAGAAACCCATATTTGATTTAGTGGTCTTGATTTCCTGCATGAGAGGTGCAGGTATTTACTAGATTACAATTTAGATAACACCATGCAGCTTTTATCTTTTAATGAAAAATATTAATTTCTGCATATGAAATGTTCTTTTTTTCAAAGCTGATGCCAAAGGACAAAAGAAATATGCAGTTCATGTTTCATCTTAATCTTTTTTGTTCATAAAAAGCTCTGTCAATTGCAGTAAATCCCAAAGAGAATACATTTGAAATAAATAAATGGAAACATAAATTATTTTAGTATTGAAACATAGCTTCCTTTTAGTTAGCACAAATGCTGAAGGATTAAAGGAAAAATATTCAATCAGTATTTTTGTTTCAGCATCCTCTTATTTTAATTACCATTTTTAATTTAACTGTATGCACCCTAGTGAATCAAGTTCATCCCTAGTGTAAGGAAGCACAACTCCCTTGAAATCAGTAGAGTTGTGGTAAATTAAATCTGGGATAAATATGGCCCAGTGCGATGGAATATCTTCACTGCGTTAGGGCAAGAAACTACATCAGTCTGCATGTGGAAATCAGTATTTGGACCTTACAGTTGGTAGCCTTTAAGTGTACTAAAGCATCTGTACTATAACCGATTTAAAGCTAATATATATACTTGCACATCTTGTTTGGTGACTAGAATTATTGACATATTTCATGGTTCTGCTTCTGATAAAGGTAAAAGACTATGAATGAAACACCACGGTTGAGATTTTAAAAACCCAGGAGTGTGGAAGTTCAGTTATGGGTTTCCTGCAAGAGAAAGTTGTTTTTTATTCTGTAATGCTCTATAGCGGAGAAAAGGAGTTGCTTCTGTTGCCAGTGCTTTCAGCCTTTACTGCACATAAGATGCCCTTGTATTTAAAACATGCTCCTGGGTGTTGTACAACTGTTTTCAGTACTGGTCCAAGTTTATCTTCTCAGGGTAAGCCTGCTTCCTCTGCCTGCTGTGCTGTTGTCTATGCTAGTGTAACACCAATATGGATGGCGAAACACAGGTGTTGAAGCCACACCTTGTGGTCCTCCCCAGTGCAGTCCAACAGTGCTGCTTCCCACGCTGCACTTTAATGGTCATTCTGTTAGTGAACTGGATCAGCATCTGCAAGAGGTGTATCTGCTTTTGTTTAGCCTTGTTGATGGAGACAGATAACTACAGCTCAGTTACCTGTTCTTATTGGAATGTTTTTTATTTGTATCATGATAGGACGGTCAGCAGAGCCAGTCTAACTACCCAAAGTTTGAGTAGGTTTATGCAGAATATTTTCACCCGTTGAGAGCATGCTCTCTGGGCTGACCCCATGATCCCATGCCTCCAATGCTTTTAGTCTTTCTTTGGTAGTGTGCACTCTGGGTGAATCTTGAAGTCTTTAGATAACGGCAGTGAGAAGTGCATTTGTTAAGAAAGGGGAACTTTGAATTTCATTCCATGGTATCTAGCAGGGTGGATTTGATTTAAATCAAATTGATTTAAATCATGATTTAAATCACTAGTCAGGAAGACTTGATTTAATCATAGTTTTCTACATAAAAGTGCATTCTTGTTGGTTGTTATAACCTTAATACATATTCTTCACAACTCAGAGATAGATGTAAGTCTCATTTTTAGAAGGTACGGTACACACTATACATTTTAAAATAGTGATTTATTTTGTTTAAGATTAGTTTTTCAGCTATATCAGAAAATGAATGATTGTTTGGTTATTTCATTTACCAAAGGTAATTGAAGCAGATATTTATGAAGTCATCGGGAGGTGGACTATCTCCAATTCAACAGGTTAATCATTAATATTTGGAGGATTTTCTTGCCATGCTGTATTAGGAGGAGAACATCACAGACACTTAAATTGTTTTATTTAACTAAAACAACAATGTTAAATATTCTGGATTTTTTTCTTCAACAGCAAATGTACAATATTTAACAAAACAAGCATAAGTCCCTCACTTCTCACATTTATCTCCAGACTTCTTCTCCTTGTCCAGATCTATTCTGCCCCCCAACAATCTTCTATTCATTGAACTTTTTGAAACTTTGCACTTTTAGAGAGAGGTAAAGATTGACTCTCCGTACACAAATTTGCAGAAGGACAATAGAGTTGAGGTCTGTTATTTCTCACCTCTATATATTATTTATTTATTTAAAAACATTTTTGCTGTTGACAAGCATGTTACCTCTGTAGACACAAATCCACAGTTTGAGAACTGCAAAACTAAGCATCTCTGATAGTATCTTCTAGACTGAGCTCTGAGTCCCATTGGGTAGATAGAAACATTAACCTAATAATCTATACAGAATCCCCTGGAACCCCATAAAATTGGGTCCCTAATCCATGAACTATTGGAACTAATTTACAAAACTGTTCTTAAACATTACATGAATATATTGTCTCATACTATAGAATTTGAATTTATAATCCCTATTCCATGATGAGATATCTTTGATCTATAATGTATCTTAATTACAACTATCTTTAGATAGGTTTTTTTCCCTCAAAAAGCATTTTATAAAAAAAAAATCCTATTTTTTTGAAATTAAAAAAAAAAAAATCCTTGATTTTTATCCATGCTGCTATCTAGACATTTGTAGCTTCCATTAGTTAACCATCTGTAGCATTACATCAGACACTCAGGTTTGGCTATCAAATGTTAATCTATGTATTCTAACTTGGCTACATTTAAATCATGTTATATTGGTAGAATAAAAAAGCTGAAGGGTTAAACTGATGTTTTGAGAAGTTGTAGTATTCACAAGCTCAAATGTTTGGATTGATGGTGACTAAATTGTGGTAATGTTTGTTGATTGCCCTTACATGAAACAATGAATCTTGAAACTGAGGTGTTGTTTTGAAAAGAAAATACATTCCTTTGGAATTAAGAAGTTTTAGAAGGCAAATGGCTCAGTAAGGTAATTGTAAATTTTCTGCATATGTTGCAGAATTCCTCTGTCTTGCTCTATGGTTGTGAAGTGCCCTTTATAGCTGAGTTATATACATTCTTCACTCCCCCTCCCCCTGCGGTGCTTGATTTTAAAAGGAAGTGTCTTTGTTCACTGCTCGAAAAGAGCTATATTAGCTGTTCTGACACGGGTGACTTGATCAGGGCAGTTAAAGAAGAAAGAGGTTCCTAGGCAACTGTTTCTTTTCTGCATAATTACTCATTTTATGGTCAGTAAATAAGCTGCATGTGCTTATGAGGAAATGAAATTTAGTGTCAATAGCAGTCAGACTTTAAGGGCGCCGTACTGTTCTGATGAAATCAGTGGATGTTGTGTCATTGTCTTGAGCAGGATTAGGAACAGGTCCAGGGAGCACTTGTGGTTTTTTGTTTGTTTATTTTTTAAATGAGAAATTGCTAAAGTTGGTGTCTCGTTAGAAGGTAATCTGTTGGTTGATGCTGATCCATGTTATTTAGGCCTGTCATTAGGAGAAGCCTGTGTTCTGCTTTGTGCTGAAAGTCTTAGGAATATTGTGGGTCTATTGCTTGTGGTGCTGAAAACATAGGGTAAGGCTGTTTTTAATTTATATTAGTGACTTTCTGATTTTTAAACTGCTTACTGCATGGATTTGTGTTTTATCAATACATCTCAATTTGTTTTAATCACTGAAAAAGAAAGATAAGCTGCATTTATAAATCATTGAGAGGTTTGAAATATCTAGTGGCTATGCACAATTTTTTCTGTACCTATTTCATATGTTTTGTTTTTAGCAGACCTTGATTGTTGTCAATATATATAATATAAAATTTCCCCAGCAGTTCACACAGTCTCTAGGTCAGAGGATTGTTAAATTGGTCCACACAATGAGAGTTTTAATAGAGAGAGTCAGTCTTATGGACTGTCTTTCTTCCCACTCACTATCGTGTGGAACACCTCTCATTCAGAACTTGTGTATCCTCACTGTGGAACTACAGCAATTGCTTATGTGGAAAAGTACTATTAGAAAACTTGTTAATATATTTTAGCTATTTCTTAATCAGGGCCGCCCAGACGGGGGGGCAAGTAGGGCAATTTGCCCCGGGCCCCGCAGGGGCCCCCACGAGAGTTTTTCGGGGCTCCGGGGGCCCCGGAAAACTCTCGCGGGGCCCGGACCCCCCGCCGCCAAAGACCCCAGGCTAGGGTTACCA
This sequence comes from Emys orbicularis, assembly GCF_028017835.1. Taxonomy (NCBI): domain Eukaryota; kingdom Metazoa; phylum Chordata; order Testudines; family Emydidae; genus Emys; species Emys orbicularis. The sequence continues at coordinate 34,224,927 of NC_088685.1, forward strand.
TACGTCCGGATTTTCCCGGACATGTCCGGCTTTTTGGGACTCAAATCCCCGTCCGGGGGGAAATCCCAAAAAGCTGAACATGTCCGGGAAAATCCGGCGCCGCTGGGTGCTGGGCCGGGGGCTGGCCCGGGGCCGGGGCCCGGCCCGGGCGCCGGCGGTGCTGGGCCGGGGGCCGGGGCCGGGGGTGCTGGGCCGGGGCCCGGGCCGGGGGCTGGGGCCGCGCTGGGCCGCGGGCTGGGGCCAGGCCGGGGGCCGGCGGTGCTGGGCCGGGGGCCGGCGGTGCTGGGCCGGGGACTGGCACCCCAGGGCCCGAGCCGAGCCAGGCTGGAGACGCTGGGGCCGGGGCCGGCCGCCGGAGGGAGCCAGACTGGGCCGCGCCTCCTCCCCCCACCCCCAACTTACCTGCTGCCTGCTTCAGGCTTCCCGCGAATCAAATGTTCGTAGGAAGCAGGGGAGGGGGCGGAGTTGGGGCGGGGACTTTGGGGAAGGGGTGGAGTTGGGGCGGGGGCTGGGGGCGGGGCCGGGGCCCCGTGGAGTGTCCTCTTTTTGGACACTCAAAATATGGTAACCCTACCCCAGGCCCCCTGAATCCTCTGGGCGGCCCTGCTCTTAATGCAATTTAGCAACTGGAAGTAAGGCAGAGATGTCAACACAATGTGCCTGCTTTTCATGGACCACGGTTCAAGAATCTCTGTTCTAGGTTACTTATCAGGTATGGATTCTGAAGTGTTGGTTGAACAGAACACTGGGCACTTTGCAGTGGTGCTTGAGTGGTGTTTTTGAGCTCTGTTATTGTTTTAAACAGATTACAAATAAAGCCTCTGGCAAATCCCTGTTTTTCACCTTTTATGGTAGAAGTACAGCTACAATTAGCACCTGAGAAATCTGTACAAATGGGTATTGAATGAAATTGGAGTCCTGCAACATCACTTTCTTATTGTGTATATTGTGTGTGTGTGTGTGTGTGTGTGTATTTGGGGGAGGGGGGACAAATGGGCTGTTACATTTTTTAAGTGGATAAAGGCACAGAAAGACAAGGAGGCTGGAGATAGCGGTCTAGATGCACACACTTCTGCAGATAGGTCAGAATGAAAATATTTTTCCTAGGTTTGTTTCTTGTAATCTTTTTAAAAAATTGGCATTAGAATTTTATATTACCCAGCTCAAAGAGCAAAATTACAGTCAATGAAAGATTTTTAAAAGTCTTGGAGTACACAGAAAAAATCATTGTTTAATGCCTAAAGTCAGGTTAAGCTGGAACAAGCAAAAGCCTTGTTCCTCAATTTGAACTAGCTCGCTTAGCAAGCTAAATGAAGTGCTTTATTGAACATTTAACTGACAAATTTCACTAAATGTCATGGGCTCAATGACAGACAAGTTTAACTGTGGGATAGAATATAATTTGAATTGCTGTGAAAGCTAAGATGGGAGTGAAATTTCTTTTTTCTTAAGTCATACTTGGAATGAAATATAGAATGGGCCAAGGAAACATTCCCAGCTTTGATTAAGGATAACAAGATGCGCCCCCCCCCCCCCAAAAAAAAATCCCAACCCGGACAACAGCTGCAGAAGGAGAAAAGCATTAGAAATCTTAGCCTCTTGGAGCATGTTAAATGGAACAAAACCTTTTTGTGTAAAGCAGATATTGTGCAGTTAGGGTCAAATTGTGATCATATATAGGTGGGAAAACTTTACTGCATGCCTCATAAAGCTCCCAAGGAATCTCACAAAGATAACTGAGGAACCTGACTAAGATGACTAGGGCTATAAATCTCTGGTTGCCAGGAAGAAGATGGAGATACTTTCTAAAAAACAAGATTATTTTCCCCCTGAACATCAGGCATTTGATCTGTGTTAAATGTGGAGGAGCTTTTAACAGTTAACTGTAATTTACAGGAAAAAATATCTGAAATAGCCTTGCTACTTCCCCCCCAAGTTGCAGTCATTCTCCTCCTCTTATGTCCCTCGGATATTTGGATCAATTTGCAAGTCAAGATTTTGGTGCTCCCCGGAGCAACATACTTGCACAGGCGCCAGTGTTCCTTCTGTTCTTCCTCTTTTAAGATTCAGATTTCTCTGTCCTCTGGACTCTTTCAACATGATGGCTTCTTCTAAAAAAAAAAAGTATTGACTCTGTGAATTAGATCTCTGTTCAGCAGTTTTTCTTTTGTCATTGTAACCCTCTGACAGCTGTCAGCAGCCTTTGATACCATTGACCAGACGCCAATCTCATTTTCCCCTAAAAAGGTATAAACGCACTTGGTGTACCTTTAAAAGATCAACAGACTATCTCAGTGACTATCTCTTGCCTTTAGAATTTACTTCCCTTGTAGCTGGCCAAATCTTATATGTGGTGCCTTTGGGGCATGATGCAAGGCATTATCATTGGATTGTGGTTGTGTGTGTTTATTAATACTTAGTGTTTTCATCTTCAAAGCTCTTTATTAACATACTAATTGATTAAGTCAGTTAGTTCTTTATCCCTTATTCCTGACAACATAATTGCTTCTACTTGAATAGCTGGTAATAGAAGTTGGCAATAGGGGTTCTTAAAGAGGCTCCACATGGGTTAGTTCTGTCTAGTTGATGGTTTTTAATTTAGTATAAGTTCCTGATTACTGTGGCATTACACACACTATGTTAGTGTACTAAGCAGGTATAGCAGTTGGGAATGTTTGTTTATTGCTGAATAAATTTTTTGTTTATTTTTTTTAACTTGACTCTATTAAATAGAGTTCAGTCTTTAGGATTGTAAAGTATGAAAACTATATTTTTCTGTTAGGAAAAGGACTTATGTGTATTGTTGTAGCACCTAGAAGCCCTAGTCATATACTAGGACCATTGTGCTAAGCACTGTACAAATGAAGAACAAAAAAGATTTGTCCCTGCCCCAAAGAGCTTACAGTATAATGCAACAGATGATGGATACAGACAGATGGAATAGGACAAGGAAACAATGACACAATGCTGGTCAACTTGATCAGAAGTGGTCTTAGCATACCAGCAGTCTAACTGCTGTCAAGCTTTCATGGAAAAGGAGAGAGTTAAGAAGGGGTTAGAAGGAGGATAATGAGGTAGCTTTGCAGATGTTTACTAGGCACTCCTCCCAAGTGTGAGGGGAGCACAGGAGAAAGCACAAGGGTGCTTGTTTGAAAATTTAACAAGTGGATGATGGAGGCTGGTGTCCTTGGCTGATTGGCGACAGGACTCAACATCTCAAAAGTGATTTGAGAGACTGTGAAGGGCATAGAAAGTGAAGACAAGTTATTTATTAGATGTGATGGAGAAGGGGAAACCAGGGGAGAGATGTGAAGAAACAGGTGACGTGGTCAACGTGATGGGCTAGGAAAATGAGCTTTGCAGCAGTATGCTGAATGCATATGAGTGGGACAAGATGGCATTTGTCAAGGCCAGAAAGAAAAATGTTGCAATAATTGAGATAAGAGTCTGGAGAAGATTTTAGTTGTGTGGGTGAATAAGAAGTTACACAGAAAGAATCAGTAAGATTTAAACATAGCCTGGATATGAGGGCAGAATGCGAGGTCTGAATTGAAGATAACATCCAGGTTACATGTCTGAGTGATGAGAAGGATGGTGCAGTTTTGTCGATGGTGGCAGAGAGAGGAGGTAGTGGGAGCAGAGAGGAACATGAGACTTTCTGTTTTTACCCACGTTGAGCTTGACATTCACGAAGAGGTGTCCGAGAGTCAGGCTTAGATTTTAGTTAGAAGTAAGGAAGTAATCTCTAAATTGTCACCATAGAGATGGTAGTTGAATTTGTGTTTGTGCATGAGGTATCCACAGATAAGATGTAAAGGGTGAAAAGAACTGGATCCAGGACAGCTCTGAGAAATCCCTTCTCCCAAAAAATTGAGGGGGAGGAAGATCTTCCAAAAGATGTGCTGAAGTAGCAATTAGAGAGATTGGAGGAAAACCAGAGGACAGTCATTGAAGCCAAGGGAGGACAAGATTTCAAGAGGAGCTTGGCTGACGGTGTCCAAGGTGGCTGACAAGTCACAGAGGATGAGGATGCAGTACTGGTTCTGGTTCTGAGCTTTGGCTAGAAAGAGGTTGTGATGCGTTCCCCCTGGGGTACCACCAGGAACTGGGGTACCACTGAGCCCCCTGACCCGGCAGGCTGGACTCCCTCTCACACTGTGCTGCTGTGACAAGCTGCAAAGCCCTCTAGCCTGCACTTTCACCAGCATACATGCAGGTAGGGACACACCCAGCTGCAGTTACATGGACATTCTCTGGCCAGCCCCTGCATAGGAAGGCTACAGCTAAGGCTACTCCCAACTCCCCAGGTACACATCCCCTTTGGAGTATAAACCCAAAATTATACCGTCTTGTGCTGCACAGGGAACTGTACCGTGTAAGCTCATAAAATTCACCCCCTCCCTCAATGTGGAGAGGAAAATGCAACAGCCCTTGAGTTATGATTCCCACACACTTAACTCCAACTCACTGCTTTAAATAAAGCAAAAACAAGTTTATTAACTACAAAAGATAGATTGTAAGTGGTAGCAAACAGATAGCAGATTACCTAGCAAATAAACAAAAAACGCAAACTAAGCTTAATATACTAAATAGATAGGATATGAATAGCAGATTCTCACCCTAAGAGATGATATAAGCAGGCTGCAGATTCTTATGGGGCAAGCTGCACTTCCTTTACTGCTTGGAATCCCCAGGTGTTTCATTCACAGGCTAGAAATCCCTTTAGCCTGGGTCCAGCACTTCCCCCAGTTCAGTCTTTGTTCCTCAGGTGTTTCCAAGAGTCTTCTTGTGTGGGGAATGAAGAACACCAGATTATGTCACTCCCTGCCTTATATAACTTTTGCATATGGCAGGAACCGTTTGTTTCAAAGCTTGGTTCCCAGATCAGTCTGTGGAAAAATACTGACATCCCAAGATGGAGTCCAGCATCATGTGGTCTGATCACATGTCCTTGTAGAGTTACAGCAGCCATTACTCACAGACTGCTTGGAGTGATCTCAGTAAGGCACATCAGCTGCGAGAAAGCTTTTCCTAAGGCCTATTGTTTTTACCTAATGGCCCATTGCCCACAATAGGCCCTTCCCCACCCACTATCTAGACTGAGAGCATCTTATCTAGTGGGCGTTACCCAGGTGTAACTACATTTGAAATACAGGTACATAGTCAATATTCATAACTTAAGATACAAAAATGATACATGCATACAAATAGGATAATCATATTCAGCAAATCATAACTTTTCCAATGACATCTCACATAACTTATTTTGTTAAAATATATCCTAATTATGTGATAATCATAATCATATCACTGTGAAGAATATGGGGCACAGTGTCACAGAGGTCATTAGAGACCTTGGTGAGAGGGGTTTCAGTGGGGTGCGAGAAGGGAAAAGCCAGATTGGAAGGGGTCTGGAATGGAATTGGAGGAGAGGAACTCCAGACAGGGATTGTAAACAGCATGTTCAAGGAGTGTAGAGATGAAAGGGAGATGAGATGGTAGTTGAAAGGCAAGTGGGGTCAAGGGTAGGTTTTTTTAAGATGAGAGAGACTAGATCATACTTGTGAAGGAAGAAAGGTTAAGGATAAGGATAAAGTAGGGAATGGGAGTGGACACGAGAGACATCAGGAGATGAGATGGGGTCACTGGGGCAAGTGGAGGGTTACAGGTGGAAAGAAGATGAGAAACTTTGTGTCTGTGACAGGGGAGAAGGAGACCTAGAGCATTGTCGGAAGGGAAGGGGTGACTGAGGGGAGAGGGAAGGTCACACTATATTTTGTCAATGTTCTCTTGGAAGAATTTGGGGTGGTCCTGTGTGGGGAGAAAAGTGGAGGCAGGAGGTAGAAGAGGGTTTAAGAAGTGAGTCAAATGTGCCTGGGATAGTGGGTGTGAGATTCAACTAATTTAAAGAAATGGAGTTGTTAGCTAGGAAGATAAATTTGTTGTGGACGAAATCAGTCTAGTCATCGGATTTCTGCCAAAGAAGCTCTGCAGCATGAGAGGAAGCTAATGTTAGCAATGAGCCAGGGCTGAGGGTTGGCAAGGCAGATCTTGTGATGGGAAAGAGGGGCAAGAGAAGGACAAAGGGAAGAAGAGTGGAGGAGGGTTTTCATAGGAATGAGAAGCTGTACTCACTTTTCCCATCCCCACTCATCCAACAAACAGAAACTTTATCCTTATGTATTACTGATTAGAAATGCTCTGACGTTCAGCTGGAACTTGCTATGGAAATGCTGTTGGGCTTGTGCCCAGTGGTAGGAGGGAAAGTGTTACATTCCAGGGACTTCCTGCTATCTAAGAAGATGGAATGGCAGGGAATCATGCCTCCAAGGACCTGAGACATCAACTAATGAGTTTCAGAAGAAAAGCTCAAAATAGAATGTCTGTGAGAGGTTTTCTGTCTCTGCCAAAAAATTGTCAGGATTGCAGCAGAATGGAGCCATTTAATCTGTCTGCATGCAGTTAATTATCAAGAGTTAGCGGCTCAGCAGGAGTTCCTGTGGGGGAAGGCTAATGACAACAATCCTGTTCTCCCCTGGGAAGGCTTCTAACTAACAGCAGTGAGGTGTTTTAGATAAAGAAATCTTGGACAAACAGGTAATCCTTTTGCTCTCTCAACACACCCTGGCAGAAGTGGGATGGCCAAAGATGTCTCTTTAATGCCTCTCTCACTCCTAGTTGTACGTATGTGGTATATTAAAATGACACAATCAATTTTGAAGCTGAATCAGTTTCAAAAAAGGGGTAAATAGTAGTTTCAGCTGCTACACCTACTCCTGAGTCCCCTGGTTAGTTTTTGTGTATCTTTAATCAGTTTCCTATTTTAAATTGATATTTCTCTGTTGCTATGTAAACTACCTGCACAAACAGAAGAAACTAATTACACACAACTGTTGTCAACTACACATACTAGAAATATGGAAAATATATCTTCTTTGATCTTTCAGTTAAAGTAATCTTGAATGTTACTTGTTTTGTACACACGTTTTATACATAAGTGATGTTTGTTTAAAACATTTGTTTAAAACATCTTTGTTTAAAGCATTTCCTTATTAAACTGCACTGCCCTAGTGTTTGAACTGAACCCTAGTTACGTACATTCTTTTATTTTGCTGTCATCACTTCAACAGACCTGTCTGTTTGTTTTCAAAATAAAAATATTTCCTAAAGCTAAGGCTGACTCTCCATCTTTATCTTAAAATATTGTGCTCGCTCATATACCTGCCCAATGGCATGAGTTAAGGACAAGTCTCCACCTCAGTTTTTGAGTTCTCTAACTCTTCTTTTCAAAAATGTATGTGTGTGAGTATTGGTATTAAACTTTTAGTCTCCACATGGTTGCCTAAATAAATACACACTAGTCATACATCTAAGTGTTCTTGAGTAAATAAGGGTTGCAACTCTGTTCTTTGTATTTGTGATAAGTCGGTAGTAGTAGTGTGGATGTGTGGCAAAAGTGAAATGCTTATTGGTTGACTCAACTATAGGAAATATTCTGGTGAGCTGCAGATTCAGTCCAGCTAAATTTTTAAACTTCCTAAACCTAACAAGTCATAATTCAACTCTTATGAATTTTTATTTCTATTTTAAATGTTTTCCCTTACCGTTACCTTTCCCCCCAATTCTATTCTACTTTCTCTGCACTCAGTTATCTCTCCTTTATCTTTCTGTTCTATCTATCCAGTTTCCCCTCTTGTCAGTTCCTCAGCCTCTTGCCTTCTCCTTTTTCCAGATCCTTTCTCTCTTCTCCCTGGCTTTTTCCCCACCAGTTTATTCCTCTGGTTCTGTTTCTTTATTTTTCCTTCCTTTCCCCCCCCCCCTCCCCTGCCCAGTCTACAAATGGTTAGTTGGCAGCCTGTGAAAAATTTTGCTAGGGATAGCTCACATAATAATGAGGGTGGATGTGGCTCCTAGGAGCCCAACAAATTGATAATTCTTTTGGTAATTTGGTGTTTTTAGGCTATTTTCTTACAAGATACCTGGAAAAAGCAGAAAGAAATCAACCCAAATTGATGCAAATACACCTAAAATCTCTCCAGTGGTCACCAGAACATTTGCTGGCTTGAAACTTATCTCTTGAAAATAATACTGCTTTTCTTACTACTTTGTTACAAGAGAGACAGGTGGGTGAGGTAATATGTTTTATGGGACCAACTTCTGTTGGTGAGAGAGGCAAGCTTTTGAGCTTACACACAGCTCTTCTTCATGCTGCATCTACACTACACTACTTACAGTGGTCCAGCTGCACCAATGTAGCACTTGTGGTGGAGACGCACTAAGGCGACGGGGGAGTTGATTATCTACTTTGGCTTAATTACTCCACCTCCCATGATGGGCGGTAGCTGTGTTGGCAGGAGAAGCTCTCCCGCTGACATAGCGCTTTCTACACCGGCACGTAGGTCGGTATAACGTAGGTCGCTCAGGGTGTGAATTATTTACAGCCCTGAGCGATGTAAATTATACTGAAATAAATTGTAGTGTAGGCAGTGTTTTAGGGCTTGGCTACACTGGCACTTTATACCGCAATAAAGCCTCCCAGAGCGCTCTACTTTACTCCCCGTCCACGCTGGCAAGGCACGTAGAGTGCTCTGACTCCCTGGCTAGAGCGCTCCTGGTGCTCCACCTCTCCGAGAGGGATAGCGGCTGTTGCGTATTGGCTGAGACGCCCCAGGGCCAGTGTAAATGGGGAGTTAAGTTACAGCGTTCTGATTGACCTCCGGAAACGTCCCATAATCCCCTTAAGTTAAGTGGCCTCTCTTCTCTTTGTTGTGAAATCGTCTGAGGAATGCGGAAGTGCCTTTTCAGAGCTCCGTTTCAGACAGCGTCTGCTTATCTGCAACGGGGCAAAGCAAATGTTTACTGAGTGAGTGAGTGAGAGACAGGGGGACTAGGGGGATCTGAACTTAGAAGACAGCGTGCTGACACACTCTCAGCACTCCAAAAACCCACTCTCTCTCTCCCCCCACATACAAACAACATACTCCACTCTACCCTTCCCCCCTCATTTGAAAAGCACGTTGCAGCCACTTGAATGCTGGGATATCTGCCCATAATGCACCGCTCCCAATGCCGCTGCAAATGCTGCAAATGTGGCCACACCAGTGCGCTTGCAGCTGTCAGTGTGGACAGACTGGAGCGCTTTCCCTAGTGCGCTCTGCGAAGGCTGGTTTAACTCAAAGCGCTCTACAGCTGCAAGTGTAGCCAAGCCCTTAGAGTATCACAGCTAAATACAAGGGGGAACAGATTGTTTAGCATAAGTAGTTAACACATATTTCAGAGAACCATTCAAGATGAAGTGGCTTGAAGTGGCTCCAGTCATAGGGAGGAAAGGAATGAAGGGGGCAGAAGCATCTCTTGTGGGTTGTTAGTGGGTTATAGATTGTTGTATTAAGCCATAAATGCAGTGTGTCTATTCAGTCCATGATTTTAGTATCTAGTAAAGTTTTGAATTTAAGCTCCAAGGTGTGTTTTGAAAGTGTTGTACAGGTTTCCTTTGAGGATGAGGACTGATAGGTCACTCATGAAAAGTGTTCACCCACAGGTGATATGGTGTTTTTGTTTATCATTATCTTATGGGAGTTCATTCGAGAGCATAGTGATTGGTTTCACCCAAATACTTGCTATTGGGGCATGTGGTGCACTCAATGAGGTACACCCCATGTTGTGATAGGCATGTGTAGGATGAGGGATCTTGAAAAGTGTGGTGTGGGGCATTGTAGCAGTGGAGATATATCTGTAGGTTCTGCATCTGTTCTGGCAAGATTGGTGCCGCTTTGAGTAGGTGTGTCCTGGTCTGCGGGGAGCTTGCCTCTGATACTGATGTGACCAGGATCCTAATGGGGGCCAGCTCTGTCACTCAATTATGGTGAACTGCAAAGAATGGGGCAGCCAAGCCCCCAAAAGCAGGTGGATATTCCAATACTTAAATTCACCAAGCCAGCATAAAACAGCTTCTTTATTACCTTACTGGTTAATCAGAAGTCCAAACAACACAGTTCCCTTAAAGTGATCCAGCCTCAGGCCTCCTTCCAGGTACCCACGTCAAATATGCTGAAAATTTTTGTAAATCTTATTTCATCATATACAAGAAAAGGTTCTACCAGTCCCAAAGGATCGGACACATTACCTCCCAGGTTAACGAAGGTTTCAGATTTTACCCAAATACATGCTACAGCCAATTCTTATTAACTAAACTAAAATTTATTAAAAAACAGAAGAGCGAGAGTATGGTTAAAAGATCAATATGCATACAGACATGAGTTCAATTCATTGAGGTTCAGATTCACAGCAGAGATGGTGAGCTTTGTAGTTGCAAAGAGTTCCTTTAGAATTCAGTTCATAGGTCTTAGTCCAATGTCGAAATCTCATATTCAGGGAGTACCAGCATAACTGGGACCTCAGTCTTGCAACTCAAACTTCCCCTGCTGAAGCTTAAGCAGATCTGAGATGACAGAATCAGGACCCAAGGATCTTTTATACAATTTCATGTCTTTTGACAAGTTGGGATTTCCTTGGGGAACAAAAGGTAATTAGGATGACTTTGAAGGAGGTCCATCACTGGTACTTAGCTATACGAATTAACATAAGGCCATTTGCTTTTTCCTCCACCATTCACAGTACATTTCAAAGAGAGATGAATACCGAGATAGCCCATGTTTACAGTTCATTTAAATGCTAGGATCTTCTTTTGACTTCTGAATTATCCGAATATAGCATAGACAGGGACGTATGTAAATACACAAAAACACAAACATCTCCCCAGGTGTCTTTTGAGGGTTATTTATTTTGCAGGATTTTTAACTCTTTCTAGCCATGTGTCACACCCCCAAGGTGAGACTAGTGTGGAAGGGCGAAATTAGAGCTCCTGGATACACCTTAAGGACCTTCCAACATTGATATGAGCTGTGTTTATACTGAATTCTTTGTAATGCCAAATTATTGATGCATACTTTGGCCCCAGCCAAAAACTTAATCCATGTGAAACACTTTAGTGATTCCAGGGTTTGGTCTATGTGTTAACATAGCCATTAATGACTAACAAATTTATTACAGCATAATATGCTATATGCATCTGAAGAAGTGGGCTGTAGCCCACGAAAGCTTATGTTCTAATAAATTTGTTAGTCTCTAAGGTGCCACAAGTACTCCTGTTCTTTTTGCGGATACAGACTAACACGGCTGCTACTCTGAAACATAGCCATTAATGTTCTTCAGAAAGCACTTACTCTGGTATTCAGCCATGACGGCTGTGAGGTATTGTACCTCAGTTTCCCTTTGTGCACAGCAGTTCAAGCTTGTAGTGGTTTTTCTGCTGTGGAAAGTTTTAGAAATAGTCTATGCATTAGCTGTGAAGCCTCAACATTACACTGGTCTACAATTTTTGAGAAGTCGTCTGCTTCAGAGATAAAATGTGCTATTTATTATGTATTTTGATGTGCTGAATTCAAATATGACAATTAAAACAACTGATTGGCTACTGTTTCTAAGATATTTAAGTTTTTACATTTTATGTCTATGTATATTGTGTAGATAGTAGAGTTTTAATCATAAATTGTAAACCTAGGTCTTTTCATGTGTTTATGGTTGCTTTACATGATAATATTTCACCTGTCCTGTTTATGTAACACTTTAAAAATCAGCAAAAGTGTTATATAAATAAAATTTATTGTGAAACAAAAGGCAAAAAACTATTCTGTACATAGTTTAGTCCTATTCAGTGTCTACTCGGCGCTTCTTGGCTTGTCTCTTGTATTCATTAAATGGAGCATCTCTTGTCACTGTCCAGCAATAGTCTGCAAGCATTGATGGGCTCCATTTGCCCTGATAGCGTTTCTCCATTGTTGCAATGTCCTGGTGAAATCGCTCGCCGTGCTCGTCGCTCACTGCTCCGCAGTTCGGTGGAAAAAAATCTAGATGAGAGTGCAAAAAATGTATCTTTCGTGACATGTTGCAACCAAGGCTTTTGTATGCCTTGAGGAGGTTTTCCACCAACAACCTGCAGTTGTCTGCCTTGTTGTTTCCGAAAAAATTTATTGCCACTAACTGGAAGGCTTTCCATGCCGTCTTTTCCTTGCCATGCAGCGCATGGTAAAATGCATCATCTCGAAGAAGTTCACGAATCTGAGGACCAACAAAGAGACCTTCCTTTATCTTAGCTTCACTTAACCTTGGAAATTTTCCACAGAGGTACTTGAAAGCTGCTTGTGTTTTGTCAATGGCCTTGACAAAGTTCTTCATCAGACCCAGCTTGATGTGTAAGGGTGGTAACAAAATCTTCCTTGATTCAACAAGTGGTGGATGCTGAACACTTTTCCTCCCAGGCTCCAATGACTGTCGGAGTGGCCAATCTTTCTTGATGTAGTGGGAATCTCTTGCACGACTATCCCATTCGCAGAGAAAACAGCAGTACTTTGTGTATCCAGTCTGCAGACCAAGCAAGAGAGCAACAACCTTCAAATCGCCACAAAGCTGCCACTGATGTTGGTCATAGTTTATGCACCTCAAAAGTTGTTTCATGTTGTCATAGGTTTCCTTCATATGAAGGAAGTTTATGGAGGGAATGGTTTGATGGGATAACGTGTTTTTAGTCAATTAAGCATTAACGTGCCATCGCGGGTAAAATGAGGGTCCGGCTGTAGAATCTTGCCTGTATGCTCGGGGTTCTACTGATCGCCATATTTGGGGTTGGGAAGGAATTTTCCTCCAGGGTAGATTGGCAGAGGCCCTGGAGGTTTTTCGCCTTCCTCCGCAGCATAGGGCAGGGGTCACAGGCTGGAGGATTCTGTTGTGGGTGGGTCAGCTTTTGTGGCCTGCATCATGCGGGAGGTCAGACTAGATGACCATATTGGTCCCTTCTGACCTTAAAGTCTATGAGTCTATGAGTCTATGACTGCATGACCAACTGGAATTGATGGCAAAACATTGCCATTATGCAGTAAAACAGCTTTGATTCATCGAAGACGAGTCTTAATGAACAGTCTCCACTCATCTGGATCATGAACGATGTTGAGGGCTGCCATCACACCATCGATATTGTTGCAGGCTACAAGATCACCTTCCATGAAGAAGAATGGGACAAGCTCCTTTTGACGGTCACGGAACATGGAAACCCTAACATCACCTGCCAGGAGATTCCACTGCTGTAGTCTGGAGCCCAACAGCTCTGCCTTACTCTTGGGTAGTTCCAAATCCCTGACAAGGTCATTCAGTTCACCTTGTGTTATGAGGTGTGGTTCAGAGGAGGAGGATGGGAGAAAATGTGGGTCCTGTGACATTGATGGTTCAGGACCAGAAGTTTCATCCTCTTCCTCTTCCTCGTCTGACTCAAGTGAGAATGATTCTGGTGCATCAGGAACCGGCAGTCCTTCTCCGTGGGGTACTGGGCGTATAGCTGATGAAATGTTTGGATAACGCACAGTCCACTTTTTCTTCTTTGACACACCTTTCCCAACTGGAGGCACCATGCAAAAGTAACAATTGCTGGTATGATCTGTTGGCTCTCTCCAAATCATTGGCACTGCAAAAGGCATAGATTTCCTTTTCCTGTTCAACCACTGGTGAAGATTTGTTGCACAAGTGTTGCAGGATATGTGTGGGGGCCACCTCTTGTCCTGATCTCCAATTTTGCAGCCAAAATAAAGGTGATAGGCTTTCTTAACCATAGTGGTTATACTGCGCTTTTGTGATGCAAAAGTCACTTCACCACAAACATAGCAGAAGTTATATGCACTGTTCACACAAATATGAGGCATCTCTGCTCACTTTGGCTAAACAGAAATGTGTCCCTTTGCAAAATCAAACACTGACAAATAAGAGAGCACGACACTGTATGATTTCTAGAGCTGATATAGGGCAATTTGTTCAGCAGAGTGATGTAAGCTTCATTATGATTGCATCATCCATGACTTCTAGGAATAACATGATGCAATTCATATAATGTATGACGCAATACCAGCTTCAGATTGCATCATTCATTGTTTTGCCTAAAAAGCAAGTACTGTCCAAACCCAGTCATAGATTTATTCATAGATCCAGTCAAAGATGTATTTTAGTCATTTCTGGTTTAAATTGAGATCCCTTCCCTTTATAATTCACTTATCCTCCGCCATTCCCAAGTCAAGGGTCGTATATACTGACCCAATAGCATATCTTGAAAACTAGAGCCAATCAACAATTTTAAGCATCATTTTCATTCTCAGTGACCCAGAATTAGTAAAGTTTGACTACATTTATTTCAGAAGCATTTTCGCTGTAGAGCAGTGTTATTAGTCTTTTTAACACAAAGTGTGTTCTTGTTGAACCCAACAGCATAATCATAAGGGTTTCTATTATGTACCACTCTTAACATGTTCAAGGGCTTTTCCAAAAGACCATGCACATTGTATATTTTTACAGTTCTTGGTATAAGCAACAAGTTAGTTACCATCATTAGCAATAACATAAGTTTTTTCACAAGTGTACATTTACAATTATTTTTGTCATGCCAAGCCTTTGGTTTAGACAAATTATTCTTTAGGTCAGCTTGTTCAATATCCCTTTTGAATCTTTGTAGCTTTTTCTTGACCTCAGGGTCTTCCTTAACATAGGCTTTCAGTTTAACCACTTCCTTGGGGTTTTAGTGTTTTAGGGTTAACCTGTGGCTTTTATTTGCAAGGTTTAATCCTTCCCTTCCTCCCTGTCTAGTAGGGTCAAAATCTGAACTCTTCTGTGTAACAGAATCCATTGGCTGGCTGGGTGCATCCTCTTTGCTAATGGCTATGGGCAAGTCTTTCTCCCCCCAGTCAGTCACGTAATTTGCATCAACACAGACACTAGCTTGTTTACTAGTTTTCAAACCCTCAACCAAATCCTTACCAATTCCAAGGCTGGACTCTGTCTTAAAGAGATACCATCCATTTTCACTAGCATAGTCGACTCAAGGTTTATTTGTTCTTCCCTTACCAACCTCTGCTTCCACATGGAATCAGATGTCAATTACACTAAGGGCTAGTTTACACTGGCAACGTTAAAACGCTGTTGTGGCAGCACTTTAACGTGGCTTTGTGTAGTTGCGGCAGAGCGCTGGGAGAGAGCTCTACCAGCGCTCTAAAAAACCCATCTCCACGAGGGGCGTAGTTACCAGTACTGGGAGCGCGGCTCCCAGCGCTGGTGCACTGTCTACACTGGCGCTTTACAGCGCTGAAACTTGCTGCGCTCAGGGGTGTATTTTTTCACACCCCTGAGCGAGAAAGTTGCAGCACTGTAAAGTGCTAGTGTAGACAAGCCCTGAGAGACTACAAGACATATCCAAAATATCTAGAGATGAGAGTTTGCGTACTGTCCTCTGCATCTTGTAACCCAGTAACCCGATCTTTCCTCAGTA
Source organism: Emys orbicularis (assembly GCF_028017835.1). Lineage (NCBI taxonomy): Eukaryota > Metazoa > Chordata > Testudines > Emydidae > Emys > Emys orbicularis. The sequence continues at coordinate 34,240,288 of NC_088685.1, forward strand.
CCTGAATCACAGACTGCTTACTTAAAGAATCAACATGGAGACATTCATGTTCCAACAACATTGTCTCCCCAACAAGCTGGTTAAGCTTATAGGGCTGTTTAAATTCCCTAACAATTTTTATTTCATTTGAAACCTTTTCAGAGCCTTCCACACTGGGTCTTTCTAAAGCAAAGTCACCTCAGAAAAACTCTGGCTGTTAGGAACTGGAACAAGTTTCCCAAACAAACTCTTGCTTTCTCTATACAGCGATTCACCCTGAGTTAACTCAATCAAATCACTTCCACACCCATCAGTTGCAGCAAACTTCTTGCAAAAACTACCCTGAAGATTTTTCTCTTCGGGACTCTTTCTAAGCAACAACCCATTTTTCACAGAAATTCTGCCCTTACCCTTTTCACCTAGGGCTTGCTCTAAAGCAGGGGTCGGCAACCTTTCAGAAGTAGTGTGCTGAGTCTTCATTCGTTCACTCTAATTTAAGGTTTCGCGTGCCAGTAATACATTTTAACGTTTTTAGAAGGTCTCTTTCTATAAGTCTATAATATATAGCTAAACTATTGTTGTATGTAAAGTAAGTAAGGTTTTTAAAATGTTTAAGAAGCTTCATTTAAAATTAAATTAAAATGCAGAGCCCCCCGGACTGGTGGCCGGGCAGTGTGAGTGCCACTGAAAATCAGCTCGCGTGCTACCTTTGGCGTGCGTGCCGTAGGTTGCCTACCCCTGCTCTAAAGGAACATTTTCCTGAGCAACAACAGACTCTTTCTGAGTTTCACTTAAATCCAGAATCACCTCTGCCCCCTCAGGAGGATTTTCACAAAATCCCCTTTCAGGTAAACTGCTAGACTTCATAGTCACAAGGTTAGAAGCATTCTCTTCCTTGTTACAAGTTTCCACAGTCAGTGAGTAACTTAGTCAAATCACCTTCATGCTTTCCTTGTGCCCTGGCTATGATATCACCCTGATCAGAGAAGGTTGTCATAACTTTATCCAGCAACATACTAAAAACAGGCAAAATAGAAGCACCAGAATCGCTTGGTCTCTAGGAGCTATTTATGACATTAACTTGATGCATACTAGTTACAATGTCATCATCCCTAGCAGACACAAATTCAGGACCACTTCCTTCATGGGCTTTAGTTGTATCCAGAATCAGCTCTGGGTCAACTGATACATTTTTAACCATCACAGACAGACTTCTTCTGTCTGCTTTACAGACAGAAAAGACCTGGGGAAACATTCCCCTTTAACAGACAAACAACTTGGGATTTCCTTTCCGTTGTCCCTGCACACATGGCTGTTCACGGACAATTGCTTGGAGATTGGGGTAGCTCCCTTCATAGGCAAGTCATTACCCCTAACAGACAGAGGAACATTTCCTTCACTGACACAGTTCTCCACACTGGTAACAGGTAAGGTATAGGGATACTCATGGTCCACTGACCTTGCTTTTCCAAACTGCTGATTAGAGAAAGCCATCAGCTCAGAAGGCTGCATATACTCATCTAAACTTCCTTTGCCTTTCCCTCCCTTAACAGATAAACTGCTGTTTTCCACAAATAGTGTCTTATTACACTGAACTACTTGGAAGTACATCACTTTTACCTGGGTCAGGCTTACTTTCCGAAGCTTTACTAGCCAACATTCCATTACCCATAAAAAAATTACCCTTTTCTTCCTCAATTAGGGCTGTAACTTGATCACCAACTTTAATTTGCTCTAGAGAAACATCTTCCTGAGCCTTATCTAATGCCAGATTCACTTCTGAGATACCAGAAAGACAATTAGACATATGCACTACTTTGCACAGATAAACAGCTATCTTCCTTATACAGACATTGGGAGAAACCCTCCATAGGCAAATCCTTGCCCCTAGTAGACACAGGTTCATGATTATTTCTTTCCTCTGACTGATTTATGTCATCAACTTGATTGAACAAAGTTTTAATATCATCCCCAATCAAAAGATCCTTAGGCAATAACTTCCTTACACCATTCCATTCAAGATGGATTCTGGCTAAAGGCATACTTACAGTAAACTCATAGAGGCTTACAATATTCACACTCTTATTTGGTAAATAATCTTCCTCTTTGACAAAATCTCTTTTAACAAGAGTGATGTTAGAAGCTGTAATTTGCCCTAAACAGCTTTTACCATTGACTTTTACATTCTCTGCACAAGTTATGGGGTTACCTTCACCAGAGCTCACAGTAAAAGCATTTACATAAAAGGTGGCAGTGTTGGGATAAATTTGGTTACACACAGACAACTGCTTAGAGTCAAACAATATACCAACATTGTTACAAACTGGATAGATTCTATCCCCATCTTGTTGTTTAAAGGAACTGGTTTTTCAGTATAATACAGTTCCTGTTGTTCCTTTATTCTCTTGAATTGGAACTTAAGTCTGTCCACTTTTGCCTTAGCTTCTAGTTCCTGCAATCGAATATATGCCATTTTTTGTTCATGTTCAAAACACAGGCGTTCTCTTTCAGGAGCTTCTCCTTCTATATCAGCTATTTTTTACTTTTGTTCAAGTTCTAGCTGCTGGTTTCTCACTGCAAGCATTTTCACTGGGTCTGCCTCCTTATCACTAGCAATTAACAGATTTTTCAGTTCCTGCTCCTTGGGGCCTTTTGCTTAAAATATAACCCTCTCCGTAAGCACAATTCTTCCAGGCTTTTTCTGTCAGGATCTTGGTCATGGGTCACTCACTGTAACTGATTTTTAACCCTTAAACTTTCCAATGTCAAAATTAAATTTTGACAAGCATGTGGTTCTGATCCAAAAAACCCAATTAACCTGTGGTAATGTGTATCCAAGCATGACTACACCACTGTGACCGGGGTCCTAGTGGAGGCCAGTTATAGTCACTCAATTAGGGTGAACTGCAAGGAATGGGGCATCCAAACACCCAAAAGCAGGTGGATATTCCAATACTTAAATTCACCAAGCCAGCATAAAACAGTTTCTTTATTACCTTACTGGTTAATCAGAAGTCCAAACAACACAGTTCCCTTAAAGTGATCCAGCCTCAGGCCTCCATCCAGGTACCCCACGTCAAATATGCTGAAAATTTTTGTAAATCTTATTTCATCATATACAAGAAAAGGTTCTACCAATCCCAAAGGTTCGGACACATTACCTCCCAGGTTAACGAAGGTTTCAGATCTTACCCAAATACACGCTACAGCCAATTCTTATTAACTAAACTAAAATTTATTAAAAAACAAAAGAGCGAGAATATGGTTAAAAGATCAATATACATACAGACATGAGTTCAATTCATTGAGGTTCAGATTCACAGCAGAGATGGTGAGCTTTGTAGTTGCAAAGAGTTCCTTTAGAATTCAGTTCATAGGTCATAGTCCAATGTCCAAATCTCATATTCAGGGCGTACCAGCATAACTGGGACCTCAGTCTTGCAACTCAAACTTCCCCTGATGAAGTCTAAGCAGATCTGAGATGACAGAATCAGGACCCAAGGATCTTTTATACAATTTCATGTCTTTTGACAAGTTGGGATTTCCTTGGGGAACAAAAGAAATTAGGATGACTTTGAAGGAGGTCCATCACCGGTACTTAATGAATTAACATAAGGCCATTTGCTTTTTCCTCCACCATTCACAGTACATTTCAAAGAGAGATGAATACCAAGATAGCCCATGTTTACAATTCATTTAAATGCTAGGATCTCCTTTTGATCTCTGAATTATCAGAATAGGGCATGGACAGGGACTGTTGATTACATTGTTTGACCCTACTCATACATATGTAAATACACAAACATAAACATTATCTCCCCAGGTGTCTTTTGAGGGTTATTTATTTTGCAGGATTTTTAACCCTTTCTAGCCATGCATCACAGCTGAGCTTGGTGAGGTTGGGGGTTGTTTGAAGGCCAGAAAAGGAGGGTTCAGGAAAGACTTATTTCAGGATGGGGTCCCAATCAAGTATGGGTTGTAGTTGTTTGATGATACTTGGTATGGATTCCAGTGTGGGGTGGTAGGTGACAATAGGGGTGTGTGGTCAGAGGGGTTTTTATTTCTATATTGAATCAGGTTCTCTCGGGATATTTGGGTGTGGGCTGTTACAAGACAGGAGAACTGAGTGTGCCTACTCTTTTAAACCTTTGCACCTTGTTTCAATCAAATCACTCCTTAAAACCCACTTACAATTTAACTCCTTCACCAATTTTAAAATAAGTAGCATGTTTCATATATTATGCATACAGCTAACTATTTTGTGACCTTAATCCATCCTTGTTCTCCCCTGTGACTGTTATCTCTCTAAGCCATTTCTATCTTGATCTGTATGATGAACAGGATAGGGACATGTCCTGTTTTATTGCAAAGTGCGATGCATATCTATGGTGCCATATAAATACAATCCTTGTAGAAATGTTAGCTTCCTGCATATTCCTATGTTATATAAAATAATCTCCCTTTCAAAAGCATGAGAAATTTTAGGATCTTTCTGTTCCGTAGGCATACCTCTAAAATTCATTTTGGTCCTGTTACTACTTGTTCATTTTTTTCAATCTACTAGTCTCTAGAAATAAATGTGTCTCTGGGGTTTATTTATATGCCCTACTGTTTTGACTTCTCTGATGATTTGTTCTATATGTTAATTACCTTTTGCATCATATAGTTCTACCAGACTCCCCTATTTATTCCTAGTTTTGTGAATGGAAGTGCTGCCTAGCAACAGGCAGAGCTCCCCTGTACCTGCATGTGAATAATCATGTGTCTACACAGGTGGTCTTGATATGAAATAAAGCACATGATCCAGTAAATAGCTGTGCAGTAGTTTCCTGATAATCGTCAGTAATTTCTCTTGAAACAAGTGAGGTATCAAAAATATCTGTTACAGGTTTCAGACAGTTTGTTCACTTCCTTTAACTCTTCTGAATGTATTCTGGTGATTGGTGTTGTCAGACGCCACTGGTGTGGTGCTCTGCTCTGTTCAGTGTTGATAACAGTCGGCTGCGTGTGTGTGTGTGTTCCCTCTGTGTTCTGCCCTGGGTCTGCGCAGATAGCTGACAGAGCAGACTCCAAGAGAACCCCCAATGACCATAGACTCCAATAAGGTACGAAGACACCCGGCCAGGTTTATTGTCAAACAAAGCACAGTAATAGTTTCCAGCAGACTCTACAGGACATACTACGAATTTGTACCCCCTGACAATGGACCAGCTCAGTCAGTGGCGGGACTCTCCACTGCCCTCTAGGCCAGACAAAGACATCCACTCAGGGGTGCATTCTTATACACAGGTACAAACAAGTTAGACATCACTCCTGACATATTGAGGCACAACCCCTCTGCGTGTTGGGGTGCTGCCTCTCTCCTAGTACATGTTGGTTCGAACAAACAAGTCTATCCATCATATTATCCTTTTGACCCTGTCTTTTAGGATGGGTCAGCCTGTTCCTCATTATCTCTGTGGAATGTGTTCGTACCAGACTGTTCTGGTGCCATCCTGGCCCATGTTTATCCTATTAGTGCTTTAGATATGTGTATATGTCCAATTAGCAGCCTTCTTCTTGCCAACTTCTGTGAGCGCTTAACTTTGTTAGCAAAGTCTTGACCATTACTTTAGCTCAGGCCTCAGGTCTCATACCGGGCCTCAGGGCCTCATTTTACCACAATTGGACTTGGTGCTTTGCCTAGATTCACAGATTCCAAGGCCAGACGTGATCATCTAGTCTGACCTCCTGTATAACACAGGCCATAGAACTTCCCCAAAATAATTCCTAGAGCAGATCTTTTAGAAGAACATCCTGTCTTGATTTAAACATTGTCAGTGATGGAGAGTCCACCATGACCCTTGGTAAATTGTTCCAATGGTTAATTACTCTCACCGTTAAATTTATGCCCTCTTTTCAGTCTGAATTTGTCTTGTTTCAATTTCCAGCCATTGGATCATGTAATATCTTTCTCTGCTAGTTGCAAGAGCCCATTATTAAAAATTTGTTCCCCATGTAGGTGCTTGCAGACTGTGACCAGGACACCCCGTATTCTTATTCTTTTTGTTAAGTTAAATAGATGGAGTTCTTTGAGTCCATCACTGTAAGGCATGTTTTCTAATCCTTTAATCAGTCTCATGGCTCTTCTCTGAACCCTCTCCAGTTTATCAACATCCTCCTTGAATTGTGGACTCCAAAATTGGACACAGTATTCCAGCAGTAGTCGCACCAGTGTCAAATAGAGATGAAATAACGTCTCGAGATTCCTGTGTTTATGCATCCCAGTATCACATTAGCTCTTTTGGCCTCAGCATCACACTGTTTAAATTAAATGCATGTAGCCTTTTTATAACCATTTGTTATCTATGGCACTTAGCTCAATTTCACAAGAATGATAACTGGCTTGGATATCTACCCCATTTCTCCATAATGACAGGAATAAAGTAGTGGAACAACTTGATTTCCTTATCTACTAGTATAAAATCACTCTGCTCTCAGTTTTGAGTGGTTAAATAGATATTTTCTTTCGTTTGTTAAAAAAGATATTTAAAAAATCCTTATTGGTTGAAACTTTCTTTAATTTGGCAATCATTTCATCTGTTTTTCTAAGCATTCTTGTTAAATTTGTCATCTTTGTTCCCAGCACTTATATTTTAAGTGTCCTATATCACTATTTATATTTGTTTTTGCCACATTGACACATTCCTTTTTTGGTCATTTTCATGTGGCTGGAATGAATTTTGGTTGTTGTATCTTCTTGCAGAGGAGAAAAGACTCTAAATCTGTTAAGTGTTTCCTCTCTTTCTTAACCTTAAATTGATATCATTCAAGCCCAGAAATCCCCAGGAGGATAGTCCTTTTCATAATACTGCAGGCAAATATCCAGAAATGGAGTATAATATCCTGTAGTCATACTTGATTGAATGCAAGTGACAGTTACTAGATTTCTTTTTATGATGTGGGTGTAAATTAAATGTATTTAAAATGTTTACTTAAAATGGGTTTTCCTAGTTCACTAAACTCTAAATTCTAAGCAGGTAGTTTTCTTCCTACCTTTTCAGAAATTTTAAATAGTGCTCAAATTGTATGTGTATCTAGACTGTGTTCATCCATGAACAGAAACGCTTTCTTGGAAAAGTAAGTGTCAAGAGCAATGAAAAGTGGCTGTATCTGAAATCCGTCTGACTTACCGTACTGAGTGCATATCACTCTTAGGCTTTGTTTCAGAGTAGCAGCCGTGTTAGTCTGTATCAGCAAAAATAACAGGAGTACTTGTGGCACCTTAGAGACTAACAAATTTATTAGAGCATAAGCTTAAGTGGGTTGTAGCCCACGAAAGCTTATGCTCTAATAAATTTGTTAGTCTCTTAGGCTTTGGTGCATCATCTTCACAGTATGCAAAAATGCCGCCCACCCGCCTCAACAGGGGCCGGTGCTGAAAGGGGACAGCCCCAGCAGGAGGGAGGGAGATCCTCTTTGAGAGACACTGGATAGCTCCTCTCCCCACCTCTTCCCCCCCCCCCCCCATCCTATTGGAGTATCTGGCATCCATTGGCCAGATAGGGTGAGGGGTGCTGATTGGCCAGCATTCCCCAGCTCAAAGAATTTAACCTTTTAGTAGGGGTGGTAAGGAGCCTCTTTTGGTTCCATTCCAACAGAAGCAGACCACCTGGGATTTTGGTGATGGGCCTTGGGCTTGTGGAGTAGGGTAAGAGCTTATGGCACTTGCAGGCTGAGGTTACCACCTTTCTGCACCTTCTGTCCCCTTCATAGGGAAGTGATGGTGGTAGGACTCAGTGAGCTGAGTCCTGGGGTTGGGGAGTAGGCTGAGGAGAACCTACCCCAAATCATGGGTTATATAGTAGAAGAAGCCTTGTAACCCCCACACTGGAATCACTTAAACACCTGGGATAGAAGAGCATGGGTGCTGGGCAGCAGGTAGTGCCCCTCTCCTGTGTTTAGATTTAATAAAAATTGCAGCCTGCTGCTTAAAATCCATCCATGTGTCTGTCCTCATTTTGCTTCTGTGTCTGGATCAATAAAGCTGTGCTTTTAATCAAGCAAGAGAAAACTGCAAGCAACTTTTAAAAGGGAAAAGTCATGTTTTCTGGACACTATTTATTCAGTAATCCTTGAAAGGCAGAACGTTTACTGATACTTCTGCACGCACATTACTTCTGCTGTCATGTTGCCAAACAACTTGACTACAAGCAAAGGAGCTCTGAGTCATGGTATCACTGTTGCATGCTTTATTACCTCAACAAACTATTGCTGTCAAATAAATCAGACGCCCTACAAAATGAAGTGGCAGCATAAGTTGCACCTAGGAGAATTCAATAAAACTTGTATTCCTCTTCAGCATCCTTACGGCATAGTAGTACTGCTAATAAGATTTGATTAAAAATTCTGGTCCCACACCATTGTAAATGAACTAACTCAGTACTACTGTTGGGAATGGTGGGGGTAATACACTTAATGCTTTGATGAAAAGACTTGACTTTGCTTGAGTTTTAGGGTGTCAGCTAGTATTTGCTAAGTGGGTGCTAAACACTTCTTTATATTCTTTTGTAGAGTAACTTTTAGTTGAGACAAGCTTAAATTGACTTACTGAGTTGGTCATCAGGAGGCATCATTTCAGTTTCTGTAGTAAAGCTGCTGAATGGGAACTATAACTACTTTCTGCGACAGTGTTGTGTGTGTTGCACACAAAGTATCTGGCTGGGGAGTAGGGGACTCTATGTGCATAAATCTCATTTTGTGTCTAAGCTCTGGTTTGCAGACAATAATATATTTAGATGTAGAATATATTTAATTTTAAATGTGTGTTAATGTCTGACATTAAACTACTAAAACAAAACAAAAAAAATCAACTCATCCTGTTACTGTCCATCTTTATCTTCTATGTGTTGTCCTTAGGAATGGCAGGATTCTCAAATGTATATGTTGCTTTATATTGTATATGGCGAGTACCTTGCCTTGATATTCTATACTAAGGATGGTGTTGTGCCTTTCATTTAGAATTTCCTTGGTGCTGTGACTTTAAATTAATCAAGCTGTGTTTTGAAAACTATATTTAATAATTATTTTAAGGCTAAACTTTCAAAACTCTAGTTCTAAGTTGCACCACACAAAAATATATGTACAAACCAAACCCTAGTGCACCAATAATTCTGCAGACTCAGATTTTCTCACAGGGGCAATGTTCTTCAGTTAGTTGGAAAATAAGTTTGTACTTTCCCAGAATCTAAACTAATTAAAAGGCAGCTAAATATGTATGGAGTATCTTCCTGATATTGTTGTGGTTACCAGATGGATGTTATGATTGTGCAGACTATTGCTATTCCCATTCACAATCATGGATTGAAGCCGAGGTGGTTCATGAGCCGTTCTGTTAAGATGGGATCTACATTACAATAAGTATGAGCAGTAGTGTTGAACAATTTTTATAGCAGGGGTGCTGAAGGCTGGATCCATGTATTTGGGTTGTTGTTACTACTTCAAGCCAGGGGATGTGGCAGCACCCCCAGCACTCCTAGTTCCAGCACCTATGAGTATGAGAGCTCCTATTCTCGGAGAAGATACTTTATTCCCCCAAGAAGAGAATTGGATGACTTTGTAATTCTCTTTGAACTGTTATAACAGTTGTATCACCAGCCTCACAGACAATAAAATCTAGACACTAATAATAAATTCATATATTATAATAAAGCACTCTGCACAAAAAAAGTTGCAATGGACAAAATATTGAATATGTTTATTTTTAACATCTCTAGGTTAACTGAACCTTTTTAGTGTGACATAGATTGGGTAATGAATACTAAACAGGTTTTGTTTTTGAGGAATATTGTTACAATATCCACCCCCGATATTATAATAAACAAAAAATATACCCCTAAAATTTTTTGGGTGAAATCCTGACTACATTGAAGTCAATAAGAGTTTTGCCTTTGACTTCAGTAGGCCCAGCATTTCACCTTTTGATAGAAAAGCTTTGGATTCAGCACACAATCCTTAGAGTACTGAACAAGTTGATGTCATTTTATAAAATCTAGAAAATATCAAATGATCCCTTTACATGACCTTTTTTCCATGTCAAATCAAGAAAAAGACAAAGTTCTGCAAGCCTTACAATTCAACTTACAGTAACCACCCACCAGCATACATACATACAAATAAATTAACTCCATCAGCCTTGGGTATTTAAATGAAGGTGGTGATTTGCCTTAGCCAGCAGATGGTAAAAAATGAAAAACTCCAGAAAAGCCTTTCTTCTCTCATATGACACCCAGGAATGTCCCCTTATCCTCCCCTCAAAACCCTGTCAAACGAATGGCTTTTGCATTATGCCCAGAAAGTCACTAAATCAAAGCCTATTGAATCTGGCCAAGTGGGAGGGAGCAAGTTCCAGAAAATGCAAGGGCTATGCTGGTAGATTCCTTTCTTTCATACTAAAAGCGATTCAGTTTGAATACTTCCACTGACTGCAGTTGTGGCAGGGCTCTCATTAAGAAAGGGAACAAAATAAATAAGGCAAAGCTTAGGTTTTTAAAATGCAATTTAAGTGGGAGCAAACAAACAAAAAACATGTTTTGATGCTCTTAAAAGTATTTTTAAAAGAAATAAAAAGCTTGATATTTTTTCTTTTCAAAATGTTATTTATGTTCCCTTGGCCTAAGAACATTTATCAAGTCACAGTTAAGCAACACTAAAATGGAGCAGTAATAAAAGCCTCAAATAGTGTTTTTATTGAAAATGACAACAAACCCTTACAGATGGTCAGTTGAAATATTTTACAGATAAAATAGCTTTGTGGAGGAACAAAGCTGAAACTTAGACTTCCTCCTCCTTTACTGTTGCTATCTTGAAAACATAATTCACGTGCAGTACAGTTACTGCACAATAGACAGTGGATAACAGAGGAAGTGTCTAATGGCTTGGAATGCTGCCACCCACTTTGGTGGGAGGATGTTATATGGAGTAGTGATGGGCAAGTGTTTTTGAAAATTATTAAAACACTATGTTGTCAATTCAGAAAAGCACTTACGATGTAAATTAAGCACATATTTGTGCTTTAGTGCTGTCCTGAACAGAGATGCTTTTCTGAATTGGGAATCATAGGACTGGAAGGGACCTTGAGAGGTCATCTAGTCCAGTCCCCTGCACTCATGGCAGTGTTGCCAGCACAGGGTGCCCGAGGCAAAGCAACAGCGAAGGTTCGTGGCCCGGTGTGCTTCGCGCCAATAAACACACCAGGTGGAGAAGCAAACAAAGTTTATTTGAGATCTCAAAGCGGTGCAAGGAGACTGGCACGTCTCAAATCAAGCACAGTAACAGAAACAATTTTTTTTCCTTTATACCTTTTGCAGTCAAGCCTCACCCCCCCTTCCCCCGCTACCCCTCCCTTCCTCCCCCTTTACCCCTCCCTTCCCTGGTAACAGTTACTAAGCAAATATCAAGTACATTTAAGCAGTTAAGTCATTCTTGGCAGCTATAAGCCTAGCTTGTTAGTAACTTCTTTAAACCGTTATCTTGTCCTTTTTCCCTTCAGCCAGAAACATGCAGGCCTCATTATTACCGCTTGCTACCGGTAAGGGGGGTTACCACTGATAGCAGGCTGCTTACACATTCCACTTGCACCTGGCTTTTGAGGTTGATTAGAGTTTAAACATGGAAGGATAGAGTTTGGTTCACTTAGGCCTAGTGCAGGAAGGCTTCATTGACACTTAGTGGCCTTCCACCCTCCCAAGTTACCTAGGGTGATGCCTAGTGACGTCAACAACTCCCTCCTTTGAGAATACTCAACAAGCTTTTGGCTGAGTTTTCTCATATTCTGTGGACAAGATATGATTTGAGTGCTATGAAGCTGGGGTTCTCAATGAGAGGGTATGCCGGGACTTCTGGGGAACGGGGGGCACAGAGCTTACGGAGGAGCATCTTAAAACAGGCAATCAGGAGGAGGATGACCAGGCACAGTACCACACCCGTGAGGAGGAGACGCACAAGGCTATTTCCCAGTCCTCCTAGGTTGGGCAGCCAACTCCAAAGGGAATCGAAACCCGTGGGTTCCCCTTCCTGGGCCTTCCACTGCTCGAAAGCCTGTTCGGCCGACAGGACGTGCTTGTTAAAGTCCTGTGAGTTTTCTGGGACATAAGTACAACATTCACTTCCAATAAGGGCACACACCCCGCCCTGGGAGGCTAAAACATAATCTAAGGCCTGTCTGTTTGGCAGGGACAGCAACCGGAGCTGGTAAAGCTCTGAGTTAAGGCTTTTCTTTATGGCTAAGGTCTTATTGGCATACTTGGTGAGAAACACAGAGAGCCTACGATAAAATTGGGTTAGCCGTCCCACCCCATAGGATGGGAGGAGGATTATACCCAACCTGTCTTCTTTCTTAATGGGCTTTGAGGTGGCATACAAAGATTTACGCTGCCTGGGGCGGCCAGGGGTTGTCCCTTAATGCATACTGGGATTCAATGGTACAGTTTTGCGACAAGGAGGTACCCGAGGTATTTCTTCCCCTACTGAACCATCCCCAGCAGATATTTGACCAATTTTGGGGAACTACCCTCCAGGGTAACCCTACTGCGTGGTGCGGGACTTGGGAGCATACTCAGCAGTTAGAGAGGTTAAACTCTTGGGCAGAGCAAATCTTCAGGGACTCATAGGTGTTTGTTTCCAAGTTAGTAGGGATTCCTTTCCATCCCACATGTGCCTGGGGGAAACGGGAGGTAACGAAAGGAGTGTCCCTATGGCAAAGAGTACCACTGTGGCAGACCCTGGACCTGAACTCATGCTGGGCAGGTGACCCTAACAATTACAATTCCCCAAATACCCACAAAATAACAATTACCAATAGTAGGCAGATTAAAAACAAAAGGGACCAGGCCACCAGGTTAGGCCGGCCCTGTGAGAGTAAACACAACCAACGCTTAGAGTTTTCGCAGGGAGTGCGCTGCGACTGTTCAAAGAGACCACAGGGCATTTCCAGCAGATCTTATTGTTTTTTTTGAAAACAGTTTAAATCCCAGGTCGTCGCTGGTAGTCCTTTTCCGTAGGCTGGACGGTCCACCGTTCAGGAGCGGGCACTGCCTTCAGACGAGAGTGATGAATCCAGTTCTTGTGTCCCTCGACCTTTGCTGCTGTGTGGGAGACCAGCAGGACGGTGTGGGGTCCCTTTTACTTCTCTTGGAGAGGCTCATCCTTCCAGGTCCGAACGAGTACGGATTCACCTGGCTGCAAGGAGTGGATCGGGGCATCCAGCGGGAGAGGCTGCAAATCTCTGGTATACCTGTGGAGAGAACAGAGAACAGCAGACAGAGAGCACATATACTGAGATGAAAAAGCCACACCCCATTTCCCACTCCACTGCCAGAACCGGTGTACCGTTCATAGGCCATGCCCTTCCAAACATAATCTCGAAGGGACTGAGCCCTAACCTGCCCTTTGGGAGAGCGCGAATGCGGAGCAAAACAAGGGGTAAGGCATCAGGCCACTTAAGGGAAGCCTCTTGGCAGACCTTTGAGAGGTGCCACTTAAGTGTCTGATTTGTGCGTTCCACTACTCCACTGGCCTGTGGTCGCCATGGAGTGTGGAGCTTCCAGGGGATTTGCAGGGCATCCGATATCTTTTGAACGACTTGGGATGTGAAGTGTGTTCCGTTGTCAGATTCCATCCACTGGGGGAGTCCGAAGCGGGGAATGATCTCCTTGACAAATTTCAGAGCCACCGTTTTGGCAGTGTTGTTACGACATGGGAAGGCTTCAGGCCATCCGCTGAATCGATCCACCAAGACGAGAAGGTATCTGAATCCTTGGGTCCGGGGGAACTCAGTAAAGTCTATTTGCCAAACCAGCCCCGGGCCTGGGGTAGGTTCCAGAGTGGCTGGTGGCACTGACACTCCTGGTCGAGGGTTGTTCTTTTGGCAGACTAGACATTCAGCCTGTACCTGGAAGGCCAGGGGTCTAAGTCCAGAGGTTAGAAAATATTTATTCATAAGCTGGGTAAGACCCTCCCTGACAGCATATAATTATTTGTCTCTTCACCAGGGTCAGTTCTTAATGTCTTTTGTAGTCAGGAATTCCTGGACTTTGTGGTTTCAATGAAGCAAATGCTTCTTCTTCTCTTTTCCTGAAACAGTGTGGTTTAGCATCATACAGGGGAGAGGTTACTAGCACATCACCCTGTAATAGTTTTGCTTCTTTTTAGAAAAATCCAAAGGCACAGTAGGTCTGTCAGTGGACAAGGGAGAGGTTACTAGCACTTCACCTTGTCTTTTTACAGTGAGAAGCATGGGTCCAAGTAGGCAGTCCTTGGCACTTCACAGCGGTGTTAGTGGTTAACAGGACTTGGAAAGGGCCTTTCCAGTGCGGAGGCAAAGCAGTTTTTCGTTGATGGACTTTACGTAGACTCAGTCTCCTTATTTCAATGAATGGCAGGGCTGCTAGGGTCTTTGGTTAGCACTTCTTTTATCTGTGAGAAAAGAAACCTTACACATTTCATTAATGCCTGGCAGTGTTTTGCAGCTGTGGACAATGTCCTTGGATGGTGCCAGCACCTTATCTTTGGACTGAGCTTGCTAGCTATATTTTTTTCCTCAGTTAACTCGTTTTGTTCTTTTTTCTTCTCTCCTTCTTGGCTTCTTTTAACTTACAAAGGAAATTTCCACTCTTTATTTATACACCTTTTCCCAACAATGAACACATACACATTGCCATTATACACCCTTCCAGTAAAATAACTTCTATACAGAGCTTTGGAGCAACAAACCAGGACGAGCACACCCACTTTTGAAGAGTCCAACAAAGTTCAGGAGGCTCACAGTGGCTTTAAGGCAAGGGGTGAGACCCACAGCGGCAATTAACAAGTCATCCACATATTGCAGGAGGAGGACCCTGTCCTCATTGTCCCACTCCTCCAAGTCTCTGGCCAGGGTCTGGCCGAAAAGGGTGGGGGAATTTTTAAATCCCTGGGCCAACACTGTCCAACAAAGCTGCTTTTTAACCCTCCTTTTGTCCTCCCACTGACTCCACTCTGGGGCTTGCAAGGCTGAGGGCTCAATTGCAAGGGTCATTATCCAGGCATTCTCTGGGGGTAAGGTGAGGGTTATTTCATCTTGGGTGAAATGCAGGGTGGCTCCTAAGCGACAAAGCAGGTCCCGTCCCAGTAGAAGTGTTGGACAATCGGGGAGGTAAACCAGTTTGTGAAATAGAGTTCTGTTCCCCAAAGCACATTCCGCTGGGGCATATACTGGGCACTTGGTTCCTTTCCCTGTGGCACCCACCACAGTGAGGGACTCTGACACAGGCAGCTGCAGGGGTTGGTTTACGGCAGTTTGTGCAGCTCCAGAGTCTATTAAAAAGTCTATGTCCGAATCTTCCACCCGCATTTTTACTCAGGGTTCCAGGGGCAGGATAGTCAGTCTTCCCTGACACCCCTATTCTTGATCCTCCGCTGCCATCATAGGGGTACCTTTCCTTTCGGGGCACTCATTTTTCCAGTGTCCCTCCTTTCGGCATCTGGCACACTGGTTGCGACCCAGACACCTTTCCTGTAAGCCAGGACACCCACGCCCACGGCCTTTCATTCCCCGGCCCCTTCCCTTTCCTGGAATTTTCCCCTGCCACCGGCCTATACTGCTGCAACCATCATTTTCACTTGCCTCTTTTCCTTTTCTTTAGACACAACCTGATTACGCTCCACCTCAGACAGCAGGGTCCGCATAAGGACATTACAATCATCACAGTCAGGCTTACAGCTAGCCAGGCACCCTTCAAAGACCGAGATAAACTTGCTTGGGTTTGTAGAGAATTCCCCTGCCTGTGCCTTAAAGGCTGCTAGGTCCACCGGGTTAAAAGGCACATGGGTGTAAACCTGCATAGTAGTGTCCTGATTCCTATCTGAGCCATGTCTGGACACCATGGTCTCAGTGATCAACGGATAAAATTCCACCGAGGGGGCAATCTCTGGAACCTGAGACACCTTGTCTTTATATGGTGGGGGTGTGATAGCCGAAGGGGACACCGGACCTGCCATTACAGCTGTGGGGGGGGGGGGGGGTTCTGGAGACTAACAGTAGCTACTACCGAACCTGTCGGAGTCAAATTACACTTTTGCAAAATATCTAACCTATCTCTTAGCAACATAAACCACTGTACATACATATGTTCATTCCATTTACCCGTTTGCTGACAAAACAGAAGTAACTGAAGGATCGTGTTATAATTAAGTGATCCCTCCGGTGGCCACCTTTCCTGGTCCTCTAGCTGATATTGAGGCCAGTCTACTGTACAGAATCTTTTTAGTTTACTTTTAATCAACGGATCCGATCCAAACACTTTCCAGTTCACCAGAATGCATTCCAAAGGTGTACACCTTGCCCTGCCTGCCGTACTCTGTCCCTGCCCCGTAGGGAGACACTGGGCGTCCCCAGGTCAAAACAGGTAGACACTGGGCGTCCCCAGGTCAAGACAGATAAAGTCCCCACTGGACTGTTCCTACCTTATCCAAGGGTCCGGTTCTGCACCGTCGCCCTATCCACGGGACCGGTTCCCCACCGTCGCCCGCAGCTGCTTCTCCACTACTCGAGCGCGTTGCACCGTTGTGCCCTCTGGGGTCGACCAAACCACGTCTCCGCCGAGGCCCCCGGTAAAGTTACCAGTGCGCGCTGGGCATCGGTCGTCGCCGCAATCTGCCAACCTCCGAGAGGGGTCCGGGCAAGGCTAAATTTCAGCCTCGAGCCCACCCAGGGACGCCAAGACTGTTGCCAGCACAGGGTGCCCGAGGCAAAGCAACAGCGAAGGTTCGTGGCCCGGTGTGCTTCGCGCCAATAAACACACCAGGTGGAGAAGCAAACAAAGTTTATTTGAGATCTCAAAGCGGTGCAAGGAGACTGGCACGTCTCAAATCAAGCACAGTAACAGAAACAATTTTTTTTCCTTTATACCTTTTGCAGTCAAGCCTCACCCCCCCTTCCCCCGCTACCCCTCCCTTCCTCCCCCTTTACCCCTCCCTTCCCTGGTAACAGTTACTAAGCAAATATCAAGTACATTTAAGCAGTTAAGTCATTCTTGGCAGCTATAAGCCTAGCTTGTTAGTAACTTCTTTAAACCGTTATCTTGTCCTTTTTCCCTTCAGCCAGAAACATGCAGGCCTCATTATTACCGCTTGCTACCGGTAAGGGGGGTTACCACTGATAGCAGGCTGCTTACACATTCCTCTTGCACCTGGCTTTTGAGGTTGATTAGAATTTAAACATGGAAGGATAGAGTTTGGTTCACTTAGGCCTAGTGCAGGAAGGCTTCATTGACACTTAGTGGCCTTCCACCCTCCCAAGTTACCTAGGGTGATGCCTAGTGACGTCAACAGCAGGACTAAGTATTATCTAGACCATCCCTGACAGGTGTTTGTCTAACCTGCTCTTGAAAATCTCCAATGATGGAGATTCCACAACCTCCCTAGACAATTTATACCAGTGCTTAACCACCCTGACAGTTAGGAAGTTTTTCCTAATGTCCAACCTAAACCTCCCTTGCTGCAATTTAAGCCCATTGCTTCTTGTCCTATCCTCAGAGCTTAAGAACAATTTTTCTCCCTCCTCCTTGTAACAACCTTTTATGTACTTGAAAACTGTTATCATGTCCGTCCGTCCGTCGTTTCACCCCCTCCCCCCCCCCCATCTTCTCTTTTCCAGACTAAACAATCCCAATTTTTCCAATCTTCCCTCATAGGCCATGTTTTCTAGACCTTTAATCATTTTTGTTGCTCTTCTCTGGACTGTCTCCAATTTGTCCACATCCTTCCTGAAATGTGGCGCCCAGAACTAGATACAATACTCCAATTGAGGCCTAATCAGCGCAGAGTAGAGCGGAAGAATTACTTCTTGTGTCTTGCTTACAATACTCCTGCTAATACATCACAGAGTGATGTTTGATTTTTTTTTTTTGCAACGGCATTACTCCGTTGACTTATATTTTGCTTGTGGTCCACTATGACCCCCAGATCCCTTTTCGCAATACTCCTTTCTAGGCGGTCATTTCCCATTTTGTATGTGTGCAACTGATTGTTCCTTCCTAAATGGAGTACTTTACATTTGTCCTTATTGAATTTCATCCTATTTACTTCAGACCATTTCTCCAGCTGTCTCCTTCTGAAATCTTAGGAGCAATCTTTAAAAATGAAAAAGCCAAAAATGTACTGCAGTTGAGGCCTAACGTTTAGGAGGAGGAACTGAAATATTTTCCTGTCTTCCCTGTCAATTTTTACTAAGAGAAGATAATATTAAATACTTAAAAAAAGACATCAGGCAAAATGAGACAGGAACTGGTTAAAGAAACTGTAACCTCAGTATCTTGAAATCAGTAAGATCAGATGGAATTGAACCTGAGTACTGAAGGAACAAACAGAAACATTAGAAGCACTGAAAACTATTTTTAAGTAGTAATTGAAAACAAGTATGGTTCAGGAGCAATGGAAATGAGAAATCACTATACCTTTTCTTTAAACAGGTGTGGGAAGCGCATATGGGTGATTTATTGCAGTATTGGGTAAATTGCTGGAAAATTAATAAAGCAGCTGAAAAGGAAACGAAATCTAGTGCACAAATAGTAGATATTAGTTTGTCTTTTTTTGTTTTCAACAAACTTTTGTTGCCTACTATTTTATGGTAGTGAATTTGGTATTCTGCCTGGACTTCAGCAAGGAGTTTGATATAGTTCCACTCTGTACTTTTTCTATGAAAACTAGAAAAACATGGATACTGTGCATGACACTACTCATAAGTACTCAACTAATTAAAAACAAATTAGACATTATTGATAGTTATTTGTGTGGTCCCTTGAACTCTTCTGTTAATAATGCTGAATGTTTTCTCTAATGATTTGGAGGATAGAGTGTGTGGTAACCAATCAATTCGCAGATTGTATCGATCTGGGAGATATATACAAATACCTTGGAGGATAGGTTTAAAATATACTGTGATCTTGAATTGCAGAAATGGGTTGAAATCAATAAAAGAGAGTCAATAAATAGTTATAAAGTCGTTTGCATAGTAAGTGCTAATCAGATACACGTTGGCTAGACAGTAGCATTACTAAGGAGGCTGTGGGTATTCTAATGCATGATAACTAAATGGGTAAATATCATAATGCTTTATTAATAGGTGTATCACATGCAAATTCACTATGTAAATATATCAAATATAACTTGAACAACAAGCTCATGAATCACTCTCCCTCCCTCTGTTGTGTTGCCCATTTTGGGATTGGCTGGGTTGTTCTCTTTGAGCCACATCTGGCACAGTCTACTTCCTCAGGGAATCTCCAGGCTTAATGCCTGATCAAGTTTGTTTCTCTTGGATCAGTTTATTTTTCCTGTCACTTGAATGCTGGTATCAGTGTGCATTAATGGTACTAGGAAACAAGCCTGCCAAACTCTGGAAAATATAGCTAATGCAGTGAATTATTTTGTGGAATGATATTTAATAGACTGAGTCCCATGCTGGACAGAATAGTGAGCCACAGGGATTACTTCAGGACATTCTGCCATATAAGAATGTACAAGGGTTTTAATTTTGAGGGCATTTTTTTTACTAAGAACATTACCACAATACAAACCTGATAAAATAGCAATCCCTAACATACTTGCAGTGCTTCAGTCTGACATAAGTGAAATGTGTCAACTTTAAATAAAACAAGGATAAATATTTTAGAAAGCTTGTAAATGCTTCCTATTGTGTTAGGACTGGTTTACACCTAAGTTCCCTGTAAGCTGCATGGCCGTGCAGCAGCCTTCTTCGTGCCATGCAGGCGCTCAGGGAACCCGCTTCGGGAGATGCTGCGGCCGGGGGAGGGGCACATCTCCCCCGGCCCCAACCTAGCCTGGCCCCCAACCTACCAACCTAGCGGCTGGGGTGGCTTGGACCTGCCAAGGCCGGGGCAACCCTCCCCCGGCCATGACTCTGGCATGGCCAGGGTGCACCTACCCTAGCCTGAACCCAGCTGCGTCCAGGGTGCTCTTACCTCGGCCTGAACCCAGTTAGGGCGGCCTGGCCAGGCCCTGACCGAGCTGCAGCTGGGGTGACCTGAACCGAGCCCTGGCCCAGACCTGCTGCGGCACCCCTCCCCAGGCCCTGGCCCGGACCTGCCAGGGGAGGGGCACCTATCCTGCTCCAGATGTGCCCTGCTGCCCCAACCCCGGATCTGCCACGGCGGGGAGAGGCACCTCTTTCTCCCCCTCCCCCCCAGCCCAGATGCTGCTGGGGGGAGTCCTCTCTCCCCGAAGCACCCTCCTGCACCCCAAACCCCTCCAGCTCCAAGCTTACCAGTCCGGCTCCCCTCTCCCTCCCCTCCCCCCTTCCGCCCCTTACCTCTAGCTGCTGGGAGGTAAGGGTGATATTAACACACATTTTGTAGATAATATAGCAAAACCATTATCTGATTCAGCACCCCCACATCATGTCATATCCTCCAAGTATGATGCCTCCTAACTTAAGTATGTGAGATGGTATTACTTCTCTTTCAGAAGGGCAACCCCTCGCCCCCAGGCTTAAATCAGAACGACCTTCTGGTAAGCAAGTTGGAGCAAACACTTTGAATGAAACTTGAGCTCTGATTCTGGCGTTGCATGGACTCCATGGCCTTGGGCGACACAATTAACTTCTCTGGCACTTTTCCCTACCTGTACAATTGAAAAGATTAATTAGTTAATGTTTGTACAGTACTCTTATGATGTAAAGCACTTTATAAGTGCTAATTAATTAATACAAACATTATCTAAGCTAAGTCACCCTGGAGTAAAACTACCACTAGGAACAAATTGATCACCAAAAAAAAGCATAAAGTAGAATTTTAAATCCATAGTTAGCATCATGTGTTATTACTCAATGCATACTTTTATAGATCCTGACAGGGTCTGTTCTAGGTATTTATATTCTCAGTGTCCCCATCCTGAAAAATGGAAGCTGAGATACAGTGTCTAACAGACTTGCCCAAAAACTTACAGGAAGCTGGACACAGGACTTGCAATCCAAGTGTACTGTGTTTAACAGGGAACAGTCAGTCTCCACAATCCTATGAAAGTAATAAATATTGATGTTCTATATCATGAAACAGATGTCTTTTTATGAATATTAATGTCTTCTTCCAAAGGTACACAGAATGGGCGCTTGTAGAAGTAATTGTAGGTATTGGGATGTTAATTTCATCCCTGTTGCAAAGGGAAGACTAGCACCACAAATTAGTGTTTTTTTAAAAGAAACAAAACGAAAAACCCCACATGGACTCTACTTTAAATAGAACTCTTCTGCTTGTTCTGTTCATTCCAGTTCCAGTTTCTCATTTTAGTCCAGTTCATCTCCACAGGAACAAGAGCATCTTGTGTGTCCTTGGAGTGTTTCCCAGAAAGTTGTTCCTGAACTATGCACTCAGCATCCATTGTTTGGAATAGCTTATCAGAGCTGTGATGCTGTGTCATGAAGTTTATTTGTTGTAAAATGCAAATATACAGGAAGACAAGGAAGGAAATAGTTATCTGGTTAATAATACCTCTTCACGAACATCCTAATCAAATACTTGATTCTGTTTCTTCAGGTGATAGATTCTCCTACTGCCAACGGTGAAGTGAAGACATATGAACAATCAATAAACCATTTCATATCTGTTAACAGCTGTACTTCCTCCATCACAACCTTTGAGCAGACATTTCTATAAACATACATAATAGAGAAGAGTGAGGTGGAATGACTGCATAAATGTTGGTATTGTTTCACAGGGTTTCTCAATCAGCAGGGGAATTCAAGGGGGTAGCATGTAACTGTCTATAATTGAGTTTCATCAGGACACCCAGGCAGATACCTGCCTGACCCATGTGGCTTAAAATTAACATCTTTTGTCTAACCAAGAAGTCACCTTCTGCAGACTGTGTCTAGCAGCGACAGAAGTCTGCCATTGATCTTTTCATAGGTTATTCATAATTCTACTCCAGCAATATAGGGTTAGCTCCTGGAATCCCCTGGTGGTTCTTCTTTTTCTTCGAGAGAGATTTTCCTCATGGATTCCACTCTTGGTGAACATGCACGCTATGCTCGCAAGATCAGATTATTTTGGCCATAAGTATCCATTGGGGTTGTTCCTAGATGTCCTCATGACTCTACACTTGAGGGCATAAAGGGCAGAGTGGGCCCAAATGTCCCTCAGTTCCCTCTTATCACCAGTGACAGCGAGATGAAAGTCTTGCAGAGTCTGTCGGCTTCTCTGTGACTCTGTTGTGATTAGCGTTAGTGATTAGGTAGTTAACTTTTAGTTTGCCTGTTGGCTTACAATATTTTTTACTAAGTTTTTACCAGGGCTGTTGATTAATCACAGTTAACTCATGCAATTAACTAAAAAAATTTAATCGCAATTAAAAAAACAAGTCGTGATTAATCGCACTGTTAAACAATAGAATACCAATTGAAATTTATTAAATATTTTTGGATGTTTTTCTACATTTTCAAATATATTGATTTCAAGTACAACACAGAATACAAAGTTTACACTGCTCACTTTATATTATTATTTTTGGTTACAAATATTTGCACTGTAAAAAAATAAAAGAAACAGTATTTTTCAATTCACCTCATACAAGTTCTGTGGAGCACTCTCTTTATTATGAAAGTGCAACTTACAAATATAGATATATATATTTTTTTGGTTACATAACTGCACTCCCTCCCCCCAAAAAACAACCCCCCCCCAAAAAAAAAAACCTTTAGTGCCTACAGGTCCACTCAGTCCTACTTCTTGTTCAACCAGTCGTTAAGACAAACAAGTTTATTTACATTTACAGGAGATAATGCTGACCACTTCTTATTTACAATGTCATCAGAAAGTGAGAACGGGCATTCGCATGTGACTTTTGTAGCCAGCATTGCAAGGTATTTACGTGCCAGATATGTTAAACATTCGTATGCCTCATTCATGCTTCAGCCACCATTCCAAATGACATGCTTCCATGCTGATGACACTCATTAAAAAAGTAATGCATTAATTAAATTTGTGACTGAACTCCTGTGGGGAGAACTGTATGTCTCCGGCTCTATTTTACCTGCATTCTGCCATATATTTCATGTTGTAGTAGTCTTGGATGATGACTCAGCACATGTTGTTCATTTTAAGAACATTTTTGCTGCAGGTTCGACAAAAAGCAAAGAAGGTATCAATGTGAGATTTCTAAAGATAGCTACAGCACTTGACCTAAGGTTTAAGAAGAAAGAAAAGTGTTGAGCTAAAGTTCAGCACGTTCTTCGCCAAAAGCAGGAAAGCCTCAAGCAGGGTGACATATAAAGCTATGTGGAAGAGGTTTTCTATTTAGGCATCTCTGCACCAGCTGTCTCCATCAACAATACCTGTTTCAACAATACTAGGCTAGTCTCAAGCCCTGAAACAGTCTGGACTTTTTGTTGGTTCCATAAGGGTTCCTCTAGCAGCAATATCTACACATCAACTTCCTATCCAGACCACACAGTGTTTTCTCACTGTGCAGTGTTTAGATTGCATATATGCCTCTTTCATATTTTACTCCCAGTTTGGGAGCCTCCTCCCTCTTGGGACCTCCTTTGAGCCCTTAGCAACTTGTTTCTTTTATCACTTATAGATGAAGACTGCCTACTTAGTAGTCATTACAACAGTTTGAAAGGTAAGGGAGATTTCAGACCCTCATGGTGGGTCCCCCTTACACAGTGTTTTGTAAGGACAGGTCACTCCCAGACCAAGTTTCTGCCCAAAGTTTTGTCAGAATTCAGTATGAAACAAGTTATTCATCTCCTAGTTTTCTTCCCCCAAGACTCACTTTAACCCTCCCTGGGGGAAGCTACACCTGAGAAACTTGATGGAGTCGGAGCATTGTCATACTACTTGAACAGGACAGAATCATTCAGGGACACATCTAGACTATTTGTGGCCTTTGCTGATAGGGTTAAGGGTCAGGCCATATCCTCTCAGAAGTTATTTAAGTGGGTTTCCAACTGTATAAGGACATGATAGGGGTTAGCCATGTTAGATCAACCAGTCTCATTAGAGCTAATTTTCCTAGAGCTCGGGCAACCTCTGCTGCTTGTTTGAAGAATGTCCCTATTTCTAATGTTTGTAAGGCAGCTATGTGGCGCCCAGTCCACACATATACAAGACACTGCTCTTTGGTCGAGGCTTCCAGATTGTATGCCCGTTTTGGTAGGGCTGTTCTGTAGTAATTGTTTTAAGTAGGACTCATAATACCTGCCTCCAAGCAAACAGACAATGACTTGTTAGTCACCAAGAGGGGAGGGAATGATAAAAATCTAGGTTAAGTAAATTTTTTTAGATTTTAAAATGAATGTAAGGGCGGTTCAGAGAAGCTTGGGAAAACAAATTTTCTATTTAACGTTTTTCTAATCTTGTTCTGAGTTTCCTGAACTATTGTTCTTGATGATCTTCAGAGTACTGGTACAATGATTGAAGAAACAAGTGAGACTGTGATTTTTGTAGTTGTAAAAAGCATATAATAATTGCATATTTGCCAGTCTTTAAAGTCAAACTTTTTCTAGAGCCTGCAGAACTTCTCAGGGCAGTTGCTCATGGCCTGAATCTCAGCAGTATTAGAAGCAAACCAGACCCAGATGCATGGATATGCATGTGAATGTGTATCACCTAGTGTTTTTGATTGCATGGCAGCTTATCGAGTGTTTGGAGTAATCAGTCAGAGGTTAAACAGTAGTTCAGTGCTGTACAAAAAAAGGTTACTTTTGATAACTGCTTACTAATGCTCAATTCTACATGCTTGATGATTCATACTGTGAATAGTCCCATTGTCTTCAATAAGACTTATCACAGTGCAGAAAGTTTAAACATGGAAATACTACTTGGCAGGAGGGGCCCAAGTTGTGCCTGATAAATGTGGTACTGATCATATTTAGCACAAAAGTATTTAATTCAATTTAAAAAATCTGCTATGTAACAT
Organism: Emys orbicularis; assembly: GCF_028017835.1. NCBI lineage: Eukaryota > Metazoa > Chordata > Testudines > Emydidae > Emys > Emys orbicularis. The sequence goes on from NC_088685.1 coordinate 34,265,221, forward strand.
TTTTTTCAAATTTAAATATAAAAAACTCATGAAATTCAAAGCTATTGTGCCCACAGCCACCATAAAATTTCTTCCGCTTCCAGAGTTATCAGATGACAGAATCTACTAATAAGAATTGTAGGTAAAGCTTTTCATAAACTTAATGCTTTTGTACATTGGAAAATTATCTTTAAATAAAACTTTTGCTAGAGATTTAGTACTCCCATTTTGCTCCTGTACATCATTAATGTTTTCTTAAGGTATGTCTACACTGCAATTAAAAACCTGCAGTAGTCCTGTGCCGGCTGTGGGGTTCAGGCTAAGGGGCTGCTTAATTGCAATGTAGACGTTTGGGCTTGGGCTGGGGTCTAGGAGACTGTGAGGTGGGAGGGCCCCAAAGCTCAGGCTGCAACCTGAGCCCAAACGTCTACACAACAATTAAACGGCCCCTTAGCCTGAGCCCTGCAAGCCTGAATCAGCTAGCATGGGCAAGCTGCGGTGTCTAACAGCAGTATAGACTTTTTGATTGAATCAAAATTAGATCAATTGTAATCAAATCAGCTATAGAATGTGTGGTTGGAATAGCTGCTGAAATGTTTCTAGTGAAGGCAACCGTTCTTTCAGTTTTAGGGTGTAGGTCTCTGATCAACAGATTGGACTGTTTCAAAAGCAGTAAATGTCTAGCACAGGCCATAGAGAGAAATGGGAAAGCACAAAAAATGTCTTCTATCATTAGTTCCTTTTGGTCTTGTGATTAAGTCAGCTAACATGAATTTTTCTATTGCTCCTTCCTCCTTGACTTTTTGATTTCTTGAAAGCAATCTAGTGGAGTGAGAGAGCAAAGTCTTCTGAACCACAAAAATGCATAGTAAAGGAGAAAAATTCCCCAAAGACACTAGGAAAATCTTATGGTGGGCTCCACTGGAAAATCTGCCCTCAAACATAAACAAGACAAAATGGAATATTATGAATACACAACTAGTGACTTACAATCAAAGAAAACTGGTGCAGCAACAGTGTACCAAAGTTTTGCCCCTCTTTCCACTTTCTTGAAATCTCCTCCAGATTCTCATAGGATAAGACCAATGAAAATAAAACAAATGATATGACTGCATTAAAAGAAGGAAGAGAGGCAGCTCCAGAGTAACCAGACAAGGACAAGGCTTCCATGTGCTTTTGATGCTCTGTGGTCACAGTCAAAAGAGGCCAGGTGGAAAGAGCTTTACTTCTAGGGTGACCAGATAGCAACTGTGAAAAAACGGGACGGGGTGGGGGTTAATAGGCGCCTATATAAGAAAAAGTGCCCAAAAATGGACTGTCCCTTTAAAAACGGGACATCTGGTCACCCTATTTACTTCATACAGCAGCTGTGAAAAGTAGTTACTGAAATTTACCATCTGTGCAGAAAACAGTTACGGAGAACATCGTTCTAAAGGAAAAGTTTTCTGAAAGTTAAAACTGCCTGAAAAACAATGCTGAAATAGAAAAGAAAAAAAGAAAAGAAAAGCCCCTTTAACCACAATTATAGTAGTGCTATAAAAAAAGACATTTATTGAGAACAGCTGCTTACTGGGTAACTTTCTACAGATTTTGTATCAAAGTTGTTACTTCATAAGAATGGCCATACTGGGTCAGACCAGTGGTCCATCCAGCCCAGTATCCTGTCTTCCAACAGTGGCCAGTGCCAGGTGCTTCAGAGGGAATGAACAGAACATGCAGTTGTCAAGTGGTCCATCTGCTGTTGTCTAGTCCCATCATCTGGCAGTCAGAGGCTAGGGAGACCCAGAACATGGGGTTGCATCTCTGACAATCTTGGCTAATAGCCATTGATGGGCCTATCTCCCATGAACTTAACTAATTCTTTTTTGAACCCTGTTTATAGTTTTGGCCTTCACAACATCCCTTGGCAATGAGTTCCACAGGTTGACTGTGCATTGTGTGAAGAAGTACTTCCTTACGTTTGTTTTAAACCTACTGCCTGTTAATTTAATTGGATGATCCCTGGTTTTTGTGTTATGAGTTGAGGTAAATAACGCTTCCTTATTCACTTTCTCCACACCATTCATGATTTTATAGATCTCTATCGTATGCCCCCTTAGTCATCTCTTTTCCAAGCTGAAAAGTCAGTCTTTTTAATCTCTCCTCATATGGAAGCTGTTCCATACCCTTAATCGTTTTTGTTGCCCTTCTCTATACCTTTTCCAATTCTAATGTATCTTTTTTGAGATGGGGCAACCAGAACTGCACACAATAGTCAAGGTGTGGGAGTACCATGGATTTATATAATGGCCTTATGATATTTTTTGTATTACTATCTATCCCTTTCCTAATGATTCGTAACATTCTGTTAGCCTTTTTGACTGCTGCTGCACATTGAGCAGATGTGTTTAGAGAACTATTCACAGTGACTTCAAGATCTTTCTTGAGTGGTAACAACTCATTCCCATCATTTTTTATGTATAGTTGGCATTATGTTTTCTGATGTGCATTACTTTGCATTTGCCAACACTGAATTTCATCTGCCATTTTGTTGCCTAGTCACTCAATTTTGTGCGATCCCTTTGTGACTCTTCGCAGTCTGCTTTGGACTTAACTATCTTGAGTAATTTTGTATCGTCTGCAAATTTTACCATCTCACTGTTTACCCCTTTTTCCAGATCATTTATGAATATGTTGAATAGTACTGGTCTCAGTACAGATCAATGGGGGGACACCACTATTTACCGCTCTCCATTCCGAAAACTGACCATGTATTCCTACCCTTTGTTTCCTATCTTTTAACCAGTTACTGATCCATGAGAGGACCTCTTATCCCATGACTGCTTACTTTGCTTAAGATCCTTTGGTGAAGGACCTTGTCAAAGGCTTTCTGAAAGTCCAAATACACTGTACCCACTGGATCACCCTTGTCCAGGTTTGTTGACCCCCTCAAAGAATCCTAATAGGTTTCTCAAAAATAACAGGAGTACTTGTGGCACCTTAGAGACTAACAAATTTATTAGAGCATAAGCTTTCGTGGGCTACAACCCACTTCTTCGGATGCATCCGAAGAAGTGGGTTGTAGCCCACGAAAGCTTATGCTCTAATAAATTTGTTAGTCTCTAAGGTGCCACAAGTACTCCTGTTATTTTTGCGGATACAGACTAACACGGCTGCTACTCTGAAACCTGTAATAGGTTTCTGAGGCACAATTTCCCTTTACTTTTGCGTACTCTGAATGAGTATGCAGAAGCACATCTGCACCTTAATCTTGGTGTTAACCTTGCTACTGAACTTCTGACTTCTTCATCTGTGTTCAGTAGAGTAGGTCATGTTGTAAATAGCTGACTACAGTGAATGGATACAAAACCTTAGTTTTTTCACAATTAAGATTTAACTTGAGAGGACTTGATTTCCTTAAAATCTCATGTTTTCATGAACTTTAAAAAAGAAATATTTTGGATTCTCCCTAAATGTTAAACTAATTTAATAAAAGTTTCTTTTCGATAAATATTAGATTTGAGTTTCTAGAAGAATAAAATGAACTGCAATGGGAGATAATCCATTACCTTTTTTAGGCTAATAGTTCTTAATGGGAAGATGTCAGATCTAAGTGGAGATTGCTTCAGATAAAAGACTTTATTTTAAAAAGATTCCTGCAGTTCTAAGTCTAGAGTACAATGAGGTGGAACAAACTTATTCTTCATATACAATCAGTGCTAGCAGTTATACCAGAAAGACTTCATTTCATGATGCAATCAAAGATAATGTTCTGGAAGAATTCATGATTCTGAAATTTCTCAGCTAGTTGATGTTTGTTCAGACAAGCTCTAAGATATTCGAAACTGCCTATTTATGTTGCCTGTATCATTGATATACTGACCACATTAGTAGGCATATTTATTTTGGGGGGAGAAGGAGGATGAAGGTGGTTCTGTCTGCTCCTCCCATTTTAGGCTGGGAGACATTTCTGGGTTCTCCAGACTGTCCCCTCTCTCATCACACTCACATTGGGGATTTTCTTGAATTGTAGCTCTTTGAAACTACAGCAGCTTGTTTTAAACAACGAGTTCTGCTTTTGCCCTGTTGGAATTACTTCTTATGATCTCAACAGGGGAGAGTGGATAGTAGGAGTGGTACTGAGGATGCCATTAAAATATCTGATGTAAATAAAACAAGATCATGTGAACATTCATTCTGACGTTCCCGTCTCCAGAGTGAGGATCAGTGGGGCAAAAATACATTGCATTAAACAGCTTTACGCTCAGTGTTTGAAGCAGTTAACCACTTTAGGATTGTAGTTGCAGGGTTCCAATGAATGTCTGGCAAGAAATTATTGGCTACATCTTGTTGATGGACCATAGCTGTGGCCGGAAAAGTGTTAATTTCTAATCATACTACTTTTGTGTTAACACTTCTCTCAAAGAGAAAATATAATTTAAGAAATATAAGGAATGATTTTCTCTGAAGGCTGGACTCAAATAATCTTTTGCATTTTTTAAAATTTCTTTCCATTTAGCTACCTGTACTTGAATTTCTTACATTTTAAAGGATACAGAAATAAAAATTTATAGGATTATCTTCACAATGAGGAGAAAAGTAATATATACACTTTAAAAATTAACATATGCTAGAATATTGCTGGTGACTGGGAGACACATTATGAATGTGAGTGACTGAATTTTGCCAATTAATGTTTTAAAGGACTCCAGTTGTGCAAGGTACTAAGTGTCCCACAAATTCTGACATCAACTGGAGTTCAGAGTGTTGTACAGCTTGAAAAATCAAACCAAGGCCTAACAAAGTGTGTTGTTCACTTACTGTTGTAATTGTGGCTTTTAGTCTTAATTTGATATTTCTAATAAATATTTAGCATGTTTTATAAAATTAGTCTTAGAGAAATCACTAAATTGGGACGACTCTTAAGTGTTTGCAGCAAAATGGGGACAGTGCCTCATTTTTGTGAAGATTATAAATAGTACAGATTAGCAAAATACAGATTAGAGAGGTTCTACTGTATTTGACCCACATTTCAAAATAAACCCTTTCTATACTCACAGACACTTTAAAATAAAATTTTTGCATATTGTGCACCCTCTATGTTATGATAAATGAGTATCGCCCCTTGTGAAACTAGCATGCTGCAGGTAATCCTAACCTAGAGAGTTAGGATAATTAATGGATTCCCTTCTTTGTGATATGTCTTAGGGAAAGAAAAGGACAGGAAGAGTTCAAATATATTAGGGTGACCAGACAGCAAATGTGAAAAATCGGGACAGGGGGTGGGGAGTAATAGGAGCCTATATAAGAAAAAGACCCCAAATCGGGACTGTCCCTATAAAATCGGGACATCTGGTCACCCTAAAATATATACATGAATTGTTGTGTGATTCTCTTAAAAACAAATAAGTGATTAGATACAACTGTTTCCTCTAAAGGCTAATCTCTATTCAGACATGAATAGGGGTTCTGAGAGAGCAATAGTGGGAAGTTTATACTTTTAAAATTTTTTTTGAATCTCCGCATCTAATCTTACCTACCATCCTTCAACAATGAAATCAAGGAGATTTAGTCCAATTTGATGGATAAATAAAATCAAGCTCTAGTCTTACTTTTAACATGAGGTCTCTCTTCTGCTAGAGATCTGAATGTTTCCAACCACATAAATGTATAATTCTCATTAACACTGAGATGTTTATGTGCATCTGTCCATTATTTTGATTTACAAGCAACTGAAGCTTAGTACCTTCAATGTCCTATGAGATGCTAATCTCCCTCCATAATGCCTACATTAGAATGCCACTTTATCACAAAACAATTTTTAAAAATACATTTTAAAAGGGCTGTTTAATAGTTATTTCAAAGCTCGTTATTTAACTAACATTTAATTGAATGAAATAACTATAGTAAGAAGCTCTAGTCTGAAGGGTGCCTTTCCAAAATAAATAAATAGAAGATACTATGGACAGTAACCACTAACTTTCTCCCGCTGTTTTTATTGAGCTAACTTCCCGTAATTTCTTTAAATATTAGCCTTTCAAATAAAGAGTTAGCCAAAGCTTCTGGCTGTGTCTGTAGTTGTATGGATTCTGTTTATATTTATTCTTCTGTGAACCCTTCGTCAATGCCAGTCTTGTCACAGCTTTCACAAATACCTCTGGAACAATTCATGCTTTTTTCCCCCCTCCCCAAAGTTTTCCAATTTAAAAAAATCCACACCTTTAACGTAGTCATTTATGGATTCTGTTCAACATTGTAAACCAGCAACTTTGTCCCTATAAACATTGTAGTGATTTGCTTTTTTAGTAAAGAAAGCAATCTTACACAAGTGGCTCAGATTAAATTACACTTCATGCCATGTGTCATAGGGAGAAAATTGAAAGAGCAAATTTAGGTCCCCTTCCTGCTATGAGCTTCATGTGGGCAGACCTCCATTGACTTCAGTGAGGCTCTGCACAGGGGTCCACTTGGAATGAGATCATCTTGTCTTAATTCATTTTCTTTTTTAAAAAACATCTAAGATTTAAAAAAGGGAAACATATTGGTAATATTCAAAGCAAATTAATCATAATATGTTCCTGCTCTGAAATTTGCAGCTAAGAGACTGACAGTAGAAAATCTGCTCGAGTTGCAGACATTGTCCCTCTAAGTTTCAGCAGCCTCTCTGGGTTGCCCAGTGGACCACAGCGCTGCTTGGAATGTCCATGCTGCTGTCCGTATCAGGCATGCTATCTGAATCTCCACATGCTATGGCCCTGCCTCTGGCACATTTCTCCCACCCTTAGCATGCTATCTTTGCCAGGACTTGACGGAGTTCTCAGAAGGCAGCCTTAAGTTTGTCTTCTTCAGCAGCTGCACCAGGGGAATCCTCCTCCAGATAGAAGTCAGCTTTTAGAGATCCTTTATGTGCTGCCTTATGCAGCATAAAGGGACCAGTGTCAGGGTGAAAATCTCACCCATTGTGTTGCCTTTGTGCCATCTGGAATTTCCCTTGTTCTCACTTCCTGTTTTCTGTTTCGACTGCTGTGTTTCAGAGTAGGCTTTTGGCAGATAAAATATCTTTTGAGAGTGCCATGACACTGACAGACAGAGAGATTTCCAATGTAGCGGGGTTCTACCTGCTTGTTGCAAGAGCTTACCTCCCACAAAGAAAAGTTCAGCTTCCAGCTTCCCACTAGAGATTTCACCTCTCCAAAGAGGACAATATCGTTGCAGAATCTAAGAGGATGGCTTGGCAGCTGCTGGGTTGAAGATGGTTTCATCACAAACCCCTCCTCCAGCAGGCATCATGAGAATGCAGCCTAAGCTTAACCCCAGCATTATCAAAATATTTTTTTCATTGAAGACTCAACGTAATGACTCACCCTTCTGGATGGGAATATATGTAGGATTGTTGTCCCTCTCTTCTTCAAATTGTCTGAATGGGGGGAAGCTCTCAAAATCCTTTTATGTCTAAGAATTAGTTGAACACTGCTTTATTTATGGGGAATTCTTTTCTCTCCTCAAATTAGTTGTTAATAGAAGGGAGGAGGAGTCTATCTTACAGTATCCATTATAGGACAGGGCTTTTTCTCTTGAGAATATTGACTTTCTTCATGTAATACAGTAAAAATGTTGTAGATAAGTTCAAAAACTATAAAACACAACTATTTTGCATAATTTCATATTTGACAGCTTTAAAGGTTCCAAAGGCTGTGGTGGAGACCAAAAGATTGGGATGTGTGTTTTTGTTTGTTTCTTTATTTTTACTACCCTGTATATAGGATGGGGACGCTTGGGCCAGACATGCCTGGGGCCTGGTACAATACCAGCTGGTTCTGTGGCTCTATTGGATGCACTGGGGGATGCCTCCAGCAGTCAGATCTTCCTCACTGACACGTTGTATGGGTAGATCCCCCCCCCCCCCCCCCCCGGTACTGAGAAACCTGTGACAGTTGGTACTGGACTCACCTCAACCTGCTCCGGAGCTGCAGCTGGTCCTGGTATTGCAAGAACAGCCTTGGGAGCGGTCTCCTTTGCTTCTGCTTCATGCTTCCCCCTCATTTCCTGATGAGGCTGTGATACTGGAGGCATCATCCCCGGTATCAAGAACTCCTCAGGAGAATGGCACCTTCTTGGAACATTCAAATGGAACTAGTGGAAGAGAATATCCTCAAGCTCATTGACATTCTCCATTCCACTGTGACAGAAAAGACGGTGTTACCTATAAATGAGACCTTTATGCAGCTGGCCAAAACACTCTGGCAAAACCCTTCCTCTGTTTCACCTGTGGCAAAACGAAGAGAATGGAAATATCAACTTCTGTTCCAGGTGTTTGAACAATTTTATTTGTTTCCCATGTTTAGCTTATTAGTTGTGGTGGTGGTGAATGAGAGAAGCCCTAAGGGTCAGACTAAGGCTACCCCCGAAGACAAAGCACTCGAAGAAGAAAATACGCTTACTCACCTTCTTATAAGTGGTATTCTTCAAGATGTATTGCCTATGTCCATACACGACTCACCCTTTTTCCCTGATGTACCATCAGCTTTTGGTGTGAAGGAACTGAAGTCTGTGTGTGCGGGGGAGAGGGTAGCTTTGCCCTTTATACCCTCCGTTCGGAGCATGAGGAGCCCCGGCAGGTACTGTTAGGGAAAACTCTCTGGCACCAGTGCATAGGACATGGGTATAATGGGAATATGCAGCACATCTCGAACAACCGTAGTTATGAGAAGATGAGTAACTGTTTTTGAATCATACCAGCCTAAATTTCACTTGTAGAAAAACTCATTAAGTTATAGAATGACCATGTTTGTTGGAAAAATACATTTTACAGTTAAGAAACTGGCTTTTTCTTGGCGTAGACTTTAACTTTGTGATGGCCACAGATATAGAAGAGACAAATAATAGTTACCACAGAAAGGAGAAAGGCACCTGAAGTACTTTTTTATTTATTTTTTTATTTATTTATTTTTCTTCAAGTGAATATCAGATTTTTCTATGTTAGGACTGTGTAGCAGTGGGCATTGGATTAGACATTTCTTACCTGTGCACCAAATCTCTCCTTCCTTGATTTTTTCAAAATCAGAAGTTATAATACACATCAGTATCTATCTTGCCAGTGATTGTCAGATCACTCCCGTTGATATGACCTGACTTTCTAAATTAGCAAAATAGTCCTTTGGAAAGTAGCTTCAAGATAAACAATTTGTGTCTTTCAGTGTAATAGACTCATAGAATGTTACGAAACCAAAGCTATTTTCACTTTGAAGGACTGATTTAGTGCATGGGAAGTCTGAACTCTAGAAACTAAACTTTTCTGGTTGTGGCTTTAAAATGATTAAGAACTTTTATTTTAATTGCCTTATAAAAAAAGTTTAATTTTTTTTTACTTCAGACTTCTCACAGAAATTGTGTTTTTATCCTGAGATTAATAATGAAATTGAAGACTAAAGGAATTTTTTTATGAAGATCAGGTGATGGTATTGCTATTTAAATATATGCCCACATAAGGGAAGCCAGCTTGTACTCTTGTGGCTTGTCTATATGAGCGCTTAGTTTGTGGCAAGCTGGGATGTAAATCTACCTCTCACTAGCATGCCACCCCCTCACTGTCCATGTTGAACTTGGTGCCATGCCCTAAAATTTCCCTAGTACACTTTGATCTACCCTGCTTTGAAATGGAGTAGATTAAAGCATATTAGGGACATTTTAACACACAGTACTGCGGTCCACACAGACAGTTAATACATGGCAGGCTAGTGTAAGATAGATTTACTCCCCAGCTTGCCCCAAACTAGGTATTTGTATAGACAAACACTTATACTGGGGACCATTACTGTGGTCCCATAATATGAAACATTCTGCCGTTATAGGAACATAAGATAAAAATCCTTTTAGGAGAAGAAGCCAGCATAATCCAGTGTGGATATGCTGTAGCTAGATATGAAGATGCTGACAAGGATGTAGCTAGCGTTTGAAATGTGTGTGCAGACCTATTTTCTTCAGTGCCGTGATATTTCTTCCCTCCCTCAAGAGCGCCTTCTCTAGGCCCTATCCTGTTGCCAGTTAGAAGGGAAGTGCTCTCTCTAACTGGATGAAATGTGTGTGTGCCAAAGCATATGCTTTGCTACACCCTGGATGCGTGGCTAAATGGACCATTGATGTGTTATAATAAGGCACTTTAGTATTTTAAAACTACTGTACACTTGTCACACGCACACAGAGCTTGGTAGAGCTACGCCTTGTTTGACACTCATCAGGCTGTTGTGTGTAGGCCCCACCTCAATGGTTCCCCTGTGATTTAAACCTCCTGAGTCTGATCTGTGCAGGTGCTGCTGCTGATTGGTGTCTGTAGGCACACTCTCAGGGTGCAGATTGTCTGTCCTAATTATCCTTCTGAAAGCTAAGACCCTGTGTTCTTGCTGCCTAGCTATTGGGACTAGTGCTGACTCCTCAGAATTTCCCATGGCTCCAGCCATGTGGGTTCACTGGGTTTATAATTTACCACTTTAGGTATATGTGATAGGGAAGCAAATAGACACAGAGACAGGATTCTAAACATAGTTACTCTTTAGTTATCACCAGAAATACACAGACTTAGACAAAGTAATCACACACCTGTATATATTTCCCTGCCTCAGTTTCCTCACCACTCTGGAGAGTTCTTTGGTCTTAGGGCAGAGTCCTCTGGGGAGTCCAGATTTCCTCTTCTGCACATGGCTTCTCTTCAAAATTATGGTGTCTCTCTCCCTCTTTCTCAAATTTAGGTCAGTTTCCTTACTTTCTACCTTGGCTGGTCCTTTAGGTAACAGAACACCCCTGCTATGAAAGCTTGCCCCTCTCTCCTGCCCAAGCTTTATCCTTGTTTCCTTGAGTATTCACTGACTCACACAGCCGCTGTAGTTTTTAAATGCTGGCATCAACACATAGATTTCTTTTAGAGCTGTTAAGAATTTTCCACTTTCTACTTCACCAGCCTCCTGCAGAGGATGAACTGGTTTCCCTAGGCTTCCGCCAACCCATTGCCCAAAGGTGCTTCCATCTTAATAGGTGACCAGTAAAGGTCTAACTACCCATTGTTGTACCTGGTCTGGGAGGGGTTTGCTAGAGCTGTTACAGCATAACTCCACATCCACATTGAGACAGTCCATGATACAAGAATTTAATAACTTCATAACATCAACCAGAATTTGCAAGCTGTACATAGACAGATTCCACAGGTTGTCACAGCACAGGAAAAAATAGAATATTTAAACAGTGATTTTGAAATAGAGAACAAACTATTTGCATTAAAAGAAGGATCAGGAGGGAAGAAGATTAACTTCTATGCTTTCTGGTACGATTTGGGAAGTGAGATTAGGGAAATATACATACGGATACAGTTAAAGTTGGGGTTTTATCCAGTGTTATGTTCCCCAGACTACCATATTGCTGTTTAACGTTCAGCTGAGCATTGAGCCTCATGAGGGGCTTTAGGTTGTATGGTTACTTCCGAAAAATCATACACATTTTGTTTTTTATTGCTGAAATAATTTGCTCTAAACAAGAATTTTAATTAATACCACTTATTAATAACTGTTACTGCCAAGCAAATGTCAGTGCTGAGAGCATACATTTTTATACACAAACACATACTCAGACTCAGCATTAAGCAGATTGTCTTGTAATAACAGAATATTAATGACTGCTATTTCTTTGTTTAAAATTACATAACATTAATTAAAATACACATTAATATGCATGAAAATGGTTCCCCTGTTTGTTCCTTTAAATTCTGTATTCCTTCTATTGTCTCTGGTTTCTGGGACGTATTGCAAAGGATCTTATCCAATACTGGTTTCTATATTAATCTGTGACGTAAAGGGGTCATGGGTAAATGGACAAACATTTTTGCAAATCACTAGTGCCAAAGTCTCATTCTCACTTGCGTTCTAAACTGAAGTAATCTTTAAAAACAGAAAATTCAGCCACTGACTACCTGCCTTCACAATGTGACTGACCCTTGCTGCTCTTATCTATAGCAAACACTAATAACTTTTACTCTTAGTAGCTAAAATAGTTGGTTAAATTAATATAAATGAATACTTAGTGCAATATGCAGAAACTTTGCAGGATATTAGGCCCTCAGACTGAAATGATGATTAAAAGCAAATCTGAGTTGTCTGAAGATCTGGTTCTTTCTGTGTGATGTACGATCCAACTGTTCTTTATTGCAGGACCTGTGTTTTTTATTCCCATCAATTTTCTTCAGCTTTGTTCTGCCAGTTCCCGCAGTCTTGGTCATCTTAATTGCCCTTCACTGTAGCTTCTCCATCTCAATAATATCACATTTCTAATAGGCTAAATTAAAAAAAAATATTCCAGATGTTGCCTCACCTACATACTGTATTGAAATATCATTGCTGGCTCAATTTCAAGTGGGGCCCTACTTAGCTGTATGTGTACTTGTTAACTAAGGACACTTAAACATTACTCTCATTTTCTGCTGTGGCCATTTGCTCCAAGTTACAGTGTCACCTTTAAGAAGTGCTCAGATACCACTGTGATGGATGTGGTATAAAATCGAGGTGGTTCTTTTACTGCTTTGGAGTCTTCAACTGAAACATTAGCATATAATTTGAGTCACTGGAGAAGATGCCCCCATAAGTATCATTCCTCTGAGAAGTTGAAATAGTAAACAGTTTTGAATAAGTGCATAAGTGTAATGAAGATAAATTTATTACATTTCAGTTTAATTTTCTCACTTTTTCTCGGGGGAACTGCCCTGGATGGCCTTATGATAGAACTATTGCTGTCTAAAATATTTTTCTTTTCTGTGCTTGGTTTACTTGTTCTAAGAATTGTGTTAAACTTTTTGTTAGGATTCTCTGCAATGAACTAGAACAGTTCTCCTGACTTCTGGCATTTGTAAAATGACTTTTGATAATATATTCTCTTCTTGGTCATGGGGTTTTTTTGGGGGGGGGAAGAGGTGTCCCCAGTTACCTGCCCATTTGTTGTTCTAACTTCTCCATATCATTCTGCATTTAGTTGCTCTCTTTAATATTAACTAACCTTCTTTCTGGTTGTTTTTCGCTGTTTAGAGTCACTTCTTACTGCATGGATACTTCTGGTTTGTTAGTGTATGCAGCAAACAAAATTAGAACTAGCACTAATACTAGTTGCACTCCACTTGATACCTCTGGATGGCTATAACTTAGTATAATGTTCTTTGGTGTTTGGGTAGTTCTTCATACCTCTATGCTGTGTGCATTGACTTTACAGATACTATCTTGGTTCTTACCCTAACTAGCATGGTGTCTGCAAAGGGAAGTAGTCTCATTAATATACTAGAAATCTTTTAATATATCATTGTAGTAGTTAATAAAAGGTGAAATGGTCAACCATAATTTATATAGACTTTTGAAAGGCCTTTGACAGGGTCCCTCACAAGTGGCTACCCAAAAATATCAGCAGTCATGGAGTGAGACAAAGTGTTGTCATGGACTCAAAAGCATATGAGAGATGGGAAACAAATAGAGATAAATAGCCTAATTTTCTTCATGGCAAAAGATTAGTAGCGGGGTGCCCTCATGGTTCATACTAAGTCCAGTGTTATTAAATATATTAATGATCTAGAAAGGGGGCTCAGTGGTGAGGCAACAAAAATTGTAGATGCAATAAAGTTGTTGGGTTAGTCAAGACTAGGGAAGACTGTGAAGAACTTTAGAGGGACTTAATAAAGCTAGGTAAATGAGCAACATGATACCAGATGAAGTTCAGCTTTGATAAATGCTAAGGAATGCGCATGGGAGAGAAAATTTTAACTACTTTTACAACCTACAGGCTTCTAAATTAACTGGATTAATTGAGGTAAGGGTGCCCTGAGCATCACTGTGGACAGCACAGGGTAGACTTGTAAAAGCAAACAGGATGCTAGGATGCATAGGTATGGATTGGAGAATAAGATGGAAAATATTGCAATGCAGTTACACAAATGAATGATGTGGCCTCTTCTAGAATACTCTGTGCAGTACTGGTAATCCCATCTCAGAAAGGATATTGTAGAACGAAAGGGGATTCAGAAAAAGACACTGAGAATGATTAAGGGCATGGAAAAACTTTCATGTGAAGAGAATTTGAAAAGATTGGGATTCTTTATGTTGAAAAGGAGACTATTAAGAGGTGTTAAAGACAAAAAGAGACTTTTAAGACTTTTAAAAGTATATATAATGAATGAATGGTATAGAGAAGGTAGTTTGAGCTCTTCTATTCTCTCTTTGCCACAACACAAGAACAAGAATATAAGAACATAAGAATGGCCGTACTGGGTCAGACCAAAGGTCCATCCAGCCCAGTATCCTGTCTACCGACAGTGGCCAATGCCAGGTGTCCCAAAGGGAGTGAACCTAACAGGTAATGATCAAGTGATCTCTCTCCTGCCGTCCATCACCACCCTCTGACAGACAGAGGCTAGGGATACCATTCCTTACCCATCCTGGCTAATAGCCATTAATGGACTTAATCTTCATGAATTTATCCAGTTCTCTCTTATACCCTGTTATAGTCCTAGCCTTTACAACCTCCTCAGGCAAGGAGTTCCACAAGTTGACTGTGCACTGTGTGAAGAAGAACTTACTTTTATTTGTTTTAAACCTGATGCCCATTAATTTCATTTGGTGGCCCCTAGTTCTTATATTATGGGAACACGTAAATAACTTTTCCTTATTCACTTTCTCCACATCACTCATGATTTTATATACTTCTATCATATCCCCCCTTAGTCTCCTCTTTTCCAAGCTGAAAAGTCCTAGCCTCTTTAATCTCTTCTCATATGGGACCCATTCCAAACCCCTAATCATTTTAGTTGCCCTTCTCTGAACCTTTTCTAATGCCAGTGTATCTTTTTTGAGATGAGGAGACCACATCTGTATACAGTATTCAAGATGTAGGCATACCATGGATTTATATAAGGGCAATAAGATATTCTCTGTCTTATTCTCTATCCCTTTTTAAATCATTCCTAACATTCTTTTTTGACTGCCGCTGCACACTGCATGGCCGTCTTCAGAGAACTATCCACGATGACTCCAAGATCTCTTTCCTGATTAGTTGTAGCTAAATTAGCCCCCATCATATTTTATGTATAGTTGGGGTTATTTTTTTCAATGTGCATTACTTTACATTTATCCACATTAAATTTCATTTGCCATTTTGTTGCTCAATCACTTAGTTTTGTGAGATCTTTTTGAAGTTCTTCACAGTCTGCTTTGGTCTTAACTATCTTGAGCAGTTTAATATCGTCTGCTAACTTTGCCACCTCACTGTTTACCTCTTTCTCCAGATCATTTATGAATACGTTGAATAGGATTGGCCCTAGAACTGACCGTTGGGGAACACCACCCCTCTCCATTCTGAAAATTTACCATTTATTCCTACCCTTTGTTCCCTGTCTTTTAACCAGTTCTCAATCCATGAAAGGATCTTCCCTCTTATCCCATGATAACTTAATTTACGTAAGAGACTTTGGTGAGGGACCTTGTCAAAGGCTTTCTGGAAATCTAAGTACCCTATGTCCACTTGATCCCCTTGTCCACATGTTTGTTGACACCTTCAAAGAACTCTAATAGATTAGTAAGTAATATATTTTCTTGTTATCCATGTAGTGTTACAAGAGGTAATGCAAACAAAGAGTTTTAGAAGTTACATAAACATCATGTTTGATGGTTTAAACCCCTGTCTAACTATTCAGGATTAGGATGAAACCTTCATGGAGGCAGATTGGATTAATGGATTTTAACACAAGAGGGACCATTAGATCATCTAGTCTAACTTCTTGTACAGACATCCCCCAGGTTACGCAAACCTGACTTACACAAATCCGCACTTACGGAAAAAGTTCTGTAAGCTAGAAATAGGAGGTTTTATTTATTTATTTATTTTTTTGCATAATTGTCGGGTATATGTTTCCAACTTATGCAAAATTCAAGTTACGCAAGGCGTAACGGAACGCTTGCGTAAGTCGGGGAGTGACTGTATAACACAGACCACAGAACTCTCGTATTGAGCCCAGTAACTTATGTTTGGCTAAAGCATATCCTCCAAAAAAGCATTCAGTCTTGATTTGAAAACATCAAGACATACCGAGGGAAGTGATGGATCAGTTACTTTGTTCCAGTTGTTAATTACCCTCATTGTTTCAAAAAAGTCCCTTATTTCCAACTTAAATTTTGTCTCATTTTAAATTCTAGCCCATTGGTTCTTCTTACACCTTTGCCTGATAGATTAAATAGTCTTTTGGTACCTGGTATTTTCTCCCCATAAATTATTTATACACTGTGATCAAGTCACCTTTTGATCTTGAATATCCCAGATCTGCCTATTGTGGGGTTCTTTCACTTACCTCTGTGTCATTCCATGCCGGCAGTTGTCAGACAACAGACAGGACTACATGAACAACGGGTCTAATCCAGTGTGGAAAATAGGAATTGGGTAAATAATTTCAGAATATCGTTTGGGATTTTAAGATTTTAGACATAAATTTACCTTGATTAGGTATCTAAGTTTTTTTTTATGTTTTCCTCAGCAGAATCTTAGTAACTATTTCGAGCATAACTCGTCTTTCTGAGAACCAGTGCAAACCATTTTTTATCTATATTCATTTCTCTCAAGAGCTCCTCTATCACTTCTCTAATTAGAATTTCCAGTATCATCTTTTTATGACTCTGTGACATTTTTAATCACATTTTATGTAAGTGTTTTTGCACTTTCTCTAATCTGTCTTCACTGCAATGCTATAGTTAAGGATGAGATGACACTCTCATTCTCGCCTCTATTTTTCAAATGTTCCTTTAGGGCTGAAATATCTCAAGATTGTGTTCTGGGAAGCAAGAAAACAAGCCTAAGACTTAGAATTGTGCTTGTAGAGCACTGCTCTCCAACCTTTTTATGCACAAGATCACTTTTTGAATTTAAGTGCAACCCAGGATCTATCCTGCCCCTTCCCTGAGGCCCTGCCCCTTCCCCAAAGCCCCGCCTCCTGCTCACTCTATCCCCTTCTCCCTCCATCGCTCGCTCTTCCCCATCCTCACTCACTTTCACCAGGCTGGGGCAGAGGGTTGGGGTTCGGGAGGGGGTGTAGGCTCTGGGCTGGGGCCGAGGGGTTCGGAGTGTGGGAGGGGGTTGTGGGCTGATCCTGGGGCAGGAGGTTGGGGTGCAGGAGAAGGTGAGGGGTGCAAGCTCTGGGAGGGAGTTTGGGTGCAGGAGGGGGCTCCAGGCTGGGGCATAATGTTGGGGTGTAGGAGGGGGGTATGGGGTGCTGGCTCTGGGAGGGGGCTCAGGGCTGGAGGTTGGGGTGTGGGCTCCCGCCGGGCAGCACTTACCTCGGGCAGCTCCCGGGCGGCGGCGCAGTGGGGCTAAGGCAGGCTCCCTGCCTGCCCTGGCCCCGGCCCCACACTGCTCCTGGAAGTGCCCAGCATTGTCTCAGTGCGCTGCTCCTGCCTGCAAGCACCGTCCCCGCAGCTCCCATTGGCTACAATTCCCTGTTCCCGGCAATGGGATCTGCGGGGGCGGCACTTGCAGGCAGGAACAGCGTGTGGAAACCCCTGCCCCCCTCCAGGGGCTGCAGGGCGGTGCTGGCTGCTTCCTGGAGCAGCGTGGGGCCGGGGCAGGCAGGGAGCTTGCCTTAGCTCTGCTGCGCCGCCGGACTTTTAGTGTCCAGAGATCACGATTGACTGGCAGAGGCTCCAGGATCAACCAGTCGATCGCAATCTATGGGTTGGTGACCACTGTTGTAGAGTATGTCTCCCAATCTCTTTTGCATCGTCTATCCTTTCCAGAAGCAAATTTGCTTGAGAAATGGTAAATAATCCATTCAGCCTTTACTGCCGACTTACGTTTGTAGTTAAAATTGGTTTGGATTTAAAAGTTCATAATGGGCATGTGTGTACTGTTCTATAAACATGGTGTGCTTTATCACATTTACACACAATTACCTGGGGAAAAATGTCTACTGTTGGATAAAATTAAATGTTCGGGCTTCGCTGTTCTTATTTATATATAAGACTACACCCCTCCTGATGCTACACCATAGCTCCTACCAATACCCCAGTTCACCTTGGAACCAATTTTCCTCCAGACAGAGAGAGCTTTCAGTTTATACTTATTGAACTATTGACCATTTGGAAGCCAGGACAGAAAGATTAGGCTCCTGAGGAGGGTTAATTCCTTTTTTAAAAGAAATGTGTAGACATAGGCTCAAGACATTTAGTCTCTATTTTTTTTATATGACCTCAGTTCTTGTTCACCTTGACAAGATGCAACCCAAAGCTTATCTGTAGTTCCTCGAACTTCATACCTCCAGAAAAACACAACTCTAAGTTCATAGATTCATAGATTCCCAGGCTAGAAGGGACCATTGTGATCATCTAGTCTGACCTCCTGTGTAACACAGGCCATAGCACTTCCCCAAAATAAGTCCTAGAGAACATCATCTAGAAAAACATCCAATCTTGATTTAAAACTTATCAGCGATGTTTTAATTAAATTTACTAAATAATTTTTTCATGTCATGCTTCTAACGCTGTTCCTTATTGCTGTCTCTCTGCCTTAACCCTGATCCAAATGTCTGCTTACTCCTCAGCCAGACAGTCTCAATTGGGAGCAATCTTCGGTTGGAGTCTTTTAGTCTGGTTCTTCCGGAGAAGGGAACACACCCACTTACCACATAAGAAAAGGAGCACTGCCTTTAAGGCTCTAGGTTTGCCAATGAATATGAATATATAAGAATATCACCCAAGTATCTCTTAATGCTTTTTGGGTTGGAAGTTGCTGCCTTACATCTCAGTCAGATACTGTTTTCAATAATTAGCTTTTCTTGCTACATTTGCCCCAATATTGTTAAATGGATGTCCACCACTATGCAATAGCCTACAAGTAACCCACTGAGAGAATTGGCAGAGAGGAAAATCTTGGCCTTTTCTATTTGATTATATGTGACTTTGTGCCTTGAAAAAGAAAACACAAACAATCCTTTAGTTTGTCAGCATTCAATAAAAATGTATTTCAGTTATTTATTTTATTACCATTGTATGAAATACAACTTTAGTTCAGCAGGTCAGCAAAAGAAACCACAACGCTGTGGGTTTTGCTGTGGTAATTCTGATAGTCAAAATCCCTTCCCCAGCCACAGCTCTAGCTTTACAGTGCTTTTCGCAGTAGTTTCATGATGCTTTGGACAGTGATGAGTAATTGTTTTTTATAGATATAAACTGCACTCTGTCCTCTACCTTGCAATCATTGCTTTCAGCAGAAGCACCAACAGCTTATTCCTGCTTATGCTGCTTATGTCAGTGGAGATTTTTTGCTTTCAAAGGCTTTATTGCCTCATTGTTGAAGTCATTCCAGAAAAGGAAGTTAGTGGTAGAGGTGGAGCTCATCCATATCTAGTCACAACAGTGAACTTGGCCCAAAGGACAACTGTAACATATCATAATTCCCTAATGGTGTCTCTTGCTTTTTTGGCATAAGTAAAAATAACTGAAGAGAATGCTGCTATTTTTTGGCAGTGGCACAGTTTTCAATTTATTAGTAGCCAAAGCTGGCATAGCTGCTGCTTCTATTATTATAATGCAGATTCTGATGATATGACTAATATAGCATAGCTTCCTTGTAGGTTGTGTGTGGTTCTTCTACAAATACTACAGTAAACAGAGTTGAAAAGTTTAGGATTGTTACAGCTAAATTCCTGTCACAAAGAGTGGCAAAGGTAGTGCCCTGTTATCTTTAGTCTTGGCTTTGGGTGGTGCTATCTTCTAAACTGCCTCTTGTAACCTTGAAAGTGGTATCTTGGGCATTTAACTTGTTCTCGCCTCTCCTGCTTGTCTTCCCCAAGTTGGATCTTGTTCATTCTCTCTTCTCCCTCCAATCACCACTCTTTTTACCCTATTTTTCTATCTTTGTCTTCAGAAGCAGAGAACAGTATAGGTGTGTTAAGTCATATAGGAAGCTGTGCATAGCCATGAGGTAGTGAATATTGATTCCACGTGCTAAATATTTCTCTTATGTCTGAAATATATAATTAGTGGTCTGAAAAAAAAAGCGGGGTGGGGGATTATATCCCCAGACAAAGTAAAACTTTATGCACTTAATACAGATAATTCATAATGTTTTATACATATATTACATAATCACATTCAATTTTTAGCTCATTAAGCTATTTATACTTATTTATTATTTTTAAATGAAGTAACAGGCCTCATTCACATTATTAAAAGAAAATACATCCTGTGAGTTTGAGGGATGGGAGTGTTTGAGGGTTTAGTGAAGTCCAGTATTGCTGGGGTTTCTCTAGGAATAGGGGGCTGAGGTGTACTGAGATTCAGTGGTGTTGAGTGGGAGTCTCTCTGGAGTTCAGGATTTCTAGGATTAGGGGTGTCTCTCTGAGGATATGGGACCGAGGGGATGGTGATACTCAGTGGGACTGGGGGTCCTTCAGGCTGGAGATGAAGTGACAGTGGTGTTGGGGTACCTCTGGAGCCAGGGTGAAGTGACAGTGGGGTTGGGAGACTCTCTTGGGAATTGGGGAGCGAAGTGACAGTCAGTGAGGTTGGGAAAGTCTTTCTGGTGGTGCAGTGAGTTCCTGGGGCCCATCATTGTGGTGCTGCTTCTCTTTCCACCCCACCTCATCGCTGTTGCTCCCTGCCCCACATACAGACACTTTAAATGCTGCTCACTGGTGCTGCACACACCCATGTTTGTTGTTATGACTCCTGGGAGCATATCCCATTGTTGTTTGTCCTGCGATTCTTTCCCAGTGAATTGTGGAAGAACTTGTATGTCCTTGTGGGTACACAGGGAAACTATGGGGAAAGTATTGGAGGACCATCAGCACTCAGTGATTTAGTCTACATTCTCACTGCAAAGTGGGCTGTTTACCAGCCTATGTGAAAGAAGCACTGGGTTTTACCCTACAGCCCCAGATGAGCCAGCTAGTTAAAGGGGGAGGGATTAGGGGCAACACCTGAGTAAAAACCCGAGTTAACTCTGCAGTGAATATATATGCTTACTGATGAATTTCTAAAGAAGTTAAATGTTGCTTTGAATCATTAAGTGTGTACTTGGGTTTAATGCGTGATGCTTGTGTGACTATGGGTGTGTCTACACTGCAAACCACCCCACCCCACAAAACAAGCTGCAGAGCTCATGTTTACAGATGGGCTTGTCTACACTTACATTTTATAGCGCTCTAATTTGCTGGCTCAGGGGGGTGAAAAATCACCCCCCTGAGCACAGCAAGTCTGAGCCCTTTAAAGCGCTAGTGTAAACAGGCTCCGAGCACTGGGAGCTGTGCTCGGAGCTAATCCCCTCGTGGAGGTGGGTTACCAGGAGCGCTGGGAGAGCTCGCACGTGACCACACTCACACTTCAAAGCGCTGCCGCGGGAGGCTCACAGGGCTTGCACTACAGCACTAAAAAATAGCCATGCAGATGTTCCCGCTCAGGCTGGAGCTTGGTCTTTGAAGCTTGGGGTGGGGAAAGGGTGTTACAAAGCCCAAGCTCTGGACTAAGCGGGTATAGCTACATGGCTATTTTTATTGCCGTAGCGTGAATCTGAGGTTGTAGATGTGGGCTCTGAGACTCATTGTTGTTGGTGTTTTTTTTGCAGTATAAACAAACCCTGTAAGCCAGGGGTCCCCAACGCGGTGCCCGCGGGCACCATGGCACCCACCGGGGCATCTAAGTGTGCCTGCGTACTGGCCGGTGGACAAGCATTCGCCGAAATGCCGCCGAGAAGCAGCGTCATCCAGAGGCGTTGCCGCCGAAATGCCTCCGATTTTCGGCGGCATTTTGGCAGCGACGCCTCTGGATGACGCTGCTTGTCGGCAAGCAGCGTCATCCAAAGGTGTCGCCCCTGAAATGCCGCCGATTTTCGGCAGCATTTTGGCGGCGACGCCTATTGATGTTGCCTCTTGTCAGCGGCATTTCAGCGCATGCTCGTCCACCGCCACGGTCCTCCGTGGCTCGTTGTCTGGTGCCCGCCAGACGAAAAAGGTTGGGGACCACTGCGCCACATGATTTTGATTGTCATATTAGTCTTGATGGGCAAATTGATAAGGGCTTGTTACATTAAATATAGTAATGAAAAATGTTTGTGTTCTTTCCTTATTTTGTTTCTCAACTATATACGGGGGAGGGGGAACGGTTGGCCCTGCCTACTTGTGCTTCCACAGACTTTTCTTATTCTTCGTCTGAAAATTAGTAGGGCTCCTACTGACCACAAACCACTGTTTTGTCAGAGGCTCACCATCGAGTTATTCCACTCTGATCCTCACCAGTTCCTGTGTGGAATCTTTCAAATCTGGACACTTAGCCAATTGATGGTTTTTCTTCTGTCTCAGAAAAAAAAAATGTTATGATATAGGAAGGGGGTTCCTCAAAATGAAACTTGTTCTGTCAGGGATTGGTAGTGTCATTTAAGACCAGCTTGCAGGATGGAGTCACTGACGGTTTTCTTCTGTCTCATTGGAATCCCCTGGCTAAGAGGCTGAGACAGCTCACTTCCTATGACTAAGTGTAGCTCCATACTTGCCCAGCATAGATTGATATTCCTATGACGCAGACATCTCCCTAGAATAGAGAATATTTTGTCTCTGCAGATATGCAGTTTAAAGGAAAACGCAACTGTGTTAACACAAGTTGTACAGATAACTGATGTATTCTTTTAATACATACCTAACATTCATAAATAACAGAGGAGCTAAGTGGTGCATGTGAATGTTTCAGACTTTCTGTTACTGTAAGTAGCTCTGACCTTCCATCTTGTAACTTCCATTTTGCAGTATGTGGGATGTCTTTTAATCTTTTCTCTTCCCTCAATGCACTTTTCTGGCCACAAACCCACTCAACCTCAGCAGGTCAAATTCCACACATTTCACAGCTGCTGCCCTCCTCCACACATGCAAAAAATGTCTCTCCTGTTGCCTGAAGTTGAATTCCAGCTGACTTCATCCTTGGCTTTTGGTAAACTTTCCCCCTCACTCCTAACATTGCAGCAGCACTCTCCCTCTGTCCCAAAAGGGCTACTGTGTATCTGTGTAGAGGGAAGGGTGTGGGTAGTACTAGAATTCAGGAGTGGAGTCAGCTGGGATTCCTATTCAAGCAGCAAGAGAGACACTCCCAGCCTGAGTCAGAAAAAGGCAACAGCTGTGATAAGTGGAATGTGTCTGGGTGTGAACGTGGGGGTGTGTCCAGAGCACAGTGAGGAGCAGGTGAAGGAAAAGTATCAGCTCGTTTTGACTTTAGTGCTACAGGATGGTACTTGCTAAAATGATTTTGGCTTTTTAATGTTAACGCTTGATTTTGGTGGAGTTTTGCTATCAAAGAATTTATTCCATTATATTTATATAAGATATTATGGCATGTTGGGCCAAAATTATGTTTAAAAATTAATTTTGTTACTCTTTACTCATACACCTTTTTGATATTGTGCCCCACACCAGTTTTAGATCAGATTTGCCAAGTCAGTAGGGGTGATAGAGCTTTGATACTTTTTTTTTAAAATGCTATCTTTATGCAAGCATGGTGTCATCTTTGTAGGTAAAGTAGGGTGTACATAATGTATTTTGTATTAAGTTTTTAAATTCCTGCAGAATAAGTATTTTCTGTTTTGTTTTTCGTTGACCAATATACTGAGGTCCCAAAAGGAGAGGGCTAATTTATCTGACTTGGTCTCCAGCTGTGCAGTGTTCCTCAACCCTCTGCTAGTTTGCAATGGAGAATGTTCCTGGGTAACTATTTGACTACTACAGTTTTCTTTGTGTGCCAATCAAATGTCATGTGACTAAAGAAAAGGGAGAATAAAGCACTTGGCTGTGACGGTGCTGGTGGTGCCGCATCAGTAGGTAGGCAGATACTGTAGGTAGAAATACGTGTGAGCGAAATTCTAGGATTATTTCACACACCAGTCTAGGAGCAAATTTTTGTGAATTACAAAATGGCAGGTTCAGGTTCTCCATTATGATACTTCACCTCCGTTGGAACAGTTAAAAACATCTGCCATTCAAAGGCAATCTCTGAAGTCAACAGAGAATAATGCCTCAGAAATGCTACACATTGTAAAATGAATACGGGATTTTTTGTGTGTGTGTAGGGTGATTTAAGTACTGCCAAAGTACTAAAATACTGCAATTATTATTTTTTAAAAATTCTAAGATCAAATTTTATGCTAATATAGGCATGGCTGTTATCTATATTTCAAGTGATCTCAGAGATAAGGGTTATATTTATACATAGTAACGTTTTAATTAAAGTAATAAGCTTTTTTTGTTGCTGTTCTGAACCTTGGAAAAAGCCTTATACAGCTCACTTCATGTATTTGGGACATCCGATGTTGGTTTTTGGCATATTTTGCTCTAAAAAGTTGGCTCTTTTATAATTTGTCAGTTCAAACAACTTTTCTGAGAAAACCAAAGAGATCCTAGAGTGTTGGGAAGTTAATCAGTAGGAATTATAATTAGCATAAAATACTGTGCACATCATAGTATACCTCTGATCTCCACATGACTTAAAAAGATGAACATAGGCGACGTGTAATGGAGGCTGAGGGAGGCTAAGCCTCCCCAAACCTTGTGCTTCTGGGGGTAGGGGCAGTGGTGGATTTGGGCCCCCCAGAAAAATCTACCCCCGGCTACAGCCTCAGGGCTAGAGGAGCTCGGGGCACAGAACTTTTCTGGTCTCGGGGCCGCAGTGGGGGGCAGGGGGGAAGGAACGAGTGGGGGTTCGGTCTCGGGGGGGGAGAGGCGGAATGGGGGTGGAATAGGGCGGGGCCATGGGGAAGGGCGGGGCAGGGCCGTGGGTGGAATGGGGGCAGTGCTGCAGGGGAAGGGACAGAATGGGGTGGTGGGGCCATGGTCAGGGCTGCAGGCAGAAGAGGCAGAATGGGGGGAGGGGCTCCAGGCTTGGAGCTCCAGCCAGGGCCGAGAGCTTCACCGCAGTCCCGGCCAAGGCTGAGAGCTCGACCCTGACCGAGACTGATCTCTCAGCCCTCCGCCTGCGCCCCCACCCCCCACCCCAGCCAGGGCCATGTTGGGGAGGGGCCGAGCTCTCAGCCGCCCTCCTCCACCCTGGCTGGGGCCACAATGCAGGGCTGAGAGCAGAGGGCTGGGGTGGGGCCTCGACCAGAAGAGGCGGGGCCTCAGCTGGAAGAGGTGGGGCAGGCGCTAGCCTCCCCAAGGGGAAGCTTCACCCGCTGCCTATGAAGATTAATATTTTCTTCAATTCAGAGACTGATCAATTGAAGCACAAAGAGGGTTGTGATTTGCCTGAGATCGTAAGTTCTTTTCTTGACTCTGCTGATTCACTTTGCTCTCCAGAATTCTTGTTCCCCGCTTCAGTGGCTACAGTTGCTGCATCTCAATATTGTATCCGTGGTAGGACTCATGGCATTTTTAAACGTGTCTCCCAGAAGTGCAGCCAGCATTGGTTGGTGCTAGTTGACTCATGGCATGAAAACAAAATATTAGTCAAAATTATAAATATTTATTGGAATATGTTTTGATGTATACTTGAAGACTGTCATTACAGATTAGGATGAGTAATGACAAATTATTGATTGTCTTGAGCACATAGGGTGTTTTCTCCTTTAGGTACGGTGAAGACAAATATGTGACATAAAGTACTCAAAACATTTTTCACATATCTTTTATTAATAATCTGAACCATGAAATTTAGTTATGATAAATAGAATTAACACAGTTCATGTGTATACATATTACTACATAGTCAGTTCTACCCTTGGAGACAAGAATTTGTTTTCTAATACATGTGCATTGGCACACACAGTAGAAGAGGCAACAGCATTTTGGGCACTGAAGTGGAGCATCAGGGGTACTGGCATGAGCAAATTATGCTGAGGCTATTCAGCCACATTTTCTAAAAAAATCAGAGCAATTTCACATTACACTGTGGTAGAGGCTGCCTTTTGAAGTAGAATAACTTAATATACATAAAGAGAAATTAAGATTCATGCTGTTGCCTTTATATAACAGAAGAAGGGGATCTTAACACAGAGATGTGAAATCCACTTTCAAATACAAATTCTGTCGAACTATGCCTACCATTCTTCAGGCAGAATATTATACGATTGTCCTGCCATTACACAAAATATGTAGCCACCCCTAACCCCTACAAGAAAAGTAAGTTACTTAGTTGCAATGTTTTTACTTTGGTAGAGCTCAGGTGCCCTGATTGGGTTTGGAATCCCATTTTGCTAGGTGCTGTCCATAGACATAGATGTGGTCCTTGCCCTGAAGAATGTACAATCAAAGAAGTTGAGCAATACATGAAGAGTGGTGGAAGAGCAGGAATCCCACAAGTTGTTCATAATTTACATATATATTTTTATAAAGCAAAAGAACATACGTATGAAACTTGAGTGTGTTTTGATTGTATCACTCTTCCCTACCATTTTTATGTCACTAGGCTTTTCTCTTCTGGGCAGGGACCATGCCTTTTGCCTCCTCCTCAGTTTCACTTTGTCAGGTGCTGTTCAGATGGTGAGGAAAGAAGAAACACACCTATGCTCTATAGCAACACATTGACCAAGAAGCCCAAATCTCAGACTATAGCAGCACCTCCCCTAATCCTTCTTCTGAACAGACAGGATATTTTGTCTCAGGGGGTCAGTGTTTCATCCAGGTTAAAACAGATAGATTTTTCATAGCCTGGTATATGAACAGGGAAAATTAATAAAACCGGGTTACTAAATAAAAAAAGGTAATATATCTTGAACTGTGTGGGAACTGGAATTTTTGTTTTGCTGGGAATTCTGTGATTTTGAAATTATTTTATTGCAAATAAAAACAAAAGAAAAAATTTGAAACTTTCTGCAAAATGAAATTTTTTAAAAACCTTCATTTGGGGTCGATTGAAACATTATATTTTGTTAATATCAAAACATTTTCTGATTTTGACTTCATTTTATATAACTTACATTATAAAATACATTTCAAAACTGTATGATCCATGAAAGAAAAATTACAAATAACAAAGTGTGAGTGAAATTCTGGTCCCGTTAAAGTCCATGGCAAAACTATTTACTTCAGTTGGGCTAGGATTTCACTGAAAATATTTGTTATTAAAAATATCAGTTCTTCATTCCTTTCTGTTAGCTAAAGGATTTTCCACGTCTCCTTTAACCCTAAAGTATGCTCTTCATTGCATCAGTGATTCTCCAGGGTGCACAAGAGCTACCAGTGTTAATGTAGTTCTGCCTGATGAGGTGTGACATATGCCTTTTTAGCAAATACAAAGGAAAAGTTGAATGGAAAAATATGCATAGATTTCTGTTCAGGTGGCCAGAAACAGTGAAAGAAAAAATCATGTCATTTGAAAGGATTGGAGCTTTTTTGTGGAAAGGTCTGTAGATCAAAAACTCAAAGATATTTTTTCAACCAATGTAACTACTTGGCAAATGAATTATTAACAAGCAATGATATCATAGTGCATTACGTATGTGTAGCAGTGAGAAAGGAAGTGTTTCTTTTCTAGTCTCTGTAAAATTAGTTGCCTTGATCATCAACTAATGTGTAGTAGAGTATTGCTGAGGATTACAGATTGTCCAAAGTTTTTGCTTTTAAAAATTTTGTAATAATGCAATTTTAAAACTTTGGATGGTGTATTTACTTGATAACCTGTTCAGTGCTTTGGGAAATATAAACTTTGGAAAGCACTAAAACCTAATATGAGAGACTAGTACAAAAATATCAGCAAACTTATAAAAGAATTAATAAAATATATAGCACAGCTTCTTAAATCATTTATGTCCCTGATATACCTTCTATTTAAATATACTGTTGCACATGTCAATCCTGTCTTTGCTTTACTGTGCTTTATGATTGGAACTTCATCCGGACTAGATTGACTAATATTTGTGGATGCACTCAGTTAACAGATAACCTGGTTTTATCTTGACAAAAAAGTATTGTGAAATAATCCTAGATGTGTTTGCCCAGATATGTTCTAAATGAATATGCCTCTTAACTGTTTATTATAAAAGACTTAATTTGTAGAATTGTTGAATAAGTAGTCACATGCCAGTTTTTTTTTGAAGTTTATCTGTAAAATAAATATTGACTTTACCTTCTGGTAGCCCACATTTAGAGTGAATTACTGCTATAATTCTAAAATGGAAAACATAATTCAATTCCTAGTGATTATAAATGAGAAGATAATTTCTAATTCCAAGTAGGGTTGCCAACTTTCTAATTGCACAAAACTGAACACCCTTGCCCAGCCCCTTCTTCAAGGCCCCGCCCCATTCACTCCATCCCCCCTCCCTCCATCACTCGCTCATTTTCACCGGGCTGGGGAGGGTTCCTTTTCAACCGGGTGTTCTGGTGGTGGGAGGGAGGG
Source organism: Emys orbicularis (assembly GCF_028017835.1). Classification (NCBI taxonomy): domain Eukaryota; kingdom Metazoa; phylum Chordata; order Testudines; family Emydidae; genus Emys; species Emys orbicularis. The sequence goes on from NC_088685.1 coordinate 34,293,546, forward strand.
GGAGGAGTTGATCGGCAGGGGCTGTAGGTGCATGGGAGTGGGGGGGAGGGGGAGGGAAGGGAGCTTGGCTGTTGGTGGGTGCTAAGCACCAGCTAATTTTTTTCCGTGGGTGCTCCAGCCCTGGAGTACCCACGGAGTTGGCGCTTATGGTAAAAAATATATATATTTACCATCCTCAGCCCAAAGTCCCACTTATAACAATTGGCTTACTACAAAACTTACAAGCTAACCATAAGATCATATTTCCTGACAAACAATTTTTCTTAATTAATTATGTATTCAGGACTGACCTTAAAAATATATATATTTTTAACTACTAAGAAAGATAATGCTGCTTGGTACTTATACAGCACTTTTCATCTTCAAAGTGATCTATTAAGCCTCAATTAAGTGACATGACATCCTTCTTAATGAGCCAATTTTCATTTAACCAGAAATAAGGTGACCAGATGTCCCGATTTTATAGGGACAGTTCCGATTTTTGGGCCTTTTTCTTATATAGGCCCCTATTGCTCCCCACCTCCTGTCCCAATTTTTCACACTTGCTATCTGGTCATCCTAACCAGAAAGTTCAAGACTATCACCATGTTTCCCTCAGTGCAGTTTTAACTAGCTCACTAGAGTTTGGGCCACTTCCTCATGTACAGTGATCAGATACTATGATGCAACTTTTTGATTGTTTGAATTCTTATGCAAGTCCATTTTAGAGCAGCTTTATTTTAACAATTTAAAAGCCAGTATCAGAAATGTTTTTCACACATTAGCTAAATTAGCTCTTTAGATCTGTCCAGAAATTTACCATCCTCAGCCCAAAGTCCCACTTATAACAATTGGCTTACTACAAAACTTACAAGCTAACCATAAGATCATATTTCCTGACAAACAATTTTTCTTAATTAATTATGTATTCAGGACTGACCTTAAAGAGAGAGAAGTGAAGGGACAGGTAGTAATGAACTACAGGTGATTTTTCTTAAAGCATCCAGGAAAGAGTATATGCAAAAGTCTTCCCTTATTGATGCTATTAAGTGTTACTCTGTGCCAAATAATTTTATTTTTACATATTGTAGCCTTTTATTCTATTTAATGTTAATTATACTCCAGTGGATTCTGCTCTGGCAGCTACAGTCTCAAGTTCAACAAAGTTATCTCTGTTCTAGATCTAGAGCCTATAGGAACGCATGAAACCATAGGCAAATAACACATACAATTACAACAGCATTTATCTTTTAGTAGTTTTATTAAAGTTACCAACAAAGTTATAAATGTCACAGCATATACAAATCCTAAAGATAAGTACAATGTACCAGTTATACCTACAGACGTATTCACGTCCTCCTAGATGGTGTTAGTCTGTTGGCTCTCTCATGGATTGAGCATCAATACGGGAGTGGTTCCTGCTGGAGTTTCCCATAGGAAGCTCAATTTTCCTGGTCTGGGCACCCTTTTTATACTGTCAGTCTGTCTATACCTACATTCTGCGCATGTACATGGAAGTGTCAACCTCTCTTATTGGTCTGTGTCCCTTAGAAACGCAAGTGACGCCGAATTCTATAGGCTGTGTAGGTTCTCGTTGACATACCGCCTTTATCTCGCAGTTAAGGCACATGTTAGAGACAAGATTTGTTGTTGCAGCATTTTATAATTTAAATTTAACTTTCCCAGCTACATTTGCACGATATTACCAGTTGGTACTTCTTTTCCCATGATTTTTCGGGTTATTTCTCGGTCATTAACTTATGCCATCATTTCTTGTCTCCAAGGTCTAAAATAGCTAAGCTAAAGTCTTCCAGGCCTCAGCCCACAGTTTCTTGTGTTTCAGCTTGTCTTACTCATATCTACTACATTATTCCTCTAAATATACATCAATCTTATTCTTTTATAATCCTATAAATCAACTTTAATTAACAACCAATGAATATATATGTCATAACATACAATATGTTATAATTAATAACATATTGATTAATTATAACATCACACAATAAATGGATAAACTAAAATCATTAGCTAGAATATGCTTCCTCTTAACTACGTGACATAAGTTTAAATTTTGTTATGTGCAGCCAGCCTTAAATACTAGATAGTGCTTAATTTTATAAAAATCTCTATATGGTTTAAATACTTCTGTCATGTCGTTACCTATTTGTTTTAAGTCAATTAACTCTTCTCTTCATACCATTTATTATCTTAGTTCAGGGGTGGGTAAACGATGCCCCGCGGGCCGCATCCAGCCCATCAGACGTTTTAATCTGGCCCTTGAGCTTCTGCCGGGGAGCAGGGTCAGGGGCTTGCCCGGCTCCATGCATGCCGTGGCTCCGCGCGGCTCCCGGAAGCAGCGGCATGTCCAGCTCCTACATGTAGGGACAGCCAGGGGGCTTTGCATGCTGCCCCAGCCCAAAGCGCTGCCCCCGTGGAACCACGGCCAATGGGAGCTGCAGGGGCAGCGCTTGCAGATGGGTCAGTGCGCAGAGCTGCCTGGCCAGCGCCGCGCCTCCATGGAAGAGCTGGAGAGGGGACGGGGCAGTGCGCAGAGCCACCTGGCTGCGCCTCCGCGTAGGAGCCAGAGGGGGGATATGCCATTGCTTCTGGGAGCTGCTTGAGATAAGCGCTGTCCAGAGCCTGCACCCCTGACCTCCTCCCATGCCCCAACCCCCTGCCCCAGCCCTGATCCCCCTCCTGCCCTCCGAACCCCTTGGTCTCAGCCTGGAGCACCCTCCTGCACACCAAACCCCTCATCCCCAGACCTCTATGTCTATCCAGAACCTGTGTCACAGCCTACAGCCTTGATCTTGCAAACATTTATGTGCATGCTTAACTTTACTACTGTGATTAGTTCCATTGTAACAATGGGACTACTCATGGTAGTGAAATATATTCTTAAGTGTTTGAAGGATCAAGGTTTAAGATTGTCAGCTGTTGGTGGTAGTCCTGAGGGCATTCTCGACCAAAAAAATTAAAATTCTGCACCAAAAAAATTAAAATTCTGAGCACAATATTTTAAAATTCTGCAAATTTTATTTGTCAAATAAATGTGGAGACTCCAGCATGGCATTGGGGAGCACAGGCCATGCTGCAGAGAGGTGGGAGATCACTGTGCAGCTCCCCCCCAACCCTACTATAAAAATTGTTCCAATGCCACTGCATACAATGTGTCAACATTTATGTAAAATGTGTTTGTTATACATCTATGGTTTCTTATATCTCAATTCTAATTTGAGACATAAATGCACTGTTTTTCAATAAATGCACTAATGTGCTTGTTTAAAACAGAAGTTAATTGCCAGTTCTATTCCCTGCTAGAACAGCTGCAGTGGATGTACAGGTTTTGAGTGTAGTAGAATCAAGGAATCATAGAATCATAGAATATCAGGGTTGGAAGGGACCTCAGGAGGTCATCTAGTCCAACCCCCTGCTCAAAGCAGGACCAATCCCCAACTAAATCATCCCAGCCAGGGCTTTGTCAAGCCTGACCTTAAAAACCTCTAAGGAAGGAGATTCCACCACCTCCCTAGGTAACCCATTCCAGTGCTTCACCACCCTCCTAGTGAAAAAGTTTTTCCTAATATCCAACCTAAACCTCCCCAACTGCAACTTGAGACCATTACTCCTTGTTCTGTCTCACTGAGGAGTTTAATATGTGAGTTAACAGAATATTTGTGTATCAATTTTTGTTGTTAAACTTTAAGGGAGATGAAAAGGATAAATGTTGTTGACTGGATTCTTTCCATTGTTATAGCACTTGCAGATTTTATAACAGCAATTTGAATTATGGTTGCATGTATGTATATGAATGTACACACCCTCTGAATAAATTGCCACAATAGATGCTTTCTGTGGTATGTTTTTCACACCTATGGAAAATGAACCAATGTTTGTCCTAGGATAGCAATTTTTTAATGGTATTGTGGGACTATATATAGAATTTGGGTGCATTAAAACTTGAAATTGTGTAATACTTGCCAAAAATGTATGAAAAAATTAATCTACTTAACTAACTGCCCTGCCATAATAGATAAAATGTGAATGTTTTTAGTCCAAACACAAACTGCAAGTGACTTGGAACATTGGAGCAATATGTTTTCATTGATTGATAGCCTTTTTGGAGTAACTAAATAAAATATAATTGTTTTTCCTTTTCAGATATTGCTTTGTTTTTGCTTTGGGATACCTCACTATGTGCCAAATTACTAGAGTCTATATCTTTGATTATGGACAATATTCTGCTGATTTTTCTGGGTAAGAAAAAATTATATACTCCATTTCCCCCACACCCCAACAACAACATATAGTAGAGCTTGTCTAATGTAATACTGTATTTATTCTGATAGTAAATTGTTGGATGATAGAATAACTTGAATTTCAGTTACTAAGTTTCTGTCACTACCTGCAATATTTTGGGCAGCAAAAAAATCCAATAAGTGGTTTTACAGCAAATCTAGTTTTGCAAGGCACAAATTTAAAAAGCATTAATTCAACAGTATTTAGATACTAATTTAACTTAAAAGTGAAAGTTTAAAAGTCAATAGCATTGAAGGCCATATTCCCTAGTGGAGCCCTGGATTGGGACTCAGGAGTTGTGGGTTCTGCTCCTGGTTCTGTTGGTAGCCTCTTGGGTGACCTTGAGCAAGCCACTTTCCTGCTGTGTGCCTCAGTTTCCCCATCTGAGAATTGGGATTATGACACTGGCCTCCTTTGATTGCTTTGAGATGTACTGCTGAAAAGCACTATATAAGAGCTAGTTGATATTATTTATTATGCTATTTTTCTTCCCAGACTTCTGGACTTGAAGTCAGAAAGCAAAAGGGAGCACACAGTGTATTAATATTAAAAAATTCTGTCAGGAAATATAGAATTTATACTAAATAGTTCAAATAGTGCCATTTGCCCACCATGTATAAATAACTTCCTTCAGGTATATAAGTGCTCATCCAAAGCTCATTGAACTCAATGAAAGCCTCCCATGGAAGTCAATGGGTTTTGGATCAAATCCATACAGTACTGGTTTGGGAATACTAGTGGAATCTGAAAAGTGACAAGCATTTTTGGCATAATTTTGAATTATTTACAGTAGCTTCTGATTAAAATGTGAAAACTTATCAAGAGCTTCCAGTAGTATCTGAAATGTTGTATCCTGTATTCTGCTGTGATAACTGTTGGAATTTGAAGCACATTGATTTCAAACTCAACATTTTACTGAGTTTTACCAGAGTCACAAACTTATATAGTTCAACATATGTTTTCTGGGAACTTGTAAGTTGGTGGAATTTTCCATCAGAAAAACACAGAGGTAGATAGCACGTCTTTTATTTCAAGAAATAGTACTAAAACAAAAAATGAAAAGAAGTTATCATAAGCAGGACAGGAAACAAAACTTTGCAGCTTGGGGTCCACCCTAGTCCAATGATTCTGGATGTGGAGCCTGATCTTCTCAAAGGCATCCTCCTCCTCTTAAGTAACCAATTTATAGAACGTCCATGAGTATTTGTGGAAACTGAATTGAGACCCCTTGTTCACCAGTGAGTGCCTCGGTGCTCTGTCATGTGAATTTTACAGACTGAGAAATAAGATTTTGGGGTGCTAAACCAAAGGATCTGTCTCAGCGTTGAGGGTGGCAAAGACAAAGACTGTTTCTTGGGAGGAAAGGTTGAGGTTTTTACAGCGTTCTTCCTTATCAGATCTGTGATATCCTGTTGGTGTCTGTTTTGCATAGAATCTTCTGCCAGATCAATGGTTGTGGGTATCACAGAAGATGAGAATGAGAGGGACTTGTATTTTGCAAGACATGGCTGAAAGAATTCTTAGTAGAAGACTGATTTAAATGTTAATCATTATGAGGGGAAGTAGAAATAGAAAGACGATCAAGAATGGGAATAGTGATATATCTATGGAGCTTTTGTAGGGGGCTACTGCTAGAGTCATCCAATTTAAGGCAGAGAAGGGACCAGTATATCATATAGAAACTGTTGAGTTAGTTTCCAAAGAAGCAGAGTCTCGCAATAATAGGTGTTTTTTCCCCTTAAAGTCCCAGCTCCTGGTGAGAGGTAATTATACAATAATCTTAGTTTACTTTTTTTAAGACTGAAAGCTTCTAGCTCTCATGACTGTGGAGAAAAGCTTAAAAATGTGAATTCTAAAGGCTTACAAACTTGAAGGCAAATGAAAAATGTATTGTATTTCAGATCTTATTATTTTAAAGCCAGGCTTATAACTTTGGGGGATCTGACTTGTGTTATGAATGCTCGAGGTTGGCAATACTGAGATTCACGTACGGGCAAAAAACATACCTAAGCCATTGGTTAGATGCAGTCCCATAATTTTTTCTTGCCATCAATTATTTAGTCTCCAGAGCAGATGTTGATATTACTTGGTACAACTAATAAGAGTCTCAAATAGAGTTTGAAGTGTGATAGAACAGAATAGGCCAAATTTATTCCAGATTTAACTCCACTGAAATCAGTGAATTTATATCAGAAATTAATTTAGCCCCAGTATATTTAGTTGAAACAAGTAGAAATTGCACTTATAGTTGGACATAGGCCCAGATGTATTGTAGTCTGTGTCTTTTAAAAATACGTAATTAATAGAAGGGAATTGCCCAGTCCAATTATTTCTTCCAGCTCTTACTTAACTCAGGTGGTGCTTTCCTGTTCCTATGCAATTATTGTATTTTGTCACTTGGAGGCCAGGAACTTTAACCAATTGCTCATATTCCTGTTCTGTAAACTGTTACCTTTTGTGTGTGTCTCTCTCTCTCTCTGTGAATTTCCCACCCTGTTCTAGCTGCACAGACTTTTAAAAAAAGTAATAAAAAAATTCATACACAGTAAACACTTTGACCAACTAAAACACAAAAATTACTGGCAGGGCTACACAGTGATGGATAGGGCCAATAAACTGAAGACTAAGCTGCCTCAAACAGGGGCACAATTCTGTAAAAAGTGGAACAGGCAGTTGCAGGAAAATACCCATATATATTGCAACATTAATTTGACATGTGGTTTACCTTCCAGACTCTTAGTTGTTTGGGAATTGGTGGCATAATCATGTAGGCATCTAGCTACCATGTGATGGGCATACTAGAAATGCTTAATAGATATTCAATACCAACGGAATACGCTATAAGAAAAATACTACAGTTCAGAACACACAACACAGATTAAAAAATACTATAAACTGGCCATAATGTAGAAGCTGAGTAGGTTACTGTATTACTAAGATTGCGACTGTATATTAAATCTTAAATCATCATGACCTAAGCAGCAGCTAACTTCACATTCCTACTGCTCTTTGAAAGGGCATTCCTGGGCATATAACAGCTAAAAGTCAAATCATTCAAGTATATAAATAGAGAAGGAATAATCACGAGTAATGCTTTAACTCTGAATTTCCTCGGTTTGTAATGTTTGGTTTAGTGACAGCTGCAACATCTCTGTAACTTGCTTTTTTAAACCTGTAACGGTATGTCTACACTGCAGTCTGAGGTGTGTTTGCAGAAGCCTGTGCTGCTACACTGCTATTTTTGGCTGTGCTAATGTGAGTAAAGCTAGTGTGGGCATGTGTACTAATGCTGCAGTTACACCTTGAACTGCAGTGTGGACATACCCTAAATTATCAATATGTACTTTCAACTGTAACTCTATATCAATGTCGTTTTTTTGTCTTGGAATAAATAAAAGGATAAATAACCAAAGTAAAAACAAAACAAAAATAGTAAGGATAAGGTCAAGAACAGCATAGTTTATCACATGCCTGCAATATGACTTCAGAAATCACATCAGCATGAACTATAGCAAACTTCTTTAGTAATGTGATCATCTGTGAAAGTGTAGAACTAGCTGTTGTAAACTGAGAAGTATGTATATTAATACATATGTCTGCCTTTTGGTAATAATTTTCTAAACATTAGACACCCATACAAATGAAAGGTGGTTTATTAAGTTAAAAGTTCCAGCTGCTTGTATTTTCTTTCAAATATGGGAGGAAAAGCTTTACAACTAGTCAATATTATGTATTTACACTAAAATCTTTATACAGAAAAATTAAATGTACAAAGATATCCTTAGACAGTCAAAATAAATAGTTCTCTGCTTCATATCTTGTTACTTTTTTATTACATCCAAATAAATTACTTCAATTTTTCAAAGTTAGTTACATATTATTAAAAAAAGATGTTTTTGTTGTGAATGTGGCCAAATTAATTCTTGAGATTTGCTGTCCTGGGTTTTGATTTCAGCTGAGCTTCTTAAGTGAGTTATAGCCATATGTTCACTTCAGGGATTGCTATTGTCTTATGCATACTGCTGCTGTTGCTGATTTATAACAAAGAAATAGTCTTCTGTGCCCTTCGCCCCTTACTCCTCCCTCTTAAAATAAATAAATAACATACACACACACACACCGTGAATTTATATGTTCTTCAGTTAAATTTCTGGAAAATTTCTCTTATTTATTTAAACATTTAGGACCCAATTCAGCAAATGTATGCATTGCTTTACCAAACTGCTTAAATCCTGGACAGTTATAGATCTTGGCTCTTCGGTGGACTGACCTGCTGTATGTAAGGAATATTTTCTCCTCGCTGTGTAAACATAAGACCAAGATCTAAGCTCCAGCGGTTAGACATTTTGTCCTCTTCCAGTGGGGATTGCTATTTTAAATGTGAAATTAAAACATGGATATTCTTATTTAAAATATCTTTATTTTTTTCCCTTGTAACAGCCCAATGATGATAATTACACAGAAGATCACTAGTCTGGCTTATGAGATTCATGATGGTAAGACTTTTTGAACTGCATTTTTTTACTTTAATTCTTCACAATGTATTTTTTATAATTTCCCTTCAGTTTATTTTTTCAGAAAAGTAAACCATGCGTTTGTGCTGTGAATTTTATTATCCCACTACACTTTTTTTTGGGGGGGGGGGGTAGCTTGCACAGAATGCAAGCTCTGAAAACAAGTCTTATTGTTCAGAAGATACCACATGTCACCAAAAGATTGGCCTGCCATCCTCTCCGTCTCTTTTGGGCTGGGGCATGGATCTCTAATGAGTTAGCAAAACAGAATCTCCAAATTCAGAGATCAGCATTGGATTCACAAATTGGTAGAACAGGTACTAGTTGCTGTGACTTTACATGACATAAATACCACTTTTACTAAAAAGGGAGTAAGTAGAGAAGAAAGACAATACTTTTTTCTTCTTTTCCTAAATTTGTTCTGTGCTATGTTTAATTTATCTTGTATAAGACTGTGAATTTTAATGTTTATTGGATATAATATGAACAGAACTATAATATGTCAATTGTATATTACAAACATGTTTAGGCATGAACAAAGAAGCTTCATAGTTGTGTTAGGTAAAAAGCAAGTCCTTACTCACCTCTCCAGCACCCGAGTTCGTGCGGAGTTGGTATGGGGCTCACAATCTGTCAGAGACCAGACACCAATTCGTTGATCAACGGGCTCACACTATCCTTAGCTTAAAAGGCTTCGGAGTAAGTGTGGCAAGTTTATTAGGGGTGAGCATCAATATTTATACACAGAAGTAAACAAAGTGATTAACAGATCATAATGGTCATGCATAATCAATCAAGATTCTACAGGATAAAACAGGTTAAAATGTAGATTCAAAAAGACAAAAGGGGAGATGGCTACTTAAGGGGAAGGGGGTGTCATGAGTAGTTCGCAGGTCAGAGCTTTGATTAAAAGTTCAGACAGAGACATCAAGTCTGGGTTAAGTTTAAGCTCATCAAAAGTTCAGACTCAACAGTTGTATATATGTCTTAAATGGCTAGAGAAAAGTTGACAGGAGGTGAATTGTCCCAGTGTGTGACAATATATAGAAGTGAGTCTTAAGGGTGGGACTGAAAGAAATGATTGGTATCAGGTTATTTTATGAGCTAGTTTGATTTCTTGGTCACTTTGAGAAGTAAGAATGATAGTGTGGACCATGAAAAAGACTGACAATGTGCCTTCCACTCAAACTACTTTAATCAATTTTAAAATGCTTAGAGACAAGATTAAATATTGAAAGGATGACTTCTGGGATTATAGCCACAAGCGGCTGGGGTAAGATACTTGTTCCATTGAAACAATTTAAGAAACTTCTGATCCACTGTTTTTAAAAGCCTTGTTTGTGTAAAATGAACTGAAATTGTGGCTAGACAATCCTCTGTTATTTCAGCTGTTGTGCATTGTATTTTTTGTATAGCACTGAAGTATGCTTGAATAAGCTCTGTGATTGTTTCCCCTTGGGAAAACTCATGAAAATGTGATGTATATCTCATGAGACTAATCCAGTGAGAGAATTTTTAAATAAATGCATTTGTTGTAAAATAATTGGGGTTTGTTTTGCAAATTATAAGTCAAATTTTCCAACTGTCTATAATGGTGTCCTCCAGTCTCTGTTGTCTGGCTCCATTTTATATTTTATTTTATTTTATTGAATTGTAGAATATCAGGCTACAGGAATTAAATGTTATTGCTTCAACCCCCTAGATTCGCATGTCTCTTTACATGCTTAAGGATGGGCCTCTACTCTAAGTATCTTGCAATCTATGTTGAACACAGCTAATGTTGACAATGTAGGAGGGAGAGGAAAGAATGACAATGACTGACTGGGCCTATCTCCAGTTAGTTCTGTATTTATACCTTATCAGTGTAAAGCACAAGGACTTTGCCCCTCCCATTCACTCAGTTCTAACTGCTGTCACACCTATGACTATTTCACTTCAAAGTCTCTCAGATTTCAGAGACTAATTCAAAGAGATGATTGTGTAAACTAGTGTGACAAAGTTCCTCCTCTATCTTGGTGGGTCCTGTGCTTATTGGCAGATTTTCTTGCCTCAGAGATTCACCATGTGGGTTGGGGAACAGCCCAGAGACCTTCCCCTCTGGAAGAACCCACAGTCCAGGTCAATTGGGAGGTTTGGGGGGAACCCGGGCCCGCCCTCTACTCCGGGTTCCAGCCCAGGGCCCTGTGGACTGCAGCTGTCTATAGTGCCTCCTGTAACAGCTGCATGACAGCTACAACTCCCTGGGCTACTTCCCCATGGCCTCCTCCAAACACCTTCCTTATTCTCACCACAGGACCTTCCTCCTGGTGTCTGATAACGCTTGTGCTCCTCAGTCCTCCAGCAGCACACCCTCTCACTCTCAGCTCCTTGCGCCTCTTGCTCCCAGCTCCTCACACTCGCACCACAAACTGAAGTGAGCTCCTTTTAAAACCCAGGTGCCCTGATTAGCCTGCCTTAATTGATTCTAGCAGCTTCTTCTTAATTGGCTCCAGGTGTCCTAATTAGCCTACCTGCCTTAACTGGTTCTAGCAGGTTCCTGATTACTCTAGTGCAGCCCCTTCTCTGGTCACTCAGGGAACAGAAAACTACTCATCCAGTGACCAGTATATTTGCCCTCTCCCAGACTCCTGTACCCCACTGGTCTGAGTCTGTCACACTAGTCTTACATCTATTACAGCCCTAACAACGAGTCAGTACCTTTTTAAAATATCTATTTTAAAGATTACAGTTTGAATTCCAAAATTCCACAGATTCGTTTTAGACAATTCAAGTTAAGCTATTCACTGGAATTCCCCTGCATCTTAAACCCTGCTGTGTCACTCTGTCAGTGACTTTCTCTCACTCTGTCTTTGGCCTCTCTTTGCCTCTCTTTGCTCAAAAACAGCAAATTTTTTAAATGGTCCCCACTGTAGCAGTATCGTGTTTGCACTGGTGTGTAGAGATTAGCTTGTCACACTTTCCTCTTCACCTTGCCTCTAAATTTTAAAATGTATAAAATAGTCAAACATTTGCTCCAGGCTGAGATATGACACAGAATATCTCAACTCACTAAACTTTCTTTCAATACCATGTTTTTATAGGGGAAAAGAGAAGTTGAGCTCTATTCAAAGTATGTACAATAGATCAGAGAGGGTGGTGGTTAGTTGGTGGGATACATTATACAATAAACAGGGGGTACATAATACAATGAACAGGGGGTGCTGATTAAGTGTGATGGAGAGCATGAAAACTTCTCACTGAGTGTTCATTAAGGTGTACAATTATTTGCAGTTAAATAAGTAATGTAGAAATATCTGGTGAATACGTGTCACAATTATGGGGCTAGCTGCACCTTTGTCCCCTTTCTGGTCTCAGGTGAAATGTTGTGATTCTTCTGCTCTTATATTGGGACCTGTACACTATTGAGTACTATTTATCAACTGCTTATTGTGGTAGAATATACCCTACACACTTTTGTAATAATGTATGTATGTATGTATAATAAGGTATGCCTTGTAAGGTATAATTTGAAAACTCATACTTTGCTAGCCAGTATTGTCCTGATTAAATATGTGTGGCAACACTTCCCCTGTATGATGATGTTAATGCAAGTTCCAAACCCACAGCCCTGCCCAGGCTGAAGTCAGGTCTGTCCTAAACAGAGGAAGGAATTTGTGCTTGCCTTACTTTGCATTTAAGCACTAAACAGAGTCATAAAGCGGCGGGGCTGGAGTGGGGGGGCAAAGGAAATTCAAACAGGTGAAAAAAACAGCAGGGAATATCCTTTCACATAGACTTTCTGTCTCCTGCGTCTCAGCTGGAAATGTTTTTCAAGAGTGGGACTGGAACTATAAAAGGGAGGGACAAACGCCCCAGGTACCTGCCCCACCCTCATCCATCACATTCACTATGCCTGAAGAGACAAAGGAAACAGCCTTTGGGACTCTTGGGAGAAATCCTCCTGACCTAAAGAGTTTGGTCATTAAAACTGCTGAAAGCACGTGGTGAGAAAACTTTGCTATGAATCTAATGTAGTTTAAGTTAGGCATCAGTAAGCGTTTTATCTTTAATTTCCTTGTAACCATTTCTGATTTTTATGCTTCATTACTTGTACTCACTTAAAATCTCTCCCTTTGTTGTTAATAAACTTGTTTTATAGTTTTATCGAATCCAGTGTATTCAAGATGAAGTGTCTCCGTAACTCCATTTGGAGTAGCAAGTTGTGTGCATATTATTCCCTTAAAGGAATAACAGACTCAGTATAGTTGTGCTGTCCAAGTTTCTGAGGGAAAATCTGGGATTGGGAGTGTGTTGGGGTGATTCTGAGGTAGTCTTTAAAGCTGGTAAGAATCCAGGTGTGGCTGGCTGGCTGCAGCACATACAGACAAAGTTGGGAGTGACTTACATGCGGGAGGCTGTTTGTGAGCAGTCCAGGCTCGTGGCTATCGCAGCAAGGTTTCAGGGCAGGGGTGACACAGCTACTCATTAGTTTGCACCTGGTATGTCACACTTATCACCCTGCAGATGCAACTGGATTTTGGGCACCTGCACTTCCTCCCTGTAGGGACCTGTGACCAGTGATATTGGCCAATAACTTTCTTCAAACAAAATATTTTTATGTAGTAGTTGGGAAAAGCACTAGAGGGAAAAGGATTTTAAAACAAGTAACGTTAACTCTCATCTGATCTGATGCTTCACTACAATATAAGTTAGATAGGCTTTTCTTTTAAGTTATCAGAACAGAACAGAACCAGCTTCTCCTAATGAATCCAGAGCCTCCTATTTCTCTCCCAGCTTCTTGGAGAAGTCGTCATGATAGAACTTTGAATTCTGGGTTTTTGTCTTGAAATCCTGTTCCTTACCACCAAGGTGTCAGGCTATGGCCATCTGGTAGTATCCTGGGGATATGTCTTCCTGGCCACATTCCAATCAAGCAGAGTTCTGTACTAGAGCAGTACAAGTGCAGCTGCTGGAAGCACTGTGTGAATGTGAGTTCCAAAACACTGCATTGACCTATATGAATTGGTAGGTGACTTCCAGATTGGAAATAAAGAATAGGTAGCTGGCAAGAGAATATGGTCCCAAGGAATAGTGGGAAGACATTGGAGGATTGGCAATATTTGAGTGGCACTAGCCACTCCCCCTTAGAGTGCCATATTAGTGGATGGCAAATTGTGTTAGCTCAAGCTTTAGCCTATGTCACCTCTCAAGGCAGCCAACTTGAATTAAAAGCACCACCACCACTGAACTGGAGTTGAAGGGTTTTTGTGTGTCGACAGGACTTGTTATAACTTAAGTTACTTTTGCAGTGAAGACAAGCTCTTTGGGATTCTCAGTCTGGATCTGTCAATCTGCCGCATCTTGTTCAAACTGCTTTCATTGTTCCCCCCCACCACCAGGGACAGCAAGTTAGAACCACTGTGCTACTCATTCTAGCGTTATCTCTGAACAACCCTTCAGTGTAAGTTATATGATTAATAGAAAGGGCCTCTTTCCCTAGGTAGTTAGGCTCTGCTATCCTGTCATACCCTGAGGGTGAAATATCCATTCCCATATACAGTACAGAAACATCACACCAGTGACAGAGCCAGATACCATATTAATAATTATTAAAGAACATTGCTACATTTGTTACAATCTATATTTGCACTTTCTGTGCGCCTAGTGTGCATTCTTTTAAAATGAAGACTTTGTGTGCTAATTTTGTAGGGGCATATTCTAACCTGGCTCCCATTCTATGTTTCTCTGACTTCAGTAGTATTGCATGTATTGTAAATTAGCATAGAACTTTGCACATTATGATTAAATCTTAAACTTCGTTCTGTTGCATCTTTGGTATGACACACTTCCCTATTTAAAAGTTTGAGTACCTTAGGAAACTGTGTTCCCATTCATACTTATTCTTTGCTGCTTGAGGAAGACTTAGATGAACCCTGTGGTGGGTTTTTGTGCGCTTGTGACTGTATAAATGGACTGACATCACAAACACAAAAATAGGAAATCTGGCTTGTACAGTGGCACAGACCTGAGTTATATGAAATGACTTATTTCGGTAATATACAAAACAATCAATACATTCAATAAATGAATTTCAATTGCCTTTTTTGTACCAAAAGGCCCATTATGAGGGAGATATTAAAATGAAAACATTCTTCTAAGGTGGCTACAAAAAATGGCAGACATTTGATTTTTTTAAAAGCATCTCCTATGTAAAGTAAATGGCAGAATGGAGGATTAAAGTTCTTTAGGGGTGAGTGTAAGATCTAAGAAAATAATAGGTAACAAAATCTGGAAATGAATAAGTAATAGACTGGGCTGAGTGAGAGACTGTGAGTGGATATGTGGGTGGCTAGCTGCATAGATGGATGAATGTTAGCATGGGTTAAAGTTGATTCTTCATCATGCCAAAATGTTTCTCATTTTCCTGTGTAATTTTATATGATACATCAAATATATGTAAAAAACATTGTTCCCTCTCTCTGCTCCTAAAATGAAAACAAACATCTATCATGCCATTTGTGACGTTGTGCAGTCTATCTGGTTTTATAAAAACATAATAAGTAAATATAATGTAACTGGAATAGTTTTATAAAAATTTGATAATAAGTAACTATAATGCAAATGGGATATGCTTCGTGGAAAAGGTCTCTTGTAAGGTATCATTACAAAGCTCATAATCTACTGAGTGTGATCATCCTATTTGTAGAAATGTACCACTCTTGTATCTAAAACTAGAAATATAAAACATAACTCTGAGGGCCTATTGTAATTATGTAAAGTGTGGGCCATTAAGGATGGTTTGGAATCTTGATGACTCCCATTGTCTGCAGATGGCTGTATTTACCTGTGAGTCTTCCTGTATATGTGTGTGCTGGCAAGTGAGTAATGAAGTCTTGCAGTGACATGTGATCATGTCACGTAAACTGGAATCCATCTTTAACCTGGTGCTTTTCCAGTGAGGGGGGGTGGAAACCCAGAGGGACAAAGGGTTCCCGCCTTATGCAAAAGATATATAAAGGGGTGGAACAGAAGAGAGAGGAAGAGGAGCCATCATGAAGAATCCCCTAGCTATGACCTGAGCTGCAACAAGAGCTGTACCAGGGGAAAGAATTGTGCCCAGGCCTGGAAGGTGTCCAGTCTGAGAAAAACTTACTGAAGCATCTCTGAGGGTGAGATTATCTGTATTCAGTTTGATTAGGCATAGATTTGCACATTTTATTTTATTTTGCTTGTGACTTACTTTGTTCTGTCTGTTACTACTTGGAACCACTTAAATCCTACTGTCTGTATTTAATAAAATCACTTTTTATTTAGTAATTTACTCAGAGTATGTATTAATACCTGGGGGAGCAAACAACTGTGCATATCTCTCTATCAGTGTTATAGAGGGCGAACAATTTATGAGTTTACTCTGCATAAGCTTTATGCAGGGTAAAATGGATTTATCTGGGTTTAGACCCCATTGGGAGTTGGGCATCTAAGTGCTAAAGACAAGCACACTCCTGTGAGCTGTTTTTAGGTAAACTTGCAGCTTTGGGACAAGTGATTCAGACCCTGGGTCTGTGTCTGGAGCCAGACTGGAGTGTCTCGCTCAGCAAGACAGGGTGCTGGAGTCCTGAGCTGGCAGGAAAAACAGAAGCAGGGGTAGTCTTGGCACATCGGTTGGCAGCTCCCAAGGGGGTTTCTGTGATCCAACCCGTCACCCCATTGACATTAAGGTTTTTATAAGTTGGGAACCTTGGATGTTGGCAAAGCACTCCTTAGTGTGGATGCAGCCATACTGGTGAAGCTGTGCTTTGTACCAATGCCATAAAATCACCCTCACGAGTGAAATAAGCTGTTTGCACGGTGTCTAGCACAATGGGGTCATGGTCTATGACTTCACTGCCTGCCAACTTCAAGAAAAGTGCTGCAAGCAACATCAACCTCTGTACGTGGCCTTCATCGATTTCATGAAAGCATTCGACTTCATCAGTGGTGAGGCTCTGTGGAGAATTCTTAAATTTGGATGCCTGCCAAAATTTGTTGCCATCCTCTGACTCCTCCATGACAACGTGTCTGTGATGGTCGCCAGCAATGGATCCGAAATGGACCCCTTCCTGCTATAGACAGGAATTAAGCAAGGCTGTATCATCGCTCCAACCCTTTTCTCCATCTTCCTTGCTGTCACCCTCCTTCTCATGGCTGACAAGCTCCCCTCCGGACTTGACATTCAATACAGAATGGACAGCAAGCTCTTCAACCTCATTTGTCTCCTATCCATGATAAAGAGTATCAGTAAATCGGTCATTTAACTCCAACTTGTGGATGACTCTGCCTTGTGTGTCCACTCAGAAGAAGATATTCAAAAAATAGTCGACGTTTTCTCTAAGGTCTACAACCAACTCGGCCTCATACTCAACAACAAGAAAACTAAAGTACTCCACCAGCAGGTTCCAGATCACCAGGATCCTGCTCCTGTAATTCAGATCAATAAAGAGACCCTGGAGAATGTTGAGCACTTCCTTTACCTCAGCAGCTCTCTGTCACAGAAAGCTGACATTGACAAGGAAATTCAACACTGCCTTCAGTATGCCAGTGCAGCTTTCGGACACTTGAGAAAACATGTCTTCAAAGATCGTGGCATCAAGAATCAAACCAGGCTTCCTGTATACCAGGCCATTGTTATCCCTGCTCTCTTGTACAGTGCCGAAACCTGGGTCACGTACAGTAGATGCCTCAAGGTTCTTGAACAATATAATTAACACTACGTCTGCAAGATCTTCCGAATCAGGTGGGATGATTGACACACCAACGTCAGTGTTCTGTTTAGGGTGACCAGATGGCACGATTTTATAGGGATGTACAGGAGTTGGCCGGGGCTCGACCCGCTCCAGGGCGGCGGGGAGCCACACCGACTCACTACCTGCTGGGGCTTGAGTGCTTTGTCTGGCTGTAGGGTCTCGCCCGGCAGCCCTTGCAGTCCTGAAAGATACAGGAAGCCTCACCCCGGCTCAGGGCGGGCACCAGCGTTAGGTCAGGGCTCAGACCGTTAGTCAGGGTTGAGTAACAGTAAACAAAGTATTCAGCCCAGGCCCTAGGTCAGGGCGGGGCAACAAACGCTGAGGCAGAGCTCAGGCCCTCAGGCAGGGCTGAGCCACAGTAATAGGCCTGAGCCTCAACAGGCCTGGGAGAGGGGGAGACTGCCACCCACAGGGGGGACGCAGGCCCTCCCACTCCACTGCGTCCCAGCCCGGGGCCCTAGCAGCGGCAGAAGACCCGCTGCTTCGTCAGTGGGGATCCTGGCCGCAACACACTGACATCGGCTCTGGCAGTGCTGCAGCCTGACTGGGGTCGACTGCCCCCGGGCTACTTCCAGACTCCCCCTCTGGGCCTACCTGGGTGCTGGCGTCGGCCTCGGGGGGATCCTGGACCATGGGTTCGTCCGGCCAGGGATCGTTTGGCAAGTCCGGGAGCTCCTCCGGATAGGAGGCGCAGGGCAAGCCCGGCAGCTCCTCTGGGTAGTAGGCACCGGGCAGGCTCGGCGGTTCCTCTGGGTAGCGGGCGCAGGGCAGGCCCGGCGGCTCCTCGGGGTAGCGGGCGCAGGGCAGGCCCGGCGGCTCCTGGCGGTCACTCCGGGCCGCGGAGGTTTCCCAGCCCCGAGCTAGGCTGGAGACGTCTGGTCTCTCCGGCTGTTGGGGCCAGACTGAGTTCTGAGGGCCCGGTTTTATACTTCCGGGTCGCCGCCTGACCCTCTGAGGGCCGGGCTCAGAACTCCCTAGCTCCGCCCACTCTGGCCTCCGGATGGGCTCTTCCCCTTCCGGGGCGGCGGGGAGCCACAACGACTCACTACAAGGGACAGTCCCAATTTTTGGGTCTTTTTCTTATATAGGCTCATATTCCCTCCCACCCCCGTCCCAATTTTTCACACTTGCTGTGTGGTCATCCTAGTTCTGTTCCAAGCCTAAACCTCTAGCATTGAATCTATGATCATCTACCACCAACTCTGTTGAGCTGCTCATGTTCTTTGAATGCCAGAAAATCGACTCCCAAAGCAAGTCATGTTCTCACAACTGAACCATGGCCAATAGACGATGGTCAGGCAAAAAAAGCGCTTCAAAGACACCCTCAATGACAACACGAAGAAGTGCAATATTGACATAAACTCATGGGAAACCCAAGCCCTTGACTAACCAAAATGGAAAAGGACCTTGTGGCAAGGATCCCAGTATTTCGAGATCCAATGGAGACAACAGGAAATGGAGAACCAGGAAAAGCGGAAAGAACGCGCTGCAGTCCAACTCAACAATCCAGATCTACCCTTTCCATTGGGAAATGTCTGCCCCAATTGTGACAAGATCTGTGGATCCCAGATCAGTCTCATTAGCCACCTGCGGATCAACCAGTGGTCATTTTATGGAAGACAATCGAGCTGCAAGGATCGCCGATGACAAGCACAATGGGATCCTGATCTATGACTGGGGTCTTAGTCTATGATTAGGGCTTCTAGGTGCCATGGTAATACAAATAATTAATAATATATTTTAAACTTGCGGTTCTTCCTGTATATCTGCATCTCCACTAGGGGTTTTTGCCAACATGACTAAGTTGGTCAAGAATCACACCTCTTCATACCCCTGACTGATATAGCTATAGTGGCAGAAGTCTGTAGTGTAGACATGGCCTAACAAAACTGGGTGTACAGGAACAGAGCGGCAGAGAAATGTATTGTTGACAAATAAAAAGTAATGCATATGGGAAAGAACATAAGAACGGCCAGACTGGATCAGACCAAAGGTCCATCCGGCCCAGTATCCAGTCTACCGACAGTGGCCAATGCCAGGTGCCCCAGAGAGAGTGAACCTAACAGGTAATGATCAAGTGATCTCTCTCCTGCCATCCATCACCACCCTCTGACAGACAGAGGCTAGGGACACCATTCCTTACCCATCCTGGCTAATAGCCATTAATGGACATAACCTCCATGAATTTATCTAGTTCTCTTTTAACGCTGTTATAGTCCTAGCCTTCACAACCTCCTCAGGCAAGGAGTTCCACAGGTTGACTGTGCGCTGTGTGAAGAAGAACTTCCTTTTATTTGTTTTAAACCTGATGCCCATTAATTTCATTTGGTGGCCCCTATATTATATTATGGGAACAAGTAAATAACTTTTCCTTATTCACTTTCTTCACATCATTCATGATTTTATATACCTCTATCATATCTCCCCTTAGTCTCCTTTTTTCCAAGCTGAAAAGTCCTAGCCTCTTTAATCTCTCCTCATATGGGACCCGTTCCAAACCCCTAATCATTTTAGTTGCCCTAATTATGGAGTGGTGGTTGGATAAATACCAGTGCAGAGATACAGAGATACTCCAGTGATGTGTACATAGTGTAACCAGGCCTTTCTATTTACCCTCTATCATAATACAGGAACCTCCAACATACAAAGGAATGTGCAATGAAAGTGAAAGGCAGTGGATCAAAAGCTGGTAGACAAATATTTTTCAATACAATGCAATGCCCGTTAAACTGTGGAACTCATTGCTATCATCATTGAGGCACAGAGTTTATAGAAATTTGAGAATGGATTAGACATTTATATAGGTAACAGCCATATTTACCAGTTCTGGACAGTCTAATCGTGGCATCTTCTAAAGATGAGTTGCACAATAAAAACTATGGAGACAGCTCAAGGAAAAATAAAACAAATAATAAACATAGTACAGTTCACATTGGTTGGTAGCTACTGGAAATTTGACTAACTGCCCACTCAAATTGTGGTACATAGTACCATATCAGACATATTTATGGCAATAGTTCTGGCATAAATTCTCATAAACTTAAGTTCTGAAGAATGTTTCTTTCCATAATTGGTATAAATAGTTCCCTCCTATTTTCGTTTATCTTGAACCTTTCTTCACTCTCTTCTTTTCCCAACTGCAAACACTCTTTGTGTTTAGTAAAAGAACTCCAGCACATCATTCAAAAGCTTAAAATACCTTTAGCACTAGTTTAGAGTGTCTTAAAACCCAGGAATCCTATACGTAGCCCTCTGTCCATTCACTTGCTTTCTAAAATATAGGTTTTTTAAAAAAAAATTCAAGACCATAATGAAAATGTAAGAAATTACATTTTGTTTTCCAAGTCTACTACATATTACATCTCTTTTGTTCATGGACCATCATGACAAGATGAGGTCCCATTTAATAAATGTTAGCTCGTTCACAACAAAAAGTAGCAGCTGTTTTCCCGACTGTGTTTCTCAAATGCATCTGCTCTATTTCAGTTTGTTTGGCTTTAAATAAATCAGTGAACCTAGATTATTTTTTAGTAATTTGACACCTCCTCCTCCTGGAAACTAGGGATTATTTCCTTTCTTTTAGTGCTTCTTGATCTAGAACTTATTTTGTAACTCTCATGCAACTTTTGCTGTATCAATGACAACATTTTGGTTAATGCCTTAGTATCACTTCATGATTACAATACATGCCTGTGCTATTTTATTCAACTGACATCTGTGTTCTGTTTGCTTTTGTTGCTGCCAATGCCATAGTGACAACAAAAACTGTTATCTCCTGTCTCTTCTTTTGGACTATAATGTATAATATTTTACAAACAGTAAGGATTTGAGTTTACAGGAAACTCCCGATTATCTGCATAGCAAGGGCAGTGGTGGATTAAGGTTTCCTGGGGCCCTGGACCAGAGCACGTGGGGAGGGCTCCTCCTCACCCCTTCCGCCTGCGGTCAAGCCCCTTTTTGCTCCTTGCCTGGGGCCCACTCCTGTTCCACCCAGGGTCCCCCCATTCTGCCCTTACTGTGGCCTCCGCAGCCTATTTGCTCCTTTCTGCCCCACCCCCCCAGGGCTCCAAGACTGGAGAAGCTCTGTCCCCACACCATGGCCCTTCGGCCACAACTAGGAGTCAGAGCTCCTCCAGTCCTGAGGCCGCGGCAGGGAGTGAGAGCTCCTTCAGTGCTGGTGCTGCAGAGGGGGTCTGGGTACTGAGACTTCCCCCTGCGCTTCTGCAGGGGACCAGGGTCGGGGTGCTGGGGCTTCTCCCACTACCCCGTGGCTTCTGCTGGGGATGAGCCACATGGCTTCTGACAGGGTTGGGGGCGCTAGGGGCTTCCTCCGCTACCCCACAGCTGCTGATAGGGTTGGGAGGTGCTGGCGGCTTCCCCTCGCCACCCCGCAGCTTCTGCCTGGGTCAGGGGGTGCTGGGGACTTCCCCAACCCTGCCTACCCAGCGCTGCTGCTGGGGAGCAGGGTCGGAGTGCGAGGGCTTCCCCAACCTCACCCGGCACTGTTGCCAGGGAGTGGGGGCTTCCCCACGTCCCGCCCGCCTGGCACTGCTGCCGGGGGTTTCCCCTGCCCCATCCTGTCCACCCAGTGCTGCTGCTGGGGAGCAGGGTCGGGGCATCGGGGCTTCTCCTACCCTGCCTGCCTGCCAGGCAGCCAGTGCTTCGAGCTTCCACCACCCGGTGTCAGATTTTTTCCGGGCCCCACAGTTGGCTGGGGACTCTGGGCACAGTTTAGGTCTGATCTCTCAGGTTAGCAAGATTTTTCAGGAACTGAGAAACTACATTGGATCACCAAGGAGCGACAGATGTGGCAGTTTCCTGCAGTATTTTTGGGAGGCCTTAGTGTAAGTATGTTATGGGGCCCATTATATTAAATCAGTGGTTTTCAACTGGTTTTCATTTGTGACCCCTAAAAAATTTCACATGGAGGTGCAGACCCCTTTGGAAATCTACGGACCCCTAGGGATTCACAGACCACTGTTCTATGGTAATGACACCCTTTCGTGGACTCCTTACACACACACACACACACACACACACACACACACACACACACACACACACACACACACACACACACACACACACACACACACACACACACACACACACACACGTTGAAAACCACTGTATTCAATGATTGTGAGCCAGGATTGTATGCAACTTCCCTTTGGGAAGAGATGGGCTGTGAACCCTGGGAAGTCTTATGAAATTCAAAGGACTACACTGAACAATGTGCTGGACAAGAATGGACTTTTGGGACTAATAGTGTCAAATGGTTTACTTGGGTAATCTCTAAGGGGAGGTGAATGCAAATTCCCCATTTTCAGTTATGCAAAACCCAGCCTTTTGAACAGGAGTCTCAAACTCAATTTACCTTAGGGCCAGTGCCAGTCCTCAAATTCTCCCAACGGGCCAATAATGTCACTGAAGATGGTGTTCAGAAAAGAAAACGTTTATATTGTATTTTTTATTTAGAATTTCTTAGAAATAATAAAACGGTCATACAACTTTATACAATTCTTTGCCTGCCAGAGAGTTTTTAGTGTTTGCCAGACACCTGGCAACGCTTCAGTTCTATCAGTTTGTTGATGTTTGACCTCAGTGACTGAGCAGTTGAAACCTTCAGGATTGCAGCAAGGTGTGCATCAGATAGTTGTGTTCAGTATTTTGACTTATTTATATTCATTGTGGAAAAAAGTGACGCTGCCTCCATGGCTGACTCTGCCTGGCAACTAATGATGCTGCCTCCATGGCTGACTCTGCCCAGTGACTTGTGATGGTATCTCTGACCCTCTCCCCCAACCAATGGGAGCTGCGGGGGGCAGCGCCTGCAGCAGATATCGGGCAGCGTGTCTGCATGCGTCTCTCCTCCATGGGCTGCAGTGGGGAGTTCTCGGGCCGCAGATGGCCCAGAGGCCAGGACTTTGAGACTCCTGCTTTAGAAGGTACACCCTGAAGAGGGGACCATTGTCTACGGATTACTTGTTCCCAGAGTCTCAAGATCAAAAGCTCAAGCTGTAATAAAGGAAAGACTAACGTATACATAGGTTGACTAATTCTGAGCTAAGGCTGTTATGAACTTGTAACCACAGAAAAACCCCATTGTGAGGGTTGAAGGACTGACTCATACCAGAGTCCTTTTTGGATTTGGGAGGGGTGGTGATCTCTGGTAAACTTATTAGCATGAGTATACGTTTTTTAATTTTCAATATGTTTACTCTGTAATGTTTTCACCTTAAGAATAAAAATAAAGGTGCTCGCTTAGAAAGAGCTGCATGGTAACTTGTAACTGCAGGCAATTACAGCTGTTGATAGCCCTTAGAGAGAAAGCAAAGTGCAGATGCTGGCCTGTTTAGGCAGTCTGGCTTGCTGGGAATATCACAGTGTGGGCAGGAAACTGTGCAGCCTCCGGTCAGGAGGCAGAGGAATGTGAGTCTCTGCCTAAGAGAGCAGGGGTGCTGGAACAGGTTTTATAGTGGGAGTGCTAATGATGGAAACAATGGAAACCATGTATGTGGTGTTTGTTTTTACTACTTCAAGCAGCACCCCTAGTTTCAGCACCACTTCAAAACAGGGGATGGCTGAGCAGCCGAGAGCATGTAGTGGGTGCCCTCGAGGGACCACAGAGGGCGGGAATAAAGGTACAGTTGCCCTGAACTGTGACACAAGGAAACCCCATTATCTCTGGCAAATAAATGGTTAACTAGTGCTTATTTCTTCCCTCTTCTACAGGAATGTTTCGAAAAGAAGAAGAATTGACCCCATCACAGAGATGCTTGGCTGTAAGGTAGGCTTTCCTATGCTTATGAGTATAGTTTCTGTTTTGAATGCTTTGCATGGATTATGAAGACTTTATAGCTCTGGTGCAGTTGATACATAAGATGTCCAGTTATCTAGCTGGATCTGGTTTAGATTGCATGTACAGTATATTTGTAATTTAATTTCATGTGGGTTTTTTTGCCCTTGGAAGATATTTCCTGAAATAGACTTTACATTTTACTTACAAGGCTTTTGCTAAAACAGACAATTTCTTATTAAAGTTTTTTTCTTGACAATGAAGAATAAAAGTATGTACTCTATTTAGTAAGTGATTAGTAACTGCATAGTACATGTGAGTTACAGCCATCAAAGAAACAAAATACTTTTCTCTGATTTCTCTTTTACGACTTTTAGTTTGATTCTTTCCCTCCTTTCTTTATTTGGAAGACTTGTTAATAGATGTCAGTACCCTAGTTTATGCCACAGTGTCTGTCCAATCAAAGAGTACATAAGTGCTTTGGGATTACTCTATTTGACATTGTAGTTATATAGCTTTTGAAGGCTTTAAGTATCCAACATCTGAAATCTAGACCATTTTTGTGGTGGACAGATCAGATAAGTGGAGAATTTCTGCTCTTCAGAAATAACTTTCTTTTTAGTACCTATTATTTCAGAAATCTTAATGGCATGAAGATAATTAGACTAAAAAATCCCCAGCAACTTCAAATTTTAATTTCAAATTTCTTACTATTTCCCTCACACATGAAATGAGAGAAGAGAAATCCTCTTGTTATAGCATTGTGGGATAATGAGTCTTGAAACACTAAAAGGAAGGAGGGCATTCTATTGCAGCATATTCACGCTGACCACATTTGTCGTAAGAATGGAGTACAAAACTTCAAGTGCTTGCACATGTCCATTCCATTGTAGGCGTGTACACACCCTGAGCACAGTTGCCGGAAAATTTTCCCTCGGTTGTAGCCATTGGGGTGGCTTGGGGGCCTTCTCATACCACGCACTCATAGTGCCAGTTTAAAGGGCCCAGCCAACCCCACACCTCCTCTGTTCCTTTTTACCATCCATGACGGTCACTGGAACTGTGCTTCTTGCTACGGCAAGCTTTCTCAGTGGGCGTCATTTTTCTGATAATTTTTATAGTTGTAAATAGTTAATTAGTCTTCGTTAGTATAGTTTGTGTTTCTCCGTTTGTTAGCAGAATTTCGTCAGTACCTGGTGCCAAGGCATGCCTCGGTCACCAGGCTTCAAACCTTGTGCATCCTGTAACAAGGCTATGCCCCTGAGCAACCCGTGCTCTAATTGCCTAAAGTGCTTGGGAGAGGCTCACGTCAGGGATCGTTGTCCGATTTGCAGAGACTTTAAGCCTCGTATGAAGGAGGATCGGGAAGCCAGATTGAAGTTCCTGCTTATAAAGGCGGTGCTGAGACCTTCCTCTGAGCCGGTTGGACTTGGCACCAAGCACCTTGGCATCAGTGAGGAGCGCTCCTTCCACCAGGCAAGATTCCCAGCACTGTTCGCCATCCCCAATGCCGAGGAAGAGGCATAAGAAACTTAGGGCACGTCTTCACTACCCGCCGGATCGGCGGGTAGCAATCGGTCTATCGGGGATCGACTTATCGCGTCTAGTGAAGACGCGATAAAATCGATCCCTGATGGCTCTGCCGTC
Source organism: Emys orbicularis (assembly GCF_028017835.1). Lineage (NCBI taxonomy): Eukaryota > Metazoa > Chordata > Testudines > Emydidae > Emys > Emys orbicularis. The sequence goes on from NC_088685.1 coordinate 34,319,549, forward strand.
GACTCCGGAAATCCACCGTGGCAAGAGGCGGTAGCGGAGTCGACGGCGGCGCGGCAGCGGTCGACTTGCCGCCGTCCTCACAGCCAGGTAAGTCGACCTAAAATACGCCACTTCAGCTACGCTATTCACGTAGCTGAAGTGGCGTATCTTAGGTCGACCCCCCGCTGTAGTGTAGACCTAGCCTGAGAGGATGTTCCCTGACGCCAAAGGCCAGGCACAAGGAGCAGAGCAGTGTGAGACCTAAGTCAGGCCACTCCTCTGCCTCGGCATCACAGCAGTCAGCACCATAGAGTCTAGTACCGGATGAACCATCAGCACCTGAGGGACAGTGTGATACCCGTGTTATTGCAGTGCCATCCACACCGGAGGCATTTGCTGCTGCCAGAGACTTGCTATCGCTGTCGGTACTGGCGTCACCAGCAGTATAAGAGTCAGTTGTATCGGTGCTGGAAGGCAGGAGGGAGCACATGGCCCCTAATTACGGTTTGGTTCCAGAGCCCACGGTACCATCTAATGGGAAACTGATCATGCTGGCCCGGATGCAGACTTCCCCACCTTGGCACTGGTCTCCAGCACTGGTGGGAACTGCACTTCCCTGATCACTGAGGGAGGCTCATTGTCGCTGGAATCAAGAGGTTAAATCGCACTCCTCTCATCCGAGGAGCCACCCCCACTATTCTTTCAGTCATCCCTACCCTGCCGTGGACCTGGGCACAGTAATGCCATTGAGTGCTTGACTTAGTGGGCCATGACCCTTTTGGAACCAGTGGGGGTTTCCTCCAATCTCCAGCCCCCATTTGAGACACTTTTATTCAGTGGCCTCCAAGAGAAGGGCACCTCCGTCCCATTGGGCAGCACCTGACCAGGATTCAGGTACCAAACCCGGTGCCAACTTTCAGGAACCTGCTTTGCGGGATCCTGTCAGCACAGAGGGAGAAGAGGAATGCCCTCAGCCAGTGCTGGAGTCCTCTCCAGACGAGGCTGTGTCAGGGGCGGGCGTGTCGCCTTCCCACTATAACTATAAGGCCCACCAGGATTTGCTGATGAGGGTGACCTTAAATTTGGGCTTACAGGTGGAGGTAGTAAAGGAGTCCTCCCTTAGTCTGGTTGACATTCTGGCCATCAAAAGTAGCCCTGTCTCTCAATGAGGCCATCGTGGACCCTGTGAAAGCCTCTTTGCAAACCCCTGCATTTCTTTCCCCTATGTCAAAGAGAGCCAAGAGGAAATACTTCATTCTTGCCCAGGGTTATGAGTTCCTGTACACTCTTTCTCACCCAGTCTCTAGGATCTCTGGTGGTATCTGCTGCCAATGAAAGGGAAAGGCAGTGTCTGCATGGTGCAACACCTAAAGCAAAGGACTACAAAAAGTTGGACTTATTCAGTAGAAAAGTCTACTCTCCTGGGGGTCTGCAGCTCAGGATTGCTAACCAGCAGGTGCTCCTGCACAGATATGACTTAAACATGTGGGACTTCATGTTGAAGTTCAGAGACTTGCTGCTGCAAGAGGCCAGGCTGGAGTACTTCTTGCTGGTAGGTGAGGGGAAATGGATAACAAGGGCTTTCCCGCAAGCTGCCTTGGATGCAGCAGATTCAGCAGTCAGGTCCAGGCTTCCACGGTAGCCAAGCATAGGAGTTTATGGCTACAATCCTCCGGCCTCCTGAAGAAGGGTCCAGCAAACCCTGCAGGACCTTCCCTTCGAGAGAGCTTAGCTCTTTTCGGAGCAGACCGACGTGAAGCTTCATGGACTGAAGGACACCAGGGTGACCCTTATGTCTCTGGGATTGTATATCCTAGCAACTTCAAGGAAGCACTACAGACCTCAGCAGTCCTCCTGGTACTCCGCCCCACCGGCCCATCAAGACCCACAGAGGAAAAGGAGCAGGGGCTTTAGGAATAGACCACCACCCCCTTCTACCTCAGAGTCAATGTCTGTCCCATCCAAACACCCGGAGACTCCAAAAAGACCTTTTGATGGGATGCTCGAGGATGTTGTACCAGGTTCCATGTTTCTGGATCCCGTTTTCCCTTTATTTGCAGACTGCCTATCCCACTTCATCTGTGCTTACTCTCTCGTATCACAACAGACCATTGGGTACTGAACATGGTGGAAATGGGATATATTCTCCAATTCATTTCTACCCCTCCTTCACACCCTCCCTCCCTGTTCCCTCTTCAGGGACCCCTCTCAAGAGCAACTTCTGGCCAAGGAGGTTCAATCTCTTCTTCAGGTGGGAGCTGTGAAAGAGGGTCCACAAAATCTAATGGAGAAGAGGTTCTACTCCTATTATTTCCTAATCTTGAAAACTATGGGCGGTCTCAGACCTATTCTAGACCTGCGCCAGTTTAACAGCTATCTCAAGAAATTAAAGCGCTTCATAGTCTCCCTGGCTTCTATTATTCCCTCCCTGGATCCCGGGGATTGGTATGCTGCCCTCGATTTAAGAGACACTTACTTCCATATATTAATCTTCCAAGGCCACAGAAGGTTCTTAACATTCATCATGAACCACATGCACTACCAATTCGCGGTACTCCCATTCAGCCTGTCAGCAGCTCCGCAGGTGTTTACAAAATGCATGGGGGTAATGGCACCCTTCCTGAGGAGGTGAGGGGTGCAAGTCTACCCGTACCTGGATGACTGGCTAGTCAGAGGCCGGTCTAGGGCTCAGGTAAAGTCCAGCATCCTCCTCATCTAGTCGACATTTCAGGCCCTGGGCTTGCTAATAAATGTACAGAAGTCTACCTTCACTCCAGTACAGAGGATAGAGTTTATTGGAGCGGTGCTCGATTCTACCCAGGCCAGACTTTCCTCCCAGAAAGTCAGTTTCAGACAATCATGTCCCTGATAGTATACCTCAAGGGCCACCCAATTACAACAGCCCAGGACTGTCTGATGCTTTTGGGCCACATGGATTTATGTACGTATGTAGTGCAGCACACAAGAGTACACCACAGACCCCTTCAGACACGACTGGCCTCGGTGTGCTCGCCAAACCACCACCATCTGGACTCTGAACTCACAGTACCTTCCCCGGTCCTCACCTTCCTCAACTGGTGGCTGGACCCGCTGGCGGTTTGTGTGGGCATTCCCTTTTCAGGGCCCCAACCATTGATATCCTTGCTCTCAGATGCATCAGTGCTAGGCTGGGGAGCTCACCTGGGTCTCCTCTCAGAGGGGTAGCCGTGTTAGTCTGAATCTGTAAAAAGCAACAGAGGGTCCTACCCAAGATCCACAAACCTGGAAATCCTGGACGCCTCATCATCTCGGGCATTGGCACTCTCACTGAAGGACTGTCTAGATATGTGGACTCCCTACTCAGACCCTACGCCACCAGCACTCCCAGCTATCTCCGTGACACCACAGATTTCCTGAGAAAACTACAATGCATTGGTGACCTCCCAGAAAACACCATCCTAGCCACCATGGATGTAGAGGCTCTCTACACAAACATCCCACACACAGATGGAATACAAGCTGTCAGGAACAGTATCCCTGATGATGACACAGCACAACTTATTGCCGAGCTCTGTGACTTTATCCTCACGCACAATTATTTCAAATTTGGTGACTATATACCTCCAGACCAGTGGCACCGCTATGGGCACCCGCATGGCCCCACAATATGCCAACATTTTTATGGCCGACCTGGAACAACGCTTCCTCAGCTCTCGTCCACTCACGCCCCTTCTCTACCTACGCTACATTGATGACATCTTCATCATCTGGACCCATGGGAAGGAGACCCTGGAAGAATTCCACCATGATTTCAACAGCTTCCACCCCACCATCAACCTCAGCCTGGACCAATCTACACGGGAGGTCCACTTCCTAGACACCACCGTACAAATAAGTGATGGCCACGTTAACACCACCCTATACCGAAAACCCACCGACCGCTACGCCTACCTTCATGCCTCCAGCTTCCACCCCGGACACACCACACGATCCATTGTCTACAGCCAAGCACTGAGGTACAATCGCATCTGCTCCAACCCCTCAGACAGAGACCAACACCTACAAGATCTTCACCAAGCATTCTCAAAACTACGATACCCACACAAGGAAATAAAGAAACAAATCAACAGAGCCAGACGTGTACCCAGAAGCCTCCTGCTACAAGACAGGCCCAAAAAAGAAACCAACAGAACTCCACTGGCCATCACCTACAGTCCTCAGCTTAAACCTCTCCAACGCATCATCAGTGATCTACAACCGATCCTGGACAATGATCCCTCACTTTCACAGACCTTGGGAGGCAGGCCAGTCCTCGCCCACAGACAACCCGCCAACCTTAAGCATATTCTCACCAGCAACCACGCACCGCACCATAACAACTCTAACTCAGGAACCAACCCATGCAACAAACCTCGATGCCAACTCTGCCCACATATCTACACCAGCAACACCATCACAGGACCTAACCAGATCAGCTACAACATCACCGGCTCATTCACCTGCACGTCCACCAATGTTATATATGCCATCATGTGCCAGCAATGCCCCTCTGCTATGTACATTGGCCAAACTGGACAGTCACTACGCAAGAGGATAAATGGACACAAGTCAGATATCAGGAATGGCAATATACAAAAACCTGTAGGAGAACACTTCAACCTCCCTGGCCACACAATAGCAGATGTAAAGGTAGCCATCTTACAGCAAAAAAACTTCAGGACCAGACTCCAAAGAGAAACTGCTGAGCTCCAGTTCATTTGCAAATTTGACACCATCAGATCAGGATTAAACAAAGACTGTGAATGGCTATCCAACTACAGAAGCAGTTTCTCCTCCCTTGGTGTTCACACCTCAACTGCTAGCAGAGCACCTCACCCTCCCTGATTGAACTAACCTCGTTATCTCCATACTGATTTATACCTGCCTCTGGAGATTTCCATTACTTGCATCTGAAGAAGTGAGGTTCTTACCCACGAAAGCTTATGCTCCCAATACTTCTGTTAGTCTAAAGGTGCCACAGGACCCTCTGTTGCTTTTTACTGGGTCTCCTCAGGACTGAAGGCCTTTGGTCTCTGGAAGAGCTCTCACTAAAAAGTCAGAGAGCTCAGCGCAGTTCACCTGGCCGGTCAGACATTCCTGCCTCACATTATGGGCAAGAGCTTGTTGGTTCTTACGGACAACACTGCAGCCATGTTCTATCTCAACAGGTAGGGAGGAACTTGCTCTCCCCCTCCCCACCCCCATGTCGAGAAGCAGTTCAGCTATGTGAGTGCTGCATAGCTCACTCAATCCACCTCGAGGCTTCTCACCTTTCAGGAGTGCAGAACGAGTGGGCAGATCACCTCAGCAGGTCTTTCTCCAGTCATATAAGTGGTCCCTTCTCCTGGACATCGCAAGAGAAATTTTCCAGCAGTCGGGGACTCCCTGGGTAGACCTTTTGCAACCAGGCACAACAGGAAGTGTCACCAGTTCTGCTCCCTGTGAGGTCTCAGCCTGGGATTGCTCACAGATGCCTTCCTACTCCTGTGGACAAGTCACCTGTATTACGCTTTCCCTACTATCCCATTCATGCACAAGGGTCTGCTCAAGATCAACTGGGACTGGGCATGGGTCATTCTAATAACTCCAGCTTGGCCACGTCAGCATTGGTTCGCCACACTGCTAGGTCTCTCCATGGTGGCTATGATCCCGCTCTCGCTACATCTGGACCTGATCTCTCTGCATCATGGTCGTCTGCTCCACGTGAACCTCAGCTCTCTCCACCCAACAGCCTGGAATAAATGCCATGGCTAAATCCCAGAAAGCTGGCTTGCTCGGAGCAGGTTTGTTAGGTCCTGTTGTTACCGTGATTCTAAAAACCAAAAGCTCTTGGTAACTATTACTCTTGATGGGGCACTGGCAGGAAATAAATCACTGAAGAGACAGCCGTCCGACCGATAGGTGGCTGGCGCAAATAGTATAATACAAGAGTTCATAGAATCATAGAATATCAGGGTTGGAAGGGACCTCAGGAGGTCATCTAGTCCAACCCCCTGCTCAAAGCAGGACCAATCCCCAGACAGATTTTTACCCCCCGTTCCCTAAATGGCTCCCTCAAGGATCGAGCTCATAACCCTGGGTTTAGCAGGCCAATGCTCAAACCACTGAGCTATCCCTCCCCCCGAGTTCTTTCACTTAAAGCTGCGCTTTATTTTAGTCTCAAGCACTTAGACACCCCAAAAATCAATAGTTACTGAAGTCTGGATGGCTCTTTGAGTGGTACAATTACAGCTGTCCAATTAGTCAGTTTTTCAGCTGCTGTTGGGGATCCTAAGCTGTGTCCATGAAGTGTCCCTGAAGAGTCCATCTACCCCATACTTTCTCTGCTTACTTATTTGTGTTAGTGTAACAATAACATGTCAATAAAAAAATCTTGTTAAGCAAACAATTTCAAAGTTTAAGCAAGAGGTTTCCTCAAACCATTAATTAGACAGATGTGTATTTGCAAAATCTGCATGTCTTGAGGGTCCTGACAAACACATCCCAAAGGGCAGATATAGATAAGTTTCCTGTTTTTCTAAAACATATACCTCAGCAATTTCAACAGAGATCTTATCAGAAAGGACACAGGGCCCCCTTCCCCTCCTGGCTTCTTGCTAGATATGCTAAAGCCGTTGCAGAAGCCTGCTAAGACCTACTGATTTAGCTGCTTTTGGCAATAAGCATGACAATCGATATTCCAGTTATTGATAGTGGTCCAGGCATTTTGCTCGTCCGCTAAAATCTCCCCATACACTAGTAGGTAGCAGGAAGCCATCCATCAGTGCTACTTACCTCTCAAAGTGGAAGCAGTTCTCCATCTGGTCTTCCCAACACGCGCGGTCGTCACTTCAGGACATTCTTGTTACACCTGAAACAGGAAGGTTTAGCGATCTCCTCAATCAAGGTTCACCTTGCAGTAATATCTGTTTTCTCAAGGGTCTAGAAAGACTATATTCCCAAGTGCGAGAACCTGTCCCTCCATGGGACCTAAACCCAATCTTATCAGAACTTATGGGTCTCCTATTTGAACCGTTGGCAACATGACCCTTGTTATACCTTTCATGGAAGGTGGCTTTCTTAGTGGCCATTACTTCTGCTAGAATGGTCTCAGAGATCCGTGCCCTCACATCGGAACCTCCGTACACAGTCTTCTTTAAGGACAAGGTACAGCTACATCCTCACCCAAGCTTCCTCCCAAAGGTGGTTTCCCAGTTTCATAGCAATCAGGCAAGCTTCCTACCCGTTTTCTATCTGAAACCACATGCAAATAGAGAATAACAGCAGCTTCACTCATTGGATGCTAAACATGCTCTAGCATTCTACATAGAAAGTACCAAACCATTCCGTAAATCCACCCAATTGTTCATCGCAATAGCTGACAGGATGAGGTCTTCCCATCTCTGTTCAGAAAATTTAGTCTTGGATCACGTCGTGCATTTTCACATGTTACGAGCAGATGATGTTCTGCCACCAGCTATCCTGATTGCCCACTCCACAAGAAAACAAGCATCATCAATGGCATTCTTAGTTCACATCCCTATTCAGGACATTTGCAGAGCAGCAACTTGGTCATCAGTGCATATGTTCTCTGCTCAGTATGCCAACAGTCTAGGGACGATGCCAGAATCGGTTGAGCTGTTTTGCAGTAAGCATGTCCATGAACTCCAATCCCACTGTGACGATGTGGTTCCAGATTATAGCAATAACGTCACACCCACCTTCTATGCAACTGCTTGGGAGTCACCTACAATGGAATGGACATGTGCAAGCACTCGAAGAAAAAACGGTTACTAACCTTTCTGTAACTGTTGTTCTTTGAGATGTGTTGCACATGTCCATTCCACGACCCACCCCCCTCTATGTCGGAGCTGTCCGGAAAGAAGAAACTGGGGGAACGGGGTCACTGGGCCCTTTATACGGGCACTATGAGCATGCAGCACCAGAGGGCGCCCAAGCTGCCCCGATGGGTATCATCGAGGGAAAAATTTCCATCGACTGTGCTTGGGGCACGCGCACACCTACAGTGGAGTGGATATGTGCAATACATCTCGAAAAACAACAGTTACGGAAAGGTTAGTAACTTTTTTTTTTTTTCTTTTTTTACTCTTTCTGGTACCTTTTCTGAGATTGAGGCTAGGGGCAGATCCTCAGCTGCATCTTCTGTAAAAGAAGAGTATGCTATATTATGTTTAAACTCTTCAAAATTCTCTGTTTTGATCAGCTGACCACTCCAACTCTTGAGTTATGCATTAAGGGAATTTGAACGGATTAAAAATATAGAGATTACTTTTCTGTGGCAAAAATGAAATAATAGCAGGTGGAAAACCGTCTTTGGGAAATTTGGTCACAGATTCCAGTGAGAATTGAACTGCAGGTGACAGTGTCTCTCATTTTGGAGAAGGGTCCTATCTTGCCTCCGGTGGTGATAGCCACACCATGTTTGCTGTAAGAATAATTTAGAAATACGTAGGTTTTGTGTGTGCATGAAGTTAATGAAGTTGGGAATTGAATTTAAGTTTAAATACAAGATGTTCTGCGACCGAAACTCTAGTAGACCAAGAAGTCAACTTATCCTGGTGTTTACTACACTGGAAAAATCATACTGATGAAGTATATAGGGAAAATGTGAACTAGTATATTCATTCGTTTGGATGCATTGATTTTAGGCTTCCTGTTATCATAAATTTGAGTCCTGATTGAACTGAAGTATTCAAAATTACTTGAGTGTGGAGTAGAAATCATTCTCAGCACTTTTTAAGTTACTGAAAGATTATGTTAGCAGTTCTTAGGGAAAGTAGTTGGTATATAATGTGCTTTTCAAAAACTGAATAAGGGAACATCACAATTCTTTTTGTTACTCATTTTATTATCACTGAAATAATGGTTCAATGACAGCTACTGAAGAATTGAGTGCCTTCCTTCTCTTAAAAAAAAAAAAAAATCAGGGGAGAAATAAATACCAACTTACAGAATGGGAGGACCTATAATTTATGTGAGGTGTTGACATTTATGCTTATGTCCTTTCAAAAAGAAATCCCAAGTGGGGGTTTTACAGACAGTTCTCATTTATTTAAATATCGTTTTTGTACCATCTATTAGGACATACAGGTAGAAAATGTCCTCCTTTATTCAATATTTTTCTATTCTTCATGTCATTTCCACAAGACAAACCATTTGGAATTCTTTGTCAATTTCAAGAATTTTTACCACAATTTTGACAGAGGACCAAAGCTGTTCTATTTTTTTTTTAGTATGCTTTTTTTGCCTGTATTAGTGTACTTAGGGTGGTTCAGAAGGGTGTGTGTGTACGTGTACACATACGTATGTATATACTATATATATAAAACCTGTGCTACCATGAAAAATCATTCAGTCTCTTACTCCGGACAAACTAAATTTAGACTGACAAGAGCCCTTTATCTAATTGCATAGTTATATTATATCATTGATTTTTAAGCAGAGTTTCTCATTGGTCACAGTGGGGAGATCTACTTAAAAACTGATGGTATGATTTTGGGCTTTGAGAAAGTCCCTGTGGGTAGGCAAATCAGTCTGGAAACGCTCAGTACAGACTGATGAAGAAACACTCATTTATATTTTAAATTGTAGTTATAAAAATGTAACTAGACGGCTTCACTGTATATGTTTTAATTGAAATTAGAATAAGTAATAAGAATAAATAAATGATTATTCCTACAGTGGACTGTTTTAAAAGCATAGAGTACCTCTCACAAGTTGCTTGTCTTTGAATTACAGACGCATGCCAAGTCTACTGGAGTATTTAAGTTACAACTGTAATTTCATGGGTATCCTGGCAGGCCCGTTATGCTCTTATAAAGACTATATTACTTTCATTGAAGGCAGATCATACCAACTGACACAGTCTGAAGCAAATGGGAAAGAAGATGTAAAATATGAACAAACAGATCCCTCACCAAATGTAAGAACTATGATTTTTTGCAGTGCTGCTATATCTCTCTCTCTATATATATATAGTCATTGCATGAAAAGCTTGGTTTGCATTATTCATTTACAGGCATAACTTCTCAGATATATCTGGAGTTTATTCAGTGGTACAGTTCTTTGTTTAAAAAAAAAAAAAAAGCCTTTTTCCTGAAAGGTAGGTGTTCTGCATAGATTCCCACTGTTGGGTCTTCTGAACAAAAGTAAATAATCTTGGAGCTGCCTAATAAGCTTATATGGTAAAATACCACCTTCAGATGAAGCAGTTCATGTGCACTTCCTTACAAGCATATTTGTCTGCATGAACTGCTTCTGAAAATGATCTGGAAATAATGGGAAAAACCGCATGCATTTTGTCCATGGAAATTGAATGGGAGATTTATAAGCTACACCTCTACCCCGATAAAATGCTGTCCTTGGGAGCCAAAAAATCTTACCGCATTATAGGTGAAACCGCGTTATATTGAACTTGCTTTGATCCGCCGGAGTGCGCAGCCCCACCCCCCCGGAGCACTGCTTTACCGCGTTATATCCAAATTTGTGTTATATCGGGTCGCCTTATATCGGGGTAGAGGTGTACTTCAAAGTCTCTTAAACTTTTTTGTTAGCTTCTTTCTGTATTTCAGGCTAAAACTGCACATTTACATGTAACAAGCCCCTCTAATCAGGTCTTTCTTAGGGGAGAGAGAGCTTTAACATGGTTATAGGAACTTTTTCAGTCTTAATTTTTTTTCATTTCTTTATTCATATGAAGGACAAGTAAACAGATTGTTTGTTGTACAGACACAATACCAATGACATACTTGTATCATTATCATACCACACTGCACCCAGAATCCATGCATATTAGGGTTTTTTTATTTGCTCCCTTATCAGAGTGGGGGTCCAGGCACATATGGCTGAAAGGCCTGTTGATCATCTGTTGCAAACGATGCACATATGATTTGAATTAAGACCAATGACTACTGACATTTTGTATATTACCCTTTTTTAAAACTGATCAGTTTTACATTAAGGATGCGGAACATATGTTTCCATCATCCTGCACATTAATTCGTCTGACTGTATATATGTACAAATATTTGAATTTTTGTCCAAGATACAGTTATCATCTCAAACAGAGAACACAAGGTTATTGTGAAAGAACTGGAGATCTCCAAATATATTGCTTCCCCAAATCCACCTCCAACTTACCTTTTCCCTGCTTAACTTTGAATCTTATTTCTGAGCAGGTAGTTGGAAAGTGAGGGTGAGGCCTATGTGCTATCCTGATGTAGATATGCTTGTGCATATGCCTCAAAGTGGTACTAAACTTTACCACATAATCTTGCTAGTAAGCTTGCTATCTGAAGGTCACAAGGCCAATATATGTGTGAATCTATAAAGGATTCTACCTTCAAAATACTCTAGCTACAGGTAAGCAATTTCCCTTAAATTGTGTTGCTCATACAGTGCTTGATTTTTTTTAATTTTATTTATTTATAATTTATGCTGCATTCGCTTTTTGACATTAAGATTAAGATAAACTGTCTGTGCTCCTGATACTTCATCTCCCAACTGGTGTTAGACAAATTTGGCTGCATTTTATAACACCGGTGAGTACTGCGTGCTTTTGAAAAAATTGTGGATTATCTATTTGTTTACTGCATTTGCTGTATCATTTACAACCTTGATTGTTTTGTTATGACTCTTGTTCCAATCCTGTTATCTTAATAAAATGATTATCTAAAGATATTTTCCTAGATTTTCATATTAATTTTACGTTTTAAAGAAAAACAAATCATTAGGTAACTCATCAAAATAAGAAACTTAATGAGGATCAGCAAATGTTAATATCTTAGATGAAAGAATCTTTCAGCTAAATTTACTATATGCTTCCTTTCTTGTCAAATTTTATTTCTATAACATCAAATATTCATGCCAGCCTCCTCCTGTACACTTGTGTTAAGTGCATGACATGAATCTAGTCTAGCATTTTACTGTGTTAATTGCATGTTAACTGAATCTAGTCAACATTTTAAAATGATTTATTTCATATCTCCCTCCTGTTATGCCTTTTTACAAGCTATAATTTGTTGGTGCTCAAAGTGGTGTCAACAGTCAGAGATTAATATCCATCTTTGTAAGTTTACTTTTATTATAGCTGTTAGCTATCCTTAAAATACAGGATTCCTGTGGAAAAAGTCTCCCTGCTTTTGGCTTCTTAGACTATTTTTAGATGTTGATGCTCTTGCTAATTGCCTGCAGTTGTTAACTAACTGATTGTATAGTAATCTCAAATGTAGTAAGCTTTATTATAGTTCATTAATTTACTGAACTAATTTTTGTGTGTGTATCACCCAAGAAGATTTAAAAATGAATCAATTTCAATAGAAGTGTAAAAGTTTGCCTGGAAGTTTTAATTGCTTAAGGCCTGATCCAAAACTCTATGACGTCAGCAAGAATCTTCCTATAGACATAAGTGGGCTTTGGATCAAGCCCTAGGTGCTGAAAGGATAACAAGATTGCCCAACAGAATTTTTTTGTCAGGTTTGGTGATCTCATTTTTCCAAATTCATAATGAAATAGAATTGTGAGATCCCGCTTGGTTGGTCTATAACTTAAAAGACAGTAGTCAGTCAGGGTATGTCTACACTACGAAATTAGGTCGAATTTATAGAAGCCGGTTTTATAGAAATCAGTTGTATACAGTCGATTGTGTGTGTCCCCACATAAAATGCTCTAAGTGCATTAAGTCGGCGGACCGCGTCCACAGTACCGAGGCTAGCGTCGACTTCCGGAGCGTTGCACTATGGGTAGCTATCCCACAGTTCCCGCAGTCTCCGCCGCCCATTGGAATTCTGGGTTGAGATCCCAATGCCTGAATGATGCAAAACAGTGTCGCGGGGGCAGGGCTGGCTCTGGCTTTTTTGCCGCCCCAGGCAAAAAAGCCTCCGCCCCCCCGCCCCTGCAGCGGGGGGGGGGGGAGGGCGGCCGGAGCCCCGGGGGGAGGGCGGCGAGCCCCGGCGGGGGCTCCGCTCTTCCCCCGGCGGCCGGGGTGAGGGCACCAGGGGGGAGGGCGGCCGGAGCCCTGGGAGGAGGGCGGCGAGCCCCGGCGGGGGCTCCGCTCTCCCCTCGGCGGCCGGGGTGAGGGCGCTGGGAGGGAGGGCGGTGAGCCCCAGCCGGGGCTCCGCTCTCCCCCCGGCGGCCAGAGTGCAGGGGGCAGGGCGGCGAGCCCCGGCCGGGGGAGGGTGCCGGGGGGGAGGGCGGCCAGAGCGCCGGGGGGAGGGCGGCAAGCCCGGCCGTGGCCCCGCTCTCCCCGGCGTCCGGAGCGCCGCCCCGCCCCCCTCCAGGTGCCGCCCCAAGCACAAGCTTGGTGGGCTGGTGCCTGGAGCCGGCCCTGCGCGGGGGGTTCTGGGTACATGTCGTCAGGCCCCTTCCCCTCCGTCAGAGCAACGGCAGACAATCGATTCGCGCCTTTTTACCTGGGTTACCTGTGCAGACAACATACCACGGCAAGCATGGAGCCCGCTCAGCTCAGCTCACCGTCACCATATGTCATCTGGGTGCCGGCAGACGTGGTACTGCATTGCTACACAGCAGCAGCTAATTGCCTTTTGGCAGTAGACGGTGCAGTATCACTGGTAGCCTTCATCGGCTATCTGGGTGCTGGCAGACGTGGGGCTGCATTGCTACACAGCAGCAGCCCCTTGCCTTTTGGCAGTAGATGGTGTATTACGACTGGTATCCGTCGTCGTCATACTGCAGTTCGATCAGATGATGGCTGAAACTCCGTATGTCCCCCAGTCATATTCTGCTGCCTTCCCAATGATGATGGCGGCTATCAGTCGTAGTACACTATTTTCTGCCAAGTGCCCAGTATTTTCTGCCAAGCACCCAGAAGATGCCGAGGGCTATCAGTCATGCTGCACCGTCGTCTGCCAGCTTAAGATGTAAAAAATAGATTTGTTCTGTATTCATTTGCTTCCCCCTCCCTCCGTGAAATCAACGGCCTGCTAAACCCAGGGTTTTGAGTTCAATCTTTGGGGGGGGCCATTCTGTGTGACAGTTGTTTGTGTTTCTCACTGATGCACAGCCACCTTTGTTGATTTTAATTCCCTGTACCTGTACGCCATGTCGTCACTCGCCCCTCCCTCCCTCCCTCCCTCCGTCAGACAATAGTTTCGCGCCTTTTTTCAGCCCAGACGCCATAGCACTGGGATCATGGAGCCAGCTCAGATCACCGCGGCAATTATGAGCACTATGAACACCACGCGCATTGTCCTGGAGTATATGCAGAGCCAGGACATGCCAAAGCAAAACCAGGACCAGCCGATGAGGCGATTGCAGCGCAGCGACGAGAGTGATGAGGAAATTGACATGGACATAGACCTCACAGAAGGTACAGGCCCCAGCAATGTGCAAATCATGGTGTTACTGGGGCAGGTTCATGCCGTGGAATGCCGATTCTGGGCCCGGGAAACAAGCACAGACTGGTGGGACCGCATCGTGTTGCAGGTGTGGGACGATTCCCAGTGGCTGCGAAACTTTCGCATGCGTAAGGGCACTTTCATGGAACTTTGTGACTTGCTTTCCCCTGCCCTGAAGCGCCAGAATACCAGGATGAGAGCAGCCCTCACAGTTGAGAAGCGAGTGGCGATAGCCCTGTGGAAGCTTGCAACGCCAGACAGCTACCGGTCAGTCGGGAATCAATTTGGAGTGGGCAAATCTACTGTGGGGGCTGCTGTAATCCAAGTTGCCAGGGCAATCAAAGACCTGGTGATATCAAGGGTGGTGACTCTGGGAAACGTGCAGGCCATAGTGGATGGCTTTGCTGCAATGGGATTCCCAAACTGTGGTGGGGCGATAGACGGAACCCATATCCCTATCTTGTCACCGGAGCACCAAGCCACCGAGTACATAAACCGCAAGGGGTACTTTTCAATCCTGCTGCAAGCCCTGGTGGATCACAAGGGACGTTTCACCAACATCAACGTGGGATGGCTGGGAAAGGTGCATGATGCTCGCGTCTTCAGGCACTCTGGTCTGTTTCGAAAGCTCGAGGAAGGGACTTTCTTCCCGGACCAGAAAATAACCGTTGGGGATGTTGAAATGCCTATCGTGATCCTTGGGGACCCAGCCTACCCCTTAATGCCATGGCTCATGAAGCCGTACACAGGCAGCCTGGACAGTAGTCAGGACCTGTTCAACTACAGGCTGAGCAAGTGCCGAATGGTGGTGGAATGTGCATTTGGACGTTTAAAAGCGCGCTGGCGCAGCTTACTGACTCGCTCAGACCTCAGCGAAAAGAATATTCCCATTGTTATTGCTGCTTGCTGTGCGCTCCACAATATCTGTGAGAGTAAGGGGGAGACATTTATGGCGGGGTGGGAGGTTGAGGCAAATCGCCTGGCCACTGATTACGCGCAGCCAGACACTAGGGCGGTTAGAAGAGCACAGCAGGGCGCGGTGCGCATCAGAGAAGCTTTGAAAACGAGTTTTGTGACTGGCCAGGCTACAGTGTGAAACTTCTGTTTGTTTCCCCTTGATGAACCCTCCGCCCCCCCCCACCCGGTTCACTCTACTTCCCTGTAAACCAACCACCCCACCCTCCCCTCCCCCCTTCGAGCACCTCTTGCAGAGGCAATAAAGTCATTGTTACTTCACATTCATGCATTCTTTATTAATTCATCACACAACTAGGGAGATAATTGCCAAGGTAGCCCGGGATGGGTGGGGGAGGAGGGAAGGAAAAGGACACACTGCAGTTTAAAACTTCAACTCTTATTGAAGGCCAGCCTTCTGATGCTCGGGCAATCATCTGGGGTGGAGTGACTGGGTGGCCGGAGGCCCCCCCACCGTGTTCTTGGGCGTCTGGGTGAGGAGGCTATGGAACTTGGGGAGGAGGGCTGTTGGTTACACAGGGGCTGTAGCGGCGGTCTCTGCTCCTGCTGCCTTTCCTGCAGCTCAACCATACTCTGGAGCATATCAGTTTGATGCTCCAGCAGCCGGAGCATCGACTCTTGCCTTCTGTCTACAAGCTGACGCCACCTATCATCTTCAGCCCGCCACTTGCTCTGTTCATCCCGCGATTCAGCCCGCCACCTCTCCTCTCATTCATATTGTGCTTTTCTGTAGTCTGACATTGACTGCCTCCATGCATTCTGCTGTGCTCTGTCAGCGTGGGAGGACATCTGGAGCTCCGAGAACATATCATCCCGAGTCCGCCGTTTTCTCCTTCTAATCTTCGCTAGCCTCTGTGAAGGAGAAACATTTGCAGCTGGTGGAGGAGAAGGGAGAGGTGGTTAAAAAAGACACATTTTAGAGAACAATGGGTACACTCTTTCACGTTAAATTTTGCTGTTCACATTGCACAGCACATGTGCTTTTGTTACAAGGTCGCATTTTTCCTCTTATATTGAGGGCCTGCCGGTTTGGTGTGAGAGATCACTCACGCAGTGCCAGGCAACAGATTTCGGCTTGCAGGCAGCCATGGTAAGCCACAGTCTTTTGGCTTTTTTAACCTTCTTAACATGTGGGAATGGTTTCAAACAGTAGTGCCCTCATTTCCCATACCAAGCACCCCTTGGGTTGGCCATTTAAAATGGGTTTGCAATGTAAAAGGCGGGGCTGCGGTTTCAGGGTTAACATGCAGCACAAACCCAACTACCCCCCCCACACCCAATTCTCTGGGATGATCACTTCACCCCTCCCCCCTACCGTGTGGCTAACAGCGGGGAACATTTCTGTTCAGCCGAGCAGGAACGGGCACCTCTGAATGTCCCCTTAATAAAATCACCCCATTTCAACCAGGTGACCGTGAATGATATCACTCTCCTGAGGATAACAAAGAGAGATAAGGAATGGATGTTGTCTGCATGCCAGCAAACATCGGGACCATACGCTGCCATGCTTTGTTATGCAATGATTCCAGACTACGTGCTACTGGCCTGGCGTGGTAAAGTGTCCTACCATGGCGGACGGGATAAGGCAGCCCTCCCCAGAAACCTTTTGCAAAGGCTTTGGGAGTACATGAAGGAGAGCTTTCTGGAGATGTCCCTGGAGGATTTCCGCTCCATCCCCATACACGTTAACAGACTTTTCCAGTAGCTGTACTGGCCGCGATTGCCAGGGCAAATTAATCATTAAACACGCTTGCTTTTAAACCAGGTGTAATATTTACAAAGGTACACTCACCAGAGGTCCCCTGTGTGCCCTCAGGGTCTGGGAGCACGCCTTGGGTGAGTTCGGGGGTTACTGGTTACAGGTCCAGGGTGATAAACATATCCTGGCTGATGGGGAAACCGGTTTCTCCGTTTCCTTGCTGCTGTGAGCTATCTACATTATCTTCATCCTCATCTTCCTCGTACCCCGAACCCGCTTCCCTGTTGCGTGTTTCTCCATTGACGGAGTCATAGCACACGGTTGGGGTAGTGGTGGCTGCACCCCCTAGGATCGCATGCAGCTCCGCGTAGAAGCGGCATGTTTGCGGCTCTGCCCCGGACCTTCCGTTTGCCTCTCTGGCTTTGTGGTAGGCTTGCCTTAGCTCCTTAATTTTCACCTGGCACTGCTGTGCATCCCTGTTATGGCCTCTGTCCTTCATGGCCTTTGAGACCTTTTCTAATATTTTGCCATTTCGTTTACTGCTACGGAGTTCAGCTAGCACTGATTCATCTCCCCATATGGCGAGCAGATCCCGTACCTCCCGTTCGGTCCACGATGGAGCTCTTTTGCGATCCTGGGACTCCATCATGCTTACCTGTGCTGATGAGCTCTGCGTGGTCACCTGTGCTCTCCTCGCTGGGCAAACAGGAAATGAAATTCAAAAGTTCGCGGGGCTTTTCCTGTCTACCTGGTCAGTGCATCTGAGTTGAGAGTGCTGTCCAGAGCGGTCATAATGAAGCACTGTGGGATAGCTCCCGGAGGCCAATAACGTCGAATTCCGTCCACACTACCCCAATTCCGACCCGCAAAGGCCGATTTTAGTGCTAATCCCCTCGTCGGAGGTGGAGTAAAGAAACCGGTTTAAAGGGCCCTTTAAGTCGAAAAAAAGGGCTTCGTCGTGTGAACGTGTCCAGGCTTAATTCGAATTAACGCTGCTAAATTAGATCTAAACTCGTAGTGTAGACCAGGCCTCAGTTACTGGAGCAGTAAAAATCATAGCAAACTGAAACTTTGTGGAGATCAGGGCCAAGGACTACAAAATTGTATTCATTGACTTGAATGACTGAACATTTTTCAAGTATGATATTGATACTTGCGTAATGTTTTGTCACCATGAAACTATGGCAGTGTCTGACCAGTGAAATATGGTCTCTTAAACTGCTTTGTGTTTAGATAACGAATAGATCAGATCAATGTTTTTAGAGAAGGGTATTTCTGGTTTATGCTGAAAAAAGCAGCTTTCCTGTTATATAGAGACTTTTTAAAGTAGAAGGTTTGACCAACATTTGTAAATGGTAAAAGCTAATAGCAACATCTCATCAGCCGTCCTCTAAATCGGAATTGTTACTTTTAGAAAGGATTTTACTTGTTATATGCTTTGACAGACTACCTTGAAAACATGAACTGGTTATTCTGATACTCTTACGTGAATTCACATTTTTCAAAACCACACTTACATAGGAAATAGAGTTGCAGCTTTTGTGATCTTGGGTGAGGGTCAATATTCTTCTCTCACAAACTAATTCAAAATCTATATGCTATGTGTTAACCTCAGATTCTGTTAGAGGCAGGGACTGTCTTCTCCTGTGTTTGTAAAGTGCTAGAATAATGGGTCACTGAACCTGACTGGGGATCTCTGGGGTTTACTGTCATACAAGTAATACATAAGAACAATAGCGAAACAGTATTATGAACTTAAAAATCAACATAATGAGCAAAACCATAATAAAATTATGACAAGTTGTCATCTTCTTACCTAGACATTTATCCTAAAACATACAGTGTAAATATAATAATAAAATATTTAAACAGAATAATTTTTGGACACATTATTTTCTCACAATTGTAGATCAAAACCACCAGCTTCATAGTTTTATGGTTTGGATTTTAAGAAGTGAACTAAATTTCAGCAAAACTCCCAATGTTATCTACATTTCACATTAGACAGCATCCACTACCTAGCAGTCACTTGTGCTCATTTGTACTCAATTTGTGTGAGTACAAATGCCTTGGATTTGCACCCATGTATTTGCACTGACTGTGTGCATGTGCAAATAAATGGTTTGTGTGTATAGATTAGGTATTTGTTTATGTAAATTACACATGTACTAACATGTGTGAATAATTGTGAGTAACTTGTGGAAATTCAGCCCTTTGTTTACATCCCCAGAGAACAAGGGATTAATGCCGTTCAGCCTTTCCCTTCCCTTGAACAGGAACTCAGGGGAAGGACTAGAAGAGTGGCTGAATAGGAGACAAAGGGAAGAATACTTTTGGGAAATTAAGGCTCCTCACCGAGAAGTCTCAGGATGGAGTTGAACATTAAAAAGGTTTTTTTTCTGCTTACTTTCTGATAATTATTTTACTTTCTTGATAAACACCAACCCTTGAGGAAGAAACCTTGCTGACTCCAACTGCTGAATTATCCAAGCTTTTCTGCTGAATTAGCCAAGCAGTTTATTTAATTCTGTTGAATCATTCGGTTATCTTGCTCTAAAACCTTTTTTGAGACAATTCTCTCACAGAGTTCTGTGATATGTAAAAGTCACTAACCACACCCCCTCAATGCTCTCTCTGCTTACCATCTCCCTCACAACCAGAAAGCGCAAGAGCTCATGTGAACCACTATTAATGTTTATGCAGATATGCCAGTATCTTCAGTAATCTAATCTTAAATCTTTGACAACATGAAGGATTTAAGAGTCACTTAGAGGAAAGGGGTCACATGGCAGTTTTGTAGGTTTGGGTACTTAACATTTTTTTAAGGATTATAAATTTGAAATATTGAAAGTCTGAAGTATTTAACCAGTATTCTTGGCCTCTGTTCTACATAGGTTTTTATACCACCTTCATCACCATGGTATCTGAGCTTGCCTTCCAGTCGCGCATTAAGCAACATGACTAATATCTGACATGTTTGTTCTTTCATCCTCTCCCCAGAAGGAGGTGTGTGTGCAGTGGAATGTATTGTTTTGGTAGGGTTATTATTTTATAAACATACCTGTTGCTGTGTGTTTTTGTTAAAGAAAGCAAGGTGGCTTGCAGTTGGAATGAAAGGTAGTGAGGTTTGTGAAGTTCCTTAGTTCCTGGGGGAGTTCATAACACAGTCTTGGACATCCTGGAGAAGGTTTTGTCTCCCACGTAGACAAGCTTTACTTTTATTGTTGAAAGTTCCATCGCTCCACAGGAGCAAAGTTGTCAACCATGGTCTTTGACCTGGTAGTTGTGGCCTTTTAGGTATCCTGGACCCAAGCCATGGAGCATTTTGAAGATAAGGACAGAGACCTTGAAATTGATTCTAAAGTCTATGGGAAGCCAGTGTAGAGAGCGGAAGACAGATATGATTTGTTCACAAATATTTGAGTAGCCTGTTTTGCACTGCAACATTTTGTAGTTGTTGGAGTTTTCTGAGTGCTGGCGGTTTCAGGCCCAAGTATGTAGCACAGCTGTAGGCCAGCCAAAAAGTGAAGAAGGCATGAATAACAGAGGCTAAGTCATTCTTCACCAGGATGGGAAGGAGACTTCTAGCCAACCAGTGCTTAGAGTCAGTGAGGAGTCCAAGAGTACTCCTAGACTACAGACCTAATTGACCAATGGTGGATGTGAACATTCTGCCAAAGGAGACTGCATCATGGCTGAAAATTATTCAAAATACTTTCCTTTCTGCCCACCATCACCTCAGCTTTGCTTCAGCCAGCTATTCATTCATGAGCTGGTCTCATCCAAGCACTGGCCATCTTGGTTGTAGTGGTGTAATCACATGTGGTGAAGGGAAGGTAGAGCGGTGTGTCAACTGCATATTGGTGACACTTGAGTCCATGTTGTCTGACCAGTTCACCTAGTGGTTGCATGTAGATGCTGGAAAGGACCAGAGAGAGAATTGATCCTTGTAGAACTCTACAGATGCGGGGGTCTAGTAATGGAGGTGCAGTTTCCTGTCACTACTTGTTGGATATGCCCATCTAGGAAGAACCCAAATAATTTTAGTGCATCACCTTGGATCCCTGCCACCTCTGAGATGATACAGCCATATCTCATGGTCAAAAATGTGAAGCACTGCTTCTGTCTGTTGACAGGAGGAGATATCCATCAGTGCCACCAAAGCAATTTCATTTCCATGTCCTGGCCTGAATCCAGAATGAATAATGTCTAGAATGTTAGCTTCAGTTATATGTGCTTGTAGTTAGCCTTTTGCTAGCTATGAGCTTGTAAATAATCAGAAGGCTTGACACTGGTTGGGAATTGGCTAGGACTGAAGTATCCATGATGGGTTTCTTCAGTGTTGGTCAGATTTCTGCTTGTTTGAAAGAGGAAGGGAAGATTCCTTCTCTGAGTCACGCACTGACCTCATGGCGGAGGAGACTTTAAGGAGGGATTTGAAGGTGGACAATCAAGTGGCTTTGCAGATGTTTACAGGGAGCTCATCCCATGTATTAGGAGCAGCATAGGAAGGAGCATGAAAGTACTTGTTTTGAAAATGTAGTAAATGGGTGAAGGCCAGCTGGCAAGAACAGAAGTAGCAGTCAGCATCTCAGTAGTGTATAAGATATGATTAGGTAGGGATAGTCCATGAAGGACCTTAAAAGCAAAGATTAGAAGTGAATTTAATATGCTAAAGGGTGGACAACACAGAGAGGGTGATGTGGTCAAAACAACAAGCCAGGAAAATATTTGCAGCAGCATTTTGAATGGATATATGTGGAACAAAATGGGATGTGTCAAAGCCAGAGAGTAGGATGCAGTAGTTAAGATGAGTGCTTGGGAGAAGAGACCTAGTTGTGGTCAGAAAGGAAAAGCTGGATCTTAGAGATATTATGTAAGATATACAGAATTCATACATGACCCGGATATGAGGCTCTAGAAGAGACCAAAATGATTAGAATGCCCAGATTACATGCCTGAGTGACAGGCAGGGTTGAGGTGATGTCCATGGGGTCTGAGAATGGAGGGAGTGGTGACTATTTTGGAGTGGGAGGAAAGTTTAAGAGCTCTATTCTGTTCACATTGAACGTAACAATGACATGCACAAGGAAATCTCAGAAAGAGAGATTTTAGGGTATGTCTACACTGCCCACATTACAGCGCGGCTGTGGCAGTGCTGCTATGGCAGCGCTGTGACGTGGGCAATTTAGACACGCTTTATCGCATGGGGGAGCGCTCTCCCGGCAATAAAAAATAACCACCCTGAACGAGTGGTGGTAGCTTTATCACCGGGAGTGTGGCTTCCGGCGATAAAGCACTGTCTATACACACCCCTGAATGACAAAAGTTTTAGCACTGAAAGTGGCAGTGTAGAGACAGCCTTAGGGTATGTCTACTCTACGAGAGTAGTTCAATTTTACTTAAATCAAATTAGTGGAACCGATATTACAAAGTCGAATGTGTGTATCCACACTAAGAACAGTAATTCGACTTTGTGAGTCCACACTAACGGGGCAAGCGTCGACATTGGAAGCGGTGCACTGTGGGCAGCTATCCCACAGTTCCCGCAGTCCCCGCTGCCCATTGGAATTCTGGGTCGAGCCCCGAATGCCTGCTGGGGCAAAAAATGTGTCGAGGGTGGTTTTGGGTAACTGTCGTCATTCAACCGTCACTCCCGCCCTCCCTCCCTGAAAGCGCCGGCGGGCAATCAGTTCGCGCACTTTTCTGGTGAGTGACAGCGCGGATGCCACAGCACTGCGAGCACGGAGCCTGCTGCGACCATCGCTGCAGTTATGGCCGTTGTCAACACCTCGCACCTTATCATCCACCTTTTTCAGAGGCAGATGCTGAGAAATCGGGCGAGGAGGCTACGGCAGCGCGGTGAGGACATTAAGTCTGAGAGTGGCACAGACCTCTCGCAAAGCACGGGACCCCGCGCCATGGACATCATGGTGGCAATGGGTCATGTTGATGCTGTGGAACGGCGATTCTGGGCCTGGGAAACAAGCACTGACTGGTGGGACCGCATAGTGCTGCAGGTCTGGGATGAATCACAGTGGCTGCGAAACTTTCGCATGCGTAAGGGAACTTTCCTTGAACTTTGTGAGTTGCTGTCCCCTGCCCTGAAGCGCAAGGACACCCGGATGCGAGCAGCCCTGACTGTCCAGAAGCGAGTGGCCATAGCCCTCTGGAAGCTTGCAACGCCAGACAGCTACCGGTCAGTCGCAAACCACTTTGGCGTGGGCAAATCTACCGTGGAGGTTGCTGTGATGCAAGTAGCCAACGCAATCGTTGAGCTACTGCTCTCAAAGGTAGTGACCCTGGGAAACATGCAGGTCATCATAGATAGCTTCGCCGCGATGGGATTCCCAAACTGCGGTAGGGCTATAGATGGAACTCACATCCCTATCCTGGGACCGGAGCACCAGGCCAGCCAGTACATTAACAGAAAGGGCTACTTTTCAATGGTGCTGCAAGCACTGGTGGACTATAGGGGACGTTTTACCAACATCAAAATAGAAGTAAAAAGGTTATTTTACTTTTTAATTTAGTTCTGGTGCAACCATTGCTGTAAATACTGCGTTCAGTTTGGCTAGCTTCTGCTTCCAGCCATTGGATCGTATTATACCTTTTCTGCTAGACTAAAGAGCCTGTTATCGAATATTTGTTCCCCTGTAGGTACTTATAGACTGTGTGATCAAGTCATCCCTTAACCTTCGTTCTATTTAGCCTAACAACAGGAACTCCTTTAGTCTTTTACTGTTAGTCATGTTTTCTAATCTTTTAATCATTTTCATGGCTCTTCTCTCAACCCTCCCCAATTTATCAACGTATTTTTCAAATTGTGGACACTAAAACTGGACGCAGTATTTACAGCAATGGTTGCACCAGAACTAAATTAAAAAGTAAAATAACCTTTTTACTTCTATTTGAAGCTCCCCTGTTTATGCATCCAATGATTGCATTAGCTTTTTTGGCCATAACATCGCACTGTAAGCTCAGCTGCTTATCCGACATGGTTCCCCCCCTCCAAATCTTTTCCCAAGATAGAGTCTCTGTGAAGTATGCAAGTATTTTTTTATACCAGACATACATAATTTTCCTCATAATTTTACTTAACCCCTTATTTACCACATATCATCTTGTTACCGACTGAACATTCTCACTTTTAACCTCCACTTGAGAGTTAAGGTTGAAAGAAAGGAAAATTAAATCTGCGTGTGGTAGCTAAGAGAAAATAAAATCTAAATTACAAGGATTCTTCTAATAGTGCTTTTCTGTTATGCTAAAGAATGGCTCTCAAATCCTGTTATCTGTTTGGTTTATCTCTTGCCTAATGAATTTCCTACATCAAAATCATCAGTATTGACTTCCTTATGCAGTAAAGGTCTACAAATTGTTGTATCCGATAAGATTTTTTTGTCTTTTGAAAATTGTTGGGTGTTATAAATAGTTTCCACTATATTCTCCATTGCAGTAGTTCTTTCCATTTCCTGGAAGCAGCATTACTTGTGGATTATTGGATGTGATGAATTCATCAGGCCTCTTATTAATACACTTCAGTTAGGCCAGCAAAATAAAGCTTGCTAAAATCTTGATCTCTGAAGTGCTGCCTGTTAACATGTGAAATATCAGGATTATAGCAATCTTTTGCTGTCACTCTGCACATCACACAAGAAGGTAAATAACTTGAACAGAAGGCACAGGAGAGAACAGAGTGGCTGAGTGGGAAGAAGGAGAGACAGTAATATCTAAGCTGGGAAAACAATATTGAGCACTTCATTACTGTTGTTTTTTTTTAAGTACACCTCTACCTCGATATAACGCTGTCCTCGGGAGCCAAAAAATCTTACCACATTATAGGTGAAACCACGTTATATCGAACTTGCTTTGATCCACCGGAGTGCGCAGCCCCCCCCCCCCCCCCCCGGAGCACTGCTTTACCGCGTTATATCCGAATTCGTGTTATATTGGGTTGCATTATATCGGGGTAGAGGTTATTTTCATTCATGGTGGTGGTGAAGTTACCTTGTTATCTTACATCTTTGTGTATAATTACACAATATTTGAAATAGGACATTGTCTCTGAAAGTATGGGAAAATATTGGAAGTATGGTGGAGAGAACAAGGAACTAGCTACCTCTTATCTGTTCTAACACTTTTATAGCCAAAATCAGGCCACATTGAATTATTTTCCAGGCAAGTTTAATATTAATAGAATTATAATGGTAAATATATATCCATATTTTAGTCTCAATTAAACTATTGAGAGAAACGGAGAATTTTGAATACAAGAAGAGCCTAAACGACTGCAGCTCTTCAATGATTAACTTGTGCATGGACACTTTAGGTGCTTCTTTAGTATATTAAAGATACATCAGCAACTTACACATCATATGGGACCTTTTGTCCTTGGTATATAGAGCAGACTATGATGTATTTAAAACAGCAAATGTTATGTGTTACTCATTATGTGCAGGGGTGCTGGAACAATTTGTATAGAGGGGATGTGGAGAGCCATTGAACCTAACTGTAAACCCTGTATATGATGGAAAGCACTTCAAGCCAGGGGGTGCTGCTGCACCCCCAGCAGCCCTAGTTCCAGCACCTATGCTTGTGCGCATTTTATAATGGAACCTGATCTACGTTTTTTAAAAAATGGCAAGAGCAAAAGGACTGGGCTTCGAGGGATACTGGGTCAGAATCTGTGTGTCCTTGGGTGAGTTACTTGACCTTCTTCTGCCTTGGTCACTCTAGCTGGAAAACAAGGCCTCATAAAACCAGGGGGAAGGATTCCATTGTAACTGCCAATTAGAAATTGTTATAATTTCAAATCTTGTATATAATACTATGAAACATCCTCCACAGTGGTGCTTAATATATTGATTTGGACAACATTTTACATCTTGTCTTTCTAAAAGTTACTGAAAAGGAACTGAAAACAAGGAGATACTAGTACTTACAGGCTTGAATAAACTCCAGTTGATGTTTGAGTGGTATGTCATTAAAAGTGGAGAAGGGGACTCTTTGTCACTGTCTGTCTGTGGGTACTGTGAAAAAGATGCACTAACCTCAAATGACCAATTGATAATCTTGATAATGACATCTTAATTTTTATCTGTTTAGATAATTCTTGATACCATTATGAAAAGCTGGAAGTATGAATAGTGTTCCCATGTATTCAAGGGATTTTTCAGGGTTCTTAATTGCTGTCAGACTTTGATTTAACAATTCTTACTTTAAGAAGAGAGGGTCATAGCATAATCCAGGCAGGAATATTTCCTTTTCCTCTTATCCTTTTAGCTTGTAAATGTCATTAAAAATTTAAAGTTCATAGCATGTGTTTATCAGGAAGTGACATACATTTGTACACCTATTTAGGGAAGATTATCAATTACTTTTGTTTCAGAAAGCTTAATAAAAAAGATGAAGCTCAGAAACTCTCCTATATTGCACTTTTCAGATAGCTGTGACACAGAAACTCTTAATCTGTGGGCTCTCCTTATTATTTCATATGACTGTCACAAAAACTTTACCTGTGGAATACAACATTGATGATAACTTCAGAGCTACAGTATCTTTGCCTATGAGGATTATCTACCTGTATGTGTCTTTAATGGCTGCCAGGCCCAAATACTATTTTGCATGGACTTTAGGTAAGCAACAAAAAATGTGTTTGTACTTTTCTTTACAGTTAAAAGTACTGTATGCTGGGTATGAATTTAAAAGAGAGAGTGCCCTCTTGGGGTCTTAGAAAGAAGTAATTTTAGAACTGAAACTTTAGGCAAGGGACAATGAATGGGTTTATTTTATAGTTGCCCATTAACATAAATTTAAGCATAGAAGTGTATTTTGCAAACTAGATTCCAGGGCCTGATGAATAGATACCTCAATAAAAATGTATTTGATATATTTGAATGAGAAATGGTATTTTTATCCCTTTTAAAATTTTCTGAAAACTAGTTTAATTGCATAGTGCATTTTAATTTAAGACTTCAGTACTTTACTTTTCACACCCATTTATATCCATTCTAAACCTCTTCCTTGCAGTCAGTTACCAAAAAAAAAATCCTATTTAGAATAGCCCAACTGCAAGAACAAACTGCATAACTCAATATGGATATATTGTAGTGTATAGTAATATGGTCAGCAATAACTGCAACTTGAAGTGCATTTGTTTCCTGTATTGATGGTAAACATTTCACCTTGTTCTTATTAAAAACTTTAGTGACCTGCTAAAAGCAGAATACATATATATTGCCCTTGTTTGAGGCACTAAATGGATGTTGTATTTTAAACAATATTTTTCCTTTCCAAGTCATTTAGGGAAAATATATTCAACTTCCAGAAGTGTGTGCCATGGAAATATTTATTATATTTTTGATTATTTATTATATATGTTGTTTATTATATATTTGTTGCATAACTCTGCATGAAAACTGAGGGGAAACCAATGCAGTAAAGAGTTTAGTAGAATAGCATGACTCACTTTCAGCTGCTAGTTTAATTCCTGCTCAGTGAATGAAGTATTTTCAGCCTGTCTGGGTACAGAATAATTCTAGGTTTTGTTAAAGAATGACATACTTTGGAATATTGTGCCTAAAAACACCAGTATTATCATCTGTCAAGGATGGAAGCCAGCTGAAAAGTGCCTAAACTTGCACTGTTGGAGTATCTCCTCAGAGGGAGTTTGTCTGTACTATGTTTGCTAGCAGAGTTGAATCAGCCTGGCTTTGATAAAATATGGAAGGACATAAACTTTATTGGATCAGTGCTTCATTTAGTTCTTGCCCTCTTTTGCTGCTACTTCATTGTAACTGCTCTAAGGGCCTGAGCAGAATGCATGATGACACTGGTGTTTTGCTGAATGCAATGCTTTGGGGTTTTTATCTATTTTTATTCCTTGCAAATGCTAAAACTCTTTTACAAATATGTTAAAATGAATACTGATGTGTATGCTATCAGCACTGTTTCCTCCTTTAGTTAGGAAGTTGTTATGGAATTGGTGTTACTTTCTGGTATTTCTAACATGATCCTAAAAAAGTGTGGCATGCTGATATTTCTTATGCATGGCCTCAAATAGAGCACCAGGTTCTCTCCTTATTTACAAAATTTAATTTAATAAATGTTCATTGGTGGTGCTATAGAATATGAGAAATTATTAGGTTAGGGTACTTTTTTTTTTTTTAAATATCACAAATTTTGTCTTGTGGGCCAGTAGAGCTCAGAAGAATCTCTTAGATAAGCGGTGTCAGACTTCCTTGATGGCTGAATAACTGAGTGAAATGTATAGCCCAGGGATTGGCAACCTTTGGCACGCGGCTCGCCAGGGTAAGCACCCTGGCGGACCGGGCCGGTTTGTTTACCTGCCGTGTCCGCAGGTTCAGTCGATCGCGGCTCCCACTGGCTGCGGTTCACTGCTCCAGGCCAATGGGGCAGCACGAAGCGGCGGCCAGCACGTCCCTGGGCCCGCGCCGCTTCCTGCAGGCCCCATTGGCCTGGAGCAGTGAACCGTGGCCAGTGGGAGCCGCAATCGGCCGAACCTGCAGACGCGGTAGGTAAACAAACCGGCCCGGCCCGCCAGGGTACTTACCCCTGGCGAGCCGTGTGCCAAAGGTTGCCGATCCCTGGTATAGCCTCTCCCTGACAGAGGAAATGTGTTGTGCAAATGGTAGCAATAGATATAAAAGGGGAAAGTTTTAATATGTGGCCTCTGAGAAAAAGAGAAAAAAATTTATTCCACTGACTTGCCTGACATCATAGGTATGGATTAGAGAGCAAAGGAAGTTAAGTTGCCTTAGAACAGCTGTTAAGAAAAGGGGAATAAAAAGGTTAAGGATTTCAGGCATATTCCACTATCATGTAAAGTACACTTACTTTAGCACAGTAGTATACTTCCAGTGTTCTGTCTTCTAAATTTGTATTTCCTATTGCAACTTAAATATATTGTTTTTATTTGTATAATATTTGTTTTATTCTAGACTCATACTGAACTACCACAGGTTAGAGGCAATTTTTCAAAGACGAAAGGAAGGTTATTATCATAGAATATCAGGGTTGGAAGGGACTTCAGGAGGTCATCTAGTCCAACCTCCTGCTCAAAGCAGGACCAATCCCCAACTAAATCATCCCAGCCAGGGCTTTGTCAAGCCTGACCTTAAAAACCTCTAAGGAAGGCGATTCCTCCACCTCCCTAGGTAACCCATTCCAGTGCTTCACCACCCTCCCAGTGAAAAAGCTTTTCCTAATATCCAACCTAAACCTCCCCCACTGCAACTTGAGACCATTACTCCTTGTTCTGTCATCTGCTACCACTGAGAACAGTCTAGATTCATCCTCTTTGGAATCCCCTTTCAGGTAGTTGAAAGCAGCTATCAAATCCCCCCCTCATTCTTCTCTTCTGCAGACTAAATAATCCCAGTCCCTCAGCCTCTCCTCATAAGTCATGTGCTCCAGTTCCCTAATCATTTTTGTTGCCCTCTGCTGGACTCTTTCCAATTTTTCCACATCCTTCTTGTAGTGTGGGGCCCAAAACTGGACACAGTACTCCAGATGCGGCCTCACCAATGCCGATTAGAGGGGAATGATCACGTCCCTCGATCTGCTGGCAATGTTCCTACTTATACAGCCCACAATGCAGTTAGCCTTCTTGGCAACAAGGGCACACTGTTGACTCATATCCAGCTTCTCGTCCACTGTAACCCCTAGGTCTTTTACTGCAGGTTCTTATTCTGCTGTAACTAGTCTTATTTTCCTTTACCTTGTCCTGTCAATCGGGTCAACGGTTCTTGTTCTTCATCTCTAAGCATTCTTGTCAAATGTGCCATCCAAGATGACGCCAACCTCCTTCATGTCTTCCTTCAGCATCTAGGACTTCGGCTCGTGACTGTTAGTTCTTGTACTCTCTGTCCAATGTATCTCACATCTTGCCATGTTATGTGACCCGGCCATCTCAATCTGTACTCTCTCCGCTTTTTCCATAATGGAGGCTGCCTGCATCATAGCTCATGCCATTTAATTGCATAGCTTAGCAGCTGTTGTCTTACCCAGTGTTCACCTGAGCATTCTTGTTTTGGCAGTATGAAGTAGTGTTCTTCTCTCTTCCTCATTGACCAGTGTTCCGACCCATATGTCATGGCTGGCCTAATCATGATCTTCTACACTTTGCTCTTTAGTGTACTTGGCACATATAATCCCCATCAACTCCCTACATTTACACCACCTGCTGTTCATGCAGCTCCTAACATCTGCATCCACATTCTCATCATGGCTTAACACTGAACTGAGGTTCAGAGTTTAACTCTATACCATCTAACTTTATTGATTTTTTCATTGTCCCTCTCAATTAAACTTTACATGTATTCTGTCTTTTGTAAGCCATTTTTTTCTATTGTAGCCCTCCATTGTTCTAGGTCCCTTTCCAGTTTGTATTAATTTTCATGGCACAACATGTCAGCAAAAACCATGCTCCAGGGAGCCTCTCTCCTAATCTCCTGCGTCAATGTGTCTATTATAATCGGAACTAGGAATGGGTTTACAGCCAGGGGTGGCTCCAGGCACCAGCGCAGCAAGCCCTGCTGGTCGCTGTGAGGGCGGCAGTCAGGCGGCCTTCAGCGGCGTGCCTGTGGGAGGTCCGCCGGTCCTGTGGTTTCGGCAGCAATTCGGCGACGGGCATGCCGAAGCCGCAGGACCGGCAGATCACCCACAGAAACACCACTGAATCTGTGTGACCGTGGACCGCCCGCAGGCATGCCACCGAAGGCTGCCTGACTGCCGTGCTTGGGGTGGCAAAAAACATAGAGCCGCCCCTGCTTACGGCTGATCCTTTATGTAGACCTATCCCCACAGTGAATGATTCATTGTAGCCACTGCTGCTTCTCACTATTGTTCTGCTACTCTCATACATGTCCATGATAGTTTTAACATATGTCTCTTGCAGATTGCATGACCACAGGCATTACCATAACAGTTCTCTAGGAACTGTGTCATAAGCCTTCTCTGAATCCACAAACACTAAGTGCAATCCCTTGCATTTCTCTCTGTACTTCTGTAATATTTGGGCTGAAAACACTGTATCCTATGTTGACCTTCCTTGCATAAACCTGAATTGGTGTTGCTTGTTTGATGTTCCAGCTCCTCCCGAAGTCTTTTCTTGATTATTCTTACTAGCCATTTCAAAGTGTGACTCATTAATTTGATGGGTTGGTAAGTACTACTTTCTTGCACATTTCCTTTACACTTAAAGATAGGAACCAATGTGCTCTTCCTCTGCTCATTGGCCTTTTTCCAGTGCAGAAAATTAAGTTGAAAAAGATCATCATTGTCCCCATTCCCTCATGGTCTAATGCTTTAAATGGCTCAATTGGTATGTTGGCTGGTCCCACTGCCTTACCAGTTTTGTAACCTTGAACCCTGTCTGAGTCTCCACCATGATGAGAAGTCTTGTGAGACTGTTTCTTGCACATACTTCCTTAGGTGGTTACTTCACATTGTCTTCACTGAGCAGCTTCTCATAAAACAGCTGCCACCTCCTAGTGATATCACCATCTTCCACCAGTATGCTTCCGTTTTCATCTTTGACACACTTTACAGTTCCCAAGTTCTCTGTGCTTCTATGCCTATTCTTGGCTAATTTATATATTCCTTTCCCCCCTTCCTTCATCAGTAGGACTGCTTACAAGTCTTTAAATATCTGACCCTTAGTTTCTGCAACTGCTCTTTGTGTTGTTATCTTTACAAGCTTGCATTCCTCATAACTTTCCACCATTTTTATTTTCTGCCATTGCTTAAACCTTTCCTTCTTCACTGCCTCTGGCACATCGTTGGATCATCACCATGTCTCGTTGCCATGACATTTCCCTCCTTTCATTTGGCCACACATTTGCGCATTTTCTATAATATGTTTTGATATTTCCTCCCAAACTTCACTGGTATCATAAAGGAACTGTGGGCTGTCCTGATATCAGGACTTGTACTATTAGAAGAAATTTTGAGTACACATTAGAAATCATGTCTTTCTCAGTAGTTGATTTTTTTCCCCATTGATTTTTAACAGGCACATATTTAGAGCATCAGACTTTGGTATGCTATCTGAAACATCATGCAGTGAGACAATTTTATTTTTGTGTTTACATATTCAGCTCATGTAACCCTCATAAGTGAAGGAAGGCATCTGAACATTGGGACACTTTCTCAAACCACTGCAACCAATGAATACGCCCGTGCTTTGTAATCTTAAATTGAGTTCAATTTATATTCAAAATAGAACTGATCAAATTCCAATTTTTCTCTTCTCTTTGGGTGGTAGTTAATACTATGCATCGCAGTGAGCTTGAATGGGTTCCTCTGTCAGTTTGATCAAACAG
This sequence comes from Emys orbicularis, assembly GCF_028017835.1. Lineage (NCBI taxonomy): Eukaryota > Metazoa > Chordata > Testudines > Emydidae > Emys > Emys orbicularis. The sequence continues at coordinate 34,351,921 of NC_088685.1, forward strand.
GCATATTGGAAGGCAAAGATACCCTCTCCCAAGTAGAAAGAAAGGACCAAATAGAAATGAATGTACTGTGACAGGAGAAGGCGCCTACATTGTGAAACCGATGGTGTATTATATGCCTGTTTGCTTTTCTTTTTTATAAAAATTATTTTAAGATTGAAAATGACTTGGTTTGCAAACATATATCCTTATTTGTCTTATTCTTTTCTCTTGATAGTTAAGTGCCTAATCCAGTGACTCTAGGTGCTTCTAAACATTTAAATATACAGCCAAAAAATACATTAATACAACAAATCATGTGTAAAAAGTACTTGTCATATGATGCACAATATTTGTAATGTAGGCAATTTATAACTACTTACGACAATTGTTTTTCTCTTGTTTCATTGCAGCAGATGCAATTAATAATGCAGCAGGGTTTGGTTTTAGAGGATATGACAAAAATGGAGCATCACGCTGGGATTTAATATCAAATCTGAGAATTCAGCATATAGAGGTTTGTTCATGGCTCTTTCAAATAAAATTGTGCTCATGTAGAAAAGTTTAAAGGCATTAAATTGTCTTACACTTTTTCTATTCTCAAGATTGCAAAGGTGTCACAAATCAGAGGTGACAATCAGTCTCTGGGGGAAGGACTGACAAATCACATACATTTTGGATATCTTCTGCAAGCCAACTAGCTTGTGGGATTTTTTGTGATTATGAATATTCTAAGTGTAGAGTTACAAATTAAGGAATAAAAGCAGGCTCATAATAGAGTGGTTGAGTAAATTCCTGCTGTCCTTATTCAGCTCATCCCCAAAGAATACTTGGTTTGTATATCACACTATTCTGAAATACAGCATGATTCTTTAATATGGCGTCTTTACATTTTGCAGAAATAATTAGTGTTTTGGTTTTATAGTTTTCAACAAGTTTCAAGATGTTTCTTGATAACTGGAATATTCAAACAGCTCTTTGGCTTAAAAGGTACTGTATTTAAAAGAAAACTTTTCTACTTTGAAGTTTCTTTATTACTTATCTTTAAAAATAATTTATGAATACTTGTTATTAGAGATCCTAAACCAATGCAGCTGCATAATCGATTATATGCTTTAATTATAGCGTTATCTGCCTCTGGCTGCTGGCCTGTGGAGGATCCTATGAGCTTTTTTAGCTACCCAGTCACAGAATCTTCCCTGTATTATGAATGGGAACTGTCTGCACCCTCTCCCTTTCTAGAAACTACACTGCAAGCTCTAAACCATATGGGAATGCAATTGGGAGAGTATGCTGTGTACACATTGTCTTCTTCGGTACCCTTATGTAATTGGCAGATTTATTGTTCCCTGGCTTGGCCAGAAATAAAAGATGGTTCCCAATGGGCTAATGCTTCCCTGCTGTTCCCCCTTGGAATGGTTGTGAGGATGGATTAATAGAGCCAAATGAAACATCCCACTTCAGCTAGGTGAATAGAAGGCAGAAAATGCCCATCCTTCTTGGCAATTATATTGAGGCAGGTCCATTTTCCCCTCAGGAGATGAACTTTATTAATAGCTGGCAGTCTTGGTAGACCTTCATCTTGGAGCCTTACCTATGCCTTTACTAAACACTTTGGACTTCAGAAGCTTAATAGCCACACGTCCAGGAAATAGGATGTTGGTAATCAGGGGAAGCTAATTTATATAAGATTCCTGTTCTATGAAGTAACTTCTAGTTGTGAAGATGTCTTTCCTAAGTTTTGGCACTATGCAAAAGACGACTAGCATCTCTGAATAGACAACCTATGTAAAGACAGTAACGGCAGTCTTCTGCAACCTATGGTTGATTCATATGTATTCTGCTGGATTGGCCTCTTGAATTAGCAGTGCATTTCCAATGGTATGGTGGAGATGTGGAATAAAGCCTGTAGAGTAGAATGATACTCATTCTCAGAGCAAGTATTACAGTCCTGCTGTGATACCAGATCTAGTGCAGTGATTAGGGAAGGCATACATGCTACTAGGAGCTCTATGGCTTTGTAGTTGCCCTGTCTAATCAAACTCCTCCCTCCAAGTCCAACCCAGCTTATAACAGGGAAAGTGCTCCCAGCAAATGTAAACCCGCTCTTCAAATAGTGGAACACACCATCAACTGCCTCCTCCAGAGAGTAAGGTGTATCCCTCAAACTTGCTCTCCTTACAAGAGGGGTGTGTGGACGGGTGTTCACCCTCCTCCCCAAACATTTGTTCCATCCCTGAAAAGCAGAAATGGTTTTAATAATTTAAATTTTATTGCAGGGAAGATCAAACTATGTCTGCTAATGTAAACACCTATTTGCAAGCCAAACTCATGATGTCATAGAATTTATTGCCAGAGAAGTCAGCATGAAGGTGCAGTCGCACATATAGCTGAGGGTTTAGAGACGTACTCCCTACCAGGGCTGGTTGGGAATTTTTCAACAAAATCTTTTTTAATCAGAAAATTCCAATTTGTCAAAAACAAAACTGTTTGCTGCAAAGAGTTGGTTTTAATAAGTTTCCCATTTTGAAAAAAAAATTAAATTGTTGAGATGTCCCATTTCTGTGTTTTCCTATTTCTGGAAAAGCTCCAGTTTGGGGATCATAATGACTTCATTTCAAAATTAAGTTAATTTATAGTAAAGAAGAAAGGCTTAAAGAAACTAAAGGTCAATATTGAAATTAAATGTTCTGAAATTATTGCAATGAAACATTTCAATTGACCCAGTCTGAATTTGTTCAGATTTTGGTTCATGAACATTTTCATCCGAGTTTGGGATGGGAACTTTTTTTTTGGAAATCTCAAAAAATCTCATTGGACAGGTAACGCATTTCCCATCCAGCTATAGTAGCTAACCAGTAGAGTTCTGCCTTTCAGGAGTGGTGTCACGCCATTGTGAAGGAGCATACATAGTAGCACTGAGATCTGGTATCAAAGCGGAGAGTAAAGTTACAGCATTTTCTGTAAATCATAATATGTTAATGTTTAAGTCCAAGATTCAATAGAATTATGTGATCAAATAGCAACTGCTATTTAATCTATGGCTTGCTAGGTTTTAAATGGTTATTGGCTCTGTTGTTGATCATCTTCTCTCCCTTATACCCTTTGCCTTTAATACATTTACTTTACTTGTTAGAGTATGCTATGAGCGAGCTTCCTTCAGTCCTACGATCCAGACCTTCATCCTTTCAGCCATTTGGCATGGTGTGTACCCTGGATATTATTTAACATTTTTAACAGGAGTACTAATGACATTAGCAGCACGAGCCGTAAGTACCAACCATGTATTTTAATAAGTAGTTTTGTAAAAGCAAAGTGACTATGCTACAGTGCTCAAAGATGTGTGCATCACAAGGGAAACTCAGACACAATCTTGGGCCCAAAAAATATAATATATATTTTAGATGTAACAGCAGTGGTGAATAGAAGGGAGGGATGGGAGGAAAGATGAAAGAGGAGGACTACATTGCTGTTAGTGCATTTGTAGCAAATCTTTCACGTGAAGTTCTCAAGCTTCACTGATTATCTCGTACAATATTACTGTGATGTGAACAGATATAGTTAAAAGTGATATTAAAAAGTCACTTACTTGCCAGTGAGGAGGAGGAATCTTTCATTAGGGTTTGGAGACCTAAGCTAACAATTTCTGTAGAATTTAATAATCATTTTAAAATAAACTTGTATTTGGTACTTTTGTAAAGATATTAAAGTAAAGCAGTGTTCTCCTCAGCCAGCAGACAAACGTCTCTAGTACATTTGCTGCTCAGAGTTCTGCCAAGCAACAGCAGAGTGACGTTAATAAGATTCTGGTCAATTTTACTGCTGCTATTCAGAACCCTGTGGATCCAGAAAAATGAACCCAGAAACTAAAGTAGTAAACCTGTCAAGAAATGTGTCAGTGTCACAGTGCTGCTTGGGAAAGGAGGTACTAGAGTTAATCAAGGAGGAAGAGGACCCCAAAAATGGAGGCTAAGCAGGGAGGGATACAGTAACAGAGACCTCTTTGCTATCAGATTAGGCGGGAGGCTGTGAAGGGGAGAGAGAGAGATGGAGCACAAGACTCTTTGCACCTTCCAACTGCTAGTGGGAGCTGGAGTTTCAGTTTATCAGACTTCTCCTACTACTAATAAAACATATAATACTTTCCTCCATAGATCTCAAAGCATTTTACAAACATGGGTTAGCATTATTGTCCCATTTTAAAGCTGTGGCCCCTTTCCTAACAACAGTCAGGAGCCTCTGGAGAAGCAGTATATAGACATAAATTCCCTTCCCCTTTACTGCCACTAGAGGGGTGAATCTTCACACTTTTCAACCAGGCTGATACAAAAGCTAGAGCCCCAGGCAAGGCCCATGAACAGTTCCCTGGCACGAATCGCAACACTCCACTCTCCAGTGGAGCACCTCTCACTGTCATATTTCATCTCTCTCACAGGTATGGTTAGCTCTCACGTTTACAGAGCTTGGGTTTGTGTGCAAGTGTACTGACTGACTGTCAAAAACAGGTTGAGGTGTTTTATCATGTCAGTTATTTTACTGTTCCTTGTTAGGTCTGTGAAGATCAGATTCTCTATGATCACCACCTTCCTCTCAATTCCTTATTAATGACATTTACTGATTAAAATCTAATTCTTTCAAGCGTAAATAACCTAGATTTCTATATAGCTAATTCTGTAGAAGTTGGATGATAAATCTTAACTGGATTGATTTTTTTAAACTGCATATACAATTGTATCTAATTTACACTTCAGTTTACTACAGATTGGCACAAATGGCCATGTAGATGCATAACTGACCATTTGCTTGAACAACTAAAGCAGAAGGTTGGCCCAGTGGATAGGATGCTAATTTAGGATTTGGGGAGACCTGGGGATCTGTTCACATCACAGTTATATTGTACAAGATAATCAGTGAAGCTTGAGAACTTCACGTGAAAGATTTGCTACAAATGCACTAACAGCAATGTAGTCCTCCTCTTTCGTCTTTCCTCCCATCCCTCCCTTCTATTCACCACTGCTGTTACATCTAAAATAATTCCCTGCTCTACCACAAACTTCCTGTGTGACCTTGATCAAGTCACTTAGCCTCTGTGTGCCTCCGTTCCCTTCTGTAAAATGGGGATAGTAGCACTTCCTACCTCACAGTGGGGTTGTGAGGATAAAAACTTAAGATTGTGAGGCACTCAGGTACTATGTTGATGGGAGCCATATAAATACCTTAGATAGTTACTTGAATTTTTTACATGCAGTTGTAGTTGTGCATACAAATTAAAGGCACAATGGTTTATGTATAATATATATATAATTTTTTTTTCAAAAAGCCCTTATTTTTTATTGCATCATTAAAACATGGCATCTTTGGAGGGTGGGAGAGGAAGTGGACCATATCTTCCTATTCTACACAGACTCCACACTCCAGGACAATTCAGTGATGGGTGTGATGCTGGGAGGAAACATGCTGAGGCATTTCATTGAACAGGATATGACAATCATGATAATCATATGTAGTAACTGTCTAGCACTTTTTCATCTTCAACAATCTTCATAATCCTGTGAGATAGGAAAACCTTAATCTGATTTCAGTATTGACTGAAATTTAGGTGCATGACTTTTCTAAAACCATGGAAGAAATTGGTATATAATCCCAAGATTATATGTGGAAATATTGGAAAGAGTCCAGCGGAGGGCAACAAAAATGATTAGGGGGCTGGAGCACATGACTTATGAGGAGAGGCTGAGGGAACTGGGATTGTTTAGTCTCCAGAAGAGAAGAATGAGGGGGGATTTGATAGCTGCTTTCAACTACCTGAAGGGAGGTTCCAAAGAGGATGGAGCTCAGCTGTTCTCAGTGGTGGCAGATGACAGAACAAGGAGCAATGGTCTCAAGTTGCAGTGGGGGAGGTCTAGGTTGGATATTAGGAAACACTATTTCACTAGGAGGGTGGTGAAGCACTGGAATGCGTTACCTAGGGAGGTGGTGGAATCTCCTTCCTTGGAGGTTTTTAAGGCCCGGTTTGACAAAGCCCTGGCTGGGATGATTTAGTTGGGAATTGGTCCTTCTTTGAGCAGGGGGTTGGACTAGATGACCTCCTGAGGTCCCTTCCAACCCTGATATTCTATGATTCTATGATTCTAAGATTTAGGTTTAGGAGTTCTTTTGAGTCATGTGCACAGGGCACTATGTCTACGGCCAGATTGTCCACCATGATGTGACACCATTGCACTGCTCAGGTGGCACAAAGGGGCAGGATTCTGGTGATAAGTAATATCCCAGAATGTGAAGGGAAACTCTTTTGGTGGAAACTCACTTGGAGGCAGTCTCCTGTCTCAGCCTCCAATCGAGGGTAAGAGGTGTGACAGGGGAGTGGGGTAGGATGGAATTACACTGATCTTCCACTCTTGTGAGGTCCTTAAGAGATGTTACTGTAACTGACCCTGCAGCTGGGCCAACTCGGCTGTAATGAGCTCTCTCGTGCTCTCCACATAGGCGCCAACTCCGTGGGTGGTCCAGGGCTAGAGCACCCACAGAAAAAATTTTAGCAGGCGCTTACCACCTATCAGCAGCTAGCTTCCCTCCCCGCCCCCCCCAGCACCTCCCACCTGCCGAGTTCTTATCACAGCCCTGGTATGGGGCTGTAGCTCTTAGGTTTCTTCCCAGAGGCACTACCTTCCTCAGACACCTAGCCGGGGCCTATCTTGGTACCCTCTGTGAAGCTGTATTGAATTTGTGGGATACTTTAGGATATTATGAATACCAGTATTGTAAAATTACAATGAGTTATGCCAGGTATACCATGTAAGGTATCTTAAAAAATATTTTATCATACCTGGCAAATTATCCTTGTTTGGTTTTGTATCACCTTTGTATTGTAAGTTACATGTATGGTATGTCTGTAGTTCCAAACTTGTGCTGTGCATCTGGGTGACACCCCCAGACAGATTGGCATTAGCACTGCCTAGCCTTCTTGATGGCCCATCAAGGGACATCAGCTATACAATTGACCCCTTGAGAGAAGGCAAGGGATACTCTTTATGACTCAGCAAGGCATGCAGGGGCATGCCTATGGACAGAACTCTAAGCTGCCCAGCACATGGCTTCCAGGCCATGTGTTGGGTAGCTTGTATTTGGAACAAAGGAAATACAAGCTGCATGGCCAAAGACTATAAAAGGCAGCTGCATCTTCTCCATTTTGTCTTCAGGCCTGCTTCTTACCTCTGGAGTAAGCTTTCTACAAACAAAGCTCTGAACTAGGGTGACCAGACAGCAAATGTGAAAAATCGGGACGGGGGTGGGGGGTAATCGGAGCCTATATACGAAAAAGACACAAAAACCGGGACTGTCCTTATAAAATCGGGACATCTGGTCACCCTACTCTGAAAAAAGAACCGAATGACCCATCCAAGCTGTGGATGTGTTCCAGAGGGACTTTCAAGCCAGCAAACTCACCAATACTGCTAGGAACCTGAAATATGAACTTTGAAGTCTTTGTATGTATGTGACTGCTTTACCATCTCTCTTCTTGTTCTTTCTTTATAACAAACCTTTAGTTTTAGACACTAAAGGATTGGCTGGCAGCATGGTATTTTGGGTAAGATCCATACCTATACTGACCTGGTAAAGTGGCTGACCCTTTGGGGTCAGAAGAACATTTTGTATATGTGAGCAGAGTTTTTTTAAATAACTTCTCACTGTACTGCACCTAAGTGCTGATTGGGAGCCACAGAACTGGAATGCAATAAGGGGGCTGTGTGATTTCTTTTTTTGCTTTTTGATAACCAGTGTGGGGGAATCAGAAGCACAGTTTGTGACTTTAAATTCTGTGTTACCCACCAGGGTTGGGAGTATCTGCTCTCCCTTTTGCAGCCTGCCCTGACCTTGGCATTTCCAATGAGGGCTGCCCTAGGCACACTGGGTCACATCTCAACTGATGTCCTGTTCAGCAGCCCTCCCTGAGCTCCGTCTGCTACCAGACCAGCAGGGCCCATCTTGGTACCCTCGTCTGGTCTAGCCAGGTTTTATGCTCAGTCCCCCGGGCTCATTCTGCCCGCACTAACCTTTTGACAGCTCTGCTGCTATTCTATCCAGCCAGCCAGGCACCTGGTCTTTGGCAGCCTCTGCTGGACTCAGTTGTGTCTGGTGAGCTATCTACAGTCCTACTGTTTGTCTAATCAGCCAGGCACTCGGTCCTCCCTTGTCAAGCTCCACACAGTCACTGAAGGCTCTGCTCTGCTGTTTGCCTTTTATCTGGCCTTTCTGACCCTTATTGGTTGCTCCAGCAGCCCCTCTGATTGGCCACTCTTCTGCAGCCACTCTAGATTGCTTGGAGGATTTTTCGCTGCTCTATTCTGGGACAGGGTGATACAGGACCATGAGGTCTCCAGCTGGGGGCCTCCAGACCTAGTCCACCCTGCCACTCTCACAAACATGATTTCTCTGAAATTTGTTACACATGCACAACACTAAGTATGATTACTCTATAATTTTCACATGCACAGTTCCACTTACGCTTATCCTGTTAAACATGATCAGAACAGACACTTAATATTCACAGCAGGTTTCTCTCAAGCCTAAATGTACCTTTGCTCCCAAAACCCCGTAACCCTTATGCACCCCTGTGAACTCTGTCAGTTGGCACCAAATAGGGTTGCCAGGTATCCGGTTTTCGACGGGAACACCCAGTTGAAAAGGGACACTGGTGGTGCCGGTCAGCACGACTGATCGGGCCATTAAAAGTCTGGTCAGCAGCACAGTGGGGCTAAGGCAGGCTCCCTGCCTGCCATGGCTCCACGTGGCTCTTGGAAGCAGTGGCATGGCCCCCTTCCGGCTCCTACGCATAGGGGCAGCCAGGGGACCCCAAGCACCAGCTCTGCAGCTCCCATTGGCCGGGAACTATGGCCAATGGGAGCTGCAGGGGCGGCACCTGCAGACGGGGCAGCGCACAGAACCACCTGGCCATGCCTCCGCCTAGGAGTCAGAGCAGGGACATGCCGCTGCTTCCGGGAGCTGCCTGAGATAAGCGCCAGCGAGAGCCTGCACCCGTGACTCCCTCCCGCTCCCCAACCCCCTGCCCCAGCCCTGATCCCCCTCCCGCACTCCGAACCTCTCGATCCCAGCCCGGAGCACCCTCCTGCACCCCAAGCCCCTCATCCCCAGCCGAGAGCCTGCATCCCAAGCTGGAACCCTCCCCCTCCCTGTACCCCAACCCCGTGCCCCAGCCCTGATCCCCCTCCCACCCTCCAAACCCCTTGATCCCAGCCTGGAGCACACTCCTACACCCCAAAGCCCTCATCCCTGGCCCCACACCAGAGCCCGCACCCCCAGCCAGAACCTTCATATCCCCTGTACCCCAACCCGGAGCCCCCTCCTGCATCCTGAACCCCTCATTTCTGGCCCCAGCCCAGAACCCGCACCCCCAGCCCGGAGCCCCCTCCCATACTCTGAACCCCTCAGCTCCACCCCAGAGCCCCTTTCTGCACCCTGAACTCCTCATTTCTGGCCCCACCCTGGAGCCCACACCCCCAGCCAGAGCCCTCACCCCCTCCCGTACCTCAACCCCCTGCCCCAGCCCAGTGAAAATGAGCAAGTGAGTGAGGGTTGGGAGAGCAAGTGACGGGGGGGGGAGGGGTAGATGGAGTAAGCAGGGTGCGGGGCCTTGGAGAAGGGGCGGGGCAGGGGTGTTCGGTTTTGTCCGAGTAGAAAGTTGGCAACCCTAGCACGAAGTGGTCCCTGGGTTACACAAGGTTCTCTAAGAAACATACAAGAGCTGTGTGTGAATGTGTTATGTACGTATTTTGTTACATTAACTACTACATTATTGAGACTTCTGAAATACAGTTAAAATTTCTTACATTTAGATAAAACAGGATGCTTTAATGCTTTGGACTGTAATCCTGTCAGTGAGTGTATGGGAATGGCTTACCTTAAGGAGACTTTTGTTGAAGTATTCTATTTTCATATTATTCACAAATGTACATTTACAGAAAATTAGACGTCACTTACTGTAAAACAAGGCTGTTTCAATCAGACAAGAAGTCTCAAATTAGATTGGATATATTGAAAATACTAAATTCTAATACTAAATTCTTAGGCCAGATAATGCATGGTAAGCTGAAGGCCAGGGTGTGCAAGCTATCTGTACCCGAAGCCAATGGATGCTGGGTATGGTTCGGACGCACATGTACCAGCTGCAGTGTTCTTGGATGAATCCTTTGACTTATGTATAGAGTGGCATTGAAATCTTCTTTCCAATAGATTCCTTGTCTCAGCATAAAGTGTGTGAAACCCTTTCCCCACCAGATGTCCTCGAGGACAAAGTGAGAAGAGGAAAGAGACTGGAGATAAGATGAAGTCTTTAGTGCCAGTAGGCTTTCATGGCAATGGAACAAATAAAATACAATAAAACTAGCTCTCAATAACAATGTTTTAGTTACTAATACCGTTTACTGTTATCTGCTTTTTTTAGATGAGAAACAACATTAGACACTACTTTGTTGACTCTCCTCCTGTTAAAGTATGTTATGATGTCATCACATGGATAGCAACTCAAGTAGCAATAAGTTACACAGTTGTGCCATTTGTGCTGCTCTCTGTAAAACCCTCTTTCATGTTTTACAGGTAAGTACACTTTATGGGTTTTTTAAAAATCACTGAACTCAGAGGCAAGTTAAATTATTCTTGTGGCAGGACTTCTCCTTTGAGTGGTGAATAAAAATGTTAGTATTTGGATCACTATCTTGCCAGCTAAGTGAGTAGTCATCCAGTTTGAAAAAACAAAATAAATAACAATTTTCATAGTTCTTTAAGCACACCGAGCACAAGTTCACTATTGAATTTCCTGGAATAGGAGCCATTCAGAGCGCATATCTGAGATTAGAAAATGGGTCAAGGGGCAGAGCAACAGGAATAACCGACCACTGCCTAACGTAACTTTCATGAATAACCAGCCATAAAAGGGTAAATAGGTATATATTTCTCAAAAGAGAGAGTGCTTCACAGAAGGCTCTTAAATGTAGCAGGACAACCCTTTTCTCTCTCTTTTTTTTTTTTTTTTGCATTATTTGTTTGCAGTTTTAAAGTGACACAGATGTTTAACATACTATATAGTGTGTGTACATACACGTATATAGTGACAGTATGTGTAACTATTCAGTACAGTCTGGCAGTAAGGTATACTTAGATAATTTTTTCACATCTTAGCTCATAGAGCCGAGAAGCTCATTTGGATAGATCTCTAATTCCAGTGCTGGATTTTCTATAGTTTAAGCTAGTAAACATGGTTTGATATGAACAGGTTTAGTCCCGACCCTGTCCTTGGTGCAGCACACAAACCTGAGTTAGTGTCCAAACTCACCCCAGTGCTTGGGTGTGGCTTTATTTGCAACCCCAAAATAACACAATATAAACTTCAATCTAAGGGCTGGTCTACACTGGGGGGGGGGGGGGCGATCCAAGATACGCAACTTCAGCTACGCGAATAGCGTAGCTGAAGTCGAAGTATCTTGGATCGAATTACCTGGGGTCCAGACGGCGCGGGATCGATGGCCGCGGCTCCCCCGTCAACTGCGCTACCGCCGCTCGCTCTGGTGGAGTTCCGGAGTCGACGGTGAGCGCGTTCGGGGATCGATATATCGCGTCTTAACGAGACACGATATATCGATCCCGGATAAATCGATTGCTACCCACCGATACGGCGGGTAGTGAAGATGTACCCTAAGCATCTTCTATGCAGTTGGCTGCCCTGGGGATGCTCCAAACACTACTTGTAGTTTCCTCTCCCAAGAAAGCCTTTTGAACTTTCCACCCATGGGTGAGTTATCAGGCCACACTTACAGTGGAACCTCAGAGTTATGAACAACTCAGGAATGGAGGTTGTTTGTAACTCTGAAATGTTTGTAACACTGAACAAAACGATATGGTTGTTCTTTTAAAAGTTTACAACTGAACATTGACTTAATACAGCTTTGAACCTTTACTATGTGGAAGAAAAATGCTGCTTTTAACCATCTTCATTTAAATGAAACAATCACAGAAGTTTCCTTACCTTGTCAAAAAAAATTTCAACTTTCCCTGTATATTTTTAGTAGATTACATTTAATGCAGTACTGTATTAATTTTTTTTTTTGGGGGGGGGAGGCTCTGCTGCTGCCTGATTGCATACCACCTTCCGAATGAGGTGTGTGGTTGACTGGTCAGTTTGTAACTCTGGTGTTCATAACTCTGAGGTTCTACTGTACTATAATGAATAAGTAGAAGTGCACCAGGGCTCTAACACCTGTTTATGGGGTTGGTCAACTGGAGAGTCCAATAACCCAATTAGAACTGAAGTTTCTTTGCTATCGTTATTCTTCCCCTCCACTTCTCATTGCTCAAGGTTGTTATTTTTTCACTTTTGCTTTATTTTTTGTTTCTACTGTTTTTCTTTTATTAATTAAATATAGTACATTTGCCAGAGTATGGAATACATCAAAATATATCATACTTCCCAAATACCTAACGGCATGTGTGACTACAAAGCTGGGTTAACAGGGTCGCCTGGGCCTCCTCTCCTCTCTTCTGTCCTCTGGCCCCCTCTGGCTGGAACCGGCTGGTTAGGTCACTGGGGTCCCCTCTTCACAGCCCATTGTCCTCCCACTGGCCAGAACCGGCTGTGACTCCTGAGCTGGGCCTCCGGGTCACCAGGTCACCAGTCGCTGGGGTATCCATTCTCCAGGCCATTGGCTGGGGTCCCAAGATCTGTCACTGGTCCTCTGTAACAACAAACTCCCTCTCCCATCACCTCATTAAACCAGTAGCACCCAGGGAAACTGAGTCCCACCCCCTCTGCATGCAAACCATTGAAAAAACAAGAAAATCCCCCACTTCGTCACAATGTCCATTACAGCTTATAGCAGAGTGGGAGGTCTCCAAAAATGAAATTTTGCTATGGTAAATGTAGTATTTTACCTTGGAGCTGGTAACAGTTCAGAATTGTCTACTTTACATTCTAGCAGTAAATATACTGGGAGAGGTTTCACTTCTTGTTGATTCCCACTCTACTCTCCAGTACAATAAAAGATATTTGAAAGAATGCCAGTGGAAATGATGATGCCTTGCTGCTAAAGATCATATATACAGCAAACTGCCTATGTAAGGGCAGTCAGGTATTTAAAGTAGCTATAATAGTGGCCAAAGTTCTGATTAATGATTTTTTTTTCTTCTTCTTTGTTTAGCTCCTGGTATTTCTGTCTTCACATTGCCTGCATCTTAGTGTTGTTGATATTGCCATTGAAAAGAACTCAAAAAGGAAGTATAGATCAGGAAAGCATCAAGCCCTCATGGCCCAAAAAACTAGAAGAAGAAAATGTTTTGGGACAGAACAGTTATTCCACAACAAATAATAGTTTCAATCAGAAACAAGAAATAACCTGCAGATATCCAGCACTAAAACAATGATTGGGAAATACTATGATGAATATATTTTGTATGTTTTCAAAACCCATTTTTAGCACCTTTTAAAGGGGTTTGTATTTGTTTGCAAAGGTGTTTAGTAAGAAAAGAATGCTGTTACCTAGGGAATATCACATACAATAGCAAGACTGGAAACAAAGCAAATTAACCCCTCCTATGCCATGTCCCTGTGGGTCATGCCTTATATGAAAATATTACCATTATTTCAATGGGCACTCAGGACTTACAACGTATGTCCATAGGGTCAGATGTGTGCCCCTTTGCTGAATGTACGTTGTGTATCCCAAGGCACTGATGGGGTGGAAAACAGCTGTGTCAGTCTAAATTAACACATGGAAACTAACTTTTCCAAATGAATGACTTGCCTTAAACCCTCTATCTACTGAAATATTGTTTCTAAGTGATAATTTCATGTTTAATATTATGTGGAAACTGTATAATGTTGGGTGCTGTTTTTAAAAAAAGACAGGACTATGAAATGGGAAACTGTTGAAAGGTTGTGAATCTTTGAAAAGGTATTGCAATAAACATCTCAGTATTTGGAGGGTTTTCTTAGATCTCAAACTATTACAGTACGTTGTGGAACTGTAAACATTACCAATGCCAAATTATAGCTTAGTTTGATAAAGAGAGTCTAATTACAAAGAGCCCTTCTGAAAGGATTTTTTTAAAACTAAAGATTCACCTTTTTTTCCAGGGCTAATAGCTCTGTTCTGGGTTTATTTTATTTTGTTGTTTTTAAAAACACTAAGTGGACTTTGAAGCTAGAGACAAAATGGCAGCCATAACAGAATACAGATGAAGACACTGTGCAAGCCACCAGGCTTTCAGTGAAAGTGCTTCTTACCCTTAGCTACCGGAGTTCCTTATTCTAGCACTTAAACATTTTACAAATAGTGACTTTTTAATCTTTAAGAAGTCACTCTGAAGTTTCTCAGACATAAAATGGTTAGTTGAAGGTGCTTACAGTATCAAATAAATATAGCCAGATTACCTTGAGATTGTAACTCAAGGTAATAGAAAACAAAAGATGAAATCATATGTCAACCAGGCACTGTATGCTTCATCTTGATAATCCATGGCCCTTCACCCCAAAATAACTGTGGGCTTTAAGAAAAGCTTTTTTTTTTTTTAAATTAAGATTTCAGATGCAGAATTCACAGTACACTTTTCGGTAAGATTATGGGAATGGGAGAAAGCAATGTTTAGGAATGTGAGACTGATATTTCATTTTGAAATTATATCAAGGAAGTAATGTTGTGATTATATCTGTAACAGACCATTTATTGTGGTAATGGCCTCTGCTAGAGAAAAACTGTGTTTAAAGGGCTATGTTTTTATTTGCTTATATTCTGTATTATTTTCATATGATTTTTAGTAAATGCAAACTGTGTTTATCCACATGTTGTTTTAACTTTAAAACTTATACAAAAAATGCCAGAGCAACAGTAATGAAACTTATTATCAATCAATAACAGCCAAATGAGGTGAGTAATAAATTTCTTGATTAATATTTTGGATCCTAAAAACTTCTTGGTTGTGCATCTTACAACATTAGTTGACTGAATATTGTGAATGAGTACAAAAAAGGCAGCTTTCAGCTTTTAGGGACACTAACAAGAAAAAATATAGTCTTCTTACCATCTAAATGTCAGAAGGCTTCTTCAGCTCAGTTTCCACAGAACCTACACTTGAGTTGGTTCAGAATTATGTTTTTCTTGCTTGGAAAGTTCAGCATCTGGGTTTTGGTTCTCTTCCCAAAATTCCAAGGAAGATGAAGACAAGCTTCTCCTATATGTGGATATTAGCACACGTCCATCAATCCACACAGCTAGGCAGAACTGAGTATACCATGGATATGTCTTCACTACGTTAAAAAACCTGCGGCATCAAGTCTGAGCCCAGGTCAGCTGACTCAGACTCCCGGGGCTCAGGCTGCAGGGCTAAAAATAGCAGTGTGGGTGTTCGGGCTTGGACTGGAGCGCGGTCTCAGGGTATATCGACACTGCAATAAAAGACCCATGGCTGGCATGGGTCAGGTGACTCCAACTCAGGGAGCTCAGGCTGCGGGCTATAAAATTGCAGCGTAGACATTAGGGGTCAGGCTGGAGCCTGGGCTCTGAGGCCCCTCCAGGGGTGAGGATGCCAAAGCATGAACATGTACACTGCAATTTTATAATCCTGCAGCCTGAGACCTGCAAGCCCGAGTGAGCTGATCTGGGCCATCCTGAGCTATCCCAGGGGTCGTATTGCAGTGTAGACATACCCTGAGAGAGCAGTTAACTCTGCACTTCAAAAATGGCTTGGATACTGGCAGTCCGTGTAATTGAAAATGATCACCCTTAAAAGAAAATGAACAGATTTATAAACTCCTACCATGGTTATGCAAACAGACCACTCCATCCACTGGGCTATGGTTATCATAATATGCTTTTCCCAAACACATCTATCTTTTCACATTGTATATGGCTAAGGGCAGGCTGATCTATCTTATTCCACACAAAAGCAGGTAAGGATTTTACCCATAAATCTGTAACATCGCTTGCATTTTCTCTTTCTGAAAGGATATCAGACTAAACAGGAGACTAGTCAACATTGTACACACTTCTCAGCTTCTTTTGGTTTGTCCCCTTCTGTTGTTATTGAGCTAGGTCTTCGCCTTCAGAATCCCTGCCCTCTCCCAAATGGCATAGAGTCTAATCCCGCACTTCATTTACATATCTACACATATAAGCATTACATATGCAAACAGATTTGCCAGGATGCCAATGCAGTACAATCTATATTTGGTAGCCTCAAACCAAAATGTCTCCTTCTCCCTTAGTAATCTGGTATTTTCTTTTGGTATGCACGCCAGCAGACATCATCACATTTAAAGAGGCATTTGCCATTAGTTGTGCATTTGCAGTAACAAGAGTAAATATCCTGTAGAAAAAGCACTCACAGAATTAAAGCAAGAGTGAATATCCTGTAGAAGAAAGCACTCACAGGCTTCTGATGCAAATACAATTTGTGCTGGCCCTTAACTTCCTGGGGAATTGGCATAGATACAGTCTCATTTAACACTTGGATATGAGGGAGTATAGATAGTTAAGCAACTATGTACAAGCACCAATTGAGCACTACCTGCAAGATTCCTAGCTTTAAATTGGATATAGCTGTCTGCTTCTGCATTCAATGTCATATTTATCATTCTTGATTCCAATTTGGAATTTTGAAATTCCACAAATGTTGCCATTGCTGCATAAGAAACAAAAGACAATGAATCTCATTAGTCTTGGGTAGAATTAGTGCCCTTAGAATTTTATCTCTTTGTAATATGCTCATTTGTGAACATGAAAATACATAGGGACAAATTCTGCTCTTAGATGAAAGTACCTCCTATTCATTGCAATGGGAGTTGTGTATGTTTATCTCAGGGCAGCCTTCAGCCTTCATGCATTATACTGTTGCTTTCTCCGTTTTTTGTTACTTGCTTTGCTATAACAAATTAAAAATACTGCACCAAATTCTGTTTGTGAATGAAGTTCAAGAGCAGCCTCAGTAAATTTAATTAATTAAAGATTATTCAGATAAGAAGTATTTAAGTAGAGTATTTCACTGTAAAGGCTTATATAATTACTATTTTAGATTACTATTTTAGTCATATTTTAATCTTTAAGAAGAAATTTGTGGTTTATCAGATACAAAAGTAACCTGCTTTTAAAGATTCGGTCTCATTTTATTTACCGCTTCATACACCCATTAGATGAAGGATTATATTGGATTCCAATTAAACATTTTTATGAGGGCTAAATATAACTCATCCTTGTTTGTAATGTTATGGTGCTTTGTAGACAGTTGCATATTGAGGACAGTTCTTCTGGGCACTTAATGAGCTAATGCTCATTTTTAAATGTATTCCTCATAGTAACTGTTAACTAATTATTTTTAACATTTTACACTTATGCATTCATTGAAGAAAAGAAATATAAAGAAGAATAGTTTGAGTGATGCCTACCACTGTCATATAGTGAAAGTATCAGAGGGGTAGCCGTGTTAGTCTGGATCTGTAAAAAGTAACAAAGAGTCCTGTGGCACCTGATAGACTAACAGATGTATTGGAGCATGAGCTTTCGTGGGTGAATACCCACTTCGTCAGACGCATGCATCTGACGAAGTGGGTATTCATCCACGAAAGCTTATGCTCCAGTACGTCTGTTAGTCTATCAGGTGCCACAGGACTCTTTGTCACTATAGTGAAAGATCTGTTAGTTTTAAAAATGTATATAAATCCTGTTTTATTCAGCCATAGACATTCCTTCAACTGACACTTATCCAAGATTTCAGCACATGTAAAGTTTTTTTTTAAAGGGACATATGAAAAGATATTTTCTTAAAAAATAGTCTTGTCTGTGTTTCAAATAACACCTTAAGGAGAAGATGTTCAAAGAGAGATGCATATATATAATTGCAGGTGCCCTTGTCTATACACAGATTTTGTATAAGCATTTTGGTTAACGGTGTGGCTATTTTACCAAAATACATATATGGTATCCATTATACTGCTAGTTTATATACAAGTGCTTATACCACAGTAGTTTATTCCTCTGACCCTAGGCGAATAAGCCATACCAGTATAAAAACCTTTATACCAGTTTAACTGCATCCACACTGGGGAGAGAATTACACCATATTAATAATACTGATGTAGTTACAGTGGTACAACTGTTAAGTAAAGACAAACCTAGGTACTAAAATATCATGGGTGAAATCCTGGCCACTTTGAAGTCAATGGCAAAACTCCCATTGACTTCATTGGGGCCAAAATGTCACCCCATGTGTGCAAACTGTATATCAGCATACACGTACGGCTACCTCTTCTCCATGTGTGCATGCAAGTATCTGAATATGCGCCTACACCTAACTTTAAAAACCTGGCCTTAGATTAAAACATAAAGAAGCTTAAAAGTACCATGTAATTTCCTCATCAACAATTACAATGTTTAACTTTGCTTTGTAACTACTCTAGTCTGTTTAATTTTTCTAATTCTCATTGGGGTTATGTGAAATCAGCCCTGAAAACTTCAAGGTTTTTGCCTAATAATAGATGCGTTTTCAAATGAAAAATTGAAATGTTGCCTTTTTTCCTGAAAATTAACCAATTTTACAAAATCACAATGAAATGTGAAGTTTTCAAATTTAATTGAAAATATTTTACATCCATAGTTCTCATGCATTAAGATTCCAGTTAAATACAGCATTTAAGTACATGTTTAGCCTCAGATATGTCCTTAACCCCATCCTTATTCAGCACAGCACTTAGGTATGTGCTTAAATCCAACTGAAGTCAAGGGGACTTAATAACTGTTTGCTTGAGGTGAAGAATGTGCTGAATAAGGGTGCTGAATAAGTTCTGTGCTGAATAAGGGTGAACTTAAGCAGGTACTTAAGTACACTTCTAAATTGGGGCCTTTCCCAATGATGCAGTGTTTCAAACAGAAAAACTGCAAGGGATGATTAATAAAGTAAACTAAAATTACTTTTTAATCTTTTAATTTCATAGATTTCAGATGAGATTTTTGTATTTCTTTGGTTACCAAAACCCTGTATTTCAAGCCTATTTGTATTCCCTTTAACAGTATTTTAAAAATTCTTTTGGAAGCATTTTGGTTACAGAAGTGTGCAAAAGTAAGCAAATAAATGTAAGTTGGCCAGTTCATCCTCTTGTATCTTTCTCCATGCTATTAGTCTCCAATGGATTAGGCCTGGTTTAGTATTTTAAAAATTACATGTTTTCATAATTTTTTAATATGTATATCCTTATAAAATTGTGAAAATGCAACTCTCTGGACTGAGAAACTGTTATGGTCTGTGGTGTGCATAACCATATGTAAGTGTCTGTATAACTATTTACACAAGACTAGTTTGTCCCCTCAGATCATATATCATACACCACTAAATGAAGTTCTGTTTTTATGTTGCTACTTCAAAGAAAAGATAAATTAAACCTCAGAATATCAGTCACATTAAGGGCTGAATAAAATGTATGAAAAGACTCGACGGCTGTGGCAAAAATGATCTCCTGGCCAATATCCTAAATTGAAAATATAACTGTTAAGCCAGAATCCAAATGCAAAGTAAAGGTCTGAAGTTTCAAAACAATCTCCACTTAAAAATTGCCTGCAGCCAGTCTTTGAGCACAAAATTTGACTTCACATACCCAAATTATTTGAATGGAAAACACGGTAGGGCTGCCTTCAGCTGGACCCTTTTCCGATTGCTCCATCAGAGAAGGGAAGTGAATAAGGAAAGATTTTGGAGAAAGAGGTTTCATTCACTGAGATGCTGACCTGGCATAGGAACTAGACTGAGTCAGGAAGAATCATCCAACTTGGATTCATGGTAGAGTTCTTACCAAAATTTACAATGTGAGCAGACATCGTTGGTTCATCCAGGGTTATGATTTTAACTCTCTTTCTTCCAAACCCTGAAAAGGGTTTGTATGTCCAACACATTACAATCACAGCTTGCTGAAACAGTGCCCAGTACTGGAGATCTCAAAACAGTATGGCATTGCATATCAATGGTGCAGCAACATTTTGTCACAATGGGTTAAAGAAAAGGATATTTGCCTACATGTTTCTTTTTTGCCTTTTTATGTGTTCAGTTCTCTTAATTTTTTTTATTAACAAGTTTCTCATTTCATACATGTTTTCTTGTCCAGTGATATTGACTATTTCTATGAAGAGTCTTCTGACATGTCTTAGAGTGACAAAAGGTGTCATATGATTTTGTAGTGACTAGGTAGTTATTTTTAAATTCCAGACCTCAAGAGTATTCTAGATCAGTTAGAAAAGAAAATTCTAAATGTATTGAATGGAAACTAGTTTAAGTCAAGATGGGTGAACATAGCGTTATTCAAACAATATAAGATGCTGTAATAAATTATTCAATTTAAGAATCTAAAATATGAAATTTAGTTCTTTCCTGTCTTGGTTACACATTCAAGGGTATATTATTTACCTCAGTGCAGAAGTAGTTATGCACCCAAATACCCACACATAGAGTTGAGAAAATACGCCTAAAAGTGGATAGTTACGAGTATTCCTCAACTTGCCTTTTCTGGTTCAGAATATAATGCATTGTCCGTGAATTTCATTTTTATTATTCCAAAATATATATTTTTTAAAAAGTGTTATTTTTCAACAGATCCATAAACCTAGATCTTGGTGTATGGTAAATTAAAATACCACTGTGTTAGTTACACTGTGATGTGATATTTTAATAATTACTCATTTCTAATTTGTCTCAGCATTGCTGCACAGATAGCAAGCTGTTATGTTTTAAAGGTGTTTTTAACTTGCCTATAAATGTTTTCTAATTTGTGTCTTTAAAATCTGATTAAACAGTAGTTTAAAGAAAACCTTGAATTTGTTCTGCTAATTTCATTAGTGTCTTAAATAACTGCTAAGTAGTAACATTATTCAATGCATTGCAGCAAACCATGAGATCTAACAAGCTAAATAGACCCTTTGCTAAAAAAAAAGAAATGCTTTCTTCACCAGAGGATCACACCTCTGATACCTGAGCTATTCAACATTACAGTTAGACTATCTAACAATGTTAAAAATAATAATTAAGGAATAGTAGGGATGGATGAAGAGCCTCCAAATAATTTAATTCAAACTCAATATTAAGGGCTATCGATTTTAGGAATATTGGATATGGAAAAAAGTGTAATGGAACTAATAGGGGGTAAAATGTGAACTATGATGGGCAGTGTAGTTAGGATGGCATCAACACCAGCCTCACAGAAATAGTGAGAAAGAACTGAGTTTTTTCACCAAGTGTCTGTGTATGCTTCAGGAGGAGGTAATGGCAGAGGGATTCAGGCAGCACTGAGTGGACATGGCACATGACTAGATCCTGGTAGCAGGATCACAATAACAGGCAAAGAAGAAAGGAACGCTGTGTGTGTGTGTATATATATATATATATATATACACACTAAATTTATATAAATATATATAAAAACTAAATTTATATTATATATATATATATATATATATATATATATATATATATATATATATATATATATATATATATATAATATAAATTTAGTTTTTATGGCATGTGTGTAAATTTCACAATAGTGAGACTACAGGGCACAGAAACACTTCTCCCAGCCAGTACCCCAAATGAGTTAGGAATGACTTCAAAATAATTGAGCTACATGACTGAGCCTAAATCGACTTTGCAAAGCTGTCATGAAAATTTACCAGACCAGGCACAAAATCAACTGACCTGTCATTTGCTGTGTGGGGATTAGTGAAAATGACCCCACAAAAAATAGTTTTCAGTATTGTTGTAGATATGTTGGACCCAGGATAGTAGAGTGAAATATCCTTCACATGTGGGTGAAATAAGACAATCACTGTGCTCTTGAATTAACTCACTGGATTTATGGCTCATTACAACAATCTGTAACACACTAGCCCCCTCCCCTTTTTTTTTTGTCCTGTGACCGCAGAGGTGTTAACTGATCATTTCACCTAGAATGGTCTCTTACAGTATGTGAGAGACAAGGTGGGTGAGGTAATATCTTTTATTGGACCAACTTCTGATGGTGGGAGAGAGAAGTTTTTGAGCTTACACAGAGCTTTTCTTCAGATGTGGGAAACTTATCTGAGAGGAGCTCTGTGTAAACTTGGAAAAAAGCTTCTCTTTCTCATGAACAGAAATTAGTCCAATAAAAAATATTACTTCACCCACCTTGTCCTTTAATATCCTGGGGTCAACACAGCTACAACAACACTGCATCTTCCAATATGTGTTAACTACTTGTGCTAAATAACTTGTTCCGTAAATTAGCTGTGACACCAAGTAAGTTTCCCAGACATGAGGAAGAGCTCTGTGTAAGCTTGAAAGCTTGTCTCTCACCAGCGGAAGTTGGTCCAATAAAAGATATTACCTCACCCACCTTGTTTCCCTAAGAAATAATTTTACAGACATGTAAATGTATTTGTGTGTGTGTACAGTAATTACCGCCAAACAATGGGTGGGGGAGCAGAATTTTGTAAGGCTGCTCCAAATCCAGCCACTGACTGGTTGGATGACACTCTCACAAGACTTTGAAATCTCCCTCTCAACCCACCTAGGTGGATACACTCCTGAATATCCAACAACCCAAATATCTTCAGCTTGATATTTGGAAATAGCCTCACTCAAATGGCTCAACATTCATATTGTTTAACAAACTGTTTATTTGTTAAACAATATGTTTTTTGTGTGTTTCTCACCCACCCCAAAGAAATAGGATTGTTAAAATGCATCTCCCATGGATCAAAGCTTCAGCAGTATTTGCTCTCGTATTAGGACTCCAGTGTAAGGACTTACCTTGTCCTTGTTGGCTAACAATAATATTTAAAGCAGACTTGGACAAATGTTGGTCTTTGCCAATATATGTTGTTGTACAAAATGAGCAGTACCATTGATACTCCCCAAAGGCTTACTGTTTCCAACTTAGACATAATGAAGTCCAACTACAGGCCTAGGAACACAGGACTTAGCTTATATATTTGTAGGCAGACCATATTTGTTTAATTTGTAATCACCTAGAGGGTAATAGGATTATAAGGAATAGCCAGCACAGATTTGTCAAAAAACAGTCATGCTAAACCAATCTAATGTCCTTCTTCCACAGGGCTCCTGGACTAGTGGATAGGAGGGAAACAGTAGACATGAAGAAGTAGCTTGATTTTTTTTTAGTAGGCTTTTGACACAGTCGCATGACATTCTTGTAAACAAACTAGGGAAGTGTGGTCTAAATGAAATTATTATAAGGTAGGTGCAAAACCGGTCAAAAGACCACTCAAAAGAGTAGTTGTCAACCATTTGCTGTCAAACTGGGGGCACATATCTTGTCAGGTCCTCCAGTCCTGTGTCCAGTACTATTCAGTATTTTCATTAATAACTTGGTAATGGAGTGGAGAGTTTTTGCACATGACACCAAGGTTGGAGGGGTTGCAAGCACTTTGGAGGATAGGATTAGAATTTGAAGTGACCTTGACAAATTGGAGAATTGATGTGAAATTGACAAGATGAAATTCAATAAAGACAAGTGCAAAGTATGTTTCATTAGGAAGGAAAAATCAAATGCACAACTACAAAATGGGGAATAACTGGCTAGGCAGTAGTACTGCTGAAAAGGATATGGGGTTATAATGGATCATAAATTGAAAATGAGCCAACAATGTGATGCAGTTGCAAAAAAGGCTTATATCATTCTGTGATGTATTAACAGGAGTGTCATATGTAAGACATGGGAGGTTATTGTTCCACACTACTTGGCATTGATAAGGCCTCAGGTGCAGAACTGTGGGGAAAAATTGGAGCGTCCAGAAGAGAATAACAAAAAATATAAAAGGTTTTTAAAAAATCTGAGCTATAGCTTTTATTTGTTCTAGAAATGCCTCATCCACCTCTACCTGATTTGGTGATCTGTAGTAGATCCTTACCATGACATCGTGTTTATTTTTTCCCCCTTTTAACTTAACCTGGAGACTCTACTGGTTTGTTCCACCTCCTTCTGGCCCTCAGAACAATTGTGTACATTCTTGATGTAAAACGGAACATCTCCCTTTCCCCCCGCGTGTCCTTCCTGAATAAGCTATACTGCTCTATACCAATATCCATTCATGAGATTTATCCCACCAAGTATGGCATCTGTGATGCCAATTAAGTAATAATTTAGCTTATAGAATAATACTTCCAGTTGTTTCTGTTTAGTCCCCATATGCCTTGCATTTATGTATAGATATTTATGATGTTGAGCAGATTCCCCACTGTTATCCCCATTGTTGCTCCTATGACTCTATTGTAATTTTCCACTCCCTCTCCATCCCCAGCATTTATAGAATTGTAGGATTGAAGGGACATCAAGAAGTCTTCTAGTCCAGTCCCCTGCATTCATGGCAGGACTAAGTATTATCTAGACCATCCTTGGCAGGTGTTTATCTAACCTACTCTTTAAAATCTCCAGTGGCGGAGATTCCACTGTTACAAGAGATTTTTACCTGCTTTGATCCTGTATAAAGATTGCAGCACCCAGGACAGAGACAGGCATAAAGATACTGACAGTCAGAGGTGGGGGTGAGAGACATCCTGAACAATTCACTTCTCCCAATTAGCATAACAAAGGTAGTGGCAGCATCATAATGCTTTAGTTTGCAGAGAACAGTAGTTATTTTTAGAATTGAGGCTTTAGATGAGTTATAATTAATGGTAGTTTATAACTAAAAATCCAAAATGGTGGCCACACTGATTTTATATTAGAAAACATCAAACATAGAGGACACAGACTAAATTGATCAATAGTAGATCAGAAACAGGGATGAAATAAAGTTCAAACAGGGATGTCTCAACTCACTCCAAAATACCTGAAGGAAGAGGTTAGGAGCAGGAGCAGCTAGAGTGACAGGCAGAGCTGGTTGGTTGAACAGTTGCCACCCACACAGGGAGGATCAAGAGGAGGATCCATGCTAATTACCAAGCCTGAAATAACAACCAATCAGAGAAGGCCAGAAACTGAATATAAGGACAGCGGACAGCGTGTGTGTGTGTGAGAGAGAGCGCGAGAGAAGAAGTAGTAGTAGCAGCAGAAGAAGACCGTGAAAGGAGAACAGAGGCCTGGTCTACACTATGAGTTTAGTTTGAATTTAGCAGGGTTAAATCGAATTAACCCTGCACCCATCCACACAACGAAGCCATTTACTTCAACATAAAGGGCTCTTAAAATTGATTTCTGTACTCCTCCCCGACGAGGGGAGTAGCGCCGAAATCGACATTGCCATTTCGAATTAGGGTTAGTGTGGCCGCAATTTGACGGTATTGGCTTCCGGGAGCTATCCCACAGTGCCCCCATTGTGACCACTCTGGACAGCAATTTGAACTCGGATGCACTGGCCAGGTAGACAGGAAAAGCCCCGCAAACTTGAATTTCATTTCCTGTTTGCCCAGCGTGGAGAGCACAGGTGACCACGCAGAGCTCATCAGCACAGGTAACCATGCAGTCCGAGAATCGAAACAGAGCACCAGCATGGACTGTACGGGAGGTACTGGATCTGATCGCTATATGGGGAGAGGATTCCGTGCTAGCAGAACTACGTTCCAAAATGACCACCATTCCCAAGACTCCTCATTCCCAAGAGGAGGAGGAGGGTGGTGGTGGTCGGGGACTCCCTCCTCAGGGGGACTGAGTCATCTATCTGCCGCCCCGACCGGGAAAACCGAGAGGTCTGCTGCTTGCCAGGAGCTAGGATACACGATGTGACGGAGAGACTGCCGAGACTCATCAAGCCCTCGGATCGCTACCCCTTCCTGCTTCTCCACGTGGGAACCAATGATACTTCCAAGAATGACCTTGAGCGGATCACTGCAGATTACGTGGCTCTGGGAAGAAGGATAAAGGAGTTTGAGGCGCAAGTGGTGTTCTCGTCCATCCTCCCTGTGCAAGGAAAAGGCCTGGGTAGAGACTGTCGAATCGTGGAAGTCAACGAATGGCTCCGCAGGTGGTGTCGGAGAGAAAGCTTTGGATTCTTCGACCATGGGATGGTGTTCCAAGGAGGAGGAGTGCTAGGCAGAGATGGGCTCCACTTAACGAAGAGAGGGAAGAGCATCTTCGCCAGCAGGCTGGCTATCCTAGTGAGGCGGGCTTTAAACTAGGTTCACTGGGGGAAGGAGACCAAAGCCCTGAGGTAAGTGGGGAAATGGGATCCTGGGAGGAAGCACAAGCAGGAGAGAGCAAGAGGGGAGGACTCCTGTCTCATACTGAGAAAGAGGGACGATCGCTGAGTTATCTTAAGTGCCTATACACAAATGCAAGAAGCCTGGGAAACAAGCAGGGAGAACTGGAAGTCCTGGCACAGTCAGGGAACTATGATGCGATTGGAATAATAACAGAGACTTGGTGGGATAACTCACATGACTGGAGTACTGTCATGGATGGATATAAACTGTCCAGGAAGGACAGGCAGGACAGAAAAGGTGGGGGAGTTGCGTTGTATGTAAGAGAGGAGTATGACTGCTCAGAGCTCTGGTATGAAACTGCAGAAAAACCTGAAAGTCTCTGGATAAAGTTGAGAAGTGTGAGCAACAAGGGTGATGTCGTGGTCGGAGTCTGCTATAGACCACCAGACCAGGGGGATGAGGTGGACGAGGCTTTCTTCTGGCAACTAGCAGAAGTTGCTAGATCGCAGGCCCTGGTTCTCATGGGAGACTTTAATCACCCTGATATCTGCTGGGAGAGCAATACAGCGGTGCACAGACAATCCAGGAAGTTTTTGGAAAGTGTAGGGGACAATTTCCTGGTGCAAGTGCTGGAGAAACCAACTAGAGGCAGAGCTTTTCTTGACCTGCTGCTCACAAACAGGGAAGAATTAGTAGGGGAAGCAAAAGTGGATGGGAACCTGGGAGGCAGTGACCATGAGATGGTCGAGTTCAGGATCCTGACACAAGGAAGAAAGGAGAGCAGTAGAATACGGACCCTGGACTTCAGAAAAGCAGACTTTGACTCCCTCAGGGAACAGATGGGCAGGATCCCCTGGGAGAATAACATGAAGGGCAAAGGGGTCCAGGAGAGCTGGCTGTATTTTAAAGAACCCTTATTGCGGTTGCAGGAACAAACCATCCCGATGTGTAGAAAGAATAGTAAATATGGCAGGCGACCAGCTTGGCTAAACAGTGAAATCCTTGCTGATCTTAAACGCAAAAAAGAAGCTTACAAGAAGTGGAAGATTGGACAAATGACCAAGGAGGAGTATAAAAATATTGCTCAGGCATGCAGGAGTGAAATCAGGAAGGCCAAATCACACTTGGAGTTGCAGCTAGCAAGAGATGTTAAGAGTAACAAGAAGGGTTTCTTCAGGTATGTTAGCAACAAGAAGAAAGTCAAGGAAAGTGTGGGCCCCTTACTGAATGAGGGAGGCAACCTAGTGACTGAGGATGTGGAAAAAGCTAATGTATTCAATGATTTTTTTGCCTCTGTCTTCACGAACAAGGTCAGCTCCCAGACTACTGCACTGAGCAGCACAGTATGGGGAGAAGGTGACCAGCCCTCTGTGGAGAAAGAAGTGGTTCGGGACTATTTAGAAAAACTGGACGTGCAGAAGTCCATGGGGCCGGATGCGCTGCATCCGAGGGTGCTAAAGGAGTTGGCAGATGAGATTGCAGAGCCATTAGCCATTATTTTTGAAAACTCATGGCAATCGGGGGAGATCCCGGATGACTGGAAAAAGGCTAATGTAGTGCCCATCTTTAAAAAAGGGAAGAAGGAGGATCCAGGGAACTACAGGCCAGTCAGCCTCACCTCAGTCCCTGGAAAAATCATGGAGCAGGTCCTCAAGGAATCAATTATGAAACACTTAGAGGAGAGGAAAGTGATCAGGAACAGTCAGCATGGATTCACCAAGGGCAAGTCATGCCTGACTAACCTAATTGCCTTCTATGATGAGATAACTGGCTCTGTGGATGAGGGGAAAGCAGTGGATGTGTTATTCCTTGACTTTAGCAAAGCTTTTGATACGGTCTCCCACAGTATTCTTGCCGCCAAGTTAAAGAAGTATGGGCTGGATAAATGGACTGTAAGGTGGATAGAAAGCGGGCTATATTGTCGGGCTCAACGGGTAGTGATCAATGGCTCCATGTCTAGTTGGCAGCCGGTTTCGAGCAGAGTGCCCCAAGGGTCGGTCCTGGGGCCGGTTTTGTTTAATATCTTTATTAATGATCTGGAGGATGGTGTGGACTGCACTCTCAGCAAGTTTGCAGATGACACTAAACTGGGAGGCGTGGTAGATACACTAGAGGGTAGGGATCGGATACAGAGGGACCTAGACAAATTAGAGGATTGGGCCCAAAAAAACCTGATGAAGTTCAACAAGGACAAGTGCAGAGTCCTGCACTTAGGACGGAAGAATCCCATGCACTGCTACAGACTAGGGACCGAATGGCTGGGTAGCAGTTCTGCAGAAAAGGACCCTAGGGGTCACAGTGGACGAGAAGCTGGATACGAGTCAACAGTGTGCTCTTGTTGTCTGTGATCTCTAACACCAAAGCCGCAGGCACTGAATATTAAGATGCAAAATGCGACCTTGTATTGAAATCACATGTGCTATGTAATGTGAATAGTGTTGTTCACCGTGAAAGAGTATAAGCATTGTTCTGTAAAACGTATCTTTTTAAATATTTCTCTCCCTTTTTTCCCTCCCTCCCGCAACTGCAAATTTTTCAAGCCTCCCTCCTCCGTCCCGAAGGCTATCTCAGATAAGGTGGTGGAAAAGAAGGACGTGAGACTAAATGTTCTCTGAAATCATGGAATCGACCCGCAATGAAAGAGCTCATCTGAATGAGTGGAAGGACACGGTATCAAAGTACAGAAAAGATGCCAGTGAACGTGAGGCCATGAGGGACGCTCGAAATGAGAGGTGGCAGCAGGAAGATCAGAGGAGGCAGGATGCAACGCTGGGGCTGCTGCGTGAGCAAACGGACATGCTCCGGCATCTGGTGGAGCTTCAGGATCAGCAGCAGGATCACAGAGTGCCGCTGCAGCCCTTGTATAACCGCCCTCCCCCCTCACCATGTTCCAAAGCCTCCTCACCCAGACGTGTAAGAACGCGGGGGGGAGGAGGGGAGGCTCCGTGCACTCTCCCACTCCACCCCAGTGGACAGCCCAACCAAAAGGCTGTCGTTATATTGAACTTTTTTAGTGGCCTTTTCCTTCCCTCCTATCCTCCTCCCAAACCCCCACCGGACTACCTTGTCAGTTCTCTCCCTCGTTTTATAATCAATTAATAAAGAATACATGATTTTTAAACGATAGTGACTTTATTTCCTTTGCAAGCAAGCTGTGATCGAAGGGGGAGGGTGGGTTGCTTACAGAGAACGAATCAATCAAGGAGGCGGGTTTTCATCAAGGAGAAACAAATAGAACTTTCACACGGTACCCTGGCCAGTCATGAAACTGGTTTGCAAAGCTTCTCTGATGTGCAGCGCTTCCTGGTGTGCTCTTCTAATCGCCCTGGTGTCTGGCTGCATGTAATCAGCGGCCAGGCGATTTGCCTCAGCCTCCCACCCCACCATAAAGGTCTCCCCCTTACTCTCACAGAGATTGTGGAGCACACAGCAAGCAGCAATAACAATGGGAATATTGGTTTGGCTGAGGTCTGAGCGAGTCAGTAACGTGCGCCAGTGACCCTTTAAACGTCCAAATGCACGTTCTACCACTATTCTGCACTTGCTCAGCCTGTAGTTGAACAGCTCCTGACTACTGTCCAGGCTGCCTGTGTATAGCTTCATGAGCCATGGCATTAAGGGGTAGGCTGGGTCCCCAAGGATAACTATAGGCATTTCAACATCCCCAACGGTTATTTTCTGGTCTGGGAAGTAAATCCCTTGCTGCAGCCGTTTAAACAGAGTAGTGTTCCTGAAGACGTGAGCGTCATGAACCCTTCCCGGACATCCCATGTTGATGTTGGTGAAACGTCCCTTGTGATCCACCAGTGCTTGCAGCACCATTGAAAAGTACACCTTGCGGTTTATGTACTGGCTGCCCTGGTGCTCCAGTGCCAAGATAGGGATATGGGTTCCATCTATCGCCCCACCACAGTTAGGGAATCCCATTGCAGCAAAGCCATCCACTATGACCTGCACATTTCCCAGAGTCACAACCTTTCGTAGCAGCAGCTCAGTGATTGCTTTGGCTACTTGCATCACAGCAGCCCCAACAGTAGATTTGCCCACTCCAAATTGATTCCCGACTGACCGGTAGCTGTCTGGTGTTGCAAACTTCCACAGGGCTATCGCCACTCGCTTCTCAACTGTGAGGGCTGCTCTCATCTTGGTATTCTGGTGCTTCAGGGCAGGGGAAAGCAAGTCACAAAGTTCCATGAAAGTGCCCTTACGCATGCGAAAGTTTCGCAGCCACTGGGAATCATCCCACACCTGCAACACTGTGCGGTCCCACCAGTCTGTGCTTGTTTCCCAGGCCCAGAATCGGCATTCCACGGCTATAACCTGCCCCATTAACGGCATGATCTCCAAAGCGCCGGGGCCTGCGGTTTGAGAGAATTCTGTGTCCGTGTCCTCATCACTCTCATCGCCGCGCTGCAGTCACAGCCTCCTCCTCGCCTGGTTTTCCAGGTTCTGGTTCAGCATAAATTGCATGATAATGCGCGAGGTGTTTACAATGTTCATGACTGCTGTCTTGAGCTGAGCGGGCTCCATGCTATGGTATGGCGTCTGCACAGTTCACCCAGGAAAAAAGGCGCGAAACGGTTGTCTGCCATTGCTTTCACAGAGGGAGGGGTGAGGCTGTACCCAGAACCACCAGCGACAATGTTTTTTGCCCCATCAGGCATTGGGATCTCAACCCAGAATTCCAATGGGTGGGGGAGACTGTGGGAACTATGGGATAGCTATGGGATAGCTACCCACAGTGCAACGCTCCGGAAGTCGACGCTAGCCTCGGTACATGGACGCACACTGCCAAATTAATGTGCTTAGTGTGGCTGCATGCACGCGACTTTATACAATTGGTTGCCCAAAATCGAATTCTGTAAATTCGGAGTAATCCCGTAGTGTAGACATACCCTGAGAGTAGAGAAAGCAGCAGCAGAGGGAGAAGATCGCAGGCAGCAGTAGCAACAGACAGAACAGAAAGACTGTGATGATACAGCGGGATTATAGAAGAAGTGTAAGTCTGATATTTATGATGATTCTTAAGGAATGACTGGGTATGCCTGTTTCTGAGTGTGATCCACCCCACCCCATTCTGTGACCGTTTGATCTTAACTACTCAGTGTTTCTTTAATGTTATATTGTAATGTTATTTTATACATATGTATAGGGTATTTGTATGCTACATTGTAATGAGTCTAATGTTATTGTATTAGAGGCCTTATGCATATGTACGAAAGGGTCAGTATGTACCAATAATACAACGTTGTATTTGTCATACAGTCTGTGTAGTCTTCTGTGCCACTTGAATATATAATCTTTAAGTGCAATGTAATTGTCTTACTACCTATTATATACTGTAATGGTTTCTTTCTTGCTTTATTGAATATACTGTAATCGTCTAATTTTTTTTAATTAATAAGACTTTTTGAAGAATTGCTGCTTGTCTGTCAATCCTTTGAGCAGAAGGCTATATCCGTGTCCTCCCAAGGGTTAGCAGAACTAGTGTGCTCTGGAGAGTCCTCTGCATGTCGGAGACAAACCCCCTGGTAACACCCTGGCAATTCCTCTAAGGCAGGTCACCTTCTTATTACCCCTCTGGGTAGAATAAGTTTACAATCAATTTATGGTTATAGGCAGTCCAGTGTTGGGATTCCTTAAGTCCAAATTTTGGGGTAGCAAATTGGTGTCCCTGGGTGGGCTTGAGGCGTTAGTTTAAGAAAAAACGCCTCCTATTGGATAGGAGGATGATTGACACCAAGCAGTACATTTTCTTTTCTCCCTTCTGTCTCATTCTTTTTACCTTTTTCTGCTGTTTATCTTAAAAATCAGCTTTTCATGAAGCATGCTAAGGGTAAGTAACTAAAGGTAAGTGAAAGGAATTGTTACCTTGTTCAATTATCTCAGTTACCTTGTTAGGAATTGTTGTTTATACTGATGCTGGAGCCATAATCCTAACAGAATTAGGAAGCCCAGCTAAATGTTTAAGGGCTGGTGGAAGGGTCAGTATTGTTGTGATCAGGCTATTCATTAGTTCGGGCCATCATACCTTAGCGCAGGGATTGTCATGCCCCGGTGAATGGCTAAGGCTGAGCTGTTTATTAGTTTGAGCCGTCATATTCAGAATGCAGGGGTTGTCATACCTCAGTAAACAGCTGCAGTCAAGATCAAGATCACAGCAGGTATAGTGTTGTAGGTTAGATTTAGAAGATACAATTGTAGTTGTAAAGCAAGGATCGCAGCCAAGATTTTCACCTACACCTGAGTCAAAGTGAAAAAGCCTACGTAAATGTTTTCAGGCCAGAAGAAGGGCATTCAGACCCACGGGAAACAGAATCGGGCACATAAGGCCTAAGGAAGGCAGATTCTGGGGTCAGACACCGAGGATAGGAAGGCCTTGGAAGAACATAAGAACAGCCATATTGGATCAGACCAAAGGTCCATCTAGTCCAGTATCCTGTCTTCCAACAGTGGCCAATGCCAGGATGCCCCAGAGGGAATGAACAGAACAGGTAATCATCAAGTGATCCATTCCTGGTCTCCCATTCCCAGCTTCTGGCAAACAGAGACTAGGGAGACAGACTTTATCCCGCAAACTCAGAGAACAGGGTCAGGTGCCCACAGCAAGAGGCTGGAGGAAGGCAGGCTTTATTCCAAGAGTTGAAAAAGTGAAATGAGTAGAGTATTAGAGATTAAGGATTAATAGTAAAGTTTTAAAATAAAACTTTTAATAAGAAAAAGGGGATAGAGTGATCATACAGAAGTGAGATTTTGAGGAAACTTACCAACTCCAGGGTTGTAATCATACCCGGAGACCACTACCTCTGGCCAAGCAAGTTGTTGGACTAGATTGATAACTGGTATATTTCTGATATGTGAAATGTAAGAAAGAGTGATTCCACAGCAGACCCCAGAATTTGGCCTGACCATTAGAAAGAAATATTTCAGAGTGGCAGCCGTGTTAGTCTGTATCAGCAAAAAGAACGAGGAGTACTTGTGGCACCTTAGAGACTAACAAATTTATTTGGACATAAGCTTTCGTGGGCTAAAACCCACTTCATCGGATGCATGCAGTGGAAAATACAGTAGGAAGATATAGATACACAGAGAACATGAAAAAATGGGGGTTGCCATACCAACTATAACAAGAATAATCAATTAACATGGGCTATTATCAGCAGGAGAAAAAAAACCTTTTGTCGTGATAATCAGGATGGCCCATTTCCAACAGTTGACAAGAAGGTGTGACTAACAGTAGGGGAAAAATTAGCATGGGGAAATAGTTTTTACTTTGTGTAATGACCCATCCACTCCCAGTCTTTAGTCAAGCCTGATTTAATGGTGTCCAATCTGCAAATTAATTCCAATTCTGCAGTTTCTCGTTGGAGTCTGTTTTTGAAGTTTTGAATGGAAAAATGACAGCAAAAGGGAAACTGAGGCACGATAGCATTTTAGAAATAATGTTAGGAAAGAGTTTGGAAGCTTTTGCTAGAAAGTTAGGATGTGGTCCTTGAAAGGAAAATACGTTCATTGGGCCTGGTGCTTATCAGCAACTCTGCAGGCAATGGCACCAATGGGTTCAACCTAAGAAAAAAGGCTTTTTCTCAGGAAAACCTAGTAAGAAGGAGAAAAAACAAGCTGCCTTGCAAGGGCTCCAGCTTGTAGCTGGAACTCTAGATATAGAAATGGATACGTTATTAAAAGAAATACAAGAATTAAGAAAAGAGAAAAAAAAGTAAGGATGAAGAGTTAGCTAATCTAAAAGCAGAAGCTGATACATTGAGAGCAACTATGTTGACTCTGTGCAAATTGTTGAGTTCCTGTAGCGGGGTGGTCACCCGCTCCCTGGTCTGGAAAGGGTTACAGCCAGCCCTGGCAGAGGGCTGGGGCTGCGAGCTAAAAGCTAGGCTGATTGGGGAAGCAGCTGCAGCTGGGCCATGCCCCAATCAGATCTCAGCTGCCCTGATAAAAGGGCTATGAGCCAGGAGCTAGATGCACTCTCCCTCCAGCTTCAGAGTCTCTCTCCAGCAGTGGAGAGAGAAGGACCTGGCTGCCTGGGAGCAGGGTACCAGAGGTAGAGCAGTGCTGGGGAAAGGCAAGAGGAGCTGGGGAGCTCCAGCCTGGCAACTCCCCAGGCTGCAGGCCTTGTGCAAGGCCTAAAGAAGGTACTGGGGTTGCAGAGGTGCAGCCTGGGGTTAGGCAAAGGCAGCTGGTCCAAACCCTCTTGCCGATGATGAGTGGCCATGACAGATTGCAGTTTGCCCCAGTGAGCAGGGGCTAGATGACGACTGGCAGTAGCCACTGAGGCAAGGTGGGGTAGAGGGTTGGGGGTTCCAACCTGTCAGACTTGGAAGTGCAGAACATAATGGCATCTTACTCTATCTATGACCATCTTCCACCTATTGATATAGAAGCAAACCTCCAAGATTTAAAGCGTTTAATGCACCACAAGGATATGGTTTATCACCTAAAGCAACTTCAGGCTCAAGGAGATCAGACCTTACTCCCTGTACATCATTCTGTGGGTCAAATCACAAAGGTGTTAAAAAGAATTGGTGATAAAGCCAAATCGTCCTATTGGTGGGAAGATCTTTTTACAGCTAAATCGGGTGAATATAAAAAGGGGAAATCATGCTCCATCCAATTGTAGTAATACTGCTCATATAGCTGGTTATAACTGTATACCTAATAATTTATATCTGTGTATGTGTGTAAGAAGAAATCTAAAGATTCAACAGTAATGCCTTTTGTAATATGTCAACCTGCATAACCACATTATGGGGTTGATGTTCAATGGTACTGATGTAACAATAATGTCAGATGTTTATTAAAGGTGGTCACATCTGTCAAGGAGGGGATATGTAAGATGTTATTGGTGTATGGTTATACTTTTGTCATGAATTATAATAAATGTTGCTGCAGTTCAAAATGGAGTTTAAGAATTCAAGATGGCACATGTGGCAAGAAGGGTTTGAACTCCGTGTTGGTATCCTTTCTTCGTGGCATTTTCCCGCCGAAACTCTTTTTCCTGCCAGAACTTGAGGGACTGAGAGCTGGCTGGAACCGGTTGGGGGCAGCGTCTGCCAGAGTGTGCCTCAGGAATTCACGCCACAGAGAGCATATAAAGAACTGTCAGCGATGATGCAGGGGCTGTCCACCATTGAGGCAGCCATGTCCAGTTTCTTTGCACAAGCATCGGATCAAGACTTCGGCTACTAACACCTGCCAAGGACTTTGATATTTACCTGATATCTGATTCCTGTAATCCATCAAAGGATCCATCAGCCCAGATCTGTTGATCTCCTGCTTCGGCGGTAGAGAGTCAGATCCTCCGATGTTCCTGAGATTCTGAGATGGTCCATCAATTGCCGGTGATCTCCATCTGCAGTGAAAGAGAGACAGTAATTGTTTTTCGGGCATTTAATAGTTTAATCAAGGGACAGTTTAAGGGTCTAAGCTTTATGCCCCTTGCTGGAATCTATTCTTGGGTATTTGTAGTGGTTCTTCCCCCCAGTTGTAACTATCCCTTAATAAATCTTCTTTCTGTTTAAGGTTATATTCTATCTATCCTTTATTTCAATGCAACAAGTTTTTGTCCCTTTTGCTGTCCAGCCCAGAGCCCGCACCCAAACTTCCTCCTAGAGCCCGCACCCCACCTCTCTCCCAGAACCTGCACCCCCTCCCCACCCCATCCCTCTACCCCAGCCTGGTGAAAGTGAGTGAGGGTGGCGGAGAGTGAGCCACAGAGGAGGGGGGATAGAGCGAGCATGGGCAGTGCCTCAGAGAAG
The DNA here is from genome assembly GCF_028017835.1 of Emys orbicularis. NCBI lineage: Eukaryota > Metazoa > Chordata > Testudines > Emydidae > Emys > Emys orbicularis. The sequence goes on from NC_088685.1 coordinate 34,387,845, forward strand.
GGGCAAGGCCTCAGAGAAAGGGCCAAGCCTCAGAGAAGGGGTGGAGCAAGGGCTGGGTGGGTGGAGGATTGGGGATCCCCCAAAATTTTTAAAGCAAAATGGGGGTCCTAGGGTTGCTAAACTTTGAGAACCGCTGATGTAGTAGATAAAGTTTGTAAGTATTAAGTTTTGTAATAATAATAGTAACTATAAATATGGAATAAGTTTAATGATAGCAGTAAGTATAGAAAAAGATCATGTAGACAATAAGATAAATGATAGTACTGGAAAAAATTTATAACAAGTAATAGCATAAATACATAAATTAAAAATAAGAATAATACTTTTTGTTTTAAATAAATAGGGAAAAAGGAAAGTAGCAAATAAAAAAGAGAGAGGTAGAAAAGGAAAGAAAGGGAAAAAAGTGAGAAAGACAGGAGAAAATGGCAGGCAATTGGTTCCAGAATTTCCCAGAGGTAAATGAAGAGGAAATATTGGACTTATTAGAAATGGAAAAAGAATAATCATTAGATTTAATGGAAGAAGAAGGTGAAAACAGTGAGGATAGTGGCATAGATACAGACAAGGGAGAGGAAGAGAAAGAAAATCTAGGTCAGGCGTTGATTTCTCGACTGTATCTTGACCCATCTGGAAGATTCTTAGTTCCAATTGTTTTCAATGCGGCAGAGATAGGTGTAGGAATGTTATGTTACCTGGACACAGGATCAAGCATTTCTATATTGAACATCGCAATAAACTTTGATTTAATTCACTGTGCATCTCAGGATAGATACATGATCCTGGGGGCAATAAGAGGACAAGTCCCCATGATTTTGACCCAGCCCATATTGATCAGCATAGGAGCATGGCAATTAACTAATGTCCACCTCGGTCTGATGGACCGTGGAGTGGTGTCCTATGAGATCATAGGAATAGATGTGATAAGGCTGTTAAATTGTTTTATTGATGTGGGACACAGGGCATTGTGGGACGCAGCTATTTTTGTTTTTCTTTTTTTAAAATTACAAAGTTGTATGTTATAATATGTATATTGTCTGTATTAGTCAGTCATTTGTATTAAGATAATATAATGTGATTAGTTAAAACGTATTTTAATATGTACTAGGATTAGAATAACAATTAATAATTGGATTAAAATAGATATAGGTAGGATAAGTACAATGTAAATAATAGGTTTTAAGAAAAGGGATGGTTATTAAAAGTTATTTTTGAAAAGTTTGTTATTACAATAATGGGCCATCTCCCATCTCAATAATGAAGCTGTTGCCAATAATATTGAGGAGTGTGTTTTTACAATTCCAAGAATAGAAAATAAGCCACGGGTGGTAAAAGTGGTAATGGGACCTGTTTGAATTATAGAATTCATTGCGCAAAATCATATGGGTAGAATGCTTATTACTGATGATGCCCATAAGCACGATATTTTATTTGATGCTCAAGGCAAAGGAAGTTTAATGGCCCAAAGATCTGGTGAAAATTCACAACCCTCAGAATGTACATAGAAATCTCAGGAAGGGATAGGTACAATACACGGTAGAGCGGTAAGAGTTGGACTGTGGGAGTGTGCACTAACAGAAGGATTAAAAATGATTGCAAGCTCACCAAATCTTTTGATAGGTTCAAAAAGAAAAGTAGATTGGGATACGAAAATGATACGTTGGATCAAATCCAATAAAACGGTTAATGTCAATAGTATTCAAGAGTGTGCTTTTACAATTCAAAAAAATAAGCTCAGAGTAATAATGATTATAATGGGGACCACAGGGATTATAAAGTCTGGTGCACAGAATCAGAAAGGTAAAACACTTATTATGTATTATGATGCTCATAAATGTTCTATTACCTATGCCTCTCAAGGTCGAGGACATTTAATGACCCACTCGGATTACCATACTTCACCAAAACCCTCAAGATGCGATTTGGATGCTACTGATAATGTAGGTAAAATATGGGGAAAACTGGGCGATGGCAATGTGCAGTGATAGATGGATCTTCAAAAATCGCACACTCATATAATCTTACAATACATCCAGACCAGAATTCTTCATGTGCTATTATAGCATGGTACATCCCTACATGGAGTGCAAAAAGTAAAAAAACAGTACTTATACAATTGTATCATAATCTTATTAATAAAACAGAAGTTAAATTTCAGATCATTGATCCATGAGGAGGAATTAGTAAAATAGATATCCAATGTAAATTACGAACCGAAGTTATATTTAGGAATCAATTAAAGTTACAGGTACCTTGGTATACACATATAATAAAAAACAATGAGTATACGGAAGAAAGTAGAGGCCAACCTTTAATTCACTATTGGTGTGAAGGTAATATGAACATAACAAAAAGGCATGGAAGTGGAACATAGAGAACTATGGGCCTTCAAATTAATTATATTTTTACTATTTTTTGGATATCTAAACCTGAATCAATTGATGTTGGCCTATATGTAGTAAAGGAAGATATCCAGAGACAATTGATAATAGACCCCACTTACTCCTTAAAGAAAGTAATGGTAGATTTAGCTCCTTATATGCAGTCCAGTATTGGGATGTCTTAAGTCCAAATTTTGGGGTAACACCACAACGTCTCTAGGCAATTCATTCCAGTGCTTAACCACCTTGACAGGTAGGAAGGTTTTCCTAATGTCCAACCTAAACCTCCCTTGCTGCAATTTAAGACCATTGCTTCTTGTCCTATCCTAAATGGTTAAGGAGAACAATTTTTCTCCCTTCGCCTTATAACAATCTTTTATGTACTTGAAAACTGTTATGTCCCCTCTCAAGCTTCTCTTCTTCAGACTAAACAAACCCAGTTTTTTCAATCTTCCATCATAGGTTATGTTTTCTAGACCTTTGATCATTTTTGTTGCTCTTATCCGGACTTTCTCCAATTTGTTCACATCTTTCCTGAAATGTGGCACCCAGAATTGGACACAATACTTCAGTTGAGACCTAATCAGCATGCAGTAGAGCGGAAAATTACTTCTTGTGTCTTGCTTACAGTACTCCTGTTAATACATCCTATAATGTTTTTTTTTTTTTTTCAACAATGTTATACTGTTGACTCGTATATAGCTTGTGATCTGTTATGACCCCCAGATTCCTTTCTGCAGTACTCCTTCCTAGGCAATCATTTTCTATTTTGTATGTGTGCAACTGATTGTTTCTTCCTAAGTGGAGTACTTTGCACTTTGCAGTCGCTGCCATCGTCGATCCCTCGAGGTTGAGGATGATCTCTGTCACAGGTTTTATTTTTTGGGGGTCCTTTGCTGACTGAGGAGTCCAATCCTTGAGCCGCAGGCTCATTGGCAAACGTTACAGGTGATGTTGGAAGTCAGGGTTGGGCCATGATTGCTGTGACAGTCTTCTGTTCTTCCCCCGCCCCCCCCAACTAGCATTTTTCTGCGACCAGAGCAAGGCGATTTTCCTCAAAGGTGGGCGTTCCTTCCCTGACAAGTCTTCACCAGTTATCCCTATCCTGGGCTACCGTCTCCCAGCGTGTGGTGTTGAAGCCACATCTCTAGATTTTTTTTCTTGAGGGTGTCTTTAAAGTGTTTCTTTTGGCCTCTCCGTTTCCTTTCTCCCTTTGGTGAGTTGGACATACAGCAATTGTTTTGATAAGTGTACATCAGGCACAGGGGCGGCTCCAGGCACCAGTGCACCAAGCGCTTGCCTGGGGCGGCAAGCCGCGGGGGGTGGCCTGCCGCTCGCTGTGAGGGCGGCAGTCAGGCGGCTTTCGGCGGCATGCCTGCGGGAGGTCCGCCGGTCCCACAGCTTCGGCGGCAATTCAGCGGTGGATACGCCGAAGCCGTGGGACCGGCGGACCTCCCGCAGGCGCGCTGCCAAAAGCCGCCTGACTGCCATGCTTGGGGTGGCAAAATACATAGAGCCGCCCCTGATCAGGCACTGAATTTAACCCTCTGTTAAGATTACCTTTTTATACATACCTGTGGGCTTTTGACACCTGCCCCCTCTGAACCTAGTTTAAAGCCCTCCTCACTAGGTTGGTGAGTTGGTGTGTGTGATAAATGGGGGGGGGGGGGGGAAGAGCTCCCTTTTATGGACACCCAGCCAGTAGCTATAAAATCCCTCTTAGTAGCTGTTCTCTAATTTCTCTACCTGTAAAGGGTTAAAAAGTCTCACTGCTATGCATAGGTAAAAGGAAGCGAGTGGGCACCTGGCCAAAAGAGCCAATGGGAAGGCTAGAACTTTTTAAAATTGAAACAAGACTCCCCTTTTGCCTGTCTGCTGCTGTTCTCAGGGAGAGGCAGACAGGGAGCAGTTATGCTGTGAGAAGCTTGCGCCAGGTATGAAAAATCATCAGTATTAGACCTAGAAACTACTCATCTAAAACCCCCGACATGTAAGTAGACCAGGAAATGTCTAGAAAAATGCAATTAGGTTTATCCCTTTTATTTCTTTATGGCTTTTGGAGTCCTCTGTGCTAACCCCAGGTGCTTTTGTTTTGCTTGTAACCTTTAAGCTGGTCCTCAAGAGAGCTATTCTTGATGCTTAATCCTTGTAATTGTTTTTTTTTTTTTTAAATCTAGCAAAAAGCCTAAGGGTACGTCTATACTTACCCGCTGGTTCGGCGGCAAGCAATCGATCTTCTGGGATCGATTTATCACGTCTTGTCTAGACGCGATAAATCGATCCCGGACGTGCTTGCTGTCGACGCCGGTAATCCTGCTCCACGAGAGGAGTAGGCAGAGTCGACGGGGGAGCCTGCCTGCCGCATGTGGACCCGCAGTAAGTACCTTTAAGTTCGAACTAAGATACTTCGACTTCAGCTACGTTATTCACGTAGCTGAAGTTGTGTATCTTACTTCGAACTGGGGGCTTAGTGTGGACCAGCCCTAAGTTCCCAGCTGTATTTTCTTCTTTTTTTATTAATAATATTTACTTTTTTTAAGAACAGAATTGGAGTTTTGTGTCTTAAGAGGTATGTGCACCTGTTGTTTAATTAGCTGGTGGCAACAACTGATTTCCTTTCCCCCCCCTTTCTCAGCTCTTCCCCGGGCTGAAAGGGTTTGAGGGTACCCCACAGGAAGGAATTCCCAAGTAAGCCTTCCTGGTCTCTCGAAGAGTTTCTGCACTTGGGTGGTGGCAGAATCTACCAGTCCAAAGTCAGAGAAAAGCTGCAGCCTTGGGAGTTTAATACTAGCAGGGAGTGGCAAATATTAATTTTTAGAGTCCTTGCGGGCCCCCCACCTTCTGCACTCGAAGTGCCAGAGTAGGGAATCAGCCTTGACATGGTGGCAGAGCGGTGGGATCATTTTGAACCAGAGGCACAAACCTCAGGATTTTAAAACGACACATTTTTCCTTTTGGCAGCCTGCAAAGCCAAAGAGTTTTTTCTCTCTCTCTCTCTCTCTTTTCTTTTCTTTGCCACCTGAGGGGGAACAGGCATGTAAAGGGTTAATCCTGCCAAGCCAGGGAGTCCAACAAGCAGTTTATTTTTTTTCTAGCTTCGTGACAATGAAATAGCTAGAATAGAGTAAGGCAGCTCTGTGCATGAGGTTGTGGTCAGGCACTGAAACGCTAGAGCAACCAGTCTTCCCAAAGCGGCATGCCACGGAGAAGACAGACCCAGATCAAGCCCAGACATCCCCGCATTTCTGTCATGGAGCTGGAGGGGATGGGGGACCAGGGATTTCCCAGGAGGGAAGGGTCAGCCCTCCCCAACCCAAGATCCTGGTGCCAGGATGGAGGAATGCCCTTAACCCAGACTGTGTTCTAACTGCAGAAGATAGGAATTTCTTCCTAGAGATGAAGTGCTTGGAGGCAGAAGCGGAGGCGAAGCACTTGGAAGCGGAGGAGAAGAGAGAGGTGAAGTGCTTGGAGGTGGAGGAGAGGAGAGAGATGAAGCGCTTGGAGGCAGAAATGGAGCTGAAGCGCTTAGAGCTGGAAAAGGCTAAGCTGTGTCAACCAGGTAGCCCTAGCAGTCCTCCTCCAGGTACCGCTCCCCATTCCAAGAAATTCCCCACATACAAGGTAGGTGATGATACAGAAGCCTTCTTAGAAAATTTTGAAAGAGCCTGCCTTGAGTACAACATCCCTTCAGACCAGTATATGGTGGAGCTGAGGCCACAACTCAGTGGATCCTTAGCAGAGGTGGCAGCTGAAATGCCTAAAGAACACATGAACGAGTATGAACTTTTTAAACAAAAGACCAGAATTAGGATGGGGCTAACACCCAAGTATGTCCGTCAGTGGTTCAGAGCCCTAAGGTGGAAACCAGATGTGGCATTTTCCCGACACGCCTACCACATTGTAAAAAATTGGGATGCCAGAATATCAGGAGCAAATGTTAAGTCTCTGAAAGATCTGTCTCTCCTAATACAAATGGAGAAGTTCTTACAGGGTGTTCCTGAGGAAACAGAAAGGTACATCCTACATGGGAAGCCCAAAACAGTAATTGAGGAGGGGGAAATCGGAGCCAAATGGGTAGAAGTGACAGAGAAGAAGAAAGCTAGTAGCAGTTGGTGCAGTTACCAAAAGGGGCAGCCCGAGATGACACCCCACCATCAGAGTCAGCACAAGGCCCCACCTCGCAAGGAGCAGCCCTCCACACAGCCAGGGAAATCCCAGATGCCCTCTCATCCTACCACCCTACTCTCCAACCACCCACCTCGCCCCAGCCCACAGTTAGCTGGGCGATGCTTTAAATGTAATGAGCTGGGGCATATGAAGGCCAACTGCCCCAAGAGCACCAGCCAACTGCAACTCATCACCCCGGGGTCCCACCGAGAGCCTTCAGGCCCAGATGCCTCGCAAATACCCCCAGAGTGAAGGGAAACTGTGAGTGTGGGCAGGAGGAAGATTACTGCATGGAGAGACACTGGAGCACAGGTGTCAGCTATCCACCAATCCCTGGTGGACCCCAAATTCATCGACCCAGAGGCCCAAGTGATGGTGCAACCCTTTTAGGCCAACTCTTTTAATTTGCCTACAGCCAAGTTGCCTGTCCAGTACAAGGGCTGGTCAGGAATATGGACTTTTGCAGTCTATGACGATTATCCCATTCCCATGCTGCTGGGAGAAGACTTAGCCAACCATGTGAGGCTAAAAAAAAAGGGTGGGGATGGTCACCCTCAGCCAGGCTAAACAGGCCTCGACACCTAACTCCATTCCTGAGCCTCCTACAAGGGCCCAGTCTGCGTCCCCTGATACCACAGGCCCAGGGACCCAGCCAGAGGTGGTGGAACCAAACTCCAGACCAGAGTCTATGGCAGCAGTTGTAAATCCAGTTCCTGGGACCCAGCCAGGGTAGGCTGGCCCTCCGACATCCTTACGGATTTGGAAACTAACTTTCTGGCAGGGACCATGAAATGTCTTTGGGAAGCTCATGGGGTGAATCACTTGGTTGCCATCCCTTACCACCATCAAACGAATGGCCTAGTCGTGAAGTTTAATGGAACTTTGGGGGCCATGATACGTAAATTTGTGAATGAGCACTCCAATGATTGGGACCTAGTATTGCAGCAGTTGCTCTTTGCCTACAGGACTGTACCACATCCCAGTTTGGGATTTTCACCCTTTGAACTCATTTATGACCACGAAGTTAAGGGCCATTACAGTTGGTGAAGCAGCAATGGGACGGGGTTACATCTTCTCCAGGAACTAACATTTTGGACTTTGTAACCAACCTGCAAAACACCCTCAAAACTCTCTAGCCCTTGCTCGAGAAAACCTACAGGATGCTCAACAAGAGCAACAGGCCTGGTATGATAAACATGCCAGAGAGCGTTCCTTAAGAATAGGTGACCAAGTCATGGTCCTGAAAGTGCTCCAGGCCAATAAGATGGAAACGTCGTGGGAGGGCCATTTATGGTCCGAGAGCACCTGGGAGCTGTTAATTACCTCATAGTGTTCCCTGATCCTACCCTAAAACCTAAAGTATACCATGTTAATTCTCTAAAACCCTTTTATTCCTGAGAAATCAAGGTTCTCCAGTTTACAGCCCAGGAGAGAAATGACGCTGAGAGGCCTGAAGGAGTCTACTATGAAGAAAAAAGCAATGGTGGCATAGAAGAGGTGAGCCTTTCCATGACCCTTGGGCATAAGCAGCGACAGCAAATCCAGGAGCTGTGCACCAGCTTCGCACCCATGTTTTCAGTCACCCAGGACGGACAGAACGGGTGTACCACTCCATTGACACAGGTGATGCTTGCCCAATTAGAGCCCAACCCTACCGGATGGCTCCTCAAGCCAAAACCACAATAGAAAGGGAGATCAAGGACATGTACAGACATGTTACAGTGCATGGGCCTCTCCAGAGATTCTGATTCCCAAACCAGATGGGGAAATCCACTTTTGCATGGACTACCATAAGCTAAATGCTGCAACTCGCCCAGAGAACTATCCAATGCCACACACAGATGAGCTATTGGAAAAACTGGGATGTGCCCATTCATCTCCACCTTAGACTTAACTAAGGGGTACTAGCAAGTGCTGCTAGATGACCCAGCCAAGGAAAGGTCAGCCTTCATCACCCACGTAGGGCTGTATGAATTTAGTGTGCTCCCTTTCGGACTGTGAAATGCACCCGCCACCTTCCAGAGACTGGTAGAGAACCTTCTGGCTGGATCTGGGGAATTTTCAGTCTTGACGATGTAGCCATATTCTCAGATTCATGGGCAGAACACCTGGAACACCTCCAAGCTATCTTCCAGTGCATAAGGGAGGCAGGATTAACCGTTAAGGCCAAAAAATGTCAAATAGGCCTAAACAGGGTAACGTACCTTGTACACCAGGTGGGTCAAGGAACTATCAATCCCCTACAGGCTAAAGTAAATGGTATCCAAAATTGGCCTGTCCCTAAGTCAAAGAAGCAGGTCCAATCCTTCTTAGGCTTGGCCGGGTATTACAGATGATTTGTACCACACTGCAGCCAAATTGCCACCCCACTGACGACCTAACCAGGAAAAAACACCCAAATGCAGTGCAGAGGACTGAGAAGTGTTAGAAAGCCTTTAACCAGGTTAAGGCAGCCCTTACGTCTGACATCGTACTAAGGGCTCCGGACTTCGACCAACCTTTCGTCGTAACCACAGATGTGTCTGAACGTGGTGTAGGAGCAGTATTAATGCAGGAAGGACCAGATCAATAATTCCATCCTGTCGTGTTTCTCAGCAAAAAACTTTCTGAGCGGGAAAGCCACTGGTCAGTCTCAGGAAAAAAAACCTTTAAGCTGGTCCTCAAGAAGCTATTATTGATGCTTAATCCTTGTAATTGTTTTTTTTTTTAATTTAGCAAAAAGCCTAAGTTCCCAGCTGTATTTTCTTCTTTTGTTATTAATAAAATTTACTTTTTTAAAGAACAGAATTGGAGTTTTGTGTCTTAAGAGGTTTGTGCGCCTGTTTAATTAGCTGGTAACAATAGCTGAATTCTTTTTTTTTTCTTTTTCTTTCTCAGCTCTTCCCCAGAGGGGAGGTGAAAGGGCTTGAGGGTAGCCCCCAGGAAGGAATTCCCAAGTGAGCCTTCACAGTCTCAAAGGGTTTCTGCACTTGTGTAGTGGCAGCATCTACCAATCCAAGGTCAGAGAAAAGCTGTAACCTTGGGAGTTTAATACAAGCCTGGAGTGGCAAGTATTAATTTTTAGAGTCCTTGCAGGTCCCCCCACCTTCTGCACTCAGTGTCAGAGTGGGGAATCAGCCTTGAGTGTGAGAAGATGCTCTTCCCATTCTTAGTTAGGTGGACCCCATTGCTTGCCAGCAATCCTCATTGCCATAACAGCATCCCTGGTCAAGGAAGCCAAAGCCCTCCTGCTGACACCATCTCTGCAGCCATGCATTCATCTCCAGGATGTTGAGTGAGCAAGAGAACAGTTCCAAACTGAGACAAAGCAAATGCATCTCAAGGACGGGGTAAGAAATGAAACCACCCATTTTTGTTTGTGAGATTCATGAGATTGATTGATTGATTTTTGTTGCCACTGTTTGTGCTCTGGGATTTTCCTGCCAGCCACTGCATAGTTTGCTTGTGTTGTAAGGGTTATTTATTGGATCCAACCATTTATCAGCTCTGGCTGGGATTGGAGAGAGGTGTCTGGTTTCTTTAATACTATTTTCTTAAGTATTTAACATCTTGGCCTCTTGTTTGAAGGGACTAGATAGATGCCGAACATTTAAAGGATGGTTAAGATAGTGTTATTGCAAGTGAGCTATACATCTTTCACAAGGTCCTGGATTTGAGACTCAGTCCTTCATTCCCTTCCTCTCTCCCACACATGCATACTTGTGCACACACAAACTATACAAGCAACTAGCTTGTAGTCAGATGGTAGAAGAACCTCTGAAGAGGTGGAGTTCCATGTCAGATTGCCTGAATCAGGTTGTAGACTGAGTTGGATCCTTTCCCAGTTTTTTTGTTTGTGTTCAACCCCCACCCCCCAAACTTACTTTTAACATATGCATCATAAACTTCAAATATAAATCCTTGAGGGGGGGAAGAGGAGGTAAATGTGCTCAGTGAAATAATTTTTTAGGTTTTTGTGGACCATATCCCCCACTGCACTAGTCTACAAGCATTAATATTTATCATACTATATTTCTAAACACCATAAGGGTATGGTAAATGGCACTTTACAAACTCTGAAAACATCCCTAGCCTGAGCAGCTAGCAGTCTAGTTCAGACAAATGTACACTGGATGACATAACAAATTCAAGATGATGTTGGGACATCAATTGAGATTAGTGTTTACAAAAAATTGGATTTGAATGAGGAGAAGGATGACGCTTAAGGTTGAAATCCTGGCCTCACTGGAATTCAGTGGAAGTCTGGCATTGACTTCAATGGAGCCTCTGTGTGAGGCAAGGGAAGGCTGTTCCAAGAGTTGGTGATAGCATAAAACTGAGACAGGACTGGAGAAGTATTGAGAGCAAAGGAGATCAGAAAATATATATAGGTAGGACAAAGTTGTGGAGAACCTAGAAGATGAGGACAAATTGGAAAAAGATGGGAACCTTGTAAAGGGACTTGAAAGGGGGGGGGGGTAGTGAAGTTGGAGATGATTTTAGAAGCAACATTTTTGATAAACTACAGAAGGGAGAAGTAAAACACGCAGAAGGCAGAAAATCAATAACTTTCTGCATAGCATCACCAAGTCCTCCAGCTACTTAGATGCAGACAAACAATGGAACACTTTGAATTGTGAAAAGAGCTAATTATGTCTGGGACATGTTTGAAACTCCATAAAGCTCAGGAGGTTAACACAAGAGAGAGGATACACTAATGGAGCTACTTATGTGGATAAAATCTTGTGGGTGTTTCAAGAATCATGACCTGGCACTGACGCTCTTCAGCACTGGGAGCTGGTTATCTTGCCTTTGTTTGTGAACCCTTAGGTGCACCTCACTTCTCAGATGGCCACTGCTAGCTGAAAGCTCAGAAATAACAATTGCTTTTGCTCTTAAACTGAGTTCAAGCTCATTTAAATGTATTCAGAATAAGGAGCATCTCCCTTGTGAATTTAGATTGCTGAGCTGAACACGACGACTGCAGCTTTCTTTTCTAGTTATTTTTAAAAAAAAGTAATCAGGTCTGCATTTATACATGCTCAGATGCGCTATCCTGGGGGTTGCACAAGTTGACTGGCTGTATTCAGTCCTGTAGCACCAGCTGGGCTTGAGACAAGATTGCAGTTGCAGTCTCTGCTGCAGGGACTCCTCTAGCCCCAGACCCCACGGGGAGAGGCGTAGGGAGGACGAACCCGTTCGTTAAAATAACGTCTGACAATCACCCAACGGCACAGGCACAGGGGTGAGGCTCGGTCTCCTCCTGGGGCAGGCAGCGTCTCAGCCCGCCTGCTGCCAGCGCGCACACACAACTTGCTTATCTTACTAGCCTCTCAGCAGCCAAACGAGACGGTTCCTGGGGCCGGGAACATTTCGCAGCCGGGCAGATCCCGCCGCTGTGCTCAGGGACCAGCGGCCAGAGCCCGGAGGGTGCAGCCTGCGGCCAGCATTGGTGCTGGAGCAGAACCGCGACCGGGGCTCCGCGGGGCAGGTTTTTCAGCCGAGGAAGGCTGAGGCGGAGTCTGTTGAAGGGGGAATTACTTGGCGGCGAAGGGGAGGCTGCTGGGATCCCGCTGTCCCCGCGGGGGTTCGAACCCCGCCCATCTGGCTCCGAGTCCGGTGTAAACACCAGCGCTAACGGCTAGGCCGGGCGCCCCCCTCCTGTGCCCAGGGCTAAGGCGACGGGAGGGCTCACGTGACCGGTTCCGAGGAGGGGGGGGACAAGGAGGAGGTAAGATGGCTGCCGCCTCCGCCGATGCCGGGTGTAAGTGAAGAGCCCTTGGAGCTGCCCCCGCCCGCGGATCGGAGCCAGCCGCCGCCTCGGCAGAATCTCCCGGGACCGGAGAGGCCGCCCGCCCGCGGGGGCCGAGTCCCGCCGGCTAAGGGGTAAGTAGCGGGGGAGCGCGGAGCTGTCATACAAAGGGCGCGACGGAGCCGCCTTGACCCCTCGGCGGCGGCTGCCCGCTCTGCCCTGTGTGGGGCCGGACATTGCAGAGACCTCGGGCGGGGGTAACGGCCCGGCCCCGTGTGCCGCCCTCTGCCCGGGGACGCGCAGCTCTTTGCTGCCTGGGCTGGGCAGGGCGGCGGCGAGGCTGTCCAGGGAGAGGCGGCGCCCGCCTGCTCTGTCCCTCCAGCTCCCTCAGCCGCGCTCGGCGCTGGGGGTCGTGTGGGTGTAGGGCAGAGCGCTTCCCGGGCCCATTTACACCCCTCCCCCTGTGCAGTGAATGGTCATTTCCACCCCCCACCCCGAGAATTGTCATATATACGTTTTCCTCCCCTCTCTCCCCCCTGCTGGGAATTTTCATTTACACCCCTCCACCACACGCACTCGCCCATGGACAAACACGAATTTAATGAGCAGCCCATGGGGCACTACAAACATGAACAAGCAGGGCTGTCAGCTGCACAAGAGCATCTGTCTTCTAATGTCCCCCCCCCTTATTACTAATGTGGAATGACAAACATGGTCTTGATATATATGGAGATATACCTATCTCATAGAGCTGGAAGGCCATCAGGTCCAGTCCCCCAACTTCACTAGCAGGACCAAGTACTGATTTTTCCACCCCAGATCCATAAGTGGCCCTCTCAAGGATTGAACTCACAACGCTGGGTTTAGCAGGCTAATGCTCAAACCACTGAGCTATCTTGTCAAACATGCTTATCCATGCTAGTAACCGCCCCCAAAATAAACTTCCCCCATGCCATGTTGCAGAAATTTAAAAATAAAATAAGCAGAGCAGGTGGAAAGACAATATAGCAAGGGGAAAGGAATTGTTCTTCAAATCCAAAAGGCATATAAAAAAGTAAAAATAATTAATTATTGATTTACTAGGTAGACGCTTTTTAAATGTCTAAAATATATTTGAGAGACAAGGTGGGTGAGATAATATCTTTTATTGGACCAACTTCAAGACCGTTAACATCTATTAGGTTAATAATGTGTTTACATTATAGAGACCGTGTCATCTGAAGGATCCATTGAAGTGAATTCATAGATTATAGCACAGGGTGAGCAAACTACAGCCCGTGGGCTGGATCCGGCCCCTTGGGGCTTTGGATCTGGTCCATGGGATTGCCACTGCTGTGGCGCCGCAGGCCCTGCGCCGCTCCCGGAAGCGGCTGGCACCATGTCCCTGAGGCCCCTGGGGAATGGGGGGGCCGAGGGCTCCGTGCGTTGCCCTCGCCTGCAGACACCACACCATGGGAACGGGGAGCCGTGGCCAATGGGAGCTTCGGGGGAGGTACCCGCAGGCGAGGGCAGCCTGCGGAGCCCTCTGCCCCTGCCTCCTCCAGGGGTCGCAGGGATGTGGTGCCGGAGCGGCACGGGACCAGGGCAGGCAGGGAGCCGCTGCCACCCCGGAGCCGCTCCAGGTAAGTGGCGCCGGGCTGGCGCCCACACCCCGAACCCCCCCTGCAACCCAACCCCTTCCGTGAGCCCCCTCCAGCACCCCGCACCCCTCCTGCACCTCACCCCCTGCCCTGAGCCCCTCCTCCGCCCCAACCCTTTGCCCTGAGCCACCCAGATGTGGCCCTCGGGCCAAGTTTGCCCACCCCTGTTATAGCATATATGAAATGCTATAATCTAACACATTTTCTGTTTTACAGCTTGTTAGTAATATAAATATGAGAAATTAAGAAGTCTCTGTGGATTTGAAATCTCATTAAATGATAAAAGGAAATGAGCTAAGAGTAAATATGTAAAGATGGGAAACTGACAGTCTCTGCTGCAAGGAGTTAGTCTAAAACATAGATAGCACAAGATCCAAAACAAAACAGCCAAATGGGAAAGTCATGATTTTTACATAAGAACGGCCATACTGGGTCAGACCAAAGGTCAGTCTATCCCAGTATCCTGTCTTCTGACAGTGGCCAATGCCAGGTGCCCCAGAGGGAATTAACAGGTAATCATCAAGTTATCCATCCTCTGTCGCCCATTCCCAGCTTCTGGCAAATAGAGGCTAGGGACACCATCCCTGCCCATCTTGGCTAATAGCCATTGATGGACCTGTCCTCCATGAATTTATCTAGTTCTTTTTTGAACCCTGCTGTAGTCTTGGCCTTCACAACATCCTCTGGCAAGGAGTTCCACATGTTGACTGCATTGTGTGAAAAAATACTTCCTTTTGTTTGTTTTATACTTGCTGCCTATTCATTTCATTTGGTGACCCCTAGTTCTTGTGTTATGAGAAGGAGTAAATAACACTTCCTTATTTACTTTTTCCACACCAGTCATGATTTTATAGACCTCTATCATAACCCCCCCTAAGTCGTCTCTTTCTGAAGCTGAAAAGTCCCAGTCTTATAAAACTCTCCTCGTATGGCAGCCATTCCATACCCCTAATCATTTTTGTTGCCCTTTTCTGAACCTTTTCCAAGCCCAACATATCTTTTTTGAGATGGGGTGACCACATCTGCACGAGTATTCAAGATGTGGGCATACTTATTTTCTGTCTTATTATCTATCCCTTTCTTAATGATTCCCAACATTCTGTTCGCTTTTTTGACTGCCGCTGCACATTGAGTGGACGTTTTCAGTGAACTATCCACAATGACTCCAAGATCTCTTTCTTGAGTGGTAACAGCTAATTTAGACCCCATCATTTTATATGTATAGTTGGGATTGTTTTCCCATGTGCATTACTTTGCATTTATCAACATTGAATTTCATCTGCCATTTTGTTGCGCAGTCACCCAGTTTTGTGAGATCCTTTTGTAGCTGTTTGGAATCTGCTTGGGGCTTAACTATCTTGAGTAGTTTTGTATCATCTGCAAATTTTGCCACCTCACTCTTTACCCCTTTTTCCAGATCATTTATGAATATGTTGAATAGGACTGGTCCCAGTACGGCCCTCTGGGGGACACCACTACTTATCTCTCTCCATTCTGAAAACAGATAATTTATTCCTACCCTTTGTTTCCTATCTAACCAGTTACCAATCCACGAGAGGACCTTCCCTCTTATCCCATGACAGCTTACTTTGCTTAAGAGCCTTTGATGAGGGACCTTGTCAAAGGCTTTCTGAAAATCTAAGTACACTATATCCTGAATGTGATTTAGAAAAGCATGTTGTCAGCAAGAAATAATGTGATAAGAACATTATTAAGCAGGCTTATTTTCTGGCCCACAGTTGGGTTCCACTTGGTGCAAAGATCACACAGAATGGATTATTTACTACAGTCATTTGAGATAGTTCACATTGGTCGTTTTGTTTGCTTTGAAACTTTTTATTTTTCTTTAAAAGAATTTTTTGAAACAGAAAATGATATATTATAATATATAGTAGTAATTACCATGCTTTTATTATGTAGAAGTTTTCAGTGTATTATAGGAAATAGGTAGTGCAATATTTTACTAAAATCCAAATGTATTGGATCAATCACTTGTTTATCCACCAATATTTAAATTCTATCTTAAGAGTGCAATATTTTTCTGGCAAGATTTATGCTTTATAAACTCTTGTCATGTACTATTCATGGGTCTATTATCTGCTAGATGTTTATTTTCTTTTAATGTTTGCACTTTTTATTAAGCAGGGAAGTTAGACTTATAAGATAGTAATTACCACTTTTTAGCCTTTGCTTAAAATATGTACTGCATTTGCTTTGTTCCAGTCTTTTGGTACCTTCCCAATTCTCAGTGACTCTTCAGAAATTTTTTGACTCTGATATGTAGTTTTTATAAAAGCTGTCTTATTTCTCTTTTTTCCTCCCCATATTTGAATGAGTCAGTTAAGGAATAAGTGCTTTCAAATGCTGAGAAAAGATGACAATCAACATAGGGTATTAGTCAGGAGGGAAATTGAGACAAGGGGGAGATGATGATTCAGGAGAGGATTATTGTGGTGTTCTCACAACATTCATCCTCCCTTTTCCTGAGGGCCAGAATTGGATCTCCCCAAGCCCTTGTCTCCAACCTCTTGTCCATCATTTGGCAGGAGAGCTGTATGAAAATTTGACTATAATTAGATGTTAATTAGAATTCTGGCCCAAAAACTTATTTTTGTCCTCAGGACCTACTGAAGTGTATTTAAAAGGAGGCACTACTTCTTCCACATGGTACCTGCAACATTACCTAGTTAGATCATTCTTACTGGGATACAGTACTGGTTATTATAATACTCCGGTCCTTGCTGGTGAAAATGGTTACTGCTTTTCTATTCCATATGACCAGTTCATGTTGAACCCTCTTGCTCCTTCCACTGTGTCAGGCAGTCCCTGCTCCAACATTAGCTATTCCTTTTCATCCATTAGACCCTCAGATGGGTTGGATACTATGTCAATAAATCATATTTATCATCAATTGAATGACCATTAAATACATTAGGAGCAAGAGAAACATGAAGTAAAGTGTAGGTCCACTATTAGCACGGAAGGAAAGCTAATAACTGATGACATCAAGATGGCTGAGGTCGTTGATGCCTGTTTTGCTTCAGTCTTCACCAAAAAGTTTAATGGTGACCAGATATGTAACACAATTACCATTAACAACCAGAGGGAAAGATCACAAGCCAAAATAGTGAAAGAACAGATTAAAGACTATTTAGATGAGTTGGATGTGTTCAAGTTGGAAGGTCCTTATAAAATTCATTCTAAGTACTTAAGGTACTGAAGCAATCTTGGAACTATAAGCAATTATCTTTGAAAACTCCTGGAGGAGGACGGGTGAGGTCCCAGAAGACTGAAGAAGGGCAAATCTAGTACCTATATTTAAAAAGAACAGAGAGGATCTGGGGAATTATAGACTTGTCAGCCTAACTTCAATGCCTGGAAAGTTACTGGAACAAATTGTTAATCAATTTGTAAGCACCTAGAGGATAATGGGTTTATAAGGAATAGTCAGCATGGATTTGTCAAGAACAAATTATGCCAAACTAACCTAACATCCTTCTTTGACAGGGTTCCTGGCCTAATGGGTAGAGGGAAAGCAGTAGACATGTTGCATCTTAATTTTTTTAAGGCTTTTCACACAGTCACATATGACATTCCCATAACTAAGAAACTAGGAAAATGTGGTCTAGGTGAAATTACGGTTAAGGTGGGTGAAAGACTGTACTCAAAGAGTAGTTATCAATGGTTTGCTGTCAAACTGGGAGGGCATGTCTGGTGGAGTACCATAGGGGGCAGTCTTTGGTCCAGTACTATTCAATATTTTCATTAATGACTTGGATAATGGATTGGAGAGTATTTGCGGATGACACCAATCTGGGAGGGGTAGCAAACACTATGGAGGACAGGATTAGAATTCAAAATGATCTTGACAAATTGGAGAATTGATTTGAAATCAACAAGATGAAATTCAATAAGGACAAGTGCAAATTACTACACTTCAGGTAGAAAAAAAATCAAATGCACAACTACAAAGTGGGGAACAACTGACTAGGTGGTAGTGCTGCTGAAAAGGATCTGGGGGTTATAATGGATCACAACTTGAATAAGTCATCAATGTGATGCAGTTGTAAAAAAAAGCTAATATGATTCAGGGTTGTATTAACAGGACTGTTGTATGTAGGACATGAGAGGCAATTGTTCCATGATCCTTGTCCCTTGTGAGGCCTCAGCTGGAGTACTGTGTCCAATTCTGGGCATCACACTTTAGGAAAGTTGTGGACAAATGGAGAGTCCAGAGGAGAGTGACAAAAATGATAACCTTTTCTCATAGGTAAAGTTGTCTAAATCTTAAAACACACACACAAACACTGGGCATGTTCAGTCTTGAGAAACAAAAACTGACGGGGGACCTAGTAAAAATTTTCAAATGTATTAAGGTCTGTTATAAAGAGAACAGTGATTAATTGTTCTCTTTGTCCACTGAAAGTTAGACAAGAAGTACTGGGCTTAATCTGCAGCAAGAGAGTGTCGAGTGGGGGTTTGGGGGAGAAGATTTGCATCCAAGTCAGGTAATATTGCCCAGCAGTGAGAATATGGGACTGGCGGTAGGGGAACCGGGCCCTGCCTGCTCCACCAGGTTCCAACCCAGGGCCCTGTGGCTGACAGGTCAGATATGTGGCGTTGGGGCGGATGCCACAAGCCTACTCCCTGGGTCACTTCCTACCTGTTTCTGAGGGGTTTCTCCCTGATGGTGATCCAGAGACTCTTCTCCTTCAATCACTGAATTGTTGGCAGAATGTCTTGGGGTTGATATCCATGTAAACTAAAATGGCTTCTTTTACTGTAATGTAATCCAGTGCCTTTATGCAATCTTAGGCCCCTGTAGGCAGCTTGGATGGATGGGGCTATGAGGGTGGACCAGTGTTTCTGCAGCTAGCATGCTGCCATGACTACCTGCTCAAAGATGACCAAGAATGCTTCTTGGTTGTCCCCGGGGCCCATTTTTGAGAGCCCGATGTGCTGCCTGGTGGGTGAAGGACATTACCTGAGGGTCTTGGCGCCATGGCATTAGATGCACCCTGGGGCTGCAGAGTGTTGCTGCCTGCTGAATTAGGTGTGGCTGTAGTTCCTGTTGCTTTGCCACCAGCTCTTGGAGTAGCTGCTGCTGCTGCTTTTGGGTCGCTTGCTGCTGCTGCTGGGCAGTGGCTGACCCTGCTGTTGCTGGACTGCCTTCTGTTGTTGACTCTCTCCTTGGGCCGATATGCTGGTACAGCTGCTGCCCTTCTAATGGGACTGGGCTGGTGCCTGCATTCTCCACCAGTTGTCACTGGGGGTGGGGTGGGGAAGGGATTTGCGTCAGAGTCCAATGGTATCGGCCTGCAGTGGGTAGGGAAACCCAGGCCTGTCCTGCTTCATCAGGTTCCACCCCAGGGCCCTGTGATTGGTACATTGGATATGTGACCTGGGGGCAGATGCCACAAGCCTGCTCCCTGAGTCACTTCCTACCTGTTGCCAGGGGGGTTCCCCTGACAGTGATCTGGAGGCCCACTATTCCCCGTCTCCATGGGGCGGCTCAGCAACAGGGTCTGTTCTGGGTGGTGTGGAGCTCCTCCGGCCTCTCTGCAGGAGCAAACAGTTTAGGACTGCTCCCTTACTCTGCCTGCCTTTGTGGCCTCTGTTGTGAACATGTGCAGCAGGTGCAGCTGGGTAGGGCCTTCTGGGCCCAGAGCTCCTCTTTAATCCTTGGTTCCCCGGTGTGGGCTTATACACCCCATCACACGGATATGTCGGTTAGATATAAGGAAAAATTTACTTACTATAAGAGTAGTTGAGCTCTGAAATAGGTTTACACAGGAGGTTGTGAAATTCCCATCGTTGGAGGCTTTTAGGAACAGGTTGGAAAAACACTGGTCAGGGATGGTCTAGGTTTACTCGGTATAGCCTCAGTGGTCACTTCTGAGGTTCCTTCTAGCCCTACATTTTTCTCTGATGCTATTATTGTAAAATATGGAATGATAGGGAATCATAATCACTTTTGGCTCAATTCTGCCACCCTTATTTATGTTCACTAGTATGTTACTTTGTAGGTAGTTCTATGGAAATCATTGAAAGTATTTGCATAGTGAAGTACTCCTCAATCTAACTTTTAAAATTAAGACTAGAACTGAAAGAATCTTCAGTGCAAATTTTTCATAATTGATTATAGCAATTTATTAACAAAATACAATAGAATAATATCTGGGGGCACGTCTTCACTACCCGCCCGGATCGGCAGGTAGAAATCGATCTCTCGGGGATCGATTTATCGCATCTCATCTAGACGCGATAAATCGATCCCCGAATCGACGCACGTACTCCACCTCGTCAGGAGGAGTAAGCGGCGTCGATGGGGGAGCCGCGGCGGTTGATTTGCCACCGTCCTCACAGCGGGGTAAGTCGAATAGGATACTTCGACTTCAGCTACGCTATTCGCATAGCTGAAGTTTGCGTATCTTACATCAACCCCCCCAGTGTAGACCAGCCCTAATAGGTTAAAGTTTGTGAGGATGTAAGGTTTACTGACTATTGATTCTTATTAACATTCTCCTGTAATAAAATATCACACATAAATGTGATTATATTGTGTCCCAGTATCTAATTTTCAGTTTTAAATTCAGATTTGTGAGAATACAACTTTTGTTTTTTCAACATTCATTCAAATACTGCATTTAGATATTTGTGTACGCCTACTTTCTAGCAGATTTTCTTTATTCGGCAGCAAACACTGTCTTCCTCCGTGTTGCCATTTCAGATCTTTTTGCAGGTAACTGAAAAAGGCATCTGCCTATGTCAGCAGTGGAGGGGAGGGAAGGTGTTTTTTGTAATAGAGACAGAAGAAAAAAATATTAGGGAGAACAAAATGAAAACATTTCACAGTATGTGATCTCTCTTAAATTTAAATTTTTAAGAAACTAAATTGGTGTTTAACTTTATGACCTATTCATTTAAAAAAAAAAAAAAAAAAAAAAGGTTACCAAGTAATGCTACAGTTTACTGTCTGAGTTGCCTAGTCTAATTTTAAACATTCAGCTACTGAGATGGGCAAAACTCATCTGTGATCTAAAAACATGAGAGATCTATGAGACAGTATATTGAGTAACTGCAAAGGTTAACATGAAATAGCATTTTTTCCCTGTATGGAATTTGAAACTGGTGCGAGTAGGATTGTGAGAGTAAATAGAAGCTTACAGGTTTTGTTTGTCAGGACCTGTTCAGCTAGCTTTAGGAGCTCTTGCAGTTTAGATAGACTAAATTTTTGGTAAATCAGCAAATCATTGCAATTTTTATTGAGAGTGATAATCTCTTTTGAAGCTCAGGAAATGTGAGCTTTACAAAAACAGGTTAATCTTTGCCCATATATCGAGACCTTTCCATTCCTTATCTAACCCCTCAGTGTTCTTAGTCTCCTCACCCTCACTGTGGTGTTTTAAGGTGTGATCTAATGTCTCAGGCTTTATAGTCCCAGGATGTTTAGGGGTTTCCATAAATGGAGAAGTTTGAAATTATGGCAAAGAGCAGATTCCCTTATTTTGAATTGACTCCCCAGCTACTTAGGTCCCTTTGCTCTTCTTAGGTTTGGGAGGAGGTCGTAGGGCTAATTCCTGGTTCACTTGTCCAAGTGGGGATTGCCTTCCCAATATGTTCCTGGTTTACTTCATAGAGGCACTTGTATGGACCTTGAAAATGTTACACCAGTGCCTCTTTAATGTGCACCTCAAGAAATAATGCACATATTGTAATTAATTTTGCAGTTAAAGGAGTGTGTACATAATAAAGGCACCCGAGAGGCACTTAAAAAGAAGTGGGCATGTTCCTCCCTGAAGTGACTGTTGGAGTGATTAATTCAAGTGTGTGTTTTTCAAAACTGTAGGAAATTAAATGCAAAAAAAAGTTAAAGAAATATTGAGATGTCCTAGATAAGTAGTAAAAAGTAAAAGTTAAGGTTTCTGTTTCTATTGCAATTGTCTTGGTCATGTTGAATTTATGACCAATTTCTGTTTTTTCCTTGTTAAATATGTAGCTTAATACAACATCTGGGTCAAATATTTGCTTTACAGTGAACCTGCTTTTGTGGGTTTGTGTCAGGTATGTTATGTATGTAGCAACGCTTACTGCTTCACAGCTAAGGGTATGTCTACATAGCTGACGTTAAAGTGTGCCGCTTTATAAAACTACCTCCGCGAGGGGAATAGTTCCCAGTGCTGTAGTACTATCTACACTGCCACTTTAAAGCGCTGAAACTTTCTTCGCTTAGGGGTATGATTTTTCATACACCTAAGCGAAGAAAGTTTCAGCGCTGTAAGTCGCAGTGTAGACAAGGCCTTAGTGTTTGGGACCTTTTAGGTATGTATTATTTTTCTAGGTTTTTAATGTATAAGTGAGGAGTTGGGGACTGGGCGAATGAGGATGAACCTGTATAAGGGTAGAAGTACAGGTGCTAATATAACAGATTTTACTGACAGGCAGCTGGGCTATGCTTTCTCTGTAGTGGGGTACATTCTGACAAAGAAGTGTAGCTTGTGATGGAAACTTTGTATGCATCCTGGCTCAATCAGTCAGGTTTGTGTTCATAGCACATAAATTTTCAGTTACGATGTATAATTGCTAAAAATTACCCTAAATCTAAATTAAAAAACAAATTACCCTTTATACCATATCAGGATCCACCTTTCTAACAATTTTTGTATAGACAGACTATATGTTTCTTTAAAATGTCAGTCAACAATGAAAAGTAGTACTGCTATGGACAAATTTCTGCCAGAGCCCAGTTTCAAATACTGGTGGATTGATTTGAATTGGTAAACAGGAAACCTTCATTTAAATAATTGATTTTAATCTTGTTTTGCATTTGTACTTTTTAATTATTTTCCTTAAGAAAGGATCATTCTCACTGGTAAAATTTGGTGGTACGTTTTGCTAATCAGGAGAATGTACCATATCTATATACATTTATATAAGCAGTTATACAGCTTAACATACTTTTTTCAGACTCTTAATTCATTTTTTACAATTTTTATTATGTTAGAAAATGATGGACAACACATCTTGTTTACTTAGAGTGATCTGTTTTTTACTTGTGATTTGTGTCAAGCTGCATTTGGATGGATATTGGAATTTAAATAAAAAATGCACAAAGAGCATTTTAATTTTTGTATTAAATAAAACTACATTAAATATGCTGGATGCATAAGAAAAAGTTTATCAAAACCTATTTTACATTTAAAAGTATTTTATTACACAAAGGAAGTATTATCTGTACTTACTGTGTCTAATTGAATGGATTAACTGTTTCTGGTCATCATGTTCTTCAAGATTTTAGAACTAATCGAGCTCATCCACTCACCTAATTATTGTTCATAGACTGGAAGAGGAAAACAAGCTTTCTTGCTTTTTCAGCTCCCATTTGGTTTCTCAACTTTGAATGAACTAGTTGAATCAACTGAAATGATTTCAAAATATTTTCTCTGTACCTGCAAAAGAAGCTACTGAAGTCAAAAGTAATTTGGTACTTCAACAAACTCTCCACGAGTTAAGTGGTTTGACTTTCTATAAAACGTTGACAGCACAGATTAACTGCTTGAATAGTAAGATTAGGCCTTAACATAGGTTGTCATAATTTCAAATTTAACATGAAGTAGGTTTATTTTAAAAAAGAAAAATAAACATTTTTGATTTAAATAAATTATTTTTGTATTAACAAAACTTGAATTTTATCCACCTGATTTCCCTATTCAAAATTTACAAAAGAAACCAAAATAAAACTACACAAAATTCAAAGAGCATAAAAACTACCCCTGTGTGAAATTCCACACTGTTTGACCTCCGGCTTTTAGCGCTGTCAAGGCTGCTTTCCCACTCTGAACTTTAGGGTACAAATGTGGGGGCCTGCATGAAAACTTCTAAGCTTAACTACCAGCTTAGATCTGGTCCGCTGCCACCATTCCCAAAGCTAATTCCCTTCCCTGGGAAGCCTTGAGAAACTCTTCACCAATTCCCTGGTGAATACAGATCCAAACCCCTTGGAGCTTAAAACAAGGAGAAATTAACCATCCCCCCTCCTTCCACCCACCAACTCCTGGTGGATCAAGATCCAACCCCCTTGGATCTAAAAACAAGGAAAAATCAATCAGGTTCTTAAAAAGAAGGCTTTTAATTAAAGAAAAAGGTAAAAATCATCTCTGTAAAATCAGGATGGAAAATAACTTTACAGGGTAATCAAACTTAAAGAGCTCAGAGGACCCCCCTCTAGCCTTAGGTTCAAAGTACAGCAAACAGAGATAAACACTCTAGTAAAAGTTACATTTACAAGTTGAGAAAACAAAGGTAAACTAACACGCCTTGCCTGGCTGTTTACTTACAAGTTTGAAATATGAGAGACTTGTTCAGAAAGATGTGGAGAACCTGGATTGATGTCTGGTCCCTCTCAGTCCCAAGAGCGAACAACCCCCAAAACAAAGAGCACAAACAAAAGCCTTCTCCCCCCCCCCCAAGATTTGAAAGTATCTTGTCCCCTTATTGGACCTTTGGGTCAGGTGTCAGCCAGGTTACCTGAGCTTCTTAACCCTTTACAGGTAAAAGGATTTTGGAGTCTCTGGCCAGGAGGGATTTTATAGTACTGTACACAGGAGAGCTGTTACCCTTCCCTTTATAGTTATGACAAGTGCTAACAGGAATTTGTCGCATTTTGAGCCCAATTTAGAATGCAATCCTAATTTATGGAGTTGCAACTGGGTGCCTCCATCTTTGCTTCATAGAGTCCCCAATCAGGAGGATCACTGCTCCATTGCAATAGTTTACTGTACAGACGCTGATTGATCGCCGGTCTCAAAGAACTTATAAGAAAAAATGGCTAAACAAGGAGGAAGAACAATTTAGAAATTAGGCTTTATTTTACTTTCAGGATTTTATTCCTAAAAGGAGAGAGTCTTAATTTTAAGGAGGTAATTATTTTATGTCAGTGACATGTGGGAGCCCTAAATAACAGTTTTACTGTGCTGTTAAGAAATGGTTTATTTCATGGTGCTTAGCATTTCAAAAAGTAAAACTTCAAAGTGCATCTAACATAACAGATTTGTTTAAGCCACTGTTGATATTTTTTCCCTGAGGACTGCAATGTCAGTTATTTTGCTATTTCCTGGTTTAATTGATATCTGAGGGATAAAAATCTACATTAAATCAGAATGTCCACCAGTTGAATAATTTACAAGGCTGTGCACTTATCTACAGTGCAACAGGACTGTCTTTGCACTTTTGAAATATGGAAGTCAGTGACATTAAGGGAAGAATCTTGATTTCAGTAGGGAGGCATGCTGAATACTGTTTTCCCTCAGACTCCCTGTAGAATTGCTAACTGAGAATTTGCTGATAAAATGTTGACCACAAATACGTAGTGTAATTTATTCTGGAAACATTTTCTGCTAATAAATTTTATTTATTGCACCTTTTTTGGTATAGAAATATTTGTTTCTCTTGTGGAATGTTTTCAAGAAAATGCCAGAATAAAAATATGTACATGTAAATATATCTACATTTTAAAAGTTTAATATTAACTGAAACTGAGAAGTTTTGTGTTTGCAGTGCCTATTGTCGCAATGGTTGAATAAATGTTACTGTGGCAAAGTCTTTTCCTTATTGGGCTATTAGGCCCTGATACAGCAAGATTCTTAACCCTTGTTTAACTTTAAGCATGTGAATATTCCATTTGGCATGGAATTAAGTACCTTGTGAATTGGAGCTCTAGTGCTAAAAACGGTGGATGGAAGTAATGTTTTACTTAGGGCTAGTCTACACCGCGGCAGCGCTTTAACATGGCTTGTGTAGTCGCGGCACCAGCGCTCTTAAAAAACAACAACACCTCCATGGCAGGCGGGAAGCGCTGGGAGGGAGGGGAAAGAGCAGAGATGTGGTGCGCACGGAGGAGGAGGATGTGAGGAGGGGGTAGGGGGAGCTTGGCTGCCGGTGGGTGTGGAGCACCCGCTATTTTTTCCCCATGGGTTCTCTAGCCCCGGAGCACCCACGGAGTCGGCGCCTATGGCTCGGGTGTGTTTTTTCACACTCCTGAGCGATAAAGTTGCAGCGCTGTAAAGTGCCAGTGTAGACAAGCCCTAATTCTGTTGATGCCTTTTGTTTGTTTTTGTTTGGAGGGGGTATCAAACCCCCTTTGTATATTGGCCACATCATAGCATGCTCAGGATGTGAACTTTAGAATGTCTGTTTTGTTCCTCTTTGTGATACATTGTGGCAGATGACTACTCATGCATAGTTTCTTATGGGATGGAAAAAACTCACGTTCCTGCTTTTCTCCTGGACTGCTGGGCCCTCATGGCAACAAAGTGACAAAAGCTGGTAGGAATCACTGCAGAAATGGCTGAAGCAGGGACTATTGCACTGGGAAAAGGGAGGGGGGAAAATGGGCCCCAACCAGGGCTACCCCAACACAATCCATACCCAGAACTGTGCAGAGGAGATGGTCCTTTCCCAGGCACTAGGAACCAACCTGTTATCTGGCCTTGAGGAAAGAAACTGCAGGCCGAAGCCAGCCATAAACTAGCTGATAGGAGCAGCTAAAGGGGGGACTCCCATAAACTGATCTCAGAGAAATTTTTGAAGTTTTGACCAGACTTACTCTGCCCTGTGCTGATTAACTGTTTGCTCCAACTCCCACCTGCCCCTTCTCTAACAGTTTCTTAATTTCAGCCTCACTCCACACCTACCCCTCTTGCCCTTCTCTTCTCCCCTGCCCTGACGTGCTCATTACCTTCACTTTTCTTTCATTTTAGCTTAAGCTTTCCTAACTATCGCCAACACAGAGGTTCTCAACCTTTTTCTTTCTGCCCCCCCCCCCATCCCCCTGCAACATGCTATAACAACTCCACAGCCTACCTGTACCACAATAACTGGTTTTCTGCATATAAATGCCAAGGCAAGCATTGGGGGTAGCAAGCAGGGCAATTGCCTGGGGCTCCATGCCACATGGGTCCCCGTGAAGCTACATGGCTCAAGCTTTGGCTTCAGCCCAGGGGGCAGGGCTCAGGGCCCTGGGCTTCAGTCCCATGTGCTGGGGCTTTGGCTTTCTACCCTAGGCTCCAATGAGTCTAATGCTGGCCCTGCTTGGCGGCCCCACAGGGGGCCCCAGACACCTGGTTGAGAACCACTGCCCCAGCACACTACCTCCACAAATGAAACTAACAGGATATTTGCCATCATCACATTGTTCACTGTGCTTGTATGTTATACTCCTTTCACGTATCCTGTGTCTGATATGTCTATTTAGATTGTACATGCTTTGGGGCAGAAACTATCTACTTTCATGCGTATACAGAGCCTAGCACAATGGGGCCCATTATTATAATAGTGGATGCTTATATACTAATTGTCCTGTTTCTCTGGAACTGATTGTAATTTTTAAATAATTTCTGTTGGAGTTATTAATAATATAAATTTGTAATATTAATATGGGTGACCACCAGACACCAGTTTAACTATAAATTCCTTTATTAAGTCTAAAGACCAAATAGTGCTTTATATAATTGCTCCAAACATGCCAAACAGCCTAAAAATAAGCAGTCACTACATCCAATACACTCACAAAGTATTCATAAGCATGTGATCAGTAGACTCATAAATTAGCCAGACTTAGGAAAACTGTCTCATCCTGGTGTGCTCCAGCATGATGAGGTAGGAGCTGACAAAGAACCCACAAATTCATAACAATAGTTATACCCTTTAACAAACAAATGGCATAGCCAATTACCACTTTAGCTAACAAACCAATTTGAGACAATTTCCCCCGTCTTTATTTCCAGTTTTAATTTAGATAACATTTACAACCTCCTTTCTCCCTAAGGTCTTTTCTCGTTCTCTCTTCTGCTGATCAACACCTTATTTATTTATTTATTTATTTATTTATTTATTTATTTATTTATTTTTGTCAGATCTGGTTTCACATAGGCTTTACTTTTAAGATAACACTGGCATGTGGTGTAGGAAGGTGCATGTTGGCTCCTTTTAAGACATTCTTGTTTTCTTATTTAAAACCATCTGTCGTCACCCCATTGGTCAGAATGAAGCCTTCTTTTTAGAAATTCCCCATATCTCATTAGTTATTCTTTTAACCAGACATCTTCCCTACTTCATTCCTTCTGGCTTTATAACTCATTTTTTTCAAGGCCTTCCTTGTACTTGCTAGTCAGGGTCTTTCTTTACAACACACATTTCCTTAACCAAACTCAAGCTAATTCTAATTCTTTAATTTTGTATTTATCCTAAATGGCCTTTCATAATGTCATTAAATCATGACTTTCAGATGGAGAATTGAGATATAGAGAGATTAAGTAGCTAGCCTAAAGTCATGCAGCCTATGGAAGAGCTGTAAATAGAACCCAGATCTTTTCCTAGTCCACTGCCCGAATCACAAGATCATCCTCATTCTTGTGGATGAGGACAGCAGCACAAAATGAATCCATGAAGCTTTGAGATCGTTCTGTCTTTTCTGTGATTGTGTAGAGATATTTGAGTAGAAAATTTGCTGTGCTTCATTAGATGCTGGGTTGCCTGGGTAAAGTTTTTGGTGTCCGTGCTGACTACAGGAAATTATACCCTTCTGGATATCACATGACTTTCTGTCATTGAGGAATTGCTGTTATCTGTTATGTACATTGCATGTGCAGCATGCAAGGGTGAAGATGCCAAGAGTTGGCACTAACCTAATTAATGAGGTAAGACAGAATCAGTGTAGGGCAGGTAGCATTGATTTGCGTTGCCATAATTACTGGATGTTATCAGCACAGCAGCCAAGCAGGATCGGGATGATATGTCTACCTGTCCTCATTAAGGACATGAAGGGTTACATTTTAGCTGTGAGGAGATGTATGTTATTGATCCATTAGTAGGTGGAAATGGTATAGTTGTAAACAGTAAGGCAGAAGCATTTTAATATTTCTGTTCTATTTTTGGGGACAAACAGGTGAGATTGTTATCTTCACCGTATAGTGAGACTTTCTTTCCATTCCACTAGTATCTCTGGAGGATGTTAAAGAGAAGCTACTAAAATTAAACATTTTCATATCAGCAGATCCAGATAACTTTCATCCAAGAATTTTAAAAGAGCTGGCTGAGATGTTCATTGAACCATTAATGTTGATTTCAATAAGTCTTGGAGCACTGGAGAAGTTCCAGAAGACTGGAAAGAAAGCTAATGTAGGGCCCTATGAAATCCCTTTTATTATTGTGGATTTTTGGATTTATTTTCTGATATCATTTTTTTCCATAAAAAAAAAAAATTCAGTTTTTATGTTATTTTTTTAAATCAAAACTGTTTGATACATTAACAATTAAGTAGCCTTACTATAAATGAATAAAAGTGTTCAGAATT
Source organism: Emys orbicularis (assembly GCF_028017835.1). Taxonomy (NCBI): domain Eukaryota; kingdom Metazoa; phylum Chordata; order Testudines; family Emydidae; genus Emys; species Emys orbicularis. Next base: position 34,417,113 of record NC_088685.1, read on the forward strand.
GGATTGCAGTGGAAAAAACTGATTTTATTAAAAAAAAATCCTACAATTTTAAACAGATATACAATATAAGTATATGGTAAAAGTAACACATTTTAAATCACTTTTTAAAGTAGAATATTGTTACATGTTAATTGCAGGATGAATAACTGATGCAACATCACACTGGATATTTAATATGATAAATTCCTATCCATACATTTCTTGTGGTCCTTTCCTTGTCCTTGAGTCATACTCTCAGCTCTTATTTCCATTCTGTTGTGCTCACTTGGTAATATGACCAAACTGACATTGTTGAACAGTAACACAGGAAGTCCACTGACCTGTGTGTGGGGTGGAGGAGGGAGTGTGCATGTGTGTGTGTGGGGGTGGGAGTGTGTTCGCATGCTTTCTTGTTAAGCAGAGCACTCACCAGCCTGAACGCTTGTTCAGACAGCTGCAACTATTCCTGAGCCTGAGGTTGGTGCACAGACAGGCACTCCCCTATCTCCCCACCCCAGCTCAGTGGAGACCAGGTACACAGGCGGGGGACACCCTGACATCAGCTCCCTATCCTCCCTAGCTCTGCACAGCAGAGCAAGAGGCTGTGATCCAGAGAAGCTTGACTCTCTTAAGTGCAGCTGCACATAACTCAGCTGTGGAACCCGCCCTGCCTGCCTGCCACTGTGGTCCTAGTGCCAGAGAGATCAGGATTCCACATTAATGTTTTGATTCTGTGATTTGTTCTGTGTTCTCATTAATGCAGATTTCATAGGCCCCTATTAATGTTGTGCCAGTTTTTAAAAAGGGTAAATGGGATGACCCAGGTAATTGCTGGGCTGTCAGCCTGACATTGGTCCCAGGCAAGGTAACGGAGTGGCTGATATGGAACTCGATTAATAAAGAATAAAAGGAGGGTAATGTAATTCATGCAAATCAACATTGGCTTATGGCAGTAGATTTTAACCGGTGGTCTATGGTGCTAGATGTGCTAAAGATTTATATGTCCCTTCATGCTTCAAGAGACTTGCATCTGAAGAAGTGAGGTTCTTACCCACGAAAGCTTATGCTCCCAATACTTCTGTTAGTCTTAAAGGTGCCACAGGACCCTCTGTTCCTTAAACAAGTTAGATGTCTTCAAGTCACCAGGGCCTGATGAAATGCATCCTAGAATACTTAGAATCAAGGAGCTGACTGAGGAGATATCTGAGCCATTAGCGATTATCTTTGAAAAGTCATGGAGGGAAAGCGGTAGATATCTTGACTTTAGTAAGGCATTTGATACTGTCTCGCATGACCTCCTCATAAACAAACTAGGGAAATACAACGTATGGAGCTACTATAAGATGGGTGCATAACTGGTTGGAAAATCATTCCCAGAGAGTAGTTATCAGTGGCTCACAGTCATGTTGGAAGGGCATAACAAGTGGGGTCCCACAGGGATCGGTTCTAGGTCCGGTTCTGTTCAATATCTTCATCAATAATTTAGATAATGGCATAGAGAGTACACTTACAGTCCGCAAACTTTATACCAAGCTGGGAGGGATTGCAAGTGCTTTGGAGGATAGTATTAAAATTCAAAATGATCTGGACAAACTGGAGAAATGGTCTGAAGTAAATAGGATGAAATTCAACAAGGACAAATGCAAAGTACTCCACTTAGGAAAGAACAATCAGTTGCACACATACAAAATGGGAAATGACTGCCTAGGAAGGAGTACTGCGGAAAGGGATCTGGGGGTCATAGTCAGTGTTCCCTCTAATTTTTCCCACCCATGTGCGGCATGAATTTTGTTATGTGCACCAAGATGGAGGTGATCTCTTGAGGTCCCTTCTAGTCCTATGATTCTATGAACATAGAGAAGATTAAGGGATGACTTGATTACAGTTTATAAGTATCTGCAAAGGAACAACTATTTAATAATGGGCTCTTCAGTCTATTAGAGATAGGTATAACACAGTCCAATTGCTGGAAGTTGAAGCTAGACAAATACAGGGTGGAAATAAGTCATAAATTTTTGATGGTGAGAATAATTGACCATTGGAATAATTTGCCAAGGGTCATGGTGGATTTTCCATCACTGACCATTTTTAAATCAACATTGGATATTTTTCTAAAAGATATGCACTACGAATTATTTCAGGGAAGGTCTATCTCCTGTGTTATAGAGGAGGTGAGACTGGAGGATGACAGTGGTCCCTTCTGACCTTGGAATCTATGCATTTATTAGGGGCAGAACTCTTAAAACTAACTGAAATAATTGGAGTTTGGTATATAGTTTGTGGCCAACGGTGCTGCAATTGAGGTCCTATATACTAAGAAATATGCAATACAGGTAATACCTTTTAGGGAGACGAGGACATTTGGGTGATCCATAGTACAGTCATATACTGTACATATATAAAGTGTGAAAGAATATTGTCTGTTTCCTTCAGAACCTGTTTTTCCTGCACAATGCTAAGAATAGGGTAAACCCTTGAATTTTCAAAGAATTGCAAAAGATTTAGCAACTCGGTCTTCATTGAAATGTCGAGTTAGTGTTGTTAGTCACAGAAATGTTTTATTGCTGAGAGTGGCAGATACTTATGTGCAACCCGCAGTTTGGTTTCTGTAATCAAATTAAATCTGAATGCTTCTTTACTAATACTTACTTTTTTTTTTAAATACAGGTATATACTGTTATAGAAGTACTTGAAGTACTATCTAAAAATGGCAAGTCTCATGACTCAGAGTCTTGTGACCTACGTAGAAGAGGAAAATGTTCCTGCTCTAAAAGCACTTCTTGAGAAGTGCAAAGATGTGGATGAAAGAAATGAGGTAAGATGAGTTTTTTCAAAGATTTCTTGAATATTGTTACATGTTAATTGCAGGATGAATAACTGATGCGACATCACACTGGATATTTAATATGATAAATTCCTATCCATAAATTTCTTGTGGTCCTTTCCTTGTCCTTGAGTCATACTCTCAGCTCTTATTTCCATTCTGTTGTGCTCACTGAGGTAAGAAACATAACAGCCATATTGTGGCCTATCTATCTTAGGTATTTAGATGGCCTCCATTGATGTAGTATCTGACTGCCTCACAATCTTTCAGTATATTTCTCCTCACAACACCCCTGTGAGGTAGGAAAATAACATTATCCTCATTTTACTTATGGGGAATTGATGCACAAAGAAACTAATGGTTGTGTGACGTTCCCCGGAGTGCAGCCCGGACTGCTGTGTTCCCTTAGCTCTCCAGCCTGGAATGCCTTTTACACTACTTAGCTGGTGAACAGCAAACCACTCCAGGCTCTGCTCACTCACAGCCACCAGCATGAAAAGTCACATCCAGCTGAATACATGAACGCTCTCCCAGCCATCCATGAATAATACGTAGGGTGACGCCTGCATATTTCCAGCCTTGCACCAGTGGCGTAACCAGGTGGAGGGAACACCGCTGCGGCGCTTTTACTGACGGGGTGGCGCTCCGGGTCTTCGGCGGCACCTCGGCGGTGGGACCTTCACTCGCACCGTGGTCTTCAGCAGCATTTCGGCGATGAAGCTTCAGTGCCGCCGAAGACACCCGGAGCTAGTGAAGGGCCTGCCGCCGAAGACCCGGAGCGCCGCCCCGTCAGTAAAAGCGCCGCAGCGGGTGGCGCCTTTTTTTCCCCCCGCACCCGGGTGAGTAAAATTAAAAAGGCGCCACTTGTGCTCGGTGGGGGAGCGGCCACTGCCCCGCTCCCCCCCTCCCCCCAGCTACGCTACTGCCTTGCACCCAGAAATGTGTGTCTTAGGGCTAGTCTACACTGGCAATGCTAGTGCTTTAATGTGGCTTGTGTAGTCACGGCAGAGCACTGGGAGAGAGCTCTCCCAGCGCTCTTAAAAAAAACCCATCTCCACAAGAGGCATAGCTACCAGCGCTGGGAGCACTGTTTACACTGGTGCCTTACAGCGCTGAAACTTGCTGGGCTCAGGGGGATGTTTTTTCACACCCCTGAGCAAGAAGGTTTCAGTGCTGTAAATTGCCAGTGTAGACAAGCCCTTACACTGTTCAGTACCCTCCTGGACAGTGTAAGCTCATACGTCGTCCGTCATTCCAACAATGGGAATGATTATGCACCAGCCTTTGTTATCTCAAGTAGAGGTTTCCCAAACACTTCAATCAAACACACTGTTTTAGATAAAACAATAAAGCAAGTTTATTAACTAGAGAGAGAAATTTTAAGTGATTACAAGTATGGATGCATATAAGTCAGTATTGGTTACGAAAGAAATAAAAAGATAAACACACAAGCTAATTATTAAACTTTACCAAGGCTAATAGGTTTAAAAGGTTTGTCTCACCAGGAACTGCCATACATTTTGCTAGCTTTGTCCCTTTTCAGCATGGAACCATTCCTCCCTTTGTTCAGTTCTTTGAGAGTTGTTGCTGTCATGAGAAGAGAGATGGAGAGAGGAGGCTAGGGACAATTTCCCCCTCTTCTTATACTCCAACCCTTTGTTCTGGAAAAATCCTTGCTGGGAGGGAGGCAGGTAGTTCCATTGTGTATGTGAGTTCCAAACTATTCTTCAGGTGCATTGTAAATGCTTTGTTTATAACCCCTCTTCCCCCCGCTTGTGAATAACTGATTAAATAGGTAATGGCCCTTTAGCACTTTGCTGGTGTGCCAGTGTGTCTTTGCAGTCCAGTGGATGCTTACAAAAATAATTTTTCCTTGGAGTTTTGTACATTTTGTGCTACTGTGATACTTTTGGTTTTGTACCTTTATGTCACTTTATTAAGAGTTCAGAAACATGATTTGACTAATTGATTGTTACAAGGTATTGGAACTTCTGAGAAAAGGCGATGGCTAGTGTTAAGCGTAATTTCTTTCTTTGAATCTTTTTCATTTTACATTAAAAGCATGGATTTCACAAACTGTCTTTTTTTTTGTTTTGTTTTGTTTTGTTTTGTATATTTTATTTTATACCCTATTTTGAGTGAATTTTCACAGCAAGGACAGAACTTCAAACTGTCCTTCATCTGGCCTTAGCTTTCCTTAGGTCTGATTCTCTTTTTAAACCAGTTTTGTGATAGTGTAATTCCATTAACTGAATTGGGGAACTCCTAACTTATACCTGTTTTTTTTTTTTTTTTTAATTTTGGAGTCTTCTAGGGAAGACACCAACCAAATACCATGGATATGATATTTTCACACAACTGTGTTTTTACTAAGTTTTGGCAAATTCATAATCCACTATAATTGTATCTCAGTAAGGCCTCGTAGTACTGTGAGAGAAAATGTTACACTTTTTCCCATTTTTTTCTGTTATAGTAATAAGATAGAGAATTAAAATACTCCTGAAAGCTACATAGGGTGTCTATGCAGCATTTTGGAGCGAGCGGGAACGAGCTTCTCAGCCCAGGTCAACAGACTGGGGCTAGCAGAGTTAGCACTAATGCTCTTAAAATGGCTATATAGGCAGCATTTTGGAGTTGTGGCTGAGACTAGGGCATGGGCTCTGAAGCCTAGGGTGCAAGGTGAGCACTAACCATTTTTAGAGCACTATCGTGAGCCATGTTGGTCCCAGTCTATCAACCTGGGTTGGAAGGCTTGCTCCCAGCTCCCAAAATGCTGTGTAGATGCACTAGTATAGACATGCAAGAATGTGTCCTAAAGTAACATTTATACAATTATTGTATCTGGCTTCCATTAGCTCAGATACAATTCTGTACTGAAATATCTCCCTTCAGTTACTGATTTATCAACATTTTATTCATGTATGGTAATGTCCAAGCCTAAATATTGCATCACATTGTTTAAAAAGCTTTCAGAGCAAAAAGCAAAGTTAATATAAAAAAATAAGTAGGGGTATCAAGCGATTACAAAAATTAATCGTGATTAATCGTGCAATTAAAAACATTAGTCACGATTAATTGCGCTGTTAAACAATAATAGAATACCTTTTATTTAAATATTTTGGGATGTTTTCTACATTTCCAAATATATTGATTTCAATTATAACACAGAATACAAAGTGTACACTGCTCACATTATATTTATTTTTTATTACAAATATTTGCACTGTAAAAAACCCAAAAGAAATAGTATTTTCAATTCACCTGATACAAGTACTGTAGTGCAATCTCTTTATCATGAAAGTTGAACTTAAAAACATAGAATTATGTACAAAAAAAAACTGCATTAAAAAACAAATCAATGTAAAACTTTTTAGAGCCTACAAATCCACTCTGTCTGAGCAATTGGCTGAACAAGCAGTAGGACTAACAAGTTTGTTTACATTTGCAGGAGATAATGCTGCCCTCTTTTTACGGTGTCACCTGAAAGTGAGAACATGCGTTCGCATGGCACTGTTGTAGCCGGTGTTGCAAGATATTTAGTGTTAGATGTGCTAAAGATTTATATGTCCCTTCATGCTTCAACCACCATTCCAGAGGACATGCATCCATGCTGATGACAGGTTCTGCGTGATAACGATCCAAATCAGTGTGGACCGACGCATGTTCATTTTCATCATCTGAGTCAGATGCCACTTGCAGAAGGTTGATTTTTTGGTGGTTCAGGTTCTGTAGTTGCTGCATCAGAGTGTTGGTCTTTTAAGACTTTTGGAAGCATGCTCCCCACCGTGACCCTCTCAGATTTTGGAAGGCACTTCAGATTCTTAAACCTTGGTTTGAGTGCTGTAGCTATCTTTAGAAATCTCACATTGGTACCTTCTTTGCGTTTTGTCAAATCTGCAGTGAAAGTGTTCTTAAAAAGAGCAACATGTGCTGGATCATCATCCGAGACTGCTATAACATGAAATATATGGCAGAATGCGGGTAAAACAGAGCAGGAGACATACAATTCTCCGCCAAGGAGTTCAGTCACTAATTTAATTAACAACAAGCATCATCAGCATAGAAGCATGTTGTCTGGAATGGTGGCCGAAGCATGAAGGGACATACGAATGTTTAGCATATCTGACACATAAATACCTTGCAATGCCAGCTAGAAAAGTGCCATGTGAATGCGTGTTCTCACTGTCTGGTGACATAAGAAGTAGGCAGCATTATCACCTGTAAATGTAAACAAACTTGTGTCTCTTAGTGTGGCTGAACAACAAATAGGACTGAGTGGATTTGTAGGCTCTAAAGTTTTACATTGTTTTGTTTTTTGAGTTCAGTTATGTAACAAAAAAAAATCTACATTTGTAAGTTGTAGTTTCAAAATAAAGAGAATGCACTACGTCTTGTATAAAAAATACTGTCTTGTTTATCATTTTTACAGTGCAAATATTTGTAATAAAAAATAATATAAAGTGAGCACTGTCAACTTTGTATACTGTGTTGTAATTGAAATCAATATATTTTAAATGTAGAAAAAAATCCAAAATATTTAATAAATTTCAATTGGTATTCTATTGTTTAACAGTGCAACTAAACTGCGATTAATCACGATTAATTTTTTTAATCACGATTAATTTTTTGGAGTTAATTGCGTGAGTTAACTGCGATTAATCAACAGCCCTAAAAATAAGTTTTATTATTGAAAGACTTTAAGGTAGCAGCATACACTTACTTGGCATTTTACAGATATACAGTCACGTTTTTGTCTCAGAAGAACTTACAATTTATTACACTGTAAGATATGCCCCATAGTGCAAAATGTATTACCGTGATAATTGTTCATAATGATACTATCTGGAAAAATCCCATTAAAACTAATTTAAGGAAAATGCCTGCTACAGCAGAAATCTCTCCTGGATGAGTCAATCCATTTCCATCGTTCATTGTACCAAAAGCCGAATAAAGGACTAATAAAATATATTCCATAATTAAGCAGTCAGCAGCAAGCGATTAGTAACCTTAACTAACGCCACTGTAATCAGATAAGGTGATTCAGCTTGTTAGTAGTTTACATTTTCAGGAAAAAGCAACAGAGGGTCCTGTGGCACCTTTAAGACTAACAGAAGTATTGGGAGCATAAGCTTTCGTGGGTAAGAACCTCACTTCTTCAGATGCAAGTAATGGAAATTTCCAGAGGCAGGTATAAATCAGTATGGAGATAACGAGGTTAGTTCAATCAGGGAGGGTGAGGTGCTCTGCTAGCAGTTGAGGTGTGAACACCAAGGGAGGAGAAACTGCTTCTGTAGTTGGATAGCCATTCACAGTCTTTGTTTAATCCTGATCTGATGGTGTCAAATTTGCAAATGAACTGGAGCTCAGCAGTTTCTCTTTGGAGTCTGTTCCTGAAGTTTTTTTGCTGTAAGATGGCTACCTTTACATCTGCTATTGTGTGGCCAGGGAGGTTGAAGTGTTCTCCTACAGGTTTTTGTTGGAAAGTTTTCAGGAAAGTTACTGATGTACTTCTTACAATGACATGGCTGTTATAGGCAGGCATTCAGTGCAACTAAAGCTGAGGGAATTTGGACGCTGTTCTTTGCATCTTTAAGGGAAGCAATGATCCATTCAGATGTAGGGTAACTTCAAGCTTGAAGATGGAGCAGGGTGGGAGGAGGGTAGGGAGAAATCCATTGTCTCACACTGGCCAGCTGTAGGCACTTTCAGACAAATTCTCTTATTTGTAAACTCACCATAACCTTGAGTATATCAGATTTTCTCTCCCCTTCCCCCAAAGTCTATTCTTCCTCACAATCAGAAATTATCTTCTATGCTGCCATAATGGATGGTGGAGAAAACATCATACAGGACAGCCCTTGTATGGACTCATAGCTAACGTGACTTATGGATTGAGAGAGGCTGCGAAAGATGGTGTCTAGCAGCAAGCAATGTCATCTGAGATAGTTCTTTTGCTCCTCCAGCTGGGAGAGATGCCTCTTGGAGAAAAGTATCTCCACAGAAGGGAATCAGCTTTGTATCAGATTTCTTTTATCATCCCTGAAGGCTTGATTCTGCAAGATGCTAAACACTCTCCAGTCTTATTTGTTTCAGTGAGATGAGACTGCCTAGTACCTTGCAGGATAAGATTAATAGACTCTATGTTGCTCGGTTGTCTGGTACAATGACAAGCGTATTGTCTGTGTTCAGAAAATAATAAACGTGTAACTGAACTATGTTCTCTGGACTTCCAAAAGAAATTTCAGTATGGACTTTTGGTGCTCTGCAGATACCAATTCGTTGGTTGGACTATGGTCTTTCTAACTGTTTGGCCAAGCTTCTTCAAGCTGTGAGTAAGGAAGAAAAAACTCTGGATCTCCAGATGTGTTAGGTGGACAAATGAGTTGTGGACTGTTATGCTTTTAGTGTATTGCAATTATTTTCTAAAAGCCACTCTTTAAATATTTGAAACCACTGTTACTATATGGACTACTATATGGAAAGATTTAATATTGTGTTGCCATTTCTTTTTTCACTGAATTTTTTTGCATGTTGTTTGAATGTTACATTTTATCAGTGTTTCTCATCTACTAAATCAAAGCATAAATTATGTGAACAGTACCTGAAATTCCTTTATAGATGATGGTACTTCACTGGTGGTGTATATAACTATGGGATTTTAGAGATGTATCAACTTGTCTAAGTAGTTTAATTGTAACTATCATTTGATTACAGAATGGTCAGACTCCATTGATGTTGGCTGCTGAGCAAGGCAATTTAGAAATTGTCCAAGAATTGCTCAGGAAAGGAGCTAACTGCAACCTGGAAGATGCAGTAAGTATTAGTGTCATTTTCTTTTTCCAAGATGGTTCCTTAACTAGCACTAATGTGTCTGGCTCTAAAATATCATGTAGTTCCGCTTCAGGTCTGTTAAGTGAAGCACCTCTGCGGCTGAGTTTGGATCAATTATAATGGTAAAATAGTTAACACTTTGCCACTGTAACTGATCCACAAGGAAGCACTCTTGACTAGGTAGGTGCTGGTCCCTTCTTGGTAGCAGCACAGAACAGCAGTGTATAGCTATTGGTCATGAAGCATTACAAAGCAGCTGCGTCCTGTCATTTCCATATTTAAACTGATGCCACCATGAAAGTTTGTGTATTTGGGAATACAGTACAGCTTTATTTTATGAAGTGTCTTTCATGCTGCATCCCGATTTTTTTACAAAGCTACAGTAAAGAATCAATTACAGAGTTACATAATAGCAGAGGGGAAAGAAATCACAAGGCACAGATGAGGAAGATGTTCTTAGCTGAGTTTTGAAAAAAGATGGAGAATGGATGAAATAGAGAGATAAAAGGCAGCTTATTCAATATGGGAGGAGCAACAGTGGAGAGAGCTCTTACAACAGCCGTAGCAAGTTTGCATGGGAGGAGTAGCAAAAGAAACAGGCAGGCTAGAGGAGGACTGAATCCTGAAATGAATAGGGAGCCAGTTAGGTTTATTGATAGGAGTGATGTCATTAAGCTGCTTTAAACCTGTTAGAAGCTATGCAGAATACTGCTTCTAGTTAGAGTTTGGGATGCAATAGAGATGAGTAGCAATAGTTAAGGTGAAAGATGAATGGAAATATTAATATTGCATCAGAGGTGTGGAGCAGGGGAAGTTTTATACATAGTGTTGTGGGGTTGGTGACAGGAAGATTTTACAAATATAAATATGGGAGGAGTGAGTTCAGGGTCAAGGATGTTTTCAAGTTCTAGACAAAGGAGAGGTGAATGGAAGATAGAGTTGTGTGGATTCTCCTTCCCCGCTGCTCATGAGAATGAAAGCTCCTTAGACCTATGTATGCAGCTTCTAGGAAGCTGAAATGTTTTAGCATTGAAGGCTGCATTGAGGTAAGAGAATGAAGATGGAAAAAGAACCATAGATTTTTAAATTACACAGAAGAGAGTTATTCCCATGCTTTGGTCATGGAAAACCTCAGACCTATAAACTTGTGATGGGGGAATCTGAGCATGCTGGTTGTTAATTTTGTTAGTTATAGTAATTATTGATAAGATTTGAGTTTAAGCCATCTTTATCCTCTTGGCTTATTAGTCAGTATGATGAAGGCTTTCATTTGAAAAAACAGACTTCACAGTTAGGAAATCAATATAATGTGAGATTTAATGTAACACATACCCACAATTTCACAGTGGGTGTATACTGTCATTAGTTGAATAAATCAAGCACATTATAAACATGAATTTGTACTTTATACTAAAAAAACTATACTTGATAGCTCTAAGGGAACCACTGTACGCTGAGACTAGTAACTTGGTATGTAAAACCTTCATATTGTGTCCTCTGTAAATATCACTAATTGAATTTTAAAAAAACCTACATCTTTCAACTTTTTTCTTACTGTAGGATAACTGGACAGCTCTTATTTCGGCAGCTAAAGAAGGTTATGTAGACATTGTAGCAGAGCTACTTAACTGTAATGTAAATTTGGAGCACCGGGATATGGTATGATCTTTTTTCTAGTTTTAAAATGGAATAGTTATGCTAATAGGGACATACACCGCTACCTCGATATAACGTGACCCGATATAACACGAATTCGGATATAACGTGGAAAGCAGTGCTCCGGGGGGGCGGGGCTGCACACTCCGGTGGATCAAAGCAAGTTCAATATAACGTGGTTTCACCTATAACGTGGTAAGATTTTTTTGGCCCCTGAGGACAGCGTTATATTGACGTAGGGGTGTGTATGGAGTTGATTTTCCAACTATGCGAAAAAAATTGAATGAAGATCTTCTATTGTTTGTTGAGTGCTTTAAAATGTAAAGAAGTTCTGCTTTAAAATGTTTGTCTAATGGTAGAAAAGAACGTACATTTCTAGGGTGGTTTTCTTTTTCTGTACATTAGAATTTCTTCTAGAATTTAAACTAAAATACTGTAACTGTCTGTGAAATGTAAACTGTATTATGCTCGGGACTTACTTTCATGCTGGAGGAATCTCAGATCTTGAAAGTTTTAACAATTTTATTTAAAAACATAAAGTTAATTATATTTAATCTTTGCAAATATAAACTAGGGAGGGGCAAAGTAACAAACACTCTGATGGTTGATTTTGTCAGCTGGGTGGAGGATGCATCCTAAAGGATAAATTTAAATCCCTCCAGCAAGTTCAGTATAGTTTCGGGGCTTGATTATCGGGGCAGTTGCATGTATAACTGATAGGGTAGTCTCCTTATGTGGCATATGTTAGGGATAATTAATCTCATTAAATTGCAAAGTCCAACTCTTGAAATTCTTAGGATTCTGGGGATTTGATTTTGCTGGGGGGGGGGGGGTAGCTAAAGAGAACAGCAACAACAGAAAGTATTTTTCTTCAGTAAAATAAATGTTAATACAGTTGCTCTGGGTAGGGATAAAACCATTTACAGTAACTCCTCACTTAACCTCCTAGTTGTGTTCTTGAAAAATGCAACTTTAAGCGAAATGATATTAACCGAATCCAATTTCCCCATAAGAATTAATGTAAATGGGTGTATGGGGGGGTGGGTGGTAGATTCCAGGGATTTTTTTTTGCCACACAAAAGTCATTATATACATACACAGTATAATATATCACAGGGGTAGGCAACCTATTGAGGTATGCCGAAGGCGGCACGTGAGCTGATTTTCAGTGGCACTCACGCTGCCTGGGTCCTGGCCACTGGTCCGGGGGGGCTCTGCACTTTAATTTAATTTTAAATGAAGCTTCTTAAACATTTTAAAAACATTATTTACTTTACATACAACAATACTTTAGTTATATATTATAGACTTATAGAAAGAGACCTAATAAAAATGTTCAAATGTATTACTGGCACGCGAAACCATAAATCAGAGTAAATAAAGGAAGACTCGACACACCACTTCTGAAAGGTTGCCGAACCCTGATATATAATATATATAATATAATATAATATAATATAATATAAGCCCACGTGCCCCGACCCTGCTCCCCAGCAGGAGCGCCGGGCAGGTGGAGCGGGGCAAACTCCCATGCCCCAACCCCCGGTCCCCGGCAGGAGCACCGGGCGGGTGGAGCGTGGGAGCCAAACAAAGTTATAAGGGAACATTGCAGGACTTTAAAGGACTATTATGTTCTCTAATAGGTCAGCGACCTAATAATGAAACAACATTAACCGGCACAACGTTAAGTGAGGAGCTACTGTATGCTTTTCCTTTGTGGAACGATGCACATACAAGTGGCAAGCCTTGCTCTTGAACTCTGTCTGTTTAGTTTTATAGAACAGTGAATTCAAATTTGTCCATGGGTTTCCCAATAACTTTTATTCAACTGTAACATTGGCAGGTTTGTCCACCTTCATTTGAAAGCCATTATGGAAGCATCTTATTCAAACTAAATTCCGCAGTGCTTTTTTTTTAAGTCTGTGATTTTGTGTGCAGCAAGTTTGGTAAAATCATTTAGGAGCGCATTTTCCTTCCTCCTCCCCATTTCCCGCCCTAAGTTCTATATGTTGCAGCAAAAAAAGTTTAACTTAAAATTTTACATGTTTGAATTTTTAGACTAGTAAGATGGCAACATTTGTCACTATTGCTTGTGATAGGCTCATAAACAGGAGTCTAAGAACAGGTGTGCAACAAAAGAAAATGCATAAATATAGGTTTTAAATAAATCTCTCTAATATTTTTCTCTATTGTGTTTTACAGGGAGGGTGGACAGCCCTAATGTGGGCATCATATAAAGGTTGTACTAAAGTAGCTGAGCTGCTTCTTGAGAAAGGAGCAAACCCAAACGTCACTGGGCAGGTAAGGTTTGATCTTTGAGTGGAGAAAGATCCCTCAAAAACCTGAATTGTGTAGTAGTATTATCTTGCAAAGAACTATGAGTTATATAACATTTTATACTGCATTTCATGGCAATAAAGTGGTAATTTTATGATTTAGTATCACAGCAACTATTGTTTATTGGAGCAGATGATTTTATAGATTTCAGTAAGGTTTACATCAGTAATATATTAAGATAGTGACAGTAATTTCTATGTATAGTAAGCCATGTACATTAGAAGGAGAATTCTATTCAGTTTTAATTATCGTATATACTCGTTCATAAGCTGAATATTTTTGGTAAAAAAGTGACGCATCGAAGAGCGGGAGTCGGCTTATAAACAAGTCTACACCAAAATTTGATGATTTTAAACTCTGTGGAATCATTGAATTGAATATCTAATACATTGTCATTTTGTTTACCTGGAGCCTCTGCAGGCACGGAGCCCCTCAGCTCCCTGTGGCTGCGGTTCCCAGCCAATGGGAGCTGCGGGAAGTGGCGTGCCACTTCCTGCAGCTCCCATTGACTGGGAAACGCAAACCGCGGAGACTGGGAGCTGAGGGGCTCCGTGCCTGTGAACGCTCCAGGTAAACAAAACGTCCAGGCCCGCTAGCCGCTTACCCTAACGGGCCAGGAGCCAAAGTTTGCCAACCCCTGAAATATAGGGTCAGCTTATGAAAGGATCATACAGATTTTGCTATTTTTACCAAACCGTCTTGGGGGGTCGGCTTATAAACGAACGGGCTAATGAACGAGTATATACGGTACTTTATTTCTAAAAATTAATAATTTAATAAACATTTATAAACAATTAAGAGTAGTAACATCTCTTGTTTTAATTATTTCTTGATAACTAACAAATAGTCTGGGTTGTAATTTTGTCGTATATACAGATACTCCTGAGAAGACTAGTCATGATACTGATTTTTGGGGATCTATTCTGTCTTCTGCATGTGTTGGCATTATTAGCTCCCATTGATATTAGAAGGTGTCATATAAATGTAGACAACTTGAAGCTTATATAAATTTGTTATATGTACGTAGTGTTTTTTTAGTTTGTGTTTGTCATCACAACTGTGTAAATAGTGAGATATTAGGATATGATCTTTTAAAATCCTTGTTAAGAGTAACTGTGTCCAAACAATACATGACTTGTCTACTACTGACCCATTTAATTGGCAACAGTTACTGAAGTATGATCAGTAGATAATTTTGTGTGCATTGTTTTTCATGTTTTATGAAGTCTGAGGCATTCTGATAGATATTAATGTATAAATAAAAAACAAGTAGAGTTAGGAATATGTTTTTGTTTCACGTGGCTTAGTTTTTATATTATTGTTATCTGATCCAAGCAATATAGCATTTATCCAATCATTTGGGCAGCAGGACGTGGCCACTCAGATATCGTACATCTCTTACTGCAACATGGAGCTAAAGTCAACTGCTCTGATAAAGTAAGCTATGATCTTTGTTTAGCATTTTTATATTATTACAGAATTATTTGTACAGCCCAGGAAAGAGTGTCAAACGTCCAGGAAATTATCTAGCATATAATATCCAGAATTTCTCTTCTTCATTAAACATTTCATTTATGCAAGAATTTCAAAATTTATACAACACTTTCTGACTAAAACATTTGTCACTGATTCTGAAAAATTAGCCTAAATTACATTTTTTCCTCACATGGTTAAATCCCTGTGGTATAGACCAAGCCACCGGCTTGGCAAGTATCTTTTGCAAATCTTCTTGCTTCATAGTATATAACAGTTTACAGTGAGTAATATACTAAATATAATATCAAAATATTGCACTGAACACTGATTACCTTAAATCATGTTTTTTCTCCTTTTGCTTCTATAGCTTTTGGAAATGGTGCTAACGTCACTTGCATACATATATAATTCTGATATCTAGAAGCCTGTGAGAAAGGAGTTAAAATTGCAAGCATTTAAAATGTGGTAACTTCAGTTTGTGAAGTCTAGCTTTTTGACCAGTTAGTTGATCACTGTTCCAAAGCTAATAGCTTCTGAAAACACCGCTTCAGACTAAATAAATAAGCTTAATAGGCCAGGCGAGAGAATACCACCTCCATCTTATTGCTTTCACAAATAAGTTTGATCACCTAATAAAGATGAGATCATAAAAAAGATTAAAAATAAATATTATTTCGTTGGAAGGTTTAGTTGAAATATTCAGAAGGAGAAATTGGATGACAAATTAATTTTTTAATTCAAAGTTACTTCCTGGACAATTAAATATTCTTTGGATTATTTTATAAGTTCCAGTTCCAAGGCCTGGGTCAGGTGCGATAATGAAAATGCAGACTGATGACACTTAACCAAAGGATGAAAATGGAAGTAAATTACTAAGTACTGAGTTTTGAAACACACATTTCACTTCATTTTCCATTTTGCAAACTAGCAGGTCATTTTTTAAAAAAAAACCTTAATATTTTAACATTCTATGTTGTTTTTATCATTGTCTTGAATAACAATACAACGTCAAAACATTGCTTATTCTTTTAATCCCCTTCTCCATCTTATCTTAAGGGACATATTATTTATTAGGGAAGCTTACTTTTGAAATTTGGGTTGTTAAGTTTAAGTCCTCAATGAGACTCTTAGAGTTAAAAGAATAAAACCCTTTCCTCATACAAGCTCTTTACACTTCCATCTGTAAAAACTTACTAGATTGCTAGTCAGTTTCCTTTTATAAACAGCTGCTATTAAGTGACCCCCTTTGTGGTGCTCTGGATGTCTCTCTGTCTATAAACAGATGGTATGGCTCTTCATAGAGCAAAATAATATTTTTTTAAAAAATTGCACGTGTCTGAAAATACCCCTCAGATTGATCTTTCAAACAATCTTTCCCCAGCTGAAACTGGTAGTCATTAATTATAGGATTTTATTCCTTGTATTAAGTAAGAAACTTTCAAAGAACAGCTGTACAGGAATTCCTACAATATATATCTTTATTTTTGATATTTAAAAGCTGCCTTTCATGAAATCTTGGTGCTTATACACACTGATTAATACAAAAATTACCCAAACACTGTTCTCAGTCACAGTTTAAATTATTACCTGAACTGTAGTTTTCAACCAAACCCTTCATAAAATGCCTAAGAAATTAGATGCATGTTGAAGCATACTCTGAAATTTTGGGGGTGGGAGATAGGAGGAGGAATTGAGTTAGTCAAGGATCGCTCAAAAAAAAAAAAAAAAAAAAGAAAAAAGTCTTACCACAAGCTGTCTCTCTCATTTCAAAAGCAGGGGACTAAAAGATCATTGCCTAAGCTTACCACACTAGCAGCAATATTACATGGGGAGAGAGGTGGTCTCTCAAATGGGAAAGACTGAAATCATTTAGTCCCTGATCCAACAAATGCCTTAAACACATACTTAACTTTTAGCATGAGAATATTCCCATTCAAGTCAGTGGGTCTACTATTCACATGATTTAAAGTAAAGCATATGCTTAGTTTACTTTGCTGGATTGGGGCCTTGTGGCTTTATAAATCAAATCCTGCACCTCACAGTCCTTCAGAAACTAATACACCGCTATTGCAGACTGTTGAGACCTTATTGAAACTTTGACCAATCCAGAATGCTTGTCCAGTCCTCCATAGTCTCCTAACTTGTACATATTGTAGGATCTTCAGTAACTGCCTTGACGCTTGCACTACATCTTCCCCTGATCCATCCAAAATGCATCGATCACCACTTTGTGCACTTCCCTGTTTCCCTCCTGCCCCCGGTAAACTCCTTGTGAACTGCTTTACGTTTAAATTTCTTGACATTATAGCTCCACATGCTTACATTGTGGGTCTTGTCTTCCCCTATTCTAACTTTCTACCAGTGATTTTTAGCATCACTGTGCTGTTAATTTCCTTCTCCAGCTCTCATCTCCATGAATTTTTACATGTTGCCTCCTATCCAGGGAATAACCCAGTATGCTAAGATACCAGTGTCTTCTCAAAACTTTTCCATAAAACTCCACTCCTATGATATGCATCTGTTATGATTATGAGGGGTGTATCTTTTTTTATACTGTAAAATAATTGGGGAAGGCAAGGCCTGTCTTTATTTTTGTGTATTTTATAGTGCCGAGCACACAGTGCTAGACAATATAGGACAGGGATGGGTCAACTTTTTGGCCCGAGGGCCACATTAGGGTTGCAGAATTGTATGGAGGGCCGGGTAGGGAAGGCTGTGTGTCTCCCCAAACAGCCTGGCCTCTGACCCCCCTGACTGCCCCCCTCAGAACCCCTGACCCATCCAACCCCCCCGCTCCTTGTCCCCTAATCGCTCCCTCCCGGGACCCCTACCCCTGGGATCCCACCCCCATCCAACCCCCCTGCTCCCAGTCCCCTGACTGCTCTGACCCCTATCCACACCCCCACCCCTTGACAGGCCCCCCGGGACCCCACGCCTATTCAGCCCCCCGGTTCCGTGTCCTCTGACCCTTATCCACACCCCTGCCCCCTGACAGCCCCCCCCCCCGGGGACTCCCAAGCTTATCCAACCCCCCCGTCCCCTGACTGCCCCCCAGAACCTCCGCCCCATCCAACCGCTCCCTGTCCCCTGACTGCCCCCTGGATCCTCCACCCCTTATCCAACCCCCTGGCCCTGGCCCCCTTACCATGCCGCTCAGAGCAGCATGTCTGGCAGCCGCGCCGCCCGGCCAGAGCCAGACATGCTGCCGCACTGCTTGGCAGGAGCATGCAACCCCGCTGCCCAGAGCGCTGCCCGTGCGGCGGCGTGACTGCGGGGGAGGAGCCGGGGGCTAGCCTCCCCGGACGGGAGCTCAAGGGCCGGGCCGGGCCGGACGGTCCCGTGGGCCGAATGTGGCCCGCAGGCTGTAGTTTGCCCACCTCTGATGTAGGACAATAGTCCATTCTTGACATTAAATACAGCAACTCAATTTGAAAGAACATATTAATAAGTTTTGTGATTGATTTTGTTTATAGTATGGAACCACAGCATTGATTTGGGCTGCTAGGAAGGGTCATTTGGAATGTGTGAAATACTTGCTGCAGATGGGCGCTGATGTTGATCAAGAAGGGGCTGTAAGTAACTAATTTTGTTTTCCATGGTAAGATGTGTCCACATGTCTTGTTTCCAGCATAAACAGATTTACGTTTCTGGTGTGCAAAAATAAAACAAAGCTAAATGTTGACAATGAAGAAAATGCAATTTATTGGTCTTGATCTGTGTGCGGGTTATTTTTTAAGATATAATCAAAAAGGCATACAAGAAATCAAACTATCAGAGAGCTTTTTATGACTATAGATTTCGTACTTTTAGCTGTGACATTGCTATATAATTTTTCAAACTATGAATTTTAAGTTTAACAGATACATTACAGAAACAATGGCACACATTTTATTTCTTTGGATTTATACAACAATGAAAAGGAACATCTGTGCTATGTTTTAGGAGTCACAACTTAATAGATTGTCAGTTGCTATTTTTAGAGATTTAACTACTGTTTCAAAACTCTCTGATAAGCAGAATCTTGGTATGCCAAGGACCTATCACATGGTGCTATTGGAATAATAAATCATATATAAAAGTTGGTGTGGCTCTTCGTGTTTTCCAGATAATGTTTAAAACGTATTGCTTTAGTTGCCTATTTTGTCTTATAACTGAAAGGCTGTTTCTATTTCTAAATCTTTATTGAAGACTGTTCGATATTTGAATTGAAAATAATGTAGTTAGTTCATTTAGAAAGGTGACATCTCTGCATAAAATGTTCAGTAAAAATTCCATAAGAACACGTAGTACTTACATTACATTCATATGGCAGCAGCCTTTCTCAATCTTTAGTCTTGCAAAGGAAACATGTAGGCAAACCCCTACACCTGAGCAGTTCTCTTTACAGGATTGGGGCCTAATGTGATAGAATAAGCTGACAGTCCCCAAGAATTCATGTAAATGAATTGCATCCTGAATTCAGATACAATGTTATGCTTTGATGAAGAGAAATGTTGAATTTGAGTGTAGTAGGGTACTCTCTCAATATACACTATAGGTTGATGTATGGGTACTGAAATAATAGTCAAGCCCTAAACTAGTAAAACAGGAATTCTGTTTGGCTTCACAACATATGGATCTTTGATGAAAATGAATATTTAAATTGCTCTAATTATACAGGTTAAAGTGGGTGCTACAAATAACAAAAACAAAAAAATTACACCCCCCCCCCCCAAAAAAAACACCTTTCAGCGTTCTTCTTATCATTTAAACATTTCATATCATTCACATTTAGATTGTGATATTCTCACTCTGAAAAGTAGTGCAAATACTCCTCACATAATCCCATTGAAATCAGTGAGACTGCTCAAGAAGAAACATACTACTTAATGTAAGGGCATTACAGTCTAGTCGCTAGTGAAAACTTTGCTATCTCATTAACATTTCATTCTAGATAACTCTTCAGATGGGTGGAGGAGGGACAGTGGAGGGTAATATTCTCACTTCAAAGTGAGCAATAAAAAACAGTTTGTGTTCTGGGTGTTTGTGTAATATGTAAACAAATTAAAAAACTGGTTTTAATTTATTTTTCTGAAATGAAATTGGCATATTTAGTGCACTGATGAACTGATATTATTTTCATAATACTGCAGAAAGATTGTACAGTTCATATTTTTTTCAGAAGTTATGATAAATTGCTTTAGGTTTTAATGCTCACATTTAGAAAGTTCTTCGAGATAGTGCCTGTTTGTTTATTTTTAAACTTTATAAAGTACATACTACCATATATGGTACATTTAATAAAAATCTATGCTAACATTTGAATGCTTGAGAAAGTATTTGATACTTTCCTGAGAAATCTTTCATTCTTCTTTAGATAGCTTGCAGTATTCAGGTATTATAATTATTTGTATCCCTTATTTAGGATGTAATATTTTCTTCTTCTTTTTTTTTTAGAACTCTATGACTGCACTTATTGTAGCAGTAAAAGGTGGTTACACTGACTCAGTAAAGGAAATTCTGAAAAGGAACCCAAATGTAAATTTAACAGATAAAGATGGAAATACAGCGTTGATGATTGCATCAAAGGAAGGGCATACTGAAATTGTGCAGGATCTACTTGATGCAGGAACTTATGTGAACATTCCTGATAGGGTTAGTAAGTGTTCTGATGATAAACTTGGTGTCAAACATATGCCTGATATATTAGCCTGCATAACTTTATTCCAGTGTATAGTGGTGTGACTAATTCATATATACTAAATATTTTCATGTTTGTTTTTTAATTTTCTGCCACTAGGTGGCAGACTTTTGTATTACCATTTTAAATCAGCCATGGGCCACATGTTTGACAGGAAAAAGAGATGCTATTTGTATAGAGCTAAAGAAAGTCTAACATTCTTCTGGCATTACGAGTCTCCACTAACGTATAGGTGGACTAATGTCACCTCTTCAGCAGGCCTTTTTCCAGCTCCCTTGGTTTGTAAGTCATGAAATCCATTCAGGACCTGAGTTAACACAGCAGTGCAATACACTGTGGGAACATCCACTTGAGTTTCTTAACAGATGTTCTTTTTTGTTTTTTGATGTCCTTCCAAAAGATATGCTGTAGGTCAACCATAATATATTGAACTCAGGATTCATTTATTGGGTGGTGAAGAATAATACCCTCCCTTGCTGGAATTACTGATTGATATTCTATGGTCTTTGTTATTCAGGAAATGAGAATAAGCGATCAGGGTTGTCCCTTCTAGCATTAATATTAATTAAATAAATATTGTTTCCCAGAAAGTCAGTTTTTTGCATTTTCAATGCCTTTTTCACTTTTGACAGAGATCAAACTTTTTTTTCTGACACAGCAGGTGTTTAGAAAAATGTAATGGGTCTGGAGGCACTTTTTAATAGTTTCCAAAGTGTTTCTAGCACTGTCAAGTTACAAGGTAGTGGAACTTGGTCATGCCATTCTGGATTGGCATCTTGCTTTTTCTCTCTTCAGTAGTGATAGAAATTTAGCAGCTAATATTTCACAAGCTGTCATTATTGGAATCAAAATGTTAAGCATACTTTTCTAGGTCTAAAACAAAGGACATTGGCTCCATTTGAGTTCATAAGTCAAATTTTTTTAGTAAAAAAGGGAAGCACCAGAGAAGGGGGTCAGCTTATGAACGGGTATAGAGAGGGAGGGGTGGGACACTCCCCTCCCCCCAACAGAGGGAGCAAGGAGAGGCAGCACAGCCAGCAGAGACAGAAGGGAAGAGGCGGGGCCAGAGTCTCTCCGCTTCTGGCCACGCTGCTCTTCCCCCAGCCTCCAAAGCAGCTGCAGCTCCGGGTCTGGCAGGCTGCAGCTGTGCCGCTTGCCCCCCCCCCCCCCCCCCCCGAGCAGGCTGTGGCCATGCTGCCTGGCCCGCCGGAGCACGCTGCGGCCGTGCCGCCCGGCACAGCCTGTCAGAGCAGCTCCAGCCAGGTCAGAGACATCCTCCCCTGGCCCTCCCCAAATAAGGTGGGAAGGGATGGGATGGTGAGAGTGGGGGGGTCCTGGGCTAGGGGTGGGGTCATGTGGGGGGTGGTCACAGTGGTTACTCCCCTGACTCCCATCTTCTCCCCTTTCCCCCCCAAATTTCCCCACCAGTTGCTGTCCCGGCCCATCAGGGTAAGCAGCTGGCACGCCGGGACACTTTGTTTACTTAGGTTTACCTCCGTGCCTGCGGACACTCGAGGTAAACAAACCATCTCGGCCCGCCAGCGCTTATCCTGATGGCCCGGGAGCCAAAGTTTGCTGACCCCTGAATTATAGGGTCGGCTTATGAACGGATTATAAAAATTTTCTATTTTTACTTACCCATCTTGGGGGGGTCGGCTTATAAACAAACTGGCTTATGATCGAGTATATACGGTAGGTAAAATTTGATGCATAAAAATGATAGGAATCATTTTACAGCAGCAAGTAATCATAATAAATTATATGTATGCTACTACCTCTTGTGACTCCACTGCTCTAGTGTTTTTTTGATAGCAGAGGCTTAAATCATATTGAAAGTCATTTGGTGGTGGCTGCGGGAGGCGGGGGAAGATAGTAATCAGAATGAGGTTAAAGTAAGGTCTGATATCTTTGAGCTTGACAGAATTAGTAGGGATTGATTTATACCATTAAACAGCTAAGATTTTGTTCTGCTAAATACTAACGCATAATATATTTGGCTCAGTGACAAAAACTGCCAATGGTTGCTGCCAGAGTTCAAAAAGTATATATATTTGCCACTAATGATTTCCACACTTATATATTCACTTCATGTGTCTCCTAAACAGTTTTGTACTAAACTGCAGTGTGTCTCTGATGGTGTATGTGGCATGAAAAAGTATTGGTCTTACAGAAACAAAGGTTAAAATACTTAATGCTCTCACCTTCTGTTAGGAGCCAGATATGTAGTGACTTCTAATTGGAGTGGATTGGAATTCCTCATTTTTAAATTTTCTGATTTGGGTCCCAATTTATGAGGTATGGTGTTGGATGAATAATTATTTCACAGTTCCAAAGGATACTTAATCTTATTATATGCTCTCCCATCTCCCCCCACCCTTTCCTTTTCGGTACAAATTTAGGTCCACTACTCATTATGACAAAAAGAAAAGAAAAAATAAAATTTTGAGATAGAATAATATTATTTTGATTATGGTTGTCACTGCAAATGAAAACAGTATCACACAGAGGGATTTAAAATAGTGAATAGCAGTAGCACTAGCACCCATTTTGACTTGCAGCATTTAAGTTTAGAATTTTGCTACCAGGGAGGGGATGTTACTGAAATTCAGGCCCTTAGACTGCTTATGCAAAATGGTGGTTAAGTTTAGATTTACTTGTTCATTTACTGATGGCATTTATTTTCTCTATTTCACTATGGAAAAAAATTAGACATGTCATATCAGTTCATGGCTTCATTTTTTGTATGCTATAACAATTACTAGTTATGTGAATTGAGAGTTATTAAATAAAATTTAAATTGGATTTTAGGCCATATTCTTCAGATTGTATACCCATATAATTCCAATGACTTCTTTTTTTTATGTTGGAGTAACTGAGACCAGAATCAACCCCTTGCATACAGCATTTATTTATCAAAAGAGAAGACCTCAGTATAAAAAAAAACCCATTGCTTTATGAAGAAAAAGCACAAATTCCTGAAGGACTTCAAAATGACATTTCTGTAGGCTACCTATGAATTAACACAGACTTAAGCAAGAAAAATTTATCTTTTCCCATATTTATTTTTTCTCGTTCTTTCTATGCTTGCTTTATTTTAAGATTTGGTCCCTCAAATTGTAATCTTGCACATGATTATGTTTTACTTCAAACGCTTAATGTCTGACCTCTTTGCAATAAAAATACTTGTTGAAAAATGGAAGCCTTTTCTACTATCTGAGTATACTTAACCAGTGTAAACTACTAATTGGTAATCTGAACTTCGTTATATAAAGATTTAGTAAAAATTGACATGATTTATGTGTTCATAGGCTATAATTTGTTATCTAATGTGATTTTCAGGCAAAATGTTATGTTTTCTTTTTGGTAAATCATTTTAATCAAATGAGGGAGATTAACCTATTGTTCCTGTTTTCTATCATTTAATTTATTTTCAGAGTGGAGACACTGTATTGATAGGGGCTGTTAGAGGAGGTCATGTTGAAATTGTGAGGGCCCTGCTACATAAATATGCTGACATAGACATTAGAGGTCAGGTAAGTACAATGGTGTTGATTTTTTTATGTCCCTTAGGTGGAATGTGAAGTTGAGAATTGTACAGTTTCCTGAAAAATACGGCTTGAAAAATTTGTCCATAGTCTACCAGCCAGAGGACAAAGTTTACTAACTAGTATGAAGAAAAAAATATCTCTTCTGACACTGCTCTTGCAGTTTGAAGGAATAAATCTTCTATGCTGTATTTAATAAAAATATATTGTCAACCAACTTTTTACTTTTAATTACCTATCAGAAAAAATATTTATTGAATATATTTGATGCATTTTACTAGTATTCCCATAATATATTTGCTGAATAAATTATATTAAATATATTGGTGAAATTCACTGAGAAATATTTGTTGTCAGTACTATTTGACCAGGGCTACTCACAACATCTTTCTTGTTTTTGTTAGAACTTCTTTCCCTTCCTGGCTTAACTCCACTATTTTTTTTCTTTTTCTTTTAATACTCTGCATTATCATCAATTACTTTAGTTTTTTCTTCCACACTCTGCTTCTACTCACTTTTTCTAACTTCTTCCATGTTTTCTGTCTCTTCTTTCTTCTCCCCCTGAAGCCTCTCTCCCAATACTGTATTTCTCTTTTCAAACTTATCACATCCAATCATTCCTTCTACTCCTTTAACCTTTTCCTCACCACCTGTATGTTGGTGTGTGATAAAGCACCCATGCCATACTTGCTAGAACACTAAACTTACTAGCCAGAAACAAAATAGTTATGGTGCCCCAGTCTATGCAATGACCAAGAGAGAAGCCAAGCTGTCTCCCGCAGCAGCTATGAAAGGGGGAGGGTTTTTTTAGGCCTCCTTCCAGCATGCTGTCACTGAACCCTGCTTGTGAGTTCCATCTTTGTCATATCAGCTTTTGTCTACTACATGTCTGATAAATTTGGAGCTCTTCAGTGTCCTCAGGCTGCTGGAATAGAAAAGGAAAACTTTCTTGTAGTTGCTTGGCTGCTACATTGAAGAGGGAAGGCTGGGTCACCACTGCTTGACCTCCTTCCCCAAGTCTCTGTTTTTTAGGTCTTCCTCACTGAATAGCTTCTGGTGCAGGTCAGAGCTTTTCCAAGCAACAGTGGGACAAAGCTGCCAGTGAAAACAGACTAAAGCCAGATCATTTTTCATTGTATTGTGGCTTGCTAAAATTGTAACAAACAGCAGAGATACTTCAGTAGTTTGTTGGCAGACTTAGACAACACTACACCGATTCATACATGGTTAGTTTTTGAAGGGTTATCCGGTTATCTTCTCAGGCAAAAGAGCTAGAAAATTAATCTTTTGATTCTGCAAAAGTTGATGACCATTGCCTACAAAAGCTTCCTGCTTGCCCTTGGTGAGTAAACAAGTGGATTTCCCCCCCCCAAGCTCTGCTTGGAGAAATTGTATGGCTTGTAGACCAAGTTTTAAATCTAAATATTAAAAACTACTGTATTTTTTGGCTAAATATTTAAACCCCAGGCCATGCAAATAGACCAGACTTCTCAGTGGGTCTGCCAGCACACTGAAAAAAAATGACTGAGTACTTATAAGCTAACTCTCTAGTGGTGAGACCTTCTATTCTTCCTTGACCATAAATCTGGGACCACTTGGTCCTGCCTAAGCACAACATAGTCAGGCACTAAACTGATCACCAGAGCCAGTATCTTACACTAGTGTTTCCAGTACTGTAGACTGTGAAGCATTTTCTTCTGGTCCTTCGTGCTGGCTATAACTTCTACTTTCTTCTGTACATGCAAAGAAAGAGTTTGGAGCCCTGTAAAACAAAGAGTAGCTTCTGCTACTAGAGGCTCTTGTGA
Organism: Emys orbicularis; assembly: GCF_028017835.1. Taxonomy (NCBI): domain Eukaryota; kingdom Metazoa; phylum Chordata; order Testudines; family Emydidae; genus Emys; species Emys orbicularis. The sequence continues at coordinate 34,443,246 of NC_088685.1, forward strand.
GAGGGAGAAGAAAAAGGACCTGCTCCTCAGGCATGGAGCTAGTTTTGTGATTGGATCTATGAACCATCAACAGGAGAGGAATTCCAGGAGAAACAGGACCAGTTGGCTGGACACCATACCAATCCAAAAATATCTACAACTAGAAATATTCCACATGTATACAATGGCAAATGACATAACGGAACTCTGTATTGCAAGCCTTCGTGTCTCTTCCCTGGCTCCCAATTCATGAACTAGTTGCAAGCCCAACAGATAGTTCCACACCAGTACCCTTCCTTGAACTTGAGAGTGGGTAGGGAAAAAAACATACACAGGGTGGGACAAGAAGTCAAACCCATGTCCTGGACCTGCTTGTACAGTCACCAAGGTGTCTGGCCACCAAATTAGGATGGCCTGAAGGCTTTGTTGCATTGGCAAACATTGTTCCCATCATTGCCCTATGCACTACATCTTGGGTGGTCCTCACTCATAGAGATGAATCATCCAATCAGATTGCCTTGTATGCTCGTCTCTCTGAAGGCTTCCTTTCTTCCCCCATTAATGTTACATACATTATTTTTCATAGTTATCTAAAAACTCAGTACAAAGACCTCTAATCTTGCAAGTAAAGAAGATTTGGGCCGTTTCTATACTTGTATTGTAAAACCTGTCTGAGAAAACCTAGCAATCTGCAAGAAATGGTGTTGATTTTTCCATAGGTAATACATTTCCCTCTGAGTCATTACTGAAGCAATGCCCTAGCATGGTGTTAGGAGTTGCTGTGTTGTTGGAAGTGTCATCTTTTGGATGGTACTTAAAGCAGGTCCTGACTATTTTGAGTAATTAAAGATCCTCCTGGCACCTTATACAGGTGTTATCCCCTATTTTCTAGCCAAATTCTGATGTAAGGAATTATGTTCTGCTTACCCAAAATCCACTTGAAGTTTTAGTTGGATGTGATCGTGTCCTCTGCCTTTCTTGAACTGTGATATAATTTTGCTGTGTGACTTTAAATAGTGATTATCCCATAAGGTCTACAAAATGGATGCTGCTGGATGAAAAGTGCTGTGTAAATCCAAAATGTTGTTTGTTTGTTTGTTTTGTAGGATAGCAAAACTGCTTTATATTGGGCTGTTGAAAAAGGAAATGCTACAATGGTGAGAGATATCTTGCAATGCAATCCTGATACTGAAATGTGTACAAAGGTAAGTGACTGGGATTGTAACCACAGATATGGTGTGTTTATTATTCTAAGACTCTTCTCTTTTGTTTTCCTCCTGCATGGATTTGAAACCATAACACCAAATTCCAATTTTGTTGGCAATGCGGACAGTTCACTCTTACAATACTGGTTAATTTCAGCTTTATATTTCTGTGCTATATAATTAGTGCTCTGTACCCTCTGTAGCCATGCCTTTTGCTGATAGGAACCAATCACTGCTCGGTAAGAGCCATTCAGTAGGGAAACTGAGAGACTCTTGTTGGTGATGCTGGTGTTGCTGAGGTAAAGTGAGTGGCAGTGTATGTGGTGAGGGAGAAGGAGAGACTGTGCTAATAAACTTGAGCTCTGACAGTCAGTGATTGCATGTACAGGAATTGAAAAGAGAGAATACTATACATAGCAATGATTTAACTTTTTCCCCAAATGCATTGGTAGCCATATTATGGGAATTCCCCCTCCCCCCCCCCCCCCCCGCCCCTTTTAGATTGTTTATGAAAGCAACTGGCTTTGGACTGTGTTATGAAGTGTCTGTAGAAAGGCATTTACATTGCTAATGATGAATGCCTTTGATCAGTTTACTGTGTTCTTGAAGAGTAAGTGCATTTTTAAGGGAAAAGTTGGGAAGCACTATTTTTTGTGTAGTGATGCTTCTAGAATTATAAAAGTGTCCTCTCTTAAAAGTAAATTTTTGGTTGGTCAACTAATTATGGTTGGTCAAAAGGAATGATGTTGTATGGAGGTTTTTATACGTTTTCTTCTAATTTTTACTTTTAGGATGGAGAAACACCTCTTATAAAAGCAACCAAGATGAGAAATATTGATATAGTAGAGCTTCTGCTGGATAAAGGAGCTAAGGTTTCTGCTATTGATAAGGTAAATAATATTTGGTAACTTATTTATAGAATGTCTAGTCATGTTAATTTTGTACACAAATTTGGTAGTGAATCATGAGTGTTTTTTGCAGCCAGATAGAGCACTGTCTTTTGGGAAAACCAGACGCCTGGCAACCATAGTCGTAAATGGAATTCACAAGACAAATGCAATTCATAAGCTGATGTACACATTTTCTCAAGCTGTCACATTATGTGTAAATTGAGTTGATTATGCTTGATAAGAACACTAGAAAATAAAACATATATAGGTTCCATCCATTAACATTCATACTTTTAAAGTGTTAATTTGTATTGTGTTCAGTGATATACAATACCAGAAGTAGTTAAATTTTATATTCATGCATAAAAAGGAATTTCACAAATGCAATAAAACAGTCGAAAACAAGCAAGTGCTAATTGATTAATTCTGCCAGGAGTGCAAGTCTGGGCAAGCAATTTCAAAATAAGCCCAAAGAATCATAACGCAACTTAATTAACCTGAGGACCAACAGTGATGAGATGGACAAACTCATGTGGCCAAATCTGTCTCCTTTCTCTCTGTTTAGATCAGTGTTATTGTTTGGCACTCATATTTGGGTTTGATTGATACTCTAAAAATAATTAAATAAGTGAGTCAAAGGACTAACATGATGTACTCTACTGCCCATAATAACCCCATAACCAGTTCTGTGTATTTCTTCTTGCTATTTTCTTCTTCCTTCCACTCCTGTCTTCATCTTACTCTATATGTTGTCCATTTACATTGCAAGCTTTTTGGAGAGACAGGCTTGTTTTATTTTACATCTGTAAAGCACTGAACACATTTTTGGGAGGTAAATAATAATGAATAACAAAATTAATGTGGTATTGATTTGTTGTTATGGGAAACTTTAAGACCTTGAAAATGCTTTCCTAGTTAAAGCTGTCAGTGTGACACAGTTTTATACAGCAGAAAATAGCATAACTGTTTTTTAAGTGTCTGAAGTTACTAGAAGATTGATGTTAATAGCAACTTTTGGTTTCACGGGCCTTAAAATATGGAGAAAGACTACTTAAGATAGCTGAATTTTTTATAATGTATTTTTACTATTATTATCCTTCTCCCTTGCCTACATGTTGTTAACTTTTTGGTGAATTTCTTCAATGTTACGTTAGGGAGCGTGTACCAGGGAGAGGTTTATGTCATTAAGATTTCTTTAAAATATATTTTGTTTCGGTGAACTACACCACACTAATATTTTGAAATATATATTACATTCAGAATCTCACTTTTCAAAATTAACACCTATTGCTATTACTAGAGTTTTTCACTTGATTTAATTACAGAAAGGAGATACTCCACTTCATATTGCCATTCGTGGAAGAAGTCGTAAACTTGCAGAACTGCTTTTAAGAAATCCAAAAGATGGCAGACTGCTTTATAGACCCAACAAAGCAGGAGAGACACCTTATAACATTGACTGTAACCACCAGAAAAGTATTTTAACTCAGATATTTGGTGCCAGTAAGTGTGAGCATTATTTGTCTTTTCCTTAAGTATTGATATCTGCTTTTGAAGGGAATAGAGCTCCTACTAGGATTTAAAGGATTAAATAACTAGGTGCATTAGAAGAATCTTCTAAGGCCATGTTTCTGTTTATCCCATTGTATGATGAAAATTGAGTGTAGTTTAGACATGTGCAATTTTAATATGGGGAAAGGTGGTGATCTGAAAAGAAAATTAGAGCTTGACAGGAATATAGTAGGAAAATCCATTATTCCAGAGTCCTATTAGATTTAGAATTAAGCTTTTGTCATTTGTTTCTGAACAGAAAACTAATGTGAGATGTGTCGACAATGACTCCCTTGCATTCGGTTTTGTCTATATTTAGTTCTTGTTTTTGAGAGGAATTCATTTGCTTTAACTTGCTGCAACTGTGGGATATTGTTTGAGTCCTTGCATATTAAATCTTAATAGTTTTGACAACTATACAGTTCCTATGAGCTGCATCCTATATTCTAACTATACTGTTTATAAACTTATGGTTGAAATCCAGTTGAGCAGGAATATATATACAGAAACAATGATTTTTGTTGTTGTTTTTCCATTGAATTATTTATTATACAAGTAAATTTGTCTAGATTTCAAGTAATTGTGTGAAATATAGAATATGAAAAAAACATAATGTATTATATTTACATTACAGGGCATTTGTCTCCTACTGAAACTGATGGAGACATGCTGGGTTATGATCTCTATAGCAGTGCCTTGGCTGATATTCTCAGTGAGCCAACCATGCAGCCACCTATCTGTGTAGGGCTGTATGCCCAATGGGGAAGTGGGAAATCTTTTTTGCTCAAAAAACTGGAAGGTAAAATTTGATTTTTAGCTTTTTTGTATGTTTAGATACATAGTCTATAAAATATCACATAGGCGTTTCTACACTGAGGTAGACCATCTAGTCCAATATCCTGTCTCTGGTTTGATAATATATAACTCTTCTCCGAAACTCTCCCCCTCCATATTGCACCCATTAATCAGGGAAAATATAAAACATGAGGATTGATAACCTTTAATTTTGCTAGTGCTGCCATAAATTTGTACATTTTATACAATATCTAACCAGTTTTTAAATCTTGCTAACCTATTAGTCTGCAAGGCTTCCTGCAGCAGTGAATCCCACCACATGGTAATTCTGTTGCTTTGAAAGTATTTCATTTTCTTAGTTTGGAATTTTACTTTCAATTTTAAGTTAGTTTATCTTTGTATTATAGGAAAGGGTGAATACTGATGGCTGTTTCTTTGTGATATTATTTGCTTTTTTTATGTGTATCACCCATCTTCTAGTTATCTTTCAAAACTAAATTCTGGTATTTTTTAATTCTCTTATGTAAGTGTTCTCTGATTCTAGTCATTTGCCTTGCCATTTTCAGGACCTTTTTATTTCAGAGGTTAACTTCTTGAGAGCACATAATCAGGCTGACTGCAATATTTGAAGAGAAAATCACCATTAATTCATTTAATACCATTTAAAAATTTTCCATGTATTCTCTATCCTCTTTGTAATGCATGTAAACTCTTATTTACTGCTGCTCAATGAGATTTCCAGGTTGACCCTGTAAATATTTGAGATGTTCCATCTAATTCATAAAAGTTAAAGTATCATCTTACTTCTAAGATGTATTAAAATGATCTCTTCAATTTAATTTATCATCCTAATGCCCTGTCACTCAAACATACTCATTTCTGCTTAAAAATTTTTATGGTTTGAATAACTTAAATAATTATTACTTGAGCGAATATATCCATTCACTCCACCTTATCCTTCCCATCATAAATAAAAGTAATGTACGTTATTGGCGCTAATATCTACCCTAAGTTAACTTTTCTATTTGGAGAACTTTCATTTGTTCTCAATGTTTTTTAGCTGTTCCTCAGTCATTTTTTTAATTGATGCCACAATTTTTTTACCTCTCACGCCATGGATACTAAATATGTGTTGCAGGAATTCTTGTTTGTATGAACTTAAACTGAAACCCAGAAATAAATACATAACATAATGACTTTCATACTATGATGGTTATTATCAGGGTTCTAACACAATTTCCTTGATTGGTTTGCAGGAATTTATTTTTTGTGTCATAAAAATATACAACTAAGGTTGACTTTTCTGTATGCTTTTTCTATTCTAGATGAAATGAAAACTTTTGCAGGACAGCAGATTGAACCTCTGTTCCAGTTCTCTTGGCTTATTGTATTCCTTACGCTCTTGCTGTGTGGAGGGCTGGGTTTATTGCTTGCTTTCACAGTGGACACAATGCTCGGAATAGCTGTGGCACTGAGCTTATTAGCAGTTCTATACATATGCTTTAGTAAGTCTGTTTTCACTTCATATACAACATACTGGTTCTATCTATTTTTAGAGTTCAGTATTTATTCATAAGCAAATGCTGTACTTCTGAAAAAAGTCAAGTAATTCTGCAAAAAACACAAAGAAAACAGAGTGTTTATTTTCATTGTTTTTAATAATAAACATTGGAGAATAAACTTAGTAAGAACAGCAAAATAATGCATTTGACTTCATTAATATGGGTTAGACAATAGCTGTTAAGTAAAAATTCATTGACTCAACTCCCATATCTTAATTTTATGTCACTTCAGTTCTGGAACTGAATATTTTTAACAGAAGCTCTTAATATTCAGGCAATAGCAAGGTTTTAAAAGAGTAGGGCTCAGTTTTTAAAAATGAACATGTAATACTTCAAATGATTGAGAGGGTGTGATTAAAATTGCAGAAATATTTAAAAACAGTTGGAAAAAATATATTAAGATGGAATTAAAATATATATATCAAATTAACAATAAAATATCATATAAAATGTAATTGTTACCAAAACCGGCATTGCAAATCCAGGAAATTCAGAGATAAATTAAACTGAAAAGATGCCCATATGTGTTAAAGTGCAGAAACACCCATTTTAAGTCCCCATAATACCCGTAACTCTGTTTTATCTTGATGCCATGATGGGGGTAGGGAGGATTAAAAATAATAATTTTTTAAAAATTTGCTTTAAATTAATTTGATACCAGACATTAATATGGCTTAACCATAATTGTATGATTATTGCTTGCTATCACTATAGGACTGAGTTAATGTTGCATCTGTGGAACAGCACAAAGCAGCTAGAGTATACTGGTGAATCTGACTCTTAATTTGCTAGCATGAAGCCACAGAACTTCTAAGAGCAGTAATAGTTGGGTCCAGTCCAGTGATATTTGGCAGCTAAGTAATCTATGAATGAGAAGTCGTGACATACATTCACTTTCACTCTACTAACTCATATCAATTAATTGAATTGCAGCATGCACATTAACTGGTGATTGGTTGAGTTACCGCAGATGTCATAATTGCCCCAAATAAGTTACCTGAGCTTCTGGTCTGGACCTGTTTTAGTCTATAACCATAACAGATACAACTGTTAGGCTAGGTCTGCACTACGGGGGGGGGGGGGGGGGGGGGTCGACCTAAGATACGCAACTTCAGCTACGTGAATAGCGTAGCTGAAGTAGCGTATTTTAGGTTGACTTACCTGGCTGTGAGGACGGCGTCGAGTCGACCGCTGCCGCGCCGCCGTCGACTCCGCTTCCGCCTCTTGCCGCGGTGGATTTCCGGAGTCGACGGCAGAGCCATCGGGGATCGATTTTATCGCGTCTTCAGTAGACGCGATAAGTCAATCCCCAATAGATAGATTGCTACCCGCCGATCCGGCGGGCAGTGAAGACGTGCCCTTAGTAGCATAGCTTTATTGCAATCTGATTTCTTCAAACATAGACAATGCACAAGATTTCAATGATTTTTAACTAGTTTAAAGAGTCTGTTTTAGTAACTCCATTATTAAGTCAAAGAATGGTTTGAGTGCTAAATTTCTTGAGGGACCCATTTTTGGTTTGTTTTAACTTAAATTAGAGTATTTACTTAACTATGGAGTCATGACTAACGTTTCCATAATAAAATATGAGAAGCAGTTTCTCATTAGCTTTCTTTCCAAGCTCTGAGTTTGATACTCTGTGTATGTACAGATCCCTTTGCATATCTGACAGTGTTCTCAGAGCCACCTTTTTCTTGCTTTAAAATCCCATCTCAGTCATGAGAGTTATATTGCAGCTGCTATTCTTGTGATAAAAAAGACTGGATAGGGCCAACTTTAGAACCCAGAAATGCTGGTTTTCATTTGGTGAAGGGACCACTGTTGGGTGTAACAAGGCCATTACACTTCTGTGGCTTGAGCTAACTGCTTCCACAACACTTAGTTCAGGCCACTAATGTGTAATTGGCTGTGAATAGAGGCTAATTCTTTCTTTTTCATGACAATTCCAAGTACTACAACAAAGCCACTTGGCTTCATTAGTTCTGCAAGTTTTGATAAGTATTAAGGTCTTATCTGTTCAGACTTCCATGACTTTTTTTATATTGAGATGTTAAGAAAGTATTTTATTACAGCTGTGATTTACTTTGGTGGCCGAAGAGAAGGAGAAAGCTGGAACTGGGCCTGGGTATTAAGTACAAGGTTGGCAAGACATATGGGGTACTTGGAGCTGCTTCTAAAACTGATGTTTGTGAACCCACCAGAATTACCAGAGCAAACCACTAAAGCGTTACCTGTCAGGTTAGAGTTATTTCATATGTACTTTTGTCTTTCTCTTTCCTACATAATTCAGTTTCACATTGTTATCAATCTATAAACAGTACAGGGAAATAGGAATCCAGCAGGATTAAGTATGTGTAGTTTATTCTCCTTCAAATAACTCTTTATGTTCTAGTAAGAAAAAAAGAGTAATTATTGATCAGGATAGTTTATCAAGATAGTTTGCAGACAATAATATTGGTTACCAAGATAACCATGCAAGATTTATTCATATTAAAATCACTTGAAATATGCAACAAGTGCATTAAGCTTATTCTTATGATATTTTAAGGATTGTATATATATTTTTAATGATCATCACATTCAAAAGAATAGTATGCATTTGTATTTCTAGAATGATACCAAATATTAACCCTAACTTTTGTGATTGCTGGTAGACTCCCTTATGCTTTACCGAGAAGCTAATAAAATTACTTTATGCTACATCTCAATTTGTACACGCCAATTTAACTAATAGCAATAAAATTTAGATTAAAATTGTAATGTTATAGTTTGAAGTTATGATTTAGTTTTATTCTTCCTTTTCCTCATGTAGGTTAGTAAATCTCAACATAAAATAGCTGCCCTATCACAAGTGCATGTATAGATTAAGTCTAGTAAAGTTTCAAGTAGTCACAGCATGACCATGTAATTCTTAAAATTATGTATATACTTTTCAATATATTTACATCAGAAAGGCTGATATGGATCCTTTGTTGTTCATTAGTTATGCATTTTTCTATCTTTGGTTACTACTGCAGTCTAATCATGTACCTATATCAATTGGAAACTCATTTACTCCCATGCCTTTTAATTGACCATGAAACTGCTAAAGTACTGGTATTGTATTGTCTTGTTTTTGTATTTTTCATCCTGGATATATATGAGAGAATCCTGCACAATGTTATTGTTGGATTAGTCTTTGGTTTTTGTGGATTGTGATCATTAAAATTTTGTCTTTTATATTTGCACTCTGAGACACTGTGAGACGTGTATTTCAGTAAATCAAATGCTAAAATAAGACAGGGATGGAGGCAAAGGAAAGGTTGAAAATGGGGGAGAAGGCGGCAGGGGAAAGAGACTAAATTGTTATAAGAGCAGTGGTATACCTTAAAGAAACTCTTATTTAAAGGTTCATTCTGCCACATTTGAAAGGGTACCCTTCAGTTGTAGGGGAATAGAAAGGTTTTATTTCCACTAGCCAAAAAGGACTTCTACATACAAGATACATGTTCTTTTTGTCTCGTTTCAGATTTCTATTTACTGATTACAATAGACTGTCCAGTGTAGGTGGTGAAACGTCAATGGCTGAGATGATTGCTACCCTTTCTGATGCATGTGAAAGGGAGTTTGGTTTCTTAGCAACAAGACTTTTTCGAGTGTTCAAGACAGAAGATACACAAGGTATTTATTACTCAAATGACTTTTCTGATTTTTCCATTTCACTGCAGTTGTAAAGTGTTCTGTTTTTTCACATCAGTACATTGTTTATGTCTAAACTGTAAGTTTTTGATATGTAGAAGATAGACTACTGCTTTAATTGTACCCTTTCCATTCACCTTGGAAAAATAAGCTGTGAAACCATAGTTTTTTATGTAGAAAGATTATAGAAAAACAATTAGCTGAAAGCAAAAGGTATTCTTGAGCATAGTTGAGAATTTTTCATAAAAATATATATATGTATGTAGAACAGTGATTCCCAAACTTGTTCTGCTGCTTCTGCAGGGAAAGCCCCTGGTGGGCTGGGCCGGTTTGTGTACCTGCCGCGTCCGCAGGTTAGGCCGATCGCGACTCCCAGTGGCCGCGGTTCGCTGCTCCAGGCCAATGGGAACTGCTGGAGCAGTGAACCGCGGCCACTGGGAGCCGCGATCAGCCGAACCTGCGGACGCGGCAGGTACACAAACTGGCCCGGCCTTCCAGGGGCTTTCCCTGCAGAAGCAGCGGAACAAGTTTAGGAACCACTGATGTAGAAGCTCATTAGAAATTGCAATTATTTTCTTTTCCAGTTCAATCACCTCCTTTTTGACACGTGCAGCGCAAAAAGCATTGGAGAGATAGGTTAACGGCAACCTGTGTTGCTCAGCAAATAGGCTTCTGCATTCTATATTAGTTGTAGATTTTTCAGGATGTGTGACTTTATTGTGGGAATAATGACTTGACAAAACTGAACTTAGAAGACCCAAAAGTACATATCATAGGACTGAAAGGGACCTCAAGAGATCATCTAGTCCAGTCCCCCGCACTCATTGCAGGACTAAGTATTATCTAGACCAGGGGTCGGCAACCTTTCAGAAGTGGTGTGCCGAGTCTTCATTTATTCACTCTAATTTAAGGTTTCGCGTGCCAGTAATACATTTTAACGTTTTTAGAAGGTCTCTTTCTTTAAGTCTGTAATATATAACTAAGCTATTGTTGTATGTAAAGTAAATAAGGTTTTTAAAATGTTTAAGAAGCTTCATTTAAAATTAAATTAAAATGCAGAGCCCCCCGGACCGGTGGCCAGGACCCAGGCAGTGTGAGTGCCACTGAAAATCAGCTTGCGTGCAGCCTTCGGCACGTGTGCCATAGGTTGCCTACCCCTGATCTAGACCATCCCTGACAGGTGTTTGTCTAACCTGCTCTTAAAAATCTCCAATGATGGAGATTCCACAACCTTCCTAGGCAATTTATTCCAATGCTTAGCCAGCCTGACAGTTAAGTTTTTCCTAATGTCCAACCTTAACCTCCCTTGCTGCAATTTAAGCCCATTGCTTCTTGTCCGATCCTCAGAGATTAAGAAGAACAATTTTTCTCCCTCTTCCTTCTAACAGTCTTTTACGTACTGGATAACTATTATCATGTCCTCTCTCAGGATATGTCTACACTATGAAATTAGGTCAATTTTATAGAAGTCGCTTTTTAGAAATCGATTTTATACAGTCAATTGTGTATGTCCCCACTAAGCGCATTAAGTCGGCTGAGTACATCCTCACTACCGTGGCTAGCATTGACTCACGGAGCGGTGCACTGTGGGAAGCTGGCTATCCCACAGTTCCCGCAGTCTCCGCTGCCCATTGGAATTCTGGGTTAAGCTCCCAATGCCTGATAGGGCAAAAACGTTGTCATGGGTGGTTTTGGGTACATGTCGTCAGTCTCCTCTCCCTCCCTCCCTCCCTCTGTGAAAGCAACTGCAGACAATCATTTCATGACTTTTTTCCTGGGTTACCCGTGCAGACGCCATAGCACGTCGGGTATGGAGCCCACTCAGCTCACCGCTGCTGTTGCGAGCATTGTAAACACCTCGCGCATTATACTATAGTATGTGCAGAATCTGGCTGAGAGATGGCAGCACGAGGACGATTGTGAGGAGGACATGAACACAGATGTTCCTGAAAGAACGGGCTGTGGCAATTGGGACATTATGGCGGGATTGGGGCTGGTTGATACAGTGGAACGCCAATTCTCGGCCCCGCAAACAAGCACAGACTAGTGGGACCGCATAGTGTTGCAGGGATGGGATGATTCCAAGTGGTGAAACTTTCGGATGCGTAAGGCCACTTTCCAGGAACTCTGTGAGTTGCTTTCCCCCGCCCTGAAGCGCAGGAATACCAAGATGAGAGCTGCCCTGACTGTTGAGAAGCGAGTGGTGATAGCACTGTGGAAGCTTACAATGCCTGACTGCTACCGGTCAGTCAGGAATCAATTTGGAGTGGGCAAATCTACCGTGGGGACTGCTGTGATTCAAGTAGCCAATGCAATCACTAATGTTCTGCTATCAAGGGTAGTGAGTCTGGGAAATGTGCAGGTCATAGTGAATAGCTTTGCTGCAACGGGTTTCCCTAATTGGTGGGGTGATAGACGGAACGCATATCCCTATCTTGGCACTGGACCACCTTGCCAACCAGTACATAAACCACAAGGGGTACTTCTCAATGGTGCTGCAAGCACTGGTGGATCACAAGGGACGTTTCACCAACATCAACGTGGGATGGCCGGGAAAGCTGCATGATGCTTGCATCTTTAGGAATTCTGGGCTGTTTGAGCAGCTGCAAGAAGGGACTTACTTCCCAGATCAGAAAATTACTGTTGGGGATGTTGAAATGCCAATAGTTATCCTTGGAGACCCAGCCTACTCCTTGCTCCCATAGCTCATGAAGCCATACACAGGCAGCCTGGACAGTAGTAAGGAGCAATTCAACTATAGGCTGAGCAAGTGCAAAATGGTGGCAGAATGTGCCTTTGGACGTTTGAAAGCTTGCTGGCGCTGTTTGCTGACTAGGTTAGACCTCAGCTCAACCAATATTCCCATTGTTATTACTGCTTGCTGTGTGCGCCATAATATCTGTGAGAGTAAGGGGGAGACGTTTATGGCGGGGGGGAGGTTGAGGCAAATCGCCTGGCTGACAATTTTGAACAGCCAGACACCAGGGTGATTAGAAGAGCACAGGTAGGCGCGCTGTGCATCAGAGAGGCTTTGAAAACCAGTTTCATGACTGGCCAGGCTATGGTGTGACAGTTGTGTGTATTTCTCCTTGATGCAAACCAGCCCCTTTGTTGATTTTAACTCCCTGTAAGCCAACCACCTTCCCCCCTTCGTTCACAGCTGGCAAAGGAAATAAAGTCATTATTGTTTTGAAACCATGCATTCTTTCTTTATTAATAAAAAAAAAAAAAAAAAAAGGGAGATAACTGATAAGGTATCCCGGGTGGGGTGATGGAAGAAGGGAAGGACAAGTACACATTGCTTATTGTAGCCACACTACAAATCAAAACTGTTTGAATGACAGCCTTCTGTTGCTTGGGCCATCCTCTAGAGTGCAGTGGCTGGGTTCCCGGAACCTCCTTCCCCCCCGTTCCCCGCGTTCTTGGGCGTCTGGGTGAGGAGGATATGGAACTCGGGGAGGAGGGCAGACGGTTGTACAGTGGATGCAGCGGCGGTCTGTGCTCTTGTTGGCTTTCCTGCAGCTCCCCCATTAGCCTCAGCATTGCATCTTGCCTCTTCTCATTGTGCTCACTTAATGCTTTCCTGGACTCTGCCACTGAATATCTCCATGCATTCAGCTGTGCCCTATCAGTGCAGGAGGCCTGCATGAGCTTGGAAAACATGTCATCGTGAGTGTGGTTTTTTTCGCCTTCTAATCAGCGATATCCTCAGGGACGGAGAAGATGGGGGAGCATAGAAACATTTATCGTATGGGGGGATAAAAAGGGAGAGTAAAATTTAAGATGATACATTTCTGAGAACAAAAGGGAGATTCTTTCACAGTGAATCAAGCAGTTCACAGCAGACGGCACATGTGCTTTGGGTACAAGGTCGCATTTTGCCTTTTATATTGAGTGCCTGCCGGTATGGTGACACATCACACACGGCTGGGCAACAGAATTTGGTTTCCAGGCAGCCATGGTAAGCCAAAGGGTACGCGGGTTTGGCTTCTAATGCCTTGATAACATGTGGGAATGTTTTCAAACTGCAGTGCCCTCCTTTCCCATAGCAAGCAATGCCGGTTGGGTTTGCCATTTAAAAGGAGGGGCTGCGGTTTTTGGGTGGATGTGCAGCACACCCCTTCCCCCACCCCTCCACGTGGCTATTCTCAGGGATGATCCCTTTTAGCCAAGCGCAAACACCCCAGCACGAACGGGGTCCTTTTTACTGTTCCCTTACAAAAATTCCCCTATTTCAACCAGGTCACCATGAATGATATCACTCTCCTGAGGCTAACACAGAAAGATATGGATCGAATGTTGCTTGAATGCGACGAAAACCCAGGACCATTCTCTGCCATGCTTTGTGCTGCAATGATTCCAGACTACTTGCTACTGGCTTGGCGTGGTAAAGTGTCCTACCGTGGAGGACGAAATAAGGCAGCCCTCCCCAGAAACCTTCTGCAAAGGCTTTCAGAGTACCTCCAGGAGAGCTTCATGGAGATGTCTCTGGAGGATTCCCGCTCCATCCCCAGACACGTTAACAGACTTTTCCAGTAGCTCTACTTGCCGCCAATGCATCCCAAGTCTTCAGGGCAAATCAAACATTAAACACTATTGCTTTTAGACCCTGTACTGTAGTTACAAATGTGCACTCACCAGAGGTGCCTTCTCCGCCTTCAGGGTCGGGGATCCCGCCATGGGAGGGTATTGGCTCCAGGGTGATGAAAAGGTCCTGGCTGCTGGGGAGAATGGATTCACCACTTGCCTGCTGTGCATTCTCCTCCTCCTCCTCCTTCTCCTCTTCCTCATCCACAAAATCCTCCTCTGTGTTGCGTGAGACTCCCCCCTGCAGGTGTCCATGGACAGTGGTGGGGTAGTGGTAGGGTCCCCCCCTAGAATGCCATACAGCTGATCATTAAACCAGCATGTATGGGGCTCTGACCCAGAGCGACCGTTTGCCTCCTTTGTCTTTCGGTAGGCTTGCCTGAGCTCCTTGACTTTCACACGGCACTGCTGTCTGTCCCTGTGGTAGCCTCTGTCCATCATGCCCTGTGTGATTTTGGCATATATGTTAGCATTTCTTCTTTTTGATCGGAGTTCTGCCTGCACAGATTCTTCTCCCCATACAGCAATCAGATGCAGTGTCTCCCATTCGCTCCATTCTGGAGCTCATTTGCAATTCTGCTGAGCTCGCCACGCTGACCAAACAGGAAATGAAATTAAAAATTTCCCAGGACTTTTCCTGTGTACCTGGCTAGTGCATTGGAGTTGAAAGTGCTGTCCAGAGCGGTCACATTGGAGCACTCTGGGATAGCTCCCGGAGACCAATAACATCGATTTGTGTCCGCACTACCCCAAATTCGACCCAGCAAGGTCGATTTTAGCGCTACTCCCCTCACTGGGGAGGAGTACAGAAGTCGATTTTAAGAGCCCTTTAGGTCAACGGAACAGGGTTGCTTGTGTAGACGCGTTCATTATAAAATCGACCTAACGCGGCTAAATTCGACCTAACCCTTTAGTGTAGACCAGGGCTCAGTCTTCTCTTTTCCAGACTAAACAAAGCCAATTTTTTCAATCTTCCCTCATAGGTCATGTTTTCTAGACCTTTAATCATTATTGTTGCTCTTCTCTAGGTTTTCTCCAATTAGTCCACATCTTTCCTGAAATGTGGCACCCAGAACTGGACACAATACTCCAGTTGAGGCCTAATCAGCACGGACTAGAGCAGAAGAATTACTACTTATCTTGCTTACAATACTCTTGCTAATACATCTGTAACCATGCCTTAGTGGATCACAACTGAGGATGCCAAATTCAGGATGAACTGCTGAGAAATAGGGCAAACACAACCCAAAACTGGTGGTTATTCTTTTATAAGATATACCAAACCAGCCACAAAAGTAAACTCCTGTTTCATCACACTGGCTAACAAGAAAACATAAAGGCAGTTTCCTCAGGCATTCCAGTTCTTATATCACCATCAGAAACACTGGATTCAGAGATGAGTGGTTCTTTACAATCAGTGTAATCAAATAATAGGTTCTTCTGATCCCAAAGGACCAGCCACACACCCAGGTCAATATATAACTTAGATCTTACTCAAAAATCACGCTGATGCCAATCCTTTAGTATCTAAAATCTAAAGGTTTATTCATAAAAAGAAAGAAAGGTGAGAGTTAAAATTGGTTAAAGGAATCAATCACATACAGTAATGGGAAATTTATTGGTTCAGGCTTGTAGCAGTGATGGAATAAACTGCTGGCTTAAATCAAGTCTCTGGAGTACATCCATGGTTTGGATGGGTCATTCAGTCCTTTGTTCAGAGCTTCCATTTGTAGCAAAGTTTCTCCATAGGTAAAGAAGCAGGATTGAAGACAAAGTGGAGGTGTTTCCCCAGGGCCTTTTATAGGTTTTGCCATGTGGAGGGCATCCCATTGTTCTTACTGTGGAAAATTACAGCAACAAGATGGAGTTTGGAGTCACATGGGCAAGCCACATGTTCATGCCCAATTTCCCTCAGTCATTGCAGGAAGCCATTACCTACATTCCAGACAGCACGTTTACATGACAGTCCACTCAGTGTAGATGGTCGTCTCCCATGGTCCATTGTCAGCCAAGTGTTTCTTGATGAGCCACTTAATTCGAATAGTCCCTCCAAGATCTGCTGGGCGTTACCCAGGAGCAAACATTTGAAATCCAAGTATAGAGCCAATACTTATAACTTCAAATACAAAAATGATACATGCATACAGATAGCAGAATCATAACAAGCAAATCATAACCTTTTCTTAGACACCTCACTTGACAACCTTTGTACAAGTTTTTCTGCAAATATATAACAGTGTTTGCAACAATTATCTATATCATCCTATTTTAATCAGATAACCACAACATCCCAGAGTGATGTTAGGTTGTTTTTTTTGCAACACTGTTACAGTGTTGACTCGTATTTAGCTTGTGATCCACTATGACCTCCAGATCCTTTTCCGCAGTACTCCTTCCTAAGCAGTCATTTCCCTTTTTATATGTATGTGACTGATTTGTTCCTTCGTAAATGGAGTACTTTGCATTTGTCCTTATTGAATTTCATCTTATTTACTTCAGACCATTTTTCCAGTTTGTTCAGATCATTTTTGAATTTTAATCCTATCCTCCAAAGCACTTGCAACCCCTCTCAGCTTGGTATCGTTCGCAAACTTTATAAGTGTGCTCGCTGTGCCATTGTCTAAATCATTGATGAAGATATTGAACAGAACCGGACCCAGAACTGATCCCTGCATGACCCCACTCATTATGTTCTTCCAACTCTATCACTGTGACCAACTCTGATTGTGACAGGAGTGGGGCAGACTTTTCTGGCTAACCACAAATGGAAAAGGGTGGGCTCATTTCAGCCGTAGATGTTTGCACTTCCAGTAGCTGTGAGGAGTTAAAAAGCACTCCACGGCTGCTGACTGACTTAACAGTCAAAGGGAAGACATTCTTAACAGAATGGGATTTTGTGAGGAAGATGAGTTCTTCAAAGCACTTCTCAATTCACACAAGCATTTCCTCCATCTTGGCTGAGTTCAGCTTCAGCCAACTGGTCTTCACCTAGCTGCACCTGCTGCTTTTGGTCAGGCATTGAGGAAGCTGGTAGATGATGCTGTTTCATTGATGATAGAGATGATGTGGTGGGTGTAATCTCTATACTGCCGTCACTCTAGCCATGGTGTTGTATTTATTCCACTTTACACAGTGGCTTCATATAGGTACTGAATATGATGGGGAGAGGATTGAGCCTTGAGAAACACCACAGGTGCGGGATCTGTAGATTGAAGGAATAATTGCTCATTGTTACCCACTGGGTTTGGTCTGAGAGAAAGGAGAAGGAATTTCATTTAATCCTTACAAGCTCTCAGATATCAGACAGGAGTATGTAATTGGTGTTAAATGCAATCAGGAGAATCAGCAGGAATTCAGATATTACGTCACTTGTCCATGGACAAAAGAATAATCCATCAATAAAAACAATTATTTTTTCTGTTCCATGCCCCTCCCCTTACTGACAGGGATCTAGGATACTAGCACTTGTCAAATGAAGTTGGAGACATTTTTGCTGGCTTCTTGATCATCTTACTCCAAGTGGAAGGTTTCCTTCTTCACAGGAGGAATCATCTGTTAGAAGGTCCTAGATGTTCTTGACTCTTTTTCACTAGGCAGAAGGGCATGGATAAAAAAATCAAAGATTGTGGCTTCTGAGACTTGTTTTTGTATTAGTAGTTGAATATCTGTCAATTTTGAGCTTAAAACCAGGTAGTTAGTAATCTAATTTGTTGGTGCACATGAACATTTTGCAAACTGATCCCACAAAAGGGAAGGCAGGGTTTGGAAAATTTAATCCAATAATATTTATTTATATATTCACATTCACTCACTCTGCAGGCTTTGTGCAAACAGTTGCCAGTGCTTAATAAATATTCATAATAAATAATAAACTGTTGAGATTAAATCTTAATGAAAACCAAAATAGTTTTTTCAGCCCTACTCCTATGAAAATAAAAAAAATGAAAGGAAGAGAGTTTGAGCATGGATAGTGTAAATCAGGTGATAGAAACAGACATCAGAACAAGAAATTTTTATAAATTTTATAAATGCCCTTATCCTGCAGCCATCCTATTTCTCCTCTGCCATAGAGGCAGTGTTGTCAGACTTTGCAGAACTCATGAACACAGACTGCCTCCGCTTCACACAAGAGCCCAGGACTTGTCACTGTGAGAAACTATCAGCCTGTTTCACAGCAAAGACCACCCACATCCAGGATGGGTCTCTTGGACAAGAGAAACAAGACTGGATTGGTACCCCAACATCCTCTTTGCAAGAATTTGGCCGAACTTAGCCCACCATTTTTAGACGGTTATAATCATATACAGAGTTTACAAACTTGAGCATTTTTATATTAAATTGGATAGAAAATTTAGAGATGCATGCAACATCCAATGACTCTTTTATGTTTTATAGGTAAAAAGAAGTGGAAGAAAACCTGCTGTCTCCCATCCTTTGTTATCTTCCTCTTCATACTTGGTTGCATTATTGCTGGGATCACACTGCTGGTCATTTTTAATGTAGATCCAAAGAACATGACGGTGAATGCTATTCTGATATCAGTTGCATGTGTTGTTGGTTTGGCCTTTATCTTGAACTGTCGTACATGGTGGCAAGTGTTGGACTCAGTCTTAAATTCCCAGAGAAAACGTCTTCATAATGCTGCTTCCAAGCTCCACAAACTGAAAAGTGAAGGGTTCATGAAGGTAAGCATTGATATTATGAATCATTCATTAACACAAAGGAGTACAATAATCCTCTTACAATAGGATGTCATCCATCTGATCAAACCAAACCTCACAAACGTTAGAACAAGTTTTCAAATAAATGAACATTGCTCTCCTACTGAAAATTATATTCAATGCATATGATCTGTCTATTCAACCAAGAATTACTTTTCAGTTTACAATTTTACTTTGTTTAGAAAAACAATACTTTAGACAATAAATTATCTAAATGACCTTGTAAAGGGGTCCCACTCACCACAGGGTGCTCCTCATTGTGGTTGGGTCTGGGAATTAGATCTCGTGTCTTCTGGCACACTCTTCATTGGTTGTTTGCACCATGGCCCCTCTTTCTCTTGGGCCTTAGGGTGCTCTGTCTTTGTGAGTTGGCACTCCTGTCATGTCACTATATAGTGTCCCCCCCTCCAGGGTAACAAAGTACTGCCAGACAAGCTGTCTGGATGCTGCCTCAGAAGGTCTTCCGTTTCATCTCTCCAGGTCCTGTGCCACTTTCCCAGTGGCTGATAGGGGAACGTGGGTCCATCCACTACTCCAGGTACCAGTTCAGGAACCCTATGATTAGCAATCTAGGTCTGCTCAGATTTGCACCCTGTTTCTGTTTCCTGGGCCCCTTCCTTCCTACTCCACCTCTCCATCTCCTTGGCTTTCTCTGGGTTTACCAGAATGTTTCTCTGGACATTCCTCTGCTCCCTGTGGCTGCTTCACCCATCTCAACCTCTTGCCAGACTCCCCCTTTCAGGGCAGGACCCCAGGGCATACTCTCCTCCTGGGTCTCCTTTTTGTTTCTGGCCAACTTTCTTTCTCTCTAGGGAGTGACTGCAGACCTCCTCCCGGAAGCCCCTTCCTGCTCTCACTTCCTGGCTTTATACTCCTATCCTGGCTCCTCCCCCAGCTGGGCTTCTTCTGCCACTAGGGCCTGTCAATCCGTGGTTCCCCTCCAGGTGCAACATGTGATATTAATTGGCCCCTCCTGGCTCCTGCTCAGGGCGTGTGTGAGTTGGGCACCCCATCATAGGACCTGCAGTAATGTGATAAAAGCAATTGCTTCAAATACTATTAAGATTCAATATAATCATAGAAACTTTACTGCAAAGTTAATAAAGAATAAATTACACCTGTATAACTTTGAGCATTGTCAGTCATTTGCCATCCATAGTGTCTTTGGTTAAGAAAAGAATGAAGCCAATGAGAGAGTGACTTAATTTTTAAGAGCCAGTTAAAAACTCGGTAGCAAAAGTGATAGCATTTACTGGTGCTGCTACTGTTTATAGAGAATCCTGATGTGGACTCCATAGTTATGGTTGCTTTCTAAAATGGGATTAAAATGGGGCTTAAATTCCTGTTTGGCCACTTTTTTCAAAGAGGAAAATCAATGTGAAATTTCTCAGGGGGTTATATTTTTATACCCTTTGAATTTTTGTGTAGTTTTTTGTTTAGTTTCTCTTAAATATTTAAGAAGTCTTTGAAATTAGGCGCCGTCTAAAATTTGTTCATGACTCTCTTACTTTTCCTTGCTCAAAACTTACATGCTCTGTACCTAAACTTGTTTGCTTGGGGCTTGGTTCTCATGAGATCTTGTCTGTCAGATTAAATCTCCATTAGGAGCTACACTGTTCCATCGTATTTATCTTACAGCAGAGAATGTTTCATGCACAGCTATTTATGAAGAAAATCATTTCCATAAGGAACTGCACTTGCATCCTTTTGTCCCGCAGTCCATTCCCACTTAAACTTTAAGAAAACACTAAAAAATTTACTTACAAAAGACATTCAAACAGGAATGCAGATAAGGAAAATCTTTGCATAAAATTTACGCTAAGTAATTCTTCTATTTTACTGGAGAAATTAGAAGAAACTATAGCTGTTTTGAACTCTTTTGACTCACTCTTGAAATGCTGAGTTACTGTAAATGTGTATTAATTTATCACTGTTAAATGAAGCTAATATGCTATTAACTTATGACAGTCTGTGACCAGACCAAAACTACAAAAACTAAAAATATGCATCCTTTCAGAACAGCCCTCTTAAACTCTGTTTAAGGAAGAAAAAAATCCTGATTAAAATAAATGTTTTTTTCATAGTTATTTAACTGATTTCTTTTTTAATTCCATTGTATTTTTCTTTTCCCTTTTCAGTAATTAAAAGTATTAGTTAATAATATTAAAATATTGTTGGGATAGATCATTTTTAAAAGGAATGACATTTAAAATATATAAAACTTCATTAAAACTAAAATTGCGCTTTGAAAGTCTGTGCCCCAATTTCTAAAAAGTTCTCTTCATATTTCCACTATATAGCTTCTATTCTTTCTTTTAATTTTGAAAGGTTCTTTTTTTTTTTTTTTAACTTTTGTAGGTTCTGAAGTGTGAAGTGGAACTGATGGCCAAAATGGCAAAAACTATTGATAGCTTCACTCAGAATCAGACAAGACTTGTCGTAATTATTGATGGATTGGATGCTTGTGAACAAGACAAAGTTCTACAGATGCTTGACACAGTGAGTTGTTGTTTTGCAGAGATGATTTTTGCCTACCTCCCAGGGAACAGATCCTCAGCTTATGTAAATTGTCCTAGCTTCAGTAGAACCTGCAACTGTTTACACCAGCCAAAGATCTGCTCCCAGAAGTGTTGAGAATAACTCTTTAACGATAGTGAAGTGCTTTGAGATCTAAGACACTATGAATTAGTGTCATCTTGAGCTTAGTTTTTTTGGTTGAAAAGTTTTTTCAAACTTCTCAACTACTCCTCTACCCCAATATAACGCGACCCGATATAACACGAATTTGGATATAACGCGGTAAAGCAGCGCTCCGAGGGGGCGGGGCTGCGCACTCCGGTGGATCAAAGCAAGTTAGATATAACGCGGTTTCACCTATAATGCGGTAAGATTTTTTGGCTCCTGAGGACAGCGTAAATTAAAAGGCTATTTTAGCTGAAAATTTTTCAGGAGTTAAGAATTTGGTATTAATTTTTGTGGTATATCAAGCATATTATTTTCATGATACTATTTAATATAATGACTTCTGACAGTGTATGTAGTAGAAAAAATATGTTGTGTTCCATATAGTTTGTCTATTCAACTCATCAGAACAAAATAAATATAAAATTTTAACTACAAGAATGTTTAATGGCACATGGTAAAAAAACAATTTACAATCTACCTTTTTTTCTTATTGCAGGTACGAGTCCTGTTTTCAAAAGGCCCATTTATTGCCATTTTTGCAAGTGACCCACATATTATTATAAAGGCAATTAACCAGAACCTCAATAGTGTGTTACGCGATTCAAACATAAATGGACACGATTACATGAGAAATATAGTCCATTTGCCTGTCTTTCTTAATAGTCGTGGGCTCAGTAGTGCAAAAAAGCTGATGGTAGCTTCAACTACCAATGGAGATATTCCATATACAGATACTTCAGGTAAGTTTATATTGCAAGGAGACTGTAGCAAGGTTATAAAATAAATAATCTTGAAACCATTAATCTTTAGCTTTTTTAATAACATCTTTTGCAAATATTTGGTAACTTTAGACATTTTACAGTTTACAGTTGGAATAAGCAGATGAAATGGAAGAGTGAAATGTTTTTTAATGGGGAAAATGTCATTCTTTAGGAATACATGAAGAAGTTGACAGAAGAGTTTCTCAGAATAGCCTTGGAGAGATGACCAAACTTGGCAGCAAAACTGCTCTTAATAGACGGGTGAGAAAGATAGTAGCATAAAAGAAGAGATATTTATAATATGTATCTATTTTTTATTTAATGATGGTAATTCAAAACATCAGAACTGGCCGAGCTGTGACTCAGGAAGCTGATCAATAAAGTTGCTAAGTTTCCAATAGTTGACAGTCATATTTTGCCATTAAGGCTTGATAATTATTGATTCGGAACTGTACCGTGGCCGAGGAATAGGCTTTCATCCCGAAGAGGTCCAAGCGTTTCCAGTCCCATTCATAGGGAGTGGATCTCATTTGTTGTTGACAACCCCAAGAGTTTAACGCATAGACAATGATGGAGTTGTGGGGAAGCTGGGAGACAACATATGTGTGGGTCTAGTGGTCACTGCTACCAAAGTTCTCCGATCAGCAGTGCAGGGACACAAGCATATCTACAGTGGAACACCCATAGGGACACTCATCTTGAAGAACCATCGTTACTGCACAAAGTGAGTAACTTCTTCCCTTCACTGCTCCCCACACATGAGCAGAGTCTTTCTATCCCATTTGCAAAGAAAGAAAGGAACTTTTTATTTCCTTAACCACAAAAGCAAAAATGAACTACTAGCATGGTACTGTGTTGTGTCTCTCTTCTGCCTCCTATATCAGTTTTTTCATATTTATAACTTTTTATTAATTTTTCCAAATACAACAAATATACCAAAATGCCAGATTCATCACAATATGTAAAGTAAATAAAGAGAATTAGGAAAAAGGGAGGGGAGGTGAAGTGACAAAACTGTTTTCAGAGTCTACGTTATCATAGACTGCTAAAAAAATCAGCCAAAATTGCTTGGAATTTTTCAGGCATTCTCTTCCTGTGGAATTCCAGTCATTTGTTAGCCGTGAAGTCAGCAGTGTCGCCAAGGCAGGCATCAGTATTAAGTGGGGATCAACTTTTCCATTTTTTCAGGTTTAATTTTTTTAGTGACCAAAGCTGCATGATGGAACCATGCCACCTTGTTACCAGGTAACCGCCAGGTAGCAGTAATACATTGAAGAATGAAACTTAAGGGGATGGGCTCCAATTTATAATCCAGTATCAAACTGTTCCTTTGACCCATCTCATATGAGAAAATTCTTGTTACAAGGACACTCCGAAAACCCATGAGCTAATGTAGCATTAAAGAAATTACATTTCCAACAGTGGCCAGCCAGCATTTATGAGGCCCATTACCATTAAGCTATGTGGGGACCAATATATTTGAAAAAGTGTCTTTTGGTGAATAATCCATAGTCTCGGGTCTATAGTTGCTTTTTTAACATTAGATACAATTATATTTCATTGATTTGGAGATAGTTCCATATCTAAATCTCTATTCCAAGCGACTTGCAAATTATCAATCTTTGGCAGAGTTCTTTGGGCCAGAAAATCATAAAAGGATACCCCTGGCCAGGAAGTTTTTTTTTCAATATAATAAAAGTTCTGGAGGTTGTGGAGCTCCCAATGGATCTGGTCCAAATATATTTGTAAGTAAATGCTTTAACTGGACATATTTCCATGGTCTGGAGCAGGGCAAGCCAAATTGTTGCTGAAGATCTAAAAATGGTTTAAATTTATCATTGTCAGTTAGCTGTGACACAGTCATAATTCCTCCATCCAATTCCTTCACATCAAGATTTTGCCACATATTTTAAGGATAGGATTGCTCTGTAGGACGACCTCTACATGAAAGAATGGATGAAAGCAGAACTTTCTAGCCAAGTTTGACCAAGCTTGCCTCACAGCTGGTATTGTTGGAGCCCTAGAGCCATCTAATCTATAATAATTTGATCCTACAATACCTGAAAGGGGGAGAGGGTATACAAATCCGTGTTCAATCTGTACTTTTTGATTCCTTCAAAGCAAAGATATGCTCTTGAGGTTTTTTTTCCTTAATTTAAAAAGTGGTTTTCTCAACATTATATGAGAAAATGGATGAAATTTAACTTTTTGCAGAGACAGACAAAAGTGATGGCAACAATATTTTAAATTGTTGTTCGTACAAAATATTGTGACTTACCATTGTAATTTGTCATTCATAATTGTGGTGTGAAAAAACTGCTATTGTTTGTAAGCCATAGTAATTTGGCTTATTAGAAATAATTTACAATGTTTGTTGCTTGTATTGATTATTATATAGTTTAGTCAAAGAAGATTTTTTTCTGTGGATATATTTTCATTGTATTTGAGTTCAAATCTGTGCCTTTGGTGGAACTTGTAAAAATTAGAATATTTTTTTTTTAAGGACAAAACCTGAAATGAGAAGCCCTTCAGGTATGTACAATTTGGAGAAACTAACCATTATTTTGGTTTTTTATTTGTCAGGATACTTACCGAAGACGACAGATGCAGCGGACTATTACACGCCAGATGTCTTTTGATCTGACCAAGCTTCTGGTTACAGAGGACTGGTTCAGTGATATCAGTCCTCAGACCATGAGAAGATTACTCAATATTGTTTCTGTGACAGGTGAGTATGACGTGTTCATTGTGCACTCTAAGGAGTATGTTATGGTGATTGGTCAGAATTGTAGTCTGTGAGCTGAGGGGTGAAAACATTATCTGCTCTCTGGAATGGTGCAACACACTGAGGTGCATGCTTTCAGTAATATTAGTACAGAAAAGCACTGTGTAAAAATTTAAAATAAGCTATAGATACTCCAAAATGCTTAGTATGAGGCACTATTTAAAAGGTGGTAGTTGAAAGAGTAACGTTTATGAAGGGCAAAATTCAGGCATTTGTTTCCAAGTGGTTGTTTTTTTCTTATATCCTACTTCTAAGGTAAGATGCTTTCCTAGAATGCTACCAGATGTTGCCAAAAAGAGATTCAGTGGCTTCATATCTCAAAAAGCAGAACAAAACTAAATGTTCCCTTGGAAATTTAAATGTAACCTGAGCATTTTGTAAATCTTCTTTTAAAAAAAATCATGTCCTGGGTTTAGTTGTTGGTCATTAACGTTAATGGGAGCCAGAGGGCTAAAACCCTGTTGAAATTATTAGAAAACTTATTCCCATGTGTACGATACATTTAGACTACACTTTTGACATGAAGCATGGTATTCTCATAAGCAAGCTAGGGAAACATGGTCTAGATGAAATTACTATAAGGTGGGTGCACAACTCGTGAAGAGTAGTTATCAGTGGTTTGCGATCAAATTGGGAGGGCGTATCTACTGGGGTCCCGCAGAGGTCAGTCCTGTGTACTATTCAGTATTTTCATTAATGACTTGGTTAATGGAATAGAGACTGCTTATAAAATGTGTAGATGACACCAAGTGGGAGGGGTTGCAAGCACTTTGGAGGACAGGTTGAAAATTCAAAATGACCTTGAAAAATTGGAAAATTGGTGTGAATTCAGGAAGATGAAATTCAATAAAGACAAGTGCAAAGTACTTCACTTAGAAAGAGAAAATCAAATGCACAACTAGAAAATGGGGAATAACTGTTTAGATGGTAGTAATGCTGAAAAGGATCTGGGGGTTGTAGGGACCACAAACTGAATATGAGTCATCAATGTGATGCAGCTGCAAAAAAGGCTAATATGATTTCGGGGGAGTATTAAAAGGAGTGTTGTAAGACACAGGAGGTAATTGTCCTGCTCTACTTGGTATTGGTGAGTCCCCGGCTGGAATTCTGTCTCTAATTCTGGGCACCTCAATTTAGGAAAGATGTGGATAAATTGGAAAGAATCCAGAGGAGAGCAATAAAAAATAAAAAAAAGATTTAGGAAACCTAACATACAAGGAAAGGTTAAAAAAAAAAGTGTGCCTGTTTAGTCTTGAGGACTGAGGGGGTGGGACCTGATAACGGTCTTCCAATATGTTAAAGGCTGTTATAAAAAGGACGGTGATCAATTGTTCTGAATGTCCATTGAAGGTAGGACAAGAAGTAATGAGCTTAATCTTCAGCAAGGGAGTTTTGGGTTAGATATTAGGAAAAACTTTCTAACTATCAGGGTAGTTAAGCTCTGGAATAGGCTTCCAAGGGAGGTCCTGGGTTCCCATCATTGGAAGCTTTTAAAAACAAGTTAGACAAACACCTGTCAGGGATGGTCTACATTTACTTGCCCTGCCACAGTGTAGGGGGCTGGACTTGATGACTTCTCGAGGTCACTTCCAGCCCTACATTTGTCTGATTCTATGATTTAAATATATTTCCAGATTCTACAATATGGTGTAATGAAAAATGATCACATAGCTAGTACCTTAAGGTGAACTGCAAGGCAAAAATAACAAACAAACAAAGTTTTTTGTGATGTATAAAGAAGGCCTCAAAAGTTTTTTATTATTCTTAATTCTTGGCTTTTATGTCCATATTTTTGAGGGGACTAGTGGAATACAAAATAATTGAAGACTAGAACCTGGAGCTGCAGCCTTTAGTTGAGAAGGGAATAGATGTTGTTCTTTGAGTAGTGCCCCTAGGAGGTCCACTCCAGGTCTGCATGTGCCCCACATGCCTTCAAATGGAAATTTGCACTGGCAGTGTCCATTTGGCTCGCGTATGTGCCTTACACAGCCTTGTGCCCCACACTGAGATTATATAGGACTGTGTGAGTGAACCGCCCTCAGTTCCTTCTCAGCTGCCTCAGCCTGAGATGGCGCTTGAGCATGCCTCCACTAAAATTTTTTTTCTTTTAATTGCTAATTTAGTTTTAGATTGTTTGCTTGCTAGTTAGATTAGTTTGGTAGTTGAGAGAATTAGATTTATTCCTCTCCCCTCTAGGGAGGCTTGCCTTCTTTGGAAGGGCATATCTGGCTCACCGGGGTTCAAACGCTGCCTGACTTGCTGGGAGGACATCCTAGTTAGCAGCGGTTACACATTCCTCAGAAGTGTAACTTCTGTCTTGCCTTTAAATCCCAGACAAGGTAAAACTGGGAGATTAAACTGAGGCTACTGATGATGAAGCACTCCCTTTATTCTCTCGCTCCCCACTTAAATCTTTGGTGGTGGATGTGCTGAATGAACAGGGGAAGGAACACCACACCAAGCCAATCCCAAATGACAAAGACCAGAAGCTTCTGGACCTTTTTGGATGGAAGTTTACTCATCTGCAACCCTACAATTTTGGATTGCAAATTACAAGGCAATCATGGCAAAATACGATTACACAAACTACGTGAAATTTACTGCTTTTATTGAGCACCTTCTGCCACAGCAAAGAAGGCAATTTCAAGCCATCATTGCTGAGGGACAGTTACTGGCCAGGACATCCCTGCAAGCAGCAGATGCTATAGCCTATTTCATCTCTAGTGTCAGGAGTACGTACCCCAAATTGCACCTCACTTAAAAACTACTTGCTTACAAAATCAGACTTAATAATAATACAAAAGTGTCACAACACACTGTTACTGAAAAATTGCTTACTTTTTCCTTTTTACCACATAATTATAAAATACGTCAATTGGAGTATAAATATTGTACTTACATTTCAGTGTATAGTATATAAAGCAGTACAAACAAGTAATTGTCTGTTTGCAATTTTAGTTTGTGCTGACTTTGCTAGTACTTTTTAATGTAGCCTATGGGAAAACTAGGCAAATATCTAGATGAGTTGATGTACTCCCTGAAAGACCTCTGCATACCCCTGGTTGAAAACCATTGGACTAGAAGACCTCTCGTGGTCCCTTCCAGTCCTACAATTCTATGATTCTGTGTCCACTAAAGATAGGTCAAGAAGTAATCAATCTGCAGCAAAGAAGATTTAGGTTAGATATTAGGAAAATCTTTCAAACTACATGGGTACTTAAGTTCTTGAATATGCTTCCAAGGGAGATTGTAGAGTCCCCACCATTGGAGGTTTTAAAGAACAGATTGGACAAACACCTGTCAGGGATGGCCTACTTATTACTTGGCCCTGCCTTAGTGCAGTGGGCTGAACTTGATGACCTCTCGAGGTCCCTTCCAGCCCTACATTTCTATGATTCCATGATTCTATATATCTTACACACAATAATTAGTGTAACATTCCTGTTGAACCAATTAGATTATAAACAAGAGAATCTACAAGCAAAAACCTGAAAAGCTTGTCTGATGAGAGCAAAGAAAATTCGTATAATTTAATTTTATTTGGAAATTCAACATGTTCCCAACTAACTGGATCTGACAAATTTAAAATTAGGAGCAGTTTTTTTATAGAAGCATTCTGTTATGAATAGGAAACTACTCTAGTAATCTGCACACCAGGAGCTATGCCTGTCTGCCAGCACCCAAAAACTCTCCTGGTAGTTTGACACATCCGCAATTATTAATTTTCCTATTTTTATCCTGCCAACACTTCCTAATGAACTCATATTTGTATATTAAATATTTATGTTAAATACTATCAAAAATCTAAGCAATAAAAAGCATATGAAAGTCACATTTGTAAATACTTAATATTCACCGTTTCCCAGTAGTTTTAAAAAAAGGTTAATACTATATTGCATTTCATTTCTATGCAATGGAAATACTGACATTAGCAACTTGTCTACAAAGGCAGTTTTCTAAAAAAGCAATATTCTCTAGTCTCATTAAAATCACAGTCATTCAGAGCCAAAAATTGCTGAAGTAAACTGATCTGTAAAGAGAGCAGAAAGTAAACAGGCGTCTATCTCGGTCCTGCTGTTCAGAGCTCATGGTGTGAAACAAGTGCGCTGGAGCTTAGGGTTTCAGCCTAGGACGCGTTGGCTAATTGGCCTACCCTTAAAGAAAAGTGGGAGCCCTTTGGAGTCTGGCACTTTGAAGGGGTTCCTCCAAGGGATTGTTTAAAAACTGGGGCATAGCACACATCCAGTGGATATGTGACACCAGGTATGAAACTTACTCCGGGGGGAATTCTGCACCAAAAATTAAAAACTCTGTACCAAAAAAATTTAAATTCTGCAAAATTCTGCATATTTTATTTGTCAAAATAACGCAATATAATCATGCCAGTTTCAATTATTTTGGTAATTTATTTCAAAATATCTGTCAGCAAGTATGTCTGTAACAATACAGACCAAAAAAAAAAAAAAGATTCTGGTAATTTTTTTTGACCAATAGATTCCTTACTAGACTTATTAATACAGAACGTTGTGTGTGTAATTCATTTAAATTACAATACAGCACTGTATTTTCTGCACCAGTCAGAAGCAGTGCAAAGGCTTGGGGGAGTCAGGGGTATTGGAGGAGCTGAGGGAGAGGGAAGGAGCTTAGGAGTGAATCTGGAGGCTGTTGGGTGTGGGTGGGAGAAGGGTTTTTTTGGGGAGGGGGGGATTGTTAGGGCTTTGGGAAGCCTCTCCCATGCAGACCCTAGCTGACCCCAAGGCTCTCCCATTCAGTCAGGCATATCTGCCCCTGCCTGTGCACTCCTCACCCCCATGGATCTCTGCAACCCCTCTTCCCCACCCCTAGGCTCAATGCTGTCACCCCTCAGCTCCTGAGCCCATGTGCCAGTCTGTACCCCCCCTCAAGACATTCTGAACTCCAGTCTGTGACCCCCCCAGCAGCCCTGTGTGCTCCACTCTGTCCTAACCTGGTTCTGCTGGCAGAGTGCTGTGATGAACTTCTACTTCTGGGGGAATTCTGCAGCACTGGGCATAGAATTTTGTATTTTCCTGTATAAAATACATTTTGCCTAAGAAGTGCTGCAGTTCCGCATTTTGTCCACCATAGGCTACTGTGGCTCCAGAACAGCTGGCATGAATGCAGCCAGCTGTTCTGGTGCCACAGTGGTCTTTGGTGGGCAAAAGGCGGAACTGCAGCATTTCTTAGGCAAAATGTATTTTATGCAGGAAAATACAAAATTATGTGAGACAGAGGAATTCTGCGCTTCTGCAGATGCACAGAATTCCCCCCAAGAGTAAAAACT
This sequence comes from Emys orbicularis, assembly GCF_028017835.1. Lineage (NCBI taxonomy): Eukaryota > Metazoa > Chordata > Testudines > Emydidae > Emys > Emys orbicularis. The sequence continues at coordinate 34,473,747 of NC_088685.1, forward strand.
AAAACTGTATAAAGTTTATAACCATGAGATTTTTGTGTACACTAATATAATTTAACTACAAACATCATAATCAGATCTATAAGGGTGATAAATTATGAACCACTTTAACAATCTTAGTAATGCTACTTCAACAAAAAATACAACCACAACACAAATGCAAAGAAAGTGGACACAATAGGAATACATTATTAAAGTGTGAGATTCATATGTAGAATGGATTCACAATGTGTGTTTTGCAGAAGGTGGAGTCTTAAATATGAACTTGCATCAAAAATTCGTGTAGAACCTTGTTACCTGTGATTTAGAAGTTTGACAGTATTTTGAAAGTGTTAACTGAATACTCTTTCATCAGCACATGCAAATCAGGATTCATCTTAGTAAAGAAACCTCTTATCACATTGTTCTCATCAGAATGTTTGTCAACTACATGAACTGATTTTAGATCCTTTTTTCTGCCTTTAATAATATGCTATATTTGTAACCCCAAACCTTGCCTTTCTTGTTAATGAAGTACTGCCTTTTGTTTCCAGCTTTGAGATTTTCTTGATTTACTATTCAGGATACCAATTATCTACCTATTTCTTATAACCATGAGTGATATCTTCCTGGTGGAAACAGACAGAAAATCTCTTGGAATGAAATCATGAATTTTTTTAAAATGTTCTGAAATATATAGTATAAACGTATTGCTGTAGAATGTTGCTAGAGTCGGGCAGAATTACGGTCAGGCACTGTACAAACTTTGCCCCACAACTCTGCTAATGCACATTAATTCTTACTTGTAACAGGCTGGTAATTGTAATCCAGTGCCTGGCCAATCAGAGGCTGATAGTCGTGGTGGGTTTTGAGATATAGACAGATATCCGGTAGGATTTTTTATTAGATTACCAAATTATATCCTTTACATGTGACATGAAACAAATTTGAACTCCATAGAACTAATCTACTAACTTTTTCCTCTTTCTGCTGTTAGGAGAATACATGATTTTCATCTGTTATATAGAGTGTGACAAAAGATCATGCAATTAAGAGTTGCTTCCTTTCTCACCCCCTTCTTGTTTTTTTAGGACGTTTATTGAGAGCTAATCAGATCACTTTCAATTGGGATAGACTGGCTAGCTGGATCAACCTTACAGAGCAGTGGCCATACAGGACATCCTGGCTCATATTGCATCTGGAAGAGACTGAAGGTGTTCCAGATCAGCTTACTTTAAAAACCATCTACGAGAGGTAGGTATGGTTCTACTGATGACATAAACTTCCAATAACAGCTATTAAAAAGTCAGCATTTGCCAATATTTACCAACCAAGTCTGTCCCCTATATTTAAAATCTTTAAGTATTGACAGATTTTTTTTTAAATGTCTTTCACTGTTAATTAAAGCAGGTGTACTGTTTATATATGTGTGTGTTTATTTTATTAAGATCTGTACTGGGTGCTCGTACATAGTTGGTTAGCACAGCTATTTTGGGTTTTCATTAATCTAATTTTCATCCCAACAAGACATCCTTTTCTTTGCCAATCTACAGGTAAGAAAGTATAACTTTTAAAATATTAAAAGGGCCATAAGATGATATGAAATGGTGTTATTTTATTTGGTAATATATTTAACAAAAGTTCTTGAAATTCTGTCTAGACGCTCAGTGAAGCTTTCAGTGGTTTATTATAGGGAGGGCTGAAAGTACCACCTGTTAAGGTTGTCCAGCCCTTTTCATTATAAGACCCTGTTTTTATTTGCTTATAACTTTTGCTAAACTTTAATAATGTGTACTGGAATTTTACATGCCAGGTGTCTATCTCAGGATGAACTTGCATGGAAAAATTTAGCCAAAATGGTTCAGCCATTTACAAGAATGAGAGTAGGGAAAAACATGTTTTGCCTGTTGTTATTTAAAAAAAAAAAAAAAAAAAAAAAAGGCTGGTGACCTTTTTTTGTTAAAACGTTCTCAGGTTCCCAAGCTTTGAAATAGGGATGTGAAATTTGGCAAGCGGGTGGCCTTTGTGTCAGGGATTTGCCTTCCTGCACTCATGAAAATCTGCCCATGTTTGGCCAAGGTGTAAGACTGAAAAATCGCAGTTGACACATACTTGTGCCACCAACTCCTTCACCCTTACTTCACTTTAGGAGCTAAAATCTCCAAAGATTCAGCCCTCCCTGAGCATGTTCAAGCCTCTCTCGGTTCCTAGGGCTGACCAGACTGCACATGCACCATTCCCACAAAGCAACCTCTCAACTCTTATATGCGACCTGACCTCATGTGTGTCATCGCCACAGAGCAATTACAGCTCAACTTTCAAAGCATGGGCATGTTCCATACAACCCAGGGCCAAAACCAGACTTACCCGGTAATTACTGCTTCTGGCCAGAGTGGGGCCATGTACTGGAACTGAGGGCAGAGAGCATGTTGTTCCTGAGCTCTCAATAAATCCATTTCTGGTTCCCAGGCAGCATGGAGGAGGAAGCCATCTGATTCAAAAGCAGAGAGGACAACAGCCAGACAAGGAGGGAGGGAAAGGCGTAGATTGAAATAAGAAGTTTGCTGAAACTGGGACTGGAGTGGGGGAAGGGAAGAGAAACCTGGACTGGCTGGGTAAGGAAAACTGATAGCCAGAAGGTTTTCAGGGGGACACATTGAAACTGATGAGGGGAAAGAGGAACTGGGAGGGGGGAAACACTGACATCATATGAGGAGCTAGGGGAAGGGGGAAGATTGAGAGTAGAAACTGGTGTGGGTGGAAAATGGATGGTGGGGAGGGGAAACAGATCTGACAAGGGGCTGGGGGGATGGAGTAGAACTGGAATTGGCCGGCAAAGAGACTGGGATAAGAAGCAAAGGATGGGAAACACTGAGATTGTATGAGGAGCCCAGAAAAGGAGACTAGCAGCCAATGAGTGGGGATGGAGGGGGGAGAGAGATTGGATGAGGAGCAGGGAAAATGGGACTGGCTGGAGAAGGAGACTGGGAGTTATGGGGATAGACCTGGAATTGTGGGAGACTGGGACTTGGACAGCAAACCTGGAGGGGGAGACTAAGACTGGAAAGGTAAGAAGACCGGAACTGGGATGAGAATCCTGAGGGCTGGAGATAGGGACTGAGTACACAAGGAAAATGGGACTGGGACAAGGAGCCATGGGTGAAAAAAAGATAGGATTAAGTCAGGAACAGGTTGGAGGGAATGAGGAAAGGGATCAGTCTTGTGAGGAATGAGCAGAAGAGTCTGTACCCACTAGCGCACACTCCCATCCAGAACCTGGAATGGAACCCCTGGTTCCTTAGTCTCCCAATTCTCTGCTGCAAGAAAATAGCTGTGAAACCAATTGACAGAGTGTGTGTCTCATCCCCCTCCAGTGATGGGAGGCAGAGGATGACAAAATTCTACTGCTATCAGTTACTCTGTTAGCTCAAGTGGCAGAAGTGTGTGTAATGGATCTAAAGGTTCCAACACCGCTGATGATCCCTGTGGGTGTCAATATAATGCAACATGATGGAAGTTCTGTTTTTGTTTTTTTCCCAGTTTTTTTTTTTTAACTAGAAAATAACACACAAACTACATTAAAAGTACATGATTAAGGTTGCAAAGTCAAGGTTTCAATATTTAGGAAATGCCATAATTAGAATTGCCTGTGCAACTTTAATTTGGCCCACTAGAGCATATGCATTATGATTAAGGCTAAGATTTTGTCATGGTTATTTTTAGTAAAAATCACAGACAGGTCACAGGCAATAAACAAAAATTCACGGAAGCCATGACCTGTCTGTGACTTTTGCTGCTGTGGCTCCATGATTTCCCCCGCCACCGTGGTGGCTGGGAACTGTGGGGTTCCCCCTCTGCCCAGGACAGCTGGAAGCTGCGGGGGGGGGGCCCTCCACCCATGGCGGCTGGGAGCTTCAGGGTGACCATATTTCCCAAAGAGAAAACGGGACACCCCAGGCCACTCGCCCGAGGCGTCCCTGTTCCTCCCCATGTGAGGCTGTTGCCCATCCCTGGAACCCAGAGGAGGGGCCCCCTCAAGAGTCTGTCACCTGTTGCTGAAACCTTGCAGGGGGCCCTCTATTGCCTGTCGCTACTGCTGCCTGTTGCTGGAACCCTGCCAGGGCCCCGCTGGCTGCCAGCTCGAGTCCCGCAGTCCCTGGGGCTGAAGCAGAGAATGTCATGGGGGGTCTCTGGAAGTCACTGATTCCGTGACTTCCATGACCTCCGTGACATAATTGTAGCCTTAATTATGATACAGTCTTTAATTAAATGATCACATAGTGTTTTTTCCACAGGAACCCCTGTCTCATTCAATGTACAGGATGAACCTGCTTTGTGGATAAATAAGGGAGGCTGTTATCTGTAGGAACCCTGCCTCATTTGCTGCAGAAATTGGAAGATGTGTAATAAATGAGCATTTGAATGCTGCCCTGGGGAATGGGATTCAATCCCTACCACAGAGTTCCTATATGACACTAAGCAATTTACTTAAACCACATTTTTCACAGGTGGTCACTAATTGTGGCTTGCCCATTTTCTGGGTGTCCAACATGATACCCTAGGGCGGGGTGGGCAAACTTTTTGGCCCGAGGGCCACATCAGGGTTGCAAGACTGTATGGAGGGTCGGGTAGGGAAGGCTGTGCCTCCCCAAACGGCTTGGCCCCCGCCCCCTGTCTGCCCCCTCCCACTTCCCACCCCCTGACTGCCCCCCTCAGAACCCCCGACCCATCCAACCCTGCTCCTTGTCCCCTCACCGCCCTCCCCAAAACCCCCGCCCCTAACTGCCCCCCCCCAGGACCCCCCCCCTATCCAACCCCCGCCCCCCCCCCCCCGCTCCCTGTCCCCTGACTGCCCCATCCACACCCCCGCCCCCTGACAGGCTCCCCGGGACTCCCACACCTATCCAACCCCCCCTGCTCCCTGTCCCCTGACTGCCCCTGAACCTCTGCCCCATCCAACCGCCCGTTGCTCCCTGTCCCCTGACTGCCCCCTGGGACTCCCTGCCCCTTATCTATCCCCTACCCCTTACCATGCCGCTCAGAGCGGCAGGACTGGCTTATCGGAAAGCCTGAGAGGTGCGCGGGCGCAAGCTGCGGGGGAGGGGGAACAGCAGGGGAGGGGCCGGGGGTAACCTCCCTGGCTGGCAGGCAGGACCGTCCTGCGGGCCGGATGTGGCCTGCGGGCCATAGTTTGCTATCTCGACCAAATAAGCAGCAAAGTGTCTGACTCTGTACTCCTGATTTCCTTCCAGAAATTAGATGTTATCTTAGTACTATTTTTCTATCTCCATCCTAGTGAGGCCTATCACTGTACGCTTAATGTGGAACCATCTAAAGGTCTTAGAATCCTTTTTATGTTTCTTTTTATTCATTCTGGACTGTCACGCTGTATCCAAGATAATCCTTTCTACGTTACATTTCTCATTGTTCTTCTTTAGTCATTCCTACAACTTCAGTCATTTGAAGTCACATTTGGTCTGAAGAATGTGTGCTGCTTCTGCACCCTACACATCCTCATGCGCCGATCTGAGGACATACAGTAACTCCTCGCTTAATGTTGTAGTTATGTTCCTGAAAAATGCTACTTTAAACGAAACGATGTTAAGCAAATCCAATTTTCCCATAAGAATTAATGTAAATGGGCGGGTTAGATTCCAGGGACTTTTTTTTTGCCAGGCAAAACACACATATACACAATATAAGTTTTAAACAAACAATTTAATACTGTACACAGCAATGATGATTGTGAAGCTTGGCTGAGGTGGTGAAGTCAGAGGGTGGAAGAGGGTGGGATATTTCCCAGGGAATGCCTTACTGCTAAATGATGAGCTAGCACTTGGCTGAGCCCTCAAGGATTAACACATTGTTGTTAATGTAGCCTCACACTCTACAAGGTAGCATGAATGGAGGGAGGGGAGACAGCATGGCAGAGAGAGACAGAGACACACACCTTGTGTGTGTGAGAGAGAGAGAGGGAGATGCGCATTGCCCCTTTAAGTACGCTGACCCCACTCTAAGTACATTGCTAGATCAGCAAGTTGAGACATTAGCTGCTGCCAGCAAGCTCCCGTCCTGAGCCCTGCCATGTCTCTCTCCCCCCACCCCCACTCTATGGAAATGAGGTAAAGGAACGGGGGGGACGACACACCCTGACATTAGCACCCCTCTTCCCCCCGCCCCCCTTTGCACAGCAAGCAGGAGGCTCCAGGGAGTAGCTCCAAGGCAGAGGGCAGGAGCAGCACATGGCAGTGGGGAGAGGGACAGTTGAACTGCCAGGCAATTGATAGCCTGCTGGGCAGCTGCCACGCAGGGAACTTAGGGGAGCTGATAGGGGGACTGTCGGTCCACCCTGGTTCCAAGCCTCCACCAACTGGCTCCAACGGGCTGCTCTTTCTGCAAGCCGTGGACAAAGCAGGTGGCTGCCAAACAACGTTATAAGGGAGCATTGCGCAACTTTAAACGAGCATGTTCTCTAATTGATTAGCAACGTAACAACAAAAACCGGGACGACTTTAAGTGAGGAGTTACTGTATATGGAAGAGTGGATTCACCACTGCTCTAGTTCCTTCTTAACCATCTGTGGCTAGAGAGGGAGCATTGTGGTGTCCGTTAGTTACACAAAAGTTAACTTGCTTGTTTTAGTCTATTTGTTTAAATTCTTTGTTCTTTTTTATTTTCCCCAACACACACTGTGTGTCTTGGAGGGGGGGGTGTTCCCTGCCCCCTGTTGTATTAATTTAGATGTAATATAGGCATGTAAAGATGCTAACTTAGTTACTGTCTGACATTAAACACTTTTAAACGAGGTTTAGTCTTGGTATACAGAGACTTCAGCCTGCTTAGTACCCTGGCAAACACACCAGTAAAAATTCTTTCAGCCTTTTATTAAAGATAAAAACAGGAAAAACAGTTAAAGCATGTGAAATGTAAAATATTAAATAAGGCTTTTATTTTAACAACATCCCTTGTTTCCTTTGCTTTTAACTGTTTGGCAGTCTCTCAAATGGTATCAAAGATGGTAATAATTGTCCTCTTGGGGAAAAGAAAAAGGGTTAGCTGTTGTTGTTGATGTTTAAGTCCAATCCTGTTTAATCCTAGGTGGTGATTGTGATTCAGCTGGAGCCAGTAGAGCTGGCGAAGTCATTTGGGTTCTTCTCTTTGACCTGGTCTGGTCAGGACCCCTCTCAGGATCAGGATGATGAAGGCTTGGGGTACCAGATGACAGTGGGGGTGGCAGCCATGATGATGAAGCTCTCTCCAGTAGCCAGTTTCTTCTCCCCAAAGTCTTTCTGATTTGCCTGTCTTTGTGACCACCTTTTTGCCTCCCTCTGACAGCAGACCTACTGACCAGAGAATTGGGCATAATGACTCACCCTTGTCTCTGTCGTTGTATCTCAAAGCCTGGCTCCTCAGTGGCTCCCATGCATAATGGGATTGTTTTCTCTAAGTACAGATGAATAGTAGAAAACCATGCATGAGAAAGACTTACTTGCCAAAGTGGAAGCAATTCCAGTCCTGGTGCATCCTGCAGGCATTCTTCCTCTCCAAATCACACTTCACTCAATACTTCGAACACCTGCTGAATTTAAAAACCCTGGGCTTGTTACTGAGCTCCATCAAAGTCTATCTGGCTGCTGTTAACAGCATTTCATCTACCAGTCGAAGAGCTTTCAGTATTCACACACTCTATCACTGCAAAGTTCATTTAGGGTTTGACCAATCTTTTTCCTCATGTTAGAGTGCCTAGTCCACCTTGGGACTTTATTCTAGTTCTTAACGCATTGAGGAAACTACCTTTAGAGCCCATTGGGAGCTGTTCCCTTCTCCATTAATCCTTCAAGACCTCATTCCTTGTAGCCATTACTTTGGCCAGAAGGGTGGGGGAGTTGGGGGAGTCTTTCTGACAGATCAACCTTACAGAGTGTTTTAGTGGGACAAAGTGACTTTACACCCTCATCCTCGCTTCTTGTGGAAGGTCTCATCAGATTTTCACATCAATCAGAACATTCAAGGGCCAGTCTCCTACCACAAACCCCACACTTCAAGGAAAGAAGCCAGTCTTCACACTCTGAATATAAGAAGGGCTCTTGCATTCTAGTTGGAAGGACTAAGCTGTTTAGAGCCTTTCCTAGACACTCTGTCCCTTTCACAGCCAGGATGAAAGGAGCTCCTATTTCCACCGAAAGACTATCAAAATGGGTCTCACGATGCATTTTAGCATGTTATGAAAGTTCTGGAGTGCACCCCCGCACGCACACCTAGGGTAACTGTCCATTCCACAATTCATCTCTGTTGCCCTGCTTAAGGACACTTGCAGAGTTGCCACCTCATCATCTGTGCAGTTTTTCCTGGCACTGTGCTATTCTTCACTCATCCAGGGTAAATGAAGCCTTTGATGTGGTTGTTCTCAGAACTGTACTAGATCAGTCTCCTCAGCACCCACTTTTGTTGTTGGGGCACTGCTCGGGAGTCATCTAAAGGGAGCACCCATGGGGCGACTACTTGAAGGAGGGGAAATTATTTACTTGTACAGTAACTGGAGTTCTTTAAGCTGTTTTGTCCCTATGGGTGCTCCAGTACTCATCCTCATTTCTCTCTGCTTCAGAGTCCTTGCCTTGCCAGATTTCATAGCTGAGAAGGAACTGAAGCAGTGGCAGGTCCTCCCCTCCCTAGATCGGAGCACAAGGATATATAGGGTGCAGGCGTGGACTCTCGGACACTGCTGCCAAAAATCTCTGATTGAAAGTGCGCGGTAAAGCATTCACCTAATGTGGAGCACCCACGGGGCAAAACATCTTAAAGAACTCCAGTTGCTGTACAGGAAAGTAACCTCTCCTTTATCAGTTGTCTCAAGTCAAGACATTAATCTGTATCTAAGTTTTCGATCAGTTTCTGTTTGGGAGATTGATAAGGTTGTCACAAGTAGTTCTAGTTTACAAAATATCATTGCCTGGACTGAGTCTCAAGTTACAAGCAAACAATATGCCTTTTAATATGGTTAAATGTGTATATCTAGAAACAAAAAATGTAGGCCATACTTACAGGATGGGGACTCTGTCGTGGGAAGAAGTAACTCTGAAAAAAAATTTGGGGTCATGGTGGATAATCAGCTGAACATAAGCGCCCAGTGTGATGCTGTGGCAAAAAAGCTAATGTGATGCTGGGATGCATAAATAGGGGAATCTCAAGTAGTAGTAAAGAGGTTATGTTACCTCTTTGTTTAGCACTGGGGTGACCGCTTCTGGAATACTATGTCCAGTTCTATTATCTACAGTTCAAGAAGGACGTTGATAGATTGGAGAGGGTTCACAGAAGAGCCATGAGAATGATTAAAGGATTAGAAAAAATGCCGTACAGTGATAGGCTCAGAGCTCGGTCTATTTAGTTTAACACAGAGATGGTTAAAGATGTCCTGGTCAGAGTCTCTAAGAATCTACATGGTGAACAAATATTTAATAATGAGCTCTTCTAGTCTAGCAGAGAAAGGTATAACACAATCTAATGGCTGGAAGTTGAAGATAGACAAATTCAGACTGCAAATAAAGTGTAAATTTTTGACAGTGAGGGTAATTAACCATTGGAACAACTTACTAAGGGTTGTGGTGGATTCTCCATTGCTGGCAATTTTTAAATCAAGATCAGATGTTTTTCTAAAAGATATGCAGTAGGAATTATTTTGGGGAAATTCTATGGCTAGTGTTATGCAGGAGGTCAGACTGAATGATCACAGTGGGCTTGGAATCTATGAATGTATGAATTTCAGGTTTGGCTCATCAATATTATAGAATCTGTTCCTCAGCTGAGTGCACTCAGCACTCTTTCCCCTATTATTTTACTTTTGTAAAGATGTCTCTGTTTTGATACCTAAAAACAAAAGCAATAATATTTTATTTCCTCATGTTTAGGCTTGGCAGAATTAAATTTTTATTGTTTTTGTAATTTTGATAGTTAATATTGTTTAAACATATTGTATTTTTATCAATTTAAATTTTCACGGTTGTGCAAAATTATGGGTTTTAAACATTGCTTTCGATTTTTATCTATTGAAATGTTCGTTTATGGAAAATTTTGGGGAGTCAAAAGGTAGGGCTGGTCAGGCCACAATTATTTAATGACAGTAGACACTGAGATTCAAGAAGTTTGTTTTTTAAATGGTTATAAAACTAATTGTCAGCATCACGTCACTATATGCAAAGTAAATATTCTTAAATCAAACCCTAATATGTTATCAAGCCATACTTTTCTTACTTTGCCTATATGTAAATTTTGATTATTATCAATGAAAATATTTTTAGTCAGTTTTTGAGTGTATAATGAAATCAATATTTACCAATAAAAATCTAATCCTTCCAAACCTACTCATGTTGCATATTCTGGAAATAGTTTTCTGCCAAGGTATTTTCACCCTGCTGTTGCAAATTGCTCTTTTTACATGGACACATGCCTGAAGCTTTAGTATTGAAGAGTATGGATATGCTATGACACTTCTCACCTACCCCCCATTAGAAAAAGCTGCTTTAATTTAAGTTGCTTAATTATTTTCTAAATGTGTTTAGGTACAGGGATTCCAGATATATTCCCAACATAGAATATGTTTGTCATCGCAGTTGTTTTACGTGTATGACTAAGGTTAAGATTTTGTCTCGGTTATTTTTAGTAAAAGTCATGGACAGGTCGCGGGCAATAAACAAAAATTCATGTAAGCCTGTAACCTGTCTGTGACAAAATAACCCGGGGGGGGGGGGGGGAAGGGGTGGAAGAGGCTGCTGACCGAAGTCATGGAGGTTCATTAAAGTCACAGAATCAGTGACCCCTGCGACTAAATCGTATCCTTATCTATGACTATTGGAAAAGTACAATCTGTTAGGGAATGTATGAGTCACCAGGACTTCTAATAAGTACAGGTGTGCACTGCTCTCCTATTAGTTCGTGGCATTATATTTATACCTGCCAGTAACATGCATGAGGCACAGAGTCAAGAGTTTGGCTAGATCTGCTATGACTATAGTGCTTCATTTCAAGAATTATAGTTTCTTGTACACGCTTGTGTGTTATAATTGTGGTAAAACCTGTATTATACATGAAACACTGTTGTAATTTCTTTTTTAGGGATAGGCTGTATCTAGTATATTAGGATCAATAGTTTAACTGTAAAAATGAACTAAGAGCATTAGTTTAACTGCATCAAACTGAACCACTCTTCTTCTAATGCCAACTTTGCATTATGCACTGTACATTAGTATACCAGCAGATGGCACTAATACATTAATTATCTTGGCAAAGTACTTTATATGGCGCTAATACAACATGATATTGCTCTGTCATGCATGGTTTAGGATGCACTCTTTTCTGCAAAATATAATATCTTTGATTTATTTTCCTCAGAATGTATTTTGATTTTAAGTTTTATTGCAAAAGATAAATATCACTTTCACAACTTGTGTAGTTAGCTGCAAGCAAAAAGCTATGTTAAGAGTATAAAGATTGTAAAGTCATGCACTCAGTGTCAGAATAAAGGTTGCCTGTATAACTGTAGTTCAGCCCGCCTCTGCATATGCATCATAATGCAGCTGTTAATTACATGATCACATGCAATTTTCCCCCCAAAGGATGCCTGTCTCATTCCTGTTACCAAATGGCTTATGCTCAGAGGATAAATCAGAGTTGTGTAGCGAAGGAGGCAATTGTCTGTGAGATGCCTGTCTGAATTGCTGCAGAAGTTGGAAGGTGTGTAGTGAATAAGGCAGAAGATTGCAGGAAGAGAAAGGATGGTCCCATGCCTAAGACAGTTGAATACTGCCCAGCTTGAAGAATTAATTTTATCCTGGTCTCTGCCACAGGGTTCCTGTGTGATATTGGCCAAGTCACTTTTAACTAAACATTTCACAGATAGCTAGTGTGTGTTCATCATTTTCTGGGTGCCCAATTTGATACCATAGGATCTGATTTGCAGAAGTGCTGAGCATTCACAGCTACAGCTGAAGTCAATAGAACTGTGCTTTGTGCATTTTAAGTGTCTTATGAAACCTAAGAACTCTGAAAATTCAGGTCCTAGGTGTCTTAAACTGGGCATCCAAAATTAGTGGAGATGTCTGATCTGAATCTATCTGTGCCTCAAGTTTCCCATCTGTAAAATAGGGATAATACCACCTAAACTCATGGGGTGAAGTGAAAATAAACTTATTAGTGTTTTTGAAGCAGTCAGATACTGAAGTGTTGAGTTACATAAAGTTCATGAGGAAGTTAATAATTCTGTGATCGGAGCAGGGATTGAATAGAGTATAGTGACAAGGCATGGGGCCACACTGAACAATGAGCATAAAATAAAATATTGAATAGCTGCTCATTAATTGGACACCATAAATCATGTGCACTAAATGATGCAGGGATCCTGTGGAAAAAATGGTATGTGATCATGTAATTAAATACTGTATCATAATGCCTAGGCATGAGGGATCTGAATTATGATTATATGGTCAATCTTAATGCCAGCATTTCCTAACTTTTGAGTGCTTGACTTTGTAAACCTCAAGTTCTTTTAATGTAGTATTTTGTGTGTGATTTCCTAGGTTTTTAAAAAAGCTAATCAAAAAAACTGAAATTCCATCATGCATCATATTGACATCCACATAGGTCATCCACGGTGTTGGAACCAAATGTCTGCCACTTGAGCTAAGTGAGTAACTGATGGCAGACACATCAGTCATCCTTTTGTGGATCAACATTCGAGAAGAATGAGGTGCACACTTTGCCAGACGGTTTCACAGATATTTGCTGACAGTGGAAGAATGTTGAGACTGGGGAATATTGGCTTCAATTCCAGGTTCTGGAGGGGAGTTTTCTGTAGTGGTCACAGACTCTTCTACTTCTTTTCTCCACCTCCCCCAAGCATGACTCCTTCAAGCCTGTTCCCTTCAGCCTGTCCCTGTCCTGTCTTTCCCATCCCTGCTCCAACTTCTCATTCCACTCTGTCTTTTTGCCTTCTAAGTCCTAGTCTCTACCCAGTGGGAATCCTCATCCCAGTTTCCTTGCCCAACCTGTCCCTATCTACTGCCCCATCTCGTCATTCAATATGACTCTTCTCTGATCAGGAGTTCCTTGTCCGAGTATCCCCCCTCCATCATTCCCCAGCTTCCAGTCCTGGTCTCCTTACCTCAGCTCTTCATCCAGTCTCAGTCATGTCTTCCTGCACCATTCCCCGCTGGCTCCCAGACTAGTTTTTCAGCCAGTCCCACTACTCCCATTCCTCCCCAGCTCTTTGCCTAATCTACTCCCGTTGCTTCATGTCCCCTCTGCAGTTGTCAGCTGCTTTCTCCTGGAAGCCAGCAATTGGAGCACTGAGAGCACAGGAAAGAGTCTCTTTTCTCTCAGTTCCTGTGCCTGGTGCCACATATAGGCAGGAGGAGCAATTGCAGGGAAAGTCCTGTTTAAGGCCCTGTAGCCCTGAGCTGGAGCATGCTCGGTGTAAATAGAATCTTCGGAGAATTTAGCTGGCGAATTCTAATAAGTCTGTAATAAGCATTTGCAAACTGAGATTTTTCAGAGACTTGTAACTTGGCTAAATTCAGGTGTTTTTAAGCAAACGCCAAATGGCACATCCCTGACACCAGAGCAATCCGTAAACCAAATTTTGAGTGTCTCCTCTGGAGCATGGAGGCACCGCAGCTTCTCAGCAAAACAGTTGTAAGAATTTTTTTTAACAAGGCCAAACCCATGTATTTTCCCCTAATGTTCTTTGAAATGGATAAACCATTTTTTGCTGAAACTTGCCAAAAAAATTCAGCCTGAGGGAGACACGGGTGGACATGGAAAAGTCCAAATGGTAAACTTTTGGCAGAGTTATAAACAACTGAAAACAGGGACTTAAGATAGGATGTATCACTCCATCTTAAATATAAGCAGTGCTACAAGCTCTGCCTTGAATTATGAATGCTCTAGTTGTCTATAATAAAGCAGTTCTTGGGTAAGCAAAGCAAAACTTTGACTGCCATTATTTCAGTCAAGCACTTGACACCAAGATTATACTGTAAAAAGGGATTATGCTGTGGCTGGTTCCTGAGTTGTGGGTTATTTCATATCTTCAAGTTTTTTTTTCTAGTGTAAGTAATACGTTTTAGAAATAATTTGTATAACGCAAATACTCTCTCTAGATTCCTCTGAGAGGCTGTTGTACTTGCTGAGCACAGGGCATATGTTCCCTTGAAGTAGTCTGGAGCTAAAGATTTGGCTTGGTGCCCTGCAATGGTGGCCTTGTGACCAAATAATTTTCTAGGATTCTCTGAATGGTTATAACCTTTTAGTCTTGTTTTCTTTGAAAGAGGTCAGAGCATACAAAGATATTGAATTGCTGCGATTTCTTTAGACATTTACATCCAGATTGTAGCTCCTGTGAGATATTTCTGATGAACCTACCAGCTTGGTGTGTCATATGCCTTCAAGGCTGCATACTGTGGAGCTCCCTGAGGAGTTGGCTTTTCTGATGGAGAGAGATTGAGGAAGAGTAGGTTGTGAATAGAAGTTTTTTAATGTTAGGTTTTTTTCTGGATCCTGATTTCTGGATTGTGACCGCTCCCCCAATCCAGACTATTTGTATTTTTGCCCCTTTGCAAGTACCAAAGGTATTTCAGGGTTTTAAGCCTTTCCCATGCCTCTTCTGCCTGGTCCTCAGAAACTGGAAAGAATTAGAATAAATGACCACCACCTGTAACACCTTCCTGCCAACAAATGTTTCTACAGTGTTGGTAGTGCTTGATTAAAGTGTTGATTGAGGAGTAGGTTGGTAGCTTTGGGTATTTCTTTTGTGGTCACTCACTTTCAGCCCAACATCCAATGGCAATATAGCAAATGAGAAGGACAAATCCAGTGTCCAGGTTTCAGTGTTGAACAAATGGTGTCACGAGGCTGTGAAGGCTTATCTTGGCTTCTCCTGTTCTCTGACTCAGAGGTGGGGAGGCCCTGATGTACTACTTTACATGTGACTATAGGTGGCACTCACTGCTTTGAAGACGAAGCCTGAAAGTCTGGGGATTTCTGTAGTCTTCCTGTCTGAGCTTCTCCTGGCTTCTACTACTGTTTCCCACGTGGAAAGGAAACTGGAGTCTACTGGGCCTGGGGTCACAGGTGTGTTCCTCTGGGTATACAGTAAGAGGAATGAGCTGTACCTGATGCTGGATGCTTTGGGGAAGGGGCCCTTAGCATCTAGGATTTCCGTAGTTCACCACCTGTGAACTCTTTCTGGTTGTTTCACATGTGAGGAAGAGATGGGGAGGTCTGTGGGTCTAGTGAGAAGGAGGTTATGTTTATTGTTGGATTTTATTAATGTATATTGTGTAAGAAGCATAATGATGTATGTGTGATATTGTTTCTTGCTACTGTTTTGCATAAAAATATAATAAACTGAAAACACTCAAAATATAGGCACTCAATGTACAGCATAAATTTATATATACTTTCTTTCCTACAAAGTATCAAAGATTCTACAGTGAGAGGTAAAACAACAAAATTTGACAGAGTTGGGTACAGAGAAAGGGAAAGTGATATATGAAACTGAAAGAGTAATTTTTTTAATGGAAATGTAAGCAGGCTAAGGATGGAGTAAGTATTCCTATGGAGTGGTTATTGTATTTATTTGTAGTGAGAAGCATCTTGAAGGATGTAATTATAGAAGGGGAAAGATGAATAGAAATTTGTCCGTTTTAACAAATGTAAATGAAGTTTTAAGGTGAGCTTTAGAAAGGATTTAAGTCACTCAGAGGGTGTTGAAGTTACTACATATGATGCCACACAAAGTGAGAATGACCACTAACTTTGAAAAATTTTGAAGATAACTTTGAAGCTATATAAAAGAAGAAGCCAACTCCACAGACAGCCAAAGAAGTGGAAGGATTATTTTTGAGAGAGAGGATTTTATTGTTTTTTGCAGTATTTTTCTAGTTGTTGTAAGTTTTATAGGATTAAGGACTTGGGACGCCAATTGGGCAGTTTTCCCACAAAATCCCCACCCCACCTCCCTTCCAGCCCTCACTCGTTTTCCATCAGCAATGAGCGCCAACACTATTTGTACTGTTTGTGGGAAGCCCACACCGCATCCAGGTGCAGTATCTGCCTTTTCTTCCCTGCCCACATACGGGAATGCCGAGCTCTCAGCTTCAAAAAGCACCTCATGGAGGTTGCCATGGGGCCACACTTGGATCCTGGCTGGGGAGCCCCCCCATCCCCGTACATCAGTCTGAACAATCTAAGAGTGCTCCCCCTACCGTGGAGCCTCCATCTGGCTCCATTGGTACCAGTGCTATGGACCTCGTGCCAGTGACTAGCTATGAGCCACGGAAGTATGCACATAAGCATGGCAGTAAGTCTTCCTCCAAATCCAAGAAGGATGCTGCACCATCCGTGAGTTCCGGCCACGGAGGAGCGATACATTCCAACGCTCACAAGACAAAAGGCCACACTGCTTGCTGGATCCAGTGGTCCCAGTTCCGGAACTGCGTACCCCTCCTGCTCTGGCTCCTCCGGCGTTCCGTGACTCGTTGGTCTCAAGACAGATCTCTGCACCAGTTCTGGTTCTGTCTATTGACTTTGGGGAGTCTCGGAAGTGCTCCCGCACCTCATGAACTGTTCGCCCGGGAAAGAGTGAGGTCTCCGCGTGTTCCGGTGCACTCACCTGCTTGGAGGGCCCCATCTCCCACTTTAGATCTACCCCTGCTGGCTGTATTCCTTTTAACACATCCAATTCCAATGGTTCCATCGGCACAGCCATTTGTGCAGGACTCTGTTTCCTCTGAGTCTGAGGATTCGGACAGTTGACATGGTCCACCACTTCTGTTCCAGAGACATGACTACCACAGGGTTCCGGCGGCACTGTGGCAGTTCCCTCCTTTATTGCAGCCAAGAAGCGACTGGTATCCAGCTCTTTGGGCACTGAGGCAATAGCAGCAGGATCAATCAGGTTGGCCATATTACAGGTCATGGCTTCAGTATCCGCTATTGGAACCATCTCATTCAGCACGGGAGGGCTCCCTTGTTTCTCCACTCCGCCCTTCGTTGAGTAGACACTTGAAACTGGGGTTAGACAATGCACCGATCAGCCCGGTTCCAGCGGTTTTGGAGAGATTCCCTTTGTCATCCCCAGACGTGGCTGTGTCATCAACACCCTTGTAGTGAGGCGGTGTGGTGCCCCACCACCCTACGGGGGGAAGAACTTCCCCAGACACCTCACTAGCTACCCGGAGGAACCCATGGTGCTGGAACCCTCCGAGGACACCACCCAGACCCAGGTACCGTACGAGGGGGAGTCTGGAAGTAGCCCGGGGGCAGCCGACCCTAGTCTGGCTGCAGCACTGCCAGAGCCAATGTCAGTGTGTTGCGGCCAGGATCCCCACTGACACAGCAGCGGGTCTTCTGCTGCTGCTAGGGCCCCGGGCTGGGACGCAGTGGAGTGGGTGGGCCTGCGTCCCCCCTGCCACCCAACTCGTGGGTGGCAATCTCCCCCTTCTCCAGGTTGCTCTAAGCCAGGGCTTGGGCTTATATTGAACTATTTGCTCAGTCCCTGCCTGAGGGTCTGAGCTCCTGACTGTCTGTTTGCTGCTCCGCCCTGATCCAGGGCCTGGGCTTATAGTGAACTATTTGCTCAGTCCCTGCCTGAGGGCCTGAGCTTCTGACTGTTTGTTTACTGCCCGCCCTGACCCAGGGCCTGGGCTTATCTTGTACTGCTTGCCGGGCCCTGCCTGAAGGTCTAGGCCATAGACTGGGTATTCCCCAACCCAGCAAAGAGGGTGTAGCGAGGCGGTGTGGTGCCCCACCACCCCGCTGGGGGTCGAGTCCCCTACAACCCTCCTCCCCACCTGATGACTATCATCTGTTTCAAGAGCTACTACAGAGTGTGACGGGTTGGATCACAGAAAACCCCTTGGGAACTGCCAACTGATGTGCTGAGACTACTTCTAACCCGTTTTCCCTGCCAGCTTGGGACTCCAGAACCTTGCCAATTTGAGCCAGACGTGCTAGCCTGTTACAAACCCAGATCCAGGTCTGAACCATATCCCCCAACAGCTGCAGGCTTAACTGAAAACAGCTTAAGAAGTGTTCCTGTCTCTAACACTCAGATGCCCAGCTCACAATGGGGTCCAAACCCCAAATAAATCCGTTTTACCCTATATAAAGCGTATACAGGGTAAACTCATAAACTGTTTGCCCTCTATAACACTGATAGAGAGATATGCACAGCCGTTTGCTCCCCCAGGTATTAATACGTACTCTGGGTTAATTAATAAGTAAAAAGTGATTTTATTAACTGCAAAAAGTAGGATTTAAGTGGTTCCAAGTAATAACAGACAGAACAAAGTAAATTACCAAACAAAATAAAATAAAACATGCAAGTCTAAACCTAATACAGTAAGAAAGTGATTACAGATGAAATCTCACCCTCAGAGATGTTCCAGTAAGCTTCTTTTACAGACTCGCCTCCTTCTAGTCTGGGTCCAGGAATTACTTACACCGCCATGGTTACTGTCCTTTGTTCCAGTTTCTTTCAGGTATCCCTTGGGGGGTCGAGAGGCTATCTCTTGAGCCAGCTGAAGACAAAATAGAGAGGACTCCCAGGGGCTTAAATAGACTTTCTCTTGTGGGTGGAGACCCCTCCTCTCTCCTACGCAAAATCCAGCTCCAAGATGGAGTTTTGGAGTCACATGGGCAAGTCACATGTCCATGCATGACTCCGTTTTTACAGGCAGCAACCATTGCCCACATGCTATCTTAAATGTCTCCAGGAAGACTTCTTATGTGGATTAGAGTCTTCCAAGATCCATTGTCAGTTAAATGTTTCTTGATTGGGCACTTAATGTGCACATTCCTTTCTCAAGAAGCTGACCAAATGCTTTAATACGGCTACTTAAACTCAAACAAGTACACAGCCAATATTCATAACTTTGAATACAAAAATGATACATGCATACAAATAGGATGAATATATTCATAACCTTTACAGAGATATGTTACCTGGCATATGTAGCATAAAACATATCAGTTATGTCATATATACATTCATATGCATGTTCCCCTAAAGCATTATGGGATGCAACGTCACACAGAGGATAGACCGTGCTCTTGAGATCCCACTAGAAGAAGTGCAGGACAGTCAGCACCAGTTACTAGATATTCTGCACGCATCGGTACCGACAAAGTTGGCCGATGCTATTCTTCACTTGGTACATCTTCAGCGATGCTAATTCTTCAACCGGCACACACTGTGTGGCATACTCGGGCCACATGTGCCCCCACGATGAAGGGGACTGAGAAAAGGTACTATGTCCCCCTGAAAGGATCCAAGGTTTTATTTTCACACTCTCTGCCTAACTCCATGGTGATCCAGGCTGCGTTGGAGCAGACCAAGTAGCAACACCCACGCTCCACAGGTGCGGGAGAGCAAGAGACTGGACTTTATGGGTCGAAAGGTCTTCTCCTCAGCTGGACTTCAGTTCTGGATCTCTTAACTACTTGGCACTGATGGCCAAGTATGATTTTATGAACTACGGAGAGATGGCAGAGTTTGCAGATAAATTGCCTCAGCTGGATCGTTCCCAATTCCAAGAAATTTTACAGGAAGGCAAGTTGACAAGGTCCATACGTCAGGCCGCAGTTGATTCAGCGGACACGTCCTCACGGCATCAGAATTGTCATGAGGAGGGAATCCTGGTTGCACTCCTTATGTTTCCCTGGAGAGAGAGAACGCAATTGAAGACCCTTTGATGAATCACACCTCTTCAACCAGAAGACAGATGATTCCGTATACTCACTGAAAGACTCTAGAGCCACCTTTGGGTATTGTTACACTGGTGCCAAAGTGAACATTTTATTGCCCACAACAGACCTCCACGCTTCTTCCGCCAATGAGCCTACAAGCCTCTTCAGAAATGCCCTAAGGTCTACAGAGCCCGTCCACCTGTTCTGGCAGTGCAGACCTCTGCACAACGCACTCAGTCATCGAGAAAAAAATATTTCTGAGTGCAACTAAAGAGCCGTCAACCACTCCATGCACCAATGCTCCTACTAACCACTCCTTTTGGGGGTCTCTCAAACTCTTTCTGCCAGCGTGGGGAGCAATAACAACAGACAAGTGGATCTTGGACATTGTTCAACATGACTATACCATTGAGTTTATGATAATGCTTCTTCCACATCCCCAATCCTGATCCCTTCTCAGGGATCTCTCTCATGACAATATTCTGACCCTAGAGGTGGACTTCCTCCTGCAGAGAGGAAGAGTGGAGCCAGTTTCTGCAGCCTTTCAGGGCACAGGGTTCTATTCCAATTGCTTCCTGATACCCAAGAAGAAGAGGGGGGTGGATGGAGACCGCTCACAGGATGATGCTCTGGTCGTCAATTGGTCAGACCAGCCAAATTATGCCTCCTCCCGCACACACACACTTCTACCATGCGCCCTCCACAGACTCTGGTGCGGGAGAGTGACAGTCATTCAGCTTGCTCCATTCTGGCCTCGCCAATTCTGGTTTCCCCTTCTTCCCTGCATGTCGAAACATCTTCCACTCCCATTCCAGATGTTTCTGGATGTTTCCAGATGTTTCTGGAACGCTAACACAACACATCATCAGACTCAGGCATCTTACTGCTTGGTTTGGGGATGGACATCTCGGTTAGTATGAGAATGCTTATTGCTAGTACAAGATGTCCTCTCCAGTAGCTGGAAGGACTCTACAAGATGCTGCTGTCACGCTAATTGGGCATGTTTCACTTCCTGGGCACAACAACAAGGCCTTGTCCCTGAAGCTGTGGGCATCCCAATGCTCTTAAACTATTTCCTCTATCTGAAGACTCAGTTCCATCAGGGTGCATGCAGTGGCCATTAGCACTTTCCACCCTACAGTGGAGGGGCATTTGATTTTTACCCATCCCTTGATTGCCTGATTCTGGAAAGGCCTTGTATGTAAATATCTACCCATTCGGCCTATTGCATCTCAGTGGGAGCTCAACCTAGGTCTTATCTCATTGACAAACTCTCCTTTTGAACCTCTGGCCTCCTACCCCCTTTCTCTCCTCTCCATGAAGGTTGCTTTCCTCAGTGCCATTATCTCAGCGAGAAGGGTTGGCGAACTTCTGGGGGCCATGGTGGCAAACCTCCCTTTCACCACATTCCATAAAAACAAGGTTTCGCTGCGACTATCTCCCAAATTTCTACCAGAAGTGGTTTCCCAATTCCACCTCAACCAACTCAGACATTTACCTATGGTCTTTCGCAAATCACATGCTTCTAATGAGAGTTTAAGGCCAGGAGGAACCACCAGATCATTTAGAATTTCACCGATTTTGTTCAGTAAATGAAATAATCTGGAGAGCTCCATCTCTCTATCTGCTCCCTATTCTGTATCATTGCAGATCAGGGCACTGAGCAAGGTCTAGAGGTGCTCCATCTGTGAAGGAACCCTCCTAGAAACCATAGATATGGATCTTTCACTTAATGCCTCCTAGCTGGTGGACCTTTGCTCTGCATTCGCCAAGCTGAGACACGTCCAGAGATGCCTCTGGAAGGCTGGGTCATTCATCTTCAGCTCTCGGGACTCAACAAATTAGACTGTCCAAAGAGACTCCTGGGGATAAGTCCATAATTCCCCATATCTTCTATCCCAGGATCCGTTCCTGCATTGTGGTCCAAAATATCTGAGCCTGACAGTTTGGTTATTGAGTTGCAAGCTCCAAATAAGATAGGCTTTTCTTTTAAAATAATAGAGACTGGCCTACCCCTCATGCAGGCCATGTGCATTTGCCAGAATTTGAATAAAATCCTCCAAGTAGAAATATCAACCAGAGCAAACCAGGCAGCCTGACTTTTCTGGATTTCTTACAAGATGGCCTAGACTTGAGCTTAAGACCATCTACCTCAGTGTTAAACAGTGTCATAAATGCATGCTTATCTAAATCCAAATACATTAATGATGCTACTGTATCAAGGTTCTGTAGGGCATCACATCTGTCCAAAACAATTAGAACTATTTTTCCCACATGGGATCTGCCCATGCTGCTAAAAGCTGCCATGATCAATCCATTCAAATCAGTAGCATATCACTGTACTATCTTTCTGTAAATATGTGCTTTCTAGGCTCAGTAATGGGACCAAGAAATCTTTGAAATCTTTGGCACTTAAGTATTGCAAAATAGTAGTTTCGTGCCCAAAGTCATAAGTAACAAACGTTCCATACCTTACAGGAATTGTTCTTCCTTTATTTTGCCTGAATTCAAAACTGAAACAAAAAGCAGATTATCTTTTGTGGATGTCAGAAGAACAATTAAAATATACCTAAGCGGAACAGATCAGTTCAGAAAAATAGAAGTTATTTGTTTCATTCCATTCTGGTTCCCTTCTGTGTGCAGATCCTAAGGTCACAATTTGGCCATAGACTACTAACTATTTCTTGTAGTGCTATTTTTACTGCTATTTGGGTAAGTCATTTTGAGGAGTAATTTGTGGGTAAGTCCGGTTGTGTGTCAGCTCTGACATACCTCCAACCTTGCAAGGAAGAGGGCTCACCCATATGTACAGAATAGTAGACATACTGTATTGCTTCAGAGTAAAGAAATGTATATATAAGGAACATATTTTTCTTTGTCAGGTCAGTTGGCATGATTCATCCTCATGTGAAAGTTCTGATATATTTCTTGATTTCTTAAGTTTAATATGTTACCTTTCCAGCTCTTTGAGTTAGCATATTGCTTTCTGATTGCTTTAAGGCTATGTATTATTTTTCAATCTTATTACCAAAGCCAATTACTTTTTCTTTTTTAAAGTTGAAATCTTTTCTCTGTTACCAAATACAGTTAATCTTACATGGCTGATCCTGCTGCCATTGCGCCCTATATGCTGCCTTTCTTATCTCTTTTTTTTTGGTTAAATTATTTAAGACTAATTTGCTTATAAATGCAGTGGCAGAGGTTATAGGTTTGGGGTGGGACCTAGATTTGTGTTAGAAAGTTGAGCAGCTTCATTGGTACTATGGTCTGTTTGTGTCATGTAGATGAAAGCCTAGCACATAGTGGATTAACCTGAATCAAGACAGGGAAATACCATACGCATAGTGTAAAAAAACAAAACAAAAAAAACCCCTCCAAGGTGAATTCTTCTATCTCATTGTTTCCCATTTAAATATGAAAATGTTCTATTTAAAGCATATTAATAGTATCAGGATATAAAGGGTATGTGTTATTTTATTAAGGAAATCTGATTTCTTGAAACAATCAGAAAATAGTATTCTTTAGCCCTAGTAGTAAAATTTATTTTTTCCATAAAAAGCCTCATTTATTTTTATAGCAATTTGATGACACATCTGCTTGCTTTATTCAGCTGAAAAAGAAAATGTTGGTTCTTGGTGTTTTGTAAAATTGCTTTGTTAAATTATTTTCTAAATTGTTCAACTTTTAACAAATGACATTTGATACTAACATTGGAAAGCAATTTCAGCTAATTAAGTAGATCCTTCTATAAACCATTGGAACATTAAGATGACAAACTGTTCATTCAGGATTATTTTAATTGGTACAATTATTGTAATTTTGTTGCAATTATGTGTTGAGCTAAAAGCTTTTGTCTAAATCATTTGAGAGGTTTTTGTTAACAGACATAAGTAAGAAGAAAGGGAGTAAAATAAAAACTGAAGATAAGCATTATCTGTTTCCTTTTCGTTACAACATTTTAGACAAGTATCTATTAAATTATTCCTTTTAAAAACTGTATTTCACGTTTTCAGCAAACCATTTAACAATGACAAAAATTAAACAAGATCATTTTAAAATGTTACTTTTCTGTAAGATTATTATGTTCCTAATTCCTGTTTTGACACTGTTTAAACAATCCTTAATAAAAAAAAAACGTTAAACACATTTTTGAGAGATTTGTGGGCAACATTGACTCTATTCTGATGTATTGATTTAGGAAGTGTAGTATTTTTAAAATGCATTACTTGTTAGTGATTACAGAAATTAATAGATCTCACAGATGGGCTATTATTCCTTAATGTTTAGCCTAAATTTTCTGTGTTCAATTTCATTCTGTTACCTCAAGTCATACTGTTGGACCATCCTAAACAATATTATTAATCGTGTTTACTATGTTAGTGCATAAGGACCAACCAAGAATGGTTAGGGTAAGGATCACACTTCTTTGGCTTTCTTTTTCAGAATAGTCTTTGCAAGAGGGTTGTCAAATTGGCCTGTATTTAAATAACAGATTAGAGGTGGAAAACTTATTTCTCATTCTGGATCCATATGCGTGTCACAGTTTCTGAGTTTACTGCATCTCTGACCCCCTCATGGTCTCCTCGTGGGTATCCCATTTAGGTCTCAGGCCTCCAGCTTTCTTGGGGTGGAATCCCATGATTGTCTCCCTTCTAGCCAGGTTCCTAGACTACAGATCCAGGCAGTTCACTTTATCCAGGGGTGAAAGTGAGCCGGTACGGGCTGCTACTCTGTACCAGTAAGAACCCGCACCGGCCCATACCCAGCCCACATTAAATCCGCTGCAGCTTTAATGTCCCTGCCCCTTTTGCCTCTCCTGTCGGGGGCCCTGCCGGTAGGGTCTGTACTGGCAGGGCCGCAGACGGTGGGGGGAGAAGGGGCAGCAACGTTAATAGTTGCCGCGGCAGCGCTTTAAGGACGGTCCTTTGCTGCGGCAACGCTTTAAGGATCCTCAAAGCACTGCTGCGGCAAAGGACTGTCCTTAAAGCGCTGCCGCGGCAGTGCTTTAACATTGCTGCCCCTTCCCTCCATCAGCGGCCCTGCCGGTAGGGCCCGTACCGGCAGAGCTGCCGACTGGGGAGTCAAAAGGGACAGGGACATTAAAGCGCTTTAAGGATGGTCCTTTGCCGCAGCAGCGCTTTAATGTTGCTGTACCCCCCATCGGCAAAGGACCCTGCAGCGCATTAACGTCCCTGCCCTTTTTGTCCCGTCCCCCCCGGCCGCTGATGGGCGGGGGGGGGAGCAAAGGGAGCAGCCAGCTTTCTTAAAGGAAAGTACTACTTATTCAGAACAAAAGCATTTAGAGAAAACATAATTTAAAACTATAAGAGGTTTATATCCATCCCTAGCTTACCAGGTGGTCAACCTTCTTCACATGGCAATCCTGGTAGGTTGAAAAGACTTCAGCTCCTCCCACAGGATCTCTTTCTGTTCATCACAGTTTTATGTCTTTCAGTTCTTGGATAGTGTTACTCTCCCCAGGTCAGGACTTGTTATTTTTAAACAGTTTCAGATTCTTGTCTGATAAAGCCTTTGAACCAAATCAAGCCCATCTGTGTGTCTCTTTTCCTCCAGGAGGTTAAAACTTCAAAAAACATGTTACCTGCATTGTTTCATTATTTGGGATTTGCATTAGTTACCCCCTCCAATGTAGTTAATTCCTGCGGGAAGCATGCTTTCTTGCACATTTAGCCAGGAATTCAATCACTAACAAGCCCATAAAGATATATATTCATAAAGTTAGTAGTCTTTGAATCTTCCATGATTCCATAGCCTCTGTCACTGTGGGATATGGGGATTTATATACTTTTGTGGGGTAAAAATACCAAACCTGGTGCTGTGAACTGATGGTGGCAGAGGGTTGTTGCCTATAGGAGAGCTATATTTTTCACCATAAGATTTGGTATACTGATGTATTTATATTCATGAGCGTTCTAAGCCTGGGAGGAATCTCATTCTGGGAACCAAGACAGGACTCTGGCAATCTCTAGCTAATAGTACAGGACTTTGTAAGGATTTGCTGCCTCCAGCAGGAGGAACACCTAAAGTGGTGACCGAAAAAATCCCGCCATCAAACAGTATTTAAGAAGGGATTTAGTTGCATAGAGGACTTGCAAAGAATAGCCCAGGATAGACAAGGATGAATGAGGCATGTTCGTGCCCTAAGTAATGGTTTGACAACGCAGAAAGAATTCAGAGTCAGCTATTAGTAAATTTATGTTAGTAAAATTGTGGCTGCCTTCCGCCTTAATCTACCTGTGTCAGTATGCTCGCTTGGGTATCCTCTATGCAGTGCATAATTACTCTTTGTTTATAGTCCATCTTACAGCAGTGTGAGGATTCTTCCACACTCCTGGATTTTACTTTTCCCCACTGTATAATGCTTACTAGGCCTGCTAATTCACAATAATTTGCCTTCTCAAATTCAAATAACCCTGTAGTACTGGTCAGTGAACATAATTATTTGCGATATAGTATTAAAGGAGCTACTAAGATTTAACTTCCCTATAATAAAGAATATTGGAACAGGGGATGTGCATATGTCTTTTAGTGCTATTTTCTGTGCTTAATATGAGGCAGTATGGTCCTGTGGACAGAGCACCAGATGGAAATCAGGAGACTAGGGTTCTGTTCTGTTCTAGGCTTTGCTACTGAATTTGAGCAAGTCACTTTACCACTCTTCATCTCTGTCTCATCTCTTTTCCTTTGTCTTGTCTTTTCAAATTGTGAGCTCTTCAGGATGGGAACCGTTTTAGTGTGTGAATGTATGTTTACTGTCTCAGTTGGGGCTTCTAGGCACTACTGTAATACAGCTAAATAATATAACACATTTTTGTTTGTTTAGAATCTCAAAATATTTTACAAACAAAAATAAAACTTCCCATCATCCTTTCAGGGAAGGTATCCCAGTTTTACAGGTCAGAAACTAAGGCAGAGAGGATAGGTGCTCAAGAGCACGCAAGATTTTGTGGCAGAACTGGAAGTAGGATTTAGGTCTCCTAATTCCCAGTCCCATGTATTAACTACAAGAGCATTCTTTCTACGTTAAACATATGTAAATTAAAGTCACCATCTAAATGTATTAGAAACTACTTTCTGGCCCCACACACTCTCCACACACATACACATTGCTTGGTAGCATTACTTAACATTGTGCAGTGTATGAAAAGAAGGGAAATTATGGCCAAAATGCAGGACTGGGAATCAGGGAACATGGGTATATGTCTACACGGAAATTAGACATCAGTGGCTGGCCTGTGCCATCTGATGTGGGCTCGTGGGGTTTGGGCTGCAGGACTGTTTCATTGCAGCGTAGACATCAGGACTTGGGCTGGAGCCCAGCTACTAGGACCCTGTGAGGTGGGAGTGTCCTGGAGCTCAGGGTGCAGCTGGAACCCAAAAGTCTACCCTGCAATGAAGCAGCCTGGCAGCCTGAGCCCCATGAGCCTGAGTCAGCCGGCATGGGCCAGCTGCAGGTGTCTAATTATAGAGTAGACACGCCCTAAGATTCTATTACTTGCTCTGCAACAAACACCTTCCCTCTTCTTTCTTCTGTATCAGTGGTTCTCAACCAGAGGTACGTGTACCTTGGGCTACTCAGAGGTCTTCCAGGCGGTACATCAACTCACCTAGATCTTTGCCTAGTTTTACAACAGGCTACATAAAAAGCACTAGCAAAGTCAGTACAAACTAAAATTTCATACAGACAATGACTTGTTTATACTGCTCTATACACTATACACTGAAATGTAAGCACAATATTTATATTCTAATTGATTTATTTTATAATATAAAAATGAGAGCATAAGCAATTTTTCAGTAATAGTATGCTGTGACATTTTTGTCTGATTTTGTAAGCAAGTAGTTTTTGAATGAGGTGAAACTTGGGGGTCCGCAAGACAAATCAGACTCCTGAAAGGGGTACAGTAGTCTGGAAAGGTTGAGAATCACTGGTCTACATAATCTCTGTGTGCTTTAGTTGCCTTATATATTAGGAGATAATACCACACAGCAGCATTGCGAGGATTAATTATTGATGTTTGTAAAATGCTTTGAAAGTGGTGGATAGAAGCTACAGTATACAATAAGTAAAAATACTAATATTTGATAATGAAGATTTTACATTTATATAGCACACCTCATTCAAAGGGACCCCAAAAGATCTTTGTAAATATTGTACAAATGATAGATAAAATAGGAATTCCATTACTCCCTGTTTGTAGTGATGCCACTTCTGTGGTTAAATATGGGTACTGTTGTTCACACAGTAACACAGCAACCCTACATAATTTTAGGACCACAAATTATATGTATGTTTGTATGAGTATATGTGCATGTGTTTCATTGTTTCTCTTTTCCTTATCTTTTTGTATGGCAATTTTCATCTTAGATTGTAAACTCCTTGGGGCAGAGACTGGCTCTTACTGTTTTTGTACAGTACCTATATAGTAAGGCTCTGATCCTGACTGGGACCTCTGCACTGCTGCAATATAAAAGTTAAACGATAACGCTAAGTAATTATAGATAACAATAAAATCAGAATATATTAAATTATTCAAATGGAATCAAAACGCCTTTTTATAAAGTACTTTTGACTTCAATATTGTGTGTATCTCACACTGTTTCCTGTAGTGCATTTTCATTTTTTTAATGATTGTACAAAATTACCTTGATGAGACTACCATTAGGATGGGGTACATCTTTATCCAGTGGACATTAGAAACCAATGAAATTAACTTTCAGTGGGATAAATTACTATCTCTTTCCAAAACAAGCAAAACAGTATGCAGTACCAAAACTAGGCACCTTATTTACTGCTAGTTGGATCTGGTAGCTGTAGCCAGTTTTGCATAGAAAGCTTTCCAGAATACATAGTGTAATAGGAGTATTTAAACAGCTGGTGCATCTGTTCAGTGAAATTTTTGTACCACTTAATGTGCATCAAGTGGCTATAATTTTTGTCTGTATAGCATTGTCAAAATATAGCTTCTTTTTTTGTCTTTATTAAAATAAAACATTGGTTCCTTATCTTTTTTAATATGGAGTGTATAATGGCATCTTATTTTCCTGTTTTCATGCAAATTTCCCCTGAACAAATAGTGCTCTGAAGCTGCTTGTTGCAAATATGTTTGAAAAACTCAATTATATATTCTCAGAAGAATTTTTGAAATAGTGATAGTATTGTAATTTCTCTGCAATATTGTTCAGGAGTTTTTAATCAGGATAAAATAGAATCTTTATGTATTAAAACAGACTATTTGTACTTATTCTGCTCAGAAAGCAGAGGAAAATTTAATTGTGTTATAGACCAATTCAGAATGTGATGTTCTTAATATCAGGTCATAAGTGTTGTCTTACACTCCATTTGGTAGAACTTGGATTTGGAATTTAAGCCAAAGGCAGACCAAACAATAGGCCTGGTTCTTCTACGAGCGCTGATCCCTCTGGGTATTCACTGTGGGTTCACATGTGCTTCATGTGCCTGAGACCAGAAGATTCTTCAATAGCAGTGTCCGTTAGCACCCTACATCTTCTTGTGTTCTGAATCGAGGGTATGAGGTGCTGCACAGACTGATTGCTTTTCTAGTTTCTTTCTACTACTCGTGGTCTGGAACTGAACACTTCTGCATCTATAGCCTTTTCAGTACTCCTGCTCAAACTTTGCCTTTGTAAATCATTTATCTTAGATAGCTCTAATTAGTCTTAGATAGTTTGGGGTTGGGAGGGTTCCCCCACTCTTTGGGACACTTAGTATGCCCAAGATTCCAGGCTTCAAGCCCTGCCTGGCCTGTCCCCAGTTCTTTCTGGTTACTGACTCTCATGAGAGCTGCCTTGGGGAGTTACACATTCCTTTGAAGTGTGATATTTGCTGCTCCTTTCCCCGTTGTACTAGCCAGTCTCAGGAGTTCAGGCTCTGTAGATGTTTAATGGGGTCCCATGAGGCTCCATTCTGATCCTAGATCCTTTTACTCCCCATTTTGCTGACCTGAGCCTCTGGGTAGTGCCCTTCCCGCACCACCACTCTCTAGCTTGGAATCCTGCAACAGATCCAAGGATTCCATTAAACAGAGGCACAAGAAGGGTAAAGATAAACACCCTTATAAAAAGAGGGGCAAATCTCCCCATAAGTCTTCTACGAAAAGGACTGTTCACCCCCATGCTGCACAGGGAAAGAAGGGAGCATTCACCCTCTGCAATGAGAGTACCACA
The DNA here is from genome assembly GCF_028017835.1 of Emys orbicularis. Classification (NCBI taxonomy): domain Eukaryota; kingdom Metazoa; phylum Chordata; order Testudines; family Emydidae; genus Emys; species Emys orbicularis. Next base: position 34,503,672 of record NC_088685.1, read on the forward strand.
ACATAAGACAACCGCCGCTCCCAGACTTGCCTATACCAAAGACTCCCACCGATTGCCCTCCAACTAGATTTCAACACCATTAGTGCGCTATTTGCCAGTTCCTGCCTCCATCCAGACGGTACCATTGGCACCAGACAAGACAGACAGTACCATTGGCTACACCAATAAAGGACTACTTCAACTTCTTGGATGAACAGGAAGTGGTCTGGAGACAAGACATCAACCCAGACAGGGTTTCCAGAGCCTCTCCTATGCCTTCATGTCCTTGCAAACCACACTATTGGGCTAAGGACGAATGTTACCCCAGTCGTGCCTGCCTCTGTTTCCTTATGATTAGGGCCCTACCAAATTCATGGTCCATTTTGGTCAATTTCACAGTCATGGGATTTTTTAAATAGTCAATTTCAGGGTTTCAGATGTTTACATCTAAAATTTCAGAGTGTTGTAACTGTGGGGGTCCTGACCCAAAAAGGGTGGGAGGGTTGCAAGGCTATTGTCGGAACCCCCCCCCCCCCCAGATTTCTCCCCTGGCTGCAGAAAGCTCTGTCCTGCCCCCCCTGTACTTCCTGCACCCATTGCTCCTCAGCTGCAGGAGGAGGGATCACTGTACAGGGAGCTGTTTCCCCCATCCTCCCAACTCCCTTGCTTCTAGACCCCCTCATACCCAGAACCCCCCCGCCGAGCCCCAGTCCCCTGCACCTGGACCACCCGGAAGAGCCACCCACACCCAGATCCGCACCCCACTGAGCACCAGCCAGCTGCACCTGGATCCCCATCCCACTGAGCCCCAGTCTCTCAGCATCTGGACCCTCCCCACTAACCCCCCCCCAGGCCTCCCTACCAAGCTCTATCCCCCCCACATCCAGACCCCTCCCCCCTGCTGAGCCCCAACTACTTTCACCTGGACCCCTCTGCAGAGTCCCATTACCACTGCACCCATAACCTCCCCCTGTGCATCCAGATCCCCTCCCGCTCTCAGATCCCCACTGGACCACCTGCACCCAGATGGCACCACACAGAACTCTCTCAACCCACACCTGGATCTCCCCACACTAAGCCCCCCACACTTGGATCTTGCCAGTCTGAGCCTGCCTGCCCACACCTGGTATGCACCTGGCATGAAGGGGCAGGGCCCTGGGGTGTTTCTGGGGCAGGCCTGGTCTTTGCGCTGCGTCAGGATTGGGTGCAGCCTCACCGCTGAGTCCATGTCCCAGGAGGGAGCTGCAGAGTGATCTTCAATTTCTGTGCAGCCAGTGGCCTGTGCTCCCCAATGCCATGCTGGAGCCTCCACATTTATTTGACAAAATTTGCAGAATTTTAAAATGTGCACAGAATTTTTGTGTGTGTGTGTGTGTGTGTGCATAATTTTTAATTTTGGCGCAGAATGCCCTCTGGAGTTCACAGTGCAGTGGACAAAGCTTCCCGCTGCACGGTGACCTTGGTGGTTATGAGGCAGGCTTCTCGACTGCAGTCCTCAATGTTCCTTAAGGAAGTCCAGGCAACAGTAGAAGTTCTCCCCAAAAAGCTAACCTATGAGTCACGTCACTCCCTCAAGGACTCTCATACCACCCTCTGCTCCTTTGGGATATACACCTTGACACCCCACAGGAAATACTCTAAGCCATATGCTCATAGGTACCACCTCGCCCATTTTTCTTTTTATCAATGGAAGACCTCTGAGCCCCCATAGGAGATGTCAGAGAGTACAATGTAGCAAGCACTCTGTATCCCCTCTTCAGTCCCAGCCACCTAACAAGAAGGCATTCTGACTGGACATTCAAGGACTGTCAGACGGTCCTCACAAAGCCAGTTACCACTGTGATGTTGTGCAGTCTATATGGTTTTATAAAAATATGGTAATGAGTGAATATAATGTAACTGGAATATGCTTCATGCAAAAGGTCTCTTGTAAGGTATCATTACAAAGCTTATAATCTACTGAGTGTGATCATCCTATTTGTATAAATGTACCACTCTTGTATCTAAAACTAGAAATATGAAATTTAACTCTGAGGGCCTATTGTAATTATGCAAAGAGTGGGCCATTAATGGTGGTTTGGAATCTTGATGACTCCCATTAACCAGGACCATTGTCTGCAGATGGCTGTGTTTTACCTGTAAGTCTTCCTGTATACGTGTGTGCTGGCAAGTGGGTAATGAAGTCTTGCAGTGACATGTGATCATGTCACCTGAACTGGAATCCATCTTTAATCTGGTGTCTTTCCATTGAGAAGGAGGGGGTGGGAACTCAGAGAGGGACAAAAGGATTCCCACCTTATGCAAAAGATATATAAAGGGGTGGAAGAGAACAAAGAGGGAGAGGAGCCATAATGAAGAATCCCCTAGCTACCACCTGAGCTGGAACAAGAGCTGTACCAGGGGAAAGAATTGTGCTCAGGCCTGGAAGGTGTCCAGTCTGAGGCAAAAACTTACTGAAGCTCTCTGAGGGTGAGATTATCTGTATTCAGTTTGATTAGACATAGATTTGCGAATTTTATTTTATTTTGCTTGGTAACTTACTTTGTTTTGTCTGTTACTACTTGGAACCACTTAAATCCTACTTTCTGTATTTAATAAAATCACTTTTTACTTATTAATTAACTCAGAGTATGTATTAATACCTGGGGGAGCAAACAACTGTGCATATCTCTCTATCAGTGTTATAGAGGGCGAACAATTTATGAGTTTACCCTGCATAAGCTTTATACAGGGTAAAACGGATTTATTTGGGTTTAGACCCCATTGGGAGTTGGGCATCTGAGTGTTAAAGACAAGCACACTTCTGCTAGCTGTTTTCAGGTAAACCTGCAGCTTGGGGGCAAGTAATTCAGACCCTGGGTCTTTGTTGGAGCAGACGGGAGTGTCTGGCTCAGCAAGACAGGGTGCTGGAGTCCTGAGCTGGCAGGGAAAACAGGAGCAGAGGTAGTCTTGGCACATCCGGTGGCAGCTCCCAGGGGGTTTCTGTAATCCAACCCGTCACAACCACCACCTCCTTTGGTGGCCACTTGGTTTGTTTCCTTCCAATGTGATATGTTGCTATAAGTGGATCTTAGACATCATCTCAACAGGCTAAATGATACAGTTCCTCTCTGCCCCTTCTCTAGTCCCCCACCCCGTCAGTCCTTGTTCAAAAAAACATCTCACAAGAGGGTTATCAGACAGGAGATGGACTCTCTAATCCAGGTCAGGACTATACAGCCTGTAAACTCTCTCCACAGGACGAAGGGCTTTTACTCCAAATAATTCCTTGTCCCCCAAATGAAAGGGGAGCTGGAGCCCCATCCTGAACCTTAGGCAGCTAAAAGTAGTCATTTGCCGTTCAAGATTCAGAATGACTACCATGGCCCCAATAATCCCATCCCTGAACAAAGGCGACTGATTTGTGGCTCTTGATTTGAAGGATGCCTATTTTCATATAAAAAGAACAGGAGTACTTGTGGCACCTTAGAGACTAACAAATTTATTTGAGCATAAGCTTTCATGGGCTACAGCCCACTTCATTAGATGCATAGAATGGAACATATAGTAAGAAGATATATATATATACATACAGAGAACATGAAAAGGTGGAAGTTGCCATACAAACTCCAAGAGGCTAATTAATTAAGATGAGCTATTATCAACAGGAGAAAAAAAAACTTTTGTAGTGATAATCAAGATGGCCCATTCCAGACAGTTGGCAAAAAGGTGTGAGGATACTTAACATGGGGAAATAGATTCAATTTGTGTAATGGCCCAGCCACTCCCAGTCTCTATTCAAGCCCAAGTTAATGGTATCTATTTTGCAAATTAATTCTAGTTCAGCAGTCTGTTTTTGAAGCTTTTCTGTGGCAAAATTGCCACCTTTAAGTCTGTAACTGAGTGACCAGAGAGGTTGAAGTGTTCTACTGGTTTTTTAATGTTATGATTCCTGATGTCAGATTTGTGTCCATTTATTCTTTTGCGTAGAGACTGTCTGGTTTGGCCAATGTATTGGGGCATTGCTGGCACATGATGGCAAACAACGCACGTTACAACAAAGCTTAAACTTGTTCTTCATAATAATTTTAAAAACAAGATTAGCTGCCTATTTAATTGGTAGATGTGCAGGTGAACGAGCCCCTAATGGCGTGGCTGATGTGATTAGGTCCTATGATGGTGTCACTTGAATAGATATATGGACAGAGTTGGCATCGGGCTTTGTTGCAAGGATAGGTTCCTGGGATAGTGTTTTTGTTGTGTGGTGTGTGGTTGCTGGTGAGTATTTGCTTCAGGTTGGGGGGCTGTCTGTAAGCGAGGACTGGTCTATCTCCCAAGATCTGTGAGAGTGAGGGATCGTCTTTCAGGATAGGTTGTAGATCTTTGATGATGTGCTGGAGAGGTTTTAGTTGGGAGCTGAAGGTGACGGCTAGAGGCATTCTGTTATTTTCTTTGTTGGGCCTGTCCTGTAGTAGGTGACTTCTGGGTACTCTTCTGGCTCTGTCAATCTGTTTTTTCACTTCAGCAGGTGGGTATTGTAGTTTTAAGAATGCTTGATAGACATCTTGTAGGTGTTTGTCTGAGGGATTGGAGCAAATGCGGTTGTATCTTAGAGCTTGGCTGTAGGCAATGGATCGTGTGGTGTGTCCTGGATGGAAGCTGGAGGCATGTAGGTAAGTGTAGCGGTCAGTAGGTTTCCGGTATAGGGTGGTGTTTATGTGACCATCGCTTATTAGCACAGTAGTGTCCAGGAAATGGACCGCTTGTGTGGATTGGTCCAGACTGAGGTTGATGGTGGGATGGAAATTGTTGAAATCATGGTGGAATTCCTCAAGGGCTTGTTTTCCATGGGTCCAGATGATGAAGATGTCATCAATGTAGCGCAGTGGTTCCCAAACTTTAACCACCTGTAAACCCCTTTCACTAAAATGTCAAGTCTCGCGAACCCCCTCCTAAAAATGAATATTTCCGGGGATTTTCTCCTTTACCTCAGTATAAATTATAAAAGCAGTGATCTTGGAAATATAAAATTTGTTTTTATGACATGCTTATTACACACTATTATTAATTACTATTTATCATTACAGTATTTTTATTACATTTATGAAAAGGGCAACACTCTTCCAAGATCTCACTTTAATAGCTTGTATCACTTTGAATAAGCCTGTTAGGAGCCTTGTCTTATATGTTTCATCAAGGAGTATCAGACATGAAACAGCATGAAGGGATTTAAGAAGCCAACTCAAAGAGTTCTTCCTACACAAGCATTCAGGTCTTGAGCAGTCCAGGCAAACAACGCACGTTACAACAAAGCTTAAACTTGTTCTTCATAATAATTTTAAAAACAAGATTAGCTGCCTATTTAATTTTAAAAACAGCAAAAAATATCCACCTCCCTTTCCATTTCTTATAAGGAGTCTTGAAGTTTAAATCTCCTCAGGGTGATAGATATGCTTGCTTTGATCTGCTTAGCTCTTGGAAGTCCAGGGGCTCCGGGCTGCTGGTCCCGTGCTGCCCGGGGTCCCTAAGGACAGCTCTGTCCGCCATTAGGGAATTTTTTCCCGAGAACCCCCTGTAACATTTTGTGAACCCCCAGGGGTTCACGAACCCCAGTTTGGGAACCACTGATGTAGCGCAAGTAGAGCAGAGGCGTTAGGGGACGAGAGTTAAGGAAGCGTTGTTCTAAGTCAGCCATAAAGATGTTGGCATACTGTGGGGCCATGCGGGTACCCATAGCAGTGACGCTGATTTGAAGGTATATATTGTCCCCAAATTTGAAATTGTCGTGGGTGAGGACAAAGTCACAAAGTTCAGCCACCAGGTTTGCCGTGATATTATCGGGGACATTTACCCTGCACACAGGAGATTCCTGCACTTTACGATGCTCCTAGAGCATTTCAATACAGAGCCTCCTACTAAGGTATGGTCCATGGTAGCAGTGTACCTATGCTGACAAGGGAGCCCAGCATTTCCCTACCTAGACAACTGGCTGCTCACCAGATGGTCGTATCAGGAAATGCAGGCAGGAGTTTACCTTCTTACTTGAACTTTTTAACTTCTTAGGTAAACCCAGAAAAAGTCCACTTTAATTCGCATACAAATTATAGAATTTATGGAGGCAAATCTGAACTTGATTGCGACCAAGGCTTGCTTACCTCAGGACAGATTCCCTGTGATGACAGACCTCATCACCCAGCTTTTACTCAGCCCTCAGATGACAGTTAAGTCCTACTTTGTCCTGCTAGCCCATACAGCCTTATGCACTTATCTGTGACTCCCCTTGCCAAGGCTTCACCTGTGGTGCCTCCAGGCAAGGTTGTGGATGGTCTGCACTCTGAGCTGGGACTCCCTGGAGTCTGCATAGGGGTTCTCTTCGTTCCTGTACTGCCCACAAAGCCACCCATTACAGATGCCTCCAAGTTGGGAGTGGGAGTGCACCTGAATAATCAGTGCAGCTCAGGACTGTGCAAGAGTCCAAACTACATATCAATCTTCTCAAGCTGTGGGCAGTGTATGAAGCATGCAAGATGTTCCTACCCTTCATCCTGTCCACATATGTCCAGATCAGGTTAGACAATGTGACTACAGTTTATTACATAAACAAATAAGAGGGACCAAGGTCCACCCCACTCTGCCAGTAAGCAATCAAGCTCTGTAATTGGTGTATCCAACTTCAGATTACTCTCTCAGCAGTGCATCTTCTGAGATTAATGAAGTCTCTGCCAAACAGGCTCAGAAGGCATTTTCAGAAGGATCATGAGTGGGAGCTCCTTTCTTCTTCTTCGAGTGCTGTCCCTGTGGGTGCTCCACTCCAGGTGACGGTGCATCCCGGCGCCGTTGATCAGAGATCTTTGGTAGCAGTGCCTGGTCGGGATGCACGTGCTCAGCTGCTGTCTCGCGGCGTCGTTAGGGTCTGCCTGAGTGCGCGTGTCCCGCGCGCCCCCCCACCCCCAGTTCCTTCTCAACTGTCCTCGGCTGAAGATGGGACTCGGGGCAGTGCTCAACTCTTCCCTGGTTACTCTAGGAAATAAGTAGAGAAAAATAGAAACAGTTAGCTAGCCATTTCCCAGTTCTCCCTTTCCTTTTGCACAGTTCGTTAGTTTCAAAAAAAAAAAAAAATTAAATTCCCTCAAGTTAGTCTCTCATTGAGACTTCTCCGGCCACTCATACTTTCATTATGCCAGGGTCGCCAGGCTTTAAGGAATGTGGCTCCTGCAAGGAGTCTATGCCGTGGTTCGATGGGCATGCACTCTGCGTTAAATGCCTTGGCGAGACACATGTCCCTGTGAAGTGTCTCCACTGTACCAACTTAAAAACTAGAGCGCGCCGTGACAGAGACTTGCAGCTAAAAATGCTCCTCATGGAGAAAGCTCTGCAGCCGCCTATGGAGAAGGGCAGTAAACCCTCTCCCTCACGCTCCCCTGCCAAGTCAGAACCTACCGGGAGCACGGCTTCACCCTCTCACGCCAAGAGGCAGGAAGCCCTAATGTCTCCTCTCAGAGACACTCAAAGGGTAAAGGATCTTCCACAAGGTCTTTACCCTTGGTGCTGACAGCACCCAGAGCAGGCAACTCTGATCGCCCCAGCACCTCAGCAGCACCTCAGGCGGGACGCAAAAGCAGGGACTTGACGTCCCGCAGTGAGAAGCTCACCTCGGCACTGGTCCCACCGGCACCAACGATGGACCCGGTGCCAGCAGCGCATTCCACCGTCAGCACCGAGCCTGCCTGCCATCCCCGGAGCAGATTCAGACCCCCCGCGGAGCTCTCACAAACGTCTTGTGGCTCCTACAAAAGCGAAACAAAAATCATTCCAGGCTGCCGCTCACACTTCATGCTCCACAGCACACCAGCCTAGGGAACAGCAACAATTCCTGCATCAGCAGGATATCTCTGTGGCTCCTGAGCCTGACTCTCCACTCCTCGACACGGAGCCCTCACTGTTTGAACAGCAGCTCTCGCCACCTGTCCTGGCTACTTTCACAGATAGTGAGAACGACATACAGCACCAGGAAGAGTTCTCCCCATCTGAGTCTCCCCCTCCACCAGAGCCATACACACCCCAAGACGTGGCACATCATAAGAATCAGCCTCAGTTTCCCTACTTTGTCCCCCAGTGGCTGGGACCCAACTTTTCCTATCCGGTGCCCTGGCCTCAGTGGTACCCGTGGTCAACTCCTGCCACCGCTCCCCCTTGCACCCCTTCTACCAGACGGCAAGCTCGTCCTATGCCTATATCCCCAGCTCCATCAACATCTAGAGCTCATGAACCCCTTCCTGAAGAGATGGGCTACGAACCCTTCCTAGATTTACCGGCTCCTCATGCCTCCACCTCCACAAAATGTGGACGACTTTAAGCAGTTCCAGGAACTTTTCAAGAGAGTGGCACTCAGCCAGGACATCCCTTTGGAGGAAGTCCAGGAGACACAACATAGACTCCTGAAAATCCTCCAACCCTCTGCACCCTCAAAGATCGCACTACCCATAAACGAAGCCCTCTTAGAACCAGCTGATTCTCTCTGGCAGACCCCTGCCTCCATCCCACCAACATGCAAGAAAGCTGAACATAAATACTACGTGCCCGCAAAGGATGTTGATTTCTTATTTTCCCACCCACAACCCAATTCTCTTGTGGTGGATGCAGCGACACAGAGAAGAAAGCAGCCATGCTACCGACCAACTCCGCAGGACAAGGACCTCAAATGCCTTGACCTCCTGGGCCGCAAAGTTTATACATCTTCTACTGTACAATTTAGAATTGCAAACTATTCCGTCCTCCTCGCAAGCTATGACTATGACAACTACAACAAGCTCTTTGATTTTACCTCCCATATACCGGAGGACAGGAGAGCGGACTTCAAGTCAGTCCTCGTCGAAGGTCAATTGGTTTCTAGGACGGCACTACAAGTGTCCATGGACATGGCAGATACAGCAGCCCGCACCACTGCCACTGCAGTGGTGAAGCGCTGGTCTTCCTGGCTGTCTGCATCCAGTATCCCCAAGGATTTGCAGACCAAAGTGGAGGACCTTCCCTTTGACAAAGAGAAACTCTTTTCCAAAAAAACCCGATGAAGTCCTTCACACTATGAAAGACTCTAGAGCCACTTTGCGCACATTGGGCATATTCCCATCCATCTCTAGGAGACAACGATACCAACATTATCAGAGGCCCTGTACACAACAGTATCACCGACCTCAGTCCAAACCATATGACACTGGGAGAAACTGCAACAGACCTCCTAGGCAATTCCAGGTGCAACCAACTACTTCCCACCCATTGGGTAATAAACAACAATTTTGAAGTGCTGGTTGGGGGTCTGCGCAACCACCCCTTGACTCCGCCGCCTATTTGCCCATTTGGCTGCTGCCTCCAGGCTTTCCACCATGTCTGGCAACAGATCATGCAGGACCGCTGGGTCCTGGAAATAGTTCAGTCAGGTTACTCCATCCCTTTCTTATGTTCCCCGCCCACGCTTTCCCCTTCCCCGTCCCTCTTCAGGGACCCCTCTCAAGAGCACCTTCTCCGTGTGGAGGTGGCTCATCTTCTCCACCTGGGTGCAGTGGAACATGTACTGATGCAACATCAGGGAAAAGGGTTCTACTCCCGCTACTTTCTGACCCAAAAGAAAGGCGGGGGGTGGAGACCCATATTAGACCTACGCCGACTGAACAAGTTTGTACATGTACAAAAATTCAAGATGGTCACATTGGGCACAATAATACCTGCGCTGGAACAAGGGGACTGGTTCACAGCTCTTGACCTACAAGACGCCTATTTCCATATATCCATTCATCCAGCACACAAACGCTTCCTGCGATTCACACTCGGACATGACCACTTTCAATACAGGGTACTTCCATTTGGTAGTATTCTTCAAGACCCTAGCTGTAGTTGTAGCCCACCTCCGCAAACACGGGATTATACTTTTCCCCTACTTAGACGACTGCCTTATCAAAGCCAGCTCTTACGACGAGATGTTAAAAGTGACGAACTTTACCATCTCTTTTCCACAGCCTAGGCTTGCAAATAAAATTCCAAAAATCCACCCTGATACCTACACAGCAGATACAGTTCATAAGAGCTCACCTGGACTCAATTCGAACCAGAGCCTCGCTTCCACACAACAGATTCCTCACTATTACGCATCTCATAAGCACGATCTCTGTTCGCCCCAGCATACAGGCATGGACCTGCCTACAGCTTCTTGGTCACATGGCAGCCACCACCTTCGTGGTCAAATACACCAGGCTGCACATGAGATACCTTCAGGGCTGGCTCAACTCCAACTACAAACCCAGCAGACACAGTTTCTGCATAACACTGACTCCACCACCGAATGTATTGGCCTCACCTTGCAGTAACTGAGATTCTTCGAGATGTGTGTCCCTGTGGGTGCTCCACTACCCACCCTCCTCCCTTTTCTTTGGAGTACTAATCAGACAACTCTACGGTAGAGAAGGAACTGAGGGGGGTGCAGGACACACGTGCTCAGGCAGACCCTAACGATGCCATGAGACAGCAGCTGAGCGCATGCGTTCCGACCAGGCACTGCTACCGAAGAGCTCCAATCAACGGTGCCAGGACGCACTGTCACCTGGAGTGGAGCACCCACAGGGGGACACATTTCAAAGAACCTCAGTTACTGCAAGGTGAGTAACTTTCTCTTCGGTGCAGTATATTTTCCAGCAATGGGGATTCCCATTCCGGGACCTCGTTGCAACCCAAGGAAAGAAGAAGTTCATAACCTATTGCTCTCGAGCTGTCCAGGGGTACAATTCCAGAAGGGCTGGTATAGTGGTTGGACTTGTTGGTGAATATCATTCCCCTATTACTTCACATCCTTAGAATGATCAGGCAGGACAAGGTAACAGTAATCCTGATAGGACTGCGGTGGTCAAGACAGTTCTGGTTCACCACTGTCCTATAGATGACATCTCACCCAGACATATGCTTATGAATCTTTCCATACCTAGTCTCACAGTGGAGGCAGGGCCAACCATCCCAACCCAGCATCCCTCCATCTTGTGGCCTGGGGTTTGGATGGACAATGAACGTAGAGAGATCATGTCAGAAGAGGTCCAATCCAGCCTTAATAATAGCAGGAAACGATGCCGCCAAGTGCAAGCAATTCTATTTTTGCTGTCAGCAGTGTCACTTACCTCCTGAGGAGTCTGGTATCCCTCTTACCCTGAACAACCTTTTCTCCTTGAAAACATTGAACCTATCCGTCAGTTCACTGTATGTACATTTAGCAGCTATTAATGCCTTTGATGGTTCGATTTTCATCCATCTCACAACCTTGACATTTCTAAAAGTCTTTATCAGGATATTCCTTCCTGTATTAAAACCGGTTGGCACTTATGAACCTGCCATTCAAGCTCTTAGCCTTTTGCTCCCTCCTATACCCATCTATGAAAGTGGCCTTCCTACCAACAGTCACTGCTTTTAGGAGAGTGGGTGAGCTCAGGGCCTTTAAGGTGGCCCTCCCTTCATGGTGTTTCACAGGGATAAGTATGCTTGAGATTGCATCCCAAGTTCATCACAAAAGCACCTTCTGAATTTCACTTGAACCAAACTGTTCCCCATCCCAACTTTTACCCAAAGCCTCATGATAAATGGGAGGACAGGAAGCTGTACTCCCTAGATGTACACACGGTTCTTGCCTTCTCTTTGCACAGGACAAAGCCCTTTTGAAAGTCTCTGATTATTTGTCTCCATCGCCAAGAGGGTGAACGGGGAAACAGTCTCTCTTCCCAAAGACTCCCTAAATGGATTTCCAGCTGCATCCTCCTTTGTTATGAACTTAGGGCATCCCCTCTTCCTCAGACTGTCCGAGCTCATTCAGCCAGAGTGCAAGCTGCCTTAGTGGCTTCTCTACCAGGAATTTGCCTCTCAGTGATCCATAGGGCAGGAGCTTGGGATTCCAGTCACACTATTACTAAGCATATGCCCTGGTTCAAGCTTCTGTCAAGAATGCTTCCTTTGGATAAGCGATTCTGTGATATTTGGTGCAGAAGGCTGCCTCGTACCCTCCTCCTCAATGAGCACTGCTTGGGAATCACCCACAGGGAATACCCCTAGGGATCAGCACTCAAAGAAAAAAGAAGGTTACTTACCTTACTCTAACTGGAGTTCTTTTGAGAAGCATGGTCTCTGTGGGTATTCATGACCTACCCTCTTTCTCCTCTGCTCGGCTCCTCACTTGATTCACTTGATAGAGAAGGAACTGGGGAGGTGGTTGGTCTGTGCCACCCCCTATACACTTGGTTCAGAGCACAAGGAGTGCAGGGCACAGGTGCGGACCAATGGACACTGCTGTCTCAGGAATATGGAGCACATGCACACCCACAGTGAATACCCATAGGGCACTTCTCAAAGAACTACAGTTACGATAAAGTAACCTCCCCTTTTTTGACTGTCCATTTCTAAACACTAGATGCTTTTTAAAATGGTTTCTTTATAGTAGCCACCAAAAAAAATAATTCCTTTCTTGAGCTTAAAAATGTTGCAGCCAAAAATACATTAAGAAAAAGATAATAAAATCAAGACACCACAGTTAAGGCTGACATCCTGTTGGTTTACTGTGTCATCTTGTGACTTCTACTTCTTCTAATAGAGCCCTTAAAGAAAATAACTGTGGCCCAAATAGTAACTTTCTGCTGTGAAACATGTGGGAAGGTGAAACAAGATTCAGAAATGCCAAGATTCACATCCTGGCATTTCTGCTGCATGCTGCCTTTTGGAAGTGGGCAGGGAATATGGCCTGCAGGCATAGCGAATCCATAGAGAAGGCAAGTTTCAACTTCGTGTGTATGAGTATAAGGCCCACCCTTCAGTGTTGCTCTCTGGCCAGCCCATCCATGTAGTTCTTTGGCAGCAGCATGGCTCCTTCAAAAATGATACTGTTACTGGCTTGCTTCAACAATGCCTTTGCCTTAAATCTAATTTCCTCAGGAAGTGTTTGTGGCTGGAGACAGCAATAGCTTCTGCTTTAAGCTGTGTAGAATGATTGCTTCTTATCCCTGATCTTAAGGACACATGGAACCCCAACTGTATGGTGTTAACCCAAATGAGCTACCTCAGCATTTGAGGTGAGGGTTTACTGTGAAGCCACTGCTCTGCCCTTTGCCCACCATCAGCGCCCCTGCTGCTATTAAACTCTCATTTTCTTGCCTCTCTTCTGGGCAGCAAAGAGCAATGGAGAACCCTAAGAAATTGTCCTGTTGTGTTTAGATATTGCAAGCCCAGCTTTTTATGGAAATGCAGATTTTTAAAAAAACCCACTATTGCAACTCTGATATTGTTTAAATGTACATTCTTTTGTTAAGTATCAGAGGGGTAGCCGTGTTAGTCTGGATCTGTAAAAAGTGACAAAGAGTCCTGTGGCACCTTATAGACTAACAGACGTATTGCAGCATAAGCTTTCGTGGGTGAATACTCACTTCGTCAGATGCATGTAGTGGAAATTTCCAGAGGCAGGTATAAATATGCAGGCAAGATTCTTTGATTGACAGGACTCTTTGATTCTTTTGTTAGTAAATCCTTTTGCTCTCATCACATCATTAAAAAAAATCTAATTAGCTAATTCAGCTGACTGCTTGTTTGACTGCTAGTATTAATAAGCATACATTTATTATACTATTTTGCTCTCATTTTTCATTGTTTTTCAGATATGTAATTGTTAATAAGATTGCACACACCCTCATCTCACGTTCCATATTACTGATTTCCATTTTTAGCTAGAGAATTCAAGTGAAATTGACTTTTGTGGCTAGCTGTTTTTCCTTTATTTGCACAATCTATTGTGCTGTTTTAATCTGTTGTGCTTTGTTTCCATTTTAGATACCTCACATAGAGTATTAAACCCTAAGCAACCAAAACAAACAATCACAGAAAACTTATAAGGTTTTTTTTCTGATATAGACAAGCTAATGCTGAGTCAAACTTGCCCAACCTTACCACATCTGTTAAACATATTGCTGTATTTAAAAGGTCACTCCTGTAAATCCTGTCCCTTTCACAAATTATCTTCTGAAACAGCTCACTTATATTCAGAACTCCGTTATCTTAGATGTTCTTCAGATCATGTGTTTTTCTTGTCCCAAATGTAGTGTGTGTAAATAAATGTTTGTTTGTTTTTATTTTTTGCTCATATGCCAGGATTCTTCTGATTGACTTCCCAAGTTGTGCACTAGTTGCACTGTAGCTTACTGCCAAACTTTAGGTTTTTGGACTGTGTAGAATTTACAGCAAGCACTATTAAGTCAGAGGGAGAAATCCTGTCACAATTAAAGTCGGTGGGAATTTTGCCATTGACTTTAATAGAACCAGGATTTCACCCTGAGATTTGCTACTCAGTAGTGATTATGGACTGTGATATTTCCTATTCTATGTATAGGAAAATACTTCAGTTATTGCAGATATTCTGAGCTGAAAATGCTGGGGTTTAATAGCGCGCACTGTAATTGAATTTTCCCAAAACAGTTTTAAACGTAGTAGGGTCATCCTGTATCATGCCCCACAATCCGTTGGGAATTGGCTTGTGCTGTTCAGCTCTGCTCTCTTTTATTGCAATTTGGTAGAAAATCCCTGAATAGACATTGCTTCATTTTGATTATAAAGTGCTTCCTGGCTTTTCTTCTAGAACTACTTGCTAGGTCCCCATAATTGTGAAAACAAACAACTGTAGGCCAGGGATGCTCCCTCACTTGAGGCATTGGAGTCAATGTTATATGCATTGTATTGAGCATCACACAGTTTTTCCAGTGAGTATTCATCTTTTGAAGAAAGCTACTGAAAGTCCTAGAAACTCCAGTTGTTCCTACATGTTTTTTTGAGAGGAAGGGAGAGTGTTAGGGGGCTGTATTTTCTACAGCATCCACTTGCTTCTCTAAATAGTGTTCATCTTGGCCTCACCATGCACTATGTGTTTTTGCATTTTTTCTTGGCCTCCCTCTATTACTGTGATTACCCTGTTCAGTGTCCTTTATTCTGAAAAGCATCATGTATGCCTGTGGCACTGTAATAAATACTACTACTACCAGATTAAGTTTTTTTTTAAATGAACAGCATATTTAATATTCACCTGTCATGTAATTCAGATCACTATCTTCTGAGCTATTCAGAACCATTTATTCAACGTGTTTAGAACCCATAATCAAAATAAATGTTTGTAGGATTCTTGTGAGACTTTCCTCTGGCTGTCATAAATTTTAGGCCATTTTTTTAAGGCCAGCCACTAAAGGGTAAGATGATCACAAACTAAAAAACACTGGAGCAAGTCTAACAGAGTTTGCTGATAGAGGACAGGGTGACATTAACAGTAATAATTACTGTACATCACATGTTTATAATAGGGGACGTACTATATAATTTCTAAATATGAAAAATAGCTACTTTGTACTTAGAGCAACTGTTTTTAAGATAACATTTAAAAAATATTAGAATTGCCCAGCTGACTGTCAATTTAAGGCAGTGGTGCCCAAACTTTTCCTGTTGCGCTCCCCCTTACCAGGAATGGAATCTGTACGCGCCCTCCCTCCATTACTGCACATTGGCTCAGCAGAGGAGCTTGGGCTGAAGGCAAGCTGGAAGCTGAACTGGGGATGGGGGAGGAGCCTGGGGCTAGAGGTGGAACTGGCCTGGGGGAGGAGATGGAATAAGAGCAGAGCGAGGGCGGAGTGGGGCTGGAGCTGGGATGGGGGCAGAGCAGGGCTAGGTGGCACTCCCGCCCTGCCCCCCATGGGAGCTGGCTTGGGCCCTGATATGAGCCCCCTGGAACATTCCTCCATGCCCTCCCCCACACACACACAGTTTGGGGGCCACTGATTTAAGGGCTGGAACTATTGGGTTTTAGCTATAGATCACTTTTAAATGAGGAAAGAGCCAAAAATAATCTAACACTCCTGACATATTTCTTTAGCTAGCTTTAAAATCAGTAATTTGTTAATTTAAAATAAATCATTCAACCTCTCATAAAAAAGGGCATATAATGAGAAAAAACAAATAGATCCTTACATTACTATTATTATATTCCTGAGAGGAGCTCAGTATCCACAATTCCCACTGATTTCAGTGAGAGTATCAGGGTGCTCAGCATCTCTTAGAAACAAGTTGTAAGCCATTGAAACAGTTAATATTCTGCAGGGTTGAAAGTTTTCATTAACTCTTTGATACCTTTGATTGTAAAAAAATTAATTTGCTTTCTGAGAAAATCCAGCTGCTAAACAAGAATAATGTAGGCTTGGTCATAGTGCTTGGATTTTGAATCTATTCACTTATATTTTAAGTATAAGTCACTTTTAAAGTGCTTTGTATGCTAACCTTTTTAATTTTTTATCTGAGAAATACAGGCGCATATGATTTTTGTGGCCCTTTGCCAAAAGATTATCATTTACATAAATATCCCTTTCAACAGAATAGTTTAATGTATTGAGCTCAGAAGGTTAGAAGAGAGACTTCAATCTGTAGCCCAGCAGTGGGCTATTGGCTTCTGAACAGTAGCATTGTTCATCGTATTCAGAACACTGTTCACATTCAGGCTTAAGCAGAGCTGGCATTAAAATTCATCTAATTCGTTTCATGTGACTTGTCAGCTGTGTTTTTTATTTAAATCTCTATCGCCTTTTCTTTTGGCATTTTTGTTTTGTAATTTTAAAAAGTATTGAAATGGATAGGCCACTTTTTAACTGTTTAATCTCTGACCATTTTATGTTTTGTCAGTTGTCACAATATGTTAAAATGTCCCATTAGTTTATTATATTTTTGTGCTTCTTTAAAAGAGGTCACTTTTGTTTTTTATGTTTCTGAATATATTTGATTAGATGCATCTAACCAGTCTTTTAAATTTAGTTTGAGTGGAAATGGCATGTAGGATTAAATAGAAGCTCCGTGCATTGAGGAGCTAAATAATTTTTATTTTATTAGAGAGTTTATACTTTATATTTGTTGTCAGATGCCTCTGTGGAGATTAAAGTATGAGTGTAAACCCTAGCTTTATTTTGATACTGCCTCTGACCTTCTAATTTTTTCCTCCTTTTTCTAGCACACAGTCTCTGTAGCTAACAGTCACCTCAACCATGATTTTTTTTTTTCTTGAACCTGATTGAGAAGTGAGTGGTTGTACCTGGCTTGTCCAGTGAAATTTCCAATATTGCAGTTCAGTTCATTGAGTCTACATCACTCCTAAAAACTTAACACTGTGATTTATCTACTGAGGTCATGATCTTGCAAAGACGTATACACATGCTGAACTTTTTACTTATTTATTCAGGAAGTTTTAACAAGTTAGCAAATCCTTGCCTGTAAATATCAGATACGAAACAACTGTTACAAGAGTTAACTTTTATATAGAGAGACATCATACAGGAATACGATCAGATTTTTCTGTTTAACAGGACTTTACCATATTACATAGTGAGCATTATTACAACAGCTATAATACGTCGTTTCTAGATATGTTATTAAATTGAGTGAAATACATGCTGAACTTTATGCACAGTGAGTGGTCCTGCTGGAGTCAATAAAATTCTCACAGTTAAGCAGCAAAACTAAAGTGCTTAGTGTAAAGTTAAGCACCTGAATAAGGTTTTTCAGGATTGGGGCCTTAATATAAATACAAACATTTTAGAAGCTTTATTATACTCATTTTAAAGTATTTTTAAAAATGTATTATGTCCATTGCAGTTAACTGAAAAAATAAATAGTATGTTGTATTGAAATGTGTTTTAAATTTTTGCCTTTCTTATTATGCATGTATATATTCCAATATTAGTGGTGTTACTATGGTTAAGATTCTGACAGCATTTCTGTAATAAACCCTTTTCAAGTATAATCAGCTGTAAAAGTTGTCTGTGGAATAAAACTTTGGTACAAGATTCTAAAGTGAATCATAAAAATAAAAGATATCTTTCAGCTAATGATATAACCTGAAACTCATTGGACATAGTTAAAATGACTTAATAAGAAATTAAAAAATACTTTAATTTAAATATTGAATATTTTTCCTTCAGACATATACCAGTGTATGTGAAACACAAGAGACTATTAGTATGTTGTTGGGCAGAGCCACCAGTTAGCTAGCTGTGTCATGCATAGTGGGTATAGACTATACCCACTATAGACCGTGCTGTTTTTTTTAGAGACGGTGTGAATGAAGGATGGAGAGAGAACCCTTAATCGTAAAACTTCTCAGTTGGTTACCAAGATTAGAATGGATGTTTAAGCTTAATGTTTCCAGATAATTTCCCCATCCTATTTTAGGTGTTATGACATTATCCATATGTAGGTTGTTGCATTCTACATGTAGTGCTTGTCATGTCACCGTGGAGAACTATCTGAAGTGTGGAACTAGCTTATATAGGTCAGATGAATCTCTTTGCTGCAGAAACACTGGATTTTTCTTAAAAAGTAATGCCAAGTCAAAGTGTCTGCAGAAAATGCAGACATACCCTAACTTCTGTATGATAGTTCTGTGCCCCAAAGGGTTTGGTGTCATGGATGGGATAGTATGTTCCGGGGCTAGCATTTGAAATGGAAATATTACTTTCTGATAAATTTGACTTATTTGAAGTTTACCTAACTGTCTGATGTTTATTTTCTTTAGAATTTCAAAGAATATTCCAACAACTAAAGATGTTGAACCTCTGCTTGAAATTGATGGGGACATACGGAATTTTGAAGTATTTTTATCTTCACGGACACCAGTTCTTATAGCACGTGATGTAAAAATCTTTTTGCCGTGTACTGTAAACTTAGATCCAAAGCTACGAGAAATCATTGCAGGTGAGTATGTTTTCAGATAAAATGAAAATGGAAAATTGTATTATTTTCTTCATTATAGATGTTGTTACTGCTTGGAACACTCACTACCTCTGAGTTAGTAGGTTTGTAGCATTTGTGTCCAGAGGGATTATTAGCTCATCTAGTCTGGCGGTCATACGCCATTAGATTTCACCCAGTGATCTCAGCATTGAGACCAGTAACTTGTGTTTGACTAAAGCATATATTCCATATCAGCTTTTCCATTATATTGCCTAGGATTGATGTCAGGCTAACCAACCTGTAGTTATGGGCCCTCTTGGTTGCTCTTTTTTGAATATTGGCACAACAATAGCTCTCTTCCAGTCTTCTGGAATTTCCCTGGTATTCCAAGATTTATTGAAAATTAGTATTAATTGGGCCAGAGATCTCCTCAGCCAACTCTTTTAAGACTCTTGGGTGAAAGCTATCCAGGCCTGCTAAATGTTTATCCCTAGTAGATGTTTAACATCCTCGTTAGTTACTAATGGTCTGGAAGGTACTTCATTATTCTCATGTGATACAAGCACATTATCCTGCTTCTTTCCAAATACAGAACAAAAATATTATATTTATTGAACATATCTACCTTTTCTATATCAGCATTAACAGTTTTACTGTCTCCATCTTGAAATAGGCCTTATGCTATTTCTGGGGTCTCTTTTGTTTTTAATTGTGATAGAGTGCTAGGTAAAAAGGCCCGAGTCAGCACTCTTCAGAGCAGCCCCAAACAGTCAAAGCAGATAGGAGCTGACTATGCAAGGGGCTGTGCCTCTAATTTGTGGGTGGGGCAGGGCAAAAAGGCCAATTAAGCCATTAGCCAAGAGACCACAAATAGGCACAGGAAAGAAGAGCACAAGGGGGAAGCAAGCAGTAAGAGGGAGAGAGAGATTACTCTCTCTCTGCTTGGGAAAGGTCTTAGGTATGCTGTGAAAGTGGTGGGATGCAAATGTAAATAAACTGCACAGGGTGTTGAACCAGCAAAAGGGTCTCCGCATTATTTGTGGACTGAGACAGAGGCAGGACCAAGGTGACCCTGTTACACGTGGGGGTTGTCCGGGACCTGAGCCAACGCAAGGGTTTGGCAGCCTGGGCAATGGAGGAGACCCTGCAATGGCTGGTAAAACAACACGAGGAGATGCAGAAGGCCCTACAAGGTTTTTAAAAATCCCACCACCTGGAGAGAGAGGCTTTGCTTGCCTTGCAGGCAAAGCAGCAGAGAAGCCTGCAAGATTTCATAAGGGAACAAGCCAATGTCCAGCAGCAGCTCCTACAGAAGGTGATAAGTCCCCCGATGGGGGACTTATGGAAGTGCCTGAACACTGAGCCTTGGACTATGTAAAATGGGCCCTGCAGATTACCCAGATGCATTCCTTGGCACTTTTCAGAGGGTAGCCATGGGTGCTGGATGGGATAGAGCAACCTGGTCCCTGCGGTTGGCTCCCTATCTGTCGGGAGAAGCCCAAGTAGCCTCTATAGCCCTGAATGAAGAACAGGTCAGAAAATATGAGACGGTGAGGGCAGCCATCCTGGATTGGGTGGGGTTGCCTACTAAGAAGTACCACCAAAAGTTCAGATCAGCAAGGGGGACAGGAGGTTTATGGCCCTGGGCCTTTGCCCAAAAGTTGATGGACTGGGTCACCCACTGGTTAAGACCAGATACCCAAACGGTAGCGGAAATAATGGATGCTCTGGTATTAGAGCAGTTCTTTCAGGGCCTCCCCGAGACCATACGAGTGTGGGTCAGGCGACATCCACCGGGCACAGTGGAAGCTGCTGTGAAACTAACAGAGGAGTATGCAGAGGCAGACTTTCCCAGGAAAGACTGGTGACCATATAAGGGTCCAGAGCTGGGGAGGATGGCTAGAGAATCCACAGCAGGAAGGGGCATGGACAGGAAGAAGGAAGAACCCTGAGGAGTTCCAGCTGGG
Source organism: Emys orbicularis (assembly GCF_028017835.1). Classification (NCBI taxonomy): domain Eukaryota; kingdom Metazoa; phylum Chordata; order Testudines; family Emydidae; genus Emys; species Emys orbicularis. The sequence continues at coordinate 34,524,359 of NC_088685.1, forward strand.
GCTCGGCCCCTTATTTGCTACCAATGTGGGCGATCCGGACACAAGAAATGGGACTGCCCATACATAGATTGTGGCTCGGTCAGGGCTGGAGGGAAGAAAAAGGGGCAAAAACTGTCTACCGTTTCAGTGATGGTGTGGAGGAAACCCCAGAAGGGCCTTGTGGATACAGCCTCAGTTTGCTCTCTGGTCCGGAGGGAGCTGGTGAAGCCTCACTGGATGACTCCAGGAGCAACTGTGGACATAGAGTGTGTACATGGGGATGAGCAGCATTGCCCTATAGCCCAGTTGCCCCTGGAGGTCCTGGGGAGATTTTGGTAGAAACAGGGTGGGGTAATGGAGTGGCTGCCTTATCTACTTGTCTTGGGCACCAACTGGAGTCCCTTCCCCACTGGGAAGTGAGGTGGTGGGAGGAATCCCATGTTAGGAAAAGGAAAACCAGGGGGAGACAGGGAAGGAACCCCAAAAAGGAAACACAAAAGACCCCTAGACAACAAAGCCTGAGTCAGGAGGACAAGAAATGTCCCCAGGGATGTAAGGAAGGAGGGAGGGAGACAGCCCAAACTCCTTAGCAGAGGTAAGGGGGCCAAAGGAGCTCCCTGCAACACAACCCCCAGGAGAAGAAATCCAGGTGCGGTTAGGAGACTTGAGGGAACCTGGAGCTTAGATTTTTCCAGCTGTCTTCAGTTTCCAGTATCAATTTTCTACACTTCATAACTTCTAATTTATATTGTTTGCTATCTTTGTTCCCGTTTTTCTATTTGTCATATATTAGTTTTTTGTTTTATTTCTAATTGCTGCCTTCACTTCACAACTGAATCAGTATGGGCAGCTATCCTTTTTTGTGATTGTGGTATTTTGGCCATCTGATGAACCCTTCTTAAAGAACTCCCAACTTTCATTCACATTTTTCTGTCTAAATATTTACTCTTAATCAATTTCTCTCATAAGATTCCTCAGCTTTGGGAAACTGGCCGTTTTGAAGCATCAAGTATGTATGTTACTGGTTGGGACTGTCCTCTGTTTCTCCATATTGGATGAAATCAGGTCCTGATTACTGGTTCTTAGAAGGCCATCAACTTGCAGGCCAGTGATTAATTCATATTTATCCATCATAATGAGGTCCAAAATAGTTATTTTGCGTTGGGTACAATACCCTTTGTGTTAGAAAAGTTGCTCTACTCCAGCGGTCCCCAAACTGTGGGGTGCGCCCCCCCTCCCATGGGGATGCAGAGGAACATTCGGAGCGGGTGCGGGGGGCCTGGACCATCCCCATAGGGGGCAGGGAAGGAGTGCCACCCACCCCCGCTCCGCTTCCAGCTCTGCCACGGCTCTGGCTCCCGGCTCTGGCTCCACTCACAGCCCCAACCTTGGCCCCCGACCGCAGCTTCCACCCCCAGCCTCGGCTCCAGACCCTAGCCCCAGTCCCGTCGCCGCTTCCGGCTCCATCTTCAGCCCCTGGCCTTGGCTCTGTTCTTGGACCCAGACCCACCCCCAGCCTTGGCCCCCTTACCCCAAGCTGTGCATCTCCCCCTGCCCCCCATCCTGAGCCGTGGCCCCACTCCCAGCCATGGCGAGGGGGGGGGCAGACAGGGGTAAGGGGGGGTGATGGGGAACACTGCTCTACTCCTTTTCCAAAGTCTACTAAGCTTCATTTACTCAGAAAAAGAATATGTTCACTGATCAACAGCATATAATTGCCACATTTTGCTTGTGACTGAAGAAGGTGGAAAGTCATGTTTTTAAAATGTACCGGTAGATACTGTTAATATGTCTGAAGGAAAATGTACTGGTGAGCTTTGGTATTAAGTTATCCTGGACTGTTATAGCTGACATAAAGAATCCATGCCAGGACACTGGTTAAGAAGAATGTAGGGCTGTGGGCAGGAGAGTAGGCTTCCTACCCCATGGCAGTGGGGCAGCAACCTTCCCTTGTTCGGAATCCTACAAAAATGGTAGTGAAATCCTTTGTGGTTTTTCATTGTCATTTCTGATGAGAAAAACAATAGAAATTAATAACACTGGTCTACAATTTTTGAGAAGTCGTCTGCTTCAGAGATAAAATGTGCTATTTATTATGTATTTTGATGTGCTGGATTCAAATATGACAATTAAAACAACTGATTGGCTACTGTTTCTAAGATATTTAAGTTTTTACATTTTATGTCTATGTATATTGTGTAGATAGTAGAGTTTTAATCATAAATTGTAAACCTAGGTCTTTTCATGTGTTTATGGTTGCTTTACATGATAATATTTCACCTGTCCTGTTTATGTAACACTTTAAAAATCAGCAAAAGGGTTATATAAATAAAGTTTATTATGAAACAAAAGGCAAAAAACTATTCTGTACATAGTTTAGTCCTATTCAGTGTCTACTCGGCGCTTCTTGGCTTGTCTCTTGTATTCATTAAATGGAGCATCTCTTGTCACTGTCCAGCAATAGTCTGCAAGCATTGATGGGCTCCATTTGCCCTGATAGCGTTTCTCCATTGTTGCAATGTCCTGGTGAAATCGCTCACCGTGCTCGTCGCTCACTGCTCCGCAGTTCGGTGGAAAAAAATCTAGATAAGAGTGCAAAAAATGTATCTTTAGTGACATGTTTGTGACGTTATGCAGTCTATATGGTTTTATAAAAACATGATAAGTGAATATAATGTAACTGGGATAGTTTTATAAAGATTTGATAATAAGTGAATATAATGCAACTGGGATATGCTTCATGCAAAAGGTCTCTTGTAAGGTATCATTACAAAGCTCACAATGTACTGAGTGTGATCATCCTGTTTGTAGAAATGTACCACTCTTGTATCTAAAACTAGAAATATAAAACATAACTCTGAGGGCCTATTGTAATTATGTAAAGTGTGGGCCATTAATGATGGTTTGGAATCTTGATGACTCCCATTAACCAGGACCATTGTCTGCAGATGGCTGTGTTTACCTGTTAGTCTTCCTGTATATGTGTGTGCTGGCAAGTGGGCAGTGAAGTCTTGCAGTGACATGTGATCATGTCACCTGAACTGGAATCCATCTTTAACCTGGTGCTTTTCCAGTGAGGGGGGGTGGAAACCCAGAGGGACCAAGGGTTCCCGCCTTATGCAAAAGATATATAAAGGGGTGGAAGAGAACAAAGGGAGAGAGGAGCCATCATGAAGAATTCCCTAGCTATCACCTGAGCTGGAACAAGAGCTGTACCAGGGGAAAGAATTGTGCCCAGGCCTGGAAGGTGTCCAGTCTGAGAAAAACTTACTGAAGCATCTCTGAGGGTGAGATTATCTGTATTTAGCTTGATTAGACATAGATTTGCGCATTTTATTTTATTTTGCATGGTGACTTACTTTGTTCTGTCTGTTACTACTTGGAACCACTTAAATCCTATTTTCTGTATTTAATAAAATCACTTTTTATTTAGTAATTTACTCAGAGTATGTATTAATACCTGGGGGAGTAAACAACTGTGCATATCTCTCTATCAGTGTTATAGAGGGCGAACAATTTATGAGTTTGCCCTGCATAAGCTTTATGCAGGGTAAAACGGATTTATTTGGGTTTAGACCCCATTGGGAGTTGGGCATCTGAGTGCTAAAGACAAGCACACTTCTGGGAGCTGTTTTCAGGTAAACTTGCAGCTTTGAGACAAGTGATTCAGACCCTGGGTCTGTGTTGGAGCAGACGGGAGTGTCTGGCTCAGCAAGACAGGGTGCTAGAGTCCTGAGCTGGCAGGGAAAACAGAAGCAGGGGTAGTCTTGGTACATCAGGTGGCAGCTCCCAAGGGGGTTTCTGTGATCCAACCCGTCACAGCAATGTCCTGGTGAAATCGCTCGCCGTGCTCGTCGCTCACTGCTCTGCAGTTCGGTGGAAAAAAATCTAGATGAGAGTGCAAAAAATGTATCTTTAGTGACATGTTGCAACCAAGGCTTTTGTATGCCTTGAGGTTTTCCACCAACAACCTGTAGTTGTCTGCCTTGTTGTTTCCGAGAAAATTTATTGCCACTAACTGGAAGGCTTTCCATGCCGTCTTTTCCTTGCCACGCAGTGCATGGTCAAATGCATCATCTCGAAGAAGTTCACGAATCCGAGGACCAACAAAGACACCTTCCTTTATCTTAGCTTCACTTAACCTTGGAAATTTTCCACGGAGGTACTTGAAAGCTGCTTGTGTTTTGTCAGTGGCCTTGACAAAGTTCTTCATCAGACCCAGCTTGATGTGTAAGGGTGGTAACAAAATCTTCCTTGATTCAACAAATGATGGATGCTGAACACTTTTCCTCCCAGGCTCCAATGACTGTCGGAGTGGCCAATCTTTCTTGATGTAGTGGGAATCTCTTGCACGACTATCCCATTCGCAGAGAAAACAGCAGTACTTTGTGTATCCAGTCTGCAGACCAAGCAAGAGAGCAACAACCTTCAAATCGCCACAGAGCTACCACTGGTGTTGGTCATAGTTTATGCACCTCAAAAGTTGTTTCATGTTGTCATAGGTTTCCTTCATATGGACTGCATGACCAACTGGAATTGATGGCAAAACATTGTCATTATGCAGTAAAACAGCTTTAAGACTCGTCTTCGATGAATCAATGAACAGTCTCCACTCATCTGGATCGTGAACGATGTTGAGGGCTGCCATCACACCATCGATGTTGTTGCAGGCTACAAGATCACCTTCCATGAAGAAGAATGGGACAAGATCCTTTTGACGGTCACGGAACATGGAAACCCTAACATCACCTGCCAGGAGATTCCACTGCTGTAGTCTGGAGCCCAACAGCTCTGCCTTACTCTTGGGTAGTTCCAAGTCCCTGACAAGGTCATTCAGTTCACCTTGTGTTATGAGGTGTGGTTCAGAGGAGGAGGATGGGAGAAAATGTGGGTCCTGTGACATTGATGGTTCAGGACCAGAAGTTTCATCCTCTTCCTCGTCTGACTCAAGTGAGAATGATTCTGGTGCATCAGGAACCGGCAGTCCTTCTCCGTGGGGTACTGGGCGTATAGCTGATGGAATGTTTGGATAATGCACAGTCCACTTTTTCTTCTTTGACACACCTTTCCCAACTGGAGGCACCATGCAGAAGTAACAATTGCTGGTATGATCTGTTGGCTCTCTCCAAATCATTGGCACTGCAAAAGGCATATATTTCCTTTTCCTGTTCAACCACTGGCGAAGATTTGTTGCACAAGTGTTGCAGCATATGTGTGGGGCCCACCTCTTGTCCTGATCTCCAATTTTGCAGCCAAAATAAAGGTGATAGGCTTTCTTAACCATAGTGGTTATACTGCGCTTTTGTGATGCAAAAGTCACTTCACCACAAACATAGCAGAAGTTATCTGCACTGTTCACACAAGTACGAGGCATCTCTGCTCACTTTGGCTAAACAGAAATGTGTCCCTTTGCAAAATCAAACACTGACAAATAAGAGAGCACGACACTGTATGATTTCTAGAGCTGATATAGGGCAATTTGTTCAGCAGAGTGATGTAAGCTTCGTTATGATTGCATCATCCATGACTTGTAGGAATAACATGATGCATTTCATATCATGTATGATGCAATACCAGCTTCAGATTGCATCATTCATTGTTTTGCCTAAAAAGCAAGTACTGTCCAAACCCAGTCATAGATTTATTCATAGATCCAGTCAAAGATGTATTTTAGTCATTTCTGGTTTAAATTGAGATCCCTTCCCTTTATAACTCACTTATCCTCCGCCATTCCCAAGTCAAGGGTCGTATATACTGACCCAATAGCATATCTTGAAAACTAGAGCCAATCAACAATTTTAAGCATCATTTTCGTTCTCAGTGACCCAGAATTAGTAAAGTTTGACTACATTTATTTCAGAAGCATTTTGGCTGTAGAGCAGCGTAATCCACTTTTTCTAGCATTTGATTATCAGGAGTATTGGGCTTTATTGCCTTTGAATGTAGAATACAGTGTTTTTTCAGGAAATAGGTAGACCTCTTCCTTTCCTTCTCAGAGAGCAAAACAAATGATGTATCTGAGTATTCAAAATATATTGGGGATAGAAGATTAGGCAGGGCTCCTACCTGATAAGTTCTGAAACATACTGGGTCAGATCAATGGTCCATCTAGCCCAGTATCCTGTCTTCCAACAGTGGCTGGTTCCAGATGCTTCAGAGGGACTGGATGGAACATGGCAATTTATCAAGTGATCCATTCCTTATACTCCAGTACCATTTTCTGGCATTCGGAAGTTTAGGGACACCCAGAGCACGGGGTAGTATCCATGAGCATCTTGTCTAATATCCATTGATGCACCTATCCACCATAAGTGTATCTAATTCTTTTGGAACACAGTTACACTTTTGGCCTTTACAGCATTCCCTAGCAACGAGTTCCACAGTGTGACTGTGCATTGTATGAAGAAGTACTTCCTTTTGTTTGTTTTAAACCTGTTGCCTATTAATTTCATTGGATCACCCTGGTTACTGTGTTTTGTGAAGGGGTAAATAAGACTTCCTTATTCACTTTCTTCACACCATTTGTGATTTTATGGACTTCTGTCATCTCCCCCCTCCCCCCCAGTTGTCTCTTTTCTAAATTGAACAGTCCCAGTCTTTTTAATCTTTCCTTGTATGGAAACTGTTCCATACCTCTAATAATTTTGTTGCTCTTTTCTGTACTTTTTCCAATTCTAATATCTTTTTTGAGATGGGGCAAGCAAAATTGCAAACAGTATTCAATGTGTGGGCGTACCATGCCTTTATATAATGGCATTATGATATTCTTTGTCTTATTATCTATCCCTTTCCTGCCACTGGATACAGATAGGAACTGGGAAGAGAGAGTGAGGCTGACATTGCGCAACTCTCCCTTTCCTAATGGTTCCTAACACTCTGATAGCTTTTTTGACTGCCACTGCACATTGAGTAGATGTTTTCAGAGAACTATTCACTATGATTCCAAGATCTTTTTCTTGAGTGGTAACAGCTAATTTAGACCCCATCATTTTGTGTGGATAGTTGGCATTATGTTTTCCAACGCTCATTACTTTGCATTTATTAACATTGAATTTCACCTGCCATTTTGTTGCCCAGTCTTCTGGTTTTGTGAAATGCCTTTGTAATTCTTTGCAGTCAGCTTTGGACTTAACTATCTTGATTAATTTTGTGTCATCTGCAAACTTTGCCCCCTCAGCGTTTACCTGTTTTCCCAGATCAGTTTATGACTCTGCTATTTATCTCTCTCTGTGAAAACGGACTATTCCTACCTTTGTTTCCTATCTTTTAACCAATTACTGATCCATGAGAGGACCTTTCTTCTTATCCCATGACTGCTTAGCTTGCTTAAGAGTCTTTGGTGAGGGACCTTGTGAAAGGCTTTCTGAAAAATCAGTTATGCTATATCCACTGGATCACCCTTTCCCACATATTGTAGACACCCACAAAGAATTCTAATAGATTAGTGAGGCATGATTTCTCTTTACAAAAGTCATGTTGATTCTTCCCCAACATATTGTGTTCATCTATGAGTCTGTGATAATTCTGCTCTTTACTATAGTTTCAACCAATTTGCCTGGTACTGAAGTTAGTACTGGCCTGTAATTACCAGGATCGCCTCTGGAGCATTTTTTAAAAATAGGTGTTAGCTACCCTCCATCATCTGATACAGAGGCTGATTTAAGTGATAGGTTATTTAACTACAATTAGTAGTTCTGAAATTCAGAACTCTTGAGTGAATATCATTTGGTACTGGTGACTTATTACTGTTTAATTTATCAATTTGTTCCAAAACCACCTCTATTAACACCTCAGTATGGGACAGTTCCTCAGATTTGTCACTTAAAAAGAATGGCTCAGGTGTGGGAATCTCCCTCTCATCCTCTGCAGTGAAGACTGATGCAGAGAACTCATTTAGTTTCTCCGCAGTGTCCTTTTCTTAGCTGAGTGCTCCTTTAGCACCTCAATCATCCAGTGGCCTCAATGATTGTTTGTCAGGTTTCCTGCTTCTGATATCCTTTAAAAAAAAAATTGCTGTTTTTGTGTGTTTTGCTAGTTGCTCTTCAGATTTTTTTTTGGCCTCCCTAACTATGCTTTTACACTTGACTTGTCAGAGTTTATGATCCTTTCTATTTTCCTCATTTGGATTTGACTTCCAATTTTTAAAGGGTATCTTTTTGTCTCTAATCACGTTTTACTCTGTTTAGCCAGGGTGGCATTGTTTGGCTCTTTTGCTATTTTTATTTAGGGTATACATATAGTTTGAGCCGCTATTGTGTTTTTTAAAAGTTTCCATGCAGCTTGTAGGCATTTCACTCTTTTGGCAGCTCCTTATAATTTCCACTTAACTGGCCTTCTTATTTTAGTGTAGTTCCCCTTTTTGAGGTCAAATGCTACTGTGCTGGGATTTTTTGGTATTCCCCCCCGCCCCCCCCAACCAGGTTGTTAAGTTTAATTATGCTATGGTTGCTGTCACTGGTTCAGTTGTATTCATGTCTTGAACCAGATCCTGTGCATCATTTACAACTAAATTAGGAATTTTCCCTCCCCTTGTGGATTCCAGGACCAGCTGCTCCAAGGAGCATTCATTAATGATGTCTAGAAATTTTATCTTTGCATCCTGTCCTGAGGTTATATATACCCAGTCAATATGGGGATGGTTGAAATCCCCCGTTATTGGGTTTTCAGTTTTTGTAGCCTCTCTAATTTCTCAGCATTTCACAGTCACAGTCATCATCCTGGTCAGGTAGTCGGTAGTATATTCCTACTGCTATACTTCTGTTGTTCAAGAATCTTCATAGAGATTCTATAGTACAGTTTGATTCATTTTAAGATTTTTACTCTATTTGACTCTATGCTTCACATATAATGCCACTCCCCCACCAGCACGACCTATTCTGTCATTCCTAGATATTTTGTATCCTGGTATTACCATGATAATATTTGTTTATTATCTTGTTATTCTGATGTTTTCTTGATTGGCTTGCCCGTTTCTTCAGCTGGTTTCTCATACATGGCAATCAAAAGCCTTTGGAACTACCCTAAGTGCACGTTTTTTATTTATTTATTTATTTATTTATTTTTCATACTTAACTCCAGTGAATTGACAAATAATAAAAGGAACTTAAAACTAAGAACTTCATTGAGTCCCTCTCCTTTCCTCATCTCGTATACATATTTAATGTTTCAGATGTTCGTGCTGCAAGAGATCAAATGAATATTGGAGGATTATCATATCCCACAATGCCCTTACCTGAGGCACCAGCCAGAGCATCATCAGTGTTCAGTCAGCCTTCATCAATCTGCTCTTCATCCTCCTTCAATGGGCCTTTCAATGGTGGAGTTGTATCGCCACAACCTCATAGCAGCTACTACAGTGGCATGACAGGACCTCAGCATCCATTCTATAATCGAGTAAGTAACCAATTAACTATTAAATCACACTTAGCATGATTTAATCTTATAATATTGCGTAGCTAATCCTGTAAATGCTTAAAGGAAAAGAAAACAGACAACCCCCCCACCACCTAAAAAAACCCACCCAATAAAAAGGGACAGGAGAAAACTGCAGGAAAAAATGGTAAAACTTGCAGGGATGGTCACCCATCTACTGCAATCTAATGGAAAAGCATATGGAAAATTGAAACAAAAGGGAAAACTTCAGGGAAAATGTCCTTTTAGTTTGAGACACTATTAAATAGTGGGAAACAGCAGGAATTTTTTAATGGTGGGTGTGTCAGGGTTGGCTTTTTTTTCAATACACAATTACTAATACAGTTAATTTACTCAGGTGCTGTCTCAAATTGGTCTGAAATCAGAAGATGAAATTCAATAGAGATAAATGCAAATTACTTCTCACATAGGAAGAAAAAAATCAAATGCAAAACTACAAAATGGGGAATAACTGGCTAGGCAGTAGTTCTGCTTAAAAGGGTCACAAATTGAATATGAGTCAACATATTCTGGGGAGTATTAACAGGAGTGTCATATGTACTGTCGAGGCCCAAGCTGAAGTATTGTGTCCAGTTCTGGATACCACTCTTTAAGAAAGATGTGGCCAAATTGGAAAGAGTCCAGACGAGAGCAACAAAAATGATAAAAGGTTTAGGAAACCTGACCTAGGAGGAAAGGTTAAAAACCTGGGCTTGTTTAGTTTTCAGAAAAGAAGACGGTGGGGGGGGGGGACTTGATAACAGTCTTCAAATATAACAAGTGCTGTTATAAAGAGGATGGCGATCAATTGTTTCCATGTCCACTGAAGGTGTAGAACAGGGGTCGGCAACCTACAGCACGCGTGCCAAAGGCGGCCCCGCTCAGCCCGCTGCCTGCCTGGGTGAACGGAATCCTAGGCTGGCAGCGGGCTGAGTGGGGCTGACGGCCAGGACCCTGGCTGGCAGGAGTTGGCGGCCGGAACTCCAGACCATCTGCTGGCTGAGCCACTCAGCCCGCTGCTGGTCTGGGGTTCCATCCGCCGGCCCCGCTCAGCCAGCTGCCGGTGTAGGGTTCTGGCCCCTTGCCAGCTGGGGTCCCGGCCCCGCTCAGCCCACTGCTGGCCTGAATAGACGGAACCCCGGGCCGGCAGGGGGCTGAGCGGGGGCAGTGGGCTGAGCGGGGCCAGTGGACGGAATCCCAGACCGGCAGCGGGCTGAGCAGCTCATATCGCTACTGGTCTGGGGTTCCATCTGCCGCCTGTGCTGCCGGTCTGGGGTCCCAGCCACCGGCCCCGCTCATCCCGCTGCTGGCCTGGATGGATGGAACCCCAGGCCGGCAGCGGCTGAGCGGGGTCGGCGGCTGGGACCCTGGTTGGCAGGGGCCGGCAGACAGAACCCCGGGCTGGCAGACAGAACCCCAGGCCAGCAGCGCACTGAGCCGCTCAGCCCACTGCCGGTCTGGGGTTCTGTCTGCCAGCCCCTGCCAGCCAGAGTCCCTGCTGCCAGCCCCGTTCAGCCTGCTGCCAGTCTGGGGTTCTGTCGGGGGCCCCTGTAAATGTAACATTTATTTCGGCACGGGAAACCTTAAATTACTGAAGACTTGGCACACCACTTCTCAGGTTGCCGATCCCTGGTGTAGAACAAGCAGTAGTCAGCTTCCTGATCACTGGAGATTTTTAAGAACAGGTTAGACAAACACTGATAAATTATGTTCTAGGTTTACTTGGTCCTGCCTCAGTGCAGGGGCTGGACTAGATGACCTTTGGAGGTCCCTTTCATGAGTCTACAATAAACAGGCACATGGAAACAGAAAGTAAAGTTGAACATACTGATTTCTGCATAGCTACATAAAGCCGCAGACGAGCTGCCCCTTCACATAAATGTGAAGTAACTCAGGGCAATGCTCTTGGCAAGCGAGGTGTTCTTCCCACAGCTTGCGAGCAAGACGGTGCAAGTGTTGGCGGAAAATATAGCAGCAATGTTCTATGTCAATAAGCAAGGAAGGCCCCGTTCCAAGATCCTCTGTCAGGAAGCCCTTGGGCTATGGAACTTCTGCGTAACGCATTCCATCCACATAGATGCCACGCACCCTCCAGGGGAATGAAACGTGCTAGCAGATCGCCTCAGCAGGTCCTTCTCTCACCACGAGTGTCTCTCCACACAGAGGTAATCAGTGCCATTTTCCAGAGGTGGGGACTCCCCAGGCGGATTTGTTCACCACAGCACAGAACAAGAAGTGTCATCTCTTTTGCTCGGCTGGGATAGGGGCACTGTAATCAATGCCTTCCTCCATCCATGGTCAGGCAGCCTGCTGTATGCTTTTCCGGCAATCTCTCTGGTTCACAAGGTGCTCCTGATCGCTCCAGCATGGCCTCACCAGCATTGGTTCGGCATGCTCCTAGACCTAGCAGTCACAGCCCCGTGGATTCTCCCTTTCAGACCAGACTTAATCTCGCAGGATCAAGGGAGGTGCCTCCATTCAAACTTGCAGGCCTACACCTGACAGCATGGCTGAATCCAGAGGAGAGGGAGTGCTCTGACCAGGTGCAGCAAGTCTTGCTAAGTAGTAGAGCACAGAGAGGTTGCCCTGGTAATAGCTCTCTGGTAGGTAGTAGAAAGCCATTTACTAGGGCTGTGCTGTGCTCCAGGCTTTGCAGCTTACCAATGTACACATCTAGTCCCCCAGTTCCCTACCTACAAGCTGGACTCCAGGTCTGGTTCTCTGCTCATCTTCATTGAACAGTGCACAGAGCATGCACTGTGATCCAATTAACTCCCTCTTATAGGGAAAGCTGGAGAGCAAGAGGTACCTCTAGACAGGTCTCAGCAGGTCAGAAAACAGAAAACATAATGTTGGAACTCAGGCTGCAGCAGGATGGCAAATTACAGGGCCAGAAAGAAAAATTCCATGGCCGTGGAATCATGCAGCCTACTGGGCCTGTATTGAGAAGGTTGGGAGAAGATCCTCATCACATCTCTGATGTATGGTTTACAGGCTGTCTGCAAACTTGGGAAGCCAAAGTTCCTCTGGTTCCACTCAGTATATATTTATGGTCATCTCATGTTTTCAGTGTTATCCCTGCGACCATAAGGGCTAGAAACATCCTATTTTTTTAAATGAAAGCTGAGACTGTGGAGCGAGAGTCTACAATGGAGAGCTAATTCCACAGTTGTGGAATCATGGAATACCTGAGCCCAGGCTATTCCCAGGCAGTAAAAAGCATAATTGCAAGCAGTAAAATCCCCCAAAGGGGGATAGGAAATGGTGGGTCATGGAATAATTTTTGACCAATTTCTAGGTTGCAGACCAAAAAGAATCAAAAATAGTGATTGAACCAGCCTCTGCTATTTGATTCAGAGGACCTGCTATAAAGGGAGGGGAATAGGGCCCTTCTGCCTAAGATGATCATTCGTCATCTCACACAAGCAAGTTCTCCCCATAGTTTGAAGTGGCTAGAAGATTTTTTGAGAGGGAATAATCATTTAAATTCAAGAATTCACATAATTCAAGAAGTAACATATGAAACTCTGAAATAAAATTCCTTCTCTTCCAGGAATAGATTGCTATAGAACCTGTAACACATGGTAAATAGACTTTATTCAAGGTACTTTATGATATAATTCTGTAATAGTTAGGAGGTTTAAGGCCTAGATTGATACTTAGTCTTAAACCATTTTAAGAACGGGAAAAATTAAAATGTTGTTTCTGGGAGCAATTTCCCACAATTGTAACAGGAAGATTATTGTTCTCTGGACCTCAGGCATATTGCAAAATATTCAAGTCAAAGAGAGTAGCTCACAGTGAGAGGAAACTACCATTTTCAGTTTGGATTGCTGTCTTCTGTCTAGCATCAATACCAAAGAATTAAAGGTTGTAGCAGTATATGATAGGTACTGTCACACATTGGCTGGTAAACGTGAGAGAGAGTCCAAAGATCAGTTCACCTTGGCACTAGGACAGTGGAGTCATTTGAGTTTTTCATAAACTACCCAGAGTCATAGTTTGTCCCAGCTAGATAGCTGAAATACATTGGAGTTAGACTTTAGTTCTTTAGTTTTTGTTTCACTTCATTTACAGCTTCCTTGGAACATATAAAAGCACACCAGTTTCTTAGTCCTTAGGAGAGGTTTTGGGGAATTTTCCAGCATTTTGGTTTTGATGAGCTTCTGTAGAACCGCAGGCCTGATTCCATCAGTAACGTGCCTGGTTTTCTGCCAGTTAACCTGGTTGGCTGCTGGGGAGCCCACACTTCCACAGTCCATGGCTCGGGGGCAGCTCAACCATGCAGACTGTCTGGGCAAGGACCTCATGGCTTCCAGGGTCTATGGCTCTGGGCAGGAGTAGAGTTGAGTTCCCGGATGCTGTGCTGGGAGCCTGGAAGGCACGTTGGGTGCAATGACTTTAGCAGAGGCTCTCAGGGCTTAGGCTTCTAGCTCCGCAGCAGGGACTGTGGCAGCTCTGGGAGGCCTGAGAGCCTCCACCGGAGCCAGGACTCTCAAGGTTTCTGGGATCCCTGATCTGTTGTGGAGGACTTCCCTGACTCTCCAGTGGGACTCCCTGGGCTGTTCTCAGAGTCAGGGGGGCATGAGAAGTCTTTGGGAGTCAGGACAACCAGCTGCTCCACTTCATTTAGGAAAAATTGAACCAAAACAGTTTTGATTTTTCCAGAATGAGAACATTCCAGAATTTCCTTCCCATGAGAAATTTCTAAACTTCTTTTTTTGAATTTGAACTATAATTCCTTTGACATGTTGGAATTTCCCACGGTATAGAAAATTTGGAGTTTCAACCAGTTCTAGTCTGTGATCCTTTTAAATCCTTAGTGATTAGACTGAAGTGTAAAACGCAGAGGCATAACAGTTGCCAGCAATAGATAAGTGCCTGCCACCTAGTGATAAAGTGGTGTAGTGTACTTTGAATTTTGTCCCATGGAACACTCAGAACTTTGTCATGAGCAGGAGTACAGGCCCAATAGCGTGGATCTATATAGATTCTACAGCACTGTCAGAGAACAGCTATAAGATGGTAAATTATTTTTTAAAATGTCTAAATATAAAATATGTATGCAGTGTAGCTGTAGCCATGTTGGTCCCAAGATATTAGAGAGACAAGGTGGGTGAGGGAATATCTTTTTATTGGACCAACTTCTGTTAGGGAGAGAGACAAGCTTTTGAGCCACATAGAGCTCCTAGCTCAAGAGCTTGTCTCTCTCGCCAACAGAAGTTGGTCCAATAAAAAGATATTCCCTCACCCACCTTGTCTCTCTTAATAACATAAAATAGGAATTTTCAAAATGAGCATATGTACAAAGTATAAACGTATTCTGAAAAATTATGGAATGGTTTCAAAAGAGCCTTGGTTCCTGGAAACTAAAGGTAGATTATTTTTGATCTTTTTATTTTATTTAAACACATCAGTCTTAAATTGCATGGCTCTATAAGAAAACTGAGAAGGAATGTACTGAAAAAATCATTTTAAAGGCACACTGCAGCACTTTTATAAAAATATTAAAAATTGGGATCAGACAACACATTAAATGTGTAAACTTCAAAATTACAAATGTATATACAGGTCAAAACAAATACGTTGCAATGTTTGAAAAGCAGTTTCTACCTATCTTATCTGCATCATCAATTGCAGGATTCCATATTTTGCACGTCTACAGTTGCTGTATTTGCATAACACAATCATAATTGGGGTGCTGGTGTAGGTGGTATTATTTCTGACATTCACAGATCAAATACAGAATCCTATATTTGGTCATGGTATGTAAGTAAAGGGGAAACTGTTTTTGAATACTTTGTTTTAAAACGGGAAATGTACACCTCTACCCCAATATAACGCTGTCCTCGGGAGCCAAAAAATCTTACTGCGTTATAGTGAAACCGCATTATATCGAACTTGCTTTGATCCGCCGGATTACGCAGCCCTGCCCCCCCGGAGCACTGCTTTACCGCGTTATATCTGAATTCGTGTTATATCGGGTCGCGTTATATTGGGGTAGAGGTGTATTTGTAATTTTGAGGTCTTTATCTACTTTTGGCTACCATTGTATGAGGCAGTCATCTGGAAGACTAAGCTCAGGTCTGGGAGCCAGGAACTCCTGAGTTCTAATTCTGACTCAGGCACTGGCGTGCTTTATATGTTTTGCAAGTTACTTAACATTTGTCTCCTTAAATCCCATCTGTTTAAAAAAAAAAAAGAGAGAGAGAGATACTTGCCTGATCCACAAGAGTGATTAGTCAATTAGTATTTGTTCTCCACCTTATATTTTTCAAAGCAAGAAACATTTAACAATAATTTTAATAAAAACTTTGATTGTTTTATTTAATTAAAATTTACATTGATTTAAAATATTTTTGTATTAAGAACTTACATTTTGCATACGTGTAGCTTTATAGCATCATAATGTGCTGTAAAAATGCAAAAATCTAAACTAAAAATTGAACACGATTGTATTAAAATACTTTAAAAATAAAACAAATTCAAAAAACTGGTAGCTCCTATAATCAAAACTTCCACGGTTATGTGCCATGCACTCCATTTTCTATGTAGTTCTATAGATATCCAAGTATGATGAATATTACGAAGTTTTGCAAACTGTAGTGAACTTTTGTTCCCTGTAATTGTAAGTTGAAGAGCTTTGTGATGGTCAAATTAATAGAAGGATGAAGCGTTTTTTTTATTGCTCTGTCCACTCCTCCTGCCCCCTTCCCTCCAGACATTGCGATGGGACTTTCAAAAGTGTTCAGCATTCACCTTCAGCTGTTCCCCTTTGAAGTCAATGCTAAAACTCTTATTGGCGTCAGTGGGTGCAGAGAGGTCAATACTGAGCAACTTTGAAAAGCTAACTCTAGAGCTTTTGATTAAGTAAAAGATAAATAAAGCTTTTAGTATTTGCAATTTCTAACGTTATTAAATGTAGCATTCTTAAGCAGAAGTTGTATTTTGTTGAAATAACTTTTCTTTTGATTATTATTACATTTTGATTTTGTGTAATTTTGTCCTTTTTTTTGTTTTTTTTGTTACATGTTTCTTTCCATAGCCATTCTTTGCCCCATATATGTACATGCCAGGGTACTACCCTGGCAGTTCTCATCACATCTCACGTCCATCACTAAAAACGGGTTTGTCCAGAGATCAGAACAATGGCCTAGTAAGTATTTTGAAGGACAATTAAAATACTAACCTAAAAAATAAGAATACTGAGTAATACAGAAGTAAGGTTGTTAACTGCAATATAGTAATACACACTATATTTTTATAAATAGTTTTAAGAAATTAAGGTATTGCTAACATGAAATGTAAAATGTATTTTGTTTTTACTTTTAGTAAATACCATATATAGAGTGGAAATTAATTCTAACATCCAAAAACCAAGATTAGAATAGTTTTTACTGACACATGGGATTGGCAGGATGACTTTTTAGTGAAAACACCCATTTCCTACTATCGTAAATAACATGATGTGACTTAGTAGTATGACACAAACATCTGTACTCGTAAATTTATATCTCACTTTGTAAAATATTGTAAAACACTTTTATATAGAGAATATATATATGTATAATATATAACGAAAGACTAGGAGAAAATATAGTTGCATCCTATTGCTTTGCATAGAATGTGGGATATCAAAAGGCCAAAATAAAATGATTATTAATTAAAAGGACCGCTTATTTTAAATTGTTTTAATTCAGACTAAAACAAAATACATTTTATGTTCAGTATACATCAGTTGTAGTTTTCTGTTAAAATACATATGGTTTATATCTTACATTTACATTTCAAAAGCAAAAATAAGTTCTATGCTTTTTTCTAGGTGCATATAGAAATAAAAATAAAATCCCTTTTTAAAGATTTTCATATTTTACTGAAAGAGATTGGTGTTCAAAAGAGAATTTAGAACTGAGGAAGCCTAAGAAAATAAAAGCCTCATTTGACAATCACTTTAATACTAGAATATTGATGCCTTTGGGCATAGCTTTAAAATATTTTAAAATCTTTTTTAATCACTTCAGTAAAACAAATGTTTCTGTTGAATAATGTATTATTATTATTAGACTCATTTCCATTCATTGTTTACTTCATATTTTTGAGCCCTTAATCATTTTACCCAAACAATAATATTTTGTTGTTGTTAGGATGTTATCAAGGAGGATGCTGATGAGGGGCTTTCTTCACCCACAGACCCCTCAATGGTAAATGAGTAGTCATGTGGTGTGGAAATTTAGCATCTCATTGCTTCGTCAGCAGTAATGAGTCTGCGCTGATTTTAACTGCAGTTCACTAACACTGCATCAGTGGCTTGGTGGGCAAATAGAGTAGTTGAACACTAATAAATGTAGTTTGTGAATGAATTCAAGAGCTAATATTTTACTTATAAGACCTACTGTATTATTTTCCCCTTAGTCTCCCCTGTCCTTCTTAGTAGCTATGAAGTACAGAGTCTTCAGCTAAGAGTACAGTGTGTTCAGTCTTCACAAGCAGTTCCGGGATGGTTAAAAGGAGCGGGGAATGGCAGTTGGCCATTCATTACTTAGTTTTTAGAACTGACTGGATGAATCCTATCCTCTTCTCTTTTGTTCCAATATCCCAGCATAAAGCTGCTTCAGTTGTTACAGCATAAAGCAACTTTATATAAAAATAAAAAAAATCTGTTATATACAGTAACTCCCCACTTAACGTCTTCTCGCTTAATGTTGTTTCGATCTTACGTCCCTGCTCAATTACAGAACATGCTCCATTTAAAGTTGTACAATGCTTCGCTATAATGTCGTTTGGCTGCCTGCTTTGTCCACAGCTGGCAGCCCCCTTATCAGCTCCCCTACGCCCCCTCCCCACAACGCCTCCCCGCCGCCTCCTGCCCACGGCAATCAGCTGGCTTGCGGCATTCAGGAGGGAGGGGGCAGGAGCGAGGACTTGGCACGCAGGCTCCCCCTCCCGCCCCTGCCTTCCGAATGCCGCAAACCAGCTGATTGCCGTGGGCAGGAGAGAGGGGGAAGCCTGCGCGCCGAGTCCTTGCTCCTCCCCCTTCCCTCCTGCCCGCAGCAACCAGCTGGCTTGCGGTGTTGAGGCAGAGGAGGGAGGGGGAGCCTGTGCGCTGTGTCCTCGCTCCTCCCCTCTCCCTCCTGCCTCCTGAATGCTGCAAGCCAGCTGATTGCCATGGGCAGGAGGGATGGGGGAGGAGCGAGGACGCGGCATGCGGAGTAAAGGGGGGGGAGAAGAGGCGGGTGAAGGGTGGGGGCTTGGGGAAAGGGGTGGCGTGGGCGGGCCGAGGGTGGAGCCCCCCGCCCCTGGTGCTTGCAGAGTAGGGGAAGCTGCCGCTGCTGCTGCGCAACGTGCTTCTCCTAGCCTACAGCACCTTCAGCCTCCTTGCCTGCCGCATTGTCTCCAGTGCCAGTGGGCTGTGCCTGTGTGGGGTAAGGCGGGGGCACCTCCCAACTATAGTACTGTACTGTATGGCAAAAAAAAAATTTCCCTGGAACCTAAGCCCCCTCCCCCCTTTACATTCATTCTTAAGGGGAAATTGGATTCGCTTAGCATCATTTCACTTAAAGTTGCATTTTTCAGGAACATAACTACAACGTTAAGTGAGGAGTTACTGTATCATAATCATATTCATGAGCTAGCGTGTTAAGGTCTACCTTTACTCATGAATAAGGTAATCTTAGAATTTTGTGTTCCACAACTTTAGTCTTTATTTCATTATAAATATTCATACAAAGATATCTTCCTTTATATGTGGCTGTTTTAACCCTTAATTGTGGAAGTCAATAGAAAACTATTCCTGGCCATCAAGCTCTGGTGACTGCCAACACAAAAGGGTTAACATAGTTTTAACCATTATCTTAATTGCTTTATCCTGTTATCTGCAACAGCCTAAATGTGTGACTTAAGGTATTTTTTGTCTTTCACTGATGCAAGAAAAGGTTTGCATAAAATGTCATTTTTTTATTATGCAACAATGGGAAAAACAAGAATTCCAGCATAATTATGGCAACAAAGACCAAGCCTGGATTAAAATAACGTTAATTAAGGATTTTATAGGCACGGAGTGTTTCTCATTCTTTAACTAATGCTATTGAACTTACATATAGCAGCATTCAAGATCATATATTGTTCTGAAATCCTGTAATATTTTGATCAAAATGTAAAGTTAATGGGGCAGTTAAAACCCTGATTCTGAATTTTGTAGTGCTTGTAATTATTTTGTTTAAATACTTGATTCTCTTCTCCTCTGCTCTGTGTGAAGGAGGCTGGAAGGGCCCTGTTATGAATCCCTAATCCTCTGAAAGCCCTTCCACAAGTATCAAAGGGGTAGCCGCGTTAGTCTGGATCTGTAAAACCAGCAAAGAGTCCTGTGGCACCTTATAGACTAACAGACGTATTGGAGCATGAGCTTTCTTGGGTGAATACCCACTTCTTCGGATGCATGTCACGTGCAGCCGAAGAAGTGGGTATTCACCCACGAAAGCTCATGCTCCAATACGTCTGTTAGTCTATAAGGTGCCACAGGACTCTTTGCTGCTTCCACAAGTAGGTTCTGTCAGTCAGGATGGGTTCGCTATCCCTAAACCTCTGGGGAGTCCCTTGTGCAAGGTAATACTGACCTTGCTGGCTTTCTGGTTGAATTTCTGTGGAAGACAGAAACAATATTACTCAATGTGTTCGTTCTCTATTGATTTAACCATGATGGAAAAAATGAACTGTTTTCATGCTTCCATTGAGTACAAGATGAATTCTTCAGAGTTATTACAGGCTCAATAGAGGTGTTTGAGGCACTTCAATTATCCACAAATGATGGATGCAATAGACTGTAATAATTCTGTTCGAATACTTAGGGAGTCCTTAATCCATGCATCTTTGCCACTATATATGATAATAGCTTTTACTTATTCTATAATGCATGGATCCATCCATGCAAAATAATTCAGTGTACTAACAATCCTTATGAAATTTTTAATGAATACCAACTACTGTGACTAGTTTGGTGATCTAATAGGAATACCACATGGAGGATTAAAGCTCAGTCTTGATTCCTGAGTGTGGCATGGCCTAGAAGGGTTGATTTATTTAGCCCTCAGTAGAGGAGAGAAGCTCCCTTGACTTGCTTTTTAGTAAGCTTTTTTGGCCAGTGCAAGGAGCTGGTAACTCTGGAAGACCCATTTTTTTTATATGGGTCAAAATTTCTGTGAATTGGCAGAGCTGTGTGGAGAAGATCTTGTCTCAGTGCAGGGGGCTGGAGTTAATGACTTTTCAAGATCCCTTCCAGCCCTACATTTCTGTGATTCTACAGTTGCACAATACCTCTTCATGCTTTGTGGCTCCTGCCATTGATGTCAGTATGTCAATAAAGTTAACCAGTTTTATAACCCAAGATCCTAAAATCTTAGAGCCTGATTCTGATCTTTCCTACACCAGTGTAAATCTGAAGCAACATCATGGAAATTATTGGACTGATGTTGGTGTAAAACTCGTGTGATTATAATTACATGTTTAGTCTTTTTTGTGCATTATGTTGTGCAGAGTACATTGTAGGCACTGTGTGAGTGCACACGCATGTGTATATATATTTCAAACTTGTATTTTGTGTTCTAGCTCTATCTAGTCCATAATTTTCATGGGTTTCTGGAATAGTGGATAAAGAATACTGTTAAAATTCCCTGCAGGTTTAATGCTGGTTCTCTTTAGTAAATTAACTGATTTGGGGCCTGATCCTGTGTCATTGAAACAGAATGGAAGCTTTGCCATTAACTTTAGTAAGTGCAGGATTCGGCCTACAGGGCATTATAATACTAACCCCTAGCTGTACTTTTGTCTTGGAGTCTCCAAAATATCTTCTTCACAACAAATTTAGTATTCTTTAGTCTGTTCCAAAATCCAAGTAGACAGGTAAACAGTTTGTTGTGCCAGTAGGGTATAGTGTGGTATTTTTAATGAAACAGTATTAACTTTTGTTTTCCAGTAGCACTCATGATTTTCTGGGCACTTTTCTGACAGCAAAGAAGGCATGATCTCTGCCCAGTCTAAAGAGTTTGTCACCAGATTGCAATATGAAGATGATCTATGTTATCTGTTACGCTTATAAGAAGCACATGGGATCTTTTCAGGGGAAAAGGCAATACGCCGCGTTTATTGAAAATATAACAGCATATGTATTCAATCACACACACACACACACACACACACACACACACACACACACACACACACACACACACGTCTTGCAGATGGTCTTACAGTTACCCGTCTGTCATTGTTCGAGTCAATCTAAGGGCCAGTTAGATCGAGCACGAGTGAGGAGCTGGGCTCTGTTGGTCGCGATCCGATGCTCCGAGGCTTTGCAGGACTGAACCCAGAGTTCTATGGCAAAAACCCCAGCTTTATACTTGTAAATTTCCACTTTAGTCTATGGATTTTGCAATGTCATTCTGTAATCGTTAGTCCTTAAGTGGTATTAATCTTGGGGTTTTCCGCTGTTATCTCTTATTTGTTGTCTCGCCTTGGGGGGGGGGGGGGTGTTTGCCTCACCTCTCAGGTTGTCAATGCTGCTAACTTGTTTAGCATCAGATACAATGGATATTTTCTGATTGTTTCCTGCTGTCTCTCCAAGTCTCTCACTTCTTCTTGACCATCTGGACATTTGTGATGGCTTTCACACTTATCCTTAACCATGCACACATCCTTTACTCACACCAAACAATTTTACAGAGAATTTCAGACAGGATTACATTTTAGAAAGGGTTATATGGTTACTAAAGGGATTACAAAGGAACCTTACACAACTTTGTTTGCAATGCAGATAAGAAACAAGACCTTATAGCAAATACTGTAATGAAAACTTATCCTAAAACAAAAGGTGACCATAATCAGCCATAAGAACTGTTCTGGTTTGTCCCTGCCTTAACATCAGTTCAGACACAGGCAGCCTGTGTGATGCGTTTCTACCAATGGCCCCTTAGGCCATTCCTTTCTGCTATTCAAAAAGGGTGGCTAGCAGGATATGGTAAAATCATACATCAATACATTTAGTACATGCTGCATTATTATATCCTTCATTCTAAATTATCCAAAATACAAACATAAAATCCTACTACTACATATCTACCAACATATATCATGAATCAAGTTAGCATTACTAATTGCATTTGTTAGGTTGGAGCATGCCTCAACATAATTGTATTGTTTTAAAGATGTTTTCCCTGTTGCATGAAATCAATAGTGCCTTGAGGCATATAATGTACTTTCATTGAAGTGGCCCTAAAATGGACCTGTGCAATCATGTAATTATACATAAACCCTGCCTATCCTTTAAAAATAATGGAAGTGTTTTTTTTAATGAACAGGTCTGGGTATGGTCAAAGGATGTAGCCTGGGAAGTTTTTCACTTATTCTTGCAAATGTTGTTAATGTGGAATTAATCCCCTTAGAATACGAACTATAAACCCTATTACTATTTGTTCTGAAAATCTACCTTTTCAGCTCTGTTTTCCTTGCTTAGCTATGAGGACTTTAAAATTATTCGACAAATAACGGTGTGACCTAATTTTGAAATGACAAAGGAATTTTTGGCTGCAAACCAAGATTATTCACAGTAAAAATGATGCAGCTATTCCCTCTGTCCTAGGATATTAAACTTCAACAAGTATTCATCTGCTTTTTTACGAGTACAAAAGGAGCAAGTCACTTATCAGAAATATCTATCTTAAATGTTTTATTGTCGTATAAAAAAAATCTCAGTATACTAACTTTGTATCATAAAGCTAGTTTTACATGTACTGTTTTAAATTAGATTAATACGAATGTCAATTACATCTTTAGACATTTTTGATGTTTCACTTTAAGCTTCTGTCTTTTCATTCTGTTTTTGTCCCTTTCTTGAAGCTGTGTAAATCTGGGTTAAACAAACAGAAACAGGTACAGCAACTTTCTCTGCATTGTCATTCACTTATTTGATGGAATCATTGCAAAAGCTCTTCATGCTAGGCTGTCTATAAATTAATGCTCATTACTAGCCCTTAGGTTTGCTTTGACAAGCTGCTTTTAGCTTTTGCATGGCAAATATTTTTCAGTGTAATGTTCTCTAAGCTGAAAAATGTGTCCGTTTAAGTACAGTCTTAATTCACTTACATGACGACATTATCCCTAAAGCAATTACATTATTTATTCTTCAGGCAGTGTTTTTTATAAAGAGTGATTTGGATTAATGTGTATTTATTTCAAATAGTTTATTCTTTAACCAAAATCTAAATATTTTAGCATTTTCCCATATAATTTTTGATAGAGAAAATGCTTCTTTCTAAACTAACTCCTAATGCATGCAGAAATAGTGACTTGCTCTTGACTGCTAAAATATTTTGATTTAATGCAAGAATGCCTATTCCATTTTAACACTGTGTGAAATTTCCTTCTTTATTTCTTTGTGGTAATCTACAGATACTATATTTGATAGATTCACAGTTCACAAACTGTTGAAACTCTTCACATTGTTCTTAGAGTATTTATGTTAGCAACACCATTATAAAATAATTTTTGTCATAGTTTATGGCTGCCATTTTTCAAATTATAATAGATTTTTCCACTAAAAGTATAATTTGAACTAACCAGTAAATTGTGCTTATGGGTGGATTAACCTAGTTCATGCTTTTCAGCATCTCTTATTCACTGCATTCATTGTAAGAATATTGTTGAGAAATCACATTGGAATAGGAAGAAGATTGGAATAATACATCCAAATATCTCTAAACATTTCTGAATTGTGCTGACTACTTTGATAAAAATTTTAATATCAGAATGATTAAAAATGTTATGACCATTTTTTGTTGCCTTTTGGACAAGTTTCTCAAGCAATCAAGTCAAGGTAACAAATGTGTAAGTTTTAACTAAGAGAATCCAAAAATTATTTTTGTTGTTTGACCTTCATGCTAGATTGCAGTTACCCTTTAGAACAGAAATGTATTTGTTTAAAAAAACCCATAATCTGTAGTTTTGTTAGTATTTAAATGCTCTAGTTAAAACTGTTTAGTTTTATTCATAAAAGAAACTGGAATATCTTTTACTATTTACAGACCATGAAATAATTATGAGATAATTAATTGTGAATATCAAAAGTGAGTGTGTGGGTGGGGAACTATTAGCCAAAACTATTTGGCAAGTAGGAGACTAAGAAGGCTAAGAATGTAAAAGTGATTATAAAAGGTAAGTATTGGAAAACGTAAAGATTACATAAGAAGGAAATACAAATAATGCTCAACTATTGCCGTATGTGCCTGCAACAGCCTCTCTTCTTGTATACCTAGTAGCCTCTCTATTGTTTGAAATCATAAGAATAGCCATACCAGATCTGACCAGTAGTCCATCTAATCCAGTAGTTTATTTCCAGCAGTGTGCAGTGCCAGATGCTTCAGAGGAAGGTGCAAGAAAGCCTGTAGTGTGGGCAGTTACATAGTTCAGAGGGAAAAGTACTTCCTAACATTAATCAGTTAGTGATTGGCTTATACCTTGAAATATATGAGGCTTTATATCCTTTTAAAAAAACGTAAATTGAATATTGTCTAGTGTAGCTGTAGGTGTTCTCATTATCAAGAGTAAATGTGATTCTTTCCTTGAATCTCTTAAACTCTCTTAAAGGTCTCTTCATCTTACCTTTGAAAGTGAAATACTTAAATAAAGAGAAAAGAGAGAAACACTATACAGAACATAAATACATTCTTCATTGTTCACAAAGAATTACAGGTAAACCCTGATTAACTGAACTGTAGTTAACCAAAGCACAGTTTTGCATCTCAGAGTTTACCTGTGTGATGTTGAGCTTCTAAGCTTTGAAGAAGTGGAATTTTTTTGTAGTGTGACCTATTTAAAGTGATGGACCTCCACAGGAGTTTAGCTTCAGTCCTGTGGTGCCTAGATGTTCCACAGTGCTGAAACCAAAATTCCATAAGCAGGAACTGTGAAGGCTAGGTGGGTGCACTGCTAATAGAACTAGCACTTCTGATGGCTCTGGGGACACCTGGAATAACCAGATTACAGATAGAGGGCTCTGCTTGTACCACCTTTCAGAAATGTCTCTTCCTGCTCTGCACTCTCCGTCTCCAGCACTCTGTTCTGTCTTGCACACAGATCTTAGATTTCTGTGCACAGAGCTAAGCTTTGCAAGAGTGGGCTCTGTTCCTGCAAAATTTAGGGGCTTTTGGTGATTAACATCATTTCTGCAGAATTTAAGAGTTCCACAGGGCTAAGCCCTTTGGTTAAGTAATCCTGTGATTATACAGAGGTTTTGGATGTCCTCTGAGACCTCTGAATAATAATGGGTTTATGTGTGTTGGATTATGATGCCAAAGGCAGAAATTAGTTTTCTAGAAAAGGAAGAGGAAGGATTGAAAACCTGAAGTGTCACAGCAGAATGTGTGATGATAAAAGTAGGGTAACATTCTATGGCCTGCTCTGAAATTCCAGATGATATAGTGCAGTGGTCACCAACCCGTAGATGATAATCGATTGGTCGATCCTGGAGCCTGTGCCAGTCAATCGCAATCTCCAGCTGGTAAAAGTCTGGTGGTGCAGTAGGACTAAGGCAGGCTCCTTGCCTGCCCCAGCCCCACGCCGCTCCAGGAAGCGGCCAGCATGCCCCTGCGGCCCCTGGGGGGGAGGGGTCTCTGCACGCTGCTCCTGCCCGCAAGCACCGCCCTCGCAGCTCCCATTGGCTGGGAACGGGGAACTGCGGCCAGTGGGAGCTGTGGGGGCGGTGCTTGCAGGCAGGAGCAGCACGCGGAGCCCCATGCCCCACCCCAGGGGCCACAGGGGCATGTTGGCCGCTTCCGGGAGTGTGTGGGGCCACGGCAGGCAGGGAGCCTGCTTTAGCCCCACTGCGCCGCTGCCCAAGGTAAGTGCTGCCTGGTGGGAGCCCGCACCCCAGCCCTGAGCCCCCTCCCAGAGCCAGCACCCTATACCCCCTCCTGCACCCCATACCCCCTCCTACACCCCAATCCTCTGCCCCAGCACCCCATACCCCCTCCTGCATCCCAACACTCTGCCCCAGCCCTGACCCCCCCCTCCCAGAGCCAGCACCCCATACCCCCTCCTGCATCCCAACACTCTGCCCCAGTCCAGAGCCCCCTCCTGCATCCAAACTCCCTCCCAGAGCGTGCACACCGCACCCCCTCCCGAAACCCAACCCCCTGCCCCAGCCCGGTGAAAGTGAGTGAGGGTGAGAGAGAGTGAGAGACGGAGGGAGGAGGGATGGAATGAGCAGGGCGGGGCTTCAGGGAAGGGGCAGGGCCTTGGGGAAGGAGCGGGGTAGATCCTGGGTTGCACTTAAATTCAAAAAGTGATCTTGTGTGTAAAAAGGTTGGAGACCACTGATGTAGTGGTACCTTTAACTATTTAGATGTTTATAGTTTACTATATATGGAATGCTTAAGGGTGTCTTTGGAAAGGAAATATTTCACCACAGTCTCATATGGAACTGATGCAACCGAAGTTGTTAATCATGCTTGATCCAAATATTTGCACGTGGCCAAGAAGATAAAGCCTAGATACACGGTTAAACTTCAGTTATCCAAAACTCCCTGTTAGTAAAACAAGGTTACAATACTAAGAACTGTTAACTATGTTCATTATCCAAAACTCCAACTATTCAAAATTATTTAATGAGTTCCATTACATTTGATAATTAAAGCTGTACTGTATAGCATTCACTCTTAGACGGCACTTTTCAATAACTATGTTCTTCTGTGAGTAGAATTAACTCTTTCTGGACTTTCCCAATTATACTGATATTTTTACATTGTTTTATTACCACTAAATAAATGTTACAATATTTTGAAACCTCTCTTATTCCTTTTAAATATGTAGAAATACATTTAATGTTGAAATCTCTTTCAGCAGGGGTCTGTCTTGGGTCCAGTACTATCCAATATTTTCATTCATTACTTGGATAATTGAGTAGAGAGTGTGCTTATAGTATTTGCAGATAATACCAGGCTGAGAAGGGTTGCTAACACTTTGGAAGACAGGATTAGAATTTCAAATGACCTTGACAAATTGAAGAATTGGTCTGAAATCAACAAGATGAAATTCAGTAAAGACAAGTGCTAAGTACTACACTTTAAAAAGGAAAAATCAGATAGCTACAAAATGGGGAATAACTGGCTAAACAGCAGTACTGCTGAAAAGAATGTGTGGGTTATAGTGGATCACAAATTGAATGTGAGTCAACAATGTGATGCAGTTGTGAAAAAGGCTAATATCATTCTGGGGTGTATTAACAGGAGTGTTGCATGTAAGACGTGGGACTTAATTGTCCCACTTTACTCAGCTCTGTTGAGGCCCCAGTTGGAGTAGTGTGTCCAGTTCTTGGCATCACGCTTTAAGATGTGGACAAATTGGCGAGTCCAGAAAAGAGCAACAAGAAAGATCAAAGGTTTAGAAAACCTGACCTATGAGGAAAAGTTTAAAAAAAACTGTCCATGTTTAGTCTGGAGAAAATAAGATTGAAGGGGTATTTGATAACAGACTTCAAATATATTAAGGGCTGTTTAAAAGGAGGACTGTGATCAGTTGTTCTCCATGTCCACCAAAGGTAAGGCAAGAAATAATCGTCTGAATCTGCAGCAAGGGAGATTTAGTTTAGGTATTAGGAGAATAGCTATTATGGAATCCCCATCATCAGAGATTTTTAAGAACAGCTTAGACAAATGCCTCTTAGGGATGGTTTAGGTTTACTTGGTCGTGCCTCAGCACAGGGTGCTGGACTTGATGACCTCTGGAGGTGTCTTCCAGCCCTAGATTTTTATGATTCTGTTATTCTGTTTTAAGGGAGACAGTTATAGAGAACTATACTTATTTGCTTCAGTGTGTGCTCTTTGTCTCTTGTGTTTTTCTGTAAACCATTGTGTCACAGTGTCTGGAGTGGTTCATGAGCATTAGTGCCAATCTCAGGGCAGACTGTCAAGAAGCAGGGCAGAGACTCCAAACTGGGTTATATTTCTATAATTAGATTTCACCAACCCAGTAAGAAATATGAACTCTAAAGCACTATAACAGTCTTAAAACAGAGTCAGAGGCAGTCCCCTTGATATTCCAGTCTATCTTGCTACCCAGTCAAGCTGGACTTAGTGATAGTTGGTTGCTATACACCAAAGAGCACAAAATATTCAGGTTGCTCCGAGTCCCAAGAGAGCAGTCACTTACCTCAGGTCATTTTGTACTTTAGATCTCTCTCCAAAGACAATGCTTGTAGCCAATCCTGTAATAAAGTAACTAAAGTTTATTGACTAAGAAAAGAAATGAGAGAGTTAATCTTTAATTACAAGATTAAAGCAAGCAGACTTATATACACAGATGAGTTAGTCAGTGATTTTAAAAGATGATACAGTTGTAGTAATCTGTTAGCTCTGAAGGGGAAATTGATATATAATTGATATATAGAATTATACAGGCAAAAGAGGTCTTGATGGAATTTCTCTGTTTGTCTCTATGTAACGTGATAACTTTTGATCACCACATCCGACGAGTTCCAAAATGTCAGGGAATGTTCTAGGTGTCAGTGGGCAGAACCCCTTTGCTTTTTGTGAAATCAGAAGAGAGAAATGGGGGGAGGGAGTCTGAGACCTTGCATCTGGTTCACAGATCCAGCAGCATCCGTCATCTTTGTAATTGTCTATAAATCAAAGCAGCCATTAACACTTTCCTGCATAACAATACCCCTCATCTCCTCTCTGCCCATGTCCCAGTACAGTTTAAAATTTTGACATCCTGAAAGACGTATCTCCCAGATAGACAAAAAAGAAATAAGAATAGTTGAGGGAAAAGGGAAGCACATACAGCCCCTGTCATGGGTGGGTTGGGTGATGGTCGGAGGGGGATGGTGGGCCACTCAGACCCTTGAAGAGAGGAATTGAGAGGCACACAGGACCCCTGGTATTCGGGGGAGAATAAGGCACAGTGGTATGGGGGACACCGAGCCCCAGCCATGTGCTGGAAGGGTGAATGGAGGGCACACAGAGCCCCTGTCATGGTGGAGAAGAGGGAAGGGAGGAATGAGGGGGCACACAGTTCATGACACGAGGGGAGAATGTGAGACCCTGCATACAGGGAGGTGATGAGGGAGGTTGGAGGGAGTCTCTGAAATAAAGAAGGATTGGAGGATGGCAAACAGGGAGCTTGTGATTGGGGAGGGGGGAATGAAGGATGGTAGGAGCCTCTGGTGTGTGCAATGAGCTTGACCTACAGAAGCAACTAAGTGTCTGACCCTCTAGCATAAATAACAGGTGTTTACTTTGAAAAATATTCTTTTCCAGTGTAGATATCATGATTGAGTAATGAGTGTTTTTCATGGACGCTGTGTAAAACTTTCAAAGAAAGCCATATTTTACAGATTGCCCTACATCAATTAATAATTAGAGCCAATTTACAGTTTGAAACATATCACTAATATAGATGCTCGAATATCTTGCTGATGGGTGTGGCATAAGAATCTAGATGGACAGTTTATCTGGATATATTTTAACAGGATAGTGAAATTGCATAAACGTAGACTTACATTTCTTCCCCTTCACCTTGCTTTAGCCACCTCTGTATCGTGGCACAGAGACCCCACAACTTTTCTGAGAATTTAGAGCCTTGTTGTACTGGCCACCTGCAGATGCATTCATTTTCCCTCCCCACGCCCGCTTTGGTGTTACTCCCAGAAGCTGAGAGAGTCACCCTTCGTCATCTTAGTCTGAAGTTAGCATGAAGAGTTTGGGTAAAACACTGGAATCCAGATTGTTTAATACGGCCTTGTCTTGCTTTTAAAATTTGACCTAATTAAATCTGTGCAAAACCCTAATGGTGACACTGTAGTTTTAACCCTTGCTTATATTGATATATTAGTTTGTTATATCTTATATTGATTTTTTAATTAGTTTGGTTAAACAAGAACACTTTTCTAGGATGGACAGTGTCTCAGCCATTTCCTTCTAATTATTATTGTTATTACTACCACCATATGTTAGTATTTTCCAGTATTATATTTAGATAATTTGGCACTAATTATGATAATCTTACTTTTTAGTTCCATATCCAAAAATGCATATAATTGAAGACAGTTTGATTTGCATCAGACATGCTGAGCATTTGAATATGTTGTTTGTGCACATTTTTCCGCTTGCATAGGGAACAGGAACAGTCACAGGATCAGCCACTGGAGGATCACATGTGCCTTTGAGCTCAATGAATGTGGAAGCCGTATGTGAGAAGCTGAAGCAGACAGAAGGGCTGGATCAGAGTATGCTACCTCAGTACTCTGCAACTATAAGAAAGGTGATCCATTATTACACTTCAGTCATTTACATGGCATTGAAACACAGGAATGCATGTGTAGAAAAAATTATTTAACTGACTTATTGCATGAAAAATCTACTGAATCATATTGAATGTCAAAATAATATTTTTTTATCTATGTATGTTCAAAGTAATGCAGGTTTCAGAGTAGCAGCTGTGTTAGTCTGTATCCGCAAAAAGAACAGGAGTACTTGTGACACCTTAGAGACTAACAAATTTATTTGAGCATAAGCTTTCGTGGGCTACAGCCCACTTCATCGGATGCATAGAATGGAACATATAGTGAGGAGATATATATACCTTTTCATGTTCTCTGTATGTATATATATCTCCTCACCCACGAAAGCTTATGCTCAAATAAATTTGTTAGTCTCTAAGGTGCCACAAGTACTCCTCTTCTTTTTGCAAAGTAATGCAGCTTCTTTAATGCAAGGAAAATGTCCTGAATACTTTGTTATCTTGTATTTAAAACTGAGATAAGGGCCGTAGTCACTAAAGTGAAAAGTCAAAATGTGTTTTTTCTTGCAAAAAGAATATCGTACATTATTGTAATTAATTTACCATGTTCAATTTACCATGGTAATTTTCTTAAAGCCTGCATTTCATTTATTTTTTTTTACTCTCGGATGAGATTGTATAGTCTTTTACCTTATTTTAGATCAAGGAAAAAATTTGTCTGAAGTCTCTTCCTCTCTCCTTTCCAAAGTCCTGTTCTGTTTTCTGATAAATTAGGAGATAGTTCTTCCCCAGTTTAGTCCCTTATCCTGACAGATATATAAATGTTATATATGGAATGTTCTGGATGTGTGCAGAATACTAAAATTCTACATAGCCTACTGAAAGGCCTAGTACTGTGAAACTGGGTGCTCTGTGTGAGAGTTAACACAGGAAAATTACTTCTAAAACTACCATCTCTACATGAATCAAGCAATTTATTACAAAAGTCTAATCTCAAAAGGTATTCTTTTCCCCCTGGTAGGGTAACTACATTTTTTTTCAAAGACTAAAAATAGGATCCCTGTCCCAGAGGGGTATTACAGATAAGTATTTTGTCAGGAAAGTGTGTAACGGAGGATTTTGGCAGATATAGTATCTGTAGGGAATCAAAAGGGGAGAAAAGATCCCCTTTCCTCCCTCCCATAGCTTTTCAGCATAAAAGTTGGAACATATTACAATAAAGTATGGGCATCTATTTACCCTTCATTGTTTTCTCCAAGACCCAGCCCTGTGACTCTATTTTCTATTCCTGTATCTGCAGGCCTGCAGTTATTTTATAGAAATCTCCCATGCCCCAAGATTCCCATATCTCGTAGTCTTCTCATTTTATTTTTATATACTCCCCCTCTCCTGTTTTCTGTTTTTTTTATTTTCTATACCTTTGTTTTTCCTCACTTCATCCTCTGTCTCACCTTCATTCAGTCCATTCACCCTTTCTTCCTCCCTCTTTACCTCTCACCCTTCCATATCTCCCTCACTTTCTCTGCCACACTTATTCACCCTCTCATTTATTCTGTCTTCCCTCCCATATGCTAAAATAACTCCCTTGTGTCTCCCCCGCCTTTTCACAATCCAGTGCTCCCTACTGATGCCAGGAAAGTGAAGAGCAGCGTTGAGGCTGGGTCAGTAGCCATTTTTGTATTAGGGTGTTGTTGAGCTTTCTGTAAGTTCTGATTCTTCTTTGAGTGCTTGTTCATGTCCATTCCATATTAGGTGTGTGTGCTCGCCACATGCACCGGTGCTGGAAGTTTTCGCCTCAGCAGTATCTGTAGTGGACCGGCTCTGGCGCCCTCTGGAGTGGCACCCACATGGGGCGGTATAAGGGGCGCCGCCGGCTCCCCCCACCGTCAGTTCCTTCTTGCCGCCAGTGACAGTGCTGGAATGTCTGATGCTTTGGCTAGCATTGATTCCTTCTCTGTTCTTGCGAACTTTGAAATCCTGTAAAATAGTTATACATAGTTAGTAGTTTTCTTAGTTACCCTTAGTAGTAGTTCTCAAACTCTCCATTAGTCCCGAATGGGACCTGGTCAGGGCATGCCCCGGTCCCCAGGCTTTAAGCCCTGTGATCGCTGCAAATGGCCTATGCCCGTCAGCGGTCCCCATACCAGCTGCTTAAGGTGCTTAGGCGAAGGGCACATAAGTGACAAGTGCCGTATCTGCAAGCCCTTCAAACCTAGGACAAAGAAGGAGCGCAATATCCGTCTAAGAGCATTCCTAATGGAGTCATCACTCACTTCGGCGCCGGAGCAGTGGTCCAACTCTGCACCGAGCACTGTGGCCTCTGTGTGCAGTGCTCCCCCAGCGTCGTTCACGAGCCGGCACCGGTCTCCCTCCATGGCTCCAGTCAAGAAGCCGAAAAAGACTGTGGGGGAAATTCTCCTACCTCCCGCAAGGGAAAGGAGAGAACAGGGGGTGAGCCAAGGCCCATGTCAGGCAGCTCAACATCCCCCTCAGGAAGTCGGTTCCCAGCTCAAGTCGAGCAGTGCAGCCCATCCCATGCCTTGCCTGTGACTCCAGATAGCGGTGCAGGCCCTGGCCAGCTTCAGGTGCCGTCGACACCCGAAGCTCTTCAAGCAGCTCAGGAGATCCCAACGCTCCTGGTGCCACCCTCACTGGCTCCTGCAGAACCCTGGTCTTGGGGAAAACCCGTGTTGGGACCTATGCGTGTGTCCCCATCTCAGAGGTACCATTCCCCATCGAGAGGGACGTCCTGCCAGTGTTCGCTCACCTGCAGCCGTCACGCCTCAGGATGGGAGAGGCGGGCTCAGCGGAGCCCTCTTCAGTCCCCTCACCAGGGGCACTGATTGAGGGACTTGAGGTGTACCTCGCCGCTAGATTGGTGCAGACCCTCTGAGGCACGTGCTACCTGGCAAGAACTCCGGGACCGGCCCCGACCATCTTCAAGGGCCCAGGACCAATCCCGGGACCGATTGGGCACCAGAGACTGCCAATCGCTGGGCCATCATCCAAAAGGAAGGTCACCCTACTCAGGACAAGAGCCACTGCATAGCCTGATCCTGGTCTCCCGGGACCGATCGCTCTGCTGGTGGCTCGGAGCGAGGTTCCTTGACTGCGGGACAAGCCCTGGTACCAACGGTGCCGACAACATTATCAGTACCAAAACCTGTCCCATGGCCCCAAGAGCAGTGGCTGGTGCCATGGATACCGTGGAACCCTTGGGGGCTCTCCCAGGCTGCCCAATTGGTGTTGGGAGCCTCAGAGAGGCCAGCGGCCTTGGTATCCCATCCCCCTTAGGAGACTTCAGGGGGTAAGACCCCACAGGTCCAGGAGGACCAGGGGAACAAGCTGCTGGACCATAAATGGACATGGAGGTTCCCGTGGCACCAACATCGTCCTTGTCATAGCCAGACGAGGCTATCACGGGGCCCAGTCACCCAGTTCCTCAGGATGACACCAAGGCGCACTTGGAACTTTTGAAGAGGGTCGCTTCTAACCTCCGGCATCAGGCAGAGCAGTTGGAAGAACCCTCGGTCTCTCTGTTTGACATCCTCTGTTCCTTGGCTCCTGCCAGGGTGGCTCTACCCTTTCATAAAGGGATTTCTAAGATCACTAATGCCCTGTGGCAGACCCCCTCTTCCCTGGCCCCATCTCTAAAAGGGCCGAACATAAGTACTTCATGCCAGCCAAAGGGCATGAGTACTTATACTCCCACGCAGCCCCCAATTTCCTTGTGGTCGAGGCAGTTAATCACCAGGAGAGGCAGGAACAACCCGGGGCCACCTCCAAAAATAAAGACTCAAGGAGTCTGGATCTTTTCTGATGTAAGGTTTATTCATCTTCCAGCCTTCAGCTGAGAGTGGCCAACCACCAAGCCTTCCTTCACCAATATGACTTCAATATGTGGCAAGCCATGGCCAAGTTCGAAGGGTTGCTCCCCGAGGCTTCCAAGAAGGAATTCCGAGCGATCCTCGATGAGGACAGGACCGCGGCCAGGGCGGCTTTCCAGGCGGCGTCAGATGCTGCGGACGCTGCTGCCCGCACCATGGCTTCCGCTATCTCGATGCAGCGAGTCTCCTAGCTGCTCCTCTCTGGGTTGTCCACTGAAGCTCAGCAGTCAATACAGGACCTACCCTTCGACATCAGGGCCCTATTGACGGAGCAAACAGACAGCAAATTGCATGGCCTCAAGGACTACCTCACCACCCTAAATGAAGCCTGGGCCTTTACATCCCAACCCCGGCGCGTAAGCAGTTCAAACCGCAGCAGCTGCAGGGCCAGGGGAGTCAGCCTCGGCAGGACTAGCCCTATAAACAAGCCAAGGGCTACAAGCGCTGTCTGAGCCACCTGCCTCCACCCTCTGCCCAGTCAGGCTTGACCTGTAATAAGCAGGGGGCCAAATGGTCGTTTTGAGGGTGCGCCCGAGGGCGACCTACCAGACTATTCCAGAAGGATCCATCCTTCCCTGTATTCTCCAACCGCCTCTCCCTCTTCCTCCCTGCCTGGACGGCTATAACCTCGGACTGATGGGTTCTCAGCACAGTGGAACAGGGTTGTACCCTCCAGTTCCTTTTTACCCCGCCCCCCATTCCCACCCACTTTCCCCATCCCTCTTCAGGGACCCCTCTCACAGGAGTCTCCTTGCACAGGAGGTAAAGGGGTTACTACAGCTGGTTGCGGTGGAAGAAGTTCCTCTCGAGTACAGGAACAGGAGGTTCTATTCCCAGTACTTCTTAATCCCAAAAGCCAAGGGCGGTCTATGGCCTATCCTGGACCTGTGAGACCTCAACAAGTACCTAAAGAAGTTAAAATTCCGAATGGTTTCCCTGGCTTCTATTATTACCTTCCTGGATTCGGGAGACTGGTATGCCACCCTCGATTAGAAGGACACATACTTCCACATAGTGATCTTTCAAGGACACAGACGCTTCCTCCGGTTTACGGTGGGGCCCCACCACTACCAGTTTGCAGTCCTCCCGTTCGGCCTGGCGAGAGTTTTTACCAAGTGCATGTCAGTGGTAGCGGCTTACCTCAGCCTTCAGGGTATCCGGATCTACCCATACCTTGACTATTGGTCGTCAAGGGCAGCTCCAGGTCTCAAGTCCAAAGGGATGTTGCTGTGCTTCAGGCCATGTGCCACTCTCTGGGCCTACTGGTAAATGACAAAAAGTCGAAGTTAGTGCCGGTGCAGAGGATAGAGTTCACCAGAGCGGTCCTCGACTCGACCTGCGCCAGGGCATTCCTGCCGCTGGAAAGGTTCTACATGTTGACGAACCTCATCACAGAAGGCTCCGCATTCCCTCTGACTACAGCCGGGGTCTGTCTGCGCCTCCTGGGTCCCATGGCAGCATGCACATACATTGTCTGCCATGCCAGACTCCGAATGCGGCCCCTGCAACAATGGCTGGGGAAGGTCTATTCCCAGTCCAGAGACGACCTGGAAAAGATTGTTGTCATTCCCCAGGCGATACTTACCTCACTGCGATGATGGACCAACCGCAGGACAGTCCTGGAGGGAGTTCTGTTCAACAACCCCCCCCGTCACTCCATCAAGTTGGTGTTGGATGCCTCAGACCTCGGTGGGGGTGCACATCTCGGCGACCTCCAGACACGGGATGTGGTCCCCAGAGGAGGAGAAGTTGCACATAAAGGTCAAAGAGCTCCGAGCAGTCCGGCTGACGTGCAAAGTCTTCCTGCCCCACTTGTTGAGCAAGGTGGTACGAGTCCTGACAGACAATACAGCCTCGATGTTCTACATCAACAGGCAAGGGGGAGCGCGCTCGTCGACTCTCTGTCAAGAAGCACTCCATCTATGGGACTTCTGCATCAGCCACGAAATCCACCTGGAAGCTTGTCACCTTCCCAGTGTCGAGAATACGCTGGTGGAGCAGCTCAGCAAGGACTTCTCCTCTCACCATGAGTGGTCGCTCCATCCAGAGAGAGCCTGCATGATCTTCCAAAGGTGGGGAACTCCCCAAGTGGACTTGTTCGCTACCAGACAGAACAGGAAATGCCACCGGTTTTGCTCTCTGCAAGGTCTGAGCAAGGGCTCCCTCTCAGAAGCCTTCCTCCTATCGTGGTCAGGGAGTCTAATGTAAGCATTCCCTCCAATTCCACTCATCAGCAGGGTCCTAGCAAAGATCAAGAGAGACAAAGCACAGGTGGTTGTGATCGCCCCGGCGTAGCCTCGCCAATATTGGTTCGGCACACTTATGAGCTTGTCCGCAGCCCCTCCCTGGCCCCTGTGCA
Source organism: Emys orbicularis (assembly GCF_028017835.1). NCBI lineage: Eukaryota > Metazoa > Chordata > Testudines > Emydidae > Emys > Emys orbicularis. Next base: position 34,561,280 of record NC_088685.1, read on the forward strand.
ACCGCCCGGACCTCCTGTCACAGGACCACAGCCAGCTCCTACACCCCAACCTCAAGTCACTCCACCTCTCGGCGTGGATGCTGTGTGGCTGAACCCAGAGGAATGGACCTGTTCGGAAGGAGTCCAACAGGTCCTCCTGGGGAAGTAGGAAGCCCTCAACCAGACTGACTTACCTGGCCAAGTGGACGAGGTTTTCCTGCTGGGTGTCTAAGCGTGGCATCTCTCCCTCGCATTCTTCCATACAGGCTGTCCTGGACTACCTGCTCCATTTGCGGATCCAGGGCCTGGCACACTCTTCCATTAGAGTGCACCTAGCGGCCATCTCCGCTTTTAACCTGCTGATCCAAGGACAGACGGTGTTTTCCCACGACATGACAGTCAGATTCTTGATAGGGCTCAAGAGACTCTTCCCCCAGATACGGACTCCTATCCCACAGTGGGATCTTAATTTGGTCCTCTTCAGGCTCGTGGGCCGACCCTTTGAGTCGCTGGGTTCCTGATCTCTTTCCCACCTATCATGGAAGGTCGCATTTCTGGTGGCGGTGATGTCGGCAAGACAGGTCTCTGAAATTGAAGCCTTGACCTCAGAACCTCCGTACATGGTCTTCTACAAAGATAAGGTTCAGTTGCGGCCCCACCCAGCCTTCCTGCCAAAGTTGGTCTCCAACTTCCATGTGAACCAGGACATCTTCCTTCCAGTGTTCTGTCCCAAATCGCACAAGACCAGTGAGGAGATGCGTCTTCATGCCCTGGACGTCTGGAGGGCCTTGGCTTTCTACTTAGAATGTACCAAGCGCATAGGATGAATTGTGCATAAGGACCTGTTATGACGGTTCCGCCGCCGCAAATTGTCAGAGCCCACTCAACGAGAGCGCAGGCGTCTTCAGCAGCCTTCCTGGCACGCATCCCTATTCAGGACACCTGTAGAGCCGCAATGTGGCCCCCTGTTCACACTTTACCGCTCATTATGCCATCACTCAGCAGGCCAGAGACAACGCTGGGTTCAGCAGAGCTGTGTAATTTACACATCTGTGAATTCCTACCCACCTCTAGGGGTACTGCTTGGGAGTCACCTAATATGGAATGGACATGAGCAAGCACTCGAAGAAGAAAAGACAGTTACCTTTTCTGTAACTGGTGTTCTTTGAGATGTGTTGCTCATGTCCATTCTGCAACCTGCCATCCTTCCCCACTGTCAGAGTTTCCGGCAAGAAGGAACTGAGGGTGGGGGGAGTTGGCAGCGCCCCTTATACTGTGCCATGTGGGCGCCGCTCCAGAGGGCACCAGAACCGGTACCCTACGGATACTGCTGAGGGAAAAACTTCCAGCACCAGTGCATGTGGCGAGCATCTCCCCCCCCCCCCCCCTCAGAGGGAAGGGTAGGATTTCAGCTAGTAATAGGGTTGGTGGGAGGTCATCCTTATAGTGTATGTGCAGTTAGCTGGCTTGCTTTCACTTCCCTTGTCTCAACTGGCTAGTCCGGAAGGATGCAAAAATCAGAGACACATGATCACCCTGTCCTCAAGGGCTGTACGGAGGGGACACTTCCTGGGAGGAGAGCATTTTGTGCTGGTAGAGATGTTCCAGGCATACCCACAAACCAGACAGTAAAATAGTAGTACATGATGTTTTTTACTAGTGCCACTGATTAAACCTAAAACAGAGCCAGATCCACAACATGCTCAGTAATAATAATAATAAAAAGTTTTAATATCTCAAAATCTGTATTGACACTTTTTATAATTACCAACCAAAACCCCTGGGTATGTGCTGAAATATATTTCCCTGATTTTCCACATACATTTTAAGATTCCAGAAGAGACCATTAGATTATTTAGTATGGCCTCCTATATAACAAAGACCAGAGAATTTCACGCAGTTACCCCTGTATTGAGCCTGATAACATGTCTTTGACTAGAGCATATCTTTCAGAAAGGCATTCAGTCTTGGTTTGAAGACATCAAGAGATAAAGGATCCACGACTTTCCTTCATAGTTTCTAGTAATGATTAATAACCTTTGCAAATGTGTGCCTTATTTCTAATCTGAGTTTGCCTGGCTTCAGGTTCCAGCCATTAGTTCTTCCAGGCTTCCCCTTGAATAGTCTTACAGCTTTATAGGTTCGGAGCCATGAAGTAGTTTATGGAAATTATACTCCTAGTGATCTCACACTAGCCTCTGTGCATACTCAAAAATGCTTTTATAGCCATTACCTATAAAATCGAGTGGCCATGTACATTGGCCAAACCGGACAGTCTCTACGTAAAAGAATAAATGGACACAAATCAGACATCAAGAATTATAACATTCAAAAACCAGTTGGAGAACACGTCAATCTCCCTGCCCATTCGATTACAGACCTAAAAGTCGCAATATTACAACAAAAAAACTTCAGAAACAGACTCCAACGAGAGACTGCTGAATTGGAATTAATTTGCAAATTGGACACCATTAAATTAGGCTTGAATAAAGACTGGGAGTGGATGGGCCATTACACAAAGTAAAACTATTTCCCCATGCTTCCCCCCCACACACACAATTCCTCACATCTTCTTGTCAATTGCTGGAAATGGACCATTTTCATTACCACTACAAACAGTTCTTTTTCTCTCCTGCTGATAATAGCTCACCTTAACTGATCACTCTCCTTATAGTGTGTATGGTAACACCCATTGTTTCATATTCTCTGTGTGCATATATATATATCTTCCTACTGTATTTTCCACTGCATGCATCCGATGAAGTGGGCTGTAGCCAACGGAAGCTTATGCTCAAATAAATTTTAGTCTCTCTAAGGTGCCACAAGTACTCCTGTTCCTTAATCATATTTATTCAGCTCTCACCTGGGATGTACTGTCATAGTACTCATTCTATCTGGATTAAATACCAAAGATTCCAAATCACTCTCCAAAGATGCAAAAATAACATACTGTGCATTTATTTATATTCGTTGTTCTAATTTATGAGGGTTGGTGACAAACTGGAGATTTTTCTGCCCCACTCCCTTCTCTTTTTGGGACCCAGTTCTTTCGGGATTGGATTATAAGAAAAGAGGTTTCCGCTATTGAGTAGATCAATTTAGGAGAAAATAAAAGGGGGAAGCCAATTCATTCTGCAAATAATTGTGGCTCATGAACTGACTCTGCATGTCACAATTGTGAAGCAGAGGAAACCCCTCAGTCCCAAATCCTTGTCCTGAAATAGAGATCTCAAATTAACAGGAAATATTTCGTATCAATTCCCATAATTCTTAACCCTAAATATCTGTAAAGAACTTAAAAAACAAAAACAAACAAACAAAAAAAAGAGTAAAATGTCCTTTTTCATATGTAGGTAAATAAGGTATCTCATCCTACAGTTCTCATCTATTTATTCTGTCCTGTCTAAATTAGCTTCATATCCTGCAACACATTCCACTTATATCTCTCACTTTGTGTTGTCACTGATACTTAGATGGATGCTTTATAAACTTTATTTTTTTGTCCCTTCTCTTTATCCTTCTTACCCTCTCTGTAGTGCCCTTTCCTCACTGTTATTTATCAGAGTAGAATCCAGATTAATGATCAGCTATGTCACCCCTGCCCTGCAACGTTGGGTGCTTTAATTGCTTGCTGAAGTAGCTCCCACCTGGACCACTCATAAACAGCCTGCCAGAATGCAAGCCACACCCTTGGTGTCTGTGTGTAGTTGCAGCCTGCCAGCCACACTTGGGTTACACTCTGGCTCTCACCAGTTGTGGTTATACTGCAGGATGACTTCAACACACACCCATTCCCAGATTTCCCTCCAGAAATGTATGTCCTGTACTGCCCAGCCCTCTCCCGAACACTACAAATTATAATGACCGTTATTCCTTTAAGAAAATAAGTGGAATTACCCAGATGCTTCAATTTAAATATGCTGGATTAGATAACACAATAAAATGAGTTTATTAACTACAAAGAGCTATATTTAAAGTAAGTACAAGTAATGAGGCATAAAAGTCAGAAATTATTACAAGAAAATTAAAGATAAGACATTTATTAATACCTAACTTAACAAACTACATCAGATTCAAGCAAAATTTCTCTCTGCATGCTTTCAGCAGTCTTACTCACCAAACCCTGTAGGTCAGGACCCCTTCTCTGAGAGTCCAACAAATGCTGCCTTTGTTGCTTCAGGTACAGTTAATGTGATGGGCAGGGAGATAGAAAGTGGTGGCTCGGTGTGTGTGTTCCTCCTTTTTATAGTTTCAGTCCCCCTCTTTAAAAACATTTCTAGCTGGGCACTATGAGACAATGAGTCAATGTGGAAGGATGTTCCCTGCTGCTTTTTTTCTCACCTGTTTGAGCTTTCTTCGTTTCCCTCCCTGCTTGATGACTGTGTTTACTGCTTACATGCAAATTAAGCAGAGCACACATTCCTTTGTTTAGGACAAACCTGTTTGCCAACCTCAGTTTGTGCAGGGCTGTGGAGTTTGGAACATGTGTGAGCAACAGTGTACAGTGGAATCTTATAACATGACATACAGTGTTGCCACACATATTTTATCAGGGCAGTACTGACCAGCAAATTTCGAGTTTTCAAATACCTCACAAGTCATACTTTGTACTAAGATTATTACAATAGTATGTAGGGTATGAATACAGGAGTGTATTCTGTCACACTCACCAATACCAGATTATCCCTTATTCCATACAATTTCTCTCTGGTGCTACATAGTATGGTACAATCCATCCACTCACCAGTGCCTCTTGAAGCAGGAAAATCCTGGTCTGATTAGTAGTTCTGGACTGCTGGAGGCAGTTAGGGTTTGGGTAGAATCCTTCCTGAGCCTTCTTTTGACCTTTGTGTTACCTCTTATCTCTGTATGTTGGTCTCATGTCTCCACAACTACACCTCTACCTCAATATAACGCTGTCCTTGGGAGCCAAAAAATCTTACCGCGTTATAGGTGAAACCGCGTTATATCGAACTTGCTTTGATCCGCCGGAGTGTGCAGCCCCCCCCCCCCCCCCCCGGAGCACTGCTTTACCGTGTTATATCAGAATTCGTGTTATATCGGGTCGCGTTATATTGGGGTAGAGGTGTATTCAGGTGTGACTAAAATTCTAGTAAATTTGTTCCTGATCAATCAGTTGTTCTTTAGAGTAACACATGACTTTTCATCTTTGGGTAGAGAGTTTGTCACCACCACAGTTCTCCTTTACCCAGCCAAGGAATTGGGATTTGACCTTGAAATTGCCATTTGGTAGTCCATGGCTTCCAAGGTAACCTCTATTGTTTAAAAGAACCTTACGGTTTGAAAAGCAAAGTCAAGATTACTAAAAAGAAATATTGTTTCAAGTAAATGATAAATTAGAAATATAAAATCCTTGTATGAGTCCAAGATGATTTCTGGATAAAATGAATTTTATTATGAAATATTTACAGTTTTTTTTAAGGCACCAAGTACTTTTTACACAGTTTTACTTATTTTATTTAGGCAAACATAAACGGTCGTGTCTTGGCTCAATGTAACATCGATGAACTGAAGCGAGAGATGAACATGAATTTTGGTGACTGGCACCTGTTCAGAAGCACAGTAAGATAACATTTTGAGCTTTTCTTAAGTTTACCTTATCAAGAGAGAGCTGATTGTTGTTTTACATTTGATCTAGAACTCCTCATTTATTTTGCTTTTTCCTTGGTACTATAAGTCACTTCTCATGGTAAATGTGCAAGCACGTATCATTACGTTGGCTGCATCTTAAAACTCAAACTATTAAAGTATTGGTAGTATTGGACGTACACAAGCCATACAGTGAGGGGCAGCTGTATCTCTGATATTGTTAAGCCATACATGTATACTAAAAGATCTGTTCTTCCCTCAGCTTGAGGGTAAATAACATAGTTAATGGGAGCTAGGCACAGGCATCAGACTGTTAAATTCTCCACAAAGATGTTTGAGTGCTGTTGATTCTCTACTCCTATACTGCAGAATATGTTTGTGCTGCTAATTCACAGACTTGTAAATATTGATGGTTACCTAGACAGTGTTTTATTGTGATACTGACATTTATTAAAACTGTTAACTGTGGTATTTGTTTTTCACTCTTAAACTTGTAATTAGTATTTTGTTTTACAGGAATTGTATACTTGAAAATTGATAGTCTTTGGCATGTTAATGCTTTAAAAAGGCTGTGTACAGTAACTAAATATTAAGAATGATTTTCATTGCAGACAATGAGGACAGTTCCATAAAGACTCTCCCAAGTAGTCTTTTTTGGTGAATCATTCTGAAACACACATACAATTTTACAATTTAAAAAAACAAGTTACATTTTCCTGTTTCCTTTTGTTTGGAATATAATTGTTACAATTTAAGAAAGATTACTTGCTCGAACGGTTTTATCTTGCTTTGCTGTGTAATGACATTTGTACTGTTTTTACGTTAAGGTACTCGAAATGAGAAATACAGAAAATCAGGTTGTTCATGAAGATTCTCGTGCAGTGAGTGAACATGTTACCAATGTGATTCCTCACAATGAGCTTGCACATCATCCTGTGCATAATAGTGAATTGCCTCACACTGAGCTTACAGGAATTTCTGCTCAGGTTCCCTACGCTCTCAACTTCAGCTTTGAAGAACTGAACACAATTGGTCTCGATGAAGCTCCTCCACATCACAGTAATTTGAGCTGGCAGGTATTTACTAAAGAGATGTATTTTGTTTACCTAATATGTGGGAAATTATTCTTTGTTAGATGACAGGGCAGGCCTGCAAGTTCACTCTGTCTATCCAGATACCCTCTCAACTCCCTGTCTTGCCCCAAGACCATAGTTTGGAGAGAGAGTAGGGAACAACCCCAAATAAACGATTTCCACTGCCTCATCCTCATTTTCTCTCACTCCCCAATAGCTGTTCCTCCTCCCTGGTAATTCCCCTCCAGGGGGAGAGTATGACTAAAGTACTTAGTTCACCTTGCATAAGGCATGGTAAATACTAGATATTTCATCAGATAAATTCTATTAATCATACTGTTCAATCCTCACAAATGGTAAATATTTTAATAACTTGCTACCAGCATGCACCACTCAAAGGTTGAGAAATATATTTATGACTTTTTAATTTTATTTTATTAATTCTATCATGCACAGTACTGATGGATGTCAGAGCCTGGGTCCTGTGTTGGCAAGTGATCCAGCGTTAAACTCTGGATTTGGGACCCTCCTCTCATTCTCCCACAAGTTTTGTGCATATAATTTTTGGCTTATAATTTCCAAAATCACACTAAGTATGAACAGTTTTAGATATATGGGGCCTTTACAGGGATTAAACAGTTGATAAATGAATAAATGTTTTTAAGGCAGTGATCAAGATTTTAAAAAGTAACTAGTGATTTTCAGTGCCTCAAATTCTGGACACCCAACAAATTGAGGCCTGATTTTCAGAGGGTCAATGCTCAGCACTTCTTGAAAATCAGGTATTTCAAGTTGAGCACCCAGAAACTGAGGCACCCAAAATCACTAATTACAACTCTTGGCCAATCTTTTTAATCATCATAGTTATAACTGAAATGTACACAAAATGATTTAGGACATAGATGAGTGTTTCTTATGAACACTTCAGGTAGAATCCAGTCTCAATATGTCCTTTTCAACACCAATATGGTGTAGCTCACTGTCTTTTATTTATAGTTTTTCATTATATGTCAAGAGCCCAGGAATAATAGAAACAAAGATTTTGAAAGACAAACATTAAAAAAAAAAATCAAAACTTTAGAACCACAATAGAGAGAGAAACATTAATTCAGAAAAGTGAGAAGTTAGTCAGTTTGACTGTCTACTTTTGGGAAGCATTGGAATCCACCATTCAGAGGATATATAACAAGTTTGCATCAATAAATAAACAAAAACTGGCTCATCTAAAGGGGAAAAGGCACCTTTTGGAGATGGATAGCCAAATTAAATACTCCTTTGTGAATTAATTTAGCTCTATTTAATAAGGAATAGGCATACATAACTGACCATATCCATCTTTGAGACTGCAGTGTTTCATTATGGGCACTGAATTGCAGCTTGTTGTCTTTCATTGAATATACAAGATGCTTATTTTTAGCCATTGTTTTATTCAGCATTAATCGTGTTTGGCAACTTCACAAAATCCTAGTACATAGAAAAGAATCTTGTGAAGAGCTGTTAGTAATATTTAATAAATCACAAGACCTTAGTAGTAGTACAGAGGGGGTAACAAAACTACAGTCCACAGGTAAGATCCTTCCTATGGCTTCTTGCACATGATTGCTTGCTAAAGAACAGTTTTTGAGGAAAAAAGGAAAGAATCAGAAAAAAAAATGCATGTAGGACCAAGAGCAAGGTGGAAGAGAGAGAATAAGTGAAAGAGAAGGAGCAAAGAGAGAAGAGGTGAGGAACAGAGTTCATTTTCTTAATCTGAGAGTCTGATTTTTCTGAAACCAGCTAAATACAATGAAAGTTTCAGTAGTATATATTCAACACTAATGCTTTTAATTATTTTCAAAATTCTCCCTCACAAATGTTTGTTGGCAATGAATTGTCCTTAAAATTTAAATGAAAAAAATTATATATACATATGTAAATACCTAAACTCAATACACCAAATGAATTTAATAATTATAAAGTCTCTTCAAAAAGGATAAACTTTAAATGTTTTCATAAAATACAGATTTGTATGTAATTTCTTTTTGCAATGGAACAGAAATGACAGTGTTTTGTGGAGTTGATGAATGAGTGTGAATACAAATATGACTATTAAGCATTTATCCAGATCTTTTAAATGGTTATTTAAGAATTTAACTGCCATGATGCATTACAGACAGAAGTTTTTCATTCATACATATATGCTGTTGCTTCTGGTTATATTAAAATAACAAGGATAATAATAAATGGTTTTGTTTTATTGTTTTTTTGTTTTTTTCCAGTCACAAACTCGCAGAACCCCAAGTCTTTCAAGTCTCAATTCTCAAGATTCTAGTGTAGAAATCTCAAAGCTTACTGATAAGGTGCAGGCAGAATACAGAGATGCATATAGAGAATATATTGCTCAAATGTCACAGCTAGAAGGAGGTGCAAGTTCTACCACTGTAAGTGGCAGATCTTCCCCACATAGCACATCAGCTTTCTATATGGGGCAGAGCACATCAGGGGGCTCCCTCCATTCCAGTATAGAACAAGAAAAAGGAAAGGATGGTGAACAGAAACAAGATGATGGACGAAAGTCCTTTCTGATGAAGAGGGGTGATGTTGTAGATTACAGTACTTCAGGTGTTTCCACTAATGATGCATCTCCTTTGGACCCTATCACTGAAGAAGATGAAAAATCTGATCAGTCTGGTTCCAAGCTTCTTCCAGGAAAGAAATCTTCAGAAAGAACAAGCATTTTCCAGGCAGCAGATTTAAAACTAAAAGGAGTTACTTTGCGCTATCAGAAACTGCCAAGTGATGAAGATGAGTCTGGAACAGAAGAATCAGATAACACTCCACTTCTCAAGGAAGGAAAGGACAAGAAAATTGATGGGAAAGTGGACAAGCAAACAAAATCCCCAGAACATGGATCTGAGCCTATTAGAACCTTCATCAAAGCAAAGGAGTACTTGACAGACGCCCTTTTAGACAAAAAGGATTCCTCTGACTCTGGTGTGAGGTCCAGTGAAAGTTCTCCAAACCACTCCCTCCACAATGATGGAGCAGATGATTCACAGCTTGAAAAAGCAAATCTCATTGAGCTTGAAGATGACAGCCACAGTGGAAAGAGAGGAATTCCACACAGTCTGAGTGGCCTTCAAGATCCAGTTGTGGCACGCATGTCAATTTGCTCGGAAGACAAGAAAAGCCCTTCAGAGAGCAGCTTAATAGCAAGCAGTCCTGAAGAGAACTGGCTTGCTTGCCAGAAAGTCTATAATCTAAACAGAACACCTAGTACAGTCACCCTAAATAATAACAGTGCTCCAGCCAATCGAGCTAATCAAAATTTTGAAGAAATTGAAGATATCAGAGATTCTTCTCAAATCATCCTGCGCCCTGGCTCCAGCTCCAACTCAACTGCAGTTCAGAATGAGAACCTAAAAAGCGTGTCTCACAAGCGAAGCCAGCGTTCAAGTTATACCAGGCTTTCGAAAGATTCTTCAGAGCTCCATGGTGTTACAGCCTCAGACGCTACAGGTTTTGGAGAAGAGAGAGAGAGTATTCTGTGAAAGGAACAAACAAAATTAAAACAGAGCATGTCTGTATGTCATAATTTTCTTTTAATCCCTGGTTTGTCAGTTCATGATCATGCTAGACACTTTTTATCTCTTTCAGTAGCCTCCACTAACAAACCTGGATTTTTTTCCAGTCTTTTTTTTTTTTTTTTTTTTTTTGGAAAGAAAAAATAACCTACACAATAAAATATTTCATTACCCCTCCCCCTAATTTATACTGCTAGTAAATATAATGCTCTTTTCCACAAATGAAAGCAGTTCATGTCTTTCTGCATGGGAATCAAATTCCTTGCCAAAGAATTTTTGGGGAAAAGATGTTTTAGGATTAAGTAGGTCAGGAGTATTTCATATAAAAGTAAAACATAGACATTAAATGTCTGCTGCAATGCACAAACTCACATTTTGTTATCCCTTCTAAAAATTCCAATTAAATAGCTTACTTTTAGAAAAACATTGTACCATGTGTTGCCATCTGAATTTACAGAAGCCAGAAGACACAATATTAAAATCCCTCGGGCCCATGGTAACATGAAATTTCATACTTTTCATTAATTAGTTGATCTCCAAAAGTGTGTGCAACATATGAAATAGAATATGTTGGTTAAGTATTAAGATACATGATTGGCAAACTGTACATCTTTATCACCTAATTGCTTTTGTTTCTGGCAATTTTATTTGTGCATTGTGCTGATTTGTAGAGGACATTGTCTGGATATAGTGTTAGAATTAACAGATATTTAGTATGTAATGTTCTCTCGTTGATTTAGTGAGTGCTCTATTTATTGTTGGTATGTAATTTCACAAGCGTTGCACTAAATAGTTGTAACTCCTGTTACATCAGGACAGTGTTTGCAAGTATTGTCTGAATTTATGAAGTATTGTTCTGTATGCCCTTTCACTAATATATTGTTTTTCACCTGGTTATAGAAAGGAAAAAGTAATTAGTGTTTGCCATTTTAAAAGTAACATTTAAAAATCAGAAGTTCAGTGATAATATAGTGTACCAGCTTTCTTATGATAGAGATAGAGTATCAAATTGTTTGTGTTTCAGTCAGTTAAATAATATATCTGAATGTCATTGTAGCAAATACTTTGTACTTTATGTGAAATTTGCATGATTTTGGAAACTTGTTCAATCAAATGTACTCCAGTAGTATAGAGGGAATAATAAATAAATTGGCATATTGCTTTTGTGTCTGAGTTTCTGTTTATTATAGTGATTGTTTCCTTATTTGACAGAAAAATCAAATCAAATGTACTTGAGAGGATGTTGTGATTAAAGCAATTTATGAATTTAATAATGATTAATGCTTTACAAACAAAGTAATATTTTTCATTAATAGAATCCCCTAAATAAACATCAAGGTACAAGAAAACATATTTGATCCATGGAATAGGCAAACTTGGATCATTTTTTAGTAATTGGTACATGCGTGAGGGAGGTCAACCTCCCTCTGCTTGAAAATATTCCAAAGTCATAATCATGTTTTTCATAAGTCACTTTGCTTTAGCTAGAAGTTTTTTGTAATGTGTTCCAGTCTCACTGCATCTTCAATCAGATTCATCCAGCTGGACCATGTTGGACCATGTGGTAATGGTCTCTTTTATCCATATTGAGAGAATGCATTTCTGTGCCAGAGTCAACAGAAAGAGGAGGTTGGCAGTATCTGTTTCTTTAGTTTTCCATTCCCCACATGTCCCCAGCACTAACAATACTGAATACTTGGTATGTTAACACCATAGAATTCTCTGAAACTTGTACATAAGACTGTATCATTTGAATTGTATATTTCCCAAAATATTACCATATTGTTGGAATTTCTTGTGTACACTATTATTTTTATGATGTCTATTGTCAAGATTTTGAGAAATGCTCCATTTTCAACTAACTTTACAGAAAACACAGTTTCATAATCTTTGCTAAACGTTTTGAAATATTTTTTGGTTCAGGTCCCTTTCCTATATTTTACATATCTGTGCCTGTACATCACTGATTGCCCTGTGCAACAACGTAGAATCTCTGAATGTAAAAGCTTTTTTTGGAAAGACAGTTACAAAAAATGTAAATGAGAGAGAAGGAAGAGAGGAACATCCTCCTCCTTGAAGACAACTTGGCAGTATTACAGAAAGCTACTGTCTATCTCGCAAGCCTTGTTATCTCTGTAACTCGTCAAATAATCTAATTGGAGCAAATGTCAGATGGTCTTCACATAATTTTAAACCTTTAATACTCTAGAAGAAAGTCTCATCTGTCAGTCCTCATGGAAAGCTGGGTCTTTCTATTTTGAATGAAATATGAGATGCCATGTTAAAAAAAGAACAAGACTTTTGCACAATATTTTCTAGCTTTCATTGGCCAACACTACTAAAGGAAATTGTTTGATAATGGACAATTGAAACAGTAGGAGCTAAGTGGATAGCAAGGTGTGTTTCAATAGATAGCCATATGCAGTCCTTAGTTCTTAATCTTCCACTATGCTAAAAACTAGCTGAATCAGTTTAGTAACTGGATCAATTCAGAAATGCTTAAAGTTCAGAAATGTTAAGCCATCTCCCATCTTACATTGTTGAAGCTGTTCAAGTGAGCAAAGCGATCACTTCCTTTGGGGGGGGGAAAAGTGGAATAAATAAAAAATAGCCCAAGAGCTTAATGTAGGAAACAAAAATGTGAAATCTGTTGACTGTGTTGGCTTTTTAATGGTGACAATTGTGCATATGAATATGAAACTTTATCTAGTATTCCTGTGGAAATTAAAACAACATAAATCTTTACTCACAACTGGATTATCTGAACAGTACGTAAATCTCTGGGCCCAGTTTTCAGACGTATTGAGTACCTGCAACTCCAGTTGAAGTCCTAAGGAGCTGGAGGTGTTGTAAACATCAGGCCCTTCACTATTTGTAGGTCTGTTCCATTTCTTCATCCTTCTAAATGAGGCTTCACTAATGCAAATGAGAATCGCATAAGTTTTCCAAAATACAATTATACTCTCCCACACAGATTTGTTTAACTAAAATTATGTAATTTTAGTTAATCTTTTTTTTTAAATTCTGATTTACTGCATATTGCCATCAGAGATGCATTCTTATGTACTTCAAAATGCCACTCAGCTGCCAAGATGGACCATTGTATTTATTATTTTATAGTGTCCGAAAACATAATAGATGCTTAACAGAAAACAAAGAAAGGCATGATTCCCATGCTCTAAAGAGTTCATAATGTAAATATTAATTGGGACTCAGCAAGTTGGGATGGTCAGAAGAAAGGAGGGCATGGAGTGAAAGAGGATGTGGATTACAGCAATACGATAATACAGTTGCTAATTTCAGACATGTATACACCATAATGGTTCAGTTGTGGGTTCTTTATGTATATAACAAATGCAAGGAAGGCAAGATATAAGATATGACAAAATTTATGGTGAATGAATAGATAATGGGGTAATAGTGGTTATGTAGTCAAATAAATTGATTTGGAAACACACCTTCATTCCTAAGCAATATAACTATTATTGTAGGCTTACATAATTATTGTAATCCTGAGCTGGTTATATGTGGGTTCCCAATGTAGCTCCTGGAACTAGCAGAATATGAACATGTCATCTGCAAGAAGAACTTGCTTATAAATGTTGTGTGTTAATAAAACAACAAATATTCCTGGTTCTCCTTGGAATCATACCTATAAGATGCTGTTGTGTGCAAAATGCCTGTAGCTCAAAAGAATGCAATTTTTTAAATCAAAGTATCTTATTGATTTTTACAGGTTGATCTTAAATAAAACAGAAAGGGGAGAACTGCCTCCATAGGGGGAAAGAGGAAAAAGGAGAAGGAAAGGGAAGGAAGGAGAGAGTGAGTTTTCAAAGATACAGGAGAGTAATAAAAGCAAAGTCCGCCTAGGACATAATGGGTGTATATAGTTGCTGTTGTACATAATCTGTCACACGTATGAAAATGTTGCAAAAATCTAAAAATAAAACAATTTCATATTCCTGAAACTTTTTATTTTTGTATGATTTCATTTCCAGGGCTACTAGCTAGCTCAGATGATTGAACAATCATGGATACAGGAGGCCATAAATATTCTCCAGTGTTAAAATGTGAGCTCTGTGACTTTGGAAATCAGCATTGGTGGGAACCCAAGAGTTCCATGAAGAATGGGGCAATGCTCAAAATGAATTTAAAAAAAAAAAAGTAAATGAAAACTATGAGAGCAAGATTATTGCTGGTATACAGGTCTTTTTATAACATCATTATTATGTGGGTAATTTCTATAGCATATGTGGTCCCTTAGACTGGCATCTCCAGAAGGCATCCAAGCCCCTATGGGTGTGTCTACAATGCAATTACAAACCCATGGTTGACCCATGTCAGCTGACTCAAGCACCTGGGGCTTGTGTTAAGGGATTATTTAACTATGGTGTAGACGCTCTGGCAGGAGCCAAGCTCTGAGACGCTCCCCGCTCACAGGGTCCCGTAGCTCAGGCTCCAGCTCAAGCCTGAATGTCTACACCACAATTAAACAGCCCCTTAACACAAGCCTCAGGTCCCTAAATCAGCTGACATGGGCCAACCATGGGTTTGTAATTGCAGTGTAGACATACCCATATTCTTAGTTTACATATTTATCCAATATAGACAAAGTGTGATTTATTTATTTTTGTTTTGTTTTGTCAGCTCAATTATTGAAGACCTGAAGAGGCTTTTTTTAAAATACTCTTGCTTACGTTTGACCATTTTTGTCATCAGTCAGTTTTGGGATTAAGCTCTGTAGCAGAGGTTCTTATTAAGGGTTCTAGATGTTACTGTGGTATTTCTAAGGAAAATAATATATGGTTATTTGGAGTTGCTTGCATAAAATCACAACCTTAATACACATTTAAATGTTCCGGGGTGTCTGAGGTTGATATTTGTTGTACAAATATACTGAATGGTAAGTGTGATACAGGAGATTTTTACCTGCTTTGATCCTGTATAAAGATTGCAGCACGCTGGTCAGAGACAGGCATAGAGATACTGACAAGCAGAGAGAGGGAGGATGAGAGATATCGTGAACAATTCACCCCTCCCAATTAGCATAACAAAGGTAGTGACAGTATCATAATGCTTAACTTTGCATAAAACGGTAGTTAGTTTTAGATTTGACATTTTAGATAAGGTATAATTAATGATAGTTTATAGCTAAACATGCAAAATGGCAGCCACACTGTTTTTGTATTAGAAACATCAAAAATGGAGGACACAGACTAAATTGACCAATAGCAGATAAGAAACGGGTGAAATAAAGTTCAAACAGGGATGACTCAACTCAACTCAAAATACCTGAAGGGAGAGGTTAGGAGGGGGATCAGCTCAAAAGATAGGCAGAGCTGATTGGTTGAATTGTTGCCACCCATGCAAGGTTGCTAATTACTGAACTTGAGAAAGCAACCAATCAGAGAAGGCCAGAAACTGAATAAAAGGAAACAGCCAGCAGGCTGTGTGTGTGGGCGCAAAAGCAGGAAGAAGGAGAGCAGAAGATCGAGAATAGCAGGAGAAGACAACAGAGCACAAATAGGAGAAGACAGCAGCTATTAATTGAGCGGAGACCACCATTCTGACAGAGCAGAAGGACCAAGATGGTTCAGAGGGACTTAGGGTGGGTCTACACTTACCCGGTAGTTCGGCGGCGAGCGATCGAACTTCTGGGTTCGACTTATTGCGTCTTGTCTGGACGCGATAAGTCGAACCAGGAAGTGCTCGCCGTCGACTGCGGTACTCCAGCTAGACGAGAGGAGTACCGCGGAGTCGACGGGGGAGCCTGCCTGCCGCGTGTGGACCGAGGTAAGTTCGAACTAAGGTACTTCGAACTTCAGCTACGTTATTCACGTAGCTGAAGTTGCGTACCTTAGTTCGAATTAGGGGGTTAGTGTAGACCTGGCCTAAGAAAGATCGAGTGTAAGTCTGACTCTCTGTCTCTTTCTTGAAAGAATGATTGGGTGTGTCTGTAAATAAAGCTGAAACTTGTGTTTGAATGAAATGCATCCCACCTATTCTGTGATCATCTGGCCAGCACTCGCAGAATGATATTAACTACTTTAATGCTCTTTAATGTTATGCTGTAATACTGTGTTGTACATGTGCATAGGGAATTTGTATGCTACATTGTAATGAGCCTAATGTCACATTATTGTATTAAAAGCCTCATGCATATGTATGAAAGGGTCAGTGTACCAATATTACAACATTGTATTTGCCATACAATCTGTGTAGTCTCTTGTGCCGTTTGAATGTATGATCTTTAAGTGCAATGTAAGTGTGCCTTACTACCTATTATATACTGTAATGCTTTCTTTCTTGGATATATTGTAACTGCTTATTTTCTTTCAATAAATAAGATTTTGTTTTCAAAGAATTACTGCTTGTATGTCAATCCTTTGAGTGGAAGGCTGTCTCTGTGTCTTCCCAAGGGTTAGCAGGATTAGCCTGCTCTGGGGAGTCCACTGCGGGTCGGAGACAACCCCCTGGTAACACTGTCGGAGAATAACAGAGTTCTCACTTTTTGTTTGGGTACAGCAAATCAGATACTTTATTTTCTTTCTCTCTATCAATTGCATAGAGGGAGAGAGCTAAGCAGGTCTCTCAACAGGTAAACAATTACAGCAAGCATTTATACCTTTTGTTACAGACAATAATGAGCAACAACTGCATTTTGTTTATACATAGGTCATTCTGATATCTTGTTTTGCTCACTAATGTAGACTCTTAGTCTACATTCCATATTATCTACACATTATCTACACAAGGTCGCAACAACTTCTCACACAGTTCTTTCCCACTCGCCTCACACATTCCTCGCTTCTACAAATCTCGCGTTATTAGGGTTACAGTTAGCCTAACTCTTGCTAACGAACTGTCATGCATTGCATCCCCTTCCTGTCAGTTCTTTCTCTGCTTCCACAACCCCCCCTTTTTGTACTACTAGTACAACAAACATTTTCAAATCTCTATTTGCATTAAATCTCGGAATTCAGATTCTACATCAGATGCTTCAACCTTAGGGGTTTTGATTGGATGTAATGACAATGCATGATGAGCATGGACATGAAAGTTATTACTATTATTACGTCCTTTACAACAACAATAACATACTCCTACACTAGCTAACAACAACACAAGCAATAACATTCCCATAGCGATACTATGATGGGGTTGTTGTACAATCTTAGTCATATAACACATTACATCATACTTAGTACATAAGGTGGATACTCTATAAGCTGTCTGAAAGGCATACTTTTTCAACTTGATATATATTTTGAAGCATGTGAATTTGCCCTTGTACTTCAGAGATTTTCTGAACCTCTGGTAACAGTGAAAGCAAATTTTGAAATCGATCAGGTACTAAACTAGTCCAATTAAAGGGTATCTGGAACCTAAGGACTACTTGCAAAATTCTATCTGCAGGCCAGTAAATAATATGATTGCCTGCAGTGGTAATGCGATTAAAATGTATGTCTTGCGATGTGGTGGCATTAACATATACACACAGCTATCATTAGCTTGAAAAAAATAAGTGTCCTGTCAGGGTAGTTCCTTGTCCCCTACCCTCCCAGCAAACGTAGTCATGAAGAGTAACAACTTCTCCTGGCTTCAGTTTACGGATACACTGAAGCTGTGGGGGTTGTAACGGCCAAAATGTCCATTGAATCCCTAACCCCATCCAAATGTCAGATGTAATCCCAGGAGCACTGACTAAAAATCGATTGGGCATACCAGGAGATCTAATTTCCCAGATGTCTCGGTGAATTACCCAATCCCACATGCATCCTCCCCATGGACCCGGCAGGATTCGGTATGTGGGAGACCATACCCCCCCCAACCGGTCCATATGCTTGGAAGGAGCACTGAGAATGTCTGCACTTCCACCCAGAAAGTCTCCAAGTATGTCTCCATGGCCACAGATCAGATGGTACTCCTGATGTGTCTGTAAGGGCAGTGGGCCAAGCCTGATGCTCTAGATCATTCCGAATGGCCATTAGCTGGTCATTCAGGAAATCCTGAATTTCTGAACATGCTAGATCCCACTGTAATGCCTTCCCAGCCTCAGTGATATTCAATACCATCTCTCTTTGGTGTAGTACTATACCACATCTGTTGGTTGAACACCTTTATGTACTTCCGGGAGGCATTGATATTAATTGCAATAAGGTACAGGTCACATTATTAGTCACTGGAATAATTTCTATGCAGGTAAAATTTCCAGTGGCAAAACAAACTCTGGGTATTTGTTTAATTGTTCACTAATTGGGTGACCAAATAACAATAAGGGCCTCTCTCATTTAACACAGTGCAAATTCCAGGAACATTCGCTATAGAACCCATCAATTGCAATTACAGATTCTCGGGGTTCACTGGTAGTGATATCATATACTTTTATCTCCACCGATCCATTCAATTGTTCGCTTATATGGGATATCCTGAACCTTAAAAATATATTTTTTCAAACAATATTTAAATAAATCACTAAAGTGTGAAGGCCTTAGTCATTGGTTTTATCAAATATATGGCATTGTCTGTATTTGGATGTGTTACAGGGGTAATAGTGTAATGGAGGACATGGCAGGGGCAATGGCAACAAGGTGCCTTTGGTACTTGTCATTTAAAATCCAATTAGGGAGGGCAATACATGCTGAAGGACTTATCCAAAACACAGGGCGCAGCCTGTAGAATAAACCCCAAAATCCAATCAATACCACGTTCCCAAGCATGGGTCCCACAAGTTCCTTCCTGCCAGTGTATAATTCTTTGTTTCTTCACCAGGGTCAGTTCTTAATGTCTCTTGTAGTCAGGAATCCCTGGACTTTGTGGTTTCAATGAAGCAAGTGTTCCTTCTCTTTTCCTGAAACAGTCATGGTTTAGCATCATACAGGGGAGAGGTTACTAGCACATCACCCTGTAATGGTTTTGCTTCTTCTAGGAAAATCCAAAGGCACAGTAGGTCTGTCAGTGGACAAGGGAGAGGTTACTAGCACTTCACCTTGTCTTTTTTCTTTTTCTTTTTTCTTTTTCCTGCTGTCCAGAAGACACAGCAGAGCCAGAAGGAGAAATAGGCTTATCATCAGTCGGAGAGTCCTCCCGAGGTGGAGGGGTCTTTTTACAGTGAGAAGCATGGGTCCAGGCAGGTAGTCCTTGGCACTTCACAGTGGTGTTGGTGGTTAACAGGACTTGGAAAGGGCCTTTCCAGCATGGAGCCAAAGCAGTCTTTCGTTGATGGACTTTACATAGACTCAGTCTCCTTGTTTCAATGAATGGCAGGGCTGCTAGGGTCTTTGGGTAGCACTTCTTTTATCTGTGAGAAAAGAAACCTAACACATTTCATTAATGCCTGGCAGTGTTTTGCAGATCTCATAGTTGCTTGGGCACATTCAGGCCCCCCTTTTCTTGGCTGTCAGCCAAGTCTTAGCTGTGGGTAGTATCCTTGGATGGGGCCAGCGTCTTATCTTTGGACTGATCTTGCTAGCTATTTTTTCCTCAGTTAACTCATTCTATTCTTTTTCCTTCTCCCCTTCTTGGCTTCTTTTAACCTACAAAGGAAACTTCCACTCTTCACTCATACACCTTTTCCCAACAATGAACACATACACATTGCCATTATACAGTACATTAGTCTTATT
Organism: Emys orbicularis; assembly: GCF_028017835.1. Classification (NCBI taxonomy): domain Eukaryota; kingdom Metazoa; phylum Chordata; order Testudines; family Emydidae; genus Emys; species Emys orbicularis. The sequence goes on from NC_088685.1 coordinate 34,581,131, forward strand.
ATTCAATGTATGCCATGTACACCCTTCCAGTAAAATAACTTTATTACAGAGCTTTGGAGCAACAAACCAGGACAAGCACACCCACTTTTGAGGAGTCCACTCGGTACAACCTCTGGTGTCCAATAGCTTTCCTCCCTCCCCAGCCCTCTGGCTAGAAATCTGAGGTAGCCAGAAGGATCCCATGGGCAATATGGGGAGTGGGTTAACCTTCCATGTCCTTGCTTCCAAAGACTGTTGGTATGCAAATTTTAACAACCATTTTTTTCAATTAAAAAAAAATCTGGCCAATGAAGTTTCTTTTTCTTACTTAAGCAACTGTATTAGACTTTAGTATATCACATTTTCCTGATTTATCCAAACACTTTGTATTCCAAGTTGAATAAAACAAGTATCTGCTTTTTGATTTAACCCTTCTATTTAATTTTGAACTAGACTGTCTTATGAAAATATTAAACCCAACAATTCTGGCCACAAGACAAACACCACAAGACAGGACAAAGAACACAAAAATAATTCCTATTGTACCAGTAAATGCATGGTACATTGAATGCTGTTCAGCTGGCATCCGTTTTCTCTGATGATCTGAAAGACAAAAGAACAGAGGTCTACCCCTTCTGGGTAGTCAGTCATTGCTTAATATATTTCCTTTATATACACATACTCTTGTTGATTTTAGACAAAACAGAGGAATTACCCCATATTTCCTTGTATTTGTTTCATAGGCAGCCCAGGTTTCAGTGGCTTCTACCTTATTAGTTAGAAAATTGCATTAATACAGATGCTTTCTGGCTTGCTTCCAGATCCAAAGCTATCCACAGCTTAAAGATTCTTACTTAAAAAGGGACACAATTAACTTTCCCAGACTTTTGATTGCCTTTTACTTCTAACTCCTGCTTTCAAACACCCAGTGATCTGAAAGAGACAACACAACCTATATTGGTAGGTTTGCATTTCTTTTACCTCTGCTACAATATACACTGCACATGTTCTGGGGAAAATGCACATCCTATCCACAATTCAATTTCCACAACACTAGCCACATCAATTTCTACACGAGGTGTAACTGTTTCTTTTGTGCTTACAAAATCTCTATGCACCCCTAGTAAAGTGACAGCTCGACCACACACAGCCAGGGACACTGTCCTTCTCTCTCTTTTTACCAGATCTTTTATCTGCTATTTTGTTACCCAAAAACAAATTCAAATCTTGTAAAGCATTAAGTCACCTTAAGGATTAAATGCTAAATACCATATTAAACAACACTAGTTTCCTGTGTCTGGCAAAAGTATTCTCGGTTTTTTTGCAACTTTAAACAATACCAATTCATCTCAAACTTATAAAACACAGATCCCACAAAAACCAATAATCTATTTGTCCCGGTGCCTGGTTTTCCAGTACCAGGCGCAAGGGAGTTAAGTAAATCGGAATGTCAAAAGATCCGGATTCGGGCCAATCAGTGCCCAGGGCTGGCCAATCCTGGGTGCAAAGCTGCAACAAGCATCTCTTCCACATTCTTTCCTGAACACCGGGTAAAGGCCATTTACTTAACATATAATTCAAAGGGCTATCCTTAGAGGGTTTTACCAGAGACCCACCCATCTGCCTGCTGACACTCTAACAGAGAATTACACAGAGAACAGAGGGAATTATGGCCTATTAGGATCCTATTACAGGAATTTCTACTAATACTGACCGCTACAGGGGACGGGACAGAAGGATCCCAATTCAACCTCAGAGCTTCATCGCACGCGATGGCTTCCACTCTGAGGAATTACGAATGAGAGGCTCAGTTCCGTCCACACACCTAACGCCCAAATGTATAAGACAGAAATTCATTAACCGGAGTCGCCAGTAACTGTCACCGAAATATCGGGTCCACCTAGCTGAGAGCCAATAACAGCCAGACAGGGATAAGGAAGAGTTGCTTTATTCAGCAGAAGAAAGGAGAGCCTTGCACCTTGGTACAAAGACTCTGTCTTACACACATTTTACCATTCCAATCTCTCTATCTGTTGCCTGCCCGCTTGGGCCCGATCCTGCTTTTCTCGCTGAACCGTCCCTTCCATGGGCACCGGCTTTTTCACTACCAATTTAGATAGGAGGGTGGGCTTCTCAACTAGCCCCCACCCTTCCTGGTCTCTTCTCTTAAACATTCTTACTCACAAGGCTACCCGAGTCCTCCCTCGTGAGGCTTGCCACTTGGGCAAAACACATGGCCCATTGGCGTTTAACTATTCAATTTTCTCTTGTGGCAAACACACTGCTGTTACAGCATATGCAAACACAAATGGTTAAATTCTGACAAGTCCCTGAAGGACCGGTACTTGCTTAGCCAGTGCTTCCTTTTCAGCCTGGAAGTCCTGTCTCAAGGCTTGCAACTTGCCCTGGGCGTAGGTTTGAGTTGCTGCCTGGTTCATGATCTATGCTCTTAATTGCTCAATTCTAGTTATCAAGTACACAACTCTTCCCTTTTCTCCAACTTCTCTATTGCCCAGTCCTGCTACGACTGGGGTAGATCCACCTGACACCCTTCCCGGTCAACCGGGGTGGAGAGAGGAATGCTAAATCCCTCTCCGGTTCTCAGACTTACTGCGGCTGAGAGTAGGCACACTTTCATACTCACACACGTACGTCCAGACTGGCCACATCTGTGTATAACGTTCAGAGAAGGTGCTGTGCAATCTCCAACTTGCTTCCTCTCTTGGGAGGGCAGTTCTTTTACACCCTGAGGTCTCCTGGGGCGTCTTTTCAGTGATTCCAGTCCAGGCCAGCTGCCTGTGGCTTCTTCAGCGTCCCCAAACCACGCCGGCTCCAGGGTCGCAAAGGCAGACTGTTGGATCTCACTGGACAGTTAAGCTTTGCAAATGTAATCTCAGCACTGTAACTTGTATTGCCTTTGGTTTGACTATGTCTATATTTTTTTCACAGCCAGCTGGGGCCGAAAGCAGTTTTTCTTTGTACTTAGCCTGGTCTGCATTGATTCTTGACCTTGAACGCAGATTAACTTTCTCTTTATCTCTGGACCAAGCTGAATTTCAAATTAACCCGTTCCTTTCCTCAATAGACAAATTGCTCCCATTGTGTGTCAGAGGCTTTTTGGTGATTAAAAGCTCCTCTGAGATGTATGATCTTATCTAGATTGAAGGTACCTTCTAGTGGGCATTGTTTAGATGAATTTTCACGCGTGTAATGATTCCAATTCTCTAAATACCTGCAGGTTTTAGTACCATAATGTACGTACATGAAATAAGCTGGGGTACCCTTAGGGGGTGAGAGGGAATCCTTAGACTGTCCCCCACCCATTTTCCAATCACACACACAGGGAGGATGCCCTGTCCGCTCTAGCGGCACATAAACTAAGGATCTCTCCCTACAGGGTACTCACACAGGAGAGGCTAACGAGGATGGCCACGACCCTCCTACACCTCCCTTCAGCAAAGAGCGTCGGCTAGTCTCAGAGAGACGGCGCTGCTTACTCTGTTGCATCCAGTGAGATGATCAGACTGTCAGTGGCTCACACGGAGAGGAAAAGGGGAGGGAAGATGGGTTCACACACTCCTAGACCCAGGTAGCCTCCTCGCCGGACGATGTCAGGCCGAGTTAACCCACCGTGGGTCGGATCTCCTAAAAGATCCTCTAGTTACCGGGCTTGCATTAGAGTAGTTCTGGTCACGAGCCAAAAGACTTTGCAGAGTACTTTGGGCGTCTTCCGGTAACACTCAATTCACACTGGTGTACACACACACCAAGGCCTTATTCCAGGTACTATTCCCAAGTACCTCCAGGTACTATTCCCAAGTACCTCGATGCATCACTCGAGGCGGTAAAAACCCCTCCTGAGGCGGTAACAACCCCTCAACACCGGTGCATACCTATGCACCTCGCATATGCATACAGGGGGCGGCAACAATTCCCCTAAGCCGCTCAGCATCTGACCTTGCTGCACAGTCAATAAGTTCGGATGGCGTGAGCCCAACAGGGACAGACGGCCCCACGGACAGTCCTCCTCCGACACCCCAATAGAGATTTCAAAAGGTCTCCTACCTCTATTGTGGCGCCATGGGGTTCAAAGGGGAACGATCCGTAGCAGCTGCCGGTGCCTCTGCGGGCGTTGCCATCCCGGACGAGCCCCCAAATTGTCGGAGAATAACAGAGTTCTCACTTTTTGTTTGGGTACAGCAAATCAGATACTTTATTTTCTTTCTCTCTATCAATTGCATAGAGGGAGAGAGCTAAGCAGGTCTCTCAACAGGTAAACAATTACAGCAAGCATTTATACCTTTTGTTACAGACAAACATAGGTCATTCTGATATCTTGTTTTGCTCACTAATGTAGACTCTTAGTCTACATTCCATATTATCTACACATTATCTACACAAGGTCGCAACAACTTCTCACACAGTTCTTTCCCACTCGCCTCACACATTCCTCACTTCTACAAATCTCGCGTTATTAGGGTTACAGTTAGCCTAACTCTTGCTAACGAACTGTCATGCATTGCATCCCCTTCCTGTCAGTTCTTTCTCTGCTTCCACAACACCCTGGCAATTACACTAGGGTGGGCCACCACCTTATTACCCCTTTTTGAACAAAATAAATTGGCAATCGATTTACGGTTATAGGCAATCCAGTGTTGGGATGCCTTAGGTCCAAATTGTGGGGTAACAAGTAATATAGCATTGATCAAAATACAGGGATCTTCTAATTATTTAAAAGTGACCTCTTAAACAAAAAACTAGGGCTGTCAAGGAATTAAAAGAATTAATTGTGATTAATATTACTGTTAATAATAAAATGCCATTTATGTAAATGTTTTTGGATGTTTCCTACATTGTAAAATATATTGATTTCAATTACAGCACAGAATACAAAGTGTACAGTGCTCACCTTATATTTCAAAAGAAATTGTATTTTTCAATTCACCTATTACAAGTACTGTAATGAAATCTCTTTATCATGAAAGTTGAACTTACAAATGTAGAGTTCTGTACAAAAGATAACTGGATTCAAAAATAAAACAATGTAAAACTTTAGAGCCTGCAAGTCCACTCAGTCCTACTTCTTGTTCAGCCAGTCGCTCAGACAAATAAGTTTGTTTACATTTGCAGGAGATAGTGCTGCCCGCTTTTTGTTTACAATGTCACCTGAAAGTAAGGACAGGCATTCACATGGTACTGTTGTAGCCGGCGTCGCAAGATATTTATGTGCCAGATGCACTAAAGATTCATATGTCCCTTCATGTTTCAACCACCATTCCAGAGGACGTGTCCATGCTGATGATGGGTTCTGCTCGAAAACCATCCAAAGCAGTGCGGACCGACGCATGTTAATTTTCATCATCTGAGTCAGATGCCACCAGCAGAAGGTTGATTTTCTTTTTTAGTGGTTCAGGTTCATCGGAGTGTTGCTCTTTTAAGACTTCTGAAAGCATGCTCCACACCTCGTCCCTCTCAGATTTTGGAAAGCACTTCAGATTCTTAAATCTTGGGTCGAGTGCTGTAGCTAGCTTTACAAATCTCACATTGGTACCTTCTTTGTGGTTTGTCAAATCTGCAGTGAAAGTGTTCTTAAAACAAACAACAACATGTGCTGAGTCATCATCCGAGACTGCCATAACATGAAATATATGGCAGAATGCGGGTAAAACAGAGCAGGGGACATACAATTCTCCCCCAAGGAGTTCAGTCACAAATTTAATTAACGCATTATTTTTTTAACGAGTGTCATCAGCATGGAAGCATATCCTCTGGAAGGGTGGCTGAAGCATGAAGGAGCATACTAATGTTTAACATATCTGGTGCGTAAATACCTTGCAATACTGGTTACAAAAGTGCCATGCAAATGCTTGTTCTCACTTTCTGGTGACACTGTAAATAAGAAAAGGACAGCATTATCTCCTGTAAATGTAAACGAACTTGTTTGTCTTAGCAATTGGCTGAACAAGAAGTAGGACTGAGTGGACTTGTAGGCTCTGAAGTTTTACTTTTTTTTTTTTTTGAGTGCAGTTATGTAACCAAAAAAAAAAAATCTACATTTGTAAGTTGCACTTTCAGGAGAAAGAGATTGCACTACAGTACTTGCATGAGGTGAATTGAAAAATACTATTTCTTCTGATTATCATTTTTACAGTGCAAATACTTGTAATCAAAATATACACTTTGATTTCAATTACAACACAGAATACAAGATATATATGAAAATGTAGAAAAACATCCAAAATATTTAATAAATTTCAATTGGTATTCTCTTGTTTAACAGTGCGATTAAAACTGCGATTAATCACGATTAATTTTTTTTAGTTAATTGTGTGAGTTAACTGTGATTAATCGACAGCCCTAATTTAAAGTATAGTACAGAAAACAAAGAGCCATCAAGTTTTTCTCATTTAGTGTTTTCCTTCTGCTACAAAGAATCAGATTGTACAGTGAAAAACTTCTCTCTGCATCTGCAGAATTTGATACAGCATTTATGCAATTCAAGGCCCGCTTGGTGATATTTGGAATTCTCTCTATCACTGAAAGCCAAAACACTTGGAGGTCTACAAAAATAGGTTGACTTTGAATAGCTTCAGGCACAATCTTTTCCCTGTACAATTTTTGCTCCTGTTCAAGTACCTCAGAAAAACCAGGTATTGCTTGAAAGTATTCACAGTGATCTGGCAGGATATAAACAAGCTTTTCAGATGCTTCATGGAATGCCGCTTTAAAGAGATCTAGACAGGAAAATCTTTTAACAGGAGATACATTTTCTGCCTCCCTAATTTTGAAGAACTCTGAGGTGCTTTCTGAAGGAAGCTCTAGATGTGAATTGAAATATATCTTAGAGACTAACAAATTTATTTTTATGAGCCCATGAAAGCTTATGCCCAAATAAATGTGTTAGCCTCTAAGGTGCCACAAGTACTCCTCGTTCTTTTTGCTGATACAGACTAACACAGCTACCACTCTGAAACCTGAAATATATCTGCAGTTCTTCCAGAAGGTCAAGTGCTTTACCTGCAAGGCTTCCTGCTCTCAAATGACAGATTTAAACTGAGAATTTGTTCACATTTCTGTGCTAGAAAAGTGTTCTGTACTTTCAACAATGCATAATTAGTTGGGTCATTCAGCATTTTCTGAGTAGTTTACACAGAAACTGGGGAGCTGCTGTTGCACTTTTCATTAAAGAACTCTTTGTAGAACTGAAAGTTCTTAGAGTGATACTGGACACCATGGAACCAGCTGTTCCAGTGTGTTCCACCTGGCCTAGGAGGCATGGATGCTTTGACATATGGAGAGTCCTCTTGTAGTTTCTAGTTCATGAAATGGAGGTACCTCGCTTTCCTACTACCAGAGTTGCAGAACATGTTTTTGAAGCACATTACAAATGTATCAATCAGCTGAAAAGGCTTTCTAAATGATTCACCAATTAAGTTAACAATATGTGCCAAACAGGTTATATGCACAGAATTTGGAAAAAGTGTAGAAAACACAGAATCAAAATCCTTTTTCATGTAACTAGCATTGTTAGTATCAATTACTACAACATTTTCATAATCAATCTGGTACTTATTTACTGCTTTGACTGCAGCCTGTGAAACAGTTGAGCGATTAACAGCATCTAAAAACACTGTATCCCCCTAAAAAGAGTTAACATGCCCACTGCAATCAGGTTGTAATGGTGCAAACAGTACATTCAGAACTGATCTTGCCTCATCACAACATTCATCACAGATAACAGAGATTTTCTTGTCTTTAAGGTTAAGTTTTAAGTTTTCCTTTTCTTTGAGGTACACTTCAGGTAAGTATGTCTCAGTCAGTTGTGTCCTACCAGGAATCGCATCACCATTCCGGACACTGCTGTCAAGAAATTCCCTCACAAGTGGGTGGTCAGTCTTTGACAAGGGGATGTTGGCTGTACATGTAACCCATGCTGTACAAATCTGAAAGTAGAAGAAGTTAGATAAGTCTTGAGTGAGCACAAATATTTACCATCCATGTAACATCTTTAACCTGAGATTAATACATTTATTCATATATTTAGTTCTGAATTTCTAGTTTTTAATTTAGATTTATAGTATAGTAAATAATCACATAGTCATCACTTACAAAAAAGTAGTTTAAAAACAGAGCTGTCTATTCAACATCTCAGAGCAAGTGAAGAGACCCCCATCACTATGACTGTTTTATGCTACTTATCTTATTTTTCTGTATTATAACATTATCTTATATTTCCACTCACCTACACACATTCTTTCTCTGCTGGTGTTTTTTCAGTGTACTTGTAATGGTCTTCTGACATTTATTTCTACCTTTCTCTTGAACCGCATCTTCCTTCGGTTTGTGGGGTTTTTTATGCAAAATGATCCACAATTACACACTCTCTGTCATGATTAAGAACAACATTGCACAATGTGCAAAATAATTTGTCCCCATCCGAATGCAGTTTTGTAGGGAATTCTCGAGCATGAGAAGCAGGTGTAGCTGTTTTTGATGTGTGATGTGAAGGCCGTTCACGTCAAGCAAAAGAACGAATATCCCTTTGCCCTTCGGTAACGTCAGTTGGACCTGGCTGGGTACTTTGGGAAGTGCTTGATTCTGATTGTCCTGACATTTTATTGACTGCTTGGTAAATGTTTTATTTGCCTTCAAAGTCTTTTTGTCTTTTTTTTTTAATTGGTAAGTAAATCCTTATCTGTAATCTAACTCCATTGTGCCATTTTGGCACAGGAAAAAAGTGAGAAAGCCCATAGATCTTCCTAGCTGAGGATTCCCTTACTGTCATTTATAATAAGACTCCTTTACCTCACTCTGGCAATGTAGGGGCCTTAAAACTTTCACAGGTTTTATGCTCCTGGGGGAATTGACTGAGAATGAGAACAGTTAACTAACACTAGGAACATTAACAATGTTACTATCAGGCAGGCTGGTACGTTTCTGCCTCAGGGAATGAGATCAATTAACCATCAACAGCAACTTTAACAATGTTACTAACTACACAGTCACACTGCTACATTTGTGCCTCAGAGAATGAGATCAATTAACTCAGGCAGGCTGCTACATTTGTGCCTCTAGCCTGCCTCATGCATAATAAAAAGTCCTACCCTTCCATGCCAGTGAGCTGCAGTAGTGAAGGACATAAATCCACACCGTGTAGAGGTCAAGCATAGGAGTTTATTACACATAGCGCTGGCGGAGTGTCACCTGGCTTATTAGGCTCAGAGACACTGTCAATCAATTGATTACAATGGAATATATAGATTTACCATGGGCGGGAGAAAGTGACGGGGTAGGTAGTTCCACACCCCAGGATAGGTTTTGCAGCAAGACAAGATAGCACAGTAGCCAATGGTTAAAAAAGTTACATAATGTCTCCACCCATGGTCTCAAGTTAGCAAGTTAACATTTAATTAATACTTTGATAAAATGTTATTAGTATAAAATATATATGTTGAATTCTGATTTGGGGTCCATAGGAATGGAGCAACTCCTTTGATTGTCCAACAGGTACATTCCTAGGGGTTAAAGCAAAGAAACAGTGAAAGCATATGGCAATAGAGATTGTCTCCTTTATGTCTTAAGGCAGGACATTGGTCCCTGGGAAGGGAGGTGGAAGGATGCCATATCATTATAGTGACATGTGCCAATTTTTCACAAACTCAAGGTTGGATCTGTGGGAAGACTGTTTTCCCTTCAGGAGAAACACAATATGAACAGGGATCCTTTGTTCAATTTGAAACATTGGATGAAACATAATTATTCAGTTATTGCTTCAACATCTGGCATTTCTACTGACCAAGCATATCTTAGCAAAGGCAATGTTGTCTTGTTTATTCTGCTTTTCTCTTAGCTGATCACAATTAGCTAGGCCTCTGGTCTCCAGACCAAACTCTGGACTTTGGGTCTGGAAAAGAGCTGGCACAAGCCATATACCAGGTTGTTATATAAAATGCACATGGATTTTAACCCTTCAAGTAGCAAGGGAGAGGGACAGAGTCTTTCGCTCTCGTGCTTGTTGGCATGCAGATTGCCAAGGTTTCTGGCATTTTTCAGGAGTTAGTTAGTCCTTTGATGGTAAAACATAGGGGCTGACCAGTAAAGGGCCCTGGCTTTCTCTCCTCTACACGTTTTGGAACCATGTGTTTGTGTCTTGTTCTTCAGTTCAAATTCTTTCATAAGTAACATTTATAAGTAATATTTTTAGTTATTCTGTAATTTTGAAATTCATGCCCTGCTCCCTGTCTCCTGGAAATACCAAGAGCCATAGGATTCTTACGTGGGAGATCTGTTTTCTAAATCAGTCACATGGGACTGCAGCTACTTGGTTAGATTGATATGAGCCACTTCAGCCAACTGGGCCCTGTATGAGAGACCTTCAAAAGACAAATTCTTTCCTCTGCTTTTGTGATATTGGGGAATAAAAAGAAAAGTGTTTGGGATTTTAGCCAGAAAATATTTTACATCCATAGTTATACACAATAACTTCAAAGATAGAAATGACTAGTTCTGGTGGTTGATGTCGTGCTCCTATTTCTCCTACATTCAGGGCACCCTATGGTTTCTCCAGAAATTCAAGTCCTGGGGAGAGGGCGAATAAGTGAAATCTTTAAGTTTTGGCAGATTTTGGTCCTCTGGCAACAAAGGTCTTATAGATATACTTGAGAGGTTGAGCAAAAAAATAATTTTTTTTTTATAATACTCATGGGTCTAACCTATGTCTCTTAAAGAAGGGAATAAGAAAACAGCACTGATGATTAAGTAACCATTACCAGATTTTTTTTTTATTATGTGAATCTAGTATGTGGCCATTACTAGAACTGGTTGGAAATTTTCCAATAGAATGTTTTCCCATCTGAAAATGACAATTAGATGAAAGAAAACTTTTGCGGAAACATGGATTTTGATGAGTTTTCCGATGGAATACAGGCAGATTTTGCCTGCCAGGCAGGTTTCCGGCAGAAACATGACTGGTTTCCTGCTGTCTCATCAGCCTGGCTCCTCTGCTGCCCATGTGAAGAACTGCCTCACGGTCAGGACCCCAGGGCTTCTGAGTTTCCACAGCAGCAGGGCAGCCTCACCACACAGACTTCCCTAGAGCTGAGGACCTCAGGGCTTCCAGACACCTAGGCCAACTGGCTCCCAAAGCTTAGGGAGCCAGCTCCCTTGAGAGTTGGGCAATCTGAAAAGCCAGCTGGCAGAGGAGTCTGGAAGCCCTGGGATCCCAGCCCTATGCCGTCCACATGGCAGGGCTATTTTCCAGCTTTGGACCATCGAGCCTTGTCAGGAGCTGACTGTAATTTACATGATTCTTGTCCATTTTATGGCTGCCCATTGACTATTCAGTGGTGTGCAGGAAACATGACAGGAATCATGGCAATTTCAGTCATTAGCTGCCAGAGATCCCAGGAAGCATCATTTATTTTGAAAACATCATGTTTTGGTGTTTCCAAATAAAATATTGCAGGATTTCAGCTACAAGATATTTGTCATGTTTTTTGGCTTTTTGTCCTGATTAGGACAAAAAAAATTCCCCAAACTTGGAAATTATCATAGAACTGGATTTTGGTTTCCTGGCCGCCTCAAGGCAACTCCTTCATGTTTCAAATTTTCTTGATGAACTCTTAAAATAGTGCTATGACAACTATGGCAATTTCCTGCAATATCTTTTGGAGACCTTATTCAATTAAGTTTAAGTATCTTTTGGGTTCATTGTATTAAATGAATGGTGTGTGTATTATTGTGGACTGGGATTGTGTGACCTCTTGAGGGGGAAGATGTGACAAATGTGAGACCTAGAGGTTCAAAGGACTATACCTAATAAGGTGCCAGACAAGAAGGACTTAGCACAAAAAGTGTTAAGAGGTTTTTTTGGGGAGTATATATGGGGGAGGTGAATGCAAATTTCCCACCACTGCTTATGCAAAAACCCAGCCTTTTGAAGCTATGCCCTGAGAAGTGGGCAATTATCTCTTGATCACCTGTTAACATGAGGCCAAGATCAAAGGCCCAAGCTAGATAAAGGAAACCCTGAACTATTCATGGTTGTTCTGGTTCTGAATCTGAGACAGTTATGAACTTGTAACCACAAGGAAAACTCAGTTGTGGGTTTTGAAGGTCTGACACCTACCAGAGCTCAGAGCTGGTGCCTTCTCTGTTTATGTGTAAATATGTTTTAGAAGGGAATATGAAGAGTGCTTTTTCAGCTGAAATGTATGACTTACTGCGGTAAGGAAGTGACCTATGCTACAGAGAAGTCTTTTTGTAAATAAGTAAAATTCAGAGGTTTCTGTATCTCATCATTTGAGCATAACATATATGCTGTTTCTGACGGGGAGGGAAAAGGAATAATTGTTCATTATAAGGCTTCAAGTACATTTGAGTTTCTGGTGATAAAAGTACAAAAACCAAGCTTGGGTGATTTGCAAATGTCCATCGAATCTTGAACTAAAAAAAAAAAAAAAGCTGTATGCTATTGACTATGAGGGACAGTGAAGCTAAAATGGAAATGTTGTGATGCCCTTGCTGCCTTCCCTCCCTAACAAAAACTGCAAGGAATTGTTCAGCTGAGAACCAAGTTTTCTTAATTTTAAAATATTTTTCTCTTCTGAAAAGTCTCACACTTTTTACTTAGCTAAAGGCAAAACAATGTTTTATTCTGTTGGCATAGGTATTTGTATGACACCTATGTATCTGGGCACCTTCAAGTATTCATTGATTTGTCCTCATAGTCTGGGAGATAGGAAAGTAGCCTCATTTTAGAGTCAGAGGACTTGGGCACCAGAGAAATCTATTAACTTGCCCAGGGCCACATGAGAAGTCTGTGACAGAACCAGGAATTGAATCTGGATCTCCTGGCTCCCAGTCAAATGCCTTAACCATGAGATCAGCCTTTCGCATTGACACCAGAAATCCCATGCTAGTTGTATAATCTTAAACCAAAACTAAAGAAAAACTACAAAGTGATCCTAAATGTGGGGAAAGCTTTTGGAATAATTCTGTGCTTCATGGATGATTTCCATGGCAAGGATAAGGGAACTAACATACATAGCAGTAGTTCAGCAGTATCCTCTTGACCAATTCAGATATTCAGTAGCTCAGTTCCTTTCATTCTGACCATGGAATCGCTAATTAGCTATGTATTTCATTTGATTATATGGCAACATTCACAAAAAAGTGGTCTCTTAAAATCCCATAGACACACACTGTATTGTTTTGACAAAACATTACAAGGAAGGAGCACTACAAATAATAGTGTGGAAACTGCATCCACTGTGGGAAAGAGGGAGTGAAAATCATTCTGTTTCTTCCAAACTAAATGGGGGTGGCATTTTAAATATGGTTGGGTATCTGATGCTACCTGGCTAATCATGAACTGTTTTACAATTCAAGACTTTGGGGGAGGGGGGGCGGGGAGGGAAGAAGAAGGAAAACAAAACTAACACAGACCAAAGAGAAGCTTAGCATCCAAGGTAATACTAATGAGGGAGAAACTGCTACTTGAACATACTCGAAATGATGTTGCTGTGGCTACATCTACACTACGGGGGGGGGTCGATTTAAGATACGCAAATTCAGCTACGTGAATAGCGTAGCTGAATTCGGCGTATCGCAGCCGACTTACCCCACTGTGAGGACGGCGGCAAAATCGACCTCCGCGGCTTCCCGTCGACGGCTCTTACTACCACCTTCGCTGGTGGAGTAAGAGCGTCGATTCGGGGATCGATTGTCGCGTCCTGACGGGACGCGATAAATCGATCCCCGAGAGGTCGATTTCTACCTGCCGATTCCGGCGGGTAGTGTAGACCAGGCCTGAGTTTCTCAACAGCGCTGTGTAAAGGCTTTCTAAATGAGTATTGTCCCTTTAGTATTCCCTTAGTTGCTAATCTTCTCTTTATTTTCTTTCACAACACTAACTTGAATGGGAATGTGGTGATGTGTGATTGGTTGGATAATGTCAATATGGTGCCCATATCCTGATGACAGTAAAACAGATATAAAAAAGAATCTAGCATCCTCCTTTAGAAATGTCATCATCTCTGTTTTGTATGTATTTGCTGGTCAGAGGTTTTACTTCTGTTTCACTGAAGTATAATGATTTGGCTGTAGAAGCTCACAAGACTTGGGATCTTGCCTGTAGCTAAAAATATAAAGGCCCTACAGTCTTTAAAATTGCATGCAATCTATAAAAATGCTTCAAATTATGCTAGTTTAGGAGGTATTGTATACTAATTTAAGGTCTCAGGTTCATGTTCTACATTGTTGTTAATCAAAAACTCATGCAAAAGCTACCCTGCACTCACTATACACATTAATAGATGGAATTGGCCCAAAGAGTATTTCCAGACTCCTTTGCAGCATTTTAGCCCCTTGATTTTCACTTGGCATTTCTTGGGAACACCACAAGCTAGATGGAGAAAGTTTCCAGGAGCTGAAAGCAGTTTTGTCAGCCATTTGGGTTGTGATGGGACCCCCTGGGGTAAAACAGAAATTGTGGGGCCACTGTGCCCCCTTAACTGTCCAGCCTGGGCTGTCTCTCACAAAGCTATGCCTGTGACAAACAGCAAACCCCTCAAGGTGCTGTGATCACTCTGCCATAAACATGTGAAGACCCACACCCAGCTAAATTGCATGAAGGCTCTCCAAGACACTCATGAATCATACAGCGAGAGGCACCATTCAATGAACCCAGCCCCCAGCCTTGCACCCCAGAAATATACTGTCTTACACTGCTCAAGCCTCCCTTGGACAGTGCAAGCTCATTAATTAGTTTGCCACTCCAGCAAAGGGTAGTGGACGTGCAACAGCCCTTGTTAACCTGAGCTGAGATTCCCCAAGCACTTCAACCACAACCACACTGTTTTAGGTAAAATATAAAACAGATTTATTAACTATGGAAAGATAGATTTTAAGTAATTATAAGTGGCAGGCATAGAGATCAAACTTGGTTACATAAGGAAAAAAATCGCAATCAAGATTCTACAGACTACGCAAAATTTGAATCAAACAGCTTTTCACACTAATGATGTTACAGGCAGATCACAGTTCTTCTTCAAGTGATGTTCCTATGGGTGCTCCACTGTAGGTGCGGCAGCGCCTCCTGCGCCTGGGATAGGAGATCTTCATCAGCAGCGCCCGTCGGACCGCACATGCACACTTTCCCCATCTCGCGCCATGAGCAGGACATATATATATATAGCGCTGTGCAGTCTGACTGCCCCCCAGTCCTTCTTTACCACCTTTGGTCTAGGATGGAATCTGCAGCAGAGCCCGTTCCTCCTTTTTTGACTAGTTAGATAGTGCCTTACCTGTTAGTTTTAGTGTAGTCAATAGTTACTTCATTCTTTTTGTCATCTCCCTTAAAAAAAATTACCTTTTCGTCTCCTTGTTCCCCATTAGTTTGTAGCAGAGGTTTCCATTTTCCCATTTCCCGCCCTTCCTGACCAGGAAGCTTTTCCCCTCACCTTTATGCTTGGATTTGCGGGTTTAAGAGATGTGTTTCCTGCCAGGATGCCTTCCCGGTAACTGACAGCCACACGCAGTGCATTCGCTGCCTGGGAGAGGGACATGTCCCGCAAAAGTGTACTCATTGCCACAGCCTGACTGCCAGGGCCAGAAAAGACCGGGACATTTAAGTAAGACTTCTGATGGAGAAATCATTGCATTCAGCATTGGACCCTGGCTGAATACTTCCCCTGAGCAGCTCTCACGCTCTGCTAGGTTGTCCACCAACCCTCATTTGGCACGTCCCTGTAAAAGAAAATCTCTTTCCCTCTGAGACATCGCCCGCCAGGACGCCATCCCCTGCAAGGTCAGTTGCCTCAATATTCTCAGAGATGGGATATAGCTCCAGAGACCATCCTAGTACATCCGGTACCAGAGCTAAGCAAACATCTAAAGACCATAACCAGGCAGACCTATAGCCATTGGCTTCATCTCTCGACACTGGAAACCGAGACACGAGACCTTCTAGACCGGTGCCCACTGTCCAGACCAGACCAACTTCGGGCACTATGGCACCGACATAACCACCGCCGACATTCATTTTGGCACCGTCAAAGCCGTCGGCACTGACCAAGTCCTCCACACTGAGCAAGTCTTCAACTCCATCTTCTGGCGCTCAAGAGACTATACCTTTCCCTTGGCACTGATACATGCGCTAGTGCTGATGATGATCCTCCCTCCTCCCGAAGAGTTCAGATACACTAAAGATCTCCTTGTATTTGATATGCCTGAGTCACCACTACCCTGACATGACCTCCCTCCACTTCCATTCTCCTCTCTGGAATCACACCAGTCTTCGCTTTCTCCTCCAAGGATGTGAAGCAGGGTGGACACCCGCTCCTGCCTGGGAAGGGTTAAAGCCAGCCCTGCAGAGGCTGTGGGAAAAGCTACGTAGGCTGATTGGGGAAGTAGCTGCAGCTGGGCCACGCCCCAATCAGGCCCAAGCTGGCCTGTATAAAGAGGCTGGGAGCCAGGAGCTCAGCAGTCTCTCTCTGCACTCAGAGAGAGAGAAGGGCCTGGCTGCAGGGAGCTAGACACAGGGTACCTGAGTGGAGCAGGGCTGGGGAAAGGCTGGGGAGCTCCAGCCTGGAAAGCCCCAGGCTGCGGCCTAGGAGAAGGCCAAGGGGTACTGGGGGTTGCAGAGGGCAGCCCAGGGCTAGGCCAAGGCAGCAGGTCCAAACCCAACCTTGCCGATGATGAGTGGCCTATACTGCAGTCTGCCCCAGGGAGCGGGGGCTAGTTGGTGACTGGCAGTGGCCTTATCCTGAGGCGAGGTAGGGGTTAGTGGGTGGGGGTTCCCCTGGGAGGGGAGACCCAGCGTGTGTGGGTACTGCCAGGGGGCAGCACCCAGAGCAAGGGGCACTGGGGTCCTGGGAGGGACACGGGAGCCAGCAAAGGACAAGGCGGATCACCGACCTGCAGAGGGCGCTCCGGTCTGGACAGAGCTGATTCCCCAGACGATCAGCAGGAGGCGCCGCAGGGATGAGTCCGACCCCTTACAGGATGGCACCCCCTTCCCCAGCGAGGCAGAGGAGGAAGAGTACTCCGTTCCTCCCTCATACTCAGGACAGGCACAAATGACATTGTCTACACATCCTTACTATCCTCAAACTCCAACTGGACCAGGGCCCTGGTATGGGCCGCCCTGGCTGCAACCCCAGGTGCCATTCCCTCCACATTGGCCATACTGGGATCCTTGAGACAAGTACAGAGCACAATTTGGGAAGCCTCCCATACAATAAATCTGGAGGCCCTCAGGCTCGCCATTTCCATTGGTCTCTCAACCACCAGAGGAAGATGTATGAGTAGATGATGAGGAAGAACAGGAGGAGGAAGTTCCACCACCACTCCACTTCTTCTCTTCTTCCCCTAATGAGGATATCATGCCTCCACCTGCTACTTCAAACACTTCCAGGACTTGTTTCACAGGATTGCAGATTCCCTCCAGATCCCTTTGGAGGAAGTGAAAGATGAACAACAATATAAACTGCTTGACATCCTGCACACATCCTCATTCTCTAAAATAGTCCTCCCTGTCAATAAGGCCCTTCTCGATCCCTTCTGGCAGACCCCAGCGTCCATCTTACTGACCTGCAAGTGGGCAGATCAACATTATATTCCTGAAAAAGGACATGGAATTTTTGTTTTCTCACCCCACCCCAAAATTCCTTAGTTGTCAATGCCATGCACAAAAAAGGATGCCAATACCAACCTCAATCCACCCCTCATGACAGGGACTGGAAATGATAGGACTTATTTGGGCAAAAAGCCTATTCATCTGCTATGCTCCAATTAAGGCCATAGAGATAAACAGTAATTGGGATAAAATACAACATGGTTTTACAAAAGGTAGATCATGCCAGACCAACCTGATTTCTTTCTTTGCGAAGATAACTGATTTTCTAGACAAAGGAAATGCAGTAGATCAAATCTATCTGGATTTCAGTAAGGTATTTAATACAGTTCCATATGGGAAGTTATAAATTAAATTGGAGAAGATGGGGATTAATACAAGAATTAAAGGTGGGTAAGGAACTGGTTAAAGGGAAGACTACAGTGTATCATACTGAAAGGTGAACTGTCAGGGTGGAGGGAGGTTACTAGTTGAGTTCCTCAGGGATTGGCCTTAGGACCAATTTTATTTAACATTCTCATTAATGACCTAGCACAAAAAGTGGGAGTGTACTAATAAAATTTGTGGACTCCTCCCCGACGAGGGGAGTAGCGCCAAAATCGACATTGCCATTTCGAATTAGGGTTAGTGTGGCCGCAATTCGATGGTATTGGCCTCCGGGAGCTATCCCACAGTGCACCATTGTGACCGCTCTGGACAGCAATCTGAACTCGGATGCACTGGCCAGGTAGACAGGAAAAGCCCCGCGAACTTTTGAATTTCATTTCCTTCCCTCCTATCCTCCTCCCAAACCCCACCTGGGCTACCTTGTCAGTTCTCTCCCTCTTTTTATAATCAATTAATAAAGAATACATGATTTTTAAATGATAGTGACTTTATTTCCTTTGAAAGCAAGCTATGATCGAAGGGGGAGGATGGGTTGCTTACAGAGAATGAGTCAATCAAGGGGGCGGGTTTTCATCAAGGAGAAACAAACAGAAATTTCACACTGTAGCTTGGCCAGTCATGAAACGGGTTTTCAAAGCTTCTCTGATGCGCAGCGCTTCCTGGTGTGCTCTTCTAATCACCCTGGTGTCTGGCTGCGCGTAATCAGCGGCCAGGCGATTTGCCTCAGCCTCCGACCTGCCATAAAGGTCTCCCCCTTACTCTCACAGAGATTGTGGAGCACACAGCAAGCAGCAATAACAATGGGAATATTGGTTTGGCTGAGGTCTGAGCGAGTCAATAACGTGCGCCAGTGACCCTTTAAATGTCCAAATGCACATTCTACCACCATTCTGCACTTGCTCAGCCTGTAGTTGAACAGCTCCTGACTATTGTCCAGGCTGCCTGTGTATGGCTTCATGAGCCATGGCATTAAGGGGTAGGCTGGGTCCCCAAGGATAACTATAGGCATTTCAACATCCCCAACGGTTATTTTCTGGTTTGGGCAGTAAATCCCTTGCTGCAGCCATTTAAACGGATTAGTGGTCCTGAAGACGCGAGCGTCATGAATCCTTCCTGGCCATCCCACGTTGATGTTGGTGAAACGTCCCTTGTGATCCACCAGTGCTTGCAGCACCATTGAAAAGTACCCCTGGCGGTTTATGTACTGGCTGCCCTGGTGCTCCGGTGCCAAGATAAGGATATGGGTTCCATCTATCGCCCCACCACAGTTAGGGAATCCCATTGCAGCAAAGCCATCCACTATGACCTGCACATTTCCCAGAGTCACTACCTTTCGTAGCAGCAGCTCAGTGATTTCTTTGGCTACTTGCATCACAGCAGCCCCCACAGCCCCCACAGTAGATTTGCCCACTCCAAATTGATTCCCGACGGACCGGTAGCTGTCTGGCGTTGCAAACTTCCACAGGGCTATCGCCACTCGCTTCTCAACTGTGAGGGCTGCTCTCATCTTGGTATTCTGGTGCTTCAGGGCAGGGGAAAGCAAGTCACAAAGTTCCATGAAAGTGCCCTTACGCATGCGAAAGTTTCGCAGCCACTGGGAATCATCCCAGACCTGCAACACTATGGGGTCCCACCAGTCTATGCTTGTTTCCCGGGCCCAGAATCGGCGTTCCATGGCTATAACCTGCCCCATTAACAGCATGATCTCCAAAGCGCCGGGGCCCGCGGTTTGAGAGAGTTCTGTGTCCATCTCCTCATCACTCTTGTCGCCGCGCTGCCGTTGCCGCCTCCTCCTCGCCTGGTTTTTCAGGTCCTGGTTCAGCATAAACTGCACGATAATGCGCGAGGTGTTTACAGTGTTCATGACTGCTGTCTTGAGCTGAGCGGGCTCCATGCTTGCTGTGGTATGGCGTCTACAGTGTTCACCCAGGAAAAAAGGCGCAAAATGGTTGTCTGCCGTTGCTTTCATGGAGGAAGGGGTGAGGCTGTACCCAGAACCACCAGCGATAATGTTTTTTGCCCCATCAGGCATTGGGATCTCAACGCAGAATTCCAATGGGCGGGGGAGACTGCGGGAACTATGGGATAGCTATGGGATAGCTACCCACAGTGCAACGCTCCGGAAGTTGACGCTAGCCTCGGTACATGGACGCACACCGCCAAATTAATGTGCTTAGTGTGGCTGCATGCACTCGACTTTATACAATCGGTTGCCAAAAATCAAATTCTGTAAATTCGGAGTAATCCCGTAGTGTAGACATACCCTAAGTCTCGGAGCTTATGTCTTTCCCAAACAATACCTCTGTCCTTGGCAGCAGCTGTTGCTCTGCTCATCACAACTTCTATGACAGTGCAGAAGAGAAGTGGAGATAGTTTGCAACTTTGCCATACGCCAGCACCAATCTTAAACCATTCCATGTCTCTGCTCTCTGTCTTGACACAGCACACAGGTTCATCATACAGCTTCTAATCAAAATAACAATCTTTGCAGGAATTCTGTAGTGTCTCAGGATCTTCCAGGGAGCTTCTCTGTGGACACTATCAAACACTTTCATAAAATCAAGGAAGTTTAAAAAATTTCTTCTCTGTTGGTATTCTAAACGTTTCTCAATAAGTCTTTTCAAGGTGAAAACCTGATCTGAAATCAAACTACCAGATCAAAATCCAGCGTCCCTGAGTACTTTATCAACAGCAGTTTTCCTCCATTTCAAAATGATAACGCAAAAAAGCACTTTTCCAGATACAGATATGAGAGTCACCCCTCTCCAGTTATCACAAATAAGCTGTTTCCTTCTTTTAGGAATTTTACGTATGACACCTCTTCTCCAATCTTTAAAAACAATCTCCTTTTCTTAAGCCATTCTGTATAACCAGCACATACAATTCATCATCACTTTCTCTCAAGCTCTTAACATTTCAGCGTCTGTCTTATCACTGGTGTTTTACCACTTGTTAGTAGATATTGAAAGCCCTACAGTTCTGTTATGTATTAACCAAAATCCTTTTTGTGTATAAACCAAAGTGTTTTGTATCTACAGATCTAGTGACCTGAACCTATCAAACTGAAAAGTTCTTTGTATTTTGGTTGAACCTTAGTGGGTGATCAAATAAAGGAATGTATATCATCAATAGTGGAATGTGCATAATATTTTACTCTAACCCCATTGACCTGTTGAGAATTGTGTCCAGATGTCCAGGGAGGACCACTGGTAATTGACAAGATGTTTGTTATTACACATGTTCTGTGATTGATGAGACACTAGTGATTGACAAGGGACATTTGTTATCAGATGTGTTCTGTGATTGATGAAATAATGGCCCATTGATTGATGTTTGGGCCAATTAGAACCACTTATAGTCACAGATGGTTTTGGTAATAATGGATTGCTCACAGATGTCTTCAGCTTATTGATTTGGTAAGCTGAGATATCTGGATAGAACTTTTAGTTAGAACAAACATGGGGGAACAATTTATTTGGTCTGAACAGTATATAAAGGGAAGAGTTTTGGGAGTTAGTCAGGAGTGGATCAAGCTGCAATGTCACTTCTCCAGTCTCCAGATCGGTATGTATAGCCTTTCAGTATTCTGTATTGTGCTGTATTAATCTGTGACTAATAATCTTTGACTAATTCCACTTGAGCCTGTCATGTGATATCTCGTATTGTTATTAAATTCAAGCACACAACACACTCTTTAGCTGGTTATGGCCTCATTTACTTCCTCAAAGACAATTACTTATAATGATATTGGTAAGCCTGCTATTTCTTTGCATCTTCAATGTGTATTAGTGGTTCAGGGTGGTTGAGTACAGCCTGGAAATGTTCTATCCAATGGGCTCTCTGTCCCTCCTCTGTGGTTAAAATTGTACAATCTTGAGCCTTCACATTGCCACAATGGTTCGAGAATTCTGATTTCCTTCTCTTGCTTTATTTTTGTATCCATTGTCTTGTCTCTTTTCTGGCTGATCTTTTAACTTTCTTGTCTTTGCCTGCATATTCTTGTTGCAGAAAAAATGATTATTAACCTTTCTGTAACTGGTGTTCTTCAGGATGTGTTGCACATGTCCATTCCATGTTAGGTGTGTGTGTGCCGCATGCAGTCACCGGAAATTTTTCCCCTCGATAGTATCCATCAGATTGTCTCTAGCACCCTCTGGTGCTGTGCGATCATGCACCAGTATAAGGGATCCAACCGACCCTGCACCCTCTTAGTTCCTTCTTTCCGGCCAACTCCGACAGAGGGATAAGAGGGTGGCTAGTGGAATGGACACGGACAACATATCTTGAAGAACAACAGTTACGAAAAGACTAGTAATAATTTTTTCTTCTTCGAATGCTTGAACATGTCCATTCCACATTAAGTGACTCCCAAGCAGTACCATAGGAGGTGATATCAGAGATCATGGACATGCTAACTGCAACACAGCTCGACCAAACCCAGCATCATTTTAGTTTGCTGGGGGATGGCATAGTGGGATGAAAATGTATGTACCGATGACCAAGTCACCACTCTGCAGATGTCCTGGATCAGGACCCGGGCCAGGAACACCGCTGAGGAAGCTTGCACCCTCATAGAATGAGCCATCTGTGACGGTGTACCCCATAAGGCTTTATGGGGAGGGGGTGCTTATAAATGTATGTATGACATAACTGGAATATGTTTTGTGCTGCCTGTGCCAGGTAACATATCTCCGTAAAGGTTATGGTCTACTATATCTATTCATCCTATTTGTACATATATATGTATCATTTTCTACTTGAGATTAAGAATATGGGCTGTATGCTTGCTTGGTTTCTAAGTAAGCTTTGGGAGGCATTTGGTCAGCTTCTTTAGAAAGGAATTCGCCAGGTTAAGTACCTGATCAGGAAACACTTGGGGAACAATGCATCTTGGAATGCTCCAATCCACATAGGAAGTCTTCCTGGAGACTTGCAAGATACCATGTGGACAATGGCTTCAGCCTGTAAAGACTGAGTCATGCAGGGACATGTGACTTGCCCAGGTGACTCCAGAACTCCATCTTGGAGCTGGACTTTGCATAGGAGGGAGGAGGGAGGTCTCCACCCACAAGAGAGAGTCTATTTAAACCTGGGGGAGGCCCCTCCATTTTGTCTTCAGCTGGCTAAAGAAGGAGCCTCTCCACCCCCCCAGGATACTTGAAAGAAACTGAAACAAAAGACAGTGACTACAGGGGTTGTGAGAGATTGCTGGACCCAGGCTAAAGGGAGATTAGCCTGTAAAAGGGAGCATTCTGGAACTGGTGAGGAACTTATCTGTATTTAGTTTGATTAGACATAGATTTGCGCATTTTATTTTACTTTACTTGGTGACTTACTTTGTTCTGTCTGTTACTACTTTGAACCACTTAAATCCTACTGTCTGTATTTAATAAAATCACTTTTTATTTAGTAATTTACTCAGAGTATGTATTAATACCTGGGGGAGCAAACAGCTGTGCATATCTCTCTATCAGTGTTATAGAGGGCGAACAATTTATGAGTTTGCCTTGCATAAGCTTTATGCAGGGTAAAACGGATCTATCTGGGTTTAGACCCCATTGGGAGTTGGGCATCTGAGTGCTAAAGACAAGCACACTCCTGTGAGCTGTTTTTGGGTAAACTTGCAGCTTTAGGACAAGTGATTCAGACCCTTGGTCTGTGTTGGAGCCAGACAGGAGTGTCTGACTCAGCAAGACAGGGTGCTGGAGTCCTGAGCTGGCAGGGAAAACAGGAGCAGAAGTAGTCTTGGTACATTGGATGGCAGCTCCCAAGGGGGTTTCTGTGATCCAACCCGTCACACCATCACTATAGCTGATGGCAGGACCCCTGCTTGCTTGTAGCATGTGCAGATGCACAATGTGATCCAGGATGAAATACTCTGAGCTGAAATAGGAAGGCCCTTCATCCTGACATTACTGCCACAAAAACCTATGTGGATCTATGGAATGGTTGTGTCCTCTCAATATAGAAAGCCAGGGTGTTCCTAACATCAAGTGTATGGAGACATTGCTCCTCCCTGCTTGCATGTGGTTTCAGGAAGAAAACTGGCAGGAAAATAGCCTGATTACTGTGAAATTTCAAAACCACCTGCGGGAGGAATTCGATGTGACGACCTTAAAGAAGACCATATATGGGAGTTCTGACGTAAGGGCCCTGATCTCTGATACCCTCCAAGCCAAAGTGATAGCTTCCAGCAAAGGTACAACAAGGGGCATGTTGCCAGTGGCTCAAACGGAGGGGCCTGTGAGTTTTGACTAGACTGGCTTTAGGTCCCATGGGGGAATGGGCTGCTGAATCTGTGGGTATAGTCTTTCAGGGCCCTTGAGAAAACGAATGGTCATCTCATGTGAGAAAACTGATCGATCATCCACCGGGACGTGGAACGCCAAAATCACTGCCAGGTGTACTTTAACTGGTGAAATTGCCAGCCCTTGCTGTTTCAGATGTAGGAAATATTCCAGAATGGACTGCAGTGATGACAGGGTGGCCAAGAGATCTTGCTGCGAAAACCAAATGGAAAAACACTTCCACTTGGCAAGGTATGTAGCTCTGGTAGAGGGCTTCCTGCTACCTAGCAGAACCTGGCGGAATTGCTCCAAACAGGCCAGCTCCTTGGGATTTAACCATGGAGCTTCCAAGCTGTCAGGTGGAGGGTGTTGAGGTTTGGGTGGAGCATGTGACCGTGGTCCTGTGAGGAGAGGGAGCGGCATCAGAGTCACTACTGAAAGGCCTAGCAGCGTGGTGAACCAGTGCTGGCGGGGCCAGGCTGGGGCTACGAGAATGACTCACACTCTTCCCACTTGATCTTCAGCAGGACCTTGTTCATGAGAGGAATGGGGGTGGGGAGGCATAGAACATGTGCCCCATCCAAGGGAGCAGGAAAGCTTGGACTGTGATTTCGCAGGCAGCAGAACTGGTGACGTTTCCTGTTCAGCCTGGTTGCAAACGGGTCTATCTGGGGAGTCCCTCACTTCTGGAAAACTATCCTTACTACATCGGAGTGAAGGGACCAGTCATGGAGACTGGAGAAATACCTGCTGAGGTGATCTGCCAGCTCATTTTAGGGTCCCAGAAGGTCAGAAGCTTTGAGATGGATCAAATGCCTTATGCAGAACTCCCACAAGCAGCTAGCTTCCTGGCACAGGGGGTGAAGCGTGAGCCCCTCCCTGCATGTTGAGGTAGAACATGGTTGCCATATTGTCCATGAGCACTAGCACGTTCATGTTCATGATGTGGGGTAAGAACACCTAACAGGCCAGGCGGACTGCTTTTAGCTCCCTGACATTTATGTGTAGGGAGAGCTCTTCTGGTGACCACCGGCCCTGGGTCCTGAGGTGCCCTAGGTGAGCCCCCCATCGTAGATCTGACGCATCCTAAACTAGGGATAATGAGAGCTGGGGCCTGACGAAAGTGACGCCTGAACGGACCGACAGAGGGTCCCTTCACCAGTTGAGGGACGAGAGGACCAGCGCAGGAACCGTGGGCACCAAGTCCAGGTGATGGCAGTTCGGTGAGTACATTGAGGCCAGCCAAGCTTGAAGGGGTCTGAGGCATAGCTCGCATGCTGCACTACATATGTGCACATGTCCATGTGGCCTAACAGTCTGATGCAGAAATGGGCTGTTGTGACTGGGTGGGCTTTGACTTGCGCTATCAATTATCCCAGTGTCTGAAAATGGGCTTCTGGGAAGAAAGCCCTTGCATGGGAGGCATTGAGCACTGCTCTGATAACCTCTGCACCAGGATGAGGGTAGATTTCTGCTCATTTATAAGCAGGCCCAGTGCCTGAAAGGTCAACTGTATAAAGTGGATACTGGTCTCCACTTGGGCCTGGGACTGGTGCTTGACCAGCCAGTCATCAAGGTATGGGTAGACTTGTACCCCTCTTCTTCTAAGGAAGGCTACCATTACCGCTATGCATTTCGAGAAAGCCCTGGGGACTGCCGAAAGTCTGACAGGGAGAACCATAAATTGGTAAAGTGAGTTTGGTTTACAATGAACCCGAGGAACCTCCTGTGGCCTTGGAAAATTGAGACATGGAAATAAATGTCTCTCAAGCTGAGGGTGGCGTACCAGTCCCCTGGATCCAGGGAGGGAATGATGGAGGCCAGGGAGACCATACGGAACTTCAGCTCTTTGAGGTAGCCATTGAGATGGAGCAGGTCTAAAATGGGTCAGAGACCCCACTTGTACTTTTGAATTAGGAAATATCAGGTTTAAAACCCCTTCCCTCTTGAGTCCCGAGGAACCTCCTCCACAGCTCCCACTCCTGGGCTAGAAATTGCTCATGAGAAGGGTCCCTGAAGAGGGACAGGGAGGGTGGGTATGTGGGGGGGGATGGTGGAAATAAACTGGAGCATATAATCCCTTTCCAGAGTGTTCAGCATCCAGCGGTCTGTGGTGATAAGAGACCATGTTGAGGTGAGTGGGATAGGCGGTCCAAAAACAAAGAGGGGACACGATACGGTGGCATGGGAGCTGGGCGTCCCATCAAAAGTTCTGTTTGACTATCCCCATGTATCTGGGTGGGTCATGTAGGGACGCTGAGATGGACGGAGGCAGTTGCTTGCATCTAACCCCCCTGTTTTGTTTCTTTTGCAGGTCCTGATGGGGTGGCGGAGCTAAGAAACAGTTGAGTGCTGGGGCCTGAAGTGCTTCCTGGAAGGTGATGGAGTGTGAGACCCAGGAACTTGAGGGTGGCTCTGAAGTCTTTCAGGCCATGGAGCTTTGCATCCCAGAGCAAAGAACTCCTGCCTGGATTCCTGGGGAAGCAAGTCCTTGAATTTTGACATCGACTCCCAGATGTTGAAGTCTTCTTTGCGTATATGTCCCTATGAGTGCTCCATCGTAGGATGTGTGCAAGCCCATGCTCTCTCAATTAGCAAATGCAAAGTAATGCCCATAGGTCCACCCCTGCACAGAGCAATGCCTTATGCTTTGAACAAGGGGATATAGGGCGGTGCAAGTTGGCCACCAGTGAGTTCCTTCTCAAGCACCTATGGCTCAGCTGTGTGCTGTATTCAGTTTCCCACCTTGTGGGTACCTAAATAGGATAAAAAAATCCTCTTTTACCCTATTTATTTGAGTTATTTACTTCTACTTTTGTTTGTTTAGTTCTTTTGTGCTCCTGAGAGGAGCTCCTGGGGGAGCCCCCCCGCCATCCAATTTTTGGACCTTTCATTTGTGCTGGAGCACAATCTGTTATGCCTAAAACCACAGGGTTTAAACTCTGCCAGACCTGCTACAGGTCCTTTCCTTTCACTGATGGACCCTTGAGTTTCCTGCAGTGTTTGGGGGACTCCCATATCTCCTCAAAGTACAAAAATCTGTCTGGGGTTCAAAGGCAGGTCCAAAAAAGACAGAGAGACTAGACTAAAGCTCCTACTAATGGAATGTGCTATACCTCGACAGGGATCTGCTCCCCCTGTTCATCAGCCTCAGTATCATAGGACTCTTTGGTTATAGTCACAGCTTCGTCTGTGGCCCTGGAGGCAAAGACTTTGAAGAAAAAGAAGTACATCTTCTCAAACAGGGAAAACAAAAAATGGGGCAGGTCCCTTGCGGCACTGCGATATCCCAGAGGACTATCATACGTGCCCCAGTACTGGTCTCTTACCACAGTTCTGAGGAAGGGAAGGACCCTGCAACCTCCTCAGTAACGCAGCAGTCTCCATCCTACAGGCTGACATTCCCACCTCAGGTACTGACCCAAGTCTTGATTATAGGCTAAAAGAGCCTTCTGCCTCATGAAAGATATCTGGCTTCGGAGGTTCTTGTAATTTCTGATGAGCCTGAATCTCCACTGTTACAGAGATCTATCAGAGCCCCCTCGCCAGTACCAGTGAGACCCACCTAAGTCTGCAGCCTTTGCTACTGGCCCTGATACCTGATGTTTCCTCTCTTAGCTCAGGAGAAGATTCATCAGACTCAGAGATCTCAGTCCAGGAATCCATCCTGGCACCATACCACCAAACTCCTGGGGAAGAGGATCCTGGGGAACCTACCAGACATCGTAGCCTCCGATAGTACAACTATCATTGGGGACGCTTCCCCATCTTCCTCCCCAGTGGGGTTACAGGGACCCATGGGACCATTTCGGCAACCAGTTCTATAGGATACCAACAAAAGTGTACCAGCACTCACAGTTACCAACCGACCATCCCTTGGTCTTCTTCATTACTGGATGATACTCAGGAGCAGCATGAACTGCAGACTGAGGAGAGCTTGCCTCCTTCAGTCAAGTCCTCTTCATCTCTGGATGAAGTGGTAATGCCATCACTGCCTTCTTATGTGGATGATTTCAAGAACTTCCCAGACCTCATGAAGAGGCTGGCAGGCTCACTCCAGATTCCTCAAGTGGAAGTCCAAGAGTCACAACATTCCTAGGTGGATATTTTGAATATTAATCCACAAGGAAAGATTGTCCTACCTCTTAATGAGGCATTGCTATCTCCCTCACATACCCTGTGGCAAACACCTGGTACAATTCCACTCATCTGTAAAAGGGCAGATAAGAAGAACCATATTCCACCAAAGGGAATAGAATATTTCTTTTCTGAACCCAGCGCTAATTCCCTAGTGATGGATGCAGCCAACAGAAGGAGCTGTCAAGCTAGATTCAGACTTTCTCCAGTGGACAAAGAATCCAAGCACCTGGATTTACTGGGTAGGCAGAACTACTCATCAGCTGCTCATCAATTTCATATTGCCAATATAAGGCCTTCATAGCAAAATACAACTTTATCACAATTTACCCTCACTCTCACAGACCTTGGGAGGCAGGCCAGTCCTCGCTTACAGACAACCCCCCAACCTGAAGCAAATACTCACCAGCAACTACACACCACACCATAGAAACACCAACCCAGGAACCAATCCCTGTAGCAAACCTCGTTGCCTACTCTGTCCCCATATCTACTCTGGCGACACCATCAGAGGACCCAACCACATCAGCCACATTCACCTGCATATCCATTAATGTTATATATGCCATCATGTGCCAGCAATGCCCCTCTGCCATGTACATTGGCCAAACCGGACAGTCCCTCTGCGAAAGAATAAATGGACACAAATCGGACATCAGGAATGGTAACATACATAAGCCAGTAAGTGAACACTTCAATCTCCCTGGTCATTCTATTACAGATTTAAAAGTCACTATCATTGAACAAAAAAACTTCAGAAACAGACATCAAAGAGAAACAGCAGAACTAAAATTCATTTGCAAATTTAACACCATTAATCTGGGCTTGAATAGGGACTGGGAGTGGCTGGCTCATTACAGAAGCAGCTTTTCCTCTCCTGGAATTGACACCTCCTCATCTATTATTGGGAGTGGACTACATCCACCCTGATTGAATTGGCCTGTCAACACTGGTTCTCCACTTGCGAAGTAACTCCCTGCTCTCCATGTGTCAGTATATAATGCTTGCATCTGTAACTTTCACTCTATGCATCCGAAGAAGTGAGGTTTTTACCCACGAAAGCTTATGCCCAAATAAATCTGTTAGTCTTTAAGGTGCTACCAGACTCCTTGTTGTTTTTACACATTTTATTGAACACCTGCCACAAAACCAGAGAGATTGATTTCAGGCTATCATCTCGGAAGACCAGTCACAAAAGCCTCCCTTCAACCTGTCCAAGACTCCACTGTTGCACCTTCTAGGCCCATGGCCACAGCTGCGGTCATGAGGACAGCCTGGCTCCAGTCCTCAGGTCTTCCAAGGGAGGTGCAAAACACGGTGGAGGATCTCCCTTTTGAATGACCCAGCTCTTTAGTGAGAATATGGACTCCTTTCTCCACACACTTAATGATTCCAAGACAATGTTGTGGTCACTGGCGATTTATGCAACAAAAAGGCAATTAGACCCCAAAGGTCCAGGCCATTCCAGTACCATCAGCACACCTTCTCTAGGCCTCAGAAACCCTTCAGGAGGAGATCCAAACAACAAAAAAAGGAACTACTTTCCCCTACTTCTACTCAATCTGCCCCTCCTTCTAAGGGGCAGTTTTGACACCAAGGTAGAGAGCATCAAGCAGTCCATTCCACCAGATCCTTGGTTGTGCAATTACTCACCTTTTGAAGATGGACTGTCCCACTACTTAGCTGTCTGGGAGCTCCCTACCTCAGACAAGTGGATACTGGAGATTGTCAAAGTGGGTTACTCTATCCACTTCCACTCTATCTCTCTTTGCCACCCATCTCTCGCTGTCCCTCTTCAGGGACCCCTCTTCTTATGAAGAAATCTTAAGACAAAAGGTTCAATCCCTCCTCCTCCTGGGGGCATTAGAGCTGGTTCCACCAGAGTTCATCGAAAGAGGGTTCTATTTCAACTGCTTTCTAGTTCTGACAAGAGACAGAGGGTGTAAACTAATCTTCAACCTCAGGAACTTGAACTAGCACAACACTTCAGAATGGTTACACTAACTACCATAATTCCATCTCTAGATCTGGGAAACTGGTTTGTAGCCCTCAATCTACAGGATGCCTACTTTCATGTGGCCATCACCCTTCCCACAAACATTCCCTATGCTTTGTATTAAGAACAGATCACTATCAATATCGAGTTCTCTCCTTTGAATTCTGCACAACTCCGAAGGTGTTTACAAAGGTCCTCTCAGTGGTAATGGCTTGCCTCTATCAGTGGGAAATCTCAGTATTCCTATACTTAGCTGACTGGCTGATCAGAAGCTGTCACAACAAAGAGGTCCACCTGGTAACACACAGAGGGTGTTAACCTTATGCCAATATCTGGGCCTTCACATCAACCACAGAAAATCCACGCTAACTTCAGATCAAAAGATAGACTTTATAGGAGCCACTTTAGACTTTATAGGTCCTGCATCAGCAAAAGCCTATCTACCCAAGGAGAGATTTTCCACCTTGTCCACTCTAGTCTCAACGCTACAGTTCAGCCCACAAACAACTGTAAAAGTCTGCCTACAGCTCTTGGGTCATATGCCCGCCTCCACATTTGTGACTCCCCTCACAAGACTGCACCTCATAAGTTTCCAAATGTGGCTAAGAACAGTGTATACTCCAAAGAGACACAATCTATCCAAACATGTCACTAACTCAAAAGGTGTTGGACTCTTTTATGTGGTGGAAGGACACACAGAGGTCCTGCATAGGAAATGTATTTTCTCATCCCACATCATCAAAGATCCGCAGAACAGATGGCTCTCTGTTAGGATGGGGCACTCACATACAGGGTCCAAGGTAAATGGTCTCCACAGGAATCAGCACTCTATATCAACATTCTGGAGCTAAGAGTGGTATAATATGTGTGACAGATATATCCTCCAAGATATACAGGGTCACTCAAGGTAATGCTGTACAACATAAGAACGGACGTACTGGGTCAGATCAATGGTCCATCTAGCCCAGTATCCTGTCTTCTAACAGTGGCGAGTGCCAGATGCTTCAGAGGAAATGAACAAAACAGGCAATTATCGAGTGATCCCTCCCCTGCCACCCACTCCCAGTTTCTGGCAAACAGAGTCTAGGGACACTCAGAGCATGGTGTTGCATCCCTGACCATTTTGGCTAATAGCCATTGATGGACCTATCTTCCATGAACTTATCTAGTTCTTTTTTGAACCCTGTTATAGTTTTGGCCTTCACAACATCCCCTGGCAATGAGTTCTACAGGTTGACTGCGTTGTGTGAAGAAGTACTTATTTTTGTTTGTTTTAAACCTGCTGCCTATTAATTTCATTGGGTGATCACTAGTTCTTGTGTTATATGAAGGAGTAAATAACATTTCCTTATTCACTTTCTCCACACCAGTCAAAATTTTATAGGCTTCTAGCGTATCCCCTCTTGTTTTTTTTTCTAAGCTGAAAAGTCCTAGTCCTTTTAATCTCTCCTCATACAGAAGCTGTTCCATACCCCTAAATCATTTTTGTACCTTTTCCAATCCTAATATATCTTTTTTGAGATGGGGTGACCAGATCTGCATGCAGTATTCAAGATGTGGGCGTATCATGGATTTATATAGAGATATTATTCTGTTTTATCTATCCCTTTACTAATGGTTCCTAACATTCTGTTAGCTTTTTTTAACTGCTGCATATTAAGTGGATGTTTTCAGAGAACTATCCACAATGACTCCAAGATTTCTTTTTTGAGTGGTAACAGCTAATTTAGGCCACTTCATTTTGTGTGTATAGCTGGAATTATGTTTTCCAATGTGCATTACTTTACATTTATCTACACTGAATTTCTCCTGCCCACTCACCCAGTTTTGAGAGATCCCTTTGTAATTCTTCACAGTCTGCTTTGGACTTAATATCTTGAGTTAGCAAGGCAGCAATGTATTACATCAACCTCCAGAGCAAAGCAAGATCACAATCCTTTTGCACAAAGTCACTACGGCCCTGGAACTGGAGTATTTCCCATAAAATAGAGATATCAGCTATCTGTCTTCCAGGCCTCCAGAATATTATTGCAGACTCCCTGAGTAGACACTTCTGGCAAGATCACAGATGGGAGCTCAAAGACTCTGTCTTCCAATGTATCTGCCAGACCTGGGATCTACCACAAGTAGACCTATTCGCCACCTAGAACAATGCATAATATAAGAACTAGGGGCCACCAAATTAAATTAATGGGCAGCAGGTTTAAAACAAATAAAAGGAAGTTCTTCTTCACACAGCGCACAGTCAACCTGTGGAACTCCTTGCCTAAGGAGGTTGTGAAGGCTAGGACTATAACAGGGTTTAAAAGAGAATTAGATAAATTCATGGAGGTTAAGTCCATTAATGGCTATTAGCCAGGATGAGTAAGGAATGGTGTCCCTAGCTTCTGTTTGTCAGAGGGTGGAGATGGATGGCAGAAGAGAGATCACTTGATCATTACCTGTTAGGTTCACTCCGTCTGGGGCACCACTGTCGGCAGACAGGATACTGGGCTGGATGGACCTTTGGTCTGACCCAGTATGGCCATTCTTATGTTCTCAATGCAAAATGTTGCCTGTTCTGCTCCAGGGAAGGTTATGGACACAGTTCTATGGGGGATGCTCTGATAACATCATATTCTCGCACTATAGGTGCTGACTCCGTGGGTTCTCCGGGGCTGGAGCACCCATGGGGAGAAAATGGTGGGTGCTGAGCAACCACCAGCAGCCCCTCTATCCACTCCCCCGCACCCCACAGCGCCTCCCACCTACCGGCAGGCCCTGCGGATCAGCACCTCACCCTCCCTCCCTGCGCCTCCCGCCTGCCACAATCAGCTGTTTCGCAGCGTGCAGGAGGCTGGGAGGAAGTGGGAAGGAGTGAGGACATGGCGCTTGGGGGAGGGGTGCGGAACTGGGCAGGAAGAGGCAGGGCAGTGAGTGGAGCAGGGGAGGGAAGAGGCGGGGCGTAGGTGGGACAGGGCCAGGAAGAGGCAGAGCAGGGTGAGGCCTTGAGGGAAGGAGTGGAGTGGGGGCAGGGCTTGGGGCTGAGCTGGGGGTCGAGCACCCCCTTGCACTTTGGAAAGTTGCCCCCTGTGCCCTACACCATGATTTATGCTTATCCAACTCTAACGCTGATACTCAAGACCCTCCTCAAGCTGTGACTTATGACTTCCTATCCCAAAGGATCTCTTGACATAGAACTCAATGACTCTCATTCATCCTAACCCCTCCTCCCTCAATCTCAGAGCATGGCTCTCGAGCATGGAGTCAGTCTGTTCAGAAGCGGGTCAGTTGGTCCATTTATCCAGGAGAAAGCTCAGTATCTGCAAGACCTACTCCAAAAGTAGAAATGTTCTCACTCCTGGTGCTCTCTTCCTCCCAAACCTTGGAAGTCCCACATCTCAAGACACTGGATTACCTACTGCAATTAAAGACACAGAATCTGTCAATGAGCTCTATCAGAGTACATTTGGGCCATCATCACTACTTCCCATTCTCCCATTCACGGCTTTTCAGTCTTCGCCCACTCTTTCACAGCCAGATTTCTCAAGGACCTATACAACTTATTTTCTCCTGTTCAGAACCCAGCCCACACAGTGGGACCTCTCAACCTAGTTCTTAACGCCCTGAGAAAACTCCCTTTCCAACTGATGGCTACAAGGTCTCTCCTCCACCTCTCCCTCAACTTCCTAATCACCATTACTTTAGCAAGATGAATGGGAGAGCTGGGAGCACTCATGGCTGATCCATCATATACCACCTTTTACAGGACAAAGTTGTATTATGCCCCCATCCTCATTTTCTCCCAAAGGTCTCCTCAGAATATCACATTAACCAGAAGATTTGCCTGCCAGTGTTCTATCAAAACCTCATGCCTCCAGAGAAGAATCAAGTCTTCATTTATTGGATATTAGAAGGGCCCTTGCCTTCTATCTGGACAGGACCAAGACTTTCTGAGTCTCTGTGTCATTTGCAGAAAGGATGAGATCAACACAAAGGCTGTCTAAGTGGTTGTCAAGTTTTATCTTGACCTGATACATAAATGCTGGGGTGCAGCCCCCTCAGAGAGTAACAATGCATTCCACTAGAGCTCAATTCACATCTATAGCTCTACTGAAGAATATTCCCATAACAGAAATCTGCAGGATTGCAACCTGGTCTTCTCTCTATACTTTTGTCAAGCATTACCCAATCTTAACTGCTTCCACACATGACACCACCTTTGGTGATTCAGTCCTCTGAACTGTTCTGGACTTACCTCCTCAGCACCCATCTCCTCATTGAGTTACTGCTTGAGAGTCTCTTAAGTTGGCACATCCCTACAGACATATACTTAAAGAAGGAGAAGAGGTTACTTACCTTATATTAACTTGAGTTCTTCGAGATGTTTTGTCCCTATTGATGTGCTACCTCCTGCCCTCCTCTTTCCTGTGGAGTCTCTGGCTTCACAGATGAGAAGGAATGGAGTGGCTCGCACCTCCCTATAGTCTCTCATTAGAAGCATGAAGCATTGCTCTGTGCAGGCGTGGGCCCACAGACGCTATTTTGCAGGGTTTCCAACTGAGAGCACATGGGTGTGCACACATCCTGCGGTGGAGTACCAATAGGGACAAAACATCTCAAAGAACTTGTTACTGAAAGGTAAGTAACAAGATCATTAATGATCTGGAGGATGGTGTGGATTGCACCCTCAGCAAGTTTGCAGATGACACTAAACTGGGAGGAGTGGTAGATACACTGGAGGATAGGGATAGCATACAGAGGGACCTAGACAAATTAGAGGATTGGGCCAAAAGAAATCTGATGAGGTTCAACAAGGACAAGTGCAAAGTCCTGCACTTAGGACAGAAGAATCCCATGCACTGCTACAGACTAGGGACCGAATGGCTAGGCAACAGTTCTTCAGAAAAGGAACTAGGGGTTACAGTGGACAAGAAGCTGGATATGAGTCGACAGTGTGCCCTGGTTGCCAAGAAGGCTAACGGCATTTTGGGCTGTATAAATAGGGGCATTGCCAGCAGATCGAGGGACGTGATCGTTCCCCTCTATTCGACAGGTGGTGGGGCCTCATCTGGAGTACTGTGTGCAGTTTTGGGCCCCACACTACAAGAAGGATGTGGAAAAATTGGAAAGAGTCCAGTGGAGGGCAACAAAAATGATTAGGGGGCTGGAGCACATGACTTACGAGGAGAGGCTGAGGGAACTGGGATTGTTTAGTCTGCAGAAGAGAAGAATGAGAGGGGATTTGATAGCTGCTTTCAACTACCTGAAAGGGGGTTCCAAAGAGGATGGAGCTCGGCTGTTCTCAATGGTGGCAGATGATAGAACAAGGAGTAATGGTCTCAAGTTGCAGTGGGGGAGCTTTAGATTGTATATTAGGAAAAACTTTTTCACTCGGAGGGTGGTGAAGCACTGGAATGGGTTACCTAGGGAAGTGGTGGAATTTCCTTCCTTAGAGGTTTTTAAAGTCAGGCATGACAAAGCCCTGGCTGGGATGATTTAGTTGGGGATTGGTCCTGCTTTGAGCAGGGGGTTGGACTACATGACCTCCTGAGGTCCCTTCCAATCCTGATATTCTATGATTATCCTCTCCTTTCAGGTACTTAAATACAAAACTTTGAAGGGAAAGGGAGGCCTTTGCTTGCAACTTTCAAACATTTTCATGGACAACTTCAAGCTTTTTCATAGGTACCTTTAATGGAATGAACTTTTATCAATTTTTGACTTGCAAATAAGCGCTCAAGAAATATGTAGCAAACATCACCAGGGTGAACAGATCAAGAAGCCTCAATGTATCTGATTCACTGGTCAGAGACTCTCAAAGGCACTAAAAAAAAAAAAAAATTTGTTGTCAGAAGGAGGTTGCGTTGCTGTGAAGTTTGACAATCCCTGCAGTAGATTAATGCTTTGAATTCCATTCATCAATGTGGTTTGCTGCAAAACTAAAACAGAACTCAGAACACAATGCCACCTCTGAGTTTAAGAAAACAATACATTTCTAATCCCCAAATAAAACTTTTCATTTGAATAAACAGTTTACTGTTGTAGACTTAGAACTATTAGCCTATATTTACATTTAATAATTGGGCTGTGCCATTTGCAGCGCATACACTCAACTTCATCCTTTTCTCCTGTTTTTTTTTAAAACTTTTAAATACTTCTGTTCTGAAATATATTCTGATACAGATTTTCATTTTCTTCCCATTTTAGTGTCTCAAATCTTTAAACTGTTATCTGCTAAGAGCTTGAAATGTGTATGTGGTAGGGGTGAGATTCATCAGTACGTTCAGATGCGCATGCACTTCAGAGCTTGGGCGTGTGCCTGTTTGTTTATTGTGTGTATTTTCTAAACTAATACATAGCCTTACTTCAACAGGCAGCTTTGCATATACACACAGACTAATATATTATCATAATACTTATAGCTCATGCAATGTATTCTATTTTCCTAATAAAACAAGTTATTTTTTATATATTTGAATGATACAAAAGTAGAGTAAAAAGCGGAAAAAAACTG
This sequence comes from Emys orbicularis, assembly GCF_028017835.1. Taxonomy (NCBI): domain Eukaryota; kingdom Metazoa; phylum Chordata; order Testudines; family Emydidae; genus Emys; species Emys orbicularis. The sequence goes on from NC_088685.1 coordinate 34,618,048, forward strand.
AAAAATACTTTTTGTAAAACACAGGAATTTTCTGTAAAAATCGGTTTAAACTGAAAATGAAGGGGTTTAATTATACCTAGGCCCTTGTGGACCCTCAAACTAGGCATATTTTGCCTGCAGAGCCCAATCCAGTAAATGTGCTCAGAGCATGCTAATTCCCCATAAGATGACTTGGGGGCAGGGAGAAGGAGGAGGGATGAGTCCCTTATAACCTTTAGCTCAGTTGTTAAGGCACTTACCAGGGATGAGGGAGCTCCTGGTTCACTTCCCGCCTCCACCTGATGCGGAGAAGGGATATGAAAGTGGGTCTTGTTTATAATATTTGGGCCTACAAATTTATCCTAATTTGTAAATTCAACTGTGAAAAGTAAGTGAAAGTTCATAAGTGGTCACAATATCTCAAAACAGCAAATGTTGCTGGCAAAAGGTGCAAAAGGAAAACAGAAAAGCTAAATTAGTACTAATAAAAAGGCCTATCACTGGCCAATGGGTGCTGCTCAGCTGGTGCTCTTGGCAGAGGCAGCGCGCAGAGCTGCCTGGCCACACCTCCACCTAGGAGCTGAAGAAGGGGGAGGTTGTTGCTGCCGGGAAGGTGCAGAGCCAGGTAGGGAGCCTGCCAGCCCCACCAACCCCCAGCACCAGTAGGGTTCTTGGGCTGCGCGCCACCGCCTCCCCTCTCCCAGCACCCGCAATGCCACCGGGCCACCTCCCCTCCCCCCAAGATTTAGTCAGGGGTATAGTACAAGTCATGGACAGGTCACGGGCCGTGAATTTTTGTTTACTGCCGATGAAACAAAAATACCCATTACTAAAAATACCCATGACTAAAATGTAGCCTTACTAATAAGATACTGTGCCATGCCTGTGTTTCTCCAGCAGTGGGGTTGCAAGCAAGAGTCAACACCAGAGACAGACACTGCATTTTCTCTCTTCACTGGTCCTTTCTCTCCCCTTTTGTGTGCATTTGTCTTGTTTTGTCTTCTAATAAATAGGATTGGACTTTAACAGCTCCAGCCCTTCCCTTTTCCCTAAAAAGAACAGTTACCTCTAAAAGACGGTCAAGTAAAATTCTCTCCAGCTAAAGGGAACAAGAACAAGGGGTATATAGTCCATTGAAATTAATACAGTCTCTCAGCTCTCAGGTGAGTGCTCTAGCCACTAGAATACAGAATATTCTGGTATGGGTCTCTCTCAAACCCTCCTGTCTAAAACTTTCTTCTGTCTCTGTAAGTACAAGATCTGTTAGTTTCTTAATGCATTCCAGGATGATGTTGCAAGTGATTTTCCCAGGCACTGAGAGTAATGCAGTTCTCTTCAGTTGTTGCAGTTGGTAAGGTGAGTCTTCTTTGGCAATTTTACTGGTAAGGCCTCTTTCCCCCAGGTTGGGTTCTTTTTTTCATTCCACATTCTATCCAAAATCACAAGGAAAGTCTGAAGGGTTATTTTGTCACTTGCTTTAAGTATCTCTCCAGGAATGTTATTCTCTCCAGCTGCTCTCCCAGTTTTAAGTTTACTGATGTGCTTGCTAAGGGAGAGAGATTTACACATAAGTATTATTATTCTCCTTAATTAATACTTGACATGTTTCCTACATGGCATGGATTATGCCAGGGTGTATTCTTCCACAAACTATTTCCTTTGATAGGACAAATAACTTTCCCCCAGTTTCTACACACACAAAATTATGTGGGAAAACCTCTTTTATTTTCCCAAAACAAATAAAAACAATCGACGTGGTGTATGAACATGGCTGTACTCCTCACAAATACATTTAAAAAAATTAATTTTCATTTTAACCTTTCTTTCAGACTTCAGGTACCAAATTTTTAAGAACTTCAGACTTCAAAGTTGGATCAGCACAGGCAACAGAAGTAATGTACTGGATTTTCACCCAATTTATACATTTTCATCTGAACTATCAGGATTAAATTATAAAATTATTCAAAATAATCCATAAAGGATTGCACTTTCCCCTTATTCACTAACATTTTAAGCATCAACTGATTTCTTTCTTAAAGATGATTTGTGCACAGTACAGGCATAAGTTAAAAAGAGAAAAGCAGGCATTTTTAAAAAAGGGGGAATCTGCCTTCTTTACCTAGACCAGAAGGTGGTGCTCACCCTCCATGGCTAGTGCATGTTACATGAGTAAAAAATTATAAAGAGACCAACATGAATGGAATCTGACTCAGAGGTACTAATTTTAATCTGTAGTCAAGACTCTTTGTAGCAATTTTGTCAAAATATTTGCACTGATTCTTTAAATGACTTGTGATAAATATTTCAATGCATTTGAAACCTTTTCATCTGCTTTGGAAATGGTCAGCAAAAACAAAGGGGCTCTTTGTGTTGTTTGTAACCTGATGAAAGGCTTTGAAGAACTCTTACCATCCCAAATCTTCTGGAGCGAGAATCTTCTTAAATCCCTTGTTGGGTTCTCTTGTTTGCCAATGGGGCCTTTACACTTAAATCTGTGGCTGCATTTGCAACTTTTAGGCCTGGTCTATGCCACATCATTTTACAGCTAATAAACATGTTTGCTAACACATCTTAACTAACTTGTTGACCATGATTTGTCCTGATCTACCATATTCAGCATCAAGTCATGTAACATGACTGTTGGCAGCAGCTGTATTCAGATACAGTATAATCTTATAGCCTACAGCAGGCCCAGAAAGAGGGTGAAAAGTAATTGATCTAGGATTCTCTTTTCATGCAGAAACTTTTAATGTTTGGCTTATGAGGCCAATATTATATAAAAAAGGGCGGCCCAATTCTTCACATGAGCATCAATGCAAAAGTTCTAGGGACCAAGCTTTAACTTTGCAGTTGATCTTTTGAACTATACAAATTTCAGTATGAACCCAATGAGTGTGAATCTCTAGTAAATTTAGAACTAGGTGACTAATAAGCCCCAAGCACTGGTCAGAGGAAATGTGTGGTGGAAATGCCAAATTAAATCACAGGTAGTTAATCCTTGAAGAAGGAAACAATTTAATTTGCATTTTTAAAAGCAGGTGTGGTTTTCTATTCTTCTTCTCCCTTCCCCCTTCCCCCCCAAGAAACCCCCACATCCTTAGCAATGGAAAAGCTCCTGTTTTGCCAGTACATGAGTGAGAAACATTAGTTTGGGTCTACTAATGTATTTGTCACCCCATAATTCAAAAGTGTTGAAGAAACACGGTGCCTTGCTTTCTAAGGGGTTATGCTGTAATCCTTAACGCTCCTGCCAGTTTTTTTCTTAACTTCATAAGCCCCCCCCCCCCCCCCCCCGAAAAAAAAAGAGAGAAAAAGAAAAAGTGGCCTTACAGCAACACGCATTGCTGCCTGTTTACAGCCTCAGCCTGGCTCAAGCTTTAGGTGGAAAATCAGCTTTGAGAGGGAGGGGGGAACCTGCCAGTGTTTGTGTGCGTTACCTTGTTACTGTGGGAAAAAGAGACTGAAGACCTCAAAACAGATTAAAATCCTGGGGCCTGATTTGGGTTAGAGAAAATTCATCTGCAGGAATGATTTTAGGGGCTTTAAGATACATTGACTTGTGTAAATGAAGTTAAGGTTTTTTTTTTTTTTTTAATTTAAATACTTTCCCATGGGGTTAATCATTCACTGTGCAAAGTTAGACCAAACTGCATGCAGCCCTACTGTTGCTGAGCCAGTAGCAGGGTTTGTCCATAGGAGGCATTGAACATTTGCTACAGTTCTGTAGACTTTTAATCACTGGTTTGACAGGGAGGTGGGTGTAGTGTGAGAAGCAGTAGATTAGCTCTCCTCCCCCACCTCACCCTATTCTGAATCCAGACTTTCAATGCAATGTTTGTGTTCTTATTGCATTGATCCCTCACAAAGGGTTGCAATACTGATTGGTCAGGGCAGCTTCTGTATTAAGAGATCAGAGCTGGCTTTCTCCCCAGCTTCAGAGGATGGATTTGGTGTCAAGGGCAAGGAAAGGCAGCTGATGCAGACTGTGTAGTGCCACCACCCACACATCTGTTCACTCTGATGAAAGTGTTACTGGCCTTAGGTGCGGTGCCTTTCCCTGGAAGAGTCCTCAGTGTGCACAAATCTCAACCCCACCCACCAGGCCTAAGGCTAGGTCTACACTACAGCGGGGGTCCGACCTAAGATACGCAACTTCAGCTACGTGAATACCGTAGCTGAAGTTGCGTATTTTAGGTCGGCTTACCTAGCGGTGAGGACGCGGGAAAGTCGACCGCTGCCGCGCTGCCGCCGACTCCGCTGCCGCCTCCTGCCGAGGTGGATTTCCGGAGTCGACGGCAGAGCGATCAGGGATCGATTTTACCGCGTCTTCACTAGACGCGGTAAGCCGATCCCCGATAAACCGATTGCTACCCGCCGGATCGGCGGGTAGTGAAGACAAAGCCTAAGGTAATTCCTTCTGCAGAACAGTCCTTACCCAGACCATTATCAGAGTTCCCCTCATTCCACTGCAAATACACCTCTACCCCGATATAACACGAATTCGGATATAACGCAGTAAAGCAGCGCTCCGGGGGGAGGCGGGGCTGCACGCTCCGGCGGATCAAAGCAAGTTCGATATAACGCGGTTTCACCTATAACGCGGTAAGATTTTTTGGCTCCTGAGGACAGCGTTATATCGGGGTAGAGGTGTAACTCCATTCAATTATAGGACTTTGAAGTCTACTTATTTAGAATTCCCAGTTTAGGAAACTTTATAGTTTAGTTTAAACTAGAATGCAATACCAGGAGGTTCAAGTAAATGCATCCCCACCCTCCCTCTTATGTTATGGCAACAAAATAAATCAAATGAAGACAGGTAATTTACAGTGGACAAGTACAGTACAACAAATGCCCTTGAGTAGTACTAGAGTGTATACATAAGAAATATACTAAATCACACTTTGCTTTTAAAAATGTTGAGTCTCATTACAGGCTTAATTTCTTTCTGATGGAGAAAGAGTTAATGCTAGGACCAGCCAAAGTTTAATCAGTAACACAGCAGTGATTCAGTTCAATTCTCAATAGTCATATGGAGAAGCTGCTGCAACTGATTAGAAAACCCATTTCATTGAGCTATTGCATGGAAGCATGTAAATTCCAGTGTGGAAAGGCAACAGTCACTTCATTATTCCAAATCACATGTTAACGCATCACCAACTTTTGCATTCAAAGCCTTTTGCAGAAATTAAGTGGTTGGGAGACTAATAGCCAGCCGCAACCCTTAATTCTGTGTAATTATTCCAAAAGCAAGTTACCAGATCTTGGGCAGCATTACTGGAGAACTGAAAGTGAGTCATCAACAAAGGGGTTGGGGGGGAAAAAAATCAAACACCAAGGGAATTTCTTAGGACTAACTACTTTTGTGTATATTTCCAATGGCATCCACTCTGTAGTAATCCACAACTCTGGCAATTCCTTATACACTGTTTATAAGGTGATCGGCTAGAAATTGGAACATATATTTAAATAAGATTTAGTCAAATTACAAGAATTAAAAATAGTAACATAGTAATTTTATTATTTATGTTCTACACATATTTGAACTGTTACTTTGTAAAATTATAACACCTCCGTCCCCAACAAACTGTTGGTCCCCAAGAATAAAGCAGGAAATCAGTTCAATAAACACACTTGATTTATTTTGTATAAAAAGGGTTAAGTTTACAACTAAACTTTTATAAAAAGTTTAGCATGATTAAGTACATCATTACACTTTTTGCAGAAATGTACATTTCTGCCACTATACAAGAAAACTCTGATTAAAGAGTTCACAAGGTTTCACTCTCATATATATATATATATATATATATTTTATATATAAATATATACACAGCATTCAATCCTAGGCTTGCGTCAAAAGGTCATTTCTGACCATGGACTTCCCTAAGAAACTGAACACTGGATCCTTCTGTTACTCACGCTCCACCTTTGGAAAAAAAGGCAAAGTCTGCTTTAAAATGGGCAATTCCTTGTGAGTTTTTATGTTTCACTCCCCATGCTGGGAATAGTATATAAAGGACACCTTCCGACTAGGGAAAGGGCATTTAAAAGTCTCTTCATAAATAGCTAAGATCAGTCCAAGTTGAGGGGGTGGGGAGAGATCTCAGTTTCTTTCTTCTTTATTAGTTTTAAAAGGTCCATTTAATTAGATGTAGATTCCCCCTCCAGATACGGCTGAAAAATAAGTTCAGCACCTCAAAAAAAAAAATCCTGTAGACATTTTCTTGTGGGGAAAAAAAGTCAGCAAACACCTGCAAAAGATTGAAAAGAGGAGTATTTAGGAGAATGCTAACAGGGCAGAGATCCGGACAGACTGGCGCCAGAGAGGAAGCCACAGTTTGAACATTTAACCAAACACTCAAAGATTGGGCAAACCCTGGCGTCCAGATGCAAAACACACACACACACACACACACACACACACACACACACACACACACACACACACATATACACCCCCCTCAAAAGCACAAATTAAACATTAAAATAACATACGTTCAGTAGGAGGGGGAGAAAGAGGATTCTCAGTCCAATCTCTATTTGGATCTCTGTAACTGCACTGCTCAGAGGTGCCAGTCTGCCTCTTACAGCAATTATTTGATTAAAAGCAGACACTTATTTAACTGATAGTGCAGACAATCCCACATCACAAAAATTTAATGGATTATGCTAAAATCCTCAACTAAATCAATCACTTCATCTGAAGGTTAGGGTTTTAGGAACAGATAATCACAGAATTTACATTATGTGGTGATATATTTAAGTACAAAGGGATAGTATCAGAGCAAACAGTCTATACTATTTATTTGCAAAGGTGAAAATACACTTTCAGTTGGAGTACCCCCAGATGAATTACTAGTGCAATTGTTATGGCTTGATTACTGGTTATAAAGGCATCCTCTGATAAACCTGTTACTTTTATTATAAATTAAAATGTGTCTTAAATCCAAGTCCATACACACATTTCCCTCCCCAAAATAAATTGTATTTTGCATTATATTTATTCTTTGAAAACCAAGCGCCACAAACACTCACCACTGAATTTAGCCACAAAGTGCTTTGCTGTCATTTGACATTAATTCTGAAGGGAATTCAGATGCCTGCAAAGAAGAAAAATAAAACAAAACAGTGCAATGTTAAATATCTTAACAGCACAACAAAAAATACAAAATACTCTGGAGCATGAAGCTCATTCCATATGACATGTCACAATTTAGATTCACAATGACAGCCAACATTACTAGGGCTGCCTAGCAATTGGGGCATTTTCATCTATTTCAATCTAAAATGATTAGTATTAGTTACAAAAAAAATATGCAACTGTTTCTCATGCCAGTCACTCCCTATCATAAAAGATACATCACTAATACTGACTTCCTAACAGCAATGTCCATTATCATTATTAAGGTCCAATCTCAGACACTGCATATAGGCCATGAAGACAGCCAACAAGGAGGGAGAAAGCCAGCCAGGGCTAACGAGACAAAGTAGGTGAGGTAATATCTTTTATTGGACCAACTTCTGTTACTGAGAGATACAAGCTTTCAAGCTTACACAGAGCTCTTCTTCAGGCCAACACAGCTACAACAACACTGCATACAGCCAGGGCTAAGACATTTACCTGTAATGACAAGATGCTGATGTCTGTGTTTAAGGTGGTCAGAGGAGTTCTGGAGGAAGGATTTGGTCCTGGTCTCTGGTGATGGAGGCTGACAATACTGGGGTGTGAGTCTAAAGCAATTTGCAGGTCCAGGATGTAGTCAATAACGTGCTGCAGGATTTCCATCTTGCTCACTTTCTTGTTCTGAGGGATGCTGGGCACTAGCTCTTTCAGTTTGGAGTAGCAGTCATTCATGTTGTATAGCAAACTCATAGGATCATCCACGGGGGTTTTGCTCCGGGATATTCCCAGGGTGTGTTCAGAGAGGCTGTTTTTCCTGACGGATCTCACAGGACTGAAAGCTTTCATACTAGGAGAGAGCCCGACTTCCAGGGTACAGAAAACACACACTAAGGGATCTCTCTGCCTGCTTGACTGCCTCCCTTCCTTTTCTTTCTCTAAGCAGCTGTCTGAGCTCGGAATGAAGCAGCAAGCTACCTCTACTTGCTTTTATACTGCAGGCTCAGGAGCTGCCAAAGCCAGCCAGTGCTTGCTGCCATTGGAGGCACCCAATGTGTCCATCAGGCGGGGAGACATTCTCACTGGTACAAAAAAACCTAAAAGAAGGTTCAGGCCTTCCGCATTCTGAGCCAATCGTAGGGAAGGGGGTGTGGCTATTCTAGGCACAGCTGAGGATAGTAAATACTGTACAGTAACTGCTGAGCCCTCCTGACTCGTTTTACAAAGGCACTGAGAAAGGAATGAAATGGGCATTTTGCATTGTGGTTGCAAAGAGCCAGGTCTGATCACAGAGCTCTCAGCCCTCTCCAGTACAACAGACACTCCCCTAATATTTTCTTCTTCATTTTAAAGAGCTAGCTTGGATAAAGTTGGAATGAAAAATGTTGCAAATTTAGGATCTGAAAATGAACTAGGCTTTGGGAGCATAAGCACATTATCAGCATTTGTATGTGTGGTGGGGTAGGAGTGGACACAATATAAAGCATGCTAAGTGCAGAATACACCATAAGCAGATAAAGTCTGCAGTTGTAACATGGTGTCAGTGAAGCCTGATACTTCCTGAAAGTCAATTTGAATTATAGTAACAAACAGGTCTTTCTTTTTTTAATATGGTTGCGTACATAAGCGGTCAGCTTCACTAATAAGCATTGTAAGCTGAAGCACTGCAGGAGGTATAAGCATAAAAAAGTCAAGTAAATAAATGAACAAGAGCAACTGGAACTTTTTCCTATAATGACAGAATACTCCGCTACAGAGCTAATAGCTCAGGGCTTTAAAAGACTAAGAAGTCATTGCACCGTTAGCTTGCTGTCTCATAAATAGGATAGGGCTATTTTAAATGTTGCTATTAATTGGTGATCATTAGGCAAATATTGAAAGTTCATTTACACATATTACCTCTGAAAGGCTGCTGACCTGTAACCCACCAGTGCATGTGATGTGACTGTAATTAATTCTGCATAGATTGAGTCTGGTGACAAATGAAAATACTTACTGTACTGTACTTTTGCATCTTTGCTTTTGCTGAAGCCAGTGAAACACATCTTCCAGAAACATTACAAACATACAGTGATTATTTTGATGAGAGAAACAGTCTTTGAAATTTTCCTTTTCCCCAATCGCATTTTCCACATTTTGTCTTGCACTCAACTGCTGATTATCAGAACTAATTCCCATGGTGTCACGGACTACTCAAGGAAGACTAAAGCTATGAAATTGTAAACATCTAGATATGGAAATTATATATGATATAAAATTATTGTATTGTAACTTGTTAAATTTTCCAACACACATAGTTCTGTATTGCACTAAAACCACTTACACTACATTAATATATAGACGTAAAGTCAGTGTGGGTATTCGAGAATTGTATTTAAGAAGACACACAAGTATTTGATTTATCCATGTTGTTGGGTCCTTGTTGCATAGCTACATCATACTCCATTGGGGGGGGGGAGGAGGGAGAAAGGGATCATTATTGGGAACTGGATGCAGAGCTCTATAGGGATCAATCAATATTTTCCTCCAATTAATGTCACATTCCTTAGCTGGTGTTTGGGGAGGTCTCTGACAGGACATTTTGCTGACTGCAACACAAGCTTATTTGCCCCAGGGCTTTTATCTAGGGGTGTAGGCGGTACTGAGCCTGACAGGAACACAATTCAATCATTTTGAAATGTGAAGGGTGAAAGTGAATCTCTCCATTCAATCTTACAGGAAGACAAGTCCATTGTTTAAGTACAATTAAAAGGCACAGTCAATAAAAACCTGTGTGGCAAATAATCAACAGCTTAATTAAAATAAACAAATACTGACTGCAACTCCAATCCTTCTAAAACACTAAATTAACAAAATCTCATTTATATTAAATCTGGTGATTTACTATCACAGATTTTACCCTACTGACTTGCTTGTATTTCTGTTCCACATGTGCCCCAGCGGAACAGGTTTTGTTTTGACACTATTATTGGTACAATAATAGCCAATATCTACATATATCTTCATGTTTCTCTCATTATTTGCCATCCCTGGATAATGAAACAATGTTACAGAAACATCCTCCTAGACTTTTGCAAAGGACTGGTTCATTCATAGCTGGTTTCATTCTTCCATATTGAATACTTAACACTTCACATTTTTAAAAATTTTGTTTTATAGAGTGGAGTTATATGAAGAGGGACTAACCAGATTCATTGATTCTGTGATCAAATGATCGTGTACTTTCTGCATGAAAAGTGGTGTTTAGAGCACACAAACTCCACTTCTGCTTGGGGATTCTTGATTTGTGTTTACACTCTGTCATTTTTTGGACTGATTTTAAGGCCTGTTTTGAAAGTCTTTCACTCTTGGAAGATTTTACAATAGACAGATAGACCACTAAAACTTTGAAACTCCCCCCACCCCTCCTGGCTAATCGTTGTAGTCCAAATTGTCCCAGCAGTTTTACACATAGCCCTGGATTTTGTTTATTTTCATATTGTGCAAAGGTGAATGGATTTTGTGCAGGGATTCCCAGAAAACAGTACCCCTTGGAACTGCTGTAGCATTTCCCCTAAGGATCTCAAAGAACGTTGCAAACAGGACTGGATGACACTCCACGTGAGACTCCCTTAGAAATAGATGTCAGTCCCAAGCTTGTATCTGTTTCTCTATTCCCAACCTCAAAATGCTGCTGCTAACATCTGAAGAAAAGTATGCCAGCTCCTGTCACCCAAAGCAGTGCTCTACTTCTCTTCCTCCACCCCCCCCCCCTCCATGCACACAACCCCGCAGTGGGGGGAAGGATCTTCCCTAGTGCATGAGCCCCCCCCATCACTCCCACAGGGGGCACCCCTCTCTCTAGTGCCCCGAGAGAGGGACCGCCCTGTAGTGAGCGGGGCTACGGACCCCCAGCCCCTGGGGCGCGGAGCGGATGGAGCTCCCCGCCCTGGCGCACGGGGACCTTGGTCCCCCGGAGTGAGCCGGACTAGGACCCGTAGGGGAATTCCCCGCCTTGAGAGCCACAGCTCGCCAGGCTCTCCCCTGCGGGCTCCCCAGGGAGCGGGGACCAGGCGGCGCAGCCCCGCCCCCGCAGCTCCAGCGCCGGGGGCCGGGCCGGACTGTGCGGCGCCAGCCCCGTGACATCACCCCTCGCGGCCCCCCCTCCTTCCCCGGCCGGGCCCGGCGGCGCCGCTCAGGCGGCTGCCATGGAGACCGGGGCTGAGCCCTGGGCTGTGGGAGGCTGCGGGGCCCGGCCTGGCTGCCCCCGCCCGGGCGCACCTGCAGCGGGGGCACCGCGGACACCCCGAGCTGAGCCGGGGAGGGGGGCTCCGCTCCCCTCCCAGCTCCCGGCCGCTGCGTGGGGCCCTGAGCCCCAAGGAGCTGAACAGGGGCCCTAGGCGGGGCGCCAGCTCCCAGCCCCACGCGGCTGCTCCCCCCCGGCCCCGCAGGACATTCCCGGAGGGGGGCTCGTTCTGTGCCGAGAGCCCCGCCCCGCGCCTCCAGCTGGCCGAGGCAGGGTCCTGCTGGAAACCAGAGGCAACCCCCCTGTATTGCATCCGGCAGCCTCACCCGCGGTGCTTCTGCCCTCCAAAGCGCCCATGGTCATTAGCATTAGCTGGGCTGGTCCTTATCAGCGGAGAAATGAAACCCCTGCCTGCCCCGTTGGTCCTGCGTGTGAAACAGTAATGAGCTCATAACCAGAAAGGAAAGAAACCGCTGCTCCTTCTCTGTGCAGTGCAGAGATGTTTGAAAAGTTCCCGACCCTGTTTTCTCACCATGCAGATTGTTGTGGTTTTCTAGGAAACAGCCTCTGGGTTACATAAGAATTCAGGTTGTTGCCTCGTGGGTTTGACTCTCACAAGAAGTCTTGGGAAAATGGAGTGCTTCCTCAGAAGCAGAGCTGTCTATGGGCTCTTGGGTATCAGTCACTTATTTTCCTTATGATTAAGGATCTTGAAAGTTTTCATACCCAAGACCCTGTATTTGTAATAAAACCAACTAGAAATACTATAAATGCCTTTAACTGCTGCATAGTTACACCATCAGACTTTACTAAAATCTGTTGTTAATCCTGTCCCTTCACTTTATTGCCACAATCCAACATACCAAAAAAAGTATGTTGGCTAAATATGTTTTGACATAGAGGTTTTCAATGTACCTGGTGAAATATCTCCCAAACCAATTGTTTTCAACTGCCTGATCCTTTTTGTTTGTCTCACCTTTCAGATCCATTCAAAGAATGCAGTTTTAGACTTTTGGGAGGAGGGGGACAGCCTGCATGCAAAATATTTAGTTACAAATTCTGTGAAGCGCACTGATCTTTAACAGCGTTTTCTGCTTTTACAAAGGATTTTCCTGTTACTTTGTTCCGGTCACAAAATTAAAAAAAAAAACAAAAAAACAAAAAACTTGGGAGAGATAAGGTCTGGAAAACAATCTGGAATTGCCAGTCTGTTGGTGGGAGCTCTGCAGGGCTGGCGTCAGGAAGTCTGCGCCGCCTTCTATTACTGTTGATCCAGCTTTGTGCAGCTGCACTTAGTACAATTAGCTTGTAGAAACAATCCTGCTGTAGGCAGCCTCTTCCCTTCAAAGTGCTTTTCTATACTGATCCCCTCACATCATGATGTTGGAAATCAAGTCACAAGCTGACCACTGTTTGGCCAACATCATCTGTGGGAATTCATTAACCTCCATCTCAAAGATGCAACAAGAGATTGTTTGTCCAGAACGAAACTAACAGCTTAATATTATGATGTAGCCCATACAGGAAAAAACCTGTGTCCCATTTTTTGTTGTTGGCTATAACAAGAAACACATTGTGCTTACAGAGTGGGGAATGTAGCTGAAACCAAGCATAAGCCGGCTCCTGCTAAAACTTTGCCATCAAAGTGATTGTTTTTTGGTTAATCAGCCTGCAGTTTCCATAGAAGCAACTTATCCCCTCTATCATTTTGCTGGGTGCACTTTGCAAGCTCATTTCCCGTCTGAGTTTGCTCTGCTACTCTCAGATGCTGCTGCTGACACATTTCCTCCCCTTGCACTTTGCACCCACCTTATCCCTGCCCGAGATGCTCAGGGCTGATTGTGTCTAGAGGGGGGCGTTCAACGCAAACTGCAACTGCTGTGGGGGTTGGGATTCGCCCCCACCCCCCACACATACTTTCCGCTGCTTGATGATCAGATCTAGGCCATGCAATCACTGAACAGCAAACAGCCCCCCGCCCCCGTCTCCTTCCTATCCATCGCCTCAGTCCCAGATTGCAGGGACTCCAACTGCTGCTCCTGCAAGCTCTTTGCCACGCGCCTGTCGTGTGCTGCTATGTGTAAACCTCAGTGGTGGCTCACGCGACTCCACTTCCAGCAGCGGCCCCAGGAGGGGAGGGAGCAGGGGCGGAGAGTAACAGCAGGGAGGTGGGTGTGGGGAGCTGGCTACAGAGCATGGTGGAATAGCTGCAGTCGTGGGTTGAATCAGCAGGAAGAGGAGGCTGCTGCATGAGGAGGGCCAGCAACAGACTGCAAAGATCCCCTTCATCCATTTCTCCAGCCGCTGTCTTGACAAGGGATCCAGGGTTTGGGCCCATCAACCACCCCAGTGCCCTGAGGACATTTGCGCCTAAACTCTGGCCTGGCCCCAAACACCCTGCGCATCCCGGGGACATTTGGGACTAAAATCCCCAGCCCTAATGTCCTCATGCACTCCCAGGGATGTTCGCGATCAAACACCCCATTCCCAACGCTCCTGTCTGCCCCCTGGGGACATTCATGATTAACCCTGCTGTTCCCAATGTTCCCACATCACCTGGGGAATGTTCATGATTGAACAGCCCCGTGTGCAGTGGGGATGTTGGTGCCTGAATCCCAGTTCCCAACGCCCCTGTACACCCCCAGGAATGTTTGTGCTCAAATCCTGGTTCCCAACACCCCTGTATATGCTCAGGAATTTTCATGCTTAAACCCTGGGTCCCAACACCCCAAGGGATGTTTGTGCCTGTCCATGGTTCCCACCATCCCTGTGCACCCCCGAGGATGTTCAGGCTCGAACCCTGGTTGCCAATGCCTCCAGAGATGTTTGTGCCTGAAAGCCACTTCCAACCCTCTTCCCCATGCAACCTGGAACCTCAGTTGCAACCTGCCCCCATCCCCACTCACTCCAGGGACATTTGAATCCAAACCCCAGACCTATGTGCCTGGGGACTGGCTTCTTTAACATAGAACTGTGCCATCTGCAAAGGGCTATTGTTATGTTGATGGTACTTGAAGGGTGATGCTGCAAAATACTTTTACATGCCGGTTCTGCTTGAAATAGTAAATGTTAATTGTTCAAGGTGTCCTGTACAGGCTCTTGCTCATCTAGTGACTTGAAAGTAAACACATCTCTTTCTTTTTGAATCCTGGTCTCTCTGTGTGTTCAGTCCTGCTGAGGTAATTTGACATTTTAATTAGATTAAGTCACGTCTTTGCCAAGTAAAAGTTTAGTTGCATGTGATTATACTGACCCAATTAAATGACCCCATAACTATTATGGTTGTGCTGAAATCTGGGACCAGTCAGATCCCCCACTGTCACAGGAATAATGTTATCTTGTGGATCAGAATATATTTACAGCTGAATATCACATATGTCATACTTAGCTATTCATTTAGATCCTTAAAATCTCCCTAATTTTGCACCCATAGCAGCTCTCAAGAAAATAAATCAAGGGAGTGTAGCATAAAATTACTCACAATGCATGGTATGAAACAGAGCTATGCCAAGGAGAAAAGAAAGCTACAGGCTCTTTCTGAGGGTGTATGTACACAGCAGCTGGGAGATGTAATTTCCACATGCTAGCTCTGCTCAAACTAGCCCTAAAAATAGCAGTGTGGCCACAGTGACTCAGGAGGAGTGGCTCGTGCTAGCTGCTTGAGTGCAATCCCACCTGACTGTTCGGGTCGGTATTTTCCAGGTTAGATCCCTAGTGAAGAAGGGCCACAAAATTCCAATTTTAATTTCACTTGAACGGTTGGGAAATGGGATTATTGCAAGAAGCCCTTGAAAATCTGCTCCAGGTGCTTCTTTGCAAAAATTCCAACCTTCATTAATTTTAGGGGTAAGGTGCATTTGCATAAAGCCCCATGAAGATTTCAGCCACACAGCGGAGAAGCAAGATCTATGCCATCATAGAATCGTAGGACTGGAAGGGACCCTGAGAGGTCATCTAGTACAGTCCCCTGCACTCATGGCAGGACTAAGTATTATCTAGATCATCCCTGATAGGTGTAACTTGCTCTTAAAAATGTCCAATGATGGAAATTCCCACTCTCCCTAGGCAATTTATTCCATTGCTTAAACACCCTGGCAGTTAGGAAGTTTTTCCTAATGTCCAACCTAAACCTCCCTTGCTGCAATTTAAACCCATTACTTCTTGTCCTATCTTCAGAGGTTAAGGAGAACAGTGGATCTGTGACATAATTGTTGGGGAACTCACTTTGCTGGAATTGTATCTCTCCTTTTTGACTGGAATCTATCAACTCAGTAATGGAGAGCAATCTAAGGCCTGGGCTACATGGGGGGAGGGGGGAATCGATCTAAGATATACAACTTCAGCTACGAGAATAGCGTAGCTGAAGTTGACGTCTTAGATCGACTTAGAATCACTTACTTCGCGTCCTCGCGGCGCGGGATCGATGGCCGCCGCTCCCCTGTCGACTCCGCTTCCGCCTCTCACCGTGGTGGAGTTCCAGAGTCGACGGAAGAGTGATCGGGGATCGATTTATCGCGTCTACACTAGACGTGATAAATCGATCCCCGATAGATCGATCACTATCCGCCGGGTAGTGTAGACATACCCTAATATAAAACAGACACTTCTACAAGGGTGACACTGAAACTATTATTAGAGCATTAGGGCAGCACCCACAGCATTCTGGGTGTTTTCCAAGTATAAAGCATAGAGTAAAACTTTCAAAATTGCCCAAGTGATTTAGGTGTCTAAGTTCCAGTTTCAAAAATGAAGATAGATTTTCAAGGGTAGTTAGGAGCCTAAAGAATTCTAACGCTCATTGAAATCAATGCACATTAGCCGATTAGGCACTTTTAAAAATCCCATAGGCACCTTTCTGTAGGTGCCTAAATACCTGTAACATCTGTCTCCACTTTTGAAAATGGGACTTAGGTCTCTAAAAATTGTGACCATAGTCCCAGCCTCAAAGAGATGACAAGGTAATTTTCATGTTTCAGCAAGCTACAGTATTGAAAGTTGGTAACATGTTCCTTCTAAGGTGCTGTGTGCTGTACAGGAGAAATCCCAGATACGTATTCTGACCTTTCCATTAGAGACCAACAAAAGGTCATCAGTCCTTCTTACCAGAGCTCAACTATTTAAGTTCCTTTTAGAGCTAGTTTTAAGTTTGGTGCACTTGTTTATTATGAGCCACAGATTATAGAAAAATCAAACTGACCACATTTTATATGTATTTTTATAATTTACTATTTCTGTCACTGATCACCAGACAGTCATCAGTCTAGTAATTTTCAAAAATTGTTACACTCTTTGTAGGTAGGCAGTAGACTTCCAACTGGGAGAAATTAAAGTAATCTGAGGTCACCCGTTTCATTGTTCAGGTTTCAGCTAACTATATTGTTGGTGAGTGAGTCTGCTAAAGAGACTGATGTCAGTAGCCCCAAAGGGTGGAATGCTGCGCATCTACCCTTGTAGAACCCCATCTACCTGTATTAATGAAACTGTGAAAGTATACACACATACTCGATGTGTTAAATTTGGTAACACATCATGCCACTACAGCTAGTGGAATTGAATTCAAAATTGAATTATTTCAGGCTTGAACTGTTTCAAGCAGAGATGGGGGTGAGAGAACTTCAAAGGGATCCAAGAACTTCTTTAGAATATTCTGGGCCAAAAGTCATAAGAGCTGATTTATAGCAGCTGAGGCTGTGACTCATGATGATCAGAAGCTAAACCCTTTTGCAACTATTTACTGTCTGCCTCTTCCCTTTCACAGTCCTCTGCTTTCTTTTCACCTTCTTCCTTTTTCCTCTGTAACCTGTATGCATGCCCAGATCACAGCCCCATTCTACCTATCACAGTGTTGGTAATTCTCAAGATTTTATTGCAGGTCTTGTGATATTTAGTGTTTTTTGTAAAGCCCCAGCTCCTGGAGTCACGAGAATCTAAGTTTTAATTAATTAAATAAAAAGGTAAGTTTCTAGCCCTTGCGGTTGTGGAGAAAAGCTGGAAAATGTGACCCAAATGTAACCTAAAGGCACAAATATCAGAAGGCAAAGAAAAAGAGCCCAACATTTATTTTATTTTAGACTCTTGTGATTTTCAAACCAGCCTCATGAGTTTTTGGACCCTAACTGAGGTTGAGTGGTTGGAGTTGGCAGAACTACTTTCAGTGTCCATCCTGTTTGTATTTCTGTGGTTGTTTTTCCACCTCTTCAGTGCTGATAGCAGAGTTGTTCTTTGTGCAGAGTAACTGTGAGAAAATTACAATTCCACCTGCTTCCACCAAAAGGAGAAAATGAAATGAGGGACTAAACAGAAGGGACGGCACCTGTTAAACATGATCTAATGTTTATGGCTTTCATACCTAAATCATATCAGGCAAGTTGTGTGAAGAAAACAAACTGTTTTTCTGGTAATAAATTCCCATGATTTGCTGGGTAAATTAAGGCAGGATCCAAGGATCGATAAATCTAGGCCCCAGAATGGAAAAGCGAGGATCCACAAAGTTTGGATCTATGGTGGGGGCCCACTGCCAGGGAGAGCAGGGAGAAGCATTGCAAGGAAAGGACAACTACATGGGTTTTTCTTGGACTTTATAGCTTCTTCCATTTGCTGACTCTGGCCTTGGCCCCTCTTAGCAGTTGGGTTGTAGATATGTTGTTAGGCTCTGTAATCTGTCCACACAAGAGAGACGAGCAGGATGGACTCCCACTGCCTGCCAGCCCAGTGGAGTTGCTCAGTCTCTTGTATCAGCTAATCATGAAAGAAGACGATTCAGCCTGAAGTCATAGTTGATGCCCCACTCCGAGTCACACTTAAGAGTCATCCCTTTGTTCTGAACTGAGGGAGGAGGATCTGAGTCAAGCTGCAGCCGGCCCAGCCTGCGTATGAGTGAAACGGGCATGTTAATCTGAACATGTGCAGGAATTCGTGTCTGTGCTTGCTGCTCTCAGCTATCCATCTAGGGACATGACAGAGAGGAGCATCACCAATCCAGAGCAGCAAACAGAGTCACGTGCTAAATGGAGGCACAGGAGGAGGAGGAATGGCGCCAGGGCTTGGAAAGCGGATGGAAAAGAGCAAGAATCAGGGCTCTGAGGAGGGACAGAGGAAGAAGGCCCTTCGGGGTTCGTGGGCAGAACTGGGGAAAGAGCCTTCAGGGCTTAGAGTGAGGAAAGAAGGGCTGATTGTCAGTGCTTATACTAGGGCCTTTTGGAGGGAACGCTGATGCTGTTTCCCCCCAGATTTTTAGACTTTTGGCATGTCATGTATATGTTTTTAGTTTTTTGACAGCACTGCTGGGGCTATTTGTGTTTGGTATGTTTTGCTGTTTGCAGTGGTGAAGCTGTGTTTTAGAGAGAGTTTTTCCCAGGAAGCGAGGTGCTTTTTGCCTTCTCCATGAAAATCCTCCCAAACCTAGCTGAGTTTTAAGCATCTGAAAATGGCTGCACATGCTCAGTAGAGACTTGTTAGAAGTCAGCAACTAAAGTCTCTGAAGATTCTATCTGCACTGAGCCTGCTCTAGCCCCAGGCGACAGGGAATGAGGGGGACTTCCTCTGCAATTGCTCATCCCAGCTGCTGGATGTTCAGTGGTACTGGGCAATGGAATTGAGACAGGGGACTCTCTCTGTTGTGCTCTCAATGCTCCCCGGTTGGCCCTGAGGCAGTGTGAGGAAGAGAATGCAGCTCGAAGTGACAGCAGAGAGGTTAGAAGCTGGAAATCGGGGGGGACTGCAAGAAAAGAAAGGAAAGGAAAAGAAAGGATGATATTGTGGCTTAGGCAATTGAATGACACCATGGAAAATTGAATTTTAACTCTGCCTCTGCCACAGAGTTCCTATGTGATGCTGGGTAAGTCACTTCAAACCAAACTATTTACAGATGACCACTAATTGTGCATTGAGAGCCGTGCTTGAACATCTTAAGTGCTATAAAAATGCTGAGGTCTCTGAAAAATCAGGCCCCAGGTGTCTGAAGTTGGGTACTCAAAAGTAGTGGATACTTTTGGCATTTTTTCCCCTTAATTTTCAGTGCCTCTGTACCCCATCTGTAAAATGGGCATAATGTATCACCTTACCTTCCAGTAAGGTGTGTTGGGAAGTTAAATTCACTAATTTTGTGGAGCAGTCAGATGCTACAGTGATGAAAGCCATTGGAAAACCGACATGGAAAATAATAATTCTGTATTCAACTGCTAAACTTCAAAAGTTCAGGATGAAAATTTTTAGATAAGTCACCAACTGAATGTTGAAGATAAAACAAAATATTTAATAGCTATCTATTCTGTGTACTGAATAAAGCAGGGATCCTGTGGAAAAATAGCATGTGATAATGTAATTAAAGACGGTATCATAATGCATACATGTAAATAAGCCCTAAGTATAATGTGTGTATGTGATGGAGTATTCACCCCACACCAGCCCCGAAAGGGTTTAGGAAGCTGGAGAATGGCCAATTAGAGTGATAGACCCCACATGAGGGGATTAGTCTGGAGAAACAACCCCAGATTGGTGAAGCTCTGCTGAGCAGGTCGGGGCGGGGCTAGTATAAAGCCAGGAAGCTGGCAACAGAAATGGCTGTAGTGAGGAAGTCTGCAACAACTCTTTATGAATTAGGCCTGGTCTACACTGTGGGGGGGCGGGGGGGAGGATTGATCTAAGTTACGCAACTTCAGCTACATGAATAACTTAACGTACTTAAATCTACTTACCACGGTGTTTTCACTGCGGTAAGTCGACAGCTGATGCTCTCCCATCGACTCCGCCTGCGCCTCTCGCCCTGGTAGAGTACCGGAGTCGATGGGAGAGCACTTGGCGGTCGATTTATCACGTCTAGATTAGACACAATAAATCGACCCCTGCTGGATCGATCGCTGCCCGTCAGTTCAGCGGGTAATGTAGACAAGCCCTTAGAGTGGGAAGGAGTAGGACCAGGACCCTGGGAACCTGGCCCTAAGGGAAGAGTGTACCCAGAAGAGAGAAGGGTGGAGTAGAAAGCCTATGGGAGGTGAAATAGGATGCAGCCCAGGGAGAGAACAGCAAAGGTGGGGACTGAGCAGACGTTAGCTGCATATTGAAGGCTCCCTGGGCTGGGTAGTGGGCATTAGTAGTGGTCAGGCCTGAGTTCCCTGCCAGCCAGTGATGGAGTGGCATTGCCCAGACAGTGGGTCCAGTGAGACTTTATATGCTGGGAGGGAAACCACATGGTAACCTGGCTGGAGGGCTGAGTTGCAAAGAGGAAGCTGCAACTCCTGGAGCCAGAGAAGGGCTGCAGAGCAAGAGAGAGGACAAGGGGTTGAGAGACTGCAAGGTGAGCATCAGCCATTCCCCAGAGCAGCCAGGAGGAGATGCCCTAGCAGTGAGTGTACTTCATTTATACTTCAGGTATATTTGTAGAATTTTTAGTACCATGTAGCTTCTCTATAAAGTTTAATCTAATAAGTATTTGCTGGGAATTGTGTGTGTGGAGAGATTGTCTTTTGTTCAAATTACACAGTATGTAGATTGGTCTTGGTCTACTTTGATTTTATTGTACTTTCATATGTTTCTCCACAGGTTAGGCTCTATTTCAGGGGTCTTGATACAGACAATGGAATTCTGTTAAGGACAGGATCTGTTTGGGACAACCTTTATTTATTTGTTTATTTATTTTATTTGCATAAAGCAAGTTATCAAATGATCACTACAAGTGCTGGGCAGCAAAACCAAATTCCACTGACAGGTCTGGTTTTGCAGGAATGCTGGGTTTCCTATTTTAAACCATGTAAGCGTGATGTAATGCTCAGTCCTCTCGCATCTCTCCATTTCCTGCAACTCCCTGTCTTAAATTTTAGTCTGGAAGAGGGAGTCTACAGTATCGTAGTTACCCACCATAACTCTTAGAGTGATGAGCTAAATCTTTGGGTTTAATAAACCCCATTGCACAGCTTGGAAAGGGTCTCTTCATCCACCTCTGTATGGAAGGGCCATTATGGGAGGGGCTGTGGATAGGTCAGGGAATGGGGCATGGGAACTGCATTTACAGAGCTCCATTGGCCCCAGCATCTGGCACATCTGGGGCCTGATCGAAAGCCAGTTAAGTTAGAGATTTTTTCCATTAATTTCAAAGGGTTTTGGATCAGGCCACGGGTGTGGAGGGGCTGTAGCTGCTGGCCCCTAGGTTTGATGATAATACAAGTTATTATTAATAATAAAATAATAGCTGTGGGTGGGAGGAATTATGCAGAAGCTCTTCTCAGTGCTCCCAGGTTGGCGGGTGGATTACACCACCCAAACCCCTCCAGACTGCCCCGGAACAGAGATGAAATAGATCTACCCTTAGACTGTAAATAGAGCAGAATAAACATTTTTATTTTTTGACTTGATGCTAATTTACTTTGAGTCTAAAATTAACAGATTAATAAGAATTTTATTCATAGGGACGTTTTGAAGCAACTTGGCAAGCAATATTACCACCCTTGCTTTAAATCCCTGCACTAGCTTTCTCTTCTCTGCTTGATCCAAATAGAAGCTTCTTGTCCTCACTTTTAAGACCATTCGTGATTGAGCCGCCCTAACAGCACTATTCCTTAGTCACATTGTTGAGCACTCCCTTTGCTCCCCTCCCCCCGCCCGCAATGCCAGCCTTTACTGCCTTAGTCTGCTTCACCCGCAGACATCTTCATGCTTTTCCCTGTGCTGCCCCCTATGTATGAAAAAATCTGCACAGCTGCTCTCCTGTTCTCCTTCAAATCCCTCCTTAAAATTCCCTTCTGCCATGATACCCTCGGAACAGTGTTGATAACAGCTAGGCAGAAGGTGAGCGAAATCGTCTGTACAGGTAGCCGATGTGAAAACATGCTCCTATTTCTGCAATAGTGGTTCCTATGCCACCTCCCTTCCTGCACCTGGTGCAGGGGGCATGGTTGAGAGAATGTGGCAAAGGTGTCCCCAGGGCACGATGTTCCCCAGCTGCCATTAGTAACTGATGCGGATGAGAGCAGCCACGAGGTTCACCTGTTTTCATTTTCTTTCTCCCAGGCCTAGAACTATTTTATCTACCTTCCTTCTGCCGCCAAACAGCTCCTCTCTCATTTCACTCTGAAGGAGTTCTGTGCAGCTGAAACTACATAGTGTGGACCTTATTAAATGTTATCACAGGCACACAATTTAAACTCATTTTTGAATGCAGATACAAATGCTTGCACCTTTCCCACATTTCTGACCAATTTGGGAAGACATTTTTTACACTTATACTGTAATTTCAGGGTTTTTTAAAAAATAAAAACAGTGGGACTAAAAATAGAAGTATTGTTGTCAAAATGCAGCATAGCTTATTTGAGGCTCCCAAAGAACTCAGCAAATATTTTTCTAACTTTGCAAAATAGGGTTTATTTCTGGGATGAGAACAAGTGTGAGAAATTTCTGCCCAGAAGGTAATGTATAAGCCAATGAATATAGACACTTAGAATGACAGTGCCATCTCGACCATAACTAAAGTAAACACACCTGATGAATAAGCATATATTGGCTCGAATAAATAAAAATTGTAAGACCAAATGTGGACCGTGCAGGATACAAAAGAGTAGCCAAGTGAGTAAACACAAAATGAAAAAAATCCTTAATTGTGAGGAATCAATGGCAATGGGAAACACCACTCAAGGAGCAGTTGAGCCTCCTTTCTAGCTAAAGGAGAATCTGCTGGTTCTGTCAGTATTATTCTCATCTGAGGCAGGTCAGCAGCAGTCTGGTACATGTAACATGCAGTTCAAAGGCTGCTTTTTGCTTGTGAAGGTCTCTGACAAGGCTGTAGCTTTTCAAACCCAACAAGTTCAGCTTGCAACGCTTGTCAAATATACTATCATGCTGCATCTTGGCAATTTCTCCCATGCATAGAACTCCAGAAGGACCCCATGATATTTTCCTTTAGATCTCTCCTGCAACAAAATTGGAGCTGACCAGGCTGTGGGTGGTCAGGTCTACTTGTGGAAGTGAGAGTATGGCCTACCTTTTAGAGCTGGGTCCAGGGTGGGCAGAGTCCAGGAATTGACCCAAGGGTAGGTATCGGAGGGAAAGAAATCATATGGCCAAGTTGGGGGGTAAATCAGAGTTGTAAGCCAGAGGCAGAGCTGGGGCTTGAAGCCAGAAGTCTGGAGCTGGAGGGGAGCAGGGGCTGAAGAAAGGACTGGAAGTGAGCTGGCCCAGGGCTGGAAGAAAGCAGGACCAGGGACTAGAATGGGCTGGAGCATGGGCTGGAAAAGAGCAAGTGCAGCTGCAGGCATGGTACAGGTTGAGCTGCTGCTGATATGCTGTGGGGGCCAGGCTTATAAGCATGGCTGCTAAACCAGCAGATAATCAGGGGCTATGTCCATTTCATCAGTTCCACAGCGGTGCAGATGGTCTTATTGGTTCCCTAACAGTGAAGGTAGGGAGCAGGCCAGCAGCTGATCCTAGCTGGCCTGGTCCCTGACAGCAACCCCCTCCTTTTGGTATTGCCTCCCAGGAGACTTTGGGCTGGGTTTCTCAAGTGTGCAGAAAGTCCGGGACATGGACATGTTCTGCAGGTTCCCACGAACACTCCTCTGGACCGTATCCCTCCCAGTCAATCAGATACTGGAATCTCTTGGACTTGGTGGTGGGGTCCAGCAGATTCTGGACTCCACCATGTATTCCTCTTGGCCCTTCCTGGTTATTGGTGGATGGGGAAGAGTAGTGAAGTATGGGAAGGGATTCTCAATGAAGAGTTCAGATGGGAGATGTGGTACATGGGGTGGAGCTTGATGGATTCTTGCAATTGCAGTTGAAAAGCTAGCAGATTACATTTTTCCATGATTGCAAATGGCCCCAAGTACTTGTGGTCCAGCTTCGCAGATGGATGGGTGAATTACAGATCTTGGGAAGACAGCCAAACCTTATCCCATACATTCAGATTCGGGGTTGGCTGATGGTGTTGGTCAGCATGGATCTCTGTCCTAGCCTCTTCCGACTGGTGCCTGAGTTCTTGTGGGCAGCAAGGTCAGCACTTCTGGGTATTGGCAAGTTGAGGAGGATTTGGAGATGTTACCAAGGGTGAAACACATAATTAATGAAGAAAGAGGTCTGCTGGGGTGGCATGTGTGGAATTGTTTTAGGCAAATTCTGCATGGGGAATGAGTGCCAGCCAATTATACTGGTGGTGATTTAGGAAGCAGCTTAGGTACTACTCCAGGACCTGATTGACGCTCTCTGTCTGACCATTGCTACTAAGGAGGCAAAGTAGTTGTGGTGTGAGGTTTGATGCCCAGGAGGTGCAGAAATTCCCACCAAAAGTGGGAAACTAACTGGGACCCCTGGTCAGATACTACACTTGTGAGCAACCCATGAAGGCAAAATATGTTGTCTTTGAACGGATGAGCTGTTTCCTGCATTGTGAGGAGGCCACCAGATGTTATAAAATGCACCATCTTTGTCAGGAGATTGACTACAACTAGAATTGTGGTGTACCCTTGAGAGGGTGGCAGCTCCATGATGAAGTCCATCAACACAATGGCTCAAGGTGGAGTGGGCTAAGGCTGAAGAAGACCAACCAGTTTTGCACAAGGGTTTTTGGTCCTTGCACAGAGGTCACAGGACTGCCACCGAAATGTGGAGGGCTGGCCACCAGAAACTCTGACACCAGGGCCTGCATCTTGAATTGACCAAAGTGACCAACTAGAGGAACATCATGGCAGATTCATAGGACTTGCAGCGTGGGTTGGCCAACGGCTACACAGATGCACCCCTTGTGATCCAGAATTCCTTCATGGAGAATGAAGGTTGAGGAAATCTGGGCATTGTCATTGTTTAGGGCTTGGGAGATCTGAACTGGAAAGAGATCATGGGTCAGCAGGGAATGTATGGAGGGTAGCAGGTCTACTGAGGTGCTGAGCTGTCTTTGGGAATTCCAGGCTTTTGTAGTCTGTGAGGACTTGGATTGGGAACCTGCACCCTCCAGGAGATGCCACCATTCCTCGAAGGCTGCTGTGATGGCCAGTAGCTCTTTATTGGGAATGACATAATTTTGTTCCACTGGGGTGAACTTGCATGAGTCAAAAAGTGGAAGGATGAAGCTGGCCATATGGGAGAGGACTGCTCCCAGCATGAGGCATCCACTTTTACTGTAAATGGCCAGCCCAGGTTGCAGTGAATCAAAATGGAGGCTGTAATGACTTTCTGCTTTAGGCACTCAAAAGCCACTTGTGCCTCTGGGGTCCAAGATACATGGGGTCCCTTCTGCAGGAGGGCTGTGATTGGGGAGGCCATCCCTGAGATACCCTTGATGAACTGACTATAGAAATTGGCAAAGCGCAAAAAGCATTGCATCTCCTGAATGTCCCTGGGTACCAGCAAGTCAATGATGGCTGTCACTTTGTGTAGGTCCAGGGGGAGCCCTTCAGGGTAGATGATGTAGCTGAGAAACTTTACTGTGTCCTGGTCAAACTGGCACTTCTCTAAGTTGGCATACTGGTGGTGTTGGCGAAGCCTTTCTAAGAATGTCTGTATACGCTGTTTGTGCTGTGCTTGGTTGTGGGGAAAAATAAGGATGTCAATGAGATAGATGACAATAATGAACTGATCTAGCGTGTCCTGGGAAATGTCATTGATAAAGTGCTGGAAGGTCATGGGAGCATTACAGAGACCAAACAGCATGACTGGTTATTCCAGGAATCCATAATGGGTGCAGAAGATGGTTTTCCACTCATCTCCGTCTTGCACTAGCACCAAATTATAGGCCCCATGGAGGTCTAACTTTGTAAAAATTTGGGCAGAGTGTCATTGGTCTAGGAGTTTATGAATGAGGGGAAGTGGGTAATGGTTTATTGGAGTTTATGAATGAGGGGAAGTGGGTAATGGTTCCGAACCGTCACCTTATAGAGGGCCCAGTAGTCAATGCAGGGCCACAGTGAACATCCTTCTTTTTAACCAAGATGATCAGGGCCTCTGCTAGAGAGGTGGGTGGCCAGATAAATGCCTTCTGCAGATAGGGCCTGGAGTTCTGCTTCAGAAAGGATGTATATGCAGCCAAAGGGAATTTTGGAGCCTGGCTGAAGGTTAATTGGGCAGTCGTATTTGCTGTGTGGGGTCAGGGTGTCTGCATTTCCCTTGTCAAATATATCTGCAAGGCCGTGGTACTTGCGAGGTATTTTTGCGGCAGACAGGACAGTTGGGGGTGCGCCCAACTCCTGTGGGCCTGTTCCTTCACAACAGGATTCCCCAAATGATGACACAAGCTGTAGATGATATCTGTTCTGTCTTTTGCCTTCGGAAGGCAGAATTGTTGACAATATGGGGAGCAAAAATACACTGTCCCTTTTGGCCAATGGATACAGGAGTCATAGGCAGCAAGCCAGGTCATTCCCAGGATGACCTGAGAATGGATGGCACGAATCAACCCTGTCAAGGCTGCTTCCCCACTTTGAACTTTAGGGTACAAATGTGGGGGCCTGCATGAAAACTTCTAAGCTTAACTACCAGCTTAGATCTGGTCCGCTGCCACCACTCCCAAAATGCTAATTCCCTTCCCTGGGTAGCCTTGAGAGACTCTTCACCAATTCCCTGGTGAATACAGATCCAAACCCCTTGGATCTTAAAACAAGGAGAAATTAACCATCCCCCTCCTTTCTCCCACCAACTCCTGGTGGATCAAGATCCAAACCCCTTGGATCTTAAAACAAGGAAAATCAATCAGGTTCTTAAAAAGGAGGCTTTTAATTAAAGAAAAAGGTAAAAATCATCTCTGTAAAATCAGGATGGAAAATAACTTTACAGGGTAATCAAACTTAAAGAGCCCAGAGGACCCCCCTCTAGCCTTAGGTTCAAAGTTACAGCAAACAGAGATAAACACTCTAGCAAAAGGTACATTTACAAGTTGAGAAATCAAAGATAAACTAACATGCCTTGCCTGGCTGTTTACTTACAAGTTTGAAATATGAGAGACTTGTTCAGAAAGATGTGGAGAGCCTGGATTGATGTCTGGTCCCTCTTAGTCCCAAGAGCAAACAACCCCCAAAACAAAGAGCACAAACAAAAGCCTCCCCCCCCCAAGATTTGAAAGTATCTTGACCCCTTATTGGTCCTTTTGGTCAGGTGTCAGCCAGGTTACCTGAGCTTCTTAACCCTTTACAGGTAAAAGGATTTTGGAGTCTCTGGCCAGGAGGGATTTTATAGTACTGTACACAGGAGAGCTGTTACCCTTCCCTTTATAGTTATGACAAACCCGAACTGAAGAGTCACTCAGCGCCCTGAAGAGTAATGAGCCCTAAGGGTGTAGTCTGGTGAGTGACCGGTCCAAAGGCCAGGAGCGATACATCAGTGGGTTCCACCAAATCCGAGGAATTCTTAGCCACATGATGGTCCATAAAATTACGTGAGACCACTAAGTCGACCAGAGCCTCCATCTGGAGGGCTGGGCTTATCGGGAGTAGGACTTAGTCCTGGACATCACCTGACAGTTCTTTCTCAGAAATGGTGAAAAATTCCAATAACTCCAAAAGCTGAACAGATTTCAATTAAACCTTTCAGAAAAAAATAATTTCTTGGCAATACAGGCCTTTTGGGGCAGGCAATGATGCACGCATAGACTCAGACCTTCTTGTCTCCCAGATTTCTTGGCATTCTATCAATGTCAAGGCTTTTTAGATTTCATTTAAAAAGAAGTTTTTAGGCCTTTTCCTAGATTTTCCTGTATTTCCTTTAAAATGGAAAGCAGTTGCTAAGGTTGAAGGTCTATTATGGCTTTTTTCCTCCTAAAAATTGTGGTTTATTCATGGTGCTTCCTTTGCAGCTGCTCAGACACCCAGGCATCTTTGGCATTAGTGAATTTAATTTGTTTGTACTCCTTTATTATATTTTGCTTCCTTGGCATGTGTTCTATTTCTAATAAATTGGGAGAAAGGGATGGGATAGTTGTTTGGAGCACTTATGTTACAATACTGTTACAGATGGTGGGGGAAGAAAACAGAGAAAATTATCTAACAGTCACCAAAATATACACAAATCCCTTTGGTGTTGGAGAGCGTAGTGGCTGCCAGGCCTTTGCTTATGTGGAGAGTTTCCTTTGTTAAAGTGTTAGAAATGTTGCCAACCATTATCAAACCCTAGCACAAGTAACTGGGCTCTACTTCACCTGCAGCAGAGGAAGCTCCTCACTCGAAGCCTTTTTCTCTTTTATATAAAATGACACACCCTTGGTCGTAGTGGCGTGATGAGTAGAAATATGGCTAAACTTGCCTTTGTTTCTGAGATGAGACCAAGCTTGAGAAATTGTTAGGGACAATATATATATATTTAAAAAATTTATGAAGAACTGAAAATAGAGATGTACCTCCCGATCCTGCGATGAATATTACATTGGCACAGGGATCTGCCTCCGTGGAAATCATTGCAGGAACGGGGGCTTTAGAAAGGAAGTGCCACCTCTATGATTAACTATAACATCATTAACAATGCACAAATCCTGATCATTTAGTAATACTTCATTACCATGACAGATTGTTCCTGCCGCAGATAACTAGGGGGTTCTGCATAGCAGCCGCAAGATGAGAAATTAGTAAGTTTTTGAACTTCAAAACAAAGTACTGTAGCATCGCTCCTTTTTAAAATGCTTTACCAACTACTACTAAGTATGCTTTGTCCTGCCTCATCTTTAATGAATTCATAAAAGAATATTTACAGTAGTCCTGAAATCCTTGCTAGTCCTTCATCTATTTTTTCTTGGCATGGTGGTAGGGAATCAGGATTCTGAAGTTCATTGCTAATGAAGTACCTCATTTTATGAACCTATTGCTGTTCTTCTCCCCCCCCCCCCCCCCCCAGTATCTGAATTGGCTGTGCTATTACGCAGGGTCAAAAAAAGACACTGAAGAGACAAAACATAGATACAGCCAGTTAAAGATTTTTACTTCTAATTATTTTTTAATGTGGAAAGTATGGTGGGTAATTAATTATGATAATATATTTATTGCTTTATGGATCAGTAGATTATAATTCCATAAAAATTCTGTAATCATGTTTTCAATGGTTAGACAGTCAGGGAGAAAAGTTCCTGGTTTGTATAAGAGAATACAGGTCGCAAACGTTATTGTGGGGCTGTTAGTTGAGATGGAGCCAGTTGAGCACTTTTGCTACCTCGGTAGCCAACTTTCTCAAAATGCAAAAATCGACAGTGAGATCCAGCAGAGGATCCAGTGCACAAGTGCTTCCTTGGGGAAATTGCTCTGATGCGTTTTCACGGACTGTGACCTATGGCAGGACACCAAGATCCAGGTCTATAAGACAATTGTTGTTCCTACACTCCTATGGATGCGAAACCTGGGTGACCTATTGATGGAGTTGGAGAGGTATCACCAATGATGCCTCCGGAAGATCCTTCGCATCAAGTGGCAAGATCACTGCACTAACGCCAGCATCCTCGCTGAAGCCAATGTCACTAGCATTGAAGCAATGATCCTCATGCACCAACTTCGCTGGGCTGGACATTGTGTGTGGATGCCAGACTCTCGCCTCGCAAAACAAGTCCTCTACTCTCAGCTCGCCCATGGTCAGAGATCCTGTGGCGGTCAGAGGAAATGCTACAAAGACATACTGAAAGCGTGTCTTAGGAAAACTGATGTGGACACCACAAGCTGGGAAGAGCAACCCACCAACCAACCCCAATGGCGCCATATCCTCCATCAGACAGTGG
Organism: Emys orbicularis; assembly: GCF_028017835.1. NCBI lineage: Eukaryota > Metazoa > Chordata > Testudines > Emydidae > Emys > Emys orbicularis. The sequence goes on from NC_088685.1 coordinate 34,648,036, forward strand.
CCCACTTCAAGGAGAAGCACCTTGCCCTCGAAGCTGAAAAGAGAGAAAGGAGGAAGAGGAAAAGAAATAACTTTCTTCCAGCAGGCCGCTGGCCTGCCACAAAATGTCTGTACCTACTGCAGGCGGATTTGTGGTTCCAGGATCAGAGTCCTGAGTCATCTCAGGACCCATACGTAAATCCGTGGTAGGGATCATCCTTGAAATTTAGGGATTGCCAATCAATCAATCAATCAAAAGCCCTAGGTAGGAGTTTGAGGAGACACTGTGGTTTGAGGTAAACCTAAAGCTGAACTCCAGGTTGCAGCTAGAATGGAGGAGGAAAGGGAGGGACAGAGCCTTGAGGTGGAAGTGGTGAAGAGAAGCTGAAAACACTCACTCAGGAGTGAGTGGGAAAAAAAGAGTAATTAGACAGGAAGGATTCAAACTGATTGAAGTAAGAATTAGGGACTCTGGGGTCTTGCTAAATGTCCAAGAAGCACTAGGCAGCTGATATTATTGACAACTGTGCTGAAAGCAGCTAAGGCAAAGACAGCAGGTTCTTGGAAGTCAGGGTTGAGGGCGTGCTCTCCTCCATTGAGGTCAATGGCACAGCTCCCACTGGTTTCAGTGCGGGCAGTGGGTCCCTAGTGAAGAGAAGTAAAGGTAGAAGAATAGCTAAATGTTTTCAAACTGTTACTCTCATACACTTTGTAATGTTTCATTTTAGACTTTGTAAAATGTAAAAAATAAGTGATTGTGCTGGGGAAAGGTGCTGGGTTGGTGTGGGAATGGGCAGTTCTCTGATTATCCATAGGATTGGTACAGTATTGGTAGTGGTAGTGCAAGATCCCTCACGCCACTCCGCTAATGGGCATCAAACCTGACCACCTCTAGGGATGAGAGAAGGGCTCAGCTTCCAGGCCAAGTTAGTCTTTGCCTGTACTGAGGCTGCTAGCAAAGGTGCCAGTTGTGGTGGTGATTGAGTTACTGTTGATTAGTAAGTGGAATGAGTCCACTAACTCATTCCACATAGGCCACTGACCAGCTAGGAGATAGTGCCCATCTTCAGTCACTAAGAAACTGGAACATTGAACCAGTGACCTAGAGGTAAAAGACTCTGTATTCCAGTTCCTGCCCAAATGATGATCCTATTTATTGTCATTTATTGTCAGGGCCACTTAGACAGGCAGAACTGCAATGCGTGGATGAGGCGATGGTGTAGGGAGGAGGGGTTTAGATTTATTAGGAACCGGGGAAACTTTTGGGAAAGGGGGAGCCTATACAGGAAGGATGAGCTCCACCTAAACCAAAATGGAACCAGATTGCTGGCCCTTAACATTAAAAAGGTCATAGAGCAGTTTTAAACTAAGGGCTGGGGGAAAGCTGACAGGTGCGGAAGAGCAAATGGTTTAGATATCCCTTAGGGGAGGATCTATTAATAGAGAATCTCTATGTCCTAGTGAGGACGAGAGGAAAATGATAAAATACAGACAGGGTCTGATCAGAAAGAGTCAAATAAAAAAGAGTCCCATTCAATTACATTGTGTAATGGCAAACAGCTAAAAGGAGACAAGTTTTTAAAGTGTTTATATACCAATGCTAGAAGTCTAAATAATAAAATGGGTGAACTAGAGTACCTTGTATTAAATGAGGATATTGATATAATAGGCATCACAGAAACTTGGTGGAATGAGGATAATCAATGGGATACAGTAATACCAGGATACAAAATATATCGGAAGGACAGAACAGGTAGTGCTGGTGCGGGAGTGGCATTATATGTGAAAGAAAGCGTAGAATCAAATGAAGTAAAAATCATAAATGAATCAAACTGTACCATAGAATCTCTACGGATAGAAATTCCATGCTCTAATAATAAGAATATAGCGGTAGGGATATATTACCGACCACCTGACTGTGGTGATATGTGGTGATATCAATGATGATAGTGACTGTGACATGCTCAGGGAGATTAGAGAGGCTATTTAAATAAAAAACGCAATAATAATAACAATGGGGGATTTAAATTATCCCCATATTGACTGGGTACATGTTACCTCAGGATGGGATGCAGAGATAAAGTTTCTTGACACCTTAAATGACTTCTTCTTGGAGCAGCTGGTCCTGGAACCCACCAGAGGAGAGGCAATTCTTGATTTAGTCCTAAGTGCAGTACAGGATCTGGTCCAAGAGGTGACTATAGCTGGACTGCTTGGTAATAGTGATCATAATATAATTAAATTTAGTATCCCTGTGGCAGGAAAAACACCACAGCGGCCCAACACTGTAGCATTTAATTTCAGAAAGGGGAACTACACAAAAATGAGGAGGTTAGTTAAACAGAAATTAAAGGGTACAGTGCCAAAAGTGAAATCTCTGCAAGCTGCATGGAAACTTTTTAAAGACACCATAATAGAGGCTCAACTTAAATGTATACCCCAAATTTAAAAACATAATAAGAGAACCAAAAAAGAGTCACCATGGCTAAACAACAAAGTAAAAGAAGCAGTGAGAGGCAAAAAGGCATCCTTTAAAAAGTGGAAGTTAAATCCTAGTGAGGAAAATAGAAAGGAGCATAAACACTGGGAAATGAAGTGTAAAAATACAATTAGGAAGGCCAAAAAAAAATTTGAGGAACAGCTAGCCAAAGACTCAAAAAGTAATAGCAATTTTTTTTAAGTACATCAGAAGCAGGAAGCCTGCTAAACAACCAGTGGGGCCACTGGACGATTGAGGTGCTAAAAGAGCACTCAAGGACTATAAGGCCATTGCGGAGAAACTAAATGAATTCTTTGCATCGGTCTTCACGGCTGAGTATGTGAGGGAGATTCCCAAACATGAGCCATTCTTTTTAGGTGACAGATCTGAGTAACTGTCCCAGATTGAGGTATCATTAGAGGAGGTTTTGGAACAAATTAAACAGCAATAAGTCACCAGGACCGGATGCTATTCACCCAAGAGTTCTGAAGGAACTCAAATGTGAAATTGCAGAACTACTAACTGTAGTCTGTAACCTATCAATTAAATCAGCTTCTGTACCAGATGACTGTAGGATAGCTAATGTGACGCCAATTTTTAAAGAGGTGATCCCGGCAATTACAGGCCTTTAAGCCTGACTTCAGTACCAGGCAAACTGGCTGAAACTATAATAAAGAACAATATTGTCAGACATATAGGTGAACATAATTTGTTGAGGAAGAGTCAACATGGTTTTAGTAAAGGGAAATCATGCCTCACCAATCTACTAGAATTCTTTGAGGGGGTCAACAAGTATGTGGACCAAGGGGATCCAGTGGATATAGTGTACTTAGATTTTCAGAAAGCCTTTGACAAGGTCCCTCACCAAAGGCTCTTATGCAAAGTAAGCTGCCACGGGATAAGAGGGACGGTGCTCTCATGGATTGGTAACTGGTTAAAAGATAGGAAACAAAAGGTAGGTATAAATGGTCAGTTTTCAGAATGGAAAGAAGTAAATAATGGTGTCCCCCTGGGGTCTGTTCTGGGACCAGTCCTATTCAACATATTCATAAATGATCTGTAAAAAGGGGTAAACAGTGAGGTGGCAAAATATGCAGATGATACAAAATTACTAAAGATAGTTAAGACCCAGGCAGACTGCGAAGAGCTACAAAAGGATCTCTCAAAACTGGGTGACTAGTCAACAAAATGGCAGATGAAATTCAATGTTGATAAATGCAAAGTTATGCACATTGGAAAGCATAATCCCAACTATACATATAAAATGATGAGGTCTAAATTAGATGTTACCACTCAAGAAGGAATAATTAAGAAAGGGATAGATAATAGGACAGAAAATATCATGTTGCCTCTATATAAATCCCCGGTACTCCCACATCTTGAATACTGTGTGCAGATGTGGTCGCCCCATCTCAAAAAAGATATATTGGAATTGGAAAAGGTTCAGAAAAGGGCAACAAAAATGATTAGGGGTATAGAATGGCTTCCATATGAGGAGAGATTAATAAGACTGGGACTTTTCAGCTTGGAAAAGAGACGGCTAAGGGGAGATATGATTGAGGTCTATAAAATCATGACTGGTATAGAGAAAGTAAATAAGGAAGTGTTGTTTACTACTTCTCATAACACAAGAACTAGGGGTCACCAAATGAAATTAATAGGCAGCAGGTTTAAAACAAATAAAAGAAAGTATTTCTTCACACAACACACAGTCAACCTGTGGAACTCCTTGCCAGAGGATGTTGTGAAGGCCAAGACCATAACAGTGTTCAAAAAAGAACTAGATAAATTCATGGAGGATAGGTTCATCAATGGCTATTAGCCAGGATGGGCAGGAATGGTATCCTTAGCCTCTGTTTGCCAGAAGCTGGGAATGAGCGACAGGGGATGGATCACTTGATGATTACCTGTTCTGTTCATTCCCTCTGGGGCACCTGGCACTGGCCACTGTCGGAAGACAGGATACTGGACTAGATGGACCTTTGGTCTGACCCAGTAGGGCTGTTCTTATGTACACAGGCTAAATTCTGACCCCTGTAATATGGGACTAAGGAGTCAGCGGGTCCTAATGATTCATAGGGAGGAGGCTTTTTGGCTCCCTCGCTGTCTTGGTAAGCAGCCACTAAACCAGGGAGGCCACATCATGTACGGAAATGTCTGGGAAAGTACTGCTACTAATGGATGTGTTGGAAGGTGGAATTTTGGAATTTAGCTCCTTTTCCACCACCGCAGGGAGGAGGCAGGGCTGAGTGACTGGGGGACAGCTCTGTGGCTGCTGCTGAAAGGGGGGATCCCTTGTCTAAATTAGGGTAGCGTTGCTTGGGTGCTGAGCTTTGCTGGCTGTGGAAGGAGGTCTGTGTTAGTGGAATGCCCCGGCCAGGATTTAGCACATCTTTCTCCTGGGTGGAGTAAGCCTTTACATATGCCTTTATTATGGTTAAGGCTTATGAGAGATGTGGAGATGCTATGTGATAATCTAAGAATACTAAGATGTAGTAATTTTATGAATACTGTTTGTGATCTGGTCAGCGAGAGGAAATTATTGTATGTTGGGTTATAAGACTTTCCCGTATGAACGTATTGATCTATCTTAACAAAGGGCTGTGGACAAAACAAGCAGGGAAGCAACACAATAACTATAGATAAGAAACCTCCTAGCAAATATTGGGGAGTCAATTACAGTAGAACCTCAGAATTGGGGACTGGAGATTGTTTGTTTGTAACTCTTGAATGTTTGTAACTCTGAACAAAATGTTATGGCTGTTCTTTCAAAAGTTTACAACTGAACATTGACTTAATACAGCTTTGAAACTTTACTATGCAGAAGAAAAATGCTGCTTTTAACCATCTTAATTTAAATGAAACAAGAGAAGAAACAGTTTCCTTATTTCCTTACCTTGTCAAATCTTTTTTTAAACTTTCCTTTTTTTTTTTTTTTTTTTTTTTTAGTACAGGTAGTTTACATTTAACATAGGACTGTACTGTTCAGTATTTGCTTTTTTTTTTTTTTTTTTTTTTTGGCTGACTGATTGTGCACTTCTGGTTCCAAATGAGGTGTGTGGTTGACCAGTCAGTTCCTAACTCTGGTGTTCGTAACTCTGAGGTTCTACTGTACAGGATGACACACTTTCAGGCAGCAGGCCATAGTGACACAACTCTTTTGCCAGTGCTGGTAATGAAGAGATCAAAAGAACAGTTAAAAAGCTAGGAGAAGAGGGTGGGGATCAATTGTCAGCAGGTGTTCAGGGAGACAAGCTGATGCAGAGGGAGACTGCAGAGGGAATCTAAAGAAGTTGGGCATTTCTCAGGTTCATGGAATGGGTAAGCCTTAGGGAGAGACAAGCATGCATACAAACTGTTATATTGGTGTTAAGATCTGTTTTCTCTTAAATGCTTTGGTTCTATATAAATAATACTTTGCTTTAAAAAGACTGTTTGGTCAATATATTAACCACTGGTCATTGCTTCTGGAGGGAGCGAACTGTAGTGTCTAAACCTAAATCAGGCCTGCTGAGGCAATCATGGTTAATGCCAGGGGACGGAAGCCCTGCTCTGGGAGTGGGAGAACCATCCTGAGACAGGTAACAACTCAAGGCCTGAGGGGGGATGCATTTGGTGACACCAGAAGGGGTCTGAGGTGCAGTTAGCCCAGTAAGTGTGACAGGCGGCACCATTTTAACAGGGGTGAGAAAATCTGTCTTCTTGCTTAGTGTAACATTCTAAAATGTATGTGTAGTAGCTAGGGTTGCCAACCCTCCAGGATTGGCCTGGAGTCTCCAGGAATTAAAGATTTAATCTTTTAAATGAAAGATTATGTCATGTGATTAAATCTCCAGGAATACGTCCAACAAAAATTGGCAACCCTAGTTGTAGCTGTGCCCTGCTGGACTTTTCTATAGCAGTTTGTGGTGAAAACAATATCATTTGAAGTTTGCTGTGACTGCTTACAAAGATATTATTTAATATTTATATTCTAATAGTGCCCAGAGGCCCACTCAGGATTACAAGCTCATTGTGCTAGGCATGAGACGCACACAAAGAGAAGGTCTTTGCCCCAAGGTGTTTATAATCTAAGTAATCTTAAAAATATGCCAAATTTGAGAAATGTTTAGAGATTTTTTTTTTTTTGTTCCAGCATACTCCAGTAATCACCAGAAAAATGAAAGCTCAGATACAAAATGGCCATCCTGGTGGTGGGTCAACATCTCACTCCTTTGCTATGTAGGGGATCTGGGGTTTGTAATGAACTCTGAACTCCTTGCTGGCTGGACAGGAGAAGACACATTGTGCCATAGAGAGAACATGGTTAATTTGTGGAGGATAGTAATAGTTCCATTGCCACTCATATTCACTGCTGGTAGATTCTTGAAGGGTCATGAAGAAAAATCTTGGAGGAAGCCATATATTCCATTGCCTAGGTTGAAAGGTTAACACTGCAGGGGTCTGCACCACATGCAATCCTATTAATAAGGACTTGAAACCTGAATTTTTTTTTGAAAACGACAATATTGGGACTACAATTAGGCCCTTACACAGTATAGCTCTGTCTTTGCAGAATGTGTCCTACATTAATAATTAAAATTGTTCTTCTCTTTTTCATGTTACTAAACTTCAGAGACTTTGAAAGCTAGTGCAGGGTTAAGTTGCCCAGATCAATTCTGTGTGACTCAGCCGTTGTCATTTTAATGAGCAGGTAAAACAATTACATCATGGGCCATGCTCTCGCTTGAGTAATCTAATCAAGATACATCTGTCAACCACAAATTAATTTTTTCCATATAAACAGAAACATTTTCTTCAAACTTGTCCTGATTTTATAAAAAGTAAAATAATAAAAACTATGCTGGTTAACCCTCCTTTTTGACCAATACACAACCAGCCATATACGTAACCATCTGCAAATGACATTTGTTTTTATAAATCATGTGATATTTGCATAACTAGAATATCTTTATGAGAATGACTCTTAATTTTGAAATAAAAACTACCGTATATGATCATACCAAAACACTATATACATATACATGGTATGTTATAAACATAAACTCACCCATATTTATACTTTTTCATATTGAAGCAGTTCAAATTAAACATAGTTTAAATCTATATATCAGAAGCTAGCAATTGTAGAAAATTGATAAGGGAAGCTATGGAACACAAGGAGAAATCTATAGCCAGTAGAATTAAGGACAATGAAGAGTTTTTTAAATATATTAGAAACAAAAAGAATCCTAAAAATGGTACTGGTCTGTTACTAGCTGGAAATGGTAAAATTAGCAATAATAATGCAAAAAAGACAAAAGTGTTAAATAAATATTTCTGTTCTGTATCTGGGGAAAAACAGATGTAGTTATATCATATGATAACTCTTTCCATTCCTCTAGTATCTCAGGAGGATGGTAAACAGTAGCTATTAAATATCAGGGGGTAGCCGTGTTAGTCTGTATCTACAAAAACAACAAGGAGTCTGGTGGCACCTTAAAGACTAACAGGACAGGCCCAACAAGACTAACAGACTAACAGGACAGGCCCAACAAGGACAATAACAGAACACCACTGGCCATCACATACAGCCCCCAGCTAAAACCTCTCCAGCGCATTATACACGATCTACAACCTATCCTGGAAAATGATCCTTGCCCAAATAAATCTGTTAGTCTTTAAGGTGCCACCAGACTCCTTGTTGTTTTAGTAGCTATTAAAGTTAAACATTTTTAAAATCAGCAGATCCAGGTAACTTCCATCCAAGAGTTTTAAAAGAGCTGGTGGAGGAGATCACTAGACTTCAATAAGTCGTGGAACACCAGGGAAGTTCCTGAAGAATGCAAATGTTGTGCCGATATTTAAAAAGGGTAAATAGGATGACCTGGGTAGTTACAGGCTTGTTAATCTGACATTGATCCCAGGCAAGATTATGGATTGGCTGATACAGGACTTGATAAATAAATAAATTGAAGGAGCTCAATGTAAATAATGCAAATCAACATGGGTTTATGGAAAATAGGTCCCATCTTTTGTTGATGACATTACAAGTTTGGTTGATAAAGGCATTGACATATTATACTTAGACTTCTGTAAGGCATTTGACTTGGTAACACATCATACTTTAATTTTATATTGTTCTGATTTTTTAATCAATGTGACACACTTAATTGGATTAAAAATTGGTTAATTAATAGATCTCAAAATGCAATTGTAAATGGGGAACCCTCATTGAAGAGGGGTGTTTCTGAAGGGGCGCTGCAGGGATCAATTCTTGTTAAATGTTAACATTTTTATCAATGACCTGGAAGAAAACAAAATCGTCACTTATAGAGTTTGCAGAAGACACACAAAGTGGGGGAGTGGTAACTAATGAAGAGGACACGTCACTGACAAAGTGAGCTGGATCGCTTGGTAAACTGGACTCAAGCAAACAATATGCATTTTAGAATGCTAAATGTTAATGCGTACATCTAGGAACAAAGAATATAGGCCATATTTACAAGATGGGGGACACTACCCTGGAAAGCAGCGACTTTGAAAAAAGATTTGGGGATCATGGAGGATAATCAGCTGAACATGAACTACCAGTGTGATGCTGTGGCCAAAAGATCTAATGCCATCCTTGGATGCATAAACAGGGTAATCTCAAGTAGGAATAGAGAGGTTATTTTACCTCTATTTGGCACTGGTGTGACTGCTGCTGGAATACTGTTTCCGGTTCTGACATCAACAATTCAAGAAGGATGTTGATAAATGGCAGAGTTCAGAGAAGAACCACAAGAGTAATTAAAGGATTAGAAAAACATGCCTTTTAGTGATAGACTCAAAGAGCTCAATCTGTTTAGCTGAACAAAGAGAAGGTTAAGGAGTGACTTGATTACAGTGTATAAGTATCTAAATGGCAAACAAATATTTAATAATTGGCTCTTCAGTTTAGTAGAGAAGGGTACAGAATGATCTACTAGCTGTAAGTTGAAGCTAGACAAATGGAAACTGGTGTAAATTTTTGACAGCAAGGATGATTAACTATTGGAAAACTTACCAAGGTTCATGGTGAATTCTTCATCCCTAACAATTTTTAAATCAATATTGGATATTTTCCTAAAAGATCTGCTCTAGCAATTATTTTTGGGGAAATAGGGTGACCAGATGTCCCGATTTTATAGGGACAGTCCCGATATTTGGGGCTTAGTGTTATATAGGCGCCTATTACCCCCCACCCCCTGTCCCGATTTTTCATACTTGCTGTCTGGTCATCCTAGGGGGAAATTCTATGGCCTGTGTTTTGCAGGAGGTCAGACTAGATGATCACAATGGTCCCTTCTGGCCTTGGAATCTATGAAACTGATAAACAGACAGCAAGTGTTAGAACATAGCTGCCATTAGTAAAATCTATTTGTAGCATTTTTGGGGGGCAAACAAGTTGTCCAGTGGACTGCAATTTTTGTTGTTAAACAATTTAACATCTTTGCATAGTTTTAAAGCACTTTGTGTAAACAGCAGAACTGAAATTCATCATCCTGTGTATCTAGAAGACACCACTAAATGCAATAATTGCATCATTTTTTTGAATGCAAATGAAAAAGGAAAAACAACAATACATTCTTGAAAGTGAAGCCTGCAAGTTTATTTTGTCTTCCTGGTTGTGCAAGCTCTCTGTTAACTAGTATGTAAGGCATGGTAGAGTAATAAAACATGCCAGACACTAAAAGGCAAAAACCTAGTTCACAGATGTTGTGATGTAAGGAGATAATTTTAGGGAGTGAATGGGGTGAAAAGGCTGGATTTGTTAGAGAGAGGGGATACCTATGGAGGCCTTTTCTGTGAGCAATACCATGACTTCATTACCATGTCAATTCTGGGAAAGGGCTCTGATTTAACACAGCAGTTGGCTGGATCCATATGGAGCTGATGAACCTCTGAATGAATAGTGAATGGAAAAACTGCTGGAATCTGCCTTCAGCTTTGTTCCCAGGATAACCAATGTAAAAGGCCTAAAAGCAATACTGCACAGATGGTGTAAAGAGGTAAAAATCTGCAGGATTTACTTTTTTTTTTTTTTATCCTACCCTGCATATTTTGTGTGTGTGTGTTTAAATCCATATTTCAGTTTCCCCAACTCCATTTCTTTCAATGTCTTACTCACAATTATTTTTACAAAATCAGCTTTTGGGAGGTAGAAATTAAACCAAAAAACATGTGTAGCAGTAAACATTTACATAAAAATAAAATTTTAAATACCAGTTTTGTATGGTATAGAAATAATTGAAAACATAATTATGAAATCATGAAAAAGGATAGTAAAAAGTCTGAAAAGTTTGGAATTACTTTCTCAATTCACCCTATGTTGTGGGAATATGCAGATGTTCACATTTACACAGTCATGTATGTCCACTACATGCCTTTATAGTCTGAAGCATCATCACAAGTGCCAATACAGTAAATCAAAAGACTCTCTGGCATTATCTAGTTTCCTTTCTGGCTTTAAAAGTTAGAACAGATGTCACAAGAGAGGACAAAATGGATTTTACCCACCGAGAGGAGCTTTTCTTGCCATCATTAATAGGAAGCTCCTTGAAATGCTAATGTACACAGTTTGTGTTGCCGGGTTTGCATAGAGATGGTGGGAAACAGCTCTGATCCCAACAAAACCTTTTGTTATTAATCAAGAAAAATCTGCTCTTCTGAAACAGCAAAGCGCTTGAAATGGTGTGGTTACTTGCAATGTGGAGATCTCTATAGCAATGTCAATGAATGTAATAACTGTTGAACAGTTCTACAGGATATGGCACATATAGCAATTTATTTTCAGTGATTTTGCATACACCTCTTACTTTCCTTTGTCATTACAGCCTGGCTATTTACATTGAAAAGAGCACAGGGTTCACTTTTCAGTTTATTTCTTCAGAACTGTCATTCTTTAAAATCTTGTTTCATTTCTTGGCAAATCTAAAGAAACAAGATTGGAAAAGCACTTTGAAAGGGCAAGCTTTTTTTTTTTTTTTTTTTTTTTTATTAAAGAAATGAAGCAGGGAGCCAGAGGTTGTCTGATTTAATGATAATACCCATTTCAGATATTTTGCTTGGTTAGTATATAGGATCATGGGATCTTATGAGCCATTCTACTATACTTATGTACTGTCAAATATTAGAGTTTGGTTGTGCTTGCCTCGATAGCAGAGGAACTTAATAATTGTTAGTGACTTTCAAAGGAGCAGATTTGGGCCCTTGCTTTGCGAAATATGAAGTTTTATGTCTTAAGAAATGTATTTAAAGTTCTACTTGGAAAAACTATTATCTGTTGCCAGTCTATCTGGTGCCATTTTAGATAGTAGCCTTGTCAGAAGCATTTCTGCCCCAAAGTGAAGGGGGTAATGTAACATTAAGGATATGAGTTAAAGCCACAAATGCAGAAATAGCCTGAATTAAGATGAAAACTCTGTGCTCAATATTCCCATTCTTACTCATCAAGTAGTCCCACTGAAATCTCTAGGCCAGACTGTGATCATGGTTACACCAAGTCAGTGATTCTCAAACTTTTGTACTGGTGACCCCTTTCACAGAGCAAGCTTCTGAGTGCGACCCCCCCTTATAAATTAAAAACTTTAAAAAATATATTTAACACCATTATAAATGCTGGAGGCAAAGCAGGGTTTGGGGTGGAGGCTGGCAGCTTGCGACACCACATGTAATAACCTCGTGACCCCCCAAGGGGTCCTGACCCCCAGTTTGAGAACCCATGCACCAAGTTCTCTCCCTTATGCAACCTGTTACACCTAAATTCCACCACACACATTATACATCACTTCACAAACATTGAACTGAGACTTCAATAACCAAGCACAAGTGTATTTGAACTGAGACTTCAATAACTAGGCACAAGTGAATTAATTAAGGATGAAGAGTTAGCCCAGAGTTTAAGCCTTTTTTAATTTCCTTGATTTTGTGGCTCTAAAGCAGATACTTAACACTGCATCACCATGGATTATTGTGATTTAATTTCTATTATACTTTTTAATGATGGTACTAAAAAAGAAAGAACATAGTATCTGTTTCTTTTTTATTATTATTATTATTATATTCCATGCAAGATGTTTGATGAGTTATACTGTTGTGTACAGAAGATAGTTTTTTAAAATGTTTATTGTTTACTTGCTCATAGTTCTGTCTGGTGATTGGAGGAAAAAAGATCCGGGGAAGGGGTGAATGGAAAGAGCGGATTGTGTGGAAATATGTGGAGTAAAACTGAGCGAGAAGGATTGGAGTAGGGAGACTAAAGGGAAGAGATCAGTGGAAAAGGAGAAAGATAGAATGGTGTTGGGAGGGGAAGAGACAAAAAAGGAGGAGGAGTTGTGTGTTTGGAAGTGTAGGGTACAGTGGCAGGAAAGCATTACTCCTCTCATTTCAGTTAAAAGAAGCAAAAGAGTTTCTATCATAAAGTGTGTTCTCATGCTCATAATGTCTTTCATTTATTAGCTAGAATTTTTCTTGCTTGCTCTTTGCTTGTAGATCTATATGTTTTTAAGTTTTAGCAAAATCCTTCCAGCTATTATTATTATTATTTTTTTTACAATGGGTAAAATCCCTTTCCCATTAGGGGAAAAATTTTAACCATGCTTTAAAAAAATTACTCACAAAGTCTACATACAAAAACCACTGAAAGTTGAAGCTTGGCTGGACATAGCACTTATGGAGAGTGGTAGTTGTTTGTTTGTTTGTTTATATTACCCATAGCACCCAGAGGCTCATTGTGCTAGGCACTGCATACATGCACCCATATACTCTGTCCCTAGAGATTACACTCCAAGAAGATAAGTGGTGTATGGACAATTGTATGAAGTATCAAATATACTGAGTTCTTGTATATGTTTGCTTTTAAAAATATTATATATTGCCAATTCTTGTGATTTTTGCCATGAGTCTTTCATTATAAAGCCCCAGCTTCTAGAGGCAAGTGATTACATGAAATTTTCAGTTTTCATTTAAAAAAAAAAAAAAAGGGGGGGGGGGGAAGTTTCTGTCTTTTGTGGTTGCAGAGAAAAGCCTGAAAATCTGTACCTGATCTACACTTAAAAATTTTGTTGGAGTTGCTGTGTAAGTTAGGAGTGTGGAAAAAATCACCCCCTTAACTGACATACCTATGATGTCAAAATCCCCAGAGTAGACACATAGTTATGTGGGCAAAAATGTCCTTTTGCCAGTATAGCTCATTTTGTTTGGGGAACTGGTATAAGTTACAGCATCAAATATACTCTTTTGCTGATACAAGCTGTCTCCCCCCTGGGAGGGCTTGCTGGTATAACTATCCTCCCTCTGTGCTGTGGCCAAGTTCTCTCACCACAGCACCTCCACCACATTGCAGTGGGTGAGCCTGTGCTGACTTGGTCAGCGTTAACTTGTGGGGAGCTGCACTGCAGGTCTGCGAATCCCAGTTCCCATAGAGGGGATACTGTGAGGTAGGTGGGAGCATTCAGCAGAGGGAACCATTGGGGCACCTAAAATAATTTTAGGTTTTTAAAGGTTCAAAGTTTTCAGCACCTAAAATAATCCCTACAGAGCATGCTCTGTGGGCATCTGCTAAGATTTCTTTTGGTCAGAGACTAATGAAGTTCTGCCCCCTTTGTGACATCACTGCACATTTCCTCTACTTGGAGTGGCTAGGAACAAGCTTTTCTCCTGGAAAAATCTCTGAGAGGGATTGTAGGTGTCTCCAATCTGCAAAAGATCTTCCTTTAATATTAGGCCCATAAGAAACCTGCTGAACACACAGAAATTTAAAGCATGTTCTCCTAGGTAAGGTCTTGTCTTGTCTTCATACCAAGTCTCACTGGTTGAAGTAAAGGTGTACTTTAAAACTGATTTAATAAAAATGCTTCAAAACCCCATAGGGACACTCTTTTATATTGGTTTCAACCTGGCTTCTATTGGTTTGGCTTGTGCTGGTAAATTTATAGGCACAAGCTAAACTGATATAACAGTTTTAAACTGATAGCAATGTGTTTCCACAGGAGTCTGCACCTGTTTAATTTAACCTGAGTTTAGTTAAACTAGTATAAATTACAAACTCTGTGTGTAGACACAAGATGTAAAGATCTCCATGAATGGCTAAGTGGTAACTGACTGCTTACCTGCACAATTTCCCACAAATTCTACTCTCACTTACAGTGGTACAAATCCTAAATAACCTCCCTGCAGTTGATGAAGTTACTCTACACTTATACCAGTTTAACTCAGAGCAGAATTTAGACTTTAAATCCCTCTGCCGGAGAGGTATTATGTTCTTTCACTCTGGGTATAGGTACTTTTGTATTAGGGCTCTGAAATGCAAACATTTACTACCATGCACAATGCTTCCACATTATTAGTAGTCCCACTGAGGTCAATGGGTCTGATTCTCTGCTGCCTGGTCCCTTATGTTGTCGTTTACACATGTGGAAGATGAGTCTAAATTGATACTAAACCAGAATTCTCTGTTCCCCTGCTGTACTGGTACAATACACAAGGTACAAGAAATCAGGCCCCATTTGACTAGCACTCACTGCTTTCAGCACGTCTCCTGGCAGTAAGTGTATGTAGGATGAAATCCCTGCTTTGTGCATTAAAATAATAATTTTAAAAATAGAAGGAATATGTGTAAATTATTTAGGACCAGCACCTAACTTCAGTGGGACTTCTCATTGGAGTAAACTTAATCAAGTGTTCACAAGATCAGGCCTTAGTCTGTTGAAAAATGCATATATGCAAACAGTGAAAAAGGGCAGTCTTTTAATATATTTAGATCAAACTTCCACAAACTTTTAGGCTTGTTATCACTTCTGCTTTCCGTGTTTTTTGTTCTTCAAACTTCCACAGTCAGGTAGCACCCTGAAAGCCGCTATGACTCCAACACCTAACATGGCCTCATAAACCCTGCGGACATTAAACTACTGGAAAACAGATTGGGTTGGTAAAAATAAGTGTGCATGTTCTCACAGAACCTGAGAAAATCACACCTTCACTTTGTTAAAAAAAAATCTGTTTGTGCCACTCCAGTAATCACTTCATAACTGGTGGGATAGCAGAACATATGTCTCAGAAGTGACTGAATGTAAAAGCTTCTACCTCTAATCCTATTTTCTTTAGGAGAAAAAAATACCTTTTCAGTGTGTCATCTTGAAAATCAGTGCCAAGGATTTTCTGCTTAAAAATTACAAATGAAATGTAAATTGCTCATGAAAGCTAAATGAAACAGTTTTTTTTAGAAGGTGTATAATGTAGCAGGATCATGTACTAAAATACTTGAAGCTGGAACAAAGATTATAAACAGTGGGCCCAATCCTCTACTCCTTACTCCTCTCATTGGTTTGCTCTTGCAAACACTGAGCTGCTGTAGTAATGTGCTGAGCTACCTCCCCTCTCATAGCAGGCAATGGGATTTTAGGGCACTCAGCACCTCTTAGAATCAGTCCCAATGTTTGTAAGTTTAAAAAGTCCAACTCCTTTTTCAAATAGACCTCTTTGTTCTGATGTACCCAACGACTGGAAGATAGCTCACGTAACGCCAATATTTAAAAAGGGCTCTAGAGGTGATCCCGGCAATTACAGACCGGTAAGTCTAACGTCAGTCCTGGGCAAACAATAGTAAAGAATAAAATTGTCAGACACATAGAAGAACATAAATTGTTGGGCAAAAGTCAACATGGTTTCTGTAGAGGGAAATCGTGTCTTACTAATCTATTAGAGTTCTTTGAAAGGGTCAGCAAACATGTGGACAAGCGGGATCCAGTGGACATAGTGTACTTAGATTTCCAGAAAGCCTTTGACAAGGTCCCTCATCAAAGGCTCTTATGTAAATTAAGTTGTCATGGGATAAAAGGGAAGGTCCTTTCATGGATTGAGAACTGGTTAAAAGACAGGGAACAAAGGATAGGAATTAATGGTAAATTCTCAGAATGGAGAGAGGTAACTAGTGGTGTTCCCCAAGGGTCAGTCCTAGGACCAATCCTATTCAACTTATTCATAAATGATCTGGAAAAAGGGGTAAAAAGTGAAGTGGCAAAGGTTGCAGATGATACTAAACTGCTCAAGATAGTTAAGACCAAAACAGACTGTGAAGAACTTCAAAAAGATCTCACAAAACTAAGTGATTGGGCAACAAAATGGCAAATGAAATTTAATGTGGATAAATGTGAAGTAATGCACATTGGAAAAAATAACCCCAACTATACATACAATATGATGGGGGTTAATTTAGCTACAACAAATCAGGAAAAAGATCTTGGAGTCATCGTGGATAGTTCTCTGAAGATGTCCACGCAGTGTGCAGAGGTGGTCAAAAAAGCAAACAGGATGTTAGGAATCATTAAAAAGGGGATAGAGAATAAGACAGAGAATATATTATTGCCCTTATATAAATCGATGGTACGCCCACATCTTGAATACTGCATACAGATGTGGTCTCCTCATCTCAAAAAAGATATACTGGCACTAGAAAAGGTTCAGAGAAGGGCAACTAAAATGATTAGGGGTTTGGAAAGGGTCCCATATGAGGAGAGATTAAAGAGGCTAGGACTTTTCAGCTGGGAAAAGAGGAGACTAAGGGGGGATATGATAGAGGTATATAAAATTATGAGTGATGTGGAGAAAGCAGATAAGGAAAAGTTATTTACTTATTCCCATAATACAGGGTCCCATAATAGGGGTCACCAAATGAAATTAATAGGCAGCAGGTTTAAAACAAATAAAAGGAAGTTCTTCACACAGCGCACAGCCAACTTGTGGAACTCCTTGCCTGAAGAAGTTGTGAAGGCTAGGACTATAACAGCGTTTAAAAGAGAATTGGATAAATTCATGGAGGTTAAGTCCATTAATGGCTATTAGTGTCTTAGTATTAATGGTGTCCCTAGACTCTGTCAGAGGGTGGAGATGGATGGCAGGAGAGAGATCACTTGATCATTACCTGTTAGGTTCACTCCCTCTGGGGACCTGGCATTGGCCACTGTCAGTAGACAGAATACTGGGCTAGATGGACCTTTGGTCTGACCCAGTACGGCCGTTCTTATGTTCTTATGTACAGTCGTATCCTGGTCTAAGAGGTCCAGTTGTTCCTATCTTTGTTTTGCTAGAAATATATTTTTAAAAAATTAACAGTCAGAACAGACAAGCTTTATTTTTGTAAGGATTTTTATACTTCACTAGTGAAACATAGCTCCAGTCTGGTCAAGTAGGCTTTCCCTACCTCATCTTCTGTTTCAACCTGTGGCTTTGGGACAATCCTTCTTTGCCCAGCAGATTTGGCCTTGTGGTAATGTGAGATGATGTATTCAACTAAACTCCTAAGGAAATTTCTTTTGCTTATACGTAATTTTGGTATCAAAGGATTTGGAGCTTTAATTTAGTTCCCTGCTATCCATTTTTGTTGATGTAGATTTCTTTTCCCTCTCTTTTAGTAGTAATCTATGTGTGGTCAAAATGCCCAATGACTGCATCAGGGCAGCCGGACTAGGGCTATAAAGTATATTGTTGGGACTTAGGTGAAACTCCAGGGATAATCCTTTAGGAGTTTTATTAGCCATTGCTGAGATGGCAGAAGTAGAGCAATGTCAACAAGGATGTTGTGAATGGTTTTTGTAATCCTGCTGTAGTTAAAGTATCCTGCGTGCCACTGTTTCATAAACATTTCTTAGTAATCCTTTTGTGGTGACTAGAAGCACCTCTTTTCAAACATACCTTCTGGACTCTGAGCCACGGTGGTAAATATTAGGTAATGGGAAATTTACAGAGGGATGGTTAGAATGGGCAGTAGATGGGACTTGAACATTGACCCACTGGGGAGAGGGGAAAAATGTTTGTTTTTTCAGGAATTTAGGGTGGTTAAGTAGTTAGTAACTAGGACCCTCTAAAATGCATCAAAATTGCCCTCTGATGGGAACACTGAAGGAAAAATCCTAGTCTAATGCTGAAGGTTCGAAGTGGGGAGGCTATTTAGTTTACAACCAATGAGGTGATACATATCCCTGATGTAATCCCAGTGAAATTAATGTGACACCAAGACAGCACTGGCCCATGGTGTCTATGATAAAAACACAGGCAATGCTAACTTCAGAAGTTTTGGTCCCAGCAAAATTCTTTTTGGCAGGGCTGTCATCTCCTCAGTTTCTCTTTCACCTTTCTCACAAATCCCATCAATCTCTTCTCCTTCCCCCTCTCACTAGTGGAGTGTCAATCAACGTGCTCAGACACTTGCAGATCCTGAGAGTCTCGTGTTAAGCCTGGGGCTGTTCTGTGGATTGTGGGCTCCCTGGGCTGCTGGCTCTGATTGTGAGATGTGACCGGATCATTCAATTGGGTTTCATGTAGGTCAGCATCTTGGCTACACATCTCATCCAGAAAGCAGCACCTTGGTTCTTGGCTGGAGCATTAGTGCAGTTCTGACTCAGCAGGATATGTGCCACTAAGAAAGTCAACCAGACCATAAACTGCAACACCGTGGTTTTACCTTCTAGACTTTCCATCTCCTTACCTTGCTTAGCTATTGTACCCTGATATCACAGGGTAGCAAATAACCTGAAGACTTAAAAATATACGTACCATAAACATTTAGAAACAGCTGGTTTATTAAATGAATCTCTTTCTATTGCTATGGAGCCAGTGCTTCCTTGATGGCTTATATAGCATGTTGTACATTAACTAATTTGTATTTCATAGTAGTGAGAGAACATTCATTATTTAGGCTACACAGGATTTTCAGGCCTTGGCTACTGTATGTTAATTCACGTAAACAAGATTTTCCTAAGTAGCATTCAGCTATGATTAGTATTCATTAATAAAAATTATTTATGGCATGGTGGTTTCTGAGAATCAACCCAAAATAACTGCATATAGAGTAGCACTGGATATAGTCATGAATATTATAACATTTAAATGCTTGTGGTGACTGCATGCTCTAGATCGGGGTGGGCAAACTTTTTGGCCCGAGGGCCACATCGGGGAATAGAAATTGTATGCCAGGCCATGAATGCTCACAAAACTGGGGTTTGGGTGTGGGAGGGGGTGCGGGCTCTGGGGTGGGGCTGGGGATGAGGAGTTTTGGGTGTAGGAGGGTGCTCTGGGCTGGGACCGAGGGGTTTGGAGGGCGGGAGGGGGATCAGGGCTGGGGCAGGGGGTTGGGGCATGGGGAGAGGCTCAGGGGGTGCAGGGTCCAAGCGGCTCTTGCCTCAAGAGGCTCCTGGAAGCAGTGGCATGTCCCTTCTCTGGCTCCTATGCAGAGGCGTGGCCAGGCGGCTCTGCACGCTGCCGCATCTGCAGGCACTGCCCCTGCAGCTCCCATTGGAGCGCATAGGAGCCAGAGCAGGGCCATGCCGCAGCTTCTGGGAGCAGTGTGGTGCGGCCCCCGACCCAGTGCCTCGGCTGGAGTGGGGGCAGAGCCGCGTAGTGCTGCCCCGACCCAGCGCTCTGGCCGGAGTGGGGCCGAACCATGTGGTGCGGCTCGCGGGCCAGCTTAAAATGGCTCGTGGGCCAGAGTTTGCCCACCCCTGCTCTAGATGTCAAATTAATTGTAGATAAGACATGGACATCCTAAAATAAGAAAATAATGTATCTAATTTTATGTCACATAATTTTGAAACAGGCTCAGATGAAGACTAATAGAACTATGTTCTTGGAATCTGTATTACAGTGATGAAAATCTATTAGAAAAAAGTTCTATTCTGTTTTGCTCTTTTCTGCCTTTTCCTCTTTAATTACCTTTGTTCTTACTTTTAGTGTCAGAAATAAGTCACCAATTTCTGCACTCCTTAACATATGCAAAGATTAGTTCATCATGTTTATCTGAGTGGCTCCTTTCCCTCCTCCCCCTCTTTAGATAGCCAGGACTCTGGTGGTTTATTTTTGCTTAATTTCGAAGGTTTCCAATCCACTGGTAAAGTTCAGTAAATTTCTGTAAACAGTAGAAAAGTAAAGCTGAGCTGTGTCTTTAAATTTGACTAAAACCAGATAAAATTGTATTGAAAGAATAATTGTACCAAGTCATTGAAAGACCAGAAGGCTCTGTTATGCTGGATACAGTGAGAAACCCATGGAAACTGGTCAGTAACACCGACCAACAGAGTGCAACAGTGTATTTTAAATTCACATTGGAAACCAGTTGTAACAAAATGTGAAGATGGTAACTTGCCTGTATTTAAAGTGTAGATATACTTAATGAACATCCTTACCACAAATATCAGTGTTTATTTTCAATAGCAAGCTGGTTGGCTGGTGGTTGTGATTAATCAGATTGTAGCCTGGTCATGGAAACTCTATTTCAGCTATGTGCTTAGAATCCCCGTTCTCCTTCTGAGAGGGCCTTTGAAGAGACATGGCTACCTACTGTGTCTCTCCTCTTTCACGTTTCCTCTGAGTCAGAGTTGTATTGAGATGGATTCAAGAAAAAAGGTGTTCATTTTCTCTTTGCTGCAGCCTCCTTGACTAGGGAGGGATAATTTAAAGCATGGTGTCCTGTTCTTGCATACTGGGCATTGAGTCAAACAAAGTTGAGTCGGTCAGTGTAGATGGTACTGGGAAAAGAGATGACTTTGCAAGGGGAAAGGGAAAAATATAAACTAGCAAATTTCCAATCATTAAAGATAGCTTAGTATGGATGAAAATCTGGCAGCTTTTAAAAGATACATTGAGTTGTTTAAAACTGGATATCAAGTTACTGTAGTCTAGAGCTGGCTGAATAATATTCATGAATAGTTTTTGCATCAATTGATGCAATTGTCACAAATACATTTCCCCCCTCTTTGACCAGCTTTGTGTATGGCTGAATACTATTCAAATAAATGATTCATAAATTTTGAGCAATCAGTAGATAATTTATTCAGAATTAATTTATTTTCATTACTCAGTCAGCTTTCTGGTAGGCTGTGGATGAAATACTCCATAGCACCCTACTCCAGTTGACTTCAATAAGGCCAAGATTTTACTGAGTGAATAGTTTTCTTGGGGGGGGGGGGGAGGGAGAGGTCAAAGCAATTGCTTTTTCTTATAGAACTTCAGTTTAAATATTAATGGTGAATACCTGGCTGTAAATTTGTCAGTGTGCAAAGGAGATTCAAGACTGAGTAGGAATTACCTACGTTTTTATTAAACAAATCTCTTGAAGTTTATTCTTTGAACATGGGTATGCCAATTTGTAGGTAAGGTGCTTCCTCCACTTCCTAATATATTGAATTCATGGCCCTGCATGCTGTTACCCTCCATCTGCACAGTTTGTCTTCCACACACAAGAACCAAAGCCAAAACCACTTATTGTCACAAAAATCCCATGACATTTCTTGCAGAATTAGTGGTCTTTAGGTCAGTGTCCTGGCCAGTTTCCAACTTCGGTAATTATTAAAACTGGCAGAGAAAAATGTTTGAATTTTCTAAATTTGAAAAAATATTTAGAAATGATTTGTAACTTTTTATGTGTTCTGTTTTTCAACCAGCATAAAGAAGAGTTGAAATTTTTTAAAAATTCAACCAAAAAAATCATTGTAAGTTTTTCCCTGAAAATTTCATTGCATTTTTCAATTTGTTTTGCTAATTATAATCTATCTACCTACATTCCACCTGGGAATCTGACATGTTTCTTCACTTCCTGTCCTAAACCTGTGTCATGTAACTATATGCAATTAAAGAGCTGCTGGCACTGGGCCATAGCTGACTGCATTTAGTTGGTGGGCGAAGTGATTCCTATATAAATACTTTAGCTTGTACAGTTAATTGGCAAATGGTGTAAAGTGCTTTGGGATCCATCTGGATGAAAGTCACTACATATGTGTAAGACCATCATTATTATCATGTTATCACTGTATTTGGTATATACATAGACTAAGCTGAGCTCCTGCAGTATGCTTTGCACTATACAAAGATATATGCAGACAAGGTTCCTGCCCCCGAAGCTTATTGTGTAGGTCAGTCAAAGTCATTAGGCATACAAAATGCATAGGTCGAATGTCCAAACTTCAAGTGTTGGAGTTTGGTTTTTTTTTTTCTTTCTATACTTATTGCCTCGGGCCAGCCCCATGCGGTGTCCCGTTTTCCCTTTGGGAAAATATGGTCACCCTAAGTCAATGCTGAGATGTGCGATTGCATGGGATGTGGGGGGAGGGCTCTGAGGTGAAGAGGTAGGTTTCAGTGGTGGTAGCTGAAACAGTGGGAGCAGCTGCAGCTACTACCAATTCATGAACATTTACTAGCACTAAAATCAAACAGGTCTTTTTTAAAAAGCTAGAAAGTTCAGGTAGGTCCAGTTTTTAGAACAATAGTTCAAAGAGCACTTTCAGAAGAATTTTGGTTTTGTAATAAGTGTCAGAAACATATGATTGAAAATAAAAACTCTGAACTGCATTGTTCAAAGCTGTTGCTAAAATGAAGGGCCAACATTAAGGAGCCTATTTAGGATTCTGTACTTTAGCATGGTGTGATGAAGGATGGTTTTGTGGTTAAGGCACTACAAAACTCAGGAGCTGTGGGTTCAGTTCTCACTTGTACTACAAACTTTCATTGTTGTTTTGGGCATGTCATTTAATCTCTCTGTACCTCCGTTCATCTGTAAAATGGGAATAACCATTCCTTTCTTACAGTCTAAACAGACAACCTAGACAAAGGATGTAAGCTCTTGGGGGCAGGGACTGTTTCTTACTATGTGTTTGTACAGTGCAAAGCACAATGAGGCGATGATTCTGGAGTGCTTAGGCATCAGTGTAAAGCAATATTAATATTTATCAAATTGAATAATGATTACTATAAAAAAGTCAACATTTACTAGACACTGATCTCAGAGAAAAACAGGTATTTTAGATAACAATTTATAGCTGTGGCCGTTGTGTGGTATCAGTTGTCAAATGACTTTTTGATGGCTGTGAGACTGTGTGTATAAATATAAAGATAGTCTTTTCTGGCTCTGAGAACCTACATATGTGGGTTTTTTGTACTGGTTCTCTTTCTAAATATAAAAAACTGATCTACTAATATTATCATACTGTGCATTGTGTAAATGGGCTGTACAGGATTGAAAATGAAGCCTTCAACAGACTAACAAAATTTGGTGTTTAAAATGTACAGTTCAGCCCACTTCATAGCTTTATTAATGACAGTTTTCCCATGCACCAAACCATTTTGCACTAATTCAGTGCAGTTTTGTCTGTTTAATAATAATTGACAGTAAATGACTTCCTGCTTAAATATCAATTGAAAATCAGTGATTTCCTGCTCCCAACTGCACTTAGTGTCAATCATTGAATATGGCCCCGTTTGGCACAAGTGATTTTTTCCATTAACCACATTGTGTTGGTTTGTTTTAGTCGAGTTGTGTAGGGCTGGATTCTGTTGTGTTACTTAGGTTGAGTGGTAGATATTTCTCAAGTAGCACCAGTGGGACTGTTCACGGAGCAAAGATAGTGTGGGTAAAGATATCCGAATCTGACCCATTATCTGTATGTACACTGTGATAATCAATGACCTGGATAGACTGAAAGCATTTTTTCACTCTTTAGCATCAAAGAACTGAAATAAAAAACACCTTGATTTCACTTTGAGCTGGAGTAAGATCAAATTGTTTACTGAAAAATCTTGGTGTAAAAAATGTGACAAATTGATGTTGCCATGAAGCAGGCTTGACTGTGATTTTTTTTTTTTTTTACCCATTTTTTGTGTGATGCTATTTTATAATGCTGCCTGTCAATGTCTTTCTGTGAGAGATGAACCAAAATGGCCAACCAGTCATCCACACAAGGAAAGGGTGAGGTGTCATTCCTAGCTAGAGAACTATCTTACATTATTCACCATGCATCATCCCTCCTTCAATATGTCTTTGCTTGTTTGTGAAGATGAGTAGGCATTAGAAGTGGGAGGCACTACCTGAATCATCTGTGGAAGAAAGAGATGACATTTGTAGATGATCACCCAAGCTCATAGCCACAGAAAGACAGACATCCCAATTTTGAAGGCCTCACACTGCTTTATATGCAATTATCTATGTTTATTTTTGATTCCTCCCCTGCCCCCCAATATATCTTCTAAACAATTATTCTTTTTTTTCTTGGTAGTTATCTTCGTTTGTCTCAAGCAAGGAAAATGCTTTGGCTTGAGCTGGTACTAATGCTGCTTTGTGGAATGACAAGCAGGTGAATTGTAACGAGATTGTAGACACTCTCAGCAGTCATCAATAACTTTCCAATATGTTTCATCCCTGGGAGTGAATGGCTTTTATGACAGTTAAGTTTGTAACAACATACCACAATACAGGTGTGCCTCTTAATCTCAAATAGTGTTTTTAATGACTAAATTAAATGTTCCAGTTTAACAGAGGGCCTTTTCTATTGTCTAGAATGTCTGTACTTCACCTTAATTATAATGATGATATTATATGTTCTTTAGCACCATTCATACCAAAGGATAGTAAAGAGTTGTAAATTCCATATGCAAGAAACATTTCATCCACCATGGAAATGCAACCACCTTGGGTAAAATGCCAAGAATGTAGATAGAGAATGTAATTAGCCATGTTGGAATTTGGCCAGCACACTGAGATTAAAACCCCCTAATGCCTTGGGATCTTTAATGATCACAAATGGTCAGATCACTACTTTGTCTCAGCCTATAATGCTTTACTACAACAAGCGTATTTTCAGTTGTAAAGAACAGTCATTACAATTAAACCAGTAAATTTACTCTCCATCTAGTTTCCAATAAAGTTACAAAAATATCACTAAAGTGTATGAGCATAACAATATGATACCATGTTTAGTCAAAAAATTGGTGGGCCGTATTCTGCTCTCATTGGAGCTGAATCTTTCCATGTAAAACTGGAGGACTTCCTTTGAAGTCAATGGCATTCCTCTGGATTGACACCAGTATAACTGAAAGCAGACTTTGTCTCACTGCGTGTTTTTATGTACATATAAAGCAGATATATTTGAAAAGTTAAATATTTATGTTCTATCTAAATATGGGAGATTTTCTTTTTATTTTTAAAACCATAAAATTGTTAACAGACCCATGAAAAAGAATACTATGGCTCTGTCTGTTTGTTAACCTTCACCACAAAAATTGATCTGTGGGAATTTCGCGCAGTGTAACATACTGTATCCAATTCCATAGTTATTACTGTAAACCTATTAGTGCCACCTGGGTTTGCATATCCGCAGTGCTGTCCAAGGGAAGACAGATTAGCTCTATCACATGTTATGCCAGAGGGACAGCCTCACGAGGAGTCTGCCCTCAGGGAGAGAAAAAGGCTCAGACCTTTAATGAGAATACAGTGCTTTATAATAGCATTTGGTGGCCTAGAGATTTTCTGTCAAGTCATTTCAAATTAAATTGGCAGCCTTGCAGTGTTCAACCTATATGAGTTTTTGTGCTGTGTATATATTTAATGTTAACCCAATTCTCACATAAGATCAGCAGAACGTATAGAGGCACTGTTTGCACCACTCTCATTTTTTTCTTTATAAACCACTGAAAAATGCTGTTTATAGGGTGACTCTAGAATTTTACTTGGAGCTGAATCTTTCCAGGTGAAAATTCAGACATGGTCATTTCTCTGCAAATGTAATCATCAGTGTCTTATACTGTTTAAAATCATTACTTGTGCAAACATAAGTGGGCCAAATTTGTATTTACATCAGTGTAACTCCATCAACTTAGAGGACTGATTACAGACAGACACTCTCATAAATAAGAGCAGAATTTGGCCCATAGAACTGTATTTATTTCAGATGTTATTTTGGAGGTTTTGCTTTTATTTTAAAAAGTCACACAGGATGACTTAGTCTTTCTTGTGTTTGGAAATTAAAAAAAGAACAGCAGAGTGATTAATGTTTGAAAATAGTTTATTTTCACTGAGCAGAAACTCATTCCATAACATGTATTTTTAGGGTCCAGTCCTGCAAACACTTACACCTGAGTAACCTTGCTCCCCTGGGCATTGGCAGCCCCATTAAACTAAAAAGTTCTACTCATGTGAGTCACTAACATCTGTAAGCGTTTACCGGAGCAGGTGCACAATGACTATAAACAGAATGGAACAACATGGGGTGTAAAATAGTTCCTGTTGGCTGCTGTTAGAACCAGCAAATATGTTCTCAGGTCATCTTTGAAGCAATCTAGATTATGCATGGTCTGTGCATCTCTTCTTGTTCGGGCCCAAGTGTCAAATCCTGCAATGCACTGTGAATCCCTTAATGTGCTAAGTGCCCGCAAGAAAAGTGCAGCAGCTTCTGGGACTGGGCCCTACCTGATACAAGCTAGTGCTGGTTTGGAGCTGGATGCCTAGCTGAACAGTGGAGCAGCCATCCCATGAGGTTGGTAGAAAGGGAGCTCTAACTCGCTGAACAATGGAGAAGAGTGAAAAACTGGGCGGAGCCTTTTACTGAGGCTGGAGTCTTATACTGATGTCTCTGCTTTTTTGTATACTACCAGTGGGAAGGTAGACTATGTTTTGGGGGTACTTGGAGAGATCTAAGCCTATAGTTATGCTATTTTACAAATAAGATTAATTTAAGGACCAGTATTTGTTTTTAGTTAATAGGTACACAGGAAAAGCCATCTAAAACAAGCTCTTATTAAGTGTTTTTTTGTTCTGTGTAGAATATACCTGCAATTGTGTATAGGGCCCAATTCATTCATTCATTCTAATGGAGTTACACCTATGTAAAACTAAGCAGTGAAAGAGGCCCATAATTCCCTTTTCTGTTTAATATAACCTTTGGTTTGCGGCACATTCTGCCTGTAGATATTTTATAAATTTAAACCAAGAATAGATTTGATTTATTTCTTAATATTCCCGGCCCTGTGTCTTCTATTATATAACTGAGGGGAAAGTAAATTCTGATGGGCAATAAGCTTCCCAGGGTGGTCACCATTCGTATATGTTACTTTAAAAAAAGAGAGCTGAACACTGCTCACCTATTTCATGTCTGTGGTTCCACTGGCTTCAATGGGAATTTTGCATGAGTAAAGCCAGCACAGTTTGACCTTGCATCATGTAGGCCCAGTTCTGCCGTCAGCTAAGTGTGTATAACTGTCCTGACTTTACTGAGGGCTACATGCCTAGATATGAGGGAAGAATTTATCTCTGTTTTCTTAGTTGATTTAAATATTAAACCAAATTCACCCCCATTGTAATTCCGTTGATCTCAGTGAAGTGACACAAGGGATGCATTTGGCCCAACATGCTTTTCTGTGTGTCATTCCGCTTTGTGTGCGGTAGGGTCTTGGGAGGTAAGAAACAAAATAAGTATTGTATAAACCTCCATTGAAACATTATCCTATTTTTTTCTGTTAGAGAAGGAGAAAATACAAAATGCACTTTCAGTAATGCTAAGCTAGTAATAGTGCTGAGACCCTGCCTTTAACTCATGTGGAGCCTGCTGCTGGTGGAGTCAAGAGACATCGGGGAGCAGAATTTGTCCTATCATCGTAACTGGTTTTTCCCCCTCACAATGTCTGTGACTGACCTGCGGTAAATGTGACAATTCCTTCAACGTCTGTAATAATATTACCTGTAGTGGTGTGTGTGTGTGTGTGTATATTATAAGATATTTACTTATTCAAACTTTAGGGCCAAATTCTCCAGTCTATATGCAGGGTGGGTGCACAATGTAAAGTCTTGAATGGGAAAAGGGGGAGGATATTGGGATGGGAGAAATACTGGGCATTCTCCTTAAGCAAACCTTCAAAAGTGTTTGGGTCCTGTTATGATGCTGGCTGAGGTGGTTTTTTTCTTTTTGGGTGGGGGGCTGAGCCCATGCATCCCTAATATGATTTCATGGGGAAGGATTGGTGGCATAGTGGGATAATGTGCTAACCTTTCATATCTTAAGCCCTGGGTTCAAATACTATCTCAGGCTTTGCTGACACATGTGAGTAATTTTACGCACTATAAGCACCACTGAGTTCAATGGAACTCAGGCCTGATTCTCCACTGCTTTGCAGCTTATATCATCCTACACAACTATGCAAGGTGGGTCTAAAGCAGGGATCGGCAACCTTTGGCACGCGGCTCGCCAGGGTAAGCCCCCTGGCGGGCTGGGCCGGTTTGTTTACCTGCCACATCTGAAGGTTCGGCCGATCGCGGCTCCCACTGGCCGCTCCAGGCCAGTGAGGGCTGCGGGATGAGGGATGTGCTGGCATTGCTCTGTGACATTACAAATACCACATGGATTACATGGGTTGCAATGAAACTTGTGGCATTTGTGAGTCTCTGATTTCTTCACTTAACCAAGAGGATTTCACAAGATGAAAAATAATTTTAAATTTTATCTCTCTGATTAATGGTTTGGTTAATAAGGACATTCAGTACACAAATTGGGCCTTAGCTTAATGCTCATTTTTGCTTTGCCATTCGCCTTTAAAACTTGTGATAGTCTTTAAAGTGTTGTACTAGTGTTTCAAGAGGAATGTAATTTTACAGAGTGACTAGTCTGGGAATAGAATGAAATGGAACATCTGTCCTTCTGAACTGCTTTACTGTTGGAATTACTTGGCTGTAGCAAATACAGATAAAAAACGAAGATAAAAATACAAATGAAAAAAATAGATATGACTTGTTAATCTTTTCTCTAAAGCTGTGAAGTAGACTTATAACATTAAATATATTTATAATATTTCCTGTTATTTCATACTATTATTTCCTCCCACATAACAACTACTTTTTTTTAAAGGCAGGCTTCATTACTGAGGCAACATCATAAGTTAAAGTCCGATGCATTTTCTGAACACAAAGATGTGCTTTATTTTTTTTTAAACTGCCTTAGTGAAAATAGATCTGACTTTCAGTTTCCCTGTTGCAGGTGTTTATTGTACCTATCACACTTAGATCTACATCCATTGATTATATTGTCAGTATGCCCACCAGCCACTATTACTATTGTTATTTTGTTCTATGTTTATAAAACATAAGCAAACATTAAGACTTTGATGATAAAGTATACTTTGACTAGTAGAGGTTTTAAAAAAAAAATGTAGCCAGTAATCTATTTTCATGGTGTTCTCTAAACCCTATTATCAGGGCTGCAGATTCCTACACATGACCAGTCTTCAGTAGTGAACAAAAATGGCATCTAAATCCCAAGTGACACTCTTAAGCACTTGGCAGCAGAAGGGCTCTTCTGAGGAAGATTAAGCTAATGGAAGCATTTGGGTAACATCTGCATGACTCTTCATCCTGGTAAGGCCAACTCACACTGCAACAACACGTGATGGAGGATTTCTCTGATTATCACGTAAGAACAAAACTGGCTGAAGTTTCTTTTCAAGTACTGACCAGGGTGTCAGGTGTGTGTGAATATATATATATAATTTATAAACAGAAACAGTGGTAAGGGTAGATCTATCTAGACTTGTGATAGTACATAAAAATAATTGGATTATTTGTCCAATGAAAAGTAAAGGGATGAGGGAAAAGATTTTTTTTTTTATGTTTATTTTAAAGACTTTATTTACCACAAAATGTGCTGTCTTTTTCAACAGAGCCTGGCCCAGGGCAACTGGGGGTTTGTTAACATAGTGGATTAATGCACTAGCCCTTCAACTCAGTTGACCTGCGTTCAAATCTGTTTTGTGTCACAAGTTAAAAGAGTTTATTGGTCCTACTCTAGCCCTGGCTGGTGCTTTTCCCACCTCATAAAACCACTACACAGTTTGGCATAAGTGCTATTTTCTGTTGTGAAAAGGCCCAGGACTAGTGCAGCAGGGCAGTGGCAGGTCATGACTAAAGAACGTCTGTAGAGCAGAATGGGGAACAAGATACGGTGACTAATCATTCTACAGGGCTGATCCTGCATTGTTTACGCACAGGGAACTTCGATTTGAAGTCAGTGGGAATTTTGGGTGTCCAAGTAGTGCAGCTTTAGGGCCTATGCCTAACTTTGGCAGCTGCTATCCATCTCATTTTCAATATTGCTAATCTGGTTGGTTTAGGGAGAGGCAAATTATTGCAGTCTTGAAATTGGACTCACCTCAGGGGGGAAAAAAGCCTCATTCTATTGAAATAGAGTTGACTTGGAGAGAAAGTTGCTGCATTCCAAGAAAAAGGCCTTGGAAATTGAATTTGAAACTTTGCATGATCCCATGCAAACCTACCATTTCATATAATTGTGCAGAAAAGCCAAACTTGAGGGGCATAAAATTGCCTGAAATGAACATTTTAGTGCAAAATTTCTAGAAAAAAGTTCTCCAGTTTTGCACAAATGGAAGCAACACAAAATACTTCTATATGGCTGCGTCATCAGATTAACATTCAAGATTGAAATTTAAGTACAGGTTATTTCTGATTTTTAATTGTTGCAATTAAGGGATCTGTTTTATTTAAATTTCAAATACTAGTATTTCCAAATCAGCATATATTTGATGATTATTAATAATTACCACTACTTTACTTCCACAGAGTACCTTTTGTCACAGAGGATTCAAAAGGGGGAGTATTATATAGGAATCGCTTCCTTCTCCGAATGTGGGTAGTATCAGTGACGGAACACAGCAGCTGTTTAACAGTGACAATACATAGTACGTTAGGATGGGAAATGAGGAACACCATATTCAGTGGACAATACTAGGGTCTTTAGGTAAGTTGTTTTCTGCATGTTTCGTAATGTTGCCCATGATCTGTTTTTTTAAATTTTTTTTATTTTTTTTGTGTGTGGTAGGGAAAGGAAGTTTAACTTCTACTTCAAGTAGTGTCCGTATGGGTGTTGCACCTGAGTTTTTCCACAGATTTTCAGCAGAAGTGCCTGTTTGACCTGCATATGTGATCTAGCTATCCTCATACCCTGTGCTGAGGGTATACAGAGCTGCAAGGGATGATCTGCCTTCAGTTCCTTTCAACCTCCTAGGCCCAAGATGGTGCATCCAGTAGCGCCTACTTGCACATCTACTTGTCTCGCTGTTTTTCTTTAGTTTGTTCAACTTATTTTCTCTTAGTGATGTAGCTTTCAATAATTTTTAGAGTTAGTTTAGTAGTTTTGGGGTTTTTTCCTCCCTCTCTTTGAGACTTTAGCTTTAGCCTCAACTCCCACTGAAGTTCCCACCTCCTCCGGGGTACTGCTCAGGAGTCACCTCAAGCAGAGATCCAGGAGGTTCTGTTGAATAGTAGAAAAGAATCAGTTAGAAAAACATACCTTCAGAAATGGAAAAGATTCTACCCATCGACACCTATTTCCTGCTGACTCTTCCCTCCTGGCAATCCTGGAATACCTCTTCACTTTGAAGAAAACAGGTCTTTCCTTGAGCTCCATTAAAGTTCACCTGACAGCTATCGCGACATTCTATTTCCCCAGTGGAAAGCTTCTCAGTGTTTGTTCAACCTTGCAACTTCTAGATTCGTCAAAGGTTTATCGACCTGTGCCCACATGTCACAGAGCCCACCCCAACCTAGGACTTGAACTGAGCTCTCATTTCTCTGAGGAAACCACTCTTTGAACTGCTCTCTACCTGTGTGTTTTTAAACCTATCCATGAAAACCACTTTTTTGGTGGCTATTAGCGCTGCTTGAAGAGTTGGTGAATTAGGGCCTTTGATGGCTGTCCCCCACCCCCACTGTCTTCATTAAGGAAAAGTTATCTCTTGAACCACTCCCACCATTCTTACATAAGGTCACCTTAGACTTTCAGACCATCTACCAGTTTTTCCACTCTAAATCTCACTGATCTGGGTAGGATGCCACCCTTCACACCATGGACATTAGGAGAGTGTTGGACTTTTATTTGGACAGGACTAGACCTTTTCTGGTTTCTCCTCAGCTGTTTGTTTGTATTGTGGACAGAGCTAAAGGTCTGCCACTCTCTACCCAAAGACTTTCCAAATGGCTTTCCGGCTGTATCCTCTCCTGCTATGAAACTGCTAAAGTGCCATGCGCACCTAGGGTCATAGCTCATTCTACCAGATCAGTCCATTGCCCTACTGAAAGATGCTCCTATAGTAGAAAACTGAAAAGCTGCTACCTGGGCTTTGGTTCACACCTTCTCAAGTACACACCACTAGGCAAATGCTGCCTTCTAGGTCTGCAGTTCTGCAAACAGTTCTAGACCAGGGTCTGAAGCTCCCACCTCCTTCAGGGCATGATGATAGCTAGGAGGCATGTATGGACCGACTGGGCATTGTTCCTGAAAATCTCAGATCGAAGGTGAATGGGGAACATGCACACAAGTAGAGCACCCATAGGGACACACATATCAAATAACTCCAGTTACCATCCAAAGTAAGTAATCTGTCTTTTTCACTGGTGGTTGCATGTGACCCATTATGGTGCCACTTTAGCAGAGGTGGGGTTAGCAGGCAAAGGTTGGTCTTGCTTAAAAGTTTCATGTTCTTTTTCTGGACATGTATGTGTGGTGTCTTATGGATTTTCTTGGTTTGACTCTGGAAATTTCTCCTGCTAATGACCTTGTTTATTGTGACACCAAATTAAAATGCTTCTAGGTAGGATAGGGCTATTTGGAACCATTACAAGGCAATTGACTTGGCCAAGACAAAGTACTGCAATGAATTTGAGAAACTTGAATTTGTGAGATAAGAATGGGTGAGCAGCCCCCTTTGAGCTCCGCTTTTATGTAGCTTGTTTTCCTATTGAACCACTGTAGTCTAAGAAAACAGATCCTGTCACTCATTTTATATCATACTAAAAGCATATTTGGTGAACTTTACTAAGCTTCTAGCACCTACTAGCTAATCTAATTTATTGACTGGGTAGAAAGAAGCAAATTCCACGGCTTGGTTGGAGTTCACTTGGAAACATGAGAACATCAGCAGAAAGTTTCCATCTGACAATTAAAATGGGGGGTGGAGGGAAATGGAAGACTCAATAATATTTCTTATGAAGCTATCAATTTAAGTCCTACATCAGGCATAGCCAGCTGTTCTGGACTCCTGTGGAAAAAGGCTTAAAATCTCTACAGACTTTACAGGCAATTCTGCAAATTAAATGTACTAATTTATAAGCACAAACACTAGTGGTCTAGCAAAGTTCCTAGCATCTTGACATGCTTCTCAGTCAAGCATAGACATTTTCTTTTTTGTAAAGTGCTGGATTCCAACTACATAAACTAAACAGCATTTACCATAAAAACAACACCACCACACAGAAGCTGTCAAAAGATATCTTAAAAACTGTGGTATATTTCTGTTTCTGACAGTATATACTCTGTGGGTCAGGTCCTCAGCTGATGTAAACCCATGCTGCTCCAAAGTCAATTGAGTTATGCTGATTTACATCTGTTAGAGTGTGTGTGTCTGCAGTACATGGCTGTTTCACATATAGGTGATCCTGAAATGGTGTGCCAACAAAATATTCCCTTTCCATGGAGTGCTGTCAAAACTCTTCTTTTGTACTTTGAATCATCAGGGCTCTAACTTTTAGGCTTGCAAATGTTTAAAAGATGTCATAAATATTTCTTATATTCTATTAAATGCAGTCTGCTTTGATTATCTAGCCCCGCTTGACTACAGCACTCCCGGGGATAATGATAATATTGATTTACCTACATACAGTATGTAGTATATCAGTGTTATCAGGCATGACTTTATTTTAGCAGAAACTTTACAGTACAAATCTAATCTGACAGTTTTATGTGATGTCTGGCACTGGATGTTGAAAATAGGTTATAGCTTGTGTAGTTATGGTTTTATTCAACACAGGCATGTGGCTTTTTGAAAGCATTTGTGGGTTAAACTTTTCTCATGGTTTTGCTTTTGCCCATGAATGGCCATTTGAATGAGTGAAGTCACAGGAAAGGAATTGCAATGTTTTAAGAAAGCCATTGCCCGTGCTTTGATGTGCTTGTTTTTGGGGAGCATACTTAGAGGCTCAGTGAGTTATATTCTCTCACTGCATGGGCCCTGCTCTGAGCGTAGAAGGAGAAGAGTGCAGTGTACCTATCCCACTTCCTCCCCCCCAGCAGACATGCCCTGACTGCTTGGCAGGGCCGTCTCCAGGCACCAGGCAACCAAGCACATGCTTGGGGCGGCACCTGGTAAGGGGCAGCCAATCTTGGGGTGGCGGGGGCAGCGCGGCGCGGCATTCCGCGGGGGGGCGGGGGCGCTCCGGCGGCGCGACGCTCGGCGGGGGGGGGGCTCCCGCGGCTCGGCGGGGCGGGGGCTCCGGCGGCGCGGTGCTCGGCGGGGGGCGCTCCGGCGGTGCGGCGCTCAGCGGGGGGGGTGGGCGGGCTCCGGCGGTGCGGCGCTTGGCGGGGGGACGGCGCGGGGCGCGGCGCTCAGGGGGGGGTTCCGGCGGTGCGGCGCTCGGTGGGGGGGCGGCATGGGGCGCGGCGCTGGGGGGGGGTTTCCGGCGGCGCGGCGCTCAGCGGGGGGGGCGGGCTCCGGCGGCACGGCACTCGGCGGAGCGGGCTTGGGGGGGCAGCGCTTTTTTTTGCTGCTTGGGGCAGCAAAAAAGTTAGAGTCGGCCCTGCTGCTGGGGAAAATACAGGGAAACCCTGCTGCCCCCCACTCAGACCTCTGCTGACACTCCGCTCTGGGAAGTGCAGGGTTCTCCTTGCCACAACCATCTGACTTTGTGTAGGGATGGAGCCACAGGGGCCCCAATTTCATGGTGTGCTTTGGGGGCCTAGCTTAGAATCATAGAATCATAGAATATCAGGGTTGGAAGGGACCTCAGGAGGTGATCTAGTCCAACCCCCTGCTCAAAGCAGGACCAATTCCCAACTAAATCATCCCAGCCAGGGCTTTGTCAAGCCGGGCCTTAAAAACCTCCAAGGAAGGAGACTCCACCACCTCCCTAGGTAACGCATTCCAGTGCTTCACCACCCTCCTAGTGAAATAGTGTTTCCTAATATCCAACCTAGACCTCCCCCACTGCAACTTGAGACCATTGCTCCTTGTTCTGTCATCTGCCACCATTGAGAACAGCCGAGTTCCATCCTCTTTGGAACCCCCCTTCAGGTAGTTGAAGGCTACTATCAAATCCCCCCTCATTCTTCTCTTCTGAAGACTAAACAATCCCAGTTCCCTCAGCCTCTCCTCATAAGTCATGCGCTCCAGACCCCTAATAATTTTTGTTGCCCTCCGCTGGACTCTTTCCAATTTTTCCACATCCTTCTTGTAGTGTGGGGCCCAAAACTGGACACAGTACTCCAGATGAGGCCTCACCAATGTCGAATAAAGGGGAACGATCACGTCCCTCGATCTGCTGGCAATGCCCCTACTTATACAGCCCAAAATGCCGTTAGCCTTCTTGGCAACAAGAGCACACTGTTGACTCATATCCAGCTTCTCGTCCACTGTGACCCCTAGGTCCTTTTCTGCAGAACTGCTACCTAGCCATTCGGTCCCTAGTCTGTAGCTGTGCATGGGATTCTTCCGTCCTAAGTGCAGGACTCTGCACTTGTCCTTGTTGAACCTCATCAGGTTTCTTTTGGCCCAATCCTCTAATTTGTCTAGGTCCCTCTGTATCCGATCCCTACCCTCTAGTGTATCTACCACGCCTCCTAGTTTAGTGTCATCGGCAAACTTGCTGAGAGTGCAGTCCACACCATCTTCCAGATCATTAATAAAGATCTTAAACAAAACCGGCCCCAGGACCGACCCTTGGGGCACTCCGCTTGAAACCGGCTGCCAACTAGACATGGAGCCATTGATCACTACCCGTTGAGCCCGACGATCTAGCCAGCTTTCTATCCACCTTACAGTCCATTCATCCAGCCCATACTTCTTTAACTTTGGCAGCAAGAATACTGTGGGAGACCGTATCAAAAGCTTTGCTAAAGTCAAGGAATAACACATCCACTGCTTTCCCCTCATCCACAGAGCCAGTTATCTCATCATAGAAGGCAATCAGGTTAGTCAGGCACGACTTCCCCTTGGTGAATCCATGCTGACTGTTCCTGATCACTTTCCTCTCCTCTAAGTGTTTCATAATTGATTCCTTGAGGACCTGCTCCATGATTTTTCCAGGGACTGAGGTGAGGCTGACTGGCCTGTAGTTCCCCGGATCCTCCTTCTTCCCTTTTTTAAAGATGGGCACTACATTAGCCTTTTTTCAGTCATCCGGGACCTCCCCCGATCGCCATGAGTTTTCAAAAATAACGGCTAATGGCTCTGCAATCTCATCCGCCAACTCCTTTAGCACCCTCGGATGCAGCGCATCCGGCCCCATGGACTTGTGCACGTCCAGTTTTTCTAAATAGTCCCAAACCACTTCTTTCTCCACAGAGGGCTGGTCACCTTCTCCCCATATTGTGCTGCCCAGTGCAGCAGTCTGGGAGCTGACCTTGTTTGTGAAGACAGAGGCAAAAAAATCATTGAGTACATTAGCTTTTTCCACATCCTCGGTCACTAGGTTGCCTCCCTCATTCAGTAAGGGGCCCACACTTTCCTTGACTTTCTTCTTGTTGCTAACATACCTGAAGAAACCCTTCTTGTTACTCTTAACATCTCTTGCTAGCTGCAACTCCAAGTGCGATTTGGCCTTCCTGATTTCACTCCTGCATGCCTGAGCAATCTTTTTATACTCCTCCCTGGTCATTTGTCCAATCTTCCACTTCTTGTAAGCTTATTTTTTGCGTTTAAGATCAGCAAGGATTTCACTGTTTAGCCAAGCTGGTCGCCTGCCATATTTACTATTCTTTCTACACATCGGGATGGTTTGTTCCTGCAACCGCAATAAGGATTCTTTAAAATACAGCCAGCTCTCCTGGACCCCTTTGCCCTTCATGTTATTCTCCCAGGGGATCCCGCCCATCTGTTCCCTGAGGGAGTCAAAGTCTGCTTTTCTGAAGTCCAGGGTCCGTATTCTGCTGCTCTCCTTTCTTCCTTGTGTCAGGATCCTGAACTCGACCATCTCATGGTCACTGCCTCCCAGGTTCCCATCCACTTTTGCTTCCCCTATTAATTCTTCCCTGTTTGTGAGCAGCAGGTCAAGAAAAGCTCTGCCCCTAGTTGGTTCCTCCAGCACTTGCACCAGGAAATTGTCCCCTACACTTTCCAAAAACTTCCTGGATTGTCTGTGCACCGCTGTATTGCTCTCCCAGCAGATATCAGGGTGATTAAAGTCTCCCATGAGAACCAGGGCCTGCGATCTAGCAACTTCTGCTAGTTGCCAGAAGAAAGCCTCGTCCACCTCATCCCCCTGGTCTGGTGGTCTATAGCAGACTCCGACCACGACATCACCCTTGTTGCTCACACCTCTCAACTTTATCCAGAGACACTCAGGTTTTTCTGCAGTTTCATACCGGAGCTCTGAGCAATCATACTCCTCTCTTACACACAACGCAACTCCCCCACCTTTTCTGCCCTGCCTGTCCTTCCTGAACAGTTTATATCCATCCATGATAGTACTCCAGTCATGTGAGTTATCCCACCAAGTCTCTGTTATTCCAATCGCATCATAGTTCCCTGACTGTGCCAGGACTTCCAGTTCTCCCTGCTTGTTTCCCAGGCTTCTTGCATTTGTGTATAGGCACTTAAGATAACTCATTGATCGTCCCTCTTTCTCAGTATGAGACAGGAGTCCTCCCCTCTTGCGCTCTCCTGCTCGTGCTTCCTCCCAGGATCCCATTTCCCCACTTACCTCAGGGCTTTGGTCTCCTTCCCCCGGTGAACCTAGTTTAAAGCCCTCCTCACTAGGTTAGCCAGCCTGCTGGCGAAGATGCTCTTCCCTCTCTTCGTTAGGTGGAGCCCGTCCCTGCCCAGCACTCCTCCTTCTTGGAACACCATCCCATGGTCGAAGACTCCAAAGCCTTCTCTCCGACACCACCTGCGTAGCCATTCGTTGACTTCCACGATTCGACGGTCTCTACCCAGGCCTTTTCCTTGCACAGGGAGGATGGACGAGAACACCACTTGCGCCTCAAACTCCTTTATCCTTCTTCCCAGAGCCACGTAGTCTGCAGTGATCCGCTCAAGGTCATTCTTGGCAGTATCATTGGTGCCCACGTGGAGAAGCAGGAAGGGGTAGCGATCCGAGGGCTTGATGAGCCTCGGCAGTCTCTCCGTCACATCGTGTATCCTGGCTCCTGGCAAGCAGCAGACCTTGGGGAGGGATAGCTCAGTGGTTTGAGCATTGGCCTGCTAAACCCAGGGTTGTGAGTTCAATCCTTGAGGGGGCCACTTGGGGATCTGGGGCAAAATCAG
Organism: Emys orbicularis; assembly: GCF_028017835.1. NCBI lineage: Eukaryota > Metazoa > Chordata > Testudines > Emydidae > Emys > Emys orbicularis. The sequence continues at coordinate 34,686,568 of NC_088685.1, forward strand.
TACTTGGTCCTGCTAGTGAAGGCAGGGGGCTGGACTCGATGACCTTTCAAGGTCCCTTCCAGTTCTAGGAGATGGGATATCTCCATTAATTATTATTATTACCTCTCGGTTTTCCCAGTCGGGGCGGCAGATAGATGACTCAGTCCCCCTGAGAAGGGAGTCCCCGACCACCACCACCCTCCTCCTCCTCTTGGGAGTGGTGGTCGTGGAACCCCCATCCCTAGGACAGTGCATCTTTTGCCTTCCAATCGGTGGAGTCTCCTTCTGCACCCTTCCCTCAGATGGGTCATCTACTCCACTCTCCGCATTAGTACCTGTAGAGAGAACATGGAAACGATTGCTCACCTGTATGTCCATTGCTGGTACATGGACGCTCCTCTTTCTCCTTCTGGAGGTCACATGCTGCCAAACTTCTTCTTCATCCGTCTGTCCCTGCTGCGCCTGCTCTGAATCTTCAGAACATTGTGGCCGTAGAAGCATCTCCTGACATCTGTCCAGGAAATCTTCATTTTCCCTTATGCAACGCAGAGTCGATACTCGTTTCTCCAGACCTCGAACCTTCTCTTCCAATATGGAGACCAGCTTGCACTTTGTACAAAGTCGCTTCTGTCCTGTGGAAGAAAGACAAACATGGCACAACCTGTGCAGGTTACAACAGCTGATTGCTCACCTTCCATATCACCTTCCTCTTAAGAGCTTCCTCAGCTGTTGCAAGAACTACTCAGAGAAACCTGCAGATGAAAGCCTCAGTGAGCTCTCTCCAGGCGAACTCCCAGGCAAACTCCCTCTGTTAGGCTCTGCTGTTCGCCACTCAGCTGGTTCGCTGCTGACTGCCCTTATATACCAGTCAGGCCCACTCAAGGCCCACCTGGAACAAAGCACTCCCAATTCACACTTTTCAAAGAAACAAGCAAGCAAGCAATCAAGCACACAGTCAAACTGACAAACTGTCCCAGCAACAGACACTCAGATACTCACCAACACAGCCCCCCTAATGCAGCACTTAGCGTACCTCCTCTCGGACAGCTCCCAGACAAACTCCCTCTGTTAGGCTCTGCTGTTCGCCGCTCAGCTGGTTTGCTGCTGAGGCTTGCCTTAATCTGGCCCTGTCTTCAGTCTCCAGAGCTCCCCACTTCTTGAAGGGGGGAATCTATGACCCATTCTTTCTCAGCTACTCACAGTGAAAAACACCATGAGTAGCCAACACAAGCTCCAGCTGGTGGATTAGCATTAACCATAAAAGGCTTGTGGGTTGGGAGAAGGATGATACAATGATGAAGGCTGTTCCTCCATCCCTGCTCTGGCCTACCTGTTCTGCACAGTGCAGCTCAAGCTCCATGGAGGCCTCATAGAGAGGATTCCACAGGATCAGGTAGTGGCACTCCTTTTGCTGCACCATCTGAGCCAGGATCTGCTGGATCTCAGTTCCTTCTGCTTCCTGGAGCAGGCGCTACAATAGGGTCCATTGGCAGGTAGCACAGACCCCTAATTTAGGTTTCATTAAAGGTTTCACAAACCCTAATGCCAGCAGAAATATATCCCTCAAGTTCTAAAGACTGTAATGTGAACAGTAATTGGGTGGATTGAACATTCCCCAGCACATCTGTCTAGAAGCCAATGTAGGCATTGAACCAGAAAGGCAAGCATCAACTTGCACCTCTTTTCTTGCTTCTTCACTAGTCTGTTGCACAAGACCCAGAAGCAGGACCGGCTCTAACTTTTTTGCCACCCCAGGCAAAAAAGAAGAGCGCTGCCCCGCCGTAACACCCTCCCCCCCGAGCGCCGCGCCACCGACCCCGCCCCCCCGAGCGCCGGGCCAGGCCGCCCAAACCCCCGCCCCCGCCCCGAGTGCTGCGCCGGGCCGCCGAACCCCGCCCCCCCCCCAGCGCCGCGCCAGGCCGCCGAAACCCCGGCCCCCCCCCGAGCGCTGCGCTGGGCCGCCCAAACCCCCGGAGCGCATGTCCTTGGTCGGCTGGTGCCTGGAGCCAGCCCTGCCCAGAAGGTGAACTGGATATAAACTAGAGTGATCACCCTTTTCATATTGGGCTGGATGAATGAAATAGAAATAGTAAACAAACAGCAGATGAACATGAGAAGTTTGGTCTTGCGGCTCAGGCACTGGATGAGGACTCTATAAGTTTGGGTTCAGTTCTCAACCCTGTCTGTGTGATTGTGTGTAAGTCAATTTCTCTCTCTCTCTGCCTTGGCTCCCCATCTGTAAAATAATTCTCTCCTCCTATTCTTTGCCTGTCTTTTCCCCTTCGATTGTAAACTCTTCAAGGTAAAGAGACTCTCTCTTACTATATGTTTGTACAGTGGGATTCTGATCTTCGGTGGGGCCTCTGTGCTTTACTGTGATACAATGTAACACCAACAGACCCCAGTCGTTGGTAGGCAGGATCGAACCTGGGGCCTCTGGAGCTTAGTGCATGAGCCGCCTCCACATGAGCTAAAAGCTAACTGGCTATTAGCTAAGGCTGTAGAGCAAACTCAATCTCTCTCTGTCTCTGTGCCACTAGGTGGGACAGAACACCACACCCAGGAGGTGGGTGGGTTACACATATAAATAATAATAGGGTTAAAGTTAAGCTACATTTTTAAACCTCTTCAAGTTTCAGTAGTCTTTGGAGTTAGCAGCAACACAGATTAGGAACTGGATTGTTTTTAAATGGTGATTTTAAATGTATCTGTTTCCTTTTAAGGTCTAAGATTGCACCTCCAACGTGGGTTTGAGTTATGATGCACGTGTACGTGTGCATACATCCACTATACTGCTGCTCTTCCCCCCCAGTCTGGTGAGCCCTCTGGAAATTTACAAGAATCATGTATCCTTGGAAGGACTCTTGCATATTCTAAACCTTTCCACTGGCTCATATGATTTGAACTTGCAGAGTGGAGGAATGACGTTACATGCATATGCATGTTTATATGCAAATTCCCAGCACATCCATGAACTAAAAACAAGCTCAGTACTCAGAGTTTGTTAGTGCATCACCTAGTTCAACACATTGTGCTGCTGATAGAAAAAAACTGCAATGAATGTTATCTAAAATAGAGTATAATCATACTTACCTATTTCATAGCACTATTGTAGGCCTAATTAACTAAAGTTCACAAAAGCATTTTGAGATTCTCTGATGAAGGGCACTATAGAAATATAAAGTGTTTCAGCAAAACCTTGCTAATTTGCACCGTTGACTGGGAGACCCAATTATGGATTAATTAATTTTGCAAATTAGTAAGTAAATATACACAGTACAGCAAGGATGGTGCATCATACATTGCAATTTGTTAGCATATTTTGACAACTGTACTTAAGTTTCAATTTATGATGTGTCCTGATGTTCTAGTAATTGTTAAGTAACATATGTTTTTGTAAAAACAATGAAATCTTATTGGTATAAGCTGCACTGCACCATTTGTCTATTGAGGGCTAGACATGTAGCTGGTGTAAGTAGTTGGAGCTCCATGAGGGTCTGGTCCTATATTTTTGTGATGAGAGAGACTGACATTTTTGTCTATATTGCTGGAGCCCTGCAAATCTGCGGATATCCACAGATCATTTTTGCAGATTGTGGATCAGATGCGGATACAAATTTTGTATCTGCGCAGGGCTCTCTATATTGCAAAGTGTGGAGATTAGTGAGGCCTTGTTGTACTGTATGACTACTACTGCTGTTTTCGTTACTGTTTTTATTGTTCTTTGCCTTGTTATTGCTGAAGTCATGTCTTATTTGTGACACAGCATTTTGGGTTTGGAAGTACTCTCAGCCTTCTTTCTGGCTCATAAAGAAGAAAGCGAAGATCATGGTGGGTAGACAGGAGATATGTCCATGTGAATAAGATGAGTACTTTCTATGCTGATATAGCTCCTAAATATCAAAATGTTTTCTGTACATTTGTCTCACTGTTTCCTTGTACTCCTCCGTCTGTCTTTGTCCATCTGCCATCTCTTGTCTTATACTTAGATTGTAAGCTGTTTGGGAGAGAGACTGTCTTTTTTTTCTGGGTTTGTATAACACCTTGCACATTGGTTTCTGATCCATGGCAGGCGCTCCAAGGCACTATGATAATACAAATAACAATCATGTACAAATTTCAAGCCTTTTAAATGCGCAGTGAGTTTGCTGCTGAGTAAAAAAAATATACAGTGAATGTGACGTGCCTTCTGCAAGTTACATAAGGGCCTGCAGGATCTGAAATTCTCATTCTGTGTCATGCCACCACTTAATTTTTCTTCCGGCTCTGGTCTACAGCATGTACTAGACTGGGGATAAGGTGCCTTTTTTTACCCAGCCTGAAAGTCAGTGTTTATTCCACCCCCGTCACCAGCAACTGTGGTGAACCGGTGTTTTCAGATCTCTTAGTATTCTAGGCAAACCACCAATTATTTCTTGCATGTTTGCCAAAGCCAATATTTTTTTGCTGATTTCCGTGCCATTGGTGGCAAGGATGTTTTCACACCGATACTGACTCGCCTGCCATCAGTGCTTAGGAGGTAGCCTCTGTTTGTATGTGGCATGCAGGAACTGGGTGATTTCACATTACAGGACTGTGTTCTTGCTGAAGCTTCTTGTAAGTGTAATCCACACATAAGCACGCCTGGCATGCTTCAAGTCATTTGGCTTGCCCTGTGACACATTGACCTATGCCAGTTTCCTTTTGAGAAGGAAGCCTCAACCCCTTCCTCTATTAACCAAGTCCCACGCTGTTATCTTATTCCTCCTTCCACCCACCTTAGCGTCAGACACTAGCTTCCTTCTCTCTGAGGCACACACCAGTGGCTGCTCCAAAAGTTGCTAAATCCAGGTCCAGCTATCTTGAAGAAAGCAAAACTTGTCCACAAACAATAAAAATGCCAAGCAGAATATAAGCACGGCTAGACTAAACATTGCAAAACATATGGCTAGGTAGGCCCTTAACTGAGTTACACACAGTCTGTCCCTGTCAATGTGTCTCTCTCTTTCCCCCACCAACAGACTGTCTAGCAGACTGTTTTAGGTGGCTCAAAAGCTCCTGGCTTCCCCCAGAAGCCAGACAAGGTTAATGGATTTCAAGGCCAGATCATCAAGAGATAAAAGGGGAATACGTCTGTCAGTCTACATTCGTGCTTGGGGAGTGTTGATGAGAGGATAGACCCCCACAGAGAGTTGGATGGTTTGAAGTAGGACCCACTTGTGGGAACATTTGGGCTCAGTATGGTATTGGAAATTAAATCCAGATAACAACCAGGTGTAACTGGTTCACCTACCTCTACTTTTGATGCCCCAAGAAGACTGATGTCACAAATACCTTTCTCTCATGTTGGCACCATTGCGATATGCGGTGTGGGTGTGGGAAGGGGAACAGTCTGCATCTTGTTTTAATGCAGTGTGAGGAAAATCTATTTCAGTGTCTGAGGAAGGAACTGGTTGCAGGTGTTCACTAAAGATGTGTTCCTCTTTGCCACTGGTCTCCTGAAGGGGAATTCAACAAAAAGGACGTGAGTGTGGAACATAATCCTTTACTTCCTCAAAACTATATAAATGTAGCATAAAAGCTGAGCATTTGTACACTGAGTAATTCCTATGTTCTTATCTTCAGTGCTGTGAATCATTCCTTCCATCTGTAAATTTAAACACCAGCTAAGGAACTGACCCCTTATCATAGATCTTCTTCATCTGGCTTACTGAATTTTCAAGGAGGAGCAAAATCTATGCAGCACTGATGCAAGAGCTTTCCACAGCACCTAGAGACCATAAGGGGAGGGTTGAATAGTTCAAAAACAAAAAGAGTGGTTTGCAAATAACTATGGGGCATTTGCTCCATTTTTTTAATTTGGGGGTCATGCCATTAGCAGGTGGTGAGTTTGTCATACCATCACTGGTTTATTTGCGGAAATGTTTGTGATGCCCCAAAATTTTGCAAGTTTTAGCACAAATAATGAGTCTGCGTCCAGGCTGAATTATCACTACACTTAGTCATTTTTCACTTTTCATTATTCACTATTCACCATTTGTTAGTATCCTATTTTAAAAGTTTCTGTCATCTGGTCAGGGAGCAAAACCAATGCTATGCATGAATAACAGACAGCACACTGATAATCGTCAAAGACAGTTTCATTACGTATATAGTTTGTGAGCATCTCACAGGCTATGATTTGTTCACATAAATCCTTATCTAGCAAAGCGCTTAGTACATGCACAACTATAATAACATAGGTAATCCATTTAAAAATAAATATTTTTATTGCTTGTTTAAAAGTTGCACATATAAGTAGTCCCATTGAAGTCATAAAGAGTATTCACATATTTAGTTATTAAGCATGTGCTTAAAAACCTCACTGAATTTGTGGCCTAAATTTGCAGTATGATTCTTAACAATTCATTCAGTTGGCTCTAGTCTAGAGTATACGCAGTTATTGCTACATTTGCTCTGTGTGTGTATATGTATACACACTCCGTATGGGAATGTGATTATGTAACGCAAATCTAAATGGAGAGTGACATTTATTAGTAACAGTAAATATTCAAGGAAAAGGGGAGGCGGGGAGAAGAATCCATATGAAAAGAAAAGCATGCTCGTATCCAGAGCATTGAAAACATTGCTCAAGGACAGTTTATCCTTGTGGAAAATATGACCCCCTGTAGAGCTGCTGGGTCTGTTTGCAAATCATTTCAGAATAGAGTCCTTGCATTTGCCATTGTAGTTTGTTTTGGCTCTTGGTGTCCAAACTACATTCCTAGTAAATGGCATGAAGTGCTTATTCCATTAGTTCTATTGTTATGTTTCTCAATAGAATGTGGTTATCTTGAGCTAGTGTCATGCTCTAGTACATTAGCACTAAAACGCACGGATGCTCTTGTAAAGAGAGTGGAGGGAGTCTGACATTGAACTGGTACTTTGTACATTGCATCTACAGATTTCAAAGTCAGAAGTTGCTTTGAGCTTAAAATGAAGAAAGAATATTTGCATTTTTACAATCTGGCTTACAGTTGTGAAACCATGACCTGCGCCAGTTCACATATTTCAAGCAAAGTCTATCCAAGGGCCTTGATTTGCTTCAGCAGCCCTAATTGAAATTTGGATGAGAGGTGGTTTAATCTGCTTCAAATTTATATTTTGCATGGCTACAACTTTCACACAATAAGCCAGCCTTATCTACCCTGTGTGCTGTGCTGCTTTCTTCAGGTCCCATTTCATAATTCTGTTACGTGCCTTTTTGTCCATAGAAAATAAAAGAATCAGGGAACTGAAATTGAATTAGACCCAAACATGCTTGAGTTTCCTGTTTTTTCTTGTATTAAAATACTTTTTCAATTGAGACCCAACATGCAGTACTGTCCTGACCACAACCACAAGGACAAGCAGGCTTATCGTAAGGCGCTCTGGAAGGGGCAGATATGGAAGCGGACTTTGCATTCTGTCACACTGTGCACGTTGGCCATTGTGAGGATGATGAAGAAAACACTCGATCGTGTCACTCTATTCAGATTTTAACTTCCTTTGCTCTTCTGATGGGTTAGAAATAGGGCTGTCGATTTAATCGCAGTCAACTCACGTGATTAACTCAAAAAAATTAATCGCAATTTTAAAAAATCGCGATTAATCACAGTTTTAATTGCACTGTTAAACAAGAGAATACCAAATGAAATTTATTAAATATTTTGGATGTTTTTCTACATTTTCATATATAGCTTGTATTCTGTGTTGTAATTGAAATCAAAGTGTGTATTTTGATTACAAGTATTTGCACTGTAAAAATGATAAACAGAAGAAATAGTATTTTTCAATTCACCTCATACAAGTACCGTAGTGCAATCTCTTTGTCCTGAAAGTGCAACTTACAAATATAGAATTGTTTTTGTTACATAACTGCACTCAAAAACAAAACAACGTAAAACTTCAGAGCCTACAATTCCACTCAGTCCTACTTCTTGTTCAGCCAATCGCTAAGTTTGTTTACATTTACAGGAGATAATGCTGTCCTCTTCTTATTTACAATGTCACCAGAAAGTGAGAACAGGCATTTGAATGGCACTTTTGCAAGGTATTTACGTTCCAGATATGCTAAACATTCATATGCCCCTTCATGCTTCAGCAACCATTCCAGAGGACATGCTTCCATGCTGATGACACTCGTTTAAAAAAAAAATGCGTTAATTAAATTTGTGACAGAACTCCTTGGAGGAGAATTATATGTCCCCTGCTCTGTTTTACCTGCATTCTGCCATATATTTCACGTTATGGCAGCCTCAGATGATGACCCAGCACGTGTTGTTGTTTGTTTTAAGAACAATTTCACTGCAGATTTGACAAAACGCAAAGAAGGTGCCAATGTGAAATTTGTAAAGATAGTTACAGCACTCAACCCAAGATTTAGGAATCTGAAATGCCTTCCAAAATCTGAGAGGGACAAGGTAGGGAGCATGCTTTCAGAAGTCTTAAAAGAGCAACACTCCAATGCAGAAACTACAGAACCTGAACAACCAAAAAAGAAAATCAACCTTCTGCTGAGGGCATCTGACTCAAATGATGATGATGATGATGATGATGATGAACATGCATCAGTCCGCTCTGCTTTGGATGGATTTTGAGCAGAACTCATCATCAGCATGGACGCGTGTCCCCTGGAATGGTGGTTGAAGCATGAGGGGACATATGAATCTTTAGCGCATCTGGCACGTAAATATCTTGCGACTCTGGCTACAGCAGTGCGATGAGAACACCTATTCTCACTTTCAAGTGACATTATAATCAAGAAATGGGCAGCATTTTCTCCTGCCAATGTAAACAAACTGGTTTGTCTTAGCGATTGGCTGAACAAGAAGTAGGACTGAGTAGATTGCAAGCTCTAAAATTTTATATTGTTCTATTTTTGAATGCAGTTTTTTGGTACATACTTCTATATTTGTAAGTTCAACTTTCATGATAAAGAGATTGCACTACAGTACTGGTATTAGGTGAGTTGAAAAATAATATTTATTTTATCTTTTTACAGTGCAAACACTTGTAATTAAAAATAAATATGAAGTGAGCACTATAAACTTTGTATTCTGTGTTGTAATTGAAATCAATATATTTGAAAATGTAGAAAACATCCAAAAATATTTAAATAAATGGTATTCCATTATTGTTTAACAGTGCGATTAATTGTGATTAATTTTCTTAATCGCTTGACAGCCCTAGTTAGAAACAAGTGTTTTTTTTCCCTATACAGTGGCACTGAAGGTACCACTGAGGGCAAGAGTACAAGCGGAAGTTTTGGATCCTCTTATGCCATTCAGGTGCCATTTTGACACTTCTGAAACTCAGCATTTTGATTTCTCAGTATCGATTCACAAAGCAATGGTGGGTGTTCTCCTTATAAACTAGAGTTTAGGAGACTCTTGGGTTCAAGTCCCTGTGCCAGAACAGAGATTTGAACCTTGATCTCCCAGAAGAATGCCCTAACCAGCAGACTATTGGCTATTCTAGACAGAGTCTCTCTCAAGCTTTCCTGTTGGAGCTGTTCTACTTAGTATAAATAATTAAACACTCAATTGGAGCAGGGTTTGGAATTCTGGTATCCCCTGCCCCACCCCCCAAGTGAGTGCCATTCATTCTCACTCTCTGGCACCATTAATATGTGGAAGAGCTTTAACGGGAGACCCTGAGAGTGCCTCCTCCCTGAATACCCTACACACTGGTGGTTAGGACACTCATGTAGGATATGAGAGACCTAGGTTTAAATCCCTGTGCCACAGTAGAGTTATAAACCTGGATCTCCCATGTATCATGTGAGTTCCCTAATTACTGGGCTATAGAATGTTAGGTGGAGGGGCACATGTCCTCTTCCTCAGTTTTGTGAATGGCACCAAAGTCCCTTTGTGTCCCTTCATTTCCAAGTTTGCTTTTACTACAAACAAACAAACAAACAAACAGGAGCCTGGCTCCTGACCCCTATGGCACTGAACACACATTTTCTGTGACAGTTTTCATGATAGCTTCTGAAATAGCCAGAAAATTGATCCTAGTACTTAAACATTGAATAGACTGGCTAGATTATTAAATCCATCTCCCTGTAAGAGTAGGGTACTGTTCCCCAATAAAGGATGTGCTGGATAGTCTCCTGTTATTTTTGGCTCAAGTGTCACTGTTTGGGGAGTAAGGTACCACTCAATGTGAGTAAGAGTGGCAGAGTCTGGCCCTCAATGACCTATATTGCTGCTGATCCAACCACAAAGCTCCTATTAATTTAACTGGGAAGGCCTTGGTTATTCATAGATTCCAAAGCCAGAAGGGACCACTGTGATCATCTAGTGTGACCTCCTGAATAATAGAACTTCTACCAAAATAATTCCTAGAGCATACCTTTTTAGAAAAATATCCACTCTTGATTTGAAAATTGACAGTGATGGAGAATCCACCATGATCCCTGGTAAATTGTTCCAATGGTTAATCGTTCTCACTCTCAAAAATGCACACCTTATTTCCAGTCTAAATCTGTCTAGCTTCAACGTCCAGCCATTGGAGTGTGTTATTCATTTCTCCGCTAGAGCCCATTATTAAATATTTGTTCCCCATGTAGATATTTATAGACTGTTCAAGTCACCCCTTAACCTTCTCTTTATTAAGCAAAATAAACTGAGCTCTTTGATATCACTATAAGGCATGTTTTCTAGTCATTCTTGTGTCTCTTCTCTTAACTCTCTCCAATTTATCAACAGTCTTCTTGAATTGTGGATACCAGAACTGGACATAGTATTCCATCAGCAGTCATGCCAGTGCCAAAGTCAGAGGTAAAATAACTTCTCTGCTTCTATTCAAATTCCCCTGTTTTATGCATTTGATCACATTAGCTCTTTTGGCCACAGCATCATATTGGAAGTTCATGTTCAGCTGACTATCCTCCATGACTCCCAAACTTTTTTCAGAGTCACTGCTTCCCAGGATCGAGGCACCCATCCAGTAAATATGGCCTACATTCTTTGTTTCTAGATGTATACTGTCACACTGTCTGGAATGGCTCACGGTACTCAGGGCACACCTGAGTACAGAAGCAGGGCACAGACCTCAAACTGGTTGTATGGTCTATAATTAGATGTCATCAACCCAGTAATAAGTGTGAACTTTTAAAGCACTATAACAGTCTTACTATGGAGTCGGACAGGCATCTTTCCAGTCTATCTTGCCTCCCAGCCAAGCTGAACTTAGTGTTAGATGGTTGCTTTTACACCAAAAATCAGAACAATATTCAGGTTACTTTCAGTTCCAAAGGACCAGTCACTTACCCCAGGTCAATTTGCACCTTAGATCTCATACCAAAGACGATGCTTGTAGCCAGTCCTATAGTAAACTCTCTAAGGATTTATTAACTAAGAAAATAAATGAGTTATTACAAGGTTAAAGCAGGCAAACATATATGCACAAATAAGTCAGAGTTTATGGTTTTACAAGGTCAGAGAGTTGTAGTAATCTGTCAGCTCTGATTGTCTTTTAGAGCTAACCCAGGTTGACCCTGAGGATCTCTGCTTCTGTTTCATAGCTCTGACCCCGTGCGTGTCCAAACGAGAAAAGAGATGAAAAATTTTCTTGTCCGCTATTTTTATTTCCTTCTTCCAGAATTCAAGCTGATGGGACGAGCCCTTTTGCATGTAACCTGTTCATGAATGTAAGCAGCAATTAACAAAGTCTTTGTATTGCAATGCCCCACAATGGCCCATTTAGTTTTGATAACCTGCTTGATGGGCAGGAGATAATCCCTCCTGATTGGGTTCACAGTTTCAGAGCAACCTTTTTTACAGTTACAGAGCAAAAACGTATAATTTCTTTATCACATGATAGAAGGTAACATTTTAAGTTAGATTAATGCATGCGGCAACTTCATAAAGTCTAAACACGAATCACATTGGGTATTGGATTTATAACCTCTTAATCGTATTAACACACTAGTGAGCTGGATTGGTTTCCAGCAGTGAATTTGTCAGTGTTCGACTGAGGCCTAAAGCCTTGGGAAGAACTGGCACCTGGTCTGCCATGTGACATATAAATTTACATTCAGCTGTATTATAGTGCATGTTGTTTACTTGTGCCCAGTTTACCAAGTGATCCAGATTGCTCTGAGTCAGTGATATGCACTCTTCATTATTTATCACTTCCCCAATTTTTGTATCATCCGCAAACCTTATCAGTGCTGATTTTGTTTTCTTCCATGTCATTGATTAAAAACATTAAATAGCATAGGGCCAAGAACTGATCCCTGTGGGACCCCACACACTTGCTTGATGCTGATTTCCCATTTACAATTACCATTTGAGACCTATCAGTTAGCCAGTTTTTAATCCATTTAATGTGTGGCATGTTAATTTTATGTTGTTCTAGTTTTTTTAATCAAAATGTCTTATGGTACCAAGTCAAATGCCTTACATCAACACTATTACCTTTATCAATCAAATTTGTAATCTCATCAAAAATTATATTAATTCAGTTTGCTAGGATCTGTTTCCCATAAACCCATGTTGATTTGCATTAATTACACTACCATCGTTCAATCTCTATTAATCGAATCCGTGTCAGCCACTCCATTATCTTGCCTGGGATTGATGTCAGGCTGACAGGCCTATTTTTATGTGGGTCTTCCCATTTACCCTTTTTAAAAATTGGCACAAGATTCATTTTATTTTAGTCTGCTGGAATTTCCCCAGCACTCCAAGACTTACTGAAAATCAACTTTAACGGTCCAGCAGTGGAATATGGCTGCAAGTTTTCTCTGTGAATAAGGACTCCATGTCTGTTCTTCAGTTCCTTGCTGAACAATGGAAGTGATATACTTTTACCAAATATAAGGAGGGGTGTGTGTGTGTGGGTTTGTGTGTGTGTGTGTGCGCGTGCAAGTTGAGGGTTATTCAGCTTTAGGTTCAAACCCATCTCTAGTAGTAATAAGAAAAACAAAACAGTGATATTTTAAATTGTAGTGGTTCTGTCAATAGTCACAAACTATTTAGTAGGACTTAGATGGATCTTTAGTTAATGATTTGCCCAGCACTGAAACAAAGATAATTGACATTATGCATTAACTCAGATTTATACAGCTTACATGCACAACATTGTTTGGAGCAACTCACATTCTTTGTGGGGCTATATATAATATATAATATTTCAAGCTTTGGTCCTTTGTTAAAGCTCTGAGAGTCTCTTTTTAGCCTCAAATTTTGGTCTAAGTTCTATTGCACAATAAGATAACACTTTATTACACAAATGGAAAGAATATAATTACTATATTGAATAATCATTTTCTGAAGGCTCTGAAGGGCCTTAATTAATATTTCTTCTGTGGCCAGGTTTAGAAGCTTAAATAAGGCCTAATAATACTGTTGTCCTTCTGTTTTGTTAGATATTTAGTTATGAGACTGCTTGCTGTTTGCAATTATATCTAAAATATTTTAATTTTAGAAATAAACTTCTAACAAAATGAGGAGCATGACTATTCTACTCTTCAGACTACACATCTACACTGTATTTTTATGCTCTTTGTCTCTCTAGTTACTGTTAACTTTTGACATCTGGTATCATTTTTCCCTTTAAAAACCTCAGGATCATGGTTTTGCTTTTAAGGCTAGTGTGCTGATTTGACTTATTTGTTAGGAGAGGCTTTTCTACATGTGTTGTTCTTCCCTTTCTGTCAAATATCCCTCCACCTATTCATTCCTCCTACTTAAGGCCTCTTTGACACTGTTGTAATGACTTCCCTTGGGAGATGTACAATTGGATTTGTAAGTTCCCTCACAGCTCTTGCTTCTTAATGTCTGCTCCTGAGTAAGCACTGTATGCATGGCTAGCTGGAATAGAATGAAAATCTGAATAACTCCCTGTTGGTTTTTTCCCCCCTCTGTGTAGGGAAAATCATATAACTTGCCACAAAGAAGAAAAGCATCTACAAAAACTGTCCAGAATGCCAACCTTATCTGTAGATGTATACTGTGTTTCTGTGTGTGCTCTGGTCTTTCTGTATTTCTTTGTAATGGCTAATCATTTTTGTTAGTAGTACATTTATGAAGATACTTTTGCACCATCTGAACTAGACTAGACTAAAACACATGATGCTTGTTTGCATCCTGTAATGGTGATCATCACAGGCGCCGACTTTCCAAAGTGCCGGGGGGTGCTCAACTCCCGGCTCGTCCCCAGGCCCCACCCTCACTCCACCCCCTTCCCCCAAGGCCTCATTCCCACCCTGCCTGTTCCGGCCCCCGCTCCACCCCCCCAGCCTCCTGCATGCCGCAAAACAGCTGATTGCAGTGGGCAGGAGGCGCGGGGAGGGAGAGGGAATGCGCTGATCAGTGGGGCCTGCTGGCAGGCAGGAGCCGCTGGGGGTAGGGGGAGGTGCTGATGGGGGGCACCCACTCAGCACCCACCATTTTTTCCCCATGGGTGCTCCAGCCCCAAGCACCCATGGAATCTGCACCTATGGTGATCCTGATTAGCAGAATTTGCTTTGCTACATGCTGTATTTAGTCATATGTTATGATGTGACAGGTTGGTGCTGTTCTGTATCTGTATACTGGTGGAGCAGTAAGCCTCAGAGCAAAATTAGCCCAGGCCAAATTTATCTCTGATTACAAGTTACTCCAGGCATGAATTTTTGGCCCGTGTTCTAAGAAAAGAAACATTATGCTGGGGAATCTCTGGATTCCACATTTCCTTCTGGAGTTCAGAAACAAAGTACTTGTAAACAGTTCATGGGGGTTAATGCTTCTTCTGCTTCAACCAGGCATGTTGTCATTTGGATACGAGGTCTGAACTAAAAGAGGGCTTCCATCCTTCTGCCATGTGTTGGTGAATCACATTCTGTTGTGTATTATAGCATGAGGTGATGCAATCTTTCTGAAGCTGTAAACAATTATTTTCTTTTGGTCTGCATGCCCTTATTAATTCAGGTAGCAATTACACAATCTGAATATTTGGCAACTGATGAGTCATCTTTGTGGAGAAAGTGCATGCAATCTTGGCTCTGGCCTGATTCCCTTTCTTATTTGACTGAATTTAGCAAACAGTGTCCAATACCAGTGGGGAACTAATGCATTCTCAGGTACCTCTCTATTAAACTACAGGAGTGAAAAATAATCATCCATTTTGCTTTGGTATTTCTTTCATCTGAAGCTGGCTACTTCCCATGTGGGTGCAGCTCCTGTCAATATGCCCTGCAATGTAGGTGGTGTTCTCAGAACAGGAGTGAAGAGCTGCCAGATGTGCTATATGTCACCTACACTGAGAACTTTTGTCCTTTTAAAATCTCCAAATGATTCATTTCACTTGGTGACCATAAACGTTGTTGTGTTATTCTGATGTAACCATATGACAACCAACAGCAATGACCATATGATGTAATATTGCTTCTGTGTTCAAGGAAGGTGAAATTTAACTTGCTCAATAGTACTTTGCAGCTGCAGAGAAGGCACAAACAATTGTGGGGTGGGGAAATAAAAGCAAGTTTGCATTACAAGAATGCCCAGCATGCAATATATCCTGAATTCTAGCAGTGTGTTGCATGGAGGAATTCTGTGTCTTAGCAATAGCTATCCCTGTGTCAATTTTTTTTGACCAGGTTTAGCTACCCTCTCTCAGCAGCCAGGGAATGATGAAGTCAGAGAGCAGAACTCCTCTCCCTAAAGGCTCAGATGGCCGTTTTTCTATTGAATTGGGCCCTAAATGGTCAACAGGTAAAAGGGAGAGAGAACATAGCTGCTGCTGGGATCGGATAGAAAACTAGGAGGGGAAGCTTCACCTTCACATAGGAGGGAGGAGTGAATGGAGCTCCACCTCTGCCATACATTTTTGAAGCATCACAAAACCGCACAAGGGATTCTAGTGTCATAAGAAAAAAAAGTGGCAGAATTTTGGTTCACAGGAAGAGAAAGTTTAAATCAAAGCACAGCAATTCCCCCTCGCCCCCATCTTCTCAAGAAATAAAGGTGTCAGCAGGCTTGTTCATGCCAGTTTTTTTAATCAATCGCATACCGATCACTATCAATACAATCTGAAAGCATATGCTTCTTTTTTTTTTTTTTACTGCAAATTCTCATAGCTCCTTTCCTCCTTCTGCACCAGGCTGTGGGTCAGTGATATCAATCCCAGAGATCTCTCTCATGCCGCACCTAAACTAAATTGTCAACAGAGGGTGTTGCCGCAGATTCATACATCATTCCAGCAACTGTAATATCTGTTGGGAAATGCAAAAACACCAGGTGCATAGCTGCTGGTTAGAGTTTCCATTACTTTACCTGGGGCCTTTTTGTAACGTGCAACTATTTACATCACACATAGAAATCAAAAGGAGGTGGAAGGTTCTTTCCAAACCACATTGACCGAAGGAATGTGTGTGTCAGGTAGCTGTACACTGATATGCGCACACTTTCTAGAAAGTGTTACCTTATTAAGGAAATCTTGATGGTGCAGGTGTGTATACTAGTCGACTCATTCAGACATTGAGAGAATAGAATGAGCCCTCTGATCTGACATGTACAAACAATATTTTATCCATTTGCCTCTTCCAACATTTACAGTTCATCCGCCCTTGTTCATCTATTATCCAGAATTACACAGTTTTTGATGGGAAACAAATAATCTATGAAGACAAATCTTCAGCCATCTCATTTCAGACTGTGAGTATGCCAGCCTGCATGAGCTAAATAGAGTTGGGCCAGCTCAGTACTTGAATAGGAGACCAGGGAGGTGCTGCAGGAATGTGGAGGTGTTGCTTCACTAGGCGATGTGCTTTCTTATCTGTCTAATTAGGTACATATATGGTCCCTACTACCATATTATCTCAGCTTTTCCTTATATGCCAGTGTCCCAGCATAGTGTGTCGATTGGCTGACATTATTGCCTGAAGTTTTTCTATACTAATTTTCCTTTGGTAATATTTATTCAGTAAAGTTCAGCTCACATACAGCATCTGATTTTCAATGCAATTCTGACTTTAAATAGTAATTATTACAAAAGGGAGTCCCCAGGCTTTTGAAAGAATAGTGTTTATAAATATTTATACTTTGTATTGTTGTTTAATGACAATTACCAAAGCACATCAGGGATTTATTTTCAGTTCTTTAAATTCCAAAGTTATTCTTGTGCTGTATGACATGGGATTGAACCACATGGGACTGGAGCCAGACCGAATCCATACCTAGCTGAGTTCCATATTTATTCATTCTTTAGAGGATCTTGGATTGGGGGTTTGAACATATCTTTTGTCTAAATATTTAGTACTTCTGGTATACTAGCTCAGTGTAACTTATCTTAACTCCAATAAGAGTTATGATCACTGATTCAGAGGAGAATGTACCTGAAAATACTAATTTGGCTTTGAAACATTATTGGAAATCTTGTGGAATATTACTTAGATTGCAAGCTCTTTGGGGCAGCCACTTTCTCTGTGTTATGAGTTTGTTCAGTTTTGCATGCCTAGGAACTGGAACTGGAGACAAGGTACTACTGCAGTAAAAAAAATAGTAAATAATGCGTGCGGGTGGGGAGACCAGTAATACTTTTCTAAACGTTTAATATTAGAGATAAATGTTTGATTGACAGCACTGGAAACAGAATCCTCAATTTGTCTTCAGAACAGGTACAGAATAATAGGTGAGCACAATGCAGTCTTTCCCACACTGCATTGTCAAATGCCTCAATACTGAAATAGAGGAGAATGCCTCTTGCTGTCTGAGGGTTCTGTAGTTCAGTTTTCATTCCAGTTGACTCTCTGGTCTCTTTGCTGAGACTGGCAGCAAGGGTGGGTGCCTCTTACAGTGGTGGTATTGTGTTGGTATCTGTCAAATAGGAACTAGACAGCCTCCACCAACTCATTTCACATACTGTTGGGCCACTGACTTGTCAGCAGCGGGCGATTTTAGTCCCTAACAATCTGGGCCTAATTTGAGCTGCTGATCTGGAATTGAAACATGTTTTGGACCATTACTAATCCCCTGAGCCACTGAAGACTTTGCTATTTAACATGTAGGATAAAGAGAAACTCGCAAAGCATTCCAATATTATATTTCCTACACCCAAAGCTGTTGACTCAGAAGCACTAAAGCTAATAATGAGCAGGGCGAAATCAGTGAAAGTGCTGTAGCAACTCGTTGTCTTTCCGTTAGAGATTTAGAAGCTATTTCCCCTAACATGGATTCTGGCTGCTCCTTCTTAGGTGCACAATGAGCGCAACCCCTGCCCCTCTGCCTTATTAACTTGTGCATGAAGTGACCAGAATTGGAGCAAGAAATGGAAAAGACCTATTATGTCATCCAGTCTATCCTCCTACCTAGTCCACCTAAATTGCCTTATACTGAATTTCCTCCTATAATTCATCCTGTTTACACCTTCAGGTAATACACGAAATGAGTTCTTCCTCCCCCCACCCACCCCCGTCATGTGTAACACCCTTCAGATGTCCAGACTATCATGTTTCCCTACCTTGTTGTCCTTTAGCCAAGCTAAACATATTTAATTCTTTTTTTTTTAAACCCCAGCTCTTTTTGGCCCTTGAGCACAAGGTGCAGTAGAGAGTCACACTGGCAGTGCTTCTAGACACCCCTAAAGGGAGTGTGGCCATAACTCAGCCCCTATTCACACCTCTTAGGTAGGGTGACCATATTTTCCCACAGGGAAAACAGGACATTGCATGGGGTCGGCCTGAGCCTCTTCTCTCTCCTCCACATACAGCATCAGCCTGAGGCCCTCCTCTGCCCCCCATGCATGGGGCTGGCCTGAGGCCCCTTTTTATTCCCCACATGTGGGACCGGAACAAGACCTCCTGCTGCTGGCAAAAGACCCCATGCCACCTGCCTGCATGGGGCTGGCCTGGCCTGAGCCGCTCTCCTGAGCCCTTTCTCCTGTGCAGAGCTGGCGTTGCCACTTGCCCCCTCCCACACATTTCTCTGCACCCCACTAGGAGTCACACCAAACTTTTTTGGCAAAACTCTGTGTTTGTCCAGTTTGCTCTTGCCATCTGATGATCAGTTGACAAGAGCAAATGGGACAAATGCACAGTCTTGCCAAAAAAAGTCGGGATGGCCAGGACAGGGCTTAAAAAAGGGACTGTCTCAGCCAAAACGGGACGTATGGTCACCCTACTTTTAGGAGGTAGAGGCCTCTGTTTCTATTCCCCCAGCACCCCTGGAGGCATTCCACCTGCGTCTGACCTATGCAGTCAAAATGCCTGTGACAGCTCCCACTGTTGGATTGCATCATCACACGCACCCTTAAGGTGGCTGCAGCTTTAAAACCTGTCTAACTGATCTTAGGTTTATACTGTGGGTATCGCTGTGTTATCTAATCCCAGATTGCTTTGACACCCAGCATTGCAATTTGCACAATGCAGTGGCCTGTAACAATTTGGGATGTTGATGCCATTTTACTTAACTGAACACAAGTACCATAATCTTTTAAGCTTTGAAACAAACTGTGGCTTTCAGTGTATTTCACTGTAGATGGAGTTGCACTATGTCTGTGTGCACTATAGGATGGCTCTACTGTACAAATATGAGGGTAGGATACATGTAAGAACCTTTCACATGGTTCAGTGGGAGCAGAAGCAGGCCATATTGTTAGGCCCAACAGAGATTTGCCCAAATTTACTATGCCCAAAGAGAAACACATCTTCCCCCTCCCTTATTTAGAGGATTTTACTTGGCTCATTATGTGATGCACATAATTTGCAGTATGAGCCTGTTCTTGCAATCCTTATGCAGGTAAATTTCCCATTAACTGTGCAAAGACTAGGATTGGGCCCAATAGTCTCTGCATCAGTGTTATGGTGATGCAGAAGAGTACTGGCCTAAAGCTCACCCTCCAGAATTCTTTCCTTCTTTCAACAAATTTGTTTCAATATGAAAAGGGGGGAGGGGCATTTTTAAAAAGGACAATAAAAGGAGAAATTTAGCTAATGTAATATTCCCTGAAAACAATTAGAGTTGGCCTTGATAGCAAGGGAAACATATCTAGTTTATTGTAGCAACCTGTACAAGTACAGAAGTTAACAGATTGCTAAGTAAAATTCTTTTAAAAGGTGTTCTGTATCTCCGAGGTAATGGAAATTACAGTGTGATGTGGCAGTTGCCGTGGTAACCTCTTGGCTGTATATTGAAGAGCACAGCACAATGCAGTAGTTACGTGAAGCTCATGTAGTTCCTGAATGTATTAGGTGAGGCTACTCAAGGGCGACTTTAGCATTAGGCATCCTATCTGCTGTAGTTTTCATGCTTACAGCCTTGTATTATGCAGATCTGACTGGGCCTTTGTTACTCTGTAGTTACCACGAGGATGAAGTTCTGACAAAACACAATTTTTCTAGTAGTGCAGACATTTTCTGCAAGGTTCACCCTTCAGAACTGAAAAATTAGCAGGCCTTTTAGGGGAATAGTCTGTTGCAAAAATGTATCAGTTCATCCATATGGAGAACTGACTGTAATCCTACAGTTCCAGTTAACTTCAGTGGAAGTTTGGCTGTTCTGTACCTCTGAAAATTAATCCCTGTACTATTTTTGCTATATTGCCTCCTCATTAATGCTCCATCTTCTCTCCAGTCGCATCACAAGATACATAACTATTTCACCCTTGTTCATACCGTCAGTTACTTACTCTTCTTAAATTACCTTTTATTTCAGCTTATGCAATTGTATTATTTAGGCTCCTTGTGATACAATTTGTAAGAGAGACATTGTGCAAAATTTCTCTCTCTCTCTCTCTCTCTCTCTCTCTCTTTCACACACACACACACACACACGATTTTCTCTATCCTGCCACTCATCAGTGTAGTAGCTGAGCGCTTTCCATGTAAAATCAGTTAGCAATAGTGAAATCCCTAGTGGGCTTCATGGAGTCTGTGACTCTTCCCTTTCTTGGGGTACAAAAGCTTTGCTTGCATTAGTGTGTTTTTGTTATAGCTGGAGTGATGGTGAAGGGGAAATGGGACAGGTGTTAGTGTTGTGTCATTCAAATAAGGGTGGCTTCTCCCTGGGATGGAAATAACCCATGTAGTAGAGTGGAATCTCAGGTAGTTTCAACTCATGGAAAGCTCTTGAATTATTCTGTGGGAGGGAGGTCTCCTTTACCTTGTCTCAAAAAGAAGCTCAAGGTTCCACTCCCATGACTTGCAGATCTCAGGGGAACTGCTAGATGTGAGAAAGTTCTACCTGGCGGTCCCTTGCCTCTGTACTGCTACCCGTGGCATATATCCAAGTCTATGGTTATAATGAACTCAAAGGCATTCACGTAGAGTAGCATGGATTGGAATCATACAGGAATGGGTAATCTAATGACAGATGTGTTGTAATAGATCTATAAGTATTTAACCGGGTGTGTGAGTATCCATGGGAGATGTGAGTGTAGTTATATGTCCATGTGTCTATACTTCTTGCTCCTCCCGACTTCTGTTTATGAAAACAATGCAACTGGAAAGATTCATCTCAAATTAATTCAATGTATTTCAAAACAATTTGAGGTTCATCCCATGCCAGGGTCACTCAATCATATTATTATTCCTGTGAAACTCTGCGTGGGACACAAAGCAGGTAAAAGTAAACTCAGGTGATCTCATTGGGATTAAACATACTAATTAAATCTGGCAGCAAAACTATTTTGTCAGCTTCCTTTAATCCTGTATATAAATCAGGCTGTATGTATTTTGGCTCCAGATTTCATATGCTCATTTTTCTGTGAACTTCCTTTTAACCATATCCTGCCATCAGTACATATGTGGTTGCTTAAACATAAATATCAGGATATAGACCTGTATGATTAAATGCAAGGTGCCAAATTCTGCTCTCAGATCCACCAGGTTCTCAGCAAAATGTAGTAACCGTCTTATTATGGGGGTTCAGTGCCCAAACTGTTGATCTGAGTATGCTCTACTAGACCCCAAATAGTAATAGATCTCTGTATCTTGTGAATGCCTATCTCCCAAAGGAAGAGTGGTTTTATCAAAGGTGGGACTATCCATCCATCAAAAGTTATTTGCACTGCCATCCCTAGGTGCTGGAACTAGGGGTGCTGCCAGGTCCCATGTCTTGAAGTGGTTTTCATTATATACAGGTTCAATGGCTCTCAGCACCCCCACTAAACAAGTTGTTCCAGCACCTGCTGCCGTCTGATGAACATGGAGCTGAAGGCAAACTAGTGTGTGTGAGTTATACTGCTAGACTTTGAGTTCGAGCTTCTGTAACCCGCTGGTCAGTGTGTATGTCTTCAGCTGCATGCTGCACAGAGGATGTGAGTCTGTTACAGCTCCTACTTATAGCGCCTGGGTTTCTAGCTCAAGTTGGCATGACTTTATGTTGTCAGCTCAGAAGGTCCACAGTTCCAATCCTGGTTTTAGCTAAAATGGCAGCTGTCACACTTGCACAGCTAGATAGGCAGGTTAGAAGTGTTAACTTTCTGAATTAAGTTCTAAACACATTTTACAGATGAATTAAAGACCCAAATGGTAAATATAGCACCCAAGGATTTGTGACTGTTTTTTGGGTCTATAAATGAATTGCATACAGTACAGTCACAAGCACATTGCCAACACTAAACGTCCAGTAAATAATAGCACCATTATGAGCACAGTTTTCATGTGATAGAAGTGGTAATAAACTTCCCTTTTATGTGAACTGTTTCAGAACATATAGAACCAAACTGCCATAGCTTCATTGACTTCATTGGAACTATGCCAATTTACACCAGCTGAGGATCTGGCCCCTTGTGTCATGGGAAAACTGCAGATGGGAAATTGGTTATATAGACTGTTTCAATAACTATTGGTCAGATATATTGGACTGCTGGGCTGATACCCCATTCTGTTAGTGATTTTTATGCCAGTGGAATTCCCTTGACTTCAGTGGAGTTACACAAATGTAAAACCAGTGTAACAATGGAGAATCAGGGCCTACATATTTAGTGATTCCAACAGTGGTGAGCAATATTTGAGGAGTAGGTATGTGGGGATATAGCACAGAAAGACAACACATGGTAGTGTGGCATAAATGCTCATTCTGCATGGGTTTGGGATGAAGGCATTATTCAGGAGCGGCAAAGCCATGAATCTCCCCAACTGATTGCTGATAACATTATGCTACCACCCCCTAGGCAATTCATATGCCATGTACGTTAATAAAAAAATTTACACATTCTAGAGCAGCTTTTCTTTAAGAGCAGTTTTTGTATCCCTTTATTTGTAAAACCAGGTGCCTTACTTACTTGTTCAGGTCAAACTGTACAAAGCTTAGAGAGAGAGAGAGAGAGAAATTAAAGCCAATTAGTCCTTCTAAAAATAACTCCAAAAGATTTCTCTCCTTTCAGAATGATGCAACTAAAAGCTTTGATGTCCCTTCATCTTCCAGGGTTAGAAGAAGGTGCCATGTGCCTTATTGGAAACTGGGGTAACCCCCCTTTCAAAAGTGAAAAACTCTAGCTATCAGTCATGCGATATCAGATTTCAGTCTTCATGTTAATGGTGCAAAAATGAATGTGACCCAACCTGGAATTTAGGCCTGGCATGTGACTTTTTAGGGGTTACAGAAATAAGATCATTATTGTGACAGGCAGCTGCTTGGAGCACCTCAGGAGCTTGGAATGTTAGGATAAATTCTGGGGTAGATGGAGTTGTAGGAAGATGAAGAAATCAAAGATGTATGAGAAACAAATTTAGCACATGGTTCTGCAATTTAGCAGATGTGGAGTGTATTTGTGTGTATAGTCACACAATATGTGTACAGTATACACATACACCTTTTAAAGGTGTTTGCATTACAATAATGGATAGTACATATGTTAGTTCTCTCTTCCACTCCCACTCTCTCTGCATTTATGTGTAGAGTCTGCATTTACAGCCAAAGATTATGTATTCTCTATTTTGGGACAACTTCTTCCCTTAGATACGTATGCACATGTTGGTGAAAATGGAAGATACATGGAGATCCAAGGGTAGAATGGGGCCCAAAACGTTAATGAGCATTACTATGCCAATTTATATGAGGTCTGTTAAATGATCAGGTAACCGAATTTAGACAGGGCAGTCAGAATAAGTCATAGGATATTGAGCAGAGACCCATTGAGGAGCACTCCTGCTTATGAAGAATGAGAGTGTGGCCAGAACACTGGATTAGGACTCAGGAAACCTGGGTTCTATGCCTCGCTTGGCCGCTGGTGACTGGGGGCAAGTCACTACCCTGCTTTGGATATTAGGAAAAACTTTTTCACTAGGAGGGTGGTGAAGCACTGGAATGGGTTACCTAAGGAGGTGGTGGAATCTCCTTCCTTAGAGGTTTTTTAAGGTCAGGCTTGACAAAGCCCTGGCTGGGATGATTTAGCTGGGGATTGGTCCTGCTTTGAGCAGGGGGTTGGACTAAATGACCTCCTCAGGTCCCTTCCAACCCTGATATTCTATGATTCTGTGCCTCAGTTTCCCCCTCTGTAAAATGGGGATAATGATACTGTACTCATTTGTAAAGCACTGTGAGATCTATTGGTGAAAAGCTCTATATAACAACTAGGTAGTATGGCTTCCTTGAGACTGCCCCTGGAATACTGGGTTCAGTTCTTGACATCTCAATATCAGAAGGATGTTAGTTGGAGGGAGATCAGAGAAGACCAATAAAAATGATTGGAGTATTGAAGGGATTGATTTGTATGAAGGGACCCATTAAAATGTATAGCTTGGGTAAACAATGATTAAGCAGGGAACATGACCATGTGCAAGGACTTGGAACAGGGGTGGGCAAACTTTTTGGCCCGAGGGCCACATCTCAGTGTGGAAATTGTATGGCGGGCTATGAATGCTCAAGAAATTGGATTTGGGGTGTGGGAGGGGGTGAGGGCTCGGGCTGGGGCTGGGGATGAGGGGTTTGGGGTGCAGGAGGGTGCTCCGGGCTGGGACCGAGGGGTTCGGAGGGCGGGAGGGGGATCAGGGCTGGGGCAGAGGATTGAGGCATGGGAGGGGCTCAGGGGTGCAGGCTCTGGGTGGCGCTTACCTCAAGCGGCTCCCAGAAGGAGCAGCATGTCCCTGCACCGGCTCCTACACGGAGGCATGGCCAGGTGGCTCTGCTGTGCGCTTCCCCATCTGCAGGCACTGCCCATGCAGCTCCCATTGGCCGTGGTTCCCGGCCAATGGGAGCTGTGGGGGGATGGCGCTTGGGGCAGGGGCAACGTGTGGAGCGGAGCCCCCTGACTGCCCCTACACGTAGGAGCCAGCGGAGGAACATGCTGCTGCTTCCGGGAGTTGCACAGAGCACCCCCCGAACCTTCTCCCTGGCTGGAGTGCCGGAGCGGGACAAGCCCCAGACCCCGCTCCCCAGCAGGAACTTGAGGGCCAGATTTAAACAGCTGGCGTGCTGGATGCGGCCTGTGGGCCGTAGTTTGCCCACCCTGACTTGGAGGGTGTGAACCAGTGTGATAATCAGTTTTTTTAGATTGTACCCTCTTTGGGGAAAGGGCTATGTATTCCTCTGCATTTGGAAAGTGCTTAGCACATTTGTGGGTACTACTGCAATCTAGATAATAAATTATGATAATATTAACCATACTTAAGAAGGCCCATTAGATTGCAAGTCTATTACAGTGAGATCTGTTAGATGATGGAGGCGGTGGAAAAGCACCCTTCCTAGATATGTATAGAACTAAACTAGACAAAACAAGCAGGACATTTCTGCTTTGGATATGGCTTTTGTATATGCTCTAGTACAGCTTTTCCATATCTAATGCCTTTGGTTCTTGGGGGTCTGGAATTTATTTTCTGAAAAAAACCCTCAAATTTTGCCAAATTAATGTGTAGCCAGGAAGCCCGATATCTTCTGGAGGCAGTAATGGCTACAGGATATGGAGAATGCTATAATATCCTCTCCCTTCCCCACCCTATACTTTATCAGAGGGAGAGTTTTCTCAGTAATAAACAATCTTCCTTTAAAATATCTTTGGTTATAGTCATTACAGTATTTGCAATAGGTGTATAATAGGCCTCTGCTAGACTGAGTTCCTAGTTTTAGGTTTAAACTGATGAAACCCCAGTGAAGCAAAACACTAATTATTGGCTTTTAAAATGTACTCTGAAAATACCTTCTTGCAGAAGATGGTGGTGGCCCAAAGTATCTCTCATTCATTGGGAACTTATCTCTTGGAGAGTGGGCTTTAGAGAGCCCAATTTTTTACACAATTCATGAAAAACAATTTTATAAACAACGATTTAAAAAAAAAATCACTGTCCTTTTTTTAAAAAAAAGCCATGATATCATCTCAAAGTGAACACAAAAAATAATCAACAAAACCCTAAGACTGCTTCCTCTTATTATATTCCATAGTTTTGTCTTTAAAAAGTATAAATTTGTAATCCAATATTGCAGTCTCTAGGCAGACAAAGTTTACATAGGCAAAACTCCAGTTTATTTCAATTTAGAGACAGCAGGACAGGGCCATATATCAGCATAAGTGAATCTATGGATTCTGACAGTGTCCACTGTTGGAAGACAACATACTGAGCTAGCTGGAACATTGGTCTGACCCATTATGGCCCTTTGTATGTGTTCTTATTATATTCTTAGGAGCAAGATTAAGGCCCTTACGGAATAGTCACAGGTTCTGAGAGATTTCTTTTGGTCTTGGTGGTGAGTTCTCCAAGTTTAAAAGATTGTGACCAATTTGCTGTAGAACCACCTGCGTTTGTGATGTTTTTTCTTATGTAAAGACTGTAGCATAGATTGCACCTGGCTGTTGCATAGGTGGGAAGGCTGCGAGAAAGGTGCAAGAGACTTCGGCCGACATACTTGCATTCCTGCTGCGCAAAGACCAAGTGCCAGTGGTTAGGGGAGTTCAGGGTGTGTTATTTCCTAGCAGTCCCAACGGCACATAACAACACAAAGGATATGGGGAAGGGCAGGGAAAAGATAAGGCAATAGCCCTACCTTGCCAGTGCATCCATCAGCCCAGCTGGGTGGAGAAGAAAGCATGTTTCACTACCCTGTTGCAGCTTGAGTTGCATCATGCAACTCCCACCCTGTTGCAGCAGGCTGGGGAGTCTCCAGGAGAGCTTGTGATTCCTGAGGCAAAATACCTCTGGTGGGCAGTGCACTCTCGCTCAGGGCTATGCCTTAATACCTCTATGATGGGAAGATAAGCGGGTTCCACTCTGTAGTGCTATCACCATTCCTGGAATCTTACAGGAGTCCTGTAGATACTCCAGTTGTGTTCCCTGTAGGTATTCAGGGCTCTCTGCTCACTGCTTGCACCTCAGCCTCCATTTACCTCAGAATTGTCAATTCCTTTCCTCTCCCTATCTCTCTTCCTCTGTCTGAGGCACCAAAGCAGCCAACAGGATGTAACGGGAGACTGAATATTTAGAGCTGTCACTGCTGCTGCTGCTGCTCAGCAAGTAGAACAGGTGACTCATGAATGAAGGAATTTAAAAAAAATTGTTATTAACTCACACTCCCCTTGCACCTCAGGCAATGCAGTGCTATCCAAAAAACGACTTAAAGACAAGTTCCCCAGTTTCCTCATTTTGCTTTATGTAGAAAAGAATGTTCTCCTGCATGAAATATAATAGAGGCCAAATTCTGCTCTGTGAATACCTGAAGGATCTCTGTCAAAGTCAATGGAATTACACTAGCATACATCTGGCATGGGTGAGGAGAATCAGGCCCCAGGCATTCCCACACTGCAGAGACTGATAAAACTTTGCAACCCCTTGCAAATCTTCACAGCAGCATTCCTTGTGTGACAAGCTTTTTCACATTTCCCCATTCAGCTGATTGTGGGTGCTATTCTATTTTAAACCCACATGGAAGTATGTTTTTAGGACCATCTGTTACCGGCCCTAACCCAGATGATACAGTTAGAGCCTACCCACAGCATCCTCTCCTCCTTCAGACGGTTCCAGGAACAAGCAGTGAGTCAGTCACACAGCTGAACTCATATTTAGCTAACCCTGATATCCTGCATATCGGAGAGGAATGCACAACGGACTCTCCAGGTGCGACACACCCTGCTTGGGATAGACAGTTTGAGTAAATGTGACATCAGTGCACCTACCATTCTGGGTTACAAGGAATGAAGAGAAGGAAAAATATTAGCAACTAATACTCTTTACTCATCTGGACTGCTTTTCATTTTTTGGCTCAACTGCAGTTACTCAGCTAAACTGCTGTCACGGGTCTTCCCTTTCAGCAAGCTGCAGAGATATTGCTAAGACAATGACCCCACCTTCTCCAGAAATTATCTTTACACCAGTTTGAACATTGCTGTTTTTTGCCTGGGAGAGTTTACAGTTCTCCCACAGAATGGTTAGAAGGCCATTGTCTTCAGCCAGGGTCCCTGACCTATGTTGTCATGTTAGCATTATTAAACACTGACTACTGCTGGATGACTGTAAATCTGGAAGAGGCTCTTTGCCCAGTCCAACTCCCTGTTAAGAGCCTCCAACCCTGAAATAAGGTCTCAGCCAATGAACTATGTGATCAGGAACCTGGGTTTATAAGCCATTAGTCAGTATCTTTTAAACCTTTTCTCTTTAATCCCTGAATGACCTGACAGCAGTTTTCAACAGGACATCTATTCATTTGGCAAGATTGGCAGAGTGTCCCCCCTGTTCCCCGAGCTGCACTGTAGTAGCATGTCTCCTGGATCTACTTACTACTCTGTGTTGTTGTCACCAGCAGCTTAATGACTCATAATTATCTTCTTTTCATAATGAGGAAAGCCCGATATCCCTGTTGTGAATACTGTACTGTCTGGCATGGGCAACATATTTCAGTTGAAAACAACACTTGGGGGTCAGTGGCGTAGCCAGCTTCTCAGTGCAGAGGGAGCAACCATAAAAAAGGCGGCAACTTGGCTCCTCCTCTGGCCACGCCCCTCCTTGGTTCCTCCTCTGGCCGCTCCGCGCCCCCCCCCCCTTGGCTCCTCCGGCCACGCTGCGGCCATGCTGCGCCCCCCCTCGGAGGGGCTCGGTGGTGGGGGGGCGGGCGCAGGGGAAGGGGTGGTGGGTGGGCGCTGCTCGCTTCTCCCGGGGGCTGGGGGGAGCGGAGTAGTGGGGTGGGCAGCAGCTGGCGGGCAGATCCCCTCTCCCAGGCAGCTTCCTGGTTCCCTCGCCCGGGCAGCCCAGCATTTTTTTCAAAAGCAGAGCCTGCCGGGCTGCTGCTGGGCTCCTGCAGGCAAGGGGGGGGGCAGCACGGCCGGACTCCAGAGGAACCATTTGGGGGGGCGGAGGGTGCGGCCGGCGGAGCGAAGCGGCCGGGTTCCTCAGCCATCGTGCCCCACGCTCAGCGCGGCCGCCTCCTGCGGCGGCTCAGGGCTTGGCGGCCGAGCGCTCCACAGCTGGCGGGCAGATCCCCTCTCCCCGGCAGCTTCCTGCTTCCCTCGGCCCAGAAGCGATGTTGGGGCCGCGCTGAGCATGGGGCATGATGGCCGAGGAGCTGGCCCCTTCGCTCCTCTGGCCGCGCCCGCCGCCCCCCCCAATGGCTCCTCCGGAGTCCGACTGTGCTGCCCCCCCACTTGCCTGCAGGACCCCAGCGGTGGCCCGGCAGGAGCCGCTTTTGAAAAATTTACTGAAGGGAAGCGGCTGCTTCCCCTGAACCCCCCTAGCTACGCTACTGTTGGGGGTATGGCTACACTGCATGGTAAACTTGGGTCTGTGAGACCCAAGCTGTGAATTTGGTATTTCCAAGCCCGCCCTTGAATGCCCACACTGCATTGTAAACCTGGGCTCACAACTGCTGGACCCAGCTTTCCCCTGTACTGCACTACAGAGACCTTCTGACTTTGGATCTGTGGCTTGAGCTGGGTCCACGCTGCCAAATGACAGGACTTGGACTTGAGTCACAGCGGGGCTCGGTCTCTGACTCGCCCCCCCTCCCCAAGCGGGGTCTTAGGACCCAAGTCCCATGTGCTTGCTGACCCAAGTTAGACTGATCAGTTTGTGGATGGAAGAGGGGCTTGGGCTCAAACCTGAGTCAAAGCCCAGGCTTAGTGTGAAGTATAGACATACCCTAAGGGCCTGAGGCCCTGTCCTGCTTCTTCAATCTCCCATTGACTTCAAAGGGGTCTGGATTGCCTAATCCACAAAACTCTCTCAGAAGTTAAAGAGAGTTTTGTCTGCATGAGTATGAGATTGGGACGTAAATATATCCACGTTTATACAACAATATAGATGTGTGTGTGATGCTCTGAGGAGCTTTCATTAGTATCCTGTTTTGATCAATGATGGTTTAAATAAGTATTGCAAACCTACTTATTGTTGTATATCTGATATTGAATTTGCTATAGTACCCTTGAGTCAGGCAGGCTCTATCCTGCCTAACAGAAACATCCACAGCTGTACCACAGTGAGCTCCAGGCTTCTTGGAGTTACTTCATCACAGACTGACAGCTGTGTCCCCTGACCATTATCTGGTGGCCACATACTTCAATAGCAGTGTGAATGTACTGTATGCACTATACTACACTGTGGCCTGCCAGCTTGGCTTCCTCTTCCAGAGTATATCTTCTGCTACTCTTCAGCATCCTACAGTTTATCTGTGGTCAGCTTTCTTACCCATTTCCTGCCAGCTGCTACTGGTCTTTCAGTCAGCTCTGATAGGCATGTAGGCAATGATTAGCTTTTAGGTTTAACTACATGATTTATTTGCTACAGACTAAGCAAATGCCATAATGCAGCTTTAAATACAGGATTTCCTAGCAATTAACATACTGTACATTTTTAAAATAAACTAACCCAAAGGAACATGCCCTCTCCCTTTATGGCACATTATTAATTTTGTTTAAAAATGTACATTAATGCAGTATTATGGCTGAGACTTTACAAGCACAAAAAAGGCATGAAAATTGAAACAGCAATTGTAAATCACTCCTCCAGCACAAAGAGCCAGATTGTGATGCCCTTGCCCACTTTGGGTAGCTTCTGACTCTGCGAGTAGTCCCACGGAAATTTTACTGTGATGCAGGGTATCAGTATGTAACCCAGAAGTAGAATTTTATATCATTATATAGACTGATAACTTTTCTGCTTACACACTTAGCAAGGTCAAGTTGTTATTGTATGATGGCCTATGTGGAGTGAGTTTGATGGTCTCAGCTTACAGGTGTTAGCAGCATTTGGAATCCTTGTTGGCCGTCTTAGAGGAGAGGCCAATGACTGGATGGAAATGGCAATCTACTTTGTCCTTCTCTGGAACTGCTTCTGTCAGCTCAGCGCTGAGGTATATTGGCAGACCAATGTGGGAGAGCTTGCACTGTTGCTGCCCTTTCTTGCACCTGTTGTGGGTAAATATGGGACTTAAGAGTTCAGGGTTGTCACTCAAGCACAGGGCCGGCTCCAGGCACCAGCTTAACAAGCAGGTGCTTGGGGCGGCCAAGGGAGAGGGGCGGCATGTGCGGCAATTTGGGGGCGGCAGGTCCCTCACTCCCTCTAGGAGCGAAGGACCTGCTGCCGAACTGCCGCCGCCGATCGCGGCTTTTTTTTTTTTTTTTCTCCAATTGCCGCCACTGGTCGCAATTGCGATCGCGGCTTTTTTTTTTTTTTTTTGCTTGGGGCGGCAGAAATGCTGGAGCCGGCCCTGCTCAAGCACTCTGTGCTAGGACTAAATTCACAAATTCACAAACTTAAACAAAACCAATAAACCCAGAATAATTGACTGTTAGGTGTCACAGAATACAATTTCTTCTCTCCCCAGACTGTAAGGAGCCTGGTTACTAGAGGAAAAGTTTGTGAAAAAGAATGCAGTCTAGCACTGAGTAGCAGAGCTCAGTGTGCCACGGAAGCAGCTCAAAGGCATTTGCACATGAGTCCCTATTTTTCTTTCTTTTTTTTAATTATGCTTTTAGTTTTGATGAGACAGCTTGTCGTTGGCTCTTGCAACAATGGATGAGACAGGATGTAAGGAGCCTCCCCCTCCCCTTTGTACACTGTTTGCTGGGGTCACAGACCCTATGCTCAGAGGCTGCTTCCTCTATGCACCTCGGAGGATGCACATTATCCCAAAATGGTGCAGGGAGGGTTAAGGGGTAGCTGGAGCTGTGATCCTGCCCCTCCCCCTCTTGGCACTGGCTCATAGAGCAGGCCAGCTGCACCTGGGGAAAAGGAGGGATTGGGCTAAAGCCTGGTGCAGATGCATTAGAAGTTCAGGGACACATTGTACCTCAGGAAGGCACAATTCCTCCCTGAGCTTTCCTGGGAGTGGCATAGCCATGCCATGCGTGGCTGTGTCTAAATGGCATAATATAGCTCTCTGGTTGCAAATAAGTTCTTCCAAACATGAAGCCAGGCAGTGCTGTCTTCCTGAATCTGCAGCCAGACAGCTAGCCTGAAAGGGTAGCTCCAAGTGAAATGAGAATTGTCCCTATTCATCTCGGTTTGATGTTGCATCTGGAGCCTAATGACAACATAACTATCATCATTATTGCCTATTTCTCTGCTAGTCATTAGTCGATAGTAGATATATTCAGAAAAAGGGCTTTGTCCAGTACCGTTAAGTATCATACCTATTAGATCATTTTATGCCTGCAAAATGTTTATAGATTTTAAGAGCAAAAGGGACCATTATGATCATCTTGTCTTACTTCCTACATAATACAGGCCAGGAAACCTCAGCCAGTAATTTCTGTATTTGTTGCATTTGACTGTCTTAAAACTCATGTTGTTCAATAAACCCACCTTACCAAATGTTCCAGGACATCTTTATTTACCACTCCACCAATTTGTGGCATCTGCAAACTTTACCATCAATGCTTTTAGATTTTCTTCCAGCTCATTGATGAAGATATTGAATAGCATAGGGACAAGATCTCTGCAGGATGATCCCCCAATTTACAATTGATATCAGCTAGTTTTTAATCCATTCAGCATAGGATACATTGATTTTGTTCCTGTGGTAGTCACAGGAAACGCTACCAAGACATACTGAAATCGTATCTCAGGAAAAATGATATGTACATCACAAGCTGGGAGGAGCAAGCCACCAACTGACCTCAGTGGCGCCACATCCTCCAATAGGGAGTGGCCCATTTTGAGGAGAAGCGCCTTGCCTTTGCAACTGAAAGGAAAGAGAGAAGGAAGGAAAAAGAGAGAACTTTCTCCCAGCAGGCAGCTGACCCGCCAGGAAATGTCTGTAGCTACCCTGGGTGGATCTGTGGTTCCACGATCAGACTCATGAGTCATCTCAGGACCCATATATAAATCTGTGGTAGAGATCATCCTCGAATTGAAGGATTGCCGATGGTGACATTGATTTTGTGTAATTATAATTTTTTTCATTAGAATATCATGTGAGACTGTCAACTGCCTTACAGAAGTCTAAGTATAATATGACAACACAGTTACCTTTATCGGCTAAACTTGTAATCTCATTAAAAAAAAATCAGGTTTGTTTGACAAGACGTATTTTCTAGAAAACCATGTGGATTGAATTTAATTATGCTATCATCTTCTAAATCTTTATTAATTACATCTCATATCAACTTTTCCCTGATTTTGCTCAGAAGCAGTGTAAGGCTAAGTGGCATATAATTACCTGGGTCATTCCTTTTACCCTTTAAAAATATTGGCACAGCACTATCTTTTTTCAGCTCTCTGGAACTTCCCCAGGATTCCAAGGTTTGTTAAAAATTAATGTTAATGGTCTATACCATTGTTAGGATTTTGTTTGTTCCTGATATAGCTAAACAATTCCTTCTTAGCAAAAGGAACGAGGAGTACTTGTGGCACCTTAGAGACTTCTTAGTGTCCTTAACCCTAGTGGCCATAGATTTTTGTTGTTGATACCTTTAGCTTCCCGTATTGATTTATCTGCATTTTGTAACTGTCAATTTGTATGTAATGAGTACTTTCACACTGTCAAATTCAGATCCAGATCCAAATTCCTACCACTGAGAGTTCTAGTGGGTTCAGATCCATGGTTTTGTTGCAGAGAAAAGGGCTGCCATAAAGTTTGAATGGAGGTTTGAATTCTGCACTCCCTGCTCCCTCCCCGAGAAAGTCTGGGAGTGTTGAGATCTGATGTTTTGTTTTGGGTACACCTCTAGTTCAGGAGTTCTCAACCCTTTTCCACTCAAGATAAAAAAAAAAATCCCATATGGTTCATTACTTTGAACCCCCTGCTTTCAGGAACTTCAGCCCCTGCCCAGAGCAGGTAGAGCAGGGGTCTCAAACTCAGATGACCCCGAGGGCCGCATGAGGACAAGTGCATTGGCCTAAGGGCTGCATCACTGACACCCCCCCCCCACACTGCCTCTGGCCCCGCCCCCACTCCACCCCTTCCAATTAGGCCCCGCCCCTGCCCCACCTTTTCCCACCCCTTCCCTGCCCCATTCCAATCCCTTCCCTGAAGTACCCACCCCAACGCTGCCCCCAGGGGGTGCAGAAAGGGTGCAGGGTGCAGCAGGGGCTGAGGGCAGGGAGTTGAGGTGCAGGAGGTGTGCAGGGTGCTCAGGGCAGGGAGTTGGTGTGTGGGGTACAAGAGGGGTGCGGCAGGGGGTCGGGGTGCAGGGTGCAGCAGGTGGCTCAGGGCAGGGAGTTGGGGTGTGGGATGCAGCAGGGGGCTCAGGGCAGGGAGTTAGGGGTGCAGGAGGGGTGCGGGATGTGGCAGGGGGCTCAGGGCAGGGAGTTGGGGTGTGGGATGTGGCAGGGGGCTCAGGGCAGGGAGTTGGGGGTGCAGGAGGGGTGTGGGATGTGGCAGGGGGCTCAGGGCAGGGAGTTGGGGTGTGGGATGTGGCAGGGGGCTCAGGGCAGGGAGTTGGGGGTGCAGGAGGGGTGTGGGATGTGGCAGGGGGCTCAGAGCAGGGAGTTGAGGTGTGGGATGTGGCAGGGGGCTCAGAGTGTGAGCTCCAGCCTGGTCCCGCTTACCTAGAGCGGCTCCGGGGTGGCAGCAGCGCTCACTGGGACCAGGGCAGCTCCCTGCCTGCCTTGGCCCCCGGCTCCTCGCTGCTCCATTCCAAGAAGCAGCTGGAACCGTGTCCCTGCAACCCAAGGGGGAGGGGCTCAGGGTTCCCTGCTTGTGCTGCTCTTGCCGCTCCTCCAGGTACATCCCACAAAGCTCCCATTGGCCACGGTTCCCTGTTCCCGGCCAATGGGAGCTGCGGGGGGTGGTGCCTGGAAGGAGGCAATGCTGGAGTCCTCTGCCTCCTTCCCGCCCCCCCCCCCCGAAGGGGCGTGCTGCCGGCTGCTTCAGAGAGCAGTGTGGGGTTCGCAGCGTCAGGAGGCAATCCCGCGGGTAGGCAGAGGGGTGCGGGGAGGGGCGCGGGGAGCTTGGCGGGCCACACACAAGAGCCCCGCGGGCCGCGTGTTTGAGACCCCTGAGATAGAGGGTCTGAGGCATACCAGGCTCCCTGGGTGGCTCTTACCGCTGCCTGGCTCTGGCTTCTGGCCAGGGGGCAGGGCCTCAGGGGAATGAGGAGGAGCAGGGGGCACTTCTACCCAGGTTCTGGTGGGCTCATGTGTTAATCTGCCACTGGGTAGATAATGGTGGGGCTTTTCTCTCCTCCACTCCCATGCAGTACTTAGCTCCATCAAAGCACAGCCTGAAGAGGTTGTACATATTGGTTCCATATCCTCTTGAGATGCCATTTCCACTAGATCTGAGCTCTGTGTGGGAGGAGAATGAGGGGAGCTGCATTGCAGTTGAGCTAGGGGATGGGGCAGAAGCAGCATCAGAAGGAGGTTGAGTGGGACCAACTGCAGGAGTTTTTTCCCTTTTTTGCTATTGTTTCTTAACTGGTGCAGTGTAACCCATTAAGTATCCCTTTGCCACCCACTTGCAGGTCATATCCCAAGGGTTGAGAAGTGCTGCTCTAGAAAAGAGGGGTTATTTATTATTGCACATCACATCTGGATGACTATTATTTGACTATTACAATAAACGGAGCAAAGTTATTTAGAGAGTTGTGACTATAGCTGGAAAAACACCATAAACCAGGCTTACTGCTTTCCCCTCTTTCTTAGTAAGTTTACTTTGATTTTCCATAGTTCATTCCCTTCTGAAGTCTGCTTTTTGTAGATAACATAAAGTGCTTGCTGTAGTAGTTGATAACTGAATGTATGAAGCATGACATTTTCCTAGATACAGTGAACTACATGAACACTTTTCTTTCCTATCAGAACCCATAAACAAGAGTTGAGTAAGAGCAAATAACTCTCACAGGTCTGTACGAGAGGCAAGGAATGAAACCCCATGCTGAGAGGAAGGATGCAGTGATGTCTACTAGGTGCTGATACATGCCAAGAGAATCCCAGGCCTAGGGGAGAGAGCTGTCTATTAAGCACAGCTTAGAAGTAGCTGACTAATTGAAAAATGACTGGAGGTACTCTAATTTGGAAGGAGGAAAAGGTGTTTTGGAATCTTGGTCTCCTCCTTACTACTTTTTCTTTCTATGTTTAAATTACTGACAACATAATTTCCTGGCTCTTGAATTCATTTGTTTTGTTTTTCCCTGGGCACTTAATGTGGAATTTTACTAAATTGCACTAAAGACTGGGATACCCATCACAGCTCTGGTCCTACAATCAGCTCTGTGTGGGTGGACCCCAACAACCAAGCTGAGCCTAATGGCAGGTCAGCTAACCATTTCATTTCTCAGTTACTCAACTACCACTTGCGGTAAATAGTACTTGCCTATCTCAGAGGGGTTTTGTGAGGCTTAATTTGTTAATGAAACTAAAACAATGAGTTCCTGGGCTGGAAAGTGCTCTGTGCTGCAAATGTAGAGCATTATGTATACTAGTTACTCTTGGAGGAATTCTGTGCCACTGCACAAGTGCAGAATTAGTGTCCCATGCAGATTTTACTCTTTCCCCACAGAATAATTGATTCATGTGTCCCTTCAGGGTAGCGATCCTGAGTGAGTGCCTCTGGTTTAGGCGTCAGGAGCAGCCGGGGAAGACGAAAATCGCTGCCTTCTGGGGGTGGGCCTGGGCATGTGTGTGAGAGCTGGGGAGGAGCAGGGCTGGAGACACCCCCAGCCGGTGGCTCCTACTATGTGCCAAGCTCCAGCTGCTAGTCCTGGTTGGGCTGTTGGGGGATGGACTTCCTCTTCCCCGTACAGGCTGTGCCCAATGCCGGGTCAGACCCACCTCCAGGAAACCTCCCCGCTGTCTGCAGGAAGCTCTGCACTCCCCTGCTTCCTGCCCCCATCACTCCTCAGTGCGGGGGGAGGGGACACAGTGGGGAACTACCCCCTGTTCACCCAACCCTCAAGCCTCTGGACCCCTCCACTGAGCCTGCCACACTCGAACCCTTACCCCACCAAGTCTCTCCCCCCTGCATGCAGAGCCCCCTTCCGAGTCCCCTGCACCTGGACCCCCACCCCACCCAATCCCACTCCCCCAGCCCCTAGACCCCCCACTGAGCCCCTGCACCTGGATCCCCCTGCTGAGCCCCTGCCAAGCCCCATATCCCCCACAGCCAGACCTCCCCCCTGCTGAGCCCCAACCACCTTCACCCTGACCTTCCTACAAAGTCCCATTCCCCCTACACCCAGAACCCTCCAATGAGTCCCTGTGCATCCATATGCCCCCGCACCTGGACCCCCCACCAAGCCACCCGCACCCAGATTGCCCCACACAGAACCCTCTCACCCCACACCTGGATCCTCCCACTTGGATCCTGCCAGGCTGAGCCTGCTTGTCCCATGGTTGGATCAGGGGGCAGGTCTGGGTGTACGTGTGAGACTGTCCCTCTCGCTCACTCTCGTGGTGCAGCCGGTGCAGAGGGGCAGGGCCCTGGGGTGTTTCTGGGGCAGGCCTGGCCCTTGCGCTGTGTCAGGGTTGGGTGCAGCCTCACTGCCGTGTCTGAGTCCCAGAGGGGGCGGGGGGCTGCAGGGTGATCCCTACCACCACCTCTGTGCAGCCAGTGGCCTCTGCTCCCCACTGCCATACTGGAGCCTCCACTCTCATTGCCCTTCTAATCTATTGTCTGCAACAATTTCAATTCTAGTCCAGTGACTGTACAGTGACATGCTGAGTACTACTTAGCCATTCACTAAGGCCTCACTCTGGCAAAGCATTAGTTTCAATGGGGATACTCAGGTGCTGAACCTTATGCACATATTTAAGTGCTGTGCTAGATCATGGCCTAACTCCTAAGGATGTGCTGCCCTTTAGG
This sequence comes from Emys orbicularis, assembly GCF_028017835.1. NCBI lineage: Eukaryota > Metazoa > Chordata > Testudines > Emydidae > Emys > Emys orbicularis. The sequence goes on from NC_088685.1 coordinate 34,724,637, forward strand.
CCTGGTCTACACTACGACTTTAATTCGGATTTAGCTGCTTTAATTCGAATTAACGCTTGACCTGTCCACACAACGAAGCCATTTAATTCGAATTAAAGAGCCCTTTAATTCGATTTCTGTACTCCTCCTCGACGAGAGGAGTAGCGTCAAAATCGGTATTGTTAATCCGAATTAAGGTTAGTGTGGCCGCAAATCGATGTTATTGGCAATTAGATGTTATTGGCTACCCACAATGCAACGCTCTGGAAATCGATGCTACTACGGTAGCTTGGACGCACACCACCGAATTAATGGTGCCTAGTGTGGCCGAATACATTCGAATTTATAAAATCGGTTTCCTAAATTCGAATTATATAAATTCGGATTAATCCTGTAGTGTAGACATACCCTTAGTTAGCTGGAGTTCTGCAGGGTGAGAGCGTCCCAGAGCTCTGGCTCTAGTCCAAGCCCAGAAGTCAGCACAGCAATGAAACAGACCCACAGACCCAGCCGTGGGTATTTCCTTGTTGTGTAGACATACCCTTAAAGTCTTCTGTGCTTGACATACATGGAAATATTAGTATTGCCGTCGGCTCTGTGGAGCCATATAGATGTGCTAATATGCCTAGTAAGGAATCTATTTGTCAAAGAACAAATCTGAATCTGAATCTTTTTTGTTGTCTGTATTGTTGCAGACATACTTGCTGCCAGGTATTTTGAAATAAATTACTGAAATAATTGAAAATGGCGTGATTATATTGTGTTATTGTGACAAATAAAATATGCAGAATTTTAAAATATTGTGCACAGAATTTTTAATATTTTTGGTGCAGAATTCCCTCAGGAGTAACTAGTAAATATACTGCACTACATAGACTTTTTAAAAATATAATGAAGTTTTAGTCATATGAGACCTCATTGCAGCAACTTTGCTATTAAAACTTTGTTGAGAAGTGGACTGAGACTGCTGAATTTAGAGAGTTATTGCACTTCTACTGTTTACAGATTAAGATTTTATTTGAATAGTATACTTGGAGCTAAGCTCTGCTTTTAAGATGAGTTACCATGCAACGTATGGTCCCTGTGCTTCACTTGCCCATGATGGTGAGGGAGAGGGAAACTAATGTGAAGCACAAAGAAAGGCATAATGGGAGACAGATAGGTTGATATAAGCAATATATAGCCAGGGTGAGTGAAGCTTAGGACATTTGGGACTAAATTTTTAAGATGTGTTTATGAAATTGTGCCTGCAAAATGCATGCATGCAAGGACAGAACAGAGAATGGCTTAAATAAATGCCTACTCTGTGCATGAAAATGCAGATTTGACAATTGTGTGTTTTAAGAGCTGTACAAATATCCACATTGCAACTGAAAGCACATGGGCTTGCCTGGGCTCCGATCTTAATTAAAACTAGAAGTTCAGCCCATCTTTTATGAAAGTTTCTGGAAAAGTAGGCCCAAGCCTGTAAATTCTCCACCTGTGCCATTCCCATTGACATCACTGTGCCAGTGTTTTGTACATGAGGATTTTGCCAGCACATTTAGGTGGTTAATATTGAAATTTCTGTCATTAATAATGGAAGTGGAGCCTAAACTTCGTGTTGTGAGTTTGCAGCTATGTTCAATTTCCCAATGCCTGACAGAGCTGCAGCATTATAAGTAGAGCTCCGTGTCTGTCACAGAGGTCGCAGAAGTCATGGCTTCTGTGACTTTCCGCAACCGCCGTGACTTCTGCAGGGGTCAGTGCGGCTGATCCCAAGGCCGTCCAAGCAGCTGGTTCCGGGGCTAGCTGCTCAGGTGGCCCCTGGGACAGCCACAGCAGCCACTGCTGGAGCAGCCTCAGGGACAGCCACACCAGTCGCTGCTCCGGCAGCGGTCCCAGGGCGGCTGGCTGGAGCAGCTGCGATCTGAGGCCCCGGGCAGCTGATGCCACTGGCCCTGGGTGCCCCCTGCCCAGTAATAGCCCTCTTATGGCCTCTTAGCGCCCCCCCCCCCAACAAAATTTACTCACAAGTATTTTTAGTAAAAGTCATGGACTGGTCACGGGCTGTGAATTTTTGTTTGTTGCCCATGACCTGTCCATGACTTCTACTAAAAATACCTGTGAGTAAATCGTAACCTTAATTATAAGTATGTGGGGCTTAGCGCAGATATGAGTGGCAAAAACAGGTAGAAATGTTGTTAAATTTATTTTAGTACTTAAAGTTGATTAGAGTTGGGTGAAAATGATTAGCTGAAAGGATTCAGAGTAAACCAATTTAAATTGTAATTATGTAGGGCTTGAGATATATGTGTATGTGTGTGTAATTATGTTCCTTTCTTATGTGGCACTGTAGTAGGAGTGATTTGTTCTGCAGAGAATGGATCGGGAAGCAGGGGTATGCAAATGAATAATTGTTTGGAGAGGTATACCACTTGCAAAATATTTAGGCCTTGTCTTTGCTGCTAAAAAGGTGTATTCTTTTTACCTCATGGTAACTAATGTGCATGAGCTATCCTGAGGTAAAAACACTTGTAAGGCAAGGCACTTTAGTTTTTACCAGGAGGTAAACTTGCTGAGGTCAACCCCTGGAGGGGATATAAGACTGTTTACCTCACAGTTTACCTTGCTTCCCAAGTGTCTTTCCCTTGGGATAGCTCATGTGCGTTATTTACCTGGAGGTAAAAAAATGCAGCTATTTTAGCCATGAAAAGAAGGCCTTAGAATCCACTGCACATGGACAGTGGCCAACTGTTCTTCCCCTATCCTCTTATGTTGCTGAAGACATGGAGAGTCAGAAATTTTTTGAGATCTATGTAATCTCCCTCAGCAGGGCTGGCTCCAGGCACCAGCTAAGGAAGCAGGTGCCTGGGGTGGCCAATAGAAAGGGGTGGCAGTGCGTCCGTTGTCGGGGCGGCACGTCCGGATCGGCGGTGGCGGCACTTCGGCGACAGCTTAATTGGCCCGCTCCGGATCGGTGACGAGTCCTTCACTCGCTGTCTTCCTCTTCCGCGGCACTTTGGTGGCAGCTTGATCGGGTGGTTCTTCTTTTTTTTTTTTTTTCGCCGCTTGGGGCAGCAAAAAAGCTGGAGCCGGCACTGTCCCTCAGTTTGGAATCCATGAACCTCTGAAGAAAGAAAGCATAGTAGGGAATTATGAAGTCATGGGAGAGCCAAAAGAAAGGGAGTGATGGCATTCCTTTGCCTTATAGGGTGAAAGGTGGCTGTCCATTTGACAGTGAATATAAAATGTGCCAGTATTTAAATGCTTGCTAATTAGCCATGCACAGGAACACACTTTTCAAGGAAGCTGGAAAGGCATATCTTGGCTAGTGTATGCAATCACTCTTTGTATACATGTAAGAGATACAGTCATAGGTAGGCAGCTGGTGTGCTGTGACTGCTGACCAATATTATATCATGCTGACCAATATTGTATCATTGTTTCCTTATGCTCCCTCTGTTGGTATCCACCTTTTGTCTCTTGCCTTATAATTAGATTGTAAGCTCATTGGGGCAGGAAACTGTCATTTTGTTCTGTGTCTGTACAGAGCTTAGCACAATGGGGTCCTGATCCCGGACTAGGACTCCAGAGTGATTGATTAATAATGATGAATAATGCAGTCAGCTGAAAGGACATGTGCCCGAGTAATGGCCTAACAATCAAAATGGCAACCTGAATTTTACACTTGGTTAAAACTTATAATCGGAAATGGCTTTGGCAGCAATTTCTATTTGTGAAACTGGTGGAATAAATAATAAAACCTCCCCCCAGGGAGAAAAAGGAACTTTTCGATGTCTGTCATCATAACTTTCTATGTATTATTACAGGAAAGGGCTATTCTTGTATGATGGCCAGGGAATTGAAAAGTGGTGGTGGTGCCGACCGCTGATAACACTCTTCCCTCCCCGGCCCACCTTCCTGGTGCTCCTCTGAATCCAAGGCCAGCTCTGCTGGAAATATAGGTGATTCATCAGTTACACTGCAAGCACATAACACAGTACAGAAACACAGTCATAGACATTATTTTAATAACCTGAGTTTTAGCTGTTCCGTTTTAAAAACTAATGAAGCAAATAGTATTATGACACAGATGTAGGCAGAGAAAATGTGTCAGAGAAAGGCAATTAACCTCTGTACTAATAAAGTCTGTCAAAGTAATAAAATATTTTTATATATTGTGATAGCTAATAAGTAAAATAAGAAACTTTCAGGTACATGGCATGATTACCCACTGCCTTGCACCTTGTGGAATTACTCATACCTGTGAGAAGTGGGCATACAACTCTGCTAAATTAAAGCGGTAGCATTTTACACCCACTTTGCACAAATACAAGAATCGGGCACATTGAGTAACTCAGTTCCATATGAGATCATGCATAGCCTACTGTGGTTGGCATTATTTTCACATTTGGGACTGCAGACATCTCTGTATCTTTGCTTATTTGATCAGTTAGTTCCTTGATATTCATGGGAGATTTTAGGCTGAAAATACAGTTGATTAAAATAATAATTAGGATTTTGTAATTCCAGCCATTCGAGTGGGATAAGTGCAGATCATATCATATCTCTTCTGGACCAACCCTCAATGGTTTTCTTTACACAATTATATTTGGAGCTTTGCAGAGGGTACAGAACCCTTTCTGTATGGCCTGTGTTTTTATTCCTCCAGATAATGCAACTTTACCTTAGCTGCCGCAAAGGTCTTGGCGTGTAACGTCTGTACTAGGGTATGTTTCACCCATTGTTCAGACTTTCTTTAGACCGTGGGCATTGCATTGATCGGTCTAGGTGGTACTGAATAAAAGCCTTTCCTTATAAAGTGAGGTGGGCTCTATCAACTGTCTTTCTCTCACACAGTTCCTTCCTCTTATTTCAGTGAAGTTGGTTCCTATCACTTTGACTGAAATGAGCAATTGATCTGATTATCCATATGGCCTCCAGGGTGTACAGCCCAACTTGCATAGCTGTGACAGTGCTGAGAAAGTTAACAGCAGCATCTGAACAACACAACTTCTAGTGGCAGCCATCTTTAGTTATCTATTCTAAACCATATTCAGAATTGTTAACAGCCTTACTAAATAAATGTCAGCTTTCAGTAGCTGATGACTGAATTATCCAATAACAAATGAATGACCTAAAAAAACCCAAATTTGATCAAAACAACTGATGGAAATTGTCATTTAAAAAAAATATGAGTTGGTTCCTGAGAGTTTGCTCTAATTAAACAGAGGATCAGAGAAACCATTCACAGGATTTGTACTTTTCGAACAGGTCTTAAAATAATAAATTTGGTTTGGTTATTTTTAAATTCTGCAAGTGAAAGTAAACTGGTTTACAAAATGTCATAATTACACAGTGAAAATGAAATTTTCATTTCCCATCTGAGGACTTCAAAGTGCTTTGCAAACATTAATTAAGCCTCAGAGTATCCCAGTGAGATAGGTAAGTAATATATTATCTCCATTTTACAGATGGGGAACCTGAGGCACAGAGCCCACACAGTGCTAGCTTCAGTGGGAGTTAAGGATGCTCAGCACTTCCCAGGAAGTACTAAGTAAGCTGCAGAATCAGGTTCTAAACACTTGCCCAAGGGTCACACATTAAGGCCCCAATCCTGCAGTGAACTCCATATGGATGCAGGGGTCTGTTCTGCAGATCAAGTTGCAGGACTGGAGCCAGAGGGCACAGTCCAAAACCTGTTGATCTGGGTGACTCCGACTGAAATTGGATTGAGTCCTAACTCTGTAGTGGAGCAGCAAAGAGAACCCAGACCTCCTGATTCACAGTCCTGTGCCTTAACCATAAAAGATTTTCCCCTTCCTCCTCTTGAATAAGATGTTCCTGTGTAGTTACAGTGAGCATTATTCCATTTTATAATGTGTTTAAGTTCAGGTGCTATGACTTGAGCCTACTTTCCTGGAAATCAGTCTGAGTTTTGACTTTGACTGCAGTGGACGCAGGATTAGGTCTGTAGATTTGATTGGCTCCCAAACTTGTGAGACACTGGGTAAATAATGTGCTTAAGACATAAATATGTAGTGTGTATGTGTATAAGACATAATCCTCCTCCCCCACTGCCCCTTTTGGCTGAGTCAGTGGACTGTTGGGTAAATACTGTAATATGAATTGTAGTAAATACATTGGGGCCCAATGCTAAAGTCTTTACTCACTTTTTATGCAGTCTTCACTTAGGCAACTCTCCCATTGAATTCAGTGGGATTTTTTTTTTTTTTTTTGCTTAAGGAAGGAAGAATCTGGCTTTTGTTCCTATTTAATCACCAGTCCCCACCAGAAGAATCATGAAAATTAAATACATTTCAATAAGAAGAGCATGTGCAGAAAACCACCTGGAACTTCAGAATTAAGGCTGACATAGGCCTACATCTAATGGATTGTCCCTTTTTCTTTGTGAATTAAGGACAGTGCTGCAGTTTATGCATTTCCTGGGTTTTTTTGTTAGTCAGTATCACAGTCATCACCATTACTGAAATAGTTACATTAAAAATGTAACTACAGAGATGTTGTTTTGTACATAAGTGCTCAGGAATATGATGAATGATGTGCAGGTGTGTGTATGTGACTTTTCTGTATCTATAGAAAACATGCTGCTGTATTTTGCTAGCATTCTCTCTAAACCTGTAATTAACAAGTGAACAAACTGAAATAGTTAAAGGACAATATTTGGGGATAAAATGTACATAGCCACATATATACACTGCACATTCAAACATGCAGTTGTGTGTGCGGTTACAAGTTACACAACAGGAAATGTGCAATTACTTCTTTTTGCACATAAGAAATGTCGTTTGGATGTGGGATACTATGTTGTCACATGATTAGACAAAGGACTAGATGTGAGAAGTCTTGGTTTCTGTCTCTGACTCTGTCAGTGACCTATTATGTGACATTGGGCAAATCACTTAAATTCTGTGGACCAATTTCATCCCAAACCAGGAGTGGATTTGGTACAACATGCCTGTCTGTAAAATGGGGATATAATGGTAAAATGCTTCCAGATTCTCTGATGAAAGGCACAACATTATCATTAATGTTTTGCACAGCAGCTTAGGTATACACTGTGTCATGTTCAAGATCTCACTCCTTATCTTCAAGGTACTTAATGGTCTGGGTCTGGGATACCTAAAAGATTTCTTGAAGCTTGGGAAAAATGACTGTGATTGACAGTCCCACTTCCCTGATGCAATAGAATTGTCCACTGCCAGGGTAAAGCTCAGTTGTATAGGAGGCTGAGCTTTCTCGGGGGCTAATCCAAGCATGTGGTACGAATTCCCACAAGAACTAAGACCCACCACAAACCTCACCACTTTCCATTCCAATTGCAAGATGCACATCTTCAACCTTGTCTTCAGGAATAAAACCACAGATAATAGCCGAAAGAAGTAATATTAAAAAAAAAAAATCCATGCACAATTTTCCCCCTGGGGAGAGGAAGAGAGAAAGAAGAAAGAACAACATGTGGCAGATGCTAGTCATGTGGGTTGATGCACTACTGGAGGTGTTCAGATATCACAATGATGGGCATGGAACTGGAACCTGAGTAGCACAGAATACATATTTTGGAAAATTTAGCACATGCCAGAAATTATTAACAAAGTTAGTGAGAACTGGCGCTAGGGTGCAATATCTGGAGGCTACATAAGGATTAGTTCCCCTACATTTTAAATAATGTGCAATCTGGAAAAGTCTCTCTAAATAGGAGTTAGAGTTTCAAGTTGAACTTTTTATATTTGCCCCCAAAGACAGATCTGTTAAGTTTCCTTCTTATGAGGGCACAGGCTTGAGGAAAATCACCTGTACCACACAGCAGTATCCTCTGCTGTTAGAGTTGAAATTGCAATCAGCCTCCTCAGTTGATACAAACTGACCTTTGAGTCTGTTCTTGCAATCCAGTATCTGTTTTCCAAGCCTAAGCTGTACGTCACAAACCTTGCAGCTCTATCCCCAGAGAGCTTTGAGGCAGTTCATCAAAGCCTGGGGAAGGAAGAATATGTTGCAATATATCTTTCATTCTTGCATCTGAGTAACAAGGATGAACAATGCATGCTGTATGTAGACATCATTTTTTGAAAGAAACAAATCATACCAGGACTATAAATATAAAACATTTATTACAGGTGCTTTTGTAGCACTTTCAATATTTTTCTGGTGCCAAATTATATGTATGGGTGTGATTTTGTTATGGACAGAGAGAAATATTATTTTTTCCTTGTGAAAGCGCAAATACTTATGTTGAACAGATTACTCCCAACAGATAACTACAGTTCATTTGAAACATTTTTATGGTCTGAACTGTTCAATCCAAATGATCAGAGTTGATATTAAACTTTCTGGTTTCTTAATTAAGTTATTTAGTGTTCTTCATGATTGCAGTTTAACTGGTGGCTTAGATTAGAACTATGCTTCTGTTTTGCCTGCTCTCCATAAGCATGGTTTATGCACTGTTCAGGCAATGATCTTATTAAGTCAGTTACAACTTACTGTAGCTACAACCCCCACTCCATTTTCTCACCTTAACCTGCTCTTTCTTTCCAGTTGCTGTGTATCTTGAAGCATGTTAACCTCTGTCTATAATTGGGATAAATTGTTCCCCAGAGGGCCTATCTCAGTTTTAGTCCATGAACTTGCAGATCCCATTAGGAGGTGAGTATGAAGTTGAAGCTTGCAGTTCTGCTGCCCAAGAGATTAAAAAAAGTTATTGCCACATTGCATCTGACTTTCATCAGACCAAGGTTTGGGATTTGATTGACTTTTTTTCCAGATTATGTTAAATCAAAACTTTCTGAGGCAAAGCCCTCCACTGCAATCAATGAACTATCCAATTGCAATTAACCAAGTTACACCCTATACAAATTAGGCCTTCTGATTCTGTCTTCATCCCACCCTAGGAATTGGGCCTGACCCTGAGGTTTGCTAAATGCCCTTAGCTGAAGTCGGTGGGAGTTCTTAGCCCTTCTCAGGAGGCACTCAGCACCCTGAAGAATTGGGCCCTCAAGGATGTAGGAGATATATCTGTGTATCTGCTGTGCCCTAAAATGTACTTACAGTATATCAGAGAGCAAGAAAACTGCTTTGCACCTGTTTTATTACAGGAACAAAAGGCACAGGAGACATTTGGAAAATGAGGAACACACCTGTGTGTGAGTATATAACAAAACAGCCTATATTTAATCACTTGCTATAAGTCACTTTAGAGCTGACAAAGCTGTTTTTCAACTTCCTGTCACCATTGCCTGATGCATCTAATTAGTCCTGTCCTCCAGCTGACAAATATCAGCTGCTCTTACTAAAAGACTGCCCCCCCCAAGTACATCTCTCTGACAGTTAAATATTAATTATCCCCTTTTATTTCATGATCATTCATGGGTGCTAATGTCGCCACAGAATGAACTGATAAATCACTGCCATGAAATATTAAAAGCAGTGCTTCGTAACCAAGCTACTTCCAGCAGCCAAGCAAGAGGTAAAGAAATAGCCACTCTGGAAAGTGATGCAACAGCTGCTGCTGTGATGTACTACCTGTTTATAGAGAGAGTTATTCATATCAATAGCGAAACTCAAGGCAATGTGGTCCAGTGGGTAGGGCACTGGACTTGGGACTCTGAACCTCTGAGTTTTACTCCTACTCTGCTACTGACCTTCTATATGACCTTGCCCAAGTCATTTCACCTCCCTGTCTCCTCCCACCCTTCATCTGTCTTGTGCATTTAAACTGTAAACTCTGTGGCAGGGACAGTCTCTTACTATGTGTTTGTTCTGTGCCTACTACATTGGGGCCTCTAGGTGCTACTGAAATACTGATAATAAAAAATATAATAATAGTTGCAGATCCGGCATTTTTGAAGGAAAAAATACTAAGACCTGGATCAGAATTACACTCACATTCTTGCAGCAGCATTTTGTAGAAGCACAGCATGTTTGCACATATCATTGTAAAGATAAAAATGAATAAAGATCAGTTTGTTTTGTGTGTGTCCCAGGTGGGGAGTAAGTGCAAATAATACAGCCTGGGTACCTGCCGTATGTTGTGGTGCTTTTATTACCTGAAAACCCTATATGTCTTTCTTGTATTGTGCTGTATTCCCTGGGTATAAAACTAACCAGAAAAAAAAAGTGACATAATTTGACACCGGATAGATATTTTGAGAAATGCTCTTATTTTCAGGACAGATCCATGCTAACAGTCTAGCATCTGACTAAAAGTTATTGAGGTGAACAGAATCAGTGTGAACACATGAGCTTCCAAACTGGCAGACATAGTGGATATCCAATCATTCTAATTATTTCCAAGTAATTTAGCATATCTCTAATTATAATATGAGGTCATCTTAATTAGAATGACATAAAATAATGTCTAATTAGACACAATCCCCTCTTTCAGATACTCGTAATAGATTCTAGTGGAAAACCTTTTGGCTTCTCTGATGGGGAGCTTTTTATTCTTAATTTACCATTTTTTTTGTAATTAATTTTTTTGAACAAACAGGGCAAATCAATCTAGTTGAATCTAATTAACGTTTCTTTCTTGGCTTCCCATTCTACCTCTCTTCCTTCCTTCCCCTCCCCCGCCTTATCTGTATGTTGTTCTAATTTATTCATGTTTGTTTGCAACCAGTGCATAATGATCTCGACTGTAGCTGGCAGGAGACTGCAGCTACCACAGAGGCTGCAGCTCTGGGGAGAAAGGTACTGGCTGTGTTTATTCTGTTACAATCCCTTTCTTGCTGCAGGGACAGAAAAGGTGACAGTAGAGTCAAGCAGCAACTGAAGATGGAGGGCAAATGTAAAATAACAGAATGGGGGGTTTAAAGCAACCACTGAAAGGGGATTTGATATGTACCCAAACAGGAAAGCTGACTATTACCTAAAAGTTATATATGGAATATCCTTTCCCCTTTATATGTTACTTTTAATAGGAAAGTCCCTGCAGGTGTGAGTTCTGATTTTCAAATGACATCTGAAGATAGCATCCATAGACAAATATTCCACCTGTACTAGCTAGCATTTGTACAGCTACTTTCTTTTTCCATTGTTTACACTTCACTATTACTTTACCTGCTCAGTGTGCTCTGTGGAGAGACCAGCTGGCACGATTTCAATCTAATATAAGCTCTTCTTTTCTCCCCTCAGGATACATCAGTTGTGACCCTATCTAGCTGAGAAAGGCAGTGTTTTCCGGTGGTTTGAGTCCTAGACTGGGAGTCAGGATCTGAGTTTTCTTGTCCCAGTTGTCACTGACTTGCTATGTTCCCTTTTCTGTCTATCTAGGCATTGATACCACAGTGGTATCCCAGGCCCAGACCCTCAAAGGTATTTAGGTGCCTAATGCCACCCGAAAACAGTGGGAGTTAGGTGTCTAAATACCTCTGAAGATCTGGGCCTCAGTGCTTTGGGCAAACCACTAAGAGCTACATTTTCAAAAGTGTCCACTAAGTCTGGGTGCCTCTTAGGTATAGCAACGTAGTTGCCCAAAAACGGAGGCACCCAAAATTAGGGACTCTTGAAAATGTGTGCCTTAACCTCGCTGTGTCTCATATTCTGTGCCTGTAAAATGGGTATAATAGTACTTACTTACCTACTTCACTAGGGTATTGTGAAGATTGATGAATGCTTGTATAGCACTTTGAAAATCTAAATTGCTAAGTAATATTAGCTCAGTCAGAAGTTGATTTTCTGTTACACAGGATCTTCATCTTTCCCATATTTTGCTCTTGCTGGATCATCAGACTCCAAAAACTGAAGTAATCTTGTATTCAGCATATTCATAGTTAAGTACAGTAGGAGGGGCTGATATGTGCCCCATTTAAGGGCCAGAATGGGTGAGGGAGAGAGGGGGCACTTTTGTGAGATAGTAGATTGTTATTTGGAAATGCAAAACTGTCCTACAATCTCAGCTTTGGGTTCCAGATCAGGGTGGGTTAGTTCCCACTTCCTGTTCTTCCAGTGGAAACGGGGCTCCAGTCTGATAGACACTTTGATTTCATTATCTGGCCAATAAAATCAATGGATAGGATGAGTGAAAATTGCAGAGATTACTATGAATCTGCAGAAATATCTGGGGAAATAAAAGAATATGGACAAATCACGGTCCCTTCGCTCAGATGAGTTGCTCTTACTCATGAGTATTAACATGGACATCAATGGGAATGTTCAAGTAAGTAAAAATTACTAGACCAGCAGTGCCAGTCCCAGGAATTTTGCTGTCCTAGGCAAACTGCAGTACATGTGTTCCCCTACCACTGATCCACTGCTTCCCTTTTCTTCACCATAAATAATCTGCTCACCCTCCCTTTCTTGAACTCTTGGTTTGGCTTTTGGCTCATTTGTCTTGTCTTATTTAAGGAAATATATTGCCAGACATGCTCAGACCTTCATTAGGAGCAGGGCAGATTTGCACTCCCCAAAGGGAAGGTCCAAGTGGCACCTTCCCCAGGTCCCCATTGCACATGGGGAAAATGCACACTCTGCAACCTCCTTTACCATGCTATGCTAGCTAGTGTGTAGGGGAAACAGCGTCATGGATTGGCTTCCTTCCCACCACCTTCCATTCCTTTGGGGGTGGCTTGTACCTATGGAAGCAATCCAGATGCTCCTCTGAGTACAACTGCACCTGGTTCTGGTGAATGGGTGCATTAATAGCAAGACTCTGTGTGCCCTCATTTCCCAGCTGCTCAAGGGACATTCACACCCTAGACCTAGACTGTAAAATCTTTGTAGCAGGGAATGTGTCTGTTTATAAAGTGCCTTCTACAAATATGTACAATATGAGTGTTCTGTAATAATATAATTTCAGAAAGTGGGATGGGAAGAGATTATTAAACTTATATGAATTACTCTGGAAACACTAATTTCTTCTGCTTTGCAAACCTAAGGAGTGTCATGTAGAATGTTTCTAGGTTTCTGGTAACTACTGTGACAGACCCAGACCAGTGGGGTACAGGAGTCTGGTAGAGGGCAAATATACTGGTCACTGGATGAGTAGTTTTCTGTTCCCTGAGTGACCAGAGCAGAGGCTGCACTAGAGTAATCAGGAACCTGCTAGAACCAGTTAAGGCAGGCAGGCTAATTAGGACACCTGGAGCCAATTAAGAAGAAGCTGCTAGAATCAATTAAGGCAGGCTAATCAGGGCACCTGGGTTTTAAAAGGAGCTCACTTTAGTTTGTGGTGCGAGTGTGAGGAGCTGGGAGCAAGAGGCGCAAGGAGCTGAGAGCAAGAGGGTGTGCTGCTGGAGGACTGAGGAGCACAAGCGCTATCAGACACCAGGAGGAAGGTCCTGTGGTGAGAATAAGGAAGGTGTTTGGAGGAGGCCATGGGGAAGTAGCCCAGGGAGTTGTAGCTGTCATGCTGCTGTTACAGGAGGCACTATAGACAGCTGCAGTCCACAGGGCCCTGGGCTGGAACCCGGAGTAGAGGGCGGGCCCGGGTTCCCCCCAAACCTCCCAATTGACCTGGACTGTGGGTTCTTCCAGAGGGGAAGGTCTCTGGGCTGTTCCCCAACCCACATGGTGAATCTCTGAGGCAAGAAAATCCGCCAATAAGCGCAGGACCCACCAAGATAGAGGAGGAACTTCGTCACACTACATATATAAGTGTATTTGACAAACTGGGAAGATGATCTGAAATTAGAGTCCGACTCAGTGATGAGAATGTAATTTGTCAGCAAGGTAAACTAATAACAATGAATTTAAGACATAAAATGACTTTATCAATTTTTCTGCACAAATCTTATTTACAAAAGAAAGAAAACTCAGAATATTACAGTAAATATAAAATGATGAAAACGTTTGCCATATGGCATAAAGAAGTAGAAAAAGACAGTAGTTTTGTAGTAAGGGCCAGACTGTGTCATTAGTTTTTAAGAATTCCCCATTCACATGAAATATTGAGAGTCAGAGTTATTTACCCCAAGTCCATTTTTTAAGAAAGGCATTCCTGTTCAGCACATCACGTTAAGCACATGCTTAAAACTATGCACACACTTAAGTATTTTAATGAATTGAGGCTTAAGTTCTTGGTCCTGGTCCTGCTCCCATTGAAGTCAATGAGACGTTTCCCATGGGCTTCAGTGGATGCAAAACAGAACATAAAATAATTTGTTGGAGGTGGCCTTAGTCAGTTTCCAGGCAACATTTGTAGTGTGACATCTTCTGAGGCAAACTACCTTTTGCTTCGGAATTGAAAGAAGGTCCAAGAAAGAAGGGCCCCTAGGACACCTCTGGAAAGGATTCCTTTCAGGACAAGAGAAAGGCTTGAGTCTTTGACAGGATCTGATTTGAACTCTTTAGACCTTTGGTGGAAATTCTAACTACCAGATAAAATGCATAGACTATTTCCCTGCTATCTGTAACAGATCAGTGTTAATCTGTCAGTAAGCTATATTTGATATAGAATAAAATTGAAATAAAATTGTTGTTGGTGTTTCATGTTCTGCGTTGATTCTCAGGCTAGGTCTACACTGCAGCGGGGGTCCGACCTAAGATACGCAACTTCAGCTACGTGAATACCGTAGCTGAAGTTGCGTATTTTAGGTCGGCTTACCTGGCGGTGAGGACGCGGGAAAGTCGACCGCTGCCGCGCTGCCGCCGACTCCGCTGCCGCCTCTTGCCGAGGTGGATTTCCAGAGTCGACGGCAGAGCGATCAGGGATCGATTTTACCGCGTCTTCACTAGACGCGGTAAGTCGATCCCCGATAGACCGATTGCTACCCGCCGGATCGGCGGGTAGTGAAGACAAAGCCTCAGGTTTTTCTCTGTGTTGATTTTCAACCCTACTAATTGTGCATAGGCTTGGAGAGCATTTGTTTTGGTTTGCATGTCTCCATAGTATGGGATAGCAAGATGATATCATCTGCAAAGTCAAGATCCTCTAATGTCTGTGTGAAAGACCATTGCATACCTCTGGGTTGTTCTGTGATCTTTCTCATTACCCACTCCTCTACCAGTAAAAAAGATCAAAACATCCTTTTCTGATGCCAGTTGTAACCTTGAATGGCTTAGTCAGTTCACTGTTATGTATTACTTGGCATGTCATATTTTCATAGAAGCTCTAAACGATGTTGACAAATTTCTGAGGGATTCTATAGTGGTGTAGCAACCTCCATAAAATCTCTGTCCATGCTATCAAAGGCTTTTAGGACGCTTTCTGTGCCTGACATATCAGAGGTCTGATATTTCACGTATCTTGGAAGCATTGTAAGCACAACAAGTGGAGCAGATGAAGACATTAAAGCCAGACTAGTGAAAGCCAGGCATGCCTTTGTAATGCTAAAGCTGATCTCGAGAAATGGAAATCTTGCCTCCCAAACTAAATTTGAATATTTAACACCATTGTAAAATCACTTTTACTATGGGGCACTAAACTTGGAGACTTATTAAGACCTTACTATCTAAACTCCAAGTTTTCATTAACAGCTGCCTTAGACAAATTCTCAATGTCAGATGGCCAGAAAAAAATCACAAATGAAGAACTCTGGAGGAGGACAAAAGAGAAACAGAAAAGATAGGAAATTACAAAATGAAAATGGAGATGGCTGGGACGTACATGAAGGAAAGAACTGAATAACATAAGACAGGTGTTGCACTAGAACCCCCAGAGCAAGAGGCGATGAGGTAGACCAGGGATAACATGGAAAGGCACAGTAGAAACAAAACGGAAAGCTATCAAAATGACCTGGGGAGAAGCGAAGACTACAGCAGAAGACCAGCAAAGATGGAAGGCAGTGGTGAAAGCCCTGTGTTCCACATAGGCCTGGTCTACACTAACCCCCCAATTCGAACTAAGGTACGCAACTTCAGCTACGTGAATAACGTAGCTGAAGTCGACGTACCTTAGTTCGAACTTACCGCGGTCCAGACGCGGCAGGCAGGCTCCCCCGTCGACTCCGTGTACTCCTCGCGCCGAGCAGGATTACCGGAGTCGACGGCGAGTACTTCTGGGTTCGATTTATCGCGTCCAGACAAGACGCGATAAATCGAACCCAGAAGTTCGATTGCCTGCCGCCGAACCAGCGCGGTAAGTATAGACAAGCCCATAGACTACAAAGGCATAAAAGAAGAGAGAATAGAATTAAGAGGAATTATAAGAGAATGTGAGGCAGACAAAGTCGGCCTCAATTTGACATCTCCAGGTAGAACAACTAATCTGCAACTGCTTGGTCATGAGGCTAGAAAAAAAGAACAGAAGGTGGGATTGGGAAAAAACAGAAATCAAAGCTCTTTGTCCAAGGCAGCATATGCAGTCGTGAATGGATATGGGAACAGAGAGAATGCATTCTCTAGGAATATCTGCACTGTAACTCCCCCCAAATGGTACCTAGCTGGATTCCCTTTTAAAGTGTGCAAACCTAAATTGATTATATCAATTTATTATGTTTTTCTCTATTCTGTGTAAATCTTATTTTACTATAAACCAGGGGTTTTAGACTGTTTGGGAATTTCATGTAGGCTGTCCCAGAGAGCTGGAACAACCTTTGACCTCTGAGAAGGGGTAGTGAACGAAGGGTGTCAAAAACTTACTCAGCTTTGATTCTCAGAGTGTTCTTCAGGGTGTGTCGTTTTAAAGGCTATGGTCCAACAAATGCACAGGAAATGTTTAATCACCACAGATGAGAATCAGGTTTAAGGGGCATAAGGTGAAAATATTAAGAGCACATGGTGCTCAATAGTGGCGTTAAGTCACTGGTATGTGCTGGGGATGGTGCTGCTCTGCATTTTGCTTCTCAGCATGCAGGGAAAATGTGCAGACTGCTTCCTTCTCTGGGGCTGGCCAGCTGAACAGAACAGTGAGGGAGGGAAGCGATAGGAGTGGAGCAGGGCCCTCCCTCATCCCCATCCTCCTTGAGGTGATTCTCCCTCTGAGGTGCAGAGAGGGAAGAGTCCGTTTTTCTCCAAAAGCAGAGACTCTGATTGCCCCTGGCCCATGTAGGGGAGAACAAGATGGAGAAGGCTCCCTGCCCCTGTCCCACATGCTCCTGTTCAGAGGCCAGAGATGGTTGCGATCTTGTTTTGAGGACAATACTGCTATAAACATATGCACTGGATATAAACTGCGTTAGATCCTCACTGTGATTTAGCCACTTACCTATCACAGTGCTGAGTGTAACTGGCTTAGATCATGCAATTTCAGACCCATGTCTCTTTATTTTGTCTTGTTTTTAAAGGAGTTTTAAGTGTGCGTGTGAGTATTCCAAAAGTATTAATATAAATAATGTTAAAAGATGGTTCTGGCCTTCTTATTTAGACTTTGTTCTTGGCAGATGTCTTACAAGTTCAGCTAGAGCTGCCCAAGCTTGCCAAAGCTGGCTGCGTGAGTGGTCATTCCTCCTCATTCCTCCTTCTCCTTCTCTCCCCACTTCCAAAAAAGCTTGTCACGCTTCAGATAAACTTCACAAATGTTTCCAAAAATAATTGGAAAGTCTAAGAATGGTCTAGAGGAGAGAGAAGAGCGACTCAGGGGGATATTGGAGTAGGGAAGTGAGGAGAAAGATTTGACCCATTGTGAAAAGATAGGGACACTCAAAAAGGTTGTGGGTAGTATTGAGGAGAAGACTGTAGAGAATCTATTAAACATGGTCACGAGAGTGTAACCCACCCGTCCCCCTCTGTGCCTGATCCCCAAAGAATATGAGTTGTTACAGCCTCCAGCTATGGAGTCTTGGGCTCTTTAGATCAAACAGGAGCCTCTTATGCTTTTAGCTCTGGAGTCGCTGGTTCAGTCAGTCCCTGGTATGTCATCCAAGAAGGGGGTCATCACATGAGACAGTCGGGGAAGATAACATCACCAGTGAAATAGTTACTTGTTGCCGGTGGTTTTTCATGATTGGGGGAAGTAAAAGGACAGCTTTGACACACCGTGAATAGGTTTCTATGGCATTTGGTCTGATGGTACATGGCAAGATGTATGCTGATGCTGTTGACCTATGTACATATCAAACAAACAGAAAAGGGTCATTTAACGTAGCCAAGATTTCATACTGCAGATGGAAGGAAGGAGACAGCTTAGCAGGGGGCACTAGAACATGTTCTTACTCCATATATGAAAGAGCTAGATGAGATAACCTCAATACTTGTGGTCGTGGAGGTCAAATGTGGCTCTTGAGGCTCTACTGTATGGCCCCCGGAGGTTCCATTGTGTGAGAAAACATGTCTTTGATTATTAATTGAAAATGTGTCCTTGAATCATGGCCTGCAGTTTCTAAACTGTGGAGTTTGCTGGGCCACTTTACTGTGCAGAGGAGGTAGGGGAACTCCCTCCTCAACTATCGCCCCTGTAGCCTCAGGGGCAGCTCTTGTGCTGGCCAAGAGCTCTCTGAGAAGAGGTTGTCCCTTCCTTGCTGTGGTGGCTCAGTAGCTCTCCTGCTGGGCAACTGCTGCATGGCAGGGGAGGCAGAGAGTGTTGTTCTGGCTGCTGTATTGCCTACTTCCCTGCCTAGCTGTGGGAGGTGTAGAAGAGTAAGATTGGAGTTTGACAGGCTGTGCCTGACCACCTAGCAAAGGACAGCTCCCCTCCCCTACACAGCCATGCAGGGCAGCCCAGGATAGGGTGAAAAAAGGAGAACCAACAACCAGTTATGGCTCCCTGGTTCTCTTCCCCAGTCCTTCTACAGGGTTACAGCAGCTCCTGGGCTGCTCCTAGCTTGCATCAGATGACAACAATCTGGTTCTCTAGAGCTGTACACCAGCTGAGAATAACCAGAGTGAAGTATGCTCCAAACACTCCCTTCAACCACCAGTGCAGGGAGGGATAGGAAGGAAAGCGTGGCATAGAAACTAGCTATGCTGGCTGTACACCCCCTGGGGATTCCCCTACCTCTGGGGAGTCCCCTGAGGAGACTTGTGGGTGACTGTTTTGCTCCCTTTGCACTGCCTGAACCAAACTGGACAGAGAATGCATCCCTAAGTACTGATTGTGGCCCCTTGACTTGTAGGAAATGGTATACATGATACCCAGACTGGAGAGGTTGGATAGCATTGCTCTATACAGCTCTTTTAGGGAACACTTCTTCACTGTGTGAACCAAATTTGGGGCTCAGTGGAGAGAACAAAAACCCTTCCTTCTTCACAAATTTTCCTTTTGACCTAGAATTCATTATTTCTCTTTTAACACAGCTGTGTTCATTTTCTGAGCTTTAATTTGGGTGCTGCAGATGGAGCATACTCATTCTCCTAGTTCATTTCAGAACATTAGATGCCCAATAATGATTTAAAAGTATTTCTTGTTGAATGACTTCACAAGCAGATTTCAGATATACTTTTGGGTCAGGAGCAGGTTAGAGAAACAATGGGAACATTTTGCCAGGGTAGGTCACAATTCCCTTTCTGTTTTACTACAGCAAAAGTTTTGTTGAATAGTCCTATAAATGAGATTGGACTGGATAACTTCAAAACTTACAGAGAGAGATAATTCATCAGTATCCTAGGTAACAGAAGGACTAGGAACAATTGTACCAAGTACCTGAATTATCGGCACAGCGTTTCATGTCTGTGTGAGCCATGGGTGATGTATTGTTTTTACTCTGCATAGAATATGGACACTGCGCCAGAACCTGTCAAGGTTTAGAGAAGTGGAGGAAACACCTGCTACACCATCAGCATTCTAGCTAACAGTGGCACTGCTAGTGACAGAATCAGTCCCTTCCGGAGATGATTCAGACTTCAAAAACTCTTGGTAGTGATGACACACATGCTGGTAGTTACTGAAAGCAGAACTAATGAGCAGTGCCGCTCATTTAGCGTATGGTTTGACAACAGATGCACATGTTAGTAATTAAGTATTTGGCTGAATTTCATTATTTTATTTTGGGATTTCTAAAATCCACACCCATCACAATCTCTAGGCACATTTACACAGTTTAAAATCTTCCCCGAGTCACTAATGTAACAAAGGTAGAAAAATCAACTTAAAATAGATCTCTTCCAACCCAGGAGAGAGGCTCAACAGGCTGAGAACATGGAAAGGGCTTGCAATTTGTCCTGAAAGTCAGCAAACTCAGGCTCTAATCCTGCAGATTTATGCGAATAGTCCCATTGACTTCAATGGGATTCCTTACATGTGTGAAATTAAAACACATGCATAAATCTATGGGATCAGGGCTTTAGGTGGTAACAGGCCAACAGGGAATATGGGTTACCAAAGTGAGGACACTGCACTGAGAATGCTCTGCCTCCAGCTCCCCCATAGTTCAAAACTGAGGATTTCTAGCAACAGACCATATGCCCTGAACTGCAAGGAAGGTACATAAGAAGAAAGGTGGCCTCAAATGTAGCCAGACCCAAACCATATAGGGCTTTCTAGATTTAAAATAAAAGTATATAAGGCTGTCATGATACTCTCAGTCCAATAAATTGATAGCTACTACTACTGCTATTTAGTTCCATCTGTTTTAATTGTAGACATTTAGATACAGTTTCAAGTTCTGATTTGTATCGTATGTACAATGATGTGGCATGTTGCAAGAAAATGAAGCTTTCCTGGCCCAGGAATACTGTATGGTCAAATGACATTCTCATAAAATTAGATTAGAGGATGTTAATTTTCCTTTGGGAGGTTGATTAGAGCTGGGCAAAACAATTCTGTTGAACCTTGAATTCACTGCAATGTTCTATATATATGCAGCAGAAATGAGACTTCCCTCCAGATGACAGTAATGGTAAGCAGTGGAGGCCCAGGGTTAGTTGGAGTATCATGGTGGAAGTGTGTCTGAGACTAATAAGTGTTTTGAATTTTGAGAATATTTTGTAGAAACTCCAAAACCTTTTTAAAAAATTCCTGCAAATTCAAATAATTTATCAGCCCCAGTTATGTTTGCTCAGTGATTGCTCGAATAGAATAGATTCAAATGTTTTTAAGTTTGGTGCTATTTAGTGCTAGGATCAGACACTGGTGGCACACTATTCTAACTGAGAATCATAGAATCATAGGGTTAGAAGGGACCACAAGGGCTATCTAGTGTAACACCCTGCCAAGATGCAGGATTTGTTATGTCTAAACCATCTAAGACAGATGGCTATCCAGCCTCCTTTTGAAAACCTCATGTGAAGAAGCTTCCACAACTTCCCAAGGCTGTCTGTTCCATTGTCCTACTCTTCTTACAATTAGGAAGTTTTTCCTGAGATTTAATCTAAATCTGCTATGCTGTAGTTTGAACCCATTGCCTCTTGTTCTGCCCTCTGTGGCAAAGAGAACAACTTTTTTCCATCTCTTTAATGGCAGACTTTCAAGTATCAGAAGACCACTATCGTATCCCCCCTTATTTTCCTCCTTTCCAAACTAAGCGTACCCAGTTCCTTCAGCCTTTGCTCAGATGGCTTGCATTCCATCCCTCTGATCATCTTTGTCGCTCGCCTCTGGATCCTTTCCAGTTTCTCTACATCCTTTCTATACATTGGTGACCAAAATTGGACACAGTACTCCAGCTGAGGCCTAACCAGTGAATGATTGAAAGATGTCAATGCTTATTTTCTGTTTCCCTTTATCAGGTGAAATCTACCTGTGTCCACTTAAAGATTTTTAAAGTTTGGATTGATTCAGAGGTTAGCTACGTCCACTATTTGAATCAATTTCAAGGCTGAGAACAGTTAGGAGTTGAAGGGCAAAAGCAGAAGAGACCAAATGACCCCACCCACCAACTTCAACCCCCAGGGGAAATCTCAGATTTCTGGTATTTCCTCTTGTACAAAGCAGATGAAATTCTAACACTATCTGCAGGTGTCAGACTATTGGAAATGCATGTGCAGGTGTTTGAAAGTGAACAGCGTTTAATACTGCCAGCCTGGGTGCATTTATGTGTATCTTCAAACTTTTACCCTTTATTGTCTTATATTTTGTTTTTACTGTACTGGGTTTATGATGGTTTATGATTTTGCATCCTGTCAGTGTATATAAGAAAGAAGTAAAGATATTATCTATGTAAGACCTATGATGCTTACAATTTAAAATGCCAGAATCACCTGTGATGGAGTGGGCTAATTTATCATCGCAACAAAAGCATATGTAGGGGACTTAAAAAAAGAGGATAAGTTCTGACAAAGCGTGCCTTTAATTTCCCATGCAAGTATATTTTGCTTGGGTGGGTGTTGCATTAGTTACATATACAGCTCATGCATTAAGCTGCAGCTAAATGTGAGAAGAAATAATAATAGCTGTTCACATTGAGGTTTCCTCTTTTTTTCAGTTCAGATGGTTTAAGACTTTCGACTAGTTTTTTTTCTGAGAACTGGGGAAGTATTTTGAATGCCTCTGTATGTAAGTAGTGATTGGGTTGTCTCTAAACTGAAGTGAAAATAACACTGACTTTACTAAGGGATTGAGTCAGAGCTCTTGGACTTTCACTGTTATTCTCCTTATTAGCAAATTACAGTGCTTGACCAGCAGGTTAGTAAGATAAATTAAATGAACAGGTGTAACTCTGTTAACATGGCTGGAGTTACACGAGGGGTGAATTTGGCCCAGTGCTATGTTAATTCACAGGAAAGGTGCAGTATCAGTGCAGATTTGGGATAAAATACAGTGTATTCAGGAGGTTTTGTGCTATACACAGTGGTGCACAGTCACCCATATTGAAACTGCAGCACTAGTAGAAACTAGTGAAACTGTACCACTGCTCCATCTGGAGGGCAAGGAGGGGATGAAAGTAGGTGGAGCCATGGCTCTGCACACACTCACCACCGATAGACTGCAGGGGTTGGGAAGAAGGAGGAGTGAGCATGGTGCACACCCCCAATGTACCCTGGAAGCTGTTCAGCCCCTTTGCATTAGAGTGCCCCCTCTGGTGAAGTGCAGCTGTGCATCCCACCAATGCCAGGCTAAATGGAACAATCAAGTCTATAATACTTGTATTTATATATTATCCCTCACCAAGGTACTCCGAAACTGCAAACGCTTTAATCTACCAACAGTTGAAAAAAATAATAAAATAATATAAAATCTCAATAAATCATAAAGTCAAACAATTAAAAAAAGACTTAGGACCTGATTCTGCAAACTTTTCTCCGTGCAAATAAACGCTACTCCCATGAACAGTCCCGTTGATCACAATCAGAGTGTGTTCATTACTAAGGGCTACTCGGCTGAGTAAGGGTTGCAAGATCAGGTCTGTACATATCGCAGAAGCTGACAGTGCCTGAGTTTTCAGATTTAAAAAAAAAAATCATGCAGATGCTTTAAAAGCATATGTTTCTCCTTTAATTTGTAGCTGTTAATACGTTTATAAACTAAGTGCTTCATGAGCAATTATGCTAATGTACTTGACTGTTGAAACCATTGCACTGATTACCCTAACCATTTATTTTAACCAGATTGTACAAATAAGATGTTATCCTAAAAATATGTCCAGCAAAACTCCATAATCATAAATATGTTTTCTTTTTGTTGAAGGGTGCTATTAGTTTTTACTTAATTTGGTCATTTGTTCTTTAATTTTTAACCTTATATTTTGTTTGACAATGGTGTATAGTGTAGAGTCTGAGTAGGATGGAGAACGCATTTCATTGTAGGATGATCAGTTAGGAGGGTATTTCGTCCTGCAGCCAATCAAAAGGACACATGAGGCAACATTCTGATTACACATATAGGGTACATCTATACTTACCTCCGGGTCCGGCGGTAAGCAATCGATCTTCTGGGATCGATCCCAGAAGTGCTCGCCGTCGACGCCGGTACTCCTGCTCCGCGAGAGGATTCGACGGGGGAGCCTGCCTGCCGCGTCTGGACCCGCGGTAAGTTCGAACTAAGGTACTTCGACTTCAGCTACGTTAACGTAGCTGAAGTTGCGTATCTTAGTTCGAAGTGGGGGGGTTAGTGTGGACCAGGCCATAGAGAGCTGAATGTGAAATAGCTCCACTAAAGTAAATATAGTGGACTAGATCCTCCAGTGCATTTGGGAGATAATGTGGCCTACTGGATAGAGGACTGGACTAGCTCTGGATTCTATCCCTGGTTCTGCCATTGGCCTTACCTTTGACAAGTCTCTGTGCTGCGGTTTCCCCATCTGTAAAATGGGATGATCATGATACTTACTTCTCTGTGAGATGTACTAATAAAAAGTTCTGTACAAGAGCTAGGTATTAAAATAATAATAATAATAATATTAATTAATTAATTAATAATAAGGCAGCTTTGTGCCAAAGTGGTCTTAGGCTGCCCTGAGAGGATCCCTGGATGCATAGAGCCTGCTGCTGTAGTGTCTTTGGGCTGCTTTGGAGCTGGTGGGCGGGCAGGACTACAGGTCAGGCTCATTTCTTCCCTCTCTAAGGCATCATGTATCTTATGGGTACAGAGAGAAACCAGTGCCTGTGTTCCCCATACAGGGAATCTGAATGTGACGGTAAATTCACAGTGGTTCCTTCTTATGCTTTCTAGTCTAAGGGCCAGTGGCACTCCTGCATTGGTAGAAGGATCTCGGAGCCCAGGCTTCCAGAATGCCAATGCACTGCAGGTAATGGAGAAATCACCTTCTTTCCTGAAAAAGGAACAATCCCTGAGACCAAATAATTGTGCTACTTGATATTTTTTTCTTTTAAACATTTTTTTGGATGAACATTTTCCCCCAAAATTTCAATTTGGTTTAATTTTTCTGTTTCCTTCAATGAAAATCCAGTAACTGAATCTTTTTGGTTTTTAATTATTGAAAGCTGAAATTTTAAACTGAGAATGGGTTTTGAAAACTGAAAATGGTTATTGAAAACCAAATTTTTTTCCCCCCCCAACAAAAAACCCCAACAGTTTTCCTGGGAAAATTTTGAAAAAAAAAAATGCATTTTTTTAAAAAATCCCCATGAAAACTAATTGTCATTTTTTGACAAGCTCTGCTAAATAATAATGAATGCCTTTTTTCACAGGATCACTTTCCAGAGTGGTGTCACACTTTCATGAGTGGCATTGCAGAGCACACTCCAGAGAATGTCCTGTTCACAACCTTGACTGGAAATGTGATGGCCATATAAACCATGGAGCTTTGTAGTGTGGGTGTGTGCAAGGCCAGACAGTACTAGGACATGCTCAGATCTGGGAGGGGGGTTGAAGTGGACCTTGCCATGGGAAAACAATAATAATGAAAAGAAATGCTTCTAAATCCCAAATCTCTTCTGTTTGTTTGGGTTAGTTCTTTCCTTGTCCATCCAGCTCTGTCAGCAGCAGATATTAGAAATAGTTAAATGAACTGTGGGCTTTGTGTGAAGTAACTGTGAAGGTCAGAGTAAAACACAATATACTTATCTCAACTCATCTGAAAATTACCCTAATCAACAGCATTGTTTATGCCTGATAGATAGCCGGAGTGCCAATTAGGGATGTCATTTCCTTAGGTGCCACCAAAGGTAGCTATACAATATGGAGATGAATATGGGTTCTATTGTGCTGTTAAGCCACAGGCTCTATACTAGGGGTGGTGCAGAGCCGTGCTGCACCAGCAGGAGCTCAGGGAGACATTGTGCCTGAAGCAGGAGGATTGGGGGAGTGTGGCTGCTGTGCTACACTTCACAGGCGCTGGCTTCCAATTTTCCCCAGGAGTGCTCAACCCCCACACAGCCCCAGGCCCCACCCCCACTCCACCCTTTCCCCCAATGTCAGGGCCGGCTACAGGCACCACCTTGCCAAGCAGGTGCTTGGGGCGGCCACTCCGGAGAGGGGTGGCACGTCCAGCTATTCGGCGGCAATTCGGCGGACGGTCCCTCACTCCCGCTCGGAGCGAAGGACCTCCCGCCGAATTGCCGCCGCAGATCGCGATCGCGGCTTTTTTTTTTTCTTTTTGCGCCGCTTGGGGTGGCAAAAACCCTGGAGCTGGCCCTGCCCAAGGTCCCAGCCCTGCCCCACCTCTTCTCACCCCTTCCCCGCTCCTTCCCCTCCTTCCCCTCCCAGCGCCTCCTGCATGCCACGGAACAGCTGATCGGTGAGACCTCTGGTGGGCAGGAGGCACTGGGGGGAAGGGGAAGAGTTTGGCTGACACTGGGTGCTAAGCACCCGCTAATTTTTTTATGTGGGTGCTCCAGCCCTGGAGCACTAATGAAGTCAACGCCTATGCTACACTTTACTAGAACATAGTGCCCATTCTCCCTTACATTCCTCCATCATCACCTCCTGAGGGGACCCTACCATCAGCACTCTTTGTATTGTTGCTAGGTGCTGTTAATGTGCTTGGAGCTGCATGGCACACAAATATAAAGACGCTTCCTGCCACATGAAGTTTACTCTCTGAGAGTCAACCACAGATGCACTGGGAGATCCAGAGAGAGCATACAAGCTTAAAGATTAGTTTGTTTTGCATTAGTTGTTTCCCATATTTCATTGTCTTCACATTTTATTCTATATGGATTCTTATACTGCCCTCATCACCGGAGTATCAGAGCACTTTCCAGCAGTGCATTAAGCAGTGACTAACATCTGTCATATATAGTTTATTCTATCTCATCCTCTCCCCAAAGGAAGAATTGTGTGTGGAGCAGCGTGTGTTGTTTAGGTAGGGTTTTGTTTTGGCTAGTTTGTTTTTGTTTTTAAATGTACATATGTGTGTATGTTGGAGAAGGCAGGTCAAAGCAATGTGTCTTGCACACGGAGCAGAAGGTGGTGAGGTTTGTGAAGGCCCTTAATTTTGGGGGCAGTTCATTCTACCAGTTTGTATGTTGGACTAGAGAAGGCTTTTGACATAGGCTAGTGTTTTTGTGTCATGGAAGAAGTGAGTATTCAGGAAGGATTTAACTGAGGACAGGGTGAAGATTACTCTCTGCATAGGGGGCAGTCTGGAAGAAGGTATGCTGGTAGCAGGGGAATTAAAGTGTAGTGGAGCGAAGGGATGAGAGAAATAAATAAAATATATGGAGATATATGTATCTCATAGAACTGGAAGGGACCCCAAAAGGTCATTGAGTCCAGCCCCCTGCATTCACTAGCAGGACCAAGTACTGATTTTACCCCAATCCCTAAGTAGCCTCCTCAAGGATTGAACTCACAACCTTGGGTTTAGCAGGCCAATGCTCAAACCACTGAGCTATCCCTCCCCATAATAGGAAGGGGTAATGCAGTGCCCTGAAGGATGCTAGCCTAGAGGAGGATTTCTCAACCTTTTTCTTTCTGAGCCCCCCCTCCACGTGCTATAAAAATTCCATGGGCCACCTGTGATTAGTAGATTAAAAGCCCGGGCTGGCATCAGGGGAGCAAGCAGAGCAATTCCCAGGGCCCCATGTCACAGGGGGCCCCGCAAAGCTAAGTTGTTTGGGCTTCGGCTTCAACTGAGGGCAGTGGGGCTTGGGATTCAGCTTTCTGCCCTGGTCCCCAGTGAGTCTAACGCTGGCCCCGCTCTCTGATTTATTTTGGTGGACCCCCTGAAACCTGCTTGCAGCCCCCCCAGATTTAATATTAAGGGTCAAATTTTCAAAAAAAGAACATCCATTTGTACACATGCAGCTCTGTATGAACAAAACTCATCCTGCACTCATGCTCTAGGAGCACCCACATCCGTGTATACAGGTGATAACATTTACATCTACAGAAGCTACCACCTGGGCGCATGGGTGTTAGCACCCCAAAAACGTGTGGGCAGTTGTTGATGTATGTAAAGTGACGTGCAAAAATGAAAGGTAGGAAGATGCAGTCTTACCAGCCCCAAATGTTAAAAAATCATGAGTGACTTCAAAAATTCATGACATTTCATGTTTTCAGGCTTTTCTGTGCAACCATGAGGGCTAGAAATTTACATATTTTGACTGAAAGCTGAGACTGGCTTGAGGAGCTGGGGCTTAAAGAAAACCACCAAGTATCATGAGACTCACGATAATTGGCAACTCGTTGAAACTTTGCCCCAAAATGTCCGTAAAGTGCTGTGGACACATAACACACTGTACAGCGTCTAAGGTCTATTATTATGTTGACCTGGGTTTCAAGCGAAAAGTAAACCAGAATTCTCTCGTTTTTCTCCACATCAAAATTAAACACCCTAGAATGAGTGGGAGGAGGCAGGATTGTTTGTGATGACATTGCTCGTTAAACTCCAGCAAGAAAAGCAGCGTCAACCCAGGGATACCACATTGCAGCACAGCTTCCTTTGTATTCAGGTGTGCAAAATTCTGCACAAAAATGTGTATGCGTGTTCGGTTTTGAGGTAAGAAGTGTCAGGGTCGGGCTAGATACATACAAGGCAAACAGTCACATTATTGCACAAGCCGAAATTGAGATGACAGTTGCATTGTAGGCAGGGCATTGAGAAAGTGGTGGTGACGCTGTCGGATCTTAATATTAATAATATAGCAAACTCAGACTAACTTCACTATTAAAACTAAACAATTCTCCTCCTCCAAGAGCCACAAATTAAGGGAGTGTTGTTACCCTTTTTTCTTTTTATCATTAATGTATGAATTCTTACTTGCCAGAAGGCTCTTTCAAGAATTTGGAAAACTGATTTCATGATTTTTTTTTTTTTTTTTTTAAAGTGGTCCTGATACCAGGCATTCTGGGAAGACTTGCCACTGTTTACTCATATCACTCAAGAGCATAAAGATCCAAGTGAGAAAAATAGGGCCTACTCTTTGTCTTAATGAAGTCACTGGGAGTTTTGCTATTTGTCATCAATGGGAGCAGGATCAAGGCTAAAATATTGACTGAGGGTTCCTTTGGGTTGCTGTGCATTTTGAATTTGAATTTCAGATATCTGCTTATGGATTCCCTTTTCTTTTATCCATCTAAAACTATCTATGAAGGCAGTTTGTGGTCTGACTATTACTCAGTATCACAAGAGGAGCTGGCTCTTTAAGGGTATGTCTACACTACTGCTAGAAGTGAGCCTCCCAGCTCAGGTAGACAGACTTGTGCTAGTGGGGCTCGAGCTAAAAAACAGCAGTGTGGATGTTGCACTTCAAGCTGGAGCTCAGGCTTTGCAGCCTAGGATGTTGGTGAGCTTGAGAACCTGAGATCCGGCCTGAACTGCAGTGTTCACACTGCTATTTTTAGTGTGCTAGCTTGAGCCCTGCCAGCACAAATCTGTGTGCCTAGGCTAGGAGGTTCACTCCTAGTTACAGTGTAGACATACCATCAGAGGCTTGGGGATCAGGTGTAGCCAGGTTCTCCAGGTGAAGGAAATGAGTCCACCTGGGCTCATGTGATGCTGAACCAGGTCTGCTGGAAGATATAAAGGGCAGCTTGAGCTCAGGGAAACACTTAAAGGGTTAAGAGGGTTGTGCAAGCTGTTCCACACAGTGACTCTCCTTTGCTCTCAGGCAGAGTGCCTGGGAAGTACAGCCTTCAGGGAGCAGGAGCCAGCTAGGAAGGCTGAGGGGAGATTGAGTCTGCTAGGGGGAATGCTTGAAGCAGGCACAGGGCTAAGAACCTGTACCACGAGTGGTGAGCCACCTAGGAAGACTGGGTGGAAGATCTGTGTTGTTTTGAATTTTGTGTTGATAAACCAGGTGCCTGAAAAAGGGAGAAATATTGAGAACACCCATCAGTGAAGTCTGATTAATTGGGGAAGAAAGGAAACTAAGGTCTGAATCCAGACCAGGCAAACTCTGTTCCACTCAGCAACCGAGAAATTGCACCCATCTAAAGCAGATGTAAGAGCCTGAAGTGTGGTGGTTTCATTGCATGTTATAGGAGAACTCCCGCAGCAATGCTGATGTTTGCTGATACTAAATATGCTTATCTGTGGGTGCCTGTGGGCTGATGATTGAGTGAGTGCTATTTTTCCTTCATCTTCTGTGAAATATGGGCTGAGAAGGGTCCGAGCTATATGAGAGATTGTCTTAAACTACTGGGTCTTGAGAAGGGGAAGGCAGTCAGACTGCAAGGAGGAGGCAGAAAGGGAGGAAGAAGCACATAAACAGGGGGGAAATAGTGATGAGCAGTGAAACTTACATGGCGATCTAGAGAGAAGAAAAAGAGAATGTTACATGGGGAAAACCCCTTCAGGAAACAGAAAATACAGAAAAGTCCCAGAAAACAACACAAAAGTCACTTTGGAGACACTTCTAAGGTGCCTCAAACATAATAAGGGAATTGGAATCATGCACACAAAGGGGATTTACACACTGTAGTGGTAACTGAAACCTAGCAGAGAAGCCAAAAATCAAGAGGTGAAACAATCTACTAAGTGGCATGGACTACCTAGAGGGGACTGTCACGGAAGGGATAGAGAGTAGTCAGACTTCTAGACCTAAATAAAGGGCAGAAGTATTCTACATACATTTCAGGAGTGATGAGGTAGCTAAAATATCATAGTGCTTAATGTTGTTTCTAGGGGTATTTCTACACAGCAGCTGGGAGGTGTAATTGCTAGCTTGGATAGACATACATGTGCTACCTCTGCTCGAACTAGCATGCTAAAAATAGCCATGGAGCTGTAGCTGCACAGGTGATGGGACAGGCTAGCTGCCTAAATATGTACCTAGGGCCTTGGCTGGGGCTGTACTCAGGTGACTAGCATAAATGGCCGCTCATGCTGCTGCGGCCACACTGTTATTTTTAATGTGCTAGCTCAAGCAGGGCTAGCACTTTTATGTCTACCCAAACTGGGACTCACAATTCCCAGCTGCTGTGTAGACATACCCTAGGCCACAGCCTGTAGTAAGGGGTGGCATGTTGCTGTGCTGCCCTCGGAACAGCTCAGGAAAGGAATTGTGGCTTATGGAGCTCCAAGTCCCTCTCTGCTACCCTCTTGCTCCAAAATGGTAGTAATTTGCTGCTGGCCTATAGTAGCAGCATACTACTACTCCTCATCCCAGCCTGCTGCCCCTCCAAAATTCCTA
This sequence comes from Emys orbicularis, assembly GCF_028017835.1. Classification (NCBI taxonomy): domain Eukaryota; kingdom Metazoa; phylum Chordata; order Testudines; family Emydidae; genus Emys; species Emys orbicularis. The sequence continues at coordinate 34,755,345 of NC_088685.1, forward strand.
TGCCAGCTCAGCTCTCCTGGTTGGTGTATTGGGCCTGAGCCATGGCTCCCTCCATTCCCCATCTCTTTTCATCTGCTCAGGGGTGGGGAGTATCAGTCATGGAGTCTCCATTTACCCCTTCTCCAGATGTATCCAAACCCAAGGCCTTGTCTACACTACGACATTAAGTCCACCTATGTAAGGTCGATGTACAGCTACCATGGTAATTACTGCGATTTTTCATGTCTGCGCTACCCTCCTTCTGCTGGTGGTGCGTGTCCTCACCAGGAGTGCTTGCACTGACTTAAGTGGGGCAGTGTGGGGGGCTGACAGCTGTAGCCCCCTGCCCTGGGGCTGACAGCTCAGGCTGTCAACGCAGGGCAGCAGGTAGTCCATGAAAGGATATAAGTGGGATTCTTACACTCAGCACCCCTTACACCTTTGAATGGATGTGAAGCACAAGGGACCACTGATTCCTGTTTTAAGCTCTTATTTCATTACAGGCTCAGCTGGTAGGGGGAATTCTCCCAGTTGAGGAGATACATAACTTAAAGTGTGTATAAACAAGAATAAAGTAAGAGTGAGATATGTCAATCCTGCTAGCAAACTCTGAAATGTTAAGCAGAAGCAATCGATTGAGCAACAACTCTGCTGACAAGGTGCCAGTGTGCTTCCTTACACTTGGGTCTGATCGTGCATTCCATGAATACCCCAAACCCCAGGTGATGTCAAGGAGCGCTTTGGGTTTGTGAGGAACGTGGATAGGGCTCAAAAAGGAAAAGACTTTAGCACATTGCTTCCTGTACACACGAAGGCCATAGGGATGTGTGTCTGAGAAGATTTCAGGTATCCGTGGTTAATGATCAAATTAAGTTTCCAAAGGAACTGCCTGTTTTGGGAGGGGGGCAGGTTTTGTTAAAAGAAACATTAAGCTTCCTTCATCTTCATGCATGTTAATGAGACTGTGTCAAGCTGAAATTGGAGTAGATTGACTTTGTCAATCAATCAGGATAAAAATATTACTTTTTAAATTAAAATTGACCACAGCTATAGGTAATTTGTTAGATTTTTAAATAATATTAATTTGTAATAACTTATCTTTGCTTGCTTACTATGTATTTCCCTCAGCTTTGTCAGGCAAAATAAACGTAATCAGCTCCACTTTTATTTAGATCCTGCTCCTTTTTCTGGTTTTCATGCATTCTCACAATGTTGATAACACTTTGAACGGATGTTTAATTCAAACACGTTTACTGAAGCACTAAAAAATGAACAAAAATCTATGAATTCTAGGCTTTGTAGTACCTTAATTACAAAATCTACAATTCATCTTAACACTCCAGTTTCTTTTTAACAGTTTCCCCACCCCCACCAAATCCCGGTGGTTTCATGAAGCAGTACAATGAGGGCAAAGACATATGGGGAAGTGGAAAATGTCCACGAATAAACTAAGGTTTTCTTAAACGTATATGTTAACTATTCATTGTGAATACGGATCTTGCTATCCAATTTCTCATAAGACACACATTAACCCAGAGGTAAACATGAAGCAATTAATAAATGTATGTGAAATACCAGCTTAAAATAGTAGGTATGAAATAGAAATAAGAATACTTTGCATTTATATAATACCTTTTATATGATGAATATAAGCAGCTTTAGTAGTCAATTAAACTGACAGCATTTATGTCACAGGTGGGTAAACTGAGGCATGACGGGATTTAGTGAGATAGCCAGGGTCACACAGCAAGTCAGAGGAAAAGGTTGTAATAAAAACCAAGAAACATGACTCCCATTCTAATGGTCCTAATTTTAGACCACACTTCAGTGCAGAAAGAAATTTAACAAGTATTTAAATAAATGTGAAAGACAGATGAAGAATGAAAGGAAAAGTGCATAAGAGGTTGAAATAAATAGATGCCAAGTATGCCGGGGATGGATAAAGTTGATAATCTGACGCCTTTTCACACCTTTGTTCACTTTTTAATTGAATTAGTAACATTTGCTGTCAGTGCATTTGGAACAAGAGAGAACTGAAAGGAACCATCGGGCCTGTGAGAGTGATTTGAGAAGAGGTAAATGTTGCTAAAAGCTTTGTCTCTTTGCCTCCATGTTCAGAAAGAGAGATGGGGAACAGATGGCAGAAACAGACAGAAATTTCCCAGGGGAGAAAAGAGAATTACTACAGAAGATCAGGATCAGACCTTAACAGGTGATCACAAAATCGAAATGTTTGAAAACTTAATTTCCAAAGGCTGATACAATCTACAACCAGGGAAGAAGTGTTCCAGGATTCTGAACTAAATGACACAAAAAATAAGAGAAGGAGGTGCAGGAGAATTGGGGAGAAGCTAATGTTAATGGTGATCTAGGCAAGAATCAAATGACATGAGGAATATTATAAACTGTATGGTTCTGTCCTAATCACAGTTGAAGTCTAGTGTATTCCAGAAATGTCTGACCAACAAGAAGGACTGCATTTTTTTAAAAATCACCTTAATATAGCAACTTCTAAGTATGCTCTTTCCTCATCTAGCTAAGCAGTATGAAAAGATACATCGCTACAGGAAAGATACTGGAAAAACTGACACAGAATGGAGAAGAGACAGCTTAAACCTTGTGATCTAATTATTCATAGTCAGCATGGATTCCACAAGGAAAAAGATTATACCTAGCAAATAGAATTCATTAGGTTTTCTAATTTTTGAAGGAAGTAACAAAAACTTTGATGGGCTGAAGGTATGGCTATTATTTAATTGAACCTTATGGAAGAGATGGCTGTTATGACATACAATGAATTAATGTGCAAAGTTGATACAGTGCTGACAACCAAAAAATACCAGGGTCTTCTAAGGTGGGAGTGAAATCCTTTACAAGTCTAGCAGTATCTCCCATTGAACTGATCTAGAGACGCAAGAGAATTCCCAGATACTAAGAGGTCTCGCTTCTATCCCCAACTTTGCTATTTTTTAGCAGATAGCATTGTAAGTATAATGAAGAGTTGGCTATTATGACATACAAGGTATAAAGACACCATGTACAAAACCCACAGTCCAATACCCTAAATTATACGTTAAGCCAAATTTGTAAAAATTTAGGGAGACTTGCTCAGTAAAAATGAAAATAAATGTTGGAGGAGGAAATATGCTAGGGACCACTCCTGATCCAAATGATTGGATGGGCTTATATGGGATCATTCTTTTTTTAAGTATCTTTCTTTATGTATTAAGTCTATGTCCATCCCCCAAAAGATGAACTACTGGCACAGAAGGTCACTTGTCCTGCAAGTTTCCCTTATACAGATCACAATAAATGTTTTGTTCAAGAAAAAGAATAGATTGAAAACAAGTCATGTGTGGCTGATGTTGCTGGAAAGCACGTTTGTGCCCAGTACCTTGATACATTATTTTATGCTATGCCACCTTTGTAAAAATATTACTACTGTAATGTTGCCAAAGTTTCTATATGCATGAATTATCTGTAGGTGTCAATAATGTAGGTTAAATCTGCCTTGTGACAGCTTTAACTGGTGCATCTTTAACTTTCTGAAAAACTATCCATTGTATTTTATACATCAGTCGACTGTTTTTCTTGTGCTGGGCTGACACTTTTAATTTGGTCTGCCTGCATCTCTTTAGGAACCTCTTCTACAAGGTGTCTGTATACCTCACTGCATTGGGAAAGCCTATTCTATCGTTGTTTACTGAGTGCTAGGCAGTGTGCAGAACATAGATGTCATCCCTGGCCAGTGGGACTTGCGCTCAGGATTAGAGTGTGACTTAGGCAGAACTCAGACTGTAAGTTGCACCAGCCATGGAGTATCTCTCCTGGAGGCTTTGTTACATACACTTATGAGCCACAGTTCCTTCCCTGCTTCCAGCTGGCTCCCAGGGATTAGTGGTTTACTGTTGGTTTATACTGGCAGTAAATTACTATCCTCTTTGTACTGGCTCTTTCACACTCTCTATCCACTCCCTGCCCAGCTACTACCGCAATGGTTCTCAAACTTTTGTACTGGTGACCCCTTTCACAGAGCAAGCCTCTGAGTGCAAACCCTTCCCCCCTTATAAATTAAAAACACTTTTTAATATATTTAACACCATTATAAATGCTGGAGGCAAAGCAAGGTTTGGGGTGGAGGCTGACACCTCGCGACCCCCCGTGTAATAACCTTGCGTCCCCCTGAGGGGTCCCGACTCCCAGTTTGAGAACCCCTGTGTTACAGGAAGAGAGTAAGAAGTGAATAGTCTTGATTGCCACTGAGTCCAGACCCAAGGGGTGCATAGCGTAAGTAGGGATGTAAGGCGCTTCTTACTCCCCTATGTGGGCATGTAATCAGTCACAATCCAGCCACAGGAAGATGAACCTGGACAACTTCATTCTCCCCACACTATGGGCCCAGCTGAGAAGTGATGTGTGTAAAGTGGTGCAAGTAAAACCCTTTTCTACTTGCACCCACTTTGCTAATGTGTAGGAGGGACTAAGTTCGTGTATCTTGCACAAAGTAGCTGGAATAAGAGATCCATTAAAGTCACTCCTACCTTATTGAATCAGAATAGTAGTTTTTCACACCCACTTTGCACAGGTCTAAATGACTACACAAGACAGTGGTGAATCAGGCCCCAAAATCTCTTGGTGACACGGTAAGCTGTAGATACTTGATTGTCATTGGTGGGGAAAAGTTCCATTGTTCAGGTTTGCTCCTTACAATGGACACTTCTAGTTTTAGTACAATATGAAGCCAAATTCATCAGAGGGCTAACATCAGGGATCAATCTGTTCCTGTGCTTTTGATCTTTCGGTTGCCTAAGAAACTTTATTCAAATTATCTGAATAATCAAATATGAGATGGACTGTGGATTACTTCTCTTGTTAAGTGCAGAGTGTTTTGCATAATTATCTATTGTAAATCAGCTGTATAAAATAACCTGGCAAACTAATCTGTTATCCCCCGGCAAGACTTAATGACGACTTAAAATTATAATGATATTCATCAATCAGTTGTTCAGTTGGTTGAAGAGCAAGATTCAGCTTGACTTAGCACTCTCTGACCCTAAAGATTATATTTGTGTGTACTGTTTCTCCTGGGTTGATTTGGTGTCTGGATATACAGAACTAATGTGCATTGGGAGAGGAAGAGTCAGAGCCTGAGCCTGGACCATTTACTCACACAAGTCATTTCAGAAGCTGACTGAGGTCAGCACCACTGAAATCTCATCAAGAGTCGACTGAAGTCAAAGTCCATTGCAGTCAGGGGACTACTTGCTTTGATAAAGGTAGGCTGCTGGTGTGCTGAGACCACTGCCTATCATGCTGGCCAATACTGTCTCATCATTTCCTTGTGCTCTCTGACTGCATCCATCAGTTTTCTTGTGTCTTATACTTGGAATGTAAGCTTTCTGAAGCAGGGACTGACTTTTGTTTTATGTATGTCCAATGCCTAGCACAATGGGGTGCTGGTCCAGAGCTAGGGATCCTAAGCACCACGGTAATACAAATAATAAATAATAATAGTTGCCTGAGGAGAAGTTTGCCAAACCAGGTCTTACGTTTGCTTCAATCCTACCTTTGTAGGGAGATGGATTTGATGAGCTAATAGACCTTTTCCCTTTCTTTGTGCTTATATTCCTTTGATTCTATACACATTGTACGCTAAACATTCATGTCAAATATGTACCTTAATTGCGTGCTGCAAACCTCTACTGTGGATAAAGTACCAGTTGGGGATAATAAATAGGAACTAAATTTACATTCTTCTCTTTTTTTTTTGTTGGAAGCAATTTACATGTTATGCTGTTGGATCCTAAAACGAAAGGAAATGTGCTTGACGCTAAAATTGGCTTCATGGCTCTAGTTTCCTCAGCTCCGCACCACCTGCCTCTAATCAAACTGTCCAATTACAGGAAACAATTGTTTTCTTGCTTTCTGGGAAGTGAAGAAATTCATCCACTAAAGGACTGTTTTCCAAATGTTGCTATTAACAAAACCACTTTCACAATTTGTTTGAAAAATGTGCTAATGTTTACGCATAGGATACTGTCAGAGTTCAGTATTATGGCCATTGGGAATCTATATAAGGTCACTGTGACATGAAAATAAGAATATTTCAGATTAAATGATCGTAGACATTTAAGCCTCATATACATTGGAAGTAACTTCACTAAAGTCAATGGAGTTATTTTGGTATAAAAGTGAGATCAGAATCAGGCCCTGATCTACAAAAGCTGTGTATATGACCAGTATTGGTAATACACAAAAGGGAAAGTTGTCTCTTTAGAGATGCTGCCTCTGTGTGAGACAATAATCAGAAGCTGGTTTTGAGCAGCAAATTTCACTTGCTGAAAGTATAATAAGAAATAAGGTAGATTTGATCCATCTCCGGTTAATTAAACTTTCTGCACAAAACCTCATATCTGGCCAAATTCTCCCCTTAACCACATCACTGCAGTCCTACTGAAGTCATGGGTGCAAGTGAACACATAATTTTAAATGAAGAAGTATAAAAATGCACACTTTCAGATAATTGTCCTTTTTAGTTAAAGGGTGGACAGTAAAATATTAACAGGATCTTGTTATATAAATTAATGGTATCGCTGCACTTTGAAAAAGAGTTTTGATCATCTCACAACACTTGTATGAAATAAAATTCAATAGAGAAGGTCAATGAAGATGGCTAAAGGTAAGGGTTTGACTGCATAAGGGGAGAGGAAAACATGGAATAATTTAGTTGTGACAGAAACATGATACAGTTATATAAAATTAATGATGTAGTAAAACATATAAGGAACTGCTATTCATTGTTTCATACTATAAGAAGATGGGAGGTATTCTGTGAAATTGACAGTTGATAAATGAGATACATGAAAATATTTCTTATGCATCAAATAGTAAGTCATCAGCCTGTGGACTTAATTTCCATAGGAAATATATGTTAAATTATAGGACAATTGGCACATTGCTACAATACGTTTAAGAAGGATGATCTATTATAAATCACATTTAGTTTCCCAGCATGTGTATATAATACATGCAGCTATGCTAATTGGATCAATAGACTGTGATTGCCTTTGCTGTTTGAATCAATAAGGATGTATTGGTTTTATACAGTAGAAAAAGGGTTGGAAATTATATATAGCATACTGCATGAGGATTTATCATTGTGCTCATAACTATATTTGTTTATCTTTTCCTCCTCCACATTTCCCTATTTTTCTGTCTTTGAAATAAAGATCCAGAAGGGAACAATACTGGAGAGTTTTATGTTGGTTGATGTGTACTATTTAGCAACTTTGGTTTATATGCTGAGGGGTGGGGGTGGGTCATATATCAGTTTATCCCTGGTATTTCCAAGATTATTTTAGTCACACTTGAGTGGTTAGTCTTGCTGATTTTTGTATGGACAGCATATTTGTGTGCATGATAAGGATAAAAATTCAGCAAACAATATAACAAAACAAAAATGCTGTGAATGCTCTATTGCTGTGAAAAGAGAATCAAGGAGAAATTAACCTAACACAAACCAAATGTCCCTTGCAATGTAATAAACACAACAGAAAATCTGAAAGACTTAATAAAAATGAAGCTGGGGCATTTACCAATCATCATTACTTTGATGCTGGTTGTTACTTTAATCTTATAATGTAATTAATTACTTTTATTAATTTTATAAGGGGCCCATCACCATGGTAACTTGGCTTTCCCCACACAGCTCCATGACTCTAGAAGACAAGGGCACAGAAAAAGTTAAGCAATAGGCTGAATGCCAGCGATTCCAGTGCCCAGGAATAATGAAAAGCATAGATAAAGAGAAGCCTCTCAATACAGATTCTAAATGAGACCAGGTTTGGGCTCAAATATATTTCCAGAAGGGTGCGGGGGGAAGAGAGGGTGTGGGGTGTGTGTGTGTGTGTGTGTGTGTGTGTGTGTGCGCGCATGCTTCGGTTCTGAAACTGGCTATTGAGTGGAAGAGTGTTCTGAGTTGAGTGGGTGGTTCTGAACTGTGGAGAGATTCATTAGAAGTTCTCAGCCTGGATGGATAGGGGTATGTTTGTGAGGTGTCCTAGGTGGAGGTTGGATTGAGGAAGGAGAAGGGGTGTGGAGAGGTGTAAAGCTGGGAGAGAATCTAGGCTAGCAAGTTTGAATGCTGGGGAATAGACTCAACTGCTGAGTGAGAGTATGGGTGAATTGGCAGAGGGGGAGTGGGTGCGGGGGAGATGGTGAAGGGGATGGTAGGGTCAGAGCTAGATTGGAGCAGGAGAAATTAGGAAGTGGAGAGACAAGTAAACGGGTCACAGAAGGATAAACATGATTATCCCTCATCCTGTCCTCTACTGTAAATTATCCAGTTTCTCACTCTGAAAGGGAGAGGGACTACCCTTTTTGTTCCTGCTGCCCACCAACCTCCCAGACATCCCACCCAAACACTTTGCTGTGACAACCCCCCTACTGTTTCCGTTTTTCACTTTGAAAATATGATCATCCTATATTAGGGGTGTGTGTATACACATGTCTGGGGGATTGGAGTGGGGGAGGAAGCTTATTACCTGCTAGCCCGACTACTTAGTTTGGGTCCCAGCTGCCTCTGTGCCAGCCTACAGCAATAAACCTGTGTGTCTGAGTGCATGATGGTGTGTGGGAGGTGTGGGGCTGGGTAAGGTAAACAACTGGTACATTATGAAAAGAGGAAATCAGACTGAGGCGTCCATGGGGCAGTTATAAATAATGAATAGTGTTTTTTTTAATTATGAAGAATAGCTTGATCTTTTATGTACAGTAATTAGAATGAATTGGCCATTGCTTCTGCTACAGTATGTAGCTTGGATACCGCAATGCCATTAAGTGATGTTTATCACCCACAATAGTTAAATTTCCCACTGGATTGGAAGTATTTCTCCATATTGGGGGTTGCACAAATCCCTCACTGAAGGAAAATACTGCAGTGTACTAAGTTTCAGTGTCACCCATGCCATTGTCACTTTGTCACCCATTGTCATTTTAATATCGCCCAGGCTAGTCACTTAGTCACAGATTTTAAAAGATAGTTAGGCATCACTGTGCTCAGCAATGCCTATATACCTTTAAAAATCTGGGCTGTGGGTCCCTAGCTTCCCTCCTGCATGGAACTAAATACTCCAAATCCTGCTTATGTGTGAGGCAGGGCTGCATTCTCTCCTCTGCTGGGCCAAGGTATGGTATAGACTAGAGGCAAGGCAACATCAGAAAAAGTAATAGAGGTTAATGAAAACCTGACCCCAAGCCTGAGGATTCCCTTGTCTCTAAAGGGAGCCCCACTTCCAGCAGTTACAGCATAGCTAGTGAGCAGCAGTTCAGCCATTGTCAGATCAGTTCAGCCACAGGTTTTGTGGCTGTTACTGTAACGGCTCTGATGGGCAGCATGAATGAATCTGGTTTTAATTTGTGTCTGAGGAGGAACATGCTCAGTAGAGTATTCCCTGGCTGCTCCTCCCACTCTGGGCTTATCTCTGGGCATTGCATTGTTTGCATAGGAGGTAGAGGCACCTACGTGGAGGCAAAACCATCTTGCTGCGTGACATTCCCTTCTGGGTGCCCAGATTTTTAAACGCATATAGGCATTGCTGAGCACCTTTTTCTTGTGGCATATGTCCCATCTGTGCCACCAAGCAGGAAAGTGCCTAGAGGTGGGGCTTATTATAGTGGTTCATACATAAATAAAAAACCTGAGACTAAAAATCCACTTGAAATTTTTCCCTTGGGAAGAGGAAGGAGAGAGCCACCTCAGACATGCCTGTCACATTGCACAGGAGACCCGAGGTCCACCTAGTCCAGTATCCTGTCATCAGCAGTGGCCATCACCAGATTGTGCAGAGGGAGATGCAAAAAAACTGAAAAGTAGGCAGATGCACTACTGGGAAGTGCTCAGAAATCATGGTGATAGACATCAAACACAGATTTACAATCGGATTACCTGGACTGTCAACTGTGATGAGCATCAGAAACATAGACTACATCTACGTTGGCATGCATACTTGGGTACTTACCCATGTATATGCTTATGCATGCTTATGCTGACTGTCCACATGTCCTGAGCTGGACATACAAGCTGTATATACACACATACTTTTTTCCATACTGCTGCTTTTTGGTACGTGTGGTTAGGCGTTAGCATTTCAGGGGGTGGTGTCCCAAGGTTCTGTGCATCACAGGAGATATGCTAGGAACTGCCTTACCGTGTGTTGTTGATACTGTCTGCTGCCTTCACACATTGTCAACATCAGTTCCCACTCACCCACCTCTTCTGTCCCAACTTGGTGGAAGACATGGAACAAGTGACCAACAATGTTTCTGATCCTGCTCCTTCTTGCAGGACAAGTGTGTGTGTGTGTGTGTGTGTGTGTGTGTGTGTGTGTGTGTGTGTGTGTGTGTGTTTGTTTTGCAGTATGCAACTGGCGAGAATGGACTCAGACCTTTCTCACATGCCAAAGACGGGTGACCTGGACTGACTGATCCACTGTTGCCCCATGACACAAGGATGTAGGAGACTGTTGGCGTTGTGAATTTATATGCACAGGAGTGGACCACCACTGCTGGACCAGGAGAACCAGCACAGTGTGGTGGGATCACATTGTCCTGGACACTTGGGAAGACAACCAGTGGCTGAAGAACTTCAGAATGAGAAAACGGAGGTTCCTAGAGCTCTGAGAGGAGCTGGCTCCAGCCCTACAGTGACGGAACATTAGATTCTGTAGACCTGCACAGAAGCAGTGGCAATTGCCCTCTGGAAACTGGCAACACTGGACAACTACTGGTGAGTTGCAAACCACTGCTGGGCTCATGATAGTGCAGGTTTGTGAGGCTATCAACACTCTCATCTACCCAAGGGTGGTCACCATCACCAAAGTTTTAGAAATTATAGCTGGGTTCCAGAGTGTGGTGTTTTTGAACCATGTGGGGGCCACGGCTGGCACTCTCACCCCCATACTTTGCCCACTGAAAGGAGCAAGTGAGTACCTTAATCAAAAAGGTTACTATTCACTCTTACTTCAAGGCTTAGATGATCACAAAGGCAGGTTCATGAACACTAGTACTGTACAAACAGGAAAGGTTTTGATGCCAGATGAGATCATGACTGTACTTGAAAGGGGAAAAAGGAACTTTATTCCCCAGAAATGACATGGTTCTGTATGGGTGTCTCCACCCACATGGTTATTCTGGGGGATCCTGCATACATGCTCCTATCATGGCTAATGAAACCTACCCCAACATCAACAACCTGGCAAAATGAGAATTCAACTTCAAACTAAGCAGCTGCAGGATGGAAGTGGAGTGTGCCTTTGGATGACTGAAGGTTCACTGGCAATTCGTACAGACCCCATTGGATGCCAATGTGGCCAACACCATCTGCTTTATTTTGGCATGCTGTGTACTTCATAATAATTGTGAGACTAAAGGAGAGTGCTTTAGGACAGAGAGGGCACAGGTCAGGACTGGCTTGCGAAGCCTTTACAGACAGCCTGATCCAGTGATCATACAAACCGATGCTGGATCACAGTGGCCCAGAGAAATCCAGGATGCAATTTGTGCGTATGTCTTGGAACAATGGGCAAACGGGGTGACCTCAGTCTTGTCCCAAACAAAGTGCCACACCCCATGTAGCTGCTGTAAAAAAACAAGAGGAAACCCTCCCACTCACTTGGGTTTCAAAAGCACAGTGTAGTTCCGAACCCACCCACGGTCATTAGCTGGTCATTTAGGTTATGGCTTCTGGGGCAGGATGCCTCAGAAGGTATAACACCTGTCAGTTTGTGATTCTTCTGCAAGGGTGTCTGCCCAGTTAAACTGCAGTTATTGTTCTTTTGTTTTCTGTTATTGTTCACAATTGTTAGCCAGACCACAGTTTAGGGGGGATTACTCAATGCCTGTAGGACTTTGCAAACAGTTGATGAAGGGGTTTGTTATATTTGGATCCCTCAGAGAAAGCGATATACACAGAGGAAGCTGATTGAAACCCAGCTGTCTGTAGGGGAGACTATTGTTCTGGCAGCAAAACTGGAACTAAAACTAGAGAGGCTTTTCACTGGGGAGGGGAGAGTACAGAATTCCCAAAAATTTAAAGGGATAGGACATCACATACTTGCTAAATATATATACATTATTGTTTATATAGCTAATGTATAACACTATATAACCTGATTAAAAATTGCGGGTGAACTACAGACTCTTAAATTGCAAGGGATTATTCTACCCTGGAATAGCAACTCACTAACTAAACTATTTATAAAATTAGGCACACCACTGGTTTTTGCACTCTTTTGGGATGAGCTGATAATGGTGTGGCAGTGTCCTGAACAATAAGAACAGTTGGTGGTAAGGAATTAGCTGGATCTGGAACCAAAGTTTCTTCCATTTACTCGTTGAAATTAGGAGTTGTAACAGAAGGAGGTTTGATCGGAGGTACAGAAAGCCCTACTGGAACATCCCCAGACTTCTCGAGGCTGCAAATGGTCCATATATCATTTCCATAAAGTACCATTGGATAGTTTTAACATGAACATAACAGGTTCAGTGCATTATACAAGTTCTCATTTCACTCTACAACTGTAGTTGTGAGTCCACACTAAATCTCCTACTTGAAAAGAATGATGATTAGTCTCATGTCCTTGATCAATTTGCATAGCTTGGGATTTGGCTACACATGAGGCAACATCAGGATGTAGCAGGTCTGAACAGGTATGCAAAGATTGCTTCAAAAAGAGAGTTGCGGGTGACTCTTGGGTAATAGTGGATGTGTTCCTCATGTCTGCAAGAAATTGTCCAATTTCTGCTGAAGACTCAAAATAGACTTGTTAGCTTTTAAGGCATGCCTTATCTGGACAAAGCATTCCACTTGTTGATTTATAGCAGGATAGTATGGAACAGAACATATTTGCTGAATTCTGTTTGAAACTAGGAGCCTCTGAAATTCTTGAATTGAGGTCCATTGTCACTCACCAACTGCAAGGGTAAACCAAATTGGCAAAACAAGGTACAAAGGCGTCAAATGGTCTTAGCAGCTGTAATAGAAGTCATTCTGAAAACTTCTGGCCATTTTGAATAGGCATTGACTACAACCAAAAACATATAACCTTTTAATTTTCTGGTAAAGTCCATGTAAACACATGTCCAAGGAGTCTGAGGCCACAACCAAAGGTGTAGATGAGCTGGGCCAGGATCATTTGCTGAATTTGCTGACGTAGTACAGCACTGCACCTTCTTCTCAATGTCTTTGTTGATCCCTGGCCATCAGAGATTACTCTGGGCTACAGCCTTCACTCCCACAGTGCCAAAATTTCCTTCGTGGAGAGTTTCGAAAACCGGAGATTGAAGTGATGGGTAACCTGCCCATCAAACTGAGAGAGAACGCTTCATCCAAAGTTTCTTTGGGTTGACAGGAGGTTGGGCATGGCAGGCATGACAGCCCATCGGCACTGCCATGCTGAGTCCCTTTACAGAATTGAATAGCATAGGAATGAGTTGAAAGTAGCAATGCCCATCTTTGCCTATGAGCAGCAGCTAATGACGGAATTCCATGGTTTGGTCCAAAAATTGAAATTCAAGGGTGGTAATCCATCAACAAGGTAAAGTGTTTACCCTACAGCTATGTATGGAACATCTACATTCTGAAGATAGAGGTGAGAGGCTCTCAGCATTATTAGTACTTCTCAGGGGTGGTGAGTGTTTGTGAAGCAAAGGCAATTGGTTTCTCCATGCCATCAGGAAAAATGTCAGAAGGAACAGCACCCACTCTTTATAGTGAAGCATTACAAGATAATTGCAATGGCAGCAAGACATCAACATGCATAAGAACTTTGGCTGATGTCAACAGTTTCTTTGCTTTCTTAAATGCGCACTCATACTCTTTAGTCCATTGCCACTTTTTTCTTTGCTTATAACAGTTCATGCAAAGGTGCCAATACTGTCACCAGAATTGGCAGAAATTTACCATAGTAGTTAAGTAGTCCTAAGGATGAACATAATCTGACACGTTCTCTGGTGGTGGCACTTGAAGAACTGCTTTCTCTTTCTCTGGTGACTTCCTTACGCCTATGGCATCAATTTCATCTCCAAGATAGTCAACTGAAGGTTTGAAAAGCTCACATTTGTCTCATAAGAATGGCCATGCTTAGACCAATGGTCCATCTAGCACAATATCACATTTTCTGACAGCGGCAAGTGCCAGATGCTTCAAAGGGAGTGAACAGAACAGAGCAATTTTGAGTGATCCATCCAATCCTGGCTTCTAGCAATTGAAGGTTTAGAGACAGAGCATGGGGTTACATCTCTGATCATCTTGGCTAATAGCTCCATCAATGGCTATCTTCCAGGAACTTATCTAATTAATTTTTTTGAACCCAGTTATACTTTTGGTCTTCACAGCATCATCTGGCAATGAGTTCCATAGATTGACTGTGTGAAGTAGTATTTTCTTTTGTTTCTTTTTAAACCTGCTGCCTATTAATTTAATTGGGTGACCCCTAATTTTTTATGTTATGTGAAGGGGTAGATAACACTTCCCTATTCACTTTCTCCACACCATTCATGATTTTAAAGACCTCAATCATATCCCCCCAAGATCATCTCTTTTCTAAAATGAACAGTCCCAGTCTTTTTAATCTCTTCTGTTAAATCCCCCTAATCATTTTTGTTGTTCTTTCTGCACCTTTTCCAATCCTAATATATCTTATTTGAGATGAGGTGACCAGAACTGCATGCAATAGTCAATGTGTGGGCATACCATGGATTTACATGTTGGCATTATATTTTCTGTCTTATTACCGATCCCTTTCCTGATGGTTCATGACATTCTGATTGCTGTTTTGACTCCTGCTGAACATTGAGTGGCTGTTTTCAGGGCACTATCAGTGATCACTCCAAGATTTTTTTTTCTTGAGTGGTATCGGCTAATTTAGATCTTCTCATTTTGTATGTACTGTTGGGATTATTTTTCCAATGTGCATTACTTTGCGTTTATCAACACTGAATTTTATCTGCCATTTTGTCACCCAGTTTTCTGAGGTCCTCTTGTAACTTTTCACAGTCAGCTTTGGGCTTAACTACCTTGAATAATTTTGTATTGTTAGCAAATTTTGCCACCTCACTGATCACCCCCTTTTCCCAGATCATTTATAAATATGTTGAACAGCACAGATTCCAGTACAGATCCTTGGGGGACTCCACTATTTACCTTTCTCCATTGTGAAAACTGACTATTTATTCCTACCCTTTGTTTCCTATGTTTTAACCAGATACCGATGCACGAGAGGACCTTTGCTCTTTTCCTATGACTGCTGCAGAGTGTTTGGTGAGGGGCCTTGTCAAAGGCTTTCTGAAAGTCCAAGTACATGGTATCCAATGGATTATCCATATTCACATGCTTGTTGATTCCCTCAAAGAATTCTAGTAGATTGGTGAGGTTTAATTTCCTTTTACAAAAGCTATGTTGACTCTTCCCCAATATATCATGTTTATGTATGTATAAGATAAATTTGTTCTTTACTATAGTTTACACCAATTTTCCTGGTACTGAAGCTAGGCTTACTGGCCTGTAATTGCCAGGATCACCTCTGGGACCTTTTAAAAAAATAGGCATTACATTCCCTCCAGTCATCTGGTACAGGAGCCGATTTAAGCAACAGGTTACATTCCATAGTTAGTTGTTTTGCAATTTCATATTTGAGTTCCTTTAGAACTCTTGGGTGAATACCATCTGGCTCTGGAGACTTATTACTGTTTAATTTATCAATTTGTCCCCAAACCCCCTCTACGAATATCTCAATCTTGAACAGTTCCTCGGATTTGTCACCTAAAAATAATGATTCTGTAATGAAGACCAATGCAAATAATTCATTTAGCTTCTCTACAATAGCCTGGTCTTCCTTGAGTGCTCCTTTAGCACCTTGATTGTCCAGTGGCCCCACTGATTGTTTGACAGACTTCCTGCTTGTGATGTACTTGAAAAAAAAAATTTTTTTTGCTGTTATTTTTTTGTGTCCTTAGGTACTTGCTATTCAAATTCTTTCTTGGCCTGCCTTATTATACTTTTGCACTTGACTTGCTCGAGTTTATGCTCCTTTCTATTTTCATCACTAGGATTTGACTTCCAATTTTTTTAAAGGATGCCTTTTTACTTCTAACTGTCTCTTTTACTCTGCTGTTTAGCCATCATGGTGGTGGGTTTTTTTGGGGGGGGGGTCCTCTTACTGTTTTCATTTATTTCTAGCCTCTATTGTGGTGTTTTTAAATTTTCTCCATACAGTTTGCAGGCATTTCACCTTGACTGTTCCTTTTAATATCCATTTAACTAGCTTCCTCATTCTTGTGTAATCCCCCTTTTTGAAGTTAAATGCGACAGTGGTGGCTTTCTTTGGCAGTTTCCCCCCTACAAGGATGTTAAATTTAATTACATTATGGTTGCTACTACTGAGTGGTTGAGCTATATTCACCTCTTGGACCAGATCCTGTGTTCTATTAAGGACTAAATCAGGAATTGCCTCTCCCTGTGTGAGTTCCAAGTCTAGCTACTCCAAGAAGCAGTCATTTAATGTGTCTAGAAATTTTGTCTCTGAATCTCTTCCTGAGATGACATATATCCAGTCAGTATAAGGATAATTGAAATTATTATTGCATATTCTGCCTTTGTAGTCTCTCTAATCTACCAAGCATTTCATAATCACTGTCACCATTCCTGTAAGGTGGGTGGTAATATATTCCTACTGCTATACTCTTACTGGTCAAGCGTGGAATTTCTATCCATAGAGATTGTATGGTACAGTATGATTCATTTTCAGATTTTTACTATATTTGGTTCTATGCTTTCTTTCACATATAGTGCCACTCCCCCACCAGAGTGACCTATTCTGTCATTCCTACATATTTTGTACTCGGGTATTACCATTGATTATCCTCAGGTTTCAGAGTGGTAGCCATGTTAGTCTGTATCAGCAAAAAGAACGAGGAGTACGTGTGGCACCTTAGAGACTAACAAATTTATTTGGGCATAAGCTTTCGTGGGCTAAAACCCACTTCATCAGATGCATGCAGTGGAAAATACAGTAGGAAGATATATATACATGAAAAATTGGGAGTTGTCATGGTTGTCATATCAACTTTAACGAGACTAATCAATTAAGGTGGGCTATTAGCAGGAAAAAAAAACTTTTGTAGTGATAATCAGGATGGCCCATTTCAAACAGTTGACAAGAAGTTGTGAGTAACAGTAGGGGAAAAATTAGCATGGGGAAATAGTTTTTACTTTGTGTAATGACCCATCCACTCCCAGTCTTTATTCAAGCCTAATAAATGGTGTCCAGTTTGCAAATTAATTCCAGTTCTGCAGTTTCTCATTGAAGTCTGTTTTTAAAGTTTTTTTGTTGAAGAATTGTGACTTTTAGGTCTGTAATTGAGTGTCCAGGGAGGTTGAAGTGTTCTCTGACTGGTTTTTGAATGTTATAATTCTTGATGTCTGATTTGTGTCCATTTATTCTTTTGCATAGAGACTGTCCGGTTTGGCCAATGTACATGGCAGAGGGGCATTGTTGGCACATGATGGCATATATCACATTGGTAGATGTGCAGGTGAACGAGCCTCTGATGGTGTGGCTGATGTGATTAGGTCCTATGATGGTGTCCGCAGAATAGATATGTGGACAGAGTTGGCAACAGGCTCTGTTGCAAGGATAGTTTCTTGGGTTAGTGTTTTTGGTGTGTGGTTGCTGGTGAGTATTTGCTTCAGGTTGGGGGGCTGTCTGTAAGCAAGGACTTGCCTGTCTCGTTCTTTTTTATTATACTCAGTTCACTAAGTTTCTGTGATACCTATTATATGTCTCAATGTACTCTTGGTCAGGGCCGGCTCCAGGGTTTTGGCCGCCCCAAGCAGCCAAACAAACAAAAAAAAAGACAAAAACAAACAAAAAAAAAGCCGCGATCGCAATCTGCGGCGGCAATTTGGCGGGAGGTCCTTCGCTCCGAGCAGGAGTGAGGGACAGCCCGCCGAATTGCCGCCGAACAGCTGGACGTGCCGCCCCTCTCTGAAGTGGCCGCCCCAAGCACCTGCTTGGTAAGCTGGTGCCTGGAGCCGGCCCTGCTCTTGGTCCATGGTCTTCCAAATGATACAAGACTGCCTCCAAAGTCTAAAGATGATCCCCTTGATCCTTTTCTGTAAGAAGGATGTCATCCAAATAGCATTGAACTCTGTTCAGTCCCTTCAGATTCCCATCCTCATTGCCAATATGTTAGATTTGGACCCCACAGAGAAAGAGACAGAGGGAGCTGATTGAAACACAGCTGTCTGTTGTAGAGACTTTATTATTCTGGCAGCAAAACAGAAACGAAAACCAAAGTGAGGATTTTCACTGGAGAGGGGAGAGTACAGAATGTCCAAACATTTAACGGAACAGGGCATTACAGGGTTATGGGGGTGGGGCGCTTTTACAGCTGGTTTCTGGCAACTGTGATTGTGTATGGGGATAAGGGCACTTGCCTACTGTTAACCATGAGTAAACCCATTGTCCAAAGTGGTTATAGTTTGTGGGGGTTGAGGAGGAACCATTTTAGTGCTCTTCAGTATGTGGTGGCACAACTACTTCCCTTTTTTTCCTGTTCTCAGTGTTGTCAAGCCCCTAGGGAACTTTACCCACCCTTTTCTTTTTCTGCTCCAGTTAATAAAGTCATCTGTTATTTCCGTGCACATTGCGCTTTCCACTTGTCTCCGACTTCCTATATTATATTCACACAGACCTGGGTGGAAGGTGGGTTGGGAGGATTTGGGAGGGATAGAGAGATGCTTTCAATTTTCTGCCCTGAGGTGTTACATGACTCAAGACACTGCTTGGTGGGGCCCAAAGCTGAAGGGGAGACACACAAAAATTTACCCTTTCAGCACAGCCGACATGAAGGGTCTACACATAAGTAAACAAAAATAACATTTATTGAAACCAGTAATTGTAGCATAACTCCGAACATTTTTTTAAAGGCAACTGTGAATGGATCGCACTCCCTGAAGAACTTTACAACTTTAATGCCTACATCCCTGTGTCCTTTGCCTTGATCTCCCTTGGTCAGGGGGACAAATGAGGGCATCTCCTGCACGGGGCTTGGGGAACAGACACTTGTTGGCCTTCAGCCACAGTCCTGGGCTCACCGTTCCCCTCCTGCACAGTCACGGGGGGCTTTCTGGTGTTGGTGCAAGATGTTGTGCCTGGTGTCCAGTAGCCTCCCCTGTGTCACTGGAAAGGGGTTGGATCCTCTGCCTCAGCAGCCCCCTGAGTTGCAGGTGCAGGAGGAGTAATAGCTAGCGGATGAGGAGGAGCTGCCAGTTCCTGCACACCGGCTGTGGTTATTGTGGCAGGTGACCCAAATCCTTTCTGCCACCACTTGTACCAAGGACTGCAACTGGGCGTGCTCCCAGTCCTTTGGGCAAGCTCCTGTTCCCTGTACCATGCGTCCTGCTCCAGGAACCAGATCACTATTGCCTCTGGAAAAAACGTTCCTCCCACTCAACAGTCAAACTGCTCCTGGCTCCTTCCATCGATGCCAATGGACAGGCCCTAAAGTGTTCTTTTCTGTCTGCCCTTACTGTCTGGGGCTGCTGCTCTTGGCCCCTGGGCAGAATGGGTTCACCCGCCTCAGCCAAAGGTCCTGCCAAGTCAATCGTAAGAGCAGCATTATATTTTTTCTTTCCTTTCGAAGTGGGTAAGAAATCTCCCCACATAACATAACTTTGCTGTTGAAGGCTACACTGTGGATACTTTTTAGCATTTCAGGAATGCAATTGTTTCATTATTGTTATTTTCTCAGACAACTTTTGCAGCCCTTGAGAAAGGAGTACCGCTGAAAATGGCAGGTAGCATGAAATAATAGCTTTTAAATATAATATGTCTTCTGGGGGGTGCATTTATTTCAGGGGCAACATGAACAGTTCCTAATGCCTTTTTTTAAGGCTGGCCATCAATTGGAGAACATAGCAGTTTTGAAAGTACCAGACTGAAAAAGGGAGGTGGCTTTCCAGTCGTGTGGTGGCGATCCGGCAATCTATGCCAAAAAAGATGTGTGTGCTGCTTGTCACCGCCTACCTAGTGCTGAATAGAGGGGGTTGGTGAGCTATGAAGGTGGATGCAGCAAGTTTGTGCTACATTTGAACCTTAAGAACCAGCTGAAGTTTCTGCTGCACTGGAAATTTGCAGACATATGCTTACAGGACTGGGAGGCAATCCAAATAGAAGTACATTATATTCTAAGTTAGCAGGCGGAGTCTGCATGGAGACAGAGAGAGAAGCAAACCACTGCAAATGCCTACGTGTCCTCAAGCCAGCTCCGGCAGCATCAGGAAATCCAGTCCCTTCATCCAGCGAAGAGCAACAGGGAAAGAAAGAGTCACACAGCAACTGTACTTTGTTCCAGGAACTTTCCAATCAAGACCGCAAGCCACTTGCCTCCCCACTGCAAAAGGACACCATATTGTGTTTGTGCAGCCACTGGAGCAGATCCCCCACCTACCCACCCACCCTCTCTCCTGTCTTGTGCAGCATGGCTCTGAGCAGGGAGACTCCGGACGTCAGAGGCCAGGGATATTTGAAAACACTTGTACTGACAGAGGACTGCTGTCGTGTTCCTCAGAGAAGCAAAGGTTCCCCTTCCCCTTCAGTACCTAACCAGCCCTGATACTACCCCTTGCACCTTGTGTGTGTCTCCCATTTGTAGGGGGAGGGGTGGTTACAGTAGTGAAAGTTTGTAATCTCGAAAGGAGCAGAAACCACCTATAACTTTGGAGAACCATTAATCTTGTGCAATTGCCCTGTCCCCTAACAAGGTCTTTCCACCTCCTCCCTTGCTGTCAGCCTGCTGGCTGACAAACTCACAGGCCCAGAGGAAATATGGTAGTTTCCCGATAATTTGTTCCATAACTTCTTCCAAAAGCTTTATAGTGGTGCGTAGTAATTCAATAAAATGTAGAATTTACAGTTGTGTCTTGTTCGGGGATAGTTTGGGAAAGGGGGAAGGCAAGGTAGCCTTCAAGTCCTGCCAACCACCCTGGAAAAAGAGGGGATGTTGCTGGAGAGGGTGGGGGCTTAATTTACCAGCCTTGGGTTCTGGTTCCTACTGAGCCTTGGTTCATCAGGAGGGGTTTGTGGAGCCAGCTCCTCTGGGTAGAGATGCAGGATAACTTGCTCCTCTTCCTCCAGGTCTTCCAGCACCACCTTGTCCTTGGTTCACACTGCCTCCTCAGCCTCGTCCTCATTAGCATCCTGTCAGGTGATGAGGCTGGCGTGGTTGAGGAGGGGGTCATGAGACACCTCAGGCTCATTACTGGGAGTACTGGAGAGTTGCCTGTCCAGTCGCCAGTGTAGATGTAGCCATAGTGAGCACAAAGAGAACCTTGCAAGAGGTGTCATAGAAACATATAGGTGACCTCACTGTCACACACAACCTAAGAAGGCTCATCCATGTACTCCTTTGGTAGCCCTGCCTCTTGTAGGTCAGAATTTTATTTGCTTTTGAATTTAATAGAGTTGTTCAAATTATAAGAGGTGAATTTAGCCTTCCCCCAAACTGATTAGTTGATGGGATTCTGGCCTGCAGAACTATTCATGAACTCCTTGCTGTGACTAATCATTAGTCATTGTTTGTGTGGCCAAATTACCTCAGTCTCATGGTGGTGTTTCTGCTCCCTGACTGAAATACTTTAAACAAGCAAAAATTAATAGTAGATAACAGCTAACACACTTTCTTATCACTTTCATTTCATAGGACTGTCCAGCCCAGTCATTTGTGACTTACAGGATTCACAAATATTTTTATGAATACCCAGCAGCAGTCTGAATATTGGAATAGAGCCTATCAAATAGCAGAATATTGATCTCCTAAGCTTTTTAGTCATAGGAATATTTACAAATCATTTTCTATAGTGTTCTACCAGCTCTGGAATTTAATTAATGCTGTGAGCTGAATCTGTTGTTTAGGCAGTATGTTTTAATGGTTATGGTGGGATACTGTAAATTAGGATTCTAGGATTGTATTCTTGGCTCTGACCCTGACTTGTGGGCTGATGTTGAACAGTCATACCCTTTCAGTCTACCCACCTGTAAAATCATATGAAAAATCATCTCAGAGTGGTTGTAAAGTGTAATTAATATTTGTAAAGTCTTTAGAGATATTTGGATGAAGGATGCTTTACTTTATAAGTGCAAAGTATTATTATTAGTAGAAGCATTATTACATTACCAGTAATGCTTTATAAAGGGAAAAACTGAGTTTCAGTGTCTTCAGGAGCTAGTAGTTTTCTTTTAACATAAGTATTCAGGAAACCTAACATGGACAAAATAGGATAGATATGTCAAACAAATAACAGCAGTGTAAACTTTATTAAAAAGATTCTTTGTGGTATCAGGCAGGAAGTGAAACTGCTTTTAAATTGCAAACATTTCTCATTCATTTCATGCACCAGCAGTCATTGTAATGGGTTTCTGTGTGGTTTTCCCCCTCCCCCAAATAGTTCAGATGAGTAGATAAAAGTTCAGACACAGCGGGGAAAAGCACTCATTTTCCTTGGATTTCACCAGCTGGTACATTTCATTCCTGGTTCACAAAGTGATGTTGCAGTGTCTTATAGAACATGTGAGTGCATAGCAGATGTGTACCCCAAACATTTGTTATAGGCTTGTTCCCTTTTATAAACCAGTGACATCATACACCACCAGCCAACTGGCTTGCTCAGTTTTGTACTATTTGGAATTACTCATCTGGCTGTAAATGTCATCTTGTGTTGCCCATAGAAGGCCCAACCCAGTAGCATTGAGCAATGCCTTTATTCCCAGTCAGGTAGTGGGGTTGAGGGTGTTCAGCATTAGGGCTGGGTAAATTTTTTTCATCAAAACTGCTTTTCAACAGAAAATTGATTTTTTTTTTTAACTAAAAAGGGAACATCTGAAAAACCAAAAACTGAAATATTTTGATATTGAAATTTTCCATGGGTGAAAAACCCATTTTTGCAACCAGCTCTACTCAGTACCTCACCTGAGTTAGGCTCAGAAAGCACAAAAATTGTGAGAGTTAATTAGATATCTCTTTCTGGGGGAAAAAAAAAAAAAAAAAAAAAAAGACAAGAACTTGCTGAATAATATGGTTTGTGGGACCGCTATGGAAGCAGTAATTTGTAAAATCAGCAGGTGTAGTAGTAGGTTTTAACTTGTAGGAACAGTTTTACTCCTAGAAAACATAATAGTTTCTAGGTGCCAGTACTTTACTCTTGGGATATGAGCAACCAGTAACAGTTTATTCTGACAATACATAATATGGAAGATCAAAAGGTGGGGAAAAAATCATGACAAATTTGGAAACTTCAGAGTTGCTGCCATTTTACAAGGTTCATAATAGACCCATTTTTCAAGTTTTTGTGAAGATTTTCATTCAAAATATTAATTTCAATTTTGGTAAATGAAAAAATGTATAATGATTTTGATTAAAATGTCCATGTACGTTTTTGAAAAAAACCCGCAATTTTTTGGAAAGTTCTGTTTTTTGTGTGGGAATTTTTTTTTTTTTTTTTTTTTTTTTAACAACAGCTATTTGGTGATGAAAGACATGTTCAAAATATTTGACCAGGTCTAGTGGTTAAGACCCTGGTCTGGGACTCAGGAGACTTGGTTTCAATTCCTCATTTATGACCTTCGGAAAGTTACTTAGGGCCAGATTTAGGCACCTACATACCTTTAAAAATATGCCCCTAAAATTCTAAATGCCTCACTTCAACATCTGTAAAACTGGGGTATTACTATTTCCTTCCATCACAGGGGGCTTGTGATGACAAATGCACTGAAGACCATGAGATGCTTAGATACTACAGTGAGGAGGATGGTATGGGCTGAGTGCCCACATCTGCCTAAGAAATTGAAAAGCCTGAGATTTTCATCTTGGTTATTCCCTGCATCCATGTAGCCAAAATTTCTCTTTGCCCTACAGACATGAAATAAAAGTATTTATTTAAAATCATGGAATTAATCTATTCCTCTGCTTTAAGGGCCTGATCCAAAGCCCATATAAGTCAATATGAATCTTTCTATTGATTTTAATAGTCTTTGGATCAGGCCCTATGTAACTCAGGGCTATTGTGGACTTGTTTATCTACCTACTATTCTAGCTATCATCTATCTACTTTTGCCCCTCCCCTTTCACTGTGGGAGATCACCCTGAGATTTTAGAGGCAGGCCAGAGCGCTGGAGAAATCTCACAAAATCTAGAGGTTCAACAGGTATGTGGGCACCTGCTCGGCATCCACAACTTCCCTGGGGATTGCAGGTGTTGAACAACTCCTGCAAAGTTCTGAGCAACTTCTACTTCCATTGATTTCAGTGGGAGTTGAGGGTATCTAATACCTAAAAGGAGCTGCTCAGCAACGTGCAGGATCTGGCCATTAGCACAATACTTGCGGATTTAAGCCTCAGTTATATTGTCTTCATCACAAAACAATAAACAGAGCCTCCAATAACCATGAATAATAGAGCACTTAAAACAAGAAAACTAGAAGGGAGGGAATTTGTCCACCATTTGTGAGTGGCCACGAGCTGTGCCCTGTACACCTCAGGAACTCCTGCTTCACAGGATGTAGGAAACTTGACTGATTAAGGCTTGTGTGCTGCTTAGAAACTACAGGGGCGAATGCCATTGGCATGTTTATAAATAAATGTCAGTTAACAAAGGAAATAGGTGAGCTCAGAGTGCAGATCAAGATATATTGTTGATGAAGAAAGGAAACAAAACAGATTCTAAAATGGAGCCATTTGGAGCAGATGAAACGGACCTCAGGTTCCATTTTAGAATCTATGTTTAGTAGAGCTGGTTGGGAATTTTCTTTCTCAATAATTTTCTGATGGAATAATCACTTTCTTCAAAATTTCCATGGGAAAATGTCAACTTTGCTGGAAAATCCCAGCACTGAGGGTCTTTCACGCCTGTGCGGTCCTGGCTCCAGGGCAGCCCACCAGGGCTCCTACAGCTCCCTGGCTCTGGGGTAGCATCCAGGGAGCTGGTGATCCTAGCTAACATATTTGGTTTTGGAAACACCAAAGTGTTCCTGGTAGAACATGTTGGTGTTTCCAAAACAAAATATTGCAGAATTTTAGTTCCCTGAAAAATTTGGAATTTTTGGTTTTTCATACTGACTTCGGGTGAAAAAAATTCCAAAACCTCAAAAATCTGTGTGGAGCAGAAATTCTGATTCACAGACAACTCTTGTTCTAGTTTCCTTTCTCATCAACATCTTGTTTCAGCAGTCGTCTTGCATAGCAGGCAGCCCAAAACAGAAAGCTCTTCTACTGTATGTTACCTACAGCTTTGGCAAAAACAGAAGAGACAGAGATCCCTTCATCAATAAGACATTTGTGGGGTTTTTTTTTTTTTAAACAACAATTGTTGTTGTCCTTCTTTGCTGAGCTGCAGGACTCAGACTGAGAACAATTAACATGTTGTCTTCTATTTCCATTCTTCCTTCCTGTCTCTTTACAGTTGTAACTCAGGGTATGTCTACACTACGAAATTAGGTCGAATTTATAGAAGCCGGTTTTATAGAAATCGGTTTTATACAGTCGACTGTGTGTGTCCCCACATAAAATGCTCTAAGTGCATTAAGTCGGCGGACCACGTCCACAGTACCGAGGCTACCGTCGACTTCCGGAGTGTTGCACTGTGGGTAGCTATCCCACAGTTCCCGCAGTCTCTGCTGCCCATTGGAATTCTGGGTTGAGATCCCAATGCCTGATGATGCAAAAACAGTGTCACGGGGGGTTCTGGGTACATGTCGTCAGGCCCCTCCCCCTCCGTCAGAGCAACGGCAGACAATCGATTCATGCCTTTTTACCTGGGTTACCTGTGCAGACAACATACCACGGCAAGCATGGAGCCCGCTCAGCTCAGCTCAGCTCACCGTCACCATATGTCATCTGGGTGCCGGCAGACGTGGTACTGCATTGCTACACAGCAGCAGCTAATTGCCTTTTGGCAGTAGACGGTGCAGTATGACTGGTAGCCGTCATCGGCTATCTGGGTCCTGGCAGACGTGGGGCTGCATTGCTACACAGCAGCAGCTCCTTGCCTTTTGGCAGTGGATGGTGTATTACGACTGGTCTCCGTCATCGTCGTACTCCTCAGTGAGTTCGGCCAGAGGCACCTGGGCAGACATTTTTTGTCTCCTGGAGACTCAGTCCTGCCGGCAGTCCTATTGAACCGTCTTGACGATGATGGCTAGCAGTCGTAATACAGCATTTTCTGCCAAGCACCCAGAAGATGCCGATGGCTACAAGTCATGCTGCACCGTCTGCTGCCAGCTTAAGATGTAAAAAATAGATGGACCAGATTTGTTCTGTATTCATTTGCTTCCCCCTCCCTCCATGAAATCAACGGCCTGCTAAACCCAGGGTTTTGAGTTCAATCTTTGGGGGGGCCATTCTGTGTGACAGTTGTTTGAGTTTCTCCCTGATGCACAGCCACCTTTGTTGATTTTAATTCCCTGTACCTGTAAGCCATGTCGTCACTCGCCCCTCCCTCCCTCCGTCAGATACTAGTTTCGTGCCTTTTTTCAGCCCAGACGCCATAGCACTGGGATCATGGAGCCCGCTCAGATCACCGCGGCAATTATGAGCACTATAAACACCACGCGCATTGTCCTGGAGTATATGCAGAGCCAGAACATGCCAAAGCAAAACTAGGTGAGGAGGTGATTGCAGCGATTGCAGCGCGGCGACGAGAGTGATGAGGAAATTGACATGGACATAGACCTCTCACAAAGTATAGGCCCCAGCAATGTGCAAATCATGGTGTTACTGGGGCAGGTTCATGGCGTGGAACACCGATTCTGGGCCCGGGAAACAAGCACAGACTGGTGGGACCGCATCGTGTTGCAGGTGTGGGACGATTCCCAGTGGCTGCAAAACTTTCGCATGCGTAAGGGCACTTTCATGGAACTTTGTGACTTGCTTTCCCCTGCCCTGAAGCGCCAGAATACCAGGATGAGAGCAGCCCTCACAGTTGAGAAGCGAGTGGCGTTAGCCCTGTGGAAGCTTGCAACGCCAGACAGCTACCGGTCAGTCGGGAATCAGTTTGGAGTGGGCAAATCTACTGTGGGGGCTGCTGTGATCCAAGTAGCCAACGCAATCAAAGAGCTGCTGATATCAAGGGTAGTGACTCTGGGAAACGTGCAGATCATAGTGGATGGCTTTGCTGCAATGGGATTCCCAAACTGTGGTGGGGCAATAGACGGAACCCATATCCCTATCTTGTCACCGGAGCACCAAGCCACCGAGTACATAAATTGCAAGGGGTACTTTTCAGTGCTGCTGCAAGCCCTGGTGGATCACAAGGGACGTTTCACTAACATCAACGTGGGATGGCCGGGAAAGGTACATGATGCTCGCGTCTTCAGGAACTCTGGTCTGTTTCAAAAGCTGGAGGAAGGGACTTTCTTCCAGGACCAGAAAATAACCGTTGGGGATGTTGAAATGCCTATCGTTATCCTTGGGGACCCAGCCTACCCCTTAATGCCATGGCTCATGAAGCCGTACACAGGCAGCCTGGACAGTAGTCAGGACCTGTTCAACTATAGGCTGAGCAAGTGCCGAATGGTGGTGGAATGTGCATTTGGATGTTTAAAAGTGCGCTGGCGCAGTTTACTGACTCGGATAGACCTCAGCGAAGCCAATATTCCAATTGTTATTGCTGCTTGCTGTGCGCTCCACAATATCTGTGAGAGTAAGGGGGAGACATTTATGGCGGGGTGGGAGGTTGAGGCAAATCGCCTGGCCGCTGATTACGCGCAGCCAGACACCAGGGCGGTTAGAAGAGTACAGCAGGGTGCGGTGCGCATCAGAGAAGCTTTGAAAACGAGTTTTGTGACTGGCCAGGCTACGGTGTGAAACTTCTGTTTGTTTCTCCTTGATGAACCCTCCGCCCCCCCCTCCCCCGGTTCACTCTACTTCCCTGTAAACTAACCACCCTCCCCTCCCCCCTTCGAGCACCGCTTGCAGAGGCAATAAAGTCATTGTTACTTCACATTCATGCATTCTTTATTAATTCATCACACAACTAGGGGGATAACTGCCAAGGTAGCCCGGGATGGGTGGGGGAGGAGGGAAGGAAAAGGACACACTGCAGTTTAAAACTTTAACTCTTATTGAAGGCCAGCCTTCTGATGCTTGGGCAATCATCTGGGTTGGAGTGACTGGGTGGCCGGAGGCCCCCCCACCGTGTTCTTGGGCGTCTGGGTGAGGAGGCTATGGAACTTGGGGAGGAGGGCTGTTGGTTACACAGGGGCTGTAGCGGCGGTCTCTGCTCCTGCTGCCTTTCCTGCAGCTCAACCATACGCTGGAGCATATCAGTTTGATGCTCCAGCAGCCGGAGCATCGACTCTTGCCTTCTGTCAGCAAGCTGACGCCACCTATCCTCTTCAGCCCGCCACTTGCTGTCTTCAGCCTGCGATTCAGCCCACCACCTCTCCTCTCGTTGATATTGTGCTTTTTTGCACTCTGACATCGACTGCCTCCACGCATTCTGCTGTGCTCTGTCAGCGTGGGAGGACATCTGGAGCTCCGAGAACATATCATCCCGAGTCCGCCGTTTTCTCCTTCTAATCTTCACTAGCCTCTGTGAAGAAGAAACATTTGCAGCTGGTGGAGAAGAAGGGAGAGGTGGTTAAAAAAGACACATTTTAGAGAACAATGGGTACACTCTTTCACGTTAAATTTTGCTGTTCACATTACACAGCACATGTGCTTTTGTTACAAGGTCGCATTTTTCCTCTTATATTGAGGGCCTGCCGGTTTGGTGTGAGAGATCACTCACGCAGTGCCAGGCAACAGATTTTGGCTTGCAGGCAGCCATGGTAAGTCACAGTCTTTTGGCTTTTTTAACCTTCTTAACAGGTGGGAATGGTTTCAAACAGTAGTGCCCTCATTTTTCATACCAAGCACCCGTTGGGTTGGCCATTTAAAATGGGTTTGCAATGTAAAAGGAGGGGCTGCGGTTTCCGGGTTAACATGCAGCACAAACCCAACTACCCCCCCCCACACACACCCAATTCTCTGGGATGATCACTTCACCCCTCCCCCCCACCTCGTGGCTAACAGCGGGGAACATTTCTGTTCAGCAGAGCAGGAACGGGCACCTCTGAATGTCCCCTTAATAAAATCACCCCATTTCAACCAGGTGACCGTGAATGATATCACTCTCCTGAGGATAACAAAGGGAGATAAGGAATGGATGTTGTCTGCATGCCAGCAAACACCGGGACCATACGCTGCCATGCTTTGTTATGCAATGATTCCAGACTATGTGCTACTGGCCTGGCGTGGTAAAGTGTCCTACCATGGTGAACGGGATAAGGCAGCCCTCCCCAGAAACCTTTTGCAAAGGCTTTGGGAGTACATGAAGGAGAGCTTTCTGGAGATGTCCCTGGAGGATTTCCGCTCCATCCCCATACACGTTAACAGAATTTTCCAGTAGCTGTACTGGCCGCGATTGCCAGGGCAAATTAATCATTAATCATTAAACACGCTTGCTTTTAAACCAGGTGTAATATTTACAAAGGTACACTCACCAGAGGTCCCTTGTGTGCCCTCAGGGTCTGGGAGCACGCCTTGGGTGAGTTCGGGGGTTACTGGTTCCAGGTCCAGGGTGAGAAACATATCCTGGCTGTTGGGGAAACCGGTTTCTCCGCTTCCTTGCTGTGAGCTATCTTCATTGTCTGCATCATCATCTTCCTCGTACCCCGAACCCGCTTCCCCTGTTGCGTGATTCTCTATTGATGGAGTCAAAGCACATGGTTGGGGTAGTGGTGGCTGCACCCCCTAGCATGGCATGCCGCTCCGCGTAGAAGCAGCATGTTTGCGGCTCTGCCCCAGACCTTCCGTTTGCGCCTCTGGCTTTGTGGTAGGCTTGCCTTAGCTCCTTAATTTTCACGCGGCACTGCTGTGCGTCCCATTTATGGCCTCTGTCCTTCGTGGCCTTTGAGACTTTTTCTAATATTTTGCCATTTCGTTTACTGCTACGGAGTTCAGCTAGCACTGATTCATCTCCCCATATGGCGAGCAGATCCCGTACCTCCCGTTCTGTCCATGCTGGAGCTCTTTTGCAATCCTGGGACTCTATCATGGTTACCTGTGCTGATGAGCTCTGCGTGGTCACCTGTGCTCTCCACACTGGGCAAACAGGAAATGAAATTCAAAAGTTCGCGGGCTTTTCCTGTCTACCTGGTCAGTGCATCTGAGTTGAGAGTGCTGTCCAGAGCGGTCACAATGAAGCACTGTGGGATACCTCCCGGAGGCCAATAACGTTGAATTCCGTCCACACTACCCCAAATCCGACCCGCAAAGGCCGATTTTAGCGCTAATCCCCTCGTCGGAGGTGGAGTAAAGAAACCGGTTTAAAGGGCCCTTTAAGTCGAAAAAAAAGGGCTTCATCGTGTGGACGTGTCCAGGCTTAATTCGATTTAACGCTGCTAAATTCGACCTAAACTCGTAGTGTAGACCAGGCCTAAGATTCTCTCCTTGGCTCAAGAATTGGTAAGGATGACAATTACAGCCACCCTGCTTCTGAATTTCACAGTGTGTCTATGGGGAGGAGATTCTGTCAACTTCCAGAGGAGTGTGGACACAAATCAGAGAGCTTGTCTACACAGGGAAACTGACTGACTAGCATAGGTGTACTAAAATATTTGTTAATAATTATCCTTCCACTCCCAGCCTTTTTTCTACATCCAGTTTTGCTCCCCTTTAGTACTATAGGTAGAGGAAATCGTCCAGTGCCATTAGTCCTGCTTGAACAATCTAATTTTTAAGATAAGGTATTGTGAAGAACTAGACCTGATATTGATATTCTTTGTAAAGTGTAAAATGGTTTCATTTTAATATTTCTTCATACCACTGTTTGTAAGTGGCTGTTTTAACTACCTACTGAAATTCTAATTCAAATGACTGTGTTAATTAGCTGGAGGGTCTGCTACAGCCCCTTTTTTTTCTTAAAGAGATTTTGATCATGGGCTGGATAAAACGTTTAGAGAATAAAAAATACATCTCAGATGAAACTGACGACTTAAAGTGAGTTAAAGAGCCCAGGCAGATGATGTACTTTTTAACTTTTTGTAGTGCTGTATCATGCACTCGGGATAATATCTATTCCCATAAGTCAAAGTGAATATTTTCTGCTTGTTTGTAATAGACTTGAAAATACGGGTCATAAACAACTCACTCATCACATTTTTTTCCTGTTAGTCTTTTTTGAGTTATGTGGGGGGGGAGCTTTGGAGCACTTGGAAAACGGTGTCTTTTCTATGTTTGTGCTATTTTCTGGTTATATCATATTATGTTTCAAGTTTTAAAAAACCTGATGGGATAGTTTAGCATTGTTTAGTCACAGCACAGCCTTGTTGCCCCAAGGGGAAGTTTGAGGAGGGGCTTTGCCTCAAGGAAGTACAATTCTTCTCCAAACTTCTTTGTATACCATCTCCATCAGTTTTGTCTCCTGCCGCTGCCCCTTCCTGCACTTTTACAAGGTCTAGAGACAATCTGGCCCTGAGAGTGGCCTATCTGAGATGCATAAGATTATAACAACAACTGCTCATTCCTTTTCTTTCTGGTGCAGCTCTGTATTGTGAAAACAAGGGATCACTCGGTGCAGTAAGTGGGCAGTAAATTTCAAACATCTCAGAAACAGCCCCTCATAGACCGTGTAGTGAGCCTGTGGAATCTGAAACCACAGGAGGCTGCCAGCTCAAATACTGTATTGGATTGAAAAAAGTCTAGATACAGTAGATGCCACTTTATAACAACAACTTTGGATTAATTAGAAGCATTTTGCCTGGAACTGTTACGATCCAACTGACTATAATGTTAATTAGTCCGGATAGTGGCAACAGACTTGCTGCTTACTGACAACCTTGTTAGTGAAGAGGTTTTAATATAATCAATTTGATGGCTGACCTGAATGTGTGAATCATGGCCTCTTGATTTTTACCTGCAATTTAAAGCCCTGGATGTTGCCCAAACCAAACCAAACCCAACAATTATTGATGCACTTCATTTTGCTAAGGAGTCTAGGGCTGCAGCTCTCCCAAAGACAGTATGTAATGGCTTCTGAAAGGGCAGGTTTGTTTCAGTCACTGACAATGTCGGGCTGGAGGACACTGATGTGCACCTTGATGTTGTCATCCCCTACAGTCTAACAGCAGAGGAATTTGAGACCATTGTTGAGTTTGACAGCCAGTTGGAGACCCCGCCAATGTGGAACACCTTTCAGACAGTCAAGGCTGTAATGAGTCACAAGAGGAAGGAGCATCAGACGAAGAAGCCAAACAGCCTTCGCTTCCAGAACAGTTACGTGCTCTGAACATTTTCCAGAGGCTATGCAAGAATCATGGCTTTTACAGTGGATACAATCCTCGACCACAAAATTGAGAGCAATTTACAGGTGGAGGTGGCAAATCAGAAAACAGACACAGGATGAATTTTGTTCATAAACTAATTTTTTCCCCACTTTTTAAATTTTACTCACATTTTCTTTATAAGATTTTTGTGCTGTTTCACTTTGTGTGACATGCCTGGAGTATTGACTTTAAGTACAGTAGACTGACATTTTGTAAGTTTGCTAACGTGCACCGTATATAGTGCAACAAACGTGTCACTTTTGTAAATAAAGGAAATAAATTTCTAGACCTCATGTTTGTGGAGAAAAGTCTGAAAATGTGAGCCGGGTGTATCCTAACAGCTGCAAAACCAGAAGGCAAAAAAAGAACTCCAACTGTATTATTTTATGATATTATTTTACATTGTTTGGGTGGTCAATACTTGTAGATCTCTTTCTCTGTTCTAGTGGCAGAGCTGGTTGCGACTGCAAAACCATTTCCATTATAACATTCTGTTTTCACATGCTCAGAACTTTCCCAAACTTTCACCTTTTAGGATGGGTGAGAGGAGAATCAGCCCCCAAGTTTGATTGTGGCATGTGCTTGCCCATGTCCCACCCAGTAGGGAACCTACCTGTCTGTTAGCCTGCAACACTGTAGCTTCTGTGGTTGAACAGAGCACATCAAAAGCCATCTGTGCTATGGCTCTGTGGAAAGTACAGGCTGTTTAATTAAAGTTCTTGGTCAAAAAGATTACGTAGAGGAAAGAGTTTGAAAATCGTTACCTTAGCAGCTGAGCTCTATGCAGAAGATCAACACATTATTATTTAGTATTAACTATTGTTTATATAGAGCTACTGGCAAAAATATACTAGGCACTTTCCAAGTAAAGCAGGCACAGTCCCTGTCCTGGAGTGCTTATGTTTATTGCACAGGGCTCCAAGCAATGACTCTATCATTTAATGCAAATAATATGAAAATGGTGCTCAATTAGTTTAGTGTGGAAGATTGTGAGAAGATTTTAATAATATGGACTTTACGTGAAATTTTTGCTTTCGTCTCAGTAATTAACACTTGCAAAAGGTTTAATCTGTATTTATTAAGCATGTTGTAATATTGGCACATGAGCAGAATAATAAGATGATGCATATGGACAATGGGGTTTTCACTTTACTGAAAGTTGCCTTTTATTATTATTATTATTATTATTCTTTTTTTAAGTGCTGAACAATAAGGTTTATTCTAAACGAAAATGAGAAGATGTGATTATTCCTGCAAAGTGGTGCTGTGCAAAAATTTCATTTGTGTCATTAGATTTCCCTTCAAGGGCTTGTAAGATGATGCTGTGGTGAAATGTTTATGTATTGCAGAGAAGTCAAACTCATTTTGATTATTTCCTTGGTGCCTGCAGATCTTTGCAAAGTGAATGGGTTGCAGAGTATGGAAAGATCATTTGCAAAGTCTGCAGTAACTTGTTTGACACGGTGTGTGTGTGTCTGTGTATGTCTAAATATATATACATAGTGTTTATTTATTTATTATTTTAAAGTGTGTGTGTGTGTGGGGGGGGGAAATACCAATTACATCCACAGACAGCATCTACAAAGTGCTAAATACTTTCAGTTTATAAAACAGAGCACAAAAATGTGAATCATCATTTCTTAGGGTTTGTCTACTCCATGGGGCAATGTGTCCCAGAGGGGTGTGAATTCTAATAAGCATCAAACTTTTATGCACTAACTGGCCTGTGCATGGTGTGCACTAAAAGTTCCTTAGTGTGCATAAACCTTTTACATTTTTAACATTTTAATGAGCATTAAGAAACATCTAGTGCACACCAGCTGGGTCTACACAGTCCAGTTAGTGCATAAAAGTTTGTTGCTCATTAGAATTCACACCCCTCTTGGGCACATTGCCTATGTGTATACATCTAAGGGCTTGTCTACACCATGGGGCAAACACCCTGCTCTCTCACCTATTCCCTAATATTTTTCATGCTTTTCTATATGCACTACCTCAGGCTTCCTCCACTCACCCTGCAGCAAAATCCTTTCCTTCCTTCCTTCTCTCCTCCGTTTTTCTTCATCACCATGTGGCAAAATTCAGCTTCACATTACCTCCCTCTACCTTCCCCTGCCATGATCCCCCTACCCCCAGGTTTTGCTATGCTACTTTCATCCTACCTAGCTGCTAGAAAGATCTCAGCTTCTCAGGGAATAGGAAGGGGTTTGCTGCTCACTTCTTTGTGCTCCCTCTGGGGCCCTGCCATAGCTGGGCAGAGCATGTATGTTGTGATGATGGTATGCTCTGATGACTAGCCAGGCTATGCCTCACTGCTGGTCCTGCAAAGGAGGCTCCCTGATGCTGCTTGCAACAGAGTTGGTGCTGTCATCAGCTTGCGGCCTCCCGGTGAAGGCCTCCCGGTGCCATTGTCCTGCACTGCCACAGTGCAGCATGGGGATGTTTTTTCAGGAAAGTGAGAGGGGGGGGGGCAGGGATAGTGGTGGGAGATTTCTCTCCTAATTTTCAAGAGACATAACATTATTGGAATTCACCATTAATGGGCCTGCACTTCATTGCTTCTGCAGGCTGAGCTCTTTGCACACATCAGGGCTCTCTTTGCTTTCCTCCGTTCCCCCTCACAAGTTCCCTCTGTGTCACCCTCCAATCCCCCTCTATTTCAGGGATTCCCTACAATGCCTACTCACTCCTTCATGCCCCGGGCTCTGTGTATTCCCCGATTTCCTCTCCCCATACCAGAATCTCCTATTCTACTCCTATACCAGTGGCTCTGTGAGTCTCCCATTCTTCTCTCTCCAATGCTATTGCCACCTATTCTCCCCCAGCCAGGGTCCCCCATTCCCACCCCATACCAGAGGCTCTTATCTGCACCCTCACATTCCCTTCCTTCCACCATTCTTAATTCTTTTAATTCTGTTGAGGCAATAAATCATTCAGTGTGTCAACACTCTAATCTGGATTGGGATGATGGGCAGAGCTGAGATGGGGGTAGTGTTCTGTAAGAAGCTGTTAATGACTGCTACCAATCGTTTTTTTGATCTACAGACAATTACAGATGTGGTTGCAGAAGCTACTGGGTCTGCTAACCATGTGCAAGGGGCTCCATGGGCCCAGTGATACTTAGAAGATTCCCTGAAAGTTTGGAATTAATCAGATGCAGAGTTCAAAAGTTATTATACAAATGGAGATGCCATTGGTTGTATGTAAGACCTTGCTTTGCCTAGCCAATTACTGGAAGGCACCAAATGTTGCTGTTAAAGATAATGTTATATGTTCTGCTTATCTGAATGTTATAGCATTTAGAGCTGGGAGAAATGCTTCTTGTCAGCTGCGATGGAGTTTTTTTTAGAAGTTGAATATGTCATCAGAAGTCCGTTTTGCTTGAATCTCTCTCACTGGATTGTTTTCTCAGGTATAGCTGCTGTCTACAGGTTATATTCATACAGGGAAACAAAGAATTACATGGTGCTAAAAACGTTAGGAGACAGACACACTTGTCTTTTAAATGCTAAATTGGTGAGGCTCAGGGAAGCTGGCTGGGTTGGGGCCTCCTGGGAAATGGGGCCACCATTCTTCTACCCTACTTTTCAGTACTTCCATCCTACTCCCTTTCTCCTCCTCCTGCCATCCCAAAGTCTGTGTCCACTTTTCTACTCCGGGGCATCCATGGTCTCAATCTGGTTTCAAGTTAATTTTTTATATGCATTCTATCCCAATGTTTGTCATTCTCTTTTCTTACTGAAACTTTTTCAGTAGGAAAGAGCCAACTTGTTTCTCAAGTTTCTCTGTCCAAGGACAAACTCTTTGGTTTATTCCTGAGCCTGGACCTCTAGTCCCATTAAGGCCAGTTCCTTCACCCAGGCTGGAAATCTCTTCCTATGAAGGCTGGGTTGCTGAGTTGCTAAAAAGGAGATTCCTCATACTTTTCTGGGAAAGTCACACCCATTCTTGTGGAATTGCAGAAACCTCCCTCTAGGTGCTTACATGTCTATAATGGCTTAATTACTTGGAGAGTTTAAAGAGATGACCTCAGACTCTTGTTACCAGTCATTTTTTTTTTTTTTTTTTTTTTAGTCCTTGATGGATTTGAGATTGTCCTGTATCATGACCAAAAGCCACTTGGCTGCTATCTGTACCTTCCAGGCTCCTGTGCAAGGAAGTTCATCCTATAGGAAAGTAAAATATTAAAGGCTTGATGAATGCATATATTTAAAAATGTACTTTGGGAATCCATGGGATTCAAATCTAAATGCTTGCTTGTGTCATAAATGCAAGCCCACGTAGTTAGAAATTGACCTTACCACAGGAGAAATACCATTTGCAGGTAAGAGAAATGGCCTTCTCTTTTTCTCTATTTAAAATATATTAATGTTCTCCCCAAGTAGAAATAAGAGTTTAAAATTATTTGAACAAAAGGATTGTCACATGAAGCCTAGTATAAGTAATATGGTGGGTGAAGGCACAGCTACATTAGAGAGTTTACAGTGGTCTAATGTAGCTGCTCTAAGCCGACGGGAGAGAGCTCTCCTGTCTGCTTAACTATTCCAGCCCCTGCGAGTGGCAGGAAATATCTCAGTGGGAGAAGTGCTCTTGCCAACACAGAGCTGTCCATACTGGTGCTTATGTCGGTATAACTTATGTCACTCAGGGGGGTGAGTTGGACTCTGTCTACACGACAGCCTATGTTGACATAACTTATGTTGCTCAGGGGTGTGATACACCGAACTTCTCCTGCCAACATAGCTTCTGCCCCTTGCAGTGGTGAGCTCTCTCCCGTCAGCATAGAGCGTCTTCACCAGAGGTGCTGCAGCGGTACAGCTGTATCGGTACAGCTGTGCCGCTGCAGCGCTGTACATATAGATATGGCCTTATTCACACTCCTGAGTGACATAAATTATGCCGACATAAGCTGTATTGTAGACATAGCTTTCAGTAAAGGTCTGTGTGGTAGGTAATATGTAGTGAGAAATACCTGCAGGTGAAAGCCAAGTAGATAAATATAAGGTACTTCAGCACCTGGTTTCTTATCTAACCTTTTAATCCTACCATTAACAGTTTCCTGTTTATCCTTCAGTTAAAATCTTCAGCTCACCTTGAAGAAGCTGATTGTTCTGTGGGAAGACTAATTATGAGCTGCATCTCACTCCCTCTCAATAAATGGGCAATCAGCCCTGAGGTTTTATTCTCAGTTCTGGATTGAATGGCTGCTTTATGTCACAAACATTTTTTAAACAGGTGAATTTGGCCACTGAATATGTTTGCTTTAAAAGTAAATATACAGATCTAGGTGTTTGTTTGTTTTTTGGCACCCATTTTAAGATTAAAACTTTGAGGAGTCCCAGGGAGTTTATGGTTAGCTAACACTATACATAATTACACACAGTAGGAAATCTGGGGACTTCTCTCTCTTGCTTCAGTGACTTGACCAGCTTGCTTAGCAATCCGACAGTGCTATGTTGTAAGGGTCAGGATTTTGGAGCCGAGCCAGCATTGGTATTTTGAAGCCGGGTTACTAATGACTCCATCAGCTTTTTCTCTTCTGGCCTGGCACAGGTAGCAAAACCAACATGTCTCAACGTGTTTGGCACATAAGTCCTGTCAGCTGCCTACTTCCCCCAGCTGAGGGAAAGCAAGCAAAAGAGGTTTACCCATTCCTGGCAGCCCTGCAGGTGTCCAAGTCTCTGAAAGAGTCCCAAAGGGCGTGCTGGAAAGAAAAATCCCCAGTGACTTCACCCGGCTTTGCTTGTGGTAGTTACTCACAATGAAGTCATGTTTTTTTTTTTTTTTTTCCAGCTCTGCATGTTCAATGCTACATCTGCGTTTTTGCATATGAGTGAAACTGCAGCTCAAGACTGACTCAGGGAGCTTTCTCTTCAGAGTAGTTTTGGTGAGTAAATTGAGATAAAGAGGAAGCTGGGTTAATCCAATAACTCCTCCCTGAAGGGCAGGTGCCACAAGGATGGCTCAAGATACAGAACAGAGGAAGTGCCTTGTTGACACAGGCGATCAGTGCTAAGTGGCTGAAATTGATATAATAATATTAGTTTGGAGAGCAAAGCCCAATCTCTCAAGCCTGCTAAATTCACCCCTTCATAGTGTGTGTGCTTTCTTTAACTACCTCCATTTGACCAGCCTCCCTTTGCAGTGGGAGTTCACAGCTCTCTCTCATTGTCTCACAATGGTTGCATCACTGCAGTACAACATGGAGTATGCCATGTTAGTGTGTAAGGATTATTAAAATAAACTCTGACTCACACTTAGCTATCCTTGGGAAAGATGGTTATCAAGGGTTTATTTCACACAGTTAATTCTCTTAAACATTACATCATTAGATATCTTCTGTGACTGATGTAGAAATCCTGTGGGGCTAATGATTGTTTATTTTCGAGGAAAATTCACATGGTAAATGGTGTAGGGAAACTTGCCACTGCTTGGTAGGATATTTTTATCTGGCAGTTAACCCATCATCTCTTTGAAATCCTGGTTTCCTGATCTTTTATTATCGCTAATCCTCCCACTTTTATTACATCTCTTGTATTCTACAGCCACTGATTGAAGCAAATCATAGACGTGGTCATTGTATGGAGGTGGGGGGAAGTGCGTTAGAAGGGCCACCAGGTTATGGAGGGAAAGGGCATTAGAGGTATGAGAGTGCAGGTAAGAGGACTCCTCAGTACTGTGCAGAGCCACTCACTAGTTTGGGATGTTGGTGTTGGAGCGTGTAGGCCTTGACTGGGCTCCTACACGGAGCAGGAGTTCCAGATTTCCCATGGCTGCTGAGCAATCTATTTCCATAGTGTGGATAAGGGCTCAGAGACTGGGCATGCCTGGGGCAATGGCGCTATCTCCTCCAACACGGCCCTTTGGACATGTGAAAGTGGCTGCAGGAGAAGGTGCCAGCACAGTGTGCTTTTCACCGCACTGTGCACTTGCTTGCAGCTCCCCAACTCGCCTCATGAAGGCTTTCAGGACTGGACTCCTGAACACTGGGGTTCACTTCAGGGACACCTCCTTGCAGCATTTTATCTGGTAACATCAAAGACCAGCGGTGGTTTTATGTTTTTGTAGGCAGTGGGAGAATTACTTAGTAGATATATCTGTTTCTTCAGTCACCCGCTTTTTTCCCCTCAACCAGAAAATTCTTGTCCATCAAACCTCATTCCTCATAGGCCCACCACTACTCTCTTCTCTTTCCATGTGGGGCAAGGACATGGCCAGGATGTAGGAGGCTGTGTCTAATGGTTGGAGCTATGGAGGTAGTCAGGCCTAGAGGTTAGAGTGGAGCCAAGCTGGAGTCAATGATGAGGACCATGGGATACCCAGGGGTGTAGTTAAGAGCAGAGCCAGTGATCATAAGCCGAATGCCGAAGCCAGTGAGTGTGCCGGAGATGTGATTGGGAAGCAGAGCCAGGAGTCAGAGCCAGAGGTGTCAAAGATGGAGAAGGGCAGGGGCTGAAGCAGGCACAAGAGCAGGAGCTGGCACAGGAAGCAGTGCCAAGTGCAGCTGCGGGCTTGCAATGCGTGGAGCAGCCAACAAGCTCTAGGCTCTTTCTGGGTCAAGTAGTAGCTAGCTCTACCCCTTCACCAGTCAGGAACTGCAGTCAATCAGACAGCCCCTGCCAGGATCAGCGGTGTCCAGTGTGTTGCTAGGAGACTGACTCTGCTGAATCTAGCTCCTTGACACCACCTCTGTCCTTTCCATCTTCTTCCTCTTCAAAAACAAAATAACGTACTTGCTGCTCCCAGTCACGGCAGATTGACCACTGAATGAGGGGCACCGCATCTGGGCCCCCATCCCTAGGAACAGCTCAGGATGTGATTCAAAACAATTACTAAATCTTGTTGGAAACACAAGATAGCCCTCCCTCTCTTTCCTCCCTGGTCTGTCCCATTTCCTGGATTATTGTTGCCAGGTTACCTTTCACTGTCTCGGTTGTTAGGCAAAGTGGATTGGTAAAGCAGGTTGAATAATACAAAGTGATTTGTGAATGTTCTCTCACTCAAAAACTGTGAGTTTGTTTTGCTGTTGTTTGTGAGGACCTTAGATTTTTTGCCTGCTGCAAGGAGGTCTCCTTGGGGTGAACCCAATGTTCAGGGGTCCAGTCCTGTAAGCCTTTATAGGGCAAGGGCTTGGAATGGCTTCTTGGTATTTCTGGAAATGTCCATGAATCCCCAAATGGTCTCAAATTTTGCCATGGATGATTTTTCATCTGAAAATTTGTGCCAGATATGTGTTGTTTGCAATTGATTATTCTCTAAAAAGTTTGTCATCCAATCAAGGATCAGATGCAATACCATATGATGTAGGTAACCAATGGTGAATAGCTGAGGTGTATAGTCCTTAAACAACCTCTAGGCTGAAATGTGTTACGTGAACTATTTGGTGAATAATTACATATATACTTGTGGACATCAAGATTGGGTAACGAACAATCTGCAAACAGAAAAAAGAGGGAAATTAGCAACATATAATATTTGCAATGAATAATTTGACCAGCTGTAACCACAGATTTGCTGCACTTCCAGGTCATGGTACTACCTGAAATGGTTAAACCTTGGAAGAGATCTGAAATATATTGCATCAGCAAACTGGTACATTATTTACACTGGCAAAGTCCTCAGCTGTAGGGAAAACTATTTCAGGAAGTGTTAGTCTGGGCATGGTCAGCATTGGCTCAGAGTTTATATAAAATGTAGATTCAGGAAATTATTGGGCACAAAAACAGTCTTTGAGAATATTATAGATTTTAAAACACCTAAGAATATTCATCCTGTTCGATTATTCAGTCTGCTGAAAATATTCTACACATTTCTTTGGAAAAGAGAAGTTGGCTTGCGCCATGGAACAACCAATAAATTGTCCCATTCTCCCTCTGGACTGGGCTGTTAAGTAGGAAAGAGCTATGTACATAAAAAAATACCAGCTTTTACATTTATTTAGGAGGCTAATAATAAACCTTCAGTGGAGCTTTGTAGTCTACTCAAACTGTGTTCCTCCCCCACAAAATCATTGCATGTTAGCATTATGTTTATAATTTCACCCACACTACTCATGTACTGACACGAACAATTTGGGCTCTAGTTTTTTCATGATAGGCTTGGGCATGAGTTATGGAAGAGTCATTGGATCAATGTCACAAGTCATGGAAATTACAGGATAAATTATGAAATGTTACCCATGTTTTATAGTAAATAACCTATCTTCCCAGAAGCAGGCCTCTACATTAAGTTCTTAAGAGCTAAATCTGGCGGTTCTTAAACTCCCAGTGAAGTCTGTGTGAATTTTGGCCAACTAAGGACTTCAGAATGAGACCTTAAACATATTCTGGGAACCCTCTTGATTTGAATATAAACCCTTCTTTTTATATATCCCTCCCTTAGAGGTTCAGGTTCCTTTCTTCTTCTTCCCCACAAAAAGTTGCCTTTAGATTGAGGGAGTAACTTGTCACTACTTCCTGTTTGACAACTTGTTTTCCTATATTTCCCTCATGGTCCATTGTGTCATGTGTTGCTGATTCTCTATTCTCTACTAGTGCTCTGTGAAGTCTCTTGGGCTTCTTGTTTCAGTCTCAATGGGCCTGATTGTACACATCCTCCCCATGCAGCACTATTGGTGATGTTATTTCATTGCATGGTGCTGATTTCAGTGGGAGTTCCACACAGAGAAGCTTTGTAGGGAAGCTCCAAACCTTATTCCAGCAGTTCTCAAACTATGGGGCGGACCTTGAAATTTGTCAAGGGAGACGTGAGCTGTGTGCTGCTTTTTTTTTTTTTTTTTTTTTTTTTTTTTCAAAGAGGTCTGGCTGTCAGCCCCAGGTGGCTGGAGCTTGTGCAGAAGGGCCATGGACACCCAGGAGGTGGGGATAAAGGCGACCGTTGGAGCCCTGTTGCTTGGGCTCTCCTTTCCCCACACCCTATCCCTCAGTGGGAGGCAGCCTGGGTTTGGGCTCTCCTTCCTCCCTTTGTTCTCAGTTCTCTCATTTGGAGGTGGCAGGGCTCCGGCTGTCAACCCCAAGGTGCAGCAGCAGTGCAGAAATAAGGGTGGCAATGGTGCACTAAGTCTGCTGTGATAAGTGATATTGACAAATATCACTTTTCACATTGCTACCCTTACTTCTGTGCTGCTGGTGGTGGTGACGCTGCCTTCAGAGTTCGGCACCCAGCTAGCAGCTGCTGCTCTCCACTCTTTCTTCAGAGCTGGGAGGCGGTATATGTACGTGTGTGTGTGTGTGTGTGTGTGTGTGTGTGTGTGTGTGTGTGTGTGTGTGGCATGTAAATGACTACAGACACAAAGAAGGGGGGGGAGGGTGAATCAAATAAATTTGAGAACCACTGCCTGATACAAATATTCACCTGCAGGTTCACACAGGTGCTTTGTTATCTGCCCAGCCGCTGACCTACTAACACACCAATTCCCCAAAGTCAAGGATATTTATAACACAAACATGAAAATCTTTTGAGTCTATGACTCTTGTGACAGTGATGACAAATATACAGCCTTACTGATAGTAAAAGAGGACCTTGGGAGCAGCTTTTATCATTTACATGCTGTAGTGTTGCAAAAGAATGCAATAGAGAAAATGTATCAAAATAAATTAGGCTGGAAGATTCTTTCCCCCCTATTGTAATGCATCTTTCCTCATTTATGTCCAGGGAGAATGTGTTTGCCTCCTATGCTTAGACTTAGTTATCACTCATTTACGGCTTGATTGTGCAGTGTATTGACTCAATGGGAGTTGAGGGCACTTAGCACCTTGCAGGATCAAGCCAATTGAAGATGGCTTTAAAAAGTGACTCATTTGCACCAGACCCTGTCTTGCCATGTTACTGCCCACCTTGGTCTTAGTGAAGGTGGACTGATAAATCATGTGCATTGATTTCCCAACAGCAGTAACTTCACTGGCACAATAAAAAAGAATATTTCCTGTCAGAACAGACCTCAAATCTTCCAGTGAAATAATGGGTTCAAACAGTGCAGACATTGCATTTTTGACAATCTCAGGGAGGATTTCCTATAGGAATATAAAGTATTCTGTTGGAAGCAAAACTCTCAAACCAGGCCTTTATTACCTTGTGAAACTTCTTCTGAAATACAAAATATTCCTGAAGCATCAAAATGAAAAGAGGAATACAATTAAGTTAAAGTTAACTAAGACCAGATGCATTTGTTATAGGAGGCAATATGCTAGGCTGAAACCCTCCTCCCCCAACAACCTGGTATGTTGTTCCAAATGGCATCCTGGGAAGTTGTCTAAGGTTAACTAACGTTACTAAGGGTAACTTTTAATTTGAAAGGAATATGAGGCACTTATTTTGGCCCTTGGTCTCTGCTGTAGTCAAACCCAACAGCAAAACCAAGCTTTCCCATAAAGATATATTAGATGAAACTCAAACTACAAAATGAGACCTTTATACTTCCACCTGCACATTATGGCTCTAATAAACACGTTATCAGCTCATGAAAATGATGGTAAACAGGTGACTGGAGGATTTGATAAGTCAGCAGCAAAGATTAACAGTTTTTTCTCAGGGAAAAGCTGTGAGAGATTCACTTATTTAA
Source organism: Emys orbicularis (assembly GCF_028017835.1). NCBI lineage: Eukaryota > Metazoa > Chordata > Testudines > Emydidae > Emys > Emys orbicularis. The sequence continues at coordinate 34,799,303 of NC_088685.1, forward strand.
AACAATTGCAGCATGTGAATTTACTGCACTTAAATCATTATTGGCAATTAGTATGTGTCAGAAAGGTTGCAGCTGGCTCCAATTACAGGTGGAGCTTTTAGAACTTGAACTTAATTGTATGTGAGATAGTAGGAGGCTAGGCAATGCATGCTAGGATGAGGAAACACCATTCAGAAAGGAGAACAAGATTGTGTGATCTGGATCTTGATTTTTTTCTTTGGCTTTAGTCCTCCTCGAGGAAAAACTCATGGTAGTGGAAGGCTTCTGGGACCTCAGCAGGGTTCACCTTGTGGTATTTCTTTCTTGTTCTGCTCTTCTCTAAGAGGGAGGGGCTTCTAACTTTGTGTCAAGGAGAGGGTGTGTGGCTTGGAAACCCTGTGCAATTTATCTAACCCTCTGTCTGTCTTAGGTTTCTCTATAGTGCCAAACCTTGGACTGTGGAGTTGTAGCATAGAAACCAATCCCCTCTCTTCTGGTCCTGGCATCTCCTCAGGAGCTGTGTTGTCACTAGATAACTCCTGTGCCTGAGCCCTATCTTCCCTGTTCTATGGGCTCAGAGGATGCAGAGGAAAGCTTTTAATATTTCCATGTAGGCGCTCATTAGTGCATGCTGCTTACAACCCTGACATGTCTCCCAACTGACAGAGCCCCAGCCCTTCTGTGTGCCTGCACTAGGCTTGTGTATCTTCAGTGGGAGGAGGGAAAGAGCAGCAGAGATGCTGCTTTCTTTTGCCTTCCCTCCCTGTCCTTTGTTTCCAATTTCTTCCCCATTCCACTGGCTTTAGCTCCTCTATACTAGTGCCAGTGGAAAGGAGCAGTGGATCATTGTATTTTAAAATACTCCAGCTGAGCTCATTTATAAACTCTGAGGCAATTTTCTATTTGCATCCCCACATTCATTAGCTAGCAAATAAAGCCTGCATGGAGAGAAGGCAAGTGATCTGCAGTAAGTTTATATTGAGGTTTATGCCTGTGGTACAAGTGTCCTGTTGGTCCTTTATATTGCTCATGTACCTTTGTTTGTGCAATAGGACATCTACTGTGAAACTCATTAAAGTTGCACCACTCTCATGCTTTCCTGAAATAGCAAGTACTAGGTGCTGGGTATTAACAGGGAAAGAATTCTGTGCTTTGAAAACTAAACTGGCTCTTTATTAAGAGAACTGTTTAAAGAGGTGCTGCAAATGCAGCTAGCATTCTAGCCATCTGCACAAAGACTGACTTCCTGGTGCCTCCTCCAAGCTCTTCTCTCCTGCATGTTTTTCTCCTTACTTCAAGTTTCAGGCATGTTGCTACAGGTGGGATCATGAGTTTAAAATCCTAGCTAGGTCTTCTCTCTCATATCCGCTGTAGTTTCAGAAAGTGAGAGTGAGCAAAACAAATGACCAGGAGCAGGAGAGGGAGAATCTGTGGATCCCAACCTAATGCTATTCTTTCAAAGTCAAAGGAGAAGCACCATCAGAAATATTGATTGCTACGTGTGTTTAGTTAAGGATGTTATTTGGAACTAGGGTTTTTCAAATCAGAGTCTTATATCAGACCTTCACAACCAGGAGACCATATTGTACCTCTTAAGTATAGTTTGTTTATCAGATACATATCTTATATTAGAACCAAGTGTATGCCTTTTCCATAGGAATGCCACATTAGGAAACTGGTGGTCTGTGACCACTGGTTTAAATGCAGACCTGTTTTACCTCACTGTTACCTTGTGCTCCCCTGTCTGTGTGTATCTTGCCTTGTATTTAGATTGAAACCCTGCCACAAGGAACTTACAAACTGTTATGTTTGTACAGCAGTAATCACATTGTGGGCCTATGATTGGCGCTCATAGAAGACACCCATCAAGATTTACATAATTCTGTTTTGTTACTGTCAATTATTGATCTCAGAAATACTGACTGATGAAACCATAGAAAAATGTAAACATATTAAATCATTAAATCCCACATCCTGTAAATCTTCCTTCTCCTGCACTATGTTAAGTTTTTGTATCTCAGTTGGAGGCTTCGTCACCTATCTTTGAAGTCCAGCACTGCACACTTCGTTTTTGGAAGATTCTGTGGTATGCAACAAAATTACAGTGATGAGAGTGTTTTAGATCTGTATTTGCATGCCATTTTAGCAGCTATGTCCCCCTCCATATATGTTGTTGTTCTTTTTTTAACAGCAGTTGTATTAACTATTACTATTGGTAATTTTATTCCATGTATTTACTTATCCAGGGTCTGATCTTCTACCTTACTACTGTGCATGGACAGGAGTTACATTTAGTGCATCTGGATGAGGAGCAGAGAAGTTGGGGATTAGTGGCTCTGAGGTATGCTTGCCTTTTCCACAATCCCACTGAAGTGCCTCTGAAGTTACACCACAGAGCTAGGCCTCTGCTGATCAGACTATGAAGGTACACCACGGAGCTAGGCCTCTGCTTCTCCGGTCAGAGTATGAGCAGGTGGCAACTGTCAAATACTTGGGAAGTGTCCTAGACATTGCTGGAAGATGCTCAAAAGATGTGGATGCTTGTGTAGCAGCTGCCTCTGCCACATTCCAGGGCCTTCAGCAGCTTCTGTGGAGACATCGGGACATCACACTTTCTATGTATCTGCGGATTCTCAGAACTACGGTTATACCAATTATATTGTACAGCAGTGACATATAGGCACCAAGGAAGGCTGAAGAGTGGCGGATTGACATTTTTGATGCTCGTTATCGTAAGCTGCTCTATATTAAGTGGCAGGAAAAGATAAGCAATAAGGATATTAATAGCCAAACTCACCAAGTATCCCCATCAGCACTGGTTTGCTTTTGGCAGCTTTCTGGGTATGGACATATTTCTAGGATGACAGACAACTGAATTACGAAGTGTATTTTCAAAAGAATGCCACTGCAGGTTTAGTGATCACCAACAGCTTCCATAGTGCAATAAAATCACCAATGATGGACATAGACTGACCATCCAGCTAGACCATCTTAAGGAGCTAGCTAGAGATCAATCAACATAGTGCTCAATCTGCAAGGAGGCCACTCCCTTTGGGATCAGCCTTGACGCTAATGGGGGTCAGCAGGGCATGTAGGGCAATGCTGCTGTCCATAGTACTGTTCCCTCACAAACTCACCTGTGACTTACCTGGGAGAACCATCTCCACATGCTGTGAAAAACCCCTTCTCGGAGGGTGGTGATACTGCCAACCCCAAGTATTCGAATGAGCGAGGTCTCAACAAATCATAAGAGTGGCTTAAAATCATATGATTTCATAAAAGACCCAAAATTTATTTTATTTGCCTTCTATTGTTGGAGTGCTTAGGGTTCATGTTTCCAAGCTTTCCCCCATAGCCATAAGGGCTAGAAATTTACAGTTTTTAAAATAAAAGCTGAGCGGCTCACCTAATTATCTGATTGAAGCTGCTGGGGCTATAAGAAAAGCACCAAATAGTGTGAGAGTTGGCAATGCTGTAGTTAGTGGCAACTGGCATGAGGAATGCATGGAAGTGCACAGAATGAGGGAGCTAGAGGGCTGTAGGGCTGTGCTTAGGTGATGGGCCTCTGTGGATGGGGCTTTCTCTCTGTGGGAGCATCAAGATCCATATAGAGTTCAGGAGACCTGTGTACTTATAAGGCTGATTACCTTGCCTGCTCAGTAAGGGACAAACACCTATTTCAGAAGAAACTGTGAAATACACCTTGTAGAGTTTCTGGTTGGATTTCTCCACAGAAAGGAAATATGACCTTCTTAGTGTCTTCTGGAAGGAAATACAGCCTTGCATATGAGAGAGAGTTTAATGTTCTCTCATCTGCAGAGCTCCAGCAATCTGTTCCACTCTCTCACAGCTAATGTATTCCACTAACTTTCAGCACTGCAGTATGGTGGTCTTACAGGGATACATCCTTACAGTCCTAAGTAAGGAAATCCTGCCTTATTCCTTTAGTATCACATTCTTTCTTAATGTTGTTTTCCTTTAGTTCCTGTGTTTACACCAATTTAGGTAGTCTCATAGCATTATATGATCATATGGATACAATGTGGCCTAGTAGTTAGAGCAGGTGACCGGAAATCAGTATTTTATGCTGGGTTTTAGTTTCAGCTCTGCGACTTTCAGTGTCCCAGGGTTAAGGCTACAATTCTGTCACCGATATTTTTAGTAAAAGTCACGGACAGGTCACGGGCAATAAACAAAAATTCATGGAAGCCTGTGACCTGTCTCTGACTTTTACTAAAAATACCCTGGGGGAGGGGAGGGTGGACAAACAGAGCACTCCTGGGGCTTGCAGCTGCTCTAGTCCCACCACCACTTCTGCGGCAGGGGCTGACTACTGCTGCTTCAGCCCCGTTGGCTAGCCGCTGGTCAGCTGTTTTAGCAGCCAGCCCTGGGGTCTTGGGAATAGCTGATCAGGCGGCAGGCCCTGGGAACAGCTGATCGGCCATTGCTGCTTTAGCAGCCCCAGGGCCTGACAGCTGCTGAAGCCCTACCCAGAAGAAGTCACGGAGTTCCTGGAAAGTCACGGAATCTGTGACAGAATCGTAGCCTTACCCATGGTACATCACTGAACCTGTGTACCTCTCTACCCTTCTGTACAAGGGCAATAATAGTATCAATACATAGAGCTGTCCCGAGGCTTAAGTGATTAATGTATTTTAAATACTTAGAAATTCTCACATGAAAAGTCTGCTCTAAATATATTTTATTATTACCTTCGATTTCAGTTTCTGGGCATAACAATATATATCAGCAGTGAGACACCTCGTCTTTCTTCCATCAAGCCAGACTTTTGTATACCTTATGGAGGCAATATTGCCAACCTCAAGGAGTCATAAGACTGACCTCAAAAAGCAGGCAACTGGCTTAGAAAGGAGGAGATCTCTACAAATAATAGATATATATTTAACCTTCTGCTTTTCAAGCCGTTCTGATTCGGGTTTTCAAGCTTTTCTTTGCAACTTTGAGGGCTACAGATTTACTTTATTTTAAAAATGAAAGAGAAGATTCTGACAAAGACATGATTACAGGAGGTAGGGCTTTAAGAAAACTAACCAAGAATGCAAGACTTGTGATAAAATTGTGAGAGTTGGCAACACATGAGGTCACCTCCTGTTATTTTTTTTTTTCACCCTCCTAAGCAGGAAGAGATTTATGTGTACAGACACCTCCTTACTCATAATGTTTATTTTTAACGTCCATCTTGTCTCCTTGTGCACTGAACAGAGGTATTATAGAGTATCCCTAATCACCAAGCTGATGTTTTTGAAGCCTTATGACATCTCTTCAAACTGCTTTTTCTAAAAATAGGCCTGGTGAAAAGATGGATTCTTATTTTCACAGGTTTCATACTCCCCTTTGTGGGAGGTTGTTTCTGTTTTGTTTTCCTTTCCCCACCTCTGCCCTTCCCTCCTCCCCCATATTTCCTTTACAATGTCTTCTCTGTATTTGGGCAACTATAGCTGGGCTACACTCTACTCCAAGAGTCCCATTGACATAGATTTGTTTTAACAACCAATGCTTTTGTAGCAGTTTTTTTTTTAAAAAACCCTCCTCTGGGAACAGCTGTCAGCCCACATAACTAATATTTAAACAAGGGAATATATTAAGGTTTTACTTAACTCACTTTCACATGTTTTATCAGATTATTATTATTTTTAAACCCTGTTGTGTTGTGTACGTCCTGCCACCAAAACAAATGAACATTGTGTCACCATGTCTCAGTTCTTTTCAAATGTCAGAAGCTGAGATAGTTGGGTACAGCACTACCTACACTACTGTTATAACTAGCTATATGTGTAATCTTGATGGATTACATTTAAGGTGCTCTGTGCATAAATCTAGTCACACAAGAACAAGAGCTGTGGAAAAGGAATAGCATTAGGTGTATACTTTTCACATTCCTCCTCTTACAGCTTCTGGGCTGTCAAGAAATGGCAATTCAAAGGAAGGTGATTTCAAATAATGATTTAGATTTTTAAATGTTTCATTGAAATGCGTTTCAAAGTCCTTCATCAAAAGTAGAAAGTACTTTAAAACCTGTGATTCTGCTCTGAAAAGTGACTGTAAAAATAGCATTGTGGGGTTCCATATTTATTGTCTCTAGAGGGTTTCCAGAGCAAATTTGGTTCATAAGTTTACTAAAAGTGTATCTTTAAAAATTCTCTACCAGGCAAACTCAATTGGAGATGTATAGTCCTGATTGTGTTCCCTTTGAAATCAATGGCAAAACCTCTATTGAATTCACTGGGAGCAGTGCCTGACAGTTAAGTGGTGGTCTTTCTGACTGTGTCATTAAATCCCTCCTTTAGTTGCACAGGTATAACTAGGGAGAGAATTTGGTCCTGTAATTTAGTTATTTCTAGTAATGATTTTATGGTGCATCAACCAGAATAAAATCCAGCTCACACTCTTAGCACCATTGGCTTTACAAGGCTAACAGGAATATAAAGAAGTTGGGAATGGGTTACAGGGGATGGATCACTTGATTATTACCTGTTCTGTTCATTCCCTCTAAAGCACCTGGCATAGGCCACTGTTGGAAGACAGGATATTGGGCTAGATGGACCTTTGGTCTGACCCAGTATGGCCGTTCTTACGTTAACCATATAGGTCCAATTACTGCCCTCTTTCCCTGCCATTGCACTTCAGCACTACTCCATCAAGCCAGCTTAACTGGCTACTGGAGATTCTGCCAGTGTAAGGAAAATCTACAGGCAGTGAGGGGCCAGTATGATAGTTCTATACCGCTCTTGCTACTACCTGAAGCACACGAGGCATTCTATGGCTATCAAAATGGCTTCGGGAGGGAAGGGCTAAGCAATTGGTCACAATTTAGAGCAACCTGCAGGTTGCTTTAAGTTGTACCAGGGGCTGAATCCGACCCAGGATCAAGATGGCCTAAAGCCATGTTTGATTTCCCCCCACCCCCTTTCCTAGTTCTATATTGATCTCAGCTCAGCCAGACCAGAGGATCAGCATATGGACTGAAATTTTCAAACTTCAGTGCATAAAGTTAGGCACATAACTTCATATTTTGGTACGTTAATTAAAAATCTGCCTGACTTTCAGAGTTGCTGAGCACCAACTACTGCGAATGTTCTGCACCTTGGAACATCAGGCACCTTATTTTTAGATGACTAAATGTAGATTTAGGGGCCTACCTTCAGGTCCTAATTTAAAATTTTGGCTCAGGGAGCAGACCTGCTCAGGAAGAAGGTGTCATTTTAAACTGGTCAGTTTTCAGAGAAAAACGGCATTTTTAACTTCATACAAAGAGAGGGAATTTCCTTTCGAATGACAGCGAGAGTAGGCAGGTCTGCAACTCTCTTGTAGTCTGTGGTTTACTTAACTATTTTTAATGTTCTGAAGCGTTTATCTATTGATAGGGCTAACAGGCTCCTTTGCTAACAATACACTGATGACAGCTGTATATCTCACTTCCTACAGAGGCAAGCAGTTTGCCATCACTAAGATTGCACAATGCCTGCCAAGAGATCACTGCCTGGATGAAGAAGAGCTGACTCTAACTGATATTAGGAAAGACCAAATTTCAGGCTGGTAGAACAGGGAAAACACTGTGAAGAACTAGCTGGGACACTGACCTCCTGTCCTGCTGAAAACATCTGCTCTCTGTTTGTTAAAGGGTACAAAGCCTTGTGGTCTTCCTGGACTCATCTCTAACCCTGTATGCCCAGGCAGCAACAGTAGCAAGAAATGCCTTTTTTCTCCTGTTAACTATTTTTGACTTTGCTTCTTCCTCCCAGGTGAGGGTCTGGCCATAGTGATCCATGTAGTAGTCCTCTTCAGACTGAATTATGGTAATCCGGGCAGAAGATGGAAACAATACAGAGAATATGGCAGCCTGCATTCTAGTCAGATGAGCCTCTATCACTGGTGCTCTAAACTCTCTTGGTTTCCAATCTGGCACAAATTTAAGACCTTGGTTCTGCTCTTCAAAGCCATCAGAATCCAGTTTATATCAGTGACTGCATCTCCATCCCTGATCCACTAAGATAGAATCATAGAAGATTAGAGACCTCAGGAGGTCATCTAGTCCAACCCCCTGCTCAAAGCAGGACTAACACCAACTAAATCATCCCAGCCAGGGCTTTGTCAAGCCAGGCCTTAAAAACCTCTAAAGATGGAGATTCCACCACCTCCCTAAGTAATCCATTTCAGTGCTTCACCACGCTCCTAGTAAAATAGATTTTCCTAATATCCAACCTAGACCTCCCCCACTGCAACTTGAGACTATTGCTCCCTGTTCTGTCATCTGCCACCACTGAGAACAGCTTAGCTCCATCCTCGTTGGAACCCCCCTTCAGGTAGTTGAAGGCTGCTATCAAATCCCCCCTCACTCTTCTCTTCTGCAGATTTAATAAGCCCGGTTCCCTCAGTCTCTCCTCATAAGTCATGTGACCCAGCCCCCTAATCATTTTCGTTGCCCTCCGCTGGACTCTCTCCAATTTGTCCACATTCTTTCTGTAGTGTGGGGCCCAAAACTGGATGCAGTACCCCAGATGTGGCCTCACCAGTGCCGAAGAGGGGAATAATCACTTCCCTCAATCTGCTGGCAATGCTCCTACTAATGCAACCCAATATGCCGTTAGCCTTCTTGGCAACAAGGGCACACTGTTGACTCATATCCAGCTTCTCGTCCACTCTAATCCCCAGATCCTTTTCTGCAGAACTGCTGCTTAGCCAGTCAGTCCCCAGCTTGTAGCAGTGCATGGGATTCTTCCGTCCTAAGTGCAGGACTCTGCACTTGTCCTTATTGAACCTCATCAGATTTCTTTTGGCCCAGTCCTCTAATTTGTCTAGGTCCCTCTGTAGCCCTCTCCCCCCAGCTTAGGGTCATCCACGAACTTGCTGAGGGTGCAATCCATCGCGTCATCCAGATCATTAATAAAGATGTTGAACAAAACCAGCCCCAGGACAGACCTCTGGGGCACTCCACTAGATACCATCCGCCAACTAGACATCGAGCCATTGATCACTACCCATTGAGCCCGACGATCTAGCCAGCTTTCTATCCACCGTATCCATTCATCCAATCCACACTTCTTTAACTGGCTGGCAAGAATACTGTGGGAGACCGTATCAAAAGCTTTGCTAAAGTCAAGATATATCACGTCCACCACTTCCCCCATATCCACAGAGCCAGTTTTCTCATCATAGAAGGCAATCAGGTTGGTCAGGCATGACTTGCCCTTGGTGAATCCATGTTGACTGTTCCTGATCACCTTCCTCTCCTCCAAGTGCTTCAAAATGGATTCCTTGAGAACCTGATCCATGATTTTTCCAGGGACTGAAGTAAGGCTGACCAGTCTGTAGGTCCACGGATTCTCCTTCTTCCCTTTTTAAAAGATGGGCACTATATTTGCCTTTTTCCAATGTCCGGGACCTCCCCTGATCGCCACGAGTTTTCAAAGATAATGGCCAATGGCTCTGCGGTCACATCAGCCAACTCCCTTAGCACCCTTGGATGCATTAGATTCAGACCCATGGACTTGTGCTTGTCCATCTTTTCTAAATAGTCCTTAACCTGTTCTTTCATCACTGAGGGCTACTCACCTCCTCCCCATACCGTGCTGCCCAGTGCAGCAGTCTGGAAGCTGACCTTGTCTGTGAAGACCGAGGCAAAAAAAGCATTGAGTATTCCAGCTTTTTCCACATCATCTGTCACTAGGTTGCCTCCCCCATTCAGTAAGGGGCCCACGCTTTCCCTGATCATCTTCTTGTTGCTAACATACCTGTAGAAATGCTTCTTGTTACCCTTCACATCCCTTGCTAGCTGCACCTCCAATTGAGCTTTGGCCTTCCTGATTACATCATTGCATGCACCCCAGTAGGACAGGACAGCTAACAGAGCTTAGATGAAGCATATAACAGCTGGAGCTAAAGCATTCATAGTGGTGTTGTAGCACATAGACTGCCACAGACTTGTGACAAAATTTTATGACTCCTAGAACTTGCTGCAAGGGACACTTTCCCCTTAAAGCTTCTCCACCATAACTGGAAGGGTTAAGAAGGATATGGGCCTGATTTTCAGAAGGGCTGTCCACCTACATCTCTAACTGAAGCAACGGGAGCTGCTGTGCCCAGCACCTCTTAAAATCAGGCACAAACATACCCCAAGTAAAGTAAAGCTTCCTAGAATCTGTGAAGAGCAGAGAAAACCATGACATTCATTCAGGATGTTGGTGTGCAGAAATAAATAGCCTGTGTACTGCTTAGATACTACATTGATGGGTTCTGTGGAAAATTCTAGTATAGACAGGTTGGAAAGTTTCAGAACTTGGCATCTTTTTAGACCATGAGCCCAGTTGAATGTAGAAGCCCAGGTTTTGTCCTTGGTCAGAAATAGTTATTTTCATCTTTGGAAAGTTCAAAAATTGCCCTCTTTTCTTCCAGATGCACACTCTGCCACAGTGATCCTCTCCTTTGGCATTTAGGCTGGGCTGCTGTGATGTGCTTTAGTCCTCCTTACCCTTGAGAACTATTCATAGGTTGCAGCTGATGCAGAAAATAAAATCACAACTGTTCAAAGAGACTTGCTCTGAAACCTGGTGATGCTAATGCTCCTTGATCAGCATGGGATGCCTACAGTCTAGACAGTTAAAGCTTTAACTAATAGGCCCTCAGATGCACTGGTCTATTTCTGTTGATCCACTAAGGACAACTGAGGCTGTTGGGGTTGGTGCTATTTATCATCCCTTGTTATAATCCAAATTTGGATCCATATCCAGATTTCACAGTGGCCACTGTCTTTTCTAAGGGGGTCCATGAAATTGGACAACTAGTGGGACTCAGGTCTGACAGCCGCTGACATTTGGAGAGTTTGAAATCAGGTTCTGGATTTTGTGTCCAGGGCCAGTCTCTAATTATAATTAATATTACTGCAGTGTGCTGAGTGTAACAATATATTTTTGTTTATTTAGTTATTTAAGAGTTGGGCCTGAACTGGAACACTGGATCTGAGCCCTTCTTCCTCTGTATCACAAACTATAGGCAAGTTTGGTTCTGGATTCAGATTTGGGTCCTGAAGCTGCCAGGTGCGGACTTGACTTTTTAACTGGCTGAACCAGAACAACTGAACCTTGGAAAAGTTTGAATTCAGAGCTGATTTCAGATATGACCCTCACAACACAGATTCATCTCTAATTACTTTATACTGTGCTACATGGCATATAGCCTCTGAGCCCCTTGTACTGTAAGGTATTTGATAGTCAGCACTGCAAGCACACACAGTACTTCTGAGGCCAAATTCACTAAAGATTTGCAGGGTTTCAAGGGCTGGAGTGATGTTTAAGGATATGTCTACACTCCAGTCAGAGAGATGACTGCAGCAGCTATAGACATGTAGACACAAGTTAGCCACTTGAGTACATACCCAGGAATGCACGTGGGCATAAACCGATTATGCAGCTGCCTGTGCTGTTGCAACTTCACTACTATAGTTATTTCAGCCTAGCTAGATCAAAGTTAGCTCATTTATGTCTATACATGCTGCAGTCACACCCTTTGTTGCAGTGTAGACATACCCAGAGTGGGAAGAACTTTGGACAGATTCTCAGGGCACTTCCCATAGGGATGAATGACTCCCTTGAAAAAATGCTCCTCCCTATTTTAATAATAGAGATGACATTTTTGGAGGAATTCATAAAAAAAAATTCTGTTGCTTTTCATTGCTTAGAGTGTGAACAATTAGTTTAAATATCATTAGTACAGGATGCATTTTTATGATTCTAATATTCCAATCTTCTTCTGTATGTCAAATAACATCAGCTGTTTAGAAGCATTAAAGTGATATGGCCTGGATGATGCTTAGCCTTGTGCGGGGAAGTATGCTAGTAGGGAGTTAAGCTTAAGGAGCCTTTACCCAGTCATACTCTCCTCAACCCAAGGAACAGCCATATTTGCAGTCCCTGTGCTCAGGGAGTACTATATTACTCTGTCCTATTGCTGCCAGAGGCAGAAATCACCCCAAGGTACTCACTCCTTCTCCATCTTCACACTAGTCCATGGAGCTGGTAGACTGCAGAGGGGGACAGGCATCCCCCAGAGTAGGAGAGAACTCTCCAAAGGGATGTTGCAGCTTGCAATATCTCTATCTTGTTGGCACAAGAACAAATGGATATAAACTGTCCATGACCAAATTCAGGCTGGATATTAAAAGAAGGTTTCTAACCATTACAGGGGCGGGGTTCTGGAAGAGCTTCCCATTCAGAGTTGTGAGGGCAAATAACTTAATTAGTTGTAAGGGAGAGCTGGACAATTTTAGGAGTGTGATTTTTATGATGAGGTTGCTTGTGAAGATAGGGGGCAGGGTTTAGCAGCCCTGAGGTTCACTTCTGCTTTTTGTCTTATGTTCCTAAAGCTCATGCTTCAGGCTTACAGTAGGCCACCTGTAGGGATCAGGAAGAGATTTCCCCTCCCCAGTGTATTCTGTTTGTTTTTAAGCTCCATTCCCTGATGCATCAGGGATGGACACGGTTAGCAATCAGATGTGGGATGGGCCAAGGCTCTGATGTGGGACCAAGCACCCGCCCTCCTCACGTGCTTGGCTGGATGATTCTTGCTCACATGCTCAGGGTCTAACTGATTGCCATATGTAGTGTCGGGAAGGAATTTTCCCCCCAGATCAGATTGGCAGTGACCTTGGGGATTTTTCACTTCATTCTGCAGTGTGTGGATCCCTTGCTAGGATTATCTCAGTATATGTCAATCACTTCCCTGCCATTTTGGGGGCCTTAGACTGGTGTTCCTCAGTCCCTCCTATTCTCTGCCTGTGGCATACCACCTGTGGGCATAATACTTTGGTCTAATTTTGGTTGTTGGGTTAGTGTGTGGGCGCTGGGTGGTGGTGGTGGCCTGCGATACACAGGAGGTTGGACTAGATGATCTGATGGTCCCTGCTGGCCTTGTGTGGTTCCTAGCACTGCAGTATCTGCACCCCTCCACATGGGTGAGCAGGGGCAGGGAAAGTGTTTCTTTATAAACCATTCCTCCTGGAGGTTCCTGGGGGCAAGGGCATCGCCACACTGCCGCTAAAGCAGACATGAATTCAAATAATACATCCCTTCCCCAGTATTAAAAAGTGCTCCATGCAGTACGTTCACTGACAGCCTTAACCAGAACTTGGTGTCTTGATGGGAAGAAAGGATGGTCCAGTGGTTAGAGTGCTAGCCTGGGAGTTGAGACCTGGGTCCAATCCCCTGCTGTGCCACAGACTTCCTGTGTGAGCTTGGGCAAGTCATTTAATCTCTCTGTGCCTCCGTTCTATATCTATAAAATGGGAATTGGAGCACTTCTCTACCTCACAGGAGTGTTGTGAGAATACGCACATTAAAGGTTGTGAGGTGCTCAGATACTATGGTGATGGGGAGCTATATCACTATCCAAGATAGATTTATTGCTTTTATGTATTAGAAATAGAATGAACAGATGAGTCTGGATACTTTCCCACTTGAACAGGCATCTGGTAGGAAGGGATTTTTACCTTTGCTAGCCTGCCACTATGCCGGAAGGCCTTACTGTCTAGAGATCTCTTTTCCCAAAAGGATTGTTTGAAGGAGCAACATTGCTCCATCAGACAATACTAACTGGTTGGCTTTGAGTCACAGTCTATGGAAGCAGTACTTAACTGAGACAGTGATTTTTGAAATGATGGATGCCCCTGCTGGCAACTGGGTATTAACAGGGCATGGTTAGGGCTTCTGTATTTTCCTAGATCAACCCATTTCTGAATACCATATCGCTGCTGCCATGCACAGAGCATCTTGCATCTCATTGAAACTGTCCCGCCAAATCAGTAAAATTATTTAAATACAGTATTTTATTAATTTATGGTATGAAATATTTTAGAGCAAATTCCTTTGATGTATGATATTCTAATCATACCCACAGGGCATTAGCAGGCACAAGGCACATCTGAGTGTCTCTAATTCCCTAATGGTGTGATTATATCGCATAATATTCACAACCCCCTGGAGCTTCTTTACTGGTATAAATAAATCAATTATTTAAGTCAAATGCTTTGATCATTAGAAGCTGCCAGTGAGTGCGAGAATGCCTGAGCTGTGCAGTTCACAGGGAATGATTTTGCCTGTGAATGGCCAGTCTGAGCACTAGCAGCACTTCATTTCAATCTGCTTTATAAATTAGATTGGAAGTCAGTTTCTAATACTTCACCCTGGACAGCAAGGTAGAGAGAACCTTACATGGGTGGAATTCTGAGATATTGCTGCCAACAGGTGCTTTTATAGTTAACACTGCAGTCATAGGTTAAATATGGGCTACTGTTCATATTAACTAATAGCTATTATACAAGAAACTGATGCAGGGATTTCTGCAAATGCACCATGAACCTGATTCACACACGCTATACCATATTAACTATTATTTGCACATATGGATGGAAAGGAATTTTGAGTCACTTGGGATATATGGCAAATTAGCATTTTATATCATATTAATGAAGTGCTAATTGCGCCTGGCAACCTTTTTTGTGTGCAAATTGAATGGGTCCTATTTGCATTGTCATGGAACTGCTGTATTACCTTGCAGCACTTTCCTTAAGAAGAGGCAGCACAGAGTTCATCAAGGAAAAATATTGCTAATTGTGAGATAATTAGTCATGAAAATAATATTGTTTAAAGTGGAGCAGCAATGCTGTAATTTACATTGTATTAACCTTTTAAATTCATTTTTTATTAATAGCATTTGCTTTTGGGAATTTTACAAATACAACCCTCTTTTCCAATAATTTCTTCTCACAACCTGTTTACTGGGGTGTGTTTTTCCCCTTAACCTAACTCAAAACAAAATAATGGGATGTCTTTACTATGCTGGTGCAGGCCATTTACCTGTAAGGTGAATAGTAACTCTGAAAGAGAAAAATAGATAAATATGTCTAAGATATTCTATTTACAGGTTGTTTCATGCCCATAGACCTAATTCAACAGCTATGGTGTCTAAAATAAATTTTATAAATTTTTGGAGACATTATAGCTAAAAAAATCCTTGTCTGAATTTTATCAGAGTTCTCAGAACAAGGAAACTCTACATCGGATTGAGAAGTAGCATGTGAAATTTCAAGGGGATTAGTTTTTTGTGGGGAGATGGAGAAAGAGCAGGCTGAAAATTGAAGGCTAGATTTGACATTAACTATGGGTTGTTTGCATTGGAAAGCAAACACTTATTTTTCTCTTATCACCTAAGAGAGCCCTGCAGCAAACTGCATGGATCTGCACTAGAGTCTTCAAATGTATGCCACAATGTAAAAGACTCAAAGGCAGATCCATAAGTAGAAAATGGGTCAGCATGCCCTCTGGCACAGTCAAGTCATCCAGATTTAGGGTCTGGGCCTCATATTTTTTTCAGTGCAGTGTTAGATATGGGCAGATTGCTAGTTACATCCCAGGGCAGTATGACTTGCAATCTATGTTAAGAAACATGTTGTCTTAGGTTGGGAAATAGGTTGGGCAATATGTTGGGCGCATGTAGAAATGCATGTTCAAATGTCTGTTCCTTCATCTTGGCTAGATGACCTTTGCGGTCCCTTCTAACCTTATGATTCTGTGTGTTCAGAAATTTTTAAAGCAAATTGATCTGATGGACAGGTTGATATTGATTGTATTTCTATATATATGCACACCTTTATCAAAGACTCTGCATTCTCTTCAGAAGAACTTGCATAAAGAAACTACTTGCGCAGATTCTTAGGAATGTAGTCTCCTCAGGTGTGTATGCAGGGGAGGGAATCAGGACTTGTACCTCAAATACACATACTGAATACTGTGTCCAGCTGTGCAAACTATTGTAAGAATGAAACAATGCAGCAGCCAAGGACCTTCTGGTTTAGACCTAAGTGTGCTAACAAATAAGTAAACAGGTGTATTGGTCAGACCTAAAGACTAGATAGAGGCACCTGCAAATTGCTTTGTTCTGCCTTGTACATGCTCCAGGCTTATTTAATGTGGAAAATGTTGATTGTCTGGATCTGGGCCATATCCTGTCCACCAAGGTACCAAACCAGAAATACCTGATGTTGATGCTACTTGCATCTTTTTATCAAGTCTGAAAGAAATGAGTCATGCAGGGAGCTGGGCAAAACTAGCTTTGTGACATCAGCAGGTGCACCTGCTTTATACCTTCATAAAACATCTTCTACCTCACTACTACTATCAGTGTGAGGGGAAATCTTTTCTCTTCTTGCCAACATTTTTTTTAAGTGTAGCTTTCATTCCTTGGAATTGTAACCTGGGCTTTCTTTCCTAGCCACACTAGTGGCTAGTTCTTTCTACTTAATCTAACAAGCCACCCATTGATATTACGAACTGCTCCGTCATCAGTAAAGTTTCTGTTCATATACAAAGTACCAGATCATGGATGGGCAGGATTACAGTGTAAAATGTGGGAGCAGAGCCGAAGTACATAACAGGATTGGTTGTAACAGATGTGAAGCACACATAGTACTATTTACTCTGAGTGTGAGTATAGTGAGGCTGGGGGGAGGAGGCAGGGGAACGTGGTGAGGTGGGAACTTTGGAAGTGTAGGAGTTTTTGAGTTTTAAACAGAAGCTGAGGTTAGGTGATAGGCGATTGTAAGCTGCCTGAGGAGATCGATCAGCAAAGCTCTGGCAGAGGGATATGGGAAGCAAGCACCCCACCTTTCTCCATTACTGACAGGTGGGATTGCATTGTTTACACTATTCTGATAGTCCAAACTGGCCCTGGCTAGGAGCTCAGCAGAAAGAGGAAGCCTTCTGGTAAATGAGGAAGGCTTCCTTTTGCCTCTAAAGCCACTTCCTGTTATATGACCCTCTTTCTTTGTTTCTTTCTTTCCCGGCACTGCTTGCAAGCATGCCTGTAAGGCATTGGGGTTACTAGTGGGATTTGGAGCTTTCTCAGCTCTAGGCTAAACATCTAGCCTAGTTTGGTAGTTACCAAGTGACAACTGTTCGGTGGCCTGTGAGAAATGAGTTTGGTCTCAGGGAGTTCC
The DNA here is from genome assembly GCF_028017835.1 of Emys orbicularis. NCBI lineage: Eukaryota > Metazoa > Chordata > Testudines > Emydidae > Emys > Emys orbicularis. The sequence continues at coordinate 34,816,287 of NC_088685.1, forward strand.
CAGTGGAGAGTTGTCTTTGTCAAAAAAATCCCCACCACAGAAGACACTAGCTGGCACAGTGAGCCATCTCAGCAGAAAGAGCAAGGCTTTGGATGGGCTTGCAACCAGAACGTTTCTCTCTGCCCTGGAGGTGAGGATTGGGGCACGTAGTTTTGAAGCAGCATGAGGAAGTTTTTGCTGCTGCTGGTGGGGTGCACCTATTCTATGGCTAAAGAGAAAACTTCCTTCCAAGGGAGCGTGGGCCAGGCACTTTTCAAAAGTGCAAAATCAATGTGAATAATGTTAAAAGTTAATAGATTGAAGTCTGAAGCATAGCTTGTGTGAAATCACGTAGAGAGACACCTCCCTAAGAGAACTTGCCTGCTTAAAATGTTGCTTTAAAAGAATCCATGTTTATTGATGTTAATTTGTCCTGTGTGGAGCAGGAGGAACTGGTTACTGAAATAGTTCCTAAAGGTTCAGGTAGTTGTAATGTCTGAGAGCAGAATAAAAGGAAACAATTTACATAAGATTTGCCATACTGGAAAAGACCAACAGTCCAGGCCATCTAATCTCGCATGCTGTTTCTGACAGTGTCCTGTCCTGGATGAAATAGAGGAAAGTGTATAAACCTTGCAGTAAGGGCCAGACTGACACTAATCTGAAAGATGGGGAAGCTGCCCTCAATCAGAATTCTTCCAGGGATTCCTAATTCCCTCTGCCTTATCCCAGAATGCAGGCTGTGGCTTAACACTACGTCCTGATTGAGACCTATTTGGGGCAAAGGGTATTGTATTCTGGATCTTGAATTATGTGGCTGGCTTTGTTCAAGTGTGTACAGTGAATACCTGTATGGCATTCCCGGGCTACAATCAGAAATTAATCCTGCCTCAAGTTAGCAGCCCCCCAGACAACAGAAAAAGGTGCCGTGTATGGTCCCAAGCAGTCAATGCATAAGGAAGCTTTGAAATTTGACTTGGTGTGCATGTGCCATCTTTCCTGGCTGTGACAGAGTGGAGAGTGCCCAAGAGACATCATACTCAGTATAGCTTGACATTTTTGAGAACTATGAAATTACTGACAAATATGATAAATTGAAATTTAGGAATGGAAACATATAAAACCAACCCAGCCAACATCCCCAAGGGGTGACCAGGCTATTAACCTGAGATGAACTTATTATGACCAAAGTGTATGCAAAGAGATGCACTTATGCAGGATCAAAGGAGTTTATTGAAGGCCAAGAAGTACATGAGACGAAATTGAAAATATTTAGATTGCTGATCTCAAGAGTAGCTTTTATTAGCAATCTTGTATAATTGTGTTAGGATATGAGTTAATTTCTCTAATTTCTAAGTACTGCATCAGAGGAAACATTCTCCCTGAGTGAAATTCACAACAGCTCACAGGACCAGTACAAGGTCTATGCACCGCTTAAATCCCATGTAAGCCCTCAAAATAAAGCTTAAGTGGGACTTAAGTGATGCATAATACAAGGATGAATTTCAACTCTCATATACTAATGTAACATATGGTTCCATGGCTGTTATGGTAACGTAGGTTCTAAACACATCAACTGGAAAGTATAACTGACAGGCTTCCTGACTTGTGGGTTCTCTTATACCACAGAACTGAAGCTCTGTGAGGCTAAGAGAGAGGCTCTGAGAAACTGACCCTATCAGACGATTTTTAAAGTTGAGTGTTTTATTCTCTGATTTATTTTCTATGACTCACGTGTTTCGGGGTATCTTGGTAAGGCTAGGTACAGTCTGACACTGAGGTATGTTTTCCACCATTTGCTTTTTTTAATTGATCTTCTGATAAACTTTGTTTTATTCAAGATAACTTTGGTCTTAAACTTCTGGGCAATTCATTTGTGGTCCATTCTCAAAGGCAAGCAAAAAAAAAAAAATTATCTGTCCTCTGGGCAAAGGGGAAAAAATGGTATATGATGGGGGAGAGGGCAGGTACTTGATCAAAGACACAGGGAAAAGATTTCCTGTTCTCAAGAGGTTTTACTTAGTGGATGGCTGGGTTCAGTAAGTTGCTTCTAATGGTAATGGGAGTATGGGACTGAAGGTAACACTCCCCTTCCAATGAAGTGTGAATAGAAAAATAGGTTGAAGAGTAAAACTAGTGAACATTCTCCCGTCAGAGAAAAAGTCCTTCATCGATGTATAAACTAAAAAGTGAATTGGTTCTGCAGCTGAATCCATGTTCCTAGATCTGTTTTTAACAGACAACACCCACCTTTCAATCACACTGTGACATCTGTAGCAAGTTTGCACACCTCTTGCAAAATATTTTCCTGTTTGTGGAAGAATGGTGAAATGGTTTCACAAGAACTCAGGCCATTTGTTTGACAGCTCTTCCCATATTTAATTGTCTGTCTTCACTGATAAGGAATGAGTACGTAACCTGGAGTGTAACCACCAGAGGGGAAAAACCGGAAGCTTAGTAGACTATCAGCTTGAACATAAGGTCTTTTCAGAAGAACTTGCCTTTTGTTTTTTGGGGAACCCCGAACTTATCACCCTTCTGCTCTTCCTCTTGCTACCACACACACATTTTGAGGGGTGAACCCCTACAGATGTTCCCAAAGGCTGTCTCCCCTTTTACTTATTGATGTTGCTTTTAAGAGGCCCTATCATAAACATTCTTAAATGACTACACAGTGGGTATTGCTCATAGAGTGTTTTCTAAAGATCTTCATATCAGTGAAGGAAGTTGCTTTCTTACTGAGACTTTCATAGCATGGCTGGTGAGGAATAGGGCCCAGATCCTGCATCACTGAAGGCCATTGCAGTTTTGCCATTGGTCTCAATGGGATCAGAATCATGCTTTTGGGGAGACAGAGTGTCTATCTCCCCCAAAATATTAGTCTCGCTGCAGAGATTGCTCGTGGCTTGTGAGCAATGGCCCAGATCCTCAAAGGAATTTAGGCACCTAACTGCCAATGATTTCCTAGAGAGTGGATCTCAATGGGAGTTAGGGGCCTAAGTTCCTTTGAGGATCTGGGTCAATATGCCAAGTCTCATTCAAAGACTGTCACATTGTGAAGGGATGTTTGAAACCATTTTGAAAACTTCAGTGTTTTTGAGATGTTCGTGGCATATGTCACCCTATTTACAGTTTCCACCTCATCAAAAATGCTCCCTCTTTCCTAGAAAGCTAGAACCAAGTGCAGAGCCTTTGCTCTACAGCTGAGTACATGTTATCATTTCAGGGATAGTTTTACACTATCATTTTTCCACATTTCTTAATGGGGTGCATTGGAACACAGGTCTGGTCTGGAATGCCTTGGGGAGTTATACTTGCACAATCTTCTTTCGCCCTGCTCATTTTTTGCTCTCTGTGTAATCTGCCTTTCCCAACCGTATGACTGTAAATGTTGCATTTTTTTAATTTAGGGTTGATATCTCTGTGTTGAACTAAACCACAACAGTTAAAATCACTAACTGGTGGCAAGAGGAAGGCAATTTAGGCAATATCTTAGGCAGAACTTCACAAACCTTTCTGCAGCAAAAGTACCATGGAAGATTCCCTACCTGTCAATCCAGGGGAGAAGCTAAAGGCAAAGGTGGTTCCCACTGGAGAAAGGGAGTGTAAGTTAGCAGGTCTGGAAAATAACATGTATAAAAGAACTGATGGGCTTATAACACCAGTAATGACATCAGGTGCTCTGGCCACCAAATTGATCCCCTCCTACTCTTGTGCATCTCCTGTAGCATCACCCCCTAAGCCACTGTCTAACAATTAGGGCATCCGTTGGTTTGGCAAAATGTAGATATGTTTGCCAACAAAGCCCCACACTTACATTTTGCCAGCTGACAAGCAATAACCCAAGATAAACTGTTAAATTCAGAGGTGCATATAAATAGAGCTGATTCTTGTTTATGCTAAGACTCTTTTACGCTACTCTGGCAATGTAAAAGCACCTTTAAACTGACCACAAGCTGCATTAACCTCTCCCCCCTTAATTTAAATACATCTTATTTACTTTTTGTAGGGTTTGCTATGGTACTTATTACTCTAGTATCTGAACGCTTCAGATACATTCATTTATCCAGGCAATGTCCCTGTGAGGAAGGAAGTATTATTATCTCCATTTTATAGATGTGATACAATCATAGAAATGCAAGTCTGGAAGGGACCTCAAGAAGTCAAGTCCAGTTCCCTGCGCTGAGGCAGGACCAAGTAAACCTAGACCATCCCTGACAGATGTTACATCCAACCTGTTCTTAAAAGCTTACAATGACGGGGATTCCACAACCTCACTTGGAAGCCTATTCCAGAGCTTAACTGCCCTTATAGGGGGAAGTTTTCCCCCCCTAATATCTAACCTACATACTCCTTCCCTTACTGCAGATTAAGCCCATTACTACTTGTCCTACCTTCAGTTGACATGGAGAACAATTGATCACGGTCCTCTTTAAACAGCCCTTAACAAATTTGAAGACTTATCAATAAGGCTATGATTATGTCACGGAATCCATTACTTCCATTGACCTTTGTGACATTTTCTGCCCTGGAGGTAGAGTTCCCAGCCAGCCCCACCCTCACAGCTCCCAGCCTCCAACATGGTTGGGGGACCCCGCAGCTGCCCAGCCATGGCAGGCGGACCCTGCAGCTGCCCAGCTGCGGTGCGGGGTGGAAGGACCCCGCGCAGCTGCCCAGCTGCAGCCGTGGCCAGCGGCTGGCGGACTCTGGAGCAGCCCAGCCCTAGGGGCAGGGGGACCCCAGAGCTCCCACGCACCGTATCGGTGGGGGACCCAGAACCCCACCAGCAGTGGGTGCTGAACCCACTTACCCCTTTTGTCAGGGATATTTTTAATGAAAGTCAGGGACAGGTCACAAGCTGCCATGAATTTTTGTTTATTTCCCGTGACCTGTGCATGACTTTTACTAAAAATAGCCGTGACAAAAACTTAGCCTTAGTTATCAGATTCCCCCTTAGTCTTTTTTTTCCTCATGACTAAACATGGCCAATTTTTTAAACCTTTTCTCATAGCTGAGGTTTTGTAAACCTTTTATCATTTGAAACTGAGGCAAAAAGAATGTGTGTAACTTGCCCAGCATCACTCAGGGAGCCTATGGTAGAACAGAACTCAGCTATTTCAAGGCCTGGTTTAGTGCCTTCCCCACAAGACCATTCTTTCTCACCTTTTTTTCTAGCTCCTCAGCATGTAAATGACACCAACTTACACTCAACCCTGGGTGAGTGGTTGAAAGTAGGTTTGAGGGGGCCTAAATGAGAATTAGGGTTTCTGACTTGTATCACCGTACACAATATCTCTGAAAGAGTTCCTGATTTCTATCCTATTCAAAATCCCCTGATCATCAGTTCCAAATGAACTTCCATGTTTGCTCTTTGTTTTCCCAAATAAAAGCATTGAAACCACTTCTGTGCCATGTTTACTAAGCACATGGTAGGTGGGGAGAGAATCCCAAAAGAGTCAGATCACAGATGTTAAAACCTGCACCTGCAATGGAAGCCTGGAAGCAGATGTGGGTGGGTCTGACTGACTGTGATTAAAGTTTTCCAAAGCAAGAGCCCAATTTTGCTGGGTAGGTTTCCTTTCTGAAAGTGTGGAGGGATCCCTCCTCCCAGTGTTCAGTCCAAAGCTTTGGATGGCAGGAAGATTTTCCTTCAATACATTCATAAGATATAGGGGACGGGGATAGACTATTTATATCGTAAGGTTTCACTGTTAACAAAAGGGATTGCTTTTAGTTATATTTTTGTTTATGTTGTTGCCAGCCTGCCCCCGCCTTGAAAGAGTCAGAAAGCGTTCTGTGGTATTTATTTCTAATGTAAACATCACAAGTGAGCTGACTAGTATGGTATTTTCAGTGGCAATACAGTATTTCTACTGGACAAAATGCAAGAATGTTTTATCTCTTGGAATTTCCCACTCCAGAATGGAACTGTTTTTCACCCTGCTGAGGCTGCCTCAGCTCCAAATATGGATTTAGCGAGTAGTACCAAAAATACCCATCAGGACCAAAAAACACAGCTATTATGGCGGCTTCTCAAAACCTTAAAGAAACACGTTAAGATAAAAATCTATTTAAAAAATGCCCTTGCTTGTGTTACTAATAACACGTTAGAACAATTATAAAATGGAAAGGCTCTTGCACATCTAATTTTGCTTTTCAATGTTTTCTATTAGTTTGTATGTGCACTTCTCTCAGATTAGAAAACAAGACTAGACTTTGGTGTTTAGTTAGTTTCAGTTCCTGCATCTCACACATTCAGTGTAGACATACCTTTCACACCACTGACGGCAGCACGTAGGGTGTGGGTAGCTACATGCCGCAATGAAATATGCCGCAATGGCTTTGTCCATACTGTGGTGTATAGCTACATGTGGCAGTGAAAGGCTCTGGCAGGGGTGAGGTAACAGGGAAAGGCTCTGGAAGTAGGCAGCTGATGGAGCCTTTCACACTGCCTCCCTGTGCCAGAGCCTTTCCTCGCTGCCAGAGCCTTTCCAGGGAAGCAGTGAGATACTGCTCTCCTAAAAATAGCAGTATAGATGGGAGAGGCACTGCTTGGGTGTGTAGAGAGCCATGCAGGGTACTTACATCAGAACCTTAGGATATCTTTACGCACCTAAGCAGTGCCTCACCATCTATGCTGCTATTTATACCCATGCTAGGGGGGCGTGCAGTGTATGTACTCTAAGGGCTGGTCCACACTAAGCCCCCAGTTCGAACTAAGATACGCAACTTCAGCTACGTGAATAACGTAGCTGAAGTCGAAGTATCTTAGTTTGAACTTAAAGGTATTTACCACAGGTCCACACGTGGCAGGCAGGCTCCCCCGTCGACTCCGCCTACTCCTCTCGCGGAGCAGGATTACCGGCGTCGACGGCGAGCACTTCTGGGATCGATTTATCGCGTCTAGACAAGATGCGATAAATCGATCCCAGAAGATCGATTGCTTGACGCCGAACCAGCGGGTAAGTATAGACGTACCCTAAGCACCGCCATAAGGAGTGTCAAAGGTAGACATACCATAATATGACACTGCTGTTGTCTTTGGTTTTCCAACATGGCAGGGTGTGGTGGGATCAAGCTGTGAAACCGTTTGTTTTGGTTAGTGAGTACTGCTCCTAAGCATTATTCTTGTTTGAAGAGTTCAGCAACCATTTTGTTCCTAGGGTTTGTAGCCTGGCTGAATCTTTCACTCTGTGCTCTCTTCTTGTGACATTCCTTTTTTCTTCTTGCTGTGTTGATCTCTTAATGTAAAATATGGTATGTTCTGAATAAAAGCATCTATTTGCTCTTTGTTTACTGTTGAAATCCCCAAGCCCTATTTTCACTGACGTTATTAATTATCGAAAGCACTTGTATTCATAGTTAATTCTGAAAAAAATATTTATATATAAATCTTAACAAAACGTAGGTCTTTAGCTATATGTTATTTAAAGATCTAGCTTATATGCTTTATGATTGTTATGCAGTGAGAGAGAGCTGTAAAGAGGTGATACGCAATGGTGCAATGTCAAATCCTAAGAGAGAAAATATTCCCTACTCTACATAACAAAGGGGTAATTCTAATGACTGTCTCCCATGACAAAATAAACTACTGTGAACCTCAAAAGGGCTGTTCCTATCACCAGAACTCTGAGATAGAGTTATAGCCTTCATTTATTTATATGCATTTTGATAGTCAGCCTCCATAAGAATCATAGGACTGGAAGGGACCTCAAGAAGTTTTCTAGTCCAGTCTCCTGCACTCAAGGCAAGACTAAGAATTATCTAGACCATCCCGGACAGGTGTTTGTCTAATCTGCTCTTAAAAACTTCCAATGACAAAGATTCCACAACCTCCTTAGGCAATTTATTCCAGTGCATAATCACCCTGACAGTTAGGAAGTTTTTCCTAATATCCAACCTAAACATCTTTGCTGCAATTTAAGCCCATTGCTTCTTGTCCTATCCTCAATGGTTAATGAGAACAATTTTCTCCCTCCTCCTTGTAACAACCTTTTATGTACTTGAAAACTGTTACCATATCCCCGCTCAGTCTTCTCTTCTGCAGACTAAACAAACCCAATTTTTTCAATTTTTCCTCATAGGTTATATTTTCTATAATTTTTGTTGCTCTCCTCTGGACTTTCAGGAAAGATGTGGATAAATTGGAGAAATATGGTGCCTAGAACTGGTCACAATACTACAGTTGAGGCCTTATCAGCGCGGAGTAGAGCATGATAAGGTTAAAAGTAGTATCAGCACAATGGTCTTATTGCTATTTGGTGAGACAATGGGAGATAGAAACTAAAAAAATCACTGTCCGTGTTGCTGGATTATCTCTTCGAGCCATGTTTCTTTCCTCTTTTGTGAAAATTTGAATGTACTGCCTTGCTGTCCGCAGGTTTCTGAGAATGGATTTTGAAACTGAGCTTTGTGTTTGGTCTAGGTGAATAATCGAGTGTGGGCAGGTTACCTATTAAACAATGTTGAACACCCTGGTTATCCATCCTGAGTGGCTTACCCTCAGTCCAGAGTGGTGGGCAGACATGTAAGGCTTCATACCCCGCCAGCCAATTATGGCCCAGCTTTCTAGCTGACTAACCTTTGGTTGCCCTAAGATGCTACTGGCAGGGTGAGACAAAAACCCCCTTCAGAAGGGAATTTTGAATGGTGCTGAGGCCCCTCTTGCCTTTGCTCTCCTCCCCAGGGTGGTTGCAGTTGGTTGTGTAACTTATTGAAACTTGTGTGATGAGCATGGGGAAAGTAAAGGTCTACATTGTATTTCCACCAGCAGTATTTCCACTTTTTGTTCTATTCAATTATTTGAAAGCTGGTGTTCCAGATCTGATTGTTATGGATAATGTGTTGATGGCATTACTCTTTTATATGTTCTGATGTGGCATCAATGGCTGGCTCCAGGCTTCAAAACTTGTTTTAACATGTAATCTTGTGTTGTTTTTTTGTTGTTGTTTTTTTAAAGCTCTGTGTAACCAATTTAATAGAGCAGGACATTCAATGTCAGACTTCTCATTCTAAAGTCAGATGTGCAACACCAGTTACGTCTGTAGATGCAGTTTGAGAGACTCTTGTTGTTCTGGAAACATTGGTAATAAATTGCACAGCAGCCTGATAATTATGGTTTGATTACTCCTTATTAAATACTTAATTGGATGCAGACTCCGAGAGAGAGGGATGCTTTTGTGGAGGTGCTTTCTCTTGGCATTAATGTCAGTGGCACCACCCTGATGCCCATAGATGTGCTGAAGTGGGTAGTTCAGGAGGGGATAGAGTATCATACAGTAGATATTGATTCATGTGTATGGAAGCCCAACCGAGGATACCTGTGTCTAACTGGGGTATTCTTAGGTGTGCACATTTGCTTAAATATCGACGAAGGCAAATGCCATTATGAATTGCAGCCTCAACCTGTTTCTCATTCCCAGATAGCAGTCATTAATGATCATTGTGTATGTCTCTGGAGTTCTTGCAAAACTTTTATTGTAAATACCTTTCATGCTATAAATAATGACATCCACCCTAACTTGTGCTTATGTTTTGTCTTAACCATAGAGGGATGCGATGTTAGGTTTCAATCGGAAAGGATGACCTCTAGAGCCATTGGAACTGCATACTATTTGTATGATCATGTTGAACTGGTGAGTCTGGGACTAAACATCTCGCTCATCAGCCAATTGATGGAGCACCCAGACCTCACCAGGCATGTCGATGAGGTGGTAGAACAAGGTAAGTCAGTAATGCTCACCATTCATCAGAACAAATAGAAGCGGTCCTCTAAAGAGTGCAGAGGACAGCGGCTATAAGTAATTGGTGGAAATCTCTGTTTGCTGACCCCACCAAGGTTGCTGAATCCTGGCATTTATTGGTACATCCTTTTACGATCTTGTTTTCATTGCAATGTGTTATGTTTGTATTGCATTTGTCACATTACAGGTGGGCTCGCAACTATTTCAGGAAGGTAAACAAGAAATCCAAGTGTGCCACCCTAACTGGGTGTCAGCGAGGTGTGTTGGCATTAGATCCCTGTGTTAAAAAAGGGAATCCTTGCTGACAAGGAGGGGACTATAGGAGGGAGATTTCTGTTTTGGCATTAATACCCTCATGCCATCTTGAAATTCTGGCAACAACAACTAGGAATCCATCTTGGCTGCCCATCTTCCCCCTCCTCAGGTGTAGTTGTAGCCCATAGGATTACTTTGCTAGCTATTATATCCTACTAATCCAGCCAGCCGTATCAAATAATATGTTTCTCTTTCTGAATTAATCCATTTTATTCTTATATTTTATCAGTATTAATTCCTATGAATTTAGGATGTGTTGAGGCATATGATATGTGTTTCTTAATAATTATACATAGAAGTTTTGCTGAAATGCAAGAAGCCTACCGGCCTGTATCTGGTAAGATCCACTAAATAGCTAAAAGTATAATCAGTAAGAGTAAGTCAGCATAAAAGCTGGTAACCTTCGGCACCGATAGGAATGGTCCCTGAACTTTGGGGAACCAAAGGGAGGAACTATACACAACACTGAACAGGTTTATCCGGCGTCTGCAACCGGTTGGTAACTGCAGGGTATACCACAAACCTGGAAGTCGCCAAGAGAGCCTAGGTTGGCAGTTCTGGGAGTGAGATAATCCTTATTAATATAGAGAGAGTAAGTGTCATAATCCACTAACCTATAGGATAAGGGTACCCATAAATTTCTTAGGGTACGGAAATAAGATTTGGGTATAGATCCTATAAAATATCTTGTAAGGAAGAGAGCCTTAGCTCTTTCTTTTCTTTGTTCTATATTCTATAGACTATCTTTTTATTTAACTATCATTCTATCTTCTATCGTGCTATCAGCTCAGCTTGTGTAGCATAGTATAACTACTCAACATTCCTAACTATTGGGGAAGCCAGCACCATCATGTTATCGGGCATGCAAGGAGTAAGGCTGGTCCTTCACCTCCTATTATCGGGTCCTCAAGGAAGGGTGTGAGTATGTTAAGTTAAGGTACTTATAATAGGAACCTCTCCAACGCATCATCAGTGATCTACAACCCATCCTGGACAATGATCCCTCACTTTCACAGACCTTGGGAGGCAGGCCAGTCCTCGCCCACAGACAACCCGCCAACCTTAAGCATATTCTCACCAGCAACCACGCACCGCACCATAACAACTCTAACTCAGGAACCAACCCATGCAACAAACCTCGATGCCAACTCTGCCCACATATCTACACCAGCAACACCATCGCAGGACCTAACCAGATCAGCTACAACATCACCGGCTCATTCACCTGCACGTCCACCAATGTTCTATATGCCATCATGTGCCAGCAATGCCCCTCTGCTATGTACATTGGCCAAACTGGACAGTCACTACGCAAGAGGATAAATGGACACAAGTCAGATATCAGGAATGGCAATATACAAAAACCTGTAGGAGAACACTTCAACCTCCCTGGCCACACAATAGCAGATGTAAAGGTAGCCATCTTACAGCAAAAAAACTTCAGGACCAGACTCCAAAGAGAAACTGCTGAGCTCCAGTTCATTTGCAAATTTGACACCATCAGATCAGGATTAAACAAAGACTGTGAATGGCTATCCAACTACAGAAGCAGTTTCTCCTCCCTTGGTGTTCACACCTCAACTGCTAGCAGAGCACCTCACCCTCCCTGATTGAACTAATCTCATTATCTCCATACTGATTTATACCTGCCTCTGGAGATTTCCATTACTTGCATCTGAAGAAGTGAGGTTCTTACCCACGAAAGCTTATGCTCCCAATACTTCTGTTAGTCTTAAAGGTGCCACAGGACCCTCTGTTGCTTCATAATAGGAAGGTTACACCAGGAGTTTTGGAATTTTTTAACTGTTTTGCAGTTATAAGTTTCATAGCATTTATTATTCTTTTGTTAATCTCAATAAAGTTTTTTATCACTTTGGTATTGTCCTCAGTGTAAGTGTTTTTGCCAAGTACCCCGAGAGTCCTCTCCCGATATAGAACTCTCTGAGTTCTCGGACCCTGTAGTCTGAATTGGACAAGAACCTATAAATCTTCTGGTCGGATGCGATCAGTGGCGAGCCATAACAACTAACCCATAACATTCAGGTCAACATAGTTTCCCCCCCCCGCCCCCTTTCTACTGAAAAGGCAGGGAACCAAGTAATCATCTGACATGTAATCTGCTCGGTAACAGCAGGGCATATAAGGGCTAGCACATCAGAAGGACGGATCTGCCCATCCGAGTGGCAGAGTGCTGGACCACAGCAGTGTGTTCTACTCAGGAGTTTAGGCGAGAGCACCGTGCCTTGGGGTCGTGGGAGGGTTTAACACAATTGCACACAAGGGTGAGTGTCAGAGGGTCCGCACAGGTTTCTGCCTTCTTGCCCTGTGCTGAGGCTGGTAAAATAAGAGTTCTCACGCCTTCTTCTGGTGTTTCACCCTTGTGCTTTATTTTACAGTGCCACCGTGCAGTCCCCTTTATCCCCCAACAGTTATCCCCTTTCCAACCCGTTCCACGGTCTCTTGGCCCTTGAGGCTCCCTTGGCCCTTGAGGCTCCCTTCCTGTGGTGAGGAGACAGAGCTGTAGCCTCCTGTCCCCTCCCAGGCTAGCCTCCCAACTGAGTTTTGTTCAGGGCTTTTATAGCCCTCCCAGACTTCAGCCCAGCTGTCGCTGCTTAGCTCAGTCTATTGCAGTGAGCCAGCCCTCCTTAGGGCCTGCAGCTGTGCTCCCTGCTGGCTGCTTTGAGCCTCTGCCCCTGGCCTCTCTGCCCGAAAGCAGAGCTTAGCCAGCATTTTAGCAGGGCATTCAAGGGGTTTCACCCCTGCCCTGCCACAGTGAGCTTCTAGCTCCCACCCTCTCACCTGGATCTTACTTGCACCCATGATGCCGCAGGGAAGGAGAAAGAAGAATTACCAGCATCAAGCAGAGTTACCACCTACCTGTTGTCTGAGGTCCACTCCTCACTCTGCTGAGTCACCTGGTTGGTTCCGGATCCAATCTGCATCGTGAGGTTGTGAGGTTCCAGATGCAAGCTGCAAAAAATGGTAGAGACCTTTTAAAGTCCTCTGTACCCTTTACCTGGGACCCGTCTTGGAAAGGGAGTAAACCCTTTTTGGTCACAGTCAATATAGTTATAATGTCACCTTTACCTATTTACCTTGCTTACCTGTGTTGGGAGTCCTTTATAGCATACCCCATTTACTTACCTTGTTTGACTGTTGTTGGTCTAATAAACATACTTGCGTTTTACTCCTACGCTCTCTTGTTGGTTTTTATTTCAGGCAATCTTAAACCCCGATGATAGATGCAGGGAGACAAATCTCTTGACTGGTCTCCCGCCATCCTGAAACCAGTCAACACTTTGACATTGCTGCCAAGGTAGGTCTCATCTGTTAAACAGGTTCACCATCAACTTCTAGGAATTTAAAGGGGCAGTGCACAGAAAAAAGACATAACATGTTCCTAGCTATATACATCAGATCCCTCACGTTAGTCAGTGGATGAGAAAATACAGACAAATCATAAGAATAGGGGGCCAGATCTTCATCTTTTGTAAATTGTGGATGTCCTCCCATCGATGGTAAATCCCAGAGATCTTGGTGAATTTGTAGAGGGCTGAGGCCTCATGCAAAGTGGCCAAACTTTTTGTCTCTGTGCAGCTCTAGCCATGGCCAGTGAGGTTCTTCGCCACCAACATAGTATGTAGTGTAACGTAGAATCCTGTGGGGAGTAAATGCTGAGAGGATCACTAGTAATTCCTTCATGAATTTCCTTGCAGGTTTGTTAGGGGATCATGCTGCACAGAAGAGCTATTCCCACACCAGGCTCTTTCACTCCAGTTCGCAACCCTGAAACCCCAAGTGTCCAAAGCACGTGGCATTCACATGGAGAAGCTTCTGCAGAGTGGAAGACTGCTGTTATGATGCACTGTAGAATCAACTCCCTTCCAGCAAATTTTTGGCTCATTGCAGCAGGTGTATGCTACTTTCATGTCTTCCATACCTACAGGTAGAAGCCAATTAGACCCTTAATTTCTACACTGATTAGCTTGTTACCTGCAAAAATAAAACTTGAATAAGTACATATTTATCTTTATAGTTGCCAAGGGAATAATGAAGAATATTTTAAGCCTCTCCAAGAGTTAAGCTCTGTATCCTACAATTGGTTTTCTCCTTTAGGTTATTGGTTCAAATTCAATTCAGGTTGACAGTGAGTCACAGTTGTTGATGGCCTAGATGAAATGACTTGGTTTTCTTAGTACAGTTCTAGTGGACAGATGCTGATAACACAAAAGCCAGCATAACAAATGGCACTAACTGGTATCCGTCTTGGCAGTCTAAACAGAGGGAATTGCATGAGAATGGAGAATGAACCAACTGCCCCTGCAGGTTTGTTCCTCCAGGTCAGATTTAAGGCATGGTTGGTGGTGGGTAGAAGCTTGCTCTGCAGCTGGTCATGCTATGCCTATTCCTTGTGGATTTCATTCCCTAGGGCTATCGAATCTAAAAACACCTTACTGGAAATACAACATGAAAATCACCAGTGACATCAACCAACGATCTTTGGGGTTTTTCAAGTAGCCAAGTAAATTGTTGAGCTGCCTCTAAGGTTGATGAGATATAACCTCATTTATATAACCAATAAATTATACAGTGGTTGACAGTCTGAGCCTATGAAAACGTTTTTTTGCTCCAACTACTTAAGAATAGCTACCAGATCTTTGCTATGGTGTAGAATCCTGAACAGCCTTTGGCAGGTCTGCTGCGGGTGCCCCTGTGTGCTAGGTGGTGCCAAATTCTTACAACCTTTGGGGATGAAGGAATTCACCCAGGAAACACTCCATGGCACAGATCAATTCCAACACCTTTATTAGCATGGACTGAAGTCCATTGTAATTGAAGAAAACAGTCAATGGGAGTATGATAGAAATCCAATATGCCTAAAAGGAACTCTTCTCAATCAGTCACAAACCATCTTGCTGCCCCTCCAGCCGGCTCCTAGACTAAGGTATCTCCTTCCCTTTCTGTAGCAGCTAATTCTTGTGTGTGGTACAGGCTCACAGGGCCACACACTCAGACTGCTCCTTGGGCCAGTCCCCCCAGTCCCTAGCTCAGGCTCTGTTTGGTTTTGCTGTCCCTGCAGCAGGAGCATGTGCTTTCTCCAGTTGTGTCCCCCTTCTCCAATTGCAGGACAGCTGAAAGGAGCAGTGGGATTTCTTGCCAGGTCTGCAGATAACCAGGGCTCTGCATTGGTTGGAGAGGACAACTTCTGTATGAAGCTCATCAGAGGTCCAGGGAGATGGCCAGCCTTCATAGCATTGCTGCTGATCTGTTGAGGGGGGCGGTGTACGTAGCAGAAGGGAGGAAGATTTAATCAGCTTTTTGGAAGGTACACAAATATATCCTGGCAAGCTTAAAAGCATGTCTGTATCTCCCCACAGGATTCTTTTCCACCATTAAACCCCCTTGTCTCTGAATCAGCAGCACATGGGGCCATGTCTACGGAGCTTTTTATAAGCCATTTTGAAACCAAATATACAGCTTGCATCTTATAGCATCTGGCCACCATGCTACATCCTGCCAGTAACAAATAACTAGTCAGCTATTTAAAAATAAGTTAGTGTCTAATGTCTCTAGCCTCTCAGCCCCATCAAGACACCTGTGCTGACATTGAGGTTGTAAATGCACTCCCCACAATAACTTCCAGCATTTAACAGTGTACAGATGTGTGTGAAAAGGGGCTCAGGGCCTTATAAGTGCTTCAAGATTTGACACAATCTAATACAATTTACTTAGCACTAGATTGTGTCGGCCTTTATGCATACTGAATAGCATCTATCTCTGCAGGTAGGCCCAGTGAAGCATCAGAATCTGGCCCATCAGCTGCAGTTAGGTATGACCTATACAGTGCACTATATCTGGCATTATTTCCTTTCTATCCATTGAGACAGAGCGATTTGACATGTATCCCCTGTCTGTCTTTTGGAAGCCCTGTTCACACAGCTTGATTCCATTTGTATTCTTGAGGAGGCCAGTTAGGTGGAAGATGTATCTGTCAAACACGTGTATTCTGGACAGCAGCCCTTTTACGGGTCACGCAGTGAAACATTACTAATTTGATTTCAAAGTGGTCCATTACAAAATGCCTTTTGTATCTTTTAGACCTCAAGAGAAGTGCCTCAGTTGGAAATTTTGAAATACTGCATCTGCTGTAGTGACAGACCCTTCCTTGGAACAGATCTGAGAATCAGTCATGTCTTTGTCTAGGAGTTCTGCGCCTCTTCTGGAGGAGTCCCCTGATGTGAGAGGGGAATGGCTGAATGTGTGTAAAAGTTCCAAGGGACAGAAACTTAGTGATCCACAGCGTCCATATGATGTTCAAAGCTGTCGAGCAACCTTGGGGAAAGGATGGAAATTTAACTCTTGTTTGTCTAGCCTGAGTTCTGAAACTGTGATTTTAGATATCAAGAAACTTGATATACACTAGGTCTGTGCACTCTTTGGCAGAGCATGTTGCAGCGTGCTGCTCTCTCTGATACAACCCTGCACACTGTTAATATTAGCTCGGCATTAGGAATCTGTTTTCTTAAGTACTACAGTGATGGGCACATTCAGCTACCACTCTTATGGATGTGGTATGAGAATCCAGACGGACAGCTAGAAGCAATCTAGGCCCAAGATTTAAGTGTTAGGTTGGCCCCCCAGACACTGAGGTACCCCAGAACTGGAGGTCACTTTTGAAAAATTTGGCCACAGCTTCCACTTTTGTTTGGTCGCATTTGCAAAATTAAATGAATCCATTGCCTCAACCCAATGGTTATTTATCTTTGGCCATCCGTGTTATTTAAAATATGAATACAAATATCTTCTGCCCCGTACAGTAGCTCCTGCAACTGCATATAAGAAATGCTGGTTTCATACATTTGTTACAGCTTTTTCCCAGCCTCAGCTGCATCAGTACATGCAGTTAGGGTTGCAAATGATAAAACCCCATAGTTGCTCATAGACTGAACACTATCTATGCACATTAAAGCCAATAATACCAGCCTAAGTGGCATTCAGTACAAATAAGGCTTAGATTCAGCGAGACTCTAACTCAGTACAGCTATGTGCCAGAACAGAGGTCATTTAATTTCATGTTATGTTGCATAGTTTTGAAGTGACATGTGTTGAATTAGTTTTTCCCACTAAATGAACTATAACAAATATTTCACTAATTGGCTCTGGTGAAATGCCGGCAAAAGAGAGATGAAATCTTTCCAAAATAATATTCTACTAGAGAAATAAGTACAACAAAGATTAGTGCCTCTGTTGTCAAGCTTATGTAATTACAAAAATAGGGATTTTGGCCCTTCTAAATGACAGCTTGCAGAAGGCATCACTGTTTTATATATGAAATGTCCATCTCTGTAGTCTTTAAATGTCTGAAAAAATGGGCTCAAGAGCGTGTGTGATCGCAGTAGCTTATCTTCTAGACCTAAATCCTTGTTTCCTGCTATTCTCAGTGAGGCCATAGACCTTGCCCGGTTCTCTCCCACCTTAAAGCTCTTGTCTCCTATCCAAAATCCAGACTTTGGAGCACATCCATACTGGCTCTGAGACGGGTGCAAGGACAAAGGAGAGGCGGCTTGCATGCACTCAATACTGGTGCTGTCAGGGGCTGGTTTGGGCCCTTAACTTGTTGCTCTGGCTGCCTATGGGCCCTGCATAGCTAAGCGATAACTTGGGCACAGGGACTCTCTGGGAATACATTGACATGCCCTTCCCCATTCCCCCCTGAACCACTTTGGAATGTCCTTGACAGGGTGACCACAGAGTAAGCCGACTGTGGTTGGCACAGAAGCTCCTTGTGGTATTTTTTCATGCAGACTCTTATACTGGGAGTAGTCATCTTCTTCTCATGTGCCAAACCATCCCCCTTTCCCCATTTAAACCCCTGCTTGGCCTGGCACTGTTTGCCCCAGAGCTTCAGCCTGATCTTTTCACAGATCCCTTTTATATCTTATGCCGAGAGCTCCTTGTCTTTGTAGATGCTTGTAAAGCATTGTGCAAATCTGCAACCCAATTGTATTCTCTAGGAAATAAATGGGAATTTTGCTTTTGACTTCAAAGTGGGGAGAGGGGAGTAGGATGGGGCACTATAATTCATTATTTATATTCTGCATGGAATCAAAATCCTTGGTGAGACATGACCTGTGTGCTTCTTTGATGCCCTGCATAAGCTTTGCCTGCTAAAAATTAATGATCACTTAGGCCAATTGCAGGCCAAATCCTGTTGTCTCTTTTTAGGCAATACTGCCAGTGACATCAACTAGGCAAATCTCCCTTTGAATGGAGAGAGAAAAAAATCAGAAGATCTACAATACTCTTCCCTGCTGTTGCCCCTGATAGTCAGACTTTTTTTGAAGCCCTAGAAAAAGGAGACAATTAGAGTTGGTTTGCAGGCACAAATTGGCTTATCCTGCAGTCACCCAGTAAAGATAACCAGAAGTGAGACTGGTTCATTTCCTTTGGAGTCTAGCTTTTCTGGATGGCTAACTATACTGGATGGCATCACCTGTATTGCATGCCACTCCCACTTAACTACACACATTGCACAAGGATACTTCTGTGCATACAGGTAGTAAATATTTTAACACTTAGCTGATCTATTGCCTGTTTGGGTATAACATTACTTAACCAAGGACATCTAAACCTATGTAAACACATTTTTAAAAAAGTGGGGGAGGGCAGAAAGAGGCCAGATGCTTGCTAGCTTAAATGACACAATGAAATAGATTGCATTATACAATCTACAGCCCAGCATCTCCCACAATGCTGGAGATGTCTGGCTACTCCCCTCCACTCTGCAGCTCATAGGATTGGCTCTGCCCCCTTTGCTCCTGCTTGCCACTAGATTCTTTGCCTCTGCGGCAGCGGGTCAGTTGGTGGTTACACTGCTCCTGTGCCTTTTTATTTCTTCCCTTGTGGTTTTTTTTCCTTTTTCTTTCAGGCTGTGGTAAATAGCTTTTTCTGTTGCAGGCTTCTTTCCTCTGTCCTGGCATGGTCTTAAGCAGCCTGGTGATTTTATCTACTCAGCAACTCCCTGCTGGCACCTCTGCCCCTATATAGGCAGGGCAGAACAGTCAAGAAAGCAACAGGTCAAATCCAAGCAGTGCTCCATTTGTGAGGCAGCCTTCCTGGGCTCAGCAGACAGCGAGTTGTGCCCAGCTTTCACCCATCCAGCCAAACCTAACTGTTACGTCTCAGGGCTATGTGGGGTCCCCTCCCCACCAAAGCAGCTGTGATTCCACCATGGGAAAAATGGATCAGGAAGCCCAGAGCAGAGTAGGGACAGGCTCTAAAGACAAGAAAGGCTCTAGCCAGCCGGCTCAGGGGTAGGTCCCAAGGTACCCCTGGGAGACCAAACTGGGGAGACTTGTGGGACCACAAATCCTGCCATCCCCATGTTAGTCAGTCCTGAGTGCATTGGGAAAAGAATCATAGTTTGCAGGTTCCCTCCTTTTTGGAGAAAAACTAGACAAGGTGGTGGCTGACAAAGCAGCAAAATCTAAGCACTCCCTCCCATCATCACTAAGTGCTCTGAGGAGGGAATACAGACCTGCCTTCAGACAGAGGTGCTCCTTTCAGCCCTTGTCCTCACAGAGGTACCAGCAAAGGGAGAACAGATTCTCCAAAGGAGGTGAGGTTCAGGCAGAAAGCCCCCGGGGAGCTGTCTTCCTCCTCCCCACTGTAATCCACTTTATGACAAAGACCACAGAAGCTTCCACCCAGAACTAAAGCTAGGAGGCAGAATTTCCCATTTCCTGGAGGAATGGTTTGCATCAATCATGAACAAGTGAGGTAAGGGAGATAGTGAGCCAGGGATAATTCCATGAGCTGCAGTGTGACACTGTACCTCAAAATAGCACCCTGGAACCCCCACATTCACCAGTGCGATATGCTTATATGTTTTGTACAATGCATGCACCCCAATATTCATCATTGTCATGTAAGTAGGGATATGTTTTGTACACAGTATGCCTTGTGAGGTATCATTCTAAAAGTCTTGATCTACTGGACATTAAGATCTCATTGAATTGTATGTGTTATTGTCGTAGGTGAAGTTATGAAGTTTGGCTATGTACGTATTACAGAAACATGTTGTGAGGTTGAAAACACCCACAAGCAGCCTTTCAGGTACAACAGTAAAAAGGCCAAACAATGTTAATGGTTTATTGAGGAAATGCACACAAGCACAAGGATTACCCCAGGAACAGTGTACAATAGAAATCTCTCAGAGATAGCACTACACAATGGGAACTGCTTGACCCAGGTCATGGCAAAAGAGCTTTCCAGCAAGTGGGAAGAAGATATAAAAGGGGGGAAATGACATCATGTGGGGACCTCACTCTCCCTACAACAATACACATGGAAATACCTGAGGAATAAAGACTGAACAGAGGGGAAGTGATAGTCCCAGGCTAGGGGATTGCTAGCCTGTGTATGAAAACCTGGGAAACCCATGCTGCAAAGCCAAGGCAGCTTGTGTTTAAAGAATCTGCCAGCCTGTTTATCACTCAGGGTGAGAATTTGCTAATTCATATCCTACCTATCTAGTATGTTAAGCTCAGTTTGAAGTTTTGTTTATTTACTAGGTAATCTGCTTTGATCTGTTTGCTATCACTTATAATCACTTAAAATCTATCCTTTTGTAGTAATAAAATAAGTTTGTTTTAATCCAAACCAGTGTGTGTTTGACTAAGTTGTCTGGGTAAAATCTCAGCTTGGTTACCACAAGTGTGCATGGTCCTCTTCACATTGAGGGAGAGGCGGACCAAGTGTTAAACCCATATACTAGCCAGATTTGACCAGGACAGGATGGTACTGCTCTGGGATCCTAGGCTGGGAGGCTGGTGGTTAGAGAGCCTTCACGTGACTGCAGCTGTGTGTGTTCCTACCTGTGTGAATGCTGGTGAAAGTGCAAACTTGGAGGGTTTTGCAACTTGTCACAGCAGCACAGTGTCAGAGGGAGCCCAGGCTGGTGGATCAGAGAGCTCACAGATGCTGCAAACAGAACACTCTTAAGAGCAGACACCTGACACACTATGGTGCTGGGCAGAAGACCTTTGTTGATGCCATCTTGGAAAAATCCAAAATGGTTGAAATTCCTGGCTTTCTAGGATCAACACCATGCTCTTGGCACCAGCTGCTGACTCTGGCCCAAATAGAGGACTACACTTTTAGTATTAATACTCCCCTCTAAGAAAATAAAGTCCTAGTGACTTTGGAGGACAAGTCAGAAATACTAGTACTTCCCTCTTAACAAGCAGGCTGTTACTTGAAGCCAGTTTGGGTCCTGCTGGAGAAAAGGACCTTGTGAGAGATTGCCCAGTCTCCATGGAAACTGAAGCAGAGGCTCCAATTTCAGCTCTACCAGCTCTGAAAATCAAGGTCTCCTTGGCCAGTGGAAAGTTGTCAGTATTACTGTGGCCTTCTCTCAGTGTATTTTCTGGACCACCTTCCCCAGGAGATCCTGTGTGCTAAGGCCATCTGTGTGCTAAGGCATCTGTCCCCAGGGATTTCGGTCTATCTCCCTGGTGAAGTATTTGGGTCTCTTCACATTCATATGATTCATGAACAGGTTGGCTGAAGGGAGACCGAATGTCTACACAATTAAATCAAAAACCTCCTGATTCAGGCACCTCTCAGAGTTGTTGACCGTGTGCCCTCTGAGCCAGTCCACCTTTTGGTTCAAGTCCCCTTTTATGTGGATCACTCTGAGAGAAAGGAGAAACTGCTCTGTTCACATCATTATTTCCATTGCTTCCACATGTAGTGCTGGGATCCTCGTTCTCCCTGGGCTGTTCACACATGCAACTGTAGTCATGTTGTCCGACTGAACCAGGAAATGGCTCCCCTTCTAGACAGGTCTGGAACTGTCACAGAGCCAGTTTGACCTCTTTCAGCTCTAGAAGTTATATGTTGTGAGCTCTTTCTTCTGTGCTCCAGAGGCCTTGATCCATTCAGATCCCAAATGTGCTCCCCAGCCTTTCAGGTTGTGAGAACTAAGGGGTCTGGAAGGCATATGGACATGCCTCTGCAGATGTTGCTTTGGGCTGACCACCATTTTAGGGAGCTGAGCACCTGCATCAGGGCCCACACTTGATCTTTCATGCATTCTGGGGAGTGATCCCACACCCTTAGGATGAAGATTTGAAGATACCTTATGTGTGATTGTGCCCATTGAGTGATCCCTATACACAGCACCAGGGCCTAGCAGTTGAAGACATAGCCTTATGGTAGGCCTCCTGAAGCTCCAGAACAAAGTGATAATATCCTGGATTATCTGAAACCTTTCCAGTGATGGGTAAATCTTTGTTGTCGAGGTGTCTGTGTCTACTCCCAGGTGAGTTATTCTAGTCCATGAAATCAAGGAACTTTTCCTGGCATCGATTATGTAGCTATGTGCCTGCAGGAGATTCAGCATTTGAGTCATGACCTTGGATAGAGCTCTGAACAGGATGTCATCTAGGTGGGTACACTGCGACATGAAAGACTGGCTATGATCATCATCTGTGTAAAGACCCTGGGGGCGGAGGACAGGCCAAATGGGAGTGTTAGGTACTGTTGGAATTATTAATAATAGTTGAAATTAATATTGATATGGGAATCCACCAAACACTAATTTAGCCATAAATTCCTTTATTATATCCAAAGGCCAAATGATATTTATACAATTGCTCTAAACATGCCTAAAAAGCCTAACTAATAAGCAATTTACTACACCCGTTACAGTAACAAAATATTTATAAACATTTGATCAAGATACTTACAAATGGACTAAACCCAGAGGTACTTAACACCCATATTGGTTGGCTCCAATGTGGTCTGGCAAGTATTAGCAATGAACTCTTTTAGAGTTTACTTTTTATACCCTTTAACAAACAAGTGACGTCATTGCCAATGACTGACTTCAGCTAAAAAACAATGCAAGAATCTTGACAAGCAATTTCTTTGACTTCAGTGTCAGAATTCTATGTATCCATCAAAGCTTGCTCTCTGACAGCCATCACGTCCACCGGGCAAAGGTTGGAGCTGGCAACCTTTTCTATGTAGGAGCCTTACTGCATGTTTCATGAAGACAAGGCAGTGCTCAGAACTCCAAAATAGTTTCTTCTTAAGGTGAACTCTTCCTTCCATGCTTCCCAAGAGGTTTTTCTTCCCTCATTCTGCCTAAGACCACAACATCTGACTGAAAAGATGTGGCACACCTTAGATGTAAGGAGATCTCTGAAAATCTACCTCAAACATACAGTATCCATGAGACTGTCAGGAGTCCTGTTCTTGTCCTGCCATCCAAAATGCCAAGCACTTGGACTTTCCAGGTCCTCCATTGCTAGATGGCCTAGGCTATGCATTATGGAGGGTTACAAGATATCCAAGATACCTGCGCCAGAAGGGATCAAGGTGCACTTTGAGACCCCTAGCAAACTCGTGGGCAGAGCAAGCAAGTGCATCCAGATCGGAGATATGCAAAGCAGCCCCTTGGTCAACAGCTAATGCCTTAATTAAGCACTGTAAGGTGGACTGTCTGTCATCTGAAGAGATCTCCTTTGGCAGGAAGGCGCTACAGGCAGTGGCCAAGAAATAATATTGCCCTTTGCACAGTTCTTTCAAAGGGGGGGCAGTACTTTCTTTCTTTGTCCTGCTTACTTCTTCCATAACTCTCTCTACATCTATTTCCTTTCTGCTAGCTGCCTCTCCCACAATTCTACCCACTCTAGATGGCTCATAAGCCAAAGGTCCGCTATTAAGTGGGATCATTATCATGTGGCTGTTTTGTGTGTTGTGTATAGTTACTTCATTAACTCGAGAGTATTTGCTAATAATATTGTCACAAGTTTTTTCAGTTTTTCAATAACCCACCTGGTGGCAACTGGCAGTAAAAGGGGTGTGGCCAGGGCATATGATGCCAAATCCTTGATCTGCCTCTGTGAGCTGCAGAGTGGATGGGAGCAGCCAGATGTCTAGAATGTTGGGAGATGCTGCTAGCAGAATGGAAATGATTGGTAAGAAATTTTCCTTTACGCTGCTCTAAATTGTTTTTGTAGACCATGTTTACAATATTTTACTACCACTTGGTATTTAGCTGAATAATGTTCTGCTACTTGTCAATATATGGGAATGGAGTTTACGTACATGCTTACATAATTATGATATTCAGCTTATTAATATTTCATCAAATATCAAAATACTTAATTTATAATCATATCAAATTTAGTGCCAAGAACTAAACAAAATTGTTTCTGGAATACTTCAGATGCAGTTCTTATTTCCTTCCACTTCCCTAAAAAAGTACGATTTTTCTCACAGTTAAACATATTAAGCTTCAATAATATAAACCTAATTTAATGCTTTCATGCCAATGAGAGCCTGAAGTTACAATACCCTAGAGTTTAAAAGCATATGTCATACAACTGGGTATCTCATGTGACAGTTCAACACTTCTTTGCTTGCATCTTTGCTATGTGTAGGTCCTGATATGATTCCCGTTAAAGTAAACGGAAAGACTGCCATTAACTTCAGTGGACATTGGTGTAGGCCTCCAGTGGGCAGACTAACACAATTTTCTCTTCTTTTTGCTTGGTTATAGACTTTTGTATAGTTGCATGCACAGTATACTACTTCCTTTAATTGACCCTAGCATATGTGGGAGAAAGGGCCTTATCCTACCCATTGTCTATCAATCTGTTTCTCTTATATGGACCCTGTCATCATGGTAGTTGCATATTGGGTTCTGAGGATGGTCAGGTCAGTGCAGAAGAAGGCATGGAGTAGCTCCACAGTAGCTGAGTGGTTGAAACACTTGGAGTTGCTGAAGAGGGCTTGGAGCTGATGTGAGATCCTGGGCCTGACCGAGATCCTGTCAGAGCTGTCAGCTTGTAGTTTGGTTTGGCCTGTGTGGTGTGGTTTAAGGTTCTCTATGACCGACTTTCAGAGCCATCCCTCCCTGTATCATCCTTAAAGTTGTTGGTGTGGCATAATAAAGTGATCATGACAGGGTTAACTGAAATACCCGGAATGTTATGGGATGGAGCCATGCTCCACCCCTCCCTTACTTCCTGCTTTAGTTAGTGGGAGTTCTCCCCCACCCCCAACTCTGTTACCATTCAGTTAAGTAATGCAGCAGTTTCTCAGCCAGAAGCCCTGATTTTTGTTGAGCTGAGCAGTCCCTTTACAAAATGTGGACACACAGGCTCCTCCCCTGGGTATGTAACCCGACCGCCACAAAGACATTATACAGGTGTCCATGAGAGCAGAAGCACCCATTCAGGATTCCAGTTGTACTCTGGAGCTGAGGGTTAACATTGGAGCTGATAGCTGTAGCCAGCTCCATGCTGAAGAACTCATTGGGGTAAATGTGTATAAATTGGGATAGTTGTACCCGACCCTTGATTCTTCACACTCTCCCAAGCCCAGATTACCCTGAATCCCCACTGCCTTTAAAATGGCATTAGAAGGGCCCTAGCATGTCTATTGGGTTTTTTTTCTACTGGGATAGCACAGCTCTAATTTCAGATTTGCATGCTAATTGTAGGAAGCACCAGGCCCTGGGTTACATAAATTCATGCGTGTGAAATTTGAGATGAACATGTGACCTAATGATGCATTTATTTGAATGAGTGATCGTGATCAAACAATGCACCTTAATTGTTCTCTCTTCTTTTGTATAATTTCTCAATCCAAGAAAATTTAATGTAACCACCACAAAACCATCCCCAAAACTTATATTGTGTTAATATAACATTCTGAATGACCTTATACCTGGACAACTGTCAGAAAAATCAAAATTATATATTTTCCACATTAATCATAACTTTGCCACCCTGAGCTTGTTTTAAAGTATCAGATATGATACAAAATACTACATGTGCACAAGTGGGCTGTGAGAACAATAACTTTGGAATGCCTGATTTTGTGTTCATGTAAAATCTCAATCATAACGTTGCACGGACATAGCTTTTTCATTTACTTTTACCTATCTGATGATGATGTCCACAGCTGACCCTCTTATAGGCTGAATGTTGATATATTGGTTTTTATTTTGACAGCTGTCTCTTTCTCCCCTAGCGGTTGATTCTTTAGGACTTCAGTACTTTGCAGATTGCCTAAACTGCCCTTTAATTTACCATTTCTAAGGGGATAACCATTGTGAAGATAGCTCTCTTATCCCTAATAAAAGCCATAATAATGTGCTCAGGATGAATTATCTCTCCATTACTATTCCTTTCAAACTAGATGCCTTATAGTATGCTTGATATAAATGTGTAGCTTTTATTGGAATTGCAAGCCCCAGATTGAGGGCAGTATATGACCCATTTGGTCTTGTCCTGCTCCCTTTGAAATCAAAGGGAGCAGGATCGTGTCATTAGCTTGTACAGCTGACATACCATAGAAAGGGAAACAGGTATTACAGCAATGCTGGAGGTGGTGTCAAAGCTACTGTATTTTTTTATTGAATCAGTTGAAAAGACTCTACTTACTATTCGAGGCGGTCTGAACAGATTAGAAGTTATGCTTGGGGTGGGCACTTGTCACTACTGAAAATAGCTGTGGAGTCTCCAGGGAATCTACTCAGCTATGTCACATCTGTGTTAAAAAGAAACAAACCTCAACTGGATGACTTTAACAAAGCCACTTCAGTCTGACTGCCTGGTTTATCAGTTTCAAAGGTACAGAGCTCTTTTTCCAGATGTAAATAAGGCTTCTGGATATGAGAAGTTAACATACTCATTCACACTTGTACCCAGGACTCAAAGAAATAACGAAAATGCTAAAGGATATCTCTCAGGGTATGGCAGGGATGTGTGTGGTGGTAGGCAAAGTGCAAATATTTTTCACTCCTGAATTCTAAATTTAGAACTAGCGGTGCAATAGTGCTCGTGGGTGTGCATGGCATACTGGGGGCCTAACTCTTCACTGCTTTGCACTTTGGGTTGCCATTCACACCCGTGCAAAGTGGCTGCAACACGCTCCTAAAACAGAATGACAATGTCTTAGACTATCTTTGCAAAGGTGTCTGTGGTGACCCAAGGTGCAAGGGAGTGGAGAATTGGACCCCGTGTGTTATTGTTTAGGCATAATCAGTAGGCTGAGATCCAGATGAGGAAAATTTCTCTATGTTGTAACTCTACTATGCAACCCACTCAGCAGCTGCTCTGTCTAATTGTTGTTTTGTGGTTTTCTATTGCCAAAATCTTTACTTTGTGGCTGTTTGAAAGAGCATCTTTACAACTAACTAAAAAGGCTTTCTTAAAATGTGTAATTGCTACTTATGAAAAATGCCATGTGAAGAGCATTTGGCTTCAAAGAAACGAGTGGTCACAGAATGGGAGCTCTGGTTCAAGCTCACTCATGCTGCTCTTATCTTCTCCTAATATGTCCCCACCCTGACATGAAAGGACCATCTCTAGTGGTGTGAGGCTATTAGCTCAATCTGTGTGATGGTTCAGTCCATGTCCTGTCAAGCGAGACCATCAACAAGGCTTCTAAATTGACTTACTATTTGAGACATGTAGCACCAATTCATTTCATATAGGTCCCTGTCACAGATGGGACTGCCCTGTAGCACTCCTTGCTGGGCTCAGCGTGGTGCTGCAGGCGCTCCCTGCCTTAGTCCACAAGTTTGGCAACCAGCTCAAAGTAAGCTCAGTATGAGTCTCCAAAGAGTTAAATAAAGATAACAAAGCTCAGAATTTGGCTGCCTGCACCTTTCAACAAACAAACAAAACTCAAAGGCAAGTGTTTAGTTGCAGTGTTGAGGGCAAGGCCCTGCCCTAGCCTTGGGGGAACATCTCCTCTGTCTCACCCTGCCCCACCCCTGAGAAGAAGCAGACAAGCTTCTTAACTGGCTTGTTGGCTGCTGATTGGTCAGTGTCTTCTCCTGGCCCTTTTAGGCCTCTTGAGGACTAAATCTTGTTGGTAAGCCAGTCTGAGTAGTTTTCCTTGAATGAGGGGGTGTCAGAGTGGCGATGCCTCCAGTAAGGGCAGAGTAGGGCCTGATGATCCTGTCACAGTCCCCACAACGCATCAGATAGATGGCAATCACATTAATTAAATCACTGGGCCAGATTCTCTCCTAGTGGTGATGAAATTCCACTGACATTGATTAGTATTAGTAGTACTGCAGTAGTGTCCTGAAGGTCCAGTCAGGATCAGAGCCCCATTGTGCTAGTGAATACATAGGATCCACAGACCCAGCTCTAAAGAATTTTCAATGTAATTTGAAGCAAGACAACAAGTGAATGGATAACATACAGGGTAGGATGGCTTAATGGCAATAAGACCACAGTTACATAGGCTAGCTGTGTGTACAACTTGATTAATCTGAATCATCTGAAAATTCTTAAAAATAATATCAGCCCTCTCCAACAGTCTTCAATGTAGCCATTACAGTTGGTACATTTCTTGTAGGGTTTACACCAGAGGTGGGTTTAAAGGAGTATTTGAAGAAAGGGGAGCAGTGGCCTTATAGGTTAGCCTAGGAAAGGCATTCCATAAAAAATTAGTGGACTGTTAACCACTAGGTCTGAATTCATCCCACAGAATAGAGTAGTTAGATCACTAGTCCATATCACTGCCTGTAAAGAATTTCTTTTTAGCAGCATTTTGTCCTATCTAATTTTGAATGTGCCTAAAAACATGCTTCCTCCACCTACTTTGGGAGATACTTTGCAAGCTAACATTAATTTCCTTCTATTGCTCCTAGTTAAACCCTCTTTTCTTATACTACCTAAAATAATCAATCTCCTTCTGTGATATTTACATCCTTCAATATTTGTAGACTCTTATCGCTTTTAATCACTGCCAACCTGAGCCAGATCTGAACTGATGACCTAGAGGTGAAAAGCTCTGTCTTCCATTACTGACCCCAAGAGAAATAGATTGCCCTTCCCCACCCCCTTTTCATCTAAAGAAAATTATTTTTCTGTACAGGCTCTTTTTCTTCCATGATTGCTCTCTTTGTCAAGAGCTTTTGTAATGATTTTCTCATGGTCCAATCCTGAATGATGCACTGATCACCTGCATTAAAGACAATGCGAGCTGAAGTAGCTGAACTGCCTGCAGCATTGGATACTTACTCACCAACATGTTCTTTAGGATAGAGGTAGGCTAGAAAACAGTGTAAATAATAACTCTCATTTCTCTTGCTGTAGAGACATTTTAAATGGAGAACTCACAAACTGGGATTTTAGTGGTGAGCATTTGTGTGTTGTTTTGGTTGATAATAGCTTTTTCTTAATTCTGAGAATTGATCTTTAATATGTGACTGGCCAATTGTGGTTCTATGTATCAGCAAAGCAAAGGAAACTGAAAACTAGAGCTCGCAGGGAATTCTTTGGGACAAAATATTTTTTGTTGGAAAATGCTAGTTTGCCAAAACCAACACTCTGTGGGAAAGGGTAGGTGTAGATGAATTACCCATTTTGAAAAAAATTGAAAATAAGTTGCAGACGTGTCAAAATGTCCTAGTTTGACAATTTCAAAATGAAAAGTTCTGTTTTTCAGTTTGAAATGACTTTATTTGGAAATTTGTTATTTTAGAATAAATAATGAAAAGTAAAAATGATCAAAATTGAATCAAAACATTTTGATTGACTTGATCTGATAATTTGGGTGGACTTTTGGTTTGTGAAAATGTTCATCTCTCAGCTTTTCATCCTGATTGGGGATGGGGAAAAAAATTAAATCTCAAAAATTCTCATAGGACAATAAAACTGTTTCCTTCCTAGCTCTACTGAAACCATCATGGCAGGATAGGTGTGGGGCGTGGGGAGAGAGATAACTGGTGCATCTTAGTCCCATTTAAGTGATACAAGACATCATGGAGTTTGACAATGGTTTGAATTTGAGGGACTCACTGGGAGAAAGGCAGCTGGGATATCAGAGATGGCTGCCAGAGATGGAGCTTATATAATTGTTCCTGGGAGCAAGTGCAAGGGTAAAAAGGAAAAATAAATAAATCTTTCTTGAAAACCCAGTATAAAACAAGAGAACAACACATGCATGCCAATCGGCATTGCTGGGAGAACAAACTCAGTTAATGAAGGTTACAAACCTAATGGAATGTTGAGAATGAAATCCAGATTTCCTATTGGTTACTCAGCTGGGCTTTGACAGCTAAGGCAAGACCAGTACTTGGGCCAGAACTCCATAGCCATGCAAAAATATCATTTTAACTTTGCAACACATAGGATAATTGCACAAAATTAAGCATGTCTGTAATGCTTTTCATCTTAAAGCTCTTTATTAACATAATGAAGTCACAATTGACACGCTGTAGTCTGCAAACCCTTACTTACACAAGTGGATGTTACTCAAATGAATTCACGTTGCTCATACAAATAAGCCTTACAAACATTAGTAGTCCCACTGAAGTCAGTGGGACTATTCACATGAGTAAGGATTGTTAATGTGAGTAAGCATTTGCTGGATCAGATTGCAATCTAGGTTGGAATTTTCTTTGAGTTAATGATTCCTCCAGCTAGTTGTTAACTGCCAGGAATTACCTTCCTCTGTGTTCATTATTGCTTAATAATGGCTCTGAGATACTCCTTTCCCAAGTTTGGTTCATCATTTTTCTTTAATAATTCCTCCCAGGAGTGGAGGAACTATTAGAGAAACTGCCCCCTCCTCCCTTACTAGCTCTGGAAACTTAGAAACAAATGTTTTAGGAGTCAGACCACATGAGAATACATTCTTTGGGCAGGCATTTGGATCATAATGACATAGCAGGTTGCAAAAATATTCATTGATGTTTTGATGTGAACTCAGAAAACATCTGGCTGAACCAAGGAAAAATATTAGAATTTAAGAAATCACAGAGGATCAATTTTTCAGTACATGGCGTAGATTTGCATCTTCATTGAGGTTCATACAGAACCCAAGTTTGCGTGTGCAATCAGCTAATTGTGATTCTAGCTACCTAACTCATGCATGCAAATACAGCCTTTGTCTACACAAAGTTGTGTATGTGCCACAGGTTTAGTGGGCCCTTTTAAAAATTTGGCTATAATAGTATACAAATGGATCTTTTATGATAGAGGATTGATGAGATTTGTCAGCTTTCCATATGAATAGATGTTAATGTCTACATCACATTGTATACTAAACTGTGTGACCTGCAAAATATCTGTACTAGTTGAGATTAGGTTTCATACATTTTAAATAGTTTGTGGCAGGGACTATATCTTTGTGTGTGTATACAGATAATAGTACAGTGTTTCTCAAACTGGGGTCGCCACTTGTGTAGGGAAAGCCCCTGGCGGGCCGGGCCGGTTTGTTTACCTGCCCCGGCCACAGGTCCGGCTGATCGCTGCTCCCACTGGCCGCGGTTCGCCGCTGCAGACCAATGGGAGCTGCTGGAAGTGGCGGCCAGTATGTCCCTCGGCCTGCGCCGCTTCCAGCAGCTCCCATTGGCCCGGAGCAGTGAACCGCGGCCAGTGGGAGCCGCGATCGGCCGGACCTGCGGATGGGGCAGGTAAGCAAACCGGCTTGGCATGCCAGGGGCTTTCCCTACACAAGTGGCGACCCCAGTTTGAGAAACACTGTAATAGTACATGCACATTTACTCATATTTAATTCAAGCTCTAGGTTTGGTCTGAACTGACTTACCTTGATGAAGGAATACATACTGCACATACAAGTAAAATTCTCCTTGTCCTACAGCTGTGTTCATACTTTGCATGATGAATTCCATGAAGCAATATTGAGAACCTGTATAAAAAAAGACATTTCCTTCCTGCAGGAGAGGTGGAGTTTTAAGACTGTTGTTTAAAACCAATATATAAGACTGCATGATATGCTATAACAATGCTGTACCACATGCATTTGCATGTGAAACTACGTCAGGATAAAGCACACACTTCTAGACCCCTTCTCATGACAAACACACTATGATCATGTGCTTCATGAAGCAAATCAACATAGAAGGCTTACAAAAGGCCATTAAGTCACATTCCTTCATTGGGCTAGACAAGAGTTCTCAGTTCTTAGCCCCGTGCATATGTACTGGAATATGCACAATTTGCATTCAGTCAGTGAAAACCAGTGGTAAAAGGACTTGTAGGTAAAACAGTAAAAACTGAAACAAGAGAAGGGATTCATGTAATTGCATTTTGCAGCTGTGTCGTCTTCATCAATCATCATCAAGACAAATCACACAGGGACATAGGCACTCAATCTGCAAGGAGGCTATGTCTTACTGTAATAGGGTGACCTGCCCCTTTAAGAGCCAGACTCTTTGGGCCAGTCAACCCTGTTCCATTAGCCCAACTCTATTACACCTGTGCAGAATTGATTTTAGGAGGAAAGAAGCCCAGCAGTAGGGTGCTGGCTGGAGAGGAGAGCACAAGGCAGGCAGAAGCCTGTAGGTAGAAAGACCTCGAAGTGGCTTCTCCGAAACGAGCAGGGTGGGATGCAAACATGCCCAGGATGGGCTGAAGTGAGAGACTGAGCAGAGCCTGGGAAAGGCTGAAAAGCTGTGTCCAGAGTAGAATTCTGAAGACCGATATCCTGCAGGTGGGGCTGTGCCCACTTGAGGCTGGGATGAAAGACCACCTTGTGTTTATTTTGAACTTTGTTAATAAACTAAACTGAAGCACAGGTGGACTGGACCAGATCCCTCTTAAAAGGCGTAGTCCATCCTGTGACACTTAAATGTGTTAAAAAATAGTCAGATGGAATACAATATGCAAAGTGATTCTCTCTGCCCCTTGCTCTAACAAAATCTGGTTACAAAACCAACCAACCTGTAACTGATATCACTAAATGTAGACATTTTAATTTCAATATTTGTCTCTAAATAATTAGACCCTGATTTCTAAATGTTTTGAGCTTTGCAGTTCCTGGAGGATAGGTCCATCAATGGCTATTAGCCAGATGGGACGGATGGTGTCCTTAGACTCTGTTTTTCAGAAGCTGAGAATGGGTGACAGGGGATGTATCACTTGGTGATTACCTGTTCTGTTCATTCCCTCTGAAGCACCTGGCATTGTCCACTGTCAGAAGACAGGATACTGGTCTAGATGGACCTTTGGTTTGACCCAGTATGGCCGTTCTTATGTTCTTATGCTGAAAGTCTGGTTTTGCAGTGCTGGTGCCAATAGAGAATTAAGTTACTTTGAAGGAACATCATACTTGACTTAAGTTCTTTGGAGGCACTTAATCAGTTCTATTATTTTTACACTAGACAGCAACACTGCAT
Source organism: Emys orbicularis (assembly GCF_028017835.1). Taxonomy (NCBI): domain Eukaryota; kingdom Metazoa; phylum Chordata; order Testudines; family Emydidae; genus Emys; species Emys orbicularis. The sequence continues at coordinate 34,849,509 of NC_088685.1, forward strand.
TTCAATTTCATCTCATTCCTGCCCAAATCATATACATCAGGAGACTGGAGCTATAAAATGGATACCAAAAACTTGAGCTGCTCATTGCAGTGGAAGTATGGTACTGCTGATATTTTAACACTATTTAAGATCTTCCTTTTCACAAATACTTATTTTAATCAAATCTCAGACAATGGACAACCTTTATTGTACACATGTTCCTCCAAAGACTGGGGGACTGATTTAGATCTCCATTTACACTGGTTCTACGCCAATTTACTGTCAATAACTTCAGTTGTGTTACTGATTTACAGAGGTGTAAATGAGTACAGGATCAAGACCTCTAAACATCAATTCAGGTCCAAATTTCACAACGGTCTCCTCTTTAGAAAGAGTCAAACAAAGGGTGCAGCCCTGCCAGCTTGCAGGATTGAACTCCGAAACTGAATCCGAACAGCATTGAACATGAACATTTGTGACTAAAATCTAGTCTGAATTGTAATTTTCTGGCTTGGACCCATTGCTGGTTGTAATAATAATGCTATTTCCTCGGCAGGTGCCAAATTGAGATTACTGCTACTGGTTGGCTAAGAATGGCATACACAGCTAGTCTGTTCCAAGACATCCTATACTTCTTATTTCGTTTAATCCCCACTCACTTATTTATCGGAAGCACCTGTGTGCCTTGTCTTTTAGGCCCAGATGCAGGACAACACTGAAGCATGTTCTTCACTTGAAGCCTGAGCTTAACTCAGATTGACCTCAGTTAGATGCTGCCCTGAACTAGGGATGCTTTCCTGAATCAGGGCCTTAGTCAGTCAGTTCTTTGAGGTAAGGTCTGTCTCACTATGTTTGCAAAGCATGTACAATAAGAGGTCCCAATTTAGCTGAGGCTTCTAGGCACTACTGCAATATAAATTTTAATAATTAATAAATTTTGGTTATATAAACCCTTTTGGACCCTTCCAAAGATTGGATTCTGAGGACTGAAGAGGAAAATCCTAGGACCCAGTGACTACAGGTGTCAAATACTTACGTTAGAAAATATATAATTAAAAAAGTTGAGAATTCCAGCTTCTTACAAAAGAAACAACATGTACCTTGCCTGATGAGCATCTCTGGGCTACCTTGAAGGTCAAGTACTTTAAGACTTGGATATTTCAAGCTGCTGTCCCATTTAAGTTCCAAATCATTAGTGAAGCAAATAGAAACTTTAATGTACGCATAGTCAATGGGGAGGAAAAATTCCACAACATAATATGTCTAGGGATAGAAAGAGCTACAGCATACAAGCACATTTTTAATTCATCATTCCTTACCTTTTAAAAAAAAAACCCAGCCCAAAACTGACATGCTTGCAAAAACTAGGTCTGAATTCCCAGTGGGAATAATGAGCAACAGCAAGAGTGAATGCTGGGAGAGAAGAATGTGATTGTATTAGGCTCCATCACAATGGGAGGTAAACCCAAATCATTTATAAAAGGTAAATGCTGGCAGAACACAGGGAGCCCAGAGCACCACACTGCAGGTGTGATTTATGAGGGTAGAGACTGGCTATAAATCAAACCCTTTTGTTTTAAATAGTACTGCTTCAATGCAGAAGATCAATTTACATGCAGAGGGAATGATGAAAAAATCCAATACATTGCATCCAAAGAATATTAGAGAATCAGATTGACTATCAGTGGTACATTCACACAATAGATATCTGATGCATGATTTAATGAATGCTACCAGCTTCTATACACAGTGCCATAGTCTAGCAACTCAAGTACATTTAAAACATTTTTTTTGGAATGTATGTTATGAAGCAGTCCTTAGAATTGCTGTACTTATGATCAGGAATTTTTTGGCTTGATTGCTGAATAGGTGGAGGTGCACCTGTATGTCATCAAGGGCAGAATTTGGCTTTATCATCACTAGGTTTTCTCAAGTTATAAGTTTAATTATTTAGAAGCCTAATCCAAGGGTGATGGGTGGATAAAACAATTAATTGCATGGGAAACTACTGGGACATAGGCATATAGAAATCATTTGCACATTAAGAGGAAAACATATCCCTAGATGGAAAGGGAAAGTCTGTCATGATCTATGTCCATTTTCAGTTTAATATGGAAAATGTTATATGACTATCTAATAGAGATTTTAAAGGTAACAGATTAAGAGCAAAATCATCTCTTTTGACCAGCATTCCAGATTTTGCAGTGCTGATATTCACTATATATTTTTGCACTCATTTTGCATGCATGGAACAAGTGCAGAATATATACCCGTGATCTAGCGACATTTTTCTTTCTTTGCCTATCTCTAAATTTTGATTATTATTGATGGAAACATTTTTTCATTGGTTGGTGTGTGTGTGTGTATGGTGAACTTGATGTTTATCAGCATTTACTGATAAAAATCTAATCCTTCCAAATCTACTTACGGATAAGTGAGCACCTTCTCTGTAACCCAGGGTCCAACCCATTTTGCAGTGTTTAGGACACTCACATGCTATCATTTCTCATACGTGAATGACTTCAGTGTCCAAAATGCAAATATTACATAAAGACAAGGAAATTTTCAGGATCTTTTTGAGGGTCTGATATAGAGACAACCAAGAGAGTCCTCTGTTCATAACTATAGATATCAGCTAAGGCCAAAGGCATTAATATTAATTGCCCGTATGAAAACAGTATCAACAATGCAGTCAAAAAGTGATTTGTTCTTATTATTCTAAAACATTTATAGTGCTATACATTTAATAGGCATTGTATAAACATAGATGAAACCTGTTCCTGGCCCAGAAGAGCTTACAATCTAAATAAGACACATACAAGACAAAGGTGCCAGAACATCAGTTCATGTGAGAGGACTCAGGTATCGTTCATTATTTGAAACTAACTATTTCAAGTTGATAACAACCCTTTACTAATAAAGGTCAAGGATGTATGAAAATTAAGAATGGCAGCACAGAACTCATAGCTCACGGAAGAAGGAGTTAAAGTGGCCTTTGCTCCTTCCCAATCCTAGGCTGCTCTGGGGCCCCAAGGTTAATTTTGATAGCCCTGAGAAGTCTGTCAAGCTATGGCATCTTCCCGAGGCTGCAGTGCTGTGTAGATGCTCCATAGCACTGCATGCCCGTGACCCCCCCACTTCTGATGCATCCCTCCCACCTCCAGCTCCCAGGCACACCACCTATGCAAAGACTAGTGAGGGTGTCCTTGAAAGGCAGTCTGATGTCTGCTCCTCAGAGCCTTCTATAGAGGAATCCTCCCCCACTCCAGAACCAGGGCTTGTCTGGCCCCTTTATGGCAACCTGGAACAGGAATGAGGATTTCACTTAAGAATTTTAAATGACGTGAGAATGTTACAACAGCAGAGGTGGAAAAAATATTAGAAAAGAAAAAGCAACAAAAGCATTTACATGTCTCTAATGACTCATTGATTAATTATATAGAAAAGGCACAAATATTTTGCATAGAAAAAACATGAAGGCTGTCCACACGAAGTCTGCAAATGTCCTGTTTGGAGAGAAGAGATTGTGAGCACGTCTGAGCATTTTGTGTATACGATATTTTTATATTGCTTTACATTTTGACTTTTTCTGATATACTTGGGTGAAAAATAATTTTTGGAATGTATTTACAAAGAGCTGGATAGTGAGGACTGAAGGCTGATAATTTTGACTGATGTAGTGCCTTGGGGAGAAGAAATCTGAACACTGAGTTTAGAGAAGACTGCGTGAGAAAAGAGGTAATAATGGGTTTCATCATCCAGACACAGGTGATGGAATGAGAAGTAATTTCCGTCCTCAAATTGAGGATGTAGGAGAGGAGAAAGCATGTACTGTACTTATGGTAGGCAGTATATTGGCATTTTGGTGACCTGAGGAGTGCTAGTCTAGATTACAGTGGAGACCTGCAGTTTTTTCCTGTTGCAGGGCTGCTGTGTTGAATGCTGAATACAAATCTCTTGTGTTCTGTGATTGATGAAGAAAATGCCCCATATTTATACTAATGACAATTTTAATCTCAACTGGACAGTGCATGCGGCAGCCTATTTCAAAATATCTACTACTCTGCTTATGAATATGTAATGATCAGTGGTAGCACATATAGGGTGACCAGATGTCCCGATAAAATCGGGACCGTCCCGATTTTTAGCTGTTTGTCCCGCGTCCCGACCGATCTCTGGTCGGGACGCAGCACTCGGCTTTTTTTTTTTTTGCTCAGCCGGCAGCACTCGGCTTTTCCCCCTCCCCGGTGTCCCGATATTTTCTTCATCTCATCTGGTCACCCTAACATATACACAGACACTATGCAGGTTGTATAGCAAATAGAACTCATGAGCTTTGGTTCCAAAGCCATAACCTCCATATAGCAAGAAAGAGGATCAGATTCACTAGATCAGCTGCTGAGTGGAACCAATCAACATGTGCACAGATCTGAGAGACTGTGCGGTAGTAGGGAGTGAATCATGTACATGCAAGCCAGTTTACTATGCATGCTAGATTTTTTTCAGCTGCAGTGTTATGCATTGCCTATCAGAGATTAGAATCTGTTCTAAAAAGTAAGTGTCTTCTAAGATTTTACTCCACTTTCCTGTGTTAAGAATTAGATTTCCTACTTAATCAACACTTGGACCCTGATTCAGCAAAGCACATTAATATGTGCATAGGGCCAGCCCTATTCAGCAGAGCACTTCAACAGATGCTGTCTCTTTAAGCACATGCTTCAGTCCCACAGAAATGGGGGTTAAAGTTAAGCACGTGTCTGTGCTTTCTGGAATTGGGGCCCAAATCAATGGGGCGCCACGTGGGCTGTGCAGCAGTCTGACTGCATGAATTACAGTGTGGTATTTTTTCATCTGTATTAGGAAAGGGTCTGGTACATAGTGGGCATTACTGGAAACTACTAGTACTATTAACTAGATAAAATAGATAGCAGGGGCTTTTAGGGACCTTTGCTAAGATACCATTACAGTTCTAAGTAGATATAAATTAAACAGAAACAATTTCAGAATATTGGAGTTATTAAAAAAGCAAATATTTGGAAGCTTGAAAATTCAGAGTTAATGTTGAAGTTAAAATATACAGACCAGAAACAGCACCATCTCATAGCCACTGTATGCTGAAAAATCCAGTCTACTTTTTCTATTCTCCAAAATGAACACTGAGGGGAATGTCTCACAAATTGCAACTTCTTGACGTGACTTGGCTACCTCACCATAAAATAGATGGATGACCCCTGAATTTCACACATTTGTTGATTTAATGTTGATATCCACGTTTCAAGTATACTCTGTTTTAGAAGTACCTCAATCCAACAATATTGCTTCACAGGATAATAGGAATTAGTATCCTGGATCAGACTACTGGTCCATTTGGTTTGGTGTTTGTCTTCAAAAGTTGCCAGTAGCAGAGGAAGAGCTAAAACATTGTAACGGGCAACTCTGCAATAACATGACAATGGGGAAGTTTCTCTCTAATCGCAGGCTGCTAAGTTTAGGTCCTGATGCATGAAGGTTGATATCCCTTATAAATTGTTATTTTAATCTAGTGTAACTGTGGATGATATTCTTTTTAATTTCCCATTGGTCCCTTGGGCTTGATGATATCTTGTGGCAGAGTGCCACAGGCCCGTTGTGCATTATGTACAAGAGGATTCCCTTCTGCTAGTTTGTAGTGTCTTTTTTAAAGTCATCTTTATTTTTAATTCTTGATTTCCTCAACTGTTTATGATTTGTTTTACAATCTCAGAAATTAGAGCAATGACATATTAGTTCGTCCAACTCACCCTCTGGCAATGCAGGATTTTTTCCTACAGCATATTCTTTAGTGCTTTTGTAACCCACACACCTCCTGGGTGTGGTGTTCTGTCCCATCTAGTGGCACCGAGACCACTTAGAGAGAGAGATAAAATGAGTCTGCTCTACAGCCTTAGCTAACAACCAGTTAGTTGGCTTTTAGCTCATGCGGTAGAAGCTCATGCACTAAGCTCTGGAGATCCCAGGTTCAGTCCCACCTGCTGGTGACCACGGTCTGTCAGCATTACACTTTGTCGTGTTTAGTTTTAAATGTCTTAAGAGATAGGGCGTCCACTGCCTTTGCAGGATTATGTCCATAATCTTAAAGACTGTTGACCAGATGCTAATCACAGGGTATGTCTGCTTTGCAGTTGGAAGTGTAGGCACAGCAGCATGAGTGGTGGTGGGAGGGACTAGCTGTACAATCCCATCTGAGAAATTAGGTATGTATTTTGCTGACTAGCCCCTCCTGCTGCTCGTGCCACTGCAGCTACACTTCTATTTTTAGCATACTAGCTCCATCAAAGCTGGCATGGGTATGTCTGTTCAAGTTGGAAATTACACCTTCCAGCTCCAGCCTAGCTTTGTCTGTGTTCTTTTTGGTCAGAATATTAAGAGAGAACTCCATGTTCTGTTTGTCCATTGCAAAACATTTTGAAAAACTATGCAGGCATGAGGAAGCAGTTATGCCACATTGATATCTTGGGTCAGAGTCTGCTCTCATTTATACTGGTGTAAATCCAGAAGAGCTCCAATATCTTCAGAGGAGATCATTTGCCCTTAGACTGATAAAACTTCATGTTTTGGCATGGTTTTCTGAGCTCTGATTATGGTACTATCCTGCCATGTTTGCTGCATTTTCCTAAGTATGTTTTACAAGGGACTTACATTTTCATTATAGCTAAATCTATGTATTATTGAATTATGATTCTTATTACTCCTGCTATCTCTTCCCTCACAGTTGCCAGTTGTCTTCTTCCAACTGGGCAGACAAAACATTTGCCCTACAAGACTGTTAATTCGGCACTATAAATAGGTTGGGAAGCAATACTGTTGGAGTGAAACAGTTGGCACACTCCTCTTTCCCCTCCCCAGTGGCAAAATTGTTCATGACCACAATGCACCTGGTCTCCATTAGCCTGCAGAGCAGAACTCAGAGGTTATTTCTGCATCTGGGTCCCTCACATGGCTGCACAAAGCGCACTACATTTTAAACAAGGACAACACCAACAGCGCACTGAATGTCATACAAAGGCAATGATGGAAGATGAGAGACCTCTCCTGCCACATTGCACTGTTCCATAAACAAAATAGAATTCTCAGTTGATGCAGATTCTAAACTTTTTGCACATTTGGTACAATTAGGAGTATAAGCTGTGGATTGTATAGCTATCTGTCAGGCTGGTTGATGAAGTGATCTAGTAGTAGTTTTGCTTTTCCTCAATTCAATGGCTCCCTGTTTTTCCTGCATCAAACTAATGCTTTCTTGGCCTCATCTTCAAGCTTGATCCTACCTACTTCTCATCTTGCTGCCCTACTTTCCCCCCTTTGTGTCCTTCTCCACTTTCAGATTTGTGCCTTTTGCCATGCTACCTCTCTGTATGGAACAGTCTCCATCCAGGAATCTTTTCTACATTTTCACACCAATAATTCTGCACACCTTTGCTTTTCTGAACTTTTGTTCTCTGTCTTGTCTTTGATACCTTGTATTAGAAGTAGAGCCAAATGAAACTTTTTACACAAGTTTTTGGCCAGAAATGCAGATTTGGCGCACCAAAGAATTGTGTGAATTCATATCCATTTCACCAAATTGCATTTCTGAAAAAAAAAAATCAGTGTTTTGTTTTGACATTTTCAAAATGACTTTTGGTTTAGAAATTTCCTTCGCTTTTATTTAAAAATGACTGAAATGAAAACAAAATGTTTAACTTCACATAAAAATGAATTTTACTTTTCGATTTGTTGAAAAATTGGAAAGAAATTAGTTTTGGGTTTACCCCAAACGTATTTTCTGTTTTTCCAGAATCACCAGCAAAATGAAAAATCCATTACTTGCCCAGCTTTAATTATAGCATTTTTAGGATTAGAGAACATGTCGTTTGGGATTTAAAGTACACATAAATTTACAGTGCTATATACAGAAAGTGGTTTTTAATAATGACCATATTTTGCAAGCTGCTGAAGCCCCCTGAAAACCAAAACAGAGGAATTTAAATATCTGATTTTGAAAACTCTGAGGGCAGTAGCTAGATCAGATACTTAAAAGCATCATTCACAGTCAAAATAATTTCAGCAATTCCTTCCAGGTAGCAAAAACAGACACATATTGCAATAGTTGCAGAAGCACCTGTGTGATTCTGGAAGAAAAATGTAAACTGGGTGGCAATTCTGGGTAATTTTTTTTTGTTGATTTTCTAAGCAGAGACTTTTTAGAAATCATGTACATGCTTATTTGTTCTTAGGTGATAATGTCCCTGTCATGGGAAACACCCACTGGTGGGGCACCCTCTGGTGACTGCATCTGGGGATTAGCTCTGCCCGGTCTGATGCCCCCTTCTTTCAGTTGCTCATAACACAGCCTCTCTTGCTCTTTAGGGATTGCAATGCTTCCTTTTCGTGGATTGGCCCTCCAGTCAGGTCACTATATAGTTTTCCCTTTCTGGAATAACAGAGTCTCAGTAGACCAGCTGCCCATGTGCCTTTTGAAGCAGTCTTCCAATTCAAGACTGCGCCACTTTTTCCCAATGGCCAGGAGGGAACCTGGGCCCTCACACTACTCTGAGTTCCAGTCCAGAGACCTTACAATTAGTAGCCAAGGTCTGCACCATCTCAATCCTTGCTGCTATTTCCCTGGGCTTCGTTCTACTCCACACTCTGCAAGCTTCCTTCCCCACCACGTCTCTGCGTAAGCCCCTTCCCTCAGGGTCAGGATTCCAGGGCTTCTGCTCCCCCCTGGATTTCCTCCTTCTCTTCTCACTAGGCCCAGTGAATTACTGCAGCACCCTTCTGCTCTCTCTTTCTGGCTTTATACAAGCCCCTGCCTACTCCAGCCCAGATGGGCTTCATCTTCAATTAGGGCTTGTCAATCAAGCCTAAGTATCCCCTCAGGTGCAGCCTACTAGGTTAATTAGCCCCTCCTGAGCCACCTTAACCCCTTCAGGAGTGGTGTGGGGTAAACATCCCATCACAGTCCTACATACAGCCATTATGCAAGTATGATACAATACAGAGTTATTTAAAATGGTTTTTTTTTTTTAAAGGTCTAGTGCAGGAGCGAACACAAGACTCAAAATGTGAACAGTGACTCAGTGGAATCTACCAAGTTGCCTCTAGTTACGATTCGGTTGCCTCTGATTATAACTCCAGTCTGCTAAAAATGTGGCCTTGGGGCAGTTTTCGCTTTTGTGTTGCTATCAGGGGAAACTCAGCAGTTTCACTGAGTTACTGTTTGAGTCTGGGGACTTGTTTGACCCTGAAACTCAAACTGAAACTCGAGTTGAGGGTTTGAACAAACTTGGGTTGAAACTGAAGAAAAGCTTTCCATGAACCACCGTAAACTGAAACCACTTTGTTAACCTAGATGGGGCAGCAGATTTCCTTAGCTTAAGTAACGGCATCTGCAACTCGCTGTTGGTGCTCAATCACAATGGCTAGCTGGAGCATTTAGGCTCAGCCCTGAGTAAAGGGTGATGAATAACTGCATTGCTCCAAAGAAGTCCCTCAAGGGAATTGACTCTTCTTCTGCTCCCTTCTTGTTTCAAATGGGAGAGGAAGAGAGTTGCCAGCCCTTGACAAGGAGTAGCTACTTCCTCCCTCAAAATGTTATGGGTCAGGTATTTTGGCCAGCAGTTAGGAGGACGAACCAGAGATAGGGATCGTCTCATCCCCTGCCAGTCGCTATTCCTTCTCCATCCACTTTGTTATGGAGTATCTACAGATCAGGGGCTAGGCTTTGGACCAGTCCCACTGTTAACAGTGGGGTAGGCTTAGCATGAAGGTAGAGATGGGGGACTTATATCCCTTCCCCACTGCTTGACCTAGTAAGACAAAGGCACAAATTAGCCCAATAACTTTGCACACACCCATTCCACACACTCATAGTAATTACATGCATGACATGTTTATAACTAGCCATTAATGTGTAGACCTATAGCTATTTATCTTTTGAACAATATGGCAACTCTTTGATTTCAGGACTCTGTGTTCTTGATGCATATACCAAAATCTATAATTGGAGCCACAACAATCATAACACCTAAGAGTTAATTTGGTGTTATGTTGTATAGCGGTATTCAGGATGCTAATAAGCAAAGACATTTCCATATTTTCCTATTGACTATCATGATATAGAAAATCTCCTTTTTAAGTTTTAGCCACGACTGGGCCTAAAGTTTGGATCAGAATTGGAAGTGCCACGAAGCTCAGGAATCTCAAAATCAACATTTTGGTTTGGCTCCTTATTAAAATAGATTGGCTGCGAAGTTCAGAACTGGCTCTGAACTTATCAACATTTGGGGCTCAGAGCCAGGGATTTGCATCAGGCCCTGGTCTATTTATTTATGGTTTTTGTAGTGATTTTGGACAGGGTTCCTAAATTCTATGCTTGGACTCCGGAATCATAGGAATGGGGTTAGATACTGTAGGCGAGGCACTGCAAGCTATGCTAACTGAGAGTAAGCTCTGTTTTGGGTCTGTACATTTAGATCTTTTTGGTTAGCAGTGGAACTGGAATGACCCAAGCTGCCCAATCCTTAAAGTGCTGTCTTCTGTCAGCGCATGCCATGCGTAACATTATTTTCGACTTATTAATTTTCTTGTGAAGATACATTTATTTATTTCTGGTCTCAGCCAAATTGCTGAAAGACAAGTGTTCACATCACAAAAAATACCTGATAACTGGCACTTTTAGCTGCGAGGCCAAGCATTGTATAGGCCTGTGTAGCCTCTCATCTTTAGAAGTGTTAGAGCTCAGGCACATTATTAAGATTATTGCACCTCTACTGCCTGTCCTGTACCTGTTTTGTGCCTACAGTTTCCAAAGCCATCCATCTGGAACTTTTAAACAATACTGAAATTCACTTAAATTGTTTTATTTTTATGGGCACCCTTCAACCTGAAGATTCATAAAGTACTTTTGTCTATCTGCTGTATTCTGTCTGTCTGCAGTGTTCCTTAATCAATCACAGAAATGCAGTCACTGCTGGGGTGAAATATGACAGCTGTTTAACAGCACACACAAGCCTTATGCCAGAGGTTCTCAAACTGGGGGTTGGAACCCCTCAGGGGGTCCCAAGGTTATTAAATGGGGGGGGGTGGCAAGCTGTCAGCCTCCACCCGAAACCCCGCTTTGCCTCCAGAATTTATAATGGTGTTAAATATATAAAAAAGTATTTTTAATTTATTTGAGGGGGGGGCACACTCAGAGGCTTGCTATGTGAAAGGGGTCACCAGTACAAACGTTTGAGAACCACTGCCTTATGATATGTTTGTCACCACTGCAAGGAAAATCTTAATCACTCTTATGGCACTTCAGGTTTATGACAGAGCAGATTTCTTTTTTTTCAAATCTACGGCAGGTTTTTATTTTTTAGGTCAGCTTCCAAGGCTGTAGAAATACAGAATAACTAGATATACATTTAGTAATTTGCTGTGAACTAGTCATTTTGTCTTTTTGCAACTCACAATAGATGTTTCATGGGAGAGAGGGAACTTTTAGACATTAGAGGTGGCTGCATTAGTAGCATAAGCCTAAACAGAGTCCAGTATGTTAAAGTAGTTCCCACTCACTCCCCCGATCACTATGTACTCACATAGACTGCTACTTGGTTAAGGAAAAACGTGCATTGAGTGCAGTTGGTGCAAAGATGTGCGTCTGCTCTACACAGGAAAAAAAGAAAAAAGAAAAAAAATTCCATCTGTCTGTATTTGAAATCAGCTCGCCAGCCTGTAGTTGGTCGAACCCCACCCAGATGGTGCTGCGCAAATGTATGTTAAAAGATATCTTATATTAGTGTTGTGGGTGTCCAATTTTTTTTGAATGCCATTTAGCCAATGTGCCCAACCTGCTGCACAGAGAAATCGTGACAAAATAAAGATATGCTGAAGAGTTTCTATTTCAAGGGCCAGATCCTGCAAACAGTTCTGGATGTGAGTAACTTTATTTGTGTTTTGTCCTATTGATTTTTGTAGGTCTATGCATGTGAGTAATGCTACTCCTGTGCAGTGTTTACAAAATTGGGACCAAGTCCATAAAGTTGTACAGAAAAGGGGGAAACGATCTCTTTCACAGAAAGTATTTTCATGCTATCAAATTTGAGTAGTTACATAAATAACAAGAATCTAAAATAGGTATTAAGCATAGACCTCTGATTTAAAATATTTATATTTTATTAATATACATATTTATAAGAACACAACAGGTTTTTTTTAAAGCTTTTGATATTTATTGTACTTAATGTCCATAAATGTGAACACGTACAATTTACCTTTAAGAGGAAAGGTTCTGCAGTGGGCATTTAACTAGAGTTATACACCTACATGCTGCAGATGGTTTAGTTTTATAAGAGATGAAACTGCATTTGGTGGAACTGATTAAATATAAAAACACCACCATCTGCCATTTATTCTAATATAAAATGGTTTGGGCAGATGCTGACATCTTTCGAGATGATTGATTCATCTCTGACAAGTGAAGATTCTCAGAGGGCTCCAGCTGCCCACTGCTCACACAATACCAGTTTACAAGACTAAACGCCAATCACGGCCCTTTGATTTGGATGTAGCAGGTGAACGAAGGGCACTTTAATAACCAGCAGCCTAGAATTCCTAAATACGTTGGCTTGGGTTGTTGTTTTTCCCCCCGCTACACTTCTGGCCCATATTTAACTGTGAGAAGGTTATGCACACAGTATACTGTATTAAAGTATAGCTACCCCAGCATTGTGAGAACTTGAAGGGTGTCAGTGTCTGGCACAAGCAGCTCTCCTTTTTTTCAGAAAAAAAAACAGCGGATGCTCTCTACATATGTTATGCATTTTAAAATTATTTTTTGCTAAGTGTCCATCAGGGTTCCATTTAAACATCCTGGGGTTAGTGTTTATTAAGTATGACACTTAATGCTTTGTAATAATTTAAATAACAGATTATACATTGTTTTATTTAATAACATAGATTCGTAGATTCCAAGGCCAGAAGGGACCATTGTGCTCATCTAGTCTGGCCTCTTATATAACACAAGCCGTAGAACTTCCCCCAAAGTAATTCCTAGAGTAGATCTTGTAGAAAACATCCAATCTTGATTTAAAAATAGTCAGTGATGGAGAATCCACCGGGCCCCTTGGTAAGCTGTTCCAATGGTTAATTACTCTCTCTGTTAAAATTTTACATCTACATGATCTTTGTTGAACATGCTTTATGGTAGCTTGTTACAGTATCATCCTTTAAAAATCTTTGATTAAAACTTTTTAGGGCATGCTTTGCAAGTTATGAAAGAATGCAGCTAAAAACACTAAGGAGCAGATTATGATACTTGGATTCCCATTGAATAGTAATTTATGCCACGAAAAGCCCAACTGAAGTCAATGGGGCTACTCGTGGAGTAACAGCCTGATCCATAGCTCACTTGAAACCAGAGGAAAGATCCCCATTGACTTCAGTGGATTTTGGATCAGACTCTAAATTACCCTTAGGACTTACATTGTGGAGCATCATAATCTGGCAATAAAGGGCCAGATCCAATTTTGGAGTCAGTCATATTTTTGCCTTTATAGGGGCAGGATTGGTGCAGAGATTTTAAAACAGAAGTCCCAGTATGTGTGTGAACTGTGCAGAGTGCTTTTCTCTTTCTAGCAAAAAATAAAAAATAAAAAATAAAATATATATATATATATATTTTATATATATATAAAAAATAGGGGGCTGCTTATGTAAAGTATTACCAAATATACGAAAACTTGGTATTGTGCTGGGGAGGAAGGTATATGTTGTGTGTGTATGACTCAGATCATAGGGATATTGAATCAAATTCTGTTGTCATTTACAATAGAGTCAATCTGGAGTAACTCAAACAAAGTCTGGAATAACTCTGGTGTAAATGACATCAGAATTTGGCTAACCAACTTCTGTAATTCTGCAATGAAAGTACCTGATGGAAGACTTTTAAATCATGGAATGAAGCTGAAACCTATTCTAAAAGGGAGGAATCATTACAATTATTTAAACCTAATTTGTCATGAAGATAAAACCATACATTTTGATTTATTTTTTTAAAAAAAGGTAAATTAAGTACAACAGAAAGAGAGTCAGATCCTTAGCTGGTGTAAACTGATGTGTGAAGTCAATGGAGCTATGCTTATTTACCCCACCTGAGGATCTGACACAGAGTATTCAAAAATGGATTTAGCTTTCTTGTGTATTTTTCCCCTTTTCAAATGAACCCTTTCATAGTGTAGTGGGGATATTGCAGACTGTATGTGTTATGTGCTATCCAATATCAAAATACTAACATCCCCCTATACTCTGTATGTTACCCCCGATGACTAATAACTGAAGTTTCAACACTCTGTATCATCTATTTGTAAACATTTTCTAATAAAATTTTATATTTGAGCAAGGGAGACATCTCTTTAAATCAGAAGTTCAACATATTCTAGATTCCTCACATTCCTTTCTTCCCCATTCCTCCCATGTTAACTACCATCCCAAATTACCTTCTGACCAGGAGAATGCAATCTGTGGTTTTCTTTGAGGCCCTGCTTATAGGTCTTCCACTGATCTGCTGATGGAAGGAGCTGAAGAGCAGGCTAGTAAGGACAGTGCCATTGTGGAGAGCAACTGTGTCATTTTCACAACCTGGCCTAGTCTCTCCAGTGACTGAAGGAGCCAAAGTTCTGAGATTGCTCATGAACCTGGGTTTCTGGTGTGAAAGAATCTTGCTCATGTTTATTACCTTGTGGAAACTTAAAATGTAATATCACAAGGGGTGTGCACAAAGGGGGACAAGTAGGAGCACGCCCCCCTACCCCCCGTAATCAGCAGAGGAGTTCTGTGCCCACACTGCAGCCAAGTAGTTGTGGATGCATTTATTTGGCTGGCTCCACAGTGCATGGATTTTCATTGAAATGGTGAGTGTACAGCTGTTTATTTCTATGCATATGATGTATGTGTTTGTGTTGATATGGTTTAATGTGTACAATATGGGTGTGTTTAATGTACCCCCCCCCCCCCCCGCGGTCAAATTTAAATTCCTGTGCACGCCCCTGATAAATCCCCAATCTCCAATTAATAAAAGGTTAAACTTTAGAAAGTGAAGCAGAATCTAATAGGGGCAGTCCAGAAATAAATTAGGCATTTAAAGTGGAAAAGAAAAACAGCATCGTAATAAATATACAATATTTAATGTATGGAATGTGAATCTGACCTCAGGGAACAGACTTTTTTTCTCACCTTTGGCTCATATTTCCTTTCTGACATAGAAACATAATACAAATCTAAAGTGTCTGATCCAAGAAAGAACAGCCACAATCTTTATAACGCTAATGATCTTACATTTCTATGGGGTCTTTCCCCCTGAAGGGTCCCAAAGTGCTATACAAATCACACATGGCCCCATGAATCTATTCCCACAGCTCCTTGAGAGGAGCTCTGTGCATAGCAACATTACTTGGGAGAGGAAATGATAAATACAAGACATTAACACAACAAGAGAGGAGGAAATAGAACATAATTAAATCTAAAAATATTGAAGGAAAAGTAAAATCAAGCTCCTTCCTTCTTCAGTGCTGCCACCCATTGTTGGTGGTACTCATTGCAGTAAACACCTGGTGTGTAGGGATTGTAGCAGTAGGTCCTGACATTCCATCATGGCCTTTGTGAAAGCGGAGTAGCCCCTTTCCCTCACTACACATGCATGGATCGTTGTGCTGGACAGGATCCTCGGAAGCAGAAAAAGCAGCAAACCAAAACTATGAACAAATGTACACTATAAACTGTTGACATCATTCATCTGTTCTGGGAAGTTACACTGGCCACTGGGAGATAAGTACCATCCACAGGCCCTGCAGTGCTTTCAGGAAATGTTGCATGTGGCTGGCATGCACTCTGCGCACCTGAAAGAAGATGGCTAGTGTGGCGACTTGCACCACTGTCTCCTGGACCAGTTCAGCAGACCACTGTGACGTGCGACTGTCCAGGCCTTCTTTCTTAAAATGTCACACCATTGCTACCGCCAGTGGGGGCCCTCACCCAGTTGTTGGTGCTAAAACTAGAACTGGTTGGAGGTTGGGGAAGGGGAGGAAAGAATTTCCTGCAAACAACGTAAATGAAAATGAAAATGAAAACCTTTTCATTTTAGTCAAAAAATTACATTATTTTTCAGGTTTTCGTAACCAAGAACTGATCTTTTTTTTTTTTTAGTTTTAATCAATGAAAACTGACACTTTTTGAAATGGTTTCCTTATTTTGACATCTGAAAAAATTTGGCTGGTGGAGCAAATACTTTCAGCAAAACCAAATTTTGAGTTTGGGGTTTTTTGATGAAACCTGAATTAAAAATTAAATTAAATTAATGGAGATATCCTATCTCCTAGAACTGGAAGGGACCTTGAAAGGTCATCGAGTCCAGCCCCCTGCCTTCACTAGCAGGACCAAGTACTGATTTTGCCCCAGATCCCTAGGTGGCCCCCTCAAGGATTGAACTCACAACCCTGGGTTTAGCAGGCCAATGCTCAAACCATTGAGCTATCCCTCCCCCCCCTGAATAACGTTTCCAAAGACTTGACACTTCCTGAAGAAAGATTATGTTCAACAAAATTGTCCGTTTCTATTTGGAAAAATGTTTCAGTGGAAAATTTGTGACCAGGTAGTTTTAACCAATTTGGCTAACCATTATTCAGGGCCGGTTTAAATGACATGTTGGTTAAAATGCTGCCAGACTGTGTGCACTAACTTATTGACTGGTGGTAGTAACAGTCGGCAGGGCACGAACAAGAATTTAAATTTGACAATTTTGGGGGAGGGGACATGTTAAACACGCACATTATACACATTAAACTATATCAACACACACACATATAACATATGCATAGAAATAAGCAGCACTACATTCACCATTTCAACAAAAATCCATGCGCCATAGAGCCATCTGAATACATGTATCCACAAGTACTTGGCTGTGGCAGGGTTGCAGAGCTCCTCCAGCCCCAGGGTCGCAGTGGGGAAAGAGATGGAGCTCCTCTGGCACTGGGGCCAGAGGAATTCTGTGTCCTCGCTGCAGCCCCAGGGCCGGAGGAACTTGCTCTCCCTGCTGCAGCCCCAAGGCCGGAGGAGTTCTGTGCCCGTGCCGATTATGGGGGGTGGGCATGCCCTTGATTACTCCGCCTTGTGCACGCCCATGGCAGTGGGTAATTTTAAGAAAAAAAATCCATGTAAACAAGGCTTTTGGGTGCAGCATCGCATTACAATGATGCAGAGTAACATGGTGGTGGATGCTTAGGGCTGGGTCTACACTGGGTGGGGAATCGATCTAAGATACGCAACTTCAGCTACGTGAATAGCGTAGCTGAAGTTGACGTATCTTAGATCAATTTACCTTGGGTCCTCACGGCGCGGGATCAACGGCTGCGGCTCCCCCGTCAACTCCGCTACTGCCTCTCGCTCTGTTGGAGTTCTGGAGTCGACGGGGAGCACGTTCGGGGGTCGATTTATCGCGTCTAGATGAGACGCGATAAATCGATCCCCGATAGATCAATTACTACCCGCCAATTCGGTGGGTAGTGAAGACGTATCCTTAGTCTTGCTCAGAACAGATGCAATGAAAACAGTGGTATACATCCCGGTGTATCTGTGGGAAGAATTTTTCTCGGTGGATGTGAAACTTTTTATACATGTATTAGAGCATTGTAACAGTAGTTGCAACACCTAACTTCTCTAGGGTAAAATTTTCAAAAGTGCCTAAGCGATGTTCAGACTTAGGCTCCTGAATCATTTAGGTGCTTTTGAAACTTCTACCCCTTGTATACAAAAGCCTTCTATGGCAACATTTCTGGGATAAGACTAATATGTAGAGTGTGTAAATGCTTCTCAGCTGTGCAAAAGAGCTACCATAGCATAAAGTGAACAGTAGATTTCATAATAAGAAAATGGTCCCTGCTGTATCTTTAGAACTATACATCTCTAGAACTTGTATTAGTCCCACTGTTAACTGGAATTGGATTTCATTCTGTTTTCTTTGGTAATTATATATGTTAACTCTAAATTATAGTTTATAAGTCCCAGACAAAGAACTTTGTTAAGATGCAGTTAAGGTTGTAAATAGATTCATCTTTAATTAAACTTGCGTTATTAGAATGCGCAGTTTAAAAAAACCCAACCGACAAATATTTGAAAGTCGGGAGAAAGGGCCTGATCCAAAGTCCATAAAGTCTATGGAAAGACTCCCATTGATTTCAGTGGGATTTGGCCCATATAGCTTAAAGCTTTCACAGAAGCACTCATATATGTGCGTTCCCTGAAGGCGGAGGCAAACCTTGAAAGCAGGCCTCCCATATCATTTATCATGCATATAAAACAAGTGCCCATATGGAAAAATCCTATAGAAATGTACCAGGGACCAATGTAATCAATACAGTTCTGTAGAAATGTGAGCAGCCTAGTACCTAAAATACTGCACAGAACGTGGAAAATGCCAAAGAGTAAGTGATCCTAAGACGATGACGTTTCATCTCCACGTGAGGGTCAAATCTGCATTGTATCCCTCTCTCTGGAACATAGCCATACTCCCAGAGTTTATATGTTCCATCCAAGTGCATCCTCAAGCTCATCCTCCTTCCATTTGTATCACCCTTTCTATTAGTTTAGTAATAGCCTGTCATCTTGATTTTTCTTAATTTTGCTTGTGATATAAACTTCTCTTCCCTCTCCCCACCCGCCCACCATGTGAACAGATTTCTTCTGCCATATGCCCATTTAAACCTAATTGTAGTGTCTGAAAAACTTTTCTGCTTAGCTGCAGTATCCCTTGGGGTTCCGCTATGGCAGAGTATGTATGTGACCTATAAAGCCATTTCAGTGTGAGACTCTCTGCACATGGATCTTTAAAGATTGGCCATATATGCTTTGCACAAACACATGTGACCATCCTGCCTTTTTACAAGGGTATAATTTTTTGGGCAGATTCCATATTCCATATTTAAAATCAGTATGCAAAGTATTTTTAAAATCTCAGTTTCCCCAGGATCAAGTTCCTAAAGATTAAAAATGAACAAATCAAAGCTGTTACATTTTGTTTTTACTCCAGCTAATTTGTAGTGGTAACTACTCAAACATGACTAATTGGCAATTTGTAAAATGGGTTGCTCTCAACAGCATGTTTCTTAGAAGCATGAGTTATATGACTGTTGCTTTATTATGGTAAGTCTTAGAAAATTGGGTTGTGGTGAAAAGTGAAGTCAGAGAAATATAGCAAAAAAAGTTAAGTGTTACCAGCTTTGTTTTGTAACCCAAATAACCTTTATTTCCCCATTTTAGGGCAAATAACTCAAGCTATGATTGTTCTGTGTTAACAGTGGGCATACAACAATCATTACCATACCAGAGCCAACTTTTGCCCCAGCTACCACATACTGTCATGGGTGAGTGTGTCTCAGTATGTATATTACAAGACAAGCACTGTGTTCAGATGGAGTGGAGAGTACATATGCACAGATGACTTTCATCTTTGGGGATTTTTGTTTGCTGGTGGGTGTAACCGAGCGCAGCTGGCCCTCCTGGCCCCTGCCTCTGCTAGGCCCAGATAAAGTCACTCAGAGGCCCTCTAGTTCTGAAACCACTGGTGCTTTTATTTACAAGTCTGTGTTCCCACCACCTTCTCACCATACTGTGAACACAGCTCTGGGTTCCTTGTGTCTGAACCCAGGAGGGAAGGATTTTCTCTCTGCCTGCACTCCCTCGCTCTCCTCTGTCCCACCCCTCCCTCTTCCTTCTTCCCAGCCTCTTGTATAGTCCTGGGCTAATTGGGCTGGCAGCTGGCGCTCTTTCCCCATTAGGGCAGGTTCTTTCCAGCCAGTGCCACTTTATTCACTTAAATGGGGCTGGCGTGGCAGGGGGCTGATTCTACATTCTTGCTGCTCAGCACCCTGTCACAGTGGGACACACAAATCTTGAGAACTGCCAAGTTAAACATTAGGCTGCCTGGGGAGGCCTAGAGAGGAATAATAGTCCAGCAGCAGTATATGCATTAAACATTTATGCATTCCAAGTCAAAAAACTATGTTACAATGGAGTTGATTGACTGTACATATTGGTAACTTAAGTGTAAAATACATTACAGGTATGTTGCAATTATTCTCAAGACCTGGAAGTTCAGAGCTCAGGTTACACTTAAAAGAAATCAAAACATGTTAAGTCATGGAAATACACAATTAAGACATCGAAATAACCTTAACTCTGCCCTGCAGTGACCCCACGCAATAACGGTATGACTGTGATTAAGATGTATAGTGGTTCAAGAGTAGATTTTAAATGATTTTTAAAGACACTTTATGGTTTTCTTAAAAATATTTTTACTCCTTCTGATGTCACTACAGTGCAGATCCTACAGCCAAACATATCTGAACTTTGGAGTATTCAAAATCTAGATTTGGATCCAGATCTAAATGTTGTGGTTTCAGCTGTTTCCGTAAACCGGAAATGATTCGTATTTAAGAAATAACACAAAACCAGCAGCTACGGTGGGCATATATTGCAAGGAGAGGCCTATTCTTTTCCTCTTCTTAACTCCATGATTAGAAGTTGGGAAGAGTAGTGTCCTTTGCAGCATAAGTCATGAACAAAGCCAAACACTAGAGAACTTGTTATTTGTGTCCATTTTCAAACCAATCATCTCTATGATAAACTCCTCCCAAACCTCATTAGACTATCTGTCCTATGAAGACATATGTGGATTTCACCACTCTAATGCAATTACTATATGGGATTGTAACAGGGCAGCTGCCGTTTATGGTGAGTTAGGGCCCAGTCTGCCCATGACTGCCTTATGAAGGCCCCACCTATGGGTAATTGACTGCCCCAGGGTCTGATTAGTAAACAAGCACCTGGATCGAATACAGGTTACCCAAGCTCAGTCATTGGGGAATGTTCAAGGGAGACAGAAGGTTCCATAGAGAGGAACTCCCCAGAAAGGTCAGAGCCCAAGGGCTGAGCAAGAAGCCTAGAAGGTGAGCTCTGCAGGGAACCCGCTGGAATGGGGAGCCTGTAAGAGGTGCTCATAGAGAGGGGAGCCTGCTAGATGGAAGGCTGCAGTTTCAGTCTAGGAGTATGGAAGGGTGGTTCGCAGATATGAGCAGGAAGCCTGGCATGGCAAGGATCACCTGCTGTCCCTGGAGAAGCATTGCAGTGGATGGACACCTCTGGAACCCTGACTCCAGAGAAGACTCATACTCCAGTAGAGACATGAGGCCTGATACCAGGGTAGAGTCCAGAGCTGAGAGAACCCCTGCGGAGAGCCTGGATAGAGGCAAACACTGGACTCAGGTAGGGGACACATGGACTAAGAACGACCAGGTCACCCAGCTAAGCTAGTCCGGTGAAAATGTTGTTTATGTTCTGTGTTGGCTTTTCTGCTAATAAATGAAACCCTCCAAAAGGGGATGTTCTTTAGTATCTAATGGTCTGTCACGGCTTGTTGATACCTTAGGTGATGGAAAAATCAGGAGCTCCCCTGCAACACAGTGCCCGCTTGCAAGGGGTGCAGTGGGTCAGCCTCGAATGATGACAGTTCTTGGAGAAGGAATTTGAGTAAAGCGTGTGACTTTTGGGAGCAGTTGCTCCCTAAGGCCTGGTCTACACTGGGGTCGGGGATCGATCTAAGTTACGCAACTTCAGCTATGTGAATAACGTAGCTGAAGTCGACGTACTTAGATCGACTTACTGTGATGTCTTCACCGCGGTGAGTTGACTGCTGCCGCTCCCCCATCGACTCCGCCTGCGCCTCTCGCAGCGGTGGAGTACAGGAGTCGATGGGAGAGCGCTCGGGGGTCGATTTATCGCGTCTAAACTAGATGCGATAAATCGACCGCCGCTGGATTGATCGCTGCCTGCTGATCCGGTGGGTAGTTTAGACATACCCTTAGACTAACAATGCCGTAATCCAATTTAGCAATATACATTCACCGTTTGCACTGCTTAGTTACTAATCACTGGAATTCCTGAACAACTCCACCAAATCTGAATAAAAGTGGCAGTAGAACCACAGTCTCTCCACCATCTATCATAGATTCCAAGGCCAGAAGGGTCAATGTTGATCATCTAGACTGATCTCCTGTGTAACACAGGCCATAGAATTTCCCCAAAATAATTCTTTTTGAACTAGAGCATAGGGGATCATTTTTTGTATGCAAGCTGCTTGGAGTAAGATAGGATCTTTTATAGAATCTAACAGCGTATTAGAATGTTCCAAACACATATTGAAATATGAGTAATATCTTTATGAAACAAAAGCCATCAGGTTTGTGTATCTGGCTAGTTAAAAATAATAGCATGTTCCCCTTCAAAAATACTCTCATAGAATCATAGTAGAATATTTTTAGAGAGACAATATGCGTCTATATTATTATCCTTACTCTTGTCAGTAGGCCCATAGGGGTTACCTGTATGAATAAGGACTGTTCAGGTTTATAAGAGGTCTCAGAATTAGGCTCCTGAATTCCAATCACGAAGCAGCTGAATTATTGCATTTGTTTTGCAGTATAAAAAGTTTAAATGGTAAATATTGGCTAATAGATAAATATTGTTTCTTAGATACTGTGAGGGTGCTAAATTGAATTGATTCATGATTTTTTTCATTTGACAATATTTTAACACCTAACCCAAGGGAATACTGCCTTTTAATTAATGTTATATTCTCCTGTATGGAATTTATTTTTCAGTGTAAAGAAAGGGATCTAAAAATCAGGGTCAAAGACAATAGACAACTACAGTGTCTTATAGCTTATTCTTTTTTGAAAATTAGTAATAAATAGATTTTTAGACAAAGAAATCAGAATGAGGCTGATCTTTTCATTGGAGTTGGATCAGGCTCGATATCCTTTTGAAGAAGAAATAGAGGATTTGGTCCTGTTTCCACTGAGAACAATTGCAAACCTCCAGTTGACTTCAATGGCAGCATGATAGGTAACTAATATAATTAGGACCTGAGGCAATCAGGAAGGACTGTTTAATCTTCAGCCAGCACTTCTGCAAGATGTTATGCCAAAGTAGTAGGCAGGAGAAGAGCAACATTCTTCTTTATCCTCCCACACACTCAAGGACATAGCAGTGGCACTGGAACACTTTTAATAGTGGGGGTGCTGAAAGCTAGCTCCCTTACCCCGTCCGTGCCCCACCCACCCTAGACCTGGGGCCGGGAGCAGGGCCATGTCTCCAGGAGGGGAGGACCCAGACAGGGGTAAGGGGGCAGAGGCTGGGGCCACAGCTGGAGGTGGGTGCAGCACCCCCCATGCCTCTAGTTTCCAAGCCTGAGTCATAGGTTGTCCATCAGTTTCCATAATTTATTTTGGTCTTGTGCTGGTCTGCTCAGACTTCTGAGTGTCAAGCTGATGTATCTGGTTTCTTTCTCTATTGTTCTGTGTAATGTTTCTCTAGGTGGCCCTCTTTTTCTCTTTCCAGGTAGTGTCCATATTATCACTTGCCATGGAAGTCATGTGGGTGGCATCCTTAAAGTGTGTTTTAAACATGTTCATGATCACCTTCTTACCCTGTTTGATGCTTTAGATTGGGTTGTTCTTCTTAGAGTTTCTTGCAACATCAGAAATTCTTTACAATGGACTCTGAAGATCTTCCATTGGCATTTACTTTGGAATGAATTA
Source organism: Emys orbicularis (assembly GCF_028017835.1). Classification (NCBI taxonomy): domain Eukaryota; kingdom Metazoa; phylum Chordata; order Testudines; family Emydidae; genus Emys; species Emys orbicularis. The sequence goes on from NC_088685.1 coordinate 34,873,139, forward strand.
ATCTTCTAATTGATTTCTTTTGTAGATTTCCATGACTCTGCTCCATAAAGGAGGACAGCCATGATGCTGGTGTTAACAAAAATATATATTCTGTGTCAGTGTCAATTGTGCTATTTTTTCAAATCTTTTCAAGATCGTGAAAATTATTTTCTCTGTTGCTTGACACCTAGCATGGTAGTACCAGCATTGCACATCTCATGCTCTAGATGGGTAAAATGACTTACTACTTCTAAGATCAACATTGGGCTGCAAGATAATAGAAATGATCAAGGGCTAAGCTATTTGCTTCCTTACATTATTGCAGTCAGATATGGCTGATCATATGAATCTTGTCTTAATTGGGTGAAGCTTTTTTTTTTTTTTTTAAGTTTTCAAAATAAAATCTGTGGAGTGGTGGATAATACTGTAGTTAGGAGGTGGGGACGGGCAGATATGGAGTTTTGGTAAGAGATTTATTTTCAGAGTGTTCTTAAATGCTACCCAAGAAAATGTGTGTTTTCCAGTGTTGCAGTAAGTGTTTTTTCCATTGTTCAAATCTTCCACCTATATACCTCCCCAAAATTCATCTCTTCCATAATGCCAATATTATGGCCCAATTCAGCAAGGCACTTGAACAGAGGCTTAAGGCCCATTGACTTCAATGGGATTGAAGCATGGGTTTAAGTGCGTTGTGAATTAGGGTTTACGTGAGCCAAGAATATTAACTATGGGCCTGATCCAAAAAGCATTGTCGTCAACTGGACTCTTTCCATGGATGTCAGTGGGATTTGCTTGAGGTTCCATTTTTCTTAATTTTTAATACATTTAATTAAACATCGCAGCTGAACAATCATTATATTTCTGTACCTAAGCTGAGCAGCCACATAATGGTATTGCTATAACGCTAGTCTTTTCTTGCCTCATTGTCCTCCTTACTCTTTGTCACCTCCACTTGTGTGTTATGCTTAAAATTGGTAGCTCTTAGGGGCAGGCACTTTTTCTACGTTTGGGCCTTATCAAATAATAGATATTAGCAAAAACACTCTCCAAGAACTTGCTCAGTATTTTTTATGAGGGTGAATAGCTTAACTCAAAATGTTTTTCTGTCATGGCAGGAACATGAACATAAAAATATGGTAGAACTGTCTACCCAGCAGTAAAGCCCCATAAAAACGGCTCAGAAGCCACTATGGTAGAAAAACAGACAGTGCATCCAATTATCTGGAATTAATTTGATCATCAATGACATAATCAAATGTGTACAGCTCTTTACAAATGTAGTTATATCGTTGGTGTTAACATTTCTTGGGTAGCAATTTATTATGAAATATTTGGGAGTGAAATAACGACTTGCAAATTGTATTATGTAACTGTACATGTTGTTTGACCAATAATCAGACCTTTAATATCTTATTTCTCTTCTGTTTTGCAGCCTACATTTGTCAACTGGCGTTTGCTTTGCACATGAAAACACACGTTGAAGTCTCTAATGAGCTGCTGTTGGGTAAGAACAAATAGCTGGGGAAAAAAGTGCTTTGGCTTATTCCAGATAAAGACACTGATGTCCTAAGTTAACATCAAGCTAATATGTTTTAAAGCTAAGAGCTAAAGCACACATGAAGTTGTATGTGCCAGTGCTGCTGTGGATGCAATTAGTGTAAATGGGATTTAGCCTATCAGATTTCATACAGTCAAGTTCTGTAACCACCTGGCCACATCATATATGCTAATCCTTTTCTCTTAATAAGAAAAGGGTTTACGGTGGAATTGAATTGAAACAGATAAAATATATACAAATCTGCTGCAGTACAACACTTTGGAGTTTTGGAGATTGGTTTTTGAAGGGTCAATTCTAATCAAATTTGGTGAAAAACTTGTTGGATTTATACTAATATTTAATATATGAATTTTGTATTATTTGGGTGTTTGTTCACATGCTGAGATGCTCCAGTCAGAAGGAGAATTATTGATAGCTGAATTTCCAAACCAGTTTCAGTTATACTTTATGGTCTTCACAAATGCACAGCTTCAAGTTTTTTTTGGGGGGGGGGGGGGAGGGGTTGGTTAGTGCATCATGTTTTTCTCATCCTTTACTAGATGCAGCCAAAAAGAGGGTTCAATTTTATAGCCACAGCACTCTGTGATTCCTGGAAATGTGAATTTTTTCAAAAGAAAAGATAAATGTAGGAATGAAATGGTTCAAAGTTCCTCCTTCAATAGTTTATAAGTTTTGTATTAACAGCTAGAACTATGGATTTTTTTTATTGCATATGATGTTCTAACTAAAAGCTTAGAAACATATCCGCCATGTATGCTTGTGTGTTTATTTCTTTGGGGCTCTGCTTTGGATCTCAGAGAGATGGTATAATCCATAGACTGTTCAGCTGACTATGACAAATTGTCCCTTATTGAATAATTGAGGGTCCTTTCTTCAGAAATTCCCATAGGACGGGATCAAGAAGGATGGCTAGGAACACTCCATGAGGATTCCCCTTGTGAGTTTTCCCCAATCTCTGTTTAAGGAAGAGTTTTGTTGCATGGTTTTCCCCCAAATTTGTGAATCACTGAGAGGACAGGTCCTGTGTCAGCTTTCGGGCTCTCCTGAGCATCCTGACAATGCAACTCCACCAGTAATTTTGAAGTCAATGGAGCAATGCTGACTTACACCAGTTGAGGATCTGGTGCAATATGTATAACTTTACACTGTCTGTACAATATGGGCAAGTTAATGGCATGCTGAGAAGATGAACTTGTATATTTAGATTCACAACTGCAACGTTGTTTCAAAATTGATTTTTTTGTATTTAAGTGGAGCTGAGTTTGCCACTTACTTTTTTCCCCCTGAACACTTGAATCTTCTCATCCTCTTTGCTAGAATGCAGTGGAATGTTTACTTTCTCATTTTGTAACTCTCTCATCTTGTGTAACAGTTGTGCTAGGCCAGTACTTGCTATCTAGTTCTTTACTGAACTGCCACTTTTCCGTTTGGCCTTTGTTAAAATTTCTGATAAATAACTGACTGTCTACAGCTGTTCAAATCATGTTGCTTTTTTCTAAGTGTCATCTTAGTGGTTGTTCTCACCAATATGGGCTTTACTTCAAAAGGAAAATAAGGTACAATAGGGCTTGTTGTTGAGTAAAACTGAACACGTGGGCAGTGGGAAAAGAATCTGAAAAGCGAATTGCACAGGTTTAATACACCAGCCATTCACCTCTCACTGTGACGAAGGCCCTACAGAATTTTGGCAATATCACGGTCTACAATTTACTTTAAATAACTGTTCTTTGTTTTCTACAGTTGGTGTTATTTCTTCACGTTTTCTCATTTGAAGCTAATCCACAGCTAAGAAACAATTAGCATGCTTGTGCATGTTAGTGTTAACTGGGCTTTAGGTTTTTGAAATAGCATTAGCTATACTCTTGCTATGAAACTGACCACAATAAATGATGAAAGTGTAACATAGGAGGCCAATTAATATACTACTTTGTTGTTAAAGGCACTAAAATAATCATAAATTTACTTTCATATGATTTATATTAATCGATGGTCTAGTCTATTTGAATGAATTTTCTAAAGAATTCTTAAAATTACAGTTCTGGAATAAAAAGAAATTTTGCTTGTAGACTGGAGATTTCTATTTCTATGCAATGTAATCTTTACTTCTGTTGGAGAGGTCACTATGTCCAGTTTCTATCCTTGATCCACATATGCAAATCCCACTGACACATGGAAAAAAAGTTAAAAGGTAGAATTTGGCTCTGATACAAAATCAGGAAAGAACCAAAACCATTTTGAAGGAATAATAATAGTTGCAAGTTTTTACATTTGCTTGAGATCGGTACTGAATTTATATATTAATATTTAGATGAGGTTAATGATCTTACATCTTTTTTCTTTCACTCTGTTTATAAGGACAAAAATATCTAATTTATAAATCGGAAGTGAGGAACAAAGGAATGAACTGAAGTAACTCAAGTCTACCCTTTCCACAGCTGAGGACACAAAGTAATAATTGTCACTCAGCAAAATTATCACACAAAAGAACAGCAAGTCATTCATTTCCACATGAAAAAGCACAAAAATAGGATTTCTGAAAGACTGATTGGAAGATTAAAGATCAGAAGGTTAGCATTAAAGTTTGTGCCTAAAGGTACACGAGCTTTTGGGGCCTCATTCTCCACTCCATTTACAGCAGTTTTCTGTCAGTGTAATTACACAGAAATTATAACATTAGTGTAAAGGGAAAATCTGGCCCAATGGTTTAACAGATCTAGTCACAAACATTTTGGGTCAGATCCTTAGCTGGGGTTAACAGCAAGTGCTTCACTGATTTCAATGGAGCTGAATCAATTTATACGAGGTAGCAATCTGCTGCTTTTACATGGGTGGATGGGTAGGTTTTTGATAAGTTAGGGCAGCCAAAAGTCCAGGTACCAACGTGAGCATAGGGTTCAACTGAGCATTTACATCACATTCCCCTGCAAACTGCTTACACCGTCTGGGATGTTTCAGACTGCAGGCTCAATGAAGAGGAGACATCAGTGAGAGTAGCAACTCATTCTGTCCCCGATGCCAGATTGGCTCAGCAACCCCTCAGTCCCCAGAAGAGCCTTTCAGAAGTGGGGTGTTCGATAAATGGGCTGTGCATTGTAGAATCATAGCAATGTAGGGCTGAAGGGACCTTGAGAGATCATCTAGTCCAGCCCCTCATAGTGAGACAGGACCAAGTATACCTAGACCCTCCCTGATAAATGTTTATCCAACCCGTTCTTAAAAACCGCCAATGACAGGGATTGTAAAACCTTACTTGGGAACCTGTTCTAGTACTTACCTACACTTATAGTTGGAAAGTTTTTCCTCCATATCTGACCTAAATCTCCCTTGCAGCAGATTAAGCTGATGATCCTATCTTCAGCGGACATAGAGAACAACTAATCACTGTCCCCTCTGTAACCACCCTGAACATATTTAAAGACTGTTATCATGTCCCTCTTAGTCTTCTTTTCTCAAGACTAAACATGCCTAGTTTTTAAACTTTTCCTCGTAGGTTTGGTTTTTCTAAACCTTTTATAATTTTTGTTGCTCTCCTCTGGACTCTCTTCAGTTTGTCCACATCTTAAATGTGGTGCCCAAACCTGGACACATTACTCCAGCTGAGGCCTCACCAGTGCCGAGTAGAGTGGGTCAATCACCTCCCATGCTTTATATACAATACTCCTGTGCATAATACTCGGAATATTAGTTTTTTTTGCAACTGCATCACATTGTTCCCTCATCTCCAATTGGTGATCCACTATAACCCCTACATTCTTGTCAGCCAGTTATTCCCCATTTTGTAGTTGTGCATTTGATTTTTTTCTTATGTGTAGTATTTTGCACTTGTCTTTAATGAATTTTATCTTACTGATTTCAGTCCAATTCTCCAGTTCATCAACATTGTGAAATCTAATCCTGAATTCCAAACTGTTTGCAAATCTCCCTGCCCCCCGCCTCCTACCTTGCTGTCACCATACATTTTATAAGCCTACTCTTCACTCCATTATCCAAATTATTAATGAAAATAGACCTCTGTGTGACCCCACTGGATACAACATCCCAGTTTGACAGCAAACTGTTTATAACAACTCTTTGAGTACTGTCTTTCAACCAGCTATGCACCCTCCTCATCCTAATGTCATCTAAACCACATTTCCCCGGTTTGCTTATGAGAACGTCATGTGATATTGTGTCAAAACCATTACTAAAATCAAGACATATTACCTCTACTGCTTCCTACACCCAGTAGGCCAGGAATCCTGTCAAAGAAGGAATTCAGGTTGCTTTGGCATGATCTGTTCTTGACAAATCCATGTAGGTTATTACTTATTACCTTATTATCCTCTAGGTGTTCATAAGTTGATTGTTTAATAATTTGTTCCAGTATCTTTCCAGGTATCAAAGTTAGGCTGATTGGTCTATAATTCCCTGGATCCTCTTTGTTCTTTTTTTAAAAGGTAGATACTAGGTTTGCCCTTCTCTATCCCTCCATAAGTTCTCAAAGATAATTGCTAACAGTTCTGAGATTGCTTCAGCTAGCTTCTTAAATATCCTAGGTGAACTTTGTCAGGCTCTGCTGACTTGAATACATCTAACTTAGTAAATATTTTTTAACCTGTTCTTTCCCTATTCTGGCTTTTGTTCCTTCCTCCATGTTAATATTAAGTATATTAAGCATTTGGTCACACTTAACTTTTTTTTAGTGAATACAGAAGCAAAATAGGCATTAAACACATGGGTCTTCTTGATGTTGTTTGCTGTTAGCTTTCCTTCCCTTCCCTGCACTTTCCTTCATCTATCTCGTGCCCTAATGTATTTATAAAACCTCTTCTCGTTGCCTTTTATGTCCCTTGCTTTTGTGCCATAAGCTTTTGGACTTTCTCCCTACATACTTGTGCTATTTTTTTTTGTATTTATCCTTAACAATTTGTTCATGTTTCTACTTTTTGTAGAATTCCTTTTTGATTTTCAGGTCGTTAAAGAGCTCCTGATGGAGCCATATTGGCCTCTTACTTCCTATCTTTCCTTCACATCAGGATAGTTTGCTGTAGTATTCTTAATATTGTTTCTTTGAGAAACTGCCAGCTCTCCTGAACTCCTTCATCCCTTAGATTTTCTTCCCATAGGATCTTATCTAACCGTTCTTTGAGTTTGTTAAAAATCTGTTCTTAGAAATCTATTGCTCTTATTCTGTTGTTCTCACTCCTTCCTTTCCTTAGACTCCTGAAATCTGTCACTTCAGGATTATTTTCACCCAAATTGCCATGCCACCAGGTGGCCCCCTTTGGAGAATGCAAGATATTAGACAGGGCTGCATGGCTATAATTCAGGTGGTAAAGAACTGTTACAAGGCAGAAGGGGGGGGGCACTCTTTTTCAAAGCTACTTAAAGAATCGGATACTGGGGTTTGTTGGAAAGAAGCGGGGGTTGTTGGGTAGAGGGAGTTGCTCTAAGGAAATTAGTGAGTTTTATAGGCATTTAGCCCAGGATTCTTGGAGTTTTGAGCCAGTTGTAAAACACCTTTAATCAATTAGGCTGTGACAAGGAAGACATTTTCAGTGATAGACTGTTAGCCATTTTATACTCTGATTTTGCTTGAGTATGCCTTGAATTGCTAATGATTAAATTAAAATCTACTTCATAAAACAAGAGAGTGCCATTAAACAAATACCTATGACTGGACTAGACCAATTTAAGAATGGCAGCTAGGTAAAAACAAAATTAACTCTTTAATATTTTCCTACCGGAGAATTTTATTTGGTGAGAATGACTTTACATGATGGCTGTTTGTTGGACTATGTGCAATGAGTTGGAGGCCTCAGTCCAAATTGTAACACATCCAGCACTACTTGACAACTAATTGTTGGGATCTCAGGAGGGAGGCCAAGGAGTGAATTGACATGGTGATTGATCTGTCCACTCGCCTCCAGAGGTGTTTCCTCCAGACCAGGGTCATGGCATGTTGATGGGGCTACGTGTGGAAGCTTCCACTGTCACACTATTATATTACAGAGAGCTGTCTGTTACTTTTCAGCTGCATTACATTCAATAAAGATTGGATTTTACTTGAATTAGCTGCATCAGAAACACAAATGTAATTTGTTGATCTTAGAGCTATTTTTTGTTGTGACAGCTGAGGCTGTCTTAGTGAAGAGTGATGATAACAGTGATAAAAGTATCTAATCTATTTTTGTAGAGTGGGAAGATGAGGATGTTCAGTTTGACCCAGATACTAGCCATAGTACAAAAACAGCAAGCCCTGTGCATGATACTTTCTTAAGTGTGGTTCTGTGATGCTGACCACTAGCTGCTTGCTAAAAGGAGTGGAGCAGCCACACTCAGAACGTTGGATAGATACACATCTAGGTCTCCACTGCTGGGAGACAAAGAATGTATGCAGTAACTCATCTAAGTGTCTTTATCGCTGCTGTTTCACATTAGTAACTGTTTTACTGGGGCCCTACATCTGCTGAAAACAAAGTTCTGCAGCTTTGTGGTTCAATATTTAAATACCTTTGAAATTAGGTGTTCAGAAAAAGAGGATTCTCTACTTTGCTTTAGCAAACAGTCTTTAAAGAAATGCAAGATCTTCTATCTGGAAAGAGTAATTTCATCATTAGTTTTACTAGTAACACAACAGCTTAATGTCAAACTTTACCTTCACTACTTCCATTTATGAAGGTTTTGGCTTAAAAGCAGAAATGAATACAAGGGATACCAAAATCCTCAGGCGTCAGTCAGAGCTTTCGTGTGTCAAAGATAGTCATGTGAGATTTCATCTTTTAATAATTTGTGTGATTTTAAATGTTCAGCTATTGGTCAGTATCATGATTACCATATAATTAATTTTCATTATTATTTTTTCTTTTATAAAAGCTTGCTTTTACATTTCTACTAATTTAAATAAATTGTAATATTCATTTCTGATGTGTTATCAGTATGAAGCCCCGGGGTATTAAAATAATATGTAAGGGCACTTTTTAAATTAATAACTGGCTTTTTTATAATGGAAATTATAGATGAAAAAGCTCTCTTAGGTCATCTAGTCCTTTCCCAATGAAAGATTGTTCTTTCCTGCAGTGTATGCGTCAGTATTTGCTTAGTGAGTTCAGTTTTAAATATCTCAAACATGATTTCCATAGTCAGGATTGGAACTCAGGGCTCCTTGTCTCCCATTCCTTTCTCAGATCGCTTTCTCTGAATCACCCTTTAAAACAGATTTTTAAAACACTTCTGCTGCACCAATGTTTGCTGAAACAAAAAGGCACTTAATATAGAGCATATAAAGGTAACTAACTAAATTTTTAACCATACTTTATTGAAATATGTCTCATTTATTATCAGGGAAGTTTCCCAGGAGGAGTAAGAATCTGTTATCCTTCTGCATGTCTCATGTAATGCTGCCTTCAGTGACTCAAGAGTTTGAGTACCAACCTCAGGGCAGTCTGTTAGGAAGCAGGGCACATCCACCAAATTGGTGGTGAATTCCGTACTTTGATTTCACCAACCACTTATCAAGTGTAAACTCCTCAGGCACTATAACAGCTTTAATATGGAGTCACGGACAGTCCCCTTCAATACTCCGATCTGTCTGGCCATGCAGGTGAACGTTCCTTTTGTGATAGATGCAGGGCCGGCTCTAACTTTTTTGCCGCCCCAGGCATAAAAGAAGAGCACCTCCCCACCGTAACACCCCCCCGCCCCCAGTGCCATGCTGCGCCGGGCCGCCCAAACTCCTGGAGCGCCGGGCCGCTGAACCCTCCCTCCCCCCGAGCGCCGCCCCAGGCTGCCAACCCCCCCCCGAGCGCCGCGCAGGGCCGCCCAAACCCCCAGAGTGCCACGCCGGCCAAACCCCCACCCTCCCCCCGAGCGCCGCGCTGGGTGGCCCAAACCCCCGGAGCGCCTCGCCGAGCCGGCCAAACCCCCGCCCCCTCCGAGCACCTCGCTGGGCCGCCCAAACCCCCAGAGCGTCTCGCCGGGCCGGCCAAGCGCTGCGCCTTCCCCCCAAGCGCCTCGCCGGGCCGGCCAAACCCCCGGAGCGCCAGGCTGCCCAACCCCCCGCCCCACCCGACCGCCGCACCGCCCAAACCCCCAGAGCGCCAGGCCGCGCCGCTGAATCCCCCGCCCCCTCCCACAGCGCCGCCAAAACACCCCCCATGCTGCCCGGCCGGAAAAAAAAAACAAAAACAAATAAAACCCCTCGAGCCGCCCCGCCGAACAACAACAAAAAAACCCCACCGCGAGTGCCCCCCGCCACCCCAACATTGGCCGCCCCTTCTAAGGTGCCGCCCCAAGCACGTGCTTGGTCGGCTGGTGCCAGGAGCCGGCCCTGGATAGATGGTCCTTTACACCAAGAGTCACAGCAATATTCAGGTTACTCCAACTTCCAAAGGACTAGCCATTTACCGTAGGTCAGTTGCACATTAGATCTCACACCAAAGACAATGCTTGTAGCCAATCCTATAATAAACTATATAAAGATTTATTAAATAGGAAAAGGAAACCCAAGAGGTATTTATAAGGTTAAAACAGATAAACATTTGTACAAAAATGAGTTACAATCCTAAATTTCAAAAGACAATAGAAGCCTCTTAGCAATCTCTATACATCCTTTAGGGCTAACCCAGGCTATGCAGCTGTGGATCTCTTGCTTACGCCTAGAAACCCTTTGCCTTCAGAGTACAAGCAGCATATAGATAATCAGTTCCTTCTTGTTAGGGGTTTTTAACTCTCTCTTGCCACGTGAGCTGCAAACTCAGCTGATGGGAGGAATCTACTTGCATGACTCATCTTCATGGGGATGGGTGAAAAGCAGAATAATAAACATCTTTTGTTCTCTTAACAACCCATAATAGTTCATTTGGGGTTGATGGAGCTTTTCTGTTGGGAAGGACAAACACCTTCTGTTTCTACTGAGTCCTTTGCACTAGCTAATGTCTCCCTCCTATCTGGTGATCTACAGAGTCACAGATGCTCACAATACAACTGCTCAAATATTGCTTATATCGGATAAAGATGTGATAAGTGAAAATAAGGCATGCAGCAGCTCACAAGCATTCAGTAAAGTCTAAACTCTAAATATATTTTTATAATTTGAATTCCTGTTTTAACAATACTAACACAGAGATGAGCCAGACTGATTCCAGCTATTTATTTGCCAGTGTTCAGTTGAGACTTGGGGACTTTGGCATGAGCTGGCACCTGGACTGCCAGTGTCACACCTGATTCAGACATTTGTTTTTAATTTCCTTCAATTACAATTGTCTTGGATAGAAAATGGTAATGAAAGTGTCAGCATAAACTATGCATAAACACAGAATGTTTGAGGTATGTCATATTCCAATATACTTTACCTGCATATTTTTCCATGCAAGGAATTTTTTGTCTTAACTCTTCAAGCCAAGGAACATTGCAAATATAATATTCTGTGCTTGGCACAATAGAATTTGTTTTCATTACTTTTTTCTTTTCATTTTGTTTGCTTTCATTTCTTTTCAATTTCAGCAGTGAGGAGAATGTGCTAAAAATGTGCGTCCATGTGGTGTCTGGTGTTTACACTTCTAGTGGACATTTCACTAGCAGCCCTTTCCATCTCTGATGCTTTATGTGGTCAGCTGTGGCTCTTCAAACCTGGCCAGTGCACTGTGGGAAGGCATGAATAGCTCTTGCTGTGTTAGCACACCTGTGTTTTGCTCACAGCTGTTTGGTTCACAACAAGGTTGCTGTTAGCGGTTATGAAACCTTTTCACACCACCCACCCACTATCCACTGCTTTATTACATTTGCTGGCACTTGCTGATGGGGTTGAATTTCTTTCTTTTTTTTTTTTTTTCAAAGGACACCAAGATTCTTTATGTATGAGAATAAGCCAAATTGGCACAACACTGTATTCAAAAATATTCCATTCCTCCTGTGTCAAAGATTATTAGTTCTCTTTTAGTGATGTGCAAGTGAGGTGCAGTCATAACAAGAAATATTTTTTTTGTTAATTTTATAGTGGGTTTCTTTTCCTGGTTATTAAATAGTTCTACACTGGCCAGAGTTGAACAGTTTGAAACATTAAATCAGTTTCCACCACCTATTATCTGAGACATAGTCATTCATTTTTTAATACATCTGTGTTATGATAGCAAGACTGACAGCTTTATTTGTAGTCTTGGATTGCTATCTCTTCTTTATATCCTACCAAAAAAAAAATATCAAATTTTTGCAAAGAACTTGGAGATCACTAAAAGATCAATCTTCTCATATTCCAGATGTTATGAAGTATACAAATGGGAAAGAGATAATGACTGGAAGAACCAAAAATAGCTGGCAAAAGTGAGGCAGATGCTACCTGAAAAGGGAAAAAAGACAAATTAACTCAATATTAAAAACTGCTTCAGTTCAAAATATGGACAAAAAGTAGTCCAGCTCTGATACCACACATTTACACTGAACATTAGACATTGGGTAACTTGGCTTTTAGTGTATCAAAAATACTTTTTAAATTCGTAGATTAGGAAGACAGCTGAACTTGTCTATGTAGTTTTATCAGCTGCATTTTGTATCTCTCCATGGCACAGTATGTGGCTGTGCTCTGAAAGCTGGACGATGTGCTTTGACAGCCCTTGGCGATGAAAACAACAGTGAGAAAAGCAAACTAGAGTGATTCAACTTAACACAAGCTGACTGTTGTGTACCTGGACCATCCAAAGCATGTACCATGAATAGAAAGTCTAGAATTCCATAAGGTGCTCCACGTTGAATTGTTTAAACAAACAGAAGAGAAGCAGCTAACAGGGCTAGCTACAGAAATCATTGTCTTCTCTGCAAAACAAACTGGGGGGGGGAGGCTGTTGCAGTAGCAGTTGTCTGAAGTAATAGTTGATCTTCACCAAAGAAGTGAAAGAGACACATATCCAACCCTAAGACTTGGGGGAAGGAGGGAAGAACCCCAGACATTCTAGTCTATTCAGGTTTTTATACTGCACTCCTCATCCTAGTGTCTGAGCATCTTCCAGTAGTTCATTAAGCCATGTGACTACATATCCATCATGTGGTGTTTGTTCTCTCATCCTCTTCCCAATGGAAGAAGCACATGCAATGGAGTGTCCTGGCTGAGTAATGCGTGTTGTTTTTGTTTTTAATATATCTGTTGCTATGCTGTTTATGTTGAAGAAGGCAAGGCTAATGAAATGGAGTGGAAGTTGGTGAGGTTTGTGATGGCCGTGAGTTCTTGGGAAAGTTCATTCCATAGGTCTCAGACTGCACCCCAGAGAAGGATCTGTCTCCTGCACTGATGAACTTTACTATTACTGTTGGGTGTTCCATTGTGCAAGAGGAGCATATTTGTCAATGACAGACTTCGTCCTGGAGCTTTAGATGATCTTTTAGATACCTGGGGTCAGGCCATAGAGTGCTTTGAAGATAAGGAGTGAGACCCTGAACTTGATCTAAGGATCTATGGGAAGCCAGTGTAGCGAGCGAAGATAGCCAAGACATAATGTGTGCATCCCAGGTGTGAGGCAGTAGTTGGTGGGAGATATAGAGAAGAATGTAGGTTTGGGGACTGTTCATAGACATGGGCACCAGATCACTATAGTACCTGAGTATCTCACAATCATTAGTGGATTTTATCCTCCCAATGTCCCTGTGAGGTAGGGAAGTATTGTGGGGACCTGAGAAATTAAGTGACTTGCTCAAGACCATAAGAGGAGTTTGTGGCCATGACAAGAATCTAATTCAGGTCTCCTGAGTCCTAATCCAGCATCCTAGCTACTAGACCACCTGTTTAACCTTGAAGATACTCCGAGTGTAGAGTATTATAATCAGCTCTAGTGTTCAATACAAATTATTTGCATTCCTTCCATATAGCCAATTAATAAATAAAAGCAGAATAGCGCCCTGTTCCTGTCTGGGAGTTGGGGGTGCAGGGATGAATGCAGGGGTCCATAATTCATGCTATTCAGATTCAGCTATTTAGCATTTGTCTATCCCTAATGGGATATTTGCAAAGTAAAATGTTTTCTAACAGCTGTAAGGACAAGAGAGTCTAAAATTTCTCCCTATACATAATATCCATGAAATTGCATTGAATATTGTAATGATGTGTTATGCTGCCATTAGCACACTATGAATACCTAATTTGGAAGGTTAATGAAATTGACAAATGTGTGTACTGTATGCATATTGTCAATACTAGTTAATGGCAAATCTCTCATTTTTATTTGTAAAATTATATAAAATGGAAAGTGACAATTATTGTAACTTCATCTTTTTTGTCAGAAGTTATGGAATACATCGCAGTTATTTAAATAGGGCTGTATGTGTGTAATTTCAGTGTGTATGTAATCTTAGGAATTTTTTGCACATTATGTGATTATATACTTAATTTTTATATAAAAAGGGTGCATGCATTATAACATGCATATTCTTTTATAGCCTATTGGGCCAACTTCATCCCCGGGTAAAGGTGTAACTAACGGAAGGGGAACATAGGTGCTTCACTCCCTGTTGAATAAAGGGGGGTTGGTAATGAAAGTGGAGCCCCGCATGTGGGCTGAACTCAGGAAAGGCCTCAGACATTGAATGAGCTTTCACAGGCAAGAGAAGCATGTAACCCACACTAGGAGAGTATGGGCCTTTTTCCATGCTAATGACTAATCCACATAACAGGTCAATGAGGCTATTACAGGTGCCAAGGTCCCTGTTAGTTCTCTAGCTCAAGAGTTAGTTCTCTAGCTCAAGTAGTGCAGGTATGATTTTAGGAATGAAGTTCAAAACCTCCTGTTGGTCCAAGACCATTAAGCAGCAGTGAAGGTATTCCTCCAGAGTCCTTGGGTGTCCGAGATTCTAACCCTTATGATCACCTATTCTGACTTCCTGCAACACAGATTACTGAATATCACCTAGGAATTTCTGCCAATAACTTTTGAGCTATAGCATATCTTTCAGAAAGACATCCAATCTTAATTTAAAGATTAAGTTATGAAGAAGCCACTATATCCCTAAGTAGTTCCAATGATTAATTACCCTTACTGATAAAAAATTGCATCGTATTTCTAGTCTCTATTAGTCTAGCTTCAGTTTGCAGCCATTAGATCTTGATAGGCCTTTTCCCCTCTCGATTAAAGAGCAGTCTACTATCAGAAAAATCTTCTCCCCATGTAGGTACTTACAGACTATGATCAAGTCACCTCTGAATCTTCTCTTGGATTAACAAAATAGATTGAGCTGGTGCTGGAGTCGTACTGAGCTGCAGCCAAGAGCCCAAATGGAGTGTCTGTGGTCTGGAGGCTGCAAGGTTGACCTGCCCTTTCAGCTTCCCTTCCAGGCATCTGATGGTAGCATTAAACTATGTTGAGGGAGGATTTTTGTAAAGTGAATCTGGTTGAGAGAGGCAAGAGGCACGGCTATCTCTGAGCCTTGGTCCTGTCAGCAGATAATGTCAGAGGGAGAGTGACAAAGATCAGAGGCTGGGAAGGCCCATCTTCCTACACCCTGGCTGGTTGCTATTGGAATTTCCTTTTTGTGTGCTGGAGCCTTTCACAGGTTTCTTCTGGATGTATGTTGCTGTCACTAACGTGGAGTTCATGTCTCTGTGTGTGTGTTGGGGGGGGAGGGGGCAGGTGGAGAGGGGACAGGTGAGGCCAGACCTCCAGCACCTGGTGTTCCTGGATCAGCTTCCAGGGTTGACTTGAGTGCCGGGGGAGAGAGGGAGGAAGAGCAGGATAGTCTAGGGAGGTTGTGTAATCTCCATCACTGGAGATTTTTAAGAGCAGATTAGATAAACACTTGTCAGGTATGGTCTAGATAATATTTAGTCCTGCTTTGAGTGCGGGGGACTGGACTAGATGTCCTCTCAAGGTCCCTTCCAGTCCTATGATTCTACTCCTCTGACTTTTACTGGAGCCCATTCTGAAAAACTAGGGGCCAAAGAAGAGTGCAGCTGCCCTGGCGGAGAACCCCTGTGTCAATTCCAAGAACAAAGCAAGCAGGATTTAAGCTTTGGGCTATATTTAGCCTCTGACTCATGAATCTTTAGATCAATAACCAAAGTGTTTTTATATGTGGGGGCAGCCCCAAATACAGTGAATCAGCGTCGGCAATTCCACTTTTAACACCATTCAGGGAGATATCTGGTTTCAGATGACTGATTACGAGAAGGGAATGAGATGAGCCATGCGGGTGAAAGACCTCAAGCTGTTTGTGGGTATAACAGAGTGGAGTTTCTTTTTGATATGCATGCACCTGCCAATTATTCATCATTCAGCTTCATCTAGAAGTTGCATTCTCAGGATATATTATATGTGGTGTCTAAGTTAGCAGGATATCTGACAGTCAAGTGGCATATTTTAAAAATAAGTGTTTTGGATTTAGCCAGTCTTAACAGAGATTCTTCAACTTAGATTTTCTTGAAGCTCAATTACTTTCCCCTATTTTTAGGAGTGATTAAAGTGTTAGGTTTGTAAATTCACTGCATATGGAAGGCTAGCATTGTTTGATTTTCTGCAAAAGTTGCCATAGATTACTATGGGATAAAGCATCTCAGAGAGATGAAACCTCTGTTCTCCCATATCTTATAACTGGGACCTTCTTCACTCTTGCTTGATTCCCAGATGTTCTCTTAGGTGGGCATGGTACATTATGTAATTTGTACTAGTTTGAAGGTCTCTTTTCCTTTTATTTCCATGGTTCTCCTGATTATTAGACTGTTCTGTACTGAAAGGGGTAAAGGAGTTGCTAAGTAGAGATCATATGAAATAACTTCCAAAATGCACATATGGATGCTTCTAGTGCTTCCCAGGTCAAGTTGTTTCTGTTGTTCACTTTGAAACGTGCTCAGTCCCAGACATATCACACCAGAGCTACCCACCTGTAGAATTTCCAAATGGAGAGATTAAGACTTTGGGTTTGTGATTTGCAGAAGGGTAATAAGGGATTTCCTTTAACGTCAGGGAAAAACCTCCAGATTATTCAGTCTATTTCCTTCTTGCACCAGCTGAGTAATGGAATGGAGACAATGTAGTAATCAAGAAAGAATATTCTTTTAAACTAAATTCTCTCTCCTCATTAAAAATGGTGTGTGTGTGTGTGTGTGTGTGTGTGTGTAAGTCAGCTTTTAAAATCTGAAGCAGGGTTTCTAGAAGTTCGAAGTTCAGCACATCTTAGAAAGTGTGCTGTAAAAAGTGACATTGTGGGTTTACCTGGGTATTGAGTCTCACTGATTCCATCTTGAAGGTGCTTAGCTGGCAGGTAAAGACGGGTCAGTCCAGGAAACTCTGAGAGCCCAGCTGGAATCTTCCTTCTCACACATTCTCACCAGCCACAAAGAGTTGAATGGTCAAATTAGATCTCCAGTGAGACCTGTGCAACTGCCTTTAAATTACGTTCTCATCATCTTCACATTAGGCCTTCATGGACTCCTGCGCAATCTCCGTTGTCATCCAGGGGCTTCTGATTTTTTAAAACATTATACTACCTAATGTGGCCAGATAACACCTTGGCCATATATATGTTTGCCCCTAGTCAATGGGCTGAGCACATTGTGGATACACTGAAAACAAATATCCAGTGTTGCCAATTCTCTCCATTTTTGTGTGTGCAAGTGACATGATTTTGGCTGAGGAGGGAGCCCCTCCAATGACAGGAGAAGCTCTAGCAAGCTAGTAAATTTGAGCCCTCTGATTGGCTGCCCGAGCCATTTTCCCACCTCCTGGGACAGAATAACCAATCAGAGCTACTGCATGCAGAGCATTCTCTCTCTCTCCCCCTCCCCATTGCAAACCAAAGCCTTTCTCACAGGAGGGATGGGTGAGGAGGGCATTAAAGAGCCAAGCTGCTCAGGGTGTCTCTGTTCCCCCCTTCCTCCTGTGAGCAATGGGGGCAGGCTGGTGCTCTCCTCCCTGCCTGCAACACCAGGCCTGGGAAGGGGCATGAGGGGAGAAGAGCCCTGGAGCTGACCCCACCGCCTGGCTTGGAAGGGGGGTGAAGAACCCAGGAGGAGTAGAGATGAGGATAAGAGGACTGTCCTGGAGGGAGTGGAGTTTGAACTGATGGGGGGCAGAACAGAAGGATTGGGGGGCTAGAGGAATGAACTGAAGGGAACTGAACTGATGGGGATGGGTACTGGGGATTGGAGTTGAGGGGAAATGAATGGATGGAGGATTGAACTGCCCCCACTCAGCTCCCACTTCCATTAGAATTAATTGCTGGACAGAGATGGGCAGATGTGGGGGTGAAAGCTCCCATTAGCAGGGGCCAAAACCATCTTATCCAATAAATTTGGGAGAGTTGGCAATACTAATTTTCTCTCTCTTGCATACATGCACACCATGGGCAGGGGGAGTTCAAAAATAAAAAGACCAAAAAACTGCACCATAGAGTGCTTTTTGGGAGGTGAGGGGACAGTCTCATGATTTTTTGGGGTCTGACTCATGATTTTTGATCTCTTGAGGCTGGTGATACTGAAAATCTGATACTAGTAATAACTCCCTGTATGGTATTTGTTTCTTCTTGCAGGCTAGTTAGGTGTAAAGATTACCAAAGTCTACCACTTTTCCTAGAGAATATAGATCGTGATCACTAGTTAATAGATGCCAATCAGTAATTTCTCTCTTAAGTTAGAAGCTTTGCTGTAAAATGACCCCTGGCCGCTAACAAAAAAAAATATTGGGTTACTGATTTGGTTACATGGCATGGACATCACTCTGTAGAAAACCAAACTGATTCATAAGAAAAGAAAACTCTCCTGATGTCTGCAGGTTTCTAGAGAAAATGGTGGAAGTCCTGGTTATATAGCAAGAGTAATAATTTCCTAATTTAGGGCTTGTTCCAGAGCCCTGTGGAAAGACTCCCATTGCCTTCAGTGGATGTTGGATTAGACTCCAAAGGTGAAATTGTGAAATCCTGGCTCAATTGAAATCAGTAGAATTTTGCCATTGACATATAGGGAGCCTAGATTTCACCCCAAATCTTTTTGAAAAATCTGCATCAGGTTCTAATGAATACAGAGGATCCTGTTTTGTCCCCTCACGTGCCCAACCCCAAAATGCACAAGTGGGAAGCTCTGATACCAAGAGGTATAAGAAAAGTTGCTACACTTGAGTGAGAGGAAACAGTTTACTGCATCTCCTTGGGTTTTGTTCAGGACTATTGTTCTGCGGATCAGATCCTTTTGTTTTAGCAGTGAGATTTTTAGCATTCTTTACTGCAGTTTCTAGATATATTTTTTTCAACTGGGATTGCCACTTGTTCCTGTACTTTGAAGACGGCTGGGTATAAGGTTGCATTACCACAGCTCTTACCATGCTGCAGTTTCCAAGCCAGACTAAAAGCTACTATGAAGCTCAGGAGTGAAGTTCTGATATGAAGTAATTGTTTTATCTTTGATTTGTAAATCTTTTATTTTAATTGCAGCAAACAAAGGGAATCCCTGTCTCAGAAACTGTTCAGCTGAATCCAGGTGATGTGGATGTGATCCTGCTTGTGGCCTGCGGCCTGTGTCATGTTAGCTTCTAATTTAAAAGGCATAGGGGGAACCTCCTGGCCCTGTTGAAGGCAATGGCAAAATTCACATTGACTTTTTTATAGCTAGATTTCCCTGGTACTCTAACTTCCACAGTTGTGATGGCTGCAAGAGTCAAGTTGAAAAAGACACAGTCAGGATTTTTGTTTTTTTGTAGGAAATCTAAAGCTTGGAGGTTGTTGTGGTGCAGCTAATTCTCTGGTGCATTCCTCTGTCCCTCAGAATAATTGTTTTCTTGGAGAAGCCATCTATTTTTTAATATGCTTTAAATCTCTTCCACAGCTGAGAATGCTTCTCCCATAGCTGTTGTGTGAAAGTCTCCACTCAGAAAGAAAACTCGTCCATAGCCTGCTATTGAGTGATTTGCGCTCCATAATAACAGTCGGATTTTTGGTAGTCTCTTTCATGATCCCATTTATCCTCTTTGCTGTACCAGTGGCAAAGTCCTCATCTTGGATCTCACTCAAGGTGTTCAGATACCCTGGTGATGGCTGGGGTATTGGAACCGGATAGGTATAGATCCATATCTGCCCCAGTTTTTTTCTCTCCCCATGTTGCTTTTCTGATTTAGCCTGTTATGCCAACATTTGCTGGACTTCTAATTTGTTATGGTTTCCAAGTAAAATATTGCTGTTAGAGGGCGTTTAGCTGTTGTAGGAGCTGGATTCAGCTGGCAGCTCAGTGGGATACATGCAGCAGGAAACTTGCATTATGTTACTCCCCCTTTTCTTGACTTTAGTGGGACTACTCGGGTAAGTAAGGCTTATTTGTATGAGTAAAGGTTGTTGGCTCATTGTGTTGTTGTGCTGATTCTCGATACTGTTTTTCTGACTTAAAAACCCGCTCTGCCTGTTGTCAAACACCCAGTGTTTGTTTTCAGATGCCAGCTTCTCAGGTAAAGCTGTTTTGTTTATTCTGACTCACTACAGCAGCAAATAAATATGAAGCTTTTGTTTACGTCTGTTCGGGTTTGTGTGTCTTTAAACAGTCTGGAAATATTTTGATTTTTTTCTCAACGCTTCGTTAATTTTGCTGGTATGAAAGATAGAGGGAGAGAGAGAAATCACTGTAAAGTTTCACCTCGGAAGATGGGACTGACTTCACCTAGCGGATATGACACAAGTATTATGGTTAAAGCCGAGAGAGAATAGGGTTTCAGTCTGGAGTAATCAACAACCTTAGTTTCTAAATCCTCACTCTCCGGATGACCATTGCTTGACTTAAAAAAAAAAAAAAAAATCCACTTTTCACCATGAAGCTAATAGTCATCTTCAAAATGAGCGTCGCCCACGCAGTGCACTTGAGGAACCGTGTGGGGCAGGCTGATTCACATTCACCGGTTCTGTAATTTGTCATCCACTTCATAGGGCTGTAACTTACAAACATGTTCACAGAATGCAGACCGTGGTTCTCTGCTTGGCTTAACCACAGCCTAGTTCTGCTTCACCACAGTTTGACCTCTCTGACAAGGAACACATTAAAGAGTGTTTATAGACCATGTATGTGTGTATCTGTCTATAGATCTGTTGACAAACATGTACGGTGGAGTTGTTTATATTCACACTTGGTTGGTTGGGTTTTTTTTTGTTTTTGTTTTTTGCAATGAAGAAGCTGATCACTTTTTCCTGATAAGCGGTTTTCATGGCCTCGGCCCTTCTGCATTGGGGAGTGCTGTCACTAGCCTGCAACAAGAAATATTGAGCAAGATTTTCAAAAATAGGTGCCTATGTTTTTGCTTGGTTTTAGGTACCTAAATAAATCACCGGCTTTTCAGCAGTGCTGAGCCTCCAGCCTCTCCTAGTGACCTCCATTGAAGCTGCTAGATGCTTAGCCATTTTTTACAAGGGAACAAGCTGCCCTTTCATGTAGCCTTCCTCAAGAATATGGAAGCCGCATGCTGTTAAATTGATTGCTGTGAATGATCCATAATCTTGGGTTGAAAATAAATATGTTTTAGGGACAAACTGTGGGCTGGCTATGATCTCCTTATGCTCTTATGGGTATTTGCATCATTGACACTATTGTAGTAGGCTCTGTGGAGCTGCTGCTTTGCTGCTGGCCTCCCAGCACAGATGGGCACAAGGGACAGGTTGGGAGAGGGCAAGGCTCTGAACTCGCTGCCCAATGCCTAGGGTGGTGTGGCTGTGTCAGTGCTTTGGATAGTGTATATTGTGCAAGGTCTAGGCCCACCACAGTTTACTCCCTCCCAGGAACAGCAGGGAAACCAGGAAGGTCCTTCCTGGTCTGCTCCAGAGGCAGCACAATAATACTCTGCTCCTTAGCCAGGGCAGAACATTATCTCATGATCTAGCCTTTGGTTTAATTTTCTATTGCATTTATTTGGACTGGGGCTGTGGCCCAGGTTCCCAAGGGGTAGAACTATCAGAGCATGCACAGGAACCTTTTCATAGTGTGTTTGTGTGTGAGAGCGAGTGAGAGAGTGCGAAGCATACTTTCTGGCTTGTTCTGTCATATGACTCCCAAGGGAAAATGCTCTTGTCCTTTTTGTCCTTCTTTGCAACATGCCGAAACCTGTTATCGGTTTCATTGTGCAGATGAAAAACTACATCTTGAGCAACCTCTCCTATAAATGGTATGGAGCTGGGTTTTCTTAGTGTTTACTGAGAACATATTATGTTTTAGTGTATCTACCATAAATACCTTTTTGTTAATCTTTCACCCTCACTAAATCTATTACAAGCTTTAATCAACCATTCTATGCAGCAATAAAACATTATCAGTGGCTGGCAGAGATTATAAGTGACAGACCCTAATGTTTTCTAATGATTGTCATTATTTGGACGGGTGTTTGTAGTTTTTACAGAAAAATAATTAGCTCTATTGTGTATATTTGTAGAGGGATGGAGTGCTCCTGCTCTGAAAGTTTATTCACTAGAACTCTAATTTGCAAATAATTATTTAAAAAAAAAGCCGGTTAGAAAATGCTCAGGTAAATGCAGACCTAAGAGAACATGATTTATGCTGAAAGGGCAAGAACTCACTCGCCGGATGGCTTCAATTCAAATTGTTCACCTGTCAGTGTATTTCTGCAAATAAGGTCTGAAGTAACAAGAATGCTCAAGTGCCTGGAGTACGCAGTCTTCTTGAAAAAATCTTCATTCTGGAGGTGGTTTTTTATAACGCTAATACAAATTATGTTTCATCTTTAGGTTAAGAACAAGTCCCGGACTCATTCGCTTACATACCAATGCCCCAACTTGTTGCTGGAGGTGCTGGGGTGCAATATTTGAGATGGGATATAAAATAAAGGCTGTGAATACATATGATCATTAAAGATTCCAGTGGCATTTTTCACATCGGAAAGGATGCTGTAAACCGTGAGTCCTGGCTGAATTTCAGCTTATGCACACTCCTGCCTACTTACATTTCTTAGAGTCACAGCACAAAATTTCACCCTAAATTCCAGGCAATACGGGCTCTCTGGAAGGTCAGTGTCAGGAATGAGGACTGGCAGCCTACCCAGTCTCCGGGCAGCCTATAAGCACAGCTGGGCTGCCTGATTGATCCCTCGACCTGATTGCCTGAGGAGGTCAGCAAGTCTGCTCTTAAGCCCAGCAGTAACGATTGATCTCTGGCTGCTCAACACACATGCCTGCAGCTACAACCTTTCTGTGCCTGTCCTGGTCCTGTCTTATTCCCAGCCTGGCTCCTGTCCTGCCCCTTGCTTGGTTCCTTACTCCGGCTCTGACTTACGGTGCTGTTCCTGGCCTCTGACTCCAGCTCTGACTACTAGGCCTGACTGCCCACGCCCCAGTCAGTGACAAAGAGTATGTAAAAGCTCTGTATCACTGAAAGAGCCTGCATCCTGTATGCAGAAAGCAATATCAGGCAGATTTCTGCACTAAAAGCCAACTTATTTTGATCTAGTCACTTTGGTCTTTGGTTTGCTAATAAGACCAATCCCCATGGCTCCAGTCCATTGGCTAAAAGCAGCCACTACTTTTGCCAGTCACAAATAGTGTGTGCGCATGTATCTATAGCTAATGAATATCTATGTGCACACACCCAAAACTGTAGACTATGCACACAGATTCAGCAGAAGAGTGGAACGGGTTGGGTTAAGGATAACTGAACAGCATTAGAACTCATCTAGTTTGATCTTAGCCCCTGATCCTGCAACTGACTCCATGAAGACATGACGGAGCTCTGCAAGGGTCAGCCCACACAGAGTCATTTGCAGAATTAGGGATTTTATGTTTTCTAAAGTGTATCCTAATCTTCTTTTCCCTTTTACAGTTTGGGTTATTTCTTCTTGTTTTGCTTCTCTCAGTCAATGTAAACAAAGCCTCCTGTACCTTCTGTTATTACCTCTCAAATATTAGTAGACTGCTATGCTGACCCCTGTTGCCTTTAGCAGGTAGCAAGTGTGTTGCTTTGTTCTTCCCTGTCCCTAGGGCTATTTGAAAGGCTACCTTTCTTCTCAGAAATGACTTCTTAGGGCACTAGTCAGCATTGCACAAGCATCATTATGAAAAAGGACAATCCATTTAAAAAAAAACCCATTGGTTAGGAAAAGCTAAATGACATGTTTTTTTTGAAGCAAAAGAGGCATTTCAGTGATTTATTTCTTTTCCAAACTTCTCTGTTTCCCTGGAGAAGGATGTGCATCCCAAAGATACTATAAAGAGAGTAAAAAAACCCAACTTGAAAGAAGCAGCAGTGTTTAAAGTTAGCATTTAGTATATCTGCAAGCAGCAGCAGCAGGATTTAATGTGGGAAATTCCAAACTATAACTTCTTCTGCTAGACAGTATGCAGTACAAGTGTAGACTTTCAATTTATATCTTTGATATGAGTCATTGAATGTTCTGATTCTTTGTCCTGTCTTCAGCAAAATCAATGGAATATAGGATTATCCAACTATGATGCATTGTCTCTGTGCCTCAGATGTTATATTGATGAAATCTTAGTGTCTATCTTAGAGGAATATAAAATTCTGATTTGGTCTGCAGACAGTTTTCCTTCCACTCTGGAACAATGATGGAACATCTGGGAGAACACTGTATTCATGAACCCAAATCCTGAACGCTTCATGTAATCCCCGATTTTATAAGAATCTGCTTAATTTTCCAGCCTGTATATTTTCTATTGGCTCTGGATAGAGCACATCCAGTCAAAGGCCCTTGCTGCTTTTAAATTTTTGAGCCATTACATAGCATTATGTTTTGTCGTGATGTAACGACAAGAAGATTCCCATTCATTCTTTTCTTTTAAATACCAGCTACACAGACTTCCATTCTGCACTGGCTCCTCCACAGATTTTATTTGTCATTACTATTTTTGTCTGAAGACTTTAGGGTTTTCTTTTGCTCAACCTCTTAGGTGAAGCCATATTCAAAGAAGCCACCTAGCCTTCCTAAGGGTGGATCTCGGAATATCAGACCACGTGCCACCTTTATTGTTTTTCCTATAATCATAATCTCTACCTTTTCACAGCAGCAGCTGCACACCAGCATTGTGGCTGATAGAATCGCTCACCTTCTCCTCGGCTTTAGTGCTGCTCTCAGGCCAGCTGCTATGTGGTATACAAGAGGGATGCAGTTGGTAGATCCCAAACTGATGTAAGCAGTGATCTGAATGACCTGGGAGACAAGCCTTCAGGAGCAAACCAACACCTGCTTTGCTTAGGCAATCAGCTGACCTGCCTACTTTGCCAATGTGATCAATTTCAGCTGTTTTGGATTAAGATCCACTTTAGTCTTGGCTGCAGGGGGTAATGAAATGTTATTATCCGTATTGTCTGAACAAAGGGTATCCTGGGACATGGGAGACCTGAATTCAGTTCCCTGCTTCACCATAGCCGTCCTGTAACACCTTGGGCCAGTCACCTAGTAGTCCCTTTGTCACTCAATTTCCCATCCATAAAAGGATGATAGAAGCACTAGCCTACTTTGCAAGGGTGCTTTTAGGATAAATACACTAATGCTTGGATGCTGTGGTAATGGGGGTCATACAAGCATGCCAGATAAGAGTACAGGTTCTCTTCTTAAATGCAAGTAAACTGGTAACATTTGCTAAGTTATCAAAAGACTTAATTTAAAGAGGGTGAGAATAAAATTGGTGGATTTTCCTGCCTCTTCTGTTGACAGTTGTCATCTTTAAAATGAACACACTGTCTGCCATTTCCTCATGGGGTCTGACTGATTTGAGGAAATGTTTGGGATTTAAGTAAATTATTTCCTATATGTCAAAAGAGGTTAAATGATGGATGACTCAGGACAATCACATCGCATTAGAATTGCTGAAAGAGTTAAGGTCATTAATAGCATGCAATTATAACACTTAGCACCTCACATCTTCAAAGCAATGTGCAAACATTAACCAATTAATCCTCAAAACACCCCGCTAAGGTGGAAAAGTAAATATCCCTCTTTTACAGCTAACTGAAGCACATGGCTAAATTTATTCAGATCGTAATGCAGTTGTGCCTGCTTACACCCTCCGTGAACTTGTCAACAGAATAGTTAGATGGTTTTCCTCAAAGCTGCAAAGAAAGTCAGCAGCAGATCTAGGATTAGAATTCCGGACTCCCAGCTTCACTTCCTGGGCACATTCTGCTGGGCCACATTAGCTCTCTGTGTAGATGGGATAAAGCGATAGCCAAAGTTCCTGATAAAGTTGCTCTTTTATGTGGCAATGTGGTGGACCGAATGCATATGTGCAGTAGTTCTTTAACTCTCAGTATGTTAGGGTATCTAATCAACGCCCATTTGACACTGCTTTTTTTTTGGTCTTTATTTCCGTAATAAAATGTGTGAAGTTATTTCTTCACTGACTGACCTCACCTCTTTCCTGAGAATTTACTCTCCTACAAACCCACTAACATAAAGTTCAGCACTGAAACAGAACTGACTGTTAATACAATTAAAGGAAAACTGCAGCATAATAGGATTTCAGTGAGGCTATTCTGATACCCCAGCTGAAGATCTGTCCCTAAGAACTGACTCTAGAAACAGAGGATGGAGGCACTCCCTGACAATTGACTTGCCTCATGCAAAGGAGATACAGAAATTTCAAATAAAGTAAATCATTTACATGACTGTTTATCTGAAACTAATGTATCAAACTTGAATATTCATGATAATGAAGGAAATGAAGCTGCTGAGCTCTTTGAAAAACCTGCTCCCATTGATGTGAAACTCTCATGAGTTACTTATGGAGTTCAATGCTTCCAAATACTGTGATTAAATACAAATGAACTACATGACATTTACATGCTTATCATATGAGCTCACTGAGAGCCAAACCCAACTCCCCACAAAATATTGTTCCATTGACTTTCTCATAGTGTGTTATGCCACACTTTATATTATTATATCACACCAATAACTCTATTAATGTAGCCTGAAGGTTGACAGTTACAGTCACCAAAAGTCAGGGAATACAAATGCTAAATTTCCAGCAGGGCTGTGCATTTTGCATCTTTTCACAGTATTCTGCCTCCTGAATGTGCCAGGAAAGAGGTCCATGCCCTCTCATTCATTGCAAGGAAGAGGATTAGGAGAGGAAGGCTAGTCCAGTGGCTTGGGTGTTATCTTGGGGCTCAGGAACCCAGGGTCAACTCTGTCCTCTGCCACAGATTACCTGTGTGCTCTTGGGGAAGTCTCTCCATTCTTCATCTGTAAAATGGGGTAGGAATATTTCTCGGCCTCATGCGAGAGTTGAGGATAAATACATTAAAGGTTGTGAGGTGCTCAGATACTATAGTAATGGGGGCCATATAATATGGATAGGCCTTAATGGCAGTACTCACATTTGTAAGGTTAAGCAGCTGCTTAAATTTTGCAGGATTGAGGCCTAAATTTATGAAAGGCATTGTCTAAAACAATGGCAGGTAAGGTTGCTTGCATCTATAGAGATAAAGCTGTGTGCAGATTTGTGAGTGGAAAGTTCAGAAGACATCATCATTCGGAGGGCTGAATGTAGGCTTGGTCTTCACAACATCTTACTTTCTAAACCTGGAGCTGCAAATGTGATTTGCTATGTAACCTTGGGCAAGTCTTTCCAGCTCTGTGTCAGGTTCCATATCTGTAATATAGGGGCAATAATTTTTACCACCCCTTACAGAAATCCTGCAAGGATTGCCATGATTAGTTTGTCCATGCTGTTCTTTGTACATGTAAAGTGATACGTAAAAGTGAAAAGCAATCCTGATGAAAAATATTTATAAAGCCACAAACTTTGGAACGTTTGATAACATTTCAGAATATGGAACTTCAAATGCTTGAAAGACGGGTTAAGTTAATTTCTGCGAGGTGTAAACATTTGATCCTGAATGTGCACAAAACCAGCACAAACTGCAAGATACTCCTGTGACTGTTTTTGGATACTAAAAATCCAGAGCTTGTCCACATCACAAAATCACTTCATCTTAATATGATACACATGGGTGCATGTTTCCATTGGATTATCGCTAAGCTAATCACTACTGAAAGTGGTTTTTTCAGGTCCAGGCTGAGGGCATGGGTCTAGATTAAAGCTTTGTGCTTAGTCTTTCTGAAGCATACTTAGCTATAAAATCTAGTGCTGCTGGCTCATGTCTCATTGCTGAAATGAAATGTTCACTCATCAGTATCAATGATATCATTCATATATGTGTGTGTGTATATACACATGTATATACACAAATGCACACATACACATATATATGTGTTTGTGTATATAAATGTATATAAAGCCAGATCCTCACATAGCTGAATTGGCATAACCCTTTGATTTCAAGGGAGGATCTGGCCCATAATACATATGGATTGCAATATGTATATGTTTAGGTCAGTGGCTTTTGGGGTACAGGATTTCACCCATAGTATTTATTTTGACTCTTTAGATTTATTTTATGATTAAATATTTACACAGAGCTGTAAGTGTGCACATATGATTTAATGTCATTATAAAATACAAATAATTCCCTTTAATGATATCTTAATGTTGAAATTTGAAGCGCTCAGAATCAGAAAGTTCTGAATATCAAGGATGCTACAACAATATTAACTCATTATGCATCCTCTGATGTATGTCATACCACATCATTGCTAGCAAATTTGCACTTAACCAAGAAAACCCAATTAGAAAATGCTATAGATGTATGATGTGTCCTGAGATGAAGTGCAGGAAGCAACGTTAAGGTCCGATCCTGCTGTGACTGAAGGCAATAGCTATATGTCTCTTGACCCTTTCTGTCTCCCTGGCTGTCATTTTGCTGGAGCCATCATGTCCCCTAAGTGCCTTAGAGTTGGGATGTCTACAGAGCCACCACCCAGCCTTATATCACTTCTCAGCATCCACAGTCAAAAATGTCAAAAGGTGGGGGTGGTCTCACAGACTCAGTTTCCCGGGAAGGGGGCAATATTTGAGGGCTCACCAAACAGCTATGTGTCATTTGCTGGTGATTCCTACCTTAGAATTTCAAATCTTGTCTGTGCCCTGTTGTAGGAGCAGCAGTGATCTGTATGCTCTATATAATCTGTATGTTCAAAAGGTCTGTTACACCTTCTCCCCCCACTCTTTTTGTCTCTTCTCCCTCTTTGAATGCCTGTGAAGTGGCTTTCCCCCTCCGCCTCCCCCTCCCTCCTGGAATGCTTGTGGGATGAATGGGCTGCTTGAGCAGCTGGAAGAGCTCCCAGGTAGACAGGGTGTCTGGGACCAGGGCCGGTTCTAGGCACCAGCAAACCAAGCACATGCTTGGGGCAGCACAATTGCAGGGGCGGCATTCCGGGGGCGGCAGTTGCGCTCTCGGAGTTTTTTTGTTTTTGTTTTTGTTTTTGTTTTGCTTCGGCAGTTGCGCTCTCAGAGTTTTTTGTTTTTTTTTTGATTGGGGCGGCAAAAAACCTAGAGCCGGCCCTGTCTGGGACTCTAATTAGGCATCACTCACACGCCCAAAGCATGGACTCTGCATGGACACTGCCCGAGGTGGAGTGTGACCAACCAGATGTGGCCAAGTCATCTCTAGTCGCAGGCCATGAGGAGCAGGTCCTTAAAAGGGGAAGGGGCCATGTGCTCGGCAGTGCACTCACAAGATTGTACCTTCTGTAAAGGCCCTTTGCCTGGACCGCCTGGCCAGTGGTTCGCTGCATTGCATTTCATCGTGCCTCGGGAAGACTTACCTTCATTGCACCATCCATCGCTGTGCTGTGGGACACTTACCTTGAAGGATCCTGACATCTTCAGTGCCATGCCTGTCTTGGGAGCGTGAGTATGCGAGTGTAAGTGTGACCCTTCCCCCCTTCTTTTGAGCTTAGCTATCAGTATAATAAACGTGCTGCTTTCTGCCAAACTCTGGTGGGTCATTAGTCCTCCCTAAGCTTACTAGCTGGCCCAATTTTGGGTAACGTGCCCTAGTGCTAAGCAGCTCTAGTTCCATGGAGGCTATATATACATCTACATGCAGAAATATAACTCTGCTGCAGTGGTATTTCCAGTTTTTGAGCTGGATGAGACTGTGCAGGGTCAAATAAGCCATGGATTCCAGGCTGATAAGTCAATTGAAAGACAAGGCATCAGATATATGGAAAACACATACCGGGATGTATTCTCTAAGGTGCTCAATTACTGGGGTGATGGGTGCCAGATAGTTTCCCTCACTTTTGCCATTATCCAAGTTGGGTAAAATGAGCATGTGCAAAGAAAGAAAAAGCTCCTGTACAGCGACAGCAACTGAAAAATGAACAACCAGGCCCAGGATGTGGTATAAATCTTGTTGCCCTAATAATGAGCAGAGATACGCTGAGAACATTTCCTTTGCACATTTTTCATCCAAAGGGCAAGTTCTGGCCCTGCGTCAAGTGACAGAGAGTTGTATTATTGTAGTAAATTAAGACATTTCAGGGAAACATTTTTCTAGTACATCCACTTAAATGGGAACATGATTAAGGCCGTATGAGCATATTAATAAACAGTGTGCCTGATCCTACTTCCACTGAAGTCAATGATGATTTTTCCATTGACTTCAATGGGAGCAGAACTGGGCCTGGAATTTCAGTTTTGGAGCATCAGTGCAATAGTATCAGTAGTTTAACTCATGAAGGGCAGAATGCAGATGTTGCTATAGAAATAAAGACCAGTTTAAGAGAAAAAGTGTTCACATATTTTTGCATGGGCCCAGCTCATGTGTGCAGCTTAGGGCTTTGAAAATATCCATGCATAGGCATGAAAAACACCTTGACTTGTATGTGGTCATCAGGCATTCTGCATGCATTTTTGAAAATCTGGGCCATAAGAGGATTGCTGTGACAATTGGATGGAATTATTTTGATGCTGGGAACAATGAGGCCTACATCTAGGGGTGGAAGATGCTCACATAGATAGAGGTGTTACGATTCTTTATTATGTGAGGGTTTTTTTCTCCCTTTTCCATTTTGCTACATTCTGTAATTGATGCTTTTTCTGCTCAGACATCACATAGGATCATCTGCACCGGTGTCATCAGCAAACACATAGAGCCCCATGGCTGCGGTGCCACAAAGCCTTCCTGGGGCTGCTTCCTGACATCCCAACAATGCAGTGGACTGAGGTTTGCATACTCAAAGGGGTACATGTCCAGAAGGAAGGCCTCCCTTTCATATACATAATTTTCTCTCTCATTTTTGTGCTCAAAATTAAATCAAGGGTGCAAATCTGAATAGTTGCATCCCTAACTACCCAATTGGGGGGGCATAAATCAACAAGCTACAGATGCAATTACTCAGTTTTGCACTTATAGCCCATTATGTGGATCCAAAAATGCAGAAGCAATGAGAGAGTTTTGGTGTCAACCTTTCTGAATATACTCCCCCCAAATGTACACTTTTAAAGATCTGTTTGAAATTAGGTATCTGCAGAGGAAATGAAGAGGGCAAAGCTCAGCTACCTCGGAATATGGCAAGAGAAGGTATTTTGGTACTGCTTTCCACACTCCCCTATATCCTGCTTCTGCCATGCAGGGCTACTTCTGCAGTGTCTAATAGCCCTAAACCGCTAGTAAATGTGCTCCTCTCCCAGCCGTGCACTTGCCCATGCAAGCATGGGCCCAATGTGTTGCTGTCTTAGGAGACCATCTGTACTGGCCCTGTTTGGTAGATCCAGCCCTGCTGTCATGTATGTTTTCCCTAGTGTGGCAAAGCAGCATATCTAAAAATGCCACTCTGCTATGAAAAACAGTGATCAACTGGCACAAATACAACATACTCAGAAGTGTATTGTGGTACTGGACAAAGGCTCAGCGTCCTATCTAGAAGTGTGCATTTTGGGGGGTAGAGATGGGAAGCAAGTAGCTCAGTTCCAGGCTGTTTCTAGTTTCTTCAGCTCTATAGAAGACCATCATACCCCTTGTTTGAGATATATTATAAAAAACAGCTGAAATAGACATGTGGCTTTCTTTAATCATTTGGAAGGATTTATGTTGAGTTAACCGTATATCTATAACAAAGAATATAAAGATACACTCTTTGGTTACTCAAAGATTCTGACCTAAACGTTTATTTCATGTTTTAGCACCAAAATTGGCAGAGAAGGATAAAATGTCAAAAACTGTTATATCCAACTGAAAGAAAAAAATCGTGAATAAAACCTATTTCCCTGTGTGAAGCTTTTCATTAGGAGGTAGGTCATACCATGCCAAAAAGAAGAAACCATGGGTTCTGCTATTTTCCTAACATATGAGGAGATTTTGTTATGCCAGGGGACCTGCAGATCAGTTTCTGTGTGAAGAAGTCAAGGTTTGATTATAGTTTCTACATTATTATTTATAGTTTAGCAGTCATACACACCACGTCCTTGGCTGTGGCATTGCAGTTTGCTCCATCTATGTCTGCTTCCTAAATTTATTGATCTCATTAGTAGATAAAAGTGACAAAGATAGCTCATAATACTTCTGAGAAATGTAAAACCATTAGCAGGTCATTGTCAAAGTTATAACATGTCCTTTTAAGCTGCTTAGCAAACGGGTGGCAGCCTACGATACGGGGATTAACCTGTGCCAGGAGTGACTGAGTGGAGTACAGTGGAATGGTTAATATTCAGCCTGCCTATGAAGCTCTGTAGCTGCCACATGAAGTGATACAGTGAAATGATAAACAGAAATGCATTAAAAACAAAGGCAATGGAAGTTCCCCCCATCCTTTCTTTGTCTTGCTCTGTGTAAGGCATGAGGCATAACAGATTTTAGAACATGAGTCTGAAATTAGAGTTGTCACTTGGAGTTGAATTTTTGTTGGGCTTGCAAGACTCCTGGTTTTGCTCCCTTCATGTTTGATGACCTTGGGCAAGTCACAGAGGCCCATGTTCTCTAAAGTAGATGCCTAAATTGAGGTGCCTAAATCCTAATTTAGGCATTTAAACACGGTATATACTGGGTCATTTTGGATCAATGTGCAGAGAGTATTATGAAATTGGCCAGCCCAGCAATGGAAGGGTAGTGCTGCCTCGTGGGATTTGGGTTTCAGACACAAACTTGCTCCCTTGATCCTCAGCTAGAAGTGCACATTGGGGAGTTAGGAGAGGGAAGGAAGCACCTTGTGACTCTCTCTAGTGTCTCTGTCCCCGTTTGGCCAACTGAAGTAGTATCAGTACTTCCTTGTTCCTTTACTGGCATGATGATCAGTCTAATATCACTTGTCCCTGTGGAGAGGAGGAGTAAAAGAGAGAATGATGAGATTTTGTAATTCTCAGGATCTGATTCACTGTTGTCCTGCATTATATGAATTCACTTACGCTCACTTTGCATTGGGGTGACATGTTACCATTCTCATTTGGTAGCATTTTATGCCCACTTTGCACAGGAGGAAATGACTACACCAAGGCAGGGCAGCAATGAATCAGCCCCAGATGGTAGTTTGTAGACTCCTGCAGAAGGCAGTAGGGAGAGAAACATTATTAAACAGTCATTTATTCTCCTGTCCTTGAGCACATATTGGTTTTATCCATTGGCAATGGAACTCTAACAAGTAGGGCACAGGAGGATAGGACTCCTGGGCTCCATTCCTGATTCTCAAAAAAAGAACAGGAGTACTTGTGGCACCTTAGAGACTAACAAATTTATTAGAGCATAAGCTTTTGTGGGCTACAACCCACTTCTTCGGATGCATATAGAGTGAAACATATATTGAGGAGATATATATACACACACATACAGAATGTGTATATATATCTCCTCAATATATGTTTCACTCTATATGCATCCGAAGAAGTGGGTTGTAGCCCACGAAAGCTTATGCTCTAATAAATTTGTTAGTCTCTAAGGTGCCACAAGTACTCCTGTTCTTTTTGCGGATACAGACTAACACGGCTGCTACTCTGATTCCTGATTCGGCCATTTCTCACTGTGTATCCATGGACGGGTCTTAGCCTTTCTGTGCTTGAGATTTGGCATGATAATAATATGGTATCTACCTCATGGAGGTGTTTTTAGGCTTAATTAATGTTTTAAAAGCACTTCGAATTCCTTGGATTAAACCTGCTAGACAGTTATTAATAATTATACAGTAAGTAGCAATTCTCAACCAGCTGATCAAGTACCAGTCTGCTGAGATTTTATAGTAACATAGATGTTACTATTTTTATTACTGTAGCACCGAGGACTAGGACCCCATTGTGCTAGGTGCTGTACAGACACAGAACAAAAAAGACAGTTTCTGCCCCAAAGAGCTTACAACCTAAGTATAAGACACAGGACAACAGATGGAGACAGACAGACAAGGAAGTACAAGGAAACAATGAGACAATTTTGGTGAGCATGATAGGCGGTGCTCTCAGCACACATGCAGCCATTGTCAAGTTTTTTATATGCATTATCGCAAAGGGCAGTTTTAAAACATCATTTTCTACTTGATTTAGCAAAACAATCTTTAAGGTTTAATGGGATATTTCCAAAACATGGAAATACACAGGATGCATTCAATGAAGAATTAAAGGATGATAGCATAATTAATAGAGTTGTGTGGAGAAAGATAATTCCCTTTCATGGAGGATTTTGATATTTCAAAATCTGATTTCATTTCAGTTAGAAAGGAAAAAAACCAAAACATTTTGAAGGTCTCTGTGAAAGGAAAAGCCCTGGGGTTCCCAATTCTGAGGCAGTCCACCTGGCTGGCTGCTCTGAAGCTGCAGACCCTGGATGCCCTGGCGTCTCCAGCCCACAGGCATTCTGCTTGGTGGGCTTCCCAGGAGTTGCAGACCCTGGAAGCCCCGTGTCCAATTTTCATGCACACACTTTAAAAGGATGTTGACAAATTGGAAAGGGTTCAGAAAAGAGCTACAAGAATGAATCCAGGTCTGGAAAGCCTGCCTTACATTGAAATAATCTCAATCTATTTAGCTTATCCAAGAAAAGGTTAAGAGGTGACTTGATCACAGTCTTTTTAGTACCGACATGGTGAGAAGATTTCCAATAGTAAAGGAATCTTTAGTTTAGCAGACAAAGGCATAACAATATCCAATAACTGTGAACTGAAACTAGAGAAATTCAGACTAGAAATAAGATGCAATTTTTTTTTAAATGGAGAGGGTAAGTTACTATTTAAACAGCTTATCTAGGGACGTGGTGGATACTCAGTCACTTGAAATCTTTAAAGCATATCTTTCTAAAAGACATGCTCTGACTCAACTAAGGGGGGCTTAATGTAGGAACCACTTGCTGAAACTCTATGGCTTGGGCAGAAGGTCAGACTAGATAATCATAATGGCCTTAACTTTGGTGAATCTATTAATTCTTTCCTTTATGGTTATAATGAACGTTCTTTGTTTCTCCATGATGCAGGCCCAAAGAGCAAATCTCTGTTTATAGTTTTCTAGCCCTAATCCCAATATTCACAAGATCTTGAATACTGCTGATGGACCTCTGTGGGCTTTGCCTGAAAAAGGAAATCTGTCTAATATAAAAAAAGATATTTTTAGCCCTCTGAAAGCTTCTTAGGCCAATCCCAGAAAGAAATGGAAACATTTTCCAAACATGCAAATGTTCTGTCCAGAAGCACGAGTATCATTTTCAGTTTTAACAACTGCTTCGTTATGTGTCGCTTCGTTATGTGTCACTCCTTATGTATAATAAGTGGTTTTGTACAGTTGTTTCAAAAAGACACTTAGGGACTTTTCCAATAACTAAGTAAATTATATTTCACGATACATGGATTTACAAAGCATTGTGTTTTATGTGCTCAAAGCACTTTATGGTCATTAACTCATTGATAAATTCCTGAACAGGATTATATAACAAGGTTGACTGTGATAACAGGGAACTGGGCTCTATAACTCAGGAGGTCCCTTTCAGTCCTATGTTGCTAATTAATTCTCCCAACTCCCCTGTGTGCCAGGCAAGGACGTAAGTATTATTATCTCAAATTTATAGATTTTCAAACTGTGGCTGAGAAGAAGTGACTTGCTCAAGACTACACCATGCCACTGGCAGAGTCTGGATTAGAATTCAGGACCTCCTGACTTCCAATCCCATGTTAATTTCTCCAAACCAAAATGCTACATTAGCTACACAACAGGAACAGCACTATTGTTAGTATGTTAGAATATTTCATCTGCAACTGGAGATGGTCAGAAATATTTCAACAAAACAGAGTTTCATTAGAAAATGCCCGTTTGAACCTGAAATGTCTTGTGAAAACAGGCTGGGTTCGATAGACTTTTCATCAAATCACAGATAGGGTTCCAATGGAAACCTGCCTGGCAGGCTGTTGGGGAGCCTGGGCTTCCAGAGTCCATGGCTCTGGGGCAGCTCCGCTGTGCTGGTGTTGGACAAATAGTCAAAGAAAGAAAGCAGACTAAAATTCTACTGGGTAGTATATGGGCTTGCCCACATGGAGTTGTGATTTCTAAAGCTCATTAAAGTGCCGTGCCTTAACTGGGCCATATAGACCCTGCTGGTGAGCACTAAAGGTTTCTAGAGTGATTTAATTTAGTTCTGTCTTAAACAGCACTACATTAAAGCACACCAGCAGGATCTATATGGACTAATTATGCACAGCACATTAGTGTGCTTTAGAAATCACACACACCCTGTAGTGTGTATTATCCCACTGTGCAGACAAGCCCAAGGTGTTTTAACTAAAAAGAAATCAGTGTTTTATATAACAAACAAGTTTTCCTGCCTCTTTGGGGGTCACTTAGGAGGTTTGCAAAAAGTGGG
Source organism: Emys orbicularis (assembly GCF_028017835.1). Taxonomy (NCBI): domain Eukaryota; kingdom Metazoa; phylum Chordata; order Testudines; family Emydidae; genus Emys; species Emys orbicularis. Next base: position 34,909,291 of record NC_088685.1, read on the forward strand.
AGAGTGAGAGAATATCCAACTTAAAAGAAAAGAAAAAAGGAGGGTCAGTAAGTAAAAAAGAATGAAATATGAAAATAAGGCCCTAGTGTTTCTACTGAAGATTGAAAAGAGCAAGGTGTAGGTGTTGAGATGAGCACACACTTCTGTCTCTCATTATATGCTCCCATATCTCATTCCATTTCATGCTCCCTCTTGAGTTGGTGACAGTGATCTCTGCACTGAGTAGTGCCGCAGAGGCTTGGAAAGGCATGAAGAGCAGGAGCAGTGTTGCAGAAGGTGAATTTAGTAGATCCAAAGGAACTAGGTTCTGCAATGTCAGTGATTGGCAGAACTAAATCTCTGGCACATTGAATACAAGAATGACAGGGCTGGCTATTTGTGCATTTGTTGGACAATGAAGGTGGAGTCAGGGTACACTGTAGCAAATACTGTTGAACTAGAAGCATATATTCCCTGCATATTTAAAATGCAGATTCAAATACTGACATACTTCTGTCCACCTCGATTTCTCCTTGTGGCAGGGGCCTCCAACTTGCTGGAGCAGCTTGCCTATTGTACAATGCCATGTACACGTATGGCATTTTAGAAATGAAATAATAATGATTGATCACAAACGAAGTGTTCAAACACTTCACTCAAAAAAGAAGAGAGTATGAACTGAAACTAAAAGAAGTAGGTGCTTTTTCCCACATGACGCTGTTAACAGCTAATGAGTGTATTTAACTTTCTTTGAAATCAGAGAAGATGGCAATGTGGGGACTGAGGTGGAGCAGAAACAAGAGAAATAGTAATGCTGCTAGTTTGTAGATAATTTCTGTGCGTGGTTCAAATTCACTGTGGGTGTGGGGTTACAGTAAATTTTGGCTTCTGGAAATAAGCAGCACTAAGAAAAATGTTAGCTGAAGATATCATATTTAGTTGAACCTCCGAGGCTTTTTGTTAGGAAATGGAGATCAGTCACCCAGTTTAGTGAGATTCCTTTGTAACTCTTCACAGTCAGCTTTGGACTTAACTATCTTGAGTAGTTTTGTATCATCTTTTGCCACCTCACTGTTCATCCCTTTTTCCAGATAGGTGATGGATATGTTGAACGGCACTGGTCCCAGTACAGATCCTTGGCTGAACCCGCTATTTACCTCTCTACATTCTGAAAACTTTATTCCTACCCTGTGTTTCCTGTCTTCTAACCAAGACACTTAATTACAATGGGCCAAATTCGGATACTTGTTATGGTATCACAATGCCAGGATCCCTCTGTTCCCACTTTGGGAATTGAATTAGTACAGACAAGTATTGGATTATATATATATATATATATATATATATATATATATATATATATATATATATATATATATATATATATATATATGTGGTTACGGGAAAACATACTTACATGAAATGATAATAAAAGACCAATAGTTTGCAGTTTGGTTACTTTCTTCTAAATTGCCCTGATACCATTTACATAAGCAGTAAAATTTCATTTCTTGTATCTTATTGACTCACTGTGTTATACTGATATTTACTTATTTTTTCATGACTCTGCAACTCACCAGTAATAACTTTCTCCCTTTTTGCATGAAGATGAATGATACGTGGCCAATGTTCAGCAATGGTATCCGTAGTGGGGAATGACAGGGAGGGCCAGTCACTCATTCTCGTAATGTTTTTTGTTTATTTGGTTCAAAAGCTTCTTGTACTGACACAAATAATAAACTTTCCCCCTGTACAGAAAAAGAGGTGGTTGGGGTTTTTTTCTCTGTCAACACATTTTCCCCACCCACTCACTGTCTTTTTTACACACACACACACACACACACACACACACACACACACACACACACACACACACACACACACACACACACACAGATGTACTCGTATGCTAGCAGGTTTCAGAGAATTTCACACCATTTAGAGGAATTCGACCAATGTCCGGGAGGAAATGCTTACATTTACAGCACCACGAGTCATTTCCACCAGTGCTACCTCCGCTGATGGGTGTTTCTGGGAACAATGTAAAGCACCAGTTGCTTAGCATTGAAATGTCATTCTTGGAAATATTGCTAAGGGGAAACAAACCATAGAAGTGTACAATGTTGTCAAGAACTACTTGCTGTCTTCCCAGCTTAGTGCCATAGTGAAAAGCACTTTCGTGTTTTAGAAGTGATTTATCCAGTGAGTGATGTTGATGAAAGTGTTTCTTTGCCTATCACAGTGTTATAAAGAAAGTGATGTGTATCACTGCCTTTCCTCATTGGTATGGCTGTGTCTCTGGAATGTTGCTTCTCATACATACAGTACAATACACAAAGGTGTAAGGAAAGCATTTTTATGAATGGAAGGTTTATTGAACTTGCAGTACTTTGCTACATTTTTTAATATTGTATTTCATGTATACAGATAAGTGAAGACAAATATTAATACAAAAATATACAGGAATGTAAATTAAATAAAATAAATTTAATACCATTGATTACAAACATAGGACTCCATTCTCCTCTGTGTGGATTATAGCCATACAGGCAAGGTGGTACCTGCACATTTCAATACATGGAGTTTCTTTTACCCCCTTCTGGGGGTTGGGGTTGGGCAGAAGGAGGGAAGGAAGGGACAATAAGACTTCCACCCCCACCCTCCAAGAGAGGCTAGAGATGCCATTGCCAAAACCATTTACCTGGGAGGATGTGCCAGAGGTGGTGCATACATTGCTGGGTGCACTGGATCACATCATCAGCTGGTGGGAATTGACATAGCCCCATTGACTTCATTATTTGCTATGTCCTTACATTTTAATGAATTCAATGGTGATTTACACCAGTGCAAGATCTGACCCACTTCATTTAAAAATCATTAATAATAATTTCAGGTTGAATGCTCAAAAGGAATTATGCTCCTAACTTCTATTTAGGCTACTAATTTCCAATGAAATCAATGGAAGTTAGGAACCCAACTCCTTTTAAGTATTCAGCCCTTCCTCTCTAGTTGCAATGCCATTAAAACAGCTTTTTAGTAAATGACCTTTAGTAGTTAGAACAAAATCTTTCTAAATCCCAAGGATTTAAATATAGACTAGCAGGGGTGGATTTTGTTTATTAGAAAGCCTGCTACCCACCTCAATATTCCCTTCTGCTAAACTTGCCTCCTCCAGAATTTAAGGCATCAAGTTGCAGGGGGCTAAACATAAGGCACTTACTAATTGCAAATGAATAGTGCCAAGAATATGTACAGATGGTACCTGAAGTTCGTTGCTGAAGACTATCCAGTAGACTATATATAATGTGCACAACATGTGTGTGTAGTAAGTAGGGAGAACAACTTTTGTGGTCTCTCACATTTGTAAAAAAAAAATTGTGAAATCATAAATGAACATTCTCAGTCTGTGAAAAAGCTTATTTAGGAAAACAGAAACTGGTATTTCTGTTTATTTAACTTAATTAAATTAATTTAATTTTAACATGCCTCAAGATTTCAGTAGTTTACAGATACAGGTGTAAATATCTGGTGAGCATACTATATATATTAAACTACACATACGTAGCTAGTAAATATTTTGCTGCATTAGTTTGCTCATTCCCAAGCAATCAGTTGTGAACCTCCAGTGTTGTAACAGGTCCACAGGGAACATTTGTGCTTTGGTTGGCACTTAGATTAAATTTATCATATGATTTTTTTCCCTTCAAGGCTGACATTTCGGTTTTTAAAAAATGGTTATGTGCCAACTGCCAAAGTCAAATAATTAAATGGTAAATTTGAAATTTGTAGAGGGAAACTATCATTCAGTCTTACTGTGTGACCTTGGGAGAATGAACATATTAATTCATCTGGCAAATGGCATTGGAGATTTTCCCCTGGGGGTCTGATCCTGCTCCTATTGAAGGCCATGGCAAAAGTCCCATAGGTTTCTGTGGGCTCAGGGTCGGGCCCATGGATTGGAACTAACTATGCTTCTTCTTTTTCTTCATGACACATCGGAAATAAGCAGAGGCCCCTGTGAGCATACATAGTCTAATCCAGGTAATACTACACCTAGTAAAGAGAGAGCATTTTAATTTGTTCATTCATTTTCCATTAAACTATTTATTCTAAACCTTTAATAAGGGCCAAACTCCTATTGAAGTTAATGGGAAGCTTTCCAATGACATTTGGACCCATAATCCCTGATTCTATGTTTGTCGTAGAATCAGAGAAACTAATGATTGAAAACACCTATTAGAGGGTAATACAGGACAAGAGTCCTCCCTACAGCACCCTTTCATTTTCTATTGCTTTACCCAGTCCCTAACAATGGTGCTTTCCTTATGAGATTATTCCACAATCTGACAGAGGTGACTGTCAGGGATTTCTTTACTGATATTTAGCCTCCATTTTTCTTTTCATAATGTCACGCCATTAGATATATGCTCTTGACTTATCCTTGCTGTTTTTACCCCTCAAGTGTTTGTAGACTGCCCTTAATTATTCTGTAGCTTAGCTACGCACACTTACCTATTTTAGGATCTGATTCAGCTCCCATTGAAGTCTACTGGAATCACGTCAAGCCCTGAATTTTCTTCAAGTCAGTCCCTCCAACTCTATGGACCATTTTTCTGAACTCCCTCCAGTTTTTCAATATCTTTACATTATGAGGTGCTCAGAAATGAATGCGACACAGACACCTCACAAGAGCAATCATTCATTATTGTTTTTGTTTATTTTGAATTGTAGTACTCCCTAAAGGCCCGGATAGTGGATCAGGGCCCTAGTGTGCTAGACACTGTACCCATACATAATAGAAGGACGGTTCCTATCTCAATTTGCTTACAGTCTTAACATATGGTGAGAAATAGCAGGAGTGAATAAAAACAATTACGTTGGGATGGACAAGATATCAGTGAAACTATGCTCTGCATTTGCAGCCCAACATTCTATTCGTATTTTTGCTGCAATATCTAATGCTGAACTCCTGTCTAATTTGCTGCCTGCACTCACCCATGGTTTCATGATGTTGGCAAAGGTGTAGTGTATGTTTATTTCAGTGAGGAGAGTGGAGGTACCTGAACAATGTAGCCTCCAGTCTAATTGGGAAATGTTTACAAATATGGTGCATAATTTGACAGTTTACTGGCATGAGGATGATGTAATGTAGGAAAAAGGCATTAGACTCAGCCATTTGTGGAACAGAAAAGCGAAGGAGTCCATGGTTGGGTCACTAGCTTAGGACCTCAGTTCTGTTCCCTGCTCTGTCACAGACTTCTTGGGTGACCTTGGGTAAGTCACTCAGCTTCTCAGGGCACTGAGGCACAATCTGTGAAATGGGGGTAATAGCGTTTCTCTACCTCATAGGGGAGTTGTGAAGTACATTAAATGGTTGTGAAGTGCTCAGATACTGTAATGCTGTGGGCCACCTACGTATCTTAGACAAATAAAGATGCTTGGTTTAAATAGGCTGCCAAAATCACTACATTGGCTGAGGAAAGGGTCCCCAAGCAATAAGTTTAAATTTCTGGGTAATTCAAATGTCCTTTTACCAGCATTGAATGCGTATTCAAGTTGTTCCATGCAAAAGGTAGGGTGTGTTTGTGTGTGTGTGATTGTTAAATCTTGAATCCCACTGTCAAAGAGACCATAAATAACATGAAAGCAGTAAATCTCCCAAAATTTTCCCCCAAAAGTTGTATTTCAGCATAGTCTTCATGAGTACCCCAATCTCCAGAAGTATAAAGTTTCCTGCTATGATTGTTTGACTGCTGCCTATCACAGATCTGCTTTTGGCAGCTTTCCCCTCAACCTGCTGATTAGCTAATGTGTGGTTACTAATACAATCTGGGAAATTGGTGTAAACTGGGATGCAAAAGATGTAATAACTGCATGTGCTAAAGACAGTTTGTAATATAATTATCAATACTGTGAAAAGAAATACTGTATTGAGAAATACAGCCAAGTCTCTGTCTGTCTTGTGGAATGTGGCACAAGGAAACCATGCAATAAACAGGCATATTTGCCCCTTGAGGCACACTTGTAATTTTCAGTCTATGCATAGATTTTTAAGGCTTGAAGAAGGACTGTTAGATCAGCAGATCTGGCCATCTCTAAAACCAGAATTTCATCCATTTACTCCTCTATTAGAACTAATAGAGGACAGGGGCCATATCCTCAGCTGGTGTAAATCAGCATAGCTCCACTGAGCTGGAACTGGCAGTGTATCCATATCATGAATGCTTTTTGCTTTTTCCCTAACTCTGAAGGTAGTGGTCCTTTTCCTTTTCTTTCAACAGCAGTGATGGGAGAACTTGGTGAAGGCTTGGTTTTCAAAAAAACCTTTACAATTTTAAAAGAAAATGTTTAGTTTTCTCAAAACTTTTTGGGGGTTTATATAGCATTTGACCCCTTAATTTAGATCCTTGGTCACCCCCCCCCCCAATAAACATAATTAAAACAAAGTATTACGTATTAACTGGAAACCTGTGCTTTGATTCTTGTTTGAAAGGAATTCTTGTCCTACTTCCAGGACTATTTGGAGAACAAAACTAAATAACATAACAACAAATGACACCCAACAGCCCCAAACTCACACTTTGCCAAAGCAGAGTGGAACTTGAACTTGAAAAGTTCAGAGATTAGTTCTATAGCTAGAGTCCATAATTTTTCAGAGGGTTCTATATTTGGCAAAACATGATGCCTCATCACTATTTTATAGCAATCTGTACAATTATGTGGTTGATGTCATTGTATTTTATAGCAGATACAGCCTTATCATTCAGCTACAGTCAGACTTCTACCAGTGCAGCGCTACAGGGTTTAAGAATGCACGCAGACGATGTTGACACAGTCAATGAAACAACCGCCGGTAATCTGAACACAGGCTAAGACTGTGCATACACCAAAGCTGAACATAAATAGGCTTCCTCCAGCTCCCCAAACACAGTGAGGGAGCCATTAAAGTAGAAGAACACCAGTGTGGGAAGATTATCCTGCGGGGTTCCTCCTTCTTTGCTTTAGATTCAATTCATGCAGCTGTAATCCTCTAGGAAGGACTGCAGAATATCTGTTGTAGCATTCTGCAAGAGGCTGTGACATCTCATTGAAAAATCAGACTGGGAATAGATATAAAATAAGGCAACTCCTTAAACTGGGCAGATTAACTTGCTTCCACTCTAATGCTCTTCCTGAAGCCATAAACAGCCATAAACAGCCATAAAGCTACTGAGTTCTCCTCTCATTCAAATTCTACTTCAGTGACAACAAACCAACTAATGATGGTTAAATTAAGGGGGGGCTGGGGCCAGTTGATATTTATTTTTAAAAAATACAAAGGCCTTAGATTTTATATTGAATCACATTCCCCACTCTTTGTCTGGTGCTTCTTATGTAAGATCTCCAGCGTGGAAACTGTGTTTTCCTATATGTGTGTACAGATCTCAGAACATTTTAGGTGCTACCGTCATATGGATAAATAATAATTATAATTTACAGCACACACAAACATCAAAACATCTGGTTTAGAACTTACTGCCAGAGCCAGTATTTGCCTGCTCCCTTTTTTACTTTTAACAGTACTACACTCACCTAGAAGAAGCAATCTCTGACCATGCCATGCAGACCTCTTTATAGGATGAGATTACACATCATCTTTACGCAGAAGCATTAAAATTCTCTCTGTTCCAGAAATCCTCAGTTAACTCTAGTGTGCTATAAATGGACCTGGTAACTCGTCAACATCCTTTCATACAAACATTCCCAATGCAAAATGACATCCTTATCTGTTGCCTGCAATGTAACGGGTACCCAGTCAGTAAACTATATTTCCCATAAGACCTCAGAACAAACTTCACAGAGAAAAAGGGTGACAGCTACTGGCTTCATGACCACGCTAAGCTGCTCCAAACTACAAGGAGGACACCTAGGGTAAGAAGTAGCATCCAGCCACACTGGCCATGCTGTTGCATCAGCAGCCCCCCAATTTGCAAACAACCAACTAAGGTATCTTTTAACAATAGATAAAATGTCACACCACAACCCTCTCATCAGCAAAATAGCTTCAATGGGTTTATTCATATACTTAGAGTGAGGCACATGAGTAAGAACCATCTTGAAGTGGGACCATAGCGAACATTAATGATTCACTTATCGTGGGCTTTGCAGAAGAGGTGAAGAGATTTAAATGAGAAAAGGAGAACGTGATTAAAATTATAGGTCTCAGTCATGCCATTTGGGCACAGTTGGAGGCCATGTGGAATTGATCTACCCAAGGAGGGAGCTCTCCAGCACACTAAAGAAGTATGCCCACTCCTACACCTTTTCCAGGAGAGGCATTATATTTATTATTTATTTCTGTATGCACCTACCCTATATTAGATATGCCTCCTCTGGCCTTAGTGAGTTGATACTCTAACAAGACAAGACAAAGAGACTGATGGAGGGTAGGGGAAAGGGGCACACCACACAAGCAAAGCAGGCAGGTGGTGATTGGAGAGGCCCTGATAATTCAGGCTAAATAAAATAAAGATATTTAGACTATGCCTCAGTTATGCCCCACCACACCAGAACCAGCCCATTCATTTATTTTAGGCATCACTGTAGAAGTGGATCTTCAGGAGCGTAGAGAGAGTAGTGGCCTTGTGAACCAACATACTTCCCTAGCGCACTCACCAGCTTTGCTGCTGTGTTGTAGGAGGGCTCTACCTGCTCCATGTGCCCTTTTGGGTATCTTGGGTACCAAGCTTGCTGTGTTGGGCTATAAGGGGAGTCGGGACTTTTTCTACCCCTTTTTTGCAAACTGGCAAAAAAGTCATGAAGATGGCATAAGCTGAAAAGTTACAAGCTGGAGCTGAATTTCCATGAAGTTTGGGGGTGTTTGAATGTGGCATTTTAGGTTGGACCTTTCTGTAATTAAAGATATTAAAAACCTTTCTTTGTCAGGCAATAGACTAGCTCCCCAGAAGCCCTTAAGCCAGGGGTTCTCAAACTGGGGGTCATGAGGTTATTAGATGGGGGATCGCGAGCTGTTAACCTCCACTCCAAATCCCGCTTTGCCTCCAGCATGTATAATGGTGTTAAATATATAAAAAAGTGTTTTTAATTTATAAGGGGGGGTCGCACTCAGAGGCTTGCTATGTGAAAGGGGTCACCAGTAAAAAAGTTTGAGAGCCACTGCTTACTGACCGAAATTTTCAAGACCAGGAGCCTAGTGCTAGGCAATTATTATAGAAAATTGTGTCCAGTGTTTGTAACTCTTTCCCCTAAATTATATTGGAAACTGAATAAAAAAACCCAGACAAACACTGTATGCTGTCATGGCTGGATTCTCACTAGTCAGTAACAGGGCCCCTTTAGTCCAGTCATATATATTTATTATTTGTTATACAAAATATTAACAATTGCAGGAACATGCATACACAGAAGCTTTGAGCTTTGCAAGCAGGTGATAAAACCTCAATCATACAGTTCCATTTTCTCATTTGCTTGTGGAATACTTCTTTCCAACACTCAAATTAAAATTGAAAAGACTTTCTTACTTTGGAAGGAAAAAGCACTATTGGAGAGCGCTTCTCACTGGCAAATTAATAGATAAGGTCTATCCTGCTAACTCAAAACCAAGTGAAAGGTAAAAATTCAATCTCTTTATCACAACCAAGTTATTTTTCTAAACTGGGAATTAATATACATTGGAATGTATAGGGAGGAATAGGTTCTCTTTCAAAAAGAGTTTTTAAAGTTTGAAAAATCCATACCTAATATTGGGAATGGAGGTTATGTATAAATGACAACCTTCTCTTTTAGATTACATTGCATTTATTACATTTTGGGAGTTTATGGAGATTCTCAAGGAATTAAACTTATATTCATGATAGCAACATGGGGCTGTTTCTAAATAACATTTTCACCATATTAACTGTTGCCTAGATAACAGGCATATCTCCTCAAGAGCCTTTTTTCTGGTCTAACACTACAGTCTGCAAATGAATACAGTCGTTATAAGACAGGAAGTTATATCACTTACCATTTCATTATTGTTCAAATCAAAATCCATACTTTCCAGTTTTCCCTAGCATTACAGACTGGATAGGGAAGCTTTATCATTCTGCAAAATAATCTCTCGTGGCTCCTTCTCATTGGTGTTAAGAGGAACAGATAATCATATTACATTAATTTTCATATTAATTGGTACAGTGCAAGAGAGAGTTAACAGTTTCCATTTATGTTCAACCTCGCAACACTGTTTTTTATTTTTTTGTAATCTGCTTGGAGTTAGATTAGCACAACAGATTTCATGTCCTATTTAATACATAGTTCAGGGTTAAACCAACAGCCCAGTCTTATACTTTTCATTAAAATGGCAATCTGTCACCAATTTGTGACTTAGGGTAATTTTTAAATAGATAAAGGTGGATGCACACTATATTTGTATGGCAAATGTATCTGCAGCAAGGGAGAAAACTCTAGAGTACCGTACAACTGCTTGGTGCGTGCTCTAGAAATATGTGATCCTATGGCATGTATAATTGTAAAAAATGAAAGTTATGTTGAAAGCTAAACTCTAGCTGCCAGGAGCTTTACTTCTGAACGTTTTTCATATATTTGTAACACAGCCAGTTTAAATAAAACTCTAGCTCCTTAAAACTTTAGGAACCAACATTTTCCACATTGGTTGCCTAAAGCTACTAACCTAAGTAAGTGTCCTGATTTTCAGAGTCACCTAATTGTAGATTTAGGTGGTTGGCAAAGGTTTCAAAAATATGACACCTAAGCTGCCTCATTTTAGGAATTCTGCATTTCAAAATTTGTCCTGTAATAAATTTGGTTAATTAACATTTCATGTGAGCTGTCGGTCTTATTTCACTAACGACAGTGATTTTAATGATTCCACCTGTCTGCTCTGCTGCATCATTCCCCACATCTTCATTCTTGTCCAAGGCTCATTGATGTTATCTCCCCTGGATTTCAATGGGCTTTGGATCAGGGCCCTGATTCCTAACTTGTCTCCACCCACTCCCTGCATCTCTCTACATCCCTTCATCCTCTCCTACTTTCACATACCCTCACTTCTAAAATCCCAGTTCCACATTCCCTGGCACTGTTAAATTACTTGGACAGAATGCAAGTGAGACAGGTGCCTACAGTTCCATTTTGAAACAGAAGCAAGAGAGGCCAAAAGAAAAGCCTAGAGGGTCTGCTGCTCTGCACAGATCCTCCAATATCTCTGGGATAAGAAGCAACATTAACAATGGATGTCATGGTGGTTTGATGGTTGTGCTCACAAATATACAAAAATGTATATATTTAAAATATGGATAATTTTTATTTCCACTTATTTCATGAAATTTAAAGATAACTAAGTCTGATTCTGAGCTCAGGTACACTGGTTTAAATCTAGTAACTTCACTAAAATCCATGGTCTTGTTCTAGCTTTACAGCAGTTAAACAGAAATCAGAATCTGGCTCGCTCCTAAATTTCAGACATTACACATTTATAATGTAACATAATTCCCACACAGCATATGGTATTAATCTGGTGTAAATATATATCCTAACAATACATCTAACATGAAAAATGTCTTAATCGTACCTTAAAGTACAATGGTTTGAGAAACAATTGTGAATACATGGTCGTTGTTCCGCTTGCTATGTGAATTTTGATTTCTTATTCATACTTATTCGTGTGAGCGAATAGATTGAAATATTTTGTATGAAAGAGGAATGATTCCTAAAGGTGTGAAAGAAGTTTAGCTCAGAATTGTCCATACTTTTAGTATTTGTTATTAAAGAATGGGTGTCAGAAATCTTAATTCCATGGTGACAGTGGTTTTGTGTATGGTGGAATTTCCTTCATTTGAGTTTAGGTGAACTCTTACTAGCGCAAGGAACACCTGGACACAATTTACAGGAGATTTTTATTAGTGTTTAGGTGAATATTTAAATTGTTACTCGTGGAAGAAGTAATATCCTCCCCCCAATATTCAAATGCCCAAAACATCAGTTTCTACCAGCCAACAGGTTCTTCTTAATCTTTTCAACTCAGAGAAGAGAACACGTGCATTTCTTCTTAGGTGCAGTCCATAATTTGTTTCTTTCTTCTTCCAGAACACTCCATTCCAATATATGCTTGTAGTCCTTAAATCGGCTCTCAAACATTGCACATGAGCCAAATGTGTTACAAATCAGTAAATAAAAGAAGGTATTTTGGAACATAAACATTTGCTCTTGGTATTATTTTTATTTACGGACTTCTTAATAGGACACACAGGTCCAGCTCTTCAGCTGGTATAAATTGATGTAGCCACACTGAATTAACTGATATCTCAGACAGACAATTCACTTTCCAGGCTTTATTAGGGTTAAGTGCAGATTTTTCAGATTGTTGCCATATCCTGTAATCATCACTTTCCTTTTGAGATTTTCTTATCACTTTTTTCCTCCCAGAGGGTCCTTCCTTAAACTTAATTCGTGTAGAAACAAAATATGGCATCATCTGTTGATAGGGTGACCGGACAGCAAATGTGAAAAATCGGGACAGGGGGTGGGGGGTAATAGGAGCCTATATAAGAAAAAGACCCAAAAATCAGGACTGTCCCTATAAAATCGGGACATCTGGTCACCCTATCTGTTGACAACCTCCAAAACTGCTATGATGCTGGCAAGCCAGATGTCAGCTCTTGCTCAGGCTGCAGGCATTAGCTAAGAACTGACAAACTCATAGCTGGAGACCAGACCAGTTCACCTGATTGTTAGTTTTGCTCAAAAGAGGTATTAGTCTTATAAGAATGAATTTAGTGTTTAGAATCTATGAAATGCTTATAACTTGCTGCATGCATTAACCTCACTTGTAATATCTGTATTCCATGCTATTAGGAAATATGTAAGTTTTTCTTTATAACTTTGAAAATGTTTGCTCTGAATTTGTGAACCTCTGCACAGGAATCGTTCCCCCAACATTCCAGGAGGACTATCAACATTTAAGTAACAACCTGAATACAGTGTGATTTTTGGTATAAGTGAACATTTAGCACTAAGTCCAGTTTGTCTGGGTGGCAAGACAGCCCAGAGAATCTAAGGGGACTGTCTGTGACACTATGGTAAGACTGTTACAGTGATCCAGGAATTCACATTTGTTACTGGCTTGGTGAAATCTAATTACAGAACAACCACCAGTTTGGGGTGTCTACCCTGTTTTTGACAGTCTGTCCTGAGGTAGGCACTCATGGTTGTGAGCCACTCCAGACAGCATGATAACTGCATTCTAACAATTGAATAAAACTGTTCACTTAACAAAAACACTAACAGCCAAATTCTGCTCTCACTTGCATTGATATAAACCTGGAATAACTTTAGTTGAGTTACTCAACATTTGCAGCAGTGTGACTGACAACAGATTTGGCTGGTAGTGTTTTTATTATGCAAACAGTTTAATTTAATGGCTGTAATGCAATATAACATCTTGCTGTTCCTATCAGGATCCTTTTCAGGACAGATTAAGCCAAATTCAAATTGCAGTTGAACCAGTGTAAGACTGGCATGACTCAATTGAAAATTTACACCAGCGTGACTGAGAACTGAATTTGGCCCATTATGTGGAATTACTTTTAATGGCTTCTGCATGCTCAGACATCTACCAGTGGCTTGGATAAAACCACCAGACTCATCGTTATATGTGATCTAAGCACGGCATCAGCGGTGAAAGGGTAACACATTATCACAATGCACCACCTGGCCCATCCTCTACAATTTCAACAACCATCATTGTATTGATTACTTCTTGTGCTCATGCCTAATGACCTCTAGCTGTAGACTCACATTTTCTAAACCTTTTAAATGATGATTTAATAATAAGATTTGATTAAAAAATGCCATTAGTCAATGCCAGCCATTAGTCAGCAGGATGGTGTGCCACAAAATCCCATTGAGTTTCATTAGTTTGGAATTAAAAAGAACATAGAACTTCTCTACAATGATCCAACAGAAACCAAACCAAATAACCCTGTACACAAATCTAACGAAACACACGGACAGCCATAACAGCTGCATATCTGCATTATAGGGTTCTAAGGAATTAAAGGGACACCATCATAGCTTTGTTCTTACTTCTTATATTTGATTGCAAAGCCGGTGTAATGGTGGGTTCTCTTAGGGCTTGTCTACACTGGCAATTTACAGCGCTGCAACTTTCTCACTCAGGGGTGTGAAAAAATACCCCCCTGAGCGCAGCAAGTTTCAGCGCTGTAAAGCGCCAGTGTAAACAGTAGCTACACCTCTCATGGAGGTGGGTTTTTTTAGAGCACTGGGAGAGCTCTCTCCCAGCGCTCTGCCATGACTACACAAGCCACGTTAAAGCGCTGCCGCGGCAGTGCTTTAGCATTGCCAGTATAGACTAGCCCTAAATAAATGGATTCTTTTTGGTACAGAAGGACACATACAAATGGCTCCTTGGTTACTTCATGAACAGCCTTACCACAACAAAGCGCTGTGAAGTGTGTACACAAATGAAAGAGGTGGTGCTTAAGTGATGTGTTTTCAAGTCCCATTGAGAGCTCTAATGAATAGGGATAGAGTTAAGCATATTCTTAAAATGAAGCACACACTGAAGTGCTATGCTGAATTGGGGCCTTAGCATCTCTCAAGATCAGGTGTACAGGAGATGATCCTCTGACAGGATGAACATATGCTGCAAGATGCTGAGAATCTGCAGATCCTATTTGAAGTTGATTGGCCGAAGGGCTAGTTGACAGTGAAGTCAATGAGAGCTAAGAGTACTCAGCACTTTTCAGGTTCATACCTTTAAGTAACAGAAGAGCTTTGAGTCAGGGTAAAAACATTTCCCCCGTCTCTGGGGTGATGACAGACCAAGAAAACTCTCCTCTCCTATATCCCCCAGAAACCCCGAAACTCCAAACCCAGACCCTTTACAATTTGCAGGAAGATTTAACAAACATTTGATTGATTCAATAGCTGTGTATACAGGACCCTTCTTCTGTCACCTCCAGGAAAGTCATTTTAAATATATTTTGTTAATAAAGTTTGCTTTTGGCAACTGTTGTTGTCCCTGATTATTATAAGTGCCTTTAAATGGTTTCATTCATTAAGGCTGCTTTTATGGGCTACATCCATTTAGTAGAAAGAAGTGCTGCCGGTACATCTGCCATTGACTTCTGTTTGCCTGAGCTTTTTATACCCCCGTGAATAACACAGTAGAGAGAGAGAGAGAGAGAGAGAGGTGAATTGTATCCAGAAAAACACAGAGGACAAGCGAGACTCAAATTACTTTCAATTCATTTTTCCAGCGTTTCCGAGAGGCGGGTGGAAAGTAAGTTGAACTCTGATTACATTGGAATAGCCCCCTTAAAAATGACATGGATGTCTGAAGTTCAAAGAAAAGCTAAAGAATGAATTTGGCTATAGGGTATTTTGGTTTTGGGGGCAAGCAAGGAGATGATTAGAATGTCTCAGTATTAATGTACAGAGGTTTATACACCCGCTTATGAAAGCATTACTGGCCAGATTATAATCATAATTACCTTGGCTTCATCTCACTGTTTATCTGCCATGACACCCACCCAACCACCTGCCTGCTATTAATTCATTCAACACTAAGTTCATCGTTTTCCTTTTATCTTGTTTTTTATCCTGTTATCCTAACTTTCAAAATATGTGTCCGTTATTAGAAACAAACTAAGACACTATTGTTTGTCCATGACATCATGTGTTCCTTTGTTTGAACCTCCCCTCCCCCAAAATATTATAAAAATAACATATTTGTGTTGTATAGTGAAAACTGGGAAAGATTCAGCATTTGACTAAAAAACTTAGAACTGTTGGAAATAACATCTAAATGAAACCCTTTCCTCGTCTGAATTAACATCAGTAATTCACAAAAGACATGATATTTATGACATGGTGCAATAAGTGGGATATACAGGTGGCGTTTAAGATCCTGTTGGGGGGTTGAGTTTTGTGCAAGACTTGAATTTGTTTTGTTTTTTTAATTTGATGCAGTGATGAGGTTTACCATTTGCTCAAACAGCGATCTGAAGTCTGAGATTTTGGGGTGATCAGTTATCCTGTGCCACGTGAGCTCCTGGTTACATAATATCAAGGTAACTGGAAATAACAATCTCTGCATTGTGGGAATTCCATTTTGCTAACTGAGGACTACATTGTACCACCCTACCTGCCTGCTAAGGTATTACTCAGTGTAAGTAAAGGTGGGACTGAGTCAGAGCCTGCTGAATGTTTTGTGCATGCTGGAGTGTAGGACTGACCCTGTAATATTCTAATTACAATAATGGCTTTTAGGTCAGGCAAATGCTTCAGCATTTACCTGACCTAGCCACTGCTTATTATATGCCTTGTGTCAACATACGTTTTATACAAAATAATAATCAGTACCTGTAATTAATTTAATTTCAGGATTTAAGATTTAGTGTAATTGCAAAAGACGTTAAGCACAGTTAAGATTTAATAGTGACGTTTTTCAAGTTGAGCAGTATAAATCCATGAGTGAAGAATCTTTAAAACATGTTTTAATTTGACCAACTTAAGGACCTGATCCTGCAACCCCTTAATCAAGCTCCAAGTCAGCAACCTGTGCTGAACTTTAAGCCTGTGGTTAGGCCCCACTGAACTCAAAAGCATGTGTTTAAATGCTTTGGTGAAGTGGGGCCTCAGGGCCAGAGCCTCAAGGGTATTTAAGTGCCTAACTCCCATTAATTTCAATGGGAGTTAGGTACCTAAATATCTTGGAGGATCTGGGCCTCAGTCCTTGCACAAGTAGTCCTGCTGATTTCAATGAGGTTACTTGCATGAGTTAAATGTGTCAGGGTCAAGTCCTAACTGCCCGTACTATTTTTCATTGTACTTGTTCTTTTTTCAGAGACTTTTTTGCTTTTAGTTTGTCTGTCAGAGTTTGAAATTGCCCCAGCTCTCAGATATCTTTCCTGGACCTTTATAGATATTTGGGGTCATGGTTCAAGCAAGTGATGAGTGAAGAGGGTTTTCCAAATGAATAGTATTATTTGATAGCTCCTCAATAGTTTTTCTGTCCTGTTACTGGCTAAAGAGGTCTTCTTTCTGTATAATTCATAATGATACAGGAGCTGTATGTTGCCTGTATAATAATAATTCTTTGCACTTCTATAGTCCACTGGAAAATTCTGAGTGCTTTACAAGTATTAGGCTAGGTCTACACTACAGTGGGGGGTCAACCTAAGATACGCAACTTCAGCTACGTGAATAGCGTAGCTGAAGTGGCGTATTTTAGGTCGACTTACCTGGCTGTGAGGACGGCGGCAAGTCGACCGCTGCCGCGCCGCCGTCGACTCCGCTACCGCCTCTTGCCGTGGTGGATTTCCGGAGTCGACGGTAGAGCCATCAGGGATCGATTTTATCGCGTCTTCACTAGACGCGGTAAATCGATCCCCGATAGACCGATTGCTACCTGCCGGATTGGCGGGTAGTGAAGACGTGCCCTTAGTGAATTAACTCACACAACTCACCTGTGATGTCAGTATTATCATGCTCACTACTTCCCCATGTCAGAATGCAAGTAAATATGGGGAAATCAAGGCACAGAGGTTATGGGGGAGATTTTCAAAGGCAGTTAGGTGCCTAATTTCTATTGAAAATCAATGGGAATTAAATCACATAAGAGCTTACATGCTTTTGAAAGTGATTAACCCAGGGTCATACAAGAGGTGGCAGAGTTGGGAATAGACTCCAGATCTCTGGCTCCTAACCCCATGGTTTAACCATTTGTGAATGAGTGTGAAGCCCTCCCCCCCCGAGGGATTTAAGAGTTAATGTGGGCCTGAGAGGCTAATTATGCTACCTGTCTGCACCTGGAGGGTGGGCCAGGCTTAATTAAAGATGAAGTCCAGCTGGAGAAGGAGTTGGGTGGGGACTATAAAGAAGGGCAGTGCAAGTTAGAAGGGAGCAACAGAGAGAAAGTGGAGAACTTGTAGTCACTCTCTGGGTACTGGAGAGTTAAACAAACAAACAAACAAACAAACAAACAAACAGGAGGAAGTCCATGGGGAAAGTTGGTCCTGGGATCCTCTTGTGAGTAGGGAAAATCTAGCAAGAGCCAGGAGAGACACCGAGCAGTCACCAGGATGGAGCAAGCTCCAGTGGTGAGCCCTGCTAAAAGGGCAGGACCCAGACTTCCAAGAAGAGAGACCTGAAGGTGTTTAACTGAGGAAGTGTGTAAGGGCAACTTAAGAGGGATGAAAGGTCAGTCTTGAGGAGAGCAAAGTGGATTAAATTTGATTGTTGTTTTGGGATTTAATGGGGGTTTCCAAAGGATAGCCATGCAAGTCTAGTCCGGAAAGAGGGGTGAATTTAGAGAGGCTGTGTGAGAGGCCTGCTGACAGGTTTGGTAGGAAGAAGTCCAGGGACATGCAGCAAGGAATCTGGTGGAGTGAACTTTGGTTGTCAGTTCTAGAGTCCCTGTATTAGACCCAGTGTAAAGGGCTGGCTTGGGTTCCCCTACAAGCCACTAGGATGGTGGTGATAAGTCCCCCTGAGAAGGAGATAAGGATAGTTGAAAGCCCTGAGAGAAGGAGTGTAAGGACCACAGGGCCCAGAGTTGAGGCCTGAAGACCTTTTAAAAGGAGATTGGACTTTTGTTTCTTTGGCCTTTGTTATCCCAGAAGGGGTGGGATTAAGCTTGACCTGGCCAGAGGGTCAAGATGAGAGACCACCACAGGACCTGAGCAAATGGTGGCAGGGTCGCTAGAGTGGAAATGGCTGCTATGCCATACCCAGCCACAAGAGGGTGCACCAGCAGTGAGTCAACCCTTATACACCATTATACATCCTTCATTCCTTATGTGTAGTGCTTGTTTGCTGGATTTTGATCTTCCCTTTTATATTAGGCATCTAAAGTCAGAGGGCCTAGCAGCTTTTGATGTACATGGGAAGTTGTACTTGTGTACCTGGGAATTGGAATGATACATTCTAGAAATAGTTAATTGAGGCATAATTAGCAGAATGTAAAGATCCCAGTCTTGGTATGATTTGCAGCACTGTTGATTTTGCAATGCTGGTTAGCTTAACTCATCTTTGTTGCAGATATCTATCTGAGTTATGATTACTAGTTATATCTTTCATCAACAAACCAACAGCTTCAGGCTCTTGATCCAGTGAGCAATGCATATGTCCTATGAACTGACTCATCTGATTGAGAAAGATAATGGAACTCACCAAATGGAGTGTAGAACATTCCCTCAAAGCACCTGTACTCCACTGCAGTACTATGATTGTTTGTTTTTTGAAACCACAGTTCATATGGAACAGAAATTCTTGTTTATTGTGTATACCAGTGCATTAGAAATAAACATGCATTCCTCCTTAAGGTATCAGGGAGAAGCTTCCTGTTCATTGCAGACTTAGTGTTCAAAAATATTCTACATTGTGATAATGTGAAATAACCAGACAGAGAACCTGTTTTTGGACTGAATATTTTTTTGCCACATCAAGTATTTGCTCCTTCTTTCCAAATGTCCAACACGGGACACCTTCTTCAGCTCTAGTAATGACCATGGAGGTTCTTGAACATAGTGGAACTAGTGCAATTCCTCTCTTAAGGAAGGAGCAGGAAGCAGAGGCAGTGCTGGTGGCCTATGCATTTCCTTTGCACTCCAAAACACAGGTTTGTGACAGCCTTTGCTGCAGGAGCAGAACAAGAGAGGACTGGGGAAGGGCAGAGTTGTGTCCTGTGACTAGATAGATCGATTTGTCTAACACTATGTCTAGGGACTGCATGGTAGGCCATGGACACTATGCATCAAAGGAGGGCTTTGGGTATCCTCTACTTCCTGCCCTGGTTTGGGCAGCAGGATACCATTTAATATATGCATCTATTAAGTCCACTATACTTTTAGGGCCTAATCTGGATCTCTGAATAACCTGAGTGTGTGGTGTTGGTACAGAGAATATTTCCAGGGACCTGGGTTAGATGAGTGTTGGAGAATGGGGGGCTAGATACACTTAACATTCCTTAAACTTAAGCCAAAAAACACCCCCTGATTAAAAACAAAACAATAACAAAGGAACGAGCTGCAGGAGTAAAAAGAGAATGCAGGCCGAAGTCCTGCGACAGACTGGGGACTACCCAGTTTATTGCACCCAATGCAGCATGTATTACCTGCCCTATGGGCAGGTGGCGTATGTCTGCATTCGGTGCAGGGAGCTCCTGGACCTCAGAGACCGTGTAAGGGCTTTGGAGACCAGAGGAGCTAAGGGAGACAGAGGTACATAGATGAGACTTTCAGGGACGCAGTAGAATGGTTCTACCCCCGGTCTGACAGCCTCTGTGCTGTTGAAGAGGATGAAAGTCTCAGGGAAGGAGAACATCCAACTGGAGCAGAGGGAAATGATCCTATAGTTGGGACCCAAATTCCAGATGTTGTGGTATCTTCTCTCACTGAGGATACCTCTCCGGGGGAGAGACTTCCAGTTATTAGGAAGAGACAAGTATTAGTAATGGGCGATTTGATCATTCGAAACATAGATAGCTGGAACAGAGAGTCCTGTGGCACCTTTAAGACTAACAGATGTATTGGAGCATAAGCTTTCGTGGGTGAATGCCCACTTCGTCGGATGCATGCATGCATCCGATGAAGTGGGCATTCACCCACGAAAGCTTATGCTCCAATACATCTGTTAGTCTGCATCCGACGAAGTGGGCATTCACCCACGAAAGCTTATGCTCCAATACATCTGTTAGTCTTAAAGGTGCCACAGGACTCTCTGTTGCTTTTTGCAGATCCAGACTAACACGGCTACCCCTCTGATAGATAGCTGGGTATGCGATTACCGGGAGAACTGCATGGTGACTTGCCTGCCTGGTGTGAAGGTTGCGGATCTCTTGAGACATCTAGATAGGCTTGTATAGTGCTGGGGAGGAGCCAGTGGTTGTGGCACATGTAAATATCAATGACCTAGGGAAGGATAGGAGAGAGGTCCTGGAGGCCAAATTTAGGCTGCTAGGTAAGAGATTGAAGTCCAGGACCTCCATGGTAGCATTCTCTGAAATGCTTCCAGTTCCACCCGCAGGGCCAGTTAGCCAGGTAGAACTGCAGGGTCTCAATGCATGGATGAGATGAAGGTGTAGGGAAGAGCAGTTTAGATTTATTAGGAACTGGCGAAACTTTTGGGAAAGGGGGAGCCTATACAGGAAGGATGGGCTCCAACTAAACCAAAATGGAACCAGATTGCTGGTGCTTAAAATTAAAAAGATCGTAGAGCAGTTTTTAAACTAAGGGCTGGGGGAAAGCCGACAGATGTGGAGGGGCACGTGGTTTGGACAGAGACATCCCTTAGGGGAGGATCTATAAATGGAGATTTCCTATGTCCTAATAAGGAGGAGAGGATGGAAGATAATAAAATACATGTAGGGACTCGTGAGAAACAGTCAAAAAAAAGAAAAGTTCCATTCAATTACATCATGTAATGGCAGACTGCTAAAAAGTGACAAGTTTTTAAAGTGCTTATATACCAATGCTAGAAATCTAATAAGATGGGCGAACTAGAGTGCCTTGTATTAAAGGAGGATATTGATATAATAGGCATCACAGAAACTTGGTGGAATGAGGCTAATTAATGGGACACAGTAATACCAGGGTACAAAATATATCGGAAGGACAGAACAGGTGATGCTGGTGGTGGTGGTGGGGGGGAGTGGCATCATATGTGAAAGGAAGCATAGAATCAAATGAAGTAAAAATCTTAAATGAACCAAACTGTACCATAGAATCTCTACGGATAGTAATTCCATGCTTGAATAATGAGGGATATATTATAGACAACCTGACCAGGATGGTGATAATGACTGAAATGCTCAGGGAGATTAGAGAGGCTATTAAAATAAAAAACGCAATAATAATGGGGGATTTCAACCCATATTGACTGGGTACATATCACCTCAGGAAGGGAAGCAGAGATAAAGTTTCTTGACACCTTAAATGACTGCTTCTTGGAGCAGCTAGTCCTGGAACCCACAAGAGAAGAGGCAATTCTTAATTTAGTCCTAAATGGAGCACAAGATCAGGTCCAAGAGGTGAATATAGCTGGACCGCTTGGTAATAGTGACCATAATATAATTAAATTTAACATCCCTGTGGTGGGGAAAACACCACAGCAGCCCAACACTGTAGAATTTTATTTCAGAAAGGGGAACTTACACAAAAAGGAGGAGGTTACTTGAACTGGTTGAAACTATGGTAAAGAACAAAATTGTCAGACATAGATTAACATAATTTGTTGGGAATAGTCAACATGGTTTTTGTAAAGGGAAATCATGCCTCACCAATCTACTAGAATTCTTTGAGGGGGTCAACAAGCATGTGGACAAGGGGATCCAGTGGATATAGTGTATTTAGATTTTCAGAAAGACCTTTGACAAGGTCCCTCACCAAAGGCTCTTAAGCAAAGTAAGCTCTCATGGGATAAGAGGGAAGGTTCTCTCATGGATAGGTAAATGGTTAAAAGATAGGAAACAAAGGGTAGGAATAAATAGTCCATTTTCAGAATGGAGAGAGGTAAATAGTGGTGTCCCCCAGGGGTCTGTACTGGGACCAGTCCTATTCAACATATTCATAAATGATCTGTAAAAAGGGGTAAACAGTGAGGTGGCAAAATTTGCAGATGATACAAAACTACTCAAGATAGTTAAGTCCCAGGCAGACTGCGAAGCGCTACAAAAGAATCTCTCAGAACTGGGTGACTGGGCAACAAATTCAATGTTGATAAATGCAAAGTAATGCACATTGGAAAACATAATCCCAACTATCCATATAAAATGATGGGGTCTAAATTAGCTGTTACCACTCAAAAAAGAGATCTTGGAATCATTGTGGATAGTTCACTGAAAACATCCACTCAATGTGCAGCGGCAGCCAAAAAAGAGAACAGAATGCTGGGAATAATTAAGAAAGGGATTGATAATAGGACAGAAAATATGAAGGCCAAAACCATAACAGGGTTCAAAAAAGAACTAGATAAATTCATGGAGGATAGGTCCATCAATGGCTGTTAGCCAGGATGAGCAGGGATGGTGTCCCAAGCCTCTGTTTACCAGAAGCTGGGAATGGGCGACAGGATGGATCACTTGATGATTATCTGTTCTGTTCATTCACTCTGAAGCACCTGGCATTGGCCACCATCAGAATACAGGATACTGGGCTAGATGGCCTTTGGTCTGACCTAGTATGGCCGTTCTTATGCTCTTATGAGTGAATATTTGGTCAATGATGTTCATGAAAAGCAGAAGCCCCATGTCTGCTCATGCAATGGGGAATTCACACCAGAAGCATTCTCCAGACCATTTTGAAAGTTCTTTGTTATGTCAGAGGTAGAGGGGAAAGACAGGACTGAGATTTCTGGAGAATAAAAATGAGTACCTCCTTAGACTGTGGCATCCCAAAGTGTGTGCTCTGTGATGATTAGCTGGGCCACCTCTTAGAGGACAAATGCTTTTGGAACCTGCTGGCAATAGGTTTGTGTGTGTGACCCAGTGTGTGCTAATAATTCCTTATCACACTCTTCATCAGTAGGTCTCAAAGCCTTTTACAAAGGAGGTCAATTTCATTATCCCCATTTTACAGATGGGGAAACTGAGGGACAGAGCAGAGCAGTGAAGTGACTTGTCCAAGGTCACTCAGTAGATCAGGAATAGAATCCAGGTCTCCTGAGTCCTTGTCCAGTGCTCAGTCCACTAGGCTACATTGTGGTGAGCATGTCTGTGGTCATTCTCAGATGTCTCAAGGACCCTAACTACTTAACAAAGATCTTCACAGGGCCGGCTCCAGGCACCAGGCAACCAAGCACATGCTTGGGGCGGCACCTGGTAAGGGGCGGCCAATCTTGGGGTGGCGGGGGCAGCGCGGCGCGGCATTCCGCGAGGGGGTGGGGGGCGCTCCGGCGGCGCGGCGCTCAGCGGGGGGGGGCGGGCTCCGGCGGCGCGGCGCTCGGCGGGGGGGGCGGCGCGGGGCGTGGCGCTCGGGGGGGTTCCGGCGGCGCGGCGCTCGGCGGGGGGGGTTGGGCTCCAGCGGCGCGGCGCTCGGCGGGGGGGCGATGCGGGGCACGGCGCTCGGCGGGGGGGGGGCGGCGCTTTTTTTTGCTGCTTGGGGCAGCAAAAAAGTTAGAGCCGGCCCTGGATCTGCATAGCAAGAAAAAGAAGAAACTTGGCCCTAGCTGCTAAAGTAGCATCAGTCCTAACTCACAGATGCCTTTGCTCTTATGTGGTAAAAGGAAAGTTTGTCAAGTGCTTTGATGTTAATCCCACACCATGGATGATGTCCTCTGCTGTTGTTATCCAGGTGCTACAATGTTGTTGTGGTGGTTTCCTATGTGGATCTGGAAACAATAAACAAATTAAATTCAATATTTTTGGCATGGTACAATGCTACAAGGCTTTCAGTATCCTAACTTATTAGCCAGCTGTCCCAGTAAGAACATGCAGATATGGAGGATGAGGAAAATATTGATAATGCTTATATAATACAATACAGTCTATACCTTTAGCCATCAGATTTGATATTTTTACATTTTCAAAATTAGATTAGACTGGGGAATGCTAGAGAAGATCAAGTTGTAAACATGAGTAATTGATCAGAAATAGATTGTCTTTTTATTTATTTATTTATTTTTAACTATTGCTTTTACGCTTTGAAACAAAGGGCACTTAAGTGCCCAACACCCTCTGAAAGTCAATGAGAACTGAGCATCTACCTCTTCTTTATGCCTTTCAAAATCTCACCCAGTGCTGCCTTTTGTGTGTGGACCATGCCTGGCACAACATGGAAACTAATGATAAAATAGAAGAGTCTAGGTAGGAAGGAAGCACTTTCTTTTAATATTATTTTCCAGGTGAGATGTGAAGAGTAAGGAACAATTAACTGAGTGTTACAAATCCTCCACAATTCTTTACTGGAAAGCTTACTACATGTGCACTCTTTTTTGGTTGTCTAGAAATCTTTTTCAGATTGCAAAATGTTCTGTCACTGCCAAAGCAGTGGCTAGTTCATCTTATGTTTTGCGCTGCACAATCAGTAATATATATCTGAGAATAAACAAGGCTTGAATGTTTGAGAGAACTTTCTTTTGGTCCTCATTAAAAAGATTGGAGGGGAAAAAACATTAAACATAAGCCTCCCCCCCCTTCATGTATCCATATTTATTTAGTTGATAAGTTGAAGAAGTAGTGCCGTTATTGATTGTTCTTATGTCTGTTTGAACATAGACACCTGTTCTCTGCTCCATCCTGCAGGTTGCAGCATTTTAAGTAAAATGGTAATTCAATTTTCTGTGATCAGCAGAGCAAAAATAGCTGTAAAAAATGTTCCAAACATCAGTTTTTAAAAATAAAGGTTAACTTTCTGATAAAACTAAATGAAAGAAAAATTGTCTCTGCAGTCTGAGTACAAGCATGGCTTAGAATACTATAGCTCAATTAGATGTGCTGATTACACAAACAATAAGATTCAGGTCTTGCTAAAACTTCTCCTTTTCAAATTATGAAGCTTTTCTATGGTAAGATCAGGATAGGTAGTAAGGGCACAGCTGATAAGCTTCATTTTAACTGGAGGGAGAACTTGCAACACAAGATTCACAAACAAATCAGAAGACCTTCAAAATCCATGGCATATCCAAGTTATTAAAGTGTCAAATCTTGCTTCTGTGAATAGTCCCATGGAGCACATGGGCTGATTTGTGTGTAAGGCAAGCAGGACTGATATAGTATCTTAGGCAATATATTGCTTAAAAAAATATTTCCCTGGCAGGAATTCACTTAAAACATACTAAGGTTTGTTTGAGAAAGGATGGCGCATGTTTTGCATGCTGCGTCCTTTGAGATTCTCATTGGCTTTTTGGAACAGTTGTAGATCTCTAGCTTCTTTCTAAGGTAAGGCATTTTGGCAATAATAAGAATTTTCTTTAAGCTAAAGAATCCCATTCTATACTCTTTAAAAGCCATTTACTCTGGTTGTGAATATATGGCATGATCCTTTTCGGGGACCTTCTGGCCATCTTTGTGTTCTGTCAGTACAGTGCCTAACGCAGTAGAGTCCTGGTCCATGACTGAAGCTCCTAGGTGCTACTGCAATACAAATAATAATAAGTTAATTAATAATCTCGTGCCCACTGAAGTCAATTGGAATATGTTGACTTTGGTGGGCTTTGGATGTGGCCCATAATGTTTGTGAAAACTGCTGGCTTCAATAGACCTGAAGATCAAAGACCTCTGTCTATTCACCAAACATATTCTGTGGTCAGTAGCAGTGGAAGTTTCTCCATACTGCCCTGCCAATGTACTTCATCTTTATTTCATGCGGCATCTTTAGGTATAAGAAGGTAGTTCGGTTTCTGTTAGTTCTTTGGTGTCACTGCTGAGGCCGATTCTTGTGGTTTTGTGATGTAGTCACTTTCCCACTGGGAACTAGACTGAACACCACATTCATTTCACTTTGGCCAAAGGTCATGTCTTTCACTTACAATGGATCTTGGCTGGATTAAAACTGGTAACACAGGTGAACTGCTATATAGCCAACTACTAATCCCTCAAACTAACAAGTCTCCCTTAATTTCCTTTCTAACATGCTTTGGGAAAATGCTATGAGAACTGTGTTTTGTTGGTTGTTGCATTTATTACAGTATTCAGTTATGTGAACAAAGGTTGTGGGCTAGGAACTGGACTCAGACCATCATACCATTTCACATAGGTCACCAAAATAGCTGCCAAATGGTAGTAACTTTGGTCACAACTGATGAGGTGAGATGATCTGGAGTCAGTGATCCCAAACTAAAAGACCTGTAGGGAGGGATAGCTCAGTGGTTTGAGCATTGGCCTGCTAAACCAGGGTTGTGAGTTCAGTCCTTGAGGGGGACCACTTAGGGATCTGGGGCAAAATCAGTACTTGGTCCTGCTAGTGAAGGCAGGGGGCTGGACTTGATGACCTTTCAGGGTCCCTTTGAGTTCCATGAGATAAATATATATTTATCTCTTTACCCTGAATGATTCAGTCTTCAAAACATGGCTTTCCTTAACCAATTAACTATATTCTCTCCTCATTTGCAATAATCTTTAAGTAATTTTCAGACATTTTATTCTCATTGGGGGAAAAAAATTAATCATTTAGTGCCCTATCCATAGGATGTATGTAAGCGGGTGGACTCACTCCTGCGGCACGTCCTGCTGGTCATCTGGGAATTAACTCTTTTCCAGCCTCCAGAGTGCCCTCTGCAAGCTGGTATCCCACTGCCGCTTGGCCCCCATGTCCCTCCCTGGACTCCGGTGCCCCTTTATCTGGGGTGCTGCCCCCTGGCAGTAAACCCCTCAGTCTCAGGGTCTCCCCTCTCCGGGGAATCCCCATCCCCACCTCGCCTCAGTCATAGGCTACTACCAGTCACCAACTCGCCCCCATGCCCTGGGGCAGACTGCAATGTCAGCCACTCATCATAGGCAAGGTTCGGTCTGGACCTGCTGCCTCTCTCTGCAACTCAGTGCCTCTATAGGGCCTTGGACAAGGCCCTGCAGCCTGGGGAGTTGCCAGCCTGGAGCTCCCCAGCCCTGCCTCGCTCTAGGCACCCTGAGCTTCCCAGCAGCCAGGCCCCTCTCCCTCAACAAACAGAGAGACTACTGAGCTCCTGGCTCCCAGCCTCTTATATAGGGCCAGCTGAGGCCTGATTGGGGCATGGCCCAGCTGCAGCTGCTTCCCCAATCAGCCCAGCTTTTCCCCCTGCCCCAGCCCTCTCCAGGGCTGTCTTAAGCCCTTCCAGGCAGGAGTGGGTGACCACCCCACTACAATGTACATGTGGATTTCTTATTTACTGTTAATGGATATAATGCTCATCAACAGTGTAAGAACTGAATCCATAATCATCCACACAGCTTTAAAAATCATTGGAACTAAAATGTTTGCCCGATATCATGCTTTTGGGGACCCCTATGCAACCTGACCTCACCATGCACATTTTTTATTTTTTTGCAAACTTGCATACACAGTATCTATACATCAGATCCAAACAATGTCATCATCTTTGTTTAAAGAGATAAGGGGATCTAAGATTTTTTTTTTTTTTAAATCTGAGAAATAAAATCTGTTTCCTTCTTCTGTGGTTGTCCTAATTATGTAGCTTATAGGAAAAAATACACGGGCTGTTTATTTGTTGTTTCCAAGCTGCCACTATGTACCCTAGGGGGGGAAAAAATCAGACTTCTGACAGGTGCAGACTGTATGCTCTGAAGCAAACTCTGATTCTCCAAGGTATTTCAAAGGTTTTTCCTTCTGCCAGACCCAAAATAAATTCCAACCTCAATGTCCAGGAAAACAAACAAGGCTGCTGTCTTGCCAGATCTCAGGACTCATCTTGGGGTTTTTGTTTTGAGATACAAGTATCTGAAAATTAGATTTTTTTTTTTTTTTTTGGTAAAGCACAGTACCAAAGCCATTCAACACAGATGAAATAGCATCACACTTTGGAAAGCAAACACTTTTGACCAGTTGTATGACGTAGGTGTGTACCATTTCAACAATGACTTAACAAATACAATGGTTTTGCCCCTCTCTCCACTCTCCCTTCTTTTCCTCTCCCTTCCCTTCCCCCATTTTTACTCTAACAATCTCTTCCTCTCTGATGGCACTCACTGAACTCCCCCCCACCTGAAACCTTTTGAAATAAAATATATGGAACAAATGACATAAAAGTAAACATGGCACTAACATAATGTTTTCCCCAGGTTTGCAAGAGCATGGTAGGATATGACATGAGCCCAAGGGAAGTGGCCAGCCAGATTGGGGGAATGGCTAGAAACAGATTTCCCTGTTAACATGCTGTTCATGGTAGCTGGTGTTAGTAGGTAGAATGTGTAGAGCAGGATCTCTGTAGAATGCATTGCTTACCCCTGAGACATCTTCCCTGCATGTGGCTCAGGCACCCTCTGGCTTGCCACCGCCAACTCCCCCATTCCCCACCCCAACACTAGTAAGGCCTTGATTGTGCCCATTGTTCCTAAAATGGAGTTTTAAAGGGATATTCCTGGTTCTATCACAAAATTTCATAGATGAAATTGAAATCAGTCACATTTATGACTGGTTGTTAAAAAGCTGTAAGTGTTATGAATTTATGACCCTGTGCTCACATTCAGCTGTTCGCTGCTTCTGCTTTTAGGACTTTTTTTTCTCCTACGTGGGATAAAATTTATATTTGTGGGTGAGATCATTATAAATCTTTTATGTACCACAAGTGCAATTTTAAATGTTTGCAGGCATGGAAAACTGTACCCAGGAGATATCAACTATATTTCATGGGTTATTGCTTCATAGAACTGACAAAAAAATGAGCTTTATAACTAGAACACACTCACACACTTCTTAAGTTTACATATGTGACCTTTAAAAGTTGGGATGCTGCATGGCTGGGGGAGGCGGGGGGAATGCTAGCAGGTTTTTATTTTAATTCGGTGCTCCTTACTTTGTTCATATTTCTGCCTTTTTTTGCATCAATAACATCTTCTCAAGAGAACTGTCCGTGCCATTCCTTAAAGGCTTGTTACTGAGTTAGATTGGAAAAGCGCCTTTGGAGTCAGTGTTCTCCACGTAACCTTCTGTATTAATCAGTGGTGAAAACCCAGGCCAGCAATGAGCAGCTGGCCTGCACTTTCCTCATTAAATCTGATGGTATGATCTGGAGCCTTGACACTGAACTCTCCCATCATATATATTGGAGATGTCAGAGTCAAAAGCAACCAAGATCCTGTGGAACAAGTCTTTAAAATATGGATTTCTTTCTCAGAGGATGGGAGATTATATTGGAACTGGCTGACCTATTAGAAAATAATTTATACAAGGCTAGATCGAAGAACCCTTACATTTAATGAGCACTTGGAAAGAGTGTGGCCTCATGGTTAGGGCACTGGAGTAGGACTCAGGGAATCTGAGTCTTATTTCCAGCTCAGTAACTGTCCTGCTGGGTGATCTTGGGCAAATCATTTAACCTCTATGTCCCTATCTGTTTTAGACTGTAAGTGGGCCAGGGGCTGTCTCTTATGTGTGTACAGTGCCTAGCACAATGGAGCCCTGATCTTGGTTTCAGCCTATAGGAACTACTGTAATGCCACTAAATAATAACTTGCCCAGATGAATAGTCCTATTCGAGAAAATGTGACTACTTGTCTGAGCAAGGGATCATGGACACGTTTAGCCCTCTTTTCTGTTCATAAAGTTTTCTATGAACAGACTTTGATTTTTATTAATCTGTTAATTTCTCTTATTTGTTCAACAAAGACTGTCTGTTAGCAGCTTTCAAGCTATCAGTTGTTTGTAAACCACTTGCTTCTCCTATGTCTCTGCCTATTTGTTACTCTTTATTTTGTGTGGTCAAGTAAGTGTTGTAACTAAATCCCCAAACTTACCAGTTATTACTATTTAAGAATTGCCCATGCACAGAGGCCTTTTAGAAAAGATAAAATGAAGGGCAAAGAGAATAAAACCCCAAGGTCTAATGGATAGATTTCTTCAAATGTCTGAGAACTCAGAATTGCCTCATGCCTTTAGCAAGAGTGTACTGCTTGTGCTGCTGAAAAGACTTCCCTTTTTTCTTGTCTCTGATTAAGTAAATAAATTAAAAATCATTCAATTAATATCAAACACTGGTATTGTGTGATGTGCCAGATATAGCACATCAAAATAGGAAACCTGATGGAATCTATTTAAAATGTGTATAAAGGGGAAGTAAAATATCAGTGATACGGCTTTGGGCAAAATAGTGTAAACTCTAATGACAGGGTTTATCTCCTTAGGAAAGAAAGGGGTTGCATTCATATTCTTTCAGTTTAAGTGATATAGAGAAGAAGTAAGGCTGTTTGCAATCAAGCATACTTATGCTATTGAGTTAGTGAAATCCACCTGTGCTGAAAGAGGCAGTCAATAAAAAGAACTGAAACTAAACAGTGTGCTTGTAAGAACAGTTCACCAGAGTGGAATTGTCAGAAATGTAACTGATTAAAAATGCACAGCCGTATATACCAAGTTCCTACCATTGTTGTTAAAACAAGGAGAACAGAAATGGAAGATTTATTCAGCTATCCTGGCCTGCTGGAGAACAGCAGTTCTTTAAATGGACTGTTAAAACAGGTTTAAAGAGCATCAAAGAGTATGGAGGGAATTTTCATAAATTATATGACCTTCAAACCTGACATTTCAGCAGCTAGCAGAGTGATGGAGAGACTGCAAATTGAACAAGCATAACTGCAAAGGTGGTCAAGGGATGTGCTGCATGGGGCCCACGGAAAGATACTTGAGGAGGTAAGTTGCTGACTGGCGTAAACAAGCTGGTGTTCAAGGTATGTCCCATGATGGCTATACCAACAGTATAGCATAACTTGACAGTTCAAATCTTTGGAAGAGGTCTGGGTCACCATCTGATTGGTCCATGCCAGCACGTCTAAGAAGAGGAACCAAGTTGGACCAGCTAGCAGAAATAGAATAAAACAACCAGTCTCCTTCAGCACATCACTTCCTGAAAGCCTAAGACACCTGGAAGGGAGAAGACTGAGGACCTGGGCTGGCAGCCTGAGTCCTTCTGGTGAAATAAAGGTGCCTGTCCAAGATAGGTACTGGAACTGTCTTTCTATTTTCCAGCAACTTGGGTTGTCAACTAAGGTACCAGGAATAAACTTTAGTCATGTCTGTCCTTTGCTCCACCTGTGTTTTGCAGAGTCAACTCCTACTGTGAACAATAACTGAACTGAAAGGTGATGACTAAGCAAAGATCTGGTGATAAGTAGCACTTGGGTGACCACTCCAAATCAGTCAATTGACTCTTTCTGAAACTTAATTAGTAAGAAAGTATATATGCTTTTGTTTGTGCTCTAAAGACTGTCAGAGTTACAAAACAATAACACACAGTAACAGGTTCCAGTAAAGATTGTTGGTCAGTTTCAAAGCTACTTCACAAGTTACCATTGTTAACTAAGATTGTAGAACACTGTACATGGGCTTTCCATAGTTAGTGGCTTCATACTGCCTTTCAAGTTCTAGGTATAAACAGATCTAAATGAGTGTGCAAGCTTCTCGAATTGCACTCAATCTGTAGTCTGTCATAAATGCATCAGTTTACCTTTATGTAGTTAGGAATGTTAATCAGATCCTGGGGATAATATAACTGATTGGGAAATAGGTAAAAAGGTTTGACTACTATGAAGACATTGGTGAATTGTCATTTAAATATTTGCCCAAATTGTCTTGTGTTAGCAACACTGGAGCTGATAAACAATTAGCATGTGAGGCCCTGTTCTGAGGGTCTCAGTCAAAAATATAATCAAAATGATGTACTCAATCACTATGCTGGGAACAAGTGTTTTCTATTGTAGTTGTGTGATTGTATTCTGAACACCTGAATGGTTATATTTACCAATTTTCTAACTTGTGTAGCCAAATCATAATTAATACCCTTTTGCCTTCCTATATCCTATAGCAAGGGTATTATTTAGATATTGCTAAGGGTATTTAACTCTATAAAACTAAATTCAACTCTCAAGTCCTTTTTCTTTCATTAAGCCTTCAAAATGAAAAGAACCATAAGAAAAGTGGTTAGTTAAGCAACTGCTTAATTAAGGTTTGTTTTATACCCTATATTTCTTTCCTAAGTCTCGTGGTGTTTCTGTTCCCTGGTAGGATAACTGAAATGTTCATGAACAGAAGGTGGGAAATCCAACAGACATCAAAATGGCAGTGTGAAAATCACCAGTGTGAACCCTACCACGAACGCATTTACACATGTACTTTCAGAGAGCAAAAGTTTTACAAGTGTTTTGGAGACCAAAACACAGCTATGAATATTAGCAGCAAACAAAGACATTAATGCCCTTCACACACTGTCTTAACAATGCAGCATTTTTGTAACATTCACCAAACTCTGGATTATACATGAAAGTATTTTTGATTTTTATTACTGGTTTGATCATCACTCCCAATTCCTTTGAGTTACCCAGTAATAGATATATAGGGCAGTGTGAAGGTATAAGGGAGACCATTCCTGTGGGGTCAGAGGCCTATATATCTATTACTAAGTAGCTGGCTGATAAGCCCTGCCCATAGCTCCTGAAAAGAGCTGGAATTTAATTAGGTGACTGATAATAGGACAGCAGGAAAGGGGAAGGAATGGATTGTAACACCCGCCAGAAAGCTTGGGTCATGCTCCCAACGGACTGCTTACTGGAGCTACTGCAGAGAGGAATTGCTCCAGAAACCAAATGGACAGAAGGGAGACAGTGTGAAGTCCTTTTATTGCGGAGGCTCTGAGGTAAGAGCCAGGAAATTTCAGGTTGCTGAAGTTACTGGTGTGGGGGACAGACTTGGGGAAGGGACTACTTGGCCTGCACACTTTTGAAGGAAGAGTCTGAGGTTTTGATTTGTTAAGAAGGCTTAAAATAAAACTACTGACCCTGCTGGGACCTGCTGGCCTGGATTCCTTGAGAGATCTTGGACAGAATTGCCCCAGGGAGTGAGCTGGCTCAGCAAGAGCAAAACCACGTCCAGTAAGAGGAGAGTGCTATAAGATAAGCCCCAATCCTTTACCGGTAGGATTCTTCATTGCTGTGAGGCTGCTTTTCACTGCACTGTCAGCATGGACAAGCCCTAAAGCTGGTTGAAAATGTTTCTCTGGTTTTTAGAGCTGTCAGAGGGCTCTTCGACTCCTCCTCCCTGTTGCCAGAACAACATGGGAAAAGGGTGTGTCTGGGGGGGGGTAGGTGGTGTGTCTTGGACCCCACTACATTGCATTGATCAGTGGCTGTGATTTCAATACCCTGTGCCTGTCACAGCTCAAAATAAATTACGGCAGCCCTTAGGCTTTTCTAAGCCAAAAAGTGAATGGCTTTGCATAGAGCCTCAGCAGGATTGAGGCATGTGGATATAGTGTCAGGGTCAGTCAATGAGACTTAGGCTCTTGCAAGTCAGATTTTAAAGGGATCTTAGCACCTAAAGACCTGGTGGAGGTATTTAAGCAGGTAGTCATCTGGTGAGGATTTTCTAAAGCATCTATCTGCATCTTTAAGTGCTTAAATACCTTTAAAAATCTGGCCCCAAGTCACTTTTGAAAATGGGATTTAAGAGCCTAAGTCATTTAGGCACTTTTGAGGTCCCTTCTAGCTCTATATTTCAATGACTTCTGCATATCTTCCCTAATCGTGGTAAGATTTATTTGTTGTATTTTGTATAGCCATTTAATCCTTCTGATATTCCCCCACATTGTGCCCAGTAGTGTTTCTGTGTCTAGAGAATTGTGCAATGTACCTCTAGTTGGTGGTAGCTTTCCTTCCCACTGAAAAAAATCAGTGTCTTAGTCTGACAAATGAAATATTTGATTACATATTACTCACACAATAATGATGTCACTAACTAGGATATAGTACATTGAAGGAAATATTGCAGTCTGCTGAAGAAAACTGGCACTGGCAAAGACATTGAGCTCTCAGTCTTAGAGTCTCATGAGCATTGCAGTGGTTTCTCACCTCAGATCCAAAATCAATTTTAATGCCTTAGGCTTGGTCTACACTTACCCCCCAAGTCGAAGTAAGGTACGCAAATTCAGCTACGTGAATAACGTAGCTGAATTCGACATACCTTACTTCGAACTTACCGCGGTTCAGACGCGGTCCACACGCGGCAGGCAGGCTCCCCCGTCGACTCCGCGGTACTCCTCTCGTCTAGCTGGAGTACCGCAGTCGACGGCGAGCACTTCCTGGTTCGATTTATCGCGTCCACACCAGACGCGATAAATCAAACCCGGAACTTCAATCCCCAGCCGCCGAACTAGCACGGCAGTGTAGACATACCCTAAGAAAACCAAAAATAAGAGATGTCTTTGTGGAGAAATGTCTTTATTACACTGTAAGTACAGAAGTGAGGAAATGGGGGTGAGAAAAAATCTTTCTGCTGCTTTGGCCATCTATGGCAATTAATAAGAACATAAAAATGGCCATACTGGGTTAGACCAAAGGTCCATCCAGCCCAGTATCCTGTCTGCTGACGGTGACCAATGCCAGGTGTCCCAGAGGGAGTGAACCTAACAGGTAATGATCAAGTGATCTCTCTCCTGCCATCCATCTCCACCCTCTGACAGAGGCTCAGGACACCATTCCTTACCCATCCTGGCGAATAGCCATTAATGGACTTAACCTCCATGAATTTATCTAGTTCGGTTTTTGGTTTTTTTTTTTTTAAACCCTTTTATAGTCCTAGCCTTCACAACCTCCTCAGGCAAAGAGTTCCACAGGTTGACTGTGCGCTGTGTGAACAACTTCCTTTTATTTGTTTTAAACCTGCTGCAAATTAATTTCATTCGGTGGCCCCTAGTTCTTGTGTTATGGGAACAAGTAAATAACTTTTCCTTATTCACTTTCTCCACACCACTCATGATTTTATATACCTCTATCATATGCCCCCTTAATCTCCTCTTTTCCAAGCTAAAAAGTCTTAGCCTCTTTAATCTCTCTTCATATAGGACCCATTCCATCTCCCTAAACATTTTAGTTGCCCTTCTCTGAACCTTTTCTAATGCCAGTATATCTTTTCTGAGATGAGGAGACCACTTCTGTACACAGTATTCAAGATGTGGGCATACCATGGATTTATATAAGGGCAATAATATATTCTCCGTCTTATTCTCTATCCCTTTTTAAATGATTCCTAACATCCTGTTTGCCTTTTTGACTGCTGCTGCGTGGACGTCTTCAGAGAACTATCCACGATGACTCCAAGATCTCTTTAGTTGTAGCTAAATTAGCTCCCATCATATTGTATGTATAGTTGAGGTTATTTTTTCCAATGTGCATTACTTTACATTTATCCACATTAAATTTCATTTGCCATTTTGTTGCCCAATCACTTAGTTTTGTGAGATCTTTTTGAAGTTCTTCACAGTCTGCTTTGGTCTTGAGCAGTTTAGTAACAACTGAAAACTTCGCCACCTCACTGTTTACCCCTTTCTCCAGATCATTTATGAATAAGTTGAATAGGATTGATCCTAGGACTGACCCTTGGGGAACACCACTAGTTACCCCTCTCCATTCTGAAAATTTACCATTTATTCCTAACCTTTTTTTCTGTCTTTTAACCAGTTCTCAATCCATGAAAGGATCTTCCCTCTTATCCCATGACAACTTAATTTACATAAGAGCCTTTGGTGAGGGACCTTGTCAAAGGCTTTCTGGAAATCTAAGTACACTATGTCCACTGGATCCCCCTTGTCCACATGTTTGTTTGACCCCCTTCAAAGAACTCTAATAGATTAGTAAGACATGATTTCCCTTTACAGAAACCATGTTGACTTTTGCCCAACAATTTGTTGTTCTATGTGTCTGACAATTTTATTCTTTACTATTGTTTCAACTAATTTGCCTGGTACTGACGTTAGACTTACCAGTCTGTAATTGCTGAGATCACCTCTAGAGCCCTTTTTTAAATATTGGCGTTACATTAGCTATCTTCCTATTATTGGGTACAGAAGCTGATTTAAATGACAGTTTACAAACCATAGTTAATAGTTTCGCAATTTCGCATTTGAGTTCTTTGAGAACTCTTGGGTGAATGCCATCTGGTCCCGGTGACTTGTTAATATTAAGTTTATCAATTAATTCCGAAACCTCCTCTAGTGACACTTCAATCTGTGACAATTCCTCAGATTTGTCACCTACAAAGGACGGCTCAGGTTTGGAAATCTCCCTAACATCCTCAGCTGTGAAGACTGAAGCAAAGAATTCATTTAGTTTCTCCGCAATGATTTATAATCTTTAAGTGCTCCTTTTGTATCTCTATCATCCGGGGCCCCACTGGTTGTTTAGCAGGCTTCCTGCTTCTGGTGTACTTAAACATTTTGTTATTACCTTTTGAGTTTTTTGCTAGCTGTTCTTCAAACTCATGATCTTCAAACTTCATGATCTATCACAGTTGGATGTCTTCAGTCCTGTAAGCAGTGGTGGAAATGCTACTGTTTAGTCACGTCCCAAGTCGTCTTTCTTCTTCTTGATTCCAGTCTGTCAACTTAACAGCAAAAATGGGGTCAAATGAAGTCTTTCCACTGCTTTGTCTTGTACCAGCTTCTCTATGTGATCATCTTTAAATCTTTTTGTTCTATGTCATTCTTCACCATATCTATCCAACGCATCCTTGGTCTTTCTCTATTTCTAGTACCTTGCATGCTGGTCTGTATCGCCATGTGTGGTATTGTTTCCAGATCCATTCTTGACACTTGTCCAAATCATTACAGTAGTCTTTCTTGAATCTTCTGTAACAGCTATTTTCTTACCACTCCATTTTTAAAAAATGTCTGCAGTCCTGAAACTTTCAGTATTCCCCCCAACAGAAATGAACTATCTTGCTTTCCTCATACTCCAACATTGCAATCCATACAGCAGTATTGACATGACAATTATCTCGTATACACTGACTTTCATTTTTTCAAAACGTCTTTAGCCTTCCAGATCTTGCAGAGAATTAAAGATGCAGTAGCAGATAAAAGAAGACTTAGACTATGTCACCTTCACAATTCTTCAATAGTAGTTCTCCAAGGTTTACAATTTTCTCGACTTATTCTTGTTCTTTCTGTGACTTTCATCTTACAATGGCATGGAGAAGACAAAAGAAAATGGCAATCTTCAGTCCAAATTTGCTGATTTCCTGGTGTATCTTAGTTATTGTCTGTCTCCTTCAATGCTATGCAGATCTAAGGTTATTCACTGTCTTTCCACAACAGATGACTCCTCTCATTTCATATTTCAGTGCTATAGTCATTACTGCTTCCAGTACTAAGCTGAACAAATCTGGCAATAACACATATCCTTGTCTCACTCCGATTCTCATTTTGAACCATTCTGTCAGCTTCTTGGCTACTCTCACCACACCCATCAACTTGCTGTAGATGTTTTCTATCAGCTTGATCAATGTCTTGGATGCTATACATTCTTAAGACTTGCCATAATCCTTTCTGCCAAATGCTAGCAAAAGCTTGTTTCAAGTCTATAAATTTGTTATAACACGTTTGGTTGTGTTCTATGTACTGCCTGATATCTGTCTTATAACAAATAGCTGATCTATTGTACTTTGTCCTGGTCTAAATCTGGGTTGTTCCTCTGCAAGCGCTGCTTCCATCTACCTATTTGTTCTTCTCTGTAATGTCATCTTATTGAATGTGCCAGGATAAGCGTTCACTAAGCTGATTCCTTTGTAGTTCTTGTACTTACTCTTATCTCCTTTTTATGGATTGATAGCATTATTGCTTTCCACCCCCATTCAATTGGCATTTGCTCTTGCTTGTAAATTTTTGTTGAATAGCTTGTACATTACCTTTACTGTGTGTTCCTCACCTGCTTGCTACAGCTCTGCAGATACATTGTCACTTCCCGTCAGGAAGACTCGATTTAATCATGGTTTTCTACATAAAAGTGCATTCTTGTTGGTTGTTATAACCTTAATACATATTCTTCACAACTCAGAGGTAGATGTAGGTTTCATTTTTAGAAGGTACACACTATACATTTTTAAACAGTGATTTATTTTGAAGACTTTTCAGATTAGTTTTACAGCTATATCACAAAATGAATGATTGTTTGGTTATTTAATTTACCAAAGACAATTGAAGCCGATAGTTCACCTCCCAATGACTTCATAAATATCTCCAATTCAACAGGTTAATCATTAATATTTGGAGGATTTTCTTGCCATGCTGTATTAGGAGGAGAACATCACCAGACAGACATTTAAATTGTTTTATTTAACTAAAACAACAACGTTAAGTATTCTGGATTTTTTTTTCTTCAACAGCAAACATAATATTTTAACAAAACAAGCATATGTCCCTCACTTCTCACATTTATCTCCAGAGAAGAGAAGTCCTTGTCCAGATCTATTCCGCCCCCAAAAATCTTCTATTCGTTGAACTTTGCACTTTTAGAGAGAGGTAAGGGATTGACTCTGTGTACCCAAATTTGCAGAGGGACAATAGAATTGAGGTCTCTTATTTCTCACCTCTATTTTATTTATTTATTTATTTATTATGTAAAAACGTTTTTACTGTTAACAAGCATGTTACCTCTGGAGACACAAATCCACAGTCTGAGAACTGCAAAACTAAGCATCTCTGATGGTATCTTCTAGACTGAGCACTGAGTCCCATTGGGTAGATAGAAAGATTATTTAGGTTAATCTATACAGAAGCCTGTGGAACCCCATAAAATTGGGTCCCTTATCCATGAAGTATTGGATTTCATTTACAAAACTTTCTTAAACATTACATGAAATATATTGTTTCATATTATAGAATTAGAATTTATAATCCCTATTCGATGATGAGATAACTTTGAGCTATAAATGTATCTTAATTAAAACTATCTTTAGATAAGTTTTTCCCTCAAAGCATTTTTATAAAAAAATCCGATTTAAATAAAAAAAAATCAATTTTTTAAATTAAAAAATAAAGTCTCTGATTTTTATCCACCCTCCTTCCCATGTCTCTTCCTTTTTCAAAATTTTTGTCAAGATCTTTACTTCTAGGAATTCTGGCATCTGCTTTCCTTTGTTTGTACTGGGAAGCTTCTCCAGTACCATTTACTATGTTCTGCACTTTGTACAGCTCTTCAAAATATTCTTTCCATCTCTGCTTCTTCACTTATTCATCCTCAGTTATTTACCCATACTTGTCTTTCGCCACCAACATCTTCAATGCATATGTTCCACCCAGTTCTCTTATCTTGCGATACAGCCCCTGTGTTGCATTTCTTACTGTATTCTTCTGCTTCTTTACATTGTTCACTTACCCAGTTTGATCTCTCTGGTCAACCCACTGTACTCAGCTCTTAGACTTCTCTTTCTTGTTGTTCTCCTTCAGCTTCCTGTGCTTGTCACTCAACTGCAGCACTTCATCCATTATCTCCTTTGGTTTCTTTGTTTTGGCCTTGTAGCCCAACACCTGTTCAGCGATGCTTATCTCATATTTATTTATTTAGTTATTTATTTACTTTATTATATCATGTCTCTTCAGTGTGCATTACTACTTTCACTAGAGACATGATGTGTCTCTGCACAGCTTTGTATTTATTCCTGATATCTGGCTCTTTCAATTTGTCCATGTCATAGATCTCAGTTTTTGGCACTTTTCTTGTTGTTGTTGCTCTCAGCCTCAACTTCATTGATGTCAGCACTAACTTATGATCTGATCAGATATTGTCTATAAATCTGTATGACAACACCCTCGATTTGTATTTGTTCACAAATAAGTCTAAGTCCATGTTCTTTGCAGCTTTCTATGTAGGACTGGCATGTTTGTTATCAGATTGTTACTTAGGAATTTAATACTCTCTCCTCTTTCACTTACTTTACTGAGTGTAAATCTGCCTATTGGTCCAGCTCAGGAATTCTAGTGTGATCATAATTTCACATTAAGCTTTCCCATCACTAATAACCCATCTTGTCTTGCATTCAGTCAGACATTTCACCCCTGCATTTGCACCCTTCACACCACTGCAATAATCTTTGTATAAAATATGCCTTGTGAGGTATCATTTGAAAACCAATAACTTGCTGGTCAATAATATCATGATGGGGGTGTGGGTGGGTGGGTGTGGATAGCACCATTATATGTAAAATTATTAATGTAAGTTGAAGTTATGACTGAAATGTGTTC
The DNA here is from genome assembly GCF_028017835.1 of Emys orbicularis. NCBI lineage: Eukaryota > Metazoa > Chordata > Testudines > Emydidae > Emys > Emys orbicularis. The sequence continues at coordinate 34,949,947 of NC_088685.1, forward strand.
ACCAGATGAGTCTGGGTAGTGGTTAAACTGGTTTCTCAAAGACAAAGGGGAAGCTGATCCCTCCAACCAGGTGTCATCAAAGTTGGTTGGCAATCTCCTGTCAAGTGGCCATTCTTTGGCAGTGAAGGGGGTCAGGAACAGACTGATTTGCATTTTATCAAACAACATGGAACCTCTTTCACTGGGAGACCCTGTGTCGCCATCCTCACAGCTGGAAGGAACTTCTTATCTAGGGGTAACCCTCAGGAAAATGCATTCAAAGGGTGACTGGACCATGAAAGGGAGGGGCAAAAATACCCCAGGTGTCCATTCTCTTCCTCCTTCCCTCCCTTCATCCGAGAAGAGAAAGGAACCAGGATTTTGGGAGGGATTCTGACCTGAGAATTTTGTCAGCCTTGTTGCTGGGAACATTTTGGTAAGAACTTTACCTTGAACAAAGGTTTAAGTTTTTAGTTACTAGAAAGCATTTTATCTTGTATCCATTTCTGACTTTAATACTTTGGATATGTACTCAATCTCTCTTTGTAGTCAAACTTTCTTTTCTTTAATCAAAACTAATCCAGTGGTGTGTGTGTGTGTGTGTGTGTGTTAAACTGAATTGTTTAGTAACTCCAGTTAAAGTAGCAAATTGTTGCCCCTGTAAGAGGTCAATGTACCTAAAATATCTGGACTGTCCAAGAGAGGGCTGGACAGTGGGAAAATGCATGGTTTTGGGGGGAAACTTTGGGAGTGTGTTGGGGTAATTCTGCAAGTGGTAACCAAGGTTGGTGGAAGCCAGAGTGTGACTGGAAGGTGGCTGGCAGGCTGCAGCTGTACACAGACACTCAAGGTGTTAACTGCATGCTAGAGGGCTGTTTGTGAGTGGCCCAGGAGGGAGCTACAGCACCACAGTATTGTGAGGCACCCGAGGTTGAAGGACAGGTGGTGACACAATCCCTCGCTGGTATGGATCGCACCATGGAATGTCATAATGTCTCTATGGTTGTTTTCTGTAGATGGTTACGACATTTTTAAATTTTATTTTTTGAGCACTGCTGAGGGTGGCCCATATACTTTTGCTATTTTGACTGTGTTACCCGGGGTTCTTTCAACCCAAAGCTCTTGGTAACTTTTACTCTGTGCAACGAGGTGTCAGGAAATAAATCAGGGGAGACACGGCCGTCCGATAGATGGCTGGCACAAACAGGACAACACGAGTGCTTTCACTTAAAGCTAAACTTTACTTCATCTCAAGCACTTACATACGTCCGCAACAAGATTAGTAAAACACCCCCTACCCTTGATAATTACCAAAGCTGAGTGTGGCTTTCGAGTGACACAGCGGCAGCCCGTCTGCTGCTGGGGAACACAAGATGCATCCAGAGGGAGAGGCTAGTCCTGAAGAGTCCCACCTATCTCAAGCTTTTTCTCCTTATTTATACATTAGTAATACAATGACATGTCCCTTAAAGAAAACTTGTCAAGCAAACAGTTCCAATGGGCAAGCAAGAGACTCCTTCTGATTATTGATTAACCAGGTGTGGGTTTTTCCAGAGCTTGCAGCCTTGAGACCCCAATAGACATTCCTGGGGGTACATCCTGCTCTTTTAAAATGCATGTATCAGCAACTTCAACACAATTCTTATCAGGAAGGACGCGGGGTCAAGCTGCCCTTTCTGTGGCACCCAAAACCCCCTCCCCTCCTGCCTTGGTCAAGCTGAGATTGCTGAATGGCCAATTTACAGCTTGCTGACTAGGCCGCCTTTAACAATAAGCTGTAGTGGTTTCAAGCACTTTACTGGTTTGCCAAAGTCTCCCCGTACAACTGCACCTGATTTTGATTCTTAATCTCTCCTTCAACATACGAAGATACTGGGTTAAATATCATAAAAACCTGGCTTTAGCACCAATATGACTCCATCCTGGTGTCCACCTTCTCTTCCCAGTGTTAATATCCTGTATTAATCATGGTAGAATTCTCTTTTGCCTTCCCATCTCATTTGGCATAAACCCATTTCACACTCATATCTTCTCAACTCATGCATCATTACCACAAGTGGTCCAAACTGCTATAATGTTCATCCATTCAATGCTCTGATAAATGTCTTTATCCTTTTGAGTTCATCACATAATTGTCTCTTCTGCATGTGGTTGTTTGTGTTTATGAACACATAGTTTTCATCCCTGCCTCAGCTTTTGAGTGGTGCGTGCAGTTCTTATTTGTCTGGGCGCTGACCTAGAAGGCATACTTTTGTCTTTTTTTTTTTTTTTCCTTTCCCCCCCCCCCCTCCCCCATTCTTCTTTCTGTTTCCATGGTCTAGGGCAGGTCTTCACTACGGGGGGGGGGGGGGGTCGATTTAAGATACGCAAATTCAGCTACGCGAATAGCGTAGCTGAATTCGACGTATCGCAGCCGACTTACCCCGCTGTAGGGACGGCGGCAAAATCGACCTCTGCGGCTTCCTGTCGACGGCGCTTACTCCCACCTCCGCTGGTGGAGTAAGAGCGTCGATTCGGGGATCGATTGTCGCGTCCCGACGAGACGCGATAAATCGATCCCCGAGAGGTCGATTTCTACCCGCCGATTCAGGCGGGTAGTGTAGACCTAGCCCTAGTATTTGCAAAGTGTTTGACCATGACTCCTTCACTTTGTGGTTGACGTATGTGTATAGAATATATATTCCTGTGTGTGTGTGTGTGTGTGTATAAATAATATTAAAAACACTGAGATACAGCCCATTAGACCAGGAGACAAATCATTCTGTACATATCTCCAAGCCTCAGACACTAGAACTCAGCAGAGTTCTGAGTATCTTCAACTAGCAAGAGACTTAACAAACAAACAAAAAAAGCCATTTCCTTGGTTACCTTTAAAATGCAATCACTCATCATTTGCTCCCTAAAATAGGTTCCTTCAGCATAGTCGTCAGCTTCAGCACTTAAGGTTACAGCTGGGATAACACAAAGACACAAATATGAGCTTGTTGAATCACTGCACTAATCTAAATGCTTTTTTTTTTTTTTTTTTTCTTACTCTTCTGTGTCCAGCCACCCTCCACCTGCAACACAGATATTTAACCCAGTATCTTCGTATGTTGAAGGAGAGATTCAGAATCAAAATCAGGTGCAGTTGTACGGGGAGACTTTGGCAAACCAGTAAAGTGCTTGAAACCACTACAGCTTATTGTTAAAGGCGGCCTAGTCAGCAAGCTGTAAATTGGCCATTCAGCAATCTCAGCTTGACCAAGGCAGGAGGGGAGGGGGTTTTGGGTGCCACAGAAAGGGCAGCTTGACCCCGCGTCCTTCCTGATAAGAATTGTGTTGAAGGTCCGACCATGATGGAAGTTAATTTACCCATTTCCAATTTGCCACTGTACCACACTCCTGATGAGTTCTGAAAGGTCAATTTAAATATTGGTAAATCTAAACTAAGTCCTGGAACAAGAATAATGGGTCTTCATTTTTTTTTTTTATAAATTAGAGAAATCTTTAAACAACCATGATGCAATGGAAACAATGAGGCTAACACACAACAAAAGAACACAAATGTCTTGTTTCAAATTGAATAAATTATTAGCAAGCACTGTGGTTAATATTTACTCTGAATTGGGGCCTGCACAGCTGGGATTCTCAGTACTGTTTGATCTGCCCTTTCAAGCTCTGATGATCCTACTAAATTGCATTTAATGCACATAGGGCTGTAGTGCAGAAAATGAAAAGGGCTTGTTATAAAACAATACAGTCAATTTAACCCACATGTACACCTGTTCTTTGTAGTTTATGAAAGACATTGTCCTGAAAAGGGAGGAGGGCTGTTTTATGAAGTACTCCACTGACATTGTTTGCTTGAGGTTCAGAAACACTTCTGCCATTTTCAGAATCTGGTTAATACTAACTTCAGTAAATGCTGAGTGTTATGAGTCATTTGTACTTGACTAGTCTCATTAGAACAGAACACTTCCTTGATATGGAGCAAACCGGTTAGGGTAGTTATTAGACAGATAATTTGAGTTACATTATTTCCTCCCCCCCCCCCCCCACACACACACATACAGGCTATTGAGGGACTAAACTCCAATAACTTTACAGAAATATCCACATTTTGTTTTCTGAGGCTTTTGGAACTTAGCCCCAGTTGAAAGATGGGGATTTTGTAATAGTGACATTCTTTAGAGTTTTCTGGGAAGCTGGTCAGAAAATGGGTAGGGGATTGGAAGAACTTATCTTTGTTTCACTAGAAACTTTTGAAACCTAAAATTGTTTGCTCTAATTTCCTATTAATTGTCATATGGGCATGAAGAAGGATTCCCCTTCTTTCTAATTCTCTGATCTCAGATTAACAGCATGGAAAGAATATTAATCAGTTTTACATACCTATAATGTAATCCACGCTAATCAATCTGCTTCAGGAAGCTTCGTTAGAGCCACGTGTTGGGCAGGATCCTCTTATGTCTTGTTAGCAAAAATGACTCTGGACAGATCACCATAGACCAACGATCCACATACTGGTCTAGGGACCTGAAAGGAGAAAATTAGTGCAAAAGAAAAGTTAGCATCAGACTCAGTTGTATGGGGTATCTGCCTAGGAAATGGGAGATAAAATATTCTTTTCTACTTTTTATACATATTTGGGGTTCATTAAAGTTGCTGTGTTGACATCCATGGAGACTGGAGTCCTCTAGTTACAGAAAACATACAAGTTGGGCAATAGTAGCAGAAGCTTCCTTATATTGCTTTGCTAAACAGTCTCAACCCTGACCTTGAATGACCATCTCTAGGGAAAAAAAGAGAATAATTATGGGGCTTGTTTTTGTGAAGTTGTACTTGTCCACTGCACAGCCATTTCATGACGGAAGTGTGTGTGTGTGTGTGTGTGTGTGTGTGTGTGTGTGTGTGAGAGAGAGAGAGGTGTAAGCTGAAAGAAATGGCTTCAAAGGACTTTTTTTCTTACCTCACTGTCCTAGGGGTGAGAAGATGGCAGGTGTCTGGAGGATTGGAGGCACTGGCATTTCTGCAAGAGTCAATAGTGGGAGACAGAGCATCTTCAATAACCATACTGGCAGCCTGGGTTACAGGGCAAGCTCTTATTGCTTAGGAAAACGTTGACCACATTCTGGAAGGACCACAACAGCAGGACTGGTATAGAATCTCAGATTTTTAAGTCTGGAAGGTACCTTTGGGATAGTCTAGTCTGTCCTCCTGCATAATATAGGCCATAGGACTTCCCGGAATTAATTTCTCCTGTAAATTCAATTGCTATGTTTGAACTAAAACATAAAATAGCAGTTAGACACCTTCTCTTGTTGCCTCCGAAACATACTGTGCAGAATTTTGCATAGTGTGCTGTAATCCATGAGACTTGTCCGTTTGGCTAGTCTGGAAATAGGTCTTCCAAATTTTTTTTATCCACTAAAACAAGGAGAAAATTAGGAAGAGATAGTGAGACTATTCCATTCCTTAAATAGAGCCCACTGAATGGATGGAAAGATGAAAAATAAGAAGTAATGCTATCAAGCTTTGATTCACATACCCTTACAACTCACATGGGAGTAGCTCCAAGGTCTTTTTGCCTATCCTGTAAGGAAACAGCACACTGCCTGAAAAGGTAGAACATATCTTTTGGGAAATTGATAGGCAACAGAGAAAATAACCAACAAAGGTGAAATAGGAAAGTAGAATTGTTGAGAAAGGGCAATTAGCTCAGCTGCTGCAGGGAGGTAATTGAATTAGATCATTCAGGGGAAAGTAATTTAGCTTAAAAAAAAATCAATGAATTAACCTTGGACTAGCACGGAAGAACAGTTAGAATATAGAGCTAAGATTGCCAAGGGGAGGTAAGCAAGGAACTCTGAGGAAGGTGTGGGGTGTGTGAGTGAGGAACCTGTCTGACATTGGTTTTTGGAGCAGATTGAGATCAGCAAAGCTGTCATCACCAGAATGAGGCGACTGATTTAAAATCGAAATGGGCCTTGGCCTGATCTTGGAAGTTCTGATTTGGATTGTGTCCTTGTCTGCCCACTCAAGTGCCAGGGGCTTATGGAGCTTGGCTTCTGGTATGGTATATTATAAAGGAGGTGCGAGCTTTGAAATCTGGATCTAGATACAAGTTCAGATTCCAACCACTACTGAATTGGGGTTGGATGTGGGGAAGTGGATCATATAGAGAGCATTGATTTGGGTCCCACATTAGCTTAAAGAGTGTTTTTCATAGTGACAGTCCATCTAATTTTCCCAAATATTTGACTCTTAAGGACATTCAGGGTATGTCTACACTGCAGTTAGGCACCTGTGGCTGGTCCATGTCAGCTGACTGGGGCTCAGGCTGCAGGGCTGTGTAATTGCAGTGCAGACATTCCAGCCTGGGCCATAGCCCAAGCTCTGGGACCCTCCCACCTCGCAGGGTCCTCGAGTCCAGCCTCCAGTCCAAGCCTGGATGTCTACACTGCAGATAAACAGCCCCACAGCCTGAGCCTGATGAGCCCAAGTCATCTGGCATAGGCCAGCCATGGGTTTTTAATTGCAGTGTAGACATAACCATGGTATCTGAGGGTAAGAGCACATTAAAATGCCCTAGATATCTAGATCTTTACCTTCAGCCCATGGAGTGGTTTAACCTCCCCAGCTGAGACCGTTATAAAGAGGAGGGCTGGGATTTGCATACCACATCTACTGTGGGCTATACTGTGGTTTTAGGAGCAAAAGATGCTTCCAAAGGGAGAAGTGGCAAGGGCTGGGTATTGAGGGGAGCACACAGGAGTGACACCTTCACTTTCTTTTTGGAGATGCAGAATGTGCTCTCCTTAGTGCCGGCCTCTGAGCTCCAACTGGCATGAGAGAGGGCCAGGGCCATATCTGTACCCCTCCCAGACTCCATTTGAGTTTTCTAGCACTGCCCCTGCACACTGTGTAAATGTGAATACTTCATACCCTTGTACATCCAGTGCAGCACTAACCAACTATAGATCTTCATGTGAAAAGACACAGGAACTGAACACTTTGAGCTGTGAAGGTTCCTGGCCAGAGGTTCTGGTCTGCCAAGCTGGAAAAGCGACTTTGTGAGAAACATGTCTTTGAACACGAGTCTAATTTGTTAAATCGGGTTTTAGTCTTAGAAGCATATTTTTACTTTTGTGTGGAACCCTTTCTATCTTTATTCCTTTTATCTGGTATCATTTAATCCTATGTCCTTTTTTGTTAAACTTGTTTTACTTTTCATATAAACCAACACAGTGCTGTGAATGAAAGATGGGTGTTTTTAAAATCCCAGTTAAATTAATGAGCACCTGTCTCTTAGAAGAAATGAACTTAGATGTTAAGTGTTTCAGGAGAGGGCTGGATACAGCAGGGCAGATGGTGTTTGGGAAATTCAGTAGTGGGAGGATGTTTTGTCATCCCATAAAGAGGAACTCGGGGTGGAGGGTGGAAGCTAAGGGTAACCTGCCTGCTTGTATGCGGTCTCTTGGTGTCAGCATCAAATTTAAGGCAATTAGAGTTGCAGTGCAGGTGGTGACAACCAGTTACTGGCTTGTGCTGAACCCCAAAGCATCACAAGTGGTAACACCATAGAGGTGAATTATATGAAATAGGCTTTTTGCTGTTTAGACCTGCTCCTCACTTCCTACCCCGTGGTTGCTTTCCTCGAGTAAGGAGTGCAGGCACGAGCTTGGGCTTGGGCACTGCCTGGGCAGTGTTCTGACAGTGCTTACAGAGCAGCAGTACATTTGGAGGCCTGGCTTTGCAATGGCTAGAGCTAGAAACATTTCACGAACACTTGGATTTTGCAGTAAACAGGTAAAACTGCAGCATCCCAGGATCTGCATTTCTTTTATTCTGGCAGAGTCACACTGAGCAGCTCGTGTGATACTAGCTTGTTATTCTAGGCTGTTCAAATACTGTTCATAGTGCAGCTGTTAGCAAATGACTATTTGAATACTCTTTTCAATTCCTATAAAAGGAATAGGATTATACTATTGTAATAGAGATCAATACAAATACCTATAACCTTGCATAAACAAATAGTCTGCTTATAACTATTCAATGTTAACTACAGATATTAAAAAGAAAGCAACAGAACTAATTTGGATACATAAGGCCAGGTACTTTTAAATATCCTCCGTGGAAGAAGAGGTGTGATCTGCTTGTTAAAGGACAGGACAATCTGGGTTCAATTCACAGCTCTGCATAGATTTACTGTCTGACCTGGGCAAGTTAAAATTTTCAAACATGGAGGAAGCATGTTCATCCATGTTTGCATTTGTAAATGAAAGAGGTTTAATTTTCAGAGGTTCTGAGCCCCCAGTGGAAGTCATGTGGCTTACAGCAAGACTGACTTTGATTCTTGGGGCTATATTTACCCTTACCAAGTCAGCCCAAATGACTTCAGTGGGGTTGCTTGGGTTGAAGAAGCAGAGCTTCATTCTTGACCTCCGCCCTTGAGCTTGGGATTTTTAAAAGCACCTAAGGGAGTTAGGTGATCCAATCCCACTGAAATCAATGGGATTTTGGTGATTTACTCCCCTTGGGCTCCTTTGAAATTTTCAGACTAAGGTTGCTTCTGCCTGCCCCCCACTTAAATTTGCCAAAGACCTTCTTGCTACCTTGGATGAATTTAGCTAGCTAGCTGCTTACTCAGAGCCCATCACTCTAGTGTCTAAATGTAGATCACAGTGTAAATAATAACATTGTAGTGGTGATACCATAGCTGTGATGTAACTTACTCTTAATCAAAACAAGCATAACCGTTCTTGAGCAGGGTGGAAAATGTGATCTAAAATACACATTCCTCTTCATAGCCTAAATACAGAAGCCTCTCTTATGCCAGTGCAGCTCCATTGCAAAATGGGAGGATGATCTTATGTTTCTTTTCTGAAGGAAGTAAATATGCATATTGCTTTTTAAAAGCGTAACTAACATTGTTGCTATCTAATTTAGCTGTAGTAACTACAGTTAATCTAACTCTGGGTCAAGAATTTAAAGCCTATCCAGTTTCTTGGTGGAAAGAGCTAATTATATTTTCTTCAGATTATATTTTTCATCTTTCTTTGCAAAAGTTTTGTTCACTGTGCTTGCATCTATCGCAGGCGTTCTTACAGACTTGGAAGTACTTTAACAATATGCCAGCAGTCCTATTCCTTTCAGCTCTGTCCATTTCTAGAAAAAAGAAAGTAAGCTGGCATGCAGTGTGGCTTGAATGCAGTATGTTGCCTCTTGTCATACCGTTCCAGCACTCAGCCTCAAAGGATCACACGCTTCCTTCCCCCCTGCCATCAGATGGCTATTAAACATTTTACATTTGAAGTTCTCAGGTAACTGTCTGTCACTACGCTGCTGCACAAACAACTTGATTTATCACAGTGAACAGAGCTGGCTCAAAAATGTCCATGAGTCAATGAACTTTAGGGCTTGAACTGAAGGTGTAGCAGGCAACAAAGAGTGGAAAATTTAATAGAAACTTCAGGCTTTAATTACAGTCAGTGTTTGCAAAAAGGGCTAGCCTATGCATCTGCACATGGCCGTGGAGCTGTTCACTCCTCATGAGTAAAGGGGCACATCTTTAAAACCGCTTTCTTTCAAGATGTATACTTTCCATTCTAATGTATCTGCTGGATGGTTGTGTAAACTGAGGGGCCAAGGGGCTAAAGCACTGCAAGAGTCGTGTTTTGGTGCAGTCGAGGAGGGAGGAAGTTCAGCCCATGCGGTGACACTTGAAGCTGGGAGCTGGAGCAGGGGTGTGTGTGTGCGCAATAGGGTGACCAGATGTCCCGATTTTATAGGGACAGTCCCGATTTTTGGGTCTTTTTCTTATATAGGCTCCTATTACCCCCCTCATCCCCGTCCCGATTTTTTCACACTTGCTGTCTGGTCACCCTAGTGTGCAAGCAATGGCAACAGGAGCACAGAGCAGCAATGTTTTAAGAAGCACTGCCCCTCGTGCTCAGATGCTACTGAAGGGAGGCAAACAGGGTTGGGTAACACTTACACACTAAAGACCCAAAACTTGGGAAAGCCCAAGCTGCTGCCTCCTAGCAATCCAGGGTGAAAGTCACCCTAGTAGGGCAAGAGGCAGGTCCCTGGAGCTACCCACCTCTACAATCAACCTGTGGAACTGGCTGGATGCAGAGTGGGGTACCATGCTGTACCAGTTACAGGAGGGCTTCTGACTTTTTGTAGCATGATCCCCCTCAGAGACAATGCAGCTTTGAACCACCTCAGCATAGGGCAGTGAATGGCACAGCCTGGCCCAGTATGACTAGAAATATAAGCCCAATCCTGCGGTCAGATCACTACAGGTGGACACTGGCATGAAGGCGACGGGGCAAAGCTCTGTCTGAATGGATCCAGTTGGACGAATCATAGAAGATTAGGGTTGGAAGAGACCTCAGGAGGTCATCTAGGCCAATCCCCTGCTCAAAGTAGGACCAACACCAACTAAAACATTCCAGCCAGGGCTTTGTCAAGCCTGACCTTAAAAACCTTTAAAGATGGAGATTCCACTACCTCCCTAGGTAACCCATTCCAGTGCTTCACCACCCTCATAGTGAAATAGTGTTTCCTAATATCCACCCTAGACCTCCCCCACTGCAACTTGAGACCATTTCTCCTTGTTCTGTCATCTGCCACCACTGAGAACAGCTGAGCTCCAGCCTCTTTGGAACAGGTAGCTGAAGGCTGCTATCAAATCCTCCCCCCCCCCCCACTCTTCTGCAGACTAAAGAAGCCGAGTTCCCTCAGCCTTTCCTTGTAAGTCATGTGCCTCAGCCCCCGATCATTTTTGTTGCCGCTGGACTCTTTCCAATTTGTCCACATCCTTTCTATGGGGGGGGGGGGGGGGGGGCAGGACTCTGCATTTGTCCTTGTTGCAGGATTGGGACTCCTTAAATAAAAATCTTGACTAGCACTTTTTTTTTTTTTTTTTTTTTTTACACACACACTTTAAATTTTAAACTTTCCCTGGTTGAACTGGAAAAATTACTCCACTATTCTTCTAGCACCTCAGAAAATGAAACTGCCAATTTCCCCTGGTCAAGTTAATCAAAGCACAAACTAACCCCAGGCTATGTAAATGCTGAAAACATAGGGGGAAAATAAATGACTCTTTAACTGATGGTGTCTCTTTAAATGCAGTAGCTGAACTGTAAGGTCTAGTTTAAATCTAAACCTAAATTGAAGGTTTAAAATCTTGTAATCAAACTCACAGCACAACACACACACACACACACACACACACACACACACACACACACACACACACACACACACACACACACACACACACACACACACACACACACACAAGCAAAAATTAGTTAGCTACCCATAAAGTGGCTAGGAGGTATATTTAAACATGATAACCACATGCAATGCAATGGTTTGATAAGTGACAACTCCACTTGTCCACTCCAATTGCATGACAGCTGGCTGTAGTCAGAAACACACTTAGGTATAGATAGATACATTCTCACTGCTAGACCCTGCAGACAGCCACATTCTTACAGTCTTGTGCTATAGTCAGCTCACTTTCAACAGCTTATATTGTAATCAACTACATTCTTATATTAATATATTATAGTTTCTGTCCTCTCAGGATCGTATGTTGCACTGCCAGAGTCACTTGCTATAGTCAATCAGGCAGACATGTTCTGAGAGGTGTATGCAGCCGACAGAAATCTTTACTCCACAGTGTAATAAGCACACATGCTGCAATCCACTGTAACATCATAACCCCATGCTATTGCTAGAGCCACATCCTTAAAAGTATAATATGTAATCAGATGCCATAACCATATGCTCTCCTCCATAGGCTTTCACTGAAGTCACTATACTATCAAGGGGTATGTTGTCAGACAATTCCCAGAGGCCTCCTCTACATCCAGTAGGCCAGAATGTCAGACTTGATTTGCTACTTGTCCCTAAGGTACATCTCTCCTACTCACCTATATACCGTTTGCTGTGTAGATATTGCCTAATGAGCAGCTGAGGCCTCTTAAAGTTTCACAAAGCTTTTACATTAACCTTCTCCCCCCCATAACCCCCTCCATCCAAATTTTAATTACAGGCACTGTCACTGAGAGGAGAAAATGGACAATTGCTTTTCCCCTGTAGAGGTGCACCATTCTGGCCAAACTTCACTTGCTTTAATAAACCTCATTAGTATGGCAGAGATGTTTAAAGACTTCTTTGTTTCGGTCTTCACCGAGAAGTCTGAAGGAATGCCTAACATAGTGAATGCTAATGGGAAGGGGGTAGGTTTAGCAGATAAAATAAAAAAAGAACAAGTTAAAAATCACTTAGAAAAGTTAGATGCCTGCAAGTCACCAGGGCCTGATGAAATGCATCCTAGAATACTCAAGGAGCTAATAGAGGAGGTATCTGAGCCTCTAGCTATTATCTTTGGAAAATCATGGGAGACGGGAGAGATTCCAGAAGACTGGAAAAGGGCAAATATAGTGCCCATCTATAAAAAGGGAAATAAAAACAACCCAGGAAACTACAGACCAGTTAGTTTAACTTCTGTGCCAGGGAAGATAATGGAGCAAGTAATTAAGGAAATCATCTGCAAACACTTGGAAGGTGGTAAGGTGATAGGGAACAGCCAGCATGGATTTGTAAAGAACAAATCATGTCAAACCAATCTGATAGCTTTCTTCGATAGGATAACGAGTCTTGTGGATAAGGGAGAAGCTGTGGATGTGGTATACCTAGACTTTAGTAAGGCATTTGATACGGTCTCGCATGATATTCTTATCGACAAACTAGGCAAATACAATTTAGATGGGGCTACTATAAGGTGGGTGCATAACTGGCTGGATAACCGTACTCAGAGAGTTGTTATTAATGGTTCCCAATCCTGCTGGAAAGGCATAACGAGTGGGGTTCCGCAGGGGTCTGTTTTGGGACCGGCTCTGTTCAATATCTTCATTAACGACTTAGATATTGGCATAGAAAGTACGCTTATTAAGTTTGCGGATGATACCAAACTGGGAGGGATTGCAACTGCTTTGGAGGACAGGGTCATAATTCAAAATGATCTGGACAATTTGGAGAAATGGTCTGAGTTAAACAGGATGAAGTTTAACAAAGACAAATGCAAAGTGCTCCACTTAGGAAGAAAAAATCAGTTTCACACATACAGAATGGGAAGAGACTGTCTAGGAAGGAGTACGGCAGAAAGGGATCTAGGGGTTATAGTGGACCACAAGCTAACTATGAGTCAACAGTGTGATGCTGTTGCAAAAAAAGCAAACATGATTCTGGGATGTATTAACAGGTGTGTTGTGAGCAAGACACGAGAAGTCATTCTTCCGCTCTACTCTGCTCTGGTTAGGCCTCAGCTGGAGTATTGTGTCCAGTTCTGGGCACCGCATTTCAAGAAAGATGTGGAGAAATTGGAAAGGGTCCAGAGAAGAGCAACAAGAATGATTAAAGGTCTTGAGAACATGACCTATGAAGGAAGGCTGAAAGCATTGGGTTTGTTTAGTTTGGAAAAGAGAAGACTGAGAGGGGACATGATAGCAGTTTTCAGGTATCTAAAAGGGTGTCATAAGGAGGAGGGAGAAAACTTGTTCACCTTAGCCTCTGAGGATAGAACAAGAAGCAATGGGCTTAAACTGCAGCAAGGGAGGTCTAGGTTGGACATTAGGAAAAAGTTCCTAACTGTCAGGGTGGTTAAACACTGGAATAAATTGCCTAGGGAGGTTGTGGAATCTCCATCTCTGGAGATATTTAAGAGTAGGTTAGATAAATGTCTATCAGGGATGGTCTAGACAGTATTTGGTCCTGCCATGCGGGCAGGGGACTGGACTCGATGACCTCTCGAGGTCCCTTCCAGTCCTAGAATTTATGAATCTATGTGCAAGTGCCTGACCTCTAAATCTGCACCATGCTGACGAGTGTCATTAATTAGGCACCTCAGACATTATTGCTCTCCTGGCTTTATGCAGCAAGACATTACTTATGAAAGCAACAATTCAATGGGTATTTTTAAAAATAACTTGGATGAGTTTCTTATAAGATACGATAAACATATGGCAAATATTCTTTTAGACTGTAAGCACTTGAACAACAGTTGTGGCTTCCTGAATGTTGGTATAACCGAGTACAGTCTGACCCTTTCAAGAAGAACACTAAGAAGCCAGACATCTACCAGGGACTGTAACTATGCTCTCAAACCATCACACGTGGTGCTGCTGTCTTGCCAGCTGTCACCAATTAAGAAGAGTATTTGGAGGGGATATCTGTTAAAGAAAAGTCAAGAAGCTGCTGAAGCAGTAGTGGTTCATTTGTCTAGTTCTTCTAGACCTTTCATTATACATGAACTGACCTAATTCTGGTGTATCAAGTCACCACCCCACTTCATTCACATCCCTCCTAGACTCACCATTTCTTACTTCCTACAAGAAGCCAGCAATAATAACTAATAATATCTTGGCCACTTCCTCCTCTGGTCTTCACAGTCCATCATGTCTACTCTTTCTCTGTCAGTCTCAGTATGCATAAGAAATATCTGGTTTTTATGCCTTGTTTAGCATAATGTTCAGGCACATCGTTAGTGCTTAAGAAATAAATAATAATCACAACTAATAGGTGACTCAATAGGTGGGACTCTTCTCTTGGAGTCAGTAATGAACCAATGGCACATCATGGGACATGATGGCGAAACTGTCTTGTGGATTAGATAATAAGATGAGGCCCTGATCAATTATGGTCATTAAAGAGTCCTACAATATTTTCCCACAAGAATAGAGGTATAGCTCCAGTGTTCTGGCCAAATTCCAATGCACGTAATTACTGTCATCTTCCCTAAACTCTTCCTGCAGTTTCAATTAGATATTTTATTCTTCACATCCTTTTTTAGCAGCAATTCTAACACTGCAGTTCAACAGTAGATGCATTTCAGAGGTGGATAAAGTGAAACATTGAATAGTATATTAAGATTGCAGAGCACTTTAAGATCCTATGGAGTGAAGGATATTTAACTAAACAGAAGATACAAGGCTCCATGCTAGGTGACATTTAAGAGCCTGTGATTCACAGGAGTTGAGACTCGATCTAATTGTCCCTTCTGACCTTAAACTCTCTGAATTACGGTAAATCAAATTTGACCATTTTAAACACAATGCAGCACCATTGCATTTACTATAACTGCATGTGATGCAAATCTGGGCAGAATTTGGTCCATTAATTCTAAATCTGTTCTGGCTGGACAAACAGCTGGTGTGCCCAGACACAATTGTCTTTAAAAAGTGCTTTACATATTTTCAGAGTGTCATTAAGATACTTACTTGGGCTTCAGTGTAGGAACAACTGAGAACACAGCCCCAGTTACATTGCAGCTGTTACTCTTGAACATTAAAAGGATGTCCTTTCCTTTCATTGTAGTCATTTAAAAAACAATAGTCATGTGGCCACACTAAAAGCCTGATGCAAAGTCCAAGAGAGTCTTTCTGTTGGTTGTCAATTTACTTTGGATCAGGCCCTGTAGGAGCTCACTGCTTAAATTTTGAGTGCTTCAGTGAATGACATCAATAAGCTGAATTATTTTGATCGGAATCCTAATTAGTTAACATCTGTGTCAATATCACCTTCAGCACCTGTGTTTTTTCTGGAGGTTTTTCATTCAAGTATTGATCAAACCCAGTGCTGCTTAGCTGCTGAAATCTGATATGAGCATTATCCATGATGGTATGGCTCTGATTCCACCAAAAGCCAGGAAAAGATATTTTGATAGTGTGTCTTTACATTAACGTTATTGATTAAAGTATAGCATAGCAAGGCTGCATCCCTAAATGTTTAAGGATTTGGTCAGGATTTAGACCACACAATTGTCACTGAACTTACATACAGACATATGTCTGAATGAAGACTGTTGAACTGCATGGTAAAAGAAGGGTATTCTAACATGAGCATTTAGGAATTGTACATAGAGCTGGATGACTTTTTTTGTTCAAAACTTTTTTTTTTTTTGGTGAAAAATGGAAATTTGGTGACCCAAAGTTTTTTTTCAAAATATCCTGTTTCTCCAACTAGTTTGTGTAAAAAAACAAGGCTAATTTTAAAGGCACTATAGTCCAATGGATAAAGTACTGAACTGGGAGCCAAGAGACTTCGCTCTGCTCTGACCTTCTGTATGACCTTGGGCAACTCACTTCACCTCTTCATTTGTTTTTCCAGCAGTATTTACCTTCCTTTATAAAAAATCCCCCCGCCCCCTGTAGACTGGTCTCTGAGTAAGTCTGCTGCCTCCACTGTCCATGAACCATACTCCTCAAGGGTATATTAGAGGATTCCACTCACAAGACTACCCTTTGGTCTTTATCATCCTCTGAGTTCTCCAGGTAGGGAATCTACTTTTAAGAATTCGCAGTCTCTGACTCCAGCCACTTCAGCACCCATTGCTCTCCAGCCTAGTACCCAGGAGGCTGACGGTTGCTCAGATATCAAGGGCACTGTCAGACCTAAACACTGCAAAGTTTTGGGCTCCGAGATCATCATTACTGTCAGTGGAGGTGGCAAGAAGAGCTCTACCTCTTCTCAGTACCGAAGAAGCCCTCTCTGGCTCCGCATGGACTCCCCTCAAGATTCAAGGTACTATAACTTCCTCGGCTACTATCACCTCAGTGCAGGCCATGGATGCAGTACCAGTAACACACTCAGTACCACAGAAGTTTCACTTTCCCCAGAACCTTGCTGAGTCCGAGATGCCCAACTCACCATTGTTTGGCACTGATATACTCTTGGAATGGAGGACCTCTGGTACTGTGGTTTCACCTCAGGGTCCTTCTGGTGCTCCAGTGTTTAGAAAGTGAATTGGGAAAGGAGGATTCTGATGAAGATATTGCCTTGCTTTCACAACTATATATGTGGGGCTCTCATCTCCATCCCTACAGAGATCTCTTTCCAGAAGTCTCTGAAGAGATTGAGGTCACTTGTGAAAGAGAACCTCAACTTCCATCTCACTTGTATGAACACCCATAGATACCTCCAACCATGTTATATGCATCCCTTCCTTGGCCATACTAGGACCCTTGGGCAGCTTATCACCAGCAATTTTCTAAGTCCTGAGAACCACCAGTCACAGAGATGGTCAGTCTTCATTATGCTCTCTAGGAGACTGTAACCTCAGGAAGAAAATTTTGAGGAACAGGAAGCTAGAGCTGATGAAGACGTCTCTCCACCAGGCAACATTCTTCTTCATTCCTGGATGAAGCAGTTACGCCATCTCCTTCATCCTTAGCAGATGATTGTAAACAGTTTCTGCAACTGTTTAAAGAGAGTGGTGGATTCTTTGCAGATCCCTCTGGAGGAGGAGGTTAAAGAACCACATCATAAGCTGCATCTGCCCACGTTGCCTTGCTAGTTAACCATTGCAGGGTCCAGAAAGGCCTTATCTGGCACACCCCAGCCACTATTCATGCCAGAGTGTAGATAAGAAATATTCTGTCCCATCTAAGGACTCAGAATTTTTATTCTCTCATCCCTCTCCTAACTCTTTGGTGGCTGATGCGATGAACGTGGAAGGCAGCACCATGTTAAATCTTCACCCTATGACAAGAATCAGAAGTGTCTAGATCTGTTTGGTAGAAAATCATATATGTCAGCTACTTTGCAATTAAGAATCGCCAACTTCCAGGCATTACAATCATACAACTTACAATCATACAAATTATACCCAGCTGAACTCTTTTATTGAGCATTGTGCAAGGCCAGCTGCTTGCCAGAACATCATTGCAGGCCTTCCTCAATGCTGCTGATACTGCCCCCCATTTGATTTCTACAGTGGTAGTTCTGAGGAGGGTCTCCTGGCTACAGCTTTCAGCATTTCTAAAGAAATTCCAAAAGTTGAGGACCTCCCTTTTGATAGTACCGAACTGTTCCCTAGCATGGACGAATCTGTATGAATGTTAAAGGACTCCCAGGTTACTTTTTGTTCTTTTGAGATCTGTACAACTGCCCACAAGAGAGTTTAGTAAGTCACAGATGGTGCAGAGATCCCATTCCACCCAATTCTAGAGCTTCCAGAGATCATACAACCCTTAACACAAGAATCAGTGGTTCCAGAGAAGAAAACCATTCACTTCTCAACCTTTGGCTTTGGTGCACTCCAAGCACCAATTTTGATGAGGTGGTTGAGGGCCTGAGTTATCACCATTCTTACCAGCTGCATTGCTTCACCTGCCTTCCTCCTTTTCAGTGACTACCTTTACCACGTCTGGTGGGCTTGGGAGTCCATCACTATGGACAAGTGGGTTTTGGAGATCATCTCCACAGAGTATTCCACCCACTTTACCTCTTTTCCACCTGCCAGCTTCCGTTCTCCACCCCACTTCAGGGAACCCTCTCATGAGAACCTGCTTTGACAAATAATAGTCTCTCTCTCTCTCTCTCTTACTCTTGGGTGCTATAGAACTGGCTCCACTGAAGCACAGAGGGAAGGAGTTTTATTCTAGGTATTTCCCAATGCCAATGAAGAATGATAGTTGAAGACCCATCCCAGATTTAAGGCTATTCAACATTAATGTGAAGGTTCAAAAATTCAAAATGGGGACACTTGCAGCAATAATTCCATCTCAGCCCTTGACCTTCAGGACACACATTTCCATATAGCCATCCATCCATCTCACAAACAATTCCTACATTTTACTGTCAGGACCATTTTCAGTACAGAGTGCTCCCTTTCAGCTTATCTGCCCCCAGGGTCTTTTTGAAAGTTGTCAGTAGTAGCAGCACACCTCCACAGAAAAGGAATTCTAGTGTTCCCTTGCCTAGATTATTGGTCGGTCCCTGGAAATAATCTGATGGATAACTTGCAAAGTTAGAGATCTCTTCCTCAAATTGGGCCTACAATTAAACATTCAAATATCCACCTTGACCCCTGTGCAAAAGTTAGAATTCATAGGAGCTCATCTCAGTTCAGCAGTGGCAAGAGCTTACCTCCCAATACATAGATTCATGGCCTTATCCAACATAGTCAACACAATGAGATCAGCCCTTAAACCCTGGTCAAGAACTGTCTTCAGCTGTTTGGTCACATGGCAGCAGGTACTTTCTTTACAGACCATGTAAGATTCTGAATGCATTGCCTTTAAGGGTGGCTCAGGACTATAGTCACTGAACAGACACAGTCCAACTACACTACTTTCCATACCCACCTTCATGAAGAAATCTCTCAATTGGTGGAAATAACCTCAGAAGGAATCCCTTTTGCCTGCCCTTCCCCAGTGGTTGTTATAACAATGGATACATCCCTGGTTGGGTGGGATCCACATCTGGACACTCACACAACCCAAGGCAGATAGATACCTCAAGAGACCCACACTGCACATCAACCTCCTGGAATTCAGGGCAGTCAGATACACCTGTTTCCAGTTCCCACCACTAATCCGGGACAAACACATAAGTCATGACAGACAACATCATACATGTTCTATATCAATTAACAGGTGGGGCAAGATCCCACTCTGCGTCGAGGCTGTCAAGCTTTGGAATTGGTGCATGTGCAATCAGATTGTCATCACAGCAGCTTATCTTCCAGGAGTACCGAATATGACTGCGGACACGCTCAACAGACCCTTCTCTGAAGACCCACAAGTGGGAAATAGAGTCCATCATATACACCACACATTCTGGCAATCAGACACCCCTCAAATAGACCTGTTTGCCTCGGTAATAAACAATAAATGTGCCCAGTTCTGCTCCAGAGGCAGGAAGGGTCACCTATCCTTGGGGAATACCTTTCACCTTCAATGGTCAGTGGGTCGACAGTACACATTCCCTCTAATATCCAAAGTTTTTCTCAAAATTAAAAAGGACAAAGCCTTAGTTATTCTAATAGTCCCAATCTGGCCTGGACAAACATGGTTTCCTTACCTGATACAGCTGGTGGTTTACTCATCGATCACTCTCCAGGCCCCTCCTCATTTCCTTTCCCAGGAAGACTGGAAGATCCTTCACACCAATCTTGGACTTCTTCATCTCAAAGCATGGCTGGTCAATGGTTCATGGGATTAGAAACAACTAGACATGGTTCAAAGGCAGTAAAAAGAATGTTATTACACAGCAGAAAATCGTATATACACACTACACTACACTTACAGAAATGGACAACATTTGCCTGCTGCTGTGACTTCAAACATATTCTACCAACAACCTAATCACTGCCAGATATAATGAACTACACTCTACAACTAAAAATCTTGGGCCTGTCGCTCAGCTCCATTGGAGTCCACCTAGCAGCCATCATAGCTTTCCATTCTCCAATAGAAGGTTATTCTGTATTTACCCAATGACAATGAGGTATCTCTAGGGGCCTGGAAATCTTTTTCTACCAGTAAGTGACCTACTCCATTTTTGGACCTCAATCTGGTTCTAAAATACCTAATCAGTTCACCCTTTGAACTGATGGTTACATGCTCTCTCCTCCACTTGTCAATGAAAACAGAATTTCTAGAAGCCATCACATTGGCTCGACGAGTTGGGGAAATAGGGTCCCTTTTGTCATATCCCCCTTTCACAATATTTTTCAGAGACCAAGGTCAAATTACAACTACATCCCAAGTTTTTACCAAAAAATCTTCAGAGTTCCATATTAACCAACCCATTCACCTCCCGATCTTCTACTCTAAACCTCACCTAGGCAAAGAAGAGGCAGTGTTACATACATTTGATGTCAGGAGAGCTCTGGCCTTCTATCTTGACAGGACTGGACCTTTGAGAAAGACTCCCAGATTGTCTCAATTGCAGACAGATCAAAAGGGTCTGGAACAAAGACTTTCCAGATGGATAGCCAACTACATTAGTTCTTGTAATATCCAAGCCCCTTCGGATATACAAACTCACTCTGAGATCTATTTCCACCTCTATGGCCTTTCTCAAAAATGTACCCATCACTGAACTATGTAGAATTGTGACTTGGGCCTCTATACACGTGTTTCTGAGTATTACGCAATAACTCTCAATTCTGTTTCCAATGCTCCTTCGGCTTGGCTATATTTTCTTTGAAATGGGACTCAACTCTGAAGCCTCTGTCTTCCTTCAAGGGAACTGCTCGGTAGTCATCTAGAGTGGAGCACCCAAAGGGACACTACTCGAAGAAGAAGAAGAAATGGTTACTCATCCTGTGCCAGAACTATGGTTTTTCGAGATGTGTCCCCTTATGGGTGCCCCATTAGCTTCCCCCTCCTTTCCCTCTGCTTTGGAGTTCTTTGCAATGGAGCTTTGTAGTAGAGAAGGAACTGAGGGCAGTTCACCTGCACTGTGCTATATAACAGCACAGAGTATGGGACTGAGTAACGCGCATGCATGGGACAAACGGACACTGCTATTAGATACCTCTGATCAAAGATGCATGGAGAACAAGTGTGCATCTAGAGTGGAGCACCCATAGGAAACACATCTCAAAGACCCACTATTACTGCACAGAGTAAATAACCATTTCTTGTTGTCTTCTTTTTCTTTTGTTACCTTTATATTGGACTGGGAGTCATAGGGAGAGGAAAAATGGTAGGAAGTAACCTGGGGAAGGTAACTCCAAGGCCACTGCATGGGCTGGACACTGTTGACCCTCATGGGGCCCGAGGTCAGAGTCTGGTGGAGTGGGAAGACCTAGGCTCTCCTACCAACTGCCCCTGCTGCAGGGGCATAAGCCACATTCCAATCTCACTTCCTCTCTGATAACAAGAGGGCAAGGACGCTGCAAACTGAGTGAAGCTAAACCCATCCTCAGGTGAGGGTATGCGACCCACTAGGACACTTGGCCCTTCAAGGACTATTGCACTCACCTTTGAGTGGTGTTCCACATAAACCACCAATATTTCTCTGTTTTCCTTCTTACGGATAATATTATTTTATGTGCATAGTCAGAGATCTGAATGCTACTAAGGGTGAGAGAGCATACGACTCCCCTATACAACATTTCAAGGGATGTCACTCACTTTAGTTGCAGTGTTTTCCCTATGTTCCACAATTTTGATATTCTTTCACTTTCACTTTCATTGTTATATTGAAGAAACATGAAACTGAGGTTATAAAAAGAGCTATTTACACCAAAGGAAGGAGACCAACAGCAGTTTTGTTTCTTACGTGAATAATTGTCTCTCTCATTCTGGATCTCTATCATGCGCTGTCATTCACACTTGGGCCATGGCAGGCCGAGAGGTAGGGGAGAGACAGATGAATTGTAAGTGAATACAGTAACTGTTTCTCTTCAGTACCCCTGTTTGGTTGCTACTTTGGAGCTGCAGCATAAGGTGGTAAGTGTTAGACTCATAGATGTATTTAATCTCCAGATGAGAATCCATTGTTCTGTGGACAGCAAAAGGCTTTCCTCCATAGCCAGAAATGATTTCCATGTGCAAATACTAGCTTACTGAAACCACACCCATATGGTGGTATGTATCTATGGATGCCTTTCAGTTTTCATCCTGATTTGAAGCCAAATTCTGCTACCTTATGTCAATGTAACCCTATTGTCTCCAGTGGAGTTTCACTGGTGCGAATCACAGCACAATTTGGCCCTTGCACAGGAAAGATCTACCCCAAAACATGCAGTTTCTGGGTAAGTATGTTTTGTGACACATCCTTGTCCTCTTCTGAGTAAGTGGTTTGTATATTTCCTATGGAGACACACGAAAGGCTACCAGTGCTACAGATGAACTTTAATCTAAATTGCTGCCAGGGTACATGTACAAACAGTGCACAGACAACGATTGTGTATAAACAACCTTGAATCTTTCATAAAGGAAATCTGTGTCAGAATGAGTGAAATCTCAGGAAGAGGCTGAGAGAGATGCATTGGTCAAATAGGATAAAGTTCATCCACCATAACAACTGTGTGTATGCATGCATTGGTTGTAAGTTATCCTACACTGATAAGATGTAGCTGCAATGGAACATCTGAGTTTGAAGTATATGTTGTGGAAGTAGACCCTTTATTAGAAACTATTTTCTGAAACGTCATATTCTGTGCTGTTTTTTGGATCAAAAAGGTTGTGGCCTAGATTCTAAGGTGCATTTTCTGTTTTCTGAACATCTGTACCATTTAGTCTGACTAGTGTCTTGTTTTGGTGACTCACATAAGTAGAGTTTATTTTGTGTGTGAAGCTCAGAAGTGTGCCACCACCTTTTATCCCCGGAGCAACCACTGCAACGGACTAGGGATTTCTTAAAATTCCTATGTAGAATATCATCCTAATCCGGAAATTACTTTTCTTTTTCGATGGTGGGGAGGGTGGGAAAGAGTCGTCCCTGTATTGTTTACTCTTACACCGTACACATCATGCAAAATATGCAGAAACGCATGCTAACTAGTGATTCATGTCTGTTAGGAAAAGTTCACAAATGCACAAGTGGTTTGCCAATCAAGTTCCACTGTCAGTTTCCTGCAGCTTCTTTTTTCAGAGACAAAATTGTCATATTTGAAAGAGTAGCTGACTCGTAGTAATAATCACTATTCTTGCCAACCACACTTTCTGTATGAATTTTTAAATGCTTTCCTGCCTTTTTCTTTGGTTGAGATAATAGTAAGGAAAGAGGGAGGATATTTTTATATTACTGCTGATTTAAACCTAGGAAGCCTCATTAGAATACCTTGTGTTGCTTGCAGTAGAAAGTACTGTATGTGCAGTGCACTGAAGTGAGAGCATAGTACACACAAACTAGATAAGATATGGAAACATTCCACTAAATGCACATGAAGACTGATTTCATTGTCTCCTTTATATTGCTTGTTTTAATTTGTGGGCAATTATTTGAAACATAGGAGGCAAAACAACTAACTAAGATTTTTGAGAATTACCTCCAAAAACAATTTAGCATTTTATAGAGTTGTATAAGGGGTGTGTGTGTGTGTGTGTGTGTGTGTGTGTGTGTGAAATACTAAAATGATTCCGTATAGAAATTTCTATGTTTTTAGGTACATTATATATGTAGAATTCTATATATGGGACACTGGCTCCCCTACTCATGCTACTTGGCCCATGCTCTGCTCCTTAGACAATCAGGTCTGTAGCACCTCCTATGGAATGTTTACTTCGGGATCTGAGGCCCTGGAGCAGCTGCCCCCTCATGAATCATTAATATAGAAGAGCGATGATGATGATTTATCAGTCATGAATGGTGTATAAAATTAGGAGAAAGTAAATGTGTTTCACTGTTTTTATTTTCATGTTTTTCTGAGATTGGGCAGTTTCTCACGTGTCTCAATGGTAGAATCACCACTATGAAGGGGGAGCCTAAAGTCCCAGCCACCAATGCCTGATGAGCACATGAGAATTCTTGAGATCATCTTCCAAGAGCAGAAACTGAAATATTAGGAATGGTGACATTTTAAGACATTGGGTACATATTGTAGAAATGGAAATTTTAATTTTCCCTGTGCCCAGATTTTGAAAAATCCATGAAAAATTAAATGAGTGAATATTTTCGGATAGCTGGGCAGTGCCAGGTCAGATGGTTCACTGACTGGATGCCTTATGTAGCTAATCAACACCGTATGGTTTTTGAAATTCACATCTAGAGACTCTTATCATTTAAAAAAAAAAATCTGAACTCTTCACAAGGAATGGCACTAGGAAAGTTCCAAGAGCTTGAATATTCATGGAAAGCAAATGAATACAAGGTGAGAACCTGATAACATTGGAATTTAATTTTACATTTGAATGAATGGTCAAGGATTTCACCCCAACCCCACTATCCATTAAGTTGTACTCAGCACTGTGCGTATGTGTTAGAAACGTGTGACCTCAGATAACAAATGCTCTGTAATACCCAGGTTACTTTGGCATAAATTCAGAATGTAGTTAGTCTCTTGGTTCTTTCCTGTTTAAATGTCAGTTTATATATATCCAATAGTTTTCCAGTACACTGACCAGCTGTTCATCTTTAAAAGCACTTGTTGGCACCTCAAACATAATCCGCATGGGGATGTCTTATGTCTGGTATTGTCCTCAGATACTCTAGAGGCAGACAGGATGTTAATGTGGTGAAGGCACTGAACTGGGATTTGGGAGGTCTGAATTCATTTTCGAACTTTGCTGCAGATTTCCTATGGACCTTGGGAAGGATTCCTATTGACATCAGTGGTATTTGGATTAAGCCCATTGGCCCCAAAAAGGTAAAGCAATACATGCTTAATTTTGAGCATGTTACTAATCCCATGGAGTTTACTGCATTGAGATTTTGATCTCTCTCTGCCTCAGCTCCCCATCTGTATTTCACTACTTTAGAGGCATGGCCAGTTGTTATGGTGATGGGAGCTCTTTAAGTAGCTAGATACCGGGATTGCCTTAAAGGTGCAAATTGTAATTTCTACTCTTAATTTCTAAAAACGTTGGCAATCCTTTGATTCTTATTACCATCCAGAACGGGCCTCCTTGCAGCTTCACCGTTGAGAGAGACTTCTCCTCTGAACCTCCTGACAACTAGAAAAGTCCCCCAGGATTCATCCTTTGCTTTGTCCCATTGGCTCACCATCGTATTTCAGCTCTTAGAAGAGATGCTTTCAACTATCTTGCTTATACCACAATTCTTTCTCCTTTAGCTATGTAATTAACTTCACAAATCACTGTGATGCACTTCATCTGCAAAAATGCTATAAGAATCAAGTTGTCTTGTGTTGTATGGTGTAGTCTGTTAAGTTGTATACAATCATAAAAGGACATTTCTGCAAAATTTCTCAATCCCAGGGAGACTAATTCAAATTCCAGGCTGCCAATGTAACACTGACAGAACCCGGTCGCGATCAAACCAGGGACCACTGGAGCTTAGTGCATGAGCCTCTACAGCATGAGCTAAAAGCCAACTGGCTCTTAGCTCAGGCTGTAGAGCAGACTCACTTTATCTCTCGCTAAGTGGTCTCAAGTGCCACTAGATGGGACAGAACACCACACCCAGGAGGTGTGTGGGTTACACCATCACATTCTCCGATGCTGTTCTTCACCCATCCTCCCTGCACCGTTTGAAAGTGATAAATTAAGGTCCTTATTGATAAATAAGTACAAGTCAGATAATTATAAACTGCTATGATGGATTAAATGTTATTGTCTGGCTTTGATTGAATATAAGAGACTTTTGTGCTAATCAAGATTTCTCTTAAACCCAATAGTGGAACATAGACTGAAATTAAGTCAAATAACCTAATTTCTACCTTCTGGTAGATCTCTCCTTCCACACTGTGAAAAGGGCAAAACAGAGGCAAAAGAAAAAAAAAGATTAAAAAGAGCAGTGCCAGCTGTTTGGAGAAGTCCTTGTTTGCCGGCATTTAGAAAGAAAGGGGCACCATTTGGCAGCATGGGGTGCCACCCTGTTGGTTCCAGCTAATGATCTTTGTGTGAATTGAGCTGTAAGGAGAGCTGTCCATTGACCAGCACTGATTGCTTCCACCGACAGGTGCTAATGCGCAGAGGGCAGGACACAGCTGCTTGAACAGGGTTCCCATTATCCTTTGCTGGGGATTGATTTGCCCTGTGGGATGTTTGCTTTCTAGCTGTGCTAATTTTCTGAGTGCACATTTGCATGGCTCTGTGCTGAGACCGATATACAGAGGTGCTTTGGCTAAATATGTGGTTTGCCCCCGCCTCCCCTCCCCCCCCCCCCACTCTGGAAAAACTGTCTGTTAGGTTGCAAGTTTTCTCTAATTATAGTGCATATTAAGGGACAGGTTCTGTGAAGAATCTCATTACCACTCATATAATGGCTTCAGGTGCAACCACAATTTAATCACATCACAAAATGGGTATTTCAGAGGCCTTTCTTAGCCTATAAATATTGCTGTCTGCTTTTATAACTCATACCGTTGTGATGTAGAACAATTAGAAAGGTAGTTAGTAAGTTCTCTGGGGCCAGGGACTTTGGTTCCCATTCACTGTTGCCTTGGGCAGTCAATTATACTAGTGCAAGGTGGGTGTAAAATGCTATCAAATCAGAATTGTAGCATTTTACTGTGCTGGTGTAAAGGACTACAACAAGCTCAAGATAAAGTTAAATCTGGCTTTTTGTCTTCATGTGTGTTTGCACAACACCTAGCACAGTGGCTCTCACCTCAATAGAATTATGAAAGGATGGATTCACTGGCCAGCTTTGGTGATTCAAAGCACTGATTGGCTGTCGGGTTTACAGCAGTTTTGTCTTGATAGAGCGACCCAAAGAAGCCAGATAGTACTGGTGACTCTGGGCCTATGTAAGGAGAATATTCAACAGCTGCAATCTTTATTTAGGCTCACCATGTATGAATACTATTGTACATATGTTGCCTCCTTATAAGAGAAGACAGGTCATTTATAAACTTCACATGGATCTATTCGTTTAGATTTATTTATCAAAATTTAAGTTTACAGAAGCAATCTGTTCCCAGTATGTAACCTTCCCTGCAGGGAGCTGCATTTTGCAGAGGGGAGTCTGAATGAGAAAATAACCCTGCTAGCCCCACCCCATCAAACCTAGCACTCAACCCTGAATCGATGGAACATGTGTGCATTTTTCCCCACCTCCGTTTCCCCCTTCTGGCTGGCATTTGCAGATGTTCCCTGCTCTCTGTTCTCACATCCTTGTACAATGGTCAGGAACTGAGACAGAAATATCCGGAGAAATGTTCTTTCTAACCTTTTTGTGTGTAGTGTCTTCTAAAAATATTTTTTAAAAAAATACATGAACATTAGAGCTGACAAATGATTAAAAATATTAATCGCAAGACAAAAGTGGAGATTAATCGCTGTTTTAGTTGCACTGTTAAACAATAATCGAATATATTAAAATATTTTGGATGTTTTCTATGCTTTCAAATATATTGATTTCAATTACAACATAGAATATAAAATATAGTGTTTACTTTATATTATTATTTTGATTACAAATATTTGCACTGTAAAAAGATAAAAAAAAGAAACAGTATTTTTCAGTTCACCTCATACAAGTACTGTAGTGCAATCTCTTTATTGTAAAAGTGCAACTTACAAATGTGGATTTTTTTTTTAACATTACTGCACTCAAAAAACCAAAACAATGTAAAACTTTGGAGCCTGCAAGTCCACTCAGTCCTAATTCTTGTTCAGCCAGTCCAGGGTTGGGCAAACTTTTTGGCTCGAGGGCCACATCTGGGTATGGAAATTGTATGGCAGGCCATGAATGCTCACAAAATTGGGGGTTGGAGTGTGGGAGGTGGTGAGGGCTCCAGCTGGGGGTGCAGGCTCTGGGGTGGGGCTGGGGTTGGGGGTGCAGGAGGTGCTCTGGGCTGGGACTGAGGAGTTCGAGGGCAGGAGGGGATCAGGGCTGGGGCAGGGGGTTGGGGCATGGGAGGTGGTCGGGGTGCAGGTTTCTGGCGGCGCTTACCTCAAGCAACTCCCAGAAGCAGTGACATGTCCCCCATCCAGCTCCTACGCAGAGGTGCTCTGCGCGCTGCCCCGTCCACAGGCACTGCCCCTGCAGCTCCCATTGGCTATGGTTCCTGGCCAATGGGAGTTGCAGGAGTTGCACTTGGGGCGGGGGCAGCGTGCAGAGTCCCCTGGCTGCCCCTACATGTAGGAGCCGGAGGGGGGACATACTGCTGCTTCCAGGAGCTGCACAGAGCGGGGCAAGCCCCCGACCTTGCTCCCCGGTGGGAGCTCAAGGGCTGAATTAAAACATCTGGAGGGCTGGATGCAGCCCCCAGGCCGTAGTTTGCCCACCTCTGAGCCAGTCACTAAGACAAACAAGTTTGTTTACATTTACAGGAGATATTGCTGCCTGCTCCTTATTTACCTCACCTGAAAGTGAGAACAGGTGTTTGCATGGCACTGTTGTAGCCAGTATTGCAAGCTATTTACATACCAGATATGCTAAACATTTGTATGCCCCTTCATGCTTTGACCACCATTCCAGAGGACATGCTACTATGCTGATGATGGATTCTGCTTGATAATGGCCCAAAGCAGGAAAGCAGTGTGAACCAATGCACATTCATTTTCGGCATCTGACTCAGATGCCACCAACAGAAGATTGATTTTCTTTTTTGATGGTTTGGTCTCTGTAGTTTCCACATTGGAGTGTTGTTCTTTTAAGACTTCTGACAGCATGTTCCACACGTCGTCCCTCTCAGATTTTGGAAGGCACTTCAGATTCTTAAACCTGGGGTTGAGTGCTGTAGTTATTTTTAGAAATCTCATTTTGGTACCTTCTTTGCGTTTTGTCAAATCTGCACTGAAAGTGTTCTTAAATCGAACAACATATGCTGGGTCATCATCCGAGACTCCCATAACACAAAATATATGGCAGAATGCGAGTAAAACCGTTGACCAGGAGACCTACAATTCCCACCCAAAGAGTTGAGTCACAAACGTGCAGGGCTGAGGTAGAGTTTCTAACTTTTGCAGTTTTTCAAAATCCTTACCAGTCAGCACTGACAGATTGTGCTTTTGAAGACCTAATGTGGCTGTGATAGCGGCTCTATTGCAGAGCAGGTGTAACCCACACACCTCCTGGGTGTGGTGTTCTGTGCCATCGGGGGGAGAGAGAGAGAGAGAGAGAAATAAAAATGAGTCTGCTTTACAGCCTTAGTTACTAGCCAGCTAGCATTTAGCTCATGTGGTAGAGGCTCATGCACTAAGCTCCAGAGGTCCCTGGTTTGATCCCGCCTGCCAACGAGCGGGGTCTGTTGGCGTTACACAGGCACTGAGCCATACCCAATGTGGAGTTCCATCTGGTTGAAATATCTTGTACAAGAGGTTCTTGTTTCTGTCAATTTGCAGCTTGTTGTATTCCTACCTCTGTACTGTTAGCTGGACTGAGTTTGAAATGGCCCACAAGTTTTCTACATTTTTGCCAGCACATTTTCAAAACCACCAGCACTGAATGCCCACTGTAATGGATTGCTGCAGACTGTGAGCAATGCACATCATGTAGTCAAAAGGCAAATGACTGTCTGCTGCTATCATACTACGTGCACTGTCAATACTAATTGTTACCTTTTCTTGAATATTCCATTCTTTAGCAACATCCAAGAATACTCTGCACATGCTTCAGCATAATGTCTCTTCGGTATGCGTTACTGTTAAAGCAAATGATTGCAGTGTACATGCAGCATCAGTCAGGTATGCCATGACTCCAAGAGAGCTGTGATTGCCCAAGGATGTCCGTGATCACCAGTCAAAGCAACAACTTGTGCATTTTTTCAGAAGCTCCACCTTTGTAGCCTTCTCGGTGTGACCTAGGTCATGTATTCATGATGCAATGGTTCTTCAGGAGGGCAAGGTGTATGACTGAATGGAAGATGCAATTTGAATAACATCTCTCAGCTCTCTATCCTTTTACAAGGTTGAGTGGTCTGCAGTCCATAGCTATCCACTTTGCTATAGCATTAGTTAAGCTGTTGTACTTTGTTTGATCCATGGGCTTGTCACAATCCTGAAACTTTGTAAGCATAATCTGTCATGGCTGGTGGGATTCATTTGCTGTTGGTGGCATGGGCGGCAGGTTAACCGCTAGCTGGGGGAAGCTATGCCCTGGCCAGCCCCACCCCCAAGTGCTGGGTAGATGGGCTAGCGTACCCCCTCAGCCCCAGTGCACCCAGGCCTCCCAAGCACAGGGCGGGTGGCACATGGTCCCCCCGGCCCGTAGCCCCTGGCTGGGTAAGTGGCATGCGGTGCCCCTGGGTGGGCTAGTGGTGCACAGAACCCCTGGTCCCCCAGCACCAAGCTGCATGGCCCCAGCCACCCCAAGTCCCGGCTCCCTAGCCCTAGTAGCACTGAAGAGGAGGAGCCTGCCTGGGCTGGGGCCAAGGGGGAAGGGCAAGCAGGAGGGAGCTTCGGGGAGGAGCGTGGGCAGTGCCATGCCAGGCTGTTTGGGGAGGCTCAGCCCATGGTCGGTGGATTATCTGTAGTACAAGAACTGGAAGTGAAAGCATGTTTAGCGCATAGGTGGTACTGCATAGTACTTCGATGGTATTGGAACTCAGCCTTGCAATAATTACAGATAACCATCTTTTTATCCATAGAATCATCCGGAAGTTTTTTAAAAATAAACATCCCATTCAAAAGACCTGGACTTTGCTGCTTTGCTCCATTAACTTTTTCTGATATTTAATCACTCCAGATCATGAGAACACAGTAGAACTGCGCCAATGTCCATCAAGCGATAAAGTATAATAAGTGAAAAGAGTCAATACAGCGGTGAGCAATTAACGCTCGTTAAAAAAAGCATTAATTTGTTTTGCATTAATCGTTTGAGTTAACGGTGATTAATTTACAGCCCTAAAAATATAATAATTCTATATTTGTAAATCACACTTTCATGACCGAGATTGCACTACAGGACTTGTATGAGGTGAATTGAAAAATACTGATTTTATTTTTACAGTGCAAATATTTGTAATCAAAATAGTAAACACTGTACATTGTGTTCTGTGTTGTAATTGAAATCAATATGTTTGAAAATGTAGAAAAACATGCACAAATTTATAATATTAAATTGGTATTCTATTGTTTAACAGTGCTATTAAAGCTGCGATTAATCACTATTATTTTTTAATCTAGTTAATTTGTTTTGTGTTAATTTGAGTTAACTGCAATTAATTGACAGCCCTAACAAAAATATGAATAATTTACATTCCACAAAGTCAGGGAAGGAATTTTGTCAGCAGAATGGGAATAGCCAGTGGAGAATTGTATTCCTCTTTTTCATTTTTACATAGCTGGAGTTGCCTTACCCTTAGAACACAGGGGGTTTCCATTCATATCTGCTTTAGCACTGCTGTAATCGCCATTGTGGCTACTTGAATGAGTTATTTGTGCTGCAGTGCATGTAGCATTCCTCAGCTGGAGCACATCAGCTCATTTAAGTAGCCTTTCTGATGTAAGTGTGGACAACACTAGGAGGTGTCTCATCAAATGATAACTGCAGCATACTGCTGTAGAGTGCAGGCTTTAGCTACCACTGGGGGGGAAAAGGCTAGCTTAAGATACTGCTGTAGTACTTAAGATCATTTAAAAAATGAAAAACCAAGACCATTTACTAGAAAGAGAGGGCCTGGTTGTGCTCTCATTTTCACCAGTGTAGGTCAGAAGCAGCTGCACAGACGTCAATAGACTGATATCCGTGTAAATGAGTTCAGACTAAGGCCCAGAGTGTAGGAGGAACGGGGGAAGGGAAGGGATGACAAGCAGTGGGAGGGATGGGAGTAAAGAGAGAGAATGTTTATTAACCACTTCCTGTATTGCACTTCTGCGTGTCTGGGACTATGATGTTCAGGATCTTACAAAGGGCAATGAATAGCAGTCCTCGATCAGACCATTCCAGTTCCCTTTGGGGTCTAATTCTTCTCTCACTTGCACTGGCACAAATCAACTGTGACTTACTTGAAATCAATGGACTTACACCACTGAAAAGCCAGTGTGAGTGAGCGGATCAAGCCCTATATATGCAAAGGCACCTAATGTGTTAAAAAAAGAATTATTAGAAATGGGGAAAAAATACAGACACTTAAAAGAAGCAGGTGAAGCTAATAGAAAGAGCTTTACAGAAAGGGGTGGTGAGATAGTGTGCTGTGTAAGACAGGAGTTAGCTGAAAGAAGAAAATAATTAAATTCAAATAGAATGATAATTAAAATATAAGAGCAGAGAAAAGAATATATTAAAAAAGGCAATAGGAGTGAAATAGGAAATAAGAAAATGTAAGAACTAGGAGGTAGGAGATTGAAAAAAAAAAATCTTTGTATCTAAAGCAATAGTACAAAAAAGCAGCGTTTTTATAAGATACCTTTTTGGATTGACAGCCACCCTGAAAGATCTCTAAGGAAACCAATTCAATTCAACTATGACTCTAGTTAATTAAGATACCAAAGTACGTTACTGATTTAGACAGTAATTCAATGCAGTTGTAGTGAAGTTGTCAATCAGTATAACTACAATCCAAATTAGATTTTTTTTTTTAAATAAAGCCTTGATCCTGCTCCCTTTGACGTTAATGGCAAAATCCCATTGATTTCAATGGAGCAGGAAAAAGCCCTAGTACGGAAAAGGGAGTTGTGAACTGGCTGAACAGCTATTAGAGGCAGGGAAGAACATGGACAGGGGTTAAGATCAGAGATATTATCTGGGGGTAGGATGTGACTTGGACTACACACCTGCATTGAGGAATGAAAGGGAGTTAGAACCCCCCCTACATGTCTGCATGGGGTATACTGGAGAAGATGGGTAGAAGGTGGCAGGGAATGGGTGGAGCCTTGGTTCTTCCTCCCCTGTGCGTGGCAACCAGCAGGGCTGGTATAGGTAGCAGCAACTTGCTCTTCCCCAGAGCAAGGGGAAAACAGGAAGGGATTGTGCCTCGGAGTTAAGTACAATACTTCCCAGAGCTACTCCAAGGATGGAGCAGTGTATGCACCATACTTATAATAAATAATTTAATTATAATTATATAATTAATAATAATAATTAATAATTAAATGGAGATATCCTATCTCCTAGAACTGGAAGGGACCTTGAAAGGTCATCGAGTCCAGTCCCCTGCCTTCACTAGCAGGACCAAGTACCGATTTTGCTCCAGATCCCTAAGTGGCCCCCTCAAGGATTGAACTCACAACCCTGGGTTTAGCAGGCCAATGCTCAAACCACTGAGCTATCCCTCCCCCCCAGATACTTCACTCAGGTCTGTGCCCAAAGGGACAATTTACGCCTTACTGGGTAGCTTTGCAAAGTAAGGACACAATCCTGCAAAGAACTGAACATGTGACTTACTTTGCCTCACGTGAGTAGCCCCATTGACTTCAGTAGCAGTACTCACCTACATAAACCATGGCCCATGTTTAAGTCTTTGTTGCTTTGAGTGATGTTGGAGATTGGAAGGAGTCCTGTTTTGGTTAAGGCAATGGACTGGAAGTTCTGTAACTGAGAAGATCTGGTTTTAGCTCCTAGCTTTTCCATAGACTTTGTGTGACCTTTCGCAAATCATTTAACCTTTCTGTGAAATGCCATCTGTGAAATAGGGATGATAATTTCCAACTCAGTGATATTATGTAGATCAGGGGTCAGCAACCTTTCAAAAGTGGTGTGCCAAGTCTTCATTTATTTGCTGTAATTTAAGGTTTTGCGTGCCAGTAATACATTTTACATTTACAGGGGCCAGCAGATGGAACCCCAGACTGGCAGCGGGCTGAGCCACTCAGCCTGCTGCTGGCCTGGGGTTCCGACTGCCAGCCCCGCTCATATGTTGCCGACCCCTGATGTAGATAAATCCGATGATGATGATTGTGCAGTGCTCAGGTACAGTGATAGAAGCTATAGACACATACCTGGACACATTGATGAAAATAAACAATGTCATTCCAATCCCTAGCATAAATATAGCACTAAGTTCCTGTAAAGGAAACATAGGTTTGTAAGTAACCATGGGACAAATCTCTCTTACATAGGTGCAATACAGGATGTATGAAAGTACAGATTAACCATTAGTCGCATGTGGAGCAGTACTGTGGTCCTGGCCTTTCCTTAGTGACACGTGTGGAAGAGGACAGGGAAGCTGACTTGTAGAGGTCTGTGTGGGTGTAATTCAGGGCACTATATAATCTGGTGAGTTTAACAATCCTGGTAAATGACATCATTACCATAGCACACAAACTCCCACTGAAATTAATGGTATTTCACATAACTGACTATAGACACCATATTTTTATGTAGAAAATTAATGTGCATGTAAAATTGTCATAAAAACAAGAAATATGCTCCTTCTCAGTACTCCTCTTTGAAATGGGGCTCATAACAGAAGTGCCAGCGGACCTCTTGATGGACACCAGACACTATTTGTTTTTACTTGGCTATTTACACTCATTCTTTATAATGTCTTGCTGAAATCTTGAAAACAAGATTTTTTTTTTCTCCTCTGATGATGTCGTTTTCCGTTTTGTCAAGTACAGTTTTCTCCTTGGGTTTTTCTACTGATGTTTGCAGGGATATGCAAAGTCCTATGTTTGCTAATTTGTTGCTGCTTAGTTCTTATCTTTGATTTTCCTGTGAACTGATGGATTATTTATGTTAAGGTAGGGCAAGGGGGCACTTAATTCCTCCACTAAATAACTAGCAAAAGCTTGGTGTATAGAGGAGGTGAGTGCGAGAAATACAAGGGACAGCTATATCCTGCACTCAGGAAAGTAAAGGTACTAACATACCATGTCAGTGGAGGCCAAGCCTTGATCCTCTCTCCCCTCCATATCACCAAACAGTGCATGCATTGCACCCTTTGAATATGTGGTGTTGTGGGCACATTCCCTAGACAGTGTGGAGCTCTGGGAGGCACAATGGACCAGATCCTCAACTGGTGTCAGCTCCAGTTAAGCCAACGGTGCAATGTTGATTTACACCAGTTGAGGATTTGGCTCAGTCTTCCACTCATCTCCCTAAGGCAAAATGCTTCTCATAGCTCCTGCTGGTGTGATGCAGCTTTGCATTACTACCTGCTTAGGGCATTGGACCACAGTCACAACAGAGCTTGCTCCCACTGACAGCGATTGTAGAACTACCTTTTCCCATTAAGAACCTTAAGAGAGGTTAATTTAGAAGCTAAAATATCAATGTCTCTTTAGCAATAATGGCACTACCAGTACAGACTACCAGCAATGTCTAAATTAGGAGTCACACCAATCTATAGAGGCCTTTGAACTTATTTAAGAAAGGATCAGCTGATGTTTGGCCAAAACCCTAGCTCCAATCTCTGATACAGAGTAGCCATATGTAATTTAAAAATATTTTGATTAATAGGGCTGAATGCCTCCCTAAAAGTATTTAGTAAATTAGTGCTCTGATTTATTCTAGTACTGTACCATAGGAAATAATTGTGAATTAAATTATGCTACAGTTCTTAGCTTCCCTATTCTACGTATTTCATTAAAAGCTATGAAGAATGGCAGCAGCACTGGTTTATAAGAGGGAAGAAGTGTGGGTAAAGCTTATGCTTAAGGTTACAAAATGTGTAAAGTTCTTAGACCCTCCAAAACCAAGCTGCAATCGCAATAATAACAATGAGCATAATAATGCCCTCTGCATCAAACAGCCCTTTTTAAACAAAACCTTTCACGCTATACATTTAATTGATAGATTTATTACTGTCTGAGCTGTAGGTTTTTTCTTTTTTCTTTTTTTTTCTCTCTCCAGGATGCTACCCTCATGGAAATCAACACAAAGAAATTGTTAAATAATCACACATTTCAGATTGGTTCCCATGTGGAAGACATTTCCAAGGTGTCAGTGCCTGGAAAACCTGATGGTTTCGCTGAATACTGAAGTGAAACTTGAAGGCAAAACCCAAGGACAGATTAAGACTTGGAAGTATAAAATTCAGGTAGTAATCAGAAGCCAGGTGTGCACTTTCAAGGATTCCAAGTTTCCCTAATTATGGCTGAGTCTCTGACTTTAACTGCCTCTCACAGGTGAGCCAGTAATCTATTGCTGAGAAAGAGTAATAAAGGAAAAGCGAACAATAGGGAAAGAGGAAATATGCCCAGCTTTATGATAGGTAGAAGATATTATACAGACACTCCTTAATTTATATAGAAATAGAGGAGAAACCAAGTTGGAAGTCATGTGCTCACAACAATCATTCTTTAAATTGCACTATGGATCTGGAATTTCATGTTCATTCCCTTTTATTTGAAAAATGCTGCACTTTGCAGTATTGGCCACAGCAGTAGAGGCTTGATTTGGATCTCACTCACATAGGTGTAAATCAGGAGTTTCTCCAATGAAGCTGATGAAGTTATGTCAGTCTAAAACCAGAATAAGGGAGAATAGAATCAGTCCTTAGAGCTTGCAATATTGCTACTGCAGTTAACTATTATTATTGCAGAATGCTGTAGCCTAGTAGTTTTTATGCAAGTAGAAATGTACCAAGATGCAAAAACTTGGCACTGACTATATATGAATCAAAGCATCAAAATTCTGACTAAATCATGCCTATAAAATTTGTGTACACACCTATTGCATTAGCATACCAGTAACTGTGCATATACAGGGGCATATGTACAAATATCCCTATACATTGTGGGGTTTGCACATAACACAACATAATTTAGCATTTTATTAGTGAAACTGTGCCTACCATTTCATTAATACTGTAGCCTGTTCAACTGTTCATTGTCTTTGCACTTGAATAACTGGAGTCCATTCCATGGTAATTCTTCCATTGACTTCAGCGGCATTTAGATCTCACCCAAAGTGTATTGCATGCACCAGGTCCCTTGTCTGTAATAGTGTATGTTATGTATTGTGTTATTGTAAGAAATATATACTTGTTGTAAGGGCAGTAAATTTTATAACTGATCTTTTAAAAACTCTCATGCTGGTATGCGTACCCAATAGTGTGACACTTGAGCTCAGGATCAGTGTTTCCACTGTGTGATGCTAGACCATCAGGAGAACAGGCTATTTGAAAAGATATTATTAAAATAACACTTGTTTCAGCTATACAATGTTTTCAGTGATGCTACAATCAATGTATGTAAAGGTTTAATATTAATTCTAACATCTGCTACATTTGAAAAGGGAGATCTTCAAAGGCAGAAAGGGCATTTAGACACACAATCTGACTGAAATCAATGGGAGATAGGGGCCCAACTTCCCTTTATACCTTTGAAAATCTCTCCCCAGTACTCTACTCCGGTGGTGGTAAACCTGGAAACTCTTCCCTCGCTGTAGGTTGGCGAGTACGCTATTGTCGTTCCAAGTTTAGAA
Source organism: Emys orbicularis (assembly GCF_028017835.1). Taxonomy (NCBI): domain Eukaryota; kingdom Metazoa; phylum Chordata; order Testudines; family Emydidae; genus Emys; species Emys orbicularis. The sequence goes on from NC_088685.1 coordinate 34,987,606, forward strand.
GCGCTGAGTTGTTTGTCACAATATTACTGCTAATGTATTTTAAGAATTGCCTCTCTCACATCTGCTGGAGAATTAGAGAGGATGCAGGGAAGGAGGTGGACTCAAGCAAACTCCTCAGTCAGTTTGGTGGAAGGAAGGAAGAACAGGACAGTGTCAATTTTACACAATAGGGGTTCCTTTTCCTACATAGCATCTCAATAGTCAACTCCTCCTTCTCCCAAGATAGAAAAACAAGCCAAACCCTCAAACAAGCAAAGGGTTATAAATTACTTTATCTAGGAAACTGCCAAGAATCCCAGAGGGCTAGATTCTGATACCCTTCCTCGGGCTGAGAAGTAGTTTACCCCATTGATTTTATATATGAGATAAGCTACTTCTCATCCTCAGCAAAGGTATCAGAATTTGGTTCAGAAACAAGAGTTGGAAAGACATACTACTCACACAGGTCATGTAATCCATCACCTAGGATGCAGAAGTCAAGAAGTCCTGCATGTGTCTCAGGAACACTTTCTCTCATTTGTCCTCTAGACAGACACTTCAGTTAGCATGTCATTAATTTAGTGCAATCTGTGGAGCCAATTTTGCACCTACTGAGATCAGTGGAAGTTTTGCTGGTGACTTCAGTGGGAGTAGCATAGGGCCTGATATCAGTGCTGGAGAGCTATACAAATAGAATAACATAACTTACGTGTGTGTGTGTGTGTGTGTGTGTGTGTGTGTGCGCGTGCTCACAAACAATTGAAATTTGTTTAATTAGCATTTGGGGCTAAATTTCAAATGCAGGGCTCAGTAGATGGGGTGTTCAAGGGGAAGGACAGAATTCCCCTTTTGCCTAGCTGGAAATGTGGTGCAGGGCTTTTTTTTTTTTTTTTTTTTTTTTTTCATTTGTCCTAGATTGGGGTTCTTAGGCACTGCTGTAATACAAATAATAATATTCATAATTAGTGGTGGTTTCCTTATTTTGTATAATGAGGAGAATGGATGCAAAGATGGGGGATAGTGTACCTTGCTATTCTGTCGCAACCTTCCTGTGAGGATCTGTATGCACTTTACAGAGATTAAAGAATTAAGCCCCTGTTGTCCTGTGAGGAAGATGCTATTAAAAATGGAGGCACCAATCAGTTAGGATTAATTTCTTTTCAAAAGTTGCATTTGATTTTTGGTAACTCAGTTTTGGATACTCAGATGAGATACCTTAGTTGTCTGAAGCTGGCTTCAAAAAAAGGGGGGGGGGAAATGGACATTTTAAAAAAAATATGCAAAAGGACTGGGTCCTGCAGACCAGGGCCGGCTCTAGGTTTTTTACTGCCCCAAGCAAAAAAATTTTTGGCTGCCCCCCCCCCCGCCCCGCCAGCCCTAGGCTCGCTCTCTCTTCCCCCCCCCCCCAAACTGCACCCTCCTGCCACCCCAGCCCTGGGTCACTGGTAACTCGCTCCCAGGGCGGGTCATTCAGCAGGAATTTTGGATGTGCACAGAAAACAGACAGGATTGGTTCCCATATGGTTACAGAACTGCAGTAAAGTGGAACAATTTTCAGCTTGTGTGATTGAAGGATATCTGGATGCATATTATAAGACTTTCCTACATAAATGAGGAAAAGTTGAGGTGCCTTTATTATTCTTTTGTTCCATTCTTTGTTTCTATGGGGAATTTGCCAATGCAATATTACTGTCTTCCTTCCCCTCCCTTACTTTTCATTTTAAATTCTAGTGGGATCTCCCTTGCTAGGCTTCAGATAAAGAGGGGCACTGTCCATTTAGTCCACCCAATTCTTTCTTTGGGGGAGAGCCCAGGGCTGGGGCAGCAGGAGGTGCAGGTGGGGGCCAGAGCTGGGGCAGCAGGGGGTGCGGGTGTGTGTGGGGGGGAGAAGAGCCCAGGGCTGGGGCAGCAGGGGAGTGCAGGTGGGGGCCAGAGCTGGGGTGGCAGGGGGTGCGGGAAGAAGAGCCCAGGGCTGGGGTGGCAGGAGATGCGGGTGGGGGAAGAGCCCAGGGCTGGGGCAGCAGGGGGGTGCAGGTGGGGGCCAGGGCTGGGGCGGCAGGGGGTGCAGGTGTGTGTGTGTGGGGGGAGAAGATCCCAGGGCTGGGGCGGCAGGGGGTGCAGGTGTGGGTGGGGGGAGCCCAGGGCTGGGGCAACACAGGGGTGGGGGGGGCGGCAAAAAACCTAGAGCTGGCTCTGTCCCTACCAGTCACAGCAAGCTGCAGCATGAGGTTTCAGTTCCACACTCCTTCCCCCTCCCTTTCCTGTTAATTGCGGCCAAGGGAATGCTGGGAAATGTAGTTCTTTCCCTGCTCCAGGGTTGGCTCTATAGGCAGGGAGCTAACCAAGGAACTACAGCTCCCAGGGCCCCCTGTTGGTTCTCAGCTCCCATGCTGGATTCTTGCGCCCCGCAAATTTGCTGCCCCAAGCAACTGCTTGCTTTGCTGGTGCCTAGAGCCGGCCCTGCTGCAGACCATTTGGGCCAGATTTTTAAAGGTATTTAGGCACATGTTGGGATTTTCAAAAGAGCCTAAGCATCTAAGCACCCAACTCCCATTGAAATTAAGATGTCCTGGGGTGGCCCTCTGGCCACCACTCTCCACTGTGTCTGACCACAGCTCCATGGAGAATCAGACATATATTTTTTTCCACTGGAAAAGAGCAAAGTTTCAGCTGAGTCTGGCCAACCAATTGAATTGTTTACATCCACTTTAGGAAGAAATAAAAAGAAAGAGCTAACACAAGTACTGTCATCATCAGCACAATTATAACGTGGGAAGGGAAGCAGCTACCTCCATAACCCATTCTGAAATTAAACTAGCGGTGCAGATAGTAATGACAAAAAACATATTATATATATCAAAATAAACAACAAGGAATTTAGATTATTGGTGGGTGCAGCTGAGGGCGAAGGTCAAAAAACAAGAGAACAGTATGGGCCAGATTCTGATGTCCTTACTCCCAGAAGAGGCACCTTTATCCAGAAGATTTATTTCAATAAGACTAGATGTAAAGTGCTATTCAGAATCTGATGCTATGGGATTAAATGGGAATTTTACAAATGTTATCACTATTGTTCTGACTAGTTGAGGCAAAGATAAAGATGAGTGATTATAATACTTTTTTTGATCTCTACTTGGTCCACATAATAGCAACTATGGAGGAGATTTTTTCAAAGCACCTAAAGGACTTTGGTGCATAAATCCCTTAGGTGCTTTTGAAAAATCTCCCTAAATGTTGGACTTAAGGGTAAAGTCCACTACTATTATGACTACATGACTGACTTCTAAGATCCTGAAAAGCATAGGAGGACCAGACGTCCCGGTTTTAAAGGGACACTCCTGTATTTAAGCCCTCCTGCAGGTGTCCTGACTTTTTCTAAAAATGGGCAAATTGTCCCATATTTTCTGTCTCCCCCCGCATCAGTACTGGTGGGTCCTGCTGCTGGCCGGATTCCTGCTCGCCAGCCACCTGCCCACCAGCAGTGAGTGGGGGGGAGGGGTGTCCAGTGGCTGACGATGAGGGTGGGTGTGCAAGGCCAAGCTGGAGTGTGCGCGGCCGGATGCTCCCCCGCTGGTCCATTAGCGCAGCCCGCGCTGCATGCTGGCTTTTGGCCAGCAGGGCCCTGCTCCCTATCCCGTTTCTGGCTGGCACTGGTTGTGCACTATGATGGCTGGTGTCTGCGGACAGGGGCCAGGCAGCAGCTGGTTATGTGTCACCTATGCTGCCCACCCATCGGCCCTTTATGTGCTTCCCTCTCTCTCTGTCCTCACTCTGCTTTGCCTCTTCCCCCCAGCCCCATTCCTCCATATCCCCTCCGGCGGGGGCACATCCCACTCACAGCGCTGTGTGGAGAACTAGCCCCTGGTCGGAGTGCTCAGCTCACCAGCAGCCTGGCCGGCAGGCTCCTTCCTTCCCCCACTGCCTCGGACTGGGCCGGTGCCCCAAGACCCTCCGGCCCAGGGCACGGGCTAGGAGGAGTCGAGCCCTGCGTGTGCCAAAGCTCCGCACAGCGCTGACACTGGGAAGCCTCTCCACCCCCTCAGCTAAGCTCTGGAGTAGCGGGGTGCGGGTGGGGAAGTGATTTCCAGCCTGCTTGTGCCCCGACCCTGCAGGGTCCATAGCACCCTCTTCACCCCGTCCCCCTGCTCTGGGTCCTGCCCCCAGGGAGCGTGGGGCTTCTCCATCCCCTAGGCACCCTCCCCTGCTGAGCCACCTCTCTGGTCGGGTTTGCTGAAGTTCCTGCAGTCAGGTTCCCTGGGCCCTGGTGCACAATGCATCTTTAGGGCTTAACCCAGCCACCTCCTGTCCCCTGGCTACAGCGCGGGCAGGAAGGGGTTATGTTGGTGGCCAGCAGCAGCTGGGAGGTGTTAGCTGTCTTTCAACACTATGCAGGCAGGAAAGGAGGGGAGCTGCTTCCAGCCATGGGGGAGGGGGAGAGATGAGCTCTGCAAAGACACAGGCAAGGCCATCCCTTTCCCACCTCCTCGTCCCCTTTGGCTGGAAGCAGCTCCCTGTCCCTTCCCTCCTGCACAGTGCCAAAAGGCTGCTGCTGGCCACGTTCTGGTGTGAACCTTGGCAGAAATCCCGGGAGGGAAGGCGTGTGACCCTGTGCGTACCCCTATATATTGCCTTGGTAAGACGTGGCACCAGGTATGAGAAGAGACAGATCCGTCCTTGGGGCCCAGCCAGGCATGGAGGGCAGAGAGCGCTGGGCAGAGAGGGTCAGGTCGGTCGGTCACCCCCCACCCCCTCCTAAGTGAGAGGGGTGTGTGTGTGTGTCACCTCTCCCCATGTGAATCCTAAAGCCTTAAAGATAAGAAGGTAAATAAAAAGAATCCAACCACGCAGTATTTCTTTTTAACAGGGGCTCAGTTAACGTGATGTTAATTTGAACGTTCTGATTTGATTGCTGTTAAATTGGTGTCCCATATTCAGCATAGGGAAATATGGCCACCCTATGTATCCAGTTTCGTACTAACACAGTAGCAATTTCCATGTCAGATTTGTAGTTTTCGAGAACTACCTATAGGTGTAAAGTTCAAATGGGTGTGAATTATTGAGTCTTAGAATTGTAGTTTAAATTGTCTTTTTTTTTATTTACATGATGTTGTCCTTTCTGAGGCACATCTGGTCTCAGTGCTGGTTGCAGACTGACCTAGAAAGCTGGGTTGAGAATATTTGCAGTTAGTTTAATAAGTCAAACAGAGGAACAGAATTTAGCTCTACTCTTAAACCACAATTATTTATGTAACAGGCAAGTTGGCCAACAAAAAGAATGAAAGCTGAAGGGCATGAGAATAGCCAGGCTGCTAGTGTTTGAGTTTTGCTTGCAGCGATCCTAGCCGGAGCATGTAAAGGACTGCATAGACTGTGAAACAGAGGATACGGTTAGCACATATCAGGGATGACCAATTAGGGGATTGCTAAACACATCAAATCCCACCTGGTGGTACAGTAGTGAAATGACAAATTCTGAGCTTCATGAAGCTCTACATATGTGTGTGGGTGTCTGTCTATATCGGGGTCTGCAAAAAGAACAGGAGTACTTGTGGGTCGCCATTCCTGGCCAATGGGAGCTGTGGGGGGCCATGCCTGCAGATGGTCAACGTAAACAAAATGTCTCGCGGCCTGCCAGCGGATTACCCTGATGGGCCGTGTGCCGAAGGTTGCCAACCCCTGGTCTACATATAGATGAGAGAGAGATATGTGCATACATACTTACATATAACTATTTATACTTAGTTGTTTAAGTTAAAAATCACATGAGGTTGTAAAATGAAGCATTTTAAAGTTTGGGAATGTCCATTACGGCAGCCATATATTTTTAATGTGGTCCCCTTGTGTGTACGTATTATGATGGTCTTAATTACATGATCACATTGTATTTTTTCCATGGGATTCCTGCCTAATTCAGCACAGTGCATATACGATGCTCACTGAATGAGTAGCTGTTCAGTATTTCATTTTTTCCCCATAGTTATTCATGCTGTGAACCCAGGCATTGTTTACTGCACAAAACCTGCCCTGAATTCAAACTCATTATTGCCTCATGGGCTTTTCCTATGGTGCTCATCACTGTAGTAACTGAGCACTTCACAAACATGAATGAATTTTATCCTCACAACACCCCTGTGAAACAGCAAGTATCATTATCTCCATTTTACTGATGGGGAAACTGAGACACAGGGTGAGTAAGTCATAATTTTCAAGTGTCCACCAATTTTGGGTGCCTCTATAATGGGATGCCTGACATGAGACATACCTGGACAAGTTCCTCAGATGCACTGAGCAACAGCAGCTCCCATTGACCTCAGTTGGAGTTGTGAGCACTCAGCACTTCTGAAAATTAGGGGCTCACACTGGGGACTCGTACAATGAGGAACACACACTCAGGCCTGGTCTACACTATGGTGTTAGGTCAAATTTAGCCACGTTAGGTTGATTTTAAAATGAATGCGTCCATACAACCAACCCCATTCCGTCAACTTAAAGGGCTCTCAAAATCAACTTCTGTACTCCTCCCCTGACGAGGGGATTAGTGCTAAAATCGACCTTGCTGGGTCGAATTTGGGGTAGTGCAGACGCAAATCGATGGTACTGGCCTCCGGGAGCTATCCCAGAGTGCTCCAATGTGACCGCTCTGGACAGCACTTTGAACTCCGATGCACTAGCCAGGTACACAGGAAAAGCTCCGGGAACTTTTGAATTTAATTTCCTGTTTGGTCAGCGTGGCGAATTCAGCAGCATAGGTGACCATGCAGTCCCCCCCCGAATCATAGAGCGTAGAATGTTTCTACGCTCCCCCTATCATCTCCGTCCCTGAGGTAATCGCAGATTAGAAGGCGAAAAAAATGCACTCGCGATTACATGTTTTCCGAACTCATGCAGTCCTCCCGCACTGATAGGGCACAGCTTAATGCATGGAAGCATTCAGTGGCAGAGGCCAGGAAAGAATTAAGTGAACACGAAGAGCGGAGGCAGGACGCGATGCTGAGGAAAGCCAGCAAGAGTACAGACCCATGCTGCATCCACTGTATAACCGCCTACCCTCCTCCCCATGTTCCATAGCCTCCTCACCCAGATGCCCAAGAATGCGGGGGGGAGGCTCCGGGCACCCAGCCACTCCACTCCAGAGGATGGCCCAAACAACAGAAGGCTGTCATTCAAACAGTTTGATTTTTATTGTGGCTACAATAAGCAATGTGGCCGTGTCCTTCCCTCCTCCCCCACCTCACCCGGGCTACTTTGTCCATTATCTCATTTTTTTTTAATTAATAAAGAAAGAATGCATGGTTTCAAAACAATAGTTACTTTATTTCAAAGGGGGGAGGGTGGTTGGCTTACAGGGAAATAAAATCAACAAAGGGGGCGGGTTTGCATCAAGGAGAAACACACACAACTGTCACACCATAGCCTGGCCAGTCATGAAATTGGTTTTCAAAGCTCTCTGATGCGCAGCATGCCTTGCTGTGCTCTTCTAATCACCCTGGTGTCTGGCTGCTCAAAATTGGACGCCAGGCGATTTGCCTCAACCTCCCACCCCGCCATAAATGTCTTACCCTTACTCTCACAGATATTATGGAGCACACAGCAAGCAGCAATAACAATGGGAATGTTGGTTGCGCTGAGGTCTGACCTAGTCAGCAAACAGTGCCAGCGAGCTTTTAAAGTGCGTGACGGTGAGCTGAGTGGGCTCCATGCTTGCCGTGGTATGGCGTCTGCATGGGTAACCCAGGGAAAAAAGGCGCGAAACGATTGACAGCCATTGCTTTCACGGAGGGAGGGGCGACTGACGACATGTACCCAAAACCACCCACGACAATGTTTTTGCCCCATCAGGCATTGGGAGCTTAACCCAGAATTCCAATGGGTGGCGGAGACTGCGGGAACTGTGGGATTGCTACCCACTGTGCACCGCTCCGTAAGTCAATGATAGCCACAGTAGTGAGGATGCACTCCGCCGACTTAATGCGCTTATTGGGGACATACACAATCGACTATATAAAATCGATTTCTAAAAATTGACTTCTATAAAATCGATTTAATTTCGTAGTGTAGACATACCCTTAGTGGCCACCTCTGAAAACTGTGCATCAAGTGCCTTGCCCAGCCTGACATAGAACGTTTGTGGCAGACTCAGGCATAGAACGTAACTGTTCTGAGTCCTCAGCTAATGCCTTAATCAGACTATCCTTTCTTTCTTCAGGCTCCTTCTTCATTTGCTATATGCTTTCCAATTTCTGCACAGATTGGGGCAGACATTCGTTATTCTACAACTTCATTCCCATGCACTCTATTATGAGTGTATTTTACAATGAGGCTTTGTGCTGCAATGTTGCATGGGGGTCCTCCTATTACATAGCATCTGTTGTGTTGTGTGACACGGTCTCATACCTGATAAGACCATGTGACCAGACATAATGCAATGGGAGTGGGATCAGGCTAGAGAATGAAGAAATAGGGGATATATTGTTGTATTTCTGACATATAGAGGAAATTGTGGGAAAGTGAGAATCTTGGCACTGCACCTGCACTGAGAGGATGCAGAATAGATTAATAGCAAGCTACAATGAGACACGTTTTGTGGCTTGTCAGTATCTTGTAATGTCTCTCATTTCCACACGCTAATACAATTTTGTATTTTTTCACTTTACTTCCATTATTTTTTTTCCTATGGGAAAGAATCCTGGGGTAATATTTCTCTGGCTACTATAGTGGAGTAATTTAAGAAAGAGAAAAGGATTAATATGGTGGGGGACCAAATGAAACAATTCCCCCCACTTGAAATTATTTGTAAAGATGGGGTCGTGAGGATTTTTTGTTTTAAAGCAGAAACTTAATAGGACAACGCTAAGGTCCAATTCTGCAATACTGACATGGGGCATCCTGCTGAAGTCAAGGACTACTCCTGGGTGTAAGCTTTACTGGAGCAAGCCTGAAACATTTCATACACCACTGCAACTTTTCATAAACTCATCAGCTTGAAATTACTAAGGTTCAGAGAGGATTTTCTAATTACTTTGATGTGTGTATAATATGAATAGACCCAACAGAGAAAGACAAAGATGATTGTTAGAATCTTGCCAGTATGATAAACAAATGAGCAACTGTCTTTATAACACAAATCCTGGGACTCTTCCAGTTTTCAGCTATACATAATATTCAACTGAGTGATTATGGCATTAAAATGAGGCTTGCTCCCTCTATATTGCACTATTCTTGATAGGATAACACGTCTGTGCAGTATTATTATATTTAATAAATCATTCTAGGAGCAAAACTGCAAGATCTTGTGTGGCAACATAACTTTGTATTCATGGCTGCTTTTTTTTTTCTTGTCTTGTCTTTTCTCTTTCCCCCCCCCGCCCCAACAGAAAAATAATGTGGGTTGATGCTGTGGTCTAACACAATGGGGGCTAATGAACAGAGCTTGCTGCACTCAAGAGACTGCAGTTCAATTACTGGTGGTGCCAATCAAGTCAGAAATATTAACCATGGTAACAGCAGATTTCTACTTCTGTTGGACAAGGCAGTCGCTCTTTAGAGTAGCTGGTGTCCGATGAGGAAAAGGCATTCTAAGAGACAGATGCATTGAGTCAGAGAAAGCTGCTAGATAACAAAGGTGGGCAGCGGCTGTTTCCGCTTCAGATAATCCTGTAGAAGGGCGTCCTGCACTGTTCTAGGAGCACTTTCTCTGGCTGATGTGTCTAAGAGGTCATACTAGACAGAATATATGTCTGTATGAACTGACTCTTCAGAGGGGCCGAGCACACACAGCTTCCACTGACTTACCAAGAACTGCAGGTAACTCAGCACTTTCAATATCATGCCAATATTGTATACAAACATTACAATACTGTTTATGCAGCATGTATGCATATATGCTATCCTTTTGTCCAATAGAATAGTAAACTTAGCTGTGCTAAGAAGAAATTCTAATACAGGGATGTTGGGCCAGATCCTCAGCTGGTGTAAATCAGCATAGTTCTGTTGATGTCAATGAAAAGATGCCAGTTTACATTTTGCATTGTGTTATATATTTGCTCTAATGTTATTCACTTAGTCAGTGTTCCTGTGGTGCAGTGGTAGCATACTCAAAACACAGGAAACAGCTAATGGCCAAAAAACATCTCTTGTCTTTTTTATTTTCTGTTCATTTTTATTGTAGAAATATAATATTAACAGTTTGAATTTGAAAACCATAGGGTATCTTGCAACCAAGTGCCTAATCCTTAGAAAGGAGGGAATTTAGACCCTTCTCTATCAGAATATTTTTTGACTGCCTAGTCACTACTGGAACCTCACTGTAGATTAATCTTCTTTCCCAGAATGCTTTTCTAGTAGTTGCCCCTTTTAAATATGGGAGTGACAAGCAGCTACAGCCCTGAAGTAGCTATTTTGCACCTGCTTGCTGAATCTTGTAGTTGGTGAGTATTCTTAGTTCCTATTGTGCTGTTTCCTTTCTCTTATTCATGAAGAGACAGCTCATCTTCATGGCCTATGTCACTGACACATTCCTTATTGCTTACATCGGTTGCCATTAAAAAGCCAGCTGTTACCAACGGTTACCATGTAGTGGTATCTCAGACATGACATTTCCCTAAATTTAGATTAGGAAAAGTTGGTAACCTATGGGAACTGAGGTACGGGAGGTTAAATGACTGAGGTGCCACTAGCGTGCATTTAGGGACTAACAAGAATTTTTGATATCAGCTGGGGACGTATCTGTTGGAAGTGACAGAGGAGGAGAAAGACCTGAGTGTATTGGTTGATCGCTGCATGACAATGAGCCACCAGTGTGATGTGGTTGTGAAAAAGGCTAATGTGGTCCTGGGATGCATCAGATGAGGTATTTCCAGTAGAGACAGGGAAGTGTTAGAACCGTTATAAAAGGCACTGGTGAGACCTCATCTGGAATACTGTGTGCAATTCTGGTCTCCCATGTTTAAAAAAGAGGAATTCAAAGTGGAACAGGTAGAGAGAAGGGCTACTAGGATGATCTGAGGAATGGAAAACCTACCTTATGAGAGGAGACTCAAAGAGCTTGGCTTGTTTAGCCTAACCAAATGAAGGCTGAGGGGAGATATGATTCCCTCTGATGTATTAATAGAGAGCATAAATACCAGGGAGGGAGAGCAGTTATTTAAATTAAGCGCCAATGTGGACACAAGAACAAATGGATACAAACTGGCCATCAGCAAGTTTAGGCTTGAAAATAGATAAAGGTTTCTAACCCTCAGAGGAGTGAAGTTCTGGAACAGCCTTCCAAGGTAAGCAGTGGGGGCAAAAAAACTTTAATGGCTTCAAGATTGAGCTTGATAAGTTTATGGAGGGGATGGTATGATAAGACTGTCTACTATTGCATGTAGCTGATCTGTGAGTGATAGCAGCAAATATCTCCAATGGTTGCTGGTGGGACACTATATGGGGAGGGCTCTAAGTTACTCCCAGGTGTTCTGGCTGGTGGGTCTTGCCCACATACTCAGGTCTAACTGATCACCATATTTGTGGTCAGGAAGGAATTTTCCCCCAGATCAGATTGGCAAAGACCCAGAGGGTTTTCGCCTTCCTCTGCAGCATGGGACATGGGTCACTTGCAGGGTTAAACTAATATAACTTGAAATCTTTAAATCATGATTTGAGGACTTTAATACCTCAGCCAGAGGTTAGGGGTCTATTACAGGAGTTGGTAGATGAGGTAGTCTGTGCAGGAGGTCAGCTTAGATCAGTGGTTCTCAACTTATTTACCATAGTGGGCCGCACGCATATGCAGCTCTCTATGTTATGTGGGCCGCATCCATACAATATATATATATATATAATGTGTATGGCCCTGAGGATATCACATGGGCTGCATCCGTGCACTGATTGGGCTGCAAACGGGCTGCGTGTTGAGAACCAGTGGACTAGATGATCATGATGGCCCCTTCTGACCTTAAAGTCTCTGTCTATGAGCCACAATATGAAATTGGAAAGACACTACAGGAGAGGAGCTAGGGGAGGCAGTGTCATCTAGTGTACATAGGGCACTGTCCTGGCACTCAGGAATTTGGGTGCTAATTCAACTCCACCACTGATCTGCTGTTTGACTTTTGGCCTTCTTTATGCCTTTGTTTCTCCTCCTACCCTTTTTGTTTGATTTGTAAGCTTTTCAGGGCAGGGAGCCTTTCTTAATCTGGCTACACTTAAAGATGGGGTGGGGAGGGTGATTCCAAGTGTAACCCTTCTGCCAGGTGGAGCCAGCAGCAACCAGGGCCAGGTTCAATAACTAGGGGTTCCTTTCCATCAATACAACACAGAACCGGCTCAAGCCCCCACCCAGTAACCTGGGGAAATTACACACCACCCATCGCTGCCTCTGAGAGGCAATACTTCCCCACTTGCAAGCACAGAGTCTGAATGTAGAAAAGAAACTTTTAATAAAAGGAGGGAAGTAACTCAGCCTTAATTTGGCAAAACACCACAAACAGGGTTCATAAACATAAACCATGAGTAAAACACCCACCGCCAAGTAGGTTGACAAGTGCCCTTTTCCCTTCAGGTTCTTAAATCCAGCAATCCAAAAGTCCCTTTTACATGCCCAATCCTTCTCTTCACCTCACTCACAGTTGCTGTCCTTGGTCAGTGTGGACCCAGAGTTCAGAGGTGCATCTGCAAAGTTCACCTCCCACCCTGGGTGGAGGGGGCATGGTAAAGAGGCACCTTACTCGCTTCATTGCTCAGGCACTCACTTACCACCCCTCTCTGTGGGGCTCTGTTCTGGCCCTCTCCACTAGCCACCCTGCCAGCTGCCCTGCTGGCCGCTCGCCTCACCTCTCCACCAGGCACCCTCGGCGTGCCTCTCCACCTCACCAGCCACTCATTCACCAGATGACTGTTGGTCACCTTCTGCTGCCACCTCTCTCTCTGCTGTGACCTGTGCACATCAATCTCTTAGTAATTTTCAGCTCTTTGCAGGCTGGGCAGAAACACTGCCCCATCTCAAGTTATTTCAGTTCTCAGTGATTTTTAGGTCTTAGCAGGCAGGGCAGAAATACGGTCCTACCACAATTGATTTCAGCTCTGATTGAGCATTTAAAATAACAAAGAGGCTCATAATGAAGCCTATTTAGCTCTTTCTTTGAACAATGGGGGGAACAGGTTCCAGTCCAGGGCGGGTCCACACCTCCTGTCCCAACCCGTCTTACTTTCACGTCCCAACCCGTCTTACTTTCACGGTGCGCTGGCATTTGAGCCCCTGGCTTAACGAGGTCCTTTCAGCTAAGGGTGATCCCCCTCATTTGGGACAGGTCAAGCACACCCTGCCTCCGTGCACCCCCACAACAATGCTAACAACATCGGCAACAGCACCCCACCATCCCTGCACTCAGCACCAAAGTGACTTGTAACCCAACACCAGCCAAAGTTGATTATTATGAGCAGCCCCTTTCTATGTGCTAGATATCTAAGCAGAGTAGGTATGTTCATATAAATCAGTTTGCTGCAGAAGTCTTTCCGCCTCCCAGCTACCTGTTAGGGAAGAATTCATTCAGACCCTGCTTACACAAGCTTGAGTAGATATACTCTTGCTTATTCTCATTTATCCAGGCAGAAAATAATAGCATGGGCAATGGTGAGTGGTGGCAGAGGTTAGCCACCCTGGGTACAAACCTGCCTGGATCCTGTGGGTATGTACTCAGGGTGGCTAGTCATGCCACTGCTTGCCGCTGCCTGTGCTACTGCAGCTACATTACTGTTTTTGGCATTCTAGGTTGATGACAGTTATCATATGTCTACTCAAGTTGGGACTCAGGCACCCAGATCCATGTGTAGGCATAGCCTGTGTGAATGCAGTGCCTACCTCAATGGGTCCCTCATTTCTCCACTGTAATACAATTAATAAAAAACAACAGGAGTCCTACCTAGTCCCCTGATCTAACCAGAGCACCTGCCCCATGTCTGGTAATGCCATTTAAAGTTTCGGCAGACAATGTGTGAAAATAATGCAAACAAAAAATAGAAGATAAATGCTCTCTGGGACAGATCCTTAACTGCTGTAAATTGGCATCGCTCCACTGACTTTGCACCAGCTGAAGATCTGGCCCAGCATTTTTATTCCTTTAGCCTCTGTTTTTCCATCTCGTCTTATAAAATTTTGCCAGATGATCATCCTTCCAGTGTTGTTGGCAAAACCATCACTGCACCATTTTCCATTCACATGCCACAGTTCTACACTGAAGTGTAATAATCTGAGGGCTCAAGGTCATTCAGAAACTCCCTCCAGATTTTTATTCTTCCTTTCAAAGAAGAATAGAGATTCTCAAACAGCTGTTTTAAGGACTGTCTCTCCCTCACCTGAGTGAAAATGTAGGAAAGGAAATCTATTTTCTGTTCATTCTCATTGCTTCTGAATTCACCTAGCTGCTCTTGGGAATTTAAATGAACACAGTTCAATATTGTAACAGAGAATTACAGCATTATCTTATCAGTGGGCTCTCGTTTATCCTGGCTATCTCCCTTCATCATTGCCTCTCTTCAGTTCTTGTCTGCTGTATGAAGAAAACTCACTGTCTTGCTGACAAAGTATTTATGGTTGAATATGGATTTAATCAGAGTGTGCTTTGTTTCCAACCTAATAACTGGAGTTGGCTGAATGATATTCAGTCCAGTTCTACTAACAACGAGTCCCTTGTTTTTAACCCTAGTCTTGCAATCTGTGCAAGCAAGCAAGCAAAAATAAAATAAAAAAGCTAAGAGGCTTAAGTCAGTGCAAGACCACACATGGAAGTGGTACAGCTTGATGCCATTCCTTTCTTTCTCCATTCTAGTGTAAGTCTCATAAATTGCTGTTCATGCTTTTAATTCTTTAGGAAGGTTACTATGGATCTTGGCACAGTGGTCTCCATTCAAAAGTCAATGTTTGCCAACATGCAGCTACCACAGTTATTTTCTGTTCTAAGTATAGGAAAAAGCTGTGGTATCTCAGTTACCAGTTTGTTGTGACTGTTGGTAAATGGTGACTTTCCAATAAGTGCGGGAGGCAAACGATCATTAGGAACAGAGGACTGGGTGGGACCTCCTGGGTTATCAAGTCTATTCCCCTGCTGTTGCAGGCAGTCCCATAATCCCATTCATAAACTTTTTAACACAAGTGTCTTTACAAAAGGCCAGATTCTTTTACCTCATATCTAGTTTAGCTTCTTCTCTTGAACATAAGAACGGCCATACTGGCTCAGACCAAAGGTCCATCTAGCCCAGTATCCTATCTGCTGACAGTGGCCAATGCCAGGTGCCCCAGAGAGAATGAACAGAACAGGTGATCATCAAGTGATCCATTCCCTGTCACTCATTCCCAGCTTCTGTCAAACAGAGGCTAGGGACACCATCCCTGCCCATCCTGGCCAATAGCCATTGATGGACCTATCCTCCATGAATTTATCTAGTTATTTTTTGAACTTATAGCACCAGATTCTCCAGTACCTTGTATCTTGTGTAGTCATTTACACTGGTGGCAAAGATTAGAATGGCAGAATTTTATACCCACTCTGTGCTGATGTCAATGACTACACAAGGTGTGACACAGTGGAGAATAAGGTCCACAGGGCCTGACTGATTCATCTGTCATTTGCTGTGCAGGTGGGGAAAATAGTGTTACTTACAACAAATGATCATAAGGAAAGGGAAAATTGCATTCAATCTGATGACCTGCAATGCCGATTGCCATGGGATGGGTCACTACATACTGGCAATATCTCTGTTCGTTTTTTATGGTGTTTTCACTCTCTCCTCACATAGCAACTAGCCATGTGCAGCATGGACTCAGGTTTATGTAGTGTACTGGTTGTTCTTTGTGCAGACCAGTATTGTACAATGTACCTACAGTCTGTCCCTCTCTCTTTCCCACCTCTATCTGTGCTTTGCCAGGTTGGACTAGGATGATTGCTTTGATGCATTCTACTACTCCATAGTTGCCATGTTAGGCTGTTTCATATTCCTTAGATACTTTATATATCCCATTAAAAATTAACTGCATGGTGCCTTGGTATTTTTGGTGTGGAGAAGGGGGATTGCTACCTGCTGTTATATGTAGTGCTGCTTTTGACTCTTCTGGCAGAAGCTCTGTCATCCTGTGTAGGCATGGTGCACTCTACATGCCTTTCCATCTCCATTTCAGAGAGATTCTTGCATGCAAGATGTACTCGCCTTTTGGGGCAGTCATCCTTTTAACTGCATCATTTGCAAACCAGTGAAAAAGTGCATTATGTAGACCAAAAAGAAAGGTAACCTGCATGCAATTCACTTTCCTAGTAACCCCAATGCTGGGCTCAAAATCCATGTAGCCCGCCCCCCCAACTAGAGGGGAAGGTGCATGAAAATCAGTGTACGAACTGAAACAAACATAGAACATGTGTGCTGTACAGACAGTGGGAGTGTGGAAGCAGGGAGTATACTGTTGTTGATAGGCTAGACTGTTTTACTTGATCTGCATCTGATTTAGGGTAACTTTAGACCCTTGAGTGTGTAACTGCAGTGCCACAATGGGAACTCTGGGAGACATTGCACCTCAGAGAGGGTGCGGCATGCTGTCTTCCTGAAGTGGAGATGGAGCAGGACCATGCCCTGATTTCTTTGTGCCCCCTTCTGCCCACTCTGCAGTGGATTGAACCCTAGGAAGTGGGAGCTGTGCCTGTGTAGGAGATGTAACAGAGTCAGGGCCGGTGCTACCATTAAAGCAAACTAGGCAGTTGCCTAGGGCGCCAAGATTTGGGGGCGCCAAAAAGCAGTGCCCCCAATTTTTTTTTACAGCGTTCCTGGGCTGGGCTGTCAGCGGCGTGCTGAGACGTGCAGCTCAGACTCCCTCTCCCAGCGCAGCGGCCGCTCCACTTCTCCCGCCTCCCAGGCTTGCGGCGCCAATCAGCTGTTTGGCGCCGCAAGCCTGGGAGGGGAGGAGAATTAGAGCGGGGGCAGCGTGCTCGGGGAGGAGGCGGAGCAGAGGTGAGCTGGGGAGCTGCCGCACGGCTCCCCGGGGGGGGAGCTGCCGCGGGGGGGGGGGGCGCTTCAGGGCGGGGGGGGGGGCTGCCGCAGGGCTTGGGGGGGGGCACAAGGTGGAAGTTTCGCCTAGGGCGCGAAACTTCCTTGCACCGGCCCTGAACAGAGTGTAGGGAATGTAATTGTGCTTGAACACTGTTGCCTCACAATTTGAATGTGCATGTTAAGCTTTAACCATTTGTCCTGTAAGAATTTCTGGAATGTGGGTAATTTCCTGTGAAATCCATGAGTGTGGAGGTAAGTGGTGTGTGATGAAGGGAAAGGAAAGAGTTACTTTAAAAGGAAGTGCTGTATCTGACTTCTATATATTAAAATAAAACGTAGACGCTGCACTGTAAATTAGTTGTCTTTGCAGTTGCTGCTTCATGTTATGTTGAAGAATCACAGCCCAAACAAAATTTAACATGTACAATGGCTGTAATTTATGAAGTTAGAAGCAGACACCCATACATCAGAAGTGTCAGCATCACAAAAACAAAATCAATTAATCTCCAGCAGCATATCTGCTCCACATTGAATTACTCTAGAAGAGTGTGTACAGTATCTCTCTCTGAGCAGGGGGTTAGTGTCAGAAGGATCTTTTCTGAAAACAGAACCAGAAACTTGTACTCCATAAAGATGATATCAGTGATGTTGGAACATTTAACCTATTCCATATGTTGACTTGTTAGCAGTTGAGTTTAAAGTAATAATTATTAGGATGTTCGATAATGCACTTAGGAGTGGGGATGGCTGGCAAAGAGGCATGGTACTTTTTAATGACTCTGGGCTCATGCAGTCAGTGAGGCCTACGTTGTGACAGTGGAGCATGGGGAAAGTGGATATAAGAACCAGGTCCAGCTCTAGGTTTTTTGCCGCCCCAAGCAAAAACTTTGCCGCCCCAAGCTCAGGTGGGGCTGGGGGTTGCAGGCGGTGCTGGAAGCGGAGGGAGTGATGTCACTTTCTCCCAGCGCCTGCAGGGGCTTCCCCCGCCCGGCCGTGCAGAGAAGCCCCGATATAAGGGGTGGCACAAGGCAGCGCAGCAGCCAGTGTGCAGATGAGGTGGCAGTCCTGGCTCCCCGGTAGGACTTGCCCTCTCCTCCCCAGGTAGCGGCTGGGCCCTGGCAGCTCAGCATTCTGGGGCTGGGGCTTCCCCTTCCCGCTGCGGCTGGGGGCGTGGCACCCTCGCCCCGTCTAAGTGGCACAGCTCCGAGAGCGCAACTGACCCGTAAAAAAAGGATGGCCGGAATGCCGCCCCTGGAAATTTGCCACCCCAAGTGGCTTGCTTTACTGGTGCCTAGAGCTGGTCCTGATAAGAACTCCACCTTTATAACCTGATGTAGTCTACAAGGACCTTGGATCTGGCTGTGCGGTGTAAGTGGGCACCTATTTACTCTCTCCCCAGAGTAGGAGGACAGGAAATAGTGGGGAATGGGTGGGGCTCTGGTTCCAGTTCTCCCCCCACCCCAAACTTCACTGGCCAGTGTAGATGAGTTGACATGGTGGTTGTAAATTGCTGCTAATATCCACTAGCAGCAAATTTCTTCCCAACATGGTTCCTTTTAGCAAGGAGGATGAGGGGAAGAACTGTGGCTCAGTCACAATGATTCCTGGGGAGGAGTTCTTGCCCAGAGTTGTGCTTAAATTCATCTAGCCCTAAGACTCCAGAGGTGAATTAGAAAAATAGCGCTGTGTATATGGCATGAAACTTGTATGCCTTTATTTTCTGTATACTGTTCCTTGATATTTCTAAGAATTTTTCCTTTCTACAGTGACAGGAGCAGAGTTACTCAGCATGTCAGAGCTGTGTGCTTTCCCTCTCACGGAGACTTTACTTTTGTTCTTTTCTTGTGAGTGTTTCCCTCAGTCTAAAATCATTGTCGATTGAAAGTACCTGTATTGAGCTTTCTGTAGGAGAAAGCAAAGAACAAATAACTTTTTTAGAAGATGAACCACTTCTTGCTTCTCTCAAATTGAGCTAATTCAAGTTCAAGTTGAAACACCAGGTCAACAGGATATTGAGTGATAATAGTTTCAGTGAATGTCATTAGAATAATCCTCATTTGTTATCCTGAAGGCAGAAACTGTTACCTAACAACTTCTAAGAGCTGATTAACCCTTTCCTCTATCTCAAATTAATATTGAATAAAGACGATAATAGAGCTAATATTAGTATTTTTACAACTAAAGAGTATACAGAAGAACCAGGGTCTCATTAAACAACCCACCTACTTGAACGTTATTGATTTTCATTTTAAGTCCCTATACTGTTACACAATACAGGGCTATATATTTTGATACAGGTTGTTATGTGTACACATAACATTGGCAGAGAGTTAGTGAGTCAATTGTAAATTAAAGATGATGCTGTATTTCAAACTTGTGTTTAAGAGAGAGAGAGAGAGAGAGAGAGAGAGAGAGAGAGAGTGATTCAGAACCTGTGGAGGAAGGAAAAGAGTCCTGGGAGGTAGCAGCCACTAAGTGTGGGGAACTGCAAGAAAATGACAGAGAACAAGAAGCCAAGATCTAGGGAGAGAGGAATCAGTGAGCTGTGGGGATTAAGGCCCAGAAGAATGGGTGGACCAAGTTCATCATGAATTTTGAAAATTAAAATAGGAATTTTAAATTGTATACACCGATGGACAGGAATCCAGTGAAAGTGGTAGAGGATTGGGGTAATATGGAGCAACTTCTTTGGGCAAGAAAGTAGTATAGATGCATTGTGCTGGACTCTGAATGTTATTCAAAATAAAGGGTCCAATTCACCCTGTAAGGCCCTCCTGGATATGGGAATGCTTCTGGGGAAGCTGGCCACAATTTCCGTACAGCCAGGAGGCCTGGAAGCAGCCAGCACAGATCATAAAGTGGGTAGGACCAGCCCTGGAATATAGGGGCAGGACAGCTTGATGCCTCCACTCTTGACAAGGATTAAAGCTGCTTCTCCTTGGATGAACTCTGCAGGAGAGTGAGGCAGTGCTATCAATATCTCCCCTCTCCTTCCCTGAGGTCATAGCCTCCTCTGCCATAGCTGCTCCCTGATTGCAGGGGGTGGGGTACAAATTGTACCTTTGTTCCTGAACCCACGTGGATGAATCCAGCCCATGGGATTGAGGAGAATGAGCTGTAGTCCAGACAGAAAGATAGTGTATGAATAAGAATTTCTTAGTAACTCTGGCTATGTTTTGGGTTTGGTTGGAGGTGAGGCAGTCTTACAGATGAGGGTGATGTCAGAGGAAGGAGAAAGCTCAGGGCCATGAATTTTTGGACTTGACAGTGAAGCTAAACAGAGTAAAGTCAAAGTCAGCAATGTGACCAAAAAGAAAAGTTTTATCCCAACTCAAGACTCCGTGTATTACTACTGGACTTCATAAAATAGAACCTACTGGAATGAAGTGATAATGACTGTGCAGACAAAGAACTCATATTCCTCATTATCCTTTAAGGTGTAGATGGTGGAACATTTACTCAGGTCGGTGGGCAGTTACTCAAATGAGTAGTCTCTTCAATGGAACTGTTCATGTGAGTATGTGCTCATCACCACGAGTAAAGATTAAAGAGCCTAGCCCTTGGTGATTGTGGTTTTCACTGTGGCAGTGAATGGAGAATCAATAGCTTTTCCTTCAGCCAGTTATAGTTATCGATAGCTCTGCCGATAAAGAGGAAAATTAAATCAAATGTTGAACAGTTTGCAATAAGCCAAGTTTAGGTTTTAAAATGAGTCACTCCATGCAATTAGAGACAATAAAAAGGTTCACGGAGGGTAAAACTGCCATGTGCACCACTTCAATCTGACTGCACACCACTTTAATCTGATTGCATGAGAGACATATTGCCTTGCTAAACACTTCAATATATTGATAGTGAAGCTCAGATGTCCTTGGGATCAGGCATTATTTGAATAGGCAACACTCCTGGTACTGTACATTGCTAGAGAGTTGCTTTAAATACAATAAATTAAAAGTAAAATCTTATACAAGGCAACATTGCTTAGTAATTGCTGTTTTGGAGCTCACGTCGCTGCAGTTATTTAGCTCAGCATTTCATCTCCAGCTGCAGCACAATTTTTGCCAAATATAGATAAATGAAGTTAAAGTTATTGGCAACCACTAGTTCTGTAGCCCTGTTTTGAGTTTATAGATTTCATAGGAATGGCATTACTTTATTTCTGCAGCAGGCAATTGTTCTGCAGTCAGAGCTTGTCAGCATTACAGTACATGTAACATTTTCAACTCAGCTTTATCAGACAGTCAGTGGTAAATAGACAGAATTAACAGTATTTTGAATGAGAAATGTATCATTTAAATATGAGGGAGAAGCAGGGACAGATTGTGAACCTAATTCAACATATTTTAGGGGTTCAATGAAATCTCAAGGCAGACTCTGCAGACAGTGCTTTGAGCACTGGATGTCTAACTACTCCACTGAGTGCTAATTTCATTGCATTCTACATTGTATTATACAGACATGTAACATGGTCTGCTGCAGCCAGACCATCCCACTAAAGACACACAAAAAATTACTGGTTGGTTTCCTTATATCTTCTCTAGAGAGCCATTCTATATAGCTTCACTAACAAACAATAGGCTTTAATGCAGAGGTCAACACATAATTATTTTCTTTATATTTTCTAAATCATTTTCCAAATGCTAAAGAATTATTACAAAAACTGAAGACATGGGATTTCAGATATGTTACATGCCTTTTCCTCTTGCTTTCACTCATTTTTTTCAATCTTACAGCTATTTAGTATTTTTTCCAATCAGTAAACAAGTTACATTTAATAATTAAAGAAAACAGGTAATAAGGAAATGCATTTTTCTTCTGATTCCAAAATGACACAACACTGTTGTCAGATCACTAGCCATTGCTTGAAGCCTACAGACCTTGGGATGGGTTTAGACCCAAATATATTAACTTCTTTGGGCAATATGTTCTGGTGTTTTCTATTAACCCACCTGGTTGCCTGTCTTTTGATCTATGAACCATGACATTTAAATGCCATCCGGAAAGCTTCTTATGATCAAACTGATCTTTTATTTTAGATGTATATGCACAATAGTGTGAAAATATGTACTAAGGAGCAGTGTGAAGCAGTCTGGAAAATTATATTTCAGAATGAGGAAATGCTGGTTTTTTATGTCTATTTGGAAATTGAACCCATATTTATTTCCACAGAACTTTTGTATTAATAAAAATGTGCAAACCTTATGGATGGTGCTGTTTTGTCATATCTGTAGGTGAATGAAACTGCGCCATGATAACAGTGAAATTTCACTTGGGTCAATATTGTGAAATCATAATGTTTTAGAATTAAATTGAGCATAGACATAAAATTTGCCAATAAGCAGTATGATTTCAAAGTATAAGAGAGTCTGTTTTTCCTGATTAATAATATATGGAGATATACCTATCTCATAGAACTGGAAGGGACCCTGAAGGGTCATTGAGTTGAGTTGAGCTGAGCCCAGTCCAGCCCCCTGCCTTCACTAGCAGGACCAAGTACTGAGTTTGCCCCAGCTCCCTAAGTGGCCCCCTCAAGGATTGAGCTCTCAACCCTGGGTTCAGCAGGCTAATGCTCAAACCACTGAGCTATCCCTCCCCCCACCAAAGTGAGTCAACCCCCAAAAGCGAAAAATCTACTCTGTTTTTGTGTGTGAGAGGTTTTTCATCAGGTTCACTGACATTGTGAATTTCTTTTCACAGATTCACTAGCACTCTCTCCAAAAACAGAATTTCACCCCTTTGGAGGTTTAATGAAATCATAACTTTTTAAATGAAAGAACAAAAAAACGAGAAGACTGCTGTAAGTAATAGCAGGTGCTTTTATTTAACAGTGTATTATGAAAAAAGGCAAATATGCCTCTTTGTTTAGGTAACACACAAAGATTTCAATACACATGATGAAACAGACAGTTTTTAGACTGAAGCTAGCTTTATAGAATTACAGAAATGTTAGGACTTGAAAGGATCTTCAGAGGTCATCTAGTCCTGCCTTCTGCGCTGAAGCAGGACCAAGTATACCTAGACCATTCCTGACAGATGTAGTATCTTCTCATAACAAATTTCAGGTAAGAACATATTCTGAGCCAAAATCTGTTTCTTGAAATCAATTAAGTTCCACAACTGAGTGCAGAATATCTCCCCCAGTCTATATTATAATTATATACAATTATAATATCATACCTAGTTATAATATTTTCACTTACCCTGGGATTTTCATTGAAGAAACTCAATGCATGTTACAAGTAGACTTGGTTGAGGAATGTTGTAGTCTTTTTTTTTTTTTTCCTGAGAAAAATGTTGGTGAAAAGAATGTGGGGTTTTTTGGGCAACCTGAATTTTTTTTTAAAGAATGTTTTCTCCAGAACAACCCCTGAAAACCTGAACACTTTTTTTTTTTAATTTTGGATTTTTGTTGGAAAAATTCAAATAAAAAATTTAAATTGAAAAGGCCAATAAAAGTGTTCAACAGAAAAATATTTGACCAGCTCTAATTACAAAGTATTGTTAAACTCTCACAGCTTCTCATTGATGTACATATTATGCCTAGTTTACAACTGAATAAACTGAAGTAGATAGGTTGTTACTTGCCTACAGCTATCGAATCAAACAGTGGTAGACAGGAACAGAACCCAGAA
The DNA here is from genome assembly GCF_028017835.1 of Emys orbicularis. Lineage (NCBI taxonomy): Eukaryota > Metazoa > Chordata > Testudines > Emydidae > Emys > Emys orbicularis. The sequence continues at coordinate 35,011,230 of NC_088685.1, forward strand.
GTACTTATTCTAGGTCCCCAGCTTTAGCTACACCAAATTTCACCTCCAGTTTCTTGTACTGGGTGTCACTCCGACAGTTGACAATTGCACTTGGTAATATGAGGAAGAGAAAGGCAGGGGAGCCCTTTCTAGTATGTAAAACACAGTGCTGATTATCTCTTCTCCTGGTAACAATAAGCAAACAAAATAATGAATAATATTTTTCTAAATCCAGCTAATACATTCAACATTGTTGTTCCTGTTTATATCTTGTGGTGTGAGCTCTTCAGGACCGGACACTAAGCATATTATTCTGGTCTCACTGACTCCAGCATAACTCAGTTGACTTCAGTATAATTATCCCTTATTTACACCAGTATAGGTGAGATAAAAATCCATTTCATAGCTCCCTATTTAAGAATAGATGTTTTTTTAAGGGTCAGATTGTGAATCCTTTATTTCCACTAGTGGACAACATAGTCACGAGTAATCCTGCTTTTCATGGCTACTTATATGAGTAACTGATCACTAGTGTAAGTGGGTCACAATCTGGCCTTTAATATTTTTGGTATAGATGAGCCCAGCTTACTTTTGTCAGAGCATGTCTCTCAATGCCATGTACCTCTTGCCTTTGTAGACCAGTGAATATATGTCAGGCCCATTTTGATGCCTTATCTCTGGTGTGAAAATGAATTTGCCAGCTCTGCAGCAAAATGAAACCAGTTCTCATTCTAGTGATTTTCCCCCCCATAATTAATCAACCTGACTATAAGTCTTATTTGGACCCATTAGCTTTACAAAACAGAGAAAAAAAGATTGTTTCTGATCTGGTTGGTGGCTGCATTCCTTCTGTGTATCACTTGCTCCTAGAGAGTGGCTCACCATACAATCTCCTGTTTGTACACAGTACTGCTCTCCCCGCCTCAAAAGATGTAACAACAACATGATGTGAAAACAAAGTTATTATTTCAAAAGAATGTCTCTCATTCTCAAAAACACATGTGTGTGCACACATGCACATAGACCAATGCACATGTGTGTGCACTTTCACCAATTGCTCACCTGGTTAATAACACCAATAACTGAAAATCTTCCCTTGGCTGCAAAATATTTACTGTTCCTTTAAAACTGTGAATAAAAGAGGTCAGTCTGTTTGCTGAACAAGAAGTAAAAAAAAATCATCCTTTTTTATTAGAAAACACTTGAAACTTATCATGTGCAGCAGATGGGAGTAGAAAATGCAGCTTGAAGACAGTTATATAAATATATCCTTGATGTCTGTTTTGCTTTTCAATTTGCAGTGAAAAGTACAAAGGTAGAGTGGAGCGCCAGTCAGGGCTGCACTGTGTCTCTTGATATCCATTCCAGATGTTGGCTAGACTTTGTGGAGCCAGTCTTATGGCACTGGGGCTGGAGCTAGTTGTCTTTTCCTCCAGGTGTGATGCTTCATGCTGATCCCCCCACATGCTAGTCTGTCTTATCCAAACACACTAAGCTCTGTGACAGGCATCCACCACCTTTTTGACCAAAATTCACCTCCCCCTCAGCCCAACTCCTCTCAGCCTGATGGGTCCTGCAGACAAGTCCACTTGTCCCTGCCTATCACTCTGTCACTTCAAAAGCAAGCCCCCCTAAAACAAATTGAGCCCTGACGTTGTTCTGAAATAATGTTAGTCAGTTAGTAACTCCTTTGAATATTCCTCTTTGTGTTTTGAGAGTGTATGGAGGTCCTATTTGACATCCAGTATATTGGCCAGCCTCTAATGGTAGTTCTCTGTTTGTGCATGCTTGTAAAGGATTTTACACTATAATATTTTAACTCCCTGATTAAACATTGCTAAGCACAGAAGTGTATCATAAATCTTGCAGGCGCCAGCTCCATTTATCTGAATGTTAGTTACTGTCTCTGGTGGGTAAACAAATTACAGCACAGTTTATTACGATATATGGGGCCACAATGTTGCTCTATTAATATCTTGTACCCCCTGGAAATATATAGTTGGCTCACAGTTTGAATTTTCTATCCTGAACAATTAAAAACAAATTCTGAGTGGAGGGTGGGAGAGTGAGGGTGGAAGAAATAATCAGGCACTTTCAAGGGGAAATTTGCTGGGAGTAACAACAATGAGCTGCTAGATCAAGTTACTACTATCCGGGGTTTGAGGTCAGTACATATTGAGCTAGTCATAAGACATTAAAGTAGAAAAGTTTTCTAGTTTGGAATGTATTAGTGCTGTTAAAGCTGCCAGCAAAACAACCAGCAAGCAGTTGGGTTGAATAGGGTAAAAAACAAGAGAGCTTTAAGAAATAGGCATCTCTCTTTAAGAGCTTTAAGAAATCGGCATCTCTCTTTTTCCCATCAATGCAAGCCGTATTTGCAAAAATCATTCTCATTAATACCAGTGGGTCCTATGCGCACGTATTGGTGGTAGACAAGCACTGGAGGAGTTGGAATATTTCTTAGGCCATCTATAAAAATAACCACTCCTATTTTTTGTAAATTTGCTTAGCCTACATAAATAAGCCCAGTTTTCTGGATTTACTGCGGGCAATGGAAGTTTGCTTTTCACAGAAGCTTCTGGGACAGAAGAACAAATGACTGATTAAAGTAGGGAATTAAACCTATAGAAATCCTAATATGGATTCTTAGTAGGACTAAATTAGCACTGTTATAGATGGGCTCCAGTATTTTTCAACAGAGGACTAGCAACAAAGAAGGAAGTGCTAGCTAGTTTTAAGAAGATTCAGAGACTATTAAGAATAATTACGCTTAAAAAAACTGGAACAAGATCAAGATGATAAAATCAAGCGTATAGAATTAACAAATGTCTGAATGATTCCTATTTAATTTTAATCATAAAAGAATGGTTGCTGTTTGGCCCAATACATGGAGTAGTTGCTAACAGATCAACTGCAGCTGGAGCTGTAACAGCTGGACATTATTTACTGTGGTGAAATTAATGCTTTAATCTTACAGCTTGGTGGTTAAAAACTAAAAAAACAAAACAAAACACAAAGAAATTCTTGCTCTCGTACTTCCAAGCAAATGTCTGCAAAGGAGCTGGTATTGAAAACTTTGACAAAGTCAGTTCTGACATCCTGTACAGTGGGTTCAGGCACCATTAGCTAGACTATTTTGCTTCCAGGAAACCAAAAAAACGCCACTGGCATTTTACAGACTGGAAAGAAGTTCATTACTTTCAAGTGTTCTGATGTTCGTAGCCCAGCTCCAGTGGCCAGAAGCACAAACACCATTCCTCACAGAGGCCATTTGCTAAGCAAAAATAGAAATCCAACTATTTTGAAAGTTTTTGCATATTGTCTCATAAATCCTTACATAGGATCTTATAACAAGTGGTAAGACTGTGTCATTGGCTAATAAAATTAGATCAGTGGAATTTTACCAAAGCAATTGAGTTTTGCAGAAAAAAAACAGAGGTCCAAATTCAACACTGGCCTAACTTTACTGGAGTCACTGGATTTATGTCAGGGATGAACTTAGCCCTGAGTTTGACTTGGCCTTAGACAAATGACTGTAAGTAGCACTTTTGTGTCACTTCTTAAAGACATCCTTTTAAATATCCTTTTTGAGGGCTTGATCTAGCTGAGCATTTTGGGCTTGACCTAACAAAGCACTTAACCATGTGTTTAACTTTAAGCACGTAAGTGGTCTCAGTTCAATTAAACTACTCATGTGCTTAAAGTTAAGCATGTGGTTATGTGCTTTGGTGATTTAGGACCAGCATGCTCTGCATTTTTGCAGGAGTGAGCCCTGAATTGGGACTCTCTTGATTTTTTTTTTTTAAGGGCCATGCAGGAAAAAACCCACAGTGTGTATATGTAATGTCAGAGCACATCCATACTCTTAATTACTGCATGGAATGTCTGAAGGTGCTGAGCTCCATCAGTTCCTGTTCCAACTGACTTTAACGCAGGCTGAGAGCTCTAAACTTTCCCTGTGACGTGTTCAGCAACTTGCAGGATCAATCTTAGTAGTCAACTAAAAGTGTCAACTATTGTGCCTAGGTTATTAAAAGGTCAGGGACATTTTATGAATAAAATATTTGACTCTACACCTTAGCATAATAAGGTCATCAAATCTTATGTTTCAGGGCATAAATTGATCACAGCAGGGATGAGGAAGGAATTCTAAACTATCACCTTTTCATTTGTCTGTCTAGGTACTTTTATTACCACAATCACTGGTATCTGAGCATCTCGCAAACATTAATGAATTAGAGTGAAGTCCAGAGAGATTAAGGGCCTGATCCAAAGCCAAAGTCAATACAAAGAGCTCCATTGATTTCAGATCATTCCCTAGATGGTTTGGGAGGGGATAGCAGGCTAAGGAACTGAACCCAGGTCTCCTGAGTCTAAATCCAGGGTTTTAACTACAAGACTAACCTGCTTCTAATCATACTCTCCAAAATGGTTTAAGACCTAATCGGAGGCCTTACTAGAGCTGGATGAATACTGCAAAAATTATTCACAAAGGCTTAATTCTACTGACCTTTCTCATGTTGACTACCATGGGACTACTTGTGCAGTTATGGACTGCTCTGTGTGATTAAGGGTGGCAGAAATGTGTCCAAAATTCTGATTATGCTCATTAAGAATGCTTAAGGTCCTTTGACTGTATTCAATCCCAGTTGCATTCACTTTCTGTGAATATTCTACAAATATGTTTATTAGCAGAATGCTTTCCCACTTTACATGATTACTGGAGAATATTTGTGGAAAGTGAATTTCAAAATCACAGCCACTAGTATTCACCCAATCAGGGACAGAAACAATAACACATGATCTATATGTCCAACCAATATTATTGTATTATTTTTGAGCACCCAGAAACATCCTAGCTACCTTTCAAAACAAAATAAAGACTTAGTCCCTTTCAAAGTGTAACTGATCTCAATATGTCAAGGCACAACAAGTGAGAATCATAAGCAGATATACAGAGGGACAGGAAGGGCAATGGAGACAATTAAATCAAATGGTTGCTCAATAAAGAACTGATTCAAAGCTCACAGAAGCCAATGGGAGTCTTTCATTTGATGGCAATGGGCTTTAGATCAGGCACTTCAGTGGGTACACAACTAGAGCTGTGTGAATAGTGGAATTTTCAGTTTGCTGGCGATTTCAAAAAGTCAAAAAAATTGTTTCAAAAGGTTGGATTGAAAACAATTTTTTTTTAATGTTTTGTAAATGAAATAGTAAAAATACTCATATTGGATGGAATTCTGTTTGACAAAATAGTCATGTTTCATTTCGGTTTTGGATTTTTAATAATACAATTAAAGGAAATTTTGGAACAAGTCTTTTCAAACTGAAAAATGAAAACATTTTGTTTCAAAAAAAGGTCAAAACAACATTGGATTTTTTTTTCCAAAATGAACGATTTGGTGAGACTGACATGATGTTTCAATGTCATCATATCTGAATTTTTTTCACTGAAAATTTTTTTGTTGAAAAAAATTAATCCAGTTCTATACATAACTTGAAAGATGCATTCATTTAGAAAATAAACCCTTTCCTTCCCCTTTTTTCCTCACAGTCTTCAAGGGACAGCCAGGAGTTTTAGGGGGAGTCAGAATGAAATGAGGAAGATGGGTTGAGGAACATGTTTTTGGAGGTTTCTCCAGGTATAAAGCCTGTAAAGAAAGCCTGGAAACTCCTAAGAGGGAAGGAGATGAACAGCTTGGGTTCTGAACTGCAGATAGTGAATGCTCACAGCAGTGCAGTAAAGAATCACTAGGAAACTTAGACCAAAATATGTTCATGTAAAACTTTCGATGAAGAATTACCAGTGGCAAACAGATTTGTGGAAACTCTGGTCTTCCCATGGACAGCTTGTGAAACCCTCCAACCCTCTTAAAAATAATAAATCAACAAAAAAGCTAAATTCAGTAGATGAATTGTTTACTAAAAACACTTTCCAAGCTTTAGATCTTACTGTGTGCTGCAGTAGATTTCTTTCACAAGTTCACACTTTCCTGCATCCTCTCATGCACTCCAGTATCTTCAGACACTTGTCCGTCATGCCTCAGTATTGGAAATATGCACATCCACTTTCAGTTATTTATTTTGAGGTCATAAGCAATTGGGGTCAAGTTGTGGACTTGCTCCTCCATGCAGTACTTGTGGGGAGGACATGTGGATCTGCCATGACCAAGTGGAGGTGCTCTGAGGCCATCAGCCTATGCAGGGAAGACGTGGACAGAATACATCAGGCAGTGCTGACTGGAGAATGATGTAAAACCCTTGTTACATTGATGCTAAAAAGTATAGTGTGAGCTGTCTCCATTGCCTAAAGCCAGAGAGTAGAATGAGGGGCAGGATGGGCACTGTCTGCATCCCTAATCTGGTTGAGGCCTTTTGTAGCTGTGGAGCATCACAAGGTATTCCAGTCAGTATCCACACTAGCACATAGGGATTCCACATTCTGCTTGGGCCCCATCTGGGAGCTTTAGTGGGACAAAAGACTCCTGCACCCTTTTCATCCCTACAGACATGCCCAGAAGTAGTCAGAATTTAGTGCTAAATGAGGATTTGCCCATTGCAAAAGTCTTATTTCATACACTGGATCTCTAACATTACCAAAATAAAGGGTACTATCTTGCTAAGCAAGGAGCATGTGGCTCCAGGTTTAGAGTGGTAAATGCGGTTTGTTTATGTGACTGTATATGAAATGCTAACTAACCAAATGTATCATTTGTAGGTTACATGAGTCAGATTCAAATATTCCAGGTTTGAGTCCTTTTTGATGGGATTTTTTTTAATGGAAATCTGAAGTGTTTTCTTCCTAAATTTGGAATATGACTATCCCTGCCAATGATCTGTAGACATTCCCTCTCTTTAACCTCTTTGATTCAACCATGCCCTAGGGGGTCATGCTAACTGAACATGATGATCTCCTGAGGCTCTGCAAAAGCATGGTCCAGGTCAGCAGTTTACAGAATTCTATGTATCTCAATATCTGTTAGCCAAGAATGGGTCTAGTTCTCTTCTACAAATATCGGAATTCCTGCCTGTTTCAAATCTGGTATTGGGAGTCATGTTGTCAGTGCCTGTCAGCTTTTCACAGACGAGGTATTCCACAGAAACATCTTTGCCCTATTCTTCATATTCTACCTGTGATGGGTGTCAACAGCTCATTCAGTTTGCTGAAACTGGAAAATCTCTTGCTTCAGAGAAGTATTGCTGTTCTTCTCTACCAGCTACTGGTCTTATGGATGCATGCATAAAATCAGACATGATGTTAGGGGGATAGGAATGGCTTCTAAATACTCCAGTGAAACCACAAAAATCACATAAGCCTTGTCTGAACACTTGAAAAACTGAGACACTGGGTGCAGATTAAATTGATTTGAGTCCAGATTTTCTCCCAGATTTTCCATGAGATTTGAAAAGAGAATGAAATTTAGAAATTCTGGTGGAACAGGTCTCCACCCTGTAGAATATTTCACTGAGATCCTAGCACAAACACATCACGTGAATAAAATGGTCATTGTCATTCTTAAATAAGAGGTGTCTTCAGCTGATTATGCATATGGAATTAGAACATAAATACCTGACAACTTTAACACATTACATGAATACCCATCTGTTGAGAAGAAAAATGGGGGATTCATTAATATATTGTTGAATAAATTAGCCTCTCTGCTGTATGTGGTAAAATGTGTTACAATACTTAGTACTAATTCTTTATTTTTTAAAAACTGTATCTTAAAAGTCCTGCTGTATTTTTATATAAAAAACAAACAACAAATTGGATCTGCATCTAACAAAAGAAATTCATTTTTTTGAAGTCATGGAGTGGTGGCTGACCACTCATACGCATGAGCTGCCTAGAAATGTTGCTTAGAAACACCATGTTATCAAAGAGAACCCAACATCAGGTTGGAGTGGTTCCCAGACAGCCGGTTAGTGATGATAATTTGCAATGGAAAACTCCAGTATCTGTTCCAACACTTCTTTCTTTTCTAGATCTTCTGACTTTTCACTCTTCAGATTATTTTTCATTTTACTTCCCACTTTTGTTTCAACCCCTTTCCCTCTTTCTCTGAGTTGGAAGATGGTATGGAGGTGTATGTACCTATTCTTTGACAGGTGAGTCAGTGGCTTCAGCATCTAGTGATAATTCGTTGCTCAGCATCATGGGTTGGCATAGCAAAATGTATGGAAAATTCATAGTCTCAAGACACTCCAGTATGATTAATATAATCGGTATGGGTACCCAGTTAGCTAGCTTTAAATGAACTATTTTCTCTCTATACATAAATAATAACTTACAGTGGCATAGGGATTTTTAATTTCAAAGGATCCTAAAGAATTTGACAAACTCTATACAAATATAGGAATCATTTAAACTATCTATGAAATACACTCACCTCTTGGGTGGAACAAGGGAATGGTTTCACATTTTAAGACAGGAAGTGAAGTATTTAGTCATCCAAGCAGGGCGACTAAAGAAATGAATTTTGCACTGTGCCCTAAAAGTGGTGAGGCATGACAGACTTCCAGCACATCACAGTCCAGAGCCATTTCCCATTGGGAATGTCCTGCTGTCAGAGTCTCTGATCCACACCAGGACCGAAAGCATGTGATCACAACTGCCATGCCATGACTGGAAAGAAAGAGATGGGAATGGATCACATTGGGCCATGGGGTAGAGGCAGTCTCTCAGACAGCTGAGTCCTAAACATTTAAGGCTTATGGATAAAAAATTTTATTTCCTAGAGGAGATGATACCCCACAGATACAGCACAGTGACTTCTAACATAAACCTAAGGCAATTCCATTGGTTCCAAAGGAGGAGTGATATCTACTGAGACCCCTGCATCACTTTGCACATCACCTGGGTTATGCTTGTAGGTCTTCAGACCAAGTACCAGGCATGAGTACATCTGCTCTTTCTGTTTTCTTTTTTCTTAAGAATAATTATTTTTATTAAACTTACCTATTTTAAGAAATAGTGTAGGAAATGCAAATAACAATGTGTACAATAGAATTGTATGTAGTGAGAAATTTCCTTCATGTAGAGAGGTGAGAACGAATTGTACAGACAGAGCCCAGTGAAAGACATGAAGATGAAAAAAGAGGGTGAAGGACATTGATACCATAGAAGGATACTGCAATCTATATAGTGTGCAGGTCCACAACTACATTTGAATTTTGAGCATATTCTGCATTACTGAGCTATGCCTGGCTGGCATATGCTGTACCATGGGGCATATGAATGCTCCTACAAGATGTGGGAAAAGGCATATTGCCTGAATGAGGGCAACTAGAAGCATTGCATCTGCATAGGGCAGGAGCTTACACATCCCTCCTCACTCTTTGTGTGGAGCTTGCCAGCTGGAAGGCCCTGGCTCTGATACATATTGATACCAGTGTCAAAATGGGTGCATTCTTTAGGAGATCTCTCATTTTCCCTTCCCTGTGATCTTTTGCCCATTAAAGATTTGCGATTACTCTATGGTATTTTCTTTAGGTGCTTAGTGTCTTCGCTGTGGATGACATGTCCATGCCAATGAAGTTGCAATTTATAAGCTGTGGGATCCTTTTGGAGAACCTTATTATATGTGATTTTTATCTCGCCAGCTGATAAGCGTAATGACTCAAAGGTGCTGCTGCTGAACTTTTTCCAGCTCTTTGATGGGCCGGAGGTAACATGCTTGTGTTCCATAGCTGTAGAATCAGATGAAAATAATTTCTATGGCATTGTAAACAGCATCACAGATCTCTTCCTGCCCACCATATGGCCCTGGAACCTGAGCAGTCATGATCACACTAGAATGTCAGTCTGTCTTTGGTGGGGTGTAGCTCTTTGTGGCTGCAGCTTTAGCAGCAATGTCTCAACTGGCCCCGGATGGCAGTGGTGTTATTAATGATGGGGAAACATAAATATTTCAGTGGTGGGAGAGTTCATTATCTAACAAAACATATGGTTACTTTAATGTTTTTGAAGGCAGGCACTTGGATCATATCTAAATAAATTGTTACATTAAAGCTGGGTCATCCAATTAGGGGAGAGAAACCATAAGGTGTGACTGAGATGATACAGCTTGAATAGTGGGTTCTGGATATTGATGGAGCATTCACTACAAAAAGCTCCCAAATAACTAACAGGCTCAAATATTGAATCAAAATTATTCAAACAATTATGAAAAATGAACAAATTGGGCGGGGGGAAATCGAATGAGACCTGTTCACAGATAACTGATGAACGAAGAGCCAAACTGATGAATACACTGGTTCATAGCAAATAGTTTGACCAACTCTGTTCCTGATCACTGGAATGCAGTGCTATGGGATGCCAGAAAAAAAAAAAATCTTAACATGACTCTGGCCTCATGCCCTGGACTTAAATAGCTGCCACAGCTGCTGCAAATTGATTTATCCCGTGATGATGGTTGGAGCTGCTGTCTGTATTGTCGGAGAGAAGCAGTTTTTAGTTTATTTTTTTAAGATCACTTTAATCTGTTTTTATCTTTTTTAACCCTTTATGACATGTGCATATGTTTGGAAGACAAAGAAACCGGTTGTACAGTGAGTGACATAAAAGGCTTAATACAAATTTGCAAATGTTATATTAAGGGTCTGATTTACATTAAGGATTCTCAACCTAGTCTCCATTGATGTGTGCACAGTTTTGCACATGCACGCGCACTTCTGTGGCCTAGTGCAACTAATGCAAGTCTTTCCATTGATTTCAGTGGGAGATGGATCAGGCCTTACATGCACTACGATAGAGTCTACCACCTGTGCACACAAGTGATAACATTTTCAAATATATACCACATGTGTTCAATGTAGACACAGGTCTAAATGCAGCAAAAGTGTATGTGCTAGTAGGGACACACACAAGATCGTTCCTGCATCAGGGGAGGCTGCTGACTGAAAATCAGGTCCAAATTGTCTGTGTTTTTTGTTGGTACTCAACTATTCTAACACATAGTTTAATACTTTGGACAGATACATTTATCAAAATCCTGGTGGTGTGTGTAGGTTGTTTGGTGTGGAAACAATTTTGTTCTTGGGAATTTTCAACTTGTAAATTGCATTTTTATGTGAAGTTTCACAAATTTTGCATAAAAAATTGGAATATTTGAATGTTTTTGTTGCAAATATATCTTTGGTCAGAAGCAGATCTAACTTGTCTCAAAACCAGGTACAATTTTAAGTGTGAAATTTCATCCTTTTTGCCTCAAACATGGACTGAAGAAGCCTTAAACAGAAAATTGGTAGGTAAGGGACAATGGGAAGAAAACCTGAGGGAAAAGTTGTTTGGGATTGCTGGTAGTTTCTCAGAGACAAATTAAAGGCACAACAGCAAACTATCCTGATGTGAAGGAAAGATAGGAAGAATAGTAAGAGGCCAGTATGGCTCCACCAAGAGCTGTTTAATCACCTGAAGATCAAAAAGGAATCCTATAAAAAGTGGAAACATGGAACAAATTGCTAAGAATGAGTGCAAAAGAACAGCACAAGCATGCAGGGATAACATCAGAAAGGCTAAGACACAAAATGAGTTACACTTAGCAAGGAATATAAAAGGCAATACAAAGAGGATCTATTAATGCATTATGAGTAAGAGGAAAGACAAGGGAAAACATAGGTCCACTACTTAGAGGGGAAAGATAGCTAATAACATGACATCAAGAGGGCTGAAGTGTTTAATACCTAGTATGCATCAGTCTTCACTAAAACGGTTGTGATTAGATGCTTAACATAATTAGTATTAACAACAAGGGGGAAGGAACACAAGCCAAAATAGGGAAAGAACAAGTTAAAGAATATTTAAATAAGTTAGATCAAGTTGGCAGGACCTGATGAAATTCACCATAGGTTACTTAAGGAACTAGCTGAAGCAATCTCATTACCATTAGCATTTATCTTTGAGGATGGGTGAGGTCCTAGTGGACCTGAGAAAGGCAAACATCTTTAATTTTGTGGGTCCTGTTTGTTCCCTTTTCTTATAGACCAGTCAGCCTAACTTTGATACCTGGAAAGATACTGGGACAAATTATTAAACAATCAGTTTGTAAACACCTAGCGGATAATAGGGTAACAAGTCATAGACAAAATGGATTTGTCAAGAACAAATCATGCCAAACCAACTTAATTTTCTTCTTTGTTAGGTTTCCTGGCCTAGCAGATAGGGGAAGCAGTAGACTTGATATATCTGGACTTTAGTAAGGCTTTAGACACATGCCCACATGTCAGTTTCATAAGCAAACTAGGAAAATGTGGTCTACTCTAGATGGAATTACTATAATGTGGGTGCACAACTTGTTGAAGGACTGTACTCAAAGAGTATTTATCAATGGTTTGCTTTCAAACTGGGGGCACAGAGCTAGTGAGCTCCCACAGGGATCTGTCCTGGGTCCACTACTATTCAATATCTATTATGCGAACTAAACAAAAAGTAACACTGGCAATTAATAATCTTAGTATCAAAAGGGGGATAGGTAGGAGCAGGATTGTATAATTGTAGTATAAGAATAGAGGTACTAATGTATGTCTTGATTTCATTCTACCAGCCACCCCATTTGAATAGCAGGAAAAAAATGACTCTTTGGGGGTAGGCGAGATTCTGTTTCCCATGCATTACAAATTAGGCCCTTTTAGTTCTTTGTTTTAAGATTTAGCTAGTAAGAGACAGGATTTTGTATTATGTCTATGTTAAGTAAATTAAAGGAATGTTGACGGGCTGGGCCTCAATGTGAATTGTTTTGGTTATAAAACTTAGCAAGGTTTAATTTACAATGTCTTTTTGCTCGATATAAAATACTGCTGTTTGTATTCTCAAAGGTCTCTATAAAAGACTGTTTGTGTAAATAAGAAATGCATGCATCCAAAAAAAAAAAAAAAAAAAGGTGTAAAGGCCTAACCAGATGGTCCAAAAAAAGAAGAAGCAAAAACACTTATCAAAACTTATTGATGCCAAAGAACCATCAATGCACATCCATAATTAAGAAAGGGCAAATTGACGACCCTAACGTGGAGGCTGGCACCCCTAAAGACAATTGATTAAATCAAATCCGGGGCAGGATGACCCTCTCGGAGGTGTTTTGGAATGTTCACATCAAAAAATAACACCAATTAAGAAGTAACCGGTCATAAACTGACACAGCAAAATCCATAAACTTCAACAACAACAAAAAACCTATAAAAACAGGGTGCTTTGCCATGGAACTTTGGGTTCGTCTTGCCACACTCCAAAAGTATCAAATTGCAACCAACAAAGCCCTGTTCCCCTCTGCGACCAATCTGGCTGGCCACTAAATTAATCCAAACTCTAAACTGGTAACTATAAACATCAACTGGCAAAACTGTGTGCATAGTGTGTATGTATGTATAATTAAAAAGCATATGCTAACCGTTGTATTCTCAATAAATGTGGCGTGCTGCCTTCTCCCCTATAAAAATCCCGTGTGCTTCTTATAACACCTCTCCATATACATAGAGATGGTTGCAATACCTAATATTAAGGTTGTCTGGACTCCTACCTCATTCAGTGCACAGGATGGACCTCCTCTGAGAATTGATCAGGGTTGTATGGTGAATTATGCTGTTGTCTGTAGGACTCTTGCCTCATTTGTTGAAGCAGCTGGAAGTTGTGTAGTGAATGAAGCAGGGGATTGCAGGAAGAAAAGGATGGTTTCGTGGTTAAGGAAGTTGAATGCCCCACTGGACAATTGGATTCTCTCCCTGCCATGGAGTTCCTATGTGATGCTAGGTAAGTTATTCACACCAAACTGTTCACAGTTAGCAGCTGTGAATTGTGTGTTCCCCATTTTCTGGTTGCCCAATCTGAGACACCTGGGGACAGATTTATAGAAGTGCTGGGTATTCACAATTGCAAAAGAAGACATGGGGAGCTGTGTTTTGAACATATAAAGTGCTATAAAAATTCTAAATACTCTGAAAAATCATGCTCTAGGTCTCTCAAATTGGGCACCCCAAATTAGTGGACACTTTTGGCTTTAATCTCTCTGTGAATTCCTCAGGTGTAAAATGGGTATAATAATAACACCTAATCTCTAATCTTCTGTGCCTTCTTCTGTGCAGTTCTTTAGATTTGCAATGCTCTCCTATACCTGTTTGATAACGTACTTCCCTGGCCACATTCACGTCCCTCCTAAAAACAATTCTGTCATGAAGCCTACAGAAAGTGAACAGGAGGCAAGGTAACCAACTAATAATACTGTTTTTTTTAATTAAAGGGACTGAATCATTCAAATGTGTATGTGCCTTACTGAATAACCACATAATCTTCTTGGCACCCTTGTCCTTCTTCTGCCCTTCTCCTATCTGTTTTTATATCTGATCCTCGCTTGTAGTGTCATGTCAAATCAGATTGTATGGGTCTTCTGGGCAGGGCCAGCTCCAGCGTTTTTGCCGCCCCAAGCGGCGGGGGGGAAAAAATGCGATCGATGGCAATTCAGCGGCAGGTCCTTCCATCTGAGAGGGATTGAAGGACCCGCCGCCGAATTGCCGCCGAAGAGCCGTATGTGCCGCCCCTTTCCGTTGGCAGCCCCAAGCACCTGCTTGCTGCGCTGGTGCCTGGAGCCAGCCCCACTTCTGGGCAAGGACTGTATCTTGATTGTGAGGTGCCTACCATATTTTAGGATAGCCTTAAACTCCATAAACTTTCCTACTTTTATTATTTATTTTTAACAGCTGTCACTGCGGGCCTAATTTGTCTTGCAGGATCCTTATTATTCATGATATATGGGAAGAAAAGACCCCAACTTGACTTCATGCTTTCAGGATGAGTTTGTGGCACTCCTAAGGAGTGCAACTTCTGTGTCATGATTCTGGGTAGGGTTCAGTGCTCACAGCCATCAATGGGCAGCCAGATCTAATGGCGAGTTGAAGAGAGGGGCAGCACTCTGGCCAAACCGCCTCACCTCTTTTGAAGGGGATTAGCACCTGTGGGGACAGTAGCTGTGAACAGTCCTCTGCTTAGGCTGCAATTGTGGCTGGCCTATTTGTGGAGAGGCACAGAGGAGGGAGAAAGCACCTTTTACTCCTTCCTTCTCTTTTGTGATGGACAAGTTTTGCATTTACTTATCACAAAACTCTTCAAGTTACTTTCTGAAGAAGGCAAAATCAAACAATATTAAAAACAATTGATTTCTCCCAGATTTTTGGAAACAATGAATGGCTAGCCTTTGAGAGTTTCACTTCTAGGCAAAACGTCTGTCATGATTCTAGTTAGACATAGAGCTGTGAGAATTGTTTGCAGCCAAAACCATGTGAAATTCACCTGGGTTGGGGTTTGTTCAAAACTCAAGGTTCAGGTTGGTTTTGTAAAAACCTCTGAGGCTCACAAACCTTCTGAGTGAGCCTGGGTCCAGCTCTGAGTGAGAAACAGCTGATTTTGAATCAAATTAATGAGGAACTCAACTGAATTTAACATTGGGATTTTGAGTTTAGTCATTGGAATAATTTATTGAGTGAGTGTATCTGTATAGTGTAACAGATGATTTTCAGACTGATTTAGCTACATGATGTTTGAAACTATTGTACATCTACACTGTTCACATCTATAATACTAATATAGATCATCCTGATTATTTCAAAATATGCACGTGGGAAGGACAAGAAAAAAATGACATAGATTTTGGATTTGATTAGCACAGCCTAAAGACTTGTTTCTTTGTTTTGACATTTAAAGGACTTTTAACGTTTGGATTCATTGATTTTATTTGAATTAAAGTGTCTTGAAGTTTTAGTTTGAAAATGGTTATATAAATGTAGGTTTGATTGAATGGTGCTTAACAGATTATAAAAGCAGAATGGACTAGCCTCTGAGCTGTTTTTATAAGAAATGTGGATTTTCTATTTCAAGATTTTGGCATGGATTTATTCAGCTGGGATATTACGTTTTTTCACTTCCTCTTGGTAGATCATTTACAGTGATGATGACACTCCTGTCTAGTGGTTTAATAACTAACTTCTTTTAAAAGTCTCTTGCCTTCCTTACAAAGGAGATTGAAGGAAGGCTGCAGCAGTTGATATGGTAATTAATGACATCTTTATTTCTTGGTAAAAAATAACTAAGGAAACAGATTTACAGAGAGCGAGTCCCTTTTCTCATCAATCAAGCTATATACAGAATGTAGTCACCACTTCTTGTGGTGCCAAGGTGTTCCTATAAGGTCTCCTATCCAAATACTGTCCCAGCCTGGCTTGCTACGTATGAGTTTTGATGAGATCACACAGCATAAGGTGGTGCAGTAGCAAAGACTTTGCAATTTTTTTTGAGAGGGGATTATAAAGCATCTTGATGTGCAGTATGTGAAAGGTGCTATATATAAGCAGTTTGTCTTCCTATTGCTGTGACTCATTTCTCGCTCATCTGTAAAGCCAGTGATGATTGTAGGTGAAGGCTGAATTACTCTGCTACTGCTGGTTCCAATACACCTTTTCATGGATTCATAGATTCCAGGGCCAGAAGAGACCATCATGATCATATCATCTGTCCTACTGCAACATAACACAGGTCATAGAACGGCCGAAAATAATTCCTAGAACATATAGTTTAGAAAGAAACATCCAATCATGATTTTAAAAGTGTTTGTGCTGGAGAATCCACCATGAGCCTTGGTAAATTGTTCCAAGGGTTAATTACTCTGTTAAAAAATTATGCTATATTTCCAGTCTGAATTTGTCTAGCTTCAACCTCCAGCCATTGCAATGTGTAATACATTTCTCTGCTACATTAAAGAACCCATCTTTAAATATTTGGAGCTCAATATTTAGTTTCCAGCTATCTGATGAGTTCTGTGAATGGTCTGAAGAGACACTCATTAAAACACCAATCAAAGACAGTATCCTTGTAATTGGGAGGCATGAATGTGAACATTGGAACTGCAAGCATGCATAAAGAATTAATGGGAAACAATGGTCTCGGTTTACAAAATGAGAGAGGAAGGTGTTTAATAGAATTCTGCTACTTCAATAATCTGGTCATTACAAGTACCATCTTCATCCAGCATCCTAACTGTTTAAATTCACTGAGGTCACCTGATGGCATGACAAAGAAGAAAATCAACTATGTAATGATACAATGATGCTGGAGCTTAAGTGTCCCATGGACAAAGACTTTCCCAAGTAAGGACTGTACATAAGAACATAAGAACATAAGAAAGGCCGTACTGGGTCAGACCAAAGGTCCATCTAGCCCAGTATCTGTCTACCGACAGTGGCCAATGCCAGGTGCCCCAGAGGGAGTGAACCTAACAGGCAATGATCAAGTGATCTCTCTCCTGCCATCCATCTCCATCCTCTGACGAACAGAGGCTAGGGACACCATTCTTACCCATCCTGGCTAATAGCCATTTATGGACTTAGCCACCATGAATTTATCCAGTCCCCTTTTAAACATTGTTATAGTCCTAGCCTTCACAACCTCCTCAGGTAAGGAGTTCCACAAGTTGACTGTGCGCTGCGTGAAGAAGAACTTCCTTTTATTTGTTTTAAACCTGCTGCCTATTAATTTCATTTGGTGACCCCTAGTTCTTGTATTATGGGAATAAGTAAATAACTTTTCCTTATCCACTTTCTCAACATCACTCATGATTTTATATACCTCTATCATGTCCCCCCTTAGTCTTCTCTTTTCCAAACTGAAGAGTCCTAGCCTCTTTAATCTTTCCTCATATGGGACCCTCTCTAAACCCTTAATCATTTTAGTTGCTCTTTTCTGAACCTTTTCTAGTGCTAGAATATCTTTTTTGAGGTTAGGAGACCACATCTGTACACAGTATTCGAGATGTGGGCGTACCATGGATTTATATAAGGGCAATAATATATTCTCAGTCTTATTCTCTATCCCCTTTTTAATGATTCCTAACATCCTGTTTGCTTTTTTGACCGCCTCTGCACACTGCATGGACATCTTTAGAGAACTATCCACGATGACGCCAAGATCTTTTTCCTGACTCGTTGTAGCTAAATTAGCCCCCATCATGTTGTATGTATAGTTGGGGTTATTTTTTCCAATGTGCATTACTTTACATTTATCCACATTAAATTTCATTTGCCATTTTGCTGCCCAATCACTTAGTTTTGTGAGATCTTTTTGAAGTTCTTCACAATCTGCTTTGGTCTTAACTATCTTGAATAGTTTAGTATCATCTGCAAACTTTGCCACCTCACTGTTTACCCCTTTCTCCAGATCATTTATGAATAAATTGAATAGGATTGGTCCTAGGACTGACCCTTGGGGAACACCACTAGTTACCCCTCTCCATTCTGAGAATTTACCATTAATTCCTACCCTTTGTTCCCTGTCCTTTAACCAGTTCTCAATCCATGAAAGGACCTTCCCTTTTATCCCATGACAGCTTAATTTACGTAAGAGCCTTTGGTGAGGGACCTTGTCAAAGGCTTTCTGGAAATCTAAGTACATTATGTCCACCGGATCCCCCTTGTCCACATGTTTGTTGACCCCTTCAAAGAACTCTAATAGATTAGTAAGACACGATTTCCCTTTACAGAAACCATGTTGACTATTGCTCAAGAGTTTATGTTTTTCTATGTGTCTGACAATTTTGTTCTTTACTATTGTTTCAACTAATTTGCCCGGTACCGACGTTAGACTTACCGGTCTGTAATTGCCGGGATCACCCCTAGAGCCCTTTTTAAATATTGGCGTTACATTAGCTAACTTCCAGTCATTGGGTACGGAAGCCAATTTAAAGGACAGGTTACAAACCTTAGTTAATAGTTCCGCAACTTCACATTTGAGTTCTTTCAGAACTCTTGGGTGAATGCCATCTGGTCCCGGTGACTTGTTAATGTTGAGTTTATCAATTAATTCCAAAACCTCCTCTAGTGATACTTCAATCTGTGACAGTTCCTCAGATTTGTCACCTACAAAAGCCAGCTCAGGTTTGGGAATCTCCCTAACATCCTCAGCCGTGAAGACTGAAGCAAAGAATCCATTTAGTTTCTCCGCAATGACTTTATCATCTTTAAGCGCTGTAGATCATACCAACTGTTAGCCTCCAACATCAAATTAAATTTAAAAAGATAATATGTTCAACAGGTCCATTGCAGCTGGACCTGTGCAAAATCAACAAAAACAACATGACTTCTGTAAAGAATGGGCTTGAGTCATTGTCACAGGTGAAAGAGGAGAACAACCCAAACAAATCTGGGAATAAAATGAAAGCTATCATGCTCGAAACCACCAAAGAACACAATCTGAAACATCAGCATCAGACTGCACCATGGTTAACAGAGATGGTGTTTGAGTTGGTGGAACAAATGATTGATGGTGAAAGAGAGTGACTTGGAGACTGAAGAATACAGGAGAGAATAAAAGGAATTGAGCAGACTGATTAAAAGGCAGACTAGACAAGACAAGAGCAAATACATCAGGGCAAAATTGGAGGAACTTGAGAATTATAAAGAGAGTAATATTATAAAAAGTGTGTTGACTGTGGTCAGACTTCCTACTAAAAGGATTTCACTGTGACAGAGGAGAATAAAAGATCATGATGGTGGAGTTCTTAGTAAAGATGATGTAAAATGCAGATGGAGAGATTACTGTGACAATCTGTATGCCTCATCAGAGCCACTTATAATACAGGATGTCAGAAAAAAAGAGCATGGAGTCAGAGCCATCAATTCTGCTAGAGGAAGTGGTGAGTGCTATTATAAAAATGAAGCATGGGAAAGCACCGGGATAGAAAAGGTATCAGCAGAGTTGCTAAATGCAGTAGGTGACTGTGGTATTGATCTCATGTAGACATTTTTGCAATGAGATATGCATGACTCAAAATCCATTAAACAACTGGGCAAAGGGAATCTTTCTGCCCTTACCAAACAGAGGGGATATAACAGAATGCAGTAACAATCGTACTATCTCTCTGATATTTTATGTGAGTTAAGTACTGCTCCACATAATTTTGGATCACATGAAGCAAATGATAGAAACACACATATAGACAAGCTGGTTTCAGAAAGGGACAAAGCACATGTGATCAGATCGCAAACCTCTGACATGTCAGTGAAAATTTGCAGGGAGCATAATTGTCCATTGATTATGTGTTTCACTGACTACTCCAAAATGTTAGACAGCTTGACAATATCAAAAGTGGCTTATAACCTAGAGTTCCAACTTCAGGGGAGACTGTAAAGAAACAGGGCACAAGCCCCAAACTTGTGTGTTCTATACTTAGATTTCACCAACCACATATCAAGTGTGAACTCCTCAAGCATTACAACAGCCTTAACATCACAAACAGTCCCGTTGGGTACTCTGGTCTATGTTCACACCTAGGCAAGCTTGCCTTTGTGATAGATGGTCCCTGACACCAAAAATATTCAGGTTACTCCCAGTCCCAAAGGACCGGTCACTTATTTCAGGTCAATTGTACCTTAGATCTCACACCAAAGACAACATTTGTAGCTAGTCCTATAATAAACTAACTAAAGATTTATTAACTAAGACAAATGAAATTAGTTATTTATAAGATCAAGCAGGTAAACATACACACACAAATGAGTTACAGTCTTAAGTTCCAAAAGGTAATAGAAACTGCTGTGATATGCAAGGTTTCCTCTGGAGCTAACCCAAGCCAAGCAGTTTGGGGATCCCTTGCTTATGCTTAGAAATATTGCCCTCTCCATATTCCAAGCAGCATAGTAATACAGTTCCTTCTGGTCAGGGATTTTTATTCCCTTCCACCAGAGTTCAAACTGATGGAACAAGTGTTGGTGCCTGTCTCCTCTTCATGGGTATGTGTGGGGGCAATCAATGAAGTCTTTGTCCTTTGATGTTTCACAATGACTCATTTGGTTTCAGTGGGCTTTGTGAGCAGGACCAACACTTTACATAAATTAATGCTTCTTTCCTGTTTGGTGAGTTACGCAATTACAGATGTTTCCAATGCAAACATGCAATATAAGTTTATTCCATGGGCTACAGATGTTATAAGAGAGTTTAGTACATGTAGCATCCTACAAGCATTTCATTAAGTCTAAACACTAAACATATGCTTATCAATTTAATATATATTTTAACAATGCTAACACACAGGTGAGCCAGACTGGTTTCCAGCTATGCATTTGTCATTGAGGCCTAAAGGCCTTGGCATGAGCTGGCACCTGGTCTGTCAGTGCCACAGATACCATCTAACATAATTATCTCTGGAGGATACTGGCAGACATGGGGATTCCAGAGCAATTCATTGCAAGTCTCTACTATCAATAAGAAACCATGGAGCGATCAATAGCGGGTTACAGAAAATGGTTTTTCAATAGGCAGAGTGTGAAACAAGGCTGTATTCTGTCCCCAAGTCTTTTCAACACATAAACAGAATTTTGTTATGACACAAGCCCTGGAAAGTTTTGATAAAATGGAAGGAGCTGGGATTTCTATTGGTGGTCACTTCTTAACCAACCTCAGATATGTTGATATGTTAATGGTTGCTGCAATCATTAATGCAATGCAATGAATGTTGGAATCTGTTAGTGAGGAATAGGGACTATTCTTGAGTGTGTCAAACCAGTTCCCCAGAGACAAAATGCTAGCCAATGCCTCAGCCAGGTGTCAGCAAAATCAAATGGACCATCATCTGGTTAAGTGGTCATTCTTTGGCAGGAAGGAGGATGTGGATAAAAATGTACATCTTGACAAAGAAACAGCCGGGTTTTCCCATCTACACAGACTTTCTGTCTCCTGAACCTCAGCTGGAGATGATTCTCAAAGAGAAAAAGCTATAAAGAGGAGAGAGGACACACCCCAATTTGTTCCTCCTTTCTCTCTACTCACGGCATCCACAACACTTGAATAGTAAAGGAAACAGGACTGAGGGAGGATCCTGACTGAAAGATTCAGCCAGTAAAACTGCTGAAACATGGGGCAAGAGAGACCTTTGCTTTGAATTCACTCTAGCTTGTTAAGTTAGGCATTAGTTTCCCTTACTAAAGTGTGGAAAAACTGGCATCTCAATGAATAAAGGTTTGACTGGTGAAAAGCTTAATTTTTTCTATAGCAATTTATGGATGTGAATCCTGGGACACTAACACTGCTGACAAGAAGAAAACTGAAGCCTTTGAGATGTGGTATTGGAGAAGCCTCTCGCATAGCTCCTGGATGAAAAAGAAGATGAACACTTGTTAGAAATATTATTGGAGAGAAGCAGATTCTGCTCTTGGAATCAACAGGATCAAACTTATGTACTTTTGGTCACAACAGATGTAGAGATGGAAATACCCTAGAGAAAGTTATGGGAAGGAATGGCGGTGGGTCATCATAGTAGGGGATGACCAGTGAGGAGATGGATAGATGGTGCATGGCAGATCACTGGGAGGTCAGCAGCTGAGTGTGCAAAGTTAGTGATAGATCGAGAAGGCTGCAGAAAATTCTGCTAGGATGTCAACAGCATTCAGACATAAATAGATGAACTTTACTTTCTTAGTAACTGATGTTATTGGTAGATCTGATCAAAATAAAACCCTGGATCTGAATATGCCCAAAGTTTAGGGGAGTTAAAATTCAGACTTGAATGTTATGCCTGCTCCCCCTCTGTGTAATAAGCCAAACTGAAACTCTAGATCCAAAAACCCCCGTCCTATGTGGGAGTGTGTATCTGAACTTGAGCTTTACAGCTCAGGCCCATCTCTAGTTAACATCATAATCTGTTCAGGGAATGTCGTGCATGAAATCACTCTTGGAATATGAAACAAAGTCAGAAGAAAATTATTATTTTAAATAAAAACTGGCAAGAAATAAATTGTTCCTGAGCTGTTTCTATTAGGGAGCTCAAACTTGATTAATTCTTGGCCTGGATGTGCTTTTACCTCCAGCAATTACATGCCACTATTACAGTGATTATTTTATAAAAGCTAATAAACACTATCTGGAGTTAATATTTGCTCCCGAGGAAAGTTTGCCAAGAGCTTAGAAGAAGTTTACAGAAGATTTTGCCCATTAGATTTGTGTACAACATTTGAAATGCCAAAATCCTTTTAGCATCATTAATCACAAAAATGCAATGTAAAAACAGTTGTACCTAATAAAGCTGTAATCTGATACAAAAATAGGCAAACCCTTAGGAATTTAACACAATAGGCCAAACGTTGTCCATTCCAAATGTGTTCCAGTAATGCTGCTATTGATTCAACTTTGAAAAGCCTTCTGTTCTTTTAAAATAAATATGTAGATAAAACAGGGCTTTATTTTTTACAATACGGTTGTATTAATCATACCATACACAGGGTACTGTCTTATATATAGGGCCCTACCAAATTCACGGTCCATTTTGGTTAATTTCATGGTCATAGGATTTTTTAAATCGTACATTTCATGATTTCAGAAATTTAAATCTGAAATTTCATGGTGGTGTAATTGTAGGGGGTCCCAAAAAAGGGTTGGGGGGGGGGGTTCACAAGGTTATTGTATGGGGGTTGCAGTACTTCTACCCTTACTTCTACACTGCTGATGGCGGCGGTACTGCCTTCAGAGCTGGGCAGCTGGAAAGCGGTGGCTGCTGGCTGGGAGCCCAGTTCTGAAGGCAGAGCTGCTGCCAGCAGTGGTGCAGAAGTAAGGATGGCATGGTATGGTATTGCCACCCTTACTTCTGCGCTGCTGTTAGCTCTGAAGGCGGTGCCCCACCAACAGCCACCGCTCTCCAGATGCCCAGATCTGAAGGCAGCGCAGAAGTAAGGGTGGCAATACTGCGTCCCCCCTAAAATAATCTTGCAACCCCCACTGCAACTCCCTTTTGGGTCAGGACCCCCAATTTAAGAAATGCTGGTCTCCCCTGTGAAATCTATATAGTATGGGGTAAAAGCACAGAAAAGACCATATTTCATGCAGGGGAGACCAGATTTAATGGTCTGTGATGTGTTTTTCATGGACGTGAATTTGGTAGGGCCCTACTTATATACTCTAATAAAAGCTATGTTGTCCAACTTGTCACTTTTTCCCTGTCTCCCCTTAATATAAGTTTGAACCCAATTCTGTCTTGAAGTCAGTGGGGTGGCTGCTACCTCTCATTCATGAATTTTTTTTTTGTGGGACTTGTCCAAGAGGGGTTGAGATTGTCTAGCACATGGAGAGACGGAATCCTTTTCCATCCACTGGGTGGAGTATAGAGCAGGTGTTCTACAACCACTACTGTGGGCCATAGGACTATTTGCTGTCCCTATGGTCCATTGGATCTCCTGCACACTGTTGTGCTGCTGCTTAGAGAGGGGAGCACAGGGGCAGGAGAGAGAAGGAAGGGGTGACTCCCTGTGCAGCCTCTTTTCAGCTTGCCCTTTTGCACTCCCAGGATAACGGTTCTAAGGCTCTTGGGATTTCTACACTCAGAGGCTGTGTGGAGGGATGGCATGTCATCTAATGTGACTGCACAGGAAGTAAATCAGGGCAGAATTTCTAATCCAGCTTTCTAAGGTTTTCTTAATGTAAAGTTGCAGGAAGGCTGATGCTGCCATTAACCTTGTCAATACCATACAGCACATCATGGAGGAGGTATGCTATCATCCTCCTACTTTGCCTGTGAATGTGTCGTACGTAGACTGAGCTATTAGGATGGGTGAGGAACTGGCCTCTCTCTGTAGATAAGGTGGTTGTTATAGTAGTCTGGATGGGTAATGCATTTGCTTTTAGAAACTGAAGTGGTGCTCTTAAACGTTTTCAGAAGCTGTTGGGTTTGCCAAGGACTCTGTCGTCAATACAGCATTTACTTTATTTGTTTTCCTATTGGAAACAATGTGGTGCCAGAGGCTGACTTTCACTTTGGGGCCAACATTCCCTCCATAATTTTGACTTCCTTGCTGCTAACTTCATTTTTGCATTCTCTGCCTGGATAGGAAGCCATGCAGCAATGACTTGGCTCTATCAGCTGCCCAACAAGAGGAAAACTTTAGGAAACAAGCCTATATTTGTCATGTGGCAGACCCAGAAATGATCAATACTGATTTTCCACACCATTGAGCTTGAAAAGTGCATAATGGTTAATGAAAAGCTTCACATAGCTTCACATTTAAGTTGTAAATGCAGATCTATAAACAAAGATGTGAAGTACAGCTATAAAGAGCTAGCTCCTCAGCTGGTGTAAATCAGCACAGCTCCACAGAAATCCCAGTAATGGGACTTTCATAGCTCAGGGGATTGGTGATGACTCTGAAGTTTTTACCTCCCAGTAGTGGGTTCAAATCCTGCCCACACTGGATTTGTTACTATTATTTTTATTTTAGTAACACCTAGCAGCCCTAGTTCTTGAGCAGGACCCCACTGTGGTAGGCACTGTACAAAAGAACAAAAAGACTGTCCCTGCCCCCAAAGAGCTTATAATGTAAGTATAAAACAAGAGACAACAGATGGATACAGACAGAGGGGGGAGTACCAGGAAACAATGAGGCAATACTGATCAGCATGATAGGCAGTTGTCTCAGCACACCAGCAGCCTAACCATTGTCAAATTTTTTTGGTAGGCATCACAGCAAAGGACAGTTTTAAGGAGGGACTTAAAGGAGGACAATGAGGTAGCTTTGTATATTTTTACAGAGAGGGGCAGCATAAGAGAAAGCATGAAGGTATTTATTTGAAAATTTAGCAAGTGAATGAAGGAAGCTCCAGATAGCTCAGTGGTTTGAGCATTGGCCTGCTAAACCCAGGGTTGTGAGCTCAATCCTTGAGGGGGTTAGTTGGGGATTTATCCTGCTTTGATTAGGGGATTGGACTAGGTGACCTCCTGAGGTCTCTTCCAACCCTAATCTTCTGAAGCTGGCATCATGGGCTGATCAGAGGTGGGAGCTGATAGCTCAATAGTGAATGAAAGAAAAATAGTGTTTTTAATGGCATGTCAACATTTATAGCTACTAGAAAAAGTGAATAGCCTTCCCCGCTCTTCCCATCTACTGTGTGCCAATACAATCCATATTAGACTTAAATATTAATTTCCTTGCACATTGGGTTTAATTTGGATAGCTAAATTATTGTAATATTGTTTTGTTGTTCAGCTATGAAGCTCCAAGTGAGAGCATATCTCTTGACAAAAAGATCCATGTGTGGCTTCTAGGAGGTTAAAAATGAAATTCAATTAGGTATTTAAATTTTTAAAAGTGCACAAATACCCTTCTTTTTGTTGTTCCTTCCACTGCAAGGGGCCAGTGCTGAACACAACACCACGCAATTTAGTACTGTATACTTGGTATGAATCTGAGCAGCTTATTGCCAATTTGCCATGTGGTTTTCATATACCTAAAATGAATGGCAGCAAATTAGACTTTACTGCTCATCTTTTTAAAAATGTATCACTTTAATAAATGTATTTTTAGTCATCCCTGCAGGATGCAGCATGGATAGCACCTACTGCAGTTTTTTTAGTCACAAAATTAAGGGCAGATTCTTCTACCTTTACTAATGGAGTCAGTACAGGTGTTTGAATCTAGCTTTTACTTAATACCTGCAGATGACAATAGATAGTCCCATGTCTCTGTTGATCCCCTGATTTCTTCCCAGACTTCAGGGGATGTGCAGGTTTAGAGATGAAACACTTGCTTAGGTCTGTGATGAACATTCCCAGGCCTCCCGATGGGAGAATTCCTAGGCAATTCCTTGAATCCAAGCCCACAGATATTCCTTGCACGTCTGCTGGGGCAAAATATATTTGGGGGAAGATAAAGACTGTTTTTATAAAGATAGTAACATAAAGTTAAATGAAGTAACAAAAATCTGATTTATTTGGAAATATAGAGAATGTTCT
This sequence comes from Emys orbicularis, assembly GCF_028017835.1. Lineage (NCBI taxonomy): Eukaryota > Metazoa > Chordata > Testudines > Emydidae > Emys > Emys orbicularis. The sequence continues at coordinate 35,037,953 of NC_088685.1, forward strand.
TTCCGAGGACAAGTAATGTAACCCAGAACAAAAGGAGAAAACTGAATGAAATTAGAAACTTGGTATTTTAAACAAAGCAGTTCTAGTAACTGTGATTCCTGCCCGCACTGAGAGCTCATGTCAGTGATCATGGACAAGTTGGATGCAAATAAGCTTTGGGAAAGAAATATCCATGCATTAAAAGCTCAAGTTCAGGGTCAAACTTTGTTCTGAGTGACACCCATTCAACCCTACTGAATTTGCTGTTTAAATATATACCAGAACACAATCCTGAACCCGAACATGTTGTAACCCTAGCCAGTTGGCTTCTTATTCTTTCTCTAAGGCTTTGTCTACAGTGTGAGCTAGGGGTGTCTTTCTCCTGCTTGTGTACACATACTAGCTGTCATTGGGCTAGCATGAGTATAAATAGCAGTTTAGCTGTGGTAGCACAGGTAGTGGCAGTGGAGGCGTGCTGCGTATTTACTCACCGATTTCAGGTACGTTTGAACTCGGTCTGGCTCAGTTGTGCTGCTCCTGCAGCTACAGTACTGTTCATACTCGAGCTAGTGCAATATGTGTGCATGACCAGCACCCCAAGCTCATAATGTAGGTGTAGCCTATGTTGTTTTTTCATCCTGCCAGGATTGCTATTGCATCAAACAGTTCTATGATAGGGCTGTGACCAAATCATGCTGGCAGCATGAAGCGGCGGAACTCCATATGTGTATTTGACAACACCAAAACACTTCTTTCACACTCTGAAACCTTCAGAATAATTCAGATAGGACTGACAAACACATTTCTGTCCAGCCATCTTGTCATAGAATTATAGAATCATAGAAGATTAGGGTTGGAAGAGACAATAGGAGGTCATCTAGTCCAATCTCCTTCTTAGAGCAGGACCAACACCAACTAAATCATCTCAGCCAGGGCTTTGTCAAGCTGGGCCTTAAAAACCTCTAAGGATGGAGATTCCACCACCTCCCTAGGTAGCCCATTCCAGTGCTTCACCACCCTCCTAGTGAAATAGCGTTTCCTAATATCCAACCTAGACCTCCCCCACTGCAACTTGAGACCATTGCTTCTTGTTCTGTCATCTGCCACCACTGAGAACAGCCTAGTTCCATCCTCTTTGGAACCCCCCTTCATGTAGTTGAAGACTGCTATCAAATCCCCCCTCAGTCTTCTCTTCTTCTGACTAAATAACCCCAGTTCCCTCAGCCTCTCCTCATAAGTCATGTGCCCCAGCCCCCTAATCATTTTTGTTGCCCTCTGCTGGACTCTCTCCAATTTGTCCACAACCCTTCTGTAGTGGGGGGACCAAAACTGGATGCAATACTCCAGGTGTGGCCTCACCAGTGCCAAATAGAGGGGAATAATCACTTCCCTCGATTTGCTGGCAATGCTCCTACTAATACAGCCCAATATGCTGTTGGCCTTCTTGGCAACAAGGGCACACTGCTGACTCCTATCCAGCTTCTCGTTCACTGTAATCCCCAGGTCCTTTTCTGCAGAACTGCTGCTTAGCCAGTTGGTCCCCAGCTTGTAGCAGTGCTGGGATTCTTCCTTCCTAAGTGCAGGACTCTGCACTTGTACTTATTGAACCTCATCAGATTTCTTTTGGCCCAAGCCTGCAATTTGTCTAGGTCACTCTGGACTCTATCCCTACCCTCCAGCATATCTACCTCTCCCCCCAGCTTACTGTCATCTGCAAACTTGCTGAGGGTGCAATTCATCCCATCATCCTGATCATTAATAAAGATGTTGAACAAAACCGGCCCCAGGACTGACCCCTGGGGAACTCTGCTTGGGGCCAGAGTTTAAATCATAAGAGGGCAGAGAAGTGTTGGCTTGTTACCTTGTGGTTATGAACAAGTCTTCAACCTACCTCACTCACCTGTATTGCTTGTCTAGTTGGAAAGATCATCCAGTAGTCACAAATAATTGACACTTGCATGTAGTTACTTTATTTCATCTGTCAGCAGCAACTGATAGACATCTGCTCCATCATAATTCTCCCATTCCTAACTTCTGATGTTCCTTTGTGGAATTGTATTTTAGTCTGGACCAATGCACTGCTAGTTGATAGTAGACTGGTACTGAGCCAGAAAGTCAGTGCTTAACCCAGAATCTATGCCCCCTGGGAGTAAAGAACTCAAGGATCAGATGTTGTACATTTACACTGCTTCCAAGTTTACACTGAAGCAGTCAGTTGGAGGGATGGAAAACATCAATAAATTCAGTTTGGATTCTGTTCTCCATAGTTTCTTTTTCCTCAACTTTAGCCAGTTGGGAACATCATCTAAAACATTGGCCTCTATCTTTTCAGCCCTACAAACTGCAGGCTAGAAAGTCCATAAAATTGTACCTAAAACAGCTCTAATTTTAGAAATGTGGGTTCATTTGGGGTCTGCATGGTTGGGAGGATAGCTCTAATAAGATAAATGTGGTGAGCCTAGCTAGGTAATGGTGATGCTATTTGTTTTCTGTGCACTTTGCCTCTAAATTTCAGGGCTGCCAAGTTTCATGCTTTCCTGCTGCCCAGCTCAGATGTCACTGATTCTGCTGGACTGCATGTACTGTAATTTACTGGTGCCAGCCACCGGAAGTCTTTGTGGTGCCTGCTTTGTCAGTGGCCTCTCTGCCTCTCACTGTTCCTCTGGCTGGTTCACAGTAGAGAAGAAACTGCCAAGAGGAGGAGCAGGAGGAAGCTGATGCCATTGGGAAAGACGTGAGAGGCCCAATACTGGTGCCAGGCTGCCCCCCAGTTTACCCCATCCCTCCAAGAAAGGCAGCTTAACCCCAGATATGCAGCCTTCAGTTTACCCCAGTCAGCTCTCTTCAGCAACCCCCTTTCAGCTGACCAGGATTAGGGTGGTCTAGTCTAGTGGCTGGAGCGGGCATCAGGACAAGTGGCCGGGATCAGAGCCATAGTCTGTTGTTGGCAGCCAAAGCCACTGGTAAAACTGGGAGGCAGAAACTGGGCAGAAACAGAAGTAGATTTGTGCATATTTATGGGAAGATCTTCCCAAGCGTGATGGGTAGCACATATAGTCACAGAATTACTTGTAGATTGGATATGCAGCTCCTAAAAAATCTAAACCAAAACAAAAAACAATAGCACCTTTCTGCTTTGAAGTGCTGCTAGTACTTCCTCCAACTCCAAATGGCCTCCAGGATTCATGAGATTAACAACTCATGAGAGATGATGCTTAATGAACCAGGTGTTGCCATGTCAGAGCAGCCTTATTAGAGGTACTGCTAAGAATAATTTTCTACCTAGTCTGGAGGCAATGGGAAAAGGTAACCGGGTGAGCAGTGCGGGTCTACAAGCTGCATAAGGAACAAAGCACAGACAAGAAATTGTTCCATACTTTTAAACTGCTAATTTTGTAACTGTTCAGTTAATCATTGTCAATTGAAACATGGTGTTTGTTAATTATTTCTGGGTTTTGTCAAAATTGCGATGATCAGATCACAGAAAACGAAATGAGTCTCAGAAGTTTCATTTTTCAGTTGAACAATACAATAATGCTTGCCACAAAATTAGACGTTAAAGTCTGACTGATTTCTACAGATCCTAAGATCATAAAAGTAATTTAAACACTGTATTTTTAGCGCCAGTGAAACCCATATTTAACTCCCTTTAAACCTAGTGGGGATCAAAGTTTTGCAAATCTGTCAAACTATAGGTTAGATTCAAAAAGGTCAGCAAAACTAGTTCACGTTCATGAACTTTAAACTGGTATATTATGTTTTTATTTACAGGTACTTACCACAAGATCCTTTAAATTTGCTGCAATGCTGCAGTTAAAATGTATCAGAAAAATAACCTACTTTGATTAGTATAGTCCAATACATTATTTAATTATTACTATAGGTCCTATGTAGCCCCCCTTAATAAGGGGGCTGTGCCCCAAGAGAAGAGATGCATCATTTGGTCCCCTGTGGGATCCATGACCAAGTCCTGCACTGTTGACTTCCCCCTGCAGCAGCAAGAAAGGTGAGGAGTGTGTGACCTCCCCTCCAAGTCACCCTGGCAACCCTCCTCCTTCAACCAATGGGAGGAAGGGAGAGAACAGCAGTCACCAGTAGCCAATTAGATGGCAGGACAGTTAGCGAATTAGAGGACAGCCAGTCAGACTGCAAGCAGTCTCTGACCCTAGGAAGAGCCCCTGGAAAGCAGGAGGGAAAGTTATAAATAGCCCTGCTTGCCCCCATATGGCAGAGACCAACTGGGGAGTGAGCGAGAGAGAGAGAGGGTCTCTCTATAGCCAGCCAGCACAGCACTTTCTGGCCCAGCTACTGGCCTGGCTTTAACCTCAGCTTGCAGATGAGCCTCAGGAGCAGACATGCCAAACCTGTGGAAAAAAACACAGAAATTGGGCTTGTTTTTGGCTTAATTGGCTTGTGAGTTGCTTCTTGGCTAGTTTTTGGCTTGTAGCTTCTTTTTTTTGATTGGCTCCCAGCAAGCAGGGGCAAGCAGGGGAGAGAGTCAGTGGTGCACACTGGGCCCACCACTGTCCCAGACTGCACGCCGAGGGGATCTAATCTCAGAGAGTGTTGGGGTTTTTAGGGATTGGCTTGTTTTGACCTAGTTTTGAAATGGGATTAGCTTGATTTTTGGCTTATTGTGAAAGTCAGGTGCTTATTTACCGCATGAAAGTTGCCAACTCTGCTCAGGAAGATACAGTCTATTCCTCCTGCCACCAGCCTGCCAGCAACAGGAAGAGACAGCTTGTCTCTCCTGCAGCTGGCTTGCCCTACAGTCAGCCTGCACCAGATCCAGGATTGTGGATCCAGAGGCCTGACCTGCTTGTATCTGAACCCACAAGTTCCAAGCTTTAAAGACTGTCAGCACTGTTCCAGAAGGGAGTGGGCAGTTAGTCCCTCTCCAGCCATCCACAGAGAGGACCTACTGGCCTGCACCAGTCTCTTGACCACTCAGCCAGAAGAGGAACATGAGTGAGTACCCTGTATTATAATTTAAATGGGTAGTTAGGGTTTAATCTTGCACCATTAAGGCACATTGCATCTGCAAAAAGACTTGTATCCACCTAGATCATCAAGACCTGCACTCCAGTTCACAGTATAATAAAGTGCATTTCTAACAGCGTTTCCTTACAAGCCTGCAACATGTCTCCATGTGCACCACCTGGGTATCTGAGATGGAGGGAACAGACGGAACTGAGGGGGGAAGACACTTTTGGTTAGGAACATTGGGGAGTGTGTGGTTGCCAGCATAGCCTTTAATAATGAAAAAGCATTATTAATATCTCCAATTGCTTAATATTTTATTGATTATATATTTATTTTTAATAAAGTCCTTACATAAAGTTTATATTTATTGTTTTTAAGTTGTTTGCTTGTGTGAGTTTGAGTTCAAATCTGGAAGCAATTCCCTCAGTGTGATTAAACCCTTGTCTCATGGAGGCACGGCCAAGTAGCTTTATTCTTTAGCATACCAAGAGAAGGAGTTGGGCATCTATGAGCAGCACTTTGAAATGAACCCAGGTGATAGGAAATTTGGAACTCCAAAGACTGTGAGGTTTCCTCTCCTGTTCGCATATCATACGGGTACTAAGCCAGCACAAAAAGGGGAATTACAATTATTTGCAAAATGCAGCATTCTGACCAATACTGTAAAAGACAAATCTTCTCAAGCTTTTCAATCACTCTTCCAACATTTTTGAGGAAGCAATAATGCTCTTCTACAATGCTCATTAAAAGAAGAGCTTGCACTAGCTCCCTTCTTATATGAGACAGTAACCGCAATCAAGCAGATGTTGTAAGGGAAAGCACCTGGACTGGATGGCATTCCAGCAGAGATCTATAAACAGGGTGGTTTCTCTGCTCCTGGAGAAATCTAGCGTGCTCCTGGGTCAGTTTGAAAACCTAGTGCAAGCTATGGCAATAATATGGGTGTGATAGCTCCTGCCCCTGCCTTGCCTCACTCCAGATATCCTCGCCTTGACTCTTTGCTCCATCTCCTGACTTTTGACTTCAGCTCTAACCCTTTAGCTCTGGCATTTGTTCTTCTGACTCCAGCTGTGACCTTCGGCTGCAATTCCTGGCTACTGATTCCTGCTCCAATCTCTAGGGCTGGCCCTTGCTCCAGCAACTAAGCAACACCCATAGTCATACACCCACGGCCATATTTCATAGTCAGCTAAAGCAAAACACCCATTCTCATAACGGCCTGTACAAACGATATAGAGACATACTGACGTCAAACTTGAAAGCATGTCAGGTTGACTCCAGCAATTGGGAAGCAATAGCCCACAACAGAGCAAGGTGGTGGCAGATTTGCAAGGCGCATTAACATCTTATATGAAAAATGTGAACAGTGCAAAGCAAGGATACAACAGTCAGCAATGGTCATGGACAATCTTGTCTGTCCCACCTATAATCTTGTTTGCAGTTCTTGCATTTGTCAGACCTCACAGGTATGTGTTCATACCAATAGTGTTTGCTGAATCCTTGTACTTAATCAATGTCATGAGACTCCATCTCATTTTTAAAGTTCCAGAAATGTCATCACTACTGTACAAGACACAAATGTAAAGACAGGCCCTCTCCTGAGGAACTTACAATTTGAGAAAAATGTTGAGAAGACATATAAATGTTTGATTGGGTTCAAAGTTAGGTGAAAGGTTTTCATTCTTTCTCAACCCCCCTTTATCCCACTTGGTTTACGGTCATCATTTGCACTTAAAATATATTTCAGTGGTTTTCTATTAGGAAATTTAGCATTTGTTAGAAGCCTTGATCAATTGGCAAGGCATATTTAAAAAGATTTTGATTAATGCAATATGCTTAATTGGTATCAGCTGCTAGATCACATTTGTATCTTCCACTTTGAACTTGATTCTCTATTTGTTTAGCACTGTTACAATAATGATTTGACTCTCTGAGATATATATTGTTGCAAATAAGAAAACATATTTTGCAAGGAAAAAAACATCGCTAAGACAGAATTAATTTTAAAAGACTTTGGCAAGAACTGAAGAAAGTCGTCCACATTTACCCATTTCGAGTCCCTCCTAAAAAAACCTCACCTACAGTGATACTTACCAGAAGTGAGTATAATCTGATGAAAGTACAAAAAATGTAAACAAAAAACAAAACCAAATCACACTGCCAAGTAGGAATACCTAACTAAATTATCACTTGATTTTGTCAACATAATTCTGTAATTCTCTCATCCACCCATTTTTACGTTTGCAATTACCCCAATTTACATGTTATGTCTTACTGTATACATTGTAAACAGCTTGGGCCGGGGACTATCCTCCTCTGTGTTCTCTAGGGCAACTAGCACACCCCTGGGTGCTATACAAGTAATAAAAAAAGAACTATAGAAATACACCTTAGTCTTGTCTCTGAACAATGAGCCATTGCATGTAGTTTAGGTTCATGTTTGTATTGTTTTCTTTGTTATATTACCCAGACTTGGATCTTAGCTGATGTAGCCAAACCAATTTAGATTACAAGGCCACTTTATGGGGCTAATATTGCTTATAAAAATTGTAAGAAAACATTCAAAAAGTAGCATGTTTGCAATGTTGGGGGAAGTGAGTGACAGAAATGTTGTTGAGAACAGATTTACTTATATTAATGGAGCACCTACAGTGTAAGTAAGCCTTATACAGTAATTTTATATTATATACTGTATTTTCTCTGTTCTACCATTAGCTTTTTAACCAGCATCTCTGTCCCTCAGCTTCTCTTTATAGAACCATTACATAGCATCTAGCATCCACTAACCTAAACTATTACATTTTATTTCTTTAGACACTGTTGATATATAGCATAAACCCCTTTTTGCACCCAACAGCTTTCAAACCAGGCTAAATTGAAGAAATTTGGGTTTGTTTTTACACTTCAGTTGTAAAGTAGTAACACCCTGGAATATATGGCCTTGTCTATGTAAAAAAGACAGTTTACACTCTTGTGTAGCAAAGACCATATTTTCTTGTATTTAGAAACAAAGACATGTCAGGCTTTATTGAGCACATCACTAACTATATAACTAGCGTTAAACACTCTATTTGCAACTGTTGCTGTGTATTTTGTGTGTGATTATCACCCCTAGATCTGCATCCTATAAAAAGATATTTCTGTTTGCTTAATTATAAAGCTCTTTATGAACAGGCTCATCTGTAAATAGCTTGGTGCAGCTGAAATAGAAATATAATTATAATGAAGGCAGATGTTTGTGAGATACTTCTCATGAAACTTGTTCTGAATATACAAAGGAGAAAGGTTTTGCTAAATGGCGGGGCTTGGGCAGAAAGCCAAATGAGACAATTCTTCATTTTTGGGGAGAACCACCATTTTATAATCTTCCCCCAACCACATATAACTGTTCTCTTTTAGGGTATATGCATTTTTGCAGCTTTGATGATTAAATGAGCAACTTCCTCCAGGACACTCTTTTGTTCAGGTCCCAGGGTAAGTTGGCAGAAAATGCTGTATTTTTTCTTCTAAAAAAAATCAGTATTAGAGATTGTCCAAATTCATGTAGTTTGGACTTGGATCTAAATTCCTTGGTGTTTGAGGTGTTTGAATCAGGTTTTTGGTTTCGCCTGTGATGAAGTGATCTGGATTTGAATTTCCACAAAGTTCAGGGGTCTGTAAATCCAGGCTTTTGGTTCAGGACCATCTCTACTCTGCAGGTTGTCTTCTTCAAGTCATCACTTAGATCTTCTAAGTGGAGCAGTGAGGATTATTTTCACAAATTATATAATTTGCTGCATTTTCACATAGGCACAGGAAGCTAATGCACCTCTTAAAATCAGCTTAATCATTATTACTATTAGAGTCAATTGAAATTTTCCAAATTTCTGATATTTGATTACTTTTTTTGTCATATTTGATTGTCAATGAAAACTCTCCCCAGAAATTTTCAACTAACATTTTTACTATTTTTTAAAAAAACAGCTTTAATTATTGGTGCTGCTATGGTTCTTTCAAAGCCATTGATCAAATCCTGTAGTCCTCACTCATGGAAAGTACCCACTGACCTCACCAGGTTTACTGACATTGGCCAACTGTTGCTCATACAATCTTTAATAATCTGTTTGATTGACCAGTTGATTCAGCTGTAGTCAGAATGTGGCCCAGATTAACCAGTCTTGAGAGACAAGTATCCATTATGAAGTGGGTTCAACCAGCTTCAGAGTCCAGAATAAAAATCTCCTCAAATTGACTGACACTATGAATCACCAAATTTCAGTGTTATTACAGTACGCACTTATACACGGAATATATACTGAAGAATTGATTGTCTCCATTATTAACAATCTCTCCCTCCCTTTCTTTCTCTGCGATCAAATCTGTAGTCCTTATTCAGGTAAGATTCTATCCATTTTGAAGTCAATGGGAGCTTTGACTGAGCAAAGAAATATAGGATTTGGCCAGACAAAGTGTTGTTGGAAAGGGTGGGAGATGAAACAAAAGATGATGTGAACTGAATCAATAATCCTTATGGGGTAAGTAGCATGTAGGAGGAGCCAAGAACCACTCTTGTGTTATAATTAGAGATAGTCTAACTACATAATGAACACTACATTAGACCATTTTCTGTTTTTGAATTAGCCACAAACATTTTATTTTTATTGAGATTTTATGCAATTCAAAGTTATTAAAGGAACGCTGTATACAAATATATTTTTACTATGGATTGTTTGCGAACAAGTCACCATACCTATTGCTTTGAATATTAGCTATTTGTAATTTTCTCTTCTGTGTGGATGGTCATGTGCTATTACTCCTTCTTCCTGCTTGGCTGACTCCCCAAACCAGAGAACTTTCATGACAATACTCTGAACACTTCCATTGGGATAATTAATGAATATGCATATTCAGAGGAATGTTCATGACAGTTTTGCATTTTGTGAATATTTTTGCAAACAAAACCTCACTGATATGGATGTTTTCAGAAATAAAATAAAGAGCCTCACCGTAAACAACACTGGGGACCTGATCTAAACCTTACCGAAGTTGAAGGGAATCTTTCCATTGACTTAAATAGGCTTTGGATCAGGCCCTCAGCATGACTTGTGGTAAGATGCTTTGTTCAATTTTTACCTCCCTCCTTCTCTTTGATTTCAGAAGAATCTTCTATGTTGGTACATTCACAAAGATTTATAGATGCTAGAACTCAACTCTTCCTTCCAAGATTTCTCTCTGAGTTAAAGATCACCAAAACAATCCACAATCCCTCTTGAGATAAAACCAAACACACATCCCTCTGTCTTGTACTGAACTACTTATCCTTGTTAACTTAAACCCTCCCAAAAGATGCCAGATCCTGCATCCTTCTGTTGCCTTGGAAACATTCCAGTGGCACTGATGAGGGTGTCTGAGGGCACCTCTATCATTACTGTACTGTTTTAAATATATTTCGGTGTAGTAGAAATAATAGATTTCCTAATGAATTATAATTCTTATATGAAAAATTAGAGCACAGTTGCTTCTACCTGCAGGGCAGATAATGGACTTGGAGTTTCTAATTTGTCTGCCAGGCATGATTAATTTAATTTTGTAAATATAGGATTTTTTAAATGAAGAAACAAAGGAATCTTTCTTCTTTCAGTACATGTAGATTACTTCAATTAATGTTAATGGAAATTGTGAATGAACTGAGAGTGCCTCAGGCCAAGCCTGGGGGCCTATCAAATCAACTTGACTTTCTGACCTCTAGGGGCTCAGATGAACTTGACTGCTCTTGTGGGGAGGGGAAGAGAAGGGAGGTGGGGAGGAATCAAAAGACCTTGAATTTTATCTGGGAAAGAAGGTCTCACTGTTCTTTCATAATGATGGGCATGATTCCACAGAAACAGTCTTATTCTGATAATAAAATACATAATCCTTTGCAGTTATATTCAAATGGAACAGGTCATATTAAAGTCTTTGCAAACATTAATGAATCAAGCCTCATAAAACTCCTGTGCAGTAGGGACGTATTATTACCACCATTTTACAGCTGGAAAACTGAGGCACAGAGCGAGGAAAGTGGTTTGCTCCAGGACACACAAGAAACCTAAGAAAGAGATGGAGACAGAACTAAATTACTTTCGCTTCTATTCCTGTGCTTCATTCATAAAACCATTCTTCCCCTATTGCCACTACACACACTCTGACTTCACAAATTGAGCTTCCCCTCAGATTCTCTTATGTTTAAAAGTGAAATACATAAAATTTTCACCTGCTTGTTAGTGGTGAATGATATCTACTGTGACCAACAGTTCCCAGTAAGTGCTTAATAATGGAACTCAGTGTTATTAAAAAGAAGTCACTTTGACAAAAGTACAGATGCTTAGCCAGTATTATCATCTTTAATCCTGAGGATTGTTGCTGCTTACAGGAGTCTGCTGGTATTGCAAATATTTGACCTACCAGCTGTGATTTTCACACAGGCCGAAATGGTGCAGTAGCCCCCATTCCCTATGCTTTGCCGTCTGCTCTGTTCTTACGAGAAGGAGATGTACTGAATTTTTTATTTTTGTGGGATTGCTCAGGAGGCAAGGGGTTTTTGTTGCTGAAATTTAATTATATCTGGTATTCAAAAACATTTAATGCTTAGCACTTTTATTTAGTGTTTACTAGTGAGTAATACATGATGGTGTTGTGTCGTAAGTTGATCACAGCTGAAAAGTGTGTGGTAGCAAGAGGTTATTAATGCTGAAAGAAAAATATTTATTCCTTGGCTTTCCCAGTTCATTTTTCTCTCTAAAATGGCAGATAGATATCTCTACATCCTGTAGCCTCTTTCACTCTAGCTGTGCTATAAATATAACTTTTGTGATATCTGAAACAATTTTCAGTATGGTTTACTATAAACCCAGTGTGATAGAATGAGAACCAGTTCCAACTGTGCAACAAACTTGAACAGAACCTAAACTTTATCAGAGGTTTGAGAAAGTTTAGTTACCATTTTTGTTTTCCAGTTTCACAGGCCCACCTACCCTTCCTGATTCTGATGTCCAAGTAATAGTGGAAGCAATGAAACACTGAAGAAACTTATGTCCTGAGATTTCCATCCCAATATTGTAGACATGTGAGGTTGTGAGTAATTTCTGAAACACTAGGTGCTTAAACTGCTTAACCTTCTGGGGTGACTTCAATTAGCCTTCTGGGGCACACCCAAATCTATTTTTTATGGAGATGAGACCATAGACCTAATGGTCAGGATAATTGCTGGATTAATGTATTCTCTTGAGCAGAAAGTGTAACTTCATGTTGGCCTCTGTAACTTGGAGGGAGTTTTGAACTTGCTGATTACTGTGCAAGAGCTTTAGCATAACTGCACTTTAAAAAAAAATGATTGCAACAGTGCCACTTATATGGTGAATTGTCTTTTGGTGTGTTTCCACTATTTCACAAAAAAAATGATCCTCCAAAAATTAGAAATGCACCAAACCTAGAACTATGGGAAAACAGGGTGTCTACCCACAGAGAATTACTTGCAAGGATGAGGTCTTTGAATTAGTGAATCATTTATGAACCATTTCTGATTCCTGCAAATGTAATTGTTGGCATAAGTATTCACTAGATGTTTGCATGCTGTTTGCTCTTTATACTTGATATTTACTATTGTGTTGTGAAATTTGTCACCTAAGATATTTTTTTCCTGCTCTCTGACTGGATAACTGAACATTTTTAAAATAGGAGAATAATGTGATGAATAATGGACTTTTGTCAAAAATTATAGACAAATAATGATACATGCAAAAATCTGTGAAACGTATGGGCTTTGTCAACGTTTTTATGAAATCCAAGCAATCTGAATACTCTTGAATAATGAGTAATAATGTTCCCCAAAATGAAAGCAATCTGGATTCAGCACTTTTATTTGAAAATCAGTTGTTGGGATTTTTTTTTACTATTTGACCAACTGTAGCTAAACCAAGATTCTGGATCTGAACACTAAACTTTGTGGGCTTGATTCTAATTTATAGTAATGCCGCTTTACACAACTCTGGCAATGTAAAGTGGCATTAGAGTAGGTGTAAATTATATTGCCAAAGCAGGGCAAAGGAGCCTTAGTGTAACTGAGAATTCAGGCCTATGTTATGGAGCCACCTTTATCCAACATATAATATAAAAGGGGCATCAATTATTATCTTGAAGCAGAACACTTAATATACCTGCAAGATATATGAAAGTATGCTGTAATCGCATCAAAATGGAGTCAGATTGTTGACACAGAAAAGTAAATGGAGCAACAAGAATTGTCTGTGGCATGAGAGGTGTACCCAACTGGGGAGACTGGAGCTGGTATATAACAATATATTTGTTCCTGTTCTCTAGGGCATTGCAAGGAGACAAGAGGGAACTGGACTGCAGGCCTTTATTGGTAAGGGTTAGAGCAGCTGGGAAGGGGGTAAATCAAAGAGCTTTTATAATGTGAGGTTAGGAGGATTGCAATAGCTGGAGTAGGTCAAGCAGGTTTTGGCATCTGAGGAGAATGGTTGGATAGGGAAAGATAAGAAAGGTTATAACAGCTGGAATTGGGTTGGCCTTAAGACTCTTATGATCAGGAGGAATTGGGAACACTATAGCATTTGGAAGCTGATCAGGCAAGGGGCTCTTATCATCTGGAGGATCAGGAAGTATACAACAGCTGGGCAGGGTCAGGCAAATACCCAATATATGCACAGAACTGAACACCCGTGCCTGGTGGCACATATTACCTCTCTCATAGTTTTTAGTTATTGTCACTCTCCATTTTTTGTAACTTCCTCCTGAATCAAATACAGAATGTGCCTTTGTGAAAAAACATGAAGAGAGAAAAAAACAAAATGTATCTCTACAGATATAATGCAGGCTTCTTAGCCTTTCCTAGCCACAAGCCAGTCTATTATATCTTTTGTGGTTCCAATTGCTAACTAGCACAATATTTTCCCTCTTTCGACCTTGTTGCATCCAGTTTCCTTCCAATGATGAGGTTTGCATGAGACTCCCTTTGAAACATGTCAGCTTTGCCAGAGAAGATGCTGATGAGTGACATAGGGCACAACAGGAATTAAATGTGCTGCCTTCTTAGCATGAGGAGACCTGAGTTTCAGCTGATGTTAATCAGTGTAGCTCAATTGACTTCGACCCCTTCTCCCAACTATATGGATTCTAGGAATGCCATATAAAAGATCCTTGTGCCCTCAAAACCACTGTACCTGCTAGTCTGCTAGCTACCCCAACAAAGGCACAAGAGGGCTACCTTCACAGCTCCTGATTGACTCACAACATCATTGAACGGCTTAATATTTTTCTGCTGCTCACCATTACTGACTGACTGCTTCAGCTTTTTCTGCCTCTGCCACATCTGCTGCCATATTAACAGGTTACCTCAACAATAATTGCTCTATTATTTTGCAATTTGTCCTCCTGTCTCTATTTCCCACTTTTGCCACCATGATTTCTTCTCTCACCTTCTGAGTCTTCATCTACGAAGCTGCCTTCTTCCTCACTTTGCATACTAATTTTAATATATTAATTTAAAAAGTTTAATGACACACATACATAACAGTAATCATGTGTCATAATCTTCTGATGTTTATACCTTTGTTTTCCCCATTTTATCTCCCCACACATATTTGTGGTGGCATTGTAATTATTTACTGTTATGTCTAATTTAGATTATTCATAGATTCCAAGGCCAGAAGCGACCATTGTCATCATCTAATCCAGTGGTTCTCAACCTATTTATCGTTGTTGGCCGCACATGCGGCCCACAATGTATTACCTGGGCTGCAGGTTGAGAACCACAGCACACTCCCCCAACCCTTATGCCCAGTGCCTCCTGTCCAGAGACCCCTCCACAGAGTGGGGCCAGGGGTGGAGCTCTGGGTAGGGGGTCGGGTGGAAGGGACTCTCACTGCCAGCCCCCGACCCCGGACACCTGACTTGGTGGGGCCAGGTGGCAGCCTCTGACCTCGGTGGGCTGGCTGGCAGCCCCAGACCCCATGGGGCTGGCCGGCAGCCCCAGACCCACAACCCGCACGTGGGCCTGGCGGCCTTTAGCACACAGCTGGGCTGCAGCTGTGTGTTAATTGGGCTGTGGGTTGAGAACCGCTGATCTAGTCTGACCTCCTGTATAACACAGCCCATAGAACTTCCCCAAAATAATTCCTAGAGCACATCTTTTAGAAAACATCCAGTCTTGATTTAAACATTGTCAGTGATGGAGAATTCACCACAGCCTTTGGTAAACTGTTTCAATGGTTAATTATGCTCATTGTCAAAAATTGACTCCTTATTTCCAGTCTGAATGTGTTTATCTTCAACTTCCAGCCATTGGATCATGATATACTCTTCTCTGCTAGACTGAAGAGCCATTATTAAATATTTGTTCCCCACGTAGATACTTACAGACCGTAATCAAGTCACCCCTTAAGCTTTTCTTTGTTGAGCTAAATAGATTGAGCTCCTTGAGTCTATCCCTACAAGGCATGTTTTCTAATTCTTTAATCATTTCCGTGGCTCTTCTCTGAACCCTCACCAATTTATCAACATCCTTCTTGAATGGGACACAGTATTCTAGCAGAAGTCACACCTGTGCCAAATACAGAATCTCTACTTGAGATTCCCCTGTTTATGCATCCCAGGATCTCATTAGCTCTTTTGAGCACAGCCTCAGATTGGAAGTTCATGTTCTGCTGATTATTCACCACAACCCCCAAATCTTTTTCAGAGTCACTGCTTCCTAGGTTATAGTCCCCCATTCTGTAAGTATGGCCTACATTCTTTGTTCCTAGATGTACACATTGACATTCAGATGTATTAAAACACATATTGTTTGCTTGTGTCAAGTTTATCAAGCAATCTAGATCGCTCTGAGTCAGTCACCTGTCCTCTTCATTATTTACCACTCCCCCAGTTTTTGTGTTATCTGCAAATTTTATCAGTGGTGATTTTATGTTTTCTTCCAGGTCATTGATAAAAATGTTAAATAATGCAAGACCAAGATCCTATACCTGCGGGACCCCACTGAAAACATACCAGCTTGAGGACAATTCTCCATTTACAATTATATTTGATATGTATCAGTTAGCCAGTTTTTAATCCATTTAATGTGTGCAATGTTAATTTTATATCATTTTAGTTTTTTAATCAAACTGTTATGTGGTACCAAGTCTTAGTGTGTTACGTCAGTGCTATTACCCTTTATCAACCAAATCTGTAATCTCTTCAACAAAAGATATCAAGTTAGTTTGATAGGATCTATTTTCCATAAATCCATGTTGTTTTGCATTAATTACATTATGCTTCTTTAATTCTTTATTAATTGAGTCCCGTTTCAACCACTCCATTATCTTGCCAGGGATCTATGTCAGGCTGATAGGCCCATAATTACCTGGATCATCCCATTTACCCTTTTTAAAAACTGGCACAACATTAGCTTTCTTCCAATCTTCTGGAACCTCCCTGGAGCTCCAAGGATTATTGAAAATCAATATTAATGGCCCAGCGAGCTCCTAAAACTAGCTCTTTTAAAACCATTGGATGCAAGTTATCTGGACCTGCTGATTTAAAAATGTCTGACTTGAGTAGCTGCTGTTTAATGTCCTCCTGAGATACTAGTGGAATGGAAAGAGTGTTGTCCTCATCATATATCATCTGTTTCCCCCCCAGTACAGAACAGAAATATTGATTAAACATTTTTGCCTTTTCTGCGTTATTACTAGAAATTCTATCATTTCCACCTAGTAATGGACCAATAACACTGTCAAGATTCTTTTTTATACTAATATATTTTTAATCAGTACTTCTTATTGTCCTTACCACTGCTGGCCATATAGATTTTCCCCTTGTGTCCCTTTGCTTCCCTTATCAATTTTCTATAAGTTCTTTGAAGTAGGAAACAATCTTTTATTTCTCTGTAAAGATTCATTAATATGGATAATGGTGCCATATAAATAAATCATAATAAATAATCAGATGGTGGAATCTATGTTACTGGTTTATTGTTACTGGAAAAATCTGGAATATTCATTTGTTTCCCATAGTCTTTCACAATATTATTTCTTCTGTAGGCTCTTGTAGCTTTCCAGTCAGGCTGTGTCTTGTCTTTGCCAATCACTACCATCTGTCCTGATGACATTGTGATGAAGAATGTGTATGTTGCTGAGCTTCCTAATAATGTCACAGTGTCATTTTGTGTTGCCTCTATCACTCTGCTGCTGTTCTGCTAACTTGTCTTGTTTCACCATTACCCTGTCAAGGTTCTTATACTCCAAGCATTCTGAGCAATGCCCTTTGGATTTAGATTCCTCTCTTCTCTCCACCATTCCTAATACCTCATCTGTTCTCCACAGCTGCTTTCTGTGTTCTCTCTTCATCCCAGTTGTATCCTACCTGGTAGAAAGTGCTGTTTGCAGGACAGATTTTTTTTTAAATTTCCTGTTGGCATTCAATAACACCCAGTTAAGTGGCTGTATTTATCCTGCAGTCATCAATAATCTTTTTTAGGGTCTCTGCTCATTAAGTAATAAATTCAGCTTCCCTGGTTAAAAGTGTTTTGAATCCTTCACGTGACAATATGGAGCCAATCCCACAGGGAATGGTTGCCTCTTTCCAGACTGCTTCCTCCATGTGCTGTACTCCCTGTTGGGTTTATCTAACTATGTCATCTTTACCAAGGATACTTGAGGCAAGCTGTTGCCTCCTTCTTAGTTGCATGCAGGTTGCCAGGAAGCCTAGGGGACTCACCATATGACATTCATAGTGCTTGGCTTCTATCTAAATATATCTGAGGATCACAGTGAAGTATATGATGACAAGATCCCAATTTCCTTTGTCATGATTTCTTCTTAAGGTGTTGCCCACAACCAATATAATAGAATTTTCCCCTAACTGATCACCATATTAACATTCAGGTAACGTATTAATCATTATTGAATTAAAAAGGTGAGGTTGAAGCAATCAATTTTGCAAAGAGATTTTATAGGTTATTTTTCTTAAATTCATTTTAGCAACCATGAAAGCTGAAGGATAAAAAGCCCTGGAGACTGAAGTCCACAGAAAAGGTACAGCAAGAGCAGAAATTATTCATGCTTCTCCTCTCTGTCTCTCTAACATGCTTCAACTCTGACCTGGGTGGACCACTTCTAGGAGTGAGAGAATAATTTATTTTACAGGTCCATTTAATCTTTAGCCTCTACTAAAACTGAGAAAAAGATTCCAATTAATTAGTGCTAACTATGGCAGTGGTTTGGAGATGTGGACTGTCCACTAGGCATTGGACAGACATCACAATTGGTTTCAAACAGGTCACTGAACAGCTATCAAATGTTAATAATTTTCAGTTATTACTAAGGTAGGCCAGGTTCAAACCTAAAAGTAAAGAACAGAAATTGCATCTAAACTGGTGAAGGGACAAGTTGAGGTCACAGAGGTAAATTCTGGAAAAAGAACAGTGTCAAACGAAGGGGTTACATAAAAATGAGTTCATTGCAAAACACACTAAAGACCAACAATTCAAAAAAAAAAAAAAAAAAAAAGGGCAAGACGCTTAAAAGCAAAGGAAGGGGCCATTGACTTAATAGGCTTTAGTGGTACATTATGGAATGGCAAAAATCAATGGGTGACTGTAATAGCTGCTATTCAGGAAGAACAGATGAGATCATAGAGGTGGGCGAGCTGCCCTCTCATAGTGGAGAGGACTGTGCAGTAGAACCTGTATGATACAAATGCCAAGGCACTATGTTAATAGGCTTATACTACTGGCTTCTTGAGGAGGAAAAGGATATTGAGTGCAAAATGTTCAGAGAGATCAGAGGCAACTCTGTTTAACAAAATAGTTATAATGGAAGAACTTCAGCTATAAGCTGGTCAAATGGTGCAATAGGTCAAACTTCAGAGAAGCAATTTCTTGCTACTTTAAATTACTTCTTCTTTGGCCAGCTAGTCAAAAACAATATACTGAAAATTAAAAATTAAAAATTTGGACTCTTTGTATGGATACTACTTAAGTATATTATACCAAAATAACAGAAGCATTCATACCCCTGAACAAAAAGGGAGTAAGTACTAAAGGAAAGAAAATATGGTTAAAAGGTAAGTAAATAGTCAAAGACATAAAAACCAATAAGAAAAAAACAAATATATCAGAAAAAGAAAACCTGGAGGAGAACTGATGAGTCCACTCAACTAACTAGACAACTGGTCTGATCTGATCTGATTCCTATTGTAAGCCCTATGGCCTGAAGCCTACGAGAGAAGTGAGGCAGTACCTAATTTACATATCAACTGTGTTCTTTGATGACGTCTGCTGGAGAGCAAAGGGAGTCAACTGAGTGAGGCAGAACCTCATTTACATATTAACTGTGGATAATGTGGGGACACTGTCTTATAATTTAGCTAAATTTTATACTTTGCTATTTTGGAGATAACTACTGTTAGCCTAACTTTGGCTAAGCTGGCCAAACAACTATACTCCATATTTTTGGGCCTAACAGTCCCCCCTTTTGTCCCTGGAGTGCCTTGGAGGGACTCCTGGGACAACTAGCTGCTATGAGTGGTGAGCTTGGAGTTGATTCCTTTTGGACGGAACACAGCTTGGTACCCATCCAACATCCAACCTTTATCATAACATACAAAGCTAGCAGGCCACATATAATTACAACGGCGCTTCGGAGTACATTATGGAGCCATCCACCTATGTTTGGAATCCAATTGAATAGGTTACTCCACCAGGATTCAACCCGCTTTCCTCCATGGTCCTTTGCTACTTGTATGAGGTGGTTTGCTCTATCCCAGGTGGCATTATAAACATCAGGAACATATACTCAGCATTCTTGCCCAATTAGTGCACATGTTCCTCCCTGAGAGGCCAATAAGATATCTAGAGCCAAGCGGTTCTGGAGAACCATCTGCCTTAGTTTTCTCTGTGCAGTTGCCAAGTCCACCAGGGCATTGGTGGTAGTCTAATTTCCCAGATGTCTTGGTGAATTACCCAATTCCACATGCATCCTCCCCATGGACCCGGCAGGATTCGGTATGTGGGAGCCCCCCCCCCCCCAACCGGTCCATATGCTTGGAAGGAGCATTGAGAATGTCCGCACTTCCACCCAGAAAGTCTCCAAGTATGTCTCCATGGCCACAGATCAGATGGTACTCCTGATGTGTCTATAAGGGCAGTGGGCCAAGCCTGAACATGCTAGATCCCACTGCAATGCCTTCCCAGCCTCAGTGATATTCAATACCATCTCTGTCAGCAACTTCTGTGTCATAGAACTAAGGGAGGAGATAACATGTAACTCACCAATTCCAGCCTGTACCTGGGTTAGCTGTGCCCCAGAAATAAGGCCTGTGGCCTTCTTTAGTTGCCCCAATTTCTTATTATGTTTTTGGTTCTTAAAAATATTTCAAACTGCTGCTGTACTATTGGCCCCATCCCATAGGGATCCGGTCAAGTCTTTCTTTTTTCTAGAGGAAATAACCCAAGCCCTTTGTTGTGCTAATTTAATGGCAGCCCCCTTTGAGCAATTTGGGTATGTAGAGGTAATTTGGAAACTGGATAAGGGTAATGAAAATTTAACAGTCCCTAGTGTAGTGTTAATCACAGTTCATTGATATCGTAATACATTTTTTTGGTGTAGTACTATACCACATTCCCAAGCATGGGTCCCACAAGTTTTTTTCCTGCCAGTGTATAATTCTTTGTTTCTTCACCAGGGTCAGTTCTTAATGTCTCTTGTAGGCAGGAATCCCTGGACTTTGGTGGTTTCAATGGAGCGAGTGTTCCTTCTTCTCTTTTTCTGAAACAGTGTGGTTCAGCATCATACAGGGGAGAGGTTACTAGCACATCACCCTGTAATGGTTTTGCTTCTTTTAGAAAAATCCAAAGGCACAGTAGGTCTGTCAGTGGACAAGGGAGAGGTTACTAGCACTTCACCTTGTCTTTTTTTTTCTTTTTCCTGCTGTCCAGAAGGCACAGCAGAGTTAGAAGGAGGAATAGGCTGATCATCAGTCGGAGAGTCCTCCCGAGGTGGAGGGGTCTTTTTACAGTGAGAAGCATGGGTCCAGGTAGGCAGTCCTTGGCACTTCACAGCAGTGTTGGTGGTTAACAGGACTTGGAAAGGGCCTTTCCAGCATGGAGTCAAAGCAGTCTTTCGTTGATGGACTTTACGTAGACTCAGTCTCCTGGTTTCAATGAATGGCAGGGCTGCTACGGTCTTTGAGTAGTGCTTCTTTACACACGTACCTCCAGACTGGCCACGTCTTTGTATAACGTCCAGAGAAGGGGGAGAGGTGGACGGGAGATTATCCTGTATACAGCTTGTCCAGAATCTCTGACTTGCTTCCACTTTTGGGAGGGCTGTTCTTTTATACCCTGGGGTCTCCTGCGGCGTCTCTTTCAGAGATTCCAGTCCAGGCCGGCCGCCTGTGGCTTCTTCACAGCGTCCCCAAACCACGCCAGCTCCAGGGTCTCAAAGGCAGACTGTTGGATCTCACTGGACAGTTAAGCTTTGCAAATGTAATCTCAGCACTTGTAACTTGTATTGTCTTTGGTTTGCCTCTGTCTATATTTTTTCACAGCCAGCTGGGGCCGAGAGCAGTTTTTCTTTTGGTTTATAGTTATACCATACAAATAAATAATCCATTTGTCCCGGTCTAAGATCAACCAGGATATCCCTGAGGGAATCCATCCTGTCAGCAGAAAAGGTTCCGCACCTTGGCCAGTCTTTAGTCGGGGACAAATGGGTAGTAAAGGAGGGCCACTGAATTTGGCATAAGTTTCTCATCTCAGATTTAGTCAAACCGGTTGTTCCAGAGATTTCCTTCCAATCTCTAAGTACCAGAGACAACGGGGCGTCCCCCGGGCATTTACTGCCAAATTGTCCCATTTAGCCTGTAGGGACTCTAACCCCTTCTCCCGGGGACTCTAACCCCTCTCTGGGGACTCTAACCCCTTCCCGGGGACTCTAACCCCTCTCTGGGGACTCTAACCCCTCTCCGGCGATCGCTTACCTTATCCAGGGACTCTAACCCCGAAGACCTGGATCCTACTCAACGGGTAGGCGGACTTTGCTGGGTTTCTACAGGCTTCAGCTGGTTCACAGGACTCGCCTTATCGCCGATGCAGGGATCAGGTTACCGGGCAAGGCTCCTCGAAGCCAGAGGATGCGCGCTGCGTTGCTTCAGAGTCTGATCCCGCACCGGAGAGTCAGACGAGTCCCGGCGGAGTCGCCAAATTTGTCGGGGACTTTTTAACCCAGACGGCAAGGTTCGTTGTCTGACCGCAGAGTGAGAGACAGGCAACACCAGCAAGGTCCAATACAAGCTCTTTATTGAAGAGTGCACACAACAATAGAGAGCGGCCCGTCTCCAGAGAGAACCAGCCACGATTACAATAACTAGTGAGATTATATAGACAGTTCCGTCGCGTCATAGTTAAAACAACCCAATCCCCCCCCCTTACTAGTTAAAAGCTTCTAATATTCATGCATATCTATCCTTTTGACAGTACAAACAGTTCATGATGCCTCAGTAGCTTCTTATCAGTTTTGTCGTCATGCACCAGAGACTGGGAGAAAAGAGGGAGTTGAGTACAGATAAAAAACAGAAACAGGGAGTGAAGACTGCAAGTCTCCATCTGTCCAACAAACTGTTCCTAGCACTTCTGGTACAAGAATGCGGCCCCCACCTCTTATCTTGTTCTTTGCAGCTTAAGCAAGCATGCCCTCAGGTTTCACAGAGAGACAGGAATGGCCCAGCAACTACTGTTAGCCTAACTTTGGCTAAGCTGGCCAAACAACTATACTCCATATTTTTGGGCCTAACAGAGACTACCTTTTTGGGAACCACCTGGGTAAGGCCTGAACAGTGACTGGGCACAGGGTCATTGGGATTAAGACTGATGTTTGCCAAGGTTGAGTATGAGGCCCTGGACATCAACAAGGTCAATGGAGAGAGATTGTGTGCTTCTGGCTTGGTTTTGGGGCATCACGCTGGATGGTAGGGTCCCTTATATCACTGATTCTAAAAGAGCTAAGACAAAAGTGGCAGCTGCATTCTGTGAAGGGAACAGAGCAGTAGATCCAGCCCCCAGATGAGAGCTACAGACTACAGAAGAGCAGAGAAGGAGATCTGGTCCTAGCTGAGAGCCACAGTCTTGGACAGAGCGGAGTAGCAGTTCCAGACCATCAGAAGCATCCATGTGATAGCTACCAGTCACAGCCAAAAGGAGAGAGCAAAGCATCAGTTTGGCCCACTGTGATCTTAAGAACCTCTCAATGCAAACTTGCAAAAGGTTCACTGTTCTGTCAACTCCTATCATGCCTGACAAATGCGTGACACCTAACATATTGCTGTCATAGTACTTATCCATAAAGAATGTTATATGAAGTATCAAATGAAAGCTTGTGATACGCTGGTCATAAATGTCATTGTGAAGTGTGTATATTAACACTGTATGAGGAATTATGTACACCTACTAACAGTAAACTTTAAAGTCTGTAACCAAAGGGGAAAAAACAGGTTTCTTCCAGACTGGAGGGAAGGTCATTTGTAGCTTAAGCACTGTGAGCCAAAAACAATGGGAGCTACATTTGCATGTAAAGTCAACAGGAAAAACAGGTTGACAGAGGGATGTGAACTCAGCATGGTGCCAGCACACCGGGGAACAAACAACAGAAATGCATTGCAAAAAAGACTTGGGGGGTGAGAAACTGCG
This sequence comes from Emys orbicularis, assembly GCF_028017835.1. Lineage (NCBI taxonomy): Eukaryota > Metazoa > Chordata > Testudines > Emydidae > Emys > Emys orbicularis. Next base: position 35,061,618 of record NC_088685.1, read on the forward strand.
TTAGATAAGGGTTGTAGCTTATTAAGTTGAGTCTTAGTCTCTAGAAAGCATGTTATAGGCGGCCCTAAGCAGGAATATTCCTCCCTGCCCCACAACACATATTAAGAAAGCAAATAGGGGGCCCTCTTGAGCTGCTCGGGGTCCTAAGCAATTGCTTAGTTTGCTTATACCTAGCACTGGCTCTGCTTTTGTTTTATTTGTAAGCCTTTCTGTTTCCATTATTCATACTCAATAATCACTTGAATCTGTGAATCTCTGCTCTTGGTTAATAAACTTATATTTGTTTTCACTATAAATAGATTGCAATGCTGTATTGATAAAAAGGACCTGAAACCTGAGTTGTAACCTTCCAGCTGTGTGTATACTGTCTCTTTTGGAGGCAGCTTACCTGGGAGTTCCTGGGAGTGTCCAGGGACAAGCTGTATGCTAAGGGGAATGCTCTTCAAATGGAGTTCAGGGATTGGGGTGCACCAAACATTAACCTGCAAAGCAAAATAGGACTGGGAGAGTCCTGAAGAGTGTTTGAGCAGCTGAAAGGCTGGTGGTGTACAAGAGCTGACACGCAGCTACCACAAAATAGATTCCCTCACGCTGGAGGCAGCGGGGGCAGGGAGAACAAGTGACCCACAATCCCAGGTGCCTTGAGAAAGCATCACACCACTAACAGTGCTGAGTGGGGAAACGGATGTTTTCAAGTCAACAGGGTCTGATGAAATACATCCTAGAATACTCAAGACGCTGACTGAGGAGATATCTGAGCCATTAGTGATTATCTTCGAAAACTCCTGGAAGACGGGAGAGATTCCAGAGAACTGTAAAAGGGCAAATATAGTGCCCATCTATAAAAAGCGCAATAAAGACAGCCCAGGGAATTACAGATCAGTCTGCATAACGTCAGTCCTTGGAAAGATAATGGAGTAAATAATCAAGTAATCCATTTGCAAACACCTACATGATAATAAGGTGATAAGTAACAGAACGGATTTGTCAAGGACAACCTAATATCTTTCTTTGACAAGGTAACAAGCCTTGTGGATGGGGGGAAGCGGTAGACATGGTATATCTTGACTTTAGAAGGCTTTTTTCTCGCATGATCTTCTCCTAAACAAACTAGGGAAATACAACATAGATGGATTTACTATAAGGTGGGTGCATAACTGGTTGGAAAACTGTTCCCAGAGAAAACAACAAGGAGTACTTGTGGCACATTAGAGACTAACAAATTTATTTGGGCATAAGCTTTCGTGGGCTAAAACCCACTTCATCAGATGCATGGAGTGGAAAACACAGTAGGCAGGTATTTATACACAATACATGAAAAGATGGGAGTTGCCTTACCAAGTGGGGGGGGGGATCAGTGCTAACAAGACAATTCAATTAAAGTGGAAGTGGGCTATTTTCAACAGGAGGAAAAATCACTTTTGTAGTGGTAATGAGGCCAATGTAATCACGGTGGCCCATTTCAAACAGTTGACGAGAAGGTGTGAGTAACAATAGTGGGAAATTAGTTTTTGTAGTGACCCATCCATGCCGATACAGACTAACACAGCTACCACTCTGAAACCTGTTCCCAGAGAGTAGTTATCAGTGGTTCACAGTCAAGCTGGAAGTGCATATAATATATGGAGATATACCTATCTCATAGAACTGGAAGAGATCTTGAAAGGTCATCAAGTCCAGCCCCCTGCCTTCACTAGCAGGAGCAAGTACTGATTTTTGCCCCAGATACCTAAGCAGCCCCCTCAAGGATTGAACTCACAACCCTGGGTTTAGCAGGCCAATGCTCAAACCACTGAGCTATCCATATTGAATGGTGTCCCACAGGGATCGGTCCTGAGTCCAGTTCTGTTCAATATCTTCATCAATAATTTAGATAATGAGGTAGAGCGTATACTTATAAAGTTTGTAGACGACACCAAGATGGAAGGGGTTGCAAGTTCTTTGGAGGATAGGATTAAAATTCAAAATGATCTGGACAAACTGGAGAAATAGTGTGAAGTAAATAGGATGAAATTCAATAAGGACAAATGTAAAGTACGCCACTTAGGAAGGAACAATCAGTTGCACACATACAAAATGGGAAATGACTTCCTAGGAAGGAGTACTGCGGAAAGGGATCTGGGGGGTCATAGTGGATCACAAGCTAAATATGAGTCAACAGTGTAACACTGTTGCAAAAAAATACAAACACCTGGGATGTATTAGCAGGAGTGTTGTAAGCAAGACACACGAAGTAATTCTTCCATTCTACTCTGCACTGATAAGTCTTTAATTGGAGTATTGTGTCCAGTTCTGGGCATCACATTTCAGGAAAGATGTGGACAAATCGGAGAAAGTCCAGAGGAGAGCAACAAAAATGATTAAAGGTCTAGAAAACATGTCCTGCGAGGAAAGACTGAAAAAATTGAGTTTGTTTAGTCTGGAGAAGAGAAGACTGAAGGGCGGGACATGATAACAATTTTCAAGTACATAAAAGGTTGTTACAAAGTGAGGGGAGAAAAATTGTTCTCGTTAAGCTCTGAGGATAGGAGAAGAAGCAACGGGTTTAAATTGTAGCAATGGAGGTTTAGGTTGGACATTAGGAAAAAGTTCCTAACTGTCAAGATAGTTAAGCACTGGAATAAATTGGCAAGGCAGGTTGTGGAATCTCCATCATTGGATGATTTTAAGATCAGGTTAGACAAACACCTGTCATGGATGGTCTAGATAATACTTAGTCCTACCTTGAGTGCAGGGGACTGGACTAGAGGACCTCTCAAGGTCCCTTCCAGTCCTACACTTCTATGATTCTATGATATTTATATGTTCCCAGATTACTTGGTGGAGGCTGGAGCTAGAATTATTTAAGTTTTTAAAAAGCCACAGAAAGGGAGGACCCTGCCTTTTATGCGCCAATACCATGGGCAGAAGGGTTACAATATCTTAAATTATATTTATCAATCAAGGGCTCTCAAGCAAACCGAGAGCACCAGTCTGCAGATGTTGCTTTGTACTCTCTTCAACACATTGTTGGGGTTTCTCAGTACCAGCCAAAGGCAGTATCCACACACATCTTATTTTTGTCAGTTCTGGCAAATGAATGCATGTTCGAACTCTGGTGGTGATTTTACCAGACCAGAAATGGAAATGTGACTAAGACCCTTCTACTGTTTTATCAGCTAGCAGAGTACATGTTACCAGAATCACAACATTTGTCTGTCTTTCTGATATTCCTATTGTGTCTGATATCAATTTAGGTGGATAAATAATGATCTTTAAGTGTTTTTTTTCCATAGTCCCACATGTGTGAATTGTTAATTAGCTCTAATAATTGCCTTTTCTAGAATGTTTCTATGAACCATGAAGTTCAGCTTCTACTCTTTATAAATCACATCTAAAGTGAAATTCTCAGAATGGACTAATTATAATGAGCTATATTTATTACCAGTTGAAGTGCAGCTTTCTTGTTGCAGACAGACGTGCACCTTGGTTAGAAAACCAGCCACAGAATTACTCTATGCCTCATCTTATGGGAAATTATATTAAATCATTAGGGCTGGAGATCCTTTTTTGTCGGTGGCCATTGCAGTAGTTGTGTTGTCATGTTTGGCACAAGATTATGGGTCAGAATGATTTTTGTTGATCAAACCACATTGTAAATAATATCATTGTATTTCCACAAGAAAATGGTATTGGCCATTTAAAATTCAGGATTTTTTCATGGCATTTAATAGTATTTTAATTGTTTCTGTTTTTAAATCTGGGTATGCCACAAAGAAAAATATGCCACCTTTACTCTTGGCCCTGTAGTCTTCTCTTTCTCCAGTGTTCTGAATTTATCAAAATGTTATGGAGGGACAAACTCTGCACCCCACATTTTATAGACATGGAATGCCCTAAAGGAGCAGAATTGATGCATATGCACCGCACACAGAAGTAAGCTACAAAGATGCCATGCAGGGAGATCCTAAATCTTTTGGATATCACGGAGCAGTGCTCTTGTTGCCTGATCTGTTGATTGTGTATTAATTATATGGATTACTTGAGAATTTCTAATTAAATCTCTGAGGTTTGGTAGGTTTTGGACTTAAGATCAGGCCCAGAATTATTAGAATTACTATCAATTTGGGAACCCCAACATGCAACACTTACACTTAAGAAAATTTTTTGAATTTGCGATAGTTTTATTAGCATAATTAGTAACCACACAAACACTTCAACCAAACAAGTAAGTAGCAGTAATACAGTATTAATTTTATGTTCAGAGTTATGTTATGTGTGTATTTACATCATTCTTGTGGAGACCTAGAAGTAATGAGACAGGTCATGGTTCACGAGGGTTCTATCCTATCCCTGGCATGCCAAACGTTCCCAACGGTAGAGGTCTTGATGGTGATGGTTAGCTCTATTCAGACTCTGTTCAGAGTCTGGTGGCTGCCATGAAAAATTATAAGAATGTTCAGCCTCCTTTGTCCATAACTGTCTTATCCTAATAATGCTGGGGGAGTTCTTATTTTGCAGATTAGTATATTCATTCTGTTAAACTTATTGACATATATGTCAATTGGTCGCTGTAGCAATTTTCCAGTTAAACATTTGCTGATATTCCTGTCCTAAAATACCAAACTGGCATCAATTGATTTCTTGTGGTTACCTGTCAGCATATTTATTTATTACAGCAATATGTTTTATGATATCTTGTGACTTATTTAACTTAGCTTAGTTAACTTGACTTAGTTAAGATAGCTAAGGCTTGTGTAGGCCTCATATTTTTATGGTAAGTGCTTAAGCTAATATCTTGCAGGCTTGGGCCTGTAGGTCTTTTGCATTAGTGCCTTATACCTATATTATATATCTATAGGCTACACTCTGTTATGATGCTATCCACATCAGTGCAGAGGGAAAGGGAAAGGCCTGTGATGAACTGTGTGTGCCTCCGTGGTCCACATACTCCAATTCTTCTCGATATAGGCAGCAGGGTGAACAATACAGTTTATGGACTGTAGTAGCAGGGAATCTGAGGTGGTGCTCTGCAATCTAAAGGAAATATTCTATTCTGCCAACCCTTCAGAGATGCCTTGCACAAAGCCCTATGGCCTGGTGTAGAGGACTAGGATTTTGTTTTATTTTCCATATTCCTTTTTTTTTTGGGGGGGGGGGGGGAGGGGAGGGAGTGAAGAGAAACTTTGAGCTTTACTTCTCCCTCCTTTCACTTCTCTTCCATCCTTTCTTCCCCACCCCCTCCCCCACACTCTCTCTCCTTTGCTCCCTTTCCTATCTTCATTCTACTCCCAGCTGGAATCTGTGTGTGTGTGTGTGTGTGTTTGTTTGTTTATAACAGTAAAATTCTGGACCCCAACTGCTTTTATTGTGGTTGGTGTGTTATTTGTATTAATGTAATGCTTAGGAGTCCCAGTGATGGCCCAGGATCCCATTGTGCAAGGTGCTGTATACGCACAGAACAAAAGGATAGTCCCCGCACCGAGGAGCTTACAGTATAAGACAAGAGACAACAGATGGATACAGACAGATGGCGGGGAGTACAAGGAAACAATGAGATGGTATTGGTTAGCATGATACGCTGTGGTCTCAGCACACCAGCAGCCTAGAGTTGCTTGGAACCACACGCAGCTACCAGTTGCTTTGAGGAGATAAATGAGAAATGCCACTAGCTGCATATGGTCCTGAAGTTACAGCTGGGTCCTGATTATACTTATTAAAGAAACGGAATCAGAAATACAGGATAACGTATAAAAAATAAATGAACTCCACTGCAGACTGTTATAAAATGGTAGATATAGTACTGCTGAAAGGGCAGTGGCTAATGGAATAGGAAAAGAGGCAGCGGTAAGAAAGAATTCAGTCTGTAGGAAACCTGGAAGAATAGTGTCTGCAGTTACATTAAGCACTTAGGGTGAAATCCTAACACCAGTCAAATCAATGGAAAAGCTCCCATTAACTTCAATGGGGTGAGGATTTCCCTCATGGAATCTAGTGTCTCTGCTCACACTATAGTCTATTAGCTCAGATTGTGCAAAGTACATGCAGGATAAAAATTACACATCCTATCAGATTCAATCTTCATGTTTCAGGCAAATTCTCCAATGGCCTCTCTCTGCCTGGCCTCTTTTTGGCCAAATCTCAAGGCCTTACTCTCTGACATTTCAGCTGATGCTGTTGGTTACCCCCTTCTTCCTTAATATCCTGTTCTCCCTTGGCCTCTGCAATTTCATAATTCCTAGTTCCCATTGTACCTCTCAAATATCAAATAATTAGAGTCACAATCCGCTTCCTAGTTCCCCTCTTGCTGTGAGGGCGGCATCTAGTGTCGGTGAGGCACCTGGTGCACCACATTTCCTCGCATGCCAATGAAGCTGTGCTACCTGGTACATTGTGAGAGCAGAGCTAAGACAGCCCATCCATACCCCTGCTTCCTAATCCCTGCTTTTCTTCATGGTAAGAAGAGTAGTGGACATGGAGGGTGTTTCCTGCAGAGCCAGCACAGGAGCATAAGGAGGAACCATACATTCCTTTACTCCCCCGCATAGGATGGGCCATAATCTGACCCTAAATTATAAAAGTCCTGCAAAATTGATATACTAACATATCTTTTATAAACTTACAACTTGGCAGTTATTTGTTGGCCTGATTCTGCAATCTTTGCTCACACTGAGTAGCTCTTACTCATGCAGGGAGTTCTCTGGGCCTATGTTCAAGGGGAAGTCCCATTCAATAAGATCATCCCTGTGCAGGGGTCCCCTGCAAGGTCTTATTTAAATGGGACTATTAGGTGCTGGCTTGTTTCCAGCCCAGAAACACCCACTGCCAGACACAAGGTCTTTTCTCCTGGCAGCTTTATTTTCTAAACAGACAAAAAACACAACCAATTCTTCAGTCCCCCCCAGGACTTTCTCCCTGGTGGTTCTTTTCCCCTAGCAAGTTCCCCCTGCCTCCCCTCCCAGGGAACTCCCTGCTGCTTCTGCTTCGCATCCTTAGTGACAGCCCAGCTCCTTATAGGGAACACCCCCTCGCCCCCTCAGCTGCACCTGATTAATGAACAGGGCTGGCCTCAGGCCTCTGGCCGTTAAAAGGGCAGACCACCCTGTTACAGGGACGTATGTGGTGCTTAGGCCAGGAATCAGTCCTCTGCACCAGGGTGAATATAAGGGTTTCAGAATAGGCCCTACGTCTTTAGAGACAAGCCTAGTGTTTTTCAAGAGCTCAAATGGTGGGCTGATACTACAGCGTATTAATCAATGATTTTCATTGCAGCGAATGAAAAGGGACAGTTTGCCCCCATCCTCCTCCCCCAAAGAAATGATCAGTTACTAAGCAGTTGTGGTAGATACGTTTATTAATGTCAGAGCCACTTGTTCCAAGAGATCTCAGGAAATGATCTGGCATTGTTAGAGAACGTTTCAGCCACTTTAACAGAACAGTGTTCCTAGGTGTGCACCACGCCCTCCTGGCTTCAACATTTCTTTAATGTAACAGGGAACGTTCAGTCTGCAAAGCCCTACAAGAATAGAGGCCTTGCTGTGTATTTCTGGAAGTTATACCTTATGTAATTGTGAGTTTTAAACTGAAAACCCTTATGGAGATGTAACAGTATACACATCGGGAAACTGATATATAGTGCATTAGCTAATGTTGCACATGAAACCTGACCAAAATGCAGGTTGCAAAACCAGATATTGAAGACTGTGAGACTGAAAATGGATTATAGGTTACGTTGGGATATTTCTTGGGGTTACACATGTTTTTAATACATGTCTGATCACTGGAGCCAGTTTATACACACACCATGGGAAAGATAATGGCCTTAGTTGAAAAAATGTGTTTCTTTTAAAGTCAACAAAGAATAAAGTATCCCTGTATCAGACTGTGCTTTGCTCATCTGACATTTACAATAGATGTTGGAGTCAGTTGGTCTTAATGTCTTGGAAATTCTTTTACAAATTCAGTGTTTTTAATTAGATAAATTCATTTGAAACCTAAGTAATCTTGATCATCATCATAATTTTTAAATAGCTGAGCAAAACTGCCATGGTAGAACAGACATAACATTTTGTAGGCCATTTAAACATATTTGTCTGTAACTAAGCCCATTCTTCTTGAATCAGCCCTGTACAGTCAGAGTCAAATGTCCGTCAAACAGTGAATGAATTTATCCACTTTGCTAAGCTATATTTATGAATGCTGAAATAGTTCAGATCGGGCATTCACTGTTACATAGACTGTAAGCTCCTTGGGGTAGGGACCATCTTTTTGTTCTCTCTTTGTACAGAGCCCAGCACAGTGAGAAAATGGTGACTCCTAGACACTATCACAATACAAATAATAATACAATGAATGTTGATGTAAATACAGTTCTTCCCCCACCCAGCTTAAAATATTTTTGAATGTGTTTTGAGAGGCACTGTGGTTTAATGCACAGGGAACTGGAGTGGGAAAAAGAAGACTTGAGTTCTATTCAGAGCATGGCCAGTGACTTGCTGGGTGATCTTGAGCAAATCACTTGATCAATCTGTGCCTCTTTCCTCTTCCACCCTTTGCCTCTTTAGATTGAAAGCTCGTCAGGGGACTGTCATCCACTATGTGTATGTACAGTGCCTAGCCCAATGGGGCCCTGATCTCAGGTTGAGGTTTCTTGGTGCTACCATGATATAAATAATTATACTAATAAGGAGAAAAAAAGCTAGAAGAGGGAAAGCAAGACTATGTGCTGTATAAGAACATAAGAACATAAGAAAGGCCGTACTGGGTCAGACCAAAGGTCCATCTAGCCCAGTATCTGTCTACCGACAGTGGCCAATGCCAGGTGCCCCAGAGGGAGTGAACCTAACAGGCAATGATCAAGTGATCTCTCTCCTGCCATCCATCTCCATTCTCTGACGAACAGAGGCTAGGGACACCATTCTTACCCATCCTGGCTAATAGCCATTTATGGACTTAGCCACCATGAATTTATCCAGTCCCCTTTTAAACATTGTTATAGTCCTAGCCTTCACAACCTCCTCAGGTAAGGAGTTCCACAAGTTGACTGTGCGCTGCGTGAAGAAGAACTTCCTTTTATTTGTTTTAAACCTGCTGCCTATTAATTTCATTTGGTGACTCCTAGTTCTTGTATTATGGGAATAAGTAAATAACTTTTCCTTATCCACTTTCTCAACATCACTCATGATTTTATATACCTCTATCATGTCCCCCCTTATCTTCTCTTTTCCAAACTGAAGAGTCCTAGCCTCTTTAATCTTTCCTCATATGGGACCCTCTCTAAACCCTTAATCATTTTAGTTGCTCTTTTCTGAACCTTTTCTAGTGCTAGAATATCTTTTTTGAGGTGAGGAGACCACATCTGTACACAGTATTCGAGATGTGGGCGTACCATGGATTTATATAAGGGCAATAATATATTCTCAGTCTTATTCTCTATCCCCTTTTTAATGATTCCTAACATCCTGTTTGCTTTTTTGACCGCCTCTGCACACTGCATGGACATCTTTAGAGAACTATCCACGATGACGCCAAGATCTTTTTCCTGACTCGTTGTAGCTAAATTAGCTATGTATAGTTGGGGTTATTTTTTCCAATGTGCATTACTTTACATTTATCCACATTAAATTTCATTTGCCATTTTGCTGCCCAATCACTTAGTTTTGTGAGATCTTTTTGAAGTTCTTCACAATCTGCTTTGGTCTTAACTATCTTGAGTAGTTTAGTATCATCTGCAAACTTTGCCACCTCACTGTTTACCCCTTTCTCCAGATCATTTATGAATAAATTGAATAGGATAGGTCCTAGGACTGACCCTTGGGGAACACCACTAGTTACCCCTCTCCATTCTGAGAATTTACCATTAATTCCTACCCTTTGTTCCCTGTCCTTTAACCAGTTCTCAATCCATGAAAGGACCTTCCCTTTTATCCCATGACAGCTTAATTTACGTAAGAGCCTTTGGTGAGGGACCTTGTCAAAGGCTTTCTGGAAATCTAAGTACACTATGTCCACCGGATCCCCCTTGTCCACATGTTTGTTGACCCCTTCAAAGAACTCTAATAGATTAGTAAGACACGATTTCCCTTTACAGAAACCATGTTGACTATTGCTCAAGAGTTTATGTTTTTCTATGTGTCTGACAATTTTGTTCTTTACTATTGTTTCAACTAATTTGCCCGGTACCGACGTTAGACTTACCGGTCTGTAATTGCCAGGATCACCCCTAGAGCCCTTTTTAAATATTGGCGTTACATTAGCTAACTTCCAGTCATTGGGTACCGAAGCTGATTTAAAGGACAGGTTACAAACCTTAGTTAATAGTTCCGCAACTTCACATTTGAGTTCTTTCAGAACTCTTGGGTGAATGCCATCTGGTCCCGGTGACTTGTTAATGTTGAGTTTATCAATTAATTCCAAAACCTCCTCTAGTGATACTTCAATCTGTGACAGTTCCTCAGATTTGTCACCTACAAAAGCCAGCTCAGGTTTGGGAATCTCCCTAACATCCTCAGCCGTGAAGACTGAAGCAAAGAATCCATTTAGTTTCTCCGCAATGACTTTATCATCTTTAAGCGCTCCTTTTGTATTTTCATCGTCAAGGGGCCCCAGTGGTTGTTTAGCAGGCTTCCTGCTTCTGATGTACTTAAAAAACATTTTGTTATTACCTTTGGAGTTTTTGGCTAGCCGTTCTTCAAACTCCTCTTTGGCTTTTCTTATTACACTCTTGCACTTAAGTTGGCAGTGTTTGTGCTCCTTTCTATTTGCCTCACTAGGATTTGACTTCCACTTTTTAAAGGAAGTCTTTTTATCTCTCACTGCTTCTTTTACATGGTTGTTAAGCCACGGTGGCTCTTTTTTAGTTCTTTTACTGTTTTTCTTAATTTGGGGTATACATTGAAGTTGAGCCTCTATTATGGTGTCTTTAAAAAGGGCCCACGCAACTTGCAGGGATTTCACTTTAGTCACTGTACCTTTTAACTTTTGTCTAACTAACCCCCTCATTTTTGTATAGTTCCCCCTTTTGAAATTAAAGGCCACAGTGTTGGGCAGTTGAGGTGTTCTTCCCACCACAGGGATGTTGAATGCTATTGTATTATGGTCACTATTTCCAAGCGGTCCCGCTATAGTTACCTCTTGGACCAGCTCCTGCGCTCCACTCAGGATTAAATCTAGAGTCGCCTCTCCCCTTGTATATGTGTGTAATATTTACAACTCAGAACACAATGTGGCAGGTCCTTTCTGTCTGTCCATTTTTTTGTCTTTTTGATATCTGTACTTTCAACATTATATTTTCTGCTAATCTTTACATAAAGCTCTGTGACTTTCATTCTTCAAATGTACTATGTTTTCCTTTGCACAAAAGAACGACTAGTCTAGACTTGCAATTGATACATTATTGAAACTATGCCTGAGGAGGTGTGACATGAACACAATATTTAGGCAATACAAAAGAAAAGTTAATAGGAAATATGCATGGAGTTCTGTTTAGTCAGGTGGCAAGAAACAAGAAACAATCAGAGATAGAATACTACCTGGAAGGATTTCTGCTATTCTGCAGAAAACTCCAAAGAACGAATTCTCATTTAAAACAGACAAATTAATATGACTTAAAACAGAAGTACTAAGGATGAGGTATTCTAATCAGACATCTGAATATTTTGTGGGACTATGAAGATGGAAATTGTAACTTTTTAATATTTCCCTATCTTTGAAGAAGATGTTGGTTAATCAAAAGCTAACATATCCTATGACATAACTCAGAAGAATCATCAGCTTTTGCAACTGGCTCACTTTTGTGGGAAAGGGGGTAGGTCATCAGGCTGCTAGGCAGACAACAACCTCCCTGAAATACAGTATAAAAAATCCACTGTGGTGCATGTAGTCAGACATACACAACTTTGGCTGTTAGAGGATGAAAAGGCTTCTGCTATGTTGTAAACTAGACAGCCTGAAATGTACTGTCATTAAAATTTAGGTCTAGTTTTGCACAATTATTGTTTATTATTTGGATTGCAGTAGCTTGCAGTGGCTGCAGACAGGATCATGGCCACATAGCTAGGTGTGGTACAAACACTTAGGAAGACATGCTCCCTGCCATAAAGAGCTTTATGTCTGGCAAATTAGAAGTCACAAAGAAGCTGACATTGTTAGTGAACCAATCTCTCAGCACTCACGACTATTTTAAAATGGTTCTGAACATCACTGGAGGCAAAATATGGGTTTGTTTGAAAACAACTGTATTTTTAAAATATTGAACATGCTGCAAGACTTCACCAGCAGTGCCTGAAAGTTTAAACCAAAAAATGAGCCTACATACACACTTGAATAAATGTAAATGAACCCAGATATTAAAGCCCTGATTAAACTGAACACGTGTCCAGACTTTGTGAGACAGACTTTCAAATGCCATCACAAATTGGTTTCCATGCCTTGTTTAGACTCCTATTACAGAGAAGCAGGACATGCTTTCAACTGTCCTAGGTCCCCATTTTGGAGTTGCTCTGAATACAAAATCTCACATCCTGTCCTGCTTCAGTAGCTTAGTTTCATTTAACAAATGTTGCACAGATCTTCACATTGTCTTACAATTGTTTATATGCATATTATCGTGATGCAGACCTTTTTGCAATTATGATTTGTATTTTCCTACATAAATATAAGAAATCTAACAGTGGCCATACTGGGTCAGACCAATGGTTCAGCTAGTCCAGTATCCTGTCTTCTGACAATGGCCAGTGCCAGATATTTCAGAGGGAATGAACAGAGCAGGGCAATTTTGAGCAATCCATCCCTGTTGTCCAGTCCCAGCTTCTGGCCGTTGGAGGTTTAGGGACATCTGGAGCATAGGGCTGCAGCCCTGACAATCTTGGCTAATAGCCATTGATGGACCTATCCTCCATGAACGTATCTAATTCTTTTATTTTACTAGAATGTGATATACTGACTAATGAGGTGCCATTAGTACAATAACCTAAATGCTCTCTTTTTAATTTAAACCACTCTAGTAATATATTCAGTTGGTCAAATAAGTCCTGCTGACTATTTTAGTCCTTTTTTCTGCTCATGTGAATAAACCAATGTGAATTTCTGTAAATATATTTTGTATTCACCAAATAATTCTTGTGAACAAATTTCAATTTGTGGGGTGTGAGGTGTTCACGACATGTTCACTTAGATTATTTGCTGTGCTTTACATATGGTGTGTGATGGTTAAGGCTGTGAGTTTATCACGGAGGTCCCGGATTCCATGACTTTCCATGACCTCTGTGACTTCTGCAGTGGCCAGTGCGCCTGGCTATGGGGCAGCTCAGGCTGCGCCTGGCTATGGGGCAGCTCAGGCAGCCCCTGTGCCAGTCGCACCGGTCGCTGCTGGGGCAGTCTAGGGCTCCCCATGCCCTCCCCCCAGCAGCAGCAGAGCTTGGGTGTGGGAGGGGACAGGGGTTGGGGCACGGGATGGGGCGAAGCGGGCTCTGTGCGGCGCTTACCTTGGGGGCTCCCCGGAAGCGGTGACATCCCCCTCACTCAGCTGTTAGGCAGAGGCATGGACAGGCAGCTCTGTGGGCTGCCTCTGCCCAGAGCGCTGGCTTCGCAGCTCCCATTGGCCTGGAACCACGGCCAATGGGAGCTGCGGGGGCACTGCCTGCAGGCGGAGGCAGCCTGCAGAGCTGCCTGGCCACACCTCCGCCTAGCAGCTGAGCAAGGGGGTTGTCGCCACTTCCGGGGAACCCCCCCAGGTAAGCCCAGAGCCTGCCTCACCCCATCCCATGCCCCAAACCTCTACCCTCTCCCACACCCAAATTCTGCTGCTGCTGTCGGGGGGCGGGCAAGGCGCGGAGCCAGGTACGGAGCCTGCCGGCCCTGCCACCCTAACCCCACCTGGACCAGCGTGGGTCCCGGGCTGCACGCCGCTGCCTGCCCTCCTCCTCCCCACCTCCCCAAGCAGCTGGGCTGCCCTCCCCCAGCACTCGCGGGGGCCCCGGGCAGCCTCCCCCCCAAGTTTTATTCACTGGTATTTTTAGTAAAAGTTATAGACAGGTCACAGGCCATGAATTTTTGTTTACTGCCAATGATCTGTCCATGACTTTTACTAAAAATACTTGTGACTAAAACATAGCTTTAGTGATGGTTCACTACAGTCACATGGTATTCCTGCTTTCTGATTGGATTAGTGAAACTGTAAACAGAAGATAAAGAATAGTGAATATCATTCCTACACAAATACCCTTGTTTGCATGTGAATACAGGTATGTGTATAAAAAAAACAGCATTCCCCAAACATTCATATAAACAAAAACGTTTGGCTGAATGTTCATACATAGTAGATAAGGGTCATGATCAAGCTGAACAGTGGTTCAGAAGTCATACAAACATTCAAGAACACTGGTTTTGCAGCATTTACCCAGGATTTGTAGGAAGTAGACTTTGTTGAAAGTCATTATTGATAAGTAATTTAGAGCAAAATTTTCAAAACTGACCTCCTAAATTGTTCACAGACCATTTGTTTGCACTGCAAATATTTGATTGTTTGTACAAATGTGATTTATATATGCAAGTACACACTGAATATGTAGTTTATAGTGGAGGGTGCCAGTTTGAAAATTTGTACAGAAAACAATTGTTCTTCATGCTGATCTTTCTGATATCACACGTCATTTACCTCAAAATAATATTTTCAGGCTTTCTCTTTCTTTGTTATCCAAGCCAGCTCAATATCCAGAAAGTAACTGATCTCCATAGACCTGTGCAGAAACTACAGATTTCTATACATGTGTGTTTCACATCCCTAAACGTACAGGTTTGGTTTGCATGGAGTTCAACGTCTGTTGATTTGCTTGTATTTTTAGGGGGGGGTCACTAAACATGAAGCTGAATGGGGACATTCCTGTGACTTCCAGCTTTTCCTTCCAATAGTGAACCCATAAGCTTGGGACATCCATTTTTAACCTGGATACCTCTTTGGGACATCCCTGGTGGCATTATCCCACCTATTCCTCTTTAACAGCCCCATTGTTCCCCACCTCTTCCTGGTCTCCTGGATCTAGGTGACTCACCTGGAATTTACGGGGAAATGTTTAGTGATTCTTCTGATTTCCAGAGATGTTGAGTGTGAAGGATGAAGAGTTGCTATGTAATATGCTATGAATATTGATGTGTAATAATGGTATGACTATTATAAATGTCCTGATCAATGAGAAAGAGCTGCTGTATAATCATGGTTAGAGCCCTACCAAATTCACAGCCACAATAAATGCATCTGGCCTTTTGTGTGCATTTACCCTATACTATACAGATTTCACGGGGGAGACCAGCGTTTCTCAAATTTGGGGTCCTGACCCAAAAGGAAGTTGCAGAGGGGCTACAAGGTTATTTTAGGGGGGTCACGGTATTGCCACCCTTATTTCTACGCTGTCTTCAGAGCTGGGTTGCTGGAGAGTGGTGGCTGTTGGCTGGGCACTGTAGGCAGTGCCCTGCCTGCAGCAGCACAGAAGTAAGGGTGACAATACTATACAATGCCACCCTTACTTATGTGCTGCTGCCTTCAGAGTTGGGCAGCTGGAAAATGGTTGCTGCTGGCCGAGAGCCCAGCTCTGAAGGCAGCAGTGCAGAAGTAAGGGTGGTAATACCATACCATGCCATCCTTACTTCTCCCGGCCTGCAGCCACCACTCTCCAGCTGCCCAGCTCTGAAGGCAGTGCCAGCAGCAGCGCAAAAGTAAGGGTAGCAGTACTGCAACCCCCCCCATAACCTTGCGACCCCCCCTCTCCAAATCCTTTTTGGGACCGCCCACAATTACAACACCGTGAAATCTCAGATTTAAATGTCTGAAATCATGAAATGTATGATTTTTAAAATCCTATGTCTGTGAAATTTACCAAAATGGACCATGAATTTGGTAGGGCCCTAATCATGGTGCATTATTAGAATTTTCCTAAGTGAATGTAGTGATATACTTAATAAGTTGTTGTTGGACAAACAAGCAGGGAAGCAACCCAATAGATCGAGAAGCAACCTCTGAACAATTGGGGAGGCAACTGCAGGACATAGGCATACTTCCAGGCTCCTGGACAAAGTGACAACTTCTTTTGCCAGGCTGGGAAACTAACAGATCAAAATGCTATAAACAGTTAAAAAGCACTTACCAGGAGAGAAGGGATATCAATTGTCAGGGGCTCTTCCTGCTGACAACAGACTGAGATGGAAGAGAGACACAGGTCCAGCTGGAGTGTGTGAAATCAACGGAGGTTTTCCTTGGTTACCAGGAAATGGTAAGCCTTAGGAAAGGCATAACCACATGTAGACTGTTCATTGTTTTAAGATCTGTTTTATTTGACATGTTTTTGCTCTAAACAAATAATATTTTGCTTTGGGAAGGCTATTTGGTCACTGGTTAGCACTGTCATTCCTTTCAGAGGGCATAGAACTGCAGGCACTGAACTTAAGTCAGATGTGCTGAGCTAATCATGGTAGATCACAGGGGACAGCAGCCCACGGCCCAGTCTGAGAATGGAAGAAGCATGGGATTCCACCCTGAGACAGGTGACAGCTCAAGTCCTGAGAGGGGATGCAATTGAAGAGACCAGGAGGGACAAGGGAAAAACTGAAGTGTTTTCTATGTCATATTTAGTTTGTCATTCTCTGGCTTCCATAGAACTGAGAATCTCTTTGCAGATTTCACTACACTGTTCACTATTCTTTCTAGGTGACCATGCCTTCCTTTTATATTTGTCTTAGACTAAGTCTACTATCTCCAATTCCTACACAGTGCACTCTAGACTCTACTAGTCATTTAGTAACTTTCTCTTTAACAGCCCCATCCTTCCCCATTGAAGTAAAAGTCCTTCTCCATTTTGCCAACATCTTCAATTGGGTAACATCAAGCCTAATATGTCTCACTTACCTCATATGCCACATTTTCCTGAAAGTTGTATAGTCTGGCATCTTGACTCTTGTCATCAATATGCTGAGAAAATCAACACTGCCTGCAGAAGTGCTCCCCATAGAAGACATTAGCAAGGAAGTACCACATTTTGCACTGCTTGCAAATCATAAAATCTGTCTCCCTTTCGATGTTCGTAATTTCTCAGACTCGTATCGCTTTTAACCTGTATAAAAGCTGAAGAGGAGAGAAAAGAAACAAGTGAAAGACAGTGAATCAGTCAATAATCCCCCCATATAGCCACAGAAAATGATCGCCAGCTGTAGCCCAATTAAACTCAATAATTTAACAGTGCACTGGTGTTCACAGGAGAATATACACATATACGCACTGTATACCCAGCCAAACCACTTTCATACAAACTGTGAGGATTTAAATATAAAAAGCACACTTCTCCTCAGGAGTCTTTAACATTTGGTTAGAGCTCTTCAAATACAAAAGAAAGATGAAAAGGAAGAGAAAAGTCAATGAAACACTGTGCAAGGAGAGCCAATTAGTAAGTAAATCCACACTGTCTCTTGAACATAAAAAATATAATCAGCATCTGTTAGTAAAAGCAATAGCTTAACAGGTGTTCATAAGAGAATGCTCACTTATAATTTACCTACAGGTTAACCATTTGAAAGGTCACATTAAACAAGGCACATTTAGAGCTAACTTTTTCTTTCCTCCCCAGTTCAAGGCTTTTGTCTGTTGGTTTATGATCCCTACAAGAGGAATGGCTTGGCTATGTTTTGTTTAACTTGATCGTTTTAATAGCCAACGATCAAGTTAAACAAAACAACTTTTCCAACTTTGTTTTTATAGATATCATTATCTAGATGCTGGGCTGCATTTGAACTCCTTACTCCCCAGTGTGGGCATGTCGTCCAAGTCACAGTTTAACTCTCAGTGCTTGGAGTTGGGCAGAAGCTTCCTCAACAAGTATTTTTACAGAACTCCAATACTGGACAATTTTGTATCTCCCTGTGAAGCTTTTGGTCCTAACCACTGTAGGCAGAATCCTGAATTTGATCGACCATTCCTATGTTAGGGATTCCATGTGAGCAAAAGACTAAACTGACAATATTTGGTATGGTTAGGACAATACCCATCAAGTTCAATTGGTCAATAATAAAAAATTGCAATGCCTTTACTAACTGGGTGCAAGGCACTGCCATGCCTCTCGCTTGCCACCTAGGAGCATGGACGCCCCGCCTCACACACTGGCATTCTACCTTGGCTTTTCTGCTTGTTACAACATGGTGGATAAACATAAGGTTTTTTCTTTTTCTTTCTGGAGGGACTTAGTACACTGATTACACCGTTACACTCATTGAATAGTACCTTACTTCATGAATAGTTCCATTCAATTCAATGGGAATTCTCATGGCGTAAAGAACTACTCAACATGATCAAGGTTGGCAGAATGGATCCCTTGGCCACCAAGAATAAATGTCGCAAGCATTAGATCAAGAAAAAGTAAATGCTACCTTAGTTTTTGCTCAAAGATTCACCTGTTCCCCTATGCTTCATCCTTTTCTTCCCTACCTGTTCCAGTCTGTATTCTTCCATTCTGAAAAGATTAAAAAGCTTAAAGGGAAGCCCATATAGACAGCACCTATGGCCCTGTGTCTTTAAAGGACTGCCACCTCCTCTAGCCAAGACTAGCTTCCCAAGAGTATGCTCCATTAAGGTATATTGCCTATCGCTATCAGCAGCTGATGCTGAGCCTGTTCCCCTCTCCCCCGCCATACCAGCCAAGCCTTAGAGGAGCAGCAACAGTGGCCAGGAACAAGAGTGACTCTCCAGCGCAGCTCCAGTCTGGCCACACACACCTAGGCTGTGGATTTTAGGATACCACTGTCTGCACCAGTGGCAACAGCCAGGGTAGGAAGTTCTCACTCCAATGTGGCTGTGACCTGGAAATCCCCATATCTAGGAATGGCTTTTTGGGGTCCCTGCCCATTTAAGGGAGCCTGGTGCCATGCCACTGTGCTGGTCAAAATGTCTAGTGCTGGCCTTGACCAATCTTTCTTCATTTGAAGTCAAATGCAAAGCTACCATTGATTTTTTCCAAACAGGAATTTACATACCTTCTTTCACAAGGCAGGTCTCTAAATAGAATATACTGTGCACACATTCTGAGGGGTGCCTTTAATATAACAAGATTGGCACTGTTCAGGGCTAGCTGCACTTCTGATCCCCTCGGTGGTCTCTCTCTGAGTGCATACCCTCCAAGTATGAGGCCTCACACCTTTACCTAGATGTTGTAGAATTTTGTGATTCTTCCACTCTCAGATGGGGAGCTGGGCTACAGCCCCTGTGTACCAACTCTGACTGCTCAGCTGGCCTGACTGGATTTTAACACACAACCATTTCCACGCATATCTGTCTTTCCTAAGGCTTAGGTAGGCCTAACTTCTCCCAGGCATCCCTACTTCTGAGGAATGGGGTTCAGTCTGCTTCCCCGCAGTCCTTGTGTCTCCCTTGTGTTTCAGGGGCTCTCTGTTTACCACTCCCAAAGTCATAGAATATCATAGAATCATAGAATATCAGGGTTGGAAGGGACCTCAGGAGGTCATCTAGTCCAACCCCCTGCTCAAAGCAGGACCAATTCCCAACTAAATCATCCCAGCCAGGGCTTTGTCAAGCCGGGCCTTAAAAACCTCCAAGGAAGGAGATTCCACCACTTCCCTAGGTAACGCATTCCAGTCTCCTGCCTAAAGGCCCCCTCTGGGTTTTCAAGTAGAGCTAGTCAGAAATGTTTTTCCCATCCTGCATCAGGACAAAACTGAAAACTTTTGAAATGTTTCAGCAAGCAACACCTAGAATAGCCACCTTCTACTTAGTGTCTTCACCACCATGCTCTAGAATTAGTCAGTCTCTGTCTCTCTCTGTTCTAATGAATATTTAGTAATTTATACATGGGGCCCTAACAAATTCACCGTTTAAAAATAATAATTTTCATGATTTCAGCTATTTAAATCTGAAATTTCATGGTGTTGTAATTGTAGGGGTCCTGACCCAAAAAGGAGTTGTGGGAGGTCACAAGGTTATTGTAGGGGGGGTGGTTGCGGTACTGCTATCCTTACTTCTGTGCTGCTGCTGGCAGCGGCGCTTCCTTCAGAGCTGGGCAGCTGGAGAGTGGTGGCTGTCGGCCAAGCACCCAGCTCTGAAGTACAGAGCCCCGCCAGCAACAGCGCAGAAGTAAGGGTTACCATACCATACCATGCCACCCTTACTTCTGTGCTGGTGCCTGCAGAGCTGGGCCCCCAGTTAGCAGCCGCCATTTTCCAGCTGCCTAGCTTATTCTAGGTTCTGCTGTGTCTATAAATTGATCATATCATTCTCGCCTCATAATAAAATTGACATTTACCTGCCTGACATAATGGGCAATAGGGTTTTTGCTCTCTCCTTTTCCCCTTCCATTATCTCCTAATACTAAAAATCACAATTTAAATTACATTTTATCCTTTACAGACCTCTGTTTCAGTTCATTTTAAATGACTAATTTACTTAAATAGCCTTCAATTTGCCTTGGAACTTTTTCAGCTGAACTTGGTAAGAAAATAAAAGAATGTATGCGATCTATTTAAATAATTACCCCTTAACATCTCTTAAACTATGCAGAATAGTTTTCTAAGCAGCTATAGTGCCCAGTACTCATTTTCTTCCTATTTTTGTCCTTTGTCCTCATTCCTGTAACTGAGCCCACTGTCATCTGGTAGAAATATTTACCAGTTGGATCTGAATTGGCCTGGTAACAGTGAGAACACATCTGGAGTCTAGACTCAGCGGCTCTATGGGCAGGGTCATATCTCTGTGCTACATCAGCCCCAGCGCCTATTGCTGTTTACATAGGTGGTGTGCTGCATCATCTGTTTCAGCTGTCAGACGGATCAAGCCCCCCACTCCCCCATTCCCTTCATTCTGGAGAGCCACCAAGGGAACAGGGCCCTCTCCTTCTCACTGACCCTCCTCCTTCCAACTATTATCAGCTGGAGACAGGAAACAGGGGACCTCTGGCATACACAAACGAGAGAGAGAGAGAGAGAGGAAAAAATCCCCCAAACCTATAAATTGTAGCATTATCAGTATATCAAAGCTGTTCTGTTTAAAACTATTGGATTCAATTTAGAAGAGTACCTTTGTCTGATATATAAATGAGCCCGCATAAAATGTATAAGTGAGAGAATAATCTCTTGGTATATGGGAAAGTATTTTCTAAATTCATTAAAAATCTATATGCTCTTCCCTGCTCTCCAAGGGAAAACATCGATGCCCTGAATCAGGAAAGCACTTAAGCATGTGCCTAAGTCCCATACCTTCAAAATTAAGCACATGCTAAAGTGCTTTTCTGAATTGGGGTGCTTGCCTGATGTGGGGTGCTTAAGAAACAGGTATAAAGGAAATTTTGAAATGGCATAGTAGTAACTTATACCACTATTGTGACAAAGGGGTTTCATGTGTTTTGCCCTGGGTAGCTATACTTTGGTGTTGACTAAGGTAGTTTCTGTTTGTGTGCAGTACATAGTTAGGGATCCTTTGGGATGAAAGCCTTTATGTAAATGTAAGAGGGTATGTCTACACTGCAAAGAAAAACCCATGGCACCAAGTCTCAGAGTCCCGGTCAACTGACTTGGGCTTGCAGAGCTCCAGCTACAGGGCTAAAAACAGCAGTGTAGATGTTCCCATTCAGGCTGGAGCCTGCACTCTGAGACCCTCCCCTCTTGCTGGGTTACAGAGCCTGGGCTCCAGCTGAAGTCCGAACTTCTGCACTGCTATCTTTAGCCCCATAACCTGAGCCCCATGAGCCTGTATCAATTGACCTGGGCTCTGAGACTTGGTGCCATGGGTTTTTCTTTGCAGTGTAGACATTCCCAGAGAGCACTGATTACTGTATAGGTGTTTTTCTTTTTGGGGCTCATTACAAAGTAAAACAGTCTTAAAGAATAGGAGATAGAGAACCTGGGCTTTTCCCCTGAACTCATTGTAAATAACAGAAAAGATTACATGCTAATGCAATGCTTTTCTTAAAAGGACTAGTAAATGTTTATATATTTGAAGTTTTGACATCTCTATGCTTCACCCGCAATATCCACATGCAGGTCCTATTCATGATAAGAGGAATTATCTTCACACAGCAAGAGAACAGACCCATCTATACAAGGGCAGCAGGTTTGTATAATTTTTGGTGGTACCCAGAACGGGTCCAAGTCCTGCCCCCCCACACACCTGCCTAACACTCTGGAAGGGAGTTTGGGTGCAGGAGGGGTGCGGGCTCTGGGAGGGAGTTTGGGTGCGGGAGGGGTGCAGGCTCTGGGAGGGAGTTTGGGTGAGGGAGAGGTGTGGGTTCTGGGAGGGGGTTTGGCTGCTGGGTGTGGGCTCTGGGCTGGGGAAGGGGTTGGGGTGCAGGAGGGGGTGAGGATGCAGGCTCTGGGCTGGGGTAGAGGGCTGGGATGGGGGAGAGGGTGAGGGGTGTGGCGCTTACCTCGGGTGGCTCCCGAAAGCCACCTGCAGACCCCTCTGGCAGCAGCTACTAGGAGAGGGGCCGGGGGTCTCCATGCACCACTCCCCGCAGGTACCGCCCCTGCAGCTCCCATTGGCAGCAGTTCCAGGTCAATGGGAGCTGAGGAGTCGGTGCTCAGCACAGAGACACTCACCCTTCCCCCTCCCCCCCCCCCCGGGGCCACAAGGACATGGTGGCCACTTCCGGGAGCATTGTGGAGCAAGGGTGGGCAGGAAGCTGCCTTAACCCCACTGTGAAATCTGGTATTTTGTATGCTTTTACTTTATACTATACAGATTTCACAGGGAGAGACCAGCGTTTCTCAAACTGGGGGTCCTGACCCAAAAGAGGGTTGTGGGGGTTCAGAAGGTTATTTGGGGGTGGGGGATGTCACAGTATTGCCACCCTTATTTCTGCGCTGCCTTCAGAGCTGGGTGGCCAGAGAGTGGCGGCTGCTGGCCGAGCACCCAGCTCTGAAGGCAATGCCGCCGCCAGCCGCAGCGCAGAAGTAAGGATGGCATAGTATGGTATTACCACCCTTACTTCTGTGCTGTTCCCTTCAGAGCTGGGCAGCTAGAGAGTGGCGGTTGCTGGCCGAGGGCCCAGTGCACCAGTAAGGGAAGCAGCAGTGCAGAAGTAAGGGTGGTAATATCATACCATGCCATCCTTACTTCTGTGCTGCTGGTGGTGGCTCTGCCTTCAGAGCTGGGCTTCCATCCAGCAGCCACCACTCTCCAGCTGCCCAGCTCTGAAGACAGCGCCACTGCCAGCAGCAGCAGCAGCGCAGAAGTAAGGGTAGCAGTACTGCAACCTCCCCCAATAACCTTGCGACCCCCGCAACTCCTTTTTGGGACCCCCTTACAATCTGTGAAATTTCAGATTTATATTTCTGAAGTCATGAAATGTAAGATTTTTAAAATCCTATGACCGCAAAATTGACCAAAATGGACCATGAATTTGGTAGGACCCAACCTATACAGCTAACACAGCAGTGGGAGGATTGTGCTGAATACTATTCTGGCTTATATGCATCAGCAAAGTTGAAAACTAAGTTCCAATTGCAGGGCCAAATTCTGTCCTCATTGTTTACAATTGTGCAATCTCATTAAAGGCAATGGAGTTGCCCACACGAAAATGAGGGAAGAATTTGGCCTATAGAATCATAGAAATGTAGGGCTGGAAGGGACCTCAAGAATTCATCAAGTCCAGCCTCCTGCACTGAGGCAGGACCAAGTAAACCTATGCCAACTCTCACAGTTTTTTCGAAACCTCTTATTAAAAACCTCCATTAATAGAGATTCCACATCCTCTCTTGAAACCTACTTCAGAACGTAACTGTCCTTATAGTTGGAGAGTTTTTCCTAATAGCTAACCTAAATCTTCTTTGCTGCAGATGAAACCCATTACTCCTTGTCATACCTTCAGTGGACATGAAACAATTGATCACAATCCTTTTTATAAAAGCCCTTGCCATATTTGACTACTGTTATCATACTCCCTTCCACTCCATCTTCTTTTCTCAAGACTAAACATGCCCATTTTTTTTTAATCTTTCCTTATAGGTCAGGTTTTCTAAACTTTTATCATTTTTGTTGCTGTTTCTGGACTCTCTCCAGTTTGTTCACTTTTTCCTAAAGATTCCTAAAATATTTATTTTTGGTGATAATGCATAAGTCGGAAATAAGTCCTTTCCAACTTGGCTCCCAGATTCCAGGAAGAGTTTGCAAAACTGGCAGTATTAAAAAAATATGTATTTGTAAATGGATTCTTTTGTCTCAGTGACTCCATGATTAGTTCAACTAGATGCAGAGTTAGGCTAATGCTGACCATTTTGAAAATCCCACAATGTCATTTTACTAGTAATTTTTTCAAAGTGCATTTTTACAAAGAACCTAATTGGTTTTTGAGATTGAGGATCAAAAATTATCAACTTTACCAAAGACTTTAAATATCAGTTGTGAACCTTCCTTTCAAGAACACTGTGATTTGCAGCCACCAACCAAAAGAGCTAGCTGGACTCTTTGCAGAACAGAAAATTTAATTCAGATCATATATCATAACTCTTGAATATAATATTTTTCTGAATAAAAAATGACAAAAATCTCTCCTATTATGAAAAGCGAGATTGTTTTTCACTTAGACATAATGTGAATGTTATCGTATAATCATCACAGTATTTCCATGAAGAAGCATTGAAGTTGGCCACAGCAAATAGGCACTCAAAAAAACTTCAGAAAGTGGAAGCAGACGTGTTAGAATTTATCTTATAAACTAATATGCAGTAGTTCTTTACCTGATATGTGATGTGATATATAATTGGCAGAAGTAATATAACAGCCTACAAAATTTTCCAATGACATGGAGGTCATATCATTACTAAGAACTACTAGTGACTTGCTTCCTAGTAGAATTTTAATATCACTAGTGTGTTTAAATTAGAGATTATATGAACAGGGTAGGAAAACTTTGGGTACCACCAAATATAAGGATGCTTGGATTTGGAATTAATTCTCTAGGTACTTGTATCAGAGGGGTAGCCGTGTTAGTCTGAATCTGTAAAAAGCAACAGAGGGTCCTGTGGCACCTTTAAGACTAACAGAAGTATTGGGAGCATAAGCTTTCGTGGGTAAGAACCTCACTTCTTCAGATGCAAGTAATGGAAATCTCCAGAGGCAGGTATAAATCAGTATGGAGATAACGAGGTTAGTTCAATCAGGGAGGGTGAGGTGCTCTGCTAGCAGTTGAGGTGTGAACACCAAGGGAGGAGAAACTGCTTCTGTAGTTGGATAGCCATTCACAGTCTTTGTTTAATCCTGATCTGATGGTGTCAAATTTGCAAATGAACTGGAGCTCAGCAGTTTCCCTTTGGAGTCTGGTCCTGAAGTTTTTTTGCTGTAAGATGGCTACCTTTACATCTGCTATTGTGTGGCCAGGGAGGTTGAAGTGTTCTCCTACAGGTTTTTGTATATTGCCATTCCTGATATCTGACTTGTGTCCATTTATCCTCTTGCGTAGTGACTGTCCAGTTTGGCCAATGTACATAGCAGAGGGGCATTGCTGGCATATGATGGCATATATAACATTGGTGGACATGCAGGTGAATGAGCCGGTGATGTTGTAGCTGATCTGGTTAGGTCCATCACAGGACCTAACCAGATCAGCTACAACATCACCGGCTCATTCACCTGCATGTCCACCAATGTTATATATGCCATCATATGCCAGCAATGCCCCTCTGCTATGTACATTGGCCAAACTGGACAGTCACTACGCAAGAGGATAAATGGACACAAGTCAGATATCAGGAATGGCAATATACAAAAACCTGTAGGAGAACACTTCAACCTCCCTGGCCACACAATAGCAGATGTAAAGGTAGCCATCTTACAGCAAAAAAACTTCAGGACCAGACTCCAAAGGGAAACTGCTGAGCTCCAGTTCATTTGCAAATTTGACACCATCAGATCAGGATTAAACAAAGACTGTGAATGGCTATCCAACTACAGAAGCAGTTTCTCCTCCCTTGGTGTTCACACCTCAACTGCTAGCAGAGCACCTCACCCTCCCTGATTGAACTAACCTCGTTATCTCCATACTGATTTATACCTGCCTCTGGAGATTTCCATTACTTGCATCTGAAGAAGTGAGGTTCTTACCCACGAAAGCTTATGCTCCCAACACTTCTGTTAGTCTTAAAGGTGCCACAGGACCCTCTGTTGCTTTTCTCTAGGTACTTGTTTATCTGTATTTTTTGTGCACTATACAGTATATGCAAGTAGTTAGTACTGCTAGTAAAACATGATGAATCATTAAGAGATGTAAAAATGAACCTGTTGTGGATACAGAGATTGTCAACTCACTCATGCTCATGTGCTTTTGTAGTTTATACCTGACGTTAGTAGCAAGTATGAGAAATCCCCAGGATCAAAACCATGCCTTTTACCTTTGCTTATTCATGTGTACCAATTTCTCCCAGATGTATATGCTGATTGCTTTTCTAGCTAAATTAAACATAAATTTAAAACTAATTTGCCCGTATTCTAAATGTACTAAATATGGGCCTGATCTCTGTCTCTGTATCTCGTTCCCTCCAGAGAAACTTTGAGAGCTAATAAACATGTGTATTTTTTTTTCTTTTTAAGTAAACTATTAAGGACATGTGATATGAACAAACGATGTGGGGGGTGGAAATTTGATAATGGGTTCTACAATCTAGCAAACAAAGGTATAACAAGATCCAATGGCTGGAAGTTGAAGCTAGACACGTTCAGATTGGAAATATGGCATAATTTTTCACCAGTGAGGATAGTTAACCATTGGAACAATTTACCAATGGGTCATGGTGGATTCTTGATCACTGGCAATTTTAAAATCAAAATTGGATGTTTCTTTTAAAAGATCTGTTCTGGTTCAAAAGGAATTATTTTGGTATAAGTTCTATTGCCCTTGTTATACAGGAGGTGAGAGTAGGTGATCACAATAGTCCTTTCTGATCTTGGAATCTATGAACCAGTGAGAATCCCTCTGATTAAAAAATCCATCATGCTTCAAGTAATTCAAATGGGAAAAATATTAGTTTGGCATGAACTAAATGGGAGATTTTCTGTCATATAACATGTAAAGAATTCAAAATTCTAAAAAACACATCAGCTCCTTAAGTAACATATGGCCTGATCCTTGTCCAGCTGAAGTCCATGAGAATTTTACCTCTTCAGTAGGTGTAGGGCTTGGAAATTTAGGCTCAGTTTGGCCTTTAGTAATGTGGGTGCAGCTCCTGTTAAAGCTAATGAGAGGTGTGCTCCTGTAATTGTGGACAAATATGAGCCCATATCATTTTTATACCCTCTGGTAAAGATGGTAGGAGCTTATGAAAGATGCTGGCCTTGCATTGCTCATCTCAATTTTTTTGATAGAACAGGTTGATGTTTTCTGGTTTAAGATTAGCGTATGCTATCCAAGTTCTTGTTTGAAATATTATAGCTATCATTACATACCATAAATACTCAATTTACAAATGATTTAAGATCTAGAATATTCTCACTCGAGGATCTGAATCAAATAAGGCCTGGTCTACACTAGGAGCTTATATCGAATTTAGCGCCGTTACATCGAATTAACCCTGCACCCGTCCACACCAGGAAGCTACTTAGTTCGAAATAGAGCTCTTTTAAATTCGACTTCTGTAATCCTCGAAAACGAGAGGAGTAGCGCTAAATTCGAAATGGCAATATCGAATTAGGCTAGGTGTGGATGGAAATCGACGGTAATAGCTCCGGGAGCTATCCCACAGTGCACCACTCTGTTGACGCTCTGGACAGCACTTCGAGCTCGGATGCTCTGACCAGCCACACAGGAAAAGCCCCGGGAAAATTTGAATTCCTTTTCCTGTCTGGCCAGTTTGAATCTCATTTTCTGTTTGGACAGCGTGGAGAGCTCAGCAGCACTGGCAACGATGCAGAGCTCTCCAGCAGAGTTGGCCGTGCAATCTAATAGAAAGAGGGCCCCAGCATGGACTGATCGGGAAGTC
This sequence comes from Emys orbicularis, assembly GCF_028017835.1. NCBI lineage: Eukaryota > Metazoa > Chordata > Testudines > Emydidae > Emys > Emys orbicularis. Next base: position 35,089,551 of record NC_088685.1, read on the forward strand.
TTGGATCTCATCGCTGTGTGGGGCGATGAGTCCATGCTTTCAGAGCTGCGCTCCAAAAGAAGGAATGCAAAGATCTACGAGAAGATCTCTAAAGCCATGGCAGAGAGAGGATACAGCCGGGATGCAACGCAGTGCCGCGTGAAAATCAAGGAGCTGAGACAAGGCTACCAAAAAACCAAAGAGGCAAACCGACGCTCCGGATCCCAGCCCCACACATCACGTTTCTACGAGGCACTGCATTCCATCCTAGGTGCGGCCGCCACCACTACCCCACCAGTGACCGTGGACTCCGAGGATGGGATATTGTCCACGGCCGGTTCCTCCTCGGAAATGTTAGGTGACGGGGAAGATGAGGAAGGAGATGAGGAGGACGAGGCAGTCGACAGCGCTTGCACCGCTGATTTCAACGACAGCCAGGAGCTCTTCATCACCCTTACCGAGATCCCCTACCAACCGTCCACAGCCCTTACCCCGGACACCAAATCAGGGGAAGGATCAAGCAGTGAGTGCTTTAAACATCTAAACATTTCATTGTAACATAAGTGGAATATTTATATTGTTAAGAATGGGCTTTTCAGTCACTCATTTAAACATAGAAACTTTTATTTATAACAAAACAGGAATATTAACTATATTAGTAATTTGTTGTTCATGATTTAGTTGGCTTAGTGAACTATTTACTCCTAACTATGTATAGAAAATCAAGTACTGTCCGGATATTCATGATTAGTCCACCACAGGACGCTCCACTCTGTAGTCCGTAATGCTGAACTTAAATGAAAAGGCGGTCAATGTGCCCGGGAATGGACAGACAGTCCTCCTGGGATAGCTCGGCATAGCTCTCCTGCAGGTACCGCTCCAGCATGCGCACGAGGTTCAACGGCAGGGCGATCTTGTTTGGTCCCCCGTGGTAACACACGTTCCCACGCCATGAGTCCATCAGGTAGTCGGGGATCAGTGCGCGGCACAGCATGGCGGCATACGGCCCAGGCCTCTGCATGCTTTCACGCAGCATCCTTCACCTCTCGGTCTCCGAGATCCTCATGAGTGTTATGTCACACATGACGCCCTGCTTTAAATTAGGGAGGGGAATGTTAGTATTGGGACTGCTTTACAGCCACGCTGTGGAGGCGGCAGAGGGGCAGCATACAGGGATCTTTCCCGGGGACAGCCGCGAGGTGGTGGGACAGGGGTAGAGCTCATGCTTCCCTGATTGCTGCCAGCAGAGAGTGGCCTTGCATTGAGTGCGAAAGGAGCCCAGTGCTACTATTACATGTTTAAGCTGCCACAACGGCTTACCATGTTTTCCTGCAGCAGAAGTAGAGGTGTCCTGCAACGCTTCTCTGATCGCAACTGCAGGACCCCAGACACATAAGGCGAGGGCCGAAAATTCGACCTTGTCCTGAGTGCGCATGTGAAAGGTGCAGTGCATGGTGTTGTTCACAGAGAAAGACTATGCTCTTTGTTAGCAACTTCATTTATCTGTCTCAGGAATTTACTCCCTTTTTCCCATTCCCACAGACACATCTGCGACTGTCTCCCAACCCAGCCTGGCATCACACTCCCAGAGGCTAGCGCAGATTAGAAGAAGGAAGAGAAAAACTCGTGAAGACATGTTTTATGAACTTATGGAGTGCTCACGAGAGCAGGCAGCCCAGACGACACAGTGGAGGGAGAACTTGTCACAAATGCACAGAGCAGTCATGGAACGGGAGGAGAGGTGGCGCCAGGAGGACCAGCAGGCTACTCAAACCCTGCTTGGACTAATGAGGGAGCAAACGGAGACGCTCCGGCGCCTTGTGGATGTTCTGCAAGACCGGAGGCAGGAGGACAGAGCACTGCTGCTGTCTATCTCTAACCGCCCTCCCCCGCCACCAAGTCCCACACCCCCCTCACCAAAAGTACAAAGAAGGAGGGGCGGCAAGGTCCGTTAAAACTGTCAGTCGGCCACAGCACACTGCTGCAGCAATGGAAGGCTCTCGTTCCAAAGTTTGAAAAGTCCTTTCCTACCCATCTCACACTAGCCCATGTCCAAGTTTCTTCCCCCCCCCCCCCCTTTTCATGTGCGGTTCATAATAAAACATCTGTTTCTGTTAAGTACTGTTTCCGAGAGTGTCTTTTGGAGGGGATTCTGTCTGAAGGGGGGGAAGGGGTTTGTTACTTGGACAGGACAGTCACCTGTAGCAGGCTACAGAGGCGGGGGCAGGTCCAGCATCTGGACACATACACAGCACAGTCACCAGTTACCCTGGTCAGTCTGGGAGGCGGTTTTCTTGTTCTGGGGTGCGAGGGGGTTGATCTGTGACTTTGTGTCGGGGGAGGGCAGTTAGAGATCCTATGCCGCGGTCCTTATCCTGGATCACAGAGCCACGCAGCAGGGGATCTGTTACCCTCCGCCCCCTGCCAGAAAGTCACTTGGCCGACACATACATCCAGTCCCGACCAGGACTGCTGGCAGGCTGCGTTGAAACAACCAATCCAGCACTGCGGAGCCTGTCATTCCCAGACTTTAGAAGCATCATTTGCATCAAAACACTAAGCCCGCCCCCCGCCACAGTCTGCGTCCCCGGTTTAAAACATTCCCGCGAAAACAGTAAAAAAGAGAACCTTGTTCATTAACAGAACAGAACAGATTTTATTTGTTGGGAAGGTGGGGAAGGGGGTATGTAACTTGGAAGGATAGTCAACAGTAACTGGGTAAAGAAACGGGGGCAGGTTCAGCATCTGTGTCCACAAAGTAAAAAGTCACTGGAGACCCTGTTCAGTCAGGAACCTGGCTTTCAAAGCCTCCCTGATGCACAGCGCGTCCCGCTGTGATCTTCTAATCGCCCTGCTGTCTGGCTGGACGTAATCAGAAGCCAGGCTATTTGCCTCAAGCTCCCACCCCGCCATAAAGGTCTCCCCCTTGCTCTCACACAAATTGTGGAGCACACAGCAAGCAGCTATCACAATCGGGATATTGGTCTCGCTGAGATCACAGCGAGTGAGTAGGCTTCTCCATCTCCCCTTGAGACGGCCAAAAGCACACTCCACCACCATTCTGCACTTGCTGAGCCGGTAATTGAATAGTTCTTTCCCTGAGTCCAGTGCGCCAGTGTAGGGCTTCATGAGCCAGGGCATTAGCGGGTATGCAGGGTCCCCGAGGATGACTGTTGGCATCTCCACATCCCCAACAGTTACTTTGTGGTCCGGGAAGTAAAGACCTTCCTGCAGCCGTCTACACAGACCAGAGTTCCTGAACACCCTAGCGTCATGAACCTTGCCAGGCCATCCAACGTAGATATTGGTAAAACGTCCCCGATGGTCCACCAGTGCTTGCAGCACCATGGAAAAGTAGCCCTTGCGGTTGATGTACTGGCTAGCCTGGTGGTCCGGTGCCAGGATAGGGATGTGAGTCCCATCTATAGCCCCACCGCAGTTTGGGAATCCCATCTCGCCAAAGCCATCTCTGATGAGCTCCACGTTTCCCAGGGTCACTACCTTAGATAGCAGTAGCTTGACGATTGCCCTGGCTACTTGCATAACAGCAACCCCCACGGTAGACTTGCCCACGCCAAACTGGTTAGCGACGGACCGGTAGCTGTCTGGCGTTGCGAGCTTCCAGAGGGCTATGGCCACTCGCTTCTGGACAGTCAGGGCTGCCCGCATCTGGGTGTCCTTTCGCTTCAGGGAAGGGGACAGCAACTCACACAGTTCGAGGAAAGTCCCCTTCCGCATGCGAAAGTTGCGCAGCCACTGGGATTCATCCCAGACCTGCAGCACTATGCGGTCCCACCATTCCGTGCTGGTTTCACGGGCCCAGAATCGCCGTTCAACAGTATCAACAAGACCCAGTGACAGCGAGATGTCCTGGGCGCTGGGTCTCATGTTCTCAGAGAGGTCGGAGCTAGTGTCCGACTTCATGCCGTCACGGTAGTGCCGTAGCCTCCTCTCATGATTGATCTGCAGCTGCCTCTGGTACAGGTGGAGGAGAAGCTGCGAGGCGTTGAGAACTGCCACAACTGCAGCGATGGTCGCAGCGGGATCCATGCTCGCACTGCTGTGGCGTCCGCGCTGCCAGTAATCAGAAAAGCGCACAAACTGATTTCCCGCCGGCGCTTTCAGGGAGGGAGGGAGGGAGGGCTTGAGTGACGGACGGATGACGACAGGCGCCCAAAAGCACCCTCGACACATTTTTTTACCCAGAAGGCATTTGGGGCTCGACCCAGAATTCCAATGGGCAGGGGGGACTGCGGGAACTGTGGGATAGCTGCCCACAGTGCACCGCTTCCAATGTCGACGCTTGCCCCGTTAGTGTGGACTCACAAAGTCTCACAAAGTCGAATTACTGTCCTTAGTGTGGACACACACGTTCGACTTAGTAATATCGATTCCACATAGTCGAATTAACTAAAATCGAAGTACTCTCGTAGTGTAGACAAGGCCTAAGAGAGTAAATATGTGGTATGGGGCATAATTGTGAAAACAAAGTATCAGAAAATATTTAGTTCAGTTTTGACTTTCCTAAATACAAAAATCCCAATTTACATAATCCACAGATTTTGCTATTTTCCACAAAATTGAAAAAAATTAAAAATATCTGATCGATGCAAAATGCAAGTCATTAATATAGGACATATGTTATAGCACTGTTGACATCTGAACTCATACTAGAATGTTTAGCTCCTTGTGCTTTCCTAGTTTTACTTGGGGATGAATCAGATGAGAGTAAATCAAGGATGCATATGAGAAGAAACATTTATACCTCATGTCCTGGGGAAGAAAAATCATTTTGTGCAGATAGGAAAAGAGAGAACCCCAAAAGAGTGAATACATGAAATCTTTCATTGTGTTCACTGTGCCATTCTGGAAAGTGGGATATTATATATTACATGCACAAAAAATAGAGGGAGAGAATAAACTGGAGAGAGACTTCTTAGTTTGGAAACTGTTCCTGGCACATTAAGTGAGAATCAGTCATATCTATTTTGCTCCATTTTATATATGTAATTAACACATTTGATGACAAGAAGCTGGATTGCAATCCAGTTGCAGAGAAATGAATTTGTTTCTTTTGTAAATATTCCTATTATTTTTGCACAAAAAAGATACATAAAGTCCTAAGAGCAATGATAATTAAGCCAAATGTAATTAAATAAACCCAGTTTATATGCACTTTGAGCCAAACCCGGAAGCTCCTTCTTAATTGGTATTTAATACTTATTAAAGCAGTCCCTCTTCCCTCCCCCCCCCCCCCCCGTTTAGACCAAATCCTGACCTTGGTTCTAAGTGGGCAGAAAGCCCATCCAAATTGCCATGGTTTTGCTGGGTTCTGCATCCACAGAGAGCTAAGTGAACCTGAGCTTGGAGGGCCTGTTCAACAGTATCTGTGGAGCTACTCAGTGATTGCTCAGCCTCACCCACACCACAGGAGCCAGTGATTCTGCCCACCACCACCACTACATGGCAGTAAGAGGGTGACATCTCTGGAGCAGCACTTTCCCAACATTCCTGAACATGGACAGGATTTTCTCAACTGAGCAATAGCTTGAGAGATATTGATGGGAGCCTGAACTACTGGCAGACAGTTCAGAAACAGAACAGTTTCTTCCAAAGATCCCACTAACCCAATCAGAGCCAGGGAGACAGGACAACAACCCTTCCCCCTTGCTAATTTTGAGGGGGCACAGAGAATCTCCATTAATGATGGGCCCCTCTGCTTCTCCTGCAGCAGGTCACTCCAGAGGGTTTACTGCTGTCCCAGAGCTTCCATGCATCATGCATGGATTGGAAAAACGAGTCAGAAGTTGTGGAGGGGAAACAAACTTAATTTGCATGTTTTCCCCATCTTCAGCAGCTCCAGGGGACCAATGTGCAGAGCAGCTGAGGAGTCTCTCTGCTTCTCCTCCCAAATTAGGCTAAGAATCATTCAGACCAATGCCAAGCCATCAACATATGTGAAGTCCTGTGAGAATTTGTGTCATTAACTTAAAAGAGGAAGAAGTAAGTTAAGATATAGTCAGGAGTATAGGATTTGGTCCAATGGGACTTTTATTTGAAGAAACAGAGAGCAAAGATTAAGGATCCTAAGATTTGACTCACTGATTTAAAGTGTAATATACATTGAATGATGTTTTACTCTTACAACTGGGAAAAGTTTATAAGAATTACCATCTTTATTAATTATTAGGTTTGTATGTTGCCATATAGTGCAATAGGTATATATGAATTATGTCATTCTTTAGAGTTAGATTAATCATTGGATTTTGCAATGTACCTGAGCAGCTTTGAACTATGCTTTATAAGCATAGAGTGATCCTCCTAAGATGAAAGTTGAACAGGAGCTCTTTCATTTTTTAAAATATAAAAATTCCTCCCTTCAGAAATGTGTCTTTTTATTAATGAAAAACTGTGGAAAGTGATGACATTGCAGCGTAAAAGGGCACCATTAAATTTAACCAAAACATTAAAGAACACAGACACTTTGACTCGCTATGCTGGCTAATGTGTAACCTAATTAGATGTATTAGTTGTTGCTCCCTTTATTATGTGGTGAATTCTTCCTGCAACACCTAAAGGACTTTGAACACTCAATCTTTTGTTTTCTTTCTTCTTTGTCTGGTTTAAAGTAACCTAATGTCTCAGCCCCCCCGCCCCCATGTATGTGAGTGTTGAGTCATGTATTTATGTGGGGGAGGGGGCATATTGCATTTGAAAAGTAACTTTTGCTGGTGAGATCTGTAATGCTGTTTTCAGTATATATACTGTCGGGCATATTATTTCATTTTTAACAGATAGTACTGCTTCAGCGAATCTTGAGCTTGCTATTCTCTTCAGCTCTCTGATTGGTACCTTTATTGGGCTCATGACATCTGCTAGATTGACAGCATTGGAAACTGAAATTGGTTATCCAGCGGATGTGGACAATCCAGAACAGGTCTAGGAGTTCAGGGTCCATTATAGGCCTCCACTGTTATCTAAGTTCAGCTCTGTTCTGTTGGGAGCACTTCTAGAAGTGAGAAAGGGTTGTTCTCTCTCCATGCCTTTTCAGTCCTTATCCTTTCTTACAATACTGGTGATAGTATTATTTATGACTATGATTATTATGTTGTTGTAGACACTTCTCTGCTTGGAACTAAACTGTGGGGAACCCCCAACTCATTTCATATTGGCCATATAGTAGTTATCCGATGAAAGCTCCTTGAATCTGAACCCTTTGTTTAGAGATTGTTTCCTAATACCTTGACCTATCTATCCCTGTCCCTAAACTACTACCAGATAAGTAAAGCTAGATTAATGTTTCAGAAAACATAAGAATACTGATGCTCTGTAATCTTTATCAATTTCTTGAACTGATCTAACTCTTTTTGAAGGTTCTGAAATGTTTGGTTAACCTTTTTCCATTCTTTTCATTTTTGCATGCTTCTGCACTTCTGGTTTCCGTCAGAGACCAGAAATGTAAATGCCAAAATACCACAACAAAGAGAGTGCTCAAGATATTTCTGGCTTGATTTAGAAGCAGGAAGTATTTAGGTTCTCATGATATTTCGCACTGAAATTTTGCAAAGTGAAGCACTTCAGATAATCATCTGAGTTGTTGGGTCTCTTATGATTTAAACTCGAACTCAGAAGATGCATTAGAGCTTAGCCCTTCACAGCTGATCAGGTTGTCCACCTAGGGGAACAGATTCTCAGCTGACACAAATCAGCATAACTCCATTGAAATCAATGCTGATTTTACAATAGTTGAAGATCTGGTCCATGGTGTCTCTGTATGTTGGTCCCATGGCAAGTCAGGCCTTATACTGGTGTTTAGAAACAATGGGCTACATTTTGGAAAGCTGTAAGCAATATGCATATGTAAATACTGGAAAATGAGTTCACATATACATGCCCGAGTGTCTACATATAGATTGAGCCCTTAAAAAAAACCCCAAACACTGTGGCATTCTAGTCTAATGGTACAAAACTCTACAGTATATACCAAGATCATACTGTTATGGACCATTATTGTAACATATTTTTTCTAAGAGAGATGTAAATAGCATTTTCAAACCAAGTGTATATACAATGAGTGATGATAAAAACTGGATGTTTACCACACTATGATATTTATCTTTAGCACAGTATTTACATGATTTCCTAAACTTAATATGGAAAATACTGCAAAAACTGTACCGTATTCAATTTAACTGCTCAGTAGGTAGAGCAAATGAAGAGCAAACTGCTCCAGACTGGCAAACACAGCTAAACATTAATAGTAGCTTTGCGGCCTTTAAACTGGATAATAGAGCAGAATGCAGTGTTATTTCAAGGAAATTATATAATACTGTATCCAAGGTTGCAGCACAGAAATTACTATTTCTTATTAAGAAACTAAGTTCATTTCACTGTTACTTTGTCTTTCCTCTCCCCCACAGCCGTTGTTTCATCCACATGTTGCATCTTGTTACAACTAAATTCGTAAGATCTTCTGGGCAAAGACTGACTTTTTATTTTATGTCATATATGTGGAGTTTAATAGACTAGTCGAATAAACAATAGGTGAGATTCTCATTCCACAATGTAAAGAGAATAAACAGAGATTTATGGAGATGATAAACTAAGATTCAGAATTAAAATAATTGCAAATCCCTGATCAATATAATCAAATGTCTCAAATTTGGGCACCTAAAATTAGATATTTAAATCCATATTTGGACCGCAATTCAGGAGTGCACTTAAATACATCAAATCACATTGACATCATTGGGACTACTCGTGTTCTTAAATAAAGTGCATAGATGCTGCTGCTTCGAATTACTATAATGCCTAGAAGCCCTATTCTAAGACCCTATTGTGCTAGGAACTCTATAAACACAGAACAAAAAGACTGTCTCTACCCCAAAGAGTTTACAATATAAATATAAGGCAAGAGATAACAGATGGATACAGAAAGAGACAGGGAGCCCACAGAAACAATGAGACAGTACTGGTCAGTATGATAGCCAGTGATCTCAGCCCACCAGTGGCCTAACCATTGTCAAGAATTTTTGGCATCACAGAAAAGGAGAGCTTTAAGAAAGGTTCTGAAGGAGGATAATGAGTCCATTGTTTACAGGGAGCTCCTCCCAAGTGTGAGGGGTAGCATGGGAGCAAGCACAAAGGTGCTAGTTTAAACATTTACAATGTGTATGATGGAGGCTGGCACCATGGGTCAGCTGGAGGCAGCGGTCAACCTCTTGGCAGTGAATGAGAGGTGATAGTTGGGGCGGAGATAGGACATAAAGGGCCTTGAAAGTGAAGACAAATAACTTACGTTTGATGCGATAGAGAAGGAGTCAGTGGAAGGATTCAAAGAGAGGGGTGACGTGGTCAAAGCAACAGGCTAGGAAAATGATCTTTGCAGTTGCATTATGAATGGACGAGAGTGGGGCATGATTGCATTTGTCAAGGCCAGCGTAAAGGATTTTCCAATAATCCAGAGGTGAGATGATGAGAGCCTGGATGAGCATTTTAGCGGTGTGGATGGATTGGATGGAAAAAGAAGCTGTAAGATTTAGCCATAGCCTGGATGCAGGGCTGATTCTAGGGGCCCGCAAGCACAGGGCCGGTGCAAGGAAGTTTCGCGCCCTAGGCGAAACTTCCACCTTGCGCCTCTCCCCCCCCACCCTGCAGCAGCTCCCCCCACTCTGCCCTGAGGCGCCCCCCTCCGCGGCAGCTTTCCCCCCCCGGGGAGCCGTGCGGCAGCTCCCCACCCCAGCTCACCTCTGCTCCACCTCCTCCCCGAGCACGCCGCCCCCGCTCTAATTCTCCTCCCCTCCCAGGCTTGCGGCACCAAACAGCTGATTGGCGCTGCAAGCCTGGGAGGCGGGAGAAGTGGAGCGGCAACCGCGCGCTCCGGGAGGGGGGGCGTAGGAACTCTGTAAAAAAAAATTGGGGGCACCGCTTTTTGGCACCCCCAAATTTTGGCGCCCTAGGAAACCGCCTAGTTTGCCTAAATGGTAGCACCGGCCCTGCGCAAGCAGAGTGGTTTATCTGGGTGCCAAGTTCCAGGGGGCTCCATACCGCTGTGTCAGTCACCCATTTTTTAATTTTTTCCCTACTGATTGTCTGACCATTTTTTGTTTTTTTGGGGGTTTTTTGCTCAACCTCTGTTGGGGGGGTGGGGGTTGTTGAATAAAAACTACTCGTGTGCTTAAATGAGGCACATGTTTAAGCACCTTGCTGAATCGGTGCTGTGGAGAATTGTGATTCAGATGGCAAATTGCTTATTCAGACAGTAAAAAATGTGTTAAAGAAAACAAAATATAGCAATAAAGATGAAAGGCTCGATATCTAGTCCTGCTGGATGTATAAAAACTACACTAATATGAGGACTGGCTACCCCAACCTTTCTCCTATTTGATTGTTCTTTCCAGAAGACTCAAATATGAGCAAATATCCAACTTACAAATACAGCTGAAAGGCAAAAGAAATAAAAATGTTATGACAGAGATACAAAACTGCTGCCCAGGCTGGTAGCCAGGCCACCTGAGACCAGACAATAACAGCTGGAAGCTAGCAAGAGTCATTACTGCCACAGAAGAGCCATAATCCTATTTTGGGGAAATGGACAGTGAGAGGTACCAGAGAAATTGCTAAAATGTACTTTAAATGCCAGGGATATCCCAGAAACCCAGAGATACAAGAGGAAAAGGTGTAAACTTGATTCTTTGAAGAACATCAGAGAACAAAACCATCTATATTGTTTCCAGCAGCCACATTATAAGCACCAGCATCACTGAAATTGCCAAGCCTAAATTGCACCTGGCTAAAATCACATCATAACCAGCCTGGAGTGAATCTTGTTATTGTCAGTGTCCTGAGCAAACCAGCTAAATACATACAGGACTGAAATAATAATTATCTCAAAGATATGTATCCCCTTGGATTAATTCTGGCATGGTAGCTAGTGGGGGTCATATAAAGATAGGTATCAGGTTACTGGCATGGAAATGAGAGGATGCCATGTTAGTAGTGAAGTGACTACTGTGTTAAGTCTCTGAGCGAGTTCAATGTGAACTAGATTTTTTGTCAGAAGCCTGAGCAGGGTCAGACTGAGCTGAGTTATAGTGCGGTTAACTTAAAAAGTGTGGCACTTCCTTTCCTAATAACCCTAATTCTTAAATACCTAGTAAACTCTACATCCACTACACTGCTTCTGTCATTGTTCAAGCCCCAGTCTGCATATAATTGAATTTGTCTCCTGTATAGTCTTATTATTTTGATTTACCACAAGTGTATCTCATTTTCTTATGATCAATTTGATCAAGTCTGTGAAATATATTGTTGGCAGTCAGAGTCTCTTAATCCAATAAAAAAAGCCCAAACAACACTTTCTGAGCCTCAGGTGCTAAAGTCTAGTGATGTGAAATTGTAGGAATAACTGGTAATTCACTTTTACATTTCTGGGACTAAATACTTATTTTAAGGTGTTGAAAGGTCCATTGTATTTCACTGAAAGTAGAAATCACACATACCAAAGACATGGGATTATCCCATGAAATAACACTAGCTGCAGGACCAATGGCATCTTTCCTCTCCGTATTGTATCCAAGTGCAAGAAAAGTACTAGTTAAAAAAAATATCACATCCAGCAGTTTCTAAGCAAAGGAAATGCCTGATCTTTTTAGAGTTTTAAATCTGTGTTTTTCCACTAGGAAGAGGCATATGTTAACTCCAAGATCAATTCAAACTAGCCGTAAAATCATAAAAATGTCTCAGAGACAAGTCATCAATAACTACATAAGATTTAATAACCTGTAAGCCCTAAAAGCCATCTGCATTGCATAGAGGAATGAAACAAATGAAAAAGTGCTATGATGCAGGAAGGAATGAGCTGTTTTAATCTGTTCTCTCCTCCTGTGTTAATGTAGGGTTGCTTGTGACTTGACATGGCGTTACTTATAGTCATTAAAACCCATCATGAGAACCCGATGCTCCTCTTTTTGTGACTGTATTCTGGAGCCACCATCTCAGTCTGTTCGCTTAGAGAGTCTCAAGAGACACCAAGAGAGAGCTTTCAAATAATTCGATTTATGTTGCAATATTTTTAAGGGAATGGATCCAGGCTCAGATCCCAGATTTGCCATTTGTAACATAAAGGAGCTCAGGTAATAGGATTCTCTAAGGTTGTAATCACTTTTTTTTTTAAATGAGGTGTGCTTGAAAGAGAAGCTGAACTATGGCAGGCTGTGGTAGGAAAGGAAACATCTTGTTTACGAATGTCAGCCAGCAATTAGCATCATTTAAAGAGTGGAACCACAACTGCTGTTTTTTGTTAGTTTTGAAAACCTCATCTCTTTCTTGTGGCCACGTTTTAAGAGGCAAAGTAGACAGCGAGACTCTGAAACGAGTTCACAAATAGTTGATTTCATATTTTAAAATCTTGCCTAAAACTGTCACCCCCCTCGCGTGGATCACAGATGGTGAAGAACTAATTTGTTACTGTTTGATAACTGCTTTTATGTATCAAAGCTCTTATTTACTACTCTGTGGGGGGAAATGACAGACTAAAAGCAATTATGTGTTTTTCTTTCAGTTTTTCTTTAACCACTGTGCTCCTTGGCGTCCCCCTCCCAGCCCCCCCCAATATGTTTCTTATTTGAAATATAGCATTGTGAATCTTTTACATATGTTGGTTTTCATTTAACCCTCTCTTTTGGTTTTCAAGAATTCATCTGGTCGAGCAGATCAGCTGTAATCATGTTTATAATGAAAAGTAATAACACTCAGGCGTGTCTCTCGGTGACAGCATATTACGTTTCAGTATTAAAAATGCAAATTGTGACTTTGCTTTTGAAAATTTCAGGAAATGTTTCCAAGTGCTAGAACAGCTAACAGGATAGTTGAATCTTCAATGCCTGCATTTTAGAAAGTGACCACCCTTTTCTCTAATGTTGGGGTCTCTAATGCCCATAGGCTTTCTAGTAGGCCCACCCTCACACTTCAAAAAAGAGGCCCTCCTAGGTATGTTTTTCAGTATATCATATCTTTTAAAATCTTTGACCCTGAGAATTCACAAACAGCTGAGTTTTTCTTCTTTGTTATTCCTAGTGACGTGCAAACCAGTCTTGTGATTTTACCATTGAGACTTCTATTGTTCTGGTGGAGGGTTGTGCCTGTGAGTGTGGTAACTCACCATACCCACTAAAACTGGGAGATTTGTTTGGGCATAAATCTTTACCTGACCAAACTATACAGTTTCAAGTTTGCTGCTTAATAGGGTCAAATTCTGTGTTCATACTCCATGAATTGAATGAGATCACACAAATATAAATCAATGGGGCTACTCATCTGCTTAAAGTTCAGCATGCGCTTAAATACCTTGGGGAAATTGGAACTGCAATGCAGAATTTGGCCTTTTAAGGTTAATGGAAAACTACTAGATTCGCCAAGAAACTTTTAGACACCTAGAAAATCACTGGGATTTACAAAGCCTGGTGTAGGTACCTGGGCTCGCTATACAATGAATGGGAAGAGAGAGGTGCCTCTGAATGGGATTCATAAAACCCAGTATGCTAGCTGGCGCCTCACCGAAGATGTCAAATTGAGCAGTGCCCAAGTCCTGCTCCTTTCTCAGAGATAGTCTGACACTAAGCTAGGGGGAGAGGTAGATACGCTGGAGGGTAGGGATAAGGTCCAGAGTGACCTAGACAAATTGGAGGATTGGGCTAAAAGAAATCTGATGAGGTTCAACAAGGACAAGTGCAAAGTCCTGCACTTAGGATGGCAGAATCCCCTGCACTGCTACAGGCTGGGGACTGACTGGCTAAGCAGCAGTTCTGCAGAAAAGGACCTGGGGATTACAGTGGACGAGAAGCTGGATATGAGTTGACAGTGTGCCCTTGTTGCCAAGAAGGCTAACGGCATATTGGGCTGCATTAGTTGGAGCATTACCAGTAGATCGAGGGAAGTGATTATTCCCCTCTATTTGGCACTGGTGAGGCCACATCTGGAGTACTGCGTCCAGTTTGGGCTCCCCACTACAGAAAGGATGTGGACAAATTGGGGAAAGTCCAGTGGAGGGCAACGAAAATGATTAGGGGGCTGGAGCACATGACTTACAAGGAGAGGTTCAGGGAACTGAGCTTATTAAGTCTGCAGAAGAGAAGAGTGAGGGGGGATTTGACAGCAGCCTTCAACTACCAGAAGGGGGGTTCCAAAGAGGATGGAGCTTGGCTGTTCTCAGTGGTGGCAGATGACAGAACAAGGAGCAATGGTCTCAAGTTGCAGTGGGGGAGGTATAGGTTGGATATTTGGAAAAACTATTTCACTAGGAGGGTGGTGAAGCACTGGAATGGGTTACCTAGGGAGGTGGTAGAATCTCCATCCTTAGAGGTTTTTAAGGCCCGGCTTGACAGAGCCCTGGCTGGGATGATTTAGTTGAGATTGGTCCTGCTTTGAGCAGTGGGTTGGACTAGATGACCTCCTGAGGTCTCTTTCAACCCTAATCTTCTATGATAGGCACCTTTCTCCGCTTGGGTTCTCAGCTGTGAACCCTTTCTTGAAGCAAGGCACCTACACTGTTTTCTTGTAGCTCAGTTGTTAGGATACTCATCTGAGAGGTGTCAGATCCCTCTTCAAATCCCTTCACCGCCACAGGTGAAGGGGGCACTTGAACCACGGGTCTCCCCCATCCCAGGTGAGCATCTAACTACTAGGCTAAAAGTTGTAAGGATGATCCTCCTCCTCCTCCTCCCACTTTGGGTAAGCTCCCTTATGGGGGCCTGGACCAGTAGGTGAGATCTGATCACGCCTATCAAATTCGGCTCTGCAGATGAGTTAGGCAGAGGAATGCCTATCTTCCTCCAGTTTGTGCATCACTCTAGGGCTTATGGGTCTGGTCACCTGCATGGGAGTGTGGTGCGCATGTACAGGGGCAGAAATTTCGGTGGGCCTAGGGAAATTTTTACTGCAAAAATTTTGGTTCTGAGCAAGTTATGCACTTATAGAGTTCGGTGTCAGCTGACCAGGCATTTTATGAATCCCAGCCACTGAAAGATTAGCCATTGGGCCAACAGGGCCCATGCCCAGGGGTCCCGGCCAATTGGGGGGCCCTGGCAAAATGGGCGCGCCCATGCCCCGACCCGGCTCCCCAGCAGGAGCACCAGGCAGCGGGGGACATTTTGAAACAAATAGAATATACAAATGCGGGGCCCGATTTTGTCTCCCGTGCTTGCATTGGATAGTACCTTAATGCACAGGCAGTCCCACAGACTTCAGTGGGACTGATTGTGGAGTAAAATGCTATTCAATATGAGTAGGAGGGAGAGGGGGGCAGAATCTAGCCTATAGATAAATATATATAAGAAATATCCCTGCAGACATGTTCACACAGCCCAGTGATTAAGCAAACTCTACCGCTACCATATACAAAACCAAAATGAACTCATTAAAATGTAACGAGAGAGACAAACAAAACATAGTACAGAGATAGAATGCCCATTTAAAGAGGAAACCATCATTATAGATCCCTTACAACAAATATAGTAGTAGCACTTATTTTCATTCTTTAATGTCAGAAGCCCTCAATATAATCCATAAATTGTTTCCATATGTTTTCAAATAAATCTTCTCTGTTGTGTATTTTACAGTCAGTCTCTCAAGGCGGCAGTCTGAGTTAGGCTAGCAATTCTCTCCTTCTTTTGTATGTTTCTCAGGATGAAATTCATCCCTGGCAGTGGGCCAGTACAAAGCCTATGCACCACGTAAGTCCCACTTAAGCCCATTGGCTTCAGCAAGAGCTGCACTTATGAAAATCAGGCCCAGGGTGTATACATTTGGCCATGCAAAAACTGAGGCAGCCAATATCAGTGGCCCCTCTTGAAAGTGTTGGCCCGAGTGTGTCTGTTATTTTTGCTGTATTTTAGATCCGCCATCATTTTGATAATTATACAGCCTGGAAACTGTTTTATTTTTTATAGTCTTTGACATTATAATGAAGTCTCCAATTTTGCAACCCAAAACATCCATGAATCTGAGTCTGGCTCCAACAAATCATGAGATTAGTTTAAAAATAACATATTTTGTATACTTTGTAGTTGCCTTCTAGTTTTTGAGCCTTTAAGATACACTGGGGCCACATCTTCATGGTTTTCTCCTCAAAGGTGAACTAGAAACTTACTTTTTTACATGGAAGCTAAGATTCCTCAGATATTCACATGACTCCAGGAGCTAGGGCTTAAAGAAATACATCAATTATAGTGAGACTCACAATAGAACTGTGAGACTTGGAAACACAGAGTCTCACATGTATTATTTACCTAGAAGTTTATTTAGAAAGGGAATATAGACAAAAGATCACAGTTCTCTTCTGTTCTCTTTTAGCATCAGACGAATTCCTCACAAAGGTCAAAGGGAGAACTACACTCCAGCACAAAGTTTAAGCAACACTTGAAGTGATGCATTGACCTAATGGAGGCTCTCTGTATAGGAGTGTCTTTAACCCTGCATGGAAAGGAGCAATAGCTTCAGCAGTAGTGGTCTATGAGATGGTTCTATACTCACAAAAGAAAAGGGTGTTTCTTTACAAAAAGCCCCATCATCAAGTGGCTTTGCCTATTTTGCTTGTTGTGAACATATCAATATTTGTGGGCAGAGTTAGGGCATAAGGCAAGAGTGGAGGGTAGTGATGAAAGGCTTAGTGCAGAAGGGCTGGGGGAGGGACTTGAAACTAGGAGTGCATGGGTAGGTGTAAGAATTAGAGACCATTGGGGGAATGAGAAGAATGGATCCAACATTAAGACAGAATGTGGGGTTCAGTGAATCAGGGCAGTGGCTGAAGGGGCAGGCAGGAGGAACAGACCTGCATCAGGTGGAGAAGCAAGCTAGCTGATGTGGGTAAGAATTAACAGCCTTCTCTCCCGAACATGTGCTACAACTGTGTTGAAGAACCATCCTCTCCTCACCTGCATCTCTATGGCTCATTTGACCCTTGCACATCCATAAATACAGGGAACTCATGGACACACCTATCCCAGGCAATATCTTCTCAGCAGCCTACAAGCTTTGATCATAACTTCACCCAGTTGAAGTTTGATTTAATATATAAATAATGGGTCAGACATTCAAAGTCAGGCCCATGTAAATAATTGCATATGCCCAATTTCTATGCACAAATGGCAGATATGCAAGTGCAGATCAGATAATGCACATATAGAAGGCCTGCTAGATGTCTAGCTGGCCACTGTATAAGTTACTCGCATCAGTTTGCATGTGTACATCTGGTATTTGCATATAAAATTTAGGAACTAAATATTTGTGCTTGCAAACCTATTATCTTTTGAGATATTCATAAAATTTGACCATAACCCTTCTCAATTCACCAATCTATGTATATGGGGCATGCATACCCCTTGCTTTTGTTAGTGTGTGTATGTGGGTGGGTAGATGGTGGGGGGAGGGTACGTGAGGTGGGGTGAGTAGTTGGCATCTGCCCTTAGAGGAGATTGGTATTGCATGAGTTTCAGAATCAGGGAGGATGTTCCATGTATGGAATTAATTGTATGAGAGTCTAAATGTGACAAGAATATGGCATTAAGGTTTTTAAGGCATGTGATAATGCCTGGAAATGGGTACATACATGATTCAGTGGATCTTGAAATAATATAGAAAACTTTGTCAATCTCCCTGATATTACTATTCTGAAATCATTTGACTTTGCTTTTGCTTTTCTTACATGGCTTGTGACACCTTTTTAAGTAATACATCATTACTGTGTCTTATTCTGATGGTGTATTCCTTAAAAACTGGCAAAGAGTTTTTACTCACAAAGTATCAGATTCAATTTAAGTACAGGATTTAGGGCATGCCAAGCCAAGGTACTTTTTGCCAGCAATTTGACATCATACACAAATAAGGTTTGAATTCCTGCTCTGAACAGATCATTTAGCTTGTTTGAATATCATTTAGACTAAGGTAGCTTTATTTTTTGAAGCTTCAGTAGTGTCAAGTGTTGACTTTGACAGATTTATTGAAGCATTGGTTCTACATTAAACATATGTCTTCAGACACAGCCTGAATATATGCACTGTAAATGTGAAATCTGAAGTATAGAAAGTTAGCTACCCAACTGGATAGAAAAAGTACAATACATATGTGCCATAAACTATGGCCAGTGATCCTCAAATGCACCGAAGGGAGTGCAAGGTTGTTCCAGCACAAGTGTGAGCACATGCTAAGTATTGGCACTAGTTACAGGAAGAGTGCTCTCCCGTTGGCATAATTACTCCACCTCAATGAGAGGTGGGAAGCTATGTCGGCAGGAGAGTGTCTCCTGCCAACATAGCACGGTGTGGACACTGCTTTAAGTCAATGTAACTTGCGTCACTCAGGGGGGGTGGCTTTTTCACACACCCAAGCGACATAAATTACATCAATTTAAGCAGTAGTGTAGATAAGCCCTATGTGTAATCCTCCATTCTAAGCAGAAATAAGTGTCAAGTAGAGCTGGTCAAAAAAAATGTTGACAATACAATTTTGCATCTATTTTGACTAA
The DNA here is from genome assembly GCF_028017835.1 of Emys orbicularis. NCBI lineage: Eukaryota > Metazoa > Chordata > Testudines > Emydidae > Emys > Emys orbicularis. The sequence continues at coordinate 35,108,050 of NC_088685.1, forward strand.
ACCAATTTTTTCACGAAATCATATCAATGTCAACAACATTTTGGTTTGAAAAACAAAATGGAAAAAATGTTTAGAAAATGTTGAAATATCCCGTTTGACATTTTTGTAATCCCAAGTTTTGATTTTTCATTTAGTAACAAGAAGTTATTTCAAAATTAACTTTATTTTGTAAACATTTCCATTGGCCCAAAACAAAACTGTTTTTGCAATTACATTTTGTGAAAAATTTCAGAATTTTGGTTTTTTTCTCTCTAGATTTTTCATGGGACAGAAAATCAGTTTTCCAACCAGCTCTAGTCTAAAGCCCTTGTGTGCCCATTTGTTTACTCTCATGAGTGCATGGTAAGAGGTGGATATTTGGTAAAAGAATGGGCATGTCTTAGAAAACCTGTGTTTATATGCAATCCCCAGCATGAAAATAAGGCACTTGGCTGTTATGCACCCTTATTTGGGCCCACTCCTGTTACCAGACTGGAATAAGTTGGTGGCTACATAGTAAACTCTCATCACTGGCCTGGTTCTTAAACTGCCAGGGCAATAAACTCCATGCAGCAGCCCCAAACTCACATTTTGCCATAATCAAAAGCAGGGCGAGCTCTAGGTTTTTTGCCGCCCCAAGCAAAAAAATTTTTGGCTGCCCCCCACCCCAGCCTTGGGCTCCCCCCACACCCCCTGCTGCCCCAGTCCTGGGCCCTTCCCCCCACACCCGCACCCCCTGCCGCCCCAGCTCTGGGTTCCCCCACCAGTGCCCTCCCCCCCACCCACACCCCCTGCCGCCCCAGCCCTGGGCTGTCCCCCCCCACCTGCACCCTCCTGCTGCTCCAGCCCTGGGTCACTGGTAACTCGCTCCCAGGGCAGGTCATCAGCATCCCGCTCATGACACTAGCAGGGGCGGAGGCTGCATCCACCCGACTCCTTCCCAGCGCCCAGGGGGGCCCTGACTCAGCCCGCTCCCCCCTCACCTCCAGCCGGTCTGGTGCTGGCAGGGTTGGGGTAAGCAGCGGGGCTCCTGGGCCGCTCCTCAGCCCAGAGTCCCTCCAGCCGGGACTCCTGCTTCCAGGACCGACCGGGAATTGGGAGGGCAGAGCCGGGGGGACCGCCCCGGCAGGGGGCTGAGGAGCCGGGGCAGGGCAGCCTCAGAGGGCGCGGCCGGCGGGGAACGGAGTCCTGGAGAGTGGGATATGGGCCCCGCACAGCAGCGCCCCAGGCACCGGTCCCCTCTATGGCCCCCTGCTGCTCCTGGCTGCCCTGCCGCAGCCCCTGGGCGGCTCGGGCCGCTTCGCCCAGCCCCGGCTGCGGCGCTGGGGGGGCGGCCGCCCTGCGGCATGTGCAGGCGGCTCCGTGCGCCCCGCGGGGCAGCCCCCAGCTCAAGTGTCCCGTGTTCCACGTGTCGGAGCCCGCCAGATTCATAGATTCATAGATTCTAGGACTGGAAGGGACCTCGAGAGGTCATCGAGTCCAGTCCCCTGCCCGCATGGCAGGACCAAATACTGTCTAGACCATCCCTGATATACATTTATCTAACCTACTCTTAAATATCTCCAGAGATGGAGATTCCACAACCTCCCTAGGCAATCTATTCCAGTGTTTAACCATCCTGACAGTTAGGAACTTTTGGCCTGCCCGGGCCCGGCGGCACGAACCACAGTAGCCCCAGGGCACCCCCCGCGCACGACACGCTGCTGCTGCTGGACCCCAGTCTCGGGGTCAGCTTTGGCCACCTGCTGCGGCTCTTCCACCTGGACTTTGGCGTCAGCTTGGGGGCCAGGACAGCGTCTACCTGGGTGAGCGCCCGCAGGGCCGGCCCCCCTACAAACAAACAAACAAACAAACAAAACAAAAAAGGATGGCCCGAATGCCACCCCTGCAAATGTGCCGCCCCAAGCACCTGCTTGCTTTGCTGGTGCATAGAGCCGGCCCTGATCAAAAGTCTAGAATTCAGTTTAGAGTACAATGAAAACTTTACAGTGAATAATTTATTTGAATTTAGTACTTCGGTGTTTACAGATTGACACTGAATTTTATGAATTTGTTCACTAGTCACAATTGTTTGACAAATCTTTTTATGTATTTGTGGTATTGTTGTAGCCATATTTGGTCCCAGGGTATTAGTGAGACAAGGTAGGTGGGGCAATATCTTTACTGGACCAGCTTCTGTTGGTGAAAGAGAGAGACACTTTTGAGCTACAAAATACAAAAAGAGCTCTTCTCGGAAGCGTGTCTCCTTCACCAACAGAAGTTGGTCCAATAAAGATATTGCCTCACTCACCTGGTCTCAAATATTTTTATGGATTTTCAGGTTAGAAAGTACCATTATTGTCATCTTGCCTGATCATAATGGTCTCTTCTGCCATTAACATCTATGAAAATGTTTGTCAAACTGTTGCAAATAGCGAACAAACGACAGCCTTCAGGACTTGTGAATTAATATCCAATCTGCGTCACTGGTCAACCAAGTCATATAATAGTTTCTTTTTGTCTCTTTGGTTTTGTTTTTATTGAGCAGTTATTTGAAAAACCAAAAGGTTAATGCCCCTTGAGTTTTGAGATGCCTTGGTCTGTATAACAAAACAACCGTTTCTGTGACAAATGGAGGGATTTTCACCAGTGCTCAGCTTTGGCCTAACTCTGCTTTTATTGACATCTTTGGGAGTAAAGTTATGCCCACACTAAGGATTTTTGAAAATCTCACCTGCTAACTATAAACGTATTGTAAAGACGGGCTACAAATTCTATTTTGGGTTTTCTTGAGGTAGGGCAACGGATTTTTTTACTGTGGTTTTACTAAGGCAGGTCTACACTAGAAGAGCTACATCAGCGCAGCTGCACTGATGCATTTGCACCGCTGTAGCGTGTCTGGTGAAGACACTCTATGCCGACGGGAGAGCGTTCCCCCATTGGCAATATTACTCCACTTCTGCTAGAGGCGGAAGCTATGTCAGCGGGAGAGCGTCTCCAAGCGATATAGGGTCCGTGTGGACAGTGCTTAGGTCACTGTAACTTGCGTCGCTCAGTGGGGTGTCTTTTTCACACCCCTGAGTGATGTAAGTTACATCGACTTAAGCGGTAGTGTAGACCTGCCCTAAATGAAGTTTTCATGATTGATAAGTTACCTAATTAAGGACATGATCAAGCAATCGAAATTTGCAGTCCCATCAGGTGAAACTTAATGCTCACACAGATCAGATTGTAGGATCATGTCCTTAATTTGTATTCAGTTTTAAAATGTTCCATAAATAATGTTTAGACTAAAATAACAAAGGTTACAGTTAGCTCAGTTTCATCATCAGAAGGAAGTAGAAGTTCTTTATTACTTGGGGCAAGTTGAATCATGATACTCATTAACAACTAACACTGTATAATTAATGATACAAAAAGAGAATCACATATTGAAATTCAAAATGTACACCTTCAGTGCTGTGCTTAAATTTTTTCAATAATGCACTATTTTAGTTAGGATGGAGTCTTTTGTACTCAGGAGAGAATAGATGCAAGGGTAGCCAATGTGAAAAAAGCAAAGTATTTTATGGCTTATTATTGGTATGCAAAAATAAAATACAATAAAACTGCTTGGAAAATGTTACAAATACTTCAATGCTCCTGTTTTGCTTTTATCAATTGTTAATTTGACAAATGAATGTTTCAAAGATCTGGATCTGGCTTTTGCTGCTCTGGAGCTGCTGCACCATATGTTATTGTGCTGGGTAGTGAGGGTGTTGCATAGCTCATTTACTGTCTCTGGTATCAATGTAAATTTCTGCACTTATTCTGCGCTAATGATAAAACTATCTTTTTTTCTTTTTTGGCATTCTAAAATGATCATCTCAAATGTTCCCATTTTACATTGCTACGTGATGTTGACTTGCTATATCACTAACACAACAAAGGAAAGGCAGCTTTAATTTAATGTTGTGTAATGCAAACGTGAGTTACTGTATATCCCTTAACAGCCCATCATTAATTTCCCTTGCATGCTGTTTCCAGGTTTCATATATTGCTGGTTGTTGTGATAGTATGTAAAGTATCAGCTGCTGTTTCGCAGCTTGGATTTTAAAGGGTCCAGAAGGAGAGATCAAAAGCTGAATTTCTAATATTGCCTCTAATGGAGGAACTATTACCCAAACAAGCGGGATGTAGATTTCTTTCCTAACAGAATGTTGCTTTTGCATTGCCACACTAATAATCTTGCACCATACAGGACATTTTCCAAAACAGATTCTATTCCCTATAGGCTCTTATACCACCTTCATCCCTTTAGTATCTGAGTGCCTGTCAGTAGTGCATTTAGTGATGTGACTGAGGCTACATCTGCACTTGGAGCTGGGGGTGTGATTCCCACTGCGAGGAGACATACAGGAGCTCAGTGAGAGCTAGTGCACTAAAAATAGTATTGTAGTAGCCATGCTATTGTGGCTACACTACTATTTTAGCACACGAGCGCGCGCATCAAGCTAGCGCAAGTATGTATACTCAAGCTAGAAATCACATCCCCAGCTCCAAGTGCTAAGGGTATTTCTACACTGCAAAAAACAAAACAAAAAGCACACAGCAGTGAGTCTTAGAGCTTGAGTCAAGTGACTTGGCTTGTGGGGCTCACACTAAAAATAACAGTGTAGACATTCCTGTGACACTGGATCCCATATTCTTCACAGTGATATTATGATGATATGATTATGACATAATTATGATGTATTTTATGTAAAATAAGCCATGTGAGATGTCATTGGAAAAGTTATGATTTGCTGAATATGATTATCCTATTTGTATGCATGTATCGTTTTTGTATCCGAAGCTATGAATATTGACTAGGTATCTATTTCACATGTAGCTATTCCTGGGCAACGCCCACTAAGCAAAAGGCTCTCAGTCTAGATGGTTGGCTGGGAAGGGGCCATTCAAGTTAATGAGCCATTACAGAGAACAATAGCCCTTAGGAGAAGCTTATCTCCCACGTGGGGAGCCTTTCTGAGGACACTACAGACAGCCTCTGAGTAATGGCTGCTGTGACACTACAGGGACCAGGTCACCTGGTGCAGGACTTCATTTTGGGATGGAGAAAAGGGCCTGGGGATTACAGTGGATGAGAAGCTGAATAGGAGTCAACAGTGTGCCTTTGTTGCCAAGAAGGCTAATGACATATTGGGCTGCATAGTAGGAGCATTGCCAGCAGATCGAGGGAAGTGATTATTCCCCTCTATTTGGCACTGGTGAGGCCACACCTGGAATATTGCGTCCAGTTTTGGTCCCCCCACTACAGAAAGGATGTGGACAAATTGGACAGAGTCCAGTGGAGGGCAACAAAAATGATTAGGGGCTGGGGCACATGACTTACGAGGAGAAGCTGAGGGAACTGGGCTTATTTAGTCAGAAGAAGAGAAGAGTGAGGGGGGATTTGATAGCAGCCTTCAACTACCTGAAGGGGGGTTCCAAAGAGGATGGAGCTTGGCTGTTCTCAGTGGTAGCAGATGACAGAACAAGAAGCAAGGGTCCCAAGTTGCAGTGGCGGAGATCTAAGTTGGATATTAGGAAAAACTATTTCACTAGGAGGGTGGTGAAGCACTGGAATGGGTTACCTAGGGAGGTGGTGAAATCTCCATCTTTAGAGGTTTTTAAGGCCCGGCTTTAGAAAGCCCTGGCTGGGATGATTTAGTTGGTGTTGGTCCTACTTTGAGCAGGGGGTTGGACTAGATGACCTCCTGAGGTCCTTTCCAACCCTGATATTCTATGATTCTATGATTGGGATGTCACTATTTTTCCACTGACTGACGTGGGAACCAAGCTTTGAAACAAAGGGTTCCCACTATATGCAAAAGTTATATAAGGCAGGGGAGTGACATAATCTTGATTCTTCCCTGACTCCACCACCCAAGAAGACTCCTGGAAACACCTGAGGAACAAAGACTGAACTGGGAGAAGTGCTGGACCCAGGCTGAAGGGATTTTTAACCTGTGAATGGAACACTCGGGGGTTCCAAGCCGTAAGGAAGTGCAGCTTGCCCCTTAAGAATCTGCAGCCTGCTTGTATCATCGCTTAGGGTGAGAATTTGCTATTCATATCCAATCTATGCAGTACAGTGGTTTTTAAAACCTTTTTTCAACTGGTGACCCAGTTGAAGAAAATTGTTGATGCCCGTGACCCAGTGGATATGGAGAAGAGGGGATTGGGGTGCGGGGGATACTCATGGTTGGGGTGAGGGCTGTGAGGTGGGGCTGGGAATGAGGGGTTCAGGGTGTGGGAGGGGGCTCTGGGCTGGGACAGGGGGTTGGGGTGTGGAAGGGGTCAGGGCTATGGGCTGGGGGTGCAGACTCTGGGGTGGGGCTGAGGATGAGGGGTTTGGGGTGCAGGAAAGAGCTCTGGGTTTGGTGGGGGCTCAGGGTTGGGGCAGGGGATTGGGGTGTGGGCTTACCTCAGGTGGCTCCCGGTCAGCGGTGCAGCGGGGGTGCTAAGGCAGGATTCCTGCTTGTTCTGGCACCATGGACCATGCTGCGCCCCAGAAGCAACCAACAGCAGGTCTGGCTCCTACGCAGAGGCGTGCAAGCAGCTCCACATGGCTCTTGCCTGCAGGCACCTCCCCTCCCCCCACAGGTCACTTTGGCCGGTTCCCGGCCAGTGGGAGTGTGGAGCCAGTGGTCGGGGTGGCGGCAGGGTACTGAGCCCTGTGGCCCCCTTGCCTATGAGCTGGACCTGCTGCTGGCCGCTTCCAGGCACAGCGCGGTGTCAGAACAGGTAGGGACTAGCCTGCCTTATTCGGGCAGCACCGCCGATGGGACTTTTAATGCCCGGTCAGCGGTGCTGACCAGAGCCGCTGTGACCCAGTGCCTTACATTCCGCGACCCAGTACTGGGTCACGACCCGCAGTTTGAAAACCACTGATGTAGTATATTAAGCTTAGTTTGTGTTTTTTGTTTATTTGCTAGGTAATCTGCTTTGATCTGTTTGCTATTCCTTATAATCACTTAAAATCTATCTTTTGTAGTTAATCAACTTGTTTTTGCTTTATCTAAAACCAGTGTGTGGGAGTCATAACTTGGGGCAGAAACATGTCGCATATTCCTCTCCACATTGAGGGAGTGGGTGAATTTCATGAGCTTAAGCTGTACAGTTCCCTGTGCAGTGCAAGATGGTCTCATTTTGGGTTTATACTCCAGAGGGATTGTGTGCCTTAGGGACTGGGAGGTGCCCTAGCTGAAGCCTTCCCATGCAGGGGCTGGTCAGAGCGTCTGCATGTAACTGTAGCTGGGTGTGTCCCTGCCTGTATGTATGCTGGTGAAAGTGCAGGCTTAGAGCCTGGAGAGGGCTTGGCAATTTGTCACAGCAGTACAGTGTAAGAGGGAGCCCAGGCTGGTGGGTCAGGGGGGCTCAGTGGTACCCCAGTTCCAGGTGGCACTCTGTGGGGACCCTGTCACAATTCCCACTCAGGCTGAAGCCTGGGCTCTGAAACCTGCTGAGGCTGGAGGGTGTTAGAGTCTGGGCTCCAACCCAAGTGCACACTAAGGATATGACTACACTGGAGCTGGAAGATGTAATTTCCATCTTGAGGCGTATACCCATGCTATCTCTGATCGAGTTAGCATGCCAAAAACAGAAGTGTGGCATGGTGGCATGAGCAGAAAGAGGGAATAGTTGCTGCCTGCATACATACCTAGGGTCTTGGATGGGATCAAAATTCAAAACTCCGCAGAACCACCAGGAGCTAATAGATTCCCTCTCTCCCCCAATTTAGAATGAAATTAAATTTGCATAGTTATGGTAAATCAAAACAGAGAAGTGTTTTAAAATTATCATAGAATCATAGAATATTAGGGTTGGAAGAGACCTCAGGTGGTCATCTAGTCCAATCCCCTGCTCAAAGCAGGACCAACACCAACTAAATCATCCAAGTTATCTTGCCTAAATCACCCAAGTTATCATGCCTAAAAGCTCATAAAACTCACCCTTATCAAGAAGTCCTCCAAAATGCCATAGGGACAAAATGAGAGGGGCTGGGGGAGGGGGAATAAAAACCTCACCAATTTTGTTCCATATCAGAAACATTGGAAAAACGAACACTATAAAAAGACTCCATTGATGTTGGTAGACCAAAATATCTGACCTCCTTGTTTTCATGGCTGGAGGTATAGACTATGATTCTTGAAGGGTAGCCCTTTTTTCAGTCATTATTATTGCTTGCTTATATAGCACTATCAAAGTACAAATAGAGATAAATGTACTTATAAACATAAAGTCCAGGAAGATGCTTAAAGACAAGCTCCCATGTCCATATTTAGGCACCTAGCAGCACTTTTTGAAAATCATATGATTTATTTAGATCTCCACATAGGAACTTAGAAGTCTCCATAAGATGGGTAGGAGAGATGGCTTTTCCGAAGATATATGAAGAAGGGGCTAAATATATGTTAGCTGGGAGGCTGTTCCTTGAGGGTGGCATGAAATCAGACATAGGAGAAAAAGATAAAGACAGTAACAAGGAGCGAGGACTGGGGCTGAGAACTATTAAAAAAAGACAATTTCAATAATTTATTGTGTAGTGTTTGTCCTTTTGTCTTAAATTATTGCCTCTCCTATCTCTTGCAGCTTGACATTTCTTTAAATCTTATTACCTTATTGAGCCCAATCCTGCAGTCTACCCCCATTCTAGCACAGCTCCTATTGAATTGAATTAAATGAAAGTTTATCTGAATTAGGATAGGCCCCATGGGAGTTAGAAAACCTAACACTGAGAAGGAAATATAGACTTCTTTCCTAAGTTAGGTGTGCAGACATTCCTTGTTTATATAACATAGACTTTCTCTGTTATTTTCCTGTAGACATATCCGCTGTGTAGGAGGATAATTTTCCCTCAGAACATTTTTTTCTTTGCTGTAAAGGTGAAATATTCTGGAAGTGTTGTTTTTCTGTTTTTCCCCCCAAGTTGCAAATTTGATACAAAACTCACTGGCCCTTTTTTGCTGTTTAAACTTGGTGCTCAGGGGAATGTATGTGATAGGATGAAAATCTGGGTCAGAGCATGAAATTCCTTTTATTTGTATTCATAAAAAATGCACTCCACACATCAAAGGGAAGAGGTGTGAAGCAGTAAAAAAGAGAAAGGAGAGACAAAATCAGACTAAAATATTCCCAGATCTAACATTTACTTCAAAAACACACTGACAATACTTGAAATGTGATAAGTTTGCTCTAACCATCAGAAGAAAAAGTTTTCAGTATCATCCTACCTGCTATTTTTGCTCATTTCTTAAACCAGAGAATGGGAGAAACATTTCCAGGTATTCAGTGCTTCTTTTATATTAGAGACAGGACAAGGCTCTGTGCTCTAAAATAATCCTGACATTTCCAAAATTTTTGGGACTAGATTTTCAATATGTAAGTTATGGCATGCACCACGAGATGGCAAAAAGCACACAAGCGCACTATAATAAGAACAGGGATAATCAACCACCAAAAATGCAGGAACCACCATAGACATGTGCCACAGCTAGCCTAATATCTGAATATTTCTTTGGGCAAAATTGCAAGTTGTGCCTCTTGCTGGCACTGCACTGGCCAAATATTGGACACATTTTAATGGAAATCTACTTCCTAATCTGTTTATCGTCTCAAAGATGGATTGTGTTGGATGACTTCAACATCCATGCCAAAGATGATCTGACCTTTAAGTTAAGAGCTTATATGCACCATGACAGTTGGTTTCTAACTGAGCCCAGGTACACTAGGTACACTTAAAAAGTACCAGTTTGAGATATATTCCTGATATGTAAAAATGGGAACTACCAGTAAAATTGGTATTATCTCACAAAGCAGACACTTTTTTTAATGCCTTGAAACTTTTTATTAAGGCAAAGTTGCAATAAAATGTTAGCATATTATATTGTGCATCAATTGTTGAGGAACAGGCTGTTATTCAAAGATCCTGGCTAAACATTCTTGCTTGCTGGTGGGGGAGCCCTCCTTCTCTGAGTACGCTAGAAAGGGTGAGCAAATTTCTAATTCCTATCTGCTTTTTGGCACTTTTCTTATGTACACACAGCTTCTCTCTTCCAAGAACACTCCATATTTTACTATACCGCAATTCCATTGGAGGAGGGGTCACATTGTTCCAGTAATGCACAACACAAAGGCTAGGTGCTAACAATAAAAAAGAAATTAGTTGTTGTGACGGGTTGAATCACAGAAACCCCCTTGGGAGCTGCCACCCAATGTGCAAAGACTACCCCTGCTTCTGTTTTCCCTGCCAGCTCAGGATTCCAGCACCCTGTCTTGCTGAGCCAGACACTCCAGTCTGCTCTAACAAAGACTCAGGGTCTGAATTACTAGTCCCAAAGCTGCAAGTTTACCCGAAACCAGCTCACAGGAGTGTGCTTGTGTATAGCACTCAGATGCCCAACTCCCAATGGGGTCTAAACCCAGATAAATCCGTTTTACCCTGCATAAAGTTTTTCTTTGCTGTAAAGGTGTTTGTCCTTTTGTCTTAAATTATTGCCTCTCCTATCTCTTGCAGCTTGACATTTCTTTAAATCTTATTACCTTATTGAGCCCAATCCGAAGAAGTGGGTTGTAGCCCACGAAAGCTTATGCTCTAATAAATTTGTTAGTCTCTAAGGTGCCACAAGTACTCCTGTTATTTTTGAGGTAAACACAGTCATCTGCAGACAATGGTCCTTGTTAATGGGAGTCATCAAGATTCCAAACCATCATTAATGGCCCACACTTTACATAATTACAATAGGCCCTCAGAGTTATGTTTTATATTTCTAGTTTTAGATACAAGAGTGGTACATTTATACAAATCGGATGATCACACTCAGTAGATTATAAGCTTTGTAATGATACCTTACAAGAGACCTTTTGCATGAAGCATATCCCAGTTACATTATACTCACTTATATTTTTATAAAACCATATAGACTGCACAACGTCACAGTTGTCATATTCAGGGTCATCTTTTGGGGCATGGATTGAAGATAGATGGAGGAGTGTTTCTGATACATTTCTTTTGCAGAAATGTACACGGAGGGTGGCAGGCTTTGACTCTGCGAAGAGTTCTGCAACATTTGAATGATCTGGTGCTCAGCTGCCCAAGGATTTCCCTAACATAGAGTATAAAAATAAGAAATAATCGAATAATAATCATTCATTTAAAGTGGGGTGGGGTAGGAATTGCCATACTAGCCTACACCAATGGTCCATGTAGTCCAGCTTTGTGTCTCTAGCAATGGCGTGCACCAGTTGCTTCAGAGAGAGGTGCAAGAAATCCTGAAGTAGGTAATTATGGAATAGCCTGCCTACAGGGAAAATTTCTTACTGTCCCCATCAATTAGAGGTTGCCATATCCCCTGAAATCCTGAAGTAGAAGGGTTTATATACTTCCAAAATCTTATTAATGTAACTCATATAAATTCTCCATCCATTTTTTAATCTTGCAAGCTCTTGGCTTCAGCAGTGACTTACGGCAGCGGTTCTCAAACTGTGGGTCGGGACCCCAACATAGGTCGCGACCCCATTTTAATGGGGTTGCCAGGACTGGCTTAGACTTGCTGTGGCCCGGGGCTGAAGCCTGAGCCCCACCGCCTGGGGCTGAAGCCCAAGCCGTTGGGTGGTGGGGGTCAGGTTACAGGCCCCCTGCCAGAGCAGTGGGGCTTAGACATTGGCTTTACCCCCCGCACCCCCACGGTGGAGGGGGCTCAGGTGGGCTCAGGCTTCAGTCCCCTCTCTGGGGTCATGTAGTATTTTTTGTTGTCAGAAGGGGGTCGTGGTGCAATGAAGTTTAAGAACCCCTGTTTATGGCAATGAGTTTCCACTGAGCAATTATGGTGGCATGTAATGGGGATGGATAATAGATGGGATGATACATGACTAAGTAAATCTACTAGTTATTCCTACCCCTGTGGAGGCTGAGTGCACAGACCAGCTGCTATTGCAGCCCTCATGCTGTGGTAGCAGTTGTGGGGCAGTTTCAGTGCTATCACACCGGAGTAAGGGAAGAGATTCTTTCTGCTGAGTCCCAGTGAAGATCCTCAGAGCTCAGCTTGGTATTGAACTTGGAACTCAGTTTAGAAATGGCACCCTTGCCAGGATTTGCTCCTAACAAACAAAGAAACTTAAAGATTGACCTTCACTGGGGGGGGGGGGGGGGGAGAAGGGTGGTGAAGGAGATGAGAGGCCTCCTCCCTCATTGCTGCCCTGTCTAATGGCAATAGACAATCACAGCCACAGTGCCTGGGGGAGGAAAGGGACTGCTCCCCCTTGCTCCCCTCAGTGTGCACACCACCTCAAACGGGATGGGGAGGATGCAGGACCAAGGCTTCACTCAGGCCCAACACCAACTGAGGGAGCAGGTGTACCCAAGAGCTCAGGGATGATTGTGCTTTCCTGAGACACAAACCTTTCCTGAGTGCCCCTTTTGAACTATACCATCCTGGATGCAGGGCTGGGTCTAAAGGGCGTAATTTAGTTTAACACTTCATATGTCAACAAAACCTTTCACTAATAACATTTCATTAGGATTCCACCTGAATGCTGCTAAAACCTGATGGATGCACATTAGAGATGCACTTCACTATGGTATGTGATGGGATACAAAGGTATTCATGGATAAAATCCTCTTGTTCACCCAGGCGCAGAATAGTTAAATGTGAATAGAAGATGGATTGCTATGATTTGCCCTCTCATGATTTGCAAATTAATTGTGTGTTTCCCTTTGCCATTTCCCCATTTCTGTTTGTGTTCGAACTGGTGCTGATTTAGGCCCCGATTCAGCACATAATCCCTGCTGAACTTGAAGCATGTGCTGAAGTCCCAAGAGCAAGTCAGGGCCTAACTTGTATTTTGTATTTAAGTTGAAACCAATAAAATCTAGTTACAAAAAAGGGAACTTTCAGAACCTGTTTATAATACAGTATTGACCCTACCTTCCCTATTGCAAACCCATATTCTTTCTCCAGTGATGCCGTATGGGAACACAAGATTGCAATTGTGCCCCAAGAGCATGGCAGCAGCTCTCATAATAGTTTCTTCAGGTTTTTTGCTTTGCAAAATGATGCTGCCATATGTGCTGTTATATTTAAACAGCAGATGCCGTGCACTCACAAAGTTGAAGAATGCAGAAGTACAATCCCATTTGCAAACAGGTTTTCTGGGGAAAGCTGACTTTCCTTGCAAGGCTTTGAATTTATCTCAGACATTTCATTACTAATTACAGCAGCCCATATAGGATGCATTTGTACCACTTGTGGTTTCTCTCTTGGGGCATCTAATAGATTGGTTATCTAGCTTTTATGTTATATTGTTCTCTTCACAGTTATGGAGCTGTAATACTTCTCCTTTGCAATAGCACTAGTGTACATGAACACAGAGGAAAATGCTTTATTTAGAAGAGGGTTTGGGACACAGGTCCTGATTTGTATTTCCTCCAGTGGACAGCTTGACCAGGGTCTGAACCATGGACAGTTTTGTATCCTAAACCAGGATCATAATCCAGATCAACAGGCCAACTATCCTAAATATACTGACTGTGTGTATATACTGAGAGTCATGTAATGATTTGAATCCAAGTTTTCAACACTAATGCTAATTGTCTTTAACACTAATAAGTTTTGTGTTTGAAAATGATTAGCCATTTTAATTAAACAAGAAAACTCGAGGCCTCACCAAAGTCAGTGGAAAATCCATGTCATAGAGTAGCTGGTCTCTGTGGGTAGACTGAGCCCAATCCCCTGGAATGGAGCAGGTGAACCTAATCCAGCTAATTAAAGAGAGCTGGGCTGCACATGGCCTATAAAGGGCTGCTAGTAAGGAGTTGGGAGGAAGGGCTGAGTAAGAGTTATGCTGGAGCAGTGCTAACTCTTGGGGTAGGTCTCTGGAGTGAGAGGGGTAGGGGCTCAAGGAGGCAACCCTGCAGCTCTAAGAGGGCAGCAGAGCTGGCAGAAGTGAGGAAGCTATCAGAAGCTGAGTGCTAGAGATCCCTAGGAGAGGTGGTCCTGAAGCCTGGGGACCAAGTATTGAGTTAAGACTGCATACCGTGTGTTACTTTGCTTTCCTTGGCTGAGACTGGGCATGACAGCACAAGCTTGGAATTGGGGAGCAGTGGTGGCCCCTGGTGACAGTCTCCCATTGAATTAATTTCTAATATAGCCTTCTAGGGTTCATAAATAGATGTCTGAAGTGAGAGTGGAAGAAAAGACAAGGTAGAGATATGGAACCTAGAAGGAATGTGTGTGATCCAGCAGCTGCCCTCTGCATCAATAGGCAGTTTGTATGGAAATGGGCCAACAGGTGGGAGGTCTTACATTAAATATTAACTTTTATTTAATCTTGTTGACTCTGGGCCAGTTTAATTCCTCACATAACTTCAGAGACTTTAGTGGTATTACATCAGGGATGTATTTGGCCCTTTGTGGTCAATGTATCTGAGGGGGAATAATTCTTCCTTGAAAATTGGATTTTCACACAAACATCCATATGTTTGCTTGTATAACTTACACATTGTCCTCAAAGCCGCCTGTGATAGGGTGTGCTTCTCCACAGGGACCCTCAAAGTAGAACTAGGCCAGATGGGCTCAATCAGCCAATTTAGCTGCAAACAGGGCAGATATAGGCTGAGTTGAGGATGCTAATTAGATGGAAGCTTACTTGTGAGGGAACAGGTGAGGTTTCTATAAAGCTAGGAGGCTGGCAACAGTGAACCTTAAAGAAGCATGGTATATTTAGGAAGAGAGCAGGAGGGTTGATGAAGTTCCAGTCCTCAGCTGCTCACTCTAGGGCCCTGAATGGGAATCCAGAGTAGAGGGCAGGCCTGGGTTCCTGTACCATCCACTGCAGAGTTGTGTTGCTTGTGGCAGTGAATGGGAAGACTGCCCGAGTGACTGCTGGGATGACATAGTCAGGGCACCAGGCATGAGGGCTGCTTGTGCAGAGAGACATTGAAAGGCTCCCCCAGAAGGAGAAATAACAATGTGACCTGACTGGAGGGCTGAGTCATGAAGCAGCCATACTGCGACTCTTTGAGCGGAAGGAAAGCTGCAATGGTGGAAAAGAATCACCAGAATGGGGTGCCACCCAGCAGTGAGTAGAGAGCACCCTGTGGCACTCACACTGATGATTCTTTAATAATTCATATACCTATGAAATTAGAGGCTACCACCAAACCCTCTACAGGGTAGTTAATGTGTTAAAACACTGTCACAGTTTGGGCCAGAGGGTGGCTGTGAAGCTACAATTCTACAGAGGGCAAGGGCAGAGGTGCACTGTCCCAGCAGTACATCCTGGTGGTGCACCTTACGTAGGCACAATGGCTCCAGGACCCTTGGCATATCATGGACTAAAGCAGCTCCTGCTATGTCTTTTTCGAAGGGAACACAATATGCACCCTCCATCCACACTTGTTCCATGGGCCACTGCAAAGGATGCAAATTTGTGGTCCTACCATCACTATGTTCCTTTCTGCCTCTTCGTAGATGCTACCACCACTCTGCACTAGTTTGGAGCAATCCTTGTACTGGGGAAAAGCCCTGACTCTGATGGTGACTAGACTCCTTCCAGGGACCCCAGAGGTGTGGGGAGGGAAGGTTTCTTGCACCTCCTTCCCATGCTTGCACACTCACACAAAGCTAGTTATAATCTGGCAGATATCCTTTCCCCTGGCCATGCTGGATTAACTTTCTCAGAAGAAATTCTGGTTGAATTGATGAGCTGTATTTTAACAATGATAGGTGTTACTTTTGCGGGGTTAGCTGCACCTCTGTCCCCTTCTATGAATGCCCTTCCCCGTCCCACCAGGTGTCAGTCCTTGTGCTTTTCCTATCCCAGAGTGGCATTTTGCAATTATCCCATTCTTATAGCAAGTCCTGGGCTACTGCACCCTGTATATCAACCATCCTTACCGAGCGGGTCCAACTGGGTTCATGCCTGTGGTTCTTCCCTTTGGTAAAATGTGATCAGTGGTGTATAGTGACCAGGCAGCCTTAAACCCAAAGTTTAATTTTCCCAGGAGGAATAAAGCATAAGAGAAGAATTATTTGAAAATAACTAACAGTCGACACGCATGTCTATCTTATGCAAAGGCTTACTATCTCCTGGAGCTAGTCCAGGCAGACTTAGCTTCTTCATTCACTTCAGCAAGTGCCTGTGTCCATCTGGTTTTCCTGGATAGCTCCTCAATAACTACCTGCCTTCTGGAAAGAGAGAACCTAGAACTCTGGACTCTTAACCACAAGGCTAGTCTTTTCCTTCCTGTGTTAATCCATCACTAAGAGAAATCCTCTATTCTCTATTTATCCAGCCAGAATTCCTTTGTTCCTGGGATTTTGACCCTGCTTGTCAAAAAACAGGTCAGCGGTCAAGCCAGAATCCTCAGATCCTTGTCCCATAACAGCCCTCAAGAGTGGAATGACTTATCTTGAGCCATGGTTTTCTTCCTGTCTGTCTTTTTCCCCTCACAACCTGCTATTAAAATAAACCAATATATACATGCAGTAAGCATCCCAACAACGAGGCAAACATACACTATTCATACATTATTATAAAGTAGCACTGCATCCATCACAATAGGTACCCCTAAAAACCAACTGTATTTGGGTGCTTATATATGAATCCAAGTCCTAAATATTCAAAAGGGTAAAGTGATTTTTTGGATGCTGCAGTTATTGGGTGTCCAATTTGAAGCCATTTAAAGAGGCTGATTGCCAGAGGGTAGTTGCAGAATACTTTTTGAAAATATGATCCCTTTATGATGTTTCAAGCTGGGCACACCCAAGGGAAGCATCCACCATCGCGTATTACTTTTGAAAATGTTACGCTCTGGGACTTAATTTTAGGCGTCCCAGTTTGAAAATGTTGTTCATTAGGCTTCCAGTTTCAGCACACTTGTTAAAAAGAAGGCAGTGTGAGGAGAGGGACACAACAGAAGGAACTTTTATTCCCTGCTCATTCTTTCTTTATGCTGGCTCTATGAAAAGTCTCTACTGCCTCCTGTGTATTAAAATGTGTCAATCAGGTGTTTTGCCTGATTAAATAGAGTAATGAATTTTCCCCATGACACATTCATACAGTGAGTGTTACAGCAATTGAGCAGCTAATTTCTTTAGCATGTGGCACTGTGGCAATCACCCTCTTTAGCAAGACATGTGGAAGTGTATTTATCTAATGTTTTCATGACCAGCTCATGAAAGCTTATGTTCTAATATCATTTCAGAATGTAATGCCTGGAAAGCACCATGCACCTTACAATACTCAACATCGACGCAAGTTACCTCTGGTAATGAGCAGGGATCCTAGTGTTTTGTGATTAAAAAAAATCAAAATACTCTGATAAACATCCATGTTTTTCCATGATTAAAATGAAATGCTGAACTTCAGTTTCCCTAGCCACAACATATGCAGGTATCAGTTGAACACAATGTTTTATTGATATACAGTAGAACCCCGTTTCTCTGAGCCTCTATTAGCTGGCTGTCCATATTAACCAAACCACCTGCCACTTTGGGCTGAGAGCAGCTGGGGTTCTGGCG
Organism: Emys orbicularis; assembly: GCF_028017835.1. Classification (NCBI taxonomy): domain Eukaryota; kingdom Metazoa; phylum Chordata; order Testudines; family Emydidae; genus Emys; species Emys orbicularis. The sequence continues at coordinate 35,125,554 of NC_088685.1, forward strand.
GTCAGCCCTGGGTGGCTGAGGCTGACAGCCTGAGCCCATCCCCCTGTCTTAAAGAAAGGTATAGAAAGCTCTTTGCCAATTCTCCTGATTATCTGAATTTTTGATTATCTGATCTGGCCCCGGTCCCCATTAGAGCAGATAAACGGGGTTCCACTGTACATTTAAAGCACATTCAAAAATCAACCACAAGAGGGGGAGATTGTGTGCATTGAATAAGTGACAGTAAAATGTAGTTAAAATATGTTAGCTACAGTATTACTTTTTCACAAAATGTAAAAACTAAAGATTCTCTGTAAAAATGCAAATTCCACGTTTTTTCTGGGGCAAATGGATTTCTAGGGTCTCTGCTAATAAGCCAGCAGATGGTGGCTAAGTGCAAGCAGCCAAGTCCTGGAGGATCAATGGCCTCAAGGGGCAGGAAGCCAGAGGCTTCCAGGACAGTAGGGAGGAGCTGGGGGTAGGAGGGAGTGTGCATGGTGGGGCCTTTGTGGAAGAAAGAAGGTTGGAGTTGCTCTGAGTGCAGGAGAGTGAGCCTAGGGAACAGGACTATCATGGACACTGCTACACTGGGACTGATGGGGAACACTTCAGACTCATGCTTGTGTGTGTCCCGGGGGCAGGTCTTGAAGGCCCAGGAGCTGAGGATCAACGCACTCACCAGTGGTGGTCCAGACTGAGCAGCTACCTCACCAGGCCAGTGCACCTCAGCTTTCTGTGCACCACCAATGGGATTAGAGGCCTCAGATAGGGTGGGGTAAATGTTTTGGGCATCTACAGAGGTGGGGGAAGGGATTGTGCTATTGTTCCACTGTTGAATTCCCTTCAGTCCCCCATTCCCTTTCAGCCTGATGGTTGGTACCCATTCCCTTGCCTAATATTTGTTTCTATAAATGGTCTCGGAACTCCTCACTGTGTGATTGGGTCTTTGTGTCTGGGGCTTCTGGACTCACATAAGTGGGGGAGGGGAGTGGGGCTATGCCTGCTCTGAGGAGAAATAAGTGCAGGCTCACTACCTTAGGACATCTACCAGTACCTGTACCCAGCACAGAGCAAGGGGAGGTTTGGTACCATATGATGCTGCAATTCTCTGCCTGTCTCAGTGACACAGCAAGAGTAACCCTGCAAAGAAGATCCCATTCTAGCTGTTTCCAATAGAAAGATGCTGGAACTTGATTCTTACTGAGCACTGGAGTATTCTATAAAGACTGCTAGCATTTGAGTGAGAAATGCAATTGTTCCTTATAAAAAGCTGTTGGATCAACACCTTGCAAACCTACACAAGGATGTATGCTCTCCTCTTCCTAGTTTGCTTTCCTCTCTCATTGTGTTCTCCCTCCTCCCCATCTACTTATCATTTTGTGATGGTATCCTATTTATATTTTGTAAAAGTTCTCTCTGTCCTGCCTTCTTTCATTGCTGACCGCGGTGACTCTACTGCAACCTTGCTAGTTCAGCACCACTGGGAGCAGCATTTCCTGTTGATCACTGTCACTCTATTTCCAATTAGAGACACGGTGTTTTGGGGATTAATAATGGGATATGGATCCCTTTCACCTCTAAAATCCCCTAGATTAGTAATAACTGAAATGTTTTTAACAGCTGGTGGCTGTGTATGGTGATCTTGGGTCTGTGAAATGAGTTGGTGGTCTTAGTTTTGTTCCTAATGGAAGGGTCTCCACATTATAAAGAACTTCATTGCAATAGATGTTCATTGACTCCCTTGCTTGCAGTCTCAGAAGAGAGTCAAAGATCTTAATAGAGATGGAAACGGAATCCCTCTTGCGCTTGGGAGGGATCTTTCCACAGAAAGATTGAAATACATTGATGGAACAGTGTGGGAAAGAGAGCCATGCCAATAGACAGATGGAAGGTTTCATAATACCATAAAGGAGACCAGCTCTTGCATGCGATGGAGGATGGGAGCAAAGATAGACAGGAGTTAGTCACTGTCTCCTTCACAGCACCCAAACTCCTCCCCTCTGACAGAAACATTTGTTGGAGCTCCATGGAATTTACCCCCTGGAGTTTTCTGGACCCTCTTTCTCTCTCTCCCTCCCTCTCTTCTATGGCATACTGAATGGTTGATTAATGCACCAAAGCCACCAGCACTGGTCTGGTGGGAGAATATTTGGTTCCCTGTTCCAGCTGAAGGGTACTATAGGTGCTATGCCAGCTGGTAAAGAAAGAGGGGATGCATGAAAAGCAGAAGGGGAAAAAGTGGAAGCTTGAATGGAAATCTTTCCTGTGCTCAGTGTTGGATCTGGGGTGCTGCTTCGTGCCTGTTACAAAGACAGGATTTCTAAAGTTCAGAAGTTCCCATTCAGGATCTGGTTTGGGCCCCTCACTAGTAAATCATGGTTTAGAATGAAGGGGGTGAATTTTTTTCCCTATTTACCCAAATTTGAGTTCTTAAGAAACACAAACCAGTAAAATAAAATTTTAAAAAGTCTCAACAACAAGATGATCTGAGTAACAATAATAAGCTTTGAGAAAAGCATAAGCCCTCAGCATTTCTGGTTTATCAACAGAGACTCTGAAATACTTGAAACACTTGCACAGGCTTGCTTTTCTTTCCAAACCAAGAGTGCTGCCCTAGTAAATGACAAAATCCAGATAGAGTGTGGAAGCAGCAGGATCCCAAATTAAACAACTGGGAGGTTGATAAATGCTTCCAGTAGCAGATTTAACTACAGATGGAAGCATTTGTCCATTCAACACACCACAGTCCACATGTTGGGGGGCTTCCGAACATCTCTCTGCAACATTAACTTCATAAAAACTTCCATCAAAGAGCCCCCATCAGAGTCTGTGCCCTTTTTTGAGTATTTCTGTGCTACAAAGTTAAACATTAAAAGTATCTGCACTTCCCGCCTTAGCATTTTTCTGCTAGTAAATGGGAATCAGATGGAAGGTATCATTATTTCCACAAAGATTATCAGGCAAATGAATTCTTTTATAACAAATGCTTTTTTTTTTTTTTTTTTAATCTTTTCAAAATGTTATCTATGTGGCCATTAAATGCAGTGAAACGGAGAACTTTTGTTCCCAGCTGAAATATTTCTAATTGTATTGCTGTCCTTGGCCAGAAAACATTCTTCACTAACCAACACCTTTAACAAGCATTTTATTAATATCCTGGACACCTGATAATTTTGTTCTTCATTCTTCTTCTGCAGGTTGTTCAATTTTGGTTTTTTTGTAAAGAGCTGCACTGATGTTTTGCACTTCACACTGACACAATAATTACATACCTGGCATTAGGAAAATAAATCTGCAAAAATTAGAGTATTTATTAGAGTATCTCTAAGCATTGGAAATGGTGTATTTTTAAATGATTGTCCTTGAGAAGTTAGGTGTTGGAGTTAACATGTGGTTGCTCTTGCCTAGATAGCATCCCAACAAGAAGCTAAAGATTGTTAATGTACTTTAACATATTTAGCCATTAAGAAGATTGATTTCAAAGACGATATTGTTATTGAAAACTGAATATTTAACAACAATCTGACTGGATAGTTGTGTTTCTCATTAAAATATAGTTGCAAAAGATTGCTGCAGTGGAAAGTTAGTCATTTACCAGCTGCTAATGAAAAATGCCCAACCATTATAACTTGTCAAGACTTATGACAAAAACTCTGTTTAGCTAATCTATGTGGCCCCATACCCTTACCTGGCTTAGAGTGGAATTTAACAATTCTCCTATTCTGAGACAAGGATCTAGGTAATACAGCCCATCTATGCCAACCATTTCTTACCACGCAGGCCCAACTGGACATTTGTGTTTCTTCCTTTGGGAGCTTGTGACCAGTGCTGTACAGTGACAAGTAGCCTTCTTAAAACAAGTAGGTTTATTTAGCAAATGGACCAAAGCATCAGAGAATTATTTTAACAAAACGAACAGCCTACATGCGTAGGTACTCACCTAATTTTACCCTTCACTACACCTAAATTAGATGCATTTCCCTCTTGAATTACAGGAACAGAACAGGCCCAATTTAGACTTTTAGCAAGCTCAGGAGCCCTCGGAGATAATCTGGTCTCAGTTTGCCTTCCAGTGGATGTATTTGTTTCCCCTCTTTAGAGAAGCTCTCTTTTCACAGAGCCCCACTGTCCGTGGGTGAGCCATTTGCTCCATGGCAGGGCCTAGGTGTTACATCTTCCTTGTGCCTCAGACCATCTTTTCCCAGGTTATCTAAGAGCTTGTCTACATGAACATTTAGTTTGCGGCAGATTATGGTGTGAATCTACCCTTCATTAGCTTGCTGAGGACTAACTGTCCATGTGGACTCTGCTGATGTGCATTAACTGTTAGTGCGCTTTGATTTGGTCCACTGTGAATAGGGTGACCGGACAGCAAATGTGAAAAATTGGGACGGGAGTGGGGGGTAATAGCGCCTATAGAAGAAAATGCCCCAAATATCGGGACTGTCCCTATAAAATAGGGACATCTGGTCACCCGAACTGTGAAATTGGACTAGATCAAAGTGCATTATCAAACTGTTAATACTTGTCAGCAGGGCCCATATGGACAATTAAGCTGCCGATGGCTAGTGCGGTGTAGAACTAATTGTTCATTGAAACAAGCCTTGAGATAATGCTTCTGTGATAGTTGCTCTATTGTTCGGCCCTGTGTCTATGGGGGCATATGCTAAAACTCTCTGCTTCCTCTGATATTCTAACACAGCACCTCAGCAATTTTATGCCTAGACCATATTTTGGAGTACAGAACAATATTTACCAGCAACCCTCCCCGTATACATCATAGATCAGCCAAAAAACATGGGTCCCCAGAGCTGCTTGCACAAAAGATGATGAATCTTTCAGAGCATGTTGCATTGCCAGACAATCCATTCCCCGATGATAAGAATGATACTTTCTATTTAGAGAGCACCTTTAATCGGAGGATCTCAAAGCATTTCACAAACATTAATAAAGTGATCATCACGAATAGGGAAGTAGTAATATTTTCATTCGACAGATACGAAATAAGCATAGAGAGGTTGTGGATGGGATTTTCAAAGTGGCCTAAGGGTGTTAGGCATCCAACTTGCTTTAAAATTCAATGGGATTTGAGCACCTAACTCCCTAAGGCTCAGTCAAAAATCCCAGTCTAAGTGACTTCCCCAAGGTCACACAAGAAGTCCATGGCAGTGCCAAGAAAAGAACCTAGAACTCTGGACTCTTAACCACAAGGCTAGTCTTTTCCTTCCTGTGTTAATCCATCACTAAGAGAAATCCTCTATTCTTTAAGTTAAATAACAGAGGATTTCTCTTAAAGACACAAAGAAACACTCTTACTAATTCTCTGCTTTGTTTGTTTCTTCGAATGTCCTTCTTGTGGGTGACTAAACCTTAGTTACTATCTCTCAAAAGAAACATATGCTATAAAATATACCTGTAACAAAATAGACACATGGATAGGTACATTTTAAAACTGTGGCCAGTGATTAGCAATCTATTAGATATTCATTGTGATATCATTAATCTTGATGAATAAAGTGCATTCAGCATCACTTAAAATTGGGGCGGGGGGACTTGCCTATTCAGTGGTTACACAATAGAAAAAAAATCACTGTTCTATCTTTTGCATTTTTTGCTGCTAATTTTGCCATAGGAGAAGATGAGTTTTCACTAGTGAAAACTTATTGCAGATTCTATGTAGCAAAACCAGAAGTTATGCATCCCTGCAGAACTTGAAAAATAGTTTTAAAAACCTTTCCGAAAAGTTTGTGGTGATTACCTATAAGTAGGTCTTCCTTGGCTCACACTTTTCCTTTCCTTTTTCTTTTTACAACAATTGAAAAATGTATAAAGCACCCAGAACACATTTTGCTGGATCATCACTATTCACATATCACACTGAAGATGTGCAAAAATATACATATTGCTTGTATGCTGTAAACAGTGAGTAGATTGTGGTCTGTTGATTGCAGACAGTTTATATTGGCTGGATTGGGCTTGAGCTGTCAACACATAAAAAGAGAAATGGACAAAAGGGGTTCTGAGAGCAGATGTTGACATGAGAAGCTAGAATTCTGGGATCCTCAGCCTGTGGATGTGGAAGCCCAGCTGGGAGAAAGAGACAGGCTGCATTCATAGAGCCTCTCTGGGATCCTTGCCCCATGCAGGTATCCAGCCATTGAGAGACAGGAAGATGAAAGGCTGCTCCACAGATGTCACCTGCTGAGGGTTCAGCTGCCTGTCCAGAAATGTCATGTTTGGCAGCTGGTGCAGAATCCCTCCCACCAGTTCTGGCGCACAGATTCTCACAGTATTCCGGGAAAGATGCTTACACTAGGGCTTCCTAATGAGACTACATTAAAGAGAATTTTTGGCTTCTGTCTGTAATAGCACATTGACATTAACCTAGCTGTCCATTTATTATACAGTTCTATGAAGATCAGTCACTCTAACAAAATGAATTTTAGACATAATCGCCAAGCCAAATCAGCCTGGGTATCTATCTATACAGCTATTGCTTCTACATTCATGCCGTCAAAGTGATTCTACATTCCTTTGTGTGTGTCTAAGCTCATGACGCTGCAATAAATTCAGTAATTAAAGGGGAAACAATATAGAGAGAAGATTAAGTTGAGGTATGCAGCCACAAAATCTGTAGATACCCCAAAATTTCAGCAGGTACATTCAGGCCAAGCAATCACACTCCAAAACTCATGGCACCTAAATTAGCCACAAAATAATGATTGTCTGGGGTTGGGCCAGGCATTGTCTCATCAGCATTCATAATTATAGCACCAGAAGGAATGAGAGAACAAGATTGTAAAGATAAGAAAGAAAGGTGATGATAGCTTAGTAGTGAGAAAGCAAAACAAGTTGCTTCCTAATTTTGTTGTGAACTCTTTCTCTAAATTTCCCCTTTCTCTTCCAAATCACTCTAATTAGAGCAATGGGCATATGTTGTGTACTTCACACTTTTGGCCAAAATCTGCCTCTTCAGCATGGGAGTGTACAGGATGCCCTTTTCCATCTTGTGCACTGGCTCAGAGGTTAGCCAGAATCTCCACGCCTAGCCTCACTGAGAGGAATGTTAGCACCAAAAGGGATAGAATGACTCTGGGGTCCTGACTCATTTCCATACTATCTAGCAGATCAAGGCTGGTGCTGAGAACAGCAAATGCTGCAATTTGTTATAAGTAGTAGCAAAGGGTTTGTGTGTGTCTTCTCTGCTCCGTGATGCAGTCTGCCTGTCTCGCTCTTAAATAAACAGAATTAATCCAAAAACTGCCATTGGTGTGCTTACCTCTTCAGAGTTACTAAAACCAAATGATGACAATTTCAGATTAAGGGTAGCTTGCCATGAATAGGTGGACTCCTGGCTATAATAGTTGAACCTGGAATATGGCGTTAGCATCAGTGTGATAGACTGTCTTTAAGCTAAATTTTAGAAATGATAAAATGATGTGTTAAGCACTCCACAGATGTAATAGTCATAGCCGTCTCTTCTCCCTCTTCACCTTATCTCTGGGTAATCTCATCCATAAACACAAATTCAACTACCATCTTTATGCTGACAACTCACAAATCTACCTCTGTACTCCACATCTGTCGTAGTTTGTCCAAACTTAAATCTCACCCTATCTCTCTGGCATCTCCTCATGGATGTTTAGCCATCAGCTCAAGCTCATCAGGGATAAAACAGAGTTATGAATCTCTCCTCCGCCCTGCCCAGTCCTCCTCACTACCTCATTTCTCAATCACTATGGATACTGCCACTATGCTACCTGTCACTCAGGTAAATAACCTGGGCATCTTCTTTGACTCAGACATCTGTCTAGGTCCTCACATCCAGGCTATGTCTAAATCTTGCAGAGTCTTTCTGCTTAACATCTCTAAGGTATGGCCTTTCCTATCCATCCACACAACTAAGGCTCTCATCACATTGCATCTGGCCTCGACAAATACAATCTTGCCATGCTCATATCCGTTCAGAATGCTGCTTCAAAGATCATTTCCCCAGCCCAGTGCATGGACCATGTCACCCTTTTCTAGCCATCTCTGCACTGGCTCCCTCCTCTTTATACACATCAAACATAAGCTGCTTGTTTTCACTTTTAAGGCCCTTCACTGCCTATCTTCTCCCTTCCTATTAGCTCTCATTTACTATTGAGATGTTGATTCCTGCCTCCGATTGGCCCATGATGCCAGTGTCCATTACCTACTTGCTAAATTTTCTAACAGGCACCTTCATGCCTTCTCCCATGCTGCTCATCACATTTGAACATCTGCAAATCTGTCTCCACTTTTAATCTTCTTACACCTCTCCTTTTCCATTATGCCTACAAAAACTTGAGAACAGTTAGGCCACTGCTGCTTTGAGACCACTGCCAATCATGTTGACCAGCATTGTTTTTTTGTTTCTTTGTACTCCCCGACTATCTGTCTGTACCATCTGTGTCTATTGTTTTATACTTAGATTGTAAAGTCTTTGGGGCAGTGTGACAGACTGTACTCTTATGTTCACCATTTTTACACAACCATGATACATTTTGTACAAAGTATGCCTTCTGAGGTATAATTTGAAAACTCATAATCCACTGAACATTATTGTCTTGGTAAAATATGTGTATCAACATTGCATGTAAAGTTATAAGATTCTACTGTATAACATTGCTATAGCATATTCCAAGTTTAGAAAAGCAAGCATAAACTAGTTAATCAGACACAAAAGACAAATCAACAATCAAGCCAGGTGTCAACAAAATCAAGTGGATTATCACTGAGTTAAGCAGCCATTCTTGGCAGGAAGAAAGGTGTGAGCAAGAACTTTACATATTAGCAATGGAAAATAGCGGGAGTTCCCATGTAAACAAACTGCCTGTCACCTGAACCGTGGCTGGAGATAATCCTCAAAGATGGGAGAATAGTATAAGAATGGAGAAAAAAACAAGTCAGATCACCTCTCTCCTCCACTTCTCTGCTCATAGCAGCAACAATGCTTGAAGAAACACTGAACTGGGAGAAGGATCCTGGCTGGGGAGACTTTCAGCCAGTAAACACTGCTGTAATCCTCTGGTGAGAAAAACCCTTTCGCTTTTAAGTTCACTTAGCTTGTTAGTTAGGTATTAAGTTTGGTTAGGTATTAGTTTGCATATTATCTTTTGTTCTCTTTGTAACCAGTTCTGACTTTTATGCCTCATTACTTGTAATCATTTAAAATCTATATTTCTGTAGTTAATAAACTTGTTTTATCTAAGCCAGTGTATCTGGACTGAAATGTTTGGAAACCTCCACTTGAGATCACAGGATTTGTGCCTAGCATTTCCATTGTTGAAACGATGGACTTTCTATGAGTTTGTATTGTCCAGGGCAGCATCTGATACACATTTCTAGGGGACAAGGCTGGGGCTGGGAATTTGCTGGTGTCACTCTGTAATACAAGCCATGAGTGGCTGGCTAGAGCATTTATGTAACATAGATGGGAGTGATTTACACGCAGGCGGCAATGTGTGAACTGGCCAGGAGTGGTTATTCTCACAGCAAAGCAGTGTAAAAGGCACCGCAATTTGTAGAATTGAGGGGACACAGCTGTTCAACAGTCCAGATTGTACCCTGGGGTAATGTCACAGGCAGAGACCATCTCTTTGTTCTGTTTGTATAGTGGCTAGCACAACAGGGTCCTAGTCCATGACTAGAGTTTCTATGTGCTACAGTATTTGAAATTATAAATAATAATAATAATAATGGCCAGTAAGCACAAATAATGGCACTCTCACATTTTTAACAAAATTGAAAAAAATAATAATCACCATTAATGTGTGAATGATCCTGCAATGATGATTATTTTATTTGATCCAAGGCCCCAAACCCCGTTGACTCTGCATTCTCAATGACCCATTCTTTTATTTCTCCCAAAAGCAGCTGAGTGCCTTTTTCCAGGCTACCCCTATACATGAAGTACTTATTCTACTTAGATCTACTGTGCTTCATCCATCAACTCATTTACATTCCTCCCAAAAACTCACTTCCACAAAGGCCAGAATGTGAACCAATAATATTCAGGGGAGGGATAGCTCAGTGGTTTGAGCATTGGCCTGCTAAACCCAGGGTTGTGAGTTCAATCCTTGAGGGGGCCACTTAGGGATCTGGGGCAAAATCTGTACTTGGTCCTGCTAGTGAAGGCAGGGGGCTGGACTCGATGATCTTTCAAGGTCCCTTCCAGTTCTAGGAGATGGGATATCTCCATATATTATTATTTTATTCAGTATCTTGCAGTTTTTTCTTCATACATATTTAATATATGTATAACATGTAATAACAACAAAACTTAACAGAACCACCAGAAACATTTATTCCCAAACAGAGTAACTGCATGGTCAAGTTACAACCTTCCTCGCTTCACCCCCACCCTAATGTTGATCACCTTAACACGTATTTTGTGTAAAAGTATTTAGTAGAGGTGCTTGAAAGTTTTCTGTTGAAACTTTTTCCAATGAAAAAGTCCCTTTACGACCAAGACAATCATTTTCACAAAAAAATTGGTTGAATTTTTTGTTTTTCATTAAAAAAAAAATCAAAATTTTTTATTTTTCAAAGAATTTTCATGAGCAGACCCATTGATTTCAGCGTGATTTTAAATATGTGTTTACGTGCTTTATTGGCTACAAATGACTTATGCAAGTGCTTAAAGTTAAGCATGCTCTTAACCGCTTTGCTGAAACCAGGAGCTTAAAATACCTGTAAATATTAAATACACCCATGGGTCCCTACAATGGATATGTGGGTGCCTAATTATGGATAAATGTTTGAAATTGTGCCCAAATAATTAAATTTTCCATGAATTTTCTCATAGACGTAAAGGCCAGAAGGCGCCTGTTTTGTTTTAGCTCCATGATCTTTGTTTATTTTCTCTTATCTTTTCAATATGTTCAGTTGGATAATTTGTTAACTAAAATGGCAGGGCAACCGTCTTATTTTAGCCATGGAATAATACATTTTAAGAATTTTTGAGGGTCCTTAAGCAGCCTTTTTAAAGAAGAAGTGACTTTTCCATAGCACCAGTTCTGCTATATTGGTGAACACTAAAATTGGCTATCACCAGCAGAACTATGGCAGATGATAGTGGGGGAAAAAATAACATTAGAGGGTAGCAAACATATACATAAAAATATATAGGGGGAGGGATAGCTCAGTGGGTTGAGCATTGGCCTGCTAAACCCAGGGTTGTGAGTCCAATCCTTGAGGGGGCCACTTAGGGATCTGGGGCAAAATCAGTACTTGATCCTGCTAGTGAAGGCAGGGGGCTAGACTTGATGACCTTTCAAGGTCCCTTCCAGTTTTAGGAGATGGGATATCTCCATTAATTTATTTATTTTACTGAAGTACATAGCTGATAACCAAAAGCTGATGCCTGAATAACTTAATAGCACACATCAACCTGAGAAGAAGATTCCAACATAAAGGTCACAGCCTAGGAATGTCCAGCTAACAACAAAGTAAACCAAGATAAGAGCTGAGTTATAGGGTTGGCCCCAAAAAGGAAATAACTGTAATTTGTCCTGTCTTTTTAAAATAGTATAGCGATTTGGAATACCTTGATTTGTGCATACCCAACTTGTGATACCTTAAAGGGGTCTGATTTTCAGAGGGAAGGACTCACTATTTTCTGAAAATCAGGCCCCATTAAGGTGTCTTAAGTTGACACCCCCCTCCCAATCAACACACTCAAAGTCATTAGTCACTTTTGAAAATCTTGGTCCATGAATTTAGGGTAAATAGAGGCCCCAAGAATGTCTATATGTCTAAGAAGTCTAAAATTCTTCAAAATAATTGAGGATTCACAGAATGCAAAATTAAAAAACCTTGCCGGTAATCTCTAGATCTTGATTCTTTTAATTTTGACATTTTCAGATTTCCCCTTCCCCACAGATTTAATCAGTTGTAATAATGGTACAGATGATGCATGGAAAAGTTTGAGAATCGCTTCATTAGCAATAACCTATGGAATATAGAAAATATGCATCCAGAAAGTTTGCCAGCTTTGAAAAAGTAAAGGTCTTGGTTCAAATGTAATATTATGTTCTCTACCCACCAGGTTAGACTTCCATCTAGTTAAGAGGGGTATTTTAATTAAAGAACATAAAATTTAAATGGTTTAGAAAATGTCAACATGGATCCTATTTTTAGCCCAACACAGATGATAGAACAAGAGGGCATAAATGAAAATTAAAGAAAAACACATTCAGAACAGATGTCAGGAAGCATTTTTTTTTTCAAGCAGCGAATCATAAATGTGTGGAATAGTTTACCAGGCAAGACAGTTAAGGCAAAAACACGGAGGTCATTAAAGAAACAATTAGAAGACATCATGGTGTAGACTGCAAAGGGAATGAGACATGATGAGCCAAATGTCCTCTACTCACTCCAAAATCTTCTCTTGCTCTCATGTGAATCAGGAAATCTGGAGAAATACTAGAGGCTTCTCTAGCTCTATAGTAGGTACTAGTTTGAAGAGAATAACTTACAATTTTCCTTTAGACAGACATCAAAGATTGCATGTATTCCAATATAACTTTGTATGCATACAGTAAGATCATTATTCAGGAGGCTTTAAGATAGAATCGCTTCTATTTAAATGTACTGTATATACAGTATCAATATTATTATATGAAGCATTCTTTAACAGGAATGAGGCCTTGTCTACAATGGAAGAGTTTTGCCAGTATACCAGCAAATCTTCCTAGTGGAGAGGCAGCTTATACCAACAAAATAATTATTTTGCCAGTATAATTTATACCTGTTGCTCAAATGAAATAAGCCATAGTAGCAAAAGGACTTTTTTGCTGGTATAACTCTGTCAACACAAGGGCTTTTTGCCAGTCCAAAGATGTTGTAAAGACTCATACCCCTAATTGACATTGTTATACCTTAAAAGTTTCTAGTGTGAATCAGGCCTGAAGGAGAAAGCCAAGGCTTGTCAGATTGGACAAAAGAACAAAAGATTCCTGGTAAAGATAGTGACCGAAGTTCTGCCTTCACAGTCAGGTAACATCAGAAACATATGGTTCCAACTGTGGCTCAACTATTATTCATTGTTACTCATATAGCCCCATGAATGGAGAAGAGGGGAGGCATATAACGTATGTTACAGGATAGCTGGTCCCTGTGAATAGAACTGGGCCCAGCACCTCTGTGTCACAGCAGGCAAGCCCAATCCAGCCAATAAAAGGGACTGAGCTACAGCTGGGCCTATAAAGGGCTGTCAGGGCAGGAAATAGGAGGTAGAAGGGAGTGATTAGGACAGGCTGTGTCTGGGGAAGGGACGCTATGGTGGAATGGAGCTAACTCCTATGGTTGGTTTCTGCAGCAACGGGTCAGGTACTTAGGGAAGCAGCTCCTGGGACTACTGCTCCAGGAAGGGAGCAGAGCTGACTAGAACTGGTAAGCTGCCAGGACTGCCTGAGGGTGATAGTTTGGGTATAAAATAGCAGATCTGAAATAAAATATGTCTAGAAAGCTGCAGATGCTAAAATATCCACCAGATTTATACATTAATGAAGGCTAGAAGTGAGCTAAAATTAAATGATTCCATTATCCCAGGGCACCACACTTATTGCCCACGTACACTGCTTGACTAACCTCTGAAACAGTAAACACTCGGGAATTAAGGAGCACCACATTGCGACTTCAGTGCCAGAAGTACTTCTTACCAGATAGGATCATTAAAGCTTGCAGTGTCCACTGCTTCAGAAGAAGACAGAGTAGTTGATCACAAATAGATTTATAGAAAATGAATTATTTTATGTCTCTATTGTGCACTGGGGAAATGGGCCAGTGTATTTTGGTATAAAATAATTGAGCCTTTTCAAACTCTCTTGCATTCACCCTTTTGTTCAGACATATCTGAATGTATTTTTAACCAGTTATTCTGTAAATCCCTTTGTTAGAAATGAGCCCATCTTCTCTCTCTCAGCACCTCTGAAAACTAGGCTACTTTTATTCAGTTGCCTTATTTTAAGCACCCAAGTTTAAAATGTTGGCAAGATAGTGGCCCACCCTGCATGCTGGTGTCAGGGAATAGACTCTATTGCCAGAAGGGACCATTGTGATCACCTAATCTTATTGAATCAGTGTCCCTGATCACTGATTATTGTGTTGGGAGAGGGGGAAGCAGAGCTGATACATTCCTCACTCATGCAGGTGAGTGACAAGAGACAGGTGGAGTCGGGGAGTGGTGAGAGCTTTGACTCAGTCCCCTCCCTGTGATGGGTGGCATAGTTCAACCTACATGTTGGGGAATGTACACTGACACCCACTGAGCAACAGGAGGACCAGGAAGGAGATTGTGACCCTAGGCTGCTCCATGGGCAGCCCCTTATTATGGGGTACCTCACAAACTGAAGATCTAGCCCTGTGGAATTAATACAATATTTCATCAGTAATCTTGCTTGATTAAAATCCATTTTCGCAAAGAATTGTAATTGACATAAAAACTTTTGGCTAGCTGTAGTTATTTACATGTCCCCCCTCCCTAGAACTTATAAGGTGTTTAAACCAAATTAAATACAAGCTATATTAGAAAGTATGATTTTCTTAAGTTAAAATAACAGATGTTTCATGAATCCAGAAGAGCTACCAACGTTTCTTCAGTTTTCTTCCATTTATGGTAGGCAAATTAACTCTACTGTGTTAAACAAATGTTGGCTGAAAAAGATTTGGGAGTCATCATGGATAATCAGCTGAACATGAGCTCCCATGCTATGCTTTGGCCAAAACAGCTAATGTGACCCTTGGTTGCATAAATAGGGGAATACCTGAGTAGGAGTAGAGATGCTATTTTATCTCTGTATTTGGCACTGGTGTGACTGTTGCTGGAATACTGTCTCCAGTTCTGGTGTCCAAATTCAAGAAGGATATTGGTAAATTGGAGAGGGTTCAGAGAAGAGCTGTGAGAATGAGTCTACCACTGTAAGGAATGTTTTCTAATCTTTTAATCAAAAAGCTCAGTCTAGTTACCTTAACAAAGAGAAGCTTAAAGGGTGACTTGATCACAGTTCAGAAGTATCTATGTGGGGAACAAATATTTAATAATGGGCTCTTCAATCTAGCAGAGAAAGGTCTAATATGATCCAATGGCTGGAAGTTGAAGGTAGACATATTCAGACTAGACATAAAACATACATTTTTAACAGTGAGTAATATATCAATGGAATGACTTAAGGCTTGTGGTGAATTTTCCATCACTATCAATTTTCAAATCAAGATTGGATGTTTATCTAAAAGAATCTATCTAAAAGATAAACATCCAGGAATTATTCTGGAGAAGTTTTGTGGCCTGTGTTATAAAAGGAGATCAGACTAGATGATCACAATGATCCCTTCTCGCCTTGGAATCTACAAATGTAATTTACAAGGGAAAACACTATGTTACTGTGGCTGGATTGACAATGGTGATCTTTGATTGGATGACTGTACATAGATAGTGCTCTCAAGAAGAGCCAGGGGATCCATGAAACACAGAGACTTGAATAAGTCTCTCAAACGTATGGAAAGAAAACAAGCATATGTATATACATACACAGCAGAGCCTGGGTCCAATTAAAATGTATGTTGCTAAATATGACTTTGCACTAAAATAGAAATACAGTCTCATGCGTAAAAATACAAGAATTAGCAATAAGGTTTTAATTGTTTTTAAGTGGATAGGGGAGAGAATACACATTAAGGTTCATCATAGGGCCATGCCCACTGTGGTTTACTACTTCTAAATATTGTGGAAGTTTAATAAAACAGAGACTAATCTGTCTTAAACTATTGATGCTGTGTTTGTTGGCTACATAGCTGAGCATTTGTTTTGGAAGCTGGAGCCTCTGGTTTTAGTTCCAATGTTAGTTAATTATATGTTGCATTCACACTGCAGTTCACTAAGGAAGGTGTAGGAGTGTCTGGATATGGAATATTTAAGCATTAGTGGTTCTTCCAATGGTCTCTACTGTCAGGTAATGACCAGCTGGAGGAGCTAAGCACCCAAGGTGGAGCCAATTGTTCTGCAATTGGGAAAGACCTTCAAGTGACTCAGTGCTGTTGATTCAATTATTGAGATTTTTTTTTTTGTAATTTAATTTATTTTTTGAATGTTTTAAAAAACCCTATATCTTAATATCATTACTCTTCTGCTCGGTTCTGCCAGCACACTCTGTTCAGAAGCCACAGTCTGCTCATCCCTGCTTTAATTTAACAGGAAATTGTTCTGTTTGGAGCAATGCAAAAGCAAAGTATTCCATGAGAATGTTATTTTTAAGTAAAACATTCCTCTGTGGAAGGAAGATGTCAGATTTCATTTCAAACAATAAATCAAGAAAAAATTGTTTAGGAACAAATAATAAAAAGGAGGTATGCTGCTCCAAACAACCATCTTTTAACTAATCAGATTTGTGGAATTTATGTGTCTTTTAATAGCCTTGCTCTAACATCCCCTGAACAATTTGACTCATGTCCACATTTTACACACAAGCTGTTGTGACTTCAGACATAGTTCTGAGCTAGGGCTGATGCATAAGCTGCACAATCCCTGGAGTGGCCACCAGAGGCACTGGGACTCAGACTCCCCTCTGAATCACAGCCACTCCCCACTTCCTCTTTGCTCTGGTGTGGCGAGGGAAGATGGGCTAATGATGTACCACTGGCTTATACCAGCAGTGAATTATGACAACCAATATGCCTACTCAGCTGTACTGGCAAGTGAGTAAGGGGTGGGTCATGGGCATGCTCCCCATTCCCTGCACATCTGCTGTCAGGCAGGAGTTAGCAGGCAATAGTTCTGTTTACTCCTGTGTGCCTGGATCCAAGGTCTGGGTAGCTAAATATAGGGGTTTAATCCAACTCGCAATCTAGAACTTATGGTCTGTTTTTTCCATTCATCATGCATGTATAAGGGTTTATTTAAACACAAGCCGTACAGAGAACAAAGAAGTGTATCATATGTGAAAAAGACAGGGCAATGGACTTTCACATTGAGTGTACCTTTACAAACCAACTTAAAAGGGCTGTGGAGTTCCTAGTTAACCAAACTTAACTGCATGCTCATTATGTGTTAAATACAAATGAAAGGTCTGGGGAATAAATATGCATGAGAGCTGGGTGCCTGTTGGTGCATGGCTAAGGTTTAGATGTTTAAAAAAACAACAACAACAAAAACACTTCACAGGAGACCACCAACTGCGAGACCCACAACACAGGAGCATGCTGGATCAGAATAGTGGTCTATATAGTCCTGTATGCTGTCTGTCAGTGGCCAGAACTGGATGCTCCAGTGGAAGATACAAGAAACCCTGCAGCAGATACATGTAGGATAACCTTGTTTTCAGGGAAAGTCTTTTTTTTTCTTCCCTGAAAAAAAGTCTCCCTAGACTTCCCCCCGCCCCCAATAGTTGGCTTAAGACCTAAACATCTAACCTTCATTACACCTGCTCAGTCATAAACTTAGTTAACCCTTCCACAGCTAAAATGTCACTTTTCTAAAACTGATCTCAGAATAAAGCTGTGTTTTGTAAAACCCAGCATCTTGGGGCAGGAGGAGAATCGGTGAAATATTTGTAGATCTGTATTTTGGTATTTTAAAGGGACTCCATCAACTTTAAAAACCACACTCTGCCTGAAATTTTTAGCCGGCTATCGTTACAATCAACACCTAAGTTTGCTAAAATGGAAAGACATTAGAGAAAAATAACATTGTTCCTCCTTAATTGGTCCCTGAATGGTGACCAACGGGAGGCAAGCATGTTTAAAGTTACCATTGACTAACGTAAACCAGGAGGATTTAAGAGGAGATTTGAAGAACAAAAGTGAGAGCGGAGAGGCAGGGGGCCAAATGATCTGCTCTTCTGGGTGGGTGTGTTGCATAAGTTACTCCATGGCTTGTGGGGGAGAATCCCTCCATGTAGTTGGACAGCGACAAACCCCCGGTCGTCAGCAGGTGGGATTGATCCTGGGACCTCTGGAGCTTAGTAACTGAGTCTACTCTACAGCATGAGCTGAAAGCCAACTGGCTCTTAGCTAAGGCTGTAGAGTAGACTCATTTACTCTATCTCTAAGTGGTCTCGGTGACACTAGATGGCACAGAACACCACAACCAGACGGTGTGTTGGTTACATAGGTGCCAACTTCCACTCTGCCTGGTGGGGTGCTCGAGCCCCCCCCCCCCGCTCCTGGCCCCACCTCTTCCCGCCCCTGCACCTCCCCCATTCCATCCCCTCCTCTTCCCCTGAGTGTGCCACATCCCCGCTCCTCCCGGAAAGTCCTAAGTGCTGCCAAGCAGCTGTTAGGTGGTGGGGGTGGGAGACGCTGGGAGGATGGGGGAGGAGTGGGGACATGGAATGATTGGAGGGGGAGGCGAGGTCGGGGCAGGGGGAGCTTGGCTGCCGGTGGGTGCAGAGCACCCACTAATATTTCCCCGTGGATGCTCCAGCCCTGGTGCACCCATGTAGTCGGCGCCTATGGTGGATTACATACTTCCCCTAGCTGAGGAAGCACATCCTGAACTTCAGAGAATTCCCAGTTAAAATCTCGGATGAGCCCCCACATGTAATGCCGACAGACCCTCCCAGTCGTCAGCAAGCAGGATCGAACCTGGGACCTCTGGAGCTTAGTGTATGAGCTTCTATCGCATGAGCTAAAAGCCAACTGGCTCTTAGCTAAGGCTGTAGAGTAGACTCATTTACTCTCTCTCTAAGTGGTCTCAGTGCCACTAGATGGGACAGAACACCACACTTAGGAGGTGTGTGAGTTACATGATCTTCCCGTACGTTGTCCAGTTCCCTGCCTGGCTATTCACCTTGATGCTGGGCTCAGGACTTGCCCTTTTGTGCATTTGTGCCTCTCTTCATCTGAGCTTTCTGTGTGTGAGAGCTGACCACATCTCTTCAGTCAATTGTTGTGTCTTGCAGTTAGTAATTAGAGACTAGAGAGTGGAGGTGACAAACTAGCAGTGTCATCCATCCAGTGGTTGGGTTCCTTGTGTACATCCTGCATATTACTACAGTTCAAACATGACACTGATATATTACAGATCCTGAACTGTGGAACCTAGTGTACTCATGGGGGAATTCTGTGTAAGTGAAGAATTAATGTCCCCTGCAGATTTCCCCCCCCCCCCCATCCTCCGCACAAAATAATTGATTCTGATGGGGAGGCAAAGGGAAGCCATGAAAGGGGTCATGCTACACACCTTTCACCCACCAGCAACTGATGTGGCACCAGAAGAGAGGGCAGCTGGCTCATGGGTTGAAGCAGCCATCCATGGAGCGAGAAGGGGTAGTGGCTGCGTTCCTCAGAGCATCCTGCTCATGGGGCCCAGTGAAGAGGCATGGGATATGGGGGTGACAGAGTGGGACACATGGGGCTCTGGGGAGGTCACAGACTGGGGTTCAGAAGGGCAAGTGTGGGGACAGGCTGGGGCACAGGAGCTAGTGGGGTGACAACATTGAGCAAGGGGCTGAATGGGAATGGGGGTGCAAGGACACATGGGGACAAGGACAGCTATGCCTGGCTGAATGGGAGAGACTAAGGGTTTCCCAGGGTCTGCATGGGGAAGGCTCCCTAATAATCCCCCATCCTCCCCAAAACCTTTTCCATACTTCTCCCACCCACACCCAACAACTCTCCAGGTTCACTCCCAGGCTCCTTCCCAGCAATTACATCCCTCTCTCTCAGCTCCTCCATTAATCCTGACTCCCCCAAGCCTTTGTGCTGCTTCTGAGATGTGCAGAAAATACATTTCTGTATTGTAGTTTAAATGAATTATTACTCAAAGTTCACTATTAATATGCCTAGTAAGGAATCTATTTGTCAAAAAACATTTCCTGAATCTTGTTTGTTGTCTGTATTGTTACAAACATACTAGCTGACATGTATTTTGAAATAAATTACCAAAATAATTGAAACTGGTGCGGTTATATTGTGTTATTTTGACAAAAAAAATATGCAGAATTTTAAAATATTGTGCACAGAATTTTTAATTTTTTGTGCAGAATTCCTCCAGGAGTACTACTGGTCCATAGGTTTGTCCTCCCTCTGGAGAAACCATGAGATACTGTGATAAATTTATCCTAGCAGTAAAAAATAGGGAGGAGGTGAAAGAGGCACTTCAACAAAGCACTTAACCAGGTTTAACTTTATAAACCATGCTTAAGTCTATCCATATTCAGTAAACTCAATTTTAAACATGTGGTTAAGTCTCATTGAAGTCAGGTCCAGCTTAAAGTTAAGCATGTGCTTAAGTCCCATGCTGAACTGGGGACAGAGAGAAGGAAAGAGTATGCACACTGAGTAAAGAAAAGGAATGAAGACTGAGGACTGAGAGAAAACAAAGGGATAGAACGTGAGGAAGAGAGAAAGTAGGGGAGAGGAAAAAAACCAAACCATATACCAATGGTGTTTAATTTAGAATATTAGGCAAAATAAGTTCTAGTTTTGATTATAGGTCTTTTTTATTATTCATAAGCTGGGAGATGTATAATGAACCAGAAACGACTGAGTTTTCGTCCACTTCTAGACTCTCTGATGTTTCCATTTCTGTGAGCCTCAAGCAGAGGTGGGTAGCTGATACTCATGTCCTGGCACATCTTGCCACTAGAATAAATCCCCATATGTGATCCAATTCATTATGATTTTATATGCTTTAAAGATTTTTTTTCTATCAATACTGTTCACAATTTAATTACAATAATTAACATAGTTTTCCAATATTTTTTTGTGCATTTGATTATACGCCTAAAAATGTTGCAGCTGTGTTTACCTATATGCCTTTTGTCTCAGGCTTCATCTGAAATGAGAAGTAAATATCATTTTATATATAGTTTTCTACTTGCTTTGTGAACTGTTTTTCATGATACCCCAGTTTAGCTTCATACACATTCATACAAAGGATTGTGCTCAATATCTCAAATGAGGGTGCTTCTGGGACAGAAATCAGAGTAGGCAGAAATTCCCTGGACAAATTGGGCAATTCTTCAAGTGGTATGAAAATACATAATCGCCATAAACAATATAGATATTTTATGTTATCCAGAGAACTTTGCAGGAAGGGGGGAGGGCATAGGTCTTTTTCTATCCTCATTCAACAGAGGAAGAAAAATCAGGGAGCTGCAGATCAGAAACCAGTCTTATTTCCTGACACATATCTGAAACCAGTGATGTATCTGTTGCAGGTTTCTGAGAACGCTACAAAGGGGCCAATTCTGTCACTCTTGCTCATATGGAACACTACATTGTTCCATGAGTGTTCCTGGTGTGTGTATAGTGGCAGAGATGGTCCAATAATATTAAACAAATAATATATTCACTGAATTTTGCAATATTTTTCTAATAACTCATTCAATGAATATATATATATATTTGTTCATTATTTGTCCAGTGGAGTAAGATTACATTGATAGCAAGAGCTCGCTTATCACAAAGACCATTTTTGTGAAGGGGTCAATTTTTGGACACTTTGGGGAATGGGAATAGGCACTACATGGCTGTTGTGGCGGGGAGATCTCTCCCTCAACATCAGAGCATCAGCTACCATATGTAGCCCATAGACAAGCCAAAGGTTTGTGGTCTAGCAACTGCTAACATGAATTTCTGATAGCTTAGGAGTCTCTCCATAGCTTTCAATGGGAGTTGGAATGGGCCCATAGTTTCCAGAGTGCTTATTGAGATTTCCTCCATAGAGATACAGAATCCAATGTGGCCTGCTATATACTTGTCTGAAAGTGGCTGTTTCATCTACGCTACTCTGTTGCCAGACTCTTCATGCAGCTACAACACAGCGGCTGGGGAGAGAGATGAGAGTTGCAGGGTTCCCCCTCGTAGAACAGATTGAAAGTTTATGGCCATCATCTAAATTGCAGTACAATCCCCCTGGAAACATGAAGTGTCAGCTATGCACAAGAGAATGGTAGAAAACAGAAATTAAATTAGGACAAGACAAGGAAGTCATGGAATTGAAGAGAGAGAGTGAGAAGAGAATGGAAGATAGAAATGAAAATGAATAGTGGGTCTAGAAAAAGTTCCTAATTTGATTATCTCAGTTTTATTTTTAGAGTTTGTAAACCAGAACTAGAATGTATTGGATCTTTTACCTTTTGGTCTTCAGAGAGTGCTAAATACAGAATTTCAGTTTTGTAGCAAGTGTTATTGCATTGTGAGTCTGAGACAAATGCTATAGTTGGGTTGAGGGCACGAGTAGAGTCCTTAAGCATCCTGAACCTTATCCAAAGCCCATTTAAATTGATGGGAATCTTTCCAATGATTTCAATGAGCTTTGGATCAGGCCACTGTTAACATCACCCAGGTGTTAACGTCACCCAGTCACCATTTTAAACATTTGGGGTTTGGTGTACAGATACCTCAGCCTGATTAGTACAATGGCAAATTCGCCATTAAAAATCCTTTAATTTTTTTATTAAAGGTATGGAAAAGGAGGAAAAAACCAGTTAAAGCATGTAAAATATTAAATAAGGCTTTCATTTTAAAATTCCTTGTTCCTTTTGCTTTAGCTGGAGAGTTTGTAGAAGCAGAGACCCCTTTGTTTGACCATCTTTTAGATGGTATCAAAAATGGTGGTAATGGCCCTTTTTAGGGAAAAGGGGAGAACTTAGTTCAGATGGGTTGGAGCTGTTGTTGTTTCTAAAGTCTGATCCTCTTTCCTAACAAGACACATACAAACAAATGGGGAGAGAAAAGAACAGCAAAGATCAAAAATGTAGTCTCTGTCTCTGGTGTTGACTTTCACTTGCAATCTTGCTGCTGGAAAAACACAGGCAATGGCATACAGACTTATCAGCCCCTCTGAGTCTTGGGAAACTTGTACCAGGGTCAGGCAGTTTAGAGCATTACATTTATCTGCTTTTCTGGTCAGAAGCTCCCAGAAATGTTGCAAAATATGCAGTCTTGGCAGGCTAGCCAGACTCTTATTAGACAGAAGACAAAAGAACAGGGGATAGAAAAGAGAAGGAAGAAACATTGGGAAAGAAAATGACACATGGGTGGAGGGATGTGCGTATGACACAGTGTCTCACATCCCAAGTGGTGGTGCTGATATCAGAAGTCCCTTTCTCTCACCCATTCTAGTGAGGACATCTCTCAGGATTAGGGTGAAGAAGTAGATGGTAGGAATTGCATACATGTTGGAGAAGCTCCCTCCAATAACTAACTTTGCTCCCAAAGTCTCTTCCCTTGGGACCCCAAAAGGGAGCGATCATTATTTTGTCCACTAATTCGACTTAATTTACAACACACCAATTTTGGTTCATTGATTTATAGTCGCTCACTGTTCTTGTTTACCAGGCATGATTTTAACAGTACTTGAATTATATCAGTAGGCCTTTAAGCATTTGTAGACTTCCTTTAGCCATTTAATTTTCAGTTGATCTGAATTTAATTTTTGGGCTTCTTGTTTGGACTCATTTAGTCTTTGTCTCTTCTGCACATTTTCCCATCAACATCTGTTGTTATAGGTTGACATCTTATGAACTTACACTTTTTAGAGTTGAGCTCACAATTATTGTAAATTTTTAGGCCCAATTATGAGAACATCCCCTTCAGCCTGTGATGACTTCCATTTGATTTAAGGTGCAGCTTTCATAAATATGCCTAAGGAACTGTTTACAATGAAATTAGTTCTTCTTGTGATTGTCTTGGGTGTCTCTTGAAATAGCCATACAAAAGATTAAATTTATACAATATTTCCAATCCAACCATTCAAAAATCACAAGTAAAGTTTCAAAATCATGAGATTTTTTTAAAAATAATAATAAATATTAATTTAAATAAAAATAATTTCTGGTTTATAAGCCTTTAGGGTGCACTTGATTTGTGTTTTCAGGCTTTTCTCCACAACCATGAGGGCTAGAAATTGACTTAAAAAAATAAAGTTGAAATTCTCATATAATCAAATGCCTCCAGGAGCTAGAATTTAAAGAAAAGCACCAAATATTCTGAGCATGGTCAAAACTGCTTATAAGACAATCTCTTGGCTTTAGAAGATGTCCCAAATTGTCCTCACATGTTTAGAGTATAGCCTGTTGTTAGAACATCATCTCCATTAAACAACTGGGTTTGTTGGTCACTTAAGACAGGTTTCACTGTATGACTTTGAACTTACTTTTTGGGCCTTGTTGAAAACAATGCAATATACTATGACCACAAAAATCAGTGTGTGCATGCCATATGCTAAGCTGATGTGAACACTGTATATTTTGACACATCTCAACGCACAGTATCGTTAGTCAACTAATAATGTGCTGTAAATCTTGAATGGTTTTTAATCCACAGTATGTTTCTGAAATCTTGCCTTTTGATTTGTTTTTTTGCACTGAAAGTTAGAGGCCAAAATAGGTAGAAAATGTTTTGATAGTTGATAATCATGGTCGGATGCCCCCCAGTTGGATTTGCGTTAACTCACATTATGTGATGTACTGTGGTTTAGCCTAACCTTTCCATGAAAGAAGCCTTTCTGCTTAAGCAATGGATTTCCTTCCTTCAGGAGCTTACTTACGTCTTTGATTTCTCGGACACCCTGGCCCCTTAACTTTTCTCTCCGACCCCAGAAAAAGCAACATAATGTCTATGACTTCAGTTGAAAACGGAGCAAAAATGCTACAAATGATGAATCATAGAATCATAGAATACTGTATCAGGGTTGGAAGGGACCTTAGGAGGTCATCTAGTCCAACCCTCTGCTCAAAGCAGGACCAATCCCCAACTAAATCATCCCAGCCAGGGCTTTGTCAAGCCTGATCTTAAAAACCTCTAAGGAAGGAGATTCCACCACCTCCCTAGGTAACCCATTCCAGTGGCTTACCATTCATGAAAGATTGGAAGATTCATGAAAGTTTGGCCACGTTTTTCAAAAATGCCTCAATTTTTTGATTTCCAATTTGAGACCTTAAAATGGCCAGATCTTCAGATCACAGCACTTTCTGAAAATCAGGTCCCTTTAAGGTATCTCCAGTTGCGCACCAAATAGGGAAGCACCTAAATCCAGCCACCATTTTTGAAAATCTTGTCCATTCTCAAGAGAGTCAGGCTCCAAACTTGACTTCCTCTTTAACAGGTAGGGACTTTTAAAATGCCCTCCAGATCCTGAAAATTGATCAGTTCTCCAAAGTAAGGGCCTTAGTTAGCCCCAGTCTCTCCTGAATGCTGGTGGAGAAAATAAGAAAGGACTTGATAAGTATGGAGGTAAACATACATTACAGATGGGAAGAGGTGAGCGAACGGTATTGCTGTAGAGAGTGGATGGGTAGTGGCAATGGAGTGGGTGGGATAGCAAGGGGAGGAGGGTGAGCATGGGGAGCAGCATGAAGGCAATAGTGAGAGGTAGATGATAGCAAGAGAGAGGCTATTGTGGACTAGGCGAGAGGGATCAGAAAGGATGGGAGTTACAGTGCTAGAGCAACAAGGTAGTAAGGAGGAGATATTGACAGGGGGAAGTAGGAATTTCATGTGGAAGCAGAAGACTGTTGGAAAGGAGATTGTGTGAAAAAAGGAGTGACAGTGGGGGAAGGGACACTATCAGAAGCCTTGTCAGCCAGTCTTGGCATGCTGCAGCTGTTCCTGGCCAGCCAGAGGAAGAGATTGGGCAGTGTGCCTACCATGCCAGATGGCTGAAGTTGTTTGCCAACCTGCAGGGGGCACAGTTGGAGGGTGGAGAAGTTGCTTCCCAGCTGGCTGAGTAGCATCAAAGTATTGCAGCACTCGAGGAATGCTAAAAGTCTCTTAATAACTTCTGTACTGGGACTCCCCACCAACATCAAAACCAGGACACAAGATATTTTTGGAGTTAGGGGTTGAATGTTGTAATGTCCACTGAAGATTTCCCTCCATGTTATTGGCCAAGACTTTGGACCAACCAGCATAAAAACAGACCTCAGATAATCCATCCCAGGTTTTAAACCAGGTTCATTGCTTGCTCAGAGATAGGAGACTTTGGGAGTTTTTCTGTCAGAACTATGTAGACATCCAGATAGCTCTGAAATCTAGATGTACTGAGTAAAGTTGCTAGTGCTTTATCTCAATGCTGGGACTTAGGCCAGCATTTTCAATCTTGGCCACCTTAAGTCAGGCACCTAAGTGAAAAATCAAATTTATTTAGGTGCCTTAATAATAAATAATAATTAATAATATACCTAACTCTTATAGTGCTTTTCATCAGTAGATCTCAAAGCACGGTACAAAGGAGCTCAGTGTCACTATCCCCATTTTACAGATGGGGAAACTGAGGCATAGAGGCACAGTGACTGTGGATTAAAGTGCTTAATTTTAGGCAGCCAAGTTTAGAAAAATTGGCTTTGTGCGGAGTAATGAGAGAGATCATTCTCATCTGCTATATGAAAGCAAAGTTTCTGGATTTTTCAATATCCTCTGCTCATAAGAATTACGTGTACAAGCCTTGCTAGGCCCCCTATAAATGTTCATGTGAAAATGTAGTTCTTGTCTGAAAAGTGATTCTAAAAATGGTTAAGGGGTGTGTTGGAGGAGGGTTCCCATGTATACTGTCTCTAAGTGACTGTATGTACCAAATGGGCTAAACTTACAAGTAAATATATTTTTTTCCCAACTGCCAGCCTCAAAACATATTGTGGGACCCAAACAAGAAGCTGGGTTCTTTTCTTCTCATGTTTCCCCATCATCTGTATTGAAGATACTGAGGGCCAAACTGTGTCCTCAATGACACCTATGCAGATTCATTGACTTCAGTAGGTTTGCATTGATGGGATTGGTTGGAATTTAGTCAACAATTGTGTTGATGCTCTACTAGAACAAATACAATCCAGTTGCCTGTCTCTTAGTTATGTTGAATTTGAATTGCTACTAGGAATAAAAAGCATTAAAACTTAATTTTTGTCAGTAAAGTAATCAGAGTTCTAAACAGATATGGGGAGCAGATCTATTGAGTAAGAAGCTGCTGTTTTACACAGTATCTTCTCACACTTGTAAAAGAAGGGAGAGCCTTTAGTTGAAGTTTCTCTCTCCCTTTCTTATTAGCTGGATGCTTGGTGGAGGAAGGGGAAAAAAAGAATTTTAACACTCCAGAAGCATGTTTCTGTACTTTGTGGTGGTGTTTTGACAGACTGCTGGAGGTGATAGACTTTCTTGCTGTCTTTCTGTGGCCTTGGCATTCTGTTTCTTCAGCACACATCAGTGCACAGCAAGGAGGGTAGCAGATCACTACCACAGTGTTTGCATTCTCGTCTTGAGGCAGCAATCTTCCCCTCTCGTTACATAGGAAAATTAGCTCAATCTTTGAACCTACTCAAACGTTGAAAATTCACTGACTGAACATAAATGTTTGAGATTTAATTTCTTGTCTGCATGTTCCCAGACAGCTATATGACACCATTCTGAGACTGCCTTAAGATCTAGCAGTCATTATGTCCCATTGATTGGTTTAAAATCTGTATAGACTGCAGTTTGGTCAATGTGAGAATGGGAAAACTTCCAGAGGCAACTACCTTAAATATTTTCAAGAACAGTACTGGTGACAGCAGGTTACTCCACACTATTGTCTGAGTCTTAGACCACATGTTAGATCACTTCCTTCCCCTTGATATATCATAAGCTACGGTCATTTTACATGTTTATTAAATGACTGACTAATGCCAGTTACAATACTTTGAAACTTATGTACCCAGTTTCTGATGAACTTACAACCCATGTGTAACTTACACCCCTATTTAAGTCATTGGTGAATTTATTTTAGAGACTTCCATGGGATCTGCAGTCCAATGCATTAGGTCAAATTCAACCTTGGTGTGTACTTCTCAACATGGGGCTGGATAGATCTCAACATAGGGCTGCATAGATATAAACTATCAAAGAACAGTTCGTCAAGACTCCCCTCTTGGGCTCTCCCTAACTTCAAGGGAGAAAAGTCAAAAGAAAAAGGAGAGAGTGGCCCAGAAAAGAGTAGGGATAAGAAGATAGATGTCAGATCTCTCTCCCAAACAACCTTTGCTCAAATACAGCTCCTTGGAGCCTGAAGATCCTTCAGCAAGTTTATCCAGAACTCTTTGTCCAAGGAAGGGAGAGAAGAGGGCAAGTTTTTTCTCTTGGCACACACTGCATATTATACCAATAAACTCATCCAAGCACTTACCAAAAGGTCCATTTTGGTCACGTTGTGATGCCTTGTGGATTCTGGGGATTGGGATGATTTAAGGAGGTGAAGAAATTGCTTTGTTTACTTGGTCATTCCTTGTATTCCCTTATCCCTATTCCTGTCAAATACACTGTGACCCATAGAATTTTGCACAAGCTCCTAGTGACTGAGATTTCTTTCTTCATATAGTCTGACAGGTTCATTTAATATTTAGAGAATTGTGTAAGCAAAACTGTATTAAGCACTTTTGGGGTAGTGTGGTATCCAATGTATGCACTTCCTGATGGCAGCTAAAGACACTGCATAAAAATACAATTAATGAATTATATCAGATCCTGTCATCAATGAATAGACAATGCTGCTATTGAAGTCAATGCCCACGTATCTAAATTCCTCCTACACAAGGCAAATATAGGGAAGTTACACTTCTGTAAGTTATGACACCCTGTCTGAACTGTTTGGGCTTCTCATTGAAAGCTAGATTAAGTCCACAACTGCACTATGGAACATATTGTGTGCTGAAAGAAATCAGAGCTGTGAGAGAAGGTGTAAACTCTGTAAACAGGATGCACAGTCAAAGGGTTAGTTTTCTGAATCATTTTGAAAAGGGATGACAAGCAAACTATGCTTGATTTCTGTTAGGAGTTAAAAGGAGAAGTCAAAGGCATTGTAGGCATGCTTTACATGAGGTCATAAGGTTGTCGCAAGCAGCCTTAGGATACCTGACACCCCTATTCTTCCAGTTCCTTTTGGAGATATGTTATGTATTGGATAGTCAGCCATGACCCACTGCATTTATAAATTCTTGGATAGTATTCTCAAAAAAAACCCATCACCATATTAGTAACCATTTCAAGTGTGGCTTAGTCACCTTTCTGGTCCCTTCATTCCCTGCCTGCACACTCTTCTTCCCACTATGCAGTTTCCTATCTATCTCAGAAACCTTCTCAACTCCCACTTTCTTGCTCCTGCTGTGGCGCTCCTCTACCATCGTCCCCACCCCCACAGATACTTGCCCACCCAGTGCCTCTCAAAGCAGTGCCCTTACACTAACCTCTGTAAAGTAAACAAGAAAATCCACCTGGAGGAGAAGAGCTGAAGGAGAGGTGTGTGCTTGGGTGGAGTATGACAAGTAGAGAAGTGGGTGGGAGGGAAGAGAAGCAGAGAGTGACCTGATGTGGGAGAGGGAAGGAGCATGGAGGAAAGGGGAGTGAAGTAAACCAGCACACGAGGAGAAGAGAGAAACAGTGAAAGACAGAGAGGCAAGAAGGGAGGAGAGAACTGGGTGAAAGGTATTGGGAAGGGGAAAAACAAAATAAAGTACAAAAATAAAAAATGGAAGACAGCCTGCAAAATATCATGAAGAGAGAGACAAGAAGGAAAAAAAAAGAGAAAGAGATGGGAGAGGGTCAGAGGCAAGATGGGGTAACCAAGCCAACGTGTGACATGAAATTGATGAGATACCTGGCAAGAGACTATCACAAGCTCAGTAACTCCAACCATAAGGATTGGAAACCATGGTTCTGGGCTGAGACCATCAAACTTATTTCACTTTTGGACTCTGTATAATTCTGACATTTATGCTATGCTCATCACTATGGTATGTCAGTGGTCCACTCTTCCACCTGGTCCCTGGTGTTTCACTTTCAAATATGAGCAAAGATAAAATCATCAGGGAGGTTATCAGCCTGATAGTGACAATAATCAGTCCTTCCTGTTGGCCAGATTCTGCCCTTATCTGTACATATAGCTCCCATTGAGTACCATGTGCGTATCTGAGGGCAGGATCTGTCTTGACTGTGCATAAAATTAACACAGAAGGCCTATACATTGTCTCATCTTGCATTTTTATTATTTGTAGCTTATTGTGCAACTAAGCATGTATCATTGGTTAATTAATGCTGCCAACACTGTGCTCCACTAAATGATTGTTTAGCCTAGAGTGGAATAAAATACTACAATGACTAATACAGTATCATTATGTAACAGAAAATTAAAAATCTGATAATTTGATTGTAAATCTCAGGTGAGTTTTTTATATAAAAGTATTAACCTCAAGTAGCTATAAACAGGTAAATGTTTTATTCATCCAACTGATCATGAATAAATGCTTATGATATAAATTCCGTATAATTAATACTCCTGGGATAAAAAAAAGTATGCTAATAGGTTGTCAGTTAATTAAGGAAGTAATATGAGGTAAACAAAGGTGATTAGAGCATACCTTGGGACCATAAACAGAAATTGTGCCTTAAATAGTCTGTTTTAAAAAAACCCACATTATGCAGCAAATTGTTAGTTTTAATCTAGAGCAAAAGCAAAATGCTTTATGGGGAAATACAGTGGAGATGTTAAATGAAGAAAGAGCTTGAGAGAACAGGTTTTTGTGCAGCCCATATATCTATCTTTGTTATTTTTTTTTTATATTTGGTCTGTCCTCAGATAACTGTAGCTGAAGATGAGAAGCACCAAAACATTTGCCAACCTTAAATATGGAGGTTTAAAATTACTAAATGTAAAGCTCTATCAGTGGGCTTTTAATTTGGCTCAAGGTTGCAGAGTCTGGCAGGCTGATGAAGTGCAATTGCCACAGGTGAAAACAGAGCATCAATTAACACACACATGCAAGGCTGGCACTTACCAAGAATTCACCCTGAAACATCTAAAGACAAATAACTCAGTGATGAGACACACCTGGAAATCTTGGAACAAACTTCAGAGTTGCAAAAATCAAACCTGGTCAAAATGTTCTGTTGAATATTGAACAATTCTCCTGCAATCTATTTTTCTTCATTGACTTCTATATTGTAGCAAAAGCTCATTGTTACTTACAAGAAAGTCCATATTAGAGCTGAAGACCAGAATAGCTATTCAACTCAAAAGCTGTATAGAGGATCTGTTGACCCTATGAATAAAGGGCCTGAATCAAAGCCTCTTGAAGTCAATGCACCCTGGATCCACAGAGGGATTTAGGCATTGTGATCCACAAAGCCTGAGTTAAGAGCCTAGGTTCCCTATACAATGCATGGGGAGAGAGAGGTGCCTAAGAATGGGTCCACAAAAGCCAGCACATTAGGCAGGGAGCTGCCTCAGCTAGCCAATGGGAGAAGCTGATGAGAGGGGTATATCCTAAGACCCCACTGTGACACTGCACCCCAGATTAGTCATAGTAATATTACTATGATATGATTATAGCATATTATGTATTTTATACAAGATGGGTCATGCGAGGTGTCATTGGAAAAGTTATGATTTGCTAAATATGATTATCCTATTTTTATGCATGTATCATTTTTGTATCTAACGTTAGAAATATTGACTATGTATCTGAATTTCAGTCATGCTTACTCTGGGTGACACCCACAACTAGCCTTTCAGGTACAACAGTGAAGAAGCCAGATGAGGCTGATGGCCCATCAGCAAAGACAATGGAGTGTGGAATGGCTTAACCTTCCTGTGGGCATTTTGGCCAGCCTGTAAGCAACGGCTGCTATAACACTGCAAAGACATGTGACCAGGCCACATGATTCTGGACTCCATCTTGGGATGTCAGTATTTTTCCACAAAAAAACTGGGAACCACGTTTTGAAAGGCTTTGAACAGGGGTCAACCACCTCTCAGGAGAGTTGCTCTAATGGCTGAGTGCTCTTTCTGGCTCTCTCTCTCTCTATACCATCCCTCCCCCTATACAATTAAAGCACCTTAGAGCAGGTGGGTGCCTAATCACTGGATTATAGAATCATTTTCACTCATGTTCTGTCTCTCTCTGGTCTAATGACTCTCTATATATTTATCTGAAGTGGAACAGCTTCAACAGGAGAGATTAAGGAAGCGTCATGTTAGAATACCCAATAGCTCAGTGCCTAGAGCACTCTTTTGAGATGTATGGGAGACCCCATTCAAATCCTTTCTCCCCCTCAGGCAGAAATGGGAATTCACCAGGGTGTCTCATATCCCCAGTGAGTGCTCTAGCTATTGGGCTACAACTTATAAGGTGGACGGCAGCAGCACCTATTCCTCTGGCCACATTTTAAATGAGACCTGATCCGGTTAGTGGCCTCTGAGAACGTCTGTCAGTCAGGCCCCCTGGGTGAGATAGGCAGGGAAGTGCCTATCTTCTCCCAGTTTGTGGATCACACTGGGGCGTAGGTGGGAGATAGGCATCCAGGGGCTTTGAGTGAGTCAGCAGTGTGTATTTTCAGAGGCAGAAACTGAGGTGCTAATGGAAATTTAGGCACCAAATAAGTTTGGGTTTCCACAGAGCTCTGTGGCAACCAAGCAGGAGTTTGGTGGATCACAGTGATGCCTAAAACTGGGACTTAGGCATTTAAGTCTGAGGGCTAGGGGACTAAGTTTGTTTGTGGATCTGGCCCTGAGAGACTTTTTCACTGTCTTCAATAGACTTCAGAACAGACCCCTACTTTAATAAGCAGGATTAAAGCCTTCACACATGTATAAGGATGTTAAGGGATTTCAAATCTCTGTGTCAATGTAGGAAAAAAGAATTTAACCTACCTTAACCAATACTTAGATAACATTTTTGCCCCAATTCTGCTCCCTGGAAGTTAACAACGATTTTTCCATTGACTTCAAAAATGAGAGTAGGATAAAGCCCTTGGCTTTTACTTATAAGGTGATCCATTATGTGAATTTATTTTTAAGATTCTTAATAGAGTACGCTGTTGGCTGGAGACTTTGGCTGGGATTTCAAAAGCACCCAGGGATGGCCTTTCTCGCTCCCATTGAAATCAATGGTAACATTCCCATAGACTTCAGTGGAAGCAGAGGTAGGCCAACACTGAGCCCTTTTGAAAATCCGACCTTTCATCAGTCAAGTCTTAAAGACACCAACTTGAGATCCTCCATTTCTGATTCTTACTTTCATACATTTGGGTTTGGAATTTTGAAAAAATATCTTTGACAGAATTAAATGGATTTTAAAGAAAACAATGACATCCCCTGTTGCTTGTTATTTGAAGTCAGCTTATTTAGATGAGTTCTCAAAACGTGAAATAAAATTGCTGAAAATAAGACCCTTCATGACGAAAAATATCCTTGAGTCACCAGAGAGCCAATTCACCACTATTTGGCTGAGAAAGGAGATACAACAGAACATCCTTTATTATGAAAGTCTCATCCAGAGAATGGAAGACAGTAGACTTTTTTTTATGGTATTTTGAATCCCTTCCTAACTGGGACAAAATTGTTTAGGCCTGAATTCAACAAAGCATTTAGCACCTATCTTTAAGTTTAAAGGACTTTATGACCCACTTGAATGAGACTTAATATTAAATGCATGATTAAGCTAATGCTTAAGGACTTTGCTGAATAGGGATAGTCTTAAGAAATGGGTTGAAAGCGTGTGCTTAAGTGCTTTGCAGAATCAGGGCCTTAAATATATGCTTGTCCCATCTATAGTCCTGATCCTCTTCTTGCGCTTGATTTAAATGTTTTTTTTCTTTGTTTACTTCTCCTGCGCCTGTTTTTCAGAAGCGCTAAGTACCCACCACTCCCAGTCAATTCAAGTGGGGATATAGGTGCTCAGCACATCTAACAAGCCCTTTATTATCTTCTATAAAGCACAGTTCTCTAACCCTTACTTCCCATATGAGTGGTCCCATATATTTCAAGCTCTACTCAGATGAGTAAGGGTTTACAGATCAGGGACAACATTTCTACCGTATTGTACCAGAATAAATATGTCCAAATTGTTCTTTTCCCTTGTCCAAGCTTCAAAACACAATTGGTGAATATTTATCACCAGTTACCAGGAGCTAGTTCCATGAGGAATTTGCTATATCAAGAAATTTCAAAGAAGTTGCAATGTATAAAAGCAAACTACAATAGTTCTATTAGCAGTACTGCTCTGATTATGTGGTGTATACATTTTAAACTTACAGTACTCAACTCAACTCATTGAATTAAAATGCTATCAAATGCTGGGTCGGCAACAAGCACTATGTGAAGTTCATCAGGACCTCAATTACAAATGAAGCAGTTCACCCTCTTCTAGTTAGTTATTCTGAAATGACTCTCTTGGGAACATGAAGCTGACAGCTCAGGATGTACTTCAGACAAAAGAGAAGTTTAAAAAGAATGATAATGTGAGACCACTTTTGCTGTGAGAGCACATCCATGTAGGCATAGCACTTTATAAATAAGAAGCCACTGTAAACAGAGGGTCAGATCCTCAGTTGGTGTAAATTATGTCCATGAAAATATGCTGGTTTAAACTAACTGGGGGTCCTTGCCTTCTATCTTCTAGGCTGTGATGTATAGAATGAAACTGGGGATTTGGCCCAAAGAGTTAATTCAGATTTTGTGATAAATTTTGTGAGCAGATATCAAGTGGTGTCTCTAAGACAGATATTGATTTTGATTTTAATCTATATTTTAATTGTGACAAGACATTGTAGAGTATCTCTCTGCCTTCTCCTGGGATGGTCCTAGTAATTCATCATGCTCTGAAAATGTTAATTCTAGTATTTCCTTAACTTCATAGGTGCAGTAGTATATCTAGGCTATATCTTGTTTTTCATAAGTTTGTTTTGGGAGGAGGGGAAAATGAAGGGAAGAATAAACATGGGGTAGGAGTAACAAAATAAAAGAATATTTAAATGATTTCAAATGGATTGTAAAGTGTTGAATCATAAAAGATTGGCAAAAAAGCCCTCTCCTCATGAGGTCTGGCTAATATTAGGAATTATTGCCTCAAACGCTGCAGGTGTGGATCCATTTCTTTCATTGCTTGCAAATGGGGTTGCAACTGCCTTTGACAATGTAAAAACTGCACAATCCCCATGCCCCAGGGCAGACAATGATGTTGGTGAGATGCTGATTTTAGGATAGAAAATTACAATGGTTATATAGTAAACAGCACCTGGAAGTTTACTAATGATTTTTACAATTAACAGCAGCACTGTGGTCTGATTATTCATGCATGCTTTCTATGAAAGAAAAGAAAAGAAGCAGATGTTGAAAAGAGTCACATGGATTGAGTGATATATATAATATAAAATTTTTGGTAACTGGAGGTTGAGCCTCCTTCCTGTTATCAGCTTCTTCTGGCAATAATAAGCAGACTATATATATATATATATATATATATATAAAAATAAAGAAAGAGCTTGGAGCTCTTTGATCTCTTATAAATTCCTTATATATAATATAATATGTGTGTGCTTGTACATACACATACACAGCCTTTAACCTCTATGGTTTGATATGTACCTTTGGCATGTAATAAGCTGCATGGACATGTAGTTCTCTTCTTCTTAAACAACTGGATCTTCTGTGATAACATTCAGAATGTTGGCTGGATCTATCCTCTGAGAAGTCCACCAGGTATGCACCTGCCAGAAAGCTGAGATTTTAAAACACACCACCATCTGCAACATGAGTGTAAAAGTACTATAAGGCATACTTTTACCTTGTATATTTTCCCCCTATCTCTCTAGTCGTCATTTATTTTCACAGCTGTTCTCAACCCATTGCCAAGCACAGGCCTCTTCAATTCCTTTCTATAATTTGAATCTTCGTCAGTATTGACTAAGAATGGGTGAGGCCACTCACAAAAAAATACAAACTCTTTTCTTTTAACCCTTTGCAAACTTCTGGAATTTTTAGAAGGCTTTTAACTGTTCTATTAGTTTGTTCTTATTAATTTGTACATACCTCAACCTTTGCAGGTTCCCTTAGGGACCAGAATAAGAAAAGTGTGTATGTGTATACACATACATCATGCATAATACGAATGAGATTGTTCTCACTGAATTTCCATAAAACTAATGTGGTGTAAGAAAGATAAGAATTCTCCCCAAAAATGCTGGGCCAGATTCTCAGTTGGTGTAAATCAATGTAGCTTCATTGTTTTCAAAGGAGTTATGCTGATTTGCATCACATGAGGCTGTAGCTCTGTTCTTACATGACTTCAAGACCGATTTTTGCACACCCAAGAGATTCCAGCAGTTTCAGAGAACTTCACATAATCATGTTCACTTCTGAGTGGTAATCTGAAGCAAACCCGAACTCAGAATCTAATCTTTATCTACTAGGTGCAACAAAGGTATGACACATAGCGGTGTTGGTAAACAAGGTAATTTGATTTCTGGCTCCAGTCACCTTCCCTGCTACAAAGGTTAAGAAAGATTCTTGTCACATGATGGGGTCAGTATCAACTAACGGATGTGGTCACTGCTACGCTTGCTTAACGGATAATGTGAGCTGATGTAAAACTTTTATCCTAATTTATCTCTTAATTATCCTTATGCCAGTAGATGAACGTATCATGCACATGAGTCTGTTATGCTATGCAGGGTCGGCTCCAGCTTTTTTGCCGCCCCAACCGGCGAAGAAAAAAAAAGAAAAAAAAGAAAAACCCGATTGAGCTGCCGCCGAAGTGCCGCCGAAGAGCCAGAGAGGGACTGAAGGACCCGCCGCCGAATTGCCGCCGCAGACCTGGACGTGCTACCCCAACAACGGGCGGACTGCTGCTCCTTTCTGTTGGCTGCCCCAGGGACCTGCTTCCTTTGCTGGTGCCTGGAGCCGGCCCTGGTACTATGGCTTAGACGTTCTTTGTTAGACCTCTTCCTAGCTCCAGCCTGGATGTGTGACTGTGACCAAATTGCCACTTTATATGCATATACATATACACACACACACACACACACACAAAGTATATAAACATATGTCTGAGAGATGCTGAAAGAGGCTGTGTCATTGTTAATGGGGTCACTGGTAATAAGTCTGGCACAAAACCACTTATTGATGCCATTTAGAACCATAGTCCCTTGCAGGTTCAGGGTCTACCCATCAGTTCCATGTTCGCACCAACTAGTGGTGATAGACCCAAAGAGAATCTTTCACAATTTGTCTAATATACAACGAGAGGCAGAGTGAACATTTCATGCAATAATTCAGATATCTAGACTTCTATTTGCATATTCCACAGTATACAGTGTTACAGTGTATGTACTGTAAAGTGCTATTTCCGTGTTGTCAACTTTCATAGTATCAAGTCTTGTGATATTTTGGTGTTTTTCTTAAAGTGCCAGTTTCTGCTATCCTGTGATAACATGAGAATCTCAGGTGTCATTGGGGGGAGGAGGGGGAGAATAAGAAGTTTCCAGACCTCATGGTTATGGAGAAAAGCTTGAAAACATGAACCCTGAAGGCCCCCCCTCCCCAAAATAGACACAAACTCTCATGATTTTAAGCCAATCATGATTTTTGAATGCTTAGGTTTGGCAATACTGAGTTTTAAGGTTTATGGCTGAAATTCCACTTATGATGATGCAAGGGTATGAAAGAAAATAAGGTGATTTACTAGTCGTTCCAATTTCAAGACCTAATCCTTTGAAATGCTGAGTACCTTCTGTGGTGTATTGAACCCCATCAGATCCCTTTGTGTTGTGATGTTTAGAATTCTGAATTTTCTGTTAGATTTTTCAAGCATCCCCTTTTAATTTGCTGGGTAATATGAGTTATGACAAAGTAATCAAGAGGTTATGAGAAAGACAGTAATTGCAAATAGAAAATGAGCCCTAAGAGACAAGTTACTCTGTGTCTCTTAGGACCCT
The DNA here is from genome assembly GCF_028017835.1 of Emys orbicularis. Lineage (NCBI taxonomy): Eukaryota > Metazoa > Chordata > Testudines > Emydidae > Emys > Emys orbicularis. The sequence continues at coordinate 35,163,234 of NC_088685.1, forward strand.
CTGTCAAATCCACTACTTAACTATAGTACAGTATAAATTGCACAAATTATTTTGCCTGGCTAAGAAATGTTATTACAAGTTTCAAGCTATTTTATAAAGAAAAATGCGGCTCACCTACATGTTGTGACATCTCACTCCTGGCAGATTTTGCTCAAAACACCACTTCCTGTCAGCAAGTGCTGGGTAATGCTAAGTGGGTTCTGCTGACTCTGAGTCAGATGGACCATTTCCCCACCTGGCTAGAAGGAAGGTGGGTGGCTCTGAAGAGGAAAAAGAACATCTAGGATGTGAGCAAAGCAGTCCAGAAGGAGGATCCTTAGGAGCAACCAAGCCTCGGGACAAAGTCAGAGTTGAACTAAATTATTGTATTGTTCATTTTTTGGTGCATAAAGCCCAACCCCAGGAAAGGGGTGAGTTCAGTTTCCACATAATGTGTGGATGGTATGGCTGGAGCAGGTGTGGAAAGGTGCTGTAACATTTAATAGCACAAATATCAAGAACAATTATTAATAGGGAGAATACATTCTGTTAATTAAGTCTCTTCCTCTCTCTGAAACATGGGAACTAACATACTGGATCAGGCCAATGGTCCATCTAGTTTAGTATCCTGCCTCTGATTGCGGCAAGCATAGGATGCAAGAAACCCTTCAGTGGAGAATTACAGAATCACTTGCCTATAGGTACGTTTCTTCTTTAACCCCATCACGGTTGCCTTTCTCAGGTCAGCCACAAGGATAAACACACAATTGTATGGATGCTGAGGAGTATGGGGTGAGAGGAGGTAGGCTTTACTAGGTAAAATTAAAGATTTGTCTGGTGGTGATCATTGTGTTTGGAGCATGTATGGCAAGATGGACATGCACTCCTAACATTGGATTACTCCTGTAGCTAGGTCAGTGCCACCACTGTTTCTCTTCCTGGGTGTGGTAGTTAAGAACCAAGTTGGAAGCGGGAGACTGTAATATGTATTTTGTGTGATTATATATGCAGTCTTTGAAAGTACACCTCTACCCCGATATAACGCTGTCCTCGGGAGCCAAAAAATCTTACCGCGTTATAGGTGAATCCGCGTTATATCAAACTTGCTTTGATCCGCCGAAGTGCACAGCCCCGCCCCCCCCAGAGCGCTGCTTTACCAAGTTATATCCGAATTCGTGTTATATCAGGTCGCGTTATATCGGGGTAGAGATGTACGTTTGAAATGAATTTAAACCTGTTTTAGGGGCTAATCCTGCAAGGTCCTGAGCACTGTTTAAGATATGAACTTGCATAGTCAGCAAGAGTCAGCTGAAGTGAATGGGAATTAAGGCTGCTCAGCACCTTATAGAATTAGGCTCTTTATTAACGTGGGGTTTGGAGATGACAACATTTCAAAAGTGAAGTGGTTTTTTCCCCCGTCTCCCGGGGGGGTGGAAGTGGAGGAGTGTCTGCTTTGGAACTGATTAGATCACAATATGCAAATAAACTGAAATATGTCATACCAGAGCTATGCAAACTGTAACAAAAGAGACAAAAGCTTCATCTTTACAACGCAAAGAACTGAAAAGGTCAGAGACAATATTTACACTGACAAAATACATTCTAGCATGTTTCACCCAATTGAAAAGACTCTCTTCTAACCATCAGAAACTATCATTGCAAGAATATTTTAAGATCTTTGCAAACAAATGCAAATGATTAAAATTACCAGCTTAGCATGCTTTGTTTTTAGGTTTCTGATCACCAATATTTTCACTTTTCATGTCAAGAATAGACTCTGATGTCTTCATTTAGCTCACCGCTAGTAGCCACCTAGCACCCATCTATCCCACCATAAAGAATAAAGTGGGACAACAAAGACTAGTCTGAATACAATTAAAAAGAACTCGTTGCCTCTTGTTGCCATACTACCTTGTACTGTGTATCTGACAGCTTAGCAAGCAGGTGCTTGGGGCGGCCACTCCGGAGGGGGGCGGCACGTCCAGCTATTCGGCGGCAATTCGGCAGAGGGTCCCTCACTCCGGCTCGGAGCGAAGGACCTCCTGCTGAATTGCCGCCGAAGTGCCGCAGATCGCGATCGCAATTGCGATCGCGGCTTTTGGGGGGGGAGGGGGCTGCTTGGGGCGGCAATAACCCTGGAGCCGGCCCTGTCAGTACATGGCATTCTTCCCTCTGAGTCAGATCTGAACCTACACCTCAGTCTTGTATTAGGTAATACTGTGCTGCTGAGGTTGCTGTTTTTCAGATGAGATATCAAACCATGATCCTGACCTTGTTCTCATTAAAGATCTCCTGGCATTTTTCAAAAGAAAGAGAGTGTTAGCCCCAGTGTCTTGGGTAAATATATTCTGCTTAGCTAAATTTCCCTTGCAGTTTCGATGGGATGTTGTTTTTCCTTCCCTTCCCTAAACTGTTGTGTAGTATTGCTGTGTATGGTGTAACAGCTACTATGTTACACAGTAGTTGTTGCTGCATTTCTGGAGTGAGAGAAGTGATCTTTATATAGCTTGTGTATCAAGTTGTTAAGTCTGCAAAGTGCTTTGGGATCCTTTGGTTAAATAAAAGATCATCTTCTTAGGATGTATTTGAAAAAGTGAAAACAAAACAAGTCTTTGTCTTGCAATGATAATTTTAGCACAAAGTATTTTCTGCTGGGAAATACGCTTTTCCTGTGGGAAGTTGCTAAGCACCATTTGCATTTTTTTGTTCTAGTCTGGCACTTTGTTAATCAAGTGATAATACACGGATATTGAATACCAATACCTATCAAATATTTGCAGAGGGGTTCAGCTGAGAAACTGCTTCCAGGCTTATTTTTACCATTTACATAATTCACAGAATAAGGGAAAGTGGGAGAGAGGGGAAGGTACTAAAAATTTCTTCTAATGCACTTTTCTATTAGATGCCTTCTTGATAATGCCTTGTCCTTATATAGTGCTTTTCATCACTAGATCTCAAATGGTTCGTCAAATGGTTTATTTTTGTGGAAGTCATCCTCAAATGAAAAATGTGTTCAATTGCCTGGTACCAGGTTTCCCACTGAAATAATATGATAGACCACCACATGTGACAAGATGTTGATCCTGATGGACAGTGCACTACAGTGGTGGGGATGATGATGATACAAGCTCCTATATAGCATAGAACAAAGAATAGATTAGCATTGATCAAATATGGTAGACCATAGATGAAATCTCTCCTATGGGCTCCAGACTGCTTGACATTAAAAATGGGCCCAAGCTACCAAATTCAATCAAGATCCTGATTTCAACACCTCATGCTCTAAATTCAGGGGTGTTTTAGAAGTGGGGTTTGGGTTTGATTTGGCCCGGCCTGTCACTAGGTGAAGTATTTGATACATGCAACCCCCACACCACTAAATGATCCTCCTATGCTGGGTGATCCTTTAGGAGCCGGCTGTTGGGGTGTAGGGGACAATCTGGGCCTGTGACTTTTGTAACTGAATTGGATCCATTCAATGGGGATTTTCAGGGGGAAGGCTGGATGGTGGGGTTTTATCACATTAGACTATTTGCACTTGAGTTGTCTAGCTTTCCTTTCTTTGTAACCAGTTTTCTATATTGTGCACATTTTTATTGGTGCGCTAGGTCTTGGCTATTTGCAAGACAAAAGGAAGCCTAACTGGATTCAGGAACCAATGGCTCAGGTGTCTGCTTTTAAAGCCCCGTCAAGTACAAATGCATCTATTATACTCATCAGTTACCCTAAGTCCAAACTAACTAAGATCCTGACCCTGCAAAGACTTAGATACAGGCTTAATTTAATGCACTGTGGACGTGAGCCTGTTTCCATACACTTGAATGATGCAGGGTCAAGCCTCACAGCCTTGATCCTGGGCTACTGAAGCCAGTGGGAGTTTTGCTATTGATTTCAATGGGAGTCGGATCAGGCTCTATGAGAGGTGTCACCGAAGTGTAGGAGACTACTCACAGTACACAAAATTATGCATATGCATAAGTCTTCTCAGAATTGGAGCCACAGTGTATCTGCAGTGGCTGTTATCTGATATGGGAAGCCCCAGAAAGGAATATTTATTTCAATAAAGCTCTTTCATTTATTCTTACTGCTTTGCTGCATTACTTACTCAGGTGTTATGAGGCTTACTGTATTAATGTTTATGAAGCACTCTTTCAATGAAAGAAACTATGCAAAGGTGGGGAAAAGCACCCAAAGGGCCCAATCCTGCAATGTGCTGAACATCTTTTTTTTTTTAGTTTGGTGTTAGCTGAGGGCATTTGGCTGCCTACCTGGTCCTCTGCACTGGTGCAGGGGTCTGCTCGTGCACAGGTCATGGCAGGATTGAAGACTGTGGCAGTAAGAGGAGACTTTTGTTTTTGCCTGTGCCCTTTTTATGGAGATGTTGTCCAATATTTTTATTTGCTTTCTACTGTGCCACTCACTCTTCGTTTAACTGATCTTCCATTTGCATACATTCCCCCAAATAACCCATTATTTTCATTGTAATTTGTATCTTTAAAAAAAAAAACTTACCAGAGCTGTTGCCATGAAGAAAAATAATAAAAATTACATAGAAGTCTATAATTACAACATTAGCCTGTAATTATTACAAACAAGATACAATACTGTACAAAGCAAAAAAATAGGAACAGGATTTCTGGTGTGTATACACACACACACACACACACTCTCTCTCTCTCCTTGTTAAGTAACATTATGCATCTGCCTTTAAATAAGAAAAGCCAGAGAATCCTGAAACAAGACTTCCCACTCTGACTTATGTCCCTATTTTGCATAGCAATGTTACATGAGATCACAGGCTTTTCTGAGAACCTTACAAATAGCTAGGCCTGGTGAGAGTTAAAGATGGAGTGAGAAGTCCTCACTCTGACTCTCTGGTAATCTTTTGTATTTAAAAATAGAGAACAACACAACATGGACTGGAAGGCGATTGCTCCTCCTCCAGCCATGAAGGATACTTACTGCTGCCTTACAACTAGTAGTGGCAGCAACATTGCAGGTAAAGAAACAGTTGCAATATGGAATCATTCTTAATGTGTAACTACAGATTAAAAGGCCAGCAATGGATTGTAATTGAGCTAGGATCCAGGGTCTTCAAGCTGGTAATGTGTGAAAACTAGGTCTGCTGGGGGGGGAGGGGCGATTTTGTTTATGGTAGTTATATGGCCCCATTGCTGTAGTATCTGAGCACCTCACAGTCTAACAAATGTATTTGTGCAATGTTCCTGTGAAGTAGGAAAGGGCTTGTTATAACTATAAAGGGAAGGGTGACAGCTCTCCTGTATACAGTACTAAAATCCCTCCTAGCCAGAAACTCCAAATCCTTTTACCTGTAAAGGGTTAAGAAGCTCGGGTAACCTGGCTGACACCTGACCCCAAGGACCAATAAGGGGACCAGATACTTTCAAATCTTGGGGGGGGAAAGGCTTTTGTGTGTGTCCTTTGTTTAAGGGGTTGTTCGCTCTTGGGACTGAGAGGGACCAGACATCAATCCAGGTTCTCCCCATCTTTCTATACAAGTCTCTCTTATTTCAAAATTGTAAGTAAAAGCCAGGCAAGGTGTCTTAGATTTACTTTGTTTTCTCAACTTGTAAATGTACCTTTTACCAGAGTGTTTATTTTTGTTTGCTGTACTTTAAACCTAAGACAGAAGAGGGGGGTCCTCTGAGCTCTTTAAGTTTGATTACCCTGTAAAGTTATTTTTCATACTGATTTTACAGAGATGATTTTTACCTTTTTCTTTAATTAAAAGCCTTCTTTTTAAGAACCTGATTGATTTCTCCTTGTTTTAAGATCCAAAGGGGGTTTGGATCTGTATTCACCAGGAGTTGGTGAAAGGAAAGAGGGGGGAAGGGTCAATTTCTCCTTGTTTTAAGATCCAAAAGGGGTTTGGATCTGTATTCACCAGGAGTTGGTGAAAGGAAGGAGGGGGGAAGGGTCAATTTCTCCTTATTTAAGATCCAAGGAGTTTGGATCTGTATTCACCAGGGAATTAGTGAAGGTCTCTCAAGGCTACCCAGGAAAGGGAGGTTTCAGAGTAGCAGCCGTGTTAGTCTGTATCCGCAAAAATAACAGGAGTACTTGTGGCACCTTAGAGACTAACAAATTTATTAGAGCATAAGCTTTCGTGGGCTACAACCCACTTCTTCGGATGCATCCGAAGAAGTGGGTTGTAGCCCACGAAAGCTTATGCTCTAATAAATTTGTTAGTCTCTAAGGTGCCACAAGTACTCCTGTTATTTTTCCAGGAAAGGGAATTAGCTTTGGGATGGTGGCAGCGGACCAGAACTAAGCTGGTAGTTAAGCTTAGAAGTCTTCATGCAGGCCCCTACATTTGTACCCTAAAGTTCAAAGTAGGGATACAGCCTTGACATGGTGGCACAGCGGTGGGATCGTTTTAAACCCAAAAGCCAGTAAGAGATTTTTTTTTCCTTCTAGCTGCTTGGAGAGCAGAGCTGAAGGTAGATGCATATCTTATCTCTCCTTGCCTAAAGGCAGAGGTGTTAAGTTTTTTTAACAAGGTCCTTTGTTAAGAGAACGGTTCAATAAGTGAGCAAACTTTGATCTGGTAAAGGTAATTTACAATCTGAATTGTTTTTTTTTTTCTTTTTACATCCTCGGAAGTAGCTAGTTAGAAAGTCTCTGTTAACTCAGCAGCACTCAGCAGGAGCCTGAGCTAAATACATCCCAGTTTCAGTCAACTGCAGAGGGTGTGACCCAGCACAAGAAAACAGGAAAATGACTACCAAAGAAGCAGCTAACAAAATAGAACTGGCCAAACTAGAAGCAGAAAAAAATGAAAGAAAACATCAAAGACTGCTTCAAATTAAAAAAACTTGAAGAGGAGGCCCACAAGAGAAAGATGAAGCTGGAAAAAGCCAAAGAAAAAGCCAAAGAGGAGGACCACAAGAGAGAGATGAAGCTGAAAAAAGCCAAACATGACAAAGAAGAGAAAGCCAAACAGGAGGCCCATGAAAGAGAAAAGAAAGCCAAACAGGAGGCCCATGAAAAAAAAGAAAAAGCCAAACAGGAGATCCATAAAAAAGAGATGGAGCTGAAAAAAAAAGAGATGGAACTGGAAGCAGCAAGGACTAGGCAGGGTGCATCAGACCATCCTAACAACTCCTCTCCAGGTACCACTTCCCATCCCAGGAAATTCCCCACCTACAAGGCAGGCGATGATACTGAGGCCTTCTTAGAAAATTTTGAAAGGGCCTGCCTTGGATACGACATCCCTCCAACCCAGTACATGGTAGAGCTGAGGCCGCAGCTCAGTGGACCCTTAGCAGAGGTGGCGGCTGAAATGCCTAAGGAACACATGAACAGTTATGAACTTTTTAAAAACAAGGCCAGAATCAGAATGGGGCTAACACCTGAGCATGCCCGTCGGCGGTTCAGAGCCCTAAGGTGGAAACCTGATGTGTCATTTACCCGACATGCCTACCACATTGGGAAAAATTGGGATGCCTGGATATCAGGAGCAAATGTTAAATCTACGGAAGAGTTGCCCTTCCTATTGCAAATGGAGCAGTTTTTAGAGGGTGTTCCTGAGGAAATAGAAAGGTACATCCTAGATGGGAAGCCCAAAACTGTAACCGAGGCGGGGGAGATTGGAGCCAAATGGGTGGAGGTGACAAAAAAGAAAAAAGCTAGTAGCAGTTGGAGCGAATATCAGAAGGGGCAAGCCGAAACAAAACCTTATCACCGGGGACAACCCAAGGCCCCACCCACATCCCAAGGGAAACCCCAGACGCCTTCTCACCCCACCACACCAGTCTCCATCAACCAACATCGCCCCGGTGATACCTTAGCAGGGCGATGTTTTAAATGTAATGAACTGGGGCATATAAAGGCTCACTGCCCCAAGAACCCCAACCGATTACAGTTCATTACACCCCAATCACACCAAAGAACCCCAGACCCAGATGCCTCTCTCATACCCTCGGAGCGAAGGGAAACCTTGAGAGTGGGCGGAAAGAAGGTTATCGCTTGGAGGGACACTGGGGCACAAGTGTCAACTATCCACCAATCCCTAGTGGACCCCAAACTCATCAACCCTGAGGCTACAGTGACAATTCAACCCTTCGTGTCACAGTCTGTAACCTTGCCTACAGCCCAGTTGCATGTCCAGTACAAGGGCTGGTCAGGAATGTGGACTTTTGCAGTCTATGACAATTATCCCATTCCCATGTTGCTGGGGGAAGACTTGGCCAACCATGTGAAGCTAGCCAAGAGGGTGGGAATAGTCACCCGCAGCCAGGCTAAGCAAGCTTTCACCCCCATCCCTGTTCCTGAGCCGTCCACCAGGGCCCCGTCTGTGTTACCGGAGACCCAAACACAGGTGGTGGAACCGGATCCCCTGCCAACGACTGCAACAGCCGTAGTGGATCCAATCCCAGAGACCCAGCCAAAGCCAGTCCCAGAACCGGAACTGGCAACGCAACCAGCACCAGAACCATTGCCAGCACTGAGTCCAGCGCTGGCAAACCCGTCTACAACTCCAATGCCAGAGGGCACCAGCGAGCCTAAACTGGCGGAAGCAGCAGATAACCCTACCCAAGAGGCTCAGACAGAGCCTGAAATACCACATAGTGCACCAGCGGACAGCGGTTCACAGTCAATGGAAAAAGCCCCAGCACCTGCATCGCTTCCAGAGGGACCAAGCCCCAGTCCACAGTCCAAGGAGGAACTGATGTCTCCAGCATCAAGGGAACAGTTCCAGGCCGAGCAGGAAGCAGATGACAGCCTTCAAAAAGCTTGGGCAGCGGCACGGAGCACCCCACCGCCTCTCAGCTCTTCTAACCGATCCCGGTTTGTTGTAGAAAAAGGACTTTTATACAAGGAGACTCTTTCTGGTGGGCACCAGGAAGACTGGCATCCTCAAAGACAGTTGGTAGTTCCCACTAAGTATCGGGTAAAGCTCTTGAGCTTAGCCCATGATCATCCCAGTGGCCATTCTGGGGTGAACAGAACCAAAGACCGGTTGGGGAAGTCCTTCCACTGGGAGGGAATGGGCAAGGACGTTGCTAATTATGTCCGGTCTTGTGAGGTGTGCCAACGAGTGGGAAAGCCCCAAGACCAGGTTAAAGCCCCTCTCCAGCCACTACCCATAATTGAGGTCCCATTTCAGCGAGTAGCTGTGGATATTCTGGGTCCTTTCCCAAAGAAGACACCCAGAGGAAAGCAGTACGTACTGACTTTCATGGATTTTGCTACCCGATGGCCGGAAGCTGTACCCTTAAGCAACACCAAGGCTAAAAGTGTGTGCCAGGCATTAGCAGACATTTTTGCCAGGGTAGGTTGGCCCTCCGACATCCTTACAAATTCGGGAACTAATTTCCTGGCAGGGAACATGAAAAACCTGTGGGAAGCTCATGGGGTGAATCACTTGGTTGCCACCCCTCATCACCATCAAACCAATGGTCTGGTGGAGAGGTTTAATGGAACTTTGGGGGCCATAATACGTAAATTCGTAAATGAACACTCCAATGATTGGGACCTAGTGTTTCAGCAGTTGCTTTTTGCCTACAGGGCTGTACCACATCCCAGTTTAGGGTTTTCACCATTTGAACTTGTGTATGGCCGCGAGGTTAAGGGGCCATTACAGTTGGTGAAGCAGCAATGGGAGGGGTTTACGCCTTCTCCAGGAACTAACATTCTAGACTTTGTAAGCAACCTACAAAACACCCTCCGACACTCTTTAGCCCTTGCTAAAGAAAACCTAAAGGATGCTCAGGAAGAGCAAAAGGCCTGGTATGATAAACATTCCAGAGAACGGTCCTTCAAAGTAGGAGACCAAGTCATGGTCTTAAAGGCGCTCCAGGCCCATAAAATGGAAGCGTCGTGGGAAGGACCATTCACGGTCCAGGAGCGCCTAGGAGCTGTTAACTATCTCATAGCCTCCCCCACCTCCAACATAAAGCCTAAGGTATACCATGTTAATTCTCTTAAGCCCTTTTATTCTAGAGAATTAAACGTTTGCCAGTTTACAGCCCAGGAAACTGATGACGCGGAGTGGCCTGCAGGTGTCTACTACGAAGGAAAAAGGAATGGTGGCGTGGAAGAGGTGAACCTCTCCACGACCCTGGGACGTCTGCAGCGACAGCAAATCAAGGAGCTGTGCACAAGCTTTGCACCAATTTTCTCAGCCACTCCAGGACGGACCGAACAGGCATACCACTCCATTGACACAGGTAATGCTCACCCAATTAGAACCCCACCCTACCGGGAGTCACCTCATGCCCAAGCTGCTATACAAAGGGAGATCCAGGACATGCTACAGATGGGTATAATCCGCCCCTCTACCAGTGCATGGGCATCTCCAGTGGTTCTAGTTCCCAAACCAGATGGGGAAATACGCTTTTGCGTGGACTACCGTAAGCTAAATGCTGTAACTCGTCCTAACAACTATCCAATGCCACGCACAGATGAGCTATTGGAAAAATTGGGACATGCCCAATTCATCTCTACTTTAGACTTAACCAAAGGGTACTGGCAAGTACCACTAGATGAACCCGCTAAGGAAAGGTCAGCCTTCGTCACCCAGGCAGGGGTGTATGAATTCAATGTACTCCCTTTCGGGTTGCGAAATGCACCCGCCACCTTCCAAAGACTTGTAGATGGTCTCTTAGCGGGATTGGGAGAATCTGCAGTTGCCTATCTCGATGATGTGGCCATTTTTTCTGATTCATGGACAGAACACCTGGAGCACCTGAAAAAAGTCTTCGAGCGCATCCGGCAGGCAGGACTAACTGTTCAGGCTAAAAAGTGTCAAATAGGCCAAAACAGAGTGGCGTACCTGGGATACCAGGTGGGTCAAGGAACTATAAATCCCCTACAGGCCAAAGTGGATGCTATCCAAAAGTGGCCGGTTCCAAAGTCAAAGAAACAGGTCCAATCCTTCTTAGGCTTGGCCGGATATTATAGGCGATTTGTACCACACTACAGCCAAATCGCCGCCCCGCTGACAGACCTAACCAGAAAGAAACAGCCAAATGCAGTTCAGTGGACTAATAAGTGTCAAAAGGCCTTTAACCAGCTTAAGGCAACACTCATGTCTGACCCTGTGCTAAGGGCCCCAGACTTTAACAAACCGTTCCTAGTAACCACAAATGCTTCCGAGCGAGGCGTGGGAGCAGTTTTAATGCAGGAAGGACCGGATCAAAAATTCCATCCTGTCGTGTTTCTCAGCAAGAAACTGTCTGAGAGGGAAAGCCACTGGTCAATCAGCGAAAAGGAATGCTACGCCATTGTGTACGCGCTGGAAAAGTTACGCCCATATGTTTGGGGACGGCGTTTCCAACTACAAACAGACCATGCGGTGCTACAGTGGCTTCATACCGCCAAGGGAAATAACAAAAAACTTCTTCGGTGGAGTTTAGCTCTCCAAGATTTTGATTTTGAAATACAACACATTTCGGGAGCTTCTAACAAAGTGGCTGATGCACTCTCCCGGGAAAGTTTCCCAGAGTTAACTGGTTAACAATTGTTCTTAAAATAAAACATATTGTTAGTTTTTATATAATCAGAAGTATGTCTAAAGGTACATGTGTTTTATTAACTCTGTTTTCTCCTAGAGCTCCAGGAAGAAATCACAGCCAGTGTGGAACCGGACGTCCAACACTATCTGTGATTTGGGGGGCGTGTCATAACTATAAAGGGAAGGGTGACAGCTCTCCTGTATACAGTACTAAAATCCCTCCTAGCCAGAAACTCCAAATCCTTTTACCTGTAAAGGGTTAAGAAGCTCGGGTAACCTGGCTGACACCTGACCCCAAGGACCAATAAGGGGACCAGATACGTTCAAATCTTGGGGGGGGGAAAGGCTTTTGTGTGTGTCCTTTGTTTAAGGGGTTGTTCGCTCTTGGGACTGAGAGGGACCAGACATCAATCCAGGTTCTCCCCATCTTTCTATACAAGTCTCTCTTATTTCAAAATTGTAAGTAAAAGCCAGGCAAGGCGTCTTAGATTTACTTTGTTTTCTCAACTTGTAAATGTACCTTTTACCAGAGTGTTTATTTTTGTTTGCTGTACTTTAAACCTAAGACAGAAGAGGGGGGTCCTCTGAGCTCTTTAAGTTTGATTACCCTGTAAAGTTATTTTCCATACTGATTTTACAGAGATGATTTTTACCTTTTTCTTTAATTAAAAGCCTTCTTTTTAAGAACCTGATTGATTTCTCCTTGTTTTAAGATCCAAAGGGGGTTTGGATCTGTATTCACCAGGAGTTGGTGAAAGGAAAGAGGGGGGAAGGGTCAATTTCTCCTTGTTTTAAGATCCAAAAGGGGTTTGGATCTGTATTCACCAGGAGTTGGTGAAAGGAAGGAGGGGAGAAGGGTCAATTTCTCCTTATTTAAGATCCAAGGAGTTTGGATCTGTATTCACCAGGGAATTGGTGAAGGTCTCTCAAGGCTACCCAGGAAAGGGAATTAGCTTTGGGATGGTGGCAGCGGACCAGAACTAAGCTGGTAGTTAAGCTTAGAAGTCTTCATGCAGGCCCCTACATTTGTACCCTAAAGTTCAAAGTAGGGATACAGCCTTGACAGGGCTATTATCCCCATTTTACAGATGGTGGCCTGAGGCACAGGAGAGACTAAAGGGACAGATTTTTAAAGGAATTTAGGCCCCTAAAGATATAGATAGGTGCCTAACACCTCACTAGGTGCTTTTGAAAAATCCGATTAAATTCCTAAATATCTTTAAAAATCTGGCCCCAAGTGACTACCCAAAGTCACACAGAAAATCTATGGTGGAGGAGGAAACTTGAACACAGGTCTTCAGTGTTCCAAGCTAGTGCCCTGACCACAGAACCATCCTTCCTCTCGGTGAGGAAAAAATGGGAAATATTTTCAATGACAAATTATTTGGGGTTAAAATATTTTGTGGAGTTTTCCATTTTTTTAAACTGAAACAACATTCTTCATTTCAAACCATTTAATCAATTTTATAAATTAAAAAAAAAATGTCAAAGAGAGGTAAAAAAGGGACAGCGAGACAAAAGCCAAAGCATTTTTAGTTTTGATTCTTTTTGGTTTGATTAAAAAAGTTTCTAATTGTATCAATGGGGAGGGGGGAAAACCCAAATTTCAATCAGTACAGAAATGTTCACAAAAACTGTTGTATTGTTTGAAAAGTCATTTTTCATTGGGGGGGGAGGGGGGAAGATCATGGAGGAAATGTTTTCTGCCAGCCCTAGTTAACACCAGATAATTGAGCCTAAATAACACAAATAATGTTGCCATTGGCTAGTTGGCAGAATTTTGCTCTTAGTGATTTTTCCCAAGGTTGCACTGGGTGTCAATGGCAAAACCAAGAGCAGAAACAATGTCTCCAGAGTCCGATTCCAGTGCCTTAACCACTTCATTAAGTAATCTCGATGAGTACTGCGCAGATTACAATTTCCATTTTTTCCTACAGAGTTCTGGCTTGCCCTGTACGGACTGCACATACGAGGCATAAGACATCTTTTTACACTCCTGTATGAGCTGCACACCCAATGTTTATAATATAGAGGAAATAGCAACTTTTGCAGGATCAGTGAGAAGGGAGTGGAAAGAACCTAGACTCTGACCCCCCTATTGCCCATGTACTGGCCTGTACACAGGGCCGGTGCTACCATTTAGGCAAACTAGGCGGTTGCCTAGGGCGCCAAGATTTGGGGGCGCCAAAAAGCGGTGCCCCCGATTTTTTTTTTTTTACAGCGTTCCTTCGCCTCCTCCCCGAGCGCACGGTCACCGCTCCACTTCTCCCACCTCCCAGGCTTGCAGCGCCAATCAGCTGTTTGGCGCCACAAGCCTGGGAGGGGAGGAGAATTAGAGTGGGGGCGGCGTGCTCGGGGAGGAGGCGGAGCAGAGGTGAGCTGGAGTGGGGAGCTGCCGCACGGCTCCCCGGACCAAGGGGGTGGGGAGCTGCCTCAGGGGTGCCTCAGGGCGGGGGGGGGGGAGCTGCCGCAGGGCTCCCCACCCCAGCTCACCTCTGCTACGCCCCCTCCCCGAGCTGTTTGGCGCTGCAAGCCTGGAAGGGGAGGAGAATTAGAGCGGGGGCAGCGTGCTCGGGGAGGAGGCAGAGCAGAGGTGAGCTGGGGTGGGGAGCTGCCGCACAGCTCCCTGGGTGGGGGAGCTGCCGCGGGGTGGGGGGGGAGCGCCTTGGGCGGAGGGGGGGCGGGAGCTGCCGCAGGGCTGTGGAGGGCACAAGGTGGAAGTTTCGCCTTGGGCGTGAAACTTCTTTGCACCGTCTCTGCCTGTACAGCTGAGTTGGCACAGAGTGGAATGTAATCTACTACTGGTAAATGCCAATGGCAGATTGTTTCTCCCCTGGAGGAAGGGGAAACCAGGAAATTAATTGTGATTTAGGGTTTGACAATAGTTGTTGACAGATAGTGATTCCAGAATAATTCTGTGTGTAGACACGCTATTCTGGAATAAAAGTGACTGTATTCTGAAATAATTACTTCACGCCCAAAGTGGAGTAATTATTCTGGAATAAAATCACATTTACTCTGGAACAGCTGGTCCACATGGGGAAATTATTTCAGAATAGCTACATTGTACTGGAATAGCTAGGCTGGTCAACTTCTCCCATGTAGACAAGCCTGTACTCTACTTCTAAAGCAGAGTAATTATTCTGGAATAAAGTCACTTTTATTCCCCAATAGTGTCCACATGGGAAGTTATTCCTGCATAGCTACAGCAGACTAGTTTATTCCACTATAGCTATGCTGGTCAATGTCACCATATAGACAAGCCCTCAGAGGCCTTGTCCTCACTGCAGGCTAACCATGGGAGTAATCGCTTGCTTGTCAATGTATTAGCCTAACCTGGTTCTGTGAGACCACATTGTTGATGTTAGTGCACTCCTGTCACACCCTGCATCTGAACTGTCACTGTATGTGGTTGTGACAAACAATACAAGGCTTGTATTCCAAAATTCATAGTGCCAGTTACTATGTCTCTCTATTCACAGGGTACTTGGGATTGTGGGAGGAAATGTTCTAGGCCCATGAAATTCATTTTGTGGCAATAATTCAGCTGCTATGTGCTGAAAGTATGGTCCTCCTCTCCCTAATTATCAGGACTGAGATTTGCTGCTTTTTACGGAGGGAGTGTTGTTTTCCATGTGCCTACACAAGTTGCTTCCAGGAGATGTTGGCAGAAGTTTCAGAGGATGTTTTGGGGCTGGAGAAGACAGAGACAGCAGCTTGCATTTAGGAGTAGTACAATAGCAATTGAGTGAGACCATGTGGCCGTGGAAGGCATGCCCCAAGCTGATGCTGTTCCCAATGGCAGATGGCCCTTATGCAGACTGCCACTTCTGCTCCAGGAACACAAGCAACACTGGTGGACCACATTGTGAGGAAACCTGGGATGATCAGCAGTGAGCTCAGAACACTCATGTGAAGAGAGAGACATTTGCAGAGCTATGAGGAGCAATTCCCTGCACTTGCACAGCACAGCACCCAGATGAGAGAACCAATAATGGTCCAGAAGCATATTCTATCACCTTGTGCAAACTGACAAGGCCAGATCTGCACCAGATCTGTTGACAATCAGTTTGGGGTTGGAATATCTTGAGTTGACACAGTGGTCATTGAGGTTTGAAAGGCAATTAATGATGTACTGCCCCAGGCTTGTCCGAATTGGAACTATTGCTGAAATAATTGCAGAGTTTGTATGGATGGGCTTCCCAAACTGTTCTGGTGCAATTGATGGGACATATATAACCTATTCCATTCCCCGCATTTCAAATGAGTGAGTATATTAACAGCAAAAGATACAACTCCATTGTGCAAGCCCTTGTGGGCAATGGTGGCATACTCATGGGCCACTACACTGGATGCTAAAATAGTGGGCATATCAGCTGCCCTGACTTGGTGTAAGTGTGACCCAAGATAAAGCATTGTTACTCACACTAATGATTTCTACAGTCCTTGTGTCTGTTCTCTTTCTGGCCTATGTGGATCAGGAATAGGGTGAAATTGATAATGTGGTGTTCCCTGACTTAATGACTGGCTCTCCCAGGAATTGTCCTACATATTTGTCATATATGATAATGTGGAGGTGATTCCACGGGGTGTCCGCCTCCTGGGAATTTGCCCCTGTGGCTTGTGACCTTGAATGTCCGTATTAAATGCCATGTCTTGCTACTCCATCTCATGATGATGGTAGAGATATTCTGAAAGCAGCTCCTTATCCTCCTTCCTTTTGCTTCTAACTCCAAGTGCTTTTTTGACCATCTGGAGCACTCCTGTATACTTGCATTATCAAGTCATCCCTTCTTCTTTGTCACTTTGCCCTCAAATTCAGAATCCTGAGTGTTCTCCTAGTTGTTGGGCTAGCCCTTGATGAGTCTAGAGCTGTTACACTTGTTCCTGACAGACAGTGGGTGGAAAAAATAATTGATGACTGCCCTTGAATTCATACAACTTTATTCTCAGTGCACAGTCCCAAATTAAAAGTAACCATTTTATCTCAAAGAATGCTACCCTCTTTGCATTTTCATTCTGCCATCAAATGTTTGCAATTGAGAACTCTTCTAAAGGTGTTATCCCAGGAGAAGAAATGGTGAGTTAATTTTACCTTCCAACTATCCAAATCACTTTTGTGGGGATGGATGGTGGCCAGTTACTAGAAGACATAGCAGCAATGGCCATTACGTTACACCCTTTTCAGACTACTGCAACCTTACAAAAAGTTATGCTACTTCAGGTACCAGAATGGAAGAAAGGCCAGTTATTCCAGGCGCTGGGGTTGAGACCTTCCATTTACACCAAGGAAATCTTTCTGTGGATTGTGACTGATGAGCTGATAAGGGACTGGATGGGATTGCAAGTTACAATGGTGGTGGAGGGAGACTAGCCTTAGCCAGGAATTTTGAAGACTACCTGAAATTTAGAATTTTTCACTCAATATATTTTATTACTCTCCAAGAATGGAGCAAAATCAAATAAGTAATAAACTTGCTTCTGCAGTACAGGCAGGCTGTCTTAACATGGCAGGGGTTTGGGTTGGTAGTGAGAGCCTTCAAGCATAGTTTTATGGCAATTTACATTTTGGTCGGGATGTGGACACAACCCTTTTTATTTTTACAGTAATTATTTATTTAAAGAAATACTACTAGATGCAACTGTGGTAAAGTGCTGGGTCACATTTTTTCCTGAATCATTTTGAGTAGCGTGATCGGGGTTGGGGGTGGCATTGGAGGGTCAGAAGCAGTGGAGAAGGCCAACTGTAATGGCATTGTCTCCATCCACACTGACGCTGAAGGTAGGATTGTATATTAAGAACCCATCCAATCATTTTGTAATATCCTTCATAATTACAAAGATGGCAGCCTCCTTCTTACCAGCCTGAGATGCAGAGTCCTCCCCTGCTTCTTTGTGAAAACACCATCATGTTGGGATCTTTCTGGGATGCATAAGGGAACAACTCCTATGACTCAAAACTGAACTCATCTCCCAGGCTAGGGCCAACACATCTCTCTCTTCTAACTCTCCTTCTCCTTGCTGGCTGTCTGGGGCAGCCTGTGTCGCATCTTTGCAGTCATTCAGATTCCAAACCCATACCCATCCTGGCTCCATAGAGGAGTCCATGCTGAAATGGGGCTCTGTGCTCATGTGGATGCTCAAGATACTGTCCAATTCATTGTAAAGCCAGTAGGTAGTTGGTGCACCACCAGATTTCCTGCTCTTATCCTTGTCCTTCCGCTATCTCACCTGCACTGCTGTCTAGGCCCTCGATCCTTGATTGGCTAGCAGCTTCTTACACCTTCTTACCATTCAGTGTTCTTCTTTGTACTGTTAAAATTGTGGATTTCACTTACTTCAGCCCAAAGCTGCACCAAGATTTTGGTGTCAAGTATCAGGAGGTAGCTGTGTTAGTTTGTATCCACAAAAACAACAAGGAGTCTGGTGGCACCTTGAAGAGTAACAGATTTATTTGGGCATAAGCTTTTGTGGGTAAAAAACCTCACTTCTTCAGATGCATGGAGATTCTGGTGTGTGCATATGGCCAGGTGGCTGCCCATAGATACCTAGGCTTATCAAGTGCCATTTTTTTGCTGTTTCAAACACTGGAGATGGGCAAGCCTGGAGAAACTGCAAGCAGCTAGGCACATGGATGTTGAGCAGAGGGATATGAAGGTAAACCATTTCTGGTCAGGGATCAGAGGACAGGTAGATGGCAAGGTATTCCTCAGGAACCGGAAGACATGGGCTTATGGGAATTGTATTGGAGGAACACAATATCTTTATAGTTGTGGCTGCCTGGGGTTGCACATATTTCCTGCATTAATTTTGTGGTGACAACATATGATAAAAGCTACCTCATGATCTGCCCTAGAGCTCCGAGCATGGCTGCTGCCTCACTGTGTGACACTGACCAATAGCCCGTGGATGAGGGAGAAAAGAGAGGGAGAAAACCAGGATTGGGCACAAGGTTAGCATGCAGAGAAGACAAAGCCAGAGACAGTTCATTCCCTAACATGCTCTGGGGTAATGTAGCTATGTGTTGCCACTTACTGAGGGCAGATTGTGATTTAACAATCTTACCCAAAATCCTTGAAGGAAAAAAAAATGTACCAACACTTAGAACCTTAAACACTGGTATTGAAAGGAGAACTTACACTGAAGATACTGATTAGTGTAGACTTCATTTAACCAAACATGTTTTTATTTCACGTGATAATAGTAATTAAAAAAAAAACAGATTTGAGAAACCTGAGCAGATTAGTTAAAGAGCATTTTAGGATTATAAAAGCACTTCTAGCTGCATCAACCAGATGCCATTTCAAACACTGCTGTTTGGATTAATTAACTGAGTTCAGGACGCCACAAATATTAAAACTGCTAGTTAAAACCATCCTACGCCCCCTTGTATTTTGTTATTAAAATCCTGGCCAATTAAAATAGCACACTGAACCAATCACAAGTAATACTCAATCTAAGATTCATGTAAACGTTTTATGGCTGCAGTGAAGAGATTTTTAAAGTGTACACTGTTCAAACATCTTTCACATATATGGTATGCAGAATGCATATACATATATACGGTGTATTAAAAGGTCAATATTAATTGGTTTGACAGAAATGCTGCAAATCAAGTATTTTAGCAAAAAGATCATTATAACAGGATATAATTGATTTTTAAAGCACGATCCTGGTTAAGAAACACAGAGATAATATGCTTCAGGATTTACTAAAAGAGCAATTCTGTCTTTCTAATAGAGAGATGCAATTACTTTAAGACTGTAAAATTAGTTGATAAAAGTAGCTTTTAAATTACTTTCTTTCACTCTAGCAGAGATTGAAATCACTTTACTGTGTACAATGTAAATGCATTTCTCATCATATTAATACTCTAACACTTTCTGATATAAAAGCTGTGGTAGAAATGCTATATTTGTAAATCTGGGTGGCCAGTCCTGTATTTTTATCCAAAAATGAAAACATTTAAATACAGATTAAGGGCTATATGATAATATATGATATTGTACATGAACCTGTTTGTGTATATGTATAGTGTGCAATATATATACTGGCTCTGTTGCAAGCTGATGGATCCAGGACCAAGGTTACCTTATGGGTCTCCCAGATCACATTGTTGCCAACCTTAGAGGTAAATCCTCAGATCAAGTGGTTAAAGGACACGAGATTCAGAGATGCCAAATGCCTCCTCTTCTTTAATTGTCAGGTTGCAGCCAGAAGCCAAATCAAGCTTAACTCAGAGATAGTCTCCTTTAAAATGATAAGGAAAAAGTACTGGGGAAAACACCAGCAGTTGTCACTGGAAATAGCTGCACCCTGACAGCTTTTACTTTGCTTTTGAGTTTAATTAAGACACTAGAGAGAAGCCTTGGGGCCACTACTCTGATAGAAGAGTGGAATGGTAGAGGAGCCCTAGAGGGGTGGAAGACATCATATTGATGACTAGTGTCAAGTGGGATGTTGCTGGCCCAGAAAGGGAGAGACTTTAAAGTGACCTGTCTCCAGACAGCAGGTATGAAAATTCAGGACAGGGCATGGGGGTAATAGGCACCTGTATAAGACAAAGTCCCAAATATCAGGACTGTCCCTATAAAATCAGGACATCTACTGTCTGGAGAGCCAAGTCACTAGAAGAGGCATTAGATGAGCAAATAACTGCTATTCCATGTCCAGCCTGAAGGGGTGCTCTAGTGAATCCACTCTTCCCTTAGCCCATCCACCCTGATGCTTCTGAATGAGGGGTGAAGCTGGTGCCTCGTTTGGATCCATATATTTATTTCAACAACAAATTATGCTTTTTAAGAGAAAACAGGGAGATGGGTGCGGATGGTTTTGTTTTTGTTCTTTATCAGGAAACTACAGAGGGGGCTGGGGACAGTGTGGAACAGTAGTTCTGCAATAAAGCAGAGAGCCAGACACACAGGACAGCTCTAGGGATAATACTATCTTCTGTATTCTTATAAAATATAAAAAGAAAAACAAGACTTTGTCATTTTTTCACCATTGTCACATGACAGCCCCTCCCACCCCATCTGCTGCTGCTCTGGTCAGTACCAGTGCCCAGCCTGAAATATTGACAAACAATCAGCAACAGTGACAGATCCAAGAAACATCAAGGATATCAATACTCTCACTGGTGACTGTCGGCAAAGAGAGATGTTGTTTTAGAGGGAAAAATTCAGATAGCGTACAACTGCTTAAGAGTTAAATCTAACACACATTATCGGGAACCTTTGCAGCTGCAGAAGGCCATGGATCCTTCCATTTTTCAAAGAATGACCTAACTGGAGGAAAGATCAATCTACAATCGAAGCCTTTACACTATCTGACAAATCTTAAACCAAAGCTGAGAGTTGTCAACTCACTAGGGAAGAAGAGCTTATAAAAATCACAAGCTTCCCAGTCATTTCTAGTGGGGTGGTGTTGGCTGGTGTTTAAGTCCAGCATTTTATAAACAGAGATAAAATATGCTAGTGTGTAGACACAGATTAATCTCTACATTTGAGATCTCTGTCTGTTTGGGTTTTTCAGTTGAAATAAAAAAAGTAAGCAACATTCAGGAAAGGAATCAAGGGGATGTCATTAACACCTGCCATTAGCATGTTCACTTTGACACATCTTTATAGCTGACACTATGATCTTATTTCTGGGTGCTCACATTAGGTGAGGGGGACCTTAAAAGTGCTTAGAGGTGTGTCAAGATCTCCTCCAGAAGTAACATTCCCTCGATGAAAATGGTACTTCAAGGAATTCTGTCATGGTACCAGGCTGGCACGGCACTATGGTGTCATTTATGAAACCCAGGTGGTGCTTCTGGGGATGATGTTACAGAACATCTGGTTTGTGGATACATAGCAGTGTTATTCCAAGCCTGAGCCTAAGTAGTTCAAGATGAAACTATAGCACCTCTTCTAATGGGAAACCTGTAAGGATGGGAAAACTAATTTGGATAATGTAAGCCAAATATTCTCACTTTCCCTCCCATCTTCAGAACAAAACTCAAATCAACTATTTTTTAGCTTCTGCGGTGTTCTTAAATTAATGTTTTTCTTTACAGCTTCAGAAAGCATGTCCTCAAGTGCATATCAGCTTTATGACTCAAGAGATTCGGTTGGTTTAGAAAAGTGTTGGAGAAGTACACAAACTTGAGATATTTATCTGAAACGAACCCCAAAATGTCTGAAGTCACTAGCATTCAGTCTAAGGAAAGCATATAGGTCTCCATCATACTGACAGCTGAATTTCGACAAAGGCATTGTACACAGGTATTCTGAGGGTAAAGCATGCGGGGATTATGCCTGTATATCTGCAGAACAATCGCAGATGAGTAAAAGACAAAAGGCACTGAAGGAGGGGAAAACCTCTATCTCTGCTTTCACTCCTAGCAGTTCATACACGACAATGAGATGTAGATAGCAACTTCATTATCAGACACATGAAAAGTGCTTTTCAAATTACATGTTTTTCAAGCTATTCAGTTCAAACAAAATTAGAATTATTATTAATTAAGAGCATGAAAATAAATTTGAATATATTACTGGTTTTTGAGTCTTCACTGTTTGTTATCTTCATAGTCTTGTTTTAGGGAATTTCATGGCTATTCAGCAATCCTATTTGGTGGGTTATCTTGGTGGAAGAAGAGGCAGCAGAAGAATTAGAAAAGGAAGATGCTCAGTTAATTAGGAAGAGTATTAGTTCCTGCTCCTAATTAAAATCAAACTAAAATAAGAATTTGACAGGTGTTTGGCCAAAATGAAAGCATTAGCTACTTTTTCACTTTTGGGGAAGTGAACGGGGGGGCGGGGGGGAGAGAGCTTGAAAGGCATTTTGAGGACATTTTATAATAGCTTTTATCTTGTTATTCAATGAATTCTCTTTGACAGTTCTTCCGAGACAGATTTTTTTTCCTCTCATAACTCTGCTCAGACATTTCATTTCTTTCCTTATAGTGTAGGTCAGTTGGGATTCTTTCTTTTTACTTTCTTTGCATTTTTGTTTTTACTTTTTACAATGCTTATTGTAGTTGGATTTTTGTTGTTTTTATTGGCTTATTTTATTACCAGACTGAAAGAGCTGAACCGGGGCCTATCCTGAAGGACAGTTCCTGAGAAAATGCTTCTGATAGGACATCTCCACAAGGATCCCATGGTAGACATCTTCCACATCATCCTGTCTGGGAAGCGTGCATGATCTCAACCCCTGGAAAAAGCGACAGGATCCCTCCCAAACCTGGTGAATCCCCACAGATCCACATGAGGTGAGGGCAATGCATTGAGGACCCTGTGCCTCTACATGAACTCCAGCCTCCAGTACCACCCCTTCTCCAGCAGGGCAGCTTCAAGTCACATTATCTTTTCTGTGGATACTCAATGGGGCTAGATAGGAGACAATGCATATCTCCCCTAATCACAGCCCAATGCTGCTTCAACACCCACAAACAATACAACTTGGTTTTGGGGATGTACTTATTGTGACGGGTTCCTCCCAGGGTGCCACCTGGAATTGGGTTACCACTCAGCCATCTGACCCACCAGCCTGGGCTCCCTCTCACACTGTGCTGCTGTGACAAGATGCAGACCCGCTCCCAGTCCTACACTTCCTCACCCAGCTGCCGTTACATCCAAGGCTCTCTGACCAACCACTGCATGAACTAACAATAGAGTCTACAGCCAAAATAGCTACCAGCTTCCCAGTGTATGACCCCCCCACTGGAGCATAAACCCAAAATTATACCAACTTGCACTGCACCGGGCACTATACAGTGTAAGCTCATAGAGTTTGACCCTCCCTCAATGTGGAGAGGAAATGCAACAGCCCCCTGAGCTAAGATTCCCAAGTATTCACTCCAAACTTACTGGTTTAAATTAAAACATAAAATAAGTTTATTAATTACAAAAAGATAGATTTTAAGTGATTATAAGAGATAGCAAACAGTTCAAAGTGGATTACCTGATAAATAAACAAAAATGCAAACTAAGCTTAACATACTAGAAAGATAGGATTTGAATTAACAATCTCTCACCCTGACTGATGATACAAGCAGGCTGGCAGATTCTCAAGGTACAAGCTGCACTTGCTTTACAGCTTGGAATCCCCCAGGTTTTTCATACACAGGCTAGAAATCCCTTTAGCCTGGGTCCAGCACTTCCCCCAGTTCAGTCTTTGATCTTCAGGTGTTTCCAGGAGTCTTCTTGTGTGGGGAGTGAAGAACAACATGATTTTCCAAAGATAATAGCTAGAGGCTCAGATACCTCCTCTATTAGCTCCTTGAGTATTCTAGGATGCATTTCATCAGGCCCTGGTGACTTGCAGGCATCTAACTTTTCTAAGTGATTTTTAACTTGTTCTTTTTTTATTTTATCTGCTAAACCTACCCCCTTCCCATTAGGAGAAGCTGTGGATGTGGTATACCTAGACTTTAGTAAGGCATTTGATACGGTCTCGCATGATATTCTTATCGACAAACTAGGCAAATACAATTTAGATGGGGCTACTATAAGGTGGGTGCATAACTGGCTGGATAACCGTACTCAGAGAGTTGTTATTAATGGTTCCCAATCCTGCTGGAAAGGCATAACGAGTGGGGTTCCGCAGGGGTCTGTTTTGGGACCGGCTCTGTTCAATATCTTCATTAACGACTTAGATATTGGCATAGAAAGTACGCTTATTAAGTTTGCGGATGATACCAAACTGGGAGGGATTGCAACTGCTTTGGAGGACAGGGTCATAATTCAAAATGATCTGGACAAATTGGAGAAATGGTCTGAGTTAAACAGGATGAAGTTTAACAAAGACAAATGCAAAGTGCTCCACTTAGGAAGAAAAAATCACTTTCACACATACAGAATGGGAAGAGACTGTCTAGGAAGGAGTACGGCAGAAAGGGATCTAGGGGTTATAGTGGACCACAAGCTAAATAGGAGTCAACAGTGTGATGCTGTTGCAAAAAAAGCAAACATGATTCTGGGATGTATTAACAGGTGTGTTGTGAGCAAGACACGAGAAGTCATTCTTCCGCTCTACTCTGCTCTGGTTAGGCCTCAGCTGGAGTATTGTGTCCAGTTCTGGGCACCGCATTTCAAGAAAGATGTGGAGAAATTGGAAAGGGTCCAGAGAAGAGCAACAAGAATGATTAAAGGTCTTGAGAACATGACCTATGAAGGAAGGCTGAAAGAATTGGGTTTGTTTAGTTTGGAAAAGAGAAGACTGAGAGGGGACATGATAGCAGTTTTCAGGTATCTAAAAGGGTGTCATAAGGAGGAGGGAGAAAACTTGTTCACCTTAGCCTCTGAGGATAGAACAAGAAGCAATGGGCTTAAACTGCAGCAAGGGAGGTCTAGGTTGGACATTAGGAAAAAGTTCCTAACTGTCAGGGTGGTTAAACACTGGAATAAATTGCCTAGGGAGGTTGTGGAATCTCCATCTCTGGAGATATTTAAGAGTAGGTTAGATAAATGTCTATCAGGGATGGTCTAGACAGTATTTGGTCCTGCCATGCGGGCAGGGGACTGGACTCGATGACCTCTCGAGGTCCCTTCCAGTCCTAGAATCTATGAATCTATGAACAGACGGTGTCACTCCCTGCCTTATATAGCTTTAGCATATGGTGGGAACCCTTTGTCCCAAACTCAGTTTGTGGAAAAACACTGACATCCCAAGATGGAGTCCAGAGTCATGTGGCCTGGCCACATGACCTTGTATACCTTGCTGAGTCATAGCAGCCATTACTTACAGGCTGTATGGAGCATTCTCAGGAAGGTTAATTTCTTCCAGGGTCCATTGTCTTTGCCGATGGGCCATCAGCATGGCCTGGCTTCTTCATTGTTGTACCAGAATGGCTAGTTGTGGGTGTCACCCAGAGTAAGCACGATTGAAATACGGATACATAGTCAATATTTCTAACTTTAGATACAAAAATGATACATGCATACAAACAGGATAATCATATTCAGCAAATCATAACTTTTCCAATGACGCCTCACATGACATCATACAAAATGCATCATAATTGTGCCATGATCATATCGTAATAATATCACTGTGAAGAATATGGGGTGCAGTGTCACACTTATATAATTTTGTTTAGTGTTATAAGGGTTTTATATATAGTGGCGATACACATTAACTACCAACTTCTAGGGGATCCCAGGCAATTTTTCCATACAATCAAATGTAAGGTCCTTTTATCACAATCCAGTTTTGTTTCCAAAAGTAGGGAGAAATAGAAATCTTTGAGGATCTATCAAGATTTCAGGGGAAACCCAACTGCTAGGGAAGGGCTCCTGAATAGTCTTGCTGTATTTAATGAAAATACTTTAAAACTATAATAACTTTCAGTGATGGAGTATTCACCCTACACCAGCCCCTGAAGGGATTAAGGTGAATAGGCGTGCCAATTAACTGCCTGGGCTGCCCCTGGAGGAGAAGCCAGGGAGCAATGAGGACTAGGACTAATTAAAAAATGAAGATCACCTGGACAGGAACGGGCTGGGATGTATGAAGCCAGCTAGGTGACGGCAGAAAGGGGCTACAGGATGGAGGAGGTCAGCTATTACTCTTTCTGAGGCTGGGGAGAGAAGGGAACTTGGCTTGGAGGGAAGGGCATATCTAGAGGAGAGTGGTGAAGGAGTGTGATGGAGGTAATGTAGAAGGCAGTCTTGGGAAACAGCAGCATTGTATGGGACAGTACAGAGCTTAGCTGCTGGTTGCATGATCCTTGGGCTAGAACTGGAGAAGAGGGTGGGTCTGGGTTCCCCTGCCAGCCACTGAGGAAGTGGCACCATTGAGGGCAGCGAATCGGAAAACTCCCTGGGATGGTTGGTACAGAGAGACTTTGGTACACAAATCCCTCATGGAAGGGGGAAAACTACAGTGACCTTGCTGGAAGACCAGGCCCCGAAGAGGGAGCAGTCAAGTCCTGAGAGAGAGGCAGATAGACTAGATATTTGCAGGAAGGGGCATCAGACTGGTAGAGCTAATCCCCAGATGGGGCCACAAGGAGGTACTCCAGTGGTGAGTAGAGCATCTCATGGCACTTCCATTAATAAAAATTAATATGCAGCAAAATAATTGCATATTATGAAATCATGCTCACTGTACAAAATCAGTAAAATAAATTAAAATAGCATCTGGTACAATCTATAGTTTTTATCTGTAATTTTCTTAGCTAAAGTGGTTACTGCAAACATTATAGACCTTCTTATATGGGAACATAGCAACTGCCATACTGGGTCAGAGCTGTGGTCCATACAAGTTCTATCCTGTCTTTGACAGTGGCTAGCATCAGGAACTTCAGAGGAAGTTACAAGAGAACCCTCAATGGTCAGATGTGGGATAATTGGCATCCCAGGTAAATTTCATCCTAATCCCCAGTAGTTAATATCTTAAATCCTGAAGGACAAGGTTATGTATCCCTGTGATGGGGTGTGCATACCCCGCAGTAGGCGAGAAAGGGATAATCCCACACTATGAGTGGATGAAGTCCTGACCCTCAGACTGTGCTGGGCTTGCTTCAACTGCTGGGCTAGTATGAAGGAGAGCAGCTCACCTCACTCTGGGCTGGCCACTGAGGAGGAAGCACACTTGGTGGAGACTACAGCCTCTGACTCCGGGAACCAGAGATCCCGGGGACCAGCCTTGAGACCTGTTACCTACAGTCGATCAGCGTGAGTCAGAGTTCCAGGGAGCTACCAACACCAGGGACGTGGAGACTCTGACAATATATGGATTACAGCTTCAGGAAACACGGTAGGAAGTGGCCCAGGAAGGCGGAGTGAGTGGTATCTCCCACCTGCGTAAGGTCAGCATATTGCGGTAGGATACCCACTGACTGGGTGGCGAACGCATTGACCACTGACAGGGCCCTGGGCCAGGACCAGGTGGAGTTGAGTGGCCCAGCTTCCCTTACCCTGGTCGGCTCCCGGATCTGGCCATTGAGCCACACAGCCCCGAACCCCGAGGGCAGCCATATTGACTCTGATCTGTGGGCCATACTGCTGTTAGCCTAAGACTGGTCTGGTAGACTGCAACCATGGTGGAATCACAACCCCAATCTTGCCCCAAAGAGGGATGGGGTGTGCATACCCTGTGACAATCCCTTACAAATCTTTCATCAGCATTAATGATAACTCTGGATATTCATGTTGTTCATATAAATGTCCAGTCTCTGACATTTGCTAATATTTTGGTCTCAGTTACTTTCTATGGCAATGAGTTCCATGGTCTAGTACACATTGGGTGAAAAAGTATTTTATTAGTGCTGAAAAAAGCCAAGCCATCTCTTTATCTCTCATCTTAAACACTGACCCTGTAGGTGAGTGGTTCCTTTCACTTTGCTGGAGTGGGGTTCTAGTTTATATCCCTTTAAAAAAAATAAAGGCTTTCCCCCCACACTAGGGTGATCAGATAGCAAGTGTGAAAAATTGGATACTTTCTTTTTCGGGGGTAGGGTAATAGTTGCATATGTAAGACAAAGCCCCTAAGATCGAGACTGTCCTCGATAACATTGGGATCTCTGGTGACCTTCCCCCTCCCACTCCCTCATGGTGAAATTAAATTCACTGCTTGGGAGACAGGGTGAAATTTCTTCCTTGTGCAGAAAACAATGAAATTGATTGATTGAAATTCTAGTTTCAGTCACAAGTTTCTGAAATAAGAGGGTCATCCTAGACCCATTCAGTCATTGAGTCCATTTTGAAGTGACCTTTGAATGTGCGTTCCCTAGGGTAAAACTATTATAGCAGTATGAAGTTTGTATCCAGTGTAAGGATTTCAAATCAGGGATTTTGATATTGCCTATCTCAGTGAGAAACAAATTGTTGGCACTGACAAGCTTCTGGCAGCAGACAGCTGGAAAATCATAAAGAGATTAGAGAGGGCATTTTACTGGCAAGTGGAAGCTTTTACTTCAGCTAAACTCATCTGTGGTCAGTTCAATGAACAGCTGGAACTCAAGAGTATGACTCATTGTCTAATACTTGATGCAAAGGTAGGAAAATGCCAGTAGGGTAAGCCCACTTTTACAGATACCATGTACAAACTCTTTTAAATCAGTTTGCCTCATCTTTGATTCTAAGTGTCAAAAAAATAAATGCTCTGTGGTTTTGCAGTAAGGAACAATATACTTCCAGCCTGGAAGCCATGTTACTAATTTCAGCACTAC
Source organism: Emys orbicularis (assembly GCF_028017835.1). Taxonomy (NCBI): domain Eukaryota; kingdom Metazoa; phylum Chordata; order Testudines; family Emydidae; genus Emys; species Emys orbicularis. The sequence goes on from NC_088685.1 coordinate 35,191,853, forward strand.
TGATGCTGTCATTATCTTCTCTGTTCAGGTCATCTTTGGACCCCAAATGTTATTTCTTCAAGAAACAAAAGCCTGTGATAGATTGGGGGAGGGGAACAAACAACATTTTAAAAAAATTACTTTCACAGCTTTCCCATTAGTTCTGGGAAAACATAATAAAGCCACAGCTGGTGGGCACTTATTTTTTTTCTTAGCATTTAATAATAGAATTAATTGGTAAGTGGAAAGCTTTCAACCCTTTTTCTGCTGTACATTGCCCTCTGCTATCATTATGAATAGACGTTAGAATCCAGGCTAATTGTAATTTCTTAAGTAAAGAAGAAATATACTTGAATCATCAAAAATCAACTTTTATTGTTTCTGTTTGTTTTAGTGACAAAGTTTTAACGTGATATATCAATAATTTCTGGAAAAGGTGTAGTTAGCATGAGAAATTCAGGCCCCTGATAAATTCTCTGTTGTACCCCTCCAATGTACACACACTGTGTATTGAACTGTGATTGTTTCATTGTGACATCACTCACTTGAATGACATTTCAGTAAGTTTTGGGGTGAGACTAGCTCTGTAGAACAGTGACAAAGAGAGTCAAAGTTAGCAGTGTTAAGAATGATGAACTGCAGTTTCAACTGAGTCGTCTACAGTAGTTCATGCCGATTAATCTATCTTCATTAGAGACATTTATCATTTAGTCACTGTGCTTTTGCAACAGTATTCTAATGCTGCAGTACATACCTAGCGAGCTTCATATTAGGGGTGGTGAGCTTATCGTGATAAAATGAGAACTGGTCTTAATTTTTGGCCGGACCTGTAACTGAACCAAAACCAAATGTTCATCCGTCATTATTTCAGACATAGATCTGAGCTCCTGTGCTTTCCAGGTAGGGTCTGAACATGGAAAAACCAGCAGATGCTCAGATGCAATGGTGATGGGCATGGGCTAAGAGCCTGAAAAGAACACAACTGGTAATTTTGGAATTTTCCCAGCCCTCTCAATCTGCATGCTTCTTTGTACGGTGAATACCTAGTGGTGGTATGCTCTGAAATGCAAGATAATCTTTGTATTTTTTAGCTGAATCCAGACAAATAGCCCTTTAGCTGGTAAAACAATTCACAGAAAATCTCTTGCTTCATCAGTTTTGATTTCTATCTCATTACACTTCTGCCTGAAGATGACTTTTATCATATAACAGTATTTATGAATCATTTAAAATTAATTAAGAATATTTAAAAGCGGCATCTAGCAAATTATCCCCTTGCTTTCTGTGCAGATGCAGGGGAGAATGTCTTTCTGTAAATATACTATATACTGTTTGCTAAATTAGCTAATCTCCCCTCCCCCCCGATCCTATTACAGTTTATCGACTTGTCACCCCAAACTGGTGTTATGCAATTACACAGCCTGAGAAGATGGGTGACTTGAGGTTTTTAGGATTAGATTTTCAAAAGGCCCATTGATTGACCTGTAACTATTTCCTGCCTGTGAACCATGACAGACTTGTCACCCTGCCCCCAGAAAGTCTTGCAATATAATAGATAACACCCTAGTCCTGCTGTTGTTATTGCATAAACTAATAGATTTCTGCCTGGTACAATTCACAAATTATTGAAATGAAGTGAGTGAAAATGTCATAGGAAGGCTCTGAGGAGTAAAGGCAAGGACCTAAGTAAGGAGCGAGTCTGGAATGCTATTGGCCATCCCAGTCATAGATTATATAGATTGTGATGGTTACTAATAATGCCTCGCTCTTACATAATAGTTTTCATCAGTAGATCTCAAAGTGCTTTACAAAGGAGATCAGTATCATCCCATTTTTTTACAGAGGGGTTAAACGAGAGATACAGTAGTGAAGTGACTTGCTCAAGGTCACTCAGCAGGCTAATGGCAGAGCCAGGAATATAAGCCAGCTCTCCTGAGTCAAAGTCCAGTCTTTGATGCACATCACCACACTGCCTTCCACATGCCTGCCCTATAATTCTAAGGGAACCCGTTACACTGAAGTGGTACTTTTTAATAGAATGTAACCTTTCATTATAACAGAAGAGGATCTGCTTGGCAAGCTATACACTCCCCTTCACCATGGGAATGTTCATAAGAACTCCCTTCATCTACCTGTAACTGTAGTGGCAAAAGGGTAACCTTGGGAAGTCCATGTCTTCACTTTCACTGGGAAGCAGCTCAATGATCAACTGAGATCTTCTTCAAATCCCTATTATAGCAGATGTAGCAAGAGTGGGAACCAACTCTTTCCTCTTATCTTTTACCCCAAGGGGTAGTGGCACTTATCACCTTGTCCATCTCCTTCTTTGCTTACCCTGAGCAGAGGATGAGCGAGAGTAGGTAGGTAGACACAACAGGGGAAATTTTGGGTAGCCATTGGGGGCTAATAGCACTTAAATGGACTTTAGTTACGTCCACACATCACAAAGTAGCAGGAGTGTCAAAAGCCCTTCAGTGTTGGCCTGTCCCCGATCATCTGGCTAGCTTGAGTTTATAGCACTTGAGTTCAATTAGGTGCAACACTATAACTCAAGTAAACTTTATATTGAAGCGGGAGTGCTGGAACAATTGTCATAGTGAGGGTGCTGAGAGCCATTGAACCATTGTAAACCTAGTATATAATGGAAACCACTTCAAGCCAGAGGGTCTAGCAGCACCCCTAGTTCTAGCACCTATGCAGTGGAGATGGTCTCTTAGACTGCTATAGCACACCAGTGACAGTCTATATCAACCAAATAGGCCTTTTTAAGTCCCAATTGTTTTGAAATATTTTAAATGGGATGAGGCTTTTAGTGACTCCTACTACTACTGTATCTAACTATGCAGGACGAGGTTACGTAGGTCTCTCAAGGACCATTTTTTGCTTTTTCAAAAAACAAAGCAGTTTTTTTCTGGTTAAATGGCTGAAATGTGAAGCTGGCAAAAAGAAATTCTGCTTGTCTTGTTACGTTTTTCTTTTATTTTGCACTGCTTCAGACATAAGCCAACGTGACTGATGTAATCTGGCATGATATTTCTCAGTGTGAGATACTGATATAAAGTTAGATTTGAGTTTGACTGAATACATGTGTGAATGTTACCCTTCTCAACTGGTTTTAAGCAGGCACTGGTGGTGGCATGAGAATTTCCACGTTAGCAGGCGATAATGTGAAAGCATTCTTTCGCTAACCTTGGCTTTTATTGTTTTGTTTTTGCTTCTGCCTCCCGTTATTTCCAGCAAAATCAATGGCAGCCTAGTGAACTGGGCAGACTTGGTACAGCCCATGTTGTGCTGGCGAGGAACACAACGTATCCTGGCTGTTGGCTGAAATGTAAAAAAAAAAAAAAAAAAAATTGGTGGGATCCTGGTCAGTGTGTAGTGCACCCTACTCCATTAATACATTGTTAAATTGAAGGCTCAGATGTGCTTTCAGTAACCACTGACATTTTATCTGAAATAAGGATGAGAAATTTCACTTACTACAAAGCAGAGCATTAAAAAGGCTCCTTATCTAGGGGACCAGAATAGGGATATTAGTAACACTGCCTGCTTCTTTTTAAAACCCTATTAGTGTCAGGTAATATGTTTCTCCAATGGTGCTTGACATTCACTAGGCTACAAAAATATTGAGACTGAACTTTCCTACAGAATATTTTAACATACACAAAGAACTGTCACCAACTAAAGAAAATGTAACCTTTGATTGGCAATAAAATACATATTAGCTTTGTTCCTAAAATTGCTTTAGTGATCTATTCCTAAGGTGGGTGTGTGCATGTGCATAAACACACACATATGTGGCCATACACCCTCATTAACTAAGACGTAAACTTACACTTTTGTCTGAATTTAGCATTTATGAAGCATGAGCACAGGTCAAAATCCAGCGTTTATTTTCATACTGCATATTATACAATGGTGAAGGGATATCAGTCTCACATTGCTGTGTTAATATATACCAACCTCTTGCACAAAATATTATTTTTATTTACATAGCATTTTAAGTCTGTAAGGCATATACAACTGTTGTTCTGTGCTAAACAAGCTGCCCCCCTCCCAAAGCTTGCATGCTAAAAGGCACAAGCAAGTGTGATACAAACACATGATGTGTGATCATTAGAGTTGGAATGCCTTGTGAACAGAGGTGCCGACTCTATGGGTGCTCTGGGGCCAAGCACCCACATTAAAAATAGGGGGTGCTCAGTGCCCACCAACCATAGCTGTTCGGTGGGGCCCAGGGGCTGGCCGCTGATCAGCTGTTCGATGGCTGATGGAGGTGCTGGGGGAGGATGGAGAAGAGCCAGCAGCAAGCGGGGGGAGGCCTTGGGGGAGGGGGCTGAGAGGAGCAAGGGAAAGGTGGGCAGGAGGCTGGGGGAAGGTGCCGAGTGGGTGCGGGAAGAGGTGGAGTGAGGGCAGGGCCTCAGGGGAAGGGGCAGAGTGGGGCTGGGGCTTCAGGGCTGAGCGAGGGCGGAGCACCCAGCGGGGAAAAGGAAAAGTCAGTACCTATGCTTGTGAAATAGGTATGTTTTCAAAGGGACAACAGGGAGACACCTTAGAATGCCATACTTTAGATGGGAGGCTGTCCCAAGCATAAGGATAGAATGCATGATGTCAGGAATGGGCGAAGGAGACAGAAATATCAGTCAGAAAAGAAGTGGGAGTAGAATGTAGATAGTGGGACTGTGTAGGACATGATGGAGGGAGATGTAACTGTGTGGAGTTCTAAAGAGTTTTGATAGTGATCTTAATGATGGAGAACAAAGAAAACCAGTGGCGGATTAGCCACTGGGCCAATGGGGCCCTTGCCCAGGGGCCCTTGCCAATTGGAGGGCCTCAGAAAAATAGGCGCTCCTGTGCCCTGACCCGATCCACCCACCTGGCGCTCCTGCCAGGGTGCGGGGGCTTGCACCGCTGCGCCCACCCTTATACAAGGCAGGCAGAGTGGGGCAAGCCCCTGTGCCCCCACCCCGCTTCCCTGCAGGAGCGCTGGGCAGGCAGGCAGAGTGGGGCAAGCCCCCAAACCCCACCCCCTGGCAGGCGCACCGGGAGGGTGGAGTGGGGCAAGCCCCCATGCTCTGACCCCATTTGTTTGGTAGGAGCACAGGGGGTGGGGAGAAATGCAGGCGGAAGGGGTGAGGAGGGGCTCCCACTTGCTCTGGCTCAGATCCCCACAAAACCCTAAGCCGCCTCTGGAGAAAACCAGCACTGATATTCAAGAATGGTGGGTAAGACATGAGCAGAATGTCAGGAAGGAGGAATGATCTTTACAGCAGCATTTTGGATGGCCTGAAGTAATGGAGGCTGGTGGTTGAATAGGAGGTTGTAATGGTCAAGATAACTTTTAAAATGTTACATATAACACATCCCAATTAAGATAGAGGAGGAGGGTGGAGTTTAGTATCTCTGCTAACTGACTTGTCTAACAAAGACAGTATCTATTTGAAGTAATATACTATAATGCATTGACTTCACTGTCAGTTTCATAGCACTGAGTATTTCATTTAAGAACTATGAAATATCCAGTAGAGCAGGGAAAAGGTGGCATGGTCGGGCTGCACCTTTGCCACATCAATCCTTGGCTGCATTTTCAGTATCTTGGGCCTGTTAGCAGCTGGCATAAGTGACCCTGAGGCTATTCTAATGTGGTGCTGAGTTATTGGCTCTGAGCACAGTGTCACCAGTTACCTTGGCTCACAACTCCCCCCTGACTTGTACCATGTGCAGTTAAACGATAACAAAGGATGAGGTCCTTAAAATTGCCAAAGGAATTCTGAAACTGCATAACCAATAGAGGCAGGAAGTGAAACAGAATGTTCTATGTATATTATTATTTCTTTGTGTGTTTTTAATTTTTCAGTTAGTTCAAGTTGTCTGTCTGTCAAGTACCAATCACCACAATAGATGGTCAACCCCACCGTTATTTTGGAGGTGGAGGGAAAAGGCCAGCGTGACCCCATGCTTGCAGTGCAGAAGTCTAGAGGATAGCACTAGTCTCACCACCTCTTTTGTTCCCACTCAGTCTCTGAAGTGCAAATTAGAGAGGCATGTGTATAATCAATTGGTGAATTTTTAAGGCATGACACATTCAACATTGCCTACATCTAGCCCAACACTAGCACACGATCCCTTCTCCCATTACACACAAACTCCTTTCTTACATAACCCTCTTCATGAGTGATTTTGTTGTTTTATTCACCGTGTCAGAGACTCAGTGTTGCCTGTCTCAGACTCCGAGAGAAGTTAAAATGACTGTCATACATCATAAAGGCTCCCCTTTGTTATGAGTGCTCTGTGGTTGATTCTAATTAGAACAGTGAATTACTTAAGGAAACAGGACGAATTAGGTGGTTCCCAGCCATGTAATTATCTATCCACTGTATGAGCCTCAGAAAACTCCCATTGGTAGGAATTTTCCAAACCTTTCCTTCGAATGTCCAGTTTTACATTTAAACTCTTTCAAAATCTTACTGATAATCTCCAACCCCCCCAAAGAAAAAAATCTTGAACTAATAAAATCAGACGCCTGCTGTCTGATCATTACAATTGTGCTTAGGATTGTACAGAGCAACATCTTGGCCATCTCATTCAGAAGATTACAAACAGCACCTTGTATGTTAATAGCACCTTTCATTTGAATTTCATTTCAGCACCTCTCAAATTGTTTTACAAACACTGGTTGAGGCGCCCAATACATCTGTGAGTTAGGTAAGAGTTATGTCCTTTTTACAGATAGTGAAGCTAAAGCACAGAGTTCATGTGGTTTGCTCAAGGCCAGTTAGGGAGTAGATGGCAAGGGGACTTTAATATTTCCATGCCTACTTTACCAGATACCTGGGGGTAAGTAAGAATTGGTAGCCTGTGTTTTTCAAGCCTGAGAGCTCACCTGAGCTTTTGTAGCCTATAGCAAAGTAATCATAAATATTGCACATTGAGTATCACAATGAAATAAAATCAATTCCATTCCACCTACTGCTATGTAGCAGCTGGTTGTTCTTCATAAAGAAATACGCAATCTGCATTCCTACTTTTTCAGTGTGAAATTGACATATCCCTTATTGCATTTTTCTAACTTCCAAATGAGCTCTATCATAAATAGTATTGGTTGATAGGAACAGCACAAGTCTTCTAACCTTTACTATCCTGCCAAACAACTGCTTAGGATGATTGTTTCTATTTTTAAGACCACCTACAACATTAGCCGCCATCCCTCTTGTCATCTACATTTAAGATTTGAAAAACTTTTTGCTGAAGAAAAGGACAATGCTCTCATCCAAGCTTGATTAGAGTACTTAGAAGGAGAAACTGCTGCACAGTAATACATCACTGTCTGACAACACTCTAACCCTATTGTTTTCACTCTAATGTTGAAATCGGTTTTCCTTTTAAAATGATCTCCTTTGGGTGCTGAAAAGAGTCCATCAGTATAATGGTGATTGGCTCAACTTTATCTGCATAAGAAAATGTAACACATTAGGTCATCTATCAGCACTGCCATTATTATGTCAGGTGCTACAAAGCTTAGGAAGTTACCAGTTCCCTAAACCCTTTGTATTGCAAGCTGCTCTTGGTTCTCAGAGACTAGCTTTACTATACATATGGTTGTGAATTTGTTAAAAGTGAATGGCCTCTACTAGGAGGTGAATCTCAAAAGGTTTGGTTTAGATGAGTACAGAAAATTTTTTTATCAGTAATTCCTTTAGTATGTAAATCAGGTTAGAAATATCATGAGACTAGGTGGTCTTGTGAGATTTGCAGTATTGTCCTGGTTTTGGCCAGGCTGAAAATAGAGGCAGAACTTTTTCTTAAAGTATTTCAGCCAATCCACTACTGCTTCTTATCAAAACCAAGAAGTGTAGAGGTATGTGAACATTCAAAATGCAAAGCAGGGAAAGGAAAGGTTTGAAAATAGATAACAACACACTGGGGCCTACTTCACAAACCAAGAAAAAGCCCCATATCTCTGAGAAGGTGAGAACCATATGTTTGTGTATATTCTTTATAGTCTCAGTTAAACCAGAAATGGGGGGGAGGGGGGAATAAATAAACCCTCCCAGTTCTGTTACAGCTTTCATTATTTCAGATCTTTTCCTTCATAATGCAAAGTAAACTAATTATCTAATTAAGTTAACAGGTGTCAGTCATTCAAACATAAAGAGCTACTAGATAGGCCAGAACTGGGGAATTCTTTTCTTTAAGTGTCTGCACTTAGTTTTAAACATAATGGCATTAAAACAACTGATTGAGGTCTTTAAAGACATCAGGGCTCAGATCAGTACTTGAGGCACTCACCTGTGAGGCAATTAGGCTTTTGCCTCATATTACAGTATTTTGGCAAGTTTCCTGAAGAATCCTCTCTGTGTGGCTTCTTATGTCTTGAAGGGTTACACTAAGAAGATGTCTACAGTTTACAGAGATGCTGACAAGCTGTTTCTTAGTGGCGAGAGAGACCAACAGGCCTAGCTGTAAAATTAGAGTATGATTAGCATTTATAAGATGTCAGCTTGTCAATTACCTTCTATAAAAATATTATGGTATTCTACAGTAATGATCAAAAAGTATTGCAGGGATTTTTGTAAGCTTTGAGCCATTAGTGTCAAATACTTTGGCGCTTTTAAAAGCGGTGATGAAATGTGTCTATTTCTTATGAGGCCTTGGGATGAAATACTTATTCCTGTCTCAGTGCAGGGGGATAGATTAAATGACCTCTTGAGGTCCCTTCCAGCCCTACATTTCTATGATTGTCTCTCCATAATTATTTCATAATTCTCACCTTCTGTCATACTTTTTTCTACAAATATACCTGGGTGGCTGTTCATGAGAATATTCCCTGTTCCATATGTTCTTGAAAAGTCTGACAATGCTATGACTCAACTTTAAACATCATCATAACTGACAAAAATAAGATCAGAGCCACATCAGTACAAATCAAGCCTATTTTTTTGGAGGAAAAACATGCAAACATTTTAACAAATATTGAGGCTGATATTTATACCCTTCTTTCAGAATCAAAATATTTGAGTTTGTGGTTGTTTTTTGGTGAAAAATCAGTTTTTTTTAATGGAAAGCAGGCACTTTTTGTAGTTTTGATTGAAAATTTTCAACCAGCCCTAGCCATAACAGCCAATAGGAGGAGAGAGATAAATGCTGTTCCTCTGTGCAGTAGATAATATTTCTATACTGCTAGGTATATAAGAGGTGGGCCCGCCCAGTAGTGCTTTTGTCAGAATATCCAAATTGATGGATTTATATTAGGGCTGTCAATTAATCACAGTTAATTCACGCGATTAACTCAAAATAATAAATCATGATTAAAAAATTATTTCTGATTAATTGCACTTTTAATTGCATTGTTAAACAATAGACTACCAATTGAAGTTTGTTAAATATTTTTGATGTTTTTCTACATTTTCTACATTTTCAAATATATTGATTTCAGTTACAACACAGAATGCAAAGTGTACAGTGCTCACTTTATATTATTATTTTTTATTACAAATATTTGTACTGTAAAAATTATAAACAAAAGAAATAGTATTTTTCAGTTCACCTCGTACAAGTACTGTAGTGCAATCTCTTTATTGTGAAAGTGCAATTTACAATCATTTTTTTTTGTTACATAACTTCACTCAAAAACAAAACAATGTAAAACTTCAGAGCCTACAAGTCCGCTCAGTCTTACTTCTTGTTCAGCAAATTGCTAAGACAAACAAGTTTGTTTACATTTACGGGAGATAATGCTGCCCACTTCTTAATTACAATGTCACCAGAAAGTGAGAACAGGCATTCACATGGGACTTTTGTAGCTGACATTGCATGGTATTTATGTGCCACATATGCTAAAGATTCATATGTCCCTTCAATCTTTGGCCACCATTCCAGAGGACATGCTTCCATGTTGATGCACTCATTAAAAAAATTACTCTGTTAATTAAATTTGTGACTGAACTAAAAATGTCCCCTGCTCTGTTTTACCTGCATTCTGACGTATATTTCATGTTATAGTAGTCTCGGATGATGACCTAGTACATGTTCATTTTAAGAACACTTTCACTGCAGATTTGGCAAAATGCAAAGAAGGTACCAATGTGAGATTTCTAAAGATAGCTACAGCACTCGACCCAAGGTTTAAGAATCTGAAGTGCCTTCCAAAATCTGAGAGGGACGAGGTGTGGAGCATGCTTTCAGAAGTCTTAAAAGAGCAACACTCCAATGCGGAAACTACAGAACCCGAACCACCAGAAAAGAAAATCAACCTTCTGCTGGTGGCATCTGACTCAGATAATGAAAATGAACTGCTGTGGATTGTTATCGAGCAGAACCCATCATCAGCATGGACACATGTCCTCTGGAATGTTGGCTGAAGCATGAAGGGACATATGAATCTTTACATGCCAGATGCGCTAAATATCTTGCGGTGCGGGCTACAACAAAGCCATGCGAACGCCTGTTCTCACTTTCAGGTGACATTGTGAACAAGCATTATGTCCTGCAAATGTAAACAAACTTGAGTGACTGGCTGAACAAGAAATAGGACTGAGTGGACTTGTAGGTGCTAAAGTTTTACATTGTTTTATTTTTGAATGCATTTATTTTTTGTACATAATTCTACATTTGTAAGTTCAACTTTCATGATAAAGAGATTGCAGTACAGTACTTAGGTGAATTGAAAAATGCTATTTTGTTTTTTACAGTGCAAATATTTGTAATAAAAAAAATATAAAGTGAGCACTGTACACTTTGTATTCTGTGTTGTAATTGAAATCAATATATTAAACTGTAGAAAACATCCAAAATATTTAAATAAATGGTATTCTATTATTGTTTAACAGTGATTAGTCATGTGACTAAGCACGATTAATTCTTTTAATAGTTTGACAGCCGTAATTTATATACAAATATTGTGTATTCTGCCATGATTTTCTACCTTCTGCAGCATAAGTTGAACATTTGTTTGAGAAGTGGATGTGGTGATAGTCACACTCAGGCAACATTAAAGGGAAGAAAATTGTCACCATAATGGGAGCAGAAGCAGGAGATATGTAATGTCTTGGGTACTAAGTTTAGAGCAGGGGAACTGCCCTGAAGAATGTGCTTCAAATAAGCTGTCTGGGATCAGTGTCAGGGCTGGGAAGAACTGATCCACAAGAGAAGTGCTAGGCCTGGTAACAGCAGCATTATGCAAGTTACATTTAGTTCTCCTGCTCTGAAGCACCTTGAAGACTTGCACGATAAATAGAACTGAACATAGTTTCAGCACTGTTTGATTTTTCTTTGCAAATTATTTGTGTTCAATCAGGGAGCAATAATAGTGCAGTAATTAGTAAAAGATGTGTATGGAAATAAACAGAGAGCTAATCATTTTTCTAATTTAAATCTACAGTGATAAATATTACCTTTAGATTAGAGACTGCATAATCAAATGGAATGGAAATTGAGCTGCTCTCTCACTTAAAGTTTTAATGCCCAAATGCACCAAAAAAAAGGCTTATGTCCTGTCTGTGTGCAGGTGTCAAGCTGCACATTGTTCATTCATATTAACAAAGGCATGTCAGCATGCAAATTGGTTATGTGCTGGGATATAGGTAGGGCAATGGGGAGTGGAAAGCACAGCTGAATAGAAGATGAGTAAAGAGAAAGCAGGTGTTGTTTGATGTTGACATCCACAGACAACTTAAAATCTACTAGCCAAAGAACTGCTTTAACAAACAAGCCATTATGTTTTTTAAGGAAGACTGGACTATGCAGCAGCCAAATATTATTATTATTATCGTTTGTTATTTATTTTATTACTTAGGAATTGAGTCTTTTCCATTGTTTTTTCTCATAAACAAAATTATGACTCTAGTGGGTCCTAATTTAAAGTTAATGGAACAATCTAAAAACATAAACAATAAACCATTTTGGGTAAAATTCCACCATAATATTCACAAATGTTTATCTTATGAAAGTGACCAGCAACAAAAGGTGAAGTACAGCAACAATAATAGTATCTGAACATCTTCTCACATGTATAATTCTGCTCCAATGTGCATTTTCTGCTCTTGAAGGGAAACTGTAACCATTTTTTCTTAGACAATAAGTTTGAAATTTCAAAATGCAAGAAACATCTCTCTGCTGGAGTGAACAGAGAGTTGTTTTGGGCAGGGGCACCTATTTTGTTATATTTGGGTGCACAATGGGACCCTAATCCCTGACTAGGGCCTATAAAGGTTGCATTGCTATAATCCTGTTGGGAAGTCACAACAGGTATACATTAAACTCTTTGTTCTTGAAGGTAGTATGCAGAATTGATTTAATAAAAAGATTACTCACCATCCACTTAGTAAGACAAAAACAATACATTTTGTTTATTGAATTTTGCAGTAAGAAATACAGTAAACCCAATGATCTGTTGTAGTATTTTTCTTTATGATGCCTACTCCTTGCTAGATCTTATCAATAGAGCTAGAATTATATAGGCCCATTTCCCTTTCAACAGAAGTCAGCACAGCATTGCTAGTTTTAAGCATTATTACCCCCTGAATCCAACACTGAATTTGCAGACCAGCTAGCAGAAGAAAGGCCTCAAACCTGAAAAAAAATTAGTGATTTAATAAGTTATATTATTTTAAAGGTTGCCTGCAAAGTTTGTATATTTTTACCTTCCTTTCCAATCTATGGAAAGGCAGATTTAGGGTTATAATAAATCCTCGCAGGCCCCAGGGAAAAGGCAGCACAGACCTGTATTATGTTACTCTTGGGTAATTCATGTGACGACAAACATAACAGTATTTTAGAGTCAAAATGCAACAGTGAGTGGTTTATAATACAAGTGAGTTTAATGGATTGTGTGTAATACAATGGAACATTATGGAAGAGAATCCCTCATCCATTTCAGCTGTGGAAACACCACATTTGACCAACATAAACATTAAATAACCCCAACCTGTATTAATATCTTCCTCTGTCCTATACCTATACCTATGTATGGAATGTCTTCTCTCTGCTGATTCAAATTCCTTCTGCAAACACATTGACTCTTCAAAGCTTTTCAGTGATAATGCCGAATTGATAATCCAGATAACGGAGTTATAAAAAGGAAGAGAAAACCACATCATAACGAAACTGTACCCTCAAGATGTGCATAATTTTGTGTCATAATTGTAATCCTCACAGGGCCATATGTAGTCTAATGGACTGGAGCATAAGACCAGGAGACCTGGGTTCTATTCTTGAGTCTGCCACTGACTTGCTGTGTGACCTAACTTCCTTGAGACCCAGTTTGGCCTTCTGTAAAATGGGAGTAGTAAGGTTCATGTATCTTTGTGGCGCTTTTTAAGATCTGTACTGTTATTATAAGATGTAGTACTAACCACAGATGCCCCACCAAACCATAAGATTTAAATAATCTTAATACCTTCTTTCATTTAGCATTTTTCATCCCTCGATTTCAAAGTGCTTCTCAAAGGGAGGTAAAAATCATTATCCTCATTTTACAGAAGAGAAAACAGAGACACAGCGAGGTGAAGTGACTTGTCCCAAATCATACAGTGAGTCAGGGCTTTGGATGAGCATTGCTCTATAGGATAGGAAAGTATCTAGCTAATAAGTCTAGGGTCTAGAATCCATGTTATGATTTTATTTTATATATAACCATTTGTTTCCAATACTTCTACTTGCTGTCACTTGAATCTCTACACTTTGTTTTCAATATGAATATATCTAAGTGCTATGTGTTAAGTGGAGCAGTGATCAGAGGTGTGACTGGTAAGCTGGGTAGTGCTTCTTTGGAAGCATTGAACCTGTGAGTACTGTGAGTGTCCAGTGGACCAGGGCTGGAGACTCCAGGGGGATGCTCAGAGGGTTCAAGGGTTGGAGTGTTACAATCATTAACCGGCAGAGCAACAGCAGGGCCTGCATAGGCCTGGAGAGGAGTGTTTATATTGCCCATGACCAGTGGAGTTGGGGAGCTGACCCCTGGCAGGCACACACAAGGCTTTCTCACGTTTTATGTGAGATAGCTTGTTGTTCCTTTTTAACTTGTCTCCAGTTCACAGGGGTGGGATTGGGAGAGCAGCAGCTGATCAAAATCACATCGGTAAGAAAGGTGTATTTCCAGAGAACAGATGATAACATCATTTACATACATACAAGAGTTCTTCTTACTGTTGCTATTACGCAGTCTTGCAAATTAATGAATCCCAACAGCTGTACCACACTCACAAGTTGTAGTTATCTCTATTGTATACAAATGCAGAGAAAGCTTAAGCTGATTGACTGTGTGAGTTCTACATTTTCAAACAATCTAATTTTTAACCAAAGCTAGATCATAAATAGGCATGGCATTATGCAAGGAATATTTTCCATGCAAAATCAAAATTAAAAGGAAGAGATTCTGCCATCCTTACTCACATTCATAGACTCCAAGGCTGGATGGGACCATTGTGATCATCTAGTCTGATCACCGCTATAACACAGGCTACAGAACTTCCCCAAAATATTTCCTGGAGCATATCTTTTTAGAATAACAGCCAATCTTGATTTAAAAATTGTCAGTGATGGAGATTCCATCACCACCCCCGGAAAATTGTTCCAATGGTTAATTGCCCTCACTGTTAAAAATGTTTGTCTTAATCTCCAGGCAGAATTTGTCTAGTTTCAACTTCCAGCAATTGGATCATGTTATATGTTTCTCTGCTAGATTGAAGAGCCATTATTAAATATGTGTTCCCCATGTAGGTACATGCAGACTGTAATCAAGTCACCCGTTAACCTTTGTTATGCTCAATAGATTGAGTTTCTTGAGTCTATCACAATAAGGTATAATCCTTTAATCATTCTTGTGGCTCTTCTCTGAACCTCTCCAGTTTATCAACATCCTTCTTGAATTGTGGACACCAAAACTGGACACAGTTTTCCAGAAGTGGTTGTAGCAGTGCCAGATACAGAGATAAAATAACCTCCCTACTCCTACTTGAGATTCCTTTGTTTACGCATCCCAGGATTACCTTCACCCTTTCTGCCACAACATCACATTGGGAGTCCATCTTCAGCGGATTATTCACCACATCCCCCAGATCTGTGTCACTGCTTCCCAGGATAGAGTTCCCCATACTGGAAGTATGGTGGTGTGATGGGAGTGTAGGAACTCTGCACTGAGGGGGAAAAGGTTTGGGGAAGTTCTGTGTGCTAAGGTAGGCCTTCCCCTTTGGCCCTGCCCATTGTGCATGGTAGGGAGGAGGGCTTTAAAAGGAGGAAGCTGCAATATGCAAGGAGGGAAGTCCTGAGAAGGGAGCAGCTAGAGTGGCTCCTGCAACAGCAGGAGGAACCCTCGTGCCAGAAACCCCCCAGCTCTGTGAGGAGTCCAGCCAACCCCAGGGGCAAGCCCCATAGGGAGGGACTGACTCAGCCTTAAGGACTCCAACAAAGCTGCTACCCAGACACCCCTGAAGTAAGGTGGTGCCTTGGACTTTTTTATTTTTATTTTTTGGCCCCAGGAGTGTCTTGGTTAGTGGACCTGAACTTTTGCTTTTCCTCCACCAAGAAGCAAAGTAATCAGGCCCACAAGGGCGGGGCCACCACCAGGAGTCAGAGGCTATAGCCTGAACTAGGCCAACCCCATGACGGAAACTGGACATGGCAAGAGGCCCCAGCCCAGCTAGGGAGGCACCCAGGGAGACTTTTTACATATGACCTACATTCTTTGTTCATAGATGTATACATATACATTTAGGCATGGTAAAACGCATAATGTTTGCTTGTGCCCAGCTTACCAAGTGATCCAGCTCTGAATCAGTGATCTGTCCTCTTCATTATTTGTTAGTGAGAAGTTCCTCTGAAATTAGCGAGTAGGCCTGTTGAAATAGGTATGAGAAATGGAAGCAGAACATTGCCCAGTATGGTAAGAAGGCGATTTATTCTTTAAGTAACAGACATGCAATGCAATATAAGTAGAATAGTCAAACAATACACACAGATAAGTCAACATTCAACTGTATCTGAATTCACTTTAATTAGTGTATTTTAATATATTGATTATTCATTTTATATTTGTATCTTTCACATTATAGTACAACGTTGCAATAGATCCTTCCAAGTAATTATCTATTAATTATGGCATTTGTTTTTTCTAGAGTGTAGATTTTCCATCCTTTTTACTCGTGTAGTTAAACACCCACACTGGTGACATGATTTCATTGTTATGACTCGGGAACGTGGCCTAGAAGACAAAGTAAGAGAGAGAAATGGCCAGGGGGGAGAGGGAGGAGAAGCAGAGGCAATAAAACAAAGAAAGTTCATACTTCTGTGCCCCTACCATGTTATTCATTTACCTTCTCCCTTACTCAGTGATCTAGGACTTGCCATTCCCTTTGGATATATATTTATACATTTATCAAACATGCACCTATTGCATAAGATTCCAGGTGGCTTTTCAACAGTTAAAGCATATATTAATACCAGAAGTTCATAACAAACTGCCAGCAACTGGCAGGAAGCAGACAATCTCTGTATTAATTACAACTAACAAAACCATAAATTGAAAGAACCGTATTACACAATCCTTTAGACATGAGGCACCTTTTATCCAAAAACGTATTCAGGCAAAAGTCTGGATAAATAGGTGCATCTTGCACCATGCCTTGTAGGTCAACTAACTTGGGTTCTGGTAGAGCAACAAGGGGAATGAATTCCAGACTTGTTGATGCAGATACTCTCTGTTTTGGCTGAGAAGTGCACAGTACAATTCAGAGAGTGGGAGAAAAGGTAGTTTTCAGACACTTTTGTGACTCTCTTTACCCTGGACCATCTATTTATTGGCTGACATTAGAGCAGCCCAAAGGCTTCATTATGGTGGTTCAACCCACGCGGTGGATTTAATCATCGTTAGCTGAAATGGTGCTGAAGATGATAGATCCTTATTTACACTTAAAGTACACCAGGTTTAGCATTGGTTCATCTAACGTCATTGCTGCCAACAGTGTTTTGACATGATTAATTTTTGTAGTGTAGACAGCAAGGCTTAAAGGAATAAGTGAGGGCTGTGATCTTGGTTTAGTTTCAGGGTAATTTGAGGCTCCATTGCTCCTAGAATTTCAATTGAAACTGGTGGCCTGTAATGCATTTTTTCTGCCCATGCTTGGTTTAGATGCTGGCTGGGTCTTTTTCTCTCAGATGTGGACCTGTATATTTCCTTTGAATTTCTACTTCGGATGTTGGGGTGTAAAATTATTAACGAGAAATAGGGCTCACACTGGACAGTTGATGTCTTTCATTCATTTGCATTCATCGTAGTTTTGTTAGGCTGTGTTTAAAAGAGAATCTTTTATTTTTTCCTCCTCCCTTCTAAGAGAAAGGGTAAAGAAAAGTTTATAGGTCCCAAAAACACAGCACCTACAGATAACGAACATACATGGTGTGGTCCCCTTATTTCCTCATTGTTATCGTGTATCTTTAGCCACTGTTGCTTTGGAAGCATTTTGTACTGCAGACAAGCTTTTCTCGGTTGACTCTAGCCCTTCTTCTCATAAGAAATCATTAGTTTTAAATCTAACAGCGATTTTGATATTAAATTCTCAAGTTGAGCCGTTTGACTCCAAACTGGATGCCGTTGTGCCTAAAACAGTGCCTTTGGAAGATGTTATTAAGTTACAAGGTAAAACTAATGAACTTCAAATTATGTTTGAAAGTTCTAAGACTCTGGTATAATCCTCTGGTGGAAATTAGAGGTTTCTGAAAACTATATTAAATATTCTACTCTTAGAATAATAGGTCTACTAGAAAATATAGATGGCTTTTGTTTTTGTGTAAAGCTCCTGTTCCTTCTGGGAAACAGTAGTGGGGTAAGACTTCAGAGAGCCATCATTGCAGATGCTTTTTGTGTCTCTAAACCCTTTTTTCACTTTTTCTAATTCATCTTTATGTCATAAATTGATTATACCTTTGGATCAATAACTGATAAGCAGCAGGTAATGTGAAAGCTATGGAATCACCATAGTAGCCTGTCATATTCAGGAAAGAAAGCACAGTATCTTTCTGGGTGTTGCATAAGCAGAAGTAAAGCCATTGTTAACAGAGGGTCTGGTTCTGACACCCACATTCATAACAAACAACACTTTATTTCTTAAGTAGATTTTTTTTCACTGCTTTGTTTATGAATCATGAGAAATACAGTAGGCACTGCAGCATTTGGCTGTTGTATTGTGATGCTTGAATGTTCATTCGAGGTTAAAGCTGCATTGGAAGGAAGTGTATGATGAAATGCTGTATTATGCAACAAAACGTCTTACTATACAGCATCCAGGTTCAAATAAATATAACTAGTAAAGACCTGATTCTGCAACCACTGTAAGCACAGGACTTCCATTGAAATCAGTTTCACCAGTTTGCAAAGTCCTATGTGTAAAGTGGCTATAGAGACATGCCCTTTGAAAACACTTTTGCTAGCCTGCTACTGTATCTCAAATGTAGTGGTAGCTGGAGCTCACCCTTGGACTGGGCACAGCCATTGCTTAATTAATTAAGGAATCAGGTCTTGGGCATCCGGACTAAGTGTCCACAGAAAGTGGAAGCATTTGCTCTTCCAGCCTGTTGTTCCTTCCCTATGCATGCTCATTCTGACACACCAGCATTCTGTAGAATAGTTAGGTGGCCTGGGATATGCTGATAGGTAAATTGAATAAGATTCTGATGCTGTTACATACAGTATGCAAAACAAGGTGTTGGTCATACAAGTAGTTGCTTGTGTGTGCAGCCAATATTTCCACACACGCTTTGCATACACAGCTGCATATTTTGCATGCACTATTACCGCTACACCTTATTGGTATCATTTGGAATAGAGGGTACTCAGCACCTTCCAAGACTAAGTCCTAAATAGACTGGTACAAAAAGACATAGTGCACTGGTTAATCAGGGTAGAAAAATCAGAGTTAGCTTTTAGGGCAGGTGAGTGTTAAATAACATTAATCTGTTTAGCCCCGTGCCCCTCGTTCCCAAATGTAGAGATTCCCTATGAATGCAACACCCAGATTCTGCCTGGATGTTCCAAGGATTTTGTGTTGATCTGACACGGCCCTGAAGTGACAAAGCTGACATCTTTCATGGGCTGACTGGGTATTTCTGCACTCCAGCTAGGAGTGGGGAGTCTGTCTACCCACACTGAGAATCACTCCTCCCGGCTACAGTATAGACATCATCATTATTTTGGCTGTCCCTCTGTTGGCCATAGGCTACGACTGAGGAGAATTTACAGAAAACTGAAAAGCGCACGTAGAGAGTCTGCCTCTTCAATGGCAAGAAAAATGGCACTTCTGAATTGCTGTGAAGTAGGCTCAAACACATACTGTTATGATATTGTGTGTTAGCTGTGCTTTCGGGTAATGCAATGAGTAATGTAGAAGTAAACTTGTCAGGGGAAGGATATACAGTAAGTTGGACTTGCCTATTTAAGGCTAAATGGCAGTACTACAAACTCCTGAATTTTTGGAACATTCTCAGTATTTTACACTTAGGTTGTTAATAGAGCTCGATCAATTTGTGAGGTCAGCTCCTTAGCGTTTGCATCTGTTCCTCTTGTCAGATGGGCAAGTTACACATCCTAAATAGGAAATTACAGCTTGATCCTGGACCTACTGAAATCAATGCTAATCCCCCCGTTGGCTTCAATGGATGCACATAGGCCCAGATCCATGAAGGAGCATAGGCTTCTAAGTCTCAGGTTTGGTTCCACAGCTATCCACAAAACTCCTGCTGAACCCTTGGCACCTAAATATTCCAAGTAAAAATTCTCTAGGCCTATGTTTTTGCCTTTGGGCATGCACACTGGTGTCTCCCTCTAGGCATCTGGATGTTTATCTCCCCATGTAGAGCCCCAGAAAGATTCACAAACCAGGAAAGATAGGCATTCGGCTGCCTAAGTCATGCAGGGCCCGATCTGGTAGGTGCGTTCAAAGGCCACCTCACAGATCGGGTCCCATTCAAAAGCCTGCTGGAGGAGGAGCTGACGCCCACCTTATAACTTTTAGCACAGAACTTGCTGGGATGAGGGAGACCCAGGCTCAATCCCCCGCTCTCTGCCAGAGGGGGAAGAAAAGATCTGAACAGGGGTCTCCCACCTCTCAAGAGAATGGCCTAGCCACTGAGCTATGGGATAGTCTGATGTGGGCTCCCTCAGTCTCTCCTGTGGAAGCTGTTCCACTATGTATACTAATGAAAGAGTGATTGGAGCAGGGGGACTGGAGCTAGGATCTCCCACCTCACAGGTGGGTGCCCTAAACACTGGAGTACAGAATCATATTCTTTCTTTCTCACACACACACACTCACACTCTGATTATTCCACTGTGGCTACTGGATCAGACCCCTCAGACAAATTAGATGGCCAAACACCTCTATTCCCCTGGGCTGTGGATCATTCTGGGGCATAGGTGGGAGATTGCTGCTTCCCTACAGGGAAGCACTTGTGTGCATGCTCAGAAGCATAGACTCCTATGGAACTTTTACTGCTAAAACTGAGTGAGTTTAGGTGCCTACAGGGTTTCAGCAGGAGTTTTGTGCATTTATGTCGTCCTGAAACTGAGACTTAGGCACCTGGACCAGAGTCTTAGGTGCCTAATTCTAGATTGTGCATTCAGGCCTTAGTTAGTAGGGGAATTCATATGGGTAAATTTCCCAGGCTTTTCACAGGGTTAAAGTCACTGGAAATTGGTCAGTTAACCCCCCATTCAGTGTCTTGAGACCTGATCCTGTAAGACAAAAGAATGCACAGATCCTCTTCATCACTGAGCATTTGGGCCGATAGTTCAGCCAAACTGAACTCAGCAGACAACAGAGCGCCCATATCTAGCTAATTTAATTTTGAATAGCTTAGTTAATTAAAATAATATCTGTGAATCAGTTAATTAAAATAAGGAAATCTGAAACTAGATTTTTTTTAGTAATTCATAAAATGTGGACTTTGCAAAAGTTTTGAAACCTAATTCAAGCTTATTACAAATTCAGAAGTGAACTCAGAGTTATTTGTGGGGTTACAAGAGGGTCCTAAATATCTCCCCACAACCCATCTGTGAGACTTTTTTATCTGACAGGTAGTGGAAGAGGTGGAGATGGGTAGGGAAAATATAAATGATTAAACTTGTTCGTGAGTAGGAATGGCATGTGAAGTAGAATCCCTCTTATTGAAACTTCTGATTTCCTGAAAGCCTCATAATCCATAATCAGGTCATGCTCTCTGCCTTGCACCACTTACATAAACAGCAAACTTTCTTACATATGCTGTGTATCCAAATACATTCTGAGGGCTTGACCCAAAGCCCAATATTGCCATGTTCCATTTGGATAAATGTAAATGGGAGTTCTTCTATATCCACAGGACAAACGTTCTCTTTTTTTCAAATATATACAGTATTAAAATCCTAATGGACACTTCACACACCTTGACAAATGATACTACAGGTAATACTGAAACAGAAATCACTGGCTAATGTGCTAAATTCTGCCTTCAGACCGTGGATTCACCATGTCTTCCAATTTACTTTGTGGATCTTTTTATAGGTCCTTGGGTCATCTGTTGGAGGTGGTACATCTTGCTATTTAAAGTTTGATCTTGGCACTGATGATTGTTCTACATATAAAACATGGAAAGATTCTATCCTTATTGGTTTAAATGCTTAGCTCTGGGATTCCCATATATTAAATGTTAAACCATAACCATTGACTAGTTCACATATGTATGGTCATGGGAAACCCCTGTTTATGTCCATAAATAATATGACCATAATAGATTTCACTCAGGTATATTATTTTATTTCCAAAAATTTACACAGTTGCAAGTTCTGCTTATGTAAAATTCAGTGCTGCCACATTGGATAGTGTAGAAAAACAAAAACTAAAAACAGCGGGAAATGACAGGTACAGTCTGCAGCATAAGCATTTGTTGACTAGGGATAGAGAAAAATCACACCAGTCAGTCTAAATAAACCTTGTTAATTGCATCATATGGGCATATAGAAGAGACAACAGAGAGAGCGATAATATTGTCTTTAGCAATGCCATCAGTGTCTGAAACATGGGGACAAATCCTGTTTGCCTTATTCACACTAGTCTCATCTGTAGAAATCTGGGAGTCTAATTTGTGTAAGTACATCAGTCAGGATTTGACTCAGTTTCTTCATAATTCAGCTGTTGAAAAGGAAAGCAACTGTAGATATTCAGTATGTATGCATGCGTGTGCATGCATACACACAGAGTGACCCACATTCTCTTTGTCTTTCTCAAGCAAGTAGTCTCACTAGCTTCAGCATGTAAGACTACTGGTTTGAGGAAGGTGAGCAAAATTTCACTGTGTGTGCACGCGTGTGTATGTGTACATGTGTACACTCCTTTATAATATCTTCTGTAGAAACCACAAATTGTTCTTCAATAACTTGAGAAGCAGGTAAATTTGAATCAAGGAATGTTTTAGCCTGATCATAATCTGAAGGATGGGGACAGTCCAGTATTTAATTCCATCTCAATCGTTTGTTTTTTCAGTGGAAAAACAATGGTGCTTCTGCATCTATTGAGACATACGCTGTGTGAAGCAATTTCAGTCTTTCTGTTTGAATTTAGGTTTGGTGATGGCAGCTATGGAAATTGGCAGTTGCTGATCTAGATTCATAATCTCTTATTAATCCTCATTAAGTGCTATATATGGTGGTTATTTTGCTAGGTATAAGGTGCACTTTTTCTACGTTAAGATGGATCAGACACAACCATGAAAGAAATTTCTTTTAGTTCCCGTACCTTGACAATGCTATCGACACAAAATTTTCTTTTACTCCAAGTAATCTCCAATTTTTACTTTTTAATTGATTTTCCATAAATTCAGTTTTATGATTAAGAGCAACATTATCTCTAATTAAGGCAGTTGAAAGCTGCTTAGCATTATCCAATTCCTGATTTAATCCTTGTGTTTTCCACTCACTATTTGAAGAGTCTCTTCAATCAAGACTTTTTCTTTCAATCTGAAAATATGACCTAAATCTCCAGTTTAGCAACAATATGGTCTTCCAGTGCCTTAGTAGCCTGCCAAATCCTATGTAGTGACTATTCTGAAGATGAGATGAATTACAGTGTCTCCTCAGCTAAGTAACACCCCTGTTCTATGGCAAGGGTATCCCAGGGTCCTGGCAGAGAAATACTTAACCACAGCCTGATCCCTGAAACATTAGTGGCAGACCACAAATACATATCCAGCAGTCTTTGGGACTCTATAGATCATTACAAATGCATTGGAAATTTAGTTTTTTCCCCAGGTTTTCCTGCATTCATGGTACATGTAGTTAGAAAAGGAAATCTGCTCCTCCAAAAAAATCACTGCAAAATAAGGTCTTCACTTTCTAGCATTTTTAAAGGTGAACTCCTGCTCCATGATCCCCAGAAACAGGGTCACACAATACACCCATGTCCTCTGGTTATGACAGAATGAGATTGCTGCTGTGCTATCATTGTTGGGGAGTGCCTAAGCTGAAGGGTTCCTCTTCTGGGCATTGAGGCACACAATTTTTTTCCTGAGAATCACTGTTCAGCATGCAATCAGGAAGCCAGAATACCGCCTCCTTCTGCAATGTCACTAGCCCTGCCAGGTCAAAGGGAGCATGTGGTATTTTCCATTACCAGCACTTTCAGCTACTCTTTCTCATTCTATGTATTCTTACATGGAGAGGAACATAAGACTGTAGTGTGAACAGAATGTAATGCTACATTCTGGGATTTTCTCAGGACATGAGGTGTTACCGTGTTAACTACTTGGTAAAGCAATGAAAGTGTTCTAGAAAAACAGTTTGGATGAAGATTTACGTGGTGCCATATGGAACAAATAGATACTTTCCACCAGAATGACCTTTGTTTTTGATTAAGAGAACAACACCACAAAAAGGAACCAAAGTAAAGTCTCCATAAGAGTTGTGTATGTGTGTGTGTGTGTGTGTGTGTCCTTTAGAACAGTGAACTGAGGAGGACACAAAATTGCTTCCTAACTCTACAGACAGCAAAGTCCTTAGAGGATTAAAAGTGCAGTTCATAGAAAACAAAGGAATAAGCAATATGTAGTGAAATCCTGCATACGTATCAGAGGATTTCATTTTGCTGTTATGCCATTTACAGAAAAAGTGCAACTTCACATCATCAAAGCATCATTTTTTCTATCAAAACCAGGTGTTATAACAAACTAGCAACTGGGAGAATACATGTTTTGAGACAAAGAGAGGGAGACACTGCTACTGAAGACTTGCTATGCCCATACCTTTACATATTTGTGGGTCAAACTTGTTAAAAATAGATGCACAAAAATGGGGCACATGTCCAGTGGTCACCTCCCTTTTACAGACACAACTGGTATAACAGCACAAATAAATGCCCAGTAATGTTTTTAGGAACCTGTGTTCTCACCTATGTGTGAGTAGTTATTGTAATTATACATCCAAATGTAGGTGCACTATTTTCTGAATAATTTTTGCATAAGCAAATATGCTACTTTCAAAGAATGGGTTCTTAAGGTAACTACTTAGAACAGAGAAACATAATATCTCCTTCTGTACATATAGCACAACTTTAATATTTCCACATAGAGTAAAGATCTAATCCAAACCACAATGATATGCTGTGGGAAGACCCCTCTGACATTAGTGGGCTTTGGATCACACCCAAAATTTCTAACGTTAACTGGAGAAATGAAAAGTTCCCCAAGAAACCTGTTTGCAGTGGAATGTGCTCTTTTTAATTCTAATGATTTCCAGCTATTTTTATGTACAGCAGTTAGTTTTCAGACTGATGAGAAGGAGTCTTATTTGTGCAGATGGGAAATGCTTATTATGCTAATAGTGTTCTGCATTGTTAGCGGAGATTATTAGACAGAGATGTTAGAAATGCCTCCAGTGGAATTAAGTAGGTGACAAGGTAAAACAAAGAGATAAATGACAACAGTGATTAGGAAACGGATTGTGCTGAATACAACAAGTGCAAGGGAAAAACAGAAAGAAATTTGATTTCTTACAAGAAATAGGTTGGTCAATAATGTCATCTTTTTTAAACACAAAGAGTGGTTTAGCTAAATGACAAAAAACTCTGCCAGTTCATTGATCATTGATTCTAAATATGGTAGTTAGACTACAGTGTAATATTTAACCTGGAGAAAGCATGAGGAAATGTCAAAATGGTCAGTGGGGAGAAAAACCAGAACACCTGAAACCAAGTAAACCACAGACACCCTTGTGTTTTATATAATTAATATATTCAGCCAAATATCTGTATCATGTACGGCCAACTATGTATTTTTTACATTTAATCCAATGAAATGTACCATTCATCTCTCTGAAGTCTTAGTAAGTCAAGAAAACGCAAACACTAGAGGCAGGTGTGCTGGCTCAACATACTCTACCACTCATCAGAACAATATTTAAAACTGTTGCTCTTTAGGTCCATTTGTGCTATATCTACAACCCCTGTTCCAGCCATTTATAATGGTGCCAGTGGCACCATGGAGCCGGGCCCATGGTCAGAAAGGGCCCTGGCCTGCTCGGCTTGCACTGTGCCCTGAGACCCCATCAGACAGTTGGCTTCCACCCCTCCCCACTTGCTCCTCTCGGCTTGCCCACCGGCCAGCCAAGGGCTCCTCTCCGCCCCCTGGCCCCACCTGCCGGCTCCTCTTTGCCCCCTAGCCAGACCCCTGTGCACCTGTGGCTCTGGGCAGTCTCTGCTTCCCACCACCTGTGGGGCCCCACCTGTCTCCTCGGAGCTGAGCCGCCTGGGACTGGTGCAGAAGCCTGGCCAGTCTTGGCCAGTTGGGGGTGAGGGAGACAGTGTGGGGGGCTTGGCTGGGCCCCTCCAGGCAAGAGGATCCTGAGGGAGCCCAGCAGGGACAGGCCCTGGCTTCACTGATTGCAACACTCCCTGGGGGCCGGAGCGATTCCCCGCCCCGGGACCAGCCCTGGCTGCACTGCCAGCTCAGCCTGGCAGACACAGTTACCTCCCAGCAGGGCCGGTGAGTGCAACCGGGAGGCAGGATATGGGGGAGTGGGTCTCTAGGAGGTTGGGGGGGGTGCTGGGCTGTGAGGGGGCGGGGAAGATCTGTGTGTGTTGGGGCACTAGGGAGTGGGGGTTTTGTGTGGGGTGCTGGGCAGTTGTGGTAGGGCTGTGGGCAGGGGTGGTGTTGTGCAGGGTTCTGTGCATTTGTGGAGGGGGTCTGAGAGGAGGTGCTGTGCATAGTGGGTCCGGGGGGCCTCTGGCCATAGGGAGTCGGGGGTGGGTGTTCATGTTGGACGGGGGGCTGTGTGGCGTGGCATGGGCCTGTCCCCAAGGGGAAGGGGCACGCTGGCTGCACAGGGCCAGGTTGTCCACTGTGTGTCTGGCAACTGCCGATTTGTAAATAGTTCCCTCACACTGGGCTGGGCGGAGCAGGCACTGGATATAAAAGCAGTGGGAATAGCTCTCTGGAACAGTTAAGACTGGGAGAAGGTTTAAGCTGAATTTGATGTTTGCTTATTGTGTGTTTCGTTGTTAATAAAACCCACTAGGAAGGGAGTAATCTTGGACTTTACATACTTGGGAAGCAAGGAGAGAAAGGTGCCTGGTAGGGTGACCAGATGTCCCAATTTTATAGGGACAGTCCTGATTTTTGGGTCTTTTTCTTATACAGGCTCCTATTACCCCCCACCCCCTGTCCTGATTTTTCATACTTGCTGTCTGGTCACCCTAGTGCCTGCTTACATAGTCTGCTTAATATCACAGGTCTCTGCGAACATGTGACCGTAACACTTCACTCTAGTTTGGTTCCCCACATAACGCAAAGTTCAGTTCAAGGTTTCTCTCTACGTACACTGATATTCAAATACTCTGAGTTTGGAGCTCGCTACCTGAGAGATTACCTATCCCTTTGTGACATGGCCTCCCCTGACAATTCTATTCCACCAGAACAATGCATCTGTTGACCAATAAGGGAAGGTTTGTAAGAGCAAGAGATTGAACTTTCACAGGAGCTGGACTTAAATTACGGAACTCACTCCCGTAATAGACAAGAATAACCATGGAACAAACAATTTTCAGAACTAAATGCCAAATTAATTTCTTCAATTTAATTTTTTCCTTAATAATTTCTACATTCACACCCACACTCGTACCCCTTCAAATTAATCAAACTATTGCTCCGAGGATGGACTGGAAGAAAAGGGAAGAGAAAGATTGTTAGTGTTATCTCTATTTTTAAATGCTCACATGTTACAGTGATGAGGGCCATAAAATAGATTAAAAAACACTTTTTTCCCCATTATTCAGCTCTCTCTAATTGCAGTGCTGCCTCTTTAAACATAACCCCACCCTAAACCCAGGGACTTATTTTGCTATACTTCAAATAACAGGACTGTACAATGCAAATCAGTGAAGGCTAATTCTGTAATGATTGGTGGCTGAGTTACCTCTGATATCACAAATGCACCACCATCCCACCCTTTCAAATTGCGCGATAAATCAAATCAAGTTATTAAATATTTGCAAGATTTTTCTCCTGTTTTTTTCCCCTGTGTGTTTCTCTAAGGAGACAGTCCCCTCTGTCCCTTGTTCACACTTGCCAAAAGAAACCACACACATTCAGGAGGGCTCAGAGCAGTGGGACATTTTGTACTAAATATGATTTCAGTGAAGGCATATTTTCCTTGCAGAATCTTTAACACGGAAAAAGATATTAAGAAAGCTATGCACACATCTCAGGCTCTAGATTGCACTAAGTAAATGAGTTCCTAGTATTAGAAAAGATTGAGTACTGTATTTGGTGTGTATGTTTAAAATCAGTCTGGTATGCGTGTGTTTAAAGTAATAAGGTAGACATCCGAAAGTTAATGTTTTAGTAACAGAAAGCCTAAGGATACCGGGGTTCATCTCACTGAAATTGACAGCTATTATGCTTCATTAGGAGTGACGGCCCACCCCAAGAGCAAAGGACAGGCAAATCACATAGTATCATTGATTGAACGACTTCAGGGGCTCAGAGCTAACTGCATGGCCTCTTGTTCAGCTGCAAAGCTGTCTTTTTGGTTGTTTGAGGAAGTGTACCATTGACTAAGGAGGTGAAAGAAAGGCCATTTCTCTTTTTTCCCCCTAGTCTCAGAAAGGTCAGGAGCTGGCTTCATCTGTCATGCTTAATCAGCTGATGAAAACTCTACTGACGCCTGAGGTTTGTGTCTCCTCTATTTTAGGCATAAATCTTAATGGGAGAATCATTCTGTAATGTGTTACTTCCTGAAATGTGGTGCTGCTCTTTTAGGAGAGAGCTGGAGGCTTCTGGTAGCACAGTATATCTGAAGCCTTCCCTGCGTGACACACTTTTGTCTAGTGATATGTGACAGCTTCCCAATTGAATATGATAAGGCACGTGCATTCAGACTCCAGTGAGGGGTTCTAAGAAATGGAATGTATATAGGATTTGAATGCAAGGCAAATAATTACAGCAATTTCAATTAACAGGATGCTGCAGAGTGAAGAAAGAAGATGGGAGTATATTTAAATTGCCAAAATCCTGTTTCTCCCCTTCCCCCTCCCCCCCTTTTAAATTCTAAATGTTAGCTGAACAGGAAAATACTGCAGTCTATGCATCTAAGAGAGAGAGAACATTATAGTTAAGGTTCACAAGTGAGAGCTGCCGTGGTAATCCACATGTGTCTGGGAAAACGGGTTTGTCTAATGGCAGTCTTTGCAAAGGAGGCAGGGCAGAACCACTGCTTTTGTCACATGACCAGGACATGGGCAGTTGTGACTAATGGTCAAAGCAGGAGTCAGCCTAATGGTCAGACCAGGAAATCAGTAGCCAGGAATCAGAGCTCAGGGTCAAAACCAGAGTCCGAGGCCAGACGTCAGAGCCAAGGGTCACAGCCAGAGTCAGGAGTTGGAGCTGAGGGTCAGGGTCAGGAATCAGAGTCGAGGCTTGGAACTGGGTACCTGGAGTGAGGCAAAGCAAGGGAAAGACTGGGAACAAGCAGGTGCTATCATAGTTGTGGGCAAATGCCTTGAGCAGCCACTGAACTGTTGCTACTGCTGGGCTTAAGTCTGCTGACTCTTCCCACCCATCAGGCAGTGTAGCCAATCAGGCAGCCTTCTACAGGCTAGCTGTGCATTAGGTGTCCAGAGACTGGCTCTGCTGAAGGCCTTGATCCCTGACAGCCCTGTTCCCTCTGCACTGGTCAGCACAGCTAGCAAGGCAAGGGAACAGACTTTATACCCTCTTTCTCCAAGCCTGCAGCAGCAACCGGGCTCCCCAATTCCTTCC
Organism: Emys orbicularis; assembly: GCF_028017835.1. Classification (NCBI taxonomy): domain Eukaryota; kingdom Metazoa; phylum Chordata; order Testudines; family Emydidae; genus Emys; species Emys orbicularis. Next base: position 35,221,103 of record NC_088685.1, read on the forward strand.
AGAGCTCCTGGTGGCATGGTGCAATGTGGTGTAGTGTATCTCTGCATTACCCCCAAAATAAGGCTTTGGCTATATGCATGATCTAGTTCCCAGTGTTCAGAAAAGAGTGGGCTCATAGGTTACTATTAGCATGTATTATTATATTGAGGTAAGGCTCAACAGTTACCATCTAGCTAGAATGAGTAACAGCAGCAGTGAAGACGTGGTGGCATGGCTTCAGAACGGGCCAGTAACCCAATGTTGTACCCAGGGCCTCTGGCAGACTTGAACTGGGATGGCAAGTCTGTGCTAAAGCCCTTGCTTCTGCCTTTTCTCTACCATGGTTACCTGTACTAGCTAGATTAAAGCTAGCATGGGTATGCTTACCTGCAGGGGCGGCTCCAGGCACCAGCGCTCCAAGTGCGTGCCTGGGGCGGCAAGCCGCGGGGGGCGCCCTGCCGGTCCCTGCGAGGGCAGCAGTCAGGCAGCCTTCGGCGGCATGCCTGCGGGAGGTCCGCCGGTCCCGCGGATTCAGCGGCAATTCGGCGGCGGGTACGCCGAAGCTGCGGGACCAGCAGACCTCCCGCAGGCACGCCGCCGAAGGCAGCCTGCCTGCCATGCTTGGGGTGGCAAAAAAGCTAGAGCCGCCCCTGCCTACCTGTGCTACAATCACACCTTAATTTGCAGTGTAGACACACCCTAAGAGACAGTCCCTGCCCTGTAGAGTTTACCGTTTAAAAAGACAAGCAACAGACAAAAGGAGAGTGAAATGCAACATACAAGCAGAGTGGTTAGGGTGATCATAGATACCGTTTCCCCCCCAAAGGCAAGCAACGTATGAAAGTTGGAGGAAAGGGAAACAATCAAAGTCTGCATATTTTATATAAACTATATATATTCACATAGCTGCACATTTTATGTACGTTTTATATCTTAAAAAATTGCATCAAATCTGCCCAGCAGCCTGCCAACCACTGCAGAAGTGGGTTATAGGAGATTTTAAGGACAAGAGAGGAATGGCCTACAGATCAGTTCAGAGAGGATATTCTAGGCACAGGGCAGCATGGAAGACAACATGGAGATGTTTGTGGTAAACGAGAGTGGTTGCAGTACTACTGGCAGTGTAGAGGTGGTGGAGGTGATGCAGTAAGGATAGTAGAGTCAGGGACAGCTGTGAAAGACCTTGAAGGTAAAGGCTAAGAAGCTTGAATTTATGTGGTTGAAAAGGAGGGAGTCAGAGCAGGATTTCAAAGAAGATCCAATAATGAAAAAAGGAAGATGATCTTAGTAGCTCAATGGTAAATAGACTGGAAAGGGTTGGGGTGAGTTACAGAGAGACACAGAAGGAGGAGGGCTAATTAAAATGGGAGATGAGGAGAACCTGGGCCAGTGTTTTCATAGAATGAAAGAGTGGGTCTTAGAAATGTTATGGAGAAAGATGTGGCAAGATCTGGACAAAGCCTGAGTGCGTGGGGCAAAGGAGAGGGAACAGTCCAAGATGACTCCCAGATTACAGTGACTGAGTGACAGGGAGGATAGTGGTGATGCAGAATACTGGTGTCTACAGAATAATCAATGGGACCGAACAGGGCCGGCTCTAGGATTTTTGCCGCCCAAAGCAAAAACAATTTTGGCCGCCCCCCACATTTTTTAATTACCCCACCCCCGGCCCCGCCTCAACTCCGCCCCTTCCCCAAATCCCCAGCCCTGCCTCCTCCCCCCAGGCTCTCAAGCCTAGGAGGGAGGGAGGGGGAGAAGCGGCGCCCGCGCCGCGGCCACTCGGAGTCTCCCCCTCCCTCCCAGGCTCTCAAGCCTGGGAGGGAGGGGGAGCAGTGGCGCGCGAAGCGGCTGTTTCGCGCGCCGCGGCCGCTCGGGATCTCCCCCTCCCTCCCAGGTTTGAGAGCAGCAGCGGAGGTGAGCTAGGGCGGCCGGGGCACATTTTTAGGGGCGGCATTCTGGCGCCGGCCATGCCGCCCCTAAAAATGTGCCGCCCCAAGCACCAGCTTGTTTTGCTGGTGCCTAGAGCCGGCCCTGGGACCGAAGCAGTCATGAAGAATTGAAAAGAGCAATAAGTGTGAGGATTTTCAGTCTGAGGAAGAATTAAAGGATTTTTGTTCTATGAAGATCAGAAGAAGGGTATTGTATATGTTAAAGCAGTGGCTCACCTTTCCAGACCACTATACCCCTTTCAGGAGTCTGATTTGTCTTGCATACCCCAAGTTACACCTCACTTAAAAACTACTTGCTTACGAAATCAGACATAAAAATACAAAAATGTCACAGCCCACTATTACTGAAAAATTTCTTACTTTCCCATTCATATCATATAATTATAAAATAAATTGATTGGAATATGGATATTGTACTTACATTTCAGTGTATAGTATATAGAGCAGTATAAACAAGTTATTGTCTGTATGAAATTTGAATTTGTACTAACTTCACTACTGCTTTTTATGTAGCCTGTTGTAAAATTAGGCAAATGTCTAGATGAATTGATGTACCCCCTGGAAGACCTCTGCGTACCCCCAGGGGTACACGTACCTCTGGTTGAGAACCACTGTGTTAAGGTACTGTACTAGATTTTTCTTCCTGGACCTCAAATCTGCAATTCAGGCTGAGTGTCCTACTGATTAAATAACCAGATGAGCCCCCCGCCCCCCAATATATGCAAGCAGTTAAATATTCTTACCCCAAACCAATGTACAGAGACAAAACTTCTCTGTTCTTGTTGTGCACAATCTGCAAGGAACTTCCTATAGACAGTAGAAAAGGAAACGATACTTGAGGATTTAGGTGTGGTTTCATAAATGGAGGAGACTTGATGTGGAACATTTTGAATTCTGTTTAAACTGAACATTATTAAAGATAACTACTCTACATATTCAGAATGAGAGGAAACTGATCATTTCTACAGCTTTTTTTATTAGGCTTTCCCTCTCCCTCACCCCCCACTCATTCACAAAGCAAAATTGAGATTTTAGTCTGGTAGATAACCTTGCACTGTGAGTAAAAGCAGGAACTTGTAATGATGGTTAAAATGATTCTTTTCTTTTTGATTCAGAATTCATTATTATTATTATTTTTTAAAAGTCTAGAGTACCAACCCCAGATAGAGTCTGAGGAAATGATGTCTCATAGGATGCTGCACAAAGTTAGGTTGCTTATATTTGTATTTATATACATAGAGAATTTAATTAGCCCAGTACCAGAAAGGGAAAGAATGCAATTGAGAGCTTCCAGAACAACCCCCTCTCTTCCCTGTTCAATCTCAAGGATCTGAGAGGTGCTCCTGACTCAAACAAAAAGTACAAGGAAGCTCCTCAGATTAGAGCAAGATTAGATGTTTGGGTGTTGAGCACCAGGAGCCCAGCCAAATTAGATGGGTGGGTGCCAGGAGGCTCTTTCTGGGACAGGAGGCAAGAATTCTCCCCTGCCCCCAAAGGCTGTTGAGTACCCTACTATATGCTCTTCTTGTGGGGCAGGAGAAATCCAGGAGGATGCATCTACTAGCAGATCTTTCAGCCCTGCCCTCACTTGCCAACTGTGTACTGTCCTGCTAGAAGCCATTGTGGAGCTGAAGTCAAACCTGCCCTGTGTGCTCCCCATGAAAACCTTGTCCCCACTTGCATGGCAGGAATACACTGGTTCCACTGCTAGGGGACTCCTGGCATCTGCAGACATAGGGGCCAGATTTGGAATTTTATTTTCTATTGTATTTTTATTTGCAATTTGGTTTTTTTTATGTACGTATTATTAAAACTTTCTTTGGGGCTTTTTAAAGCTAACTGTATGCCTGATGCTTCAGTCCCTGTAGTCAATGGCAGTTATGGATGAGGATGCAGGGCCTCAGTTTCCCCATCTCTAAAATAGGACTAATAATACTTCTTTACCTACTGCAGAGATTGGATGAAAGCTGATCAGTTAGGGCTCCATCCTGTAAAGTGCTGAAAATACCCTGTGAGCTCTGAGCATTGGAGTTGGTTAAAAAAATCATATTTTGATGTTTTGGACAAAAAAGGTTGATGTCTTTTTTTATGACCAGTGCTATTGATCACCCACAACTTTCACTGACCTGCACAGGAGTCGGGATTTCTGTGCTCAGCACCTCTTAGGACAAAGGTCCTTACTATTTTTAAAGTCTTCTTAAGATGCAAAGTGCTACCCAATTATTACATGTTGTACATTGTGATAGGCTATGTTTATGTGAGCACCCATCAGACATGCTCCAGGGTGTGTGTCGCCCTCTAGTGACTAAATACTACTCTACAAGCTATGGTACTGGCTCAAAAATGTGTATGAGAGTTTTATGCAACCAGTTCTCCCCCTAGTGGCTGCAGTCTGTAGGGAATATAAACCTAATACCCCTGGTGTTCCAGAAGTTACCACTAGTTAACCCCATAAAAATGTGTGGATCAGCTAACTGGAAAATTATAATTAAAAGTACTGGGATTGCAGGCACCCACATATGAAAGACTGCTCGGTTTGTCCTGTATAGCTGGCCCCCTTGCCACTGGAGAACAGTGATCAGATTGGGCAAGTTTCCCTTTCCCAGCCACTGGAGCATGATGGCCCAGATGACTATATTTATGGCTGGCTTGCTGAGGGCTGATTTGTCTGCCTGTACAGCCTGTAGTTCCTTAGTTCCAGCTGCCTATTCAGCCATGCTCCCTGTTCTCACTAATCGCCATTTCAGAAACCAAATGACCGGGGGTGAGCATAACTATCATTAGGAAAAACGATGACAATTAAATATAATTAATAAACACTCCTATTACAGGGCATGTGCATGCTGTGTGTCTAAACTGGACTGAGTCTGAAAATTAGCACACCTCATTACCCAAATGAATTGGTATTACCCGGCATAACTTCCACTATTAATATAGCTTAAAGAAATCTTCCATTTGCTCATGTGTATCTATTTCCAGCAGACTATGTGCTTTTTAGTCAAAGAATATTAGAATGAACCTTGCTAATCACATCAGTCCAGATGGTTGGCTCTCTTCTTGCCAAGTGAAGTACTGTAGCCCCTTTAATGTGTCATTTACATAAGCTTTGTTTTAATCAAGATCCATGAGCTACACTCTACTCTTCTCTGCATCTGGGGTTCAATGCTGGGAGGTTCTGTTCCTTGCTATCAGCTCCTGTTACAGGTGAGGGTGCGTAGCACTTTGCAGGATCTGGCCCTTCATCCCAGTCTTCTCACAGAATTATTGAACCCTTTAATTGATCAATATCCCCTTTTGTTGCTGAAAGTGCTGATGGGTATATATGTGCCAGTCTTAGCCAAATCTGTGCAAAGGGATTGATGCAGACATAGAACCCATTCAAAACAAACACAGCCTTGGGTTTTGTTCAGCCTGCATTCCTGGACCAGCTGTGATATGTTAGAACTGTTTTTGGGTTCATGGACTAACCAGTTAAAACTTTTGCAATTTTTTTTCTCCCTCTGGATATTCACTAACTTTGAGGATAGCTTTCAGACAGTCTTCCAAGTCTGATCAGAATCTGGTCACATGGGGCAAATCACAAAATGTTATCTAATCCACAAACCCAAATATTGTCTATGTATTATTATAGTTGCTAGAGGCCACCGATGAGATTGGGGCCCATTTTTCTAAGCACCATACAAACACATCATAAGAGACAGGCTCTGCCCTGAGGCCCTTACAGTCTAATAGACAGGACAGACACAGGGTGGAAGGGGGAACCAGGCAAGGTGACTTGCCCATGGTCATATAGCAGTGCAGTGGCAAAGCCAGAAATAGAACCCAGCTCTCTGAGAGCCCTGTTCACTAGGTCATACTACTTGGTTTGACAAGATTTGAACATGAGAAAATTGGATAATGTGAATCTGAACCTTTTCAACTTTCAAGGCCTGCCATCCCACGTGAACTGGTTCCAATGTTAAAAATGTGGAAACCTGTTTCAGGCCAGGCTTGGGAGTATTCACACAGAGCTAGTTATACTAGCTAGGGAGGTGTGCACAATGAAGGCACTGCCTGGTGTGTTAAAAAGATGCAACAAGTAGAGCTGTGTGAACTATAGACTTTTCAGTTCACTGGCAATTCTAGAAAAAAAAGTTGTTTGGGGTCGAATGAAACATTTCTTTTTGGCAAAAAGGAACCATTTCATTTCAGTTGGGACCATTTTGAAATGTTTTACATTTTTTAAAAATAAAGTTGAAGGAAATTTTGAACAGAAAGGTCATTTCAAATGAAAAATCAAAATGTTTCATTTCAAAAATGTCACAATGAAACATTAAAAAATTGTGAAAAATTAAAAGGTTTGGGGGTTATTTTTGCCCAAACCAATTCAGCAAAAATTATACAAATTTGCAACGTGTTTTGGAGATCCCAGATGTGCATTTTTCAGTGAAAAAGAGTTTTGACCAAAATATTTCACCTAGCTCTAGTAAAGAGTAACAGGGAAGGATTAAAAAAAAATTGTGAAATTAAAGCACCTGTGCTATTGTGATGGATGGAGAAAGCATGAATGTAGTCCAGCTACCCACTCTGACCTTGCTGCATAGAAATTCTGATACCAAACAGGTTTTATTTTAGAGGAACTCCTGAGCACACACCACTGCCCAGAGTTTGCAGGCATCCACTGTTATAGTGTGCTTCTTCCCCACTTCAAACAAGGAGTATGTACAGAGCCTTTGTATCAGAGACACCTTTCCAGTGCCCCACTCACCTACACTTCACTGGTAGCTCAGGTAGCACAGCCATTGATGCAGCACAGAGGAGTGAGGAGGAGGAGGTGAGTCTGTGCTACAACAGTCCATGTAGTTGGCCAAGGAGAAACAGACATTTACGTGGATGTTGCACACTTCTCCCACATATTGTAGAGCTTAAGGGAAGGATTATGCCTCCTGTTGTATAATGTCTGCTGGCGTGGTCCAGCTTTGAACCAGTCCAAATGCCAGTGCCTAAATGGCACAATCTAGCTTTAAATTGGGAACCAAGAACACTGGTGAAGATAGTTGTAATGCCTGAGTAAGGAAGCAGAATAAAGATAACAATGACCAGAAAAAACATATTGACCAGGAAGGCTGCTTCAGTTTTGCTGCTGAAGATTTCAGGGCTGCAAAATAAAGCTCTCAAAACCCCAAGAGAAATAGCTTTCAAATATCTCGGATGTCGGAGACTCCATGTCTAGAAAGGAAGAGCAGGGTAGGGAATGTTTAAATTAGTGGAAACTGGATTGCATTTCTGAAAGAAGCTGTTTTATTTGTTTTTGGTTTGCCTGTACAACTTGGTTTCCAACTGAAATGCTGAAGAAAAACCTGCTAACAAACATATTCTCCCCATCCACACGGAAAGATGGAATTATTGAATAGTGATTCGTTCTCACCACCAGAGAGCTAACTCTCACAGCATCCTGTTGTGTTACTGCTTCCGTTGCCCCCTGCTGCTCCTGCCTCTGTTTTATGGCAGATTTGTTGTGTTTTATGACACTTTAATCAAGTCTTCTTATTAAATGTTCACGCACATTGTTCATGTGAGACAAGAGCTTGAGAATAACCTACATCAATGCCTAATGACTTCTAATATAGCATGGTGATTGTAAATGGGAGAACACAGCAACTTTTCTGGTACGATTACCGACACCGTGCTCACTCGTTTGATAACTTACAGAAATCTTGATAAACCCTGCAGTCTGCCTTCACAGAACGCCATCACCTGAAGTGCCCTGCTTTACAGGGCACTATCTTAGTGTTTGCAGGGGGAGGTTGTAAATTATGATACATTTCTTGTGTTTGCTAATACCCGCTGAGTCTTCCACATCCCTCAGAAATAAAAAAGTGTTCCTTAATTACATGTGCTTACAAGGAAGAGATCAGCAGCTGGGACTAGAATCTGGAAGACAAATTCTCCTCTCCAGTACACAAATGCAATCCCACTGAAGGCATTGAGAGTTGCAGCCATGAAACCCAGAGGAGAATTTGGCCTTGGGTCGTCACCTATAACAGACAGGTGTTGTCACTTAAGACGAAGGAGCAACATGGCAGCATAAACAAGGGTAGTAGCTTGTTTACTGCATTAACCATAATTCATGTAAGCATCTCTTTAGATTATGTAGGATCAAGCCTTTACAGAGCTCCTGTGTCTAAGTGCTATATAATAATTATGAGAAAACATACAAAGATCATATCTCATGAGCATCCTTCTCCTTAATCAAAAAACGTCAGGTTTAAGGCAGGCAACTGATCAGGGGAAGGAAAAGAGAAATAAACAAAATAAAGATTAAAAAAAAAACCACCCTAAATAGATGAGTGAATGATAAGGCCTTGCACCATGAACTAGAATTCACCAAATCAAAGGGGAAGAAGCAGAGATACAGAGGAGCCACTTCGCCCTTCTTCGAAAGAGCACTGTAAGCAAGTCAATAATACCACTATGCCGCTGACAGACAGAGTATGCAGATAGTCTATGCCACTGACTGCTACATTATTGGAAAATATATTTGCTTAAATAGATCAAAAATCTAGCAGGAAATGAAATAAATGAGGGCAATATATAAAAATGGTGCTTTTGGGGGCGTAGTTCAATAAAAGAAATTGGAGAAATTTTGCGTTTCATGGTACTTGTTAAATTCTTCAAAAAGTTGAAATGTTCTGGACCCATAACACCCCCTTCCCTCCATTTCCATAGGGAAATGTCTCAGGGCTAGATTGTCACCTTGCAAGCTGTCCTGAGTAAGGGGCAGTGCAGCATTGCACTGCCTCAGGAGCAGAGCAGGCAGGGCCAGCTCCAGGCACCAGCTCGGCAAGCTGGTGCTTGGGGCGGCCACTCCGGAGAGGGGCGGCAGGTCCAGCTATTGGGCGGCAATTCGGCAGACGGTCCCTCACTCCCGCTCAGAGCGAAGGACCTTCCACTGAATTGCTGCCGCAGATTGCGATCGCGGCTTTTTTTTTTGGCTGCTTGGCGGCCAAAACCCTGGAGCCGGCCCTGAGAGCAGGTAGCAAACTGTGATTCCGAAAGTCACAGTTCAGTCCCTGCTTCACTCTTGCTCAATAAGGGAAGTAAGCTGTAGAAGTCCTTTTCCTGGTGCAACTTACTTCCCATCCGCACTAGCTCAGCTGTGCTGGCCAGCCTATTGTGCAGGAAGAACCACACCTCCTCGCTGTCTGCAGGGAGCTGTGGAGTAGGCAGGCAAGGGCCAGGGAATGTGTGGAGTGGCTACATAACATTGTGACCCAAAATGCAGGTAGCCTGTGGAGGAAAGGCACTTTACATCCCTTTACTCTTCTGGATGGGCACATAGGCCGGGTAATGATTGACTCTGATGAATGTAAATGACAAAATTTTGGGTCTCCCTGGAAACCCTTCATTGTCTGCTAGCTTTCGAAGAATCAGATGAGGGACAGAAATCAGTTTACACCTAAGGTAGAAACTTATTGCAGTTGAGAGATCCATTGACAGAGGAAGAAAAGACCTTAATCTGGCATATATAAAGGATAATATTTCTCCCCCATCTCCCTCCTCTTGTTCATTGGTACACTTTGATAGGCTGGCTACTGGAAGGCATGCACATACTGTATTTAACAAACTTTGCATCAGTACTGCAAAAAATCATTCAATCAAAGTGGAATAGCATTGTGTGCAGTTTATCCTCTGACATAGTTACATATTTCCTGAACAGGATGTCATCAAGATGCTCACTGTGATAGCAAAGGAAATACTATAATACAGTTTAATAGTTGCCAGCAATTGAAAAATGTCTCCAGACATAATCACCCACAATATCCTGTACAGGCAATAAAAAATTATGCCAAAACACTCCCCAAAAATGTTACTTTGGTATTGACACAAATTGCTTAACCCTGGGACCTTGACTAATATAACAACAAAATCCAGTATATGCAGACGGCAGCTAAAGAGCACCAGTGAGTTAACTGCTTGTTGACAACACATCTGTTATGTGGCACTCATAGCTGTATTCAAACTGTGGCCAGGGCCGGCTCCAGGCACCAGCGCAGGAAGCAGGTGCTTGGGGCGGCCAATGGAAAAGGGCGGCACGTCCGGGTCTTAGGCGGCAATTCGATGGTCGGTCCCTCAGTCCCTGTCAGAGGGAAGGACTGGCCGCCGAATTGCCACTGAAGAATGAAGCGGCGCAGCAGAGCTGCCTCCAAAGTGCTGCTGATCGCGGCTTTATCTTTTTTTTTTTCCCTTCGCTGCTTGGAGCGGCAAAAAAGCTGGAGCTGGCCCTGACTGTGGCACAGTGTTCTTGTTCAGGGGTGAATAATATAATTAGCGAGAGTAACTAACTTCCTAATAGATAAATATGTGTCTGGCATTCGGATGAATTGTTGGAAGATTAGCAGGTTGACTGCAATAACGTTTGGCCAGATTTCTGAGGCATTTACCCGTCTTGAGTAGCATCTCAATTCACAAGTAAACTTAATCTCTTGGAGTGCAAGAGTATTCAAAAAAGGCCCTTTGTGGGTGACCAATATGGCAGGTTGTTCCCCTGAGACAGACAACCCATTATAGGGTCTGATTCAGCTCTCGCAACCGTGTAACTTTTGAGTAACTCCACTGAGGTCAGTGAGGCTGCACAGTGCGAAAGGAGACTCAAGGCTGTAGTTTTCTAAAACCTGTATCATAATTCCACAAAGTCTGTCTGCTAGCACAAGAACAAAGATGGCTGCCAAAGCTTGAGACCCTCATGTGACCTTCTTCCCAGATTGGCGTACTACCCTATTAAAAATACAATGATGAGCAGCACTGAAACCTGCATAAAATAATCATATGCAATACAATATCCATCCAAATGAAATAATAAGGAAAGCATAATTCTTAAAGAAAGGGAGCATGGTTTATAGTTGATAACCATTAAAACAAAAAACACATTGACAATGGATTGTCTTCAGCAGTTCTTTAGCGGACAGGAGGCACAGGCAGATGTCCAGGTAAAGTGATTTCTGTATGCTCAAGGTCACTGCAGCAAGTGCTTGCTTCAATCCCTGACCAGAGGCATAATGTGGAACCTATAAATGCTGACTGAGTGAATAAGAGTACAGATAGTCATTAGGACAGAGTTCAAGGAAGGTGTGCAGTGTGTGTGTATCCAGGTCTCTCCTCATTAAGGGTCTAATCCAAAACAAGTCAGTGGAAAGGCTCTCATTGACTATTATGGGCTTTGGATCAGGCCTAAAAGTTTTAAAAACCTAAAAGGCCAGTATAAAGTCTGTCTGGAAAAGACATGCCAACAATATGAAATAGGAGAAGAGACAAAAGAAAGACAAACATGAAGTTAGAAAGATTTTCTTTAGATAAAAGGGCAATTAAGTTTACACAATGTCGGTTCATAAACAAAGCTTCTTCTGCTGTGCTAGTTTTGCTTATGTTTCCTTTGTGTCGCTGACTGGGGGAAATGAGTTACATGCCATGCATTGTAGTCAGATCCTGATGAGAACTCATGTTAAATCCCCACATCAAAATCCTTTCAGCTTCTGCAGAATGGAGTCCTGCTCCGAAGGTGTAAAAGATGTTAAAAATGTAGACATTCAGTGAGGAAACAAGGGGTGGGTGGTAGTGGTGCTGATATTTTATGTGAATGTCGGTGCATGTCACGTATATGTGTGGGTGCAAAGAAGAGTGTGTGTGGGAGGGGATGTGGGAGGCATGTGACTTTTGTGACAGGATGTCAGCGCTTCAACATCCCATCGAGGATGGGATTTTAAGATTGAGAAGAAAAATGCTGCTTTGTAACTAAATACAGTGCTACCTTTTGTACATTTGATTATTCTGAAGTTTACACAGAACGATCTGAGCCATTTAGGATTCCCTGGTAGGGAAAATCAACACCTATTGTTGAGGGAGACTATACCATGTTGTAAATTATCAGGAAGAGAGCTGCCTTCTGGCTGACGTCATATTGATTTTCACTGTTCAATTTTTCCCACCAAGGTGCAGCTGCAAAACACAAATGTGCTATGTGGCAGCACACCACTCAAAGGAGCAGGAACTCTTTGTGCAACTGGGTGGGAGGCACATTGCAAAAGTGGAGATGATTTTTAGCCAGCTCCAAATGCATTTTTTTTAGATTTTACATTAAAAAATATGTTTTTGTTCAGCACATATCAGATAAAGTGCCTGACTGAGGGCAAATACAGCCAATTCAATTAAGGGCAAAGGGCAAAGAGGGGGGGTTGTCTCTCCTGGGTGTTTCTGATTAGATGATGCAGTTTGTCGTGAAGTGAACATGTGAATATCAGCAAATGGCTGGAGCTTCACCATGCCCAAGGGCATTTCTGGGAGAGGTTGTGCCTGAGGAAAGTACAAAACCACACTCAGCATGTAGGTGTACATGTGGGGGGGGAGGGGCACCAGCTTTGCTATGGCTTAATTATGGTGCATGTGCTCCAACCACATCTATTGGCCAGCATGGAGGTGGTGGATCCCTGGTGTTGGGAAGGAGCAGACCCAGCATTCCATGATGTACAGGGAGTGAGAAGGGCCTGGAGCTGTAAGAGATGCTGGGGTTTCAGGATGGAGCAAGGTTGTTGGTGCACACACTTTTCCTTATTTACCAACAAAGCAGCCAAGCACAATCTGGCCCTAAACAAAAACTGAAAACTTTAAGCATACTGAAATATATTCTAGGTGTGAGCAATCAATTCAGATAAAGTAAAGATGCCTCAGAAGCCCAACTCTGCTAGGTGTCACGTATTGCTTAGTAATAGCAATTTGTTAGTTATGTGTGGCCTGATTTTTCAGATGTCAATTCTCATTGACTTTGGTGGTGGTTGAAGATGCTCAGCACCACTGAAAATCAGGTCAGCAGTATGCTAGGTGAGTAAGTAACATAAGAATTGCCATACTGGATCAGTTTTGAGGTCCATCTAATCCTCCATCCTCTCTCCAACAGCAGTTGCTTCAGGGGAAAGTGCAAGGATGTCACAGTAGGCAAAGATAATATAATCTGTCCTGCATTAAGGTTTCATCCTAATCCCTGTTAGAAAATGGATTAAGCCCTAAAGCATTAGGTTTTTATTCCTTCCAAAAATGCATTAACTGTTATAACTCTGGCTATTTTTGTTATCCCTAGAAATGTCCAATCTCCCTTTGAATCTTACTGTTCTTAACCTCAACAATTTACAAACATAAGAAAAGTCGCTCTTCACAAAGAGTTTACGATCCAAAAATGCAATTGCGTGTATGTGTAAATTTACTCACATGATTATACCATTGAATTCAATGGCACTTCTCATGAGGGTAAATTTATATACATGCTTATCTGTCTGCAGGATCGGGGCCTATATAGGGAACATATAGACAAGATACAGAGAGCAATGGTTGGGAAATGATGCAACATAAAACTTTTATTAATCTATTACTCTTTTACCCCTTTTTTGTTTTCTTTCTTAACTCTTTATCCCATTTATTTCTGTTTTATTTCTATATTATTGAGATTGCTTAATGGTTTCCACTCTAACTCCCTGTTTTCAGTTACTTTTAATGTTCTGAAATTATCACCTTTGGAGATAAACCTTTTCCTGCTTATAGTCTCCGTGAAGGCGATTTTTTTTTAAAGTCAAAGCACAAAGAGTCCAGCTATTTTTGAGCATGAAGAGAGTAGGGAAATAAATATCTTTCCAATTATAAACTCATGGCTGTGACTTTTTTAGAACAGCCTTAGAGCCAAAATCAATTGGCACTCAAAGCTGAAGTTTAACATGGAAATAGCCCTTAGTTTCATGAGATTTCCATTACAACTTTTCAGACACCAAGAGCCAGATTCAGAAAGGGTCATAGGCAGGCCCACCAACGAGGGTTGAGGGTGGGGGAAGGGGGCAATTGCTCGGGGGCCTGGGCGATTTAAAAGGGCCTGGGGAAAAGTTCCCTGTAAGCAGGCGCTCAGGGAACCCGCTCAGGACCCGGCCCCCAACTTGCTACAGCCAGGGCGCCCCTCCCCCCGGCCCCAACTGTGCTGCGGCCTGGACCTGCCGCAGCCAGGGCGCCCAAACCCAGGTGCGGCTGGGGCAGCGCGGCCTGGACTCAGTATATTCCCTCTTTCGATGTGCACATGTAAAGTTAATAAGAGTGACACATTCACATTGAGAGGAAAGTATATCACATTGACTGAGCTTCATTTTGTCATCTGCTATCAGACCCCATCTATCCTATGCTCTTCATGGTTTCCCTTCACTGCTGGGTTGGTAGGAAGTCATTTCATACACTGCAGGCCTGCCCAGACTAATGACCATCATGTGGTTTAGTTGTTCAGAAATCAAAGCTGTTGCATTAGCTTCCTTTCTGCTAAAAGGTTATAGGTCTAATAATTAGAGCATCCCCTTGATGAGCACATTGAAATCCAGTTTGCCTGTCTTAATGGCAGTGATCAGAATAAAATTATAGCTCTTTAGAGCAATCATCTTTGATATGATGTTAGCTCTGCATTGTGTAAAGTTAATGCGCTGTTATTATTTCCTTGGGCATTACTGGAACTGCTCTCATGGGCAAAGAGAGTAGGTTTTGGCCCCTATGCTACACCGTGAATATCACTACCTGTAAAGAAAAAAACCTGTATGTACATATCACTCACACTAAAGGTTTTTATTCTCTTTATATTGACATGTGATAGAGTTATTTCCTATAGGGCCTCCAGACAAACAAGGCAATTTGCTCCTAATCAAGGTCACAGTCCAGGAAAGCATGTGCTTAAGTCCCACGGACTTCAATGGGAGTTATGGGGGGAGTGGCTACATAGCATTATGAAATTGCTGGACAATGGAAACAATGACATTAATACTGGCTTTTAAATACCCTATAATACAAACACACATGCAAAAATCTACTAGCAAATTATTATGGAAAAATAGAGATTTGAGGGTTGATGCAAAGCTAGGGTTGCCAACTTTCTACTCTCACAAAACCAAACACCCTTGCCCCGCCCCCTGTCATGCCCCTCCTCTGAGGCCCCACACCTGCCCCAGCCCTTCTCGGAGGACCTGTCCCCACTCACTCCATCCCCGCTCCCTCTGTTGTTCGCTCTCCCCACCCTCACTCACTCGCTCATTTTCACCAGGCTGGCTCAGGGGGTTGGGGTGTGGGAAGGGGTGATGGCTCCAGCTGGGGATGCGGGCTCGGGGTGGGTCCAGAAATGAGGGGTTCAGGGTGTGGGAGGGGACTCCGGGCTGAGGCAGTGGGTTGGGATGCGAGAGGGGGTGAGGGCTCCATCTGTGGGGTGGGCTCTATGATGGGGCCAGGGCTAAGGGGCATGTGGTGCAGGAAGGGGTTCTGGGCTGGGGGGTGGAGCTGAGGGGCTGGGGTGCAGAGGGTGCTCCAGGCTGAGGCAGGGGGTTGAGGTGTGGGAGAGGGTACAGGCTCTGAGCTGGGGGTGCGGGTTCTGGGGTGGGGCCAGAAATGAGGGGTTCAGGGTGCGGGAGGGGGCTCCAGACTGGGACAGGGGGTTGGGGTGCGGGGGCATGTGAGGCCTCCAGATGGGGGTGCGGGCTTTGGAGTGGGGCTGGGGATGAGGGATTTGGGGTGGGAGGGGGATCAGAGCTGGGGCAGCGGGTTGGGCCACGGGAGGGGTTCAGAGGTGCAGGCTCTGGGCGGTGCTTACCTCAAGCAGCTCCCCAAAGCAGCGGCATGTTCCCCTTCTGGCTCCTACATGGAGGCACGGCCAGGTGGCTCTGCTCGCTTCCCCATCCACAGGCGCCACCCCCGCAGCTTCCATTGGCTGCGTTTCCTGGCCAATGGGAGCTGCAGAGCCTGCGCTTGCAGCGGGGGCAGCGTGTGGAGCCCCCTGGCTACCGCTACGTGTAGGAACCAGAGTGGGGACATGCTGCTGCTTCCGGGAGCCGGTTGGAGCCACACCAAGCAGGGAGCCTGCCTTAGCCCCCTTGCGCCGCCGACTGGACTTTTAATGGCCCAGTCAGCTCTGCTGACCGGAGCCGCCAGGGTCCCTTTTTGACTGGCCATGCCGGCCGAAAACCAGATACCTGGCAACCCTATTCATGTTGGGAATCTCTCCATTGATTTCAGTGGGCTTTAGATGATGTCCTTAAAGCACTTGAACCCACCTATCCAAAAAAATGTTCATTATTTTGGAAAGGTTCAGTTCCCAATGCATTTCCGATTGAAATCAGTATTCTATGAATGTACAGCATGTGAGGATAAAGAATTGACAGATATTGAAATCTCACTCTCTCTACATTTTTATACCATATCCATTACTATGCTATCTGAATACTGAAATGCTCCACTAGTTTTAGGCCCTGATCCTACAATGACATATGCATAGGTGCCTGACTGATTATATTGCTTGCTGCATATTCAAAATGCCCTTACTAGTTTGTCTTTAACCTTGGAAACTCAGAGAGCTATGTACAATTTTTTGAATGGAAAAAAGAAAGTGGTTCAAGCATAATTACTCTGTGTTTTTAAATTATTGTATGTGAAGATGAAATAATGTTGCCTGTATAACTTCTACTAATTCCAGAAATCCCTGTAAATGACTTGTGAGTCTGAAGGGATTGTTCTGGCCAGAGATAAAGTGGAAATAAGAAAAATCTTAATTTATCTTTGGGCAGTTTTGAATGTACAACATTCAGTACTTTGAAGTTTCTAAACAAGTTTAATACATTATGGAAACAGGCTTCCAAATATTTTTTTTTTGCAGTGCAATTATAATTCCATAGGTTCAAATTCCCTTTTTTATTCAAGTTAAAACAATAAAATGGAACATGTAAGATTTTAAATGGAATCTCCTGGAAATAAAATCAGTCCTCTTTGTCAATTTTATACTTTTTTTCATATGTTTTGAACTTTATAAAAGGAACATCTTCCAAAATTATATTAATCAAAGTCCTGGTAGAGAAAAATCTTCCAGAGAATGCTGGTTTCATGTTACCGCTAAATTGCTTCCAGTGTTTTAGATCAGTTCATTGCATAATATTGCATTATTCTCATTCTTGTGCTTGTTCCTCTGTTGCCATTTGTAGTCCTGATTCTTCTTTCTCCAGTGACAAAATCTGATAGTTTTTGCCACCAGAAGAAGACAGTTGTTGTCCAACTCCGAAGATTAGCCTGGAGTCAAGCAAGTTACTGATGTAATGCTGCCCCTGGTTGGGTTGCCTGCAGGGATTCAGCCTGGGACCTGTAGATTTAAAAGTATGAACTTCTCCTGGTTACAGCTAACGGACCAAGTTCATTAGCTTTGAGGAAGCAGCAGACATATTCCAGTGTATGTGGACAGACTACTAGCAAGAGAAAGAGACCCATATTGCATTAATGTGATTTACATTTGGGTTTCAGTGGTTTTAAAGGCTGCAATTTCTCCCATCCATATCTGGTATGGGACAGCATGAACTGTATTCATGGGTATCTGCTATGAGATAGCAGAAACATTATTATTCCTCCCATGGGCTGGGCTGCTTCACATCTGGCACTTCAGGTGAGGCCTCAGCTGGAGTACTGTGTCCAATTCTGGGTTTCACATTTTAGGAAAGATGTGGGCAAATTGTAAAGAGTCCAGAGGAGAGCAACAAAAACGATACAAAATTTAGAAAACTATTAAGAAAGTTTAAATAAACTGGGCATGTTTACTCTTGAGAAAAGAAGACTGAGGGGGGACCTGATAACAGACTTCAAATATGTTAAGGCCTGTAATAAGGAGGAGTATGATCAATTGTTCTCCATGTCCACTGAAGATAGGACAAGAAGTAATGAGTTTAATATGCAGCAAGGGAGATTTAGATTAGATATTAGGAAAAGCTTTCTAATTATAAGTACAGTTAATTACTGGAACAGGCTTCCAAGGGAGGTTGGGGAATCCCTGTCATTGGAGGTTTTTAAGAGCAGGTTCTACAAACACCTTCCAGGGATGGTTTAGATTTACTTGGTCCTACCTCAGCACAGACAGCTGGACTTGATGACTGCTTGAGCTTTCAGCCCTACATTTCCATGATTCTATTCCTCCCAGGAGAACAGGACAAGGCTCTTCCCAGGAATCCAATTCACGCCTATATCTTGGTCAACAGGGCCCAATTTAAGTAAGATTCTCCCCCCCCCCCCCTTTTTCTACCCTAGAGCTGAGACTAAACCTCTTCAATATTGTTTGCCTTTGTGAGCCTGGGAAGCAAGATACATGAAGCCAAAATTAGATTGCTCACATGGCAGAGATTAGTGTAGGTCTGGGTTGTTGAGCCTACTCGCCCTTATTTTTTATTTCTTACACTGTTAACCTGTGTTTTTTTTTTCATTTGCTCCATGGGGAAACAGCCACAGATGAGGGCCTGGGATTAGCTAAAATGGTTCACCAACAGCTTAAAAAGACTTAATTGAGACTCGACCAATTTTCTTTTTAACCTACAGTATATCTGTTACTAAAGCACAAGTTCTCTGCTTTGGAAAGTTGACTAGCCAGCACAGAGCGTGTGAGCAATGACACCGATGAGGTCGGTGCCCGCACTGCCCCAGCTCATGGCTAGAATGCATTACTTCTCAATGGACCCACCCTGTGTCTGTGTGGAACCCGGGACTCCTGGGCCCCCTCTTACATACACATCTTCAAATTAGCAACTCGCGGTAGGGCTGTCACATCAACTAAGAACGTGTTGAGGTTTATTTACAAATGGCTTCTACAGAACAGCAATTCTTTGCTGAAGTGCTCAGAGATTAGAGGGTCTGATTCTGATGTGCACTAAGGCCCTTTTATACTGCTCTGGCAATGTAAAAGGGATTTAAAATGGACGGAAATGAAAATGACATTCTCTTTAAGGCCCATTTATTTGAGGCCTGCCAGAGTGCTGTAAAGGGGCCTGACATCTTATCTACACACACAAAAGTTGTACTGCTGTAACTATATCAGTATAATCAAAGTAATACAATCCTCTAGTGTGGATTTAGTAACTGAAATACAAAAGTGCTTATATTGATATAGCTTATTCTCATACGGGAAATGTAAAAGAGAATCAGGCCTTGGAGTCTTTTAATTTTAATAGAGTTTGTGCCTGTGAGAAAAGCCAATTCCTCCAGTTTTCTGAATGTTGGTTTTGTTTTGAGTAAGGGATTTTGTGTGTGGATAAGGTGGTGGTTTGTCAATTGAGAAGTGATTCTTAAAACAAAAGGGAAAGTCAGGAAGTTCAGTGCGATCAGACAAAAGTGATCAGTAGTCTTTCCTCTTTCTTCTTCCCCTTGGACCTTCACTCTTTGAGTAAGATGCTATATCTTTAGCAGTGGGAAGCCACTTCTCTACTAGTGGGACTATTACAAAAAAAAAAAAAAATAGACATGTCCTTCCATTTTTATGCCATTTTTAAAGATAAGGCAAAATCTAACCGGTAGGTCAAAATAACATTTTTTGGAGCAAAACCAAATCTACTTAACTGTATACTTATTATATTTTGGGCTCAAATTTGATCACTGGCCTATGCAATATGATACGCTTTTGAGAAGCTAGCAGCAATATAGCTAGGTCAGGATACTACTGTCTTCCAAAAGGCGCACTAGGATACATATATACTTGTACTTCAGTATCACTAAAATGAGTTTAATTTAAAGTGAGAAGCTTTTGACCTACAAACTAGTTATCCCCTTACAGTACTCCTGCCGGAAGCTTGACTGCCGTGGTCATATTTCAATATGGCCCATGTATTTTTTAAAGTAAGAAAAAACATGTATCTCTACTGGTGCACAATCTATAGTAAGCAGTCTGCCAATACATATCTTTCAGCCAGTCCAACATGCATGAGACAGATTTGTGTCACTTTCTGGAGGTTTTGGGTCCATGCAACAATAAATGAACTGGGACTGTCCTTATTGGGTCTGATTCAGATAAACTTACCCATGTTGTGTAGTGCCTTAATTTGCAAGTTGTCCCACTGAACTCAATGTACTCTGAACACAGTTGCTTTACAGCAAGATGCAAGTAGCCCCAGTAGATAGATGTGGTACTATCTGTCCCTTATGAAGGTCTCATCCTAATCCTGTATAGTTAGAAATTGATTTAAGCCCTGAAACATTAGATTTTATCTTTCAACATTTTTGTTATCATTAACTATTATAATTCTGGATATTCTTGTTACTCAGATAAATGTCTAATCTCTCCTTGAATCTTGCTAATTCTTTGCCACAATGACACCATGTGTTGTCTGTAAAATATTTGCAAACGTATTTATCAATTTTGAATTTGCCCCCTTTCATTTTCATTGATTGGCATAATCTGGATAAGCATGTGAACTTTTGGAAGGTTATAAAAATCAAAATGTAAACCTTTTGAGGTGCCTCTATCAGTAGAATGTGTATGTAGTGTTGCTATGTTAGGATACTACATGGTCTTATGTGCATTTTTTGCTACAAAAGCATGGAGGAAACCAACAGCAAAACAGAACTGGTGCTAATGCTGGGGGTTAGATTCCAGCATGCTCCAATATGTATGTTGGCAATGATGAGTGGCTTACTAACTGCATGATCCTGTGTATATTTTGGCACTTCAAGGGCTGGTTTACTCCCGGCTCCTACTGTATGTGTACTTTGGCATGTTGGTTTAGTGCATGCTCCTAAATATTATGTAGATTTGTAATGTTGACTCTGGGGTTTGCACGTTTTTATTCCTTTCATAGTACTTGGACAGAATAAGAATAATTGAAAAGGGAAAAGGCTATTATTCAGTTAGCTTAATAAAATCACAAGTCAGCAGGTAAAGTGGGAAAGTATAAAATACTTAATATCACTTTAAGCTGTGGATCCAAAATCCAAACCAGGTTTGGTTTTAAGTTGTGTCACTGGAACAGCAAAACACAATGTGGGAGGTTTTACCAAAAAACAAAGCTTAGCTGCCTGAGCCCATCTTTAAAGATACAGAGAAGAGATAGGCTTTATTACCAATCCTTTTCTCTTCAAAGACCACCCAAAGCACCCTCATACATATGAGGCCTGATTCTTCTGTGCAAAGTCAATAGAGTTAAGTTTGTGTCAGAGCAGAAACTGGCCCACTAAATACAATTCTGCTCCACCATCTTTATTAAGCAACTTATCTTTATTTCTTCCTTTGGTGGTCACTTAAGCCAAGTTTTACTTAATATCTTTGCAGTGAGAGTAGCTCTGGTGTAAGGATAGGTTGTGGTCTTGTTCAAAAATAACGACATTGGGTCAGATCATAATCCCTCATATTCACACCTGGAGGGATGCCCCAGGCCTGGACCTCCCTCCTTCACTCTGCAGCACTTTACCTCTCTTCCCTGAACGTACAAAGAACTTGCCCATGCGGGCCAGGGTCAGCATGGAGGAAGGGGTTAGAATTAGGGTAAACCAGAGTTGGGACAAGGGAAACAAACGTCAGCCCCTGCCACAGCCCAGTGGCAGATATCTGAAAAAGTTCTATTCTATTCTCTATAGTCTCATACAGCACTCATCACCGTAGTATAGGAGAACTTAGTTAACACAGCGCTGGGCTCTACAAAATTGTTATATCAACAAGGCAAACTCCCGGTGGTGAGAAACATCGCCTGCTATTTTGGGCTTCATATTCATGTAAGACTGAAACAGGAAGGATTGGCTAGTGGTTAAAGCCTAGTGCTAGCTGTCAGGAGATCTGGTTCTGTTTTCAGCTCTGTCACAGTCCTAATTTCTGACCTTTCATGAGTCACTTAACCTCTCTCTATCTCTTTTTTCTTGTGTATCAAATACGGATGATACCATCTACTGGGCTCACAGGCAGACAGAATCATGTAAATCTTAATGTGTTAATAGTTGTAAAGTGCTTTGAAATCTTTAGACGGGAGAGGCTATTGATAGGAGATACTATTAAGCAGTTTTACTGAAGATTTAAGCCTGGGATTGGCCAAACTGGCTGTGATAAAATAAGAACTCTTAAATTTTAACAATTCTTCTCTTTAGATCTGAACTCAAAACCAAAACTTCCTTAATATTCTACAACATTATGACATGTCTACATCTCTGGGGTGAAATCCTGGCCAATGAGAGTCTCACCATTGACTTCAATGGGGCCAGTATTTCCCCACTGGTTTTCAGCCATACCTGGGAGCAGCACTATTGAAATACTATGCCAAAAAATATTCTCATGGAATCTCAGATTGTGCCAGGAAGCCGATATGTTGAGAAAGCAAGTCATGAGAGAGCCTATGCATGTGAGATTTCTAACCTAATTTGCAGACTGAGGCGATTTAGATAGTTGGAATAAGCATCCAAGCTTTTGAGTACTTATTCCTACTAAAATCTTGCCTGATCTTATTTGGGGAAAACTGGGGAACAGATATGGTAAGTGATTTGCCCAAAGATATACAACAGCTTAATGGTGGAGTTGGGAACACAGCCATGCACCCTGAAGAAGGAAGTTTCTTCACACAATGAACAGTCAATCTGTGGAACTCTTTGGGGGACATTGTGAAGGCCAAAACTGTAACAGGGTTAAAAAAAAACTATACAAGTTTGTGGAGTATAGGTCCATCAATGGCAGGGGATGGATCACTCGATGACTACCTGTTTTATTCATTCCTTCTGAAGCACCTGGCATTGGCAACTGTGAGAAGACAGGATATTGGGCTAGATGGACCATTGGTCTGACGTAGTATGGCCATTCTTGTGTTCTGACTCTTAGTTCCATGCCCTAATAATTATGCTCTACAGCCAAAATGCTTCTGTAATAAATGTAGTCAAACTTTACTAATTCTGGGTCACTGAGAACGAAAATGATGCTTAAAATTGTTGATTGGCTCTAGTTTTCAAGATATGCTATTGGGTCAGTATATATGACCCTAGACTTGGGAATGGTGGAGGATAAGTGAGTTATAAAGGGAAGGGATCTCAATTTAAACCAGAAATGACTAAAATACATCTTTGACTGGATCTATGAATAAATCTATGACTGGGTTTGGACAGTACTTGCTTTTTAGGCAAAACAATGAATGATGCAATCTGAAGCTGGTATTGCGTCATACATGATATGAATTGCATCATGTTATTCCTAGAAGTCATGGATGATGCAATCATAACGAAGCTTACATCACTCTGCTGAACAAATTGCCCTATATCAGTTCTAGAAATCATACAGTGTCGTGCTCTCTTATTTGTCAGTGTTTGATTTTGCAAAGGGACACATTTCTGTTTAGCCAAAGTGAGCAGAGATGCCTCGTACTTGTGTGAACAGTGCAGATAACTTCTGCTATGTTTGTGGTGAAGTGACTTTTGCATCACAAAAGCGCAGTATAACCACTATGGTTAAGAACGCCTATCACCTTTATTTTGGCTGCAAAATTGGAGATCAGGACAAGAGGTGGGCCCCACACATATGCTGCAACGCTTGTGCAACAAATCTTCGCCAGTGGTTGAACAGGAAAAGGAAATCTATGCCTTTTGCAGTGCCAACGATTTGGAGAGAGCCAACAGATCATACCAGCAATTGTTACTTCTGCATGGTGCCTCCAGTTGGGAAAGGTGTGTCAAAGAAGAAAAAGTGGACTGTGCATTATCCAAACATTCCATCAGCTATACGTCCAGTACCCCACGGAGAAGGACTGCCGGTTCCTGATGCACCAGAATCATTCTCACTTGAGTCAGACGAGGAAGAGGAAGAGGATGAAACTTCTGGTCCTGAACCATCAATGTCACAGGACCCACATTTTCTCCCATCCTCCTCCTCTGAACCACACCTCATAACACAAGGTGAACTGAATGACCTTGTCAGGGATTTGGAACTACCCAAGAGTAAGGCAGAGCTGTTGGGCTCCAGACTACAGCAGTGGAATCTCCTGGCAGGTGATGTTAGGGTTTCCATGTTCCATGACCGTCAAAAGGATCTTGTCCCATTCTTCTTCATGGAAGGTGATCTTGTAGCCTGCAACAACATCGATGGTGTGATGGCAGCCCTCAACATCGTTCACGATCCAGATGAGTGGAGACTGTTCATTGATTCATCGAAGACGAGTCTTAAAGCTGTTTTACTGCATAATGGCAATGTTTTGCCATCAATTCCAGTTGGTCATGCAGTCCATATGAAGGAAACCTATGACAACATGAAACAACTTTTGAGGTGCATAAACTATGACCAACATCAGTGGCAGCTTTGTGGCGATTTGAAGGTTGTTGCTCTCTTGCTTGGTCTGCAGACTGGATACACAAAGTACTGCTGTTTTCTCTGCGAATGGGATAGTCGTGCAAGAGATTCCCACTACATCAAGAAAGATTGGCCACTCCGACAGTCATTGGAGCCTGGGAGGAAAAGTGTTCAGCATCCACCACTTGTTGAATCAAGGAAGATTTTGTTACCACCCTTACACATCAAGCTGGGTCTGATGAAGAAGTTTGTCAAGGCCATTGACAAAACACAAGCAGCTTTCAAGTACCTCCGTGGAAAATTTCCAAGGTTAAGTAAAGCTAAGATATAGGAAGGTGTCTTTGTTGGTCCTCAGATTCGTGAACTTCTTTGATATGATGCATTTGACCATGCACTGCGTGGCAAGGAAAAGACGGCATGGAAAGCCTTCCAGTTAGTGGCAATAAATTTTCTCGGAAACAACAAGGCAGACAACTACAGGTTGTTGGTGGAAAACCTCCTCAAGGCATACAAAAGCCTTGGTTGCAACATGTCACTAAAGATACATTTTTGCACTCTCATCTAGATTTTTTTCCACCGAACTGTGGAGCAGTGAGCGACGAGCACGGCGAACGATTTCACCAGGACATTGCAACAATGGAGAAACGCTATCAGGGCAAATGGAGCCCATCAATGCTTGCAGACTATTGCTGAACAGTGACAAGAGATGCTCCATTTAATGAATACAAGAGACAAGCCAAGAAGCGCCGAGTAGACACTGAATAGGACTAAACTATGTACATAATAGTTTTTTGCCTTTTGTTTCATAATACATTTTATTTATATAACCCTTTTGCTGATTTTTAAAGTGTTACATAAACAGGACAGGTGAAATATTATCATGTAAAGCAACCATAAACACATGAAAGACCTAGGTTTACAATTTATGATTAAAACTCTACTATCTACACAATATACATAGACATAAAATGTAAAAACTTAAATATCTTAGAAACAGTAGCCAATCAGTTGTTTTAATTGTCATATTTGAATTCAGCACATCAAAATACATAATAAATAGCACATTTTATCTCTGAAGCAGACGACTTCTCAAAAATTGTAGACCAGTGAATAGGACTATGGTGCTGCTTTCTTAGGAAGCTTCAGTGGGAGGCAATAGTCGGTCTGATACAGTGCTCACTGAAGTCAATGGAAAGCCTCCCATTGACTTCAGTGAGAACTGGATAAAACCCAGTGGTCTTTTCCAGTAATATGTACACAGAGGAGCTCTGGTAGAACTAACTTGACTCAGCTAAGGTCATTATGTGGGCCTGGTGGACACACAGCATGGTTTCAGTGAAAATAGATGACGACATTAAATGATGCTTGGTAACAGTTTCTGATACATTTTTTTTCCAAATTCAACAACTGCCTGCAGTCTTTGCTAAGCAAAATTTATCCTTAAAAACTCTAATGCAGAGTATATACAATTACCATAATTCTCCTTTCTCATTTGTACCAGCTAGTTCCAAGATACCGGGCACATTGTTCAGCATTAATTGTACTCCTATTTGCTGCAGAACATTTTAATGGATTGTGAGCATAACATGACTGCAGCTTTCCTGAAAGTTACTAAAAATACCAGTTTTGTCAAGGAAAAAATCTTTGAGGAATGCTATTCTCTTGGACCTTTTCAGTCCTACATATGTCTCAGCTTTCAGTAAATTACCAATTACACTTTGTGAGCAGCAAAGAGGCATGTGCAAAGGTGATGTTACTGAAGAAGCATATTTAATGCAAGTAGTAGCTGGGACACTTCTATTAATACATACTTCTTAAACAAGCTAAGATTTTCAAAAGCAATAGTGCTTCAGTTTTCAGAGTGCTATATTTTGGACACCCCAGAACCACTAGTCACTTTTGGTCAAAATCACTACTCAGTTTAAAAAATCTTGGCTTTAAAATGTACTTTGCCAAAATAGATTCAAAAAGAACTCTAGGAGATAATCAACAAATTCTCAAATCGGTGACCCCCCTCTCATTCAGGGTGCACAATTTTCACCTTCAGTCTTGAAAATAGCTTGGTTTGAGTTCAATTCTCAGAATGCCTGAAGACGGTCCAGAGACAAAGGAGTGTTGTTGTAATTTAACCAAGCCATCTTGCCCATTCCGACTGTCTGTTCATGCAGATCTATGTTCTGGGACATCTGAATCTTGGCAGGAGTTCCTGTAGTATCGCTAATTTCATGTCTCTGCCCTGTCAAGGGTATCCCCTTGGTAGACTTTGGCACTCAAACAAATATCAGTCACAAAACCCAGTATCAAGAAAGCACTGCAGGAACCGTTCCAAAAAATAGACAGTGGATGTCCCTGAAAATTCACAGTGCTTTAGCATTTTATTCTCCAAAATGTTCTTCATTGTATAAAAACACTAGAAGGATATTTGATTTGGTGACATATTTTACAAACAGTTTTATAGCAGGCTTCAAAAAAGGTATTAACTTACCTACTAGACATTTTCCTCTCATGCTATTTGAAAATCTAAGGACAAATTTTGCTGTCTGTTATACTGGTGTAAATCCAGAGTAATTCCATTGGTGTCTATGAAGTTAACTCAGATTTATATGGATATAACAGAACAGAATGTAGCCCCTGGCATTTAATGTCTGCTGTCCTGCCCTGTATTTACTTTGCAGTCATCTGCCATTTATTGCTTTCCCCTTCTGTATACATTTGCTCTCTTTGTGAGATGTTTATCAAAACCGAAGTATTTCGTAATTTTGCTGAGATTTATTTTGTTTTCTCAGACCAGAGTATAGCAAGTCTCAGATCAATAAATTTCCCTTGGAAACTAATACCCTGCAACCTGGCTTTTACACAGAAAAATGAAATAAATATTTGTGAAATAGTGAAACGTTGTTGCCTTATCTTGAATTGTGTCCATGGATACAGTGTTTTTTGCCAGTCTGTTTTCCCAGAATACCCTATCACTAATAACAAAGTCTCATCTTGTCTTGGATTTGTAGTTCTTGTAGATGCCCAAATCATTTTATTTTTGGCAAACTTTGTTAAATTTATTTGACAACTAACCTTCTGCCTTTATAAACCTTAGAGCAGAAGAAACATGCATAGACTGGGTGGTTTTAATAAATGAATGTACTATTACTAATACTGTACCAGAGCCTTCTGATCTGGACATGAGTGTTTACATACCATTTGTGTTCACCCCCACAAGAAAATAAATTTAGAATTCAGTGGTACGAGACTCAGTTTGACTCCTACTGCAGGCCCTTGATGAAAATTACACAACATAATAAATAAAGTATTAAAACAAAGGCCTGCCCAGGTCAAATGAGGTAACCATAGTGTGAATACAGTTTATGGCTTGCTCCAGTTTTATGCCAGATTAACTCTACTTAAGTCAAGGAAATGACACTGGCATAAAACAGGAGTGGTATTGTTCAATGGGCTGATGAAGGCTGACCGTATTATAGAGGTTATGTGCTTTAGGTATATTTCTTCTGGTACTTGGAGCAGGGGGAGTAAGGAGAAGAATGTGAATAGATAATGGGCTATTTCCAGCCAACTGGTGGCCACTATATTCGAAACTTTCTGGTTCTTTTGTATTATTCCCAAAACACACTATTGGTGTGGATTAAAATAAATGGTCATGAAACAGTTGAAGAGGTGAGTGGAAAATTGAGAAAAAGATAGTAAAGTATGTACTGTCTGAATGTATAAAAGAGCCAGGCCTTTGAAAATGTATGTAATGAATTAGGGTAGATTGCAATACAGCTTGAGTAAGAGGCAGTGGATAGCCATGTTGACTTAGCAGCCCAGCAGGGACTGGATTGTGATTCTGAGAGTCACAGTTCAAGCAGTACTCCGACTTCGCTCCAGGAGGGAAGTAAGCTCCATTAGCACTTTTGCAGGCTCAGCTTACTTCTCCCTCTGCACTGTCTTGTACCACTTAGGGAAGGAGGGAGATTGAGGCAAGGCTCTGCCCCTTCTCTACTTACGTGCTTGAGGGAGTAGCATGGCATGGCAATTTGGGTAACCAATGCAAATGTGTAAGGGGGTTCCTACACCCTCTTGTTCTCCTGCCCTTGTGAGTAGCCAAGCTCACAGCTAAGCTCTTAACCACCGTAATACGTTACTTGCTCTATCCATCTTAAGCTTTTTCCTCCCAGAAATATTATTTTGGTCTTGCTAGTCAGAAAAATGAATATGAATCTTAGCCCAGATACAGCCCACCATCAAATGCCCACAGCAGAACACAAGCCAAATCTGAATGTCAAGATCTGTGCACATTCCTAATAACAGTTCGACTGTATAAACAGACATTAGGAACGTAAATGAGTGAAGAGTAAAATAGAACAGCTCCATTTTTGGTATTTAAATTTCCATTTCAAACACCCATTATCTACGCCATAAATCAAGGCGTGAGATTGTAACTCAGTGAAATTTTGGGGGACTATGTATGATAAGATTCTTATCTAAGACTTATGACAAGATTCAAGAACGGTTTGGACATTTATATGGATAACAGTAAGAGTTATCGTAATTAATGAGGCTATTAAACCTCGTGCTTCAGGGTTTAAGCCAATCTCTAACTATTAGAGTACGTCTACACTGCAATAAAAAAAAATCGCCCTGAGTTTCAGAGCCCATGTCAACTGATTCGGGCTCGTGGGGCTCGGGCTATGGGGCTAAAATTGCAGTGTCAGTATTCGGGCTCAGGCTGGAACCTGGGCTCTGAAAGCACATGAGGGAGGGGGGTCTCAGAGCCTGGCCTTCCGTCCGAGCCCAAACATTTACGCTGCAATTTTTTGCTGCAAAGCCTGAGCTCCACAAGCCAAAGTCAGCTGACCTGGGCCAGCCCCAGCTGTGTTGCGGGTCTTGTATTGCTGTGTAGACGTACTCGTATAGACCTGGATGATGCCTAATGTTGGCAACAGATTATCCCACATATAGCTACTGCAGGGTTCTTACATCTTCCTCTGAAGTATCTGGTGCTGGCCATGGTTAGATGTGGGATATTTCAAACATTAAAACTAGGTTATATATATTGTGTGGAACAATAGAGGCTGCTATACAAAGAAATGGAAGAAGAGTAAAGCTGTGGGAAAAGTTTCTATATAAAGCAAAATGGAAAAAATATATATTTTTTCATTAATTTTGAGAAATATATATTTTTTAATATTCTTTGTCAATAAAAAAATGAAACATTGTTTTTTGAACTGCATGACCATTCTGGCTGCGTAGAATGGAAATTTTAACAAAAGTTAAAATCACAAACTGTCAGTTAAATTTCTGTAAAATGACAAATTTTCAAAAGAATATCACATTTGCAAAATGGAATGAAATACGGTAATAGAAAACTAAATGTTTCACTCGGTCTTAGTGAATCTCATCCTGCAAGGAACTGAATAGAAGGCGCTTAGCCCTGCACAGGATTGGCTTTGTGACCAGGAACATGTCCCCTTCCTTGACTGTTTGATATTGTACATGATACCTGCATTTATGTTGATATGCCCTGGGCCAGGTTTAGCTGTCAATTACACTCAAATGGACTTAACGGGTATATAGCTGAGGGCAGAATTTGGCCCTTGTTTGAGTTGCCTTATTTGGTAGAACAAAAGGAAATTGTACTCCTTGGCGGTCCTCACTTATTCCAGCCTCCAGAGTCTGTAGTTCTTCAACCTTCTTAGTTAGGCCTGTACTTTTTCAGTGTAAAACAACAAGGCCTTGAAAATACTGTGCTGGCTTGGCAACTGACCACTGCCAGATAACAACTGACACGAGGACTAATTTGGTAATGTGCAGCATTAGAGAGTGACATTTACTGTATCTCCTGGTGCAATTGATACAAAGCATGCAGCCGCGGCAAGCCTTGCATGGTATTTGCAAAGTGTCAACTTGAAAGAGTCAGGCTGCTCTTATGTCGGCTCTCAGAGGCAATTGCTGCAGCCCATCAAATCAACCTTCATGTAGTATAAACAGGGAGATGCTCTCCCCTCCATTCAGTGTTACTATTCTGTGTGGTTGCTAGTTATATCATATGTCAACACATTGTACAGATAATGAAAATAGGGAGTCTGAACTTGTACGGCAGATAAAGGTTTCCCTGGAGAAGCAAAATTACTGTGAACCTGTCAAGAGAAGATTAAGGATTTTGCAGAATAATCAAAGACAGGGAAGTTAGCCCTTTTGATATGCCTGTTAGCCTTGGTATGACTTACTGTATGGAATAATTCTCTCCGACTAGTTCATTAATATGTAAGTTATAATAGTCTCAGTGAAAGGATATTTCAGGTATAAAAAGTTGGTGATCCTCTCATGCCTTCTAGCTAGGTGGGGTGTAGCTATTGTGACAATGATCTCAAAATTAGAGATCTCGTAAAGAACATTTTCATTTGAATTTGCTTAATAGATCAGAATTTCTGGGTTTTTTTAGATTATGAGTGTTATCAAATTCTCAAATGGGGTTACTGTTTTCATTTCTTCCTCTTCTAGTAAAAGGTTGGGAAACAATGGAAGCTTACCATCATAACAGGGTGGGCATGTGCAATTTTACTTTCACCCATTGACTTTCTGCCAAAATAAGCAAAATGCTTAGATCTCAATAACTCAGCAGTACTCTTCATTAAAAAATGCAGCTGTAATCTATCAGAGGGTTCAGAACAGAATATCTAGCTTTAGCATTCAACCTCTTTCCCAGTCAGTCTCCTGGTGAAACTAGCATGGGGCTATCAGTCAAACCCACTGATAGCAGAGGGTTAACAGCACAACTCTTTCCACTCCAGAGGCCTAAAAATGGCATGCAGACAAACAAACTTCATCACACATTCTCCTTGGTAACTACTGCCCTCACTAGGGTAACTCTCCCCTTCAAAACACTGCTTAGACAGAGCACAAATCTATCTCAAACTGCTCTCTCTCTCATATAGGGCTTTGAACAGCACTTTCATTACAGCTGTTCAAAAATGATTTGAAAATGAAATTTCAAAGTTGTTTCCATTCACAGTTTGAAATGGACCCATTTTCTATTTTTTACAACATTTGTTGCAATATTTCTTAACCAATAATTTTCATCAACATCATTTGCAGAGCCATGTTTGATGTATCATTTACTGAAAACCAAATGATAACACATTTCCAAAATGATTTTGATAAATATTTCAGTAAAAAGGGCTTGAAGGAAAATATTGTGAAAAGGGAAACATTTTACTAATGGCAACAATTTTTTTTGTGAAAAGTTCTGTTTCTGAACAAAGGCTTTTTTAGTTAAAAAATGTCGTGAAAAATTTCAGACAGCTCTAATATTTACAAAATAAATGGTTGCCCATGCTGGATTGTCATTGTAATTTATTAAAAAAACATTCCTGTACACATAAAAAGATGTTGTGAAAGATGAACTCATTAGCCAGGACTGGCCTTGAAGTTGCAGGGCGTGCATCAAACCTGGTAGTAAGCCACCCTTGCAGATTACCCTGTCCAGTCTGATGGAGTCTAGGATTTTGGCAGAGTATGGATTGAATGCATCTCATTCACCTCTAAATAAAATATATGTGAGATGGATCATGAGACAAAAAACTGAATCACTTTCCTTTTTGACAAAGAGTTAAATTTGTGAAAGTCTTGAGATTACATATGAACTTTTAATGGCTTGCGATTTGTTACCATACTCTGGCTAGAAAAAAAAATCTAGCCCTGTTTTGCCCTGTTGTGAAAACAATTCCTTGCCCTGTTGTGAAAACAATTCCTTGCACCGTTCCATAGTGAATGAATCCAGTGCTAATCTGTGCACTGAGAGCTTTTCCTGCCCTTCTGTAGAAATATTAGACTTCTGCAAATATGACAGTAATAGTCTCAGTGCATAGCTGTGATTTTTGTGTTCAGTGTGTGTATATTCAGGAGAGGTGGTAGTATGTGATGCCAGATTTTTTCCTCATTTAAGGAGACAAGTATTGGAATTATATGCCATTTTAACCAGTAATTTGGCACATCTTTAGACTTTACATCATTTGTGGTGGAAAACATTTTTACAGAACTATAACAGTATGTTCAAGACAAGTCACCCATATAAACATCTCATGAGATAAACTTTGACTGTAGCTATATGAATTAAGGTTTATACTGTTCTGAAAATCACATCACTTCCTATGTTCTGTACAATTTTTTATCTTCTTTAAAAGATGTTTTCTTAAGGTTGTTTGCAGAAAGCTCCTATGTGCTGTCCTATGCTTAAAAAGAAGACAAAACCTTTTGTTTTAGGAAATCTTTTCATACAGAAATGTAATGATTAAAACAAAGTGGAACGACAATCTTCAGGATAAGAACTGGACTGGAACTCAAGAGATTTGGGTTCAATTCGCAACTCTGCTGTAGACATCCTATATGATCTTGAAGAAGTGACTTCATCTTTCTTTGCCTCAGTTCCTCATCTGTAAAATGGGATTAATACTACTCACTTTGTCTTTCTTGGGTAAAATTTTCAGGCGTACTCAAGTAACTTAGGAATCTAAATCCCATTGGCTTCCCATGACAATGAAGGGGTGGTAAGGAGTTTTTGTATGTGGCTGGCTGAGTTCCTGTTGAATTGATCATTTAATGCTGCTGAGTTTTAATTGTATTGATAATTGTAATGTGTTAGGGTACATAGAGTCTTGGATAGGTGTGTTTTTAGTTATTATTTAAATCATATAAATAATTAGTCACATTTGAAAATGCGATTTAGCCTACTATATCACTGACGTGCTTTTGAAAATTTTACTCTCTGTCTACTTAGACTATAAGGGCTTTGGGACAGTGACCATCTCTCAATATGTCTCTGTACAGTGCCTTGCACAATGGGACCCTGATGTCGTTTGGGGCATCAATGGGGTACCATAATACAAATAATACTAATTAAAACATATACTATTAGGGCCAACTCCCCAAACCCTTGCTGCTCATGAAAGTAACTCTAACTCACAGAACGATCCCAATGTAGTTCTACTCACATGTGTAAGGGTTTGCATGCAATGTCTTTAAATGAGAACACCAGAACTGCAGTATGGACAACAGCTATAGGAAACCCCTTGTAGAATGTTGGGCTGGTCAGTCTATTTTTTCTCATATTTTCCTCTTCAAAACAAAATTACTGTCCCCAAATGAAAATTACGCCCCCTTCAAAACCTGCAGGTGCAAATGCTTGTAAAGATTTCCACCTGTTTTACTTTAAAACTCTTTCAATACTGAGCACGCTAGTAATCACTTTTGGTTTGATCATATCCGTGGATTGGACAATTCACCACTGCTGTAAGCCCATCATGAAGTGTGTGGCTATTTTTAGAGGTAAGCCCAAAGTTTGACGTTCAGATCCAAATTCACATCTTGTTGTTTGTGGCAAATATTGCTTTGCACCTACTTTTATTATTACTTGTTTTGGAGTGTTTATGGTAATTAACACTGTCAAAGTTTGTAAAGCACTTGCATCTTGCAGAGGATTTTGAGGAGGTTTAAGTTGCTTGTTGATAAAACAAAAAAGCCATCTTGGGATGTGAAAATTTATTCTGGTTATTAGTAGTTTTTCAAAGGATTATTACAATATGGATTTTTAAAAACCTGTACAGATGCTATCAAACTGCATAGTCATTATTTTAAACGGACTGCTTATTAACTGTTGTCAAGTTATTCTGAGTGTCATTTTGGCTACCTGCAATCATTATTGAAAGAGTTATATAAAGTAGTTTTCAGGGCAAGAAATTCCCAAACTGGCCATACCTGTGTATAATTCTGAAAATGAAGTCTTCTGAAAGCCAAACTCTGAAAAATATGGGATCAGTTTAGTATCCTTCAGAAACTGTTGTGAAATTTTTGAATTAACAAAGTAGAATGTCTTGGTGACCTCAGCCTGAAATAACTTTTTCTTTAACCCCAATTCTGGCCTTCAAAAAATCCCCCAACCTCGCCAAGCTCATCATCAAAAGCAAGCTCCCCACAGACCAGGACACACCAACTCAAAGTGGTACCAGACCCTGCCAGAACAACAGATGCAAAATCTGCAGACACATCTCCTCACTGCTATGATGATTAATACCCCCCACAACACACCTTTCAAGATCCATGGGTCCTACACATGTCTATCACCACATGTAGTATATCTCATCCAGTGTGCTAAATGCCCCAATAACAACTATGTGGGTGAAACCTGACAATCATTACGCTTTTGAGTGAACTCACACTGAAAAAATATAAAAGATAAAAAATGCCATATCATCCATGGACTAACAGTTTTCACAAAATAATCACTCTGTATATGATCTCTCAGTACTTGTCCTCAAAGGAAACCTGCACAACACCTTCAAAAGAGGAGCCTGGTATCTTAAATTCATAACTTTGCTAGACACTAAAAATCATGGTCTTAATAAAGACACTGGATTTATGGTTTATTACCACAATCCATAATCCACTAACACCTCTTTTTTGTCCTATGACTGCAGAGGCGTTAACTGGCCACTTCATCTTGAATGGTCTCTTGCAATATGTGTTAACTACTTATGCTAAACAATCTGTTCCGCCTTGTATTTAATTGTGACACTCTGAACACCTTTCTCAGATCTGAAGAAGCTGTGTAGCCTGAAAGCTTGTCTCTTTAACCAACAGAACTTGGTTCAATAAAAGATATTACCTCACTCACCTTGTCTCTTGTGGTGACATTCAAGCCAACAGCTGCTTTCAGAGATACTTCAGAAATGTGTCACACCTCCCTCTGTTTTTTGCTGTTTGGGATATGTCTACTGAAGGGAAAAGTTATGCCTCCACTTCTTGTATTTGATATAGTTTCTCTTGTCAGGCTGAGTCGAGACTGAGACAATCTAGTAGTCAGAACAGGCTAAAGGACACCTGATAAAAAAGTCACAAGGAGTATGAGTTCTCTGATCTCATATATTGGCCACAATTCTGATCTTTGTAAAGCAAATCGGTTTGTGAAAATGGAAAATTGTGTCACATACAATGGGGCCCTGTCCACAACTGAGTCTCCGAGACACTGCAATAATACAAATAGTAAATAGTAATAAGTTGGAATTCCCAAATCTGGATGTTGAAGATTCTCAACTGTGGCAGAGGTAACTGTGTTCCATAGCGACAACTGTAAGTCTTGCTATATTTGGGGTTAATTTTCAGAATATATTGTTGTTTCAAGATGCTTATTCTGGCTGCCAAACAAAAAATGGCCTCCTTACTCATTCTTCAGACTGAATTTATTTAATATAGAGTTTTGTAATGAGTCTAACATTATGTGGAGCATATTTATGTTTGTGTTGGATATCAGGCTCCTGTAAAGTGAAACTGCTCATACGCACGCGCACACACACACACACATACACACACCTAGAACAATTCATTGCTGGTGTCACAAGCTGAAGTCAGGGGAGTTTCACCAGGAATTAGTTTTGCCTGTTGTTTGTAATAGGACCTTGGTCACCATGTCTGATCAGCCACAGGGCTGATCTACACTACCGCTTAAGTTGATCAAACTTACGTCACTCAGGGGTGTGAAAAAGATACCCTCCTCCCCCCCCCAAATGATGCAAGTTACAGCGACCTAAACACTGTCCACATCGCCATTATGTCAGCAAGAGACTCTCTCTTGTTGACATAGCTTCTGCCTCTCACGAAATAATTATGCCACAGGAGAGCACTCTCCCTTCACCAGACGCACTACAGCAGTGCAGCTCCACTGATGTAGCAATTCTAGTATAGACCTGCCCACAGTGCTGCAGGGTACACAACAACATCTATTATAGCTGCTCAAAAACTATACATTTTCTTATGTGCTGGTCACCATATTAGGGTTGCCATTGCATCTCCCACAAATGCCCCATACCATAGCTGCACAGAAATGTAAAATATCAGATAATTCAGCTGCATACCAAATAAATTCAACATTCAGCACAAAACAATGACACTATAAACTAATCAGTGTAATATAATGTTTGTCATGTATATTCCTGGTCAGGTCTGATTGGCAAAGATTTTGAAGAAAAGCCTGGGCATTAGAAGAACAATATGCCATCATTGTCATTAGCTTTAGAGAGACGAGTTTTGCTACAAATTCTTTTGCTTATTACAATCACAGGCAGCCCCCCCTTCCCCCGATGGGGAGGGAGGGGAGGCAAAGGGGGCAATTGCCCAGGGGTCCCTGGCTGCCGCCGCTGCTGTGGTAGTGGCAGCAGCAGCCGGGAGCCCTTTTAAATCGCCCGGGCAGGCCGCAGGGCTCCTAGGCGCACATGGGGTGGTACTGGTGGCAGCGAAAGCAGCCGGGCGGGCATGTGGAAACCCTGGCCATGCCGGAAGAATGCTCATTGACAATTCTGTCCTGGGGCCCGGAATTGCTGTCGGCGGGCCTGACCACAGGTTTTTTTTTTTGTAAGTTAACTGCTGCCACCATACAAACCTGCATTCTCCGTTTTGGAAAAATGTGTGAAAATATATTAAGCTGAGCTAAACAAGAGAAAGTAGTAGCCTCATTACCTCAAATGAATGTAGCTTAGATCACTAGTGGGTTTTTTTAATTATCTGTTATGGAAATAAGAAATAAATTAACATTTGTAATATGATTGACTAAGAAACAATTATATGAAACTTATATAGTCCATCTATTAAAATTCAAGATTCTGATTGCTACTACATGTAGAACTCATACTGCCATATGCAGATGCATTGCAGTCAATGGGATTATGTGCAGTTTCTATGCTTGCTTTTAAGAGTTTGAAGCACCAGGCCCTCAAACTGTTAACCACTGAGTGTTCTGTCTCTTCATACACCGAGAAGGACAATGTATTTTGTCTGAATTACTTTTATTTTGGATTAAGGGAAAATACAAAACAAGCAAAACAGAAACAGTGTCTGTTCTATAACATGCTCTATGTACCTCTGCCTCACAAAATGGTAGTTGCCTCTGCTGATAGCAGACTTCTAGAAATGTAAAGGTTCAGTATTCTGAAAACTAAATTCTAATAGTTGAAACACCTACACACACCACATAGTATGAGTTATCTTCCCAATAACAGTCAGCGGAATAACCACACAGGGGAAGGGACATCACTACCACAAACCACATGTTGTGGAAGTGTCTCCTCAATGTCAATATATATATATATTTTTTGGCCTAGGGCTCCACAACGAATTGCTGTATCTAAAATACCTGTACTCTCTGGACTCATGCTTCTTGCTTTGTGGGACTTTGGGAGGAGAGTGAACAAAATGCCTCTCTTATCAGGGGAAATTCCACTGCTAATTCCTAATAAAGATTCAGTCAGTAAACACCTAGCTCAACTCTGACTTGCCCTTTAAAAAACAACCCCCCCCCCCCACCTTTTAAAGCAGCATTTTCAATTTTCTGAGCTCACAGTTAAAATAAGTTCCCCTGCTGCCTTCTTGCACTAGGATATATTCAATCAGCTTTTCAAAGACCTGTGGTGTCATGGTGCATCATGTTTTCCTCTACCTCAGGATTCCTGCCAGTGACAACGAGACCTCCATGCCCTGGAAAGTAAGCCAGATTGGATTTCAGTTTGAACCTCTGCCCCCCAAACAAGCACACCATGACTTGGGAACGCACAACAAACCCAAACTTTAGCTGGATCAGTAGGATCAAGGGCAAAAGGTGATCTGGAGGATAAGAAGATTGCAAATCTTATCTCCACAATTGTGCTGAAACAACATGCCAGTCCCATTGCTTTTATGCACGTATTTCTGGCAGCAAATTAAAGGAATATGTTGTTTTCTGCCACCGTAGAGAGTCATCCAGTACTTCAGTTACTGAGTGTATTATTACTGAGATTTTACCATTGCCACTCCAGATTCCAGTATGCTTATATTGTGTCTATAAGGAG
The DNA here is from genome assembly GCF_028017835.1 of Emys orbicularis. NCBI lineage: Eukaryota > Metazoa > Chordata > Testudines > Emydidae > Emys > Emys orbicularis. The sequence continues at coordinate 35,258,980 of NC_088685.1, forward strand.
GCATTATCACGGTGGCAGATTTAATTCCACTTTTTAGTGAAGAAAATAAATGTTATTTGTCACAGTGAGAAGACTTAAGTTTTTAATTGTGAAATCTCAGGCAGACTAACTTTGGCTGAGAGGTTTCCCATTTTCTTTGTTAGCTGCTCGGGGGGAGGGAGAAAGGGGGGTTAGAGAGAGGTAACCTTGTTTTTATTATTCTGTAATATTTTCCCACATTTAGAGCTGCTCTACGGTCATTTACATTTATGGCATTTAGGTTGGAATTCAATTAGGCAACAGACACAACAAGCAGTGCAATTTGGGTGGTTGCTATTTGCACCTATCATGGTGTTGTGAGGCATGAAGCCAGAGCCTGAGTGATTGAGCTTCTCAAGAAGTCATTAATCCCCTAAGAAATGCCATGCTTGGAGAGCCTAGTAGCTGTTATGTAATGGAAACAATAAAAGAATAAGGATAAAAGTCAGACATTGTGTATTTACTGAACGTTATTGATGTAGCAGTGACATCACTGACGGGCAGGCAGATGACACCTTTTGTCATATAGTTCTGATGCCAGCTGGCAATGACAGCAATGCCACCCAAGCAGCTGGAAATTTTGGTAAAGTACCTGTGAACATGATTGCCAGCTGCCTTCAGAACTCTGTACACAATAGGTGTTTTCTGATGGCCTGTCAGTGCTGTCATAATCATGTAAATATCATCTGATATAGCCACAAGTGCCAACTTTTTCCTTTTATTTCTATATACTGACCCAATTTGAATGAAAAAATATAGCAGGGAGGGGTAATATACCACCAGTTCTACTCAGGTAGGATCCCTCATCTTGGAAGTGGGCTCATGTGCTTCTGCAACATGCCTGCACCTGGAACTTGCAGAGGCCTCTTTGCTGGTGTGGGGTTAGGTGTGGAGGTAGAGGATGGTGACTTGATGGGCTGGAGAGATGGGTAAGTTGGAGAGAAAGGGCAAACATCATGTCTGCTTTGGTGATGTGGAGATTCCAAAGAAAAGAAAATATACCCAAGACTGTATTATCTTCTGTGCAGCCACTTCCAGAATAGGATTCCTTCATAAGAGAGGGTCCCTGGGGCAACCATAGCCAAGGGAATCTCTTACAGACCCACACATCTAGGGACAAGGAGGAAACTGCTGAGGGCACAGAGCTGCAGAAGAGATGCTAGATCTCTACATATATGGCCCTTGCCTCTCTGAGATCTGTGTGGATCCCTCAAGACCTGCAGAGTGTTTTAGATAGGCCTTGTGGCCTGTTCTGTTAGGAGGCAAACCCTGCCCACCACAGAATGATTTTATGGGAAACTTTGAACCAGCTTGAGATAATTTTACCGTTGGAGGGGGGAATGCTGCCCATGGGAATTTTAGGCAATTACTCTTACCTGACAGGACTAATAGCTGAGAGAGCTGGGTAATTAAAAGGGAATGGAGTAATTTTCCTGCTAGCTAGTTCAGGGCAGGTATTAGGGATTTGTGCAAATCTGATATTTAATTGAAAATCTACAGCTGCTTCTTTGCCAGAATTCATGAGTCTGGTATATAAATCCCACAAAGCTTGTGAGTTTTAGCTACCAAGTTCACTGCTGTTCAGCCGATGGCTTCACTCTGGTATAATTGTTAGAGCCACAGAATCTAAATGGGGGAAAAAAATAAAACAGTAAGAGATACTAAAGAAAAAAATCTCTTCATATACAGGAATAAAGATACAGCCAGGGAGTCCTAAACACTGCAGACAAGTTGTGCAGGAGGTCAGACTAGATCACGATTGTCCCTTCTTGCCTTATAGTCTATGAGTCTATGTTTATTGTACAAGAAAATGATAAGATGGTGGTAAGAGGGTATACAATGATTCATCTTTAACCACAATATATTTGTCCTAGGGTGAGAACTTACAAATTGCCATAGCAGATCAGACCAGTTGTCCATACAACACCATGTTTCTGACTACGTAGAGAGTACCAGCTGCATCAGAGAAAGGTGTGATGAACCCAATAATGAACAACTATGGGACAACCTACCCATAAGAGAAGCTTCTTCCTAATTTCCATCAGTTAGTGGTGGGCTTATACCCTGAAGAATGAGGTTTTACATCCCAATTTTGAAATCCTATCTAATGTAACTATAGATATCCTCATTATGCATCCAAATATCTACTCCTTTTGAACATTTTACTAAGTTTTCTCCTTAGTCCTATCTTATAACAATGGGTTCCATATGTTAATTATTTTGTGTGTGAAGAAGCACTTCTTAGGTTTAAAAATGCGGCTTTTCAGTTTCATTGAATGTTGCTTTGTTCTTATAGTATGAAAAATGATCAATAGGAACCCCTAATTCAACTGGCTTATGCCCTTCATTGTTTTGCACACCTCTGCAATTACCTTGTGAAATAGTATTAGTTTTTCTACAGGTGATTGCCTACATAGATTCCACTCTTGATGCATATGAACCTCAGACATAGGAGATCAGACTGATCAGCCATGTCTGTGAGGAATGAACTTGCACCCCAGATGACCTTATGACCCACACCCAAAGGCGGAGTGGCAGAGTGGGTCCATCCATTCCTCAGTTGCTTCTTACCACCCATTGCAGCAAGATAGAATCCTTTCACGGTCCTCCTGCTTCTCTGTGTACTGTGCTAGTGTTACTTAGTACTCTTTTTTTAATTAGTAGGTTAGTTCTTATAGTTAGTTATTGTCCATTGGCTGTAAATAAAATTTTCACTTAAGTGTCAATTAGGCTAGACATTCATACTCCTCACCCCTGTACAGCAACATAAAAGAAGCTAGAATATTGGGATTCAAGGCCTGTCCCTCATGTGATACGTCAATGCTGGCTAGTGGTAGGTACTCTGATGCTTCATGAAGACAGAATAGGGACTCATGGCAGGTAGCAGAAGGATACTTGGGACTCATAGGGTACCTCCCTCCTTGTATCTCCCCGCCACCCATCATGTGTTCCCCCCTCGTTATTCATATACCTGTCAATCATTGCCCTGCTGGATTCCCTAGAGGGTACAGCTGTACTCTAGAAAGCTTGCATCATCTAGATCTCCTCCCCCACAAAGAAACAGTATAGGCCACCCCAGCCAGTACCACTAATTCAGCCTCAGATTCTGGAGAGGCAAGAGGAGGAGACTGAAGAAAAGCATCAGCTGCAAGGGGAAGAACAACTGGTCCTGGGTAGGATCTCCTCATCTTCCCTACAACCCTTCTACATCTGCCTCAATAGATGACAACAAGATGTTCCAGGAGCTCAGTAGGCACATGGCAGAGACCTTGAATGGCCACTTTGAATGGCTCAGAGAAACCACATAAACTCTTGGTCATTTTACATTCTTCCACACCTGACAGGCTTGCCAGGCTCATAAATGAGGGACTGCTGGAGGCTGTGAAGGACCTATGGCACACACCAGTTTCCATCCCAGCCATATCAAAACAAGTTCATATGAGACACCAGGTCCCTTCTAGGGGATTTGAATGTTTTTATTTCCATCCACTGCTAGTTCATTTGTACTGGTCGCAATCCAGGAGAGGTCAAAACAACAAGGATCTTGAGAGAGGAGAACCCAAACAAATTAGACTTCTTTCTTCGTCAGATGTATTCATCAGCCAGCCTCCAGATGTGGGTGGCTAATTATCAGGCTCTCCTCTTTAAGTATGACTATTTCAATTGGGATATGTTGTCTAAGATTGTAGATGAGCTTCCAAAAGAACATCGAGAGGCAAGACAGACCAGTGTGAGAGAAAGATAATTGATTGCCCCCACTTTCTTACTGGCGGTGCTACATGTGTCTGATACCATGGCATTTACTACGGCCACATCTGTGACAATGACGAGGTTATCCTGGCTTGAGTCCTCAGGGATCCCCAATGAGCTCCAAGCAACAATCAAGTATCTTCCCTTTGAGAGCAATGGACTTTTAAACTCTAAGATAAATGATGCCCTCCATTCGTTAAAGGACTCCAGGGTGGCATGTTGTCTGGGTCTGCATATTCCTGCCCCAAGGAGGAAGCAAGCAAGACTTCAGACTTCCTTCAGACAATGTCTCTCTGCCTAGTATTATTATCAGTCACAGAGGACTTCAGAGCTGTCAAGGAAGAAATGGATATTTCACCAGAGATGACCCTCTGCCATCCCAGAGTTTGGGGTTTCCACCAGGCCACAATTTTGACACCAATGTCAAGAGCTGCACAGAATCATCTGACGATCTTTTCTTTCTATCTCCCACCCTCCTTTGGCAGCCGTCTCTTTTATATTTGGGAATCATGAACTTCCCACTTCTGACCAGTGGGCCCTGGAGACTGTGAACAAGGGGTATTTCTTCTCAGTTCCAGCTCTTCTCCCTTCCTCCCCTTGTCAGGGATGCTCCTCATGAGATATGCTCCTTTCCTACTACAAAAAAATTCTACTCCTCTGGTATTTGGTACTGGCAAAGGAACTGTAGGACAGTGGGACCTGCTCCACCCTTTATGTTCTTGGCTGGGGAGAGAAGCAAGGACATGAAGGGCGCAGGTTCAGCTCCAGTGGACACTGGTGACCAAAATAATCTGATCTCACATCCATGGCTTGAGTGGGTACCAACAATGGAATCCCATGTGGACAACACACCTCAAAGTACCACAGTTACTTCAGGTAAGGAACTCTTCTCTGTGTCTGTATTATTTAACTAACAAGTTTTTAGAAAAGTAAACAAATGAACATGCACAATTATTGGACCACTAATGGAGATAATATTAAACAGCTGCAGAGTGTGAGGGACAACTGAATTTACCCGAGTTGGTCTGGTAGGCAGGACAAATACGATTCCTCTCCTAACTTGCGTAGTTTGTCTACCTTGTAATTCTTATACTTTACCCAACGTCATACTACATGACTTCTACTTAAAGGAGCTCTTCTTTTTATAATCCCTGTCTTTGTTTAAAAATGTCATCAAACTCAGAAGGCCTAATACCTAAATACGGCAACGCCCTATTGTAAAAGCAGGAATTCCTGAACAAGATCAATGGTTTCCCCCCATTTTGTATAGTCGCAATTCCTAGAACACAAATTAAAAAGTCAGCATTTGGCAACAGCGTCTGATGTTTCACCATTTCACCTTGTACTTTGAATGAGGAATCACTGTGATCTTAGGCAACTTGAGCAAGAGATGCACATATGGAGTATGGAGCTGATTTTGCCACATTTCAATTTTTGGTTGCTCATTGCAGTGAGAGTTGTGAGAAGCAGGGCTTGTAAAAGTAGTTTGCAGTTGGAACTACCTGACAGTGGAGTTAAATAGTGCAAAGGAGGCACAATGCTTGTAGCTCTCCGAACACCTCCAATCACTGAAGTAAATGTCAGTTTTGCCACACTGGCTACAAATTAAAAAAAAAAAAAAAACTGTCAAAGTTAAATATTTTATTCAAGCAGTACAGCAGTGATCTCTGCATGAAACCTTTCATGCCTTTTCACAGCATGCTCTTTTACAGGAGTAACAAAATTATTCCTCACACTTCTTTACAATTCTGGAAATGTTTGCCCAGGGAGGAGCAAGAGTCAGGACTCTGCCACCTACAACACCTCCAGGGCAGATATGCACACAGGTGTGCGTGGGTGGGGAGTTTATAACTAAGGAAGAAGAATACAGAATGAACAGATAAACCACACAAAGGGACTATGTTTGATCTTTGTTCTAAAAATTCAAAGAGAGCAAGAGCTGTGAAAATTACTTGCTGTTCCAGTTACCAACAGAATCGGTAAAATCTTTTGCATAGTCCCATAGCTATTTTCTGTTTTCATAAGGGCTATCACATAAATTTCACCTTATTAGCTACAAATGAGATTCTTTACATAGATGTGAGCAGCCTAACTTTCCTAGTGCTCCTACTAAGGAATCTTTTATTATGCTAAAATCTTTGTGGCAAGGACTTCAATCAAAGGACTTGTCATTCTGCATGTGAGTTTATATTCCCCAGTTCCACTGAACGATATGGCTTACTGTATATAATAAATTCTCGAGCTTTTCACAAGCTCATTTGTGTGAGTCTCATGATTAAAAATTCTGTTTATGTTTTGTTGCTTGTCAAGACATAATCAGCTTTCATGCTGGGTCTATCTGATATCTTCCATAATCAGTCAGGTTTATGGGGAAAGCAGGAGTAAAAATGCCATAAAAAGCACTTCATAGAGATGGTTTTGTAGCTGTGAACTCTGTTTTCATTCTGCTTCACCTACAATCTTAAAGCTATGGGTTGCCATCAAAGAAGTTTTTAGTAATAACTTAGACTCTACTAGCTAACTAGCTCCCCCTCTTGAAACTTTAAAAATCCTGACAGAAAACTGCACAAAGAATTGTAAGGCAAGAGGTGAAAAGAAATCAAACTGTACTGTGTTACTTTTATATGTTTTTAATAATGTTTTAAATTTGTGCAGCACTCTGAGCACTGGGGAATTAGCTCTTTGATGATGTTGGTGCTGATTGCTAAACTGGCCCGTTAAAAGAAAGAAAAAGACAAGGTTTTGTAATGTCTGTTGGAAAACAGTTGTGGTTGCAGAGGTCACTGTTGTGTCTTCTTCACCCAGTGAGGGAGCCAGGCAGCACCCCACACAGGTGCTTTGGTCAGGGGGAGAGCAGGACAAGGGGGACCAGGTGAAGTGCTGGTTTAGCGATTCCTTTCTGGCTCCTCTGTGGGCAGTGACCGGACTTTTGGTGCCCGCTCAGTACTTCTGACTGGACACTATACAGATCCCCTTTTGACCAGACTTTCCAGTTGAAAACTGGACACCTGGCAACCCTACATTATCATAGATAGTGGTACCATAGTAGCACCTGGAGGTCCCTCAGCTGAGACCAGTGGCTCATGGGGCTAGGCACTGGACAGACACAAGTAAGAGACAGCCCCTACCCTGAAGAGCTCTCACTCTCAATAGACAAGGCAGACAAAGGGTGGGGCAAAGGAAGTATTAGTACCCCTGTTGATAGGTGGGGAACTGAGGCACAAAGAGATGAAGTCACTAGCTAAAGGTCACACAGAGAGTCTGTGGCATAGCTTGGAACTGATTACAGATCCCCTATATCCCACTCCAGAGTCTTAATTACAAGACCATCTTCTAAAATACTCAAAAGTGACTCCTGAATTTGGGTGCCTTAAATTTTTGGGTGTCTAACTTGAGACTGATTTTCAGGTAGGTGCTTAGCACATTCTGAAAATCCAGCACTTTATAATGTGTCTTGAGTTGGGCACCAAAAATGGAACCAACCAAAATTACTCATTCATTTTGAAAATCTTTGTCTCTATCTCTAGTCACACACGCACATGAGCAAAGGAGGAATTTATGAGATACACACACTGCACATGCAAATCTGCCAGAACAGTCCAACTGCTTTAGAAGAGTGAAAAAAACAACCACGCCCAAGTGACAAAAGGGATTAAAATGTCTTATTCTCTACAATGCACTTCTGTCTAGCACAGTAATACCATATGCAAACAAGAAAAGCTGTTTTTTGAATCAAACACAGATACATTTTATTTAAGAAAAACTAGTAAACTTTTTAACAATGTGCAATTTGCCCTAAACTCTAAATGGATCCTTGTAGAAACTGGTCATCATTTAAAATCAAAGCAAAGTGTTGTGATATATGTTGCATATCTAATCATCTATCTTTTTTTAAGCCTCAATATCTCCCTATTTGTACTCACTTTAGAAACAGAATGTAAGGATTCAGATCCTCATTTGATGAGTTCACTGGAGCTATACCCATTTACATCAGCTGAGGATTAGTCCTAAAATATTTTTCTGCAGGAAAAATAAATTGCTTGGTGTATGCAGATTATGTACATTTTATGTCTTAAAATGTGGTACGGTATCACTTTATATATTGTATGCTTGAGATGCTTTTATAAACTGTGCACAAATACAGGCACACATTGAATGTCTGTGGCTGCGTGCAATAGCATTTTTTAGTGTTCATCATGATTCAAGCAGGGGGTCCTTTAGGCAAAAAGTGACTGTCTGGCTTGGAGGTGACGCAGAGAAGGTCATTTACATTAAGTGAACTAGACTGAGCTCAGTAATAGTGAGCCATTCTCAAACTACTAATGACCATCTGGATTACAGATGCAGTAGCCAGATTGTTTGTTGTGTCCACCAAGTGAGTTGTCTTACCCTGGGAAAAAACTGTCATCTGTCTGTCTTGCCCTGTAGACACAAGCTTTCTTCCAACCTGTCCACATGGATTTACTGGTGGCAAGGTCATCCAGTTCTCTGGAACGTCACTCACTTGCATTTTCTAGCTGGTTAACAGCTGCCACCGTGTTTGGAACAGAACAGGATGGCAAAGGGCTGGGAATAAGACTGTAGAACTGAAATATTTTCGATTTCTTTTTGATGCACATTTACCAGTAGTTAAAGAAAACAATACCTATTTATTAGTTGAATAACAATTCTTTGTTAAATAGATGATGTGGGTTATAGGGTGTTTCTTTTCTCTGCTCCCACGCTGTGAAACTCCTTCCCTTTTGTCTAGAAGAATAAGCAAATCACTGCAAGACCTAAAATCTTTTTAAAAATGCACCCGTTTGATTTAGCATTTAATTAGCACATTTTCGTTTTGTTTTACTGTGGTAGTCATGACTTTGCTTTCAGGTTTCCTTTTAGTTTTATTAATGTAATTGTGCTTTGCTTTGCAATGCTGGCCAGGAAGTGCACAATCTATTTGTGGTTTTTTTTTAACATCACATTATTATTGGTGCAGCAGAGGAATGTAAATATTTTCCCAGTTGCAAAAGCAGCAGTTAATTCCTGGAGATTTTACATTGGTGAATTTTATACCTATGCATTAATCAGCCATTTCTAAAGTACATTTGCAAATGTTAACCTGAGGGTGAATATAATGGACCCTGCTAATTCTTTTCAGGACTTACTTGTTTCCTTGACTGTGCATGTAGAAAATGAAGCCCTGAAAAGGAGCAGTGCCCAAATTAACCAGTTTGCCCTGGGAAACACTCCTTCCTGAAAGGTTCCACCCTGAAATCTCTAGGTAGACATCTCAGGGATTTATTTGTGATTGTCACAGGTGAAGTATTTTTGCTAATTAATTTTGCTAATGAGGTGCTAAACAAACTAAGGGAGTCATCTACCTCTCTGACACTAGTTCAGACTTCATTAGTGAAAGCTTGTCCATGGCAGTCACAGGTAAATCCCAGCCTGGTGTTCTTTACATATGCCAAATATATGGCACTCCTGCATTCTGCCTCATACTTCAGAATGAAACCTTGGATGTTGTTGGTTGATACCTTGTGTGTGTGTATGTGTGTGTGTTTGTGTGTGTGTGAGCATGTGTGCACGCATCTAAGTCGGTGCATAACTTTATGCATGTGTGCATGTGCTTAAGTACCTTACAAAACTGGGACCATAGTAAACAAAGATAATAGAATAGAGGAGAAAGGGATGATGAGGGGGAAATAGAGAGGGAGAGCAGACAAGGAAAAGAAGAGTAGAAGGAAGGATGTAATGCTCATTACCCAGGTTTCCTGGACTGTTAATGTTTAAATAGTGTGTGTGTGTTTGTGTGCATGCGCACAGACACATACACCTGGCCTGATATTTAGAGGTATTGAGTGTCATTACCACCTTTTATCTTCAGTATACATGCAAAGACAAGACAGTATGTTCGGTATTCTGGATAAATCCTCTGAAAACTGTTGCCAAAACAGGTTGGAAACAGCCCCCAGAATCGCCCACAACCCCAGGATAATGTATCTGGACAATAACTAGGGTCACCATATTTCCTGTTTTGGCCTGGACAGTCCCCTTTTTAAACCCTGTCCTGGACATCCTGACTTTTTTTTTTGCAAATCTGGGCATTTGTCCCGTTTGCTCTTGCCAGCAAGAGCAAACGGGACAAATGCTCAGTTTTGCCAAAATAAGTGGGGGCATGCTCCCCTTAGTGGGGTGCGGAGGAACGTTCAAGGGAGCGAGCAGCAATGTTCGGGGGGGGGGGGGGGGGGGGGAGGAAGTCTCCACACACCCCGTGTGCAGCCCACGACCTGTGTCCCGCTCCCCACCAGGAGGCTACACAGGAGCCTGGTCGATGTGTGTCTGCTATGCCCTGTCCCTCCAGTCAGGGAATGATGGGGTGTCATGTGCTTACTCTGCAGCCCAATCAGAGGGCAGCTCTGTAGGGGCCCTAATTCAAACTCTTCTCCAGTTTCCATGGAGACAGCCTGGCCATGGAGCTGCAACACATGGGCCCTGGGTCCTACTGGGCAACCTGCCTGGTAAGTGTCCGACTGGGTCCCGCAGCATCTGCTTGTACCAGGGCACCGAACACGGCATGCCCTCCATCCCCACTGGAGCACCCCACCCTGTCCTTGTGTCCCCACCCCCGAGCAGTCCCCGGAGGCCCCCCACCCCAACCTTTTGTTCCCTGCCCTCGAGTGGTCCCTAGAGCCTCCCACCCCAGCCTTGTGTCCCCCTGCTCCCCGAGTGGTCCCCGGAGCCCCCCATCCTGGCCTTGTGTCCTCCACACCCCCTGTCCTTCTGAACCAGTCCCCAGAGTCCTCTCTAGCCCTCTCCCCCACCCCAACCAGCTTCTTTCTCCCCCAGTCTGCCTCCAGGCGCTTCTGCCACTTTCTGGCCTCCCCCCATCTCCCCAGGGTTGCTATCTGGAGTGTCCTTGGTCTCTCCTGCTACCCGGAGCCTCCTTCTTGCCCCTCTGGTATCCCAGCCACCAAAGGGGCATCACACCGCTAGCTGGATCATAGTCCAATAGCTTCACCTCTTGGCTCCAAGCCCAAAATTACTCACACATACTCGCACACCTACACCCTGCTTTGCTGCCCAGATCCCAGCCCATACCCATTCCTCTTCCCCCCGTCCCCATATCTGCTACTTGGCTCAATTGGAGGCTCAGAGGAATGTGTGTGTGTGGCGGGGGGGAGCATGAGTGGCGATGCCAGGTGGCTTGGGCCAGCCCTGCACATCCCATTTTTAGTTTAGGGAAATATGGTAACCCTATCAATAACTGGCAGCCGGTGGAAATCCTTGGAGTAAGTGAGTTTTGAATTATGTATGGGCTGACCTCATGGAGTTTGAAGATTTGTGAGCTGCTCAATCTATTTGGATTAAAATAATCCCTGTATTCTGAATTTGCAGCCTTTTATATCTACCTTAAACCCATGTTATTCTTTTAGGGCAATTAAATGAAAACAACAGCAACATATTGTTCCAGCTAAAATGAAACCTATGTTATATATTCTGGACAGAAGTGCGTCCCCTGCTCGTAAGGCTGGCATAAGAAGGTGTTCCACAGTTTATACTCTAACAATATTACATTTATAGTTTCACTGGAATTTCTCTCTCCATCCCTCTCGGCTCCTTTTTCACGCTCTTTCTTCTCTACTCACTGCCTGTTTCCTCCATTCAGTTTTTTAAAAATCCCTGACCCTTTTCTTCTCCTTCATTTTCTCATGCTCTCCTAAGAAAAAAATAAGAACCTAATAAACATTCAGCTCAAACGTTCAATACCATGATGTTTGAATGGGTTCAAAGGGAGGCTGGACATTCCTGGTTTGAACTCTCCCTGATGGCAAGAGTATTGACTCTGCTGTAGTGTCCAGGCAGGTGCCTTAGGAACCCTCATAACCTGGCACTATTTGAGCTATTGTATCTGTAGCCTAAAAGGATGCAACATATAAAACTAACCCATGTGATGTGATGCCCACAATTTTAAAATATATACAACTGCCTTAAACAGTTAGCCCAAATTTCACAGGGCATTTGCAGATGATTTTTATTCAGGGTCACAAAGCCATTGTTTTGCTTAGGAGCTTGTAATTACTGCTCAAGTGTATTGAGCTATCATTTAGCAAACTCTATAGATCTCAGGGATCTGTTCTTTGAAATTGTTGTCAAAATCCCTCAGATTAGATTATAAAGGCCATTAGGGCAGAGGCTTTGCCTTCTTCCTTGTCTGTAAAGTGCCTAACATGGGGGTTAGTGTTAAATAAAATAAAAATAATTAGTGTCTTGCTGAGGGAATATGTGGTAAGTATGCAAAGTTAAGTTAAGAAAGAGAGTGCAGCTGGTTCTTGGTCTTTTATATTTGACTGTTGCTGTTCACATACATTATAACAGCCATGCATGGGGGAGGAGTGTTAACGTGATATTCAGTGAAGGTTGCATGGCGTGGGTGGATCACAGTTCCAGGAAGAGCCTGAGGTTATGGTTAACAGAGTTCATGCCAACTCTTCATTTGAAAATTTAGTGGCGCACTATAAATCTGATGTTGACAGAATGAAGTTTCACTGACACATGGCGACTGTGAGGCCCAACCAAGCTCAAAATACAAGGCTGTCTTCAGGCAGCTAATAGGAAAGCAAGACTAATTGCTTCTCAGCTGAAATTTTTGCTATATCTTCCCTATTTCTCAACACATTTTCATTCCTTTGATACATACTTTGAAAACCCTATCTTTTTTATTTTGGTTGCAGGAATTCAGACTCGTTTTCCACACTATCAGTTAAGCAGACTCACTTCTCAAGTAATCTTAAGTACAACTGCTTGTACCATTTAAAAGTAGACTTGATCAAGTCATGAAGAATACATTGTAGGTAACAATCCTATATTATCAAGGCAATCTAGAGTCTTAATTCTTTAATATAAAGTACCTTTACTCATTCTTACTATTGCCAGGGAAAACAAACAGAAAGACTCACTCAGTTGTAACACTGAACAAAGGACTTTATTACAACAGAAAAAAGTATTATCCCTAAAGCTACTATTTCTCTCTATCTCTGATTACTGTAGAGCTTCTGCCTCAATCCTTCCCTAGCTACCTCCTGCCTAGTTTCTTGCTATAGATCAGGGGTCGGCAACGTTCGGCCACGGTTCGCCATCCCGGGCCAATGGGGGCGGCAAGAAACTGCGGCCAATGGGGGCCGCGATCGGCCAAACCTGCGTCAGCAGGTAAATAAAACTGGTCCGGTCCGCCAGGGTGCTTACCCTGGCGAGCCGCGTGCCGAACGTTGCCGACCCCAGCTATAGTTTTAAAGAAATGGTACCCATACTCTCACAATTAGCACCATAGAAAATATACTGGTGTATCTTGTTCTGTCCATTAATTGCATTGGTCGTTGTACTAATTGAACTAATGTTCAACAAAGGAAAAAAAATATAAATAAAAACAGACATGTTACAGTGTGAATGTGAATCCTATGATGCAGCTAGTATATTCTGCATTATCAGCTTTAAGATTTAATATCCCATATATGTTGTGTTGTGTTGGAAAAATGTAACCAATGAACAGAATGCTTGGTAGGTGAGACATTAGTTATTACCTTTGAATGTTGAACATTGAATTCCATGTTTTTATGCAACGTACCTAAAACGTATTGTATTATATTGTATCATCAGACAAATGGACTGCAGTCATTCACAGCTCAGTAAGATAAAAACGTATCCCTTAAATGCAGGACATGGAAATCCTTTCTTGTACTATGGAGCTTGAAAATGAAGTGCTGTGCTATATACGCAAAACCACCAATGGTTTCAGTGATACTAAGGAATATAGGATTGGACCATTTGTGTGGCCAGCCATAGTATTGTCTTTCTATGCTGGTTGTTTCCTCAAATAATTGTTTATTTGTATACCCTTGCCTTCATTTTAGGTGACATTCCCCCCCATGCAGAAGTGTGTCACCACTTGACACACAGGCCTTTTGCTGACTTTTTGCACAGGGGTGAATTTCACTCTTTGAATGCCTCCAGTATGACATGAGTGGAAAATCCACAGGAGCAAGAGTAATACAGGACTTTCAAATTGCCATGAAACAAGAACACACTCTTGTTTATTCTTTCTTTCTTTCTTTGCTTCTTGAAGGCTGTAGTTTATTAGATCTCTTTTGTTTTGCAGCGTAACAGGAATGATGCCCGTGGAACTGGAGTATACTTATAATAAATGGCTTTTGTGATTTTCAAACACTTAGGCTTTGCTTTGGCATTTAATCGCCCCAAAAAGCCACTTATTGTGAGTCGTACACCTCTGCCAGGAACATTATCTCTTCATTATCCTACATTACAGGAAGTTGTTTTATCTTGAAAACATACATTTTTAATTAAAAATTTCACTTACGCTCAGCAGGCTTACATACACTTCATCGTCTACTAGCCTATTTTTTAAAGCATAAAAGTCATGTTTTAAAGCAGGTACAGTACAGAGAGAAGCTGGGATTTAATCTGTTAATCATTATGGTTACACTGTTCATAATCACATTATTTGCTTTTAATGTCAATGTGATTGATAGTTCCAAAGGAATCCAGTGCATTAATTATTTAATTGATCTACCATTAAATGCTTAAATACTTGATAAGCCTTACGGATATATGCTGTATGTGAAATTGAGCACGCCCTCCCTCCCCACAGAATCATAGACATGCAAGGCTGGAAGGGACCTCAAAAAGTCAACAACTCCAGCCCCTTTGCTGAAGCAGGACCAGGTAAACCTAGACCATCCCTCACAGGTGTTTGTCCAACCTGTTCTTAAAAACCTCCAGTGATGGGGATTCCACAACCTCCCTTGGAAGCCTTTTCCAGAGCTTAACTACCCTTATAGATGGACAGTTTTTCCTAATATCTAACCTAAATCTCCCTTGCTTCTTGTCCTACCTTCAGTGGACATGGAGAACAATTGATCATGGTCCTCTTTATTACAGCCCTTAACATAACACTTGAAGACTGTTATCTGGTCCCCCCTCAGTCTTCTTTTCTCAAAACTGAACATGCCCATTTTTTAACCTTTCCTCATAAGTCAGGTTTTCTAAACCTTGTATAATTTTTGTAGCTCTCCTTTAGACTCTTTCCAAGACATCTTTCCTGAAGTGTGGTGCCCAAAACTGGACACAGTACTCCATCTGAGGCCTCATCGGTTCCGAGTAGAGCGGGACAATTACCTCCTGTGCCTTACATATGACATCCCATTAATAAAGCCCAGAATTATATTAACCTTCTTTGCAACTGCATCACATTGTTGACTCACGTTCAATTTGTGCTCCTCCATAGCCCCCAGATCCTTTCCAGCAGTACTACCATGTCAGTTCATTTAGTATTGGTCAGGGACTTGTAATAATACTTGCAGCCAAATTCTTCAGTCATTTGCATCAAGTTAAACTTGGAGTCACACCATTTATACCAATGCAAGTGAGTGCCATGATCTGTCTGTGACTTTTACTAAAAATAACAGGGGCGGGGGGGAGGGGAGGAATGACACCTGGATCCCCATGGGGTGGGGGGGACTGACAGCCCCAGCACCACCGCCACGCGGGGCTGAGGGCACAGCCCTGGCTCCAGACTCTGCCAAAGCTGCGGGACATGGGCACACAGTAACAGCTTGGGCTCCAGCCCCAGCCAAAGCTGAGGGGGACGGGTGCACAGCCCCGGCTCCAGACGCAGCAGTGAGGGATGTAGCTGGGCTCACAGTCCTGGCTCCACACCGGCTGAAGCCACAGGGGGAAGGTAGGCGTACAGCCCCGGCTCTGGCCCCAGCTGAAGGCGCAGGGGTAAGGAGGGGACGCACCGTCCTGGCTCCGGCCAAAGCCATGTGTTGGGGTCGCACAGCCCCAGCTCCACTCCCACCGATGACAGCTGAAGCCAAAGTAACGGAAGTCTGGTAAAGTCGTGGAATCTTTGATTTCCCTGACCTCTGTGACTAAATGGTATCCTTTGCTATAACTTTGCACAAAACCACTGTCAAACAGTGGCACTAACAGGCAATCTTAGTAGAGAGGCTAAGGACTGAATGGGTACTAAGATTGAATCAACCTCTTGTCCCTTACAGAACACAGCTGAAGCACATTAGTGGGGCAGTGCAGGAAAGCATGCTCTCTGGGGCCAATGGCATATTTATTTTGTGGCTAGGCAGTAGACGTCAGACTCCCAGACTTTTAATGTTGCACCTAAATTAATTCAAACAAAGCTAAGGTTTGAATAGGTTGGCGGAGAGAGTGCTGAGAATCAAATATGTGTAGGTTAGTCACTAGTGGATTCAGTTACTAAGATGGAAAGATTTTGGGCAGGAAGAATTCAAATGAGAGAGATGTCATAGGACAAATTAAAAATGAAATGTAATGGGAAAGTTGTGACAATTTGGGGAATCTGTTCATACACATCTTATGGTTTCTGGTTGACATGCAATTGCTGTATCGTGGAATGTCTCAATGTGTAATAAGTCAACCATGAACTGACAAGGGCTGTGACACATATCTGCTGAACCAGGGACAATAGTGTGTCATCAAACCTTAATGATCGCCTATTCAGGTGGAAAGATCTTGGGACAATGGGTGGTTGAAACCTAGGAGAACTAGTTCCTCCAACTTCTCTGCAGGGATGGGGAAGTGCAGACTGGAAAATCCCTAAAAAGTACAAAGGTGACAAAGCAGGGGTTTAAAAAGCACTCACAGTGGGAACAAAGACTCACACTTTTGGAGAAAGAGGAAGCTTTGGACACGAAAGAGGAAGAGAGGGCCATATTTTCATAGCAAGGGTCCCTAACTACGGGACCAGTTAAGGCCAAATGAAACTGACCTGCAGGAAAGAGACTTCATGATTCAGAGGAGAAGCCATGAGCTGCAAAAGAACGATATTGGACACTCCAGAGGACTCTCACTTAAGCCCAGAGAATGCCACAAAGTGGTCAGGAAACTGAGGCAGGGAAATGGATATAGGTGTGTTTATTTTTTTGTGTAGATCTGTATATCTTTTGTGTTATCTAAGGAAGAGTAATAGTATTTAGAATCCTTTACAAAGCTTGCATGTCTGATTGCCTTTCTCTCTCGCGTGTCCCTAAAGAGGTGAATTGTAAACCCAGAATGCCCACAATGGGGAGCACTGGGAAAGGGCGGGCATAAGCTACCAGGGTCATTTCAAGTGGTCAGCATTGATCCTGGGGCCATGGGCAGCTGAGCTGTGTGTTTCCATTTCCCTGAAGGGGTAACAGACAGAGTGCCTGTGCCAAGAGGAAGTGCCAGAGAGGCCAAGGGGAGAAACATTTCTGCAGCCTACTGAGACCCAGAGACGCTTAAGAACACAGGGACTCAGTGTGAGCCCCAAAATGCTGCAGCCTGGTGCATGGCCAGTAGCGGGTGCTTTATCAGGGCTGTGTGTAACAGAGGAGAATAGCTGTTTAAAGCCGTGGCAGAATATGAACAGAAGTGGAACAATAACTGGTGTATAAAAGCCTATGGGAGTAGTGCGAGGAGAAGTTTGATGGCAGAAAAAGAAGATGGAGATATGATGATGATGTTATAGTGAAAGTGAGAAACGGGTCAACTTGGGCCTGATCCTGAGAGAGGCTGAGCATCTCCTACTAGGTACTGAATACTCAAAGTTGATTGAAAATGAAAGCAATGGGTACAAAGAAAGAAAAGATGATATAGTGAGACTTAAATACTGAAATATGCTGGAAGTAGGGTACAGATTTACATTAGGCTGAGGACAAAACAATACATATGGAGAGCAGAGCTCTCTTTGTGTCTGTACCACATTGCCCAGTCCTTTTGTTGCTATGGTTTTCTACCACCTGTCTGCTTTCAGATTGTTTACTTCTCTCAATACTGTGCTGTACTATTTAGATGGTTATCTCAGTATGATGCATTGCGTTACCTCTCTGGCTTCACATTGTATTAACTTGAATTCTGTAAAAAGTGTCTATTAAACCATTGTGTACCAGCTCATTTCTTAGATATTTTTTTAAAGAATTATATAAACTGGATCAGGCTTTTAGAGTCAATCAAAATAATTGGTTATTTCATTATAAACCAAGTCTGTTTTTTTCAGCAAATTGGACAAATGATGATCATGTGGGTAACATTTAGCACACAAAAGACTATTCAGCAAATGGAGTGTAGTTTACCTTTGGATCTTGAATTGCTCTCTCCATTGTGATATATAAGAATCATCTGCATACAAGCACAAGGTTTGCTTTTCATTTATGACCACAATGACCAGAATTGCATTACAACAAATAGATTTTGATTTTACCATTTTTAAAAATAACTGGCATAAGACTTAATTTCACCAGTTTAACTCCAAGTGATAAATGTTCGAATTAGCTGTGAAGTCCAAGCACATTTCTAATTATTTTATTTTTACTTGTGTATTGGTGCTGGTGGAACCCACACTGCAAATTCTGAGCCAGACGTTCAGTTGGTGTCAAACAGTATACATCCATAGACTTCAGTGAACCTACACCCATTTACACCAGCTGAAGATATCTGGCCCAATATTTTCATTTATTGGGTTATGCTGGTGTTATACCAATAGAATAAAAACCAGCAGGATCTTATTAAGAGGGATAAGGCAAAGATGCCACATTTATTGTAAATATAATGATAAAGCAAAAGATAAAAGTAAACAACGTTGTTTTGACTACTTATTCCTATCACTACTTATTCCTTATACACACACACATATATATATAGAGAGAGATTCATTCACACAATCATTCATTTAAGTTCTGTATAGGTGTTATAGTTACCAGCCTATAAGTTGCTTATGCCAAGTTACTGGCCAGGTATCTTGGTCATGAGGATGGAGCCAAGTCTGTGTCAGGTGCACCTGATGCTCCTGGAGGTTGGCAGCAGAACCAGAGACTCAAAATCCTCAGTCTTGAGAGTCCATTCTTATAGGAATTAATTCCTATGTTAGTCTATGGGAGCTGTTTCATCCTGCTGTTGCTGACTCAATCAGCGGATGGCACATTCCTGGGCACATTCCTGGTGGCTCCACACTGTCCAAAGTTTGTGTTTCTCATCCTTCCACGTGATGGGGTGGATCCCAGTTTACCCTCTGGGGGTTTTGGTGGTCCACTTTACACATTCTTCGGCCGATGGATACTCCCTTTCTAGGCTGGCACCTCCCTAACCATTCATGTATATCAAGCATTCATCAGCATACATTCCATATCTTAACCATATTTTAATTTACTGTCTCCACCACTTTCGGGGTGTGTGCTAATTCATTTGAGACTCCCGGCCCTTTAATCACAGAGGGTGGGGGTCTGTCCTAGGAGCCGTTGAATGAAGTGAAAGTCACTTAACGGCTTATAGTGTTTGTTTACATTGTATTAATTACTTCAAGAACAAAGTCAATTAACTTGTTTGTAAGTTTTACATAGTAACAAAGTATCTTTCACAGGATAGATATAATCAATGGTTTCTACAGACAGTAGCTTACAAGTTTTAACAGAAGACCCAAGAGATTTTTGTACTTGATGAAACTGTTGGATTTTAAAGTGTGGGGGACAAATTATGAGGGGGTCACTGTCACTTGGGGGAATCACTGTTAGTACCTTCTTTAATATCCCTACATAATCCCCCTTTTGACACTACGATATTTATATAATCATTAGTGTCACTTTCTTTTTAACCTGTTTAAGAGAAGGTACTGTGAGGCAACATGTGTTTGTGATTCCAATTTAGCATACATTCTTTTTATCTGAAAACACATGCCACACATACCAATTATACAAATACAATTTAATATCAAGACTACTATCAAGGGGTGTAGCATTACTGATAGGATGCCAGTGGTAGTCGGGGACCATCCAGAGAATATATCATACAAGTGGTAGGTTGTAATTTGTTTCTCTGCAGTGGCAATTCGTAACATGTCCCCATTGGCATGTATAATATGAATAGTCTGATTTCCTACTTGGTCATTTGTCTGTTTTAAAAATTTGGTCACTTCTTTGCTTTTAATTAGGCTATCAGTAAGATCTTGCCATCTAATTCCAAGGTCAATTGAGAAGTCGGCCAGCTCAGCTGTTAGTGTTAGCTGGGACCTTTTTGGCTGCGGTAAATAGTAAGTGTGATTTCTAGTAAAAACAGTACTGACATTGCATTTACATTCATTTACTGGGGGGTTGCTAACACTCCCATCCTCCCAAAATACTTCTTTCCACGAGTGGATACATACACATTGTTCATTGTACAATACTTTGGTGTCATTGTCCAATTCATTCCACATACATGATCCCAATGAAACATCTTTACTACAAGGCTACAAGGCGGTAAGGTGAGGCATACCCACTTTTGAGGAGTTCATTCGGTACAACTCCTAGTGTCCAATAGTTTTCCTCCCTCCCCAGCCCACTGGCTTGAGGTCCGAGGCAGCCAGAATGATCCCATGTGTAATATGGGGAGTGGGCTAACCTTCCATACCTTTGCCTCCAGAGACTGTTGATGTGCTATTTTTACAATTATTTCTCCAATTAACAAGTCTGGTTTCACAGTGCTGGAAACATACTGCATCCAGTCATATTGGTAAGTATCAAACAGAGATCTTTTCCTTTGTTTTAACAAATGCATTAAAACCTTAATATTACCCAAAATTACCCAAAACATTTCGTGTTCCAAAGTAGATAGGGCAAGTATTTGCATTTCAGTGCATCCCATAGCTATAGCCGTTTGCATACAGATCACTGCTGCTCCTACAACACTCCGCCCCTTGATCTATGATCATTACAGTACAGTAGTTGTTGTCGTTGTAGGGCACAGGTGATCTGTTGTAAACAAACCAAACAATTATAACCAGGTGAGTATAACTAAAATCATTACAATTGACTAAACACCAGATATAATATAAACAGAAATGCAAACAATCACAATTATAATAATTGGGAATACAATAAAACCATTACCATTACAATAATTGGGTACATTGACTAACAAAGTGAGGCATAGCCATCAAACAATAAATGTCAACCCTAACCCTTAAATACACACAAGAAATAAGATTTGTAGGAGTACCAGTATCAATAACAAAACAACAAAATGCTTATTAGAGAACCTAACAAAAATAAACCTGATGCACTGGGGACCAAATTCTTTTGGACACAAGTGGTGATTGATAAGTTGGATGGACATGGGGGAAGTAGAGAGAGGAAAATACATTTGCCCTGTCTAGTGTAGTATCCCCTCTTTCTCTGGACCCAATGCTAGCACAGGACACCACTAGAGACAGACACAGAACATGCAACACAGAACACTGAACACAGACTTTGTCGCGACACTATAACCATGGTATTTTATAACTCTTCAGCTGGTACCAGCTCTCCTGATGTTCTGGTTCAGAGCCTGAAAGATAGAAGCTTGGAAACAAATTAGCACAGTGCTCCCACCATGGCAGAACCTGCTTAGTCCCTGCCACAGTGTGTTTGGTACTCGGGGCTGCACAAATGCTAATTAAGTGGTGCATTTCTTTGTGAGTTAAATTTTGTTCCATTTTAAAATTCCCAGCCACTTTGCCATGGCCTGGAGGTCTGAGGCAGAAGCAGGCACTGTTGTTACTGTTGCAATGGCATTCTGGCCCTGGGAGGAGGAATTTACCCAAATATCTTTCTTCCCAATCTCCAGAGGGGTCCCAAAAATCTGCCCCTTCTGGGGTCTCAAATGTTCCTTCTTCTGATGTTACTGTTGCTGTAAGATTTGAGAGTGCTGTTTTAACTCTCTGTACCCAACCTTAAGGACATCTAACTGGATTTGGATACTAATGGACATACATTTTATTTCTCTGCTTTTGCAGCAGAGGCTTGTAAATCTTGGTGCAGTTTTTCATTTTTACATTTAGCTAATTGAAGGAATACCTTGTTACAGGTTTTCCATAGAAGCCAAACTGCAGCTGCTTCCTTTTGTTTTTACAGAGTTTTCATGTACCCTTGTTAAAGTGACAGTCTGATTACACAGAGCCATCTTAAGGCTTAGTGTTTCTAGCAGTGCTTCTTTTTGTTTTGTGCACCTTACCCCTGCTGTTGCTTCAGAGAGCACTGTTAATTTCTTATTCTGTTACTATAGCTCTCATCTGCTATTTTGTTACACATTAAAAACAAAACAAAACAAATTTATCTTAAACCTACAAAACAGGAGTTTTACAAACCAGATGTGTTGGTTTAGGTTCTTAGAACCTTACATATTTCCACAGACAAAGAGATACATACACATTTTCTTTTCCTTAACATTACTTCTATATTGCTGTTTTTACATAACTGTACATAGATTATATTCCCTTCATACATTTGGGTCAGTTAAATTCCAATAGAATCCCCTCACGTTTTTAACAAATTTGACTAAATTGTCCATAGTCAAATTATTTCAAATACCTGGATTATTTACAGACATTCCTTTGGAAAAGGGCCCATTTTCCCTTCAGAATGGCTGCAAAGAAACCAAGAATTCCTTTTCTCTTTAACATGGTACTTTTTAACATTTTCACAAAGTTTAACTGCTTAATTCTGTCCAGCCTCTGTAGAGTTAACTTTTCAGGGTCTTTCCTTAAATTACTGTTTATCTCCCAAAATGACACCTTTATCAATTAGATTTTACCATTTTAAGTATTGTTCCAGGGATTCATGCCTGCACTTACTGCTTTCTTACTCCTGCCACTATGCCCTTAAGGCTTCCAGCCAATTTTCCAATTTCTCTATCTGTTGCTTGCCTGCTTGTCTGGGCCTGATCCTGCTTTTTCCAATGAACCTTTCCTTTCCATGGGCACAAGCTTTGTTCCACTACCAATTTAGCAAGGAGGGTGGGCTTCTCAACCAGCCCCCACCCTTCCTGGTCCCTTTTCTTAAACATTTCTTTCAAAATTATGAAATGACCACAATATCACTCACAAAAAAACAAAACAAAACAAACAAACAAACAAAAACCACACTACACTGCCCAAATTCCTATATTCTTCAGAGTTTGGTTTAACAGAACAAGATTTGTATCTTATGATTTTAACCCACTCTGGGCCAGAGGGAGAGACGCTAAGCTTCCCTCTGTATTGTTCGGGCTTCTACCACCGAGGGTTCATACACCAAATATAAAAATCCTTTCCAGGATCAGAGCGAGAAACACTAAGTTTTCCTCTTTACAGGCTCTTAGGCAGAGATAGCTGTCATTACAAGCCTCCCACAGCAGCCAGATCCCTGCAGCGTTTCTTTTTGCTGCTTTTGGGGGTATACATATGAGGATATATTGGGCCAATCTATCCTCTAGATCCGAAATAGAGCAAGCATCTGCAAGGGCTTGTTCAGTCCAAGGACTGTGCCCATATCTCTGAAGGATTTGTTTAAAGGGTGTTATTTCTTTTACAAAAGGTGAGGTTGGAGCTCCTTCAAACTCCATTCCTCCTTCTGAGACTGTTCTCCCTTGTCTTTTCTTAAACATTTTTAACACGTGTATAGTTTCCTTTGTCACCCCTGAACCCTTGCAGCGAGTGACACAGCCTAAATTATCTTATCCTGCTACCCCTGATCTCGTTCAGCGAGCAGCTTTACCTTGCCCTATAGGCTCTTGTTACCCCTGATTTCTCAGTGAACACTTTGGATAAGATTAATTGTAGCTTAAAGTTTTTATGAGCTCTTTTATGAAGCCTCTACCCTTCGGAGGTCAGTAGGCTTTGGTTAACCAAAAATAGAACCGCTCTCTATAGAGCCGGCTGTGTGCACACCAATGTTTACAATAACGGAGGCATTTTTTACTAATATTCCCCCTTTCGCAATTCTCCACCAAAATGTTATACCAATAGAATAAAAACCAGCAGGATCTTATTAAGAGGGATAAGGCAAAGATGCCACATTTATTGTAAATATAATGATAAAGCAAAAGATAAAAGTAAACAACATTGTTTTGACTACTTATTCCTATCACTACTTATTCCTTATATACACACACACATATATAGAGAGAGAGATTCATTCACACAACCATTCATTCAAGTTCTGTATAGGTGTTATAGTTACCAGCCTAGAAGTTGCTCATGCCAAGTTACTGGCCAGGTATCTTGGTCATGAGGATGGAGCCGAGTCTGTGTCAGGTGCACCTGACACAGACTCGGCTCCATCCTCATGACCAAGATACCTGGCCAGTAACTTGGCATGAGCAACTTCTAGGCTGGTAACTATAACACCTATACAGAACTTGAATGAATGGTTGTGTGAATGAATCTCTCTCTCTCTCTCTCTCTCTCTATATATATATATATATGTGTGTGTGTGTGTGTGTATAAGAAATAAGTAGTCAAGCAACTTTGTTTACTTTTATCTTTTGCTTTATCAGTATATTTACAATAAATGTGGCATCTTTGCCTTATCCCTCTTAATAAGATCCTGCTGGTTTTTATTCTATTGGTATAACACTGGCATTTCAGATATTGAATATTCCCGTTAGCCCTTGAGAGGCAATGTAACCAAGAAAGCTTAAGCTGGATTCTTGTGCAATGGAGTCAACTGAATTGTTTACTATTTTCCAATCAGTTGTACCTGTGCAAACCCATTGAAAGCAATGGAGCACTGATGGCTTAATTAAATTCAGTTGTACACGTGTAACCAAGGGCCTAATTTGGCCTGCAGAACCCATGCTAATGGTGGTGATGGACTGAATCCAGACTGAGTCTCAGAGCCCAGGCTGAGTTTGTTGAGATAACTGAAGAAACATCTTTTTACTTGTAAACTGAGTACATTTGATGTGCAAATTATTGAGAGATACATATGAAACCTAGCAATACCACTGTTATGTTCGCTTTTCAGCATATAACTGAACCTTCAGCCCTGAACCTGAATCATGCAAGGGCATCACAACCAGATTTCAGAAAGAAAGTCGATGAGAAGAACAGGAAGTTAAGGTGGGGCTAGCTGAGAAGACAACTCCCTAACAGAATGTGAAATCAAAACAAAATTGAGGCACCTGTAATGTCTCAGTGAATATTACTGGACCTATTAGTGATACAATATATGCTGGTCATAAGGTTCTTGCCCATCCATCCTTTAATGTAGGAATCCCATTTCATCCCCAGCTTCCTTCATTCCTGGCCTTGAGTCTTGTGGATACCTCATCCACCTGATCACAAAAGAAGTGTGTTAAGACCAAAAACATGCACATTGGAATACTTTTGGCATGCAGTAGTCCTGAGAAAAATAATGAGAAAAAGTAGCTGTGTAGACATCAAAGGGAAGAGTCCTAGAACCAGACTGCAGACTCCAGCCAGAGGCAAGGGTGGTGCAGCCTGAGGCTGGGGTGGATGCAATCCATCCCCAAGCTTCCTATTACACAGGGGGATGAACAGGCTGCACTGTCCCTAGGGATGGGACAGGCTGCTTTGCTCTTGTCACCTGGCCAGTTGCACAGACAAAAGTTCCCTTGTACCTTCCCTTTTCTAAACACCTGTGTAACCCACACACCTCCTAGGTGATGGAGGAGGCAATAAAACAGCTGTAAAAATGGTGTTATGTATGCAGCAAGCAACAACAATTTCCCCTCACTTACACTTCTCCGCCCCCCCCCCCCACGCCAAACATAGTAGGGATGCAAAGGTGGGTCATTCAGCAATAGGAGATAGCAGATCTGGCAAGGAGATGAAACATAGCTGAATGGCAACCATGGAATGAAACCTGTCACATGTACTGTTTCTGTCTAGCATGCTTGACAGTTCCCAGTGAACAGAGTTGAAAAAGTACCTCTGGCACAAACAAACTAGAGCAGTGGCCTCTGATAGCTAGCTGCCACATGGGGGAGGAGCAAGTCAGAGCAGTATTCCTCGTAATAGTCACCTAGAGGTAGTAAACTCTTTTGCTTATTTGAGCAGTGGGTATTTTTATAGAGTAACCCCCACATTTAGGGCCTGAACCTGCATGGTGCTGCCGAGTGCCCTCTAATCCTATTCAAGTTGGATGGTGCTCAGAACAAAAGAGGATTGGGCCCTTACTGAACTTGTTAAAGCTGCATTTTCAGGAAACCTCTGACATCTGAATGATCCCTATCCACCCAACCACCAGAGCTAAACCTGTTGGGACTGTTTAATGGGAGCTGCAGGCTTTTTAGGTTTTAAACATAATTTTTTCAGAAAGGATCAAATCTCTCACAATTTTAACAGTTCTGAGTGACTCGACACTATGAGAAGCTACAGCTTTTTATTTCTTTCACTAAAAATAGGGCAGATTTACAAATTAGTTTTGCCAAGAAGAATTCTTATTTAAGAATAACATAGTATTTAATTCTCTAAATAAAGTATGTGCTTTCAAATAACAATATCCTCCTCTGCAGGAATTTGAATTTCTTCGGCTGCATTATGCAGGTCAGACTAAACAATCACAATGGTCCCTTCGGGACTTAAAATGGTTGTATTCAAAGATTCAAATGCCCTTATTCCATTAAACAAATGGAAAGTATTTACCCCTTGTGCTTTGCACAGCACGTATACATATGGTGCTCACGAATTATCGTAAAACCAATTCTTGGAATTTAATAATTTACAATCAGTAAATTGTTTCCATGTCACTGAATGTATGTGACCGACACAGATTATTTCAGGAAAGCTGATTGCAGTTCTTAACTACTAACAGTAATAACTCTTGTAAATTAATTAATATTACTTAATTGTTATCTCCAAACAATCAAATTCTCAATCATTGTCCTTCCATAAAAATCTGCAATGACTGTATCAGGTGTTTCTATTAATGTGAAAACCTAATGTGATGCAGAATTCTTCTCCTGAAGTACAGAGAATAAGAACTTTAACTTTCATCACTCCTGCTTGCTGCAATGTTGTTCAAAGGATTTGAACAATTAGGATTTAAGGTAGCCTCAAAACAGTGTAGGAGCAGTGTTACTTTGGCTAGGTCTACACTACCCGCCTGAATCGGCGGGTAGAAATCGACCTCTCGGGGATTGATTTATCGCATCCCGTCGGGACGCGACAATCAATCCCCGAATCGACGCTCTTACTCCACCAGCGAAGGTGGGAGTAAGCGCCGTCGATGGGAAGCCGCAGAGGTCGATTTTGCCACCGTCCCTACAGCGGGGTAAGTCGGCTGCGATACGTCGAATTCAGCTACGCTATTCGCGTAGCTGAATTTGCGTATCTTAAATCGACCCCCCCCCCTTAGTGAAGACGTAGTCTTAATTAATTACATAGTAATTTTGCTGTGCAGCCCTCTTATGGCTTTGTTCAGATGACAGTTGAGAGTCAGATGGAATCTAAAGTTTGAGATTTGCATATGAGAAGCACAACATAAAATATCCCAACTCTGGTATGTATTGATTCTCCCTTGGCTTCTCTGTCAGAATGTCTGTCTCTTTCATTTGTCTCAAAGTGGTCACTTCCATTCCCTGTCGTATCCCAGTCTCTCCACTCATCCTTTCAACTTGTCTAGGTTATGCCTCTCAGGATTTCAGCCCCACTTTATACTCAGAGTTTCTTCACTGGTCATATCTAAACAGGGACTTGGTCTTGTGTTGCACTTGTCCCTGGAAGTCCATTCCTAAAATATCTGGCAGTGTACTGGTGCCTCTGCAAACAGCTAGCATCTCGCTCACTTATGGCTCTTCTGGTTGAAATGCATGGTTGGCTGATTTTCTTGACAGTTTCTGGCAATCAGGGAATCACTTGGAACATTTCCCTGAAAAACTGGTAGCCTTGAGTGCTCACAGCTTCCCTTTTATGTTTCTCGCAGAGTTTCTTTATGCCTTAAAATGGATTTTGTCTACTCTGGAGCTCAACAATTCTATGAAACCGACTGCTTACTGGCTGGTTCCTATCTTTCCTTTGCTGCACACTCTTCTGATCTCTGTTATCTGTGTCTAGTCATACTTCGAGCCCTCCTAATTTTGTATAAATGCTACTCCGCTCTTCTTCTCAGGGCAGGTTTACACAAGAAATATACATCTGTGCATCTGCCCCAATGCAGCTGCGCGGCTGTAGCGAATCTGGTGATGATGCTTTAAGATGATGGGAGAGAGCTCTCCCATCAGTTTAATAACTCCACCTCTGCGAGAGGCAGTAGCTATGTCAGTAGGATAAATTCTCCCATCAACATAGTGCTGTCTACTCCAGCACTTAGGTTGGTATAACTATGTGGCTCAAGGGACTCAGTCAAATACCTTTGCTGGTTGCTTAGCACTTTGCTGCAGGGTTCCAGCACTGCCATTTAGTTCTCTACAGTTTACCCGTCTTTCATTTCTTAAAGGATTAATGGTAGATAAACATTAAGCAGCAAAGGGCACCACTTCTACCAATGCAGGTGCAATGGTCCCAAGGCAGGTGGACATGCCAGGTAGCATATGTAAAAAGGATCCATGTAACAACCCGTGGGCTACACAATACACAGAGTATAATTGAAGCAGGTACCGCTAAACAACTGTTGCCCCCAAATAAATCAATAAATCTCTCTGCCTTCCATTATGCATGCTCTAGTAGCTGCCTGCATTTTGTGTGTATTTCGTCTATGGTTGCTTGTACAGTCCTTCTAATCCCATATAGCACATGCAGTACCCTAGGGATCATGCCACATTGCAATCTGTCCTCTTGTTCGTGGTGGTGGTGTCCAATCGCTTTAGTCAGGATTGAGGCACCACTGTGCTAAATGTACAACTGTATAAGAAGATACAATCCCTGTCCTGCAGAATGTACAATCTAATATGTGTCACACATGGGCCTTGTCTATACTGATGGCAGGTGTAGGCATGCATAGCTACATGCCACAGTAAAAAGCAGGCTGCCTGCACACATGGCAGTGAAAGGCTCTGGCAGCTCCCTGTGGCAGGGAAAGGCTCTACCAACTGGGATCTACTTCTGCCTTTCCCAGTTGCCTCCCCTGCCAGAGCCTTTTCCCACTGTTGGAGCTTTTCTCTGCTGCAAGGAATGGGAGGCAGCAAGACACTATGCTACTAAATACAGAAGTGTAGATGGATAAGGCACAGGTTGGGCATGCAGAGAGCCATGTAGACTACATACCCTAAGGTTCTGGCATGTCTTTACTCGCCCAAGTCATGCCTCACCATCTACACTGCTATTTATTCCCATCCTAGTTAGACGTGCAGTGTATGTACTCTACATGGTGCCTTAAGTGTAGCCGTAGCCATTGTTGAGTATGGTACACTGCCACTTCTGTTTATTAGGTTTATCTATCTTTGGTTGCATATCTCCTTCCCCCACACCATGGCCCCACCACTTGCATACTGTACACTAGACAGGAAGATGCTTATACATCCTAAGAATGATTCGTCAGATAGGCAATGAAGTTGAACATACACTCCAAGTTATATGTTGTCTCATATATATTAATTAATACTAATGTATAATCAATTATTATTACTAAATTATTATTATTTTATTGTGGTAGCACCTAGGACCTTAGCACTTGGACCAGGCCCCCATTGTACAAATATGTAAGAAAAAGATGATCCATATCACCAAGAGTTTACATTTTAAGTAGACATAGTTACTGTGCCTTGATTTCGATCTGTTATAATAAGTATACCCTTCTGTCATTCAGCATACAATTTTTCAAGGATACTGAGTCTTAGAATGAAAGTCAACACTATACTTTGTTTCACTTGTGCTCATCAGTACCCAGTTCACTTAGGGTTTATATACTGATAGTACATGATTTAAAGACTATCCCTTACCTTGCACACAGGTCACACATTATAGAAAATATCTGCAGGTAATGAGTAAATAAGTGTTGTGAGGAGTATCTGTTAACAATCAAAATAATTAGATATTAAAAATTAAAATCAAATATATCATGTGAATGGGTAATATACATGATAATGCAAATAATTTAATTTGAACATTTTAAAATGTTTTTATTAACCATTTTAAATGTTTTTATAAAGTTTTATAAACCCTCAATGTTTATACCATTTTGAAAGTTACAAATATGTCAGTTAGTTTCATGGGATATTTCTGTATTAAAGGTGGTCAATCATTGACATAACTGGCCTACTTAGCTGACTGTATTATAACCTGCTTTACCAGCAATACAGTTGGCACAACTTAGTAGATATGGTTGGGAAAAAAGAAGAGGAGTAAAGGAATATTTTCAAAAATGTTTCTGTTTTTTCAAAAATTGAACTTTTGTCAAATATCAAAAATGTAAAAATTCTGACCAGCTTTAGAAGTTGATCCAAAAATGTGTGTGTGTGTGTGTGTGGGGGGGGGGGGGGGGAATCCTGAAAATATTGTAAAAAACTCCGTTTCCCCCTGAAATGTCCAAATTCAACATTTCATCATTTGACCAGCTCTATGACTAAATTTGGCATCTTTTAATAGTATATTTCTAAGATGTAGTATTTCTTGAAATTATGTCAAGAATGTTGTTGGTCAACGATATAGACTTTAAGGTCAGAAGGGACCGTCACGATTATCTAATCTGACCTCCTGCACATTGATGTCATATGTGATGTCATTCCTTGGAGTATCACTTTATTTTGGAGGGGAGAAGGTAGTACTGCTAAAAAAGCTGAAACGCCAATACAATAGATGTTACCAGTGTGTCAGATAGTCCAGATATCCAGCATATCCTCTCACTTCTCTAAACGACTAAGCCAGTATCTCCATCTTTTTTTATGTTGTTTTTAAGTTCTGACAAAGATTAATAAATTCCACTGTTGCAGCCGTGTTGGTCTCAGAATATTAGAGAGACAAGGTGGGTGAGGTAATATCTTTTATTGGACCAACTTCTGTTGGTGAGAGAAACAAGCTTTTGAGCTTACACAGAGTTCAGAAGAAAAAGAGCTATGTATAAGCTCGAAAGCTTGTCTCTTTCCGCAACAGAAGCCGGTCCAATAAAAGATATTACCTCACCCACCTTGTCTCTCTAAAGATTAATAAGGACTAGATCATATTTTCATAAAAAGCAGTACTTAGTTCCCTCTTTAGCAATCCTGTTATTTGGCAGAGACTGTAATCTGTTTTTATAGATCCATTCTAGCATTTATTTTAAAATGTCTCATTTATCTAATAAAACAGTTTATCTATTCAATGAAATCTATCTTATTTTTACCTTTTTTTATTGATCAGATATATTTTATGTGTAATGTGGAAAACAGACTGTTTCCAAAAACAAGAACAAAAGGCAAATCATTGCAAGATCTGAACTGCCAGAATTAGGCCATCACATTACAAACTGGTAATTCTCTTTGACAGCCTCAGCTGTACCAATCATGACATTCGGCAAATTAGCCAGGCCAAGAGCAAATAAAAAGAAGAAACAGGTGTGAAACCAACTTCCTGCCTCCCGGGATAAATACATTGTACACTGAAGGGCAATGCACCTGCACTATTGTTTCTAGTCGGGGCGGCGGGGGGGGGGGGGGGGAGAGGAGGGAGCTTTTAAGTGCAAATACACTTGAGATTCGACAAAGACAAGAGACTTCTCTATAATTTGAGTGTAAATGGGCATTTTCTTTTATGGTAGCTTATAATATGTTAACTCTTTGAGTTGAGATTTAAAACTCAATTTGAATGTTCAACAAGCACTTGCTCTTAAATAAAAGATGCAGTGTGGCTAAACAAAAAGCTATTTTCTGCCCTTGTCACAAAAATCTGAGTGTGGATAAGCAATTTTATGCCAGCTATGGCTCTGATCCTGCAAAGAGAACCTGATGGCTGGAGCCCCATTGGCTGCAACTTTAACCATGGCTGTCTTTGCAGGATCACGGTGGAGACTGTCTATATTCTCTGACTGTCTTATGCATAAGGGATCCAAGAAAATGGTTCTCTGGATTTATTTTCTCCTTCCTGTATGTTGATAAGTCCAGGAAAAAAATTGCTACGTTTATTTGTGAGATGTGAAATAACTATTTTGTATGCAACATATGGCCAGCTTAAATGTGCTTCTATGTTGAAAATACATTCTTTTTTTAAAAAATCAAGATTTTTTGGAATGATGGGCTAAAGTTACCATGATTTCCATCCATCTATTTCTACCATATATGGTGTTGCATTTCCCTGCTCTTATGCATGTTGTGAGACAAATTGTTTTGCAATGAACAGTAAAGGAGGGAATGAGCCTGTCGGGGGAGGGGGACGGGGGCTGCGTGCTGAGCGGGGCCGCCCCTGTTGGCCCAGTATGGGGTTGGTACACCCCGTTGCACAGTTGTCAGGACTCCCTGTAGGATCAGATAATTGCAACGAGATCGGCTTGGGACCCCAGCGGGGCCAACCAAACAGTCAGTCCGCAGCCCCCAGGCGGGGCACAGCAAACAAACAGTCTATGGCTCCTGAGCCTCCTGGCTGGGGCAAGTAATTGCAATTGGGGGTTCTGACCCTTTGGGCAGGAAAAACAAGCAGTCTGTCTGCAGCCCCCAGGTGGAGAGAGCTAACAAACAGTGGCCACACCTAGTGGCAAGTGGGGGTGGGAGGAAGTAAGATGATGACAGACATATTTAGGATGCTTTAAGGATGCCACCAGCACCAACCACCCTACTCCACCGAGTTCCAGCTCAGGGCCCTATGAATTCCCCATTAAGGGTTTAAGCAAAGGCTTCTACTATTTCCTGGGTCACTTCCTATCACAAGGTGCATTTCGGGCATCTCCCTGGCTGGCAGCAACTTGGCGTCCCAGTCAGTCTCCACGGTCGGCTGGTCATCTGCACTATAGTCCATGTGCACGGTTCCCACTGCCTGGAGAGTCGCAGCCTTTTGTATCATGGGCCATGTGATTGTTTCATGCCTACCATACTCTTAGGTGCTTGAAACATCATTACTAAGAAATTAAATAATATTAGATAATGTTCTGGCTGGTATTTTTGTTCCTGAGTTCATGCATAATGAATTGGATGGAGGTAGCACTGCTCAGTTAGGTCTCATTGGCCCTGAGATTAGTAGCATTAATGCAGTTCTTCTTTAGCTCCCTTGGGAGGGAGCAGTGCTTTCGGCAACAGAAGGACCTGAGTCCACTCCCCACGGCTGTCTTGTGGTTCTAAGTAGTCATGGGTAGCTACATCCTGGGAAAGATGGGTTACCATACGATATTTTTTTCCCTGTAAGCTGCCACAGTTTAAAAGCAACATGGAATATTGTGGCCAGTACTCACAATTTCTCCCCATTACTACTTCAGTCATTTGCTGCATAGGAGAGCTTTTCACCAGCTGAGCTGGCTGTCAGTGGAATTAGAGGCAGCAGCCCACTGTTATTATTTTGTTGAGAGCTATGAAAGAAGGAACCCACTTCCCCCTCAAGATGGTCTAGGTAGGGGTACTTACTGTCTGATCTCCCTACAGGAAGAGGTTCATGGGAAAGAAGAGAGGGAGAGGGAGACAAGGAAGAAGCAGTAGGACACAGTCTAAATGATTTGCTGCTGGGACACTCTTGTTGTCCCACCCCCAGTTTCTCTTCCTGTATGCTTCGCAGCACTTGTTTCCTGGTTATTGTTTGAGGTTGCTAGGTGGGTAGAAGAAAAAGGGATTCTTTTTTCTTTATCCTCTTGCACCTTCGGGTGAATAGGTTGTCCAACAGCTTCTGGCATTTATTTCGCTCTTTTGCTGGTCGGTTCAGGCTTCTGAGTGTCTCGTTGATGAATTTGGCTTCTCTCCCTATTGTTCTGCATAATGTTTCTCTAGGTCAACCTCTTTTTTCTCTTCCCAGGCAGTGTCCATATTATCCTTTGATGTGGATGTTGTGTTGGTGGCATCCTTAAAGCATGTCCTTAATATGTCTATCATCGTCTTACCATGTTTAAAATGCTTTAGTTAGGTCTGCTCATCTTAGAATATCTGGTGTTGCAAGAAACTCTTTCCAATGAGCTCTAAAGATCTTTCTCATGCATTTGCTTTGGAAGAGTTATCTTATCAATTTCAGTTGTAGATTTTCATCTCTCTGCTTTATAAAGGAGGATATACATGATGTCAGTGTTAAAAATTCATATTTTTGTCAGTGTCAATCACACTACTTTTCCACATCTTTTCAAGTTTATGAAAGTTGTTTGCTGCTTCTGATACCCATTGCTTTATATCCAGAATGGTGCAACCATCATTGCACATCTCACGCCCTACTTAGATAAAATGGCTTACTTCTAGTGTTTATCTATGCTGATGTTTGCTTTGAGGATATTGATAGC
This sequence comes from Emys orbicularis, assembly GCF_028017835.1. Lineage (NCBI taxonomy): Eukaryota > Metazoa > Chordata > Testudines > Emydidae > Emys > Emys orbicularis. The sequence goes on from NC_088685.1 coordinate 35,292,852, forward strand.
CATATATTTTATCTTCTCTTTGACTTCCAATTTGTTTTGCTGTGTCTGCCAAAAGCTGGGTCTTTTCTTCCACTAAGCAATGTGTTGAATTAAACAGGACAATGCCATCAGCAAAAGCAAGGTCATCCAATTGAGCGTTATCATTTGTCCATAGTGCTCTTCAGTTGCCTTCTATGGTTACTTTCCTAATGATATAGTCAATGATCAGTGCAGACAACAGTGAGGACATAATACACCTTTGCCTTATTCCAGTTGTCATTGCAAACCACTGGGTGATGCTGTCACATCTTTAACTGCAAATTCAGTATTATCACATTGGTCTTTGATAATTCTAATTATTTTGTTGGCATTCCATAGTATGTTGTAATTTTCTAAAACATGGGGATGGGAACACAAATTACATAATTTGAATCTAACAAGAGGGCCCAGGTAGAAACAGATCACATGCACCAATGAGCTTGCTTGTTAGATTTTATTTTTTTCTCTTTGTCCTAGGTGTAGTTCAGGATAATGGCATAAATTCATCCCTGCACCAATGCAGATCTTAGCTCAGTAAATGATGGGGTAATTGCACACCTGCAATCCTAGGGCTGAGCCTGTGGGAGACCAGTTTGGCCTCTGATGTGGGTTGCTGGAGCCCTAATTTGTACATGTCTGCCCAAAGTTCTTATAGTGTTAATTTGCACGTGCCCCAGGCATTGGAGTGGGTGGAAGGCAGAGAGCCCTTGAAGTAGTCTACTGTGCTGGGGTATTCCTTAAGTGCGTGTGTGTGTTGGGGGGAGAGGGGAGGGTTGCAGAGCAACCATGAATTATGTTTAGTGTTTCCGAGAATATCTGGCAAGCATCCTTTGGAGGATGCAATGTACACTGCCCTTTGACCAACTATGACCCTGCCTCCTCTTTGTCCCTCTTGGTTAGCCTACCACCCCCAAGAGTGCTATTTCTGAGCAGCCCCTGTGCCTGAGTGAGAGAAAGCGCTGAAATTGTAATCATCCCTGACTCCCTGAGATGAGTAGGAGATGCTCTGAAACCCCAAAGATTTTCCTAAGTAGGTAGGGATGTAGATAGATGGATAGGAGGACTCCTGTGCCAGCCATAATCTGGCCCCATGTTTGTGTGTGAGTAACGTCGTCTATTGTTTAGATGCTGCTGATATTATTGATTATTTGGAATCCCTTGATTTTTAGTGAATTTATTCAGAGAGGTGTTACGCTCTGATTTTATTCCAGGCCCAATGTGCATCCTGAATGAGGATGAATCTGCTCAGAAAACCAAGCTTTTTTCATTGTTTTGGGTTTTTTTCCTCCCCTTGAAGCGTTCAGGTGACTGCTTCCAGATGGGACCTTGAGCCACTTTATATAAGTCTGGAAGGAGGACAATGGAGCACTGTTATGTCTCCTGAACTTGGCTCTTACCACTGTCTGAAACACCTTACAGAAAGATTACATGTACAGGAGAGAAAGATCTGTTGTCATGACAGAATAAAAATGTAGCCCCAGAACGCCGATTCTATAGGTGATGGACCTGCTATAGCAACCGCTGATGATAAATGCTGCTATTCTTATTTATGTTATGCAGAACAATAGAGAGAAATTGAAAACACATCTATAGGACAGTTCCATTACTTACGTAATTTTCTATAGCCAGAGAACTGAATTGCAAATAAAGTGACTGGTTATCCTTTCTCCCTAAGTACTGGTCAGTTTGAGGCATATACATGCATGCAGTGTTTGATTGCGTACAACCTTTTTCTTTACTTATGCCTTTATATTGTGTGGTATAGGACTAAATGATTTACTGAAGTTTTATGAGTAAGCACCAACACTCATAATTTTAACATCTGTCACTGAGCAGAATTGATAACAGCAACTGCTATTATGGTATCTTTCTCCACTTAGCACAAGGCCATCTGGGATTTGTGTTATCTGAGGGGGAATGAGCATCTTTTTTATTGCTTCACTCCTTTATTTAAAGTATTGCTCAGAACTTATTTTGGAATAATAATAATAATTAACAATTGTTTTGTTATGTAAGGCCATCTAAAAGAATACATCTAGAATACCAAAGCTACCGCTCTAAAGTTGAACACCTGGTCTTGTCATTTGGATCTGAATTGGATTCATTTGACATGGTATTTTTTTTAAGCTGTGGTGGGTGAAGCAAATGGAAGGTTGACATCCATGGATGCAATGATGGATTCAGTGCAAATTATCATCAAAGTTGTTTAATTTCAGTAAAGAAATAATCCTGTTTTTCCTTTGTCTCCTCTCAGCTCTGACTATTTATTACATTGCTGTTTGCCGGGTATACCATAACGTGAAGACCCTGTTTTATATCATTATAGGCAGAGCTGGAAGTGCTGCCTATCACCCCCCATTATAAGGTTTTTTGCCTAACTTTTTCCAAACTTTAACCATTCGTCTTGAAAAATTTTATGCTGGTTGTCTGCTTCTGGCTGTGTTTTCTTTGTTTTTAAGTTTAGACAAAATGGTTCAGATTCTTGTTTCCGAGAACAGGTTTAGGGGAAAATATGTTATTTTGCCATGATTAAATTTTTTAACTGTTTTGTTGAGATGCTCTAGTGCCCTCATATTTTGGGCAAAGGCTTGAAATGTGGCTGGGGATTATCTTTGTGCCAGGGTGTGCTTTTTTCTGTATGTATGAAAAACTGCCCAAATTTGGCTCAATTGTAAGTCTCTGGAAAAAATCTGAGTTTGTAGAGACTTGTTAGACCTTAGCAGCTAAAACCTCTGCAGTTTCCATCTTTATTCAGCATGTTCCGGTCTCTCATAGCTCCTGAGTGCTGACCAGACTGAGCATGTTCCAGCCCAGGGCTATGGAGACTCAGCAGGATTTCCCCTGCAATTGCTGTTCCATTGCTGGTGCCCAGGCAGCATGGCAGAGGACAGTACCTGGCTCAAATTCAGAGCTGGGGCGGGGGGAGGAGAAGATAAACTATGGCACTGGAAGACAGGTGGGGGACAGATTGGGATTGGTTGGGCAAAGACACTGGGACTCAGAATGGAGGTGAGACTGTGACTGGGAGGTGGAGGAGACTTGGACTCAGATGTGGAGTCTAGAGGGGAGAACTAGGACTGGCTGTACAAAGACACTGGGACTGGAATGAGAAGCCTGAAGAATGGAGATTAGGTCAATGACCACTGATATACTTCCCACCAAGACTGAAATGGATGGATCCAAAGATTCTTGAGACTCACCTCATACTTCCTCTGTTCTTAGCAAGTATCTATAAAACCCTCTGGGGCAAAGTATGTCTTATCCCCCTTTAGTGTTGATCTACAAAAAGTATGAAAACCTGCTAATGCTATCAGCTACTATGTTAGTTCAAGTGGTAAAGGTCTGTTAGGTGGATCTAAATGTTCCGGAACTGCTGATGAACTACGCGGGTGTCAATATGATGCTACCTAATAGAATTTTGTTTTTATCCATTTGCTTTTTTATAACCCTAGGAAATTACACACACACACAATTACATTAAAGAACATTATTAATGTTGCAAAGTCAAGCACTCAAAGCTAGGAAATGCCAGAATTAAGATTGCCTGTGCAACCTTAATTTGTTTTCTTGTGCATAGTATTATCACACATTCTTTAATTACATGATCACATACTATTTTTTACACTGGACCCCTGGCTCATTCCGTGCACAGGATGGACCTGCTTTGTGGATAAATCAAGGTTGTGTAGTAAATGGAGCTGTTTTCTATAGGACTGTGCATCATTCGTTGCAGAAGTTGGAAGGTTTGTAGTGAATCAGACAGGGGATTGCAGGAAGAGAAAGGATGATTTCATGTTTAAGGCAGCTGAAAGTTGCCCTGAAGAACTGAATTCTATCCTTGCCTCTGCCAGAGAATTCCTATGTGATATTAGACAAGTCACTTAAACCAAACCTCTCACAGGTGGTCACTAATTGTGTGTTCCTCATTTTCTGAGTGCTTGACTTGAGCCCCCAAGGACTGATTTGCAAAAGTGCTGAGCTGCAGCTGAAGTCAATGGGAGTTGTACTTTGAACATATAAAATGTTACATCATGTTAAATACTGTAAATAAAAAATAAAATCAGGCATCTCAAGTTGTGCACCCAAATTTAATGGACTTTTTAACTTTAATCTCTGTGCTTCAGTTTCCCAACTGTAAAATAAGGATAATACCATCTCTTTATCCCACAGAGGTTTTGTGTAAATCAATCAATTAATGTTTGTAAAGCATGCAGATACTAGCGTGATGAATGCAATAGAAAAGTCAAAGAAGGACTCTGAAGAGAAGCTAACTGACTGTCTCGTTTACAGCTTCGATGACAATATTGCATTCCCCCCCCCCCCTTCCCATTTACTTGAAACGAGTGCAGAGTTTTAATTGTGCCTCAGAATTCAGCACTGGTACATTGCTGCAGACTGTAGTCCCAGCTTGCTGCAGAATATGTTGGGCTTTGTGTATAATCTTTGCCACATGGACCTTGCAAGTTCAGTCCCCCGTCTGGAAAAATTGTTTTGGACTGTGTTCCTACTTGTTCTGCATCAGAACTACTTCATCCTCAGCCCCTAAGGAACAGAACTGGTAATGGTTGGTGGGGTTTGTGAGAATAAGCTCACTCTTTTCTTTGTGTTCCTGCTTTCTCATTTGAAGCTAGTGAGTTTTGTTAAGATTCTTGGCATTATTTCTGGCCTTGTCTTTCAGTGGAAATCCATGTGCCAGATGTAGTATGATAGAGTTTTTTCCAGCTGTGCAGTTTGTCCAAATTATACTCATACCATTATCACAGTGCAAGAGCAATGTATGATTATAATGTCTGGTCACTGTAATTCCCAGAGCCCACCGTCACATTTTTCAATAGGTCTGTGAAATAAGGTTTTTTTGGCTTCCCCCAAAGGTAACTAACCTCTTCCCTCATAATCACATTACAGGGAACAGGCTCAGCAAGAGGATATGAGAGATTCTTTGGGAATATATTCCAGACTCTAAATGGCCTCAGTGTGTGGATCTTTAGGTCTTTTCCAGTGTTGCCTGCTGCAGCAGTGGAGCCCAACTGCTTGTACTGGGGTCTACACATAGTTTCCAGCATTGTTTTTTAAAGTTTTGCAAGAGACAAATAAGCCACAGGAGATATGTGTGTACATTCTGGTGAATTCTATCATGTAGTCAGCATGTATCATGTATTCACCATGCTAATATTGTATGTTAACATACACACACTTATTTCTAAAAATGTAAAGGAGAAGCTAGGCTTTAATTTATAAAAGGTTCCGAGCTCTTTTTCTCAAAAAGATAGTCTTGAAAACATAACCCAATGTACCACTTCTTTTAGTAGTGTGTTCTCTGGGCGTAGACTGTCTGTCTGGTTCCCGTCCCTGGAAGTCCAGCTGCCCTAGGCCCCAAGGCCAGTGTTGAGCCCCTCCAAGGCTCTGCAGTAGATTAGGACGCACTCTTTCCCAGAGGTCCTCCCTAGTGGGTACAGTTTAACCCTTCAGGGACAGCTGACAGTTGAAACAAATGGATTTCTAAACCAATCACTTTACTTTTAAACAGCAGGTGAGTGGGTGAGCTCCTGCCCTGTGGTTAGAATCTGTGGCGGTAAGTGATAGGGACAGGGGAACCTGGGGAACCCTGCCCACACCTGCAAGTGCTGCCCCTGTAGCTCCCATTGGCCTGTTCCTGGCCATGGGAGCTGCAGGGATGGTGCTGGGGGGCAGCAGCAGCACATGAAGCCGCCTCCCCTCCACCCCGCACCAGGGGCTGCAGAGACTTGCTAGCAGCCAGTCACTTCCGGGAGCGGCATGAGGCCATGGGATGCAGGCAGCCTGCCTGAGCACCCCTTTTAGTGATCGCTGCCTGTGATTTATTTTTGCAGGGACCCCCCTTGGGCCGGGGCCATGGGCTGCAGCCCCTAAAGCCCAGGCTTTAATCCGGCCCTGCTTGCAACTGGGTCTATGGGCCTCTGCAGGGTAGGAAGTCCCAGCTTCATGCAGCAGTCCTCCTCCTGGGGAGGATCTCCTGGCATAGTCCCTCTGTAGCAGCCCATGCAGATCTGTCTCTCTCCACCTACCATCCTGCTGTGCTGAAGAGACTCTCTTTTAAGCCCCTTCCCCAACTGGAGCATGCCCAGCAAGCCTGCTGGGGTGGGGGCTCCCTGGACCTAGAATTGTTCCTGCACCCCTATCTCTCCAGTGTGGGGTTTATTCACCCAATCACACAGCACAAGAGATATACAGTTCCATACAAAATAAGAAACCATTAGAAATAAGTACACCATTCCCTACCTCAGTTTCCTCACCACTCTTAAGCATTCTTTTGGATTTGGACAGTGTCTGTAGTATCTTATGATGAGCAGACTGGTATCAAGATAACTCTTTATTATGAACAGAACTATGTACACAAATGAGATAACAAATTTCCTACAACTCTGTGTAGCTGCAGCTAGTGACTGCCCTGTCTTGAATTTCTTTGTTTCTACCCCAACAGGAAGTGTGTCATAGAAATCCAAAGGCTGCATATAGAGTACATAGGAAGTATGGCATATCTATACTTTCTGGAAGATTAACTCTATAGCATATCTTCCCCTTTTTAGATCCCTTTCTAAATTTCTTTACTGAACTAAAACACTATTATATGAAATCAACAAACTATTACAAAGACAATAACTGATTTAACAACTCTTCAGGTTGCTGTAACAGAACGTTAATGTGTCTCAATAACTCTCTTAGGGCATTTCAACAAACTTGCTCATCTGCTGTATTGCAAACCTTCTTTAGACAAGTCCTTGTCTGTAATAAGCTGTTCAGTCTCATGGTCAATAATAGTCAGTTTGTGAATTGTTTTCAACCTGTATGTCTGCACTCACTTCACTTTTCTCAGCCAAGTTGTTGGGAATCTTGAGCAGATGCTTACGATTCCTTCTTAAGATTTTGCCTTCAACTGTGATTACTGACTATGAGCTACGTGACTCCTTTTTGATTAATGTAGGTTTGACTAGCCAGTGTCCATCTTGCAAAGGATAGCTGGGACTACACATCTCATGATGAAAGCTGTACATTTTAGCAAAATCCAGGGATTTTCTATTCTTGAACTGTGGTCCATTGTCAGTTATTACTGTTCTTGGAACCATGATGTGCAAATACAGATATAATGTGCCTGACAACTGTTGCTGCTGTGCTGTGTTCAAGGCAAATTGGTAAAGTATCATTTATAACCAGGTCATCAGGTTTTCCCAAGAGGTACATGTCAATCCAAACTTTGTCCCATGGAACTGCAAATTGTGCAATATCATTGGTCCTTTCAGCTGGGAATAGCTGTACTGACACATTTCACACATGTTCATCATTTCTTCAATGTCACTATTCATCTGTAGCCAGAATACAACTTCTTTAATTCTCTTTTTTGATTTGATTGTTCCCAGATGCCTTCAAGTGTTCATTCCAATATTTTCTTTCTCACCACTGTGGGAACCACAATCTGTGTCCCCTTCAAGAGCACTCCTGAGATCTCTGAAAGCTCATATTTATAGTGTGAATATGCAGGTGGGAAGTGTTGATGTTTTCCTCCTTTACTTATCACTAGTATCACTGCTGGCAGCGTTTCATCTTTAGCTATTTCTGTCTCCTGTTCACCCCATAGGCCTGGAGATAAAGCATGTGAGGCTTTTATCATGTTCACATGTATGTTTATTGCTTGTTTCAGATTGTCAGGGTGTGTGTTATCAGATGGAGCATATGCTTTTGAGAATGTTTCTGCCATTACTAAATGGCGTCCAGGTTGGAACTCCAAAGTCACATCGTATGTCTGTGTTTTCAGAAGAAGTTGCTGTATCCTTGGAGGTGTTTCTCCAAGTCCCTTTTGTGTATTTCAATAAGTGGTTTATGTTCAGCTTCTACTTTGAAGGTATGACTGTAGAGAAAGTTGTGACATCTTGTACATCCATATGCCAGACCTAGAGCCTCTTTTTCAGTTTGTGTGTACATCTTCTCTGCAGCTGGCATAGCCACAGATGCATATGAAACTGGCAACCAATCAGTTCCCATGACAGTGTAATAGTAGTGCTCCCAGCCCTACTTGTGAGGCATCTGCGGATAGTTTCAAAAAATGGCAGCCCTGGAGCTGATGTCAGAATGTGCTTTAAATCAGTGAACTCTGCTGTGCTTTGGTAACTGTGCCCATTCTCTGACCTGGTGGACGAGATGTCTTAGGTGAGTTGTGCGAGTTGTATAGATAACTGTGAATTTGCTGACATAACTCAACATACCTAGAAGCCTTTGAATTCCATTTTAGGTCTCGGCATGTTCAGTATTGCCTGAATCTTTGATTCACTGGGCAAGATTCCCTTTGAGGTAGCCTGTCTCTCAAATATGTTATTTCTGTTGTTTGAAAATGATGTTTGGCCTTATTCAGTTTAAGGTCATTAGATCTCAGTTTCCAGTACTTTCCTCATTTGTTCCTGCTGCTCAGTGGCAGTGCTGCCCCCAAGTTATGATGTCATCAATGTACACTTACACACCTGCAAGACCCTCTAGGACCTGCCTCAGTGTAGGATGAAATACTTCTGGAACTGAACATATTCCAAAAGGCAATGTGAGGCATCAGTATCTGCTAAATGGTGTATTGAAAGTGGAGCTCTTGGTGTCCAAGGGGATCTGCCAAAATCCTGCTGATGCATCTAATTTGCTGAAGAATTTGACTCCTGCAATCTCAGACAATAGTTCACTTCTTGTGGGCAAGTGGAAATGTTCTCTTTATGTTTTTGTTTAGCTCCTTAAGGTCCATACACAGCTGTAGTCCACCCTTTTTTTCTCTACAATTACTAAGGAGTGAACCCAATCTGTTGGTTCTTTTATTCTCCAAATGATACCATTTGCTGTCATGTTTTGCAGCTCATCTTCTAGCCTCTTCCTTAAGGTTTGTTGCACTTTTCATGTAGCATGTACCACAGGTTCTGCATCTTCTTTTATCTGTATCTTCTGTGTTATTGGGAAGCACCCATTTCCTCTGAATATGTCTTCCTATGATGCTATCGCTACTTTCATATCGGTTCCAAGTTGTTTTTCTGTCTCTCTAGGCACCTCACATGGTATAGGCCAAAGACTGGTTGCTTGCCTCTGTGTACCACCACAAAATCTTGTTTTATCGTTTCCCCTGAGTATTGTCAGTGTACACTCTCCCAACACCGGAATTATTCCTCTATCATAGTTTTAAACAGGCACTTTTGACTCCATTTGTGTGTGCTCCTTACATCCCGTGGTGGATTAGCCACTGGTCCAACAGACTCATGCCAACTGGGGGGAAGAACCGGGGTAGGGCCACAGGCAGAAGCAGTGGGGAGGGGCCCCTTACTTGCTCTGGCCCAGGGCCCCAGGAAACCTTAATCGGCCTCTGATTATATCTCTCTATTTCATTTACTGTTGTTACATTTACTGGTGCCCCAGTGTCTATCTTGTATGTCAAATGTGCCATTGGTGAACATTTTAATTAACTAGTCTTTTTTGAGGTTTCCATTATTGTGCTTAAAACCAGCTCCTCCTCTTCACTTGAGGAATCCCATTCTGTACTAAATACATGCAGTTTCCTGCTTTCTCTGCATATTTTAACATAATGATTGGGTTAATTGTAATTTCTACCTATTTCCCCAGATACTTATGCTGATTCCTTTACTGCTGGCATTGTTTCCTGCTTTCCATGTTTCTGTCCTTAACCAAGTTAATTTCTGTGAACTTTTCCCTGGCTGGTTTAACTATAGTACTCGAAGTCATGAGTTTGTTCTGCTGCTTGGCATATACATGTTGTCCTTTCTAAAGTCAGATCCATCTTCCTTAGTAACCGTTCATGGACTTTTTTATTGCTACATCACAGGACAATCTGGTCTTTAAGAGAAGCCTTTTTAATATTCTATATTCATGGGATTAACATTTGAGTTTTAAATGTGACAAACTCCCCTATTGTTTCCCTTTCATTCTGTGTTCCCATCCTGAACATATAGCTCTCAAAGGTAACATTTTTTCTAGGGATACAATTGTCCTCAAACATTTTTATTATTTCTGCATAGCCTTTCTCTCTCTCACCATCGTCTGTATGGAATGCACTGTATATCTCTAGGGCTTCTGCGCCTGCCACTGTTAAGAGCAGAGCAATCTTTTGCTCTTCCTCCTGTTTATTTGCCCCTGTGACTTTCATATACTGTTCAAATTGCTATTTGAACCTTTTCCAGGCATATCCAGCATTTCCATTGATTCTCAGAACTGATGGGGGGATGTTTCTTGACGTTGCATAGGCTTTGTAGCAGCTATTACGACGTTACCTCTCACTGTGTCTTCCAAAATGCTGTGACTTCCACCCCTGGTACCATGAAATATCTGGCAGGTGAGCAGACCGATGTCAAGATAAACCGTTTATTATGAACAGGACCTATGTACAGAAACGGGTAACAAACTTAAATTCTACTGCTCTGTGGAGCTGCAGTCTACGACTCTCCTGTCCTAGGCTTCTTCACTTCTGCTCCTGCAGGAAGTGTGTCATAGGAAACCAAAAACTGCATCTAGAGTGTCCGGGAAGTTTGATACCCCTCCATTTCCTGGAGGAGTTACTCTTAGGGTACGTCTACACTTACTTCCTGGTTCGGCGGCAGGCAATCGATGTTCTGGGATCGATCCCGGAAGTGCTCGCTGTCGACGCCGGTACTCCAGTTCGGCGAGAGGAGTACGCGGCATCGACGGGGGAGCCTGCCTGCCGCGTCTGGACCCGCGGTAAGTTCGGACTAAGGTACTTCGAATTCAGCTACGTTATTAACGTAGCTGAATTTGCGTACCTTAGTCCGAAGTGGGGGGTTAGTGTGGACCAGGCCTTATAGTACAATGTCCTTTCAGGGTTCCAAGTCAGCTCCTGGATATCACTCCTCCAGCTCAGGCTGCAATTTCAGATCAATAGTCTGCTCTCTGACTCATGCAGCCAGCTCCTTTCAGCTTCATCTGCTCTGGCAGTCAAAAGGTTCCCTGTCCCTCAGAAATCATGCGCCTTTGTATGTTTCCCATACCTTCTAGCCTGTTATTTTCAAGCTAGCACTAACATGTTGTTTCTTTGTTCCTCCTCCTGTTTCTTTCCCCATTTTCCACTCTTCTGCAGACAAGCTGCAGAGAACTGGTTTTACTCCGACTGCAGCCATTCCATTGTTCTGCTGTTGCAAGGTCTATTGAGCTGTTGATCATACTTAATGACCACCGTATTCAGAGGCAGACACCGAGGCGGCAGTTCCCCTCTCTGTAACCCAAGCAGTATGATGCAAGAATACAGCAAAAGACAGCCCTAATGCATAAACAGAGACAGTTCCTAATATCAAACAGAATTAATAAGTTGTACATAGACAGGTCCCCCAAATCATCACACCATTCTATAGAATTCTATAGCATCAATGTTATACTTTGTTCCATTTCGAAGGATTGTTCAAAAACACTATAGAAATTTGCCTTTTACTTATTAAATTGGATAGGGCTATTCCAGCAAAGAAGAGTGGAAAGAAGGTTATGGGATTGATTTCAGAGCATGAAATGTCTGGTTTCCTGTCCTTACAGTATCCATGGACTCAGGCTACCTCCTACAGAGTGACTGTCTGGTTCCACAGTCCAATTAAATATTTACTGAATGTCTACAGATGCTGCTTCTTCAGACATAACCGCTGTGTTTGAAGCTCCTCAAAGGTGCACCACACTAATGATCAGAACACCAAAAGTTCTGGACTAGTTATGGTGGTAGCGTGGGGCCTCTGGGTTGCTTTCTTTCAAAACATGAAGCCCATTAATGCTGTGGTACCCCGTGAAGGTATGAGGGAAAGTGTACTCATCTAGGGTCAGAGCTGGATCACTGGCTAGTTAACCTCCTCACCTGAGGAGCAGGACATAGGAGAGAGAGGTAGGTTGCAATACCTGCCAGTGGCTGGAGCAACTGCTGGGAGGAGCGACTCCAAGAAACAGAGGGACAGAACAGGGAGCGAGGAAAGTCCTGTTATCACAAAGTGCTCTGAAGCAAGAAACAGGAACTTTTGGGTTGATGAACTTATGGGGTGAGGGACAGATTTGGGGGAAAGGGACTCAACCAGTACAAACTTTGTGGGGAAAGGCTGTGAATTTTTCATCCTGTCTTTGTTAAGAAAGCTTGAAATAAAAACCACAGCAATTAACTGCACACTACCCTGTCTGGATTCTGAGAGACGGCCCCAGGCAGCATTTCCCCAAGGAGCGAGCTGGCTCTGCAGGCACCAGTCTGGGTCCAGCCAAAAGAGGGCACTATAAGGTAAACCCAATCCTTCACATACCTGCATAACAAGTATTCCAGGTACTATCCAGCAATGGGTAGACTAAAAAAAGCAAATGGCAGCTGGTGGCCAGCCTCAAGTTGCATCCATTTGAGAACAGCGATGTGCTGAAGGCAAATTGTGTGCTTCTTAAAATTCTTCTACCAGCCGAAGAATGGGTTGAGCTGATTTCCATGCTTCCTATGGTATTCACGTGCAAGGCCGGCTTTAGGGTGATTCCCCCGATTCCCCCGAATCGGGCCCCGCACTCCTAAGAGGGCCCCGCAACGTCCCTACGGACCCTCCGCCGACGTCCCACTCTTCGGCGGCAGCTCTTTCAAATTGGGCCCCGCAGTGCCTAAAGCCGGCCCTGTTCACGTGAGTCTCTGCTCACTTGTAAATCTTTCCTGCCAGAGGTGACCTTTATCTGTGGGGCGCTATCAATACACCTGGCATGTTCTTCAGGTAAAAAGTATAAGCTTTTCCAGCAAATGCACTTGTCAGAGATTTGTTTGCAAAGTAGCATTGAGCTTCTTGCACTCTTCATGGTGGTGTTTTTTGGTCTACTGCGATCATGAGTACTATATATTAGGGCTGTCAAGTGATAAAAATTAATCACAATTAATCGCACTGTTAAACAATGATAGAATACCATTTATTAAATATTTTTGGATGTTTTCTACGTTTTCAAATACGGTATATTGATTTCAATTACAACACAGAATAGAAAGTGTACAGTGCTCACTTTATATTTATTTTGGATTACAAGTATTTGCTCTGTAAAAAAACAAAAGAAATAGTATTTTTTCAATTCACCTAATACAAGTACAGTAGTGCAATCTCTTTATCATGAAAATTGAACTTACAAATGTAGAATTATGTGCAAAAAAACTGCATTCAAAAATAAACCAATGTAAAATTTTAAAGCCTGCAAGTCCACTCAGTCCTACTTCTTGTTCAGCCAATCACTCGGACAAGCAAGTTTGTTTACATTTGGAGGAGATAATGCTACCCACTTGTTTACAATGTCACGTGAAAGTGAGAACAGGCGTTCTCATGGCACTGTTGTAGCCGTCGTCCCAAGATACTTATGTGCCAGATATGGTAAAGATTCATACGTCTCTTCATGCTTCAACCACCATTCCAGGGGACATGCGTCCATGCTGATGACAGGTTCTGCTCAATAACGATCCAAAGCAGTGCGGAGCGACCTATGTTCATTTTCATTATCTGAGTCAGATGCCACCAGCAGAAGGTTGATTTTCTTTTTTGCTGGTTCAGGTTCTGTAGTTTCCACATCGGAGTATTGCTCTTTTAAGACTTCTGAAAGCATGCTCCAGACTCTCAGATTTTGGAAGGCACTTCAGATTCTTAAACCTTGGATCGAGTGCTGTAGCTATCTTTAGAAATCTCACATTGGTACCTTTTTAGCGTTTTCTGAAATCTGCAGTGAAAGTGTTCTTAAAAATGAACAACATGTGCTGGGTCATCATCCGAGACTGCTATAACATGAAATATGTGGCAGAATGTGGGTAAAACAGAGCGGGGGGACATACAGTTCTCCCCTGAGGAGTTCTGTCACAAATTCAATTAACACCTACTTTTTTTAATGAGCGTCATCAACATAGAAGCATGTCTTCTGGAATGGTGTCCAAAGCATGAAGGGGCATACGAATGTTTGGCATATCTGGCACGTAAATACATTGCAATGCCAGCTACAAAAGTGCGATGCAAATGCCTGTTATCACTTTCTGGTGACATTGTAAATAAGAAGAGGGCAGCATTATCTCCCGTAAATGTAAACAAGCTTGTTTGTCTTAGCAATTGGCTGAACAAGAAGTAGGACTGAGTGGACTTGTAGGCTCTGAAGTTTTACATTGTTTTGTTTTTGAGTGCAGTTATGTAACAAAAATAAATCTACATTTGTAAGTTGCACTTTCACAATAAAGAGATTGCACTACAATACTTGTATGAAGTGAATTGAAAAAGACTATTTGTTTATCATTTGTACATTTTTATTAAAAATAATATATACTTTCATTTCAATTACAACACAAAATACAATATATCTGAAAATTTAGGAAAAATCCAAAATATTTAATAAATTTCAATTGGTATTCTATTGTTTAACTGTTCGATTAAAACTGCGATTAATCGTGATTAATTTTTTTAATCACGATTAATTTTTTTAGTTAATTGCGTGAGTTGACTGCGATTAATCGACAGCCCTACTATATATATAAAAATACTAACTAATTGGGTGGATTCCTGGCATGCAAAGGGCAGCAATGGACCTGAAATTATAGCTCTGGCATTCATTAGTAATATACAGAGTCAGGGGCTTTATAACCACTCCAGAAGCCTGTGAAACGGTTTGCTCTTACTGGTAGGCACAGTTACTGCATGATTGGGACAGACAACTAAGGCCCATTATTATTATTAGTATTAGTAGTGCCTATGAGCTCCAGTCTTGGACCAGAACCCCATTGTTCTAGGCATTGTACAAATGCAGAAGAACCAAAAGAAAGTCCCTGCCCCAAATAATTCACAATCTAAGTATAAGAGAAAACACAACAGATGGATACAGACAGAGGGAGCCCAAGGAGACAGTACTGGTCTGCATGATGGGCACACCAGCAGCCTAGCCATTGCCATGTTTTTTGTAGACATCATGGTAAAGGAGAGTTTTAAGGAGGGATCTGAAGTAAGACAATGTGGTAGCTGGATAATCTGTCCAATCTGGTTGAGAAATTTGGGCCAGTGTATCTGACTACATGATTCCTTCATGAAACACTTTTGAGTCGGTCATTGACCAAATGTGGAGGATTAGGAAAAAGCAGGGAGGTTAAATCCATTTCCTCCAGGTTGGTGGATAGCATCATCTTTGCGGAACCACTTAACACAATAGCTGACAAAGTGTGTATGCGGTGGTGGGGGGAGTTAAATCCTCCTCCTCCCGTGTGATTAGCATTTTCAAGTGGAGCTGAGTTAGTTGAAGCAGATGGTTTATCTTTTCTGGTAGTGCTTCTAGTTGGACAAATGAGACTTATATCATTTCTACATCTTACTCTCTCTTGCGGTGCTTACGAAGTCGTTCCAAATTTTATGCACTGTGTTTTGACTTATTTAATGCAGACGTACTTTTCCCGCAGTAAACATGATTACCCAAATACTTTAACTAGAGAGCTTCTGCTTTTCTCTCTGGTCTAATTAGTCACACTGCACTCACATTGTATTTAGGGGGAAAAAACACACATGGCACATCTTGCAAATGTGCCTATATTCCCATACAGCTGCCGCCTTCACTTGATTCTTTTCGACTGCTTATAGTACAAAATTGCTGCAGCTGGGCAGCAAAATGAGCAAAGTTGCTAAGGCACCTCTCTTCCCTTTCTTTTGCAGAATTCATCCATTCAGGTATTGAGGGACAGCCCCTGATTAGCAATAGCTTAACATGGGGCTAAGTTTTCTTGGATTCTAGCACTGAATTACTTGGCAGGATATCTATTAGGTTTGAATTTCAAAGCCAAAAGAGTGATCTGAGATCGCATACTGGCAGTTCCGCAGTGGTAATTTCCATGTTAAAAGAATACTTATCACCAGCACCACAGCGAAAGAGGCAGCTTTACACAGAAAGGGCCTCTTCTGAAATTAATTTGGTGTTTGGTTTATTAAGGAGCAGTTTCCAAATGCTTTTTTTCCCCTGTAAAGAGGACTCTCTTCGTAATTTTCCTCTGATTTTTTTTTAATGTCCAAAGACAAGCAGCTAAATGTTCACAAAATTCTAGTGAGAGGCATTTCATTATGCAGCCACCACACCTTCTGTCCCTGCCCATTACAAAAGAGTAGGCAGAAATGATCTAGGTCAATGCAGAGGGAGTTTGGCTTGATCTGTTTGGATTCACTGAATTCAGTGGGAGTTTTGCCTGTGAGAGGGTTACAGAATTGGACTCTTTGGTTTCAAGGACTGGCCCATGTTCTGGTGTAATTTAGGGGTACGAAAGAAGGATGCATATTTTTAAAAGTTACCATTTTCACAAAGTAGGCATTTACAAAATGTAAAAGAAAAAATTACATTGCAAGATCAGCCTAAATAATATTGCCTTGTGCATACAGTACTGCACCAAGAGTCAGAATACCTGGGTTCTTATTCCTGCCTCCTGCCGTGTTACTTCAGACAAGTCATTTCCCCTCTTGCCCTTCATGCATCTTGTCTGTTTAGACTGTAATCTCTTTAGGGTAAGGACTATCTCTAGCAAAGTGCAATCCCAACCTCAGGGCCCTGCTATAATATAAACAAAAGCTTTTATAAATCAGGTTCAGTGTTGACATGAGAAAACAAAGGTCATGTTCTGCTTCTTTTCACAGTTGCAAATCTGGGACCAGATCACTCCCTGCTCTGGACAAAGGGGCAATGGGGGATGAAACCTTCATGAAGTCCCTTTCATGGAGCTCCTCACAGATGGTGTTCCTTTCTCCCTTCTCAACAGAACAATGTCAGCAGCCCGTCATAGAATGGTGGCATCATAATGTCACAGTTAAATCAAAACCTTATGAGAAACATGGAAGCTACCCCAGAATTGACTCCAATATCATTTCATTGCTGCAGACAACACCATGGACTTCCAATGAACACACAGACTTTACAAATATTAATAAATTAGGCCTCATGGTAACAGATAAGCCACATTGGGAGACCAAGAACATAAGAACATAAGAACGGCCGTACCGGGTCAGACCAAAGGTCCATCTAGCCCAGTATCCTGTCTACCGACAGTGGCCAATGCCAGGTGCCCCAGAGGGAGTGGACCTAACAGGCAGTGATCAAGTGATCTCTCTCCTGCCATCCATCTCCATCCTCTGATAAACAGAGGCTAGGGACACCATTCCTTACCCATGCTGGCTAATAGCCATTAATGGACTTAACCACCATGAATTTATCCAGTTCTCTTTTAAATGCTGTTATAGTCCTAGCCTTCACAACCTCCTCAGGTAAGGAGTTCCACAAGTTGACTGTGCGCTGCGCGAAGAAGAACTTCCTTGTATTTGTTTTAAACCTGCTGCCTATTAATTTCATTTGGTGACCCCTAGTTCTTGTATTATGGGAATAAGTAAATAACTTGTCCTTATCCACTTTCTCCACATCATTCATGATTTTATATACCTCTATTATATCCCCCCTTAGTCTATGGAGTATCTTCTCCCCTAAGGGAATATTGAGGGAGGTGATTCTGTGCAACGGGAGCAGGATAGAAGAAAGAGCAATAATGGGAATAGGGTTAGGGAATGAGGAGGGTGAGAGATAAGAAATGAGATCTGAATGTAGGCAATAGTAGAGTTCAGGACATTGAAGGTGTGAACTGGTTTGGTTTCTAGCTATGAGTTTGTCAGTTCTTAGCTAACGCCTATGGCCTTGGCACTTGGTTTACCAGTGTCACTTGTAATGTCTATATTCCATGCTACAAGATAAAATATGTTTGTTTTATAATTGTAGAAATGCCTGCTCTGAACTTGTGAACTCAGATGCGAAGAGTGTCTCCCCACTCCCATCCTGGACGATAATCAAAAATTAAGTGTGCCGTGGTAGGACAAGAACTTTGCTCATTGCCCCATCCACTCATGGAGAAGTATGTGCAGAAATCCTCATCCCATCGATTTCAATGCTGAAAGAAGGAAATAAAATTAGCTAACATGAAGACTTTTAATCTCTATGCTCTTTAGACTCTCACAAGGACTGGAGATAAGAAACAAAAAGCAGAGATCCCTAGGGTCGACTTGGGATAAGCCCTAAAAAGACATTCAATACTGATAGATTATTACCTCTATCACCTTTTGAATCACAGACTGAAACTCATTTGTTCATGTATGCTTGCTTGCTTTAACTTGTAAATAACTCTTATTATTTTTTCCTAGTTAATACATCTTTAGTTTATTACAGGATTGGCTACAAATGTTGTCATTGGTGTGACATCTAAGGTACAAAGTGATCTGGAGTAAGTGAATGGTCTCTTGGGGCCAGGAGCAACCTGAAAAACCACAAACATTTTGTGATTTTTTTAATATAAGTGACCATTTGTCACTAAGTCCAGCTTGTCTGGGTGACAAGATAGACTGGAGAGCCCAAGGGGACTGTCTGGGACTCCATGGTAAGACTGTTAGAATGATCTAGGAGTTCACATTTGTTACTGGTTGGTGAAACATTATTGTAAAACACACCACCAGTTTGGGGTGTCTGCTCTGCTTTTGACAGTCTGCCCTGAGGTTGGCACTCTCATACTTGAGCTACTCCAGAAAGCGTGACCAAAGACCAGGATATGATATTTAAACATGGGACGGCAGGCAAGGAAAAGCCAGTGGGAGAGATAAGCAAGCCCCATGGACCTCGAGGAGGATCCCTGTGCCACCTGAATTTGGAGAAGGTGTTTGCAAGTTCGTCAACCATTCTCGTCATTTAAACCAATTAATTATTTTACAAAGGTGACATCTTTTTGAAACATAAAGCTATTCTGTACCTAAAGAGAATCCTGTGGCACATATTAGAGTAAATGAACTTAATACTATTTTTAAAATTAAAATGATTTAGAAGAGCACCCAGAAGGTAGGCTGGAACACGTGGGTAACATAATGTGTTTTGTTTTTTCATTTTTTCCCTACAGTCTCTCTGTATTTATGTTTCCTCTGCTCCATTTTCTCCCTCTTTTTTTCCTTTAGATTCTTTTCCCTAATCTGTTCTCTTTTCACAGTTTCCCTAAACAGAACACAAACCTAGCAAACATTAAATTTGAACTTTCAATCCCACCATGGTAGAATGATTTCAAAATGAGGCTGTCTGTCGCTGCATGTTGAATAATTTCATTATTTTCAGGCTTTGCCCGTACAGCAGAATAATTCACACTACTTCAGGGAAATGACACCTGCTAATTAACCACAAGCAGAAGAATTGCTTTATCAGCCATTGTAAGTCATTTTTCTCCTCCAATTTTTAAAAATACGTTTACTTTTGTATCAAGATGTTTCCATGAATCATCCTGTTGAGAAAATTATCACTCAGGATGGTCTCAGCCATAAGCACTGTTATGTTTCATAGATTTTAATGCTAAAAGGGACTATTAGTTCATATAATGTGACCTCATGTAGGTCATTAAATTTCACTCTGATATTCCTATAGGCTACAGGCTTTAGTTAGACTAAAGCTCTTCAGTAATCAGGAGACTAAACTGTGTGCCACAGGCACAGAAAAGGAGAGATAATGGTGCCACTAATGCCTGAGATCCCTACAATTGATGTGGTGAGATATGCCCAGATAATCCCAGCACATGGACCACACCCTATGCTGCAGAGGAAGATAAAAAGCCCTCAAGGTCCCTGCCAATCTGAACTGGAGGAAAATTCCTCACCCACCTCAATTAGTCGATCAGTACAATCCTGAGCATGTGAGCAAGACACACCAGCCAGGCATCTCTGTACCTCCTCAGATCAATGGTCCACCCTATTATCATCTCCAGCTCTGGCCAATCTCTGATACTTCAGAGGAAGGTGGAAAAATAAAAAAAACCCACAACATTTGGCTAATTGTGGAGCAAGGAAAAACATTCCTTCCTGACCCCTGCAGGCAACTGGCTGAAGCCCTGAAGCATGAGATTTGATTATAATCATTGTCTTAATGCAGAGCTGCAAGAGTTGTGAGCATGTTGTGGGCAATTCAGGCATTCCTGTTCTCTCCAGGACCCATGAAGTAAGGGAATGAACCTAGGAATTCATAGATCCACAAATTCCAAGGCCAGAAGGGACTAATATGATCACCCCCCCCCCACATACACACACACACTGTAGAATTTGTCCCAAAAACTGTATTTAAGCATATCTTTTAGAAAAGTATCTAATTTCATTTTAAAGATTCCAAGTGATGGTGAGTCCACCACCTCCCCTGGTAAACGGTTCTGTTGTTTAATTACCTTCATAGCAAGGATATTGCTTCTTGAATTTGTCTGACTTCAACTTTCAGCCATTCAATCTTGATATGGCTCTGTCAGCAAGAGTGAAAAGCCCCCACGATCAGATATTTTTTCCATGTGTAAGTACTAGACATAGTGATCAAGTCACCTCGCGACCTTCTCTTTGATATGCTGAATAAGTTGAACTCCTTAAGCCTCACATTATAAGGCTTCAAAGGGGTAGCCATGTTAGTCTGAATCAGCAAAAACAACGAGGAGTCCTTATGGTACCTTAGAGACTAACAGATTTATTTGGGCATAAACTTTCGTGGGCTATAACCCACTTCATCAGATGTATGGAGTAGGCAGGTATAAACATATAGCACATGAAAAGATGGGAGTTGCCTTACCAAGTGGGGGGTCAGTGCTAACGAGGCCAATTCAATCAGGGTGGATGTGGCCCATTCCCAACAGTTGACAAGAAGATCTCTAAGGTGCCACAAGGAATCCTCGTTGTTTTTATTATAAGGTTTATTTTCCAGCTCCTTGACCATTTTTGTGGCCTTCCTTTGAACTCTCTCCATTATTACCACATTGTTCTTGAAGTGTGGACACCAGAACTGTGCACAGTCTTCTAATAGTGATCTTACTAATGCTGTGTACAGAGACTAGATCACTCCCTAGTTCTACTTAATATTCCCTTTTTTAACCCTTCTGTGCCACACCACTGCACTGAGAGTTCATGTTTAAGTGATGATCTACGATGACCCTTAAACCCTTCTCTGAATCACTGCTTTCCAGGATAGTCTCCCATCTTATTGGTATAACCTGTGTTCTTGGTTCTCAGATGTATTACCTTGTATTTGACTATATTAAAATATGGTTTCTTGGATTATGATAGTTTAATCAGACAATTCAGAACATGCTAACAGAAACATGTCCTCCTCCTTGTTTACTATCCCACCAACCTTTGTCATCTGCAAACTTTACCAGCAAAGATTTTATATCATCATTTAGATCATTGATTAAAAATATTGAATAACATTGGCCCAAGAACAGATCCCTAGGAGACCTTGCTCGAAAAAGCTCTGCTTACTGATAGCTCCCCATTATCACCAATATTTTGAGATGGCACCAATATTTTGAGACCTGAGCCTGTTTTTAACCCATCTAATGTTTGCGTTATTAATTCCATATTAATGTAAGTTTTTTAATCACAATGTGATGTGATATTTAGTCAAATGTCTTGGAGAAATCCAAGTATATTATATCAGCACAGTTATCTTTATCAACCTGACCTGTAATAGTGTCAAAAAAAGACAACTGGTTTGTTGAGGCCTACCTGCCTGTGCAGGTCAGGAATGGGGTATAAAGAGCCTACAGGCAGCAACTGAGATCAGAGCCCCAACATGCTAGGTGCTGTACAGATGTACAAACTCTTCCCAAAAGAGCTTACATTCTAGATAGACAAGACAGACAAAGACCTGGAGAAAGAATGTGTTATTATCCACATTCTACAGATGGGGAACTGAGGCAAAGAGAAGGTACGGTTCTTGCCCAAGGTTACACAGGATGTTTGTGGCACAGCTAGGAATTGAACCCAGATCTCCTGAGTCCTAGGCCAGTATGCAAAGTACAAAACTATCCCTTTCTCTCTGCTTCTGCACTCTGAGGCCTTGCAGAATTGCTGGTTCATTTGTGTTAAAAGGAACCTTGTAAATCCCTAATAAGCCCTTCTTCCAATTCACTTGTAACTTGGGTACAAGTTGAGGTTTGTAGAAAATGGTCTGGCAAGATGCTGTGTTGACTGAAGCCTTTTTGGTACTCTATAGGAGGGGAAAAGTTAACCAAGACAACAAATTCCTTGTTGCTAGGGAATCAGCAGAGAGGGAGAAAGAGTCCAGACCTTGCTAGCTCTTTCCCCACTAATGTAACAGCTGTGTGGACTGGGAAGTGTTGCTTCCTGGAGCACACTGGAAAGAAATGGCCAAGTTCTAAACGTGAAGCAGAGAAAAGAAAGTGAGTTCATAGTCATTAATGGTGGGCAAGCTGAGTGGAGAATCACAAAGTGGTTAGAGCTGAGCATTGGTTCTCCGGTAATAGGGAGAAGCAAACAGGGCCTTTGAGAAAAGGTGACTAAATCACAGGAAAAGAAATTAAGGGAATGTTTATTGTTTGAGAACTTGAAACACTTCTGGAGAGGACTCAGTGAGTGAAGGAAAAGAGCTGCAGCCATCCCAATCATATACATGAATCAGGATCAGCAACAATATCTACCTACTGTGATATAATCCATTACCATTACATGGATGAGTACTGATGCTCATCTTTACCTGACCAGGTGCCTGCAACACCAATGGCCGATGATAGGACACTAGACAGGGAGGGCTCTGAGTTACTACAGAGAATTCTTTCCCAGGTATCTGGCTGGTGGGTCTTGCCCATATGCTCAGGGTCTAACTGATCACCATATTTGGGGTCAGAAAGGAATTTCCCCCCAGATCAGATTGGCAGAGACCCTGGGGTTGTTTTTGCCTTCCTCTGCAGCATGGGTCACGGGTCACTTGCAGGTTTAAACTAGTGTAAATGGTGAATTCTCTGTAACTTTAAGTCATTTAACCATGATTTGAGGACTTCAGTAACTCTGTCAGAGGTTAGGGATCTATTTCAGAAGTGAGTGGGTAAAGTTCTGTGGCCTGCAATGTGAAGGATGTCAGACTAGATAATCATGATGGTCCTTTCTGACTTTAAAGTCTATCAGTCTATGTATCCTTGTAACAGACTTTGAGCAACAACCAGAAAGGGCTTTGTTAAACAGTTACAATTTTCTCAACAACAACAAAATATATGGCTAGAAAGTAATTAGAATGTTAACAGAAGAGATTATAGGAGAAGCTAGCACAGACCCCTCTATTGAGTTTGCCTAACACTTTCCATTAAGAAGGATTATTGTAACCCCAGTCTTTGAGAAACTCTAACACATCCATTGTTTGCAGCAAGTCTTTGGAATTTGGTATGGGGAATCCCCTCCTCTTTGTCCTGTGAAATTCCATTCAGATTTATTTGAGTTGTAAAGTGTTAAAAATTGCCATATTGTTGGCACATTTCAAAGCTGCTGTCCTACTCTGCCTCCAGAGCAACAGCCGCAGACACTGCCAATGTGCAGAGGGTGATGGGGAGAGAGCGCCAGGCTTCCCTACTCCTCCCACCTGAAACCGGTGCCTGGCATATGGTTCCAGTATCCCTTCCCATCCTTGTGGCACGGCACAGGCAGGAGCTCCACCAAATTGGTGGTGGGGGTGGGGAGGGGATGGACAGGTAGGGCAGGAGAAAGTCAAGCTGAATGCCACCTATAAACACTTCTGGGCCCAGCACATGGTCCATGTCACCACTCTGGGGGGACCACATGGGGCAAGGGCCCTCATCTCCCATTGTGCAGGGGAGAAAAGGCTGGGTCAGGCTCACCCTCCCCTGTCTACCATCTGTACTTGGCACATGGTTTATGGGCACATGTAAATTATAATGTTAACAGTATAGATTAGAGGAGCAGCTAGGACTGAAGACTCAGGGTTCAGTTGTACAAAATAGAATTGCTTTCCACCTTTGCCCTTGAAAGCTCCCAAGGAAATTGTATACAAAAACTCTTAAAAGACTATTGAGATTGAAAAGAGAGACAAGGTGGGTGACGTCTTGTGTTTTATTGGACTATCTCTGTTGGTGAGAAAGACCAGCTTTCCAGCCACACAGAGCTCTTCCTCAGGTCTGGGAAAGGTACTCAGTGTCACAGCTAACTGCAAGGTGGAAAGGATTGTTTAGCATAAGTAGTGAGCAAATAGTCTAAGGGCCCATTCAAGGTAGAGTGGCCCGTTAACACCTGTGCTGCCATAGGACAAAAATAGGGGGTTAGTGGGTTTCAGATTGTTGCAATAAGTCATAAATCCAGTGTCTGTTCAGTCCATGATATTTAGAGTCTAGCAGAGTTATGAATTTAAGCTCCCAGGCTCATCTTTTGAAAGTGTTGTACAGGTTTTCTTTGAGGATGAGGACTGATAGGTCACATATAGAATGATCTCTTTGTGAAAAGTGTTTGCCCACACGTGATGTGTTGTTTTTGTCTTTTATCATTTTCTTGTATGAGTTCATTCGAGAGCATAGTGATTTTGTGGTTTCACCCACGTAGTTGTTATTGGGGGCATTTAGTGCAGTGGATGTGGTACACCAAGTATTGTGATAGGCATGTGCAAGACTCATGGATCTTGAAAAATGTGTTGTGGAGAATATTGATCATCGTAGCAGTGGAGATATAGCTGTAGGTTTTGCATCTGTTGTTCTGGCACGGTCTAGACTTGCTTTGAGTTGGTGTGTCCTGGTCTGTGGGGAGCTTGCTTCTGATGATGAGCTTGGAGAGGTTGGGGGGTTGTTTGAAGGCCAGAAGTGGAGGTTCAGGAAACATTTCTTTCAGGATGGGGTTCCCACTAAGTGTGGTTTGCAGATGTTTGATGACTAAGACCCCACTTAACTTGCGATATTGCGGGTTCCACAATATTAGGCTTCCACTGGAATTTTGACAACGGGAGCCCTGCCGTATACGGGGCTGACAGTGGGAGTCCTGGCTGCCCCAGGGCTGAGCGTAGGAGCCCCCGCTCTCAGCCCCGGGCTGCTAATAGTGGGAAAATGTGGAAAAGTAATAATGGACCTTATTTCTGCAAATAACAAGGCCCATTATTACTTTTCTGCAATTTTCCATGGTTGTCCGCAACTCAGCTGCAATTTTTGGACAATCATCCCGCGGTGCAAGTAGGGCCTTATTAATGATACCCCATATGAGTTCCAGT
Organism: Emys orbicularis; assembly: GCF_028017835.1. Classification (NCBI taxonomy): domain Eukaryota; kingdom Metazoa; phylum Chordata; order Testudines; family Emydidae; genus Emys; species Emys orbicularis. Next base: position 35,317,908 of record NC_088685.1, read on the forward strand.
GTGGGTTGGTGTATGACTGCAGAGGTGTTAACAGGCCACTCTACCTTAAGTGGGCCCTAAGATAATGTGCTAACTACTTATGCTAAACAATCTGTTCCACCTTGCATTTAGCTGTGAGGCTCAACTACTTTCCCCAGACCTGAAGAAGAACTCTGTGTGGCTCAAAAGCTTGTTGGACCAACTTCTGTTGGTGAGAGAGACAAAAGATATTACATCATACAAGTTGTCTCTCTAATCTCCTGGGACTGACATGATTGCAACTACATTTTAGGTTGAAAAGTCCAGCACTGAAAAGTTTGTAAATAACCAATTTACAGTTGCCTGTGCACCCTTAAGTAGACTTCATTGTGTGTATAACATCTTTAATTTCATAAACACATACTATTTTTTCAACAGGTCCACTGCCTTATTCAATGTACAGGATACAGGCACAAAAGGACAGAATAGAGGTTGCACAGACAACCATAGATTTGGCATTTCCTAACTTTCAGGTGCTTGATTTTGCAATCTAAATAAGTTCTTTGAGCACCATTTTTAGTATGTGATTTAAATATAAGGGGAGACATAAGGACAGCTCCTTGTGGTCTCTATGCAATCCAACATGTCCTTCCTCAGAAACTGTGGGTTGGTCTCCTGCTTTTCTCTAATGTATTCTTGCAATAGACAGGTAAGGTGAAAGGCCAAAGACATTGCAAACCTGAATATTATAACTGTAATTCCAATGCTCTGTTTGGGGATCTTATCCATGGTGCACAAGTCAGAGGGGAAACTATCCCCAAACCAAAATTCTTGGACCAATTCTCAAATGCAACTGCTGCTTTTTTAATGGCATAGCCCACTTGCCAGTTGACCTGTGAAGTGACTCTGCAATGACTTTAAAAAACCCTGGGCTTTACCCATTCCACTTGGGAGGAAGATTGTATGTTGACATGGCAGCAGGTAGAATGAGAAGGGGATAAGTAGCAAAGGTGTTAAGACAGCCAAAAATAACAAGTTGAGGATAACTAGGATTTGTTTTAACTACAGTTGGATGGGTAAGATTAAGCCCCCATACTGACACCTAGGGACCCTGGTTAAGAAAAAAATTAAAGTCAAATGTGTCAGTACAGGATCAGTGGTAATTGGATTTGAACCAAGGGATCATTCATATGGAGTTTAACATGATCTCAATAATCTGATCTACTGAAGATCCTCATGTTTTAGTATACTTCTCAACTCTCTACCACTTTGGTATTATTGACACCATAAGATACTAACTGTGACTCTGGAGTTTCTTATGTAATAGATCTCAGTCTTACATAAACAGATTCCATGGGCAGCAAGTGAGCATCCCTGGACCTGGTAAACAGCAGTTCACAGGTTCAAATAATTTTCTGTTTGACCTCCATAGGAGGATCATGTTAAAAGAGGGTGTTCCTGCTCTGCTCTTGTGAAAAGGAAACAGTCAAATCATTGTTGGCAAAACTCAGAGGGAGAAAAACTATTCACAGTTTCCATTGTAAATGGTACTCTGATCTTTTTTTACATAAACTAACATATGAATGGGTTTGAGGCTGTTTACTAGAGCTCTGAGAGCCTCTTTGGTGAGCCATAGATTTTTTACTCTTCCTACTGTTTCCATAGCTTCTAAGCCTGAGGCAGAAGTCTAAAGTCAAAATACTGTATTTGTGTAACTCAGCATTTAATAGCCAAAGAGTCACTTCATCATGAAGTGGAGTCACAGAAACCCACAAAAGCTTTGAAGAGATCAGGATTGGAAAAATGCTTGCAACATGTATTCTTAAAAAGTAATAGTTAACATATTCATCCAAATGACTAAATAAAGGCTACATGCCTGAGCAGTATTATTAAGGGGTCAATGTGTGATCTGGCATTTAAAGTCCGTCACCACCGGTTTCATGAAATCTGGTCCTACAGATAACACTGCTGCCCACACATGTCTAAGTATATATGTGTCTCTGTCTGTCTTTTTTTGTTCAAACTTGCTGTTTTATCCCAGAGCAACTGTCTCATCTTCATCAAGGTGACAAGAAGAAAGTCAAGCAGTACAGAGCCACAAACAGCTTGAGAAAGGCAAGCTGGGCATTGTTGCAACAGGGAAGTAGAAGGCATAACACAGAAGGCATGACTGTGCAACTCTTGCTCAGGTTGGTGATCAGTTACTCATGAGAATAGACCATTAACTTATAAGGAATTATTCATGTGTGTAAAATTTACAGAGCACCTGGAAAGGTGAGGCTGCTAGTGAGGAAGGGAAGAGGGGGAAGCTTATGGTCCACCTAGGCACTTACTATATTGAATAATCAGCATTTTTATTTGCAGCATGGTTTAGCATTATTACCTTTGTCAATTTGCAAAATGTCATCATGTTGCAGTGCACATGCTAGCTTGATACTGTGACACAAATATTGCCTAACCTTAGCGCAGACCCCACCAGTATGATATCTTGATATTTAAGTCAAAATGTCATGTGTGCCAACTTATTGTGTTTCATCAAAGTGGCATTTCTGCTATGTGCCAGGAATAGTTTATACATACACACACACACACAGTTAATTAAAAGAAAATAATCTCATTACGATGAAACATGATGTAGATTGGAGTCTAAACACCATCATGCCATGATGTTCTATTGGAACACGATATTTTGTTGGCCTCAATATCATTTCATGTAACAACTATGGACTTGATGACTTCTCAAGGTCCCTTCCAGTCCTACATTTCCATGATTCTATGACACTGACATTAAAAATATAGTATTTATGTCTGTGAACCAATGGCATGCAGTGGTCACCACTGCAAAATCAACATTTGCCAGCAAACACAACAGTTACCTTCTGCTCAAAGTATATAGCAAAAGACTTTGGTGCCTCCTATGTTACTGTGCAGTAGCTGCTGACAGTTTAACAACAAGCACTGTAGAAACTGTTACAATAATATGTGACATGAAGAGACAACAGAGATATAATCTACCCTAGATGCAGAGATCAAACAATGTGATTTTCAGAAAGGAATCAATCCCATTACAAATATGTTGTTGATTTACAAGGGAAAAATTGAAGTTTTTTAAAGTAACAATTAAAATTTAACTTCCTTAGGTATTTTAGGGTACTTTTCACAATACCATCAGAGAGCTGACAGCAACACGGTCAACAATCAGTTGAATGTGGATTAAATTTACTTTAATTTAAACATAGTCTATTTTTGCACATTTTATTCATACTTGTTTTGTCTTCTGGAAATGTAATAAAATTCTTAACTCTTTATTAAGAAGCATGGTCTTAGCCTCGGTTAGATTTCTGCTCTTCTGTTTTGGAGCATATAAATCCAGTCACTCCATGAACAGTCCTGAGTCAAAAGATATGAAGACTATCACTGGCATGTACTGCGTCATACAGCTATTTTTAATAACTACACACTACGCCTATTATCACAGAGTCCCACAAGGGAATGAATTACAGTACCTTCAGTAAATATGCATGGTAGATTTTTCCTAATCTTCTAACTCAAACTTTCATCCATAAATCTAAAAAAGAAATTATTTTTATTACTAATGGGTTTTCCATAGCCAGTGAAATAAGTGGCTTAATGAATATAAAATGGGTAGACTGAAATTCATGTATCTGGATTTAGTATATTTAAATACCAGAAAGATCAAGGAATTCATATCGTCACTTAAAAGCTAATGAGATATCCAGGGTTTAATAAAAATTAACAGTTATTAGCTAATCAGTTCAGCTTGGTGACTATTGGTCTGCTATTGCAGGACAAGAATAATTAAATGGCAGTTAAGGCATGGGAAGAATGGTTAGAGATTGATATGTCTATAGAAATGGCAGACCTTTAATGGGCATTTTATATGTTACTATAGCAACACACTTAAATAACTCACATAGCTGCACTATAGCAAAACAAGGGGCACAGGGCTCTTAATAAGGTGCAATCTCCTTTAAGCAGATCTATAAGCATTGCAGATGAACAGAACTCTAAACATTCCTCCATGAATATTCATGAAGTAAGTTGTTTTTTGTTGCCTGCCTAGTCAGCAGTCACAAAACACATGGTGTGTGTTGGCAGCATCTTACCTAGGTAGAGGGCTATGGACTGAGGCAATGGCAGGAACCAGGACCTGTGAGGCTGACTGACATTTCCATCTGTAGCTAAGGCTGGTAATTAACAGGAAGGAGTGTGCCTGCAGCATTGCACCATCTGCTAGTGAAACGGCTCAATAAGAAAGGAGCTGGATATCATCTCAGTGGTGGCTCGATCTGGTTCCGACATGAGGCTGGGCATCTGTTAGCTGAGGAGATAGGCTATTAGGAAATTCGACTGGGAATGAACAACATGGAAAGAACACTCTGACCTAGCCCATAAAAGCATCTCTTCAGAAATGGTGTCTTTTTATCTTACTTACACTAGTCTTCTGAAAATGGCTTGCTGAGGGACCATTATGGATCTGTTTGAAGTAACACAATGGTTTCAAAAATGCTCTTTTATTCCAACATGAAATTCTTGAAATCAGGATACAGCTGTCATCTTTTGACAATAGAGCTAATTTCAGAGTGAGGATATGAGGTTAAATTCCTTCTTCTGGTTTTTTTTGGGGGGGGGCAGAGGGAGAGGAAACAAAATTAACATTTAACTGTTGTACACTTTAACTAAGCACACAGTCATCTGCAATGCACTGATCAAAACATATAAAATGTAGGCACATACAATGCATGCCAGATTTAAAAAACCATGGGTATGTTTTTGCATAATATTGCTACTCTATAGAAAACCCTTTTTGGTGAGATGAACTTAACTCACTGAGAGTTTTGAGAGCAAGATTTTCAGGGGAAAAGGTTGTACTTTTGGCCTCAAAATAGTTTAGCATTTGGAAGATAGACAATGCACATGCTCAGTTGTATAATTAAAAACATTCAACATGTAAATATATTATTAATAGTTATTCAAAAACAATAAAATGTAGCATTCTGAGTTTGACATATGACAGCCCTGGGTCCTGTACTGAAGTATGGAGTAAACAAAGGCCGTGTGAGATACCCCACACACTCCTGCCAATAAATCTTAAATATCTTTGGGATGGAGGCAGTCAGTCTTCAAGTCTTTTTCATCCTTTGCCCATAAGACTTCCAGCAAGGGTGCAAAGTGTGGCAGTGGTTTGTGGTGGTATTATGATTATTTACACTACGGTAGTGTTGGGAGGTCAAAATCAGGGACCCACTGGGCTAGGGGCAGCACATACACATAGTAAGTGACAGTCCCGGCCCAAAGAGTTGACCTTTTAAACAGATGACAAAGAGAGGGACAAGGAAGTATTATTACAAAACTGAGCTGAGACCACCAACTGATTTTAAACTGGCAACTATCTGAATAGCATGAGCAACAACTTTCTGTCACTACCCAGATGGGATGGTTGGGCATTTAGAACCAAGAAATGAAAATCCATATCCCATTAGCAAAATTGGAAACCATCCACTCCCTTGTATTTTAAATAACTTGTACAAAAAGGTAAAATTTTAAATAACTTGTACAAAGAGGTAAAAGCTTATCTATTTTTATTTATAACTTCTATTTCTCTCTGTTTTTAAATAATTTTGTACCGCTAAATATATAATTGAAATGACCATTGGACAATCAAAAGGGGGCGGGGGAGCCAAAATGAACTAGACTGGACTTTTGCTCTTCTCACAGAATTGTCACATAGTTTGGAACAACTGGCTGGAGGAGGACTAGGACTTCAGAATTGCTACATTCCAATTTTTAAGTCAGGGGAAAAGGCAAGGTTTCTCCCTTCAGAATAATATAGCATTACTGTGCCTGACTGAATCCAGTGCTATAATTTCTCAATGTTTATAAGTAGTATGAGTAAGATTGAGATGTTCTGTCTTGCCCTGAATAGTTAAGTTCCTTCCTCGGTTCTCCCTTGTTCTAGAGGGTGGGAAATAATCTGCTACTGGCTCATACCAGCAAGCAATTACTTGCCCCACACTGCCTCAGCTATACTGACCAGTGCATTGGAGATCAAGGCAAGGCTCCACCCCAATAGCTGCAGCTTTCAGCCCATTACCTACCCACAGAGGAAGTAGTGGCCCCATAGAACCTGCTCTCTTCTTTGCACATAGATAGACCAATGAAGTGCTGCAACCACACAGTGTCTGATTAAACAATTACCTGTGACAGACTGCATGCGGTGAAAGACTGAGGAAGGTCACAGTAAACTTGGGCAGGCCACAGGACTTTTTGCAGCTATTTTTGTAAGTGCCTCCCCATGGGGAGCTGCACACAGCTAAATAGCTTATGGGTTATTCTTCTTCTGAGGACCTCTGTACTCATGGAAGCAAAGGCAGACTCTCCTAGTGGTAAAAACTGGCCCTAGGCAGCCACAGAAGCAATTTTTGCGAGCCTCTGGCTAATCAAGCAAATATACCATTGACTGAGGACTGACAACTGGGGGGCCTAGCTACAGCTGGTGAAATGGGCAAACCTTTTTAGTTTCTCAAATATCTATTTTCCTGCCAGCAGGTTCCTCACCATTCAATCAAGGGCAATATGTCCTCAATCAACAATTTTCATTTTTTTGTGCAGCACTGTCCTTTAAAGCTTTCTGCAGCTGCTTGGCAACTGAACTGCTGCCAATAGCCTCAGAGAGCCCTACCCCCTACTGAACACATCAGTAGACTCCCTGAGCTCATTCACTCATGAAAACTTGACGTGATCAGAGATGGTCAGATAGGGCTATCAGAGGAAAGTTCTGCAAGATTCATTTGTGTGGGTGAGTGGGGCTTTTTTGGAAGTGAGGGAGGAGAGGAGACAGCTAAGAAATAAGACTCATGGCCATTGAATGGAGAAGTCTTTGTGTGCTGACACTGTCACAAGTTTAGCTGTGGAGGTAAGGTAGCCCAAGAAGGCCTTGGGGAAATGGAATTTCTGATGAACCCTAAATAATGGGTAATTTAAATACAAAACAGCGCAATCTCTCTTTGCATAGGATTTTCCTAGAGACTGTAGGAAAAGAAGGAGGCAAGAGCATGATCCAAATCCCACTGAAAAACTTTCAGTGGGCTTTGTCTGGCCCCAAATGAGTACCCCAGAGTGGAAGTGATTTTAAATATATAGCTGGGATTGTTTTGTCTGCCATTAGTTTAGAGTAAGCTAAACGGTTGAATTTGGTCCCAGGTGATCATAACAATCAAGTAACTAAGAGCTGCTGCTACTCAGCCCATGGCTACTGTGATGGCAAACAAAAAGCCAGTCCCCAGCAGATCTATTTCAGCATCCAGTCCCCAGTGCAAAGGACTCTAGATGGCTTTGGGAACTAAAGATACCATCTGCACTTCACTGAGCCAAACTAGGGACTCCCGATTCATAGACCTATTGGTGCACTGAGCAGATGGGCTAGAAGGAGAGCCACCATTACTATTATTCATTGTTTGGATTGCAGATACACCCACAGTATCCTAGAAGACAACAGTGGCTGCAATGAGGAGCTTACACTGTGGGGCAAGAGGATATGTATCTTCCTGTCCTCACCTACAATGGGTGCATAGGGCTAGACCTGTGTGTTCAATTAAATGTAAAAGTTAATGGTTCCAGATTCTCTGCCTTAAAGGGGTCAGCTAACAGACACCAATAACAGACCTTCTGTGATTCCATGTTTATAATCCATTACGGACAATAAGGGTTTATCACAAAGAAAGGAGTGGGGAAAACCCTCAGGTAGGACTCATCTGAAACAAATATTAGGATTCACAGCAAATGGACTTAGAATTGTGTCTAGTGGGTTAGAATGGCACAAACAATAGCGATGGGCAAACTTTAAAGGTCTGCACCTGAATGTCCGGCTCCTTTTTGGGATAAACGAAACATTTTGAACCTTCTTTTAAAAAAACAGCAACACAATTTGGGTCAAATTGATCTGACTGGCAATCTCTGCTTGAGGAGGGCATGGGACTGGAGTGTCAATGATGCTGCAAATCCAAGGTACACTGGCAGAACTATGTGGGGGTAGCTTAGCTTGCCTAGCACCTGCCCCCACTATATCTGGGTCTAGCGAGTGCCATTAGCCACTCATTTTCATGAGCACTAAAGTCATCCATAACATTATGAATAAAAAAAACCTAAACAATGTAATAGCTTGAAATATCAGCAATTTATATCTGACCAGCAAGAGGAGAAAGATAATATATGCAAAACTTTAAAATGCTTAAACTCCATACTTTGGGTCCACTCCATGCAGAGCAGAGAATTCACGTGCATAGCAGCATTTCACTAATCAGAGAAATATCATGCAATATATATGTACAGAGCCTCAAATGCTATAGAGGCTAAAAAAGGGAAAAATAAAAGCTGAAGGTTTGCTCTGTAGTGGAGGTGCAATGCTGAAAGCTCACTGCATTTGGAACATGTTGAAGTCAGTGTGCGTCTCAATAGTCTTTATAATGAAGAAGAGGTTGTTTCTTTTCTTTTGCTTGCTTCAGTTATACTACTAATTATTTAGTGGTCTTTCAAGCCTTTTGTAATCTCTACTCGAGAAAGCACTGAAAGATATTAATTCTTAGCCATGTGTCTCATAAATGAAGGCCATTCTGCTATACTTAATGACAAGGCTGAGGCAGCAAGATGTCATTTGCTTTTTTCTCGGTTTTTAAATTGCTTTCTAAATGAACTACAGCTGTGAGGGCCAGGTGCTGTGATCCCTTTAGAAAGATCAGGAAATGATGAAATCCAAAATTTCGAAGTGTGATGGATGTCAGCTCCCGATTTGGTGTATGTGTGAGGTCACCCTCATGCACCTGGTGCTATCTCCACAGCAGAATCACTTTACTGTGGAAAAAAAAATAGATGCACATGTCGAGTGTAAGTGTAACAATATGAGGGTTTATAATTATCCCTTTGTTTTCTCCTCCTCTAGATGGAAATGATAAATATACAGTGTGTGTGCTTCTTGGTATAGGTGCTGCAGTGTATTAAAAGCAAGTTCTTGGTTAAAATATCAAAGTTGGCTGAGCAGCAAATTGAGCAGCCACCATACAGGAAATTCAACATTAGAAAAATAAGAGCTCATTGACTAACTTTACTTAATTAGAAATTGTAGCTGCAAGGTCAAGAACTCTATTAGCTAAAATTTATTATACAAAACATAGGGAGAAAGGTGACTGAGCTGTACTACAGCAAGCAGTACTTTTGCCGCCATTATTCCAGGCTATTTATCTGACCCTGTGGTAACTGGATGATATTTATTAGACCTTTTAAAACTGCATTACTGAATTATTATTGCCCTTACAAAATATATGGCCAAATCCCAGAAATCAGTGCACAGCCTGAGTAAATGGGATGTATTCTCTGGGAAATTCACACAAAAGGCACAGGGGCCGATTGCTGGAATCCTCAGCTCTAACATTCAGTAGCTGACATGCAGTCAGGTTGCAGCTGCTACTGCAGAAGATATGGGGAATTGCAGAAATAGCTAACAGCTCGCCCCAATTTAAACTCTCCTTTGTGTATCCACATTATGTGTTGGCCCAATAGCCATCCTGACACTAACCCCAACATAGTGACATACTCTGATGGGCCACCAGGGAGCTCCATTGCATGACATAAAAGGGGTGTGAAGACCACCTGCATAGATTTTCCATTCTGTAACCCCTATCCTCAAAAGCTGAAAAGGGCTACAAAAATGATTAGGGGTATAGAACAGTTACCATATGAGGAGAGATTAATAAGACTGGGACTTTTCAGCTTGGAAAAGAGACAACTAATGAGGATATGATAGAGATCTATAAAATCATGACTTGTGTGGAGAAAGTAAGTAAGGAAGTGTTATTTACTCCTCATAACACAAGAATGAGGGGTCACCAAATTAAATTAATAGGCAACAGATTTAAAACAAACCCAAAAAAGCATGTTGTCACACAGTCAACATGTGGAACTATTTGTCAGAGGATGTTGTGAAGGCCAATACTGTAACAGGGTTTTTAAAAGAACTAGATAAGTTCATAGAGGATAGGTCCATCAATGGCTGTTAGCCAGGATGGGCAGGGATGGTGTCCCTAGCCTCTGTTTGCCAGAAGCTGGGAATGGGCAACAGGGGATGGATCACTTGATGATTGTCTGTTTTGTTCATTCCCTCTGAAGTGCCTGGCATTGGCCACTGTCAGAAGACAGGATCCTGGGCTAGATGGACCATTGGTCTAACCCAGTATGGACATTCTTATGTTCAGAAATGTAGCCACTCTGAATTTGATCTCTATCCAGAGTTGATGTTTTGTTTACACAACCAGATATGACAGTGTGTTGTGTAGGGAAAGCATTAGGATTGTTAGTACCAGTGCTCCTGATATGCAAAAGCTGTACCTAAACTTTTCCAAAATCAGGGGTATTTGAACCTTGTGGTCTTGTTCAGAGTTAGACACTCAAAAAAAAAAAATGTGGTGCTTAGATTCAGTCCAGATAGGCAGGCAAGAGTTTATATGCTACAAAGAGCTCAGCTACAACATATGAAGTTCTGAAAACTGGGGATGGAAATCTCATGAGAACAGGATTTCTCGTCTCTACTTACAGTCACAGCAGAAAACACTGTACCAGAAGAATAACCTATTGCAAATATTTTGGCATGGATTCTGGGCAGAAATGGGAAGTAAAAATAATATTTAAAAAAATGAACATTAAAAATCCCTAAAGAGGATTTGGCTTGAACTGACTTCTAGAGCTGGGTAAGTCTCTTCTGATCTTGTTCACTTAGCCATTTAACTGCTGAAAATGTGGTCCCTACGCATGAATGATGCACCAACAGGAGGCTCTTTGAACTACTGTGCTGACCAGCTGCTGCCCCTAGGAAGAAAGGGACAATTAATTGTGGGTGTAAATGCTAACATTTAGACATTTGAGGGCAGGTCTTCACTATGGGGGGGGTCAATTTAAGATACGCAAATTCAGCTACGCGAATAGCGTAGCTGAATTCGACGTATCGCAGCCGACTTACCCCGCTGTAAGGACGGTGGCAAAATCGACCTCCGCGGCTTCCCGTCGACGGCGCTTACTCCCACCTCCGCTGGTGGAGTAAGAGCATCGATTCGGGGATCAATTGTCGCGTCCCGACGAGACGCGATAATTCGATCCCCGAGAGGTCGATTTCTACCCGCCGATTCAGGCGGGTAGTGTAGACCTAGCATAAGAACCCCATAGACTTTAAGGACAGATGGGACCATTGTGATTATCTAGCCTAACCTTCTGCACATTCCAGGCCACAGAACCTCACCCATCCATTCATGCAGTAGGCCCATAACCTCTGGCTGAGTTACTGAAGTCCTCAAATCTAGATTTAAAGACTTCAAGGTACAGACACTCCACCATTTACTCAAGTTCAAACCAGCAAGTTATCTGTGCCCCATGCTGTAAAGGAAGGCAACCGTCCCTCCTTCCCCCCCAGGATCTCTGCCAAACTGACCTGGGGAAAAATTCTTTCCCGAACCCAAATATGGCAACCAATTAGACCCTGAGCATGCGGGCAAGACCCACCAGGCAGACACCTGGGAAAGAATTCTCTGGAGGAACTCAGAGCCCTCCCCCCTTTGGTGTCCCATTTCCAGTAGTTCAAGATTTAACTTTATATATAAATCTCCAATTGGTTAACTCAGAGACTGCCTGATTGAGACTGCCAGTTGAGACCCCCCAATCTTAAAGTGCCCTGGTTCGACTGTGTGTGTGTGTGTGTGTGTGTGTGTGTGTGTGTGTGTGTGAAGTTTTCATTGAAGGGTCCTTTCTCAACTTTATACTTGCTTCTGCCATTGTTCTACCAGAACCCGTGAGCATTAACCTGCAGGCCTTGCTGCAAAGGCTATTTTTTCCAAAGCTTTTTTCTGTGAATTTGAGATTAATTTGTTTTGTTGAATAGCGGAAGAGTCCCAGAGTTGGTGGAGTTGGGAAGATTTCTGTTCCATTCCACTGTGGTTCTTATACCAAACCCATCACTGTTTCTCTTCTGTGGGTTTGTTTGTTTGTTTTGTTTCTATTTCTATTTTAGTCAAAATTTGTATCTTTATTAAATAATCCTTCTGCAGGCATTCAGACCTGTAGAGAGGTGTTCTTTTAAATAAAAGCAATAAATACTTGATTAAGATACAGCAGTGCCATTATCTAGCCTCAGAACCCTTTACAGCAATACATGCTTATGAGGATCACTTAAAGTCCCTTTCCTCCAAATTGTGGCCAGTAGCTATCTCTGAGGTGAAACGTGGCAACCACATGACAACAGTAGCAAATTTCACAGCAATGTCCATTGAAAGCCACTGAGGACTTCAAATAGGCAAAATGTGAGCCAAAAAATAATATTTCCAGGATAGATAGGAAATTGGTTCTGCTCTTGTCTGACAGCACCTTCAGCGACACCACGCACCTCATTACCTGGTGGGACATTGGTTCAATTCTAACTCAGAGGCAGGAGTGCATTTGCTGAATGACTGTTCCCAGCACAATGACAGGAAGGTCTCCCATCCAAGTACTGGCCAGACCTATCAGACTAAGCATTGCAAAACATCTCCTTTACATAATCTCGGATAAATATAGGGGATTCCCAATTACCTCCTCATCCTATGCTGACCATGGTCCTCTTTCTCCACTATGCTGACAGCAGAGATACTTGTGTACAAGTCCATGTGTCAGCGCTATGCCACTGCGGGATCACCTATATGCTGGGGTGATCTTCCCTAGGCCGTTTAGATACCAGAGGATCTGGTCCTCTACCTTAGAGCCAAACGCTTACCAAACGATGCAGTAGAATGATTCCATTAACATGTTTATTGTACAGGCAAAACCAAACCATTTTATAACACAGTTGGGGCACATCCATGTTGTAACTTGGCCCCAATACAGTCATGACTATTACAGAGCTGACGGGGCCTAGACTGTTATCCCCTGGGTTCCAACCTTCCCAAACTCTACATGAGAAAAGCACATACACAGTACAGAAATGGGCACTGAACTAACACCCTGGATCTCAACACTCCTGAATTGTGGGGTTGTTCAAAATCCAACCCATAATTTCCAAATGCCACTTTTAGAAATGAAATGGCTCCTTGTCTGTACCTAAGGCTAAATCAAAACCCCAGCTCTGAACTTTAGGTGTTTGAAATCCAGATCAAAAGTTTGTAGCTTGAACCTATTTCAGATTTTCAGTGGGCTCTACTCACAGTTGTGGGAAATGCCTAACGAGCAAGTAACATTTTATTAAACCTGCCATGTATGATGATAAACGTATGGAAAAACTAGCCTTCGGTCTGATTGGAGGAAAACGCAGTTATAAACCCCTGGGAAGTAACTGATTGTTCCAACACAGCTGCACCAAAGCTGCTTCATCCCTCCTCATGTTGCTGCTCTTTAATGGCAGTTTTGTAGTTTAAATGACCATGATTTATAATGGTAGTAATTCCTTACAAAGTACCTGTTTTTAATAGTTCCAGGTATTTATTGTGTTTCATGTTTTTGTAATATTAAATTCAGTCATAGTTCAGCATAACTAAGTTGAGGTGGGAGAGGGTGCAATGTCTTGTAGACAGGTTTGAATCTAAGGTACCATGGATCAGCTATTTGATAATTTTATGCAGGCTGTCTAGTTTCTGCATCTCACAGTTTGGGCACAACAGGAGGTGACACTGTTAACTGTTACTCTTTCACTTACTTTTTTCTCCTAGCTGAATGTAAACATATCATTACACACTTACACAACACTATATTTAGAGTTCATTTTTAACTATCTATTAGCTAGAAGACTAAAGCTTTGCTGAAATACCTGAAATGAACGTGGAAGAACTGTACTGCCCACTAAATTTCAGATGGGTTGTGTCAACCCTATAATGTTTGTATCCATGGAATTTATTTCCGATACTTACTGCTCTCATTTGATAAAACTGAAGCTGAACTAAAGGAAAATCCTTCATGTGTCATTTCCATGTTGACAATACTTGGAAAATGTTTCCACAGTAGTTGACTGTAAGTTGTGCAGTAAGTGGGAACCCATTAGAGTCTGAAGTTCACTACCAGAAACATCAAGGAGCAGTATCAGAAAAAAATAATCTAGCTGTAGAACACTTCATTATAACCTTCTCTGGTTTACGTAGTTCTGAAACTTTTGTGTGTGTACTGCATCTTTACATTTATAATAACTGTCTCTATGAACAGACAGCAGTATTTTGTTCTTAGAATTGCTGCAGTATGTTCAAAGGAGACCAATACATTGTGCTATCAGTCACCTGGAGACTTTATGTTCTTATTCACAGTCCAATTGGCTGAATTATGATCATGCAATCAAATAGATCTCCATGTGGATAAAAGAAACACATAACAGCAATCGCCTTTAAGAAGTCAGCATCTATTAACAAGTATCAGAGGGGTAGCCGTGTTAGTCTGAATCTGTAAAAAGCAACAGAGGGTCCTGTGGCACCTTTAAGACTAACAGAAGTATTGGGAGCATAAGCTTTCTTACCCACGAAAGCTTATGCTCCCAATACTTCTGTTAGTCTTAAAGGTGCCACAGGACCCTCTGTTGCTTTTTACATCTATTAACAGTTACCGCATATCTGAGAATATCACAAATTTCCCCTGTCCTTTGAATAAGAGGTACTATTGAGTCTGCAATAACAGTTGGCAAATGTTGACTATTCAATGGCGTCTGCTGTATTGCACTTTTCTGTTTATCATCAAGGAAATTTACATTTACAAAGTACATTATATATTATTGTTGATTTCTTCTTAAGGTGCAAAGATATTCTACATAACACTTGACTCTAGTCAGCAAGTATATTGGTATAGGGACTAAATTAATCTCTCATGTAATTCCACTGAACCAAAAGGAGTTATACCCTGGATGAATTAACTCTATATCTCTGAGATGCTTCTGTACAAGTATCAGACTTGAATTAGGTGAGCGGCAAACAACTGAGTATTTATGTCTTTCATTTGTTTAGGTGTATACATTTTGAATCTTCTGCTCATGAAAGTCAGAGGCTAATGGTGCCGGTAAGAACCAAATTAGGGTTAATGAGGCAGCGTCTGTACTAGTTTCTTCATACACCTCTATTCTGCCAATATACTTCAGTTCTGACCTATTATGTCCTCACAAAGTATGTCCAGTTGTCTAGTCTTGACTCCACTCAAGGAAGTGCTATATACACACCAGTCAGTACATTATCTATCATAGGTACTTACTTATATGCCCTACTACCACAGTATCAGAATGCCTCACCAGCTTTAATGTGGGGAATTATTATCCCCATTTTACAGATGGGAAACTGAGGCCAAGAGGCCCACATTTTTAAAGGTATTTAGACATTTCTCCACACAGCCTTGCAAGGCTTCTGGTACAGATTTTCAAAAGTATTTATGTAATTAGCTGCAGATAGGTGCCTAGGTGCCTTTGAAAATCCCACAAGGTGCTTATCTGCTATTGAAATCAGTGGGTGTGAGGTGCCTAGGTGCTTTAGAAAACCCTGCTAGACACCTATTTGTATCTTTAGGTGCCTAAAAACCTTTGAAAATCTGGCCATAATGACTAAGATGACTAAGTCTCATTTTCCCAGGAGACTTAGGCTCCCAAGCAGCTAAGTCATTTTTGAAAATGGAACTCAGGCTCCTAAATCATTTAGGTGACTCTGAAAATGGTGCCCATAGTGATCTGCCCAAGGTCTCACAGGAAGCCTGTGGCACAGCGAGGAATTGCCTCCCAAATCCCAGGCAAGCAGCCTAATGTCTGGCCAACCTTCCTCTTATTATCTCCAGCCCACCTTGAATCAAGTGCTCCTGGAAATCCACTGAGGAAGCTTGTTCCTTTCAGATTTTGCTGTCAGATTTCCTGTCAGATTTTGCACAGTTAGGGAGTTAGAATAGCTATCTTAATGTATGGGTGTAGAACCAAACCACAGAACCATGGGTCTCTACATCTCTGCTCAAAATCCTTCTACTTCCACACTCAGTTGATGTCTGTCTGACTTTCTACAGTCCCACTGTGAAAGCTGTCTCCATAGCTTGTTGTTTCCCCACCAGAGATGGATATCCTTTCCCTTTGAATGTAGACTGTTACATCAGTGCTCCATGTGGATTACTGTAGCTTACACGAGCTGCATATTTCAGCTGTCATGCTGAACTTTTGAAAGTGCATTATAAGAAACTATTCAGTCAGAGCCATGCACTTTAAAAGTATGCCTAGGAGCATTCCCACTTCAGGTGGATTAGAATATCAGAGCAAGGGCACTTCCTTTAAGATCAGCCAATGTGAGGAAAGAACTGGGCTGGGGACAGTTCATCGGAGAGTAGGTATATCATAGATGTGAATATCAGGCCTGAAGCACACTGTTGTGTAGTAGGGGATGGCAGGCTGGGAATAATGGAATGGGTCTGGGACACTTCATCCTGGAGAAGAGGACACTGAAGCTAGGAGGGTAGGTCCTGTGTGTTGTATGAGGTCCTGGCCATACACAGGAGGCATCTGCAGTAGAGTGTCTCTGATTATATATGATAATGGACATAGTATTATATGAGTATATATTCTCAGTCTCTGAGTAAGGGTCAGAAGCTGCAGAGATTTAGGGGCATATGAATTAAGGTCTGAGTTCTGGTTTGGATTTTGTAAGTTTGGATTTCCTTAAGTGTCTCATTTCTATGGAACCTGACTCAAAACCTGGCTTTCTTTAGCTTCACCAGCTCTGGTTCTGACTATCCTGAAGGCAGGGTGGGCTTTTGATTCCTGCAGAGCTATAGCTTCTATAGGGACTCCTTTGTTTTTCATTGACATTCCTACAGGTACTGTCTCCAGAAACCTTCAAGATTCCCCCATCAGCTGAAGCAGTTGTAAAGGCAATCCGAGTTACATGCCCACCAGAAAGTAGCAACATCAACCAACATGCAGAATTCAGTATTAAATGAGTTGTGAAAGATCCCTGCTGTAGACAACATATTGCAGGAGATGTGGCAACAGTACGATGATACATAATTCATCATTCAGCAGTGTAGCCATGTTGCTCTCCGAGAATAGTGCCAGTATGTAAAAAGACAAAAAATCAAAACAAAACAAAAAGCTAGATTTAAAGCATAAAAAGATTATAGATATACATAGTCTCGTCATGCTGTGTAAACTGCTGAAACTTGCACATTGGTGATTACCTGTCTGATAATGGAATTCAGAAATAATACTAGGGGTGGTATGGAAATTCGATGGCCAATTTAGTCACTCAAGCAAGGCTAGAAATCTCCTGGTTAAGGCTGCAGTGGGAGATAACTTGCCACAAGATGAGCTGATTGGAACTCTGCTAAGTATATGCTTCAGTGAATTCTGGAGCAGGCAAAAGCTGTGCCTGCATTCATAGGGAATACAAGCTGGGGAAGGCACTTGCCGAACGTAGGAGATTTTTGGAATTTAAGAGCGGATTGCTCTTTTCTCCCACTTTTTCAGAGGTAGCTCTGGGAATCTGTGTTAAATGCCTAAAAGTCATGCACTGTGTTGTGGCACAGAGATGAGCAGAACACCACTGCTGAAAGACTGGCAGATGGCATCCTTCTCTGGCTGACTGCAGAGTTCAAAAAGAGTGAAATCTTCACCAATAAAAAAATAAAACCAGTCAGTGCTAGAAGCCTTGAAAAATGGGGGGAAAAAATATTTCCACAGGGTTTAATTAAAGGAAAGAGTTCCCACTAGCAGTGTGATATTTAATAAGCACTCAGGAGCAGGCTGGCTCAGCCCTCTTTTTAACTGAATAAGCAGGCAGCTCAATCTGAGTCTGCTCAGGCTTCAGTACAGCCTCCTCTGTTAACCATCTGAAGAGACCACAAAGAATCCATCTCAGGAGCTCATGCCTATGCTGTATCTCTAATAGCACCTTGGAGCAGATGTTATTCTGGGGTGGGCCTGAGCTTTGAAGTCCCAAGCCAGATCTCATCAGCCACGCTGTTTAAGAGATGTGTAGATCTGGGGTTTAATTATATGCCATCTCTGCACCCAATCTGAAAAGGATTCACATAGGTATGAGACCTTCATCTCTGAAATGGCATAACTCTGCCATAACTATCTCATGATCAATTCCTCTGTTCTTCTTTGATATACACCGCTTCCTTGATATAACGCGACCCGATATAACACGAATTCGGATATAACGTGGTAAAGCTGGAGAAATAGCTTACAAAAACATTCACAATTTTAAAAAGAATTTGCTTCAAGTATGTTCATGTTCATTTTCTGTGAATACACTAGAACGCAAGTTTATTGTCCCTATTCTGGTTAGGTGAGTTTCACCCCAGTGAAGAGGACCAACGTGCAGCCTATGAAACAATTAAGTTCCACTAAAGCCTTATTAGTGGGACCCTGGCAATCTGCATCCTCCATATTGCTGTAAAACAGATAATACAAGGTATATACCAATATATAGCATACCTTGTATATACAGTACATAATGAACATAGTAATACAGTATATAATGACTTTAAATGTTTGTTTATATTTACACAATAGAAACAATCTTTCTGTTCTCTCCCCCCCACCCTTCTCCTCCATATCTTTTTGTGATGTGGTTAGTATTTGTTCATTTTTAAATGACTTTTTGTTCAGGAAATTAAGGGAAAATTCAGATAAATACACATTTAAAATCCAGAAGACCAACTTCACTTATGATTAAGTTGCAAGCGGCTCATCTGCTCCAAAATAACTCGGCTAGGTAGCTTGCATACTTGGTTGATACATTCAGTTTACTACCTTATATCCATCTGCCAAACCTACCTGGGTTTCAGATGGGGCATTTGCTCTCTCATTTATAGATGAGCTTCGATCTAATCCCCACGCCATCCCCTTAACATTTTTTGAAAAAAAGAAGTGTTACAATGTATGTTAAATCATGCTATGTTAGTCTGAATTATACATGAAGTGAAATGCCATCTCAAGAAATGTGCCAGAGGGTGTTTCCTTCATGTAATGACCCCTGCAATGGGTTGGAATAGAGCATTTCATCCACAGTCACAAGCTCCCCACAATGGAATCCTAGGAGAACAGAATCAAATTTGTTTTCATTAAGTGCTTTTCACATTCAAGTTATTGCTAAGTGCCTTGCAGAGTTACAGAAGTAAGAGTAGCACCATACTTCAGCAACTGTTGTAGAGCTGTGCAAGGCCTGCTGGATTGGGATCATGTGGCTGACATGAATTAGGTTCAGCAGGTTGCAATCACAAGGGCATGGACGGTGAGTGAACTTCCCCTGGGGGAGGCCAGCTCCTTGTCCTGCCCACATTCCATCTGTGCTCTGCCCCAGACCCCGCCCCCGCCTGCCGCTGACTCGCCGCTCATCTCTTCACCCCCCTCACGTGAGGTTCCCCCCTCTGCTCACCTCCTCCCCTGCCCGCCTGCCACTTGCCCATCTGTTGCTCGCCTCCTCACCGCCCGCCAGACCTCCCTCTCCGGCTGCCATGAGACCCCCTCCCCCCCTGCCCTGCGGCTGGCTCACAGCTCACCTCTTCACCCGACTGCTGCCCCCCCCCCCTCCCGTGAGACCCTCTCCCCTTTTCACCTTAAAGCACTAATAACATTTCCCAAGGGGACTGAAGAGGCAACAGCTATAGATCAATTTCCAGATTGATTCTCCTCTGCGTGACAGGGAGTTCGGTGTATACTGTATAGAGAGAGATGAAAAGCCAGGCTACCTGTGCCAAACTGAAGCCTAATCTCTCCTTTTGGAAAAGTGTTTGTCATTGGCAGCCTGCATTAAGGCAGTAGTTTAATAACCTTCTTACACAGAATTCCCTGCCAGACTCCTTTACTTAAACTGGGTTTGAATAAAATGACTAGATCAAGAAATAAACTCACTGGCTATGTCAGCCCCTCCTTGAGCGAGGTTAGTCAAAAATACTTCTGCTGGGTACAGAGAATAACTGACCGGTTGTTTGGAAACTGTTTTTAACCCCAATAACACATTTTCCTACAATATAAAACCCAACTGAATGTGGCCAAAGGCTTCCTGGGCATTGGCAAATGCCTGTTAAATGGCTCCATTACCACGTTAATGGCCCGTTAACAGTTTCAGTGATCTGCTACTAGGTCTCTGGAAGGCTTTTTCACTTGTGTAAAGTTGAGATCCCCTTCCCTTGCCTCCTCATTCCCCCGTCTACCGCTGGCATCCTCACATACACATACAGCCCGCACCCTGCGGGGATGGGGAGTGAGGAGGAGGGACGCGGCCGGCAACTGTGGGGGTCTCCGAAGGGGGGTAGAGGAGAGGAGGAAGACTCACCAGGTAGCAGCAGCTGGCCGTGGGAGCCTCTGGGAAGGGTCAGAGCAGGGAGGGGAAGAGGTGGGAGGGGGAGGGGGCACCACGGCCCAGGTATCCGGCAGCAGGGACGGCTGCGCTAGTACAGGCACAGCCTCCCCTTGCCTATTATACCCGCTGTCCATGCACGAGGGTCACAGAGAGATCCAAGTGAGTGTAGAACCAAAACCTCCAGGAAGTCCCTTGTTACAGCACCTCCAAACCCTAAAGGCTGGCTGGTCTCCTGCCTCCTTTTCTGAGGCCCAAATACAGGAAAGAATTCCTATTCAGGAAGAGCACTTAAGCATGTATTTAAGTCTAATTGAAATCAACAGGACCTTTGTAAATGATGAAAGTTAAGTGTTTTCCTGAATTGAAGCCTGAATCTTCAAGGGGGTGCAAAGTGTCTACTCCTCCCATAGCTGATCTTTGGAATGCCACTCCTTGTTTCACCAAGTATCAAAGGGGTAGCCGTGTTAGTCTGGATCTGTAAAAGCAGCAAAGAGTCCCGTGGCACCTTATAGACTAACAGACGTATAGGAGCCTGAGCTTTCGTGGGTGAATACCCACTTCTTCGGATGCATGGTGCCACAGGACACTTTGCTTGTTTCACCAGTTCTTCTAGGGGAGGGGAGGATTCACTCTTTTCTCTTCCCTCCCCTCCACCCAAAACCATACATAAAGGGCAACAGCAGGTGGGAGACAGCCTCCATTATACTACTAGTCTCAGCAGCAAGCGGTAGTACCCCATAATTCTAAGATTTCAGGAGCTCACATGCACCTTATGGACCTGTAGCAGCCACCAGATAGGGATTATGGAGTGTCTCTCCTACCACGTTTGCAGTAATACTTGCTAATGAATCTCTGGGGTTTCTCTGGGTAAGCAGCTCTATGGATGATGATCATTATCATCATTATTTATTATTTGTATTCTAGTAGCATCTAGAGGTCTGAACTGAGGTCGAGGTTCCATTGTGCAACAACAGAGAGAGAGAGACAGTCCCTGTCCTGAAATACGTAGTATATGGGTGGAAGGGGAAACAGAGGCCCAGAGACATGAAGTGATTTGCTCAAGATCACTGTGATAAATGAGAGGGGGGGATAGCTCCATTTTGTGGACATCCTGCCAGCCAGTTGGCTATGGAATCCCTCTTGGTGGTTGTTCTCTATTTGCTTTACCTGTAAAGGGTTAACAAGCCCACAGGTAAAAGGAAAGGAGTGGGCACCTGACCAAAAGAGCCAATGGGAGGGTTAGAACTTTTTAAAATTGGGGGAAAAAATCCCTTTGTCTGTGTGTTATGGTTCTCTAGGAAAGAGGGGAACAGGGAGAAGTTATGCTGTGAGAAGCTTAAGCCAGATATGAAAAACCATCAAATCATACCTAGAGATTACTTATCTGTAACCCCAGATATGTAAGTAAATTAGGGAATGTCTAGAAAGACGCAATTAGGTTTATTTCTGTTTATTTCTTATTGGTTTGTGGACTCCTCTGTGCTAACCCCAAGTGCTTTTTGTTTTGCTTGTAACCTTTAAGCTGGACCTCAAGATTGTTAAAAATTTTGTAAGTGGGTTTTTTAAATCTAGCAAAAGCCTAAGTTCCAGATGTATTTTCTTTCTTTTTGTTTTTAATAAAATTTACCTCTTTTAAGAATAGGATTGGATTTTTGGTGTCCTAATTGGTTTGTGCATATGTTGTTAAATTAGCTGGTGGTAACTGCTGATTTACTTTGTTTTTCTCTCTCAGCTCTTCCCCGGAGGGGGGGTGAAAGGGCTTGAGGGTACCACACAGGAAGAAATTCCCAAGTGCGACTTTCTGGCTTCAAAGGGTTTTTTTGTATTTGGGTGGTGGCAGCATCTACCCATCCAAGGTCAGATAGAAACTGTAACCTTGGAAGTTTAATACAAGCCTGGAGTGGCCAGTATTAATTTTTAGAATCCTTGTGGGTCCCCACCTTCTGCACTCAAAGTGCAAGAGTGGGGAATCAGCCTTGACAATCACACATCAGATCAGTCTCCTGAGTCCAGTCCTGTGACCTCTCCCCTGGACTACACTTGTCTCAGTTACATGTTGTAACCTATGCCTACTAAGTCTGAGAGCTGCTGACAGCAGGACTAGAATGATCCTTCTGCTGCATGTGGTGCACAGGGCCTCCAGCCTCTAGCAGAAATTGGATTTGTTGAGACGAGTGTAGGCTTAGAGAGGGAAAGACCCTACCTGACACCTCTTTGAAGATCTCCAGGGGATGAAGCAGCTACCTGGCACCACCCGAAGACCCAGTCCAAAGGGCAGGGGACTTGTTTTATTATTGCCTGGAAATCTACCAGAGACAAATAGAAAGAAGCATGGTTTATTGTCTCTCCTGAAGGAGGTGCTCCTCTGACAGCACACAGTCTTCACATTATTGCATCCTACTGTTCGTATTTGATGAGAGCCCAGTCCTGCTCGGAGATCAGTAAGTGAAACCTACGGATCCAGCCACAGAGCTCCTACCATCAGAGCAATCTTAGCATAGGAAACAAGAAGGGCCTGATATCACAATGGTAGCGTTTTATACACACTTTACACAGGTGTAAAGGACTGAACAAGATGCAACACAGAGGAGAATCAGGTGTGTAACCATTTCCAAGGGGAAAACGTTATCATCATTAAAACATCAACATTCTCCAATGGGTACAAAGCAGTTACCACAGTTTAACTGTGGCAACCTCTTTGTGTGTCTGTATGTATCTGGGGAGCTGATAATTCCTCCGTAGCTTAACTGTATCAGGCTTTTTTGTCTGTTAATACAGAGGCAACATAAACACATTCATTGTGGAGATTTCCACTGGGCAGAAGACACGCAAAGGTTAGTGCTGCACCACAGCCTGACTAAAGCAGGGACAGATTGCCACTTGCTTTTCGATAGTTTGGTATGGAAATACCATGTTATACCCAGGGTGAGATCCACAATAATGAGTAGTTGTGTCCCCCTGCCCTCTAATCTGGTGTGCCTTTTTCATTGCTTCGCTGCTGTAACCACCAGTCTGCTCACAAACAGCCTCCAGTATGTGAGTTGCTCACTCCCAGCTGTGTCTGTGTGAGTTGCAGCCTACCAGACTCACATTGGCTTTTTATTGCAGGGTGATCCCAACACACTCCCAGATCTAGCTTTCCCCCCCAAAATGTATATTTTGTACTGCCCAGTCTTTTCCTGGACAATGCGAGCTTATATAATTTTTTTCATTTAATTATAAAAATGATAGGCAGACTATTGCTGTCCCAAATAGAGTTTCCTAAACACTACAATTCAAACACACTGGCTTAGATAAAAAAATTAAACAAGTTTATTAATTAGAAAGAGAGAGATTTTAAGTGAACACAAGTAATGAGGCATAAAAGTCAGAATTGGTTACCAGAAAAATAAAGGTAAAACACAAGTAATATCTAACTTAACAAATTAGGGCAAATTCAAAGCAAAGTCTCTCTCACCACATGTTTCAGTAGTTTTACTGGCTGAATTTCTTTCAGTCGGGATCCCTCCCCCAGTCCAATGCTGCTTCCTTTATTCTTCAGCTATTGTGAATGCCGTGGCCAGAGAGAAAGGGAGAAATCCTTTTGGGGTGTCTGGCCTTCCATTTTATAGTCTTCTCCCTCCTTTGAGAAGCATCTCCCACTGGGAACATGGTGACAATCAGAATGTGTGGATGCTATTTCTTTTCTAAGATGTAGATTTTTCACCCACGTTCCTTTTGCTGCTAATGAATAGCCACTTAGCAGGTGATGGCCCATTTGACCTTGACCTTTGTGTCAGCTTGCCCTTCCTCACTGAGGAACTGGTTTGACTGCTCCCCAGGCTTGAAATATGTCTTAGAAACATATTTTCTATATGTTATCAGAGTCCACACAATGGACTCTGATAACTTTACATACAATGTTGCCACACATATATTATCAGGACAATATGGACCTGTGAATTATGCATTTTCAAATGATACCTCACAAGCCATACTTTGTACAAAGATTATTATAACGGTGCACACGGGGTGAATACAGGCGTACAGCCCGTCACAGTGCGGCCGGGTGGTGAACCACAAAGTACAGGCCATGCAAAAGAATTGCAGCAATGTGCTCTCATCTTCAATGAGCTGTCTCTTTTGTGGTCAGACGTCCCATTGGCAGCGCAGAGGAGGAGCTGGCTCAGCTGCAGGTGGGTAAGGTGGGGACTGGTGACAGCTTAGGACTGTCAGTAGAAGCCCGAGCAGCTCCTCCGCAGTCTTAAATCAGTCAGTGCTCCTCCCAAAACTCAAGAGACTCCACAGTCCTAGGCTGTATGTATTGCAAGGGCTGTAGGGGAACCACAAACAAGCCATGACTTTTACACGCTATCCCACTAACCAACATTCAGCCCTGGTGCTCTTTTTGCATTTTGACAGCTAGTTCTGCAATTAATAATGCCAGAAACGTGAATGAAAAGTGGGAAAAGCACTGACGTTGGGCTTCATAGAGTCCAAAGACTGGTTCTGTCAATGGATCCATGAGCAGTGCCAACAGCAAACAGTATTTGACTTCTGTGACATAGCTAATTTTCCAACCGGCCCGGGACTTATCAGTTGTACACACATCCCTCTCTGTGCACCTGCACAGGATATGGGCACAAATCAAGGACAGGAATTCTTTCTGTTCCCTAAATATGCAGGTGTGTGCAATGACAAATGTCAGCTCTAAATTTACAGAAGTATTCATGATGCATACACACTCAGACAATCTGCCCTCTGCCAGCTGTCTGAAATGGTTTCCTTGCTGACAGAGGCATGGTAAGTACATTTTGTGGGCAGATCTGATGGAGGATTACTCTATAGCCGTCTCAAAAATGTGTAAAACATTTGTTCTGTTGTATCCTACAAAATATAGCCATGAACCAGCTTTAATTGAGTGGGGGCTTTGAGGGGGGGGGGGGAATCTATTGAACCTAAATATGACTGAGGGAAAAGACACACGTATTTCACTTATGCAGCCATCAGATGGACAATGAAAAGGAAGGCAATGATTAGTGGCTCAGAATTGTGCAGGCAAGTTCTCATCAGTGTTTACAGCACAGCGTAAACATGAGCTTTTCTCATCACCAAAGTAAAGTGAGAAACATGGAGAGACTACATCAGGTTTAAAAACAAACAGAAGCCCATACAACAGCTCAAAATATAATCCAACAAAGGAGAGCCATGACAAATTAGCAATTATAAGACACAATCAAATAGAAAAAAGGACATTCCCGAATTATCCTCACCTGATTCTATGTGGTTGCTTCTATATTTACTTTTAGGGTTTGGGGTTTTGTTATGGCTCTAATCCCACAAAACAGATACATCATCCTCCGTGATCTCTGATTAAGCACACGCCCATGCACATGTGAGAACCCTGAACTAAAGTTGTAAAAATAGATTTATTATATATTATAAATCAATATGTAGTTAGATATAATTTTGAACACTGGCTGAACATTTGTTTATCATTGCATTTATATTTTTGTTAATAAATGTGTCAAGATGTAAGTATAGGAATGGGAATGGCCCCTTTTTAAATAGGGTGGGGCCCTTGATGGACTATGCTTTAGAAGGGGGATGTGAGCAGAACGTGTTGTGTTGGAGAGATCTGTTGGTGTGCAGCTCCAGAACAGGAAAGACCCAGCCTATGTGACGCTCCTTAAAATGCTCAGGACGCTAGCAATATTAAAGCGATCCTTCAGGACAACAAAGCATCATCATTGAGGATCTAAACACAGCAAAATGGTGATGTGCTGCCGATGTTTTAACACAGGGGTTTCCCACAAAACATTTTTTCATTCAGGTGGTGATAACTGCACATGTGCCAGGGATGGGTTTGCTCCCAGAGAGTGGGGAGGAAAGATTTTGGAATTTATGCCTTTATTTTCCCATTATGACAAAAAACACTTTCTTAGAACCATAGGCAAGCTAAGAGGCAAAACAGCTTGGCAGAATTTACTTTCTAAGTGCACATTTCAGGAAAAGATTTTACTTTGATCCTGAGAAATATCCAGTGATATTTATGTTTAGCCCAGTCTTCAACTGTATGATTTGAACTGGCGGATGAGGGTGAAGACCCTGGATACCCCACAAATGAAGCTGTGACTGCAGCACAAGTAGGCATACATGTGCTAGCTCTAATCCAGCAGGCGTGGGTAATAATGGTAGTGAGGACATAGCAGCATTGGCTTTGGCATGAGCCAGGTGCCCCAGTACAAGCCCAGTAGGGATTCTGTGTACATACTCAGGTTGCTGGCCTGCATTGGGGTTCCTGCCACTGTGTCTTCACTGCTATTGTTGCCTGTAGTAGCTAGATCAAAGCTAGCATAGATATGCCTACCCAAGCTGTGATCACACCTTCATTTGTGGTGTAGACATACCCCAAGTCAGCTCCTCCTCCAGAAATATTTTTGAAAATAGTTTCCTTTGGTGCAGACCAGTTCATTCTCAAGTCAAGAAAAAGTTTGTCAGAACCATTGGGAGCCCTAGAGTGGTAACTCATCTCTAGAAGCATTTATTTAGATGCATCTAGATGGGGCGATTGCTATCTGAGGCAGGAAATCATCCCCATTTTGCTTTCAGTTTGGCAGAGGAATTATAACAAGGGGCTCCCAGCAGCCCTTGAAAGCCCCTCAAACATTTCATTGCAGACAAGGTAATATGTTCTGCAGCATTCCATCCTATTTACAGCTTTCTACAGACATATAGGCATCATGCTGTAGCTCAAACTATGTAGCTGAAAAAGATAATTGGTAAATCAAATAGCAGTGTAAATCACTCCAACTCTATCCTGATCTTTCATTCCAGCAGGTATGTTATCTTGAAATATTTTATTCTCCTTTTTACTCCTTAGATACATATAACCCAGCACCAACCTTGCTACATCACTACTTTCTCCTCAGCTCAGGAGCTGCCTCCCTGCCTGTAGCTTTAATTCCCCTGTGTATTATTCCTCCCTGCTACATGACTGAAACATTGCCTTCTTTTGCTCCCTTTTCCAATGCGGTCCTCTGAGTGGTTTTCTCCCCTATGAGCTCTCTTTTAAGGAACCATGCTCACCTCAGACTTTTGGACATCATTACATGCAGGGCTGTTAGCCCCTCAGTGTATGGAATTCCTTTTCAGGATCTCATGAGAGGATATATTCTGGACTGAATGGATCTCTGGCTGTGAATGATCAAAGCTGTTAGTTGCTGTTTATTTCTTCACCCCTTCATTTGGCTCCTGGGAGGATGTTTCAGCAGACTTTCTAGAGGCAGAAAAAAACAATATCCTATTAAACTTATGACCCTTGGTTGTATTGTCTACAAATGAATGCAGGCACAGACAATTGCCCAGATTTCTACTAAAGTTCTGTGTCCAACAATCTTCTATGTGTTTCCTAATATAAAATATGTGTGCATAACATAATGAAGGATTGTGGTTATCTCCTTTACTGATAATTATTGTGCTCAAGCTATGACACTCCACTAACTGCTTTCTGATTATTAAGGGTATAATCAAAGTCCATGTCCTGATTTTCTGGTATAGGACTTTGGTTGCCCTCCATCTATTCTTCTCATTCCATATTTCTCAGGAATTTCCTGTGAAGGACATAAAATCTTTTTGTTTTTTTGTTTTACAAAACCAAAATTTGGGGCCAAATTTGACCTGAAAACATATCATTAGTAAATCAAGTTTTCTATACAGATTCCAACTCTTCCATTAGGCAAAACATGATTGCTTGATCTGCATGTGCTATGCTCATCATATTAGCCACATGAGGTCATTGTGTATTTGGTACTGTATGATTATTAATCACCCTGATCCCCAAACTAAGGCTCATTAGGTTGTACTTGCAGGAGTTTCAGTAGGAATAGTTCCAGAAGGGATGTCTTAACTGTTCGCTGAGCTCTGGCGTACTTCATTGAACATCCTTCTATTTTTCTTTAGGTCTTCATTGTCCTGCATTTATCTTTATTTAATTTTTACATGCAGAGGCCTCAGTCATGTATTTTCCTTATTGCCTCTTATTGCCTCAGACAGACTGGGTTGGCCTCCAAATGACAAATATGCATTTTTCCTTTTGTAGAAGGAGGTACATGAGTACAGTTTTTTAGCCCTCAGAGTTTGGCTTCAGTCCTATGGCAGCAATTTCTCCATGGCTATATGGACAGGGCTGATGCCCCCTCTTTTGACATCAGTGTTGTCCATCTGCTGAGGGGTAGCAAATTCTGGGCCCTTCCAGTTTGCCTTCTCATTGGAGGAGAAGACAGTGGTGCAAAGTCTGGGGATAGTGTAAGTGTAACATGTTTTATTTATACACGTACACCAGTCCTGGAATGAGATGGTCAAACAACATGCAGACAATCCTTTCTTCCAAGAATCTCAGCCCAATTCCAGTGCCAGGTTCCCAGGGAGAAACTCTGGTCTCAAGAATGCACTCTAATCAGAGACCAAGTAAGAGAACAAACCCTCCTGCTGTTCTCACAGCACCATCTCTCTTGAAAGCTGCCTCTGCACAAGACTTTGCCTAATACAAAGCTAACAACACCAGGACATCTCTTCCCAAGAGTCAAAACATGCTGGCATGCTAAGAAAAACAATTTGGAAGACTATGTGTTACAGCACCACCTGGTGGTGCCTATTATAGTTTTGAAAGTATATTGTTATTTAGTATATTTCAGTATTGCATCTAATTGCAAACAATTAGATCCTCCATCTTTTGTCTTTTATGTAGCAATTATAATCACCCAGTGAATACTGCAAATAAAAACTGATATATTTTCAAGCTCCACATTTACTGTTCTTTTGGCTTTTCAATAGCTGATGTCTCGGTACACAGAATTCACCTACAGTTCATAATGCACCAAGGCTCATACAATGATATTTAAATATGTTACCCAAAGAATGTGGCTCCAGTTCTCCAAACCAATGGAGGAGTACTCAGTGGAAGTCTAGGGAAGTAAGGGCTAGGTGAAGAGGGGACAAAGGTGACTTTAAAATAAGCAAATGTTCTCACTGACTTTCTTGTAAACTTCCATTCAGGGCGTGGCCCAAAAAACAATCCAGATGGTTCTGATGGGCAACCTTCTCCTGACCTTGATCAGGCAGCAAAAATCTATGTTCATGCTCCTGGATTCATAGATTACAAGACTAGAAGGGATGATTGTGACCATCTAGTCTGACCTCCTGTATAACATAGGTGACAGAACTTCCCCAAAATAATTTCTAGAGCACATCTTTTAGGAAAACATCCAATCTTGATTTAAAAATTGTCAGTGATATAGAATCCACCACGACCCGTGGTGATTTGTTCCACTGCTCACTATCAAAAATTTATGCCTCATTTGCAGTCTGAATTTGTCTAGCTTCCACTTCCAGCTGGTGGGACGTGTCATGCCTTTCTCTGCTAGATTGAAGAGCCTATCATTAAATATTTGTTCCCCAAGGAGATAGTTATAGACTATAATCAAGTAATCCTGTAATCTTGTCTTTGTTAAACTACCAGTAAATAAACTGAGCTCTTTGTCTTGATGAGTATATGGTGTATTTTCTAATCCTTTAATCATTCTCATGACTCTTCTCTGAACCCTCTCCAATTTATGAACATCCTTTGTAAATTTAGGACACCAAAACTGGACATGGTATTCCAGCAGCAGTTGCACCAATGCCAAATACAGAGGCAAAATAAACTTTCTAATCCTACTCAATATTCCCGTTTATGCCTCCCAGAATTGCATTAACTCTTTTGGCCACAGCATCATGTTGGGAGGTTATTATCCATGATTATCCACCGTGACTCTCAAATCTTTTTCAGAGTCATGCCTTCTCAGGATAGAGTCCTGCATTTTGTAAGTACTACATTCTTTGCCCCGAGGTGTATATATTCACATTTATTCAAATTAAAATGCATATTGTTTGCTTTAGCCCAGTTTACCAAGAAATCCAGATTACTCTGAATCAGTGACCTGTCCTCTTCTTTATTTACCCTCTCTCAATTTTTGCATCATCTGCAAATTTTATTGATGATGATTTTATGTTTTCATCCACATCATTGATAAAAAAGTTAAATAGAATAATGCCAAGAACCTGTCCCTGTGGGTCCTCACTGGCAATATACCCTCTTGATGACAATTCCCCATTATAGTTACATTTATAGACCTATAAATTAGCCAATTTTGAATCTATTTAATCTAGCTAATTTTATACTCCATGGTTTTTTTTAATCAAAATGTCATGTGGTACTAAATCAAATGCCTTACAGAAGTCTGCATATATTATGTCAATACTATTACCTTTATCAACCAAACTTGTAATCTCATCAAAAAAGATATCTAGTTAGTTTGATAGGATTTATTTTCCTAAACCCATACTGATTTGCATTAATTACATTATCTTCCTTTAATTCTTTATTAATCAAGACCTGTATCAGTCGCTCCATTATCTTGCCCAGAATCAATGTCAGGCTGACAGGCCTATAATTACCTAGATGTGACAGGTGTCACAGGTGTGGAGGTGTCCTGTTGGAGGCCTCATGGTCCTGCCTCACCCCATCCCAGAAAAAAGCAATAGAGAGGTCCTCCAAGCTGCCTAGAGCAACTGTGTGGAACACAGTCAATGAGAGGGGCTGCAGGAAGCAGCCAATTGTGGCCCAGTAGGCTCATATAAAAGGAGCTGCAGGGCCAGAGTGAGTTCAGTCTGCTTGCAGGAACCGGGGAAGCAAGAGGTGCTCCTGCCTGGCTGCAGGAGCTGAAGGGCTAGACAGAGTATCTGCTAGCAGGGCTGACTGCAGGAGCTGCAAGGGACTTATCAGGTAGTTGCTGGGAATGACTCAGCAGGGAGTTGTGGTCAGTGAGTCCAAGAGGGGTGGGTCAGCAGGAAGGCTGGGGTCATTGGGGACTCAAATAGAGGCAAGGAGTTCCCAGGGAAGAAGCCCTCAGGGCACTGCTCAATTCCAGAGTAGGAGCCTTGCAACTTGGCCGGACCAATAAAGATACCATTGGTCCGGTCCTGGGTCCTGTTGGACTGTTTAAAGATTGAGTTCAGGCAGGGCTGCAGGACATTTTACCTTGTGTAACCTGGAAGGGATTGTTTGGTTAGCACAGGGATCCCCAACGCAGTGCCCGCAGGCACCATGGTGCCTGCCGGGGCATCTAAGTGCGCCTGCGTACTGGCCGGCGGATGAGCATCCGCCAGCTGGCATTTCAGTGGCAACGCCTATTGACGTTGCCGCTTGTTGGATGCATTTCGGCGGATGCTCGTCCGCCGCCACGGTCCTCCGTGGCTCGTCGTCTGGCGCCCGTCAGACGAAAAAGGTTGGGGACCACTGGGTTAGCACATGTACTGAGTGTGGCTTAGCTAGAGGGCTGAGTCACCAGAAACCAGCCTGACAAGCGCAGCAGCTGGCATGGGGCACCATGAGCAAAGGAAAATGAGAAAAACTGCAGTCACACACACACGTGACCAGTGGGTGCTCGCGAGAGGTGAGTGCACCCCATTACACCAGGTCAACCTGGTTATCCTTTACAATAAATTGAAATGGAAAGAGTATTATCTTTACCATATGATAAGACTATGTCATCTGTTTTTTCCCCAAACAGAACAGAAATATTTATTGAACATTTTTTCCTTTTCTGTATTATTGTTACTAGTTCTACCATTTCCATCTATTAATGGACCAATACCATAGCCAGGATTCTTTTTGTTTCTAATATATTTTAAAAACCTCCTTATTTCCCTTAAATCTGCGGGCCATAGATTTCTCCTTGTGTCTCTTGCCTTCCCTTATTAGTTTCCACAATTCCTAACTTCTGGTTTACATTCATTACTATCAGCTACCCCTTTCTTCCCTTTGCTTATATATATATATATATATATATATGTTCTTAAATGATTCCCAATTATCATTCACAGTTTTCTGATTAAATTCTTCCTCTCAGATGAAGCCTTGGACAGCATTGATGAACACATTTTGTAGGAATGAATGGTTCACTTTATTCATATACTTAGTATATTGTGATGGGCATTAATTCCTTGTCACCGAAGTCTGTTATCTTCAGAAGTCACAGTATCCCAGCCCTATTTCTCCTCTTTAAAATATCTACATGAAACTACTAAGAGAGATGAGATGTCACAGACTTACCTGCCAAAAAAGTACACCTCCCCCCAGGATAACCCAATACTAAGAAGAGATCAGCAGTTGGATGAAAGGTGGCTGGCCAGTAAACACACAAAAGGAAACAGGTAGGAGAGGAAAATCACTTTGAAGAACTTGCCAATACTAACCTTACAATCTCAGCATTCATGACCAACTTAAAGATTTCAGCTGCTCTTCAAGGGGAGCTGCAAGTATAGTTGAGCATATTGCCGTAATCCAGCCTCGATGAGACAAAGACATGGATAGCCATGGTGATGTGCACATCAGTTAGTACTGTTGACTGACATAAAGCTTTCTTCAGAGGGATGAGAAAGTGGCATCCACTACTTTCCCAGCCTTTGTTGACCAGGGAGTGAAACTAGCATTGAGAAGCAAACTAGAGTCCCCTGCGTGGCGGCGCAGAACACCAGCATTAAGCCAATTACAAGTTCTTTTTTGAAGTCTGAGCTTCAGCTGGTTACTGTGAAATATAAGTTTTCACCACTATGTTTCTGGGAATAGTGAAATCTGTACAAGAAAGCACTTTTGTCCAGCTATATTTAGCTTTCTTGTGAGACTTCATTATGCATAGCACTGTGTGATACATGTCACATGGAAATAATAGAGTAAAACACCATGCATGCTTTATGGACTCACATCCCTTGAAAATATGGAGTAAACAGCAAGTGTTATGACCAGTGTTAAGTTTCACCAAAAGCATGTGCTGGTGATCTAGCCAAAACTACTATTGTTTCAGTAAATACTCTAGTAAAACATGTAATAAAGTATAAAACACAGGTCATTATCCATTTATTGCAGACAATCTTTCATTCGCTTTTCAATATGAAAAATATGAGCATGGTTTAAGCATTATTGTTGATTCCTGCCAAATTAGGTTTTTAATCCTGGTATAAGGCTATTATTATTAAAGCAAAACATTCTTCCTCTCAGGTACAATACTGCTTTGTCTAACTTCAAATTATGTCTTAACGTACCAAATGACCAGTCAAATTTGTGCACCTCTGTTTTAACAGCCTCTCTTGGCACCATCCACTGTTTTTTTGAGTAGTGGATTAATATACTTTGATTGGAATGGAAGAAAAATATATACTCTGTGCTATTGTGGTCTACTGCATGGTATTTTGAATACAATGAAAGTGTTGTGTAATGATACCAGACAATGCTGTCATGAAATGCCACTCAGCTGTTGGGCCTTGAATGTATCAATTTCCTCTCTCAAAACAAAGGGGAAAATGTATAACTGGAATATGCTAAAACACTCTTCCCCACCATTTACTGTTTGAGTTCACCATCAGCTATTTATAGGATGGATATCAGCAGTTGGCCCTATCATCCTTGCTATCATCCCCTGAAGAAACTGCTGAGAAAATTCTGCAGTTGGCCACCATTTTATATTTTAAACAGGAGATTTATTTTATTTGATACAGCAGCATACTTTGTGTGAGACACAAATTGTCTAATAGAGATGGACAAACCAGTTCAGATAAATTAAGAAAGGTACCAAACTCAACTCAATCGCCAGCTCAAATCCAGTTCTGTCATCCATTGATCATATGCTTTGATACAATCCAACATGATCATCTTTGGAAGATACTGAAGACACGGAGATTCCAAAGCATCTCATTAAACTCCTCACAGGTCTCTATCACCAACAATAGACCATGTTGCAAACAGCAATAGGGGACAATGAGTGGTTTTCCACTGAGCAGGGTGTGAGACAAGAGTCTCTTTAACATATACATAGAATTTATTACAAGACAAGCCTTGAAAGGCTTTGACAAAGTGGAAGGAGCTGGGATCTCCATTGGTGAACAACTTTTAACTGACCTCAGATATGCTGATGACATGATGCTGTTTGCTACAACCACCAGTGCAATGCAACACATTTTGGAGTATGTAAAAACTGTTAGTGAGGAATACAGACTAGTCCTGAATGTGACAAAGGCAAAATGCATGTACGCTGACACAACTAACAAACAAGATGCAAGCAGACATCACAATTAATGGACAAGCTGTAGAGGCAATAGGTGACTTTAATTCTCCGGGATCATATATATCCAACCAAGAAGGCTATTGCAAAAAAAAAAAAAAAAAATCTGAAGACTAGGGATGACTTGCTAATTTATGGCCTTCCCTAAGATACTGTAGAAATACCATGGCATCTCTAAATGTATGAAGTTGCGACTGGTGAAAAAGCCTAATTTTTTCTGTAGTCATTTATAGATGTGTATCATGGGAAGAGAATGCTGCTGACCCGAAGAAAATTGAAGCTTTTGAAACATGGTGCTGGTGAATATTCTTGGTATCTCCTGGACAGAAAAAAAAAAAGATGAATGCGTATGTTAGAAATATTAGTGGAGAGAAGCAGATCCTGATGCTAGAATTCAACATATGCAAAGTTATGTACTTTGGTCACATTAGGTGTAGACATGGAAATAATATTAAGAAAGTTATTATGGAAGGAATGGTGGAGGGTCATCATAGTGGTGGATGATCAGTGACGAGATGGACTGATGGTGTATGTTAGATTACTGGAGGTTCAGCTGCTGAGTTCTCAAAGGTAATGATGGATTGTGAAGGCTTTTGAAAATTCTGCTATGTTGTCGCTGATATTCAGACATGGATAAATGGTTTGACTTTACCAAAATCTTATCCCATGACACACAGGAATTCTGGTAAGAGACTGAATGTTTTTCCATGATATGGACCAGGGTTACAAAAAGTTATACTTCTTTCACATAACAGAGGTCAATTTCAACTTAAAAATCAAATGCAGATAAAACATAATATCAACCAAAAAATAACATCTGCAAACTAATGCAGCCAATTAATGACATCCACCCACCAACAGAAATAGCTAAGATAGAGATTGGTATATTGGCCATCTGTCAGTAACTACAACAGTGGCTTTCTGATTCCACAGCTACTTGTTCTCAAAACAGTTCATTCTGGAGTGGCCAGTTCAGCAACTCACATTGATCCACTGTACTACCTAAAATCTCAGAAGATCTGGATGAGGCAGTGTATTTTGCATCATATTGCATGTGATTATGCTCCTAGGAAGATACGAACTGCAATACTGCATCAGATGCTTGGTGTATTTAGTTCAGTATCTTGTCTCTGGTAGTGACCAGAACCAGGTACTTCAGAGCTAGATGCAAGGAACCCCACAATTGGCAGATGTCGGGTAATCTCCCTCCCCTCCCCCATTAGATTCTCTTATTCTAATTCCTAATAGTAGAGATTGGTTTACACCCTGAAACATGAGTTGTTGTTTTTTTATCACGTCCAGTATTCTCTCTCTCTCTTTTTTTTTTTTAAGCATTCACTATTTTAATATTCTGGATATTCTTGATATTCATATAAATGTGCAGTTCCCCACTGAATCTTGCTAAGTTCTTGGCCTTAATGACATCTTGTCTCAATGAGTTCCACAGTTTAATTATTCATTGTGTGAAAAAGTAGTTCCTTTTGTCAGTTTTCAATTTGCTACCCTTCAATGTCATGGACTGTCCTTATTCCTGAGTTATGAGATGAGAACAGAAGGTCCATGTCTACCTTCCTTATCCCATTCTTTATATTATATACTTTTATCATAAGCCTCCTTATTCATCTGTTTTCTAATGTGAGCAATCCCTGTTTTTTTAAACTATCTTCATATGAGTTTTCCATGCATGTGATTCTTTTCACTCTTCTCTGAACTGCTCTGCAATATCTTTTTAT
Source organism: Emys orbicularis (assembly GCF_028017835.1). NCBI lineage: Eukaryota > Metazoa > Chordata > Testudines > Emydidae > Emys > Emys orbicularis. The sequence goes on from NC_088685.1 coordinate 35,354,070, forward strand.
GAGAGAGTGACCACTAGTGCATGCAGTTTCCTAGATGAGGCCACACCACTGATTTATATGACATTATATTTTCCCCATATTATTCTCTATCCCAATCCTTAGAATCCTCACATCATATCTGCTTTCTTGACTGCATCCACACATTAACTGAAGTCTTCTTTGAACTGTCCATAGTGATGCACAAGTTCCTTTCCTGAGTTGATATTGTTAATTTAGAACCCAGTAAGGTGTATGAGTAGTCGAAATGTTTCCCTCCAATGTGCATTACATTACATTTATAAACACTGGACTTCATTGGCCATTGTTTTATCTATTCAGCTAGCTTGGTTGAGTCCCTCTGAATTTCCTCACTGTAATGTCTGGATTTGAGTAACCTAATTAATTTTGTATTATCTGCAAATTTTGCTATCAGTTCAACCTCACCTTTCCTCATAGTTAAAGCTAAGATTTTGTCACGGATATTTTTAGTAAAAGTCAGGGACAGGTCACAGGCAATAATGAAAAATTCATGGAAGCCCGTGACCTGTCCCTGACATTTACTAAAAATATCCGTGACAAAATGGGGAGCCTGGGCAGCTGCGGGTGGGCTGGGAGCTCCAGGGGCGACCACCACCCATGGGGGCTCGGAGCTCCAGGGTCCCCCTCCGCTGGCAGCTCTGAGCTGCAGGGTCCCCTCTGCCGCCCATGGAGGTGGAGAGCTGAGGGGGTTCCCATGGCTGCTGGGAGCTGCGGGGGTCCCCACTGGTGCCCGCGGTGGCCGGGAGCTGCGGGGATTCCCCTGCCGTGTGTGGTGGCCGGGAGCTGTGGGGAGCTCCTGGGGGGCTCCCAGCCAGCACTGGCTGAAGTCACAGAGGTCTTTTGGAAGTCATGGATTCCGTGACTTCTGCGCCCTCCATGACTAAATCGCAGCCTTCCTGATAGTTAATAAATACATTCAGCAACACCAGACCTAATATGGAACCTCGATGCATCTCATGGTTAACCTTTTCCATTCGTACTCTGTTTTCTTTTCTTAGCCATTTTTTAATCCATGACAATACTTTGCCTCTCACCCCATGTTTACTTAGTTTCTTTAAGTATTCTCTTGTGACGGACCTTATCAAAGGCCTTTTGAAAATCTAAGTAAATTCTGTCCACCAGTTACTGTTTATCCACTACTTTATTGACATGTCCAAATAATTATATAGGATTAGTGAGACATGATTTCCTTTGCAGACGCCAGGCTCGTGAGACCCTATCATGTCAGGATCTTCCAGGTGTTTTATTATTTTGCTTTTAATTATTGTTTCAAGCTTTTTACCAAGTACCAAACCCCATCCAACCAGTTACAGAGAGGGAAAACACTTCACCTAAAGATTGTGGGCCAGATCCTCTCCAGTGATCTAGCCCACTTGTGATCTAACAGGGCAGACCGGTGGAGATTTGTTGGCTCTTCCCATCTGTGGATTCTGACTCTATGTTACTGTTACATGCATGACACACACACCCCTCCCCTGTAACCTAGTGCTTACCCTTAGACAAGTTTTGCTTAAGATTTTAGGAATAAAAAGGTTTTTCTATTCAGTACTTTAAAAATTAGTTCCCTTCAATAATTTCAAAAGCTGGCCCCTTCTAGGTCTGTGCTTTCAGGAATGAACCCCCAGCAAGTGTAGGTATGAGGGCTCCCCAGCCCCTTTCACAAACATCTTTCATGAAAACAAAAAGTAAATGTATGTTATTTAAAGTGTATTGGTTTGTTTCTTCTGACTATATGTTTGTGTGGAGTTTAGCCCACTGAAGGGGCTTGGTTGGAGGTCTCTGGGGACTATTTCAATTATATCATTAATAATAGCACAACACTCAATGAATTAACCTTAATTTTTTTCATAAAGCAAGGGGAGGTGCTTCTATACTAAGCAAAGGAGAAGAATTAGACATGAAATATTTTTTATTTAAAAAAATAAAAATACAGTATTTTACGTAAAACAGAGTAAACAATATTTCTTTAAGTAATACTATTTTTGCCTTCAAGATTAACACTTCTTTTCATTTTCTAGTGTTTTTCAAAACCATTATCTTTTAAAACAATTCTCAATTAACCCTGGCAACTGAAATACACTTATTCCTTTTAACTCTTTGATTTGTTTAAGAATATTATTAAAATAAAAGCTTAAAAAGAACATGAAAACCCAGCAGGAACTGAAAAAGTAGCTGTTATCTAAAAAGGCATTTTCCCCCTTCTTTAGTTTAAACTGCTCATACAAAACCTGTGTTAATTTTGAATTATTAACATGAGAGAGAAATATAATAAAATGTTTTGCTAATACTCCATTATCCTTATGACTTCAACTGCAGCTCAAAAATGCAATTAATTCTGCAACTCTGTGGTGGATGTCATTCAAGCTGCAGCAACTTATTGGGTAGTTAAAAGGATAAAATCAAGTAGTCATTCTACTAATCCCTTTACAAGGAAACAGCTTTCTGCATAAAAAGTGGAACTTATGTGGTCATTAGCAGATGCTACATCAAGCAACCAAAAATATACACATTTAAATTCTTAAGCACAATCTATGAACACTACACAGATGGTTTCCAAGAAACTGTACCTAAATTGATTACGATAAAAATGATCTGCAGCAATTGTTTCTGTCAAAAGGGAGAGCAGAATTTGTCCCAATGTGTTTCTCTGCCCACTCATGCAGAGAACCCAGCTGCTGGGACAGATGTTGCTCTAAGCACTTTATTTTAGGGTCATTAAAATGGTTACAGGGGTTAGTCATTCATTGTTTTATAAATTGTGCTTACTAGCTGAGCTCAACAGACACTAGAAAACTTCTTTGTAGTTGATCAGAAAAAAAAAGTTACATGTCAGATCCCATCTACCTACTGCTGGTTGTAAAAATTAGTAGCAAATGGTGGTGCACATTCACAGGACAGGGTGAAAAAAATCACTTCTCTCATTTCTTTTTAAAAAGCATCTTTACTTAGCCCTATTAATAATACTGGTGCCTGTACCTTAATCTACTTTGACTAGAAATACAAAACCTGCCTCAAAGGCCTTCTTGTCTTTGTTTTTTTGTTTCATTAATTATTACAGAATTGGGCTTTTGAACATAACACGTTCCTGCACGATCTTCCCTACAAAGGATTACAAGCAGCAGTTGTCAGATAGCAAAGGTTTAAGATCAGTTGATTAGACCAGTGCAAAATGGGTTCAGTCTACTTTCCTGCTGGTTTTGCAAATGTTGTTTTTTGGCAGGTTAAGTGTATTCAGGCTTTACGCAGAAATATTTGGCTAAATCTTTCCTTTGCTGGCAGGGTCTCTGGTTTTCCATGGCTCATCTAATTTAGGATTGACTTTGCCTTGTGTTTGTGATGTATTGGTGCAGCAGCTAATATGTCGTTGAGAAACAGAACCGTAGAAGGATGAAGAGCAGTGAAAAATATCAAGGTTAGTAGATCGAGCTCCTTCTCAGACAATTTTGTTGACTTTATGTAGCCTGTGCTTCAAAAGTGCGAAGTACAGCACATTTCCATGTTATGTCCTTCTAATCCATAAAATCATGTCAACAATTTTATTTATCTTTAGTAAAAGAAAGTGGTAAGTAAACTTTGGCAACTAGATCCTGCTTGGGCAGAACGACTGTCTGGATAATCTAATTGGTCTTCTAAACCTTTTTCTTCTTTGCTTTTCAAGTTAAATTTACTTGCAAAGTCTAGCCCAAAGACTTGCTTAAATCCCAGTTTTATCCACAAAATGTACAGGCCCGTATTGGCCTTGTGTTCAGCCCTGTGAAGAGAGCTAATTTCACCTTGATAGTTTAACATGTTTTATTTGGCTATATCTGGACCAGCCAATCTTGGTTCCTCGAGTCAATACAATGCTTTTAAAACTGGCCTGTTTTGACTATGCCAAAAATTACAGTTTACAAAAATAAAATAAAATTTGCAAAATCCATGGAAAATTTCAAAAACTAAGAAATCGGTCCTTTTCAAAACCCAGGGGAATGGAACCACCTTCAAATTTACTGACTGGCCTGAAGGAGAACTAAGATGATCCTTGAGAAGTTTGACCATCCCTGAGAGACATGAGGATAAGAACCAGATAAAGGGACGGAAGATCCAGAAAGGGTAATCACTAAAAATATAGTGACACATTTCACTGCTTTCATAAGCAGGTAGAATTTCAATGACTTCAGTATTGATTTCAAAACAAACCTCAAAACACAAAAGGAAATTGAGGCAAAACAGTTATGTTTTACATGTATGCAATGTAGCTGTAGTTGTGTTGGTCCCAGGATATTAGAGAGACAAAGTAGGTCAGATAATATCTTTTACTGGACCAACTTCTGTTGGTGAGAGAGACAAGCTTTTGAGCTACACAGAGCTCCTCTTCAGGTCTGGAAAAGGTATTTCCAGCATCACAATTAAATGCAAAGTGGGGGAACAGATTGTTTAGCATGAGTAGTTAGCACATAAGGGATCATGCAAGGTTAACACTGCTGCAGACATAGGACAAAAAGAGGGGCTTAGTGGGTTATAGATTGTTGTAACAAACCATAAACCCAGTATCTCTGTTCAGTCCAGTCTCTGTTAGTGTTTAGCAGAGTAATGGATTTAAGCTCCTAGGCTTGTCTTTTGAAAGTGTTGTTCGGGTTTCCTTTGAGGAGGAGGAATGATAGGTTAGATATAGTGTGATCACTTTATGAAAAGTGTCACCCACAGGTGATAGAGTGCTTTTGTCTTTTATCATTTTCCTGTGTGAGTTCATTCAAGAGCGTAGCAAGGTTTTACATGGTTTTATATTGAATCCATACATTCTTTCAGGTTCCCATGAAATTGGGCCAACTTTTTGCTTAGCTGAGTTTTGAGCTTGGAACAAAACCCCAAGACAAGCAAGCTTTACAATGTTCACAAATCTATGAAAGTTTTACACAGATAAATTAAACAACATGCGTAACTGGATTTTTTCATATAAAAGACAAGTTTATTATAATCTTATGAGGAAGAGACTGTATTGTTATGTGGAGAATTGTGTTAGGAACTGTTGAAATTGGCAACTGTGATGTACTACAGAACATTTTTAAACAATGAGAGGTAGTATGGTCCAGTGGCTAGAGTACTGGCTTGATACTCAGAAGATGTGGGCTCTAGTCCCAGCTCTGCCACTAATCTGCTGTCTTACTGTGGATAGTCATTTTACCTCTGTTTTCCATCCTGTCTTTGTCTGTCCATTCTATTTAGATTGCACACTCTTCAGAATAAAGACCACATCTTACTGTTTCTGCACAGTAATTTTTATAAAGGAGCCCCAACCTTAGTTGGGGCCTCTAGAAACTATTGTAACATGGAGTCCTGCTTTTTTATTACAGAGCACTATACTCAGTGTTCAGATGCGATTTTTAGTCTATATGTCTATAATAGCAGCCTCGCTGTCACTTTTTCCACTTGTAAGACAAATGTATTTTTTAACATCTGTGGTTCCTGCATTGTTCACAGAAGAACACAAAGAGAAACATCCTGGTGATAAGCAAGCTAAAGAACTTAAAAGAATTTTTGGTACTGTACACACCAGGCATGAAAACATAAGGCTGTTCACAGCTATATGTCACTCTAAATTCCATTATGCTTACATTACATTCTGTTTGTTCCTCCTGCAAATGCACTGACAGATTTTTGTAGCCCCATGCATGGCTTTTTTTAGCATATGAAAGCTTTGTAGTTTATTTTAGCCTTGGAGATGCTTAAGAAAATCAAAATGTGCTTCCATGTACTGTGAAGGAGACTGAACAAACCAATTCCTCGTTAGAGACAGAATAACAGAAATTGCTGTGGAAGTCACTTATATTGACACTGTCGGGATTGCAAAGATGGTTGATGTGTACACTAAAGAACCTGGAAGTGTGCTTAATGAGGAAGTGGATATCAGCATATCTGTCTCAACTTCAAGATGACTCTGTTCTTTTTCTGTATTATTTGTATTGTGGTAGCAACTAGAGGTCTCTCAGACGAGATGAGGGTCTCATTGGGTATGTACAGCACCTAGCCCATACTTGGGTTATGTCTACATTACAGACTGCTGCAGGCACAGGTGTGTCAGTGAAGGATGTGATCCCAGACTGACAGAATGGAGCTGGGAGAAGCCCTGAGGGTAAATGGCAAAACTGCGCTTTTACTGATATAGCTTGTTTAGTTTGGTGGAATAAGTAATACCGGTAAAAGTATAGCTTTGCTGAATATCCCCTGCCCCAACACTTTGATTCTGGAGGAAGGAAAAGACACACACACACACACACACACACACCCCATGGTAGGAGCTACCACAAAATGTCAGCAAATCACCAAGCTATGGCCATTGTACTTTCAAGTTCTTGAATAACGAGACTTGGGAGAGGGTAGGAATTTAAGGTTTGTGGGTATCTGATGGACATGGAAGAAGGTGTACTTTCTCTGGTCAAGCTGAAGCATATAGGCTTTTACTGCAATTGGCTCTTTATCATCATATATACTTTGCCACTCTATATGTTCTGAGCAAAAAAACAGAGATGCTGGCCAAAGTTAGCTCATGGAGCAGTAGACAAAAAGAATATTAATACATTTGGGCTGCCCGTTCATAGCAAACTGGAGGATCTGAAAGCACCTGCGACTGCGTAGGTGTATTTTTCTACTCTTGTTGATTATCTTATCGAAAAGTTCTTTGATGGAAACCACATCCTCTCACTCAGAATCAGGAAGGGTTTATTAAAGTAGCTCAGAGCACACAATGAACCCCCCCAAATATCTGAGTCAAATAAGATTCTCTCGATTCTTCTCTGTAACTGAGATGTAAACATGACCTTTGCAAACCAACAGTACTTTCCAAATTGAAAGGGTGTTTCAGAGGCAAGCTAAGAAGAACATACTGCACTGTGATTTTGCAGTGCCTTGCACATCATGTCATTATTTACACCTGTTATTATTAATTATGTTTATTATGGCAATGCCTAAGGGCCAGTTGAGAACACTGTACGAACACAGTAGTAGATGGTTTCTGCCCTGACAAGCGTACAGTCTAAGTAGACAAAAGTGACACAAGGAGGGGGAAAGAGTAGAACAAACAAGTAAAGTGAACAATGTGTTGGCAGCAGCTGCCATGTTAGTTCCACTGTTTTCTTGAGAAGAGGGTTAATTAGGAGGGGATTAGCTAACTGGAAAGAAAAGGGAAGAGGAGTGAGGGAGGCAGGTCAGGGGAGAAGAGGGTAGGAAACACAGGTCTGGAGTGAAGCTGAGGTGAAGAGACAGGGAGAGGCAGAGGGAGGGAGAAGTTTGGAGCCAACAGCCAAATAGGGCAGAGAAAGTCCAGTCAAACCTGAAGAAAGTACTCTGAATTTCACAGGTCCCTGCTTTGGCTGTTTCTGCTCTGACTGGCTGGAGTCTTTGTCTGGCTCCTCTCCACAGTTCTCCACCAAGGCTATAATACAAGGAGAGAGGGGAGGCACCACCTGGGTCTTAGTTCTCCAGAGTGCGTGTGAGGTCTCCCTGCACACTCCTGGGTCCAGCTGGGCCCCATTTTACCCCTGCCCTCAGTGCAGCTGTCCCTCCCTACTTTGGCTGCTTCTTTATCTACCAGCAGGAGTCTCTGGCTGCAAAGTAAATGCTACCATTCTGTTTTGGTAACATAACACTCACTTTTCACAGGTGTGAATGACTCCACAACAGGCACAGCAGGAGACAATAACTTCAAAGCGCAATGCTAAGTTAAAATTACTGTATTCAAGGAGTGAAATTCTTGCTTGACCCAGAAGAATCAAGGAAGTTGAGAGTTAAGACTTCCACTCTGTCCTTCACCCATTTACTAAGTCTTAGTATTAAAGGGATCTGAAATAAGTACCATTATTTTATATATTTGCCACATCAGATTCAGAGTGAGTGAAGGATGGAGAAAATTAAATCAATGAAGTTCGGCTGACATAAAATCCATGTAACAAGGTGGAGAATCAGGACCTTTGGCTCTGAATTTCCTTGCTTTTGTTTATTTCAATAGAACCTCGGTTAATTTTAGCCTGTTACAAAACCCAAGTTATCCATTCTATGTAATCAACCACGACAGCAACATATATAAGCAATGCACTTTTCTTTGTATGTGGGACCTACAATAACAGTAGCAATTGTTTTGTTTTGTTTTTTAATTATGTGGAAATTCATGGGGAAAAAGCAGAAGGATATTTACTAAAGGCCTAATCCACTTCCCACTAAAATGAATGGGTGTATTTCCATTGCCTCCACCAGGAGCTGGAGAAAACCATTATATTGTAACAAAATATTCAAATTTAAATGTTTGTAAAACCTAAAGTCTAAGCTACTTAGTAGTGTCCATTGAAAGTTACTGAAACAGATGGAGGTCAGAGTGGCAAAGCACAATTCATTTTTGGAACTTAAGAACTAGTTGCTGATACACAGTGGGGAAAAAAAACCACACAGTTCTCTAGTCTGACTGCAGTAACAGTTTCACTTAGCACATTCAATAATTCTACGAGTGTGAAAACATACTCCCATCTAGAGCATGATGTCACACTGCCTGGAGTGGCTCACAACTGGGAGTGCTTACCTCAGGACAGATGGCCAAAAACAGGGCAGACACCCCAAACTGCTGGTATGTTCTAATTAGATTTCACCAAGCCAGTGACAAATGTGAACTCCTACATCACTCTAACAGTCTTACCCTGGAGTCATAGAAAGTCCCCTTAGGATCTCCAGTCTATTGATTATCCAGGCAAGCTGGACTTATTGATAAATTGTCACTTACACCAAAAATCACAAAATATTCAGGTTGCTTCCAGTCCCAAGAGATCAGTCACTTACCCCAGATTAAGAACAAGAACAAGTTTAAGAACAAGATGGTGAAAGAAAGCCCAGCTACCCAGTAACCCAGTACATGTTAGGAGAAAATGAAGGATGGGGAGAGAGTGTGTATTAGCTGTAGATTGATACTGTACATTAGAAACTCAGAGTACCAGTGACCTGCATCAGTTGCAGAGTGTCAGGGAGAATAATTCAGCTGTCAGGGATAACATCATAACCCCATTGTTCTCAATTAAGTTTTTGTCCCTGAGCTCATGGCTAATGGTGGCCCATAATTTTATCTCTGAGGATCTATATGCACTAAGCTCTTCGGAGCACTAAGGATGAGTGTTCTCTTCACTGAGAGTCTGGAGCAGTGCTTGAACTGGGAAAAAACAGTGGACGTGATAGATGCTTCAGCTTTTCTCCATTCTCTGAACAAGAGACAGGCACAAGGATGTGGCATAAGCACTCATCATACTAACCCTGCCCCAACCAAACTCTTCTAGAACCCGGTAAACTCAGCTCCTTGCTCCCAGCAAGAAGCCCATCTTCTCTCCCCACTCCTGCTCCCAGCTCTTATCTAGCACTTTGGTCCATGGATCTCACAGCACTTTTAAAAAAGAGTAGTTCAAGTATCATTATCCCTGTTATACACATGGAGCAACTAAAGCACAGACAGGCAATGACCCTTGCCTAAGGTCAGTGGCAGAGCTAGGGATAAACCTGTCTGCTGGACAATGCTGCCCAAGGTCTTTTCAGATGTACTGAAGAGATAATTTGTTGATTGCAATGATGCACAATTTAATTGATTACATTGTTCTGCAACAAATTGGAAGGCAGTTAAATGGTATTATGTTCATTAGTTTCTAATCCAATAGATCATATATGCAACCAGACTGGTAATAAATACAGCTAATAAAACTGATCCTCAGTTGGTGTTAACTGATGTAGACAACAGACCTACTCCAATTTGCACCTGCTGAAGATCTGAACCTTATTTTTTGTTTTATTCCAAAAGAGCCATGAAAGCGGTTGAAGGCATATATATGAACAGATTAATGGCATGGGCAAGTAGGTATTTGCATGTACAGTTTCCTAATGGAACAAGTTGGGCCCCAACTAATGGATCCAAATAAGTTATTGCATTCAATAGGTATGTGATTATGTTAGAAGATTTCAATTTTGAAAAAAAATCTCAGTATTTACTCATGGGGCCAATCTTGGTCTCATTAAAATTAATGCCAACCCTCCAAATCATTTCAGTGGGACCATTACCAGGCCATGAGGCTAATTTTAAGGTTTTTGAAAAAGTCTACTCTGGTTTTCTCCTGCAATTTCCTCATAAGAGGAGATTACCAGCATGAGTCATTTTAGGGTACGTCTGCACAGTAGCTGGGAGGTTGCGTCCCAGCATGGGTAGACATGCACTAGCTCTGCTTAAGCTAGCATGGTAAAAAGAGCAGTGTGGCTATGGCCTGGGGTACAGACTCAGGTGTCTGTCTACACATGCTGGGAAGCAGCCTGCCCGCTGCTGTGTAAACATATTGTAACTGAATAAAGGGCTGGGTGAGCAGAAGCTGCTAGGTTTCTGAATCTTCACTCAGTAACTTTACTAGTATGATACTCTGGGCATGAGATGGCAGCTCAGTCTAAATGCCTATTATAATTTGTTGGCCTTTCTTCTGGAACCTCCAAAAATGCAAATTGTGATGGTGTTTTTGAGTGTTTTACATCACAGGAGCATCTGTGGATTATTCCCGCTGCCATTGAAGTGCATGGCAAAATTTTCATAGATTTCAGTGGTTGAAAGACTGGGTGACTGAGACCTCCAGTTTGTTACACATCATAATAGTTATCAGATGGTAATCATTGTCAGATAATAACCTGAGGTAAATTTGAATTCTCCATAGTCAGTTTCCATTGCCCTGAACCATCCTTCCTCCCCTCCTCTGTTGAGGATGCTGATAGCTTTACGTTTAGAAAGGTGCCTATTCTGCCTCCATGGTGATAAATACTTGAAGTTTGTTACCTAAAATGGTGTGTTTCTTGTCAGGTGTTCTCTTTGTTTTGCCTATTTGCATTTCAGCCACAGTAAAAATAAGAAAAGGGTGATTAGACAAGAACAGTGTACTCTTGGGGCTCTTTAGTAAATGGTACAATAGCCAATATAGCCCTATAGAAAAGTCATGAAAATGGATGATTCTGAGTTCACTCACACCGAATAAGCCAGGAGTAAATCTGCTGAAGTCATAGAGTTACACCGGTGTAAAACAGGTATGAGATCAGCCCCAGCCCCTATATATTATTCTGACCAACTTCCAATGATTTATTGTTAGTGGAAGGACTATTAAAACAATGTAATTCTTCAGAAAGTGAGTTACGGAACTGAGGCATTAGATGTATCCAGCTGAATCACTTATTTTCAGTATAATGAGGATGAAGATAAATCACTATCACTTAGAAAATTGTCTACATGAATAAGTAAAAGCTCAGGACACAAGTGGCATCAGTGGCCTACAGCATGTTCTTGAATATTGAACAGACAACCAGCCCAATCCATCTGGAGTCATTGAAGTCAATGGAAAGACAATGGAAGTTAGATCAGGCATTCTAACATCTTAAAATACTCAGCATCTGACTTTTGTTAACAAGGTCCATGGCCATGTTTCAGCTTGTGAACATGGCAACTGTCTCCTGCAATATATGAAATTTTTGGTTTATGGGGAAACCAATATAACTAGTATTCATTTCTCTGATCATCAGACTGACCTCACTGAATTCAATGGCCTTGAGGATTTATGGTCATATGTTGTGAGTTTTTTGAGTGACTCAGCTGGCAGAAACAAAAGCGGAGACTTGTAGTAACAAGTTTAAATGAAATATAATCACAATCAAGGTGCCTTCACAGCAGGCCTCTCAATGAGGAAAGAATTTGAAAAGGGGGTACATGAGCTATGTGTGCAAAAATCACATTAATTCAATCCATGCACTGAAATTCAGATTACATGGAATTTACAGATGAATTAAAACAAAAATTTAGCAGCACAGAAATAAAAATGTAAATAAATTTTAGTAAAACCATTAGATTCAGGTTAGTAAAATGAATCTTACATGTATTGGATATTCAAGAGTTGGCAAGCTCAGCATTTTGCATGCGTTTCTTAGTAATTCTCCAAGGAATTGCATCATCCCTTGCACTTAATCGGTTGTTCTATTTTAAGTAAAACATGCAATTTGCAGCCTTGTTTTTTCTAATATTCAACAACTTCTTTCCATGTATCCATTAAAAATATAGCCGCATTGTTGTCAACTGGGAGATATAATATTCCCTGTTTACATTTCTTTCCAATAGGGTTCCATTAAAGCTTTGTGTGTTTTTGCAGAAGAGCAGGTACACATGACTGTCTGAAGTTTCTTGCCCTAATGCTTCTTTAGGAGGTTTTGTTTAGAGTTTGAGTTGATGGAATTTTGGGGAGGCCATGCCATTTGGCATTAGTCAGTTTGTCCTGTGGGGCACCAGGACCCCCCCACCCCCATCCTCTCAGCTGGATGACTGACATTTGGCGTTGAGGGAATGGACACCTGGTTTTCCATGGTGATGGTAGAAAGAACTGTAGCAATGGATAGATGTCAAAGAGCAGCACAGATGAATTCCAAAGCAAGCTTATCATTTTATAGCTGAGTGAGCAATGGGTGCTGTGTTGGACAATCTGGGGTCTTTTCTGAGGACACTAGAATGCACTTAAATCCTAAGGTGATGGATGCTAGATGAACTCAACAGATAAGTGGATGAAAGAACTAGAGATTAATAACAATTTACGCTGTTCTACAAGCAAGTCTTGTGCCTCACAGCCTGAAGCCTTGGCAAGTGTACACATTCTATGAGATGACATCATCAGGTATCCATGTTCATCAGTTATCCTGTCATTAGCTATACTCCATCTTAAGAAAAAGAATCCAGCAGCCATTTTCACCCTTCACCATCAGACAACATACATCAGAGACTCAGATGTCAGATTTCAGGTGTCAGGCATCAAATATCAGGTGCCAGGCTGAAGAAATCACTTATTAGGAATCAGGTGTCAGGCAACAGGTTTTCCTTGGAGAGCTGCAGCCACAGGACTTTAGATGTTATAGGAATTAATATGTCCACACTGTACTCATAGCAGCTGATATGCATTAAACGTGCCTGTTAAAAATAACACAGGATTTCAAAAAGAACATTTCTCTTCTTCCCTTTCATGACTGTTGTCTCTTTGATTTAAGTCAAGCTTTTCTTAGGCTCTGTCTACACTGGCAACTGAACGACAACATTTTTGTCTTTCAGAGGTGTTAAAAAAATGCTCCCCCCCCCCCCCCCCGAAAGACAAAAGTTTTGTCGACAAGCGCTGCTTCTTCGGGGTGGACGTTTTTTGTCGGCAGGAGAGCTGGCAAACAGCGGCTACGCTGCATGCCTTTTAGCGGTACAGCTGTAGCAGCATAGCCATGTCGCTAAAAGCTGCGTAGTGTAGACATAGCCTTAAAATACTCTTGTTATTGCTTTCTGAAACAGCCCCACTATTTTCTCTAGATCAGAGGTTCTCAAACTGTGGTCCGTGGACCACCAGTGGTCCACAAACTCCATTCAGGTGGTCCGCGGGTAGTTCCCTCTAAGGTGCGCGCCTGGGTGGCCGCACACGAGAGACTGAAGGGCCACTCACCTAATTAGTGGAACCACACAGGCATGGCTCCACTAATTAGGTACCTGGACCCTGGAGAAGATGCACATGTAAGGTGAGGTGGTGGCCTTGGGGGGTATAGAGCGTATGTGGTAGGGGGCAGTGGGGTGAGAAGAGGGGGTGGGGGGAATTTGGGATGTGCAAGACTGTGGTGGTCAGAGAAAGAGGTGACTTTCCCCTGGTCCAGTGCTGCGGCTGCCGGGGAGAGACAGCCCTCCTTCCCAGCCCCAGCTCCGTGGCTGCTGTGGCAGGGGAGAGAGGGAGATACCCCCCTCCTTCCTAGCCCTAGCTTGGGGGCTGCCGTGGCGGGGGAGAGAGGGCACATCCATCGCATTAGAAAGGTAAGACTACTGATATTAAAATATGAGTTGTGTGCTTTTATTTGTAGAACAAAAAAACATTAATTATTATTAATTTTTTTGTATATAGTGCTTTTATCCAAAGCGCTTTACAAGAGTTAGCTAACGGTACAAGCAACATTTGGAAAGATCATTGAGTGGTCTGCTGAGACCCTCAGCAATTTTCAAGTGGTCCGCGAAAAAAAAAGTTTAAGAACCTCTACTCTAGAAGACATACACAACAGCTATAGGTGGTTTACAGTTCTTAAAAATCACCATGAAAATGTATTTCATTAACAACACAACATGGGTCAAACTCACCCAGAAGCAGAGGGTCAGTACAAGCCCTGTGCACCACTGAAGTCCCACTTAAGTGCTCAAAATAAGTGGGTCCATTATCCAGCCCATAATATTGGGTTATAAAAAATAAGTAAGCCAGATAAATCTAACAGCCCTCTTTAATATAATTACCAATTGTATGTAGGCAAAGGGATAGATGCAGTGTATTTGGCTCTTGGTATGGCTGTTGATACAGTGCCACATAATAAACAAAGAAGTAACATAAATAACTAGATAAAAATGCTGAAGTATGGATTTGCAATTGATAAAAGAGAGCAATTATTAATAGTACTATTGAATGTACAGACTGGGGAAAAGACTCCATCCAGATAAAAGGGTTAAACTCAATTTGTTTTTTAAATGATCCAGATGAAAGTGTAGTCTAAATTTAGCTTTGATACCAAAACGGGAGGGTAAGCAAAACATATTGGAGAAAAGGTTGAAAAGTGCAAGTAACCAGGAGACATGATAAAAGAGGGCTACATAGAACAAGATAAGTTTTGCTAGAGATCTGCAGCAAGGGTATAATACCTTCTCCTAGCATGAAGAAACAGAGCAATGCAGATACACATTGGAGGACAGATATCTGGAAATCAGTAAGTCTGAGAAAGTAGAAAGCAAACTAAGTAGAGTCTGAATTTTATTCCCCGGGGGGAGGAAGGATACACAGGCTCTTTCATCCCAAATGTTTGATGCCTGACTCTTGACTGCAATATTTATGTAATATTGAAATTTTATACTGATATGGGACTTTTCTGAGTCTTCTTCCACTATTTGAATATCTCCACTTCATCTTCTAAGTATATCTGGTTAATATATGCAAACACAACACCACATGGGGTTTACAATGTGCATATACCACATAAATTCTTAGGAGTTATAAAGCCCTTTCACTCACACTGGTGTAAGTCCACTTACTTCAGTGGAGCTACTCTTGATTTATGTTATTATGGTAAGTCAGATCAGAATCAAAGTCTTAATGTCTAAACCCTCCTGCTCAGTATCTGACTCCAGTTCCTGAGAGTTGACTTCTGTTCCTGATATGTCTGACACCTGTTGCTTCTTGATATAGCTTGATATAACTTGTCCCAGGGTGAAAAGGATTCCTTTTCTTATGCTGGAGTATATCAAGGGGAAAATGGAGAGGACTGATACTGTACTGTGATCTAGTGTTTCAATACTAGAATTTAGAAACATATGCAGAAAAGATCATTAACCGATAAGAAACTGAACACACAATTATCAAGCACATATGTCCATCTGTATGTTTTGAATGTGAATTTTGGCACACATTGAGCCCTGTATCTGTAGAATGGTGGATGGCCAAACACGTCTCTGTTGTTTTTCTTTATTGCAACAAAAGTTTACCAGAAGTAGTTCAGACTGAGCTTGTTTTGAAGACTTGAACAGGGCTTGATTTTCATTTCACAGTGAATGATTTCATAAGTGCCTATAGAACCAATACTACATCATGGTCTCTATCTCCTCACTATATCTATATATCTAAAATGAATCACTGCCCTCTCCTTAGTGGAATATCAAAACTGTTCAAGTGTGTGTGATCAAGTCACCCTCCAGTGGCTAAATACTTCTACACAAGCTACAGTAGTGACTAAATTGTGTGTAATTGTATCACTCTCTAGTGACTGTAGCTTGTAGAAGATAAAAGCCTTAACACTGCTATCACCCTATATTAGTTATTATTAGAGATGGTCAAAATTGTAACAATTTTCCATCTGAAAATGGATAAAATCAAATTTTGTGAAATTGTATCACCAATGAAATTTTTGTTTTAAAAATTTGTAAAAACACCTATAAAATGTCAGAATGTCCTGTTTTGACATTTTTAGAATGAAAAGTTTCAATTTTTCATTTCAAAATGAAAAGTCATTTTGAATTTTACTTTTTCAATGTAACCAAATTAGAAAAAAATCAGAATTTCATTTTGTGAAAAAAAATTCAAAAATTTGGATTTTTATCCCAATTTTATATCAATTTTTTTTTCAAAATCTCAACATTTTTCACTGTATGGAAAATCTATTTTCCAACCAGCTCTAATTATTAGTTATATGAACTGATCGTTACTAGAAGATTTCATTCGTTTGGACTTTTGAATACAAACTAGGAAGTAAAGTGTTGACAATGCTTGTTTTTAAAGTTTGTCAAACTGTTTTCAAGTGTATTACTCCATCTGAATTGTGTTTACATTCTAAATGGAGGTTCTGGTGTATTTGTGCTTGATGCCACTCAGCATATTCATCCATATCTTCGGTGCCACTTTTTAAAAAAAATTGTATCAGTGGTGAAAAGATGATGCTCCAAATGGTCATATAAGATTTATTTCAGTGTTTACACACACAGCTAATACATGACTGTTAGAATTATCTTTTGGATAGAAGGAGTTAACTCAAATGATCACCCTCCTTCCTCAGAACCCACAGAGAGAAAATCCTGGAGGACTGAATGACAGTCACTTTCCTACAGATTTTCTCTATTTGTTCTTGCCACTTACAGAATTATATGTATTTTGCAGCCACATAAGCAGACAAATTATTATTATATTTCAGTTATCCCCTGAGTTTGGAGGATCATTGTACTAGGCATCATACTAGCACATAGCAAGGAACAGACCTTTGCCTAAGGACAAGACAAACAAGGGTCTAAAAAAGGGAGTTGTGTGTGTGTGTGTATGTGTGTGTGTGTATAAACTAATGAGGAACAGAAAGTGATTTGTCTAGGTCATCACAAGAAGTCTATGATAAAACCTGGAATTCAAGCCCCATTCTAGTTCCTGAACCACTGGATCATCCTTCCTCTTTAAATTGTTCACTTGTATTGAAATTGGTTTCAGCACAGCCTTTTATCCACCTAAACATAAAATACCAAGTGCCAAGTGTACACTTGCATACTCCATAAGAATTTGACAAATATTGGGCTAAATTAATTATAGGTGTAAATACATGGACTTCAAATGAGAAAGAATTCAAATGTTGAGGTAGTTGAAGAAAATAACTTACCAATGAGAGATGAATTTTGATCCCCTATCTTATTTGTAAAGCAAGTTTTTTTTATATACATATATCTGATTTACAGCCTCTCTTTCAAATTGGCATCTGGCTATCCCTAAGGTGAATTCAGCCTTCTAAATAAGCTTTAAAAAAAAAGCCTAAATTTGAGGCATAATGTGACATAACAATGTACTTTGATATTGCCAAAGACTTGTTCAACAAATGTAGCATTTTGAATGGTTACCCTTTCCTCTTTAGAAGGTCTGTGGCAATTATCTAAAGATTATGCATGCTGATTCTCTGTCTTCTATAATATTTGGAGAGCTTTCAGGATGGGACAATTGAAAAGAAAGTATCTGCCTTCTTATAAACATTTTTGCCATTCCCCAACTGTCTTGTTATTTCTAATGAGTACTCAGCACTACTTTCATTTGCCTATAAATTATTGTATTTGTATCAAGCATGTGAATGGATAAGCCTTGTTGTATAAAAACAATGTTCAAGTTTGGAAGATGAAATGAAACCAAATGGTTCTTTCCCTACATATATAATAGCAGCATATGTAGAGAAAGATATATAAAATCCTACAGTGATTCAATAATGGCTTAAGGCATTTTAATTACTTTGGGCCAACTCCTGCAGTCTCTTACACAGGGCTAGATTGTAGCATTTGGCCACAGCTCTCAATAGGGGACAATGCTGCACCATCCTCCGGGAGTACAAGGAGGATTGCACTTCAGGGAGACACAATTCCTCCCTAAATTTCCTGGTGTGCAGATGCAGGGAGTGTATAGGAAGCCCCATCCCTGAGAATGGAGCAAACTGCATCCACCAGTATTCCCAGCCTTCTCTGCATGCTGGGGTGGAGCTGTTGTCTCACCTCCTCCCTGCCTGTTTTGGGTGATCAGAACCCCTAGGAGGTTTCAAGGAAGAAGCAGTCCCTGTACTCATCCTGAAGCAGCTGTAGCATGCGCTTTAAAATGCCATGTGTTTCTGATTAATTTTTTCCCTGTTGTTGATGTCTAGTTGAATGACAAGTGTAAGAAGCTGAAAGAGAATAAAAAGAAAGAGGCAAGTCTAAGAGCTGAGTACAATAGGATGACCAGAGAGATAAAATGCAAAGTGAAGAGAGACAGAAACAACTGGGTAAATGAACAGCATAAAGAAGCAGAATACGCAAAGAGAAATGCAAACACAGTGGTTGTATCACAACATAAGAGAACTGAGTGGGACATATAAGCTGAAGATGTCAGCGGTGAAAAAGCGTGAGCAAATAATTGAGGATGAACAAGCAAAGCATAAGCAATGGAAAGAATATTTTGAAGAGCTGTACAACATGCAGAACATGGTATATGCTTCCCAGTACAAATGAAGGAGAGAACATAATAGAATTCTTAGAAGAACAAATAAAGACCTTGAGAGAAAGTTTGAAAAAGGAAAAGGCAGCAGGAAGTGACAACATAACCACAGAGCTGTTGCAAGCAGGCAAGGAACACACAGCAAAAGCAATGCAAAAGCTATTCAACAAGAGATTTACAAGCAAAAGCAAATGCCGAGCAAATGGGGGGAAGTGATAATAGTACCAACCTATAAAAGGGGAGATGAGTGAGTGCAAGAATTACAGAGGAATCAGCTTGGTGAGTGTTCTGGGAAAAGCATTCACCAAGACTTTGCAGAGAAGAATGAGGAGGAATAGGCCGGATTTAGACCAGGATGAAGTGCAACAGATCAGCTAATGATGATAAGATATCAGAGAAATAAATAAAACACAACCAAACCTGTTATAACAACTTCATAGACTTGAAACAGGCTTTTGACAGCATTTGGCAGAAAAGAGTTATGGCAAGTCTTGAGAATGTATGGCATCCCCAAGAACTTGATCAAGCTGATAGAAAACATCTACTGCAAGTCAGTGAGTTCAGTGAGAGCATACAAGAAGCTGACAGAATGGTTCAAGATGATTTCTGTAGTGAGAAAAGAATGCACGCTGTCACCAGATTTGTTCAACTTGGTACTGGAAGCAATAATGGCTTTAGCATTGAGAGATGAGTCATGTTATGTGGGAGGACAGTGAATATAACCTTAGATTTGCAGAGGGTATTGACCTCAATGCATTGTCCAAGGAAGATTTACAGAGAATAACTGACAAGGTGAATCAGCAATGCAGAAAATTAAGACTGAAAATCAGCACAGAAAAGACAAAAAATATGGCAATTGGAAGACAAGGAGGAAGAGGTAACAATCAAGGTAAGAGACAAAGAACTAGAAAAGCTTGAAAAATGTATGAACTTTGGAGAACTGGAATTGTGGAAATGAAATAAAAAGAAGATTCACACCAGCCACTACTGATTCAGAAAACTCTTCAAGGTAGGAAGGCTAAACAGATTTTGATAAAATGTAAATTAGTGTATGCAAGACAATTGCTGTGTGGGTTGGAATTCTGGAATATGAGGAAAGCTGATGAACATAAGGTATTGACTACAGAAACAAACTGACTGAGGGGAAAGTTTCAAAACTGAAGAAAATGTAAAGTGAAGTGATAAGAAAATGGCCAGGGCAAGAAATAACACTGCTACAAAAGATTCAAGAAAGATGACTGCGATGGTTTGGACAAGTGTCAAGAATGGACCTGGAAAGGTTACCATACATCGAGATACATTGCAGAGTGCAAGGAACTAGAAATAGAAGAGGAATGAGGATGAATTAGATAGATACGGTGAAGAATGACACAGAACAAAAAGATTTAAAGATGAACAAAGCTGCAAAGCTGGTACAAGATAGAAAGTGGTAGAAAGACTTCATTCAGCTCCCTCATCACTGCTGAGTTAACTGACGAAAGAAAAGAAAAGAAAAGAATTTATCCAAACTATAGATGGGTCAGAATTGTGGACTATGGATCCCGAAATTGAGGTAGCCAGAACTGAGGATTTGGTTTGGACTGGTTTATAATGCAGTTAGCTGATTCTAGTTTGAAAATTGGGCTGCAAGTCTAGAAAAAGATCTACCAATCTCATAAGATAAATTGAATTTCTCAGGTATAGCTGGATCAGAAAGGCCACAAAAACACCTCTTCTCATTGAATTTTGGTACTTCCACTTGTCATCCAGACTGCAATTAAGAACAAACATGATGACAATAATAAAATATTAATCTTTTGAATGGTGACATTTTCTGCCTTCCAGGCAGATTATTGTTTAGGAGGATAATCTATTGACCCATCAATAAAAAGATATTTGCACTCAACAAGGGATTAACAGAACTTTTATAACCACACCTCCCCACTCCAGATAAGTTGAATTCAAGTCTTACCTGATCTTTGAAAAGAGTTTTAAGTGAGGTCTTCTTTTATCCAAACCACTCCTTCGTGTCTTTAGCCATTGGACCAGACTCACCGGTCAAAATGGTAGTTTTGTGCCACTTCAGCAAAGCAAATCAACTGCAAAGTTGTCTCACCTGGCAGGTCAAACCAGGTTTATGGCTGCATAGCCAGAGTGGTTTAAAGCAGCTGGAACATACTGAAAAATGTGGCCTAACATCTATATATTGTTCTCATGTTCTGATCATATTTTTCCTGCTTGGGCTTTAGAAAGAGAAGTCTGTATTTCAAAGAAAAAGACTTAAATCAGTTTCTTAAGAGCTTGGCCAAAGCACTTCTGAGGCCAATGTATAATTTAAAAAATAAACTGTGGAATGGTTCAGCAGGGCCCCTTTACAGTGTAAATATGATGTTGATTTGGGTACTGGCAACATTTAGAATTTTATATAACACACGGTGCCAACTAATAGCCTATTAGCTAATTTGGTATATAGCTAAGTTGCGTTCCCATCCCCCCCGCCCCGATCTTTGTGGACTTTTGGTTCTCATCTTACATTGTTTCTATACCTTTACCAGTTGCTGGATATTGCTTACTTTTGTCAATGGGACTTGATGGTTGATGGCTTTTTTAATGACTGTCTCTTTTATTCACCAACATTTCAACATTGCACATGTAATACATTTGCAGGCAGGGTTTCCTAACCCTCTGCACATCGATTGTGAAGTGGTGACGGTACTTCAAGAACAGAACTGCCGTGATGGGTAGTTTTTTCCATATATCTCACCATCTTTAGTGGTAGGCCATTTCTCTGACTTTTTGGCCCTGTTCAAACAAATACATTTGTTGGGAGAAGTTGATACACACAGACCTCTTTGATGGTGGAATCTTCTGTTCTCCTTAGAGGTCCTATTCATCTAACTAAAGCTGAAAAACAAGAGTTGTGTTTTTGCCCTTTCAGGGCAATTCAACTCACTATACAAGTCTAGGGCTTATATGTAATTTTCATATTTTGTCCTAAATTTAAAATAAAAAAATACATATCCTTGTCCTGAGAAGCATGAGCATTAATGAGTGGGGAAAAGAGGAGACTGGACAGGCTATTTAATGGCAATTTGCTATCTGAAACCTCCAGGTTCAAGTCTCAGGTTTGGTTTTTCACTCCTGAGATGCCAGCATAGTATTTGGAAGTGTTTTCTATCCTTTGATGGGGTTTCACATGAAGCAGGCCAGAGACTGTTGCTTCAATAAAAACATACCCCATTCCACAGAGTTTTCTAGTATTTCATTCTACTCTTTCATTAGTATTTGAAGGAGAATTTGGAGTGAATTAAAAAAATATATATTAGCGTCATTTTGTTGACCCTTCCTGCTTTGTGCTTTTCTACAGAAAGCTATTTCTTCACTGATGCTAGCAGATTTGAAATAGGTCTCCGGGGCTGGGCTGAATGAGTTTTCAATCACGTAATTTTGAGGATGGCATTTAAAAAAAAAAAATTATTATTGTCACTTGTATGGGGTGTTTTATACTGTTCATGATATATGTGTTTTGTCATTTTTATTCTGGTAAGCCTGTTTCCCCAAAGTACCACATGGATCGAAACGCTCTATAGATTCAAGATGTGATCAAAAATTAGATCCAGAAAGCACAACTTGGTCATAATGGTCTTGGTCACATCTCTGCATCAGCAAGTCTTGTTCTCGGATGTATCCTTGCTAATGATTCCTTGGTTACTATAAGATTGGTTTGGATCACTAATTTCCATTTTGAGATGGTGGCTTGATGATTGATTGTATCCACTCTTTCCACAGAAATGATCCAAAATTCTGTTTCTGATTAAAGTATGTAACTATATCACAGCAATTTGTTCCGTATGCTGCTCTTATTTCATGTTATGGTTTAAATGAAAATTTATATGTTTAGAAGTTAGTATACTGGAAAAGTCATGTTGTTCTTGGATCTCCGGCTGGATCTGCAGGAGCTGGACTAAGGTTTTGGTGTACGTTTTCTGGGTTTGGGAAACCTGATCCCTCACCTCTTCCATGAAATAGCTCTTAACGCACTTAAAAACTCCTATTGACTTCAGTGGGATAGGATTTTACTCTTACTATATTTTTAGTGTTGTATTTATCTTGAGAATAATGTGTCTAATACTGTAGCATGTTGTTTAACTAATATGTTGCAGGAGAAGCTTGGATATAACAGCAGATTTCTAGCTGATTTAAATTGTCATAGCTCCATTGACTTCAATGGAGCAATGACAATTGGAAGATCTATCCGCCCCATAATGAATTATTTTTTCATTGTCTCAGTTTAAACAATAAGGTCAACATAACTGATTCAAAACGATATAACCAGTGGGAAACCAATACATTCAACACGAGGCTAACTGTTCTGAAACACTGCTAGTCAACCGACAGTACAAACACATCAGCCACAATAGTATCTATGACTTCTCAACCGAGGTACCTGGATTGTAGCTCAGTGATACAGTAATTATGTCATTTTCTTCCCAGTTGATACCAGAAGTATGAATAAATGAATACAGCTGAGAGTAAGAATACAAGTCTGTCAGAAATATTATTATTTATTATTTGTATGATCATAGTACCTAGGAGACCTACTCATGGACACCATTGTGCTAGCCGCTGTACAAATACAGAACAAAAAGACAGTCCCTGCCCCAAAGATCTTACAATGTAAGTATAAGACAAAAGACAACAAACTGAGACAGACAGACAGACAGACAAGAGGAGTAAAAGAAAAAATGAGACCATATTGGTAATCTCAGCACACCAGCAACCTAACTGTTGTCAAGTTTTTTGTAGGCATCACAACAAAGGAGAATTATAAGGAGGGATCCGACGAAGGATCATGAGGTAGCTTTGCAGATGTTCATGGGAAGCTCCTCCTAAGTGTAAGAGGCAGCATGGCAGAAAGCACAAAAAGTATTTGTTTGAAATTTAACAAGTGGACAATAGTGAATGAGAGAAGATAGGTAGAGTGGAGATAGGCCATGAAGGGCCTAGAAAGAAAAGACAAGTAGATTATGTTTGAGGCAATAGAGAAAGGGGAGCCAGTGAAGGGATTCAAAGAGGAGGGGGTGATATGGTCAAAACAACAGGCTAAGAGAATGATTTTTGCAACAGCAATCTGAATGGACGTGAGCAGGGCAAAATTGGATTTGTTAAGGCCAGAGAAAAGGATGTTGCAGTAATTGTGACAAAAGGGGACAAGAGCCAGAAGGGGAGTTTTAGCTGTGTGGATGGATAAGAAAGGCCACATCTTAGAGATGTTATGCAGAAAGAATCTGCAAGATTTAGACATAGCTTGGATGTGAGGATCTAGCGAGAGGTCTAAGTTGAAGATAATGCCCAGGTTATGGGCCTGAGAGACAGTTAGGCTGGTGGTGTTGTCTACAGTGATCATGAAAGGAGGAAACAGGCTGGAGGAGGGGAAGACTAAGAGATCTATTTTAGCCAAATTGAGCTTGAGCTGATGGCTGGACATTCATGACATGTCAGAGAGATAGGCTAAGATTTTAGTTTGGATGGAAAGAGAGAGGTCTGGGGTAGTGAGGTAGATCTTGTGAGATGATGGAGTTGAATTTGTGCTTGTGGATGAGATTTCCAAGTGATGAGGTGAAGAGGGAGAATCAAGGGGGCCCAGGACAGAGCCCTGTGGAATCCCCACAGAAAGTTGGAGGGGGGAGTATGAGTATACTCCGAAGGACACGGCTGAAGGAGTGATTAGAGAGGTAGGAGAACCAGGAGAGGAGAGATTCATGGAATCTAAGGGAGGACAAGCTTGCAAGAATAAGAGCAGAGTTGCCATTGTTGAAGGCAAATGGCAGGTCAAAGATGATAAGAATGGAGTACTAGTTCTGAGTTTTTGCTAAGAAGACATAATTAGAGAGTTTGTCTATAGCTGTTTCGTTGAAGTGAGAGGGGTAGAAGTTAGATTGGAGAGAGTCTAGGATGGAATTGAAGGAGAGGAACTGCAGATGGTGATTGTAAACAACACATTCAGTGAGTTTAGAGATGGAAGGGAGATGTGGCAGTAGTTTGAAAAGTAAGTGGGATCAAGGGTTTTTTTAAGATGGGACAGTCTGAAGCATGCTTGTATTATGAGGGGAAGAGTCAGAGGAGAGTGCGAGGTTAAGGGGAAGAGAAAAGTCAGAGATGAGAGTGTGTGTGAGGAAGATTAGGAGATGGGATGTGGTCACAGGGGCAAGTGGAGGGCGTTACAGGAGGAAAGAAGATAAGAAACTTCAGCACCTATGACGGGAGAAGGAGAAGAGAATTTTAGGAGAGGAGGGAAGGTGAGCAGAGGGAAAGGGAAGATGACATCTTATTTTGTCTGTTTTCTTTTGGATGAAATTGGCAAGATCCTGTGCACAGATAGAAATTGAGGTGGGGGTGGGCTGAGGATTGATTTAAAAGGTGGCAAAATAATCTTAAAGAAGTTATGTGCACATTTCACTGATATGATATCCATTTAATTACAAATATTAATGTACCTTCAGTGCATTATTTCATCTTGCTACACAGGTAATGAGAACTTTTTCCTATAAAAGAATAACAAGCATTTCCTTTGGCACTCAATTTAATAACATTAATCATGGTGAACCCTTTTGGTATTAGTGTGAGCATAATAAACCCCTGCAGGAATTTCATTGTAATTAAGCTAATTTCATCCATATTTTTAACTTTCTATTGCCATTTCTTTTCCACTTTTGTTTCTGTTTTGCAAGTAACATGCATTATGCATTTTTTTAAAAAGAGATCAGTTGACTCCAATGTATTTGGGACAAACCTCATGTGAGGAGCCAGAGGGAGGAAGAATATCATCTACTTAGTTACATTTACCACAAGGGACTTACTCAACCTGACCACACTGACTATTTGTAGGGAGCACAGTGCTCTTCTCATCCTCAGAGAGACTTTGTTCTGATATCCAGATGACTCTAGCTACCAAAAAAATGACTCATTAGTGTTTGGACAGATTGTGAGATCATTGGCCCTGAGGAGATCACACTGGAGCAGACAGCACTAAAGAGGGACCAACATCCACCAAAAAAAGTTGACCTGTTACAGAATCCACATTGACCTTGGAGAACCATTTTGAGGGTGTGGACAATTGTATTCCCGGCACTGGGAAGAGATCTATTACTACTGAACCTGACTCTGAGGTAATTAGGACTGGTGCAGTAATAAATTATAGTGTTACCTATATACCTATACCAGTGTGATTTTTAAGCTAATTGAACGGAGTGAAAACATATGGGGTCAAATTATTGGCTGGTGTAAATTGACGTTACTCCACTGGAGCCCATAAAAGATGAGTAAATTGAGTAGGAAAGATTGTCTAAGTGGATAAGGCACTCAAGAGGTCTGGGTCCAATTTTCAGCTCAGTTGCAGATTCCCTATGTGTAGGGCCCTACCAAATTCACAGCCATGAAAAACACATCACGGACTGTGAAATCTGGTCTCCCCCCCATGAAGTCTGGTCTTTTTTGTGTGCTTTTACTCTATACTATACAGATTTCATGGAGTAGACCAGCGTTTTTCAAATTGGGGGTCCTGACCCAAAAGGAAGTTGCAGGGGGGTCGCAAGGTTATTTTAGGGGGGCCATGGAATTGCCATCCTTACTTCTGTGCTGCCTTCAGAGCTGGGCGGCTGGAGAGTGGTGGCTGCTGACTGAGGGCCCAGCTCTGCAGGCAGCAGCGCAGAAGGTGGCAATACCATACCATGCCATCCTTACTTCTGTGCTGCTGCTGGTGGTGGCTCTGGCTTCAGAGCTGGGCTCCCGGAAAACAGCCACCACTTTCCACCTGCCCAGCTCGGAAGGCAACTCTGTTGCCAGCAGTAGCACAAAACTAAGGGTAGCAGTACCGCAACCCTCCCCCGCAATAACCTCGTGACCTCCCCCACAACCACTTTTTGGGTCAGGACCCCTACAATTACCACCCTGTGAAATTTCAAATTTAAATAGCTGAAATCGTGAAAGTTAAGATTTTTAAAATCCTATGACCGTGAAATTCACCAAAATGGACCGTGAATTTGGTAGGTCCCTATCTATGTGATCTCGGGCATATTACTTAATCTCTCTGGGCTGCAGCTCCCACCTGTCAATGGAGCTAGTGTCAGGAAAGAGGAGAGACAATGACGCAGGGAAGAAGTGTGGTGAAATCAAGTGAAGGAAATGGCAATGGGCATGTCCACACTTTGAGCTATGGATATAATTCCTGCTATGTGTGTAGATGTACACAATGTATGGACAGTCAGTAGTGATGGCAGGAACAGACAATCAGCTAGTATAGACAAAACAATAGAGCCAACTGGGTGGACTAATTGATCAAGCTGTGTAGAACAATCAAAGAAACAAAAGCATTTAACCAATTTATGCATGCCATTAGACATGGAGCAGGTGGTGCCTGGCAGTGAATTTTCAGTGTACCTGTGCCTCCCTTGGCTCACAACTGGTTCACTCCCCATCCTTTTCCCCCCCCTCTCTTGCCCAGAATTTAACTCCTCCCTTCCAGGTAATCTAGATCCACAACTTGGAATCCTGTGAGAACATACTTCACCCATCATCTCCCCAAATGCCTATATATAGGCAATGCCAGACACAGCTGTCCCTACCAGTTAAACTAGTTTTTTGCCTTATGTGTCTAGAAATAAACTGATTTGTTGGGCGGGGGGAGGGCTTATCATAGAATATCAGGGTTGGAAGGGACCTCAGGAGGTCATCTAGTCCACCCCCTGCTCAAAGCAGGACCAATCCCCAGACACATTTATGCCCCTAATCCCTAAATGGCCCACTCAAGGATTGAACTCACAACCCTGGATTTAGCAGGCCAATGCTCAAACCACTGAGCTATCCCTCCCCCAAAACAAGAAGAATCCTTACCCTTAATATAAAATTTCAATGGAGTGAATCTAAAGGTCTCAAATGTGTTATAACAACATGTTGAGTTGCTTTTGAGTCAGTTAGCATTTTAGCTGCAGAATTATGGATAAATTGTAATTTGTAAAGTAAAGTTTTTGAAAGGTCTGTGAACAAAGAAATGCAGTTATTCAGGTGAGAGACAAGAAATCCCTGAATTAAAGATTTGGTGTCCTTTTGAGACAGAGTTTTCTATGTGCCAGAGATGATAGAATGAAACTTTTTTGTAATCTAATGTTAATGAAAAAATACTTGTAACTCAAAGCCTTTGTACCACTCCTATCAAAAGGCATCACAGCTTTGCTTCAGCAATGTCAGCTGAAGTGGAAAAGTACCACTAATGGTAACAGACATTTAAATGCTGAACCTTGACACCTTACTGAAGCTTGCAGAAACATCAACGAACAAGAAGTTCCTACTTTGAGACCTTTGCCATTCATCCATAATTATGAACTGAATTAGGAACATAATATTCCAATATGCTATGCTATGTAATACACCATTAAAACAAATCAATAGTAATTCTAAGAGTCTTATTTTGGAGGAGTTTCAGAAGTATCCTGAATTGCAACATCTTAGTGGTTATAAGTTTAGAGGTAGGGGTCGTCAGCAGATTTTCATTAAATTTTAACCTGAAGAGAAAAAAAGAGTAGTAAAAATAACTCAGATCCCTTAGACATGACATTAGATAAGTTCTGGCTACATAAATAATATGGAAGGGGAATGACTAACTGGATGAAGGATGGAAAATGTTTTTCCTGAAAAATTTTCATTGAAAACATTTTTCTGCATTTTTTGTTGGAAAACTTTCATTGAAAAAGTTTCCAGCCAGCATTAATTATCAGGCTTAATGGAACATTTCCAACTCCTAAAGAAGACACAGCTTTTTAATTTATTTTACTTTAGTTTAGTTTAGTTTAGTTTAGTTTACAGTCACCTATGTAAGAGGGAACCAACATAAATCCAGAAACTAGCAATCCAAATCTGGTTTGGTAGTAATGCCTATGTTTTTAGGTAGGCAACTATGCCTTAGCATTAATTTGTATTATGATAGCAACTTAGATCCTCAGTCATGTACCAGAACCCCATTGTGCTAGGTGCTGTACAAATGCAGAATAAAGAAACTGGAAACGTCGACTCTGGAAATCCACCGCGCCAAGAGGCGGAAGCGGAGTTGACGGTGGCGCGGCAGCGGTCGACTCGCCGCCGTCCTCACAGCCAGGTAAGTCGACCTAAAATACGCAACTTCAGCTACGCTATTCACGTAGCTGAAGTTGCGTATCTTAGGTCGATCCCCCCCGTAGTGTAGACCTAGCCTTAGTAATAGTGAATTACTGATATGAACCATTTAGCACTGAATCTGAAGTTGAAACTTTGATGTTGAAGCTCAGAGAATACAGAGAAATAATACAAAGGGGGATAAAAAAGTTAGATACGTGGACAGGAAACAACAAAATGAGATTCATCCTGGTAAAATTTAAGATAATATGCTTGTGATAAAATAATCCAATACATTAGCATTGCAAGGGAAGAGTCTCCCCCATTAGGAAAGAGGATAATGAGAAAGCAGTAAGGCCAATAGAGACCTATGCATGATGGTGCACAGTAGAATTCCCATATATATGAGTTTGCCTGTGACGCAGTATGCCAGCCATAAATCAATATGATTTTAGGCAGCATACCAAGAGCCATCTCTTCACAGGCCAAAGAAGAATTAATGTCTCTTTATGACTCTAGTGAAAACTGAGTAGAATACTGTGTTCTACCACACTCAGGAACAGAAAGATGTTGTCAAAGTGGAGGGAATTCAGAACATAGTAATAAAATTAAAGGCTAGAGGGAAAGTTATATGAGGAAAAAATGAAAATAATTAATTATGTGTACCCTGGCCAAACAATGTCACGGGGGGGACACGATAATCATCTTCATCTGTGTGAAATATGTGAAAACCAGAGGCAGAAGAAGCCTTTATGGTGTCGTAAGCAACAGTAATTGGAGTAAAATGAGCAAAGGAAGGTATAGTCTGAGTATCTGCATACAGTACTGAATAGTGAATCCTGATAGAATGTGCAGTAGTCTCCTGAGGGAACTGGAGTAACCTCCAGGTGATTTAGAAAGAAAGAGCCTTTCAAAAACAGCTGAAATGGTGTATAAATAACATATCCAGCCTCATGATGGTTCCAGAAAATGAATAAGCTTTTTGTAGGAGGCAAAGCACTGAAGAATGTACCATGGGGAACAATTCTACTTTTGATGTACAGAGAGATGCAGGGAATGAACAAGTAGACTGTCTTTACCATTACTAATTCCTATGTTGCAGTATTATCAGCTGGAATGCAATATTTCAAGTACAATAAGATTCATAGGTGAACCATTTAGCTGACTGAATACTTAATTTATAAGTATTCTTGCTTCAGTGGGTGCAGGATTTTTGCCATTCTTTTTTAGATAGAAAATCTGAAAGAGGGACACCAAAGCTTTTGTAATGTTAAAACTATACACACTCACACAACCTGCTATTGCTCAGGGAGGGGCTGGAGCAAAGGCCACATTAAGGCCTTGGCTACACTTGCTGTGAAGCGCGAGTGTAGTCACGCCGCCAGCGCTGCGAGAGCTCTCTCGCAGCGCTGTATGTACTCCACCTCTCCGAGGGGAGTAGCTTGCAGCGCTGCGAGCGAGCGTGCAGTGCTGCAGGCGCTGATTACACTGGCGCTTTACAGCGCTGCACTCGTTGCGCTCGGGAGGGGGGCGTTTTCACACCCCTGAGCGCAGCAAGTTGCAGCGCTGTACAGCGCCAGTGTAGCCAAGGCCTAAGGCCTTGGCTACACTTGCAGATGTACAGCGCTGTGAGTTAAACCTGACTTTGTGCAGCTGAGTAGGGAAAGCGCTGCAGTCTGTCCACAATGACAGCTGCCCAGCTCACTGTCGTGGCCACATTTGCGGCAATTGCAGCGCTATTGGGAGCGGTGCATTATGGGCAGCTATCCCACAGAGCACCTTTTCCCATTCTGGCGCCGTGGGTTGTGGGAAGGGGGCGTGGGTGCGGGGGATTCTGGGTCCTGTCCCAATGCCCCGTGATGCATCGCTTCGCATCCCAGAAATCCCTTTGTTTCCGTCCACCTTTGGCGCCATCTTTCAACGGTTTCTGTGCAGCGCGATCTGTCTGCGGGAAATGGAGTCCGAACTGCTGAGGCGTATGCTGACGAGTCTCACCAGCACGTCACGTTTGGCTGTCGAACTATTCCTTAAGATCCAAAGTGACAGTGAGAGTGAGGGTGAGGAGTCTGACGATGCTATCGAGCCGCGTAACGCGTACGACACGAAATTGCTTGTGGCATTCACAGACATGCTCAGCACCATGGAACGCCGCTTTTGGGCTCGGGAAACAAGCACCGAGTGGTGGGTTCACATCGTCATGGAAGTCTGGGATGACGAGCAGTGGCTGCAGAACTTTCGGATGAGAAAAGCCACTTTTATGGGACTGTGTGAGGAGCTTGCCCCCACCCTGCGGTGCAAGGACACGAGATTGAGAGCTGCCCTGCCAGTGGAGAAGCGGGTGGCTATTGCAATCTGGAAGCTGGCAACTCCAGACAGCTACTGGTCGGTCGCAAATCAGTTTGGAGTGGGAAAGTCGACCATTGGAATTGTGTTGATGCAAGTTTGCAAGGCCATTAATCGCATCCTACTCAGAAGAACCGTGACTGGGTAACGTGCAGGAAATAGTGGATGGCTTTGCACAAATGGGGTTCCCTAACTGTGGAGGGGCGATAGATGGGACGCACATTCCTATTCTGGCACCACCCCACCTAGGATCCGAGTACGTTAATCGGAAGGGGTATTTCTCTATGGTTCTCCAGGCGCTTGTGGATCACCATGGGCGTTTCATTGACATTAACACAGGCTGGCCCGGAAAGGTGCATGACGCACGCATCTTTCGGAACACTTGGCTGTTCAGGAAGATGCAGGCCGGGATTTTTTCCCCAGAGTGGAAGATCACGGTAGGGGAAGTTGAAATGCCCATTGTGATCCTTGGAGATCCCGCTTACCCGTTAATGCCGTGGCTCATGAAACCCTACACAGGGAGCCTTGACAGCAGCAAGGAACGGTTCAACTACAGGCTGAGCCGGTGCCGAATGACAGTGGAGTGTGCCTTTGGCCATTTAAAGGCCCACTGGCGATCTCTGTATGGGAAGCTGGACTTGGCCGAAAACAGCATCCCCGCGGTTATATCCGCGTGCTGTGCCCTCCATAATATTTGTGAAGGGAAAGGTGAAAGCTTCACTCAGGCATGGACCTCCGAGGTTCAACACCTGGAGGCTGAATTTGCACAGCCAGAGAGCAGGGCTGTTACAGGGGCCCAGCGCGGGGCTGCAAGGATTAGGGATGCCTTGAGGGATCAATTTGAGGCTGAAAACCAGCAGTGATATCTGGTGCCCTGCACGGGAGTGAAGTGCAGTAGTTCCAATCTTTAGGAATCAGTGTTTGCTAAGCAGACAAGCAGACTTGCAGTGCCTGTTTATTTCCTGGGCTAAGGAGTCTTTTACTTTATGCAATAATAAAGAATGTTTTCAAAGCCAAAAAATCCATTTATTGAAAAGAAAAAAAAATTATTTATTGAAAAGAAACAAGGGGGTGGAGTGGGGAACGGTACAATCACAGATTCGCGTATGTCCTGTCTGGTGTGCTGTGCAGTGAGTGCTGCACTTCAGGACAGCTATACTGCATGGTGATGGGGGTTGAGTGCAGAGGGTAAGGGTCGTGGTTTTCAGGGCTGGGTGGTGAAGATACTGGTGTTGGAGGCAGCGGGTGGCGTGAAGAACACAGAAGTTGGGGAAAGTGGGTTGGAGGTGACAGTGGGGCACAACGGAAAGAGTTTTGGGACAAGGGCTGTAGGGGGGTGGCGTTTGCGTTTGCGGTACTGCTCCTCTTTCTGCCTGGCTACCAGCTCCTGGATAGCGTCTGCTTGGCGCTCCAGGATGCTTATGAGCCTATCAGTGCTTTGCTGCCGGTGCGCGGTGCTTTGCCGCCGGTGCGCTGCATTTTCCTGGTGGATCCTGCTTTCTCTCTCCCTCCAGTTCTGTGCTTTCTCATTCTCTTTAATAGATTGCCTCATCACTTCTTGCAGCATGTCTTCTTTGCTTTTTCGCGGTCTCTTCCTGAGTCTTTGCAGTCTCTGAGCAAGCGTTAAGAGGGATGGCTGAGGTCTCAAGGTTGATGCAGCTGTATAGGCAAAATGCAACATTTAACAGAGGCAGCATTGTTTATACCAGACAGAGTAATGATTCCCCCCACACTTAAGGAGTAGAAAACACACAGGGTCTACACAATAGCATAATTTTCCCGTCCGAAACAGAGCACACATATCCCACGGGAGCCTCAAAATGGTGAGTAAGGGGGACTGATTGTTTCAGGGCTGCACTGTCCTCTGGGTTTCTGTGCCTTGGGGAGAGCCAACAGCTTCAGCGGGCACCTATACTGAACACTGTCCCAACATTTTCCACAGGAGTTCGTCCTGGACGATATCTCACTGCTGAGGGTGACCTGGGAAGCAAAGGAGGGTCTTCAACTGCAATGCGGCTTCCGCCCTGGCCCATATGCAGCTTGCCTGTGTGCAGCAATGGTCCCCCCGCTCCTCGTGGCACAGTGGCGCGGACACGTTAGCCTGGCTGGGACAAGGACCACGGTGGCTCTCCCGATAAACCTGCGCAAGCGCATTGCACACGTTCTGGATGAGACATTCGAGGAGATTACCGAGGCCGATTACCGCGATGTGATAAACCACATCAATGCACTATTCCGCATCTAGGCATGCATGCCTAACCCTCCTCTCCCAAAGAGCCCGCACCGAAAAAATTCCTTCCCGAAAAAAACCCCCACTTACCGGGAACCTGCTCTTCTGTTTGTCCTCCACCAAGTACCAGCCGCTGCGACTAGCTACCTTCCTCCTTGCTCGAGAAGAGCTCCTGGCTGCATGGCTCCAGGGATTCCGGGGTGTCTCCATCCGGCCCACCACCATCACTCCTGTTTTCCTCCTCCTCCTTTTCCTCCCCCCCCCCCACCGGCTCTGAAGTGTCCATGGTGGTGCTCGGAGTGGAGGTGGGGTTAACCCCAAGTATTGCGTCCAGCTCTTTGTAGAATCGGCAGGTCGCGGGGGGAGCACCCGAGCGGCCGTTTGCGTCGCGGGCTTTGCGGTAGGCACTCCGCAGCTCCTTCACTTTAATCCTGCACTGCAGGGCGTCCCGGTCATGGCCCCTTTCCATCATGTCCTTTGATACCTTCCCGAAGGTATCGTAATTCCTACGGCTGGAGCGCAGCTGGGACTGTACAGCTTCCTCCCCCCAAACACTGATGAGGTCCAGCAACTCGCCATTGCTCCATGCTGGGGCTCGCTTGGCGCGTGGAGGCATGGTCACCTGGAAAGATTCGCTGATAGCACTCCACGCCATGCCGGGCTGAGCAAACAGGAAGGGGATTTTTAAAATTCCCGGGGAATGTAAAGGGTGGGTCACATGGTTGGTTACCTGAGGCCAGGGCAGTAGAGTTTGAACTGATGACCAGAGTGGCTAGAACAGGCATTGTGGGATACTGCTGAATAATTCTGGAGGCCATTCACAGAGCATTGGGCGGCCACACTGGCGCTGCAGCACTGCAACGGCAGCACAATACTCGGTATTCCTCTCGGAGAGGTGGAGTACATGCAGCGCTGCAACCACGGAGATGCAAATGCCTTGCCAGTGTGGACGGGGAGTGAGTTACAGCGCTGGGGGAGCCTTTACAGTGCTGTAACTCGCAAGTGTAGCCAAGGCCTTAATTACTTTTACAATATCCTGGTCCTGGGGCTGTGTTCTGTGCTAATCCAGTCCTCAGGGCTGCTCTACTTTGTACCAACTGCCAATGGCCTCTAAGGACTCTGTTCTCATAGAAAGTCTGGGAAGCTACTGGATCACCTCAGCTGTAGATTTCCAGAGTGCTCCAGTTTGGGGAAGTTCACAGCTGGCATACAGTAACTGTAGCTACCTCCTAAGCTACCTGTCTGCAACATCCCACGTATGGGACATGTGTGAGGCAGGAGGGAGCATTGCCAGAGCAGTACTGCTGTGCTTCAGCAATCCCAAATTGGCAGACTGATGGTCAGACAGCAAAACTTCAGATAAATCCTTAGGCTCCTTGGAAACACATGAAGGCTCAGCTGGCAAAGAACAGGCCTCAAAAATTAGGGAGCTACAACCAGCTCCTTTTCATTCCTCAGCAGTGCTTGGTAGACAACGGGTGCCGCTAAGAGTTATCCCCCTTCTATGTCTCCAGCTGACTAGCTGTGTGATCTTGGACATGTCCCCATCTCTAAAATGAGAGATTAGTATTTCCTACCTCACAGGGGTGATCCAAGGCCTAATTAACTCAAGTCTGGGAGGCGCTGGTTGTGATAAAATGCTTACAAATAAAAACAAAGTAAACTCTATGTATTTCATGTAACATTACAGGCATTGCAATGAAGAACATTCCCACACGTGGCGTATATGTCTCAGCATATGTTGTAAATTCTGAAGCAGTGAAGATGTGGCATTGCTCATGCTATGCATGATGTAATAGTACTTGCCCATCATAAAGTGAAAAGTCATAAACAAAATGTGTTCCATTCAACACAATATACACTTTTATCAGTTACCCAGCAGATTTTTCCAGTTAAACTCTGGTTCAATAATTTGCAACAGCAGGTACTTGACTATCTGCACATGTTTACTAGAAAGGCTTGTGAAGTTATTACAAATGGTGGGAAATATTCTGCACATAACATGGCACTTCTCCATCAGGTTAATATGATCTAGAAAAAAACAGCCTTTTGTCTAATAGCAACAAAAGAGCTGGTTAGGAAGAGGTATCTAGGGATTACATCATTAAATGGTAATCATGCTAGTGCAAAGCCGCAAGCATATAAAGTTAAATGTGGAGATTATTTTTTTCACTTTAAACAAAAATCACTGTATATTTATAGATTTTTACAGAAGTGACTGCTCTCTCAGTCATTGAAAAATAGAATGTCTTTGCACAGTTAAAACATTTAATTAAGAAATATAAAACTATATAAATATATCTAACATTTTAGTTAACACAAGGAGGAAACAAAACACTAGAGTCTTCAGAAGGCTACAATACACATTACATCACATACCCCTTAAAATGGATCATGTATTGTCTTTTTTTAGTGCAAAACAGTTTTTGATTAATTTATTAAGCAATAAATGAATACTTAAGACTTAAGCTTTGTGCTTTGAAACTCAGCAACTGAATGTCCTAACTAGCAAATTAACACCCATTATGTATTCTTAAAATGAAAACCCATAATTCCTTGTAGAGGTAGCTTTGACCTGTCAAACTGAACATCCTTTCTGTGATGATGATTAGGTGGAAAATTCATTGTCCAGGTGCTGGGTTCTGCTAGCTAAAAAAAATAAAGCAAATCACTAAGCTACTGCTGCTATTGTGATCTAATCATTGGTTTTCTACAGTAAATGACAAGCCTGCTTTCCCGTAAGTGGCATTCTTTCTTCCTTTGTGCCTCCACAAAGCTTTATTGTTCTCACATTCTGACAATAGTAAGAACCTCATGCAACCCAGGTTGGACTGAATGATTCAGGATTCTATAAGCAATGACATTTATATATCGTTTGCAATAAAATTAATACAGCATATAGCAGCCTGAATCTCATGTCACTCCCATATTTATAGAAACATATTTTTGTTTATAACAAGTGTATTGTTGTTTCGGGTTTAGTGCAGTGGTGCTCAAACTGTGGGTCGGGACCCCAAAGTGGGTCACAACCCCAAAGTGGGTCACAACCAGATTTTAATTGAGTCTCCAGGGCTTAGACTTGCTGGGACCCAGGGTCGACGCTCAAGACCAAGACCAAGCCCCACCATCCGGGACCTAAACCGAAGCCTAAGGGCTTCAGCCCTGGGTGGCAGGACTCAGATTAGAGGCCCCCTGCCTGGGACTGATGCCCTTGGGCTTTAGCTTTGGCCTGCTGCCCAGGGTGGTGGGGCTTGGGTGGGCTCAGGCTTTGGTCCCCCCCCCTTGGGGTCACATAGTAATTTTTGTTGTCAGAAGGGGGTCGCAGAGCAATGAAGTTTGAGAACCCCTGGTTTAGTGGATGTAGAAAAATGGATTCAAACGGGAGAATCCAATATGGAATTAGATCATTTCAAATTATAGTAATGACTCCATGCCCCCTAGAACTTTCTGGTTGTCACTGTGTGGCACCTCATGGTCACTCAGAAATTCATTGTGGCAGTAGGACTAGAACTCTAAAAGATACAGTCTGTGAATTATTTTCAGGAATGTTTCTGTCTGTATTACACTTGAGGTCAAACTAGATGATCATAAGGGTTCCTTCTGGCCTTGGAGCTATGAATTTATGAACTCAGATCCTTCTATCTCAAAAGCACAGATCCCTACCAAAAGGCAAATTTCAATTAGCTGTCAGCTATAGAAGGTCTATGATTCACAGTTGAAGAGTTCTTATTCTATTCAGTTGAATGTGGTAGTGCATATATACAATAGTGGTAGTGGCGCATATGCACAATATTAGTAGTGGTGTATGTAGACACAGCAAAACTAGACACAGTTAATTATATTAGTGTACTCTGTCACAGGGACCATCAATCCTGAAAACAGAGGTTCCACCACCAGCACTAATTTGAACCCCTTCCACACCTGCAAATATTCTAGATATGGTTAAATATAAGCAAGTAAGATGAGGAACCAGCTACAGCTAAAATGCAGTTTATCCAAATCTCTTAGAAAAGTATGACCTTCGAATTTCTAAGGATGAGTACAAAAAAATAATACAAGTATGCAGGGACAAAATCAGTAAGGCTAAGGCACAAAATGAGTTACACCTAGCAAGGGACATAAAAAGTAATGAGAAGACGTTCTATAAATACATTAGGAGCAAGGGAAAGACAAAGGAAAGTGTAGGTCCTCTACTTTGAAGGGAAGGAGAACTAATAATGGACAAAATCATAAAGACTAAGGAGTTCAATACCTATTTTGCCTCAGTTTTCATTAAAAAGGTAAACTGTGACCAAATACTTAACACAACTGATATTACCAACAAGGGGGAAGGAACACAAGCCAAAATAAGGAAGAAGAGTTTAAAGAATATTTAGATAAATAAAAATAACAAAGAGTCCGGTGGCACTTTAAAGTCTAACAGATTTATTTGGGCATAAGCTTTTGTGGGTAAAAAAACCTCACTTCTTCAGATGTATGGAGTGAAAGTTACAGATGCAGGCATTATATAATGACACATGAAGAGAAGGGAGTACCTCACAAGTGGAGAACCAGTGTTGACAGGGCCAATTCAATCAGGGTGGATTCAAGTCAGGATGACCTGATGAAATTCACTCTGGGGTACATAAGGAGCTAGCTGAAGTAATCTTGGAACTGTTAGCAAATATCTTTGAGAACTCATGGAGGATGAGTGAGGTCCCAGATGACTGGAGAAGGGCAAATATAGTACATATCTTTAAAAAGGGGAACAAAGAGAATCCAGGAAATTATAGACTAGTCAGCCTAAATTCGATAGTTGAAAGATACTGGAACAAATTATTAAACAATTGATTTGTAAGCACCTAGAGGATAATATGATTATAAGTAATAGCCAACATGGATTTGTCAAGAACAAATCATGCTAAACTAACCTGATTTTCTTCTTTGATAGGGTGCTGGACCTAGTGGATATGGGGAAGCAGTAGGCATAATATATCTTGATTTTAGTAAGGCGGTTGAAACAGTCCCACATGACATTCTCATAAGCAAACTAGGAAAAAATGGCGTGGATGAAATTGCTATAAGACAGGTGTAAAACTGGTCAAAAGGACCATAATCAAAGCGTAGCTATAAATGGTCCACTGTCAAACTGAGGGGACATATCTAGTGAAGTCCCACCAGGGTAAATCCTGGATCCTGTACTATTCAATATTTTTCATTAATGACTTGGATAATGGAATGGAGAGTATGCTTACAAAATTTGCATATGACATCAAGCTGAGAGGGGTTGCAAGTACTTTGGAAGACAGGATTAGAATTCAAAATGACCTTGATGAATTGTAGAATTGTTCTGAAGTCAACAAGATGAAATTAAATAAAGACAGGTGCAAAATACTAAGGAACGAAAAATCAGATGCACAGCTACAATATGGGGAAAAGTGGCTGGGCAGTAGTACTGCTAAAAAGGATATGGAGATTATAGTGAATATGAGTCAATAATGTGATGCAGTTGTGAAAAAGGCTAATATCATTATGGGGTGTATTAACAGGACTGTTGTATGTAAGACCTGGGCGGTAATTGTCCCACTCTACTTGGGACTGGGCCCTCAGCTGGAGTATTATGTCCAGTTTGGGGCTTTTTTAAGAAAGATATGGACAGATTGAAGAGAGTCCAGAGGTGAGCAACAAAAAGGATACAAAGTTTAGAAAACCTGACCTCTGAGGAAAGGTAAAAAAAACTGGACATGTGCAGACACTTAAGTAACCTGGTTTTCAGAAATGCTGAGCAGCCACAAATCATACTGAAGCCAACAGGGATTCACAATGAATTCACAACATGGATTTTAGGTACCTAACTTTAGGCATTGAATTCTGAACATGTTGAGCTCAAGCTCTACGTCCCTTTCTTATCTCTGAAACTGGGAATAATGATTCTTATTTCTGGGGATTACATAAATAATTGAATACATGGTGACTCCAATGGGAAGAAAACTAACTTTCAGGAAACTTCACGATCATGTGATAATGTAGTAAAAATGGTGGTGAACATTACATTACTTCACATATAGCAAAATGTGACTGACTGCAAGAAAGAATGTTGAAACCTCACTAAAGGGACCCCTTGACTGGACACTGAGAACAGCCTGGCTCAAGTCCACCCTTTCTAGATAAGCTCAGGGTTCAATAGACACTTTTATGTTTTCATATTAATATCATTGTATGCATAAAGATGTTTAGTGTTTAAAAAGAAGGAAACTTTCCAAGATTTCTGAGACAATGAACAAATAATATATCCAACTTCAGAATGATCCCATAAAATGAATAAGATTTGACATCTAAGTGCTTATCACATCTTGAAAGTGTTTAGTATTGGAGAACATTTTGGATGAGACATTTTAATATATGGAACTCTTAGCCATTTTGCCATTCAAATAGATAGACACCAAATTCCTCCATCACCCAAGCCCATGCAACAACTTATGAAGTCAAAGGTGTAACTGAGTGCGGAATTTTGTTATGATGAATACTTCCAAAGTCAATGGGAATATTGGGTTCACAAGGAATTGCCCTACATTAGAAGCTGAGGCTAGATTACAAGTTTGCAAGGCTAATGAAAAATGTGCTTCCCAAATGAAAGCATTACAGAATTTTGGTGAACCTAATAAAGAAATCCAGAAGGCATGAAGATAGAATATTGTGTTAAACAGCAGAGACTTAATTTGTTTACAGTACATAATGGAGGCAACTGCAATCTGATGCAAACATGTCCAGTACAAGAGATGCTGTGTCATCCTTGCAATAAAATCAATAAGCAGACATTTTGCAAAGATGTATCTCACCCATATAATAATGGGGAAGAGTCAAGTGTTACAGGGACTTATTGAATCAGGAGAGATGTCTTGTGGAAGGACTCATCAGGATCCATAAAACAACAAAATAAGTCACTTTTAGAAATTTGTTGGTGGTGCTAGCTCTATAAAAACATAAATGTGGATATCAGATTGAACTCAAATGATAAAAGCTTGACTATTGTTCAGCATAAGATTTTTTTATATATAACAGCCACAACAGCTAGTAATTTTCTCTGGAATAAATAGTGGTGGAACTGACACCACTGAGATTAAATCATGCAGCTCATATAGATATGTGGAAAGTTTTCACAGGACATTGGCCCTTTTCAACTCTTGCTTTCAGCGTCCATGTTCTGTTGGCCCTTTAAACCAGAGATGTCAGACATAAAGCTCACTGGCAGGGTCCAGCCAACGTGATGTGTCTAAATGAACTGCAGGACATCTTCTGAATCCACAGACTCTCATTTTGGGTTTTAAAGAAAAAGTACGTTGCTATGTCCTCGTTGTTGAAAGGTAACATTCCAAATGTGAACCTAATGTAACCAATACAGGGTGGTCTTCCTGGGTCTGTACAGAGCCCGCCCCAGAAGTGGGAACTTCCCAACCAACAACTGTTCTTATTGGATGTTAAAACAAAAGCCTAACATTCACTATTTCCGTGCTTATCTCAGTAGAAGAATGAGAAAGAGGTTGGGAATGACTATGAGAGGTGGGTATTTGGGAGTTAATGCAGGGAAGTAAGTTCAGAGGGAAGAAATGAGAAGAGACCTAAAGACAAGGAAGAGGGAGAGAAACAAAAAAAAAAAAAAAAAAAAGGAGGAGGAGGGAGGAAGAAAAATAAAGGGTAAATACTGGTCCTAAAGGGAAACATGTTTTCCTATTGAGTGGTACTGAACACAGCAATAAGACACCAGACAAACAATAAAGAATAATAACTAAAATTTCTCTCTGCACTGATGTCATTGGAAGGCTCACTGTGTGGCGTGGGGGATAGGTCACCCTACATTTTTACCACAGCCAGTGGGCAATAATTCAAGATAGAATTCCACCCTTTCCTGCCTTGTTTTAAGCAGACTAAATTCTCTGATCAAAACTATTTTTTTCAGTTCGGCTATGTTGCAAGGCTTCAGCCATTTTCTCACCACAAAATTCATTGTAATCAATGTATTGATCACCTCAGATGTTTATATTATTGCCAAGCGCTGATAATAGGACCTCCCAAGCACAGGACCATTATCACATATGTATGTTTTTTATGGTACAGCAATTTGTCTAGCTTTCACAATCAATTATATAACAGCTGGAACAGTTACATGGGTTACCTGCAAAGCCTCATACTCAAAGTGAAGATCAGATAAACACTTCAGCATTGTTCAGTTACCAGTGGGGCTTGGCTTGTACTATGGGCCAATTTGGGACTCAATTGGCATCAGTCTGGCTCTTCCACCCACTTTGATGTGCTTTACCCTGCCTTCCTCTGCAGCCAGTTCTCCCAGAGACTCCTTGATACCAAATGGCAGAGGGTCCTCAGGATGCATAGGATTTTAAAGGGATCCCCTGGGTCAGATATCTGCATAATAGTTCACCAAAGCATAGAATGTGAGGTCTCTACTGAAAGCCAGTTGCCTACTGGTCATCATAACCATTGCAAAATGTTATGTAAATATTAAGGATAATATTTATGGATTTATGTATCTATACTGAAAATCATGCTCTTAAACTCTTGGAGTGAAGACAGGTCACCAGGAGGTGACATACCTCCCAGCTATTCCTTTCAAGCAGGAGGTAAATGATACCTATCTCCCTGACTGGCATTTGTTTATTGTATGCCTCACACTGTATGCCTTTTGAGAGATTGCAAAATATACAAGAGAAAAAAAACCGTGTGTGTGTGTGTGTGTGTGTGTGTGTGTCCTGTTTATGAATAAAGACAAAGGATTGTTCTGGTATATCTTGGAATGCAGAGACATACTGAATCCTTCATCTAGAAGGCAAACAGACAGTGTGTATGGCTCATGAAAGAAGGGTCACATCCAGCATGGCTGTAAAGAATTTTGGGTGAGCAATACTTGGTTAGACATGAGTTTATTAAGTCTAGTCTCTAGAACACATGTTATGATTTTATTTTATAAATAACAATTTGTTTCCAATACTTCTACTTGCTACTACTTTACTCTTTATACTACTTGAGGTGGAAC
This sequence comes from Emys orbicularis, assembly GCF_028017835.1. NCBI lineage: Eukaryota > Metazoa > Chordata > Testudines > Emydidae > Emys > Emys orbicularis. The sequence goes on from NC_088685.1 coordinate 35,396,359, forward strand.
GCATAAGCTATATATTTGGAAGCAGCGAATACTGCCAGTGTCTCATGGAGCTGGGGCTGGACACTCCAGGGAGACAGTTGGAGGGCTTGAGAGTTGGAGTGTGTCAATCACTAACCTGTGGAGCAGCAGCAGGGCCCAAAAGGGAGTGCTTGAGTTGCCCTTGGCTGGTGGAATTGGGGAGTTAATCCACAGCAGTTGCAAACAAGACTTCCTCACGCTAAGGGCAGGTGGGAGCGAGGTGCCTCACAACTTGGGCACCCCCAGCAAGTCTCACACGCCCCCATTAGGAAGTAGCAGGGATTGGGTAGCTTAGAGTACCTATATGCCCAGGGCAGAATGGACATTGAGGCAGAAAGTGGCAGGTTTCCTTATACTAAATAATTACTTTTTCATACTTCTTTGTTAGGTTTAGTTGACATGACTTAGGTACTTGACTATTTAAAGAATGATGAAATTTACTACATAGCAGCAGTATACCATGTCCTCCTATTTAGAGAAAGCAGACTAGAAAACAACTCTATACATATTTTATTTTCTTTCTAGTTTACTCAATATCTCAGATTCAGGAATTAGAAACCTATTTTCACACTGTGACACTTACTTAGACTCATGCTCCAAATGCTACTCCCACTGAAGTCAGTGGCAGGTATACCTGAAGGTAATTTCACACTTTCTGTGCCCTCTCTATACTCGTGGGCATCTCTTGTAAATGAAACTAAATCTCCTCTCACATACATGACCAGTGACCAGTGACCAGACTTACTCACACAAAATTTTTCCTTGCCTTGGGCTAGAGGACTTTAGAAAATCTGAGAGAGTACCTTGTCCTAAATAAATTAACCTTACCCATCACGAGGGAGCTTCTTAAACAGAATAAGCTTTTAATAGCAAATAGGTTACAAAAAAAAAGAAAACACACAATATGGAAGCTATTAAACATTTAAGCACAGCAGTCAGGATTCTGTCTTAGGGGTCTGGCAGAGTTCCCCCCCCCCATTAGATACAGAGAAATCCAGTTATTTAAATCACGCCTGATTAATTAGGAGCAGATTGGTGAACCTTTTTTTAATGTTAGTGAGCACCTACTCATGTGAGTACTAGATAAAAGACAATCCAAAGTCCAGGGCTGGCTCCAAGCTTTTTTGCTGCCCCAAGCAGCAAAAAAAAAAAAAAAAAAGAGAAAAACCTGATTGAGCTGCCGCCGAAGTGCAACGAAGAGGAAGACAGGGAGTGAAGGACCTGCCACTGAATTGCTGCCGAAGACTGAAGCGGACCGATTGAGCTGCCGCCGAAGTGCCGCCACTGCCGCTCCGGACCTGCCGCCCCAACAATGGACGGATAGCTGCCCCTTTCTATTGGCCGCCCCAGGCACCTGCTTCCTTCGCTGCCAAAGTCACTGTGTAGAGTTTGTTTAGGTCTTGGCATCTGCAGAAGTGCACTGTTAATTTCTATTGCTATAGATATATTTTCTATTTCTTTTCCTTGCTTCTAAAGTTAGCATGCTATTTCTTACCTGGTTCCTTGTAGCCTTATATCTGTGGTTTAATAGGTGGACAATTTGAGTGATAAGTGTTTAGTTAACTCACAAAAGTGTGCTGGATCTATATATTGAGGTGTTTGAGATGGCTGCTAGCCATCTGAGAGATTAGTGATGTGAGCTAAAGGCTCTCTTAAGGATAAATATATGGAAAGGAGAAAGGAAAAGTGACTACAGATAAGGAGATCACCTAAATCCTGTTAAATCCACACAGCAGGATCTACTATAAATGGGAGACAATGGCTTTTTTTTCAGAGCTATTATTACTAATGTAGGAGAAAGTCCCGAGTTGCAAAATCAAGGTGAAAGTTAAAGTAGGGATTCTGATGTCAAAGTGATTTGTAAGCTTTCAGGAGACAAAATGAGCATAGCATTCACTGGAGAAAAAAGTAGGAAATTAAATATTTTGTTCCATTAGTCTATAACAAGAAATGCTGTTTACAAAACTGATTAGATTCTAATATAATAGTGTTTTCAAAAATCAATAGCGTAGATAGTGTATACCATTCAGCTGATGTAATTATGTTTCTTTCCACTAGAGAATCCACTAGAAACTTGAATCATAAAAACCTCAAAGTCTCTTTCCATACATTCTAGCTTCCAAAGAGCTCTGGCTATCTATTGTGACTATCAAAGGATCATTTCCTCCCACGACTATGGGGTGGAACCATGCTATATGGAGTACAGACTTTTAAGTTGAACCTTGATCTGCTTTCATCTTAAATCTCTACTAGAAACAATCTTCAGAAAAATCACCATTTGAAGCACCAGCCATTGTAGATTGAAAATAAGTAGTGGGTATAAAAAGGATATTGCACCAAATTGAGTATAAAATTGATACACTGAATTCTGTTTATGTATGTAACTAGTACATTCAGAACTATACTCCTACAAAATATATTTCTGTCTGTTTCACTTAGGGTTTTCTATCACACTACCCAGGATATATGTTTCAGAGTAGTAGCCGTGTTAGTCTGTATCAGCAAAAAGAACAAGGTGTACTTGTGGCAAAGTATTACTAACAAATGTATTATGCCCAAACAAATGTATTATGCCCAAATAAATTTCTCAGTATATATGTGATTCCCAAAGTAAACTAAATGTTAATGAGTTTTCTGCTTTTCTCTTATCCCCAGTTCAGGAAGCTCTGCTTGAAGAATTGTTTCTTTAAATAATCATGCTAGTCTTTTGTCACAGAGGAGAGTTTTGCTTTGTGCTGGTCTTTGGAAGCTGCACTACAGCTGAGCAGTGCAGCTCTCCAGAGGGGTCGTGGATGGAGACATGGTCACTAATGGGTCCTAACCCTTGATAACTTTGAAATTCAGAATCAAAACTTTGAAATAACAATGGACATGGACTTGAAATCAGTGGTGGGGTTGGAGTATAGGAATGATGTGCTCACAGTACCCCACAGGAAATCCATCAAGAAAGTGGGAAGATGCATTCAAACTGGAGCCACTGCACATCACATGTGTACTCAGTTTCAGATACTGTGAGTTTCAGTAATCCAATCTATGAGTAACAAATGTGTCATATCTCCCTCTGGGAAGAAGGTGTGGAGTTTCCTAGGAAGCCCCAGGGGGAAGAAGGTTTCTTCAACATTTATTCTACCTGATCATCTAAGTTTAGTTATGAGTTGAACAGGACACCAAGACTTCACACTACATAGGGGCAGGAGAGGAGGGGAAAGATGCTTTCAGGGTAAGAGAAGGACAGGATCTCAGCTATTTTTGTCCCCTTTTGACCAGGATCATGCTGGTCTTGCCTAGGTTTAATCTGAGCTGTTTTCAGCTAGGACTGACTCTTGTAAGCCTAGTGACATAAGTGTGATGGTTCTGGTTGCATTTGTGGAAAGTGAGATATACATTTGGGTATCATTGGCATATTGATGGCTGCTGAGCTCACAGCATATCAACTTAACTCTCCATGTGGTCTCATGTAAATGTTGAGGAGGAGGAGAGACACAATGGATTCCTCTGGAAATGTATACATTTTGAAATAATAGGCTCAACAATATTTTTTCCAAATTTGTATATGTAGAATTTTACTTGGGTCTGAAAGAAGACATTGCCACAGTGAACAGAAGAAGACCTGATGTTAAAACCCTGAACAGCACTCCAAAATGAGACAAAATTTCCTCTGGAGCCTTTTGTCATTTATTTTGCATGTTCTAAATTAACCAATTAAACATTTCAGAAATAAAATTGTGTGGCCTGTAAACTATGTAAGAGTAAAATGTTTGAATAGCTGGGTTCCATAAATCCATCTATGTAATATAAGATCCCAGTCCTGTTTTTACCTACCCTTTTAAAGGATTAACAGGGAACTGGCAAGATGAACAGTAATGTTGATATGAGCTTCCAGCTGGGACTGATTACAGGCTACAGCCTAATGCAGTAATGTTTTGTGCTAGTACAACAGTTTAACTAGAGAGTGCTCACAATACATACCCCCCACCTTCTGCCTACTAAGCCCTGACAAAGAAACCATTTAATTTTGTTGTGATCTTGACCTTTGATCTGATAAATCCCCAAATTAATTATCTAGCAGATACATGGTCCTGTGATGTTTCAATGTGGGTACATCTGTAAAATTCTTCTTCTGTATGTTGAATACTCACAACCAAGTCTCTTACCTTGCCTACCTCCTGAGCCTAATCCAGCAAACAATATGAAATGCACTGAGTGAGCATGGAAACAGTTGTATCACATCAGATGCCATTTCCTGAACGTAAAAAACAAGGGATAAAACAGACCGAGATTTAAGAGCAACTATTGTGAAAAGTTATCTGGTTAACTGTCTTCCCTACAGATTGTGCAATAAAATGTAATATGAAATGTCGGAAGCATATTTTGGGTTTTAGATAGTGAGCTGAAATGTATGGAAGTTGATTTTTTTTTTATCATGACAGAAAATCCTGGGAAAGGAAGTGTATTGTGAGATATGTCAACAGATACTACAGTCTGGAACAATGAGGATCAACTGTTTTTGTCTAGTTATTAATATTCCTGGTGATAGTTTTACAGATTTTTGTGAGGTTGCTGAGCCTGAAATGTTTCACTTTGGACCATTTCACATTTGGAAGCTTTGGATGCTAGGCAGCATGTCTCAGAAAGTTCAGGCCACTGTGTTTAGTTGCATGAAAGTAAGAGGGGCAGGGCCGCCCTGGGGAAGAGGGGGAGCAAGTGGGGCAATTTGCCCCAGGCCCCGGGCCCTGCTGGGGCCCCCATGAGAATATAGTATTCTATAGTATTGCAACCTTTTTTTATGGAAGGGGCCCCCGAAATTGCTTTGCCCTAGGCCCCCTGAATCCTCTGGGCGGCCCTGAAGAGGGGAAATCAAAATATAAGTTATGAATTGTACAGCAATGGCCACAATATCCTGTGTGGAAGTTGGAATTGTTGGGTAGGATGTAAACTTGGGATCACATTTTGTCTAGGGACTATACGACTTGACAGAAGGCCCAGGGGTGAAAAGACAGCCCAAAGGGGGAAGCTGTGTTGGCAAAGAGCAAACAGAAAATTTCAACTCTATGAGATGGGTAGGCAGGTGACCAGCAGAGCCCAAAAATTGTGCTGCACCTACTGGGGAGAGGTTATCACCAAGTCAGACAGGTGAAGTGCTGATTCATTGTCTCCCCTAGGTTATCCCAACTGGTGGGACTCCAGACACATAATAAAGCTGCCTCCTTTCCACCAAGGAAGAGAGTGGTAGAATGCTTCTCTGTTCCCCCCGACTTGGGGGTAAGAAATTCTTGCTGGGACACATGGGGACCATGTAATCTACACCTTCCAGTGGCAAACTGGGTGAATAAATGGGAACCATGATATGTGACATATTTAAAATAATATCAAACACATGCAAAAAAGGTGGTAAATTCTCCAACACTTGCAGTCTCAATCAAGATGATCTTTTAAAAAGATATACTGGATGCAGGAATTGCTGGATAAAATTCTGTGGCCTAATGTTTTTTGGAGGTCCAACTTGATCACTCTGGTTCCTTCTGGCCTTAAAAATATGAATCTATGAATAAACTGTTTGTGAATGAGATGAAGCCCAAGGATTATTCACGGAAAGGATGTCAAGTGATTCTGACTTTCATCAAGTGTAGCCTTCTCATATGAAATGTGTAGAAATGAGTGAGCCACAAGTTTCAGCCCTGGGTTTTGAATCTGAGCTGTTCAGGTCTGTTTAGTACATTGCTGTGGCAAATCACATCCAGGTTTGGATTCTTGCATGTCTCTTCCTCTCCTTCCCCTCCCACCTCTGGTGTGTTTGGATTTAATGTATATTATTTCACATGCCTCTGCATTTCCAAGTGCCTGATAGGAATGACAGTGTAAGTACTAAAATCCGAGGAGAAGCACTGATCTTCCAGTATTTCTGGCAGGGCCAGTTCAGACAAGGAATGGTGGAAACAATGTGAAGTGTAATGTTTACTGCTCAGGCCATGTTGGCTGGAGCATCAGCTACTTCACACCAAAGGAAAGCTTTGTGATCATAATTTGAGGCCCCAGGGAAATCAGGAGGGCTCAACTGTTAGCCCATCCTTAGCTGGGGAACCATCACAGATTCCTCCTCCTGTTAACATGAAACCTCCCTCCATCATACAACTAATTTCCTCTACATACTAGCCTGAACGTTTCCCCTGGTATGAAAGAAAAGTGGAAGAAGACTGCACATAAAGTTTTGGGCCTTGGAGCTCAATGGTGAAGTTAAATGGCTGTTTAGAGAAGTCAAGTTTTAACTGGTTCTTTTGTGTTTGTACAGCACTTAGCGCAACAGGCCCTGTTTGGCAGGGCCGGTGCTACCATTAAGGCAAACTAGGTGGTTGCCTAGGGTGCCAAGATTTGGGGGCGCCAAAAAGCGGTGCCCCCAATTTTTTTTTACAGCGTTCCTACGCCACCTCCCCGAGCGTGCGGTCGCCGCTCCACTTCTCCCGCCTCCCAGGCTTGCGGCGCCAGTCAGCTGTTTGGCGCCGCAAGCCTGGGAGGGGAGGAGAATTAGAGTGGGGGCGGCATGCTTGGGGAGGAGGTGGAGCAGAGGTGAGCTGGGGTGGGGAGTTGCCGCACGGCTCCCCGGGCCGGGGGGGTGGGGAGCTGCCGCAGGGGTGCCTCAGGGCGGGGGGGGAGGAGCTGCCGCAGGGCTCCCCACCCCAGCTCACCTCTGCTACACCCCCTCCCTGAGCGCATGGTCGCCGCTCCACTTCTCCTGCCTCCCAGGCTTGCGGCACCAATCAGCTGTTTGGCGCCGCAAGCCTGGGAGGGGAGGAGAATTAGAGCGGGGGCGGCGTGCTCGGGGAGGAGGCGGAGCAGAGGTGAGCTGGGGTGGGGAGCTGCCGCACGGCTCCCCTGGGGGGGAGCTGTTGTGGGGGGGGGCGCCTCAGGGCAGATGGGAAGGAGCTGCTGCGGGGGGGGGGGGACTCAGGGCGGAGGGGGGGGCGCAAGGTGGAAGTTTCGCCTAGGGTGCGAAACTTCCTTGCACTGGCCCTGCTGTTTGGGATTTCTAGGCACTACTTGAATACAAATAGCAGCAGCACTGCAAGGCACATAAGACAGTTTTTTCTAACAAGGTTTTCAGGTCCATATTGGAGACCTAAGAGGTTACATGTGGGTCAGAGAAGCATCTAAACATTTTGGTGTGTAGATGAACCTATGAACTTTTCTCAGATAATGCCAGCACAAGAATTGTTATTTACTGGGAATACAGCTACAACTCGGGAAAGTTAGCTATGAACACTTCACAAGTCATTGCAATCTTTATGTTCATTGCATGTGAACATTGGTATGTTCTCAAGCAATTTAGATGCTGCTTGAGAACTTATTAGAGTTCATTTACTTTGTATATTTGGATCTGTGATTATGACAATTCATATTTTAATGGTTCATATTTCATGGATAGGTCCATCAATGGCTATTAGACAAGATGGTCAGGGATGCAACTGCATGACCTGAGTGTCTCTAGTCTCTGTTTGCCAGAAGCTGGGAGTGGACGACTGGGGATGGATCACTTGATGATTGTCTGTTCTTTTCACTCCCTCTGAAGCATCTGGCATTGGGCACTGTCGGAAGACAAGATACTGGACTAGATGGACCATTGGTCTGACCCCGTCTGGCTGTTCTTGTGATCATTTCTAGAGATGTTCATGAGAGCTGATTTGAGATAAAGAGAGAAGAGATGCAGAAAAGACAGGGAAGATTACAGGTCATAAAATGTGTGTGGAAAGTGGTCACATTCCATGGTGATGGGAAACTTTATAGATAAATAGTGAGGAGCACCCACTCCTCGCCAGCATGGACCCACTTAACAGGTTGCAAGGAAAAGATCTCTTACCCATGCAACCTGTTTGAGAATCAGATAAGCTGAGCTGTCCAGAAGGATATTTTGGACACCTCAGGTCTAAAATACTGCACAAATGTAGGCTTGATGGGCTACTTGTGCACACTGCAGCAATGGGGCTGCCTGAGTTATGTTGCTGAATTCCTACCTGCATTTCAGTAAAATGTTCCTGCTCTGGAAGTTTAATGTAAACAATCAGTAAATGTTGCTTCCAATTCTTTATGCCTTTCCCTCCTCTGCCATTAAGGAATGCAGGTATCTTTAAATCTAGGATCCATCTATGTAGACAAATATTGCTCTTTCTTGTGGAAAAACAGGAAGGAAAAGATTTAGAATGCCCTAAAACTCCCTAGACCTCCCAGCTCCTGCTTCACCTCACTCCCTAAAGTGTTCCCACCTCCCTCTCAAGAGAATCAATCACCTAATCAGGATCCCCTTTGTTTATAAAGACTACTTCATCCAATCATGGAACAGAATCATTGACTGTGTGCCTTAGATGAAAAATCTCTGATCATGAACCGTAAACAATTTCAACAAACAGTTCAGAAACAATCTACAGGCTTAAATTTATTTGCATACAACATTCATTAAACAATGTTGAACAGTGAACAAACTGGTAAAAATTGCTGCCTGTTCATGGATAATTAGGAAACAGACAAAAAAGCTAAATTAACAGAATTATTAACCTTTCCTTGCAAATTGTTTACACAGCTCAATTAGGAGAAAGGATGGCTTTCTACTTGAATTGAAGGCCTAATAGTGAAAACTCCTGCTCTTAGTGCCCACTTCTAAAATGTCTGGCTAGAATTTTCATAAAAATAGAAGAAAAAAGTTAAGCTCCCAAATGCTTATGTGGCCTCATATTCAAGAATGCTGAATACCCAGTAATTAGCATTGACCTCAGTGACAGTTGCTAGTTGCTCAGCACTTATGAAAACCAGACCACTGATTAAGGTGTCTACACATTAACATAAGCTCTATTTTTGAAAGTTTTGACCTCTGCACATGCATGTTCCTATTTTTAAAAATGGGGTAATAATACTTACCTATATCACTAGCAAAAGCCTTGTGAATAAGGCACTAATGAGTTAGGTGGCTCTAAGCTTTGTTCTCAGCTCTGCCATTCACCTGTTGGGTGATCTTAAACTAGTCATTTCACCTCTCTTTCCCCCTTTGTCTTGTTAATTTGGGCTGAAAGCTTTGCAAGGTAGGGGCTGCCTCATGACTAAGACTACAATTTAGTCACAGGTATTTTTAGTAAAGGTCTTGGACAGGTCACAGGCAATAAACAAAAAATCCATGACTTATACTATAAATACCCCTGACTAAATCTTGGGGGGGGGGAGGGGCAGGCAGGGTAATGCTGTCGGGGTTGTGGTTGCCACTGCTGTGGGGAGCCAGGAGCACAGCCTGGGGGATGCTAGCAGCAGCTGCTCCAGCCACCTGAGGGCTGCCAGCAGCGGCTGCTCTGGGCCCCCGGGGACAGCTGCTCGGTTGGTCCTGGGGCCAGTTGCCTGGTTCCACTCCAGCAGTGTCAGGTGTGGCTGTCCTTGGGGCCACCTGAGCACGGGCCCCAGAGCCAACTGATTGGGCAGCCCTGGGGTCAGTCACACTGGCCACTGCAGAAGTCACAGAGGTTGCGGAAAGTCACGGAATCCGTGACTTCCGCGACCTGCATGACAGACACAGAGCCCTACTCATGACATGTTTGTACAGCTCCCTAGCATACCGGGACTGAAATCAGAGTTGGGGCTTCTACTTGCTACTGTAATACCAATGTGAGTAACAGAATCATAGAAATGGGGGGCTGGAAGGGACCTCCAGAGGTCATCTAGTCCAATGGTTCTCAGCCTTTCCAGCATACTGTACCCCCTTAAGGAGTCTGAAGCCCAAGCCCTGCCGCCCAGGGCATAAGCCCAAGCACCAGCACCACCTGGGGCTCAAGCCCGAGCCTCGCTGTCTGGGGGTGAAGCATGTAACTTAGCTTTGTGGGGGGCCCTGTGGCATGGGGTCCCGGGCAATTGCCCTGCTTGCCACCCGCTATGCCGGCCATGCACTTACGACACCCCTAATCCCATCCCACAACACCTGAAACACAGATCTAGCTGAGTTGATGTACCCCATGGAAGACCTCTGTCTGCCCCCAGGGGTACATGTACCACTGGTTGTGAACCACTGATCTAGTCCAGGCTCCTGCACTGAGGCAGGACCAAGTATATCTAAACCGTATGTCACAGGTGTTTCTCTAACTTGTTTTTAAAAACCTTTAATGATGGGGATTCCACAAACTCCCTTAGAAACCTATTCCAGTGCTTAAATATCCATATAGTTAGAAACTTTTTTCTATAATCTAACTTAAACCTCCTTTGCTGCAGATTAAGTTGATTTGCTTTTTATTTATTTATAATTTTTTATATTTACCAATATTTTTTTCCCCAAGAAAATTATATTTCCAAGTGTGGTCAGCATTTATGAGGCCCATTACTATTAGCCTATGTGGAGGACCAATATATTTGAAAAAGTGTCTTTTGGCAACTAAGATGTAGTCTCAGGTCTATAGTTCCTTTCTTAACATTAGATAGATTTGTATTCCACTGGGTCAGAGAGAATTGTGTATCCACAACTCGATTCCAAGCAACTTTCAAATTATCAATCTTTGGCAGAATTTTTTGGACCAGAAAATCATAAAAGGATACCACAGGCTGAGTAAATCCAGGAAATGTCCTCCAAAATAATAGTAATTCTGGAAGTTCTGGAGCTCCCAATGCATCCGGTCCAAAAACATTCATAAGTAAATATTTTAAATGGAGATATTTCTATGTGCAAGAGCAGTGCAAACCAAATTGTTGCTAAAGATCTATAAATGGCTTAAATTATCATTATCAATTATCTGATTACTTCTTGTCCTACCTTCAGTGGCCATGGAGAACAATTGATCACTGTCCTTTTTATAACTAGGGTTACCAGATAGCAACTGTGAAACAACGGGACAAGGGGTGGAGGGTAATAGGCGCCTATATAAGGAAAAAGTCCCAAAAAACAGGACTGTCCCTTTAAAAACGGGACATCTGGTCACCCTATTTATAACAGCCCTTAACATATTGGAAGATTTTTATCAGGTCCCCCCTCAGTCTTCTTTTTTTAAGACTAAACATGTCCCATTTTTAAAATCTTTTAAAATATGCATTGTGAAGATTAATTTATTACTTTTTATAAAGCACCTATAAAGCATTATTAAATATAAAACACCTATGAAGCATTATTAAATATAAAACAGCCATAAATGGTTTGCTTTCTTTTTTCCCTGTTTTTTTTTTAAATAGAAATCACTACGCAAGCTCCGCCAATAAGCACAGAGAAATCCAGACTGTTCTGTGTGGATTGCAGCATCTAGTTGTAGTCAGAAAAGTAACTATGCAAAAGTGACAGCTGCTGGTTCAATGGGAGATGGATCTTTTGGTTAAGCTGTTGCTGTGGGACTCAGGAGACAAGGGTTCAATTTCCAGCTTTGTCACAGCCTGTGTAAATTTAGACATATCACTTTCTGTTTCTTCTTGTACCTTTTGTTTGTTTTATCCGTTTCACAGCTGTTCAGGCCAGAAGGGACCATTTTGACCACCTAGTCTGACCTCCTATAATACAGGTCATTAGGACTTCACGGAATTATTCCTGCACCACATTCACTAGCTGTGGTTGAATTAGAGCCTCTCTTTTAGAAAAGCCTTCAATCTTGATTTCAAGATTTCCGGTGATGGAGACTCCATCACCACTCTTGGAAGTTGTTCCAGTGGTTAACTACCTTCATTGTTAAAAGTGTGCACATTTTTTTTCTAGCTTGAATTTGTCTAGCATCAACTTCCAGATTCTTGAAGGAAAGGACTATTTCCCACTATGTGGCTGTACGGTGCCTAATATAATGGGGCCATAGTATTGGCTGAGACCTTAAGGAACTATTGGGATACTAAAATAGTAAAAATATTTTTTACTCAACAGATATGTGGCCTTGTCTGTCCTTGATGTCAAATCTGTCTTGAGTCACTTTTCTGACAATCAATGTTTTCAATTTACTTATATCAGAGCCAATACAGTTATGGAGAAGACAACTGGATTATATTCTGCCTTATGAGTCATCCATAAAAATGGCAGCTATGTGACTGTAAAATTTTTGTTATTAGTCACAGTGTAAGAGACAAGAAACAATCACAATTTCACATTTCAGGTTGCACATGCCTTGCTTGAAGTTAGAAATTTTCTCTTTGGACTCGTAAACCGAGCAAAGGTACAGAGAATACAAATAGAACTGACACCACAATATCTATTTTACAGAGTCAATTTTCTGTATAAAACATACAAACTAGACTAGTCAACTGTGCAGATGACCCAACTGGTTGAATATCCACAGGTGCTTTATAATAGGAACCACAGTTCATTTAAATATTGATGTGACATAAAGGACTACCTAAGGAGGAATGAAGAAAGACTGAGGCTCAATGCCAAGGTAGTGTCAAAAGACTGCACAGCAGAAGTGCCACATGACTTGATCTCCCATTCCAGATACGTTTTGTTGGCATGCTGATGGCAGCACGGGCGCTAAGATGGGACACTCCAAGGTTAAATTCTGTTGCTCTCAGAATGAATTATTACCTATAACTGGAATGCTGTAATGAGTAACTTAGCTTGCATAGCTCATTACCAGCTTCCTCAAAGCGAATATTAACTACATCTTGAAAACTGTAGTCTTTGAACAGTTGGAATGACAAAGTAGGCTAGTTTAGTAGTGAAACTTATCTCCCCTATCAGCAACCAGCCCAATGCTTATGCTCCTTTGAATACCTCTTGTTTTTTCTTTCTTGTTGTTGCCAAGAAAATATTTCCCAGATCTCTTACTCTGTTCAATAGTTGTTGGGGTTTTTTTGCTTGTTTTGTTTGTTTTTTTGTTTGGTTGTTTGTTTAAAAATTCTAATCTCTAGTTCCATAGCTCAGGAATTAAAGTACTGGGCTGGTAAAATAGGGGGCTCTATGGCCTGTGTTATGCAGGAGCTCAGATTAGATTATCCAGGGATCCCTTCTGGCCTTAAAAATTATGAATCTCTTAAAAAATGTTTACTAGAAGCTACTGCAGATGATTTTACATCTTCCTAGTGATACGCACACATGACATGATCCAGTGAAATGCTCATCACCTATGTGAAGGGCTGAGCAATTTCATCACCCCTAATGTCAGTAGAATTTGACAGCACATTGTACCTCAGTGGATTGGCCACGTCTCATAAAAGTTATCCAGCTGGAGATGGAGGGTGGTTAAACACCCTGTTTACTAGGCCTTTGATTCATAAACATCATGGTGCACTTATGGTTTAGTCACAGTGCAGCCAATGCTCTGGCTTAGCCAGTGTACTTCTTTTACTTGTGTACCTTCCCTGAAACTGTACTTCATCTTCTACTCTCTGACAGCGATCATGTAACTTGTCATTAGAAGCTAACTTTGCCTCTCTGAGAGCCTGATCTAATACCCATTGAAACCCAGGGGAATCATCTCAGTGGGAGAGCATCTAAAAGTGCAGTGCAGCGTGTTCTACACTGGCTCAATTCATATGGGAAAGTTACTCTGATTTTACAAGAATGCAATAACATAAGAACATAAGAACATAAGAAAGGCCGTACTGGGTCTGACCAAAGGTCCATCTAGCCCAGTATCTGTCTACCCACAGTGGCCAATGCCAGGTGCCCCAGAGGGAGTGAACCTAACAGGCAATGATCAAGTGATCTCTCTCCTGCCATCCATCTCCATCCTCTGACGAACAGAGGCTAGGGACACCATTCTTACCCATCCTGGCTAATAGCCATTTATGGACTTAGCCACCATGAATTTATCCAGTCCCCTTTTAAACATTGTTATAGTCCTAGCCTTCACAACCTCCTCAGGTAAGGAGTTCCACAAGTTGACTGTGCGCTGCGTGAAGAAGAACTTCCTTTTATTTGTTTTAAACCTGCTGCCTATTAATTTCTTTTGGTGACCCCTAGTTCTTGTATTATGGGAATAAGTAAATAACTTTTCCTTATCCACTTTCTCAACATCACTCATGATTTTATATACCTCTATCATGTCCCCCCTTAGTCTTCTCTTTTCCAAACTGAAGAGTCCTAGCCTCTTTAATCTTTCCTCATATGGGACCCTCTCTAAACCCTTAATCATTTTAGTTGCTCTTTTCTGAACCTTTTCTAGTGCTAGAATATCTTTTTTGAGGTGAGGAGACCACATCTGTACACAGTATTCGAGATGTGGGCGAACCATGGATTTATATAAGGGCAATAATATATTCTCAGTCTTATTCTCTATCCCCTTTTTAATGATTCCTAACATCCTGTTTGCTTTTTTGACCGCCTCTGCACACTGCGTGGACATCTTTAGAGAACTATCCACGATGACGCCAAGATCTTTTTCCTGACTCGTTGTAGCTAAATTAGCCCCCATCATGTTGTATGTATAGTTGGGGTTATTTTTTCCAATGTGCATTACTTTACATTTATCCACATTAAATTTCATTTGCCATTTTGTTGCCCAATCACTTAGTTTTGTGAGATCTTTTTGAAGTTCTTCACAATCTGCTTTGGTCTTAACTATCTTGAGTAGTTTAGTATCATCTGCAAACTTTGCCACCTCACTGTTTACCCCTTTCTCCAGATCATTTATGAATAAATTGAATAGGATAGGTCCTAGGACTGACCCTTGGGGAACACCACTAGTTACCCCTCTCCATTCTGAGAATTTACCATTAATTCCTACCCTTTGTTCCCTGTCCTTTAACCAGTTCTCAATCCATGAAAGGACCTTCCCTTTTATCCCATGACAGCTTAATTTACGTAAGAGCCTTTGGTGAGGGACCTTGTCAAAGGCTTTCTGGAAATCTAAGTACACTATGTCCACCGGATCCCCCTTGTCCACATGTTTGTTGACCCCTTCAAAGAACTCTAATAGATTAGTAAGACACGATTTCCCTTTACAGAAACCATGTTGACTATTGCTCAAGAGTTTATGTTTTTCTATGTGTCTGACAATTTTGTTCTTTACTATTGTTTCAACTAATTTGCCCGGTACCGACGTTAGACTTACCGGTCTGTAATTGCCGGGATCACCCCTAGAGCCCTTTTTAAATATTGGCGTTACATTAGCTAACTTCCAGTCATTGGGTACCGAAGCCGATTTAAAGGACAGGTTACAAACCTTAGTTAATAGTTCCACAACTTCACATTTGAGTTCTTTCAGAACTCTTGGGTGAATGCCATCTGGTCCCGGTGACTTGTTAATGTTGAGTTTATCAATTAATTCCAAAACCTCCTCTAGTGATACTTCAATCTGTGACAGTTGTTCAGATTTGTCACCTACAAAAGCCAGCTCAGGTTTGGGAATCTCCCTAACATCCTCAGCCGTGAAGACTGAAGCAAAGAATCCATTTAGTTTCTCCGCAATGACTTTATCATCTTTAAGCGCTCCTTTTGTATTTTCATCGTCAAGGGGCCCCACTGGTTGTTTAGCAGGCTTCCTGCTTCTGATGTACTTAAAAAACATTTTGTTATTACCTTTGGAGTTTTTGGCTAGCCGTTCTTCAAACTCCTCTTTGGCTTTTCTTATTACACTCTTGCACTTAAGTTGGCAGTGTTTGTGCTCCTTTCTATTTGCCTCACTAGGATTTGACTTCCACTTTTTAAAGGAAGTCTTTTTATCTCTCACTGCTTCTTTTACATGGTTGTTAAGCCACGGTGGCTCTTTTTTAGTTCTTTTACTGTTTTTCTTAATTTGGGGTATACATTGAAGTTGAGCCTCTATTATGGTGTCTTTAAAAAGGGCCCACGCAACTTGCAGGGATTTCACTTTAGTCACTGAACCTTTTAACTTTTGTCTAACTAACCCCCTCATTTTTGTATAGTTCCCCCTTTTGAAATTAAAGGCCACAGTGTTGGGCAGTTGAGGTGTTCTTCCCACCACAGGGATGTTGAATGCTATTGTATTATGGTCACTATTTCCAAGCGGTCCCGCTATAGTTACCTCTTGGACCAGCTCCTGCGCTCCACTCAGGATTAAATCTAGAGTCGCCTCTCCCCTTGTGGGTTCCCGTACCAGCTGCTCCATGAAGCAGTCATTTAAAGTATCGAGAAATTTTATCTCTGCATTTCGTCCTGAAGTGAAATGTTCCCAGTCAATATGGGGATAATTGAAATCCCCCACTATTATTGGGTTCTTAATTTTGATAGCCTCTCTAATTTCCCTTAGCATTTCATCATCACTATTACTGTCCTGGTCAGGTGGTCGATAATAGATCCCTAATGTTATATTTTTACTAGAGCATGAAATTTCTATCCATAGAGACTCTATGGAACCTGTGGATTCGCTTAAGATTTTTACTTCATTTGAATCTACACTTTCTTTAACATATAGTGCCACTCCTCCCCCTGCACGGCCTGTTCTGTCCTTCCGATATATTTTGTACCCCGGAATGATTGTGTCCCATTGATTGCTCTCAGTCCACCAGGTTTCTGTGATGCCTATTATATCTATATCCTCCTTTATCACAAGGCACTCTAGTTCACCCATCTTATTATTTAGACTTCTGGCATTTGTGTACAAGCACTTTAAAAACTTGTCCCTGTTTATTAGCCTGTCTTTTTCTGATGTGCCAGATTCTTTTTTATGTGGCTGTTTATCATCTGATCCGGCCCTTACATTATACTTTTCAGTCCTCTGCTCCTGACTATAACCTGGAGATTCTCTATCATCAGACTCTCCCCTAAGGGAAGTCTGTGTCCGATCCACACGCTCCTCTGCAGCAGTCGGCTTTCCCCCATCTCCTAGTTTAAAAACTGCTCTACAACCTTTTTAATGTTTAGTGCCAGCAGTCTGGTTCCACTTTGGTTTAGGTGGAGCCCATCTCTCCTGTATAGGCTCCTCCCATCCCAGAAGTTTCCCCAGTTCCTAATGAACGTGAACCCCTCCTCTCTACACCATCGTCTCATCCACGCATTGAGACTCTGAAGCTCTGCCTGCCTACCTGGCCCTGCGCGTGGAACTGGGAGCATTTCTGAAAATGCCACCATAGAGGTCCTGGATTTCAGTCTCTTCCCTAGCAGCCTAAATTTGGCTTCCAGGACATCTCTCCTACCCTTCCCTATGTCATTGGTACCTACATGTACCACGACCACCGGCTCCTCCCCAGCACTACACATAAGTCTATCTAGATGCCTCGAGAGATCCGCAACCTTCGCACCAGGCAGGCAAGTCACCATACGGTTCTCCCGGTCATCACAGACCCAGCTATCTACATTTCTAATAATCGAATCTCCCATTACTAACACCTGCCTTTTCCTAGAAACTGGAGTTCCCTCCCCCGGAGAGGCAACCTCAGTGCGAGAGGCAACCCCAGAACCATCTGGAAGGAGGGTCCCAACTACGGGAAAGTTTCCCTCTGCTCCCATTGACTGCTCTACTTCCCTGGGCCCTTCTTCCTCCTTAACAGCACAGGTGCTGTCTAAGCGGAGGTGGGACAATTCTACAGTGTCCCGGAAAGCCTCATCAACATACCTCTCTGCCTCTCTCAGCTCCTCCAGTTCCGCCACCCTGGCCTCCAAAGTCCGTACATGGTCTCTGAGGGCCAGGAGCTCCTTGCACCGACTGCACACATACGCCACCCGCCCACAGGGCAGGTAATCATACATGCAACAGGCGGTGCAATAAACTGGATAGCCCCCACTCTGCTGCTGGGCTTCTGCCTGCATTGTATCCTAGTTAGTGAAAGGGTGGTTTACAGAAGGGAGTTTTGGAATGTGGTTTGGTTTATAGGTTTTAGGGGGGGGCCACGGGGATGGGGTTACGGCTGGCGAGGGACTCCCACTCCCTTCCCACTCCCCTTCTAAACTCCCTTGCGAAACTCCCTGTTAGCAGCCCCTGGTCGCAAAGCTCCCTGGTCGCTTGTGCGCGGCTTTATAAAGCCCTGGCCTGAGTGAATGCCCTGCCCACTGAGTAAGGCTCAGCCAATTACCAGAGGCTTCGAGCTTTCAAACCTGCCTCCAACTGCCAGCCAGAGCACACGGTCCCTCAAACAACCAAACAAACAAACACAATGATACAGTTGTGCAGTGTGGTAGCTGAGGGCAATCCAAAATGCTATTGTGTGGAATGCATGGAACTGTTTTGGGCAAAACCAGCTAAGAAAATCATGGCAGAACCTGATTACATTTCATGTGGTTTTGTAGTTTGGATAAGACCTTAGGGGGCCCATCAACAAAAAGTGGGGCTTTATTACAGAGTCCTCTATAAAAGGAGTTGTATTTTGAGAATGCCCAGAAGACAGAACTAGAAATTTCTTTCTAAAAGCAACATGTGATGTATTTATTACAATTTGTGTCCAACAAAATATAGGGCAAAGCAATCACCAGAACACATATACTTTTCAGCATTCCCTGCTGTTGGTTTCCACTGTTCATGGCATGAGCTATCAGAATGCCTTTTGTCTGACCTTAACTCATGCTAACCACAAAAAAAGTAGAAAGACAAGCAGAGATCCATATTGCCTGAATTACTCTTTTGATAAATGTATATTTGGGTTTTTTAGCTCTGTCAATTCACTGATCAACAGAATAAATATGGAAATGAAATGAAAAGAAAAACTTCTTTGTCCAGCACCACTAATATTAAACTGGCAGCTGTAGGGTACCTGCCCCTTCTCCCTCTCCTCTCCGTTCCCTCCCCATCTAATGTATGTGCCACCTTTCTGCTGCTACTGCCTCACATGTTGAGAGGCCACTCTAGGCCTTTCCAGGTTGCAGCGCAGCCCCAAGTAGGGCAGCCGTAACTTAGAACAGTTCCTTGTGTTATCTAAATTACCCTGTGGGCTCTTTTGGCTCCCAACCAACTCAGAACCCCAGAGACACAAAGGAAGCTAAAAGCCACCTTTGCCTCTTGCCCTCCAAGAGTTACACAACCCCTCACCCCATTTTACAGATGCATCTGCTGATTAAAGGGGAGATTAAGGAATTTGCAAAGGGTTATATGGCAAATTTAGTACTAGAAACAGGGTTAGAACTCATTAATTCCAATTCCCTGCCTCTTTGTTCTAACCACTAACCATTCCTGCATATGTACAGTAGGTATCACCATGGACCTTGTTCATGAGAACGAAGGTGCATTTCTTACCAATGTATGTCTGGTAGCAGTCTCACAGCATGTTTTATCTGACCCTGCAGGGCTCTGTGGCACAGACTACACTAAGTACTTCTCAGAAATGAGATCCATTTTGACAAAAGATCTATAGAAAGATCTAATCTTTCTGTTATATATATATATATATATTAAACCACCGAACTGAACTCAATAGAGAGTTATCTCCCGAGTCTAGATTTCTGTCAAAAGATTATATTGTTTTATGAAATCTCCTAGGTTTATAAAGTAATTTCTGTAGAAATGTATATGCTTCATTACTATTAAATTCTATAGATTTATTTTCCATAAGGAAGTCCCTTTAAAACTGCCTTCTTTGTCCCTGTAATCCGTATTTTCACAGCAACAACGTCAGCATACGTGGAAATCCAATGAATATCTGACATTGTATGGAACATAGAAACCAGCTATTCTAATTCAGCTTTCCTAATGACAAATCTTTCCTCTGCAGCTAACATGCTTCATATTATCAGGGTCTGATGACCTTCTCCTCTTTCAGTTTCATCTGCAGTACTGCAAAGTGCTGAGCACTCTTAGGTCTCAACTGATTTCAATAGGAGTTTGAGAGGATGCTCAGTACCTTGCAGACTTGTGCCCATGGCACCAATTATTCATATTTATATTGGCATTTATTATATGTATTACACCGTAGTTCCTCGTGGTCCCAGTCCGGGTCAGGGCTCCATTGCGCTGTACAATTCAGTTCCTGCACCCAAAGACCCTACAGTCTAAAGCTGTATCCTTCAATGACTTCTGCACATGTGGATCTCTGCACTGCAAGGAGCACCATGGACTCCAGTGGAGTTCCACTTGGGGTCCCATTCATAAAAATGCCATTGCAGAGTCAGGGCCTTCAAAAGCCACCACACTGATGTGTGAATCTTCTCCTTAATGCTAACAAAGTCTCCATCTATTTGTCAGAATTTCTCTGTGTAATGCCTCTTTTGGCAGCATGAAGAACTTTGTTTTGTGGTCTTATGGTAACCAGTCTCCTTCAGCAGTGACATTTCCTAAGGAATTGCTTATAATCATGAAGGTTCACGATAACAATTACTATTTCTATTATTGGATATTCAATAATAATCATATTAATTAGTAGATCAGAACTAGGAATATAGTAGCACATTGGAACTCCAATCAAAGATGAGAGCTCCACTGTGCTAGGAGCTGTACATACAGATAAAGATGATGCAGTCCCTACCTCAGATATCCTACAGCTAGGTGTCAGATTGTGACAAAATAGATGGACAAAACAGATGACAATACTTAAAAGTCTATTATTACATGCAAACATGTTCTCAACATGGCACAGCGCATACATTATAATAAAACCACATTGCAAGCAAGAAGAACAAAAGCAAACATAATCAACCTTCCTGCTATACAAGCCATTTTAAGTAATGTGGTTCTGGCTGATAACCTATCGGGAAAAGAAATGCTTCTTCTTGTCAGCACTGCAGCTTTTTACATCAGTTTCTCAACATAACACAGTGAAGCTCTAAATAGAAAAACACTAGAAATAGTTTCAGATTCATGGTACAGCATCAAAATGCAGCTCTTTCCAGATATGCTATTTCTCCAAAACGATCCCAGTCATTCAAAAATAGTTTCACTCAATTTAACTTCCTACTGAACCTTCTAAATTACTGATATTAAGCACTTGGTTTCACAACAAACTTAATGAACAGTTCTGACAATCTCTAAGCAGGGCCACTGGAAATGCATGGGCCAGATGGAATCACAGATTACAACACTTTCCCATTGGCCTACAATTTTCTGGCACCTGGCGATTCATCGCCTGGGTATGTATTATGGCTGATGCCACAACCCTTTCTCTTGAGAGCTGAATCTCAACTGAAAAAGCCAAATTTCAGAATATAAAGCTACCCAAAGGACTGATTCTAATTCCCCAGGCACAGTGGATCTGAGGAGGCCAGGATAGCCCAAAGCTTGGGGATTTAGGATCATTCCTTTGGGTAGCTTTATCTTCTGAAGTTGGGTGTTTTGAAGAAGAAAGATGAAATAAGGACAGAGGAAGGGGAAATGAACCAGGCAGAGTGGGGCAGGAAGAAATGGAAAAAAAGACGTGTAAAAGAGGAATGAGAGTAAGTCCCTTTGCAATGTTCACAGTGAGGTTACAGAATCTATAGGTTTCCATTATGCTAGAAATTGTGTGATTAAATGGAGGGGTCCAGCTAAGCAACTGGTTATTTCCTTTTCACTCTAGGCTGCAAGAGGTGACAGGAACAGTGTTTGAAATTGAACGGAGTCATTTGTGGAGACAATGGGGCAAATGCATTTTAACCTTGTTTATGTGATATATCTAATTTTGAAATGGCCCGCTAAAACCAGAAGAATGACCAACATGTCCAGAACATTTTCTAGCAATCAACAGCAAAATCTCTACACTGTCTGCAGTTTCTCAACTGCCCTAAGTAAAAAGATATTTCCACTTTAGCAGATTACATTTTAGACCGTCATTTTGTATTTAAAAAATGAAGATTTTTCTTTGCAAAATAGCTACTGAGAAGCCTAATATTTATAGACACTTATGTGATAAGTCACCTGTGTTATGAACCATTTCAATATCTAAGATCCTGACTCTGCAATGAACTGTTTGTGCATGGACAGCTGCACCTGTGTGGAGCCCCATTCCAATCAGTGGTTTTAATTATTTCAATGGGACGCTGTGTGTAAAGAGAACCACCTCTCAGAGCTCACTGGAGGATCAGGGACTAAGAATGAACACCACATTTTACGCAATGTAGTTGTAGCCATGTTGGTCCCACGATATTAAAGAGACACGGTAGGTGAGGTAGTATCTTTTATTGGACAAACTGCTGTTGGTGACAGAGACATGCTTTCAAGCCACACAGAAAGCTCTTTTTCAGGTCTGGGAAGGTATTCTGAGTGCCACAGCTAAATACAAGTTGGAACAGATTGTTTAGCATAAGTAAGTAGCACACATTCTAAGGGACCATTCAATTGTGATGACTACCTTAAAGAGGACAACTGACAACTGTCTGACACCAACTACTACAAAGAACTCAAGGAAGCCCCTACACCACAATTTAACCAGGAACTTAAGGATATAACCAAATCCTTCCCCAAACAACTCCAAAAGAAACTCTACAAACTCATTTCCCACAAACCTAACCCAGGGATCTTCTACATACTTCCCAAGATACACAAACAAGGAAACCCAGGCAGACCCATCGTATCTGGCAACGGCACTCTTACTGAAAGACCATCGGGACTCAGAGAAACCATCCTGAAACCACTCAGGACACAACTGACAGGTCTGACTTTCTCCACAAACTCCACAACATTAACAACCTCCCTCAGAACACCATCCTCGCCACCATGGCTGTCACTTCCATAGACACCAATATCCCTCATAATGAAGGCATAGTTATCTGCCTCAAATATTTACAAGGCAATGGACAACCCTCAGATATCCACCCCACACATATTGCCAAACTCATCCATTTTATCCTCACCGATAATAATTTTACATTGAACAACAAATAATTTGTCCAAACCATGGGAACAGCCATGGGTACTAGGATGGTTCTCCAATATGCCAACTTCTTTATGGGCCACCCTGAAGAAGAATTTCTGGACAAATGCACCATGGAACCAATGATATACCTGAGGAGATATATCAATGATACTTTAATCCTCTAAACCAGAGGTCCCGAAACTGTGGAGCGCATGGAGGCATGTCCAGGGGAGGCACAGATTGATACTGCTGTAACTGAGATCAGAATCTGGTTTAAAGACTGACAGCAAGCTGACAACAAGCGTGGAGTTCAGAAATAAAATATTTAGTCCTTGTTTGTTTCCTTAATAGCTATGACACAGAGCAAAGAGCAGAAGTTCACAGAATCTGTCAGTAATCCAATGCACAGTTAGAGTGGGTATGTGCATAACCCGTAAACATTAGCAGCAGCCATTTTTAACAGGTGTAATGGCACACCCTTATTTTATATTTCTTGGAATCACAGACTTTGACAAATTATAGTTGTGGGTCAAATTCTGACATCCTGACTTGATGCTCAACAGTACCTTGCTCCAGCTAAATCAATGGCACAACTCATGGAGCAAAGTGCTACTCAACTGGATATAAACTGGGGCTTCTCATGGAGGAAGGAAGTATTCTGCATTAATTAGGGAACTAGAAATTGGCGCATTACGAGCCACATACAACACAGCTATCCTTCTTTCAGAGATCAAGTGTCAGAGCATACAGTGAGTTGACAGTGACACTTGCTACTTCAACAAGCTGCAGCAAGACTCAAACCCATCTATTATTTTGAAATAGCAGGTGCAACAAAAAACAACTAGAGAATACCCAGCATACTTACTGCTTTACATGTACTTTTTGGGTAAAGAACAGATTGCCTTTATTACTCCTGACCTTACATTTCTTTGTCAAACATATCAATCACTCCCCCTTAACCTTTAATAGGAAAGGCTAAAGTTGTTTATTGCAGCAATTCCTGTGCACCACAAGGACACCACCTCCATTCTAAACCAGTTAGATTTGCATACATTTCACTGATTATCCAAAAAGATTGCTTCTTCCCTTAAAATATCTGTTCATTTTATTTTTTGTTCCCAAGGAGGTCATGCACTGCCAGGGAGGTTAAATTTAAAAGTCAGCAGTATTTGGCAGAGATTTATGTGGGAATGGATATGGGTCTGTAGAGCTCTCAGGCTGATTAAATAAAGGATGTCATGGGAGTAGTATGATAGTATATGCATACTCCAGTAAATGAAAGTAATGCATTAGAATGCAGCTTTAGGGTCTAATTTAAAAACATAATTCAGACACAAGCAGAAGCCTTTAAAATATTGGCAGATGTCTTTATACTGCATTTCATATAGAGGACAAAGTGGATTAAAGATAAATGTAATCCAAATAATGGTGCTGTTTCATTTATTTTCACTTGTTTTATTTCTTTTAAAGAAATTTAATTTGAAGAGGATTGTTTCCCATTTTTCATATTTTTATGCAGACCTGCTTACAAATGTGAGTGAAAACATCAGCACAAATTGTTGTCCCTGCTCTTAAGCAGCAACGGTAAGTCTCAGCCTTCTTTACTCAGCCTAGGTTCAATAAATATTATTGTTAAAAAAGGGACATTTAAATAATTGTGAACTTTATTTTTTCCTCCTGATTTCATTCCTTGTCAAGGTGATTAGGCTCAAGTAGTTATTTCTCACTTAGAATTCTCAACTTCTATTGTAGCCCACTGTTGAAGGGCAGAACGACTATTATTGCCTCTGCTCCACTTTTTATTTCCCCCCATGGTACTCTATCAGGTTGGTACTTTTTTTGCATTGTTCTCTCCCACCTTCCCACACTGATGTAGAAGTCGGGGGGGGGGGGGAGGGAGAGGGAAGGAAAACAAAGTTCAAACATGGTTTTAGTGCATTAGCAAACTGAACAAAAGGTAGGGAAAAGTTAACCTTGCAGGAGCTGTAGGTCCTGTGTCATAGTAATATCTTCATAGGCTCTGATCCCGCAATTGGATCCGTGTGGATGGACATCTGCCACCATGCAAAGACCTACTGACCTCAGCGTCCAACCACACACCTCTGACTGTCTTAAACTGGAAGACCTTAGTACGTGGCTTATTTCTCAATAGGAGTCTCTCCTGACTAAAAGAAGAGGCTATTAAAAATAAAAGCTTGAAATGACTCAGTTAAAATAATGTACTGACTAAAAATACAACATCAAAACAATATTCACAGTTTCATTATTATAATTGTGCTCTGATTTTTTATTCAACAACTTCTGTATTGAGGTACTGATCCTGCTCTCTTTGAAGTGATGACCAAGCTCTGATTCATGTCAATCAGAACAAGAGAGGGCCCTATCAGAACCAGAATTTCACACCTATGAAATATACAATTGGCCGAATTTTCATGAGAACATAGTACTAGAAGGGGCCTCCTGGGTCATTGAGTCCAGTCCCCTGCTAGCAGAGGGAACCACATGATATAATCCTTTTGATAAACTTTTCTAGCTCGATCTTGAAACCATTTGGGTTGTTTTCCCCCACTATTGCTACTGAAAGGCTGTTCCAGAACCTCATTTTTCTGATGGTTAGAAACCATCTTCTAATTTCCTGACAAAATTTTCTCATGGTCAATTTATACTCATATTTTCAAGGTAATGAGCATTTTAAATGTTAATTTAAGTCAATGGCAGCTATGGGTGATTTTCCCTTTTAAAAATCAAGCCAAAGGCTAACTCATCACTTAATCCCTTGGCACCATCAGAATGATTCTCCACTGAGTGGAAAGTTTTCTAATACTGTTTGATTTAAACAGTGGGGGCAGATGAGAAACTTCTAATGGTCTGCCCTGTTACGTGTTAAGGCACAACCAATGTCATCAAATTGGCATCCAAATGTCAATCAGCAAAATCCTGGATTGAACAGGAATGGGAATAGCTCCACTGCAAAAAGTGACTCCTCCCAGAGAAGTTTTAAGAGAACCATAGTCCCAGCTCTATGAATTTTCCAGTTGAACATCAAAGGTATGTCAAAGTGGCTACCTAGTTCACATTATGCAAGACAACATGATCAACATCATCGCCTTGCAAGAAACCCATATCAAAAATGACACTCAAGAATTACCCTGCTGGACGGCCAGCTACCATCTTGTCCCTTCTCTCCACCACCTGACTAAAACAGCATTCATTGCCATTCCCCTTTCTTAGGCCACACTGATTCCCTTGGAGACATGCCAATAAATCAGTACTTCTGATAAAGCACATCCTGTCTGAATGGAATATTTTCTTTTTCCAGCTAATGATGCTAATAAACAACCCAATGAGGCTAGAAGTAATAATAATACTTAGAAGGTGCAGTACATAAGGCATAATCTTATCAGAGGATCCCAGAACTTATTATAAACATTAATTAGTCAAGGCTCAAAACCCTTCTGTGAGACAGGTCAGTATTATCATCCTGATTTTACAAACACAGAAGCAGAAACATGGGCCCAGGAGGCCAAACGAGCTTTAAAATCTATGTATCTATGCTTTTAATGGCCTCCCCATCCATACAAGATTAAGGTGAGAAGAATGGATTCTATCAGGGGGGTTATATATATATACCCTAGCCTCCATTTCCAGCAGCCCATGGCATCCCCAACTGATCTGCTACCTCTCCTCTGCTTCCATGTTGGTCCCCAGTCGAGAGGAGAGGCTTCCCTAGTGAATGGGGGAAAGAGAGTAAGTGCCGTAGAGGAAGCTGACTCACCCCTTTTACATCACAGAAAGAATATCTATGTGGATTGTGTGTGAAGATATGAAACAGTATAATCCCCCACCTAAGAACTTAGTACAAGCATGTGGCAACTGATTGAACTCCTATGACCTGACAAAATTGTAGTGGGTATTCATATTTTAAGTATCCTGTAGAATGCGTCAGACAAAATAGCTTCAACTTCTACAAAGTTACCCCTAAAAGATTTCTCCTCTATCCACCTAACATGTTGTCTTTGTGTACTTATGAAAAATGAAAAACAGATATTGAAAAGAATGTTGAAAAACTAGACATGGTACAGAGAAGAGCCACAAAACATATTTGAGGGCCAGAAAAAATGCCTTTCAGTGAAAGACTTCATAGAAGACTTAGTTTTGATACTAAGGCCTGGTCTACACTATGAGTTTAATTCAAATTTAGCAGCGTTAAATCGAATTAACCCTGCACCCGTCCACACAACGAAGCCATTTATTTCGAAATAAAGGGCTCTTAAAATCGATTTCTGTACTCTTCCCCGATGAGGGGAGTAGCGCCGAAATCAATATTGCCATTTTGAATTAGGGTTAGTGTGGCCGCAATTTGACGGTATTGGCCTCCGGGAGCTATCCCACAGTGCACCATTGTGACCATTCTGGACAGCAATCTGAACTCGGATGCACTGGCCAGGTAGACAGGAAAAGCCCCGCGAACTTTTGAATTTTATTTCCTGTTTGCCCAGCGTGGAGAGCACAGGTGACCACAGAGAGCTCATCAGCATAGGTAACCATGCTGTCCGAGAATCGAAAAGAGCACCAGCATGGACCATACGGGAGGTTCTGGAGCTGATCGCTATATGGGGAGAGGATTCAGTGCTAGCAGAACTACGTTCCAAGAGACGAAATGCCAAAACTTTTGAAAAATTCTCCAAGGGCATGATGGAGAGAGGCCACAATAGGGACTCAGATCAGTGCCGTGTGAAAGTTAAGGAGCTCAGACAAGCCTATCAAAAAACAAAGGAGGCAAACGGTCGCTCCGGGTCAGAGCCGCAGACATGCCGCTTCTATGCTGAGCTGCATGCAATTCTAGGGGGGGCCGCCACCACTACCCCACCTGTGACCGTGGATTCCGAGCTGGGGGTAATCTCAGCCACACCTGAGGATTCTGCGGACAGGGAAGAGGAGGAGGAGGAGGAGGAGGACGACGAGCTTGCGGAGAGCACACAGCACTCCGTTCTCCCCAACAGCCAGGATCTTTTTCTCAGCCTGACTGAAGTACCCTCCCAACCCTCCCAAGGCAGTATCCAAGACCATGACCCCATGGAAGGGACCTCAGGTGAGTTTACCTTTTAAAATATAAAACATGGTTTAAAAGCAAGCGTTTTTTAATGATTAATTTGCCCTGAGGACTTGGGATGCATTCGCGGCCAGTATAGCTACTGGAAAAGTCTGTTAATATGTCTGGGGATGGAGCGGAAATCCTCCAGGGACATCTCCATGAAGCTCTCCTGGAGGTACTCCAAAAGCCTTGCCACAAGGTTTCTGGGCAGTGCAGCCTTATTCCATCCTCCATGGTAGGACACTTGACCACGCCATGCTAGTAGCAAGTAATCTGGTATCATTGCCTGACAAAGCCTGGCAGCGTATGGTCCCGGTGTTTGCTGGCATTCAAGCAACAGCCGTTCTTTATCTCGCTGTGTAATCCTCAGGAGAGTGATATCGCTCATGGTAACCTGGTTGAAATACGGGAATTTAATTAAAGGGACAGAGGTGGCCATTCCTACTGGGCTGTTTGCCTGTGGCTGAAAAGAAATCCTTCCCTGTAGTTAGCCAAGCCCTGGGGGGAGAGGGGGTATTGGCGCTGAGCTTTTCGCGTTTGGCTAGCAGGGATCTTCCCTAATACCAGCCATGCGGTAGGGGGAGGGGTAAAGCGATCATCCCAGAGAATTGATGGGGGGGGGGTTAGTTTGGTTTCTGCAGGGATCTTCCCTGATACCAGCCACGCGGTGGGGGGAGGGATAAAGCGATCATCCCAGAGAATTGGATGGGGGAGGGGTTAGTTTGTTTTCGGCTGCTGCAGGTTAACAGAAAAGCCGTAGCACTCAACGGGCTTTGCTTGGTATGTGGGAAAGGAGGGCGCAGAAGCCGAAAGACAATGGGTTACCATGGCCGCATGCAAGCCGAATTCTGTTGCCTGGACCTGCGTCTGTGATCTCTAACACCAAAGCCACAGGCACTCAATATTAAGATGCAAAATGTGACCTTGCACTGAAATCACATGTGCTATGTAATGTGAATAGTGTTGTTCACCGTGAAAGAGTATAAGCATTGTTCTGTAAAATGTATCTTTTTAAATACTTCTCTCCCTTTTTTCCCTCCCTCCAGCAGATGCTAATTTTTCAAGCCTCCCTCCTCCGTCCGGAAGGCTATCTCAGATAAGGCGGAGGAAAAAAAGGACGCGAGACGACATGTTCTCATCTGAATGAGTGGAAGGACATGGTATTAAAGTACAGGAAAGATGCCAGTGAACGTGAGGACAGGAGGGACCAACGTGAGGACATGAGGGACCAACGTGAGGAGAGGAGAGACGCTCGAGATGAGAGGTGGCGGCAGGAAGATCAGAGGAGGCAGGATGCAACACTGGGGCTGCTGCGTGAGCAAACAGACATGCTCCGGCGTCTTGTGGAGCTTCAGGAGCGGCAGCAGGATCACAGACTGCCACTGCAGCCCCTGTATAACCACCCTCCCCCCTCACCATGTTCCATAGCCTCCTCACCCAGACGTGTAAGAACACCAGGGGGGGGAGGCTCCGAGCACCCTCCCATTCCACCCCAGTGGACAGCCCAAGCAAAAGGCTGTCATTATTTTCACCTTTTTTTAGTGGCCTTTTCCTTCCCTCCGATCCCCAAACCCCACCCGGGCTACCTTGTCAGTTCTCTCCCTCTTTTTATAATCAATTAATAAAGAATACATGATTTTTAAACTATAGTGACTTTATTTCCTTTGAAAGCAAGCTGTGATCGAAGGGGGCGGGTGGGTTGCCTACAGAGAATGAGTCAATAAAGGGGGCGGGTTTTCATCAAGGAGAAACAAACAGAACTTTCACACGTTAGCCTGGCCAGTCATGAAACTGGTTTTCAAAGCTTCTCTGATGCGCCGCGCTTCCTGGTGTGCTCTTCTAATCACCCTGGTGTCTGGCTGCACGTAATCAGCAGCCAGGCAATTTGCCTCAGCCTCCCACCCCACCAAAAACGTCTCCTCCTTACTCTCACAGAGATTGTGGAGCACACTGCAAGCAGCAATAACAATGGGAATATTGGTTTGGCTGAGGTCTGAGCGAGTCAGTAATGTGCGCCAGCGACCTTTTAAACGTCCAAATGCACATTCCACCACCATTCTGCACTTGCTCAGCCTGTAGTTGAACAGCTCCTGACTCCTGTCCAGGCTGCCTGTGTATGGCTTCATGAGCCATGGCATTAAGGGGTAGGCTGGGTCCCCAAGGATAACTATAGGCATTTCAACAACCCCAACGGTTATTTTCTGGTTCGGGAAGTAAGTCCCTTGCTGCAGCCGTTTAAACAGAGTAGTGTTCCTGAAGACGCGAGCGTTATGAACCCTTCCCGGCCAGCCCACGTTGATGTTGGTGAAACGTCCCTTGTGCTCCACCAGTGCTTGCAGCATTGAAAAGTACCCCTTGCGGTTTATGTACTGGGTACCCTGGTGCTCCGGTGCCAAGATAGGGATATGGGTTCCATCTATCGCCCCACCACAGTTAGGGAATCCCATTGCAGCAAAGCCATCCACTATGACCTGCACATTTCCCAGAGTCACTACCTTTGGTAGCAGCAGCTCAGTGATTGCTTTGGCTACTTGCATCACAGCAGCCCCCACAGTAGATTTGCCCACTCCAAATTGATTCCCGACTGACCGGTAGCTGTCTGGCGTTGCAAGCTTCCACAGGGCTATCGCCACTCGCTTCTCAACTGTGAGGGCTGCTCTCATCTTGGTATTCTGGTGCTTCAGGGCAGGGGAAAGCAAGTCACAAAGTTCCATGAAAGTGTCCTTATGCATGCGAAAGTTTCGCAGCCACTGGGAATCGTCCCACACCTGCAACACTATGCGGTCCCACCAGTCTGTGCTTGTTTCCCGGGCCCAGAATCGGCATTCCACAGCTATAACCTGCCCCATTAACAACATGATCTCCAAAGCGCCGGGGCCCGCGGTTTGAGAGAATTCTGTGTCCGTGTCCATGTCCTCATCACTCTCATTGCTGCGCTGCCGTCGCCGCCTCCTCCTCGCCTCGTTTTTCTGGTCCTGGTTCAGCATAAACTACACGATAATGCACGAGGTGTTTACAATGTTCATGACTGCTGTCTTGAGCTGAGCGGGCTCCATGCTTGCCGTGGTATGGCCTCTGCTGTGTTCACCCAGGAAAAAAGGCGCGAAACGGTTGTCTGCCGTTGCTTTCATGGAGGGAGGGGTGAGGCTGTACCCAGAACCACCTGTGACAATGTTTTTTGCCCCATCAGGCATTGGGATCTCAACCCAGAATTCCAATGGGCGGGGGAGACTGCAGGAACTATGGGATAGCTATGGGATAACTACCCACAGTGCAACGCTCCGGAAATCGACGCTAGCCCCAGTACATGGATGCACACCACCGAATTAATGTGCTTAGGATGGCCGCATACATTTGACTTTATAAAATCTGTTTCCAAAATTTGAATTCTGTAAATTCAGATTAATCCCGTAGTGTAGACATACCCTTAGATACAAGGCATACCAATTCTCTGGAGACTTGTATAGTTAGTTACAGTTTCATCATAGAATATCAGGGCTGGAAGGGACCTCAGGAGGTCATTTAGTCCAAACCCTGCTCAAAGTCAGACTACCTGATCTAACAGTCCCTTCTTGCCTTAAAAACCTATGAATCTAAATGACTTTGTCACACTGGGTCCAAAACATGATTTTCAAAAAGTCCCAAGACATGGATGTGTGTTATATACCATAATAATGCCTTTGATGCCATGACAGTTTGCTGAGGGAAATGCCATTGGGTAAATAAAACATATTTAAAAAAATTCTCAAAATACGCACCTATCTAAGACAGATGAAATGCGGCTCAAGGACCTGACAGGAACTTTGGGAAAAAAGAGAATTCCCTCTAGGGCTCAGAAGGAGGGCATGCTGGAGTAAGAGATTTATGTCAACTGTGAAAGGGTACACTATGCTCTTCCCCAGTGCTAATGTAAGTTAACCGGCCAGTGCAAATGACCCTGTCATCTCTCCACTTCCTTTAAGGTATCTATCACCAATGACAGTGCAAGACTGGTGCAGACCTTATGCTTAGGTATAAAAGTAACCTCATGTGAGGGGGCCCCTCCATCCCAGTTTTGTCCTACATATGAGCTCTGTAGCTGGACCATGCGCTGAGTACAAAGAGTCTCCCTGCATTTGTCTTTGTTGAAAAATAATAAGCACACCTTTAAAAGGTGTGGCACTGGGATTCAGAGAAAGCTGTGTCGCACAGCATCAATAGCAAAGCATTACCAGAAGGAAAATGACCTTGGAATTTAGCACCACTGGGCACTGAATCTGAAGCTAAAGGGACTCTGAATGGTTTGGAATAAGCCCTTATTATATGCCAATTTAAATTCCATTGAATAATTCTACTGTCACACCCAGGCCTGAGTCTCAGTTACTTCCAAGGCTAACGTCAACCAACAAGGTGAGACTTTGTTTCTCCATTGAAAACTATAAGGAAGTTGACAGGCCTCTTTCTGTGCTCATTGCCCTTCCCAGGTGCTGGTAGTCTTCCCATTATTAGGAATGCTGAACACTGACAGCAGAGGCGACACGTCGTGGGTGCACACAAGGTCATGTGCTCTCCCCATATTTCTCGCAGGGTGGGAGTCAGGCTGAGCATGGCTGAGGGGGATGTGCCTGGGAAAGGCACCGGCATCTAGCGCTCCCACTGAGCCCTGCTTGGAGGCACCTGGAGCAGGGAAGAGAGACGGGGCTGGCAGCACAGCTCCATCAGAGGGGGTGCGGTGAAGCCTGCTGAGTCGTGTCCCTTCTGTCCCCACAGCTGCAGTTACCGACTCGGCAGTAGGTGTCCAAAGCCCGCTCTAGCCCGCGCTGCACCCGTAGAGGGGAGGCAATGGGAGAAGTAAGTGGGGAAGGAGCTGTGAGGGGAGTGGGGGTAAGGTGGTGCCGGCTTGGAGCAGGTATGGGAGGTGCAGGGGGAGTGATAAAGTGTCCAGAGGCAACATGTTGGGTGATCACATACCCCCCCCCCAACCTTTAAATTGTGCCCTCTCACTATCATAGAATCATAGGACTGGAAGGGACCTCGAGAGGTCATCTAGTCTAGTCCCCTGTACTCATGGCAGGACTAAGTATTATCTAGACCATCCCTGACAGGTGTTTGTCTAACCTGCTCTTAAAAATCTCCAATGATGGAGATGCCACAACCTCCCAAGGCAATTTATTCCAGTGCTTAACCACCCTGACAGGAAGTTTTTTGCAATGTCAACCTAAACCTCCCTTGCTGCAATTTAAGCCCATTGCTTCCTGTCCTATCCTCAGAGGTTAAGGAGAAGATTTTTTCCCCCTTCTCCTTGTAACAACCTATCAAGAGTTGTGGGTCATCTCTGACTGACAGCACATTTGTAGAGCTTCACACAGGAGGCAGAGAACTTCTTTCCCATGTTCGTTATAAAAAAAAGAAGGGGGGAATTTAAAAACAACATGTTTTAGCTTGTTAATCTCCATGAAGGTTAAACTTCTAAAGTTGAGTTAATTGGAAAATGACAACAGGATTCTCCCTCTTAACATTAAAATGATTTTGGAAACGTGTGTGTGTGTGTGTGTGTGTGTGTGTGTGTGTGTGTGAGAGAGAGAGAGAGAGAGAGAGAGAGAGAGAGAGAGAGAGAGAGAGAGAGAGAAAACCTGGCTGACAAACCTATCAAAACAGTCTGCAGTGTGGCTGAATAGAAAACTAATGAAGCAAGACAGTTTGAAAATAGCTAAATGGTGAAAACGTGTCTTTTGTCCTGTAAAATTTAGATTTAGAAATCAAAATGGTAACAGGTATTGATTTAATGAAGGGGTAAAGGAAAAAGTCATCAAATAAAAACTATACAAGATATTTTAAATGGTAGGTTTTTACAGACTAGTTAGGCTTTTTCATCCTTTCTAGAAGATGGGCAGGCAAGGGAATGAACAAACCAAAACAGGCTACTTATTCTTGCAAGCAAACCAAACAAAAAGTTAACAACTATAACCTGCTATTGCTAAATTGTTTTACAAAAATATATTTTACATTTCAATCTCAGCATTAAAAATTATTTACATTGATGCTTCCTGCAACATAACTATGAGACAGATCTTTCCATGGGAGCCTTTCCATTCACTACAATGGGCCTTGGATCAGGCCCAAAGGACCTTCCATTAAAGTAAATGGCAAAACTCCAAATGATACAGACCCCAATTCTGCAAACATGCACATGGTTAATTTTCATCATGAGAGTGGGTCCCACTGACTTCAACAGAACGATTCACAGACAAAGTTTAGCACATGGGTAAGCCTTTGCAGTGCTGGGGCCTTAAATGGGAGTGAGATTGTTCCCTATAATGGATTTCTTGTCTTCTATGTCTAGATTGTTCTGGGAGGAACTCTGGGGAGATTGTACCTCAAGTAAGCATGATCTCTCCTGAGGCCGTTTGGTGTGCACAGCAAATGTGCACTGTGCAACTTCCAATGGCTCCTCCCTACTCCCAGAACACTAGCCATATATGCCAATCTATTTAAGGAACTTATATGGCCCCCCAGGACTGTAATATCTAAGCACCTAGCAATGTTAATATATTTATTCTCAAAATATGAGTGTGGGAGGGAAGTACTATTACCCTCATTTTACAGATGGGGAACTGACGCCCAGATCCTTAAAGGTATTTAGGCTCATAACTTCTGTTGATCTTAATGGAAGTTAGAAGGCTAAATACCTTTGAGATTCTGGGCCTAAGTGACTTGCCCAAGGTCACACAGAAAAGCCATTGCAGAGCAGGGCAATAAACACAGGTCTCCTCAGTCCCAGACTACCACCATAATAATTGGACCATTCTTCCTCCAATTGAGGAAGTTGACAGCTATGAGGAATACGGTTAATGTGATTCCCACTTTTACTTCAATCAGGTAGCACAATTAGTAGTATCAATCAGTGGCACCTCTAGGCATTCCTGTAATGCTAGCAATAAACAATGATAATGTGGGCCCCTTACTGAATGGGGAAGGCAACCTAGTGACAGAGGATGTGGAAAAAGCTAATGTACTCAGTGCTTTTTTTGCCTCTGTCTTCACGAACAAGGTCAGCTCCCAGACTACTGCACTGGGCAGCACAGTATGGGGAGGAGGTGACTAGCCCTTTGTGGAGAAAGAAGTGGTTTGGGACTATTTAGAAAAGCTGGATGAGCACAAGTCCATGGGGCCGGATGCACTGCATCCGAGAGTGCTAAAGGAGTTGGCGAATGTGATTGCAGAGCCATTGGCCATTATCTTTGAAAACTCATGGCGATCAGGGGAGGTCCCGGATGACTGGAAAAAGGCGAATGTAGTGCCCATCTTTAAAAAAGGGAAGAAGGAGGATCCAGGAAACTACAGGCCAGTCAGCCTCACCTCAGTCCCTGGAAAAATCATGGAGCAGGTCCTCAAGGAATCAATTCTGATGCACTTAGATTTTGATTTGGCTCTGTGGATGAGAGGAAAGCAGCGGACGTGTTATTCCTTGACTTTAGCAAAGCTTTTGATATGGTCTCCCACAGTATTCTTGACAGCAAGTTAAAGAAGTATGGGCTGGATGAATGGACTATAAGGTGGATAGAAAGATGGCTAGATCATCGGGCTCAACGGGTACTGATCAATGGCTCCATGTCTAGATGGCATCCGGTATCAACTGGAGTTCCCCAAGGGTCGGTCACGGGGCCGGTTTTGTTCAATATCTTCATTAATGATCTGGAGGATGGTGTGGACTGCACCCTCAGCAAGTTTGCAGATGACACTAAACTGGGAGGAGTGGTAGATATGCTGGAAGGTAGGGATAGGATACAGAGGGACTTAGACAAATTAGAGGATTGGGCCAAAAGAAATCTGATGAGGTTCAACAAGGATAAGTGCAGAGTCCTGCACTTAGGACGGAAGAATCCCATGCACTGCTACAGACTAGGGACCGAATGACTAGGCAGACAGTTCTGCGGAAAAGGACCTAGGGGTTACAGTGGACGAGATGCTGGATATGAATCAACAGTGTGTCCTTGTTGCCAAGAAGGCTAACGGCATTTTGCACCGTATAAGTAGGGGCATTGCCAGCAGATCGAGAGACGTGATCATTCCCCTCTATTCAGCATTGGTGAGGCCTCATCTGGAGTACTGTGTCCAGTTTTGGGCCCCACACTACAAGAAGGGTGTGGAAAAACTGGAAAGAGTCCAGCAGAGGGCAAGAAAAATGATTGGGGACTGGAGCACATGACTTATGAGGAGAGGCTGAGGGAACTGGGATTATTTAGTCTGAAGAAGAGAAGAATGAAGGGGGATTTGATAGCTGCTTTCAACTACCTGAAAGGGGGTTCCAAAGAAGATGGATCTAGACTGTTCTCGGTGGTACCAGATGACAGAACAAGGAGTAATGGTCTCAAGTTGCAGAGGGGGAGGTTTAGGTTGGATATTAGGAAAAACTTTTTCACTAGGAGGGTGATGAAGCACTGGAATGGGTTACCTAGGGAGGTGGTGGAATCGCCTTCCTTAAAGGTTTTTAAGGTCAGGCTTGACAAAGCCCTGGCTGGGATGATTTAGTTGGGGATTGGTCCTGCTTTGAGCAGGGGGTTGGACTAGATGATCTCCTGAGGTCCCTTCCAACCCTGATATTCCATGATTCTATGAAAAGGTAAGCAGAAAATTAAATCCTCATCTTTGATCATTGCATGAGGGATCCCCTGTATATTTTTATCTACAGTAGCCATGTAAGAAAGAAAGAAAGAAAGAAAGAAAGAAAGAAAGAAAGAAAGAAAACTTCACCTCTGAAGAGTATGCAAATCTTCATCAAGATTTATTCACATTTAATTTCAAATATACAGTATTTCAGTATGGTAATGCCTTTACAAGAGGATCCTGTGAACTACAAAAGGTTCCCTTTAGGGTATGTTTTAACAACATGTTGACCGAACAAGACACTCCACTGTAGATTGACAGAGAGTTAAACCAAGTTACAAGTATTAGAAAAGTAGGAGGGAGTCTACCCAGCAACAAATTAGCTGAACATAATACAGTTTGGCATTAACCTAATACAAAAATGTCTTCATAAATTAAACAACTTCTATTTCTCTCCCTCTAGGATAGGAAAATAAAAATAATTAGGTAGCACTTTAATGTGCAAGAACATCAATTACTCTAAGCTACAAGTGAAATGTTACTTTACGAAGATAAGGAGTTAATCTACTTTATTAAGTAAATGTGTCACGCCTGCATAAGTGAACTATATAATTATACAGTTCCATTATAATAACCAATGTGAGCTGCAGAATTCACCCATATAAGAGTTTTAGAGTTGCTGTGTACCAGGTGTATTTAATGCCTGAAATTTTATCTCTAGTTTTTACAGTGTATTATTCCTTCCATTTAAAATGTAACCGTAACTAGTAAATGTAAGACCAACAAAATCTAGGGATATACATTTTAAAAAGGAAGTAAAATCTAGGGATATACATTTTAAAAAGGAAGTTGATGTGTGGTCTTGTGCTAGCTATTTAGGGCAATTTTTTCAAACTTGAGTGCCTAAAGTTAGTTAGGCACCTAAATCCATATCTAGACACCTAACTATATGCCCTGATTTGGCAGGGGTGCTGAGTACCTGCAGCTTCTATTGACATTTATTTAAGTGCTTAAATATAGATATAGGTGTCTAACTTCAGATGGACATGTTAGGAAATGCTAATCTCTCTGTGTTTCAGTTGCCACATCTGTAAAATGGAAAAAAATAATACCTACTCTATGGGGGTGTTATGGTTATACTAATTAATATTTTAAACATACCTTGAAGATTCATACATTCATATATTTTAAGTGCAGAAGGGATCATCAAAGCTTACTCCCTGTATAACACAGGCCATAGAACTTAACCCAGTTACACCTCTACTGAGCCCCAAAACTTGTGTCTTGCTAAAGCATATCCTCCAGAAAGGCATCTAGACATGGTCTGAAGACACCAAGAGGTGGAAAATACACCACTTCCCTTGATCGTTTGTTCCAATGGCTAATCAGCCTCACTGCTAAATATGTTTGCCTTATTTCTAATCTGATTTTGTCTGATTTCCAATGGCAGCCCTTTCTGCATTAGATTATGAAGCCTTTTAACTCTCAGTGTTTTCTCCTTGTGAAGGTACTCAGACACTGTAATCAAGTCACCTCTCAATTTTCTTTTGGATCAGATGAAAAGATTGAGCTGTATAAGTCTCTCTCATTGTAAGAAATTTTCTCCATCCCTTGGGTCATTTTTGGTGGTTATTTTCTGCACCCTCTCCATATGTTCAATATCAAAATGTGGACACCAGAACTGTATACAGCATTCCAACATTGGTCTCACCAATGCCATATGCAGAGATAAAATCGCCTTCCTACTCTTACTCACCACTCCCCTGTTTATATATCCAAGGGTCACATTAGCCCTCTTGGCCACAGCAATGCACTGTGAACTCATGTTCAGGTTCTTGTCCAGTTTGATCCTTCAGTTCTTTCCAGAGTCACTGCTTTCCAGGAGAGGCCCCTTTTCTGCAGGTATAGTCTGCATAACTTTGCATTTGGCAGTCTTAAAAATGCATTTTGTTTGAATTAGCCCAGGTTACCAAGCAATCCAGATTGCTCTGTGTGGCTGCCCTGTCCTCACTATTTACCACTCTGTCAATCCTTGTGTTAACAGCAATGCTATATTTTACTTCCAGGCCATTGACAAACATGTTGAACAGTGTTGGGCCTAGTACTGATCCCTGTGAAGGCCTACTAGAAACATCTCTCTTCAGCAATGATTCCTCAGCTATTTGATGAAGTTTGCTATGCAAGGGTAAATAACTCTATTTATAAAACAAAACAAAACTAAAATCATGTTTTCAAGAAAGAGCTTAATGTACAAGTATTACAGGTTTTTAAAGTTTGTTTTGAAATAATCATTGCTCCTGTAACCAGAATGACTTATTATTGTAAATTCTACAGAAGGTGTTTGTGTGTGGGTGTTCAGCAAAACCACACAGAGAGCTTTTTATGCCTTACTAGGTCACATTAAATACGATGTGCCAAGTTTCTTCAGGGGAAAAAAAAACCACGCCAAAAATAAATGATTAAACCTCCAATATTTACTACATTCTAAAAGGCAATTAGGCTCCTACAAAATAAATAAACAACATAACCAAAAAGGCACAGCTTTCCACTTTCAGCATCAGACATTTGTGAGATGCAGGGCTAAATGCAGTCCATTTTGTTATCTTGCAGCTGAGTTTTCTATAATGAAATATCCATTGATCCATTCCATTTTATTGGCTTTAGATGAGTTCTAACCAACATGCCAGTAGGAAGTCTCTTGTGGTATCTAATCTAATCATTGTATTGGCGAAAATATATACATACTTGCTAGTGTTTGTCCTTGATATTATCCATATGTTTGGAGTGCTGAACAACTGGGGCTGTAGAAAACATTTAGGAATCACATTCTTTTAATCAATCATTTTGTATATGTTGCACCAGACAAATGAAAATCACTCAATTACATGTCAGTGGGAGTTTCATGTCTTAAAAATGATCTTCTAGACATTAGTGTAGGCTGCTGTTTGTTTCCCTTTGGAAAAAAAGAAACAATATACTCAAGAATGAAAGCAGAAAAGCCTGTGTAAGATCAACAAATTAAAAAAATATGTGACAATAGTATGTTCCCAGTGTAGCAATATCTTTGATACCTAAGCTCAATAGGCACCTAACTGGTTTCTTTGGGGACGTAAGCGAGGTCAGAGAGCATGATATACTGTATAGGACAACAACATCTGTTTATCCTTGACAAATAAACAGTAATTTGAAGCACTTAAAAGACAGAGATTCAGGGAATCTGTACAAAGCTTCATATTGTGCAGTTATTTAAGTTATGTCTGTCTTTTTTTTTTTTTTTTTTTTTTTTTTTAGGTTGGTAAAATGCCTTTTCATAAGTTGTTTTAGGAAAAGAAGAAGATGTTATTTAAGCCATTGTATATAATGGCAAAATGTGGACAGACATTGCTTCAGAATGCTGCTATTGCTTTCAAGTTAACATTGTATGAAAGGGGTCTAAATGTTTTACGGGAGTAGCATCCTACCCTGATTCAGAGGCTGGCACTTGTGCAGAAGGTGGCTGCTCACTATTAAGTTGTGTGTCCTACCGTGAGCACACGATACCTGTGCTCTGGCACCTGCACTGGTTACCTGAGAACCTCCAGATAGATTTTAAGCTGCTGATTTTGACCTAGAAAGCCCTAATTGTTCTGGGGCCCTTCTGCCTCAGAGAACACCTCTTTCCCCATGATGTGCTGCCACAGTGCAGTGAGTGATGTGAGATCCCCTTTTATATGACTGAGAGGGGGTACTGGCAGGTCATTCTCCATTAGCACCCTGGGACTGAAAAGCACTTCCGGTTCAAAATAGCCTGAATTTGTCAATTCTCAGGACACTCTGCAGGATTTATTTGTTTCACCAGGTCTGTGGGCAGAGTTAGGAGAGATTAAAGTACGAGCCAATGTGTCAGGGTGTTAGTATTTGCATTTTGAGCTGCTGCTTGGAAGGAGTGAGATTACTGAAGTGTATATTTGGTTTGTAACTGTAAAAATAATTAGCAGGGCATTTAGCCTGCATGTGGGCAATTTTATTGTTCTAAACAGAGAGGAAATAAATTGATCATCATTAAGGCTACGTTTTAGTCACGGGTATTTTTACTAAAAGTCACGGACAGATCACAGGCAGTAAACAAAAATTCATGACCCGTGACTTTTCCATGACTTTTACTATATACCCCTGACTAAACCTGGTGGGGGAGAGGGCTGCCTGGGGGCACCACGGATGCTGGGGGAGGGAGGGGTAGGAGGCGGGGACCTCTGCTAGTGCTGGCGGCAGGGGGTTGGCAGGACCGGCAGGCTCCCTACCTGAATCCGTGCCTCCCTACCCAGCAGCAGTAGAGTTTGGGTGTGGGAGGGGACAGGGGTTGGGGCACAGGACTGGGTGAGGTGGGCTCTGGGTGGCGCTTACCTGAGGGGCTCCCCAGAAGAGGCAACATCCCCCTCACTCAGCTGTTAGGCAGAGGCATGGACAGGCAGCTCTGCGTGCTGCCTCTGCCCAGAGTGCTGGCCAATGGGAGCTGCAGGGGCGATGCCTGCAGGCAGAGCTGCCTGGCCACACCTCCGCCTAGCAGCTGAGCGAGGGGGATGTTGCACCTTCCAGGGAGCCCCCCAGGTAAGCGCCGCCCAGAGCCCGCCTCAACCTGTCCCATGCCCCAAACTCCTGCTCCCTCCCACACCCAAACTCTGCTGCTGGGAGGGAGGCGTGGTGGCCTGAGCCAGGCGCACCGGCCGCTGCAGAAGTCATGGAATCCATGCCTTCCGTGACCTCCATGACAAACTCGCAGCCTTAATCATGATTCCTAGTATTGTTCATTGAGCCCATACCTTGTGTTAGTAAGGCAAATGTTTTGGTGAATCTTAAGCACATTTTGGGCATTATTTAAAATGCCAAATGAGCCCCAATCAGATACATGTGGACAGATCCTGGCACGTGTGCTGGGCCTTGTTGACTTCAGGGGGATTCTGCACAAGTGCAGGGATTCTTCTGCACTGATCTGACTGCGGATTAGGGCCAAGATGGATCTGAGCCATGATAGTTTGAGATTTCTTAACTCCATATTTACCAAATAGAAATGAGTTACTTCAGGGATAGGTGGAAGAAAAGGGACTGAACAGTTTATACACTTATTGACAATGGAGGAAAAGGATAGTGCATTTACACTTGTATACCAGCAAATCCTTTACCAGTGACAATGCCAGTGAATTTGTAACAAAGTTTCTAACTAGCCA
Source organism: Emys orbicularis (assembly GCF_028017835.1). Lineage (NCBI taxonomy): Eukaryota > Metazoa > Chordata > Testudines > Emydidae > Emys > Emys orbicularis. Next base: position 35,437,834 of record NC_088685.1, read on the forward strand.
GCAAGATATATTGCTCTTGAAAGGCAATGTGCGCCAGGCACTAGCCTGAGACTCAGGAGATGTGGGTTCTATTCTCTGTTCTACCCATGAGCTGCTGCGTGACCTTGGATATGTTATTATAATTCTTTGTGCATTGGTTCCCACTGTTACAGGTGGGATAATAATATTTCATTTCTCCCAACTTTTGTCTGTCTTTCTGTTTAGATCATATGCTCTTCAAGGCAGGGATTCTTATTATGTGCTTGTACAGCACCTAGCACTATGGGGGCCCAATCTTGGTTGGGTTCTCCAGGGCTACTGTAGTACAAATTATTACTAATAATGGCATAAAGCTTTCACTGCCCAGTAGCTACATCAGTGGTAAACAGTAAAGCAGTTTGAAAAATACCAATGACCTTTTACAGGGAAATTTATTTCTTTTTCATTTTTTCCAACATTTCCTGGAGATATTTTTCAGTTTTTCAATGAAACCCCCAAAACTAAACAGTTTTCACCTAAAAAAACCTGGTTTTCAGTAAAAGCATTTTGTTTTTGAAAACAATTTTATTGAAAATCAGAAACTGTGGAAATTTTCATGTTTTTTGTCAAAAGTGTTGGTTAAAAGATTTTAACCAGCTCTAGTAGAAAGCTGTTTAGACAACAATCATAATGAAAACAGGCCCATGTACAGACATGCAGCAAAACACACGCAAGTACTTGATGCAGCTTTGAGTGAATGGCCCAAATGCAGAGGCTTTTCAGTCTCAGACTACTCTCTACTGGCCTGGAGGAGGAACAGAACAAAACATTAATGGACACAGTCCAATGAGCACTCAGTGGCAGGCAGCACTAATGGAGGAGTAGTCTGGTGACCTTCTGAGTGATCCGATCAAGATTTCAAACTCAGTGACCGTCACTATTTGACTGAGTAATGAAGCTGTTATTTGAATTTGACTCAACTTCTGACTCAAAGTCTTACTAGCTGTGGCAGTGGTGTTTTAATTTATTTTAAAGTGAGGACAAAACCAAAACATGTAAAATCAAATGAGAATCAGACATGCTTAAAAAAAAAGAATAAACAAAAAGGAACTCTGACACAATAAGAGAAAACAGAACACACAAGGTGCAGAGAAATATGTCTAATCAGAGGCAATGATATTTCATTTTAATTTACTTGAGAGAATGAAGCCACCACCAAAACTTTAAAACCACATTTTCTTTGTCAGATACCAAATTTGAGAGTCTTAGATGACCCTGGACAAATGATCAGAATCTTTATCTTCCTCAGCTCCTATGAACTAGCAAATATGCTGCAAGGAATACTCCTGAGCAGGCCTAGAGTAGATGATCTATGTCTCCCCAATCTCTAATTGCTATCATTCTATCATTTGATTTGTGGCCATTTGCATCATATTTACCCGCTTAGATTTAGTATTTGCAGAGTTCGGGATGAACTGAAAAATGGTGTTTATGATACTGATTTTTAAAGATATCTTAAGACATATAGTACATACAGTAGCTTCAAATTAGCATCGCATGCATACATTGCTTTGTGTGCTTCCTGGAGGGGGTCCAATGATGACTGATTAACACATGGGATGTTTCCTTTTCACAGCATTAACACTAAGTCAACACCTGCGGTGATGTAAGCCCATGACTCACCTGCCTGAATGGAGGTCTCTTTAGGATCAACAGTTGTGTGAAGAATACATCTGCAATGTCCAAATAAATGAGCCCTTCTAAAGTAAGTCAGCACTACCACTGTTTAGAATGCAGAGCCCTTGTGAAGGCTGAGGTGAAGCAGCTGGCTAGCAGCTTTTGTGAGTCATTTTAAAAAGCCACTCTCACAGCTGGAGAGAAAATAGCCCTGGCAGCACTGGCACTCCATTATGAACTCTAAAAAGTCCTTCTCTGGGCGGAAGGAAAACTTCACCCAGCTGTCAAGCATTTGAAATGTTTAAAAAAATAAATAAATAAAGCACAAAACCCCTCACTTGCAATGGGTAGAATACAGAGGCCACCTCAGAGGAAATTAGAGTTCCTCTGAGGACTAAGGAAAGCGTGGGCTGATGAGTTCCCTTATAGAAATCAGGAAATCTTTTGGCGAATGGGGATATCCAGCAGTTTTCTATAGTCCAAGAAAGATTGCTTGCTAAGGTCTTTTCTGATTTAAGCACTCTTCTCTGAGCCACCTGAAAGAATTGTGTAGCTAAGAAAGCACTTGACCTCTGTTGAGGTTGTTGCCCAGAAGTATTGATCTGAAAGGTTAATGTGGCAGAGAGAGGAAAATCTAAGCCTCAGAACAATCTGTCCCAAATCTCATTGTTTGTCTCCATTTTACAAATGTAAAATGTGGTCACTGAATGTTTTCTAAGGTAAATCAATGTAAAGCCATTAGATGCGGACACCGTATATTTGCTGTACAATAAAGGAAGACTGCTTTGAAAGTGTCTGTAGACTGACATGATAATACAGTTCAAGTAGAAAGATGTGGAGCCACATTACTTGCATAGCTATGGTGCCTGCAGTGATTCTATCTGAACATGTTTCAGGGACCAAACAGACAGGAAATCATTAGAGATCACTCCCCACACTGACCTCTCTGAACTTCTTTCTTTGAAAAAAGAACAGGAGTACTTGTGGCACCTTAGAGACTAACAAATTTATTTGAGCATAAGCTTTTGTGGGCTACAGCCCACTTCTTCGACGAAAGCTTATGCTCAAATAAATTTGTTAATCTCTAAGGTGCCACAAGTACTCCTGTTCTTTTTGCGGATACAGACTAACACGGCTGCTACTCTGAAATCTTTCTTTGAAGACTACCTTATTTACAGCCACACAAAATGCACTCACAAGTGTATTTTCATGGCACAATGGTGACATCTAGTGGCCAGTTTCACCAAGGTATCGTCCCTCTGGGTAATCTTAAATAATTGAGCAACTGTTCTAGATTTCAAAGGTAGCAGTCAAAATCAATTTTGGCTCCTCCCTATCCTGTCAGCACAGGTCTTTAGACATCTCACAAGGGTTTAAGCCAGTTGTGCCTAAAAGAGTCCTGAAAAAAACCACCCTCCCTTAAAAGTAGTTTAAACTTTCCTGGAAAGGGCTATTGCTCTGTTGCCAGGGGAGGGGAGCAATCTGACTTCTTCTCCCCTGCTTTGTAGAGACTAGAGGCAATGTCAGTCCTAATTGTGGCTGGCTCTTGCCCCAGGGCATCAACATGTTTCCTTACACCCTTTCCCTCACACACTTACACCACAGCCCTCCATAACCTGGACATAAGTACAGCCTTCAAACCATAGCTCTTAGTATTGTAGATATATCTGAAAATGAAGTGACAGTATTTAGAAACGTATTAATGCATAGATCAAATTCAGGCCGTTCCATTTTAAACAACGGGAACGTGGTGGATGATCAGCTGAACATGAGTGAGCAGTGTGAGACTTCGGCCAAAAGGCCTAATGTGAGCCTCAGATATATAAACAGTGGAATCTTGAGTAGGAGTAGGGAGGTTATATTACCTCTGTATTTAGCACTCATAAAACTGCTACTGGAATGCTGTGTCCAGTTCAGGGGTCCATTATTCAAGAAGGATGTTAATAAATCGGAGTGGGTTCAGAGAAGAACCTCGTGAATGACTAAAGGATTGGAAAGCACCTTAAAGAGAAAGACACCAGGCACTCAATCTAATTAGTTTATTAAAGAGGTTAAGGGGTAATTTGATCACATTCTATTAGTACTTATGTGGGAAACAAACATTTGATAATATTAGGTATTTAATCTACTAGACAAAGGTATAACAAGATCCAATGGCTGGAAACTGAAGCTAGACATATTCAGACTGGAAATGAGGCACACATTTTAAAGTGAGGGTAATTAACCACTGGAACAATATATCAAGGGTTATGATGGATTCTTCATCCCTGAGAATCACTGGAAATCTTTAAATCAAGACTGGGTATTTTTCTAAAAGATATGATCTAGTTCAAACAGAAATTAAGTCAGGCAATTCTTATGGCCTGCGTTGTGCACATTAGGCCAAATGATCACAGTGGTCTCTTTTGGCCTTTTAATCTAAGAACTCATGAACACTTCACCACAGTCAGAAATATACCTTTATAGAAATCACGTTGAAACTTCTTTTTCAGATTTGCAGTGACTGTCTTTTGACGCAAAGTTCTGAACTAAATGAATGTTATTCAAAGGCACAAGTACACAATTCTATCATTTTCTACTGTATAAATCAGGTATGTGAGAAATGTCCAGTAGAATGGAATAATGGATTCCCTGTTTTCTGATACTCTATACTTCAAAGGGAAAGGAGACTTCTAAAGGGCTTTTACAAACAGCAGGAGGGGTAGAAATAGCCATTGTAGTCACTGAAAAGAAGAGAGAAGATGATGGACAGAAGGTGGACAAAACTAAAAGTTGGAGAGGTCATGAACAGGAGGCTTCACATGGGACAGGTAATCAAAAGAAAAGAATGAATGTGAGACTATAGGCACCAACTCCGTGAGTGCTCCAGGGCTGGAGCATCTATGGAAAAAAATAGTGGGTGTTCAGCCCCCCTGGGCAGCCCCGTAGGTCAGCTCCTCTCCTTCCTCCTCCAGTCCGTCGGCGTGCCCCGCGGATCAGCTCCTCCCCATCCCTCCCAGTGTCTCCTGCCCACTGTGACCAGCTGTTCAGTGATGTGAGGAGATGCTGGAGGGGAGGGGATGGATCAGGGGCAGGAAGAGGTGGGGAGGGGGTGGAATAGGGTGGGAAGGGGCAGGGTGGGGTGGGAAGAGGTGGGGCATAGGTGGGGATTTGGGGGAAGGGGTGGAGTGGGAGCAGGCCTGGGCAGAGCAGGGGGTCAAGCATCCCCCAGGAACTCAGGAAGTCAGCACCTGTGGGTGAGACTAAATTAAAAAAAGGTGGAGGGAAAAGAAGAAATATTTGAAAGCATGGGGGAAAAAACTGAATATCTGCCAAAGAGGAGTGGTAGATTGAGTGGGGGAGATGGAGGAATAGAGGAGTAATGAAAAGACAGGTGAGTTTTTTTGTTTTTTACTTTGCATACATACCATATTAGAGCTGGTTGAATTCCACAAGGACATAGTCACAAAAAAAATTCTGAATACTAAGGCTGCCATTCAATTCAACTGCATCTGTGTCCTTTAGGATTTGCCAAGACACAAAACTTTGGAGTGTGGATGATTTGGCCAATACATGCATTCACCATTGGTCATGTGTATTTGACTCATCAATACTCTTTATAAATCTTTAGTCATCCAGTGAGGAAACAGAAACTAAACCATCTGAATTTAAATACCTAATAACAACATTGGCTATGTTGGGAATGCTCCATAGATGGATATCACCAGTGAATAATAGGCATAGTTTTGAATACCAAAAATATGTTTGGAAAAACTCAGACAGGCTCACAGATACATCACAAAGTCAACCCAGACCCAAATTCATCAAATTTCGGACATCCAGGCTTTCCATCTCATTCTGTGTAAGGGGCAGCATGCAGCTATATCACCCAGCTGGTTTCCCCCTTACTGCTGGGGGATATAATACTATAGCACCCTTGATCAGCTGCAGATTACTTCACTCCCTATAATGATTGAAATGTGCTGGCTGGCAAGCTGGGGGCAGTAAGGCTCTCTTGATTCCCCCTTCCTTGTCAATGCATTCCCCAAGGGTCTCCCGAAAGGACTCTCAGTCTTTTCATGTATGCAGACCAGGCCTGATTTATCATGATTTTCAATGTAGTATCTGGGACCAACAAACTCATCCAGATTCTGCTACCACAGCATTCACAATGACTAGCAATAGCAGCACATTCTCCACACTGTAACCCCCCCCCAAACTAATCATCATGTTTGAGGTATGATAAAAGGACAGAAGTGTCCCACAGAAAAAAGTTTACAAAGAAGTGCTTAGAGCGCCCTGGTTGTTAGAAGATATGTACAAAAAACAAAGAATGAAAAGAATTATTGACACCCCCACACCATTGTGAAACATCGATCCTGAAATGATGATGCTGAGCATGAATTATGAACTAATGGAATATACATTAAACAGTAACGTTTGTGATAAGTGCTTGGCAGCAGATGTATCTAGAGCTGTTCTAGGTGACATTAGAAGAACATGGTACAGCTCAGAACTAGTATATTCATGTCCCAATGACTGCTTTATAGCTTAAAACCACAATTTTAATATTGTACTATGGCAGAAAAACCCTATCAAATCACTGCTTCACCCCAAGTATCCATCTCCTGTTGCTATGGTACATTCTACATTAGGAGAGAGTCCCTGCTATGTTTTCTACTTGCCCACATTATTGCATAGATAGTAGGAAAATAAAAATTGCCACACTGCATCACACCAGTGGTTCATCTAAGAACATAAGAACGGCCATATTGGGTCAGACCAATGGTCCATCTAGCTCAGTATCCTGTCTACTGACAGTGGCCTGTGCCAGATGCTTCAGAGGGAATGAACAGAACAGGACAACTTATTGAGTGATCTATCTCCTGTCATCCAGTCCCAGCTTCTGGCAGTCAGAGGTTTAGGGACACCTGGAGCATGGGGTTGTGTCCCTGACCATCTTGGCTAATAGTGATTGATGGACCTATCCTCTATGAACTTATCTAATTCTTTTTTCAACCCAGTTATACTTTTGGCCTTCACAACATCCCCTAGCAATGAGCTATGTAGGTTGACTGTGTGTTGTGTGAAGAAGTACTTCCTTATGTTTGTTTTGAACCTGCTGCCCATTAATTTCATTGGGTGACCCCGGCTCTTATGTTATGTGTAGGGCTCCACAATATTCACAGCCATGAAAAACACATTACAGACCATGAAATCTGGTCTCCCCCCATGAAATCTGGTCTTTTGTGTGCTTTTACTGTATACTATACAGATTTCATGAGGGAGACCAGTGTTTCTCAAACTGGGGGTCCTGACCCAAAAGGGAGTTGCAAGGGGGTTGCAAGGTTCTTTTTAGGGGCGTTGCAGTATTGCCACCCTTATTTCTGCGCTGCCTTCCTTGCTGGGAGGCCGGAGAGTGGTGGCTGTTGGCCGAGCGCCCAGCTCTGAAGGCAGTGCCCCGCCAGCAGCAGTGCAGAAGTAAGGGTGGCAATACCATACCATGCCACCCTTACTTCTGTGCTGCTGCCTTCAGAGCTGGGTGGCCGGAGAGTGGTGGCTGCTGACTGAGGGCCCAGCTCTGCAGTCAGCAGCGCAGAAGTAAGGGTGGCGTGGTATGGTATTGCCACCCTTACTTCTGTGCTGCTGCTGGTGGTGGCTCTACCTTCAGAGCTGGGATCCCAGCCAGAAGCTCCCACTCTCCAGCTGCCTGGCTCTGAAGGCCATGCCACTGCCTGCAGCAGCACACTATTAAGGGTAGCAATACTGCAAACACCTCTACAATAACCTTACAACTTCTTTTGGGGTCAGGACCCCTACAATTACAACACCGTGAAATTTCAGATTTAAATACCTGAAATCATGAAATTCATGATTTTTTAAATCCTATGACCGTGAAATTGACCAAAATGGACCATGAATTTGGTAGGGCCCTAGTTATGTGAAGAGGTAAATAACACTTCCTTATTCACTTTCTTCACACCATTCATGATTTTATAGACCTCTATCATATCTTCCCTTAGTCATCTAAGCTGAACAGTCACAATCTTTTTAATCTCTCCTCACATGGAAGCTGTTCCATATCCCTTATCATTTTTCTTGACTGTTTCTATCAGTTCTAACATTGTGACTCTGGCCATGGTATGAAGGTGAGCAGGACCTGCTTGCCTCATATTTCCCCCTGCAAAGCAGGGAGGGAGCAAAGAGGGATAAGGAATGGAAGGAGCCCTGGCTCTGTCCCCTTCCTCCCTTGAGCCAGAGTAGCTGGCTGGGTGCCCAAGAGAGAGTAAGTTACTTCATGAAAAGGGTGAAGCAACTTCCCTCGCCCCCAGAGCAAGTTGGGAAATAGGGGCATAATTGTAACTCTGAGTCACAATTTACTCTCTGGTTACTCTGGCTACATGCTGAACCATACTCAGGAAAGACTGTGAAGTTACAGCATAGCTCGTAGAGAATTCTCGCCGTGTACAGTTGAATTAAACACTGGTTATTGTAATTTTTTGTATCTATTTGCAGTTGTTATTTTTCTAAATCACATTTGGATACTTAAATATTATTATTCCAAACACAAGAGAGGGGAAAGACGTTGCCTGAACCTGCAAAGTACTGAATGCCCCGAAATCTCATTGAAGTCAGTGAGAACTGAGGGCATTCAGCACCACATAAGACTGAGCCTGAGGCAAAAAGATGGGGTGACAAAAGCAGACAGGAAAAAAGAGAGCTACATCTGATGGGAAAGACATAGGCAATAGAGGAAAAGAGAGAGAGATTGCTCTCCCAAGATGAGAAAGTGAGAGAGGGAAGGATTGCTATAGGCATTTGGAAAGGGTCTGAAAGAAAATCAAAAGTAAAACTCCCTCCTTGAAATATTCGAATCCCTCTACATGGAAAGATTGGCAAGGAGGACAAGAAGAAAAAATATTAAAGCCCTTGTATATACCATAGAATTTTATGTTTATAACTATTAGACTTCAGAAATGAAATAATCCAAAGAAAATACATCGCTAAAGTATTTCATATGGTTTAACAGTAACAGAAAGAACCTGAATGATTCAAAAAACCTTATATAACTGTTTTGTTTTATTCATTTACATAAATCACATTTACTGTAGGTGTTTTATTCAAAATAAAGTTTTGGGAAAATAAATTGAACAGATGAACCTAAGCAAACCTGGTGATTTTTTCATGAGTAGTGTTTGATGATAAAAGCATAAAAGCATAATGTGGTATCATTTCACCAAGGCACAATATGGATTATCCATATGGAGCAGAAGTTGATAATACTGCAAAGAAGCAAAAATAAACAGAACAGATGCACTTGTAAAATCAAGTCTGCACCCACCCTACCTGCTTCTCAGTGTAGAAACTTCTACCAGATTTTTACACTGGCTCTGTCCCATAATGTGTCTGAAACAGGAGATAGTGCATATCTGGTTCAATGTGTGTTAGGCTTTACCCTCTGATGTACAGAGTATATGGATCTGTTATAAGCCCCAGCTCAGAGTCTGGAGCTCTAGCTGAAGCTGTGAAGATCTATGTTTTCAGCTCTGGAAGCCCCCATTTCAATCTTCAGTGTGTTGGCTAAGATGGCAGACATCATGTAAGTGGGGTCTTGTCTAGGATTCCAACTGATGTGGATCTCAGACGTTTGGGAGGAGGTTCCAGCCGAAGTGTGTCTTATGTGCCCCTGTCTGTGCCAGATCCACAGAAGATGTGAGTCTGCTACAGACCCTAGCTTTTTAACTCAGGATGAAAAGATTATTAGTTTCAGCTTGGCAGGTCCCTGGTGTGTTGGCCAAGATGGTGGACATCACACTTTCTAAACCACAAACACTTTTAAATCTGAGGAAATGTATAGAATACGTATGGCGTAGGGTATGGGGCAGAGAGAAATACCAAGCTAATACTGGTACATGCAAGGCAAGTTTTATTTTATAACTCCCTTTTAGCACTAGGGGCCTAATCCAATGCCTATTGATGTCTACGGAGAGATTCACATTCACTTCAGTGGGATTTGGATCAGGCCCTAATATACTGATTGTCTAGGCAGAAGCAGGGATCTTTGGAGTATCTACATCCTGCCAGTAATGACTAGTCTGTATTTGCCCATGATGTCATTCAGCCCACTGCAACGGGGCCAAACAAGGTCCTCCACATACTTAAGCCTCAGTGTATTCTCTGCACATTATATCCATAAGCAGGTGGATTGGGTCTGTTGGGGGCTGGTTTCAAATAATCAGGTGCAGAAGTGGCCATTGGTGGCAGGTCACAGGCAGGCCTGGGTAAGGGCACTTGATTTTTGCGTAGGGAGATCTAGTGGGCAGGACTCTCATGCAGAGGGCAGATAGGGATTCAATTCCTATCCTCTTAGCTCAGTTCCCTACACAATGCTGTTTACACTGGTTCTGTTTAGCAAAGGCTGAATAATGTCCTCTCCTGTTTACCTCTGCTTACCCTGGTTGGCACTGCTTTAAAGTTTTGATTTATTACAAGTGTGCTGTGCCTGGTTATGCCTTTAAAGTGTACGCTGCATTACTCGAATAGAAGTGACTGTAAGCTGCTGCAAGAGAAAATGCAAGAGTAAGCACTCAGAAATTACAAGAAAAGCGTTTGTATTTCTTTTTTAAAGCACACATTGCCTATTCCAACGGTAAAGCCAGACAGATGTGAATCTGCAGCTTAGCAATAGCATTTTTGGGAGCAACCAACATTTTGAAATGTGACCATATAGGCATAGGCTATTTTTGCCCATAGTAGAATTGATCATGTGGGCAACAGCTGGAAGATACCATACATGGACTCTGATATAATGGAGTAGCCACCCATCTGCTGCATTCCCAGAGTGGCAGGGAATAAATAGCATGCCACATCCCACACACTCCAGCTGTCCCCGGCATCCAGTGCTCTGCTATTCTTCTAAAAATAAATAAGACACTTTGCTCTTTTTCAACAAAAAAGTGCTAGTTTTTTTTTTAAAAAACCAACTAGGTAGGTGGCAAAGTGAATTGTTAAAAAGTACCTGGGATCTTTTCAAATTGAGAAGGAAAGTCACCCTTTATCTGAAGATTGCTTTCCTTTCAAGCACTGTTGTATAGCTTGTCAAAATCTAGATCACATGCTGGTGAATGTGCTTGTTTTGGAAGGTACTCTAGACACTTATTCTAACAGCTATTTTGCTGAAATGCAGTGGTAAGTATTATTGCATCCACACCACTGAGGCTGTAATTAATTCACTATGACTCAGTAATATAGACATAGCCTCTTTATGCAGTGTATCCATCCTAACACAAACTGGCTAACTATTCCGCCCCTGTAACTATTGCAGTGCATTTTGGGTGATATGTAAAGACAAGGGGCTGGTTCTTCAGCAAGCTGGATTGTTGATAAACTGAAATAGGCAGGGTGTTCCTCATGTATGAAGCAGAATGGAAAAGGGCAGAGAGACCAGGGTGAAGGATCCAAACGGGAGTGGTGGGAGATAAAAAAATAGCATTGGGCATCATAAAATAGGCACTATAATAATTCATACCTCCCTCTCAGGGTTGATACATGAGCCCTTTATCCCCTTGCTACCTAGCAACTGCATAAGAGTTTCTGGGCTTTGTATGTAGAGGCAGAGGGAAGAGTTGAGCCAGCTATCCACACCCAAAAAACCCATTGGATGAGGGTGGTGCTGACCCAACTTGGCTACCCTCTGCACTGAAGAATGAATGAGAAGGGGATTAGCCTGGCTCTGTGTCAATCCCTCCCTCCCCACCACCCCACCTTAGACATAAGTGGAATGTTGGGGGCATGGCTGGGATGGAGAGGGCATGGCTGGAATGTTGATGCATCCTAGTAAACTCTGAATGAGAGAATAGTTCCTGGGGAGCTGTTATCATTTACCAGCCAGTGTAAATTAGAGCAGCCTCTGTGAGTTATGGGTGAGCAAAGGTAACATGCAGCTACTTTCATACCTCTCCTTTGCATCCTGTGCCAAGTCCAGCATACTTGGATGCAAAGGTCAGGCCTGTAAGGTTTCAGGGTATGTTTCTGTTCTCTAGCTGGATGAGTGTAAGATACAGTCAGCTTTCCAGAGCATTTTGATTTTGATATTTCCTTTACACTTATTTTGTTTCAGTGAAAATTCCTTCCAGAAACCTGATTTGGAAAGTGAACCGAAAAAAAGGCGGGGAGGGGAGAGTCTAAGTGAATTTACTTAAAGTGTTTAATGACTAGTCATAGCAATATTCTTGCAGTCTTTACCCAGATTTAGTTTAGATACAGGATCTCACTGTCCAATAGTTATTTTGATTCTCCGTGATAAATCCAGATCAGAACCAAGGATCAGGCAGGCGCGTATGTGACTCCGCCACAAGTAAATCAGAATTATAGCTACTTAATTCTGATCTGACTGGGGCCTTGATTCATGATCTTCCATGATAAATTCAAATCAGACCCTGATTCACATGTGTTTCAAGTCTCAAACTCTTAGTGAATAGTGGAGGGGAAGTATGTTCTTTAACATACAGCAGGGCAGACATGCCAAACCTGCGAGAAAAAACACAGAAATTGGGCTTGTTTTTGGCTTAATTGGCTTGTGAGTTGCTTGTTGGCTAGTTTTTGGCATGTCTGCTTGTAGCTTGTTCCAGTTAGGGTGACCAGACAGCAAGTGTGAAAAATCAGGACGGGGGTGGGGGGTAATAGGAGCCTATATAAGAAAAAGACCCAAAAATTGGGACTGTCCCTATAAAATCGGGACATCTGGTCACCCTAGTTCCAGCTTGTTGCTTCTTTTTTGATCGGCTCCCAGCAAGCAGGGGCAAGGGGGGGGAGAGATTCAGGGATGCACAGCAGGCCCACCACAGTCCCAGACTGCACGCCGGGGGAATCTAGTCACATAGAGTGTTGGGGTTCTTAGGGATTGGCTTGTTTTGGCCTTATTTTGAAAAGGGATTAGCTTGATTTTTGGTGTATTGTGAAAGTCGGGGTGCTTATTTACCGTGTGAAAGTTGGCAGCTGTTACATCTATAGATGTAAAGCAACACGGGCTTTAGCAGTAGATTGTTATGATGATGCCATGGAACATAGTATGATATAATTCAAGACATTATGTAATTTACGGGAAAATATTTTTCTCCACTGGGAAAACAGTGACTAAATTATTGACAGATGTTAAGAGGATTCTATCTTGTACAAACAGGTTATTATTGGCATTATCTAAATCTAGTCACATGCCACCCTTCAAGTATGAACACCCGTGCTGGAGTTAATAATGTGTTTTCTCAGAGGGGAAAATGTGAGGACAATTATGGGGCCTCACCAGTGGCTACATTTTTTTTTCACCCTTGAACCTTTCTTACTAGGTCATTCACCATTAGCTCCAGTTCTATTTAACATCAGACATATAAAAATATCAAATCATATGAACATTGTACATTTCCTGTCTTCAAGGATTTCTTCTTGCAGCAAAGATATTTGCCATCTGGTGAACCTCCATACGCATGAAATTATAATTAAATTGCCCCTGGTCCCATGCATTCTGTTTGTCAGAATGTTCTCTGAAACAGCCATTGAGTGGGATATAAAATTGGATTTTATAAAACGGTTGGTTTGTTTGTTTTCCACTCCTTCACTAAAAATTAACACAATGAAAGACAGTGTAATAAGGTTTTAAGTTCAAGTGAAGAATGTTAAACCTGTAAGTAATTAATTCATTAGTATTAAATTACTTCATGATATAAAAGTAGCACTTTATTTTTCCATTCTCCATTTGGATCTCCCTCCAAGTTTCCTTAACTCCACAGAAACACTTACTGGCACTTTCCCATGAGGTAGCACAGACCTGGGTAACAGGCTCTTTGTAGAGCCGAGAAATCAAAGGCAGTGAAGAGTTCAGGATGAGCCTAAGCCTTGGTGAAGACCTAAAGATTTTCCATCACTTCTCCTGATATAAGCTTACCTATCTCCATGCCACAATCATTGTGTCATCTCAGATGTGACATCTGAGTAAATAATTCACAATAAATAATATCACAGGGTATTGTTTCTGTTCTCTAACTGGATGAGTGTAATTCTTATAATCTAGTCTAGAGGATAGCTTAATGGAGACACTTTAAGTCCCTCCCAGAGAGCTAGCATGAAAAAGCAGGTTTAGGGAATTTTAGACAAATTCGACACATTTTCCTTTCAGGACCACAACATTTTTTCCTGCTGTACTTTTCCCAGTAAAACTGGACAACTGTAACATTTACTGGCTGGGTGCAGAGTTTTCTTTTCTGACATTCACACACAGTAACTGTGTTTGTGTGCATGGTCCTAGTTGTAATTGGCCCTTGCTTAATTGCCTCCATAGCAGGGCTCTGAAGAAGGGCTTTGAGAGCCTGGGTTTCCTTGCTATGGTAAGTATTGTCTTCTATAAAATATACTAACAGCCTTTATGGATCATCGCCACACACTGAAGAGAAATGGCTATAGCAGCAGCAGATGGAGACATTTTTCTGCCAAACAGACTTCTGAGCCCCAGGTGATGCAAGGGACCAGCCCAAACATTGACACCAGCATAGCTTCCTCATTACAGCCAGGCACTTCTGAGAGTCTTAAACCAAAACCAGCTGCCACAGGGAAATATAATAGTTTGCAGATTTTGACTGGGACAAGAAGATGCCCACTACACTCAGAGGAAGTGGTACAGGTTGTCCATAGGCAAAAGAGCATCACTGAACATGCTAAGACAATGGCAAGCTCCCTTCAGCCAGCCTTTCTTTTGAGCACCCAGTGTGGCCTCTGCCCATATGAGGTCAAATCAATAATGTGAGAGGAAGTCAGTATCAGAGCTGGGATTAGGATGCTGGTTGCTCTCAGTTCTGTAATGAGGTCATCACAACTGACATCATCTCACAAACCAGCATCCTACTCCAGCTCTGACACTGACTTCCTCTGTGCCCTTGGTCATGTCACGTGGATCTTTCTATCTTAGTTTTCCCATCTGTAAAATGAGGATACTAATATTTACCTGCTGTCTCATAAGGGACATTGTCACGGTTAATCTTTTAAAGCATGTAAAGCTCCAAGTTCTGTGCCTGCTAGTGAATATAACATTCACTAGCTGGCACAGAACTCCCTAGTGATTCAGGCTCAGCTCCTCAAAGGTATTTAGGAGCCTAACTCCCACTGGTTTCAACTGGAGTTCGGTATCTGTCAGCCTCAGTGACATGGACCCTCTGCTTCTTTGAAAAACCCTTTTTCAGAACAGGTAATAATGCACAGGACCCCACATAAGCAGCTGGCTTAGCTTCCCCTGCCGTAAGGGAATCGAAAAGAAATGCAAAACTTCGTGTTCACAGTCATTAGTTTGCTGGTCTTATAACTGCACTATAAATATTAAGGCCGCTGACACAACCTGAAAAAAACCCTGTCCTTGCCATGTTTTCCTCACTTCCATTAATGCATCTACTGCATTGTTACTGGGTTTGTTGTGATAAATTAGCAATACATTTTCAGGCACATTTGGCAAGCTTAGACAAAAATAGGTTTCATACGTACTGAATAAACATCTTCTTCATGAATATCTCCTACACTTCAGCTGCTTCAATACAGTAGAGGTTTATTGACTTACTGCAAGCTACATTTGAATTATTGCTTCATATATTTTGATATGCTACATTACATCCTGTATCTTTTTTACATCTATAGCCCAAAGACTTATTGGAATCAATGTGTCTCAGATTCATAAAATTTACATGACTTTAAAAAAAAAGATTATTGTACAAAAATCCATCAACCTTGAGAAACTCCAGAGATGGGAGTTTTTTGTGCTGGAATACACTTTAGTTTTCTAATGCTATTCCTATGTATTTTCAGTCTTAAAGTATAAATGTACAAATCTGGCAATTTTTAATAAGGAGGCATGAAACAGCTTTTAAACTGAGAATTAAAAAAACAAATAAAATAAAACTGGATGGTTGGTAAAAAGTGAGAGTAATATTCTTCAGACCTGGTGGGAAAGGGTTTCAGATGAATAACCTCTGGTTTACAACAGACGGTGCTACTTTGGCCTGGTCTACACTATGACTTTAATTCGTATTTAGCAGCGTTAAATCGAATTAACCCTGCACCCGTCCACACAACGGAGCCATTTATTTCGAAATAAAGGGCTCTTAAAATCGATTTCTGTACTCCACCCCGACGAGCGGAGTAGCGCCAAAATCGATTTTGTCATTTCGAATTAGGGTTAGTGTGGCCGCAATTCGATGGTATTGGCCTCCGGGAGCTGTCCCAGAGTGCACCATTGTGACCGCTCTGGACAGCAATCTGAACTCGCATGCACTGGCCAGGTAGACAGGAAAAGCCCCAGGAAAATTTGAATTTCATTTCCTGTTTGCCCAGCGTGGAGAGCACAGGTGACCACAGATAGCTCAGCTCATCAGCACAGGTAACCATGCAGGCTGATAATCGAAAAAGAGCACCAGCATGGACCGTACGGGAGGTACTGGATCTGATCGCTATATGGGGAGAGGATTCAGTGCTAGCAGAACTTCGTTCGAAAAGACGAAATGCCAAAACATTTGAAAAAATCTCCAAGGGCATGATGGAGAGAGGCCACAATAGGGACTCAGATCAGTGCCGCGTGAAAGTCAAGGAACTCAGACAAGCCTATCAAAAAACAAAGGAGGCAAACGGTCGCTCCGGGTCAGAGCCGCGGACATGCCGCTTCTACGCCGAGCTCCATGCAATTCTAGGGGGGGCCGCCACCACTACCCCACCTGTGACCGTGGATTCCGGGTCGGGGATAGTCTCATCAGCTACACCTGAGGATTCTGCGGATGGGGAAGAGGAGGAGGAGGAGGAGGACGAGCTTGCAGAGAGCACCCAGCACTCCGTTCTCCCCAACAGCCAGGATCTTTTTCTCAGCCTGACTGAAGTACCCTCCCAAGCCAGTACCCAAGACCATGACCCCATGGAAGGGACCTCAGGTGAGTTTACCTTTTAAAATATAAAACATGGTTTAAAAGCAAGCGTTTTTTAATGATTAAATTGCCCTGAGGACTTGGGATGCATTCGCGGCCAGTACAGCTACTGGAAAAGTCTGTTAACGTGTCTGGGAATGGAGCGGAAATCCTCCAGGGACATCTCCATGAAGCTCTCCTGGAGGTACTCCAAAAGCCTTGCCACAAGGTTTCTGGGCAGTGCAGCCTTATTCCGTCCTCCATGGTAGGACACTTGACCACGCCATGCTTGCAGCAAGTAATCTGGTATCATTGCCTGACAAAGCCTGGCAGCGTATGGTCCCGGTGTTTGCTGGCATTCAAGCAACATCCGTTCTTTATCTCGCTGTGTAATCCTCAGGAGAGTGATATCGCTCATGGTAACCTGGTTGAAATATGGGAACTTAATTAAGGGGACAGAGGTGGCCGTTCCTACTGGGCTGTTTGCCTGTGGCTGAAAAGAAATCCTTCCCTGCAGTTAGCCAAGCACAGGGTGGGGAATTGGCCCTGAGCTTTTCGCGTTTGGCTAGCAGGGATCTTCCCTGTTACCAGCCACGCGGTCGGGGGAGGGGTACATTGATCATCCCAGGGAATTCATGGCGGGAGGGAGGGGCGGGGGGGTTAGTTTGGGTTCTGCAGGGATCTTCCCTGATACCTGCCACGCGGTGGGGGGAGGGATAAAGCGATCATCCCAGAGAATTGGATGGGGGGGGGGGGGTTAGTTTGTTTTCTGCTGCTGAAGGTTAACAGGAAAACCGCAGCAGTCAACAGGCTTTGCTTGGTATGTGGGAAAGGAGGGCGCAGAAGCCGAAAGACAATGGCTTACCATGGCTGCCTGCAAACTGAATTCTGTTGCCCGGACCTGCGTCTGTGATCTCTAACACCAAAGCCACAGGCACTCAATATTAAGATGGAAAATGCGACCTTGTACTGAAATCACATGTGCTATGTAATGTGAATAGTGTTTTTCACCATGAAAGAGTATAAGCATTGTTCTGTAAAATGTATCATTTTAAAAACTTCTCTCCTTCTTTTCAACCCTCCCTCCAGCAGCTGCAAATTTTTCAAGCCTCCCTCCTCCGTCCCGAAGGCTATCTCAGATAAGGCGGCGTAGAAAGAGGACGCGAGACGACATGTTCACAGAAATAATGGAATCCACCCGCAATGAAAGAGCTCATTTGAATGAGTGGAAGGACACTGTATCTAAATTTAGGAAAGATGCCAGTGAACGTGAGGTCTTGAGGGACGCTCGAGATGAGAGGTGGCAGGCTGCAATGCTGGGGCTGCTGCGTGAGCAAACGGGCATGCTCCGGCATCTGGTGGAGATTCAGGAATGGCAGCAGGATGACAGAGTGCCACTGCAGCCGCTGTATAACCTCCCTCCCCCCTCACCATGTTCCATATCCCCCTCACCCAGACGTGTAAGAACGCGGGGGGGGGGGGAGGCTCCGTGCACCCTCCCACTCCACCCCAGTGGACAGCCCAACCAAAAGGCTGTCATTATATTGAATTTGTTCAGTGGCCTTTTACTTCCCTCCTATCCTCCTCCCAAACCTCACCCAGATTACCTTCTTGGTTCTCTCCCTATGTTTATAATCACTTAATAAAGAATACATGATTTTTAAATGATAGTGACTTTATTTCCTTTGAAAGAAAGCTGGGGGAACGGGGAGGGTGGGTTCCTTACAGAGAATGAATGAGTCAATAAAGGGGACTGGTTTTCATGAAGGGAGAAACAAACAGAAATTTCACACTGTAGCCTGGCCAGTCATTAAACTGGTTTTCAAAGCTTCTCTGATGCACAGCGCTTCCTGGTGTGCTCTTCTAATTGCCCTGGTGTCTGGCTGCGCGTAATCAGCAGCCAGGCGATTTGCCTCAGCCTCCCACCCTGCCATAAAGGTCTCCCCCTTACTTTCACAGAGATTGTGGAGCACACAGCAAGCAGAAATAACAATGGGGAGATTTCTTTGGCTGAGGTCAGAGCGAGTCAGTAGCGATCGCCAGCGACCTTTTAAACAGCCAAATGCACATTCTACCACCATTCTGCACTTGCTCAGCCTGTAGTTAAACAGCTCCTGACTCCTGTCCAGGCTGCCTGTGTATGGCTTCATGAGCCATGGCATTAAGGGGTAGGCTGGGTCTCCAAGGATAACTATAGGCATTTCAACATCCCCAACGGTCATTTTCTGGTCCGGGAAGTAAGTCCCTTGCTGCAGCCCTTTAAACAGAGTAGTGTTCCTGAAGACGCGAGCATCATGAACCCTTCCCGGCCAGCCCGCGTTGATGTTGGTGAAACGTCCCTTGTGATCCACAAGGGATTGCAGCACCATTGAAAAGTAACCCTTGCGGTTTATGTACTGGGTACCCTGGTGCTCCGGTGCCAAGATAGGGATGTGGGTTCCATCTATCGCCCCACCACAGTTAAGGAATCCCATTGCAGCAAAGCCATCCACTATGACCTGCACATCTCCCAGAGTCACTAGCTTTTGTAGCAGCACCTCAGTGATTGCTTTGGCTACTTGCATCACAGCAGCCCCCATAGTAGATTTGCCCACTCCAAATTGATTCCCGACTGACCGGTAGCTGTCTGGCGTTGCAAGCTTCCACAGGGCTATTGCCACTCGCTTTTCAACTGTGAGGACTGCTCTCATCTTGGTATTCTGGCGCTTCAGGGCAGGGGAAAGCAAGTCACAAAGTTCCATGAAAGTGCCCTTACGCATGCGAAAGTTCCGCAGCCACTGGGAATCGTCCCACACCTGCAACACTATGCGGTCCCACCAGTCTGTGCTTGTTTCCCAGGCCCAGAATCGGCGTTCCATGCCTATAACCTGCCCCATTAACAGCATGATCTCCAAAGCACCGGGTCCCGCGGTTCGATAGAATTCCATGTCTATATCCTCATCACTCTCGTCGCCGCGCTGCTGTAGCCTGCTCCTCGCCGCCTGGTTTTCCAGGTTCTTGTTCAGCATAAACTGCACGATAAGGCGCGAGGTATTTACAATGTTCATGACTGCTGTCTTGAGCTGAGCGGGCTCCATGCTTGCCGTGGTATGGCGTCTGCACTGTTCACCCAGGAAAAAGGCGCGAAACGGTTGTCTGCCGTTGCTTCCTGGAGAGGGGGGAGGATATACCCAGAACCACCCGCGACAATGTTTTTGGCCCCATCAGGCATTGGGATCTCAACCCAGAATTCCAATGGGCGGAGGAGACTGCGGGAACTATGGGATAGCTATGGGATAGCTACCCACAGTGCAACGCTCCAGAAATCGACGCTAGCCCCGGTACATGGACGCACACCGCCGAATTAATGTGCTTAGTGTGGCCGCATACAATCGAATTTATACAATCTGTTTCCCAAATTCGAATTATATAAATTCGGATTAATCCCGTAGTGTAGACATACCCTTAGTCCATAAAAGCTAGGTACGTTTTCTCCCATGAGTTTTGCCTTATGAACAGAAGATAACTAAAGCAAAGTGCTTCTACACAGTGTTTTTATATCTGATTGTTGAGTGCGGCAGACTGAGACAGATTGGGAGCAGAACTGACAGGGAAATATTCTCACTAAGTCAAGGCTAAAACAGAATTGAAGGGCCACTGGGATATCTGTTGTTCTCTAGCAATTGAAACAGAGGATTATTCCTAAAACCCAATCTTCTCCCTTGCTCTGAATTAATATTTGACTTTTGCATGTAAGGAAAAGGGAAGCAATGGGTTAGTCATTTATAAATATATAAAAATGTGTTCATTTAGTTCTCTGGGTGAATGTTCATTTGTTATAGAAATATCAATTAATACGTGGGACTCAATGTCCAAAAATAAGACTGTCCCATATCTGCCCCACCAAAGTCAAGCTTCTCTCAACCTATCTATTCATTCTGTCCCTACACTGAAGGAGCCTTGGCGAATGTGTCAGGCTTGCTATGTGACAAAGCTCAATACATTTGAATTTTGGAAAACCAACGGGAGAAAATCAATTCCACAGCTGATGATCCGTTCCCTGTTAAGCCAGTTTACCCATGCAATGTTGCAAACAAATGTTGTTTAAAAGTTTTCTCTACGAAATCAAAGAGCACTGACCCTGGAGCCAGTTGAGTGAACTGGATGTTTGCATCGGAAGATGCAGCTGTCAATTTAAAATAAAAAATGAAAGGAGGCCTAATTTGTTGCATCAGAGCATTTTCAGGCTCTAGTAAGGCCCTGAGAGAAGTATGGATGATAAACTATTGCAAGTGTCTAATTAAATTTTTCCACTCAATTTGACTAATAATCATGTACAGGCAGGTGGCAAGATGTGACTACTGCTTACCATGCTAAACATGCAACCTTCTCTTTCTCTTTTCTCCCACCTCTGTTTGCTTTGTCCAACTGTTGTATACACTCTTTGGGGCAGGGACTGTCATTGTACTTTATGTCCACACCCTGTCTAGCAGAATAGAGCCCTGATCGGAGCATCTAGGTGATGCATTAGTAATAATAAATAATAAGACCATTGAAGAGGTCTACAAATGAAATGTCCTTTGTTTATTAGGGCTAATGCAATTGTATCTACATGCAAGAAGATAGATCACTGCATTCCATGGGCCTGATTCTCCAGGGAAGCTGACTGGGTTGTTGTTGTTGTTGTTTTTGGTGACAAAATGTCTCTGGTTGAAAAATGCCAATTTGCCTACACTGAAACTTTTTGCAGGAGGGGGTCAGTTTTGATGATTTTTCAATTCCATTTTTTTTTTTTTTTTTTTTTTGGAAAAACAGAAGTTTTGTGTCAAAATGGGATGTTCTGGTATTTGCAATAAATTCCAGTTTTCCCATTTGAAATGAATTTTTGTTTTGAAATTTAAGCTAATTAGAATTAAAAAAATAAACTGATTAAAAATGGTCAAAATAGAAAAGCATTCAGATTGACCTAAACTGAATTTTTTGGGGGGGATTTCCAGTTCTCAAAAATATTTGTGATTTTGATTGTTCAGCCCAATTCAGGACAGGAATTGTTTTTTAATCTCAAAAATGTTCATGGGGCAAAAAAAAACCCCTACTTCCCACCCACTTAACTCTCCACTGTCTTACACTCTGTGTAGTCACTTGCACCTGTGCAAAGTAAATGTAAAGTGCTACCTGATTAGAATGTATGTTTGTACCCAGGTCTCACGGGTGTAAATGACTATACAAAGTGTAAGGAAGTAGAGAATCATGCCCTATGATTCCAGTAAGCAATATAATTTTCTATGTTGCATGATCCCATAATATAAAAGGAATATGGCTCAAATGCTGAAACAACAGTTACACTCCTGATTTATTGTCAGTTAATGCATGAATTCCCAGGGGAGCCACAACTCATAGGAAAAGAGCAAGATTTAAAAAAAACCCATATAATTTTGAAGGGGAGACAAGAAAAACTCTGTTATGATTAACATCCGGTCTCAAAGCAAATGATGTCTATGGATCAAAGGCATGGAATAAAGGAAAGCGAGATCAATTGAACTGTGCCCACTTGAGGAAAGAGCAAAACTTGTTTGCTGAGGTAGACTTTACAGAAAAGATAGTCCATGATCAGAGAGAGCTGTTTTCTCTATTAACTGATCTGAGATAATTTCATTGTTAACATAACGTTTTTCAAGTTAATTGCACAATTTAATGGAAAAACACACCAACAACTAAATATAGGGAGGGAGGGAGGGACGGATAGCTCAGTGGTTTGAGCATTGGCCTGCTAAACCTAGGGTTGTAAATTCAATCCTTGAGGGGGCCACTTAGGGATCTGGGGCAAAAATCAGTACTTGGTCCTGCTAGTGAAGGCAGGGGGCTGGACTTGATGACCTTTTGAGGTCCCTTCCAGTTCTATGAGATAGGTATATCTCTATATATTATATTATAGCATGGTTTAAAAATAGATGATGGACACATAAAAAGTTCTAAAAGTCAATACTAAAATTAGTATTCAGGTAGCCTTGTAAATAACATCTATCGCAAATGCAAAGCCCAAAATACTCTTAAAAGAGGTTAGAAAAGGGACAAGAAATCTTCAAATAAAAGCAGATTTTCCATAAAATTACTCACATGTATCCAGTCATTTGTAAAGACTGAGGACACGTCTACACTACAAGGACTTTATCATCATAGACACAGCCTACAACACTGACAGAAGGAGTTTTTCCATCAGAGTAGGAATACCACCTCCCTGAGCGACAGTAGGTAAGTGCTTAGGGATTTGGATTTTTCAAACCTAAGACTTGGTCTGCACTTAAAAGATATCACCAGAGTGATGTTGGTGAGGGGTGTGAAAAACCACACACCTGGAACAAAGTTATGCTGGCAGAACCCGCACTGTAGATGCAGCTGTGTTGACAGAGGAGTGCTTCTGTTGACATAGCTAACATTATTTTGGGGACGTGGTGTTCATACACTGATGGAAAAACTCCTTCTCTTGGTGCAACCTGCGTCTACGCTGGGGGCTATGCTGGCATAGCTATGCCAACATAGGCTTCGTAGTGTAGATGTAGCCTAAGTAAACTAGAAGAACAAGTAAAATATTCAATCAATATGTCTGCCCACATTTAGCTTCTGTCAAGGAGACATCATTTCCTTGCCAAACGTGCTGAGCTTGCAGTCTAACTAGTTCTCCCAGGGTTGGTATATAATAAAATACAAACTCAATGAGGAATTTATTTTGCTACTGGAATTCAAACTAGAACAAGCAGATACTACAGTGAGATAAGAAATGCTCTTGCTATGTTGTACAGCTGCACTGTGTTTCTGCCGTATTCAGTGTGGGAAATATTCCCTGGCTTTCGAAGCATAAGCAATGTGCCAACAAAGCTCTTGCATGTATCTTTGTGTCTTCAGCTGTCTGAAGAGTAGTTACACTTAAGTGGATGTTGAAGAAAAGGACCCATGGAGACTGTGGAATTGATGGCAGGTTGGATACAGGTAAGAAACAGTGCTGAGGTGGTGTTGCAGTCACTCATGCTGTGAATTCCTTAAAGTGGCTGGGGTCTTGAGCAAAATAATGGGATGGAATTTTCCATTTACAAAGTGCCTTGGCAAACATCTGAACCTTGGGTTTATTTTTCCCTGCTCTGGGAGGCTATCGATGCACTTTTTGTTCAAACAGCATCAACAACCATAAAGAAAGAGAGAGATGCCCTTGTAACTTGGTTTAGCAAATGGTCTTACAGAACCTATAACAAGGAATGCTGAGCCCTAATAGACTTTTTAATTTTAATTATGTTGCTGTTTCTCATGTGTCACTGGGATCTGATCTAAACACAAAGCCTTTCTTACCTATATCTATTTATCTTAGGCATTTATATGGCGCCAACTATTGTAGTATCATGCTCACAATCTTTTTAATGTTAAGTGGAGAAGTACTATTATCCTAATTTTACGGATAGGAAACTAAAACAGAGAGAGACTAAAGGGCCAGATTTTTAAAGGTGTTTAGGCACCTAAAGATGCAGATAGGCGACACAGGATTTTCAAAAGTGACTAGGTGTTCAGGAGTTAGGTGGTTAACCTGCTTTGGCATTTCTGAAAATTCCAGTCAGCACTTAGCTGCATCTTTAGGTGCCTAAACACCGTTAAAAATCTGGCCCTAAGTGACTTGCCCAGGGTCAGACAGGAAGTTTGTGGACCATAATTGTGGGTGTCTCCGATTGTTACTTTCATGGAAGGCAAGATGTCAAAAACATGACAAGAGGAATCAAAAACAAAGGAATGTGGGAATTTAGCTGTGATAAACAAATGCATGCCTAATGTTGCACATAATGAGTGAGAACAATACCCTTCAGAGCACTGTTGTATGCTACCAGAAGTCAGTGACTTGAGAGAATTGTTTTCCAAAAGAACAAAATGTACTGCATAATATTCCATTACAGTTTTAAACTGCTATTTTTCTGCTCTGTTTACAATGCAGACTTTCCCCTGAAATTGTAATTGAATGCTGTACATGCTTATACTTACTCTATGCTTAACAGACACCAACTATTTCTGCAAAGTGAATGGAACAGATTATGAACCCAGTTCAGTACTAAGAAGCACCAGGGATGTACCGTGGCATGAGGCGGTGAAGGCGGTGAGTGTGAGAGATGCAGATGTCCACTGAAATGATACAGACAGAAGTGAGGGATTTAAGAGAAAGATGAGACTGAAGGAAGAACTGATGATGAGACTAGACTATTGGAAAAAAAACACGAGAGAAAATGAGGGGAAGTAGTAGGATGGACTGAGAAAAAGGAAATATTAACAATTAGAAGCGATATAGGGCCAAGATTTGCAAAAGTGATCGGTTATTTTTGATGTCTCCATTTATGGCTGTCCAACCTGAGGCAACTTAAAGGGGCCTGATTTCCAGAAAGTACTGATGATTCACACTGAAAACCAGGCCTCTAAGATGCCCCAAGTTGGGCACCCATAAATTGAAGCATCCAAAATCACTAGTCAATTGTGAATACCTTGGGCCGGAAAAACAAGCCTGAAGAGAAAACGGGGGGGAAAAGGGAGGGAAAGATATACCAACATATATAGTCAAAGGAAAGGGATGTAGAAATGAAAGGATAGGGAAAGGGAAGGAAGACAAACAAAAGTCAGTGGATTATAGTCTTTCTGCAGCTGAGCTCCATTCAATGATAGAAAAAAGATGCCAGTATATGAGGGAATGGGAAGAACAAATGAAAACCAGCAACAAACCACTACAGATCCCTGCACAGAACTAAGATGTAGCAGACATCTCGACTACAGTGAAATGTGCCCAGCTAAGGCAATCCTCAGCAAATTCATGACCATAAACCAGAGGTGGAAACACAAAGCACAGTCCAAACCTAGGCTGCCACTGTGCAACCAATATATCAGAGGAAAGATTGAGACAGAGCCATTTTCTACTCATATGTCTGAAATACCAGGGCATGCAAAAGAGATATTCCTTCCAACGATCAGGAATCATAAGAGATATCTCAGCAAAAAGCACTGACACAACATTGTGCCTGACCCTGGCAGGGAGGAGAGAGAGATGACACTGTGTTATGTAATAACCCACCGCTGGATCAGGTGTTGATAATTAGAACAAATGGACAGAGGGGGTAAAACCCAAACCACAGTGCGCAGATAGCACCCACCCTTGACAGGTACCCAAAGAGTCTGGGTTTTATACTTTGGGAACATTTGTATAGGTTGTCATGCCAATAGGCTCACTGAAGCGATTTCCATCCCAAGCTGTGTCACAAACCTCCTCTCTGATCCTCAGTTATGCCATCTGCAATGGGGGGGGGGACTGGTGTAGGATACATAAATTGCCTCTTGGGATAGAATGTAAGGCCTTACTAAATATGGGTTTTGACGTGTAGAGCCTTAAGCAAGAGATTGGCTTGTAAATCATGGTGTGTTGGTTCCCAGGCCAGTGCTCCTTCCCATAGGCTAAATGGCAATTTTAGTGAGAAGGGCAGAATCGAGGCAGGTCTCTTTCTCAACCTGATTTCTTTCATTCAGCATGAGAAATACATCATTCCCCTACAAAGTTTACTAAGCTATTCATGCACTGACCCACTAGAACCCTGGCAGTCTCTTGATGGAGTGCATTATGCATTCTAGTGTGCACGCATAGAGTACATTTTTATACCCCTATCACTTTGACAAATTACAACCAATCTTCACCAGACCATCAAATGGAATGCAACATCTGTGATGTAGGAATTCTTTCGGCCAAATTTCAAGTCTCTACCACCTACCATGAGGTACTAGAACCTCTCAAAATATCTAACAATATTTTACCAGACAAAAATTGCATTATAGGGATGTTATAACTGTCCCCAAATCCAGTGATAGAACTCAGGACAACCTTAACTTTGTCCTGTAGCAACACCATGCAATAAGCATATAGTGATGATTAAGGAATTGTAATGGTCCCAGATTCAACTGATTTTTAAAGACACATTAGATTTTCCCCCCTTCATGGTGTCACTTCGACACAGAGTTAAGGTTGTTTGTGTGACCTAACCATGCAATAGTATCACAATCTGGCCAAAGGGTTCTGATTCTGCCAGCCCCTCTTAAATACTCCTACTGATTGTAATGGGGCTATTTGTGGATCAGGGTGGTACTCAGCATGAGTAAGAGAGGCAGAATCTAGCCAAAGGATTCAGGTAGAGAATGGAGAGATGAAGGTTAAACAATCTAAAATTATGTGTCCTTACAGTGCAAGGAAATTTTATACATTCTGATATCTTCAGGTAGAGATTGAGGTAGGGTAAGAAGTGAGGAGGAGGGAAGATAGAAATGAACATCAACTATAGAAAACAAGGTAAAAGAAAGGGTTCTTGAGAAAGGACTTGAAAGAGGAGAATGAGAATATTTGGGTAAACAAAAAGCAATTCTTTGTCCACTCATCAGATTACAGATCCTAGGACCAAAGTCAATTTCTGTACAGA
The DNA here is from genome assembly GCF_028017835.1 of Emys orbicularis. NCBI lineage: Eukaryota > Metazoa > Chordata > Testudines > Emydidae > Emys > Emys orbicularis. The sequence goes on from NC_088685.1 coordinate 35,464,832, forward strand.
ATTCCCATCCATTTCTATTGGAGTTCCATGCACAGCACAGAATGGTGCTATATACTCAAACTTGGGCTTCTTTGATTTATTCTCTAGGAAAACATACTTTCTTGAAGACCCACACAAAGCTGCAATATAAGAATCAAGAATAAATTTTTACTGCAGTGTCTCACTTTGTGTGTGTGTAAATGTATTTTGTGCAAGCTAAGTTTAAAATTGTAAGAAAAGGTGACTGTCATTTAGTTCATTTCCCTCAACAACAACAAAACAACCCTAAAACTAAAATATACTCCTTAAGCAGCAAGCACCTTTTTCTTGATTGAGCTGCTGCTTATGCCTCAAGCAAGATGCTTATAGTCTGAACATTTTTATTACAGCAAAAAAAAAAAAAAAAATCCAACAAAAAAGAAAACCAACACAATGCCAGAGCCTCCAGCAGCTGTGAGTCAAAACTAAATATCACTGGGTGTGATTGCCATGGAAACTAACTCATAAGCACTGGACAAATTAGAAAGGAGTGTGAAACATTTCCTCCTTGTCCACTCTCCCAATTTATTTATTAACCCTAGGGTGTATGATGGTTACTTGTGCTGACTAAAATTAGACAATGGAGCTCTAGGTACAAATTATATTTTTGATAAGCATTTGATCTCCTTTCAGCATGAATGGGGATGCACTGAGAGCAGAATCAAACAGACCATGTTCTTGTCTTTGTATTACAAAAGGTTAAAAAGAAGTGCCACCAAAATCCAAATTTAGTATAGAAATTAGTTGTCTAAGTTACTGTGCTACTTACAGGATCAGGCCAGTCAACCATTCCCCCCCCCCCCCCAAAGTAGCAAGTGGCAATGGTTATGGTTAGAAACCTAGTCAAAATGCCAAATCCCATCAGACTCTTTAGGGGAGGTGTTGGGGGAACACCCATTCTGCATATTGCAATATCTGTAGTAAAGGGCCACAGCATCCATTGAAGTCTGAGATGAAGGGTACATTCCCCTACCTTGTGCACATGGCTACTTCTTAGACACTGAAACCTTTATATTTTGTAACACCAAGATGCAGAAATTTGTTGGCAGCAAATTAATGCCATTGATGGTGACAACAAAATCCCCCCGTAGAGGTTACTTACGCCCAGATGGATAATGCAGGCAGGGTACAAAGTGTTAGGGTGAAGGATGTGCGCTAAAATGCCCACTAACTACTAAGCTCCATACTGGAAAGCATCTCTATGGCTCTGTATGGAGAGACCTGCACAGGGCTATTGGATTTTGTGTGATCCAGGAAAAGTAGTCATGGTTGTAATCCTGCTGACTGTGGCTTTTCTGGGATACATTTTATTCTGTCAAGAGGGATTAATGGAAATTCCTGAAGGAATGTTACCAAACAGATTAACATTTAATAGGGCTGTAGCACCTGGTGAAGAGGAACTGAGCATCCACATTTACCATTATAAAGAGGCTGACCACTGTGATAGACCCCTCTCCCTCTTTCTACAGCAAGAGGCAAGATGGCTGTGTGTCTTAGTTCTCCCTAAAACCTCAGGAGAAGAACACTTTGCCAACCTGTCTGAAACTAAAAGCCAAAATGTTGAGTTCATTGATAAACACAGAATTTTAAAGAGATTTTGGCACTCACTGATCACAGTATAGTGCGTTCTGTGATACCTAGGCACAAGGGCAGGACTTAACATGAGAATGGCAGTGTGGATTTTAATTTTAAATTCCTTGCTTGTGCTGTATTCAGCTCTTTAAAAGTAATTAGAGTTTTAATATTTGATTTCCTCACTTGTTTGTTTTTTACATTTTTATTTTAAAAGCACCGGGATCATCACAAAAATGAATCAACAGAACACAAAATTGCCAAGTAGTGCCTACCCCCAAAAAGTGTGACAGTAACTCCAGTGTGCAAGCCAGAATGGCATTCTATAAATAGTGACGACAGGACAATTGAAGGCAGGCACATACATATGTTCGTCAACGCAGCTGAAGCAGCATCATTTTAAAAGCATGTGTAGGAGATCGGGGAACAATTATACAATGTATCAAGAGTCAGACCAAATGGCACAGCCTATAAAGGTTCAATCTTACCGAGAGAGGAATAAAAAAACCCAGCAGCCGCCTCAGCATGGGAAACCTCAATTGGATCAGTAAGACAGGCAGGGAGCCAATGAAAAGAGTAAATATGCTCTTGATACGTGCATCTAAACTGGACAGGTTGTGGTTCCAGATGGCCAAAAAAAAATCGCATCCAGTCTGAACATTTTAAAAGTTTAATTTTATTAAAATGTCCTTACAGGGCCTGCCTGTGCAAGAAATCGAGTGGATGCCATTCTGTGCAGCTGCAGGTGCGAATGTGTTCATTGCTTTAGTTTTTATTTTGAGTTTATTTTTTTCTGGTTTCAAGCCATAGCATGGTCCCTAGGCACCCTTTCAGGTGGCCGTCCAACAGGATGTCTGAAAACAAGGCTGGAGCATCCCAGGGGGGCCTGTTTAACTGAGGATGCACAGACGGCTGGGAAAGTTCTGTTCCCATGTCAGTCACCAGCATGCAGAGTGCCAGCTTGGAGGCCAGCCTGTCAGAATTTCAAACTGCCACCGCGAAAGATATGAACTTTGTACATGAGCCGAGTAGGCAGCCTGCAGACGAGTAGGCAGCGTGCAACAAAATATGTTTCCATTACAAACATGGAAATTACAGTTTTAAAGAATTTAACATGCAAAATAATAACGCCTATATTTTTAAAATCATGTTTAAGATGATTTTGCCTCTCTTCCCATCGTACATTAGGACGGTGCTACTAGCTCTCAGACCTAGCACCCTGGCCTTACTGGGTTTGCTTAGGACAGAGAGTTACTGATCAGAGCCCAGTTGGACCTAGTCCTGTGATGATCCCCACCTGAAACTTCTCCTCCCATACTCTCAAAATGGCTCTGCTTGTGAGGGCTACCCAATGCACTACCCCTACATAGTGCCTCCATTTCTAACCCCCACTCCTGAAACAAGTTTTGCTCAATACTAATTTTAGGCTAGTATATTGCAGCTCTTAGTAATGCTCTGTAAATCATTTGGGGGTGGAGAAAAATAGCTTAGATCAGTGGTTTTCAAACTGTGGGTCGCGACCCAGTACTGGGTCGCGGAAGGTAAGGCACTGAGTTGCGGCGGCTCTGGTCAGCACCACCAATGGGGCCATTAAAAGTCCCTTCGTCGGTGCTGCCTGCCTAAGGCAGGCTAGTCCCTACCTGTTCTGACACGGAAGCAGCCAGCAGCAGGTCCGGCTCCTAGGTGGGGGGCCACAGGGTTCCGCGCGCTGCTCCTGCCCCGTGCACTGGGTCCGCATTCCCATTGTCCGCGGTGCCAGGACAGGCAGGAAGCCTGCCTTAGCACCACCGCTGCGCCACTGACTGGGAGCCAACCAAGATAAACCCGTGCCCCAACCCCATGCCTCAATCCCCTGCCCCAGCCCTGAGCCCCACCCCCAAGCCCTTCATTCCTGACCCCACCCCAGCGCCTGCACCCTCAGCCCAGAACCCTGATCCCATCCCGCACCCCAACCCCAGCCCACACCCTGAACCCCTCATTTCTGGTCCCACCCCACATCCCTCACCCCAACCCTCTGCCCCAGCCCTGAGCCCCTCCCACATCCCAAACCCCTCATCCCCAGCTCCATTGGGTTGTGGGCATCAACAATTTTCTTCAACTGGGTTGCCAGAAAAAAAGTTTGAAAACCACTGGCTTAGATTACATAAAAATAGTTCTGAATATACATCCCATCACCTCTTCTCTTCTGGGGCAGGTCTGACAGTTTCTCCCTTGGGCTTTGTTGTCAGTATGTTTACATGCTCTGAATTCTGAAGCTTCCATGCATTCCACATTGGGTGTCACTAACAGGTAAGACACACAGCTCAGTTGTTTTAAAAATATTGAGGCAAAGAAGGCTAAGCACAAAGACTGCCAGGTGCCCCAACAAATCTGCTGCTGCTGCTGTTGACTGCTGCCTGGGGAGCGCTTCAGAATTTTCTTTCCAGGCCCTTTCACAATTTTGCTGTCACGGGGGAAGAGGAAGCATGTGGACCTTTAGTCAGGAATGGTGGAGTGAGCACACAAAGACTCCCACAAAGATATTTCCTGCCTGTAGAAGAGCTTGGAGCCTCCCTTTGAAGAGATTGCCACTATGTGCTGTGGAAGAAGACTGATGGTAGAGGGGTTGAGGCAACAAGGAAGGATAGCCTGTGGCACCTTAGCTTTCTTTTAGGTCATTCATAAAGGGTTTCTCTGACTTTTTATCAGTCTCACCTAGAATAGTCACTAGGGGATATAACAGATTGCATACATATTTCTTGTAAGAGCACCAGGGACAGTTTTCAGTGCAAATGAGAAAGAAATCAGGAAGATGTCCCCTTATGAGCAACGTTGGTAAATATGTGGTCACTCACAATGCTGCTTTCAGTGTATGATTCACTCGGCCATGTTTGGTATGCTGATGTGAAGTGGTAATAGATGGTTCACCCACATCACATTCTGTTAATTAAATACTTTATTTAATTAGTAGCCGTGTTAGTCTGGATCTGTAAAAAGCAACAGAGAGTCCTGTGGCACCTTTAAGACTAACAGATGTATTAGAGCATAAGCTTTTGTGGGTGAATACCCACTTCGTCAGACGCCATTAATTAAATGTGCACCATGAATCCCTTACCATATCCTGCCTGGGTACAAGTTAACCTCTAAATTACTCAGTAGATCATTACAACATGGAAGTTTGTATACATTAGGGTTGACTGAACAGTTGTTTTTTATTTTTCAGTTATGAATACCATAGATAGTAAGATAAAGTAAGAATGACACTGAACAATAAATTAAATTAGCATGGATCAGTTCAGGTCTGTTGCCAAGGGCAATCTTGGTGTATCTCATTTTAAATTCTATTTAGCAAATTAATGTGTAATTTCCTTATCATGAACACTGGCTGATCTAAAGGAGCTTCAAGAGGTAAGGAGTGCTAATGGATCTTGGAATTGGATCCTAGCCCTGGCAAAGAGCCAGGAACTGAGCAACACCCGTAATGGATGATCTATGTGTGTAGAAGGAAGAATGGTATATTGGCATTGGTCATAGGCCCCTCTTTATGCTGCATTTCCTGTAATAACCATTCTTGTTTTTACAGTGGCCCTGCCCATTTCTGGCTACATTCAGGACCCTTTTTGACAAAAACAGTACTATTTAATTTCATTCCTTCAGCATTTTTAAAATCTGTTCCAGTTTTGTTTTCATAATTTTTAATGGAACCCAAAATTCATTTTGAGCATTTCAGAATTAGTTCAGACCAAACTATGCGGCAGCACCAACCACAGCTGTAATCTATGACCACAATTTTATGCACGTGCACACAGACACACACCACCTGCCTACTAAATGCTACTTCTGCTTACAGCTTACTCAGTCATACTTCACAGCAGGAAAGCAGGGAAAAGAAGGTATTACTAACTAGCCTGACTAGTTACAAAAATGGAAGACAGCTCTGTTTCTTTTTGTATCAATAATAGAAAACAAAACTAGTTGGGCTGTAATTTGTGTTTGTCCAGGTTGGTAGATACTGTTACCTAGCTAGCACTTGTTCAATAGGGCTGGTTTACATGACTGAAAACAATAATTTTTCTTCCAAGCTTGTTGACTCTAACAGCCCATCTTGCAGTTAGTGCTTTTTATGAACTGTTCAAAACATGGAGCTTAATGCTTATGTCAGATGGATATGTTCACAGGAACCATGAAACAGAGGCAGCATCTATGATTTTTGTAAAGGCCGACTTACCTAGTACATTTGCACAATATTGCTATAGATGGTTTTCCCATTAGTCAGGGGACAGGGTTTGATGGTGCAAAACACAGGTTTTTGGTCTGTGTTAGATGCCTTTCCAAATGTTTCCATTGTAGAGTGGGCTTTGCTTCCATACCCAATAGAAAAGGCAAGAGATTGAGAAATGGGTGAGGAAGAAAAACAAAGGAAAGAAATAGGTTGCTTCTAAAGATGAACTTGATCATATTGTCCTCAGAATGTTACTGAATGCAACAATTAGCTTTACTAACTGTGTTCATTGCTTCGTAAGAATCACATCCTATCCTCCATGAAAAATTCCCACTGTCATAAATGAGATTTCTACTGTGCATTGAGAGTGGTTTATGGCCCTAACATCAAAGCCCGGCCCACGTACCTGAATGAAAAATGAAATTTGTCCCTCTACCTACAGTTAACCCTTGCTTTTACATGTTTTTATGTCACCTTGCAGATGCCACATGTAAAACACAAAGGAGGTGGCTATCCTCTCATTTACACGACTGTTACACTCATATAACTCAAATTATTTCAATGGAGTTACTCCTAATACACACTGGTGTAATTGAAAGAAGGATCCAGTCTATAATTTGTCCACTAAGTCACAATAGCTGCCCTTTTTGGCATCTTTTTTAAACATAGCTTACAGTAATAAGTCATTCCAGTATTATCATTTTCATGCAGATAAGCCAAAGTGCACAAAGGAATCTCCCCACAACCAAAAATAGTCAGTATTGCCACTTGCTCTTATACTTGCCCTATCCACTCATTCCCTACATCCATCTTCCTTTATCTGCTACTTCCTCCAAGAATTATTCCCTAAACTTTCTCTTCTGGACCTTCTTTTCTGCTGTCTCATCTTCCAGTTCTGGCAGGAGCTTTGTTTCATTAATAAACCATTCATACTCATTTATCTTCCTGACTACCTCCTTCCTCCAACTCACGTTCTCTAACCCTCAGCTGTTGTAAAGATTGCTTACTGTTACACATCTACATTGCACCAAATTACATTCTCTATAGGCCTCTGATTGTTCTCAATGAATAAAAGTTACAGTTCTGGCAATACACTGTCTGACTGATTGCAGTGAGACACACTTTGTTTTTCAGTCAAAGGATCCCAAATGATAGCAGATAAACTTGTGACATGGCAAGAAAAACATACACTGCTAACACGGGGAATAGGATACTGCTGAAAGTAAACACACAACAGTTGGAAGTGTAGGCCAATTGACAGGCTGCCAACTCAGGGAAAAAGAGGAACCCGCTTGAGACTTGGTAGCATGGTTTTGGGTAAAGGTTCATACAGGTCTTTTCTCTGGTTATGATTTGCGTGCGTTTGTACTCCAGGAGTTTCTCCCTGAGTTTTAGCTTCACATGGCTTCAATACAAAATCATAAATCAACCTGTATTGGTTCAAAACTGGGCCAGGTTCAATACAAAGGTTGTGCCAAGTTTAAAAAACTGCAGGGGAACAAGTTTATAACAAAACCTGGAACCAGGAGAAAATCAGGTGGTTTGGGGCTTCATAACAAAAGTTCCATCAACTCTAGAAACACCCTCGTGTACAAACAACTCACTAGAAAAATATTTTGTGATGAATGAACCATTCTCCCCCCATCCCCTGATTGATTGAACCCAGTCAAATATTCCTCACCATTCATGAATGTTTCCACTGACATTTACTACAAAATTATTTTCCTTATGACTAGATGGCAGAATGTATACTAACTTCCGTATCTCTCTTTTATTGGAGGGAAGAGTTTGTAGACCTACAATTGTCCTAAAAAGTTGAAAGGGGGACACACATAATTTCATAAATGGATGCTGGCTTTGAGAACACAGTCCTTCCCCTTGTTACTCTGGTGTTAAGCACTGAACAGCAACATTTCATGTACCTACCATGTGCATTTGTTGAATTTACTGGTGTACAGTTTTATGTCACCTAGCTCCATTCACCACAGTTGTTGCCACAACAAATCAGCAATTGCAATGAGGGTATAAGGTGAAGTTCTATTTGGGGAAGTTTCAGTCAGAACCGTGCAATATGCCCTGTATCAGAGATTCGTCAGGTTTCTGGAGAGCAATGCACTCTATATTACTGTGTTATTTACAGTGTTACATAAAAAAAAACCAACCTTGTTATATTATGTAATTTTATTGGTTTCCAATTTTCTATCATTCATCATAGTTTGTCATACAGTCATTGATGAATAGTCATTATGGTTTGCATACATGTGATTTCTTAATTGTGAAAGGTCTTGGGTCTTAGTAATCGCATCAGTGTTAAGGCTTCGGCTAGGGTTCAGAAGAACAGCAACAGCATTTCTGCCTTTACTGGTCAGCAGCATAGACAATAAACAAAAGAGATAGCACAGGAATGAGAAAGGAGTCTGCCAAAAAGAAATGCCTAAGCAAAGTACAGATGCAGCGACGTAGTCCTGACATGGTCACCACCAACAGTTTTATCATCTTAGCTTGGAACTTTTGCTACTTGCAGACCAGTGGCATCTGCTGCACAGAAAGGTCAGTCTTTTATGGACAAATTGACTTGGAAAAGCAGGAAGCAATATTGCTTGTGTCTAAAAGGATTTTCATTTAATCACAAAACAAATTTCAGCTACTGGCCGCAAATCCATTTTCCAAAAACTTTCCTATCAACAAAACGTTGCTTCCATAAAGCTTCATGGAAAGCAAATACAAACGAGCTATTCATATGGAGAATTAAAATTTGGTTTCTAATTTGACATTATTTTCATGAACAATTTCTAACTCTAATAACAATTACATCCAAACTGCATTAAAGAATGTAAGTTTACAAAGTCAAGCACTCAAAAATTAGGAAAAGACAAAATTTCAGTGTATTTCACCTGACATGGAAAATTTCAGCCCAAATGGTCTAAGTCTGGCAAAGTTATAAACAACTGAAAACAGTCTGACAAGAGAAAGCATTGTGCAATCTTAACTATATGACTCATTATCTTTTCTGCCTCTAATATTCCCTAACTACACCATTATTAACAAAAAAAATTCACATACATTTTCAACAAAGGAGGAAAAGTTAGAGTAAAAATTTTCTCTGTAACATATTCAATTTGAGCACAACTTAAATTTCTGATCCCATTGAGATGATAGCAAGGAAGGTTACTTACCTTATAGTAACTGGAGTTCTTTGAGATTTGTGGTCCCTTTAGGTATTCACAGTAGGGGTGCATATATTCTTTGTGTGCCGAGGACCAGAAATAACAGTGTCTATTGCTGACTGTACTTCTTGGTAGGACTGACCCTTGAGAAGCCAGTCATCTAAGAAGGGAAATCTGTGATGTATGACTGCTCAGAGCTCCGGTATGAAACTGCAGAAAAACCTGCGAATCTCTGGATTAAATTTAGAAGTGTGAGTAACAAGGGTGATGTCGTGGTGGGAGTCTGCTATAGACCACCAGACCAGGGGGATGAGGTGGACGAGGCTTTCTTCCCACAACTAACAGAAGTTACTAGGTCACAGGCCCTGGTTCTCATGGGAGTCTTCTATCACCCTGATATCTGCTGGGAAAGCAATATAGCGGTGCACAGACAATCCAGGAAGTTTTTGGAAAGTGTAGGGGACAATTTCCTGGTACAAGTGCTGGAGGAACCAACTAGGGGCAGAGCTCTTCTTGACCTGCTGCTCACAAACAGGGAAGAATTAGTAGGGGAAGCAAAAGTGGATGGGAACCTGGGAGGTAGTGACCATGAGATAGTAGAGTTCAGGATCCTGACACAAAGAAGAAAGGAGAGCAGCAGAATATGGACCCTGGACTTCAGAAAAGCAGACTTCGACTCCCTCAGGGAACTGATGGACAGGGTCCCTTGGGAGAATAACAATAGGAGGAAAGGAGTCCAGGAGAGCTGGCTGTATTTTAAAGAATCCTTATTGAGGTTGCAGGAACAAACCATCCTGATGTGTAGAAAGAATAGTAAATATGGCAGGCGACCAGCTTGGCTTAACAGTGAAATCCTTGCTGATCTTAAACACAAAAATGAAGCTTACAAGAAGTGGAAGCTTGGACAAATGACCAGGGAGGAGTATAAAAATATTGCTCAGGCATGCAGGAGTGAAATCAGGAAGGCCAAATCACACTTGGAGTTGCAGCTACCAAGAGATGTTAAGAGTAACAAGAAGGGTTCCTTCAGGTATGTTAGCATCAAGAAGAAAGTCAAGGAAAGTGTGGGCCCCTTACTGAATAAGGGCGGCAACTTAGTGACAGAGGATGTGGAAAAAGCTAATGTACTCAATGCTTTTTTTGGCCCTGTCTTAATGAACAAGGACAGCTCCCAGACTACTTCACTGGGCAGCACAGCATGGGGAGGAGGTGACCAGCCCTCTGAGGAGAAACAAGTGGTTTGGGACTATTTAGAAAAGCTGGACAAGAACAAGTCCATGGGGCCGGATGCGCTGCATCCAAGGGTGCTAAAGGAGTTGGCGGATGTGATTATAGAGCCATTGGCCATTATCTTTGAAAACTCATGGTGATCAGGGGAGGTCCTGGATGACTGGAAAAAAGGCTAATGTAGTGCCCATCTTTAAAAAAGGGAAGAAGGAGGATCCGGGGAAATACAGGCCAGTCAGCCTCACCTCAGTCCCTGAAAAAATCATGGAGCAGGTCCTCAAGGAATCAATTCTGAAGCACTTAGAGGAGAGGAAAGTGATCAGGAACAGTCAGCATGGATTCATCAAGGGCAAGTCATGCCTGACTAACCTAATTGCCTTCTATGACGAGATAACTGGCTCTGTGGATGAGGGGAAAGCAGTGCATGTGTTATTCCTTGACTTTAGCAAAGCTTTTGATACGGTCTCCCACAGTATTCTTGCCAGCAAGTTAAAGAAGTATGGGCTGGATGAATGGACTATAAGGTGGATAGAAAGCTGGCTAGATGGCTGGGCTCAACGGGTAGTGATCAACTGCTCCATGTCTAGTTGGCAGCCGGTATCAAGTGGAGTTCCCCAAGGGTCGGTCACGGGGCCGGTTTTGTTCAATATCTTCATTAATGATCTGGAGGATGGCGTGGACTGCACCCTCAGCAAGTTTGCAGATGACACTACACTGGGAGGAGTGGTAGATATGCTGGAGGGTAGGGATAGGATACAGAGGGACTTAGACAAATTAGAGGATTGGGCCAAAAGAAATCTGATGAGGTTCAACAAGGACAAGTGCAGAGTCCTGCACTTAGGACGGAAGAATCCCATGCACTGCTACAGACTAGGGACCGAATGGCTAGGCAGACAGTTCTGCGGAAAAGGACCTAGGGGTTACAGTGGACGAGATGCTGGATATGAATCAACAGTGTGTCCTTGTTGCCAAGAAGGCTAACGGCATTTTGCACTGTATAAGTAGGGGCATTGCCAGCAGATCGAGAGACGTGATCATTCCCCTCTATTCGGCATTGGTGAGGCCTCATCTGGAGTACTGTGTCCAGTTTTGGGCCCCACACAACAAGGAGGATGTGGAAAAATTGGAAAGAGTCCAGCAGAGGACAACAAAAATGATTAGGGGGCTGGAGCACATGACTTATGAGGAGAGGCTGAGGGAACTGGGATTGTTTAGTCTGCAGAAGAGAAGAATGAGGGGGGATTTGATAGCTGCTTTCAACTACCTGAAAGGGGGTTCCAAAGAGGATGGATCTAGACTGGTCTCAGTGGTACCAGATGACAGAACAAGGAGTAATGGTCTCACATTGCATTGTGGGGGGAGGGATAGCTCAGTGGTTTGAGCATTGGCCTGCTAAACCCAGGATTGTGAGTTCAATCCTTGAGGGGGCTATTTAGGGATCTAGGGCAAAAATCTGGCTCAGGACTCATCCTACTTTGATCAGGGGGTTGGACTAGATGAGGTCCTGTCCAACCCTGATATTCTATGATAGTGGCATCTGCTGAAGTGGATCACTGCCATGACTTTTGTGAACACCACTGGGGCAGCTGATAGCCCAAAGTGGTGCATGCCCACTGTAAAGCCCAGAAATCTCCTGGGGGGATGGATGTATGTCAAGGTGAAAATATGTGTCCTTCAGATCAAGAACCACAAATGTCATGTTCATTCAGTGATGGGATTATGGTGGCCTGTGTAACCATCCTGAATCTCATATGACAGATGAAGATGTTCAGCTGTCTGAGGTCCAGTATTGGCCTCCAACCCCACCTTCTTGAGAGGTACAGGCTCTATAACTCCTAGCTGGATCAAGGATTCCATTTCCTATTTGATAATCCCCTTGTGGGAGGGGTCCCTGAAGAATGGTGGGGAAGGGGGTTTGGGAGGTGGGGTGGACTGAAACTTAATGGCATAGCCTGTGGAAATAATGTCAAGAAGCCACCTGTCTGAGGTAAAGGTCTGCCATCATGGAAGGAAACAGGCAAGGCAACTGGGGAGGAAGGTGGGGATAGAAGAACTGGTTGAGTGCTCTTGAGTGATCAATCAAAATGCCTTTTTGAGAGGGTGATGAATCTGGAGGCAAGATGGTGATGGAGCCATGCTGCTGCCTTGTTTCAGTCTTTGGTTTTTATTTGGTGGCAAAATGCCTGTGGCGGTGGCCAGTATTTCTGCTGTTGTGGCATTTCCGCCCTGATAGTGGAGTATAAATGAGCAGAGGGCAATGTGAGAATCTTCTGGTGAGAGAAGTGTCTCATCTATCTTCTAGCTGAAGAGGGTGTTCTCTTTGAAGGGGAGGTTGCTTACACCTCCTTAGGGAACCCAGATGTCTGGAATCAGCAGTTTAGTCTCATGACCCCAAGGTTGCTAGTGAGCAGCATGTCACGTGATCCTTTAATAATGCATCAAGTGATCCTTTAATAATGACCTGGCCACTAGTTTCCCCTCACTAAGTATGGCCTGAAATCGAGGCTTACTCTCTGGGGGTAGATTGTCAGCAAACTCTATCAGCCAGTTGTAACTGAGGAAATCACACTTTTATGTGGGGGCTTGGTAGTTTACAAACCTGAAGAGGAAGCTTGCCAAAGAGAAGTTATTTCATCCCAATAGGTCCAGCCTCTTGGCCTCTTTATCTAATGAGATGGATTTTGGATGATAGAGTCTAATATGTTCACTGACCACCTAGACTATCAATAAGTTGGGGTTGGTGCGGGAAAATAAACAATCTCTCTCTTCGGGGGGACAAAATCTCTCTTTTTGGCTCTCTTTGGGGTAGAATCACAGGTGGCAGGGTCTGCCAAATGTCCTTAGCTGGATCCAAAATGGCCTCATTCATGGCCACCTTGGCCATAGATTGAAGAATATGTAGCAACTTGTATGTTGGGCTCTACACTTCCTCCGATGGAGTTTGGTGGGTGTTGACTATCCTCCTGAGCAGCTCTAAGTATTGCTAGTAATCATCAGACAGAGTAGGGGAGACTGGCAGTACCGCCTCATCTGGACAGGAGGACAAAGCTGAAGGTGGTTCCAGTAGTACTGGCTGCTTCGGCTGCATCTCTTGATATTCTGCTGGAGCTTCCTCTCTAAATGTTGGAGGGCAAGACTGGTTCCTGAAGTGAGCCAATTCTGGGGCTCAGTGGTAAGGATCCGATCCACCCCAATGTGGCCAAGTAGAGTCCAAAGGCTAGGGAGGTGGACTGTATGGTGGTGACACTGTTCCTTCAGTGTAAATATGGGTCCTGGGTATGGAAGGGTCTCCATGAAACCCTGGAAGTACTACCAGGGCTAAGATATCATGGGGAGGCCCTTTTTGAAACTGGTGGTGCTGTCTCTTGTTCCTTCTCTGAGTAGGATTCCTCTGACTCAAGAGGTGGGGCTGTCGAGGAGAGTATCCTGATGTCATAGCTCTGCTGGGGATCAGGGAGTGGTGAGTGGATGGTGTTTCAGTGTCCTGCAGTAACACAAGTTCTATGAGGAGTAGGGACTGAGTAGATTGCCAGTTCCGCTACAAGGGTGTATCTCAGTTTTGCCAGGGGAGAGCTATCTGGAGTCTTCAATGTTGGAACCATCGGTGCAGGCTGAGGTGTGTGGTGTGGCACTGCCGTTGAAGAGAGTGTGCGCTCCGTCCTATATGTGCGCTGCTCACAGCAACAGAAGCTCCTGGTACCATTGGTCTCTGTCTGACCTCTCCAGGAGCTCTGAGTGAACCCTGCCTAGGGCATGAAATATCATTCAAACCTCAGGGGTCATGTTTCTGCCTAGGTAGAGTCTTTTGGCCTGGCAGGGCACTCGGCCAGTGCCCGTTCATCACTACTTGGCAGTTCCAGTCAATGAGCTGGAAAAAGGGAGGACCCCAGATCTGATCTAGGTTTCATGGTTAGCTCCATAAGGTGTCAGCAGAGTCAGAACTCTTGAGCCTGCCTGGTGTGAGGGAGAAACAAGCTTTAAATCCCACACCTGGATGGGATGTGTGATACCCCTAAGCAGTAGAAGCAAGCATCAGGAGGGTCACTTACCAGGAAAATCTGGGGGTAGGTGAGGCAGGGTTTGAAGCCCAGAACCCTGGGCAGAAGGCCCTGGTGTTGGGGAGAGACAGGGTGGGGAAAGGAACCCTCCCCCACCAATACTAACTAACTAAAGTAGATTTAAACTAACTATGTTAAAGTAAAAATGAATAACTATGTACAACTATTTACAGGTAAATGTCAAGTGAAAGAAGAGAATAGGAGCACAGAAAGACTCCACCCCAGACCGCAAGGGGCAGACCAGGAACTGAAGAGGTTGTCAGTTTGCATCACCACTTAAGCCCTCCATTTGCAGCATGAGGAGGCATCGCCTATAGGAGTAGATCAACAAATGCTGCTTATTGAAGAATTTCTGGTCCTAGGTGCACGGAGCCCATATGCATCCCCCCACAGTGAATGTCCAGAGGGACCAGCACTCAAGGAAGAGCCCAGCAACAACGTGAGAACATTCCCAAGCCTCTGCTGGGGACATTTCACACAGAAACACTGGTTACTCAGGGTCATATGTTTAACTATTTGCCAGTTTAAAAAATAAATGAGGGGAAATAAAGATCTGTCTGTAAATTATTGGTCGTTTTGAGATTGCCAATTTGACACCTGTCTCATACTGAACAGGTAAATCCCATTTCCTGACACCACCCTCAGATGGAAAATTTTTCCATTCTCAAAACAATCTCTTTGTTAAGAGACTCTTTCCTTAGCAGTGCTCCATTGCTTGATGGATTACTGATATTTCAACTTTAGGAATATCTACCTATCTATCTAAGGTATGTATATGGCCCTCATTATGGTAGTATCTGAGCACGTCACAATCTTTAATATAATTTATCCTCACAATACCCCTGTGAGGAAAGGAAGTGCTATTATTCCCATTTTACAGATGGGGAACCGAAGCACAGGGAGGCTAAGGGTATGTCTACACTGCAATTAGACACCCATATCTGGCCCATGCCAGCTGACTCCGGCTCGCGGGGCTCAGGGTAAGGGGCTGCTTAATTGTGATGTAGGCATTTGGGCTTCGGCTCTAGGAGCTCTGAGTTGGAAGGGTCCCAGAGCTCAGGCTGCAGCCCGAGCCTGAACGTCTACACAGCAATTAAACAGACCCTTAGTCTGAACCCACTGGCACAGGCCAGCTGCAGGTATCTAATTGCAGTGTAGATATGCCCTAAGTGACTTGTCAAATTGATATAGAAAGTCTGTGGTGGAGTAGGGACTGGAACCTTGGTCATACCTAGGGGGAGGGATAGCTCAGTGGTTTGAGCAGTGGTCTGCTAAACCCAGGGTTGTGAGTTTAATCCTTGAGGGGGCCACTTAGGGATCTGGGGCAAAATCAGTACTGGGTCCTGCTAGTGAAGGCAGGGGGCTAGACTTAATGACCTTGCAAGGTCAGTTCCAGGAGATAGGATATCTCCATTTATTTTTTTACCATTGGAGCATCCTTCCTCTCCTAAGGACCATCAGGGACAGAACACTGAGATTAGTGCGCGCTCACATAGAGCGCTTTCAATTCAGTCATGTTTTGGCAGAAGTTAAACATTATGGCCTTAAACACATGCTGCTATTTTACATTTTTGACATTATTTCTAATCTGTAAAACAATGTGTTCATGGTTTGAAGGGGTGCACTACAGAAAATAAGCAGATTACTACTCTCTGCTTTCAGTATATAAAAACATTCTGAAAAAAAAACAACAACCCTAATCTAAAGATGCATGCAACATAGACCCTATTAAGCAATTGTTAAAATTTCTGGCTTTGGTGGGTTCTGCTGTCATTGCTAGGACCCTCGCTATACTCATATCTCATAGCTGAAGAACAATTATTCATTATTTTATTTCCTTTTATAGTTGATTCCCACACATCTACATAGTGAGGCAGTTCACCTGCAGATCTAAAATAATCTTTTGATGTGTCTAATAGTTAATAATAGTAAATGTTTCTCAAATAAAAACACAGGCACATTAACCAAAGAGTTTAATGAATGCTTTAATTATGGGAACTAGATGCAGCACACTGAATAACTGTGATCTTTGGTCTAAGCTCAGAAAGTCCCCCTGCAACAAAAATGTCCCAACTGTGGTAGCAAACCAGGGTCAGTTTTGTGAAAGATCCTTATCAGTAACTGCTGTCAACAAGTCAATACAGAATTAAATAGAACAGCTGGAGTTTTAGACTTGGTCTGACCTTGTACTCTGATTTACATTGCCCCAGATCAAACAACTTAAATAATGTCATAAAACTAAGTGAACAACTAATGCTATTCAAGCAATTCTTTTTATTCTAAACAAGATTAGAAGACATCATTCAACAAGTTCTCCCCTTAACATTGTAACTAGAAATGGGTCCAAATTAAAACCTCAGAACTAGGCACTCCCCAAACCTTAGATCCATGAACAAGGCTGGATCCAAACTTTGCATCTCAAGACCATTTCTGATAGGAACTCTCTGTATTCTTGTGTATTTTAAACAGACCACCCACACCACAATAGAACTGGACTTTTTTGTGGCTTGTTTTTAAGAAGCTGTTTAGCACAAAGGAAGTATTAATTTTATCTACTGTCTATAAAATTCTTCTTTATTCTTTGATGATGGTGAGGCACTAGCATGATTCAAGTTTCTGGGAGATAAGGAGAATAGAGTAGCACAACTCTGGTATAGCAGCAAATTAGTTTTAAAAATAATGCTCACCTCAAGGGTTTGATCCATTGACTCCAGTGGGACATGATCACGCACTTACATAGTCCTTCAGATGTTCATAATGCTTTACTAACACTATTTTTTTAAACTGAAAAATAAATACAAAGTTTACCCTTACCAAAAAAACAAAACAAAAAAACCCAACCAAACAAAAAAACAAACCAGCACATAATCTATCTAATTTAGTAGAATTAGATAAAACAGTAAACTAAACTTGAGAACTTGGTTCTATTTTCAGCTCTGAATTGACTTTATGTGCGATTTTGAACAAATCATTTAATCTTAGTTTCCCAATTTCAATTTCCCAGATGGCAGCATGGCTACAATAATGCTTAGTCAACTTGAAAAATGCTACAGATGAAAAGATCTGTGAAAAATGCTAAATATTGTTACTATTATTATTGAAAAGCAAGTTGATATTTACCCTGTCTGTGTTATCAAATATCCTTGAGCGTGTGCTGGATGTGAATATACATTTACCGTAGTGTCATATTTTGGGGTGGGGGGAGGGCTGTTTGAGTCAACCAAATGTCAGTCTCTACACCTGCTATGATGCCTTTTATTTGTTTTAGACCTACATTTTTGTTGATCTGTTTACTTCCATGAATAGTCCCACTGATACCCTGTTGCTCACATCTCTTGATCAGTAACTTCACTACACATACATTAGCTGGTCTTTCGTCATCTTTCCAATACACGAGACAATATAACCTAGGGCTAGCTCCTGAATCCTTTGATAACAGTCAGAGTTGGTTTGGGCCCTTCATCTTGTGTATGTAAGATCTTGTCTTTTTATACAACACAATCTTTCTTGCACTGCACTAATATCCCAGTGAACACTACAGTGTCTGTAACACCTGATATGTCTTGGTATTCGTTTTTTCAAAGGCTTTGAAGAAACAACCCTCATTTTTAGCATCTTACTACTTAAGTATTGTCATGGATCAAAATTGGCTAAGAGGAAGGAAACAAAAAGTAGGACTACCTGGTCAATTTTCAACCTGGCAATAGAGTAACAGTGGAGTGTCTCAAGGTGGTGTACTATGTCCTGTGTTGTATAATGAATTTCTTAATGAAATGGACAGAAAGGTGAGTGGTGAGGCAGCAAAATTTGCAGATGATACACAGTTATTTACATTAGTTAATACCAGAGAGGATTGTGAGGAACTTCAGAGGGAAGTAACCAAGTTAGGTGAATGAGCAATACGCTAGCAGATGAAGTCCAATGTTGATAAAAAAAAGTAATGCACATTGGAAGGTAGAATGTATACAGAAGTTTACAGCTGGGTGCCTCAGTATTAAGTTGTTTAATTAAAAAAATTAACTAGTCAGACATTTTACAAGTTTCTAAATTAACTCTATCAACTCATGAAATGGACCTGTGGGTCACTGTGGACAGCTCAATGACGACCTCTGTTCAGAATGCAGCTGCAGTCAAAAAAGCTAACAAGATGTTAGGATGCATAAAGAATGGGTTGGTGAATAATGCAGAAAATAGAATGCATTATATGAATCAATGGTGTAACCTCATCTAGAATACACTATGCAGTACTGTTCACCCCACCTCATAAAGGATATTACTGTATTGGATGAATAAGAAGTGACATGATAAAACCATGAAACATCTAGAGAAGGTAGATCAGGAACTTCTGTTCTCCTTCTCTCATCACACAGGAAGCATGTTACCCTCTAAGAAATAAAAGGATGGGAGATCCAATAGTGATGAAAGGAAATATTTTCCCACACAGAGTGTTTCTAAGCTGTGGAATTTATTGTCACAGGATGGCATTAAAGCCACTAGAGACTGGGAGATTTATTGCACCTTCCTCTGAAGCATCTGGTGCTGGCCAGATGGGTCTGATCCTGTCTGGAGTAGGGACCTGCAGCTAGCCTGCTGACCTTCTAGCTTAACCCCCAGGCAGTCTAGTAAGCATAGCTGGGCCCCAGTTGAGCAACCTGATTGGCCAGTTGGCTCAGGGGATCAGCAGGTCTTAAGACCACCAGCATGGTGCTGACTGCAAAAAATATTTGCCTACAGCTCTAATAACTCCTGCACCTGCTTGCTCCACCCTTGTTCCAGCCTTGTTCCTGCTTTGGACTCAGTTTTGCCCCTACCTTGACTCACTCCAGCTAACCTGGCTCTGACCCACAGCACTGATTCCTAACCTCTGACTTTGGCTCAGACCTTCAGTTCCGATTCCTTGCAACTGACTCCTGCTCCAACCACTAGGCCAACATCCCAGATCCTAGCTGATCCAGTGTGGCAATTCCTAGACTTTTGTTAAACATTCCCAAAAGGAATAACCAAAAACTCAACCAAGAAAACTTATATAAACGCAAAAAATAACAAAAGAGAGAGTAACTGCAGAGCACAACCATATTAAAACATTTGTCTTTAATTAATACACAACGCCCTGTCTCAGTAGGCTCAATCCCAAGGAAAATAACAAACAAGCAAAAAAATTACAGCAACCTTCAGTCATCCATTCATTCCAGTTCTTCTTTGCCTGTTTAATAGGTCACCCAGCTACTAATGCTGAAGGTAAAACTAAGAGTTGTGTTGCAATGCTCTACAAAGCAAAACATCTGCTAAAACAACTCAGGATTGAAGACCTATAAAATAATGTCAGGTGATTAATAGTTAACTTCCCTAGGAGGAGCTATTATTTTTAAGCCTATGGGGACAAATATATGCCTGATGTAATTCCACTGACTTCAGAACAGTTACCCCATAGATAAATTTGGTCCTTGAAGGTTCTAGAACAACTACATAGGATTATAAGGACTATACAGGTTTGTCATATTTTTTCCAGTGGGGAATAGGCTTGAATAAATCGCGAGTGCAAAATTTTGTTGTACTCATTCATAATGTAAAAATTTGAGTTTTTGCTGAAGAAATGGGGACTATTACAAAATTCTACCCTGTAGATCACATCCCTGTTACCCAGTGTTTAGTAAAATGCTATCAAAAGGAGCTCTTTTTAATTCAATCAAAAGGCATCAAACCAATTCTTGGACTAGTTTCTTTATCTCGGCATAAATTGATTTTGGAATGAAATTTCCTATTACTGATGCAGTAAGAAAACAAAGGTGGGGTTTTTTTTCTGTATGTTTATGTGACATGATTGCCCTTTGAATTCACCTTATACAACATGAACCTCTATCATTTCAGTAGCTCTCATATATGCCACAAGTCTTGCCTGCCATTTCCGTATCTGTTTGTCAGCAATAATGTTATCAAAATTCTAGACGTAAGATTAAGAATGGTGATGGGACTGTAGAGGGTGATTTATTATATATGACATGCATTTCTGTTTGTGCATTCATGTAGGCCATGTCTGCAAGATCTGTAATGCCAGCTTGCACACACTGCACAAAGATGAATAAATGAATAATTGTTTTGATAATATTAAACAGCATGTGTGATGTCGCAGAGCAACATCTGTTATTAACAGTATAAACAAAAGGAGTTTTTACTGATGGCATGTCATTCTGCGTAAAGGAACAATGTAATGTGTCCAATTTGGTAACTCTTTGCAGTCAGCGGGAGGGACTATGTAGCCCTACTATGAAAAACAGGAACAAGATTAGAGCAACAGTTTTCTCTCAGCTGAGTGGAATAAAGCTCCATAAAGATGCTAAGAGAAGAGTGTACAGGAGTATATAGAAATGCTAGATGACATCAAATTCATGGAAACCATTTCTATATTTAGAACCTTCCCTCTATTTCTCTCCTCCTTCCTAAGGTGACATGAGTGGCATTAATGGAATGGTTGTGGTATTCAGAGTAATATGGCAAGGCTGAATACTTTTAAGTACAGACCTTAGTGTAGAACCATGCAGTTAGAAAATGTGATCTAAGGATGACAAGAATATAAATTAGTGGTGCCTTTTTGTAACTCCATTTGTAATTTCAGTTCAATGGTCTGTAGTATAGCCTAGCATTTACTCAAAGACTACCTAAAGTCAGTTTGTCCAAGTGCTTTGTAGATCCATTTCTGACTGACCTCTTTCTGAATAACTCCCAGTGTTCTGTCTGCTCCTACTGCATTTGCTCTCTTTTTCTTAAAAGCTCCTATTATGATCCTCCCCACCCCCACCCCACCCCACTCTCTGCAGCTTCTCCCCATTTCCAGATTGTTCCCAAGCCAATCTCTCTGCAGTTTCCTTTTTCTGATGTCTCCAGAACGGGGGGACGGGGGGACGGGGACGGGACGGGACAAAAAAAAACCCACCTTAATCTTGTATTGGGTAAAACATATAAATTTGTCTTTGCTCCATGACTCAATTTTAACAAGCTTTGACTAGCAGCTCAATTCAGTACTGAGATGCCCAGGATCTGCACATCCCCTGGGGACTCAGAGGTGGAGTCATGGTAATGCACAGTCCTATCTCTTGCACAGCTTCTGTTTAGGGATTGGCCAGTAAAAGAATGTCACCTGGCGGCCAGTCACGTCCTGAATAAATCACTTAGCAGTATGTCAGGAAAATAATGCCTCTTACAACCAGAGTACATGCCACCAATTGTCCAGCAGTTCAGTTATTTTGAGGACTGCTGTTTGCATGCAGGAGGGAGGGCTGTGCAGATAGGCTAAAGAATGGGTATGCAGCTTGCCCTGACACTGGATCTGTAAGCATGCTATGCACTGTTACTACAGGTTGCATCATGCCCATAGGGAAGTTTAGCTAAATGCCAGCAGCCAGTCAAGTACCTGTAATTGTTTTTCTGTGCATCCTAAGTATAAGGAGTTGGTCTCTTGCACCAGCAATAGGAATCTGTTTTAATCTCTCCTACACAAGAAATGTGGAATATATCCCACTGCACACCCGAAACACTCATGCAGTGGAATAACACAAAGGTGTTAAAGTAATCCAGAGCAGAGGGAGAACAGCTCCCTAAAAGCACAGGGAGAGCTCTCTCTCTCTGGCTTGGGTGAGTAGCACTGCCCCACATCTCTTGCTCCCACTTGGCTGGAACAATGAGAGCTCCCCCTTTTATTTCAACCTTTTTTAAACATTGATAACTGTTCTCTTCAGAATACAGAACTGAAGTGAGCCCTCTATTACCCAGCAGAGAATGAAACCTGGTCTACACTGGGGGAGGGGGAAAGAGGAGGGGGAGCTAAGTTGGTCTAAGTTACACAACTTCAGCTACGAAAATAGCGTAGCTGAAGTCGACGTACTTAGAGCTACTTACTGCAGTGTCTTCACTGTGGTAGGTTGATGGCTGACGCTCCCCCGTCGACTCTGGAATACTGGAGTCAACGGGAGAGTGCTCAGCAGTCGATTTATCGCGTCTTCACTAGATGCGATAAATTGACCCCCGCTGGATCGATAGCTCTGGAGGTAAGTGTAGACATGCCCTGAGTTAGCAGCTCTTAATATAGGAACATAATCTGGATCTTTATTATTATCCAACCAAGATTTTTCTAATTTTATCAGATAATCTCCAAAATGGGTATATTTACTTGTAAAGTTGAGCCATGTTGGAGAAATCTCATTAGAAAATTATTATTTTTATAGTAGGAAGAATGTATTTTTTCAGCTTCACAGAACTCAAGAACACCTGAATGCATTTTCATCAAACTTTAAAAAAATGGATTTTTTTGCTAAGAACAAACATGGGACATTTCAGCTAGATTTTTTTCTAAGATATGACTGTAAAATTAGGTTGATATAAATAATTTTGCAAACTTAAATGTAGCATTTGCTAGCATGTATATGTAGTAATAACCTTCTTGATAGAGGTTCCAAGGAAAAGACAATGACCATTTTAACAGATAAGTTATAGTAAACACAACCATTCAAAGATAATAGTCTGAGAGTCAGAGGTGAATAGCTACCATTGCAATAGGTTAACCTGACTCATCAAGAAATTTCTGCAAACTTCCTAGGATAGGATCAGAAAGACTCAAGACCTAGCTGGATGAATAAGCACCTCAAAACATTATTAGGATGAAGCAGAGAGCCTATAGGAAATGGACAAAGTGACTAATCAGGAAAGAAAGCTACACGTTGGAGGTTAGACAATGTAGGAATAAAGTGAGAATTGCTTAAAGGCTAAATGAATTACCTCTTGCCAAGGAAATTAAAATAAATAAGAAGGTTTTTAATAAAAAATAAAAAGAATAAAGAAGGATGAAGTTGGATTACTTTGCAGTGTGGCTGGGGAGTAAATTAAAGATAATCTAGGTATGGTGCAAAAACTAAATAAATATTTTGCCTTAGTTTTAATAAGGATGAGTATGGCACATGGGCATAATGAGTTATGAAAATGGGTGTATGCATACAGAAATTACCTCATCAAAGGTGGAAGGAAAAAAAATGTAGAGAGCTTACTACGCTCAAACAGGGTGTAGAGAATACTGAAAGTAATGGTGCATTAGATTGCTAGTCCATTAGCAAGGATTTTTAATAAATCTATTCAGGAATAGTGCCGTATGACTGGAGAATTGCTACTGTTGTACCTATATTTAAGAGAGGGAAAACAAGTGATCTAGGCAATTATAGATCTGAT
Organism: Emys orbicularis; assembly: GCF_028017835.1. NCBI lineage: Eukaryota > Metazoa > Chordata > Testudines > Emydidae > Emys > Emys orbicularis. Next base: position 35,488,288 of record NC_088685.1, read on the forward strand.
AGTCTGACATCAATAGTTTGCAAGGCTTTAGAACAAAATTTGAAGGAAACAATCATGGAGGTAAACAGAAAAGGGGATATAGTACAACATGGGTATACCCAAGCTACATCATGCCAGGCTAACCTGATTTCTTTCTTTGAGAAAACATGTGTAAGAAAGATTAATTCGAACTGAAACAAATGCAGAGAAGAGCTACTAGGATGATCAGGGGAACAGAAGGCCTATCTGATGAGAAGAGATGGGAAGAGCTTGGCTTGGTTAGTCTATCAAAACAAAGGTTGAAAGGGGATGTGATTGCTCTCTATAAATACATCAGGGAGAGTGACAAGCTATTTAATCTAAAGGAAAATGTTAGCATAAGACCAAAAAGGTCTAACATGGCCATGAACATAATCAGGCTGGAAATCAGAGGAAGATTTCTAACCATTAGAGAGGTGAGGTTCTGCAACAGTGGTGGGGGCAAACAACTTAATTAGTTTTAAGAAAGAACTGGACAAATGTATGGGTGGGGTAGTATGACAGGGTTGTTTGTAATAATGGGGGGGCCAGGTTCGGCAGCCTTGGGGGTCCATCAATGGCTATTAGCCAAGATGGTCAGGTGTCCCTAAATCTCTAACTGCCAGAAGCTGGGACTAGATCAGGGGTTCTCAAACTGTGGGTTGGGACCCCATTTTAATGGGGCTGTCTTAGACTTGCTGGAGCCCAGGGCCGAAGCCCAAGCCTGAGCCCCGCTCCCAGGGCCAAAGCCAAAACCCTTGGGCTTCAGCCCTGGGCGGCGGGGCTCAGGTTACAGGCCCCCAGCTGGGGCTGAAGCCCTTGGGCTTTGGCTTTGCCCCCCTCTCCCGCACCAGGGGCAGTGGGGCTCGGGCTTTTGTCCCCCCACCTGGGGTGGTGGAGCTCGGTTGGGCTCAGGCTTTGCCCCCCTCCTCCTGGGGTCATGTAGATGGGAGTCATGGTACAATGAAATTTGAAAATCTTTGGATTAGATGACAGGAGATGGATCACTTGAAATTGCCTTGTTCTGTTAATTCCCTCTGGAGCATCTGGGACAGGATAATGGGCTAGATGAACCATTGTTTCTAACCTAGTATGGCCATTCTGGTGGCTCTTCCAATATATGTTTTATGTTCCTAAAAAGCTCATGCTTCAGGGCTACAGCCAATCACCTGCAGGAGTCAGGAAGGGATTCCCCTCCAATGTATTCCGGGGTGGGGATGTTGTTCTCCTTCCTCAGAAGCATCAAAGATGGCCATTGCATGAGATGGGATACTGAATGGTGTAAGCCAGAGCTCTGAGGTGGCACTGAACATTCTATCTCTCAGATGCTTAGCTGGCTGGTCATGCTCAGGGTCTAACCCATCACCATATGCAGGGTCAGTAAGGAATTTCCCCCCAAGTTGAATTGGCAGTGACCTTGGGGTTTTTCCCCCTTCCTCTGCAGCATTGCATGAGTCACTCACTGGGATTATCTGGGGTGTGTCTCACTTAATGTATTGCCTGCCAGTGCAGGGGCCTCAGACATTGATGCACCTCAATCCCTTTTTTTTCTCTCTGCCTGTGCCACATAACAGTTTAATTTCCTGTGGGATGTAATACTTTGGTCTAATTTTGGGTTTTGGGTTTAGTGCATGGGTGCAGGGAGGTGTTGGTGACCTGTGAAATATAGGAGTTCAGACTAGATGATCTAGTGGCCTGATCTGCTGATCTTGTCTGGCCTTAAACTCTATGATCACTCAACATCTTGATTCACTACTTGCTCTAGCATTTGCTGCACAACCAAAACACAGTGGGGGTTGGTGTATAAGGGACAATAATCTCTTTCTTCGAACCAATCAGAAAGGTATTGGAGAGAAAAATCGGTATTTTCTGCTCCTTTGTGAGCAGTTCTAAGCAGTCTTAGTGCCAATAGCAGTTTAATTCTGGGCAACAATAAAAAGCTATGTTTGGATATGCCATATGACATTTTTGTATTGATTAAAACAGACTTTTACTCCAATCTTGTCAGTCTGGTATAGCCTGCTAATTGTTAATAGTCATTGGCCAAGCTTGTGAAGGACTGACACTCAACTCAATGGCATGTCTCTGTCCGTCTATAACATGGTAACTTTAAAATGCTGCATTTGATCAATTTCAAAATTCCAGAGACTGCTCTAGGCATCAATGTCCAGAACCGTGATAATTTTAGGGAAAATGTGGGACACAGGCAGCCCCTGACAGCTCTTTAGCACAGCCATACTTTCAAACACTTCTGCAATTTCTGTAGATCAAACCATCAGTTGACGGCACCCATTAATACCTTCCACCATAACAATACCCCATCTCATCTATGCTTATCCTCCCAATATGGTTTAACTGTTGATACCTTGAATGACTGGATAATTGTGTGATGGCAAGTGGGGATGGGAAAGTGCACATAGCCCTGCCATGGGATGGGGGAGAAAATGGGGGAACCCTGTTATGTGGGGGAAGAGGAAGCACACAGAAAACCTGGCAGGGAGTACAAGACGATTGGGGAGTGAGTGCCAGACAGAGCCCCTGGAATATAGGGAAGGAGGAAATTGGGAAGGGGTGATGGGGTGCACACAGAGCCCCTGATATGAGAAGGAGAATGGGCCCTGCTATGGGGGGAATTGGGACTTGGGGGCATACAGAACAAATACTTACTTACCTTACAGTAACTGTTGCTCCTTGAGATGTATTATGCACATATCCATTCCATTGTATGTGTATGTGCACCCAGTGCACTCAACTTTTGCCAGCAGTACCACCAGGTGGTGCATGTGGCCCAGCTCTCCTCACACTTTCAGGCAAGGGCATAAAAGGGGCATGTCCACCACCTACCTCTCCATTCCTTTGCACAATTCTAAGCAGTGTCTGAAGTAGCAGGGAAATCGGGAGGGTCATGGAATGCATATGTGCACAACACATCCTATGAACAACAGTTCCTGTAAGGTAAGTAACCATTTTTTCTCCTTTGAGTGTTTGTGCACAGATACATTCCATTGTGGGTGACTCAGAAGCCATTCCCCTACAGGTGGAGGGACTTAGGTTTAACTGAATAGAGATTGCAGCACTGACTTGTCAAAGATGGCATCAGCATGAGAGGCTTAAGTGATGGTGTAAAGAGTGGAAAAGGTATGCACAAATGACCATGCTGCTGCCTTGCATATATCAGTTATTGAAACATTACTCAAGAGAGCTGATGTGCTGGACTAAGCTCTGGTTGAACAAGTCACTATTTTTGATGGAGGAGAGACTTTAGCAAGATCATAACAGCATTTATGAAGTCTGGCATGCAGTGTTATGTACATGCATGAGGCCATGTGGCCCAGGAGCTGCAGGCAGACAAGGACTGTTGTCATTGGGTTGGATTTGAGGCTGTTGGAAAGGTCAGCTATAAATTTATACCTTTCCCTTGGGAGATAATCCATGGCTGTTCTAGCATCAGGGTCTGCTCCTATGAAAGCTGTGCATTGAGTAGTTTGTAACTGTGACGTCTCCAAAGTTACTTTCAGGACTAGATGGGACAACACTTGTTCGATGAGTAGGACACTGTTCTGAACCTGGTCACTTAATACTGCGTGAACCAATTGTCCGGGTAAGGAAATATTTGAATTCCCAGATGATGGAGGTGCGCTGCTAAGACCATCATGCACTTGGTGAAAACCCTCGGGACAGAGGACAGACCTAAGGGAAGTACCATGTACTGGTAGTGGCTGGTGTCTACCACAAATCAAAGATACTGCCTGTGGGAGGGATGTATCACCAAGTGGAAGCATGTGTCTTGTAAACTGAGGGCAGCATACCAATCTCCAAGAAATGGATAATAAAAGCAAGAGTGACTAACCATCCTCAACTTGATCTTTTTGATGAAATATTTCAGCTTTCTTACATCTAGAATGGGGTGGAGGACCCCAGATTTCTTCTGGACCAGGAAGTACCAGGAATAGAAGCCTTTTCCTCTTTGTTCCTCTATTGCTCCCAATTCTAGAAGAGATTGTAGCGCTTGAACAAACATGGTCTTGTGAGAGGGATCCCTGAAAAGGGATGGGGCAGATGGTTGGGAAAAGAAGGGGAAGTGAATGGGATAATATATCCCTCCTTTACTGTGCTTGTCTGATATGATGTTCTCCCAACCACAGTAAAAAGGGGAAAGGCACGATGCAAAGGGGGAGGGGATATCATTGTTGTGCTGTCCTCAATGAAAAAGTTAAAATGACTGATATGAGGTGGCAGAAGTCTGGTGAGAAGGGCCCACAACAGTCAAAGACGGCCAGTGTCTTCAAGATTTTCACCTCTTTTTAGGGGCATATTGAGGTCTCTTCTGGAAAAAGGGTCTAGAATAATACTCTAGCCTAAACTGTTTCCTTCTTGTAGCTGGAGTGTAAATTCCGGAAGAAGAGAGTGTTGCATGAGAGTCTTAACTTGCGCATAGCATCATCCATTTTTGCAGAAAACTGTTTAGACCCTTCAAATGGTAAATCTTCTATTGTAGACTCTAACACCTTTGAGATGACACAAGCCTGAAGTCAGGAAGAACGCCACATGGAGACTGCCATGGCCATGAAGTGCGAGGTACTATCAGCGACATCTATGGCCACCTCAAGGGATGTTTGCACTGTAGCATGGCCCTCAGAAACCAAATTTGAAACTGGTCCCTAAATTCCTCTGGCAGTTTATCAGCAAACCTTTAGCAGAGAAATTAATAAAATTACATTTTAACAAAAACACCTGATAATTGTTAACTCTCATTTGTTATGTGGCAGTAGAATAAAGTTTATGGTTGTATAAATCCTGTTTCTTAAACTCCTTATCCTTTGGAGTGGAGTTAGGGTGAGACTGATGAGACCATTCAGTAGCAGCTGCTATCCCCAGAGAACAGGAAGTGGATAACTAAAGAAACACTCAAAACCTTATTGAGGGACTGGTACCATCTGTCCAGTCAGTTGGCAGAGATGGGTATATAGGCCAGGGTCTGCCAAAGAGTCTTTGCTAGGTCTAATAAGTTCTCATTGATAGGAAGGGAAACCCTTCCTGGAGTAGGAGCCAGTGAGATATCTAGGAATGCATGAGGATTTTCTTGCAGTCTCCACCTGCATCCCCAGAGAAGTAGCTGCCCTCCTCAGGAGATCCTGGAAAACTTTGAAGTCCTTTGGGTGGTGGTGATGTTGATTCTGGAGTAACTACTTTACCTGGTAAGGAAAAGGAAATATGGGGAGCAGTATCAAAGGTTCCTCTAGTAATTCTCCTTCCTCCATAGATTCCATCACATCAGGTTGAGGGATGATAGGAGGATGTTGAGAAGATGCCTCTTGTACAGAGGGAGGAGGAGACTTCCCTCTAGAAAGCGAATGAGATGGAGAGCAGCCCAAGACCAGTAGGGGCTGGGGTATTGCATAGAATGAGCCATCCATGGTAGGGGACCCCAAGCTGGAACTTCCCTGTATGGAAACCAGTCTTGTTCTTTAGGTCTGAAAGTGGAAGACCTATAGGGAGATCTGAAGAATCTTGGAGGCGTGACAGGTTCTTTTTCTTTGGAGCCTAAAGAAGAGGAGACATAAAGGCTCTTCAGGAGAGGGATGAGCAGTTCCTGAGGTTCCAGGAGGCCTAGGTAATGGAGATACACCTGGAGCAGTAGAAGGCAAGGGTTGAAGTCACCAAAAACCAATGAAGAAGTCAGTACTGACAGTGCCAGCATTCACACAGACTGTGTCATCGGAGCTGGGTGCACAAATATCAGAGCTGGTTGCAATAGAGGAGAGACAGGCAGGGAATAACAAAGAAGATCCCCTGTTGGCAGGAAGGGCTGAGGAGTAGAAGGCACATCAGTTAAACGTATTGGTGATGATGGACTCGGTTGAGCTGAAGTACACTGGGAAGGACCAAGCTTGGATGAAGACACCAGTCTCAATGGCCCTGATGGAGCCAGAGTCCATGGTGCTTCCTCTGATGGAACTGGTGAGTGCTTCTATTTGAGAGATCTCAAACCAGTACTGGAGGACTTACCAGATGATTTTCTGGGAGAAGGCCGAGACTTTAGAGGTCTTGTCAGAGTCTGAATGCTTAGAACGCGTCAGCCTGGTTAGAGAAGGAAAAGCATGACATTTACCCCTAGACTTATGTTTGGAGTCAGAAGTAGCCAGAGGAGTACTCTGAGTTGATCCAGAGTCCCCTGGGTCATGATCAGGACTCAGCTCAAATACAGGCTGCGTTGCCTTCTTCATGATGTGAACTTTAAGATGACAGTTTCTCCACATCTTACTACAGTGGGAAAGGGGACACAAATAGGTCACTTGTCCCTCACACAGCCCTCATCCCAAGAAATCAAACAGCTCTTGTGCCTATCTGAGACAGCAATAACATCCCTGCATGTGGCACATGGTTTGTTTAACTCCTATAGATGTTTTCATAATAAAACTTGCAGGTACTAATAAAAATTTACTCTACTATTCTAAATACTAGCTAAAACTACACAACGTGAATGTTTTTAGAATGCTGGCTAACCAAAGCTAATTCACCACGGGCGGTATAAGGAACTGAGAGGGAGGTGGGGATGTGCCCATTTTATGCCCTGGCCTGAGAATGTGAGGGGTACTGCTGGCAAAAGTCTCTGACTTGAGTGCACTGGGAGCATGTATGCCTATAGTGGAATGTATATGTGCATAATCACTAAAAAGGAAACCACTGCTATGGGGGCAGATTAAGGAAACAGGTATAGAGGGAGGGAGAAATAGGGGACATACAGAGCCCCTGCCATGCGGGGAAGGGATAAATAGAGGACACACAGACCCCCGAGGCTTGAAGGAGAGGGTGAGGAGGAGTTTCAGAGTCCCTGAAATAGAGGGGGAGGGTGGCACACTGAGCTTGTAGGGCATATGGAGGTATGCAAAGAGCTGTTGAGGTGTACAATAAACTCTGTCTAAAGAAGCTACAAAGTGTGCAACCCCCAAATCCCTTTGTTAGAGTAATTCCTATTATTCATTTTATTGATGGATTCATACATTGCTATAAATGTCCGGGGTGCTTTACAAACAAAAGCCAATGTCCCTGCTACGGCGAACTCAGAATCCATGTTACAATGCTAACATGATGAAGACAGCAAATATGCAGATGAGAGAAGGGTGGGCAAGAATACGTCAGTAATGTCATGGACTGCACTGGGGCCCAATCCAACTATATCATTAAAATCAATGGAGAGATTAACAAAATAGAGATGGTGAGATCCTTACTCCCACTCTGGCTCCATTCCAAGCCCCAGATCCAATGGGAGTAAGATTTCCATAGAGCTGGAATTGAGGAGAACAGCCATAAGGAAGGAGTGGTGTGCCAAGAGCAGCTTAAAGCCACTTTAGCCCTCCTCTGCCCCAGGCTGCAAGCTCTGTGGTATGCCTCTTTTAGTGCAGCACAGGATCTCACCCAGACATTCTCACCATGGGTCTGATCCAACTCCCATTGCTTTCAACGGGCATTGGGTCAGACCTTGGTTTGAATGTAAGTATTTTGGGGGTTTGGCAGGGGAGGGGAGGAGCATGATACTTATAGCTGTGAAGAAGACCAGGTTTATAGGCACTGACAAGACAAGGCAGAGAGAGCAATTTGTTCTGTACTGCTTTTCAAAAGCCTGGAAACTGCAGTGAAAGGCTGCAGGATAATGGAGCAACTCCAAAGACACGGTGTTCTTGAGCAGAGGCTATGATTTATTTATTTGGCAGGAAACACTCCCTTGAAAAAACTTAAGTTTCTGTCAATTGCCCCTGCATGGAACAGAAACTGGTACTGTAACTTCTCGAGACAAATTGAGCTAATGGTGAAATGAGATGACAGAGCAGTTACAGTTCATAAACTTTTTTTTTTGTCTTTATCTCGGGAAAGCAATCATGCTTAAGGCAGACAAGGTCACTGGAAAGTTCAAAATGCATATTATTCAAGTGTCACATTGGTCTATCTTAGTGGGGTCACTCCTAATATCAATTACAGAGAACTCTGTCTAGTTGTATCCAGGGTGGCTGAAGTCATGTATGTTACTGTCAACATTTCTTAACAGTTCAGTGGTTTGCTGAATGTGACTGACATGATTTCTGCTGGTTTGGCAGCAGTATAGTGAAGTTTCTTTTAGAAGCAATGAAGTGCATGGACCCAGAAAGCTATTATAATCAAGGGCACATTATCAAGGACATAATGGAGGCAACGGGAGAGGAAACAGTGTGGTAAACAAGTTCCTTTACTGGGGTTTAGCCATAGAGTGTTCTTTGAGTTGTCTGGCTGCCACTGCTGAAATTTTGGAGCCAATCCTGAGCCTGCTTATGTGAGCACCTTAGGGCTCAAAGAAAAGGAAATGCAGAATTTCCAGTGCACCAGTGGCCAGACCGAGGAGAGCCCAGAGAGGGGTACCCTGCCACCATATGCATGTATCCGTATTAGATCTCCATGCTGCAGCATGAGATAGGAGGAATGTGGGTTTGTTGGGGCATGACCAGTGGTCCACAGTACAAATGGCCAAACATTAATTTTTACTTACATTCACTTTTTATAAGCGGCAGACAGGCAGGCAGATTAAATGGCCAATGTTAGCCTTAAAAAAAACAAAACATACATTTTACTTGTAGACTAATTCTGGATGTTTTGGGACCAGTAACTTGCCCTTTCTCCCTTTTCTCTAGAATAAAACTTGCCCCTTGCTCTGATGGTCTCACATAATCCTCCCCAGGGAGTTAGCTACTGCATTAGCAGCTGAGCCATCAAAGAAGTTGCTTGCTACTACTGTTTTAAAGAGCATCAGCCCAAAGAGAACAGGGATAGGGAAGCACCTATATACCCCAAAGAGCTGATGGCAGCTTGTGGTGAGGGGAGCTGGGAAGAATTCCCTTTCCCACTGCCGTCCCAAAGACAGTGGGGAGCAGGTGAAGGAAAGACATAGGCGTGGCAGGGAGGGCACTGTATGGGAACTCTGTGAAACCAGTCTTGATTGCTTAGCTGCCTTTTCCTTTCTCTGCTGTCCAAGAACCCCAGCAGCCTCTCTACTCCCTTCCATGGGGTCATTTGATCTGTTTGACCTTCCTCAGAAAGGGGCTTTCACCCAACTTGGAGAGGAGCACGGAGGCCTTGGGCTGGGAAAGGCCATAATCCTGCTGCCCTTTCAGCAGCCAAAAATTCCCATGACAACAACTGGAGAATTCCCTGAGTAAGGACTGCTGTAAAACTTGAAATTAAATGTGTCTTTTCAGGGGGAACCCCTATGCGAGCAGTTACATTTACCCTTTGTTGTTTCAGGACAGACCTCGTTGTGTTAGATGTAAAGGGACAAATATGATGTGTAGTGCTGCTTAGAAACCTGTGGCGCAATACAGCCAAGACATTCAAGAAGGATGGTCCTTTTTTCCCCTACAGCCCTGTAATCTTTGGGTCATATCATCCCCTCACCCATGGGCCAACCTGCAGGAGGGGACCTGGGGCCAGGAAATCTAGCAAGGCTATCCTCAGCAATTCTCCTATATCACTCTGTCAGAAAAGTAGTGTTTGTGACCCCAAGGAACAGGCCACGGAGCCCTCCTAGAAACAGTGAGACTCCTGGGAATCCAAGGACAGTTCCTCAGTTGCTTGAGCCACTAGTCATCACCCCGCAGCTTCTTTGCAGCATGAGTCCAGTGAAGCTGTACTACCAGGGACTACCCCAGCAGCAGATGCCCTTGGGACTGATTAAGAGGCCCAGCTCTGCATTATCTTTTTCTGGGAATACCCACGGAGCTGGAGGAGTTTCAATATGTATTGCCCCAGGCTACTCACTCCTGTCACCAGATTGCCAGTCTCTGCAGCCTTCCCAGTATACACATCAGAGGCACAGAATGACCTCTGCAGAATCTAGAGTGGGGAGGATGATGGTTGAGACCTGGGATGCAGGGTGGAAAGAGGGTGATCCCACCCTGTGTTTGCAGAAGCTCCTAGCACAATAGGGTGCGGGCCAATGATGAGGCACCTAGGTGCTTCTGCAATACAAGGCACTATATATTTTAAAATTAAATTGGTTCTTGATTTTTTTGGGTCTTGAATGCAGCATTTTAAAATAGCCTAAGAATATAGATGAGTCTAAAATCTGCTTGACAGAATGAAGGAAGAGAGAATACCAAGAAAGTATTTTAGACATAATACTGGACAGACTTTTGCAATCTTTTCAAATAAACTGACAAATAAAATAAGCATGATTATTTCTATATACATTTTGAGAGCTATCTTTTGCTTCTTCTCATACAAAAAAGTTTTTAAAGCATTTGCACATCCATTAAACATCTGTGACCCAATTTGCATAAAACAGAATGAAACCAGGAGATATTTAGGCAGCAAAGAGCAGTGACACGGTTGCGAACCTTTCTTACATCCTTCATTAATTAATGTACCCCAGTGTGTGAAGCAGCTTTCAGAAAACTAATACTTTAAAATTCTTGAGAGTAATTGCATTCTTTTCAGTGGGTTTTTCAAATGATCTGGACAGATCAAAGAGCATATGAAGAGTTATTTAACAGGTCCACTAATGGAAAGATAATGGCTTTTATGAGGCTGATGGAAAAATAAAGCAGCAGACCTGCAGATGAATTAAAAAGAAGAGAAGAATCCTTGTAAAATGAAGTAGTAACAAAAATCCATTAGCTGTAAACACTGGATAATATTAATCCTGTAAATAGTACTCCACTTTCAGTTTGTGCATCATCGTCGGTGAAAGGTGATTACTTGCCACAAAAGATATGTACTGTTTCATTTAGCAATGGCCTTGAATAAATCTGCTGGACGTTGACAGCTGTACTGAATAGGAGCAAGGTTGTTTAATGCTTACAACAAGTAATAATATATATTTAAGGTTGAAACTAACATTGACTGGAAAGTACTTGAAATAAATATTCATAAATCTTGAAAAAGAAATGTGATAATTGTTTTAAAGGAATTCCTATAGGATAAAACTTCTCTAAAAAAAAGTACAGAAAATTCAGCAAGTATATTCTTCTGCAATATATCATGCAAAACTGTTGTTTCCCGAATCATTGGTTATAAAACCTGAAATTTCATCCTTACATTAAATGGTTGGGATAAAGTCATGGGGCCTGGAACAGCTCCTACTGACTTCTCTGAAAGCTGGACTGGATGAGTGGCTTTGTTAAACACTTAAGGTGAAATCCTGGCTTCACCAAAATTGATAAGAGTTTTGCCATTGACTACAGTGGGGCCAAGATTTCACCCTTAGCTCCATTAAACACATCTTGGGATATTAACGCTGTCCCTTTCTTTCTATGCACACACTGTTTTCCTAATGAGATAAGCAAATGAGGTTAAGTGAATGAGGTCTTGGATAGAGTAGGATGGGATATATTCTTGTTGTTTTGACTGGTAAGTTAATTGGTTTATTGTGTCATGCTGCCGGCTGTGAATTTATTAAGTTTTCAGAGCACCAAGAGGTGGTGTATCTGTGTCTTTTTTATTTAAAATCTAAAGAGTTAATTTTCAAGCAACTAGCTTAAAGCAGTTGTATAGTCTTTTAACATATTACTGTGTATGTAAGGGTGACTACTGTTTTGCCTTGCTTGTATGACAGCAAATAAGCAGTGTTGGCCACTCTGATGAGTGCCAACTTAACAAAAAAAATGAAAAAAATGAAAAAAAAAATCTACATTATTGCTGGTATTTTTATCTGAAAAGGAAGTTAATAGTCCCCGAACAGATTTTCACTATGTGTAGCATTCAGTACTGTAGGTAGTGCAAAATCTGTTTCACATACTTATTGTTGTTTCAGTGCTTGAGATACTCACAACAAGTCACATACTGGCATTGATTTTTTGTTACCATATACTATTACCAGTGTTTCACCTATGTGAATTATCCAAAATGCATCCTATGTGCAAGAGATAATATTGTGTGTATTGATCTCAGGAATACTCCCTTTCAAGAAAATAAAATGGTAAACTTTGCAAACCGGACATTTTCAGTTACTTCATTATTCTTTTTGTGAATGAGTCAGTAATGTTTCTGGTTCCTATGAGATACCTATATGAAAGCACTTACTGGATGTAATTGAATGAAAGTACTCAAAGCACTAATGTTTGCAGGACTGGGTTTTAAGGTCCAGATCCTCAAAAGAGTTAAGTGGAAATGAGGTGCCTAAATACCTTTGAGGATTTGGGCCTACAGGGCTTGCCTATACTATGGCACTCAATAAGTGGTGGCAACGCCAACAACTGAATGCATTCACCCTGCCCACCTTCCGCTGCTGTAAGGTTTGCTCTAGTGTCCACAGTGAGCCTGACTTATGTTGATTCAGATGGGGTGGCTGTCACAGCCAACAGCTGTCAGAGCTGGCTGCAGTGTTTGGGCCAGTGTGTTCCTTCCACCCAACTGACTAAGTCTCAGTCAACTGAGGCAATACCTGACAAATTATGGGTAAACTTTAATTGGTGCAGTTCAATTGATTAGAGAGATCAGCCAATGTAGACAAACCTAAACTCTCAAACACGTGTCCCAGCATGTACTGGGGTCATTGTGAGACCTTGGATGGATGCCATGGGGGAACAGTCTTTTCTTTGATTGTTCCAAAGTCCTGATCAGGAATCTGGAGAGGTCAAATATGCAGCAAAAGAGACTTTTTCTCAAAGTTGTGTTCAATCAACTGCCATTTCTATCAGTTAGAAGGTAGGATCACATATCCACTTTTACATTTAAAAATGAAGGATATGTTTTAATGGGCCAGGATCATTTAAGTGTTGTAATCAATGTTACATTTTAGAAGTCAGGCTATTCAACTGAGTAATTAATTTGATTTTGTGTCATCTCACTACATCAAGTTGGTAGCGTGATGTTATATTTTACCTAGTTTTCAAAGCAATTTGATAAAAAAAATAGATCTTCCTTGGGTGGGAGCTGGAAGAGGGGCTGGAAACGAAACAGCTTTTTAAAAAAGATTCCCCCTTTGTGGGGAAAGAAGGAAAAAACCTCTTCAAATACTAGAATGGGTTTTCATTTTAAAAGGCTGCCATTAATTTCCAAAGAACAAAATTATTCCAGTAGAAGCATGATTAAAAATTATTTGGAATTAAATGAAACAGTAACGGAAAATACCCTATGTTCTACCAAGCTCCCTCTGTGGTATTTGATAATGCTTTTTCATGCCCAGACAAGTTAATAAAGAAAACTGCTTGTCCATAGAGGGCCAACATGCAGACCCCTGATGTGTTATGGCAGAGCTGCCAAGAGTGAGGTTCTTTTCTAAAAGATCACCTGGGCCTTCTCTGTTGCCGAGCTATGACATGCAAAGGCAATGTCAATGCTGGGGGCAAGCAGTTTTTTATGGCTCCTTTGAAAATGTCATCAGTCTTCGAACTGGTAATGCACCAAGCAGAGATGTTTTCATTTCTACCGTTAGGCTGAATTAGAAATTTGAGAGGTCAAAATAAAACAGAGCAAAGGGGAAGTTAAATGCATCATGTGGATGTAAATCACTTTTACAGTTAAAAGAACATAAGTGGTATGCAGAAAAGTAATTACTAGAACAGTCTTTACAAAGTTGCAGGGGTCCATGTCCATATTGTTACATGGACTTATTAAGCATGTCTAAAGTCAGGTGGATCTTGAAAAGGCCTGCACTCACAAGGCCTACGTGCCGGCGCTGCAGAAAGTGTGCTTTTCTTCCCTGCTGCACAAGGTAAGAGATGGCTAGGCAGTAGGAAGCCCAGGTAGAGACACTTACACCCCTTTGCAAATCCCAGATAAGCCACTGTGGCACTCTTGGGTCTACCATGCAGAGTGTGGAGAAAATTTTGCATTGAAGTTTTTCAGTGTAAAATTGGGTTTTTAACAAAATGAACATTTTTGTGGAAAGTGTACCCATTTCCTTGAATGTTTTTCTTTTTTCAAACTAAAAATAGACAAAGACATTTTCCAGTCCCCTCCCTCCCATTGTCACAATTTTCTATGGGATTGCCCTCCCCCCCACCACCACCACAGACCAGTTCTAGTGCAGAAGCATTATTGGGAACACATCCAGTGCATTCACACATAATAAAAATGTATTGTGTGGGTAGGAAGAAGCACCCATGCCTCACACAGAGCCAATGCTGCATGGTGGCAATGGTGTTCAGTCACCTTTGGAAGGTTAGCATGCCCTGTGTCCTAATAAGCATTTAAAGAGTCCTTTCTTAACATCCACCATCAGAGCATATACCGTACCTTGGAATGAAATAGTTTAACTGGCTTTTCTTCATTTCTGAGGAATTAGCCCCACATCATGCATTTAGCCATTTAGATTTAAGCTGAAGAAGAGAGTGTGGACAAATAATTCCATTCATTTATAATGTGTTAATCAATTTTTTCCCTCAAAAGTGGAAGCATCCATATGCTGTACTGCCAGATATTTGAACTTCACCTTGCTTCCATCAGTACACAGACTGGTACTACTGCTTGTGCATTCCTTTGGTTGAGGTTCTTTTGGTTTTCCACACCTGTAGCATAGCCATGAGGGTGGGGATAGGGATTTCAATGGTTTGGAAATCCTCTTCTGACCTTTCCAAGCACACGTTGGTCTTTAAAAAACATGATAGCACAAGTTCATGGATTCCAGATGTGCAGAACTTTCTTCCAATATCTTTGGTTGTGTGGAAGTGAAATGTGTACTTATTCATAGAGAAAAGGAGCAGGGTACAGGTGTATTAGAGACAGACCATAAGACTCCTACATTAGTGGTCCAAACCTGGAAATACTTCCAGGTGTAATGTTTACTACTGTGAGGAGTCCCATTAATTTCAGTAGGACTGTTCATGATAGTAAGTACTATACCCACTAGTGAGGGTCTGCAAGATTGGCCCCTATTGAAAATTTGGATCTTGGGGTTTTTCCTAGGAAAAAACATATATGTTATTAGTGAGAAATGACTTCTGGATTCCTATCTACTGCTTTTTCTTCCCTGTCAGTAAATAAAAAAAATTGTGTAATAAATATAAAGCTCAAAAGAGGGAACACATCCTTATAAAATATGTTTGCTTTGGTGAGATGCTGCTACTGCATTCCCTCCTTAGATGTCCTGTTCATTACAGATCACACTGTACTTTGCCCCAGCCTATCTTATTCTTTTCTACAAATCACTCCAGTATTTACAAATGTAAGATTAAAATAAAAGCAAGAAGGTAATATATCAGTATTTTGAAAGAAACAGGAGGCAACATCATTTTGTCTCTCTCACACACGCACACACACACACACACACAAATCTCCTAGAATTGCCAAGTATATGATTAGTAAAAGCATGAACATTTAAAAATGAAGAATATTTTATTGATATTGCATCTCTACCACCTGGTTCTCTGCCTATCAATGCATTGTTTAAACTCAGGTTTCAGAGTAGCAGCCGTGTTAGTCTGTATCCGCAAAAATAACAGGAGTACTTGTGGCACCTTAGAGACTAACAAATTTATTAGAGCATAAGCTTTCGTGGGCTACAACCCACTTCTTCGGATGCATAATATCCAAAGGGGGTTTGGATCTGTATTCACCAGAAGTTGGTGAAAGGAAGGAGGGGGGAAGGGTCAATTTCTCCTTATTTAAGATCCAAGGAGTTTGGATCTGTATTCACCAGGGAATTGGTGAAGGTCTCTCAAGGCTACCCAGGAAAGGGAATTAGCTTTGGGATGGTGGCAGCGGACCAGAACTAAGCTGGTAGTTAAGCTTAGAAGTCTTCATGCAGGCCCCTACATTTGTACCCTAAAGTTCAAAGTAGGGATACAGCCTTGCATCCGAAGAAGTGGGTTGTAGCCCACGAAAGCTTATGCTCTAATAAATTTGTTAGTCTCTAAGGTGCCACAAGTACTCCTGTTATTTTTGTTTAAACTCAGAATGTGTGCCCTAGAACTCTCAGATGCAATCTGCCCAGGGAGTGTTAAGGGGCAAGATGCAACAGGAGTCTCACTCCTCTGAAAGTTTCCCAGAAGATCAGCAATGTATTTTTTGGAAAGAGATTTGGAGCCTAGAGGAACTATTGAAATACACCTCAATAAATAATAAAATATTACATTTGAGAGTTTGGCTAAGAAGATTCTCAGTCCTTATGAAGCCTTGAGTAATTTTAAATATAGATTTGTTTAGTTTGTTTATTTTAACTATTTTATTTTGGCTGCAGATTGTATTTTTTAAATACCTCTATTGGTTTTATAATTAATGTAGGCCTATCTATAGGAAGGTATATCTATGGAAGGTAAATATATAAAAACAAATATACACCTACCATACAAAGGCAACAAATCATTTTTCATTTTCTAAAGAGCTTAGGCCTCTAAGCAATAGCACCGGGTTCTTTTAACAGCCAGTGAAAGCAAGCAGGATTCCTGTGTGAACGTGGGATCTGGGGAAGACAACAGGGAGGGAAATACACTGTAACAGGTGAAAATCGGAGGCCACTTTTGGCATGAGGCTGGGGTGAGGCCTCAGTACTGCTGCATATGGGGAGTGGCCAGCAAAGCACTGAGCTTGCTAATCCTCCTGGTGAGGTAGTGGCTTGCAGACTGCAACAAGGAGACTGGTGAAACTGGGACTGAGGGGAGGGAAGAGACACTGTGGCTGGAAGGTGGAGTGGGGGAAAAAACAAACTGGTTGATCAACGAGACACACTAGGAGCCATGGCATAGGGCAGACTGGGACTAGTAGCTGACAATGGAAACGGGAGGTTGGAGTGGGGTAGGCTTTGGAAGCCAACTGGCTTGGGGGTGAGAATATGGAGATTAAATGAGGAAGTGGACAAAGAGACTGGGATTAGGAACCAGTAGCAAAGGAATGCGACCATTGGGGAGAGAAACAAATCTGATAAGGAGCTGGGGTGCAGAGGTAGAATTGGGACTGGCTGGACAAAAACTGGGACAAGGGGACAGGGAAGAGACATGGGGGCTGGACAGGGCAGCTCTATGTTTTTTGCCACCCCAAGTACAGCAGGCAGGCGGCTTTCGGCGGCATGCCTGCAGGCGGTCCACTGGTCACACGGATTCGGTGGCATGCCTGCGGGAGGTACGCCGGAGCTGCGCCATCGGCGTCCCTGCCGCCGAATTGCTGCCGAAGCCGCAGGACCGGCGGACCTCCTGCAGGCATGCCGCCGAAAGCCGCCTGCCTGCTGCCCTCACAGTGACCGGCAGGCCGCCCCCCGCAGCTTCCCGCCCCAGGCATGCGCTTGCTGCGCTGGTGCCTGGAGCCGCCCCTGGGAGTGGGGAGAGGAGGGGAGAAGAGAGACTGAAATTGGATGAGGAGTTTAAGGAGGGAGATCAGAGAAGGGGGCTTGTAGCCAGTGGAAGGGAGTCTTTGGATTAGAAGCCAGGAGTAGGAATCTGAGACTGGCTGAGCAAGGAGACTGGACTGGATTTGGGGAGGGGGAGATTGGGACTCAGACTGAGGAGTGGAGACTGGCATTGGGATAGCAAGGAGAAGGGCACTGGGACAAGGAGCCAGGAGTGGGAAAGAGAGGACTGAGGCAGGGAGAGGTTGGAGAGTATGCAGGAAAAGGGGTTATGCTTGGGGTAAGTAGGCAGAAAAGTTTGCACCCCCCAGAGAACACTTCCCGCCAGAGCCTGGAATGGAAGCCAGGTTTCCTTTTGTCTCAATATTCCTATGCTATTTGTGAAACCTACTGATGCTGGTCCACACGGATGATGACAACCTACTATTGCTATCAGTTATTCTGTTAACTCAAGTCACACAGGTCTGCTCAGCAGATCTAAAGGGTCTAATCCTTCTGATGAACTACTTGGGTGTCAATATGATGCCACTCAATGGAATTTCTGTTTTTCAGTTTGCCTTAGTAAAAACCTAGGAGATCACACATAACAATCAAAGCTAAAAGAACATTATTAAGGTTGCAATGTAACACACTCAAAAGATCGCTGTAACAGGGAACACTCACCTCTTGTGCACCTCCTATTCCTATGTCTGATATTGCAGGCCTTGTCCTGCTGCTGGCACTGGGTGGGTGGGGGGGTCTTCGTTGGCACAGTCCTCTGGCCAAGTCACACAGTCAAAATGAATGAATTTCTTCCAGGTAGCAAGGGTTCAACAAACTACCTGCCCTCACCAGGGTCTTCAGCCCCATCTCTGGGCTCTTTAAATTCAGCCCTTTGCTCAGGCCTCTAAAAGGAACCTTTTCCCCTGCTCGAGGATTAGGCCAGTTCATCAATGGAACCCAGGCCTAGCCACTACTTCAGGTTCCAACCCAGGCACCATATAAACAGCAGGCATGTACTGCTTCCTTTAATTCCTTCAGTTAGCTACTGCTACCTTCCCTGGGCCTCTTCCCCCTAGTCCCTTTACCACCAGTCATTACCTTAGGGTTAGCCTCAGGTTACCCTAAACACATAGGGTTGCCAACCCTCCAGGATTGTCCTGGAGTCTCCAGGAATTAAATATGAATCTTTAATTAAAGATTATGTTTTGTGATGAAACCTCCAGGAATCCATCCAACCAAAATTGGCATCCCTACAAACGCAGCTCATTGAACTCCCTTCAGCCAGAGCAGAGCAACTTAACTTTCCTTACACCCCTAGTCCCAGCCAGGAATTGACCTGCTAAGGCCCTGCAGCTCCTTTTATTTGAACCTGCTGGGCTCTGATTGGCTGCTTCCCTGAGGCCGCTCTAGGTAGCCCTGGAGGACCAACGTTTACTACTCCTTCCTGGGGCAGGATGTAGTAGCCCTCAGGGCCTCCAGCAGGGGGCCTTGAAAGGCCAAGTATATGCCATCACAATCGCATACAATTTTTTCCCACAGGATCTCTGCCTCATTCAGTGCACAGATGGTCCTGTTCGGGGAATGAAAGAGGGTTGTGTAATAAAGGAGGATGTTGCCTGTACAGTGCCAGCCTCTTTGTGGAAAAAATTAGAAGGTGTATAGTAAATGCGGGAGGGGATTGCACAAAGAACAAGGTTGGTCTCATTGTTATGGTAGTTGTATGCTGCCCTGGAGAACTGGATTCAATCCATGCCTCTGCCACACAGAGTTCCTAAGTGACACTGGGCAAGTAACTTAAACTAAACCTTTCATGGGAGGCTACAAATTGTGTGTTCTTCATTTTCTGGGTGCTCAACTTGGGGCCTAATTTGCAGAAGGGCTGAAAACTCACAACTGCAGCTGAAGCCAATGGGAGCTGTGCCTGAACATAGAAAGGGCTATACAATGCTAACTACTCTGAAAAATCAGATCCTAGATGTCTGAAAATGTGCACCCAAAATTAGGTAGATAGTTTTGACCTTCATCTCTCTGTGCCTCAGCACACCATCTGTAAAGTGACATCAAAAGGCATCTCCTGCTCCTAATTAAATTCTAATTTCTTGTTTAACAGTAAGGAGAAAGCGATGCTTCCTGCACTTCCTTACTATTGTTACATGACTGTACATACTGACTTTTTATAACCTTTCCTTCACAAGTCAAACAATGGCTGCCTACAGCTCCAAAATTTCAGTTGCTGAAAGTACAATTGTGCAATGACTGTATTCTTGGCTGGCCTCTGCTTTTCTTGCTGCTGTTCTGCTGCTGGCTTATGATTCTTTCTGCTGTGAGGGCTGGCTCTTACTTCTCTCTTCTGTTGCAGCTGGGCTTGCTATGATCATGTTCCCTGCAGTGCTTTCCCTCCATGCTGTTCCATCACAGACTCTGATGCCTCAGGGTGATCCTTAAATTTTAAATCCTCCATTCTACGGAACCTTAAGGCAGACTCTGTTGTTGCAAGTACCAAATCGTAGAGTGATGTTGCATGTAGGTTTATATGTACTCCTAAATCCTGATTTGTCATAAACACAACGGACACCTGGGGTAAACATTGCTTAGCCTGGTGCAAAGTAAAGCTGATTTCTTTTACAATCTGATACTTTTTAACTACCCAACAATGGGCCTCTCATTGGCTCTCTTTAGATTTTATAACTCTTCTTTGTGTTCTGGATCAAGATGTAAAACCTAATAAGCTAGTCGCCTCTTCACATCTAGCTCATCTACCAGCAACAAACCATCTTCATCACTTTATCATTCTTTGAAAATCACTATTTGAGCATATACAAATGTACATAGGTAGCTTATTGCAGTTGTCTTGTCAAACATTGACTTTTTAAAGGCAATGCACAGTTTACAATAGTTATTTTCCTTTCTAAGTGTAAGTGATGCCTACTCTGTCCTCCTCTAGTGGTGACTATGCCAGGTAGAGATTGAAGAGCCTGGTACAGCTTTAGCTGATAGAAAGATGTCTTTTAGTTCAGGCTATAGAAGCTCATGAATTAAGATCAAGGGATCCCAGGTTGCCGACCCATCCAGGGTCGAGGTCCACGTGGTGGCCGTACAGGGAATTCAACTGGGAAGTCTCTGAAGCTTGGGACACACTTCCCCACTCTGTCCCCATCTAGTGGTGGCTATACCAGCTAGAGATTGATGGGCCTGCTACAGCTTCAGCTGCTAAAAAAGATGTCTTTTAGCTCAGGAAATAGAGACTCATGCATTAAAACCAAGAGGTCCCAGGTTTGATTCCCACTGCTGACAACCCACCTGGGTCACTGGTGTCACAAAACTGTGACAGAGTAACTGTTGGGAAATGAAGATTTTTTTTTAACAGCAACCATTATAAATGTTTAAACATGGCCACAGAGATGAGGCTTATAGTTGCCATTAACTTTTACATATTTACAAGATTATGTTTATTTCTTATGACTATTTAAACATACACATTTTACTATGTGCATTAAATAATTAACTATTTTGTCAGCTGGTGTGGGTGTGCCTCATCTTTAATGTGCCAAATACATAATGACAGGCACTCAGTGATGGGAGTCATATAAGAATCAAGATAGAGAGGCAGAATGCATCTTTTTCAGCATCCTGTAATACTTTGCATACAAGACTGGAACATGGTTTTGGAATTATCTGAAGTTTTTCATTATGGCAGTTTCCTGAAATAGTGACATTTGTCCTCTTACTTTGCCATTGTCTTTTTGATTAACCTTCTTATTTGTCTCTTGTATAGGAAGACTAGAGCATTTCTCAATTCCTGTACTTTATATATTTTCCATGAGTTATATACGCAGTCATTAAGAGTCCAATTCAGCAAAGTATTTATGAAGTTCAATAGAAGTCAATCAAATTACTCATGTGCTTAAAGTCAAGCATGTGCTTAAAGTGCTTTGCTGGATTGGGACCTAAAATCATTATAATTTCCTATTGCTTGGGTTTTCTTGCAGATTGAATTTTTGAGGCATTCTGTATGTACATTGGTATTTCTTTGTTCATGCTTTGATTTTTACAGTATGGTACCTCTCACTTCAATGGCTAACGACATAGTTACAGCCATTTAAAAAATATTGGGCCATTCTTAAGCATAAAAAGCTTTTAACTTCTGTTCAAAGATGTCAGCAGGGATTAACTGAAGGCTTGTCTAGTACTGAATAAATAAAAAAAAGCAGCACTTTTTGCAGAAGAAAAAAGGTGGGAAAGAAAGAACAACCGTAGCCTGCTGCTTTTATTTGGACATATAAATGGGTCAAAATGCTTGCATTATCTACACATGCAGTGCAAACTACGTGTGGTCTAAATATAGCCCTTTTCAGTAGTAGTAGGAATACTATCATGTACAGAAAAAGGTGAATTGTTTCAAGAAAGACATATTATATACTATATAACTACATGCAACTTATTTATTATCTATAGGATACTTTGTGTGTTTTGTAACCTATATATCTATATCTATCTTTATGCCCACAGACATATGGAGGTACCAGTGTTTACATGTACCTCAAAGGGATGTTGTGAAGGCTAATTCATTGATGTATATAAAATATTTTGAGATCCTTGGATGGCCATTACCATATACATGCAACCTACTTATCTATAGGATTCTTTATATGCTTCAGAAATATGTTACAAAATGCATAACGAATCCTATAGATAAGAAATAAGTTGCATGAATATGGTGATGGCCATCCAAGTGTCTCAAAATATTTTACATACATCAGTGAATTAGCCATCACAACATCCCTGTAAGCACTGGTACTTCCATTTTATAGATAAAGAAATTGAGTTTTGAGACATGAAGGGTAAAATTGTGACTCCATTGAAGTCATTGGCAAAACTCTCCTTGACTTCAATGGAGCCACAATTTCATCTTAAAGTGACTTATTCAAGATCACAAAGGAAGTATGTGGAAGATCCAGTAATATAACCCAGATCTCATGGGTCCCACTCCTGTGTATCAACAAAATGACTATCCTCTCTCCCTATTAGTGATCATGGGACATTTATAAAAATTCTTATTTATAATATAGGCACTTGAGAATTTTAGAGTAGGGACTGATAGAAACACTGGAATTTCAAATGTATATTAAGATGTTGAATTGTTTCTATATAGTGCCAAATCCATCAGCCTTCACATGGTGTATGGTGACTGATATTTTAGCTTAACACAAAAGGATTCAATTTACTAGAGTATTACTACAAAATTACTACAAATTCATAGTTCTGAGACCCTGTGGATGCCCCAGAATTTTCCCAATTAAGGTGTTACAGAAGCTAATCCTGATTTGGGGGATATAAACATGTTTATCTCACCTTCTAACCTTGGTCTCCTGGCTCTGGCTGTACACCTTTGACTGCCAACCAATATAAAGGTACATTTGCCTTCAAACCCATACAGAAAAGAGTCCAGCTGTGATTACATGTCAAAAATACCTGAAGAAAATGGAGAAGTGGCTGAATGATGAAACTTTCACAGCACATCATCCTTGAGAGTGACTACAGAATGTTTGTCTGTTTGCTAAAGCTGGGCCCAAGTCATAATGTTCAGATATAAATACAAATCGTCCTATGCCTGAGGGCATTTGGCTTTGAGTTTTTGTTATGGCCCATTATACAGAAAGGGACCAGCACAAAGTGCAGTCTGTAGTTCAGTTTTCACAAAGTATGAAAATTTTCAGGTTTGGATGTTTGGTTCAGACCCGACTCTGTTATTAATGCTGATCAGGGCTACGTTAGGAGATATTTACATCTTCTAGGGTCTTCACAAACTTGCTGTGCCATGTTATATGCACAGACTAACAGTAGATTGATCTGCTTTGCTCCTACCAAATGATGATGGGCAATATAAACTGTTTATTTCCCATCTGGGTTTTGCACCTTGCTCTGGCGAAAAGACAGTTACCTTTTCCATAATTGGTGTTCTTTGAGATGTGTTGCTCATGTCTATTCCACAATAGATGTGCGTGCTTGCCATGTGCACCGGTGCCGGAAGTATTTCCCCTAGCAGTACCCGTAGGGGAGCACCCCAGCAACCCCTGGAGTGGAATCTCCCTGGCATGGTATAGGGGGCGCTGTGGGCTCCCCCCATCCTCAGTTCCTTCTTGCCAGACAACTCCGACAGAGGGGAAGGAAGGTGGGACGTGGAATAGACATGAGCAACACATCTCAAAGAACACCAGTTACGGAAAAGGTAACTGTCTTTTCTTCTTGGAGTGATTGCTCATGTGTATTCCACAATAGGCGATTCCAAGCTATATCTGCTGGAGGTGGATAGGAGTTCACAAATTCTCGGGATGGAGCACAGCCCTGCCGAACCCGGCGTCCTCCCTAGTCTGGGAAATGATCGCATAGTGTGAGGTGAATGTGTGAACTGAAGACCATGCGGCAGCCCTGCAAATGTCCTGAATGGGGCATGGGCCAAAAAGGCAGCCGACGAGGCGTGCGCCCGAGTCGAGTGCACCTTCACAATTGGTGGCGGAAGGATTCCCGCCAGGTCATAACAGGGGCGGATGCATGAAGTGATCCAGATGGAGAGCCGCTGAGTGGAGATCGGACGACCTTTCATGCGCTCGGCTGAGGCGATGAACAGTTGTGAGGACTTTCTAAATGGCTTAGTCAGCTTCAGGTAGAAAGCCAGAGCCCATCTCACATCCAGCATGTGGAGGCAGCGCTCCTCACTGGACACATGGGGCTTGGGGCAGAGGACCGGCAGAAAAATGTTCTGACCCATGTGATAAGCGGTGACCACCTTCGGGAGGAACGAAGAGTGTGTGCGGAGCTGGACCTTATCTTTATGAAACACCGTGTATGGGGGCTCGGAGGTTAGGAGCAGGGTGGGTGTATAAGTATTCATGCCCCTTGGCAGGTACAAAATACTTGCGTTCCGCTCTCTTAGAGATGGGGGCCAATAAGGCCAGGGTTTGTCACAGGGCATTTGAAATTTTTGCCACCCCTTCATGGAGAGGCAAGGCCACCCTGCCTGGTGCCGAGGAGGACAGCACGTTAAACAGGGAGTCCGAGGGTTCCTCCATCTCCTCTGCTTGGAGGTGGAGGCTTGATGCCACCCTTTTTAAGAGTTCTTGGTGGGCCCTAAAGTCCTGCTGCGGGATGGAGGGAGGAGGCGCCGTAATCGCCTCATCCGGGGAGGGCGAGGAGGCCGGCGCGGTACTTTGGGTGTCCACTGGCACCAGAGGGTCCACCACCTGGTCGGTCTCCGGACGTGGTGCCAAGGATGTACGTCCCACCGACTCATTCCTCGGAGGTCTGGAGAGGGAGGCCAATGGTCCTTCTGAGGCTCCGGCCACTGAGCGAGCCCCCACTGGGGGCTGCATCGGAGGCCACGGTGCCCACTGGTACCATTAGGCCGGCCATGGGGCCCAGTGCCACTGAAGCTGCTGTGGCACTGGCGGAGCTGGTAGTTCGGCCTGGCTGGACTGACCAATCGATGGACGACTACGAAGGGAGGCCGGGCTGACATACAACCTGCCGCTGTCCCTGGACCGGGAGGAGCGGCGGTGCCAGGAGCGATGCCAACCACAGGACTGCAATCCTGATGTGGAGGACTGGTACTGTCAGTAACAGCTGCTCCGCGATTGGCTTCGGCGGGCAGACCCATGACGGCGAGATGCCGGCGATCGACGCCCGGGGCTGCGGAGGCAGTATCGTGGAGGAGTCCTGGAGCGGGACGCTGAATGGGAACGACGTCGACATTCGTGCCATGACCAGCTGCGATAGCCCATCTGAGATGAGGACCTTTGGTGACATCTCCCTTGGGCCTGTCAGTGTTCGCGCCTTGAGGCGGAGCGGTGCCATGACTCTTGGTCAGACGGAACCCAACCAGACAGCCTGGTGGGCGTCAAGGGCGATCCATGTGGACTTTGCCCTGAACGGTTGCTGGGCGGTGAACCACGTCAGAAACATTCCCGAGACCGAGCTGGGGGCAACTGCGGAGATCCCAGCGGCAGCTTGCCTCTGGAGCATGGGGCCAACATCGGCAGTGCTCCTGGTACCGGCATAGACATATCATCCCAGGCCTCCTGCAGGGCCTCCAGTGTGGAGGGCATCCAGACATCTGGGGAGGCCTGCTCCGAATAGGCCGGACTACTCCACTCGACTTGAGTCGGAGGCCTAGAGGCCGGTGGGGATCGAGGACTGACCAACATGGGTCTAGCCTCTGTCCTGGGTTTGCTCCAGTGCCACGGTGAAGAAGGCCTCTTCCTAGCCTTCTTGGCGTGCCCCGTGGACCGGGAGCGGTGCCAACTAGTCGATGGCGCCGGAGGGTCGCCGTGCACCGACACCCGATCGCCTACAAGTGGCGCACGACTTAAAACCCAGGGCACAGAGCATGCCCCAGCCTTGGCGCTCTAGCTAAACTAAACTAAACTAACTACAGGTACCATACGCTGAATGAACAAGCAGTTTTGGGGATGAGCTGCAGCAAAGCTGGAGCTGAGCAGTTCCGAAGCACCTTCACTGGCGGCAAGAAAGAACTGAGGGTGGCAGGAGTGTGTAGTGCCCCTTATACTGCGCCATGGAGGAGCCACTCCAGGGGTCGCTGGGGCGCTCCCTTACGTGTACTGCTAGGGGAAAATCTTCCGGCACCGGTGCACGTGGCGAGTACACACACCTATTGTGAAATACCCATGAGCAATCACTCGAAGAAGAATAGATGTTCCTTCTTTGGCATTCATGCTTCCTTTGGCACTCTGACAGAGGCACAATTTTATCTTGTCTTTTGTCCTCATTGACATTCCCTGGTGTAGCATTTTATTTACATAGATTCCATGGGCAAAGTTGGATTTTGTGACATGTTTGTGGGTAGCTCTAGAATTCCCTGGTCTCTTTTGGCAAAATAATAAAAATCTTGAGCCACATGGGAACAACAAACCACCTCTCTCATTTCTCCACTCTGCAGTCCTTGTAATCCAAAGCTAGGGGACTGTACATGCAGCAGGTTGTTTGCATGTACTATATGAATCCATGCTCCCAAACCTAGGCTGAACATGTGTCTTCTTTATGTCTTGCAAATGCCAGGACCTGCAGGGAAACTGCTGCTCCAACTCCTTGCAGTGTCACTGTCAGACTTCAGATTCCTGGTATTCAAGTGTGTTGTTGCATCGTCTCTCTTTCGGTCTTTTTCGTTATTTCTTATTAGGGCCATCATGCAACCTGCCATCTTGTGTATCTCTTGTGTACACACAGTGGCAGAATTAGAGTTAGTGGGGCCCTCTGTACAGCTTCATTTTCGGGGGGGCCCCCTCAGGACCCAGCCAAGAAAAAAAACATCCTCTCTTATCTTCCCCGACCCCAGTTTTTCATTCTTTTTTTCTTCATGATCCTCCTATATTACAAGTAATAGGAAGTAAATGAAAATAAAGTGAGGTACCATGATTGGGGCAGGGGGTTGAGGTGCAGGAGGAGATGTGGGGGTCAGGCTCTGGGAGGGAGTTTGGGTGCTGTGTGCGGGCTCTGGGCTGGAGCAGAGGGTTGGGGTTTGGGGTGGGCTCTGAGCAGGGGGATGGGGTGCAGGAGCAGCCATGGGGGCAGCACTTACCTTGGGTGGCGCGGCTCCCAAAGTGCGACTCCCAAAGCACTGCCCCCGCAGCTTCCACTGGCGCTTGGGGCAGGGGCAATGCACGGAGACACACTCCCCCAGGGGCTGCAGGGACATGCCGGCCGCTTCCGGGAGCGGTGCGGCACAGAGGGAGGGAGGCAATGCAGGCAGGAAGCCGACTTAGCCCTGCTGCTGGCACGTCTCTGCGCACCCCTTGAGGGGAGGGGGGCAGCGGGTCTCCGTGCACTGCCTAGGGTGGGGGCAGCACACAGAGCTGCCTCCCCCAGCCAGGGGCACGCAGAGACGTGCCAGCCCCTGGCCACTTCCGGGAGTGGTGCGGGGCCACCGGCCACAAAATGCAGGCAGTCTAAGCCCTGCTGCACTGCCTGCTGGCACTTGGGAGCAGATTGTCAGATGAGATTTGTCCTGCATTTTGGGGGGCCCCCTGTCATTGGGGGCCCCGTGCCACCGCACTGTTTCTTTCATGGTAAATCCACTTCTGCGTACACATGCACTTGGCTTATAAACTTCAGTCATTCTGCACTCCCTGACCCGGCAGTTGGAAGATGCTTTGTTCTCATTATTCTTTGTCCCTGTGTTAACCCTTTGTAGACTGCAAATATTATCCTTGGTAGAAGTATTAATTTGGGTGGCAGTCTGGTAAATGACAGTATTCTAAGGATTAAACAAACAGCCAAATACTTGGTATCCTTAATCCCCTATTAACATGAGAATCATTATCATGTAGCTCTGTTGAGGAGAGGTACCACAGTAAAATTAATTATCAGGGTCATAAACAAAGACCTCAGTGAATAAAGAAGCCACAGGGAATTACAGACAGCTTTTCCCTGTGCCTCATGTAAACTACCTAGGCTCTGATTTAAGGTACCTTAGATTTATCAGCTCTCTTATGAATTAGGTGGCCAGCTAGCTTCTCCACATAATGAGTGTTTGGTGTGGAAGAATGCCTGATAATCATCCTTTACACATGTAACCTTTACTCTTGCATCATAGGTCAGTGACATAGTTGTACACTTTTGTCATTCTTCTACATATCTAGCTAGCTTGACGATTGCCCCCAACACTGTAGCATCTGTGTACCTCACAAACATTAATGAATTTATCCAAACACCCCAATAGTGAAGAATTGTTGTTCCCATTACACAGACAGCAAAATGAGGCACAGAAAGAGATTAAGGCCCTGATGCTGCAAAAATTTACACACATTCTTAACCTTATGCACTGTGAGTAGTCCCACGAAAAATATAAGATGCACAGAGTGCAAAAAAGTTAAGCTCAAATGTAAATCTTTGCAGGACTGGGGTCAAAGTGAAACAGGACATCTGTGGCAGAACCCAGTCCAGTGCCTTAACCATGAGGATATCTTTTCTCCTCATTTCTTCTTTATGCAAAGCCATGAACAATGCGGACCATATATTAAGATTATGATGTAACCCCTGTCAGGTAGTGTCGGCAGCAACAAGGACTGGTTTCAATATCTAGGGGTTCCTCATAACATTACAAAACAGAACCAGGCTGAGCCCCACGCAGAAACCTCGGAAATCTAAAGACCACCCTGAGGTGCCTCTAAAAGGAAAAACGTCCCCACTTGCAAGCACAGAGACTGTGAATAGCACAAGAAAACTTTTATTAGCACACATGAATTTGGGAAAATGCCCCAACAATGATTCAAAAGTATACAAACAATAAGTAAACTCTTGCCCCAGTCGTATCTTGGGCAGCGTTCTTTGCCTCGGTTTCCCACCTTTTGGTGTGACAGTCCAGCGGATGAATGTCCTTTAACACTCCACTCCCTTTTTTCCCCTCCACTGCACCCCAATCATGGCTGGGTGTCTGAGATCAGTAAAGTCCCAGAATCCAAGGATCCATTCAAATGGGTTCACCTTCCACCCTGAAGTGGGGACAGGGTTGAGCAATGCCTCCACCACCTCCGCTGCTCACTGCTGCCACTGTTCACCACCAGTGCCGTTGTCTCTGCCACCACTTGCAGTGATCACTCCCACCGCTTGCCACTGCTCATCACTGTCTCTGCTGCTGCTTGCTACTCGTGCTGTTCATGGCCTCTGCTTCCCGCTGTGAAGCCACGTTCTGAAGTTCCACTGCTTAGCCCAGTTCTTCATGATTTCAGCTCTGTCATGATTTCACTGGGTAGTGGGGAACCTCATTGATGCTGCATCATTATCCCTTGCTTAGTGAGTGAGGTTCAGTTTAGGGAGAGCCCTTCAATTACACTATATTAAGTATAGTTCCACTGCTGTATAGTCATACAATAAGGACAATAACTTTTCCTTATCCCTGGGTCCAAATCTAAAGTGAATTTTAGTCCAAAACAGCCAAAATTGATCTCTTAGGGAGGCAAAGCAGGGCTGTTTGCTGGTCACCTAGGCAAAGTAGGAGTGTCTATACAAACAGGTCGCTCCCGAGTCTTTCCCCAAGTTCATCAGTAGGTGGGAGGGGAGAGCTCAGTCAAACCCTGGCTTACAGTGCTTAACACCAAGCGGTGTGTGAGGCTCTTCACAAATTGCTCCTCCTTGTTTAGGCGAAGGGACGTGGTTCAACAGTCGGAGAGGATAGGCGATGTTTTCACGGCCAGTTCTGCCTGGGAAAGCAGAATCTTTGCCATGTTCCATTGGAGAATCCCAGTTGAGGCTGCAGTAGGGTTGCACTGATTCCTGCTAAATCAAAGAACAGCCGCTTGTCCCTTCTTTGGCCAACATCATGCACTTTTGGGGCTATGTTGGCTGCTTGGAAGCTAACTTGCCTTCATGCTGGCCTCCCCTGTACTGGTAACATCCCTCGCTAAGTAGCCTTTCCTTCAACAGAGTCCCCGTGACCTGTCTTACACCAGGGGCTGAATCAGGCCCATTGGCTTAGGTAAGAGGTCAAAATGAACAATAAACATGTTATCCCTGATGCTAATCATAAATTTCATTTAATTTGTATCCCATAACTCCAGTCTAAACAATGTATACTTTTGTATAGATTATGTCCTAGCTAATTCATAACTGATCCCAGAGATGTTACTGTTTTACCAGTTCTACTCAATGTCCCATGGTTTTAGACTTGCAAATGAAATCCACTGCTTTCAACCAGCTTGATCCTGAATTCACATAGCACTTAATCATTTTAATATGCTTCATGTTGCTAATTTGAAAAGCACATGAGGAAGGAGTCTGTGCAGTATAGATATGACAATTAGTGAAACACTCCTTTTTTGTTTTGTTTGGGTAGTACAAATCTTACCAGTAACTTTGTCTCCTTACTCTAAAGAGAGTAAATGAGACAGTTGTTCTCATGCCAACAACTTTTGGTGCCAGAGAAAGTGATAGAAATATGTTGCCTCTGGAGGTTCAAGTGTATTTAATAATCCCCACCCCTCCCATCTTTATATTCCATTATTGGTCCCTCTCTTCTATTCCTTGTTATCGTCTAGTAAACAGGCAAACACATAGACACAAATATATAAAACTTAAAACAACAACAACATGGCAATAATATTCTGATGTCCGCCTGAAACAACAACAAAAACTAAAAAGCAGGAAACTTTGAGCAAGAACAACTTTGACTCAAACTTTGTGTTATGCTGAGGTTCAGTCTGTGAGTCCAAAAGGTATATCACATAATGCTTTGACTTAAATTAGAATTCTGATGTATTTTCACATGCTTAGGTTTAATTTCCCTTACAGTATATATATTTTAGAAACACCAAGATACAAAATAAAATTTAAAAATCCATAAAAAACAGTTTAAAAAGAAAAAAAGCATGCTCCTAACCATGCAAATTTCCTGTTCTGGGCTTATTTTGTTTAAGAAAAGTCATATTAACTGGAGTGATATAACAGTCACAGAAAAGCCTTTTAGTAATGTCCTATCCACAAAATATGCTTTTTTATCCCCAATCTACCTGAGGTATGGGGACTTTTGACTTGCTAACATAGAATAAGTGATAGGCAACTGAATTACAAGGGACAGATCCTCCGCTGGTGTAAACTGTCATAGCCATTGGAGCTGCCCGCAAGTTTACAGTGCTGATGGGTGACTTCGGTAAGACTTTACCATGCATACAGGAACTCTATTGTTTTTATGTTTTCTCTGTAATGCTCTTACCTATAGAATAAATGTGCTTGTTTAGAAAGAGCCATGTGTTAACTTGTAACTGCTGGCAACACACTGTTCATAGCCCTCTGAGAGAAAGTGAAGCATTGGAATTGGTTTTTAGGCTGGGGATATTGCAGTGTAAGGCAGGGGGCAGTGAATCCTTCAAATCCCAGTCATGAGACAGAGAGATACGGGTCTTGCCCAAGAGCGGTGACGACTGTCAAGTGGGAGCCGGAATCCTTAAGTGGATGACCTGGAAAGGCCATGGAGGAGGAATGCATGTGCAATTAACCTTAAACTGTGACACAAGGACACTCCTTTGACATTGCCCTCACTAATATAAACATACAGCAGTACACATGTGTGATAGGGTGCCTGCCCCACACTGGGCTCTAAAGGGATAATAGAGCCCTAGGGAGGCTGCACAGGAGGCAGCCAATCAGGACCAGGCAGCCCCATATCAAAAGGGAGCTGCAGAACAGAGGAGTGCAGTTCTCTGCTAGGAGCCCAGGGAGGAAGGTCTGTGTCCCTGGAGGGCTGAGTGAACTGCCAGCACCCTGGACAGAGCAGTGCTGCTAGCAAGGACTGGGGGAGCGAGAGACAAATCCTGGCTGGCTGCTGGGGTTTGTAGGCTGAGGCCCTGAGGCAAGGGCAAAGAGGATACTGAGGCCATGAGGAAGTGGCCAGACAATTGGCTGCAGTAGCAATTGAGGGAAGTGGCTGAACTGTGGACTGCAGGTCCCCCGGAAGGGGGGAGCACAGTGTGTGTCATGGCCAGAGTGCTGTGTTGCTGAATAGGATGCCATGATCCTTGGAGAGATGTGGGTCCTAGAAAAGGAGTGACAATGGTGAGGCACCACCAGAGGAGGGTGCACTGGTAAACTGAGCTAATCCCCAGGACAGACAGCAGGAGGCACCACAGTGGTGAGTAAACCCCGTTACAGCATGTAATTAAAAAACAAACCAAAACAGCACACTGAACACACAATTTGCCCAAAGGGAGAGGATGAGAGCAACCAACCATATGTGACATGTTAGTCATCATATAATGCACTAATGGAAGGAGTTTTGATATCAGTGATAAATACAGAATAGAATAGACTTCTAGATCCCAATTAACATCTATACTTATGCTCCTTTAAATGGGAATCAGGCCCCTATAGTACTTTTCATCCAGAAATCGCAAAGCTCTTCACAAAAGAAGAGTTTAATCCTTACCCACATTTTACAGATTAGGAAACTGAGAACCTCTAACTATGGGAATGCCAGTTGAAACATCCAGGGTGGGAGTTTTGAATATACTCATTGCTGGTCTAATTCTGCCCTCACTGAAGTCAATAGAAGTTCTACCATTGTCTCCATAGGCCAACATAACAGCACTTTTGAAAATCTCATTTTCTCCTTAAGGCCATAAAGCAAGTTGCTGACAAAGTTGGTAATACAAACCAACCTTTTTTGTTTCCCAGCCACATGCGCATTCCTTTTCCACTCCAGCTCTTCCCTATTATGCTTTAGTGGATTTGAACCCAATCTACCATATCCACTTTTTAAATGCAGATTAGAACACCCTTTCTATTTATAACTTTATCTTAAGACTATTTGAGAAACAGCTTGATAAAATTGGGTGATTTAGCAGTTTGGTGGACCAGTCCCTGCAGAACCCTGAATTGTGGAAGCTGATAAATCACATGATGGCTTTTATAGCCTCGCCACCAGTCCTCAGCAGATGCAAGTTCCTGTAGCCTCTTTCAAAGAATTGTATGATATACTATGACTACATAATACAATGTGTGTAACAGAACTACTCACAGAGGAGAAGACTGCTGACTGTGATGCCTCTGATTCTTATAGCCTACCTCAATGTAGCATTGAATTGTGAACTATGTTCTTTATTACATCCATAATCAGGATAATCTTATGATTTTTTAAAAAAGAATAAATAGAACCGATTGTACAACTAACATAAACATAACAGAAAGCCAGCATTGTGTATGTATGTCTATTATGAAAATAATTAAAGTATTCTATAAATTTATCTCAGTACATTGTAGTGAGGCCAAGATAGTTCACCATAGTTCAGGGAGTTGGAAGTTCTGTAGGTAGTTTGCATATTACGTCCCCATGGATTATCAATCCCTTAGATGCCATTCCTGCAATAGGAATCTCCTCACATGGAATCCACTTTGCTTCAGTGGAACTCACTTATAACAGAGCAGAACTGTGCTCATTCTGTTTGCCTGTGCTTTGTAGTTTACAGATCACCACAGATCACCCATATTATAGGGAGACCTTCATTCCCCAGGCACAATGAAGTAACTTAAAGATGAAGTCATCGTCCTAACACAAAAAGTCTTTACGCTGTTAATTGAATTCAGATTGAACAGTCACCTGTTGTGAATTATGATCTCTCCTTGTGATTGAATTATATGGATAAAAGCTGTATACAGCACCACACAACTGCCTGTCTGCAGTAATACGTAAAACTGAATTATTATTTAACACCCCTATAAAGTTAAAGAAAGAGAAGTGTAACTCTGTTGTCTCTGTATGTAAGATCTCCAAATCGGTAATACTAAATGCTAGGACAATATTTATTCCCTGGACAATTTACAGTTCATTAGCAGCAGCATTCACAGCCATCTGACAGTTGGCCAGAACACGGAGCTAAACTGGAAGATAATGAGGTATAGAAAATATCTTAGAGGAATATAAGATCTCTAGAGTATCATCAGATTGTACAAGGAAAAATTGCAAATGGTTTCATAGAGTTATTTGTTTAGAAAATCACTGTGATGCCTCTGTGGCACAACTGAAATAACTCCATTCCAAAATGTTCACTGATAATAAATTGCCAGCAATCCCTGCCCTTTAAAGAAAGGGAAAAGAACTTAAAGAGATGTTTTGTCCCTGTGGATCCCATTCTGGTGAGCATGTGCCTCATGCATGTGAGTGAGATTGGAGTATTTTCACCAGCAGTGTCTGTTTTGTTCAGGCCTGTGTTCACAACTGTAGCCTGAATGTCCTCCCTCATTCCAGGACATCTAGGACAGAATGGCCGTGACCACTTCTCAGCCCTCTCGCTAATTCAGAATCCCAGCAGAGACTGACTCCAAAAGAATAAGGATTGGAGGAGGGAGGTGTCACTGGATCAACATGGGTAAAACATCTCAAAGAACCAGTTACTTTATGTAAACAACCATTGCAGGGCTGCAGGTTTGGGAAAGGAAA
This sequence comes from Emys orbicularis, assembly GCF_028017835.1. NCBI lineage: Eukaryota > Metazoa > Chordata > Testudines > Emydidae > Emys > Emys orbicularis. Next base: position 35,522,454 of record NC_088685.1, read on the forward strand.
TGGGGAGGATCATGATTGGTTTTTAGGTCCCAAGATGGTGGGGGCAGAGTGTGTGTAGAGGTGATAGACATAACTCGGTCCTTTTAGAAATTTTGAAACAGGGGGATGAAGGAACACTGTACCAGTTTGAATGCACAAACCTGGGCGAAACCAAGCTCCATACTTTAAATATCTCCAGAACCCTTCTTCATTACTTTGACAGGACAAAGCCATTCAGGAAATCACCCCATTTATTGTGGTATTGGGGAAGGTCAGGCCATCTCTTCCCAGAGATTATCTAAGTGGATGCTTGGTGTATTGCAATCTATTACCAACTAGCAGATATGACTCTTCCTCTCAAGCATCAGCGCTCACTCAACTATAGACTAGGCAACCTCTTTGGCATGCCTAAGAAATATAGAGTTCATGATAAAGAAAATGATTTCAAGAAGGCAGATTTTAGCAAACTCGGGATTGGTAGGTAAGATCCCTTGGGAAGCAAGTCTAAGGGGAAAAACAGTTCATGAGAGTTGGCAGTTTTTTAAAGAGGCATTCTTAAGGGCACAAGACCAAACAATCCCACTGCCTAGGAAAGATAGAAAGTATGGCAAGAGACCACCCTGGCTTAACCAGGAGATCTTTAATTATCTGAAACTCAAAAAAGAATCCTACAAAAAGTGGAAACTAGGCCAAATTACAAAGGGTGACTATAAACAAATAACACAAGTATGTAGACGACCTAACGGATAACAAGAAAACATTCTACAAATACATTAGAAACAAGAGGAAGACCAAGGACAGAGTAGGCCCATTACTCAATGGGGGGGGGGGGGAAACAGTAACATAAAATATGGAAATGGCAGAAGTGCTAAATGACTTTTTAGTTTCAGTTTTCACCACAAAGTTTAGTAGCAATTTGACATCTAACTTAATGAATGTCTGTGGAAATGATCAGAGGCTAAAATAGGGAAAGAACAAGTTAAAAATTACTTAGACACGTTAGATGTTTTCAAGTCACCAGGGCCTGATGAAATACATCCCAGAATACTCAAGGAGCTGACTGAGGAGATGTCTGAGCCATTAGCAATGATCTTCAAAAAGTCATGAAGATGGGTGAGATTCCAAAGGACCGCAAAAGGACAAATATAAAAAGGGGAATAAGGACAACCTGGGGAATTACAGACCAGTCAGATTAACTTCAGTACCCAGAAAGATAATGGAACAAATAATTAAGCAATTAATTTGCAGACACCTCGAAGATAATAAGGTGATAAGTAACCGTCAGCATGGATTTGTCAAGAACAAATCTTGTCAAACCAACCGAATAGCTTTCTTTGACTGGGTAACAAGCGTTGTGGATCGGGGGGAAGTGGTAGATGTGGTATATCTTGACTTTAGTAAGGCTTTTGATACTGTCTTGCATGACCTTCTCATAAACAAACTAAGGAAATACAACCTAGATGGAACTACTATAAGGTGGGTGTGTAACTGGTTGTAAAAATGTTCCCAAAGAGTAGTTACCAGTGGTTCACAGTCAAGCTAGAAGGGCATATCAAGCGGGGTCCTGCAGAGATCAGTTCTGGTCAGGGTCTGTTCAATATCTTCATCAATGATTTAGATAATGGCATAGATAGTACACTTTAAAAGTTTGTGGGTGATACCAAGCTGAGAGAGGTTGCAAGTGCTTTGGAGATTATGATTACAATTCAAAATGATCTGGAGAAATGGTCTGAAGTAAATAGGATGAAATTCAATAAGGACAAATGCAAAATACTCTACTTAGAAAGGAACAATTAGTTGCATACATACCAAATGGGAAATGACTGCCTAGGAAAAAGTACTGCAGAAAGGGATCTGGGGTCATAGTGTATCACAAGTTAAATATGAGTATAACATGGTTGCAAAAAAAGCAAACATCATTCTGGTATGTATTAGTAGGAGTGATGTAAGCAGGACACAAGAAGTAATTATTTCATTCTACTCCACGCTGATTAGGCCTCAACTGGGCACCACATTTCAGGAAAGATGTGGACAAATAGGAGAAAGTCCAGAGAAGAGCAACAAAAATGATTAAAGTTCTAGAAAACATGACCTATGAGGGAAAAATTGAAAAAAAATGATTTGTTTAGTTAGGAGAAGAGAAGACTGAGAGGGGGGAACATGACAACAGTTTAAGTACATAAAAGGTTGTTACAAGGAGGAGAGAGAAAATTGTTCTCCTTAATTTCTGAGGATAGGACAAGAAGCAATGCAGTAAGGGTGGTTTAGGTTGGACATTAGGAAAAACTTCCTAACTGTCAGGGTGGTTAAGCACTGGCATAAATTGCCTAGAGAGGTTGTGAAATCTCTATCACTGGAGATTTTTAAGAGCAGGTTAGACAAACACCTGTCAGGGATGGTCTACATCAGGGGTCGGCAACCTCTGGCATGCGGCTTGCCAGGATAAGCACCCTGGCGGGCCGGGCCAGTTTGTTTACCTGCCGCATCCACAGGTTCGGCCGATCGCGGTTCCCACTGGCCACGGTTTGCCGCTCCAGGCCAATGGGGGCAGCGGGAAGTGGCGCGGGCCGAGGGATGTGCTGGCTGTGGCTCCCCGCCGTCCCCATTGGCCTGGAGTGGCAAACTGCGGCCAGTGGGAGCTGCGATCGGCCAAACCTGTGGACGTGGCAGGTAAACAAACTGGCCCGGCCCGCCAGGGTGCTTACCCTGGTGAGCCGCGTGCCAGAGGTTGCTGACCCCTGGTCTACATAATCTTACTCTTGTCTTGAGTGCAGGGGACTGGACAAGAAAACCTGTCAAGGTCCCTTGTAGTCCTATGATTTTGATTTCTATATCAGAGATCCACAGGGCAGCCCCTTGCAATTCAGCCCATATAGTTGCCAAACGTTACACCCTGGATTTAGGGACTAGATCAGATGCCAAATTCAGGAGAGCAGTTCTGCAATCCTTGTTTATCTGGCTGTAGCTACGACTCCTCACACCTTCCTCCTATCAATCTGGGAACTGCCAACTAGTTACCAGAAGTGGGATCCACACAGACAGAGACTTGAAAAAGAAAGAGCAGTCACTTATGTTACAGTAACTGTGGTTCTTCAAGATGTTTTGTCTATGTAGATCCCACAACTTGTTCTCCATATCCTCTTTTTTGGCGTACATCTCAACTGGGATTCTGAATTGGGTGAAGGAACTGAGGTGGTCAGGGATGCTCTGCCCTATACCCTGGAGTAGTGGGTGGCAGAAGGACATGCAGGGCACAGGGCACAAATTCCAATCTCGGTGGTTGAGGCTCATGTACACCAAAAGTGGGAATCCACATGAGGAAAGATTAGAAGAAAAAACATCCCTTTCTTTCCAAAGAATTTAAAATCCATCCCACTGCCTTTCATTCTCCTGTGCAAAGGGATTATCACAATCACAGTCCCTCCATTCACAGGCCTTGTCTACACTGCACTACCACCACCAATGCAGTTCCACAACTGGTGTGACAGGTTGGATCACAGAAACCCCTTTGGGAGCTGCCCCCTGATGTGCCAAGACTACTTCTATCCCTGTTTTCCCTGCCAGCTCAGGACTCCAGCACCCTGTCTTGCTGAGCCAGACACTCCTGTCTGCTCCAACACAGACCCAGGGTCTGAATTACTTGCCCCAAAGCTGCAGGTTTACCTGAAAACAGCTCACAGAAGTGTGCTTGTTTTTAGCACTTAGATGCCCAACTCCCAATGGGGTCTAAACCCAAATAAATTCATTTTACCCTATATAAAGCTTATGCAGGGTAAAACACTGATAGAGAGATATACACAGTTGTTTGCTCCCCCAGGTATTAATACATACTCTGAGTTAATTAATGAAGTAAAAAGTGATTTTATTAAATACAGAAAGTAGGATTTAAGTGGTTCCAAGTAGTAACAGACAGAACAAAGTAAGTTACCAAGAAAATAAAATAAAATGCACAAATCTATGTCTAATCAAACTGAATACAGATAATCTCACCCTCAGAGGTGCTTCAATAAGTTTGTTTTTTTTCCACAGACTGGACACCTTCCAGGTCTGGGCACAATTCTTTCCCCGGTACAGCTCTTGTTCCAGCTCAAGTGGTGGCTAGGGGAATCTTCATGATGGCTCCTCTCTCTCCCTTTGTTCTGTTCCCACCCCTTTATATATCTTTTGCATAAGGCGGGAACCCTTTGTCCCTCTGGGTTTCCACCCCCCCTCACTGGAAAAGCACTAGGTTAAAGATGGATTCCAGTTCAGGTGACATGATCACATGTCACTGCAAGACTTCATTACCCACTTGCCAGCACACACACATACAGGAAGACTCACAGGTAAAACACAGCCATCTGCAGACAATGGTCCTGGTTAATGGGAGTCATCAAGATTCCAAACCACCATTAATGCATAATTACAATGGGCCCTCAGAGTTATATTTCATATTTCTAGTTTCAGATACAAGAGTGGTACATTTATACAAATAGGATGATCACACTCAGTAGATTATAAGCTTTGTAATGATACCTTACAAGAAACCTTTTGCATAAAGCATATCCCAGTTACATTATATTCACTTATCATATTTTTATAAAACCATAGACTGCACAACGTCACAACTGGGTCTACAAGGCTAATGTAGTGCCCATCTTTAAAAAAGGGAAGGAGGAGGATCTGGGGAACTACAGGCCAGTCAGCCTCACCTCAGTCCCTGGAAAAATCATGGAGCAGGTCCTCAAGGAATCAATTCTGAAGCACTTAAAGGAGAGGAAAATGATCGGGAACAGTCAGCATGGATTCATCAAGGGCAAGTCATGCCTGACTAACCTAATTGCCTTCTATGACAAGATAACTGGCTCTGTGGATGAGGGGAAAGCAGTGGACATGTTATTCCTTGACTTTAGCAAAGCTTTTGATATGGTGTCTCACAGTATTCTTGCTGGCAAGTTAAAGAAGTATTGACTAGATGAATAAGGTGTATAGAAAGCTGGCTAGATCGTCGGGCTCAATGGGTAGTGATCAATGGCTCCATGTCTAGTTGGGAGCTGGTATCAAACAGAGTGCACCAAGGGTCGGTCCTGGGGCCAATTTTGTTCAATGTCTTCATTAATGATCTAGACTCAGAGGATGGTGTGGATTGCACCCTCAGCAAGTTTGCAGATGACACTAAACTGGGAGGAGTGGTAGATATGCTGGAGGGTAGAGACAGGATACAGAGGGACCTGGTCAAATTAGAGGATTGGGCCAAAAGAAATCTGATGAGGTTCAACAAGGACAAGTACAGAGTCCTGCACTTAGGACGGAAGAATCCCATGCACTGCTACAGACTAGGGACTGAATGGCTAGGCAACAGTTCTGCAGAAAAGGACCTAGGGGTTACAGTGGACAAGAAGCTGGATATGAGTCAACAGTGTGTCCTTGTTGCCAAGAAGGCTACCGGCATTTTGGGCTGTATAAGTAGGGGCATTGCCAGTAGATCGAGGAATGTGATCATTCCCCTCTATTCGGCATTGGTGAGGCCTCATCTGGAGTACTGTGTCCAGTTTTGGGCCCCACACTACAAGAAGGATGTGGAAAAATTGGAACGAGTCCAGTGGAGGGCAACAAAAATGATTAGGAGGCTGGAGCACATAATTTATGAGGAGAGGCTGAGGGAACTGGGATTGTTTAGTCTGCAGAAGAGAAGAATATGGGGGGATTTGATAGCTGCTTTCAACTACCTGAAAGAGGGTTCTAAAGAGGATGGATCTAGACTGTTCTCAGTGGTAGCAGATGACAGAACAAAGAGTAATGGTCTCAAGTTGCAGTGTGGGAGGTTTAGGTTGGATATTAGGAAACTTTTTCACTCAGAGGGTGGTGAAGCACTGGAATGGGTTACCTAGGGAAGTGGTGGAATCTCCTTCCTTAGAGGTTTTTAAGGTCAGCTTGACAAAGCCCTGGATGAGATGATTTAGTTGGGGATTGGGGGTCCTGCTTTGAGCAGGAGATTGGACTAGATGACCTCCTGAGGTCCCTTCCAACCCTGATATTCTATGATTCTATGAGACAATGGTTAAAATTCCAGTCACTGGTCCACACTAGCCAGTCACTGGTTCCACTGTTCCTACCACTGGTGGAGCTTCCTCAGTGGTAGTACATTAGTGGAAGATTAAAAAAAAACCTCAGTGTAAAAAAACCCAATGTGTGCTGGGACTGCTCCGGGCTAGCACAAACACCACCAATCACCCGTAATGGGATGGGGCAGAAAAAAAGGATGGTAAAGCCATGGGCATGATACAGCTATGCTGTAGGGAACATCCACTGCACCATTTCAAAAGGGCTGTGCTTGCCCAGGTACCCCCAGCATTCCCAGCCTCGGTCCACACTGGGGAAGATTTCTAACCATCTCCAAACAAGTTCAGCTAAAATTATTTCAGAGCATTGGTGCAGAACTGGTTTGAAGCAGTCTGGCCTGTTTTACTGAAGCAACTTCAAGAACCACAACTGTAGCCACAAACAGGTAAAAAACAAAAGTAAACCAGGTGTAAACCCCACCATTAACTAGCTTTAAAATTACTTTCATAATTTTAAACTGGTTAGAAAATCTCCCCATTTTACACAGGCCCCCATAGGAATTGTGCTGCAGTCAGGAACAATGCCTCTGGCTGCTGGCAACTCCTGCTAAGACTGTGTGGCTCTGCAAACCCCCTACTGCACAAGGGAACTAGTCCTAAGGGCTGAATATATTATGTAAGAATGTGTTTTTCCAAAATATAATAGGTCGGTCCTGAATTTCAAACACAAAGCTAAAAATCAGGTCATCGCATTTAAAAATGTTATTTTTAAATGAGGGCTTTTAAGATACCAGATTTTATTTACAGTATCTGGTAGCAGGAATTTACTTCACCAGTCAGAAGTTATCAGATCTATCCTCATTTGTGGAAGACAGTAAATTTGATCTTCCTCACACCTGTTACATTTTCTACATAAACAAATACATAGACAGTTGTATGCACTAAGGTGATTATATCCCCAGTTAATTAAAACACAGCCTGCAACACTACATTGATTCTGTAGATCTCATCTAAAACTCGTATATCTCCATTCAAAGACGGCATTTATGTAGCCTAATGTTTGGGCTTTTTTTAAAGCTAATGCTCATTATATACAGCTGAAAACATAGATCATACATATTTATATGGAGACACATTTGTCAACTATTAAAAAAAAATTAATTAGTGCTTTTGTTTTGTATTCTATTTCAAGGCATACAAAAGCCCTTTAAAAATATGGTGAGGACATCCAGATGCTGACAGGGAAACATTAGAAATCACCTGTCTCCTTTCATATGCTTAATACATGCAATCTTCTAAATATTAAATCACAAATACAGGTTATAAAAATGTGTTCAACTGGTTCCCCTATAAATTACACTCATGATTGGGGGTAATGCCACTGAAATCAATATAGTAACTTGGGATCACTATGGCTTATTTCCAAGTTAGTGTGAAAATGGTGTAAAAATCAAGCAGCCCTAATTATTAATAGAAAGCTAAAAACATGCCTGCCATTCAGAACTATAGTTGGTTGAAAATTTTCTATCGAAGCTCTTTTTTCAATGAAAAATAGCCTGATCTTCAAAACATACTTTTTCATGGACATTTTTTGTTTAATCCAAGTTTCTAGTATTTCACCCAAAACCCCCTGAAAATATGAAAAAATTGATTTAAAACTAAAATAAATCAATATTGGGTTAACCTATAATTTTCTCATTGAGAAACTGGCATTTTTAAGAACAAAAGAATGGCCATAGTGGGTCAGAGACCAGTGGTCCATCTAGCCTAGTAGCCTGTCTTCCAACAGTGGCCAGTGCCAGGTGCTTCAGACAGAGTGAACAGAACAGGGCAATTTACTGAGTGATCCATCCCCTGTCATTCAGTCCCAACTTTCAGCCATCAGACATTTAGGGACACCGAGAGAATAGGGTTGCATCCTTGACCCTCTTAGCTCATAGCCATTGATGGACCTATCCTCCATAAACGTAAGTCTTTTTTAACACAGTTATACCTTTGGCCTTCACAGCATCCCCTGGCAACAAATTCCACAGGCTGACTATGTGTTGTGTGAAGTACTACTTCCTTATGTTTGTTTTAAACCAAAAAAAGAACAGGAGTACTTGTGGCACCTTAGAGACTAACAAATTTATTTGAGCATAAGCTTTCGTGGGCTACAGCCCGAAGAAGTGGGCTGTAGCCCACGAAAGCTTATGCTCAAATAAATTTGTTAGTCTCTAAGGTGCCACAAGTACTCCTGTTCTTTTTGCGGATACAGACTAACACGGCTGCTACTCTGAAACCTGTTTTAAACCAGTTGCTTATTAATTTCACTGGATGACCCCTGGTTCTTATGTTATGTGAAGGGATAAACTTTCTCCACACCACTTATGATTTTATGGACCTCGATCATATTCCCCTTCAATCATCAATTTTCCAAGCTGAATAGTCCCAGTCTTTTTAATTTTTCCTCATATGGAAGCTGTTCTATACCACTATCCCTTTCGTTGCCCTTCTCTGTACTTTTTCGAATTCTAATATCTTTTTTTGAGATGGGGCAAACAGTACTGCAAGCAATATTAAAGATGTGGGCATACCATGGATTTACATAGTGGCATTACAATATTTTCTGCTTTATCTATCCCTTTCCTAACATTCTGTTAGCATTTTTGACTGCTGCTGGACATTGAGTGGATGTTTTCAGAGAACTATCCACAATGACTCCAAGATCTCGTTCTTGAGAGCAAGTAGCTAATTTAGAATTATGTTTTCCAATGTGCACTACTTTGAATTATCAACATTGAATTTCATCTGCCATTTTCTTCCCCAGTCACCCAATTTTCTGAGATCCCTTGGTAACTCTTTGAAGTCAGCTTTGGACTTGACTATCTTGCAAAATTTTGCATCATCAGAAAAATTTGCCACCTCACTGTCTGTCCCTTTTTCCCGATGTTTATGAATATGTTGAACAGCCCTGGTCCCACTACAGATCCTTGGAGACCCTGCTAATTACCTCTCTCCACTGTGGAGACTGACCCTTTATTCCTACCCTTTGTTTCCCATCTTTTAACCAGTTACTGTTCCATGAGAGGATTTTCCCTCTTATCCCATGACTGCTTATTTTGCGTAATAGACTTTGGTGAGGGATCTTGTCAAAGGCTTTCTGAAAGTCCAAGTACACTATATCCACTGGATCACCCACGTCCACATATCTGTTAACACCCTAAAAGAATTCTAACTGATTGGCGAGGAATTATTTTCCTTTACAAAAGCTGTGTTGACTCTTCCACAACATGTCATGTCCGTCTATGTTTCTGATAATACTGTTCTTTACTATTGTTTCAAGCAATTTGCCCGGTACTGAAGTTAGGCTTATTGGCCTGTACTTGCCAGGATCACTGCTATAGCCTGTAAAAAAATCTGCATCACATTAGCTATCTGCCAGTCAACTTTCCAACCTTTTTTTTTTTTAAACAAGATTTTTCATCTCTTTTTCAAACTTTCATGACAAATACTTACTATTTTCTGACCAGTTCTATTTAGAGCAGGGGTGGGCAAACTTTTTGGCCAGAGGGCCACATATGGGAATAGAAATTGTATGGCTGGCCATGAATGCTCACAAAATTGGGGTTGGGATGTGGGAAAGGGGAGGGCTCTGGTTGGGGGTGCAGGCTCTGGGGTGGGGGTTTGGGGTGAAGGAGGGTGCTCCACGCTGGGATCGAGGGTTTTGGAGGGCAGGAGGGAGATCAGGGCTGGGGCAGGGGACTGGGGCGCAGTGGGAGGCTCAGGGGTGCAGGCTCCAGGTGGCGCTTACCTCAAGCAGCTCCCGGAAGCAGCAGCATGTCCCCCTCTGGCTCCTACATGGAGGCATGGCCAGGCAGCTCTACACGCTGCCCCGTCCGCAGGCACCGCCCCTGCAGCTCCCATTGGCTGCAGTTCCTGGCCAATGAGAGCTGCAGGGGCAGCACTTGAATTACTGTCTCCCATGAATTCTTGTCTCCCACTCCCCAGTGGGAGCTTGAGGTCCAGATTAAAACAGCTGGCAGGCCGGATGCGGCCCACGGGCTGTAGTTTGCCCACCCCTGATTTAGAGTCTAAATTTAAGGATGAAAGATTATTATTCTGGTTGGCACAGACCATCTTTTAAAGTTAATGTAGTCAGTATAATCAGCATCTTTTTTTTTTTTTTTAAGGATTGGTTACTCACTTTGTGCATTAGCTAGAGTTCTTCAAGATGAGTGCGCGCCTATGGGTGCTCCACTTCAGGTGCACCTGTGGCCTATGCCTTTGATTGGAGATTTTTGGTAGTGGTGCCTGTTTGGCTCCCGCAGGTGCCCCACACATCCTCGTGCCCCACGCTGAGGCTATGTGGGGCTGTGTGGGTGAACTGCCTTAAATTCGTTCTCCACTGCAGAGTCCTGCAAGGGCTACTCCAAAGCAGAGGGGAAGGAGGAGAGGTAGTGGCGCACCCATAGGGGGACACAACTTGAAGAACTCCAGGTACTGCACAAGATGAGTTACTTCTCCTTCTTCCAATATCATCCCGGTGTGTGTTCCACTTCAGGTGACTCCCTAGAAGTATCTCCCCCCACACAAGGAGGAGGGAGGTCTGGAACAGAGTCCTATATGGAAGAGAGAATTGCATTGCCTACAATCACATCTGAACTTGCTGCAGGACATAATGACTAGAAAAGTATGAACAGAAGATCAAGTTGCCCCTTTACAGATGTGTGCAATTGGTACATCCTTAAGTAAGGTTATAGCTGTAGATAGTGCTCTGTAGAATTTGCTATCACTCTTGAAGGGGGTTGGACATGAGCACTGTCATAAGAAGTCTTATTACAACAGGATATCCACTTTAACAATCTCTGTTTTGAAATCATCAAACCCTTGTTTCTGTCCACAATGGCTATAAATAGTCTAGGAGATTTTCTAAATGGTTTGGTCCGGTCTAGGTAGAAGGCTAATGCCTTCCTGATGTTAAGAGTATGGAATACGACTTCTTGACTCGTCTGAAGTCCTGAGAAGAAAATTGGGAGATGAATGGTTTGATTAATATGAAATTCCGAGGACACTTTGGGTGGTCCGATAGTGACACTTCTCTCCAGTGAATACCGTAAATGGGAGGTCTGCCATTAAAGACCACAATTCTTCTACCATGGAGGCAGAAGTGATCCTGACCAGAAAGTCTGTCCTCGTAGATAAATCTAATAATGAACATGTAGCTAGTGGTTCAATGGATGTGTCATAAGGCAATTAAGGACTAGGTTCAGGTCCCAGTTAGGAGTAGGGTCTCTAATTAGCAGGAGATATTCAACAAACTTCTTGGGAATCTTGCTGGAGTTGGGTGAGCAAAGAATGAAAAAACCCTATATCGCTGTGTGAAAGACTTTTATTGCTGCTAAGTGAACTCTAATGGAATTTACAGAAAAACCCAATGTCTTCAATTCCAACAGGTAATCCAATACCCTAGGAATAGGAGAGCAAGTTTTCTAAATCTGATGACTGTTACATCAAAGATGATGATATTTCCATTTCTAAAGGTAAGTATTTATTGTAGAGGGTTTTCTACTGTTTCCTAAAACTTCTTGTACAACCAAAGAACATAATATCTCTACTCCCAAAAACCATAGAGGAACCATGCTTGGAGACTCAGAGTCTGCAAGTTAGGGTGAGGTGTTTGACCAGCATCTTGAGTCAGTAGGTGAGAACTGATCAGAAGCTTCAGTGAAGGACAAGAGGTGAGACTGATCAGATGGGGATACCAGACTTGTCTTGGCGATGTTGGTGCAATGAGTATGACTCTGGTCTGATCTAGTTGAAAACTTTTAACAGCAACGGTGTTGGTGGATACATGTCCTCTTATCCATGAGATGAGAAATGCATCTCCTAGAGATAGGAGATTGAGACCACCTCTGGAGCAATATCTGATGCACTTTGCATTGGCTGCCATGGCAAACAGATCGACCACTGTTTAACCCCCAAGTTAAAAATATTGTGTAGAGGACTTAGGAGTTTAATTCCTATTCGTAATTTAGAAAGAAATGTCTGCTGAGATAATGTGCCATGGTGTTTTGAATACCTGGTAAGTAAGAAGCTGAGATGACTATGTGGTTTTATTGCTTCAGCACAGAGAGATAGGGAATGTACTTCTTCCTGATGGTTGATATAATACATGCATGTCATGTTGACTGTCATTATCTCTACTGACTTTGATCTGATTGGAGGTAGAAAGTGAAGGCAAGCATTTTTGACCACTCTCAATTCCAAAAGGTATATGTACACAAGCTGCTCTTGTGGCAAGCATTTGCCCTGCACCTCGTGAGGTCCCAGATGTATTCCCCCAACCCAAATGCAAAACATATGATGTTATCACTATGGTAGGGGGAATCTGAATGAATGGAATAACTGTGCAGGTCTTGGTCAGGTCCTTCCACCAGCTGTGTTTGCTGGGCTTGTAAACCATGGAGGAGACATGACAGCTTCATGTAATGAGGAGGAAACATTCACAAGAGGTGTCACTTCCTTGTCTGCCCTTGCTTCTTGCTCCTGACAACAATGGGTCCTTCTCTGTTTCATTCAGGGGTGTGAAAACCTCATCATGATTTTCTGGTGATAGAACTCCCATGGATCCCAGCAAGGCCAGTACGGGGCAAAAAGGCATACGTGGAGACATCCATCTGTGTTCCTGCCATATGGGTGCCATATGAGGTCCAGCCTCCTGTAAAACATCAGTGTGGGAGGCAGAGTGATGTGTTCTGCAGTAGACAGGAGAACCCTGCACCAAGATCTGAGAATCTGAAGAGTTCTCTTCCACGTGATCTTGGGGGAAAGCTGTTCAACTTGCAAGGTAGATGAGGGGAAGTATGGTTTTCAGGTGATAAATGGGTCCGTGACAGAGTCTTGACACTAGCAAACCCCCAGCACTCATTAATACGGGAGTCTCTGAAGAGCCTGTCAGGTCCTTAGGGTACCTGAATTCTTGCAGTACCTATGGTAACAAAGACCAGTCCTGGAGAGGACCTGTGGAGGACAGCTTCAGTATCGATGTAGTCACACAGAGTGCTTGGCCTTGCAGTGAGTCCGCTCTGATTCCCTCAGTACCACAGGAGGTCTAGTAGTCTTTGGTACCACTTACTTTCTTGATATTGGTATTGAATGTTGTTCAGCGATGGGCTTATAACTCTTTTCAACCGAGTCTCTACCAGCTGGGCCTGGGTACCTGAACTCAGTACCGAGTCTGTCTTAGCCTGACTTTTGAGGGGAGAAAAGGCAAGAAGCAACAAAGGGAACAACTGTTCCAACTCTATAAACATTGAAAGATAAGTAACTATAAACTATCTAAGTAAATATTAAATATTACAGAACAGGCACATGCTTAGACTCTGTCTTAGGTCAAAGGCGGTTGAGAAGGAACTGAGGGCAGTTCGCCTATGCAGCCCCATATAGCTCGGTGCAGGGCATGAGGATACGTGGGGCCCATGTGCAGGCAGAACGGGCACAGCTACCAAAATCCTCTGATCAAAAGTGGTCCTAACTGAAAGGACCTGGAAGTGGAGCACCCACCAGGACACTACTTGAAGAAGAAGAATTGTTTGTTTAAATTGACCGTTTCACAGATGCCACTATGCTTAAAGAAGCATGTTCTTCTCTTTCCTGTAAGTTAAAAATTCTTCAGGCTTTGTACAGTGCTTATTCAGGTAAAACCTTGTTATGCATCCCTTTATATCTATATGATATGATTGCTATTGCTCACTAAAGATAACCTAGACAGATTTTTTTAAATTGTCTTTTGTCCCTGTAGCAGTGCGGGACTCACCTCTGCGGCGCCTCCTGCTGGTCTCTGTTGGGAATTAGCTCTGCCAGCCTTGGAGCGCCCTCTGCAGGCCGGTGATCTGCCTTGCTGCTGGTCCCGTGTCCCTCCCAGGACCCCGGTGCCCCTTTTCTCTGGGTGCTGCCCCCTGGCAGTAACCCCTCAGTCTTAGGGTCTCCCCTCCCCTGGGAACCCCCACCCACTATCCCCACCTCGCCTCAGTATACGGCTACTGCCAGTCATTGTCTAGCCCCCATGCCCTGGGACAGCCTGCAGTATCAGCCTACTTATCACTGGCAAGGTTGGGTTTGGACCTGCTGCCTTCGCCTACCCCTGCTGTCTTTGCCCTCTGCAACCGCCAGTACCTTTTAGCCGCAGCCTGGGGCTTTCCAGGCTGGAGCTCCCCAGCTCCTCTGCCTTTCCCCAGCCCTGCTCCACTCAGGTACCCTGTCTCTAGATCCCTGCAGCCAGGCCCTTCTCTCTCTGAACGCAGAGATAGACTTCTTCTGGGCCTCTGGCTCACAGCCTTTTATAGGGACCAGCTGGGCCTGATTGGGGCATAGCCCAGCTGTGGCTACTTCCCCAATCAGCCTAGCTTTTCCCTGCCACAGCCCTCTCCCTGGTGTTTTAAGCCCTTCAGGGCAGGAGCGGGGTAACCACCCCGCTACAGTCCCCCTTTTTATTTCATCATGATGAAGTAAAAGGGCCCTAAAGGTTGTTTTCTCCTTCTTCTCATTATCCAAATACTTTGGAAATAAAAGATGTCTTGCTAGAGGTATCTCCAAGCACTTTTGTTGTGAACTCTTTCACTCTAACTGAAAGGACTGGAATGCTACATTTTTAACAAATCCAGCCTTCATCAGAAATGTAGTGGTTTAAGAGGCACCAAGGGTGGGGTTCACAAAGGGGCCTTGGATGCCTATCTAAGTCCAATATTCAGGTGCACCGGCATTCACAAAACTCCTGCTCAGCTGCTCTCTAAGCCTGTAGGTGCCTAAAGTATCTAGGTGCCTAAGTTTCCACCACTGAAGTCCCTGTGACAGCTGGGCATGCAGAGAGCCACCAAAGTCCTGAAACTGCCCAGCAGCTTGGCAAGTCCATACCTAAGTCCATGCCTAAGTCCCAGCAGGATTCACAAACTAGGCACTCCCCCACCTATCTTGCCTCCGGGACAAATTCCAAGTCAGTGCATGAGTGCAGCTGAAAGCAAAATTGTGTCCAGTTCTCCCATAAATGAGACATTTATTAAAAATGTTTTTGTGATGTTAGAGTGGTTAGGTAGATAGCAAGATATGAAGGACCAATTATTTTACAATGTGGCCTCTAGGAACACACTGTTTTGCATGAGTGATTACTCATTTGCACAATTTTGTGCATGATCACTTGTGTGCTCAGATGATAAAAGGATCATTAATGATTTGTATTATCGTAGTGTCTAGAGACCCCATTGAGAGATCAGGGTTCCATTGTGCTAGGGTGCTGTACACACATATTCTAGATAGGCTTGGCAGATTTTGATTTTTTTTTTAAATGTTGATGGATAATGGTGATGTTTACTTTAAACATATTTTTTATTTTTCTCTATTTAAATGTTCACAGTTGCAGGAAATTGGGGGAGGCGTCAGACAATGAGATGATCAGTCAATAATTATTTAATAACAGTAGATGTGGAGAGTCAAAAAGTTAAAGCTTTATAACTGTTAAAACACAAATTGTGAACATCGCATGTCAAAATATACAAAATAAATATCCTTAAATCAAATTCTGTGTTCTCAAGCAGCATTTTTCTTACTTTGTCCATAAATTTCAATTATTATCAATGGAAATAATTTTTGTCAGTATGTGTGTGTATGTTGAAATCGATGTTACCGACATTTACCAATAAAAAAGAATCCTTCCAAGCCTACGTATTAAAAATAAATCGTGACTGCAAATTGAGCATAATGTGTGGTGAGGTGCTTTGAATTTGAAAAGTCTATCATTTTCACATTTAATTTACAGTTCAAAGAACTGCATGTACAAGTGATTTGAGCCCACACAGATGGAGGCCATCTTGGGATCTTTTAAAATTGGGCAGAGAAAGAATAAACTTGTGAGGACAATACCATAGATTCCCAATTCATTTGATTCTGGATAGACAGTTATTGTACAGCTCTTTTGCAAATTTGCTTCAGGTCACTAGTATGACTCTTAACAGCTTTGCTTGCTGGGCAAACTAATCTGTTTTATATCACTTTTAGACACTGCGCTTCCTCTAGTGCATTACGCAAAAGAATTGCCAAAGAGAAGGGGTCATAACAGATGGGTTTTGAAAACTGTCCACCTAAACACAAGAATAAGTAGACTTCTAAAATGGCACTAAATACAATGAAAACATTTTAAAATAAGCCTTAGAAAACTAACTGCAGCCATTTTTTGTGGGATTAAGTAATTTTAGAACATTTTATCTAAATATATGCATATAAACGTTAACTTTTTTGTTTTACATGGCATCAACTGTGTGAAGGCTTCTGAAAAGTCACCAGCCATAGTGAACGTTTGCCAGGAATTTGTTGATGGCAATTTAAATGTTAAATGGCATTGTGATTTTTAAGTACTTGTTACTGTGGCCAGTTGTAGTCTGTCAGCTTGTGATAGAGCAGGGGGAGGTGTGTGATTTTAAAGTCACAAGGGCAGCTTGTGTTTACTGCAATTTCTTCTACACCACAGAATGTGAGGTGTTGGATATGGAAATAAAGTTTTCCCAAGGCTGATATTAATAGACAGTGAGAACTACGCAATCCACTGGAAAAAAAAAACAGAATATTTTAAAAAACAGCATTGTTTTCTCTTAAGTGTTTCACTTTGTGTAAAAAGCATCAAATAAACCTTTTCCATATTCTTTTCAATATACAGTGATATTGGTATCCATGAAAATTGTCAAATTGATAGTCCTGGAAAAGGAAGTTTCTTTTGGATATGCAGACCAGGTATAGAATAGGCAGCCACAGCTGAATCCTTACCAGTGTGGTTCAGCCTAAATCTGAACCACGTCATTTTTCAGGTTGTAAAACTGTTTTTAATGACTGGAAGAGCAGGTTATCTCACAGGTGCCTATTACTTCAGAGGAAGGTGCAAGAAAATCTGGTACTGGCTACTGTCAGGACCAGATACTAGACCTGATGCACTACTGGCCTGATCCAACATGGCAATTCCTATGTTCCTATTTCTAGTTGTTTTCATGTTCATTCAAACCTTTGCCTGTCTGCTGATTTTGATGGTGGTTTTAGAGATGTGTCTTCCTGATCACAAGTACTTCATTTCACACAGTTCTCCAGACAGTCATGAGATGGTCACTTGATGTAAGATAGCCTTCAGTCACTACTGATCCTGGCTGTTCTTCAGCCAGTCATTTTGAAGGGAATGGTTTAGTAGCTGTTACTTATACCCAGAGCCATTCATTTCCCCAGTGCTTGAGCACTTTGATGCGTGTATACCATTCTTCTGAGTGTACAGGCAATTAAATTAAGATATAGGCCATTCTTCCAAGCTCATCTGTTGCTGGGTTTCTAAACTAGAAAGATTTATATGATTTATATATCTCCTACAATGTTCAGCACATGTCTGATCAGGTTTATCTTGTCATCTTTAATTTTTTTTTTAAATGTAATGGCCTGAAAAGGATAGAGGCCCACTGGTTTAAATAGCTCCAGGATCACCAGCAGAAGTGTAACTTAATAGGTAATTATGTACCAGACACACAAGTGCACCTTGACATTGTACAAAGGATTCAAAACCATCAGCATATTCCTCCCAATTACATTTTTACATCCTGCTATTGTGATATCTCCCTAAGGCAGGTTATCAGGTTTGAAGTGAGGAAGACTTTTACTATATGTTTGTGGTCCCTCATGTCTAAGAATAAACTAACTTGGAGGGTCACTATCACTTTCATGTTTCAAAACGGGTGGGACAAATTAAAGGTCAAGCAAGCAAAATGAGCATCTATTAGTACTATAAACGTAGGACTAGATGCTGTCCTTAGTAAAATCCACCTGACCCATATTCTTAACTGGAGCTCCATGGGTGTAAATGAGGGAGGAATTTAGTCTAGCACGTTTATAGTCCAGAGGCAGTTCTTTCTTCCTAAAAAGAAAAGAGAATAAAAATGTAAATTTAAACTATGCATAAATATTATTAAAATAGTAATAAAATCAAATACACACTAGGCCAAAGCCTGAGATCATCTCTCAGGATAAGCTCCTGGCTGACATCAGTAGGAGTTTGGCTTAGTGAAGACCAAGTAAAACTGGACTCAAAACTTTACAGTTTGACCAACAGATAATGACCTTACTCCTCCATAGGAACAAAGGAATTGGCATATCGAGACCCAGGCTTCAACTAGCCCAGTGTCATAGATTTATAGATTTCAAGGCCAGAAGGTATTATTGTGATCATCTAGTCCAGGGGTCGGCAACCTTCGGCACATGGCCCACCAGTGAATTACCCTGATGGGCCACGTGCTGAAGGTTGCTGATCCCTGATCTAGTCTGACCTCCTGTATAACACAGGCCATAAAACTTCCCTAAAATAATTCCTAAAGGAGATCTTTTATAAAAACATCCAAACTTGATTTCAAAATTATCAGTGATGAAGAATCCACCATAATCATTGGTAAGTTGTTCTAATGGTAAATTAACCTCACTGTTAAAAGTTTACACCCTATTTGCATTTGTCTAGTTTCCCATCTGCATTTGTTTAGTTTTGATTCCCAGACATCGGATCTTTGATTGAAGAGACTATTATCAAATTTTTGTTTCCCATGTAGGTACTTATAAACTGTGATCAATCCCCTTCTTAACCTTCTCTTTGTTAAGATGAATAGATTGAGCTCCCTAAGTCTATCACTATGAGGAATGTTTTCCAATCCTTTAATCATTCTCATGGCTCTTCTCTGAGGCCTCGCCAATTTATCAACAGCTTTCTTGAACTGTGGACACCAGAACTGGACACAGTATTCCAGCATTGGTTGCACTGGTTTCAAAAACAGAGTCAAAATAACCTCTCTTCCCCTATTTGAGATTCCCCTGTTTATGTATCCAAGCATTTCATTTACTCTTTTGGTCACAGCATTGGACTAGGAGTTTATGTTCATCTGATTATCCACCATGACCCCCCCAAATCTTTTTCAGAGTCACTATTTCCAAGGACAGAATCCCCCATTGTTTAAGTATGGGCTACATTCTTTGTTCCTAAATGCATATATTTACATTTAGCCATATTAAAACACATTGTTTGTTTGCACCCAGCTTGTCAAGTGATCCATATTGCTCTAAACCGGTGACCCGTCCGCTTCATTATTTACAACTCCCACAATTTTTGTGTTATCTGCAAACTTGATCAGTGATGACTTTATATTTTCTTCCAAATCATTAATAAAAATGTTCAAAATCATAGGGCCCAGAACCGATCCCTGTGGGACTGCACTACAGATGCAACTGTTAGATGATTCCCTGTTTAGTTACATTTTGAGACCTATCAGTTAGTCAGCTTTTAATGCATTTAATGCATGTCATGCTAATTTCATATTTGTCTAGTTTTTTAATCAAAATGTCATGAGGTACCAAGTAAACGCCTTACAGAAGTCTAAATATATTACATCAACACTATAACCTTTATCAACCAAACTTGTAATCTCATAAAAAAAGTGCTATCAACTCAGTTTGACTGGATCTATTTTCCATAATCCATGTTGATTAGCATGAATTATATTCGATTCAGACTTTATTCTGTTTGCACTTTGTAAATGTGATCCAGTCATTATCACTCATATCTAAGTTACCATTATTTTTTAGTTCTGTGATCAGTTTGTCTTTATCTGTCAAGACAAGGTGTAATACAGAATTCCCCCTTGTTGGATGCAATCCTTTTTGAATTAGGAAACTGTCATCTATAATATTAAGAAATTCCAAGCTTGTTTTAGTTCTGGTAAAATGAGACCTCCAGCACATATCACTCAAATTGAAGTCCCCTATGATCATGTAGCTTATGCACATTATACATATAGATGTATCTGGCCTGTGACAGTGGCCAATATCAGCTGACTCAGAGGAAGGGGCAAGAAACACCACAGAGAGCAGTTGTGGGGTAATCTTCCCCCCCGTGAAGGTCTCATCCTGATCTCTAAGGGATTGGCCTTAAGCTCCTTCTAATACTTTTTGTTAGCATTAACTATAACAATGCTGGATATTTCTGTTATCTGGCTAAACATCCAATCCTTCTTTGAATCTTCTCAAATTTTTGGCCTCATGAACATCTCCTGGCAATGAGTTCCACAGTTTAATTTCTTTTACTCAGTTTTGATTTTTTTCTCCTTTCAGTTTCTGAATATAAAAACCAAAGAAAGAAAGAAAGAAGCAGTCATTCTACTCTTCTTGTCTTCCTGGTTTTAAAAATTCCAGTACCTCATCTGAGAGACAAAAGGCCTATCTGACATCACTTGGACAGCTGGCAAGACGTTTACCTGAACAGAGAAGCCAGTTCATAACTATTCAGTTGCTTAATGCTTCAGTAAATAATCCAGCATCTGTGCTGCTATTTAAAGAAACCCACAATAATTGTTTAAAATGAAACAGAGATTGAAGCAGGTGGATTGTGTGGGCTAAGATGTCACACACATAAAATCTGCATTGAAAGACTGTGCAGTTCAGTGCACTTAAAACAGATGAAAACAGAGCAGGAGTGGGTCTGGGGTGGTAATATGCAATGTCATTTGAATCTATTTTGGTTCAAGGGAGTTACAGGGTACTTACTGCCCTGAGGCCTGATGTAAAGCTGTAGTGAATTTCAGGATTAGTCACTGAAAAGACTTTCTATTTCCACCAAAGGAAATACATGACTGATCAAGTCAATTGCAGAGTTCAGTCTGAGTCCTCACTTTGCATATTGTGTTTGGTTATACATTTCCATTCACTCTACCAGTAAATTAGTACAATACCTTTGGTCTGTGTATTTTCCCTTCTCTTTTTGTCCTCTGAATACATCTTGGGATTTACACCTCATTTCCTTGGCAAATGCCCAGACAAGGCCAATTGCCCAGCTGCGGAACAATAAGGTATACTTCTTCAGTCTATCTTCACACTGGGTGAACTACAACCACTCTGCAGCGCTCTGCTCACTTTGGCGGGAACTACAGTCACAACCAGAAGTGATCTTCAATCTTAAAGTGACAATATGGTTCACTGGATAAAACTGGGGACCAGAAATCATGAGACACTACCGTTTACTTGTTGTGTGACCTTGGGAAGTTACTTCACCTCCCCATGATTCAATTTCCTCCTCTGTAAAATGGGACTAATGACACCTACCTTTCTTTGTTTATGTGTTTACACCAGTGAGATATAATCTGCTGCTCTATAATTTTATGCAACTCTTTGTGACTGATCATCCTTCTCACAGAGGGTAGGCATCTAATCAACGCTTCACATGCTCACTCAGGCAATGTGGGCAAATAGAATTATGATGTGGGTACCACTGCAGTTCTCGCTACTGCTGGCAGAATGAATAGGAGATGTGAAGTTTCTCCCACCGATAAAAGTGGTTCCCCTCTCTCCACTCCAAGCAATTATGAGAGTGTAGGCAGAAGACCTTTTTCTATCCATCTGTGTCCACAGACAACATATAGGGTGAATGATGAGTCTGGAAAAAAATTGTTCAGCATTAACGAGGACTGAGAGAACAGAAGAGATTGTTCCATTCCAGGAGCCAGAAGATGAAGTTGCATCAATAAATAATTATGCTAAATTGCAACGATGCAATAATGCACAAATACTACAGCAAATACTGCAACTCGTTTTCAGAATGACTTTATTTTGTTTCCCTCTGCAAATCCATTTGATGAAGTGACTACCTACTGTTAAAGACTGAACAGCACTGTTCTACATAGTTAAATAAACCTTGATTTGCAACACACACACATGAGAGGAGGAGCTTGTGGGAATTCAGCAAAGACCACCGCTTACCATGCTCACCAATACGGTCTCACTGTTTATTTATACTTCCCCATCTCTATATCTATCTGTTCTCTCTTGTCTTATTCTTATATTATAAGCTTCTTGGGTAGGGAGCATCTTTTGTTCTGTGTTTGTACAGCCCCTAGCACAATGGAGTCCTGGTCGATGACTAGGGTTCCTGGGTGCTATGCTAGTACAAATAAATAATAATTAAAATAAATTACATCATCTGGCAGTATGACTTTTAAATCATTTGTAATTTGTGACCTTCAGTTATAAATGTGCAAGTTACAGATGCCCTGCTTTCTGAATGGTCTTTTATTTCAAATTGCTCACTTTGTAAATAAACAATTGTAAATCACAACTGAATGTATGTGAATGGGGTCCCTTTTTGATATCTAATTAAAAAAAACTAATCATTCTGACCCAGCAGGGATAAATTGTGCATTTTTCATCCAAAGACTGAAGAAATGATGCTTCTGAAACGTATACAATTTGGAGAACAAACACTATCCGATGTCATTCGAGAGGACAGCCTTAAAATCAAATTACATAAACAAGAGAGGACTTGTTACCCTTCCCCTTACAGATATACAGTACGATCACAGATAGAGATGTCTGAAAGCTGGCATTTTTGGTTTGTGTCCAAAACCTTGTTTTGTCTGAAAATTATCCGAAGAAGTGGGTTGTAGCCCACGAAAGCTTATGCTCTAATAAATTTGTTAGTCTCTAAGGTGCCACAAGTACTCCTGTTATTTTAACCAACTCTAGTAACACATCTTTCACCTGGGCTCATAATGATGTGGCTTTTACTACAGTTGCCTTTTCAGGTAAAGTAGTTTAACCATCCAGGCAGTCTGATATTCCCATCCCTTCTGGGAAAAGGAAGGTGCAAAATGAAAAAGACATTATCTGTTTGGCAACAAGAATTCCACAAAGTAAACAAGCTGCCTCCTTGTCAGGTCTGTCCTTCCCAGGTGCTTTCTCCTGAGGTCACAAATTCTGTCACTGAAGGGGTGCACAAAATAAACAGCAACAAGGATTCTGAGCATAGGCAGCTACTAAAGGTGACCTGGAAAGAGAACAGAAGCACCAGAGGAAGAAGAAACCCCAGGTAGGAGAGACTGGCTATTGGGGGAATTTTAGGGGGATTTGTGTGGAAACCTTTCTGGGCAAAGAACGTACATTCAACCACAACTTGGGCACAATATCTGCTCCTTTCAGGGGCCCAGGATTAGGATTTTCAGTAGAGGGAGGGCTCCTTCTGTCCCCTCCTTTCACTTGGTCCCAACTGCAGTTGGACAGGGATCTTGTTATAACCTGTCAGGGAGCCTAAAACCAGGGTAGCCAAAAATCTGGTTAGATAATAGTCTAATTCTTGCTTGTATTCCCCTTAATTGCACAACATGTTCACAAAGAAAAAATTAATTCACCTTGAAACACAACAGCATATTTAAGAAATTGATCTATAAGGGCACATAAAGCCACACACATAAGGGCCTAAATCTGCTGTCATTTACAAGGATGTAAATCCCAAATAACTCCAGTGAAATCAACAGAATTATTCTGGATGTACAGAATTACTCTGGATGTACCAATAGAAATGAGAACCGCATCTTGTCAATGTATTAGTTTGGTGAATGGCTTTAGACATACAGTACAAGTATATTATGATGAGTTTTATATTACTTTTATCCCTTTCTGCCTATTCTCTAAATCAATTTTCTTTTTACTTTTAATAATTTTTTCAATATTCAATCTTAATTCCATTGTCATTTAGGACCTAATTGTACTCCCTTTCAAGTCAATGTGAGTCTTTCCATTGACTTCAATGACAGATGGATCAAGACCCTTGGACACCTTGACAGTGTTTCAAGATTTTGCTCAATTCTAGCAACAAACTGTATCTGCTTTTCTGTGAGCATACATCATGTTGCTAATCTGTCAGATGCAGACGAAAATAACCAAAGGAACCACTATTGCAGGCATGTTTCCTTTATACCGTTAGGGCTCCAGTGACAGTATGTACCATGCCCGAAGATTTTTACTCTCCACTATGAAATTCATTGCCAGCTGACAGATATTAAAATCATTGTGGGTTGTTGTTTTTTTTCCTGAGAAACTTTCTCAAGTCTGATAAATGTTAATGCAAAACCTATGGCACCAGCATGACCTGGCATCCACCCAACCTCTGCACCTGCACAATTACAGCCAAGCTTTCCTGAACACTTCTTCCCTCACAGCTTGGTTTGTTTTGGGGTTGCTGTTGCTTTGTGATTTCCCCCCCCCCTTCCTCTGAACACTGAGCACTTAAGGCAGGCATAATTTTTCAAACATTGTTTTGGAGAGTTTGTTGGAGCTAATCGTATATGCCCCTGGAGAGGGACTGCAAGACTGGCCCACACTGAAACAGGAGTTAGTGAGTTCCAGCAAAGATGCCACTGAAGATCGGCAACCACCTGGCTTGCCTGAAGGGCAACATAAGATTCTGCTCAAGGAGTGCAGAATGAACAGCTGCTTTCTGCTCAGGCCACTCTGACTGTTCCCACTGTACCAATAAAACCAGAGCTATCAATCACTAAACAAGATCAGCCAGAATTTTACTATCTCCCTCCCCTCTCTCTTTCTCTGCTGCAAATAGGTTTGAGTGTTCTGCACCGATACACACTCAGGTGTGTTTACACACAAGTCATTTGCATGGATGCTTGTGACCTGACAAGGCAAAGAAAAGGAATGCCTGCACATTTTGCTGCCCTTTGAGTACTTTCATACTCATTTTAAGAAAAGAAGAAAAAATATTAAAATAAGAGGAGCCAGATTCTCAGTTGGTACAAATCAGCAGGAGTTATGTCGACTAGCTGAGAATCTGACCTATCTTGTAAACTAGTGGTAGCCTGACACATTAAAATAGTATGTCTTCCTTTGCAAGAGAGGCGAATTTAGATATATTGGGCCAAAAATCAGCCCTGGGTCAAACAGGAGCAATGACACTGAAGTCAACAGGCAAGATATTGTTCTCATTTACACTGATATACATTTGGAAAAAAGAGTGGAGTCACTCAGAATTTATACTGGTGTAGCTGAGACTAGAACCTGGAACGGCACACTCTTAGGTCTGGTCTCTGGTTAAGGGTCCAATTTTCAAGCAGAACTCCTTCACTGAAAGCAGTAGGGAAGTTCTTCTTAAAGGCAGATGATACATTACAACTTTCAGTTTGGCCTTTGGTCTAGATGGTACTAAGTATGTAGTGGATTTTCATTAGTATTGGAAACTTGTAAGCCCTGTTTTAAGACTAAAAGGAGTTCCATATCCCTTTAAATAAATCCAAATCCTGAGGTCCTCATTTATGTTTTACTCAGTTCTCCTTATTCAGGCAAACTGAGGAAGCTGACCAAGGTTTAGGATTTTATCCATAGAGATTATTAGATACAGGTTATTATTTCAGGACTTCCTGGGGAAGGTAGCTTGTCTTTTTGTAGCTGACTTCCCGCTTAAAAAATTCTGATAACCTTGAGCTGGCACTGTTTAATCAACCCCTGGGTCCATAAATAATAAAATGAACTAATTTATTATAACATAAAAGTACATGTGTCCTCCACATGGTATAGTTCTTTAAAATGTGTGACTGGCCACAAAATACTGTAAAATGGAAGAAGACCTTTGAGAAACAGGACACCACACATTTACCATAGTAGGCAAAACTACAATAGTCACTTACATACTGTGGCCCAGCTTCTTAGCTGGTATAAATCAGCAAAGCTCCAATTAGTGCAAAGGCTGAGGATATTACTCCACATATTTATATGACTTTTTAAAAATTGTGATTAAAAACTCTTACCTGAAATATGAAGAACACATAGGTTCACATATAGGCACAGAAAAGTTGTGTATAATAAGGAAACGTTATGTTTCAGTTTTCCCCTTAATTTTGATGTTTTAGTTATTTAACCATACTTGTGCTCTGTTCTATGAGCCAAATTTTCAAATAAAGACAACTCTGTTGCACCTACAAAATATTCAGACATGGTCACAAGTGGGCAAATGAGCACACAAAATGCACACATTTGCACATCTATATGCCCAATCCCCAGTTTTGTGCATACACATATATGTTTGGTGGGTGCAATTATCTGTTGTGTTCAAGCATGTGGTCTTGTGGTTGCAGTTTAATCACCTAGGCCTTGGTTCAGCAAAACACTTAAGCCCATGCTTCTTTAAGGAATGAACTTACACATGGGCTTAAGTATTTTGCTCATTCAGGGCATTAGTTTTGAATAATTGCCCCATTATATCTGCTGAATTGTATTTAATGTATTATTTAAAAATTAGCTGTGGGACAGGCCCAATGGTCTAATGGGCCGCACATCATGGTGATATGGTAGTGATCAGATGACATTCACTGTCAGCTCTAAGGAAGCTGGATGTTTTGTGCTGCTGTCATAGCAATCTCTACAGGTCATTTTGGGTGAGAAGGACTGTCTAAATCCTACCATTGGTGGAATAAAGCATTGATGATGAGGGCCTTCCAAAGGATAGGCCTACTAATGGGGAACCTAGTACTTCTACTTAAGGACTAATGCGCTGCCCTATCGGAACTGGCAGAAATAATACACACTTCGAAGGAAGAAAGACAGAGGGGCCTATCATAAACCTTTAAATCTAAAGCTATAAGAACCTGCACTGCTGGACCCCAGCATTGGAATGCAAGATAAGCAGGACTGTGGGAGAGAACAAGCCACAGTATGAAGCTAGATGACGGTAGCATAGGGGTCAATAAGGGATGTCAACACCCCAAAAATCTGACCTATGTAAGTACAGGGATCCAGACGTTTCTCTAGTGGAAGTCTGTCTTCATACTTTTTTTGCTTTTAAATGATCAACAAGAAAACCGTACTGGCTGAGAGAAAGTTCTCATTCCTACTATCACCATCATCAGCATTGTAGGAGCCCTTCCTTAGAAACCTTTAGCACTTCAAATTTAAAATCTGTACACATATAAGCACTGGTTCACACACACATGGACAGTTTCTTAGATTCATATTGCCTGGCTAAAATGCAGGGAAGGTGGAGTTTCTAAATATTATAGATAATTGTCTAACACAAAAGGTGGTGCACCCAACTTGATACTAACCAGTTTGTACCAAACTACTATGGATTAAGATGAACTAATCACTGCACTGGCTGCTGGTGGTTCCCTAGGGACCAGTGATCATGACCGGATTACATTGAACATGGGCCCAACCAGAAATATGTATCATTGATGCTTCCTTTCTGAAGAATGTGATTTAATCAAACACAAGTTATTGGGCTCAATACAGATATAACAGGGTGACATTTCATGGCCTGTGTTATACAGGAAGTCAGTCTAGATGATCTAATGGTCCATTGTGGCCTAAAAACTATTAACTGAGAGCCTATAGGTAAAATTTTCAAAAACATCTAATTGATTTAGGCCCCTAAGTCCCATTGAAAGTCAATGGGACTTAGGTGCCTTTGACTCTAAGAGCACCTCCCTGCCAGAGGGCCAGGGGCTCACATGCATGTAGCAGTGAGTCTCAGCTAGTACAGCCGAGTATATCCAAACTTACTGTTGTCATAATCTGTATCTAAAAGGTGTCATATAAGGTATCATATGTGAGCTGGTAATATGCTAGTCATTAATATCATTGAGTGGCATATGTATGGGTGATATATGAAAACTTATAAACATGTGCTGGAAATATGTTCTGAAAATGTGTTTGGTAGGTAGGAGGTACCCCTCCTTAGACAAAGGAATGTGGTACCATGTGCTTGACTGTATCTCGATTGTAAATTGAACAAAGAGATACAATGAATTCGCTTTTGCGAACAGGGGCTGCTAACAGGGAGTTTCGCAAGGGAGTTCTCCAGGTGAAGGAGGAGCAATACAGCACCCTTGGGGTAAGTGACTGTCTGTAGTGTGTGTTTGTTTGTGTTTGGGGGTTACTTGCTGTGCGCTGAGCTTGTGTTTGTCAGTCTGTCTGTTTGTTTGTTTGGTTGTTTGAAGGACCGTGTGCTGTGGCTGGCAGTTGGAAGCTGTGAGCTTCAAAGGAAGGTCTGAAAGCTAGAAGCCTCTGGTAACTGGCTGAGCCTTAATCAGTGGGCGGGGCATTCACATAGGCCAGGGCTTTATAAAGCAGTGCACAAGTGACCAGGGAGCTTTTGCGAACAGGGACTGCTAACAGGGAGTTTCGCAAGGGAGTTCGGAAAGGGAGTGGGAAGGGAGCGGGGGTCCCTTTATTCCCCTTAAGATCTATAAACCAAACTACATTCAAAACCTTTTACTTAAACAACCCTTTCATTAACTAGGAGACAATGCAGGCAGAAGCCCAGCTGCAGAGTGGGGGCTATCCAGTTTATTGCACTGAGTGCAGCATGTATGATTACCTGCCCTGTGGGCGGATGGCGTATGTGTGCATTCAGTGCAAGGAGCTCCTGGCCCTCAGAGACCACATACGGACTTTGGAGGCCAGGGTAGCGGAACTGGAGGAGCTAAGGGAGGCAGAGAGGTATGTTGATGAGGCTTTCCGGGACACTGTAGAATTGTCCCACCTCCGGTCAGATAGCCCCTGTGCTGTTGAGGGGGATGAAAGGCCCAGGGAAGCAGAGCAGTCAACGGGAGCAGAGGGAAACCTTCCCATAGTTGGGACCCTCCTTCCAGATGGTGCTGGGGTTACCTCTCGCACTGAGGTTGCCTCTCCGGGGGAGGGAACTCCAGTTGCTAGGAAAAGGCAGGTGTTAGTAATGGGAGATTTGATCATTAGAAACGTAGATAGCTGGGTTTGTGATGACCGGGAGAACCGCATGGTGACTTGCCTGCCTGATGCGAAGGTTGCGGATCTCTCGAGGCATCTAGACAGACTTATGTGTAGTGCTGGGGAGGAGCTGGTGGTCATGGTACATGTAGGTACCAATGACATAGGGAAGGGTAGGAGAGATGTGCTGGAGGCCAAATTTAGGCTGCTAGGGAAGAGACTGAAATCCAGGACCTCTATGGTGGCATTCTCAGAAATGCTCCCAGTTCCACGCGCAGGGCCAGGTAGGCAGGCAGAGCTTCAGAGTCTCAATGCGTGGATGAGATGATGGTGTACAGAGGAGGGGTTTACATTCATTAGGAACTGGGGAAACTTTTGGGATGGGGGGAGCCTATAGAGGAGAGATGGGCTCCACCTAAACCAAAGTGGAACCAGACTGCTGGCACTTAACATTAAAAAGGTTGTAGAGCAGTTTTTAAACTAGGAGATGGGGGAAAGCCGACTGCTGCAGAGGAGCATGTGGATCGGACAGAGACTTCTCTTAGGGGAGAGTCTAATGATAGAGAATCTCCAGGTTATAGTCAGGAGCAGAGGATGGAGGAGGATAATGTAAGGGCCAGATCAGATGATAAACATTCACATAAAAAAGAATCTAACACATCAGAAAAGGGCAGACAAATAAACAGTGACAAGTTTTTAAAGTGCTTGTACACAAATGCTAGAAGTCTAAATAATAAGATGGGTGAACTATAGTGCCTCGTGATAAAGGAGGATATTGATATAATAGGCATCACAGAAACCTCGTGGACCGAGAGCAATCAATGGGACACAATCATTCCGGGGTACAAAATATACCAGAAGGACAGAACAGGTCATGCGGGGGGTGGGGGGGTGGGGGTGGCACTATATGTGAAAGAAAATGTAGAATCAAATGAAGTAAAAATCTTAAGTGAATCCACATGTTCCATAGAATCTCTATGGATAGAAATTTCATGCTCTAATAAGAATATAACATTAGGGCTCTATTATAGACCACCTGACCAGCACAGTGATAGTGATGATGAAATGCTAAGGGAAATTAGAGAGGCTATCAAAATTAAGAACCCAATAATATTTGGGGATTTCAATTATCCCCATATTGACTGGGAACATTTCACTTCAGGACAAAATGCAGAGATAAAATTTCTCGATACTTTAAATGACTGCTTCATGGAGCAGCTGGTACGGGAACCCACAAGGGGAGAGGCAACTATAGATTTAGTCCTGAGTGGAGCGCAGGAGCTGGTCCAAGAGGTAACTATAACAGGACCGCTTGGAAATAGTGACCATAATATAACAACATTTAACATTCCTGTGGTGGGAAGAACACCTCAACAGCCCAACACTGTGGCATTTAATTTCAAAAGGGGGAACTATGCAAAAATGAGGGGGTTAGTTAAACAGAAGTTAAAAAGTACAGTGACTACAGTGAAATTCCTGCAAGCTGCATGGGCACTTTTTAAAGACACCATAATAGAGGCCCAACTTCAATGTATACCCCAAATTAAGAAACACAGTAAAAGAACTAAAAAAGAGCCACCGTGGCTTAACAACCATGTAAAAGAAGCAGTGAGAGATAAAAAGGCTTCCTTTAAAAAGTGGAAGTCAAATCCTAGTGAGGCAAATAGAAAGGAGCATAAACGCTGCCAAATTAAGTGCAAGAATGTAATTAGAAAAGCTAAAGAGGAGTTTGAAGAATGGCTAGCCAAAAACTCCAAAGGTAATAAAATGTTTTTTAAGTATATCAGAAGCAGGAAGCCTGCTAAACAACCAGTGGGGCCCCTTGATGATCGAGATACAAAAGGAGCACTTAAAGACGATAAAGTCATTGCGGAGAAACTAAATGGATTCTTTGCTTCAGTCTTCATAGCTGAGGATGTTAGGGAGATTCCCAAACCTGAGCCGGCTTTTGTAGGTGACAAATCTGAGGAACTGTCACAGATTGAAGTGTCACTAGAGGAGGTTTTGGAATTAATTGATAAACTTAACATTAACAAGTCACTGGGACCAGATGCCATTCACCCAAGAGTTCTGAAAGAACTCAAATGTGAAGTTGCGGAACTATTAACTAAGGTTTGTAACCTGTCCTTTAAATCGGCTTCTGTACCCAATGACTGGAAGTTAGCTAATGTAACGCCAATATTTAAAAAGGGCTCTAGAGGTGATCCCGGCAATTACAGACCGGTAAGTCTAACGTCGGTACCGGGCAAATTAGTCGAAACAATCGTAAAGAATAAAATTGTCAGACACATAGAAAAACAAACTGTTGAGCAATAGTCAACATGGTTTCTGTAAAGGGAAATCGTGTCTTACTAATCTATTAGAGTTCTTTGAAGGGGTCAACAAACATGTGGACAAGGGGGATCCAGGGACATAGTGTACTTAGATTTCCAGAAAGCCTTTGACAAGGTCCCTCACCAAAGGCTCTTACGTAAATTAAGTTGTCATGGGATAAAAGGGAAGATCCTTTCATGGATTGAGAACTCGTTAAAAGACCGGGATCAAAGGGTAGGAATTAATGGTAAATTCTCAGAATGGAGAGGGGTAACTAGTGGTGTTCCCCAAGGGTCAGTCCTCGGACCAATCCTATTCAACTTATTTATAAATGATCTGGAGAAAGGGGTAAACAGTGCGGTGGCAAAGTTTGCAGATGATACTAAACTGCTCAAGATAGTTAAGACCAAAGCAGACTGTGATGAACTTCAAAAAGATCTCACAAAACTAAGTGATTGGGCAACAAAATGGCAAATGAAATTTAATGTGGATAAATGTAAAGTAATGCACATTGGAAAAAATAACCCCAACTATACATACAATATGATGGGGGCTAATTTAGCTACAACAAGTCAGGAAAAAGATCTTGGAGTCATCATGGATAGTTCTCTGAAGATGTCCACGCAGTGTGCAGAGGCGGTCAAAAAGCAAACAGGATGTTAGGGATCATTAAAAAGGGGATAGAGAATAAGACTGAGAATATATTATTGCCCTTATATAAATCGATGCGTACAGATGTGGTCTCCTCATCTAAAAAAAGATATACTGGCACTAGAAAAGGGCAACTAAAATTATTAGGGGTTTGGAACGGGTCCCATATGAGGAGAGATTAAAGAGGCTAGGACTCTTCAGCTTGGAAAAGAGGAGACTAAGGGGGGATATGATAGAGGTATATAAAATCATGAGTGATGTGGAGAAAGTGGATAAGGAAAAGTTATTTACTTATTCCCATAATACAAGAACTAGGGGTCACCAAATGAAATTAATAGGCAGCAGGTTTAAAATAAATAAAAGGAAGTTCTTCTTCACACAGCGCACTGTCAACTTGTGGAACTCCTTACCTGAGGAGGTTGTGAAGGCTAGGACTATAACAGCGTTTAAAAGAGAACTGGATAAATTCATGGTGGTTAAGTCCATTAATGGCTATTAGCCAGAATGGGTAAGGAATGGTGTCCCTAGCCTCTGTTTGTCAGAGGATGGAGATGGATAGCAGGAGAGAGATCACTTGATCATTGCCTGTTGGTCCACTCCCTCTGGGGCACCTGGCATTGGCCACTGTCGGTAGACAGGATACTGGGCTAGATGGACCTTTGGTCTGACCCGGTACGGCCGTTCTTATGTTCTTAATGAATGTACATTTACATAAAAGGTAAACAAATCCATAAAACTAGTGAGTGAGGGAAATAACTACTTAACTATCATGACAGGAGAAGGAGACTGCAAAAATTAACATGGTGTCAGCTCCCTGGTGGACACAGCAAGTTGTGCCCCCAGGAGGGCTTCCTGACTTTGAAAACAAAGATAAAACTTTGAGGATATGAGAAGAGAGGCAAAGCCATTATTGGCATCCTTCACTTGAGGAGGCAAAGAAACCAAAAGCTTTGTGCTCGATTCTGGCTAAGAATTGGCCAGCCCTGCTGGAAGAACGGCTGTGGTGAGAAATCTATTTTGAACAAAAGGCTCTAGTTTGTTAAGTTTAGACTTAGAAGTAGCATTTTTACTTTTCTTTGTTTTGTTTGTATCCATTTCTAGCCCTATTCCTTCTCCTTGGTATCTCTTAAATATCTGTTCTTTTTTACTAAACTTAATCTTGTTTTATTACACAACTATCTCAGTGCAGTGGTTCAAACTGAAGAGTAAAATCCTCAGCCAAAAAACTGGGCTGGTGCTGTGTACTCTCTCTTTAAAAGGACAGCAAACATGATAAGGTTTGTGAGTGCTACAGTGAGGGGAGCTGAGCACTGCAGGGGAGACCGTTTTTGGGGACTTGGGACTGGCAGGGCTGTTGGTGTCACTCTGCAAGGAGTAACCAGGCTGATGGAAGCCAGGAGGAGGCCATAGTGCTGTGAGCTGGGATCAGGTCTATAAGCCAAAGCTGCAGAGCGCGGAAGCACCCAGTGTCACAGGACAGGCGGAGCCACAACCCATCACTGTTAAAAATTTACACCTCATTTCCAATCTGAATTTCTCTAACTTCAATTTACAGCCACTGAATTGCGTTATGCCGTTCTCTGCTAGATAAAAGAGCCAACATTATTAAATATTTGTTCCCCGTCTAGATACTTACAGACTGTAAATCCAGTAACCCCTTGATCTTCTCTTTATTTAAACCAAATAGATTGAGCTCCTTGAGTCTATCAATATAAGGCATGTTTTCTTTAATCATTCTTGTGGCTCTTCTCTGAACCCTCTCCAATGTATCAATAACCTTTTTGAACTGTGGGCACCATAACTGGACCCGGTGTTCCAGCAGCTGTCGCATCAGTGCCAAAAGCAGAGGTAAAGTAACCTCTATACTCCAACTCGAGATTCCCCAATTTATATATCACATTAGCCCTTTTGGCTACAGTGTTGGACTGGGAGCTCATGTTCAGCTGATTATCCACTACGACCCCCAAATCTTTTCCAGAATCACTGCTTCCCAGGATAGAGTCCCCCATTCTGTAAGTATGGCCTACATTCTTTCTTCCCAGCTGTATACATTTACATTTAGGCATATTAAAACACATATTGTTTGCTTGTGCCAATTTACCAAGCAATCTAAATCACTGTGAATCAGTACCTGTTCTCTACATTGTTTACCATTCCCCCAATTTTTGTGTCATCTGCAAACATTATCAGTGATTATTTTGTGTTTTCTTTCAAGTCATTGATAAAGATATCAAATAGCTTAGGGCCAAGTACCAATCCTGTGGTACCCACTGGAAACAGGCCTGGTTGATGACGATTCCCCATTAACAGTTACATTTCGAGACCCATCAATTAGCCAGTTTTTAATCCATTTAATGTGTGCTGTGTTAATTTTATGTCATTCCAATTTTTTAATCAAAATGTCATGTGATACCAAGTCTAATGCCTCACAAAAGTCTAAGCATATTACATCAATACTATTACCTTTATCAACCAAATTTGTAATCTAATAAAAAATGATATCAAGTTAGTTTGAAAGGATAAACCCATGTCGATTTGCATTAATTACATTACTCTCACTTACTTCTTTATTAATCAAGTTCCATATCAGGCACTTTATTATCATGCCTGGGACCGATGTCAGGGTTACAGGCCTATAATTATCTGGGTCAACCTGTTTACCCTTTTTAAAGACTGGCACATTAGCTTTTTTTCCAATCTTCTGGAACTTCCCTAGTGCTCCAAGTCTTATTGAAAACCAAGATTAATGGTCCAGTGAGCTCCTCAGCCATCTCTTCATACATCCATTGAATATCTTCTTGTGTGATATACCAAGTGAAGCCAGGCTTGCAGATATCTGAAGGGAAGTCTGGTATGCTGAGTCATGTACGTGCATTAGGTCCTGGGTCGCAGTAGTTGTAAACATGAACACACTGTTTTCCTAGAGCTGGACTAAAGGCTTTTGAACAGGGAAGCTATGGAGTGAAACCTGTCCATCAGGAGGTAAGCCATGGTGGCTGTGGCACTCAGATCTGTTTCTATGAAACTTATTCACTGTGACAGTTATAATGTCAATTTTCTACATTCATTTTAAGGCTTTAATGAGAGAACAGATGTCTGGTGGTGAGAATGCTGTTCTGGACGTGGTGCCTCATCTTTCCCAAACTAGCCAATCATCCAGGTAAAGAAATATTTGGACACCTAGGCAGTGCAAATGGGCCACTACCACCATCATGCACTTGGTGAACACCCTTGGAATATAAAACAAAGGGAAGCACCATATACTGGTAGGCCTTGTTGAATTGAAGATTCTTTCAGTGGCCAGGGTGTATCACCACATGAAAGTAAGCATTCTGCAAATTGAGGGCAACATGGCAATCTCCAAGGTAGGGATAATAGAAGCAATGGTAACCATTCTGAACTTGCTTTTCTTGATAAATTGGTTCAGCTCCTGTAGGTTCAGAATGGGTCAACCACCTCTCTTTTTGGTAATCAGGACGTACAGGGAATAGAAACCCTTCCCTCTGTGTTGGTAAGGAACTTCCTCTGTTGCTCCCAAATCCAAAAGAGACAGTAATTTCTGAAGCAAAAGAGTTTTGTGAGATGTATCTGACTGAGCCAGTGGCAGCATGTGAGGCAGTCAGAAGGAAGGGTCAATGCCAGCAGACAGGCTGTTGAGAGCTGCATGGAAGATGCAGGAGGACCTGAGAGTGCCACAGTATGAAATGCCATCAATGGAGCCTACACAGTCAAGGCTAATGGAATAGGTGCGAGACAATGTAGTAAACCAGAGTCCAGCAGAGGCAGACACAAAAGGTCCTTCACTGCAACAGGAAGCCCTGCAGCGTTGATGATACCGAAATCAGAGACAAGTGTTCCATTACCACTGCCGATGGTACTGCAGTTTACAGCGTCAGAGACAAAAATGTGCCTGGTAATGGTGAAGACACCAGTCTCAACAGTGCCACCTCAAATGGTAATGGTGAGTGTTGGTGTTTGCAACCAGACTTCAATTCAGCACCAGAGAACTTTTCAGAAGTTTTCCTGTGGGGCAACGAGACTTCGACAGTCTGTTCATCTCAGAGGAAACAGATGGTTTAGGACACTTCTAGGAAGCTGCAGGTGAATATTATGAGCCATGTTTCTCACCCAATTTGGGCTTAGAGGCCAGGATGACTGGAGGGTTGCTTCTTGTGGAGGAACTGTCCATCCTCTTGAGGTCAGGGTTAGGTTCTGAAGAGGGACTCATTGCCTTCTCTATGAGATGCACTGAATGGCAGAAATCCTTCTGCTTCTTCATCCTCATTGGAAAGGAGGTACAAATAGGACATTTGTGCCTCACGTCTCTCACCCAAACAAATTAGGCAGCTTTTGGTCTTATCTGTAGCAGGGATCACAGCCCTGCATGTGGCACACTGCTTGAATCCTCGGGATTTTCGCATGTTAAACCCCCGAATAAGAGAACTAATTATCTAGGTTAACTGAACTATACCAACATTAAATTATCTTTAACTATATATAGAGAAATTCTCTTTCCAAAGGCTGGCTAACCAAAGCTGAAGAGTGATGGGGGAGCACCAATTCTCGCCACAAGCAGTAAAAAAGAACTGAGAGGGAAGCAGTGGTCATGCCCCTTAATAGCTTTGGCTTGGCACACGAGAGTAGCAGAGACACGTGCACTGGGGAGTATGTACTGCTGCCAAAAGTCTCTGACTCAAGTGCATTGGGCGCAGATACACATACAGGAGAATGTATATATGCACAACCACTCAAAGGAAAACAATCAGCACATAACTATATTCACCTAAGAGGTGCCTATATTTGCCAGATCCAGTGATAAATTATGTTTTAACGTTGAATCTATAACTCCTTTGTTAGGTTAAACTGACTTAAATTTGCAGAGTTTCAACACAAAACTAAGGTATAAATTGGCCTCAGTTTGTTTGAACTGATTCCAGATTTACCCCAAATTGGTCCAAGGTTTACTCAAAGAGACATATGAATCTTGAGAATAACCTGTGCTGAGTTTTGAATTTGAACTGAAACACAAACCCAGGCAGACATTTTTCATATTGATTTGAAACAAGGATCTCTTTGGGTGTAATCTGCACCTTGATTTTTTTCTTCAGGCTGTGACAGCATATTGGCTGCTATGAAATCCAGAACTGCAAAGGGACGCAGCACATTTTTCCTTCTTACAACAAAATGTGCTGTGTATGAGCTGGTTATCAGCCACACAGATTCCCAACAGTCAAATAAGCAGAAAATATCCTGGATGCATCCTTGATTGATTATAACACTGTGCAACAAAGAAACCTGCAGGGTATAACTCACAAGGTCCATATGCAGGGCAGATTGCTGGACAAACCACTCTAGAGATACAAGACTAATTATTATTGGTATTCAACCTCATTATCAGGAAAATTCTCCAAAGCTCTCTAGACACAGGCACAAAGTGCTTGAAAGATCTCAACATAAAACAGTCTGTGTAACATCATTAGTGCAGAGCTTGCTTCCACTGGATCTGTCATCCAGAGATGACATTGAAAGTGAGTGGAAGACACTGCTTGATATAACATGCAAGGTCATTGATGAGACACGCACATAATTGGCTTTCACAAGCACAGAACACAGGACTCACCTGATGAGAAAAATGATTCAAAGGGAGTGTTGGCTGAAGAGAAACAGAGGCACATAAACCCCTGATTTCTAAACCCAATCTGCTGCTTGGACACCACACTATAAAACAGGGGTTCTCAAACTGGGGATTGTGACTCCTCAGGGGGTCACGAGGTTATTACATGGGGGGTCATGAGCTGTCAGCCTCCACCCTAAACTCCGCTTTGCCACCAGCATTTATAATGGTGTTAAATATATTAAAAAGTGTTTTTAATTCATAAGAGGGGTCGCACTGAGAGGCTTGCTATGTGAAAGGGGTCACCAGTACAAAAGTTTGAGAACCACTGCTAAAACATCAGTACTAGAGGCATGCAAAACATTGACTATCAACTTAGCCTGATGTCAAATATGTTCCCCAAATATGAACAGAATTTGTTTGTCCAGATGCACAATGTGCAAGCCCCACATTAACTCACCTCGACCAAGCTCTGCCACAGTGACTCCCTGCTATACTGTAATACTGGACTAAGGCAAGATATGAACAGATAATGCAAACACTGACAAACCACCGAAAAATCCATTTGTCATCACTGACATGGACAGAGATGAACATCAGTCACTGCATAACTGCATGAATAAGCCTCTGTGATTACCAAGGTCAAAGAAGCCAAAGACCAGATACAGCTATCCATTACCCTTGCATAAATCTAGAGTAATCCCATTGACTTCACTGAATTTCCCCTGGGTTTCTAGTGGGTAACCAAGAGCAGAATCTGGCCCGTTGAATTGTGACTTTACTTCACAGTAAAGTGAGTTATATTTTAATCTTGGGTTCAGGGGTCTAAGTTTCTCTGACAGCAAATGATGGCATCAATAACACCTAAATTTGCAAGTTGCTGCATTCCTTACACGACTTTATCTATCATCAGCTGTAGGAGAGGAAACACAGGACCTTGAACTTTGCAAGCAAAAGAAAAACATTATGATCAAAATACATTGTTTTTAAGCATATTTACTTGTAAAAGTATTTCTACCCACACTTGTCCATTATCCAATATATGGATATATATTATAAGATATTTTAATATCATTATATTGGATAATGAACAGTGGTTTTGAAATGCATTTCTTTGAAATGCTGTTATTTTTAATAACCTAAAATTTCATATTACTGATTATGATTAAGGTGCTTCTGACACCATAATGATGGATGCAGTATGAGTATATGGACAGAGAAGTAGATAGATCATGCATATACTATAACTGAAAACTTCTTTTAAGTGGAAAAGGATTTGCTAATTGATTTCCCCCTCTATTTTTTGTGTTTGTTTTTTTTAAAAACTAAGAAGAGAAACATGCATAACAGGCTACTATAAAACAACAGTTTGACCTGGACCCATAGCACAATAGGTGATTTAGTGTTAAAGTTACCATTCTGTGCTCAACTTACCCAGGAAACAAGAGTGCTACTTTGTGTATTCTTATCATGTGAAAGTGCCAAGTGAAATGAAACAGTTGTGTGTCCTTAAGTCAACAGCAGGTGACACTTTCGGTCAGCTAAGAGAAGTCAGAGGATGGACGATGTCCAAAAAATAAGGGTTCAGAGCAAGTGAGTAAATATGCAATGAAAAACTGAGAAACAAAACAGTGCCCCAAAATGATAGCTGAATTTTTAGCACCTAAGATGGGGACAGTTTCTTACCTTTCTCTATTACTTTAATTATCTATATTTTTGTATTGATTTCTCTCTTGCTGGCTCAATTCAAAAGCACCACAAAGCACATCACAAAGTCACATGGCTAGCAATGCCGCCTTTTTCTAATTTCAATTTGTATCATCTCAGAAGTGGTAGTGCTCTGTTATCAGATTTGCCTGTTACTTTGGGGTATGCTCATTTATTAGGGTTACTCCTCTGGGGGGAAGAGGTGAGGGGGGTTCTGAAATTCTATCAATGTTCTGCTTGTGTCACTTGTGTTCTCATACGGAGCTCTACTTCTCCCTTCTGCAAGTTCCCTCCCAATGGAGCTATCCTGCAGGACCTAGCTTCCCTGGGCTGGGTTCTGGGCATCAGAGAACTTGAGCATGAGTAGGGGTTTTCATAGGGAAAGAACAATAGTTCAACGGAGAACTCTAGATTTGTTTGGGGGTAAACTGATGGCTTAAGGGAGTATACCAAAGTTGTTTTGTTCAGGCTAGACAATAAGAACTGATCATTCTTGGCTATGGGCGGTGTTCCTTCAAGGAAGCTCACAATGCAATTAGGCAGCTTCAGTATTTTGGATACCAATAGAGGATTTATTACTAGAATTGGTCTGATAACTACTGAGCTGGGTGTGTGCAGACATGGGTTCAGTAACATCTGAAGCAGAGATCCCCCATCATGCAGTGCTTCCCTGCTTTTCTGGTCCCAG
The DNA here is from genome assembly GCF_028017835.1 of Emys orbicularis. Classification (NCBI taxonomy): domain Eukaryota; kingdom Metazoa; phylum Chordata; order Testudines; family Emydidae; genus Emys; species Emys orbicularis. The sequence goes on from NC_088685.1 coordinate 35,562,004, forward strand.
AGTTCCGTGCAGTTCTTGCCTTGGAATCTCTGTTCTCCATTCTGTATGCTAGTGAGGATGCATCCCTGTCCCATCCTTGATGCAAATGAGGCTAGGGGAGTTTCCTTAATCCTGTCACCCTTGTCCAGAGGGGTTTAGGTGCATCTTCCACTTCCTTTTCATTGCTTTTTGTAAGTCTTTCTTCTGATTGGCTTTGGTTCAAGCAGAGGCTGGGGCAGGGAAGGTCTTTCGTGAGTCAGACAGGCTGGGTAATGCACCCTGGTTCCCCAAGAACACAGAACTGTTAGGTAACAGCTCTTAAAAGCTCTGTTTAAGAAGAGGAGACAGTCTGATACAGGAGTGATGCCATCATGCTGGCCAAACGCCAATACCAAAAGCTCACATTTATGCTGATGTATTAATGGATGCAGTTTCTTGCCATGAGGAACATGATTTACTGCAAGTGAGAGGAGAAAGTTTCCTCTTTTTGCTTTTTTATCCAAAGACAATCAATAATTAAGAATTTATGATGAATAACGTCCAGGAATCATTCTCCCATTATTACATATCACATGGTTTTGGTAATACCAACCAGAAATGTACCATAGTAACTGCCTTTAATATTTATAAGACTTGATTCTACAGTCCTGACTCAGACAAAACTTCCTGTACTTCTCCCCTAAGCACCAACAAACTCTCCCTCTCTGATTGGCTGAAGTTAATACTGTGGAAACTATTAGTTACCTCCTGGGATGTAAACAACAAGGTTTTTTCCCTTCCATCTATTTCCTTGAGAATATTAGGCATTAATATGCTATGCTATAACTGCCCCATGTGTACTGCCCCACTGGCACAAACTAAAAGGTAACTTAGCTCTGTCTAAAAGAGGAGCAGAACCAGCAGCATCCACACAGGGGAGTTACAGATCAGCATGCTAGTGCATGCTGCAGTTCATACCCCTGTAGTCTGAACTGCGGGGCTCTATAGACAAGCCCTTAGTTTCAAAGGAAAAATTGTTACCCTTTTGAAGTCCCTGTTCATAATAAAGGGATGTCCAGATACTTCTTATGAAGACTTCAGTTCTCTCTGTTTCTTGTACGTTAACTAATAAAATACCACAATCTAATAAAGAAATAATAATAGGAATAATAATAGGAATAATAAATAATATAGCCATATCTGAGAGCCAGATTCTGATACCTTCATTCACATTGAGTGCTGCACAAGTTGGACAACTGCAATCAATGGGGCTGCTTGCAGAGTAAGGTACCACTCAGTGTAAATGAAGGTACCAGAAACTGGTTGTTAGTGCTCTTAAACTTCGAAAGATTTCCATTGAGTGGAACCCTGGCCCCATTCAGATCAAGGATAGTTTTGCTATTGCCTTCAATGGAAACAGGTTTTCATCAATGAACTAATCCTCCCATCACTTATGACGTAAGTATTATCAACCCCATTTTACAGTATGGGAAACTGAGGTGAAATGACTTGAGAAGACAATTCATTGAATTTGCATGATCATGCAAAGGTCTGAGAACCCTCTCTACCACTGACCACAATGGAAATCAAGGGTGCTCAGCACCTTAAACCCTTGGAGACTTGCCCAAAGGTCTCAGTTTCAGATTCATTACACTGGTCTACAATTTTTGAGAAGTCATCTGCTTCAGAGATAAAATGTGCTATTTATTATGTATTTTGATGTGCTGAATTCAAATATGACAATTAAAACAACTGATTGGCTTTTTGTTTCTAAGATATTTAAGTTTTTACATTTTATGTCTATGTATATTGTGTAGATAGTAGAGTTTTAATCATAAATTGTAAACCTAGGTCTTTTCATGTGTTTATGGTTGCGTTACATGATAATATTTCACCTGTCCTGTTTATGTAACACTTTAAAAATCAGCAAAAGGGTTATATAAATAAAATTTATTATGAAACAAAAGGCCAAAAACTATTCTGTACATAGTTTAGTCCTATTCAGTGTCTACTCGGTGCTTCTTGGCTTGTCTCTTGTATTCATTTAATGGAGCATCTCTTGTCACTGTCCAGCAATAGTCTGCAAGCATTGATGGGCTCCATTTGCCCTGATAGCGTTTCTCCATTGTTGCAATGTCCTGGTGAAATCACTCGCCGTGCTCATCGCTCACTGCTCCGCAGTTCGGTGGAAAAAAATCTAGATGAGAGTGCAAAAAATGTATCTTTAGTGACATGTTGCAACCAAGGCTTTTGTATGCCTTGAGGAGGTTTTTCACCAACAACCTGTAGTTGTCTGCCTTGTTGTTTCCGAGAAAATTTATTGCCACTAACTGGAAGGCTTTCCATGCCGTCTTTTCCTTGCCACGCAGTGCATGGTCAAATGCATCATCTCGAAGAAGTTCACGAATCTGAGGACCAACAAAGACACCTTCCTTTATCTTAGCTTCACTTAACCTTGGAAATTTTCCACGGAGGTACTTGAAAGCTGCTTGTGTTTTGTCAATGGCCTTGACAAAGTTCTTCATCAGACCCAGCTTGATGTATAAGGGTGGTAACAAAATCTTCCTTGATTCAACAAGTGGTGGATGCTGAACACTTTCCCTCCCAGGCTCCAATGACTGTCGGAGTGGCCAATCTTTCTTGATGTAGTGGGAATCTCTTGCACGACTATCCCATTCGCAGAGAAAACAGCAGTACTTTGTGTATCCAGTCTGCAGACCAAGCAAGAGAGCAACAACCTTCAAATCGCCACAAAGCTGCCACTGATGTTGGTCATAGTTTATGCACCTCAAAAGTTGTTTCATGTTGTCATAGGTTTCCTTCATATGGACTGCATGACCAACTGGAATTGATGGCAAAACATTGCCATTATGCAGTAAAACAGCTTTAAGACTCGTCTTCGATGAATCAATGAACAGTCTCCACTCATCTGGAACGTGAACGATGTTGAGGGCTGCCATCACACCATCGATGTTGTTGCAGGCTACAAGATCACCTTCCATGAAGAAGAATGGGACAAGATCCTTTTGACGGTCACGGAACATGGAAACCCTAACATCACCTGCCAGGAGATTCCACTGCTGTAGTCTGGAGCCCAACAGCTCTGCCTTACTCTTGGGTAGTTCCAAATCCCTGACAAGGTCATTCAGTTCACCTTGTGTTATGAGGTGTGGTTCAGAGGAGGAGGATGGGAGAAAATGTGGGTCCTGTGACATTGATGGTTCAGGACCAGAAGTTTCATCCTCTTCCTCTTCCTCGTCTGACTCAAGTGAGAATGATTCTGGTGCATCAGGAACCGGCAGTCCTTCTCCGTGGGGTACTGGGCGTATAGCTGATGGAATGTTTGGATAATGCACAGTCCACTTTTTCTTCTTTGACACACCTTTCCCAACTGGAGGCACCATGCAGAAGTAACAATTGCTGGTAGGATCTGTTGGCTCTCTCCAAATCATTGGCACTGCAAAAGGCATAGATTTCCTTTTCCTGTTCAACCACCGGGCGAAGATTTGTTGTACAAGTGTTGCAGTATATGTGTGGGGCCCACCTCTTGTCCTGATCTCCAATTTTGCAGCCAAAATAAAGGTGATAGGCTTTCTTAACCATAGTGGTTATACTGCGCTTTTGTGATGCAAAAGTCACTTCACCACAAACATAGCAGAAGTTATCTGCACTGTTCACACAAGTACGAGGTATCTCTGCTCACTTTGGCTAAACAGAAATGTGTCCCTTTGCAAAATCAAACACTGACAAATAAGAGAGCACGACACTGTATGATTTCTAGAGCTGATATAGGGCAATTTGTTCAGCAGAGTGATGTAAGCTTTGTTATGATTGCATCATCCATGACTTCTAGGAATAACATGATGCAATTCATATCATGTATGACGCAATACCAGCTTCAGATTGCATCATTCATTGTTTTGCCTAAAAAGCAAGTACTGTCCAAACCCAGTCATAGATTTATTCATAGATCCAGTCAAAGATGTATTTTAGTCATTTCTGGTTTAAATTGAGATCCCTTCCCTTTATAACTCACTTATCCTCCGCCATTCCCAAGTCAAGGGTCGTATATACTGACCCAATAGCATATCTTGAAAACTAGACCCAATCAACAATTTTAAGCATCATTTTCGTTCTCAGTGACCCAGAATTAGTAAAGTTTGACTACATTTATTTCAGAAGCATTTTGGCTGTAGAGCAGTGTTATTAATTCCTAAGTTCTCCTCTGCATGCCAGGCTCATGTTCATACATTCATAGAGATTAAGGACAGAAGGGACTATTAGATCATCTAGTCTGACCACCTCTATATCACAGACCCTTAAATCTCACCCAGTTATACCAATACTGGGCCCAGTAATTTAGGACCATGCCTAAATCAATATTTTGCTCTCTAAGCAGTATATTTTTACTCTTATTTATCACAGAAGAAGTTAACGCTGATTCTTAGCCCTTTTTTCAATGAAAATGACGTTCTAAATATAAAATTCATCCTATCACAAAATAAGGAATATATCATAGGATTTACTGGGAAAGACTTTAAGGGAAGATTGAATATCTCTTATTGCTTTCTCTGTATCTTTCAGTCAGCATCTTTTTAAAAAGGACACTATCAACTTCAGAATATATGTTATAAACAAATACATTTATTTACCTATGTTTCTAGCTACATCTGAGAGTACTAAAAATGAAAGCATTTTAAAAATCCAATGCACTTGTCACGGTTTATGTGTAACCCACTCAGAGTGGCAATTTGTCCCCCTCTAGTGGTGACTGGGCCATACAGTGAGGTTGATGAGCCTACTTGGCTAACATCGGAGGGACTTTTAGCTCTAGCAGTAGAGGCGCATGTTTTAAAAGTCAGAGGTCCCAGGTCTGACTGTAGTCCGGCATTAAACATCCATTATGCTTGGTTCATTTTGTTTACAGTCAATTTCACTTTCAGGTTCTCCATGCTGCAATGTCTGCATTGCTAAGACTAGGGAGGATTTTTTTTTTAAGTGCAACTGTTTCCTTCAGTATTTTAAGGGGGAAAATTGAAATATCTTTACTGCACTTGGATTTGATACCAATGATGCGTGCCTTTGGGTGGGGGGGGGGAGGAAATGAGATAGGTAGGGTTTGTAACAGCTTATTTTCAGAAAAACTAATTTTGACAGTCCACTGGTTTTGCCAAAGGCACCATCTATATATTTCTATAGAAGGTGTGAAACTTTGGCAAAATCTAATCCTTTCAAGTCCTTTCAGGTTTCCCCATTATTGATTTCCTGTTACAGTTATTAGCAAAGTGGATCCTGTATTTATAAATTGATGCTAAGCATTTTTCTAATCCAAAAAGCACCCTTTTCAGGTTCTATATAGGTAAATAGTGACACTGGTGCCCCCTCTATTGTGCAGCTGCTGCTGCCTAAAGAAGAATTAGACAGCTTTCTAGCCACTGGTGAAAATGGCACAATGCAGTGTACAATAAGAGCAATATTTTGGTTTAGGTACCTATTCCAATAACAGTGGTTTACACTCCCTTCCCCCACCCAAAGCACACATACACACACACATTTTACACTTCATGCACACTTTACTAGCAAAAGGCAGAACAAGATCCAATGGTTGGAAGCTGAAGCTAGCCAAATTCAGATGAGATATAAGGCACGATTTTTTAACAGTACGGGGGGCAATTAGCCATTGGAACAATTTACTGAGGGATATGGTGTATTCTCCATCACTTGTAGTCTTTCAATCAAGCCTTTTCCAGTCAAATCAAACCTTTCCAAAAGATATGCTACAGCTCAAAGAGAATCTGGTGTGCTTGATACTGGAATTACTGGATGAGGTTGTACGGCTTTGTGTTACCTTCTGGACTTAAAAATCTATGAAAAAAACAAAAATGACCAGGTACACAAAACACCACATTTCTGTGACTTAATCTGACACCCCATTAATGAGCTGTGTACAAATTAGAATTAGATGAAGAGCTGGAAAATTATTTGTGAAGCTATTTCAAGAATTCAGAATTGATCTTTGATATGCCTTTATTCACACATCTTTTTGTTCATTTACACACCTCCACCCCCCAAAAAATTGGAACAATTTTTCGCACTCTTTGGAGAATAGACAATCTCCAAATGCACATGCATATTAACACACAAACAAGGATGTTCATGTACAAATCTGGGAATTCACTATTTGAGCTGAAAGTGTTCGACTTCAGTCACCAAACCAGTAACTAGAAACAGTTGCAGTCACAAGCTTGGGTATTCCCTTAAGTACTAGCATTTTATATTGTTTGTTCCTTTGAGTCGATTAGGGTGTATTTCATGATGATGGGGACTAGAATATTCTAAGTGTATAGCTCAGTGAACATTTGCACTGCACAGCACTGAACCCATTTTTTCCTAAGGGACTCTTCAACTGGACTTCATTCATCGATGTTACCCAATAACTACCAGTACATTAAACAAAGTCTTCTTTTCTATTTTGTCCTGCTAAGCTCAGCTGTTCAGAGGTCTGCATTAACATAATCTCTTACATAATGGGGGTACATGTTGCAGCTAATCTGGGGGATGTAACATACAATTGTTTTGACCATTGACTCTATCCACGCTGTGTTGTGTGTAGCCTACAGCAACCACCTACACTTGTACCAAAAGTTAAAATGATAAAGTAAAAATGAAACATTTCAATTAGATTACTTTGATGTTTCCAAGACAAAATATTTAGGAAATTTGTTTTGTGGTAAATTTCAAAATTCAATTTTTCATTGCAATCTGGGACAACAGATAATTTCAAAATATGATTTTCTGCTGAACAGAAATTCTGAGTTTTGACTAGCTCTAGTTGGTATTGTGTCTGATGCTCTGCAAGATAGCATCTGGTAGGCACTAAACAAGGGACGTCTTTAAAATACCGGACAAGATGGTATCCAAACATATCCTACATACCCTGTCAATCATTATTGTCGACCTGTCAGTTACACTGAATAAACCAACTTCCATCTCTTTTGCCAGAAGGCTCTGTTTATAAACCCCCCCCCCATATTTTCAGTCTGTCTTTGGTTATTGTTCACAGATGTGAACATAAGAACATAAGAACATAAGAACATAAGAAAGGCCGTACTGGGTCAGACCAAAGGTCCATCTAGCCCAGTATCTGTCTACCGACAGTGGCCAATGCCAGGTGTCCCAGAGGGAGTGAACCTAACAGGCAATGATCAAGTGATCTCTCTCCTGCCATCCATCTCCATCCTATGACGAACAGAGGCTAGGGGAATGAGGGGAGAAGTGGATATTATATAATTTAGTAATTGTAAATAGTTCAGCTTTCTCTCAAGCCAGGGCCCTTAGTGCAGGAGCCAGAGCACAGTATCACTGCCACATCTGCCCCAAACTCAACTCTATAGGAGGAGGCAACACGTGGAGGGGCACATGAAGTCACATGCCCCCCCCCCCCCCCCCAGTTGGTGCTTGGCTTGTACTGAGCATGCTCGGTAACATCTGCTGACGCTGCTGCCCTCACTTTGCCCCCCACCTCACTGACGGCAGGTATGGGTCATCTCTCCTAGGGGCTGAAAATAGAATGCTAGATTCTCTGTTATCCTGCACCTTTTATAGTCATAGGAAATGTGGGTGTCATTACCATTGTGATGTAGTAGCATTTAACACTGTACATTGCATCTGTGTCAATGATATCACAAGGTGCAATATAACAGAGAACCAAGCCCAGTAAATCCTTCATTACACACTTACACCAGCTTTCGCCAATACAAAGTGTGGATAGTACATAACTAGCCTTATTTTAGTTATGCACTTGTACAAGGTGGTTCAATGTATCCTTGATTTGATACGATCTTTCCCCTCTCTTATGTAAATCTCCATGCAAAGTTAATTAAATTATTTCAAGTATTAGGGCAGGAATTGAAAATATCCAGAGAGAGATTTTGTCAAGGTGCCCGAGACTAAAGAATATAAAATAATTACCTGCTAATGAACAAGTTTAAACTGAATTATTCAGGTCAAAAGAAACAGAAATACTATGCAGATTAGAAGCAAAATGTGAAATGAGCCTGGTGAATTATCTGGTGATAATTGAATCCAGTGTATTCAAAGAAATCAGGGCTAGTTTATGAATGATTTTGAAACAAACAAACAAAAAGGCTAAATTCTGACAATGTATTCACAATAACTAAAATTGATCTTCTCTCGTTGCATTACTAGTAGAGATTCTTTGAGTCACTAAAGAATCATTTTACAACGACATTTCTCTTTGAAAGGAAACCAAATGTAAGGTTACAGGGTATAAATCTTGCAATCCTTTATCAGCAAACTACTCTATGAAGTCAGGTTTAGGAGCAAGTAGACATTGGTTCTAAGATCATTCCTTAATAACTTGATCTTTAGTTCTCACCCTCCCCCATCTCCTTTTCAGATTTCAAACACTGAAGAGCTCTCCAAGATATTCTAATGGAATACTTCACAGCAAGCCTTTTCTTAAAAGCATCTCTCCTTTCTGTTTTTCTCTCCATGAATAAGATTCAGCTCTTTTAAAAATAGGTCTGACTGTGACACTTAATCCAGCTGGAGAGAAGGAGCCAGTGTCACATAAAACTTGGCTTCTGGGTGTGAACTGACTGCAGCAAAAAATGGGTCAAATTTGGATTTAACCTAACTTTCACTTTTTGATCATTCTATAAACCTCATCCTTAGTTTATTGTCTCTTGTCTCACATTGAAGATGATACAGTTATACTGAGGTAAAACTGGTGAGAGAAGAGAACTGGGCCTTTAGTTTTTAGTTCACTGTTTCCTTCTCTCTCTCTCACTAGTTTTCCCTCATTTTATATAATCATCTTTCTTCCTTTTTTTTTTAAACTCTGCCTAGTAATTTTCCATTTTTCTGCTTCTTCTTTTGTAAAGGTGGAATCCAACTAAAAGCCTGGATCCAAACTCCAGATCAGGATCTAAACTTCATCTCTCTGCTCCAAAAAGAAGCAACTTCATTTCCAAAGCCAGTTATTGCTGAGTGATAACAACGTATTAATCTACCATCTTGTTTACAAAACTCACCCACTTGAAAGCCAGGAAAAGAATAGTTAATGACATCATACACTGCAAGCTATCCATGTAATAAACAAATAATTCTTACCAAGAAGATGGTAACAAATATGTCATCGTACCAAAATGATTTTAACGCTGACCCAAAATAAATACTATTCTTTTACCAGTAATCAGAATATAAATACAACAGTCCTTTGAAAAACAAGCTTTAATTTGAGCATGTATGTTTATGTTTCATTTTCTACAAGGTTTTGTTGTGAACTCTCTAAAATGTCAAAAGCACATCCTTAACTTCACTATTGAGTATGCACCAAGACACGTTATCAGCCTAGGCAAAACATTTCATTGCCTCTTCTAATCAGATCTGGAGGACTTCTGAACTCCCATTAAACTTACTTAACTACTTCACGGGAGGGGGAGTTTGAATTAATTAATGAGTTCCTGTTTGTACAGCATGCTGAATATGTAAAGTACTGTGTAAAAGCTATGCTGTTATTAAAAACAATAATGATTAATAAATCAATTTTACCCTTTGACTCTTTCCAGCTTAGCTGCAGATCACCTCTCCAATGCTATTAGAAGCAATCATTTAATGGGCCAGATGCTAAGCTACTGTAAATTGGCATACCCCTCATTTCAATGGAGCTAGGCCAATTTACACCAGCTAAGGAGACAGTCTTCTATTTGAGCAAAAATCACAGTTAGCAAAATAATCATTTTTAAACTTTAAAAATAATTGTTCTCGCTCTCGCTTTATCTATTTGTCTTTCTGACTTTCCCCTCGGATTCCCAGGGTGTTTTCAGCATTATGTTTGTTGTTATGAATGAACTTGACTCAGATTTGGATTTTATTGTCCCCCATGGAAGACTGAGACAAAATGCTGAAAAATGAGCTTCAAGAACTCAGTAGTAGCAATTGTCCAGTCTCACTCGATGCAATCAAGAATACAACTTTAGAATGTTCTCACAACTAATTGGTGCCAATTATGAAGCTGTGAACAAAAGATGAGTCCTGGAAGGATGCACTTTCTTCAGTGAGAACAAAATTTAAGCAACGGGGTATTCAGCACACTGAGATTGATGGCATATTTTCAGGTCTTGAGAGCACTACCCTGATGTGCTGGATTATTTTGCCCATGTCCCTTTTTAAGGTTCCCAAGACCTCAAAGCCAATTGAAGTGAAGGGGACTCCTGGCACTAACTTCAGTGGGTTTTGGATCAGGCCCTTTTTTCTACACAGAAGGTGAAGGATAGAATGATTTCTTTGCTTCTGAAGGAGTGCACCCGTGCACTGATTGCTACTGGAAAGAAATGACTTATCCTTTCGATTTATACACATGATTCTGAAGAGCAATACTTATTTAATTATTTGTTATTTGCTTTTGAAATGGAGCAGACTTAGGAGAAGAGAGAGAGAGAGAGAGAGAGAGAGAGAGAGAGAGAAAAGATACTTCCAAATCCTGCAAAAAGCTTTTCACTACAGCTGGGCAAAGCATTTTATTTGCGCAATATTGCCCTTTTAGCCTTCTTGGGAAGAATCCTTGAACAAACTAATTTGTTCATTCTTCAAACTGTTCAAAGTACAATTTCTGTAAACATTTTTTCAACCTCTGGGTTGTTCACAAACTTCAGTTTGGCTATGTCTCCAACTATTCTCAATTTGTTATTCATGGAGTGTGATTGGTTGGCTCTGTCACATTTTATTATTCGTGATCCCTGTTTAGATTTTTGAAACTTCTGTAGACAGAAGAAAGGAAATCAGAGTTTTCAAGAGGGCTGTGGGAACACTTCCACCAGGAATCTTATAGCAAACTTCAAATGGTGCTGTCACCTGACTTTGGTTATGAGAAACTGTTTAAATGGGAAAATGAATGGATTACTCAATCGCTTTCTCCTTCCCACTGTGAGAATGCACATCCCTGGTGCAAGTGGTTTATTACAGCCTAACTGGGAATGTATTTGTGATTTTAAATCATAGGGCTCAATTCTGCAATGATTTAGGCACATGCTTAACTTTTGGGACTACTCACCTGCCTAAGTCTTTGGAAGTTCAAGACTGTTACCCTGAGCACTGCTTGAGACTATATGTAATTAGGACAATAATAAAATGATTCTTTAAAGCAGCAATGTTGATCCTGTTGAAAACAAAATTTGGATAAAAATCAACAAGAAGTAATTGTAATACTTTGAAATTGTGTAGCTCCTTTTAACCAAGAATCTCAAACCCTCCAGATGGTGGGTATGATTATTTTCCTGAAGTCAAATAGTGAGTGAATAGTAGACTCAGAAACAACGCTCTTTGGATATCTTGTCACTTGCTCTATCCACTTGACAATACTGCTTACCTTAATAAATAAGAAAGGAAATGTAGTAAAGGAGCTTGGAAATCTGGGAACAGTGATAACCAAATAAATGCCTCAGAATCAGATATCCAGAAGTTTCTTGAGTCAGCAACTTTGGAGTTAAAAGACAGAGTCTTAATAATGATTTCAATCACTTGCAGCTGAAAGCCACTTCCACACAAGTTCTGATCAAGAATTGGTAGAAGGATGTTGAATTATCATGATTAGGGTTATGTCTTCACATATAGGTACTCAAAATGCACCAGCAGAACAAAGTGTGCCAAAAATACTCATTGGCACATGCAAATAGAAGTTTCCACATGGCCATATATTTTGCAATAAAATTGTGTCCTTAAATTGAAGCCTATTTAGACTTTGAGGTTTTTTCAGCTATTAGGTTCTAAATTGAAATCTTAGGTTTTAATTTTACTAGCAACAATCAAGTAGGGTTACAATGACTCTAAAGCAATTGTTTCAAACATTCATACACATTATATAAATCTGAGAAGATGTTTCTTATTTGGAGAAGCTTTAAAAGATTGCCATTTGCAATATCTAGCAAAAAAAAAAAAAAAAAAAATCCAGGCCAATAAAATCTTTTTTTTTTTCAAAAGGGGGGGGGGAAGCCTCTGGGTATGCTGAGTAAGAACTCAGTAGAATTTAGTTTTAAAACTTTATGCTTTAATTAAAATGTATACTGATGTGTATTCATATCCCTGAGCACAGCAGTATGGTAATAAGCCTTTAAAAATTCAGATCTCTGCAGTTTCATAGTACATTTTTCAATCTGATCAAACATTCTTTTCTCTCTCTCTAATCAGTACTTTTTGTGGTTTATGCATACACTATGTAATTTGATTTCATCCCCCTTGTGGGTTGTTACATATCTTAAATATGTAGAGTAAAGGTTCATTTAGAAAGAAGAAAAGAATGATATGAGAATATAGTTGTTTTCTTCAATGGGTTGTATATGTTAAAAAGACACCATTACCTCCAAAATTACACTTCCATCTGAAAATATTATTCCTTCTATTATTAATAGAAATGGAAAGAGATTAAATGAAAAAAATCTCCGTTATTTTCACTTGGTTTAATTTACACATTACCGAACACTTGTGATAAAGAATAGAAAGGATTTTTAAAAGAAATATTTAGCACATACTATTTAAAGGGTGCTCTATCATAAACTGATTTGTTTTAAATGTAGGTCAGTTTTGAATATTCAAGTTGACAGTGTCCCTTCAATCAGGGATGAGAACTGGATTTAGGTTGTAAGAAACAAAAGTTCTGCTCTATGCAATTATGTAATGTCATACACACAGGCCACCTTAATTCTGGCATCTCCTAACTTTTGAGTGCTTGATTTTGCAACCTTAATAAAGTTCTTTTAACATAAGAGGTTTTTTTGTGTGTGTGACTGTCTGTTCATTTATGTTGCTTACTAGTGACTGGCCCACAGATAAGGTAAGGCACCTAATTACCCCACTAAGGTAAATCTTCTAAAAGAAGGTGTTAGTCCCGGAACTTCCCAGTAATTATGTTGTTGTCTCCACCACATGTATTCATTACAAGAAAAAAGAATTACTGCAGGTTGCTGTGATCACAGAAGCTGTGAATGCATTACATAAAAGAACTTCTGTTGAAGTCATAGGTAATCTTTTAACACTTAGTTCACTTTAGTTGTTACCTGTAATTCAATTAATGGTTTGTTAGTTAATTGGTTCTGGAAGAAGGTTTGCTTTTTGTTTTGTTTTTTCTCCTCACCCTTACTTTGACTCTAAATCTTGATTTTAAGCAATTTCTCAATAGAAATCACCTGCGGGGTTTACCCACTGCCTTGTTTACAGCATATTGTTTTGTAAAGCCTCTGCCTGATTTAACTTGGTTGAAGTGCAGAGCGGAGTGCACCTGGGTTACTATGGTACTGGAACATGCTGTTACTTGATTGGAAGGTGAGGAAATGTGTGTGTGTCTGGGGACAAAGCACAAAAGGCTTCATTGCTAAGAGATTGCTGTTTTGCTTGGGAAACTGGACAATGTTTACAAAAAGGAGGCTCATATGGCTACATATAGGATTGCTGCTTGATGGAAGATGAAGTAACTGTGGCTATTTAGAGTATCCAAGCCAAAGGATATTTTGCCACCCTTGTGATAGGAGGACCTGAGGAAATAGGGAATGGGAATTAGCTATGAGGATTCTGATTCAATATGTTCTGGAAGTTGTATACTGTGATTGGGAAAGACTTGTATAAAACTGTGTTCAGATCATTAGCTTTTGTCTCCTCTGCCGATGTGCCCATGGAAGCTGAACATTCTGTCCCTCTCTGTTCCAAGTGAAAGAATCCCAGGGGTTTCATGTTTTTTGCTAGTGTGTGATATTATTTGGTAAAAATTCAAGTAATAACTTTCACATCCTAATTTCTGTGCATTTATGTTTCATATTAAGAGAGTGCTGTGGCTGGCTTTAATTGTTGCATTTTTCAGTTCATCTCATTTGTTACAATCTCAACTTTAGAGAACTATTTCAAATGAACACAATGTACATTCAATCATAAACCTGACTTGAATTAAGACAGTATGTACACATAAATGGCCAAAGAAACAAAATGTTAGTGTCCATCTTATTATTTGTATTGTGTAGTGTGATGGCCCCACGATCATGGCTGACACACTGAGGACTGAACCAGTGACCTCCAGAGCTCAAAGCATGAGCAGAGATCAAGATCTTATTATACTGGCTATCATAGATTGAAAAGACATCTTTGTATTAATTATAGCACACCACAGTCACAGGAGACAATTTGGGTATTAATTAGTGAGGGTGGAATCCTGGCCCTATTGAAATCAATGGGAATTTTGTCATTGACTTCAATGAACTCAGGATTTCACCCTGAAAATTAAATTGTCCTATAAGAGGTTAAGAAGTAAAATTATTTGTCTACACATTTGGGCTATTTCTGTTCCCTCTTGTTCTGATTTTTTGCCACCACAGAACACATTTTGAGATAAAATCTCAAAGGGTTTTCATGATGCAACTGGCCCTTTGTATTTGTGATAGTCGGGGGAAAGTGCTGGTAACAGCCTCAGCCCATCTTCAAACGAATGTGCAAAAAGATTGCAAGTGGAATGCAAGCAGCAAATCTTGTGCCTAATGGGAAGGTTTTGTTGGGGATGCTGGGGGGGAAGGGGATGTTAAGAAAAGGTACCTCCCATGCACCTGGGAGGTCAAGTGGTGACCGCAGCCCTAAAGGTGGGATCTTCAAAAGCATTCATACATAGGCCTAACTCTGATCCCATTGAAGTCGATGGTAAAACTTGCTTTGATGCCAATACTAAGCACTTTTGCAAATCCCACCCTAAGTAAGAGCACCATAAATTGTGCCTGTAACTGTTAGCATCAGAGCACCAGCTGCTCTTTAACTTCTCATTAAAACAGTCATGTGATACAGAGTAGCCAAAAAAACTAGGTATTTGCTTGACAGCTGTTTCTGGATGAGCAGCACTGCTGTAGCTCCCAGTTTTACCAAACTCAAGCTCAGACTTCAGGCAAAAATGGGGGGCGGAGGAAGAGGAGGAGGAGCAGGAAGAGGAAGAAGACCATAGACATTGCTGATGATGCAATAGAGTGACAGAAATAGGACTGTGGGATAGAAAGATGTTACAACAAAAACAATACCTGGCTAAAACAAGTAAGCATCGTGTAAGAGTGTTTTTGTTTTTTTAATATATAAAAAAAGAATAAAAATAGAATGACATAATAGATCACTTTGTGGATTCTCTTTTTGTTGGCTACCTGATAGAGGTGGGCAATTTAAATAAGAGGGCAGTGGCTTTGCAGACCAGGTCAGGAAGGATAATTCATGTGCAAAGGATAATTCATGTGCAAAAATGAATAGAAATGATTGTGAAGGAAGCAGAAAAAAGCTGTAATTGTGATCATTGGTGGAGCAGTGTAGGTAGAGCAGGGCAAAAGAAAAAGAGGAAAACTAGGGCACATAAGTAAGCAGGGACATAATTGTGAGGCCATTGGAGAGACTCAGTAGTGAGTAAGTAGTGGGGGACCAGCAAGTGCATGTGTGTGTTTGTGTATCAGTAACAGTGTTGATTGGGACTGTATTTTTGTGTACCGCATGATGCCAAATACTTTGTCAGGCCTAAAAATATGCATTGTTATTCTTTACTTGTGGTTCAGATGGGGAAAGTAACCATTGCAAACTAGGGCAGTCAATTAATCGCAGTTAACTCACGTGATTAACTCAAAAAAATTAATCGTGATTAATTGCAGTTTTAATCACACTTAAACAATAAATACCAATTGAAATTTATTAAATATTTTGGATTTTTTTCTACATTTTCAAATATATTCATTTCAATTACAAAACAGAATATAAAGTGAGCAGTATACACTTTGTATTATTTTTATTACAAATATTTGCACTGTAAAAATGATAAGAAATAGTATTTTTTCAATTGACCTCATACAAGTACCGTAATGCAATCTCTTTATTGTTCAAGCGCAACTTACAAATGTAGATTTTTTTTTTGTTACATAACTGCACTCAAAAAACCAATGAAAAACTTTAGCACCTACAAGTCCACTCAGTCCTACTTCTTGTTCAGCCAATCTCTAAGACAAACAAGATTGTTTACATTTACAGGAGATAATACTGCCGGCTTCTTATTTACAATGTCACCTGAAAGCGAGAACAGGTGTTCACATGGCACTTTTGTAGCCAGCATTGCAAGGTATTTATCTGCGAGATATGCTAAACATTCATATGCCCCTTCATGCTTCAGCCACCATTCCAGAGGATATGCTTCCATGCTGATGACACTCATTAAAATAATAATGTGTTAATTAAATTTTGACTGAGCTCCTTGGGGGGAGACCAGTATGGCTCCTGTTCTGTTTTACCTGCATTCTGCCATATATTTCATGTTATAGCAGTCTCGGATGATGACCAAGCACATGTTTGTTTTAAGATCTGTAACCTATCATTTAAATCATCCTTTTTTACCAAATAACACTGGTCTACAATTTTTGAGAAGTCGTCTGCTTCAGAGATAAAATGTGCTATTTATTATGTATTTTGATGTGCTGAATTCAAATATGACAATTAAAACAACTGACTGGCTATTGTTTCTAAGATATTTAAGTTTTTACATTTTATGTCTATGTATATTGTGTAGATAGTAGAGTTTTAATCATAAATTGTAAACCTAGGTCTTTTCATGTGTTTATGGTTGCTTTACATGATAATATTTCACCTGTCCTGTTTATGTAACACTTTAAAAATCAGCAAAAGGGCTATATAAATAAAATTTATTATGAAACAAAAGGCAAAAAACTATTCTGTACATAGTTTAGTCCTATTCAGTGTCTACTCGGCGCTTCTTGGCTTGTCTCTTGTATTCATTAAATGGAGCATCTCTTGTCACTGTCCAGCAATAGTCTGCAAGCATTGATGGGCTCCATTTGCCCTGATAGCGTTTCTCCATTGTTGCAATGTCCTGGTGAAATCGCTTGCCATGCTCGTCGCTCCCTGCTCCGCAGTTCGGTGGAAAAAAATCTAGATGAGAGTGCAAAAAATGTATCTTTAGTGACATGTTGCAACCAAGGCTTTTGGATGCCTTGAGGAGGTTTTCCACCAACAACCTGTAGTTGTCTGCCTTGTTGTTTCCGAGAAAATTTATTGCCACTAACTGGAAGGCTTTCCATGCCGTCTTTTCCTTGCCACGCAGTGCATGGTCAAATGCATCATCTCGAAGAAGTTCACGAATCTGAGGACCAACAAAGACACCTTCCTTTATCTTAGCTTCACTTAACCTTGGAAATTTTCCACGGAGGTACTTGAAAGCTGCTTGTGTTTTGTCAATGGCCTTGACAAAGTTCTTCATCAGACCCAGCTTGATGTGTAAGGGTGGTAACAAAATCTTCCTTGATTCAACAAGTGGTGGATGCTGAACACTTTTCCTCCCAGGCTCCAATGACTGTCGGAGTGGCCAATCTTTCTTGATGTAGTGGGAATCTCTTGCACGACTATCCCATTCGCAGAGAAAACAGCAGTACTTTGTGTATCCAGTCTGCAGACCAAGCAAGAGAGCAACAACCTTCAAATCGCCACAAAGCTGCCACTGATGTTGGTCATAGTTTATGCACCTCAAAAGTTGTTTCATGTTGTCATAGGTTTCCTTCATATGGACTGCATGACCAACTGGAATTGATGGCAAAACACTGCCATTATGCAGTAAAACAGCTTTAAGACTCGTCTTCGATGAATCAATGAACAGTCTCCACTCATCTGGAACGTGAACAATGTTGAGGGCTGCCATCACACCATCGATGTTGTTGCAGGCTACAAGATCACCTTCCATGAAGAAGAATGGGACAAGCTCCTTTTGACGGTCACGGAACATGGAAACCCTAACATCACCTGCCAGGAGATTCCACTGCTGTAATCTGGAGCCCAACAGCTCTGCCTTACTCTTGGGTAGTTCCAAATCCCTGACAAGGTCATTTGGTTCACCTTGTGTTATGAGGTGTGGTTCAGAGGAGGAGGATGGGAGAAAATGTGGGTCCTGTGACATTGATGGTTCAGGACCAGAAGTTTCATCCTCTTCCTCTTCCTCGTCTGACTCAAGTGAGAATGATTCTGGTGCATCAGGAACCGGCAGTCCTTCTCCGTGGGGTACTGGGCGGATAGCTGATGGAATGTTTGGATAATGCACAGTCCACTTTTTCTTCTTTGACACACCTTTCCCAACTGGAGGCACCATGCAGAAGTAACAATTGCTGGTAGGATCTGTTGGCTCTCTCCAAATCATTGGCACTGCAAAAGGCATAGATTTCCTTTTCCTGTTCAACCACTGGTGAAGATTTGTTGTACAAGTGTTGCAGCATATGTGTGGGGCCCACCTCTTGTCCTGATCTCCAATTTTGCAGCCAAAATAAAGGTGATAGGCTTTCTTAACCATAGTGGTTATACTGCGCTTTTGTGATGCAAAAGTCACTTCACCACAAACATAGCAGAAGTTATCTGCACTGTTCACAGAAGTACGAGGCATCTCTGCTCACTTTGGCTAAACAGAAATGTGTCCCTTTGCAAAATCAAACACTGACAAATAAGAGAGCACGACACTGTATGATTTCTAGAGCTGATATAGGGCAATTTGTTCAGCAGAGTGATGTAAGCTTCGTTATGATTGCATCATCCATGACTTCTAGGAATAACATGATGCAATTCATATAATGTATGACGCAATACCAGCTTCAGATTGCATCATTCATTGTTTTGCCTAAAAAGCAAGTACTGTCCAAACCCAGTCATAGATCCAGTCATAGATCCAGTCATAGATCCAGTCATAGATTCATAGATCCAGTCAAAGATGTATTTTAGTCATTTCTGGTTTAAATTGAGATCCCTTCCCTTTATAACTCACTTATCCTCCGCCATTCCCAAGTCAAGGGTCGTATATACTGACCAATAGCATATCTTGAAAACTAGAGCCAATTAACAATTTTAAGCATCATTTTTGTTCTCAGTGACCCAGAATTAGTGAAGTTTGACTACATTTATTTCAGAAGCATTTTGGCTGTAGAGCAGTGTAACAGGAGGATAGCTAATGTGATGCCAATTTTTAAAAAGGGCTCCGGAGGTGACCCTGGCAACTACAGGCCAGTAAGCCTCACTTCAGTACCGGGCAAATTGGTTGAAACTATAGTAAAGAACAAAATTGTCAGATACATAGATGAACATAATTTGTTGGGGAATAGTCAACATGGTTTTTGTAAAGGGAAATCATGCCTCACCAATCTACTAGAATTCTTTGAGGAGGTCAACAAGAATGTGGACAAAGGAGATCCATTGGATATAGTGTATTTAGATTTTCAGAAAGCCTTTGACAAGGTCCATCACCAAAGGCTCTTCAGCAAAGTAAGCTCTCATGGGATAAGAGGGAAGGTTCTCTCATGGATTGGTAACTGGTTAAAAGATAGGAAACAAAGGGTAGGAATAAATGGTCAGTTTTCAGAATGGAGAGCGGTAAATAGTGGTGTCCCTCAGGGATCTGTACTGGGACCAGTCCTATTTAACATATTCATAAACGATCTGGAAAAAGGGGTAAACAGTGAGGTGGCAAAATTTGCAGATGATACAAAACTACTCAAGATAGTTAAGTCCCAGGGAGACTGTGAAGAGCTACAAAAGGATCTCACAAAACTAGGTGACTGGGCAACAAAATGGCAGATGAAATTTAATGTTGATAAATGCAAAGTAACGCACATTGGAAAACATAATCCTAACTGTACCTATACAATGATGGGTCTAAATTAGCCGTTACCACTCAAGAAAGAGATTTTGGAGTCATTGTGTATAGTTCTCTGAAATCATCCAATCAATGTGCAGCGGCAGTCAAAAAAGTGAACAGAATGTTGGGAATCATCAAGAAAGGGATAGATAATAAGACAGAAAATATCATATTGCCTCTATATAAATCCATGGTACGCCCACACCTTGAATACTGCATGCAGATGTGGTCGCCCCATCTCAAAAAAGATATATTGGAATTGGAAAAGATTCAGAAAAGGGCAAGAAAAATTATTAGGTGTATAGAACAGCTTCCGTATGAGGAGAGATTAATAAGCCTGGGACTTTTCAGCTTGGAAAAGAGGCAACTAAGGGGGGATATGATGCAGGTCTATAAAATCATGAGTGGTATAGAGAAAATAAATAAGGAAGTGTTATTTACTCCTTCTCATAATACAAGAACAAGAGGCCACCAAATGAAATTAATAGGTAGCAGGTTTAAAACAAACACAAGAAAGTATTTTTTCACACAACGCACTGTCAACCTTCAGAACTGCTTGCCAGAGGATGTTGTGAAGGCCAATACTATAACGGGGTTCAAAAGGGAGCTAGATAGATTCATGGAAGATAGGTCAATCAATGGCTATTAGCCAGGATGGGCAGAAATGGTGTCCCTAGCCTCTGTTTGCCAGAAGCTGGGATTGGGTGACTGGGCATGGATCACTTGATGATAACCTGTCTGTTCATTCCCTTTGGAGCACCTGCCATTGGCACTGTCAGAGGACAGGATACTGGGCTTGATGGACCTTTGGTCTGACCCAGTATGGCCGTTCTTATGTTCTTAAGAATACTTTCACTGCAGATTTGACAAAATGCAAAGAAGGTACCAATGTGAGATTTCTAAAGATAGCTGCAGCACTTGACCCAACGTTTAAGAATTTGAAGTGCCATCCAAAATCTGAGAGGGATGAAGTGTGGAGCAACGTTTCAGAAGTCTTTAAAGAGCAACACTCCAATGCAGAAACTACAAAACTGAACCACCAAAAAAGAAAATCAACCTTCTGCTGGTGGCATCTGACTCAGATGATGAAAGTGAACATACGTCGGTCTGCACTGCTTTGGATTGTTATTGAGCAGAACCCCTCATTAGCATGGATGTATGTCCTCTGGAATGATGGTTGAAGCATGAAGGGACATATGAATCTTTAGCGCATCTGGCACGTAAATATCTTGCGACGCCAGCTACAACATCCGAATGCCATGCGAACGCCTGTTCTCACTTTCAAGTGACATTGTAAACTAGAAGCGGGCAGCATTATCTCCCGCAAATGTAAACAAATGTGTTTGTCTGAGTGACCGGCTGAACAATAAGTACAACTGAGTGAACTTGTAGGCTCTAAAGTTTTACATTGTTTTATTTTTGAATGCAGCTATTTTTTGTACGTAATTCTACATTTGTAAGTTCAACTTTCATGATAAAGAGATTGCATTACACTACTTGTATGAGGTGAATTGAAAAATACTATTTCCTTGGTATTTTACAACACAAATATTTGTAATAAAAAATAAAATATAAGGTGAACACTGTACTCTGTGTTCTGTGTTGTAATTGAAAGCAATATATTTGAAAATGTAGAAAATATCCAAAATATTTAAATAAATGGTATTCTATTATTAACATTGCGATTAATCACAATTAATTTTTTTAATTGTGCGATTAATCGTGTTTAATTTTTTTAATCACTTGACAGGCTTATTGCAAACATCTTATGTTGCAGGAGATAGCATTTATCCTTTTAAGATATGGCTCATGACTCCAGTTCAAAACTGCCAAACTAATTGTAATGGTGCATACAAAGGGCCTATTTTTCAAAAAGTGGCCTCTAATTTTGCATATATAGAGAATTATGAAGTTAGATTACCCAGTCCCCCTCTCTGCCTGCAAGGTAGTTTCCTTCATCTCTGGACTACCATATTTGAACAAAAAATGCCCATTTGTAAGGGTAAATGAACAAAATGGTCTAGACAAATGTACTTTTGCACAAAAGAGTGCATGCACCTGAGTGAGAAAAAATAAGAGAACAGTTGATGCAGGCTGGAAATTTGGTCTCATGTTTGGGACAGCTGACTCACAAATTCTTGTGAAAGCATGAGAGTTTTCTGAGATTTTCCTTATTCCACAGGCATCTCCACTTGGACCTATAAGTGGGGGGGAAAAAACAGAATACCATTAGAAAAATATTTATCATAGTACGTCCAACCTAGCTGGAACCAGAAAGTACTGAAAGCCACACAAGAATATCTGTTTCATAAGCTTTCATAATCTATTGCTTGTCCAAAGAAACTCAGATATTTTAATAAACATGGAGAACTTTTGGAAGGTTACTGAAACTGAGCAACCTGCCTACAACTTTTGAAGTTCTCCCAATACTACACTATACACAAGTAGTTTTTATAATTCCCATTAAAGGTGCAGTGAATGATTATAAAGCCCATGTCTTTATTTACCTGTAAAATTAAAGAATCACTCCACTTAACTAAGGAAGATCTGGAATAATCCAACTTGGTGTTCTCAAGCACTTTCCTAGTTCTGTTGCCTTAATCACAAAGCTCCCACACAGCATATTGAAAAGTATTTGCTTAGGTGAAAATCTCAGCTCTGAACGGTTTCTACCCCTTTGTCCATTTGATACACTGAAGGTTGTTTTTCTATTTAAAAGTTACGCCCATGTTTTTTAAAAAGTTTTCTTTCTGCCACTACTGACTCAGTTAAGTGGTGTGACTGCTTCTGCTCTTATTGCTTCTATTTCCCTTGTTTCCAAGTAATGTGTCTTATCTCCAGCTGTTGCCACACATGCTCCCTATCTTTATTTCAGCTCCAGTTCCCGCCAGTCACAGTACAATTTTTTTTCAGCTGCTGCCAATTCTCACCACAGGAAGTACACACAATTACTCCAGTAAGGTAATTAATATATTTTACAAGCAGGATGGCCATTTTTCAGTGCAGGTGCATTTAACAAAGAAAGGTCCATCAAGAAATGAACCAGATTGGGATGACTTGTCATTCTGAGCCAAGAGGAACATTAAAAGCACTGTTCAGGTTAAGATTCACTCGGAATTAAAGACCATTGGTGAATAATCTGTTTTCAAACAATGCTGTTCTCCCCCACCCACAGTGTCAGTGAAGTCGGTTGGAAACAAGCTTGGACAACAGAGCAGTTTGGAGTTCTACATTCCTCATTCAGCAAGAATATGGGGCAAACATCATTGTCCTCTCTGTATTTTCAGGGTGGCCACCCAGGAGGGAAAAGGAGAAAAGGGGGAAAGAGAGAGAAACAGGAAAGGAAGAAATAGTGAGGAAGGGTGGTCCAGTAGATGCTAGCCTGGGATTTGGGAGACTAAATTCAAGTCCCTTTTCTTCCACAAATTTCCTGTGGGACCTTGGGTAAGTCACTTAGTCTCTCTGTGCCTCAGTTCCTCATCTGTAAAATGGGGATAATAGTACTTCCCTGCTTCATAGGGGTGCTGTAAGGATAAATAAATTACATATTGTGAGGTGCGCAGAAAGTATGGTAATGGATGCCATAAGTTCCTATAAAATTGATAGAAAGCACACCCCGCCCCCAAACATGGCAGATATTCAGTGTAAGCCTTTTGATGCGTGTACAGGTCAGATACAATAATTGTGGTTACACCAAATACGAGGGATTCTGGTTAGAGACAAGGTCAGATGTTCTGTCTAACCCTGCTGCGCTGCTTCTGCTTGACTTTTTATAAATCAACATTATCACCGCTGGGAGTGTCTGTATGCTGACTAGACCTCATAAGAATCAGTAATGTTCTGGGAACACTATTGGATCCTGGTAGAGTACAGGCCAGCTTTTCTGATGCTGCTTATGATGTCTTTGTGTAGGATGGGTCATATACTTTCTCATCTAAAATCTCATTCTTTCATTCTTGCTGCTAGTGTTTGTTGATGTGTGAGGCTTATTTCTTGTTCTCTCTTCCAGTCTAAATTCATATACATCCCACATCCCTCTTCCTTAATGGCAAACTGGCAAAAATGCTGGGACTCAATTTACTGGACACTCACGTTTGCTGAGCTGTGTGGCTAATACAATACACCTCACACTGAATGTGTCCGCTAATGGTTGGAGCACTGAGTACGTGCAAGAGCCCATACTGAGTTAAGTTTCGGGAGGCATATTAAACACGGTCTGTCTTTCTGTTTCTGACACTCTCTAACCTTAAATATCACACACAAGAAAAACATCAAGATGCCCACTACCTCACTTCTGCTTAACAATTTGCCCTTTCAGATTTTTGCGTGCTTTGAAGTAAATAATAACCACTGTTCCCATTCTGAATCAAAATTCACAAAAACACTTTCAACACTTTCACATGGCTCGAATTACGAGTCCAAAGAAATGCAGCAGTGTTGTCTAATGAACTGAATATGGGCAAGAAACCAGGAACTCCCGAAATCTTAACACAGTTCTGCCACTGACTTGTGGTGTGGCATTGGACAAGTGACTTATATTTTCTTTATCTCAATGCATTGGTCTATAAAACAGGGTATCAACATCAGGGGCAGGTCTATGTTTTTTGCCACCCCAAGCATGGCAGGCAGGCGGCTTTCAGCGGCGCGCCTGCGGGCGGTCCGCTGGTCACGTGGATTCGGCGGCATGTCTGCGGGAGGTCGGTGCCGCGCCATCGGCATCTCCACCGCCGAATTGCCACTGAAGCCGTGGGACCGGCGGACCTCCCGCAGGCGTGCCGCCGAAAGCCGCCTGCCTGCCACCCTCACAGCAACCGGCAGGCCGCCCCCCGCGGCTTGCCACCCCAGGCACGCGCTTGCTGTGCTGGTGCCTGGAGCCGCCCCGATCAACATTTACTGCTCTCTCTTCTAGAGGTGCAGGTGAGACGAAGGCAGCTGGAAGGCTAAGGGAGTTGCCAGTTTGGGAACCTCTCTGGGGCACTTCTGTCTTGATTAACTGTGGAGCACTTTTCTGTGCTGGAAACTTGCCATTGAGTTTGGTAGGACGGGGCTGGTTTACTGGTGTGCTGTGTTTGAAATCTAGGCTTGGCGGCTGATTGTCTGGGCTAAGGTGTCCTGCAGTTGGGTGAATTAGCGACTGATTCTAGCAGGGCACTAGCAGGGCTCTTTGAAGAGAGAGCAGTGCAATTTATAAAAATAGACCAGTGATTAGAGATGGCTGAGAGCTGATCTACACTACATAAGGCAGCTTATGTTGACCTAATTATGTCAGAATCTACACTACAGTCTTCCTCCTGCTGTCTTGTCAATTTCAGGGGAGGAGGAGGGGGAGGGGGCAGCTGAGAAGCCCCAAGCAGCTTCCTCTGCTCCCTGTGGGGAACGGGGGGTGAGAAGCCACTGGCAGCTTCCCCTGCTCCCTGCGAGGAACGGAGAGTGGAGGGGGGCCAGCTAGGGCACCCAGCAGAGCTGAGAGCCCCGTCTCTCACCTCCCCACACTACTCCTCTTAGGTTGTTGGAAGTGCTCCTGGTGACGATGCGCACCACCGCCCCAAGGAGGGTAGTGTAGATAGGCACCACTGCCGTAATTACTTAGGTTTGTAGTGTAGACATACCCTGAGTGAGAAGGGGTAAGTCACCCATTCCAGTTGTGTGTGTGGCTGGTAAGATTAAGGCAGCTGGAAGACTAAAGGAGTTAAGCCAGCTGAGTTCCCCAGCAGAGGAAGGCAGGAAGGAAGGGTTCACCCCCATTAACTTGCACTTATTCTACAAGGAAGAACCAAGGGTGCTAAAGGAGTTGGCGGATGTGATTATAGAGCCATTGGCCATTATCTTTGAAAACTCATGGCGATCGGGGGAGGTCCCGGATGACTGGAAAAAGGCTAATGTAGTGCCTATCTTTAAAAAAGGGAAGGAGGTGGATCCGGGGAACTACAGGCCAGTCAGCCTCACCTCAGTCCCTGGAAAAATCATGGAGCAGGTCCTCAAGGAATCAATTCTGAAGCACTTAGAGGAGAGGAAAGTGATCAGGAACAGTCAGCATGGATTCACCAAGGGCAAGTCATGCCTGACTAACCTAATTGCCTTCTATGATGAGATAACTGGCTCTGTGGATGAGGGGAAAGCAGTGGATGTGTTATTCCTTGGTTTTAGCAAAGCTTTTGATACAGTCTCCCACAGTATACTTGCCAGCAAGTTAAAGAAGTATGGGCTGGATGAATGGACTATAAGGTGGATAGAAAGCTGGCTAGATCGTTGGGCTCAACGGGTAGTGATCAACGGCTCCATGTCTAGTTGGCAGCTGGTTTCAAGTGGAGTGCCCCAGGGGTCGGTCCTGGGGCTGGTTTTGTTCAATATCTTCATTAATGATCTGGAGGATGGCGTGGACTGCACTCTCAGCAAGTTTGCAGATGACACTAAACTGGGAGGAGTGGTAGCTACGCTGGAGGGTAGGGATAGGATACAGAGGGACCTAGAGAAATTAGAGGATTGGGCCAAAAGAAACCTGATGAGGTTCAACAATGACAAGTGCAGAGTCCTGCACTTAGGACGGAAGAATCCCATGCACTGTTACAGACTAGGGACCGAATGGCTAGGAAGCAGTTCTGCAGAAAAGGACCTAGGGGTTACAGTGGACGAGAAGCTGGATATGAGTCAACAGTGTGCCCTTGTTGCCAAGAAGGCTAACGGCATTTTGGGCTGTATAAGTAGGGGCATTGCCAGCAGATCGAGGGACGTGATCATTCCCCTCTATTCGACATTGGTGAGGCCTCATCTGGAGTACTGTGTCCAGTTTTGGGCCCCACACTACAAGAAGGATGTGGAAAAATTGGAACGAGTCCAGTGGAGGGCAACAAAAATGATTAGGAGGCTGAAGCACATGACTTATGAGGAGAGGCTGGGGGAACTGGGATTGTTTAGTCTGCAGAAGAGAAGAATGAGGGGGGATTTGATAGCTGCTTTCAACTACCTGAAAGGGGGTTCCAAAGAGGATGGATCTAGACTGTTCTCAGTGGTACCTGATGACAGAACAAGGAGTAATGGTCTCAAGTTGCAGTTGGGGAGGTTTAGGTTGGATATTAGGAAAAACTTTTTCACGAGGAGGGTGATGAAGCACTGGAATGGGTTACCTAGGGAGGTGGTGGAATCTCCTTCCTTAGAGGTTTTTAAGGTCAGGCTTGACAAAGCTCTGGCTGGGATGATTTAGTTGGGGATTGGTCCTGCTTTGAGTAGGGGGTTGGACTAGATGACCTCCTGAGGTCCCTTCCAACCCTGATATTCTATGATTCTATGATCCTACGGAGGAATAGAAAGGAATATAAAGGAATATAAGCTTTCAAAAGTCAAATGTAAAAGTATAATTAGGCAGGCCAAAAAAGAATTTGAAGAGCAACTTTAAAAATACAGCAAAAAAATTTTTAAGTACATCAGTAGCAGGAAACCTGCCAGACAATCAGTGGGGCCACTGGATGACTGAGGTGCTAAAGGAAGACAAGGCTATTGGGGAAAAGCTAAATGCATTCTTTGCATCAGTTTTCACTGCAGAGAATGTGAGGGAGATTCCCACACTTGAACCATTCTTTTTAGGTGACATTTCTGAGTAACTGTCCCAGACTGAGGTCTCAACAGAGGAGATTTTGGAACAAATTGATAAATTAAACAGTAATAAGTCACCAGGACCAGATGGTATTCACCCAAGAGTTCTGAAGGAACTCAAATGTGAAATTGCAGAACTAGTAACTGTGGTATGTAACCTATCACTTAAATCAGCTTCTGAACCAGATGATTGGAGGAGAGTTAATGTAATACCAGTTTTTTTCAAAAGGCTCCAGAGGCAATCCTGGCAATTACAGGCCAGTAAGCCTAACTTCAGCATCAGGCAAATTGTTTGAAATGATAGTAAAGAACAAAATTATCAGACATAGATGAACACAGTATGGTGGGGAAGAGTCAACACAGCTTTTGTAGAGAGTAATCATGCCTCACCAATCTATTAGAATTCTTTGAGGAGGTCAACAAGCATGTGGACAAGGGTGGACCAGTCAATATAGTGTATTTGGACTTTCAGAAAGACAAGGTTTCTCACCAATAGGTCTTAAGCAAAGTTAAGACTCAAGGCATTAGAGGGAAGATACTCTCATCAATCACAACGGGTAAGAATAAAAAAATCAGTTTTCACAGTGGAGAGAGGTAAATAGCTGGTCCCCCAAGGATTTGTACTAGAATCAGTGCTGTTCAATACATTCATAAATGATCTGGAAAAAGGGGTAAACAGTGAGGTGGCGAAGTTTGCAGGTGATACAGAATTACTCAAGATAACTAAGTCCATGACCAAAGGATCTCAGAAAACTGGATGACTGGGAAAGAAAATGGAAGATGAAATTCAACGTTGATAACTGCAAAATAATGCACTTTGGAAAACATAATCCCAACTACACACACATAAATTGATGGGGTCTAAATTAGCTGTTACCACTCAAGGAAGATCTCGGAGTCATTGTGGATAGTTCTCTGAAAACATCTGCTCAATGGGCAGTGGCAGTCAAAAATGCTAACAGTGTTAGGAATCATTAAGAAAGGGATAGATAATAAGACAGAAAATATCATAATGCCACTACATAAATCCATGGTACACCCACACGATTAATACCACGTGCAGTTCTGGTTGCCCCATCTCAAAGAAGATATGTTAGAATTGGGAAAAGCACAGAGAAGGGGAAGAAAAATGAATGAGGTATGGAACAGCTTCCATAGGAGGAGAGATTAAAAAGATTGGGACTGTTCAGTTTAGAAAAGAGACGACTAAGGGCTGATATGATAGAGGTCTATAAATCATGAGTGATGTGGAGTAAGTGAACTAGGAAGTGTTATTTTCCCCTTCACATAACACAAGAATCAGGGGTCACTCAATGAAATTAATAGGCAGCAGGTTTAGAACAAACATAAGGAAGTACTTTTTCACACAAAACATAGCCAACCTGTGCAACTCATTACCAGGGGATGTTGTGAAAAACAAAAGTATATTGAGTTGAAAAAAATAATTAGATAAGTTCATGGTTGATAGGGTCATCAATGGCTATTAGACAAGATGGTCAGGGATGTAACTCCCTGCTATGGGTGTCCCTAAACCTCTGATTGCCAGAAGCTTGGTCTGGACAACAGGGATTTGCCCTGGTAATTGCACTTGGTAATTGCCCTGTTCTGTTCATTCCCTCTGAAGCATCTGGCACAGCACACTGTCGGAAGACAGGATACTGGGCTTGATGGACCATTGGTCTGATCCAGTACGTCATTCTTATTTTCTTGTACATCCTTCTGGTTGAGGGTAAGGGCCCAAGCAAGGACAGATGAATCATAGAAATGAAAGCATGGCTGCGAAGATGTTGTCAACAGGAGGGTTTTGGCTTCCTTGACGATGGGATGCTGTTCAGGGAAGGAGGGTTTCTGGGAAGAGATGGGGTTCACCTAACCAAGAAGGGAAAGAGCATTTTCACACACTGACTCACTGATCTAGTGAAGAGGGCTTTAAACTAGGTTCATAGGGCGCAGGTGACAAAAACCCACAGGTTGGTATAAAATGGTGACCTTAATGGAGGGCTAAATGTTGTGGAGGAGGGGGAAAGGAATTCAAAATTGCAATAGGGTCATAGGAGCAGCAAGCGGGATAACAGTGGGAGAATCTGCCCCAAATGTAAGGAGTATAGGGAATAAAAACAAAGAACTGGGATATTAATTCATAAGCTAAATTATGACTTAACTTGCATCACTGAGATTTGGTGGGGCAAATCTGATGACTGGAATATTAGTATAGAGGGGTATAGCTTGTTCAGGATGGACAGGCAGGGGGAAAAGGGAGGAGGTGTTACATTATACATCAAGATTATACTTGTTGTGAGATCCAGAAGGAGGTGAGAGGCAGACCAGCTGCAACTCCGTGTGTAAAGATAAAAAGGGAAGAAAAACCAGGGTGATGTCATGGTAGGGGGATCTACTCTAGACCACCAAATCAGGAGGAGGAGATGGATGAGGCATTTCTAGAATAAATTGCAAAAATATCCAAATCACAATACCTGGTAGTAAGGGGGACTTTAACTACCCAGACATCTGTTGGAAAAGTAATATGGCACAACACATAAGTTCTTTGAATGTCCTGGCAACAACTTTTTGTTTCAGAAGGTTGAGGAAGTAAGTACAGGATATAGACATTTTAGACTTGATTTGGAAAACGGAGAAATTGGTTGCAAATCTGAAGATCCTGCAAGGGTTTCATGGAAACCTTGCCTTAATCAAACACAGATGTTTTTGAAGCAACATTTTGGGCTTGACTAATTGACATTTTCCATCAAAACTTGTTTCATCAGAAAATTTCTGATCAGCTCCGATTTGGATATGGATAGAGACCTCTTTAATGTTTTTATTGAAGTAAACACTACTGGGAATTGTGTGATCATGGGAGACTTTAACTTCCCAGATATAGACTGGAGGACAAGTGCTCGTAATAATAATAGGGCTCAGATTTTTCTGGATGTGGTAGCTGATGGATTCCTTCAACAAGTAGTTGAAGAACCAACAAGAGGGGATGCAATTTTAGATTTGGTTTTGGTGAGTAGTGAGGACCTCATAGAAGAAATGGTTGTAGGGGACAACCTTGGTTCGAGTGATTATAAGCTAATTCAGTTCAAACTAGATGGAAGGATAAACAAAAATTGATCTGCGACTAGGGTTTTTGATTTCAAAAGGGCTAACTTTAAAGAATTAAGGTAATTAGTTAGGGAAGTGGATTGGACTGAAGAACTTGTGGATCTAAAGGCGGAGGAGGCCTGGAATTACTTCAAGTCAAAGTTGCAGAAACTATCATAAGCTTGCATCCCAAGAAAGGGGGAAGAATGCATAGGCAGTAGTTGTAGACCAAGCTGGATGAGCAAGCATCTCAGAGAGGTGATTAAGAAAAAGCAGAAAGCCTATAAGGAGTGGAAGATGGGAGGGATTAGCAAGGAAAGCTACCTTATTGAGGTCAGAACATGTAGGGATAAAGTGAGAAAGGCCAAAAGCCATGTAGAGTTGGACCTTGCAAAGGGAATTAAAACCAATAGTAAAAGGTTCTATAGCCATATAAATAAGAGGAAAACAAAGAAAGAAGAAGTGGGACTGCTAAACACTGAGGGTGGAGTGGAGGTTAAGGATAATCTAGGCATGGCCCAATATCTAAACAAATACTTTGCCTCAGTCTTTAATGAGGCTAATGAGGAGCTTAGGGATGATGGTAGGATGACAAATGGGAATGAGGATATGGAGGTAGATATTATCACATCTGAGGTAGAAGCCAAACTCAAACAGCTTAATGGGACTAAATCGGAGGGCCCAGATAATCTTCATCCAAGAATATTAAAGGAACTGGCACATGAAATTGCAAACCCATTAGCAAGAATTTTTAACGAATCAGTAAACTCAGGGGTTGTACCGTATGAATGGAGAATTGCTAACATAGTTCCTATTTTTAAGAAAGGGAAAAAAAGTGATCCGAGTAACTATAGGCCTGTTAGTTTGACAACTGGAGTATGCAAGGTCTTGGAAAAAATTTTGAAGGAGAAAGTAGTTAAAGACATTGAGGTCAATGGTAATTGGGACAAAATACAACATGGTTTTACAAAAGGTAGATCGTGCCAAACCAACCTGATCTTCTTTGAGAAGGTAACAGATTTTTTAGACAAAGGAAACGCAGTGGATCTAATTTACCTCAATTTCAGTAAGGCATTTGATACGGTTCCACATGGGGAATTATTAGTTAAATTGGAAAAGATGGGGATCAATATGAAAACTGAAAGGTGGATAAGGAACTGGTTAAAGGGGAGACTACAACAGGTCATACTGAAAGGTGAACTGTCAGGCTGGAATGAGGTTACTAGTGGAGTTCCTCAGGGATCGGTTTTGGGACCAATCTTATTTAATCTTTTTATTACTGACCTTGGCACAAAAAGTGGGAATGTGCTAGTAAAGTTTGCGGATGACACAAAGCTGGGAGGTATTGCTAACACAGAGAAGGACCGGGATATCATACAGGAAGATCTGGATGACCTTGTAAACTGGAGTAATAGTAATAGGATGAAATTTAATAGTGAAAAGTGCAAGGTCATGCATTTAGAGATTAATAACAAGAATTTTGGTTATAAATTGGGGACACATCAGTTGGAAGTAACAGAGGAGGAGAAGGACCTCGGAGTATTGGTTGATCACAGGATGACTATGAGCCGCCAATGTGATATGGCCGTTAAAAAAGCTAATGAGGTCTTGGGATGCATCAGGCGAGGTATTTCCAGTAAAGATAAGGAAGTGTTAGTACCGTCATACAAGGCATTGGTGAGACCTCATCTGGAATATTGTGTGCAGTTCTGGTCTCCCATGTTTAAGAAGGATGAATTCAAACTGGAACAGGTACAGAGAAGGGCTACTAGGATGATCCGAGGAATGGAAAACCTGTCTTATGAAAGGAGACTCAAAGAGCTTGGCTTGTTTAGCCGAACCAAAAGAAGGCTGAGGGGAGATATGATTGCTCTTTATAAATATATCAGAGGGATAAATATCAGGGAGGGAGAGGAATTATTTAAGCTTAGTACCAATGTGGACACAAGAACAAATGGATATAAACTGGACACTAGGAAGTTTAGACTTGAAATTAGACGAAGGTTTCTAACCATTAGAGGAGTGAAGTTCTGGAACAGCCTTCCCAGAGGAGTAGTGGGGGCAAAAGACATATCTGGCTTCAAGACTAAGCTTGATAAGTTTATGGAGGGGATGGTATGATGGGATAGCCTAATTTTGACAATTAATTGATCTTTGATTATTAGCAGGTAAATATGCCCAATGGATGTGATGGGATGTTAGATGGGGTGGGATCTGAGTTACTACAGAGAATTCTTTCCTGGGTGCTGGCTGGTGAGTCTTGCCCACATGCTCAGGGTTTAACTGATCGCCATATTTGGGGTCGGGAAGGAATTTTCCTTCAGGGCAGATTGGCAGAGGCCCTGGCGGTTTTTCGCCTTCCTCTGCAGCCTGGGGCATGGGTCACTTGCTGGAGGATTCTCTGCACCTTGAGGTCTTTAAACCACGATTTGAGGACTTCAATAACTCAGACATAGGTTAGGGGTTTGTTACAGGAGTGGGTGGGTGAGATTCTGTGGCCTGCATTGTGCAGGAGGTCAGACTAGATGATCATAACGGTCCCTTCTGACCTTAAAGTCTATGAGTCTATGATAGACAATGATCATAGTTTGAAGACAATTCATAGGCTGCCTCAGTTTAACAAAGAGAACACTAAGGAGTGGGGAACTAATATTGGATAATGGGCTCTTCAATCAAATATCTAGTTGAAACTAGATTAATTCAGACTGGAAATAAGGACAGTCGGGGTAATTAACTATTTGAACAACTTGCCAAGGGTTATTGTGGATTCTTCATTGCTGGCAATTTTTAAATCAAGATTGGATGCGTTTCTAAAAGATATGGTCTTGTTTAAAACAGGAATTTATTCGGGGACATTCTATGGCCTGCGTTATACAGGAGATCAGTCTTTTTAAAAGATACTAAGGACAATTAGGTGCTCAACTCCCATTGAAAGTCAGAGGAGTTGGGGGTTTAACTGCCAGATTTCTGCCTTTGAATATCTCCCTAGTGATTATGCTTGTGGAAGTTCCTTTCTATGTGGAACCCTCATCACCCTCCATCGCCATGCAGAGGGAATTTCATTAAACACTCCCACCCTCTTATAGGGTCAGAGATCTACAGCTGGGGAGGGTGCAAGCAGCAGGAGGGGCTGAAGACTCTACTGTGGGGACAAGCATTGTTCCGCCCATGTCCTGGGAAAATCTAGAAGAGTTAATGGAGACTGGGCTAAATTAAAATTTTTCAAGGTTCCTTCCATACTCGGAGAATCCCCAGGCGTAGGTCCTGGGAGTAATGGGTATAAGGAAAGCCCAGGCAATGAGGCTCCAATAAAGCTGCACTTGTCAGAAACTGACTTCAGCTGATGCAGAGGCACAGGACATTCACGTGAAGGGTCCTGGCATCCTATAGATCTCGTAGGAACCACAGTTCTTGGAGATGGAACACTTGCTCTCCAAGAACAATTTGTCCCCAGAGATCCTACTGGGGCAGCAGCACAGCTGTAGACCACCTCTTGCACAGGGCTAAGCCGTAAGAATCAGTCTTGCCCATCATGTTATTTTTGTATTACTGTATGACAAATGTTTGAAAGCGAGATATAGGGCACTATCCAAATTGCAATTCTTATCACTATGATAACATGCAGTATCTTTGTTAATGATGGGCCAGATTCTGCTACCCTTCTCACAGTGATTAATATCTTATTCAGTACAAAGCCCTACTGAAATCAATAGGAAGTAAGTGAAGTACACAGCTCGATGTGAATGAAGGTGACCGAATCAGGTCCATGATATTCAGAATTGTATGCATCATTTGCATACTTATTGTCTCTTAAACTCTATGATGCTAAGCATCTGTATCACCAGAAAGCACAACTTATTCTCATGGACTTGCCCATGTAGCCAACAAGAAATTTTCAGGAAAAAGCCTTGATTCATTTATATGGATTTGTTCTAACTTTTCTTACGAGTTTTGTTTCTGTTACCTGAACATGTGCTGCCACCTATAGTCAACTCCATGAAATGACTCTTTGCTCTTTCAACTTCTAAAATACAGAGCAAAACATCTCAGTTCTATTATATCTCCTCACTTTCTTTATGTTACTGGAGCTAAAAAAAAGTGATGTTACTTCAAATTAAATATATGCAAGGATAAAGAAAAACAATTTGCTATTTATGCTAAAGATAGTCTATTGATAACATCTCATTGTTTGTGAATACAATATTACTACATAGCAACCACTTCTCTTCTTTCTCTCTTGAGAAGTGGAAAAGAAAATACAATGGTTTATTTTATTCCTGCTAATGTGCACCTAGCAACTGTTGAATATCATCTCAGATGATCTTAGGAGCAAGCTTTATATCTAAATTT
The DNA here is from genome assembly GCF_028017835.1 of Emys orbicularis. Taxonomy (NCBI): domain Eukaryota; kingdom Metazoa; phylum Chordata; order Testudines; family Emydidae; genus Emys; species Emys orbicularis. Next base: position 35,596,682 of record NC_088685.1, read on the forward strand.
GTATTAATTTAATTTAAAAACAGTATATATAAACCACAGGATCTCAGAGTACAATGATTACACTCAAGAAAAATTAAAGTTAATTACAATAAGATGAGGATCTAGTCCAAAGATCAGGAGAGAATTTTATAGCACTGATATTTAGAGCCTCTTATTGACTGCAGGTTTGGGAGACTGAAAGGTAACAATTTTTTGTGCTTTAGAGGGAAAATGGCAGCAGAAACAATAAGATCATCTCTAACCAAGGTTTCAGTCCAATAGAATGAATACCTGCCATAAACTTTGCATGGCCATGCAGGGGAAGAGACAGCTTTTTCAGTATCATATCTGCTAGCACTGCTGTATTTCTATGTTCCAAAACAAGGGTCTAGCAAAACAGCAAAAGCTATTGATAATTTGACAAAAGTGCTGTGTCTTGGTCTCTGCACAGCAGGAGGGGAAAAAATATCTAGGCTGTTATAATTGGTATGAAATGTTCCTACTATAGATTCCCTTTTGCCCCATTTTTTTAAAAAGGTGAAGAGGGAAATCACTTTTAATATTTCTTTTAATTCATATACCCAAATGGTGGCCAGTTTTCAGATTTTAATCTTCACTTTAACAAAGAGCAGTTGGGCAGCTATTGACTATGAAACACAGCAGTCAACTACCTTGTAAATTAGAAGCTGCGGTAGTAAAAATGGATTTGTATATCACCGGGAGTAGAGAGAGTGTCTGCCTTGTAAATTTAATTAAACAGCAGGTGCAAAATCAGGTCATATGGCTTTGATGTGCCCCATGTGAGGATGACAACTAGACAATGACTCTAATATGAAGAAATTTGCATACATTTGCATTGGATTGGATGGAACACTGTAGCTCTCACCTATTTTTTGTGTTTCATTTCTGGGAAGTTGAAGATTTGAATGAACGGTGCCTATTTAGTTACTGCAACTAAACACAAGCAATGCTTTCATTTGCTGTAGTGGGGAACATATGGGTTATGAGTCCTTTATTACAATTTTAAAGAGAATGCTTACTAGATAATCAAACATTTGAAAATGCAGCAGAGATGCTTATAATGATAGAAGAAGCAAAATGGGAGGGAGTGGGGGGAGACCCATCTCTGTGTTTTAATCTTTCCTTGATGAGCGTTTGTTCACTAGAGCATTAATGCAAATCTAGATTTTTGGTCTCTGTCCAGGGGGTGTCACAAACAATTCTCTTTGCTTTAGTAGTTAATATTGTAAACAATGAAATTATGTAGGTCGGAAGTCTTTGCAGATCTGGCAATTAGTGTCTCATATAAATTGTGTTAAAATGCATTTTATTGCCCTACTGGACAAAGTTAATATAAATGGCTAGACATTAGCTATCATAATCACTTTGAAAATGGTTTAATAGAAAGTACTTTTATGCACCTCAAGATTTCTTCCTTAGGTGTTTAAAAAAATCATAAATAAACAATTGCTGTCATTTGTATATATATATTTCTTTTGCACAACTCTGAATTTCAGCACTGACTAGTTTACAGCTTTTACAACGGCAAGATGCACAGGGTCAGGGGCTTTTCAAACATGATTAAGTGGGCAAAAAGCAACCCTACCCAGAGAGAGAAAGGGAATTACACAAAGGCTGAATCTTGTCCATTAAGTATTTCAAACCCACCCTGGATCAGCCATGACAAAAAACTACTCATTCAGTGACTGTTCAGGGAACTTATGAACATGAATGGGAAAATGAAAAGAGATGTGTCTAAAGTAAAGGCTATAATGATCCTTAAAGAAATATTGATCCGCATAAGAAGACAAGCAAGGTGGAGGAACTTGCTCTGCTGCTCATGCTGTTCTTTGTTCTCTCTATATAAGAGAAGACTTCAGACTCCAGCACTGTTAATGTAGCAGCTTCTGAGGTAGCAGCATTATTATCATTAGCAAAACATTAAGTGCAGGAAGACTCCAGTTGCAGTGTATTTTACTTACAATGGACAGAGTCAGATCCTCAGCTGATGGAAATTGGCACAGCTCCACAGAAGTCAATGCAGCTATGTCAAGTTTGTCCTAGCTGAGGAGCTGGCCCCCATACTCTGAGTAATTCAGATCAGATATTTTTGACTAAAACTAGTCAGCGGTCGGCAAACAGGGCGGCTAACAGGGGAGTTTAAGTGGGAGTGAGTCTCATTGGAGGAGAAGGTATCTGTATTTGCGTCTGTCTTTGTAGTGCATGTATGTGTAGAGGCCTGTAGGGGCAGTGTGCTGAGCCCCGAGCCCTGATTAGGGGGCGGAGCTTGGCTGATTAGGGGACCTATAAAAGAGGCCTCCCAGCCAAGCAGCGAGCAGCAGTCGGCTAACAGGGGAGTTTAAGTGGGAGTTTACAGGGGGAGGTGGAAGGGGAGGCAGGAGGGCGCGGTGGTCGGTGTGCTTTGTTCCCTCAGAGGCCGCAGGCAGAGACCATAGCAGCCATGAGCCAGGCAGCAGGGGACACAATGCAGATGAAAGCATGTAGCAGCTGCGGTATGTATATAGTCCTAGCAGGTGCACCTGATCAGAGGTATGTCTGTATGAAATGCCGCCTACTTGCCCTGTTAGAGGAAAAGGTTCGTGGGTTGGAGATGCAGATAGAGACCCTGGTAGAGTTTAGAAGGGGGTTTGAGCAGCTAATGGAGCAAAGGCAAGGGGTGACTGAAGGGGAATGCTCGGGGGTGCAGGTGGAAGCGGGGGCTATGGTCTGTGAGGGGGGAATGTCGGGGGGAGAACAAGAGCAGTGGAAGCATGTGACCGTGAGAAGCAGGCCAAGGAAAAGGAGGGCTAGTGAGGGGGAAATAGAACTCAGGAACAGGTTTGGGTGTTTGGCTAACGAGGAGGGGACGCAGCAGGTGGTAACTGATGGTGGGAGGCAGAGGAAGAAAAGAAGGGCAGCTAGTCCAATAGACAGGGGGGAGGAGTTGATGGAGACAGCATCAATACTCGGCCCCGGGAGGATACAGGATGGCAATAGGGGGACTATAAGGGAAAATGGAGACAGGCAGGAGTTACGGCTGCAGGGAACAGGGGATAGATTGGTAGATTGCGCTGCCCCTAGGCAAAGGCAGGTTTATGTGATTGGGGACTCCTTACTGAGGAGGTTAGACAGGCCTGTGACCAGGGCGGACCCAGAAAACAGAAGGGTGTGCTGTCTGCCGGGCGCTAAGATACGGGATGTGGACCTGTGGTTGAAAAGGATCCTAAAAGGAGCAGGTAAGAACCCCTTGATCGTCCTTCACGTAGGAACGAATGACACGGCTAGGTTCTCGCTAGAGAGAATCAAGGGAGATTATGCCAGGCTGGGGAAGACGCTTAAGGAAGTTGAGGCTCAGATTATCTTCAGTGGGATTCTGCCTGTTCCTAGAGAAGGACAGCAAAGGGCAGACAGAATTGTAAGGATAAATAGCTGGCTGAGGGAGTGGTGCTATAAGGAGGGCTTTGGGATGTATGGCCACTGGGAGGCTTTCGGGGACAGACAGCTGTTCTCGCGGGATGGACTTCACCTGAGTAGGGAAGGGAATAGACTTCTGGGAGGGAGGCTGGCTCATCTCATCAAAAGGGGCTTTAAACTAGGAACTTGGGGGAGACGGTTGGGAGATGTCCAATTAATCTCCACGCCAGATTCCAACACTGAAAAAGAGGGCAAAGAGATAAGCACAGATATAGATAGGGGTAGGGAATTGGAGATTAGAAGGAGAGGGCAGATGGACACTACGGGGTCCGTACCAAAGTGCATAACTAATGGGAGAAAGGATAGACAGCATACGGTAAGATGTTTATACACCAATGCGAGAAGCCTAGGTAACAAAATGGAGGAATTGGAGCTCCTGGTCCAAGAAATGAAACCTGATATCATAGGAATAACCGAAACATGGTGGAACTGTAGTCATGACTGGAGTACAGGTATGGAAGGGTATGTGCTGTTTAGGAATGACCGGAAAAAAGGTAAAGGTGGGGGTGTGGCACTGTATGTGAATAATGAGCTAAAATGTAAAGAAATAATAAGTGATGGAATGGATAAGACGGAGTCTGTCTGGGCAATGATTACACTGGGTAAAAGAACTACTAGAGCCTCCCCTGAGATACTGCTTGGGGTGTGCTATAGACCGCCGGGATCTAGCCTGGATGCGGACAGGGAACTATTTAATGTTTTTAAGGAAGTAAAAACTAATAAGAGCTGTGTAATCATGGGGGACTTTAACTTCCCGGACATAGATTGGGGAACAAATGCTAGTAACAATAATAGGGCTCAGATGTTCCTAGACGTGCTAGCAGATGAATTCCTTCATCAAGTAGTAGCTGAACCGACGAGGGGGGATGCCATTTTAGATTTGGTGCTGGTGAGTAGTGAGGACCTAGTTGAGGAAATGGTAGTAGGGGACAACCTTGGCTCGAGTGACCATGAGCTAATTCGGTTTAAACTAAATGGAAGGATTAACAGAAATAAAACTGTGACTAAGGTTTACGATTTCAAAAAGGCCAACTTTAATAAATTAAGGCAACTACTTAGGGAAGTGGATTGGGCTAACATACTTAGAGAGCTAAAGGCAGATGAGGCCTGGGATTATTTCAAGCTGAAGTTGCACGAGCTGTCCGAGGCCTGTATCCCGAGAAAGGGGAAACGGTTAGTAGGCAGGAGAATTAGACCTAGCTGGATGAGCGGGCGTCTCAAAGGGGCGATTAAGAAAAAACAGAAAGCGTACAAAGAATGGAAGAGGGGACAGATCGGCAAGGAAACCTACCTTATTGAGGTCAGAGCATGTAGGGATGCGGTGAGAAAGGCCAAAAGCCGTGTAGAGTTGGACCTCGCGAGGGGAATTAAATCCAATAGTAAGAGGTTTTATAGCCATATAAATAGGAAGAAAACAAAGAAAGAGGAAGTGGGACCGCTGAAGCATGTAAATGGAGTGGAGATTAAGGATAATCTAGGCATGGCACAATATCTAAATGAATATTTTGCGTCGGTGTTTAATAAGGCTAATGAAGGGCTTAGGAATAGAGGGAGCGGGACAGAGGGGAATAAAGGAGGGGCGATTGCAATTACAGTATCAGAGGTGGAAGCCAAACTTGACCAGCTAAATGGGACTAAATCGGGCGGACCGGATGATCTCCATCCTAGAATATTGAAGGAGCTGGCGCAAGAAATTGCAAGCCCCTTGGCGATAATTTTTAATAAATCTGTAAACTCGGGGGTGGTACCAATGGACTGGAAAATAGCTAATGTGGTTCCTATTTTTAAGAAGGGGGAAAAAAGTGACCCGGGTAACTACAGGCCTGTTAGTTTAACTTCTGTAGTATGCAAGGTCTTGGAAAAAATTTTGAAGGAAAAAGTAGTTAAGGACCTTGAGGTGAATGGCAATTGGGACAAATTACAACATGGGTTTACGAAAGGCAGATCGTGCCAAACCAACTTGATCTCCTTCTTTGAGAAAGTAACAGATTTTTTAGATAAAGGAAATGCGGTGGATCTAATTTACCTCGATTTTAGTAAAGCGTTTGATACTGTGCCGCACGAGGAATTATTGGTTAAATTGGAAAAGATGGGGATCGATATGAAATTCCAGAGGTGGATTAAGAACTGGTTAAAGGGGAGACTGCAGCGGGTAGTACTGAAAGGTGAACTGTCGGGTTGGACGGAGGTCACCAGTGGGGTTCCTCAAGGTTCGGTTTTGGGTCCGATTTTATTCAATCTATTCGTTACTGACCTCGGAACCGAATGTAGGAGTGGGCTGATAAAATTTGCGGATGACACAAAGTTGGGAGGTATTGCCAATTCGGAGAAGGATCGGGATATTCTGCAGGGAGACTTGGATGACCTTGTAAATTGGAGTAACAATAATAGGATGAGATTTAATAGTGAGAAGTGTAAGGTGATGCATTTAGGGATGACTAATAAGAATTTTAGTTATAAGTTAGGGACGCATAGGTTGGAAGTGACGGAGGAGGAGAAGGACCTCGGAGTCCTGGTTGATCGCAGGATGACTATGAGTCGGCAATGTGACGTGGCTGTGAAAAAAGCTAATGCGATTTTGGGATGCGTTAGGCGAGGTATTTCTAGTAGGGACAGGGAGGTGCTGCTTCCATTATACAAGGCGCTGGTGAGACCTCATTTGGAGTACTGTGTGCAGTTCTGGTCTCCTATGTTTAAAAAGGATGAACTCAAACTGGAACGGGTACAGAGAAGGGCCACTAGGATGCAGTTCTGGTCTCCTATGTTTAAAAAGGATGAACTCAAACTGGAACGGGTACAGAGAAGGGCCACTAGGATGATCCGAGGAATGGAAAACCTTTCCTATGAAAGGAGACTCGAGGAGCTCGGTTTGTTTAGCCTAACCAAAAGAAGGCTGAGGGGGGATATGATTGCTCTCTTTAAATATATCAAAGGGATTAATACCAAGGAGGGAGAGGAATTATTTCAGCTCAGTAGTAATGTGGACACGAGAACGAATGGATATAAACTGGCCGTGGGGAAGTTTAGGCTTGAAATTAGAAGAAGGTTTCTAACCGTCAGAGGGGTGAAATTTTGGAACAGCCTTCCGAGGGAAACGGTGGGGGCGAAAGACCTTTCTGGCTTCAAGATTAGGCTTGATAAGTTTATGGAGGGAATGGTTTGAAGGGATAACGTGATTTTAGTCAATTAGGCATTAACGTGCCATCGCGGGTAAAAGGAGGGTCCGGCTGTAGAATCTTGCCTGTATGCTCGGGGTTCTGCTGATCGCCATATTTGGGGTCGGGAAGGAATTTTCCTCCAGGGTAGATTGGCAGAGGCCCTGGAGGTTTTTCGCCTTCCTCCGCAGCATAGGGCAGGGGTCGCAGGCTGGAAGATTCTGTTGTGGGTGGGTCAGCTTATGTGGCCTGCATCATGCGGGAGGTCAGACTAGATGACCATATTGGTCCCTTCTGACCTTAAAGTCTATGAGTCTATGAGTCTATTTCTCAAACCCAACATATCACACACATCACTGAATACACAAAGCTACACTAGTGCTGTCTCTTCTAGCTGCTGCTTCCTTTCCCAGCCATCACCAAGTTGCTGAGAATGGACATTAGCTGACAGACACTTACAACTTGTATCTCACTCATATTGGTGGTTTCTGAAAGCAGAGTTTAGTAGATGTAATTTTCCTCAGTATAATATACTATTACAGCTTGATTTTATTCTGCAAACATAAGTGTTCTTGGGAGCCACATCTGATAGTTTCTTGTACACCAAGAAGAATTCTCCATGTGTCCAGAAATGTCATGCATGATTAGAGAGCAGAGAGTGGGCGGACCAAAGGGGGTGAGGGGCATTTGTCCCCACTACTGGCCCTAAAGGGATTCTAAAGAAAAGGCAATGCAGACAGAGGCTCCCTTTAAAGTTATACAGCTGTGGGAAAGCTCCACTTTAAGTGGATATCATGTGACAGTGACAATGGTTTGTCAGATCTGATTACTCAGGAGACCTAAACGTCAGCTTGTTAGAGAGCTTGCTAGCTTATGGAAAGACAACATCATAGGGCCTTGATGTTTTTAAACTGATGGATTTGGTTCCTTTTTCAGATGATATTCACAGAGCAGCAGCATTTTTTCCATGTAGATTAAAGAATATCCCACCTTCCAGAAACAATGCCCCAGCCCTTCATATTCAGGAAACCTGCTGTTCAGTCTGTGTTGTGCCCCCCTCTGTGCCTGATCCACAAAAGAAATAAGTATGCTATAGAGAACCACTAGAGGACTTACCGCTTTAGCTGAAACTGTAGAGGCTCATTCCCTTACTGCTGGATCTCCCAGGCTCAGCCCATGGAGTCGATCAAGACAATAGTTACATATACACTTTCCAGCTCTATATAAACACAAAGCAATAATCTAAAACTTCCCTTAAGAAAAAAATAATTATGTTATTTCTTTCTGCTTCGTTCCCCTCCCCCCACCCATTGTTTTTTGGAAGTGCACAATATCTTTAAAAAGCATGAAACAAAACTCATTTGTTTTATCATTTTTCAATTTCATTTTTTAAAATAACATGAAAAAGTAACCCACAGAGGCAAACATCAGAGGTAACCACAAACATGATTAATTATGAGATCAATAAGCAATTTAGCAGTTCTGAGGCAACATTCAAATGACCTTCCAGAATAAAGCGCCAGCAGCGTATATTAAAGTACCTGTAAAAATCTTTTTAAAATAGGTAACGTGCCAAGTGAATTCAAGCAGGTTGGGTAATGTTCATTTAGCTGTGTTAACTGCATTGTAAGGTTACTCCTAAAGATCACAGAGAAACTGAATAGTTAAGAGAACAAAAGCACCAAAAAGACACATATATACTGTACAAGGGATAGTAATCAAAAAAAGACCAGAAGATCAAACAGAGTCAAGAGTTAGCTACATTTCACCAAACACTGCACTCTCCTGCTATGGGCCAGATTGTGCACGTGCACAAGGAGGGGAGGGTGCAAGGAGCCCTCTTCAAGCCCAGCCAATTATGCATCTGCCTAATTGACAGCATCCTGCTAAAAAATGGGCAAAGAGGAAAAATAGGAGGTGCCGCCACTCCATCCCTAGCCAGCCATAGAAAGGAGTGCACATTGTGCTCTCATCAGAGGTGATGCCACAGGCAGGCTCTTCTCTTGTGAGTTAAAAGTAGCTTAAGGTGGCATTGTTACTGAACAAATGCCTCCTAGAGGAACCCCTGGAGCAGTGTGGATGCAAACAACTCCCAATGTTGACTTGTGCCAATGTCTATCGAGGTTTTTATAAATCACCCATGACCGTAGAATATGAGTTCCCCCCAATAGTCCACCCTTACAATGGGTGGACAGGAAACGGTGGCATAGAGCATGCTATACTGGTTCTACGCCAGCCAGTAGCTCCACCATGCAAGAGGAATCCTCAGCTCCCATCGTTGGAGTAATAAGCACAATAAAATACATCATTTTATCTGACACTGCTGATCTTAAATTAGATGCAAATTAACCTAGTATTTACTATTGAATCAAATAATTTGAATATACAGTGCATGAGATATGCAGTGACCTTACATTTTTCAGAAATGTAACATCAGCAAGCAAGAGGGATGGTGGTAGCCCATAAAATTTGCCAATTGCCTTAGATAACTCAGGGTACATCTACACTACCCGTCGGATCGGCGGGCAGTGATTGATGCAGCAGGGGTTGATTTATCACGTCTAGTCTAGATGTGATAAATCGACCCCCGAGCGCTCTCCTGTCTACTCCTGTACTCCACTGCCACGAGAGGTGCAGGCAGAGTTGACGGGGGAGTGGCAGCAGTCGACTCACCGCAGTGAAGACACCATGGTGAGTAAGTCTACGTCGACTTCAGCTACATTATTCACGTAGCTGAAGTTGCATAACTTAGATCGATCCCCCTCCCCCCCCCCCCGCCCCCCAGTGTAGACCAGGCCTATGAGCCAGGTTCAAATATGCTTACTCACACTGAAGAGGACCTTATATTACAAGTAGTCCCATCAAAATCAATGAGGGTATTCCAAAAGTAAGGTACTACTCAATGTAAACAAAGATGTAATAATTTAGCCTTAAATGAGTATTTTCATTGAGCCATATATAGCCACCAATTTTTAAGAAAAACCACCTGCTGACTTCAATGGAAAGTTCTGATCAAAATCCAATGTTACAATGTGGAACAGTATTTTCAGCATTCAGAATATTTCCTAGAGTTTATGTGAGGGAAAAACAAGAGAGTACTGTGGGTATTGAGATGATCATTCATAATTACCTTTGGAAAACCTAGCGAGTTTTTAAAGGCCATCTCTGTATATTAGGCAGGGTGGAAGCAGTAACAGCCCAATTTTTCACAATTTACCCTGATTCTCCATAATTAACGTGCTTTTCTTCTCGAAGATTACTCAGAAGTGAACGCTTCCCTTACTACTCCTACCTCAACCAGAGGAAACACCAGATGAGGGCAACTTATTGTTATTCATTTGTATTGCATTATAAGAACACATAGCAAGAGACAGTCCCTGTTCCAAACAGCTTAAAATCTAAATAGACAAAATAAACAGAGGTGGGAGTAAGGAAGTATCATCCCCATTTTACCAAGAGAGAACAGAGACACGGAGATTAAGTGACTTGGCTCAAGGTCATATAGGAAATCTATGGCAGAACTGGGAATTGAAACCAGGCCTCTTGATTCCAACCACAAAATTATCCTTCCTCTCCAACCTCCCACATAGCCTGTGTATCTTAAAAAATAATAAATGGGATGTAACTAGGAAAATATGCCAATACAGGATTCATCATCATCAAACACGCATAGTCTATTGAGGACCATTGCACCAGCCAGAGTGACCGCAGTAGATGGCATCATACCAGGAATCGTAGAGTGATGTTACCAGATCTGGCTCAATCTTGTAGTACACAGGTTAGTTAGATCCTGAACTTTGTCTCAGCTCAGAGACTTTTTTGTGTCAATAAGCAAGACTATTCATTGGAGGATGTCCACTGTTTGAAATCCAAGTCCAGCATTGGTTATTGAGGTGCCTAATCAGGGGCCCAGGACAGACAAACCATAGGCAACAAATAATGTCAGAAGACAAGCAGTGTCGTCATTTGGAGAACCTGAAACACAAGGGATCTATCATGGTTTCACACTCAGTTCAATCACAGCCAGTAACAGCATTGAAATCCCCATGCACTGGCAATGTGTCATGCAGCTGAAATGACCAGATTTTTTGCTGCTAGCTGGTGGAAGAATGTGTCCTTTTCCACAGGTGACGTCTTCTTTTGGCATGTAGGCCACAAAGACAGATAAGTGGGCATGGTGGTGTTGAAGCAGAACATAAAGTAAGTGTGATGACATGGGGTTCCATGTAGTTAAGGTCTGTGCTACAGGTTGTCTAATAAGTGCCACACCTGAATACAGTCTAGACCACTGGAATGGAGGAGGGTTGCTCCTTTAATAGTGATTTCATCACTTTGTGGCAGGCAGGCCTCTGTAATGCTGACAATTACAATCTTGTAGCCAGTGAGTTCTCTGTCAGGATCTGTCTTGTACCCAGTAACGTTCAGTGTTAACATGTTCCATGTGGTGACACAGAACACACCTCTGAGGTCTGAGTTGGACTTCAAAAGAGTTGTGGCCTTCCCTGAGCAGGGCTTGGGTCGTGCCCGTCACATGCATGCGAAACACGCCCCTCCTCCTGGAGTCTGTAATAACAGGGGCTTTAGCCCTGATGCTTTATTGCAGTCTGTCCCATCATTTCTCTCTGCCTCCTTGGGACTGGGGAGATGTAGAGGGCTTTTTGGATTGGAGGGGGGAAATCTCCGTTCCCAAGAACTCTTCCACCATGTTCCATTGGCTCCTGAGGGTGTTTCAAAGATCAAACTCCTTTTCCACCAATGTTCATGCATTGACATTCATAGCTTATCCACCTTCACCACCAATGGGGACCTTGGCCCTTGTCTGCTGGGTCCATCGTTGGTCACTATAAAAACTCTGGTTTAGTTGCTTGTGGCCAGTAAGCAACTAACTAACAGGGAGTTTCGCAAGGGAGTTCTCCAGGTGAAGGAGGAGCTAATACAGCATCTGTGGGGTAAGTGACTGTCTGTAGTGTGTGTTTGTTTGTGTTTGGGGGTTACTTGCTGTGTGCTGAGCTTGTGTTTGTTTGGTTGGTTGTTTGAGGGACCGTGTGCTCTGGCTGGCAGTTGGAGGCAGGTTTGAAAGCTCGAAGCCTCTGGTAATTGGCTGAGCCTTACTCAGTGGGCGGGGCATTCACTCAGGCCAGGGCTTTATAAAGCCGCGCAAAAGCGACCAGGGGCTGCTAACAGGGAGTTTCGCAAGGGAGTTCTCCAGGTGAAGGAGGAGCTAATACAGCATCTGTGGGGTAAGTGACTGTCTGTAGTGTGTGTTTGTTTGTGTTTGGGGGTTACTTGCTGTGTGCTGAGCTTGTGTTTGTTTGTTTGGTTGTTTGAGGGACCGTGTGCTCTGGCTGGCAGTTGGAGGCAGGTTTGAAAGCTCGAAGCCTCTGGTAATTGGCTGAGCCTTACTCAGTGGGCGGGGCATTCACTCAGGCCAGGGCTTTATAAAGCCGCGCACAAGCGACCAGGGGCTGCTAACAGGGAGTTTCGCAAGGGAGTTTAGAAGGGGAGTGGGAAGGGAGTGCGAGTCCCTCGCCAGCCGTAACCCCATCCCCGTGGCCCCCCCCTAAAACCTATAAACCAAACCACATTCCAAAACTCCCTTCTGTAAACCACCCTTTCACTAACTAGGATACAATGCAGGCAGAAGCCCAGCAGCAGAGTGGGGGCTATCCAGTTTATTGCACCGACTGTTGCATGTATGATTACCTGCCCTGTGGGCGGGTGGCGTATGTGTGCAGTCGGTGCAAGGAGCTCCTGGCCCTCAGAGACTATGTACGGACTTTGGAGGCCAGGGTGGCGGAACTGGAGGAGCTGAGAGAGGCAGAGAGGTATGTTGATGAGGCTTTCCGGGACACTGTAGAATTGTCCCACCTCCGCTTAGACAGCACCTGTGCTGTTAAGGAGGAAGAAGGGCCCAGGGAAGTAGAGCAGTCAATGGGAGCAGAGGGAAACTTTCCCGTAGTTGGGACCCTCCTTCCAGATGGTTCTGGGGTTGCCTCTCGCACTGAGGTTGCCTCTCCGGGGGAGGGAACTCCAGTTTCTAGGAAAAGGCAGGTGTTAGTAATGGGAGATTCGATTATTAGAAATGTAGATAGCTGGGTCTGTGATGACCGGGAGAACCGTATGGTGACTTGCCTGCCTGGTGCGAAGGTTGCGGATCTCTCGAGGCATCTAGATAGACTTATGTGTAGTGCTGGGGAGGAGCCGGTGGTCGTGGTACATGTAGGTACCAATGACATAGGGAAGGGTAGGAGAGATGTCCTGGAAGCCAAATTTAGGCTGCTAGGGAAGAGACTGAAATCCAGGACCTCTATGGTGGCATTTTCAGAAATGCTCCCAGTTCCACGCGCAGGGCCAGGTAGGCAGGCAGAGCTTCAGAGTCTCAATGCGTGGATGAGACGATGGTGTAGAGAGGAGGGGTTCACGTTCATTAGGAACTGGGGAAACTTCTGGGATGGGAGGAGCCTATACAGGAGAGATGGGCTCCACCTAAACCAAAGTGGAACCAGACTGCTGGCACTAAACATTAAAAAGGTTGTAGAGCAGTTTTTAAACTAGGAGATGGGGGAAAGCCGACTGCTGCAGAGGAGCGTGTGGATCGGACACAGACTTCCCTTAGGGGAGAGTCTGATGATAGAGAATCTCCAGGTTATAGTCAGGAGCAGAGGACTGAAAAGTATAATGTAAGGGCCGGATCAGATGATAAACAGCCACATAAAAAAGAATCTGGCACATCAGAAAAAGACAGGCTAATAAACAGGGACAAGTTTTTAAAGTGCTTGTACACAAATGCCAGAAGTCTAAATAATAAGATGGGTGAACTAGAGTGCCTTGTGATAAAGGAGGATATAGATATAATAGGCATCACAGAAACCTGGTGGACTGAGAGCAATCAATGGGACACAATCATTCCGGGGTACAAAATATATCGGAAGGACAGAACAGGCCGTGCAGGGGGAGGAGTGGCACTATATGTTAAAGAAAGTGTAGATTCAAATGAAGTAAAAATCTTAAGCGAATCCACAGGTTCCATAGAGTCTCTATGGATAGAAATTTCATGCTCTAGTAAAAATATAACATTAGGGATCTATTATCGACCACCTGACCAGGACAGTAATAGTGATGATGAAATGCTAAGGGAAATTAGAGAGGCTATCAAAATTAAGAACCCAATAATAATGGGGGATTTCAATTATCCCCATATTGACTGGGAACATTTCACTTCAGGACGAAATGCAGAGATAAAATTTCTCGATACTTTAAATGACTGCTTCATGGAGCAGCTAGTACGGGAACCCACAAGGGGAGAGGTGACTCTAGATTTAATCCTGAGTGGAGCGCAGGAGCTGGTCCAAGAGGTAACTATAGTGGGACCGCTTGGAAATAGTGACCATAATACAATAGCATTCAACATCCCTGTGGTGGGAAGAACACCTCAACTGCCCAACACTGTGGCCTTTAATTTCAAAAGGGGGAACTATACAAAAATGAGGGGGTTAGTTAGACAAAAGTTAAAAGGTTCAGTGACTAAAGTGAAATCCCTGCAAGTTGCGTGGGCCCTTTTTAAAGACACCATAATAGAGGCTCAACTTCAATGTATACCCCAAATTAAGAAAAACAGTAAAAGAACTAAAAAAGAGCCACCGTGGCTTAACAACCATGTAAAAGAAGCAGTGAGAGATAAAAAGACTTCCTTTAAAAAGTGGAAGTCAAATCCTAGTGAGGCAAATAGAAAGGAGCACAAACACTGCCAACTTAAGTGCAAGAGTGTAATAAGAAAAGCCAAAGAGGAGTTTGAAGAACGGCTAGCCAAAAACTCCAAAGGTAATAACAAAATGTTTTTTAAGTACATCAGAAGCAGGAAGCCTGCTAAACAACCAGTGGGGCCCCTTGACGATGAAAATACAAAAGGAGCGCTTAAAGATGATAAAGTCATTGCGGAGAAACTAAATGGATTCTTTGCTTCAGTCTTCACGGCTGAGGATGTTAGGGAGATTCCCAAACCTGAGCTGGCTTTTGTAGGTGACAAATCTGAGGAACTATCACAGATTGAAGTATCACTAGAGGAGGTTTTGGAATTAATTGATAAACTCAACATTAACAAGTCACCGGGACCAGATGGCATTCACCCAAGAGTTCTGAAAGAACTCAAATGTGAAGTTGCAGAACTATTAACTAAGGCTTGTAACCTGTCCTTTAAATCGGCTTCGGTACCCAATGACTGGAAGTTAGCTAATGTAACGCCAATATTTAAAAAGGGCTCTAGGGGTGATCCCGGCAATTACAGACCGGTAAGTCTAACGTCGGTACCGGGCAAATTAGTTGAAACAATAGTAAAGAACAAAATTGTCAGACACATAGAAAAACATAAACTCTTGAGCAATAGTCAACATGGTTTCTGTAAAGGGAAATCGTGTCTTACTAATCTATTAGAGTTCTTTGAAGGGGTCAACAAACATGTGGACAAGGGGGATCCGGTGGACATAGTGTACTTAGATTTCCAGAAAGCCTTTGACAAGGTCCCTCACCAAAGGCTCTTACGTAAATTAAGCTGTCATGGGATAAAAGGGAAGGTCCTTTCATGGATTGAGAACTGGTTAAAGGACAGGGAACAAAGGGTAGGAATTAATGGTAAATTCTCAGAATGGAGAGGGGTAACTAGTGGTGTTCCCCAAGGGTCAGTCCTAGGACCAATCCTATTCAATTTATTCATAAATGATCTGGAGAAAGGGGTAAACAGTGAGGTGGCAAAGTTTGCAGATGATACTAAACTACTCAAGATAGTTAAGACCAAAGCAGATTGTGAAGAACTTCAAAAAGATCTCACAAAACTAAGTGATTGGGCAACAAAATGGCAAATGAAATTTAATGTGGATAAATGTAAAGTAATGCACATTGGAAAAAATAACCCCAACTATACATACAACATGATGGGGGCTAATTTAGCTACAACGAGTCAGGAAAAAGATCTTGGCGTCATCGTGGATAGTTCTCTAAAGATGTCCACGCAGTGTGCAGAGGCGGTCAAAAAAGCAAACAGGATGTTAGGAATCATTAAAAAGGGGATAGAGAATAAGACTGAGAATATATTATTGCCCTTATATAAATCCATGGTTCGCCCACATCTCGAATACTGTGTACAGATGTGGTCTCCTCACCTCAAAAAAGATATTCTAGCACTAGAAAAGGTTCAGAAAAGAGCAACTAAAATGATTAAGGGTTTAGAGAGGGTCCCATATGAGGAAAGATTAAAGAGGCTAGGACTCTTCAGTTTGGAAAAGAGAAGACTAAGGGGGGACATGATAGAGGTATATAAAATCATGAGTGATGTTGAGAAAGTGGATAAGGAAAAGTTATTTACTTATTCCCATAATACAAGAACTAGGGGTCACCAAAAGAAATTAATAGGCAGCAGGTTTAAAACAAATAAAAGGAAGTTCTTCTTCACGCAGCGCACAGTCAACTTGTGGAACTCCTTACCTGAGGAGGTTGTGAAGGCTAGGACTATAACAATGTTTAAAAGGGGACTGGATAAATTCATGGTGGCTAAGTCCATAAATGGCTATTAGCCAGGATGGGTAAGAATGGTGTCCCTAGCCTGTGTTCGTCAGAGGATGGAGATGGATGGCAGGAGAGAGATCACTTGATCATTGCCTGTTAGGTTCACTCCCTCTGGGGCACCTGGCATTGGCCACTGTCGGTAGACAGATACTGGGCTAGATGGACCTTTGGTCTGACCCAGTACGGCCTTTCTTATGTTCTTATGTTCTTATGTTCTTATGTTATGTTCTTAAGCAGACTATTGATAGTCTATTATTCCGATGGTGATAGCTGTTCTTTTCAAACACCCAATCATCCTTTTTACCAGCTGCAAGCGGTGTTTCACTGCACTGCTAGAATATGGCACCCAGGGTTAGTGCTTTTTTCCATTTCATTTGGAGCAAACGTGTGTAAATACTTTATTAAAATAAAAAACACATGAAGTGAAAGCTGTTCCCCACTGATTGATTTTTCAAAAGCTCCCTAGACTGATTCAGCTACAGATGTTTGCAAAATGATTGGATGTAAAGTGGGCTTAATTCATAAAAGCAATAAAATGTTGCTTATTGACTGAACAGATGAACTAGCTAAGGGGACATAATTCGGAGTGTTCTTATTGGAAATGCTTTGAAGAAATGTAATGATAGTGCAGAAAAAGAGCTTTATTAGACACGGTGAATATATTTTCTGCAGAACATTCTGGAAGATTTGAACTACTAAAAAAATATTTCCTGAATTGTGGGCTGTATAATTGTACAGTGGAGTAAACTTGTCGTGATTTCTCAAACTACCCAACTTAATTCGCAGTTATTACAATCTTTTAATAAACAGATTTAAAGCAATTTTCAAGGACAAAAAAGAAAAACAAAACATTAGAAGGCTGACAAGCCTATGAAAGGAAGGAAATTCAGACAATTAAAATTCTGCCCTACTTTGCCTATATGAAGAGTTTCCAGGGAATACAGCTACTAGGGTGAACTGACTGTACATTTGAGACAGTCAGTCCTATAGGCACAATGAGGAAACAGTGGCACTCATTTCTAACATTCCCTTTGTGAAGCTTTCTGCAAATCACACCATCTAGTATAAAAGGGCTTGTGAGATGGATGCAGAGGGAAGGCCTTCTAATCCTACAGATTCTCAGGTTCTGCAAAGATGACACACATAGGAAATCTGTACATTTTCAGACTACAGTTAATGCTCACACAGCAATCATTACAAGGTCATTCAACGATGCTAGAAAACAATGCCTGGGCCAGTGCATTACAGAAAGACACATTACTGGGCCTCATTGTCAAAAAGCTCCTTCATAGTCTCCCTGATTCGAATAGCCCCCCCATTGTGCCCCTCTAACAGCCCTGGTATCTGGCTGCTCAAAAGCAGCCGCCAGCCAATCCACCTTAATGCTCCACCCCTGTGGAAACTTTTCCCCCATAGCTTCACAAATGTTAGGCAAAGCACAGCAGGCTACTATGACCATGGGAACCATTTCCTCACTGAGGTTTAACTTTCCAAAAAGGCAGCACCAGTGACCCTTTAATCTGCCAAAGTCACATTCAACAGTCATTCTGCACCTGCTGAACCTGTTATTGAAGGTGGTCAAGGTTTCTGGTGTAAAGCTTCATGAGCCATAGGAGTAAAGGGTAGGCTGGGGCTCCTAGGGTCACTATTAGCATTTCTACATCCCCAATTGAAACCTTCTGGTCTGGAAAGAAAGTCCTTGCTTGCAGCTTTTTATACAGGCAGGTCTTCCTGAAGATGCATGCGTCATGCACTTTTCCCGAGCACCCCGTGTTGATGTTGGTGAAATGACCTCAGTGATCCACCAGCGCTTGCAATACCATAGAGAAGTAGCCCTTTCTGTCGATGTACTCCATCACAAGATGGTCTGGGGACCAAATGGTGATATGCATGCCATCTATCGCTCCACCACAGTTAGGGAATCCCCTTGCTGCAAAGCCATCCATTATTTCCCGCACATTGCCCAGAGTCACAGTCCTTCAGAGCAGGAAGCGATTAATGGCCCTGCACACTTGCATCACTGCAACCCCTATGGTGGACTTCCCAACTCCAAACTAATTAGCGACTTATCATTAGCAGTCTGGATTTGCCAGCTTCCACACCGCGATCGCCACACACTTCTGCACCATGAGGGCAGCTCTCATTTTGGTGTCCTTGCACCACAGGGCAGGGGTGAACTCCACACACAGTTCCCGGAAGGTGTCTTTGTGCATCCAAATGTTCTGCAGCCACTGCTTATCATCCCAAACCTGCATCATGATGGAATCCCATCACTCAGTGCTTGTTTCCTGACCCTAGTAGCAATAGTCCACTGTGTGCAGCTGCTTCATGAATGCCAACAGCAATCTTGAATTGTTTCTTTCCATGGCACACACAGCAGGGCAGACACCATGGAGTCATTATCAGAGTTGCAGCTCATGAAAAACTGCAGAATCAGCCGCATTGTGTTCATAATGCTCATGATGAGACTGGAGAGCTGTGCAGGATCCATGCTTTCAAACAGAAATGGCGGGTGCAAATTACAGGGGCTGTTGAAAAGTGGCATGAAATGTAATAAGAAGCCCATGGAATGATGGGACGAAGAAAACTGTATCATGGGATGCTGAGTCTGCCCCTGTGAGGCACTGCGATCCATTCCCAGAACACCCAGCGGCAAATAGTGGCGAGTTGCACAGTGGGATAGCTACCCATGGTGCACTGCTCTCTCTGTCAATGCAAGAGCACGAACTGTGGACACACTCTGCTGTCATAAGGAGCATTGTGTGGATGTGCAAAAGCTATTTAATTTCAGAGGTAGATGATCGTCGATGTAATTTAAGTCAACTTAACTTAGTGTAAACATAGCCTTAGATACCTTTAATGTGGATAAGAAGTAGACGAACAATTGAAGAAATCAGAAGAGAACTATTATTGCAAAGACTACATACTTTCTCTGCTTCAATATAGAGTTTTTGCATATAACTTCCCCAGGCCCTTTCTGCTACAGTATTAAAGAAACAACACACGTATCTTCAAACCACAACATATGTCATCATTTCCCATCCAGCTGTAGCAATGATGTTTACTCACCTACTTCACGGGAGTATTGTGAAGAATAGCTAAAGTCTATACAGTGTTTTGAACTTGTAAAGCTCTACATAAATGCTAAGCATTAATATTACAGTTTGTAATTATTTCTTCAGAGCTTTTGTAGTCAAAGCTAACACTTACATGTAACAATTTTAAGCCTAAGCTTTTAAATGTGGCTTCTAATTTTGCAAGTGTAGTTTGGGCACTCAAGTATTTACAGCTGCAATAAGTTGCAAACAAAAGAGAAAATTTCCTAAAAATTCAAGCCCTTCATTTTCAAAGCTCTTACACATATTAATAACTTAATTTTTACAATACACTTGTGAGGTAAATAATGTATTTTAGCTCCTTATTACAGATGGGGTAACTGAGACAGAGAGGGTAAATGACTTACCTGAGGTCACTTAATGAGACGGTGACATGATTAGAATCCAATTCCCTGTTCTCTGCTCATATAACTTGTTGGCTTGAGTGTATGCTTTCACTGAGGGCAGGGCCTATACTACTGCTTAAGTTGAGCTAACTTACATCACTCAGGGGTGTGAAAAAGACACCCTCCTGAGCGACGTAAGTTACAGCAACTTAAGCGTTGTCCACACCGGCACTCTGTCCGTGGGAGACGCTCTCCCATCGGCATACAGCGTCTTCCTCAGACGCGCTACAGCAGTGCAGCTGCACCAATGTCGTGATTCTAGTCTAGATCTGCCCTGAGTGTCTCCAGCTCAGGAGATTCAGGACTATTTTCACAATAAAAGCAGTTAGTTTGGTACACAGTTATTCATGAGGTCATAATATTTGTTGTTCAAGTATTCAAATGGCCACTGTTTGTGAATATGTTTGCAAAGCCTTTCACCAGTTCTATAATGAATGACTATTTGAAAACTCATACCTCATACAAGAAGTGCACCATCTACTATTTGTTACTGATCACTCACTGTTGGTTACTCTCCTATTCAAAAAGTTCGAGTTATCCAGTGAAGTAGCACTAACAAAATGACTGAGCCAACCATGCACATACCATTAATAAAAAAAATAGCAAGCAGTCAAAGTGAGAAGTTAAAGAAAGATCCACACAAACCATTTGGAAAATACCTATGAATAATAAATACATTTGTAGAAATCTGAATCTGTGGACAATTTGTTAACTGGAAAAAACACAAGAGTTAAATTTGCAGTGAATAATATTCATAATGAACAAATCATCAAGCTCTACTCCTGGCCAACCAAGTGGTGGTATTGAGTCTGTTGATCTCCCTTATTTGCCAAGCCAATCAGAAAACTCTTTCATCGGTGTCATTAGGAACCAATATACAACATTTCATGTTAAAACAGATAATACAGCATATATCATCTACTCAGCCACTATCTGAAACTGTCATCCATAGCTGCTCAATGAAGAGCAAATATTACATTTTGGTGGAAAATATACACTACTATCCAAAGTATCCAGTAAAGAATAGATTATTTCATTCAAGCAGTTAACTATGCAGCCAGTAACAGATGGTTGCACACTAGGCAAATAATTATTATTATTAATTATTATTATTATTATTATTACTTGTGTGTGTGCTGTGCATCTTGGCATTTCAATCTTTAAATTCTCCACTTAGAAGGAACCATCACCTGGAGTAGGAAAAGATCCAGGGACAGACAACCGAAAAAGAAAAGGGTGGGTGGAAAGGAAATGGGAAGAAAACTGCTGAAGAAAGAAATGTCTCATGTTCTTACCAGCTGCTTTTTCTTTTTATTGAACTACAGAAGGTTTGTCTCTGTTCCTGCTTGAGTTCAGAGGTGTATGGGGTCTGCTGCTTTTGCTCCTCAGAAGGTGTGAGTCAGTCCATAAAACTCAGAGTTTCCCCAAACCACATGGGAAGCTTGGAGGAGGATGTCCAAAACTGGGGGAAGAAGGGGCGCTCAACTCAAATAGCAGGTTGTGCAGTGGTATATCTATTATAACACAGCAGCATGTATATCACAAGTCTTTATCAAATGTGCCAGAAGACTTTTTCAGTCAGGATTACACCATCAAAGCTTCACAGTATCACTCAGTAGTGTTGATTTTGAAAAAAATTCTGAAAATAAAACATCTGCCAGAGCAGTACATTTATTACAGCAAAAAGCAGCCTAGTGTTGCATGAAAATTTGGCCATAAAGTCAAAGTCTATTCCAAATCACTCAGGAGACCATTTTTGGAATAAGACTATCTCAGAGTTACTATGGCAAAATGTATGTTGTTAGCTCCTGCTAGAACAGTCATGATGTTCATGGCTACAATAAACCCATGGAACCATTTTCCTTATAGGATTTCACCAAAGCTTCTCTATACTTACAATGCATAAGTCTCCATTATGTCCCATGATTAAGGGCCATATACTGCCTTCAATACAAGCTAAAGAGGGCACGGGGTGGATATGGTCCTAGTTTTACAGTTAATATGGGACTCTCTGATTTCCATGATAAACTTGAGACCCATGTGTGGGCAGGAAAGGAGCAAACAAAGAATACAAAAGAAATCCCAATCATATTACATAACACAGTCATATTATTTTCACTTACACAAATGTAAGGATCCAATCCTGCAAAGGGATGCACATCGGAATAGGAATCCAGCTGTGAGGATCCCTGTAAAGGGATCAGGCTCTAAGACAGAAATAACTTCACTGTGATCAGTGGAGTTACACCAGTATAAAACTGATGGGAGAGAAGAATTAAGACAACTTTTTAAAAGTCTGTAAACATTTCTAAAATTGGTTTCTAGCATCTGTGGCATATGCCACAAACATGATTGGGTGGTATATTATTTATACAACAGTCGTGCCCAAAATGTGTGAGGTGCTGTACAGACATGTCGGATATACAGTCCCTGATTCAAAGAGCTTAGAAACACACACATAGTTAACTGTATGCATATGACAGTCCCAATGGACATGTCTGCAGGGCGGAGTTAGCCTGGGCCAACCTACCACAGGTGGAGCATCCCCATTGCAATGCCTTAGCCATTCCAGATCCATGTAACTGCATCCACAATGGGCTGGGATGGATTTCTGTCGGGATATCCCAGGGTTCTTAGTCATTCATTAAACTGGGCTGCTCTGTGAATTCATTCTCAGGGTTCTCTCTCTGTCTCTCTCGCCTAGTGTAGAGCTGTTGTCTGTGGCAGTGACAGGAAAACAATACTTTTATGTAAATAACTCCCAAGTGGACTTACTCATTACTAATGCAGACGTTCTGAAGGTGAAAGCAAACAGCATTTGGCTGCAAGAACTTGTAATAAGAATGTTATTAAGGAATTAAGTCTGCAAATCACAAAGTGATTCACAGCACACCTGACTGACTTCTCTGCCTTTCCATTTCTTTCCTGTCCATAAAGGTGTCATTTTGGATACATTTCCACAAATTATGGTTCTTACTGATATCACACCACAGCTTTACCAGAAGGCTGGTGTTAGCTTCTGCCCAGCTGCCAGCATGATGGGAGGAGGGTTTCTTGGCCAGCATCTCTGTTCAAATGCTCTGGAGTGCGTCAGAAATGGAGCAGGCAAATGTGGGATTAAATGGCTGAGCTAGATGATTTCCAATGAAGAAAGAAGGAGTTAGATAAGAAAGTACATCCCAGGTGGAATTGTGGGATAGAACTGGAGAACTAACAGCACCCAGGCTTGATTAGACTGCATTCTCACCACAAAGTAGATGGGTCACCAGCCCAGGATAACATAAAACCCAGGCTCAAACTTATACATTGAACCACGCCCGGGTTCAAAGCACCTCAGGTTCAGGCTAGAGGTTTTTTAGTGTAGACAGAAGGGAGACCAGGGACAACACCAACATTAACTCTGTGGTGAAGACACACCTATTGAGTGGAATTAAACTACATGTGCCTAAAGTAAAGTACATGCGTAAATTCTAGCAGAGTCAGGGCCCAAAATAGTATAACACACATGAAAGTAGGGGAAAGGGATATAACGTGTCAAATGACCAAGATGATCCCTTCTTTTTTATAATATTCAAGTAGGCTTGGCAGAATTCCTTTTTAATAATGTCAATGAATAATATCAATGTTTATTTTTAAGCATATTTTTAGCTTTTTATCTACTTAAATTTTCACATCTGTGCAAAATGATGGGTTTTGAGCTTTTTTTTATTTTCACCAATTTAAATTTTGACAGTTGCAGAAAATTATGGGAGGGATGAGACAATAATAATTTAATGTCAGCAGACACAGATTCAAAAGTTAAAGCTTTAGAACTTTTAAAACACAAATTGTCAGTGTTACATGTCAAAATATACAAAGGAAATTTCTTTAAATCAAACTTTAATAAGTTCTCGAGCATCATTTTTCTTACTTTGCCTATTAGAAATTTTGATTATTATGATGAAAATATTTTTTGCCAATTTGTTTGTGTGCAATGAAATCAATATTTACCAGTAATAATCTAATCACTCCAAGCCTATCTATAAGCAATCCCCAGCCTCCCTGCTAACTAGTCATGATTATCTCTTTATGTATTCTGTTAAATGCCACTTTTAAAAAATTTGGTTTCAACCCTTATTTATTGTCTGCCTTTATTTTTTTAATTTTAACTATTATCAGGCTTTTATTTTTCACCCTTGTTTAACCCTTGCCTTCTTTCTAGTTGTTAGTTTTACACTTGCTTAGACATATTTTTAATCTATGTCTTTTACAAATAATGAATCCACAAGCTATTCACATCTTTTTAGTGATTTCGTTTTTTAAAATGTTGGCTCCTGGTCTATTTTCTATCACCTGTATTCTAAAGGTTTTAAGCTTTGCCTAGCATAGATATTTGTCCCCACAGCATAACACCTTCATTTAGCCCACATTCCCTGTTCTAAGATGTTGCCTACTCATCAGATTACGATACTCCATGACATTTACACTCCATTCCCTCCCAACAGGTGTTACCTCTCCTTCTCCTACACAACTACCAAAGACCAGTTCATCCAATTAAGATGAGGTTTTATGGCTACAAAACAGTGGGTCAGATTCTCAGTGATGCTAGTTTTAAGGTGCTCTAAGCCAGTGGTTCTCAACCAGGGGTACCCATACCCTTGGGATTACACAGAGATCTTCCATGGGGTACATCAACTCATCTAGATATTTTGCATAGTTTTATCACAGGCTACATAAAAAGCACTAGTGAAGTCAGTACAAACTAAAATTTCATACAATGACTTGTTTATACTGCTTTATATACTATACACTGAAATGTAAGTACAATATTTATATTCCTGTTGATTTATTTTATAATTATATGGTAAAAATGAGAAAGTAAGCAATTATTTAGTAATAGTGTGCTGTGACACAATTATATTTTTATGTCTGATTTTGTAAGCAAGTACTTTTTAAGTGAGGTGAAACTCGGGGATACGAAGACAAATCAGACTGCTGGAAGGGGTACAGTAGTCTGGAAAGGCTGAAAGCCACTGCTCTAAGCCATCATTCCACTCCCCTGATCCTGAGCTGCCCAGGGTGCCAAGACAATTCCTGGCATCAGTTAAAGAAGTCTAAGGGCTGCATTAAAGCACGCTTGCTGCAGGGACCAGTGTGCCAGGACATAAGGTGCAGCACTGTGTGCTCTATGCTGTCCCTGCACATCCCCAACACACCTATTCTTCTGTCAGGGGAATCTTTAGATGATACAGTAAAAAGCAGGTAAAGTTGGAGCCAAAAATCTGGCCCAGTGTGTTTAGCCACATCACTGTGCAGGGGCAGGGGCAGGGGGAAGGGCACGAAGATGTGTTCCTCAAGGAACCTATCTAGGTGTAGCTCCTGCTCCATGAGGCTGCAGGAAGCATTGAAGGTACTTCTTTTAAACCAATGGACTTACTGTAGATTTACACCAGTGGGAGAAGAGAACTCGATCCAATATGAACACTCACAATGTGGGTGCAGTTAGACAAATATATCCAGCAATAAGTTTATCCTTCATAAAAGGTCAGATAAAGAACCAGAAACAAAGCAGGTGACCATAAGAAATGCTGCCCCTGGGATATTGTAAGTTGTATGTCAATCAGTGAACAAATGGCAGGGAAATAACAGTATTTTACACTTCTATAGAACCTTTCATCTGAGAAGGGCGATGTATTTTAAACATATTATTAAACCTCACATCATCACTACGCTAAAAAGGTATTATTATTAGAGCTGGATAAAGTAGGGGTGGTGGTTCCCCCTTTTGCCCAGTGGTTAGAGCATTCACCCAGGATGTGGGATACCCAGGTTCAAATCCCTGCTCTGCCTGATATTAAGCGGGAATTTGAACTTGAATCTCCCATCCTGTAAGTACTGCCCTAGCCACCCAGATGGTATTCTCTGCTGGGTCTCTCTTAGTCTCTCCTGTTGACGCTCCTTCTGATTTGTATAACTACTTAAATATTCATTGGGCAAGAGAGTAAGACTGATTCTACAGCCTAGCAGTTAGGGCACTCGCACACAGGCAGGGGACACCAATGAAGATTGATACTAAGTGGAACAGTTTCACAGGAGACATTGAGACCCACCTCAGTATAACTCCTTTCTAGCCCAGGGGTTAGCACAATCACCATCAGAGAGCAAGACCCAGGTTCAAATCTACAGCAGGTAGAGTGGGGATTTGAAGCCAGGTGCCCCACATGCTGGATGAGTGCTCTAACCACTAAGCTCTTGGGTAAATGGCGGCAGTAGCAGCTGCCAACACATCCAGTTTTATGAATGGCTTGTCCAAATTTCCTTTGCTTTTAATAAAAAAAAAACAAAGCAGTTCAATATGCCCAGAATTGAAATAAAGTGTTTGGTTTCGAGTCAAACAAAACATTTCCTTCAATATGAAAGAAATATTTTTTACATTTTTGTTTCACCATGAAAACCAAAACATTTTCATTTTAGGTCGATTCAAAATGAAAACTCAATTATTTTCACAGCTGTAATTATTATCCGCTTTTATGGCTGGAGAAACTGAGGCTTAGACATGACAAGTTACTTAACCAAGGTCATACAGTGAATCAGTGGCAAAGTGGTGACTATCACCCAGGATTCATCACTCCCAATCCCATACTTTAACCTTGATAGCTTGTTGGATCCAGGCTTCAGAATTTCTGCACATGCAGCACCTGATCCAAAGTCTAATAAAGTCACTCAGGGTATGTCTACACTGGCCTGGGGCAGCTGACTCAAGCTCATGGGGGTCAGGTTAAGAGGCTGTTTGTGTACACAATCGGGCGTGTGCTGGAGCCTGGGCTCCAGGACCCTGTAAGGTGGGAAGGTCTCGAGATGCAGCCTGAGCTGGAACACGTACACCACAGATAAACAGTCTCTTAACCCGAACTCTGTGAGGCCAAGTCAGCTGGCATGGGCCAGCCACGGGTGTCTAATTGCAGAGTAGACGTATCCTCGGAATCCATTGATTTCAGTGGGCTCTGGATCAGGCTTGTGGATACATAAGGGGAGATCAATAGGGTCAACCTCTGTTGTGCAAAGCCGAGGGGTGAATTTTGACCTAAATATTGTAGCACTTGAACTAGTGTTGCTGCAAAGATTACAGTACAGCTCAGTTAGGAACCACTCCACCAGAGTTAAGTATGAAATACCCTGGGCTATTAAATACTCTGAATTTACAGAGTGGATAAACACCCTGCTATTTAGTAAAAGTGTTTTCGGAACTGAGATGCCCTGGGAATATTCACAGCATTCAACTGCCCTTCATTTTGTAACTCTTCGTGAGCATTCATTGATGTAGCCTGGTCTGGTGACATACTGGGCTAAGATATAAAATATGCAGGAAAACTGTCTGCCGCAAGACCTGCCAGAAGTTGGTTGCTATACCATCTGGGCTGCTTTTATTTATCCAGCTGTATTTCTCTGGTTTTACATTTTTAATTAGTACATTTTAAGGAAGGGGCAACTTTTGTTTAACCTCTTCAGTGCTGTATAATGTATGCGAGGCAAACTAAACCTCATTCCCAGTACTCCCTGGTCCAGGTAACAACATCTTGAAACACTGACGTTCCTAGAATGTACTGCATTCTACGGTCACAGTCTGCAGTCTTTTAGTTAGTTTTTTTGGTTGAGGGAGGGGAGGAAAAGGCTCTCTCTTGAAACCAAGTATCAACCACCGTATCTCTCCATCACAGGATTCCTCCATAGCTTCCTTTATTCCTTCCCTCACAGGCCTCATCCTTTCCCTTACTTGCTCCCCACCCAAAACTCGTATACAATCTTTATGACCATATTTTCATAAGTCTGGCTTGACAGATAAGCCCATACATTTTATATGCATCCATAATGTATGCCAAAAAACCTGTTTATGCCTATAAAAGAGCTACTCACAGAAATTTGGTAATTCCATACCTAATTACCCCCTTACACATGCAATTATGCATTTGTGCATGCAAATGACTGCTCTGCACATCAAATACTGCAAACAAAAGCATGGCTGCTGCAAATGCTTAGGCATGTGCTTAACTTGGAGCTAATGAGATTAATCATATGCTTAGAATTAAGCATATGACAGTTTGCAGATTTGAGTATTTAGGTTTAGATCCTACAAAAAGTTTGCATCATTTAACTTGTATAGCACTGTGAAATCTCAGTGAAGTCAGCTGAACCCATGTGGATACTTTTACATGACCAGGGCATGATAAATGTAGGTTGTTGAGGAGAGGAAGTTGGGGTTGGTTGATTTTTGTTTTTTTGCACACTTGTGTAGTTCTCAAAACTTTTCTCTCAAGAGATAAGGGAGTGTTTTGCCTTTTTCTCAAGCTATTTTTAAAAGACTCAAATTGGGTTAAAGACAAGCCTGGGGCAGTTGGCAATTTAGAAATGCACTTAACATTTTTGGCATTCTGAGTTTTAAAAATGTATTCATTTTATTTTAGCCAAATATTTGTACCCTGTGTAAATAGTTTCTATTATTTTTCCATCACAAATATTAGTACAAATGTCTTTCCAAATGTTAGCAGGAGAAAGACTCCCATGTGCAGCTACACATTTGCACTGTGTATGATCCCTTTCACATGCCAATCACTCCAATATCAACACTTGTACACGGCTGAACTTTCCCATGTAGGCCAGAGAGAGTTTAGGTTAGTCAAGAGAACCTCATAAGAGAGAGAGTTTATAGCAATATCAGCCATAACATTAAAATGGAAAAAATAACCTAAAAAAAATGAAACTGTCAGGTTAGAAGTCCCACAGTTGTAAACAAACAAACAAACAAAACCCAGATGCCCTCTCCTGTTACTATGTGGTACTAAACACCTAACATTATCTAAACAGGTGGGTTTTTTTCCAATCACTGTCCATTATCTATAATGTTTGCTAACTTTTCTGCATTTCTTTGATCTTGCATGATAAGAATTCATAGATTCATAGA
This sequence comes from Emys orbicularis, assembly GCF_028017835.1. Classification (NCBI taxonomy): domain Eukaryota; kingdom Metazoa; phylum Chordata; order Testudines; family Emydidae; genus Emys; species Emys orbicularis. Next base: position 35,625,288 of record NC_088685.1, read on the forward strand.
TTCTAGGACTGGAAGGGACCTCGAGAGGTCATCGAGTCCAGTCCCCTGCCCGCATGGCAGGACCAAATACTGTCTAGACCATCCCTGATACACATTTATCTAACCTACTCTTAAATATCTCCAGAGATGGAGATTTCACAACCTCCCTAGGCAATTTATTCCTGACAGTTAGGAACTTTTTCCTAATGTCCAACCTAGACCTCCCTTGCTGCAGTTTAAGCCCATTGCTTCTTGTTCTATCCTTAGAGGCTAAGGTGAACAAGTTTTCTCCCTCCTCCTTATGACACCCTTTTAGATACCTGAAAACTGCTATCATGTCCCCTCTCAGTCTTCTCTTTTCCAAACTAAACAAACCCAATTCTTTCAGCCTTCCGTCATAGGTCATGTTCTCAAGACCTTTAATCATTCTTGTTGCTCTTCTCTGGACCCTTTCCAATTTCTCCACATCTTTCTTGAAATGCGGTGCCCAGAACTGGACACAATACTCCAGCCGAGGCCTAACCAGAGCAGAGTAGAGCGGAAGAATGACTTCTCGTGTCTTGCTCACAACACACCTGTTAATACATCCCAGAATCATGTTTGCTTTTTTTGCAACAGCATAGATACGTCTCTCAGATACCAAGGTGACAGGAGCCTTCTAAATAGCTAAAAACCTGATCGTAAGAGCTGAGCACTGACAAATCTCGACTTCTGGCACCTAGGCCCTGATCCAGCAAAGCACTCAAACATGTGCTTAATTTTAAGTATTTAGGTTGTCCCTAATTAAGAACATGCTGGACTGGGGCTCTAGTTAGTTTCACTTTTGTCTCTGGTCAATTTCTAGGCACTTATTTTTCTGGTTTTCATGCACTGCACAGTGCTGCAATGTTTGTACTTCAAATATTGCATAGGACAATTAAATCACAATTAAAAACAGCTTCCATTGATATTTGTAAAGCATTGCTGTTAGAGCTGGTTGAAATTCTTTCAATGAAAAATGGGGTTTTGACAAATAATTTTTATGGGGAAAATTATTTGCATCTAAATTTTCTGTTTTTCTTTTCTTTTTTTTTTTACACCAAGTTTCAACATTCCCCTCTCCAAGGAAAAAGATGAAGGAAAACTAAATGAGTGAAAGAAAGTGTTCTTCCCTCTACCACCACCAAAACAAAAAGAAAATTTTTGAAATGAAACATTTTGAAAAATGTTTTAAATTTGCTGAAATAATAAACTATTTTACATTATTTGCAAATACACCCTTACATTTTTTTCAGCCAGCTCTAACTGAGTTTACACACACACACACTTTTATAAAACATTATTCGTTTTTAACAAAACTTAAATGGGTGCTATAGAGTACCTTTCACTGTTCCTGGGATTGAGATATCAGAGCAAGACACCATCATTCTTGTTTGGCTTCACTCACTCTCACAAACAGAAGCCTGGTTGTGAACTTTATTTAAAATACTAAGTGTATGGTATGTATGATTTTTTCTGAGCATTGGACAAATGTCAATGTTAATATTATTAGCCACCTTTGATTCTGTTGACATAATTTTGTTGTAACTTGAAGTAACTCCACTTAAAATCAATGGACTCAAATACTTACTCACATGAGTAAGGATTGAAGGAAGGATCCCAGTTTCATAGACAAAACTCAAATCTTCCAACAGGAGGAGCAGCTCTTTGCTACTGCAACTACTGAATTATTGTGTAATATTAGATCTTTTGAAGTATTTTTCATGTGAAATTAAGAGGACTTTACAAAGAATAAATTCACCAGAGCTTATGCAGCAACAGAAGAATCATAACTTATAAAGATTTTAACACTATGGCAATATACCTTTTAAAACATCTGAAAATGTATAATTGGTGTAGTTGGTACTGGACTGAAGTTTTGCAAGATTAATCTAATTTACGCAGGAAAACATTTTCGTTTTAACGACCTAAAATTGCTCTACAAAATGCACAAACAGCATCAATGTAGTGCAATAATACTTCTTTAAATGTAATACAAATAGTTCATTTGTACAACGCTCTTTAGCTCAAGAAATTAAGCACAAAATTAAATTGTTAGAGTTCAGAAGCTTCACATCAAATGCAGCGTCAACACTACAGCAACAACAGTAATTTCTATTTTATATTTCACAAACAACTATTTGTGAATGTTCTGCATTCTGTTTCATTAAAGACACGTCCATAAGTTAATGTATTTTCCCAGCTAAGAATGTCTATAATTTCAAGTCAACTGTTATTTTTACCATGATTTCTATACATTCATAGGTGAAGGTTACCTGAAGTTAGCATGATAGCACATTAGATTTCATCCAGCCCAGAAGTGGGAGATCTGCTCAGATTGAGTAGACGAAAAGAAAGTTTCTCAGGTAAGGTGTAATCCTGTAAGATGTAAGATCTTTCAATTCCATTGGAAGCCAGTAAAGTTGAAGGCACTAAAGACCTCTCCAGAGGCACTCAGAACCTTGTAAGAGATGGTCCTTTGTGAACTGTTCAGATCTAGAGTCCTATTTGTCAGAAACAGGCTTCCTTGCATGACTCAGACAAAAGAAAAAAGGGCTCTGTAAATTTTAAACATGCAGTGTAGTAAAGTGCATAAGACTAAGTACAACTGTCATATTCTTTAACATATTCCCCATGGACTATATATAAACAGTTCTACATTTCTGCGAACTGTGGAGTTTGTAAGAGAGAGTCATAATAAAATTGCTATGGTTAGGAAGGGCTGCATTGCCAGTGCCAACACTGCTCCTGTCTCCTCCACCTGCGCCTGTACCCAGACAGAGAACCTGACAATGGATGCCTTACCCAGATCCTGGTGTGGATTTGCAGAGACTGTGGCCTGCATTTCCCATCTCAGAAAGCCAGGCTGGGGGGACCATCCAGTGTGAAAGGTGTATGCTGATGTACTCTCTCAGGAAGCAGGTGGGAGAACTACAGGAGGAAGTGGCTAGGCTGAGGAGCATCCGTGCCCATGAGGAATTTCTTGAGTGTATTCATATGAAGACGTCCAAGGCTGAAGAAGCTATCCAACTACAGAGGATTGCTGCCACACCACTGGGGGAGGAGGATATGGCTCGGTCACAGGGAGGACACTGGCTTCTGGTTACTTCTGCAGCAGGCAGTGCTCCAATCTTACTCCCAAACCACCCACCATAGTGATGAAGAACCATTACGCTGCCCTGACAATGAGCGAAGATTAATCACCCCCAAAGATGGAATAGGAGAAGCCATGTACCCCCAAGGCTGGGAGGATCGCAGCCACCATTCCCAGGAGGAAACGTAGGGTAGTGGTAGTTGGTTACTCTCTTTTGCGGATGACAGAGGCACTCATCTGTTGGCCTAAGATGGCATCCTGGGAGGTATGTTGCCTGCCAGGGGCCCATATCCAAGACATTATGGAGGGATTGTTGAGGATCATCGAACCCTCTGACTAGTACCCCATGCTACTCATCCCTGTGGGCATTAATGATACTGCGAGGTATGACCCTCAGCAGATCAGAAGTGACTACAAGGCTCTGGGAGTAAGAGTGAAGGAGTTGGGAGCGCAGGTGGTGTTCTCTTCAATCCTTCCAGTCAATGGTAGGGGCCCAGGCAGAGACAGGTGCATCCTGGAGATGAATGCCTGGCTGCGAGGTGGTATAATATGCATGAATGGAATATTGGTATAGAAGGATACAGCGTGCTCAGAAAGGATAGGCAGGAAAAAAAGGGAGGAGGTGTTGCCTTCTATATTAAAAATGTATACACTTGGACTGAGGTTAAGATGGAAATAGGAGACAGACTTGTTGAAAGTCTCTGGGTAAGGATAAACGGGGCAAAAAACAAGGGTGATGTCATGGTAGGGGTCTACTACAGATCACATGATCAGGAAGAAGAGGTGGATAAAGCTTTTTTTAAACAAGATTTTAAATAAGAAAATCATAAAAAGCACAGAACTTGGTGGTGATGGGGGACTTCAACTACCCAGCCATCTGTTGGGAAAATAATACCGCAGGGCATAGGTGCTGACTCTGTGAGTGCTCCAGGGCTCAAGCACCCACTGAAAAAAATAGGGGGTGCTCAGAACACACAAGCTAGCAGTAGGTGGGAGGAGCATGTACATAGCACACCGTGAAACTGGAAGGTGGAAAGCACCTACCAGCAAAACCAAAAGTCAGTGCCTGTGCAACAGGACACAGATTATCCAACATATTCTTGGAATATATTGGACACAATTTTTTTATTTGAGAAGGTGGAGAAAGCTACTAAAAGGAGAAGCTGTTCTAGATTTGATTATGACAAATCAGGAGGAACTAGTTGAGAATTTGAAAATGGAAGGCGCTAAGGTGATAGTGGTCATGAAATGGTAGAGTTCACAATTCTAAGGAATGGTAGGAGGAAAAACAGCACAATAAAGATAATAGACTTCAAGAAGGCAGACTATAACAAAATCAGAGAGTTGGTAGGTAAGATCCCTTGGGAACAAATCTAAGAGGGACAAACAGTTCAAGAGAGTTGGCAGCTTTTCAGAGACATAATTAAGGGCACAAGTGCAAACTATCCCACTGCATAGGTAAGATAGGAAGTATGACAAGAGGCCACTCTGGATTTAACCAGGAGATCTTCAATTATCTGAAACTCAAAAAAGAGTCCTGCAAAAAGTGAAAAGTAGGTCAAATTACAAAGGATGCCTATAAACAAATAATACAACTATATAGGGACAAAATTAGAAAAGCCAAAAGGCAAAAAATTAGATTTAACTAGCTAGAGACATAAAGAGTAACAAGAAAACATTCTACAAAACAGAATGGTAGGCCTGTTACTCAATGAGGGGGGAAAACAATAACAAAAAATGTGGAAATAGCAGAAGCGTTAAATGATTTTTTTGTTTCAGTTTTAACCAAAAAGTTTATTAATGATTGGATATCCAACATAGTGAATGTCAGTGAAAATGAGGTAGGATCAGAGGCTAAAATAGAGAAAGAACAAGTTAAAGATTACTTAGACAAGTTAGATGTCTTCAAGTCACCAGGGCCTGATGAAATGCATCCTAGAATACTCAAAGAGCTGACTGGGGAGATATCTGAGCCATTCATGATTATCTTCGAAAAGTTATGGAAGATGGGAGAGATTCCAGAGGACTAGAAAAGGGCAAATATAGTGCCCATCTATAAAAAGGGGAATAAGGACAACCTGGGGAATTACAGACCAGTCAGCTTAAATTCAGTACCAGGAAAGATAATGGAGTAAATAATTAAGCAATTAATTTACAAACACCTAGAAGATAACATGGTGACAAGTAACAGTCAGCATGGATTTGTCAAGAACAAATCATGTCAAACCACCAAATAGCTCTCTTTGACTGGATAACAAGTCTTGTGGATAGGGAGGAAGTGATAGATATGGTATACCTTGAATTTGGTAAGACTTTTGATACTGTCTCGCATGACCTTCTCATAAACAAACTAGGGAAATACAACCTAGATGGAACTACTATAATGTGGGTGTGTAACTGGTTGTAAAATTGTTCCCAAAGAGTAGTTACCAGTGGCTCACAGTCAAGCTAGAAGGGCATATCAAGTGGGGTCCTACAAGGATTAGTTCTGAGTCCGGTTCTGTTCAATATCTTCATCAATGATTTAGATAATGGCATAGAAAGTACACTTATAAAGTTTGTGGGGGATACCAAGCTGGAAGGGGTTGCAAGAGCTTTGGAGGATAGGATTAAAATTCAAAATGATCTGGACAAACTGGAGAAATGGTCTGAAGTAAAGAGGATGAAATTCAATAAGGACAATAAGGACAAATGCAAAGTACTCCACTTAGGAAGGAACAATCAGTTGCATACATAAAAAATGGGAAATGACTGCCTAGGAAGGAGTACTGCAGAAAAGCATCTGGGGCTTACAGTGTAACACTGTTGCAAAAAAAGCAAACATCATTCTGGGATGGATTAGTAGGAGTATTGTAAGCAAGACACAAGAAATAATTCTTCTGCTCCATTCCACACTGATTAGGCCTCAAACAGAGTACGGTGTCCAGTTCTGGATGCCACATTTCAGGAAAGATATGGACAAACTGGAGACAGTCCAGAGAAGAGCAACAAAAATGATTAAAGGTCTAGAAAACATGACCTATGAGTGAGGGGGACATACAACATAAAGACAGCCATACTGTGTCAGACCAAAGGTCTATCTATCCCAGTATCCTGTCTTCTGACAGTGGCCAATGCCAGGTGCTTCAGAGGGAATGAACAGAACAGGTAATCATCAAGTGATCCAAGTGACCCTGTTGCCCATTCCCAGCTTTTGGCAAACAGAGGCTAGGGACACCATCCCTGCCCATCCTGGCTAATAGTCATTGATGGACCTATCCTCCATGAACTTATCTAGCTCTTTTTTGAACTCTGCTATTGTCTTGGCCTTCACAATATCCTCTGGTTGACTGGGTGTTGTGTGAAGAAATACTTCATTTTATTTGTTTTAAACCAGCTGCTGATTAATCAAACCTGCTGCCAATTAACAAGATAACAGTTTTCAAGTACATAAAAGATTGTCACAAGGAGGAGGGAGAAAAATTGTTCTCCTTAACGTCCAAAGATAGGATACGTGTCAATGGGCTTAAATTGCAGCAAGAGCAGTATAGGTTGGACATTAGGAAAAACGTCCTGTCAGGGTGGTTAAGCGCTGGAATAAATTGCCGCGGGAGGTTGTGGAATCTCCATCATTGGAGACAAACACCTGTCAGGGATGGTCTAGATAATACTTAGTCCTACCTTGAGTGCAGGGGACTGGACTAGATGACCTCTCGAGGTCCCTTCCAGTCCTACGATTCTATTATTTTCTGGATATGGATCTAAACTGTACTATTAGATTCAGATCCAGATTTCAAACACTCCCAGTTTGTGGGAGTTCAGATCTGATTTGTATTCATCTCTATTATTTCCTCTTCAATTGCATAGATGTGGTCTGTGATGCTGTATGAAAAGGAAGATGACCATTTATATCATTGTTGCTACCACTGTTGCACAATTGCACTACATTTGATACAAAGTGTATCATGTAAGGTGTCAGTGGAAAAGTTAGAATCTGTAAAGTATGATTATCCTGATTAAATCCATGTATCATCACTGTCTCTGAAGTTATGAATAATGGCAATGTATTTGTATCTCAAATGTGTTTGTTCTTGAGGTGACACCACAAGTAGCTTACATCCAGTCTTGCCAACCCATTATGAATGGACTATTCAAGCTTGATGGGCCATTAAGAAGAATCAACTCTCCAGATAGCGCTTCCTGAAAGTGCCTCAGGCAGCAAGGAGCCAATGGCCACCCCTGTGATTCAGCAAAACATATAAGGGCATGTTCCCTCAGACTCCATTTTTGTCAGTAACTTTCCCTACACAGGGGCTGTGGGTTTTTATTTTTGATGGTAAATTTCCATGCACATGGCAGGGGATAAAAAAAGACACCGGAGACATCTTCATTTTGCCTCATTCCTGCTCCAATTCTCTCGACTGTGGATTGACAACTAAAAGGGGTATTTTGAACTATGGACTGAAGACCTCCCAAACTTTTGGAAGTTACCAGAAACACTTTTGGAAGCCAGCAGTCTAGTCCATCCCTGCTATGATCCTGATCTATGAACACTGAATATCACTTATATGCATATGATTTCTTAGCCATTCAATAACCCTCTTCTTTTCTTTTATTAATAAAATCCGTAGTTTACTAAGGATTGGCTGACAGCATATTTGGGTAAGATTTGAAATATAAATTGATCTGGAGGTAATTGCCTGATCCTTTGGGATTGGTAGACCCTTATATATGGTGAATTGGGTTTTCAGTAACCTCTCACTATATTAGACTTGTTTGTCTGGATGGGAGCAAAGGGCTGGAATTCCTAAAGGGGACTGTATTTGGCTTCTTGTTAACCAGATGGTGCTACATAAGCTCTTTTGTTACTGGTTTGGTGAATCGAATTATAGAATAAACCACTGCTTTGGGGGATTGTTTGCTCTGAGTATGGCCCTGAGTATGGCATTCTCAGTGTGGTGCATTACAGGCACCCAGTCACATGGTCCACAGCTAAGTCTTTTTAATGATCAAAGACTTTTGAATGATGTTGGAAACCGTGGGCTAAACCTTGCTGTTTAGTCTCTCTTATTGAGATCTCTGATATCTCAATTTAAGCCTTTGAAATGGACATCACATAGATGCTCACAATGGAATGAAATCATAAACCATACCAAAATGTGGCCTAATTTGATGCTGGTACTTTTCTTTTTGATCAGCATTTAACTGTTTCCTAAGAAATAAAAGTTGATGCTAAGGGCACTTCATGACTGATTTTTTTTTAAAGTTATTTTGGCTCTCAAACCTGCAACAAAATCTGCTAGTGTGGATTCTTGGATCCACCCAGAGCACCACTATCCCATGCAGGTTCAGGGCCTTAATGGGCATTTTCTTGGCATAGTCAGGTCAGGGGAAATTTTCATTCAATGCATGCCAAATTATCAAGCTGCAATATTTGATTTTCCATAATTCAATCTTTGCCATATCTGTTAAATCAATCTGATTACAAATACCCCCACCTGGTTCTTATTAAAATAAATCATCAAATTAATCTGTTACTTTCTCTGTCTTTCCCCAGAACTGGATTTTTATTTTCATCAATGTGTCCCCCTCTATTTAACAAACTGGACAAGGGACGTGGCAGTGATTCTGTCAGTAATATAACTCCACTCATACTATAGCAGAGCTGTTCAGAACAAGCGTCCCATGGTGAGGATTTGTGCTCATGCTAGTATGAGAGGGACACAGCTTGAACAAACACTTCATTATCAATGAATAATGAATGAGATCTAACAAAACTGAGTGCATTGTTTAAAAGAATGGCAAGCTGAACTGTCAATACCTCATGGTGTGTGCAAAGACAGAAAAAGTTTGATGAAGCACAATAGTACCTAGCCCTACCCACTTCCGGTCACTGCAGCATTTACAATCAAGCAAATCAAGGCAAATCTCTGAGTTTGCCCATAAAAGACAAATAACGTATAGTGTGTTAATTGTTTTACAAAGTTCTTGTTAATTACCCTCAAACAGTTTATTTTATACAAATAATAAATGACAAATAATATGGGATGCAATCCTGACTCCATTGAAGTTAATGGCAAATTTCCTATACTTTAGTGGGGCTGAAATTTATAGATATGTGATTGTCAAGATTTTTAATACCTGCTTCAGTAAGTAAACAACTCTCTGCAGTGGATCTTATCTGTACATCACCAAAAATGTGTGTTTTAAGGAGGGTTGATCAGGGGGCTATTGACCAGGACCCAAGAAGTTTAAATATGTTCCAAGCATCAAAGAAGTATGGAGAACGGCAAGTGACAAATATTGAGAGGGGAAAAAACTTATTTGTTTTAAGTTTCCTTGGTTTGTGGCCCCTACTGTGTAAGAAATTTGCCTGGCAGACATAAGGCTGATGCAAAAAGATAGACCTGAAAATTACCACTAGGGTTTAGATTTTAGATACCATGTGGTTCAGGTGAACAGTAAAGACTTGCTTTTATGAAAGATAATTCTTCAAAATTTTAGTAAAACAATCCCAATGTTCCACTACTGAACTTTATAATATCTATTTATTTATATTTCACTCATTACAGTAATATCTGAACAGCTAATACGCTCTATTACTAAAATGAAGCATTTCATTCCCCATTGAAAAATGATCCAGGAGGTCAATAAGCCCTGAAAGTCCCAATTATTTTAAGTACGTTGTACTCCTGTATGTACAGTGGAGATCTGAATTATTTATGTGTTGATGGTGCAGGATGGCATGTCATTTCACATATCATCGGGCTGAGAAAACCACCCCTAATTTAAAAAACAGGCCATTGCCACACAAATATGTTTAAGCTGAAACCACAAAGAACATTCAACTTCAAGACTGAAACTGTGTCCTTCCTATTCCCTATTATGGAGCACAAAGTAATGCATGTTTCAGAGTAGCAGCCGTGTTAGTCTGTATCCACAAAAAGAACAGGAGTACTTGTGGCACTTATTTAACTTATTATACTTATTTAACAAATAAATTTGTTAGTCTCTAAGGTGCCACGAGTACTCCTGTTCTTTTTAAAGTAATGCATGTTCTCCTGTTGGTCTGGAAATAACAAAGAAATAGATATTAGAGAGACTAGGGTGGGTGAGGTAATATCTTTCATTGGACCACCTTCTGTTGGTGAGAGAGAGAAGCTTTCAAGCTACAAGCTACACAGAGGTCTTCCTCAGATATGGAAAAGATACTTAAAGTGTCACAGCTAAATAAAAGGTAGAACAGATTGTTTAGCATAAGTAGTTCCTATTCTAAAAGGAATATGAAAGAGAGTGACCAATTTGTACTTACAGTACCTGTGCATAACTGTGAAAACAGATATAAATTACCACAGCAATGTCATTTGAATCTGATGTTGTCTTATGAGTTTGTTTAAGCATCATCCAGAGAGTGCAACCACAAAGAAACCTGATATTTATATTCCAGTAATGCCCAGAGTTCCCCACCTCCGCTCTTATCCCCATGGATTGTGATATTATAGACAGGGCTGGTAGCACCACCTATTAAGGTTGCCTGAGAATTCCCCGTGTAAAGACCCTATTTTCAATTACTTACATTTTTGCCAGACTTCAACCATATGGGCAGAAATTTTCCTTGATAGGAAATTACACACACAGAAAATACCCTATGTGTTTAAAGAATGTTACTAAGTTCGCAAAGTCAAGCACTTAAAAGTATGAAATAACAAAATTAAAGTTGCATGTGCAACCTTAATTTGTTCCCCTGGTGTGTTTGCATTATGAACCAGTCTGTAAAGATATGACCACATACTATTTTTCCACAAGACTCCTGCCTCATTCAGTACAAAGGATGAACCTGGGGATGAATCAGGGTTGTGTAGTGAAAGACAGACTGTTGCCTGTAGGACCCCTGCCAAATTTGTTGCAAAAGTTGGAACTATGTTGTGAATGAGGCAGGAAATTGCAGAAAGAGAAAGCATTGTCTCATGCTTAATGCAGCTGAAGGCAGCCCTGGAGAAGTCTGATTCTACCTCTGCCTCTGCCACAGAGTTCCTGTCTGTGCTAGGTAAATCACTTTAACCAAACTTTTCATAGATGGTCACTAAATGTGTGTTCCTCATTTTCTGGGTGCATGACCTCAGACCCTGGGATCTTATTCGCAGAAATGCTGAGCTGCAACTGAAGTCAACGGGATCTATGCTTTGAACATATTAAGTGCTCTATAACGCTAAGGACTCTGAAAAACCAGGATCTCGGTGTCTCAGACTGGGAACCCAAAATTACCTTAATCGAAGCTTTAGCAGGCTGCTTGGGTGAACCACCCTCAGTTCCTTCTCCACCACCAAGTCTCAGAGGAAAGCTCTAAAGCAGAAAGGAAGGAGGGCGAGTAGTGAAGCACCCATAGGGATACACATCTCAAAGAACCACAGTTACTGCACTCAGTAATCTCTCTCTCTTTCTTCTTCAAGTAGCATCCCTATGAGTACTCCAGGCGACTCCTGAGCAGTATCCCCATAAGGGGGAGGGAGCTTCAGAATCAAGTCCAGAACAGAGGAAAGAATTGCACTGCCAACTGCCGCATCAGATCTGGAGGCATTGACTAAGCCGTAGTGCCTGGAGAAGGTATGTAGCAGCTTTGCAGATCTCAGATACTGGACTTTTTAAGTAGAGACAGAGTTGCAGATTGTGACCTTATCGAGTGAGCTGAAACACCAGCAGGGTGTAACAAGCTATAATACATCCAAAATCTATTTTGATAGTCTTTGGGTAGAAACAGCAGAAACTTTAGATCTGTCTGCAAATGAAATGAATGGTCCAGGAGATTTATTAAATGATTTAGTCCTATCTAGATAGAAGATTAATGCCCTCCTGACATCTAGAGTATAGAAAGTGGTCTTCAGGTTGAGAATATGTGGGTTTTGGAAAGAAAACTGGTGTGTAAATGATCTGATTCAGATGAAACTCTGAAGACCCTTTAGGAAGAAGCCTGGGGTGTGCTTGTAAGGAAACTTTGTCCTTGTAGAATACTGTGAAGGGAGGATCTGCCATTAATGTCCTAGTCTATCTGGGCTGATGTAATTGCCTCTAAGAAGGCTTTTCATGGACAGAGTCAGTAAGGAGCAGGTTGTCATCAGTTCAAAAGGAGATTTCATGAGACTTTTAAGAACCAAAGTAAGGTCCCAAACTCGGGTGGGGACTTGCACCGGTGGGAAGAGATTACCCAGACCTTTCGTGAACCTTACAGTTATAGGGCAAGCAAAGAGCGAGAACCACTTAATAGTGACACAAAAAGCTGTTAATGCAGTTGAATGGACCCTAAAAGAGCTAAGTGACAGACCCATTTTCTTTAATTGCAGTATTCCAGAACAAGCAGAAGTGAGGCAAATTTGGAACAGTATTCTGGAGATCACACCAGTGAGTAAACCTTCTCCATTATTGAAGGTATGTATTTCTAGTAGAATCTTTCCTACTATTTAATAACATTTGTTGCACCTCTGCAAAACAGACGGACTCGAACAGACGGACTCTAACACCACAAATCATCAAGAAGCCATGCCTTGAAGCTGAGAATGCTCAGATTGGGATGCAGCAGGCGATTGACATCCTGGTGTGAGGAGCTGAAGAGTGATCGGAAGATTGGTCACTGGACAAAGAGCTAGTCAAAATAGGTAAGGAAACCATGCCTGACTCGACCACATCAGGGCAATTAGGATAACTCTGGTCTTATCCTGACTGATTTTGTTCACCACTTTGAGAATCAGAGGTGCTGGGGGAAACACATAACATAGCTTCTTTGTCCAAGGGAGTACAAAGGCGTCCCCCCCATGGAATTGTGACCTAGACTCCTCCCCTGACCAGACTAGCTGGCATTTTTGTTCATAGCTGTGGCAGAAAGGTCCACTTCTGGAAATCTCCAAGTCTCAAATATGCCAACAAAAAACAGGAATCCAATTCCCATTCGTGATCTTGAGAAAAACACCTGCTAAGATTGTCCACAGTGACAAATTGCTGAAATTCTTATGCAATGTTTTATGCAACAGTTCCATAACCTTATTGCTTCAGCACAGAGGGAAGGGGCTCTCACTCCTTCCTGCCAATTGATATAGAACATGCAAGCCATATGATATAGAACATGCAGACCTGTATCTGATGAGAAGCAAAAAAATGAAGGCAGGCATTTCTGACCGCTCTGAACTCCAACAGGGTGATTGGTGGGTGGTCTCTTGATGTGACCATCTGCCCTGTACTGTTAAAGCCTCAAATTGCGTCCCCCATCCTAACAGAGATGCATCCATGATTATAGTTACCATTGGCATCGGTTAAAGAAAGGGAACCTCCACCCTTATATTGCGATGGACCTTCCACCAGAGCATTTGATCTGTTGAGGAAGTGACACCAGTTTGTCTAGGCTTTGTCTGTTTGGCAAGTAAAGTGATCTGAGCCATCCCTCAAAACAGCAAATGTGCAATCTCGCACGTTCTGTCACACAAGTGCAAGCTACTCTGTGACCTAGAAGTTGAAGACAGTTTCTAACAGAAGTCTAGGGGCTCCTTTGACTAGCTCTGACAAGGTTTGATAGTGTCATGAATCTGTCCCTGGGAAGAAAGGCCCTGGATGCCAAGGAATCCAGGGATCAGGGCCGGCTCTAGGCACCAGCAAAACAAGCTGGTGCTTGGGGCAGCACATTTTTAGGGGTGGCATGGCCGGCGCCAGAATGCCGCCCCTAAAAATGTGCCCCGGCCGCCCTAGCTCACCTCCGCTGCCGCTCGCGCGCCGCTACTCGCCCTCCCTCCCAGCCTCTCAAGCCTGGGAGGGAGAGGGAGCAGCGGCGCGCGAATCAGCTGTTTGTCGCACCGCGGCCGCTCGGGGTCTCCCCCTCCCTCCCAGGCTCTCAAACCTGGGAGGGAGGGGGAGACTCCGAGTGGCCGAAGCGCGGGCGCCGCTTCTCCCCCTCCCTCCTAGGCTTGAGAGCCTGGGGGGAGGAGGCAGGGAAGGGGCGGAGTTGAGGCGGGGCCGGGGGTGGGGTAATTAAAAAACGGGGAGGGGGGGCAGCCAAAATTGTTTTAGCTTTGGGCGGCAAAAATCCTAGAGCCGGCCCTGCCAGGGATTCCCCTATAAATTGTATGTTCTGAACAGGAGTCAGTGTGGATGTGCCCATGTTCAATTGAAGATCCAAGTCCAAGAACAGAGAAAGTGCTTTCTGTGTGCTGGACATCACTTCTTGGTATGATCAACCTTTAAGCAGCCAATTGCTGAGGTAGGGGAATACTAAGATCGTCTGGTGACTCAGACAGAACCTTTGAAAACACTCTCAGGACCAAGGAGAGACCAAATGGGAGTACCTGGTACTGAAAATAATCTTGGCCTATGACACACAGCATGAATCTTGGGTGGGATGGGTTTATTGCTAAATGGAAGTGTGTGTCCTGAAGGTCATGGGCCAAAAACCAATCCCCTGAATCCAAAAAAAGGAATTATAGCTGCCAGAAAACTACCCTGAACTTTTGAGACCTCATGAATTTATTTAGGATTCTTGGATCTTAGATTGATTTCCACCCTCTGTTTTTCTTTGGTACAAGGAAGTATCTCAAGTAAAAGACCCTTCCCTGGTGCTGGGCAGGGACTGGCTCTATCTCCCCTAAATGATGAAGGGAGTCTATATCATGTCTTAGTAGGAACTCAACGGTCCCTGAAGAGGGATGTGGAAGGCGAATGAGGAGAAGGGAGGGAGGTAAAATGAATGGTATAGCCTGATGATATTATCTCCAGCACCCGTTTGTGTGATACACTCCCATAATTTTTTGAAATGGGAGAGTCAGTCTCCAAATGGGGGGAGGTGGACAAATTGTTATATCTGACAGGCTAGAGGGAGGAGAGTACCCAAATTCTCTATCATCCCATCAAAACGGATGCTTCAAAGATGAAGCCTGCTGCAAACTTTTGTTGGGTGGATTAGAGAGTCTTTTCCTCTGGAACCTATGTCTTCTTTCCAGCGGTCTTTGAAAACCAGAGAATTGCATTGGGTGGGATCTTAGAGTCATTTGCAATCTACTGAATTTTCTTTTGTTTGCAGCAGTGTAGATGCCTAATGAGCATAATGGAGACCTACAGTCTTTAAGAGTATGCAGTGACTCATTGGTATTCTCCACAAACAACTTCAGACCATCAAACAGAAGGTCCTCAACTGCAATAGTTCTCAACCAGGGGTACACAGTACATCAGCTCATCTAGATATTTGCCTAGTTTTACAACAGGCTACATGAAAAGCACTAGCGAAGTCAGTATAAACTCACATTTCATACAAACAATTACTTGTTTATACTGCTTTATATACTATACACTGAAATGTAAGTACAATATTTATATTCCAAATGATTTATTTTATAATTCTATGGTAAAAATTAGAAAGTATGCAATTTTTCAGTAGTAGTGTGTTGTGACTCTTTTATATTTTTATGTCTGATTTTGTAAGCAAGTAGTTTTTAAGTGAGGTGAAACTTGGGGATACGCAAGACAAATCAGACTTCTGAAAGTGGTACAGTAGTCTGGAAAGGTTGAGAGACACTGCTCTACCTTATTCTCTGGGGAAATCCAACAACTATAACCAAGATACCCTATGCATCACCACTTTTGTGTAGATGGAACAGACTGCAGTATGTGCAGCATCAAGAGCTGTCTAAAGAGATATCCTGGCCAGTAACAATATAACTGTCCTGGCCAGTAGCAATGGTAGCATGAAATTGTTCACTTTGGTTTGGAGGAAGATGTTGAATAAAGGAATAAAGGAATCAGTTTTTGCATAATTTATAAAGTTGTATTTGGCCATCAGTGCTTGATAATTCATAATGTGGAACTGTAGCATTGCCAATGAGTAAGATCCAGGCGCTTCTGGTTTCTGTTGTAGGGATGGGCTTAGATCTGTGTTTTTACCCCATTCATTTAACGTGGCCACGTTAAATTCATGCACCCGAGAGTTAGGTGGAGGATGAGAAAATAGGATCTTGGCAGTCTTTGGAGGAACATAATACTTTTTATAGGCTCACTTACACGTGGGTGTAACTGTAGCCAGGGTTTGCTAAATGGTTTTTGCAGGTTCCAGCAGAGCCTCACTGATAGGAACGGCAACTCTGCATGGTGATGCTGAATGAAGAACCTCCAACAGTTTGTGTTGGAATTCTTTGACTTCCTCAAGAGGTATCTGTAGGGAGCCTGCCATCCATTTAACATGATCTTGAAACTGCAAAAAATCATTGTCCATAGATGAAGGGGGAAGCACTACCACCTCATCTAGCGAAGATGACGAGATGGTAGTTAGATGGTAGTCAGCCTCTTTGTCTGTCCTGGTCTCTTGGTCCTTGAATGTTTTTTTCCTGTTGCTGGGGAGTAGAAGCTTGAGTCTCCCTATCATTCACAAGGACTGCTGGGGCAAGGATGAGCTAATAAGGGGCATTGTAGTTTTGAAGTCTATTGTTTACTCTATCTTGTGCTTTGTATTATTATGTTAAAGAGTAATAATGTTATACTTGTGCAAAATGTTTTGTATTACACAAAATTCAGCTCTGTAATGCCCCCAATGACTGAATGTTACAATTTACCCTTAGTGATTAAAATGCATGTTTTAGATCCTTCTGTTTGCATGATTAAAGTTTATGAATAAGTTGGAAAAGAAAAAAGGAACTCGTGGTATACAGGGACTATTAAATTGCATTTTATATTTATACATATATAGAAAATAATAAGCATCCTTCCTCAGTCAAAAGGTATGTTTCTTTGCTAAAAATCAGGCAACTTTAATTCTTGCCTTCGTTTAGTTATTATCGTAGGGCATTCTAAATGAACACCAGATGTTAATGTATTACTTTCATGTTTAATGATAGGTGACACAGGTACTTTTGACAATATCCCACTATTTAGCTCTCACAATATTCTGTTCATATATTTATGGATTATAAATCCAGAGTGGACCATTCTGATAATCTAATCTGACCTCCTGTATAACACCTCCCTGAATTAATTCTTGTCTGAATTAGAGCACATCTTTTAAAAAAAATCCAGTCTCAATTTAAAAATTTTCAGTAAATCTACCACAATCTTTGGTAAGTTTTTTCAATGGTTCATTACCCTCACAGTGAAAAAAAGGGCCTTATTTCCAGTCTGAATTTATCTAGCTTCAACTTCCAGCCTTTGTGAGATAGACTGAAGGATCCTCTATTATCAAATTTTTGTTCCCCATGCAGCTACTTACAGATTGTGATCAAGTTACCCCTTAACCTTTTCTTTGTTAAGCTAAAACAGATTCATCTGGAGTCTTTCACTATAAGGCATGTTTTCCAATCCTTCAATCATTTTCATGGCTCTTCTCTAAGCCCCTTCCAATTTATCAACATTTCTCCTGAATTGTTGACACCAGAACGGGACACAGCATTCCAGTAGCAGTTGCACCTTTGCCAGATATAGAGGTAATACATCCTCCTTACTCCTATTCAATATTCCCCTGTTCCTATACCAAGGATTGCATTAGTCTTTTTGGCCAAGAGTTGTACTAGGACCTTATGTTCAGCAGATTATTCACTATGAGTTCCAATTAGGGCTGGGCAAAAAGGGGAGAGATCCCTTTCCATTAAAGTTTTTAAGAAAAACTTTTGTCCCAAAGCGTGACAAAACATCAACACCCAAAAAATGTTCACAAAAAGGAATTTTAAAGAAAAACTCCATTTTGGGAGATCTGAAATTAAATTTTTCAGCTTTGCGGCTGCCCTAAGTGAAAATGACAAGTGCTTTCCAGGCTGGTTGCCCAGCCACTCTGCCTCCCCATCGATCCCCCAGAGGTCCGCCTCTCTGGCCCCTGAAGCTGTGGGGGAGGTAGCATTCAATAAAAGTTATGTCAAATCTGTATTAGATTCAACAAAATGTGTTATGGAGAACTGGTATTTTCTAATGAAACTATGTTTTGCTGGAAAATTTCCAATCGGCTCTACTCTTGAAGTCCTTTTCAGCGTCACTGCTTCCCATAATAGAGTCCCCCAGCCTGTCAATATGGATTCATTGTTCCTCTAGATGTATAGGTCCAATAACCCTGCGGGACACCACTAGAAACACACCCACTCAATGATGATTCTCTGTTTGCAATTATATTTTGAGATCTATCCAACAGCCATTTTTAACCCATTTAATGTGTGAGATGTTGATTTTGTATTATCTTTAATCACAATGCTGTGCAGTGCCAATTCAAATATCTTATGGAAGCATAAATCCATGACACAACACTATTCCTTTTGTCAACCAAACTTATAATTTCAGTAAAAAAATCAAGTTAGTTTGACAAGATCTTTTTTACACAAACCCATTTTGATTGGCATTAAGTCAGCACCCACAATATGCTATATTTAAGGCAAAGT
This sequence comes from Emys orbicularis, assembly GCF_028017835.1. Lineage (NCBI taxonomy): Eukaryota > Metazoa > Chordata > Testudines > Emydidae > Emys > Emys orbicularis. Next base: position 35,643,738 of record NC_088685.1, read on the forward strand.
GGATAAAAAACAATGATTTTTTTAAATTAAAAAATCATTTTTATTTAAATTGGATTGTTCAAATTTAAATACAAGTTTATTTTTCTAAATAAGCCTATTTAAAATAAAATTTGAAATTATGAAAACCTATTAATATAATTTAAAATGAATTAAAAATATTAAGCGGTATATTTGCTTGCAAAGTTTTAAAGAAAGTCAAACCACTGAACTGGTTTAATTTGCTAGCTAAGCACCTGCAACCAGTGTTTGGTGAAGCGCTAAACCAACCAGCTGTAGCCTCTACTTCAAAGAGAATATTTTAATTTCAATTTATTCAACTAGTTCAGTTCAGCAGCCAGTTAATTCAGAATTAAGAAACCAGCTGTTAGCTGAAAATGCTTGGTTTCTTCCTCCAATCTATGAATAAAAAGTATATTTGAGAGGATGAGATCTGCTAGTTCTAAAATCTTGAAGGAGAATGGTAACCAGAAATCATCAATTCACTAACTACAAATAATACTATGTTTAAACTTTCTGATAAATTTCTTTTCTTATGTATCTAGCACATTTAAAGTAGTTTTATTTAACTAATATTTTTTAAAAAATTAAAATGCTGTTTGTGTGTTTTTAACTGAATTTGAATTTCCATCCAAATACAGCTTGACACAAATCAGAATTAAAAAAATAAATCTAGTAAATTAGAAATGCATCATTTGCTGTTTTCTAACAATTTCGGTACTGCCAACCTCAAAAAATCAAAAAACATGAGTCACGTCCCCGATATTCTTTTTTTTAAATCAAATCATGGTTTTAGTCTGCAATGTGGCTAGCCTGCTCAGGGAACTCCCCCACCCCTCCCACACACACACAGAGACACACCATGTTCTACCAGGCAGGTACACAGATTGGTTCATGATTAAACCCTTCATGAACACAATTGCTAATGCTACCACTATTACTCGGTATTTCTCAAACCAATCCCTTGTGTTAGGCTATGTCTACACTGGCAGTTGAACAACAAAACTTTTGTCTTTCAGAGGTGTTGAAAAAAAAAACCCCAAACCCTGAAAGACAAAAGTTTTGGCAACAACAAGCGCGAGTGTGAACAGCGCGTTGTCAGCAGGAGTGCTCTCCTGTCGACAACCCAAACGCTGCTCGTTGGGGTTGGAAGTTTTTTGTCGGCAGGAGAGCCGACAAACAGCGACTACACAGTGCGACTTTTAGCGGCATGGCTCTTGCGACACAGCCGTGTCGCTAAAAGCTGTGTAGTGTAGACGTAGCCTTACACAGGCCATGTTTACACTATAGACACTACAGCAGCAGAGCTATGGTACTGTAGCTATGCCACTGTAGGTATGCCATTGCAGCTATGCTGCTGCAGTGCCTGTAGTGTAGATGCTTTCTACAGTGATGGAAGAGGTATTTCCATCACTGTAGGTAATCCACCTCCCTAAGTGGCAGTAGCTAGGTCAACAGAAGCATTCCTCCTCCAATCTCACTGCATCTACACTGGGAGTTAGGTTGGCATAGCTACAGCAATCAGGGGTGTGAATTTTTTACATTTTATTGCTCTGTGGATCTAAATTTTAAGGGTAGACCAGGCCTTAGAAATAACTACATAGGGAAATTTACCAAACCATTATAATTATACTGGTAAATTACCCTGTGGAAACAAACATTGACAAGGATAGCCAATCCTTGTGTATGCCCCAGATGTTCTTGGTCAAACAAAATACAAGGCCAAACCTGTACATCAAAAATCTTGTGTATTTTGAGATGATTTGTGACAGACTGCCTTTGACTAGCAACTTTTTTACTTTGCCATCAAAACCATTTCAGTATAAATAATGTAATGTTAATCATATTTTCCACTCATGATTAGATATGACCTACTCAAGATATTTCCATTTATTAATGTATCTGTTGCAATTACTGCGATATCAATTCTCATTTGCATATTGTAAATCTAAATTTTTGTTTCTAAAATTTTAAAATAATTACTATTTAGTTAAAATGCTATTTTTAAAAAAAGTTCTGCTGGAGAAAAAGTTTACTGTATTTCCATTCAACAAATACCTTGCAACTATGCAAAAGGCATGCATCACTAAGGAATTTATCTTTCCTACTCAAGAATTTGCCAATTAAGGGCCCAAATCTGCAATGTGCTGAAGAGAAGACAACCAACGTCCTCTAGGATTGGGTTCTATTATGTTTAATTACCAACATTCATAGCTTCATAGAGTTTAAGGCCAGAAAGGACCATCAGATTATCTAGTATTTCACAAGTCATTAAATGTCATGCAGTTACCCCCGTATTGAGCACAATGACTGGTCACTGACAGAAGCATAAGTTGTGTTCAGCTAAAACATATCTTCTAAAAAGGTATCCAGTCTTGATCTGAAGACATCAAGAGATGGAATATCCACCACTTCCCTTGGTACTTTGTTCCAATTGTTAATCACCCTCCCAGTTAAAAAATTGTTTCTTAGTCTCCAAATATCCACAAGTCCAATATCCTCCAGGGATAAAGGATGGTTTGCAAAGGCCTGAGGTTTTTACCTACAACACTGAGATTTTTCTATGATATATCATCCATGACAGCATTCCAATTTCCTCCTAATACCACTGGGACATCAGCTCTGCTGGATAAAATGTCAGTTATTTCTGCAATAAAGGGTGCATTCCCAACACTAGGATTATATACACTCCCTAAAATTAATCATTTAGTATTGGATTATCCTGGATCTACCCTCTGTATCTGACCATGACTGAATAAATTGAAAAGTTAGGCTCTTGTGGATTGATATCATTAGCCCCCTGCTTATGCAGTTGAAAGAGGAGAGATATTCATGTCCCACCCATAGTTTTTTAATTCTGTTGGCATTTTCATTCCTGAAAGGGGTCTCCTGAAGAAAAGCCATATGACATCCATTTGATTTTAAGAGCCTCGAAGTTTTGATTCTCTTGGAGTTTTCAGTAAGCCCCCGTACATTCCAGGAACAAACCTTAACAAAGTTCATGAAAAATGAGTGGTAGTTCAGCTGCCAATTGACACCCAATAGCTTGGCAGCCTCTCAGTGCCTCTCCATGCAAAAAACAAACAAACCAAAAACAAAGGAAACATACACCGCCCACCTTACTCTTAACATACCAGACTTCCAATATGAGCATGTTCAGATCCCAGATGGTGTATGCCTGCACCCACCCAACCCATGCATAATATGAATTAATTAGGAGTCTGCCAGAAATATACCTATATTTACCAATACCTACATATGCCAAGGTATATAAATGAATGGAACCTACTGCTTGATAGCAATGAATGCATAAATAATAGTATATAGTATACAAATGTTCATATTCACATGGTATATAAATATTTATACCAATACACAAATGAAAAAAGTAAACATGAAGTGACAAATGTGTGCAAATAAATATATTATTAACATACATGTTATAAATATATATACTTTAAGTATGGGTAGAAAAAGTAAAAATAAATATAAAAGTGTTCATATAAAATGATACATGTAGTCACAAATAACACGCAAGTAAATAGTTATGAATATATTAGCATCATGTATATATTAAAACATATAAATTTAAGTAGAAATAAAGAGATAAGAATAACATAGTTATTATGAATGTATAGATATACTTATGTTTTCTAATCAACATATTGAAAGTATCGATTATCAAGCTATATTAAATATCCTAACAGTACTAATTATATCCTATAACACTAATATATTAAATATGCCAGATGTATGTACTAACTGTTCTCAGTTCCCTTGAGACTGAAGAAACAGTAGTTAACCCCTTTGGCTCTCTCTGCACTTCCATTTTTTAAATGGTTGAAGCACCTTTAAGGAAAAATACAATATATACCTCCTCTAGGAGTGTTCTTCAAAAAATCAAGTCCAGTACCACTTCTTATCTCACCAACTCTCCTTCCATGCCAATCTGGAATAATCCCCATTTTAAATACACTAATAGCTCAAAACGTAGGGCATATTAACCATAAAAAATATTACTGACTGGACAACGTTAGCCTCCTTCACATATCTTTGTGAAAAATATCACTTACCAATAGAGCAAGGTCATTTCTACAATAAGCTTTGATTTGAAGTTATGAAGGGCTTGGGAATTGTTGGCAGGCTACAAATAACACTCCACTCGAAGTGCACCTTAAAAAGTATATTAGTCAAAAACATTTTGTGAGTAACACATACAAATGGCTGAACTCCTTAATTTATCTAACTGACTATATCATAAAAGAAAAATAAGAGAAGGAACTAAACATCTCCATTTCCTTTGACAGGTGGGATAATATCTTGCACAATATATGCAGAACATTCAGTTCTGTTTTTGCATTTCTTTCAGAACAAAATTCTAAATAGATATTATTGGACCCCTGAATGACTGCATGATGCTGGAGTCACCCCGACAGGGGATGGATCACTTGATGATTACCTGTTCTGTTCATTCCCTGTGAAGTACCTGGCATTGGCCACTGCCAGAAGACAGGATACTGGGCTAGATGGATCTTTGGTCTGACTCAGTTTGGCCATTCTTATGTTCACATAGTAAATGTTGGAGGTGTGACAGCTGCAATGCAGACCTGTCACATAGTCTTTGAATGTGAAAGTATATCCACAGTCTGGAAGGAAGTGTGTGGTGCTCTGTCTAAGGCCAAGTCCTAAGTCCAGCAACCTCTGTGTTTGGGGCATTCTAGAACATCTACCCTGTTCTAGTAATGCCAGGAAATGGGTTGCTGCAGTACTTATAGTGGCCAAAGAGTCATTTTACAAAAATGGAAATCTGCTATTCCTCCCACGTTTCTGGGATACAGTAAGCAAAAACTGTACACTGTTCCTGATGGAATACTGATGTATGGCCAGCAGCTGCTTTGAGAGACTTCTCACCAAAGGAACCCTTAAAACATGATAGAAGCTTGGCTTTTTCCAATTCTAAAAATTAATGTTGCAGAACAAAACCCAGAGAACAGAAAAAAAGGGGGGTGAGGAATCACAAAAGAAAAACTAATATGACCTATGTGGTGGAGAAACCAGCAAGAGATTTTCCCCACACAAACAATCCTTGCACACAGTCATACTTGCAAAATCCTGCCAATGTCCTCCTGAGGCTGGGAAACTCTGCTCTGCAGGGCCAGTGCAAGGAAGTTTCGCGCCCTAGGCAAAACTTCCACCTTGCACCCCCCCACAGCCCTGCGGCAGCTCCCCGCCCCCGCGGCAGCTCCCTCCTGGCAGCTCCCCCCCCGGGAGCCGGGCGGCAGCTCCTCACCCCAGCTCACCTCTGCTCTACCTCCTCCCCAGCACGCCGGCCCCGCTCTAATTCTCCTCCCCTCCCAGGCTTGCGGCGCCAAACAGCTGATTGGCGCTGCAAGCCTGGGAGGCGGGAGAAGTGGAGCAGTGACGGCGTGCTCGGGGAGGGGGCGTAGCAGAGGTGAGCTGGGGTGGGGAGCCCTGCGGCAGCTCCCCCTTCCCCACCCTGAGGCACCCACCCCCCCCGGCCCGGGGAGCCGTGCGGCAACTCCCCACTCCAGCTCACCTCTACTCCGCCTCCTCCCCGAGCACGCCGCCCCCGCTCTAATTCTCCTCCCCTCCCAGGCTTGCGGCGCCAAACAGCTGATTGGCGCTGCAAGCCTGGGAGGCGGGAGAAGTGGAGCGGCCACCGCGCGGCAGCCCAGCCCAGGAATGCTATTAAAAAAAAATTGGGGGCACCGCTTTTTGGTGCCCCCAAATCTTGGCACCCTGGGCAACCGCCTAGTTTGCCTAAATGGTAGCACCGGCCCTGCTGCTCTGCCCTTAAAAGCCACTATTTTGCTCTAAAAATAAAAGTCACTCCAGGAAAAGAGGTAACACACAGCAACCTCTCAACAGCACTCAGTCTTGGGGAAAGAGCATTAACCACTATTAACTCTACAGTGATCCATGGGATAACTCTGCCAGCAAAGTTGAGGGGGACGCAGCCTTTCAATAACCCTGCAGAAGACCCAGGTGCATATGTTCCCTCTTGCACCCTTCCAACACCAAGACTCAAAACACCTTCCACATGGCCAGCTTAACACCCTTCTCCCCCCTCCCAACCTCCTCCACTTCTGCCCCACCTCTACTCCTCCCTCTTCCCATCCCCCAATTCTCCCTCCCCTTCCCCCAACCCCTTCCAAACCTCCTCCCTCTCCCCCACCTCCTCCCTGCCCCCAGCCACTCCCATTCTCCCTTCCCCGTGTGAGCTCCTGCTAGGATTCCACCCCGCCGTGGCTGTGTGCCCTCCTCAATGTTTCCCTTCGAGCCAAATCCCCCTTTGACTCAGTATCTCTCCTTCCCCATGCACCTGCCCTGCCTTCCTGGGTGGGGTGAGGAGCTACTAAGCATGATGCCAGAGCCAACAGACCTACCCTCCCACCTGCTCAGAAGCCAGACAGAGCAACCTCTCATGGCAGGAGGCTATTACCAGCACTGTCTTCTATGTGCCCAGCTGATCAGATGAATAGTGCTGAGCTGCACTAAGAAGCAACTTGGGACTGCTCTCTGCCTCCCTTCCAAGTGAGAGCTGAAATAAAGTCAAGGTTGAGCTGAAAATAGAAGGGACGTTATCCTCCCTAAAATTACCCCCATGATAAGGATGTATTAAGGGAACATGCAACAAACATATTACTACCTGTAAGAACATAAGAACGGCCATACTGGGTCAGACCAAATGTCCATCTAGCCCAGTTTCCTGTCTTCCAACAGTGGCCAATGCCAGTTGCTTCAGAGGGAATGAACAGAACAGGTAATCATCAAGTGATCCCTATTGCCCATTCCCTGCTCCCTTTGTTTCCTATCTTTTAACCAGTTACCAATCCATGAGAGGACCTTCCCTCTTATCCCATGACAGCTTACTTTGCTTAAGACCCTTTGGTGAGGGGACCTTGTCAAAGGCTTTCTGAAAATATAAATACACTATATCCATTGCCTCCCCTTTGTCCACATGCTTGTTGACCCCCTCAAAGAATTCTAGTAGATTGGTGAGGTATGATTTCCCTTTACAAAAACCATGTTGACTCTTCCCCAACAAATTATGTTCATCTGTATGTCTGACAATTTTGTTCTTTACTATAGTTTCAACCAGTTTGCCTGGTACTGAAGTCAGGTTTACCAGCCTGTAATTGCCGGGATCATCTCTGGAGCCCTTTTTAAAAATTGGTGTCACATTAGCTATCCTCCAGTCATTTGGTACAGAAATTGATTTTGATTTAAATGATAGGTATATAAAGACAAGGTGGGTGAGGTAATACCTTTTATTGGATACATTTTGTTGGTGGAGAGGCAAGCTTTCAAACCACACAGAGTTCTTCTTCAAGTCTGAGAAAGGTACTCCAAGCATCACAACAAAATGCAAGGTGGAATATCACATATTCTGTGGGCCCATTCAAGGTAGAATAGCCCATTAACACCTCTGCAGTCACAGGACAAAAGTGTGTGTATTGGGTTTCAGATTGTTGCAATAAGCCATAAATCCAGTGTCTCTGTTCACTCTAGAGACTCGGTCTAGCAAAGTTATGAATTTAAACTTCCAGGTTCGTCCTTTGAAAGTGTTGTGCAGGTTTCCTTTGAGGATGAGGACTGATAGATCAGCTATAGAGTGATCACTTTGTGAAAAGTGTTCACCCCCAGGTAGGGCTGCCTGAACTGGGGAATCCAGGGGGCCCAGGCCTGCCCACTTTTTAACATGGGCATAGTTTGGGGGTAGGGGGCCACCATGCAAGCCTTGGGCAAGTGCTGAGCGGTGCCAGCAGGGGATCTGATCACCTTATCAGCTCCCTGGCCGCAAAGCACAGCCCCTGCTGGCACCGCCAGCCTCTTCCTGGTGGGGGTCTGAGATGGACTGTAACCCCCATTCACCATGAGTCCCAGCCCCTCTCCATGGCCATGGCCCTGCTCCTCCTCTTCCCTCTGAGACCCCGCCCCCTGGCCAGGCTGGAAGCCAGAGCTAGGCAGTGGCAAGGGCTGCCCAGAGAGCTTGAGCCACTGTGGGGAGCCGCAGACCCTCCACCTGCCCTGGGCGGGGTGCTGGGGTGCCTGACAGCAGCTGATGGATCTTCAAAGATGTGTTGTGGGGAGTGTTGATCATTGTAGCAGTGGAGATATGTCTGGCCTTCAAACAACCCCCAGCCTCTCCAAGCTTATCATCAGAATCAAGCTCCTCACAGACCAGGACACACCAACTCAAAGCAGCCCCAGACCCTGCCAGAACAATAGATCCAAAACAGACAGACATATCTCCACTGATCAACCCCCCGCCTCAACACACCTTTCAAGATCCATGGATCCTACACATGCCTATCACATGTGGTATTCCTCATCCAGTGCACTTAATGCCCCAGTATCAATTATGTGTGTGAAACCAGCCAATCACTAAGCTCTTGAATGAGCTCACACAAACTCTACCTTGAATGGCGCCTTACAACATGTGCTGGGATTTCTGTTCCCAGACCTGAAGAACAACTCTGTGTCAAAAGCTTGCCTCTCTCACCAACAGACATTGGTCCAATAAAAGGATATCCTGGGCCTGCATCATGCGGGAGGTCAGACTAGATGACCATATTGGTCCCTTCTGACCTTAAAGTCTATGAGTCTACGAGTCTATGACTGACACAGCTACAACTACACTATATATTACTATCTAGTTATTTAATTGTATACGCTAGTGATGACATTTATTAATGCAAATATCAGTGTTGTATCTGTGTGCCTGTTGGCAAAAAAAAATTCTTAAGCTGTATGAATTTTGTTAAAATTTTGTTACAAATATGAAACTCACCTCAGGTTTTGTCAGAAAGATTCTTGAACAAGTTTGAGTAAACCTGGGATCATTTCTGAACTGACCTTCAGTAATTTATGACATCACATGCAAACAATTTGACACTTGAAATTTCAATTTGGATTAAGGTGAAAGCCACTGGTTTCAACTGAGCTTTGCTTTCAGCCTTTGGAGTCTTTGGACACAAATGTCAGAGGGGTGCTAAACCATGTCACTCACAACTGAAAAAGATGTTTGCATGAGCCTAATGTGAACCTAGAGCACTGAGTTTCAAAGTTTAGAGTCCAGTCCTCCATGTACTGAGGGTTAATAGTAATTTTGCCAATGATTTCAATCTTTTTCTCTAGTTATTTATAACACACTCATCAATATAGGATCTGAGCACTGGAGACTAGGATCAGGCCCTTACTGAATGCTAAATAGTTATTCTGAATTGTGGCCATGCTGATTCCTGTGACGCATCCAGCATTAAAAAACAATGTATATTTTGGGTCACTGAAGTATATGTTCTTATTTAATGATCAGTTCTTCCTTGCTGTGAGCACAAAGGCTACACAAGTTAAATTAGTGTTCACATTCAAAAGGGTTGCCCAAGTGACTTATGCATCCTCTGATGCTATCATCCTGGTGGACAGTAGCTGACTTTGTACAGAAGACAGGTATTGCCTATGGAATCCTCTACTTCCCAGCTTCAAAAGGGTCTACATAGATGTTTAGAGAAATTTACACCAAACCTAGTGTGGAATTGCTGAAAGATCAAAGGTGAATCAAAAGGAACTTAGAGTAGCAAACAGGATAATAACATCTCCCTCAACAAATGTCTTCACATGCTGCCCCTAAGGCAGTTTGAAAGCTCATAGGTACATTGCCTATAAAGTATGCAATGGAGCCAGATGTTGCTAGTGGAGCAGTGTATTCCACGGGTTATGTGAAACAGAGTACAACCATGCCCTGGGCCCCCAAATGCTCTTGACTTCTGAAAGCAACAAAATGCATGTAAACAACATCATGAGCATCAGTAACAGAGAGGCAAATGCTGCAGCAATATGGGAATGACTGTTTATTCACTGTGCACCAATCTGCATCCTGCCTTCTGTGGGAGCAAGTGATACATTAGCCCCTTATTTGTGCATATTCTAGCTCTGCTCCACCAGCTTAATCTTGAGGATGGTCAGGCATGGTGCTGAATGGGGGCAGAAGGGCTCTGTGTCTACTCTGTGTTTGGAACTCCTGCTCAACTGGGGCAATGGTGAGGGATAAGAAAGTATATTGATCAAAGGAGTATGTTCTGCCTGCACTAAGGTCTTCATTGCTACTGTAAGCTAAATATATATATTTTAAATAAGTACATGGATTTATTTTTTATGAGCAATACAACATCACTTGGCATTTACAGGATATTTCTAGAGGCTAAACAATGTACATTAGCCAGATTTGACTTATCTCTTACCAATCCATATACTTTATAGTTACTTAGAAAACATGACTTTCAGCACAGAGGAAATACAGTCTAGAGGAGTGAGCAGAGTGGAATAATGCAGACCAAACACTAACCCTTTCCAGAGATCCTTCTCATGTAAGTTGTGGGATTAGAGTACTTACAAAACATGCCACCCTTTCGATCTCTGTGGCAAAGCGTTTGCAATACTCATTTCAAAGCAAAGGAAACAAGAATTCATATAGAGCAAAGAAAGTTAATCTGCATCCACAGAGCACTTCAATCAATGAAAAGTTAATCAAAAACATCAGTACAGACCTGCTGACTCCTGCCAATTTATCTCTTTTGTGCCTGTTTATAGGAAACAAACACAAACACACTAATGACTCCGAAATATTTTGGTTTTTCTTACTAGACCTAGGCCCACATACACTTATAATACTGCATTCTATTTGCATACATTACAGATATTCACTAAGGAACTAAGCGCTGAACACACATCATCCCCCAGACAGCTTTGTACCGTATACTGTATTTTCCAGCCCTTGTCTGTTTTGGATTCTGAGGCCGATGAGCCTTAAAAAAAAAAAAAAAAAAAGAGATAATGAATCATAACATCTGTTCTCTTTTCTAATCAGAATCCTTCCTTAAGCTCTGAATACAATAGTTCTTCTACAGCAGGAACTAATGAGTCTGCTACTAAAATGCCCTCATTAGATGAAGGAACAGGTAATGCTGTTGTGACTATTGTTACTGAGGAAAACACCAGGCACAATGGTAGCACTGAAGGCAATTTTCTGGGATTCTTCCTCTGAGATGTGCCAACTGAGCAAGGCTAACTTCAGCAGTAGTGCGAGCAAGGACAGAGTATACTATCCGACCAGGAGATGAGAGCTCTGAGTTCAAATGGGGACAGCTAAATAGGGGACCCAAATCCAGTATTTTCACACTTCGTTTGGCACACATCTGTGTGAAATGCCCATATTTTGCACCTATGGACCAATTTGTATGAAATTCAGATTCAGATGCTCTTTTAGGACATCTGTGTTTGAAAACTTACCTGATGTGTTTATCACAGTCATTCCTACCAACGTTTTTTCTAAAGAGCTATGATACAAAACCAAAGAGTGAAACCCTGGCTCCAATGAAGACCATGAGAGAATTTTATTTCCCAATGACACAATTGTAGCACTGTAGTTTATTATGTATGCTTTTCACCTTTCCAAGACAAAGAGTTAAGGCAATATTTTTCAAACAATACACGGTACACACATTTAAGGTACAAACGAGTTTTGTTACAGGTACATGAAAGTGACTGAGTATTTTGCTTGAATCTTCATATGTTGGCAGGAAAGTGTCAGAACAAGGGGCTTTTACAAGTGTGGATAAGGGGAAACACTAAGAATAATCTATATTGCTCTTCAAAAATTTGGCATTGTGTAATAACAAGCTATGCTTCATTAAAGACTCTTCATTAATGCACTCTAAGTAGTGGTAAAATTACTCAGGAAGTGAGAGGCAGAAATACATCTTATAAACTGGGAAAAGATTACTGTTACAGCCTGGCCCAATATCCATCTGTATGGTCACCAGTCTGTTGTGAGTGGACTCAATTGTTGGGTCCCATGTGCTCTCTAGCTCTGGGACCCTGGGGTATAGTCCCAAGCTCAAACCTCTTTTCTCCTTGAGTGGTGAGATGCCACTGTTCAGTCACCATAGTCCTTGAAATCAGTTTCTGAGACACCCCCCTCCCAAGCACCTCCAGTTGCTTACATATGCTTCCTCAGAGTTCCACCTGGGCTGTAGTCACTTTGGGTTTACTCATTTAATTCCTCTGGAGACGACAGGGCAGGAAAGCAAGGAACGCAAACAGAACAGGGGGGGATTTCTTAACCACACTGGCTTTAATCTTAAAGCACTCAAGAGACAGATCTTTGAAAACAAAGATCCTGAGATGCACCCTCACCTACTCTGGTTCACTCCTTCTGTGAGACCATGGTTTGTCAGCAGAGACCCTCCTGCCCTCTCTCTCCTGCAAACTCTTCATACATGTGGCCATGGCCAACCTCCAGCTGCAGAGCAGAACCTTGCTCTTAAAGAGGGCCTCTATCTCTGGGCCATGTGTTCAGACTGTGAAGTTTCATACCAACCAGCATGCTTGCCTGCCCCTTGTGGGCCCCTGTGTAGAAAGACCATCGTTCCATGTGGGTTTGCCAGAAGTGGAGAGTCAAAGTTGATAGTTTCAGACTGCTCTCAGTGGTGGTCCTTCAATAAAGGTGATGGCTCTCAGTGGTGGTCCTTCAATAAAGTGTCAAATGACTTTCCAGGGCAGGGTAGCTATCTGGAGTGCAACAAAACAGGCTGACACTAAGCAAATCCAAATGAATGCAGCCAGAGACAATACTTCAACCCAGGTAAGAAACAGACTTCACAATTTGATAAAGTCATATCCCATTCCACCACAGTTACATTAAGAGACCTGTAGAAAGAATTGAGTCTTACATTTCTCACCAAAATATAGCATATCAGATCTAGAAGTTGTCAAACATGACAGATGGATCATGGGTTCAGGTCAGGTCTACACTACAAATTTATGCCAGCATAGTAGCCATGTCAGCCACGTTTGGCTATGCTGGCAAAAGCCTTCAGTGTAGACATAGTTATACAGGCAAAACTGCAGTTTTACCAATACAGATTATTTTGCTTGGGGTGGGGTATATGCGGACAGAGGAGCTGGAATAAGTTGTGCCAGCAAAAACAGAATTTTGCCAATATAAATTGTGCCTAAAGTAGGAGCTCTTTGCCAGTATAGTAAACAAGTATTCCTAGTATAGAGCAGGGTTTAATTTCCAAACATTTTCACCTGAAGTTGAATGTGCTCCCAGACTTTGAGTTTTTCCTAAACTTTGTAAAATTCATTAGGCCAGATTTTTTGTATAAATGTACAGACCTTTCCCACTCAATTCAATGGAAACCACCCACATGCATCGAAGGAGAGAAGTTTGCCAAGAAGTTTGCAAACAATCATAAAAAGAAAAGGACCACCCATGAAGGAGATGATGGATGGTCCATTGGTTAGGGCACTAGTCTGGGCCTCAGGAGACAATTCAATTCCCTCCTCTGCCACAGACTTCCTGTGTGACCTTAGATAAATAACCAACAGGCAGATTTTCAAAGGTATTTAGGCTTTCAAACATGAAAACAGGCACCAAGTGGGATCTTCATAAGCACTTAACTCCTATTGATTTCAACTGGAGTTAGGTGCCTTGCCTGCTTAGGTGCTTCTGAAATTCCCAATAGGCTCCTGTCTGCAGTAGGGAGGTCTATGGGTGGGGGGCACTGGGCAAGTGGTGTGGTGTGCAGGGTGCTGTGCAGTTGTGGTGGGAGGCCAGCGGGAGAGGTCTCTGGGAGGGGTGGGGGCTGAGCATAGAGATCTGTGGTGGAGGTGTCTGAGCGAGGGGGCACTGGGCATAAGGGTGGGACACTGGGCAGGGGGGCGGTGTGGTGTGGGCCTGCCCTCAAGGGGAAGGGGCCAGTGTGTGTCTGGCAGCTGCAGGTTTGTAAACAGTGCCCTCCTGCTGGGCTGTGCAGAGTGGGGCTGCTCCCGCTGCTCTGTGCCTCATTGCCCCCAGCCCGCCCTTGGAGACTGACCATCCCGCCTCCCTGCACCTTGCCCCATGGGGGCCCACCAATATGTTTGGCGCCAGGTCCACAAAAAGTTAATCCGACCCTGGGTTGGGCCCGCCCACCTCCCAGGATTTCCAATAAGGCCTTACTACATTGCTGGGATCACTGCCTAGTCTTGGGAGAATTAGCAGCATAGGCATTAGTGTCCCAACCGCCCTAATGGGCAAAACCCAAACTGTCTATAGGCTCTGGCCCTCAGGAAGGAACAGAGCCACCAAGGAGTCCACAGACTATGGCCCTCAAGCCGGGGCAGAGCAAACAGCAGTATCTAGGCTCTGACCCTCGGGCTGGGGCAGAGCAGTGAGTAGTCTAGCATCCGAGCTTTAGAGGACGATAGGCTAACACCGGACACCTGGCCCACAATGGGGAGGCTGCAAACCCAGGGGCGGGATGGGGTAGGGGAACCCAGGCCCACCCGACTCCACCATGTCCCAGCCCAGGGCCCTAACAGTGGTGGAGTGTTTTGCCACTGGATCAGCAGGGAATCCAGCCACAACACACTGACCATGTTTCAGGCTGCAATACAACCAGACTGGAGTCGGCTGTCCATGGGCCACTTCCTCCCCTCCCGTTGAGGTGTACCTGAATCAATGGGTGTCCTCCGTCTCCTCAGGGGAGGTGGCCAGCAACAGTCTTGGCAGCTCCCCTGCAGACACAGGCTCCTTCGGGAGCAGGGCGTCTCTTAGTTTGGCAGTGAAGTCAGCAGCCTGGAGTGAGCAAGATGCGTTTGTTTCCCTCGCTGTCTCGATCACAACTGCGCCTTGTATACTTCCTGTCCTGCCTTTCCACTTGCAGCGGAAAGGGCAATGCAGGTCTGGCTCCACCCACCTGGGCACAGAGGGTGGTTCCTACCTTTCCGGGTTGGAGGAAGGTCACACTGCCTCACTATATGCACATTGAAGAGATAGAACAGACTCCTTAATATACTAAAAGGTTTCTTTCAAAATTAATGAGAAAGAAACACACTTTTCTATGCTACACATAAGCTGCTTTTGGGATGGGATTACATGAACCCTAAAATAAGTCCACAGAAATAGTAAATCAAATCACTGACATTTTTATTGCTGCACAAGCCTTTCCTTATATGTGCCTTTAAAATGGAGATACTGAACAAATTAGTCCAGGTGAAAAACTGTATTGATTAACAGAGCTGGTAAACTAGTAAACTAACACGTTGATTGTTTACTTCTGTCCCCATTTAGTTTCCATTTGCACTTGCTCATCATGGTGCATATGTACTATGGCCCTGATACAGAGCCCACTTAAGTAGGTAGAAAGATTTCCTTTGACTTCAGTAGGCTTTGGATTAGGCCCTATGCAAAGAACTGTGGATCAAGGACCGGTTTATTTCATTTCTCTTCTTTTTTTTCCCCCCTCAGAGGAGGGGAGTGAAACAGACTCACTCAAGACCCCGCTATGAATTGTCACACTACATCTTCTGACCTTTGCTTTATCAGTTAAATTTCAGCACAATTAATTTAGTGACTGAAAAACTTTTCAGATTGCTTTAATGGATATGCCATTCAGTTAATGCTAACTTTTAGTGTACTGTATTTATTATGAAGCATTTACCCTAGAGTGTTTCTCTAGTGAAAAACCAAAGAAAGTTAATCAAAACATATCAACACATTGCCAGACAGCTTCAGTGACATGGCCATTTCATGCCAAGACCAAGTTTATTAAGGTGGCTCATTTAACCCAGCTCCTGCTGGCTTAAATATGATAGCAGCTCTATTCAAGGAGGAAAGAACAAAACCATATTAGAATATATAGGCAACTTTAAAATCTTACAGTCCTTAAGCCCTACCGCCCTTACTCATGCAAGTGGTCCTGTTGAAATCAACAGATTATTCACACTTCTGCAGGATAGGAGCTTTAGTACAACGTAGGTCTGAGCCTTGAAACAAAATGAGTGCCCAACATTATCAGGAAATAAATAAAAGCACTACAAGAAACGTCTACACAAAATTTAAAATAACTCTTATGTTCTCTTTCCAACATTCTTCTATATTTTACTTTAAGTGTATCTCTTATTTTTGTTTGTTTCATGTTTCCCCAGTTCCATGAAAACACCAAATAATATTTTTAAAAGCAGATATTAACAATACCTAACCTAATCAGTGTGATGCTGTTGCAAAAAAAGCAAACATGATTCTGGGATGTATTAACAGGTGTGTTGTGAGCAAGACACGAGAAGTCATTCTTCTGCTCTACTCTGCTCTGGTTAGGCCTCGGCTGGAGTATTGTGTCCAGTTCTGGGCACCGCATTTCAAGAAAGATGTGGAGAAATTGGAAAGGGTCCAGAGAAGAGCAACAAGAATGATTAAAGGTCTTGAGAACATGACCTATGAAGGAAGGCTGAAAGCATTGGGTTTGTTTAGTTTGGAAAAGAGAAGACTGAGAGGGGACATGATAGCAGTTTTCAGGTAGCTAAAAGGGTGTCATAAGGAGGAGGGAGAAAACTTGTTCACCTTAGCCTCTAAGGATAGAACAAGAAGCAAGGGGCTTAAACTGCAGCAAGGGAGGTCTAGGTTGGACATTAGGAAAAAGTTCCTGTCAGAGTGGTTAAACACTGGAATAAATTGCCTAGGGAGGTTGTGGAATCTCCATCTCTGGAGATATTTAAGAGTAGGTTAGATAAATGTCTATCAGGGATGGTCTAGACAGTATTTGGTCCTGCCATGCGGGCAGGGGACTGGACTCGATGACCTCTCGAGGTCCCTTCCAGTCCTAGAATCTTTGAATCTATGAATCTATAATCAATTTAACTCTTGAGCTTTGCATGAAAATGTTTTATAGTACTTTTATTTCCCTTCAGTCAACAGAACTGCCAGAGCTGAGAAGACAAACAAAGGGCTTTTCTGTGACTCCTTTATTGCTATTTCTAGACCTGCTCAAAAAATGGAAATAATTTTCTGTGAATTTTTTTTTCTTCTTTTTTGAATTTTTAAACATTTTTTCAAACAGCTATAAAAGTGGTCAAAAACAGAAACCAAATTTAGTGAAAAAAATTGACATTTCTCCCCACTTTTTGTTAAAACTTCCAGAGCTTGTCAGAAAAAAATGTGAAGTTTTGATAAAACTCAACTTTGCACTTGGCCCTGGTATAGCCATTCAGAATGTACGGGAAACCTCTTGCTGAGTTTATTTTACATATAAATTTAAGCTTCTGATCCTTTAAATGTCAAGGTCTGACCACAGTACTATAACGCAGTCTTCCTCTCTACAACCTGGAGCAGAGAGTTTGGTTAATGACATGCAGATTGCAGGGACAAGTGACATTTGTGTCTCATGGCAAATTCATTTTTTATTTAAACTTTGACATTTTGATCTTTATCAATTGAGGTATTTAAGCTTATATAACTTACAGTTTGCTATAGTATATTAATATGTTATGTATATTATAGCCAATTACTAAATATAGAAATTTATGAGTTAAACCACTGTATGTAATAAAATAATAAAATAATAATAATATAGTCTAGATTAAGCTTTATTATCTCCAGCAGAAGAATGGTACTTTTGCGTCCAAAGTCTTTTGCTTACACAATGTACACTGTTTTATGGAGAATCATATGTGTAACTGCTGCCATTGCCACCTTGTGTCTGGAATTCTTTTAATTTTGTGAATTTTGCTTTGCTGACCAATTCTCCTGAATTTGTAAGGTTTTCTGTCACTACAGTGACACCTGGTGTTGAGAGCAAAGTTAAAAACTCAAAGAAAAAAGACAATCATTTCCAAGGCAAAGATTGCTTACAAGTCTCCGACATCTGGGAGTTGCATCTTCTCCTTTGGAAGGTGGGCTGGAAAGAAAAGAAAGAAAAAAAGATTCAAAACTTAAATTAGATAAGGGGTAAAATTTTCAAATGGAATCTAAGTCCTGATGACTTTGAAAGAGATTTAGGATATGTTGTCTACACTGCAGACTATGGGAGGCATACCCCTTGTAGCTTTAATCTACCTAGCATGGCTAAAAATAGCAGTGAAGACAGGGCAATACAGGCTTCAGCGTGGGCTGTACAAGTCCACCTGGTCCCCCTGCATATGCCTTTTCAATGCTAGCCTAGACTGAAGCCTGTGCCCCATGTCTTCACTTCTATTTTTAATGCTAAATTAGAGATGGTATGCCTGCCCAAGAAGCAACCACACTTGTGATTGCAGTGTAGACATACCTTCTGGCTCCCAAGTGTCTAAGAAGCTGGTTAGACACTTGAACTAAGCACCTACAAGCCTTTTAAAAATCTTGTCCTAAGTCACTTATGAAAATGGCATTTAGGTGATTTTGAACATTTGACCAATTGTTCCTTGGCCACAATCTTCTCATACAGAGAAATATAAATAGTGAGGAGATCTTTTTGCACAAGAGACTCTGGTTCATGTGTTGGCATAGCTGGTATGGTTTTTCCACAAACTCAAAACACTGACTTTTCAAGTCAGTTGTAGTACGACGAGGTCAAAATTACTAGTAAAGACAAAGTTTGAATAGAGAAGTGAAAGAGCTTTGTGCAGCTTATATTGTTGTTTCTCTTTTCCCAAGGAAAACTGGTGTCAGGTCTATTTTTCTACTTTTTTAAAGGAAACTAAAGCATTCTCTTTTAAAGATACGTTTATCTATACCCCAGCTAAAGAAGATATAGTTATGTGATTGCAAATCGTGGAATAATGCAGCAAACTGCATGTCAGCAGAGTACACAAGCAGTGGAAATGGAAACACACACACACACACACAGAGTGTTGTAAGAGAATTCCTATGTGCTAGCATACATAAAATATGAGCATCACTAATAAACAGCAGCTGTAGTATATAGCAGGCTGGATCTTTGCGTGGAATATCTTTAAGGTGTTTTTGGCATAGCTTCCAGGACTGTCTTGACCAACACTTTCCCAGATGTGTAGGATTATGGGATATATCTGTTAGAATCTCTCAGGCAAGCACTTTAATTCTCAACCACACCTGGGTTGGATATTGCAATCAGCTCCCATTTTCCATTTAACATTTTCCTACCTCGTTCATTTTAAATTCTCTGTGTTTTCCCTTATCACTTAATACATTTTCTTCATTATTGGCATCTGGGCTGTTTGCTGCAACACAAACACCAAAAGCCCAAATCAAGTTGTTTTAAAAAATAAAAAAAGAGCAAAAATATTCCCATTTCAGATGGAAGAGCAGATGGAGCTCTTGGCACTTTAGAGGATTTAAATTGACCCTCTGCACCAAGCTAGGGGAAGACAGACTGTCACTATGACTGGGAAACACTAAAGAGACCTGTTTTCCCATAGAATATACAGTAGCATTTTCTAGTTCTTTAGCTCTAAGCTGTGCATGGTGATGAAAGAACAGCTGATTTTATCAGCTCACACTATTTTACACCCCAGGAATGCTCTTCACTTGCTTTCATGTTGAAATGGGTAATAATCATTCTGAATTCTTGGGTATAATTTCTATCTCACCCTTTTCTTAGCAATGCCTGTGGGGATGCTGTGTAGGTTGCAACTATGTTCTCCCCCTCCTTGATATTTTTATTAATAATAATAAAGTGGTCTAGCAATTTAAACATTCTAACCACAAAAGGCCAGATCATCAGCTGGTGTAAATGGACTCAGCTCCATTGACTTCACAGGAGTTGCATTCATTTAGATCCACTCAGGACTCGGCCTGAATTCTCAAGAACAACCAGATTTGCAACCTAAGAATGTTTCTAAATTCACCATCTATCCAATTTGAAAAGCATTGCTTTGGATGTCTTTTCCTAGGTATTGTTGCAATATACCACTAATGAGTTTGTATCGTTCCATTTTGTTTTCAGCGTGACATCCTTTGACTCATGCCAACAGCTCAGTTTTAAACGTCTGACTACTAAAATCATGTCCAAGTAGTGCCAGAAATGCAACCCATAAAAGCCAGAAAACTTAAATGTATTAAAATTAATCTATTGACTTGAAAACAAAGACAGTAACAAATGCATTTTCTGGATGACATGTAGAGGTAGGTATATATTTTGCTTTATTGGAGTGTAACATTCTTTTAAAAGATATTGTTTAAAATGAGTTTAATCAACAGCCCAGACTGGCACAAACCTCAATTTTGCAAAAGTTCTGGAAGGCCAGACTAACACCTATGCACAATCCCACTGACTTCAGCAAGGCCATTACTAGTATGGCACCTCTTCCAAGGAAGATCCAGGGAAATTTTATGAGGGAGGCTGAAAAGCAGTGATGTCTTCCCAATATTTTTAACAAAGGTTTTCCACAAATATTGTCCAAGATAAGCACCGTGTGTCAAGAGCGCCGCCAGCTTTTCCGCCGCGGAAGGTCCCACCCCGAAATGCCGCCCCCCACAGAGGTGGCAGAAGGCCCCGCCACGGAAATACCGCTGCGGTCGCCGCCCCCCAAATCGCAGCACCCTAGGCGACCGCCTAGGTCGCCTAATGGGTTGCGCCGGCCCTGCCGTGTGTTAGGGTGCCCATGTTCACAAAGAGCAGGTGTGGGTGGCAGTGAGAACTCTATTGATTCCCTGTTTACACACACTACACTTTCATCCATAACAAAGAAAGGCAGCAACACCACTAGGCAAACAAACATCAACTAAGTGCACTAGCTGGGAATGCTTGTGTTTTCTTCCTGGGAAACAGACTGGGGACACTGATAGTGTATCATCTTCAGTGTGTGCAGTTTGAAGGAGAATGGTGTAGGATAACGACCTTGTAGTCAAAGGCTGGCAACACATCTCATCCCTTCCTGTATTTAGCTGTGGAATGTACCAAGGAGCTGAGACACGGGTTATAATAGATCATTCCTGGGAAAACCTGGATAGTCCCATAACCTTTAACTTCTTTGCCACTCATTCTGTTCTCTATGGTGAAACTCTAAATAGGGTCTGAGACACCGTGATGGTGGGTGTGATTACAGAGTTGTGATTGTAGCTTACCATTCATCCACTAGGAACTGGGCCTCAAGCTCATCTAGGGCACCATTCTTCTAGCTTGTGAGTGCCTTCTAAGAAGTATTCCTACTGAAATCAAGAAGTAAGTGATAGAACTGCTTGAAAAACAGCGGGGGGAGGGGGAAATAAATTTTAATTCCCTTTTTTCCCCCTTGCTTTGTTTTTGTTGATTACAGAAAACTTTCAACTAGCTCTGTTAAAGTGCTAGGCACCTGGCAGGCTGTGGCCCTTATGCCACTCGAAGAATTTTAGATCTCTACTAATATAGGCTGGATTTCACCTGTCCTAGAGATACACTCTCTGTATCCCCATATCAATTCCACTGTAACTGGCTTTAAAAGCAAATTAATTAGATTATTTACATTTTCCCCAAAATAGTTAAACAATAGACAAATCAATAGTAAATTTCATGTGCAAATAGTTATTCAGTTGTAAGAGGGTCTAAAAGCATTCTAAAACTATTAATTTATTTATACTCAAGTGTTTCTAACCATATTTTAAGCCAAGTTTTGGCATGAAGCAATTTTTCAGTGGAGTTAACAACACAGGTTTGTAGTGGACATACTGAGAGATGCTCAACTACAATGTTGCAACTGATTTCTCTATCATACGAACAAAAAAGTGCTCATTTTTGTGTTTATTTTTCTTTCTTAGCTTGTTCCTGATGGTTGGGAAGTTGATAGTTCATTTTTCTACTGCCATTCACACCAGCTGCTATAAAACAGCTATAAAAATACTCCCAGTACAGATCTTGACCGTAGATCACTGTACCTAGACCCAGCTGCAGATGGATGGAGCAGCTGGTCCAGAGAGTACTCCCATACACACTTGGTCATGATGCATGAAGCAGCACAGTTGCTCCCCAGCCTCTATTCCTGTTCAGTCACAGATTTATGAAGCCACCTACCAGAAAAAAACAACAGCTCTCCAGCAGACTTTAAACAAACATCCCAACCACTCCAAAACTATAAATAACTGTAGCTCAGGAAGCAGAAGTATTGCTAACCCCTCTTGTTACAAATCTTGTTAAACAGGAAGAGAATATGGTGGATCAATGAGAAGGACAAACTTCTCTGAGTGGGGAGCTAGAATCATATGGCAGAGGTTGGCAACTTTATTTTTCAGGACCATTTTTTATCAAGATGTGATGGAAGTGGGGCTGTAATAATTCATGAATATTGTATGTGGCCTGCTTATTGGGATGCTTACTGTATGAATATGTTGGTTTAGGTGAATAGTGGGCTGTAAGGAAAACAAGCAGGAAGATCAAAGAAAGATTTGAGATAAGCCACCATAGTAAACACTCAAGGGCCATTCAGAGACAAAACCCAAGCTATTAGCTGTGAAGATTCTACCTCCTGATTCAGCCAAGTTCAAACCAGTTTTTGACAAGCAGGCTAAAAGCCCAGAAACAGAGAAAAGCAAAAGGTCCCCGAAAGATAAAAAGAGACTCTCTTTCCAGAAGTGGAGTAGTATTGTTGGTCAGTTGTTCAGACTGAGGGCTTGTCTACATTACCCGCTGGATCGACGGGCAGCGATCTATCCAGCGAGGGTCGATTTATTGTGTCTAGTGTAGACGCGATAAATTGACCGCAGAGCGCTCTCCCATGACTCTGGTAATCCACCAGGGTGAGAGGCGCTGGCAGAGTCAACGGGAGAGCATCAGCCGTTGACTTACCACAGTGAAGACACCGTGATAAGTAGATTTAAGAATGTCGACTTCAGCTATGTTATTCACATAACTAAAGTTGCGTAGCTTAGATCGATTCCCCCCCCCCCCCCAGGTTTGACCAGGCCTAAGACTGGCACTTGCTGGTGTGTCTGAAGAAGCTAGGTCTGCCTGCCAGATCATTTCACGGTGGTAAGGCTTTAGATGTAAGATATACATGCGTGTAAACTGTTTATTTTTTAAAAATCCTTTTTTTCTTATGGTATGGTTTGTTCCTACTATTGAAATTGAAGAATAATTTGATTTAAGAGGGTAGTCTGATCACTGTATATACCACTTGTCACAGAACTGCAGGCATCAAAGCCAGTCAGAACCGTTGGGTAAGAACAGTTGATACACAGGATCCTGTAACATAGGGCCAGGTCTAAGAAAGGAAGAATAGTAGAATTCCACCCCACGAGAGAGAAAGGCAGGAAGCCTGACACTGAAGAGCATAGGGAGGCCATTTCTCCAGCTTTGAACATGACAGGCCTCTTTTTGGCTGGTTTGTCCCCCTCCCAGTACTGAGATGAAACCCGAGGTGCTTCTGTCCAGTATCGGACGGGGGATGCCATTTTGAAGAAAGCATTATTCCACCTCTGCTGGCATAACCTCACACACACCATATGTGTGAGGTCACGCCGACAATGGCAAGGCAGCGTGCTCCTCAAAATGGTGACTCCTGTGTGGCATGGCCACACACACACCATGCATGCAAGGGCATAGGTGCCGTCTCCATGGGTGCTCCAGGGATGGAGCACCAACAGAGAAAACTTAGCAGGTGCTTAGCACCCACCGGCAGCCAAGCTCCCCTCCTTCCCCCCCCACTCCCACCTGCCAGTGGCCCCGCAGATCAACTCCTCTCCCTCCCTCCCAGCGCCTCCTGCACACCGCAGATCAGCTGTTCCGTGGCATTCAGGAGGTACTGGGAGGGAAGGGGAGGAGCCAGAATGGGGCGTGCTCTGGGGAGGAGGTGGAAAGAGGCAGGGAAAAGGTGGGGCAGGGGTGGAGGCGGGAAGAGGCGGGGCAGGGCCTTGGGGGAAGGTGTGGAGTGTGGACAGGGTCGGGGGCTGAGCAGGGATTGAGCACCTCCGAGGAAAATTAGAAGCTGGTGCCTGTGTGCCAGGGCATGCTGGCGGGGGCAGGTCGACACCATTCCCAGAAATTCAGTCCAGTATTCAGGGAATGAGTGAGTGGCCACCCTATGAGGGTGTGCACTCAGAAAGACCAGAGAGGGCCAAGGAAACAGCTAGCTCTGTGTCACAAGTAAGCATCTGCAGCTAGCCTGCTTATCTGCTAGCTTAATCCCCAGGCAGTCTAGCTAGCACAGCTGGGCCCCAATTGAGCCGCCTGATTGGCCCAGCCACTGAAATTGCTGAGGGGATCAGCCTCGATCTGTTCTTAAGGCCAGCAGCAGCAGCAGGGTGCTGGATGCTCAAATGGCTCCTGCGTCTGCTTGTTCTCAGCACTGCTCTCGTCTTTGCCCCGCTTTGCTTTACTCCAACTAACCCTGCTCTGAGTCTTGACTTCTAACTCCAGCTCTGATCCTCGGCTCTGGCATCTGGCCCCTGACTCTAGCTCTGACTCTGGGCTCCTACTCCTGGCGACCGACTCCTACTCTAACCACTAGACCTGACTCGTGCTCCAAGCACTAGGCACAACCGCCCACATCCCAGTCTCTGACACTCTGTTACAACATGACAACACTTAAAATATGTGTTCAGGGCCAGATATATACAGCTCTCAAATGGTATTTATCTAGCAACAGCATGTTTTTTCAGGTGCCCAATATCCTTTCATGGATCCCCATGTAACCCTCCTTAGCATTCTAACAGCTATGCTTATCCTTCAAAAGGACCCACCTTCTGTCTATAATGTTTGCTCTGCTCTTATTTAGGCACTGGGTTATTTATATTCTCTATACTCAATTCTCTTGGAAAATCAGCCGCTGCTCTTAAATCTCAGAAACATTACATGAACAATGTCTGGTTTTCCAGATAATGATGAGATGTGTACTATCTTTGAAAAAGGCAAGTTTGAACCCTCTGGGTCCACTATTTCCCTGAATGAACATGAGTAATGCAATAATTTGTCCTGCATTGGCAGTAAGATGGAGTGGATGATCTAATAGGCCTTTTCCATCTCTAACTTCTATGATCCCATTAATGCCAATGGGAGTTGAGTTTGTGCATCAAGGGGAGAATACACTAGCACAAGCTGAGTTAATGGAAATAATGAGGTCTCAGATGGAGAGGTCTGTTTTCAGACTTTACTAAGATTAGCTGCAGATTTTACACAGATAGGCAGTAGCATTTCCTGCTCTCAACAGCTTCCCTCTTAGACTTCCTCTCCCCTTTTCTCCCAGTGAGCTCTTACATAAATGCAAAGCCTACAGAAATTAAGTACAGCCACAATATTCCATATTAAATATTCAGCAAAGCAATACATGTTACATTAACCACAGGCCAGTCTGTGGCCCATGCACCGCCTTCCTCTCCCTTCATGGGCTATTCATGCCATCGGCAGCCATGCGGGAGGGTGAGTAATCTCCTCAAGGCCACCATATTTCCAATCGCTATCCTCTACAACACATTGGTGGGAGTGCGTGAGCTGGGTTGGAGAACAGAGAGCTAAGGAAGCTGCTTTTAGTACAAATAACAGTTGGAAGAGCCCATTTCATGAATCTGTTAGTAGTCATGTCAGACAGCCAGGACCAAACTCCCTGTGGAGTTACTTTGCATTTACACCAGTTTAATTGAGACTTGTATCTGCCCCCTGTTATATAATTTCCATGGGTGCTGGAAAAGCACTCATGTAAAATAGGCTATTTGATGTCAGCCAAGGAGAAAAGTACCATTCATTGTCTACAGTGATCACATAGCACTGTGGAACACATCCAGATAAATATAACTGCCCTCCCTGCTATTTGGGAAGATGCATTTTATTCCCCAAAACAGCAGCTCATGGGCAAAAACTTACTTCTAACAACCATATCCAACAGCCCCAAGACATGTACGACAGCTAAAAAAGGATGCAATCCATCCTTCAGCATTTGCTTCCAAATGCTCAGACGCTGTAGTCTTAAGTGCAGTGACACACAGCTGCCCCCCAACAGCACATTCTTTTTCAGCGTGCTGGTTCAAACACAGCAACTTTTTTACTTGGCTTTCCCATGCTGCCAGATGGGACTCTCCCTAGTGCTAAAATGTTGATGGTCAGTACCCTGGCACCATTCCAGTGAAACTGTCCTGGGCTTGAATTGATTTTAGTAGAATCTGAATAGAGAAAGCCTCTGGGGCAAAGACTGTTAGTGTTGCAGAGCATAGGAACTACCCCTCCGGCAGTTCTTGAATAGTTTGTATGCAGTGCTCTTTGCTGTACAATGCTGTTTTCCCATTGGCTCCAGAGAATTTTTTTTTTTTTGGTACTATAGAGAAGCACCTGCTTAATAATGGCCCATTACTTTATAATCATTAACCAACCAACATCTAATAAAGTGAAACCTTCACAGCATTAAAGAAAACAGATGTTGTTTTCAGTGTTTAATGAATAGGGTTTATGCATCATCATACTACATTACCTGACCTCTCTCAGTCTTGGGCCTCGTATAGCAGGCAAAGTTATTTACCACATAATCCACATATTTGCCTGTGGAATTACCCGGAGTCCATTTGGAAAAACAAAACAGCCCTGAGCAAACATGCTGGCGAGGATAACATCTGAGCATTGAAAGCAGGACAGTTGAGAGATACAGCTCCCAGAATGCAACCGTTCACATGCTCTGTGGTCTCTTAGAGGCATGTGAAAAGTTTTACACTTAGTAAGAAGCCAGAACATTTTACCTGTTCGACAGTTTTGCAGAAAGGCAAGGAGGAATAAATATCAAGCCACCACCAGTGTGGCTGAATTGTTCTTTTCCATTATTAAAAAAAAAAAAAAAAAAAAGCACCAGTGAAACAACTTTATATATTGAAGCTTCCTGATTTCTCTGGAGTCAATGGCAAAGCTCCCACTGGCTTCAATCAGACCAGAATTTTACCCTTAATGGATATTAAATATGTGAAGTGAATCACAGCAGAAATGGGGAGCAAAAGTTAATTAATTCATTAAGGATTCATTAATACATGTTTTCATAATAGCTGAATCACCTGATCACTATCATTCAAGCTAGCAAGTAGAGGAACTTGGAGAAAGAAAGAGTTTGCAACATGGGTGTCTTTGGAGATACAAGACCCGACTGTAACACTGAGCCTCTGACTGGGTTGTCAGCTGTGGGGATAGAAGCTGAGACACCATAATCTTAAAGCATGAACCTCTACTGCCTGAGCTAAAAGACCCCCTTCTGTTACCCACAGTGTTAGAAAGGTCAATCTCTGTCTGTGGCCCAGCCACCACTCCACGCAGACAGAGGCTCACATGGGTGTGAGTTAGTTATTCCAGTTTTACACTAAAGTAACTCCACTTCCTTCAATGGAGTTACCCTAGGGTAAAACTGAAGTAACTAACAGGGAATCAAGCCCCAGCACCAAATATGCTGATAAATGGCAAAGTCATCTAGTAAGTATAAAGTCATTTTCACTGTCAATTATATAAGTAGAAACATGTCCACCATGTACCTTATGGCTACACAGAATGCCAACATGAGAAGATGACTCTGTTAGATCCAGGCAAGGATTCATAGATTCATAGATTCTAGGACTGGAAGGGACCTCGAGAGGTCATCGAGTCCAGTCCCCTGCCCGCATGGCAGGACCAAATACTGTCTAGACCATCCCTGATAGACATTTATCTAACCTACTCTTAAATATCTCCAGAGATGGAGATTTCACAACCTCCCTAGGCAATTTATTCCAGTGTTTAACCACCGTGACAGTTAGGAACTTTTTCCTAATGTCCAACCTAGACCTCCCTTGCTGCAGTTTAAGCCCCTTGTTTCTTGTTCTATCCTTAGAGGCTAAGGTGAACAAGTTTTCTCCCTCCTCCTTATGACACCCTTTTAGATACCTGAAAACTGCTATCATGTCCCCTCTCAGTCTTCTCTTTTCCAAACTAAACAAACCCAATGCTTTCAGCCTTCCTTCATAGGTCATGTTCTCAAGACCTTTAATCATTCTTGTTGCTCTTCTCTGGACCCTTTCCAATTTCTCCACAGCTTTCTTGAAATGCGGTGCCCAGAACTGGACACAATACTCCAGCTGAGGCCTAACCAGAGCAGAGTAGAGCGGAAGAATGACTTCTCGTGTCTTGCTCACAACACACCTGTTAATACATCCCAGAATCATGTTTGCTTTTTTTGCAACAGCATCACACTGTTGACTCATAGTTAGCTTGTGGTCCACTATAACCCCTAGATCCCTTTCTGCCATACTCCTTCCTAGACAGTCTCTTCCCATTCTGTATGTGTGAAACTGATTTTTTCTTCCTAAGTGGAGCACTTTGCATTTGTCTTTGTTAAACTTCATCCTGTTTAAGTCAGACCATTTCTCCAATTTGTCCAGATCATTTTGAATTATGACCCTGTCCTCCAAAGCAGTTGCAATCCCTCCCAGTTTGGTATCATCCGCAAACTTAATAAGCGTACTTTCTATGCCAATATCTAAGTCGTTAATGAAGATATTGAACAGAGCCGGTCCCAAAACAGACCCCTGCGGAACCCCACTCGTTATGCCTTTCCAGCAGGATTGGGAACCATTAATAACAACTCTCTGAGTACGGTTATCCAGCCAGTTATGCACCCACCTTATAGTAGCCCCATCTAAATTGTACTTGCCTAGTTTATCGATAAGAATATCATGCGAGACGGTATCAAATGCCTTACTAAAGTCTAGGTATACCACATCCACAGCTTCTCCCTTATCCACAAGACTCGTTATCCTATCGAAGAAAGCTATCAGATTGGTTTGACATGATTTGTTCTTTACAAATCCATGCTGGCTGTTCCCTATCACCTTACCACCTTCCAAGTGTTTGCAGATGATTTCCTTAATTACTTGCTCCATTATCTTCCCTGGCACAGAAGTTAAACTAACTGGTCTGTAGTTTCCTGGGTTGTTTTTATTTCCCTTTTTATAGATGGGCACTATATTTGCCCTTTTCCAGTCTTCTGGAATCTCTCACGTCTCCCATGATTTTCCAAAGATAATAGCTAGAGGCTCAGATACCTCCTCTATTAGCTCCTTGAGTATTCTAGGATGCATTTCATCAGGCCCTGGTGACTTGCAGGCATCTAACTTTTCTAAGTGATTTTTAACTTGTTCTTTTTTTATTTTATCTGCTAAACCTACCCCCTTCCCATTAGCATTCACTATGTTAGGCATTCCTTCAGATTTCTCGGTGAAGACCGAAACAAAGAAGTCATTAAGCATCTCTGCCATTTCCAAGTTTCCTGTTACTGTTTCTCCCTCTTCACTAAGCAGTGGGCCTACCCTGTCTTTGGTCTTCCTCTTGCTTCTAATGTATTGATAAAAAGTCTTCTTGTTTCCCTTTATTTCTGTAGCTAGTTTGAGCTCATTTTGTGCCTTTGCCTTTCTAATCTTGCCCCTGCATTCCTGTGTTGTTTGCCTATATTCATCCTTTGTAATCTGTCCTAGTTTCTATTTTTTATATGACTCCTTTTTATTTTTTAGATCATGCAAGATCTCGTGGTTAAGCCAAGGTGGTCTTTTGCCACATTTTCTATCTTTCCTAACCAGCGGAATAGCTTGCTTTTGGGCCCTTAATAGTGTCCCTTTGAAAAACTGCCAACTCTCCTCAGTTGTTTTTCCCCTCAGTCTTGATTCCCATGGGACCTTACCTATCAGCTCTCTGAGCTTACCAAAATCTGCCTTCCTGAAATCCATTGTCTCTATTTTGCTGTTCTCCCTTCTACCCTTCCTTAGAATTGCAAACTCTATGATTTCATGATCACTTTCACCCAAGCTGCCTTCTACTTTCAAATTCTCAACGAGTTCCTCCCTATTTGTTAAAATCAAGTCTAGAACAGCTTCCCCCCTAGTAGCTTTTTCAACCTTCTGAAATAAAAAGTTGTCTGCAATGCAGTCCAAGAATTTGTTGGATAGTCTGTGCCCCGCTGTGTTATTTTCCCAACATATATCCGGATAGTTGAAGTCCCCCATCACCACCAAATCTTGGGCTTTGGATGATTTTGTTAGTTGTTTAAAAAAAGCCTCATCCACCTCTTCCACCTGGTTAGGTGGCCTGTAGTAGACTCCTAGCATGACATCACCCTTGTTTTTTACCCCTTTTAGCCTAACCCAGAGACTCTCAACACTTCCATCTCCTATGTTCATCTCTACCTCAGTCCAAGTGTGTACATTTTTAATATATAAGGCAACACCTCCTCCCTTTTTCCCCTGTCTATCCTTCCTGAGCAAGCTGTATCCATCCACACCAACATTCCAATCATGTGTATTATCCCACCAAGTTTCAGTGATGCCAACAATGTCATAGTTGTATTTATTTATTAGCACTTCCAGTTCTTCCTGCTTATTACCCATACTTCTCGCATTTGTATATAGGCATCTAAGATACTGGTTTGATCTTTCCTCCCAGTTTTGTCCTGACCCTCCTTTCTCTCTGCCAATATAGCCCACACTCCCTCTCGTTTCCGACCCATCTCCCAGGTCTCCATGTTCCCCACTTACCTGCGGGCTTTGCTCACCTGTCCCCGTCGAACCTAGTTTAAAGCCCTCACTCACTAGGTTAGCCAGTCTGTGTCCAAATAGGGTCTTTCCCCTCCTTGAAAGGTGAACACCATCTCTGCCTAGCAGTCCTTCCTCAAATAGCATCCCGTGGTCTAGGAAGCCAAAGCCCTCCTGGTGACACCATCTTCGCAGCCAGGCATTCACCTCCATGATGCATCTGTCTCTGCCCGGGCCCCTACCTTTGACAGGAAGAATCGAAGAGAATACCACCTGCGCTCCAAACTCCTTCACCCATACTCCCAGAGCCCTGTAGTCACTCTTGATCCGCTCAGTGTCACACCACGCAGTATTATTTGTGCCCACATGGATGAGTAGCATGGGGTAGTAGTCAGAGGGCTGGATAATCCTCGACAATGCCTCCGTAACGTCTCGGATACGGGCTCCCGGCAGGCAGCATATCTCCCGAGATGAAATGTCAGGGCGACAGATGGGCGCCTCCGTCCCCCTCAGCAGAGAGTCTCCGACCACCACTACCCTACGTTTCCTATTCGCAGTGGTGGCAGCAGACCTCCCAGCCTTAGGGGTACGAGGCTTCTCCTCCTTTACTGTAGGGGGTGATTCCTTCTTTCCTGTATCAAGAAGAGCATAACGGTTACCTATTACCACAGCAGGAGGGTTCGGAGCAGGGGTGGAGCACTGCCTGCTGCCAGAAGTAACCAGCTGCCAGTGTCCACCCTGAGCCATCTCCTCCTCCACCAGTGGTGTATCAGCAGTCCTGTGTACTAGGACAGCTACCTCAGCTGTCTCCACATGGACACTGTCCAGGAATTGCTCATGGATTCGGATGCTCCTCAACCTAGCCACCTCCTCCTGTAGCTCTCCCACCTGCTGCCTGAGAGATTCCACCAGCAGGCACCTTTCACATTGGATGGTCCCCCCAGCCTGGATATCAGTAAGTGGAAATTGCAAGTTACAGTCTCTGCAAAACCACACCAGGATCTGGGTAGAAGCATCCATGCTCAGGCGCTCTGTCTGGCTACAGGCGCAGGTGGAGGAGACAGAAGCAGTGCTGGCACAGGTGTTGCGGGTCTTCCTAACCATCGTAAGCCTCCCTCTGTCAAACTCCCGTCTGCAGCCCCCTGTCCGCTGAAAGGGTTGTTTAAGCAAGAAGTTTTAGGTTTTAAGGGGAATAAAGGGAAAACAGATAAGGGACCCATCTGCGTGGTCTTGCCCACCTTTAGACAGTGGCAGACAGTTACCACTGCTGAGATTTTTAGTGATGTTAACCTCAAATTGTCAGGTGAATTGTGTTCCTAATTGTTTCCGGTTTCCAATGGTAATAACGAGTATCTGATATTGCGACAGTTAAATGCTGGTTTGTGTTAGATACAGAATACATTGTGTGGGACAAGGGGTGGGCAGGGAAGGGGCTATAACCATAATTGTGAGACACCTGCCACTACCTGAGTACCAACAGCCATTTTGTTGTTTGGTTTTAGTATAAAGCCTGGATGAGTGGGAGCAGCTCAACATTTTCATTCCCTAATAGCTTCAGTCAAGTTTTGAAGGCTGTTCCCCTCATCCTGACCATCAGGGCAGCTCCAAGAACATGCAGATCTCTCTGTCCCTGCAAGGAGGACCCATGGTTTTACTTCCCCTCTTCTGGCTAACACATCAGATCCCAGAGGTGAACCCCTGAATAGGTCTCTGGGAAGTACTTCCAGCTGTTTCTATATCTAATCACTTCTGAAAAATTGCACACTGAGTTTTGTTCTACACTACAGCGTTAGGTCGACGTAAGCTGCCTTATGTCGACCTAACTCTGTAAGTGTCTACACTACAATGGTGCTCCCAGCAATATAAGTCGCTCACTACATCGACCTAATAACTCCATCTGTGCAAGAAGTATAGCTCTTAGGCTGATTCAGTTAGGGCGACACAGTGTCTGTGTAGACACTGCCTTACTTACATCACCTGTTGGCTGTCAGCCCTGCAAAGGGCTCACAGCCCGGAGCACCACTGAGTTGACAACTGAAGCCCAGCTGCTGCCTCCTGGTGAGGGATTTGGGGCAGAGGGGAAGGAAAACCCAAGCCCAGATGCTGCCCAGGCTTTGGCTCTCTTCTCTCCCCCACCCAATTCCTCACCGGGCTCTCAGTCCCAGCAGCGCTCCTGGGACAGGGATGGGGTTCTTGCTGTAAGCCTGCGCAGGGTGGGGAGGCTCCAGTTGTCAGTGCCTCACAATGTCCCACTTCTGGTGAGGATGCCTACTGCCGACAGAAGGAGCTAGAGTGGACATGAAAAAAATTTGCAGTAATTACTCCAGTGGGCTGTACGTCAACCTAATTTAGGTTGACTTAATTTTGTAGTGTAGACAAGGTCTGAGAAAAATCTATGATGAGCGCCCCCCTGGCTGAGTGCGCATGCCTGTACTCTCTCAGATTGTCCCTGTTCTGGGATAGAGCAGTGCCTCAGGGCTCCCACCCTGGAGACAATGTCTTTGCCCTCTTGGGGCTTCCTATCACAGCTCTCCAGCTGGGCCACTATAGTTCAGTACCCCTTTGGGATGCCTCAACATCCAGGCCACTTCCCCCCATGGCTAATGGGGGGTGGGAGGAACCCGGGCCCACCCACTACTCCGGTTCCCAGCCCAGGGTCTCTGTTGATCACAGCCATCAGCTGTGTCTCTTTAACTATGTTGCACGACTTCTCTAATTCTCTGGGGCACTTCCCCACAGCCCCACATCATCTTCACCCTTATCTCAGGGTCTTCTTCAAATGGAGTCTCAGCAACCAGCTCAGGGCTCCTTCTCACTTTCCCCGGCTTCTGGCAGCACTGCCCTGTCCAGAGTTCTGTAGCTCTGTCAGCCAGCCACAAACCATCCACACTCCTACAGCAAGGAACTGAACTCCCTCTGGCCCCGGAGCTCTTCTTATACTAGGCTGCTGGGCCCAGATTGGCTGTGTCCCACACAGCCACTCTAGGTAGCTTGGAGGACCCTCTCCATTGCCCTTTTGGGGGGAAGGGTGTGGCAGGGCCACGAGGCCTCCAGCAGGGCGCCTCAGGGGGTCTGATATACCATGACACACTGTGCTACACCATGCTGTGCATGAGCTTTTGATGGGTAATCATTTAATCGGACTGATAGAAACCTTTTCCTTTCCCTACTGTTTCCCTCCATTGTTTCCATTTCATTCATTGCATCTTGCCTGAAATTAGCTTGTAAGCTCCTTGGGGCAAGGATCATGTCAGATGTGACCAATGAGGTGTCCACTACATTGTTGGGCATTGCAAAATAAATAAGCTTATAATAAACAAACAAACAAACAATAATCACCAACTCACCCAGCACATTAACAATTGAAAAAAATCCATTCTTTCTTACTGAAAATTGTAGCAGTTTTGTAATCATTTACTGAAGGACAGCAGATTTTTCTCAGTTAAAGCTGAAATTATGAAATAAGAAATAAACAGGATATAATTTAATATTTGCTTTTTAATGTTTATGAAATTTTGCAACAAATTTCACTTAACTCAATTTTTGAAAATACTTTTAGCCATTTTACTTTCCTCTACTGTTCATGTATTTTTAAAAAAAAATATTTTTTCATTCTACAGTGTAAGATCAGAACTGAAGGTGACATCCATCATTTCACAGATCTGTACCATGTACAGTCCCACCCTGACCTTGTGTTTCTTAAAGACATATTGTAACATGGAGAACTACAGATACCAACATATGGTACAGATAAAGAGGAGGGCATAAAATGTATTCCCAGCTTTATCCTACAGAACCATAAAGAATAAGAGATATTTTGCTGTAGCTGTCACTGAAAAATGAATGTTTTTGTCATTGGCTGCCCAATACCCAGACCTAATCAAAGCCATACATCATAACCTTCATTCTGTACAAGGAAAAGCTTGTTCTCATTACATACTGTTGCCACTCCCTGCTGAAAAATCAGAATGGGTGGAGAATGTTTTGGCTCAGTCTTTGATATGATAGATAATGGAAAAACAACACAAACATGTGTGTGCTGTAGCTGTTAAATACTTTAGCAGAGTAATCTTGTGATTATGAAATCTAAGAACAAAGGAGAAACTGACATTGACTAAACTGAATTGTTATATTTACACTACTTAACACAGCATAATATTCCATTGGTGCTATTGTCCTTTTGTTGAGTCACCATCCATAATGCAATTCATAGGAGACAAATTGCCAGGTTTTCAGTGATTATGAACCCTTTCCCCACATGGGTAGATTGTGAGTGGTGGGGAGATAAGGTGACAAATTAGCTCCTTTCTTCTATAGCTGTGTCTGCACCAGTAAATTTACCTGTTACTGACAACTGGCATCAGCAGGACTGGTGCTGAAAACTTGCTTCAAGCAGGGTTCAAACATGGTGTCTGAAATGCTGATGAACATGGCTAGGTCCTTCCCCACTTAATGTTAAACCATTTTCACCACTGGTTCAGCTGTACCCAGTGCTGATGACAACCATCAGCAGCAAGTGAATTTTCCAGGGTAGACACAGTCTATGAGATGTTAGATACTCCTAGTGGCAGGGGGTGGGAGGTGGCGTTTGTTATGCTTATATACAAGGGAATCACATAGAAGAAAGAGGACAGGTAGTCTAATTTATCAGGCTAATATTCTGTAATTACAGCATTTGGTGAGGGACTTAATAGACATCCCTAGGAGAGATAGATAAATAGATTAACTGCCTACTTACTGACTGTGACTGGTAGAGCCTTGTCCTGCTACCTGCTCTGGACTGATATGCTGGAGGTCAGACTCGATGATCACAGTGGTCCCTTCTGGCCTTAGAATCTATGAGTCATGAGTGATACCTATGACTGAACTCCGCCCTGAGGACTTCATTGCAGATTACACCGTCAATAAGCAATAAACAACATTGATAGAGCCGTTTTCATCTTCAAAGCACTCAGACATTAATGCTTCCCACACCCTGTGATGTGGGTAAATATCAGTATCCCCGTTTTACAAATGAAGAAATCAAGGCGACAGATAGATTCCAACATTTTAAGAGAACATTTTGCATTTGAAAGTAGTTGGGCCGTAAGGAGTTTAACATCTGATTTGCTACATTTTGTGACATCGCTGGCAGGGTGCTGAGCACCTTGTGAAAGATGCTTATGCCTTCAACTCTCAGTGACTTCAACTGGGATTGAAGATACTGAGCACCTGGGAGGATCGGGCCCTCTATCAGTCTCTGCTAAAATAATAAGAACAACAAATGCTTAGCAAAAGATCAGTTAAAACCTCTTGATGCTGATTCTTATGTAAGAATGATTGCATGCCAGGTACAAGTAACTCATCTACTACATTTCAATGATTCAGCCAGCTGAAATATTCAAAGTGGAAGGCTTGATCCTGGCTAGTTTGAGCTATAGCTTATCTTACAAAACATGCAGCAACATTTTAATGATCTGAGATCAGCGCATAGCCTGAAAGTTACCTTCCACCAGAAATGAACCTTAAACAACTTTGTCATGGTTGGCCTGGGTGGCCCTTTGAGGAAAGCCGGGCTCCACCTTGCCCATGATTTGGCAGCTATCCCTCAGCTGTACTGATGAGCTGGCAACAGAAGGGCTAATTTGGGGCCTCACCTGATGTGATGGGACTAAATTAGAAAGACCAACTCCAGCTGTGGTGGTGAACCAGGGAAAGCGCTACTTAAATAGAGCTGGGAAGGCCGTAGAGGAAGGAAGACCCTGAAGTGGAGTTCTCTGGGAAGAGCCTGAGAAAATCAAGCTGTCATCCACTAGGAGCAAGGTAAGCTTCTGAGGGGAGCTCTGAGATAGGGCCTAAAAGGAGCAGGGGTAAACTGCTCGAGTTCCTGGTGAAGGGAAGCAGTAGGGGAATCCTGCTGGGGAAGAAGCAAGATAAAAGAAGCTCGGTGGGGTTAAGAGAACAGGCCAAGAAGCAGAGGACTTCAGTGGAGCCTGAGAAATGCAGAAGAACTATTATTCTGGGTATTTGATTTGGACTTTATGTTGGATCTTTTGTTATCCTGGAAGGGTAGTGAACTGTTACCTGACTTGGCCAAAGGGCTGGGCCACAGAAAACCCAGAGAGGGAGATAGAAGACTGTAGCTGGGAGTGGCCACTGGGTGGGGCATAAGCAGCAATACCCCCTGCAATGCCTCATCCAGGCCTGAGGATGTGCTTTTACAGACCCAACCCTTTCTTTCTTGAATCAACTCTCCCCCAATCCACATTAAATATATGGAGATATACCTATCTCATAGAACTGGAAGGGACCTTGAAAGGTCATTGAGTCCAGCCCCCTGCCTTCACTAGCAGGCCCAAGTACTGATTTTGGCCCAGATCCCTAAGTGGCCCTCTCAAGGATTGAACTCATAACCCTGGGTTTAGTAGGCCAATGCTCAAACCACTGAGCTATCCCTCCCCCCGATATGTGGATGTTGATTCCAAATTCACCAAGAGAGAGTCTGGTGTCATGCCATTCCCACGAAAACCTACTGTTCAGGAAGGAAGGCATATATTCCACTATTAGCTAGTCTCAATTTAACATATACAAAGATCACATTTATTGTTATATTTTTCAAAGGCACATGTTGGGCCTGATTCTCATTTCCATCATCTCTCTCCTCTGAGATTTTTGCTGGGTTAAAGCTTTAGCTCCCTCCTGGGGATCCATGAGAGTAGGGGTGCCCCCAGAAATTTTTCCCATAGTACATTCCACCAATCCCTGGGAAGCCATCCTCACTGCAGCTGCTGGCCCCAGCGCCCTGCCCACTGAGGCTGCTCCACACTCTGCTCCCACCTTCCAGCCCAGCCTGCCCCAGGTGCAATGTCACCCCCATTCCTGAAAGGGACATGGGCTGCCAGAAGCAGGGCAAGGTGTGGCATGGCCCTGGGGAGCAGAGGGAGCTCTGGTGCAGGGGCTGGCCCCACAGCAGCAGCAAGGAGGTGCAGCATTGGCTGCCCTTCTGCCATTCAGAGGTTTGGCCCCATGGCTCCACTGTTGTAGGGCCACACGTGAGCAGCACTGCAAGCCTGTGCACCAGGCTGCAACACCATTTGCTGCGTTCTGGTTTTGCAATCCTGCTATCAAAACAGAGTCGCCAAGAGTCAAACCTCAGGGGGTAGCCAGCGCTGCTCCTGCTCGCTACTTCCAGTGGTAAGCACCCTGCGTCACGTGCATATGGATGTGGACGACACTGCATAAGAGCTCTACTTATTTGAGCTCCTGAATGTCAGTGCTGGATCAGTGCCCGCCCCTTCCAATGTTCACAAGTTTCCCTTTCAGCACAAGGGAGAGTGCAGCCACTCTAAGTCACTGCAACCTCCTCTGAGCTGGGGCTTGCACCAGGGTTCTTGGAGGCAGAAGCCTATGTAAACTTAAGGTGAATTTGGCCCAGTGAGTGTGCAGAAACATTATGGACCTTATTTTGAGAGATACTGAGCAGCCATAACAACAGCTGGGCAGCTACTGGTGCTCATTACCTCTGATGTCAGGCCCTAAGTGTCAATGTGTGCTCCACATATTGTAAATGGGAGTTGCGTCCACGTCTGGAGGCAAATACAGATGTGAGTCATGTGCATAAGAGTACATGTGTTCCATGTCCTTGCAGGTGTATATTGGAAACAAACCAGCCCATTTACAAAATCTATCCTTTTGGCAGAGACCCCTTTGTGTAACAAAAGCCATCAGTTCTGACATTCAGACATTCAGGGCACCCTGTGAAGCAGCTTAAATAAATGTATGCATATACATACATCCCTTTTTACATTGTTCGACAGATTATACAAAAGGTCTGGAAGGCACTGGAACACTTTACAATACTTTCTTCATTCTCATACAGCACCTTTTCTCCGAAGTGCTTTAAGAGCAAAACCCTGCCCTTACTTATAGGAGTCACACAGGAAATAGAAGGCACAAGTCATGTCCCACAGGCAGCCAGTGGGTCTCTCATGATGATTCTGGACAGTCTGTGAGAATGTGGCTTGAAAAGCACATTTGAGGAAGAACTCTATTTTTCTCTCTGCTAGCATGGGCTGTAGCCTGTAGAAAGGAAGGTTTGAATGTGCAATCACATGCCCCAAGCAATGCACGCTAGGTACCTTGCCCTGCTGCTGCATGATTACGTGGGTGCCAGCAGGAGGAGTAGAGATGCTCCCTGTAGTCTCTTTCCACCTGCGATACCTGTGAAAAAGTAGATGAGCCTCAATGCCTCAGCTAGGGTAGGTAATTAGTATTCCACCCAGTTTACAGATGGAGTAACTAAGGCAGAGAGCAGTTAAAGGACTCACCCAACATCAGACAGTGAGTTAGTCAATGTCACCGCTAGGGCTGGTTGAAAATTTTTCATTGAAATCTTTTTCTACCAAAAATGGTCTTTTCTAAATGAAAATTTTCATTCAAAAATTTCCAATTTTAAAAATTTCCAACTTGTAGTTTTTCATTGAA
The DNA here is from genome assembly GCF_028017835.1 of Emys orbicularis. NCBI lineage: Eukaryota > Metazoa > Chordata > Testudines > Emydidae > Emys > Emys orbicularis. The sequence continues at coordinate 35,682,430 of NC_088685.1, forward strand.
AAAACAAAATTCCACTTTTTTTTTTTTAAGCCCCACATTTTCCATTTCTTCCCAATTCTTTTGTGGAAAATACTATTTTCCTTCCCACTCTCGTCAATGCCAATAATAGACCCCTGAAGTACTGATTCCCAGAGCCTGGCTCTAATCACTTAATTTTACAGCATGATGTTTTCAGCAACATTATGGGGAAGTAAAACCAAAAACCTAGCCCTGAATTATCAACGTAAAGCAAACAGAAATGTAATCACAAGAGTGTACCTAGGGCTTCCAGCATTTCTGTGGTACTTCCAAGACAGGATTTGGAAGAGACCGTTATTTCCAGCAGTGATAGTTTCTATGTGGGCAATTCCACAACCACAGAATTAACTGTCAGCTACAAATTTTCTGCACCTAGGGCTGAATTGACCAGATTTACAAGCCCATAAATCAAAACTGCAGTGATAGCCCCTGGAGGGTGGGGGAAGGGAAAGGCTATGACTCCCAGAATAATTCAGGGTGGAACACTTACCTACCACGTTAGTGCCGTTCTCTTTGACAGCTGATTTAGGAGTCCAGTTCTGCCTTCTTTGCAGCTGATTAACACATTTGACACACATCAGTCTGCTAAAATCACTGATGGGTATAAAAAGAAGGGAGCATGAGGCCAGAGCAAAACATGTTTTGGTTATGAACCATTTCAATATTATTTTTAAAGAACTTCTTTTGGCTAATTTTTGATCTTGGTTTTAATTTTAAATAAAGATGGAGGGACAGATGACTGGCTGGATGATGCCAGGTACATGAATAATATGATTTGATGTCAAAACAGATGGGAAATGTAAAACGCAGCACACTCCAGTTGAACAGTGTTTTAGTCAAAAAAAAAATTTACTATCAAAGTTGAGAATTTCATTTAATGTCTGGGGAAGGGTGCTAATAGCAGAGATGGGCCAGGACCCAACCCCAAATCCAAACACACTCAAGTTTTGAAAAAGCTCAGATACAAATCCTGCCCTGTATCTTTAGACTGGGCAGAACCAACATCCCAGTTCTGAATCTGTCAAGTTTCGGAATTTGAGCCAGATCCAGAGGTTGTGACTTGGTCTCATCTCCTGTTAATCCTTCTTGACTCCTACTCTAATATAAAATTACTATGTGTGCAACCCTGGAAGGCTTGTTTTCTTCTGGTTTCAAAAAGAAAATCAGCTTTGATCCAGGGGAGAGGAAAAGAACCCTGCATTTCTGAAAAATCAAAGAAAAAGCAAGCAGGATGGAAATCACTTTTAACAAACATATTTGTCCCACTTTCAAGGAAACCGGTGCAGTTTAAAGTACTGTATCGCCATCTGCTGGAAAACGTGCACACTTGTATCGTTGCTACTACCAGAGAGTCTAATGTCACATAGATACAATTCAGGGGATCAAAATTTGGTCAAAAATTTGTGTGTTTTTTTTTTACCCAAAATGCTTTTACAAATCCTAAAGCCAAAGGCAAGGTTCCATGACTTTATAAACATTTTGTTTTTTCAAATTGGAGCAAGTAAATTAGCATTGCCATGCAGTGTTTAAACCTACAATTTGCAGCATTATGCTAATATACGGGAAAGTGGGAAATGGGAGAACTTGAAAGTGAAGGTGATTAGAAAGTGACTGGCAGCAAAATGAAACTGATTAGTCTGTGTTCATTGTCCTCAGCGAGATAATGCAAAAAGAAAGCAAACAGTGAAAAGTAAATTATCTTTTATAAAGTCATTGAAACCTATTGATTCAAAGTATTCTTTGTAACACAGATGAAGAAATTAGTCTTTTTCAAATATAGGATTTTTAATGTGACAATGTCGCTTTAAAACACCCGATTTAGTACGTTCATCCATTAGGGAGCCTCTGACTTTTCCCATTATTCCTGCTGAGACCATCTTTCCACTGAGATTTCTTGATCCTTCCACAGTACCCTTTACATGAATGTTTTTCCTGCTTTTAATAGAATCCATAATTATTACCACTGTTATTGAGCCCACTGCTCTCCTGCTCCTACTGAGCTCCTGCTCGCCACTCCCCAGAAAACATTCCCTGCTCATCTCCCAGTCCCACTGAGACTGTCTCCATCATAGTCACCCCTCCCCTCCGCCCAGTCCCTAGAGGTGAGGCATTCCTGGATTGGTTTCAATTCTTCCAGTAGAAATGATGGGGCATTAAACCCTGAGCTTCATTTTAAAATGAGCTAAAGTAAGCTAAAGTATAATATCTTCTGTGATTCATAAACAAGGTTTTGGTTGTTCAACTGTATCTTCTGTGTTTGAACAAGGAGAGGAAATATTGCTCCAGTCTTTCTGCTTTCTTCTTTGCTGTCTTTTATATTAACTACCATACTTTTTAAGAGATGGTGGAAAATCTCCAGTTCGGAAAGCAGTATTTAGATGAGACCGTGTACAAAATAACTCTTGAGAGTATAACACAGTGTCTTTTGTGCTGGTGCACAGCAATGGTAACCAGAAGAGTTAAATGCACATTTAGCATAACTCCAAAGTTCTTATGACAATTTTGACCCAGTGTCAGAACATAAGAATGGCCATATTTGGTCAGACCAAAGGTCCATCCAGCCCAGTATCCAGTCTACCAACAGTGACCAATGCCAGGTGTCCCAGAGGGAGTGAACCTAACAGGTAATGATCAAGTGATCTCTCTCCTGCCATCCATCCCTACCCGCTGACAAACAGAGGCTAGGGACACCATTCCTTACCCATCTTGGCTAATAGCCATTAATGGACTTAACCTCCATGAATTTATCTGCATAGACTGCGTAGACAGTCGGTCCTTCATCAGTTAAGACTGAGCCGATCACAACACGTCTTCCAATCTTCTCTCGCTCTGGCCATCCTTCGCCATGTTTGTCCATATCTCCTTGTTAAGAAATCATCCCACCTCTCTGGAGGCCGACCGCATGGCTGTTTCGGTTCTCGCGGATACCACTCAGATATAGCTGCAGTCCATCTGTTGTCACTGAGTCGGGCTACATGTCCCGCCCACCGCATTTTGCTGAGCCTGCTTTCGACAACAACATCTCGGACTCCAGACTGCTGCCTAATTATTTCATTGGGGATGCGATCGCAGAGCGAAATGCCCAAAAATGTTCGTTCCATTGCCCTCTGTGTGACAGACAATTGATGTTTTTCAGTCTTCGTCAGCCACCATGTTTCGCTGCCATATAGCATCGCTGGAAGCATGGTCGAGTTAAAAAGATTCGCACGAGTTGTTTTGCTGATCTTTCCTTGGAGGATGTCCCTGATGTTGTTGAATGCGCACCATCCAGCTTTTTTTCTGCACGACAGTTCACCTTTCTAATCGTGGCGCATGTTGACTTCCTGGCCCAAATAAACGTATTTGTCGACCTCTTGGATCTACTCTTCTCCAAGAGTTATTTGGGTTCTTGGCAGAACATCCGATCTCATATATTTCGTTTTCGACTGGTTCATTTTTAATCCGACTTGACTACTTTTTGCGTTCAGTTCTTTAAGCATTCTCTCAAGCTGGACTGTATTTTCAGCTATCAGCACTATATCATCTGCGAACCTGAGATGGTTTAGCCACTCGCCGTTGATATTAATCCTGCGTTTCAGGTCTGCTCGTCGAAAGACCAATTCAAGACATGCTGTGAATAATTTTGGCGAAACTGTATCTCCTTGTTTCACACCTTTCTCGATGGGGATTCGGAGGGGAGTATCGAACAGCGATATATCCATGCTGCAGCCAGAGTTCGCTTCCTTTAATAATGTGATATATTTTGCGCTGATGCCCTGTTCTGAAAGAGCTTCAAGAACGGCGTTAGTCTCCATGCTATCAAACGCCTTCTCGTAGTCCACGAAGGCAATGCACAAAGGGAACTTGTATTCCCTTGAACGCTCTAGTAGTTGGTTTAGAGTGAAGATGTGGTCTATCGTGCTGTAATTTCTTCGAAAACCGGCCTACTCTCTAGGTTGCTGTTCATCCAGGTTTCGCGACAGTCGATTTGTTATTATTTTGGTGAACAACTTATAGACATGCGAAAGCAGGCAGATCGGGTGATAGTTCTTTAGATTTCCTCGATCGCCTTTCTTATGCAGAAAGATGGTATTGGACTCTTTCCAAATGGACAGTATTTTCTGGATTTCCAAGTAACGGCTGAACCTTTGGGCGAGAGCTTTCCAGAGTTCCTGACCTCCCGCCTTAAGCACTTCTGCTGTCATACCGTCCTTGCCTGGAGCCTTCCCTGCTTTCATTTGATGGACTGCGTGACGGACTTCGCTGATGAGAACTGGGAGTATGTGTTCATCGGTTTGTTGCAGTGATGGCATTGGGATGTGTATACGGGATGCAAAGAGCTGGGTATAGAAATCCCTGCAGATTGCCTCCATCTCTGTTCGATTGGTTACTGATTCTCCATCCTTGTTCTTCAAAGCTGATAATGATGACCTATACAACGCCAGTTCCCGTTTGCATTTTTTGAGAATTTTATGATCTTCAGCAGCCTTTAGGAGCTTTTCGGTTCGAAAATTCTCGAAGTCTTCCTTCAGCTTCATTCGTATGAGCTTGCAGAGAAGGGAGTACTCAAGCCTGTCACTGCCATTTCTTTTCATTTTCCTCCTCTTCTCCAATAAGGTCTTTGTATTCTCTGAGATTCTTCCACTAGCTCTTTTTGGTCTTTCACGCTCAGCTGATTTCACGCACCATTCCAGTCTCTTGCTGAAGTTCTCATAATCGTCGTTGCAGTCATCCAGAAGGCTCCAGTCTTCCCTGGAAATGTTTTCCTTCAGGATTTCCTTGTCAAAAGCTACTGGTTGGTGCCTTCTGTTCACCATACACAGTGCCTTTTTCTCCACCTTCACAGTGAACGTGAGTCTGGCTCTCAGAAGGCGATGATCACTACCGATGTTAAATGATGGCACTACTGAAATATCCTGCACAATGCGTCATCTATCGATCAGAAAGTAATCGATTTCATTCTTTTTCTTCTTGTTCAGTGCGATCCAAGTCCATCTCCTGTTGGCCTTCTTTCGGAACCAGGTGTTACCAATGAACATTCTCCTCGTATCTGCCAATATAGCTAGTCGTTCTCCTCGCGCCTTTCATTCTCCGATACCGTACCTTCCTATGAACTTTTCGCCCTCTCTCCCTCTTCCAACCTTGGCATTAAAATCTCCCATCACAATCGTATATGTGGAACTCTGAGCGAGGGTTTCCTCCAGCTCCTGACAGAATTCTTCCACAGCATCATCTTCACATGCACTTGTGGAAGCGTATGTGAAGGATGATTTTGAGGGTGCTGTTTCAGTTCAATTGGAGGTAAAGCACCCCGATATGCGATGACTTCAAATGGCATGAGACGATTTTCAAAGACCATTCCTTGTTTATGATGAATCCGACTCCTCCAACTGTCCTTGTGCCTTCTCCTTTCCCTAGAATGACCGTGCTTCCATTCCTCCAGCTGACCTCCATCTCTGTCTTTCATCGTGTTTCGCAAACACCCAGCACATCGCAGGCTGTTTTTGCCTTTTCCTCTATGAGATGGTTTATCGATTCCTCCCTCGTCAGTGTTCTGCAGTTATAAGTGTACACTGAGAGAGTTGTCCGGTTTCCTTTTGGCAACCTGGCACCTGAGATTCTTTTTAGCCTCTTGTCGATCAAATGCATCACTGCCTCCAGAGTGGGGATCGAGGGATGTGCAAAGAACTAAGACTTGGTTTTCCGTGTTGTTTTAGCCATTATTTTATCTAGTTCTCTTTTAAATTTATCTAGTTCTCTTTTAAACCCTGTTATAGTTCTTGCCTTCACAAATTCCGCAGGCAAGGAGTTCCACAGGTTGACTGTACGCTGTGTGAAGAACAACTTCCTTTTATTTGTTTTAAACCTGCTGCCCACTAATTTCATTTGGTGGCCCCTAGTTCTTATATTATGGAAACAAGTAAATCACTTCCTTATTCACTTTCTCCACACCACTCATGATTTTATATACCTCTATCATATCCCCCCTTAGTCTCCTCTTTTCCAAGCTGAAAACTCCTAGCCTCTTTAATCTCTCCTCGTATGGGACCCGTTCCAAACCCCTAATCATTTTAGTTGCCCTTCTCTGAACCTTTTCTAATGCCAGTATATCTTTTTTGAGATAAGGAGACCACATCTATATGCAGTATTCAAGATGTGGGCGTACCATGGATTTGTATAAGAGCAATAAGATATTCTCTGTCTTATTCTCTATCCCTTTTTAAATGATTCCTAACATCCTGTTTGCTTTTTTGACTGCCGCTGCACACTGCGTGGATGTCTTCAGAGAACTATCCACGATGACTCCAAGATCTCTTTCCTGATTAGTTGTAGCTAAATTAGCCCCCATCGTATTGTGTGTATAGTTGGGGTTATTTTTTCCAATGTGCATTACTTTACATTTATCCACATTAAATTTCATTTGCTATTTTGTTGCTAAATCACTTAGTTTTGTGAGATCTTTTTGAAGTTCTTCACAGACTGCTTTGGTCTTAACTATCTTGAGCAGTTTAGTATCATCTGCAAACTTTGCCACCGCACTGTTTACCCCTTTCTCCAGATCATTTATGAACAAGTTGAATAGGATTGGTCCTAGGACTGACCCTTAGGGGAACACCACTAGTTACCCCCACCATTCTAAAAATTTACCATTTATTTCTACCCTTTGTTCCCTGTCTTTTAACCAGTTCTCAATCCATGAAAGGATCTTCCCTCTTATCCCATGACAACTTAATTTACGTAAGAGCCTTTGGTGAGGGACCTTGTCAAAGGCTTTCTGGAAATCTAAGTATACTATATCAACTGGATCCCCCTTGTCCACATGTTTGTTGACCCCTTCAAAGAACTTTAATAGATTAGTAAGACATGATTTCCCTTTACAGAAACCATGTTGACTTTTGCCCAATAATTTATGTTCTTCTATGTGTCTGACAATTTTATTCTTTACGATTGTTTCAACTAATTTGCCCGATACTGACGTTAGAATTACCAGTCTGTAATTGCCAAGATCACCTCTAGAGCCCTTTTTAAATATTGGTGTTACATTAGCTAACTTCCAGTCATTGGGTACAGAAGCCGATTTAAAGGACAGGTTACAAACCATAGTTAATAGTTCCGCAATTTCACATTTGAGTTCTTTCAGAACTCTTGGGTGAATGCCATCTGGTCCCTGTGACTTGTTACTGTTAAGTTTATCAATTAATTCCAAAACCTCCTTTAGTGGCACTTCAATCTGTGACGATTCCTCAGATCTGTCACCTACAAAGGGCGGCTCAAGTTTGGGAATCTCCCTAACATCCTCAGCCATGAAGACTGAAGCAAAGAATTCATTTAGTTTCTCCGCAATGACTTTATTGTCTTTAAGGGCTCCTTTTGTATCTCGAGTGTCCAGGGGCCCCATTGGTTGTTTAGCAGGCTTCCTGCTTCTGATGTACTTAAAAAACATTTTGTTATTACCTTTTGAGTTTTTGGCTAGCTGTTCTTCAAACTCCTCTTTGGCTTTTCTTATTACATTTTTACACTTGATTTGGCAGCGTTTATACTCCTTTCTATTTGCCTCACTAGGATTTGACTTCCACTTTTTAAAAGATGCCTTTTTATCTCTCACTGCTTCTTTTACATGGTTGTTAAGCCATCGTGGCTCTTTTTTAGTTCTTTTACTGTGTTTTTAAATTTGGGATATACATTTAAGTTGGGCCTCTATTATGTTGTCTTTGAAAAGCGTCCATGCAGCTTGCAGGGATTTCACTCTAGTCACTGTACCTTTTAATTTCTGTTTAACAACCTCCTCATTTTTGCATAGTTCCCCTTTCTGAAATTAAATGCCACAGTGTTGGGCTGTTGAGATGTTCTTCCCACCACAGGAATGTTAAATGTTATTATATTATGGTCACTATTTCCAAGCGGTCCTGTTATAGTTACCTCTTGGACCAGCTCCTGCGCTCCACTCAGGACTAAATCGAGAATTGCCTCTCCCCTTGTGGGTTCCTGTACCACCTGCTCCAAGAAGCAGTCATTTAAAGTATCGAGAAATTTTGTCTCTGCATTTCATCCTGAGGTGACATGTACCCAGTCAATATGGGGATAATTGAAATCCCCCAATATTACTGAGTTCTTTATTTTGATAGCCTCTCTAATCTCCCTTAGCATTTCATCGTCACTATCACTGTGCTGGTCAGGTGGTCGATAATAGATCCCTACTGTTATATTCTTACTAGAGCATGGAATTACTATCCATAGAGATTCTGTGGAACATGTGGATTCATTTAAGATTTTTACTTCATTTGATTCTACATTTTGTTTCACATATAGTGCCACGCCCACCCCCGCACTACCTGTTCTGTCCTTCTGATATATTTTGTACCCCAGAATGATTGTGTCCTATTGATTGTCCCCACTCCACCAGGTTTCTGTGATGCCTATTATATCAATATCCTCCTTTAACTCAAGGCACTCTAGTTCACTCATCTTATTATTTAGACTTCTCGTCTGTTCTGCTGATCTGTTCTGCTGATTTGGTGTGTCTCTTGCTTATTTTTTAGATTCTCCACTCTTTTTCTCACCAGCTTCTTCAAGAAGACAAGCTTGCTTGAGATGCACTTCCTAATTCCTCAAGTTTTCTGCTGCATTCAAGCTTTGTTTCCAAAACCGGAGTGTGAAACAAGTCTGCCCCTCTTCGCAATTCCAGGCCAATTACCCTGTCATGTGGCAAAACTTCCACTTCCAACTATTTCCCTGTGTTCGCTTTGAATTTTTTGTGTAGCGCTCCATGCAAAGAACACTCATTTGCAGTGCATGGCAACAATTTGTACTGATCCTAGAGAACCTATGAACAATGCTGCACATTCTTGAGCACCATCAGCACATTATCTATACATGAACTGTCTCTATATATGCAGACATCTTTTGTAGACCACTCTTGCAATGCTTGCTGTACATTTTAAGGCTCACTACACTGTACCACTTGGAATTTCCTTCTGCCACTTGGAATATCCCCGTCGTCCCCAGTGGCCAGTCTGCTGAAGTACAGTGGAGAACATTGGGGCCCAATCCTGTGAACATAACTCCCTAAACAAGTGGTTCCACTGAAGTATTCATTTGGATTACTCACATGAGAAATGGTGGGTGCAGGCAACAGGGTCTCACACAGTTATCAAAAATGATATTTGGAAGCTCAGCATTGAACAAGAGTTTCTTTCTAGATAAATTATGAAGGGGGAGAAAAAAGTCCAGGTACATGACATTAATATTACTGTCATTTAATGCTACATCTGAATTTTAGCACATGCGTTTAACAATGTTTTTACTGAACTGTGGCCATTTACTGAAGGGACACATCATAGTTTATTATTTATCATCTACCTATTGTTCTGATTTTCTCTGCTCAAAGGCATGAGGTACAATAATTTTTACTACTATTTAAAATTCTAAAATAGATAAAAATAATCAGCTGGTTTCAAAAACTTATTCCTCAGATGAATTCAGCCCATTCTAGCCACATATGGAACAGTGGCTTTCTTAGAGCATTTCAAATACATGAAAGAGGTGCTTAGTGCTGAATGCTAGTTTCATAAGAGACTAGAAAGCACACAGGGTGAGTGGTAAAACTCAGTGGGGCCAGGCTTTCATACCTGGTCTCTGGATCAAAGCATTTCAAAGTTGAAGATGCAACATAGCCATGACTAATTGCAATAAACATGTCTATATCAGCTGTAGACTATATTTTATGTGATTTTTGTAAAATTCCAGAGAAAAGAATTTTGAAAGCCTGCACATTTTACATATCAAAAACACCTGGACAGATGTTACTTCAACTGTTGCCATTACATCATGACAACTGAAATAGCATTCCGTAAATCTCTCTAATACCCTTCAGAAAGGTCATGAATTATTTTTAAATGCACATAATGCTGAAGTGAAGGATACAGAAGGTAGAGCTGTCCCTTTGGATTTAGAGTAGCATGGAACCACAACTAACAGTAAAGTCAAGAGAAAGTGCAGAGCAGTACCAGGCTGCATTCTGCTTTGATCTGCAGTTTGGTGGTGTCTGCCTATTTTAATATTTTATTTTTAAATTATTTTGCCTGATGTGCTGCTTGCCTAATGTGCTTCTCTTAGTAGTTTTAAAGTAGACTTACCCAAAAATCCCTTCCTGATTATAAATATGTAATGTATCTTTGCCTCCCCTCACCTCACAATATTATTATTTTTGTGTATTTTTTTCTTTAGCACAAACAATGGGCTTGGCTCTAAACAAAATAAAGACATTCCCTGAACAAGTCACACGATGAACCCTATTCCCAAGAGACACTGTTATTAACTATTATCTTTATTTTCCTTTAGCGCCCACAACATGCTAGGTATGGAAAAAAACAGAAAAGAAGGTAGTGTCCCTGCTCTGAAGAATTTAGGATCTAAAGCAGATAGGCAAAGAGTAGGGGAATGGGATACACCATGAAAGGGTGTCCTGATAGAGTATTTTAAAATAAATAATACTTAGCTCTTATATAGAGCTTTTCATCAGTAGATCTCAAAGCATGTTACATTATCCCCATTTCTCCTGTAGGAAAGAGGCACAGGGAAGAGAAGCAACTTGTGGAAAATCACCCAGACGTGAACAGTGGCAGAACCAAGACTAGAACCCAGGTCCCCAGTCCACTGTTCTACTCACTAGACCACACTATTGGCAGGCTATATCTTATTATCATATCTCCTATTGCTCCTTTGTGTCAGCATTATTAGCCAGTGAATTTCCTGTAGATGTCACCGCAGAAGTGTGACCTCATGGGAGACTTGAATGCCGAGGGGTTGGTGGTCTTGCAGACTAGCTCAGGAACGCTGTTCCATGTACATTGAGAGATGGTGGTGGGAGAAACAGACAAATGGTGTGGTCAGGCTGTTATCATTGGCAGAGCAGAGGAGGATGAAGTGGTGTTTAAAAAAAAAAAAAAACAATAAGGGCAGATAATTAGGGAGGAGAGGAGTTATGCAGGAGCTAGAAGGCCAGGAGAAGAAGAATGATGCAATGGAGGAGGGGGAACCAGTGAAGCGATTCAGAGTGAGGGATGTTATGGTCAGAAGGATGGTTAAGGAGGGCAGTCTTAACAGCTGCATTTTGTATATGCCAGACCGATTGCCATGGTTGTTTGGACAGGTCAGAGAAAAGGAGGTTCCCATAATCAGGAGAGAAAATCATGAAACCTTGATGAAATTTTTAGGTGTAAGGACAGAAAGAAAAGTCCTTAGAAAAGTTGTGGGGGAAGAAGTGAGGGTTTGGACACTGTCTGGATATGTAGCTCTACAGAGACACGTCAAAGATTTCTTCCAGCTTCCATGTCTGTGATACTGGGTGGAGAGTGGGTTTGTCAACAATAACAGAGAGGAGGAAAAGCATGGGTGGTTTCAGGAGGAAGACTAGGAATTCAGTTTTGCCTATTAAAGTTGACCATGAGATATCCAGGAGGAGATTTCAGGGAAACACCTTGAAATGCAGGACTAAGTGGATGGAGATAGGCCATGAGTGGCCAAGTAGATTTGTGAATCATCAGCAGAGAGATAGTAGCTTAAGCCATGTGAACAGATCACTCAAAGAAAGGGTTTAAAACAATAAAAGGTGTGGGGAGGATAGAACCCAGGGAGCCCCCATTGGGGGGGAGGGATAGCTCAGTGGTTTGAGCATTGGCCTGCTAAACCCAGGGATGTGAGATCAATCCTTGAGGGGGCCACTTAGGAATCTGGGGCAAAATCAGTACTTAGTCCTGCTAGTGAAGGCAGGGGGCTGGACTCAATGACCTTTCAGGGTCCCTTCCAGCTCTATGAGATAGGTATTCTATGAGATAGATGGGAGAAAGGGGGAGGACCTCTTGGAGGAGACAATGAAGAAATGGCCAGGTAGGCAGAATCAAAACCAGGAGAGGACTTAGTTACAAAATTGTAAGGAGGATAAGGACATTGAGAAGTAGGGAGTGACACTGGCAAAAGCAGCAGAGAAAACAAGAAGGATGTAAAGACCCTTAGAGGTCATTAGAAACCCTGGTGAGAGCAGGTTGGTGTAATGCAATGGATGGAATAGAGGCTGGAAGGATCCAGGAGTTGGAAGAAAGGCAGCACATTTGACAAGTTAGGTCATAGAGACAAGGCTGATGGCCAGGATAGGTGCACTCGGTGCTAAGGACTGGATGCAGGGAGGGCCAGAGTTGGGGATTATGTCCTGAGAATCTAAAAAGAGGAGATTGCAGAGACTGAGTACTTAAACCCTGCATCGTTACTGATCCTAACACCTTCTCTCTGTTGACTGTGAGGTCAGGGAAGATGATGCTGGCAGCTGGATGGGCTCAGAGAAGATAGGGTTTGGGTTTGTTTTGATTTTATTCTTTATTTATAGTTTAAACTCATTCTTGTGGGCGCTGGAGAAGGAGTGAGTATTTTGAAGACATCGGAATGAGGAGGTAGCGCTGCCCCTATAATAAAAAAGTTAAAAACAAAAGATTATCTACCATTTTTCTGGAACCAAAATAATGTATTGTTCCTGTGCTTCCCCTGCTGCCTATGCAGTAATATTGAGTTAGTGCTGGAACAGTACTATGCCCAAATATGTGTTGAGATCATTGATGGCAGTAGTGCAGCCATCAAGACATTTTAAAAATTCCACCAAAGCTCAAGGAATTTTGAGAAAGATGAAAGAGCATTAGTGCCTGTCAAGAAGAGAAATGTTACTATAAAAGCATTGAAGAGTGTCATCTCCACTAGAGCCCTGGAAAATCTACCATGCTGCAGATGAAATTCTAGTTTCATTTAGAAGCAATAATAGTGCAGCAAGTTGAAAATCAAACATTCCTAGTGCTGTATTTTTGGTAATCTTTCCACATCTTCATCTGCCACCACGTTTTCATATTTTAAAAGGTGAATAACAGTTGGGCAAAGCTCTGGAGTTTGAGGTTTTGGGGAACCTCTCAAACTACTTTTTGAGGCTTCAAAACTAAATAAAAACCATCTGAGCATCTGGCAAAGCTCTTTTGACTGGACATTTTAAAAAATATCTGATCCTAGTAGTACTTGTATACAATGGACCGAATCCAAGGCCACTGAAGTCAATGGAAACTTCATTACCCATTAAATTCAAGGGGTTTTAAATCAGACCCAACTATACCTCCTCCTTAAATTGTAAGAGAAAAGAGTCCATTTATCTAACTACAGGTTTTCTACACAATCTGCAGATAAAATTTGTGGATTGTAGACTGTGCCCTTCAGTTAAACAGGCTTGGCCTCTGTTGGACCAATGAGAAGCAAATTCCAAAGTTGAGAATGCTCTGCTACTAGTCCTCAAATGTCTAAACAGGCACTGTTAGCTCAAGCCCATCATCTGATCTTAACTACCATGATCGTATGTAGGGAGAGAGCATTGTGGGAGCGTTAGTCACCATAATGAGAGTAATAGCTAATAGCTCTCCAATTCTTTCAAAAAGACATCATTTCAGTTTCAAGCTTAGTTCCAACTCTGACATGTTCTCCTAATGCACTAGCAGCCATTTCCCCTGTGGACAGCCTGTTGTTTCAGTTCCAGTGGGAACTGGTAACCATCTTTACTAGCCCCCACTCCAAACCCCTCATCGAATAATCACTATTCTTACTGACTTACTTCAAGCTCATTTGGTAACATCAGCCTCATTGTAAAATATGGGAGGTCGTGGCCATTTTGAGTAAGGGAAACTTGTGAATAGAATGGCAGGGAACACGAAAATCAATCATGAATAATTCTGATTAACTGAACTCTAATTCTTTATGTATATTTATTACTAACTGGAAGAGTTTTAACTATACAGAAAATGTGAATAAGAACAAACCGGCCATTCATTAGCATAAGGGATCTATAAAAAGCTTAGACACAAGTGAAAACATTTTCTTAAAGGTCTTCCTTTTCATTAATTTTAACGCAAATTAAGTAACATATGTATATGAAAATCCTCAGACAATTCAATCTTCACCCACAAATTATGTGATGTAAATATGGGGAAAACACAATGCATTCTTCATACCAAAAAAAGGTTGATTTTTCTGCTTCCAGTGCAAACCAGAAATCAGTACAAAGACACTATGGTGCTTCTACAATGAAAGTAGATAAATAAACACTGAAAGTCAATTCAAATGATTCCTAGAACCTTAATATTCTACCACCTGCCTATTTCTAACATAGGTCCCACTCTGGCAAACTTTAACCTTTTGAGTAGCCCTTTTAAGTTATATAGCACACCCTGTGTAAGAGTTTGCAGGACAGGGCCTTATTGATTTTATTTCTATACTTTGAGTGGGGAACAAATCTACCCCCTCCCCCGCCCAAAACAACTAGGGGACATGCTTTTAGCTGGGAAACAGAAGATCCTGCAAGGTGACGTCTTACAACTGCCACAAGACACTAACATTTCAATGGAAAAAATATATTCTCAAAAATTTTCACTATAAAATGTTCTGTCCAGGTGGTTGGACATATTTTGAAAATCTTATTGAAAACAATTTCTTGAACAGAATCCCCTTGTTCTTCTTTTTTCCCCAGCCACATTATTTACTATCAGTTCCCATAATTTACACATACTGTGTGTGTGTGTGTGTGTTAGAGAGAGTGTGGAGAGGGGGGAAGTAATGAATTAAACACACAGAAGAGGAGTTTTTCATGTAAGTGATACACATTGGAGGACATAACAAATTCAGTTTATGATAGGGTGACCAGATAGCAAGAGTGAAAAATCGGGAGAGGGGGTGGAAGGTAATAGGCACTTACACAAAGCCTCAAGTATCAGGACTGTACCCATAAAATTAGGACATCTGGTCACCCTAGTTTATGAGGCTTTTCAGTCAAGAAAGGTTCTCTCTGTCTCACAGGATATTATATATGATATGCAGTGCCTGTGAAAAAGAACGAGGAGTACTTGTGGCACCTTAGAGACTAACAAATTTATTTGGGAATAAGCTTTCATAGGCTAAAGCCCACTTCATCAGATGCATGCAGTGGAAAATACTGTAGGAAGGGGTGTGTGTGTGTGTATATATATATTACATACACACACACACACACACACAGAGAACATGAAAAAATGGGTGTTGCCTTACGAATTCTAATGAGACTAAGCAAATACTCACCAGCAACTACATACCACACAACAAAAATACTAACCCAGGAACCTGTCCTTGCAACAAAGCCCGTTGCCAACTCTGTCCACATATCTATTCAAGGGACACCATCATAGGACCTAATCACATCAGCCACACGCATCAGAGGCTTGTTCACCTGCACGTCTATCAATGTGATATATGCCATCATGTGCCAGCAATGCCCCTCTGTCATGTACATTGGCCAAACCGGACAAATAAATGGACACAAATCAGATGTCAAGAATTATAACATTCAAAAACCAGTCAGAGAACACTTCAACCTCCCTGGTCACTCAATTACAGACCTAAACGTCACAATTCTTCAACAAAAAAACTTCAACAGACTCCAATGAGAAACTGCGGAACTGGAATTAATTTGCAAACTGGACACCATTAAATTAGGCTTGAATAAGGACTGGGAATGGATGGGTCATTACACAAAGTAAAAACTATTTCCCCATGCTAATTTCCCCCCTACTGTTACTCACACCTTTTTGTCGACTGTTTGAAATGGGCCATCCTGATTATCACTACAAACGTTTTTTTTCTCCTGCTGATAATAGCCCACCTTAATTGATTAGTCTCGTTAGAGTTGGTATGGCAACATCCATTTTTTCATATTCTCTGTGTATATATATATCTTCCTACTGTATTTTCCACTGCATACATCTGATGAAGTGGGCTTTAGCCTATGAAAGCTTATGCCCAAATAAATTTGTTAGTCTCTAACGTGCCACAAGTATTCCTCGTTCTTTTTGCTGATACAGACTAACACAGCTACCTCTCTGAAACCTGTCACAGTGATAAATCAGTTTTATTCATCAGACATTTACCTCCCTGTGATACCGTGGATAAACCCCACATTGGAGAGCTAAAGATACAGGAACAATTCTGCACCCACAGGCCTGCTAGGCATGCTCCAGTTGGAGGCGGGACTTAAAAACACAGCAGAGTGGTGCCTGGAGATAGACCTGCACTTACTCCTGCAGAGGGACTATGCCAGGAAGGCATTCCCAGAGGCAGATCTGCTGCACAGAGTCTAGACTCCCTACCCTTCTGAGACCCAGGAATGAGATCAACAGGGACAACTGCCAGCCACAACACACCCCAAACGTGGGGCAGAGCAATAGGAAGAGGCCCAGGGGAGAACATTAACTGGAACAGTGGTAGTGGACTCCTGCCTGATGGTCCTCAAGAGGGCCCCAGACTCTCCTACCCCATAATTGCCAAGGTGGACCCTTACTGCTAGGCAAGAAGGCCCACCCTGTTCACACTCCCCCAGGGGCAAAACAACCCATTGTTTTTTTCATTGCATTATTTCAGGAAAGCCTTGCTATTTGAGCTAACAGGTGCTTTAGGTATACACTAGAGCTGTACTGGGATTGAAATAATTGTAATCTTTTTCCTGTGGAAGGTTTCAAAAAACAGCCCTAAGCTACTGCAGCCAGACAAAATGTTCTCAGTATAAATAGTCAATGGCAACAGAACATTTGTAAGGATCCTGGATAATCTTATAGGTAGGAGCCCACTTTCTTTTAATCCACAGAATTCCTGGAGATTGTAAAACTATAGTGATGGGGACAGATAGATTAGCTAAGAGTTGGGATTACCAGATAGATAAATACTGCATTTAAGGTACTGTCCAAGTTAGAAACTCCCAATTTCTGGGTACTTTTTCTAGTCAGGGGAAAGGAAGAGAATTAGCACAATATGCTTATTCACAAGCTTTTCACATCTGGGTATTTGGGTTCAAATCAGGTCACAGATAGACTGAACAGTAAATATTCAAGGCCTGATTCTGATGTCACTTATGCTGATTTTACACATAATTACATTGGTCAAAATGGAGGTTTTTTTCCAATTTACACTGGTATTAGGAAGAAGAGAGCTGGATTGTAGTGCTTGAGATTGAATGCCACTTTCCCCAGTGCTTAATTTGTAATGAAAGACATGCTGGGGCTCAACCAATTCTTCTACTTTCATAACTGACACAGCAAGCCCAGAGGTGCCGGTGCTATGAACTGACAAGTCTAGAGGTGCCGGGACTCAGCCCTGGCACAAATTAATCACTGGCTTTCCCACAAACACCTAACCTTGTGTAGACACTCTGCACGAATGGCAGAGAAGTGGCTATGTTTTCTGCACCACAACATCTCCAGGAAAGTGAAGAACTTGCCTCTTCCCTCATTGCCAGACTACAGTAAATGGGATTTTTTTCTTCCTAACACCTAAGGCAAATAAAATAACTCTCCCACTTATCAGCTGGTTTTGTGGCCTCTAGGTCACTACGTGCTACAAAGGATGTGCTAGAGTCAATTAGAGTGCAGGTGTGTGTTGGGTAAACGTCCCCCAAACAGCAATGAGAATAACAGGGAGGTTGGGGGATGGTGCCTACCATAGGCGCCAACTTTCTCTGGCGCCAATGGGTGCCCGCGCCCCCCCACCCCTTTCCCCACCCCTGGCCCCGCCCCCATTCCAACCCCATCCCCAAAGTCCCTGCCCTAACTCCACTCCCTCCCTGCCCCTATTAGATCCCTTCCTCAAATCCCTGTCCCCGGCCCAGCCTCTTCCCCCAGCCTGCCGTGTTCCCCCTCCTTCACTGCCCCGCGAATCAGCTGTTTCGCGGTGCAAGCACTGGGAGGGAGGGGGGAGAAGCAGGATGCGGTGGCGCGCTCGTGGAGGAGGCGGAGGTGAGCTGGAGCAGAGAGGTGGGGCGGGGCCACGGGGAGCTGCCAGTGGGTGCTGAGCACCCACCAATTTTTTTCCATGGGTTCTCCAGCCCTAGAGCACCCATGGAGTCGGCGCCTATGGTGCCTACCCTTCTTGGGCACAGCATGGTCTTTCTCATTCCTTGAAGCTGACTCTGAGCACACCCTTGTGTGTCAGTTTTGCCTACCCATTTTCATATGTCACCAGCAATGATTAAAGTATGGCAGAGTGTCAATGAATACATTTCCTTTCCTCAGCTGAAGGCAATGGCAAGCTTCCCTTCCCCTCCTTGGCTTAGCTAAGCCACTCTCCTTGGCTTTTCAGGCAAACTGTTTCCATCTATGGTGACAGGTTTGAGTGGTAGCCGTGTTAGTCTGTATCAGCAAAAAGAATGAGGAGTACTTGTGGCACCTTAGAGACTAAAATTTATTTGGGCATAAGCTTTCGTGGGCTAAAACCCACTTGCCACAAGTACTCCTCATTCTGTTTCCATCTATGTTAACCACTTCTCACCAGCCTGTAGACAATGCAGGCATATAGGGGATGGCACACCATAGCTATTCTGTCCCTGTCCTGCCTGCATGGAGACTATCACATTTATTACCAAGATTTCATGAAGTAAACAAATATTTGCTTGGGAGCTGACTGAGACCAGCACAATAATTTTGACAGTAACTTGAGGAAGAAGGGATTAAAAAGTCCTCTTCGGTCCCTGTCCTATATTCCTTACACAGGCAAAACTCCCATAAAGTCCATCAGAGTTTGGCATGCATAAGAAGTACTTGAGCCCTTAGGTCCGTTTTTCAAGACAGCTCAACATCCACCATGCTGAGCATTTTGGAAAATCTGGCCACTTAATGGAGTGCCTAAATGGGAGCTGAGCCCTTTTTTATATCCCTTAGTTGGTATTTCCAATCACACTGAGTCTACAAAATAAACTATTCTCTATACTCTCGATAGAAGGATTTGCATCGTACAGTCATGAAGCAGAAAGTAAAAAGAAATCTGACAGATTAATTAAACTGAAATAGAGTAGATAGATGTCATTTAGAAAGATGGGATAGAAAAGATTTAGATGAGTAGATACAGTACAGAGATGGAGAGAGAGATACAGTAGATAGATTCTCATGAAATAGACTTTCCATGTTTGGTGTGCAGCTGGATAGCACCTGCCTGACATTTACAGCAGATAGCTTTTATTCATTTCATGGGATATTCATCAAAATGTGGTTGAGAGATGGAGAAAATTCCAAGTATGTGTCATCACTTTACTCACTTGTGCAGCTGTTTCCTAAGGCACACAATGATGTTGTGTTGTTAAGGAAATACACTGTCACTCTGCCGAACAAATAAAGCATTTAGTTTTATCGAGTAACATTACAATAATGATAGGAGATAATAGACTAAAAATACTGTTTATTCAGTGAGAATGGACAATAACTCTACTGTCCATGAAAAAGAATGACTCCATGTACAGAAAATAAAAATCACATGACTCATCTGACAAATATTAATATTCTGGCTAAGTACTACCTGTTTGCTAAAGCTGGCTTAAAATACTTGCTGATATAAGCCTAGATCAGGGATAAGGACCCGCAGATACCCCCTACTATAGAACTCCACAGAGGAGCCAGAGCCCATACTATTGGAGCCAGAGGCAGTGTTGTAGCCAGGGAGTCTGACATAAATCTAATCATTAACTTTAGAAACGCTGAAACCTAATAAAACAGATTTTGTTCATGTTTGAAATACACATCTCAAATATAGTTCATCTTTTTTTCTCATTCAAGCCAAAGAGCTCATGATATCCTTTTCTGGTCATAAGCCTACTCTAATTTGCATCTCTCCTTCATAAAATAAAAGGTATTCCGTAAAAATGGTTAACAAGAAAACTATTTTTGTAGCTATTGCTTATTAATGGAGATAACATTTAAATTGCCCAAAGCTGTTCATATGGAACCCTCATAGAGCCAAAGACATTTGAAGTAAATGGAAAGGGCCTGATCTATTTGGCACTGGGGAGGCCTCAACTCGAGTATTGTGTCCAGTTTCGAGTGTGACACTTTCGGGATGATATGGAAAAAACTGAAGAGATTCCAGAGGAGAGCAACACAAAAGATAAAAGATTTAGTGAACCTGACTTACAAGGCAAAGTAAAAAAATTGGGTATGTTTAGTCTTCAGAAAAGAAGACTGAGAAGGGACCTGGTAAGTCTTCAGTTACATTAAGGACGGTTATAAAGAGGACAGTGATCAATTGTTCTCAATTGTCAACTGAAGGTAGGGAAGAAGTAATGGGCTTAATCTGCAGCAAGGGAGATTTAGGTTAGTTATTAGGAAAAACTTTCTAACTGTAAGGATTGTTAAGTACTGGAATAGGGTACCAAGAGTGGTTGTAGAATCCTCATCATTGGAGGTTTTTGAGAACAGGGGTTCGACAAATACCTGTCAGGGATTGTCTAGGTGTACTTAGTCCTGCCTCAGCATGGGGGAATGGATTAGATGACCTCTCAAGATCCTTTCCAGCCCTACATTTCCATGATTCTATACCTGCAACCTTCCCTTCATGCAGATATCTTAGTGATGGTTTGAAGACCTTTCAGCCACTTTTAACCCATTTTCTATTAATCTACATTCCAGATCCTGTATTTTTTTTTTTAATAAAATAAATTTGAAATCGGCTGCTGGGCCACAAACTGCTGCCAAAGTCACGACTGAGCTTCTAAGTTAACTGAAGTATAGAAAGGTTTACTTCCTTGAACAAGGACATGCAGGATGTCTGTGGCAAATTTGGGAAGAGAAGTCAGATGTCCATACTCCCAGTCTTGAACTTCTTGGGAAAGGGGAATGCAGGGGCTAAACATCCCATCGCTGGCCCTTCAGGGGCATGAGACAACAGACATTAAAAGCATGATATTTTAAAGTGTCGGAGCACTGTTG
Organism: Emys orbicularis; assembly: GCF_028017835.1. Lineage (NCBI taxonomy): Eukaryota > Metazoa > Chordata > Testudines > Emydidae > Emys > Emys orbicularis. The sequence continues at coordinate 35,703,219 of NC_088685.1, forward strand.
CTCTTATAATCCGGGACATTGGTCCAGCATAATTTTGGAGGGGAAAGTGGAGAAGTTCTACATTTGGGAGGAAGGGAAGAAATAGTTTTCCAGCAGGTTAATTATAGTAAATCCAGGGCAGAGAGGGGGGCCAAAACTAGTTTTATAATTCAGACTTAACTTGCAATCTTTACTTTAAGCAAATGTCATTGTGCTGTATGCATATAAATGGTGTAATATGTGTGTATGTGTTTATAAGAACCATCAAATCTTCTGATGTCACCAGAGCATACCCACTGATAAAGCAACAACTTGAAATGGACATTCATTCACACTGTCAAGTGCTACAAGACTGTCAATGGGATGTAACATCAGGATGAATTTGTTCAGTTCTTCCAAATGCAGACACAGCAACATGAATCCACTAAGGAGCTCTGTGGTGGCAGCTGAAGAAGGGAGTTCAGATGCATTGTTGTTATTTATAAAAGAGCAGCTTCACAGCTCCCTGAGATCCCTCACTCTTCTAAATGCAGCCTTAACCACTGCAATCACAAGCTTTTCTACTTGAGTCCTCAGTAGCACCCTCTTAATAAGTGATCAATGAATTCAGTTTTTACTGCAAACTGTCCATTCAACCTTCCTACTATTAACAGAGAAAAGAGTTCCGTGTCCTTCAAAACAAAGTTAAGTTATGACCTCATGATACTTCTGCTGTGTCATTGCATCATTATGGACTAGATCCCAAAGCCCACTGATGTTAACTCCCATTGACTTCAGTGGGCTTCGAATCAGGCTGCAAAGCCATCATGGGGAGGTATGTGTACTCTGATAGACACGGTGAAACAGTGGTGGAGACAACTGGAGACCAATGTCATTGCTACGTGATGACAAATTCCTGGCTTCATGTAGTGATCCTCTTGTATGCCATGTCACTCTTTGCATGTTATCTTTCCCTTGCTTCCTATGGCTTGTTTCTCTTTCCTTTGTTTTTTTTTTCTCACAACATAAAGCAGTAAAATATACAGTCAGATGTAAAATATTATTTTAGGATATGATCAGAAGGATTTCATACTTTACTTAACTGTGTGGGGGAGGGTTCTTGTTTCTTTTTGTTTTATTTCTCTTTTCACTGCACACAACTGAAAAAAATCAGAAACCAAAAACTAATGCTCTATTTATGACAGCATTTATATGGAACAATTCTGTTTTTCCCCATAATTCCACCCCCCCCCCCCATTTGTGATAAATTCATGAGACATCTTTTTGATGCCACTTCCCCCTATATAATTTTTGCTGCTGTCTTACATTTTGATGATGAAAAGAAATGTGCTGTAAAAATGAAAGTGCAGCTGGCACTCTTTTTTTAACCTCAAAGGACAAATAAATTAATGGGATTTTGTTCCATTTCTTTGTGGGGAAAAGTTTAGGTCCAGCTGGTACATAAAGCCAGTGAAGCATTGTGTGAGATCAATCTGTGCAAGATTTGCATAAGCATTGCTGACCCTGACTACTGGTCCTCAGTGCGGTTATTGTTCTGTAATATAATTATCTAGCTCACAGCCGCCCAAAGGAACTGAGAAAGAATACAGTGACACCTGGAAAACAGTGGCTTGCCAATATATCCATATGGATGCCGTCTTCACTTTGATCTACATACTGGGAGCAAGGGCTGCTATTTATTTTTATTCAGAACAGAATGTATAGGTTCAGCAAAGCTCTCTAGCATCAGGAAATGCCTCAGTGTGACAGGCTTTTTAGAGATGAATTCATTCTGTTACAACAATAAGGAGACAAACAGAATAAAGACTTGCTCTATTATCCCCCAAATAAACCCGATGTAGCAAATTGTGTTGTCTGCTATTTCCTTCCCATCATAAAAACTTTCCCTCAAACGGTGTCTGATATCTGCAGTGATAGCAAGTCCTGTAGCTGACCAGAAAAGTATTCCACTCCACTTTAAAGCCCAGTCAGCATGTCACATCTGGTACATCACATTGCAAGAAGTAGCATGGCATTACAAGGCTATAGTTTTAGTGCATCTCTGCTCCATATCTTTTAGACAATTCAACTGTCTTTTGTCACAGGTTTGACACTAACATGGGGCATTATATTTTCCATTACATTTCCTTATCTCAGTCTTTTACTAACTGTTCTTGGATTCACTTCACTTCCTCCTTCAGAACACTTTGTTGAGCCCTCTTGGATCCCAGAGACACCTCCTATTATGCCCCTTTTACTCCTCCACCTCAAAGACTCTGTGCCACAGATGCCATCTCACTGGTGGTGGAGGGCTAGACAGCTGCTGCCAGTCTCTGACAAACAGCATCTGCCCCTTTAAGGTGAAAATACTGTCCCACAGAACTTCTAGCAGAGTTGGTGTGGTGGGGCTTGCAAAACATGTGGCTACACTTCCACTCCCACATCCCTGGATTGTGAGAAATGCAGTGGACAATCTCATCTTCCATATTTTTAAAACAGGAAGTTTCTAGCCCTTTTGCTTGTGAAGATGAATGTGATAATCTAAAGCGATGGCTATGTTTAAACGTCTGTCACAGGGATTTTTCCCTAAAAACGTTTAGACCAGGTGCTGTGAAGACAGCCATTGATGGCACTAGGGCCAATGCAAGCTCCCGCCCAGCCAGCTTCTCTGTGGGACAGCCAATGCAACTTCTGGCCACAAGGGTGGGAAACAGCTCAGTAGTGAGAGAGATGACACAAGCTAGTGGGCTAGGTAAGGGTACGATAGCATGGAGCTGTTGAGCATTCTAGTCCCACTGCTGACGTAAACTCCCTCTGTAGCCCTAGTCGAGTTAGACAGACATATGTTGCTTGCAGTGTTGTTGTAGTGTGTTGGTCCCAGGGTATGAGAAAGGGAAGGTGGGTGAGGTAATATCTTTTATTGGGCCAACTTCTGTTGGTGAGAGAGACAAGCTTCCGTGCTTCAGGTTTGAAGAAGACTTGAAGAAGAGCTCTCTGTAAGCTCAAAAGCGTGTCTCTTTCACCAACAGAAGTTGGTCCAATAAAAGATATTACTTCACCCTCCTTGCCTTTCTAGATTTTCAAAGTCCACTTATTTTGAGTGACTCATGTTTTAGGCCCATAACTTGAGAGCTTAGGGCTTGATTTTCTAAGGTGTTCAACACTTGCAGCTGCCAAGAACATCTGTAACCCTTCTGCCAGGTGGTATCTGCAGCAACAAGGGCTGAGTTCAATATATAGGTGTTCCTCTGAACACTTCAAAAGAGAACCAGCTCATGCCTCCACCCAGAAATTTGGGAAAACTAAACACTACTCAGTGGTGCAAGTAGAAATCATTTCTTGCCAGTAAACTGCATTCGTGGGTGGGATAGAAAGGGGGGCACATGACCTCCCCATATGACCCTCCCACATCACTCCTCTCGGCCCCCAGCCCTGGGCCCCTGCACTCTCCCCGTCCCCTCCCCATGATCCACATCCATCCCACATTACCTGGGGGGGGGGCCTCTCCTCCTCCTGCTGCGCCGGAGACTTCTGCTGTGCAGACCCCAGACAGGAGGACTCAGGAGACGCAGCTGCATGGAAGGGCTGGGGGTGGGGCTAAGGGCAGTACAGATGAGCTGGAGGAGCTGCCGGTGTGAGGCCGCCTGGCGGACCCATGTTCAGCTCCTTTCACTGCTGCGGTTCCTGGGAGATCAGGGTTCTCCGGAACTGCAGCGGTGAAAGGAGCAGAATGTGGGGCCGCTGAGCAGCCGCATGCCGGCAGCTCCTCTGGCGCATCTGTACCGCCCTCAGCCCCATCGCCCCGAGCCCTTCCTCTGGCGGGGTTGCTGTTCAGACCTCAGGCAGGAGGACTCAGGAGATGCAGCTGCATGGAAGGGCTCGGGGCGGTGCTGGGGGTGGGCTCCTCCGGTGTCTTTCCGGTATTCCGTACCAGCTATAAATACCTTACTGGTACGGCGTACAGGACCATACCACCATATTTGCACCACTGACACTACCCCAGGCACCTCTAAGAGGCAATGCTTCCTCACTCGCAAACACTGAATCTATGTATGACAAAAGAAAAATTTTATAAAGAAAGGGAATGCAACATTCGTTTGAAAAAAAACACAACGATTCAATAAGTAAACACTCGCCCCACGGTATCTTAGGCAGTAATCCCTTGCTTCAGTTTCCCACCTTGCAGTATGAAAGTGCAATGGATGAATATCTCTAACATGTCACGCCCACTTTCTCTCTGCTGCACCCCACTCACGGTTTATTGTCCAAGGTCAGCAAAGTCCCAGAGTCCAGGAGTGCATTCAGGTGGGTTCTCCTCCCACACCAGGGGATGGCTGTCAAGTGATGTCTCCACCTCTGTCATAGCTCCTCACTGTCACTGCTTGCCACTGCCTTTGCTGAAATGCCATGTTCTGACGTTCCACCACTGAGCCTAGTTCTTAGTGATTTCAGCTCTAGTGATTTCACTGGGTAATGAAGAACCTCACTACTGCAGTTTTTTTGGCCGTTCCAGGACCTTGTTAAGTGGGTGGCAATCTGACCTCTTGAGGAGGTCAGAGAATCCTCACCCAATCTGTTGGACATTCTGCCCTCTGTGACACTGTCTAGAGTTGTCCTCGCTATTAACAAGGCTCTACTGGAACTCACAAAGACCATATGGCAAACCCTCTATAGTGACACCCACTTGTAAGAAGGCTGATGTCCCCATCCAGGACTCTGAATTACTCATCTCTCACTCTCTTCCCAATTCTCTTGTTGTTGATGCAGTGAACAAGTGGGGGCAAACCACACCATTATAAATCCACCCCTTACAACAGAGACCAAAAGCACCTGGATCTCCTGGTGAGGAAGGCCTATTCATTGACCACACTGTGATTCCACATTGCAAATTGCTAAGTGCTTATGGTCAAGTACAAATTCACCAACGACATGAAGTTTGCCTTGTTTATTGAACACCTTCCTCCAGATCAAAGGGAACAATTCCAGGCCACTATTGCTGAGGGACAGTTACTGGCAAGAACATCATTGCAGGCAGCTCTTGATGCTGCAGACACGGTGGCCTGTTCCATTTCTATGGCAGTGGTGGTGCATAGGGCTTCCTGGCTACAATTATCTGTCTTCCCCAGAGAATTCCAGAATACAGTAGAGGATCTCACGTTTGGTGGACTGAAGTTGTTTACAGAGAACACTGATGAATCGTTATATACCCTTAAGGATTTCAGGGCCATTTTATGCTCATTAGGCATCTGCACTCCTGCAAACAAATGGAAGTTGAGCAGATTGCAAACAATCCAAAGATTCCACCCTATACAATTCTCTGGATTCCAGAGACCCATGGAATCTCCCAGGAAGAGGCCTAGGCTCCAGAGAAAGAAACTCTCTAACCACAGACCTCTTAAGAATTGCCTTCAATTTCTGGGTCACATGCAGCTTGCACTTTTGTGACAGACCTATATGAGGTTATGCCTCTGCTGTTTCCAGGGATGCCTCAAAACAGTTTACTTACACAACAGACATAGTCTAGACAAGCAAATGTTGATTCCCCAGCAGGTAAAACATTCTCTAGACTGGTGGAAGGTCTATCATAATGTAGGGGTAAGGGGTTCCCTTTGTCCAACCAGCGCCAACAGTAACTGTGACCATGGATGCCTCTCTCTTGGGATGGGGGGTGAATCTCGGCTCTCTGACATTACAGGGCAGGTGGTCACCCCAAGAAACCACCCTCCATATCAACCTTCTGGTGCTCAGAGTGATCAGAAATGCCTGTCTTCATTTCCTTCCTCTCATCAGACACCAAAGTCATGACAGACAATGTGGCCTGCATGTTTTATATCAATTGGCAAGGAGGGGTGAGATCCTGTTCCCCCTCCACTGAGGCAATAAAGTTGTGGAATTGGTGCATAAAGCATCATATAAGAATCTCAGTAATGTATCTACCCAGCATACAGAATGGCACAACCAACATGCTCATCAGGTGCTTCTCCAAAGATTACAAGTGGGCATTTGATCCTCAGGTTCTGGTTGGAATCTTTTGGACTTGGGAGTTTCCAGAAGTACAGTTTTTGCCATAACTACAAACAAAAAAATGCCACTTATTTTGCTCAGGGGGGAAGGGGGTGTTAGGTCACAGTTCCCTGGGGGATTCCTTTCTCCTGCCTTTGATGGGCAGACTGTTTATGACTTCCCTCTGATGCCTCTCATCCTCCAGGTGATAAAAAGATCAAGCAGGACAGGGCCAGAGCCATTATAATAGCTTTGACATAGTCAAGGCATGTGTGGTTCCCTTACCTGTTTCATCTAGTTCTCTATCCTCCGATAGATCTCCCAACCATTCCTCAATTCCTTTCCCAGGGCATTCTTTGCCTCAAGGTGTGGTTCCTCGATGGTTAGTGGGGGTAGAGTCATCCTGCTCTGCAAAGGTACAACACATACTATTAAATAGTAGAAAAGCTTCCACCAGAACTACTTACCTTCAAATGTAGATAAGATTTGCCCAGTGGTGTGAATTCCACAATGCTGTGCCTGAATATGCCCCACTTCCACTCGTCCTAGAGTATTTGCTACAGCTTAAGAAATCAGGGCTGTCCCTTAGTTCAATCAAGGCTCGTCTGTCAGCCCTAACAGCCTTTCATACTACTATCGAGGGCTTTTTTCTATTTGCTCACTCCACAACCACAAGATTCATCAAAGGTCTGGGGAATCTTTCCACCGATAAAAGTTCCTACTCCTGTCTGGTATCTGAACTTGGTTCTCAAAAGCCTCACAACGTTTCCCCCTCCCATACACACACCCTCCTTGAATTGATGGCCACATACTCCTTATTGAATTTATCTAGGATAGCCTCCACTTAAGTAGAAAGGGAGCCAATCACCTCAGAGACAAGCTGGCTAAAATAGTCAGGAGAATGTTAAACTAGTAACAAAAAGGAAGGACAAAATCAGGGAAGATATGAGCAAACAGCACAAAAATAAGATGTTGAGAACAAAACTAATCAAGGAACCAAAGGACATGAAGAGAAGAAATTCTTTAATTGTCTATACACCAATGCTAGTAGCCTGGGTAACAATCAGGAAGAATTGGAGTTTCTCATTTATGAGCATAAATTTGATCTAGTTGATATTACTGAATCCTGGTGCGATGAGTCGCATGACTGGAATATTAAAGCCAATGTTCATAACCTATTTAGAAAGGATTTAGTGGGCAAAAGGAGAGGGAGAGTAGCACTCTATGTCAAAATGGTGTTACCTGTTTTCTAGTCACAGATAACTTGGAATAAAATTTTTGTGAATGTTTATGGATCAGTGACCTAACAGATAAAGCACAAGATGAGTTATTAGTTGGTGTCTGCTACTGACTAGCAAATCACACTAGGGAAAAGGATGACCAGCCCCTCATGCATCTATCTATAATGTGTAGGGGGAAAAGCTATGTGATCATGGGAAACTTCATTTTGAGTGACGTATGCTAGAGGTTTCATGCTGCCAGGACTAAACATCCTTGGAATTTCTAAATATTATAGATGACAATTTCCTAACTCAAAAAGTGTTGCAGCCAACACAGAGGATTTCTATATTAGCCTTCATCTTGACAGATCACAGAACTAAAAATTAATAGTAGCTTAGGTACGAGCGATAATGACTTGATCACATTTATAATGTACAAACAGAATAAAGCCCAGACCAGTAGTATATATATACTTGGTACTTTAAAAGGGCCATTTTCACAAAGCTGAAAACAATTATGAGCCGAATCAACTGGGAGGAAGAATTTAATCATGATAATGTGAATGATAATTGGGAATTGTTTAAGAAGACTTTACTATATCTCCAAAGGCCACAATCAAGGAAGAATGCTGTATTGGTTAAAAAATTAATCTGGCTTAGAGGGGAAGTGAAGACAGCTATAAAAATAATATAAAAATACTACATAACAAATGGATGAAAGGGTAAGTTGCTAGCAATGAATATAAACCAGAAACTAGGAACAGTAGAAAATCGATAAGGGAAACATAGGGACACAAGGAGAAATCTATGACCGGAAGAGTTAAAAACAATAAGGAGGAGTTTTTAAGTGTATTAACAAAAAAGGGAATACTAAAAATGGTAATGGTGCATTACTAGATGAAAATAATAAAATTATCAATAATTATGCAGAAAAGGAAGAAGTGGTCAATAAATATTTCTGTTCTGTATTTGGAAAAAGCAGATGATGTAGTCATATCATATGATGATGATAACACTCTGTCCATTCCACTAGTGTCTCAGGAAGATGTTAAACGGTAGCTACTAAAGTTAGATATTTTTAAGTCAGCAGGCCAGATCATTTGCATCTGAGAGTTTTAAAAAAAGCTGACTGAGAATCTTGCTGGACTGTTAATGTTGATTTTCAATAAGTCTTGGGAGACTGGATGTGACATTCCCCAGGAGTACCCAGGGTTGTGAGGTACCTCACAGACACCTGTCCTCAGCATGAGGAAGTCCTGTCTGTGCCTGCTGTGGATCAGCTTCCTGAAATCCCCAGCTTCTGGCAGCACAAGCACTGACTTCCAGGTCTCCACAGCCCTTGATCCCTTTTACAGGTAGCAGTAGACACACACCAACCTTCAAGTCATCAGAGTTTTCCCTGCAGAATCTAGCCCCTTGTCCACTGGACACTCACAGAATTACCAGGCCTGCCATTTCTAAAGAAACAGCACACACCAGCTTGTATGATTCAACTCAGGATCATCATTTTGCTTAACCCCACAGAACTGAGATATATTTACAATTGAAACAAGAATAGGTTTATTATCAAAAACAGAGATTCAAGTGATAATAAGTAAGAATATTGGAAACAAAGGGTTACATACATAACAAAATTGTAGCCTGCTTTTTAGAGACTTAACTTAACTAACAGGTCAACCCCCCTATCTAAAGAACCTTACCTTACCCAAAGTTCTCCAGCATTTTCAACCAAGCTAGGTTGAGACACCTCTTTCATGAAGCAAACACACTGTTCATTTACTTTCTAGGTGAAGGATGCTTGGCTGTCTTCTTTGTCCCCCCAAAAAGTAGAGCAAACCTTTGACATACACCTCGAAATAGGGATCTTCCCCTCCCCGCCACTGTTTTCCTCTTCCTGTCAGTTTCTTTCTTTGAAGTTCTCACAGTCCTTCATTAAAATTCAGTTCAGACTGGTAGTAGGAGACCCATTGTGAATTTTACAATATTTAATTTCCATGTAATCAGCCACCTACATAAATATTTCTTATCTGACAGGAAATCTGTTTTTCATCTTTGCTGGTGACCAGTCCCTTGACAAGGAACTTACAGTTTTCAGTGTATATACGTAACTCCTTACACATATCAATCCATGTGTTTTGCAATGAGACAGAACACCAGTGTGACAGTGGCTTTAATTTGAGGCCTGACATGACACTCTTTTGGTGGGCCAGAATGTAAATACCAGACTCGGGAAACTCTTGTAACCCCTGTGTATCCCATCGTCGCCCTTTTCCGCTCGGCACTACGCAGTTCCTGGGTCACACTGGGGAACTTCCAGAGGACTGGAAGAAAGCTAACATTGTGCCAATGTTTTAAAAGGGTAAACAGGATGATCCAGGTAGTTATAGGCCTGTCAGGCTAACACTGATCCCAGACAAGAAAATGGAGCAGCTGATACAAGACTCAATTAATAAAAAAATGATTGAGGATATTATAATTAATGCCAATCAACTTGGGGTTATGGAAAACAGATACTGTCAAACTAACTGGATATTTGTTTATGACATTACAAGCTTGATTGATAAAGGTAATAGTGTTAATGTAATATACTTTGACTTGGTACTGCACAACATTTTGATTAAAAAACTGTAATGATACAAAATTAACATGACACACATTAAATGAAATAAAAGTAATTGTAAATGGGGAATCATCATTGTGTGGGTGTGTTTCTAGTGGGATCCTGCAAGAATCTGTTCTTCGTCCTATGCTATTTAACCTTTTTTTATTAATGACACGGAAGAAAATATAAAATGATCACCAATAAAGTTTGCAAATGACATAACAATTGTGGGAGTGGAAAATAATGAAGAGGACAGATCACTGATAGGCAGCAATCTGGATTGATTGATAAACTGGGTGCAAGCAAACAATGTGTTTTAATATGGCTAAATGTAAATGTATCCATCTAGGAACAAAGAACGTAGGCCATACTCACAGAACGGGGGACTCTATCCTGAGAAGCAGGGATTCTGAAAAAGATTTGGGGGTCATGGTGGATAATCAGCTGAACATGAATTCCCAGTGTGCAGCTATGGCCAAAAAGGGCTAATGCGATCCTTGGATGCATAAACAGGGGAATCTTGAGTATAGAATAGAGAGGTTATTTTACCTCTGTAATAGGTACTGGTGCAATGACCAATGCTGGAATGCTGTGTATAGTCCTGGTGCCCACAATTTAAGAATAATGTTGATAAATCAAAGCGGGTTCAGAGAAGAGCCATGAGGATTAGAAAACCTGCCTTACAGCGATAGACTCATGGAGCTCAATCTATTTAGCTTCACAAAAAGAAGGTTAAGGGGTGATTTAATTACAGTCTACAAGTACCTACTTGGGGAACAAATATTTAATAATATTTGGCTTTTCAGTCTAGCAGAGAAAAGTATAACATGATCCAATGGCTGCAAGTTGAAGCTAGAAAAAAAATCAGACTGGAAATAAGATGTCAATTTTTAACAGTGAGGGTAATTAACCATTGGAACAATTTACCACAGGTTGTGGTGGATTCATCATTGACAATTTTCATATAAAGATTGGGTGTTTTTTCCTAAAACATTTTTGGGGAAGTTCTATGGTCTGTGCTATACAGGAGGTCAGACTAGATGACCACAATGGTCCCTTCTGGCCTAAGAATCTATGAATAGCAGTAAGTGAACAGTACAAACAGGGGAGAAGGTTATGCTTTTAGACAAAAGCTGAAACTGACATGCAAGCATGAACCTTGGATTTAGCCAAAAATACTTGAGAGCTAGAGCTTGCCAAAAATATGTTAATGCTGATGGTATGAGTATTTAGTTTGAACCAGGTTTTTAGCTCCCTGTACAGTCATAAAATAAAATCTTGGCCTACAGAAATGTTCAGGACCAGATAAATACAATAAGCAATTCTTATGGAGAGACATATTATAAAGAATTATTATTCTGCACATCTTAGACTAAAAAGCCATCAAAGCACACATCAGTCATCATGATACTTGAATTTAATACATCATTTTACATTTAAAATGATTACTTGCTATAAAAATAACAAAGATCAGCCAGATACAATAGAACAAAGGATACTATAAACCACTTATAAATATTCCAAGTGAAGACATATGGCTTTTTATATCAATGCATTGTGCTTACTTTGGAAGTCAGACCCTAACGTGGAGACATGGAAGCTTGGGGGAAAGGGAGAGGGAATATTTACATAAAATGGTATTGATTTAAACTGCTAAGGTCCTAAAATATGTATTTGGACATTTGGGTTTGAGCTGGAAATATTGAAATCTGAGCCCTTAAATGGAAAAAAAAATAGTAAATGAATACCTGATGAAAATGAACCATACTGAACAGATGAGCAGCAGGGATGGCTCTGCATGTTTTTGGTGGGATTATCCCTATTTGCTGTACAAAGAGCAAAGCTCACTGGCTCTAATGAAAAACAATAACAGACACAAATTCTAGAGCTATTAAACCGCTGCTTTCCATTTCTCTCACTCTAAATCAACCTCACATTGGGTTTCAATGCTGTGAAGGGGTGCAGGGGGGGAGCGGGGTTGGGTTTGGCAATACTGCAACTCAGCTCTCAGTCTTCACTTTCCAAAAATTCAAGGCCCAATTCTTAGTGACTAGCCTAAACCTAGCTATGCAGGGGAGAAAGACCCCTGGTGCTACCACTTTAGGGCAACACGCATCTTAGGTCCAGGCACTATGCACTCCAGATGCTCAACCCAGAGAGCACATGGATGGAAAGGGATGGGGGAAGCCTTGCCTCCTGGCAGAGCTTGGGAGGAAGTAAACTGTACCCTTGCAAGGGCTGCAGCCAAATGATCGCTCGTCCCCTACACAGCACAGGTGGAACTGTGCCTCCCTGAGCCAAGGCTCCTCCTGGGGCAGTGCAGCTACTCAGCAACCCTCACGCAGGGCTAAGTGCAAAAGAAACAAGTCTAGCCCTTTGTCAATAGAGCAGGAGGTGGAAAAGAGAACAAAGAAAGGGTAGGAGGTGAGTGAAGAGACAGTGATCCCTCACATATGTTTTTTGTTCAGGATATTTTATATTCCGCCTCGCCCCCGTCCCACTCTCCAATCTTAGGTGAGATGCCTCTTCCAGAGGCTGCTCAGATTTAGGTCCACAATATTCTGGGGTTTGTGTCATGCCACTGGATTATCGAGAAGACTATTGCTGTTGTGCTACAAATTCCTTTGCTTTCGTCATCTCCAGCAGCTTCTCTTATTTATTTAACCATCTGCTGGTTTGACAGAGGAAGAAAAAACAGGCAGTCTGTACCCAGAATAATACAAAACGAGTCACTTCAAACTGGCGCTCTGTAATGACACCTTGCTGCTCTCCAGGAGGCATTCTGGACTGACAATAAATAACACGTTAATACTTAACACAGAATCACCCTCGAAAGAAAAGATGGAAAGGTTACTTACCTTGTACAGTAACTGGAGTTCTCCCTCTGGGTGCTCCACCCCAGGATGTTACTTCACCTGTGCACTCTTGAACAGGGATTTTCTTCAGCAGCGTCTGTGGGTCCACTTCTGCACACTAGATATCCTTGTGCTGTAGTACGAAGGTATACTGGGGTGGTGGGGGAGGAAGGCAGACCTCCTGTTCCTTCTCAACCATGGGAGTCCAGTGAGAAGACTCCGAGGCAGAGGGGAAGGAGGGTGGGTAGTGGAGCATTCACAGGGGCACACATCTGGAAGAACTGCAGTTACTGTACAAGGTAACCTCTCCTCTTTCTTCAAGTAGTGTCCTTATGGGTGCTGCACTGCAGGAAAACACAAGTTGTCCCTCAATTACAGCCTAGGAGGTGGATTCAGTACAGAACATAGAACCACATCAGTGAAAGCCGCATCAGTTCTGGAAGCAGGTATGATAGTTTAGTGCTGGGAAATTGTGTGCACCAAAGACCAGATGGCTGCTCTGCAGACATCTGAGATAGGAATGTTTTACATTCACCTGAGGAGGGAGACAAGTCCCTGAAGTGTCATAACAGGTTAAGATGCATCCTGAAACCCATTTGGACAGCCTTTGGGTAGAGATCAGATGTCCATTCATTAGTTCTGTGATCAAGATGAAAAGCCTAGGAGAAGTCTTGAAGTACTTAGTCCTGTTGAGGTAAAAGGCCCTTCTTACTTCCCATGTATGGAGGCTCACTTCTTTTCTCAAAGATGAGGCTTGGGATAAACCACCAGCAGGTGAATTTCCTGATTAATGTGGAATTCTGAAGAAACTTTAGGTAGGAAGCAAGGGTGTGTCATCTTGTCACAATGGTGGGTCAGCCATCAGGGGTCCTAGCTCCCCTACCCTCCTGGCCAAGGTGATAGCTATGAGGAGCGAGGTCTTGAGAGACAAATGAAGGAGGGAACAGTTCCCCATAGGTTCAAATTGGGGTTTCCTCAGTGCGTTGGGGTCCCATGGTGGAATAGACTCCTTGACAAGAGGAATAAGGTTGAACAGGCCTTTAATAAACCTTGTAGTGATCAAGTGAGTGAAGACTGAAAACCCCTCAATGGAGGGGTGAAAGGCTATGATGGCAGCCAGATGAACATTGATTGAGCTCAGCAATAACCCTGTGTTTTTTAAGTTTAGCAAGTAATCGAGAATGTGTGTCATGCAGAACTCAAGAGGCGGCTGCACCAGGCCCAGAAGTGTTTCCACATCTGCAGCTAAGTTTTCCTTGTCATGGATTTTCTACTATTAAGCAGGACTGTTTGTACTCCCACAAATGCCTCCATTTGCCCAAATTCTGGAAGTGTGTGTCCCAGCCTATCATGGAGGCATCTGTGGGAGGAAGCTGCAAGAATGAAACTCCCTGACATAGCTTTTGTGGCTCCTTCCATCACTTTAGAAAATCAAATACCCTCTGAGGTATGGACATCCACTTGGATAGACTGTGCTTGTTGGGGTGGATAGTCCTCAGCCATGCTTGCAGACACCAGGAGTGTAATCTTGCTAAGGGTATCACAAACGTACAGGCTGCCATATGGCCCAAGAGTTGCAGGCAAACCCTTGCTGGGGTTTGAGGTCTTTGTCTTACTGTTGAAATGAGGCTGGACATTGTGGCAAACCTATCCATGGGTAAGTATGCTCTGGTGGGGGAGGAGTCTAGAATGGCCCCAGTGAAGTTTATAAATTGAGTGGGTATGAGTGTGGACTTTTCTGCATTGAGGCAAAGGCCCAGGGAATGAAACAGAGATATTGCTGTGCTCGTTGCTGTCTGTACCTCAAAAAAGGAGTGATCTTTCAGGAGCCAATCATCCAAGCAGGGAAATACAATTAGTCCCATCTGACAAAGCTGGGCTGTGACATCAAGAGGACATTGGTAAAGATCCTTGAGGTGGTGGAAAGGCCTAGGGTAGGACATGATACCGGTGGTGGTCCCTGCCCACCACAAAATGTAGGAAATGTCAGTGGGAAGGGTGCATGGCTCTATTAAAATAAGTGTCCTTCCAGATCTAGGGAGGGAATTATAGCTGATGGGGTTACTATTCTGAACTGTTGAGTGTGGACAAAGGTGTTCAAAGTCCTGAGGCACAGAATAGATCTTCACACTCCATTTTTGTTTGGGAGCAGGGAGTACTCAGAATAGAAACCTTTCCCAATGAAGTCCAGTGGAACAATTTTGTTTGCCCCCAGAGTTAGGAGGGATTGTACCTCCTGTCTCAAGAGATCCTTGTGAAACAGGTCCCTCAAGGGGAGTGGGGAGGAGGGGCAGAAAGGACCTGAACTCGATAGTGCATCCTGTAGAAAACACCTCCAAGATCCATGTGTCTGAGATGATGAGTTCCCAGTAAGGTAGAAAATGGGAGAGATGATCCCCATAAGGATGGAGAGGGGATAGGTGCACCATAGGACCTAGAGTGGAAGATAGTTTGTGACTCTCAACTAATGGGTCCAAATGATGATTTTGAAGAGGTCGCTGACTGGGGAGTCACAGTAGACCTCTCTGGTCTTTTTTTTTTTTTTTTTTTTTTTTTTGGAAGGTTCAGCCAATCTCGTGGCTGGCAGTGGACAGGGTGAGTGTGTTGAGCCATCTGGGATCTATTGTAGTTTCTCTCTGTCACAAGTATATAGATGCCCAGAGATTATAGTGTTGCCTGGGAATCTTTAAGTGAATGAAGGAACCTGACTGTGGCATCACTGGATAATTTAGGCCCCTCAAAGGAAAGGTCCTTGACAGTGTTTTGTACCTCCCAAGGGAGGCTGGAAGACTGCAGCCAAGAAGCTTGGTGCATGACACTGCCATCGCCATGGAATGTGCAAGTGTATTGGAGGCGTTGAGTGAGGTCTGGAGACACATACTGATAATTGTCTGGCCTTCTGTTAATGAGGGTTTGGAATTGTTCCCTCTGCTCCTGTGGCAGGTTGTAACGGGGTTGGCACCCGCCTCTCATGAGTGCCTCTTCTGGTCAGGTGTGAGCCTGCTGTCTCTCTGTTTGGAACAGGGTTGCACCCACCTCTCGCGAGTGCTCCCCTTGGTTTATTGTTTCTTCGGCGGATCTTCAGTGACTCAGCCCGCCGACCGAGTCTCTCACACTGTCTGTAGATAGAACAAACAAACCTCTTCTGAGGTATACAGTTTCTACCTTCCCACAGCCCTGGTATGGGGCCATACCACTAAGGCTTCCTCCCTGGAGACACTACCTTCTATAACAGTCCAACGGGGCCCATCGCAGTACCCTCAGTTGGTGTGTCCTTTTCGGCAGTCCTCCCTGGGCTTTGTTTCTAACCAGACCAACAGGGCCCATCGTGGAACTCGCTTGATCTGGCTAAATTCTGGGATCAGTCCTTACTCAGTCTCCACAGCCAGCCAAGAGCTCCTTCTTAGCTCCCCTGGTCTTTGGCAGCCCTCCCTGGACTCAGACCTGCCCGCTCTGAGCTGTCCATGCCTGCCAGGAACCTGGTCATCCCTCTTCCAGCTCCAGGCAGCAACTGACTGCTCTGTCTCTGTTGCTCCTTTTTATATGGCCTTCCTGACCCCTGATTGGCTGCTCAAGCAGCCCCTCTAGACCACCTAGAGGATTTCTCCTCTACAGGGGACCTCCAGACTTAGTCCACCCCATCACACAGGTGTTCAATAAAAGATGAAAACTTTGAATAGTTTGTAAAATCATATATTGTCATTAGGGCTTGGAAATTACCTACTCTGAACTGCAAAGAGGCTGAGGAGTAGCTCTTGTGGCCCAGAAGATCTAGCTGTTTCAGCTCCTTGTCTGATGGTGTCAAACAGGACCGATGTTGCCTGTTTCATTCGTTGATGGCCTCAACTACCATGGAATTAGGTGTAAGGTGGGACAAATAATACTCAGTCTCTGGGTGGAATATACAGTAGTATTTTTTTCAGCCAATTTACACATAGGCAGTATAGTGGCTGGAGTTTTGCCATATCATACAGACTGAGGCCTGTTGAATATCATTGATGGGCAAGGTGATTTTGCCTTGAGGTAATGTATGGAGGATGACCAACAAGGAATGCTGGGGTTCCGGTATTTCCTCAAATAGAATTTGCAAGGTCTCTGCTGTCTGTTTTATAAGGTCTTGAAAGGTCTTGAAATCATCATCAGAAGATGGTGGGGGAGACATAACAGCTTCATCTGGCAAGGAGGAGGATTTGCAGGAACGTGGTTTTTCTTCTTCCTCTGCTGACTCTTGTTCCTCTGCAAGTTCCTGCTGAAGGCTGGGAGGATGTACCACAGCATAAGAATATCTAGGGCACAGGCACAGACCTGGGGGCAACCTGCAGCAGAACACCCAAAGCAACAATTCTCGAAGAGGAACAGAGAGACCTACTATCATAGGACTGTAGTCCATCCTCTGTCAATGCCAAATTTTTCCATATTTGTGAATGTTACTTTACTCACTTTCATCCCCTCGTGCTTTGGAGGAGGTTTCCATAAACATCCTCAAAGCAACATCACTTTTCTTCAGATCCCTTCTTAAAACTCTCCTTTGCTGTGATGCCTACAAAAAATGACAACAGTTAGGGCTGTGACCACTTCCTATCATTATGACCAGCATTGTCTCATGGTTTCCTTGTTCTCCCCCATCTGTCTGTATCCATTTTTGTATCTTGTTTTATACTTATCTTTGGGGTTGGGGCCATCTTTTGTTCTGTGTTTGTACAGAACCTAGTACAATGGCATCCAGATGTAAGGCACTAAGGTAATCAAAATAAATGAAATAAACTTCTCAGTCTTGAACTATCATAGTAATTCCTCACCCTCTTTACAGTGTTTCAAATACCTCTCTCTTTTATGCCACCATATTGTTTTCATAGAAACATAGAATCATAGAATATCAGGGTTGGAAGAGATGTCAGGAGGTCATCCAGTCCAACCCCCGCTCAAAGCAGGACCAATCCCCAACTAAATCATCCCAGCCAGGGCTTTGTCAAGACGGGCCTTAGAAACCTCTAAGGAAGGAAATTCCACCACCTCCCTAGGTAACTCCCTAGGTTTTACAAGTCAACATTGAATTTGTTGACCATTATATGTGCTTAGGAGTCTTTCCCTAAATTAGAGTTGATCATTAGAGCGAAACACTGCATAGCTGGGCTTCACATTAGTATCTGCCATCTGCGCTGACGTACATTTTTCAAGGCTTTATTTTTACTAAAAATCTCATTGTCCTATTGCTAAGCATCCTGATAGTATAGTGCACAGTTTTACCCCCAAAATGTTCAGGCTTGATCAAATATGTGCACTTCAAGTACGATTTTTTCCCCCATTGAATTGAACAAAATGTCTATTTGTACATCAAGAACATACAAACATGCAAATTTTAACTTACACATTCTGAATTTTGAAGGCACCTTTCCCTTGGACTGTGTCCATGTTCACTTGAGGGGTTCATTTTTGAGGGAATAAATAATTGTTACATTTCTAAACAAAAAATAATATTTTTGAGTTAGTAAAGAAATGCAAAAAAAAATCCTTAACATTTAATAAGATTATCTTTTCATTGCAAATATTTTACATCTGATTTGCACAGAGGGCAGTTTTTTCTTTTTTCTGTCCTCATCTCTCTTTGCAACACTTCCTAGTTAGGCATATCATCTGTCAATTTAATTAACATGCTGTTTAGCTCTCTTTTCAGATTATTAATCAATTAATCACACCCTGGGGCTCTCTACTGGACACCTCCCTCCTATCTTTTCATATTGTATCGTCAGGAAGTTTTCAGTTCACATGACACTGTTCCTACTTACCCTATTTTGGCACTATATTTCCTCCTGCTGCAATGAATTTATTAGGTATTATTGTTCATAAGCATCCTTATTTTTCCAGCTAAGAACGGGAAACAGAACGTCTTGTTTATTGAGGTCCAGTTCTGGGCACCACATTTCAGGAAAGAGGTGGACAAATTGGAGAAAGTCCAGAGAAGAGCAAAAAAGAAAGGTTAAAGGTCTAGAAAACATGATCTATGAGGGAAGATTGAAAAAATTGGGTTTGTTTTGTCTGGAAAAGAGAAGACTGAGAGGGGACATGATAACAGTTTTCAAGTATGTAAAAGGTTGTTACAAGGAGGAGGAAGAAAAATTGTTTTTCTTCAACTCTGAGGATAGGACAAGAAGCAATGGGCTAAAATTGCAGCAAGGGAGGTTTAGGTTGGACATTAGGAAAATAATTCCTATCAGGTGGTTAAGCACTGGAATAAATTGCCTAGGGAGGTTATGGAATCTCCATCATTGGAGATTTTTAAGAGCGGGTTAGACAAACACCTGTCAGGAATGGTCTAGATAATTAGTCCTGCCATGAGTGCAGGGAACTGGACTAGATGACCTCTCGAGGTCTCTTCCAGTTCTATGATTCTATGATTATTAGTTAAATTAGAGAAGATGGGGATCAGTGCAATTTGTGGATTAGGAGTTGGCTAATGGAGAGAAGGCAATGGGTTGTGTTGAAATGTGAAATATAGAACTGGAAGGACATTGCAAGTTAAGCTCCTCAAGAATCAGTTTTGGGGCCACTGTTATTCAATATTTTTATTAATGACCTCGGCATGAGAAGTAGGAGTGTGTTAATGAAATTTGCTGATGATACAAAGTTGGGAGGCAATTGTCGATACAGAAGAGGTTTGGAACGTTATACAAGACGTTGTGGATGATCTTGAAGACAGTAGTGACAGAAATGAGATAAAATTCAATAGTACAAAGTGCAAGGTCATGTTAAGGGTCTAATAATAAGAATTTCTGTTACAAGCTGGGGGCTCATCCACTGGAAGTGAAAGAAGAAGTGAGAGACCTGGGTGCATGACTCAGTCACAGGATGACTATGAGCCACCAGTGTGATGCTACTTGAAAAAGGCAAATGCTATCCTAGGATGTATCAAGCAAGACATTTCTAGTAGAGCTAGAAAAGTATTAATGCCATTGTATACGGCAATAGTAAGATCACATTTGGAATACTGTATACAATTCTGATCATCCATGTTCAAGAAAGATTAATTTAAACTGGAACAGGTGCAGAGAACAGCTACTAGGATGATTGGGGAACTGAGGGCCTATCTGATGAGAGGAAACTGGAAGAGCTTGGGCTGTTTAGTCTAACAAAAAGAAGGCTGAGGGGGGATATGATTGATCTCTGTAAATAAATCAGGGAGTAAACAACAGGGAGTGTGAAAAGCAGTTTAAGCAAAAGACAATGTTGTCACAGGAACAAATGGGTATAAACTGGCCATGAACAAATTCAGACTGGAAATTAGAAGAAGGTTTCTAAACATTAGAGAGATGAGGTTATGGACTAACCTCCCACTAGGAGTTGTGGGGCAAACAACTTGATTAGTTTCAAGAAAGAGCTGAACAAATTTATGACTGTGTTGTTTGACACGATTGCTTGCAATGGTAGTGGGGCAGGGCTCAATTGCCCTGTGGCTCCCTTCCAGTTTTTGTATTGTGTTCCTAATAGTGTATGCTTCAGGGTTTCAGCTGGCCACCAGAAAGGGATTCCTGTCACTCCCCCCACCAATGTATTCTGTTTTGTTTTCTTTTTTAGAAGTCTCCTTCTTCTGAAGCATCAGAGATGGCCATGACTGGAGATGAGACACAGGATGGGGTGAGCCAGGGCTCTGAGGTAGCACAGAGCATTCTGTCTCTCAAGTGCTTGGCTGGCTGGTTCTTGCTCACATATGCTCAGGGTCTAACTGATTGTCATGTGGGGTTGGGAAGGAATTTTCCCCTAGATCAGATTGGCAGTGACCTTAGGGGGGGTTTCACCTTCCTCTGCAGCATCTGGATGTGGGTCACTTGCCAGAATTATCTGTATATATCTCACTTATTCATTTCCCTTCCATTGCAGGGGCCTTGGACATTGGTGCATCTTGGTCCCTTCTGTTCTCTCCTGGTGACACATAATAGTCTAGTCTCCTGTGGGCTGTAATACTTTGGTCTAATTTAGGTTATTGAGATTAGTGTGCGGTGCTGGGCAGTGTTGGTGGTCTGTGATACACAGGAGGTCAGACTAGATGATCTGGTGGTCCCTTCCGATCTTAAATTCTAAGACTCGGTGACACTCAGTAAAGAACGAGATAGCTACCTGCTTAGTAGCTCAATTAGCATTGTGGGATATCACTACCCCATTATTCTACAAGGTAAAATACAGTGGCTCATGGAACTTGAAGCTAGATGGGGCAGAGATTTGGGTTTTGAATGTGTTAGAGCGTGGAAGTATTGGTCCCATGATATTCTGCAGCAGAGCAACTCTCAGCATATTGTTTTTAAATATATATGTTTTCACCTTTTTAAAAAAAACAGGAGTGAAAAATCCTTATGTTCATCTTAACCAAACATGATTGCTAGACGTAGTAGCAGTCAAAGAGATAGGATCAAGTTGGCGGTCAGCATGTGACATTAGGATGGTGAGGGGAATTGTGGCTCCTAGATACTACTAAAATTGCTTTGCTAAAATGTATTAACTTCTAAGCTAACCCATGCCTCTTATGTTGTGTTGATTGTTATGTACTTTGCTTCTTTTTTTGGTATGTGCTCCAGCATTCATGGCCAAATATGTGCTGGGCAGCTGCTTGGCCCGCACACAGCACCCAGCTCTGGAATTTTCTCGCAGGTCTATTGTCTTGACTAATCTTTTCAAAGGCACTTTTTTTATCCCCCAGCTTCAGAGTTGGCTGCAAAATTGTTAGATTAATTCTTTATTGCTTCTTCGCCCCACTGAAGTAAGGCTCGGCTGTTAATTTTAGTCACCTTGTGAATCTTAGTTTGTAAGTTACCAAACTGTTCCATGGATAGTGGAGTCTCTCCAAAGGCTTAGTTCTGAATTGCAGTATATACATCTCAACATTTTGGGGAGTGCCACACAAGGATTTTCAAAAAGGAGGATCCTTCTGAAGCATTCAGATCTGAACACGCCTGAAAGTTAAAGAGATCTAGAGCTCAGGTTCCACTTTTGAGTCATCTCTAAAAAACCAATAGAGGCAATACATCAAGAGTTCAGAGATTCTGTCTTCTCTACAGGACTAACTACATCAGGAAACCATTTAAAATATACATCTGAAACAAATATTTCCAGCTCACATGGATCAGTTCCTAGTATTTAAATATTTAAAAAACATTTTATAGATTAGATAATATGTTGATTGGCAACAAAATAGTGTTAGCTGAAATAATTTTTAAGTTAGTTTTCTAACCCTGTCCTTCCTGTAATGTACTTGAGACACATGGAAAGCTCCTTTAGATTGCTTATTGTACCAAATGGTTGAAACCCTGCCCCCGCTGAAAACTCCCATTGGCTTATTAGGTAAAATGAACAACAAGAACTATAAGACATAGCATTCATATAGCATTTTTATCCATGTATCTCAAAGCTGATAACAAAGATAAGTATACATATCCCATTTTACAGATGGAGACATTGAGAGTTTGTGTGACTTGCCTGCGGAGTCAGCTGCAAAACTGGAACAGAACCAAAATCTCCGACTCCCAGTCTGTTGCCCTATCATGCGCTCTACTCTGCCTATGAGTCAAGCTGAGGTTGCGTTGGCTGTCTCAGGGATTTCATGAAATTTCCATGAGAGGTCATTATAAGTAGGGCTCCATGTCTGTCATGGAAGTTATGGATTCCGTGACTTTCCGCGACCTACATGATTTCTGGAGTGGCCAGTGTGGCTGACCCCAGGACCGCCCAAACACTTGGCTCCGGGGCCAGCTGCTCAGGTAGCTCTGGGGACAGCCACACCAGCCGCTGCTTGGGTGGCCTCTCAGCAAAGGTCCCAGGGCAGCCAGAGCAGCCGTGATCCGTGGCCCCAGGCAGCGGTCCCCGGGCGGCTGGCCAGAGCCACTGTCGGCGGCCCTAGGCAGCGGTCCATGGGCAGCCAGCTGGAGCAGCGGCAGTCCCCCCCAGCCCCAGTCAGCAATCACCAGGCGGCTGGCCCCGGCAGCAGTTCCCGGGTGGCTAGCTGGAGTAGCCATGGCCCCAGCAGCAGTCCCCGGGAGGCCGGCTGAAGCAGCTGTGGTCCGCAGCCCCTGGGAGTGATCCCTGGGCAGCTGGCCGGAGCAGCCGCAGTCCACAGCCCCCGCCAGCTGATGACGCTGGCCTTGGGCATCCTCCCCTCTCCCCCCACAGCAGCGCCCCCACCCCAGGACGTCTTCTGCCCCAGCAGCGCCCCCCACCCCCAAGATATAGTCACAGGTGTTTTTAGTATAAGTCATGGACAGGTCACGGCCGTGAATTTTTGTTTACTGCCCGTGACCTGTCCATGACTTTTACCAAAAATACCCGTGAGTAAATTGTAGCCTTAATTATAAGTAGAATTGACATGGCCACCAAGTGTTCATTGTTTGTCTGTACCAGAAACATACCTACACTACTTCTGACAGATTGCTACAGTACTGGCAAATGCAATCCCTGAAACAGGTCTCCATAATTTTAAGAAATGAACAGAACAAAAACAAAAAACCTCCTCCACAACCCCAAGTAGATTTATAGCATCCTGGTTTTAAACAGATGAGCAAGGAGAAAACTACCAGGATTGTGGCAACCTGAAGCACCAAATTAAAATAATCTAAAAGAGCTATACAGTAGAACCTCAGAGTTACAAACACCACGGGAATGGAGGTTATTCATAACTCAGAACAAAACATTATGGCTGTTCTTTCAAAAGTTTACAACTGAACATTGACTAAATACAGCTTTGAAACTTTACTATGCAGAAGAAAAATGCTGCTTTTAACCATCTTAATTTAAAAGAAACAAGCACAGAAACAGTTTCCGTACCTTGTCACATTTTGTTTTTAAACTTCCCCTTTATTTTTTAGTAGTTTATGTTTAACACAATACTGTCCTGTATTTGCCTTTTATTTTTGGTCTCTGCTGCTGCCTGATTGCGTACTTCCATTTCCAAATGAGGTGTGTGGTTGATTGGTCAGTTTCTAACTCTGGTGTACATAACTCTGAGGTTCTATTGTAATTAAAACAGGTATATTGCTTTTTTTTAAAAACTAGTGTACATTCAGGAAAAGAAATCCACATATTTTAATGGTTTTCAGTGCCCACGATCATCCTTTGTTGTCTATAATCACAAGTCCACAACCACTAAACATCTGAAGTGTGATATGAGAATAATAAAAAACCCTCTCTCTCTCTCATTATAGTAAACAAAAGAGCAACTAAATTTAGCACCATCCTGCAGAGAATGAAAGTCGTGGTTGTGTCCTTCAAAGGACGAGAGAAAGAGAGAGAGAGAGATTGGGAATGCAGCTACAAAGTCTTTGCTCAGTTTTTATGAGGAGGGAGTATATCATGTCACCCAATTGCAAAACCTCTAGTAGACATAGGGGCAATAAGGAGGGAGGGAAGCATAGGGGAAAAAGAGATCCCTTACGTCAGCGAGGGTCTAAGAAGGGCTCACAGGGAAAAACAGTAATTAAATTATATTAAACTTTTCTTTATTTTTACTTCATTAGGGCTGGATTTGGACTCAGCCTACATACCCACGCTAGTGAACAAGAGGAAGTAATAACCCACCTTAAGCCCCTAGGAGGGGTACCCAGACTTCATGTTCAGGTGTGTAGGAGTCACAGGCACCGTCTTTCTGAGTTGCTGGGGGGTGCTCGACCCTTGCTCTACCCCAAGCCCCGCCCCCACTCCACCCCTGCCCCCAAGCTCTCACCCCTGCCCCACCTCTTCCCACCCCCCACCTCCTCCTGCCCCCGTCCCACCACTTCGTGCCCTGTTCTGCTCCCTCCCCCGAGCACACCCTGCCCTCGCCCCTTCCCTCCAGTGCCTCCTGCATGCTGCTGAACAGCTGATCGTGGAGAGCTGGAGGCGCTAGGGGGGAGGGGGAGGAGCTCATTGGGGGGTGGCCGATGAGTGCTGAATACCCACTACTTTTTTTCCATGGGTGCTCCAGCCCTGGGGCACCCACGGAGTCGGCACCTATGATAGGAGTAAGTGGGGCTACTTGCTTGCTTTTTCTCTCTATAGAATGAGTGGGGAGTATAGTGTAGGCCAGAGTAAATTACTCCCCCTGTGAATGAGTGGGAAGTAGGGAAATCAATGATCTTCAGAGAGATGTGTCTGAGTCATAGTGCATCCCGGAGCTACTCCTGGGTTAGTGCAGCTGACTTACCACCTTCTGCTTAGGGCTGGTTCTTAAGTCAAAATCTAGTTCTAAACTATTCTGTCTTCTTAAGCAATATCTTGTATGACATGCATAAAATATATGTTACCTGTGAGATCTCATTAAAATAGTTATTTCCCTGTTTCAGCCTCCTGAAGACAGAAGAACAGCTAATGATAGCCTAGCATTTTTTTCTTTATTTTGGAAGGTTTTTTAAAATTCTCTCTCTATATATATAGTTCCTAGGGCTGTTCTCAGTAATGCTGTTGCTTGCTTCTGGTTCGCATAAATTCAAAACTATTGCTTTTAATGGAGTAACTTTAGGGATAGCGTCGGTCCAATATTTGAGCTGAGCAAATAAATTATAGTGAATAATCTATTTAATAATTTGTGGCTTTTCAGCTCATTAATTGTCTTTGAGCAGCTAATTATATTCTCGGATTTATTTTGATTTAGAAATTTTTCACCATAACATTTCAGTAAATAACTCTTGTTCTGTGGATTGCACATGTGCAATACAAGCCTTGTGACATTTGGTGATTTTCTTAAAACCCCCAGCTCCGGGAGTCAGGTGATTATATGAGAGTCTCAGCTTTCATTTAATAAAATAATATGTTTCTAGCTCTCGTTGTAGAGAAAAGCCTAAAAATATGAATCCTAGTGACACAAAACTAGGCAAACAAGGAATCCAAAAATTATTATTTTTTAAAATGCTATGATTTTTATATCATATTCATGATTTTTTGCAGGTCATGAGTTCTGAAGAGTTGCGATTAGCAATAATGCTGTCATTCAGAAAAGGCATTAAGAAACTGGTAGTGAGCTGCAGGATCTGGTAGTCATGGTAAGCTCACAGGATCCCAGGTAAGGGGAACCATAAATAATCCCTCACTGTTAGGGCAAATCAGTGTGACCGATATTCAGAGCTAGTTTTCAAATGTAACAGAATGCTATCTTCACCATAAAAGGGGTTTAAAATCCCTTTTAAAAATGAAAAACACTTAGATTTTGCATGGAACCCACATCTAACAAACAATCTATGTAATATGTGAATCCTAAGCAATGCCACTGATGAAGAGAACATAGATAAATTCTGAAAGCAAATTGGTATTTTGTGGAGCAATATCAAAGACGAGCAGCATAGTAACCACTTGTTGAATGAGTGAAACACCTCTAATGGTCCAAAAAATTGAGTTTTGATTTAAGGTTTCATTGCACAATATCAATTTGTTTTTGAGGCTAAAGTATCACCTAATCAAAAGAAAGTACCAAATATTTCTAAACTGAAACATGTTCTAATGCTATGTATGCATACAAAAATAATCTCTTAGGTAAACAGTCAATAGTCGTCATTTGTGCTTTTCTTGCTAAAGATCATATATTTTGGTTTCACCTATAGAGTTTACTAAAGTTTAACAAGATTAGTTTATCTTAATCATTTCCTGCTTTTTCTTGCTTTTCCTTTTTAATCTTGTTTTGCCTTGTGTCTTTTTTTAAAATCTTACTTATTCTAAATCATAATTTCCATTGACAGCTTGCTGCATGCTCAAATTAGTGACCACAAGACTTACCCACTGGAAAACAAAATCCTTAGCAGCAAAGAATTCCATTGATCTTGTTTTGGCACAAATAAAATCACAAGGCAAGGATAAAACCAACATCTAATATAAGTAGAGGCCATCTTGTCTGGATTATGATTAGTTTTGAATTCTTCCTGTTGCCATGACACCATGTATGAAAGGAAATCAGAAAGGCATTGTGTCTCACTCAAGAGCTTGTTTTGTTGTGTTTAAAATGACAAGAAAACTCAATTTTAGTAAAATAAACCACAAAAACACCCACCTTTTACATTTTCCCAAGAGATGATCAATTTAGCAGCTAGCCTGCGTGAGGACATATGTTCAAAAATCTTGCTGGTTAAACAAATTAATTGGGAAACATTGCTTATTTAATCTTTCTATGGCTGTTTCTGTTGCCATAAAGTGAGGTTTGGTAAACACTTCCACCTTTAGAAACTGCTCTGATTTCTACTCTGCTGAAATCTGCCCCAGGGGCCATTGCAGTCGCTGAGACTAGCCAGGACACAGTGCCCTCCAGACACACCCTTGTACACCCCCTGTGCTGGGGGCTGCAATAGCTCTACATCATTGGGAGAGTACCAAGAAGGGAGTGTTACTCAGTGAGGAGAGCAGCCTGCTCTACAGCCCATTTATAAGCAGCATAATGGGGCCAAAGGGGCAATTGAGATTCAGGCCCTCAAGTGCTGGCTGCTGTTCATGGACTTTAAAGAGACCGTGATCAGAGCTGCCCCTTGGGTACGGCGAATCAGGGCGACTAGGCCCCGTGCTTTGGGGGGCTCGGCCCTTCGATAAAATCATGAGGAGGCAGGCAGGGAGGTGAGGCAGGCGGGGAGGCAAGCGGCAGGAGGGGGTGAGGAGGTGAGCAACGGCCACCGGCAGCCCCTATGAGAATCTCCCACTCCAGCGGCCAATGGCAGCTCCCTACCAGAACCTCCCCCCAGCACCTCCTGCCCGCCAGCAGGCCCCACTGATCAGCGCCTCCCCTCTCTCTCAGCACCTACCACGGATCAGATATTTCACGGGCTCAGGAGGCACTGGGGGCAGGGAGGAGGAGCGAGGATGCAGTGTGCTCAGGGGAGGGAACTGGGCGGGAAGAGGCGGGGTGGGGAAGAAGCAAGGCGGGGTTAGGGCCTTGGGGGAAGGGGTGGAGTGGGGGCAGAGCACCCCCCCCAGCAGATTAGAAACTCAGCACCTATGTCCCAGGCCCCACAACCCTCTAGGGACGGCCCTGACAGTGATACTTTCTGTATAGAAGAGGGGTTTGCTCCCATGGTGCTGTTCCCCCTCCCCGAACACTGCTGAGCAATGTGCAGCACATCAGTTGACTGCACCTTCTATCCCCAAGCCTTCTGCAGTTCCATAGTATTCTCTGCACCCAATTTGTAAAGTGCCTTGGAATGAAAGGCCCTATAACAATGTAGAGTTAAACTGGGGCATCAGTGGCAACTCACCTGATTCAGCCTAATGATTATGGGAGATGACTGCTGGTCAAACTGGGACTATAGTGACATCAATTCCATTGACTAGGGATGCTATTCTCTTTTACCAAGTGATTCTCACTGCAGGATATAAAGTGATTTACAGGCTTTAAAAATACAATGAATGCTGGGAGAGGTGCAGACAGTTCTCAGCTCACTACACTTATAAGATAGGCCAATGCCTTGTGGACTAGCTACAGCGTCTCTGTGAGTTTCTTGTGTGAGGTGAGGTAGAGAATGTTGCAGTATGTCCAATCAAAGGGGACAAATGCATAAATTAGTATGGCCAGATCTTCACCCAAAAGGGATAAACAAGCTTCTTCCTAGCCACAGGTGGAAGAATGATACTTACCTCCGTTTGTAAAGCACTTTGAGATCTACTGAGAAAAAAACCTGGGTATTATTACTACTACCAGTTCTTCAGTCTTTCCTGGCTTTAATTTAAACCAGTGTTTTTTGGTCTATGCACTCCCCTCCCACCCCATTTTATTCCTGAGACAGAAGTGTCTGCAACTGGATAAAAAGGATTCAGCTGCATGTCTTCATCATATCATTGCATAACTGCCACTGTCAACCAAGTATCTCCCCCAATGGTTGTACATAGATGTACAGAGAGACTAATGTAGTGACTGACCCCTAATGGACTCTGCAGTTCTAGCCGTTGACGAGGAGGCGCAGCACCACCTTCCAGACATTTTGGGAGCAATTAGAAAGGACTGAATGAAGGAATCTTCCCAAACTCCATGGACTCCTGCCAGGACAAGTAGGCTGGTTAGCAGACTGAGAGGGGACATGATAACTCCCCATTAGAGGAGGGGAGTGTCACTAATCAAGGGCCACCTGGCTGGCTCTGGGCTAATCAGCTTGCAGGGGGAGGAGCCAGACAGAACCTGGAGAGGTTGCATGGTGCTGCTCCTGGGGGGCTGAATCCCAAACGTCTCTCAGGCTGGCAGCATTGGCCAGGGAATGCAGATGCTGCAGTCACTGTAGGGGCCCAGCAGGTAGCTATAGCTGCTGCTACAGCAGGGATACAGCCAGCCAGAGCTGGAGCACAAGGGCAGGGACAGTCCCAAGGAGCAGCCTGTGTATGTGAGAAGCAGAAGCGAGCCCAAAGTTTCCAGTTGGTAGGAACCACTAGCGAGGGCAGCCCCCCACCACAATAGCAACTTCAATTTTTTCATGTGCTACTAGGGATATACAAAACTTGTTTGCTAAAAAGGAAGCACAGAAGCAACCAGCTTATATTGAACCCACTATGAGTAACAACAGTAACTCTGGCTTGTTGGTACCACTTTCTGCTAGGGGAGCCATGACTAATGCAACGAAAAGAGGGTATATAATAGTGAGAGGGAAGAAAAGTATTGAGTTTTGTTGGAACCAATTCATCCAAAACCATTGCGATTTGTACTATATGTAAAACAGAACTTCGTGAGATGAAATTGTACGGCACGCAGGGTCTTTATAAAACTCATGAATCAGAAATAGAGAAAAACTATGGTGACAATTTTCTCCATAAGAAAGCTCTTGCATAAAACCAGAAGTGAAATAGTTCAACAGCTAAAGAAATTGAAGGACTTTGCTTCCTGAAAGGATGAATTACGTCTAGCAACACTTAAGGCAAGTTATTGCATTGGCAGCACTGCAAACCATTTTCAGATGGTGAATTCGTCAAATCTTCAGTGCTTTCTGTTCAACCAGACAATCAATTGTTTCATGACATAGCCCTTGGTAACGATACAGTGCAATGACGAACTCCAGAGCTTGACATGAGAAATTTTGTTACAAACTTTTTTTTAAATCGATATACTTAGGAATAACTGTGTAACTTTTGTGGTATTATTAATAGTACATATTACTCTTTACATTGAAAAGGTTTATTATTTTATTTACTTGGCACTTCCAAGTAACCAAGTGACTAGACTATCCCTAGTACAATATTTTAACTGTCAAAACTGCAGCTACTGGGAATTTCTGCAGCAACAGCAAAAAATTTGTTTGAGTCCCACTGATGTAGGCCAACTTTGCATAGCCAGTGGCCCTGCCCATCTGGGTATCGGTCTGTTGTAACCCACTCACAGCTTACTTCCTGACAAGGCCTCCCTACTCTGCCTTGCGGACTCCCAGTCTCAGGGAGACATTAGAAACTGGCATAGCAAAGACCCCCCAAAAAGTGTGACAGTTCTGATCACTGAAATTTGAAATCAATGATACAGTAGGGGATATCATTTCTTTCCCCCAATTTTCTCTCTCCATTGCTCTTTCCCTATCTCTCATTCTATTCTGTCCAGTCTCCACTTACCTGTCTGCTTTTAATTGCTTCAAGCAGTAGAAAACTTCAGCATAGCCCCAGAAGTCCTGCATCTTCTACAAGTTACTGGTCCAGAGACAGCAGCTGTCCATCTGTCCTGCAGTACATCTCTCAGATGGGGGAGAGCGGGGAAGAAAGAGGAAGAGTCACAACTGGCACCAAACAGGCTGCAGACGGGAGTCGAGTTTGAGTAGGCACATTCTCTCTGTATGCCATCCTCTACCACTTGGGTATAGCTGGCTGTGCAGGCAACGGGAAGAGAAGTCATCAGTTGGGCAGCAGGTGATAGTATATCTGAAAGCAGTGCAATGGTAGGATGGTGAGACACACTGCACCACTGAACATTCCTAAAAGCAGTGTCCCATGAAACATAGAATACTTGAGAGATCTGTCAAAGAAGATCATGCAAAGGAAGAAGGGGGTCCTTAGCCAAAGAGAAGCACAACTTGTTCTTCACAGGGGTCCCAACAGGTTTCACCTAATAAGATCCAGAAACTTCCCCACCACTATTGGAATGGTGGACATTTACTAGTCCCCATGTGACATGTACATGGACATTGCAGCACCAAAGATTGTTAATGCACATTTAAGAAAAGTTACAACTTGACGTTGGTATTGACAAGATTTTGATACACAACTTCAGGACATGAGAAAAAGTAAGAAACTAACATTTTCTTTTGTTTATTCCTCTGTCTGTCTTGTTCAGATAGACTATTTTGGGGAGAAGAGACACCAGCACTGGAAGATGTATAAATAGATCTAGTAAAAGTGAAGCAGAAGGACTCACAGCAGGTACCCACAGTAGCTTGACTTCTCAGCCAAATTTCATGTTGTGACTGCTAAATGGAGAGAAAATTATTATTTTAACAGTTGCATTGTCTTTGCTGAACATCTGTATTTAGAACCATAGCTACTGAAGCTGGGGATGGTGGGTGGGTGAGAAGGCAAAAGAGAATAATTTCTCTGTTGTGAGTTATGAGATCTGTCAGTTCTGCAATATAGGCACTTGCCAATGCATAAACTGTTTTGGACCAACTGCCTTTTCAGATCTGGCACTAGTTCAGTGCCCTTTGAACAGGCCATCAGGTAGAAAAGACCTCTTTTTTATCTGCATCTTTCTTCTGCTGTCTGTGGACACCAAACTTCTCTATACCTACTTCAGTTTCCTGAAAGAATGTAGTGATTTCTTGTTTCAGTTGGTGGCTTTCTGAAAAGGATGATCTATTCTTCACAACCAAAGAACACTGTAATATACAGAGAGAGAGAGAGAGAGAGAGAGTGGCTGCAGTACAAGCTGGCAGTGTCCATCATTACTTTGTTATTTTTAGCTATTACATCATTGCAATTAATTCTGTGCCACTCCTTATTCAAATTAAGGCTAGAACCTCTGCTTTAAGAGTATGAGTTTTCAGTGAGATTTATTCATCTGTATTTATATCAAATATTGACAAAGGAATACTTGGTTTTTACTTTTTATTTTTACTTGGTTTAATATTGTGTTCACAGAGTGCACCCTGCTGGCTCATAACAGAACCAATGAAAATGAAAACTTCAACCAAAAGTCAAGTTATAGAATTGGGCTTTTAAATGTGTACACCTCTACCTCGATATAACGCTGTCCTCGGGAGCCAAAAAATCTTACCGCGTTATAGGTGAAACCACGTTATATTGAACTTGCTTTGATCCACCGGAGTGCGCATCTCCCCCCCCCCCCCCCGTCCCCCCGGCGCACTGCTTTACTGCATTATATCCGAATTTGTGTTATATCGGGTCGCGTTATATCGAGGTAGCAGTGTATTAGAAAATCCTAACCCTATTCTTTTCTTATTCAAGTATCATTCACTTGGCCCTACAGCTATGCACAGTTATACTGCACTTAAAAATGAACACACTAACAATTAGTGAAGTATTAAAAAAAAAATTGCCGAACGGTGGCCTTCTGCCTTGACAATTTTAAGTTGGAATTTTGCAAAGTGCTTTGTGTTTCTCTTGTGGGTAATCCCACAAAATGACAGGGTCATTCGTGAAGTATAATGGGACCTTGGGCTTTTTAGGCAGCACAAGCATTTCTCCCACCCACGAAAACCCAAAAACATCAGCTCAAGGGACAGAAGAAAAAAATAATCTGTTTGTTTTTAATCAGTTTCAAGAATAAAATGCAGCAAGGTTTGATTTCTGGATCTCCACCCAGTTTAATTTAGACTACTTTGAGAAATTTAGGCCTGCAATCTTCTAGGCAGAATGGACAATGCTCTCTCCTTTATATGTGTCATTTTTGAAGTCAGTCTGTTCTACTCTACCACATTAGAATAGGTCCTGATAGTTGAAGCAAATGACTTTTGATAAAATCCTGTCGAGTAAATATTTCTCTCTTACAGGAGATCTGTGGGAGTACAAAGAGGAACATGTAGTCATTTATTGCTCACCTAAGGCCCAGTTCAAATCTAACTGAAGTCAATAGAAAGACTAATTGATTTCAGTGGGCTTTGGACATCCTGGAGCACCCAATTCTACAAGATCCTTACTCAGACCAAGTTGCACTTCCTCAAACTTCCGGTTGGAAGGAGTGTAAACAAGAATGAAATTACCAACACTAAAAGGGTAATAAAAGGTCTGTTTCAAATGGAATGAAATCAGTACCTCTTTCAAATAATATAGAATATTTCAAAAAATGTCATAACACCTGTCTCAGTACATTTGTTGCATACAATTAACATTGCACTAGGAAAAACTGGATTAGTTGTGCTAAAGAATTATAGTTGGGAAAGAGGGCTCTCTCTTCCAGCTAACCTAAGTGTGCTATGCAGGCTAGAAGATACACAAATGATAAAAGAGAGAGAGAGAGAGAGAGAGAGAGAGAGTGTGAGTGAGTGAGTGTGTGTGACAGAGAGAGAGAGAGATTGTGTGTATATGAGAGAGATGGGGTGTGTGTGTATGCGAGTGAGAGAAAGAGAAAATTTGTTGTATATGAAAATGAAAAACTGTGGTCTGGTCTACACCTATACTTAGGTTGACCCAGCTACATCACTCAGGGCTGTGAAAAATTTCTCACACTGTGTGTTGTAAAAGGTCAACCTAACCCCCAAGTAGACCCAGCTAGACTGAGAGAAGAATTATTCCATTGACCTAGCAACTGCCTCTTGGAGAGGTGGATTACCTACATCAAGGGAAAAATCCCTTCCGTCAGTGTAGGAAGTGTCTACACTACAGTGGCACAGCTGCAGCACCATAGCTGTGCCATTGTAGTGTAGACATACCCTAAAAATATGGGTTATACCTATATTCACTCAGATCCTGGAAACCAGCACGAAGCCTGAGCAGCCAGATGGTATATGCTGGGGCTCTCCTCTCTCCTGAAATATTTTCCCATTTTAGTACTTCTGTATTGATTTAAGTGTGAATTTTATTTTGGTTTTGAAAAACAGATCACATTTGAGGACACCAGAAAAGAAACTAATTAGCAGAAGAATCTTTACATTGTTCCTCTTGTGTGAGCAGCAAATGAAAGCCTGGAATACTCCCTCTCAGCTATTTTCTAGAAGAGATTGAAAAGAGTTTCTATTCAAATAGGAAACAAATAGCAGCTAACAATGAAGTGAGTTTGTTTGATTTGCTTTATCTAAAAACTCTGTGTGGCATGTGTACTCATTATAGAAAATCACACAGACACAGAGTGATGGAACTAATTCGGAAACATACAGTAGCAGAATAACCTGGCTGTAGTTTGTTTTAAGTAAATTCTTCAAAAACATCTGAGTGCTACAAAAGTGGCATCTTTCAGGAGGCACTCTTTGTTCTACAGCCAAATAAGAATCATGATTTTAAGGTCCCCCCAAAGTGGCCTCTGGGTGGCTAAAGGAACTGGTATCAAAATATAATCTCACTTCTCAAAGTTACTATTTTAAATCAAGCCTAGGTTAGACGTGACCAAAAGTTTCTACCAGCTGTTTTATTGCCTAAGTAAAATGAGTTTATTGGTCTCATCCAAATTGCCATAAAAACTTCATAAAAACTGCTAGTGTAATTGGCATCCTTCAGTCTCAGAAGAAAGGTCAAGGACAGAATGGGCTTGGAGAATGCAACCACTCTCTTGTTCCTAAAGGTTCTGGATTAGTGTTGGGGAAGCCTGCACTACCTCTGTATCTGTTGTGTGTATAAATAAGTCTCTGGCTGCCATTTTAAGATGAACCTCAAATGTGATAGACTGGCCATCTTGCCTGAGGTTTGTGTTAAAATACTTCCCATGCTCTCTCTGTGATGCAGTGAATTCCTTGACTGCTGAGATGCCATAGAGGAGGATGATCACACAATTAGAGGCACAGCTCTGGAAATCCTTCTAAAAACAGAGTATATTGAAATCTGCATAGTG
Organism: Emys orbicularis; assembly: GCF_028017835.1. NCBI lineage: Eukaryota > Metazoa > Chordata > Testudines > Emydidae > Emys > Emys orbicularis. Next base: position 35,737,743 of record NC_088685.1, read on the forward strand.
ATTGTGGAAACGCCCATGAGACTGAACAATTGGACTGCACATCTGATTGCAAGCTGCATACTTCTCTGAAAACTTAACCTCTTCTCTAAAGGGAATTACTTAGCAAAACAAATCCTGATTATGAACCATATTCTGCTGAAACAGAAGGTGGAATTACCAGAGAATAAGGATTGTTCCCACACTGTGCAAGTGTTAGAAATACAGTCTGAATAATAATTTCAGGAAGCCCTGTGATATTTACAGAACCATTTATCCAAATGCTTGACTGAAATATCTAAACCGATTGTGTGCGAACAGTTGACACATTCAACTACAAAGGAAGGATGAAAGGAATAATTAAGTGGGCAGTCATCCTGTGGACTTGACTTTTAAAATTTACAGAAGTTGTGTCCCTGTTTTGCATGCAATAAAATCAGGTATCTGCCTGTGCAAGTGGCCATTTCCTGTGCAAGTGGCCCATTAGATGCATAAATTAGATGCCACTTACATAATTGCACATATAATTCTTTAACAAATTCAGGCACTGTAGCTTTCATGGATATGGGAGACAAAGTTTGTCCAGTGAGAAAGACCTTATGAGGTGCAAGAGAGGAGAATTGCATTTCCCTCAACTTCTGACTAGCAACATAAGCAAAATGTAATGTATTAATGCAGGGGAAAAAAAATATATATATATATATATATATATATGAATGACAGAGTAGGTTATGCTGATGCGGGAGTGGCACTACAAGTGAAAGAGATTCCTGCAAGCTGCATGGAAACTTTTTAAAAACACCACAATAGAGGTTCAAACTATATGTATACCACAATTTTTTGTGTGTGTATTTTATAAAACAGAGAGCTAAAAAAGCACCACCATAGCTAAACAATAGAGTAAAAGAGGTGGTTAGAGACAAAAGGACATCCTTTAAAAATTAGTCAAATCCTACTGAGGCAAGTCAAGTGTAAAAGTATAATTAAGCAGACCAAAAAAGAATCTGAAAAGCAACTAGCAAAAGAAAGAAAAACTAAAAGCATTTAAAAAAAAAAACACACATGAGAAGTAGGAAGCCTGCCAGACAGTCTGTGGGGCCACTGGATGATTGAGGTGCCAAAGGACCTTTCAAGGAAGACAAGGCCATTGTGGAGAAGTGACATGAATTCTTTGCATTGGTCTTCACTGCAGAGGATGTGAGGGAGATTCCCTGAGCCATTCTTTTTAGGTGATGTATCTGAGGAACTGTCCCAGATTGAGGTCTCAGCAGAGGTGGTTGTGGAACAAATTAATAAATTAAACAGTAATTGAAACTGCAAATTAAAATTAAACAGTTAATTGAACCTATTAACTGTAGTATATAACCTATCACTTAAATAAGCCTTTATATCAGATGACTGGAGGATAGCTAATATGATGCTGATTTTTTAAAAAAAGGCTCCATAGGCAATTTTGGCAATTACAGGCCAGTAAGCCTAACTTCAGTACCAGGCAAACTGGTTGAAACTACAGTAAAGAACAGAACTATCAGACACATAGATGAACATGATATGTTGGGGAAGAATCAACCCAGCTTTTGTAAATGGAAATCATGCCTCACCAATCTAATAGATTAGAATTCTTGAGGGTGCCAACAAGGGTCAAGGGTGATCCAGTAGATATAGTGTACTTGGACTTTCAGAAAGCCTTTCACAAGGTCCCTCACCAAGGAAAGGAGTTATGGGATAAGATGGAAGGTCCTCTCATGCATCAGTAACAGGTTAAAAGGTAGGAAAGGGTAGGAATAAATGGTTTTCACAGTGGAGAGAGATAAACAGCAGAGTTCCCCAAGGATCTGTACTGAGACCAGTACTGTTCAACATATTCATAATATGATCAGAAAAAGGGGTAAACAGTGAGGTGGCAAAGTTTGCAGATGATACAAAATTACTCAAGATACTGTTAAGTCCAAAACTGACTGTGAAGTTACAAAGGAATCTCACAAAAATGGCAAATGAAATTTAATGTTAATAAATGCAAATAATGCACATTGGAAAACATAATCCCAACTATACATACAAACAATGAGGTCTAAATTAGCGGTTACCACTCAAGAAAGATCTTGGAGTCATTGTGGATTGTTCTCTGAAAACATCTGCCCAATGTGCAGCAGCAGTCAAAAAAGCTAACAAAATGTTAGGAACTATTAGGAGAGAGAGATAAAAAGACAGAAAATATCATAACGCCACTATGTAAATCCATTGTATGCCCACACCTTGGATACTGCCAGCAGTTCTGGTCACCCCATCTCAAGAAAGATATATTAGAATTGTAAAAAGTACCGAAAAATGCAACAAAAATGATGAGGGGTCTGGAACAGTTTCCATATTAGGAGAAATTAAAAAGACTGCAACTGTTCAGCTTGGAGGAGAGATGACTAAAGGGGGATATGATAGAGGTCTATGAAATCATGCGTGGTGTGAACAAAGTGAACAAGGATGTGTTGTGTATCCCTTCACATAACACATGATGCAGGGGTCACGGAATGATATGAATAGGCAGCAGGTTTAAAACAAACATAAGGAAGTACTTCACACAATGCACAGCCAACCTATGGAACTCAATGCCTGGGGATGTTTTGAAGGCCAAAAGTGTAACTGGGCCCATAAAAGAATTAGATAAGTTCATGGAGGACATCAATGGCTATTAGCCAAGATGGTCAGGGATGCAACCCCATGCTCTGGGTGTCCCTAGACCTCTGACTGCTAGAGGCTGGGATTGGATGACAGGAGATGCAGCACTTGTTAAATTGCCCTGTTCTGTTCACTTCCTCTGAAGCATCTAGCACCAGCCACTGTCAGAAGACAGGATATTGGGCTACATGGACCATTAGTCTGACCCAGTATGGCAATTTTTTGTTATTGCGTGAAACACCACAGGCACTGGATAGACACCACCGTGGGAAGGTGATGGGCAGAGCTGACTTTGTTGTGACCTGAACCTGTGGTGCTTTGAATTATAGGTATTCCAAACTGATGGTTGGAGCACCAAATTAACCCATTTAAGGCCTACTCCAATTGACTGAAACGATCACTGGATCGGACCCATAGCAAGTGCTTTCTCTCGTCTTTGTTCTGATGGAAGGAGCAGATGATATAAATAACTATTGTAACAATATTTCAATTTTCTTTAATTGTATTAATTGTGTATTAATAATTACAAGCCACTATGAAGAATCACAGGAGACACATTCTTTTAAAATATCTATTGAAATTACAAATTAAACTTTCAGTATGATTCAAAGTACAAAACACAACATTAAAAGGCATTCAACAGCTCTTTTATACATCACAGTGTTAGTGGCACAAAAAGTACTTACATTTCAAATACATAAACAGAACTTATTTTTACACTGGTCAAATACATCATCATTTATACATATGCATGACTCCTTCATGCGTATCTCTATACAAGATTAAAATACATCCACGGTAAAATAAGCAAGAAAGGTTCAGTTATGTAGCACATTCCTGTACCTAATGTTCCTGGAATTCTGTAAGAGAGATACACAAATCAAAGCAATTATGAAGATCACAGGGCTTTAAACAAAACAGCATGCTTTACTTAGCAAAGAAGCACTGATGCAGGCTTTTCTTGATATCTTTTATGTCACTGTGTGACAACTTCCATGTTCTGTCCATTTTTGTAAGATTTTAGAATTTTATATATATATATATATATATGAAACATATGGAGTTTGGTTTCAAAAAGCAAACTGGCATGAAGCTTTATGCATACTGTACATTATCAGGATGAAGAATGCTTTTTATTAAATACATGTATATCCTTAATAGGAAAGGGAGAACCTAGAAATACACAAAACCCCACTTTTTCTTTCCTACTCACAAAATTTTAAAATCACAAAGTGTAATATCCTCTTCTGATCTAGGAATATTGTTCCCCTCGTCCTTCTTCATCAGACAGAATATTTTAGGAATCTTAATTTTAAATATTTTCTGCAGGTCAGGTCATGAATTCTATGCTAAGAACTGGGCCATTCAGTTCTTCTTTGTAATCCATCATGATTTTAAAATAAATATTCTAGGAAAGATTATGATGCCTGAAAAAAAAAATAGAACTTTGCATGATACAATATGAGGATCCATGCTGAAGTTTAGTTAGAAACAACTGAAATATTAACATAAAATAACACTGCTAAGTACTTATACAATGTCCTCTGTCAGAGGATCTCAAAAAACTTTAAAAATAATTAAGCCCCACAACAACCCTGTGAGGTAGGTGAGCATTGTTCCACCTATTTTACAGATGGATAAACTGAGACAAAGGAAGGATAAGTGACTTGTCCAAGAACACTGTGAAGGCCCAATCCTGCACCCACTGAAGTCAAAGAGAGCGCTTTGCTACTCTTTTCAGTAGGAACAGGCCTGAGCCCCAAGTCAGTGGTAGAGCTGGAGGGGAAAAATACAACCACCCTGGAGTTCTGACTCCACTCTGTCTTTTGCTCTAACCACTAGAAACTCATCCTTCCCAATAGAACATGCAAACCATATGCTCTGTTAAATTTCATTAAAAACAGCATTTAAGGCAATGCAAATGAAGTAAACAGTAGGATAGATATGAAACACAATAGAAACCATGCAGTTAATCTCAATTTTCAGATGAAGGTTTATAACAGATTGTCTGAAATCTGTTATAAATATTTTCCTTAGAAATGCAACAAAGGCATGAGCATATTTAAACCCACTATTATGGGGCAGTAATGTCAGAGTTTAAAACAATACATTCAGGGTAGTAAATGCCATAGCATCAACAGAGCTTGTAAATCAGTGATTCCTGAAGACATCCACTCTTAGGAAAGAAAACTGTAGTGGTAAAATTTAAAAATAAGATGTAAGGTTATGATATTCAGCATGCCTGAAAGTGATTACAGCATATTATTTGTGAATATGCACACATTATTACCCAAACATCAAGAAGATGTATCAGCTGACAGCTTGGAAATCTACTATAGTGAACCCAAGCATGCGGAGATCAGACACAGTCCTATATATGTTGGATATGATCAGATAAACCCAGGCATTTGTGTCTGTGTTAATGGCGATCCTCAATTGAAATCTAACCTTTTAAAAATGTTTACATCTATAATGCAGTGTAGGATTTTTTCCTTTGATTTTGAAGTAAATTTAGTGCCCTGCAAAGGTGTCAGTGACAACTGTGGGGAGTGAAGTTCTCTATCAAGGGCATCACAGATTCTCAACACTGCCCTGCTTCACCCCTGATCTGAAAAGACTACTTCTAAGAAAGACAAAGTAGAGGTTAATCTTTATGCCACAATACCTCAGATACTATATTGATAGGCCCCTATAAACCAGTTTCTTGGCTGGAACTGCCAATTAGAACCATTTGTGATTTAAAGGAAAACAGTGTGTTGCTTAGCGCTCACATAAGTAGAATGCAGAACTGCTAGTCCAGGAAACCTGGGGTCTGTTTTGCCCACTGAACAATTAGTTCTCTGATGCTGCAACTGGATCAGTCCTGTGCAGATCAGGATTGGAGAATAAGGGCCAGAATTCAAGCCTTCCCACACTACCTTGACAACATGCCTCAGATCTGGAGAAACTAGTTATTCATCCAGCGGTACATACCTATTAATCATATACATCAAAACGATGATTCAGGACAATGTGAGTTAAGTACTATCCTGAATCAGGGTGCTTTTCTAATTCAGTCAGTCTTTTGCGATAAGGACAACATCCTCTAGGAGGAGCTGGACTGAGACTGCAACCTCATTAGCCACTGAAACCAGGGCTGACCAGTGGTGACTAGTTAAAGTATGCCTATCCCATTGATAAGCTCTTGTGAGCCATCCAGCCATCCCATGTTATTTCTGAATAGCTAAGCAAAAAAAAAAAAAAGTCAATATCAGGATTTCACCATTAAAGTTCTGAATTATACACTGTGATACAAAGCTAATGACGTAACATACAACTAACATTGGCTTGCAATCAGATTGCCATCTTTAAAAGGTTGAACATCTTAAGACAAAAACAATTTCTGGATCTCCTGCAAGCATTTCTCATTTAGCCAGTTTAAAATACTAATATTTTTTAAAATCAAGAATATTGAGGTTGGACAGAGGAGAAAATCTTCAAAAGTACCTAGGTGATTTAGGAATCTATTTCCCATTTTCAAAAGTGATTTATGCCCTTAGGAGTCTACATCTCACTGAAAGTCAATGGGCTTTTAAAAATTTTACCCTGCAACATTTCTGTTCAAATAATAGATATGCAAACTAAAACAAACAGAACAAACAAACAGTTTTTTTGCTATGTCAGACTGCTGTTATGTTTTGTGGCCTTGATCCTGCCATGTCTTAGGTGGTGAGCCCCACTGACTTGCACATATACACATCACTGCATCATTTCCTACTCCATTATATCTTTACATTCTCAAACACAGTTTAACTTCCACTAGCATGCTCTGCAGAATAGTGGGCTCCGCTTGGACACAGATCTGCCCATGTGTACCACATTCCATGATCAGGGCCATTACGGGGGAGAGATAGCTCAGTGGTTTGAGCATTGGCCTGCTAAACCCAGGGTTGTAAGTTCAATCCCTGAGGGGGCCACTTCGGGATCTAGGGCAAAATCAGTACTTGGTCCTGCTAGTAAAGGCAGGGGGCTGGACTCGATGACCTTTCAGGGTCCCTTCCAGTTCTATATCTCCATAAAAAAAAAATTACATTTTTGTCAAATTCTTTTGCTGTTTTTGAAGCCTGCATTTACAAAGGGGTCTCTTACAGTTTCCCAAAAAAATACTGCAGAAGAGTAATTTCTGTGTATTAATAATATGTTGATTTGGACATTTTACTACCCTGGAAAACTTACAACATTGTAAATTAAAAAAGAAAAAGAAAATAAAAATGATGCCACATAAGGTAATGTTGGAACAAAACAAACTAATCCTTAAAGAGAAATTTGTTTTGTTTTCTCACAGTATGATTATTTACAGCACATACGATATGATATGAACTCTGGAAAATGGAGTATATATTGTAAATGGTAGATAGAACTTTCACAAACACCCCAGGCGCTTTTACTACTAACTATAAGGATGTCTAGTACTTTTCATATATAGTAAAGACAGAAATCATTGCTGAGCCGAGAATCTGCTGATAAGCAGGATAAGTCCTGCAATTTTTTTTCAATACCTGCCTTTAAGACAGAAGCGAGCTATCTTGAACTTCCAAATATTCAATAGCACAGATATTTACACATTTGGTTTAATCAGGATTTTTTAATATATAAATAAAAGATTGAGATACCTGGATTAGAAGGTATGTAGCCCTGTAAGTGTACCAGACCCCTTAATAACAGCAAAAATTAACCATTCAGAAAAAGACTGGTGATCCAGTGGTAATCAATACCAACTATACATTTTTAAAAGAATCTTGATTAGGTAGCAGGTTTGTCACACCACTCAACCTTGCAGCTTTCATATATTTATTTTTTAAACTGTAGTTTTTAATTGAACAAATAGCATGTAAAACTTCCTAAAATTCCTGGAAGGCAGCAATTCCAGCTGTACCCTTCCCAAAATTCAAGAAAGGCATATGATGGCCAATATGCACCTTATTGATTTCCATTATCCTTGGAAAAATAAGTACTAAAGAGGTTTTTGCCATTGCAATATTAATAAAAACACAGTTGTGATAAACAGATATATTAAAGCCACATTTAAATGATAGGTGACTCAAATAGGAATATGAATAAGACACCTCATTTTGATGCAAATATATATGTGAAAAAATTAGATTTGATTCATTTTTAGGTTGTTTTGCTGATATAACATAGCACCGTTCCTAGTCCACCAATATAGCCTTTGTGGGCAACATGAAACCATTACTTTTATCTAGAGTATCTTCATCTCTTAATTTCAGACACTTATTTTGTTCCACAACATCCTCTAAACACCTGACTTGCCTTCCACTACTTTACCTGACTATTAGTACTTGGTCTATGTAACTGTACTAACAACAGTTCCTGAAATCATGGCACTGTCACAGAAAAGCAGGATGGGGGAAGTAAGGCTACAACAATGTAAGTGCAAGAGGGGGAAAAAATGTGTGTGTGAGGAGTCCCATCTTCTCATGATCTAGGTAGGTAGAGGGTCATCATCTCCTTTATTACATTTGCACTTGCAGCAAAGGACAAATGGGGTAGCAAGTAAAAGGAAAGGCGAGGCCACTAATAGCAGTAGACCAAATCCCGCAAAGATTCCCACCACCTGAAAAAACAATGGAAAAATGACATGTGTCAGTACTGCAATTGGCACTGCAGGGTTCAAATTCTGCTCCAACACAAAGTCAATGCACTAGGGGAGAAGTCAATTGCAAGACTCCCACTGATTTCAATAGAGCCAGGATTTCACCATAGTTGTACATCACAGAAGATTTTTTGTGTTTAATAAAATGTATATAACTACATTAAGTTAACTACATTATATAACTAAGTTAACAGATGATTACTAATTTTCAGAATGGGAGAATGGTAGCAGGCTCTAATCTTGAGAAAATAGTTACTAGACTGCAATGGCCCTTTTCCCCTGTATCAGTCTGAATTCACATCATGTCACCTACAAATTTCAATAGTGCACGCATGCATGCGTTCACACACCCTAGATTAAGCAGATGTTAATTTGCACTGAACAAAAAGACAAGGATGGCTTTCCTATGTCTCCTGCACCTACCCACTCTTATTCAGTGCAAGTGGATAGTTTTACCTTTCTTTCTTTCTTGCTCGATAAAATGCGAATTTTAAGCCTCTAGCATCTGTGGTGTTTGAGGAATTCTGCTGCCGAGGGCAAACATGTTTATATTGGGGAAGTTCCACTGACAGATTCTTACAGGTATTCAAGAAAGGACACTGTTTTCCTTTCAGAGAGCAACTATTTGGACTCAAACAATTTAAAATTCAGCGTGAAGCCATCTTAGATATTTCTATAGTACCTATCAGTACACAAGTAGTTATATGAAATGTTGAATGACATTTTAATGTAGTCACATGTTGTTTGCAAGCAGTAACCATGCATTTCAAGTTCCCTTGAAAGATTTAAATCTTTATACAGCTGAGGTTGCTAAGCACTACCTGTGCCAAAACATCTAGAGTTTGAGTTCCTTTATCTTTCCTCTGTCACTGAAATAACCCAATACAATCACCCGCACAGCTGATAGAAAAAGGGGAAGGTGTTGGTTTTCCTACCAAGGAGCAGTCTCTGGGACTTTGCTCTGAGGCGCCAAACTTTGCATCAGCTTCTGGCTAGCAGGTACATAATACATTTGATCCCCCATCTCTCCCTTCTGATTGCTGAAAGGGAGGAGTATTTTCTCTCCTCCTTTCTACTCTTTCCTCCAACCCCTGAGCTTCCTGGCTGCTACTAGAACGGTAGGGTGATCTCACCATAGTCTACTTCTCCCTCAGCTTCCTGGCTGCTGCAAGGTTGTGGGTGGTTCTATTCCTCCCACAGCCTCCTTTTTTTGAGCCCTTCTCCATAAACAGCTCTAGTGCCTGCTGTGGCACAGAGCATTCCCAAGCAGCAACAGAGACCGATTTCTCGTGAGTTTCACTGCTGCCTACAACCTTCCCAACACCAGTAGTGGAAATCGACAGCTTAGGAGCTAGAGGGCTGCTCGAGCCTAATTTTTAAGCCCGACCTGGACGCAATCTATCTGACCCGAGCCTGAGAAAGTTGAGTTGTTTTACAATCCAACCCCAACACTTCTCCCCCTCCCCCCCAAATCTGTCACAGATGCTACTGCCTCTGGCTGGTGGGGTCAATGTGGCCGCTGTGAGCCCCACTTCTGCCAGCCGCTGCTCCCTGATGCACTGGGAGCTCTGTGGAGCAAGAGGCACTGCATCTTACTAGTGCACTCATCCCGCAGCGCACACACTGCAACAAGTTGGCGGTGGCCAGCAGGAGTGAGGCATGCTGCTGCTGCACTGACCCCACGGGCAGGAGAAGGTAATCAGAGGTTACCCGACCCAACTTGAGCCTGAAAGGGTTGGGTTGGGTTGTTTTCTGACCCACCTAACCCCAATCCAACACTTGTAGTTGGGTCCCATCAGTTTTGGGTTGGGTTGCTGGGCTCTTCTCTGAGCAGCAGAAACACTGCACACTTAAGTGAGGCAACTCTGCATTGGTTTTCACTCATTTCACATTTGGAAGGTTACAGGTTTTTCTTAAATTGATGCTAATTGCCTGAGAAAGCTTCCTAGGTGCCCTAAGCAAATGAGAGAGTAGATTTTGGAAGGCCTGCTTGCAACAACCTGCCTGCAAGTCATTCAACAAACCCACCAACAATTACTCACAGAATAATTGTGAATAATGAATACCTGGGAAAAATCATCATCTGCTCATGAACAATTGCAATTTGAATGCTAGGGCTCCCTAGGCACTACGGTAATACAAACTATAACACTACTATTGCATTCATTAGGAATTCTTCTCCCAGCTCTTGTCAGATACTAAACATTCTGATTAATTGGCAAATATTTCATTTGCCATAGTGTAAAAAATATACTCTAAATCTAAACTAACTGGCTTGATACCTTCTCTACCAGGGACTATTTTTCTTCCTGAACACTGTGGATTTCTTTTTGCAATTTCCTTTATCCAGCTATTTTTTATTCCAGGGCTGAAAATCAATACTGAGTTCAGCAGGTGGCGCTGCTGAACAAAATTAAGTTCGAGGAGTGAAGTGCACACTGCTTTATTATGTAATATTAGACAAGGATTCTTATTTTAAAATAAAAAGCTTAGCTGCGGCTCTCCAGAGACACCAATCTCAAATTTCTCTGTCCTAATATTTTTATTTTTTGCCAAAGACAATTACTTTAAATTATCACATAAGTACCTTTCCCCACATATCCCTGTGTCAGACAGGCAGCTAATCTGATGCGTCTGCGCTTAATGTCTTTGGGGCACCTGCTGACACTGAAGGGTGAAAGCAAAGCCTAGATTCTTCCCTGAGCTTCCTTTAAATGCTACTGAGCTGCAGCTGCGGCCCATACTGATCTTTGGCGATAGCACATACTCAAGTAGCCATGTGCAATCTTCTCAGTGTGCACTATGGGGCACCATTAGCTGAGCAGAGCCAAGGTAAAATTTAACAATATAGTAGACTGGCAAACAGTGCTCTTTACAATCAAACAGGAGGCCAGCTTACATTTTCCTTTCAGCTCAGATATGCCAGTCAGTGAATTTATCCAGGATTTTTAAGATCAGGTCAACAGGTTGTCTGGTGAGAATCAGTGATACATTTTCCACTGGGTGGACTCTGCTGCTATTGAACAGTAGGCTATTTCCTGGCATGTGTAATGTCTAGAAGTGATTTTTGCACTGGAAGTACAACACTTTGCATTACAGCATCATGCCTTTCACTTTGATGTTATGTTATGCTCCTCTTGGGTAATACTCCAAGAATGCTTAACATAAGGGCCCCCCATCCTGCAAACACTAGCAATCGTAGTGCTCACTAACCTGGCTTTAATGGGAATTCTCAGAATATCAAAATATCAAAAGTCCCCCAAATTTGGGATTGAGCGTAACAGCTCTTGTATGTCATCCAATTAACAGGTGCTCATGCTACATTTCTTGACACCTCGGTTTTTCTAATTAGCAATGCCAGCAACATCAGTCATGTAACCAATTACACCATAGTGCAGTGTAGCAATCATTACAATGATAGAAGAAATAGACATGGGCATTCTATTTGTAACAAGAGTTCTTTTCATTCAAAATCTGCCTGTTTTAGAGTTCACTAAACTTCAGCAAATGTGGGGCAATTTTACAAATCCTTTTAATGCAATTTTGTCTCAAATATTTTCTGTTCTATTTATAAAAATAAAAAAGCTACTTTCACTGAAGCATTCCCCTAAGAAGAGAGAGGATAGTGCGCGGACAACAGCTGAGCTGCCTAGTGGATTACCCCAGGGCTAGAAACACAGATGTTCCAAGTTCTAGTCCCACTGCTCACACCCAGCACCAGCATGACAACCGTGAAATGGCTTCTTAAGGTCAAGGAACTGTCTCCACTTTTCCCCTGCAGGCTTGCCGGGCCCCCAAGTCACATGCTGCATCCTCCACACTTCTTGAAGCTGATGCAAAAAACAGAGGGCACCTCAGCGAGATATGCCTGTTGCCTGCTTCACTGTGAAACAGGGAGAGACTGACATCTGAAGCAGGTGAAGAAGTGGGGCAGGGTACAAAAATCCTTTGCTCATGATTGGTTCTTTACTGCTTGACTGACACCAGAGGAGGGAATCAACCTAGTGTCCATGCAGACTCAGCAAACCAGGGACAACTTTATACTAATAAACTCAACCAGTCCTCACCCAGACATGTCAGTTAGGAGTCAAAATCCAGGATGGAGCCTGACTTCGTGTTATTCCTTTGTTAATGTCTATCCTTGTACCACAATGCCCTTCCCTCAACTACTGAATGGTTAAGACACTTTGACTCACATGCTTGATTTGATCTCTTTGTAGATACAACTGAGAGAGAGAGAGAAAGAAAGAAACCATGTTACTGTGAACATTTATGAAGTTTTAAAAAGCTCTGCACCTACTTGTGTTCTGTGCCAGATAACAGATGCCCTGGAGTGACCTAACTTGTTTCGACAAGGTCCTTTGTCATAATGTATAAGGAGGAAATCATCCTATGAAACATTAAACAGAAACATTAGCAATTAATAGAGAGTCTTTTTTCCTTCAAGATGGTGCAGATAGTGGCAGCAAAATAACAAAATATTACAGAGGAGAGCAAGTTTGAAGATCCCTGCAAAGCACTGAATATGAAGAGAAAAGTTTCAGAGTGGAAAACCAACTGAAATTGGATTTGTATTCTTGCATAGGTCAGCGCTGAACAGCCCTTCCCAGAGTTGCTCCCCACCGGGTTACTATGGAAGTGATTTCATAAGATGGAACATAATACAAATAAAGCACGTGTTGGTAATAAAGAGAATGAATTGTGCTGTGCCTGGAGGAAAAGCCAATGCAGATCAGAGTAAAGCACTGTGGGAACCTTTCAGCAAGACGACAACAGTAATAAACAAAAAAATGAAGAACTAATATCTCTATTTTCATGTCTTTTAGATTTCCATGCACATCAAGTTAATATTGTACTCCCCCTTCTTTTTCCCTATTTGATATCAGATCATGTGGATTTCCCTGTCTAGCAAAGCTACTGGGTCTCAAGTGCAGCTAAGAATCCTTTTTCTCAGGAAATAAAATGTCCTATCGTCTAACCAGGGAATGAACTGAAAGGAAAAGTGAAATCATATGGATAAAAACATTTTCAAACCTGATTGCTTACAGTCAAGCACCTTAATAAACAGACTGGTTTTCACAGGTGCTGTGCACCCACAATTGGAGTCAATAGAGTAGTTAGTGCTCATCACTTCTGAAAACCAACCTGCTTATTTAAATGCCTAAATAGGAGTTTAGGCAACAGAATTTGAAAATACTGGCCATGCTAGGTATAGAACATGGGAAGAGGAAAGCTACACTTCTTGGATCCCAAGCCTCTCAAATGTGGCACTTATTTTGCAGCTGGGAAAGCAAACCAAGGCAGATATCTACCCAGTTCCACAGATCTGGATTGGTCACACTTCAGTACAGCAACCAACGCAGGCACAGGGGACCTCTAATTTTAACTAAGTATGGGAGTACCCATGATTTAAAACTTAACCGTAAGGCACTCAAACATAACAATTGCAGGATTTGGAATAGTTAGGGAACATTTTTGGGACATGAAACATTTCCTCTGCCATTGTTAACTACACTTTGCAATAAAACGTTTCCTTGGCTAATATGTGGAAACAGATGTAGCATGTTTTATATACTCCAGTGCTTGGGCACAATAAGATACTGGCTTGTTTGTTCTTCATACATCAGTTCACTGGCTTTTTCTCTTACTTTGTCCTGAATAACCAAAACAAATCAACATCAAGAAACAACTCTCACTACTGAAGTTCAGCACTAAAATGAATACTGGCACTCTACATGGGATTCTGTATTTAGGGCTACCTTACACTATTATGCAGAGCAGAAAGAAATACAAATATATTCATCCTGCAAACACTCTTTAGAATATAAATTCTTTAGGAAGGAGCTGTCTGATTTGTGTGTAAATGGTACAGTATTCAACACAAAGTGAGAAACAAACTATGTAGCTGCCACATGAAGATGACAAAGGAAGAATAATTTTCATCAAATTTCAAATTACACTAACTTCTTTCCATCTCATTTATGCAAAGGGTGAACAGCACAACAGCTCTTCAGGTGGGGCAAATAAGATCAAGTGCACAAGTACCATCAAGTAACCAGCTAAGATCCAGCTCTGCCTTTGCCCATGCATTTTAGCAGAGAAATAGGTGCTAACAGTAGTGTTACAAAAGGTTCAGAAGAAACACAGAATGTGAAAGAGCAGCTAGTGAGGATATCCATAGGACAGTCTTAGGTCAGCATAACAAACTTGTAAGCTTACAATGTCCACCGAAGCACGCAGTGTATACTCACATCAAGAGATTCCAGACAGTACCAGCAAAAGGCATGTTTGCAGTTTTTACACATCATTTGGGCACAACCCTCATCTCGCTCGATATAAACTTTGCACTTTGGACAGCGTTTGATGGGAGCATCATCATCTTCCATTTTATACATAGAACTGTGGGAAGACATTTGCAGAAGTTTATAAGGTGTGTACCCGTGCGTGTCTGAAGCAAAAATAACATCCTAATTGAAAAAAGTCTGGGTTTGCATTTTAGTTTTGTTATCCGCTTTCTTTTGTTTTGTTGTTAAGTACCCGGAAAGCAGCTCTAGTACAACAATTAATTTTTATAGTGCCTATCAAACAGCTATGCACTTACCAGACAAAACACATTTCTCTCATCTACCAATTGTTTTCTGTGACCTGGTGACATCAGTGTGTACAATGCTCACAGCTGTCAGCTGAGCACGTGGGAACCAATCTGGAGTCAGGTTTTTACATGCCTAGTCCGTCTGCCTTTCTCCTCCTCTTTTGTTTCTTATGGGAGAAGGAGAAAGGATCTAAATGTGGATAACAGGGAGGCTGACAATGCCCAGCTGACCCAGGCTATGGCCCACGGGCCTAGGGATTCCCTGGATGAGAAGGCAAAGGGAGAGACTGAGGCCTGGTCTACACTACGAGTTTAGGTTGACTTTAGCCGCGTTAAATCGAATTAAGCCTGGACACGTTCACACGATGAAGCCCTTTCTTTCGACTTAAAGGGCCCTTTAAACTGGTTTCTTTACTCCACCTCCGACGAGGGGATTAGCGATAAAATCGGCCTTAGGGGGTCGGAATTGGGGTAGTGTGGACGGAATTCGACGTTATTGGCCTCCGGGAGCTATCCCACAGTGCTTCATTGTGACCGCTCTGGACAGCAGTCTCAACTCAGATGCACTGGCCAGGTAGACAGGAAAAGCCCCGCGAATGTTTGAATTTCATTTCCTCTTTGCGGAGCATGGAGAGCACAGGTGACCACGCAGAGCTCATCAGCACAGGTAACCGTGATGGAGTCCCAGGATCGCAAAAGAGCTCCAGCATGGACAGAACGGGAGGTACGGGATCTGCTCGCCATATGGGGAGATGAATCAGTGCTGGCCGAACTCCGAAGCAGTAAACGAAATGGCAAAATATTAGAAAAGGTCTCCAAGGCCATGAAGGACAGAGGCCATAACAGGGACGCACAGCAGTGCCGCGTGAAAATTAAGGAGCTAAGGCAAGCCTACCACAAAGCCAGAGAAGCAAACGGAAGGTCCGGGGCTGAGCCGCAAACATGCCGCTTCTACGCGGAGCTGCATGCCATTCTAGGGGGTGCAGCCACCACTACCCCAACCGTGTGCTATGAGTCCCTCACTGGAGAAACACACAGGGAAGCGGGTTCGGGGTACGAGGAAGATGAGGATGAAGATAATGTAAATAGCTCACAGCAGCAAGGAAGCGGAGAAACCGGTTTCCCCAACAGCCAGGATATGTTTATCACCCTGGACCTGGAACCAGTAACCCCCGAACTCACCCAAGACCCTGTGGGCACACAGGGGACCTCTGGTGAGTGTACCTTTGTAAATATTACACATGGTTTAAAAGCAAGCGTGTTTAATGATTAATGATTAATTTGCCCTGGCAATCGCGGCCAGTACAGCTACTGGAAAAGTCTGTTAACGTGTATGGCGATGGAGCGGAAATCCTCCAGGGACATCTCCAGAAAGCTCTCCTTCATGTACTCCGAAAGCCTTTGCAAAAGGTTTCTGGGGAGGGCTGCCTTATCCCGTCCGCCATGGTAGGACACTTTACCACGCCAGGCCAGTAGCATGTAGTCTGGAATCATTGCATAACAAAGCATGGCAGCGTATGGTCCCGGTGTTTGCTGGCATGCAGACAACATCCATTCCGTATCGCTCTTTGTTATCCTCAGGAGAGTGATATCATTCACGGACACCTGGTTGAAATGGGGCAATTTTATTAAGGGGACATTCAGAGGTGCCCCTTCCTGCTCTGCTGAACAGAAATATTCCCCGCTGTTAGCCACGCGGTGGGGGGGAGGGGTGAAGTGATCATCCCAGAGAATTGGGTGTGTGGGGGAGGGGAATTAGTTGGGTTTGTGCTGCACGTTAACCCTGAAACCGCAGCCCCTCCTTTTACATTGCAAACCCATTTTAAATGGCCAACCCAACGGGTGCTTGGTATGGTTAATGAGAGCAGTACTGTTTGAAACCATCCCCACATGTTAAGAAGGTTAAAAAAGCCAAAAGACTGTGTCTTACCATGGCTGCCTGCAAGCTGAAATCTGTGGCCTGGCACTGCGTGAGTGATCTCTCACACCAAACCGGCAGGCCCTCAATATAAGAGGAAAAATGCGACTTTGTAACGTAAGCACGTGCTGTGTGATGTGAACAGCAAAATTTAACGTGAAAGAGTGTACCCATTGTTCTCTAAAATGTATCTTTTTTAACCACCTCTCCCTTCTCCTCCACCAGCTGCAAATCTTTCTCCTTCATAGAGGCTAGTGAATATTCGAAAGCGGAAGCGAAGGACGCGTGATGAAATGTTTACAGAACTACAGACTGCCTCCTACGCTGACAGAGCACAGCAGAATGCGTGGAGGCAGTCAATGACTGATTATAGAAAAGCCCAATATGAGCGAGAGGAGAGGTGGCGTGCTGAATCGCGGGCTGAAGAGGAGAGGTGGCGTGCTGAATCGCGGGCTGAAGATGAGAGGTGGCATCAGCTTGCACACAGAAGGCAAGAGTCGATGCTCCGGCTGCTGGAGCATCAAACTGATATGCTCCAGCGTATGGTTGAGCTGCAGGAAAGGCAGCAGGAGCACAGACCGCCGCTACAGCCCCTGTGTAACCAACAGCCCTCCTCCCCAAGTCCCATTGCCTCCTCACCCAGACGCCCAAGAACACGGTGGGGGGGCCTCCGGCCACCCAGTCACTCTACCCCAGATGATTTCCCGAGCAATAAGTTTTAAAGTTTTAAACTGCAGTGTGTCCTTTTCCTTCCCTCCTCCCCCACCCATCCCGGGCTACCTTTGCAATTATCCCGCTAGTTGTGTGATGAATTAATAAAGAATGCATGAATGTGAAGTAACAATGACTTTATTGCCTCTGCAAGTGGTGCTTGAAGGGGGGAGGGTAGGGGAGGGTGGGGTGGTTGGTTTACAGGGAAGTAGAGTTAACCGGGTGGGTGGGGGGGGCGGAGATTTCATCAAGGAGAAACAAACAGAAGTTTCACACCGTAGCCTGGCCAGTCACAAAACTCGTTTTCAAAGCTTCTCTGATGCGCACCGCGCCATGCTGTGCTCCTCTAACCGCCCTGGTGTCTGGCTGCGCGTAATCAGCGGCCAGGCGATTTGCCTCAACCTCCCACCCCGCCATAAATGTCTCCCCCTTACTCTCACAGATATTGTGGAGCGCACAGCAAGCAGCAATAACAATGGGGATATTCTTTTCGCTAAGGTCTGAGCGAGTCAATAAGCTGCGCCAGCGCGCTTTTAAACGTCCAAATGCACATTCTACCACCATTCGGCACTTGCTCAGCCTGTAGTTGAACAGGTCCTGACTCCTGTCCAGGCTGCCTGTGTACGGCTTCATGAGCCATGGCATTAAGGGGTAGGCTGGGTCCCCAAGGATCACGATAGGAATTTCAACATCCCCAACGGTTATTTTCTGGTCCGGGAAGAAAGTCCCTTCCTCCAGCTTTCGAAACAGAACAGAGTGCCTGAAGACGCGAGCATCATGTACCCTTCCCGGCCAGCCCACGTTGATGTTGGTGAAACGTCCCTTGTGATCCACCAGGGCTTGCAGCAGCATTGAGAAGTACCCCTTGCGGTTTATGTACTCGGTGGCTTGGTGCTCCGGTGCCAAGATAGGGATATGGGTTCCGTCTATCGCCCCACCACAGTTTGGGAATCCCATTGCAGCAAAGCCATCCACTATGGCCTGCACGTTTCCCAGAGTCACTACCCTTGATATCACCAGGTCTCTCATTGCCCTGGCAACTTGGATCACAGCAGCCCCCACAGAAGATTTGCCCACTCCAAATTGATTCCCGACTGACCGGTAGCTGTCTGGCGTTGCAAGCTTCCACAGGGCTATCGCCACTCGCTTCTCAACTGTGAGGGCTGCTCTCATCCTGGTATTCTGGCGCTTCAGGGCAGGGGAAAGCAAGTCACAAAGTTCCATTAAAGTGCCCTTACGCATGCGAAAGTTTCGCAGCCACTGGGAATCGTCCCACACCTGCAGCACGATGCGGTCCCACCAGTCTGTGCTTGTTTCCCGGGCCCAGAATCGGCGTTCCATGGCATCAACCTGCCCCAGGAACACCATGATTTCCACATTGCTGGGGCCTGTGCCTTGTGAGAGGTCTAGGTCCATGTCCATTTCCTCATCACTCTCGTCGCCGCGCTGCAATCGCCTCCTCCTCGCCTGGTCCTGGTTTTGCTTTGGCATGTCCTGGCTCTGCATATACTCCAGGATAATGCGCGTGGTGTTCATAGTGCTCATAATTGCCGCGGTGATCTGAGCGGGCTCCATGATCCCAGTGCTAGCTATGGCGTCTGGTCTGAAAAAAGGCGCGAAACTAGTATCTGACGGACCAGGGGAAGGAGGGAGGGAGAGGCGAGTGACGACATGGCGTACAGGTACAGGGAATTAATATCAAGAAAGGTGGCTTTGCATCAGGGAGAAACACAAACAACTGTCACACAGAATGGCGCCCCCCCAGAGATTTAACTCAAAAGCCTGGGTTTAGCAGGCCGTTGATTTGACGTAGGGAGGGAGGAAGGAAATGAATACAGAACAAATCTATTTTTTACATCTTAAGACGACGGTGCAGCATGACTGATAGCCCTCGGCATTTTCTGGGTGCTTGGCAGCAAATACTGGGCGCTTGGCAGTTAGCCTTCAGGCCTATTGCACGATCTGCTGCTCAGGGAAGACTCAGCTAACGTGCGATGAGCCAACAGGGCGCGTGGCAGAAAATGGCATACTACGACTGATAACCATCATCATCAAGACAGTTCCATAGGACTGAGCATGTCTGCCCAGATGCCCATGATTGACAGCCACTGCTGTACGACGAGGACGGTTACCAGTCGTAATAAACCATCTACTGCCAAAAGGCAAAAGGCAAGGGGGCTGGTGCAATGCAGCCCCACGGCTGCCAGCCCCACGGCTGCCGGCACCCAGATCGCCAATGAAGGCTACCAGTCATGCTGCACCGTCTACCGCCAAAAGGCAGTTAGCTGCTGCTGCTGTGTAGCAATGCAGTCCCACGTCTGCCGGCACCCAGATGACATATGGTGACGGTGAGCTGAGCTGAGCGGGCTCCATGCTTGCCGTGGTATGTTGTCTGCACAGGTAACCCAGGTAAAAAGGCGCGAATCTATTGTCTGCCGTTGCTCTGACGGAGGGGGAGGGGCCTGACGACATGTACCCAGAACCCCCCGCGACACTGTTTTGCATCATTCGGGCATTGGAATCTCAACCCAGAATTCCAATGGGCGGCGGAGACTGCGGGAACTGTGGGATAGCTACCCATAGTGCAATGCTCCGGAAGTCGACGCTAGCCTCGGTACTGTGGACGCGGTCCGCCGACTAGAGCACTTAGAGCATTTTATGTGGGGACACACACAATCGGCTGTATACAACCGATTTCTATAAAACTGGCTTCTATTAATTCGATCTAATTTCGTAGTGTAGACATACCCTGAGCGTCTCCTGCTTCCATGAGGCTCCTCTCCTAGGACTTCCCCTCCAAGCCAAAGTCCACTGGGTTTTCCTGGATACCCTGTTCCTCCAAGGCTTGCCTCCTCTGTCACAGTTCAGGGCAACTGCATCTGCAATTCCCCTCTGTGATCCACTGAGAGCACCTACTTAAAAGCTCCCAGTTCCTCAGCTGTCACTCTCTTGGGTAGACTCCATCCTAACCAGGGTTGCTCCAGGCTGCACAGTTCCCTGCCTACACTGTGATTTCCCCAGCAAGCCAGACTGCCTAAATAGGCCAGCATCTGCTTTCTCTCCGAAGGACAGGAAGAGAGGAATTGCCCCCAGTTATGTTACCACACAGCTCTTTATAAACAAGCACATTTATTCTTGCAGTGAAAGCATTATAGAGAAAATATATAAAAACAATAAAAGTTCCTGTATGCATGCTAAAAGCTTACCAGGGGTCACCCCTCAGTTTTGTGGGGCCTCAGTAGGCCAAAGTCCTTCCAAACCCTCCCAGGAAGGATTGGCCCCACCCCATTTCAACAGTAGATCCTGTCCGTTTGCTGTATCAGAAAGAAGGTCCTGAGTCAGTTTAAACTCAGGGTATTTATCCTTTTCTTTGTCTCTTGATCTCTGTCCTTTCTTTGTCTCTTGATCTCTGGAGAATCCAGTCTGAACCATCAGATACGAGCCTCTGCAAGTGCTGGCCCCCCTCTGGAGGTGTTACAACCTGAGTGAACTTGCCTCATACCCCCTACTGTTCTTGGTTCCTGGAGGAGATGTGGTCACTCTCCCGCAGGAAATTACATGCAATCCCTGGCCCACAACAATACATAAACTTCATACAGTAAGATCTCCCCAGAGATATTGCAGGAAATTGCCTTATCTCTCATATTCCCTCTGTCCAGTGCTGGCAAGGAGCTGCTGAATCGTAGTGCAAACACCTGGTTCACAGTGCTGCTTCTCAATCTCACTCCTGCCTGCAGTACCAACACACAAAAGTGGAGGTTCACGCCACATGGAATGGGTCCATGTCAAGGAGCAGGAGTGAGAGGGCATCTAAGGAGCATTTTTTCTTCCCTGATTTCCTGGAAGAGTCTTCAAGCTCCACGTGCTCAGTGAAGGCTTTAGGACTCTGTAAGGTCTGGAAAAAAGGATGGTGCCTCAGACAAAGGTGTTGACAGCACCTACTCCAATGGGAGGCAGGAGAACAACAGAGGAGGATTCCCAGCCTGTAGGATGATGAGAGGTGGGGAGGGGACTGAACAAAGTCCTGACTCCAGATTGGTTATTACTTCCTGACCGATAGATCAGAGGAGACACATACCCGTGACAACCACGCCATAGGGAAATGTTTTGAACACACAAATTACATTTGTCATTCCCAGCACGTGCTGGCACAAACTGCTGCTGGGACAATGGTTGCCAGCAAGTTGCAAGGACAACCGCCAAATGTTCTAAACCTACAGAAAAGAAACACAAATCAAGCAAAATGCTGAGCAAAACATACAAGTCCTGTATCATGCCATGAAGCTCACCACACTTGCGCCTTGGCCGAGCGTGAGTGAGAGCGCGTACCAAATCTAGGGATGCTGAGAGTCCCACTGCAGGCTCTGTAGGGTTTTACCCAGGAATTGAGAACAAGAGCAACCTAGCCAGTCAGCTGTCACTACAAGATAGAGGGGGAGAGGCAGTCTTGAGAATAGCCAAGTCCCAGACCATTCATGGCTTTAACGATCGTGACCAACATCTTGAATTGCTACAGGAAGCCAGGGATGAAGCCTGAGCACAGGTGTTATGTACACACAGTGACCTGCCCTATTCAGGTGGGCAGCTGCATTCTCTAGCTGTGGAAATTGCTAACTGGTCTTCTAATGCTGCCTTCAACAGGGCTCAAGAATCACTCCCTCGCTCCTGGAAGAGCAGCAGTCATGGTGCAACTGACAGAGGCCTCGTAAAATAGCCAACCAGAATCAACCAACCCTCAAGCCCCTGGAACAGCAGCAGCAGTGGGGGTCTGGGGGACCTGAGGTGGCTGAATGTGTCATTGGCATCAATGGAACAACAGATGGAACAGATAGATGGGCAAGCAGAGCTGCAGATGATGCCAGGAGCCTGGGTCGTCCCTCTGTGCTGGCTCCACCTGCTCCCTGATGGTGGTGGTGGGGCAGCCAAGCCACCAAGGGAGCCATCACCATCCATCTCTGTATCGAGCACAGTGTCTTAAAAGAAAAGAATTGGAATGGCTGCTGAGGACAATTGCTTAAAAAACAAACAGGAGAAAATGGCCTCTTGACTGGAGATGAGGTTATATTCCTCTTGTTACGCATCAAGTAGATCTGTGCTGCTGCCACTGGGCAAGTTACAGTACTGTACCTTGTTTCTCCTGGGAGGAAGGTGATTGGCATATTCTCTTGACAGCCTTGTCCTGGATGCCAATTGGATTTACAAGATGAGCAGAACTCTATGTCACAAGCTTTGCATTGGACCAGCTGGGGATTTTGAGGCCCTGATTCTTGTAGTTGGCAAACTGCCTGGCAGGCAGAAGATGGACACCAAGTCCGACATGGATCCAAAAGCACTTCTGCAAAAGAGTATAAAATAACCAGAATCAATGACAGCTACAGGATTGTCTTTTAATTATATACGGCTTAAGAATGCTCACATGCTCAGATAGCTCATCAGACCAGCTGTTTTCAAAAGAGGCCTCCAGTTTTGTTTGCCCAGTCTGGCACACTTATGGCCTGATTTGCAGATGTATTCAGCATCAGAGATATCTAAAATTAGAGACCACTTTTGCAAATGTGGGCCTACCTTCCTAACAGTGCACTTCTGGAGATTGCCTGAACTAATTGCTTTTACATTGTTCACAGAATCACAGAACCATAGGGAACACAAGGGTCATGTAGTCTAACCCCCTGCCAAGATGCAGGATTTGTTGTGTCTAACATATCCAAGAACATGGCTATCCAGCCTCGTGAAAACCTCCAGAGAAGGAGCTTCTACAACCTCCCAAGGCAGTCTGTTCCATTGTCCTACTGTTCTTACAGTTAAGAAGTTTTTCCTGAGATTTAATCTAAATCTGCTATGCTGTAGTTTAAATCCATTGCCTCAAAATAAATCAATTTTTCTCCAATCTTTTTTATGGCAGCCTTTCAAGTATTTGAAGACCGCTATCATGTCTCCACTTAATTTCTTATTTTCCAAACTAAACATACCCCAGTTCATTCAGACTTTGCTTATATGGCTTGCATTCCATCCCTTTGATCATCTTTGTTGTTTGCCTCTGGATCCTTTCCAGTTTCTCTACATCCTTTCTATACAGTGGTGACCAAAACTGGGCACAGTACTCCAGCTGAGGCCTAACCCGCGCTGGGTGGAATGGTGCTATCACCTCCCATGACTTACATGCTATGCCTCTGTTAATGCAACCAAAAATTGCATTTGCCTTTTTTGCCACAGCATCGCACTGACGACTCATGTTGAGGTTGTGATCCACCACAACTCCCAGATCCTTGTCAGCAGTGCTGCTGCCAAGCTAGTTATTTCCCATTCTGTATTTGTGCATTTGGTTTTTCTTCTCTAAGTGTAGCACCTTACCTTTGTCTTGGTTGAATTTCATATATAGCCCAGTTCTCCAGTTTCTCAAGATCCCTTTGAATTTTAGCTCTACCCTTCGAAGTGTTTGCAAACGCTTTGTGTCATCTGCAAATTTGATCAGTATGCTCTCTATACCCATCTACAGGTAATTAATAAAGATATGAAATAAGAGTGGCCCTGTAACCAATCCTTGTGAAACCCCACTTGAGACCTCTTCCAATCTGACATAATTCCATTAATAGTTATTAATTGAAGTCAGTGGAAAGAGTCCCATTGAATTCAATGGGTTTTGGATCAGTCGCTAAAAGAACCATAACCAAACATAAACCTCATTCTAAGTTCTCTCCCCTAGTGTTAGCGGTTCTCAAGATATTCCACCCAGACTCAAGTTCCCTTTGCCTCCTAGAATGCCACATAAACCCCTCATATTCAGATTAGAATCAACAAGATGCACCTGTCACTATGCCTCACCAACAATTACCCCAGACCTGAAGAAAGCTCTGTGTAGCTTGAAAGCGTCTCTCTTCCACCAACCGAATTTGGTCCAAAAAAAGATATTACCTCACCCACCCTGTCTCTCTGCTCCCCTGGGACTCAACACAGCTATAATACTGCAAACACTAATTATCTTGCAGGATTCCAGCACCCAAACTTAGATTGGCTCCATAGAGGACCCCAGCATTTCTATACAGAGTCCTAGGTACTGCCATCCTACCATTAGTGCTATATAAAGCATACAAGTGCATGATGCCCAGAGAATTCCCCCTTTCAGTAACATATTCATACAATATGCAGCAGTCTTCTGTCTGCAACTCAGTTTCCATCACATGGTACATGGCAACATGCACGCACTAGGAGGACCTGATAAAGGAAGAAACAATTTCAGCTTTCTTCCGCTCACAAATCATATAAGGCTCCAACACTACTGTATAAAGGACCACAGTCTGATCTCTGTGACATGGATCAATCTGGGGGTAACACTATTCCCATAGATTTGGAAGCCAGCCATTGGTCTGGAGTAAAGGCTGACATTTCATACTGTACCTCTTTCAAACTGTAGCTTCTTGTACCTTTGCATGATTTCTGATGCAACCATACACTCAATCTGTTAAAATAAAAAAGGAGAAATTACAAATTAGAACAGCAATAATCCAAGGCATTCCAAATGAATGGAGACCCAGCATTCAACCTTTATAAATGATTAAATCATATGCTGGCAATAAACAACAGCTGTAATATGCCCTGAGCAAGACACGTCCGAATATACTGAAAGAACCAACGTGCAGTAAAAATATACCTCATTTTCTTGTAGATGACCTCGTTTTGGGCAGGAAGCATCAGGGCAACTAATTGCTGTTTCTAGACCTTCTTTGATCAAAAGTTCCACATACTGTTTCAGGCACTGTAAAAGAGGAGGGTGTAACTATTCCTCCAAATATAAATTATTCTGCATATCATTCATGCTTTGACTTGCTCATCTGAAGATTTAAAATCACTTTACAGAGGTGGGTAAATATTATCTCCCTTTCACAACTGGGGAAATAGACAAACACATTCAGAGACTTTCCAAAGTTATACACTAAACTAAATAAGTGGCAGGTACTAAATCTCCTGAAATACATTTCCATGCTCTATTCATTAGACAGCTCTGCCTCAATTACAAATTACACAGTAAATAAGAGGCAAGTAAAATGGAATGTTAGGAAAATAAAAGATAAAATTAGATTAACCAGTCTTCATAAATCCCTCAGATTTATATCACCGGAAACCATAACAGCTTACCAAGCAGTAGCTACCCATTAACAGTCATCTGTCAAGTACAACAGAATGGGAAAGGTTATTTGGCTTGTTTCCCATTACACAGAAAATAACTAACTGAACTTCTTGGTGAGGATATATTTCATTCTCAGTGTGAAGGAAGAATGCACAAATGAGGACTCAAAAAAGAATAGCTATTTCCATATGAATGTCCTGCATAATAAAACAATTATAAACTAATAAATAATAAAGCTGCATATATATATATATAGAGAGAGAGAGTATTCTTCATCCTAAAGGATCCCACTGAGCTTCAGAGAAAGCAGAATTGAAATTATGGTCTCTAAAAGGGTGGTATATGGCAAAACACACAACTGGAGGGAGAAAGGGGTGGTTTGGGCTAAGGGCAAACCTCTTCGCTTATGAAAAGAGCCACACAGGGATCAGATTAAGCCAATACCATGTGATGTACTGGCTTCTCTTTTTGGCCCTTAGCCAGTCTTATTTCCCCTCAGCTGCCATCTTGCCCTGGCTCTCTCCTCAGTTCCCCTCTTACCAGCTGCCACCTTCTTGATTTATGATGTCAGCACCATAGGCCAGTGGTAGAAATTTTTGAAACCTGGCTGTGTTTAATTTTTGAGTTAAAGGCTTGATCCAGATCCAGCCCCCTCCCCAACCTCACCCTCACACTGTCCCATGTGGAAGAGAGGGCTACCACCACATCAATATGTGCCAAACTGCTGCTAGAGAAGTTGGACCTCCTCTTCCCTCCACAAAACTCTTCTTTGGAATCAATCTTCCCTTCCCACAATCTGCCTTGGAACAGGGAAGGGCTGAGTCAACCCTGCTGGTATAAACCACTGATTCCAGAGAGCCTAGGTAAAGCTCAAACTACTCAACCATCCCCCTCCAGTTCTAGGCAATGGAAACAAAATACCAAAATTACAATTAGCACTTTAGTCCTGCCATCTTCCAACTGATAGAAGCACCCTAAGCATCAACATATGACATCTCACTTTTACTTATTTACTTCACCTCAAATCACGGAGTATTTTCAGTGCAATGGTAAGTATCTGAGAAGCTAGAGGTAATCAGCTAACCCAACCAACCTAGTGCCAGAAATAACATGAGTCATGTAGACTCGTGTTATGCTTAGAAATACATTACCAACTCAAACCTCCCTCTCGGCTCTACAGGGGAGAATCACAAGTAAATAAATAAATAAAACTTTAAAGAACTCTCAATTGGCTTTCAACTGAAATAATGAGTGGTGAACAATTTCTCCAATCTTAATCAGACCATCACATATAATGCACCCAGTAACTGCAGAGATCCAGATTTATATTCTGCTCCTTCAGTCTTCCCTATGCACACTGTGCATTCTTTAAGCCTGCCTGCATGGCTCCTTTGTGAGGATTTGTTCTTAATCCCACACTGATATTTTGACTTCCTCCTCTTGCATCTTGACTGTGGCAAAATCCTCGCTTTCTCCCAACATCATCATTTCAACTACTGCAGAGTGTTACTCCATTGGTGGCAATATAGCCCTTTATATCCCAACAAAGTCTTCTGTCAGATTCCCCATTATGAGGTGTGTTGTGTTTTTTTTTCCAGAAGAAACAATATCTCAGCTTCTTGGAGAAAAATAGAAAGAAACTGAATAGCTGATACTTTTAAAAGTTACTGTTTCCACAGCAACGGTAACTCTGCATCTTTGCAGACAGTATATTAAGGCCCATCTCCTTGCCTTTGTCAGAACAAAAGCAACAAAGACAGGGATTCACCTCAGGAGATGCTTGGCTCCTGGAATGTTTCTGATCTACAGTCTCCTGCTCGGCTGGGGTTGGGGCCGCTGGGAGCATGGCTGGCAACTACCACAGACAGCTGAAATCTGTGAGACCAGGGCCCTGGGCTGTGGATCTCAGCACTACCAGTGGCAGGGGCATCAGTCCTACCATGGTGCCATTGTCGGCTCTTCCCATCCCCCTATCTGTAAATGGTGAGCGTAGACTCAGATGAAACAGCATATATATTTAATGACAACGCTTAGCACTTAAAAACACTTTTCGAGCTCAGTGCGCTTTACCATCATTAATGATTAATTTGGCAATTCTCTTCACCACCCTGTTTGGGACCTTTGCCAAAGCCAGTCAAACATAGTTTCCCTTTTCTAACATCTTCTAGGGAAGGGAGTAGCTCATCCATGCCTTGTCCAATACTCAGGGTCTTCTCTATCCACAAACTTATCATTGAGCTTCCCATACTCTTAATACCAGACAAGCCAAAATGTGCTTCTCCTGCTACATCTGCTTAGGAATCCAGCTGCTGCCTTGAAGCCAGTAGGTGTCAGGAAGAATCTGTCCCAGGTCCTGTCCCGTAGGGGTTTTATTTCAGGCGAGGCTCTGTCTGTCTGTTCAAAATTCCCTTTCCCATAAAACAGAGGCTCCTGGGGCTGAAGAAGAAGCAGTGTGAGCTCCCTCCTCTTGGGTGGATCTCTCCTCCCCCCACTGCCTGGAAGTGAATGCATGAGGTGCCACCAGCATTAGAAAACCAAAACTGGTAGCATGGTTAGAAATTCCCCATTGCATCAGCACATCACTATGTCCACACAGGGAATGAAACACAAAACAGATTATGTGCCCAGTTCACAATCCAGGGCTCAGTAACTAACGTTGATGTTATCCCTTTTAAACCATCCCAGTAAAATTATTGTAGGATTTTCCTCCTGTTATACCTTTTGTAAGATTGCCCCTTTGTTCTTCTAGGAATAAAGTGATTAAAAAAAACAAACCCATCCATGAATTGCTATTTGAGTGCAATCACTGAAAATGACCTGTAAAATGATCAGTGTAACAAATCTCCTAGGAGGGAAGGGGAATTGAGATTAGCTGCCTACTGGCTGGCATGGGTGAGAGAAAGTGACAAAGGCATCAGCCTGCTATATGCAGGCTCTTGCGAATACCAATATGTTAAGCAGCATTTTTATTTCCCTTGTAACTGGGCTAAGAAGAATCATCTGTATCTAAAAAAACTCAATTTCCACTGAATTTACTTGGTCATGTGTCCTTACTAACAATACTTAAAACTTGTAAATAAACAAACAAAATTTAAACAACATGTCATTGCAGCTGCGTTAAACTTGGCAGCTGTGAACTGATTATACAAACATTAATTCTTTAGTCTCCGTTGATCAGTATCTGAGGAGATGGAAGTCCTGCTCAAAGAAGTTCTTCATAATTCAAGATACCTTTGTTTCTCAGCAAGGGAGAGTAAAGCAGCCAGAGTGTACTGGCCAGTTTCCCCCAGCTCCTGACCTCCACATTCCCCTGCACATGTGCACACACTACCATTTTCCCTGCCTTTTCCACTCCCTTCTGTCCTCACTTTCCTCCTCCCAACACAATTTGCCAAGCCACCCATACGAGCGAGACATTGAAGGCTGTTCAAGTAATGACAAATAATAAATCCTCTGGTCCCAATCCCTTTCCAACCTAGGTTTTCCAACATGGAGGAAATCTCATTCACAAGTTCTTTGAATTTTTCTCACATATCTGGCTTCAAGAAATGATAACGCAACAACTGAAAGATTCCAACATTGTCACCATTTATAAAAAACTCAAAGAGCAACTGTGATAACTATCGCAGTATCTCTTTGCTTTCTGTGGCCTGCAAGATTCTTGTACGGATCCTCTTGAACCAACTCCTGACCCAAGTCATCAAAAAAGTTCTGCGTCACAATGTCGCTGTTAAAAGCAACAGAGGGTCCTGTGGCACCTTTAAGACTAACAGAAGTATTGGGAGCATAAGCTTTCATGAGTAAGAACCTCACTTCTTCAGATGCACTACTTCACTTGCATCTGAAGAAGTGAGGTTCTTACCCACGAAAGCTTATGCTCCCAATACTTCTGTTAGTCTTAAAGGTGCCACAGGACCC
Source organism: Emys orbicularis (assembly GCF_028017835.1). Lineage (NCBI taxonomy): Eukaryota > Metazoa > Chordata > Testudines > Emydidae > Emys > Emys orbicularis. The sequence goes on from NC_088685.1 coordinate 35,767,309, forward strand.
TCTGTTGCTTTTTACAGATTCAGACTAACACAACTACCCCTCTGATGAATGTCGCTGTTGTGCTCGGTGGAGCACTGCTGACATGATTTTCATCATTCAATAATTACAGGAAAAATGTAGGAAACATCACCAACCTTTGTACATTGTGGTTCTCAATCTAACCAAGGCATTGTATGTAGCCCACTGCACTGCCCTTTGGAAACTGCTGGCTAAATTTGGATGTGCAGACAAATGTATTAACATAATTTGGCAATTATAACAGATCCATTTCCAAGCATAAAAGGGGTAAAGCCGGGATGTGTCCTTGCTCCTAGCCTTTTTAGTCTATTCTTTGCTGTGATGCTGAAAGAAGCCCTTTGTGGTGCTTCAAATGGCATCTTTACACACCTCTGCACTTGTAAGCTCTTCGATCTTGCTCATCTACACACAAACACCAAGGTGATAAAAATGCTGATCCAGGAACATGCTGGATAATTGTGCCCTGATGGTGCACTCTGAAGCAGCACTAAAAGATCTCACAAACAGCTGTGCTTACCAACTAACTTTGGCCTCACCATCTGTCAAACGAAAACCAAGGTTCTGTATCAGCCAGTTCTTCAACAACCTTACCAAGGTCCCTCAATAAGCCTGGAATGTATCATGCTCCAAGATGTCAAATAGTTTACTTATCTTAGCAGCATGTTGAACAATTAAGTGACAATTGATTGCAAAGTGGATGTGCGAATTAAGAAAGCCAGTGCATATTTGGTCGCCTCTCTCACTGAATCTAGAAGCAACATGGAATCTGTGTAGACAAAACACCAAAGTCTATAATGCTGTTATCCTCATGACATTGCTCTATGGGTGTGAAACATGGACCTGTCATCAACAACACATTAAAAAGCTTGATAGTTTCCATCTGTGATACCTACAGCGATTGCTGGGCATCAAATGGCAGGATCAGGTTTCCCATACTGAAATCCTGGTGAAAGCTGATTTGGTCAGCATCGAGGCTAATATGATCTGCGCCAGTTGAGATGGACTGGCCATGTAATTTGAATGCCTGAGACCTGTCGACCTTTACAGTCCCTTTTAGCCCTACGATGCTATGGTTCTAACACAAGTCTTACATTCTGAATTAAACCCCAGCAATCGTAAGTGTGGAGGGCAGATGAAATGTTTCAAAGGCACTCAAACAAAATCTGTGCAAACAAACATTTCTTTGAGCAACTGGCGATTGATGGTACTGCATGGCACCACACCGTAAGGCTGGGTGTCCATGACTTTGAGAAGAAACACCTGGAGCAGCTGGAAGCACAGTGCCAGGTATGGAAACAACTAAGCAATCAATACAACTAGGCAAATGGCTCGGTGGCCAGTTCAGTGAAGGCTGTTCTTCCCAAACTGGGCTGTGGTGTTATGCAAAGACCCATTAGTACAAACTATCATGGTTGACGAATCCTCAAAAATTGAGCTGACCATCATAATCATCATCATCATCATCCCCACACACCTGTTTCCCCCTTCCCTGGTCCAACAAATCTCCTTACACACCACCCTTGACCTTTCCTCCAGGCTGCTGTCTGGAAGAATTCTTGTTTCATGCAGTGGTCCAGGATTTTGAATAGAATGGATTTTGTAGGACTGCTGCTGTCCTTTGATTGCTTGCTTTAAGAGGAGCTGGTCTGCTGTCAGGAGCATTGTTTCTTGAAGAAGCTCCCTTAGTTCAGCCATTCACATGGTTGCAGGATGCAGAGGGAGCTGTCTCCTCCGTTTTCACAGCTGCTGGGGGCACTGCTCTCATCACTGCCCGGTGTCTGCTGGCCCACCTGGATGGTCTACCCTGATCCTGGGGATAAACTGAGGGGCTTTTCAGAATGGGGGGGGGGGGCAGTTTTATCCTCAAGGGCAGCTGAGCTGCACATTTGCAAACCAACTTGTCCTAATGTTCCTTAAAAGCAGCTTTCAGCATATTAATAGAATGCATGCCCTTCAAAAGGTGCTTCACATTGGCCTCCAGCTCCAGTGAAGTGCGCTGTAAACTGTCAGACATGCCCTGGTAGCTCCCAAATAGTTGAAACAAAAGGATCACTGCATTCTTAGGTCAGTTTGGACAGATTTAGTACAGTATGGTACAGTGCAATGTACACAAAGAAATTAACATAAAAATAGCCCATGTGAGTTTTGAAAGACTGACTCCTACCAGAGCCTTATTGAAGTGGGGTGATCTTTGGGGTAAACTTATGACCATGTGTATAGGTTCTTTTATTGTTTCAATATGTTTTCTCAGTAATGCATTCAGCATACGAATAAATGTGCTTGCTTAAGACAAACTGTGTAACCTTATAACTGTGGGCAATTACACTGTTTATAATCTCTGAGGAGAAAGCAAAGCAGACCTGTTTGGGCAATCTGACTTGCTGGGGAACTCACAATGTGGCCAGGGAACTATGCAGCCCGGAAAAACGCTGGTCGCATGTTTCTGCCCAAGAGAGGTGATGGCTGAGGAGCCCGGAGACTAGAATGGGTGCCCTGGCTGGACCACAGGGGATAAATACAAGCACAGTTGCCCTTAACTTTGATAGCAAGTAAATAATTTAATTTATTTTCCACAATTTTAAATATATATGTGATGGGGTGTGTACTCCCACACAGGCCTGAAGGGGTCACTGTGGGCCTGAAGGGCCAGTTAGGGAACCTGGCTGCACTTGGATGGAAAGCCAGGCCTAACTGAACAAGAAGCCCAAATGGGCAGGAGTAGGCTGGATTATAAAGCCAGGAAGTTTGCAGCAGAAAGAGGCTGCAGGGAGAGAGTCTGGGAGCAGAGAGAAGGGGAGGAGAAAGCCCAAGAGGGAGAATAAGCCCTGGGGTTCTAGCCCTGGAAGAATGGTCAACCACAGAGGAGTTGTTGGAGAAAGGAAGTCAGAGAGCTGAAGAAGCCCAGGAAAACACCAGCAAGGGATAGGACTGTGCAGACCTGGGCTGCTTTTTATAGGATCCCTGCTGGGCTGGAACCCAGTGTAGAGGATGGGTCTGGGTTCCCCTACCAGCCACTGGGAAGTGGCACAGGCTCACTGAAGATGCTAACCAGATAGCTGGTCTGGAAAGACTTGGTTACCCCAGAAGGGGACAACTATATAGTGACCTGGCTGGAGGGCCAAGTCACAAAGAGGAAGGCCTCAGTTGTGAAGAAAGAGATGGGTCACAGCTCAAGTAATTGAGGGAGGAGAGCAACAGATAAGGCAAGAGCTGATCCCCATAGCAGCCACAAGAAGGCACCACCTGCTGTGAATGAACGCTGTCACACATATACTTAAAGTTACAGAGATATTTAACTGCTTTCCTGAATCAGGGCCTATGCAAAGTAGAAATTAGTAAGCCTATACTAACATGGACAAGGTAAGAAGAACCAAAGTCGAAACAGGAAGGAAAGTTCAGACAAGACACTGAGAAATGTTTTAAGTAAGGGTGATTAACCACTCAAACTGATTGTCAAGGGATGCAAATTCTCTATTATCTGGAGTCTTTAAATCAAGATTGGATATCTTTCTAAAAATATATATGCTCTAATTCAACCAGAGCTTGTTGGGCTAGATGCAGGAATTACTAGTTGACATTTTAAGTTCTGTGTTAGGAAGGAGGTCAAACTAGGTAACCATAATAGTCCCTTTTGACCTTAAACTCTGTAAAAGAATGAAATTTGTGATGTCCTGCGTCTCAGAGCAGTTTACATTTGGTTTGTTATAGCTCCCAATCTACATTCTGAGCCATGTGTAACTCTTCTGGTAAAAACATACTAGACAGCTGCTCAAATGCTACAGTGATGCATTTAGACAGACAGAAATGAGAAATGGAAGTAACAGATACACATTACCCTTTTTTTCTGCAATAGTTACATTTACAAAATTGTGTGGTTTTGCTATGAAAGATGATCTTCTGCTTTACAAAACTATCATTCTGTGTATTTTTGTTGCATATCCTCAAATGTAAAATAAGAGAAAAATAATTTGGGGAGAAGAAATTCCTTTCTAAGGAAGACTCAGCAATGCTGTATTTATGCCCTTGCTGCTGCACATAGTGAGATATCCTATGCAACATTAATCATCATATCAGACTGACAATTTCAATTTCGCAGCCAGTTTAGCAGATGAAGTGGTTAAACTGGTAGACAGTTTTACCCACCTCCCAGTGTCTGCCTTTTGACTATACAGCAGAGCTGGGACATGGTATGCAATGTATTCCTAAAGCAAAATACAAGGAAAATACAAAAAGGTAGCTTTGTTTGCTGTTTTTAAGCTTCTTTCCCATCTAATAGCCTGTGTGGCTCTACTGTGTAAAAGGCTGGCAGCAAAGCTACCAGCATGACCGCTGCTCTGTAATCCCTGAAAGAGAAGGTGCTTAATAACCTTGAGAAGCTCCAGTATACACCCTTCCCCCATCACTGCTTCTCCAGTGTGCAAGATGCTCTGTGGCATCTACAAGTCTAGTTACATTTCTTCTTAGCACCACACTATTCCTACTTGGCTGACAAGCAATTTACTATGCACATTTAATCATGGAGAGACTTGTAAAAGGCAACTGAAGTGACTGTGGGAGGGATTCTGCCTTAAAACAGCAGTGATTGACCATATGTCCACTAACAAGTCAAGTAATATATTACTGCATCCATTCCCATAGATCACCTAGATACCATGGTGACAGATGTGGGCTAGACAGATCTTTATCCCAGTTATTCCTTTTTTAAAATTATCATTTTTATAGACCTGTTCTTTGAGACAAAACTCTATATTAAGGCTAAAGGGGGCGAGGTCGGAAACCATGACACCGCTCTAGTGTGCATGTGGCTGTCTGCAAGGTCTTCTCCATCCATCTTTTGTTGGATCCAACACAAAGCTGGTGGGATGGTACGGACTCCAGCATATGGCGCAGATGGCAGAGCTACCTGAGCTGACGTTGAGTCACTTGGGAAGACATTGGAGGCTAGTTGTTCCAGTGCCTGACATCCTCATTTATAACATGATGACACCACCATTTGCCTTCAATATATCATTTCTGTTTCACATTGAAAGCATCCAGCACTGTGTCTCTGTGGAGGCCCTGGTTTCAGAGCAACACAAAAGGACAGAAGCCACCGCTGTTTGATAGGTACAAATCTTAGTCTGAGTTGATATGTGGCATTGAGACCACAGAAGACACCATCAAGGAACATGCATAATACCTATAGTCTTTCTGATTCCATGTTTCATGTCAGCAAGGCAACCTCCCTCCTGGGTGACAATGGAGCCACGATACGCAAATGAGTGGACAAATTATGCTGGCTGGCATAAACCAGCACTATAGGTCCCTCAGTACTGAGTGGTCTGCTTAGAGGAGGGGCTCCAGTGGAGGAAGATGCCCACAATTCCAACGTCAAAAACCCAATATGGTCCAAAAAGTAGGCGGCACCAACCAGGGAGCAGATGTGGTCACAGCTCTTCGGGACACATTGATTCAGTGGATCCACTGAGCAGCTTTAGCCAGCAGGACTTGTATGAAACCTTGGCTATAACTTAACACTACTCCTCAACTAGTGGAATCAAGGGAAGGGAAGTAGCAACCAGGCCTCCAGTTGTACAAATTCACTAATTAAAAAAAAACAGTGTAGGGGCAGAGCTACCAATATAGTCCATGGACTGTACTAAAGTACTGCCCAAGCTCTTCCATTATCCAGGGGTTTTTCGAAATAGTCATAAACCCCACTAGTCATGTGTAGAGCACTTCCAAATTCACAGCCATGAAAAACGCATCACGGACCACGAAATCTGGTCTCCCCCTTGTGAAATCTGGTCTTTTGTGTGCTTTTACCCTACACCATACAGATTTCACGGTGGAGACCAGTGTTTTTCAAATTGGGGGTCCTGACCCAAAAGGGAGTTGCAGGGGGGTCGCGGTATTGCCACCCTTCTGCGCTGCCTTCAGAGCTGGGTGGCTGGAGAATGGCGGCTGCTGGCCGGGTGCCCAGCTCTGAAGGCAATGTCCCACCAGGAACAGTGCAGAAGTAAGGGTGGCAATACCATACCATGCCACCCTTACTTTTGCGCTGCTGCCTTCAGAGCTGGGCGGCCGGAGAATGGTGGCTGCTGACTGAGGGCCCAGCTCTGCAGGCAGCAGCACAGAAGTAAAGGTAGCAATACCATACCATGCCTTACTTCCTTACTGCTGCTGGCGGCGGCTCTGCCTTTAGAGCTGGGCTTTTGGCCAGTAGCCGCCACTCTCCAGCTGCCCAGCTCTGAAGACAGCGCTGCTGCCAGCTGCAGCGCAGAAGTAAGGGTAGCAATACCGCAACCCCCCGCCTACAATAACGTTGCAACCCCCCCCCCCCCCCAACTCCTTTTTGGGTGAGGACCCCTACAATTACAAGACTGTGACATTTCAGATTTCAATAGCTGAAATCATGAAGTTTACTATTTTTAAAATCCTATGACTGTGAAATTGACCAAAATGGACAGTGAATTTGGTGGGGCCCTAGTCATGTGCCTGCTCCTTTTCCCACTGCTACAGCAAACACCCCCCAGGGAATATCTGTGCGCGCTATCCAGAGAATAACAGTGTTCCTCTGTGCTGTGCCTTGCTGCAACCTATTACCCTGAGCAGAACAACTGCCATTCTACTGCATTAAGGGATTTCTGCACTAGTTTGGGCAGAGGGAGGTGGCCCTAAAACCATGGCTGTCAAAGTCATGTACAATCCTTCTTGCTCCATCATCAAGGATGGGGTTGTGCAGAGAGAGATTTCTCTAAAGAGAAGCCCTGTTGGCTTCTACAGCATTAGACATGTACTAGAGCTGAAGCTAAAAATCCTTTGAGACATTATAACTGATTGCTGTGGAAATCATTAGCATGCCAGTTTAGGACCAACAAGCAGGAAATAAATGAGCTCAAAAACAAAAGCCTGTTTCCAGTCAAATATCTCAAGTAAGAAGAGGAAGGGAAACACTGCCCTTGGAAGGTCTTACTGATCTATATGTAAGACTAACACCCTCAGGATTCACCTTTATTGTAATGCTTGTAAGAAATCAGCCAGTTTATAATGGCTGGAGGAGCAGATGGGGATATTTGGCATTTTATGTACTTATAATTATCAGGACCGAAGTTGCAAGTGAATCTACATATACAAAAATTCTACATATTTGATTTTCACCCATCACCCCCACCCTCGTAAATCACTTGTTTTCTCAGAAGATGAGCACAGAGACCATATTTCTTTGGGTGTCTGCACTGTGCACAGTACCGTGGGGCCAAGGGACTAACCATAATAATGGAAAATAGATAATACTCCGGCACATACTCTGAAGCAGTTCTAAATAGAGTGCTCTACAGCATTCCCCATAAGGTATTATTGGGTCACCGTGGATAGTCTGTCCACACAGTCAGTGGGTGCATTACAACCTACCTGGCCAGGTTCCACCAACATTTTGGGCCTTGGTATCTAGGCACCTTGTCCATCTGTACAAAGACAACATACAACAGCTGGGAGCTGTGTGATGTGTTTCTTTCTGGTCACACTGTGGTGTGATTGGAGAGAAAGTACTATGAACCAGGGTGCCTATCCTCTATGCTCATGCTCTGGCAACAAATAACTGTGAACTGGGCCCTGTGCTGTCACACTCTCACTGCTGTGTCCCATTTCCAAATGTGAATTCCAGACATATTCACCTACATTTTCAAATTAATTTCAGGAACCCTCCCCACTCCCAACCCCAATTCCCACCCAGCCCTTTCCCCACCCCCATTGCTAATCCTACTGCTCCCTCCACCCCACCAAGTCCCACTAACACCGCCACTGACAGCCCCTTTCCCCCCATACTGATACCCCATTCAGTCTCCCCCCACCCAGTGCCTTGTACTCCAAAGAACACACAGCGAGGTGAGCAGAGTTGCAACTCCCCCCTCCCCCCCAAGGCTATAATAAGCTCAGCCATAGGTGGTGTTTGGGGAGGTAGGGCCACAATTATACCCAAGGAAAGGGGAAAAGATGTGCGCTCTCAGTATGGTGTTTGAGGTAGAATAGAAAAGCATGGGCCCACTCCCTCCCCAATCCCTCTCCTGCTGCATCCAAAAGCCTGGGGAGAACAGGGCATGGACTCTCCCCCACCCCTCCATACAACTGATACTCAACCCCTCCCCCCCGCTGCACTGAGTCCCAGGGTGAGTCAGACTGTTTACCCTCCCTGCTACAGCCAAGGCCTTGGGGAGAATGACCCCATCCCTGACTTACTGACCAGCCCCAGTTCACTCACCTTGTGCTGCCTAGGCTCTCACACACCACTGCATCCCCACACTTCAAATCTATCCCCCCACCCTGCCATTGGCCGGCAAGCCCCACACTCCCACTGGCAAAAGCAAAAGCTGAGCAGAAGTCAGCTACATTACTCACAATCTTGTGTGTCGCACAAACATGCCTCAGTCTCTCTCACTGCCTTGCATGTGTGGATGACACGTATGGTTCTGGGTAGTGTAGTTTTTATGTGGGAGATAGCATTATTAAATCAGGAGTCAGGAAACTGAAGTCTCCCTGCCATTCTGGGAGACTTGGTCAGGCTGGTCCCAGGTCCCCATGAATCGTGCTCTAGCCCTCTTCTGAAAATTGTTGTCAGTCAGAATTATGACACGAGACTGCCACAAACTCATTAACAACACTGCTCAGTACTGTGAATCACCAGCAACAGTATTTCCAAGCCAGAATTCAAGGCCACTGTAGCAATTCATCAGCTGCTCTTATATTTACTTTTTCAGCACTTCTATTATAAAAAAAGGGAAGAAAACTGCAACTTTTCCAAAGCAACAGTAAATAAAAGGGTTTGAGGCTTTTGTTGAAGAAAATATATATAATAGTTCAAGATGACGGCTAACAATTTATTTTGATTCATATAAACTACATTTAAAAACTTTAAACTAAACGTTTTAGTCTGTTTTCAACAACCCCATATGTAGGAAGGAATTCTAAAACCCTTGTTATGCAAACAGAATACATATTCCCTTATGATGCAGTTTGAGGAAGATTTCTTGTGACAGAATAGGATGAATGCTCTAGTTGTTGGAGAAATGTATAGCTGCAGGAAATGACTGGCCTTCACTTTACATATTCCAACCCACAGATAACTCACTAGTTTTCATGACATCCAAATGATGAAGATAAGTATTAACTTCATTTTACAACATGATAGCAAAGAATGAGGTGAACTGACTGGACCAAGGCCTGACAGCAAGTCAGGAGTCCACGATTCCCAGCTGCAAATTCATTCCTCTAGAATTAGGCTACTTCATTATTTTTTATTATTATTATTATTATTATTATTGTGGTAGCACCTCAGAGCCCCCGTCATGGATCAGGAACTGATTGTGCTAGACACTGTACAAACACAACTCCACTGCTACAAGTCTGCTTTATTCACCTTGCCCAAAGAGTGTTTGTATTTGTTTAGTGAAAGGGCTCGATGCATCACAATGGAATGGTGAAGAGCAATTCTGAGTTAATACAAACAAAAGGTTTGTTCAAAAAGGTCCAATGACTGTGAGTAGCAAGTTCTGGTATTTTGCCAAGAGCTGGTGGGGATGGGGAAACAACATGCCTGTTAAAAAGTTACTAATTCTTGTGAATATTCACAAGGAAAAATCTTTTAAAAAACCCCATACTTTAAAATGATCAGGATAGCTCCTTTCAGTGGAGGGGACAAAGAGCCCTGTTTTAGAACAGTGCTGTCTCACAGCAGGGAGATGTCTCCCGAAGGCAGCTTTCCCCCGGCAACCAGAGATAAACCGATGCCTAACTGGGAAGGAAGCCAACCTTACCTGGTCACTCCACACTGTTCTTTGTTCAGTCTGCATTGGGGGGGGGGGAGGAGGAGAGCTGTAGCCTTGGAATGAGGGAGAACAGGATAATTAAGTCTCTCTTGCCTGTCTCCCAACTCAAGACCTAAGCAGTTCTGAGTGCTCTGTTCCAATCATGATGGTAGAGGAAAGTGACCACTGACAGCTATCAGAAGATCAAGAAATCTAGGTATAGGAAGGAAAGGGAGACCCTACCGTTACAAGGTAAGTATCTTAAGTTGCAACAACAAAAAGGGGCCTAAATAAAGCAATGACCTGAATTACTCAGGCAGCTGGTGGAACCAGAAAAACCAAAAGGGAGGCAGATTGTACTCTTGGTGAAAGGGGCCCAGTAATAGCTGGTGGAGACTATCCACATGTAGGGCAGAGCGAAAGACTGTTTCATATGGTTCTATCTAATCGACTGAGAAATCAACAAAGAAAGAAAGAGTCTAAGATTCCTAAAAGATTAGTGAGATCTGCAGGATGAGGGCTGTGGTCGACATCTGCATTCCTCAGGCCCAAAGGAGCTGTCCACAAGGGTGAAACTCAGTGCAGAAGGCAGAACTTTCTGGGATGTTGTCCAAGGCTGTAGAACAAACTCTTGCAGGGTCTAAGCACCACCTCAAACCTCACCATTTTCTGTTGCAAATGCCACACATGCTTCTTTGACCTCGTCTGTGCTGCTATAAAAAGATAGCACAGTGTACAAAAGATGGATTTCATTTAAAAAAAAGTTCCCCACACATTTGCCCCATGGGGAGACGAAGGAAGAAAACTAACATCTGTGACTTGTGGTTCTATGTCACAAAAGGCTCCTCTAGAAGACACACAGGGGTGGAGATAACTCAGTGGTTTGAGCATTGGCCTCCTAAACCCACGGGTTGTGAGTTCAAACCTTGAGGGGGGCCATTTAGGGATTTGAGGCAAAAATCTGTCTGGCTTTGAGCAGGGGGTTGGACTAGATGACCTCCTGAGGTCCCTTCCAACCCTGACATTCTATGATTCTAAGAACAGAAAAGTTTTAAACAATGAGAAAACCAATGGGAGCTTTGCCCAAGGGTTTGTCTTGAGTATGAAAGGTGTTATTCAGAACACGCTAGCTAGCACGTTCTAAACCTTGAGCATAGAGGAGGCAATTGTATTTTAGCATGTGCTAAGCTGGTTGAGTTGAAGCCTAGGCCCCCCCAGGGATGTTAGCTTTACCAGTTGGTAGGTTCTAAAATTACAACTGGCCTTGGCTACATTATGGGTGAATCCTGGCCCCACTGAAGTCTATGGGAGTTTTGCCTTTTACTTCAATGGGGCCAATATTTCAGTCCTGAGGTTTAGAACGTGCTAGCCAACCCATTCTGTTATCCAGTCAAGCCAAAGCCCGACGAAGGACTAAGTAATGACTGAAGGGTTTTGGCCCAACAATCAAATCAAACAAAAGATTTGCATGCAAATATTCTTAGAGCAAAAATTTGAGGCCCTTGACGCACTTTGATCCCAAACAAAGTAGGATTATGGTGCTCATAAGAACAGTGTTTAGGTGCTAGTTTTAAAAGAAAAATGTATGGATTTATTCTCCCAGCTATAGGTGACTATTAATTGAGCCACCACATCCCCCAAAATAGGATTGTACATTGCAGTGAAGACTTAGCACTGTATGAGTGGTCTGCTGTTCGCTAACTTTCACTGGTGAAAGTGATTAATAAAAAAAAGACAGTACAATGACTTTAAAAATCTGCAGTTTGAATACAGATGCCAACATAAATGCAATTTAACTTTAAAAGTGATAATAGCTTAGACACAGTTTGGCTTCCAGGAGGACAAATATAATAGCTTTTCTTGTGACCAACACTCAGAAGGATATTAACAGCAGGTACTGTAGTTCATTTTCCTCATGTTCCCTAGATTTTTGCAACTGTAGTACACTACACAGCAGGTGAAATATTCCCAATGGATTTCACTGTGTACACAAAATTTAGAGAGAGCTCACAGTCATTGTATGTGCATTAACAATCACACTGATAAAACCCATAATGGAATACTGTAAAAGCAATCACAATTGGCTAAATATAATATGATGGGAAATTGTAGTGTCTTTGCCACTCCTCTGCTGATAAGGCATAATCGGCTCCATTCAATTCAGCCGGTATGCAAAAGGAAACAATACCCGCATTCTATCTTTCCAAATAGCAATGTTGTGGTATTGTGTTAATGTGGGGAGGAGATAATCTTTCATGAGATTCTGACACTAGCACTTCTGGGGTCATAGAGGGCAAAGATTCCTCAACGCTATAATATTTCTGTCTGTGCAAATCTGCACATTGATCTAAGTTCTGCATCCATTCTGATGGTACCGCACTGAAAGACTGCTTTGAGAGTAAAATATTCTTGCTCTCTCTCTCTCTATATATAGTAGGTTAGAAAGTGACTCTAGAACTAACACAGAGAAAATCATCACAAAAATACCATTCACATTTTTTAACCAATGTGCTATAATATTTTTTTCATTCTTATTCTGTATTTCCGTCATAGCACTTGGACAAAAACTTTGCATGCACTGGTCTGTCAAGAGCTTAAACACATATTGAGTTAAACATTTTGCTGGTGTATTTTCACTGACACTGGAGGAGTTGTACAATGGATTAGCTGGTCCACTGTACTTAGGGCCTAATCCAAAGACCGATGAAGTCAATGGAAGCCTTTCCACTGATTTCAATAGGTTTAGGATTTGGCCCTTGGTAAAATCAATTGCAGTCTTCAATGTAATTTATTAAACTGTAAACGCTTCAGGGCAGGGACTGAGGCCTTGTGTTTCAGGCATTCATGAATACTCGGTTGAATTCCCAGCTTTGCCCCAGACTTTCTGTCTAACCCTTGGGGAAGTCAGGCTACCTCAATTCCCCATCACTACAAGGGGGATAATAATATTTCCCTATATCACAGGGAGATTGCAAGAATAAATGCATTCATGTTTCTGAGGTCCTCAAACACTACTGCGCTGAGGGCCATGTAAGTACCGAGAAAGATAGACTGTTTAGGTTTTTCTGTAATGCACCGTGTTGAGCAGACTATTGAGGAAAAACAAATACTAATTCTAAAAACTGATTAATGTACCTGATTGAATTGGAGACACTAAGTTAATGTCTCCATGTTAAGTTTACTTAAACTGTTCCTAGGGCACAGTTTATCAGCACTTCCTAATGATTCATCTAGAAATAGAAAGCAATAATGATATTCTACCAGGAAGAATGGAAGAAGTGAGCAACACTAGGGAACGTGTCAGGGAAACATACCTGGTGTGGCAGTTCTCCTCTGGGCTACCATTTTGAAGTTACAGTGAAATTAAACTAAAATATCCAGCAGCTGATTTAGGGAATAAAGATGTGCAAAACCTAGCTGTGAATATAAAAACTATGCTATGGGCAACACAGACTGGCTTTGCATGAAATTATTTCATACCCTTTTGCCTACTTGACCAATCACTCCCTAAACAAAGGCATAATGAAGCAATTCTTATTTTTAACTGAATGGGCACGGTATCTGTCCCAGGTCTCACACTCACATTTTTTCCCCCAATTCGAAATCATAGAATTATGATATTAAGGAGGACTTGAAGAAAGAAGTGACATCAAGGATAGAAAATGCATCCACAGCATTCACTAAACTCAACATCATATGGAAATAAAAGATTCACAGCACCAGAACAAAACTGAAATTTTTCAGCTCAAACATAATCTCAGTGCTAGTATACAACTACAAGAGCTACCAAAATGGTAGACAGAAAACTGGAAGCCTTTGAAAATAAGTGCCTGTTAAAGATTCTAGGCATTGGCTGGAAAGACCTCATCACCAACGAAGAGATCCAAGAATCACCGAGCAGCGGCTCGTCTCCACCAGAATCACAAGGAAGCGCTGGACATGTCTGGGGCACGTACTCCACATGCCAACGCAGAGACACTCACATGAAGTCATCAAATGGAAACCAACTAGTGTGAAGAAACGAGGGCACCCAAGGGGAAACTTTAAGAAGAACCCTTAGTAGGGACAACAGAAACAGTTGATCTGAACAAAATAAAGCATGTAGAAGCAGCAGCAAATGAGAGGAATGGAAGAGACTAGTTTCCACTCCTTGAGCCAACACTGGAGCAGGAAGGCTGTAATAATAAATAGTAAGTGACTTTAATGAACAGGGTGTTTTGATGATATGTTATTTTTAGAATGTTCAATGTAAAAAAAATCAGTGCAGCTGTTTATAGGGTGCTCTGATATCTGTTTGAAACACTGCTGCTAAACAACAGACACCTCCAAGTTCTTTCCCTTTCCCTCTCTGCTCCCTTAGCCCTTCTGCTTCAGTTTCTCCATCTATAAAATGGGGATGTCAACTAACCTGCTTCACAGCAGCTCTGAGAGCATTAATCAGTTGATTTCTGTATAGAGTTTGGATGACGGTGCTTGCTAAGTATCACATTTAAATGCTCATAACAACTACAAACATACAATATCCTGTATTTAACTGTCACTATGCTCCTTCCCCTCTCTCATCCAAGGCACGTACTCACGCAATAAGGCAGTGCTGATACAGAGCTGTTACAAAACTTGAGTTATTTATTATTTGTTGACATAAGCACCTATAATGTGCCACGCCTGGCCTCTGATCCAAACAACAGACAAAAGGAAAGAGGATAGTTTATAATGTCTGAGTAAAGTGGTCAAGGAGGTAAACATCCACAGTGAAATACTGCTTGGATTATCCCAATTGCTTCCCCCCCCTTTTTAGGTGGGGCATAAAATTAGTTGCTAGCTCTAGGTTAAAAAGTGCAGCACAGATCTTAATTCTCAGTTCAAAGGCTCTAACTGCTGCTCACACAAATTAAGAAAAACAAAACAAACATGTTTGACAGATAACCTGTAACTCCTTGATTTTTCATCTTCTTTTATATGTAAAAAGTGAAAGTCACACAAAGCCTGAAAAAACAGGATGAGAGAAATCAGAATGTCCTCCCTCCCAATCACAAACAGGGCATGGGGCAGCTCTGTAGCCTTTGCACAGACAGAATTCCAGCTCCTTGGCTATAATAGGGTGTATAATCCTGACACACCTATTACACAAGGATTTGTGACCACTGAACCTGTGTGTGACTGCAGATGTACCAGATAATTCCTCTCCTGTCACTGGCCACCCTGTAAGCCACATTCACCCTCCACATTGGGATACGTGAGCCTGGCTCTGGGAGATTTTCAGAGTGGGAGTTGCACAGGACCCTGTGTGCCTACCCAGAGCGCAGGGGTGCCAGGGCATTGTTGCACTTCCAATGCTTTGGGGACCTTCTGCAGTTCCAACACTTTTGAGTGAATTGTACTCTACTAAAGTCAACATAAAAAACAATGCCTCATCCTGACCCTGAGATATAATAAGGCTATATTTTTTATACATACATATAATAAAAAAGCAAACCAACCAGAGTACAGAAGATGCATTGGCATTGTGCTATTGTTGTCATCTGTTCCACGGGATATTCCCCAAGACAGAGTTTACAGGACACCAAAGGGTCAAGTACCAAGTCCCAGGTAGGCCTGTATCTTGCTGTAGTCATTGCAGAGCAGTCTGAAAAAAACAACAACAAACGTGAAAAAATAAAACACTTCCATCACAACCTTACTACATTCCTGGGCAGTGCAAGGCCTTATTTTCCATATCCACTGCTGTCTACTAACTGTTAGGAAATTAAACACAGTAAATTATTATTATTATGTGTACTGCGGTAATGTACAACGTACTGTATTATGTGCATCTCAAAGATACAGCCCCACACCTGAGAGAACATAGGATCTAGATAGACAAAGGATAGGTGACAAGTGCGGGAAAGAGATGTAACATACAAGCAAAGTGATCACGGGGATAGTAGGCAAGGAAACATCCCATTAGTTGCAGATTTCTCTTTGCTGGAAGTTACACACTAAACTCCAACCACCCCCCTTCCAGCCCACAATTCTGCCCTCATCTTTCTTCCACACGGTATATCAGCTTCCTTTCACCCTCATTTGATCCTCCATCCCACATTAGGGCCTGATACAAAGCTCACTGAAGTCACTGGGGGCCAGATTTACAAAGGCATTTAAGTGCCTAATGGGATTTACAAGAGAACCTAAGAAAGTTAGGTGCCTAAGCCCCATTGAAGTCAGTAGGAGTTAGGTGCCTAACTTGTTTTACGCAATCTCACCAGGTGGCTAACTATATCTTTAGGTGCCTACATACTTAAATTTTAAATCTGGCCCTGGGAATATTTCCACAAGCTTCAAGGGGATTCAGCTCTGGCCTTCCATGAACGAACAAGCATAGCACCACAGTGCAACAGTGCCAGAATTTCAATTAATTGCATGAGTTTATAACTCAGTCATAAAAGTTCACTTGTAGGTCATTCATTTAATTCTGATCCATTTGGGCAGTGACCAAAAATCTGGAGCAGTTAGCTCTGGTGGCATGTATTGAACGAATGTGTGGCTCTATCCAATTCTCAGTGGGCAGTTAACCAAAAAAAACCCACAAATAATTGCTTCTCACTGGCACCTCTATCAAATACCTCGAAAGACCAAGGACTAAATAACCCTCTTCGTCCTTAGAGGAGATCTTCCAGGCCAGTGTTCAGGCACAGTGGTGAGGTAGCACAGGATAGGCTTCCATGGCTTTATCTATTTTCTGGCTAAAGAACTGGAAATTCCATGAAGTGTTAATATACTTACTTTGGAAAAAGCTTTGCTCATGGCAGAAACGATCAGAGGCAAACAAACAATATTTCAGTTCAGCCATTGTTAAGTCACAGCAAAGTAGTAATTAACTGCAAATTCCACAAGGCTTTTGTGTATAGATGTGATGTGCTGCTTATGCTGTTCAGTTGCAGGCCCTGATCCATGAAGCGACACTTGAATGGTTGAAAAATTAACAAAGTGAGGGCTATCAAATGCACATGAGCATTATTTTTCACAACAGTACTGCCCCGGACACCCTCATTTTTCCTCTTTATTTCATGCTTCAAAAGGCACCAAGTTGCGTTCACCTGTTCTCCTGGCTGAGGTAAACCCCTCTCTGAAAGGCTTGCTTATTTAAAAAGAAAAGCCAGGTTCTCCCCTCTCGGGATACGTGCGCTGCCTCTGCGCTGCATTATTAGAGTTGAATATGATGCAAATCATGATCTATCCAAAGAGACAGGCAGAGAAACCATTTGAAGTTGGGTGTTGTTTCCATTAAGAGCATCTGGTCATCGTTACAGTAGAGGCTCTGTAGCAGAGGCTGAGACACAGGGATGCCTGAAGAACAGACATTCCTGATAGGAATCACCTTTGTGAATTGCTCAATATTCACTATGCCCACTCCTAAAGATGCACTGCATTGCAAGAACCAATATTTGCAGATATTTTTGTTCCTAGTAACAGCAGCAGGCTGATCACTTCACTGGTTTAATTTTGGAGTGATTTTAGAGAGAGAATCAGAATGGGCTAGTCCTCATCCATGCCCCAGTCTCCATTAGATACTGGGTACGGTCACTTCGCAGTCACTTAGATGAGACTGGAATGTAAAGCTAGGTGTCATCAGGATACTGACCACACTGAGACCCACACTGCCTCACTAATTCCCCCTGCATGCAGGTTGGACAAAATAAGACCCTGTGGAACCCCACAGGACACAGAGCTTAGGTCAGACAAACAGTTGCCTATTATTATCCAGAAAGAAAACATACCTGCTCAGAGTATACACTCAACAAAAGTACCTCAGCTCAAAGACCTGAGGACTCCAGATACTGCTGGGAGTGCTTCACCATATCAAGGAAGTTAGTTAACCTTCCAAAAAATGAGAGCTCCATAGAAGGCTGACAGAACTGGAGAGATTATCTACATTAGAAAATGGTTTCTTGAGCAAGCATCTACATTATTTTTTGCAAGATATGCCAGTACTTTGTCTTCCCTCAGGGAAGCATTGACTGCTCCAAAAATGGCCATAACTCTTCTACACTGGCTTTAACCAGGCAGGAGGTACATGGATGTATCTTACTCTGTATCTGTGGATTTCCCAACACCTCCAGAGCTGCAATACGTATCAGAAGCTGAAACTCGGATTTTAGCACTCTGCAAAACTTGGTGTAAAGGCTTAGATAGAAACTCAAGCAGGAGATGTCTTTTTTGCCCCAAAACAACCTACATACAGCGCTCAAAGAAATGTTTACAGTTGATACAAGTCTGTTGATATTTGCTACACTGCAGATACGATTCCCCGAAAGTTTACAAACTCACTGAAGAGAGCAGAACTTTTGATGTTAGCCCTCCGTCTGTTAGGGAAGCTTACTTAGGCTCTGTCTACACTGCAGTTGGGAGCGAGTCTCCCAGCCCAGCTACCACACTAAAAATAGCAGTGTGGATGTTGCGGCTAGTCACCTGAGCGAGACCCTGGTCAGCCTGAGCTGTCACCGGAGCTGCAACGTCCACGCTGCTATTTTTAGTGTGCTAGCTCAAGTGGAGCTAGAACGAGTCTGTCTACCCGGGCTGGGAGGCTTGCTCCCAGCAGTCACACAGACATAACCTTACAGTCTCTAACCCACTAGAAAATGCCCTTTTAAAGTGGAGAGAAGGGCACAAAAAGCAGTATCCCATCATATTTATTTTTAGTGAAAACTGATGTAGCCAATGGGGGAGAAAAAACAATCTGGATTGCTACCTCTGAGCACTGACATGCTGTTTCAAAGAAGATATGAAAGTACTGGAGGACTGCATGGCATAATGGCTCAAAGTCACAATGCATGAGGTGTGCTGTGCAATCTGACTTGACACACTTTCTCTTTGAGTTCGGACATTTCCAGGTGCCTCAAACCAAAGTTTTGAATAATTTTAGCCAGTTTCCTTATTGTTTATCCCCACTGTATGCATTAGAGAAAAATAAACATCAGCAAAAGTGATTTCTCCACACCAAACCCTAATTTACCTGGTATTGTTTACATTTACACACCGTTCCATGAAGCTTGAATGATCACACACATATTTCTGTGTTTGTATTGGCACCACTTAAGAATGCACTTCACTAGGCAAATTTAGGCTCTTGTTCACTGGCATGTGTTGCTTATGGTAACAGATAGAAGGAAGTATGAGACAGCAGGCAGTGGGGAAAAGAGATGTACGTGAGTTAGGGATGGACTTTCATGGCTCAGAAAGACCAAAATGCCACAGGTTGTTGTGACATTTCCAGCCCACGCTGAAGGGATGGGTGCTTATGCAATTCAAACTAAAACCTCAAATAAATACACCAATCCATGCAAAATCTATGTTATGCAAATCTGAGGTTAGTCACTAGGGTGCATGGGCCTGGGGACAATTCCACCCCCCACACTTCTCTGTCCACTGTGTCCTTCCACACAGTCTTACTGTGACAGCTTCTCTCCTGCAGCTATAACTGGATTGAATGGTCTTCCTTTGTATTGTCATCTCATGTGGGGACATCTCTTCTCCCTCAGCTATTCCTCTGTGACACTATGACACCTGTCTCAAGCAAGCACCCTAGGGGTCCAGCAGAAATTGGTTACCTAATACAATTGTTATTTAACTGATGGCCTCTTGAATTCAGTGGGACTCTAAAGATATAAAGTAAGCAGAATTTGACAAGGTTCAGATGGCAGGCAGAGGGTGCCGCTATAGGCTTGCTTAGAGCACCTTTGCCTTCAGCCTTAGACTACAGGACCCACAACAATTGATGATAAACATCAAGTGCATTTATAATGCAATGATGTAAAACCAGTTAGTTGTTCCCATAGTCATTTCAAGAATCACTACTACTTAATGGCATTTTTTAACCAAGTATTAATTTCAGTTTCTCAATATATTACAGCATTTCACACTTGACTTCTCATCATTTTACAAACAGACATATATGAGAGTATTTGTCTTTACATCTTTCTCTTGGTCTTCTACAATCTTAATCCAAAGCTTCCAAAATGATTACCCATTGCAACTTGAATCTCTGCCAAGTTCTTACTATCATATTCTTAGTAAGGAAGTCTGGCACCCACTGGTAAGAAAATATCCACATTTATCTGTGGTGTAAAACCAAGAGCAAAGAAACCTGTCTACTTGTTAGTGGAAAAATGTTTTCCAAATCCAGCGTGGTCTTTTTTTTCTGTTGGGAAGTATAGGGTATTAAGCTCTTCAGGGTACAAGCTGTGGCCTTCTTTGTGCTTGCTTGGCACATTTGGGAAAATACCACAATATAAATAACAAATCACCACATCAAAATATCCCTACACGTAGTAAGATAATTCAGCTACCAAAAACAACAGAAGCAGAGACAAAAGCATGTTCTGTCAAGATCCATTCACCGGAGTAATTCTTGCAGGGGATCCTAGCTACAGACTATTTAAGATTTCAGAGTGTGTTCCTATGTCTTTTAGTGACACAGAATGTTGCTTACAGTAAGGACAAGAAAAGTCTAAGCAGTTGGTCATCTGTTGCTGGGTGCCTAAATACCTGCTGGTTGAGTTGGGATTCCTAGAAAATGACCCTGTAAATATATTTCAAATGCATAGGAGTAAAGCCTTTTACCCAGTGTAGTATGCTCCACCCACTGAATAGATTTTATCCCATTGCGAATTTAGACCATTATACATGTGAATTGTCAATTCAGTATGTGGTGCATGAGAGCTCCTCAGGTATTAATAGTAGTTTGCATAATTTAAACCTTCATAAGGTGGGTTGAAAACAAGAGTACACCTTGATCTTAAAATTCACCTCCAGATTTCTACTGCAGTTGATGGCAGTTTCATGCACACATCTGAGCAAAATTTGGTCCACATCATTGGGCAGTGAATTTGTAAGACATGCCAGCATGACATTTCCTCTTCTGGAATAGCCTTGTATTGAATGCTGGGAAAAGAGATCATCATGAGCAGTGATGTATTCACTTTACTGAGTGATCCAGAAGCTATTCAGAGCTATCCCCTCACATATAATCAGTAAGCTGCCTCACAGCTATCTGATTGTGTAAATTACCAACCATGCTCTGCACATCGCTACCTGGAAATGAAATCAGTCCCAAGAGTGACTCACTGACTCTTTAGAGTTCTGTTCATGTAGCATGACTATTTAAACACCAATGTATTTACATTCAGAAGGGAGAAAAACACCCTCTCATCCAACCTAATATTTACTTTCATTATTTCTATGAAACACCCAATGACCCAAAGCAACATAATGAAGATAAAATGGCTTTCTGTAGCACTCCTTGCCTTTGGGCAATTCTTTCTACTTGTTATGTGAAGATAAATGGCAATATTAATTTACTGATAAAATAAGCCATAATGTTTCAAGATCTCTAAAAAGCAGAGGGGATTGTGTATGGAATGAGGGAGGAATGAAGCGGATGCCCACCTGCATAAATCTCAAATAATTAATGCAATAAGAATTTCTAAGGTACATTGTCATTGTAGTGAAGGCTGAAAACATTATCTACTATCTACATAGCACTGCATTGACAGCAATTGTAATGTTCCATATGACTAACTGGAAAAAAATATGATTGCAAGGTAGTATAATGGATTATATTGAACTACAGGTGTATTTATATTGGTGGGCCAACTCACCAGCCAGTGCTACAAATAAAGCTCCCACAGCAGCAAAATTTCAGGCTCTTTTTATAGGGGTGGGTTTATTTCTCAAAACAGTCCAACACAAATCAAACAGATAAGTTGGGTTCTGTTGCCTGGCCTTTTTCCAGCTCCTTTACCTTGACACAGGGTCTTCTACAGGATCTCTCTCACAGCTGAGCAGCTTGATGGCCTTTTGTCTAAGGACCAGGTAACCTGCCAGCCTGAACCCTGGCCTCAGACCCATTACCTGGGAGGCAGCTAGTCAGTCACAAGTAGGGCTAAGCCCTCTGCCTTCAATGAGTCATCCCACGCTGTGACTGTGCTTGACACTACTTATTAACACAGGATCTCATCCAGCTCCCATTGAAGTCAATGGAAATAACCCCATTGATTTAAATAGGATACGAATCAGGCCCTTAAAGTGTGGTTCTTATCACTGATGTCCTTTTTCATTAAAGTGGCCCTTGCTATTATTCTCTCTCTGTCAGATTGCTGTAATGCACATTAAACTGTTCCAAATATCACTTCTAGGTGCAGAAAAAAAGATGCCGTTTATAAAGGAGGATCTTCTGTATGGAGGACATTACGCCTGTGCTGTGATATCTGCATTCACTGACAACTGACTTCTGGGTGAAGTTTTAGTTAATGGCTTTGACTTACAAAGGCCTAAACGGTTTCGAACCTCCCTATATTTGAAACTGCTTCATTCCTCACATGATTCTATGCCCGTAACTGCCAGCCAAGGTGTTTAAGTTAGCAGGACACTGGTTTACAACAGGGAGGGTGGTTGTAGCGTTGTCATCAGTGAGGGCTCCTGGATTCTGAATTTTACTTCCCTCTTTGGTCCACCATAACCTGGATGTAATGCTCCCCTCATCTGTTTCACCAGGCTTTTCCAGGGATTTGAAGTAGAGTTGTACTGCTGACACCTGGGAGAACTCTTCAAAGCACAGAGGTAATCTGTAAATTTTTTTGTTTAAAATTATTGATTTTAATTATATATATATATATGTATGTATGTATGTATGTATGTATGTATGTATGTATGTATGTATGTATGTATGTATGTATGTATGTATGTATGTATGTATGTGCCAGGAGACTTCTGACTGGGTTATTTAAAAACTCTAAATAAACTAAAGAATTATACCATCTTTGCATCCATCTGCTGTGGACTGTAAGCCTATAAAAGCAGACATGCGACTCAGGAATGGCAGCGATCCTAGAAACTTACATGCCTTCCTCACCCCCATCACAGTAGTATCTGGCCTCCTCAGAATCTTTATCACTGCAAGACCCCTGCAAGGCAGGAAGTACTATTATCCCCATTCTATCATTGGGGTACTGAGGCAGATGGCCAGATTTGATTTCAATGGGACTTAGGTACTTACCCTGCTCAGGTTACTGGGGTTTCCAAACCTGACACCTATCTGCATCAGCAGCATCTAAGTACCTTTGTAAAAAACTTGCTGGGATGGTTCTCAGGGCAGGTTACTCCCTGTCCCCAGCGTGAGGGAGTCTTGCCTGTGGTAACTGCGTGTCAGCTCCCTAACCCCACCAGACTTCAGCCACTCAAGCACACTCGATTGGGCTATGCCAGCCCTATCTTTGCCTTGCAGATTAACAATAGGTGAACCCTAGTCCTCGACTCCTTTTGAATCATTCCCCTAGGATAGTGTTTCCCAAACTGGGGTTCGTGAACCCCTGGGGGTTCGCGAAATATTACAGGGGATTCTTGGGGAAAAATTCCCTAATGGCGGACAGAGCTGTCCCTACGGACCCCAGGCAGCACTGGGCCAGCAGCCCGGAGCCCCTGGACTTCTAAGAGCTAAGCAGATCAAAGCAAGCATATCTATCACACTCAGGAGATTTAAACTTCAAGACTCCTTATAAGAAATGGAAAGGGAGGTGGATATTTTTTGCTATTTTTAAAATTAAATAGGCAGCTAGTATTGTTTTAAAAATTATTATGAAGAACAAGTTTAAGCTTTGTTGTAACATGCATTGTTTGCTTGGACTGCTCAAGACCTGAATGCTTGTGTAGGAGGAACTCTTTGAGTTGGCTTCTTAAATACCTTCATGCTGTTTCACATCTGATACTCCTTGATGAAACATAGGAGCCTTGTTGTATAACAGGCTTATTCAAAGTGATACAAGCTACAAAAGTGAGATCTTGGAAGAGTGTTGCCGTTTTCATAATGTAATAAAAATACTGTAATGATAAATAATAATTAATAATAAATAGTGTGTAATAAGCATGTCATAAAAACAAATTTCATATTTCCAAAATCACTGCTTTTACAGTTTATACTCAGGTAAAGGAGAAAATCCCTGGAAATATTCATTTTTCGGAGGGGGTTCGCGAGACTAGACATTTTAGTGAAAGGGGTTCACAGGTTGTTAAAGTTTGGGAACCACTGCCCTAGGATATCCAGTGCCTAACACTGGCTAATCACAGAAACACCAGATCCTCTGCTCGCAAAGGAGCAATATACCCCAGTTTACTAGTTTTATCTTAACACACACACACACCCCGCTCCCATATAACACACAGGACTTGTGAGCTGTTATAATAAAACAAACATAGGTTTATTTAAGAAAGAATAGAGCTAAATAGAAACAAAACAGAGTGATGAAAACAAATGATTAAAATACAAAACAAACCATAAAACATTAACTTGGTTCTTAATAGTTACTTTTCCTGTTTAATCAAATAGGTTCTCTCTCCGCTCCCCACCCCCCAAAATTCAGTCTGTTACATAGCTGACTGGCTCCAAAGGAACCAGGATCCAATTTTTCCATGAGAACATTCTGTGACGTTGTGCAGTCAATATGGTTTTATAAAAACATAATAAGAAGTGAATATAATGTAA
This sequence comes from Emys orbicularis, assembly GCF_028017835.1. Lineage (NCBI taxonomy): Eukaryota > Metazoa > Chordata > Testudines > Emydidae > Emys > Emys orbicularis. The sequence goes on from NC_088685.1 coordinate 35,791,624, forward strand.
CTGGAATAGTTTTATAAAAAGATGATAATAAGTGAATATAATGTAACTGGAATATGCTTCATGCAAAAGGTCTCTTGTAAGGTATCATTACAAAACTTATAATCTACTGAGTGTGATCATCCTGTTTGTATAAATGTACCACTCTTGTATCTAAAACCAGAAATATGAAATATAACTCTGAGGGCCTATTGTAATTATGCAAAGTGTGGGCCATTAATAGTGGTTTGGAACCTTGATGACTCCCATTAACCAGGACCACTGTCTGCAGATGGCTGTGTTTACCTGTTAGTCTTCCTGTATATGTGTGTGCTGGCAAGTGGATAATGAAGTCTTTTTTTTATAGATTCATAGATTCTAGGACTGGAAGGGACCTCGAGAGGTCATCGAGTCCAGTCCCCTGCCCGCATGGCAGGACCAAATACTGTCTAGACCATCCCTGATAGACACTTATCTAACCTACTCTTAAATATCTCCAGAGATGGAGATTCCACAACCTCCCTAGGCAATCTATTCCAGTGTTTAACCACCCTGACAGTTAGGAACTTTTTCCTAATGTCCAACCTAGACCTCCCTTGCTGCAGTTTAAACCCATTGCTTCTTGTTCTATCCTTAGAGGCTAAAGTGAACAAGTTTTCTCCCTCCTCCTTATGACACCCTTTTAAATACCTAAAAACTGCTATCATGTCCCCTCTCAGTCTTCTCTTTTCCAAACTAAACAAACCCAATTCTTTCAGCCTTCCTTCATAGGTCATATTCTCAAGACCTTTAATCATTCTTGTTGCTCTTCTCTGGACCCTTTCCAATTTCTCCACATCTTTTTTGAAATGCGGTGCCCAGAACTGGACACAATACTCCAGCTGAGGCCTAACCAGAGCAGAGTAGAGCGGAAGAATGACTTCTCGTGTCTTGCTCACAACACACCTGTTAATACATCCCAGAATCATGTTTGCTTTTTTTGCAACAGCATCACACTGTTGACTCATAGTTAGCTTGTGGTCCACTATAACCCCTAGATCCCTTTCTGCCGTACTCCTTCCTAGACAGTCTCTTCCCATTCTGTATGTGTGAAACTGATTTTTTCTTCCTAAGTGGAGCACTTTGCATTTGTCTTTGTTAAACTTCATCCTGTTTAACTCAGACCATTTCTCCAATTTGTCCAGATCATTTTGAATTATGACCCTGTCCTCCAAAGCAGCTGCAATCCCTCCCAGTTTGGTATCATCTGCAAACTTAATAAGCGTACTTTCTATGCCAATATCTAAGTCGTTGATGAAGATATTGAACAGAGCCGGTCCCAAAACAGACCCCTGCGGTACCCCACTCGTTATGCCTTTCCAGCAGGATTGGGAACCATTAATAACAACTCTCTGAGTACGGTTATCCAGCCAGTTATGCACCCACCTGTCACCTGAACTGGAATCCATCTTTAACCTGGTGCTTTTCCAGTGGTGGTGTGGGGGGAACCCAGAGGGACAAAGGGTTCCCGCCTTATGCAAAAGATATATAAAGGGGTGGAAGAGAACAAAGTGAGGAGAGGAGCCATTATGAAGAATCCCCTAGCTACCACCTAAGCTGGAACAAGAACTGTACCAGGGGAAAGAATTGTGTCCAGGCCTGGAAGGTGTCCAGTCTGAGAAAAAACTTACTGAAGCATCTCTGAGGGTAAGATTATCTGTATTCAGTTTGATTAGACATAGATTTGCGCATTTTATTTTATTTTGCTTGGTGACTTACTTTGTTCTGTCTGTTACTACTTGGAACCACTTAAATCCTACTTTCTGTATTTAATAAAATCACTTTCTACTTAGTAATTAACTCAGAGTATGTATTAATACCTGTCGGAGCAAACAACTGTGCATATCTCTCTATCAGTGTTATAGGGGGCGAACAATTTATGAGTTTACTCTGCATAAGCTTTATACAGGGTAAAACGGATTTATTTGGGTTTAGACCCCATTGGGAGTTGGGCATCTGAGTGCCAAAGACAAGCACACTTCTGTGAGCTGTTTTCAGGTAAACTTGCAGCTTTGGGGCAAGTTATTCAGACCCAGGGTCTGTGTTGGAGCAAACGGGAGTGTCTGGCTCAGCAAGACAGGGTGCTGGAGTCCTGAGCTGGCAGGGAAAACAGGAATAGAAGTAGTCTTGGTACATTAGGTGGCAGCTCCCAAGGGGGTTTCTGTGATCCAACCCGTCACACATTCCTGCTCCCCAAGATGTGAAAGGATTTAGATGGTCTTTCCCCCTCCTCTGTTATTATGAATAAAGACAAAGGGCTTTTTCAGTGACAGGGTGAACCTCTGTCTAATGCAATGTTTCCTTTTCACCTCCAAGTGGTTTCAATTTTTTGCATTTCTCTCTGATGGTTTTCCATTGATAGTCTTGGGATGGAGCAAGGCTAGACAATTGAGCCTTGTATTACATCACCGGCTAAATAGGGAGGGGTGACAATTCCCTCCTGCATGAATGGGCCATCACCGAAACATCAAGTTACGAGCTTTCTGTAGACATCTTACGTTACCTTGATGGATAAATACCCTGCAAGACATGTTTGGGGTCGTAAGTTTGTCAGGTGTGAGATGAGAGTTGTTTACAAAGAACAGGGAACCTTTGATCAAGGAGCTTCTGTGGATATATCTACACAGGGATGAAAGACCCTCAGCACAGCCACCGTTGGCCCAGGTCAGCTGACTTGGGTTCGGGCTGTGAGGCTGAAAAAAAATCACAACATAGACGCTTGGGCTCCAGCTGGAGCCCGAATTCTGGGATGCTCCACCCTTGCAGGGTCCCAGAGCTCGGGCTCCAGCACAAGCATCTACACTGCGATTTTTTTCAGCCCTGGAGACTGAGCCCTGCGAGCCCGAGTTAGCTGCTCCATGCCAGGTGTGGGGTTTTTTAATCCCTGTGTAGACATAGCCTGTGTCACACTTGCCCAAGGTGACCAGGCATTCTTCCTATTTTGAGCACCTAATGTGCACATAAATTGCTTCCAAAAAGTGAAAGCCTGATTCTCTCACCATTACCCACATAGATTCCAAGGCCAGAAGGGACCACTGTTATTATCTATTCTGACCTCCTGTATAGCCCAGGCCATAGAACTTCCCCAAAATAGTTCCTAGAGCCAATGTTTTAGAAAAACATCCCATCTTGATTTAAAAATTGTCAGTGATGGAGAATCCACCATAATCCTTGGTAAATTGTTCTAATGGTTAATTACTCTCACCGTTAATAACTTACACTTTAATTCCAGTCCGAATTTGTCTAGCTTCAACTTCCAGCCATTGGATCATGTCATATCTTTGCTAGACTCCATTATTAAATATTTGTTCCCCATGTAGACACTTATAGACTGTAATCAAGTCACCCCTTACCCTTCTCTTTGTTAAACTAAATAGACTCAAGGAGCTCAATCTATCATAAGGCATGTTTTCTAATTCTTCAATCATTCCCGTTGCACTTCTCTGAACCCTCTCCACTTTATCAAAATCCTTCTTGAATTGTGGATATCAGAACTGGACAGAGTATTCCAGCAGTGGTCAAATACTAATCCATAAGCATTCAAGATCATTTTCTTCTGAGTTACGAGCGACTCAGAAAGAGGTAATGCCATTTTTGACGGAGTGTCACTCCCCATCCCGTTTTGCCCATTCGATCCTTCGTAAATAGGTTTTAACCACTGATTTTAACATTCTAACATCAGTGCGAATCATACCACCAGGTTTCAGTAATACCACTATATCAAATGCATGCTCATAAATGAACAATTCCAATAATTCCAATTCCTCGTTAGTTCTGCCAATTCTATACTTAACTCAGCAGAGGCTTGGGATTGCTACCTGAGCTTGGAGCCAAGGGAGAGAGTGGGTCGAAGGTTTGGTGACTAACCCATCTCTGCCAGTGCCAGAACGACTACATAGCTATTTTTAGTGTATTAGTGAAAGCGTTTCTAGCACAAGTCTATCTACCTGGATGAGAGACTCGCTCTCACCTGTAATGCAGCTGGACTGACGCTTTGAGCCTAACAAAACAAAAGTGTGCAGCTTCGAGTATAAACTATATTGGAGATACAACAAGCCAAAGAGAAAGTTAGGAAAACATTCAAGAAGTGAAGATCTACTTTTTTGAGTGCTTGATTCTCACATGCCATTTGTCTAACTTTTTTTCTGAGACATTTGAGGTTATTATCATCCTAGCACAAATTGAGACATGTAAAATTTCATGCACATTGGTTTAGTTACGGCACAGCTGGGGAAAAGATTTAAAAATTGGGATTATAATGGAAAGCACCTACTAACTATGAAACTATAAAAGTCCCCTCCCTCAAACACATCAGAACAAAAAAGAAAAGACATTATGTAGACAAATATAAAAAATAAAATAAATGCAGACTTAAAATTTCTGCAATACTGCCCTCCAGTTTTGATTGACATGTGTACAAATAAATGTGCCAAAGAAGTCTTTAGAAAGACTATCCCAAAAGCTTGATGCATCTGGCCTACTACCCCAGTGTGTAGGAAGCAAGCCGTGGTAAGTGAAAGGTCCTGTGATTTATTCTACACCACCCATTTATGCAAATAAAGAAATAAATAAAAAGTCATTAGGGAAAAACATACTTTTTCTGGCCTTTATGCATCTTCCTGAGTCTACATACAGCTCCATAGCTCTGCCAAGCAACAGCAGTATGCAAGAAACAAGATTGTGGCTTGTTCACAGGTGTGTGTGTGTGTGTGTGTGTGTGTGTGTGTGTGTGTGTGTGTGTGTGTGTGTGTGTGTGTGTGTGTGTGTGTGTGTGTGTGTGTTAGGAAGAGGTAGAATAGCAGAGACCTTCCCTCCAACCAAAAGGCTGGGAGGTGGGAAAAGGAAGAATGTGAGATGGGCAGAAAGGGAGGGAGAAGAATGCAGAGGCCTGGGATAGCTCCCTGATAAAAATCCCTGCACCATCCCCAGCTCCCACCAGCTGACTGTGGGTCCTGGGCTGAACACCAGGGCACTGTCCAAAAAGTTCATTGGTGTTCCCCCCACTCCTCCATTTTTCAAATAAACCTACGGCTAGAAAGTTTAGCAGCGAGAGAGGTAATGGGGAACTGCTCCTTCTCTGTGAAAACCCTAACCCAAACTATCACCCTTCTCACTGGGAGAGATAGTGAGACTCCCTGGGCTCAGCTGCCAACAATATGCAAGAGGCCTCCAACCAGCTATCTTATTCACAGATTGAGACCAGAAGGGACCCTGCGTAACACAGGCGACAGAACCCCACCCAGTAATTTCTCTATCAAGCTCATCATTCAGTTGGAGCTACTGAATGATGCATTCTCTACTAATGAAAGCATGGCCACCACTAAGAAATCCACGTGCCTACGAGAGATCAGCCTTGGGATGAAGAACAGTTGGCTCAAGCTGAACCCAGGCAAGACTGAAGTGATACTGGTCAGGAGGGACATACTGCTTTGAAGAACTTAGACACTATCCTCCACCTCCAATTGAAGACACGCAGTACCCCCTTTATCAAAGACGTGTGGTGTGGAGCCTCAGAGCCCGGTTTCATTTTCTCTAAGCTTGGACGACCAGGTACCACTGTTTAAAAATACCTTCCTTCTCCTCCAGCTCACTAAGAAACGTTGTCTCTTTCTCCTGGACGAGGACCTGGCCAGTGATCCATGCATGGGTCACCTCCAGGTGGATTACTATAACTCATTGTATTTGAAGCTAAGGGAAGAGATGATACATAGGCTCCAGCTGGTACAGAATGCAGTTGGCCCCTTCTCCCTGGCTCAGGCTGCTGTAAGCTCATCAGACCTGTGCTCAAGTCCCCGGCTCCCAGCCAGCTATTGATAGCCATTTAAGGTCTTGGCCCTATTCATCACAACAATGAATAGCCCAATCCTTAGCTACACTAAAAACTGAATTTCAATCTACAAACCACTGTGGCAGCTGCATTCTTCTGGGACAACGTGCAGTTCAAAAAAGCCCAGGACAAAAGGCAGGAGAGCTGCAGACACTGCCTTCTCTGTTGAGGGGATCTGGCTATGGCACAGCCTTCCAGAAGACAGACTTCAGGAAACACCACAAAACCTTTTAGAAAAAGGCCTTTTCACCATAGAAAGAATGACACAACACGGACACTCCCTCTACCCAAATGTCCTCCCCTCTCTCCCCCAAGCAACCCATACCTGAAAAACCCTACCCTGAAACACAGCTTTTCACCTCAAAAAGGGAGAAGTGCCAGAGACTCCTTGAAGTCCAATAGGGACTTCACAATTACGATTATTGGGTCACAGTATAAAATACTAGCAAGAGGGGCTAAGTTTATTTGCAAAGAGCTCTCACCTCAGACCTGACAAACTCACTGCATGAAACACACCTTACAGGATATCTATCCAGGAATAAAAACATCTACAGAAAGCTCATGGCTTGTCAAGATTGAAAATCATTGTAAGATGTATACGCGGGTAATATTTATGGAGTAATGTATTTATACTGAAAGTATGCTTTATAAATTTGGAGTACAAATTAGTCACCAGGAGAATATGTCTTGGAGACGACCCATTCAACCAAGAGGGAGTGGTCATCCAACCCTAGATAGAGGGCAAGGTATCACAAGGTTCTATTGTCTACCCTGGCCACATCCTAGAACAGTAAATAGAAAACTGTCAGAGATGACGACAAAAAAATAAATAAATAAATCAAACCCACTTTAAAGTAGAAAAGAAACTCTGGAACAAGGCAGGGGTTCTCCTTGCCTGTGAGTAGAAACAAAAGACAGTTTTCAGTATAAAGACAGATTAGGGAAAGGCTGTGTATCCATTCAAGGAGGAATACCACAGGCGGGAGAGGGAATGCTTTCATGAACATTTGGATCCTGGTTGTTGTGAAACCAGACAGCACTGTAATGGACTGAACGTTGGTGGGGGTGGGTGTAGCCTACTTTATTAGATAGGAAAGGTAACCAGTGATAAGCGTAGACACAAGTTCACATTTTATTATTTTGTTTTGGGCTGTAACCACCAGTTGTTTCCACCACTTTCTCTCACTTCTAGGTAAATCTTTATTCTTTCTTAAATAAACCTACTTTTGTCTTATAAGAAGTGCTCACAAGTGCTGTGTGGTTTATAGGGGCAGTGGTTTAAGGCAAAACTGGTAAACTCGGGTACACTGCCCCTTGGGGGCAGAGGCACTGGAATTTCTGTGAGTAGCCAGTGTTAGGGGCTGGATCTCACAAGGGAGCAATTCAAGGGGACTGAGGTGCACCTGTTGTTAACCTGCAAGGGGAAAGAAGAGCTGGCATAAGGCTTGACTGGCTGAAGGACTGGCAACATCAGGGAGCTGACACCCAGCTACCACAAGCAAGACTCCCCTGGCTAGCGGAAGGGGGTAACAAGTTGACTCACAGTCCTGAGTACCACAAGAACTGTCACAGTGCCTCAGAAGCTTTCCAAGCTCTGTGATGCATATCAAACAGCAGCCATGACCTATTAGATTTTACATTTAATAATGCTATAATTAGCTAACCAATAATCTATAAACAAATGGCTCCACCATAGAGACAGCAACCTGCAGTAATAAACCTTTCAGATCAGGAGCAGAAATTCAAAATTAATGGAGCCAGTGTAATGACCACAGAAACAAGGAGGCTTGGCCCAACTATTAGCAGCATGAGACTGAACTCTGCTGAGAGTCGAATATAAATCAAAGCAGAATGATGTAATCTTTCCTGAAGGGAATTAAGATATGAATAAACATCTCAGCAGATGCTCAAGAAAGCATCGGCAACAATCTGGAAACATTCTTCCAAGTAAAAGAGAAACATCTTGCTGCCTTCATTTTTTTAAATATATATATATATATATATATATACAATCAGAACTTGTGTTTTGAATATATATATATTGAATATATATATATATATTCAAAACACAAGTTCTGATTGTTGTTTCTGAACTATTTTCCCAGCTGAGTGTGGTAGGATTATGTTTCTATCACACAAAAGGAGGCAATTACACTAAGCTTTCATATTTATAAAGGTTTTCTACTGTTTATAGCCACCAGCCTTGAAAACATGATTCACATTCAAAGTCGTGACAAAAAAGGTACACAGTTATAGCTCATTGGTTTACAAAGAAAGCTCAAGCTGTACTTAAAAAAACAAGTTCCAATTGAGAAGAAATAGCCAGCAGATATTATTTATTATCTGTACTGAGGTAGCACCTTACCTCTCTCAAATTATAGACCAGAACCCCACTGAACTAGACACTGTTCCAATACATGATAAAAAGCCAGTTCCTGGCCTGAGGCATTTACAATCTAAGTTAAATAAAAGAGACATAGTAAAGGACTCAAAATTGCACCAAAATCAAAACTCTGTGAGACAACGTACTGACACAGAGGACATTACATATCCTGATTTTTGTGTGTGCTTGTGGTGGTGGCAGTCACAGGGATGGGGACATGGACAAGTCCCCCATGCTCTTTGAGATACAAGGGCTCCAGTTTTAGTTGTCATTTTGGGTTCAGGAATTTTCTACTAAGCAAGCCCTGTTGAAAATCTGCCTCTCATTTCCCTCTCCCGTCTTTCCTGGAGTATATTTTCCTCCCCTCTTTTCTGCTTCCTCCTATTTCCTCCTGGCCACTGGATTTACAAGGAGCAGCGTTCCTGTATTATAGCAATAACCTACCAAGCAACAGTTTCAAACTGTAACATATGACAAGGACTTTCTTCTTGTCAATTTCAGGCTCTTAGGAAAGTAACTGCCATGCATACACAATGCCCAAATAGCTCTAAATCGGAGTTCTGTGTTTTTTCTCAGTTGGCAAGAAGAGGAAAACCTGGGAAGCTTGAAGCTAGGCAATATATTTAAAGACATGACAGACCCTTATTCAAAAAACACAAAAGTGTGCAAAGGAAAGGGTTTGGAGTCCTGAGATGTAGTCTTGGCTCAGATTTCCTCTGTCACCTTGGAAAAGTCATTTAACCCTTTTTGCTCAGTTTCCCGATGTCTAAAACAGAATCAAAATACTTAACTACCAGAGGTATAGTGAAACTTACTCAATGTGTGTAAAGGGACTTTAAAAACCTCAGATGAAAGATTCAAAGTACATTTTTTAAAAATCCTCATTTTCTGCTACTTGAGTGCTAGCAATGAAGCCCTCATCATAGTTGCATGGAGATATTAATAATGTGGGTGACAACCTAAACAGCTTCAGATGCTTCATATTCTCTTAAAGTGGATACTTCTGCAGCAGAAAATAACCTTAACCACAGCAAGCAGAAACCCTGTTAATTTGGCTGTAACCTGTGGTCTCCTATTCCTGCCACTCCTGTGGGTACCCAGACTTTCTCAGTTCCCCTTGCTAACTGCAGCCAAAATCCTTGCAGCACTTTACCGGAAGGAGCATCTTTCTGAACCACTATTTTTGACTAAGCGCTCCAAGTCTTTTGCCCCAATTCTATCACCAGAGATTTAAATTTTCCTTGTCTTGGAGAACAATCCCACTAGGTTTGCCCCATTGACAGCCTGAGGGTATGTTAAGGAAAGCAATGTTTATTAGAAGAAGGCAAGTAAAAAAGCAAAATGACTGTATGCCATAAGGCTTGTCAGAAAATGTCATCAATACACAGGGGAAGAGAGAGGGACATTTATGAAAAATAGTGTGTGTGTTTTTCTCCAGCCAGCTTTAATAAGCATTATAAAATCATAACTAATCCAAGGACTAGGTAACATTGATCAATCCCACCAGTGCAGTCTCTCTACAGTAACAATCACAGAGCCATTACACTTCTTCTGGCCATTGCAGCACTGTTAGAACTATCTTGTCTCTCCCCAACCTCTTCTAAAATCTTGACCAAAAATGGAAGACTAGATCCATGTCAAATGCTGGACAGACTGTCAGCATTAATAACTGACTTCAGAAGTGAAGGCTATGCACATGGCTCCATCAGACCAATCTGCATTCTGCATAGCAGCAAAAGCCCAGAAATGCCCTGTTAGACTTCAGCAGCCAGAGACATCATGGATCCAATCCACAAGTTGTGGGGCACAAATTCTCCCATCACATCCAGAAGCTCAGCAAATGACACTGTTCAGACCAACTTGCAAGGGTAGAAGCAAATAACCTCTTCTTTTCCTCCTCCACAGCCACAGTGTAAGAGTTTCTAAAACCTTTGTGCCACAATCATTTGGCTTTAGCATGAGACTGATGCTACTTGGGGACTCCAACTATTTTTTCATGCAATATGGCAGCAAATAAATCCAATCAAGTTTAGGCTTGAATGTACTGTACAGGTCATCACATCAGAGATCAACAAGATCATAGCCTCTGATCTGAGGCACTGAGGAAACCTCACACAGGTCCTGCCCAGACATGCTCCCTGTGGGGCAGCTAGCACTGTCAGTGACATCAGCTGCTCCTTCAGTTTCAGTTACTCTCTTTAGGCTGAAGATTCCCAAATTTACCACCTCATCCCCTCATCCATTGCTTATTTCCCCCTCTCCAAATGTCTCTTTCACATCTCTTGCTAGATGATATCAGGGATTATTCCATGTATAACATGGCCAAACCATTGCTTCTGCCTCTCATCTCCATCACCTACGGTAACTTCACTGTTCTTCCAGCCACCTAAGCTTGCAGACTCAGAGAGAAACCAAACATGGAACTCACGTTCTCCTCCCCACCCCATCCTGTGACTTATTTTTCTATATACCCTCTCTAAAGTTGATCCATTTCTCTTCCTTCTCATCATCTTCCCTGCACAAAGTGCTGCTGCTAAAATTCCTTCCCACGCTGATCATGTCATCCTCCAATTCCTCTTACTTCATTAGTCATCTTTCTCCTTTTCTGAGTCCAGTTCCAGTTTCTCAGCCTCACATTCAAAGACTTGCACAACAATGGCATTCAAAATGGCTGGGTGTATCAGTCAATTATGTGTCGCAGGTTATGTCGTCCTGCCTTCGCCATATAGGGAAAGTCAGACTGTCCCACCAGAGGACTGCTCTGGAAGGAATCTTCCCTTCAGGGAATAGTCCTGAGAATTTTGTTTTCCCTTTGTTAGTCCACTAGTGTGGATTTGAATTCTATTATGGCACTGTTAATGACTCAGCCACACTGGCCTCCAGAACAGACTGGCGTTTGGTCCCAAATCTCCTTTTGCATGTTTCAGAATTACATGTTCCAAGGAGAAATTGCTTTTGGTAGAGTATCAAGAAACTTCCTCTCTAAACCATGAGACATTCAACCAGTCTATACTTGGACAACTGAAATTACACATTATTACTGGCAGAGAGGCCTTAAATAGTTGTCTTGCTAAAATGCTGTCACCGTATGACAGAACAGCCAGACAGATTACAGATTACAGATATTGTAGTCAAACCACTATTATCTGTCGCTCTCCTATAGTTGAGGTTAAAACCAGCTTTCCGTTTAAAGCTTGGCTCTTCTAAGTGCTCTAAAAGCCACACGGTTATCTGGACTGCTTCGAAATTTGGTGAGTCTCATAGGGGCACAGGGCAGTTAGGATCCACATTCAGGGCTATTTGACCAATGGGTTCTCCAGACACAGTCTCTCCCAAAAAAACAGCTTTTTTAAAGTTGATAGATTCTGGCAACCTATTTTTGCTCACAGATAGGGTAACCCTGAGCCCTGGCTTGATCTCTAAGAGAGTGCATGGCACCCACCAGACCTTTGGGAAAAATCAAATTAAAGCCTTCTTTGAAAAAGATTTTGCTTCTCCACTTAGGCATGCTAAGGCTCATGAGCCTACTGGGTACCTAACTGATTATATTTAGCATGTCCACACAGAGGAGTTAACAGGACTGCTGGCCTTCAAAGTTCCACACCAGATGGATAGTTCAAGGGGATAAGCATTAGTCCCTTGAACTTGACAGTGTCAGGCGTTGTCTACACTGGCACTTTGTCAGCAAAACTTTTGTTGTTCAGGGCATTAAAAAAACTCCCCTCTGAATGACAAAAGTTTTACTGATGAAAAGCACCAGTGTGGACAGCGCTTTGTCAGCAGGAGCGCTCTCCTGCCGACAAAGCCGTTGCCACTCGTAGGGGGTGGAAGCTTTTTGTTGGCAGGAGAGCTCTCTCCTGCCAACAAACAGCAGCTACATTGCGTGCCTTTTAGCGGCACAGCTGTAACAGCAGAAGCCGTGTCGCTAAAAGCCTCGTAGTGTAGCCATAGCCTCAGTTAAAGAGAGTCCCAGAAATTTGGGAAAGGGTGGATGGCATAATGCCAAAACCTGTCTCTGTAAGGGGAATTTATTTGGGGGGAATGTATTTGTAAAAGATAACTGAATGCTTGCTGGCAGGGGAGGGGCATTTTAGGGGTGGAGAAGTGGGAAAATAAGGGTGAGGAGTTTGAGGCTGCATGGAAGGTAGGAGGATAAATGGGACTGGGTGATAGGGGTGGTGAGAATGGTTCGGGGTCTCAGGTAAGGGACACATGGGGTTGAGTGGCAGTGGAACTGGGGGAGAATAGGGGCAGAGGCACCTCTCAGATCCACATTTTCCCCTTCAGTGTGTGTGCCAGGATCTCAGGGTTATGAGCCCCTGTCCCCATCCCACTTGTGAGCTGGGATCTTGGGGTGCTGCCTCCAGGGGTTTCTGAGCCCCACTCCCTGCCCCTGTGTGTGTCAGGATCTGGGTCCTAATGCTCAAGGGGGGGGGCGCATGAGCTTTGTTCCCTGTCCCACTTGATGCGAGCTGAGATAAGGAGGGGATTTGCCTCTCTGGGGATGTCTGAGCCCCAATCCCTACCCCCTCATCTGTGTTTCAGGATCTGGGGGACCCCTGCCCACCAATGGAGATCTGACCCCCCCGCTCTATGTCCCCCCTTATATGAGCCAGGTTCTGGAGAGGACATGCCTTGCCTCTCTGGACATCTGACCTCCACTCTCTGCCCCCATGTGTGTACCATGATCTGGGGTCCCTGCCCCCCATGTTCCCCTCATGAGAGCCCATTCTCTGCTTGTCTTTCTGGGGAGGTCTGAGCCCCAGGCACTTTACAGCACTGCAACTTTCTCGCTCAGGGGTATTAACCCCCCCGCCAAGTGCAGCAAGTTTCAGCGCTGTAAAGCACCAGTGTAGACAGGGCTGGCCCTGGACGCCGACCTCCAGTCCCGGTCACACAGCATTAGGCTCCGGTGGGTGCTGGCCCAGGACGCAGACGCCTAGCCCTGGATGTATAGCAGTGGGCGCGGACCCCGATCCCTGGCCCCGGTCACAACGCAGCAGGTACCGGCTCCGGGTGCCAACCCCCGGCTGGTGCTGATCCCTGGCCCTGGGTGCCAATTCCCAGCACTGGCCATGCAGCTGCAGGCACCGACCCTGGGCTCCAGTGGCCCAAGGCACTGACCCCCAGCTCTAGGCACCGATCCACAGACCCAACCACACGATGGCAGGGCCATCATCCATCCATCATCCCTGGCCTCTGCTGCTTCACCCCCGAACCCCTCCATCCATCCTCCCTGCCTCACTCCCCACCTCTCCATCCAGATCTTAACTTGCCAGAACTTGCTGTGAAAAGTGATATTAAACATACAAATATCACTTTTCACAGTATTTTTTTATTATTGAGTACGCAAAAAAAACCCCTACATAAATAAATTACAATGAACTGGGTGTGTACATATGCATATTTATTTGTTTTTCCTAAAGTTAACTGAGTATTTTAGGAAAAAGTGTCAGTGCGGCCACCAGCATGAGTTGGTGGCGCACTCTGAGGCCACACTTGTAAAATCTAACAGCCGCTTCACTCTCTACCCCCAGGATAACATCTAAACTATACATTCCCTTATCCATCAACAAACCCACAGACTCCTCTCATATGCCACCTCGCTACCGAGAATTCCTAATATAAGACCCCCCCCCCCCAAGTGCCTTGGGACAACCTACACAACTTTGCGATAAAATTATGTAAACTAGCTCCTCAGGGAACACATGGTCCCCTTTCCTTTCCTTACACACATGGCGTGGGCAAAACCCTGATCTCCTCATACCATAATCCCAGTTGTGATGCTCCTCAAAGTAATCCCCATCTCTTCAACTCACAAATACACCTCTAACCAACCTGCCGCATCTACTGTGTCCACCAATTAAATCATTCAATACAGCTACAACTCCTACACTGAATGCAGTCACAATGCAGGTAGATAATTTGCAGTAGTCATTGCCAGCTCCAGGACACAGTTGTCTCTGGGAAAAACTTTAACTAGGTATGTCAAGGCTGATTCCCCACTCTGGCACTTCGAGTGCAGAAGGTGGGGGCCCGCAATAATTTTAAAAATTAGTACTGGCCACTTCAGACTTGTCTTAAACTCCCAAGGTTACAGCTTCTCTCTGACCTTGGCTTGGTAAATGCTGCCACCACCCAAATGCAAAACCCGTTTTGGAGCCCAGGAAGGCGCACTTGGGAATTCCTTCCTGTGGGGTACCCTCAAGCCCTTTCACACACACACACACACACGCACGCACGCACGCAAAGAGCTGAGAAAGAAAACAAAGGAAATTAGCTGTTGCACCAGCTAATTAAACAACATATGCACAAACCTCTTAGGACACCAAAAATCCAATCCTGGTCTTAAAAAAGATAAATTGTATTAAAAACAAAAAAGAAAGAAAATACATCTGGAACTTAGGCTTTTGCTAGATTTTAAAAGAGCAATTCTGAAAATTAAGCACCCAAAATAGCTTTCTTGGGGGTTCAGCTTAAAGGTTACAAGCAACAAAAGCATCTGGGGTTAGCACAGAGGAGTCCACTAGCCATAAGAAATAAACAGAAATAAACCTAATTGCGTCTTTCTAAACATTCCTGATCTACTTACACATCTGGGGGTTCCAAATAAGTATTCTAGGTATAACCTGATGATTTATGATCATACCTGGCTTAAAGCTTCTCATAGCATAACTGCTCCATGTTCCCCTCTTTCCCGGAGACAAAGGGGAAGTTTTTTTCCCCATTTTAAAAAGTTCTAGCCTTCCCACTGGCTCTTTTGGTCAGGTGCCCACTCCCTTTCCTTCATGTGGGGGACTTTTTTAACCCTTTACAGGTAAAGCAAGCAGAGAACAGCCACCAAGAGGGACTTTATAGCTAACTGGCTGGCTGGCTGTCCATAAAAGGGAGCAACCCCCCCCCTTTCATTTATCACAGGGCATTAAATTCCTTTGCCCTTTGATAGTTAAAGGTTTGGTTTATCTGGCATCCTCCCTCATCTTTAGCTGGCTGGTCTTGGACAAGCTGTTCAGCCCTCAGCAATAAGCCTTGAAAGAGATATCTGACTTTCAGGAAACACTATCAGCTGAAAGTTTTGTACCTATCCTGGTACAAGTAACCACTAACATTAGAGAGGAAGGGTCCAGTGGTTAGAGTGCTAACCTGAGCTGTGGGGGACAGGGTTCAATTCCTGATCCACCAGACACAGTGTGTGACCTCCGGGCCAGTGACCTAGTCCTTCAGTGTCACAGTTACCCTCTGTAAAACAGAGAACACCTCTTCCCCTGCTTCACAGGGAGTTGTGAGGATAAATACATCAAAGGTTGTGAGATGTTCCAGGTACTACAGTGATGGGGGCTGTGACGTTGCACTCCATATGTTTATGGAAATATGCTTCTGAGTGTGAATATAATGTAACTGGAATATGCTTTATGCAAAAGGTCTCTTGTAAGGTATCGTAACAAAGGTTATAACCTACTGAATATATTCCTCCTATTTGTATGTATGTATCATTCTTGTATCTAAAACTAGAAATATGAAGTATTACTCTGAGGTCCTATTGTAATTATGCAAAGTGTGGGCCATTAATGGTAGCTTAGGATCTTGATAGCTCCCATTAACTAGAACAATTGCTTGTAAATGGCTCTATTTACTTGTAAGCCTTCCTGTGTTCCTGTGAGTCAGGCCAGAAAGAATGGAGGCTGGGGTCTCACAGGAGATATGACCATGTCACCTGGTACAGAAATCCATCTTAAACTTGTTGCTTTTCCATTTAGAAGGAGGGGTGGGGACCCAGAGAGACAAAAGATTCCCACCTTGTGCCAAAGCTATAAAAGGGGGTGGAACAGAACAAAGGGGGCTGCCAGTTATAAGAAATCCCCTAGTTACCACCTGAGCTGGAACTAACAAGAACTGTACCAGGGGAAAGGATTGGGCCCAGACTAAGGAGGAGTCCAGTCTGTGAAAGAAGCTTATTGGAACATCTCTGAGGGTGAGATTTACCTGTATTCAGTTTCTTAAATGTATTAGGCTTAGATTTGCATGTTTTGTTTTATTTTGCTTGGTAACTTACTTTGTTCTGTCTGTTATTACTTGAAACCACTTAAATCCTACTTTTTTATACTTAATAACATCACTTTTGTTTATTAATTAACCCAGAGTAAGTGATTAATACCTGGGGGAGCAAACAGCTGTGCATATCTTTCTATCGGTGTTATAGGGGGTGGGCAATTTATGAGTTTACCATATATACGTTTTATGCAGAGTAAAACGGATTTATCTGGGGTTTGGATCCCATTGGGAGCTGGGTGTCTGGGTGCTGGAGATAGGAAACCTGCTGAGCAGTTTTGGTTAAAGTCTGCAGCTTTGGGGGGGCGTGGTTCAGACCCTGGGTCTGTGTTGCAGCGGAGTAGCGTGTCTGGCTCAACAAGGCAGGATTCTGGAGTCCCAAGCTGGCAGGGAAAATGGGCTCAGAGGTAATCCCAGCACATCAGGTGACAGTCCCAAGGGGGTCTCTGTGACTGAACCTGTCACAGGGGCCATATAAGTAGATACGGTACTGTAACTAATCTTAATATAATAGGTTAGATAAAATACTTTTCTCTACTTCTTCCATTTGTGCACGTGACAACTCTAAGTATAATCAGCTTCACTATTTCATTGCTGAGACAGGAAGCACCGTCAGAAGCCATGCATGACAGTATCCTGCAATATCCTGGGCAAACCTTGTGAATTTAAGTTAAACCTTATTGAATTACATTCAATACTTTAAGGGTCCATTTTATTGAAAATGCAAATTTTGTGTACTATTCTCACCATGTACGGCGGGTTGGGTTTGTGTGGAACTTCTTTAGGAGGCCGAAGGGTTAATGCAATCTCTGGGAGATCATGTGACTTTCAAAAAACTATGCTGAACAACACAGCAGACATGACTGATCTTTTGGGACAATGCCTGTGAAGTGCAATTCCTAGGAAGTACTGGGGACGTGGGCATTGCAAACCTCCACTTAGGGACTCAGCCTTTGAAGCTTTTCCTGAGGGCGGACACCTTTTGTCTGATCACCTGTTACAGGAGGGCAGTTCAAAGACTTAGGCTGTGTCTACCCTACAGACCTTACAGTAGCAGAGCTGAGCCACTGCAGCTGCACCGCTGTAAGGTCTCCCATGTAGCCACTCTATGCCAATGGGAGAGAGCTCTCCCATTGGCATAATTACACCACCCCCAACAAGCACTGGCAGGGACTCCTGCCGACATAGCGCTGTCCACACCGGTGCTTCTGTCACTGAAACTCATGTCAGTCAGGGGGTGTATTTTTCACACCCCGACCGAAAAAAGTTTTACTAACGAAAGTGCTAGTGTAGACATAGCCCCAGTTTGGATTCTCCAGGGACCAACAGACCAAGACCTTGTCTATGCTACAACTTACTTCATTACAATTTACATCACTCAAAGGTGTGAATAATCCACACCCCTGAGCAACATAAATTATACCAACCTAAGCGCCAGTGTAGACAGTGCTGTCGGAGGAAGAGCTGCTACCGCCTCTCCTGGGAAGTGAAGTAATTAAGCTGATAGGAGAGACTTAGATCATCTCCACCACAAACGCTACAGCCGCACAGCTGCATCAGCACCCTGCTGTAAGTGCTGTAGTGTACATGTGGCCAAAGAAAGCATTTTTGAATAAATAGCCTGGTTTTAAATGGGTTCAGAGGGGAGAAGTGAAGTAAGCCTGCTTAGGCAGACTGTCTTTTGCTGGGAATAACACAGTCAAGGCAGGGAACTTCAGCCTGGAAATACACTGGTCACAAAGGACAGAGATGCAGCTCTCCACCCAAGAAAGGCAACAGCTAGGAGGCCGGAAGGCTGAGAGTGAGTGCTCCTGCTGGATCACTAAGGGGAAATACAGGTGCAGTTGCCCTGAACTGTGACACCATGCAAGAGGTATCTATGTAGAGCAGTGGTAGCAAGACTGAAACTGAAAAGGCAACAATCAAACATAGGCATGTGCACTGAGGAGAAAGCAAGGGGAAGGAAAAGAATGAGCCCAAGCACATTTGGTGACATTGCTCTTTTGTCTTTCTAGTCTCCCCTGCTCAAAAGATCCTTATAAACATCAGCAAGGGAAAAGAAAGACACTTTATAAAAAGATTACTTTGCACACATTCACCAAATTGAAGCCTAGTTATATGGGAATCTTCACTACACTGCTTTGCAATTAGGATCCCAATTCTATTAAAATCAGTAGGAGTTGGGTCTGGCCATTAGTGTTGCGCCTTTCAGTTTCATTTTGGTTTTCCCTACCCAATTATTAAGCATAATAAAAGCAGATGTTCTTGTGGTTAAAGTACAGCTTGGTTACCCACACTGACAAAAATCACAACTGCATCTACAATTGGCTGTTATGGATTTATATGTGGTCTGTCCTGCCTGTCTCTCTTTTTTGATAAGCAGGGGCATATAAGTTTGTTCTTTTTTGGAGATGAAAGAGGTTATTTTCTTTGTTTTGCTATTATTATTTTGGAATATTTGACTTTTGAGTTATATGAACAAAATAAAAATATTGAATCATCTATTAATGAAAATATATAAACAGTACAGAATAAGATTTTTAAGTACATCAGAAGCAAGAAGCCTGCTAAACAACCAGTGGGGCCCTGGACGATCGAGATATAAAAGGAGCGCTTAAAGACGATAAAGTCATTGTGGAAAAACTAAATGAATTCTTTGCTTCAGTCTTCAAGGCTGAGGAGTTAGGGAGATTCCCAAACCTGAACCGGCTTTTATAGGTCACAAATCTGAGGAATTGTCACAGATTGAGGTGTCACTAGAGGAGGTTTTGGAATTAACTGATAAACTTAACATTAACAAGTCACCGGGATCAGATGGCATTCACCCAAGAGTTCTGAAAGAACTCAAATGTGAAATTGCAGAACTACTAACTATGGTTTGTAACCTGTCCTTTAAATCAGCTTCTGTACCCAATGACTGGAAGATAGCTAATGTAACCCCAATATTTAAAAAGGGCTCTAGAGGTGATCCCGGCAATTACTGACTGGTAAGTCTAACGTCAGTATCAGGCAAATTGGTTGAAACAATCGTAAAGAATAAAATTGTCAGGCACATAGAAGAACATAAACTGTTGGGCAAAAGTCAACATGATTTCTGTAAGGGGAAATCATGTCTTACTGATCTATTAGAGTTCTTTGAAGGGGTCAACAAACATGTGGACAAGGGGGATCCAGTGGACATAGTGTACTTAGATTTCCAGAAAGCCTTTGACAAGGTCCCTCACCAAAGGATCTTGCGTAAATTAAGTTGTCATGGGATAAGAGGGAAGATCCTTTCATGGACTGAGAACTGGTTAAAAGACAGGGAAGAAAGGGTAGGAATAAATTGTAAATTTTCAGAATGGAGAGGGGTAACTAGTGGAGTTCCCCAAGGGTCAGTCCTCGGACCAATCCTATTCAACTTATTTATAAATGATCTGGAGAAAGGGGTAAAAAGTGAGGTGGCCAAGTTTGCAGATGATACTAAACTGCTCAAGATAGTTAAGACCAAGGCAGACTGTGAAGAACTTCAAAAAGATCTCACAAAACTAAGAGATTGGGCAACAAAATGGCAAATGAAATTTAATGTGGATAAATGTAAAGTAATGCACATTGGGAAAAATAACCCCAACTATACATACAATATGATGGGGGCTAATTTAGCTACAACTAATCAGGAAAAAGATCTTGGAGTCATCGTGAATAGTTCTCTGAAAACGTCCACACAGTGTGCAGCAGCAGTCAAAGAAGCAAACAGGATGTTAGGAATAATTAAAAAGGGGATAGAGAATAAGACGGAGAATATCTTATTGCTCTTATACAAATCCATGGTACGCCCACATCTTGAATACTGCGTACAGATGTGGTCTCCTCATCTCAAAAAAGATATACTGGCATTAGAAAAGGTTCAGAGAAGGGCAACTAAAATGATTAGGGGTTTGGAACGGGTCCCATATGAGAAGAGATTAAAGAGGCTAGGACTTTTCAGCTTGGGAAAGAGGAGACTAAGGGGGGATATGATAGAGGTATATAAAATCATGAGTGAGGTGGAGAAAGTGAATAAGGAAAAGTTATTTACGTGTTCCCATAATATAAGAACTAGGGGCCACCAAATGAAATTAATGGGCAGCAGGTTTAAAACAAATAATAGGAAGTTCTTCTTCACGCAGCGTACAGTCAACCTGTGGAACTCCTTGCCTGAGGAGGTTGTGAAGGTTAGGACTATAACAGGGTTTAAAAGAGAACTGGATAAATTCATGGAGGTTAAGTCCATTAATGGCTATTAGCTAGGATGGGTAAGGAATGGTGTCCCTAGCCTCTGTTTGTCAGAGGGTGGCGATGGACAGTAGGAGAGAGATCACTTGATCATTACCTGTTAGGTTCACTCCCTCTGGGGCACCTGGCATTGGCCACTGTCGTAGACAAGATACTGGGCTGGATTGACCTTTGGTCTGACCCAGTACAGCCATTCTTATGTTCTTATGAAGCTGAAAGTTTGTCAATTTAAGAAATGTGAAAGTGTATTATCTTGCATAACATATTCTCCTACAACATGTCATAGGTTATCAGAAAGAGACTAGAGGTCAACAGAAGACAGTCAGGTTTCAGAGTGGCAGCCATGTTAGTCTGTATCCGTTATTTTAGAAGACGGTCAACTACTTACACGCACGCACACACACGGTACATCTACACTGCACACCCTTTACAGCGACACGGAGAGTACATATATTGTACGCAACCCTAGCAAGGGTATAAACAGCAGTGTAGACGGTGAGACACTGCTTAGAAAAGTAACAACACCCTGAACCCCTAGGGTATGTACCCTACATGCCCAAGCTGTACCTCCGCCACCTACACTGCTATTTTTAGCAGTGCAGTGTCCCATTGCCAGGGTATTTCTCCGCTGCAGAGAAAGACTGACAGGGGGGAGATGCAATGCAGAAAGGCTCTGGCAGCTCCTGCTGCCTCCCCCTGCCAGAGCCTTTCCCCACTGCATCCTCCTTGCCCTGTCAGAGCCTTTCACTGCGGCATGCAGCTATGTCAAGGTTCCTTCCCCACTCTGAACTTTAGGGTACAGATGTGGGGGACCTGCATGAGAACCTCTAAACTGAATTACCAGCTTAGATCTGGTTTTGCTGCCACCACTCCCAAGTGCTAACTCCCTTCCCTGGGTAGCCTTGAGAGACTTCTTCACCAATTGCCTGGTGAACACCGATCCAAACCCTTGGATCTTAAAACAAGGAGAAATTAACCATTCCCCCTCCTTCCCCCCCACCAATTCCTGGTGAGTCCAGATCCAACCCCCTTGGATCTTAAAACAAGGAAAAATCAATCAGGTTCTTAAAAAAAAGACTTTTAATTAAAGAAAGAAAGGTAAAAATCATCTCTGTAAAATCAAGATGGAAAATAACTTTACAGAGTAATCAGATTCAAAGCGCCCAGAGGAACCCCCTCTAGCCTTAAGTTCAAAGTTACAGCAAACAGAGATAAATAATCTAGCAAAAGGTACATTTACAAGTTGAGAAAACAAAGATAAAACTAACACGCCTTGCCTGGCTGTTACTTACAAGTTTGAAATATGAGAGACTTGTTCAGAAGATTTGGAGAGCATGGATTGATGTCTGGTCCCTCTTAGTCCCAAGAGCGAACAACCCCCAAAACAAAGATTTGAAAGTATCTTGTCCCCTGATTGGTCCTTTGGGTCAGGTGTCAGCCAGGTTACCTGAGCTTCTTAACCCTTTACAGGTAAAAGGATTTTGGAGTCTCTGGCCAGGAGGGATTTTATAGTATTGTACACAGGAGGGCTGTTACCCTTCCCTTTATAGTTATGACAAGCTACATACAGCATGTGGATGCAGCCTGCTTTTCATTGAGGCATGTAGCTACATGTACTCTCCACACCACCACCAGTGTGTGCAATGTAGACATAGCCTCCTCCCCCACACACCGCCTCCATACACACACACACACACACACACACACACACACACACACACACACACACACACACACACACTTCATCCTAAAGGGCAGGCTGTTTAAAAGATGGGAATCAACTGCAGCTGATAATTGTTGAATCTAAGCACTGAGAACATGCAGTTTAAAAAGCAGGCTTTCAAAGTCCTGGCATGATAATCATGCTACACAAGGTGTACTAGCGCAGGTAGCTAGACTAGCCTTGTGTTGGTTTGTGGTCCTACACACAAGTGCACTTTGCTAAGTCCATACACTCGACCTGCCTGCTCTGTAATTCTAAGTAGACAGGGTTTAGAAATGGAATACGCAGCAGATTTCAATGCTCTATGTACTTTTTGATATGGAGCATGCAGAGCAGAGAGAGGGTGCGCATGTGCTTACTCATGACTCATTGTTAGTTTCCCAGCAAGGAAGCTAAAAGTTCAGCTGTGCTGCAGTTAATTGCAGGTCTGATGAGACTTATTTAAGCATTAGGAGGAAAAATATTTTTAGGCGAGTTTAAGTCTCATGCCCATCATCTTTGAAAGGATTTAGTTAAAAAAAGTACTTTTACAAAGTTCACAATGGTAAGGACCCACCATGCTTGTTTGGGTCATCAACATCCAATTTTAAAGGAGTTTTGATTTGAGATCAGGGAACTGTCATTGCCAGATTTAGCCATTTGATTTGTTACAAAAAAATTAATACCCAAATTTAAAGCACTGAGAAGTACCATTGTGCATCCTCCCATACCACCCCACATGCATGGAAGATGCTCCCCATAAAGGTCCATAAGGCCACTACATTATCCTCCTTTAAACCTCTTCTTAAAGCTCACTCTGCTACAATGCCCAATGAACACTTGACAATTATGAAGCTAATTTACTGTGGCTGATTCTTATTCCACTGTTCATGACTGTCACTATTCCCTTGTTCTCTCCCATGCACCTCCACCCCCATCCCCCAATCTTTTTCTCATATCCACCTATTTCCTCTGGTCTTAGACTTAGATTGGAAGCGCTTCTGGACAGGGACTGTCTTTCTGTTATATGTTTCTACAGCACCTAACACAATGGGTCCCCAGCCTCTTGGCACGACTGCAATACAAATAAAATTATAAAACAGTAAAACTAATTTAACAGCATCACTGCAAACTGAATTCTCTACTACAGAGAATGCGCCAATCTTGATCTTTATTTGGTTA
Organism: Emys orbicularis; assembly: GCF_028017835.1. NCBI lineage: Eukaryota > Metazoa > Chordata > Testudines > Emydidae > Emys > Emys orbicularis. The sequence continues at coordinate 35,815,036 of NC_088685.1, forward strand.
AATTAGCAGACAGTCTTTTACTCTAGGGTTAGTTGGAAAAGAAGATCTCTGAAATAGTACTGGTTTGAACAATTTTGAGTCCTGGATTTTGTAAGACATAAATAGGAGTGATCATGCCCACTCAGCATTATTTCAATAATTAAATAAATAATAAACAACAACAATAAAAAGTAGTTCAACAAAAACTTATTATTCAAGTCTCTATTCAAAAATTGCTGTTTAAGATATCGTACATGTTCAAGAGACTGTTTGCTGAATATTTTAGATAACAGGAATCTTTCCAAGTTCAACTCATGATTTCCCAAATCAAACCAAAACCTAAACCACAGAGCTCTGCCCTCTCTTCAACTTTCGGAGAGATCACAGATGAGGCCGTCCTCTGGAGCCTGACCTGAGTCATGTGGTAAAACAAAACCAGCTCTTGGGACAGGGACTCCTATTTAAAGAATATCCACTGTACCGAGAAATGAAACTTTTTTTGGTAAACTCTAATTATTGCTCTCTACTATTTACTTTAATGACCACCGTTTTCTTAATATAAACATGGCAGTGAAACAGTAGTCATGTTGGTCTGACTTACCATCTGAAAGTTAAACTTAGGACCTGATTTTCAAGAGCACTCACTCTAGAGTTTGTACATTAAACAACCTGAATTACATTCTGTTACTTAAATTAGCATTTGTGGGTTGTTTTTGGTCATTTCTAGCAACAAACTCAATCTGACTGCTGTCTTTTGGTTGAATTTATTCCACCTAGCAATCTAGGACACTATTAATAGAAACTGCATTTAAAATACTGCTATTATAGTCTATAAAGAGGATCTATACCATGAATACCATACTTCTGAATTGATCCCAGAACTCAACTTGTCTGCCCCAACCAGAGGTGGAGGAAGTAGGTGTTCAGACAGAAGGAAGATAGGAGCCTTCCAAGTACTTTGGTAAAAATCAAGTCTGATTTTAGTATTTACATATGTGCAAAATTCTCACAATGAAAGAACCCCTGAGATTTTCCTAGGCTGCTGTTTTATTAGTGAAACAAAAGTGCTGGAGAGGAAATATCTCACTGCTAAAGGTTCCCCAATTTCTTCTTTGTTCTCCCCACAAAGGGAAGCCAGAAATAATTGATACAACCCAGTCATCTGCTCACACAGTGAGAAAAAACCGTGCCTGAGTGAACAGACTGAGTAGTCACTGGCTTCTTCCCTGGAGGGGATGGGGAAATTCAAAGGCAGAGAGGTGCAAATGCCTCTGCTACTTTAACAGGAAGGGAGGGAAGGGCAGAGTGGCTGCTGATTTTCCAGAAGTGGAGCAAACACCAGAGCTCCCCATTAGGGAGGAGGAGGCGGCGGCGCCAGGAGGAGAAAGACCTCCTAGTGCCTGGGACAGTGGCAGTGGAAGCAGCAGTAGCAAGAGCATTAAAGCTCTGAAATGATGTGTTCTGGGGATTGACTTATTGGATGTGGGTGGAGTCCAGAATTCATGTGTTTCTGGGAAGGGCTCAGAATTTATTAAGGGGGAGAACTGAGGGTTCATTCGTTAAAGAGGGAAGAGGGTCTATTCTAGTCTATATAAGCTGTTATACCAAACTCATTACCATAATACCTGTAGGCCCATATTACATTTTGATAAACGGTCGTTTTAAATGGAGCTGAGATATTTGCATGTGCAATAGGCCCAAAGTATGTGACCGAAAAGAATGAGATAATGAGAAAGAAGAGGAGTTGTGTTAAATTTGTAGTTACCTTTTGAAATATCAGTGTTCTCTTATTTAAGGTTTGGGCTGAAGTGATAGAAATAAAACATGGTTAATTGGGTACCAGGTGCAGTAAATAATTGGCTATATAAGAAACTTCCTCATCTGGCCTTAGCTAAGGTCCGATAATTGGCAATGACATCACTTGTTTGTTAAAGGGTATAAAAAAGTAAACTCGTAAATGCTTCATTGCTAATACCTGCCTGACAAAGTTGGAGCCAACCAATATGGGTCTAAGCACCCTTGGGTTTGTCAGTATCTTGATCAAAAGCTTATAAATATTTTGTTATTGTTTAGATGTGGTAAATTGCTTATTATTTAGGCTCTTTAGGCATGTTTAGAGCAACTGTATAAATACCATTTGACCTCTGGATTTAACAAAGGAATTCATGGTCAAGTTAGCATCATGGTAATACCCTGTGTAAATAATAATAATTCCAACAGTATCTGAGCACCTTCCAGCAGTGCACTAAACAACATGACTACACATCTATCACATGTGGTTTGCTGTCTCATCCTCTCCTCAGGAGAACTGTGTGCGCAGTGGAATGTTTTGTTTTGGTAGGATTGTGTTTGGAGTGTTTTGTTTTTCTTAATATACATGCTGCTCTGTGTTTACATTAAAGAAGACAAGGTCAAGATACGTGCTTTGCATTTGTTGCAGAAGGTGATTAGGTTTGTGATGTTTCATAGTTTCTGGGCAGTTCATCCCACACCGTGACCGGCACCCTAGTAAGCTCAGTCCCCCGCAGAGATGAACTTTACTCTTGTGGTAGAAAGTTCCACTGTGCCCGAAGGTGCAGAGTTTATAGACCACTGTCTTCCTCCCAGAACTTTAAATAACATTTAAGAGATCATGGGCCCAGGCTAAGGAGTGCCTTGACGATAAGGACTCAGACCTTGAACTTGACCATTTACTATGTGTGAGTAACAGCTATAAAGTAACCTCCTGACCAGAAGATGGTGGCTAAGGCTGGAAGAGCAGGGCTGAGGCTTAGGGCTCCTTTCCTGAACAAGATGCAGAACACTTGGGCAGCCAGTTCCTAGGGGTGATTCCTGTGCTGGAGGGGAAGCCACACTCCCCACTGCTTCCGGTGAGGCTGGAATGAGACATGCAAGATGAAAAGTCAGAATTCATGAGTGGGGGAGGTGGGAGGAGCCCAATATATATGCATCATCTGGGGATGGAAGGCGAATCCAGGATATAGTAACTAGGGTGTGCGCATGTGAGGAGGGCATCAGAATTGATTTTGCTTGGGAGAGGGGGAGTTGATTTACTGATGGAGGAGTTCAGATGTGATAAAGTAAATTAAATGAGCATGGCTTGTAAACTTAATCCTCAGGCTAGAAGGTGGAAAGGAAGTTTCATAAGATCCACGGAAATAAGCTAGTTTGTGTTACCATGAATATGGTTCTCTATCTATGTGTACAGATTCTCCACACACGAGGTCAAGAACCATTATATAAATGCATCCTGATGCAGCAGCATATAAGGAGACCAACCAATGGAGGGATGGTAAGCATGTGGGAGCATCTAACCCTTCTCTATGCACATCAGAAGGCACACCTCAGATATACAACAGCTTCCCTGGCATCTCTTCTTCCCATTTCTTACACTGCCCCCATTCCAGCACCAGGGTGCTGCTGTTTCTGCTCCCCCAATGGAGAGGCTTGTGCCAACAATGGTCGCTTCCCTATGCTCCCTCTTCCCACCTCATATGTAGAGAAGCAGGCAATGAAACTGGATTATACAACATCTCTCCCATTAACTCTTCATAGTCCCCTCATAATAGAATAAAAATGCCCTCTCACACACACCCTGGACCACACTATTCAGACACCTAGCATCATACATGACACCCTCTCACAAATCAGACATTTACCTGGCCTGAATGAGAGGTTTTGATTCTGGAGAATATAAACCAGGGGTCGGCAACGTTTGGCATGCGGCTCGCCAGGGTAAGCACCCTGGCGGGCCGGGCCAATTTATTTACCTGCTGACGCGGCAGGTTCGGCCCATCGCGGCCCCCACTGGCCGCGGTTCGCCGTCCCGGGCCAATGGGGGCGGCGGGAAGCGGCACGGGATGTGCTTACCCTGGCGCGCCGCGTGCCAAACGTTGCCGACCCCGATATAAACTTTCATTAAAAGAAAACAAACAAGTAAATTGATAGCCCTACGATTCTGAGAAAAACTTAATCTGAACTAACAGTAAACCAATGCTGTTTTTCCTTCTTTTGTCTGGAGACAGGCTGAAACAAAACCCCAGAGATGCAATCTGCCCCTATTCATCTCAATATTTGTGCCTGTTTCTGTAATTTCCACTCCATGCATCTGAAGAAGTGGGGTTTTTTACCCACGAAAGTTTATGCCCAAATAAATCTGTTAGTCTTTAAGGTGCCAACGGACTCCTCATTGTTTTTGTGGATACAGACTAACATGGCTACCCCTCTGATACTTTCAGAGCTAGAATTTTAAATAATTTAGGTGCACTACTGTGCATCTAATGCTTGGTCTACACTACAGAGTTAGGTCAACATAAGGCAGCTTATATCAACCTAACTACGTCAATGTCTACACTACAGCCTTGCTCCTGCCCATGCAAGTGCCCTACTACACCGACATAACTCCTGCTCCACGAGAGGCATAGGGCTTATGCGGAGTAGTTAGGGCGACAGTGTCTGTGTAGACATTGCATCCCTTACCTTGGCTGTTGGCTGCCTTGTCTCCAGCTGGGTTGCTGCTGGTCTCTGCTCCAAGCGGGGCTGCCACCCAGGCTCCTCATGACCCCCTGCGGTCCCGGCTCCCAGTTCCCTGCCAGAAGCACGGAAGCTGACTGGACTCTGCGCTCGCATCTCCCTGCTGGAAGTGATAAGCCCCAGGTGCCTGCCCTGCCCCCACTCCCAGCTGGGAGCAGGGAGGCAAGAAGCCCAGGGGGTAGCTGGGCTCCTGGCAGGGAGCTGCGCAGAGCTGAGAGCCTTGGCTCTCAGCCCCCGACGCTGCCCCTCTTCAGTTGGTGGAAGCACTACTGGTGAGGACACACACTACTGACAGGAGGAGGATAGTGTGGACATCAGCCACCGCAGTAATTACTGTGTGGCTGTAAGTCAACCTAACATATGTTGACTTAAGACTGTAGTGTAGACACATCCTAAGTAGTGCAATGCCACAATTGTTTGCACAAATGTGCAAACAGCCAAGTAAGAAAAAATGAGATGGAGTCATGGTTCTAAAGGGGCCTAGTATAATTTTATTAATGAAAAGTTTAGCTACTATATAAAGGCCATATCCTACCCTCAACCTTTGTACAAACTTTCCTTCATTATCTGAGGGAGAGCTGCTGTGGACTCTGGGTAGCACATAGCTCTAATTTTGTAGTTCTGGCCCACAGACTATAAATTTAAAAAAGGTACTTTGGCCCTCACCACAGAACGAGTTCTAACACCCCTGCAAGATGGTTCTTCCTTCCTTTTAGAGACCATAAATAAGCCATTTGACCTGTGTAGGTAGGTTATACTCACACGCTTCAGAATCCCAATTTAGCCATCAATTATCAAAGTTTCCATATCAGAATACAGGAAACTAAAACAAAGGAACTTTTCTGTACTCTTCATAACAGCTTGACTACATTACCCAAGGTTTAAGTAATTTTTAATAAAAAGAGGAAAAATCAAACAACAAATGTGTGTATGTGTTTGTTACTGGAACTAAACTATTAATACTGTACAATTTATCAATAATCGCCATTATGCTACACTGCCCCAGCTATCACTAAGGCTTTCTTAAAAGAAGTGACCTTCGCGGCAGTATCTGAAGCAAAGCCAAAGCACAGTAGTGGAGGTTTTGATTCCCTCTGCTACAGCAAAGTGCATCGCTGCAGCTATTTAAAAAGCTTTAATGGTTACATCTATCGCCTACACTCGAATGTCAACTGCAGTACAGTAGAACCTTAGAGTTATGGACACCTCGCGAATGGAGGTTGTTTGTAACTCTGAAATGTTCGTAACTCTGAATAAGACATTATGGACTTCAGCCACATGGGTGGGTAGGTTGGGGCTGCAGCTCTGAGCAGGAGCGGGGTGGTCAGGGCTTCTGACTCTCAGGGCCCCAGGGCTCCGGGCGGGGGCGTTCGGGGCTTCTGACCCTCGGGAGCTCCGAGACCCAGGGCTTTTAGACCCGGGGGGAGTGCTGTGGCTCAGGGATTCAGCTCTGCAGCTCCGCAGGGGGCTCCGGGGCTCCCCACAGCTCCGCTCTTGGTTTCAGCCAGGGGTGGGGGCGCACCAGGGCTGAAACCAGGAGCAGAACCACAAAAAGCCTTGGTGCTCCCCCCGTAGCTAAAGGCCTGAGCCCTGCCTCTCTTCCCCGCCCCCCCCGCGGGGCTGATGTCAGGAACGGAGCTATAGGCCCCAGGTCTAAAGTCCTAAGCCCCAGTGCTCCCGAGGGTCAGAAGCCCCAAGCCCCTCCGCCTGGACCCCTCCCACTCTGTGGCTGCAGCCCCAACACCCCCATGGCTGAAGCCCGGAGCCTCCTCCTTGTGGCTGAAGCCCCAAGCCCATCCCCTGCTGGCCCTGGAGTTTTTAATAGTATATTGGAGGAGGGCCTCAGAAAGAAAAAGGTTGAGAACCCCTGCAGTATTCTATTTGCTGGATTTTGTTTGTCTCTGCTGCTGCCTGATTGATTACTTCTGGTTCCACATGGTGTCCAGTTCACTGGTCAGTCCATATCTTTGAGGTTCTGCTGTATATATAGTAATTCAATTGACTTCCAAGCTTTCATTCATAGTTAATGGCTTTGTTGTCCATTATAGACTCATCTTTTGTGGACAAGAAGAGAGATATTAACTAGCTCTGAGCTGTATGACTCCATCCGTCCCCTAATGTAGGAGGTTATAGAGAGCTATGTTTGGAATACCCACATTGTTTCAGGCATACTCTTCCAAAAACAGTTTGTGCATTCTTAACCTTCTCCCACCAACCCTACCTGTCACCAACCCCCTATTAATCTGTGAGCTTGTTCAAAAATCAGTACCATCTGAATGAGCAAAATTTCAGTAATACCATGTTCTGACAACATTTCACATGAGCAGCTTTGACTAGTGTTTATAGACTCATAAAGTCAGAAGGGACCATAGTGATAATCTAATCTCACCTCCTGCACATTACAGCCAACAGAACCTCACCCATCCCATCCTGTAATAGACCCCTAATCTCTGGCTAAGTCACTGAAGTCCTCAAATCATGGTTTAAAGACTTCACGTTACAGAAAATTCACCATTTACACTAGTTTAAACCTGCAAGTGACCCATACCCATGCTGCAGAGGAAGGCAAAAAAAAAAAACAACCTGAATTTGACCTGGGGAAAATTCCTTCCCGATCCCAAATATGGCGATCAGTTAGACCCTGCGCAGGTAGGCAAGACCCACCAGGCAGATACATGGGAAAGAATTCTCTGTAGTAACTCAGAGCCCTCCCCATCTAGTGTCCCGTCTCCAGCAGTTCGGGATTTTAGCTACTGGCAGTCACCAATGGACTACATGCCATTGTAGGCAGCCCCATCATATCATCCCCTCCATAAATTTACCAAGCTCAGTTTCTATAGGACAGGATCAGCCCTTAAACAAAGAGTGAACCAGTCTTTCAACATCCTACAGGCTCTGCAGTCAGCCCACTTGTATGCCCAAACTGCTGCAATAGCATGGAAGCATCTTGTCAAATTCAAGAATATCATCTGGCAGTATATGTATGTCAGTTTTTCTCCAAAGGCTTTTCTCTACTGTGTAAAGTACAATCAAGATACAGAGCAAAACAATCTCCATGAAGAATATGGTATCATCACAGTACAGTCATTAGAATAAGTGAATATAAATTGTGAATAAAACGAGTGCAGCAAAGAGTCACAATTTGTTGTATGAGGCCATCATCAGAGCATCATAGGAGGGATTCCTTCCTTTTAGTTACCTGATGTGTGGGTTTTTCTTACTTGGAGGAAGGACTAAGCTACCTCTCTGATGGTTTCTCTGAAGCAGCCGCTCCAAAGAACTGTTCAGGATGAGGAGATGTCAGGAGCACGCAGATGCTCTCTGAGATATCAGGAAGGTCTGTGAACATCTAAATGTCATATTGATAGAGTGAAGGGTTCTTATTTGTTGCTGGCAGCCAGGCAGGGAAACTAGATGCCGACACATATCTTCTTTCCATCCAATGACTATTTAGTGCTTTCCATATTAAAGGCTAAACTGTGCATGCTACATTTCAATCTGGTACGCATCTCTCTCAAGATAACCCTTTGATCATCCACATACCATGAATATTTTCAATACAGACCCTTGCCAACATATCCTAGATCTCAGTAGCCCTTCAGGAGAATCCCAATGGAACAAACAGTTATAGTGACAATGAATAAAGTAGGCAGGTAGTAGGAAAAGATTTAGTATCAAGCCACGACTTGCAAACTCATCCTGACAGCTGTACAAAGAGTATGTCTACACTGCAATTAGACACCCACGGCTGGTCTGTGCCAGCTGACTCAGACTAAGGGGCTGTTTAATTGCAGTGTAGACATTCAGGCTAGGGCTGCACCCCAAGCTCTAGGATCCCCCTACCTTGCAGGGTCCTAGAGCCTGTGCTTCAGCCCAAGCATCTATCTACACCACAATTAAACAGCCCCTTAGGTCAAGCCCCACAAGCCTGAAACAGCTGGCATGGGCCAGTCATGAGGTTTTAATTGCAGTGTACGCATATCCACACAGACCAATATCTGATGTCTTTTCTTCACCACTAAAAAGGTTCTTTTTTAAAAAAAAACACAACCAACTCAGGGCTATTCCAAGGTAAGAACACAGTGAAGACGGGGCACTTCCGTTATACCAGGATATAAACTTCCAGCATCAGCCCTATACCTTCAGCTGGTGTTAACCTCAGTGACTTTACCTCATGGTTAAACTAAAGTGTTTTGTCTTCACTAAGCTTTTACCTCAGGATACCCCATGCACTTTAGTTACCCTAAGAAAAAACACACGTGATAGAAGAATTCTTCCGTCAACCTAGCTACCACCTCTCCAAGAGCTGAATTTAGAACAGTGACAGAAAAATCCCCCTGTTGCTATAGCAAATGTCTTCAATGCAGCGCTACAGCTGTAGTACAGCTTTAGTTAACGAATATATTTGCTGAAAATCAGATCAATAACTAGGATGTATAAGATGAGCTAGATGACAAGTGAGGAGAATTAAGTTTAAATTGGCTGGCTGACATTGGAACTTTCATGGGAAATTTCACAAACTAATGACTTTTTTGTTTGTTTTGCATTAAATTTCTCCTTTAGTTAACAAAAACATTGAAAACAAAAATGAAAACTTTCATTTTTTAAATTCAAAACTTCAATTTCATTGTTTTATTTTTTCTCCCCCTCCTTTTCTATTCTCCTCCCCTTTTCCCCATTAGAAAAGTAAAAAAAAAAAAAACTTTTCAAAATGAAAATGTTCATTGCTGAAAAACAATGTCGTGATCAAAAAGAAAACTGCTGATGAAAACATTTCAAAGAGCTCTGCAACCAAACAATATTTTTAAAATTCACCCGAAAGAAGTGTTTCCTCACTAAACCCCCAACTTGTTATGTAAAACCCACAAACTCCACAAAATGAAGAAACTGTTACAACATTTTGGTTGCACAAGGTTATTTAACTTGCTTAAATACAGCAAAATAGAACATGATTTCACTCTCTGGGGCTAAGTCGATAACAGGAGTTGGAAGGGGAAGGGGAAGTGTATATTTTGAGCAACTAGAATTACCAAAAAGCTACCACTCTACAACTATTATAGGAAAAAAACACATATAAACATAAAGCCTTTTCAAATATTATTGCTAGAAGATGTGTGAACACAGAGATGGCACAGACTGCAGAGTGGGAAGGAGCCAAAAACATTAATTGCAAGGCTGGGGGGTGAAGAACTCAGCAATTTCATCTACTTTCTGCATATAGGTGTGTGTGAGGCTAACAATAATGTAGCATTTTTTTAATTCTAATCTCAATTATAAACTACAATTGTTGATAAACGGTACATTTCATTACTTATACTAGAAGGCAGTAAAAGTATCAGGGTACACTGAGATGATCGCATGCAACCTATAGCTTTTAGTCAACAGTGTACACAACTGTTGTGTGTATCAACAGCAGCAACTTCATAATATGTACAGATGTGTGTCTACCATTAAAAGGAAATTAACTTTTGTAACTTTCCTAATTTCTTATTTGGAGTATAGCTTTAGTGCTACTTAAAAATGAGAATGCATTTATTATGTAACATTATTTTTAAACTGAGCAGCACATATAAAATCAGGCAGGTTGTTTTGAAGATGTGAAAAACTTAAGCTAAAACGACTCACTTTAGACACCAACATGCAACTGTACTTTGCAGCTAGCCAAATGACACCACCAAATCAAATCTCTCTTCATAGTGGAGTCCAGAGCACATGAGGTTAACTGGAATGCACATTTTGTTGTCATCTTCTGCTCATTTTGGTAGAGACAGAGCCTTTAATTTTAAAGCACCTTAATTAAAACAGACTCTGTCAGATTTTCTTCTCCAATGTAACTTGGCCTATATGTTTTTGATTTTTATAAAGAAAAATAACACACCAGCATTTCCAAACAGTCAGTAAAACCCACCACTAAAAACCTTCTTCTAAGTCCTATTGGCATAAAATTCTTACAAAAGAATGGTTGCATTAGAAACTGAGTCTGTCTGTGCACAGGCCAAATGTTTTCAAGACAGATAATGCAATTTCCTAGCACAACACTCTCGCCTTTGTCAATCACGGGGATCCTATGAGAAAGAGCCAACCAGTCTAGGAATTTGGATCAACACAGTATGAAAGGCTGGAAAATAAGGGTCAAACTTTATTGAGATTACAAGTACAAAACTAGAACTAGCTGTTCCCTGTGGTCAAAGAGCCTTTAAATTATGACGTTGTGGCACTGCTGCTCTCAGCAAAATAATGTAAAATTAACACCATTAACCCTTTTTCCATGTCTTCACTTTTTAGTGCAGGCTATATTAGTATCTGTGTGAAAAGGGCAAGTGTCCTCACACAGAACATACTTTTGGGGTTGCAGTGTGCTTATAATTCCAAAGGGAGGGTGGGGGAATACCTCTTACTGGTATACTGTAGCTCTAGTACTGGTGACTGTGATTTATAGGATATTCTATAGGATCCAAAGTAGCATCTCCATACAGAATACAGAGACGCTTCGTGTACAAAAGCTACAATGAACAGAAACAAACTTTCCACTCATTTATCAACGTGATTGCAGTAGCCATTACATGACAACTGAATAACTTTGCTCAGTACTGAGCCAAATTAATCTATTTCCTGAGCATTTTACTGAATAAAACGAGATGGCAGGGTGGAGGAAAGAGTGAATTCAGGGCAGATCAGTTGCCAGCAGCTCTAGTTTTACCTAGGGAGGTGGTGGAATCTCCTTCCTTAGAGATTTTTAAGGTCAGGCTTGACAAAGCCCTGGCTGGGATGATTTAGTTGGGGATTAGGTCCTGCTTTGACCAGGGGGTTGGACTAGATGACATCTTGAGGTCCCTTCCAACCCTGATATTCTATGATTCTATGAATGTTACAGAAAAAAAAAAAGTCTCTCTCAGCCACCCTTTGCAATCTGACTCAATATCTCCCATAATGTACACACACCTCCACTAACTACATGCATAACTCATTTATATGAGCCACTTCAACAGTAAGGGCTGGTCTACACTACCGCGGTAAATCGATCTAAATTACGCAACTTCAGTTACGTGAATAACTTAACTGAAGTCGAAATAGTTAGACCCACTTACCATGGTGGCTACACTGCGCTGTGTCGACGGGAGAGCGTCTCCCGTTTACTTCCCTTACGCTTCTCGGGGAGGTGGAGTACACAAATTGATGGGAGAGTGCTCTCCCATTGATTTAGCGTGTCTTTACCAAACCCTAAATCGATTGCAGCAGTGCCGATCTACTAGTAAGTTTAGACATGCCCTAAGTTAACCATCAAAACACTTCAACATGGCCCAAGTGATGGGTTCCTCAAGTTAAGGATGGGGGTGTGAGAGCTGTGGATGGTGGCAGGAGGTAGTTGACATTGAGTAATAGAAGGGATGGGTAAGTAGTGATGGAATATTGGAAAGCTTAATTGCTAATTTCCTTCGTTGTGTGGTTGGATTTGGCAAAATATGCAGTTTAACAATATTAACTCTAAATTAATGATCGTTTGGGTATTTTTGGAAGGTAGAGGATATATTCAAAGCTTAAATTAGCATGATGGCCAGTTAAGAATGAAGACATACTACAGATACTAAGTACTGGTGCTGATCCTGGTACCTCGTTCCCTAGGCTATTTGGACAAGGAACAATTGGATGGCAGAATGCTTAGCCTGGAGCAGACTGTGGGAAGCAGAAAAGGAGAATATTTCCAATTACCAAAACAATGAACTCGTTTATTAGGCAATTAAGATGCGATATTAGTGAGTTCTGAAAACAGTGCCTTCCAGTCCTATATAGCCAAAGAAAGGACTGGGACAGGGAAAGGCAAAAGGAGGAGGCAGAAAAGTGGAGGGAAGTAATCAGAGTTCTGAGGCATCCTGCCCCTCCAGCCCATAATCATCAGATCAGACAGTTACAAATGGGGTAATTTTAAATCATTTTTGACCCTGCTCTGCATAGTCTGCTGTTATATATCTATACCATGATAGCAACCAAAGGCCCCAATTAACCTTGGATCAACCATTGTGAGGAACACTGGACAGCCCCAGATGAAGAAAAGGTCCCTATCTCTCTATCATTCCATCATATGCCCCTGGGAGGGTATGCTGTTTACACATGTGTGTAAAGTCCTTGTATCTTAGATAATACAGTGTCTGAATTTTTAACATGCATCAGATGTCCGGTGTTCTTGTTCCTATTCAGACAGATTGCCTTGCAGCCATTCCTTTTGTATTTACAGTATGTGCTTTGCTTATGTGGTATATACCCAGAATAGAAGACATCTGCCAAAACACATTGTGTTAGGGGAAAAAACACTACACACACATCATTCTTTGATTGCTGAGGAATTTGTAATGAAGCTAAGAAAATAGCATAGCTTAGTTAACATTCCCAAGCGTCAAGAATAGCAGATAAAGTACCTTATTGAAATAACCTAATTAAATAACCCTTCATCTTCAAACAGTCCCACTCTCCTTGTTTCAATGTCCAGGACTGATGAATGAAAATACAATAAAGGGGGGGGGGAGGGAGAGAGCTTTTTTGTTTGTTTTTGTTGGAGATGCAGCTACTTTAAAGAACATATGGGAACACAATATTTGGAAGAGTTCTCAGGCAACTCAGAAAACATTTTTTGATCCCTTCACAGAGTTCCCAACACTGAAGCCATATTAAAATTAAACGACTGGAACACTCTTTGTGATTAAAGGGATAGTTAATTCTCCATTTTTGCTTAGAACCCTTAAGTATTCATTGGTGCTACAGCAGCAGATACAGTTATTGCGATCATCTCTTCCACGACTACTTATACATATGTACATTGAGCATCCTGATCTTGGTATTCAAGGAGAGTTCCATCTTAAATATAAATAAATTAAATAAAAGCCACGTATTTTCTTAACTCATTTATACCCTTTACTGTTTTTAGCAGGAAACAAGCAAAGCCTAGTTCTTAACATCACAAATATACTGTATATACTCATTCATAAGCTGAATATTTTTGGTAAAAAAGTGACACATCAAAGAGCGGGGGTCGGCTTATAAAACGGGTATACACCAAAATTTGATGATTTTAAACTCTATGGAATCATTGAATTGAATATCTAATACATTGTCGTGTTGTTTACCTGGAACATCTGCAGGCATGGAGCCCCTCAGCTCTCCATGGCCGCGGTTCGCCGTTCCCAGCCAATGGAAGCTGCGGGAAGTGGCACTTCCCGCAGCTCCCATTGGCTGGGAACCGCGAACCGCAGCCATAGGGAGCTGAGGGGCTCCATGCCTGCAGACGCTCCAAGTAAACAAAACGTCCCGACCCCCCAGCGGTTTATCCTTAAGGCCGGGAGCCAAAGTTTGCCAATCCCTGAAATATAGGGTCAGCTTATGAAAGGGTCATACAGTTTTTGCTACTTTTACCTAACCATCTTGGGGGGGTTGGCTTATAAATGAACGGACTAATGAACGAGTTTATACGGTACCTTTTGTAAATAAAACATTACGTTCAAAAGGGGGGCTCTCCCACTAATGGGAAATAAGAGCTGAGATATATTTTAGCAGGGGAAACTGAAAGGCAAGCTGCAATTTTCTACCATACAAACACTGGGATAGTTTTAGAAGGAAGGTGAAAGTGGGAGAGAAAAGGGTGGATAATTCAAATGGGCCCATAGGGCCAGGTCTTCACTGGTGTGAATCAGAGTAGCTCCACTGAAGTCAATGAAGCAACCTGGAGGAGGATCCTCTCCTAATTGAAAACACTAAGTAGAAAGCTGTCCTTCATGGAGGACAGTGGCTTCCACACACACCTCTCCCCCACCACGATTCTGCTGTCTCCAAGCATATGAGGGGAGAAGTAGCTCTCTCCCCCTTCAATCACCACCCCAAAAACACTGCTACAGCAGAGCTTGGAGGCAGACATCACCTCTGGCACCTTCCTCTCCTCCCCTCCCCCCTCCCCTTTTGTTATTGTTTTCTAGCTTTTAAAAGGGTACAAGATACCTTTCTTTATGTGGCCCTTTTGCATTGGATAAACTTTGGGCCCCAATTTTCCACTTCCTTACACCATGTGTGTCATCCACATTTGTGCAAAGTGGGTGTAAAGCTACTGCTGGTGTGAGTGAGTGGACTATTCCCATTTGCTAGTGGTCTACACACACACCTTGCGTTGGTGCAGATGACTACACAATACACAAGACATAAGACAATGGAAAATACAGGACCATTGTTCCTGGAGCAGTTCGGGACTACATAGTTTTTACAGATATGTCCTTGATTTGTATGTGTCAGTAACGAACTAGGATTAGTGTTTGCTAGTTATGCTACAAAGCCAGTGAGGGGACCACAAAAATTAGAGCCCAAAGGATACTTCCTATCAGAAATCTTTAAATGAGATGTATCTAAGGTACGTACATATATGGCCTCCACCACCCTAGTATCTGAGCACCTCATAAACTTTAATGGATTTATACTCTCAACCCCTTATATGATAGGGAAGTGCTATTATCCCCATTTTTACAGATGGAAATTGAGGCAAAGAGCGACTAAATGACAAGCCCAAGGTCCCACAGCAACTCTGTGGCAGAGCAGGGAACTGAATCCGTCTCCCCCAAGCCCTAGGATAGTGTCTTAACCACTGGACCATCCTTCCTTTAAAGCTTAGGACTGTAAGTGACTGGACAGAGGTCTACTGAACAGGTGTTTCCTCTAAATGTACCTCCTTAAACCAGTTTTGACCATAAAAATAAATGAATGTTTGTTGGAAAAGAACAAGAATTTACTCAGTCACCAAAAGACTTGTGCATATCGAACTCAGCTAAAAAACACATTAACATGTGTCATAAATATTAGTAAGGCTATGGTGACTGGATGCTTCCCATGTTACTGCTGCCTGACAGGTGTATCATACATGAACAAATGAATCAATTCCCTAACATTCAGGAGAGCATCTGGACTTAAATGTTAACTATAGCTAGCTCCATCTGCGATAAGTACAGATGCATATTCTCCCACAAGTCCACTCCGCCATCTCATTAATGAATTTTTAAATGGTACTACCATTCTGTCAGCGGCAGCACAATACAAAACCCTCTCACTCCTCTTTATAGGTCAAGAGTGGAATCAACTGAATTCAGACAGAGACACTCAGCCCTCCTCAGCCGGAAGAATGGGTCAGCCCAACATGGGAATTCAAAGGAGGAAATAAAAATAAATTCAGAGAAAGAAAGAAAAGCAGAGATCCTGAATGACCCTCCTACTCCTTCATCCTCCCAAACGGCTACCAGTGCCAGCTTTGCCGGTCAGGGAAACGGGGCACTGCTATTATTAATGTCCGCTGGTTGCACTGTCCCTGACACAACGATTTGCCTCTTCCTCTTACTGGCTGACAAGAACTGTTGTCTTTGGCTCGGACGATTCGACACAATGCTGACCAGGCAGGACAAAGGCAAAGAAAGCAGATCTGTGTTGGCTTGAAGGCCAACACTGTGGCAGCCTGCAAAAGAGACTAAGCAAAAACAATACTTTCTGGGTAACAAGATCCACCCCGGAGAATCCATTTACTATTAACAATAATAAGAAATGTCAGAAAATAAAATAATGTTTAATAGTAGCTAGCCTAAATCAAAAGAAGGGAACACCAACCAGATGTGTTAAGCTTTATTCAAATCTTTGAGCTTCAACTGTTTGAGGAGTTAATGGAAATGTAAAATGACTGGGGAAAATATTTAGCACTAACTGACAATTTGCTAAGAAGATCGCACTCTTTAGACTTACATGTCTTCTAAGGATTTGTCATAGCTTAATTTTAACCTAAAACATTTAACATGCACTCCAGTTACACTGCATTGCTTCCTATGAAACTAGTCTTCCAACAAGTTTGTTTTAAATAGAATGCCATCCTGAAACAAAAGAGAACAACTCAGAAGTGGGTTATTATTGTGCTAAAAGTGTCTTTTCAGAGATGCAAGGAGAGTGCGTAACAAGCAAGAGCAACTAGAATTTTTCTCCTAAATGACGATTAAGAGCTTAGAGAATTTTACTGAAACCTGGAGGGAGGATTCTCAGCCACTTAAACCTGTGCAAGTGGGTGTCACATGTGTGCTCTGGCTTGGTAGAGTCTTACTCTCACTTTGCACATGTTTAAATGATTTCATAAGATGCATGGTAGTGGAGAATCAAGTCCATAAAAAGGGAAGAAGAGGTGGATATCGGTTGCTATACCTAACACTTTTAATGGTAACAAGATAATGAGGAGTGGGATAGCAAAATTATTTGGGCCAGATTTTGGCAGCTCTTGCCCAGGTCAAAAGGAATGCCCACCTCCCTTGAGCACCAGAGTGCGAGCGCCCAGAAACTTGCTCTCCCCAAGTGGAAAAAGATGGATCCACAGCACTTCCACTAGTACTAGACAGCAAAAGGAGCACGGATGGGTGGAACACTAGTCATGACCCTTCCACTACATTGATTGTACTGGGCAACACATGCCACTCTCTTAAGGGAGAAGAAGTTGTCACATGCCTTCATTAGTGTAATATCTCAGTGCCTTACAGCTTTTAATGTATTTATCCTCACAACAGCCTGATGATCTAGGGAAGTATTATTATCCCAATTTACAGATGGGGAAAATGAGGTAGAGAGAGACTAAGTGATATGCTCAAGGTCACACAGGCAGCCTGTGGCAAAGTACGGAATCCAACCCAGGTGCCTCAAGTGCCAGGCTAATGCCCTACCCACTTGACCACCTTTCCTCTCCTGTGTTTGTCCACCATGCCGCAGTACTCACAGAGGCCTTCTCATTCTCTAAGCCCCCCCAAAGGCAGAATGCTTTTCCAGTCACTGCCTAACCATGGCTAGTACAACCATAAATAAGGTTGAGATTCTGTCACAGGTATTTTTAGTAAAAGTCAGGGACAGGTCATGGGCAATAAACAAAAATTCATGGAAGCCTGCGACCTGTCCCTGATTTTTACTAAAAATACGGGGGGGGGGGGGGGGCGGGAGAGACAAATAGAGCACAGCCAGGGGCTTGCAGCTGTTCCAGCCCTGCCGCTGCTCCTGCAGCAGGGGCTGACCACTGCTACCCCCACCCCAGAGGGGCTGACCCAACCCCAGCTGCTGCTTCAGTCCTGGGGCCACTGCTCCGATAGCCCCAGGGCTAACAGCTGCTCCAGCCCTGCCCCAGAAGAAGTCACAAAGGTCCCAGAAAGTCATGGAATTCGTGACTTCCATGACAGAATCGTATCCTTAACCATAACCTAATACTTCAAGTTAGAATATGATTGCTCTTGGAATTCCTGGGCATCTTAGGAGGAGATATTAACAAATGTTAAGGAGATCAGAGAAGAGGAACAAAACTGGTAAGCAAGTTGGAGAGACTGATTTACAAGGAAAGATTAAGAACAGTTAAATATGGATCACTTGCCCTCCCTCTAATTAAACAAGGTACCCAGTATGACATTACTCAAGTCTGTGCTACACCTTTCCTCATCTACACCCATTAAATCAGTGGGGTTATGCAGATTAAGTCCAGACAAGATTTGGCCCTACATTAGCAATCCGAACAAGTCCAGATGAAATGGGGCAGGGAAGTTTACCCTGAATGCTGTGGATACACGACTGGAAATGCATGAATGCTTTAGCAGCTTCTTCCTTCGTTTGTTACCAAATTAATGTTAAAAAATAATGAAAGCAAAAAAAAATTAGTATTCAACAGATGTTAGTGTGTGAGACTGAGCTGTGGAAATGACAGAGCCATAGACCAATCATCTTGTTTGTGCAAATGAGCGCATAGAGTTTAAAAGAGGGAAATACAACAAACTGAATTCATGAGTAGAGAAAGAACACTAAGCAGAGCCATGTTCCAGATTCAGGGACAAACCTTCAAGTGAGACAGCTACAAAGAGAATTCTGTCTGGGTCTCAGAAAAACAATATTACAAATGCCCACATCAGCAAAGGCAAGACGTGTGTGTGGGGGGGGGGAGGGGTAAATACTGTACCCTCTATTATAATATACCTAGGTTGGAAAACAGCCACTTTTTTCTCCTCTGTTATTTTATAAAGTGTTTTTGGATCATCACTCTGACTCGGAATGATACAATGTTCAGATTAAAGCTTAGTTAACAGTTAAATAATTAGCTTCTTTTTCAACACTCGGAATAGTCACAAAAAGGTGAAAGATAAAAGGAAATTACCATATCATTCTAATTTATTTGTGAAAAGTTTTTTGCATTGTTTCTTAAACTGTATGGACTGAATGTAAACACTTTGATGTTGGTAATGACAAAAGTTCAAACTGCGTTAGATAGTTGGATTGCCTCAAGTCATATGGCATTGATTCAGACTTCTGACTAGATGAGTGTAACTGTTAATGTCAGGTGGAAGACTTGGAGAAAAACAAAACAAGAATTGCCAGGGCATTGACTCTCTCAGGAAAAGGTAACAGGAAACATAGGATTAAAAGAATGTTAGAAAATAACCTTTTTCCTTTTGGGGCCATGCAAGCCTTATCTGAAGGCATCATGTCTTGAAAAACTAGACTATAGTACTTCATGGGAATAAGCTATACTGACATAATCATCCTTATACCTGCAAAACTGAGCTCACACTAAAGGACTGCACTGTGTTAACAGCATCAGTTTCTAAACTGTCATAGTTACAGTGCTATAAAATTTGTAGACAACACCTAGGATTTATTTGCTAGGTGCAGAGTTTAATTCTCTCAGCATATGCAAAGTAACTTACACACCTGGTTGTAGCTGCAGAGCGTTTGAACTGATTCTTGTTCAGCTCTTGTAATTGCCTCTGTGGCAAGGCTCTGGCAACAGGCCTCTCCACTGCATTAAGCAGCAGCCGCACATAAAAAATTGATTAACTGTCTTCACCAGTCATACGTATGTGGTGTTGGGAAGTAGTTACACTCAGGGAGGATGGAGAATTTGGTCTGCCAAAAAGCTACATTTAGACACCAGGCAAGACTCAAGACGATATCCCTAACATCAGCACTAGCATAGATAGCTTCATCAGGACATCTTTGGCACTTCTGCTAGTCTCAAAGGACAGCAGACTGCCATAGAGAAATAACATCTGTTTGCACTGTTTGATTGGGTTGTATTGACAGTCTGGAATCAGGGGCACCCAGAGGATGTGGTGCAGGTTGTCCAATAATACTGATTTCATCTGCATCGCTTGTATCTGGAGACAACACATTTCCAGGGTAATCTGTTGAGAAGGATAATGCCACACAACTCCTTACTCAGGATGATGTGGAGTGCCATTAGGGAAGGCGCTACTGGGCAGGATGGAATTGCTTACAGGGGTGTGCTGCTAACTCCACCAATGTCCACAGCGCATCTAGTAGGAAGGGAGCCGACAGAGGGCCAGTAAAAGTGGGCTACAAGACTAGTAACTGGGGATGACGGAGATTCCCATGGTATTCTCTCTACTGCTCCTCACTGCCAACTGGCATCTGCAGCATGGATGACAGTGTCTGGTAAACAGCAAAGGCAGAAATCATGAGTGGCAGCATCCTAATGTTGTGACAGCTACTGGTGGACACACAGTGGATTTGTGCCAGGCTACATGCTCCCCTGCTTAATTCATCCTCACGTACCTCTCCTGCTCAATGAGTATTTAAGGCCATCAGGGGTTTAGGGAAGAGACAGATTAGGCAGTCTTCAGCATACAGACAACACACTGTTTTTTTGTCTCTAACTCAACCAATTACTTAGTGTCTGATAGAGACAGAGGCGTGGATGAAATCTGAGAGCTGAGCTCCACCTAGATCAGATGGTGACAGTCTTCACGGGGTACAGGACACGGACCTTGCTATACGTTATCCATGCCCTTATCACTTCAAGATCAGAGGACTGTGTGTGATGTACTCTACCAGGGGTTACTTTTTGAAACCACAGGAACTGAAGCTGTTACTGAATGCATTGGCTAATTTTCCGAGTGGAGTTTTGTGCTGGCAGCACGTAACCCCAGTGCTTCAGCTGTGAATTGGCTGCCAGCAAGTTTCCATAGGAACTCAACGTGTTGATTTAACCTTTAAAGACTGAAGTGGTTTGGGACCTAGTAGCCTAAGAGTCTGTTTCTCTCCATGTGCAGTACAGCCAGAGCACTGTGGTCAGGGGAGGCACTCAAACTGGAGCTCCCCTCAGTACAGAAGAGAGAGACCTGCACTTGCTTCCCCCTTGGTCTACCAGAGTTCAGATGTGATCATCTTCCAGACACACTGCAAGGCCCCATCTTTTCTCCCTGGCACTTGGGGAGGGGACTACTGGAGGGAAGTTCCTTTATGTGGTACGTAGAAAACTGGAGGGGAGGAAATAGCTATTTAGTAACTTATGATGGAGTATTTAGTACATGTTTCTATTGGATACCATAGGAGATGGTCACATTTAACTGCTGCGGTGGTGCCCACAGGACAGCATAACTAAAGAGCTCAATGAATAAGACTCCCAGCAAGTGACTATCCCTCACATATCATGGATCTCATTTTCTAGTAACAATATAGAAGTGATGTCATAGAAGGGATGCGGCAATTGCTGCTGCCTCTCTAGAGCCCAGGACCAACCTGGTCCTCGGATGCCTTCCTCTCTTTATGGCTACACATTATTTTATTTTTCTCACTACCTCTCTCTTTTCCTTCCTGATTTCCCAGCAGATCTTTAAAACATGGCCCCTCAGGCAACTCTGGTGTGATTAGAAAGTTCACTATCTGCAAACACTTAAAGGGGCTAGCTGAAAGTCTGCGTTCTGCAAGAATTCTCTGACTGCTCCAGCATTCACAGACAGTGTACGTTGAAGGGTTGTGGCATAGCTAACATGAATTCATGTAAATGGCTTCCAGAAGCAGGGAACCTCTCCCATTACTGGTGCAATGTGAATGCAGCGTGGCTACCATGTATCCAAAAGCTGTACCAAGGTCATAGTTTTTAAGGATGTTTAAGGGACCGTTATGATCATCTAGTCTGTCCTCCTTCAGAAAGGATCTCACCAGCTCTCAGGGAGATGAACACCACACCACTGACTCACTTCTGCACAGCTAGTTAGAGACACAGCCTGTTTATAAAAACAGCAATTGACAATAGGCCAAGTAGTATACAGAATTATTAAACCACTGAAACTGAGTAAGCATTGTGCTAGGTTATAACTGGTTTGTGCAGTTTGAGAGTTATAAAAGGAAACTGAAAACAATGTGGTCAAGAAACCACACACATACTATTAATACTGCAGCCTAATTTGCATGATGGTAAGAAATTTAATAGCTTATGGAACACACTTAGGCCCTAAATTTGCAATCAGATCCATGAGGGCGGAAGGGTCTGCTTGTGGGGATCCATTTGTAGGATCGGGGTTAGTTTTTGCAATGGATCAGCACTGAGAAGTCCAAAGGAGAAGGCCTCTCCCAGGCCAAGAAAGGTCTGTGGGCCTTTTCTAGATAACGCCAAGTACACGAGCACCATTCTTACCAACATATGTTTTGTGCAGCCAAAACTGACGCTTAAGTCAACAGTACAAGGCTGAGAGTTTAGTTGGGGGGATGGATGTCAAATCTTGTATTACATTATGAACACTTCTTATAACCACAGAATCTGATACAGGAAAAGATTTTAGAAAAAGTAGTAATAAAAGCCAACTAGGTAGTTGTAATTCTCCAAATGGCTCCCTTACAATATATGTTTTGTATATTTTAAGCTTAAAAGTGGACATAATTAACAGTATTAATAGGGTGCCTCATACCCAAAAGTCTATGGGTACCTAACAATACAAAACATGGAGACAATCTACCCCAATAACTACCAGCGTTGGTGTGGGGAAAAGATCATCTACTACCAAACTGTCCGAACACAATGAAAACATCTTTTATTAGCTTCAAATCAAAGTTTATCGGCCTCACACTTATTGTGGCAGTGTCTACAACTAATGTACAATCTGGCAGTGTGTGTGTGTGTGTGTGTGTGTGTATATATACACACTTTTATTTATATATATATATATATTTATATATATAAATAAAAGAGAGACACACACATGTACACACGTGGTATGTTTTGTTACTGTAAATATATTCATCGTGACCTGTAGTTTAGATCAGTGAATATGTCAAATTACACATTAACGTTGGCATAATAGAATACAAAGATACATATGTAAGAAAGATTACTTCCAGGACATTGGTGACACTAAGGGGGAAATAAAGCATGAACCAGACATACACTTCTGGCCTAATTTTTTTTCCATTGAAATCAGTAGCAAAACTCATTGTCCTCAAAAGAAAGAAAGATTTGTCCCTTTCTTTATCTCATCTCCAAAGCACTACTACTAGCCAGTCTGGGAACATAAGAATCGCCATACTGGGTCAGACCAAAGGTCCATCTGCCAACAGTGGCCAATGCCAGGTGCCCCAGAGGGAGTGAACCTAACAGGTAATGATCAAGGGATCTCTCTCCTGCCATCAAATGAAGCCATAACTCTTACAAACAAATCATTTCACCATGTAAACAAACCAAAAATAAGTCCATCATTCATAAATTATCATTGTAAAGCTCAAACAATTTGTTTCACAAAAGGAAGTGACTGATCATCTAGGGATATGGTGGAAATTAAAATGTTTAATGTCTGTTTTCATCCCTCATCGTCTCTCCTCAATTCAATGATCCATAGGCAAGTACTACATGTAGTGATATAGTGCCAGCCTTTTTCAAAGGAATTTGAGGGTGCTAAGCCTTTCAGAAAAATCAGGCTAGTTACGATCTGGTTACTTCTTATTCCTGTGTTGATAAGATCAATGACAGTATCACTTTTGTACCAGTGGGGGGAAAAAATTCAGAAACCGCTTTTTTCCACTTTTATAACCCCAAAACAGCCAAACCTTTTCCCCCCTAAAATGTTGGCTAAAAAGAGACTGCTGTCCATATCTCAGGAGGATTCATGCTTATTCATTCTCCATAAGAGACTTGTTCCAATCACTATTCAGTAATAGGTGGCTCTCCTTACTTCAAGATACAGAATTGTTCTGAAATGGTTTAGTTCCTCTCTAAGCATCATATCACAGAAGATATACGAGTGTTAATAAGTACGGAGTATGATCAGGGTTTTTTTAATTACAGTTCCTGTAAATAGCCTCTGTGAGCTATACCATCTGTAGCAATTTTTCCTCGTTTATTACGGTATATCTTTCATAATAGCTGTTATAGTTTGGTAATGCCTCTAGAACTGAGCAGCCGTTGCCAGAGGTTCTTTAAACTGAAATAATACCATTTCTAGCAAAGAAAAGTCAAAACCCCTTCATAGTTCTTTGAGACTTGTTGTACAAAAGGAGAAACATTTATTTTTAATTACTCATAAAAAAAAAAAAAAAGACCCCAAACCAGTGACAGGAGCTCATACTTGTATCCAGGGTGTGTAGACTAAAATAGAGCCCTTTATGTAAGTGGATTTGAAACACCCTATGGTGACCTACAACATTAACTAACGGTGCCCTTGGTACCGTCCAGGACAGAAAGAAAGCATAGTTGAACAGCCACGGACAAAAGGGGCGCAGAGGAGCCCGGCACAATCCACTAGGCAGCCTCATTTCTTCCCTCCCCCACTCAACCTACAACCAGCTCTCCCTAATGCAATCACTAACTGCCCTGGTGACACAGGATGGGTTTCCTGCTAGCCCTTTCATAAGGCTTTGTTTAAAACATGGACACCAAGAATAGCAGCAGCCGAGTTCACAGTGAGTGGGGCTGTCATGGCTTGGATTAGAGAGCCAGGACTGGAGTGTGCATGGAGCCCTCTGCCAGTTTTTTGTTCCCTTGAGGAGGTGGCCACACAGACACACAGGAACTCTGTTTCTTCTTTCCACCATAATTTGAGGCTCTCTGCCCATTCTGGGGTTGTTAAGCCTCGGCACCAGCTCCCTACAAGAAACCTGCACCCCCACTTTGCAGCACAAAGGCAAATTGTTCAGATGATCACAACCCACCTGCACTAGACACAGGTGGAGAAGGCTGGGGGAAGCAAAAGAAAACCTCCTCCCTGTATAACAGAAAGCTGGACACAACACAAAGGGATCAGAGGGGTGGAGGTTTCACCACCCAGCCCCCTACCCACATCAAAAAAAAAAAGCCCCTAGCCCCCCCACCCTCCCGACAGCCACCCCTCCTCCACCACCACACTTCACAACTCCAGGCCGGGCCAAGGGTCGGCAGCTCTTGCCTTTTTTTCCTGCAGAAAATCTGTCGCTCGAAAGGATTAGCCTGAGAGATTGTCTCGCTGCTGCTTCCTCGCTAACAAGCCGAGTGGAATCGGGATAGCAAAGTGACAGAGGCGGCAGCGCCCGCCCGGCTGCATCTTCCTCCTGCTGCTGGGCTTGTGCAAACCCCAGCCTCCGCCCCACACCTGCCTGCTTCTAGGGCAAGAGATGCAGGGGGCGGGGTAGGGGGCTGGACAAACAGGACCGCAGGCAGTAGCAGCAATTCAGCTCAGTCACAAGAAGGGTGGGCGCCAGTGCTGCTGGGACAGGAGGCTGCAGTGGTGAAGTCACACACACACACAGTGCACTCTTGCCTCTCTCCTGCGCGATTGCTGCTGGGGCACGAAATAGCCCGAAGACGCCGTGGCTCACTGCCATTCATTCACCGCGGGTGTGGAGCAAAAGAGGGCAGGAGAGACCCAGATCCCCCACGTATCCTCTGGGTGCTGGGCCCTGACACCACACAGTGGCCTAATCTACAACCCCACCTGGGGCGGCCCTAGAGCTCTGACACCCCTCACCCCCGTAACACACCCCGCGCGGCTGGGTCCGAACCTGGTGCCACTGGCCTAAGTACCACCGCCACGTTCACGCCACCTCCCCGCCTTTGGAGCGATAGCGGGATGCCCAGGATGCTGCCGCCCCCTTACCCGTCTGCCGCTGCAGCCTCGGCGGGGAAGAAGAGATGCTGCTGTCGCCTCCGTGCCTGCGCCGGCTGCCTCCCCAAAGCGGGCGCCTCCTGCAGCCTGCGCGGCTCCTGCGGCCGCTTGCATGGACCATGCACCTCACGCTTAGCAGCCTGGGCAGGGCGGCGGCCGCGCGCCGGGCATTGCTCCGAGCCCAGTCCCCTGCCCCGTGAGCCGCGCCGCTCGGGGCTTTCCAGGTGGGGGTGGGGGAGCAGCTAATCTAAGCACAAAGACGCCATTAAGCTTCAGTGGTTTTGCAGCCGCTGACTGGCTGCCTAGAAGCGGCCGCTAGGTTTCCAGCACGCGCACGTGGGCGCCCTCTGCAGACCCCACGCTCCCACTACAACTAGCGAGATGCATCCTCCCCCCCAAGTCTCTCTCCTGTGGAGGCAGCCTCCCTGCTGCGGGGTTCGTTTGGAGGCAGTTTGGGACGTGTTTCCCTTTTGCCAGCAAGGCTGGTGAGGCATACCCTGTCTCCCACTTTTAAAACTGCCCTAATTCAAAGTGACCTACGTTACCATTCCCTGGGTCTCTGAACAGTGGTGCTGGAACTAGGGGTGCTGCTGGCTTGGAGTAGTAATAACAAACACCAAATACATGGTTTCCCTCATCAGCACCTCCTCTATAAAATTATGCCAGCACCCCGTATCTGAATGCTTGGTTCCTGCACCATTTTTTCTCTTCCTGGTTCATCAAATCATTCAGCAGCTGAACAGAGACTATTAGAATTAGAAAAAACAGATGTAGGATAAGGACTAGATTTGCCTGCTAGAGAAGCAGGAGGAAAAGTTTATTGAGGAACCTTGATGATTTTAGAATAGGGTGACCAGATGTCCCAATTTTATAGGGACAGTCTCGATTTTTGGGTCTTTTTCTTATATAGGCTCCTATTACCCCCACCCCCGTCCGGATTTTTCACATTTGCTATCTGGTCACCCTATTTTAGAAGGGACATCAAACAATAGCCAGTTTCTCTCTCTCTCTCTCTCTCTCTCTCTCTCCACAAGCCGAGAGAGGAACAGTGGCAGGAACAGATAATCATAGACATTAGAAATGGGAAATATTTCATTCAATCAACTAGACTACATCCCTGCCACTGGGAGGGAAAATGTTAGTATTGCAAAATATAGTAAGGCCAGCCATACAAGCCTACCCAAAGAACTATGAAGCCTCAATCTTTTGGACCACCAGTCCAGGAGCTTACACTGTAACCCAAAGATGGGTCGATGATGCTGTATAGCAGTGGTTCCCAAATTTTAACAACCTGTGAACCCCTTTCACTAAAATGTCTAGTCTCGCGAACCCCCTCCTAAAAATGAATATTTCCATGGATTTTCTCCTTTACCTGAGTATAAACTGTAAAAGCAGTGATCTTGGAAATATGAAATTTATTTATTTATTTTATTTAAATTTGTTTTTATGACATGCTTATTACACACTATTTATTATTAATTATTATTTATCATTACAGTATTTTTATTACATTATGAAAATGGCAACACTCTTCCAAGATCTCACTTTCATAGCTTGTATCACTTTGAATAAGCCTGTTATACAACAAGGCTCCTATGTTTCATCAAGGAGTATCAGATGTGAAACAGCATGAAGGTATTTAAGAAGCCAACTCAAAGAGTTCCTCCTACACAAGCATTCAGATCTTGAGCAGTCCAGGCAAACAATGCACGTTACAACAAAGCTTAAACTTGTTCTTCATAATAATTTTTAAAACAATACTAGCTGCCTATTTAATTTTAAAAATAGCAAAAAATATCCACCTCCCTTTCCATTTCTTATAAGGAGTCTTGAAGTTTAAATCTCCTGA
Organism: Emys orbicularis; assembly: GCF_028017835.1. NCBI lineage: Eukaryota > Metazoa > Chordata > Testudines > Emydidae > Emys > Emys orbicularis. The sequence goes on from NC_088685.1 coordinate 35,842,288, forward strand.
GTGTGATAGATATGCTTGCTTTGATCTGCTTAGCTCTTAGAAGTCCAGGGGCTCCAGGCTGCTGGCCCGGTGCTGCCTGGGGTCCCTAAGGACAGCTCTGTCTGCCATTAGGGAATTTTCCCCCAAGAACCCCCTGTAACATTTTGTGAACCCCCAGGGTTCACAAACCCCAGTTTGGGAACCACTGCTGTATAGGTATCACTTTCAACTACTCCCACCTTGGAGCCACCAGGTTTTGTCACTTCTATCTGCATAGGCAAAGAGATGATCTACCCCTTTGTGCCTTTCAAATACGTGTAGCTAGTTGTGTTCCCCACATAGCCTGTCAGGTTGACAATACAATGTAACATAATTGTGTTCATATAACATGGAGTGATCAACTCAGCCATATAATACTGATATCTAGCTCTTACATGGCACTTTTGGTCAGTAAATCTCAAAGGACTTACAAAGGTGGTTGGTATCATTATCCCCATTTCATAGATGGGGAAACTGAGACACAGAGACAGGATATGTCTTGCCCAGGGTGGCAAAACTGGGAATATAACCCAAATCTTTGGTGTCCCAGCCCCACATAACAAATGCACTGCAGTAAGAAAAGAATCTACATTTAGCCCCAGATCCTGCAATCAGCTCTGTATGGTCAAGGCAGTCTTACAGAGTCTGTTGCTGGACTAGGACCTTAGATTCCAAAATTGAACACTCCTTGTGAATATGATAGATTATATGGTTCTGTGTTATATGTTACAAAAATAAACTATAGGTACATTTAAGAAAATTAAAAGACTTTATTACAATGCACAATATATTAATATCAACTTTTTACAAAACATTTAAAAAAATTCAGTAGTAATAATAAATAAATGCAACATCATATTTCTGCAACACACTAAAATATTACAGTTACAGTTTATAATGAAAGCTAAGCACATCAGATAGGGCATATCCTACATTACTTCCTCAGAAAAAATTCTTACTGACTTCAAGTGCATTGAGTTCTTTCTACCTGTCACTTTTCCTAATATGAAAAGCAATAAAAGTGCTAAAAAATTACTGTGCAAGCTAATGCCTGATCCTGCAAACACATATGCATGTTCTTAACTACCATGAGACTACTCATGTTAGTAAAGTTAAGCACATATATGTTTCCAGGATTGAGACCTAAAGTCACATATTTAAAGTCAAGCGCGTGTCTAAATGATCAGGGCCTAAAATATACAATTTGTTCTAATAGGAACCACATCTATATACTGTATCTATGTAAAAATAGCACACATCAGTCTAGATTAATACTAAAACTTATAGCTATGGATAAAAACCCTTCATTTTATTACAGTCAAAAACCTAAAACTTTAAACGACAAGGATTTTTTCATTCAGAAGCACCTTAAATTGTAAAATGTATAAAGTGTCTATTCACTGCTAAGGTTTGTCCTTCAAAGTATCTTAAAAACTAAAGCAAGTTCTCATTGTGATGCATCTTGGTGCAGACAATTTTCATCTCCTTTGAAGCAATACCACATACAGTGGGTTTGGGGTTTTTTTATTGAAAGACGATGAAAATCCCACAGGACTGAATTCCATGTGAAAAGTAAGAACACAAATCAGAACTCTCTTCACAGCACTCTGAACATTTTGGTTCTTTATCATTCTTTTCAAATGTTTCTAAATGTATGAACTTTTTTAGTTGCTTTTCTATTCACCTTTTAGCTTCTGCTCTCTAACTCTTTTTATTCCTGTAGCAAAACTGTTGCATTTCTCTTGTGCAAATGACAGAGGGGCAGGAAGGGTGGCAAGATTAAAAGAGTCTGCATAGGGGTTGTATACTTCTGTGTGTGTGGCTCATACCTGAGGAGGCTCCCTGGATGCTGCTATGCAGCAGGCATTTTGGATTAGCAGTAGGCTGATGGATTTAATGATACAAGGAGATACTAGCGCTAGCCATTCCTCAAGCTGGGGCTGGACCAGCAATCACAGAGAATTCCAACTCCTCAGCTCACAGCCTGGCTGCAGAGGATATATGTTGGATCCAAGATTTTAGCCATACGAAAAAATCATATTCAAGGACACAAGTATATACACTGATTTCAATGGAAGTTAGGAGCCAAAATATCTTTGAGGATCCAAGCCTAAATTCAATGGGACTATCTGAATGAGTAAAGTTACTCACACATAAGTGTCTGCAGGATCGGGTCCTCAGTGAGTTGCCTGTTTGTAGAAATTTTCAGAAAACAATTTTTCAGAAAAAATTTTTCTGTTTTCACACAAAAAATTAGGAAGAGAAAAAAACATTTTTAAAAGTAGAAAAACATAACTGTAAAACCATCACGATTGGCGGGGGGGGGGGGAGGGGGACGGCTCAGGCACAAGTGTAATAACTGAAATTACTTCTAACTCGTGTTTTTGAGTTTACTATATTTCAAGTTGATGCTACCCCTTGAAATCAAAGGTGGCTGTTATTAAATTTTATTGGTTTCACTTACAGCTTGTATGTTATTGGTGCAGCTACTAAATAAGGGTGATTACTAAGCCAAGCTGGCTTCTAAATGAAGACATATGGTATGTGAACTTTGTGGTTTCTGACTTCCTGGCTTAGCAAAATATACAGCAAATAACTCTAGCATTTCTTTAACACAAGGCAGGCATTACAGAATTCTGTCCACTCTCTTCAATAGAGCTCCCCACGAGAGCAGGATGTGGAGGAAAAATCATTTAAAAAGTAAGATTTGAGTGGATTCACGTAAAAAGCAAAATACTTGGTTTTCACCTTGAATACTTTTTATTAAAACAAAAGATTGTTTCCCATGGGAAACACTGTCAGTTTCCAGTTAAATAATGTTTGCCATCAAGGGTAAAAACATGATTATGTTTGGGGAAAAATTTCATGTTCTCCCCTAACAAAAGTAGTGTTCTCTAGTGAACACGAGAAAATTGCACCCTGCATCACATTTACAAATACTGGAGGAAATATGCACTTTCACAAATAAATGCTTGCAAAATGACAATTGGATGTTTCACTTGGCACTGGTTTCCATTTAACTTAATTTAGCTTATGCCTCAGTCATATATTATGGTAACTAGCCCGATTCAACAGTTCGTACTCAAGAAAATGTCAGCATTGTCTTCAAAGCACTACTGATTTGCCCCCTAGTGACCTAGCCTGGAATTGTAACTTATTATTTCTTAAGAACTAGGCAGAACAAGCTTCATGATAAGAAATCTACCTGTCTAACTTGTCATTAAAGAAATATATTATGATGTTGCATTTGTTGTTTTTGTTTTTCTGGGTCACTGATTTATTATTTTAAAACTATTTCCTATATGACTTTTTCTAATTTAATGCAATACTCTTTATGCCTAGAACTACATATATTTTTACAATATATTTTACCATAGTGGAAGGTGTAGTTTAAGAATTTTAAGAGACTAGGTAAGTACTAGATTTGGGAGATCATCTTATATCTAAATCCAATCATTATTTAGCAATCCCTGAGTACACTGTAGATAAAAACAATCTAAATTTCAAAAAGATTAGTTTTAAGCAAGCTAAAATTTAAAGTTACACACACTATTTTCTCTGCAATTAACATTACTCTACTTTTAATTAAAAATGGTCTTTGGCATATATATAAAGCATAAAAATAAGAAACAAACATACAATACTTATGTCAAAAATAATAATTATTATTATAGTACTACAAAGCACATGTGCAATAAAAAAATACTTGGAGTCACCATTCTAGCTTCATATCTGCTTTACTCCACACATATTTTCCTCCTCGATTCAGAAACATCTTCTCATCAAATCCACTGAATTTTATAGCATGTTCTACGCCTACATCCAGGATAGATTTGGAAGGCTCTTTCCGTCCATTTCTACAGTTCAGAAAACGCATCTAGAAAATTCATAGATTAAGAAAATTAGAAAGTGGCTAAAAGTGGAGTATTTCTACAAAATTAAATAACTTAAACCCCAATCCTGCGAAGGCTCGGACACATGGTTAGCTCTATGCATGTGAGTAATAATTCCACTGAAGCCAATGAAACTACTCGCAAGTGTAAAGTTAAGCACGAGTAAATCTTTGCAGGACCAGGGTCTTTTTTTTCTCCTAAAAGATGGTACAAAGACAGTTAGAAAATATCCTGCTTAGTTTACATATAGGTAAAGAATACACATTCCCATACAAATTAGTTCTGCAAATTGAACTTCACAGTGAGGATCAAATATAACAGATGTGTAAACTAAGATCTTGATCCTGCAATTGGTTGCATGCAGGTGGACCCCTATGCACTTGTGAAGCTGCTCACTCAGGTCCATTTGCAGGATCAGATCCTGTGTCTGAGTTGTCTAAATGTTTATGATGATGAATACAATTTCCTTGCATCCACATGTAGCAGGCCATTCTTTCAGAAACATGTGGAAAGTGCTGTATAGGGGTAAACATTAAACTGAAATAATTGTAATTTAGCCTGCTAAACCATGAATAATAGCATAGCCCATATTAACTGATAGACAAATATTAACTCATTAAGTAGCAAACAAAAACTTACATATTCATCCAGAATGAGGTATGAGTCTCTCATCTGTAAAAGTATAGAAAAAAACTATAAATTACTAGACAAACTAAAATCTATGTTTTTAGTGAAAGTTAGGGGAGAAGTAAGGTATAGGCATAATAAGTATCCATTCCCTTAGGACCTGATCCAAAGTCCTTTGGAATCAGTTGGAGTCTTTCCATTCACTTCGATGAACTTTGGATCATGCTCTTAGTGAGTAGCAGATAGAGAACCATGAAGGTGGCTTTTTATGAAAGAACAAATTGTTGCTTGACTACCATTTTTTGTTTGGTTTAAGCATCAGATTGAAATATGGGTGCTCAAATGGAATCAGGTGCTTTTAAAATATATCCAATCACTTACTTGGATGTTCACATCAGCACTTAGATATGTACAGTGAATACCCATTTTACATGTTTAAATGATTATATGAAATTCAAAAGGAAGGATGTGGCCTATTGAGGCATCCACATTTGAAAACTGGGTTCCGAATTTTAAAAAACTTGTTATCTATTAAAATGTGACCATCCTTAAATGTTGTGATCTGGCACTAAATTCCTCTGGATTCTTTTTTGTTTTGTTTTGTTTTAAATTCACTATTCAGGTTTTCGCTTAGAAAACCTAACCTATTACTGTTACTCTGTTGGTATTTTTAATGCCCCCATCTACCTTAGTACCACCAACATTGCCTGGTCCAGCTACCATAGAAATCAATTGCAAAATTCCCACTGATTTCAATGGGGGTGGAATTGGGCTCCATAACTGTAAGTATCCCAGTGTTATGTGCTTTTCACACCATACAGAATAGATTTTTTTTAAATTCTCCAAATATAAAAAAAACCAGCTGCTAAAGGAATTATATTGTCTAACTTCTAAGCAAAGTATTAGAAAGCAAAGCATTAGCTACCATGCTATTTTCTAGTTTCTGATAATAAAGAATTATCAAAGGATAGCTTCATTTTACCTTCTGATTAGATTCTGGTACTAAACATGAGATCTCTCTATGGCGATCTAAGAATCGTTCAAAATCTTCATCACTGATAATAAATTTCTCTGCTTCTCTCAGTGCATCTTCACCTGTATTCTCTCCTTCAATGAGCAGGCATTGGAATACCTGAAAGACAGAAAGTATATGATGAAGGTTGTATATCTGTCATAATTACCATGGGAAAAAACAAAACATAAACCCCACCATGACTGAGAGGGCCTGGGTCTCTCTTTTCACAGTGGTTTCAACTGGCTGAATCTTCAGTGAAGTCAATGGAGTGACACCAGCATACCATGGAGTGTAAAACCAGCGTAAATGAGAGACACCAATAGGATGAAATCCTGGCCCCATTAAAGTCAATAAGAGTTTTGCCATTGACTTCAGTGGGGCCAAGATTTCTCTCATCGTTTTTTTCCTAGAGATCAAACTGCTTGATGCCCCACTCTGTTATACCAGTTTTACTCCAGTTCAATTACATTTATTTCAATTGAATTAAAATCCTGCAAACTAGTGTAATAGAGTGGAGGATCAGGCTCTAACAATTGAGAAAGACTCTTCCATGTGTCTTTGCACATTTAAAAGCATGCTAGCCTTACAAGATTTTAAACTAATGAGGACAGCTATTTAACACTTTTCTAATGAAAAATATACTTAATAATAATTAATATTGTGTATTCAGACTTCTTCCTTTTTTCAAAGTAATATGACATTTTCAATTTTTTTTCCTATAAAAAAACATGACGTTCCCTATATGTCCCAAAATCACCAGACTTCTGTATGGTGAAAAAATATTTCCTTGTAAATAACACAAAAGGGCAAATTCTCGACAGTATCTGAGTGTCACTCAAATGCAGTGAGGCAGGTGGCCTGTCTGGGAATCAGTTACAGATCCCTGATACTAAGTGCCATCAGCAATTAGAGTCACAGCTCTATCTCACCCAATTGGAAGATCAGGCATAGCAGAGCTCTGCTCCACCATGCCCCCTTCCTGGAGGGTTGCCAACTTTCTAATTGCACAAAACCAAACACCCTTGTCCCGCCCTTCTCTGAGGCCCCACCCCTTCTCTGAGGCCCCGACCCCGCTCCCTCCAACCCCCCTCCCCCCATCGCTTGCTCTTCCCCACCCTCACTCATTTTCACTGGCCTGGGGCAGAGGTTTGGGGTGCAGGAGTGAGTGAGGGCTTGAGCTGGGGGTCCGGGTTCTGGGATGGGGACAGAAATGAGGGGTTCAGGGTGTGAGAGGGGACTCTGGGCTTGGGTAGGGGATTGGGGCATGGGAGGGGGTGAGGGCTCCGGTTGGGGGTGCGGGCTCTGGGGTGGGGCCAGGGATGAGGGGTTTGGTGTGCAGGAGGGGGCTCCAGGCTGGGGCTAAGGGGTTCATAGTATGGGAGGAGGCTTGGGGCTGGGGGAGAGGTTCTGGGTGCGGGGGTGTGGGCTCTGGGGTGGGGCTGGGGATGAAGGGTTTGGGCTGCAGGAGGGGGCTCCAGGCTGGGGCCGAGGGGTTTGTAGTATGGGAGGCCTGCTTTAGCCCTGCTGCGCCACTGACCAGACTCTTATAGGCCCAGTCAGCAGTGCTGACTGGAGCCGCCAGGGTACCTTTTCAACCAGGCATTCCAGTCAAAAACCAGATGCCTGGCAACCCTACCTTCCTGCTTCTCCCCTTTCCCTGAGAAGAGAACATGTGGCCTTGTATTTCTTGCTTACCTTCCATCGGACAGGATTTAGTGCCTCAATCTGTTCGTTCATATCTTCGTCAACATTAAATCTATTAATTACTGAATTTAACTTAAAAGCCACAGCATAATCTCGGCACCACTTTCTCAGTCTTTGGAGATTCTCAATGTGGTTCTTGTTTCCTTGTCCACGGCCAATTAAAACATTGACTTCCTCATCAAAACTATCACAGGAAACTGCAAGAATGTCTAGATATTCACCTGAAATAGACAAAACATTACATTATATTCAATGTCTGTAGTAAAGAGTCATTAAGTGCCCAGCTCTGCCACCTTCCACCTTCAAGTACACCCTCAAAACCCATCATGAGGAACCCTATCAAAGAGGATTCCACATGGTCATGAGAGGACTGGAGAGCATCTCAAAGGTGACACACCCCTCTTCTACACAGACATGGGACACCTGGGGCTAATGTATTTAAAGTCAGTCTAAATACCTCCGATTTAAAAGTACACGTAAGACTATTTGGTTTTGTTTGCATTTACTGTAAATGTATTATTAACAAAAATATCCACAGTCAGACACCTTACTATAAAGTTGAATTGAGAAGACTCCTGAAACCCATGCATCTTTTTAAACATATACATCATTTTTTCTTACCGTAGCGCTTGAACCATCGTTCTCTAATCATGCTGCCATTGCTCACAATGCTGACACTTGGCAGTTTTAGTTCCTGCTTGCAAAACTGGACCAATTTGCCCACAAATTCTCCTCTCTCTTGCAGAAATGGCTCTCCTCCTGAAAAGTTTATTTTTTCCATACCTAGTATTTGACAAAAAAAGAGAAATACTATTTAGATTGGATCAATTTAAGTTTCGGGAACTTTTTCTCACAACATATGCACAGAAGAATGCAGATGATTTGCACAGATATACTAATGGTGAACCACAGTCCATAGAGCTCCCATTGAGTTCAATAAACTGTTTCAAATATGTATGAAGAGGGGAAACCCCTTTTTCTGCTAAAGTTTTGCTATGATTTTCATAAACATATGAAATTCCCATTGACTTCAATGGAGCCAAGATTTCACCCCTCGTCTCTATTCAGGATGTAAAGTACCATGCACATTATTGTATAGATTATTTACAAATCATTAAAATTATAAGGCCAATATTTTCAAACCTGGGTATCTGAAAAGCTACTCCTAAATCCACATTTAGATACTTTATTTATGGATTTAGCAGGCTATCTTCAGGCACTCAAGCTTTGAAAATGTGGGCTAATAATATAATAATCAGTCCTCTTTACTTGTAAATCAGACCTTTACAAGTCAGATTTGCCTCCCCACTTTTAGATGATACCAGCCTCTACTGCAGTTTTTGTATCTTTTCACATTTAAGGCAGCAACTAGATTGTAACTTTCAGGCACAGTTTGAGCTCCCTCCTAGTTGAACCAAAACTAAACCTATTCGTCTGAAATGGCAAAGGAGGTTTATTTTTTTTACCGGGGAGAAATTTTGGCTACATTTTATGAAGATGCCACACAGCAGCACTGCTCCAAATTTGTCCCCCCTATACTGTACTTTCAATACTTTTTCAGCACATGACTGAATAAGGAGAGAATTGGAAACTGAACCTACTCTGCTGGGCTTCTTTAGGTCTGGGTCACAGCTTTAATTCAGGGCTAGCAGAGAAAGGTGCGGAGGGAGGGAGAATTCGGGAAATTTTTGATCAAAAGGGGGGATTTTATCAATTCCCCTCCCCATAAAATTCAACATTTGGATAATAAATTTAAAATAATCCTAATCATTAATAATAATAATAATAATAATAGCAATCAATAAGAATTTGGACCATGTCAGAGTATTTGCTGCACTAATTGGATGACCTAGCCAGGCCGGCGGCGGATGCCCTCAGCCTACAGCCCTGGTCCCAGCAGCGGAGTTCACCCCGGAGGTCCCAGGACCAGCGGTGGGGCAGGCTCACCCGCCTCCTTGAGCATGGCCAGCCCCCTCCTGGCCTCCTCGAGGGGCAGCACGAAGGAGGTCTTGGCCGTGTGGAAGCAGAAGCCGCAGCGGTAGTTGCACTGGCGGGTGAAGTGATAGTTGACGCTGGTGGGGACCGTGGGCACCTCGGCGCCATCCGGCTCCCCAGCGCCCTCCTCCAGCAGCGGGGGGCTCCTCCCCGGCAGCAGCGCCCCCCGGAGCCGGCAGGAGAAGGGCGCTAGGCAGAGCCACAAGGCGCTCAGCTGCGCCTGGAGGACCCGGAATAGCATCGCCAGCGCCTGGGGCAAGCTGCGCATTTCAGCCAGGTGCATCGCGGTGCTGGGCTGCAGCGCTCTGGAGCGCCGGGCAGGGGCGCGGGCTCCATTTAATAGCGGGGAGCATGTGACAGGCGCTGCTGGCTGGGGAAGGGAAGGAGGCAGTTTCGGTTTCCTTTATGGAGAAGCGAAACTTGGCCCCGGGTGGCTGCAGCAGGCGAGGGGTGTGTGGAGACCGCGGCGAGCCCGTTTACACCGGGCCACTCCCACTCCCTGCCTGGCTCCAGCTGCCTGCTGTGCATCCCCCTCCCCACTCTGGGCCCCTGCCCCGCACAGGTTTGCGCCAGGCTCCGAAACCAGCGCTTGGGAAATATGCCCGACTCCTGGTTTCAGCTGGTCATAGCCCTGCTTCCCATCCACACGAACGGAGCGGTACCCGCAGAGCTACCCTACACCCGCTCTGATTGCATCGGACATACGCCCCCAGGGCATCCCCTACGACACATGGCGTGTCTGCAAACCGCATTCCAGCCAGCAGGTGTGATCGAGCTGTGTGCATCTTCACAACTAGCCATAAGGGGAGGGATGCCCTCGGGCTGTAAAGCAGCTGGGCGCTGTGCTGCTGGATCATTCCAGCCTGGGCTCCTAGCTCTCCTGCTCTCCCCCGTGCCTGGGGATTTTCTGTCTGTTATAAAGGCCCTCTCTGGGGGTGCTCACAGCTGGCACAAGTTAATACAGCCTCAGAGGACCAGCCCAAGGCAGAGCAGCCTCAGGCTTGGAGAAGTGGCACAAAATTTCCAGTCACCCCACCTCCCAACCTGTGTGCCAATCTCGAGCTGATGCTTGGAGTTAGGGTGACCGGATGTCCAGATCTTAGGATCTTTGTCTTATATATGCAAATACGTGTCTGCCCCCCCCCCCCCAAAAAAAGTGTCCCAATTTTTCACACTTGCTATCTGGTCACCCTGCTTGGGGCCAGATTGTTTAATTTCCCACACCACTAGAGCTCCCAGACCATTAATTTTTTCTCTCAGCTAACATTTTCACACAGAAGTTGGACCAATAACGTACCTCACCCACCTTGTCTGGCTAATGTCCTGGGACTGAGATAGCTACAACACTGCAAACAATTTTCAGGGGGATACATAAGTTTAGGAGTAAGCTGGATGAATTTTGTTCAGACAGTGAATAATTCCAGAGCCGTATTATCTACTAGCACTTAATGTTTATTTGAAACAAAGGCTCACTGACTTCTGGGGGCGGGGGTTTAAAAGTGCAAATGTCCTATAAGAAGACTGTCAGAGTTAGCCAAAAAATTAGCATTTTCTAAAATTTTCTCTACACTCTGCTTGTAAAATGAAAATTGCAAAAGATTTTTTCATTTTTAGCACCAATACATTGTCTGAATATGGGTTTGGACCATATACCCAGAATTACCTACTAGGGCTATACTTCACAGCTCTAGCATAGCAAAACACACACCCAAGTTTGCATATCTGACCTCAGCAAATCCTACTTCAAATGTATTTTATATGTAGCAGCAGTAACAGTATTGGATATTGGATCTGGTAAACAAAACAAGGTATTTGATGTACCTGTTTGCATGTTGGTTACCAAAACATTCTTCCAGCTCAAACATTCACCGATGCATGAACAATGCAGGAAAAATGCAAGTGTACTTTTGTGTATAGTGTACTTCTCTACAATGTGTTTTGCAAGCAACAACTGTAATAGTCTTTTCCTGCATATAACGTTCTAGCATAGGCTCAAAAAAAAAAAAAAAAAAAAAAAAGGCATAAAACTACCTGGACTTTTGACAATGTTAAACATCAGGGGCCTGATTCTCTCCCTATTGACTTCAGTGCAAGTTACTTATATCCTGCAGGGGAAGAATCACACCCTTGCACACAAAGTGTCTCAGATCAAGTCTGGCTATGTTCAAGCAGGCGTGTGAGTGTACAAAAAGAGTTGCAAAGTAAATATATGTTCCAGAAAAGGTACTTGAATAATGCATGTATTGTGTACCCAGTGATCTGCCTTACAGCCTCAGCAAAGGTGGTTTGGGAGACGTCTCCTGATGAACAACACACCCACATATGTGAATGCTGTTTACTACCAAGTGCTCCAAAAGAGAAAAACACCAGTTCCAGATAGGTATTTCACGGACCATGTCTCATCCCATTCCTGACCACGTGGCTTACCACCAGTTCCAGATAACATCTCTATGAGAAAAACAGAAATTACTGATATGAACAAGTAATATTAGAAAAGGATTTAATGTAGTTTTAGCTTCTTTTAATGCAATTTACCCCCTGGAAATAAAGAAGAGCCAGCAACATGTGACCAGACAGCTCTCCTGAGCCACCAGCAACTGCTATATGGTCCATCAGCGGTCTACAGACAACAATTCGAGAACTGCTTGCATAAGTGGTCCAGGAGCAAGCAGGCAACTCATATGATGGCATCCATGGTTATCAGCCCTATTTGAAAGTGTAACATACTACTCTATTCCTCAATGGAAAAGTGTCTTACATAAGACCATAAGAACGGCCGTACTGGGTCAGACCAAAGGTCCATCTAGCCCAGTATCCTGTCTACTGACAGTGGCCAATGCCGGGTGCCCCAGAGGGAGTGAACCTAACAGGTAAAAATAACAGGAGTACTTGTGGCACCTTAGAGACTAACAAATTTATTAGAGCATAAGCTTTCGTGGGCTACAACCCACAGACTAACACGGCTGCTACTCTGAAACCTAACAGGTAATGATCAAGTGATCTCTCCCTGCCATCCATCTCCACCCTCTGACAAACAGAGGCTAGGGACACCATTCCTTACCCATCCTGGCTAATAGCCATTAACGGACTTAACCTCCATGAATTTATCCAGTTCTCTTTTAAACACTGTTATAGTCCTAGCCTTCACAACCTCCTCAGGCAAGGAATTCCACAAGTTGACTGGGCGCTGTGTGAAGATGAACTTCCTTTTATTTGTTTTAAACCTGCTGCCTATTAATTTCATTTGGTGGCCCCTAGTTCTTGTATTATGGGAGCAAGCAAATAACTTTTCCTTATTTACTTTCTCCATATCACTCATGATTTTATATACCTCTATCATATCCCCGCTTAGTCTCCTTTTTTCCAAGCTGAAAAGTCCTAGCCTCTTTAATCTCTCCTCATATGGGACCCATTCCAAACCCCTAATCATTTTAGTTGCCCTTCTCTGAACCTTTTCTAATGCCAGTATATCTTTTTTGAGATGAGGAGACCACATCTGTATGCAGTATTCAAGATATGGGTGTACCAGGGATTTATATAAGAGCAATAAGATATTCTCCATCTTATTCTCTATCCCCTTTTTAATGATTCCTAACATCCTGTTTGCTTTTTTGACTGCTGCTGCACACTGTGTGGACGTTTTCAGAGAACTATTCACGATGACTCCAAGATCTTTTTCCTGATTAGTTGTAGCTAAATTAGCCCCCATCATATTGTATGTATAGTTGGGGTTATTTTTCCCAATGTGCATAACTTTACATTTATCCACATTAAATTTCATTTGCCATTTTGTTACCCAATCACTTAGTTTTGTGAATCTTTTTGAAGTTCTTCACAGTCTTGTCTTCATTTGTCTGAGCACACAAACAGCAGCTTGTCCAGGTATCCCTCTGGAAAGTATTCTCATGGTAATGTTCTTCTGCAACCCCCTTGCTTCTCTTTGTCAACCTTCACCTTTTCTGGATTCTTTTGTAAATTTCTCCTGCATAAGAAAAGCTACATCTTACTCAATTCCCTGACTTCTCTGTAGTGTGTGCGTTCAACTGAAATTACACTCCTGGTTGGTTTCTTAGTGAGTCAGTGGGGCTCTTCTACCCATGACCAAAGGGGCTGTGCACCTACACCCACATATTTTTAACCAGACAGAGACCACCTTGCTTTTCCTTCCTTCCACGCATGTACTTTCAGTAGATCATAGTTACTTAGTCATGTCTTCTTTGTTGTGGCCATGCCTTCTTATGGCTACATGTCCAAAGCTACATGACCTATGCTGGGCCCTTAAAACTATGTGTGGTTCACCGCAGAACAGTGTTTCCCAGATAGCTAGCATGTTTGCTCCTCAGTAAGCATGTGGGGTGGAAAGGGGTATTTCAAATTGTTGAGAAGCCCCAGTGGGAAGCCGACATGTCTGCTATAGCTCAGAAGTATTCTGGAGCATTTGCCAGCAACAAACTCCAGAGTGGCAGAATCAACGCTGAGGTCCGGGTGGACAGCCCGGATCCAAGGCCATTAAAACAATATTGATACCCTGCCACAGCTGCAGAAGGCCTGAAGCCAACCATCAAGGCCCTTTTGCAGCAAGGGGCGCTCATAGAATCAGAGAGTCTGTGCAATTCTCCTATTTGACCCGTCTGAAGGTGGACCAGAAGACTTAGCGCTTGACTGTCGACTATCGGGAACTCAACCGATTACACCCAGGTTGGCCCCAGTAGTGGCAAAATACAAGGAGATCATGGCAGCGATCTCAGCAGGCGCCAAGTGCTTCTTGGTCCTGGACTTATCCAACACCTTATTTAGCATCCCTCTACACCGGTCATCAATGCACAAGTTTGCCTTCATGTATAAAGGCAGACCACTAACTTTTACCAGGGTTCCACAGGGGCTACACAACGCTCCTTCCATCTGCCATCATTTTGTGTCAGCCATGTGGAAGTCCCCGAGGAATTGGTGCAGTACTCTGAGCTATGTGGACGACATACTGATCACCACCCCACCAGGGAAGAGAACCTGGATGCATTGGAAGAGGTCCTGGGGAAGATCCAGGAGACGGGCTTTATTGTAAACCCAGCAAAAGCCCAGATGGCCCTGGACACTGTAATTTACCTGGGAATCCATCTGGGTCCAGAGGGATGGAGGCCAGATCAGCAGCGCGTGGAGCTGATCTGTAAGCTCCCAGCCCCGTGTGATGTATTGGCCCTCCGGTCCATCCTAGGGCTCACTGGTTTCTCCAGGGAGTTTATTGACAAGTACACAGAGATAGCTAAGCCACTATACTAGTTACTTTGGAAGGGGCAGGAGTGGCAATGGGAGGAAAGCCATCAGCAGGCTTTCACCATGCTGAAGCAGGTTCTGGCCAAAGCACCAGCCTTAGCCTACCCTAAACCCAACTGTCCATACTATTTGCAACTGGGAACATCTGATAGTGGCATCAGCGCAGTCCTCCTGCAGGATCAGGGGACTGGGCTGCAGCTGGTGGCTTATGGCTCCAGAGTCGTGAGTGAAGTCAAGAGGTAGTTCAGTGCCTGCGAAAGGGAGGTACTCTGTAGTTTGGGCACTGGGCCACTGGGAGCACCTGGTAGGGATGTCCCCTGTCATCCTCAGAACTTCCCACACCCCAGTAAGGTATGTCCTCTCTGGTCATGTGAACGAGGGCAGGGTGTCATCCCCTCGTTTGGCCAAGTGGACCCACAACCTCCTGAATAGAGACATCGCAGTGCAGAGATCATCCTAGTTGAGCATACTACTGTATGCATTGCTGACCAAACGCCAGAAACTTGAGTGCCCACTTCCAGCAACGGACCTAGTCATCGTGTCACCTTTCTGGATCAAACCCAGCTTCAGTAAAGCAAAGGAGCAGGGTTTAACCATCTGGGCTGCCAATGGAAGTAGCTATTACCAGGATGGCAACCCAAAGACTGGGTACGCTGCTTTTCAGCCCTTTTCCCACCAAGTGCTGCAAGGAACTGTCAATCCCTATTCGCACAAACTGCGGAAGTGGTGGCAATAGTAGCAGTATTGTATGACGAGGACAGGAGGAAGCACCTGTGCATCTGTTCCAACTCAGAATGGGTGGTGTGAGCACTTACATCCTGGATGCCCATCTGGATGCAGCGGAGCATGAGATCTGCCGATGAAAAGCCAATCAAGTATGCAATGTACTTGAGACATACATGGGAGCTGGTTCCAGTTTGAATTTGTCTTTCTTAAACAGAGGAGATGAGAACTGCACACAGTATTCCAGATGAGGTCTCACCAGTGCCTTGTATAATGGTACTAACACTTCCCTATCTCTACTGGAAATACCTCTTTTTGCCTTTTTCACGGCTGCATCACATTGGCAGCTCATAGTTATCCTGTGATAAACCAATACTCACAGGTCTTTCTCCTCCTCTGTCACTTCCAACTGGTAAGTCCCCAGTATATAGCAAAAATTCTTGTTGTTAGTCTCTAAGTTCATAACCTTGCACTCTGCACTATTAAATTTCATCCCATTTCTATTACTCCAGTTTTCAAGGTCATCCAGATCTTCTTGTATGATATTCCGGTCCTCCTCTGTATTGGCAGTACCTCCCAATTTTGTGCCATCTGCAGATTTTATTAGCACACTCCCAGTTTTTGTGCCAAGGTCAGTAATAAAAGTGTTAAATGAGATTGGTCCCAAGACTGAACCCTAAGGAACTCCACTAGTAAGCTCACCTTTCAGCATGACCCATTGTGGTCTCCCCTTTAACCAGTTTCCTATCCACCTTTCAATTCTCAAATTAATCCCCATCTTCTCCAATTTAACTAATAATTTCCCATATGGAGCTGTATCAAATGCCTTACTGAAATCCAGGTAGATTAGATCTACTGCATTTCCTTTGTCTAAAAAATCAGTTCTCATGTCAAAGGAAGAGATCAGGTTAGTCTGGCATGATCTACCTTTTGTAAAACCATGTTGTATTTTATCCCAATTACCGTTTATCTCTATGTCCTTAACTACTTTCTCTTTTAAAATTTGTTCCAAAACCTTGCATATAATTGAGGTCAAACTAACTGGCCTGTAATTTCTCTGATCACTTCTGCCCCCCCTCCCCACTTCTTAAATATAGGAACTATATTAGCAATCCTCCAGTCATAGGGTACGACCCCTGAGTTTACAGATTCATTAAAAATCCTTGCCATTGGGCTTGCAAATTCATGTGGCAGTTCCTTTAACATTCTTGGGTGGAGATTATCTGGGCCCTCCAATTTAGTCCCATTGAGCTGTTTGAGTTTGGTTTCCACCTTGGATGTGATAATTTCTACTTCCATATCCTCATTTCCATTAGCCATCCTATGACTACCCCTAAGCTTCTCATTATCCTTATTAAAAACTGAGGTAAAGTATTCATTTAGATGCTGGGCCATGCCTAGATTATCTTTAATCTCCAAGAGTCCACCTCATCTTCAGTTCTTAGCAGTCCCACTTCTTCTTTCCTTGTTTTCTTCTTATGTATATGACTATAGAACTTTTTAGTATTGTACTGCCAGTACTGCCTACCTGACTATTAGTGTCATTGGTATTGTCACTATGTTTCTTCTTAATGTCCATTCTCCTATCCACTGCTGTTTCTTTTTCCATTGCTGTATTCTCTGTTTCTTTATTTGCCTCCCTATCAATATTAGACTCAGGCGTGGAGATTACATGAGCATCTCCCAACCATTTCCCCTGAGTTCCTAGTTTAAAGCTCTTTTAATCACTTGTGCCATCCTCCATCCACCCTACTCAGGTGGAATGCAACCCATGAGATCAGTCCTTTGTCCATGCATGCCTCCCATTGGTCAAACATCCCAAAGCCTTCCTTACAGCAGCATTGCCTGAGCCATTTGTTGATCATCATAATCTTGTCTCGCCTTCGTTCTCCTCCTCTAGGGACAAGTAGAATCCCACTGAAGATCACCTGAGTCTACATTTCTTTAAGCATCTTCCCCAGCCTGGCATAGTCACCCTTGCTGTATTCCAGCAAGAATCTAGCAGTATCATTTGTTCCCACAAGAAGCACAATCAGTGGATTCTTTCCTGCTCCCATTATGATACTCTTCAGCCTCAGGTCCACATCCTGTATCTTAGCTCCCAGAAAACAGCACACCCTTCTGTTCTCCAAATCAGCTCTGGCCTATTATAATAGGCCCATCTGTTCTTCTTAGCAGGGAGTCACCAGTCACATAGACCTAGACCTGTCTCTTACTGGTGTTGGTGTGATTCTCTGGCCTTCCTCCTGTTCTTTTTGGCTGTAAGTCCTCTTGTCCTTTGTTCTCCCTTACAATCTTCTGTGAGTCATCTGGATCCTTCTGGGGCTCTGAACTCTGGCTATCTCCATTGATTCTTCCCCTCTTCTTGTAGGGCTAGCTGCTCTTCTCTTCCTTTCTCTTTCTTCTGTTACTGCCTGCTGTGCTCCTTCTTCATTGTCCAACTCAGCCAACCTGTTCCTGAGCTCTATTTCTCTTTCACTAGCTGGTCTTTTCCTCTGCCTGGTTCTTGTAGTCACGTGCTTCCATTGGCCACTTTTTCATGCATCAGTCTACCCTCACAGTTCTCCAGTCCAGCTTGCAACTGTGAGTCTTGACTTTTCCCTTCAGCCTCCGCTTGCCTTCTTTCCATCCTCTGCTCAAATCCCCTTTGAAACTCAACCATAATTTCCACCTGTATCTCCAAACCTCAGATCTTCTCTTCCCTCAGCTTTGGTGGCACTTCGTACAAACAAAGCTCTTTTTTGCGTACCTGCTAAAAGATAATGTATATCCTGCAGCTTCCACATCCTGTCATCTTCATTGCCTTTTCCATACCTTGGATCACTACCACTGCTGCCTCGGTATCTGGCATAGCCTTCCCACCTAAGCTACTGTCAAGGAAAAAACAAAAAACAAATATCAAACAAACTCCTACTCAAACTCCCCTGTTTTCATCTCTGTTTGCTGACTTCTGTGTTGCTGAACCTTAAATTACAATAGCATTTCAACATCCCATTAGGACCCTTAAAAGAAAAAATCAATACATTTAATTCCTTGGCAGTGCTTTACAAACTTTCTCTCATCCATGATGCTGTGATGTTATCATATTGCAGAAAGAGTGCGGAACTGGAAAAGTATCAGGGGGTATCCGTGTTAGTCTGTATCTACAAAAACAACAAGGAGTCTGGTGGCACCTTAAAGACTAACAGATTTATTTGGGCATAAGCTTTCGTTGAAGAAGTGAGGTTTTTACCCACGAAAGCTTATGCCCAAATAAATCTGTTAGTCTTTAAGGTGCCACCAGACTCCTTGTTGTTTTTGCAGAACTGGAAAGTTGCTGCCTCTTGGTTTTTTTGCTTGCGTGTTGTAAACAGGCTCAGCTGAGAAGCTGTGATAAGAGTGCTGCATGGAGCATACAGCTGAAGAGTGTTGTAAAATTAAGGGATGGGAGGAGGGTTTGTGTAGAATTGAGATATGTGAGCAGAGTGCTGCTCGTTTGCTCGATTCATAGAGACTATATATCCTTCTCTTTCCTATAATTTCAGGGAAGGAGGAAAACATATTTCCCTCAGGCTTGGCTGGATTCAAAACAATTAGCAATAGCTAATTTTCATTCACTGTCATCTTTTCATTGCATCAGCACCTTCATGGGTTGGCCTTTTAGGCAGTGTCGTAAGCTCATGAGGGGCAAAGACAAGGTTATTCAGTGACCAGTCAGCTCTCATAAAGCAAAGTACTATTTATTTAGAACCAAAGCATTTTAGCAAAAGCATATCCTTAAAACAATGAATAGCTTATATCCATGTCTAGCTTACCAGATGGTCATCTATCTTCCACACAGAGACTTTGGCAGGTTGAGTATTTCCCTTTGAAACATCTGGCACTGACCACTGGCAGACTGGATACTGGGCTAGATAGATCATTGGTCTGACCCACTAAAAAGTGTGTTTATTTCACAAGGCCTGTCTCTCTTGGTCACAAGCTCATGTCAGTTCTTGGATTGAGTGTGTGACTCCCTCCCCCAGGTCAGGGCTGTCACTTTATGCAGCTTCAAGTCCCTTGTATTGTTAGGCTTCTTAAACCAGGACAAAGCAGTACATGCTGTTTCCCCGGGAAAGGGGCGGGGGCGGGGGGAGGGTGCCTTCTTTCCCTGACACTGAGCTTTGTCAGTACTTAATGCTAAGGCCTGGTCTACACAACGAGGCTAGGTCAAATTTAGCCGCATTAGGTCGATTTTATAATGAATGCATCTACACAACCAATGCCGTTCCGCTGACCTAAAAGGTTCTTAAAATCGACTGCTGTACTCCTCCCCGATAAGGGAAGTAGCGCTAAAATCGACCTTCCTGGGTTGAATTTGGGGTACTGCAGACGCAGCGCTGTGCAATTCAATGGTATTGGCCTCCGGGAGCTATCCCTGGGAACTTTTGAATTTCATTTCCTGTTTGGTCAGCGTGGCGAGCTCAGCAGAACAGGTGACCATGCAGTCCCAGAATCGCAAACGAGCTCCAGGATGGAGCAAATGGGAGACACTGGATCTGATTGCAGTATGGGGAGAAGAATCTGTGCAGGCAGAACTCCGATCCAGCAGAAGAAATGCTGATATATATGCCAAAATTGCACAGGGCATGGTGGAGAGAGGCTACACCAGGGATGCACAGCAGTGCACTACCGTGTGAAAATTAAGTTGCTCAGGCAAGCCTACCAAAAGACAAAGGAGGCAAATGGTCACTCCAGGTCAGAGCCCCAGACATACCGCTTCTATGATCAGCTGTATGTCACCCTACCAGTACCCCAACACTCTCTGTGGACACCTGCAAGGTGGCAGCCTCATGCAACCTGGACGAGGATTTTGTGGATGAGGAAGAGGAGGAGGAGAATGCGTAGCAGGCAAGCGAAGAATCTGTTCTCCCGGCAGCCAGGACCTTTTCCTCACCCTGTAGCCAATACCCTCCCAGGGCCTATTGTTCCCGGACCCTGAAGGCGGAGAAGGCATCTCTGGTGAGTGCATATTTGTAAGGACACTACAGGGGTTAAGATCAATTGTGTTTAATGTTTGATTTGCCCTGAACAATTGGGATGCATTCGCAGCCAGTACAGCTACTGGAAAAGTCTGTTAACGTTTCTGGGGATGGAGTGGGAATCCTCCAGGGACATCTCCATGAAGCTCTCCTGGAGGTACTCTGAAAGCCTTTGCAGAAGGTTTCTGGGGAGGACTGCCTTATTTTGTCCTCCACGGTAGGACACTTTACCACGCCAACCCAGTAGCAAGTGGTCTGGAATCATTGTAGCACAAAGTATGGCAGTGAATGGTCCTGGGTCTTGGTCACATTCATGCAATATTCGGTCTTTATCTTTCTGTGTCAGCCTTAGGAGAGTGATATCATTCATGGTCACCTGGTTGAAATAGGGGAATTTTGTAAGGGAACAGTAATCCCCTCTGTTTGGTGATCCCCGACACATTAGAACCCGAGCATGCTGGGCTGTTTGCACTTGGCTAAAAGGGATCATCCTGGAGAATAGCCACGTGCGGGGGGGAGAGGGGGGGTAAGGAGTGCTGCACATCTACCCCAAAACTGCAGCCCCTCCTTTTAAACAGCAACCGCAGTCCCTCCTTTTAAATGGCAAACACAGCTGACATTGGTTACTATGGGAAAGGAGGGTGCTGCAGTTTGAAACCATTCCCACATGTTATGAACGTGGAAGAAGCCAACCCCGCGTACCCTTTGGCTTACCATGGCTGCCTGGAAACCGAATTCTGTTGCCCAGCCGTGTGTGATGTGTCACCATACCAGCAGGCGCCCAATATAAAAGGCAAAATGCGACTTTGTACCTAAAGCACATGTGCTGTCTGCTTGATTCACTGTGAAAGAGTCTCCCTTTTGTTCTCAGAAATGTATCATCTTAAATGTCTACTCTCCCTTTCCCCCCCCTGCAGCTGCAAATGCTTCTATGCTCCCCACATCAACTCCGTCCCTGAGGTTATCGCAGATTAGAAGGCGAAAAAAATGCACTCGTAATGACATGTTTTCCGAGCTCATGCAGTCCTCCTGCACTGACAGGGCACAGCTGAATGCATGGAGGCATTTGATGGCAGAGGTCAGGAAAGCATACAGTGAGCACGATCAGAACACACAGGAGGAGATGCTGAGGTTAATGGGGGAGCAAACGGACATGATAAGGCGTCTGGTGGAGCTGCAGGAAAGGCAACTAGAGTACAGACCCCTGCTGCATCCACTGTATAACTGCCTGCCCTCCTCGCCAAGTTCCATATCCTCCTCACCCAGATGCCCAAGAACGTGGTGGGGAGGCTCCGGGCACCCTGCCACTCAACTCCAGGGGATGGCCCAAGCAACAGATGGCTGTCATTCAAACAGCTTTGATTTGTAGTGTAGTTACAATAAGCAATGGGGCCTTGTCCTTCCCTCCTCCCTCAGCCCACCCCGTTATCAAACCCTTTGTACACCCAGGCTACCTTTTACTAGTCAGCGTTGTCAGTGAACTCAAGTTATTTTTAATAAATAATGAATGGATTCAGAACAATAAGGACTTTATTTCCTGTGCCAGCTGTGGTCGAAGGAGGGGAGGGGGATTGGCTTCCAGGGAAGTACATTCACCAAAGGGAGCGGCTTTGCATCAAGGACAAACACACACAACTGTCACACTATAGCCGGGTCAGTCATGAAACTGTTTTTCAAAGCCTCTCTGATGTGCAGCGTGCCTCGGTATGCTCTTCTAATTGCCCTGGTGTCTAGCTGTTCAAAATTGGCACAAAATGATTGTTTGCCGTTGCTTTCAAGGTGGGAGGGATGGAGGGAGGGGATTCATTATTACTGGGCTATTTGGGTGGCTGATTTCCTCTTTCCTTGGTGTCTGTAAGTTTCTTTTTTACAAGAAGAGCCTGGCTTGCCCAGATAAGATATGAGAGCTGTGCGTCTGATGTTTTGAGCTGCTGCAATAAGGAAACATTGTATATAGCCCTATTAAAATACTTGCTTTCTGGCTGCTGCACTGTATTCCAAGTGGACTAAAAAAAAGTTGGCTGCGCGGTTAAGGGCGTGTGGAGGGGGGCACCTTGGCAAGCAATGCAGTCAGACCTTTGAGCTGAGTGGGGACATAAACACTCCCTCTTGCAAACACGGGACTCCAAATCCCTTGCAACCTAGACGACGAGTTTCGTTTCTTTCCTCACAACTGCTTGTTGTCAAAAATGCCGTCATCACCTAATGTGCAAACAGATCGTTATAGCCTCCCAGCCCCCCCCCCCTTTGTTTTGTGTGGTTTCCCAGCAGCAGCAAGAGGGCTCGGTTTTTCTGTAGTGGCTGCTCTGCAGAAGAACCTGCCGCCGCTGCTGGCTAGAAAATCTGGCCCTACCGCTCAAGTGACAGCAGTGCGTGCGGTTTTCAGCTCCAGTCCAAGCCCTGGTGATAGCTGGAGGGCTGGGCGGCTAACAAACCACCCGATCGCTTTCGTTTCCCCCCCGCGTTGCCTTATCGGGTTTCCCTTTCCCCGCACGTGCCACGGAGGGGGCGGCGGGTCCTTGGCGCTGGCTCGGTTTCGTTTCTCCGGGTAGCTGTGGCGGGATGCTGCACCCCAACCGGCTGGCCCGGCTCACGCTGCTGCCCCGCTCGCTTTCCGCCATGGCGGCGCCTCCCGCGGGCTGCTCCGGACAGGCCCGACCGTGCTTCGCTGTGGAGGGGCCCGGCTCGGACCTGGTCTGCTTCACCCTCAGCGGCAGCGAGGGCGCAAGCGCCAGCCCCGAGCCCCGCTGCTTTGTGCCCGCTCCGGGGAGGTGCTATTCCCTCTGCGTCCCCGCAGCCCCTAGCGTCCCGGCGGCCAGGCTGCACCGGCGTTTGCAGCAGAGGCTGAGGCAGGGGCCGTTCGGGAGATGCCGGGTCCTGGGGCTCCTCTGCTACGGGGCGCAGGCTGCGCTGGAGAAGGGCTTCCTCATCCAGGACCCGCAGGGAGGCCCGGAGACCGAGCGCGCCCTGGAGGAACTGCTGCGGGGCCTGGGCGAGCTGCCGCCGCCGCTGGGCGTGTACGAGGCGGGCGAGCTGGGCGAGCTGTGGCAGTGCCTGTGGGCCCTGCGAGGGGCGGGCGGCAGAGAGCTGCTCCGCCGAGCCCGAGTGGTGGCCGTCGAGGAGCCGCCGCTGCACCCCGCAGTGCCCGGCCTTCGCCACGCCGCCGTGTTCCACTCCCTGGAGGCCGCCCGCAGCGTGGTGGAGCAGGTAAGATCCCGGGCAGCGGCCGTTCAGAGGGATATGAAGCTCAGCCTGATTGCACCTACTCAGCTCCCCAGGGGCTCTGCGCCTGGTTCTTTCTCGCAGTGCAACCCCGCCACCGCCAACTTCGGATTGACATTGGCCTAAGTGAGGGGGATCAGGTCCATGATCTATTTTCCTTTCTTAACCCCTGTGCCCTGAGCCTGCTTAGCAAGGAGTCTCCCACCTGGGATGCTGCATCCTACTTTCCCCAGGGTCTTATTTTTTGTGTAGAAGTGATGGGGCCTGAATCTGAACTCACACCCCAGAGTCGTTCTACTGACTTAAGTGGACATTACTTCTGAATGACACCAGCTTACATGAAATCAGGCACAGGCCCGAAGACTGTTGGATCATAATACCTAGCACTTTTCATCAATAGATCTCAAAGTGCTTTACAAATGAGGTATATGTGACTATCCTCATTTTACAGAAGGGGAAACTGAGGCACAGAACAGTGAAGTGACATGCCCAAGGTCACCCAGCAGGCTAATGGCAAAGACAGGTCTCCTGTACAGTGCCCTATCCAATAAGCAAAACTTCCTCATTTAAGTACTTGAGTGTAATAACAAGTTACAAGTACATAAACAGGACTTCATTAATCATTTACTAAAAGTAACCTATCTAAAGTGCTACCTCCATTGCTTTCAGATAATTTTTCAGAGTAACTTTAGCAACCTTTACACCTGAGGAGTTTACTCCACCTTTCCTTACTGTCTTCCTCTTCCTTGTTTTTTTTTAAACATATCCTTATTTTCAAGAAGAAATAGAGCAGAATCACCACATCTGGACCAAAGATTGGGATTGTTCAAATCAAAGACTTTGATTCTTGTGTCTGTCTTAAAATTGTATTGTCCTTCTGTATTAAACTGTACCCTTTCCAGTTAAATATGGTCTTTTGAAAAATACCTGTGTACCAGATTGCTTGTTGAGTAATCAGTGTTACATTCATTGCAGTGCACATCGTTAATCCCTGAAGCCACAGCTGTCCTTGATCTAGTGGATAAATGCCCCAAGCATTCAAAAAAGGGAGAATTTCCTGTCATAGTTATTGAAGGATTAGATGCAACAGGTAGGTGCATAATGTGAATATAGAATCACAACTGAATAATTGTTAAAATAATGTCTGATGTGACTTCTGTGCATGCTTAAGGTTCATGAGATGTTCAAAAATAAGACTTCAGAAGTGGTTGGCAGAGTCCAGAAGAGCAAGTCACAAAGATCAAAATTCTCCTCCCAGATTTGCATCTCAACTCCAAAGTAATTTTTCACTTCAGGTGCAAATTTCCTACTAATGTCATTGGAAGAGCACTCAGATAGGCAAAGTTGAATATTGGAAATAAGAGCCGTTGTGCACAGTGCAGCCCTTAGTCTCTTGGAGAAGAGGAGAATCAAGGTACTTTTGAGCAACCATTAATTGCCTTTCCCAGAACAGCATTGTAAATGCCTCTGAAGATCTGTGCCTTCTGCATTTTCAGTTGTAGGGAACCACCCTAAACAGGGAGCAAAATTCATCGTGGTGTCACTCCACTGAAGTGAACAGAATGATACCAGGAATTAATTCGGCAACATCTGTGTACCCTGCCATGTCAATAAAGTTATTGAAACTGAAATGTAGAGACGTTACCATATGAGTAGATGGCCTAAAGGGCAATAGAGTCAGGCTAGGCAAAAGGGGGAAATGACTCTTTGACTAGGTATTACATTTCCAAAGCAGGAGTGTTTTAAATGGGGGTTTTATAATATAAACAAACACACACACCTTGGACAAGTCCCACACCAGCTCAATCTCATTGGAGCACAACATACAACAACCCTCCTGGGATCACTTCTTGTGTCACTGCTGTATTCCCTTTGATCTCTTCAGCAGAGCTCCAAATCCTTAAAGAGACAGGGTGCAGGTAAAGATAACCCCGCCAGCAAATATAACTCTGATATACTCTTATGGGTACTACATAGAAACTGTGATAAGAACTCGAATAGTCAGATAGAAGCCTACTGTGACATAGTCAAAACCCTATCCTATAACAACACAGTCAAGATACGTAGTAGGATACTAGATAAATATATCAAAATGTATTTTCCAGCTTAAAGGATAAGAACTTTTTTTTGCATTTTTAAAAATTAAAGCTAATTGTTATGATGTGCCATGCTATATGTCTAAAGATTTTTTATTTGTTTTTATTTGTATGTTAACTGCAGGCAAAACAACTGTAACCCAGTCGGTCAAGGACTCACTGAATGCACTTCTCTTAAGGTCACCCCCAGCTTGTATCAGCCAATGGCGGAAGACTTTTGATGATGAACCGACACTCATCAGGAGGGCATTTTATGCTCTGGGCAACTACATTGTTGCTTCAGAAATAGCAAAAGCATCCACCGAGTCACCTGTGGTTGTAGACAGGTTTGTAAAAAATATTTTCCTGTTGTTTGAATGTGACCATCCAGTCTTTCAATGTGACAAGTAATGCTACCTGAGTTACCTTTCTTGTCTTTAGCATTACTTTGGTGGTAGCCTGGAAAATATTTATGTATTTCTACTTAATTCTGGTTGATGGTTTAAGTGCATATGAAAAAGGCAGCTTGATAGTATTGTCTTCAACCCCAGGCATATTATGATATTTGTAGGCCATCAGATGCAGGAGAAATGCAGAGAACAGAAATAGGACCTTTATGCTGTCTTTATTGACCTGACTAAAGCATTTGACATCAACAGCTGTCCTGGGCTATGGGCTATTACATAAGCTTGGTTGTCCAGAAAAATTCACCAACATTCTGAGGCTAGTTCATGATGGCATGCTCGAAAAAGTCTGCTTAGATGGTGTTCTGGCTGACCCATTTCCTATCACTAAAGATATTAAAAACAGTGCTGCGTAAATGGTCCGCTCTTGTAAAATTTCTTGTGTGCAGTAATGCTCAGTGATGCTATAGGAGACCTGAACGCTGGTATCGGGATACATTTCCAATCCTCTGGAAAATTATTTAATCTGAGCAGGCTTGCTCTGTGAAGGTCTTTGAGGCAATTGTTCATGAGCTGCTGTGTGCCGATGACTGTGTTCTAGAGGCACATACTTTAGAAGAGATACAATTGATTATGGACAGATTCGCAGAGTCTGCAGAAAGGTACAGGCTGACAATCTGAAAAAGACAGAGGTCGTGTATCAATCTGTGCCAGGGAAACCCTACGTGAAACAGTCACCATCAGCAACACAGAGCGAAATGCTGTTACAGACTTCTGTTATCTTGGCAATACATTGTGAAATGATGTTACTACAGATAAGGAGCTGACAAGTCGTGTCAACAAAGCTAGTTAATCATTTGACAGTTTTTCAGGCAGAGTCTGGCAGCAACATATTAAGCTTCAAACCAAGTTAAGTCTAAAAAGCAGTTGTGCTGTCCAACTTGTATCAGTGTTGACCTGCTACAGCATATTAAGC
The DNA here is from genome assembly GCF_028017835.1 of Emys orbicularis. NCBI lineage: Eukaryota > Metazoa > Chordata > Testudines > Emydidae > Emys > Emys orbicularis. The sequence goes on from NC_088685.1 coordinate 35,869,211, forward strand.
TTCTAGAAGAGTTCCGTTTATGACATCTGCATGACATATTCTGCATCAAACGGCATGATAAAGTTACCAGTAATGAAGTTCTGTAATGTAGTCACTCCACAGGGATTGAAGCCATGTTTATCTCATCACAGTTATGGTCACGTATTGAGGATGGATGACACTAGAATGTCAAAGTAGTTGCAGTTTGGTGAACTGAACTGCGTACAAGACGGCCAGAAGAAACACTTCAAGGACACACTGTGAATGCACTTCTCACCAGCTTGTATAAGCCAGTGGAGGAAGCATAACTTGAAACAGTGCAGCATTGACATTGACAGCTGTGAGTCATCAGCAACAGATGGATCACGGTGGTGAGCAATAGTAAACAATGAGGTTCCCAGTTCAAGATTAACCGCCGTATGGATCTTGAGGCACAGAGGCTGAGTTATAAACAGTGGTGGACTCAGCAGGCACAGATTGTAATCTCTTCCTCAGCATCGAGCTACCTATGCGCTTCATGTGGAAAGGACTGCCACTCGAGCATTGGCCTTTTTAGCCACAGTAATACCGTCATCAGCATCAACTTGAGTCACGAAGCACAACAACCAGATTATTATAGCAGCTGTATGTCTCAAAAGACGGTGCTGTAAATGCCAAAGCAGTTCCATTACTGTGTGTGGTGATGCTGCTGTGTTGCAAATGGCTAAAAGTCCAGTTCTCGAACAGCCAGGCGTAGCGCAGGCAAGTACTGTGCAAGATTCCTTAATACACTACTGCCTATTTGCAACAAACCTAAAGAGAGTGCAGACTGCCAATTGCAGCTGGCTGTAAGGATGTTTTAGATGAGTGTAAATTGAAGATACAAAGGTTGCAGATCTCTTGAAACACCTAGATAGATTTATGTGCGGGTCTTGGGAGGAGCCAGTGGTTATGGTACATATAGGTACCAATGACATAGGAAAAGGTAGAGGAGAGGTTATGGAGGCCAAATTTAGGCTTCCAGGTAAGAGATGAAATTCCAGGACCATCATGGTAGCATTCTCTGAAATGCTTTCAGTTCCACACATATCGCCAGTTAGACGGACAGAACTGCAGGGTCCCAATTCATGGATGATTTGATGGTGTTTGGAGGAGGTATTTAGGTTTATTAGGATCCAGTGATCCCTTGGGAAAAGGAGGACCATATACTCGAAGAATGGGCTCCACCTGAACTAAAACAGAACCAGATTGCTCGCATGTAAAATTAAAAAGGTTGCAGGTGAATTTTTAAAGTAAGGTCTGGGAGAAAGCCGACTGGTGCAGAGGAGCACACGGTTTGGACAGACACATACCGTAGGGGAGAATTTGTTACAGATAAAAAGGAGAGGATAGAAGAGGATAAGTATAGGTAAGAACTGAAGAGAAACAGTGAAACAAAAAAGAGTCCCATTCAATTACATTACATGAAGTTAGAGAACTAAATATTGAACATTTTTTATAAGTACTTATTAAATGAGGATATTAATATAATAGGCATCACAGAAACAATCATAATCAATGGGACACAGTAATACCAGGATACAATATATATATATAGAAATGACAGAGTAGGTTGTGCTGGTGGGGGAGAGGCACTATATGTAAAGAAAGCATAGAGTCAAATATAGTAAGAATCTTAAATGAATCAAACAGTACCACTGAATCTCCATGAATAGAAATTCTGTGCTTGAATAATAAGAGTAAACAGTAGGAATATAGTACCGATCATCTGATCAGGATGGTGATAGTGATTGAGAAATGCTCAGGGAGATGAGAGGCTACAAAACTAGAAAACCCAATACTAATGGGGGATTTCGACTAGCCCCATATTGACTGGGAATATGTCACCTCAGAACAGGATGCAGAGATTAAATTTCTAGACACCATTGATGAATGCTGCTTGGGACAACTAGTCCTGGAACCCGCAAGGGGAGAGGGAATTCGTAATTTAGTCATTTGTAGCGCACAAAATCTGGTTCAAGGGGTGAATATAGCTGAACCACTTGGTAATAGTGACAATAATGTCATTGAATTTAACATCCTTGTAGAGGGAAAATGCCAGTTACAGTAACATTTCACTTTCAAAAAAGGGAACTACACAAAAATGAGGAGTTAATTAAATGGAAATTAAAAGGAACAGTCATGAGTTAAATGCCTGCAAGCTGCCTGGAAACTTCTTAAGAATACTATAATATAGTTTAAGCCTCTATGTGTCCTCCCTCAAACCCCCCTCAACCCCACCCCAAAAAAACTCAAAACAGTAAGAGAACCAAAAACACCACCATGGCTATATAACAGAGTAAAAAAGGCAGGTAGCGACAAAAAGACGTCCTAGAAAATCTGAAGTAAAATCCTACTGGGAAAGTAGAAGGAACAAACTCTGGCAAGTCAAGGGTAAAAGTATAATTAGGCAAGCGAAAAAAAGAATTTGAAGAGCAACTAGCAAAAGACACAAAAACTAGCAATTTTTTTAAAGTACATCAGAAGTCAGAAGCCAGCCAAACCATCAGAGGGATGACTGGACAGTCGAGGTGCTAAAGGAGAACTCAAGGAAGACAAGGCCATTGCAGAGAAGCTAAATTAATTCTTTGCATTGGTTTTCATTGTTGGGGATGTGAGGAGATTCCCACACCTGAGCCATTCTTTTTAGGTGACATATCTGAGGAACTGTCCCAGATGGAGTTCTCAGCGGAGGTTTTGGAACAAAATGATAAATTAAACAGTAATAAGTCACCAGGACCAGATGGTATTCACCCAAGAGTTCCGAAGGAACTCAAATATGCAATTGTAGAACTACCAAATGTGATATGTAGCCTATCACTTAAATCTGTCTCTATAACCAGATGACTTGACGATAGCTGATTTAACATGGATTTTTAAAAAAGGCTCCAGAGGCAATCCTGGCAATTACAGGTCGGTAAGCCTAACTTCAGCACCAGGCAAATTGGTTCAAACTACAGTAAAGAACAGAACTATCAGATACATAGATGAATACGATATGATGGAGAAGAGACAACACATCTTTTATAAAGGGAAATTAATCTGCATCAATCTACTAGAATTCTTTGAGGCTGTCAGCAAACATATGGACAAGGGAGATCCAGCGGTTACAGTGTATGTTGACTTTCAAAAAGCCTTTGACAAGGTTCATCACCAAAGGCTCTTAAGCAAAGAAAGGAGTTAGGGATAAGGGAAGATCTCTCATGGATCAGTAATTGGTTAAAAGATAGAAAAGAAAGGTTAAGAATAAAGCTAGTTTTCACAGTAGAGAGAGGTAAATAGTGGGGTCCCCCAAGGGTCGGTAGTAGAATCAGTGCTGTTCCATATATTCATAAATGATCTGGAAAAAGGGGTAAACCAGTAGTAAAATTTGCAGATTTTACAAAATTACTCGAGAGTTAAATCCAAAGCTGACTGCGAAGAGTTCGTGGTCTCACGAAGAGATCTCACGAAACAGGGCAAGAAAATGGCAAATGAAATTCAGTGTTGATAAATGCAAAGTAATGCACACTGGAAAACATAATCCCAACTATACATACAAAATGATGGGTGTATAAATTAGCTGTTACCACTCAGTAAAGAGATTTCGGAGTCATTATGGGTAGTTCTCTGAAAACATCTGCTCAGTGTGCAGCGGCAGTCAAAAAAAGCTAACTTTAGGAACCATTAGGAGAGGGATAAATAATAAGGCAGAAAATATGATAATGCCACTATATAAATCCATGGTATGCCCACACCTTGAATACATCTTGCAGTTCTAGTTGCCCCATCTCAAAAAATATATTAAAATAGGAAAAAGTACAGAGTAGGGCATCAAAAATGATTAGGGGTATGGAACAGCTTCCATATGATGAGAGATTTAGAAGACTGGGAGTGTTCAGGTTGGAAAAGAAATGACTGAGGGGGATATGATAGAGGTCTATAAAATCATGAATGATGTGTAGAAAGTGAATAAGAAAGTGTTATTCACCTCTTCCCTGATTCTTGTGTTATGTGGTGACCCAATTAAATTAATAGGCAGCAGGTTTAAAACAAACATGAGGAAGCACTTCTTCACACAATGCACAGTCAACCTGTGGAACTCATTGGCAGGGATTGTTGTGAAGGCAAAAAGCATAACTGGGTTCAAACAAGAATTAGATAAGTTCATGGAGGATAGGTCCATCCATGGCTATTAGCCAAGATGGTCAGGGATGCAATCTCATGCTCTGGGTGTCCCTAGACCTCTGACTGCTAGAAGCTGGATGACAGGAAATGGATCACTTGAAAACTTGCTCTGTTCTGTTCAGTCCCTCTGAAGCATCTGGCAACAGCCACTGTCGGAAGACATGATACTAGACTAGATGGACCATTGGTCTGATGCAGTACGGCCATTCTTATATTCTTATGAAGTGACTGAATTTAAAACACACTTAGCCCTACAGAGATGAAAAGATAGCAGTGCAGGTGGAGAGGAGTCCTCTAAATCCCCTAATCTGTCCAATTTACTAGTTCATTAGCATAATCAAAAAATGTTATTTCCTCAATTCTCCTGTTAAAAATATGAGTACTCTTTTTGTTGGGATGGTGACAAATTGGTGTGGCCATCCTGAATGAATGGTGAGAACATGGCTTGACATGACTGAACTGTGAAAGAGGGTTCTGGGAGCAGAATCCTTCTCATACCATCAGGCAGATGCCAGAGGTGAAACTGACTGGCTCCATGTGTATGATCAATACTGATCTTTGAGTCAGCAAATATGTCCACTTGAAAGCAAACAGCACGTGTAGAACATCTGGAGTGGAGCATGGGCTGACTGGGGCATCTCGTCCCTGTTGAAGGACATCACGCAAGGGACTGAAGTGAATGATTGACAAGGGAGTGAATGTGGGGTAATTTTCAGTTGGCACCACTCTGCAGTCTCCTCCTAAAGTATTAATTAGGTAAAAATTAGTAACCACACGCTCACTGGGCATGCTTTTAAGACATCTGACTCCTTTGAGGAAAAAGAGTATAAAAACCAAGCAAATTAAATTACTGTTGGGATTCCTTAATTAACACTTAAAGAAGCAACGCTGCTAGACAGAGTAGCCAAAACTCTGCTCCATGGCCTCAAGTAGGACTGTGAACCAGAGGGGTCTCAAGGCAACCGAGGCCTTGCCTCGAGGGACTCCGAGACAGACCAGAGGGCTGAGAAGAACAGACCTGGAAAGAAGAAGCCGTCTATAAAATTGGTAATCACCTTCTCTGTTTGCCAAGCAGGAACTGCGTGAGGCTAGCGCAGGGCCTGTTTGTGTGTGTTTGTGAAAAAGAGACTCGTTAAGGGGAATCTATAACTCCTATGTTAGACATTAAGAGCTATGTGCTTGATATAATCCTTTACCGCTTGTGTAATTGCTTCTCAATAAACTGCTGTGCATTGAAAATAATTACTGTGGACCTTTTTCACTGGTATGACAGTAATCTGCTCTGCCAGGAGCCAATAAAGATCAATTTCAGGGGTAGTAGCGCCCCCTGTTGTCAGCATTTGGTAGCAGAGGATGGTTTGCTGTCGTGTCTAAGTGAATGGGGTCTTTAAACTGAATGAAACGACTTCTGAACTGGTTGCCTGTTAAGAGCTTGGTATCCTGAATCATTGGTGTTAACCGACTAATTTAAATATTGTTCTGAATCAGTTCTGACATATTAATTCTAGCTCGGGGGGCCAGATTTAGTTACAGTACGAAGAGAGAGAAGTATACTGGTGAGTGGGGTTGTATTGGCCATTCTCGGAGTCGATGTTTTGCAAATGCAGACAGGGAAAGGTCGTCGAACCAGAGGACAAGGGGGACGCCCCAAAGCCTCCGAGTGTGGTTGTTGAGTGTTTGTTAAGACAGGTGTTTAAAAGCTTGGGGTCTGATCCATGTCTGGCTGATGCAGTCCCCACACTGCATGAGAAAGTTTTGGACAACTTGCTGTTGATGTATCGAAAGGGTTACACTCCTGAGAAAGCCCAAACAGCAGCACATGTCATCTGTGCTATGTATTGTGCTGTAGATAAATTTGTAAAGGAGCGAGATGTTTTGGAACGTCAGCGAGATGTTGTGCAAGAAAGTTTGGAACAAGAATTGGCAAAACTAAAATTGCAGAATGAAAGCCTGACACGTGACTTGCAAACTGGTGTAGCACAAAATGTAACCAAGGCTCAGCAGATAACAGCTTTAACCCAAACATGTCTGGAAAGAATAAATATACAGGTGGAAGAGGAAGAGGAGCCCCTTCCAGGACCTCCAGAAGCCCAGCCAGTAGTGATAGCAAAAACGCCTCAGCCTTCACGGCAAATACTAGAGGAAGTAAATTGTTCTCTGACTGAAACTAAAAAATAGGCACTGGCTAAACAAATGGACTCTTTGACTAAGAAAACATGTTTGTCTTGGCTGTTGGAATCTTGAAGATTTAAGAGAACTGGTAATAACTTGTGCTGGCCCTATGGAAGGAATGGCTTTGTGGGCAGAAATTGAGGCAGAGTTAAACAAAGGGGACAGAGACAGTGTTATCCAGAAGGTAGCCTGATACTTTCTGACCCCCTCTGAATTAAGAAGGATGGCTTTGTTGATACATCAGAAGGAAGGAGAATCTGTTCTAGCTTATTGTACTAGGTTGTTGTTGATATGCTCTCTGGTTGAAATCGAGGAAAAACAGCTGACAGATTTGTTCTTTGATGGTTTAAGGGAACCTATTAAGGTGTTCATAGGATCCTGGATGGATTGAGATCAGGTTGAATTGATTAAAGCAGCTCGGGAGGCAGAAAGGGTACTAAGTGGTGCAGGTAGTTCTTCTCGGAAAGTGATTAGTGAGGCTTCCTACAGCAGTCAAGCAGGCTATAATGGATCTAACCACACTGATATGAGACGTCGTAGTTGCAATTAAATAGGACAAGGCTGAGGAAGGCATGGTAGGAGATATGGAGTGTTTAGTGGGGGATCATTGCGAGCTCAGGTATAGGCTCAACTTCAGGAAAGAGGGGCAGATATGGCCTGTTTGGATGGGCAACCTCTGGAGACTTTGCTAGCTGCTTTAAGTGATTTGATGGCAAGGACTAGATCACAGTCAATGCTGCAATCAGGAGTTAAGGCTGTTGAGACCGTGGGAACAGGTACAGAAGATCTGCTGGTGATTTCTTATGTCTTGTTATCCCCAGAATTGGCTCAGATGAAACTGGCAGCTCCCTGTCAGGTTGGCTCCAAATTTCAGTAAAAATGCCTCGCCCTTAGCAACCCCTGTCCCCAACGGTAAATGTTAGTAGCCAAATTACAGCCCCACATAAATGGTAAATCTTACGTAGAAGAGGGGACAGAAGGAAACATATAATGGTTGCTGGCATTAATTAATACAGGAGCAAAGGCAACTTTAAGTATGAAAACACCTTCCGTGGGTAGTAGATCAAGCTAAATTTTAAATAAATACAGTGGTTTGTAACAGCTATATTAAAAAGTAGATATGGTACAATAGGAAAAGTGAATGATTAAGTTGGAAGAAAGGCTGGTTCTGAAGAAAGAGACTGTAAATAACAAAGGTTATTTCAGAGGGATTAAGAAAGTGAGCCTGTAAAGCTATGGCAGCTGTGGCACTGCCAGACAAAAAGTGGATAAGGGAATTTCTCATGGTTTGGGCTAGAAAGAAAAGGCAGTGGTAAAGATAGTGGGGGGGAAAAATGTGTAAAGCCAGCTCCTCAGTATTCCTATCCAGCAGAAGCTGTTCCCCACAGAAAAAAAAAAAAAAAAAGCCTGTTGCAGGATCTAAAAGCACGAGGGGTAGTAAAGTGTCACAGCCCCTGCAACTCCCCAATCTGGCTTGTACAGAAACCGGATGGCAGATGACATCCCATGATTATATTATAAAAATATAACTGTAAATCTACTCCTGATGTAGCCAACCTTCCAACTATACTGACCAGAGCAGTAGCCAGGGCTAAATGGTTCTCTGTACTGAATTTGTTATTTGTTAATTGTTTCTTTGTTATGTTATTAGCCTCTATGAATTTATTTCCTTTTGTTTATTTTAAACCTGCCGCTTAGCAATCTTAATTGGTAACCCCTAGTTCTTGTGCTATAAAAAAAAAAAAAGAAGAAGTAAATAACACTTTCTTATTTACTTTCTCAACAACTGTCAGGATTTCATAAACCTCTATTGTATTCCCCCTTTAGTTATCTTTTTTCCAAGTTGGAAAATCCCAGTCTTAATCTTTTCATATAGAGTTGTTCCAGACCCCTGATTATTTTTGTTACTTTTTTTTTCTGTGCTATTTTTTTTCCAGTTATGGCTGTTGCACATTAAGTGAATGTTTTTAGGGATCTATATGCAATGATTCCAGACCTCTTTTTTTTTTTTTTTTTTTGGGTGGTAGCAACTAATTTAGACCCCATTCTTTTATACTGTATGTATAGTTGGAATTATGTTTTTGATAGCTCAGTGGTTTGAGCATTGGCCTGCTAAACCCAGGGTTGTGAGTTCAATCCTTGAGGCGGTCATTTGGGGATTTAGTTGGGGATTGGTCCTGCTTTGAGCAGGGGGTTGGACTACATGACTTCCCGAGGACCCTTCCAACCTTGATATTCTATGATATTCAACGTGCATTACTTTGCATTTGTCAGCATTGAATTTCATCTGCTTTGCACCCAGTTTTGTAAAATCCCTTTGCAACGCTTTAAAGTCTGTTTTGGACTTGACTATCTTGAAGTTTTGTATCAGCTGCAAATTTTTGCCACTTCATTGTTTGCCTTTTTAATATATAGATTCTTTTAACAGTTCTGCCTTTTCCCAGTACAGATCCCTGGAAACGCCACTGTTTACCTCTCTCCATTCTAAAAATTAACCAGTTATTCTTGCCTTTTGTCTCTTATCTTTTAACCAGTTATTGATCCATAAAGGACTTTCTCTCTTCTCCTATAACCACTCACCTTGCCTAAAAACCTTCGGTAAGGATTCAAAGACTTTCTGAAGATCTGAGTACACTATATTCACTAAATCACCAGGTCTATATCCTTGTTAATCCTCTCAAAGAATTCTAGTAAACTAATCTTTACTATAATTTCTTAACTGTAAACATGAATGCACATTTCTTTAGTTCTTCTATATTGGCTTTATTCTTCTTGGGTGTTCCAAGGTGCTAAAGAGACCTTAATCACCCAGTGGCCTCACTGGTTGTGTAGTAGGCTTCCTGCTTTTGATATACTATCAGTATAGGAAAATCTCAAAATCTGAAAGCAGCCTCCAGGCTTAATTCTCTGAGGAGGGGAAAGTTTTAAAAAATCTTTTGGAAATTCTAAATTCTAGTACACCTCTACCCCGATAGAACACGACCTGATATAACACGAATTCGGATATAACACAGTAAAGCAACGGGGAGCCCCGGGCACTTTAAAGTACCACCCAAGACCCGCTGCTTTACCGCGTTATATCCAAATTCGTGTGGAGCCCCAGGCCCTTTAAATCCCCGTCCGATCCCCACTGCCCGAACTCCGGCGGTGATTTAAAGGGACCGGGGCTCCCCACAGCAGCTGGAGCACCGGGCCCTTTAAATCCCCGCCGGGGAAGCCGGTCCAGTCCGGCACCGCGTACGGCTCTTGCCGGTACGCCGTACCGGACTGAACCCGATATAACGCGGTCTCACCTATAAGGCGGTGAGATTTTTTGGCTCCCGAGGACCGCGTTATAGCAGGGTAGAGGTGTATTGGGATAGATAACGGTGCAGATTTAATCAAAGGCCTAGCCAGAGTAAACCTTACTGTGGGCAACAACTTGAATCCAACCGCTCCAAAAAAAAGTCCCGTACAAAAGTCATGTTAGAGTTGTTTCCCTGATAATGTTTACTCTAGCAGCATTTATTTCACTAGGATCAAAGGGAGAAAAAAGGCTAAAAGAAAGCAAAGTAAAAGGGAATAAAACAAATTTCTATCCAGGTAACTGATTTTCCAGTACAAAAACTCTCCACAACTCAGTAAAGGAATATCAAATTGCTAAACCCAGTAAAGGGGATGATAAGAAGAAAGAATGTGGAAGATGGGGAAATCAGGCACCCTATGGTAACAGAATCTGCCTTTCCCTTTGTGGCCATGAAAAACACTCAGGGAATGTGGACATTTCATGTACCAAGTAAGGCATGTATTTCTGTGTTGGTCCTGGGATTAACATCCAAGATATTAACAAAAGGATGGCAAGAAACTACAGGAAAACATGCTTTAGTAGTTATATTCCCTCTTAACTAACAAAAGGTGTTTAGGGAGCTCAAGTGTAACAAATGGTTCATATGCATTAGGGGCCAACGTATCCCAAGCAATTAATACCAAAACTGGGGAATTGTGGGACCCATATACACCACAGAAAAAAACCCTTACACATACCAACACCATCGGGAAAAAGCACCCCAAGAATATATAATTCAAGGGGGTTGGTTTAAAAATGAAACTCAAATTCCAGTCATAAATATAGGATCAACTGTAAAATTGTATAACATCACTGAGAATATGGAAATGTGTCTGTCATAGAGTCACCAAGCTAATGCTCTAAAACTGCTCTCTAAAAAGCCGGTCAAAACCCTGGTGAGGCATGCCTCCCCTCATACTGTTGCCGGGGCAAAAAAGCCTAAGTGGTCTTGAAGACTAACAGATTTATTTGGGCATAAGCTTTCGTGGGTAAAAACCTCACTAAATCTGTTAGTCTTTAAGGTGCCACCAGACTCCTTGTTGTTTTTGTAGATACAGACTAACACGGCTACCCCCTGATAAGTGGTCTTGGTGTTCCTCTGTCTGACCTCAGGGCATTTAGCATCCCCGCAGTGAGTCTACCTGGGCGTGGCTCCTGGGGAAGCCAAAGGGCCCTGCGCTTCAACTCCGTAGTCAGCTGTAACTCTCAGCCCACATTGTAAAACGGAGGGTTTATTAATTAACAGGTACACAATGTGGAACGGACTTGTTGGCACGGGAATCGGTAACTTTTAGCCAAGTCCATCTTGGATTCCCCGCCTCTCTCCCAACCACAGACTGCCCAGCTTCTAGCAACCCAACCTCCAACACGCCCACTGCCCCTCCTCCTAGTCTTTGGCTCACTTCCCGGTCAAAGTGTCACCTGGTCGCATCCCACATCCTAGGTTTTAGGTTACGAAGAACACTGTCTATAGCTTACATACAGGCAATTGGAGTAGCCTCACCTGCCCCCCAGGGTCTTAGCAAGTCACATGCCCTTGTTCCTACCACCTAAGCATTGATGCAACACGCAGGAAAACTAAGGCACCACATAGTATTTATGCAAAACAGTCACAACTCACATAGACTCACAATAAAAAGTGTACCAAGTAATATATGCCAGCACCTGGAAAATAAAACAGGGTACTATAAAATACTGTAGTACCAAAAGGAAATGGATTATAGTAAATACCCAAACTAAAATGGAAACAAATAATAGGAGCCCAGTAAAAAACAGGGCACCTTAATCACAGAAGGAAATTGAAATTAAAAAGGGGGTAACCTCATCATGAATTTACAATAAAATTGAAGGAAAATAAAGTGAAATGATACAGATTGGGATATGGAAATACAAACTAATCAAAGCACACTAGACCAAGTAGAACAGTCAACTAGACTGATAATATCTTTAAAAGGTATGCTTGCTCAAAAGTATAAAATTGTTGAAAAAGCTATAGAAAAAATAAGACCTCAGAGGTGTGCTTGGTATGATGTTGTATGTCAAGTAGCAGCATAACATGGAGTTAAATGGGCAATGTTATTTTGAATTTGTAAAACTGCAGTGTTACTCTATATGCTTCTGTTTTAAATACCAAATGTGTAAGCAATAAAAAAAAAAAAAACAAGCTTTGCAAAAAACTTATAAAATTGAGTTGTTGTATTTTGCTACTAAAAATCGTAAGATAATGCTTTAAGTTTTATAAAAACCAGAAAAGGAGACACATGATCTAATAGTTAGTGTACAAATTGCAGGTATGATTGATGTGATATTACAATTATCTTTGCTAATTGAATATCGAATGTGGGATTGTTGGGATGGTGTCAAATTGGTGTGGCCATACTGAATGAATGATGAGAACATGGCTTGACATGACTGAACTGCGAAAGAGGATTCTGGGAGCATTCATTACACTTTCTTCCATGTTTCATTTCATGAGTCTTGTATGTTGCAGTTTATATGCTTCACTGGCTTGCTATTCATTTCTTCCTGCCTTGGATTTTTCTTTTCTTACTTTTTATTAGGCATTAAGATCCAGATTTTTCAAGGAGCTCATCCCACATCTAAGAACCAAAATAAGTGGCTAGATTTTCCAAGAAGTTCAGCAGCCAATGTGATTGATCTCTTTAGAAAATCTGGCCATAAGTGTCACAGTGGGAACTGCTGGGTTCTGATAATTTGAAAATCTCGTTCTGAGCTCTTTCAAAAATCAGGCCCTAAGGGGTCTATTTTAGATGTACTGAGCACACACAACTGGAAACTGTGGTTACTCAGCAACTCTGAAAATAAGGCTCAATCTGTCTAACTTTTTTGCTTTTGTTTATATGTCTTCATATTTTTCTTCCCATTTTCATGACATGTATTTATGCAAGTATGTGTATTTTTATTAATGAAGGAGACATAGGTGTGAGTTCAGATACCCAACCCATCTACATATTGGAAAAATAACCATAATCAGGTAAACCAACTGATCTGTTACCTGAAAAAAAGTGTTAATAGTTATTTGGTGTCCTAATGGAAGCAGCTGTCAAACAAAACTTCCTGATCATAGAATCATAGAAGATTAGGATGGGACGAGACCTCAGGAGGTCATCTAGTCCAACCCCTTGCTCAAAGCAGGACTAACACCAACTAAATCATCCCAGCCAGGGCTTTGTCAAGCCGGGCCTTAAAAACCTCTAAGGATGGAGATACCACCACCTCCCTAGGTAACCCATTCCAGTGCTTCACCACCCTCCTAGTGAAATAGTGTTTCCTAATATCCAACCTAGACCTCCCCCACTGCAACTTGAGACCATTGCTCCTTGTTCTGTAATCTGCCACCACTGAGAACAGCCGAGCTCCATCCTCTTTGAACCCCCCTTCAGGTAGTTGAAGGCTGCTATCAAATCCCTCCTCACTCTTCTCTTCTGCAGACTAAACAAGCCCAGTTCCCTCGTAAATCATGTGCCCCAGCCCCCTGATGATTTTCGTTGCCCTCTGCTGGATTCTCTCCAATTTGTGCACATCCTTTCTGTAATGGGGGGCCCAAAACTGGATGCAATACTCCAGATGTGGCCTTACCAGTGCCAAATAGAGGGGAATAATCACTTCCCTCGATCTGCTGGCAGTCCTCCTACTAATGAAGCCCAGGATGCTGTTAGCCTTCTTGGTAACAAGGGCACACTGCTGACTCATATCCAGCTTCTCATCCACTGTAATCCCCAGGTTTTTTCTGCAGAACTGCTGCTTAGCCAGTCGGTCCCCAGCCTGTAGTGGTGCATGGGATTCTTCCGTCCTAAGTGCAGGACTCTGCACTTGTCCTTGTTGAACCTCATCAGATTTCTTTTGGCCCAATCCTCCAATTTGTCTAGGTAACTCTGGACCCTATCCCTACCCTCCAGCATATTTACCTCTTCCGCCAGCTTAGTGTCATCTGTGAACTTGCTGAGGGTGCAATCCATCCCATCATCCAGATCATTAATAAAGATGTTGAATAAAACCGGCCCCAGGACCAACCCCTGGGACACTCCGCTTGATACCGGCTGCCAACTAGACATCAAGCCATTGATCACTACCCATTGAGCCCGACAAGCTAGCCAGCTTTCTATCCACCTTTCTATACAACACTTATATAAGTGTTTCCCTGATGGAGGGAAACGCTTATATAAAATAAATTAATAATCTTTAATAAAGCTCCCTTTCTGTTCACATGCTTTTACATGTGGTTAAGGACTGGACTGCACATTCCCTACCAAATTTGTTGCATCACCTAAGCATTAAGCAGGATGATTAGTATCCACAAAATATGTTTTGGGGTTTGGATTTGGAAAAATAAAAGTGAATGTTTCTGATTTTGGTCTGGCTCAGAAAATAGGAACTTGCTGTTTTTTGGTGCAAGCTTGGATTTTATTGGAGATAGTTAGAGAACTGTTTGCCCAATACATAGCCTCTTTCTAATGTTTTATTTAACAGTAACAAATAATAATTAGACATTTTGTTTTATTACTTTGATCAATTATTTATGGGTACAAAATCCTCATGGTCCCCCACGCATTGTGACTGTGTATTAGGCTAGCATTATTAGAGGGTACTGATTTCTTTTATGTAAGTAGTTCCTTCTATTAGGAGGTTTTATCATGTTAATTTTTTTAAATGGTCATGTATGCATCCTACTCCTATATCTTTTCCTGACAGGTATTGGCACAGCACTGCTGCCTATGCAATTGCCACTGAAATAAGTGGAAAAGTGCAAAATCTTCCTCCAACTCACCATGAGGTGTACCAGTGGCCTGAGGACCTGCTCAAACCTGATCTTGTCCTGCTGTTGACAGTTAGTCCTGAGGAGCGGATCCGGAGACTGCAGGGACGGGGGCTGGAGAAAACGGAGGAGGAAACTGAGCTGGAAGCTAACAGTTTGTTTCGCCAAAAGTATGTCTTAATAATGAATAAGGCCAGAGATGGAATCCTCACCCAATTAAAATCAATAGCAAAACTTCCATTTACTCCATTGGGGCCAGGATTTCCATATGCCTAGACTGTCCTGTTACTCAAGTAATACCGACCGACAAGGGTATATCCTGCCAGTTTGAGTGACTGGATGTGCTGATGGGCCTCAGGTGAATAACTTCCTTACTCCCCCAAGTTCAAAGAAATTCATAGTGAAGGTAGAGTTTTGGCCCATCTCTAGTAATTACTCCCATTTTTGATGGCTACAAGAAACCAGAACCTTGGTTTTAGATCTCACATGAAAGACTACATTTTCAACATCACCATGCTCTGTTGTATTAACAGAATAACTGTGAATGTGCAGAAGTATTTCATAAGGTTGAAAACTCATTATTCATTACAGAATTTAGCTTAAGCTCTTTTTTTGGAAAATTCTATGGGTGTGCAATGTTGACCATTTTCATAAAAAAGTTATAGAACTTCTCAGAATTTAATTACACCTCTACTCCGATATAACGCGACCCGATATAACAAGAATTTGGATATAACGCGGTAAACCAGCGCTCCAGGGGGGCGGGGCTGCGCACTCCGGTGGATCAAAGCAAGTTCGATATAACACGGTTTCACCTATAACGCGGTAAGATTTTTTGGCTCCCGAGGACAGCATTATATCGGGGTAGAGGTATATCTGATTTTGGAGGCTAAGCTAGATTTTATAAACCTAAAATTGACCTTGACAATGATGTATTAAGAGACTGTACAAATCTCACTGTTTTCACCAAATTGTAAAAATCATGTTTTATGCTCCATTAATTACATATGATCATAAACTAAAAAAAACTCTGAAAGGAGAATCCAAACACTACAGGGAAAAGTATAACACTGGCAGAAGCATTTTTCCATCCCAGCATGAGAGGGCTAATTAGACTTTCTTTCTGGTTAACTATATTACATACGTTAATTATCTGTGCCAAAGACTAGCCTATTGGCTTGGGTTGAGATAATCTTTTCTCCTGGGGGAAGAAATAAGTTACTCACAAAACAGAGTTCTGTAGGTGTTATTCCAGAGGATTTCACTATAGTGTAGTGGAAAGGGGGCATCACCTTAAATATTACTTAGATATTAGATACCCAGAGATTTGAACAGATTTCTAGATATCTACATGGGAGCTGTGTCACTCTCCAGGAGCCTCTTTACACTGGCAGCACAGCTTCGTTTTCAGCTGGTCTGCCAGTAGCTTTTTGGGAGCACTCATTTTCCCTGGGGGTTTGGTGGCATAGAAGTTGCAGAGCTGGAAAATGAGGAGGAGCTTAATACTGCAGTACTCCACAGTAGCTTCCATGGGAACGTCCTCAGGAGCTTCCACATACCTGGAGGTGTATAATGCCAGGTAGAATAACCATCCTCCCAATTTTGACCTAAACCACACTCAGCCACACTCCTCTGCAAACACAGAGCCCGAGCCCCACACACTTCATGCAGTAGGATCTGGCAAAGAGCAGGGGAGTGTGTGATGTGTGTGGGGGAAGGGTGGTATGATGCCATTTGGCTTTCCCTCTATTATGCCCTTGGCTGTAATCTCTGTACAATATCTTGCTTTAGATATGGCCCTTAGTTATTACTATTCATTAGATACAGTCAACCTGGATTTGGGAGCGACTTCAGAATCTTGCTCTGTTGGTCCTTCAGGTAGAAGCCTGAGTGGGTTTGAAATGATCAGTTTTGTAGGAGTAAAGAAACAACCTCCTTCACTGCTCACACACCCCTCAGAGGCTAGTTGTGGAAGAGCCATGTTTTATAAGAATTGATTGCTTGCGGACCAAGCAGCAAGGTTTTCATAGTACTGTTTGCATATGCAGCAGGGAGGAAGATAAATGGAAGGTGTGAGAAAGTTGTCTCACAGGAACAACAAGCTCCTAGCTGAAATCAGATCAGAGAAAAAGGAGCCTGTGCTGGGGTTATGGTATTCCTCCATTGCAAAACAAACAGACCTGGGGAGAGGAGCATTCCCTGCAATGAGCAGAGTGTTTTGTCTCAGGAACATGGTTTGGCGGTGAGTGTGCATATTGTGAATCCCATCTTCATAAATAACTGTTCATGGTTTGTTGTTGTGCCTTGTGGCACGCTGCAATATATTTAATTCTTGGCTTCATTCTAGAATTTTTCTGCAGCCAGTGCATTTTCAGAGTCAGATATACCTTTTCATTTCATGGCAGTTTGTTGTTATAGAATGTATCACTTGCTTTATTTTTATTTGTTTGTTTTTAAATAGAGTTGAAGAGTCATACAAAAGGATGGAGAACCCTGGATGCCAAGAGGTTGATGCCAGCCCCTCCAGAGAAGAGGTTCTGAGGACTGTTTTGCACCTAATTAAAAAACACTGTGGTTCATTATAGCTGCTTTTGTGTGGCAGCATTTACAGTGAGTTGCTTATGTGTCCTCTATTTTTCCTCCCTGGAAATGCACTGCTCTCAGCTCTTTTCCATTCAAATAAGCTGCTCCAGAATTCTCAGACAGAAGAGTCTCCCCTTTCCTCTACCCAATCTAAACAGTGTTTTTATACTAACTCTTTCTTTACCTAATGTACTTTGTATATAGGGCAAAACACAACTCACATGCTGTCCACCATCCCTAGTGCAGCCACCAACAAATCATTAGGGACGTACCAGGTATATGAGATGGTAATAGGAATGTGCTGGCATTTCTAACAATGTCATTGTATTCCATCACTGCATAGAAAACCTGATCCTGCATTCCTTGCATACCCAAACTCCAACTGACTTCAGTGTGAGTTTTGGGTGTGCAAGGAATGCAGAATCAGGAGGAGAATCTGAAACACAGTCTAGCAGTAAAGCCATTAAATGATCCAACATTCAGAAAACCTGGAAATCACAGTCCCAGTGTTGTTTACTAAAATTGGCATTTGGATATTAGAGTGACCAGCATCCTGCAGAAGTGTGAAATAAATGAGGGCCTGATTTTCCCAAGTGCTGAGTACCAATAACTCCTGTTGAAGTCAATGGAAGCTATGAGTGCTCAGGCTTCAGTACCAGGCTCTGAAAAATCAGTCCCTGAGTAAATAAATACAAATATGTCAATACAAAAAAAAGGAAAGATCTGAATTGCAGGTCAAACCATTTAAAAGAGAGGCAGGTGGAAGGAGGGCAGAGTCTGCATACTGGCACATTAGAAACAGGGACCTGAGAGGAAATCAAAATATAAAACATTTTGTAAATAATAAATAGAATATTTTTCTACACAGATTTTTTTCCCCAACCTATTTTTAATGCATTAATGTTATTTGCTCGCCTTTTGATGGAATTAATGTAAAGCAGAAAGACATGGAGAATCTACTTGCAACATTCATTTTAGTCAGTTTTTTCAGCACTTTATCTGTACTGAGGTTTCTATTAATATGTTTTATGCAGAGGCAGCTGGACACCATCTCTACCCTGCAAAGACTTATGCATAGGCTCAACTTTATACACATGGGTACTCATGTTGGGGCTACTCACCAGGCGTAAAGCTGAACATGTGTGTAAGTCTTTGCAGGATCAGGGCCTAACTGAAATTCAAGAGGGAAACCTAAATTAAATGGCATTTTATTTCTAATCTTGTTTATATTTAAGTTCCTTTATTAAATAAGCATAATTGCTCTATAAATATCTCTTGTAAATAAATGTGTACATGAGTGTGACTGAACATGGTATTACCCTCCATCAGAGCAAAGCGTGTGTGCAAGGGAGAAAAGTGTAATAGGAAGAAAACCATCCAAACACATTTTTATTTAGTTAATTTACATTTTATTTGGTTTACTTATTATTAAGTAAGTAGTGCCTGGTGGCCCTCTACACACACATAGAATAGGAACTTACAATTATGATTATACTGTACATTTGTCTTAGGAGACATCTGAAGCGTTCAGATAATCAGTTTTGGATAAAGGAATTTCAGATGTGGAGAGCATAACCAAATTTGGATAATCAGAGGTTGGATAACTAGGGTTTACTTGTCCTGTAACTTTCAGAGTCTTACCTCTTCCAACCCTACTAAATGCTCTGCCCATGGAATGCAAGTACTCCTTGGTCAGGCAGAGCTCCAGTAAAGCCAGGCTTTTTTCTGCCTTTCCTGTATGTATTGATAAGGAGGGTAATGTAGCTAATAAAATCTGAATTACACACACAAGCTATAACACTTATGGACTATTCACATTCCTTGGAGCTAATATACTTGTGATATATAGTGGGCAGTTCAATAAAACAAGATTGCTCAAGTTAATGTGTTCCTTTCTTTTCTTTTTGTTAGAATTAAAGGTCTGTATGCAGTATTGCACATGGCTATCCAGAATGCTAAAGATAATGATACAGATACTTGATAATTATTGATGACTATTGATGATTCCTGTAACCTCTTTCTTACAAAGATCCCAAAGCACTTTACAAATATTAATTATATTTTACAAACCTCCCTGGAAAATGGGTGAAAGAAGTATAAGGATGTCTCTTTAGCAGCCACTGAAATGCAGCTACCCTCGGGTATGGAAGCAGTAGAACTACACAACAATTTAGAACAGGAAGTGAAGAATATCATATCCAGTTGTGGCTGAAGGTTAGGTAGGTGGTACATGTTTACCTTGGAACTTAACTAGGTCGCAGGGCTCAAGCCACCCCATCTTACAAAAAGTGCCAGGGGAAGTTAATGACCTCAGGGGGCCTCAGAGCCCAAGCTCTGACATCTACACAGCAATTGTATAGTCCTGCAGCCCAAGTCAGTTGACAGGGACCAGCTACACTTGTTTTACTGCACTATAGACATACCGCAAGAGGCCAGGATTTTGATTTAATCACTTATGTAACCCTAGGCTCAGGCAATGGTCCCATATAGATACAGCAAGAGCACCATTTATGGCTTGAGCCTGCCAGATGCTGAGCCAGTAAAGTGCTTAAGTACATGCTTAACTTTAAGCATGTGAGTAGTCCCATTAAAGTCAATGAATCCAGCTCCGACTGACCAATTATCACTATTATAGCACCTAACTGTGTCTTGAAGTAGGAGCGATGCAACTACTGATCCATACTGAACCCTGCTGTGCCTGTTATTTACAAGAAGGAATGCCACCACAGCGCTCCAGCAAGTAAAAGTGGGGTTACAAGTTTATTTTATAGTACCCCTGCAAATGTTTCCCCTCCTGTCTTATTTGCACCTGGCTGAGCTCATTTTTCCTGGACTAGGTATGAGCAGATATTTAATCTCAAACCCTTTCAGCTGGTAGGGAGCTAGAAATCAGGAAATGTGTCCGAGGTTTCCCCACTCTGTAGAAAAACAGCTTCTGGACAGGCCAAGCAGAATGGAAGGGTTTCCTTTGAGCCTAGGGGGCCTCTGAGCAGGTTTCCTGAGCCTGGGAAGGATTCTCCCTTAGCCCAGTGTACCATGAGGTATTTTTGCCTTCTGCTGCTAGGAGACAAAGCAGAAAATACGTTTCTTTGGTCTCATCACTGCCAAATTGGGAGGTGAACAGCCACCCATCCTGAGAAGACACTGTCCTTAGTCAAAGAGACTAACAAAAAACTTCTTCAGTGGAGTTTAGCTCTTCAGGACTTTGATTTTGAAATACAACACGTTTCAGGAGCCTCTAACAAAGTGGCTGATGCACTCCTGGCCCAGCTGGCGGGGATAGGGGCCAAGCAAGCCAGAAACGTACCAGGGGGAGGAGAGGGGACTTCATCTTGCCCGGCAGCTGGACCCAGGCCCCTCCCCAGCCAGACTCTCGGGCAGCTGCTGTGCTGCACAGAGCAGCGACCTGGAGTGGCAGGCATGAGAAGTGGCTGGTCCTGCTCCCTGCCTGGAGGGAGGCACAGGCACAGCGGGAGAAGGAGAGAGCTCCTCTCCTCCCCCCTCCAGCTCCCCCCCCCCCCGCAAACCCAGCAGGCCAAGCAGAAATCGGGAGAGGGAGGGCACTTGACCCCAGATTGCAGGACACAAAGTCTCACCCACTCCTGAAACAGACTCCTAACCTCTGGCTGAGTTGCTTGAGTCTTCAAATCATGGTTTAAAGGCTTCAAGTTACAGACTTCACCATTTACACTCGTATAAAGCTGCAAGTGACCTGTGCCCCAGGCTGCAGGGAAAGGCAAAAAATCCCCAGGGTCTCTGCCAGTCTGACCAGGGGAAAATTCTTTCCAGACCCAAATATGGCAATCAGTTAGACCCTGAGCATGTGGGCAAGACCCCACAGCCTGACACCTGGGAAAGAATTATCTGTAGTAATACAGTACTACAGAGGGCTCCCCATCTAGTGTCCCGTCTCCAGCAGTTGGGGATTTTTGCTACTGGCAGTCACTGATGGGCCACATGCCATTGTAGGCAGTCTCATTAGACTATCCCCTCCATAAACTTATCCTCTCCCCACAGCTATCTTTTGGTTAGGCTAAGCAAGCCAAGCTCTTTGAGTCTCCTTCATAAGGTAGGTTTTCCATTGTTCTGCTCATCTTAGTAGCCCTTCTGTGCACCTGTTCCAGTTTGAATTCATCTCTCTCAAACATGGGAGACCAGAATTGCACAATTGGGGTGATCTGATATGCATCAAAAAATGTCTCTGTGATCATTTGAGCTTTCTCACTGTTGATTGTTTTTGATTTTTTTACTGGACTCAAGCACATAACTGTCCAGTAAATTATTGTAATGTATGTGTCATTCCTGTGTAATGCATGTGTCATGTATGTAATGCTATGTTTTAAGAGGTTTGTTTTATTGTCTATGTAAGTGGAAAAAAGGCTATTTAAGGGGAGGAAGGTCACTTACATTTCTGCCTTTAGCTAGCAACTGTGTAACCCTTCTGCCTGGTGGAGTTGGCAGCTACAAGGGCCACATTCAATATCTAAGGGTTCCTCTTAATACAACACAGAATCATCTCAAGCCCCCACCCAGAATCTGGGAAAACTAAGCAGCACCCCAGGATGCTTCTAAGAGGCAATACTTCCCCACTCACGAGCGCTGAGTCTGTGCATAGCAAAGAACACTTTTAATAAGAAGAGAAAGAAACCCTGCATTACTTTGGGAAAACACCACAACCACGATTCTAAAGCATGTCACCATGAGCAAAATAAATACCCATCCTGGAGTACATCGGGCAGTATCCTTTGCCTAATTTCTCACCTTGTGGGGTGAAAGTCTAGCAAACAAACGTTCCTTTGACACACTACTCCCCTCTCCCTCCACTGCACCCGAATCACCGTTGCGGTCCTTGGTCAGCAAAGACCTCGAGTTCAGAAGTACATTCACATGAGTTCACCTCCCACCCCATGGAGCAGTGCCACTGCTGCAACTGGCTCACATTTACCGATATTTACTCTGCACTCCTATTGTTCGCTCTGCTGCTTCTGGTCCTCTGCAGCTGTTAGGGAGGCAGAGACCATCTCCCTGGCTCCTGCAGAGAGCCCTACTTGGATTGGCATAGGGTTTAGCTTAGAAACGGGGGGGGGGGGGAAGCTCAATTCCATGTAAGAGAAACACATACAAAATATAGCTAGAGGGCTAGTTGAAAAAAAATCCTTTTTGTGATGGAGAATTGTGTTTTTGATATAAATAAAAATGCAGAAAGTGTCTGCTTTTCTGATGAAAAAATCAAAAATTTCAGTTTTCAGGCAAATATCCTTTTGTTTGAAATGAAAAGTTGAAATGTTGAATCGAACCAGGTCTTCATGGCTATTTCAATTGTAAGCAGAGTTTGAATGAGCTCTCTGCTGACATCTAGTGATGAGCTGTGGAAGAGGACTTCAGGAGCTGATCTCGTTTGCATGGGCACACCCACCCTGCCTAGGTGCTCAGCATGAATGGACTACTTGCCCAAATGGTCACTTTTGGCTGGTGTTGGATTCCCAGTCTCCTTGTTATTGGGGCAGGAATAATAAAGGGTTGTTATCCTTGTTGTGTGAATCGAGGGCAGCAAAATAGTACTTGGCATAGCCCTATGGAGGGACTCACCCTCAACTAAATGGCTCTCGCTAAGCAGGAGACATAGGTTCCAAAGCCCAGTGAATGGACAGAGGTTGGGGATAGGTGCTTGTACCTAGAGTTGTGGGCCCTCCTTAAGGGTTACAGACACTTTTTGAGCTGTTCTCTTTTCACTGTATAATAAAAAAGCTACTTTAGACTCAGTTGAGACTCTTATTACCCACTGTAGAGCTGAAATCACTGATACTTAGAGGTCTGAATATTAGATCTGCTTTGGGACAGTGTCTCTGATGCAAGAGACTACCCAGTGTGCAGCAGCAGTAAGGCTCCCCCACTAACAGCTGAAATCACTGAGAGCTGTGTTAAGTGGTGGGCAAGCGGCTGGCAGGGCGGATAGTGGAGAAATGCAGGGCGGCTGGTGGAGAGGTTCAATGAGTGGCTGGCAGGGCGGCTGGTGGAGAGGTGTAGTGAGTGGCTGGCAGGGTGGCTGTCAGAGAGGTGTAGTGATTGTCAAGGTGTCTGGCAGAGAGGGCCAGAGCATAGCCCCACAGAGAGGCGTGGTGATCGGTCAGCAGGGCGACTGGCAGAGAGGAGTGGCAAGTGAGTACCTGAGCAGCAGAGCGTGTAAGGTGCCTCCTTACCCTCCCCCCCCCCACCAGGGTTGGAAGCGAACCCTGCAGCTGTACCTCTGAACTCTGGGTCTGCACTGACCAAAGACAGCAACTGTGAGTGGGGGGCAGAGATGGGATGGGCACATTAAAGGGACTTTTGGATTGCTGAATTTAAGAACCTGAGGGCAAAAGGACATTGCCCAACTTACTTGGGGATGGGTCTTATGCTTATGGTCTATGTTTATGAACCCTGTTTGTGGTTTCTGAGGCTGTAAGCTAGCTAAGTTGAGGAGGTAAACGTGCCACTGACAGCCCAGCCAGCGGGTGGCTTAAAATAATGGCTAAAACAACACAGAAAACCAAGTCTCAGTTCTCAGCACGTCCCTCGATTCCCCACTCCAGAGGCAGTGATGCATTCGATAGACAAGAGGCTGAAAAGAATCTCAGGTGCCAGGTTGCCAAAAGGAAACCGGACAACTCTCTCAGTGTGCACTTATAACTGCAGAACACTGACGAGGGAGGAATCGATAAACCATCTCATGGAGGAAAAGGCAAAAACAGCCTGCGATATGCTGGGTGTTTGCAAAGCATGACGAAAGACGGAGATGGAGGTCAGCTGGAGGGATGGAAGCACGGTCATTCTAGGGAAAGGAGAAGGCACGAGGACAGTTGGAGGAGTCGGATTCATCATAAAAAAGGAATGGTCTTTGAAAATCATCTCATGCCATTTGAACTCATCGCGTATCGGGGTGCTTTACCTCCAATTGAACCGAAACAGCACCCTCAAAATCATCCAGATCTACGCTCCCACAAGTGCATGTGAAGATGATGATGTGGAAGAATTCTATCAGGAGCTCAGAGTTCCACATATACGATTGTGACGGGAGATTTTAATGCCAAGGTTGGAAGAGGGAGAGAAGGCGAAACGTTCATAGGAAGGTACGGTATCGGAGAATGAAATGCGCGAGGAGAACGATTAGCTATATTGGCAGAGACGAGGAGAATGTTCATTGGTAACACCTGGTTCCGAAAGAAGGCCAACAGGAGATGGACTTGGATCACACTGAACATGAAGACAAAGAATGAAATCGATTACTTTCTGATCAAAAGACGACGCACTGTGCAGGATATTTCAGTACTGCCATCATTTAACATTGGTAGTGATCATCGCCTACTGAGAGCTAGACTCACATTCACTGTGAAGGTGGAGAAAAAGGCGCTGTGTATGGCGAACAGACGGCACCAACCAGTAGCTTTCGATGAAGAAAAACATTTCCAGGGAAGACTGGAGCCTCCTGGATGACTGCAACGACGATTATGAGAACTTCAGCAAGAGACTGGAATGGTGCGTGAAATCAGCTGAGCGTGAAAGACCAAAAAGAGCTAGTGGAAGAATCTCAGAGAATACAAAGACCTTATTGGAGAAGAGGAGGAAAATGAAAAGAAATGGCAGTGACAGGCTTGAGTACTCCCTTCTCTGCAAGCTCATATGAATGAAGCTGAAGGAAGACTTCGAGAAATTTCTAACTGAAAAGCTCCTAAAGGCTGCTGAAGATCGTAAAAGTCTCAAAAAATGCAAACGGAAACTGGCATTGTATAGGTCATCATTATCGGCTTTTAAGAACAAGGATGGAGAATCAGTAACCAATCGAACAGAGATGGAGGCAATCTGCAGGGATTTCTATACCCAGCTCTTTGCATATAGACATCCCAATGCCATCACTTCAACAAACTGATGAACGCATACTCCCGGTTCTCATCAACAAAGTCCGTCACGCAGTCCATCAAATGAAAGAAGGGAAGGCTCCAGGCAAGGACAGTCTGACAGCAGTAGTGCTTAAGTAGGAAGGTCAGGAACTCTGGAAAGCTCTCGCCCAAAGGTTCAGCCGTTACCTGGAAATCCAGAAGATACTGTCCAGTTGGAAAGAGTCCAATACCATCTTGCTGCATAAGAAAGGCGATCAAGAAAATCTAACGAACTATTGCCCGATCTGCCTGCTTTCGCATGTCTATAAGTTGTTCACCAAAACAATAACAAATCGACTGTCGCGAAACCTGGATGAACAGCAACCTAGAAATAATTAGGCAGCAGTCTGGAGTCCGAGATGTTGTCAAAAGCAGGCTCAGCAAAATGCAGTGGGCGGGACATGTGGCCCGACTCAGTGACAACAGATGGACTGCAGCTATATATGAGTGATATCCACGAGAACTGAAACGGCCATGTGGTCGGCCTCCAAAGAGGTGGGATGATTTCTTAACAAGGAGATATGGACAAACATGGCGAAGGATGGCCAGAGCGAGAGAAAATTGGAAGACATGTTGTGATTGGCTCAGTCTTAACTGATGAAGGACTGACAGTCTATGCAGTCTATGTAGTTTGTGGTGTTTTCCCAAATTAATGCTGAGTTACTTCCCTCCTTTTATTAAAAGTTTGTTTGATACACTCAGACTCTGTGCTTGTGAGAGGGGAACTATTGCCTCAGGTCACTGGGTGGGGGCTCGAGCCGTGTTTGTATTGTATTGTTAAAAAGGAACCCTAGATACTGAACCCGGCCCTTGTTGCTGCCAACTCTGACTGGCAGAAGGGTTACATAATTAAAACCACATCACTCATTCATCACCGTGCTCTCTGTAATAAGATGCACATTAGGCGCTACAAACACAGAGTGAAATCTCATCAACAGGAATGTCATACCAGGAGCAAGGAACTATGGCCCAGATCCACAAAGGGACTGAGGTGCTGTGATGTTGAGCATTGTAACACCTAACCCTGAGACACCTAGAAAATCACAGGAATGACACTGTGCTTGACAAAGCCTGAGTTAGGCACCTAGATTCCCTATACAATGCATGGGGAGAGATAGGCATCTTAGACTGTGATCCACAAAAGCCAGCAGGCTAGGCAGGAAGCCATCTAAGCTAGCCAATCAGAGATACTGACGAGAGGGTTGTGTCCTAAACCCTGTCCCTCCCTCACAGATAGGAGCCTAAATCTGGGCTGCAGTTAGGTGCCTCTCTCTGCTTTCAACCCACAGCCAGGAACCCTCTCCTGGTCAGGAGGCTTAGGCACCTAATGAGTTAGGTACCTGCTTCATTCCACACAAAACAGCTAGAGGAGGCGGTGCCACCGCTGTCCACCTTATAACTTTTAGCTTAGTGATTAGAGCATTCACCTGGGATGTAGGAGAGCCGGGTACAATTAAAGAGTCATTGGAGGAGAGGGACTGGACTCTGAGTAGCCCACCTCCCAGTAGGTGACCTAACAACCAGGCTATGAAGTCATTCTCTGGCTGGCAATGTAGGAAAACAGGAAAAAACAAGAAAGCTAGGAAGATCTTATGTGCTTTCTTGTTTTTTTCCTGTGTCAGAGTGGCACAATGAGGATCTCAGTTTGAGATCTATTTTACTTACCCATTTAAAAAAATGCAGGACAATGATTAGCAAAACTGTGTGACTTTCATATATGAAAGTCTGAGCAATTTAAAATTATATTCTACTTTACTTTTATTTTGGTGTTTGGTGTTCTGTATGTAATTTAAATGATAATCCAGGATTATAACTGGAATGCAAGGTATTGGTTACCAAGTATTTGTAATTTAACTTTCATATGTTTAGGAAATGCTGAACAGTTATTTTGATTTTTTCTGTATAGTAGTTTAAATAAATTACAAAAAATAAGTGAAACTGCTGTGATTATATTGCATTATTTTGACAAATAAATATGCAGAATTTTGCAGAATTTTAAAGTTTTTTGGCGCAGAATTCCCCCAGGCGTAAATGTCGCAGATTAGCCGCAGGGACTCAACAGTAAAATCATATGTCCCTATCTGTAGGCCTATCCTAGAAAGAAACAGCTGTTTGGGGAAGGTAGAGATTTGCTTGGATTTGGCTTGTTCCCCCTTCTACAGAAAGGGGGAGTTCACAGTTGGGGCTCTCTCTACATTGTGGGGAAAAAATGCATATTGCTTCCCAGCTTAAGTTCCCTAGTCAGGTCCGTGTTATGGCTGAATGTGAGAGGGAAAGATCAAAATCCAATTTGAATAGATCCCGCAGAGCTGGGATATCAACAATGTTTGTGGTTTTCTGCTGTCTCCTGGCATCCAAATGATATTAATGCTGCATGTATAATCTCTAGAGATGGTATGAGTCAAAGTTTGAATCTGGATCTGAACATCTTCAGAGTTTGTGGGTGTTTGGATCTGGGATTTTGGTTTGTGCTAATTACTGATGGTCACTTTGGGCTTTGATATTTAATTCCACTGAAGAGTTAAGGGAATCCCCAAAGTGGATTTGGAATCTATTATTCTGGTTTCTGTGTATGGGCACTACTCTCTTCAGCATTAATAGGAATTGTGCAGATGTTGAATCAACAGACTTTCTCAACCTATTCACTACTCAGAGCTGAGAAGGGAATTTTGCCCTAAGTGGGGAAAAAAAAAGTTTAAACATTAGAAATATAATTTCCCTCATTTATTTCAATAGGAGGAATAACATTCCTAGAACAACTTAAATATGTGTGAAATATCTGACTTTTTTAAAGAAAACACTGCGAGTGTAAATGACATTATTGGATAGTAGTATAGGGCAGCAGCAGCACTTCCTTCTGACACATTCCTCCTATTTTAAAATCAAACACTTCCCTTTTTGGAGGCTATTTGCCTTCTCTACATCAGCAGCAAGGATCTCGAATTGCACTGCTTTGGCCTAGTGGTGGCATCTGTAGGCAAATATAACTTGATTATCCCCAGTGATGTCTGTGGAGACTGGCAAAGGAGGGGAGCCTCTTGGTATTGAGAGTATTTTCCTGCTGTGATGCTAATTCTGAGGCAGCCCCTCTGTGCTGTGGAGCCTCCCCTGTAGGGGAGTTCTGGGGCCAAAAGAGACAGTCAGGATACTGAACCCACTGAAGCCATACTGGGAACTGCAGGGGGCGAGGATGCAGCACAGGGGTCTCTGGCAGATCCCCCGAGCTTGATGTGGATCTGTGCGCTGTGGGGTCTTATCTGCAGGGTGGCCAACACCATCTCTGTCTGATTAAACAATCTGGTGGAGACTGTTCGGGGAAGCTTATAGAATTTCCTGTCTCTTACACAATTTTTTCCACATAGGAAAATGATCGGACGCAATTTACATGAGTAATCAGATTTCAAGCTGCTTGGTGCCATAAATTCCATCAAACACCAAGAAATGTTGCCTATTTGATGGTGGAATCAGAGTCATGTTTCATTCTGTGTATGGGTTTAAATCTGCTGCAATGTCAGATGCGTTTACGTCTTAAATATTTTTTATTAATCAAATTATAAACACACACATGTGTAAAAGCAAATCTGCAGCAGGTTATATTAGGGCCAAAGCTTTCAACAATATTTGATTATGATTTTTTTTAACGTTTCCATAGATTCACTGGAAATAAATTAAACCACTAGGGGGAGTAAGAGCGCTAACTATGACGATTTCAAATTTAAGAAGGGTGGTTTTTCTGTTAAAAACCGTTCAGCTTTAGAGTGATACACCATAAAAGTAAAGAGTGTTGGAGTAGCAGTGGATTTTAAATGAGAAGTTACATGCTTATGTTAGAAAATGGAAATCAAAAGGACAGGTTACAAGCCATTTTGATTGAAGGGACAGACATTTTTAAAAGCAGTTGATTTCTTTTGATAAAAAGGCAGAACCATTCTCTCAGCCCCTGGGTGGCACAAAGGGAGTGGAAACCTCCTGCGAGATCCCTGTTGGAGGAGTCTTCAGTAGCTGTAGAGCTATTATTTTTATTAATTATTATTAATTATTATTATTTGTATTAGCATAGTGTCTAGGAGCCCTAGTCATGGACCAGAACCCCCAATGTGCTAGGTGCTGTACAAAAACAGAAGAAACCCCCGCCCCCATCCCTGCCCCAAAGAACTTATCGTCTAAGTATAAGACAAGAGGCAACAGGTGGAGACAGACAAACAGACAGGGGAATACAAGGAAACAAAGACAGTACTGGTCAGCATGACGGGCAGTGGTCTGAAAACACCCGCAGCCTAGCCATCGTTAGGATTTTTGTTGAGGGGGGGTTTGAAGGTAGATAATAAGATGGCTTTGTGGATGTTAGCTCCGATGCCTCCCTCACTGCTGTCGCTGTTGGAGAAGAGGATGTTTTATCTATTTTAGATACCTATATGGCCTTCATTATCATAGCACCTGAGCACAATCTTTAATGTATGGATCCTCACAACACCCCTGTTGAACCTGGGTTCAATTCCCAGCTCTGCGGCAGCCTTCCTGTGCTACCTTGAGCAAGTGATTTAACCTCTCTGTGCCTCCGTTCCCCATCTGTAAATGCAGATATTAGTACTTTCCAATCTCACATGGGTATTGTGAGGATAAGCATTGTGTGGTACGGTAATGGGGGATAACTATCTTAGATAGAAAGGCCAGAGCTTAGGACAGTTTGATTTTTTTTTAAATAAGCAGTATTGCTGTAGATGTGCTGGTCCCAGGAGATTAGAGACACAAGGCAGGGAGGTTAGGTAATATGTTTTAGTGGACCAACTTCTGTTGGTGAGAGACAAGCTTTGGAGCTCAAAATTTTGTCTCTCTCACCAACAGAAGTTGGCCCACTAAAACATATTACCTCACCCACCTAGTCTCTCTGATTTTGAATGGCACTTATATTCTCTTTATTCAAATACAGCCTGAGCTGATGTGCAATGTCCTGTCATCATTCTGAACCAATGCTACCAATGTTATAATCCCATTATTGGGACTTAAAAATCGAAGATTGCTGGAATTCTGAAACAGTGTACAAACGGCATTGCTCTGACATCATATTACAGAAATGCCTTTTGTGCCACCAACATTTTATCAGTGTGCTTTATTTTAATGGGTTCGTTCAGGCTGCTATAATTAAGGGCATGTCAGATTTTCCATAATCAGATCTTATTTTTGCAATGGGCTATAAAATTTCACTCTTGGCTGCAACTTGGCATATGTACTTGAAAACCTGCTGCTTTTAAAGCATTTCTGAATGCCTTAAAGCAATCTTTCAACCAAATGGGATCATTAAGAAAAAGAAGGGGACTGCATTTGATAATATGTTATCCCTAAAAATCTTTCAAGTCAGTAGGAATTCATCCCTCCCACATTTCTTTCAGGGTGCAAATAATGGCCCCTGATCAATGTCCCCTGATCGCCCCCTCCGGGACCCCTACCCCTAACCTCCCCCCGGGACCCCACCCCCTATCTAAGCCTCCCTTCTCCTTGACTGCCCCCTCCTTGACTGCCCCCTCACCCTAACTGCCCCCCTAGAACTCCACCCCCTACCTATCCCCTGACTGCCCCGACTCCTATCCACACCCCTGCCCCCTGACAGGCCTCCCCAGAACCCCCAGCCCATCCAACCCCCCCTGCTCCCTGCCCCCTGACTGCCCTGCCCCCTCTCCACACCCCTGCCCCCTGACAGCCCCCCTCAAGTGGCAGAGATCTGTGCAGCGGATTAAAGGTTTTAAATCTAATGATGATTAAACCATGTGGGAGTCAATAAAGTTCCAAATGATG
The DNA here is from genome assembly GCF_028017835.1 of Emys orbicularis. Classification (NCBI taxonomy): domain Eukaryota; kingdom Metazoa; phylum Chordata; order Testudines; family Emydidae; genus Emys; species Emys orbicularis. Next base: position 35,899,941 of record NC_088685.1, read on the forward strand.
ATTTTTCAGTTTGCTTTTTTAAAAACCTAGGAAGTTGCAATAAAACAAACAAAAAGAAATATATCAAAAGAATGTTAAACGTGTGAAGTCAAGTGCTCAAAAGTTAGAAAATGCCAGTATTAAAATGTCCTGAGCAACCTTAGTTCAGCCCCTTTATGCTTAGGTATTGATGCAGTCTCCACTTATAAGATCACATACTGTGTTTTCCCGCTGGACCTCTGCCTTGTGCAGTGCGCAGGATATATGGTACTTAGGGAATGAATCAGGGGTGTGTAGTGAAGGACTCCTGCCCCGTTTGATGTAAAGTTGGAAAGTGCCACCCGGGGGTTGAGAGCCAGGGGACTGCAGGAAAAGGAAGGATGGTCTTATTGTTAAGAAAGTTAAATGGACAAAATAATCAGGGGATGGCCTATACCAATGCTTAATTTTCAATGAAAGAAGGGCCAGGGCCTCTGCAACTAGGTGCTGGGGCTCAAGCAATTTTTTTACTTTCATAACTGACACGGCAAGCCCAGAGGTGCCAGGGCTGTGAACCATCAAGCCTAAAGGTGCCGGGGCACTGTCCTGGCACAAATTAAGCACTGGGCTATCCCACCCACCATTCCCTTTGTGGGTCCTTAAAGAAAGATACTTCAGGAGGAAAATAGAGAAGAACAGACGGAGGTTACTGGAGCATGCTTCACCATCATGGCTGCCACCCCACCATCTCCTGGGACCCTAGAGCTTTATTGTCTTAATCCTGAGGGCTGTCCTGGCCAGCTGAGGCCAGAGAGAGGTACCCCGATAACATTGCCACCCTCACCATCTCCAGCAGAATCCCTACCACCACCTGAAATGAAATGGGATTGGACTAACAGCAGCAGCAACAGCTCCAGCTCACACCAACTTGTTCTCTTTTATTCAAAAGGATAGTTATTACCATTGAAGAGACTGTCAAACAAGGGGGATGGGGATCTTTCTAAAACTCTCTCCAGCTAAAGGGAAAGGGAACACGGGATGTTATTAAAATGGAAGCCTTACTTAATAGTTTACATTTCAAACGCTTTAACTGTTTTTCCGTATTTTCTGTATTTTTAATACAAGGTGAAAAAGGATTTTTAATGATGTGTTTGTCATAGTCCTAAGCAGGCTGAGGTCTCTGTATACCCAACTCCAGACTTCATTTAACACTGTTTGATATTAGACAGTAACTGAATTATGTTAACATCTTTGGCCCATATTCCATCGAAATTAATACAACAGGGAGGGGTTCTTCGCTTTGAAATTCATTTCCTGCCTTGGTTTTGCCAGATCCCAGAGCTGATGGCCTTCAGGATGTGCTGTAAAATGCACCTGTTTCCCCAGGCTTTTTTTCTGGGAGAATGGTTGATTGAGGGTGTGGAGGATATGAAGGGGTGGAGCCAGGTTAGAAAAGTGTTCTAGGAGGTTTGTTCTCTGATGCCTTTTTGACATGTTGGTATTATTGTCTGAGATGCAAACCCCCCCTCAAATAGATAAAATCTCCCCTTCGATCTCTCACCTGGGTAACTTACTGCTGCTGGTTTTTCTGACTAAACTCCACATGTGAAATCTCAACTCAGGCCCTCCCTCTCCTTCCATTATCACTTCCCCATCCCCCCCCCCCCCCAGCCAGAACATGCCTACCAAATGGCACCTAAGTTCTGCATCTTGGAACTTGCATGTCACATACCATGGACATGAACTATTAATCTTTATTCTGGAAAAGTATCAAAGAATCTATTTGAAGTTTTCCAGAATAAAAACTGAAGGATCTGGCCCTAATTGCCCATTTTAAAAAGTAGAGCTGGTCAAAACATTTGATGGAATGTTTTTCCATCAGAAAATGCCATTTTATTGAAATGGAAACTTTCTATGGGAACATGTCAATTTTGAGGAAATTTCATTTTGAAACAGAAACTCAAAGTGAAACATTATGACATTTTCTGAAGAGAACATTTGGATTTTTTGTTTCAAAATGAGTTTTCATTTACATTTAGTATTGTAAGTTAGAATCTAATGTAAAATTTAAAAAGTTGGAATAGAAATGAAGCATTTTGATTTTATGAAAATGGAATATGTCCAGTGACCCAAAATGACTTTTTCCCCAAAATTTTGCTTTTTGGGCAATTTCAAAATGTCAGAATTTCCTAATAAATGAAAAATGTAGTTCCGGAACAGTTCAAGTTACAAGATTTTGCGTGAAAACCTGGCCCCATTGAAATAAATGACAAAACTCCAATTGTCTTCAAAGGGGCCAAGATTTCACTAACTGAACTTCTAAATGTAACCATGATGGTAGAGGGTTTGTAATCTGTAATAAAAGGAGTTGGTGTTTTCTGATTTACATAATTCCAGAAAGAAACACAACATGAGAGCTCAGTGTAAAAAGTTAACAAGGTAGCACATTTGAGCAAACTGCAAGTATTGCCAACCAAACTGGATAAAGAAAGAGTTTATGAGAATAAGACATAGAACATTATTTTTAAAAGTCATATCCAGCGATTTCTTCAAGAGAAAACACCTATGAGTTTGATTCTTTTCTCACACTGGTGAGTCAAAGGAATTAAAACAGTGTAAATGAAGGAAGAATCAGGCCAAAGGTTTTCCAAATAGGCAATGAGCAACTTGCAGCTGATTTCATTTCAATCAATGTTTTAAACTAGTGCAGGTAAATTTCAGTAGCTTGGTAAAGTGAGCAGTTAAGACTGAATCTAGAGAAGAAGGAATGAAAATGTAATCAGTTGAGTATGTACAATGATTTGGACAGCAAATCATTCTTCAGCTATCTTGCTTTGGCATATGTTATTTATTCAAAAGAATAAATTTGATCTGAATTTGTTGCTTCCACTGAAGAGAAAATTCCTTATAGAAATATTTCATATATTTTCTATATGCTTATTGCTTGCCAGAGTTCACAAGGGTGCATTATCTAGAGTGCAATCAAATGTCATACTGGAAAAGCACTAAAACCTTTTTAATTAAAAACATCATAAAGGCTTAAGTAAAATTATAACTGAGGGTTATTGTAATCTCTTTAGAGGAATATGTGTGTGCCAGGACACTGTCTTAGAGAGAAAGCAGTGAACATATAGTGGAATATGTCTACAAATATTTATTTGAATTTGAAACCACATTTCAATCTGAATGTGTTAATGACCTTTTTGCATTCACTTTTTATGCACGTTTGTATTGAAGCCTTACTGACACAAATGCTCAGGAAAAGCAAATGCTATGCTCAAGTGATTAGTGTTATATAAAAGTGAATTTCGAAATGTGTATTTGCTTTTAAAATTCAAAAATTGGCCATTCAAAATTCACTGTGTTGGTTAGTTACATAAGTCTTATGGTTTTGTTTCTGTTGCTTCATAGGATGACATAACTAACAGATAATGTGGGCAATGTGAAATCAATGGAGCAACACCAGTTTACACCAGCTGAGATTTGGCCAAGGGAATTTTAAGTGGTATGTTTGTGATATTCAGAATTCTCACTTTGTGTGTGTTTGATAGTTATATAAGTCACCAATACAATGCGACTTATGTACCTTATGTATCACTGTGTGACTATTCACAATTCAGGCGTGATCTACAGATCAAGAATTATTTATTAAAAGCTAAATTATGGATTTACTATGAGCCCCAAGTAAAGGACAGCATGTTGTTGCACTGCCCAGGGAGTCTGATGCAGATTCGACAGCCTCACAGAGGCTACTTTCTCTATCCACGGTATGATCTTTTTTTGAGGTACCTGAGCCCCCTTATTTCCCTATATGGCTGAATAAGCCAGAACACTATTTGTCCCTAAATAAATTCACACATTTTGAATGATGAATACATTTGAGAATTTTAAAACTTTGTAAACAACTCAAACAGAAAAACAGAGTTAGATTTGCCAAACAAATTATTTGTCATGAATTGTTTTTCTGCTCTCCAGTGTGTATGTGTGTTGGCAGTCTTGGAGTAGAAAAATGTACAAGCACATCACAAAGTAATTTTATTCCTTTACAACTTTAGCTAAGAGAACATAATTTTTAACTGTTCCATTCTAACATAGTTGGCCATGTTAGTACCTCTCAAACCTGCACCTTTGAATGTATTCCCGGGATGAATATTTGGAGTCTCAGAATACAAGATTTTAAAAAGGAATGCATTCTTTCCCATTTCCCATCATGAACACAACATATGGACACGAGTGTAACTGAACAAGGCTAATTTTCTAGTACTATTGCTTTGAGCTAAGTTTTGTCACTTAAGGAGTGGTCCTGCAGAATTGATCTTCTCTTCAACAGTGAAAATCTTCTAATTTGGGCCACCAAAATGTTTTTTAGTCAATCGGATTTACCACTAAAGTGCTAAAATACACAGAAATTCCTCATGCTTAAAATACTAATTCTCCAACCATAGCCACCCTAAATAAAGTGCTTTCATTTATCCCAAGATGTTTAATATTCCAAATGAATCTTAAGACTCAAATTTGTAAATCTAAATTCTTTTTCAGGGACCTTCCCTTATGGAAGGGTCCTATAGAGTTTAACAGAAAATAAAAAAGCTCAAAAACCTGTAGAAAAGTTATTATACAGAATTGAATGGATAATTCTACCCCTGCTATAGAATTCTATAGATTCTAGCTAGCTACTTATGTAGCTCTCATCATCATAGTATCTGAGAACCTGTGATGGGGCATCCGCCCCACACCGGCCTGTAAGGGGTTAATGGAGCCCTAGAGAGGCTGTGTAGAAAGCAGCCAATAGGAGAGGGGCTGCGAGGAGCAGCCAATCAGGGCCAGGCGGGCCCACATAAGAAGAGCTGCAGGGCAGAGCAGGTTCAGTTGCTCCCTAGAGCTCAAGGAGGGAGGACTGGCTGCCTTGTAGGCAGAAGAAAGCCAGCACCCGGGACAGAGCAGTGCTGCTAGCAGGGACCAAGGCAGCAAAGAGCTGGTGGCTGGGAGTTGCAGACTGAGGCCCTGAGACAAGGATGAAGAAGGTGCTGGGGCTGTGGGGAAGTGGCCCAGGGAAATAGACTGAGAGGTTGGAGAAGATGCAACACGTGGATGCCATCTACAGGGTCCCTGGGCTGGGACCCAGAGTAGTGGGTGGGCCCAGATCCCTCCCATCCCCACTCACCACTGAGGAAGTGGATGGACTGCGGTACTGTCCCCCTAGAAGGGGGGAGCGCAGAGTGTGGCACAGCCGGAGGGCTGTGTCCTGAAAAGGATGCTGCGGTCCTTGGAGTGACACGGGTCCAGGAGCAGAAGTGACGCTGGGTGAGACACCACTGAGAGTCGGCGTACCGACCCGTGGCACTGATCAGCAAGATGACTAGCAGGAGGTGCTAGCGTGGTGAGTTGCATCCTGTCACAGCACCTCAGAGTCATTAATGGATGTTTAACTGTGAAGTAGGGAAGTGTCAGCTCCATTTTACAGATGGGAAATCGATGCATAAGAAAGACTACATAACTTGCTGAAGGACATGCAAGAGACCTGTGGCAGAGGTGGTAATCGGTCCTAGTTCTCTTGCACCCCAGTGCAGTTCCATGTTCATTAGACTATCCTTCCTACCTACCATGCTTGGTTCAAAAAAACGATTGCAATGATCTCATTTTCTATTAAATTATTTAGAATCCAAATGCCAGTTCACAGTTCAAAGATAATGTAAATACCTCCATGCTCTGTCCTGCTTCAGTATGCTCAGTGTATTATTTATCTAGTGCCATAATTCTCCTTGCTACTTTACAAAATTTATTAAAAAAAAAAACCCGGTCCCTTACAATCTAAATGAGATCCCTCCCCCCCCCATGCCCTCACACACACATTCAAGTACAGTATCTGGAGAGACCAGTGGGAAGGTGACACAGAGGCCCATTGGTGCCAGTTGGCAAAGGGTTCACTACTCTGTGTCAGCAATTCCTATCAGGGCTGACAAACTCACTACACCTCACACGTTGCTTTCACAGTATTTATCTATAAAGAATATCACATAAGGTATCTAACAAAAACATATGTCATACTGATGCTCATAATCAGTGTATGTACTACTACCATGTAAAGAGCTATGTATATATACTGGAAATATGTTTTAAACCATGCAGCAGGCAGAGTTGAGAAACAGTTCCCCCTCTCCCCCAAGAGAAGATAAGATACATCTCTTTCTGTCACATGTAAATTAAGGTTTCAGTGGTAGCTGTGTTAGTCTGTATCAGCAAAAACAACGAGGAGTCCTTGTGGCACCTTAGAGACTAACAAATTTATTTGCGCATAAGCTTTCGTGGGCTAGAACCCACTTCATCAGATGCATGGAGTGGAAAATACAGGAGCAGATATAAATACATGAAAGGATGGGAGTTGCCTTCCCAAGTATGAGGTCAGTCTAACGAGACAATTCATTTAACAGCAGGATGCCAAGGGACGAAAAATAACTTTTGAAGTGGTAATGAGTGGCCCATTTCAGACAGTTGACAAGAAAGTGTGAGTAACAGTAGGGGGAAATTAATATTGGGTAAATTAGGTTTAAGTTTTGTAATGACCCAACCACTCCCAGTCTTTATTCAGGCCTAATTGGATGGTGTCCAATTTGCAAATTAATTCCAGTTCTGTAGTTTCACATTGGAGTTTGTTTTTGAAGTTCTGTTGTTGAAGAATTGCCACTTTTAGGTCTGTTATTGAGTGACCAGAGAGATTGAAGTGTTCTCCTACTCGTTTTTGAATGTTATGATTCCTGATGTCAGATTTGTGTCCATTTATTCTTTTGCGTAGAGACTGTCCGGTTTGGCCAATGTACATGGCAGAGGGGCATTGCTGGCACATGATGGCATATATCACATTGGTAGATGTGCAGGTGAACGAGCCCCGGATGGTGTGGCTGATGTGGTTAGGTCCTATGATGGTGTCCCTTGAATAGATATGTGGACAGAGTTGGCACCGGTGTTTGTTGCAGGGTTTGGTTCCTGGATTGGTGTTTTCGTTGTGTGGTATGTAGTTGCTGGTGAGTATTTGCTTCAGGTTGGGGGGCTGTCTGTAAGCGAGGACTGGCCTGTCTCCCAAGGTCTGTGAGAGCGGGGGATCATCCTTCAGGATAGGTTGTAGATCCTTGATGATGTGCTGGAGATGTTTTAGTTGGGTGACGGCTAGTGGCGTTCTGTTACTTCCTTTGTTGGGCCTGTCTTGTAGTAGGTGACTTCTGGGTACCCTTCCGGCTCTGTCAATCTGTTTCTTCACTTCACCAGGCAGGGCCGGCTCCAGGGTTTTGGCCGCCCCAAGTAGCCAAAAAAAAAAAAAAAAAAAGGCGCGATCGCGATCTGCGGCGGCAATTCGGCGGGAGGTCCTTCGCTCTGAGCGGGAGTGAGGGACCGTCCGCTGAATTGCCACCGAATAGCTGGATGTGCCGCCCCTCTCCAGAGCGGCCGCCCCACGCACCTGCTTGCCAGGCTGGTGCCTGGAGCCGGCCCTGTCACCAGGTGGGTATTGTCGTTTTAAGAACGCTTGATAGAGATCCTGTAGGTGTTTGCCTCTGTCTGAGGGATTGGAGCGAAGGTGGTTGTATCTTAGAGCTTGGCTGTAGACAATGGATTGTGCGATGTGGTCTGGATGAAAGCTGGAGGCATGTAGGTAAGTATAGCGGTCAGTAGGTTTCCGGTATAGGGTGCTGTTTATGTGATCATCGCTTATCTGGGGGTGCATTTCAAAAGGGCCTTTCAAAGTTTTACTGGTCAATAAGAGGAACAAAAAAGGACCCCTTTCTCATCCTTCACTGGGGGAGCAAAAAGGACAGTACTTTTTGCAGTCGTAAAAGCTGGATTCTGGTCACATGGGCGGGCTAGTGACACTGGGAGGGTGCTTTAGGTGAGAAATAGCTTTAGACAAAGATTTTTAGTTAAGTATAGACTCCAAGAAGTGTTATACCTTTTGTTTTACATGTAACCTATTTTTATCTTTACCACTCTCTCTTAAATCTTAATCTTTGCAAATAAACATATTTGCTTTCGCTACAAGTAGATTCCAAGACTGTGTTGTTATGTTGGAGCTGATCTCAGCTGAATCAAACAAGTCTGTGTGAATTCTGTCTCTTCAGAGACAGCTTACCTGGTTATTTCTGTTCATATCCAGTGACGGGGCTCAGTACTATAGGGGGATGCTTCGGAGGAGTTTAGGGACTGGGGTACACCATGGTTTTGTCTACGCTACACACCTTTTAGTGACATAGCTGTGCTGCTACAGCCATGCCACTATAAGGAGCGCAGTGTAGAGAGCTCGCCTGCCAACAAAAAACTTCCACCCCCAACGAGCGGCAGCAGCTTTGTCAAAAAGCGCTGTTCACACCAGTGCTTTTTGTCAGTAAAACTTTTGGCATTCGGGGTGTGTGGGGTTTTTTTTTTTTGTTTTGTTTTTTTTTATTAACACTCCTGAACACCAAAAGTTTTGCGGTCGAAGTTCCAGTGTAGGTAAAGCCCAAGTATTAACCTGGAAGGCAAAGTAGGGGGTGGCAGAGCCCAGAGGATAATGCTTGAGGGCTGAAGGGCTGGCAGTGTCAGGGAGTTGACATCCAGCTACCATAAGAAACCCTCCTGCTATCCAGTAAGAGGGAGTCTAACATGGTGACTCACAGTCCTGGAGAAACTGAGAAAGTGTCACAGGAGGTGACCAATAGGAGTTGAAAGCACCTGCCAGGTGCTGAGTTGTGAGTGATTTTTGCACAACACCTACAGAACTGGACAGGTGCTTTGTAAATGTGAATAAATAAAATAGTATGGTGTGGGACACAGAAAGTCAACTGTGCTGTAGAAAAATCTCCAACACAATATGAAATGCAATATATATATCGTGGGGCAGCAGGTTGGTATAACAAACAGCAACCTAGCATTTAAAGGGATGAGTAGAATGCTCCTATTATAATGTGGAACCCTGTGTATAAATGGTGAAGTAAAAGGTCCTTCTGGCAATCTGTAGGGTAATAAACAGTGAAGCAAAAGGTTGCTAGTGTAAAGTGGAACCAAGAACAGAAGTAGTGGAATAGAAAGGTGCTATTATAATGTTGACTGCAGTATATAACGGTGCAGTAAAAGGCCCCATACACCAGAAAGGATGGAGTGAAAAACCCTTGTTATAAAATGGGAGGCAGGAAATGATGTAGCAGGCACTATTTTTTTCTAATAGATGGGCATCAGTGTGGGCAGCCAAAAGACCACATATGTACCTCAAGCGTGTATGCTGAGGGCAGGATGCCAAGCAAGTTATCCATTTCAAATGTATATGCCCATGGTTAAAGGGATTAGCCAGGGGTAATCCGGTTCTGGACTACTCTCTCAACTTTCAAAAATAAAAGAAAACTTCTGCCGTTGAACCTTTTTTTTTTTTTTTTTTTGCTCAGCTGAATTGGGTGAAGGGAGATGTTGAGTGGGGGAGGGAAGGAGGATCAAGAGCCTCCACCCTCCATTTATCTCCCCACTGGAGGCCTCTACACAACTGTCAAAAATAAGCTTTTATTGTCAGCATATTTTTAGGCTACTAAAGTTGACAAAGTGCAGAAACCAGTTCTGCAGCCTTCTGTGGATTACACACACGCTCAGTGGTGTCTAAATAGAACTCTTAAACCAGAACTAACCTAATTCAGTGGTGGTTTTCATCACCAGTCAGTAATTGTCCTAGAATTAGTATTACATTTTACATTTAGGGCTTGATTCTGATGGCGCTTCAGATGGATTTATACAAATATAATGCCACTGACTTCAGTGACATTATTATGATTTACCCTGGTGTAAGCAAGATCAGAATCAGGCACACACATGCTAAGGGTCTACAATTTAGCTTCATGGTTACAGATGAAATAAACAATAAAGTACATTCCAAAGTATGGTGTTTTTTGATAGCTACTTATCACCTACGGGTTAACCATGCTACTTCTATTCCGAGTTAAAATATTATTCTTAATATCTCTCAGCTTTAGTACCAGGAGCTGGTAATAATAATGTAAACAGTAATGTCTATCCAATTGAACATATCAGAGCTGTAATTCTACCAAGAGAAAAACGTAAGAGGTTGGCTAACATCACCAGAAACCCTCAATGGAATTACAGCCTCCACTGTGGTGGTCTGGAGTATTTCATTTGTTAGAATATATCATAAGAAAATTACCATTCTGCCTGTTCTCTGCTGCTCACTGGAGCTACATGTCACTCGATTAAATTGCTCCACAGTGCTACAGGCAGTGAGTGGGGGAGGATATTCTTGCTACCCATAAGCTTCAACAGAGCTGGCTCTAAGGGTTTTACAGGCCTAGGCAAACCAGCCAGTATTCACCCCACCAGCCTGCAGTTTTACTGCCCTAGTATTTTGCTGCCTTAGGGAAATGTCTGTATGGGACAGGCATCCTAGAGCTGCAAAAGGAATAACACACGGAGGCCCTTTATTTTGGTGTGGGAGATTTATTGCCTTGCTGTTGGGTTGCCATGGATGTTTAACACTTTCTAGGCAGGCACATTACTATTAGGGATGCATTTACATGCATCCACACACCACCTCCTGAAACAAGCAGCCTCCCCTCCCCGCCCCCTCGACAATGTGTTGCAGCTTCAGCTGCTACATTCTGCCTGTCTCAGACTCTCTCCCCTGTGGATCAGATCTCTCCCTCCACCAACACTGGTGGAGGGAGAGAGCTGGGGCACCAGCAACTAGCTGACTATTAACACTGCTGCATTGTGCCACCATAACTCCTCCCAATGTGTCATGTTCCATGCAAGGTGGGAGAGGGCTTTCAGGTTAAAATCAGACTAGATCTTTACAAAAAAGAAATCCTTCGCTCTGTGCTGGCTGTAGCAATGCAGCACCTGTGTTGGCCCTTTGTTTTTAAATGTGTTTGAAAAGCAACAATAGGGCCAGCCTAGTTTCAGTTGAACTGCAATACAAAGACGTAGACAACAGCCCTTGAGCAGGAAAGCCAACTATTGCTCCTGAGTTTATAGGTCAGTGATAAAGCTCTGTTTACATATTGCTTAATATAAAAACCTTCCATCTTTTCTTCAGCTAGAGTCTCAATATACTTACCACAATACACTCACGGGAACTTTTCTGCTAAGGTTACCTTTTGAGGAGCATTACATTACCTCTTTGTTCCTCTCCCCAAACCCCAGCCCTCAGTTCCAGCTGGACTGGCAGAGATTCTATCACACATGCCCTCTTCTGTTTCATTGTATGCTCTTACAGAAATTATCCTTCAAGCTGAGTTATGCTTCAAGGCGCCTTAAAATATCATAGATTTTCAGCACAAACTGAAACCTAATATCAGTAATGAACAGATGGCTTTTATCTTGCTTTTTTGCCAATCTCAAGTATTATGGCTAAAACCTTCATAATTACTCCCATCATTTTATCTGTGATTGCTTAGTATGATGATTTCATGAGCTTTGTTGTAGAATAGGTAATCTAGTCAAGGAACATTTTCAGGCTGTCTCAAACATGTATTGTTCCTACTGGGTTACTGTCGTCTTGACATTTTGCTGCACTTATGGAGAGTTCTCAAGAAAAAGATAGTTTGGTCTTTGTCCTCCTTATTTCCACTGCTGTTTTGTTTGTTTCCAGCCTTGCAAGCAGCAGCAAAAGCTGCCTATATACTAAAATAAAACATCTCAATTTCTTCTAGGTTTATCAAACACATGCTTCAGGCTAATTCAAACTAACCGTCCTGCTGAATTTAGCAGGCCATTGTTTTCTGTGCATATACATGGTCAGAACTTTCGGGGGGAGATTTTAAAAGCATCTAAGCCTAATTCTACACTACACACCACTTTCCGCAGCATGTAGGGTATGGGTGGCTACAGGCTGCAGTGAAGAGCACTCTGTGTCCACACTGTGGCATGGAGCTACAGGTGTGTCCGTACAAGGCTGTGGCAGAGGGGAGGCAGTGGGCTCAGAGTGAGCCTTGTCCGCACTGCCTCCCCACCTGCCAGAACCTTTCCCTGCTGTGGAGGAGAACTCCAGCAATGGGGAGCTGACAGCCTCTTCCTGTGGCAGGGAAGGGCTCCACAGCAGCTGGTGGAGCCTTGCCCTCCGTCAGGGAAGGGCACCAGTAGTGGGGAGTAGGCAGGGCCGGCTCCAAGTTTTCTGCCACCCCAAGCGGTGAGGGAAAAAAAAAAAAAAGCCAATCGACAGCACTTTGGCGGTAGCTCAATCACGCCGCTCCATTCTTCGGCAGCAGTTCGGCGGCGGGTCCTTCACTCCCTCTCTTCCTCTTCGGTGGTAGTTCAAAGAGGAAGAGAGGGACTGAGGGACCCGCCGCCGAATTCCTGCCAAAGACCCGGACGTGCCGCCCCTTTGTATTGGCCGCCCCAAGCACCTACTTCTTTCGCTGGTGCCTGGAGCTGGCCCTGGGAGTAGGGTTGCCAACTTTTTGATTGCAGAAAACCAAACACCCTTTCCCCGCCCCACCCTTTCTCCAAGGCCCTGCCCCTGCCATGCCCCTTCTCTGAGGCCTCGGCCCTGCTCACTCCATTTCCCCCTCCCTCTGTCGCTCGCTCTTCCCCACCCTCACTCACTTGCTCATTTTCACCAGGCTGGGGCAGGAGGTTGGGGTGTGGGAGGGTGAGGGCTCTGGCTGGGGGTGCGGGCTCTGGGGTGGGGCTGGGGATGAGCAGTTTGGGGTGCAGAAGGGGGCTCCAGGTTGGGGCTCAGGGGCTCGGAGTGTGGAAGGGTGCTCCTGTCTGGGGCAGTGGGTTGGGTGTGGGCCAGGGATGAGGGGTTTGAGGTGCAGGAGGGGGCTCAGGGCTGGGGCAGGGGGTTTGGGAGCAGGTGTGGGGTGTAGGCTCAGGGAGGGAGTTTGGGTGCAGGAGGGGGCTCAGGGCTGAGGCAGGAGATTGGGGTGTGGGAGGGGTTTGGGGTGTGGGCTCTGGGCGGTGCTGACCTCAGGCGGCTCCCGGGAAGTGGTGACATATCCTTCTGGCTCCTAGGTGCAGGGGCAGCCCAGGGGCTCCGTGCACTGCCCCTGTTTGCAAGCACCTGGCCAATGGGAGCTGCGGAACTGGCGCTCAGGGTGGTGCCTGCACCATGGGCGGGGCAGTGCGCAGCACTCCCCTGGCCACCCCTGCGCCTAAAAGCCGGAGGAACATGCTGCCCGCTTCTGGGAGCCACATGGAGCCGGCCTCTGTGGCCAACTGAATTTTTAGTGGCCCGGTCAGCATAGCTGACTGGAGTCGCCAGGGTCCCTTTTTGACTGGTCGTTCCGGATGCCTGGCAACCCTAGGAGGCTAAAAATAGCAGTGTGGATGGAAGACACATCTTGGGCAAATAGAGAGCAGTGTAGGGCATGCACGCCCTTCAGGTATGTCTGTACTGTACTCGCCTAAGCCATGCCTCACCATCTACACCTATGCTTAAACCCATGCTAGGGGGGCTACCAGTGTGCATACTCTGCCGGCTGCCCAAAAAAGCATGCAGTGTAGCTGTGGCCTAAGATATTTAGGCTTTGTGCTCCTAACACCCTTAGGTGCTTTTGAAAAATCTCCCTCTCTATCCACAAAAAGGATAAGGTGAAAGAAGACTCCCTGAGAATCACATTCTCGAGTTTCCTTTGAAAGTTTCACTCCAGGGACAGGGATTTGAAGCCCTGGGATGGGACAGAGGATATAGCGTGAACCTGGGAATTCATAGGAAGATAAGCTTTAGTCTTATGGACTGGGCTTTCCCAAAGTCTTGTTCTTCAGGCCTTCTCTTCCCCTGACAGCATCTTCTTGCAGACTCACTGAAAGTCTTGGAATGAATACCCGTTCTCCAAAGAGATCATAGACACACATTTAATACAATATACAGAGAACATTATGTTGCAGCTCAGGCTGAATCCCACCAACTGCCTGAGCTCCAGCCTGAAGCAACACATGCCTCCTGCTATTTTTAGAGCACTAACCTGAGCCCTGCTAGCATGATTTTGTTGACCTGGGTGGGGAGGTTTGATCCCTGCTGCAGTGTAGATATACCCTCAATGTCCCCAACCCTACCGGCTCATCTCCATCCCTGTGGGAAGCAGGAGGAAGTAGAGTTCTCTGTGCTTCCAAGAGTGCAGAGACTGCTATTGTGAGAGGCTCTTGTGCAGCCATATTATGCGGGGGAGGCTTCTAGCAAGCTTCTGTCCCTGTCTGCTCACACAAGGGCCTCTTACAAACTGGCCTACAGTGTTTCTGGGCTCAAATCCTAAAAAAAAATCTGTTCACAAAGCACAGAACTTCCAAATACCCGAGGAAACAAGTTTACAAGTGCTGAAAGTTCGCTATATTTGTACAATGCAAGACCAATAATTATCCCCCACCCTCCCAAAAGCAAACCACCAAGAAGGTTTCAGTGGAATCCTTTCCTTTCTTTTCCAGTCCCCAGCCAGACGAAATGTTTGAGTTGTTTTGCATCTGTAGAAGAAAGTGCTCTGATGTTAAATATTACTTAACGATGTGACAAACAGGGCAAGTCATTCATGCCAAATCATTTTCAGGCTGTCATCTCTCAAGAAGCACAGTAAGCATGGGATGTGCCCAGGGAAAGCTAGAGATAATAGAAGTATGTGGTTAACCAACTAACCACTGGATGACACTATTGCTCCACACAGCTGCAGCTGAAAGACTATCTTGCAGTGGAAATGTGACTTGTAGAGAAAAGTGCAAATGTGGGATTTTCAAGGGTTTAGTATACTCTGTCTTAATGCAAGGGACAAATACATTGTGTTTACCTTTGTAAATGTCTTCACAATTAAATGCCGTTTTTCTTTCTATGATGTTTAGGTTAAGCAGCCTGATTCAATCTGGGTTTAGCCACTGCTGGCAGGGTTCTCCAGATCCAGAGCAATGAAGAAATAGTAACTTCATATGTCACACAGGGCGGCTTTACTTACAGCATCACTTAGAAGATTAAAAATAAATTGAAGCATATGTCACATCAAAGGGGGCAAAAAAAGGACATCTGCATTATTTGATGCATTAATGAGAAAGTTCTGCTGAGCCTTGATTTGAACTGTATGGGAAAAGATGAGATTGGTAAGCTTCGAGTTAAATGTATTTCAAATTAAATTGTTTCTGAAATTAGCATTTAAGTGGGCTGGGGAAAGCTTGCTTTTTATACTTTGACTTTTGACATATTGTTGGTAAATTGAGCTTTACCCTTTTAACTTGAAGAGTTTACAATAAAAAAAAATCAAAGCAATTTAGCTACAGATATCTAAGGCTGCATTTCAGTAGAGTAAGCAAGAACAGCTCTCCTGCCTGAGGCAAATCTTATCATCCATGACCATCTGTGCAACTACAAACTGTCTACCTCTGGCACTGCATGATTCTGTAGACATTGGGCTATGCAGTCGCAAACTAACATCTGTCCATTTTGACTGATTCTCACCTCCACCCCCAAAGACTATTCCCTAATGACCCCTTCCTTTTAAACTAAAATCAGACACACTTACATCCTAATGTCAGACACCCGTAGTCAAATGGGGAGTGGGACCAGAGCATTCAGAGCATTTTTCACCCCTTGTCATAGGAATAAGGATAAGTAAAGGGCAGTAAAGGCTGGACTTTGAGATGCATAGGCAGACACACTCATGAAAAATTCAAGAGGGATAATAAGAGTTACTCTATGCCATCTTGGTGCCTGTGGTTTATGTAGCTGGACTGGGGAAGGCTCCTTTAGTACTGAAGGAAATATGACTTCTAGTAGACTAATGTACTATATTTAATGCATTTGCTTTTCTCCCTGGGGCTCAGTTGCAAATGCAGCTCAGGCCAAATTGATGAAGTATCAGTTAATGTGAGTCTGACAGCTTGGAGAAGACACAGTTGCAATGAGCTTCAGTGATCTTAGGACAGGAGACAACCCTCACTCCCCCAACAACTCCTAAAAGCATGAAAGCCAATATTTGCTAATTTGATGCTTTTGAGTTAAACACCAAAATCCCTATTTATACACCTAACCAGAAGTTGCCTGATTTTCAGAGATGTTTCTCTAGGGTCCTCTTTTACAGCTGAATTTGGCCAGTTGTACAAAAAAAAATCGACCTTATTATTACCGCTATGAAACGTGCTATATGGATATTGGATGTGCCATATTGGATGTGTATTGTGTCCACTTTTGGGCTCCCCACTACAGAAAGAATGTGGACAAATTGGAGAGAGTCCAGCGGAGGGCAACAAAAATGATCAGGGGGCCGGGGTACATGACTTACGAGGAGAGGCTGAGGAAACTGGGCTTATTTAGTCTGCAGAAGAGAAGAGTGAGGGTGGATTTGATAGCAGCCTTCAACTACCTGAAGGGGAGGGATCCAAAGAGGATGGAGCTCAGCTGTTCTCAGTGGTGGCAGATGACAGAACAAGGAGCAATGGTCTCAAGTTGCAGCGGGGGAGGTCTAGGTTGGATATTAGGAAAAAACTATTTCACTTAGGCTACGTCTACACTACCCGCCTGAATCGGTGGGTAGAAATCGATCTCTCGGGGATCGAATTATCGCGTCTCGTCGGGACGCGACATTCGATCCCCGAATCGACGCTTGTACTCCACCAGGGGAGGTAGGAGTAAGCTCCGTCGATGGGGGAGTCGCGGAGGTCGATTTGCCGCCGTCCTCACAGCAGGGTAAGTCGGCTCCGATACGTCGAATTCAGCTACGCGAATAGCGTTATCTTAAATCGACCCCCCGCCCCGTAGCGAGGACGTAGCCTTGAAGGGTGGTGAAGCGCTGGAATGGATTACCTAGGGAGGTGGTGGAATCTCCCTCCTTAGAGGTTTTTAAGGCCCGGCTTGACAAAGCCCTGGCTGGGATGATTTAGTTGGTGTTGGTCCTGCTTTGAGCAGGAGATTGGACTAGATGACCCCTTGAGGTCCCTTCCAACCCTGATATTCTATGATTCTATGTTTGGCAACACCTGTATACCGTTGGCATGATGTGCCAATAAAGTGGGGAGTTGAGACGTGACTCCATTGGTTTACCCTGAAGCTACAACCTTTGCTTCAGTTATGTACAATATGATATAAGAGAATAACCAATTTCAAGTAACTCCCCTCATGCGTCAATTCACAAATGATTTTACAACTTGTGCCCACACTAACAGCACAAATTCGACTTATTGTAAGCACCAATGGAGGTCCTCAAATGCCACTTAGAACACAATACTTGCATATTGAAAGCAATTTTTAAAATGTATTTTGGGCCAAAACCATAGATCCACACTCAACCCAAGTGTGGTTCCCAGGCTGGGAAAGTAATCCTCCCACTAATCTACAGAGTGGTTGCAGAATCACATCATGAAGGTTACTTCCATCAAATGGAAGAAGCAGCCCCCTGCAGCTCCAATGTACCCCATGGGGGCAAGGTGAAGATTAGGGGATGCATCTCACAATCAGTCCTCTGCAGCACTCCCTGTATGGCCCAGCATCCATTTTTTTTCTTCCCTCTCAACTTGTGTAGGGAAGAATTAGTGTGGAACATATGAATGGCCATATTGGATCAGACCAATGGTCCATCTATCCAACATCCTGATTTCTGACAGTGGCTGGTGCCAGATGCTTCAGAGGGAAGGAACAGAACAGGGCAATTATAAAGTGATCCAT
This sequence comes from Emys orbicularis, assembly GCF_028017835.1. Lineage (NCBI taxonomy): Eukaryota > Metazoa > Chordata > Testudines > Emydidae > Emys > Emys orbicularis. The sequence continues at coordinate 35,917,498 of NC_088685.1, forward strand.
CCCCTGATGTCCAGTACAGCATGGGGTTACATCCCTCACCATCTTGGCTAATAGCCATTGATGGACCTATCCTCCATGAAGTTATCTAAGTCTTTTTTCAACCCAGTTATACTTTTGGCCTTCGCAACATCTCCTGGCAATAAGTTTTACAGGTTGACTGCGCATTGGGTGAAAAAGTATTTCCTTTTTGCTGCCTATAATTTCATTGTGTTCTGTGAAGGGGTTTATTCACTTTCTCCACACCATTCATAATTCAATTGACCTCTATTATATCCCCACTCAGTCGTCTCTTTTCCAGGCTGAACAGTCCCAGTCTTTTTAATCTCTCCATATAAGGAAGTAGTTCCATACCCCTAATCATTTTTGTTGCCTTTCTCTGTACTTTTTCCAATTCTAATATGACTTTTTGAGATAGGGTGACCAGAACTGCACGCAGTATTCATAGTGTGGGTGTACCATGGATTTGTATAGAAGCATTATGATATTTTCTGACTTATTATCTGTTCCTTTCCTAACATGGTTAGCTTTTTTTGACTGCTGCTGCCCATTGAGTTTTCAGAGAACTATCTATGATGACTCCAAGGTCTCTTTCTTGAGTGCTATCACTAATTTAGACCCCATCATTTTGTATGTATAGTTGGGATTATGTTTTCCAATGTGCATTTCTTTACATTTATCAACAATTAATTTCATCTGACAATTTCCTTGTCCAGTCGCCCAGTTTTGTGAGTCCTTTGTATCTCTTCAGTTAGCTTTGGACTTAACTATCTTGAGTAATTTTGTATTGTCTGCAGACTTTGCCAACTCACTGTTCACCCCCCTTTTCCAGATCATTTATGAATATGTTGAACAGATCCTTGGGGGGGACCCTGCTATTTACCTCTCTGAACCATGGAAATTGTTTATTCCTTCCTTTTGTTTCCACCTTTTAATCAGTTACTGATCCATAAGAGGATCTTTCCTTTTATCCCAGGACTCCTTACATTACTTAAAAGCTTTTGGTGAGGAACCTTGTCAAACGCTTTTTGAAAGTCCAAGTACACTATATCAGCTGGATCCACATATTTGTGGACACCCTCAAAGAATTCTAATAGACTGGCAAGGCATGATTTCTTTTTACAAAAGCCATGTTGACTCTTTCCCCCAACAAATCATGTTCAGCTATGTGTCTGATAATTCTGTTCTTTACTATAGTTTCAAACAATTTGCCTGGTACTGAAGTTAGGCTTACTGGCCTGTAATTACCAGGCTTGCCTCTGGAGACTTTTTAAAAAAAAAAACAGTTTTACATTAACCTATTCTCCAGTCTTCTGGTACAGAGGCTGATTTAAACAATAGTTTATATACCACCGTTAGTTGTTCTGAAGTTTCAGATTTGAGTTCCTTCAGAACTCCTGAGTGAACAACATCTAGTCCTGGTGACTTACTACTGTTTAATTTATCAATGTAAATGCATCAGTCCCAAAACAGCACTTTTAAGTGTTATGGATTTTCAAAGAACTGATGCAATGAAACAGAAATAGAAGAGATATGAGAGGACAGATTGAGCCCCAAACAGAATGTCTCCTGTCCCTGCACCAAATGTCTTTGAGACTAAGGCAGTAGACACAAAAAAGTGTATGGCTGGAACAATAAGAGGCTTACAAAATAAGCTTCACGGTCACAAATAACACTGCTCTACAGCCAAAATGCTTCTGAAATAAATGTAGTCAAACTTTACTAATTCTGGGTCACTGAGAATGAAAATGATGCTTAAAATTGTTGATTGGCTCTAGTTTTCAAGATATGCTATTGGGTCAGTATATACGACCCTTGACTTGGGAATGGCGGAGGATAAGTGAGTTATAAAGGGAAGGGATCTCAATTTAAACCAGAAATGACTAAAATACATCTTTGACTGGATCTATGAAGAAATCTATGACTGGGTTTGGACAGTACTTGCTTTTTAGGCAAAACAATGCATGATGCAATCTGAAGCTGGTATTGCGTCATACATGATATGAATTGCATCATGTTATTCCTAGAAGTCATGGATGATGCAATCATAACGAAGCTTACATCACTCTGCTGAACAAATTGCCCTATATCAGCTCTAGAAACCATACAGTGTCGTGCTCTCTTATTTGTCAGTGTTTGATTTTGCAAAGGGACACATTTCTGTTTAGCCAAAGTGAGCAGAGATGCCTCGTACTTGTGTGAACAGTGCAGATAACTTCTGCTATGTTTGTGGTGAAGTGACTTTTGCATCACAAAAGCGCAGAATAACCACTATGGTTAAGAAAGCCTATCACCTTTATTTTGGCTGCAAAATTGGAGATCTGGACAAGAGGTGGGCCCCACACATATGCTGCAACACTTGTGCAACAAATCTTCGCCAGTGGTTGAACAGGAAAAGGAAATCTATGCCTTTTGCAATGCCAATGATTTGGAGAGAGCCAACAGATCATACCAGCAATTGTCACTTCTGCATGGTGCCTCCAGTTGGGAAAGGTGTGTCAAAGAAGAAAAAGTGGACTGTGCATTATCCAAACATTCCATCAGCTATCCGCCCAGTACCCCACGGAGAAGGACTGCCGGTTCCTGATGCACCAGAATCATTCTCACTTGAGTCAGACGAGGAAGAGGAAGAGGATGAAACTTCTGGTCCTGAACCATCAATGTCACAGGACCCACATTTTCTCCCATCCTCCTCCTCTGAACCACACCTCATAACACAAGGTGAACTGAATGACCTTGTCAGGGATTTGGAACTACCCAAGAGTAAGGCAGAGCTGTTGGGCTCCAGACTACAGCAGTGGAATCTCCTGGCAGGTGATGTTAGGGTTTCCATGTTCCGTGACCGTCAAAAGGATCTTGTCCCATTCTTCTTCATGGAAGGTGATCTTGTAGCCTGCAACAACATCGATGGTGTGATGACAGCCCTCAACATCGTTCACGATCCAGATGAGTGGAGACTGTTCATTGATTCATCGAAGACGAGTCTTAAAGCTGTTTTACTGCATAATGGCAATGTTTTGCCATCAATTCCAGTTGGTCATGCAGTCCATATGAAGGAAACCTATGACAACATGAAACAACTTTTGAGGTGCATAAACTATGACCAACATCAGTGGCAGCTTTGTGGCGATTTGAAGGTTGTTGCTCTCTTGCTTGGTCTGCAGACTGGATACACAAAGTACTGCTGTTTTCTCTGCGAATGGGATAGTCGTGCAAGAGATTCCCACTACATCAAGAAAGATTGGCCACTCTGACAGTCATTGGAGCCTGGGAGGAAAAGTGTTCAGCATCCACCACTTGTTGAATCAAGGAAGATTTTGTTACCACCCTTACACATCAAGCTGGGTCTGATGAAGAACTTTGTCAAGGCCATTGACAAAACACAAGCAGCTTTCAAGTACCTCCGTGGAAAATTTCCAAGGTTAAGTGAAGCTAAGATAAAGGAAGGTGTCTTTGTTGGTCCTCAGATTCGTGAACTTCTTTGAGATGATGCATTTGACCATGCACTGCGTGGCAAGGAAAAGACGGCATGGAAAGCCTTCCAGTTAGTGGCAATAAATTTTCTCGGAAATGACAAGGCAGACAACTACAGGTTGTTGGTGGAAAACCTCCTCAAGGCATACAAAAGCCTTGGTTGCAACATGTCACTAAAGATACATTTTTTTGCACTCTCATCTAGATTTTTTTCCACCGAACTGCGGAGCAGTGAGCGATGAGCACGGCGAGTGATTTCACCAGGACATTGCAACAATGGAGAAACGCTATCAGGGCAAATGGAGCCCATCAATGCTTGCAGACTATTGCTGGACAGTGACAAGAGATGCTCCATTTAATGAATACAAGAGACAAGCCAAGAAGCGCTGAGTAGACACTGAATAGGACTAAACTATGTACATAATAGTTTTTTTGCCTTTTGTTTCATAATAAATTTTATTTATATAACCCTTTTGCTGATTTTTAAAGTGTTACATAAACAGGACAGGTGAATATTATCATGTAAAGCAACCATAAACACATGAAAAGACCTAGGTTTACAATTTATGATTAAAACTCTACTATCTACACAATATACATAGACATAAAATGTAAAAACTTAAATATCTTAGAAACAGTAGCCAATCAGTTGTTTTAATTGTCATATTTGAATTCAGCACATCAAAATACATAATAAATAGCACATTTTATCTCTGAAGCAGATGACTTCTCAAAAATTGTAGACCAGTGTAATTAGACATTTTGGTTAGTGACTTATTCAGGTTTTCTGAGTTCCTCTCCTTCCTGCACATAAAAATTAAAGTGCTTTAAAATTTCCAGCCTTAAGTTATCTGCACTATAAGAGTTGTAGCAATACATTTTGTGAAAAATAAGTTCTCTTACGAAAAAGTTTTTCCTCAAATTTGACCAGTTTTAACAGCATTTTGAAATATGGTACATAATGAGTAGCTATGAAATCCCAGCACTTTGAAGATCATCTAAAACAAATATTGGCTTTTACAACTAAACATGGTACTAGAAAAATGAAAGTAAAGGAAATATTCATGGAGCAAGTTATTTGGGCCTGGACAAATTTAAAATATGGACCCAGGGCAGTAGAAGTGATAAGCTCAGGCCAGGTCTACACTGGGAAATTAGGTTGGTATAGCTACATCACTCAGAGGTGTGAAAAGTCCACACCCCTGAGCAGCACAGTTAAATCGACACAACTCTTGGTGTACACAGTGCTAAGTTGATGGGAGAATTCTCCCATCAACATAGCCTACCAGGGAAGTGGATTAACTATGCCAACAGGAGAAGACCTGCAGCTTTTTAAGTGTAGACCTGTCCTCAGGCTAAGTATGCTTAACTTTTTCTGAAGTGTTGGTTTGTGATGCTTTGTGACATATTCATGATGTTGATGGGCATCTGCTATTTAGTGAACTAAACTTGTCAATATAATTGTATATCTCAAAATGAAAGACTGTAGAAAGTAAGATTTCTTCAAACCAAGGGACTTCCAAAGCCTGTGTTCTCCAGGAAATAAGGCCCAGGTCCTCAGCTTGTGTAAATCAGCATAGTCTCAGATGAAGTTAGTGGAGCTATGCTGATCCACGCCAGCTGAGGATCTGACCCACTATGGTTTTAAAATAAAGCAGCAGTGACCTCTGTGTTTAGTATTGTACAATGATTTCTGTTCTGATCCCCTGATTTTGATTGCTCATAAATTCTAAACGTTTTACTTTTCTCGCTGAAATTATCCAGGCTTGGTCTCTGCGCAATAGTATTCTCAGGTAGCTCTTCTATAGTCTACATCCTGTCCCCTAGCATGCCCTGCTTCCAGCTACGTGACATTCACATGACTAATATTCCTATGATGTGGGAGAAAACCCAGCATAGGTTGGGGGTGGGGGGTGGGGGAGAGGACTTGAACTCTCCTCAGAGGCTCAGCTCTTCCTGTGACAATATGTAAAAATGTAATAAATATGCTCAGTCATTCTGCAATGGAAAGGGCAGAGTTAAGATTGCATGTGTAACCTTAACTTGGGTATTTCCTGGTATATTTGAGTGCTTAACTATGAAACCTTAACACTCTGACATATTTAATTAAATATAAAGTGCAAAGAGAAACATAAAAAAGAGCTAGTCATCAAGTTTGTAGACTAGACGTTAATTGCAAATAAAATACTAGATTCATATCCTAAACCAATTTACGTTCCGAGCTCAATAAATAAATAAAATAATAATAAGCATACCTAGCTCTTATATAGTATTTTACATCAGGAGATCTCAAAGCACTCTACAAAAATAGATCAGTATCATTATCCCTTTTTATACATGGGGAAACTAAGGGTATGTCTATACTACGAGAGTAGTTCGATTTTATTTAAATCGAATATGTGGAATCGATATTACAAAGTCGAATGTGTGTATCCACACTAAGGACAGTAATTCGACTTTGTGAGTCCACACTAATGGGGCAAGCGTCGACATTGGAAGCGGTGCACTGTGGGCAGCTAACCCACAGTTCCCGCAGTCCCCGCTGCCCATTGGAATTCTGGGTCGAGCCCCCAATGCCTTCTGGGGGAAAAAATGTGTCGAGGGTGGTTTTGGGTAACTGTCGTCATCCAACAGTCACTCCCGCCCTCCCTCCCTGAAAGCGCCGGCGGGAAATCAGTTCGCGCACTTTTCTGGTCAGTGACAGCGCGGACGCCACAGCACTGCGAGCATAGAGCCCACTGTGACCATCGCTGCAGTTATGGCCGTTGTCAACACCTCGCACCTTATCATCCACCTTTCCCAGAGGCAGATGCTGAGAAATCGGGCGAGGAGGCTACGGCAGCGCGGTGAGGACCTGAAGTCTGAGAGTGGCACAGACCTGTCACAAAGCACGGGACCCCGCGACGAGGACATCATGGTGGCAATGGGTCATGTTGATGTTGTGGAACGGCGATTCTGGGCCCGGGAAACAAGCACGGACTGGTGGGACCGCATAGTGCTGCAGGTCTGGGATGAATCACAGTGGCTGCGAAACTTTCGCATGCGGAAGGGGACTTTCCTGGAACTTTGTGAGTTGCTGTCCCCTGCCCTGAAGCGCAAGGACACCCAGATGCGAGCAGCCCTGACTGTCCAGAAGCGAGTGGCCATAGCCCTCTGGAAGCTTGCAACGCCAGACAGCTACCGGTCAGTCGCGAACCACTTTGGCGTGGGCAAATCTACCGTGGGGGTTGTTGTGATGCAAGTAGCCAACGCAATCGTTGAGCTACTGCTCTCAAAGGTAGTGACCCTGGGAAACGTGGAGGTCATCATAGATGGCTTCGCCGCGATGGGATTCCCAAACTGCGGTGGGGCTATAGATGGAACTCACATCCCTACCCTGGGACCGGACCACCAGGCCAGCCAGTACATTAACCGAAAGGGCTACTTTTCAATGGTGCTGCAAGCACTGGTGGACCATAGGGGACGTTTTACAAACATCAACGTCGGATGGCCGGGCAAGGTTCATGATGCTCGTGTTTTCAGGAACTCTGGTCTGTTTAGACGGCTGCAGGAAGGTATTTACTTCCTGGACCACAAAATAACTCTTGGGGATGTGGAGATGCCTATAGTGATCCTCGGGGACCCAGCCTACCCGCTAATGCCCTGGCTCATGAAGCCCTATACAGGCGCCCTGGACAGTGAAAAAGAACTCTTCAACTACCAGCTGAGCAAATGCAGAATGGTGGTGGAGTGTGCTTTTGGAAGTCTCAAGGGGAGATGGAGAAGCTTACTGACTCGCTCTGATCTCAGCGAAACCAATATCCCCATTGTTATTGCAGCTTGCTGTGTGCTCCACAATCTCTGTGAGAGCAAGGGGGAGACCTTTATGGCGGGGTGGGAGGTTGAGGCAAATAGCCTGGCTGCTGATTACGCCCAGCCAGACAGCTGTGCGATTAGAAGAGCCCAGCGGGACGCGCTGTGCATCCGGGAGGCTTTGAAAGCTAGGTTCCTGGGTGAGCAGGGTAACCTGTGACTATTAAGTTTGTTTACAGAGAAGCTGAACCTGCCCCCGTTTCTTTACCCGGTTAATGTTCACTATCCTCTCCAGTTACATATCCCGTTCACCCCGTTCCCCCCCTTCCAACACACGTTTAAAAATAAAATCACTTGAATTTTGTTAATGAACACCGTTTTCTTTATTACTGTTTTCGCGGGAAAGTGTTGAACCTGGGACGCAGACTGTGGTGGGGAGCGGGTGTAGTGTAGTGATGCAAAGGACGCTTCTAAACTCGAGGAATGACAGGCTCCGCACTGGTGGACTGGTTGTTTCAACGGAGCCTGCCACCCCTCCTGTTCGGGACTCTGTGTGTGGGGGCTATGTGACTTTGTGGCAGGGGGAGGACGGTTACAGATCCCCTGCTGCGTGGCTCTGTGATCCAGGATAAGGACCGCTGCATAAGATCTCTAACCACCCTCCCCCGCCACAAAGTCACATAGCCCCCCCCCACACACACACAGAACATGAAAACCACCTCCCAGACTGACCAGGGTAACTAGTGACTGCAATGTGTGTGTGCCCTGCTGCTGAACCTGCCCCCGCGTCTGTACCCTGGTAAAGGTGACTGTCCTGTCCAATTACCAACCCCCTTCCCCCCCTTCAAACAGACTCTCCTCTAAAAGAACATGATGGAAACAGTAATTAACAGAAACGTATTTTTTATTAGCAACTACACATGAAACTGGGGGATGAAACTGGGATGGGGGCTTGGGTGAGGCGGGAAGGAAAGGACTTATCAAATTTTGGGGAATGAGAGCCTTCTGGTACTTGAGCAGTCTGCAGGGGTGGAGTGAGAGTTTTCACGGACTCTGCCGCCCCTCCTTCTTGGGACTTTGGGTGAGGGGGGTATGGGACTTTGTGGCGGGGGAGGGCGGTTAGAGAGAGACTGCAGCGGGGCTCTGTCCTCCTGCCTCCGGTCCTGCAGAACATCCACAAGGCGCCGGAGCGTGTCCGTTTGCTCCCTCATTAGTCCAAGCAGCGTTTGAGTCGCCTGCTGGTCTTCCTGCCGCCACCTCTCCTCCTGTTCAATGTGTGATCGGTGGATTTGGGACAAGTTCTCCCTCCACTGGGTCTGCTGGGCTGCCTGGGCTCGGGAGTAGACCATAAGTTCCGAGAACATGTCCTCCCGTGTCCTCTTCTTCCTATGCCTAATCTGCGCTAGCCTCTGGGAGTGTGATGCAAGGGTAGGTCGGGAGACAGTCGCAGCTGTGGGATGGGAAAAAGGGAGTGAATTCCTCAGAAAGATAAATTTTTTTGTGAACAAAGAACATAGTCTTTCTCTGTGAACAAGACCATGCACAGCACCTATCACATGCGCACTCAGGACAAGGTCGAATTTTCGGCCTTCGCATTCAGTGCCTGGGGTCTTGCAGTGCAGATCAGACAAGCGGGACAGGACAGCGGAATTTGGGTAGCAGGCCGACATGGTAAGCCGTAGACTTGTGGCTGCTTAAAACTTTAATAATAGCACTGGCCTCCGTTCACGTTCAAAGCAATGCCAGTCCCTGCTGCCAGCAATCCGGCAAGCATGAACTCTGCCCCTGTCCCACCCCCTCGTGGCTGTCCCAGGGAAAGATCCCTGTATGCTGCCCCTCTCCCGCCTCCACCGCGTGGCCGGTTACAGTTCTGTAAAGGAACAGGCAAGCAGTCCCAATACTAACATTCCCCTGCCTAATTCAAAGCAGGTCACCATGAGCGACATCACTCTGATGAGGATTTCAGAGACCGAGAAAGAAAGGATGCTTCGGGAAAGCCTGCAAAGACCAGGGCCGTATGCCGCCATGCTCTGCAAGGCAATGATCCCCGAGTACTTGCTTGTCTCCTGGCGCGGAAACATTTCCTACCACAGAGGACCCAATAAGGCCGCTCTCCCCAGGAACCTGATGCAAAGGCTTTCCAATTACCTCCAGGAGAGCTTCGTGGAGATGTCCCAGGAGGATTTCTGCTCTATCCCCGGACATATAGACCGGATTTTACTGTAGCTGCACTGGCAGGGACTAAACAGTAGAGCGCCTAGGGCAAACCAATCATGCTAAAGCGGACATTGTTAGATTTTTTTTTCAGTAGTTGCACTGCCAACGTTAAGCGCCTAGGGCAAAGTAATCATGAAAAACCCATTGTTAATGTTAATATTCCTGTTCTGTTAAAAATAAATGTTTACATGTTTAAAACACTTACTGACTGATCCTTCCCCTGATTCTGTGTCCGGGTTAACGCCTGGGGATGGTTGGTAGGGGATCTCTGTAAGGGTGATGAAGAGATCCTGGCTGTCGGGGAAATCAGCGTTGTAAGCGCTGTCGACTGCCTCGTCCTCCTCATCTCCTTCCTCATCTTCCCCGTCCGCTAACATGTCCGAGGAACCGGCCGTCGACAATATCCCATCCTCAGAGTCCACGGTCAGTGGTGGGGTAGTGGTGGCGGCCGCACCTAGGATGGAATGCAGTGCCTCGTAGAAATGGGATGTCTGGGGCTGGGATCCGGAGCGTCCGTTTGCCTCTTTGGTCTTCTGGTAGCCTTGTCTCAGCTCCTTGATTTTCACGCGGCACTGCGTTGCATCCCAGCTGTATCCTCTCTCTGCCATGGCTTTTGAGATCTTCGCATTCCGTTTTTTCGATCGCAGCTCGGAAAGCATGGATTCATCGCCCCACACAGCGATCAGATCCAAGACTTCCCGATCAGTCCATGCTGGGGCCCTCTTTCTATTCTGAGATTGCATGGCCATCTCTGCTGGAGAGCTCTGCATCGTTGCCAGTGCTGCTGAGCTCGCCACGATGTCCAAACAGGAAGTGAGATTCAAACTGCCCAGACAGGAAAAGGAATTCAAATTTTCCCGGGGCTTTTCCTGTGTGGCTGGTCAGAGCATCCGAGCTCGGACTGCTGTCCAGAGCGTCAACAGAGTGGTGCACTGTGGGATAGCTCCCGGAGCTATTACCGTCGATTTCCATCCACACCTAGCCTAATTCGACATGGCCATGTCGAATTTAGCGCTACTCCCCTCGTTGGGGAGGAGTACAGAAGTCGAATTTAAGAGACCTCTATGTCGAACTAAATAGCTTCGTTGTGTGGACGGGTGCAGAGTTAATTCGATGTAACGCTGCTAAATTCGACATAAACTCCTAGTGTAGACCAGGCCTAAGCATAGAGAGGCAAAGTGACTTGCCAGAGGTCATCCAGCAGGCCAGTGGCAGAGCTGGGAATAGAAACCAGGTCTTCAGCATCATAGAATTAATTCTCACAATATCCCTGTAAGGTAGGTATTATTTTCCCATTTTACATATGGGGAAAATCAAAAGTGAGAATTTAAGTGACTTGACCAAGGCCAAAGAGAAAGTCAGAGACATAATTAGGACTCAGTTGTGTCTGGTTCCCAGCTCTATGTTCAAAGTAGTAGGAGTAGTTTCCTTCTTTATATCAATCATTTCAGATAAAGGTAAGACAAATGTACATTTAACAAATTATAGTTTACGTTTGAAACCCTTGGACACACATCTTTTTTATGAGATAATATTTTCCATCTCATTTGAGCCAAACATGTAACAAAGCCACAGGATACAATAAAAGATGAGCTAGCTCCTGCTCCTACAGTCAGAGTACAAGTGTAAGGATCATGTCGATATTACAAACAGAGCCTTAGCACACTCTTGCCCACCAAGCAAAATAGGATACTTGGTGTTCTCAGTTATTTATGAATACCCAGAATTCTCTTCCAGGTCAGGTATTTCATATCAGTGACAGAGTCTGATCTCTGAGTTATCTTGTGATTTTTCTAGATGGTGCTAGAGTACACATATTATCTTTAGTTAATGTGACTGTTTGGAGGACAATTCTTGTTGATCAGCAGGTCCTGCAATAATGCAGACTTAAGCTGTATAGTGCTGTTGCGCTGTGCTAATGACAGTATGTAACAAAAGTTGAGGTAGGTCTTGCAGATATACTGTTTTCTTTAGCAAGTAAGTAGAAGGTGTTTCCCACTTTCATCCTTTACTGGTCTTGTGTTTGGGTTCTAGTGTAAGAAGAAAAATATATGGTTCATTTTGATCGATCGTTATTAGTTTCCCCATCTGTAAAATGGGGATAATGATACCTCCTTTGTAAAGTGCTTTGAAATCTACTTATGAAAAGTGCTATACAAGAGCTAGGTATTAGTTCATAATGTGGAAACTAGTATGCAAAATAACAAGCAAACATCTATAAAAGCTATATACACCATACATAGAATATGGCTAAGTCATTTCCATCAAGGACCCATCACTAGACAGGTTTTTCATTTCCCTCCTGCCTCTGTTGCTTCTGCTGTTGCCATGCAAGCAATTAGCATGATGTGTAGTTGTCAGAGTATAGTCTTTTCTTGATGTGCTTGTGTCACTGCCATAATGTTACAGGAGATGTGGTAATTTTCAATGGTGAAACTAATTGCCTAGAAAGTGAAAGCACCACGTGTATTCTTTTTTTGGACAGTTCATTATTGACAGTGGCTCCATTCAATACAACTGACATCATAATGCATCAGCTCTGCAACCGCGACAGCTTATCAGTATCCTTACTGCTCCAATTTATGAAAAGTAGGCCCTGTGCATGTGCAGTAGCCATTTTTGAAATGTAAATATAGTGGACTAAATTCTGATCTCAGTTACACTGGTATAAATGCAGAGCTATACTGATGCACATCCACAGTAAGATAATACTGTGGATGTGCATCACCTTAGCCTCTGAGGATAGAACAAGAAGCAAGGGGCTTAAACTGCAGCAAGGGAGGTCTAGGTTGGACATTAGGAAAAAGTTCCTAACTGTCAGGGTGGTTAAACACTGGAATAAATTGCCTAGGGAGGTTGTGGAATCTCCATCTCTGGAGATATTTAAGAGTAGGTTAGATAAATGTCTATCAGGGATGGTCTAGACAGTATTTGGTCCTGCCATGCGGGCAGGGGACTGGACTCTATGACCTCTCGAGGTCCCTTCCAGTCCTAGAATCTATGAATCTATGAATAGAATTAAGCATCTCTTGGCCAAATGAAAATATTTCAAAATACCAAAGGTGCAAGTCTATACTGTAAATATTCTTCTCCAGCTCCTATGCTGGGTCTAAGGGTATGTCTTTACTACCGGCCGGATCAGCAGGCAGCGATCAATCCAGCAGGGATCGGTTTTATCGCATCTAGTCTAGACACAATAAATCGATCCCCAAGCGCTCTCCCGTCGACTCCTGTACTCCAGCTTGGCGAGTGGCGCAGGCAGAGTCGACGGGGGAGCGGCAGCAGTCAACTCACCGCGGTGAAGACACCACGGTAAGTTGATCTAAGTTCGTCGACTTCAGCTACGTTATTCACATAGCTGAAGTTGCATAACTTAGATCGATTCCCGCCCCCAGTGTAGACCAGGCCTGACAAGTGCTTGGTGTAGCTCAGGAGAGGGGTGACAAGGTAGCTTTAAATGCCACACCTCCCCAGAAGCCATTCCAGAAACTGGAGTTCATGGGTTGTAAACACACCTTAGTTAATCCTTTTCTCCCGGCTATGCCCCTATGTTGGCATTTATGAGCAGGAATAGCGTTGGAGTCTACGACCCCTCTATGCCACCCAAACACCCTTTAACACAATGGGAATCCTCAATGGGCAAGAGGCATCATGTGTGATTCGTTTTTTGTGGGGGGCGGGAAGAGTGCAAAGCAGACTTCACATACCTCAGAATCAGGGCCTTTATTAAGATAGCTAATAACCTGAACAGAGGATGTCACTTGGGCAGACAATAGCAGCCACTATGTAAAGGGTTAATACACTCTTAGTGGGTTATATCTATTTGCATTTGTGATGATTAATGGACTGAGACATTTTAGTATGAAGTTTACTGTATATCCACAAGCTACAAACACTGTAGATATCTGCCATGTGAGTTTCCCCACACTGTCCTCTTAATGACCTCAATTCTGATCTTGAAAGCCCTCACAAGGGTTAAGGAGAAATTTAGTTCAACTCATCCATGGGCATTTCCTGTGCAAAGACTCCCAGTCACACAAGGAACATAATGGTGTTTTTGTAATATCAAACTAGTAGCTACCAATATATTACACAATTCTTAGTGCTCGAGACCTCAGACACAGCAGAACTGGATATTGGAAAGTTAAAAATCCAACCCTTTCTTTACACTAAAAAACAACCCTTTCATCAGTAGAAATATTTGCTACTCTTTAAATTTTACAGGAAATAATCTACACAGCTTGACTCTAACTAAACAATATTAGACTGTGTAGTGGGACATCCAATAGCTAGCTGGCCTAGTGGTCTTGAGGTGACTCCACAGTTCTTTTTCAGACTGCTCATTCCTGAGGGGGAACTGCTGGGTCATATATGGTGGGCCTCAGAGTCTCCTTCCTGTGTGCCCCTTCTTCTTCATTGGCATTCCCTGCCAATGGGAGCTGTGGAGCCGGTGCTTGGAGGCCGTCCCTGTGCCTAGGAGCCAGAGGGACATGTTGCTGCTTCCAGGAGCCACCTGAGGTAAGCGCCGCCCAGAGCCCACACCCCATCCCGTGCCCCAGCCCCAACTGGATTTTTAACAACCTGATCAGTGGTGCTGACCGAAGCCACCAGGGTCCCTTTTCGACTGGGCATTCCGGTCAAAAACTGGATGCCTGGCAACCCTAGTTAGCAACTGCAAGAGTTCCAAGAGGAAGTTGGAGCTAAGGAATAGAGGAAAGGAAGCTGGGATGGAATACGGAAAATATTAAAACACGCTGCAATACTTCTGAGGCCCTCATCATTATAGTACCTGAGCATCTCATAGTTACTTACAGATTTATTCTCATAACACCTTTCTGGTACAGAATTATTACTGTTTTACAGATGGAGAACTAAGGCATAGGGTAGATTAAGTGACTGTCTCAAAGTCACCCAGGAAATCTGTGACTGGAGTGGGATTTAAACATGTGATATCTGAATCATACTTCAGTGCTCCAAGCACAAGACTATGCTGTCTAACTAGCCCTACCTTTCCTATGGGTTGATAACCTGATGGAAACGCAGATCACTTAAAACTTGTTTCAGTCCAATAGTCTGATTAATTACAACTGTGTAACAGTTTCTGTCATTTCAATACATTTGAATTACTGACCCAATGATTCCTTTATGTTGTTGGGAACTTTTAAAAAACAATAACTAAATAGCAACAGTGCACTGGATTTGGAAGCTATCCAGTGACGTTAATGTTTTAATCTCTAGTATGCAAGATACTAGTGATCTCCAGAGTGCAAAGCACAGTGAAATAAGATCTATATATCTTCCATTTATAATAATTTTAAAATAATATTGCAAATACAAAATTGTTATATTATTGCAACTACAAATATAAAACTAACTGCCATTTGCTTAAGCACCAGATTGTCCCGGAAGTTATTCAACACAAAAGAGTTTTCAAGCAGGTGTTTAAATGATAGGTTTTATGCTCCAAGTGTAAGTAATCACTGAGACAGTTTAAACAGATAGGTATCTGATATGTTAATTTATGCCTGGAGGGAAAGAGAGAGGAACAGAGTGTGAGAGAGATGCTTTCATCTTAGATTTTCCTGCTGGACACTATGAAGTGTACCATTCATTTAAACATAAGAATTATTTCACATTATCCATCTCCAATAGCATGGGCAGATCAAGACATTTACACTTACAAATGTTCTGTGCTGCATGGCTCCTACTGGCTAGCCCCTTAAATCTAAGGCCAGACAAGGTCTTATTTGACAGAAAGAAAGTATCACACCAGCTGCAGATATTTAGTCTGCACATTTGCTTCTCTTGCAGTCTGAAGAAAAATTCTTTCTGAATTCAGAGTTCCAATTCTGTGTATTTGTACACACTATGGACCTGATTCAAAGCCCACTATGTCAATAAAAGTCTTTCAATTGATTTCAATAGCCTTTGGATCAGGCTCTATAAAAGGGTAGAGGATGTGGTTTAACTTCATCCATGCATCAAGATGATGTGTGTCCTGCTCCTCATAACAGTGTTGTGCCCTTAGATACTTCAGTCATTAACTTCCAGTATAAAATGAACAGAAGGGCTGCTTTTCAAATTGTGTGCTTAATTTGTGGTATACTGCTAAAGTGACAGCATATGCAGTTAGGTATTTGCACACACAAGTGGCAAGTTATGCATCTTGAGAGCAATCTGTTTCATGTGGGTGGACCTTAATGCTAGTATACAATCACAGGGACTCTACATGGGTGCATGAGTCTGCATGGACCAAATTCCAAGATTGGGGCCTGAAATGGCAAATTATATGATGTGTACAAGCAATTACTGTAATGTGACGTGTACATTAGATTCAGATTGTGCACACATCTGAAATTTGGGGTCATAATGAGAGATGGTCAAATAAAATAGTAAAATAATATATTCAATGATTTTCAGGATTTTTTTAAAAATAAAACAATCCTCTCCCCGCTCCCCATCAAGGGATTGAGCCCTTATCTAGGCAAATGAAGTGCTGAGTGCCTTGTAAGGGTTGCAGTGGGATTTGGATCAGGCCATAAAAGATAGCAAATATATAAGAATTTTGCCATTCTTATTAAATAAAGTTGTTCTGAAGCTTTACTCACCCATCTCTATATAAATGCAGCAAACAGCACAAAAGAATACAGAAGGCTTTCCCCCACTCTGGCCCAAATGATACTTTCTGACATTGGAAAGACAGGTAGGTCCAGAAAATGGGGAGAGGAGAGGCAAAAAGGAAGAGAGAAGGAAAGAGGATGGGGGAATAGACTATATCAATGAATATTTGGCTGGATAGGTTTGGTCAGTTTAATATTTAGTTCCAGCTCCCTGCTTTTCAAAAGTAGGAGGATGAATTTATGATGCATATGCTTGGCTCTCTGAAAAAGAATATGTTTTAATGTTCAGTTATATAACACATTTTCAGTACTTTCATATTTACAGATGAAGGAAATAACATACCATCTATTTCAGTACCATTAAAACCAGTTATGTTTTGTGGAATTTACAATTGCAGTTTTCCTAATCTTTTCAATAAAGCTTGGCCTTTTGTATTAAGAGAAAAAAAAATCCCATGATATTTAAAATATCTTTACTCTGACCTTTCTTAAGGGCACACTTGATTTGCAGCACTGTACAATGTTAGCAGCAAAGCAAGCCTGCATCTTGAAAATCATTCAGAATTGATAACGTCCCTGTTAACATGATCCATGCACACCTCCCATTTGATTGGAACCTTCCACGAATCTGAGTTTATTATTTTGGAGTGACAATAGATGTACTGTTTTGTTTCAACGCTAAAGGTTATTTATAAATCCACAAATGAAGAAGATATACCCATATGGTGTACAAAGGCCAATACAAGGGGCAATGCTGCCTAAATATAAAAGATTTCATAATCTAGATACCTGGTATCTACACAGGCTGCCTGACTGTATCAGATATGCAACATGTATTTCTTTTCTTTTCTTTGAAGAATTCAATACATTTCAAGCTCTTACGTGAAAAATGCAGAAGTGGGCCATATATCAAGATATCAGCTAAAGATACCCTTCTATTTTTATTGCAATCCCTTTTTCTTTGTAAACTTTTTCTGTCACAAGCTGTTACGTGAATATATTTACAGTCCAGTTCTATTTAATAGTGTTTACTTGTACTGATCTGTGGCAGATTTATAACAGTCATAGATTCCTCATGTCTAGTTTATTCTTTATATTTCTATAAATTAATACCATTATTATCATCAGAGATGGCTTCTGACAATAGACTTTCCCATTCAGGAGCAGCATTTAATATTTTGCGGGCTCTGGTGAATTATCTATAAAATAATTCAACTGCATGGGATATAAGAATTCAACCTAATATGGAACTGCATTTGAAAATAAATAAATGAAAAGGAACAATTCGTGATGGAAAAATGACTAATTCTACAGCACATAAGATTGTTTTATGAAAACATTTTAGCACTGATAATAACTACATCTTAGATCCAATGCAAATCTGATGGCAAACTATGCTTGTATCTGTTCCCACTGCATGTAATTAGCTTCTAAAACATATCCACATCATAAGTTTTAAATCTCTTTTATCTTTCTATTGGAGTACTGATGTCTCCAACAAGGGGAGCTTTAAGCAAGTATTTTATGACAGATGCTGTACATAGACACTTTATATCTTCAGCATCAATAAAGCAATAAAACTTAATTGGTTACTTCAGCATGAAGAAGCTTATTTCTGACACCTTGAGGCAGCAGATTGATGGGCAGATTCACTGTATATGGGAAGAGGGGGTAGGGAAGAGGTTGGGTCAAAGTCAATATCACTTTATGAATTACTTCTTATGGTTCTGGCCTGATAATTATGCTGATGCTGGATGATTCTTTCCCTCTCCTTGTCTGGCTAAGGCAAGGGTGAGCTATATTTGGCGATGCACCCAGAGAGACTTATGCAGCAGGGAAAAATAGGCCCAGAGTGTTGGAGTACATTTCTCTCTGGCCAATTTATGTAGCACCTGAAACAAGAAAGCACTTAAATATATGCCTGTATGTGAGTACCACCATTAACTTCAATAAGACTATGCTTAAATTAAGCATGTGCTAAAGTATTTTGCTAGATTGGGGACTAAGGACCTGATCCTGCGAGATACAGAGGACCCTTCAACTCCTCTTGATGCTGGAAGTTCAGAACCTTGCAAAATTCTCTTTAAAAAAAAAATTATTCTCTTATATGATTTCAAATGCAATGTATAGCATTATTATGGCAGAGATGGGCTGGCTGCTAAGAATAATGTCAAGAAGGGGAAAGTATGTGGAAAATGTGATTCAAAGAAATGTTTTGAATTCTTCTAACTTTCAAAAATGCAATATTGCTCCAGATATATAGTGCTCTACCCATACCGTCTGGTAAAGAGAACCCAAACTTTCAACCTTGATTCAGAAAACTTTACTACAAATTACTGTTATTTTTTAAACTGAAATATCTCTTTCTAGTAGTAATCTCAAGTGTTAATAAACACGATCTATCATAAAATATTATTATTATTCTGAAATGTGTAAAGAAATGTTTCTATACAAGAATTTGGTCATTCTGTTGCCATTTTCTCTTATATTAAAAAATATCTGATTATTTTCCAATTCTAATTTTAATGGTTCTATAAATTTCATTTTTGGTAAAGAAAAAAAGAGGGGGGAAAGAACTCCCAGTAAAGAGTAACAACCTAATTTAAAGACAATAGTTGATGAACACAATATTCATTGATTTATGACTAGTGCATGTGATTTATGGTAGCTTTTTCTTCCCCTTTATTTATTAATTTTGTTGATATGTTCCATAAAAGTATACTTTTTTTTTTAAAGGTTTTCACACAAAATTAGCTCACATCACATTTCTGCTGAATGCAGCATTTTGTTGGGAAAATTATATAGAAAAATACCCAAGTAGTCTTGAGCTTGTGTGCCAATTAATCCAGCTCTGGGCTTTCAAGTCTTCCACAACTATGAAGGTACAAATATCATCTATATGGGTGTGGAGAGAGGCTCCTTCAGGTGACCCTATCACCACTTTTGGTGACACTTGCACTAAATGATGCCCTATCCTGACTAAAGCCCAACTGGCTCTGTGAAGGAAACCTAAGAGGGCCTACAAAGAAAGAATTGTCCTTTCAAATGTGGCAGCTCAGCATGGGGTGCCTTCAAAGCTATCCCACTGTAGCTTATATGGACCATAGACTGTGTGCTCTCCTTCAGGGAGGGTTTGGTCCTGTGGCTATGAATAGTGGCAAATCTAATGGCTACTCTCCTTCTCCTCCCCTGCTTCTTCCACAGGCCTTCACCCACTGCATGCTTAATCTTCCCTCCACACTGCTATTGAGAGCCTTATGATGAAGCAAATCTCCATGGCATGTGCTAACCCCGATGTAGCCTCTGCCCTACTGAGGAGAGGAACCATGAAGGTTCTGCTGCACTGAAGACCTTCTGCACTCATTGAAGTAGGGGTAGGAGGCAACATTTAGCCTGATGTGAGTTACTGATGGAAGAAGTCTAATACAGTTTCCATAGCCCTGGTGATTGCTGCATGACTATATGAGCCTCGGTTGAAGAACATCTGACAGGAACCGTGTCCATTACTTTAAAGACACCTTAAAAGAAGTAGTTCTGGCAACAGATTGTGGATGCAAAATTGCAATTGCAACAACGAGAAGCTGGTTTTTAAAATCAGACCCTTAATGCTGTTCTTTGCCTTGGATTTGCAGAAGGGTTTCAATGAAAAATTACTCTGCTTTTGATGTACTGTTTTGTTTCTCTGCCATACAGTTGTTTAATAGATCCCTAAACAGGTGTTATCTTTAGATATGTGATGCTTCCATAGCAAAACCTTTAAAATCAGAAAGAACAAGCCGCTGCTTGATTTCATTACTTATAATAGAACCAGGGGCTGTGATGTTATTCACCAACCATCTGAATAACTAGATAAAATGGATGGTTTCCTTACAGTTTGATTAGATTTTGTGTCAGTCCTTACAGTGACAGATTTAGAGAAAAGTAATAAAAAGACAATGTAATTTAAAAATCAATAATGTGTATGGGAGGGAGTACAGACAAGGTAGCTTTGCATAGCTGGTAAGGTGTTTAATGTTTAGTTACTCCTTTTAGTGTGTGTTTTCCAATTTATTAACATTTAAACAGATTTCTAGGGATTTTTATCTTTTATAATGACTACAGAGCTGTTGCTGAGCTCATTTCCATTACACAATGTTATTTCAGCTACTAGGAAAGAGATAACGTGTGCTTCATTAAATAGGACTGGGGAAAAGGGTTCTAGTCCAGGCCCCTTTTGACAAACATTTCTTGTCCCTTATCTTTTTTCCCTTTAACTTGTTACTCAAATCCTTTGGCAGAGGAGAAGTTTGATTATGCCTTAATCCAAATGGCCAATTCAATCTATTTTAATCCAATTAATCAATTCAAATTATTTTGGGAGTCAGAATCCATTTCTTAATCCAATTAGCTATTGTAGTTTGGCTCTGGGTGAGGATTTTGTATAATAGCGACTATTGTTTACAGTCTCATCTACAATAGGTGTAACTTTAGGGCCCTCGTGGCCAAGATGGAGTCTGTTCTGCTGGCATCTCCAGCCAGGAAAAGGTGCATGCAGGAACGCAGCAGGGAAAGTCCCTTCCACCCCAGGGGCATCTGTTCCAAAGCCCCCAGAGTGAACACACACACACCGGAATAGTACAATGAATATAGGAAAGGGAAATATTTATTCACAGAGGGATGAATGGAGAAAAAACATCTGGGGTTTGGGATGCGGGGGGGGGGGGGGGGAGAGGAGGAGGAAAGGGCTCCAGCTGGGGGTGCAGGCTCTAGGGTTGGGGCAGGTATGAGGAGGTTGGGGTGCCCGAGGGGGCCCTCAGCTGGGGCCAAGGGGTTCAGCGTGCGGGAGGAGACTCAGGGCTGGGGCAGGGGGTTGTCTTGTCCTGGGGCCCCTCTCCCTCCAGTAGGAGCAGCTTCCTCCCCCTGACTTGGCCCTCCAGCCTGGTCACTATGTCCCTCCCTTTCCGGAGTATCAAAGTCTTTCAGGGCGAAACTGTCCAAGCCAGTCCACTCTCCACTGTGGTCTGTGCAACTTCCCCAGTGGCTGATAGGAGAACCCAGGTTTCCTCTCTATTCCAGGTTCCAACTCAGAGACCCTTTCATCAGCAGCCAAAGTCTGTCCTATCTTATCCCTTGCTGCTTTTCCCCTGAGCCTTTCTGGCTCTCCCACTTATCTGGACTTGCCAACCCAAACTCCCTTCTCCGAGGGAGTCCCTGCAGACTACTTCCCTGCAGCCACCTTCTGCGCTCAGCTCCTGGGCTTTATACGGGCCACTCCTGTTCCTGCCCAGCTGAGCCTCATTTAATCAATCCCTGCTTCCTAACTCCTCCCTCAGGTGCAACCTGGGGAGTTAATTGGCCCAGCTGACCACCTTAACCCCTTCAAGTCTTGTGTGGAGTGGACACCCCATCACAGTCCCTCTTATTGTTTTTAGTGCAATTGGAATAAAATACACCACTATGATTAGATTTCAAAAATGATGAGTGATTTTGGGTATTCAGCTTGAGGCACCTTCAAGAGGTCTGATTTTTAGAAGATGGTGCCTCAGTACTTTTAGAAATTCCGGCCCCCTTAAGGTATCTGAAATTGGGCAACAAAAATTGAGACACCCAAATTCCCTGCTCTATTGGGAAAATCCTGACCTTTGCATCCTCTTTTTCCAGCTGACAGGCTGAGCAGCTTAGCTGGGGCAGAGCTCGCCCTCTGCTTGGTTTTCTTTGCAGAGCATTAACCACTTCCCTGCCTGACTTTGTGTGGGGTATATACGCCCATCCTGGGTAATTTCAGTGCCATTATCAGCACTTACCAGTTCTATATCAGTTTCCAAAGAATCTAGTTCAATCCTTCATTTTTTACCAGATGTGGGTCAATGGCATGGAGATCAATTTTCAGCGGGCTGATTGCCCATTGGGTGCTCCCACAGATGCCTTCTTCATACTTTAGAGCTGCAGAGTCTGTCGAGTCTCTGGCAAAACTCCATTACCCTTAAAGTCTATAGGTGAAGATGTCAGAGAAGACACGGAATCTTTCTTTCCAGGGTTTCTCCGCTCCGCTGAAATTGTATTCACCTTTAAGGTCTGATTCTCCTTTATCTGATTCTTGGTACCTGATCAGACTGTGGGAATGGGGATTTAAGATCCTTCTCTGAAAAATCATAGAGGAAGAGTTACATTGCCCCATGGCTGTTAAATGTTCTTCTTCATAGAGTAAGATTATGAGGTCAATTCTGTTCTTGAAACATGGGTAAGGAACAGCACAAAACATTCAAAACACCAATACATTTTCTGAACATGCCTCTGATTCTGGCACTTGAAAATAATTGTGCTCTAGCTTTGCTACCAGTGAGTTTTAAAAATACATTTTATATTTCTTTTTCCCCCCAGTATAAAAGGCACTATTTTATATATAAATTATACATGCTCCAAAGTAAATAACTTTAGCACAAAGAAAGGAATTACTGTAAACAGCAATACCAAGGTTTCCTCTGAGGACTCCAGTATACGGACCCTGGACTTCAGAAAAGCAGACTTTGACTCCCTCAGGGAACTGATGGGAAGCATCAGGAGAGCTGGCTGTATTTTAAAGAAGCCTTATTAAGGACGCAGGAACAAAGCATCCCGATGTGCAGAAAAAATAGCAAATATGGCAGGCGACCAGCTTGGCTTAACAGAGAAATCTTTGGTGAGCTTAAACACAAAAAGGAATCTTACAAGAAGAGGAAAATTAGATGACTAGGGAGGAGTAAAAAATATTGATCGAGCATGCAGGGGTGTAATCAGGAAGGCCAAAGCACAATTGGAGTTGCAGCTAGCAAGGGATGTGAAGGGTAACAAGAAGGGTTTCTACAGGTATGTTAGCAACAAGAAGGTGGTCAGGGAAAGTGTGGGACCCTCACTGAAAGGGGGAGGCAACCTGGTGACAGATAATATGGAAAAAGCTGAAGTACTCAATGCTTTTCTTGCCTCAGTCTTCACAGACAAGGTCAGCTCCCAGACTGCTTCACTGGGCAGCACAGTATGGGGGGGAGGTGAGCAGCCCTTAGTGGTGAAAGAACAGGTTAAGGACTATTTAGAAAAGCTGGACATGCACAAGTGCATGGGACCAGATCTAATGCATTTGAGGGTGCTGAGGGAGTTGGCTGATGTGATTGCAGAGCCATTGGCCATTATCTTTGAAAACTCGTGGCATTTGGGGGAGGTCCCGGATTATTGGAAAAAGGCAAATATAGTGCCCATCTTTAAAAAAGGGAAAAAGGAGAATCCGGGGAACTACAGACTGGTCAGCCTCACCTTAGTCCCTGGAAAAATCATGGAGCAAGTCCTCAAGGAATCCATTCTGAAGCACTTGGAGAAGAGGAAGGTGATCAGGAACAGTCAACATGGATTCACCAGGGCAAGTCATGCCTGACCAACCTGATTGCCTTCTATGATGAGATAACTAGCTCTGTGGATATGGGGATATGTGATATATCTTGACTTTAGCAAAGCTTTTGATACTGGCAAGAATACTGTGGGAGACCATAAGTTAAAAAAGTAGGGATTGGATGAATGGATTATAAGGTGGACAGAAAGCTGGCTAAATCGTCGGGCTCAATGGGTAGTGATCAACAGCTCAATGTCTAGCTGTCAGCCAGTATCAAGCAGAGTGCCCCAGGGGACTGACCCGGGGCCGGTTTTGTTCAACATCTTCATTAATGATCTGGATGATGGGATGGATTGCACCCTCAGCAAGTTTGCGGATGACACTAAGCTGGGGGGGGAGGTAGATATGCAGGAGGGTAGGGATAGGGTCCAGAGTGACCTAGACAAATTGGAGGATTGGGCTAAAAGAAATCTGATGAGGTTCAACAAGGACAAGTGCACGGTTCTGCACTTAGGACAGAAGAATCCCAGGCACCGCTACAGGCTGCGGACCAACTGGCTAAGAGGAAGTTCTGCAGAAAAGGACCTGGGGATTACAGTGGATGAGAAGCTGGATATGAGTCAATAGTGTGCCCGTGTTACCAAGAAGGCTAATGGCATATTGGGCTGCATTAGTAGAAGCGTTGGCAGCAGATCGAGGGAAGTGATTAGTCCCTTCTATTTGGCACCGGTGAGGCCACATCTGGAGTATTGTGTCCAGTTTTGTGCCCCCCACTACAGAAAGGATGTGGAAAAATTGGAGAGAGTCCAGTGGAGGGCAACAAAAATGATTAGGGGGCTGGAGCACACGACCATTGAGAAGAGGCTGAGGGAACTGGGCTCATTTAGTCTGCAGAAGAGAAGAGTGAGGGGGGATTTGATAGTAGCCTTCAACTACCTGAAGGGGGGTTCCAAGAGGATGGAGCTAGGCTGATCTCAGTGGTGGCAGATGACAGAACAAGGAGCAATGGTCTCAAGTTGCAGTGAGGGAGGTCTAGGTTGGATATTAGGAAAAACTATTTCACTAGGAGTGTGGTGAAGCACTGGAATGGATTACCTAGGGAGGTGGTGGAATCTCCCTCCTTAGAGGTTTTTAAGGCCCGGCTTGACAAAGCCCTGGCTGGGATGATTTAGTTGGTGTTGGTCCTGCTTTGAGCAGAAGATTGGACTAGATGACCTCCTGAGCTCCCTTCCTATCCTAATCTTCTATGATTCTATGATATTATAGTGTCATACTTTATACAGACAAGACATTAATGTTTTCTCATCTTTTGAATGTAAGGTGCATAAAAGGTGCTGGAGACAATAAACATTCATCACCAAGCTGACCAAGAGAGCTGACAAAACATAACCCATCTGCTCACATATAACTGATTGGTTCTGGCGCTGGTACACGTGTGGACTTTTCCCTAATTTTATGGCTGGGATTTGCAAAGGGGCCAAAGGATATGAGATGCCCAACTTGCAAAGGAAACTGAGAACACAACACCCTTAGACCCCACTGAAAATCTCAGTCTAATGGTGATGGTCGGATTATACAACAGGGTGACAGAATATCCAAATCAAAACAATAAAGAGAAGTCAAGCATATGGCCAGCCCTGCAGAGGAAAGTTCTTCACTTTTAGGGCAAGACCTCAGTGAGTTCATTACTAACAGGAAGACACATGCCAACGTCTGTGTGAAGCTGACATTCCTGAGAAGAATATTCTATGAGGATTTCAGCAGCATTGACACTTGTTCAGCGAATTTAGCCATGAATGCTACCCTCTCCTATGGAACCTGATGGCCTATAAAACAGCAAGGACATAAATTTGGTCCTTTGTTACAGGTATTGGAAATATCCAGATGCTTAAATAAATCTCACCCCAGCCACCAATCACTTTGTGCACTGAACACCACATGGAATTTTCACAGTTGTCCTGTTCCAGCTGAAAAGAGCCATATGTACACTAGCCCTCAGCATCATCCAGCCAGGTCTCAGACATATGCCAGATAGAATCCTGAAGGTGTCACCCTTAATTGCAATGGGTACCTATGCAAATAAGGAGTTGTAATCCAGATGTGTAATGCACCATTTTGCCACTGGTTGAGAATTTGCTGTGATCTATACACAATACCCCCTTTAGATCGGATAGTATTTTTCTGCACTCCTGCAACTTAATGAACAAGTTATTTTCAAGAAGAAGGTACAAAGGACACGGTAATGGAGGATAGCTGCAGCCATGAATTTTATGAACAGTTTGATGGAAACCACATTAAATAGAACATCAGCCCACAAATCAGCTTTGCAATGCTCTTATTCCAATCTGGCACTGTGTGATTCATTGTGAATTTGCTTTTCATGGTTACCATTTCATGCAGTACCATTTGTGCAGCTGAAAACTCTGGCATTAGTTTTTAGCAGTAGGAACAACTAACATTTTTACAATACTCTTCATGGAGTAGCAAACTGAAGACATAACATATATAACATCACAAATATACAGTAATCATTGTGTTTGAAATGTCCTCATTCACTGCATGATCATCCTGGCTGAGCCACAGAGAGGTGCTGATGAGCCTACCAAAGCCATGACTAGCCAAGAGGTGTGGCCTCAAGCTGTGGTAGTAGTGACTCAGGCTTCTTGAACCAGAGGTCCCAGGGTCCATCCCTGCTGCTGACAACCCACCTACAGATATAGTGTTACATGTTGTTGCTTGTGTACTTCAAGAGGAACATGGAAATCAGTCAATCTCCAAAGCTACCCAAACTTATATTCATCAGATTTTAAAGCTTTGGGCTCTTATGTGAACCATAAAGGCTAAACAAGATTTTCAACAAGAGGACAGGCCTCTGGCAAGAGGTTCCAGGGAGCCTGCTCTATGCTGTGTTTAGCAGTGTCGCATCTCATATAAAATGTATGTCTGTTGTATTTATTCTTATGTGATTTTCTGTCACCACTATAGACACTGACACAAAGTAATTTCATGTGCATGGTTGGTCCTAGCTGCAAAGAATATGGTCAGATCCTCATAGGACTCATTTACCTGCCAGTATGCCCAGACACTGGTCAAGGTTTTGGGGAACGCTTTGCTCCTGATGTAGTGAGCAAAGTCCCATCCCACATACAGTCTGCCATTGTGTGCTCAAACGCTCATGCACACCACTTTACATTTGCTGTCTAAAATTTCTAAACATGACCTTGCAGCCTCCACCGGTGGATGCTTACAGAGCCCATGGTGGGTTTTAAAGCTGTCCTTACCCACTGGAAAACACAAAGGAGACCTAAGATTAAAACAACGATTCCTCTTTACTGGGGATGAATCCCCATTCCAATGCGCTGGTGCCTAGTATAGTGTCACTTAAGTCCTCCTGATTCAATCCCCAATGAAGTCAGTGGAAGTGAATGGGCAACATGATGGCAGATTAAATGTAATGTTGCCAAATGCACAGTAATGATAATTAGAGGGAATAATTTGAACTACACATGCACCTTACAGGGTTCTAAATTAATTTTATCAGCTCAGGAAAAACACAACTGGTTATCACTATGTACAGTTCAATGAAGAGAGTGTGACTTCAGTCAAACAGTGCACAAAATGTTAGGATGCTTAAGGAGTGGGAGGGGAGAATAATACAGGAAATATTATAATACCATTATAAAAGTCAGTAGTACAGGCTCATCTGGAATACTGTGTGATGTACTGGTCACCACATCTCAGAACGTTAGCGGCAGAAATAGAGGGGGTTCAAAGGTGGACAAAATGGAAAAAATCTCATATGAAGAGAGACTGAAAAAAAATGGGATTGTTTACACTAGTTAGGAAATGAACAAGAGGGGAGATGATAGAAGTATAGAAAATAATTCAAGGCTCAGAGATTTGTGGATTCACTGGATTGAGCCAGATCTGGGAACTTCACACTATGATGCCTGATGTGATGTCATCAAGCATGGTCACTCTGGCTGGTGCAACAGCCCTCAGTAGGCTTCGCACATTTGATTTGATTGTTATAAATCACCATTTTCCATCACTTACACATGAGGGAGGAAAACACATTTCTTCCCCTCCCCTTTCCTCACAGGGGGATTCATTACCTGTGGCTTATTGCCTAAAGAGTTCATGCAGTGCAATGATATTTATATACTTTTACACACACACACACAGTTCCTGAACACACACAGACACTCCCCATTTAAAGTCAAACAATAATGATGAATGTTAAAAATGCCGGGAGGGGAGAAAACTATGTGAAGCAATATTCAAAACAAAAAGACAAAAACAAGTAGGGTTTTTTTCTTTTGACGAGTGGGAAACTAAATAGGTATCCTAAAATGTGGTAATATCCCTTTAATAGCATTTCTTTGGAGACAAGCTGGAAAAGGATTAAGGAAGGATCACAAATAGTAGCTATCGCACCTTTCACTGGAGGTGTTATAGCTTGTGGGGAGAAATGACTGTGTCTATGCCTCCTCTTTTTTAATGAACCAAATGGAGTGTAATAAATCTCATTTCCATGAAATCTGCATATGGGTAAGATTTTGATTGATCTAAGAAAGGCAGTGTGTTTGAACACGTAAGGTATGAAAAGCCACATCTGAAATCTTTCATTAGCTTTGTCTCCAGTATCAATGGGTTTATTTCTTATTCACAGCCCTCAGTAAGCTTCCTCTGGTAGGTCGGGTGACCAGATGTCCCGATTTTATAGGGACAGTCTCGATATTTGGGTCTTTTTCTTATATAGATGCCTATTACCCCCCACCACTGTTCTGATTTTTCACACTTGCTATCTGGTCACCCTACTGGTAGGTAAGTAATATGGTGTCTAAATCAGCCTTCTTTCCACTTGTACCTCCACTGGAATTTGGCCAAACTCTTTGGTATTTTTATCAAAGCTTCAAGTGGATGGAGGACCAGAGCTGACATGGGAATAGAAGGTAACCGGTTCAAATCCTCCAGGAGAAGGATATGAAGAAATAGTGATATGAAGCTTTTTATAATGTCCTTTGCAGATACAGCATAAACTCATGCTTTGGATTCATTCACATGTGGTCTGGGAACAAAAGCTGGGTAAGCGCATTAACCAAGATTTTAAAACTAGTTCACCGAATGCATGCAAACTGTGATATCTCCCCGGGTTCTGGTTAAAACAGTTACAAGTGAGGAATTAAAATGAGGCAATCTTAGAGTTACTCAAAAAGGGACAGATTGTGGCCAGCCCCTGCACCGGTGCACAAGGGAGAAAATGAGGTCAGGCATTTCTGACACAGGGGATGGCTATCCGTTACTAGCTACCCAAAACAGGTTGTGGGGGGAGGTGAAGGAGGAAGAGAGCACAGCGTATACTTACAGGTTTTCCCCCTTAGAAGTGTAGGCAGATTCAGTTGAAAGTGGAGTCGCTTAATACCTCTGAAAATCAAGCCACTTCAATTAAGGAACCTAAAAATGGATTTAGGATCCTAACCTTAGTCATCCAGCTTTGAAATCTTGTTCGTCAACCATATTACTAATAGTTGAGTAGAGTAAATCATGAGTTGATATACCCAGGCTAAATTTTCCAAACGTTGGTGCCCAAAGTTAAGCATTTAAATCCATGTTTATATGACCCACTCTGGTCAGTGTGTGTTACGGTTTCCCCTCTGTGCCTGACCTCCAAGTGATAAGGCTCAGTTACAGCTCTCAGCTTAAACCACTGGCTCTCTAGCTCAAGCTGTGAAGACTTATGCTTTTCAGCTCTGGTGGTTCCGCAGTTGAATCCTCGCTGTGTTGGCCAAAATGGTGGAAATCAAATTTAGACACCAAAATAAAAGTGGGTTGACTTTAAGGGACACACATGTTGGTCATAATATAAATTATTTAAGCCTTATTTTTCATGCAGTGAATCAAGTCAGCTGCCACCAGCTGTAGACTCAGAAATGTCAATTATATGTTTTATATTAGTACACACTGAAAACAAAATTTCAATGTATCAATTTTTAAAAATGCAGGTGTATACCCCCCCTCCCCCCTCCCCACACACACATACGTGTAGCTGAAGTGCTCTTCTTTAGGAAAAGTGTCTTCACTCCTCCACATTACCTGCTGAAAATTTTACACTGTGTCCAAGTGGAATTGCATGCCCCAGTAGGCACACAATTGATGGTTTACATGAGCAGCATAGAAACATCTTTCTGAAAATTCATTTCCTTCACCTCTGTCCTGTGATCTGTCACCAGTATCTCTAATATACCCAAGCTCTGGTGCACATTCACACTGGGGAATGTAAATCACATTCAGAACAGCGTTACAACTATGTCAGATCTCAGATAGCTCTTTATCTTATGGTTTCACTTTCAGTAGTCCAGTGTCAGTACTGCCAGCCCCAAGCATTCAAAAATCATACATCAGGCCACATAAAATCACGAGATGAGCTTACAAATAATGAGGGCTTTTTAAAAAAACAAAAATACAATTTGTGTTCTTTCAATTTACCTTCTGGTTTCTGAGCCTTCAGTGTGTGCTCAGGTCACATTTTCAAGCTCTTCTTCACAACCATGGGGACTAGAAACTTACTTTTGTAATGAAAGCTGAGAATCTTAGGCCTGGTCTACACTTACCCCCCAAGTCGAAGTAAGGTACGCAAATTCAGCTACGTGAATAACGTAGCTGAATTCGACATACCTTACTTCGAACTTACCGCGGTTCAGACGCGGTCCACACGCGGCAGGCAGGCTCCCCCGTCGACTTCGCGGTACTCCTCTCGCCGAGCTGGAGTACCGCAGTCGACGGGGATCACTTCCTGGTTCGATTTATCGCGTCCACACCAGACGCGATAAATCGAACTCGGAACTTCGATCCGCAGCCGTCGAACTACCGGGTAAGTGTAGACTAGCCCTTAGGTAATCACTTGACTCCAGGTCTTGGGGCTTTCTGAAAACCTACATTGCAAGAACTGGCAACAGTGCTGTCTTGGAGTAGTCTGAATTGATTGGTGGTAGATAGTGAGAATTATAGCTGGGTTTTAGTCTTGCTCTTTATTGGCAACAGGGAATGGCAACATTTTCACCTTGGAATAGCAAGGGAACTCATAAGGTTAGAGAGGTTTCTTTACTGGAGAGGGTATCTCCATTGAATAAGTAGCTTGCAGCCTGTTTATGATATCACAAGAGCGGGACAAATTTAGCAGAGGCATTAATGGGTAGATTTTCAAATTGTAATGAATAATTTATAGTTCTAGTGATAATTACCAAACATGCTTATTGTTAGAGAACAGTGAGTGAATTTCTTTGTTTATCGAAAACTAGCACATGCTGTATATAGCTCACAACACAATTTATGAAATTTTCTATAGCTTCCTGGTAATTATTACTGGAATTGTTCATTATTGATCTCCTTCTGAATGAATTAAAATGCAATTTGTTAAAATACAATAAAATCTATTGTTTTAGGGCACAGTCCTATGCTCATTGAAGTCAATGGAAAGGCTTCCATTTATGTCAATAGGCATTGGATTAGACTCATATATCAGTAATTCCTTTTATATATGATTCAGTAACTATTTAACTCCATGACTGCCTTAACCGATGATGACTGATATGCACTGTTGCAACATCTATAGGGCTAGATTGTCCTTGGCTCTTGCCTAGGTGTGCAGTGGTGAGGAACGCAAAAATATCTTTCCTCTCCTATCCACCACTTACATGACCCCTGCCCAAGAGTTAGAGACAATCACAGTCAGTTCCTGAGTTCTCGAGAATACACAGATTTCCTTTTCCTATTGCCCCAAGGGGTGAAAAAACACCATATAAGGAGGACATCAGGCCATGGTCACTCCCACACTCACCAGAAGGGCTGTGGGAGCACACAAGGGAAAGTATACTGCACCATTCAAAGGGATGGGGAAGCATACTCATTCTTCCGTGTGCTGGGAGAGCTCTGGAGCTTGCCGAGAACACTGAGACTTGATAGTGTTTGGTTTTATATCCAAGAGCTAACTTGATCCTTGGATGTATAAATGAGGAGGACTGCGAAGGAGTAGGGAGGTGATATTAACTCTGTATAGGCATTGAAAAGACAAGCACTGCCATAATGCATCCTGTTTTGGGGTTCATATTTTTAAAAAGGGGTAGAGAAATTGGAGAGGTTTCAGAAAAGAGATACAACAGTTATTTGAGTACTGGAACACCTGCCTCACAGTGAGAGACTTAAAGATCTCAATCTATTTAGCTTACTGAGGAGACGGTTAAGTGGCAATTTCATCACAAACGACAAGTTCTTACACGAGGAGAAGACATCTATTACTAGAGAGCTCCTTAAACAATCCGACAACAATATTAAAACTAAGTTCCAATGGCTGAAGGTTAAAGCTTATTTAGACTGAAAATAAGGTCTATATTTTTAAGAGGGATTGTAATTAACCATTAGAACGGATTCCCAAGGGATGTGCAGATTTTCCATCATTTCAGGTTTTTAAATGAAGATTTGATATCTTTCAAATGACAATTTTTTGTCCAAAAAAATGCAGAGTCAGCGACATTGAAACATGGCAAGAATTAGTGTTGCTTTCACTGAAGTGTTCATTTAGAAAATAAATCTGAACAAAATCAGAATGGTTTGTTTTGACATTTTCAAAATGAAATGTTTTGATCTTTTGATTTTTTGATTTGGAACAACTTTTTGTTTTGAAATATCCTTTAATTTTATTTTTTAAATTAAAAAATGTTTAAAAAATACTTGAAATAATAAAGAAGCACTTTTTTTTGGAGTCAAACACGTTTCATTAGACCTGAATGATTTTTTTTTTGCCTTTTTGGTTCTCCAAACACTTTTGTTTTCAGTCTGACTCAAAATGATTTCCCCCCACTTTTTGAAATTGCCAGTAAATAAATAAAAAAAAAGTTATTCCCCAGATATAATACTGAGCCTGATGTAGAAATTACTGGATGAGGTTCTATGACCTGTGTTATGCAGGAGGTCAGACAAGATGATTTTAATGGTGCCATCCGACCTTAAAATTGAATACTCTATGACAGTGTTTCCCAAACTTGGGACGCCGCTTGTGCAGGGAAAGCCCCTGGCGGGCCGGGCTGGTTTGTTTACCTGCCGCGTCTGTAGGTCCGGCCGATCACGGCTCCCACTGGCCGTGGTTCGCTGCTCCAGGCCAATAGGAGGTGCTGGAAGTGGCGCAGGCCGAGGGACGTACTGGCCGCCGCTTCCAGCAGCTCCAATTGGCCTGGAGCAGCGAACAGCGGGAGCCGCGATCGGCCGGACCTGCGGACGCACAGGTAAACGAATCGGCCCGGCCTGCCAGGGGCTTTCCCTACACAAGCGGCGTCCCAAGTTTGGGAAACACTGCTCTATGACACTGGTCCCAGATCAAGCTTAGGCCAACCTGTCACTATCTGGACCACAACATTGTTTTGTTTTGATTTGTAAATGAAAATAAATGCATCAGTGCTGCATTAGAGGTTACTAGTAGTCAATCTTTATTTAGGGACAGTGTAAAACAGACAGTACAAAAATCTAGTTCTATGTTGGTGAGATTTGTATTGTAATTGGGATCACATTCCTTGAAACAAAAATCATTAATTGCAACTGCAGTGATGGCTGAAATGAGACAGCCACATAGGGGGATTGAAGCAGAAGTTCAAGGAACTCTTTCTACCTGTCAGGAAGCCCAGAGGCAGAGTTTAGCACCTATCCTTCTGGGATAGAGTTATGGTAGCTCATTCAGCTGCTGAACGGAAATGGTAGATAGCAAGAATTCTATTTTATATAGGTTCTTATACTGTGCTCATCACCATAATATCTGAGCAGCTTTCAGCAGTGCATTAAACAACATGACCAACATCAGTCACACGTTGGTTGCTCTCTCATCCTCTCCCAAGGGGGAGAAAAAGTGGGTGCATTGGAATGTTTTGTGTAGGCACGTTTTTTTTTTCTGAGGGGGGGGGGCTGTTGTTTTGTGTGTTGTTGTGGCATGTTTTTTGTTTGTTATTAAAATATATATGCTACTCATTCATATTAGAGAAGACAAGGTCAAAGAAGCATCTTGCACTTGGAGTTGAAGGTGGTGAAGAGTGTAATGGTCCTTAGTTTCTGTGGGAGTTTATGCCATAGTCTTGAACTGGCCCCCAAGAAAGTTTTGTCTCCAGCGCAGAGGAGCTTTACTCTTACTGTAGAGAGCTCCACTGTGCTAGAGGAGTGAAGTTGTCAGCCATGGTCTTCATCCTGGAGCTGTAGGCAGTGTTTTAGATATCCTAGGCCCAGGCCATGGAGCACCTTGACGATAAGGACCTTAGGCAACCACCAACTTCCAGTCCAGTGATTGATTCATCTTTATCTGTCACAGTGAGGTCCAATATACAGTTACCTTGTGTTGGATGCAGGACCTTTTGTGTTAGAAAATTACCATCTATACATTTTAGAAACTCTAAACATTTGCTACTGGCTGCATGAGACCTTCAGTATGTGTCTCCCAAACTGTAGTCCCCCAGACAACACAATGTTTCTTTCCACACAGTATAGGACTGGTACTTAAGGAAAAAACTCATCCTGTTCTCTGATTTAGTGGTCTGTAACAGAACCACACCAGTAACCCCTCCTGGGCTTTGTTAATTAACACATTGGCCCAAATGCATTCAAGATAGTGTGGATCTGAGTTACTAATGAAACCAATAATGGTGTCTTTAATGTAGAGTGCCACCCCCCCCCCCACCACCACACACACACCTCTTTTACCCACTCTATTCTTCCTAAAGAAGTTGTAGCCAGTGATTTTAACATTCCAGTCATCCAAAGTGTCCCACCAGGTTTTAGCAATGCCATTTTCTTCTTATCAATGATAATTTCAAATTCTTCTTGCTTGTTACCCACACTCTAAGCATTGGTACATAAAGTAAATGAAACATTTCCTCTCTTCACATTCTTTGTCACATCTGTTCAAGTTGTTCACAATATGCTGAATTTTAGTTTGTACTGCATTTGCCTTCTTAGCACTCTCCCACTGGTTTTAGTTTAATCCCGTCCTAGCTCATTTGCAACCAAGAAGATAAGCCTCCCTGAGATGCTGGCCATACTTCCTCTCCCTCTGGAATGTGGCCCAATGGTCCATAAAACCAAAACCCTCAGCTTCACACTAATGATACAGCCAGAGGTTCACCTCCAGTATTCTCTCCCTTCTCTGGCTTGTGGGACAGAAGTATCTCTGAGAACATCACTTAGAATTTCATCTTATTCAGCTCCCTTCCAAGATCCCAGAAGTCTTCTATAATCGGTATAGTTCAAAGTGTTACTGAGTTATTGGTTCCAATGTGTATCATAACCAGTGGCGATTTGACAGATGATTTTGTAATCCCATCCAATTTTATGGTTACATCTCATATTTTCACTCTGGAAAGACAGCCTTGTGTTCCTTGCAGAATTCTCTGTTAGCTCTTCTTAATATGGAGTTAACAGTGACAGTTGCTTGCCTTCCTAAGATGGTTGAAGAACCTCTCTTGGTCGCTGTTGCTTCATACCCCAAGCATGCCCATCAGGTATGCATCCTGTAGCCTTCTGTTGTGTTCCTCCAGAGACAGGTTCCTTTGTAACTGACTCACTGAGTACCTAATAATAATTCATTATTTCTAATGGAGTTGACTGCTTCCTAGGTCTCTTTCTCCTCCTGGTCACAAATTGCCAGTCTGCTTCTTCAGTTCCCTTGTTGCTGGTCCTTTCCCTTCTGGTGTCTGTGGTGATGATTTCTTAATGTGGTTATCCAAGAAGTCTCTGTTTTCTTGGACGCTGTGCAGTGTTGAAACTTGTGCTTCCAGATGAACTCCAAAATGGCAACCAGATTGCATTTCATGCATCAGAAATCTCTTTTGTCTTCCAGCAGAAAGGAAAACATAGCACATCCAAGGCAGGTTACAGCAGGTATTCATCCTTAACTGCTACCTGATGTAGAGCCGTACCTAAAACAGAAGGAACTACACTCCCACTCTAAACTCCCTCCAAAACTCCCGTTTATCACTCCTGTTCACTTGCTCAGACGTTTGCCTGGTAACTGACAGGTATTAAACCTTGCTGCTCAGCTCTACCTCCTTGCTCTCAGGGAGGGAGTAGCTACACAGATGTCGAACACTGAGTCTGTTCAAAGATGCAAGGGTCCCAGCCATACAGCCCAGAAACCTGTCTCAGCTGGTCTGTTCAGAGGCCTACAGTCTAGCCACACGTTCCTTACAGAGAACAAACAACAGATGGACCAGACACACCACTCACCAAGTCCCTCTGCCTCAAAACACAGGACTTAAGTACATAAGAACGGCCATACTGGGTCAGACCAAAGGTCCATCTAGCCCAGTTTCCTGTATTCTGACAGTGGACAATACCTGGTACCCAAGAGGGAATGAACAGAACAGGTAATCATCAAGTGATCCAACCCGTCGCCTATTCCCAGCTTCTGGTAAACAGAGGCTAGAGACACCATTCCTGCCCATCCTGGCTAATAGCCATTGATGGACCTGTCCTCCATGAACTTATCTAGTTCTTTTCTGAACCTTGTTATAGTCTTGGCCTTCACAACATCCTCTAGCAAAGAGTTCCACAGGTTGACTTCCAGCTACGCCATCCTGAAATCTACTGTTTGCTTTCTGAACACTTAGCTCTGTCCCAATACAAAGCTGTTCTTATTGGTGTAAGGAGTCTGCCATGTACTAGACGGTGGTCTTTGTAACACCTCAGTACTTTACACAGCATATTTCAGGTAAAAATACATGGAACCTGTGACGTTGCACCCCATAATGCTTTATAGAAATATGCTTATTTGTGTAACTATGACATAACTGGAATATGTTTTATGCTAGATATGCCATGTAACATATCTTTGCAAAGGTTATGTTCTACTGAATGTATTCATCCTATTCCAGGGGTCGGCAACCTTTCAGAAGTGGTGTGCCGAGTCTTCATTTATTCAGTCTAATTTAAGGTTTCACGTGCCAGTAATACATATTAACGTTTTTAGAAGGTCTCTTTCTATAAGTTTATACTATATAACTAAACTATTGTTGTATGTAAAGTAAATAAGATTTTTTAAAATGTTTAAGAAGCTTCATTTAAAATTAAATTAAAATGCAGAGCCCCCCGGACTGGTGGCCAGGACCCGGGCAGTGGGAGTGCCACTGAAAATCAGCTCGCGTGCCGCGTTTGGCACACATGCCAGAGGTTGCCTACCCCTGTCCTATTCGTATGCATGTATAATTTTTGTATCTGAAGTTATGAGTGTTGGCTCTATGCTTGTATTTAAAGTGTTTGCTGTAGAAAGCACCTAAGGCACATTTGATCAACATAGTGTGAAGGGGTTATTCGAATAAATGGAAATACTTGGCTAACAGTGGACCTTGATAGATGCCAATCCACATCTGAGCTTTCCTGGGAACGTTCGGGCTAACATGTGGGCAATGGCTTGGCCTGTAGAGAACTGAGTCATGTATGGACATGTGACTTGCCCATGTGACTCCAAAACTCCATCTTGTAGCTGTGATTCTACACAGGGGGAGAGAGGGGTTTCCCCCCACAAGAGAGAGGCTATATAAGCCCCTGGAAATCCCTCCATTTTGTCTTCAGCTGGCTCAAGAGATAGCCTCTCCACCCCAAAGAGATGCCCAAAAGAAACTGGAACAAAGGACAGTAACTACAGGGGAGTGAGTGATTGCTGGACCCAGACTAGGAGGAAGTCTAGTCTGTAATAGAAGCTTATTGGAACATCTCTGAGGATGAGATTTACCAGCATTTAGTTTCTTACTGTATTAGGCTTAGACTTGCGTGTTTTATTTTATTTTGCTTGGTAACTCACTTTGTTCTGTCTGTTATTACTTGGAACCACTTAAATCCTATTTTTTATATTTAATAAAATCACTTTTTACTTATTAATTAACCCACAGCAAGTAATTAATTCCTGAAGGAGCAAACCACTGTGCATATCTCTCTATCAGTGTTATAGAGGGCAAACAATTTATGAGTTTACCCTGTATAAGCTTTATACAGAGTAAAACAGATTTATTTGGGGTTTGGATCCCATTGGGAACTGGGTATCTGGGTGTTGGAGACAGGAGCACTTCTTAAGCTGTTTTCAGTTAAGCCTCCAGCTTTTGGGGGATGTGGTTCAGACCTGGGTCTGTGTTTGTAGAAGGCTAGCGTGTCTGGCACAACCAGGCAGGGCACTGAAATCCCAAGCTGGCAAGGAAAACGGGCTCAGAGGTAGTCCCAGCACATCAGTGGCAGTTCCCAAGGGGGTTTCTGTGATCCAATCCGTCACAGAACCCTTCTGCCAACATGCCAGCAGAAACAAGGGACGGGTCATTATTTTAGGGGATTATCTTTCATTTTGTCTTGAGCCCCCACCTGGTAATCTGGGAACCTATAATCACTCTGAGTGCCTTTGCCAGCCAAATCTGTACCCACTTGCAAGCACACAGGTTTAAACAAATGAACTTTACTGGGGTCAGAGGGTGAGGGGGAGAAAAGGGAAAGACCAGGCTGAAATGGGACAAAAATTTACAATTTAACACTTTTCACCACCATTTTACCTCAGTGTGCATAATTACAGTTCCAAACAATTGGACACTGAATGGCTGGTACACTTTTTTTTCTGCCTCCCAGCCTCCCATCTCAGTTCATGGATCCCCAGCTTCCTCACTTACAGTTTGTGGTTCCAGGAGTCCAGGAAAATCAGTGTCCTTGTTTCGTAGGAAGCTCTGGGGCTCTGCCAACTGTCCTGCTATAGTGATTTCAGTAGTTAGGACAGGGAGGCCTCACCAGAGTTGCTAGGCTGATGCAGATGGTTACTGTGAATTCCTCTGCTTCCACTGTAGGGCATGCAGCTGGTCTCACTCTGCTGCTCGTTCTGAAGCAATCCTGCTAGAAACTGTGTCCTGCGGGTGAATTCAATTGCCACTTCGCTCTGCCTGCTGTGAGCGGGTCCCCAACTGTGCCTTACTCTGCCTGCTGCATGGAATGGCTGCTGGGTTATGACTTCTTACTTGCTACTGAGTAGACAACTGGAATTTCTTATCAGCTCTGCCCACATAAGGCAATTACAGCTCTTAGCTCAGCTCCTTCTGATACAAGAAGATCAGTGGCTTTAGAAACCCAAGTCCCCCTACTTAGAAAGCTATTCCCAACCAGAAAACAAAAAAGTGCAGTCTCTTTCCCCATACCTTTTAGCATGCTCCAGGGCCTCTTACCCCACCTCAGCAAACCTCAGTTTTCATCAGGGTGACCTCATACCCAGTCATTATCCAGGCTTTGCCCAGGTGGGTTTCCAACAGGGTAATCTCAAAACAATATCAGCCCCACGTATAAAACTTAGTCAAATTATGCCATAACATCCCCAAACTACCTACAGTTACTATGCAAATGAGGTGCTGCCTTGCTCAGTC
This sequence comes from Emys orbicularis, assembly GCF_028017835.1. Classification (NCBI taxonomy): domain Eukaryota; kingdom Metazoa; phylum Chordata; order Testudines; family Emydidae; genus Emys; species Emys orbicularis. The sequence continues at coordinate 35,956,353 of NC_088685.1, forward strand.
GACTCCCCTTGCTCTCCAGCAGATGCCATCAGAGAACTCATTCAATCATCTCCCTTCTTTCAGAGGCTTCAGGCCACAGGGCTTACATACATTCATATTTTTATTGGTAGAAATTTGAGAAACGTGCCTTGGTCATACTTTTGGAAGGAGATTTGAGATGCAGTATTACCATGTTAGCCAACAGTATTTAACAGGCAAGTCATATATATCTAGGGCCTGATCTTGCTAGGTGCCAAGTACCTTCTACCAGAATATTGAGCATCCACAACTCCCACTGGCTACAGTCTAAGTTGAGGATACTCAGCACTGTGCATGATGGGCCAATTAGTGGGTTGAGCGCAAGTAAGAGGTGGGACATAGTCACCTTCTTAACTAGTGTGTCTGCTCCCACTGAAGCCAGGGGCAAAATTACTATGGACTTTAATGAGAGTATATTGAGACAAAGGTCAGCATCTTCCCAGGTTGTCCCTACCCTCTGTTTGGCAGAAGCTGGGAATGGGCGACAGAGGATGGATCGCTTGATGATTACCTGTTCTGTTCATTCCCTCAGGGGCACTTGGCATTGGCCACTGTCAGAAGACAGGATACTGGGCCAGAGGGACCTTTGGTCTGACCCAATATGGCCTTTCTTATGTAAGTTAGAAGAGAAGGAAAAGTATTCACCATGACGTTCCTAGCAGAAATTACTCAATTAAATTTGAAAGGTGTAAAGTACTCATTCCTACTTACAGCATAGGGATTTAAATGTGTAGTCTGTGAAGAACCAAATCCAGTTTCATTATTCATGGAATCTGAACTCCCCCGTAAACAGTATGTATAAAGGCAGAAAAAGAAATCCATATCTGTGCTGCAATAAAGCACAGAAGAGGGCAGTATAAACTAGGCTCTTAACAGGCTCTAGTAGTTCTCCTGACTTGCAGTAATCACTGGTGCTACAAACCCACAGGGATATCTTCTTATTCCTCATTTCTAAGCCTCTATTCATATAGAAGTGACTATCACTGCTCTCTGCATTTTAAATATCGGGTGCCTGCAAGGTAGTGTCAGCAATTTTGAAGCTTTAATGAGCACGTGGCATGACTGTTTTATTGCATGTTGTAACAAAAATATTTAATAATCCTTAGGAGCTAGCATGCATTTACTTAGATTAATTACATACAAACGTGCTTATGAACTACACTAATTATTTTTTAATTAGTTGTCCAGGTCGACCTGAGAAGCACTGCAATTTATGTTAGCTAGAGCTAGATGAATGTCTCTGTGAAAGTATGGCCAATGAATTATTTGGGAGTTACAGGGTACTAGCACACACACAGCTGTTGGAACTAAGGGTGCTGCCGCACCCCCTGGCTTGAAGTGGTTTCCATCATACACAGGGTTTACAGTTTGGTTCAATGGCTCTCAGCACCCCCACTATATAAATTGTTCCAGCACCTCTGAACACACAGCAATCTCATTGTTAAATATTAAAATACAACGTTACTAGTGAACCTGAAGGAAGGAGCAGCCAGAGGATTCTTTTTAGTGGCACTAGTATTATGGAATCAAAGGTCTCTTCCCCAGAAAAGCCCTGGGGGAATAAAGGGTTCCATGATCACCAAGGAAAAACGTGTGGAGGCAATATCTCCGCTGATGCAGGTGCTGCTTTCCTGTGAGAAGGACTTATTAAAAAGATCAGGTGAAGATCAGGAAATTTGGGATGGGAGACTTCTATCCTCAATCTGTAGCAGGTTTGCAGACCTAAAACAGCTCCCTGAATCTAATGTCTTAGGCCTGACCGCCAGGAGGTGGTGCCTCCAGAAACGTAGATTCAGTTTTTTCATGGAATGAATGTGTCAGTCAATGTAACAAATCTGTAATAAACTAAATTAAAAGAGTGGGGAGAGGGACAGGAGAAGAAGAAGCAGGGCAGGACTCACCTGTTTTATTGCCTCATAGTGGTTTCTATCAGTTTGATTAATAGATTTGTAGGTTCCAAGGCCAGAAGGGATCACTGCAATCACCTAGTGTGACCTCCTGTATAGCATAGACCATAGAACGTTACCAAAATAATTCCATAGCTTTTAGAAAAACATCCAATCTTGATTTAAAAATAGTCAGTTATGACCATGACCTTTGGTGAGTTGTTCCAATGGTTAATTCACTGTTAAAGACTGATGCCAGTTTGAATACCACTCAAATGCTCATATTACAATGGTGAAGACTAGGGCCTCCATTATGTCCTTTGTTGGATTGGTAGTGTGCTAGGGTCAGGCCAGATGGCTACAGGAGAATGATCCTATTGGGATCCAGGAAGTGGGTGGGCAGAGCCCACCCACTGTAAAGGACCTCCCCCCAGCCTAAGGGGACGATCCACATGTCAGGATTCCAAATAATTGTGGGGGACAACTAATGAGATAACAGGAATGGGAGTGAGGTCACAGGGCTAAACGAAGGGAACCAGACGGGAACACTGAGCAGAGAACCCCAGACAGCGCCCACTGCTCCTCGAAGGTGTCAAGGGAGCCAACGGACGCCTCCCAGAGGAACTCTGCCCGGATGCGTGAATGGACTGAGGAGTGGAAATAGGCCCCACAGTCCCAGAAAACCCCGTCAGCCAACCTCCTCTCCATGGTTTTGTAGATGGCCATTTTGGCCAGGGCTAGGAGGAGGCTGACAAGGAGGTCCCGTGACTTTCTGGGGCCATGGATAGGGGGGGCGTAGATGAACAGGTGAGGGGAAAAGTGCAACCAAAAACGCAATAGTATATCCAAGAGGAGCCGGAATAGAGGCTGCAACCTGGCTCACTCCAGGTATATGTGCACCAGGGGCTCCCTCACGCCACAAAAGGGGTAGGTGTCTGGGAGGGGAGTGAACCATGCCAAGTACACGCCCTTGCTCATGGCTCTGTGAAGGAGCCGCCAGCTGACGTCCCTGGCGGGCCTGGGGACCAGGGTGGAATATAGGCTGGCCCACCGGGCTTCTCACCCTCCAGAGGTGACAGGAGGTCCCGCCACTTCGTGATGGGGCAGGACATGAGGGTGAGAACATGACAGGTGTGGAGCACGAGCATGTACAGATGTTTTCGTGGCGCGGTCCAGAACCGAACCAGCTGCAACTCATGCAGCCGGCTCATGGTAAAGGGACGGGATGGCAGGGAAGATCCACGGGGCAGGGGCCCGATGAAAAGGTCCGGAGGGCCTGGGATGGAGGGTGGGCGGGGTGTGCCCTCTCGGAGGACCCGGTCGAGGAAAACCCGAGCAGTAGGCGATAAAGCGGCCCTCACCTCCTGAAGTACGTGCTGGAGTACGAGGCCTGGAGAGCCCCATGCGCCGAGCGAGCATCATGGGATCTAGCCAGTCTCCCCGGTCGTAGTCCAGGAGGTGTCCGACTCTGGTGACTTCTGCCAGGACCAACCTCTGGCGCACCAAGGGGGACTCCGCCACCTGCACATGGAGCCTGTGTAGCAGGGGCTCTGCAAGGAGATCTGCCCCCTCGGTTGCCACCACGGACCTGATCGCCAAGAGCAGTTTCCAGGTCCGGAGGAGGTCCTGGTAGAAGACCAGCAGCCTGGAGAGGACTTGCGGAAGACCTCTGTGATGGAGATAAAGGAGCTGCCAGTCATATCGGAGCCCTCGGAAGCGGCACAGGAAGGCATGCGCCAGTACGCTCCACCCCAGACTACCTGCACCATAAAGGAGCCTCAGCAGGGCCTGGAGGCGGAAGACGTGGACCTGAGTGCACAGGCACTTCAGGCCCTGTCCTCCCTCCTCCAGGGGCAGGTGGAGGACCCCTGCAGAGACCCAGTGCAGTCCTGGCCAGAAGAACTCCAGAATCGACGTCCGAAGGTTGGCCAGGAAGCCCAGGCCGGGACCAGGGTGTTGAGCTGGTGCCAGAGCATGGACAGGACTAGCTGATTGAGCACCAGTGCCCTCCCTCAGAGGAAGAGGCACCGAAGTAGTCCTGTCCATTTCCAGAGCTGCTCTACCACCTTGCCCTCTAAACCTTGCCAGTTCTCCAGCAGAGACGGATGCGTGGCAGAAAGGTAAACGTCGAGATAGAGCAGCGGACTTGCGCTCCACCAGATGGCCTGAAGCACGGGTGGGAGGGAGCTCGCCTGCCACCCGACCCTGACCACCAGGCCAGAGCTCTTGACCCAGTTGACCCGGGCGGAGGAGGCTGCCACGTAGATGGCCTGGCAAGCCTCCACCCTCACCAAGTCGCTCATGTCATCGGCGTATGCTAACAGGACCAGCCGCAGCTCTGGGTCTCACAGCACCAACCCCATCAGCCTCCGGCTGAGGAGACAGAAGAAGGGCTCGATCGCCAGAGCATACAGCTGGCCCGAGAGGGGGCACCTCTTCTGTACTCCCCGCCCGAAGCTGACCGTCTCGGTCAGGGTTCAGTTGAGCCTGACCAGACACTCCGCGGAGGCATACAGCACCTGGAGAAAGCCCACAAACTGGGGTCCGAAGCCAAACGCTCGCAGAATGCCCAGGAGATACCTGTGGTCCATCCTGTCAAACGCCTTCTCCTGATCCAGTGACAGAAGGGCGAATGACAGACCATCCCTACACCCGAGCTCCAAGAGATCCTGGACCAAAATACAGATTATCAAAGATGGTATGGCCCGGGATGGTGTAGGTTTGGTTGGGGTGGACCACGTCCGCCAGCACGGACCCCAGCCGCAGCGAGATGGCCTTCGCTATGACTTTGTAGTCCGTGCTAAGGAGCGAGATGGGATGCCAATTCTGAAGGTCATGGGGGGCCCCCTTCTTCGTAAGCAAGGCGAGCATGGCTCGCCTGCACGACAGGGGGAGGACCCCGCTCTGCAAGGACTCGACCCAGATGGTGACAAAGTCCAGGCTGAGGACGTCCCAGAACACATGGTAGAACTCCACTGTCAGCCTGTCCATGCCCGGGGATTTATTTGTGGGCATGCGGCGGAGGGCTTCCAAGAACTCGGCCAGAGTGAGAGGCAGCTCTAGCTGGTCTCGGTTGCCCGCGCTGACCATTGGGTGTCTGTCCCAGAGCACTCTGCAAGCGTAAGGATCGGTCGGATCCGGGGAGAAAATGCCTGCGTAGAAGGCCCTCCCGCACACCTCCGCCAGATCTGTGAGGGGGGTGCCATCCTCTGCCAGGAGGCAGGTGATGTGCTTCTTGGCCCCCCTCCTTTTCTCCAGGGTGTAGAAGAAGCGGGAGCCGCAATCCATCTCCCGAAAGAGGTGGATGCGGGATCGGACAAAGGCACCGCGGGCCCGATGGTCCTCGAGGACCTGGAGCTCTTCCCGCTTCTCCCGGCACGCTCAGCAGAGGGATGGATCCTCGGGGCTGTCGGACAGATGCCTCTCCATCTCTAAGACCTCCCGTTCTAAACGCTCTATCGCCACATCCCTCCGTCGGCAGGTGCCCCGGGTGTAGTTGTGGCAGAAGAGCCGGGTGCACACCTTCCCCACGTCCCACCACTGCCACGCCGAGGGAAAGGCACGCCTCTGCCCTCACCAGGCTAGGGGTCACTTGGCCCAGCTGTTCACCGGTGGGGCCTTGTCACAGCCCCGTGGCCTACCGAAACGGCACCATGAGGCCCACCTCAGACCCTGGCTCAGTGGGGGGCGGCGGAGGGAAAATAGCAGCCCCTAGAGGGTCGGGACAGGAGAACACGAAGGCCGCTCCCTGGGGGTCATCCTCTGGGAAGGTGAAGGAGACGGCCCCAGGGGTGGCAATAGCAGCACGGGAGGTGGAGGGGAGGGAGGTGGGGTCGGTATCAGGGGCAGGGCAGGGGTCAGGAGCAGGGTCGTGGAGAGGGGCGGAAGTGGGATCGTGGGCTCCAGTAGCCGAGCCACTGAGGGGTTGCACCTCTTGGCCAGGCTCAGGGGTCTGTGGAGTGGGAAGGGGGCCCTCGACGATACTGGGCTTCCGCTCCAAGGCAGGTGTTATGGCCACGGCATCAATAGGTGGGGAAGCAGCAGTGGGGCCCCCACCCGGGAAGGAGGTCGGCTGCCCTGCGGCAGCGAGGGATGCCCCTGGTGACTCAGGTCCCGGCCATGTGGCACTGGCCATCGCCCCAATAGGCCGTTAGCGGGGTGCCATCTGCGGCCGGCTGGTGGAAGAGTCCAGGAGTTCCTCGGAGGCGGGAGCAGAAGTAGCGGTTAGGGGGAGAGAGCATGGGGAGAGGGGGGCCGGGGTGAGGTCACCCAGATCGAGGCCCACTAGCAGAAGGTCGTCCTCCCCCTCGGTGACTGGGTCAGACCCAGGGCCTCGATCTCCTCAAAGATGATGGGGAAATCACCACCCACCACCCCGGGGACCTCTTCGCCGACACCCAAAGTGACGCTCGCCTTGGGGCTTGCAGGGGCCTTAGGTGGCAAGGGGGCAGGAGGGGCTCCATCGGAGGCCCCCTCGATGAGGGACTCTAGAGGAGGGGCAGTGCTTGCCTCCATTGCTGCCACATCATCCCCAGCTGGCTCCAGCGGGTGGGATTCCCCTGGGGGCAAGGCAGAAGGCTCGGTGTCAGTAGCCCCCTTCCTGGTCTTTTGGGGGGCCTCCGCATCAGATGGAAGGAGTGGAGCTTGAGCCTTCCGCTTGCCCCGCTTCCCCTGTACTTGGACCCATCCCTCCATGGAATCATCTATGGGCTGGCCAGCAGGGGTTGGGTCAGGGGGCAAGGGCGATGGCACAGGGACACGGGGAGGTAGCAGTGGGGTGGTCCGAGGGAGGAAAGATTCCCACTGGGGTGGGCCCTCTCCCATGCTCGGTGGTACCCTCACCGCACCCTCCTCCACAGGCCCCGCCAGAGTGCACGCAGCGGAGGCAGAGCCCTCCCGCTCATTTGGGCGTGCTGGGGGAGGTGCCCCCAGCACCCAAGCGGGACAGTGGTGGGCTGGGGAGGAGGAGGGGTGGCTCCAGACACCGGGCAGCCTGGGGGGGCCAGCGATGACGGGGACGGTGCCCTGCTGGGGCTCGGGGGTCCTGGACACTCCTCCATGCCGGGTCAAGGGGCAGTCCCTCCGGACGTGCCCCATCGCCCGGCAGAGGTAGCACCAGGCCTCCCCCATTGAGTAATGCACCCGGTAGTGGGCCCCCTGGTAGGGGACCAGGAAGGACCCCTCGAGCGCCTCTCCATCACTCACCGCGGGTGGCAGTTGAAGCTGCACCTGCCGGCGGAACGAGAGGACGTGATGGAGGATGGGGTCTTTGCAGCCCAGTGGGAGAGGGCTGACAACAGAGAGGGGTTTCCCCAGGGCAGAGAGGGCAGGTAGCAGGGCGGCATTGGGAAAAGGGAGGGATGGAGGTCAGGACTACTCAGACACCCAGGTCCTCCAGCAGCTCCAGGGGGATGAACACACCCCCTCACTGCCAGGCCCTTCTCCACTGCCTCCTGGGCAGCGGCCTCCGATACCAGGAAGAAGACGACCTCCAGGCCAGAGGGCTACAGGAGAGTGATCGAAGGGAGCTACATTAGCTCCAGATTAAGCAGGTCCCTTTTCCCTGAGTATAATGGGCTGTTCCAGAACAATCCAGAAGCTACTAGAATCAATTAGGACAGGCAGGCTAATCAGGGCACCCGGTTTAAAAAGGACCTCACTTCAGTTAGTGAGGCATGTGTGAGGAGCTTAGAGTGACAAGGTGTACTGCTGGAGGACTGAGGAGTACAAGCATCACCAGGCATCAGGAGGAAGGTCTTGAGGTAAGGATAAAGGTGTTGGGAGGAGGCCATGGGGAAGTAGCCCAGGGAGTTGTAGCTGTCAAGCAGCTGTTACAGGAAATACTGTAGACAGCTGCAATCCACAAGACCCTGGGCTGGAACCCGGAGTAGAGGGCGGGTCCGGGTTACCCTCATCACCCCAACTCCCTATTCGATACAAGAGGAGTTGACCTGGACTGTGGGTCCCACCAGAGAGGAAGGTCTCTGGCCTATCCCCCGACCCACTAGGTGGGTCAGCAGAGACTGTGGGGATTGTTCTCCTCCCTTTCCCCATGCTGGCCAGTGATGTGGTTAGCTGAGTGAATGGCAGGTTTGAGCCACTAGTAAAAGTGGTCAAACTGAGGGCTGCCGTGAATCTCTGAGGTGAGCAAATCCGCCAATAAGCGCAGGACCCACCAAGGCAGAGGAGGAACTTTGTCACAGTAGGCAAAGGGGAGAAGACTAGAGTGTGAGGAAGGAGATTTCTTCTGCACTCTGAAAGAGTGCAAAGACCAGGGAAGTCGGTGCAGGGTAGAGTAGAGTAGGCAGGGAAGGGGCAAGGTCATCGAAGTCCCATCTGCCCCTATATGCAGGCCCTAAGGCCTCTGCCCACTTGTCTAGATGGGCAGAGAAAACATACTGTGCTCTTTCAAAGACAGCACCAGTGGCAATGCTTTCCCTGCACTCTCAGAGACACTGGCTCGGATCCTCAAAGGTATTTGGGTGGCTAATTTCCAAGGGTCTGGGCCACTGTGTCTGCTTCCCTGAACTCCTACTGGCATGGTGCATTCCCATACCATCCTCTGGCCTGCACAGAAAGTGGCTGAAGAACCACACTCTACATTAAGTGTATTGTGGAGTTAATTACATGGGGCCAAATCTTCAGTGTAACCCCCATGACTACACTGTTCAGCTGAATGGGGAGTAGCCGCAACACTTTAATCACCCTTCCTGTTTAATGATTCATTGACTCCATTTGCCCTGGAGACCATAAGCCTTGCTTTCTCAGCTGGAGGATGGATGCCATAAGCATTGCCAGATAATGGACAGCAGATCTACAGTCAAGAGTCTCTCCCAAAAGGCGAGGTGAAGAGAGCGAGAGTCTACAAAGTGATATGGAGGGTTTCCAAGGCAGTAATAATAAAAACAGAAAGAGTGAAAGTTGTACAAATACTTCACACTGGAAAAGCTCTTCTTCTTTCGGTTACTGAAAGTCTGCTCATTTTCTGCAGGAGACGAGGTATTTATTGCTAACTGTCTGTCAATCTACAGCATAAAAATATCAGCCATAATTATATTCATACTACCAGGCTTGACATTAAAGTTAATCTGAAAAACACTCATTTTCTGATGTTACCTTATATAACCAGCACATAGACGCAGCAGTGGTTCACTGTCAGGTTTTGTTCTATTGTGTTTCAGTTTAGAGTGTTCCTTGACAACTGGGAAAATGTTGGCTTGCCCTGTGTCTTACAAAGTCTTACATTAGAAGAGCCTGACATTTGTCAAATGAAGCTGTTATCAGAATAGACTATTTTTAGGTCCCTCTTGAAACTCCATGATAAGTACTTGAAAGCTAATGATCCTCCTGTTTCAATAGAGAACTGGTTTCTTGAGGAAAGACAGACATTGGAGCAGAAGGGTCCCTATAATGTATTATAAGTTGCAAGATAAAGGGACTATAAGATGGTTTCATTTTAGTAATAGCCCATAGTGAATCAATACAATATTTCAGATTGAAGAGGGCTGTGTTACTGAGAAACGAGTAAGAACTTTATAATCAGGTCAAATCTGGTTCCAAATTTAAGCCTAGTAAAGATCCACTTGTATTAAACTTAAGAACAACAGAAATGTTTCCAGGAATTTCTTGTTTAAATTTAACTCCAGTAGAAACAGTTAAATTTTTTAAATACACAAACATTCCCCTGAAATGAGAGCTTGTCCTAGCTTCTGTGGGGCTCTGTGAAAAATCCAGCAGGTTTTCATAATCCGCAAAATACTTCTGGGATGGGAATGTCTGGAAACCAGGGAGGTCAAGGATGCTCATCACTAAGGGATGTAATGGAGTTTTGTTACATGCATAGCACCAGCAGTCTGCTAGGTACCCTGCACTCAGATATGAAGACCAGCTAGATAGTTTCAGAGAATAATTAGCAGTAGAGGGAAGCGTGGGCCACTTGTCATTACTGGTGAGTTCAGAAAAGGGACCTGGAGGATTTCAAAGAGAGGGTTCTCCAAGTGGGGTACGTCACAGTGAGCTATGAGGTTTGGGTGGTGCTGACAATGCACAGCGCCTGAGGTAGTTGCACACTTGGCAAATGCTGTAAAATTGTACTTGACCTTGTTATTGAAAGGAGTAGGAAGCTCATCCAGTGTCTTACAGCAGAACAAAGAAATATGTATGTGACTGGCTGTTTAGGGAAAAGTTCCCACTGTTAAAAATCCATTAACTTGGGTTAAGGATGGGTGCATAAAGCCAGTTCACAATCACTTTGGAATTGTTAGATAAAGCTGTCGTGAAAGGGGCTTTTAAAAGTAAACCCTCAAACCTAGAACAGTTGGTTACAAAGGGCAATGGATTGTCTCTGCTATGTAAGCAGAAAATGAGTTGAGAAAATGAGGTTGAATTGGTCTCTCATTTGCAATGTGCTTGATCCTGAAGGGAATGTTCAGAAATGAATGAACTCAGGTTAATTAAAGATATAATTTAAATTAAAAGTTGCTGAAATTGTAACAAAGTTCCTTAAAACCAAGCTGGTATTTCATGTACTAAATGATAAAAATATGGTGCAGACTAGCAAGTATAGAAACTTGGATTGAGATTTTCAAAGGAGTCTAGAGGTATTAGGCATCTAACTCCCATAGGCATCTTTGAGAATACCAGCCTAGAGTCTGTGGGGAATTATGAACTAGGCCAACTCAACCTACAGAAAGTTCTACTGAGCAGGCTAAGGAGGAGCAGCACACTTCAAATTTCCATCACTGAGTTTTCTCCCAGATCATTCTGTCTGGGTCAGGGGGAGCATTTGCTACTCCAGTGAGTGGGCAATACGTTCAGGCCACAAGCCCCATGGATCTCCGAAGGTCCACAGGGGTTTCCTGGAGGGCCAGGTTCATCCAACACTGAGATTTTGTGCTGCCAGGCTGCCTTCCTCCTGACTCTCCCAGATCCCTGGCTGGCTCACCATCAGCAGGATACACATGAGCAGACTTCCCAGGGGGTTGGTAAAGTACATACAACATGCACAACCTTGGACTCTGATTCTGTACACCTGCCATAGAAACTGATATAGGGAATGACATGGCTTCAGAAGTGGCTGTCGACCCATTACCACCAACATAAGGGATATTTTCCAGGTATGGATTTACAAGTCACAATTCCACACTGTCTCTGCAAAAGATTACAGCAAGTGGATCGATCTTATTTTGTGTGGCTCCTTCCAGTGATGTGTAGCTATTATAACGCAACCAATGATTCATGTTTAGATGTGGCTTAATATGAAATTCTCAGATTTATTTTAGCTCTATTTGCCATTTTTATTTAAAAACACAAATTCATCAACAGATTATGTTAGTTAACCATTCAAAATCATACGTGACCATTAATTATTACACAATAAGCTGCATTACATCTGGTCCCTTTATGGTAGGGTTTCTGCCATTGAATTAAATCGGAGATTAATGGATCAAATCATGTGAGGTCTAGAAATGTCATTTGTCACCTTAGATGACATTTTAATCAGTGGGAAAACTGACCAAGAGCACCTGCATTATTAGAATGCCTGCCAAAGAATGGCCTGAGGTTATGGCGCTCTAAATGTAACTTTTTTTGCAGTCAGGTAATGTATTTGTATCACTGTGTAGATGCAGACGGTAATCATTCCCCTGTAGACAAGTTAGATGCAATAATATAGAACCCTGTGCCAATAAATATGTCACAGTTGAAATCAGTTTTTGCTCTGTTAAAATATAATGGTAAATTTATAACAAATCTGTGTTTATAGTTGCCAGCCCTCCAACAGAGCTACTATTGAAAAACAAACAGCAATGTTGTTCCAGAAAGGGTTAAATTGCTATTGGATTAGCCAAACTGCAAATGATGCCCCTGAAAAGATTAGTGCAAATGACCCAGCCATTCCAATGTACTTTGCAACTGCTCCTTCTCCACATGGAAATGGGGCTATGATTCTTCTCCTCATAGGGCTAGATTGCATATGACTACTCTGATGGTGCATGGGGGGGGGGGGGGGCAGGGAGAAGAAGATGGAAGGAGACAGACACAATTGCAACCCTCCAAACCAATCTTTGATCAACTGCAACCTTCTTACACTCTACCCTGGACAGATGAAGTCTGGAGATGTGGATGTTTCCTGAAGCCATTCCTGGGCTTTGAGAATGAGAGGTTTCTTGGGAGATGTGCCTGCTGAAAACATCCATTGTACAGAAACCACAATTTTCATCCAAAAAGAAATGTCAATGAACGATTCCTAACCATCCCAAATATTAATTAAGTTGCATAAGTTTAAGTTATGAAATGACTGGTCCAAAGCTAGACATCACAATGCAGCATACCTTTGAGAAAACATAGAAGGAAACCAACAGAGACACCATGCTGGGTCAGGTGGATACAGTTTAATGTCAAACCAACCTGAAACAAAACCTTTGAACATTACGGAATCTTTTTTTTTTTTCATTCCATGAAAAATTTTGATATTTCAACTTTGTCCCAATTTGGGATGAAAACAAATGTTGAAATATCAAATTCTCACGGGATGGAAATTCCAATTTCCAGTTAGCTCTACTTAACATATTATGCCAACATGTTAAAAAAATATTTGATGCTTCCACTGGTCACAAACACTTTCACACCAAACAAATTGACCTGAAACTTTTGTGAGTTAGTTCAAACAGCAAGAGTGAAAATAATAGTAATTTATACAGGTTGACTAGCAGTGCAGTATTGCCAACAACCAAATGTCTACTGAATTATTCAACAAGTAGCATGTCTTCATCCATTAGTCCCCTGAGCTCAGTGCTTAATTTGTAATGAAAGAGGTGCCGGGGCTCAAGCAATTTGGTGCTGGGCTCAAACAATTTTGTTTACTTTCATAACTGACGCAGCAAGCCCTGAGGTGCTGGGGCTATGAACTGCCAAGCTTAGAGGTGCCAGGGCTCAGCCCTGGCAAGGCCTGGCACAAATTAAGCACTGCCTGAGCTAGATCCCCATGGAATAAAGGGTCTTGCTTATGTCACAGTCTTTTTTCCTCCTTCTTTACACCTTATTTCCCTTCAGCTCTGTGATATCCACATGTAGATGGCTAGCGCTTCAGTGGGAACTTACCTCCAACCACAGCACAGGTAATTTGTCTTTGCTACAATTTATGCCTCTGTCACTAATTGGTCCCAGGAGAGGAGTGCAATGTGTATCTGGCAGCTTGTACTCTCCAACCAGGACAGTGTATATGTGCTTCATGTAAGTCAGTCTTTGGAGCCTACTGAGTAAGAATCTTCAATGCATCTTTTTTGGACTATACTGCTTCTTTACTGTTGGCTTGGACTGGTGCAGCAAGTTGCATTGCCACACTAGTAAACTTATTAGTTGAATTTTAAAACTTGGTAATTAACTTCATCATGAAGAACATTGTTACCTTCAGCTTCTCCTTTATCTGCTGCCAGGTGCCATAGATCTGTCTGTCCCATTGAATTAACTTAGCACATCCAAAAGCAATGCTTCCACAGTGATTGAGAAAACCTATAGGCTATGTACACACTACAGCTTAAGTTGAATCATAAAATCATAGGATATCAGGGTTGGAAGGGACCTCAGGAGGTCATCTAGTCCAACCCCCTGCTCAAAGCATTACCAATTCCCAACTAAACCATACCAGCCAGGGCTTTGTCAAGCCTGACCTTAAAAACCTCTAAGGAAGGAGATTCTACCCCCCGCCCCCACTCCCTAAGTAACCCATTCCAGTGCTTCACCACCCTCCTAGTGAAAAAGTTTTTCCTAATATCCAACCTAAACCTCCCCCACTGCAACTTGAGACCATTACTCCTTGTTCTGTCATCTGCTACCACTGAGAACAGTCTAGATCCATCCTCTTTGGAACCCCACTTCAGGTAGTTGAAAGCAGCTATCAAATCCCCCCTCATTCTTCTCTTCTGCAGACTAAACAATCCCAGTTCCCTCAGCCTCTCCTCATAAGTCATGTGCTCCAGCCCCCTAATCATTTTTGTTGCCCTCCGCTGGACTCTTTCCAATTTTTCCACATCCTTCTTGTAGTGTGGGGCCCAAAACTAGACACAGTACTCCAGATGAGGCCTCACCAGTGAGGGGAATGATCACGTCCCTTGATCTGCTGGCAATGCCCCTACTTATACAGCCCAAAATGCCGTTAGCCTTCTTGGCAATAAGGGCACACTGTCAACTCATATCCAGCTTCTCGTCCACTGTAACCCCTCGGTCCTTTTCTGCAGAACTGCTGCCTAGCCATTCAGTCCCTAGTCTGTAGCAATGTATGGGATTCTTCCGTCCTAACTGCAGGACTCTGCACTTGTCCTCATCAGGTTTCTTTTGGCCCAATCCTCTAATTTGTCTAGGTCCCTCTGTATCCTATCCCTACCCCCAGCGTATCTACCACTCCTCCCAGTTCAGTGTCATCTGCAAACTTGCTGAGAGTGCAGTCCACGCCATCCTCCAGATCATTAATGAAGATATTGAACAAAACCGGCCCCAGGACCGACCCTTGGGGCACTCCACTTGATACCAGCTGCCAACTAGACATGGAGCCATTGATCACTACCCGTTGAGCCCGACGATCTAGCCAGCTTTCTATCCACCTTATAGTCCATTCATCCAGCCCATACTTCTTTAACTTGCCGGCAAGAATACTGTGGGAGAGCGTATCAAAAGCTTTGCTAAAGTCAATGAATAACATGTCCACTGCTTTCCTCACATCCACAGAGCCAGTTATCTCCTCATAGAAGGCAATTAGGTTAGTCAGGCATGATTTGCCCTTGGTGAATCCATGCTGACTGTTCCTGATCACTTTCCTCTCCTCTAAGTGCTTCAGAATTGATTCCTTGAGGACCTGCTCCATGATTTTTCCAGGGACTGAGGTGAGGCTGACTGACCTGTAGTTCCCTGGATCCTCCTTCTTCCCTTTTTTAAAGTTGGGCACTACATTGGCCTTTTTCCAGTCATCACTCAGGAGTGTGAATTAGCCACCCCCAGAGCGACATAAGTTACACCAACCTAAGCGCCAGGGTGGACAGCGCTATGTTGGCAGGAGAGCTTCTCACACTGACATAACTACCACCGCTCATGGGGGCTGGAGTAATTAAGTCAATGGAAGAGAGCTCTCTCCCGTCGGCTTAGCACGTCTGTGCTAGCAGTGATACAGTGGGCGGTTGTGAGCTCTGTAGTGTAGCCAAAGCCTCTGTTTCAGTGCATAAGGAAAGTAGGAATGGAGAAAGTGGGAGGATGGTGGCAGCCATCAGTGAACATACTTGCTGGAGAAAGGGAATGGCTAAACTACAGCTTAAATCAACATAAGTTATGTCACTCAGGGGTGTGAATAAGGCCCCCCCCATGACATAATTTATGCTGACATAAGCACTGGTGTGGACAGTACTATGTTGGCAGGAGCCATGGTTACTGCCGCTCGCGGGGCTGGAGTAATTAAGCCAATGGGAAAGCTCTTGCCCGTCAATTTAGAGCGGTTACACAGAGAATACAGCGGTATAGGTGTGCTGTTGTAAGCTCTCTAGTGTAGCCACAGCCAGAAACTCCGGACCAGCTCCATCGCTGGTGTAAATCAGCATAGTTCAATTCAAATCAATTGAGCTATGCTGATTTACACCAGCTGAGAATCTGGTCCAGAACCTTATTGAATATATTGGGGATAAAGTAATTGGTCCATGTAGCGGGGTGGACACCCGCTCCTGCCCTGAGGGGTTGGAAAAGCCCTGCAGAGGGCTTGGGCTGGGCAAGGTAAAACCCTGGCTGATTGGGGGAAGTGGCTGCAGCTGGGCCACACCCTAATCAGAGCCCAGCTGGCCTGTATAAGAAGGCTGGGAGCCAAGAACCCAAGCAGTTTCTCTCTATCTTCAGAGAAAGAAGGGCCTGGCTGTAGGGAGCTAGACACAGAGTACCTGGGTGGAGCAGGGTGGGGGAAAGGCTGGGGAGCTCCAGCCTGGAAAGCCCCAGGCTGCGGCCTAGGAGAAGGCTAAGGGGTACTGGGGGTTGCAGAGGGCAGCCCAGGACTAGGCCAAGGCAGCAAGTCCAAACCCAACCTTGCCGATGATGAGTGGCCTATACTGCAGTCTGCCCCAGAGAGTGGGGGCTAGTTGGTGACTGACAGTGGCCTTATCCTGAGGTGGGGTTAGTGGGTGGGGGTTCCCCTGGGAGGGGAGACCCAGCGTGTGTGGGTATTGCCAGGAAGCAGCACCCAGAGCAAGGGGCATTGGGGTCCTGGGAGGGACACGGGGGCCAGTGCAGACGACAAGGCGGATCACCAGCCTGCAGAGGGTGCTCCAGAGGCTGGTGAGCTAATTCCCTGGATGATCAGCAGGAGGTGCTGCAGGGGTGAATCTGGACCCTTTACAGTCCACTATAAAGGAAGGCATGAATATGATGGTTTGGTTCAGCTCTGGGATCTCTGCATGTAGATGAATTAATATAATTGTGATCTGATTTTGCTGCACAACTCAAATACACTTGGGATTTTCTCTTATGTTTTGCATCTCTCAGTCTCAGGTCTCCATGCTAGTAAAACACTCATTACAAAATATAAGCATCATGATAGCTATAAAAATAGGAGGTGAAAATATTGTTATTCTGAAGGGTGCTAGTGGCTGCCAGCAGGTGGGTCTTAGATCCAAAGACAATTACAAACCTCGCTGATGCCAATGGGTGTTCCAAGCACTCTTTCAGGCTCCACAGAAGGCGAAATAAAGTCCCTTATGTAGCAAAAACAGCTGTAGACAATGGTGGTAACAGCTCTTGCCTGCCTGTTGCCTTGGGCAAACACAGGTAGATTAATAGGGGTTGCCCTGGTTGCAAATGCAAGGGCTAGGGTATTAGTACACGCTATATGTGTGTTGGAGGCAGAAAGCCAGGAGATGGCATGTGAGTGTGACTTTGAATGGAAGCAGAGAGTAAGGGTTCCTTTGGGCATGGTGCTTGCTATAGTGATACGCTGGGGATTTCTGAGCAGGGCAACTGCCTGTTGTTTGTTCTGTGTTCAGGGAAACAGGACTTTGTGTATATTTTGTGTAACTAAACAAGTTTACACCAAGAATATATCTGTATCGTATCACCAGTTTCTCATCCTAACAGAGGCCCTGAATTTTGGCTAATCACTCGGGCCATAGGGGCAACATATGAATTGCATTTCTTTATAAATTACAAGATAGTGTAAATATATAAGTTGAAGGGGGAGGGTTTTCAGAGAGGAGGGGAAGTTGCAAGAGACAGTCTTACATAGGTTTTTAATATCACACACTATTTTCAATTAATTTCAGCTACCTTGTTTTTACCATTGTAGGATTTGGTTGAAATGAAAAAACAAAACAGATTTTCTTGTATCAGAGCAGCTTAAGTTACAGTAAATATTCATCTACTCTGTGCTGATCAAATAACTCTTGGTAGAGATTTGCAGCAGCAAAAGCTTTAGAAAACAGTGTATCACATTCCACTTTCAATCTCCCTTTAGTGTGCTATAAGAAAACATTATAGAAAGAATTCAAGGCAAGAAAAATCACTTCACAGGATATTGCAAGCCTGTTGAGATCCTTCTCAGATAATTTCTTACCTTGTTCTTCTGATCTATATACATGTGATGTAATGCTACTGCTCTAAACAGGTTCTTATAATCACTGTCAAAGGATTGTTGAGAGCATCAGTTCTACCGCATGAGATCTTAATCACCTGCAACAATCTCTCCAGCTCCTATCATTAATTAAATCTCACTGTTTTACAATGAAGTAGAACTCATTGAACTAGGATGTCCATTTTAGAAATGCTATAAGACAGACACATTTCAGCTTTTGCTTTATTGTCATGGTTTGAAATTCTGTGAAAGCAAAAAGTCAGAGGCCGATGCACAATAATGGATGCATGTGAAATCTCCCAGTGGAACAGACACGCCAGGCAGTGGATGAGAATTGCATTGTTGTCTCAGATATGCAGCAAAAAGCTTAATCAGTCAATCATGACTTATTGAAATTCCAATAACCTGCTGGGTTAGGATTCATAATATCTATGCAGTTGAATTATATTTGCTATTCCCTTTTCAGTTCAAACATTTAAATGTGAAGTGACTAGCACAGAAGCAATGTCTTCACTCATTGCATGAAATAATTTACCTGACTGGGGAATATCAGTACTTCTTGTACATCAGTTTCTGTGCTGTTTCATTGTTAACTTCCAATACTGTACCTGATACTTTCAACTATTTAGAGCAGTTGATATCTTAATTGTGTGTCTATTTCCCCCCTATTTTTCCTAAACTTCCTGAAATATCTTTGTTTATCCATTCTTTGTAAAATTTTCAGTTTATCACCAGTCACCCCCTGTTCTGAGACTCAGTCATCTTTGGAAAGGACACCTACTACATGCCTGAAACAACTTTGTGCATTGACCAGAAAAACCAATTTGGTTCAAACTAAAATTATATTATTGTAATTCAGTTGAGCTTTCATAGAATCAGAATCATAGGAGATTAGAGTTGGAAGAGACCTCAGGAGGTCATCTAGTCCAACCCCCTGCTCAAAGCAGGGCCAGCCCCAACTAAATCATCCCAGCCTTTAATTTATTTTGTATTGTTTCTAATAAAATACTAAAATACTATGCCTTCAAGACAGGAAAATGTGTAGGAATTACATTTTTATTTTAGAGAAATAGTGTAGAAAATAGTACTCTTCAACTGCATGTGTTTGTTCAAGAAACAGTGGAAATAACACATACAGATTAAGAGCTAAATACAAATGTCTTTCTAGTTCTACGGTCTCCGTCACTTCAGCATCTGAATGCCTTCTACGTACATATGGATCTATCTGCAAAACCCCTCTGTGTAGGAGGGAAGCACTGTTATCCCTGTTTCATAGATGAGGACCTGAGGCTCAGAGAAATTAAGTGACTTCCCCAAGGTCACACAGGCATGTTGTAACAGAGCTGGGAGTTGACTCCATGTCTCTTGATTCTCAGTCAAATGACCATTCTACTATCTTTATGAGATGAGAAACAAATTACTGTTATTTTGATATAAACATAACACAGGAAGAACACATTTTAAACCATTTTCTAGTCTCCTATTCTAGTCAACAGTTTCCTGTAGAGATGGGGCTGCACCTCACATCCACAGAATTGGGATCTTTGACATCCTCAGAGTTTGATGTTGACCTACCTACTTATCTGATCCTTCGCGCAGTAGCATTTGAGTGCCTCTCAATATCTTAAAAATAGAAATCAAAACAACACACACACAGAGTCTTTATTCTTTCCTGATTTGAAAGAAAAATAGCTTGATTAGTTTATTGTGTGTGTGTGTGTGTGTGTGTGTGTGTGTAACATATTGTGAGAAAGCTAGAAGGCAGAAATGAGTTTTTAGTTCTGAACACTGATGTCCATTACCATTCTTTTCTCTTCTGAGAGTGAGCTGCACAGTTTAGGTTCACCTGCTGTGAAATTTCTTTCTCCTACACTCACAAGCTTCCACCTGTTGGCTGACAATTTCATTGCTCTGGTGGAACATAGTCACCACGGGAGGTCATGGTCATGGAGGGAGAAGAGATTTCTCAGGTAAATAGGGTCAATACCATAGTCACATTTTTTCAAATCCCCCTATCTCTAGAGCAGATAAAAATACCAACAGTTTTTGTTGAATATTTTTAGGGGGGTTAGTCAAAAATTGAATTTTCAATTATTTGAAATTCAGAAAGTTTCAACCAGCTCTATTTGTGAGTGAGTCTGTCTTAGGGTTCCACTACCAATGCACAAATTTTGTCTCCCCTGTTGTTCCTATACAGGTTATCTTAAAATCATGATGAGCTGTGTGGGCAGTAAGGTGGGAGGGAGCCCACTGGTGCTTGACTTTCTATAAACTGTCTTCAGGGAGTTGTTAGAGTTTTATTGATTCCTTTACATCTAGGATAGGTAGAGTTTTTTTTTTATTTTTTTTTATTAGGGTATTTCTACAGTACAGAGACTATACAGACATAGTTATCCCAGTGCAGCTCGTAGTATAGATGCAGCCTACACAGACAGCAGGGCTTTTTCTGTCAGCGAAGGAACATCACCCCCCTGAACTATGGTCGCTATGTCGATGGAAACATGCTTCCATCAGCATAGTTGCATCTATACTGAGGCTTATGGCAGCATAGTTATGTTGGCCAGGGGTGGTTTTTTTTTTTTTTTTTCCCACCCTGGCCAATGTAGCTACATTGATGTGTCTTTTCAGTGTTGACCAAGCCTTAGCAAGTTTCAGAATTTGTCGGGGGTCTAATATTTTTCCGAGGCAAAGCTTTGGTGATGACTTCTGCTTGCCCTATAATGGGGAAACTTTATATCTCCATCAGTTGGAGGATATGATCCAGTCAGGATAATGGCAGTTCTTGCATTTCTTATGTTCATCATCAGCCTGCGAATTTAGAATCTGGCCAGTTGTGTGTATGCGTGCAGAGACTACCTGTGAGTTGAGCTGGCTGAAACTTGGAATTTCTGTTTGTGGGAAATTTCAAATTTTCAAAGATTCTTTGAAACTACAAATTAAAAAAGAATTGTTTTGGCAAAACTGATACATGATGACTCAGAAATGAGAAATGCTCCCTGGAACCATCAGTAGCTGAATGAAATTGACATGATTGTCAGTTTCACTGTTGACCACCACTGAATGTCAGCTGTGACTCCAGAGCTTCCAGACTCCTGGGCCAGCAGGCTGCTTGGGGCAACTGGCAAAGCAGGCTGAAGGAGTCAGGCAGCCCAGAGAGTTAGCTGGCTCAAGAGTCTGGAAGCATTGGGGTGTCCAGCCCAGGGCAGTCCTCAAGGCAGGGCTACCCCAGAGCCACAGACCCTGGAAGACCATTCCAGGATTTCAGGCGCCCAGTTCTGAGGCAGGAAACCTGGAAACCCCAGCTTGAGCTGGGGCTCTCAGAGTTTCTAGGTTTTCTGCCACAGAGCTGGGAGCCTGGCAGCACTGGCAGCCCCATGTCAAACCAGGGCTCTCACACGCGAGGGCAGGGGTTCCCAAACTGTGGTGTGTACCTCTGGGGGTATGCGAGACAAGAGAAATTGTGTCATGGTGGATTTTATTTCTTAATTATTTTATTTATTGCATTTTTATAATAGGCTACTCAGACAAAGCTTAAACTCTGTGGGAGTTTGTTATATGAAATATGGTATTTAATTTACTTCAAGATGTACCAGTGAGAACACAGATACACAGAGATGCTGACGTACAGAGCCCTCACCTCCAATCACTGTACAGCATAGGTTCAGTTGCCCAGCAACTCTCCAGTCTAACTGAGCTCAGAACTTAGGATTTTTTTTTTTGGTTGTATATGTCGCACTATAACAATATCTGTACATATCAGTGAAATATGGACAGATGGTTAAAGACAAGTAGTGTTAAGAAAGAACACACAAAGTATCAGTGATAAGAAGGGAAGGGGTATGTGGGCAGCTGGTAGATCTGGAAGGGGTATGCAATAAGCAGGGCCGGCTCTAGGCACCAGCAAAACAAGCTGGTGCATGGGGCGGCACATTTTTAGGGGTGGCATGGCCGGCGCCAGAATGCCACCCCTAAAAATATGCCCCGGCCGCCCTAGCTCACCTCCGCTGCCGCTACTCGCCCTCCCTCCCAGGCTCTCAAACCTGGGAGGGATGGGGAGATCCCGAACGGCCGCGGCGCGCGAAACAGATCTGAGAATCACCGAATGCAGAGCAAAGCATGCAGCCTGAATCTCAACACTAGACTAACTAAAACAGAGGTCCCCCAACTGTGTGGAGGAATGTTCAGGGGGGTGCGGCTGGGGCCCAGGCCAGCCCCACAGAGGGTGGGGAGGGAGTGCCACCCAGCCCCAGTCCTGGCCTTGGCCCTGACTGCTGGCCCTGCACCCTGGGCTCCTGACCCCCTGTCTGGAGTCCTGGCTGCTGGCTCTGCTCCTGGCCCCACCCCGCAGCCCCAGATGTGGCCCCAGCCTCAGCCCCCTTACTCTGTCCGCACCCTGGCTCGGGGGGTGGGGGGATGCAGGGGGGGTGGGTGGGTGCAAGGTAAAGTTTAGAGATCACTAAACTAAAGGCTTGTCTACACTTGAAGTGCTACAACTGTGCCACTGGAGAGCTTCAGTATAGACACTCACTGCAGCAAAAAGAGAAATTCTCCCATCAGCATAGTTAAGCCACCTCCCCGAAAGGCAGTAGCTAGGTAGCTACAGAAAAATTCTTCTGTCAACCTAGCATGGGGGTTAGGTTGACTTAACTACATCCAGGGGGGGTGGATTTTTCACACCTCTGAGTGATATAGCTGGGTAGACTTTCCTTTTGAGTGTAGACCTGGTCTAAGCAGCCCCACTGGCAGCTGCTGAGGAAAGCAGTTGTAGGGTGACCAGATGTCCCGATTTTATAGGGACAGTCCCGATTTTTGGGTCTTTTTCTTATATAGACTCCTATTACCCCCCACCCTGTCCCAATTTTTCACACTTGCTGTCTGGTCACCCTAAGCAGTAGACAGGCTGGCTGTTATCAGATAGAAGCAGTGGTGTTTGTTTCTGCAGTTATTCTGGAGGTCCCTTGGGCCAAATGGGAAATGCATGGATAGCTCTGACCACCCACATTCACTTCTCAGTGAATAAACTTGAGGTGAGTGGCCTCATTTTGTTTAATTTTGAACTCACCTGAACGCTTAGAATTTGAGTTTATTGTTGAGCTCATGTTACACGTAGAGGTAACTGTGGAAATAGGACTAGAGAAAAAAGTCCCATAAATAGGGAGGAAAAGAGATCAGAGTGGGAGACAGACAGATTCAAATGAAAAATCTAAATGCAGGATGAACTAATATGCTGTATACAGGGCACCCATTTGTGCCAGCCAAGCATCGAATACATAACACCTGCTTCCCTTTAGGGAGTAGGAAAATATGCCTTAATTTTTAATTGAATTATACTTGGGGGGGCACAGGGAGAGGGGGATAAAGGTGGGGGAGAAACATGGATCTAAACTACAGGGGAAAAAAAGGTCCACATAGTTTTATGAGCCCTCCCCCCAGTTCGAGCCATTAGTTCGAGCCATTTGCAAAATGTCAAACTCTACCATGTTTTCACATCCACACCATAAACAGTTACTAAACACCTTAATTACTCCTAATATTGTATTGTCATAATCAATCACTTGTTTTGCCTCCATGAAAGAACCAGCTCTAGCTACAAATGCAGCTATTACCATGTATTGGATTAGGACTGTAAAAAAGGAATGTGGCAATCCACATATGTAGATTAAAGCTTTGGAAAGCCAGTAAGACTAGCTCAGTGGTCTTCTCAGTCAACGTTTGTGGTTCTGGTGGTGGGTAAGAGTCAGTCTGTGCCTGCATATCTGGGGACGTAGGATTTGCCATATCAAATAGGACCATTATACCATTACATCGGGTGACGGCTCATGCTTGATGTTTTCAAGGAAGCTGAAAACCAGAGTGGGGCTTTAAAAGATAAATAGGTTTTGCAATTTTTTATTTATTTTAAACTAAAGATTATTTGTTTTGTTCAATTACATTTTGTTTTGGTGAGAAAAATCCTACTATTTTTTAATTTTAGTCCCCCCACCATTTCCTCTTCCTTGTTCTCTCTCCTTTGCCTAGCTTTCCATCTGGAAAATGGTTTTAAAAGGTGCAAGAGAGGGGGATTTTTTCCACAATTTCAAAACAAAAGACTTTAAAACATCTGAATTGCTTTTGTTTTGAAATTTCAGCAAAAAAAAAATCACAAAATTCCACAGAAGTGAAATTTTTTTCACACAAATTCTGTTGTCATTGAAAACACATTTTTGCCTGATTTTTTTTCAGGCAAACAATTTTTGACTGGCTCTGTGGAAAACACCGTTAATACACCAAGCAATTCTTGCAGTGGTTGGTATAAATGACAGATGGAGGAGAGACACTTTTCTTTCCTGGATCCTGGATTTTCCTGGATTGCCAAAAGCTGGCACTGGACAACAAGGGCTGGATCACTTGATGATTGGCTTTTCTGTTCATTCCCTCTGAAGCACCTGGTATTGGCCACTGTTG
The DNA here is from genome assembly GCF_028017835.1 of Emys orbicularis. NCBI lineage: Eukaryota > Metazoa > Chordata > Testudines > Emydidae > Emys > Emys orbicularis. Next base: position 35,980,293 of record NC_088685.1, read on the forward strand.
GAAGACAGGATACTGGGCTAGATGGACCATTGGTCTGACCCAGTATGGCCGTTTTTATGTTCTGGAGCAATTAGCAGCTACATAATGGAAATAAACATAGGGACAAGCAGAAATATATAGAATGGTCTCCGATAATAGTCAAATTTGAAATTCTGACTTAGCTCAATAGCAATGCAGAGTTCCCTTTGTTATTAATATGTTATCTTCTTCCTCTGAAGCATTAGGAATGGCCATGGCTGGAGATGGGACACAGGAGGAGGGCAAGGACTCTGAGGTGGCATCAAGAATTCTCTCTGAGGTGCATGGCTAGCTGGTTGTTGCTCACATGTTCAGGGTTTAATTGATCACCGTATGTGGGGTTGGGAAGGGATTTTCCCAAAGGTCAGATTTGGTTTTTTCACCTTTCTCTGCAACATGTGAGTGGAAGTCACTTGCTTGGATTATCTGGGTATATCTCACTTAATCATTTCCCTGCCATGGAGGAGGCCTCAAGCACTGGTGCACCCTGGATCCTCCTATTCTCTGTGGCACATAATAGTCTAGTCTCTTGTGGCCTATAACACTTTGTTCTAATTTTGGTTGCTGGGTTTAGTATGCAGGCACTGTGCAGTGTTGGTAACCTATGATATACAGGAGGGAAGACTATATGATCTGGTAGTCCCTTCTGGCCTTGAACTCTGTGACTGTTTATTATGGTAGTACCTGTGGGCCAACCAAGAAAGAGCCTCTTTGTGCTAGGCCCTGTACAAACAATGGTAGACAGTCCCTGCCCCAAAGAGATTACAGTCTTAATGGATAGGACAGAGGCTATATCTACACTGCAAAAAGAAGTATGTTCTTAATTAGGGCTAGCTAACCTGCATGAGCTAACTCAGGTTAAAACAGCAGTGAAGACATGGCAACTCAGCTTTTAGCTTGAGTTAACAGCTTGAGTTACAGTCTATAGAGCAGCCTGGGTTGAACTCAAGCTGTTAACCTGAGTTAAAAGCTGAGTCACCATTTTGTCACTGCTATTTTAACCTGAACTGTTGACCCATGTTAAGAACGCTGTTTTTGCAGCGTACAGGTATCCAGAACATGGGGTGGGGGAAGGAGTATAACACACTAGCAAAGCCATCAACGTGATCACAGAAAATGTCATGTTAGATTTTTTTGTTGTTGTTGAGGGGTTCAGAGATCAGCTAAACAGAAAGACAAGGGAAGGGAGAGGTAACATTGAAGAGAGGGAGGAAGGGGAAATGGGGCAGTGGAGGACGGAGGAGAGTAACGGTGTGTCTACACTGTGATAGAAACACAAGACACTGAGTCTCAGAGCCTGGGGTCAGCTGACTTGGGCTCATGAGGCTTGGACTTCAATATTGATGTTCAGGCTTGAGCTGGAACCTGGGCTCTGAGCTGGAAACCCCTTGTGGGCCAGATGCATGAGGCTGAGGTGACGAGGCTGTGAGGGAGGGGGTGGGAAGCAGTCGGAGCAAGCAGCCAAACAGCACAGTGTGGAGACTGTCCAGTCAACATGGCAGAAAAGACTCTGATGACATCATCACCTACATTTTGCAAAGGTCTGTCTGTTCTACAGTCATCAGAGGTGTTGAGCAGTTCATCATGATGTACTGAATAAGACAGGGAAAGCTTGAATCTGCCATTACTGATGTTTTTCTCAGTTGAAAGAGAAATTTTGTATTTATTCACTACATTTCTTTACGAGGTGTGAGCCTTCTTAATGGACAGACTGGGAGGTCTGGAAGTCTTCCAGAACTCAGTTACTATAGAATTCCCTACCTTATATAATAATAAAATAGTATATTATTTTATTAAGTGAAAGCAGACTGAGTACAGCCTTTAGGTGCACAGCCATTGTGACATAAGAACTGTATAAATCATGCAGAAACTGAAAGGACAAAGTGACCTTCTCTCTACACAAACTGTTCAAGAGGTATATATTATTTGCAATCAGAAACCTGGTCACTTTTCAGATACAGTCCTTAATAGGGTCCTTGGTTGCCTAGTGGTTAGCACCCACCTGGTCATGAGGGCAGTGGTAGGGGAGCCCAGGCCCGCCGGGCTCCAAGCCAGAGCCCTAAGAGGGTCAGGTGTGTTTGGCCTCTGGAAGGGCCTTCTGGCCTACCCTCCCTAGGTCACTTCCCACCACTGCTTCACTCCCTCAGCTTCTGGTCCCAGATAAGAAAAAAAGGAAAATGAAAAAGAAACCAAACCATTAGCCCCAGTTGGGTTCAAAATATAGTCCTATTCCCCTCAAGGAGGCTTCTCCAGCCCCTTTCAGCAGGAGATTTCAGGGCAGGTCTGTACTCCTCCCTAGCCTTCCCCTTCTGAGCTGGGTTGCTCCCTTTTAAAATCTGTCTCCAGGTGAAGCATGCTCTCTAGGGCTGGAGGGGTGGGGCTACCTGGGCCTTGCACTGTTCTTTAATCCTTTCCGGCCCAGAGTGGGGTTTGCATACCCTATTGCATACAGCATGCCATGTAGTCTCACATACTTTGCATGTGTGCAATATGCAAGATCAAATATGTGGCAAAATATATGCGAGGTAAAAAGTTTTCCATCTGGAATGGATGTAAAACATATTTTTTCATTTTAAATTTTAGAAAGTTAACAATGAAAGTAGGCCCTGTGGTCTAACACAATTTACTTTGCAAAATATCGACAGCTCTATTAGGAGTTATTTGCAAGGCAGTCTAACTTATTATGTAGAATCTCTGGTTTCAATTATATTGATGGTAACTGAATTTCAAGAAAGACTTGCAAAAGCTAGTTAGTTTGTTTCTTTTTAAACATGGCTGTTTGGTTGCAACTTCTTGGGACTTGGGATTTTGATTGAACTTTTCTAAAGCTTCTACCATTCTATGGTCACCATTAGGACCATAAGACCTGGAACTGGAAGGGAACTCCTGGATCATTGAGTCCTGTCCCCTTTGGAGTAGTATTTTGACATCCTTGAACCTAAGAAATTTACTGACTTTCATAACCTGGCACTTTATATCAGAATAAACAACCCACCTGTTAATTTACTAAAACGAGGCAAAAATTTTACTGATGTGGTCCAATTTTTTCCTAACACTGACTTTTAATAATCTTTAGGAAAAGTCATCTGGTTAAAACAAAAGGATTTCTAAACCAATACTGTAGCTTTATTTAAACATTTTTAAAATATATATGTTGAAATGCTGTATGAAATGGTGCCAAAATAGTGAATAATAGTGGACATTATTTTTAAATGTTTTTCTGTAACTACATCTCTCTCTAAACTTAAAATTTATGTTGAGTGAAATTTTTGGGGGGAGGGATGCATTGTATTTAAGAAAGAAATTAATAGCCTTCAGTAAATTTAGAGATGGTTGGCAACTCTGCTTTGCATATTGTAATAAAAATGTTTTATTGGACTAACGTACTTAAATGTAGGAGTCAAATCATACTCTGACTCAGCTCTGTAGCATAGGCGGCTCTAGGGGCACCATTTGCTGACTGGGGTTCCACCCTTGCCCCAGCTCCACTTGAATTTCTGCCTGAATGTAAAGCTTAGAAGAGCTGAAGTAAATATCTTTTCCTTCATTTAGCTGTATTTATTTTCCATTGCCTCCTTATATGCAGCACCACTAATGTTCCCAGAGCTCCAGAACCCATTAATTTTTTTATCTACTGCCTGCCTGCAGCATAGCTATTGCACTCCAGAAGGCTTAGCTCCTGTCAACTATAGCAGGGAAAGCACTCAAAAGATTTCAGGGCTGTATCGGAGCCATTGCAGGCAGGCCAGGAAAATAAATAGGCTAAGGAGGTCACAAATAGGAGACAAGACTTGGAGTAAACTAGAGTTGGAGGCAATTCTATAAGAAGGGAAGAGGAACTTGATATCTTGGTGGGAGAGAAGGCTTCTGCTAAGCAAGGAAAGGTAGGCAACAATAGGAAGGAGGAGGGGTCTGGTTCATTGGTTGCAGATGAGGTATTTTCTCTTTTTGGTTCACATGTATTTAATAATGCTATTGAGGACTGAAAGTCATAGTGGTTTAGTCTAGGATTTTAAAAAGAGACTAAGGGAATGAGGCACCCAGTTCCCATTCAATTTCTGTAATCTCTAGGTGCCTTACTCTCTTAAACTTTGTTGAAATCTCAGCTTCTATGCATAAACCTTTCAGTTTATGGGTACTAGATTCTCATCCACTTATTGTTAAGGGTGATGTGAACTGTCAGTATCTTAATTTCATACAGGCTATCAATCAACTGCAAAAAAACAAACACAGTTTATTATAACAGTTGACATAATTCTGGATTATCTGCTCAGATGAGATGTAGGACTGGGATTTGCAGGTATTGCCAGTCACCAGCTAGATGTACTGGCAGAACTATGAGAGGAAATTTGTGTTTCCCCACCCTTCAAATTCACCTTCTAACCTCTTTGCTTTTGTAGCCCTCTTACCCTCTTCTCCAAAGGACCTCAAAAAAAGAGGCCTGCACAACTCATTAGGCACTCCTCTTTTTTAAAAAAAAAAAACTACATACAAAGACATCAATATGAGTACAAACATTCTAAAAAATCAGAAAACTCTTCTAATGTGTGCATAAAGGGTTTTGTCTAATTCCCATTCAAGTCAATGAAAAGACTCAGACTGATTTCACTGGGAGTTGGGTCTGGCCCAAATGAATGAAAATGAGCAGATCTAAACCTTGAACATGGGTTCTCTTATTATGCCACTTTAGTCACCAAACACAAAGTATTAACTGGAGTAATTGGCAAATTTTCAATTACAATTCAATTAAAAATTTCTTCAAAATATTTCAAGTTTTCACTGAAAAAACAACTACCCTGAAACCTAAAAGTTTGGTTATTGGTTGCCAAAGAATGAAAAAGTTTCAGTTTTGCTGTTTTCAACAAAACCCAAAAACTCGACAAAAGGAAAAATGTTGGTCAATATTTCCATTGAGCCAAAAAGCCACATTGCAGGGAAAAATCATTGGGATGAAAAGTTTGACCAGTAGTAGAATTACCCCAACATAAGATGCATTCACAGCTCTAATTTACAAAAAATTTGTACAATTCTTATATCAAATTCAAGTTCAAAATGCAGGAGTCAACGATTACAAATGCTAAAGCAGGGATCGGCAACCTTTGGCCCGCGGCCCGCCAGGGTAAGCACCCTGACGGGCCAGGCTGGTTTGTTTATCTGCTGCGTCTGCAGGTTTGGCCGATCACGGCTCCCCCTGGCCACGGTTTGCCACTCCAGGTCAATAGGGGCTGCATGAAGCAGCGGGCAGCACATCCCTCAGCCCACGCCGCTTCCCGCAGCCCCCATTGGCCTGGACTGGCGAACCGTGGCCAGTGGGAGCCGCGATGGGCCGAACCTGCAGACGTGGCAGGTAAACAAACCGGCCCGCCCCACCAGGGTGCTTACCCTGGCGGGCCGCGGGCCAAAGGTTGCCAATCCCTGGTCTACACAGAGACCTACATGTAATTGTTAAACTGAAGACTGAAGTTGGTGAACTACAGATATCATAAGCAGGAGCCAATTCATCCCCCTGGTAGTATATAAAATACACTGGCTTTCCGTTCATTTCAGGGCAGAATTCAAAGTCTTGGTCCTAATCTGCCAAGCTACTGAAATTCTACACTAAAGGGCTCAGTATTGGCCTCACTCTGCTCCCACTACAGTCAGTAGTAAAACTCCCAATGTCTTTAACAGGAGCAGAGCCAGGGCAATGCTGGGTGCATTAAGTAAATCCCATCCTTAGTGGATATGGAGCTAGCTAGCTCAGAGATCACCTTACTTCCTCTCCCATTTCTTATCTTTTGTCTAGACACATCATAATTGCAGGACTCTCTTTGCAGAGACATGGTACATTTCCTGGCAGCCACCATTAACATTTGAGTAGATTTCATTCTGTAGGCTCCGGTTTAGACTATCAAGCTTTGGGGACACTGCATTGTCAGTGGTAGGACTCCAGCTTTAGGATTCCTTGACAGATGAGATCAGACTGAGACCAAGTCTACAGGGGTTCGGATAAAGCTGTAAAACATGCCTTTCCTGTAAAGCTTACCCCCAGCTACAACACCCATAAATAACTAAATCTGTGTACATATAAATCCACATGCCTCTCAGCATTCAGTTCCTTGCTTACATCACAAGGAGTAAGGGTCCTTATAACTACCTAAAAGCCCAGTAGCTACATAAATTATTGTGTAATGTTGCTGTGGCATGAAATGTGCAAACCAAACTTCAGAGGCAGAACCCTGCACGTATTCAGCTCAAGGCTGGGGGAAGGGGGAGGGGGAAGGAGCAGAGAGCTGCTCACGCAATTCTCAGTGCAAGTTGGGCCTTAACCAGTTGGCATATTTCACCTTAGGGGTGGCTGCATTTCAGTGCAGGAGGAGGCGATTCCTGGATACTTTGTGAAGTGCTTTAGTGACTCCTCCCAGGTAAAAAGGATATGCAAACCAAAATATCAGCTACACACATACTGCAGTACATAAGCTAACAAGATCTTAAACAATTTCCTGCTGGGAAGTAAGATGAACCCATTATGAGGAATGACGTGAGGCCTTTTGGGGGCTCTCTGTGCTTCAACTATATCAGTATGTGTCATATTTACAGTGTATGATAAATGAGCTAAGGGCAGAAAAACCTGGCCTGGAAAGAGATTAGATCATACAGGATGAAAAACTGCCAACACTGAGATTTTACCCCAAAGGAAAGTGACAATAATTCCTTATATACAAGATATGCCTTCAGAGCTGCTCTCTGCCAAAACCTTGAAATGATGCCCCCTCCAGGACATTTCTGACCCTCTCTGTTACACACAGCTTCCCCTACTCGTTCATCTTCTTTGCTGTGAAGATGACTCTCTCTCTCTCTCTCTCTTCACAAAGATGACATCACATTTATTTAACCTTGAAACCTGAGCAGGCTGGGGAGTTGATTCCCCTCCACCCTCTTAATGATTATTGAGTGTCCATGGTAGAAGATGCCGTGTTTCTGGTCTCTATTATTTTCCTTCCTTGCAGCCATGCTACTTCTGTATGCCTTTATTTTACAATGCATACGAGGCAGGGCCAGCTCCAGGCACCAGATGAGCAAGCTCGTGCTTCGGGCAGCAGATTCTATGGGGCGGCATTCCGCCCAATCCTAGGGCGGCATGGCCGCTTTTTTTTTATTTTTTGGTTTGCCGATCCGGCCGCCCTGTAGGGGGCGGCGGTGCGGAGGAGGGGAGCGCCCTGCTGGGAGCAGGCTGCGCACTCCATCTGCCACAGCCGGTGCCAGGTCTGTAGCAAGCCCGGCAGGGCAGCCCGCGTCCTTCCCTGCCCGCCAACCGGAGCGGCGCGGAGTCCTCCCGGCAGGCGGCGCGGCAGTCGGGGCCACATGGCGAGCGCCCTGCTGAAGCCCTGGCCGCCCCCCTTCTCTCTATCCCCCCACTCCCTCCCCCACCCCCCTGCTAGCCGGGACACGTCTGCAGCGCAGGGAGTCCCCCTGCACCCTGGCTCCTGCTGCCCCGCAGGGTTTTTTTTTTTTTCCTGCTTTGCCGCTCCGGCCATGCCACAGGGTTTTTTTTTTTATTTTTTTTGCTTGGGGCGGCAAAAAAGCCAGAGCCGGCTCTGATACCAGGAGTGGGTTTCTTAAGAGCACTCAGCATTGGTTTCCCTCTACTTCCACTGTAAGGAGTTTTGCCTTTTACTGCAATGGGAGCAGAGTTAGACCAACACTGAGTGCTTCAGAAAAATCTTACCCCAGAGATTGCACAAAATGTGACCAAATTCATTTTTCCTTATGCACACACAGACAGACACAAGTTGAGTTGGCCCTTTAATTCATGGGCCTGGACAAAAAGCTTTTATGAGAGCTCTAATGGCATGACATGTAATACATGGCGTATGTCTAATTATTTGAAGTATATTCTCCAGAACTAGACATTTTACTGGCTGGCATCACAAAATATAACTTGTTGCAATGACCTCCTGCAGTGTAACACATTTTTTGTTTGTGCACAGACATTACATGGAAGGAAAAAATCATGCTATAGGCAGTTCTAATAAGATCCAGGCATTCAATGAAATTCGATTCCCATTTTCTATAGCACCCTTTTGCCACTGAATAGCTGTGTCTTCCTTAGACCCCTTTCTTACAGTGTGAGGGCTGTGATGACAGTTTCCCTTCCTGATGCACTGATTGTGAAGAGCAAGAGACCAACAGATAACGTTAAACAGCTTTCCCTGTGAACTCAGAATTATGCACGTATGGGTTGATCTCTGCAATGATTCAGAACCACTCAGATGTACAATACCCTCCATTGCCAAAAGTGTGTCTCCAAGCTACTAAAAGATACTTAAGGCCCTGTGATGTTTAAACAGAAAAAGATGTCTTTTATTAATCATATTTGCACAACTGATCAGGAAAATTCATTTCTTATGTTTTTAGAATTAATTTCATGGAGCAAAGTGAAGTCAGATTAACCTATGGGTCAAAGTAAAACTATGGCATCTTTGTTTCAGGCTGGAGGAAGGCCAAATCACGTTATAGCATACTTGACTAGTAAAGTTATATCTTAGGAAAGCCCCAGCAGGCTTTGAGAAGGAATCAGTATCTAACAGAGTTAACTCATAGGTATACAGCTCTCTCTTATACTAATTCCCTAATCTTGTATTATAAACTAGCAAGCTATCAACTTTACTCTCCTTGAGGTTCTGAGATATATGTAAATATCAGAGTCTCATTATTGTTACTATTGTTATGTTAAGGTGCCATTTCACTTTTAAAACTTAATTTTTAGTTCTTTATACCTTCTTTAAATATGATTTTTTTGCACAAAGAGTATCTGGAAACAGATGGGGAAATGTATGATTGATGTGAGGTTGTTGAACAATAAAATGATAGAAACTGACGGCGCCTTCATCTCTTTTTTCAATTGTTTCTTTACTTCTTTATATTGCTCTATTCTGGCTTTATTTAATATGATTATTCTGACTTTATTTAATATGACTTTCATCTAAGCATATGGTCCATGGCTAACTGTTCACTGTCTGATATGTGTAAAATAATTGGGCCAAACTTTGCAAGTGTGCCTGCCTGAAGTTAGGCATATTTAGCTGCCTAAACAAGTCTGCCTATCTAGCCAGGATTTTAGTCCACACTATGGTAATTAAATAGTTTGGCCTTTTTTTATAGAGGCACTAAGAACCTGCATTTCCTAGTGAAGTCAATGGAAACTTTGAGTACTCACATCTCTACAAATTGGAGTTTATTTAATTGACATTACGTGGAACTTTTAACAATTTACATTCACCGAATGTAGCATAATATCCAAATAACGATATTTAGTTTACAGTCCTTTCTCAGTTGTTCTAGAAGAATGATTATAAACAGAAGGTGAGCTAAGAAAATTATTACTTTTAATTTAAATGTATACTCAGAACTCAAAGTGCATTTCAGTCAACTTTTAAAATAAAATATACTTTTTAATAAGAATAAAACAAGGCACCCAAACATGGTAACTCCTAGCTTTAAAAAGAAGAAAAGACATCCTGTTATCTTTTCCTAACAATGCTCAACCCAGTCTCCACCTTCACTCCCAAACACCACCATTCATCCCCTCCATCTGTCACCGGCCCTCTCATCCAGGAAAAACAGGCATGTCTTGCAATATGTCCTAGTGTTCTGAAGGTCAACAAGGGCCTAAGCGAACATCCACCTAGGTCTAGGGGAAACCAATGGGACTTGCATTCCTAAATCCCTTAGATACTTTGAAAAATCTCCACATTTTTATTAGGAGGACAGGGGCATAAAGGTCTTTTTCCAATAGAACCACAGTATGCGTCATACACGTTCATTGTTCTGAAAATCCAATTGACAGTGTCAGTGGAGTTTGGAGAGGCTATTGCAAGCTTGCAGTGTGTCATCCATCTTGGGCTATTAACCCCACCCCTTTTAAAATTCATACTTTTTGGTCCTCTTACTGTTTTTTTTTCTTTTGTATTTGGAGTATACATTTAATTTGAGTCTCTAAAATGGTGTTTTTAAATAGTTTCCTTGCAGGCATTTCACACTTGTGACTCTTCCTTTTAATTTCCATTTCACTAGCTTCCTCATTTTTGTGTAGTTCTCCCTTTAGAGGTTAAATGCTAATGTGTTGGGCTACTTTGGTATTTCCCCTCCATCCCCTCCTACAAAGATGTTAAATTTTATATATTATGGTTGCTGTTACCGAGTGGTTCAGCTACATTCACCTCTGGGACCTAGACCCTGTGCTCCACTTAGGACTAACTCAAGAATTGCCTCTCCCCGCTGGGTTCCAGGACTAGCTACTCCAAGAAGCAGTCATTAGTAAGGTCTAAAAACTTTAATCTCTGCATCCCATCCTGAGGTGACATATTCCCAGTAAATATGGGGATAGTTGAAATCCTCCATTAACATTGGGTTTTCTGTTTTTGTAGCCTCTCTATTCTCCCTGGGCACTTCAGTCACCATCACCATCCCAGTCAGGTTGTTGGTAGTTTATTCCTAGTGCTTTACTCTTATTATTCAAGCATGGAATTTCTATCCATAGAGATTCTATGATACAACTGGATTCCTTTAAGATTTTTACTATATTGGACCCTATTTCCTTTCACCTATAGTGTCACTCCCCCACCAGCATGACCTAGTCTATCATTTCTATATATTTTGTACACTGGTATTATTGTATCCCATTGATTATCATTGTTCCACCAAGTTTCTGTGATGCCTATTATATCAATATCCTCTTTTTCTACCAGGCACTCAAGTTAACCCATCTAAGTATTTAGACTTGTTGCATTTGTATACAAGCACTTATAAAATGTGTAAATATTTAGTTGTTTGCCTTCATGTGATGTAATTGAATTGGATTCTTTTTCATTTGTTTCTCTTCAGTTCCAACCTGTACTTTATCAACTTCTATCCTCTCCTCCTTACTAGGATATGGAGTATCCCCTTTAATAAATCGTTCACACAGGATTCTCTCTTTCCAAACCATATGCTCCTCTGCATCTGTCAGCTTTCCCACAACCCCTAGTTTAAAAACTTCTCTATGAGCTTTTTAATTTTACATGCCAGCAATCTGGTTCCATTTTGGTTTAGGTAGAGCCCATCCTTTCTGTGTAGGCTCCTCCTTTCCCAAAAGGTTGCCCAGTTCCTAATAAACTTAAATGGATCCTCCTAACACCATCTCATCCACATATTGAGACCCTGAGTTCTGCCTTTCTAACTGGCGCTGCATGTGGAACTGGAAGCATTTCAGGGAATGCTACCATGGTGGTCCTGGAATTTAATCTCTTACCTAGCCCCTAAATTTGGCCTCCTGGCCCTCTCTTCTACCTTTCCCTATGTCACTGGTACCTACATGTACTATGACCACTGACTCCTCCCCAGCATAGTGCATAAGTCTATCTAAATGTCTCAAGAGGTTTGCAGCCGTCTCATCCAGCAGGCAACTCACCATGAAATTCTCCTGGTCATCACAAACCCAACTATCTATATTTCTAATAATCAGCTGGCGCCACGGGGCTTGGGGGGTCTGATAGCTCGGTTGGGGGCAGGGCCTCAGCTGGAAGAGGTGGGGCGGGGGCTAGCCTCCCCAACGGGAAGATTCACCTGCCGCCCATGGCTAGAGGCATTTCAGGACGTTTCAGCCTTGCCTAGCAGGCTGCTAGGCCCCATGCACACAACCCCCAAAGAGACCACACTATAAACTTCAATCAAGCAGGCACACAACAACAAACAAACTCACCCCAAGGGTCACATACTCACTCCACCTTCAGCTGGAGAACTCCCTCACAAAACTCCCCCGTTTGCTAGCTCCCATTAAACATGACATTTTAACCACCCCAAACGCTAAACCAGTTCTGACTGTAACTGCAACTGTAAATTGGCCACATCACATGCACTAAGCCATTAAACCTCACTCCAGATACTATAGAAGGCTAGGGAATTCTATACTGTGTATGCAGCACGCAATAGGGCTGCAAATGCTGTGGATGCCAGACCTTTGATTTTCCTGATTTCTGTATTATTAGCATGCCCATGTTTAATCAAAAGTGGGTTCAAACCACTTACATTTGGATCCAGATCCATATTTTGAACTCCTCCACATTTGGGAAAAGTCAGTGTTTGGGATTTGGCGGGCTCAGTCCTGTGCAGTGCTGAGTTCCCTTCACTCCCACAGAAATCAGGAGTTATTTAGCACCTCACTGGATCAGGCATTTTTATGATGTCTTTGAGATACAGCCAAAAACACTGCAATGGAAGTAAATCCCCAGAACAGAAAACCCCCATAGCCAACCACTTCAATGTGTATTTTTCATATGCAACCCATAAAAACATCAGGTTTAAGCATCAGAGTTAAAACTGTCAAATTAATAGCCAAAAGAGATGTTAGCTTTTCATATAATCCAGTATATATGTTTAGGCAGTTTCATGGCTCTCTCTGTTCCTACAGTATCTTTTTCATTTGGGATCCAATTCAATTCTGATCACTGAGACCAAAATTCCTTAGCTGGCAGTAAGGCTTCCTCAGTAGAATAGCTCAAGCTGTATGAGTTGCAGTGTACTAAACCTTGTGTCAGTCTAGGGTGATCCAGAAGCAAAAGGCTCCAAATCTCAAGGTTCACTGGCCTTTCAAGGCTCAAACTGCTCATTGAAAACAGCCAAAGAAATCATTACTTGTAATAGGGTTGGAAGTCTCACTTCTCACTATTTCCAAATTTAATTAAAAATGACTTCTCCGCACTTCTAAGGCAATGTCTATACAGGCTTGCATGCTTGGGTAGTGCACCATGTACATGCTTGTGCATTCTCCCCATATTGAGTGTCCACGTTATGCTGTGCAGAACACAGGTATAACACTGTGTACACATGTGTACCTGCATCCACACTGACACTGCTGGTACCTGATGTTAGTGCTATCATTTCAGGGGCAGGATCCCTAGATTGTGTGCATCATGAAGACATTTTAAGAACCACTTTGCTGTGCGTTGTTGGTACTGTTTCCTGCCTTCACAACATCTGCCGATGGCAATTCCTGATCATGTTGCCCCTCACTGTTATTCCCTGCCAAACTGGGTTGAACACATGGAGCAATGGGAAGATTATCTTGTTCTGCTTCTGCTCCCTTTTGCAGGACCAATGGGTATGCAGTGGAGTAGGCGATCAGCGAGATGCTGGATTGAATTTGGACATAACTTTGTGACCCATTGAAGATGGCTGACCTTGAGGGTTAATGACAATTCATTCAGTTCACATGATACAGGTATGGTGAATGCTGCTATTGCCATTGTATGCCCTTGGGTGGAACGTCGCTTCTGATGCAAGAGAACAAGCATGGTTTGGTGGGATCACATGCTCAGGATCAGTGTGGCTTCCAAATGTCTCAATGAGGAAACAGACCTTCATGGAGCTATGTGAGGTGCTTGCACCAAACATCCAGCACCTGACCTCTTGATTCAGGGAAGCCATACTGGTGCAGGAGCGGGTGATTGTTGTCCTGTGGAAGCTGGCAACACCAGACAGCTATAGGTCCATTGCAATCACTTTGGGGTTAGAAAGTCCACTATCAGGATCATAGTTGTGCAGGTTTGTGAGGCCATTAACACTGGTCTACATAGGTGGTTGCCATAAGAAAAGTCCTGGAAATAATACCTGCTTTTCAGAGGATGAGGTTTCGGAACAGTCGGGGGGGGGGGGGGAGAATTTGATGACATTCGATGACATCCATATCACAATACTTTGCCCACTATAAGGCGAAAGTGAGCATGTGAACTGAAGAGGTTACTTTCTCTTTGTACTGCAAGGCTTAATGGGACACAGAGTCAGATTCATGAATATGAAGGTGGGAAACACTGAATAGGTTCATGGCAACCAAAGGCTGAGGAGAGCAGGATTTTACTTGAACATGGAAGAAATGACTTTATTCCCCAGAAACAAAATTGTTCTGTCTGGGCCACCCCACTTTAAACTTGGCTCATTAAAGTGTACCCCAATATCAATTACCCCAAAAAAGGGAATTAAATTACAAGCTCAGTAGCTGCAGAATAGTCATGGACTGAATGTTTGGTAGATTGAAATCTCATTGGCACTGCCTATGCACATAACTGGATACCAATGTGGCAAATGTGGTATAATCACACCTGTTGCACATTCCATAATGGTTGTGAGGGAAAAGGGGAGTGCTTCTGTTCTGGGATGGGAGCAGGACAAGTGTGGTTTACAGTCTCTATACTGGCAACTGGATTGCACCCATGTGCACACTGATCCTAGTTCCCAGAGATCAATAGAAGTCAGAGATGCCAAATGTATGCACATCTTGGAACAGCCGGGAGGCAGAGGATGACATCTGCCTGGGCCAAGGGACACCTTCACACCCTGTGCACTTGCTGGAAAAACACATGACAAAACACTGACACAGACGTGTAGGGCTTCATAGCTTTGTGAAGGTTTTGTTCTCCAATAGCCAAAGGTCATTAGGCATTCGTTCCTGTGACATTGCACACAAAGATATTTATAACAGGGCACCTGCACTGGGTTATCACCTTAGGGTTGGGTTTGTGCTGCAGAGGTTGGTGGCCAAGCTGTAATGTGGTCATTGTGCAATGCTTTTGTCTTCGCTATTCCTACTTGTTTACTAACTTCTGTTATCAGGAGCATTCAATCTCTCTTAACGACCTTATCAACATTTGCTTTTTTGGAAGGCAGGGTGGAGAAGGATATGCAGCCATTCTTTTTCTTAAATGACTCATTGGTAGCAGTGCTAACTGCAATGAGTGGCTGTTATGGAACACTAATCCCTACTAGGGTGAAACTGGCTACGTTGTCTGGAGGAGGGGGGCAAGGAAAGGGACTATTTAATCACAAGGTAGTGGCAGACACGGTCATTGACTTTATTGTTACTGGAATTCTGTTTTGATTTTCTGCACGTGAACAAAGGCAAAAAAATGTTCATTCCCCTTCTCTGTGCTGCGTAGTTCTGCTGTACTGAAAACTCATAGTACTTTCCGTAAGCACGTAACACTAGCTGCACTTTCCCCATCCATCCCACATGTCTTTGGGACTTTAGATATTTCTGAGCATGGATATTTCGTAGTATTTCAAGGGACAGGGTCCTGGCAGTGCCTTCCAGAAGCTGTTACCAATTTGCAATTTCTTCTTTAAAGGCTGGCCAACATTTAGCGAACATAGTGGTTTTCAAAGTACCAGAATAGTAAAGAGAAGTGGCTTTCCAATCCTGTGGAGGAGATCTGGCAATCTGTGCCAGAGATGTTTGTCTGTTAATGGTCACCCCTCTGCATATTGATGAATGGAGGGGTTTGGTCAGTTATGAAGGTGGACCAAGCAGATTTACTTTTCCATTAAACCTCAAGCTCCAACTGAAGTGTCTCTTACCCCAGAAGTTTGCTTAAATATGCTCCCAGGACTGGGGGGGGGGGGGGGGGGGGGGAATGTCCCTATATGGAACCAGCAGGAGGTTTGACCCCAAACTCCTGGAGGAATACGGTTGTCTGTTTGAAAGTCCTACGCTGCTCCAACTCACTCCCAGCTCTGTGATTTCTATGGATTTGTGCTCCTAGGTTTTCCCCCATTCACTGCTGCCTCTTGAATGCCTTCAGGCTGGCAGAGGGGCGGGTTCTCTAGCAGAGAGGAGATTCCATGAAGGGTTAATGCAGACTTAATCTGCATTAAATTTCAGACTGCATTAACATATGGATGGATTTCCTGTTAGCTGCTGGAGGAAATGATCCATGATGCCCTATACCTGTCCCTGTCCCTACCTTCTCCTCAGCCTTCGCTCTCTGCCTCCCAGATACAGATCTGGGGATTCAAATGCAGATTCTATATTAAAGTCTGCAAATCCCATATTTGGACATTCATATCAGAATTTAGGAGTGTAAAATGGGCTCCCATATGCCTAAATGCCAGTATGTGCATCCATAACTGGAACTGGGACATTTCACTGAGTTACTAATGTCTCTACATTTTCCTCTCTATGCATGAGAAAAGCTCCCCATAAAAGTCTGTAGAGACATGATATTGTCCTCCCTCAAATCCATTCTTAAACCTCAACTCTGCTGTGATGCTTACAAAACATTATACAGCTGTTTGCTATGCCAAATATAGTGGTTTCACTGTTCCCTTGTCCTACTCCCTTTCCCCACTCCATTTGTTTGTACGTATACAGCTCCACCCGTTGTCTCTCAGGTCTATAAACTAACCCCTTTCGGGCAGGGATTGCCATATTTTATTATGTGTGTTTTCAGTGTCTAGCACATCGGGGCCCTGACACTGATTGTGGGCACTAGGCATTGCCGCAATGCAAATAATAAAGAAAGCTGAATTGTGAATGTTTACAAATTGGCTACTCTCCATGTTCTAGGTATTTCTTTAAAAGCGTTTTTAATAACTTTGGCTAGAATTTTTCTGACTGATTGTTTTCCCTTCAGAAAATGCTGATTTGTTAAAAGTCAGAATGTTTCACAGGCCCATGTTGATTTCATCAAAATCCTGATGGAAACCAGGCAGGGTTCCCTGCCAGTTTGCCCATCTGGCTGATGGCGAGCCAGGAGCCTGGAAGCTCTGGCTCTCAAGCTTCCAGCCATGCCGTTCCTTGGCAGTCCCACCTGCCAAGATTGCGGTTCATCCTATACTCCCAGGCTTCTTGGCAGCTCACCAGGGGGGTTGCCTTGGAGTTGGGGCTCCCAGGCTCCTCTGCTCCAAGACTGCTTGCTAGATGGACTGCCCCACAGCTGGGGCTCACAGGGTCCCTGACACTGTCCCAGAGTTGGAACTCCTATGGCTCCCATTCTCCTGGCTCCAGAAGCCCTGAGAGTCCCAGCACCCCAAGCTTGCTGGTTCCCCATGCTGTGCAGCTCCCCATCGGGTTGCGGGCAGCTCAGGGAACCTCGGAAACATTTTGAAAAGGTCAAGACAAAAATCTCATTTAGACTTTTGGAAATTTCAGAGTTCCCATAGAATGATAATTCCAATTTCCAGCTAGCTCTAGTTTTTAATGTTTGTCTACCATTGATGTAGACATTGTATAGATTGCTATTTTATAGGGCCTTTGTTGTTTTTAGGCGGTATATTAGCAAAAATCCTGGCTTACTGGTCAAAAAGCCATTTTGTTAAAAGTGGCTTAAGTTTATTTTAACCCAAGACTGCTATTTACTGTGGGGACAATATCCATTACTCTATGGCAGTAGTTCTCAAACTATTTACCAATGTGGGCTGCATATGCAGCCCACAATGTGTTATGTGGGCCGCATCCAATACTACCAGTATGGCCCTGAGAATGTCACATGGTTCCACAGCTCTGTGCTGATTGGGCTGCAAGCGACCTGTGGGAAGCAGGTTGAGAACCACTGCTCTATGCGGAGAGCTTCTCAGCCTCTGGGATGTTTCATCACTGTATTTGTTATTATTATATACTTTTTTTAAAAAAAGTCTCTGCTGAGTTTCTATCTTTTTGTGTGGAGTAAAAGTATTTCTTGCAATGTGTATGTACTGTAGCTGGGAGAAAATAACTCTTAGATTCTGTGGGGATGGATACAAAAAAAGATAGCCACCATAGATAGCAACCATAGGAGAGACTCAACAGGCAGAAAGAGATCAACGTACTGGATTCTAATGAATTCTCTAACAGTGTTAAGTAGCCTGGTTTGAGGGTTGTATACTGTAGCTGTATAGAATATAATAGTCTGGCTGACAACTTTCTGCTGTGAGTGCTTTATATATAAATATTTATATATCAGCAGAATGTAAGTCTTTTTGGGGGGCATCTGAAATAAAAATAAATAAATAAAAACCCAGATGCCCAGTGTTTGTGGAACTTCCTTCTATGACAAGGCTTATAACCACTGACTGACCTGTGGAAGGCTTGGAATTATCTGACAAGCACCCACAAAATTAAATGTGTCAGCTGTAGGCATTGTGTGCTCTTAAAGTATGACATAAAATACTGGCTATGTTCTACTATACCTCTCCCGTTTTCCCTTAGAAAATCTATTTTGAGTTATAACAAAATGCATATTTCAGTTAGTGTAATTTCCTGCATCTTCTTAAAAGAGATTCTGTTGACAAACTGCTTTGGGCTCTCTCATAAACTGTTATGCTCATAAATAAAATCCGATCTGAGCATACAATTTCTTGGATTATTTTCTATATCTTGTCTATTGCACCACAACTGTGTCCTCTGGACATATATCCTGTCCTTTGGACATCTAAAATGCATCGCACTGCTTTGATACGTGCATTTATTTTATTGAATGGTAGGGGTGAACAGCATTTGTATGCCACCTATTAATAAGTTAGGAGAAAGAGTGGTTCTTCTGGTATTTCGCATGAAGCATCTCTAAGACAAATGTCTCCTGTAATTATGATTTGTATTATTGAGGCACCAAAGGGCCTCCGCCTTGATCAGGGATTCATTGCGACAGACTTTGCACATGCACTTCATAGTGAGAGACAATCCCTGGTCCAGAATGTTTACAGTCTAAACTAACTAAACAGATGCAAGTTGGGAGGGGAACAGGCAAATTGACTTGCCTAAGGACAAAAAGGACAAAAAGCAGGTTAGTGACAGACCCAGGAATAGAACACTGGTCTGAGTGCCAGTCCACTATCCTCTAGACCACATTGCCAGTGCTCAATATTATTAGACTATGAAATGATTCATAGATTCCAAGGCCAGAAGGGACCATTGTGATCATCTAGTCTGACCTCCTCTATAACACAGGCCATTGAACTTCCCCAAAATAATTCCTAGAGCAGATATTATTTTAAAGATACAATCTCGATTTAAAACTTACCTGTGATGGAGAATCTACTGTGACTTTGGCAAATTGCTCTAATGGTTAATTACCCTCACTGTTAAAAATTGACACCTTATATCCAGTCTGAATTTGCCTAGCTTCAACTTCCAGCCATTGGATCCTGTTATACTTTTCTCTGCTAGATTGAAGATCCCATTATTAAATATTTGTTCCCCATGTAGATACTTAGAGACTGCAACCAACTCACTTCTTAACCTTAATAGAATGAATTAATTGAGTCTATAAGGCATGTCTTCTAGTTCTTTAATCATTCTTGTGGCTTTTCTCTGAACCTCTCCAATTTATCAACATCCTTCTTGAATTATGAGCACCACAAATGGACACACAGTATTTCAGCAGTGGTCACACCAGTGCCAAATACAGAGGTAAAAACTTCTCTATTCCAGCTCAAGATTTCCCTGTTTATGCATGCAAAGATTACAATTTCCCTTTCAGTCACGGTGTCACACTGGGAGCTCGTGTTCAGCCTGTTATCAGCCATAAGCCCCAAATCTTTTTTCAGTCACTGCTTCCCAAGATTGAGTCCCCTATCCTATCAGCCAGCTGTTCTCAACCTATTTACCATTGTGGGCCACATATGTAGCTCTCTATGTGTTATGTGAGCTGCAGCTACATAATATGGCCCTGTATGACCCTGAGGACGTCATATGGGCCACAGCTATGTGCTGATTGGGCTGTGGGTTGAGAACCACTGCTGTAAGCATAGCCTACATTCTTTGTTCCTAGATGTATACATTTAGCCATATCAACAGCAAGCCATCCTGACCACTCTGTATCAGTGACCCATCCTCATTATTTACCACTCTCCCAATTTTGGTCTCATCTGCAGACTTTATCAGTGATGATTTTATGTTTTCTTCTAGGTCATTGATAAAAATCTTAAATAATGTAGGGCTAAGAACCAATCCCTGAATGACTCCACTAAAAACACACCTGCTTGACAATAATTCCCCATTTAATATTGCATTTTGAAAGCTACCAGTTAGCCATCTTTTAATCCAGTTAATGTGTGCCATATTCATTGTATATTGGTCTAGTTATTTTTAATCAAAGCATCATGAGGTACCACATCAAATTCTTTACAGAAGAGTAAATATACTACATCAACACTATTACCTTTATCAACCAAATTTATAATCACCTCAAAAAAGAATATCAAGTTACTTTGACAGGATCTATTTTGCATAACCCCATCCTAATTGCCATTAATTACCCTCCTTTAATACTTTATTAAAGGAGTCCCAAAGGACTCGCTCCATTATCTTGTCCTTCTCTTGAAAGTCTACTACTTCCCTTAAATAATTCACATAGTGGATCTTAAAACTTGAGCAGAGAACAGGGGAATAATCCTGCATTGGCAGGACAGTGATTTGGATGACTGAATGGATCATTTCCATCTCTAATACCTGCGCTTAAGAGCATCAGGGGAAAAGCTGGGAGGAGACAAGAAAAGAGGAGTCCAAAGGTAGAGAAAGGGAGAAAAGAACACAAGAGAAGCCAAGATTTAAAAAAAAGACAAAGAAATGGAAACACTTGAAGGGCCAGATTCTTACCCGTGCTTTCGCTCCATTTGGTGCAATAGGTGAGAGGCCAGCAAGAGTTAAAACAGCTGAGGTACTCTTAATTTATGCCATTGGCATAGGGTCCTTAATGAACCCTCTGCTAGTGGAAAATAGGCAAGTCAGAGCAGAGTTCTTCCATGCCTCCATCTCTGGGGGATGGGAAATGGCTGGTGCAGGAATTGCATTTGCCAGCTTTACACTAAAGAGTTCTTTAGTGGGCCAAAACTGTCAGTTTCTGGCTTTCCAGTACCCCATTTTCTTCCTTTTCCACTTCTCCCACCCCCCTTTCTCCAGTGGAAAGAATGGCAGGGGCAGGGAGCCCAAAAAGTAAAACCCAGTTAAAATCCTATGGATGATTTTCAACAAAACAAAAATAGTTAATTTAAAATTATAGATCACGGAAAATACCATTTTTTATACACCTCTACTCCAAATGATGGATTGGAATGGCTCCCTCAGACTGGTAGCCTTAACACGAGATACGCTCTTCTTGAAACTGCCTCTAAAACACCTATTATTGCTGCTAGGAATATCTAGCATGCAGCCACTGCTAGGATCCCCATCAGGATACTATGTATGTTTCTTGTTATATACTTGGGGGGGGGGGGGGGGGGGGAACAGGACAACAATAACAATCAGTCTCTTTCTTCTGGTCCAGAAAGTAAGAGAAATAGCTTGATTTTTTTGTGTGGGTGCTAAAAAGATGGAGTTACCATGGAACCTGATGGCAACTGGAGTTATGGAGAGGCTACCACCTCTACATAACAAATCCTGAATAGGCTAGGATCAAACAATCTCAAAGTTTTCCTCCACCCTTTTTCAAGGCAGCCACATTCCATGTATATAACATGGCTGATGGAACTCAGGTTCAAACTTCTAAGCAGCACAGTGTTCTTCTGTGGAGCACTTTTGTCTGTGGACTTGACTACTACAGTTTGAGCCAATACCAACCATGATTCAAGACTCATCTCTTCATGCACAGTTCCCTAACAGTGAAGCTGGCAGAATGGCCCTTCAAGATGCTCCTGAAATAGGTTACCTAGATGCAACTTCATATAAATAACCAGCTTACATGTATGTGGAAGGGGAGGAGAATGTTCTGTCCCCTGAAGAATGGATGATTTCGTTTTTAAAGTATGTAATGGTGCCTAGACACTATGCTGATGGGTTCCTTAGAAATGCATAATAATAATAATAATAATACATAACATGTTTTTGCCATTGGTGGCTTATTTATTGTCTCAATAATATGAACTGCCTAGCTCAGTCTTTTCCATTTTGTCATACCGTAAGTTACAAAAGATACAAGACAATAAGAAAAGATGGGACCGCTGATGTACAGTTCCCCTGGTTTACAGCAAAGACAGTCTTCTGTGTTTTTCTAATGGAATTGCGATTATGGAACATATTAATGTAACAAAGATTGTTAAGCCATTAAACTTCTAGGCAGCCTTAGAGCTTTCTTATTTAATGAATAGTGCCTAGGAAAGAAAAAAAAATACAATGGGAAGTGAAGTCTGCTATTATTTGTCATGCCTACAACCAGCTACTATATTGCTGCCAGGTTATGTTGTGTGCACTGTGCATACTTTAACAGTACTTAGTCATGCTGACATATAATACAAAGATGATCCAATTACATTTTCTGCAACTGCATCTCATTTTGCTAATGCTTACAAATTAAAGGTGTCTGTCACCACTACATGAGACAGAACACTGATAGCATTTTAAATCCCATGAATTTTATAGTGTGCATCACTTAAATACAGAAGCAGCCCTAATCATAAATAGTTGGCATGTAGCTCATAATCTCTCTCTAGTCAATATGAAAATGCAGCTATGTGGGGAATACAAAACTAATTCACTGTTAGTCATTTAGTATTAGCAAAAATATTTATTTGAGGCAATTTACTGTTAGTAATATACAGATTTACATAGAGCATTTTATATGCAAATGGAAAGTGTATAGCTAATTCCAGTGTGATCAGCATGTATTATATTGTTTTTCCTTTCCAAACTATTTTGCCACATTATAAATGGAAAACTCAAGAAATCCAATCAACCTTTACATTCCCATACCTGAATTCAAAACCTAATAAACTCCATGCTGAGAGAACCGTTAAAAGATGGGCTTGTCTATAGTGTTTAGATAGAGAGAGAGAGAGAGAGAGAGAGAGAGAGAGATGAACTACAAATGCAAGCTGCAAACTGTGGCCCTATAAGAAATTTATTATAACTGGAATTGCAATTTGTACATTGCAATTCATAGAAATGAATGAATTACTAAAACAGAGTCTCTGTGTCAGCAAATTAGGGGAAAGCTAGAGCCTGGTCTTTGTGCAAGGAGAGTAGAAAAAGCCTTCCCTCTCCTGCATTGTGTCTCTGTAGTGTATTGGATACTTCCTGCTAGTGCCCCTGAGGCAGATAACATCAGCCTTCCTGTAACAGTAGCCACTAAAGTGGCCAGGGTATTGACCTGTGTCAACCTGGCTGGGGCTAGGAAATCAAGTCCATTTTCTTACCAGTCAGACCCTTATTACACCCTTCTCTGACTGTACAGCAGAGGCTGCATGTTATAGCTCATGTTGCACTCTGCTAACTGTCTGCTGCTAGAAGGGCAGTGAATGCTGTCAGGTGCTCTGCAGCTCTGTGCCACTTCCAAAGCGGACTCAAGTCTCATTGCAACCCTGTCCCTTACAGGAAGTGGGAGGCAGAGTGATTATAAACAATCCACAGTCCATCTGTTGGAGTGGCTAGGAGGGAGAGAGGATTGGAGAACTATGTAAGTGTCAGTCACTGAAAGTTTTCACAGCTGCTTTGAAAGCTTTAACACTTTGGGCCAGATTCCTGAAGACTTCAATGGAGATACCTCAGGAGAGAATTTCACCCTTTGGCTTTATTTCTTGTAAACGTCCATTTGAGTGGACAAAACTTTACCAGACTGTTTCATAGAAAGAGTCATTAAAGACTCAATGACGTTCAATTTTTTAACTGAACATTTGTTTATGTTTTTATCTGTGATTTGCATGGGAAGTATATAACTCTCTATTTCACTTGCCTTTGAAGAGAAAGCAGAACTACCTTAGTGTCAAACAGCTCAGCTATCTGTTCTACTTTTTGTATTCATCTTTATTTTTATTGCTATTAACGTGGTTACATATGGGCTAACCGTATGGCAAGATACAAGTATCAGATGGCTGGACAGAAGTCTGGCATCTGCAGGAATTAGTTTATTAGGCCAGGTTTCCAAATGGGGAAATGGATTTTTAGCAAATGAGTAATTCTAGAATGCCTGGAATTTAACGATTGGACAAGATCAAACGAAAGGAATGGTTATGCTCAAAGTGGAGGAACAAGTATTCCCACTTAAGTCAATAGGACACTTTGTGGAGTAAGGTGCTGCTCAGTAGGACTAAGGGTATCAGGATGTGGCTTTGGTGTTTAAAGGTTTCTGAGACAGTGAGGTGGAGTATCTAGAACAAAATGTAGATTCAGCTTCATGGGATCACTTCAGTGGATCATAGAAATCATTATTCTTTGTAATACCAGAGTACTTGGAGGCCACAGCTGAGATCAAGACCAGCATATGGTAGGTGCTATGCAGACACATAGAGCTAATGCCAGCAGAGAGCTCACAATATAAATATAGATATGTCCTCTATTCCATAACATACAAGGATTTTTTTTTAAATGGTGCATAGTACTTTGTCCAGACTTACTTTCACTATCTCTAGGGAAGGAACTTCTCCCCCTCCCTCTCCACCCCTATTGCCCCAGTTACAAAACATTCTTCTTAATATTTATCCTACTGTGAAAAAGTTCACTCACCAAAGGAGCACCTCCTCGTAGCCATCCCTGGTGACTCTATCCCCATCTGGCGCTCCCTGCTGATAGTTGCTCCCATGGTCTCTCTTCCCATAACTTAGTCCTCTGGCCAGGTCATGATTTTGTCCACCCTTTCCGGGAGGATAATGTTCCAACTGAAAGGAACAAAAACCTCTCCCATCCTTCACAGACTCAATCCTCAGTGCTCTTTGCCCCACGCCTGGGCTCTGCAGAGTACTTCCTCACTCTGTCACAGAGGACTGCTTCCCAGGGCTTCTCCCTGGGACTGGCTCCTGAGCTGCTGACATTCAGGGCTTCTTCCTGGAGGCTCCATCAGGAGCCTACCTCTTCCCAGCTGCCCTTTCCCTTCAGGGACAGTCTCAGGGTACAAGCTCCTTCCTACAAGCCACTCTTTTATTCCATCCCGCTTTAGTCCAGGCCTTCTTCCATAGCCCAGCTTTCCTAGCCTTGCCCCTCTTTCTGAGCTTAATTCCCTTTTCAAAGCCCTACCCCAGTCCTGCCCTTCTCTTAGGGACCCCTGCCTAGGGGTTCTCCTTTCCTCAGGAGCCCAGTTTTTCTTCCTAACCTTCTCCTAGTCTGGTCAGGATCCCAGGGCTTTTCTCCTCACTATATCTCCATCTCCAGAGAGTAACTGCAGACTCTCTCCTTGCAGGCAGACAGGCACTCCCTTCCTTCCTTTCTTTTTTGTGGCACAGTGCCTTTCTATTACAAACTTTCTTACTTTATATTAACTAGCTTCAGGATCAGTTAAGCCTGGCTCCCCCTCCAGGGGCAGCCTGATATGTTAATTGGCCTTTCAGGCCACATTAGCCCATTCAGGGCACGCATGTGGTACATACCCATATTTTTCTAATTTGAAAAAAAAAAAATCATCCTGTTACTCCTAGTCAGACTCCCTTCTACCATGCTAGATTACTCACCCTCCTTGGTGTTCTCCATTCATTGCTTAGCCAACTGATATGTATTTAACTATTTTAATCTTAAATTTAATCTTTCTTCAATCTATCTCTGCAGCCCTTTAGGAACTAGTCCTAGCCCCTTTTTAGCAAGGATGGGAAGAAGACTTTCTGACAGCAGCAATGCACCCATTCAGCTGTGCAACAGCAGAAGAGATTTGAGGGGGGGGAATGCACAGCCCTTCATGGAGCCTGGTCTGTGGGGGCTCCCTGTGTGTGGGAGTGTAGAGAGGGTTTGGGGGTGGGACAGAGCTGAGCTAAGGGAAGGGTGGTGGGAAATCCCTGACATGGTCGGGTGAAGTGAAGCTTTTCTTTCTTCTGCAGAGGTCTCCAGTGCTATGCAAAGAGCTGGGTAGTATGGTGAGGATTTATGCCTTACTCATTTTTTGTAGCACTTCTCTGAATTCCTTCCACTGTTCTATTAGGGCGGTATCTTTCTCACTACATCCTTTCCTGAAGTATGGCTACATACATGCTCTATTGATATTGCTGAAGCTGAAGAGGAGAGGGTGGGAAATCATAGTGTGCTCTAACTATTTCTCATCTTTCCCTCCCTTTTTCTATCTTTTCTCCCCTATATTTTTTCACTGGCAGTGGTGAGAATTGTGGGCAGGACCTGTGGCACATATTGCCTACCAATGCCTCCCCACTTTGCTCATTGTACAGTAGTGGCATAATGTGCATCAGAGTACTACTAATGTGGCTGGTTTTCCTGTTAGCTATGATTTTAAAAAATCATGCTATAAGACCCAGTGAAAGTTACACTATTATGAGTTGCTTAATTACAGTGTTATGTATTATAGACCATTCATTCAGTACAGCTTTTTACGTGGTGCTCGTAGTCATGATGAGTATAGCCTGTCTGAGCCCTGGCACAGGAATTCTGGTGGTCAGCTGCCCACTGTTGGCATGACATTGCATGGGGGCCAGCCAGCAGCTCTGTTTAATTAATGACCATGAGAATAGGTTTGTAATGGAAATGCCATTAGAAAATAAAGTTCTTTATTATGACAGTTTCTTTTTACCGCTTTATTCAAACCCGGCATCAGACACTCACAAGGTATCTGCTTTAATTCGGAGCCCCAAAATTTTGTGGGAGGAAGGAAAGAGAGAGAGATGGAAGGAAAGAACTTTTGTATCCTCTCTCAGCCAGTACAAGGAAACCAGCAAGAGAACAAGAAAGTGCAGGTGATCCTTCGTATTGGACTGACTCCAAATAAAATGAATGAACTGATAATCCTGGTCCGTGAGACCAAGTGCCTAATACTTAGTTCCTATTGCATCTGTCAGCTTTTTCATTAAAGGAGGAGGCAGAGAGGGAATCGGAGGTTTACAGATCTCTTTAATTAGACATCAGTCCCGTTTTAATTGAATCCTCGTGACCCCAGGCCTACTCTGTGGCCTTCATTTTGGTCGCCCGTGCCTTCTCTCCTTTCCCAATTATTTAAATTTGTAAGCTTTTTTTGCACAACAGGAAGACGTATTAAAATAATTATGACTGGAACACTGAGGCTCAAATGCAGAATTTCCCCCTCATCCACCTGCCGTACATTTTGCAGGGCTTGAGTCACTGTTCATAGGGCCTGCTGTAACAGAAAATCCACCCAGCGATGAAGTGGGCAGTGGTACAAGCTACCTGCAGCGTCAACTCTGTGACAGGGCATGATCTGGAAAACACATTCCAGAAAATGGGTGGGATCTGGCAGGGAAAGGGGCATGGCCTAAACAACCAGCCAACAAGGCTGCTATGGATTATCAGCAATAAACTACAGCTGCTCCCTGCTAGCTGAGCTCCTGGTACCATTAGGGGTAAAAAAGACCATAAATGTAAGCGAGAATTATTTCTACTGACAGAAAGGGGAGCAATCTGCTGGCATGGAGCAGGAGATGGGCGGCCTTCACAAGAACCTGCACTGCCTGCAGAAAAGAGGAACAGGAAATCAAAGCCTTCCCATTAGGTAGCAGTGTGGAGAGAGAAGCAACCAGGGCTGGGGCAAGGATATTTTGCGCCGTAGGCGAAACTTCCACCTTGCGCCCCCTCTCCCTTTCCCCTCTCCCCGGAGCATCGCTTATTATAAACTTTCAAAAATGAATACTGCATAATGTGGCATTGTTCATTAGAATTAATACAAGGGGGTCAGAGGAGATGATTACAACGGTCCCTTTTGGCCCGGGGGAACCTATGAGCAAGGAGGAGGCTGAGAATGCCCCCAGCTCGCAGGGTCTCTAAATGTTCCCAGGCTCTGAGTACTTCGCCCTCCGGGGGGGACCCAGGGGCAAGGAGGGCAGAGCCGGGCTCTCCCAGGGAGCAGGTGAGGATCTCCCTGGGGAGCAGGGCCGGCTCCTCGCATTGGCACAGTGCCACCGGGGGGTGTCAGTGTTTGGAAGCGGCACCCGCGCCAGCCCTTTCTCCTCCGTCATGCTGCCGGGTTTAGTTTTACTTTCCCTCGCCCCGGAGGCGGCTGCCCCTGGCCCCAGGCGTGGTGCGTTGGAAGGCGAAGCTCACCTGAGCTCAGGACCGCATCCTGCCTCCCCCAACGGCTCCGTCCCTCGGCCGCGCTGGTTGCCGCGCCCAGCCGGCTGTCTGCTCCTTGCTCCGCCGCAGGCTCCCGCTTACCGTCCTGCACTGCGCCCCTCGCTGTGGGGGTGGGTTTGTTATAGAGGCCTCGCTCCCCGCCTTGCCCCGCTCAGCTGACTCCTGTGATGCCAGACACTGCTTTTTGTGCCCCCAAAGCTTGGCTCCCTAGGCGGCCGCCTAGTTTGCCTAGTAGTTACACCGGCCCTGGAAGCAACATCTTAAGTAACAGTAAGTTCAATGAAGACGGAGGTGAGAGCAGTGGGCAGCAAGGACCTTTCCACAAGGCTGTGGCAGTCACAGGAGTTGGTGGCTGTGGCCTCCTCACACAGCTAGCAGAAGTACTGAAGAAAGGAAAAGGGGCCAGCCTGCCTCATTGTGGCACAGTATGGGATGAGAGGGAACCAAACTCGTTCATTCAGGTGATTGGTGGGCTGACACAGGGGGAAAGCTGCAGGTGTTATGGCTGGGTATTCTGAGGGGGTGGAGTTTGACTTGTGTGCCAGCTGAGAATGGAGAATGTCAGGTATTGCTTACGCTGCTGGAGGAGGGGCCAGACCTGCCCTGGATGAACTTATAGATTACTGCACTGAGCTTCCATACTTTGCTACTTTTGGTAGTTGACTTTAATATGTGATACCAAGATTCACCATAAAAACTAAATACATTTTTGTTCTTTCTTCTAGTTGGGTCCATTTTCCTTTCCCATTTATCTTGTGGTACATATGACACATTAGTAGCCATTATGAGTGTTCTCATATTGTACAGGTATTAAAAATGAAGCCCTGTATTAGTTGTACAAACTACTAAGTTAAGCAGAGATCCCTTCTCAGCTATCAGCCTAGTCATCTCACAATGTCCATCTGCAGTTTAAGCATAAAACAGATCAAGGGATGAACAGACCCTTTCAAAGGTCATTCTCTCACCCGTCTTCAAACCCCGTATGTAAGGAATCATACCAGATTTACGTACCTGGCTTGAAATTTAGAGCTCTGCTGTTACACTATATGGTGCTATGTTTCCTATACATTACAGTACAGTGCACAATGTAAAAATATACAGCGGTGAGCACTTGGGAAATCCTGTGTAGTGAGCAAACACACTTCATATGAAATAAACAAGGATCATGAAGCAAAGGGAGAACTTAATTCAGTTCCTTGTAGATGTTAGTAACTGTTCGGGTTTAAAACAAAAGTGATTTTTTGAGGCACAATATGTACAGTCATCTCTCCTCTGTATTTTTCCTCTGATGCCCAGGGCTTGTGACCAGGCAGTTCATTAAAGGGAGCCTAACAAACACACACACTAAATGTGAAAGGTGTGGTTCATAAAAAATAGTGGGTTAATATGAAATCTGTGTCAGAACCAGTGCTAGAACTTGGGTCTCCTTCACAATACTACCTTAATGCCTTATCACCTGCAAAATTTCACTTTTCACTAAATAAATGATGCTCTTGCAAAGATTGGCAATCCTCCCGTCTTGTGCACAAACCCACAAAACCTCTCAACCTCAAAATATCTTAGCTGGTCCCTTTTGTTAACCCTTCCCCTCCTCCCCCGATTGCCTTTGGAATAAGATTTTCAAGACCAAATAGTAATTACAGCTGTTTAGAAAGGTGTGTGTGCGAATCTCCCCTCCTGGAAACAGGGCAAAGGGCAACATACAAAGCCTGATCCTCCTTATTGTGGCTAGCAACTGCTATATTCTATTAATAAGCAATTTACAATCCATAGGAAATATGGTTACATGGAACTTTACAATAGTAGTGGGGAGCTGGTAGTGGTTTTCTGAGTTAACCATTACAAATGAAAGCATAGATTTATACAGAATAAAAGATATAGAACAACAAGAAGTGTTAGCCCACCATCTGTCCTCCCACACTTCTTCTGCAATTTAACAGATCATCTGGAGCTTAAAAGTAAACCAATAACTGTGACATATGGATGCAGGCTTCTTGAGCCAATGTTTAGTGAGCAGAAAAGTGTAGGTTGTTAATGCATGTAAGTATACATTTTAATGTGTGTGAGTGACCAGGCAACTAATTTGTGGCTTTGTCTGTTTTCCTTAGCACGTAAATATTCTCACACTCGAAATGCCAGAGCAAAGCCAAATCCTTACCCACAAGCGCTGTCTTCTTGAGAAAAAGGCCTTACATTTTTAAAAGATGCATTCACTCTAAATTTAATATTTAAATGCAGGACAATGTCTCCTTCTTGTACCTTTTTATAGGTCTTTTGTGTTTAGGGATTGGCTGAGAACGGACATTTCTGTTTCGATAATCGTGGCTTTTCTTTAGGTGATAGTAACTGAGCCATGCTGTTAATTCCCTGAATGTCTTGGGATGTGCAATGTAAAAAATAAATCCTTTTCAGAAGCAGTTAACCATTAGAAGAGTGGTATTCTCAAGACTGCCGGCCAAATGAATGCATACAACCCTGTGCTTGGGGAGAGCTTTAGTTAAGCTTGCATTCTACAGAGTCATGTCAGTGGCTTATAACTTTTTGAGTGTGTGATCTTAGATTGATAGTAAAAGATTGTGGAAAGTTTGAGCAACATGGTTCAGCCTTTTTCAAGTAGGAAGAGAACTAAAAATTAACTTTTACCATAATTCATTTTTACTTTATTGTTTAACAACTCTACTGCCTTAGATTTAGGTAGAAACTTAAACTCTGGAAGGGAAACAGGCTTCAATTCAGTAAAGCATTTAAGCATCAAATCAACTGGTTTTAAGCATATGTTTAGAGTTAAGCATGTACTTTGCTGAAGAAAGGTTTACTGCTGAATTGAGGCCATAGTCTCTAGTCATAAGTGTGCTTTTCAGTCGTCTAATGAAAATTTTTGCTGATTTGGTCAGGTTTTAAGAGTTTAAAAAATATCTGGTTTGCACATGTGCATTGGTTTCTCTCATGCAACAATTGTTTTTACTCACAGTCTTCCAATATTCTGTTACCATTGTGCATATATAAGTTGAGGGAATTCAGTATATGACCTCTCAGAGTTCTATTAGCTCTACACAAATGTGTAGCTCTGGCCCCCCAAACTACATCCACATTAAAAAGTGGGGGGGCATGGTCCCCTGGCCCCCCCAGTTTTGGCACCACTGATTGGGTCTCAAGAAATGTGGATTGAATTCCTACCTGAGCCACAACCTTCCTGTGTGTCAGTTTCCCATCTGTAAAATGGAGAAAATGCCTCCTTACTTCATGGGGGGTGCTGTGAGATAAAATCCATTACATGATTATGAGGCACTCAGGTACAACAGTAATGAAGACCTTATAGGCACCTATGCAGGCAGAAACCTAACTGCAGATACAAATCAGTAAATCAGAGTTGCAAGTACTCTGATTGTTTCTACCAGTTCATATTTCCAGGTGCAAATAGCGGCCACAAACAGGGAGGCTCCACCCTTTGAAAATGTAGCCCAGGTGTCAATCAGTGTTCAAAATCATGTACTTAATGGGGAGCTCTTGCTCCTGTTGTCTAGCAAACAGTCTATGTGATGGAATCAGTTTGTTTTATATTTTTCATTTACAAACCTTTGGAAATTCCATTAAAAACATACATGACAAGTATGTTATGGTTACACAAAGAGACAAGTATTCAAAAATCAGGAAAGGCAAAGTCAAGGTTGCCTGTGCAACCTTAACAGCACCCCATTGTTAGATGGTGAACAGTGAATGAGCTGGAGGAGCCACAGATTGAATAGTTGGGATTAAAATAAATCTTGATCAAATGACTCATTCATTATGCACTATCCAACTTGCATCCCAAGGGAGAAAAGGGTTCTGCAGGGAAAACAGTTAATATGTATTTAAATCATGACACACAATGGGGCAGAGTTACAGCGGCAGAGATAAACTTCACATTAGCATTTCCTGACTGTGTGCTTCACTGTGCAATGTTAATACTCTTTTATGTAATATTATGGATAGAATCTATATACTATAGTATCTGTACACTCTCAATGGGATCAAAGTTGAGTATAAATATCCCATATCCCTAACCCTCAGGCAAAAGTTCCACAGGCAATTCCACAATACCAGGACAGTGATGTATGTGAATTCTGGCGTTAGCTACATTCTGTGGCGTGTGTGGGAGACATTATTCTGAATGAATGAATGAATTCTGAATGAAATTTCCCAAGTATCATGAACTCTTTCAAAGATTTTTCTATAGAATTATTAGTTAGTTGATAACCTGTTTGTGGAATCATTTCTAAAGTAATTTTACAACTTTATTTGTTTATTTTTGATAAGTGACAGTGGGTTTTTAGGCACCAGGTACACAGGGTACTAAACTACTATTTATGAAAGCTGGGCAGAAAGGAACAGTATTCTGAAATCTGATAATTGAAAAATGGGCAGAGTGTCGAATTTAATCACATTTGTATTCACATGTTGTTGAGAGCAGATGCTGATTTATGATCTATCAACAGTCACCAGATCTGCTGACTGCTTTATATACATATGAATGGATGGACGGATGGATGGCTAGATAAACAGACAGTGAAATTATGTTGCAAATTACATGGCACCAGACCCAGTTACAACAGATATCTCATCCAACTGATAATAAAAATATGGCAGATTTTGTCAGAGCAGATCTCTGGGAAGTCTTCATTTTTTAATATGGGAATCTTTCAAAAGAAGATATATCCCTTTGACTATCCAGTGTTCAAAACTACAGTTCAGCAATCCCTGTTTGGATGCAACACATTATCTATATGCTATCAAAGACTGGAGGTAGGGAGCGGTATAATGATTTTTATTTCATGATAATATCATGCAACAAGTCATCACACCTAAAAATGTTGCATTAAAAGACTACCTCCCCCTAACAAATATACAGAACTCAGGAATACATATTATAGATGGGATGTAATGAAAAGGATATGACATCCAAAAGCGTGTATGTGGTGGAGAGAGAGAGAAGCTGAGCATGCAGGGAAAGATAAAGACAGCAATTGAATAAAATGCATTTCTCTTTAATGTATTTACACAGCGATAAAAATGGAAATGACCAAAGCACACCAGGAAGGCTGGTGTGGATTGCACAGCCCTGATCTTGTTAACTGATCTGCACTCAGTGCTCTAGAGAAAGACAACTCGGAATGCCACTGTCAATGTGCTAATGGGATAAAGAACTGTCCGTCCCCAAATTAATATCTAACAAGTTTATATACTAATAGAGAGGAAGAGCGGTCTCAGCAACAAAGCTAATAGAAAGGTGGCAGGGCCAACTGCCCCCGCCCCAGCAGCCATTTAGGTGTACATATGGCACCTTTTTCTAGCATACTATGCGATTGACAAATGGAAGGGTATGACATGAATTTTCACATAGGGCTAAAGAACAAGCCTGCCCTGCACTCCCTGGCAGCGGCTGCTCCTGTCCAGTGGGGCTGGCACAGAGGGTCATGTGGGGTTGTGACCTTGTGCACTATCTTGCAGTGCCACACACTCAAATTTGGCCCAGCCGACACTCTGTCATGACAGAGGGGTGCCCGGGCCAAACCTGAATGGCGCTGCCACTCTGTGCATCAGATTGCAACACCTGGAGTGGGAAGCCATGCCCAGCCCCCTGGGACAGGAGCTATGCTGCCAGGTACGTGTCAGGCAGGCTCACTTCCCATCCCATCTCCAATGAAAGGATCAGTGGCAAAACCTGGCTCCACCACTGGTCGGTTTTGTGATTATGGCACTGGACTTGGGCTCAGGAGAGCTGAATTCTCTCCCTGTCTGTGACACTGAATTCTTGTGTAACCTGGGGGAAGTCACATGGAGCCAGATTCTCAAGTGTTCAGCACCCACAGTTGGAGAGAGCATGTCTAAAGAGCTCAGCTCCCACTTAAGTACCTAAAAAGGGGCAGTTTTTGAGAAGTGCCAGCACCTAGCAGTTCCCATTGTGGCACGTATAGCCATATTTTAAATGGAGCTCAGTGCATTGGGTGCTAAGTTCTATCAAAAACCTGACCCCTAATTTCTCAGTACACGAGTTTCATCATCTGTTAAAAGAGGATAATACCTCCTTACTTCACGGTTATTAATGGCACTTCAATGCTGTGATAATGGAATCCCATAAATTAATAAAATATAACATTTGTGCTGAATTAATCCAGAACCAAGTTATTAGGACTCATTTCTGCAGGCTCTGTGTGAGTAGCTCCAGTGAAGTCAGTGGGATTGTTCACATACTAAGTTTTGCTCATGTTTCTGACTGTTGCAGGATCAGACTCTAAGACTGAATAAAAACTGAATATGTTTCCATCGCTCTACAGAAAGAGGACCGAAGCAATAAGAATAACACAGTCCCCTTCAAGCCTCCCACTCATCTTCCTTTTTTGCCATTTGACAAACTTCTGACTGCTACAGTGCCCACATTTCTCTATTTATTTTCATGAGGCATTTTGCTGTGATAATTTTGTGGGTCTAAAAATAGGTTGATTCTACTTTTGGATGACTTATAAATCTTAGTCCTTTACAATTGTAGATCCAGAAATAAAGACATAAGCTGGTAAAAAAAAGCTGCTAGTGAGAAGAAAAGGAGGAATGTTTTCTCAAAGGTTATTTAAATTTGTATTTTGGCTAGATCTAGTGTAAATTAGTGTAGTTCCACTGAAAACAATGACACTATACTGATTTACATCCACTGGGGGGCTGGCCCATAGTAGTTTATTTTAATATAAAATCATCACTCCAAAAGGATGCAGTCATATAAAGAAACAGACAGCAGTTGCTACCAGATCATCCTTGAAAGAGAAAGAATTCCATATGAAATTCTATGTCTCAATCATATTGGAAAACAGACTAATTTCTTGCACTTTCGACATGTAATGGTTGTGCATATTTATTCTGCCAGTCTTAATGTAAACTGCCCATCAGCCACTGTCTAACATTAGTCTACTAAGCTTATATACCCTGAGCATTCTAGAACTTGTAGGTCTGAGCTGTAAAACGCATTCTTCAAACTTCCATGGTAGCTTTGTGCCGCCCGTCCCTGGGTCTTTAAATAAGAATCTGTTCAAGGGGATTAGCACTTAAAGGAGATGTGAAGTGTGCCCATTCATTTCAATACACTGTTGACTCTGAAGCATAATGATGATGATGATATATAATCACCAGTGCTAACTATTTCACTGGTGACCATTTTAGCAGAAGCATTTGGGTACTAGGTCAATTTAGAAGGCCAAGTGGGTGGACAAACTGCAGCTTAGTGAACTGGGAGAAAGAACAATCCGTTTGAAAAATCTACTCCTTCCCTGGAAACAGGAAGCCCTGAGACACAAAACAGGGGCCTGGTCTACACTTAAAATTTAGATCAACGAAGCTATGGAACTCAAGGTTGTGAAAAATCCATACCCCTGAGTGCTGTAGCTATGTTGACCTAACCCTGGTGTACACACAGCTAGGTGAATGGAAGGATGTTACCATCAACCTAGCTACTGTTGCTAAGGGAGGCAGTATTCCAACAACAATGGAAGAAATCCTTCCATTGATGTAGGCTGTCTACACACTGCAGGGTTATTCTGCTGGCATAGCTACAGTGCCGTAGCTCTGCTTCTATAGTCCCCATAGTGTAGACATGGTTGGAAACTTTCAGTGGGAAAAAGCTCAGGAAGCAACAGCAGCGGTAGCCAGCTCTTTGCCATGGGACAGGAGCCCAGCAATAGAGAAATTATACTGTAATTTGACGAGTCTCAAAGTGGGGCAGATTAGAATTTGAAAGGTCATTCAGAAGCTAAATGGAAAAATCACCACATGACCAATTTAGAGCTATGCTGGGCTAAGGTTCTACACATTGTATCAGTTATAGCCGTACTCTGCTGGAAAAGTGGACATGGCAAGGAAAACACATTGAGGCCATCTGCTGGTCAGTAAATATTTGTATTCAACTAACTATTGTCTGGCTCCTCTTGAGGAAACTAACTGCTATGATTTGAGGCTAGACCAGAGCCCAGTACCTCCCATGCAGAGGAGTTAACCTCGTATGCACACAGGACTGCATCCTAAGAGCAACATTAGAAAATAGGGCAGGGGATTGTTTAAAGCCATACAACAGTCAAACCACGGCAGGAACTTAAGCAACTGGGAAGCAGAGATTCAATTTAGCAATGGAGGTGGATGGGCTTAGCTGGAATTGAAGTGTTTCAAGAATCAGCGCTATGTTGAGTTTATTAACAAGAAAACGCCTTTGCCCATCAGCAGAAAATGCGAGGCTCCAGTCTGGGCCTAAGATTCTCATAGTGGCACCAGCAGCCAGAGGGTGAGAGTCAGACAGTGGCAGCAGTAGGATGTGCAGGAATCAGGCATTTATTTATATTTATAAAAACATGCTTAACAAGCTCTTGGCACACGTAAAAAGAGTTACAGGAAAAACATATACCCGATATTACACACTGCACCAGCCAGATCAAAAACCCCTACAGCCTCTGTTCATCCAGGCTAATATATCCCCACCCCTACCCCCCGCTATTACCCCTTATACTCCATCCACCCTTCAAAAGCCTGGACTAGATGGGCAATCCTTGCAACTGGCCCAGAAAGACAGCAGGTGCGAGTTCCATCAGAGTACTGAATTTCCAAGTCAAATACTCCTCATTGAAAATATGCTGTTCCCAGACCCCTTCCATGTAAAGCAGGGGGCTGCTAGGTCAAAATCCTGTGCTGACCGCAGCTGCTCAGAATGGGATAAACAGAGAGGCAGCCTCTATCTATATGAGTAAAAATAAAAATCTTGAATAAAGCATGTAAACATATTAGACAGGGGTCAGCAACCTTCGGCACATGGTCCATCAGGGTAATCCGCTGGCGGGCCGTGAGACATTTTGTTTATGTTGACCGTCCGCAGGCACGGCTCCCCGCAGCTCCCGGTGGCCATGATTCGCTGTTCCCAGCCAATGGGAGCTACAGGAAGTGGCGGCCAGTATGTCCCTGCGGCCCGCACTGCTTCCCGCAGCTCCCATTGGGTGCTGCGGGGGGCCGTGCCTGTGGATGGTCAATGTAAACAAAATGTCTCGTGGCCCGCCAGCGGATTACCCTGATGGGCCGTGTGCTGAAGATTGCCGACCCCTGATATTAGAAATCAGGGCACATCATGGAGCATAGGTGCCATTTTGTCCCTTCTAGTAGGGTGACCAGATAGCGAGTGTGAAAAATTGGTATGGGGGTGGTGGGTAATAGGAGCTATATAAGACAAAGCCCCAAATATCGGGACTGTCCCTATAAAATTGGGAGATCTGGTCACTCTACCTTCAAGCAACACCATTAGTCAAGCAAACATACTGTATACATTTTGCAGTTCTACAGTTTCCAAATGGCCTTCAAATGTAGCTTTGTGTAGAGTAGACTGCAGTAATCAGATCTGGAGGCACCAGAGGCACAGATCACTGTGGGGAAGTCCACAACTGAAGGAAAAAGTGTGCAACTTTCTTGCAAAGCACAGATAGATGTTACAAGCAGCCTTGTTATTGGGGCATTCCGGAGCAAGTGAAGATCTAACAAGCCCCCAGGTTACACACCTGACTAACAAGAGGCAGATATTTTCCATCAGTTGAAGGAGTAAGATGTGTTTTCCTCCATTTGTTTCCCCCATCCTGCTAGCATAAACTCAGAGTATGTCTACACTACGAAATTAGGTCGATTTTATAGAAGTCAATCTTTAGAAATCAATTTTATACAGTTGATTGTGTACGTCCCCACTAAGTGCATTAAGTCGGCGGAGTGTGTCCTCAATACTGTGGCTAGCATTGACTCACGGAGCGGTGCACTGTGGGTAGCTATCCCACAGTTTTCACAGTCTCCGCTGCCCATTGGAATACTGGGTTAAGCTCCCAATGCCTGATGGGGCAAAAACATTGTCGCGGGTGGTTTTGGGTACATGTCATCAGGCTCCCCTCCCTCCGTGAAAGCAACGGCAGACAATTGTTTTGCGCCTTTTTTCCTGGGTTACCCATGCAGATGCCATAGCATGGCAAGCGTGGAGCCCGCTCAGCTCACCGCTGCTGTTGTGAGCATTGTAAAACCTCGCACATTATCCTGCAGTTTGTGCAGAACCTGGCTAAGAGACACCAGCATGAGGATGATTGTGAGGAGGACATGGACACAGACATTCCTGAAAGCACGGCCTGTGGCGATTGGGACATCATGGCGGCAGTGGGGCTGGTTGATATAGTGGAACGCCGATTCTGGGCCTGGCAAACAAGCACAGACTGGTGGGATCGTATAGTGTTGCAGGTATGGGATGATTCACAGTGGCTGCGAAACTTTTGCATGCGTAAGGCCACTTTCCTTGAACTTTGTGAGTTGCTTTCCCCTGCCCTGAAGTGCAGGAATACCAAGATGAGAGCTGCCCTGACAGTTGAGAAGCGAGTGGTGATAGCTTGCAACGCCTGACTGCTACCGGTCAGTCGGGAATCAATTTGGAGTGGGCAAATCTACTGTGGGGACTGCTGTGATCCAAGTAGCCAATGCAATCACTGACGTTCTGCTATCAAGGGTAGTGACTCTGGGAAATGTGCAGGTCATAGTGGATGGCTTTGCTGCAATGGGGTTCCCTAACTGTGGTGGAGCGATAGACGGAACGCATATCCACATTGTGGCACCGGACCATCTTGCCAACCAGTACATAAACCGCAAAGGGTACTTCTCAATGGTGCTGCAAGCACTGGTGGGGGTTTCACCGACATCAACGTGGGATGGCTGGGAAAGGTGCATGACGCTTGCATCTTTAGAAACTCCGGGCTGTTTGAGCAGCTGCAAGAAGGGACTTACTTTCCAGATCAGAAAATTACCTTTGGGGATGTTGAAATGCCAATAGTTATCCTTGGGGATCCAGACTACCCCTTAATGCCATGGCTCATGAAGCCTTACACAGGCAGCCTGGACGGTAGTAAGGAGCAGTTCAACTATAGGCTGAGCAAGTGCAGAATGGTGGTGGAATGTGCCTTTGCACGTTTAAAAGCTCGCTGGTGCTGTTTGCTGACTAGGTTAAATCTCAGTGCAACCAACATTCCCATTGTTATTGCTGCTTGCTGTGTGCTCCATAATATCTGTGAGAGTAAGGGGGAGACATTTATGGCGGGTTGGGAGGTTGAGGCAAATCACCTGGCGGCCGATTTTGAGCAACCAGACACCAGGGTGATTAGAAGAGCACAGGTAGGCGCGCTGCACGTCAGAGAGGCTTTGAAAACCAGTTTCATGACTGGCCAGGCTACGGTGTGACAGTTGTGTGTGTTTCTCCTGGATGCAACCCCCCCACCTTCGTTGATTTTAATTCCCTGTAAGCCAACCACCCTCCCCCCCTTCAATCACAGCTGGCAAAGGAAATAAAGTAACTATTGTTTTGTAACCATGCATTCTTTCTTTATTAATTTAAAAAAGAGTGAGATAACTGACAAGGTAGACTGGGTGGGGTGGGATGGGGGAGGAGGGAAGGACAAGGCCTCATTGCTTATCGTAGCCACACTACAAATCAAAACTGTTTGAATGACAGCCTTCTGTTGCTCGGGCCATCCTCTGGAGTGGAGTGGCTGGGTGCCTGGAGCCTCCCCCGCGTTCTTGGGCATCTGGGTGAGGAGGCTATGGAACTTGGGGAGGAGGGCAGGCGGTAGTACAGTGGATGCACGGGGGGGGTCTGTGCTCTTGTTGGCTTTCCTGCAGCTCCACCAGATGCCTGAGCATGTCCGTTTGCTCCCCCATTAGCCTCAGCATTGCATCCTGCCTCTGCTCATAGCGCTCACTTAATGCTTTCCTGGCCTCTGCCATTGAATGCCTCCATGCATTCCAAGCTGTGCCCTATCAGTGCAGGAGGACTGCATGTCATCTTGAGTGCATTTTTTTTTGCCTTCTAATCTGTGATAACTTCAGGGATGGAGATGATAGGGGGAGCATAGAAACATTTGCACCTGTGGAGGGATAAAAAGGGAGAGTAACATTTAAGATGATACATTTCTGAGAACAAAAGGGAGACTCTTTCACAGTGAAGCAAGGAATTCGCAGCAGACAGCACATGTGCTTTAGGTACAAGGTTGCATTTTGCCTTTTATATTGGGCACCTGCAGGTATAGTGACACATCACGCATGACTGGGCAACAGAATTCGGTTTCCAGGCAGCTATGGTAAGCCAATGGATATGCAGGGTTGGTTTCTTACACCTTCATAACATGTGGGAATGGTTTCAAACTGCTGTGCCCTCCTTTCCCATAGCAAGCAATACCGGTTGGGTTTCACATTTAAAAGGAGGGGCTGCGGTTTTTGGGTGGATGTGCAGCACACAGCTCTCCCCATCCCTCCGCGTGGCTATTCTCGGGGATGATCCCTTTTAACCAAGTGCAAACAGCCCAGCATGAACGGGGTCCTTTTACTGTTCCCTTAAAAAAATTCCCCTATTTCAACCAGGTGACCATGAATGATATCACTCTCCTGAGGCTAACACAGAAAGATATAGACGAATGTTGCTTGAATGTGACCAAAACCCAGGACCATTCGCTGCCATGCTTTGTGCTGCAATGATTCCAGACTACTCGCTACTGGCTTGGTGTGGTAAAGTGTCCTACCGTGGAGGATGAAATAAGGCAGCCCTCCCCAGAAACCTTCTGCAAAGGCTTTCAGAGTACCTCCAGGAGAGCTTCATGGAGATGTCCCTGAAGGATTCCCACTCCATCCCCAGTAGCTGTACTGGCCGTGAATGCATCCCAATTCTTCAGGGCAAATCAAACATTAAACACTATTGCTTTTAAACCCTGTAGTGTAGTTACAAATGTGCACTCACCAGAGGTGCCTTCTCCAGCTTCAGGGTCGGGGATCCCACCTTGGGAGGGTATTGGCTCTAGGGTGATGAAAAGGTCCTGGCTGCTGGGAAGAACGGATTCACCACTTGCCTGCTGCGCATTCTCCTCCTCCTCCTCTTCCTCATCCACAAAATCCTCCTCCCTGTTGCATTAGACTCCCCCCTTGCAGGTGTCCACGGACAGTGGTAGGGTAGTGGTACGGTCTCCCCCTAGAATGCCATGCAGCTGATCATAAAACCGGCATGTATGGGGCTCTGCCCGGATCGACCATTTGCCTCCTTTGTCTTTTGGTAGGCTTGCCTGAGCTCCTTAACTTTCACGCAGCACTGCTGTGTGTCCCTGTTGTAGCCTCTGTCCACCATGCCCTGTGCAATTTTGGCATATATATTAGCATTTCTTCTTTTTGATCAGAGTTTGGCCTGCACAGATTCTTCTCCCCATACAGCAATCAGATCCAGTGTCTCCCTTTCGGTCCATGCTGAAGCTCGTTTGCAATTCTAGGGGGACTGCATGGTCACTTGTGCTGCTGAGCTCGCCACGCTGACCAAACAGGAAATGAAATTCAAAATTTCCCAGGGCTTTTCCTGTATACCTAGCTAGTGCATTGGAGTTGAAAGTGCTGTCCAGAGCGGTCACATTGGAGCACTCTGGGATAGCTCCCGGAGGCCAATACCGTCGAATTGCGTCCGCACTACCCCAAATTCAACCCAGCAAGGTCGATTTTAGTGCTATTCCCCTCGCTGGGGAGGAGTACAGAAGTCGATTTTAAGAGCTCTTTAGGTTGACGGAACGGGGTTGGTTGTGTAGACGCATTCATTTTAAAATCGACCTAACGTGGCTAAATTCGACCTAACCCCGTAGTGTAGACCAGGGCTCAGTCTTATCCAGACTGAGCTTCAGCCATATTGCTGTAGTCACCCTTGCATGCATGCTGAATGAGCAGGGATGACCAAATAGGACTTTACTGCACAGGAGGGAGCCCTCGGGGCTGATGAAAAGTTGCCTAAAGCTGCTGTGTGCTTCCTCCCTTAAACAAAAGGAGTCACTCAAGAACAGTTCCATCTCTCCCCTTTAGGGTCTGCACTGAGCCACATTAAGAGATTGCTGATAGATGGTTGGGCAGGAAAAATAAGCATGGCCACTTGATTTTCATCCATTGCCAGAGAACACTGTCATCCAACAAGACTTCTGGAGTCTCTGTGCCACATCCTGCCCTAAAACTAGATTGCCAGGGAACAAAATTATCTAAGGACTCTAGATTTGCCAAAGATGCCTTTCTTAGCAGTCGTCCCTAAGAGATACATTGGGTCTGATTTTCAGAGGTGAAACAATGGACTTGCAGGTGCTCAGACTTTGAAAATCAGGCCCTAAGTGTCACCCTAAAATGAAGGCCTGCATAATTAATAAGTATTTTTGAAAGTCTTAGGCCAGCCTTTTTGAGTTTCCTCTATACCTTGCTCCAAGCAGAATACAGAATTGATATTTTTTTAAAAAACAGAATTTTAATTTAGATTAAAAGTATTTTCTTTTTAAAAAAAGAGCTTTGTACAGATTTGAATTTATAAATTTGCTACCATTGATCCAGTAGGAGTGGATAATGTCTGACAAACAGTCAATTTATTCTTTCAATGTGAGCTGCTGTCCTGTCTGAATGTGAGTCATGTGATCTGTCAGTCAAAAGAGCAGCTGGGGGCTTAGGAACATCTGCGGGATTAGGACTAGCACATTTACCAAACAATGGATGTTTAACATGTCTGAAACCTCTATACAAGTCACTAGTCTAGAAATGCAATTGCATTTTCCAGTACTGCTTTCTAGCCATCTTCCTGCAAAGGAAGGAGCTAATTTATAATCCCATCAGACAGGAGTTTTACCTGGTAGCAAATTGTATGTGTCACAGACAGATAGCAAGGATGAGTCCTGAAAACCCGACCGTCCTCCCTACACATGTAAACACAGGAGGAATAGTGAACGTAAAAAACACCCCCAGTATCATGTAGAATCTTAACACATCATTACTTTAGTATGAACAAGAGCCATTGCAGAAGGCCAAAGCCACCACTGATGTAACTATAATTGCTGCCTAAATCAGTTCACAGATTGTGACCTACTGTCAGAGTAGTGTTGAGATTTTAGTTACACCGCTCTCACTTCTATTAGTAGAAGGTGGCGCTATAAAAGGAGATAGTTTAACTCTGAATTTTTTTGAAATCCTGGTGGAATAATCATGCTTTTACTTCTCCAGTTCTGTAGTTTCTAAGTGTATTTAGTGTTCATAAAAATATCAAACTGGAAGCATCAATGACTGAAATTCTCCATCTAGTTACAAATCACATGATTAGTGTTATTGTACTGCACATGGCTTTGTTACTCTGCTCCACTAGGGAGCACCTTCAGGGTGAAAAGGGCAGTTCATCTGCCATGCTCAGTCCTTGGCCTCTCTGCTGAGATTGTAACCAAGGTGCTAACACATATCATTGAGTTTCTGTGATACAGAAACCTATTTGCTGGGCTGAAACTTATTTCTCATAGTATGGTACAGAACAGCTGCTAACTTTAATGTTATGACACACAGGTCTCAAACCCAGGTCTGCTGGGTTCATAGGAGTGGCCATACACCACCTCTGCAGATGGCAGCCTGCTGACAGCTGCTTACCTGGGACCCATGAAGCCCAACCCCAATGTGAGGCTCCACCCCAAGGTCCAATTCCAGAGCAGCTGATTGGCCTTATAGTCCTAGTTAAGCCAGCAGCAGGAACAGGAAGCTGTCTGAACAACTGGGCTCCTGCTTGTTCTGGCTTGATTTCCTGGCATCTGACTTGTGGTTCAGATCTCCAGTTTCTCTCCTGCCTCTGACCCCCTGGTATTATGACCCAGCCTGATTCATGGTTCTGATCTCTAGTTTGTCTCCTGCTTCTGACCTCCTGGTATCTTTACCCAGCCAACTCTTGACTTCTGTCTCATGACTCGGGACGCTGGTGCTGTCTACTAGGTCTGGCTGCCCACAGCACAGCTGTAACATTGGTGGTCTTAGGCAATATTTGAACCAGGGACAAAGAAGTGAAAAAATCTGAAATAAAGTGAGTCCAATAGGACAGGATCATCCTGGGTAGGAGGAGGCATAATGCACATTTCTTACCCCAAACATCAAAACCTCTTGCATCTGTAAAACTGGGATAAGTCAGGTGAAAGCCGAATGAACCAATATTTCTGATGTG
Source organism: Emys orbicularis (assembly GCF_028017835.1). Taxonomy (NCBI): domain Eukaryota; kingdom Metazoa; phylum Chordata; order Testudines; family Emydidae; genus Emys; species Emys orbicularis. The sequence continues at coordinate 36,024,065 of NC_088685.1, forward strand.
AAGGTCTCGTTTATAGTCACTTTCAACAGAAGTAGTTTGCTATTTCATAATTTCAGTAGTGCTATTATTGATAGAACTTCTCCAGTTTAAAATAAATAAAGCAAGCAGAAAAAATACTTCAGAGGGTGAGGGCGGGTGGAAGTCTCCTTTATAAGAAAGCCAAAAAGAGCATAAACATTAAACTTTTATCCCTTCATGTCACCGTTACAGAACAAAACTATAATACATTTTGCAAGTTGCCTAAAGAAGAAACAAGAACCAAAACAGGCTAAAATAACAAAAGGTAAATAGGTAAAACCACTATCAAATTGAGCAATATCAAAACGGTCAATTTCAACTCTAAAAATTGCACCTACCCTGTAGCTAAACTCCCCACTATATAAACTGATATCCTGGAGTTAAAATATACGCTGCGCAAAGTGGAATCCTGGATTTAAGCCCTACGCTATATAAACTGATATCCCGGAGTTAAAATTGCAGAAGCTGGTACCAAGGCTTTACACTGTGTAAACTGAAATAACTATACTGACTAGCACTTAGTATTTTTAGTATCACCAGGCACATCAAATCAAACAGAAAATAATTCTGAAACTTTCTGACAGTGATCCATTATACTGAGGCCTTGTCTACAGTAGGATTTTAGTATAACTATGCCAGTGTACCTGCTCCAGTGCAAACCCCCAGTAGAAATAGATTGTACTGGTGCAGTGAGGTTTGGAAGAGTACAATTACTCTGGTTTGAAACTATGGAGTAAGATGCACCACTGCAAATGAAACAGTGTACACTCCAGTTGTGGAAAACATGCTGCATTATGCACGCTATCTGTACCAGGGGCCTGATTTTTCTATTGCCCTGCCTTCGGGTACGCTAATTTGAAGTAAAATGCTACCAAATAAGAAAGGTAATTTTTATGCTGTCGAGCAACTGTGCTGCTGACTGAAATCCCATTGTAAATGAGGCCTAATACATTTTAAAGTATGAAATCTCAGCTCAACTGAAATCAGTGGATATTCAATGGGGCCAGAATGGATTTTGCCATAAAATCCTTTAGCTCATTTTTTCCTGTTTTCCCCATTTTTTTTAAAGACTGCCTTTAATCTGTAAATAATATTTGTTTATCCTCACTCTTACTTTTTTACCTACAATAATGAGTTAGGTTTTTTTATTTTGATGTTTTAGAACATAAAATTTAATTAAATTCTCCTTTTGGGTTTTCTACCCTGAATGAGTTTACAGTTCCAGTTGTACCTATCCTTCTAAAACATACTCCATTTGCACCATTCGGTATAAACAATTGTATTGTGATAGATTGAAAAGCAACAGCACAGATTAATCTGTGACAAGAGCTCATGAGAAGAGCTTGAAATTTAAGGAAAGAACATGTATCTATAGGACTGTAAAGGGTCAACTCACCACTTGGCACCTCCTCAGGCCAGGGATGGCATGACAGCTCTCTGCCCACCTGGCGTCTGCAGCCCTGGCTGCTCTGCCTCTGCAATAACCTGCCTCTTCCTGTGACTTGGCCCTCCAGCCAAGTAAATGCCAAGTCACTCCCCTTCTGGGGTTGTCCCTAAACAAGGGGGGGGGGGGGGGGGAGAATGCCTCCTTCTCAGGGCATATGGGAATCTAGGGTGGCCAGACGTCCCGATTTTATCAGGATTGTCCCGATATTTCCTTGTTTGTCCCGTGTCCCGACCAATGTTAGGTCGGGACACGGGACAAACAAGCAAATACTCCGGAGCCCGGAAGTGCTCGTCCGCCCCCCCCCCCCGCCCCGACTCCGCCCCCTCCTTCCCCCATTGGCTCCCTCCCCAAATCCCCGCCTCTTCCCCAGGCTCACCATTCCTCCTCCCTCCGGCGCTTGTGGAGGGAGGCCCGGGAGATGCAGGGGAAGCGCGGGGCCAGGGTGAGTGAGAGTCTGGCCTGGCCCCGAGCAGGCAGGATTCAGTCGGGCGGTAGGGAGAGGAGGGGGGCGGCCCGCGGGGCCAGGCGGCGGCTGTTCTCCCCCCCTGGACAGCAGGACTTGGGAGCAGCCGCTGCTGCAGCTCCCACTGCCGCAGGGGGAGGAAGCGGCCGATGGCCAAGCTCGGCGGCTGCGGCTCTGGCGCCCCCGAACCCCCCAAGCCTGGGCCTGCTGCGGGGACCCAGCAGCGCGCATGCTGCGCCCAGCCCCTGGCCAGTCGCGTCTGGGCTGCTGCCCAGCTGGTGCTATCCCGCGGCGGCCCCGGAGTGGGGGCAGCAGGCCCCAGCCCCCCTGTCCCGCTCGGGTCCTGCAGGGGAACAAACGGGGCTGGGCTGCCGATGCCTCCGCGGGATTGCACTCAAAATATTTGTGGCCATGTCTCAAGTGCAATAATGCTATGTGTCTCACCCTTGACTTAAAAAAAAGAGTGAGAGAATCCAGTAAGAATATAGATTTGGTAGATGACTTTAGTTATATGCTAATCAGAAAAACGACACTAGGTTTCACTTGATAACTAACCAGTTACAACTTCTGACTGTTTGTTTCCTTTTTGACATGGCATTATAGCAGATGGTACCTGGCGTTCTAAGGACAAAAGACTAACTTCCCTCACAAAGTGTGATTACTTTTGAAGGATCAATTCTTCTGTGTAAGCATTAGGGGCCAATAAAGAACACAGTGCCAGGAACAAGAATGATTTACAATTGGACTTAATCTATTTGAAAAATTCTAGAAACCACATTTAAAAAACCCCCAAATCTCATCAAGCAGCACCTGAATTTCCTCAGTGCCATCCGTCTGCAGCATTAAATGAAGGCCAGGAGACCTGGAGAGAGAGAGAAGCAAAGTTTTAATGATTAACCTAACCTCGTTGTCAGAGTGGATAGCCTGATAAATGGGACCTTGGTTGCCAGTTATCACATACCTAGTTGCTAATGTTGTAGACAAGATTTAAACCAATAGGAATTCCATCTCTATGTGCAAAACAGAATAAACTCTCCCAGGACAAGCGTCAGAGCTTCCATGTGCAAAATGGAATTTACTCAGCTCTCCACAGCTTCATGTCCTGTAATTTTATCTACAAGAACAACTATATCTGATTTATTAACTGAAGTGTTAAGCAGTTCGAAGCAGGTGTATCTGGTATTACTAACTGCCAAGGATAATGAAATACCATCAGCGCACAAAGAATGCCAGAACTTCACAGGAGCACTGATTCTAGGTCCTGACTCAGAAAGATGTTTATGCTAGGGTTACCATTTTTTAAAATAACAAAAAGAGGACACTCCAAGGGGCCCCGCCCCTGCCCCAACTCCGCCCCTTCCCTTCCCCACCCCGGCCCCACCCTAACTCCGCCCCTTTCCCAAAGTCCCCGCCCCAACTCCGCCCCCTCCCCTGAACGCTCCGCCCCCGGCTCCTCCCCCTCCCCTGCTTCCTGCGAATCAAATGTTTGCGGGAAGCCTGAAACAGGGAGGCAGGCAGCAGGTAAGCTGGTGCGGGGGGGGCGCGAGGAGGCGCGGCCCAGTCCGGCCCCCTGGCCGAGCGGCTCGGGCCCGGCTCGGCTCGGGCCCTGGGGCGCCAGCCCCAGTTCCAGCCGAGTGTGCCAGCCCCGGGCCGCCCTGGCCCCGGTGGTTCCAGCTCGGCTCGGGCCCTGGGGCGCCAGCCCCAGTTCCAGCCGAGTGTGCCAGCCCCGGCCCGCCCCGGCCCCGGCAGCTCCAGCTCGGTTCGGGCTCCGGGGCACCGGCCCATCCGGTGCTGGCCCCGGCCCCGGCCGAGCACTGCCGGCCCCAGCGGCTCCGGCTCTGGCCCCAGCGCGGATCCAAGCCCCAAGACCCCTCCCTATTTTCCCGGACATGTCCGGCTTTTTGGAATTTCCCCCCAGACGGGGATTTGACGACCAAAAACCCGGACATGTCCGGGAAAATCCGGACGTATGGTAACCCTAGTTTATGCATTTGACTGTGTTGAAGTGCTTAAAGTTAGGCATATGTCTAAATATTTGCCTGGCTGAATCAGGGCCCTAGCGTTGAAGGAGTTACTAGCTTCGATTTTACAAATAGATATGTGTGAACATTGGCATTTTCATGAAGATTCACAAATTCGATACACAATAAAGTTTGGTCATATCTAATCAGTTACAAACACAGCTTCTCTGGGCAGCAATCTCAGGCCTGGAGTTTTATGAATTTGCCTATGGTAGAAAGTTATCATTTCTGGAGAGAAATTGTCATTTTTCAGCAAAAGCAAGTTTTTGTGGGGAAAGGAAAGTTTTCCACCTGTATAAAAATACCATTATTTTTAACCTGCTGCTTTTCAGTCACTCATAACTTTCCATAGATTTCAACTCTGGCTGAATTTTTTGAAAAGTCTAAGAGTTCAGCCATTTGGGAATTATGAGAAGAATGGGAAAAATGCACTTTTCCCATTTGAAATAATTGTACCTCCTATTGAGGATCTCATAGTGATTTACAGTCATTAATATATTAGTTCTCACTCATTTTCTGAGGTAGGTAGGTGAGGTTTAATACTTCCATTTTACAGATGAGGAAATTGAGACCCAAGGCTTAATTCTTCAGTGCCTTGAGCCATTTATACTTCTGTAAAGTGAATGTGAAATGGTAGTGCTTTACATGCACCTTGGTGCATATGTCCTGGTGACTGACTACCTCTGGTTCAGGGCTGTGGAGAATTAGTCCCCCAGAAATGTTCAAAAATTGGCAAGGCCATTCAGTGATAGTGCCAGGACTAGAACTCAAGGGTTCCTGGCTCCCAGTCCTGTAAAAAATACCACTATCTATCTAGGTACCTATGGCTCCCATCATTATAATGATGGACTGCCCCACAATCATCAATGGATTCTAAGCTCACAACAGACCTGTGAGATTGGGAATTACTTCCCCTATTTTTACAGACAGAGAATTGATACACAGGGTATATTAAGTGACAGGCCCAATGTCTCTCGGGAAGTCAGTGGCTGAGCAGGGAACTGAAGCCATGTCTCCTGAGGTGCAGTGCCCTTTTAGCTAGACCATTTTCCTGTCACCTGTGGTCCACATGTACATCCCTGACAAAATAGGAGAATTCCAATAACATGCATGAAGCTGTTAAATAAGACAAGACATAACTCCAACATCTGCAGTAACCCCATTAGCCACTTTCTCCCAACTTAATACACTATTATTGTTTATCAGTGTCCTTTGTCTATTACCCTACAGTCTGTTTTCAGTCCAGTGACAATATTCTTATCTAAACTAATCTGAATTAATGCTGAGTGTAAAATTTCACAAGCTACTGTATCAAATGCATCTGACGAAGTGGGTATTCACCCATGAAAGCTTATGCTCCAATACATCTGTTAGTCTTTAAGGTGCCACAGGACTCTTTGTTGCTTTTTACAGATCCAGACTAACACGGCTACCCCTCTGATACCTGTATAAAATGGTTTACTAAAAATCCAACTGTATAAAATTTTACAACACTGTCTTCATCTATTAATATTTCAATCAAGTTGGTGTGACATGATCTTTTTTCCTTCTTGGTAACTCAAGCTGCTTATTGCAACTGGTTATGTTATCCTCTATATGGTTTAATTTTCTCCCTCTAGGGCGAAGAAGGTGATAAGACGATTGTAATGGCCATTGCTGATCCAGAACGATTTGTGCTAAAGCCTCAGTGGGAAGGCAGAGGTATTCAGTTTCCCTCATATGTGATTCATGAACTACAAAGCCCACCAGCCTGGCAGGAGGATCAGGCTGTGATGGGTTCCCTCCAGGGTGCCACTTGGAACTGGGGCACCACTGAGCCCGCCTGACCCACCAGCCTGGGCTCCCTTTCACAGTGTGGTGCTGTGACAAGTTGCCCAGCTCTCCAAGCTTGCTCATTCACCAGCCTACGCACAGATAGGGACACACCCCACTGCAGCTTCACACACAGCTGCTGAGATCAGCTCTGCATGGGAAGGCTCAGCTAAGGCACCTCCCAGTTGCGTGCCGCACCGCCCTCTGGAGTGTAAACCCAAAATTATACCGTCTTGCGCTGCACAGGAAACGGTACAGCGTAAGCTCAGAAAATTCGCCCCCTCCCTCAATGTGGAAAGAGATATGCAACAGCTTTCTGCCCCCAGTTATAATTTCCAAACACACCAGTTTTACACAAAAGAAAACAAGCTTATTAACTACAAAGGATAAATGTTAACTGATTATAAATGATAGCAAACAGATCAAAGCCGATTACCTTAGTAAATAAATAAAACCGCAAACTGTGCTTAACACACTAGATAGGTAGGATATGAATTAGCAAATTCTCATCCTGAGTGATAAACAGGCTGGCAGATTCTTAAAGCACAAGTTGCCTTGGCTTTCCCAGGTTTTCAGATACAGGCTCAAAATCCCTCTAGCCTAGGACCATCACTTTCCACAGTTCAGTCCTTGCCCCTCAGGTGTTTCCAGGTGTGTTGTTGTAGGGACAGTGAGGTACTATCATTATGTCATTTTGCTCCTTTTATATCTTCTTCCCACTTGCTGGAAAGCTCTTTTGCTGTGACCTGAGTCAAACAGTTCCCATTGTGTAGTGCTATCTCTGAGAGGTTTCTATTGTACACAGTTCCTGGGGTAATCCTTGTGCTTGTGTGCATTTCTTCAATAAGCCATTTACATTGTCTGGGATTTTTACTGTTGTACCTGAAAGGCTGCTTGTGGGTGTTTTCAACCTCACAACATGGTTCAGTGACTCATACATAGCCAAACTTCATAACTTCACATACGAGGATAACACATACAACCCAATGAAATATTAATGTTTAGCAGATCAAGACTTTTAGAATGATATCTCACAAGGCATACTTTATACAAAACATATCCTAATTACATGATAGTGATTAATATTGGGTTGCGAGGGTGTCACACAGGCCCTTTCAGGTTTAAACTACTGTAAATGGTGGATTCTCTGTAACTTAAAGTCTCTAAACCATGATTTGAGGACTTCAGTAACTCAGGCAGAGGCTAGGGGTCTATTACAGGAGTGGTGAGGTTCTGTGGCCTGCAATGTGCAGGAGGTCAGACTACATGGCCATGATGGTTCCTTCTGACCTTAAAGTCTATGAGCAGTGTTTATTGTTATGTTAAACATGACCACATTCCGTCCCAGAGATATCTTCATTTTAAATGGTTGGCAGGCTTATATGTAAAGCAGTTATACTCGGATCTCAATGGTTTAGGAGCCAAATCAGGGATCAACATTACCCAAAAGAGCCACAGTAGTGTGAATTCATTTTTTCATTTACTATAATTCTCACAGCAAAATGACTGACCAAGTATTATTATCTAATCTGCTACAGTTGCTTAATAACATAATAAGAGCATCATGGTTGGTTAATAACTTAGATTGGTTAATAATTAAATCACACAGTGTTTTAATATGTGCTACAAAGAGTCACAGGAGACACATTAAAGAGCCACTTGTGGCTTACGAGCCTCAGTCTGAGTATCACTGCTGTAAAGGGTCAGATTCTCAGGCACTCAACATACAAGAAGGGGCAAAGGTAGCTTTTCGCCACTTTTTCACATCCCCAACTCCCTCATCCCCAGGAATTCTGGGGTTGTTGTGCCAATAGGGGGCCATTATACTGGTGGGGATTGCTGGAGTAGAGCATGGTCTGGACACAATTTCCTCCAGCTCCTGGAACCAGGGACTACTGATGTAGAGGCATGCTGGCTTTTTCCCAACTGAAGATACCTCATGCTGCCTACTTAGGGAAGTTTTAAGTCCTCTCTGTGTCACAAGTAGGACTGAGGAATTGGCCCAAAGTCTTTAAAATGTTGTGGGATCCTTTAGGATGAAAGAAGCTTTATAAAAATGAGCTGTTTTATATATTATAATATTTAATATTTCAATCCACAAAAGCCGTAGTGCCTCCCTTATCCAATGAGGCATTTTGGACCCACAGTTTTAGGGATAGTGATGCAATTTTTAGAGCACAACTAAAGGAGCATAAAAGTGAAAGGTGATCAAATGACTAAGCCCTTGTCTACACTACAAACGTATGTCAGTATAATCATATTGCTTTGGAAAATCCACCCCTCGAGCAACGCAGTTATATGACCTAACTCCTGGTGTAGCCAGTGCTATGTCAACAGAAGAGGGGGAAGGGATAGCTCAGTGGTTTGAGCATTGGCCTGCTAAACCCAGGGTTGTGAGCTCAATCCTTGAGGGGGCATTTGGGGATTTGTCCTGCTTTGAGCAGAGGGTTGGACTAGATGACCTCCTGAGGTCCCTTCTCACCCTGATATTTTTATGATGAGGGTTTCTCCCATCAACATAGCTACCACTTCTCAGGGAAGTGGAGCTCTCCTCTCCTGTCAGTGTAGGGAGCCACTGTTAGTGTAGACAAGCCCTATGAGATGGCAGTAGGCAAAGAAGCTTGTACAATGAACCTTACTTGGCAGTGAGGAGCACTGGAAAGGCCCTTACAGGGATGAAGTGTTTTAAAGGTTCATTGGGTTACTCTCTTTCCCTCCGCTCACCTGTCAGCAGTGGATACACCTGCATGCAGAAGTTTGTGAACTGACTTGATACATTTCTGGCTCTTTTCCTTATGTCAAAATAATTTCAGTGCTCCTGTCAAGTTTTCTAGATGCTTGTTCTAACAGGTTTGAACAGCACAATTTGTTACACAATACGCCCCATTTCCAATAGTACAAACAATAATTCTTTTGCCAATACAAACAGATACACATTCACTTTCCCTTGCAAACACTGTCTGTGGAACTCTGTATCATGTGTTGCGTTTTTGTTTTTTAAATGTACTCATGTCTAGAGCTGGGAATAATTTTTCTGAGGAAACTTTTTTTTGTGTGCTGAAAAATGAAGATTTGGGTTGACTGAAACATTTTGCACATTTGTGTCAAATTTACCAAATTGTTCTGGTCAGAAGGCAACAAACCAACCAAACACCTCCCGTCCCCCAAAAATCTCAAAATGTTTCATTTACACATTTTTGAAAGGAAGTACTTTGGCTTTTCCATTTGAAATGATCTTACTGCAATTTTGTTGAAAAAATGTAAAAGAAAGGTTAAAAAAGCCTAAAAAAATGAAAAGAAGAATTTCATGTTGGGTTGAGCACAATGTTTTGTTTGACCCAAAATAAAATCCCACCCCCCTCCAAATGTTTTGGTTCAGCTGCTGAACTGAAAAATCTGTTTTTTTCTACAGCTCTCCTCATGACCACATACTCGAGACTAAATCCTACAGATCATGCTCAGGTAAAATTTCCACTGCCGTCAATTTACTTACAAAACTCCCACTGAAGTCCCAGATTTTCTATGGATATTATGTACAGTCTTGGTAGGCAATGAAGTTTCAAACACTCTGCTTCTAAACTTCAGTTTTAAAGAAGTTTAAAATATCACTTTGCTTAGTGCCAACCTGAAGCCCCATCAAGATCCCTCTTTCATTCTTTGGGGAGAACCGATGATTATACTTAAATTGTAAGCATCTTGGAACAGTGATCCTGTCTTCCTTGGCATTCTGAACAGCACTGTCAGTGCTCAGCGAATAATGTCCAAAGCCTCATTAGGCTTAAGCTGGACATTTGCTCTGTTCATTATGAATACCCCAAGGTGTATTATGCATCCAATATTCACTTCTAATGGAAGGTGACCATTACAATTCAGGTGGACAAGAACAGTGATCACCACATAAGCAGGGGCAAAGGTAGTTTTGCACCCACTTTTTTACATTCCCACATTCCTGATCCCCAGGAATGCTAGGGGCTGTTTCTGCCATTATGGGAGTACAGCACACACTGGGAACATTTTCCTTCTGCCTTGGCAAATTCCCCCTCCCCCACAGGATGGGCTTGTGTAGGAAAAGACTTTTTAGATGGGTGGGTCCCTGTTCATCCCCTATGGAGCACTGGTGGTCCACAGAGCACTTGACTGTGGTCTGTGAGAGCTGACTGGCCACATGGTGCTGACTGTCTCCTCTGCCTTGCTTCTAGCTGCTAAATTGAATGAAAAGAAGCAAACAGCACATCAAATCCTTTCCTAATCCTACTTTTCCAGGTAACTACTTGCTATAGTTGCCACAGGAATAGTATGATTGCGAATGGGAGGGGAGGTGGTCCATGTTATCATGACTAGGAGGGTGCGTGGGCCATAAGACAATCTGTCTAATAAGATGCTCACGCAGTGAGAAAGCCGGAGAACCCCTTGTTTTAGATAATATATGGTTCTCCATCCCTTTCTGATGCTAGAGTCTTTCCTGCGCTCCTCTATACTTCCTTGTACTCCAGTGCTTCACTTTTAACCACCCCAAACACAAACTGCGCATAATAAATTATAGGCTACATTGAGCCTTTAATGGACCTTTAAGCTCAGTACTGAGTAAGGGGTGGCAGGAAGCCCACCCCACCCCAGAGAAGTCCTATGAAGGGATCAAGTATCAGGAGGTAGCCATGTTAGTCTATCCACAAAAATAAGGAGTCCGGTGGCACCTTAAAGACTAACATATTTATTTGGGCATAAGCTTTCATGGGTAAAAAAACCTCACGTCTTCAGATGTAGTTTTAAGAATGCAATACCCACCTGGGGGAAGTAAGGAAACAGATTGACAGAGTGAGACGAATGCTTATGCCCACAAAAGCTTATGCCCAAATAAATCTGTTAGTCTTTAAGGTGCCACCGGACTCCTTGTTGTTTTTATGAACGGATTATGACTCAGAGTCACAATTTCTCCTCTGCTCCTTTTTGTACCCTGCCAGGGTATCCGAGGGAATGGAGCAAAAGTTCTGCCCACTCCCTGCCCCAACCCAACCATTTGCTTGTAGTGTGGAGCAGCAGCCATGCTGAAGCTACACTTCTCACAGGAACCAGACTGCACTGTGAGCAGCCCTAATACAGTTATATAGGGCAGGTGGCCTATCTCCTCACATGGCTGTATTAGAACGAGTCAAAATCTAGCCAAATATTAGCTACAAATCCACCCTCTTTTCTTGGCCTGTCAATCATTTGTGACCTGTTCCTGATGTTCCTCAGCTCTGTTGATTATTGTAAGTATTTGGTGAATAGTTTGGGTGAATAATTTTCAAACCATGGGTTGTTTATGAATTGTTCACTGTCTACTTGCTAGTCTGCTGTTGTATTGGTCATCTAAGTCACATGGTTTTATTTCTGCCACCTAGCCTGGGTGACTGAATAGCAATCCACAAACACACTTCCAGAAGGAATATTTGGACAAGTCATCATTCATGAAACTTTTGAGACTCATGAACACTTTTGGAGATGCTATTCCACAGATGTCTGATTGAACATGAATAACAAACAAAATGGGCCCATGATTCATTGCAAGTGGAACTTAATGTTTTTATTCACAAAAATATAATCAAATCAATGTTTTATTTGTCTGCTAACTCCAGTTCCAAACAACTGTTTATGTCTTGTTTCTTTTCCCTTTTTCCCCTCTCTCTTGCTTTCTTTATTCCTTTTTACTGCTGAATGCAATAGGAAGACAGACAGAGAAATGCCATCAAGGTGAATTTAAGACCTTGCTTCATCTGGCCAAAAAGGATTACAAAGAAATACCTTATGGTCACAGATGCTGACTTTTCCTTTTCCCTGGGGTTGCTCCACCCCTGCTCTGCTTCAAGGCCCTGACCCCACTCTGCCCCTTCCCCCAAGGCCCTGCATTTGCTCTGCCTCTTCCTGCCCCCGCTCCACCCCCTCCCCCAAGTCCCTGACCTTGCTCTGCCTCTTCCTATCCCCACTCCACCCCCTCCCTGAGGACCCTGCCTGCCTACTGCACTCCACCCTCCCCAAAACCTCTCCTCAAGCCACCAAACAGCTGTTTGGTGGCAGTGCTGCCCCCTATCAGTTGTTTGGTGGCTGCCCCCCCCCCCCAGCAGCTGTTGGGTGGCAGCGGTGCTGCCCCCCATTAGATGATGAGCAAGGGAGGTGAACAACTGTGGTTGGTGAGTGCTGAGCACCCACAATTTTTTTTCCCGTGAGTGCTCCAGCCCCAGAGTCAGCACCTATGCTTATGGTAGCAGAATAATTTTTTTAAAAATCTAGTTCTTGAACTTAAACTAAGGCAAAATATCAAGTGATGCAGAGTAAACCTTTCCTATCTTCACTTCAAAATTACATTCTGTCACACCTTTCTACTGCCAAAATCTCTGGAGCATTTTTAAGGATGTATAGCTTGCAAAATGAGTTTTTTCCTACACTTATTTGGCAATTTTAGTATTTTATTTCATTCCTAATGGTCCAACAAAGAGAACACATTTTATTTTTCCTTAACTCCATTTTGCCTCCTAACTGCATGTTGTATGTGGAACATAGTAAGACTAGGGCCATGAAGAATTGCTTCTCATTGACCTCCTTCTCTCCTTGCATTTTCAATACTCTCTTTATCTTGTTTTTCTATTTTAGAAGCTGGTGAGGAGCTTTTAGTGTTGAATCTCAAACACTAAGTCACATGAGATGGATACTGCTACACCAGAATAGGTTGAAAAGAATGATTTTTACTCTCATTTCTAATCTCAGTGGAATAGTTATGTTTAAGTTTCATCTGATTCTTTCAAATCTCTTTCGACATTTTAAACTAAAAGTTTCTTTATATTTAAACAGTTTATCATCATTAGTATGATAGTATAATGTACCTCCCAGATTTGCAGATGATCTTCCGGGGGACAGTCTGTCTCCCAGGGCAGGACTTTGGTTAACAGTCCAGTATAATGAAAACAAATATATTTTTGCCCCTATGCTTGAGAAGCAGTCAATTTTTGCACTTTGAAGGTTGGCTTCCAGTTGGAGGAGAAATCAGTGATGTAGAGCTTGGATATATTATTTATGCAAGTTGTTTATTTTAGACTTTGTATGTCACAACCGGGCTCTGTCCTCTCTTCCGGACACCAGTTGTTGTGAACGGACCCAACTGCTGGATCCCATGTGCTTCAAAACCCTGCTGGGTCTGGGTAGCAACCAATCCCTGTTCTAGTTCTGGGCCTCTCAAGCACGGTGTCAGGTGCAGACCCCATATCTGACACCACAAGTTATTAAAGTTATTTATAATGTGCCAGATGGTGTGTGAACCTTATGAAGACAAACAGGTGTGAGAGTGCACCAGGAGCCACCCCCTTTGACCATTGGGCTGCACATATGCACATCTCAAACAACTGCAGTCCCTGAGCTCTTGGGAGGGCAGAGACAGTTCTCTTTGTGCACTCGAGGGAGCATTTTGTACCCCAAAGGGTGTAGGAGATGTCATGCCCACGGTTACCACTCCCTCCATACTAACCTACTGAGCAGGATGACACACTGAGCAGGATGGGTAACTATGCTCAAGGTGCCCTCCCCCTAGGGTGGAGCAGCTCTGCATTGCCCTAGCGAAGGCTGAATGCCCATTAAACTCAAAGAACAGATCCTAAAGGTGCAATTGAACCCAATGCTATTTGATAGAGTACCCAATAACCAAATCCTTTTTAACTTTCATGAATGCATGTGTAGTAGAGAGAGAGACCGCCTGGAGCACTGGACCTGATGCAAGATCTGAGGCCTGAACCAGAGGCTGTGAACCAGTCAGGCCATGTATTAAAGCAGATGCTTCCAAGTTCACTGCCCAGTACGTGAACTTGGCAAAGTTGTTGCTAGTGTTCTAGGCATTAGATATCTATATAAATATATTCCAGCTAGTACAAATACATCCCAATCTGGTACAAGATAAGATGGTTTGACAGAACAATGGATAGGGATGTTTTGTCCTAGATATCAGGAACAAGGGGAAGTAACAAACAAATGTCATAAAACATGTAAGGTGGTGTGTAAATTGTTTGTTTGTCTCAGCCTATAAAAGTCTCGCTATAAACCTTTATGTGGCCTAAGGGACAGCAGATACTCCCACTGCTGATTGAACCACTCCTTGCCACTGGGCTTGTATGTGTTAGTACACCTGTAACCACAGAGCCAGGGCACTAAAACTTTGCCTTGAGGGCAATAAACCTGGCTGAGTGCCTTAGTCACCAAACTGTGCCTGTGGTCTTTCTTTAGGAGTAACATTGAGGGCTGCTAAATTAGTAGGCTGCATTATCAGCTGCTAGTACTGATAGGGAGGGATAGCTCAGTGGTTTGAGCATTGGCCTGGTTAAACCCAGGGTTGTGCATTCAATCCTTGAGGGAGCTACTTAGGGATCTGGGGCAAAATCGGTACTTGGTCCTGCTAGTGAAGGCAGGGGGCTGGACTCAATGACCTTCCAGCTCTATGAGATGGGTATATCTCCATATATTCTAACACTGGAGCTCCAAGGACAAAAGCACTGAGTAGCCTGACAATGACATTCCTGCTTTCAACACTGAATAACAGCATGTATGTGTATTCTTTTCTCCCCCCCCCCCCAACCACATCCAGTTCAGAGTAAAACATTATTCATGATTACTTAGTTCCAGAGATTCTAAGGCCAGAAGGGACCACTGTGATCATCTAGTCTGACCTCCTGTATCACAAAGGCAATAAAACTTCCCTGAAATAATTCCTGTTTGAACTAGAGCATATTTTAGGGGGGAAAAAAAAAGAACAAGATTTACTCCCTAGTAAATCAGAGCTATTATTCCTTCCCCCATCTACACGGATAGGATTTTGGTATGGGAAAGGCTTGCTGCCTGCAGCAGGCTATTCTGAAAGGGGCACCATTCTGTTGCCACTGGTCCTCCATGATTAGTGGCTTTGCACAGGTCCAGCAGGCTTGCTCTTAGATAAAACCATGTGGGTATTTAGTATGCAAGGGTCCAGCAGCAGGGCATCATCTCATTAACTCTTATAGTCCCATGTTCTGAATACTGCTGTGCTACTCATTTATATTAATGTATTCTTCCTTCCAAAGAATACATGAGAGGCTTCACAAGGGATGCTTGTATTAAAGCAGCACCACTGCCCTGAGGATGCTTTATATTTTAAGGTAGATGGAGCATTTTGTCTTTTACAAAATGTTCTGCCTGAAAGGTGACAAGTTCAGGGAGGGAAACCCAGCTTTGTCCCAAGTCTGACAGATGTACTAGCCAACTTAGCAGAAGTATTAGCTCCCATGAGGCTTGACAACATGCATGTAGTATCCAAGCTTGATCAAGAAAAACAGGACATCACTTGCTTATTATATCGAAAGCATGTTAGTAAGATTTGGTCGGAATACTTTTGATGACATTTCATGTCATCAAAATATACCACTTAGTCAAAGTTGAAATGTTTTGTAGGGATGTATTGATTTTGACAAAGCTGAGGATCTGGCCCATATAAATATATTCCTTCCCTAATATTCTACCAGAGTACTTTCTATCACAAAATACTTTGATCTGTAAGAAGGACTTTCAGGGTTTTGAATATGTTTGATTTTAAGAAATGGTATATAGCTAATTTCAACACACTTGAAGCAATGCAAAGTAATAGGAGAGACTTCAATACCAAGGCAGAATTAACTTTTTGTGGAGATCTGGCAAGAAAAGGAAATAGTCTGAATTTGTAAATTGATGAGCCAATATCTCATAGCCTAGTATTATCACACCAAAGTAGCAGACAGGAACACAGATTAGGATGAGTCAGTGGTACATATGGCCTACAAATCAAAGCCAGTTAGTCTGAATGGCACAGACACATGTTCCAGATATTGTTATAAAGGAGAATGGTCTATAATCCCTCTTCTAAAGTATCAATCTTTCCCCTCAAAACTGCTTATTAACTGAGCTGCAAAATTCATAAACTATACTAATAATGTAGTAACCAGAAGCTAAGAAAAAAAAACCCCCACCAAATGTTCATTTACATTAGGATCACAGCAGCAGCAGCAGCAATCTGATAATTTAACCCCGTGTCCTCTGGAAAACTCTCAGTGTGGCATTATCCACAGTCAGTGACGATACAGTAATTGAGATAATTCCAAAAGACAAGTGAAAGTCGGTTCACTTCATCAAAGACCAGATAATAACCAGTTTGATGCACTGAGGGAATGAGACAGGAGCTAGCTAGAAAGTTGGGGGTCAGTGAGTTACCTCAAACCATCTTGAAATCTGAGGTTAGAGTGAACACATGGCTTCTCATGCTTTTGAGAGGAATGCCACACTGGAAATGAAATATTACTTTAAATAATAAAAAGGGGATGGGTATTTTGGAAAAGGTTAGTGGTCATACACAAGAAAGTACTGAAATAATAGGTACTTCATATCCGCATTTGGAAATGACTATAATAAACTCCCATCTATTTTTCTTTCTTCTGTATTTTCTTTCCTTCCCCTCATAAGTCATGCATGCATGTGAAATTTCAGAATCCTTATTATCAGCAGAAACAGCTGGCCATTATAACAAGATTATTGTTTTAAGTGATACACTGAGTTTGAGTTGATGAATTAAGTTAACCGTTTAAATGCTTTTGGATGTACAAACATACATCTAGTGAACAACACTATGAACATGAGGTACAAGATGCTCCATTTTATGTCCCAAATAATTCACTGTTTTATGCTAAACTTGCTCATTAACATAAGAAATTAGGTGCTAAGAGTCAACATGACTCCAAACTGTCCCAAAAATATTGTAACCTTGTGGCTCATTTTCTACTAAAGGTAAAAAGCCCACACCCACCACTCTGACCTCACAAATATTCTAAAATTTCACGGAACATACAAGAAGAGTTTCATGTTTGAATATCCATTCAAACATACCGACTGATGCTATTTATTTCCTATTTAAATAAAATACCAGCGAGAATTTTTCATTTGTCCAGCTTTTAGCTTTAGTAGTATAGGTTTCAAAGAACCCATTTGTTTAGGTAGAAGCATTGTTGGTAAACCACTAAAAACAAACAAACACTTCCAAATATAAGATTGTGCTCTTCATCCCTATTTTGTGCCAGGTTTCTTCCAATACTGCAGTTCTATATGGATATTCTGTTTATATCAAAATTTGGTGTTAGCATTAGACTGATCTTTAGAGCTACTTTGAGTAAATGGATTATAATTACAGGTACTTTAGACACCTTGTGTGGAACCCATCACTGTAGCAGATATATTTTGCAGGTTCTGATTTAATAGGAAACATCTCAAAAAAGGAACACATGCTTCACAACTTCCTATAGCACCAATCTAGTTAATCTTAGGCTAGAGTAGATTGCCAGAGCTAATTTTCCTTTAAAAAGACCATCATATTCTACTTTTTCCATTTTGCAATTTGGCACAGATCTATGAGAATCTTTTTAAAGGTCCCAGTTCAGTATAGTTTGTGGCATATGCTTGTCTCATTAATTCCAGTGGGACCTAACTACAGGCTTATGTGCTTTGATGAATAGGGAAGACATTATTTTATCTACATAACACCCAAATTTAACTAGGCACCTTACAAACAAATAGACAGAGAAAGCACTTTGAAAATCTGAAACCAGGAATTAAGCATCACAACATTCCTGGGAGGAAAGTAAATGTTATGTCCATTTTACAGGTGAGGAAACTGAGGCATACAGAAATTATGAGCATTGCCCAAGGTCACACAACAAGTCAGTGGAAGAGATGGGTATAGGAGCAGGTCTCCTGATTCCTAATACAATGCCTAAATACCTTGTCTTGCAAGGTGCTGCATGTTCTCAATTATCATGCACTTCAGAATCTAGCACTAATTCACTACACCACACCATTTTGGTGTTTTATTTTGGCCATCTACACTAGATAAATAAGAAAACATGCATTTTGCCAGCAAGAACACTTATTTTTTTGGTTTGAAGGTTAATGAATTTCTCAATCTGTTGAGATGTTGTAGTTTGAGATTGAGTTGGCTTTAATTTTGCACCTGGCCCCATTGCTTGAAATCACAGAAGTGTGACCATTTTGATTGTCTACTATTTCCATATCAGCTTTTCCCTTGTCCTTATCTGCATATCCAACCAGCAAGATGCTACAGTGTGGCAGAGCGCCAGAATTTTGACATCTTTTTTTTTTTTTGGCAATTAATTAATTACAAGGTATTTTCTCAAAATCAAGTAGGTTTGTAGTCAATGAAAATACTAGTTTGCCACTTGTTCATAACCATCTGTCTTTATTTTTTTTTAAATCATATTTGTGCAATATAGCAATTTTCTAGGATTATTACTTGATTTCTTATGAAGATTATTTTTGGGCAGCAGCAGGATTTATCCATAACTAAAAGTATATACATGCTTTGTCTCTTACCAAAGAGACAGTTTATCCATGTTAAGGTACTAAAACAATCTAGGTGTCACAGG
Organism: Emys orbicularis; assembly: GCF_028017835.1. Taxonomy (NCBI): domain Eukaryota; kingdom Metazoa; phylum Chordata; order Testudines; family Emydidae; genus Emys; species Emys orbicularis. The sequence continues at coordinate 36,042,278 of NC_088685.1, forward strand.
ACTTGGGGGTTGGACTAGATGACCACCTGCGGTCGCTTTCAACCCTGATATTCTATGATTCTATGACTCTTTGTCGCTTAAAACAATCTTGTTCACCAACAGAGGATAAAACCCACCAGTATGCACAAGTGAACAAGCCTGTGCAGCTCTGATACAGCAATAATAGATCCACAGTCAGGATCTTAAATCATAGCATGGAGAGCAGTTCGTTAAAATATGTTAGAATAGAAAGATGCTTCCATTAAATCCCTGATTTATACTTAATTAAATCTTCTTTAAAATATACCACTGGGGCAGTTGAGTCGTATTGACTCATTTAATAAATTACAATAAATAATTTATTGCTGTTGCTTTTTAAAAACAGAAAAATGTAAATTTGGACTAAGAACGAAATGACAAGCCCTTTGACCTTAGATCATGCATTACTGTTTACCATTTATGTGATTTTTGCTTCCTGAATACAAGGCTAAACTGACTTCTGAATGCAAGCCTGTGATTTCTAAATACAAGGCTTAGCTGGCTGGTTTATGGTGCAATTGAACCTTTCTTGCCATGCTGCAAAAAAATCAAAAGTTTTTTTTAAAACATCAGAAAAGATGAAGATGGAACTATTATTTTTTCTCACTAAAAAGACGCAACTATGACATGCACACATTTTATAATAGCAATTTTAATTCTGAGAACATTACCACCTTATTTTTTCAATTAAATATATTTTATGTAGTAATAAAATAAATAATAATAGGTAGTATTCATTGATGGTAGCACCTGCTCACTGCTAGGCATTTCCAGACAGACAAGAATGAATGGTCCCAGCCCTGAGGAGCTCAAAATTACAGCCAAGACAGACAGGTAGAGAGAGGATGGGCAAATGGCATATAGTATATACTTTATTTAGGGATGTTGATTAATTGCAGTTAATTCACGCGATTAACTCAAAAAAATTAATCACAGTTTTAATCACACTGTTAAACAATAGAATACCAATTGAAATTTATTAAATATTTTAGATGTTTTTCTACATTTTCAAATATATTGAAAATTACAACACAGAATACAAAGTGTACAGTGCTCATTTTTTGTTATTATTTTTATTACAAACATTTGCACTGTAATAATGATAAACAAAAGAAATAGTAGATTTTTTTGTTATGTAACTGCACTCAAAAACAAAACAATGTAAAATTTTAGAGCCTATAAGTCCACTCAGTCCTACTTCTTGTTCAGCCAATCACTAAGACAAATAGGTTTGTTTACATTTACAAGAGATAATGCTGCCGGCTTCTTATTTACAATGTCACCTGAAAGTTAGAACAGGCATTTGCATGGCACTTTTGTAGCCAGCATTGCAAGTTATTTACATGCCAGATATGCTAAACATTCATATGCCACTTCATGCTTTGGCCACCATTCCAGAGGACATGCTTCCATGCTGATGACACTCGTTAAAAAAATAATATGTTAGTTAAATTTGTGACTGAACTCCTTGGGGGAGAATAGTATGTCTCATGCTCTGTTTTACCCGCATTCTGGCATATATTTCATGTAATAGCAGTTTTGGATGATGTTGTTCATTTTAAAAACACTTTTACTGCAGATCTGATAAAACACAAAGATGGTACCAATGTGAGTTTTCTAAAGGCAGCTACAGCACTCGACCCAAGGTTCAAGAATCTGACGTGCCTTCCAAAATCTGAGAGGGATGAGGTGTGGAACATGCTTTCAGAAGTCTTAAAAGAGCAACACTTCGATGCGGAAACTTCAAAACCCGAACCACCAAAAAAGAAAATCAACCTTCTGCTGGTGGCATCTGACTCAGATGATGAAAGTGAACGTGTGTCAGTCTGCACTGCTTTGGATCGTTATTGAGCAGAACCCCTCACTAGCATGGACATATGTCCTTTGGAATGGTGGTTGAAGCATGAAGGGGCATATGAATCTTTAATGCATCTGGCACATAAATATCTTGCGCCATTGGTTACAACAGTGCCATGTGAACACCTGTTCTCACTCTCAGGTGACATTGTAAACAAGAAGCGGACAGCATTATCTCCTGCAAATGTAGACAAACTTATTTGTCCGAGTGACTGACTGAACAAGAAGTGGGACTGAGTAGCCTTGTAGGCTCTGAAGTTTTACATTGTTTTATTTTTGAATGCAGTTTTTTTGTACATAATTCTACATTTGTAAGTTCAACTTTCATGATAAAGAGATTGTATTACAATACTTGTATGAGGTGAATTGAAAAATACTATTTCTTTTGTTTTTTATGGTACAGCAACTCCCCACTTAACGTCCTCTTGCTTAACATTGTTTCAATGTTATGTCCCTGCTCCATTACAGAACATGCTCGTTTAAAGTTGTGTAATGGTCTCCTATAACATCATTTGGCTGCCTGCTTTGTCCACAGCTGCCAGCCCCACATCAGCTCCCCTAAGCCCTCCCCTCCCCCCCCAGTGCCTCCCGCCTGCCGGCAGACCCCGCAGATCAGCACCTTCCCCCTTCTCCCCCTGCCTCCTGCCCGTGGCAATCAGCTGTCTTGTGGCGTTCAGGTGGCTGGGGGGAGGAATGAGGACCCAGTGCGCGCATCCTCCCCCCTCCCCCCAGCCTCCTGAATGCCGCAAACCAGCTGATTGCCGCGGGCAGGAGGCAGGGGGAGAAGGGGGAAGGTGCTGATCCATGGAGTCCGCCGGCGGGCGGGAGGCACTGGGGAGGGCATGGGGAGCTGATAGGGGGGCTGCCAGACTGTTTAATACCTGCATTAAATTGCTTGTTTAAAATTGTTTAAAATGTATATAATGCCTTTTGTCTGGTAAAAAAAAATTTCCCTGGAACCTAACCCCCCCATTTACATTAATTCTTATGGGGAAATTGGATTCACTTAATGTTGTTTAGCTTAAAGTCGCATTTTTCAGGAACATAACTACAACATTAAGGGAGGAGTTACTATACAAATATTTGTTTTATTTTCCATTTAAAATTAGCTGAATTTCTGTATTTCTCTCTGTTTGCTAAGACTGTGATTTTCAAAACACTGTGTTGGCTTAACTCTGCTCCCATTGAAGTCAATGGTTATAACTCTCTTCACATCATGAGACAATATAAAGAAAATTAGGCCAGTGCTGAGAGCTTTTGAAAACCCTTTACTAAATTCTCCCCTCCATCTCAGACCCAAGTAGCTTGGTTTGGTGCAGGGAGTGTGGGTCTTGTTTTGGCTATGGGAGGACGGAGTCTTAAGAAGGGATTTGAAGAAGACAGTGAGCTGTGGATACCCTGGAGGAGGTTATTCCATGTGTAAAAGACAGCATCAAAGAAAGTGCAAATGTAAGCAGAGGAGTATACAGGAGGTAACATTTGTAAAGTGCCTAAGTGATTTAGACTCCTAAGGGCCAGCTATTAAAGGCATTTAGGCTAATGAGCTTCTTGGAGCTGTAGATCAAGTTGAAATCCTAAAAGGTCAATTTTCAAACTAGGTGGGGAATGCCTATCTTGTTAGTAGGGTCCACTCCTGTAGACATGCTCAGAGCATGCCTAAAACCTGATACCTACCAAATCCTGCAGCAGGAGGGCTGGATGCAGGCCACTGATAGGTTCGGGGGAAGCACAGCACTCAAAAGACAGCCGGGGGCATGGGAAACATAGGGGGAGATAAGAGAAGTATCAAGCGTGAGCAGAGGACAGAGAGAAACAGTTTCAGCTGCTCAGGCATGTGCTACCTAAGCGGCTGACCTGGCTTAGGTGCCTAACTCCAGGAGAAGGTCTGCAGCACAGGATCATGAGCAGAGGGAGGTGCCTATTTGTGGCCTGTCAGCCAGGCACACAAGGGTCAACATTGCTTATTCCTCCCACTCATGCCAAGTGCTCTTTGTTTGTCTGTCTCTGCTGTTTGGGCTTATTTGTTTTACAGAGATGGCAACATTGAATTGTTCTTTATTTTCCCTGAGTGCCTGTAATGTTGATAGACAGACAGAGCACCCGCGTGGACATCCTCATGAGTACATGATTGGGTCTGTGCAGTAATATTTTTTTCTCCCTTAAAGGTTGTATGTATTGCTCATCTATCACTGAGAGGTATACACTATGTACCTGAATGTTTAGAGATTAGAGCAGTATTTTGTCAAGTTTTAGTTATTGTTTTCAAATTGATGTAAGAAAAAAAAATCAGATTCAATAGTACAAAACCAATTGGAGTGGTTTTGGATGAAAAGTCAAACCTATAGACCCTATTCTGGTCTCATACTAATTTTATACTAGTGTACGTTCACTGATTTTAGAGGAGTCACTCCTGATTTACAGATATCAGAGTCAGACCTTATGTTTTTAAAATTAGAGGGCTTGATTCTCCATTGCCCTGCACCTTGTGTAGTTATTGAGAACATTGTAGAATGTGAAGTGGGTATACCAAATCAGAATGGTGGTGCGTGATTCTTATTTACACTCCCTTTTTGTGCTCAGAGAAGGCCCCTTTTCACTGCCAGAGTGGTGCAAATGGACCTTAATATGAATGAGAATCAGGCCTGTAGTGTTCAACACTCACTTTGCACTGATGTCAATGCCTGTACAAAGGTTCTAGGCAATGGAGAATCAGGCCCAGATTATTTTGGATTAAGTTGGTTAAAAATGCAATAAATATTTGCAGCATTTAGATTTATACTTGGAAAGAGTTCATGTGCACTATCAGTTGCGTAATACAGACAAAGAAAACATTAAAAGAACTTTATTAAGGCTGTAAAGTCACACACTGAAAGTTAGGAAACGCCAGAATGAAGGTTGCCTGTTCCATCTTGATTTGTTCTCCTTGTGCACTTGCATTATGATACATTCTTTAATTACATGATCACATACTTTGCTTTCCATATACCCTTGCCTCATTTAGTGTGTAGGATGCATGGTGCTCACCTAATGAGCATCTTTTCAATATTTTGTTTTCTCCTTGTTATTCAGTGTGTGGCCCCAAGCCTTTTTTACTACACACTATTTAAACTTTGATCTGAAGACAGAAATTATTATTTTCCTCAAGTGCTTTTCTATGATGCTTATCGCTATGATATCTGAGTGCGTGACAAACATCACTTAATTTATACAAGTGGAAAATTAAAAACTCTCCAGTGTGCAACTGTGGTCACCCAGAACAGACCATGGAACATATAATAACTCAATGCCCAATTCACAAATACAAAGGAGGCATCACAGCGATACACTCTGCTTCTCCTGATGCAATTATCTGGCTTAATCATCTGAATGAAAAATTATAGATGTTGCTCTACATCAGGGATTGGCAACCTTTGGCACGCGGCTCGCCAGGGTAAGCACCCTGGTGGGCTGGACCGGTTTGTTTACTTGCCGCATCTGCAGGTTTGGTCGATCGCGGCTCCCACTGGCTGCAGTTCATGCTCCAGGCCAATGGGGGCTGCGGGAAGTAGCGCAGGCTGAGGGATGTGCTGGCTGCCACTTCCCACCGCCCCCATTGGCCTGGAGCAGCGAACCGCGGCCAGTGGGAGCCGCGATTGGCCGAACCTGCAGACGCGGCAGGTAAACAAACCGGCCCGGCCCGCCAGGGTGCTTACCCTGGTGAGCCGTGTGTCAAAGGTTGCCGAACTCTAGTCTACATCTACATAATTTATTTCCACAACAGTCCTGCAAGGTGAGGGGTAGAATATCCCCATTTTACAGATGGGGAATTGAGGCATAGAGATTAGATTCAAAAGAATCCATTCTTTTTGGGTGCCCAATGTGAGATGAGTAGGACCTAATTTTTCAGAGTGCTTAGCATTATAAAGTACTTCATATGTTCAGAGCACAGCTCCCATTGTCCTCAGCTGCAGCTAAGAGTGCTCAGCACTTCTGCATATAAGACACTGGGTCTTGAGCCACGCCAGTCCTTGCGTACTTCCCTGTCTCCTCATCTGACTTCTGTCTTCCTCCCGCAGGGGCTCCCAGTCCTCCCTCTCCCCGTTTCCCTCTCTGACTCCTCACCCCAGTCTCTTTGCCTAGCCACACAAAGTCTTCCCTCACTCAACTCCCAGTCTCAGTCTCCCCCAACCCTGGCTCCCAATCACAGTGTCTATCACCACCGACCTCCAGTCACACTTCCAACCCCACGTTACTTTTGTTCCACTCTATTCAACCCCCTGGTTCAGCTCTTGTCCCTCTTCTACCTTCAAATCAAGCAGCTTTCTCCTCCAAACTGCCTCGTCTTAGCAGGGGGCTCATTGAAGCACAGGAGTGACAGGTTCCCTGCTCTGGACTCCAGTGCCCTGACCTGGCACAGCCCACAGCAGCCCAGAGCTGCAATTGCTAGGAAAGTTCCACTGAGGCATGTGCATGGGAGCATACCCAGTGCAGATGGAATCTTCATGGAATTTAGCTGTGATGCTCTAGCAAGTCCCTGAGCATGTGCAAACCAAGATTTTGCAAAGGCTTATCACTTTGCCAAATCTGGGTGGAATTTTGCAAGGATGGCAAAAAGTAGGGTTACCATTCGTCCGGATTCCCCCGGACATGTCCGGCTTTTAGAGTTAAAAATAGCACCCAGGGGGAATCTGTAAATGTCCGGACTTCCCCCCCCATGCAGAGCGCGCGCGGCTAACAGGGCAGCCGGCCGGATGGTGCCACTTACATGGGGCTCCGACAGCCAGAGAGAGCCCCTCCTCCACTTTCCCTGCAGCTGAGAGCACTCCCTCCCTCCCTCCCTGCATTCGCAGATCACCAGCCAGCCGTTCGCACCGGCAGCCTGGAGCTCCTCCCCCTGCTCCTCCTCCCCGGCACGCTGGTCTGAGCGGCAGGGTAAGGGGGCCAGGGGATCAGAGAAGGGGCAGGGAGGTTCTGGAGGGGACAGTCAAGAGACAGGGAGCGGGGGGGGGGGGGTCGGGAGTTCGGGGGGGACTTTCTGGGGGGGGGTGGATAAGGTTTTGGGCAGTCAGGGTACAGGTAGGGGGTAGAGTCCTAGGGGGGGCAGTTAGGGTAGGGAGTCTCAGGAGGGGGCAGTCAGGGGACAAGGAACAGGGAGGCTTAGGTAGGGGGTGGGGTTCTGGAGGGCAGTTAGGAGCAGGGGTCCCAGGAGGGGGCAGTCAGGGGACAAGGAGCGGGGGGGGGGTGTTTGGGAGTTCTGGGGGGGGGCTGTCAGGGGGCAGGGGTGGGGAGAGGGATCGGAGCAGTCGGGACAGGGAGCAGAGGGGTTTAGATGGGTCGAGAGTTCTGGGGGGGGGCTGTCAGGGGGTGGGGAGTGGTTGGATGGAGCGTGGGAGTCCCGGGGGTCTGTCTGGGGGTGGGGGCGTGGATAAGGGTTGGGGCAGTCAGGGGACAGGTAGGGGGTAGGGTCCTAGGGGGTCAGTTAGGATGGGGGGAGGGTCTCAGGAGGGGGCAGTCAGGGAACAAGGAGCAGGGAGGCTTAGGTGGGGGTGGAGTCCTGGGGGGCAGTTAGGGGCAGGGGTCCCAGGAGGGGGCAGTCAGGGGACAAGGAGCAGGGGGAGGGTTGGGGGTTCTGAGGGGGACGGGAAGTGGGAGGGAGTGGAAGGGGCAGGGGCGGGGCTAGGGCAGGACAGGGGCGGGGCTAGGGCAGGACGGGGGCGGGGCTCCTCCCGTCCTCTTTTTTGCTTGCTGAAATATGGTAACCCTAGCAAAAAGCATTTGTCAGATATCAAGTCCTTGCTCCAAAGTATAGGAGCCCTAGAACTTCTCAAATACAAGCTTGTAAAAAAAAAAAAAAGATTATAGGCAAAACTGTGTATTTTTCCCTAGCCTCATCTGAGAAATGGCTAAACCACTTTAGCTGAAATCTTTCATCCTGAGGCCGATACCCAGCATAGAAAATTTCAGCCTAAATGATTAAAATCTAGGAAAGTTATAAGCAACTGAAAACATATCTTATAATGGGAAGTGTTAGGCAATCATAACAGGCAGTGCTACCAGCTCCACTGATAATTGCTTTGTCTAGAGGTTGAAGCCTGGGGAAGGAAGATATTACATCTGATTTGCTTGAAGATGGAAAATCTCTGTGGTGATCAGGTTTAATTCTGCTACGACCTGTATTCTCCCTTACATAAGAAAATAGAGGAGTATTGGGGACATAATGCTCTCTTCTCACTTTGTAGGTACAGCAGCCCTGTGTGAAGGCCATCAGCCCTGCTCTGCCAACAATGTATGCATTTTTTGTGTGTGTGGGGAGGAGGGCATAGCCTGGCAGCAGGGATGGAATCAGGGAGCAGCCACTCTAGAATGGGTTGTTATCAGAGCAGGCCATGTGTTGTACATGGAAAATTGTCATGTAAGTCAATGCTGACAGATTCACTTTTTACTCTCTCCCAGCTTCTTCATTCCCCATTGGACTTTGAGCCAGATGTGCTGCTAGTGCTGACAAGAGGTAGGAGGCTTTGCACTGATGTTATCTGTAGGTTTTGGGGTCTGCTTTCCCCATGAAACTTAATGAAAGCTGCACAATATTTAATTTCCACACATTGAACAGACTAGCACTAGTCTAGCTCCAACATGGAGAGAACACAGTGCATACTCATATGCAACAACCCTGCTGAGTTTTCACTGTAAGTTTTCCCCTCTTTCATCTTTATACTCTGGGGAAAATATCTTCCTACTCGTATAGTTTAGGAAGGCCCTGAACACAGTGGAACTGGTGCCGTTCCTCTCTTTAAGGGTTTGCTGCTAAGGGATACACATTCAATGGTGCGAAAAAGTGTTTTACTAAGAAGAACCCTAAATACAATACTTTCAATATTACTTGCCAAATACAGCACAGGTAGTTTATAAAGATAAGGCAGTTCCAGGCCCGTTGCTGCCTGACTACTGCTTGTTTTTCACAGAATTATTTCCCTCACCTGTTTCCCTTTCAGTTCTTTACATTGTATGCATACTGTTCAAACACCTGACCATTTTATTCTATTTTCATGTTGGATACTGTGCATAATCTTCCACTTACCTGCACTGGTGTAAATCCAGAGTGACTCCATTGTAGTTAACGGCACTCCTATAAGTGAGAGGAGAATCTGACCTCCTAGTTAGTCTCTTGCACTGCACTGAATCGTCAGCTCTGCCTGCATGCAGTACAATTGTCTCCAGAGTGATTCAGAGGACATATGCTTCTGGAAGTGCTGACTTAGCATGGCTGGAAAAGGAGGCCAGCAGCAGAGAGCAGTTGGACTGATGGATGATAGCAGAGGCTCTCTAAATATTATTTAATCAAACAAGTGAACTCATGTGCTAGAAATCGTCCTGACTTTCTCTGGAAATACCACAACTTTCTCAACCAGGATATTAAACCACTATTCTGAGGAAAAAAGGTAAAAGAAACAGGAAATTAAATCTGTTTTCTGGTATGGATTGTGAAGTCTACAACAACTCAGTCATCATTATCTGACACTGGCAACCCCACTGCTCAATGAAACCCATGGAGGAGGCACTTAGAGCCAGCAGTTGGAAGGAACAGCATGGAAGCACATGCTGTTATGGGGGGAAAAAGGTGTCCCGAGAAGCTCTGTGAAGACATTAGGTCGCTATGAAGGCATCCCATGCTCAACGTACTTCATTACAAGCACTGCTGCTATAAGCTGAAAGCAATGCTCTATTCGGGAATAACAGCATTACATAAAATACTTTAAAATGTATTTATATATGAAAATAGAGAGCTAAATGATTTATAACAATGGTTTGCTATTAAACACTGCACATGTGTGAACAATCCATCTAGCGGAGAGGTTCAGTCCAATAGACCTGCCTGATGTTTTGTAGTGGGTAAAATAATGAACTAGTTGTTGGAGCTCAGTGTCCATGCTTTTGGCTCTATTCCTTCATTGACAGGGCAGTAGTGGGCAGGAATTAAGTAGTATCTCTTTATTCTAGTGACCTTCATTGTCTTCTGTGTTCCAGAAGCCACCAGAACCCTGCCAGAGCAGCAATGTGTATATGAAGTTAGGCCTTGCATGGTTATTTGGACCCTACTGTCCCCATGGGGTTCCTTCATATTATATTGTGTCTTCTGCGCCTTGCACAATCAATAAGGAGAATACACACATTGAAAGGAGAACAGACTACTGTGGATAGGCAATAAATAGCTGTTAGGAAGAGGGTTGAATTTGTAATTTAATACATGCTGCCAGGGAAGGCCCTAAACCTCCAGAAAGGAGGAAATCAGGCTATAAATCACCTTCTGCTCCTGTCCCACTGCCAGGCTATTTTCAAGCACAACTGGCTCAGGTGGGTACTTATTGCCTCTCGCTGTGTGCCCATTGCCAGAGAAGGATATAGGATTTGTCAGTGAGTTGTAGAGGTTGCATGGGATGCAAAGTCCCAAATTTGTACTTGCTGTGATTGTTCATAACATTAGCCCTGCCTGCTGCACCTTCTATTAGTCAGGAAAGGCACTTAGTGAAAAATGCAACCACCTCTCAGATTGCCTTTCTTTATATCATCGATTATTCTGCAACTGGAACTCCCCATTGAAGTCAGTAAGAGTCATGTGGAGAAGGACTGCAGGACTTAGCTTTGACGGTGTCACATTATGTTGTCGTACTTCATATAAAAAGCTAGTGGGGGTATCACAGCCTAAACTAAACTAATGCATTTCCACAGACACTGTGAATCATAGAATCATAGAATCACAGAATATCAGGGTTGGAAGGGACCTCAGGAGGTCATCTAGTCCAACCCCCTGCTCAAAGCAGGACCAATTCCCAACTAAATCATCCCAGCCAGGGCTTTGTCGAGCCTGACCTTAAAAACCTCTATGGAAGGAGATTCCACCAGATAACCCATTCCAGTGCTTCACCACCCTCCTAGTGAAAAAGTTGTTCCTAATATCCAACCTAAATCTCCCCCACTGCAACTTGAGACCATTACTCCTTGTTCTGTCATCTGCCACCACTGAGAACAGCCGAGCTCCATCCTCTTTGGAACCCCCTTTCAGGTAGTTGAAAGCAGCTATCAAATCCCCCCTCATTCTTCTCTTCTGCAGACTAAACAATCCCAGTTCCCTCAGCCTCTCCTCATAAGTCATGTGCTCCAGCCCCCTAATCATTTTTGTTGCCCTCCGCTGGACTTTTTCCAATTTTTCCACATCCTTCTTGTAGTGTGGGGCCCAAAACTGGACACAGTACTCCAGATGAGGCCTCACCAATGTCGAATAGAGGGGAATGATCACGTCCCTCGATCTGCTGGCAATGCCCCTACTTATACAGCCCAAAATGCCGTTAGCCTTCTTGGCAACAAGGGCACACTGTCGACTCATATCCAGCTTCTCGTCCACTGTAACCCCTAGGTCTTTTTCTGCAGGTTTTAATTAATACATTATATTTCACAAGTTCCTTCTATGTATATTTGAATCACAGGCAGTAATAGAGAACTGTGAGTGTTTAAGTGAAATGCCTGTAATACCTGCATATTTGCACACATCTATAGACATAAGACTTTACACTCTGCCTCTATACTCCACATTCCCTTAGGTCACTGCTGATGGCAAATGAGGAAGAGGTATACCTTATTCAGAAGAAAACAGTTAATTATAATAAATTACTAGTGTATGAAGCATTGTGAGTATAAATTACATAAAGAGGCAAACTCTGCCCTGTTCTTGATGATAAAATTGAAATTATAGTTCCTCTAGATGACTGAATCACGTCATTGTTTAATGATCACAGTATAGAAAACTGACTACTTTTAACAAGACAGAGCTGAATCTTGGCCACAAACTACCTTCCCCTCTACTACCTCTCATCAGGGGACTTCGGAGTTTAAGAAGTGTCACCAGAGTTAGCTAAAAAAGACTGAAGACAGAGAATGGTAGCACTGAAATAGCTAATGGCCTGCTTTCAAAACCTTGTCTATATTGGATACGTTGCATCAGTGTAACTAAATCAGTTTAAAGATTGCACCACTATAACTAGATCAATGTTTCTAATATAGACAAGACCTTTTGGCTTGATCCATAGCTCATTGAAGTCAATGAGACTCTTTCCATTGACTTCAATGGACTTTGGACCAGGCCTTAGGAATGTAGAGATTCCCATACTGGATCAGACTCAACATCAGTCTAGTCCACTCTCCTGTCTCTGAGAGTGGCCAGCACCAAATGCTTCAAAGGAAAGTGTAAGAGCCCTAAAGTCGGGATAGTCGTCGTCCCCCCTCCATAGGTCTCAGTCTGGTCTCTAATAGTTAACAAAGATGGACTAAAGCTAGAGTGAATTTTGAGCCCTTGTGTATCCAAGCTTTTCTAGCCATGGTTTGCCATTTGGGTATGGTAATGCAGGGTTTTACTAGTACAATCTGGGTAAGTGTTTTTGCAGATCTATCTCAGATATATCATAAGCTCTTCATGGTGGTGATCACATCTTCCTTTGTGATCATATAACACAGAATACAACAGGGCCATGATTATGGGGCTCTGCAATAGAAATTATAAAAATAAAAGGCAATATCCACCCAGCTCTAGTTGTAATGCATACAAACAAGGTGGAAACTTTAAGGCTCCAAATTCAGCCACATGCTAGACATTTCTTGGCTTTTGTGTGGTTAAAGAATAGTAGGGAAAATGTGTTGACGTAATTTGGCTGCATTATAAAAAACCCTTTCTTGTCTTTGTGGGCTAGTAACCTGATTTTTTCAGGCAACAGCAATAATTATAAATAAATGAGGTCAAATAAAGCTTTGAGTATGTACAGAGCTCAGTATTATTAATTATTATATCACATTTCAGTTCATCAAAACAAAGAAAATAAAAAACAGTATGATGGCAACAATAAACCTCATTTTAAATTCACAATGGTTGATTCACCACTCACACCTACTTTACATCAGTGCAAGTCCATTGATCTCAGTGGAGTAACTCCCAGTTTGCACTAGTGTATGTAAGAGGAGAGACAGGCCCACACTCTCTGTATGGTGTCTTGAAAACAGATTCAGTGAACCAGAATTTGCGAAGAAGTAATCCATTGTTCTTCACCTATAGAAACTAGGGAATGTGTATAAGCACTGCTTTGAGACTCGGTTCTTTTTGTTTCAAAACAGATGTCTGGGTGGGGTTTTTGTTTTGTTTTGTTTTGGAGCAGGCCCCACTCTGTCAAACAGCACAGCTTTGACAGTTACTTGCTTGAGGGACAGCTGAAATGCAAAGCATTTCTGATCAGAATATCATATTCAGCTGGAAGTTAATTACTGTGTCTGCCTTGCTATAAATAATTAATTATGCAAAACCCACACAGCTGCGGCTGGACAGAGTTAAGTGACTTGCTGTCAATGCTTCTCCATTCTAGAAAGGATGAAGGGATTTAGAAAATAAGCTCTTTAACTGCTGGGCCTTGCTATTATGATGACCCCTTCCTGATCAGATGAGAATGTGATTACCACCGAGCATGCTTTTTTACAGAAAGGACATTTCCCAATTTAGGCTGGTTGGGCCCCAATAATCTCTTGAAAACGCCACTGTTGTGGTGCACTGAGAAGCCAAACACATCAGATTGTCTTAGGAAAACAGATTTGTAAAACCTCTTTAACTGTGCAGTCACGTCCAGTGAAGTCACAAACCAAAGCAGTGTTTGTATTTGAGAGAGACAGAGAGTGTATGTGTGTAAGAGGGAGGGAATGAAGGCATATGGGTGTAATAGTCAATCTGTCTCCTTTTGTATCAGGCTACATGAAGAAAAGGCCATTTCTGCAGAAATTATGAAAACTGATGGCAGCAGCATTCTGAAATTCAATCAGACAATGAACATGTACATCGATTAATTCATTTGCCAAATAAAGATTATTTCTCGAAACAGAGGGTAGGGAAATATGACTTTCTATTTGTCCCTTTGTGATGATCCATTAGCTTTGATGTATCTTAGGTTTTGAATGTACATGTATAACCATGAGCCTAGACTGATATGGGATAAGTGTTTTTCTCTGCGTAACACCGATTTGGCAAAAATATGTTGTGCCTGCAGCACTAGTAAATTAAACATAAAACAAAGGCTTAGTAAATGTATTAGATACTTTGTTGTATGCAAACATTACTTGCAATAAAATAAACTGCTACAAGCAACAGGATATTTTGTACATACAAAGCATCTAATCTCACCTCAATTCATCAAGATGAGACTAGACCTTACTACATATTTTATTCTTGCCCTTAAGTAAAGCAAAGCAGTGCAGGCATCTATCTACCCAAATGAGTGAAAAGGGCTTTGAAAGGATTAAATGGAGAAAACAGTTCTCTGTAAACCCATTTATGGATTTGGTTGTGCAGCTCCTGTGCTGCACTTTGGTCTTGCTGTGTTCCAAATATATTACTACAACAGAGTGCTTTGGGATATCTCCAGCATGGAAGGCACATTACAGAGCAATGAGTAAGTGAGTGGAATGTGTAGACAAATACAGAAGCAATTACATGCTCAGAAATTAACCTTAGACATTATAACCTGTGTAAGAGAGAGAATCCTACCTAGAATGCCAGGGTTATCCCCTACCCACTGAGGCAAGTTCTATGGGATCCTTAACTACACCTGGAAAGCTACCAGAGCTAGGCATGACAGTACATTGGGTTAATGGTTTTCCAAAGCAAAGAACGTCTTACAATGCAGAAGTTAGCCTTTGTGCTGAACTACAGTGGCAGCATTGGATATGTGGGGAAATAGAGGAGGGGGACTTTCTTTTTGATAGCCAGAGCTTTGAATCTGTGGGCCCCAAATAAACCCTCCAACAGAGATCTGTTATGCTGATGGCCTTTACACAGAGTAGGGCAGGCCTAAAGCTTAAACTAGACTAAACTGCACAGTTTTCTGCCAAACTCGGTCAAGGGTCATGTCCAGAGGAGGGAATGGGAGAATAAACTCCCCCCCCCCCCCCCGCAGCAGTACTAATGAAATATGTTCATAACTGATGAAATATAATAACCGCAAGGCTTTGGAAATATAACGCAAGTTGCTTGACATTAAGAAATTGTTTTTGCAGAGAGTTAATCATCCTTGCTGCTATAACTATTTGCAATATTTTCCAAGTCCGGCTATCTGCAATTTAACCAATGATAGCTCTCCTTTAAGCGTCCCCTGGAAACCCCCCCCCCCTTAAGCCTTTGCTGAAATCCCCCGGAAAATGACATAGTCCAAGTCTTGAGAAATGTACCCAAGCTAGGGCCGAGCACCACCCCTGCGGAAAACCACCAAGCGTCCCTCTACCCAAATAAACACCCACTCCTCGGAAATTAAGTCAGAGGGTAGGGAGGGGGGTGGGAGGACTGACCCCAACTCATGCTCCTTAGCTCGTGATCAGCTCGTGCTCAACCCTTGCCCAGCTTGTGATTTGTCCCCAAAGCTCGTGCTCAACCCTTGCTCAGCTTGTGATTTGTCCCCAGTGATTTAATTCATGACGTATTGTTTGTACCCTGCTTGTGGTTTAATGGAATAAAAGCAGCCTGCGAGATGTTGCCCGGGGTGCCAGTTCCTGAACTGCACCCCAAACGCGTTTGGTATGTATTGCAATAAAGGCCTCAGGCTCTGAGTCTGTGAACTAAAATCACTGCGTGGGTGATTCTTTCCACGACAGATATGAACAGGAATTCAGCTTATGACTCCTGGCCACAGGCAAGAATGCTGCCAGCTGAGGTACAGGAACATTGTGGGACCAAGTCTCCTTCTACTGAAGCCAGAGGACATTAGTATTTGACTCCAATGGAAGCAGGATTGGATCCAGCATAGCTGTCAGTGATGTGGTTTTATAGTACAACTGGAATGGTAATAATGTATTAATGCCAAGGGTCAGCTTTACTGTACACTTAGTTTAACAGTATAAACAGTTCAGATGTTAGTGTCATCAGGAATCAGTATGAATGGTTAAAAGAGCCATGGCCTGCCAAATTTAATGAATCTGAAAAAAGTGATTCAACACTGACGAAACTGCATCTCGCAAACACTTATAATGATTTAGATTGAACCAGCCTATTTTCCTGCATTTCTTTTACATAAGAACATAAGAATGGCCCTACTGGGTCAGACCAAAGGTCCATCTAGGCCAGTATCCTGTCTTCCGACAATGGCCAGTGCCAGGTGCCCCAGAGGGAATGAAAAAGAGCAGGTAATCATCAAGTGATTCATCCCGTCGCTCATTCCCAGCTTCACAAAGAAATTCCTGCATGTTTGCATTATGTCATTTCTGGCAATGGCTGTGCCTAAAATCTAAGGAAGCATTGTTCAGTAGCTCTTTTCTAACCTCCTGTGAATTGAATTGGAATAGTAGTGAGGAAAGCATTGCTAGAATGTGAGAGAGAGAGAGAGAAAGAAAGAAATATATGAAGGACTAAGACCCACCAATGGAATCACAAGACATTGACAGTGTGGCTATGTAACCTACTGGTGAGTCTGTTTGACATGTCCCCCCTTCTGCCGAGCATAGAGGAAACAAGTTTTGACAGCCCCCATCTACATAGGGGTAGCTGTTTTTCTCAAGCTTTAGCAGCTCATGCTTTCAGCTCTGGAGAGTTCAATCCCTAGTATCTCAGCCAAGAGGGAAGCCATCATAGAAACACCCACTTGATCCTAAAAGATGATCTACAGATTACTAGAAAAATATGAAAACACTCCATTTTATCTGCTAACATGTGGTGATGGGAAAAAATTCGTAGTGACCCCAATTTGGCAATATGTGGTCAGGGAGCCTAATAAAGGATTTAATTCAAATTTTATCCTGAGAAACCAGGTATTTTTCTTGAATCCAGTAACATGGATTCTACTAATACATTCTGAGGCAGCAAATTCCGAACAGATTACTTAAATTCAAGGGTATAGTATGTATTCTGAAAATGCTTATTACACTGGTCTACAATTTTTGAGAAGTCGTCTGCTTCAGAGATAAAATGTGCTATTTATTATGTATTTTGATGTGCTGAATTCAAATATGACAATTAAAACAACTGATTGGCTACTGTTTCTAAGATATTTAAGTTTTTACATTTTATGTCTATGTATATTGTGTAGATAGTAGAGTTTTAATCATAAATTGTAAACCTAGGTCTTTTCATGTGTTTATGGTTGCTTTACATGATAATATTTCACCTGTCCTGTTTATGTAACACTTTAAAAATCAGCAAAAGGGTTATATAAATAAAATTTATTATGAAACAAAAGGCAAAAAACTATTCTGTACATAGTTTAGTCCTATTCAGTGTCTACTCGGCGCTTCTTGGCTTGTCTCTTGTATTCATTAAATGGAGCATCTCTTGTCACTGTCCAGCAATAGTCTGCAAGCATTGATGGGCTCCATTTGCCCTGATAGCGTTTCTCCATTGTTGCAATGTCCTGGTGAAATCGCTCGCCGTGCTCGTCGCTCACTGCTCCGCAGTTCGGTGGAAAAAAATCTAGATGAGAGTGCAAAAAATGTATCTTTAGTGACATGTTGCAACCAAGGCTTTTGTATGCCTTGAGGAGGTTTTCCACCAACAACCTGTAGTTGTCTGCCTTGTTGTTTCCGAGAAAATTTATTGCCACTAACTGGAAGGCTTTCCATGCCGTCTTTTCCTTGCCACGCAGTGCATGGTCAAATGCATCATCTCAAAGAAGTTCACGAATCTGAGGACCAACAAAGATACCTTCCTTTATCTTAGCTTCACTTAACCTTGGAAATTTTCCACGGAGGTACTTGAAAGCTGCTTGTGTTTTGTCAATGGCCTTGACAAAGTTCTTCATCAGAGCCAGCTTGATGTGTAAGGGTGGTAACAAAATCTTCCTTGATTCAACAAGTGGTGGATGCTGAACACTTTTCCTCCCAGGCTCCAATGACTGTCGGAGTGGCCAATCTTTCTTGATGTAGTGGGAATCTCTTGCACGACTATCCCATTCGCAGAGAAAACAGCAGTACTTTGTGTATCCAGTCTGCAGACCAAGCAAGAGAGCAACAACCTTCAAATCGCCACAAAGCTGCCACTGATGTTGGTCATAGTTTATGCACCTCAAAAGTTGTTTCATGTTGTCATAGGTTTCCTTCATATGGACTGCATGACCAACTGGAATTGATGGCCAAACATTGCCATTATGCAGTAAAACAGCTTTAAGACTCGTCTTCGATGAATCAATGAACAGTCTCCACTCATCTGGATCGTGAACGATGTTGAGGGCTGCCATCACACCATCGATGTTGTTGCAGGCTACAAGATCACCTTCCATGAAAAAGAATGGGACAAGATCCTTTTGACGGTCACAGAACATGGAAACCCTAACATCACCTGCCAGGAGATTCCACTGCTGTAGTCTGGAGCCCAACAGCTCTGCCTTACTCTTGGGTAGTTCCAAATCCCTGACAAGGTCATTCAGTTCACCTTGTGTTATGAGGTGTGGTTCAGAGGAGGAGGATGGGAGAAAATGTGGGTCCTGTGACATTGATGGTTCAGGACCAGAAGTTTCATCCTCTTCCTCTTCCTCGTCTGACTCAAGTGAGAATGATTCTGGTGCATCAGGAACCGGCAGTCCTTCTCCGTGGGGTACTGGGCGGATAGCTGATGGAATGTTTGGATAATGCACAGTCCACTTTTTCTTCTTTGACACACCTTTCCCAACTGGAGGCACCATGCAGAAGTAACAATTGCTGGTATGATCTGTTGGCTCTCTCCAAATCATTGGCACTGCAAAAGGCATAGATTTCCTTTTCCTGTTCAACCACTGGCGAAGATTTGTTGCACAAGTGTTGCAGCATATGTGTGGGGCCCACCTCTTGTCCTGATCTCCAATTTTGCAGCCAAAATAAAGGTGATAGGCTTTCTTAACCATAGTGGTTATACTGCGCTTTTGTGATGCAAAAGTCACTTCACCACAAACATAGCAGAAGTTATCTGCACTGTTCACACAAGTACGAGGCATCTCTGCTCACTTTGGCTAAACAGAAATGTGTCCCTTTGCAAAATCAAACACTGACAAATAAGAGAGCACGACACTCTATGATTTTTAGAGCTGATATAGGGCAATTTGTTCAGCAGAGTGATGTAAGCTTCGTTATGATTGCATCATCCATGACTTCTAGGAATAACATGATGCAATTCATATCATGTATGACGCAATACCAGCTTCAGATTGCATCATTCATTGTTTTGCCTAAAAAGCAAGTACTGTCCAAACCCAGTCATAGATTTATTCATAGATCCAGTCAAAGATGTATTTTAGTCATTTCTGGTTTAAATTGAGATCCCTTCCCTTTATAACTCACTTATCCTCCACCATTCCCAAGTCAAGGGTCGCATATACTGACCTAATAGCATATCTTGAAAAGAGCCAATCAACAATTTTAAGCATCATTTTCGTTCTCAGTGACCCAGAATTAGTAAAGTTTGACTACATTTATTTCAGAAGCATTTTGGCTGTAGAGCAGTGTTATGTATACTAAATTAACATCAAATGTTTGTCAGTGAATGGAGGAACAAAAGCTAACATTCGTGTTTCCTGTCCATCCCCCTCGGGTCAGCAACTCAACACCCCATCTGTTTCCTCCAAACCCTTACCTCACCTCCTCACCTATTTGCTTGCATCCGGACCCCCTCATTTGCTCCTTCAACATCTATTCCTATTCAGCAACCCCAACCCGTCTCCCCAGATGCCCCGCTTCAGATCACAACATCCCCCGCACCTTGCTAACAGGCTCAGCAAACACATTGTGCTCTCTGATCCCCTCTGCCTCGCTTAATTATATATAAAAATAAATGCATGCATGTGTATATTTTGGGTTTTAACTAATGAGTTTATTCCTTTTTCTGCATATTTTGTAATTTTTTATAATCCATCTGAAATTGCCTTTGTGTTTTTGTTATGTATTGTTTTTCTTCCTTATAAAAATTAATAAAGATTTAATTATAAAAAGTATGCAATAAGTTCATCCCAAAATATACTGGCCCCAGCGTATAACAACTAAATGAATCTGACACCCTGATTTCTATTGTGAAATATGGTTTGGTTTATTTTATGTAATGGTGTTGCATAGAAGTAAACACAACAATCCTCTTATTTGTACTGGTAATTTTTATATCACATGGACATTAAATTAAAATGAAGCATACTTCAGTTTTGTTGCAGAGGAGGTATAGTAGCACCATTTCTTTCAAGGAACGCTTCCGATTAAAAAATCCCCAAAACCTAACACTGATGCACTGTCTGACAACAGCTGCTGTATGGGACTGGGAGGATGTCCTTTTCCTAACCTGTTCTCAAACACAGTGCACAGACTGCAGAGAGACCAAACTCACCCACTTCCTGGGCATGGTTTTTATTAGCACAGAAAAGGAAGGGTGGTTATTGTTTTTCTTTCCTTTTTTATTTTTTTTATTTTTTATTTTTTTTCCGCAAAGACACAGAACTAGGACTTGGGAGATGTGAGATCAAATGCCTGGCACTGTCCCATACCTCCTAAGTGTCTTTGGGCAAATCACTCCATTTCTCTGTATCTAAGTTCTCCATCTGTAAAATAGTTAACATAATACTTTCCTACTACTCAGTGGGGTTGAGAGGTGCTTAGATACTATGGAAATGAGGCCATATATATATATATATATACCTAGTTAGGTAGAAATGAGCAATAATACAACATAAAATTCAGCTCACAACTCCTCCCCAAACTGGGGTGCATTCACTTGCCTCAGGGCTAAATTCATCTTGGTGTTTCCAGTGAAGCCAACATAGTTACCACAAATATGAATGTAACCCCCAATGAGTCTGAAGAACGTATTTGACTCCCTAGCAGGATCAACACCTGCTAGCAAGGTGCGGTGTTTCAGGTAAACACTGTTATTTTGTAACAGGAACTTGGGCTGAAGACAGTGACACTACTTTTCCTCCATGTATTTTAACCCCCTGTAGATTTCTAGGACATTCTCAGGTCCTTTGTAGAAAGTTAAGTTACAAACCTCCATTCAGTCATTATCGGCCTCCTCCATTGTGCTATTCATGTTCTCCCCTCAAACCTCTAAGCACATGGAAATTCTAACTCATCTGTCATCTCTGTCCCTAAGGGAAATAGTCTTATCTTTACAGACATCCCCTATTGTACTGTAATTTGAATTCCATTTTCCAGAATTTTGGCATTTGTACACTATGGACCAATTTTATCCCTAAAGTTCCACCAGAGGTGATCTTGGCCCAGTTATCTCTCTGGAGTCTTCCCTGCCATGCCAAAGGCATCTCATACTAACACACTGTCTGAGATTCATGGATAATAGTGTGGGATCTCACTAAGAATAAGTTTGGATATAATCCCTATTATTATGACAGTTCCAATACCTGTGCATTTCAGGGAGATTATCTTCTCTTTCCAGGAGGCTTTGATAAAGTGACTTCAGCCCCTAATGCATTATTAACTGAGAAGAATACTATGTCTTCCCTATTACAAACCTCTGCTCAGAACTCCCAGCAGGAGCAAGGCAGGTCACTGAGTCACTATTAACCAATAGCTGATAGCTAATTGATTTTATACTTGTGTAGGGAAGCTTCTGAACCATAATTTAAAAACTAATTTGCTTTGTACTTTTAGTATCATAGGTAGTTATAAAACCTTACAAAACCTAAGCATGTTATAGTCCATCATTTTTACTGATCTTGGCTTAAAGACTGGTCTTTTGCAAATTCATACTCCATAACACTCTTTATCTCTTAACCCGAATGCAAGAACCAACCCTCCAGCACCAGTTGCCTCATGGAGATATTAATATAGAGTTTTCAAAACTGAAACCACTTTAGGGTAGTTTTAATGAGGTACTATTTGCTAAAGCATGACTGACAGAAATAATAAGTCAGCATTTGTGAGGGAACCCTCAGAAATGGAGCTGCAGCAGGCAGAGAGCCAACAGAAATTGTTGTGTGGATGAAATATCTCCTAAAATAACTCTCCTAACTGAGCCTAATGCAATTAAAGTTAGTGATGTACATAATATGAAAACTGGGAGCTCTTCCTGCTAATAACCACTGTGTAACTGGGGCAATCCATTTAATTAATTTAATATACACTTATATAGTCCCCTGATAGTGGATGTATAATTAAAATTACAGGCTTTGCATTCCAAAATAAGATTTTGCAAATGACAGATCTTTAAACAAACAAAAACTTTTGGGGGTGGTTATTGCTCATTGTTTGCACATTTTGTTTTACAAGCAATTAGATCTGAAACTCAAAACCAGCTGTTATTTGAACTGAAACTTTTTTTCATGGATGTCATGCTGTATCACACAGTACATCTCTCTGTATATCATCTGTCTATCAAGAAACTAACATGTGACCCCAAGAGGATAGGACAGACTTGGATAGGGCACCTAGGCACTCTGGTAATACAAATAATAAAAATCCATCATACTGTAACTACTTTTTTAAAATCAGAATCAAATGACTTTTACAAGGGTATCTATTTTAGACTAGGGAAAGATAGTTGCTCACTCTCAAAATTCTTGATCCCTGTTTAAAGAGGTGTTAAAAGCAAAAAAAGTTATTGACTGACCAGAAAGGTGACAATTAGCTTAGAAAACCAGGAGGTTAGAGAGAGATGTAACAGATGGAGACTAGTAACTAAGAGCTGATGTAAGAATTGAAATAAAGGTGCTGAGAAGCTTGGGAAAAGAGGAAAAGTGATCCATATTAACAAAATCTGATTATCAAAATAATATGATTAGATTATAAAGATGCAATATGGTGAAGTTTTGGAAACCTAGCAAAGTAAATCATTCAGTAGCTAAGTAGGCTGCAAGACAGAGGCAGTCTTAATAATTAAATTTGGAGGTATCTAAAATAGACATTTCCCTTTGAAATAAAAGAGAAGATTAAGGTCCAAGAAAACTAAATACTTCATGACAGTGGATGAGTGGAGTAATTTATGATGAGAAATGAAATAGACCACACACTGTCCCAGACATCTCAAAGTAGCATTAACGTTACTAGGTATACGGCTTTCAATTAATCATGTCTTAAAATTAAAGGTGCACTGTGGTGTTCCTGACAAGTGTCCTCTGTGCCTATGTTGCTAGTGGAATAACAGAACCCCAATATAATGCTACGAGTGCATAAGATGCAATTCTTATCTTAAAAACGAGTGCATTTCTATACCGTCTTTGAAAATGAATAGATAGGTTTGGAGTGTTGTAGCTGTGTCGGTCCCAGGAAGAGCTCTGCGTAAGCTCAAAAGCGTGTCTCTCTCACCCAGAAAAGTTGGTCCAATAAAAGATATTACCTCACCCACCCTGTCTCTCAAGATAGATTTGGCGCATTTGGGATATTCCTTCATGTTTTTCTTCCTATGTGACATCCTGTCTCAGAAGTAAAAACACACATTTCCGTATACGTGACGATTTACTGGTAACAAATCTCACCAGCAACCTCTCGTCTGGTTCAAACTCTGGGAGAAGGTGAGTGAAGAAAACAAGTTGGAAATTAGTGGAAGTAGTGAGATTTGCATGTCATTCAAGGGTAGACTGAGGTGAGTTTTGCTATAACACTTATCTGATATGGGTCCCTCTCTTTAGGGGAAACAGAGGGATGAATCGTGCAGCTCCCAGGGCTGCTGTGCAGCCTTTGTACTTGCAGAAGACCAGTAAAATAAAGACACATTGTTCTTCCCTGCTTATAAGCATTATTAGTGTACATTCTGAATTCTAAAATCAGAAGTGAGGTCTTCTTTCGTATGCGTCACAAGTGGATATCTAAGTGTTTAGCCATCTAACTGCTGCATCATCAAGGGTAGAAAGGCATTGCAGTCCACCATCCAATCTTCTAATTGTGCACTCCTCCACCACATGTCTCACTATCTGCGTTGCTGTCCCTGCAGTCACACTGTGAAGATTGTGCTAAGCCAAAATTCTGCACTGTGGCCTTTTGGTGGCATCCCCTGGTGAACAGCGTAAAACAAAACAAAAGTAGACAAAAAAACAGAACAAAGGCTCGCATTCGAAGAAGGGAGGTTTTGCCCTGCAGTGGCCCTGAGAATGGGTAAGTGCTGTTTCATCATTGCTACTAAGTTTTGCCCACCTCCAGGTGTGACATTTAATGCAAATTATATAATGAATTCATTTGCATATTTGCATACATTTTGCATTTAATCAACAACTCCAGCTTTTTAAATTGTGCTGGTGAAAAGCATCAGATTTATCAGAAATCCTAGCCTCAGTGAAGTCAATGGCAAAGCTCTTCATTGTCTCAAATGGGGCCAAGATTTCACATGGTGAATGGAGGAGACCACTCTTCACTGGCAGGAGAGCAGAAGGGCAATTTTCCTACACGCATTGCTCTGCCAGCCTGCCTCAGCCCTAATCTACATGTAGGCTCAAAATCCAGAAAATAAGTAAAATTAACCCCAAATTTATTATTTTCTAAAAAATTCTTGTAATTTATAAGCCAATCTTGTGATTTTGGGGGGGAGGGGAGACCTGACTCCTGATTTTGTAATTTTTAAGTGTTTGGCTTGGCAATATTCTAACAGGGGTGGTTCAGTCTTCATGGTCCTTGCAGTTAGTGCAAACCCTGGTGGTCAGCTTGATGCAAAACTCACTTGATGCATCAAACATCTAGTAGATGGGACCAGCTTTCACTGAGCTGTGCTGCATTCAAACTGGTAGCCTACAGGCATCAAGTCCCCCAATAAAGTGCTCACTTAAGAAGAAAGAACGGGCAGATGGACACCCACATCCACAAAATGTGGTATGCAAGTTAAGGTTGCATACCTAACACAACACGTGGAAATGAAAAAGTTAAGGCACCTAACAATACCTACCCTCTGCTCGTTCACTGAGGGATATGCACCTCCCCACTAGAAAAGTAACCACATAACACACACTACACACCACTTTGCTAACTCTGCTCCAGGAGGGATGGCAGCCTTCCAGCACCTCTCTCCTCAAACTCTCCACCACCATAAATTGACTAGCCTGTCCCCCTCCTGCTACCCAGTCTGCACAGTTCTGAAAAAAAAAAAATCACACTAGCTCATGTCTGATGAGTAGTGGGCACCAGAAGTCATGGATACTCAGCAGTTGGCCCATTCATTTGATATGGATTATATCATAAGTATTTATACTGGTAACAAATTAAACTAGCTTGACTGTTCTCTGCTTATTTCTGTCATATGGAAAGTATGCTTCATGTACACTAGCCAAGAGCTTTACACGTTTTTGGCTCTGTTCTGATCTATAAGTTTGAATGCATATTCTGAGCACAACGTTGCTGCAGTCTAGCATTACAATGATTCAGAATTATTTTGTCTCCTTTGACTGCAAAAAGGTTTTGCCATAGTAGTTTTGTGAAATTAATTGTGCTGTCGGACTGTCATGTGTTATTTCGTACAGTAGAATTTACTGTGCAGCGCAGAACAGATGCACTCGTATGGGTGGACAGGCTGATGGAATACACAGGAAATTATTCATTTTGTAGTAAAAAGTACAATGAGCGATTCAGCACGTGTTAGAGTAGTGAATCACATCGAATGGCTGCTTCTGTAGTCCGTGGTTTCAGTGGATGAGGAAAGAGATGAGAAAGTATCTGAAAATTAAGCGTGATTGAAGTGCTGCACTTTTTTGCATCCCCTACACTACAAATGCCATCTCTCCCCCTATGGTGGTAAAATGTTGTGATATTCATTAATAAAAAATAAAAAGAATACTGCTAGCTGTCCAGTATATCACTATTAAAAATAAACAATGCAGTTCTAATTACAGGGAAGTACTGAGCTAACTGTGGGTGAATGCTAGTTTAATACGGACAGCCACTGTATGTTATACAGCAGTTTTGCATATTAGGAACATCGGAATTGCCATACTGGAGCCAGTTGTCTATCTAGTCTAATATACTGTTGGACAGTAGCCAGAAATAGATGCTTCAGAGGAATGCGTTAGAACCCTGCAGAAGGCAACATAAATCTCATCCTGATCCCTAATAGCTAGAGATTTCTCCAAAACATGAGATTTAGAATCCTGTCCAAAACGTTTCTATTTGGTAAATGTGATTTCTCTGGATATCCTTGAAATCCATATAAGTCTCCATTCCCTTTTTGAATCTCACTATGTTCTTGGCTTCAATGACTTCCTGTGGCAATGAGTTCCACAGCTTAATTACATGTGGGTAATTACCAACCATGAACAGTCACTATTACTGAAAACTGAATTTATGGAAGAGTTAGTAAAATTGTACAAGTAAAAATGCCAAGTGTCCAAAAGAGTTTGTCTAGATCAGTGTTTCATTAGTGGTCTATTGAGCTGCTTCTGTCACAATGGGGAAGTATAAGTCAATCTTCAACCACTGATGATTCCTGCTAGTAGTAGGTCAGTCCAGGACAATCTTTACGGTTTCCAGATCTCTTTCAAATATTCCACAAACAGGAAAAAAACCCTACATAAATTGGATAAATAATTTGCTGACTTATTCAACAAGTTCTGCTTGCAGCATTGCATACCGGCACTGCACAGGACTGAGCCCGGAATCTGCACTAGCATAGCCAAATCAGAGAAGATAACCAAAAGAAACCAAAAGCAAAATTTGTCTCTCACTAAACTTAGTTTAAGTCAGGAGTGAGGCCAACTAGCTCATGGTATTGCATTGCTGCATAACCAATGTGAGTTTGAGGAGAATCAAGCACTTCTAATTTTCTTTGGAAAATAGAGGCCTTCACCTAATCCATATCTCAGGAATCTATTTCCTTCTTGATTTCAGTAAAGTCACAGGACATGTTATAAAATGCAGTGGATTGCTGAACTTCCTCCAATGCGCACACATCTGGTTAAAAAGAAAGTGAATGTGCTGAGTAAGTCCTTGTTGACAATACTTCCCATGAGCTGTGTGGCTCATCTTCCTCTTACTGACTCACCAGTACCACAAGGGTCACTGATGGTCTAAATTATCAGTAGACTAGATGAGTTGCAAAGTTTTTCATTTCCATTATAGGACACCGTTCCCAAGAGAGCACATTTGTGGTGACAGACAGTCATATAATGGCTAGTGCTGGGGGTCTCAGCCCAGTTCCTAAAAATCACCACTACAATTGACATTCATTTGCCTACTTGTTGCCATTGTCAGGTCTGCTCTACACACAGAAATGGCACCAATTTAACTAATTGCTTTCTATGCAAGTTCAGTTAAATTGGTGCGAACACTTTGAAATCAGGAAAAGGCGGCATAAAATCCATATAACATAATTTGGTTTGTTACGTTGGCCACTTTCAGAAGAGATGGGACTGGGACAAGTAACTTCCACTTCCCTTCACTAGCTAAGCCTCCTGCGTTTTAGAATGGATTCACCCCGGAATAGGGGCAGACAATGTTACTGAGACACCATTTTACTAGGCACTGAACTTACACATAGTAAGACAATCCAAAAGAGCAAAGTAGAAAAGTCATTCAAAGGGGAAGAGGGTAAACAGAGGTGCAGAGTTTTGAAATGACTTGTCCATGGTCACTTAGCAGAGCCATATCCACTAGATGATATTACCTCACAGCTAATTTTATGGCACTCTTATGAAGCCACAATCTCATTCCTTGGCTGATAAGTGGTCACCAGAACCCTCTGCCAGCATTTATGACGACATAAAACAGCATAAACCTTTGATGACTCTGGATCAGCCAATGGAATATAGGTACCAGTGTTATATGAGTAGGTATATGCTGACATGAGATGTTAAGGCAGTACTCCATTAACTGCAGGACTAGGGCCTGGCTTTTAAACATTTATTCAAACGTAATATGCAAATACTGCATTGACACAGCTTTTTTTTTTTTTTTTGCTTGTTTGTTTGTTTTCACTCCCCACTCCCCTACCCCCCCTCCCTCCAGCCACCCCACACACCTTATTCAATTTAAAAATTAGTGGCAGGTCAACAGAGACTATAAATTAAGAGTATATAAGGAATATGATATATAATCTTTGTGACGGGTTGGATCACAGAAACCCCCTTGGGAGCTGCCACCCAATGTGCAAAGACTACCCCTGCTCCTGTTTTCCCTGCCAGCTCAGGACTTCAGCACCCTGTCTTGCTGAATTAGACACTCCTGTCTGCTCCAACACAGACCCAGGGTCTGAATCACTTGTCCCAAAGCTGCAAGTTTACCTGAAAACAGCTCATAGAAGTGTGCTTGTCTTTAGCACTCAGATGCCCAACTCCCAATGGGGTCTAAACCCAAATAAATCCGTTTTACCCTGCATAAAGCTTATGCAGGGCAAACTCATAAATTGTTCGCCCTCTATAACACTAATAGAGAGATATGCACAGTTGTTTGCTCCCCCAGGTGTTAATACATACTCTGAGTAAATTACTCAATAAAAAGTGATTGTATTAAATACAGACAGTAGGATTTAAGTGATTCCAAGTAGTAACAGACAGAACAAAGTAAGTCACCAAGTAAAATAAAATAAAATGCGCAAATATATGTCTAATCAAACTAAATGCAGATAATCTCATCCTCAGAGATGCTTCAGTAAGTTTTTCTCAGACTGGACACCTTCCAGGCCTGGGCACAATTCTTTCCCCTGGTACAGCTCTTGTTCCAGTTCAGGTGATAGCTAGGGGATTCTTCATGATGGCTCCTCTCTCCCCTTTGTTCTCTTCCACCCCTTTATATATCTTTTGCATAAGGCGGGAACCCTTTGTCCCTCTGGGTTTCCACCCCCCCTCACTGGAAAAGCACCAGGTTAAAGATGGATTCCAGTTCAGGTGACATGATCACATGTCACTGCAAGACTTCATTACCCACTTGCCAGCACACACATATACAGGAAGACTAACAGGTAAACACAGCCATCTGCAGACAATGGTCCTGGTTAATGGGAGTCATCAAGGTTCCAAACCACTATTAATGGCCCACACTTTGCATAATTACAATAGGCCCTCAGAGTTATATTTCATATTTCTAGTTTTAGATACAAGAGTGGTACATTTAAACAAATCAGATGATCACACTCAGTAGATTATAAGCTTTGTAATGATACCTTACAAGAGACCTTTTGCATGAAGCATATCCCAGTTACGTTATATTAACTTTTTACCATATTTTTCTAAAACTATCCCAGTTACATTATATTCACTTATTATCATGTTTTTATAAAACCATATAGACCGCACAACGTCACAATCTTAATATGAGTATATGAAAGAATAAGAAATTACATCTCCCAGTTTGTGATGAATTTTTAATCCTTTGTTTCTGTACATACACACACTTTATAAATAATCCTATTCAGAGTAAAAAGATTTGTTTGCAACCACCAGTTTGCATGTAAATAGTTCATATGAATACCTCAGTCTGGTCATTAATATTGTCAGTCTTGTGGATTTCCTTAAATATCCTTAGCTATACTTGGAGTGAAGTCTCATGTAATTGGTTTATTGTCATGCAATATGTTGCTATTACGGACAATATTTTGAAGGGATATCATTTTTTGTATGGTGTTTGAGGTCCAGTGAGATACTGGCTGGGGTGTAACAGAAGGAGAAGAAATCCTATCCAGTGATCTGTCTGGCATTTATTTCTGTCATTTTGGGTTCATTTTAACTCAAGCACAGATTTCAAGGCACTGTTTCAGTGGAAATTGAGTACATTGGTCACGGAAAGTGAGCATGGGGCTGGGAGGGGGAAGAAGAGAGGGAAATATCCTGACCAAATCCCCTTTGTAAGCAAACAAGCAGAAAGAGCAGGGCTAATGAACCCTGGTCTGGTAAAGATGGGTAGCCTGATTACTCAAGATGGATGTGAAGGTGGGAATAGGCAGAAGCCTCTCTGTCTCTCACATTATATATAAAATGTATAGACAATGACATTTTCAGGTGGTGTGTGTTGTGGATTGGGTACCGAGGTTTCAAACAGTGGTTCTTTATGGCAGAAATGTAGAAGCAGTCTAATTTCATATAAAAAGAATGATGCTATTCCAGCAGAGGGGGTGATGTTAATCAGATCCAGTCATGGGGAACCCCCTGCAATTGCATAATTCCCAAGATTCCACTCATTTTCTTTAACCTTTAACTACAAACCATCCACCAGTCCTATCCCTATCCTCAAACATGCACCCCCCCCCAAATGTTATATTATTTATGTACAGGTCTTCATATCTGCAATGTTTGAGATTGCTTTAGGAGCAGTTTCCCTACAAGGTTTCCTTAAAAGAAAAAAAAAATAATTAAAATCTGGCATTTTTCACCATCTTGAGTGTTACTTTGACTTTCTCAGGCATTGCTGAAAAGAACCAGCGGGACAACATGAAGAGCATGTCAAACATGGGTTATTCTTCTTTCAATATATAGATATATTTTTAGTAGTTTGCTTATAATGTAATGGACTTCTTGTTTTGGGAAAAGCACTTTCCTGTCAGAAATAGCTATTATGTCAAATCATGTTCAATTTCAAGCAGAAAGCATGAACAAAGAAAGAAAATGCACGATCCATGATGGTTTATCATATTGCTGGTAATCGGACCGGGCGAGCTCTGTGGAACTTGCTGAGTCTATTTCTATCTGGGCAAAGCTTATTATTATTTGCAGTCATTGAACAATGGATTCAGTATTCCCGCACCGTCTCAAGAAGTTTTTATATGATGTAAGCTTGCATGATTTAAGCTCTGGACTGTGTCAGCCTATGATAAAAGCTGCCATCACCTCACCAGGAATTTCCTGTAATGTATAAACACTTGACTTCACACTAACCTTCCCTCCTGCCTCTCGCACATCCTTGCATGCATATCAATGACTGCTGAAAAGGGCACTGCTGTGTACCTAGGCCTAGTCAACAGCCTGCATTGATCAAGGCCTAAGGATTGCTGCCCCACTGACTGCTAATCAATAAATATTGAGTGCAATCCCCTGCTCTAAATTCAGCAGGGTTAATAAGTGTCTACACAAAACAATGGTCTGAAATACAATCTTTCTATTCAGTGAACAGTGAGAGGTAGAAATGTTTGCTTCAGCAGCTGTAGATAAAGCCTGTGGGAGGCAAAGCTTTAGCTTTTACCCAAATTTGGCCTGAAGCATTCTTGATTTGCTAAGTGTGCTGTGCATTAGAGGCAGCTATGCTGCTGACAAGAGAAATACCTCATATGATCACATGTTTCTGAGCTCCAGAAAGTCTTTGTTTGATCTCCTTTTCACATGGAGGGCATATGAAGCTCCTTAAGGTCCCCTCTGTTAGACCTTTAGTTTTACCTTTTATGCTCAATAAACAACTCTAAACACACTCAGGATGGGGGAAAGAAATCAAATTTAATAGCTGGCAAAATGCCCTCTCTCTTTTACATAGGTGATGATGCTATCTTGAGATGAAAAGCAGACCTCAAACAGAGAAGCAAGAATGGTTGTAAGAAGCCCAATTTCTAATAATTTTGATTCTTACAAAAGACAGCCCTAAATTTCAAACAATGCACAGGACGACCTTAGTGTAAAACCCAGCACAGAGATACAGTTTGCCAAACTATCTGAATAAATTGGGGCAGTCAACCAGCTGCACTATCTGCTAGTTTATGATGAATGGTGATGTCTTAACGTTGGCTCAACATCTGTCTGCCTACTTCATTTCTAATTGCATAACCTTGGCTAGCTGGTATTGGTGGTATGCTAGATTTCAGTGCTGCAATGTGAGACAAATGATGCATGAATGTGAAGGATTAGGTATGTTTATGCTCTCTAGCCAAATCTGCCTTCAGCAGATGCCCAATTTACTACAAGTGGGCATATGTTGTTAATGATGTATTGATCATTTCCAGTGGATTATTGGAAACATCTTCATAGTAATACAGGAGGGTAAGCTTTTACTTACCATTAGGGTTTTACTAAAGTACTCTCTACCAGAGGAGCTGCACCTGCTGTTAGATTATGGTGTAAGATGTGTATGATATGTGTCTGTTCATAAGGTTTATGAAAAAAGAGTGCCTTTTGCAAATAAAGACAAATATATTACACTGTGAGTCTGCTGAAATACGTACGTACCTATCACACATGAAAGAAACATTATTTGTTGAAACCAAATTGTCTGTCATTCTGCTTTTCTGTGTAACTGCCCCTGCTTTTACATTAAAATGGGGGTTTCATTCATTTTTTTATTAAATCCAAGTTTTGTATCTCTTCCGCAGTGATCCACACTCCCATGCCAACCTAATGAAATATAAGGCCCAGCTGTGGCACCCTTACTCATGCTGTATTGTACATTTCTCCATCATGATAGTAATCTCAACAACACTAAATGCAAGAAAAGGGACCTGTCGTATGAAGTGTAACTTGCTAAAACAAGCAACCACATAAACTTATGTAAAAGACTCTCTCCCTTCCTCTTCCTTGCCTGATGTCATCTCTCCCTGTGCTACATCATATCTAAGCTTGGACCTGTTCCTACCGACACGTTTATACATGTGATCTGGACTCACATTAGTCCCATTTATCAGAGGGATAGCCGTGTTAGTCTGGATCTGTAAAAAACGACAAAGAGTCCTGTGGCACCTTATAGACTAACAGATGTATTGGAGCATAAGCTTTCATTCAGCTGACGAAGTGGGTATTCACCCATGAAAGCTTATGCTCCTATACGTCTGTTAGTCTATAAGATGCCACAGGACTCTTTGTGGCTTATTAGTCCTTCCTCTGTTAAGCACCATGTACACCTATGGTAACGATATAATAATAATGGATATTAAAAGTCAGACTTTGGTTTAGGACTTCAGATTTGCCAATTTGAATATGAATCTGTGAGTAGACAGCTTGGTGCAGAGGGTAACCATTTTCCCACTGTCAAGGAGGAGATCTGGGTTTCAATTTTGGATTTGGTCCTCTTGCATCACAATTCAGAGGGATCTGAGAGTGCTATATGGATGTGAACAGTCATAATGTAGATGATTTAAAATATGTTGTGCTAAGAAAGGGGCCAATCAAATCTTTCAAGAAGGTGCTGACTTGAACCATGTCCCTATTGCCCAGGCTCCAGTTTTCACAATTTAATTTACTGTTTACTGATATGGTCACCCTTCTGCGGAGCAGTAGCAGATGTCAAGACCTTTCAGGTTGGCTTCCCATTGGAGGAGAAATCAGTAACATGGGGTCTGGGTATTTTCTTAGTGTAACTTGTTTTTTTTTCTCTACCACACCAATCCTTGAACAGAAGCAGCCAAAAACACCACATAGCCAATTCCCTCTTTCGGGGATCTCAGACCAAACACTAGGACTAGTGCCTCATTCCCAGGAAACAACTCTGTCTCAATATCTGGCTTTAATTCATCAGATTAAGGCAGAGACTAAATTCCCTTCCTGCTTGCCACAGCGCCTCCTTACAAAAATGTACATAAAAAACTAACAACATTTACAGTGTTTTTTCAAAGAACTTGTAATACTGTGTGTAACAGCACCACCTGGTTACTCCCACAGGAACAATGTTATGGCTAGGGCACTACCAAATTCACAGTCCATTTTGGGCAATTTCACGGTCATAGGATTTTAAAAATAGTAAATTTCATGATTTCAGCTATTTAAATCTGAAAATTCACGGTGTCGTAACTGTAGGGGTCCTGACCCAAACGGGAGTTCTGTATGTGTGTGTGTGTGGGGGGGTCGTCTCAAGATTATTGTTGGGGGGGTTGTGGTACTACTACTGTGGGCAGAGCTGGGCAGCTGGAGAGTGGCAGCTGCTGGCCTGGATCCCAGCTCTGAAGACAGAGCCACCACCAGCAGCAGCGCAGAAGTAAGGATGGTATGGTATGGTATTGCCACCCTTACTTCTGCGCTGCTGCCTTCAGAGCTGGGCTCTTGGTCAGCAGTTGCCACTCTCTGGCCACCCGCTCTGAAGGCAGCAGCGCAGAAGTAAGGGTGGCCTGGTATGGTATTGCCACCCTTACTTCTGCACTGCTGCTGGTGGGGCGCTGCCTTCAGAGCTGGGCGCCAGGCTAACAGCCGCCGCTTTCCGGCCCCCCAGCTCTGAAGGCAGCGCAGAAGTAAGGGTGGCAAT
Source organism: Emys orbicularis (assembly GCF_028017835.1). NCBI lineage: Eukaryota > Metazoa > Chordata > Testudines > Emydidae > Emys > Emys orbicularis. Next base: position 36,076,163 of record NC_088685.1, read on the forward strand.
ACTATGACCCCCCCCCTAAAAATAACTTTGTGACCCCCCCCCCACAACTCCTTTTTGGGTCAGGACCCCCCATTTGAGAAATGCTGGTTTCCCTGTGAAATCTGTATAGTATAGGGTAAAAGCACACAAAAGACCAGATTTCACAGTCCGTGATGCCTTTTTCCTGGCCATGATTTTCCAAAGTTCCCTCCCTCCAGGTAGGCTCATTCACTAGGAATGATTTGCACCAAAATTTCCTAATCTATAACATGCCCACTTCACCTCTTTCCCTCTACATAATTTCACAGCTGCCTATTTTGTGTGGGGTTTTGAACTAGTGCCACATGGTGGCAGCAGTGAGCTGAGGTTACCTAGCAGTGGAGGTGGTGGTGACAAAAAGAAATCAACAATTTAAAAAGGGTGGCCAAGAAGGTTAGTCCTTCAGGGCTGAATTTTCAAAGCAGTGCACTGGGGTGTACAGTGATATTAATTGGAATTGCTTGGCCAAATCCCTAAGCAATGCTTTGAATGTTTATCCTTAACTGTTAAGGGTTCAACTGCAGTCCTGAACTTTGTATAATATTTAGCCTGAATATATCACAAGAAGATTGGAACATATTATGAATATTTAATAGTCACAGTGAAGGCATTTTCCAATTACAACCCTCCAGCTGATAAAGTAGCTTCAAAAGAAAAAAATACCATGCAGACCCTGTCAATGAACAATTTGGTGCTTGTTCCACGTATGCACTGTAATTACCTACAGAATATATTGGCATTATTTTGATTGTGAAAATTAATTTTTCAGCTGAATTGACGATTCATAGCTCTAGTTAAGATAATGGATACCTGCAATTTTCTCTCAATACCTTACTCTAGAAATAAAGCATGGAATGTGTATAACAGTAGCAGATGCAGAAGACATGCTTGCTTAGGATTTCTGTGTAAGAGATTTTTTGTTCATAAAGAGATTTAAAAATTAGAATTTTATTTCTTCCCCATATTTGTAAGATTATTCTAATAGCTACCAAGGTCCCACTTCACCAAAGTAGGTTAGCATGTACTTACCTGCTGTGCTGAACATGGATGGACATAAGCATGTGCTTAACTTTAAGTGCTTTGCTGAATTGAGGCCTGATTCAGTAATGTGTTTTGCACACTGCGCCTGCGTAATGATTGAGTCCTCGCTCTATGCAGATGGACGGTGGGATGGTTAGAGAGGTGAAGCCCACACCTCACCCCCAGCACAGAGGTAAGGTGTGGGACAGTCCACAGCCCCCTATCCCCAAAGCCTATTCTTCCATCTAAAAGGATGGAATAACATTTGTAGCCCCTCTGTGCCAGAGCCACGTTGCGAGACTGCAGCACAGTCCCTTCTATCCAACTCCCAACAGCCCAACTGTTATTCTAACCGGTGGGCTGGAATACCACCTGAAGACTCTCTGAACCAGTTGCACTGGGTACTGGGCCACTGGAGTTGCTTACATGTGGACCTCCTCTCACCAGGTGCAAGTGTGGCCTTCCCCACTGGACTATACATGTCTGGCACAGAGACCTTTCCCACAGCACATAGTGGGTGTGCAGGTCCCCCTGTGGGACTGCTCTGCCAATGGGAGCCCCACATAGCCCCTATGTGTGTTTAAGTGTTGGCAAGGTCCTTGGCGTGGTCCTCAGAACCTTTAATAATTTCATCCTGTCACAGGAACTATTAAGGTAGCTCCTGACTGTCACATTCGCACATCCTGGCGCTGCTTGGAACTTATTTTACTTTGATTTTTAACATGGAAAATGTTTCCACCAGAGTAGGCCTTAACCAAAGCCCAGATCCAAACACAGATAAGCTTTCGGGACGTGCAGCTCCATCTCAAAATCCACATCCAAGCTGTACAGCTCCCCCACCTCTATTTTTTACTCAGACACAGCAACTTTCCAACATTTCCAACAGGGCAAAATGCTCACGAAAACAAGGAGGAACATGATTTAAAATAAGTGACATTTGTGCCCTCCTCCCCCCCAATTCAAATCATACTGTACTTGAGCAGTACTGCTCATATAGAAGATTGCTGGATTGCTAGAGTCTCTCCAGAGACTTCAATCACTGGACATGAACTCCACCAGCATCAGGGCTAGTGCTCTTCCTCTGGGTAGAAACAACAGGAGTGAAGGCTTTAGCAAAGTGGGGGATTCATCTGTTATTCATGTGAGATAGCAGCAATGCTAATTAGTGTTCTGTAAAAGCTAACTTTAAAATGCTGGGATACATTCTCAAAGTGGTGCAAGGGAGCTAGTTACTTGTATGACACATTAATACATGTTGTTTGGTCATGTGCAGCTGAAGACGGTGGTTTTGAAAGCAGTGCTCTGCTTTCTTGAACACTTGTTTTTCATGGATGAATCCTATCTACTATTAATGGAACAGGGATCCTAAAGAATCCCTCCTTCAGCCATAAATGTGCTGCTAGTAATGAATGTGTAACCTTAATCACAATAGGATTTTTTCATGACATTGTGAATGGCATCCATTTGATGCTATTCAGGGGACTGACCCCAGACTCACAAATCTGAGGCTCAAGAACCGGTCCTGCTATTCCACAAGGGGGAGTTCTCTGACTTCTACTGCTATAGGCAGAATCTGATCTCCTGACCCTTCCATAAGACTAGATGAAAATGCACAAAGCCTGACTGAACCCACCTGTCTAACACTTTAACCATTTTTCCACAGTGCTGCTGACTGAAACCTAATTTATTTAAACAACTCCTCACACAAACACGACTGCATACTGTTTTGCAAAGAGTAAATCATTTCATCCTTCTGCCTTGATCAGGGTGACACATGTCATTCACTTGAAAATCTGAGGCAGATATGGCAGGGTGTGTTTGTATATTTGTCTACTTAATGCCTTTTAAGCTGTCATTTACTACTTATCTGGTTCAAATACCTGGACAAATGTAAAGAAAACATTAAACTAAGTCAAAAGTGCAAAATTATTAATCAAGTTGTGCAAACAAATAAATCTAGCCTCGGTGGTTTGTCCACAGACATATTTCTGGGAGTTGTGCAAATGAAGTCAGGGACATATACAGGGCTCTGTTGCTTATCAGCCCAGTTTATCTCAGCTTCTTGTTTACTCTTCATTAGCTCCCAGCAAAAGACAAAATTGGCCTGCAAAGGATGCACAAGGCCCATCATGTGCTTTGCTTTTAATTGCTAACACCATTCATTAATCAAACAAAGGAAAGACATGCTTGGAGGTACCACTGGGGAGCTAGCAGGTTTAGGCCTACCTAGTTTAGTATGCTAATAACAACTGATTTTCTTAATATGCCAGTCAAAAGCTCCTTTCTCTAACCTATTCTAAACTGTTGTGACAATCGGAGCATATGGTGACAGCTGTGAAGTCAGAATGCTGCATCCCACTCTGAGGGGCTTGGGGCTTCCTTTCCATATCTCATGGGGAACTTGGACACATGGTGGATGGAGCCTGAGACTGCACTAGTGTATACTCTCTCACACTCCTATGTTATGAATTTCAATCAATGTGTACTCTCAGTGTCAAAGAGGAAAAACTGTTCAGGAGTCAGAAGAGCAAGAAATAATCCATGCTATGATTTAATGGGCATAATAAACATAAAATTACCAGTTTTATGTGTGATCCTTACAAACAGAGAACTATTTTATACTTAAAATATGCAGCATTATTTAATCTCAATAATTTCTTGGGTCCTCTATTACCTCTCTCACTGTGTTCTAGAATTTTTTTTATAAAGGCAAATATTAGTAATCATGGAGATCAGGAGATCATCTAGTCCAACCCCCTGCTCAAAGCAGGACCAATCCCCAGACAGATTTTTGCCCCAGATCCCTAAGTGGCCCCCTCAAGGGACTGAGTAAATTCACTAAAAAATGCATTTTTCTGGACACTGAAACTATTCACAAATTCAGGTCAAATTCAGCAAATAGCTTTGGCTGGAAAAAAAGGGAAAAAATGTGGAAGTGTCAGAATGTTTTGTGTGGCATTTTTTAAAATGAAACATTTCAACATTTTGTTTTGAAATGACGTTTTCAAAACAAAATGCGGCTCAACTCTATGTGCTACATGTGACCCCGATATGATGCTTCTACTGATGTACAGGGATTATACACCTAGCCCAAACTGACACTTGGAAATCTCCTGATGTAGGGGCTTCCCTGGGAGGTGCAGGGCCAGCAAAACATCCCTATGCCACCCTCCCTCATAGTCCCCAGCATACAGGCATGAGACATGTGGCCAGGAGAGGAAGAAATGTCAGATCAGGTGAGATACAGGCATTACCAGACTATAACGTGCGCCAGGTACTCCTGCAATGGCTTAAAAAGAACTATTGCAGGGAGTATAAAGCAGCACCTAAACCGGCTCTACCCCACAGTTGGGACCACATCATAATCCGGGGGGGGGGGGGAGGGGGTTGCAAGGTGGAATACAGACATCTTTGATCTGAGCCATGCTAAGCTCCGCTCAGCCTTATCTCAGAATTAGAGCCTGTATCATTTTAAATGAGTTCTGTGCAAACCTCTGTGGAAAAAAAGAAGCAAACATATTTGTTAATGTTTCTGGGCATTATTTTAGTACTTGTTTGGAATATCTCAACTTTGGGCCAAATTCATGCTGACTTAAAAACAAACTGTTTTCCCACTGTAACCAACTGATCTGGGCCAATTTATACCAGTTGTGAATTTGGCCCACTGTATGAATTATTAAGAAACATGTATTTATTAAAAATTCTGACTGCAAAAAAGAAGAGACCTATCTAGCGGTAGCCCCTTCTTTTAAAAAAAATTAACAATACTAAATTAGGAAAAGTATTATTTTCTGTAAAGTATCCTTTCTACTTGTTACCTGAAGACATTTTAGGTTCTTTTTTTCTTAACAAGATTTTTTTGGGGGGTGACAAGCTCAGTTGGTTTTTGAAATGAACTCACTAATTCCCTGTGAAAGGATATTGGAAAGACAACTCAATTCTCTGTGGAATTCTACACAGGTGGTTAGTGTGGGAGGCGAACTCCGTCCTTTTCTCGCACCCTCTGGCCCAGGATTCTTCCTCCGAGGGATGAGCTCAACCACAAAAAATGGATCAGAAATGACAAACTCCCATAGTGTGTCAACACCAGGGATCCTAGTTTTCTGTGATTAAAAAAACAAAACAAAATTATTCAATAAAATAACCATAAAAATCTGTGTTTTTCCATGATTACAATGAAATCTGACAGCCCCGAGCCCTGCCACCCGGCACTGAAGCGTCAATTTCCCTTATTCCTGTGTGTGTGCTGGTGGAACGGGGTTCTACTGTATATGTTTTTATTTTTTCACAAAATCTAAAAACTAAAGAGTCTCTGTGAAAATGCAAATTCTGCATTTTTCCATGTTTTTCTGTGGCAAACAGATTTCTAGGATCCCTGGTCAACACCAATAATTGAGAGACTTGTAGACAACAGAAAGATTATTCCCCACACAGACATATCTGCTTGTATTGTAAATTAGGCTTTAGAAACACACAAAATGAAAAGACAAAGCCAATTTTCTGCCAGCCATACCCATACATTTCTGATAACAGCTGTGATGTTGCACCCCATAAGGCTTTATGGAAATATGCTTATAAATGTATATATGACATAACTGGAATATGTTTTATGCTACATATGCCATGTAACATATCTCTGTAAAGGTTATGATCTACTGAATCTATTCCTCCTATTTGTATGGTTGTATCATTTTTGTGTTCGAAGTTATGAATATTGGCTGTGTACTTGCTTGATTTCTAAGTAGCCTTAGAAAAGCATTTGGTCAGCTTCTTGAGAAAGGAATGTGCAAGTTAAGTGCCCAATCAAGAAACACTTAATGGACAATGGATCTTGGAAGGCTCCAATCCACATAAGAAGTCTACTTGAGGACATTCAAGGTAGCATGTGAACAATGACTGCTACCTGTAAGTTCTGAGTCACGCATGGACACGTGATTTGCCCATGTGACTCCAAATCTCCATCTTGTAGCTGGGATTCTACACAGGGGGAGGGAGGGCTGTCCACCCACAAGAGAAAATCTATTTAAACCCCTGGGAGACCCCTCCATTTTGTCTTCAGCTGGCTCAAGAGATAGCCTCTCCACCCCAAAGGATACATGAAAGAAACTGGAACAAAGGGCAGTAACTACAGACGGTGTGAGTGATTGCTGGACCCAGCCTAGAAGGAGGCTAGTCTGTAAAAGGGGCTTATTGGAACATCTCTGAGGATGAGATTTTATCTGTATTCAGCTTCTTACTGTATTAGGCATAGGCTTGCGTGTTTTATTTTATTTTGCTTGGTAATTCACTTTGTTCTGTCTGTTACTACTTGGAACCAAATCCTACTTTCTGTATTTAATAAAATCACTTTTTACTTATTAATTAACCCAGAGTAGGTATTAATACCTGGGGGGGGGGGGCAAACAGCTGTGCATATCTCTCTATCAGTGTTACAGAGGGCGAACAATTTATGAATTTACCCTGTATAAGCTTTATACAGGGTAAAACGCATTTATTTGGGGTTTGGATCCCATTGGGAGTTGGACATCTGAGTGTTAGAGACAGGAATGCTTCTTAAGCTGCTTTCAGTTAAGCCTGCAGTTTGTGGGACGTGGTTTAGACCTGGGTCTGTGTTTGTGGCCGGCAAGCATCTGGCACAACTAGGCAGGGCTCTGGAGTCCCAAGCTGGCAGGGAAAGCAGGGGCAGAAGTAGTCTTGGCACATCAGTTGGCAGCCCCAAGGGGGTTTCTGTGATCCAATCCGTCACAACAGCATCACTGTTTCATGTGCCATCTTTGTTGCCTCATCTGGCAGGAGGATACTGGTAGCTATTACTCTTACCAATAGGGATGGTGTCACTAAAATCCATGTGACAGTCCCTTCTTGTCTTTCCTCTAATAGTTACTGCTAGCATTGACTTAGTAAGTGAGATAGTATCTACTTCTCTTTTAACAGATATAGGTACTATTATTTTTTCTCTTTCAAAACTGGGTTGAAATAAAGCAATAGAAACTTTAAAAGAATGCATTAAAATCTGTTTTATTTTTCAAATGCATGTTTTGGTGGGAGTTTCAGATTTGATATGAGTTGCTAATTCCACAAAGAAGGAGCTAATAATGTTAAAATATATTTGTTAGTGGAATTAGTCAACATGGACCATCATGTGTATTTTCAGCACATTTTTCATCATGCTGCTTCTTTTATATACAACAGGGTACAATGAATCCTAGTAGTCATAGTAGATCATTTGTTTGAAAGCTGGCTAATGGTGCAACATCTTCAGTAAACAGCTCAGGTGCAATGGCAGTTGGCCGCAAGGGGAAATTTTAAAAATCCTTCACAATACAATCCATAAGTCTCTGATGATCATCCATAGGAACTTCAGAGACATTTTTCTGTTATATGTGATTAATCTTTTTTTAATTGCAACAGCTAAAACAACTCTCAAACTGTCTGTCTAGTGATGGAATTGGACCAATGTAATGCTGTGGTTGATCACTTTCTATGGGCTTATGTGTGAGTGTTCTAAGTACACTTTCAGTGTTGAGGTTACTATTTCTTTGTCTTTTTTGCTGCAAGCCCAAAGTTGGAAACCAGGATTAATAAAATGCAATTATGTTAGACTATCTGGTGCTTCAGGCAGTCTCATCATTTAAATACTTTTCCTGTGACACCTGTTATTTATTATTTATATTATGGAAATGCCTAGAGGCCAACCAAGAACAGGGCCTCATTGCGCTAGGCACTGATCATCTGCTAGTTCCTCAAGCTGTTGTAGTTTCTTTTCTAGGGTCAGGATATTGTTTTCATGCTTCAACTGAGTTTCTACTGTTGATGTAACTGGTTGGTGTAGCACCCCCCAATTTAAAGTCAGGTCTTTCAATTAAATAGAAAACTCTTCAAGGACAGAATGCACAGCGGATTGGAAGCCTTCAAACTCTTGTTCCAACACCATGGTGAGGTTCAGTGTAATTTCTTCCACAATTCTGACCGCAAAGCTATTTTTTTGCTGTCTTAGTGGTGCTTGTGTCTGTGGACATGCTGTTGTTTCTAGCACTATTTTCTTTCTTATCAGTGTTAGGAGGCAGTTCCTGTTTCTGTGCCTATCTAAGTCCAGGTCTATTTTATTTTGAATAGAAATGTGTCTAGGGATACTTTTGCCATTGTCAAATCGTAGTTTGGTTCAGTATTCTCCTGCTGTTCCACATTCTCCATAAATGCGATGGAGCGGAATGTAGGAAGAGCTGGTTAAAAAAAATGAACACCAATTATTGTGAAGAATTTTAAAATTTCAAAGTTGTTTTCATTTCAAAGTGTTTGAAGCAGACCCATTTTTCCCAAAAACGTTCACAATTTGTTGTCCATGATTTTTTTGGGAGGGAGAATTTTTATCAACATTATTGAAATGGTTATAGCAAAGTTTTGTTGACTGAAAACCTCGATCTTGGGTAAGCTAAAAATATCAATAACTATTACACCATGTTTTCATTTATTCTTTAATTAAGAAAAAACACAAAACTGTCAACATTTTTCATTAGAAATGTCAATTTTTCACGAAAAAAATCATTTTAGAAATGTTTAACAAAAATAGCTTTTTGTTTGCAAAATATGGAGTATGCCCAATTACAGAGCAGTATGTTTTCATTATCTCATTTCCTTCCAATCTCTTGTCTCTTCAGAGGCCCCCAGAGCCTCCCTATTCATATTGAGGTAGCTTAGCATGGTCCAGAGGGGAAGGGCTGAAATCTGAGCACTTGGGAAGGTTGAGGCAGGGAGCAATAGATGCTCTAGTGCCCAAGGGAGGCTGCAGTGAACTAATGCAGTAGGGTGGTAAGGAGAAGGGTTTGGGGAGTGGGAGGGGAGAAGTAAGGAGAGACACTTATTCCAAGCTGGAGAGTGGTAGTGGTTGAGGCAAGGTCCGGTGAGCAGCAGGGCAGGGCCTGTTTCATTGGAAGAAGTGGAGGCAGCCATGGCTAATGAATGAGGCAGCTAGAGCCAACACCAGAGCTTAGATCCACAGAAGTGCCTAAGCAGTTTTGTTCTTGAATACAGCCCCCCTGCAGACCTGCTGGCAGAATGTCCCTCAATGCTGCTGACATAACTACTCTGCTCTGTGCTGTCGCCAGAGATATTGGATTGGGAGGAGGCAGGCAAAGCGGGGCTGCGGCTCTTGTCTCCCACTGATCAACAACGCGCTGTCATGGGCAGAGACCAAACCTTAAACTGGTGCTCCTGGAGCCTGGAAGCTGGAATAAGCAGGAACTTCTAAGAGCAAAAAAAGCTGAATTCCATTGGCTGGCAAAGCTGCAAGGTAGAAGAGCACAGAAGGTGTATTTTCTCCTGGGGTTTTTCAGGCTTTTCTCTAGGCTCTGGAGTTTGTCAAGCAAGAGGTCTGGCAACTTTCTGTGCTGTTGCCATACTGAACTTTGGGAGAGGTTTCCAGAAAGGGGAACCAAGCCCCCATCCAGTGACGACAGGCCTAGTCATGCCTCCTCAAACTGCAGAACAGAGGGAAAACCCACCGATTGAGTGACAAGCCCAGATAAGAGAGAGAAGGACAGCCAGTCCCCAATAACTTAGCCCCTGTCCCTGCTGCAGCTGTTGCTATGGTCTCCACAACCTCTCCGTGGCATTTCATAGGAATTGTCTCTAGCTCCTCCTCACCTGGCTGTCATTCGGCTAAGCAAGGAATGGTAAAGAGGCTGTATGGCCCAAGGTTGACACTTTCCTCACCGAGGGCCCATTGGACAGAGGATTTCCCATGCTTCCATCCATCAAATTACAACTGGAGACAGCTCACACTCTCCGCTGATTGTGATGGAGGTGGGGTCTCTCTGCAGTCTGGCAAACTGCTGTTACTCTCAATTCAAAGTTTGTTTATTGTTTAAAATTCAGCCTTAACACATCCTATGACTCCTTGATGGGCCTATCCACGGGGGTTGCTTCTGATTGAGGGCTGCAGTAATTTCAGCAGAGGCACAACCCCAGTGGTTGGGAAAGACCCAGGTCCAAGAGAGGGAACTATGATCTGCAGAAGCAGATCATTTTCAAGAGCGCTACTCCCTCTTCCCCTGCAGCATTGCAACTATACACAGCACTGTTTTCTCCCCTCACCCTCCACTTTGGCCTCTTTTCATAGATTGTGTGTGCAGCTACTGTGTGCAGTCCAGAAACCTCTATCTAAGGGCAGTATTTATATTGGAGATATTCATATACGAGAGAGAGAAAGAAATTCAAAGAGCCTATGGTACTGTATTTCAGGATCCAGACCTTTGCAACAGCAAAATCAAATTCCATTTTCTTTAAACATTTTATTAGTTGGCTGAGATACTCCAATTTCTCACAGGTTATTTCAATTTGAATTACAGCTTCTAACTTTTTTAAAGCGGCACACTCCTTTTTGTAATTAGATGTACCAATTAGATTATCTTTTTATATCACTCTGCAGTTTTCTTTTAACCTATCAAGAGAGGAGGTTGTGATTTCAGGTTCCCTCAGGAGGACTAAATCTTCTAAGATTAACTGATAACATCACTAGTGGAATTTTAAGTCCAGCCAGAGGCAAAACAGTCAGGGCACTTTTGAGAGTTTTTCTTTGTTTTCATATTTATTTAATCTTTTCGCTTCTTAAGAAGGTTATCAATGAACGAGTAACTGGCAAGAAGTACTTGCAAGAAGTAGCACCCTGCTGCTGGAGGAAGTTGTGTTCAGGTCAGATACAGAGTATTCTTTTTGAATTTTCAGTATAAGGGGCAGCAAGCAATAAAGTTGTGTCATAATAAATCATTTAAATACACCTCTACCCCGATACAACGCTGTCCTCAGGAGCCAAAAAAATCTTACTGCGTTATAGGTGAAACTTGCTTTGATCTGCCGGAGTGCGCAGCCCTGCCCCCCCCCAGAGCACTGCTTTACCGCGCTATATCCAAATTTGTGTTATATTGGGTCACGTTATATCAGGGAAGAGGTGTATTGGAGTTTGATGCCACTGTGAAGATTACTGCCTGCACATATACAGACACCTTTGTCAGCAGCAGGGATTGACCCCAGGTCCATCAGTACCAAAATCATCGTTTTCATCGGTCATAACACAGCATTGAAAATATGCACCGTAAACAAGTTAACTGGCAGAAGGACTTACACCAGTGGCTGATAATAAGCCATGTTACTAATAACCCTGATAATATGTCCATAATACACTAATACTGTGAGTTTCAGGATAACCCACTCAGTTCTGTGGTCCCAATTCAGTAAAATACTTGAATCCAACATATTCAAGAGAGCACTAAAATATATCTTTAGGTTTCAGAAAGTGCTAAAATTCATGGATTTAAGACTATGCTGAAGTAGGGTGATGAATAGAGATGATGTCCTGACTCAGGGCCCACAGACTTGATTTATAATTATCTTGTACCTTGTGACATCATCAAAACCTGTGCAAAAGGCTGCCATTCTGTTTTGGCTACACAAGGTGAAAAGCAGTGACCAATCAGAGCCCCTACACATCTCTATCTTTCTACATAAGGTGGACAGATAAAGGTTTTCCTGGTGTCTTAAAAGTATTGTGTTACAAGTGACCACGTATCGCATACATTTAATGAAGAGATGTGGAAGGACTTGCTTGAAATATGAAGAGAGGCACTGATTCAGCACCCCATTTTGTTAAATATTCCTTTTCCTACCCAAGCGCTAGTGAATTTGAAGTTATGGTGCATGACAGAATGTTAGACCTTACACATTGGTATGATGTGAAAACACGCTAGTCAATTCTTAGTGAGTAGAGTCCATCTCTCATGGCATTGACCAAGCAGGTCTGCTATTAGGGGCCAGATCCTGGGTCCATTCCCTTTGTACTAGTCCTGCAGGGCAAAGGGGACAGATAGCTGCCCTGAAAGGGCAAACTGTAGATTCCCTTAACATGGGGGAATGAATGGAAGGCATAAACCTGGGGTAGTGGGTATGGCATCCATTCCTCTTAGGCAGGCCGGACGTGACTAACATGTGTGTGAGAGAGCTGGAGTGCACTGCAAGCCCTAGCTGGCAGAGAGCTCCCTGCAGGATTGCCTTAGTCAGCATCAGTTAAGAGTAGCCTTCAAACAAGCAAGACTATTTTCTTATAAGATTCATTAGTCCCAGTTTTAATGCCAAAAAGCCAATGATCCTCAGATGCTGCTCATTCCCTTCCTCAGACCTACCCCTTTAATTCTTTGAAGGTGAATGCTGCTTATAGCGCCTGCAGCTCATGCTGTGATGTCAGGTTCTCCTCAGGCTCCGTCTCAGCCAAAACCTCACCTCCCATGGATAAATCAGTCAGATTAAGGGCTTGTCTACATGATGGGTTAATCTCCACTACAGTGGAATGATTTCTAAAGCACACTAACATGTTGTGCATTAATTGGTCCATGTAGTCCCTGCTGGTGCACATTAACGTAGCGCTGTTCGAAAAAGTACTATGTTAAAATGTGTTAGGGAACCTTTAGCATACACCAGCAGGGTCTACACGGACCAATTAATGTGCAACATGTAGGCACACCCCTGTACTGAGCATTAACCCACCATGTTGACAGGCCCTCAGAGTTGAGGCTAGCCAGCCCAGACCTCCCATAGGAGGGAGTAATAGTGACTGGAGTCAGCTGATGCTGACCTCTGCCATATAACGCTGGTCTGACTCTATAACAATAGCAGCATTGTTAAGTAGGTTCTTGCTGTTTTGTTTTTACCCTGGCTTGCTATCAGTCACTGGGGTGGGCTACTGTTACAACCTCCTCCTCCTTTCTGGCAATGTACTCCACTTGACTCAGGTTCTTGCCCATGGCATACTCTGAAGTACACATGCTTTTTAAGCAGATGCTTCCATGAACCTCTCTCTCTTTTCTTTTTTGACACATTTATTCCTTCTGCATTTATTTTGTATGGCTTGACTCCTTTTTTGCTTCTGTTCTGTGATGATGGCTCTGTTGCTGTGTGAATGTTTGAGTGTATGTGTTTGTGTTCACACACACATGCACAGTAAGTAAAAGGAAAGAGAAGAGTCTGTGGGGAAAAATAGTATGCACTAAGCGCAACTGAGGAAATGTATGTTTTTGGCAGTTTAACAGGGAAGGACAACAAATTCATGTCTGTTAAGGAAGTGGTAGGTCTGACTATTTAAAATTTATTCGGAGAGACCCACTATCAGTATTTCTATTGCTACAGTAAACAGTAACTTCTAAATCTTAAAAAAACAAAACAAAAAAACCCCACAAACATGGGAGGTTGTACCTGTGCTGATCCTGTTAAAGTCCATTGGAGATGTAAGACTAAAACCCTGGACACCACTTTGAAAATGTAAGGGTTTCCAGGGAAAATAAATTTAGATAAAGTAAGAGACTATATTGAACTATTCCTTTTAAATGTCTGTAGGGACCTTTTTTCCTCCCCTCTCTTTTCTTCCTACTTTGCCTTACCCTCTAGTATATTTTTCCACCTCAAACAGTAAACATCTTGAAAGTCCTAGCAAAAAACTTGAGACAGATAAAATACCCATTAAAATGAAGTGGAATGCTTTGATTTTTACCTGTGGGAAATACAAAAATCAAGACCTTTTCTGAGTCAGAAAAAGGCTTAGAGGTAAAATGAGAATTAAGAAGGATGTCTCTGGCTATCCAGCTTGTTATTTCAAGTATCTCTGACACTCATACACTCTTTTACTCCCAACTGAAGCAGAATTATTTTTCCCCAATACAGAAGTCTCAGCCTATCGCCTGCCTTGTACAGAAGGTGGTCTAGCTGAAGATAAGTAGAACACTAGAGTTATCCTTTCTCATGGGCCCCAACTGGTCTTTTTGAACTGAAGTTGCCAGTTTCAGATGAGTTCCCAGTAGACAAGTGGCACTATCACACAAACAACCCGCAAGAACCAGAGCAAAAGAAACAAAAACACTAGAGCAACTGGCACTAATTGGCTCCCTTATTGACTATCAGTTAAGGAAAACCCAAGATTGAACAGGCACAGAAAATTGAGTCAAGTGTCTGCCTAACTTTGATTACAAAATGGTGTATACCACTGAATGTAGAGCCTGATGTAATGCCCATTGAAGGCAATAGAAAGGAGCCCAAACTGCAGGAGCCAGGCATCACAAACTTCAAGATAATGCTAGAAAATCCAATCTGGAAAGCTGGAGCTAGGGGTTAAATCCTTTCCTTGTATAGTAGGAAAATGGGCTAGCAATCGAACTCAGTGAGGTCCCTGGACAATGTGGAGCCATGTTGGAGCTGCCCCTGGAATGTCTGAAGCCTGAAATCGGGTGGTGCTTATTAGCATTTTCTCATCGAAAAAGCTTATAGAAATAAGAGAGTTATTTATATTAAACAGTCAACAAGGAAGACAGGGAAAGGTGTTGTTGTTCAGGTCACACTATTACTTATTACTTTAATAAGCACTTCATGCTTTTTGAGAGAACAGCATGGATAGACAAGGGATTTTTCCCCCTGCAGTGCTTTAAGTCATTGCCCTGATTTGTAGCCATTTATTGCAGCTGTGTAATGACTATAAAACTGGAAAAGACATAAAACATGAAAGAAAAGTGCTGAAGTCAGTCTTAAGGTATTAAATTCCTGACAGCAGCTTGTATAGCAGTGGAGATTTAGCTGCTGCGGGATGACGACAGAAGTTTGGCAGTAGGTGACGAAAGGTACTGAAATGATGAGGCCATTGTCCACACCATGACAGACTGGAATAAGACACGATTGAAAAATGACAACAAAATTGACATATGAAGGCAGAAGAAGACGACATACTATAAAATGGGGATAACTAAGCAATATAGCTTAATGGAGTACAGATTAGATGTTGGCATGTTTCACAACTTCAAATGGGATACAATTCAATGGGAAGCTGGTGCTACATTATATGAACTACTGTGCTTGAGGGTTGAGGTTTTCTGTGTGTGCAAATTACATTTTTCTTTATTTACACTTTGCAGGAGAAAGTTTTGGAGGGAGGGGTGTTAAGAGCCTGATTGTCTGTGGACTGGATATCTTTCGGGAAGATACCTTTAGTCAAACAAGTTACGGTGCTCAATACAGGAGCAACTGGGCAAAATTCCATGGCATATCTTTAGACATGAGGTCAGACTATATGATTTAATGGTCCCTTCTGATCTTAGGAATCTATGAATTCTGCAGCACCCTACACAGGGTTTAATGGGACTGCTAATGTGAGTAAAGAAGTATTGCCAAATGGGCTGTAATCAGTTTCTAAAAGTGAAGTGCAGGTCAAGTTTCAGCATTTCAACCCCAGTTTGAAATACATAAGCATAAGCTTAGCTTTAAGCATCTTAATTATCCCATCCCAATTCAACAATGAGTCTTCAGCACAGGTTTAAAGTTATGTACATACTTAAATGCTTTGCTGAATTAGGGCCTTCATGGTTTAAAAAAATATCCTTATGGAGATGAGTGATCATTGTAATCAGTGGTAAGAATCACTATATCTGTTTTGACTATCAATTCAAATGATCATCTTGAAATCCACACACTGTAAAGAATTATTTCTGTGAATATCAATACAGTTTCAGCCAACCCTTGTTGGCTAGAGCTATGATGGCACTCCAAGAATTCTATCTAACTTAAACAGTGCTTTAGCATATGAGGAGAAGGAACTGCAATACCATGATACTCAAAAAGCTATGCAAAGGCTTATTAGAGTACGTGTAGAGTGTGGGGGCAAAAGGTTTGTGTGACGATGGCTGTAGTAGATTTTTCAGTAATATCCTTTGTAATTCTAAACCTACTCAAGAATATACAAAACTTCTTTATCCCTGTATAGAGGGGGTCACTCACCAGCCAGTCTGCTCCATCCTGGCTGGGCATAGTGTAGCAGCCTCTTCAACACTAGCACCCACTGTTGACAGCCGCTCTGAGTCTGGGGCTGGTTTGCCCCATCTCGCAACTCAGTCCTGTGGCCAGGTCACTTATAATCCCAACCTTTCCAGGGGAATAAAGAGTCCAACAAAACAGAATTCTGATGACCTCATCTCAGGCCTTAAACTGCACTCTTGTCTTCTTTGGCATCTGGGGACTTTTACATCTCCTTCCCTGAAGGTCAACAGGGGGAGACCAGGCCTTTCCTCTAGTCCAGGTTCAGGCTCAGGGACCCTGTATCAAGCAGTTCAGATATGCTTCTTCAGACTTGTTGCTGTTTCCCTGGCCCTCATCCTACTTTCATCTGCCTCCAGGACTCTTTCAAAAAAGCCACTCCTTCTAATGCTTTTTCCTAGGGATTTTGGTTTCTTGTGTCACTTCCTACCAGTTTGTGGCTGATGCCAAGGCTCCCTGGCAGCACATAACTTCTCACAGGCTGGATTTCCTGCAGCTATTTGCAATGCCTTTCCCTGGGAGCAGCCTCCTCTCTCTAAAAGCCCCTTTCTCTAGCTGAGCTCTGGTAGGCTTTTAACAGATCCAGCCAATTAGCTGTGAACCAGCCATCTTGGCAATTAATTACTTCCAGGTGGGCCAAGATGGAATCATTCTTAAAGAAACCTGTCACAGGTTTTTGCTAGTCTTGGCAAAAATCCATATAAGGGGGAATACTGAATCTCAGTGATCTGAGGGCACTGAGAACCAATTAAGTTTCAGAATGAGGATGGGTTTGAAGAGTCAAATACTTGGTTATCAATACAAAAAATATAACCCATGATGCCTGATCTATTACATATCTGGGCATTTTATCCACATGCTAGGTAACTGTATTATCATTCAGACTGTAACATGGGGATAATTGCCTATCTCATGAGGGTGTTGAAAAACTAAGTTTATTGATGTTTGTAAAGTGATTTATGATCCTCAGATGGAAGGTGCTAGTTAATATAGAAAATATGATAATGACTTTATATAAATTATCTGGAATGCTGTGCGCAGTACTGGTCATCCCATCTCTAAAGGGATTTTGCTGAAATACAGGGGTTCCAAAAAGAGAGATGAGAATGGTCCAGAGCCTGGAACAACTCTAATTGAAAAGATTGCGATTGTTTTGCTTTAGAAAGGAGATGAATGAGAGGGGATGTAAGTGTATAAAATAAAGAATGATCTAGAGAAGGTAGATCAGGAACTTCTGTTCTCCCTGCCTCAACTCAACATTCAATGAAATTAAAAGGTAGAAATTCAAAAATTATAAAAGGAAATATTTCCACACAATGTGTAATTAGAACATGGAACATGTTGCCACAGGAAGTTGTTCAGGCCAAGATCTTAGCAAGATTCAGAAAGGGACTGGACATTTATATAGATATCACAAATACACAGAGTTATCATAATGAATTATAACACAAATTTTGGATGGGGTATTAAACCTCATGATTCAGGATTTAAGCCAGTCTCTAATTATTAGAGACCAGGATAAGGTCTTATGTGGTGGACAGATTGTCCCACACCTGGCTACCGCATGGCTCTTGCACCTGGTACTGGACACTGCTGGAGACAAGATATTGGACAAGATGGGCCTAGAGTCTGATGCAGTGTGGCAATTCCTGTGTTCCTATAGAAATTCACTCGATCGTTGTTATTAAAAGTTCTCTGATATGAAAAGTTATCTGTATTGCTGTTTGATACTGGATTTCCTTAAAATCACAGGACCAGATTCTGGCTGCAATGCAAGGAGCAGAAGGGAGGGAAACCTTCCTCTACTTATGCCCACATGCTAGAGTTAGCAACACGGTTGAACTCCTTGCATTTCTCCAAGATTGAGGATTGCTCCTGGCTTGCTAACAGAAAAGGAGCAAGGAGGAAGCAGAACCATAACTCCAACCCTTACCACTGTCGCGAGCATGGGCATGCCATGCGTTATTAAGTATAATGGTGGCGGTGCTCCCCTTGAATATCAAAGAGCTGCAGGAGCCCTTGTGTCTCCACTGAAATACAGTGGTAGTTTTTGCTCCACCTAGAGAGTGTAGTTGCTCATCTCCCCC
This sequence comes from Emys orbicularis, assembly GCF_028017835.1. Lineage (NCBI taxonomy): Eukaryota > Metazoa > Chordata > Testudines > Emydidae > Emys > Emys orbicularis. Next base: position 36,094,126 of record NC_088685.1, read on the forward strand.
AAAACAGGCCAGTGCCTTAAAGGCCCAGTTAAGCCCCTCATAGTTTTAATGTTATTCATCATTCCATTTTTATAATCAAGTATAGACCTGTTTGCCAACCCGCTGAAGGTCAACTGTATTCTCTGGCAGTGCAAGTTTCCCATTTTTCTAAAACACCATTTCCCCCAAAGTTTCTGATGACCATTTAGAAAAGCGACATTGTAATGTATATCAATATATATTTTCAGAGCAAAGGGCCATTACATATAGCTTGCCTGAGTGAAAAATGGTAGATCTTTCATCTATCTGAGAAAGCTCCTTTTTTTAGAGCCTGATCCAACTCCCATTGAAGTCAAGCTTAGGACCTGACCTAACTGTATGCAAACAGTCCTCCTTAAGAGCCTGCTCCAAAGCTCACTGAAGTCAATGGGAGTCTTCCTATTGGCTTCAGGGAGCTTAGGATCAGGCTCCAATTGCAAAAAGTTACTCACATTCACATGTTATTGACGAATCAGGGTCTTTAGCAGTGGTGTAGTTGCTTGCTAAGGTCAGAGTTAGGTCTCAACTCTAGCAAAATAATTGAGGGTGAGAAAAGAGAAATAAAGCTGAAGAAGAAACACATGCATAGGGTGTATTTCAATGGACATCTAGGAGAATGAACATGGAACTCTCCAGAATGTTTACTCACTGGCAGACATTGCTGTTTCTTGACTATCCGTGTTGTTTTTCAGACAGCTTGGCACATGGTATGTAAAATACATATCTTTCATAGGCTAAGCAAAATGCAGACATTGGCTTCTGAAGTGCATTGTATCCATTAGCACTATGCATTGTATTTAGTTTACCTAATCTTTTAGGAAAACATGCCTGACAAGATCCAGATTATAATAATCACTCCTTTGAAGTGTTACACAAATTACATAGCAATATTGGGAGAATGATTTAATTTTAAAAAGGACACTGAGAACAATGGTAATTTTTAGCTGATATCTCGAAAACTAAGGACTTTTTATTACCATTTGAATTTATGATTATGGTGTGGCTTAATATATGAAATCTGATACATAGTTTGGGGAGAATGTTTTACTACAAATATATTCCATTACCCTTGTTCACCTATGGTCATACTGGTTTTCACCATGTCATTAAAAAAACCCAACCCTTTACATTAAAATACTTTAATGGTGTGGCTAAAAGCCAAAAGACCCTGAAAATGTAGAACTAAGGCAAGCATAACACATTGGCCTCAGTGGCATCTTAGTTGATTCAGTGATATACTGTAGATAAAGGGAAAATATTTTTTATAATAGCATCACAGCATGGAATAAAACAGTGAATCATATGCTAGTGGATGATCTCATGCTGCAGAGAGATTCGTTACTGATTTTATTTTAAATTAATTTCCTTTGGTTTTTGCAGTGGTGTGCTATGTATAAGGCACTTTGGAAAAATATTTCCATTCATGTCAATAGGCTCTTCAGAGATTTGAGATATAGGAGAAAAACAGTCAACTCCAAAGCGTGGTGGTGTTCTGCTATTATAGACATGTGGAGCCAGGTTTACTACTCCTGGCAAAAGAAGGTGTCAATTACTCCCTGTGGAGATTCACTGTGATCTAGGGGAGGCAATGTTGCTTCTTGCTGGAGTTTCACCCTGATGAGGCAAGAGGAGAATAGTTTTAGGCCCCGACCGGTAAGCTGCATGGGTGGCCCCTGAACCTGCACAGTGCCCCACTGATTTATATGCAACCCAATCCAAAACTCCGCTTGGCATCTGTGCTGTGGGCAATGGCAGAACATGCCATTATTCCACCATCACTGCCCAAGTGCCTGACAAGTAGAGCATTGCGAATAACCAATTTTTCAGTTTGGTGACCAATCAAAAAAAATGTTTCAGATCAACCCAAAATGAAAATATTTCAAATTTTTTGATGCACTGAAAAACTTGAAAACTTCCTAAACCTGAGCTGCAAAACAAATGAAACTTCTCGGTAGTACTAGGTTTCTTTTATCTTTTTCAGAAAACAAAATTGAAGTTCAACCAGAAACAAAACATTATTATGTTTTGCACAGAAAGCATTGTACAGTATATACATTGTGCTAACTTTATTATGTTTTAGCTCAATTGGCTATATATTGCCATGTTAACTACATTTATCAGCTTTTATTAATTTTTTTTTAAATCTGTTTCTTATAGCAATGCTAACAGATTAGTTGGCATCATGAAAATATGTTATCATAAAATCCTGTGACTTGTGAAATTATGTGATTTAACCTGCTGTTACCTATGACAATTTCAGTTAGCTTTGCTTGACAGCAAACGTGAAAAAAAAAAAGTGAGATTTGTCCCTTAGAAGCACATTAAGAACAATGAAAGTAGCACACTGGGCCCCATCCTGCAGCCCTTACTCTCAGGGCCTGATCCTGTTCATATCAAAGTCAATGGCAAAACCACAATCAGTTTCAGGGAAGGCCCTTGGGGCAAATCATGTCCTTGACTCCTCTGTTTTGAAGGTTCACTTTGCCGCAGAACTGATGTGTTCTGCTGTGTAATGGGGACAACTGGATTATGGGGAGGGGGGGAGGAAGGGGTGCAGGAGAGTTGTGCCAGAGTTGTGTAATCCTGTGAAGTGCAGAGCTCAGCTGCAAACTGCAACCTCCTATCTGGCAGACAGACAAGGAGACATGGGAGTGTGTGGAGGGATTCACTGCTGGGCGGATCCTCCTGAATTCCCCTCTGTTAGGTAAGGGGTGGAATACAGGCCCAAAGAGCCTATATTCCAGAGAAGCCTGAAAATTGGAGTGGATTTTGTCTCTCTTCCATGCAGAGCAGCTGCAAAAAGGCTGAATACTTCAGTTGTAGGCAGGATTCAAGAATTGAATCATATGGGCCAAAATCTTGTAGTCCTTACTCAGCCAACACTCATATTGAAATCACTGGGTAGTTGAGGACTAAGAGGCAAATCCTTTGCCCAACGCTTGACCTAAGTAACCAGATAGGGAGCTGATCAGATGAGTGGGGTGTGCAGCAGTATTCCTCTCGCCTAGTCTCTGGACTAGCTGCAGAGCTGCTTCAAAAAAAGGAGATATAGTGTGGTGGTAGTCGGGCACTCCCTTTGAGGAGGATGAAGGCATCCATCAGCCACCTCACCTGACATCTTGGGAGGTGTGGTGCCTTCATGGAACCCGCATCTGAGACGTTACGGAAAGGTTGCTGAGACTCATCCATCCCTCTAACCACTACCGCATGCTGCTCATTCATTTGGGCACTAATGATACTACCCAATATGACCCTGGGCAGATCACTAGGGAGCACAGAACTCAGAGTGAAGGTGAAGAAGCCAAGGGCACAGGTTGTGCTCTTGTCCATCATCCTGGTCGAGGGTAAGAGCCCAGGAAGGGACATGCACATCTTGGAGATCAATGCATTGCATCACAGATGATGTCTATGAGAGGGCTTTGGCTTCCTTGACTGTGGGATACTGTTCTGGGAGGGAGGACGGTGGGGAAGAAATGGTGTTCACTGGACTAAAAAGGGGAAGATCATTTTGGGACACTGACTCACTAAACTAGTGAGGAGAGCTTTAAACTATGTTCAGAGCAGGCAGGTGACAAAAGCCCACAGGTAGGTATAAAAAGGAAAAACAATACTACAGTTAAAATGTTACAGGTTACCGAGGGAGGTTGTGGAATCCCCATCATTGAAGGTTTTTAAGAACAGGTTATCAAACACCTGTCAGCAGGGCTGGCCCTAGATCAAATGGTGCCACAGGCAAGAAGCATCTTTGGTGCCCCCCCCTCCATTTGTTAAACTTTCAAATACCTTATTTTTTATTGCATTTTTAGCCCATTTCATGATTTTGATGCATGATTAACATGCATGATTTATTCCTGTCATATAAGACAATAAATTTGCATGCTGGGATCTGTAAATCTGTATTCATGCCATATATAAGCAAATAAAAAATGTTTCCTCTAAGCTTATAGAAAATTTTTAATTTTAAGAATACTGTAACTGAAATGTACTAACATTAAGAAATTGAACTGTAAACCAACATTGGATGGACCAGTATTAAATAGTGTTACAGTAGGTGACAGTCTTAGAATGTTAACCCTCGTCCTTTAGTTCAAAAGGTCACTTTTCTTGCCTTTGCTCTCATGAACTGAAGCACAGCATCAGAGAGATCCAAAGACTGGCCAATCGATATTTATCAAGTGATAAAATAGCAAGCAATGTCAGTCTCTCATCAGCCATCATCAATCGAAGATATGTTTTAATGAGCCTGAGCTTTGAAAAGCTGCGCTCACCACTCCCAACTGTGACTGACAGCATAAGCATAATCCTCAAATCTATCTATGCATTAGGAAAAGTGTTATTCAGCTCTGCATCATGAATGAATTGAGGAACTTGGAGTGGAGAGAGCTTCCTGTGTTGCAAAATGTGACGAATGTTGTCCAATTCAACATAAAAGTCTTTATCATTGACGACCGAACATTCCCCATGTGTCAGCGTCTGGTGAAGGTCCGTACAATTGTTCAAGAGTGTTTATCTGTCCCCTGGCAGCTTACTAAAGTCATATAAAAGCCCCCATGTCTTTGGTGGTGCTTCATTTGTCCAAACCTTTCTTTGATGGACACCCAAGCAGCATCAAAGAGCGAGCAAAAAACCCTCCCTCTTGAATTTTTCTTCTGAGCTTCCCATCACCTCCTCTCTACTCTCATAACCAAACTATCTCTTCTTCCGATGAATACAAGTATCCTTGAAGACAGGCTCAACTCCTAAGTTTTCTGCCATTTCTTTGGCAGTGATGGCATCTTCAAAGCCGTTGTTTCTGTAGGCCACAAGTAGCTTCTCATCAAAATAATAGTGGTCACGATGTCCATAGACTGACTTTATAATGCCTTGCTTACAACATTTACTTGGAACAGATATCCTGCCAAACCACAATTGAGACCAGAAATTTGACGTCACTGATCTGGTTTGCCAGTTTTTGTGCCTTCTGTCAGATTCCGGGCTCGGCTTCACTCAACTATGCCAGTTCCGTCAGGGCATCGTAAACCTCAGTCAATTGGTACCTCACTGGCCTTATGCCGTCAATGCAGCTCTACCAGTGAGTGTCACTTAGCAGCTTCATGATCAGATTTGTAACATTGTCCGTGAGGATCTTCCACCTGATAGTTGGTGCTGAAAACAGGATGTATATCCTTTGCAGTACTGTGGAGAGAGAGACTGAATCTAAAGAAGATGACGCTGCATCTGACACAATCAGGTTGATGGAATGGCAGCCACAAGGCATGAAAAGCTCTTGGATTCAGTGCAAGGATCTTTGCCTGGACACCACTGTTTCTTCCCTTCATGTTCTCATCGTTGTCACAGTCTTGGCCATGGCAGTCCTGAAGCTTTATTTTATTCTCATTCAAAACATTCATAAACAGTTCTGTTAGGCCTTTTCCAGTAGAGTTGTCCAGAGACTGGAAACAGCTAAAATGTTCCTTTACTTGGATACAGCCGTTCTTGTCATTAACAAATCTCACTGTAAATTACATCTTTTCACTGTGACTAATATCAGGAGTGCAATCCATTATTATGGCGTAGTATTTCGCTTTGCCAAGCCGCATCAATATGTTATCAAGCACCTTCCTTGCCATAAGATAAAGCAATTTGTTTTGAGTTGTTTTGCTGCCCTAATGGCTCATAGCTCCTTTAGGAACTACTCTACGTAGGTGCTCACACATAACATCATCATATTTCCCAAGGAGCTCTATAAAACCAAGGAAATTACCATTATGTTCAGTGAACAACTTATCTGACGAGCCCTTGAAAGCCAAATTATTCTTTGCAAGGAAGAGGGTAATTGATATCAGACGCTCAAGTCCGTTCCTCCAATGCTGGGGTTTCCATACTAATAATATGCTGGTTTTCTGCATCTATGCATTTATTCAGCTTGACCCTGTGCTTGACCTCCATCCATTTGGAGTAGGCCATAAAATGGCCAGGCGACTTTTCATGTTGCTTCAGAGCATCAGCTAACTTATGACAGCAATTGTACCCAGAAAGTGCAAGCAACGATTTATCATTATTGTAAAATATTTTGCAACAAAACCAGAACACTTTGTCAGTTGATTTCAAATAAACTAGCCAATGCTGATTCAATTTCTCACCATTCTCGAGCATTCTTTCTCAGTGTGACTTTGAGAAGTGTCGCCCCTGCTCATTTACTGGAAACGTCATAGCCTCAATTTTGCCCAGTCCGTTCAAAATTGTATGATCAATATTGGCAGAGTTTAGGATCGCTGGCTATTATGCAGTATCTGATGCATCAATTTGTGGTGCAATTTTTCTCACTGCTGTTTCTGTCATCATGACAGGCTGATTCTTCTTTATCGTTTTTCTCCTTTTCATGTAAATCAGATTTTTCTTTGTTATTACTCTCCTTTTCATTCTTCTTTATCATCACTCTCCTTTATGCCACCAGGAAAACTGGACGATTTTCCATCACTTTCACATTTCCATTCCTTATCTTCAGGTAAATCTGCTAATTCCTTAGTACTGGACTTCCATCATTTACGCTTCGCTCTTCAATTTCTTCTGCACTGGGACTATCACTACTGCCTAAAGCCCAGTCCATGTTGTTCTGTTTCAGATATTTTTCCATCAAATTTGCCCCTTGCTGCAAATTAGATTGTAATTGAGCTTTTTGCTTCTTATACTGAGCTCCTAAAGGCTTCTTCAGGGGCATCTTTTATTTTCTACGGAGGAAAACAGATAGCAATAATATTTCTTTTATATTGTTGCATAGATAGGGGTTCAATTGGTATCTCTGGCATCTCATTAAATAAGTCTTTTATTAGTTGCTACTTACACTCTTCAAGTGTTAAAATACAAGTATACCTTCACAATTACACAGTAAAACAAGGTTCACGATATCACAGCTGGGCTTTCACTTCATTCTTATATCTCACTGACTGACTGGCAGAGCCCCGCCTATATATACTCCACAAGGGCATGGCTGGCAACATTCTAGGAGGTTCAAGGAACATGTAGTTCTCAGAAATTCTGGAAGGTTCCATGAGAGTCTACAAAGGTCCAGAACATTCTAGGAAGTTAGTGAAAAATGAATCCACATACAGAATACCTGAAACATTTTACTTCAAACATTCTATTTTCCCTTTTGTCACTAACAACAAAAACAGCCCCCCAAACCCGATCCCCCCAAGTCCGGCATCCCAGGTGGTCACCTGGGTCGCCTGCCCCTAAATCTGGCCCTTCCTGTCAGGGGTGGTTTATGTTTACTGGTCCAGCCCTTCATGGAGGCTATTCCAATCCAGTGTTCGGAATGTGTTCTATGTATCCTGCTCTGTGCCACATCCAGAAAGAATGTGAGTTTCTAAAAGCCTGAGCTACTGCCTGTGGCTCTTAAATTCAAGCTGTAGAGACTTATACTCTTAGCTCTGGTGATCCCCTGCTCAACCTTTGGAGTTGGCCAAAATGATGGTCAGCACATTTGGATCAAGCACAGAACCCGTTCCAGGGTGTCAACTTGCATTCATGTTACCTCTCTCCCAGTGCATGGATTCCATACTGATTCCACCGCATGGCACACTTTCTGTGGACTCCCCTCCAATGACTGTAGTTTCCCCTTAGAGGCTATGGGATTTGTACTGTACCTCTCCCATATTTTCTCTTATGAACATTCCTGCAGCAGCAATACTGTTTTTTCCCTTTAAAATCAAATTTGCTTTTAAAGGAATAAATAAACTTTGTCAAATATTGTTTGGAATGTGGAACACACATCTTTGTTCAAAATGCTTTTTTTGTTCCACTACTGAGATTTTGAACACTTATATCTAAAAGATTCTTCCTCAACAGAAAGCTAACTGTTGATGTCCTGTCTCCTGAGACATAAACTACTATTTGCTTTAATTTTCCTGATGTTGTTGTATTATCTTGTGGTCTTTTTAAGGTGAAAAAAAAAAGGTGTTCCTATGGGGGAAAAAAGCAACTGAAATTATGTCTCTCTGAAGTGCATCTTCCAAAACTTTTGCTTCATATTGTTTTAAATAGTAAAAACAGACTTTAAAAAAACTTTGGCTTGCTTTTATTATTTTTTCCCTTGAGATGTGAAAAAGAGATTACATTTTAAATCATGTCTTCTCATGTCAACTCCCTAGTACTAATGAAAGAGTTAAAATCAAGTGTGGGCCTTTGCAAGCTTGTAGAATTTGCAATAAATCCATGAGTTCATGGGTTTTTTTTTTAAGCTGTTTTCTTATTTCTGCCATTTCCATTTGCAGTCATTGTGTGAGAATTTCCATGGCTGTTTTGCATGTTGATTTAGCTGAAAATTACTGTCGCTCACTTGTATGATGCTTGAATAATTAATGCCTCCCATCAGTCTGCAGCAGAAGGAATAAAATCTTTTCTGTCTCTGATGGAAATGGTAAAATACCCCTGTGGGGCCAATTAGATCACCAAATGGCAGTGACATCCTGGAAGAAGCCACCATAGAGTGTTTTCATCAATCTTTTCAGAAGAACGGAGGGGGATGGGGGTGGGGGAGAGGAAGGAAAGTGTCAAGGCTTTAATCAGAGCAATAAAATGGCATACAGACCACAGCTGATTTAATCCTGGGAGGCGCTGACATGACATCTCCCACTTTTTCAAACTTATTTTTTTCTGGCTAAGTAAAAACATTTTGCCACTGTTTTGAAAGTGTAATGTCTTGATGACAGTGGAACTCGATATGATTTAATCATAACATTTCCCATGTCACTTGACAGCAAGTACACAGAAAATACAGCTTGTGCTAAATGATATTTCTAGCCAGTCAGAGTGCTCTTTAATCAGAATGCTGTTCAAGACAGTAAGTCTGAGCTGGCAGACAAATTAGGTTTTTTTATTATAAAATGTAATATAATGGAATAATATACCTCTTATTTTAGCATTAAAATTACTCATAGCTTTGTTAATAGGAAGTTTAATGGTATTGTCAGTTGTTTCACAAAGTGTTTGATATAATTCAGCTTTAAAATTCAGGACCACTTAAACTTTCAGGTTGGATTCTGAAGTCATCTGTATAGCATAATAGCAAAAATGTGTAAGTGCAAGAAGTTTTCAAGTGATAAGCATCTCATGCTGTTAAGATGTACTCCTCTGTTCCCTTGACATTTATAAATGCTAAAGCCTTTACTTTGCCTCACTGTTCAGTTCACAGCAGGGGACATTATTTCAAACTTTAACTTTCTCATGATTATAGATTATTGCTTAATTTTTAGGCTTTTTTACACAGGTGTAAAGAGAACCCCACAATCATCGCGATTTTCTCTGGTGTCAAGGAGCATAATGTAATTTGCTGCATGATTATAAAGTATAAGGAGAGATAACAGCTGATAAACCCATGCTTCTGAGGCTGTTCCTATGCATCAGCTCAGAAAGTGCCTCAGCTGAAAAACAGGGTGACATATCATCTAAAGAACGCCCTACATGGTGCAAGTAACAATCATTTGATTTACTAAATGATTTACTGTTTATTTGCTACAAATTAGCAAGCTATTATGTTATTCAGATACTCTCAAATCAGATAGGCCAAAAATATGACTCACCAGATGCAGTTCATGCACATGCCTGTGATACAAGTGTGCATGTATATACAATGCCCATTCCCCTCTGTGCCAAAATTACTCTACTCTTGCAGGCATACAAGAGATTGAAATTTAATGAATCCAAGTGGAATTTAGAAGCATAGTGGGATATGTGTTGATTGTTCACCTCAGGAGACCTAGATGTAAATACTAACTAAAAGATCCAAAGTGAAACTGAGTACACTGCTGTAGTCTTGTTATCTGGTCCTTAAGATTCCTAAGTGTTGCTTTCCTCTGTATTATCCACTTTGTAAACTGTCATACAATTTGTCACCTTTAACAGTCTGTCCTAAAGAGAGGTCGAAAGTGTTGCAGTGGTGTTATATGTCAGGAATGTGTTATAATACATAGAGAAGCTTAAATATCATCTACAATCTCCTTTTTACTGTATGTAATACATTAAATTCACACAGATTTAATACAGATAGATACTCTGTCCTAGTCCTGCACTTCAGAAAAGACCATTCGTGTAAATTTCAACATTTAGTACTGTCCGCTGAAAAGAATTGAACAGGTAAATGAACAAATGCACAACATTGGCCAAGTTCTTCTCTTGATTACACCAGCACAGTTTCACTGAAGTCAACAGGGTTGTATCGTTGTAAATGAGCAGAGATCTGGGCCCAATCAAAGCTCATTGAAGTCAAATAAAGGACTTCACACACACCTGATTCACAGCTCATTGAACTGGGTGAATTCATATGAATATTAGAGAGAGAAGAGAACAACAGTTATTTCAAGGTCTATTTCCTATAGCTGAGAAGGAGCCAGATTTTCCATTTAATGGCAAATTCTGTGATTTCTAAAAGTTTTCTATTTTGAAACACTGCAAACAAAAAATTTCTAAATTTAAATTCTGAACAACATTTCATTTTGGGTCAATCAAAATGTTTAGTTTCAATACAATTGAAACATTTTGTTCAAATTCTAACCTTTCACTTTTAAAATTGTGTTTAGATAAGAAACAATGAATTTTGTTCTGAAAAATCATTTCAAAACAAAAAATCAAAATGTTCAGAAATGTCAAATCACTTGATTTTTTTAAAAGAAAATTTTGTTGAAATCCATACTTTTTTGAAATGTTTTAATTTATATAAAAGAGAACTTTTTTGTCAAATACCATTTTGACAAATAATTTTGACCAGCTCTACTATTTCCCTATGCAAGGAATGCCATTTTGGATATAGGGAATAAGATCTGGGTGACAGGGGATGGATCACTTGATGATTACCTGTTCTGTTAATTGAAGCACCTCTGAAGCACCTGGCATTGGCCATTGTCAGAAGGCAGGATACTGGGCTAGATGTACCATTGGTCTTACCCAGTATGGCCATTCTTATGTACCCTCTCATTTAAATCCCTCTTGATGATCTACTACTACCAAAATGCCCACAAGAGGTGAGTCAACATAGATATTCATACATGCAAATACAAACCTCAAATAGGATGCGTGCAAGCCTTTGTTAGAGCATCCACACAATTTTATTGTTGTACCCCAGCTCTTCCTCCCCAGTTCCCTCCATAATTATCCTTTTACTCCCATTTTGTTATGCCAAAAATATTCAGGAAATTTCAAAAGTTGGAAAATTTTTAGCCAGCTCTAGTTGTGAGCACTTCAGGGTAGGGATCTTGTCTTTTTATTTGTACTGTGAGACACCTAGCACACTTGGGTGCTGTAAAACAATAATTAATAATGATGGGTCAGATCCTCAGCCAGTGTAAATTATTGTAGCTCCAATAAAATCAGCTGTGCTGTACTAGTTTATACCAGCTGAGCAAATGGCCCAGTATTTTGAAGGCGTACATTGTGGTATCTTCGATGCTGCAAAGATCAACCATGCTATGAGACCTGGTTACAATATGGTTCCACTGTGTAATGCAGGCAGGATCTAACCATGGTGTAGATATGTTAGAAAGCCATGGTCAACTCTGCTAAATCCAACATTGTGGAAAAAAATCAAATACACAGTAAAACCAGGATCCCCATCAGGATAATATATATATTAACCACACTGTGACGAGAGGTGCTAAGGTTTTTGTACTCTTTTTTTTTTTTTTTAATTAGTATTTAAAGAATCTGGAGGAAAATTTGTGAAAGGAAATATACAACTTCTTCAGTAACAAGCTATGGACACAAACCTTAATATTGGCACTGTAAGCAGACATATATCTTATATATGTAGCTTTAACCTGGTGTAAAAGAGGGTCTTTTTTATTGGCTACTGGATGTTCAAGTGGACGGAATTGTCACTTAAGTAGTTAATCTTGTTATGAATTAAATTCTTTCAATGTAATAGTTTAAGGGTCATTTAAAACTCACTCTGAACGTAACCTCTTTCAGTTCCTGTAAAACAGTAACCCCTGGATGATAATCAAGACTGCTAGAAAATTGAAGCTGACTAAAAATTGCAGTCTTCATAATTTTCTGACTGATGTATAATTTTCTAGCACATTATTTAAATATGTATCTGGTCCAGTGCCAGGCTAAGTCCTTCCCCCAACCTAAAAGTAACTTGGAGCTTTGGGAAAGTCTATCCATCAAGCAGAGTCTGAAGTGTCCAATCATCCTGGAGGAAGCATGGCTGACCAGTGATGACCCAAAAACATTTTGACAGCAGTGAAGAAGAGGATGGAGGCAGATAAGAAAAGAGTAAGTGAAGCAGGGAGAAAGGAAAAGGAGGCCAAGAAGTATAGGTTCTGATGGGGAATGGGAACAAGTCAGGAGAGAAGATGGAGAAACAGCCACGTCGTGAGAAAGATTAGAGGTGTGTGAAACTTCGCAGAGAGGAGAGTTAGTTCAGAAATGGGGGTGGGGAGGATACATTGAAGGGGAAGACAAATTCATTTAGTATGAGAGACAGGGTTTTTTTCTCAAACTATGGGAACTCAGCCCACATTATTATTACTATTATTTGGACTAAGATAGCACCTAGAGGCACCATATTGCTAGGCACTGTACAGACACACAGTAAAAGACATTCCCTGCCAGAAAGAGCTTACAGTCTAACTAGACAAGAGAGACAGAGAATAGGAAGGGAAAACAGCAGCACAGAAAAGGGAACTGACTTGTGAGAGATCACATAACTGGTCAGTAGAAGAGCTGGGAGTGGAACCCTGGTCTTCTTACTTCCAGTGTAGTAGCCTATTCACTAGACCACTGTGATGGGGGACTGTAGCCTCAGACCACGTCCCCTAGTGGTCAGAGCACTGGCTAGCCAGATAACCTACTGATCAAGCCCAGGGTTGGCTGCAGCTCCTATTCTAAGTTCAGAGGGCTGGCAGCAGGGGAACCCAGGCCCGCCCACTCTGACAGAGCTTTAAATGCTTTATCACAAGCTTCCGTCCATTTGAATTTTGTGGGGCTAGTGCCCTTTACCAGGTTGGTAATGGGAGCCACTATTGTGGCAAAGTCTGGTACAAACCACCTGTAATAGCAAGCCAAGCCTTGAAACCATCATACCGGTTTCTTGGTCGGTACCAGGTAGTTTGCTAGTGCCTGAACTTGTCAATCAGCGGATGTAACAGACCTTTCCCCACAGTGTGCCCGAGGTACATCATATCACCTTTTCCCCAGTTGACACTTGGCCAGATTTGCTTTGAGCCCTGCCTTCTCAAGGGCCCAAATGTGGTTCTCCGAGCTGTAACTACTCATGAGTATGTTATCAATATAGGCGGCTGCATACAAATCATGTGGTCGCAATGCTTGGTCTATTAGCTGCTGGAAAATGGCTGCGGACCCATGTAGGTCAAATGACATGGTTATAAATTGGTACAGATTGAATGGGGTTGGGAAGGCCCTTTTTTCACGTGACTATGCCTGCAGTCCTGGGGTCCCGTTCCTCTCAGGCTTCCCAAAGGAGGTCCAAAATCCTTGAGGGATGCCTCCCTCACAGTAGTTCAAATGGCAAAAACCTTGTGGCAGCTTGAGGGACAAACACTAGAGCTGGTAACAGTCAGTCCCAGTGGTGGGGATCCAAGGCCACAAACTTATTCAGCATTACCTGCAGGGTCCTGTTGAACCACTCTACTAACCTGTCCATCTGCAGGTGGTAGGCTAACATCTTGAGAGATTTAATCTTTAACAGCTCACACAACTCCTGCATCAATCTTGATGTGAAATTGGACCCCTAGTCCATCAGGATTTCTCTTGGTATCTCAACCCTCACAAAGGCCTTCATGAGTTCATTTGCAATGGTGGGTGCATTCAACATATTTAGCAAAATAGCCTTGGAGTTCTGGGTCACGTAATTCCCTATTATGAATATGTGTCCATATCCTCACATATTTTTCTCAAGTGGCCCTATAAAGTCCACACCTATTCATTTGAGGAGTACCCCACTATTAGAAGGGGGACTAGTGGAGTCTTTGGAATTCTTTTGGGCCCCACCAGTTGACAATTAGGGCATGAAGTGCAAAAATCTCACCCCTCAAGATGTACCCTGGGCAGTAAAATCTGAGGGTCATCCTCTCCAGAGTCGTCTCCCTCCCCAAGTGCCTGGCACATGGCATCAAGTGAGATAGGTGTAATGCCCTTTTGCAGAATCTCTTGGGGACCAGAAGCTGAACCCCTATTTCCTTGGTTCGGGGGTTCCATGTCACCCACTATAGATGCTCTTTTCTGAGTTTAAAGTGGGGCATTGTCTTAGTCATTGATGGTCGCCCTCATGCCTGACTTAGGGTCCCGTCCTCTTGATGTTCACTTAAAAAAATCCACATCTTCTATTAGCCACTAAATACTTATAACCTCAGGTGCCCCTTAGTTGGTGGGGCACCGGGCTAAGATTCCTGGTTACAGGGAGGTACCCTCATCTGGGACTTCTATCTTGCTGGTGCCTACAAGCTCCCTTGGTTTTGTTGTTTTTGTCAATCTGGATAAACTTCCCCAGCACCATGTCTTCAGTCACCTGAGCCCTGGTCCACTGCTCAGAGTTCAATTAGCACCACCACCGCTCCTTCAGGTGCTGCACCACCAGCCGAAGAGGAACAGGCGATTCCCTTCCCCACTCATGAACAGCTACTCCACTCTCTCTTCTGCAGTGGCTTGCAGCTCTTAGTTGAGGTCGGCTTCACAGCAGTGTGGGAATCTGCTGGATTCCTGAAGGAACTACCAGTGTCCATTGTCTCCCTTGCACTGACTGCTTGCTGAGCTGTGCTGCCCCTTTTGAAGCTCCACCTCTATTGAGAGGACACCCAGCAGGTGTGGCTGCATGGCTCCTCCTGTCTTCAGAGCTGCTCCTTAACCCCAGTTCACCTGTTTGGGTTTGTGCACCAGCAACTTAACCATTATCAAGTTTTTGTAGGCATCACAGCAAAAGAGTTTTAAGGAGGAATTTAAAGAACAATGAAGTGGCTTTGCAGATGTATATGGGTTGTTCTTCCCAAGCATGAGGGGCAGCATAGGAGAAAGCATGAAGAAGGTGCCTGTTTGAAAATGTAACAAGTGGGTGGTGAAGGCTGGCACCATGGGCTAACAAAAGTGTTGACAATTCAATAGTGAATGAGAGATGATAGGTAGGGTTGGGACTGACCATAAAGGGCCTTGAAAATGGAGACAAGCCGTTAATGTTAAGTGTGATAGAGTTTAGTTTGGGTTTGGGTTTGCGAATGAGATTAAGAACATAAGAACTGCCATACTGGGTCAGATTAATGGTCTGTCTAGCCCAGTATATGGTCTCCAACAGTGGCCAGTACTAGAGCTTCAGGGGGAGTGTACAGAATGGGACAATTTTGGAGAGATCCACTCCTCATCCCCTCCTGGTTAGAGGTTTAGGGTCACCCCATGCATGGGGCTGCATCCCTGATCATCTTGGCTAATAGGCATCAATGGGCCTATCCCCCATGAATTTATATAGCTCTTTATTGAACCCAGTTATACTTCTGGCCATCACAACGTCCCATGGCAATGAGTTCCACAGGTTAATTATGCCTTTTGTGAAAAAGTACTTCATCTCGTTTGTACTAAACCTGCAGCCTATTAATTTCATCGTGACCTATGGTTTTTGTATTGTGGGAAAAGGTGAATAACACTTCTGTATTCACTTTCTCCATATCATTCATTATTTTATAGACCTCTGTTTTATCCACTCTTTATAGTCTCTTTTCTAAGATAGTCTCTCCTCATATGGAAGCCATTCCATACCCTTGATAATCTTTGTTGCCCTTCTCAGAACCTTTTCTTGTTTCATATCCTTTCTGAGATGAGGCAACCAGAACTGTCTGGTATTGAAGTTAGGTTCATCAGCCTGTAATTGCCAGAATCGACTTTGGAGCCCTTTTTAAAGATCAGCGTTACATTAGCTATTTTCCAGTCATCTGATACAGAGGTTTGTTTCAGTGATAGGTTACATGGTACAATTAGTATTTCTGCAATTTTATATTTCAGAACACCTCAGTGAATGCCATCTGGTCCAGATTTGTTACCCCCAACAGAACTATACTTCACATCCTCTACAGTGAAGACCAATGCAAAGAATTCATTTAGCAACTCAGCAGTGGTCTTTTCTTCCTTGAAGACTCAATGGTAAAGTATAGAGGGAAAAGAGAGGAGGACCAAGGACAGAGCCCTGTGGAGCCCCCACAGAAAGAGAGGGGATGAGAAGGATTCCTGGGTTCTACTCTAAGTATACTCCACTGTTGCAATAACTGGGCCTACAAATTTACTCTAATTGTGATCTCAACTTTAAAAACTATGTGAAATTTCATAAGATGTCACAATAACCTACAATAGCAAATATTGATGGGAAAACATACAAACAGGAGACAGAAAAACTGAATTAGTCTAAACAAAAAGGCCTACTGATATGATTCAAGGACTGTGTTAAAATCATGCTTGGTAAAAAACAGAAGATGTGAAACAGGAAATTAATGAACCAAAATTGGTGTGTCATATTTGGCCTAATAGGTGGACAAAGTAATACTGAGATGGGCTCTTTCACCAATCACTCCCTTATTGTGTGCTGAAAGAAAAAAGACTTTTTTGGGAAACTATGCAGAACAGATGGAGGCTACTGGAGCGAGATGCACCTTCATAGCTGCCACTCCCACCATTTTCTGGGACCCGGGACATTGTCCTCCTGACCCTGACAGATGTCCTAACCAAACTGGGCCAGAGTGAGGGATCCAGATGACATCACCACCCCTACCAGCTCCAACTGAATCCCAACCACCACCTGGGATGAAATGGGATCGGACTTTAACAGTAACAGCAGCAGCAACAACAGCTCCAGCTCATCTCAACTAACTTCTCTTCTACCAAAAGGACAGCTATTACCAGCATCGATACCATCTAAGAGACAGTCAAACAAGGGGGGAAGGTGTTTTTTAAAACTCTCTCCAGCTAAATGGAAAGGGAACAAGAAATGTTGTTAAAATGAAAGCCCGTAGTAGTACTTCACATTTCAAATGCTTTCACAGTTTTTCCTTTTCTGTATCTTTAATAAAAGGTTAAAAAGATTTTTAATGGTGTTTGCCATGGTATTAAGCAGGCTGAGGTCTCTGTATACCAAACCCTGAACCTTGTTTCCAATTGTTTAATGTTGAACAGTGACTGAGTTTTGTTAACAACTTTAGCCTATTTATTCCATCTAAATTAATAGCCTATTTATTCCAGCTAAATTCCATCACCACCACGTACCATAGACAAATCACATAACCCATTTTTTCTTCAGTTTACCGACTCTGTCAAACTGTTATAATACTTCCCTACCTCATCCTGGGTGTTGAGAGAGTTAGAGATCCCAGAATGGAAAACACGAGAAAAAAAAGTACAAAGCATTACTAACTTGGGACAACACCCAATGCATACAAAAGTATAGACCAGTGGTCCCCAACCTTTTCCGTGGGGCGGGCGCCCAGACGACTAGCTGCCGAGGACCATGACCACCGGACAAGCAGCCACCGAAATGCCGCCGTGAAGCGGCGACATCAAGAGGCGTCGCTGCAGAAATCCCGCCGTGAAGTAGCGTCATCAAGATGCGTCGCCGCCGAAATGTCGCCGAAATTCGGCGGCATTTCGGTGGTAGCGCTTCTTGACGTTGCCGCTTCTCGGCAGCATTTCGGCGGTTGCTTTTTCAGCAGCCAGTAGGCGGGCGCACATGGATGCCCCGGTGGGTGCCAGGGCGCCCGCGGGCACCGCGTTGGGGACCCCTGGTATAGACTAAAACCTAGGTTATATTAGATTACAAATAACAATGGCCAGTCCTGAAAATGTTCAGAGATTCCGATTAGATAAGCACCCAGAAGTTCAGATGCTTATCTGAAGATTAAACATCAAGTTTGCAAGCCTCATGAGGACATGATCTCATGAAATAGCCTGTAATTACTTTTTCAGCTGGGCTGGAAATATGGTATTGGATGAAAGGCTTCTCTTGTGGTGTTCAGTCAGAAAGTACCGGATAAAATGAAAAGTTATCCAAAATATAATCTCTTTCAAAAGAGGCTTGTTTCTGATTCGATTTGTGGTTTAGGTTCCAGTCTGAACTTATTTTCAGGATGTGAAAACTAGCTGAGATCATTTGGAAGTTTGTTCATACTGGAGGCTGAGCTCTCAGGTCTTCTAGGCTCCCTGCTCCATGGCAGGGGACTCCCTGGGCTGTCTTCTGCAATTTTTCAGAGGCTTATAACTTGGCCAAATTCGGGAAAATGTTAGGGACAGCAGAAGGCACATCCCTGCCAAATTTCAAATCCCTGCTCCAAAGCATCAGGTTGCTAGAGATTCTCAGCAAAACGGTTATAAGATGTTTTTTTTTTTTTTTGGTAACATGGGTAAAACAATGTATTTTTCCTTAACGTTGTTCTTAGAAATGGCTAAACTATTTTGGTCAAAATTTTACAAAAATATTCTGTAGCAGCCTGAGGCAAATATCCATCCAGCATAGGATATTTCAGCCCGGATGGTTAATATTTAGCAAAATTACAAGCACCTGAAAACGGGGTCTTCAATTAAAGCCCTGCAATATCAGCATCCGCACTAGTATGCCCATAGTGCAGTTGTATTGCTTACCATCTTTGCAGATGATGGATCGGATGCAGATCCCAATTTTTGTATCCATGCTGAGCTCTAACAGTGAGATAGAGTGTTGGTGTGGATACGGATACATATAGAAGGTGGAGTGCAGATTGTGGGTCATATACAAGTTAATTATAATGGATGCAGATTGGATGCGGATCCAAATTTTTGTAACCATGTAGGGCTCTATTTATAATGGAAAGTGTTGGGTAGCCTTAACTCTAGGCATTGCTACTATCACTGCTTATAATATATAGAGAGGTGTGTGTATGAGCACATACACAGAATTCGGTGTTTTTGCTTCTGTAGACTAACACGGCTACCACTCTGAAACCTGACAGAATATAAAGTTGCCTTTTTCCTCCTGATAACATCACCCACATTGTAAAATGGCACTTTGCTCAGAGCAGTGATATCTTTTATGCAAATCAATTAACAGAAACTCATGTAGAATAGCAATTATAATAATCAGTCTGCAGTGTTTTTTATTAAAGGTGAACAACGCTGCATATCCTGTGCACATAAAGGTGTTGCCAATAGGACATTTTTTTCCTCTTTCTAAAAACAGTAGAGATAAAAATGGTTAGAGATGCTCATATATATCATGGAAACACATTTTGTATCCCATAAACCTATCTTTTTAAATTGTATGCTTCTGGCAACTATGCTTGTTCTCAGACCCTCACCTTGAGAAGCTGTCAAGCTCTGACTTGTGTACATGTCCTCAGAGGTCTCTTGGCTTGTTAGCTATGCTGTGCAACTACACAGCAGCAGCACTACAATGACTGCCAGTTTATCTGTAAATTCTGTGTCAACTAAAGCACCTAGAATATGCCCATGGACTTTTGAACTCATTTTTTTTTATCTAGGGAGTGATTGTGACAGAGCTTTGTACCTGGTTTTTCTGTGCTCTTATAGAAGAATGCAACACCCATACTCAATTTTGTTCAAATTTTGTTAATTTATATTTGGGGCTCTCTTCTGCCTGCCATGGTGTCTCTAACCCCAGTTTTCATGGGTTAGTTTCGGTTATTCCCCCAGCAGTTACCTGTATGGAGGGGACCCTCTGTGCGGATCTCTCACATCCTGAAAAGAGGCAGGTGGGATGGGAAGTCAGCTGGGGTATGATGGTTTGGGTTTTGTTTTGGAAGACTGAGGTGGGATGTTGAGGGATCTATTCTGTCTGGGAGCAAATGCGGAATAAGATTATAGGCAAAAAGGGAAGGAAATGGGCAAAGCAGCAGGGTGGTCAAAAAAAGGGGCTCAGAATGAACAAGAGCGGACAAGTTGGCAATCTTTGAGCAAAGGATTTCAGCATTCCAGGAACTCTGCAAGTCATTGTATACACTAGCCATGGTGGGTGGGGAATAGGAGGCTAGGGTGCATTTGTAGATCTTGCCACTCTGAAGCTGTATCTGTGCCTAACGGCTGCACTTTGGATTTTATTTTATAGAGAGACACGTCTCCTTAAATAGGAGAGAAGAATGTAAGAGAAACTGATTAAGACTTGAGATTCAATGTCACTTCTACTGAATCTCGGCATCTATAAGGTGCCAGCACAAACCGCTTAAATAGAGACCAAAGATCCTCCAAGATGCTTTTATGACCCAAGGAACCTTTGAACATCACTTGGTCCTTTCTTCTCCTATAGAAAGAGGTTCTCCTCTCCAAGGTGCTCAGTTACAGCCTATATCCCAATATTCAGTCAAAAACCATTTCTACTTGCTCTTAACAAGAAAATGCAGATAATTTAAGAACTACATGGGAGAAAGTAATACCAAAAGTATTTTAATATAATCTCTAGTTTCATGCTAAGAAAAGTTTCACTGTAAAGTCTACAACACCTAGTTACAAAGGCTAAATATTCTCTTCCTTTTGGTACAAGTTAACTTAATGAGGGCCTTACTGGGAGTTTTAATTTGGCCTGGATAGCGAGGGCCTGGATAGCAGTCATGGGCGGCTGGTGAATCGACCGTTGGGCGAGGCCCCTCCCCTTCTGCCCGAGGCCCCACCCTTCACCCTCCCCTTTTGTCCCCCCTCCTCTTCAGGAGGCCAGAGTGCACGCACACACACACACACACACACACACACACACACCACGGCCCCAACCCCAGCCCCAGAGCTCGTCCCCAGCCCCGGAGCTCTGGGCACTCCCCCAACCCCAATCCCAGACCCGAAGCACTGGGTGGCTGGGCAGCATGGTTCCAGTGCCTCAAGTGCCGGATGGGCGGAGCGGCCCCAGGCCCAGTGCCAGCTGCCCCAAGTCCTGGCAGCATTCTGGCCTGCCTCTGCCCTGCCCAGCCTGGGCTATGGAAGAGCAGTAACTGGGAAGGAACTGCAGGAAGGGGCCTAGGGGTGGAGCATGGGCGGGGCCACTCCAGGTTATTTGGGGAAGCACAGCCTCCCCCAGACTATGATACCTGAAGCCCATGATAGGAGTTTTAGTGGTTTGCACAGAGAAAATGTCTGGATCATAGAAATGCAACCTCTCCTGGGGCAGCATAAAGCTGCAAAGGCTGCCCAGGAGAAGGATAGTTCAGTGGTTATAATGCTAGCCTGAGCTGTGGGAGACCTGGCTAAATTCCTACTCCACCACAAATGTCCTGAGGCAAGTCATTTAGTGTCTCTGGCCTGGATCCACAGTAGGACTTGGGCAACACAATGCCTACCATATGGGCAACTAGAGAATTACAGGAACAACACTGCAATCCACAAAGCCTGAGTTAGGCACCAAGACTCCCTACACAATGAAAGCGGAAAGATAGGCACCTAAGAATATGATCCACAAAACCCAGCACAGTAGGGAGCGAGCCACCTACAGGAGATGCCGATGAAAGGGGTGTGTCCTGAGCCCCATCCCTCCCCATAGACAGGCACCAGAGTCTTGGCTGCAGGGTGGGAAGCAGCTATCTCTGCTAGGTAGCCATAGTTGGGAACCCCTCTGCTGGAGTCAGGTGGCTTAAGTGCTTAAGTTGTTTCTTAAGTGCCTTTCTCATTCCACACAAAACAGCTGGAGGAGGAACAGGTGGTGCTGTCCAACTTATAACTTTTCTCCCACCTCGCTGTAGAGCACTCTAACCGCTGAGCTATCGGATAATCTGATGTGTGGAGGGTTTTTTTTTCTCCATTAAATCAAAATCTTTTTTTAAACACACATCTGAGTTCTAGAGCCAAGTGGTTTGGATAAGCTTAAGAAAAGTGTGGGAAACCAGTGGTCCAGAACTGATTCTCTGTGGTTAAAACATTTGGATGCTTATTTCAACTGATTGTGGTAATCTACATTTTTTAAGGAGTTAAGTGAGCTCTCTGTATTACATTCCATTCCATACAATCTCTCTCACTGTTAAATGAATTGTGAGCCAGCAAGATACAGAGTCAGAGGTCTCTTTCTGGCAGAGCAGACATTTAGGTGTTCAGCATACAATTAGCATGTACTTTTGATTAATTAGATATGGCTAAATTATGGGTCTGCAACCTTTACTGGCTACTAAAACTTGGAATGAACTGAAACGACCACTCTTTGAAGTGATAACTTCCAATAAAGAGAATAGAAAGACTAAATATTAATTCAGAGAGATGAATAACAATAGGGGAACACTGACTCTTTGCACATCACTGAAAACAATACTCACATGGTTTGGGACATTCAAACAAAATATCCAGGCAAAAAAGTGCCATGCATCATATTATGAAACAGAATTACATCTAATATATAAAACTAACAGGTGCAAATAGAAAGATGGCCTGCAAGATACTAGAATGCTTATTAGATAGATTTATAATGCAATACCACCACCCACATATCCCAATGGGAATGAGGCCCTAATATCTAGGCACTATACAAGCACATACCCTGGTGACTGGCACATTAGAGAGACAACTGCTAATCTGAAGCTGAACTGAAATTAATACAAATTACAAAGCTCTTTCTGGTCCCCACATAATGTGTAGACTCAATAATGTAAGTGATAATATTTTAAAATGGTATTTTAAAACCAGTTTCACCTTCATTTACAGGGTATTCCAAGTATTGAGTTCAGATTTCTGTTTCCCATGAAAGTCTGAGAATTTTACTAAGTGTCAATGGGAACCCTGCTGCTGCATATTGCTTACTGTCATCTTGTTAGACAGTAGTAAGGCCAAGGAAATGAATGCTGTACCAAAATTAAGAAATCTCATTGTTGGTTATTGATACACAACCAAATTAACATCTTCTGTAAGTAATTAACATATAATTTTGAGGTCAATTTCTGTACAATATATGATAGAAACTATTAGCACTGTATAGTTTGTAATTCAGATTTCACAGCTATTTTAAAACCGAAGATTCTATAGGGGATGAAACCTTTCCTGGTGCTATGACAAATAAAGAACTAATGTCCAATAAACATCTGAAATTCCTTTTGCTAGTAGTATCAGTTAAGAGGTCAAAGACTGATGGATAGGACACCAGATTACCTTCTCTCTCTGTTATTTGGGCCCCAAGTCAGCAAAGTGCTTAAGCAAATGTTTAACTTTAGGAACCTGCTTAAATCAATCCCCTATTCAGCAAAGCATTTGAGCCCATGTTTAAGTACTTTGCTGAACTAGAGCCTTGGTTTCTTTAGGGGACGACTGGAACAAACTGAATGTGTTATCTAGGGGGAAAAGCTACTATAATTGCCCATGTTTTACTTATGGTGTAAATACATCCCCATTCTCCAAGCTGTCAAATTGGCATCTTTCGTGAGATCAACATTCACTTAAAATGAAAAGAAATTTAAAAAAATGTATACTTAAGGGGAGAATTCATGTCTCACATTTTACAAGTTTTCTCTTGTTTCATCTTTATAACATGTTTCTCTTTTGTCCTTCATCCTATTTCAGAGGCCCATGAGGCTGTATAATTTTTAGAAAGGCTTTACAACTCCCTTTCTACTTTCAGCCCTAGCATGAGCACTATTTAATTGGAAATTTAGCTGAGGTAGTGGATATTCACCTCTCATTTGTGCATAAATAGGTGGTTGGGTAACCAAACCAAAAGCAGATGATATGTTAGTGCCTTAGGGAATCTGTGAGTAAAAAAATATTTCCAATCCAACCCAGCTCCAGTTCAGAGCCTCTCTTTCCATCTCTCTGCTTCTCTTACAACCATTTGGTCCATAGTTTTCCAATAGCTCTTTATAATGTACATGTATATATTTAAGTATGTATTGGCAAATTTTAAATACCTCAGTGTGTTACACTGTGCTGTACATTCAATACTTCATTAAAACTGCAACCAAAAAGGCTAGCAATAAAAATTTACAAATCAGTTAAGTTCAGATGATTCAGTTTGCTCATATAGCACTAACAAACGTATAGATAAAAAAAACAGCCCTCTCCCCCCCCAGCAACTATACAAGTAATTTAAATATAAATTGGATCCTTCATTAGCAGATTTACAAGCGTTCAAAGCAAAGCACGTATTTCATTCTGTGTGATGTAACTAATAGCATTTTGTGCTAAAAAGGCCGCTTTTGCACACAAAAAAATGTTTTGGATCAGCAAGAGTCAATTGTCTCTCCTAGGAGAGTATGTGTGGCTCCCATTGAAGTGAGTAAAGTCTTTGCATGCATCTGAAGGCTGAATTTGTTTCTCTTTTATCACTGACTATCATCCAAATGCACAGTTCATTAGTGAAGGAATCACATCAATGTGCTCGACCCTGTGCCAGAGAAACTCATGAGCTGGTGAAAACTGGTGTAGTTCCACTTACTTCAATGGAATACACCAATTTATACCAGCTCTGAATTGAGCCCATAGTCCCTGATCTTAAGTTCACAACCTGAGGCCCCAGTGCTGCAATAGGATGTACATGCATACTTGAGACCATGTGGAGCTTCACTGGTGTCAATGGAGCTCACACAGGCATGATTGTCTGCTTGAACGGAACTAGTTGCAGGACAGGGTGCTAATAAAGTCCATTTCAGAATACTACTGCATTATAAAAGTAAAGTAATTAGTGAACAGGAGGCACAGCTGACTGAGGGCCAGATACTCCACCCCGACTCATGTTGAATTGTACATTCCTCTACAAACTGAACTCAATGGGGCTACTTGGAGAGACAGGTGCTATCCAAATCTGAGAGAGGCTATCTGGATCTGACTCTTCGTTTGCCATTTTTTAAACAGAACTGTGCACAAAAGAAAAAAATAATCGTGTACATGGGAAATTAAACTGGTAACGTGGAACTTTTTTCCTGTCAGTGGGGGACACAGATGAAAATTGCATTAACGAATTTCACTGCCAGCAAAAAAGCATTTCACTGTCAGCACAGCATATCTGCGAGCCCCTTTTCCTGTGAAAAGAGAGTACGGTCACAGTGAAGAGGGGTGAGTGTAAGTGCGTGTATGCGTGTGCATCTGAGGGTCTAGAACAGAGAGAAACTGCAGGACAAAGGGCAAGTCAGCTTGCTGTATGGAATGTCACCATGGGAAGACTGTGTGGATGGAGAGCAAATCAAAAGAAAATCCTCAGACAGAGGTACAAAACAGAGCTTGAAAGAGCATTTGTTTCTGCAGACTGTATCACTTTGTATTTTCTTGTTTTGATGGGTATGCATACCCCTGGAGGTACACAGAGGTCTTCCAGGGGGTACGTCAACTCATTTAGATATTTGCCTCATTTTACAACAGGCTAACATGAAAAGCACCAGCAAAGTCAGTACAAACCAAAATTTCATACAGATAATAACTTGTTTATATTGCGCTTTATATTGTATCAGTGTTTCTCAACCTGGGGGGGGGGGGTTGCAATTTATTTTATAAACATATGATAAAAATGAGAAAGTAAGCAATTTTTCAGTAATAGTGTGTTGTGACACATTTGTATTTTTATGTCTGATTTTTGTAAGCAAGTAGTTTTTAAGTGAGGTGAAATTTGGGGTATGCAAGACAAATCGGCCTTCTGAGAGGGGTACAGTAGTCTGGAAAGGTTGAGAACCACTGGAATAGAAGCAGCAACGGTAGCAGAGAGAATGTGGGCTAGGGCCGCTACAGGCAGCGTGTATCCCTTGTATTGCAAAAGCAAAGCACCTGGGGAAAGTATCTGTTACTTTATATCTCATCTTTAGGCCTAGCTTCTCTGTTGGCCAGCCAGAGATCTTCCCTCCTTCCTTAGGGGCCAGGGAGGAGGGGAAAACAAACACCTGGTCGCTCCCATACCTTGCAGACTGGAAAGATGGGGCATGGGGTCTTCTTCCCATATAGGTTAGGAGAAGGAGCACCGCACTAAGATCCATTTCCTTTCACTTCACTATGGAGCCCTGGTGAGGAGCAATTCTGATCTCTAGAGCCCTGTGTGGATACAAAATTTATATCCACAGACATAAAGTGCTCTTGGCCCTGTGTTCTTTTGTCTCTGCATATCCTGTACATCACATACTATGTATTATCCTGGCATGTATGAGCCACTATGAACACATCTGTGTTGCTCTGTGCGTTCCTTTAGTATTCACGACAAGAGCTCCTGGGGTTGCATCCCCAAGTGTAGGATCATTCCCCCCACAGATACATGCATGGGGGAGTCCCCTCCATGTGCAGAAGTGAGGAAGGGTTTGCCACCTCTTCAGCGGTGGCTAGCTGCTGGAGAGGATGGGCTAGGAGGGATGCATGTTGTGTCTGCTCCGGCTTCATAGTGATTCCCCAGAAAAGATAGAACAGTCTCAGAATCACAGAAAGCTTCTACCAGAGGGAGTGCCTGGGAATGGACTAGTAGACCCAGGTCATCTGTGGAGATGGCCTTGGCCACACCTGACCATGCACAAGGTTTGTGGAGAGGCATCATGCCCTATTCTAAGGGGAGAGGGAATAATTCTGCTCCTTTCAACAGAACTGCCTGGGGGAGCTCTGTGAGGGGACACCTGCAAAGTTGGGAAGATTTAATTTGCTGTCTTACCACCAGATACATCCTGAGTTGCATGGCAATTGTCATGCTCCAGTTCCCGGTCTCTGGGAAGGCTGTTTTTTCCTGGCTTCTACAGCTCTACTCAATAGATGGTTAAATATCACTGGGAAACAAACACTCCCAACCTGAGCAGAAGGGCTGGCAAGCCTAACAGTCTAAGAACAAAGCATCCAACATCCTCCCTCCAGAGACCAAACACATTTTGTCTGTGACATGCTTAGTCTCCATCTGCTTAGGAAAGGGAAAATTCCCCATATGGCAGTGTGTTGGGCTACCAAGACAATAGATTGACTGACTCCACAATGCACAACTGAATGTTAAGTAACTTGTCAGCTTTAATGGGTATAGCATATGCATGCTTTGCGAATGTGAAATATGTACAGCCTGATTATGTTGCTCTATTTTTGTGCCATTAATGGTAAGTCATTAATCACTCATTGGTTCACAATTATTTTGGTTAATCTCACTTATAATTCCCTGAATAATGTGCTTCTTAAATTCTAGGTTTAGGAACAAAATTAAAAGCCGTACGGCACTAAATTTTCACATATACACAAAGGCATTTATTATACTCTCGTTAGTAATCTCCAGAGCTAGTCCCATATATAATTTGCTGGGCATTTTGGCAGCTAGGAGTGATTAAGATCCTACTGTTTGTTGTTGATATAATACACAGGTTTAATCTGAGGTCAAAAAGGAAAGTACTCAACTACCCTAATGTTCATGTGACACAAAAGCTGTACATACCATTCATAGTTCTGTTGGTTTATAAAAAAAAAGCCTTCCAGCTCTGGAAGAGGGGGTAATGGCCCAAAAGGATCATCTTGTGGTGAATGATGCAGGAATGAGAGTCCTGGCTTCCATTCCTAGCTCTTGTGTGACCGTGATCATTTTGCTTATTCTTTCTGGGCTGGATTCTTGGCCCTGTTAAGTTTGCTTTGCACTATTCAAGTGGAGTGAAGGACATTTAAAATCATCTACAGTGACTAGCTGAGAATTCCCTTTGCATATGGCAAAGTTCAATCTTGTGTTTAACTACTTATGCTAAACTAGCTGTTCAATCTTGTATTTAGCTGTGACACTCTTGGTACTTTCCCAGACCTGAAGAAGAGCTATGCGTGGCTTGAAAGCTTGTCTCTCCCACCAACAGAAGTTGGTCCAATAAAAGATATTACTTCACGCCTTGTCTCTTTGTATATGGGTCAGTTCTATCCCTTCTCCCTAGACCCTTCACAGGGAGTGTGGCCAGAGCACTATCATTTCCCCCTTCATTGTGTGGCTGATACTTTGCGACCAGTAAGGTGCTCTCACTGACGGAGGGAAATTGCAGAGGGAGATATTTTGATGGAGAAATGTTTCTCTGTTACTGACAACTGTGAGGAATGGGAGGATGGCGGGTGG
The DNA here is from genome assembly GCF_028017835.1 of Emys orbicularis. Classification (NCBI taxonomy): domain Eukaryota; kingdom Metazoa; phylum Chordata; order Testudines; family Emydidae; genus Emys; species Emys orbicularis. The sequence continues at coordinate 36,122,081 of NC_088685.1, forward strand.
ATGGAAAATGTAAATAGGCCATGCCATCACTACATGCCATCATGGCAGTACCAGCTATCCATGTTTAAGGAGTAGCAGCAGGGAGCCACTGCACTTTGCTGGGCTGCCACATCAGAAAGACTGTGGTATTGGATACATGGAGACATTTTAGTTTTCTGTCTATATAAAAAGTGATCTGCAATATTTTCTTGAATTTTAAGCACTCTAATTCACTGAGATGTGAGAGTTCTCCAGCTGAAATGGTAAGAATCATAGAAGTGTAGGGCTTGAAGGGGTCTCAAGAGGTCCTCGAGTCCATCCCCTCCCCCATGCTGAGGCAGAATTAAGTACACAGGGACCACCCCCAGAGGTGTGTTGTCTAACCTGTTCATAAAACTCACCACTGATAGAGATTGCACAGCCTCCTTAGGTAACTTGTTGCTCTGCTTAACTATCCTAATGTTAGGGAAAAAAGTTCTTAATATGTAACCTAAGTTTTGCTGGCTGCAAACTAAGCCCAATACTTCTTGTCCTACCTTCAGTGGACACGGAGAACAATTGATTACCATTCTCTTTATAACTGACTGGCCTGGGCTGTGAGCAGCCAGCGTGCACTAGTCAATACCAAGTTGTGATCAGGAGATGTAGAGCCCAGTCAGGGTCAAGCCAGGTCAGGATACCAGGATGTCAACATCAGGAACCAAGTTGTAGGCAGAAGGTGAGCAGTGAAGTGGGGATGAACCAGGGTCAGGAGCTGGATTCTAAAGTTCATGGTAAGGTCTGGAGCAGGAGCAAGCCAGTGGTCTGCATCATTGCTCAGACAGCTCCTCTAATGGCTTCCTGGTTTATATGGTGGCATGGGCCAATCAGTGGGCTGTGGGGAGACACCACTCAGGCCTCACTGGGCAGTACATCCTGCATTGTGTAGTTTCACAAGATCCCCAGCAGAAGTCCAGCATGAGGTCCTGGTGATGATGCAGAAGTGTCAGCAGCCCAGAACCTCCATAGTCCCAGGTTCTACTCCTGCAGGTGCTTATATTGCCCCTGCTCAGAGTGATGCTGGTCCAGACTTGTTGGGGTGAGTCCTATGGAATTCCCTCTTGAGGTCCAGGGTGTGGACATAGGAAGCAGGTACCTAGGTGTGCTCTTTGGGGCTGAAGCCTTTCCAGCACAGATGCATGCAGCAGGAATAGAGGATGGCATGCACTTTTTATTCCTTGTGACCCTGGACTTTGATTGGTGGAGATGGTAGTGTAGTTTGGTCAGGTCAGGGAAGGAGTTCTCTGTATAGGGCTTCTGCTGGCTTATCTGAAAGGGTCTCAGGAACTGGTGGTCCAGTTTTCAGGAGGGTCAGATGGTCTGGAAATGCTTTGCGGCAAGCCACACATTTTGGCCTGCTATGAATGCCAGAGCTTTCATTTTTTGGCAGTCCATTTGCCTGTTGTAAGCCTTCTTCGCCTTCTTCACTTCTTCAAGGTAGCTCCTGAGCTCCTCCTAGATGAGATGGATGTGTTGGACCCATTCGGTGGCAGCTGGGTTTGGGGAGGCTGCTGGTAGTGCCAGATGAAAACGGGGGTGGAACCTGTAATTCATTAAGAATGGTCTCTGACCTGTAGAAGCACGATCAGCAGTGTTATATGGAGACTCTGCATATGAGAGGAGCTTGGACTAGTTATCCTGCTGATAGTTCATGAAACATCTCAACTATTGGGAAGCAAAGGCTGTCTGAGAAAACTATCACGGCTGGGCCATGGGTGACCAGTGTGTATTGATCAGTTACCAAATTGCAATTAGGAGAGTCATGGTGGAACTAGGTCAGAGTACCAATTTACAGACAGGAGGCAAACAGTGGAGTTGGGGACTAACTAAGGTCAGGAGCTGGAGTCTGGGTTTACAGTCAGGCAAGGTCTGGAGCAGGTAATCTGCATTGTTGCTCAGACAGCTTTTGTAATGGTTTCCTAGTTTATATACCGGCATGGGCCAATCAGGGGGCTGCCACTCAGGCCCTGGTGGGTGGTACTTCCTGCAAAGTCTAGCTTCACAGGGTCCCCCCAGCAAAACCCTAATATTAGCTCCTGGTGGCAATGTGGCAGCATCCGCTATCCAGAACCTCTGTGATCCCAGGTTCTAGTTCTGCAGGTGTTTTTTACAATAAAGCTCTTAACATATTTGAAAACTATGATCAGATTCCCCTGTGATCTGTTTTTTCCCCCCAACCTTTTCTAAACCTTTTATCATTTTTGTTGCTCACCTCTGGACTGCCTCCACTTTGTCCACATCTTTCTTAAAATATGGTACCCCAAACTGGATCCAGTGCTTCGGAAGAGGCCCCACCTGTGCCAAGCAGAGTGGAACAATTACTTCTCATGTCTTACATCAGACACTCCTGTACATGCATCCTAGAATATTTGCCTTTTTTGCAACAGCATCAAACTGTTGACTCACATTAAATTTATGATACCCTATAATCCAAAGATTCTTTTCTTCAGCACCACCTAGCCAGTTATTCTCCCATTTTGTATTTGTGCATTTGAGTTTTCCTTCTTAACAGTACTACTTTGCACTTGTCTTTACTGATTTTCATCTTATTGATTTCAGACCAATTCTCCAATTTATCAAGATCTCTTGAATTCATTTCTAATCCTATCCTGCAAAGTGGTTGCAACCTCTCCAAGCTTTCTGTCATCCACAGATCTCTACTCCATCAAAGTGCCTAATGAAAATATTAAATAGCACCAGACCAGAAGAGACCCCTGCAGGACCCCATTTGTTATATGTCCTTGTGATGGGGCAGAGCGGCCCCGCACTGGTACAGCAGCGGTTAACCCTTCCTTCCTAGCAGAGGAAGCCACGCCCCGGAAGCTCTGCTGGGCATGCTCCAACTAGAGAACAGATATAAAAGCCTGCAGATCAGCTCAGTCAGGGCTGACTGCTGGAGGAGAAAGACACATGCCGCTAGCTCCTGCAGAGGAAGGGCCTGCGAGCCAGGATCCGGGAGTCAGTCAAGCCGAGGCACTACCTGAGACCCCGACAGAGGACCCCCCGCTGCAGATGAACTGGTATTCACGGTAGGAAGTGACCCAGGGGAACTCTAGAGACAAACAGCGTTAGTGCTGCATTGACGCTCGGTGTGTTGTGGGCGGATCCCCGCCAAGCGAGGGGCAAGGAGAGCTTGCCACTACCAGGGCCCTGGGTCGGGGCTCGGTGGAGAGGGTAGGCCTGAGCCCCTCTACCCCCTTGCCCCTGAACCGTGAGGGATCTTATGTGGACTCTGGCCGCTAGGCCGTGTGACCCTGCGCGGAAGGGGGTGTATATGGACTCTGGCCGCTAGGCCGCGTGACCCCGCGCGGAAGGGGGTGTATATGGACTCTGGCTGCTAGGCCGCGTGACCCCACACAGAAGGGGGTGTATATGGACTCTGGCTGCTAGGCCTCGTGACCCTGCGCGGAAGGGGGTTTATATGGACTCTGACCGCTAGGCTAGGCTACCCCGCTTGTGAGGGGGTTTATATGGACTCTAGCTGCTAGGCCGCGCTACCCTGCTTGTAAGGGGGTTTATATAGACTTTGGCTGCTAAGTCGCGCTACTGCACCAGATAGGGGTGATAGTAGGGAGAAAGGCCAAGAGGCCGTCACTGACCGCCCACAGAGGCGGATGTTAGGACTTGAGAGTGGTCAGGCGCCGGCACCCCATCCTACCCCTGCCACAAAGGGGCACTGGGGTACACGGTCTGCCACAGTCCTCCTAGTTTGATAGTGAACCGTTGATAGCTATTCTTCGAGTACAGTTTTTAAACACTATGCACCTACACTATCGAAGTTTCATTTAGACTGTATTTCCCTAGTTTGCTTATGAGAATGTCATGTAGGAATGTCAAGGTTCCTTCCCCACTCTGAACTTTAGGGTACAGATGTGGGGACCTGCATGAAAACCTCTAAGCTTAACTACCAGCTTAGATCTGCTTTTTCTCCCACCACCCAAATAGTTTGAGTCATTTGGGAAACTGTCTTCCCCCCCAAAACCTTTCCCTCCCTGGCTAGCCTTGAGAGACTCCTCCACCAATTCCCTGGTGAACACTGATCCAAACCCCTTGGATTTTAAAACAAGGAGGGATTAATCATTTCCCCCCTCCCCTTTCTCCCCACCAATTCCTGGTGAGTCCAGATCCAATCCCCTTGGATCTTAAAACAAGGAAAAATCAATCAGGTTCTTAAAAAGAAGGCTTTTAATTAAAGAAAGAGAGGTAAAAATCATCTCTGTAAAATCAGGATGGAAAATAACTTTACAGGGTAATCAGATTCAAAGAGCCCAGATGAACCCCCTCTAGCCTTAGGTTCAAAGTTACAGCAAACAGAGGTAAACTCTCTAGCAAAAGGAACATTTACAAGTTGAGAAAACAAAGATAAAACTAACACGCCTTGCCTGGCTGTTACTTACAAGTTTGAAATATGAGAGACTTGTTCAGAAAGATTTGGAGAGCATGGATTGATGTCTGGTCCCTCTTAGTCCCAAGAGCGAACAACCCCCAAAACAAAGAACACAAACAAAAGCCTCCCCCCCCCCCCCCAAGATTTGAAAGTATCTTGTCCCCTTATTGGTCCTTTGGGTCAGGTGTCAGCCAGGTTATCTGAGCTTCTTAACCCTTTACAGGTAAAAGGATTTGGGTGTCTCTGGCCAGGAGGGTTGTTACCCTTCCCTTTATAGTTATGACAAGGAATGTGTCACAAGTCTTACTAAAGTCAAGATCTATCATGTCTTCTATTTCTCCCTGTCCACTAGCCCAGTTACCCTGTCAAAAAAGGAAATTAAGTTGGTTTGGCAGGGTTCGTTCTTGACAAATCCTGGCTGGCTATTACTTGTCACCTTATTACATCTCTACTCCGATATAACACGGGTTCGCATATAACGCGGTAAAGCTCTGACACGCTGCTCTTAGCAGCATGTTAAGGGTGCCGGGCTGGATAAGGGGCAAAGGGGGCGGTCAGGGGCTCCTCCTCCAGGGTCTAGGAGGCAGAAGCTGTGGGGGTGCAATTTTGGGGGCCCCGCAGTCCCAGAGTGGCCCGGGGGATTAGTGGGGAGCCGGGAGCAGCCCGCTCCGCTTCCCTCACCCCAGTCATGTCACTTGGGGGAAGGGATCCCCCCACACTCACCGGCAGCGGCGGAAGCGAAGCAGCCCGGCCCCAGCGACCATTTTTTTTGTGACCACTTTCACCCTAATTGCCTTCCACCTTCAGATTCTCAACCAGTTCCTCCTTATTAGTCAGAATCAAATCTAAAATTGCCTTCATAGTTACCACCTCCACCTTCTGAAACAAAAAAGTTGTACCCAACACTTCTAAAAACTTGTTGGGCCATCTGTGTCCTGGCATATTGCTTTTCCAACAGATATCTGGGTAGTTTAAGTACCCATTACCATCAGGCCCTGAGCTTTGGAAACTTCCATTATTTGTTCTAGAAATTACTCACCCATCTTTTTCTCATGATTTGTGGTCTACAGTAGACATCTACCATGACATCACCTCTGTTCCCCCTCTCCTTTTATCTTCACCCAGACACTTTCAGCTTGTTTGCCTCTGACCTCTTTCTGGGCCTCAGAGCAAGTGTTCACATTCTTGCTATACAATGGAAACCTCCTTGCTTTGCCTTCCTGAAGAAACTATGCTTTTTTACACCAGTATTCCATTTGTGTGATTTATCTCACCAAGTCTCTGATGCTGATTAAGTCATAATTGTGTTTGTGTACTAGGACTTTCAGTTCTTCCTGTTTAATCCCCATATTCCTTGCATTATTGTATAGACGTCTAAGATGTTCAGCAGATTGCCTCACTTTTTCTCTCTCTCTCATCTCCCCTATAACTCTATTGTAATTTCCCATCTCTCTCCCAACTTTTGGCCTTTTGCCAGGTCATCTTAACCCTCCACCCCAAATTTACATGCGGGCTTTAGTCATGGTACTCTTTGAACCTAGTTTAAAGCCCTCTTCACCAGGTTGGTAAGTCAGTGTCCCAAAATGCTCTTCCTCTTTGTCAGTGGACCCATCTCTGCCCAGCAGTCTTCATTCACGGAACCCCATCTCATGGTCGAGGAAGCCAAAGCCCTTCTGTCAATATCGTCTGTGCAGCCATGCATACACCTCTCAGATGTCTGTCCCTGCTGTGGCCTTTACCCTGAAATGGATGGATTGATGAGAACACCACCTGCTGTAGATGGAGAGGATGTGATGATCCATTGTTGATTGAGAAATCATCCAGCTTCCCAGAAAGAATGGAGTTGTAAGACTCCAGAAACCATATTTTGACTCCAGCAATCTAACCAACTATCATCATGTCTCTGAACTTCCCTCTTTGGGAGAGATTCTTGAGCAGGTTGTGGCAAAGCAGCTCTGATATATAGTGTCTACTGATTCTCTTGATCCCTTTCATCTGTTATTATTACTCATTATTTGCATTAAGCTAACACCTGGAGGCCCCAACCAATAATGGATCCCCATGATGCGAGGCACTATATAAATATATAGTCAATGACAGCCCATGCTACACATAACTTACAAATAGACTATCTAAATAGACATGACAAAGAGTGGCCCAGTTTGAGCATGGAGACTGCCCGAGTTTGTCAAGCATTGGACCAACAGCAGGTGTCCATGCTGCATTTCAGATATGTCTGTGACACTTCTGACCATGAAACGTGTCAACAGACCCTGCCTGGATGGCAGAAGAACACACCTGTTATTTCCTAACGAAGAGGTCACTGAAGTTTCTCACTGACCTGCCAAGTTGTGTTGTGTGTGTGCAATTCTCTTACGTGGAGTGCCACAGGGTTCTATTCAGTCACTTGTGATCAATATCAATGAGGCTACCCAGTGGAACGATAAGATGGTTTGGACTGTGATGCCATCTGTTCTGTCTCTTTTTTAATAATGCAGTTTGTGATTTTTCAATGCTTGGCTGAAACAAGGTTGTAGATGACACACCTTTGGCTAACACTGAGTCCAGACAAAAATCAGATGTGATCCAGCCAGACTATGAGAAACATGTGAGAAGTGTGGCATAGTGTCTGCTTCAGTTGCTGAAGGATCAAGATTTTGCATGCTGAGAGTACTTCTGGACACTCGAGAGCTCCTAGGTAACAGGGCTAGAGACACAAGAGATTTAGGCACCTAACGGGCCCAAGTCCAACATTTAGATGCTCAAAACCCCTGCTCAGCTGCCATCTATCCCTGTAGGAGCCTACTGGGAATGCAGAAAGCCACCTAAGTCCTGATGCCAGCGATCTGCTCAGCACTTAAATCCCAGTGAGATTCTCAAACTAGGCATTCCCTGCCTATGTTGCCTGCAGGGCCCAATCCAACAGGCATTCTCAGAAGTCACACAAGCACAGCGCTCCTGGATCAGGCAAACAATAAGCAACTGCAGCTTATATGTAGTAGCCCACTGGTTAAAGTGCTGACACAGAATATGGGAGACCCTGGTTCAAAACCCCCTTCTGCCTAATTTGGAGCAGGGACTTGAACCCAAGTATCCCATCAGAACATCCTAACCAGTAGGCTATCGAGTAATTCTCAGTCTGGCTCTGTTTGTAATACTTAGGTTATCATTAGGCCAAAGTGGAACAGATTTAACAGGAGAGACTGAAAGAACCACCACAGAATGCCTTAGGGCGCTCACCTTGGAGGTAAGATATCCACGTTCAAGTTCCTGTTCCAACTCAGACAGAGTGGGGATTTGAACCTGGGCCTACCACATTCCATGGGCGTGCTCTGACCACTTGGTTACTGGGGATGGGGGGCATGATCTCCTCCTCCTTGGGCTGCCATTGCTTAGACATCTAGCACCAGGAGAGGTTTATGGCTGAAAAGATAGGCACCTCCCTCTGACTCAGAAGTGGTACCTAAGTCCCTTTGAGAGGTGGGATCTAAGCCTCTCCTCTGCATTTCCTAGTGGCTAGCTTAGCTGGCTCCCCACTCAGCTTGGTGGCTTTTGTGAATCCCACTCTTAGGTGCCTATCTCTCCCCATGCATTGTATAGGGAGCCTAGGCAATTAACTAGGGGCTAATTCCACACCCTTTTCGACAAGACAAAGCATTTGAAGTTGTATCCCAATAGGTAATCTTTTGAGGTGAAAAAAGTGACTGAAAATAGGAGGTTAGAATGGAAGTGCCACGTCAACCATATCTATGTACCAGCACTACGGTGATGCTACAATATTACAATAGTACCTGGGTTTTTCCCCTTACATATACAAATTACTTCTGTCTTATTTCTTCACTCAGGAGGGATACTACACTGTGGTATCTATAAATATGTATATTTTTTCTTCCTTAATTTATCTTTCATATATGTCACCTAGTTTCTGCTGCCTATGGGCCAGATGCCAATAGCCATACTCCTGATGAATAGTACCTTTCATCCTAATAGCCCTGTGGAAGTCATTGGGACCTCTTGTAGACCAAGGTACTCCTCAGCATTAGTAAATGCATTAGAATCTGGTTACAATTTGTGAATCCCCTTGATTTATACACGGTGCAAGTCAGCATTAAATTTGACCCATAATGCATCTTTTTAATGAAAAAAATGAGGGGTTGTTTTGAAGTGCAGAGAGCTGATTAAGTTACAAAGTCCATTTAATTCCTAAAAGTTATGGTCTTAAAAAAAATTGATGTTTTTGGCCAAAGATCAAACTTTCAAAAACAAAAAAGCTGTTAAAATCCCTTTTAAGAATGGAAGGCCATCTGGTTTAACCTGCTCTCTAGTTAAAAATGGCTAGAGATAAAGGAGAATACTGTTCCTTCAGTACCACTCGTGCTGAGGCTTTAATGGCATTTGAGAAGGCAAGCTGTCTAATAACTTGCAGTTTCTATTCTAAAGCTGATTAACTCTTTAAAGTTGCAAACTATTATTTTTTAAAGACATCTATTTTTACCATGCTTTTGGAACCTGACCCTTATCTGGACTATTTTTTCTCTAGCACTCTGCAGATTTCTGCTGTAACAACCTTTGCTTTCCATTTTAAAAAATGGAAACACCTGACCTAGCATACACTTTAGAAGGCATGGCTGGTGGGAAGTGAGTGCTGGAATGTTTCAGCTTTCAAAACTGTAAAGATTCAGATTTATAGTCAATCTGTTTATACTCTATCATATCATGTGTGGCAGCATAGGATATCAAAGCATGAAGGCCTACAGGGCTACCACCATTTCAAATAAAAAATAGTTCTTCTGTATGGCATAATGCAGTACAGATGGAAAGTTGTGCTTTGCTGTTTTACTGTTTCTGTACATTACTTAGGCAATAAATTCTGGTCAGATCGAGCAGTCATTTCTAAGACTTCATGTAACCTATTTTACCAGTATCAGCTGCTGTGGTTATATATTCCCCAGAGGAAAGTTGCCTAGGTTCCCAAGTTTTATAAGTTACTTCAAGGAGACCTCACAAAAAAAATGCATGGAAAATATGCCCTGATTTTTAATAACCATACAGTTAACTCTGCATTTTCATGTGACAGTTTAAACTCTCACTTGTGTCTGCAGCATTTTCACCCGTCAAAGCAGCATTTATTTAATGGTTATCATTGGCTCTTTTCATTGCCTAAATAACAAACAAATTTGCATCCATATTTAAGGGACTCTTGCAACAGAAATTAACAAAAACCTGCAGCCATGTGACTTCAGGTTGGGGTCCCACAAGCTAAGGAGGGCTGGGGGAAAGGAAGGAAGGTATGGTGGTTACATCACAAGAGGAGGGACCTATGTTCAGTTCCCAGCTCTGCCACAGACTTCCTGTGTCATGATTTTGGGCAAGTCACTTATGACTTAGTTCCTCGTTTGTAAAAATTGAGATAATATTCTCTGCTACCTTAAGGGATTGTTTTTTGTTTTTTTCATGAAGTGCATGTACAGTCAACACCTGAGGCCCTAATCCCTGACTAAGACCCAGATGCTATTGCAATACAAATAATAATAAGGATAAGCTAATATTTGAATGGAAAAATACAGGTGAAAACTTTGTGCTATAGGAAGTAGAGCAAATTATTCAGTAACTGGCAGTCTTCCCTCTGATTCAGTACTGAAGTAATCCTTGAAGCACTTCGAGGAGAGGAAAGTGATCAGGAACAGTCAGCATGGATTCACCAAGGGCAAGTCATGCCTGACTAACCTAATTGCCTTCTATGAGAGATAACTGGCTCTGTGGATGAGGGGAAAGCAGTGGACATATTATTCCTTGACTTTAGCAAAGCTTTTGATACGGTCTCCCACAGTATTCTTGCCAGCAAGTTAAAGAAGTATGGGCTGGATGAATGGACTATAAGGTGGAGAGAAAGATGGCTAGATCATCGGGCTCAACAGGTAGTGATCAATGGCTCCATGTCTAGTTGGCAGCCAGTATCAAGCGGAGTGCACCAAGGGTTGGTCCTGGGGCCGGTTTTGTTCAATATCTTCATTAACGATCTGGAGGATGGCGTGGATTGCACCCTCAGCAAGTTTGCAGATGACACTAAACTGGGAGGACTGGTAGATACACTGAAGGGTAGGGATAGGCTACAGAGGGACCTAGACAAATTAGAGGATTGGGCCAAAAGAAATCTGATTAGGTTCAACATCAGTCCTGCACTTAGGACGGAGGAATCCCATGCACTGCTACAGACTAGGGACTGAGTGGCTAGGCAGCAGTTCTGCAGAAAAGGACCTAGGGGTTACAGTGGATGAGAAGCTGGATATGAGTCAACAGTGTGCCCTTGTTGCCAAGAAGGCTAATGGCATTTTGGGCTGTATAAGTAGGGGCATTGCCAGCAGATCGAGGGACGTGATCATTCCCCCCTATTCTACATTGGTGAGGCCTCATCTGGAGTACTGTGTCCAGTTTTGGGCCCCACACTACAAGAAGGATGTGGAAAAATTGGAAAGAGTCCAGCGGAGGGCAACAAAAATGATTAGGGGTCTGGAGCACATGACTTATGAGGAGAGGCTGATGGAACTGGGATTATTATTCTGCAGAAGAGAAGAATGAGGGGGGATTTGATAGCTGCTTTCAACTACCTGAAAAGGGGTTCCAAAGAGGATGGATCTAGACTGTTCGCAGTGGTGGCAGATGACAGAACAAGGAGTAATGGTCTCAAGTTGCAGTGGGGGAGGTTTGGGTTGGATCTTAGGAAAAACTTTTTCATTAGGAGGGTGGTGAAGCAGTGGAATGGGTTATCTAGGAAGGTGGTGGAATCTCCTTCCTTAGAGATTTTTAAGTTCAGGCTTGACAAAGCCATGGCTGGGATGATTTAGTTGGGGATTAGGTCCTGCTTTGAGCAGGGAGTTGGACTAGATGACCACCTGAGGTCCCTTTCAAACCTGATATTCTATGATTCTATGACATAGTTCCATGTTAGGGGTGCTAGAGTTTCCGATTTTCCAATGATATAAAATCAAGGGTCGCACCCATGTTGCTTTATAACCATTATGCCATTATGTAGAATTTACGTTAAGAGAAACACAAGATATGTCTCACGCTATTTGCAGGCTACTTGTGTAGTCTATTTACTCACTAAATTCAGTGATTGCTTCGGCTCCCAAGCTTGTGTGCGGTGTAATGATTCCCATTCCTTAACTTACAGCAACAAAAGAGAGCATGGTACTAAACTAGACCAGTGTTTCCCAAACTTGGGACGCCGCTTGTGTAGGGAAAGCCCTTGGCAGGCCAGGCCGGTTTGTTTACCTGCCCCGTCCGCAGGTTTGGCCGATCGTGGCTCCCACTGGCCGCGGTTCGCCACTCCAGGCCAATGGGAGCTGCTGGAAGCAGCGCGGGCTGAGGGACATACTGACCGCCCACTTCCAGCAGCTCCGATTGGCCTGGAGCCGTGATCGGCCGAACCTGCGGATGCGGCAGGTAAACAAACCGGCCCAGCCTGCCCGGGGCTTTCCCTACACAAGTGGGCTTCCCAAGTTTGGGAAACACTGAACTAGACAATAGCTGAAACACAATAAGTACTTGCTATGGATTCTGAGACTGAAGACATATCAGAAAATTGGGTCACATGTTAAGAGCTGATCTTTACAAAACTTGATGCATCCATGTGGTCAGCAGAACAAGTGTGGATTCAGTAAATACTTCAGTCTATGGTATGACATAATATTATTTATGATTAAATTAAATACTGTGATCTGCTTTGGTCACCCCATCTCAAAAAAAGACAGCAAAACCCAAAAAGCTCCTGATATGAGAAGAGCAATCAAAATGGTTAGAGGAGAGACTAAAACAATTACAACTACTAGCTTAGAAAGGAGACATGATCAAGCTACTAATGAATGGTATAGATCAGTGCTTCTCAAAGCCGGTCCACCGCTTGTTCAGGGAAAGCTCCTGGCAGTCTGGGCCGGTTTGTTTACCTCCCGCGTCCACAGGTTCGGCCAATCGCGGCTCCCACTGAAAAAGACTTCCATGAAAAAGTAGGAAATAGACAACAGATAAACAAGGAGGAATTTACAGCTTTTAAACCTATTTAACAAATTAAAATAACTATTTTCAGTCACATTAACATACATATTATATAGATATAGATAATTTTATTCTATTTTAAGCATGTTTTGTTTGTACTTTAGTTACTTATATTAAAAACAAAACAAGACAAAAGCTATAACAGCAAATCTTGCAGTCCTTACTCAGGCAAGTATTCCACTGAACTCAGTGCAAGTTTTGCCTGAATAAAGGCTACAGGATCTGGTCTTGAAAGAATTTAAACACATAAAATATCACTTAAATGCCCTTAACTCCTGCAGTTGGGTATGTGTAAAAACCCAATGTAACTGACATCAATGGATAGGCTATGGTTAGTATACTGGGCACAACTTTGAAATCCTACACCCTTAGAGAATTCAGAGAGGATTAGGGTTTAAATTCTTAGGAATGCCAAAACAAAGTGTGATTTTTTTTTCTATACATATTTTCTGCAATAGACAAGCTCAGCCAGTGTCTTAAAGATGACATTAACTCTGAATTCCCCTACTTTGCATGTTTAAATCAGAGCATTAGTATAACCTTTTTTGTGTGTGGCTTAATGAATGTAACATGCTTGTTTTATTGTTGTGGCCTGCTGTTTTTACTACCATAGTTGTTTCCAAGTTCCTATAGTTTTACAAGAAAGAACTATAAATGCTGTGTGACTAAAAGTTTTGACATGAACAAGTGAACCTGGGGCCCTATCCATTGAGGTACTAAGCAACCTTGTGAAAGTTTGGCCAGATAGCTTCGTTAGAGATAAACACAAAGACCAAAGACCAATAGGAACCACTGAAGGACTGAGGAGGCAGGAGAGGTCCTGCTCCAGAAGCTACCTCAGAAAGGGAAAAAACAGCAGGAGCTGTTTCAAGACTAAGGGGAAAGGAGTGACCTCAAGAGATGTCCTATACTACATCTCTGTAACTTTCAAAGGTTGCTTATATTTTGCTACTGTCTCCCCACCCCCTCCAGCCCCCCTGGAGGTAATTCCATTCCTTCTTTGGCAAAAAGTTTACTTCCCCCTTCAAGGATGTTCAGACTGTTCTGGTCTCTTCCTCTGACCTCGCAAATCCCAACTGAAGGGCTCCCACTTCCTACCTGGTGACTGCCGGTTTCCCTGCATTTTCTTTAGGATGCTTTCCTTTGGCAGGGAAGGCACTTTCTTTGCTCTAGTGACTGGATTTATAATGCAAGGAAAGAACCACACAGATACCTAAAATAATTTCAGGGGCACATTAATAGAGTTTATGGATGGAACAAGGACCATGCTGGCCACTGCTTCCCACAACTCCCATTGGCCGGGAATGGCAAACAGTGGCCACTGGGAGCTGCAGGTGGCCATGCAAATGTAAACAAACTGTCTGGTGGCCCGCCAGTGGATTACCCTGATGGGCTGCAGGTTGCCCACCACTGCTGTAGACCCTCTCTGCATCCAGCCAACCCAGTTGCAGAGGTAGGAAAGTGGGAGATTTTCCATTAACTTCAATAAAAAAGAGATTGGAAAGTATTATTATTTGACATTTGTGTGTAACACCATATAGCAGGGTTGCATGGCTTCCCAAAAAGACAGAAGAATTATTTAAGACAATACGTGGGAATATAAATAGGTTTAATGAATGAAGTGAAGAAGGGAAAAATTAGCTTGAGTAGGCAGGAAAGAGCTGGTGAGAGCTGTCAGACTAAGGAATAGTCTCCAAGAAAAGTGCATATGCTCTGTAATTTAGGATATCGAAACTAGCCTGGACAAGGCACTGAGTGTATTTTAGATAGATATAATTGTAGGGAATGATCTCTCTCTCTCTCTCTCTATCTATCTCCCTACCTACCTATCAATGGCAGTGGGATGGACAAGATGATGAAAGAGGTTTGTTCTCTGTGGGGCAGGGGACAATATTTAAAAAGAATAAATAAGATGCAACAGGTAACTGTAGTCTGGTTAGCCTGACATCTATCTCAAACAAAATCATGGATAGGCTAACATGAGATGTTATGAGTAAATAATGAAAGGACAGTAGTCTAATAAATGAAAAGACAGGATGATCCAGGGTGTAGGACAATAGCCTGGGACATGGACTCAGGCCTTGCTCTGCCACAGACTTCCTGTGTGACCTTGGACAAGTCATTTAACTTCTCTGTGCCTCAGTTCGCCATCTGTAAAATAAGGGTGTGTTTTGAAGACAGCATTAAAGGTTGTGAAGTGCTGAGATACTACAGTATTAAGGGCCATATAAGCACCTAAGATAGATAATTGGTGTCAATCAACATGGTTTTAATGTAAAATAGGACTTGATAAGCTAGAGTTACTGGAACAACATGTGTTTAATAGAGCTAAATGCAAGGCCATACATCTAGGTAAAAATACATAGATCATACTTATATATTTCTGAAAGGGACATACAGGTCACGGCGGATGAGCAACTGAACGTGAGATCCCAGTACTATGAAGAGGGTAAGGGAACTAATGCGATCCTTGGATCAGAAGCAGGGAAATATCATAATGCGGTGGTATTACCGCTGTTGTAAAACATTAGAGAGACCATTACTGGAATACTGTGTCAGTTCTGGTGTCCACACTTTAAAAATGATATTGACCAATTGGAAAGAGTTTAGAAAAGAACTAAAAGAATGATCCAAGATCTGGAAAACCTGCTTTATAGACTAAAATAGCTCAATCTATTTAGTTTATCCACAAGAAGGCAAAGAGGTCACTCAATCACAATTTATAAATTGCAATTCCTACTGTCACAAATCCAGTTAAGCTATCTTTGTTGGAAACTCACCAGACTGTTGTGAAGGGACTTCACTGGGCCTCTGGAATCTAAACATTTTCCATCACTTGAAGTTTTCTAATCAAGACTGGGCATGTCTTTCCAAAAGATATGCTCTGAGTACTGCATTACCAGCCTCAAGAGATCAAATATGATGATATTTGAACCCCAATAAATCATCAGATTGGTTCCAAAAGCCATAAGATTTTTTTTTTTTAAAGATTACATTGTGGGTGGTGGTGGGTTGTTTTTTTTTTTTTTTTTTTTTTTGGTCTCTGATTTTTTTCAATTCCTCCTACCCATTCCCAGTGTGTGTGTGAGAAACAATTACTGTTTCCCACTGTAGCGAGGTGGTGTGGTTCCCCGCCGCTCTAGAGAGGAATGAGCCTATCGGGACACCAAAGTGGGCGGAGCCAGTGAATCCTGCGCCCGCCCCCCCAGAGGTCAAGGTGCAGGATAGGAAGTATAAAAGCCCAACTCCAGAGCTCACTAGAAGAACAGCCGCCAGAGAGGCCAGACATCTGTGGTCTAGCTCCAAGTTGGGAGACCACAGCAATTGGCAGCCAACCCGAAGACTAGCCAGACCAACTGATGCCTGATGCCGACCAGAGCCCGGAGAAGCTGCCAAGCCTGCCCCTCGCAAGTTACCCAGAGGAGCTGCCAAGCTTACCGCTCGCCAGTTACCCTGAGGAGCCCACGGTGCTTGACCCCTTGGAGGACAACACCCTGACCCAGGTACCTCTAGAGGGGGAGTTAGGAAGTAGCAGGGGGGCAGCTAACCCTAGTTTGGCTGCAGCACTGCCAGAGCCCATGTCAGTGTGTTGTGGCCAGGATCCCCACTGACTCAGCAGCAGGCCCGCTGCTGCTGCTAGGGCCCCAGGCTGGGACGCAGTGGAGTGGGTGGGCCTGCGTCCCCCCTGCCACCCAACTCGCAGGTGGCAGTTTCCCCCTCTCGCAGGCCCTTCGGAGCCTGGGCCTGCTGTTTACCTATTTGCTCAGCCTTGCCTGAGGGCCTGAGCCCGTGACTCACTACTGACCGCTGACCGGGTGTGAATAACTTATGTTTTGCCTCTACTGCTGCCACAGCACGACACCCCCATGGCCAGGCTAATTCCCTGTCACAACTGAAAGGAAGTTACGAGGCGGTGTGGTTCCCCGCCACCTCGGAGAGGGATGAGCCCCGGCCAAACCCTTCTACACCCACTGTTACAGTTTCATGGTAACTGCACCTGGATCCCCCACTCCATGATCCATTTCAGGAGAATCCAATCAGGTCTCAGGCCTCCAGCTGTCTGGCTCCTGGCAGGGACACAGGTCCCACTCCCTTCTGACTGGAGGTGTTAAGGTGGCACAGGCCCTTGCCATACACTGTGATAGCCCCAGCAAGGCAGATACTGCATGGGGTTGCAATATCTCACACCCCCAACCTCCAAATCAATCCTGTCCCTCCAGTACCCATGTCAGTTAAGTCCCCACTCAACCCTGCCCCCATCTGTTCAGCCTCCCCCAACAACCTCATCTTTAATCCTCCTGGGGTTCTTCACCTCCTCTCCCAGGCCTGGGGGTAGATGCAGTGGGGTCCCCTCTCCACCTTCCAAACTTGGGGGGGGGGGCAACTGCAGGGGCTCTTCACCCCTCCTTCCTAGGCCAGGTGCTACAGGGAGTGGAACTGCTTGGGGAAGCTGAGCTCCCTCCTCCTGCTCCCTCCTCCCCTCCTGTGAGATTAGCTTCTAGCTCCATCACTAGTTATGGGCTTGAAGCAGGAATCACCAGGTGAAATATATGGCCTGTGTTACACAGGAGGTCAAAGTAGATGATAAAAATGGTCTCTTCTGGCCTTAAGATCTATGAATCTGTCTTCCTGTGCATTTGGAACTGTCATGAACAGGACATAGGTGGGCTAACGTAGTGGTCAGAGCCAGGGCCGGCTCTAACTTTTTTGCTGCCCCAAGCAGCAAAAAAAAGCGCCGCCCCCGAGCCCCCCCCCCCAAGCGCCACGCCGCCGGAGCCCGCCCCCCCCGCCGAGCGCCGCCGGAACCCCCCCCGAGCGCCGCGCCCCGCGCCGCCCCCACCGCTGAGCGCCGCCGGAACACCCCCCCCCCCCCCCGAGCGCCGCGCCGCTGGAGCCCGCCCCCGCCGAGCGCTGCCGGAGCCCGCCCCCCCCCCGCCGAGCGCCGCGCCGCCGGAGCCCGCCCCCCCCCGCCGAGCGCCGTGCCGCCGGAGCGCCCCCCCCCCGCGGAATGCCGCGCCGCGCTGCGCTCCCTCCGCCGCCCCTTACCAGGTGCCGCCCCAAGCATGTGCTTGGGTGCCTGGTGCCTGGAGCCGGCCCTGGTCAGAGCTAGAGTCAGGCAGGGTCAGATTAGGAGGTCAGAGTCCAAGACAGGCCAGAGGATAAACCTACTGTGAGGCAGGGTCAGGATACCAAGAAATCAGCAGCAAGCAGTAGAAGCAGCCCTAAGAAGGGAGAACCCACTTGCATAGACAACTTTCTGTTCTTGTGCTTGGTTTAAATAGAAGCTGGAAACCAATCAGGACGCCCAGCGTTCTGCCAGTCAGATCCCAGGACTGGAGTCCTCTAACAGAGTCCAGCATCTGTTCTCACAACAGGTAGTTGATTAGCACTTGTTAGCTCCCACAAGCCCTGTAGACTGGGGCTCAAGACCCACAGTCCCTGACAGGAACACTGCTATGTGCACTGTGGCCATTTGAATAAAAATAATAGTAACTTTTATGATTCCTCATCAAAATTGTGGTTGTACATAATAAATAGATGTAGGGCTCTTTTTCTCCATTGGCTTTGAATTTAGAGCTGGATGAATTTTTTGGATGAATTTACTGAAAAATGTTTCAGTCAACCTGAAACTATTTGCAAATGTGACACAAATTCACCAAATAGTTTTGTCCAGCTTATTTTTTTAGGAATTAGGCACCATTCACAGAATGGCTAGAGGAGAGGGCACTGCCTCTCCTATAGCACTTATCACAGTGGTTAGGGCACTCACCCGGGGCATGGGAGATCCAAATTCAATTACTC
Source organism: Emys orbicularis (assembly GCF_028017835.1). Taxonomy (NCBI): domain Eukaryota; kingdom Metazoa; phylum Chordata; order Testudines; family Emydidae; genus Emys; species Emys orbicularis. The sequence goes on from NC_088685.1 coordinate 36,140,343, forward strand.
CCTTTGCCTGATGCTCAGAAAGGATTTGAACTTGGGTCTCCCACCTCCCTGCAGAGTGCCTTAGTCAGTGGGATATTCTGGTGAAGATCTCTCTTGCTGAAGTTGTTCCACTTTCTGTAAGTGATTAAAGAGTCGCTGAAATAGGGATTTGATCTTGGCTCTTCCATGTTAGAGAAGAGTCCCCTGACCAGCAGGCTATAGGATATTCTTGGATAAGTCTCTCTGTTTCCTGTTGAAGCTCTTCCACTCTGTATAACCATTTAAATACTCATTGGACAGAAAGCAAATTAGAATGATTCTATAGAGTAGTAACCCAGGAAATATAAAACCCAGGCCTCCTGCCCCAGTGACTAATTATACAAAGTGTAATAGCTTCAACAGGTGAGATTGAGAAGGCCCCAGAATATCTCCTAGCCCAGCAGTGAGGGTACTCTCATGAGAGGTAGAAGGTTTATGTTCAAATCCCTGCACCACATCAGGCACTTCCCAGGTGAGAGCCTTCACTCCTGATTTATAAGGGAGAAGCTCCTCCTCCTCCTTCAATCTAGTCCAGATTGAACAACTTCAGAATTTTCAGTTTTGGTTCAATCTGATCAATTCTTTTTCTTTCAATTTTCAGAACTGCCAGCAAACCAAAACAATCAGTTATTCACTCAGTTCTACTCACTATTAAGGGTAAGATTTAGTCACGGGTATTTTTTGGTAAAAGTCATGGACAAGTCAAGGGGAATAAATAAAAATTCACAGCCCCTGACCTGTCCATGACTTTTACCAAAAATACCCTTGACTAAATCTCTACTTCTGGGGCCTCGCTGCTCCAGGAGGGCCCCTACTGAGGGGGGTAGGGGGAGGGCTGCTCCAATGCTGGGGGTGACTGCCTTCTGGCTGCTTCTCCTGGGGGCCAGTCACCCCCAGCATTGCTCAGGCAGCCCCAGGACCACTACTCTAGCCACCCCGGGACAGCTGCTGCTCGGGCGCTCCCCAGAGCCAGCCACACAGGCTGCCATTCTGGCAGTTCCTGGAGCTAGTGGCCCAGGGCCAACCGAACAGGGGGCGCTGCTCAGATGCTCTCTGGGGCTGCCACCAGGACCGCTACTTGGGTGGGCCCCGGAGCCAGCTGCTCAGGACCTCCCGAGCAGTGGCTGGTGCAGCTGGCTCCTGCGTGGCCCCCAGGACCACTGCTCGGGCACTCCCCGGGGCCACCCCAGGACTGCTGCTCGAGTGGTCTGCAGAAACAGCCACACCAGCCGCTGCTCAGGCAGTTCCCGGAGCCAGCTGGCCCCTGGCTTCCTGAGCAGCGGCTGGTCTGGTTAGCCCTGAGGACTGCTGGAGCAACAGGCCCTGGGTCGCTCCAGCAGTGGCCGGTGCGGCTGGCTGTGGGGTGGCTCTGAAGTCAGCCTCACCAGCCGCTGCAGAAGTCATGGAGGTCGTTGAAAGTCACAGAATGCGTGACTACCATGACCTGTGTGAAAGAATCATAGCCTTAGTCACTATCACTGAAATCATTTTTCTGAAAATAAAAAGTTTAAAAATAGCTCTTGCTCCTCATTATATTGTATTAAATTTTTTGTCATGACCCAAGCTTCACCTTTCTGCACAGATTGACACAAATATCTGTATCAAATACATTTCACACCTTACTACACAAAACCACTTCGCTAGTCTATGCAAATTTAGATATGAAGCAGTCTCAAAATCCTTACAGAAAGAGTTCTCCACCCTGGTATTTGTGTAGAAGGGAAAAGCATTTTCTCTTGTCAGACATCAAGAACCCCAGACTTAACTATTAGCTGTAAATCCAAGTAATTACATGAGTTGAGGTGATTGCGTACATGCATGCACCAAGTGCTTAAACACAAGGGCATACCTGAGGAACTGCGTAATATAAATACCACCCACTGCACACTACTTCCACCTACTTTCTTTTCTTTCACATCATTTTGTTAGCTGATGGCAGAGATGCTATTTATGAAGTTCAGTGCAGTGTGAGAGGTGGACTGATAGCAGCTGGCAACAGATTTGGGATGGAAGAGAATGAGTTCCATCAGTTTATAGTAAATGGGTGTGTGAGAGGAAGCCAGCCATAGGGCAATGAGTTGGAAGGGGAGGGGAGGCATTGACAACACCTGCTTCTACCTCAGTATGTTCACACTTAAACATCTTACACAGTGCATGAACTCAGAGGTATGATGTTAAACTAAGGTCAGATGATAAAATATAATATTATTATTGTTGCAGAGAGTGTCTCCCGCCAACATAATACAGTGTAGACATCGCATTAGATCGATGCGTCACTCAGAGGCGTGATTTTTTTCACCCCTCTGAGCAACGTAACTTATATCGACTTAAGTGGCAGTGTAGATCAGGCCTTAGACTTCTGAAAGGCATTTGACTTGGTACTGCATGACACTTAATTACAAAACCAAAGGCACACATTAAATGGATTAAGAGCTGGCTAACTGATAGGCCTCAAAATGTAATTGTAAATAAGGAATCATCATCAAATGGGTGTGTTTCTAGTGGAGACCCATAAGGATCGGTTTTTGAGCCAATGCTATTTAACATTTTTATTAATGACCAGGAAGACACAATAAAATCACTGATAAAGTTTTCAGATGACCCAAAAATTGGGGCAGTGGTAAATAATGAAGAGGAGAGGTCACTGATACAGAGCAATCTGCATCGCTTGGTCATCTGTGTGCAAGCAAACAATATGTACTCTAATATGGTTAAATGTAAATGTATACATCTAGGAACGAAGAGTGTAGGCCATACTTACACAATCCTGGGAAGCAGTGACTCTGGAAAAAATGTGGGGGTGGGGATGGATAATGAGCTGAAAATGAGCCTCCAGTGCCAAAAGGGCTAATGCAATCCTCGGACGCATAAACAGGGGAATCTTGAGTAGGAGTCAGAGTAGAGAGGTTATTTTACCTCTGTATTTGGCACTGGTGTGACCACTGCTGGAATACTGTGTCCTGTTCTAGTGTCCGCAATTCAAGAAGAATGTTGCTAAATTAGAGAAGGTTCCCAGAAGAGCCACGAGAATGATGTAAGGATTAGAAAATATGCCTTATAACCATAGAATCGTAGGACTGGAAGGACCTCGAGAGTCATCTAGTCCAGTCCTTTACACTCTTGGCAGGACTAAGTATTATCTCCAGGGGTTCTCAAACTGGGGTTCATGACCCACAGAAGGCCACAAAGTTATTACGTAGAGTCGCAAATACATGCACAAAACAGCGAACAACTGCTATAAAATATATAATTTAAATCTAATGTTTTAGAAAATCTACACACACTTTTCTGTCACAATGTAGTGCATTTACTTCAAAAAGTATTGTAAATATATAATGCAGCGATCGTTGTTCCTAAACAAAATATATATTTGTATTATCATCACTTTAAGGAAATTGGACTCTGGGGATTGTAGTATCGTGCTTGCAGGTTTGTTGTCTTGAGACTAAAAGGGTAGAACTGAGACAACATTAGAGGGCTTGATTGTTCAGCAGCTGAAGAGTGGCATTAAACTGCAGACCAACCAGAGCACTGAGATCTGCCAAAAAAAAAGGTAATTTATACTTTAACTGTCACACAGGCAGGGGAGTTGTTAAGGGAGACTTGCGGGAGCTATAGCCACCCCAAAATTTGCCTTAGCGCTCCCAGCACAAAGGTCAAACATTATGCAGAAGTAAGGGTGGCATGGTATGGCATTGCCACCCTTACTTCTGCAGTTCTGCGCTGCTGCCGGCGGCAGAACTGCCTTCAGAGCTGTGTGCCCGGCCAGCAGCCACCGCTGTCCAGCCGCCCAGCTCTGAAGGCAGTGCCTGCCATCATTAGCAGTGCAGAAGTAAGGGTGCAATGGGGCCTTAGCAAGTCTGCTGTGAAAAGTGATAATGACAAAGTTTCTTCGTCCCTCCCCAGTATTAAACAGTAACTATTTAAAAAATAATGTTTCTGCTTATAACAATAATTTAATTAAAATGTGTTTGTCTTAATTTAAAGGCCTTGAGAAAAGGTATATTAATTTAAACAGCAGCGTTATTAATTTAGCATTTATAATAGTGTTAAATATAAAAAAATGTGTTTTTAATATATAAACGGAGTCACACTCAGAGGCTTGCTGTCTGAAAGGGGTTGCCAATACAAAAAGTTTGAGAACCACTTATCTAGACTATTCCTGACAGGTGTCTGTCTAACGTCTTCTTAAAAATCTCCAATGATGGAGATTCCACAACCTCCCTAGCAATTTATTCCAGTGCTTAAGAACTCTGACAGGAAGTTTTTCCTTATGTCCAACCTAAACCTCCCTTGCTGCAATTTAAGCCCATTGCTTCTTGTCCTATCCTCAGAGGTTAAGGAGAACAATTTTTTCCCCTCTTCCTTGTAACAATCTTGTATGTATTTGAAAACTGTTATCATGTCCCCTCTCAGTCTTCTCTTCTCCAGACTAAACAAACCCAGTTTTTTAAATCTTCCCTCATAGGTCATGTTTTCTAAATCTTTAATCATTTTGGTTGCTCTTCTCTGGACTTTCTCCAATTTCTCCACATCTTTCCTGAAATGTGGCATCCAGAACTGGACACAATACTCCACTTCAGGCATAATCAGTGCAGAGTGGAGTGGAAGAATTACTTCTCATGTCTTGTTTATAACACTCCTGCTAATACATCCCAGAATGAGAGACTCAAAGAGCTCAATCTACTTAGCTTACCGCAAAAAACGTTAATGGTGACTTGACTGCAAAGGTATAACATGCTCCAATGGCTGGAAGTGGAAGCTAGACAAATTCAGACAGGAAATAACGTGTACATTTGTAACAGTGAGGGTAATTAACCATTGGAACAATTTTTACCAAAGGTCATAGTGGATTCTCCATCACTGACGATTTTTAAATCAAGACTGAATGCCTTTCTAAAAGATGCACTAGGAATTATTTTGGGGGCAGTTCTGTGGCCCGTGTTATACAGGAAGTCAGACTACATGATCAAAATGGCCTTGGAATCTATAAATCTATTAACATAAGTGGCGTAATTAGAATCTGGTCCCAAATCAATTAATTGTGGATTGTTTCCATCAACCAACAAATACATTTAATCACAATTATTTTCTAATATTCCACCAGATGTCGTTAAACCATTCTCTTCTAGTACATTTTATTTTCTCATCTTTATCTATCCTAGACTCGGGGTGAAATACTAGTCCCACTGAAGCCAATGGGAGTTTTGCCATTGACTTCAGTGGGGCAGGGACTTTGAATCTACTTGTGGCTTATAGAGCACAGAGTACCCTACTAGTACTTAATAAATAAATAAATACTATGAACAATAGCTATAATTATAAATTCTAACTGCATGCAGTTACAGGCCTGGGCTTCTTTTTACAAACCACGAGCAATCACCCCATTAAAGTGCATTATCCCACAGAAGCCAAATGGACATTTTAGAGTGCATCAAATTCAGCACATGGTAAGTGTCTGCAGAATGTTCCTAATATTCCATAAGACCAGCAAGGAAAAGTGGCTTTAGCAAGTCATGCCATAGATGAATACACAAGAGTGACTTCATAGACATGACTTCCTGTGTACTGGAGAAAAGCAGCAGTGTAGCTTCCCAGAAAAGAGGCTGGCTGTCTCTCCAGCCATCGTTAAGTACTGTGAGAAGGCCTAGGGACAATGTCATTCTTTTAAGAATTTTATTAAAGCAAGTAACTCTGAGGAATAACTCTTACAAACACAGTTTTGGGAGGATTTTTATCAAGTATTCATTATTACAGAGGGGGGGAAAGATGCATAAGACTTGCCCATAGATTGATTTAGCCCTATTAAATATTTTGAAGAGTGTCTTATATAAGACACATTGGTTATAATTTCTGGTCCTTGTGAAATTCGTGGTGGCATGGGCTGCATTCACTCCAGCCTGGTACTTGTACCCGACAGCTAATATTTTTCTCCTCTGTTTTTTTGCTACTCTAATGCATGAATCATGGACTGTGTCTGTTTTCAGAAACACACTATTATCTAACAGCAGCTCCTTACATTTGCCACAGCATTCCCCCAAACCACCTATTGTTATGGGTTCTGCTGTTGGCTAAATGCTATTATACAAATAACATTAATCATATGTGCCTGCAGTTAATGTTAATTACTATGCTCTCTACTTCTCTTCACCCCTATCTTCCCTCTTCGCAGCATAACTCCAAGCACATAACAGGGTTCAGCTTCTGAACCATTCCTAGAGACCAAAGTGGGAACAGAACAATCCCTCTCCAGGAACTGAGCAGATGATGTGTTGCTAAAAAAGACCATTTTTCAAATAGGAAAATGAAATTCCTAGAATGAGAATGCTGTGGGGTTGTATCCTACATGGGAGTAACATTTGAAAGCAGTGTCTTCATTCATTAAAACACCAATGCTTGCATAATGGCAGATGCTGATTGTGATAATACACAACCCAATTATAAATCCTCCCCATCCCCAAGGAGACAATACATGTGTCCTGTTTCCACTATCTGTAATCCTTTACACGTGGCAAGCTTTGTAAACTGTGCACATCCGACACTGAGTTCTGTATTGTAACTGTAGTTTGGAGCAGTGGTAACACATAGTCAAATCATACAGTGTGGTAATGTAGTTCCTGAGATAGCTGGAATGGGGACAACATTTGAAAATGGTGTCTTGATACAGTAAAAAAAATCAGGGTGGGGGTGGGGGCTGAAGCTCAATTGTGGTAATTTCTATCTGCCACCTGGTGGGTTCTAGTTGTAACTGTAGTAGCTGTATAAAATATTATTGCAAACCTTTACATGCTGTGTCTTTTTACTAACTGGCCACAATATCTATGTGGATACTCATTAAAAGATTGTATAATAACCAAAATGATAGCCTGTCACTAGAATTGCTGAATGTTTATATAGCAAGTTGGGATTTACTTGTGTTCTAGTTTCTTTCCTTAGGACTGCATCTAGCAAAAACTTCTTCCCAAATGCAGAAAATAAACAATTTAGCTGTTCCTTTCTTTCCCCTCCTAAACGCCAGAACTGAGGAATCCACATTTAACCAGTATTACCAAGCTCAAGTGCTAAAAAAATCATGAGTTAGGCCCCAAAATATCTTTGTGTTTGCTTGTTGCTTTTTGAACCTGTGGGACTCAGGTCACATTCTCCATTTTTTTCTCCACAACTATGATGTCTAACCCCTAAATATTACAAAATTCACATTTAACCCATGAGAGTTGACAACACTATTTTTAAACTATTTAGGAAGTTAAAACAGGTTCACAAATCCTTGACGTAAATATCAGAGACAAAACAATGATCACAACAGTGGCAATATTGTTTTTGGATCCCCGCTGGAAGCAAAAGAAGAGAGATAAGATAAGCTTACTGTACAGCTTAGAAACAAGGAAGAGCAAACAAGAACACATGCACACTTTGCCAGAAGGTGAATCTCCACCTTTACTGCCTCTCCTAAGCAATAGGAGTGAAAGTCCCCACTGCCAGGCCAGCCTCCTATGAGCACAGATATGTGAACCACACCCTTTTGATCCTCAGGCACCACCCTGGACTATCCTTCTGCACAGCCTGTCACAGGTTGTGGGGATGTAGGTCTGTAAACAAGGGATTACCCTATTGGATCAGGCCACTGATCCCTCTAGTCCAGTATCCTGTTTCCTACAGTTACAAATACAAGATGCTTAGAGGGAAACCTCACAGTGGAGAACACCTGATCATAGAGGAAGTTTTTCTTAGCACAATTCCTATGCTTTTTCATGAGTCGATCTTACATTCACAATCTCACAATCTTATTACCTTTCAGCAATCAAAACAAAGACAAATTCCAGCTAACACAACAAAACAGTGTATGAAAATATGGGTAGGCAACTTTATAATTCATGTAAATGAGGCTGGCCAGAGCTGGCTCTTCCCCTATAGACAGGTCAGAGCCTGTCCCTCTAAGCCAGTGGTTCTCCACCAGGGGTAAGCATACCCTTGGAGGTATGCAGAGCTCTTCCAGTGGGTACATCAACTCATATAGATATTTGCCTAGTTTTACAACAGGCTACATAAAAAGAACTAGCGAAGTCAGTACAAACTAAAATGTCATACAATAACTTGTTTATACTGCTCTATGTACTATACACTTAAATGTAAGTACAGTATTTATATACTAATTTATTTTTTATAATTATATGGTAAAAATGAGAAAGTAAACATTTTTTCAGTAATAGAGTACTGTGACACTTCTGTATTTTTATGTCTGATTTTGTAAGCAAGTAGTTTTTAACTGAGGTGAAAGTTGGGGGTACACAAGACAAGTCACACTCCCGAAAGGGATACAGTAGTCTGGAAAGGTTGAGAGCCACTGCTCCAAGCCTTCTAGCTCTAGGGCTGACATCAGTTTTAAATTAGCTGCCTTCAGTTTAATTTTAATGTTCTCTTGTTCTTGTATTATGATAAACAGATCTTGTATAAAAGCAAAGAGGAGGGTCTGATTTACCTTCTCTATATCAATGGTTCTCAACTGTCCCCATACAGACCCTCCCCCCCCCACCCCCCATTTAGCCATATGTGATACCCCATACCACTTCACAAGGCGCAGGTTCAGCATTCCTTCTTTTTGTATCCTCTAGCAGCTACTATAGGTACTCATATGTAAAGCTCCATAAAATACTTTTTAATTTTTTTTGTTATATTTTACTATCTCCATTTTATTCCTGAGTGGGGTTGGTTCCAGCCCCTGGGGGGTGGGAGGCCCTGTGGGTCATAGTTGCATAACAAGCCCACCCTACACAGACCTTGCGGCAGCTCCTTTCCCTGGGCTGAACTGGGCTTGGCTCCCTGCTGTGGGTGTTGCAACCTGGCACACGGGGTCAGAGTGCTGCTAAGGTTTGGCCTGACCACCTTTTTGTCATTATGACTGGGGGAGTGAGTGTGTGGGGGACGAGGGGCAGGCCAAACTTGAGTGAGTGGTGCTGCGACTCCATGCACCAGCTCACAACACCCAGAGTGGGCAGAAGCTGCAGGAGCTGCTACTGAGGGGGTGAGTTTTTCGTTTTATTTCATTTTAGATGTGCTTTTCATTTTATTACATATTTGCGAAAAACATGGGCTCTGCTTATAAGGCCCCCATCATTAGTTTCTGAATGTCTCACACTCTTTAACATATTTTTCCTCACAACACCCCGTAAGGTAGGGAAATGCTATTATCCCCATTTTGAAGATGGAGAACACAGACCCAGGGTATGTCTACACCCAGCCGCTAGTTCGGCGGCTGGCAATCGAAGTTCTGGGTTCGACTTATCGCGTCTTGTCTGGACGCGATAAGTCGAACCAGGAAGTGCTCGCCGTCGACTGCGGTACTCCAGCTAGACGAGAGGAGTACCGCGGAGTCGACGGGGGAGCCTGCCTGCCGCGTGTGGACCGAGGTAAGTTCGAACTAAGGTACTTCGAACTTCAGCTACGTTATTCACGTAGTTCGATTTGGGGGTTTAGTGTAGACCAAGCCCCAGAGAGACCAAGTGACTTGTCCAAGGTCACACAGGTGGTCAGTGGCAATAAACTGAACCCAGGTCTCCCAAGTCCTAGGTTTTAACACTGGACCATTCTTCAGCCCTTGCATGTAGCTTTTACTTGTCTCCTCTCTCAACTAAACAGTGTCAGGAAAGTTATACCAGTATGAGCTAAGGTATGAATTTAAACCACTATAGTTATACCGTATAACTTCCCATCTGGACATTCTTATTCCAGAATAAGAGTAGCCTTTTTCCAGTTTCAGTTGTGTTCCTTTGGAAACAGTTTAAGCTAAAATGAAAAAAGCCACTCATTCCAGAATAAAAGCATCTACACAAGGAATTATACTGATACAACTATAGGGATTTAACTATACTGAGGTAACTAGTGAAAGCTGTCCCATGCCGACAAGCCTTCAGTCTCTCTTCATGTGGAAGTCTTTCCCTGCCTCTAATCACTTTCTTTATCTGAACCTCCCCCCACCTCACACATCCTCTCTTCTGCTATATTCTCCTTGAAATATGGTAACCAAAGTTGAAACCCACATTCAATGTGAGTGCTAATCACTGATTTATAGGCTGGAGTTACCACGTTGCCAATGTTATTTTTCCATCCCATTCCTTATGCATTTGAACATTCTGATTGATCTTTTGAACACTTGAGTAGATGTTTTCATTGAGTTGCCCACTGTGACACTCGGGTCTTTCCCCCAGTGGTTATTGTAAATTTAGAGCCCAGTAACATGTAGCATTTTTTGCAGATTTTAGAGGGAGTAAAACTTGGGACCAAAACCTTCAACACTGCACTGAACTCTCCATTTTCACCCTGTACCTATGCACACCAACCTGCCATGTTATACATTTGTCCACCATTTTCCCATTGTTTCTTGTGTTTACTACTAGGCATGGTTGATGAGGGCGCAATATGTGGCAAGACTAGAGAAGCTTCATTCTGTTCTCTCTATGATGATCCAGAGCTTAGTGCTGGGCAACTGCAACCTCACACACATTCTTTCACATGGGATATTGCAGGATTTTTCTTAGCTCTGCTGATCAATCTCTATAGGAGACCGCGAGGGAAGTTGGAGAGGTGGTCTGGGTGGCGATGTCACCATTTTTGCAAGATACTCAGCTCTCTGTATCTTTGTTAGATGTGCATGGCACAATCTCTCACCTTTCTCTGTTTCTAGCCAAGATTGGGGCTTGGGTAAGGGCTAGTTGTCTGACACTCCAGCCTTATAAGATGGAAGTGATGCCAGTTGGCAGGAGGAATCATTCAGGGGCAATAGAAAGGTTGGTACCAGCCTGCTTAACCTTAGGGGCTTGCCTTTTATGAATAAAGTTCACACACTCTTACCTAACCATCTCACAGCAGCTGGGGATCCAACAACAGTAGCCAGAAGTGCTTTCTGTAACCTGATGACAAGATGTTGACCTTTCAACAGAACAACAGAGGACAACACTTCACTGACTGGGAGATGGACTGTCTGACCTAATCAGGGGTTAAAGTAGAGGGGATTATTGGAAGACCAACTCCCTGTCCTCTGCTAAAAGAAGAGGTGAACCTTCATTTGTCTCCTTGTCTTGGCAAAGCAGTGCTACCCCAAATATACCCCCCACATATACCCTCTTCCTTGGCTGCTGAGATGAGAGCATCCCTTCCTATTTCAACTTACTTTAAATGCTGGGCTTAACAGACTTTTTTTCCACCTCTAACTTTTGTGATTGAGTCCACAATAAAAATCTCATGTTTCAGGAATCCAGTTAGTTACCTGCCGGGGTCAGGAAGGGAATTCCTTCATGTATTCTGTTTTTTTATTTTCTTCCTCTGAAGCATCAGAGATGCCCATGGCCAGATATAGGGCACTGGATATGGTGGGCTACTGTTCGGAGGTGGTACTGAGAATTCTCTCTCTCACGTGCTTGGAAGGTGGGTCTTGTTCACATGATCAGGGTCTGACAGATCTCCATATGTGGGATCAGGAAGGAGTTTTCCCCCAGGTCAGATTGGCAGTGACCCTGGGGATTTTTTTACCTTCCTCTGCAGCATGGGACAGGGGTCGCTTTCCAGGATCATCTGGTTATATTTCACGTAATCGATTCTTTGCCTTTGCAGTGGCCTCAGGTACTGGTGTACCTTGGTTGCTCCTGTTCGCTGTCTGTGGCACGCAATAGTTTAGAGTCCTGAAGGCTGTTAATACTTTCGTCAAATTCTGGTTGTTGGGTTTGGTGTGGAGGTGGGTAGGTGGTGTTAGTGGCCTGTAGTATACAGAAGGTCAGATTAGATCATCTTGTAGTCCGTTCTGGCAAACAAAACCCTCCATGACTCTATAGGAAACGGGGCAAATTAATCCCATCTGTTACTCTGCTGAAATCAGTGAGGTTACAGCAGGGATAATTGTGGCCCAACATTGTTACAGTGCTTGGCAGACAAGAGAATGTGCAGCTGTGTTCTCTCAGTGTTCTCATCGACTAATTTTTGTGGCTAATGTATTTACCTGAATGTGGGGAAAATGTAAGAAAAACTGGTTTGTTCAAAGCACCAAATAGGGTATTTTTAATTTATTTTACAATCTCCCTCCTCCCCAAAATCTAGCAAACTAATAAACAGACTTTTTAACAGCTAATAAATCTGCAAGTCAACTTTTCCCCCCAATTGAGCCAGAGAAAGCAAATCATGTGTATTGTGAAGAAGCTAATCTACTGCAAATATATATTTAGAATATTGCTCATTACTATATTACACACACACACACACACACACACTTTTAAAATTATGTATTTTACACCTAACTGAAAACTATCAGGGTCTCAAATTATACATCAGGACCTAAATGATACATCAAAAGAACTCTAAATATTCCCAGATAATTTTAAAGCGCTAGAATAATCAAATGGGATTTGTTGCTGTATGAAAATCCCATAGAATTGTACAGTACACTTACTTAATAGCAGCACCCTGATGATTCAAGTGTTAACATAGCCAGAGAAGAAAGTCTTGAGCTACTGAACTTGATTTATATTCTGCTTCGTCTGTATTAACTCCCACCTCTTGGTTTTCTGCACTTTGAATCAGATTTAGTACATGCTGCTCTTCTCCAAAGCAGGGAACAAACAGGATTGCTTAATTAATTTGATCTTGTATCTGGATGGGCTAAAGTCACCAACTGGTCATGTATTACTGTAAAATGTTAGTGCACCATGGAATGCTTAACTTCCCCAACAAGACAGATGACCTCAAACTGGCTGACAATCCCTAGCACTTGAACAGTACTAATCCCTTGTAAAAATTCTGGCATGAATCCTTAGTCTGAGCTGCTTCATTTTGTCAACCTCTCAGTGAAGTGCAGCAGTCAGAGCATAGGAAAGTCCTAAGCTATGGTGGTTACAAGTAAACAGAAAGGCACTCTACTGTGATCAGCATATATACATTTTTACCATTATAAGCATGTGTTTGCATATCACGTTGATTCTTAGGGCCTGATCCATAGCTGGTGTAAAACTGGTATAGCTCCACCAGAGTCCTTATGGCTATGCAAATCAAATTCTATAGGTGAGCCAATGCAGGATGACTACAGAAAAACTACTTGAAATAATAGTTCAGAGAGATCAACTGACCCTATTCACCTCAGTGATATGTTTTGACAAATTAAAATAGCAATAACTATTTCAGTGCTGATTGCTTTCGCAGAAATAGCCATCTATTTTGGGACCCTGGGTAGACCTGAAATAAGTACTACCAATTCCAACCCCTCCCCAACTTACTACTGGGCATTATCATCTTCTTTTAATGATTATAATCTGTATCTCTTTATAGACAGATAGTAACTAATTAACCCTCACAACACCACTGTGATGCAGTTCAGTGAATATGTACTCTCCCCACTTATGGGAAGATAGGAAGACTGAGATAGAGCAATGAAGTGACTTGCTCAAGGCCGTGCAGTGAGGCAGGGGCAGAGCCAGGATTAGACCTCAGGAGTCATAGAATCATAGAATATTAGGGTTGGAAGAGACCTCAGGAGGTCATCTAGTCCAATCCCCTGCTCAAAGCAGGACCAACACCTACTAAATCATCCCAGCCAAGGCTTTGTCAAGCCAGGCCTTAAAAACCTCTAAGGATGGAGATTCCATCACCTCCTTAGGTATTCCAGTGCTTCACCACCCTCCTAGTGAAATAGTGTTTCCTAATATCCAACCTAGACTTCCCCCACTGCAACTTGAGACCATTGCTTCTTGTTCTGTCATGTGCCACCACTGAGAACAGCCTAGGCTTCATCCTTTTTAGAACCCCCCTTCAGGTAGTTGAAGGCTGCTATCAAATCCCCCCTCACTCTTCTCTTCTGCAGACTAAATAACCCCAGTTCCCTCAGCCTCTCCTCGTAAGTCATGTGCCCCAGCCCCCTACTCATTTTTGTTGCCCTCCGCTGGACTCTCTCCAATTTGTCCCCAGTACCTTCACTGTTTCTGCCTTGTGCCATGAAAGGACATGTAAAACATCTTTTGCTTTTTAACCTTTTAAAAGTATTTTAGAACAATTCAAAAATACTTCTTAAAAAGGGAAAGAACTGCTATTCATGATCTATACAGAGCTACGTATGTAGAGCATGTGAGGCCCAGTGGTCAGAGCAGCCATCAGGAACAAAGAACTAGGGTCAGCTGGAGCCAAGGATCAAGCTAGAGGTCAGGAAGAGGATACCCAAGCCAAGGGTCCAGCCAGAGTCAGAGCCAAAGGTCAAATGTGAGGGTAGGAACTGGATTCCAGTGCCAGGTGTCAAGCCAAAGGCCAGAGCCACAGGTCAAGCCAGAGATTGGGACCTGAAGCAAGCAGAATAACAGGTAAGGAGGCATTCAAGGCAGAGGCAAGGCTGGATGCAAAACAGAATGGGAGAAGCAGGAAGAAGGTAACACAGGAGACGTCATAGGCATGAGCATTGACCAGCCAGCAAGCTGCTGCTGCTGGCTTAAGAGCCAGCCTGCTGATCATTCCAGCCAATCATGGAGGCCAGCTGTACTGATGAGGCTGCCTATAGACTAGCTCTGCTGGAGGCCCGGATTCTTGACAGGACCGTGCTTCTGATACTTTACAGACACACAAAATGAAAGGTACTTGCCCTGAAGACCTCACAATCCACTTTATATTCTATTTGAAATGTGATCTGTCCTTTCTTTGTTAGCTCACTAGAGGCTTGATATGGCTCTCCTAAATCAAACAAAACTCACATTGATTTCCAGGAGTATGGGATCAATCTTTTCAGATTTAAAATCAATATTGTCTAGAAACGATTCCCAAATATCCTCAAATGTATCTCTCTTATCTTATTAAGTAATTACTAGTCTCTCCTACAATATGTGGCAGTCTCTGTGAGTGTGATGTATTTTATTCCTCAGGTGCCAGTGGCAATTTGTCTGGCCAGCGTAAGAATCTGATTCTTTCATCTATTATAGAAAATCTACATTTATAATACATACAGAGCTGTTTTTGTAATTTTTTTTATGTTCCACCTAAGGTCCTGAATAAAGCAAATATCCTCATTCTTTTCCAAAGGTTAGACAGTGAAAGGATACTTTATCTATTTACTTACTTTCAGCAGAACAGCAAAAATAAAATTACAAAATTAACTCTTATGGTCTATGGTCCTCTTTAAAAGGCAATAAACACTTACTACCTACTACTGGCTAAAAGCATGTGATATTCATGTTCATCTTGAAGATACAGTATTTCATGTGGATTGAATTTTGCATTCAACAATCAGTTTCTTTCAAAGATTATCTGACAATTCAAATAGGAAATTATTAGTCCAGATAATAAGGACAATACTTACTTTCTCTGTACTACTCTAGCTAGACTCAATTAATTATCAGACCAGAACTGGGCAGAGATTTGCTTTGTACACTGTTAAATAGTTTAACTGGAAGGGAGATGGGTTATATATGCTACTAAATGACCTTTCTAAAAGCTTGTTTTTCCACCAACTGCTTGCGTTGAAACCAGTTTCAGAAGTAATTCAAAATGAACTGTTTATTGCTTCCTAAATGCATTAACTGCGTGCCAGATGTCCATTTCAAAACATTCTGCTGTGTGCCTTTTAACTGACTCTATACTGACATGCAACTGCCCAAATCTATTTCTCTGGAAATGTCATTCACTTAACAATGTGTTTGTAGCACACTAGATGGTAGGGAAATCACCAGTGACACAGAAGACACTGGTAAGAGAGAAAGCAACTGCCCAAAGAGAGAAAAGGTAAAATGTTCGCTAGGTGAGGTATATGATAATGACCAAGTTATTTGGACCTGAGTTGTACCAGTTTTAGGTTGCTATAACTTCCCTAATTTCAATGGAGTTACATCAGCGTAACACAGATGTAGCAGAGAGGTGAATCGGGGTCACTGTCTTTTTCTACTTCCAGTGTTAAGATTTGTTATTACTCAGAATCTTTGCATTTGGGGCCAAATCCTGAAGACCTTACTCACTTTTTCTTCATACCATCAAACTTCCATTCAATTGAATGGGAGCTTTGCTGGCATAAGGAATATACAAAACCTTGAATAAAGACTTCAAGATTCCACCTTTTGATTTTAATCCTACTACTAATGAACTTTACCTGCTAGAACTCCCTCAGGAAAAATAACTCTTTCTCTGTTTACAGGCAAATATCTACTTCCCCTGCACACATAATAGATTTTTTTATAGCAAAATCCAAAATATTCCACAAAGTGCTCTGCAGACTAGAAATGAGTGAGAAATGCTTTTCCCAGCCTGTGAGAATTTTTGAGATTTAAAAAAAAATGTTCTTGCAAACTGGGAGAAAATGTCAAAATCTTAACATTTTTCATGAACTAAACGTCCAAAAAAAAATTCAGATCAGGTCAATCAAAACATTTCATTTGGATAATTTTGAAATGTTTCATTTCAATTTCATCTTTTTAAAACTATAACTTACATTTCTAAACAAAAAAGTCATTTTGAACTGAAAAGTGGAGTTTTTCATTTAGAAAATGTCAATATGGGATGTTTTGACCATTTAAAAGAAATTTCAAAACAGGAAATTTATTGAAACAGACCCTTTCCCATGAACAGTTTTGGTTTTGATGAACTGGCATTTTTCAACACAAATACGTTTCATCAAAAAATTCCTTATTAGTTTTAATGCCGACCACCTTGCAATTATGTGGGCAGGAAAAGTACAAGGTAGGTAGGGTGAGGCCATGCATCCGTGGAATTTGTGATTTGTAGGATTCTAAGAGTAAAATATGTGTACACCATGTAATTCAGAAGACTCATTCTCTGCCACACCCACTCTCCCCCTATCTCTGAAACCGAGCAAACTATAATGAAACACACAGGGCTGATTCAATACCACTGTACTGCTCCAGTTTTATAGCAACGTAACTCCAATGAAATCATGAATTTGAAATTTCGGTGTGGACTGATACTTGAGGGTATTTTGTTTTGGTTTCATTTGTCATTATGCTGAATGATGAAGAATCAGAAATTAGTGATAAAAACAATATGGACTTTGCAAAATAGGAATAGATCAAATTCATATGTATTTTCCCATTCAACAATAATAACTTTATATTTCAGTTGTAATTTTTCAATTTCATTTAGTGTTACCCACTAGAATCAATTATAAGGTGTTGTCTATTAGTAAGGTGACCAGACAGCAGGTATGAAAAATCGGGATGGGATGGGGGGTGCGGGAAATAGGCACCTATATCAGACAAAGCCCCAAATATCGGGACTGTTCCTATAAAACCAGGACAGCTGGTCACCCTATCTATTAGAGGCAATGCATCCAGCTTGCTTACTTTTGCAGCTATGAAAAATAGTTTGTGTGAAGTATTCAGAATAAGTTTGGAACTGTCTTATATAATTTTTAACTTCCATTTTCTGTTAAGCTTAGTAAGGGAGCATGAACACAATTCATTTGGTAAATTAGCAGTGTCAGAAAGAAGGCAGTTACACCCACAATGGTAAATCAGTTGTTCCAGACTGCTAAAATGAACTAAAATTGTCAATCACTCAAATCAGGCTGAAAGGGCTTAACATTGTGCTGGCATGCAAATAAGAGGAGACGTCTGCTGAGAGTAGATCTGTACTGAAAGAGTAACGAAAATACAGGAAATGGCTTGGAGCTGTCATTAAAGTAAAAAGCCTAGGAAAGTATATGAAAAGAAAAGAAAAGAAAGCACATGAGGGGAAATGCATTCATGTCTCGTGTTTTCTTGTTTCAGAGGATTATATCATCTTTGGGGGGGGGGGGGGCTGGAGCTACACTGACAGAAAAGTGTCTCTCATAAAAATTATATTGTGTTTGAAAATGGCCTTCACAGCATTTTTTAACATATACCGGAATCATAAAGATCTTTGACAGTTTGATGAGGTCTCGAAAGATCTGTTACCCGATGCTTCATTTATATAATCCAGTCTAGACCCTGATTCTGTAAAGACTTATGCATGCGCTTAATTTTACACACTGTGAGCATGACTTGAGTGCAACTACTCATAAAGTTAAGTGGGAACATGTATGCAGTGTTAGAGGGCTTTCCCTTCTCCCTCCCACTTCCCTGGATCTTGTCACGCAGACAGCAAGCAGCAAAAGACCAGAAGTCTGAAGTGCAGATAATGCAATGTGTATTGGGGTTAGTTTCCAAGCAAGCATATTCCGAAGCCTTTCACACCAGTCGGGCTTATCTCTATACGCTGATAGAGTCTGTTCCTCAGTGTTCCGTTCCCAGCTCTGACGCTTCAGAGCATTTACCCCGTGTGCCCCTTCCCAGCTCTGATGCTGCAGAGCATTTACCCCGTGTCCCTCTTCCCAGCTCTGACACCACAGAGCCTTGCCTGTGTCCCTGTTCCCCATTCCCATTCCCCCCCTTAACAAACATGATTCCAATTTCCCTTCCCTCCACATCCTGTTTCACCCCAGTTTATATAGTAAACTTCTCAGCTATACCTTAACCAATCATTCTACTGAAATTTAACTAACCAATCCTAACATATTGTAACATAATTCTCTAACCAATTATATCCCACTACCCTAATTAACTTACACCTAGCAAAATTAATTATACAGTAGACAGAAACAATTAGAGAACCAGACAGATTAACAATAGAAAAGTGGGGGCCATAAAGATAAAACAATACAGAAATGAGGGTTTCACAACCACAACCATTGATAAGTGATTTCTTGCCAGACAGGATGCTATCAAACTAAGTTTTCTTTAACCATCTTAAGATCTGTTTCTTTATCTGGTGGTGATGGGCACTACCAGGACAGGATCATCTTCCTAACAGCTCAATAGCACCTTATTTCAGGTTTGGGATGTGAGGATGTGACCGTACGCTTCCTAGTTTATGGCTGCCCCTGCTGCTTAGCCAAAAGCCTTACCTAAGAACAAGGACTCAGACTATCCTAGTGAGAGAAGGTCCATACACAGGTGGACTTGTGATTTTGATTCTTTGTGTTATACCTCTATAACTAGCTAAGTGATAAAAATACACCTACATTCTTAACGTATAGGCCTTTACAGGCCGGCCTGAATATCTATGTTCTAACGCACACGATGCTACATTTATATAATCCAATCTAGACCCTGATTCCGTAAAGACTTATGCATATGCTTAATTTTACACACCGTGAGTATGACTTGAGTGCAACTACTCATAAAGTTAAGTTGGAACATGGATGCAGGATCAGGTATTTAACCATCTTCCACTTGGGGATCCTAGTAGGTCTATGCTTGTACAGACACCCCCCCCCCACCTCGCCCCCTAAGACCTCTATGGTCAGGCTGGCATAATCTGTTCCATTAGCTCGCAATAGGGTGACCAGATTACATGAACAAAATATCAGGACACAAGGGGGGGGGCAGGTCCGATTCATGTAATCTGGTCATCCTATTGCGAGCTAACGGAAAAGATTATGCCAGCCAAGACTTGCTCCTTGAGCCTTGTCCCTGTGGGTAAACGTGCTCTCTGATACTAAATGACTTTTTGTGATTCTACCCTCATATTTTAGGCGATCAGGCTATTGCCCCTTAGTTTGTTAATCCGGAGAACCTGCAGACTCATGCAGCTACATCTGATGCTCTAGGACATGATGCAATGTGAGCAGTAACAAGCGGCAGGCTGAAGCAATCAAGCCTGTTGTTCCTCAAGCATGGATCCAAAATCCACGTGAGTTGCTTTGTATCTGGATCCTTGAATGTGAACTCTGTTTCAAAATTTAAAATTGGATCACATTAGAGATTTAGTTTTGTCCCATCCATTAAAAAGGGATTAACAGGTAAATAGAAAGTTGGGATAATTTAATAAATAGATGAAAGGAAAGAACTGCTAGAGAAAAATTGTGAAATAGAAGAACATGAGATCAAAGCCTAGCAGTTTAGATATGCACTGAAACATGACCAGAATTTAGGGATGTTTGGATCTAGGGCTTGGTCTGCACCAATCTCTAAAACAAATTTGTGACTAAATACTTGAGTCGGTGACTGGAATTATGAACAGTGGAAGCAACTGGGTGAATGTGTCAGTAGGTGGGTTTTTAAGCACAGCTGTTAAGCCTCCCACTGCAGGGGAGTGTTTCACTCTAGAGATGTTTCTTCTGTTCCCCATCATGCCTCTCATTAATACTCAGATATCCAAGCAGACAGCTCCTCTGACACCTCTCTCTAACAACAAGTTAAGAGACTGTAATAGTGCATAGTCTCAGATATAGTAAAGTAAAATGCACAATTTGCAAATCCAGCATTAAAGATCAGAGGTACACATGGATCGTTTAACTCCCTGGTTGCAACACTCTCTAAGAGCTTGGACACTGAAATATAGAAATATGACTTCAAAGGCAGAATGACCACAATTGCTAGATCGGGGTGGCCAATTTGAGCCTGAGAAGGAGCCAGAATTTACCAATGTACATTGCCAAAGAGCCACAGCAATATGTCAGCAGCCCCGCATCAGCTCCCAGACCCCGGTCACAGTGCCTCCTGCCCACCGGCAGCCCCGCCGATCAGCGCCTCCCCGCACGTCCCAATCAGCTGTTTTGTGGCCTGCAGGAGGTTCTGGGTGGGAGGGGAAGGAGTGAGGGCATAGCAGGCTTGGGGGCGGGAAGGGATGGAGTGGGGGCAGGGCCTGTTGCAGAGCCAGGGGTTGAGCAGTGAGCACCCCCCAGCACATTGGAAAGTTGGTGCCTGTAGCTCCAGCCCTGGAGTCGGTGCCTATACAGGGCGCCGCATATTAACTTCTGAAGAGCCGCATGTGGCTCCGGAGCCACAGGTTGGCCACTCCTGTGTTAGATGATTAAAATCCATATTTCAGTGGGCCCTGAACTAAGGGCAGGTCTTCACTACCCGCCGGATCGGCGGGTAGAGATCGATCTATCGGGGATCGATTTATCGCGTCTCATCTAGACGCAGATAAATCGATCCCCAAATGCGCTCCCCGTCGACTCCAGAACTCCAGCTCACGAGAGGTGGAAGTGGAGTTGATGGGGGAGCGGCAGCGGTCGACTCGCCGCTGTCCTCACGGCCAGGTAAGTCGACCTAAGATATGCCGACTTCAGCTACGCTATTCGCGTAGCTGAAGTTGCGTATCTTAGGTCGACGCCACCTCTCCCCCCCCCCCAGTGTAGACCAGGGCTAAGAGTTTAATAAAGTTCTGGTAAAGTAGAGGAAAAAAGAGTCTTAGAAATCATAAATTTTAGTGCACGTACTGAAGCACTTGAGAAAACAATCAGAAAAAAAAAATCTACTCCATCTCAATATAGGAACATAAGAACTACCAGACTGGTATAGACCATGGTCCATCTAATCAAATGTCCTGTTTCTGACAGTGGTTAGCAGCACATGCTTCAGAGGAAGGTGCAAGAAATTCCACAGTAGTCAGAGGTGGGATAATCTGTCCCAGGAAAGTCTCAGCCTAATCTCTAATAGTCGGAGATGGGTTTAAAACCTGAAACCATGAGGTTTTATATTCCTTTCAGTATTCTTTTTTGGCATTAACTATTATAACAAAAATATCAACAGTTATCCAATCCCACTGTGAATCAGGATAAACCTCATTCTACTTAGAATCTGAATGCAACATTTACCTAAAATATATATGGGGATGATTGCAATTTTTTGCAATAATCTGAGCTAATCAAACTACATAAAAACAGCCACATCTCAGGGTTTGACATTTTATGTATAGTTATTATAGAGACAGCAGTCTCTCCATACTTAAGGTTTGCCACTCAGTTTCTGATATAAATCTGGTACTCTCTAATTTACCAAAAAAAAGAAAAAATGGTAGTCTAGATTTGGATTTGAGGTAGAATCTTTTTTTACTACATTTCAAGTAAATTGGGTCTGGGATTCTTGTATTAAGCACCTTAAAAATAAAGATGTGCACCAGAATCCCAAAAGTCTTCTAACTTTTCTCCTAGGCTCATCTAGACTAGATCTAGTGCTCAGGACCAACATTTGGTTGATGAAACACTGATTTTAAAAGTTTTTAATGTTTTAATTAGTAAGGTCACCATAATTTATTATTTGTAATACAAGAGTGCACAGTGGCCTCAACCAGGATCCCGGGACCTCATTGTTCTATGCATTGTACAAACATATAGTGAGATAGTCCCTGCCCCAAAGAGAGTGCATCGTACACAAAGGGTGAGAAGGGAAACGGAGGTGAAGGGCAGTGAAGTGACTTGCCCAATGCCTCACAACCAAATACCTCAATTGGTCAAAATATCAAATGAATGAAGGAGACTAAGGCTCTGTTCCTGCAACAAGCTCTGTGTGGGCAGTATCTGAAGTCATTGCAATTCCACATGGGGGAAGGAATTAATGGATTCTGATGCAGGATTAGGACCTTGGAGATAACATTCAACCCATGTAATAGGTCCTCCGTTCTTGCAGAACAGGAGGAATGGTAAAGCTCCAGGGATGTAGAAAATCCCAACCTCGCTAGGCAATGGTTGGCATGCACTTTTCCTTCACTGCTCAACAGCTAAAAATTACACATCACATTCCATCTGCCAATATCATCGCAAAGCAGCAAAGATGCCTTATTAATAGTTAGGGAGGATTCTCATATATTTATTTTATTTACATGTATTAAGTTAATTGCTCCCTCCATCTTTTATTCACAGACATCTACCAGTCATGATTACCTGGATATGTGTCTGGAGCCATAGCTACCACAATAATTAATAATCCTATATTCATAATAGTTCCTTTCATCTAGAAAGATCCCAAACTTTAAAACTTTACATAAATGAATTACTTCCATTCATCACTGAAATATTTAACTTTGAGGTTAAACTCAGCAAGTGTTAACAGCACACAGCAAAACTACATAACAGTTTAGTCCAGCAAGGGAAAAATAGATCTAATAATAGCTATTGAAGCAGTTTTTCTGTCGGCAGAATATAATTACTCAAATTGGAATTTGATCAGAATTAAAGTGAACACCCTCCTATTTCAAAAAGTGCCTAGGGATATTTAATTGCAACCGGTGGCCAAGGCTTTGGTCTTACACCTCAAAAAGGCATCCTCTCCCACAGCTCATTGCTGCTATGCCCTTAGTACATCCTGGGGTGTTGTTTCGGTACATAGAATTCCATTCACTCAGTTGCCATCACCACTTCCTGTATCACCTGGGTTTTTCTTGGAGGCCTTTTATCAAAAGGCCCCCTTGGGATTTTCAGACTTTGGAATCTTATTGGCTGAGTCGCTTGTTTGTTGTCCCATATGGCTTTAGTTTAGTTATGTTAAGATACCCAGAGGCCTTCACACATGGGTAACAATAAAGTGAGGTTTGTTATTAAATACTTAATGATCAAAAGCAAAACTGGCATCTTTGAAATGGGGATCTAAAAAGTATTTTGAGTGCACTTTTTTGATCTTTTATAGAAAGAGCAACTTACATTTTTATTGCACCTTATCATGCCAAGGTATCTCAAGGCACTTTATAATAATATTGTAATTAAGAGTTAATCTATTAAGCAATGTTAATAATTAGTTAAAAGTCAGTAAAAACAAATTGATCTTAGATTTAAAACTTAAGAGGAAAGAATTTCTCATGTCAATAGGAAATTAGATTAATAAACAAGGTGCACAATTGTTAAGAGAACATCTCTAAAGTGACACATTTCAGTTTGTTTTGGCTGACAACTAATAGAGAGAGAAGGTATCACTTTAGAGTAGTAATATGGGCTCCTGTTTGTAAAGGAATCACACTTTGCATGTCTTCCATGCATGATCTCAAAGCAAAAACCATAAATGAAGCTAGCCTTTCAATATCCCTATTATGTGTGTAAGCAAAGCTGTCCGTGCTTTCTACACAAGGAAGTTGAAACACATAGCGGTTTGCCAGAGTCACACATCAAGTCCATGGCAGAACTAAGAATAGATTCCATACTTGCCAGTGCCCCACCCTGTGCTTTTATCCCAAGACTTTACTTGCTTTTCTTTAAATAGATTTTCTACATGGTCCCAAATGTGGGAGATCGATAATGCAGCTGGGTCATAATTAGATGAACTTATATTAAGTTAATGTCCTGGAAAATGCAACTGTATTTTGTACCAATTCCACCTTATTATTCAAATAAGATGGAATACCTATAAGCAAAGTACTGGGTTATAAGAATCACCTGGGAAGAACAAAAAAGCTGGGATCCAAATTTCTGCAGAAATTCTAATAAGGTTCAGTCTGGAATTGTTTCTCAGAAGACTACATCTGTCTCCACAGATTATAAAGACATCAACGTGTGAGTACGCTAGGACTTTTAATGATAGTTGATTGCTGTGTATCAGAACCACCGTGAGAAAGAGAGAGAGAGAGAGAGAGAGAAAAGAGAAAAGTGGTTTAAGGCCTGTGTCCTGCAAGTTCCTTTGTCTCAGTTTGCCTCTGAGCCTATATGCTATTGATTTGGGGTGGGGGCTTAAGCAGGTAGACAGAATCCGGAATTCCTACTACATAAAATGACCCATTGTCATGAATTAACCTGCACAGGTATAGCATTGTGAATAAAAATCAGGCCCCCTTTACCAGTTGAAACAAAGGAGAATCTCCATTAATTATCTCCAATAATTAGAGCTGGTTGGGAATTTTCCTTCAGAATGATTTTTGAAAAGAAAATGCGGTCTCCAGAAAATCAAGTCTACACACATGAGTCAGACAAAGGGTGGAGGGGAAACAGGCCCAGGGAGCTGAAGTGGACTTGCCCCAGGTAAAACAGCAGGTCTGTGGCAGAGTCTCTCATGAAATGAACTCTAAAAATCTAGCAATACAATGCTGGTAATGGAACTTAGTAATTAAAAAACACAAAATATATCCCGTAAATATTTTCATGAATAAGAAACATTTCATCTGTGTCCTTCAGTAGTGTTCCAGCGAATATATTTACTATATGGAGTATTCATTGAAACACCAAAATTTTAAGTGAATACTAGAGAATAATCATGGAAAGAAGAGTTTGAACTCTCAGACATGAGTATCTACACTTGAAATCTGATTCTAAGACTTACATTCATCTAATGATGAATCAGAAACAATAGCATATAACACATGGGTCCAATCAAAACTAACCAACACAACACAAATTTTAAATATAAAATACCTGTAAAAAATTGCTTGCAAATAGTCTAATCCAGGAGTCACAATGGAAATTATTCTATGAATAAATTGAATAACAATTAGATTAGAAAACATTGTAATCAGCAACTTTTAGGCAATACACAAACAGTCCAGACCTACTGGGGTCGGAGGGAGGGGTGCCTATCCTTCAGCCCCAGCCCTGCAGCTGCCGCAGCAGGGAGAAGCGCCTCTCCCCCCCCCCCCCCCGACAGCCCAGGTGCTGCTGCAGGGAGAGAGAGATGGGGGGAGTCCTCTCTCCCCGCCGTAGCCCCGGAGCACCCTCCTGCACCCCAAACCCTTCATTCCCGGCCCCACCCCAAAGCCCGCACCCCCAGCAAGAGCTCTCACCCCCTGCACCCAACCCTCTGCCCCAGCCCCGAGCCCCTCATCCCCAGCCCCACCCCAGAACCCGCACCCCCAGCAAGAGCTCTCACCCCCTGCACCCAACCCTCTGCCCCAGCCCTGAGCCCCTTCCCACATTCCGAACCCAGAGCCGGTGCAACCACTAGGCGAACTAGGCGGCCGCCTAGGGCACCTAATGGTTGAGGGCACCTAAAAACCCGCTCAGGCGAGGAGGTGGAGTGGAGGTGAGCTGGGGCGGTGGGGGCATGGGGAGGGCCGCCCAAAGTAACGGGGGTGCGCACAGGGGAACTGCTCCCCGCCCCAGATCACCTCCACTCTGCCTCCTCCGCTGAGCACACAGCCCCCGCTCTAATTCTCCTCCAATCAGCGCCACAAGCCTGGGAGGGGAGGAGAAATAGAGCAGCGCCAGCGTGCTCAGCGGAGGAGGCGGAGCGGAGGTGAGCTGGGGCGGGCTCCCCAGGCGGGGTTAGCTTCCTTGGGGGGGGGCCTCCCCGGGCGGGGTTAGCTCCAGAGGGTAGCTTCTCCGGGGGGGGCTCCCTGGGTGGGGGAGGCGGTGGCGGGCTCCCCGGGTGGCGGCGGCGGGCTGGGTTAGCTGCCGCGGCGGGCGGGGTTAGCTGTCGCGGGGCGGGGGGCTCTTCTGGTGTGGTGGGGGTGGGTGGGGGTGGTTAGCTGCCCCGGGGGGGCAGGGTTAGCTGGGTGCAGGGGTGGCGCAAGGTAGAAGTTTTGCCTAGGGCGCGAAACTTCCATGCACTGGCCCTGTCCGAACCCCTCTGCCCCACCCCCATCACATGAATTTTGTTATGTGCACCAATATGAAGGTGATGTGTCCATATTGGTGCACATAACAAAATTCATTCCGCACACTGGTGGGAAAAATTAGAGGGAAGACTGTCGGCAAGGTGTGTTCAGGTGCCCCTCCCGCCCCCCACTTCTTTGCAGCTACGTTGCTCCTGCAGCTGATCCCGGGACCCTCCTGCTGCCTGTGCAGAGCGGCGGAAGGTGAAGGGGGGTGCGGATGTCAGGGTGTCCTCCATCCCCTGCCCCATACCCCATCTCCACAGAGCAGGAGAGAGGGGACAGCCTGGCTCAGGATTCGGAGCAGGAGAGAGCTGCTGCGGTGTGAAGTCTGAATGAGCCTTCCCTTCCCGGTGAATGAGTGAGTGCCTTAAAGAGTCAGCGCACGGTCTCTGAGACTTCCTCAGCAGCCAGCTCATACAATCTCTCTCTCTCTCGCCCCCCCACCCCCTCTGCCCATGTACCCCATCTCCACAGAGCAGGGGAGAGGAGACAGGGCTCAGGACAGAGCAGGAGAGCTTTCAGTGAGTGCCTTAAAGAGACAGCGCACGGCATCTCTCAGAAACTTCCCCAGCAGCCAGCACACACACAGTCTCTGTATCTCACACACTGTCTCTGTGTCTCACACACACACACACACACACACACACACACACACACACACACACACACACACACACACACAGAGTCTCTTTCACACTCACCTCCCATCACATAGTTGTATTATTGCTTTTGTTACTTCTTGGTACTTCCCGCAATGCACATATATTCTCTGTAATTTTATTCTTTCAAAGTGTGTTATTTTAGAGTTTTGACTAATCTATGCATTTCATAATTTTTATTTCTCTTACACTTAAATTTAATTCTTTGAGTAGTGAGTTCTAAAATGCCTAACCTGTCCTGGCTGGAGTAATTATCCCTATGGTAACTTTTAAAAAACATATATCTAGGTTTTTTGTTTCTACTGGTGGCACACAGCCACACATACCTTGGTGAATATAGCAAAATTTATTCCGCACATGGCTGGAAAAAATTAGAGAGAACATTGCGTATGGCCACCCAGTAATACTGCCTCCAGACCACAAACCCTGAGAGACAATCATGGCAAAGCTCCTTCTTTGTGCTCCAGAAAAAAAAAGATTGCAGCGCATGTTTATGTGCCTCCAGTGCTACTAGATAGAGATCGGATATTTTCTAGGATGATTACTGGTGTTGGCTGACACTCTGAGCAGGACATATTCCCATCAGTGAGGAGAATAGGGATCAGGACACTGAATCCCTTAACGTACTATGCTTTCAATAGTGAAGCTGATGGAAACTGAAAAGGCTATGGGAAAGGACTCCCAACTATAAGAAGTCAAGATAGCAATACTAGCAGAGTGGCCAGAAGAGAAAAAGCCAAGTACGGGTAGCAGAAGAACCATATTTTCAAATTAAAGATGAGCTGAGTCTGCAGGATGGAATACTGTTTCGAGGTCAGAGAGCTGTTTCCCCTGCCCCATTACATAAAGATATCATGCAGTAAATACATGCCTCAGACCTAGGCATTGACAGCTGCCTTAGATGGGCTCAAGAGTGTGTTTACTGGCCAGGAATGACTACACAAATCTACTCCTTGGTAGAAGGGTGACACATCTGCCAGCCATGTGATAACTGCCAGCAGAAACTCTGTTGCCACATGAGCTGTTCAACCAATCGTGGGAAAGATAGGAGTGGACTTATTTACCTTCAATTCAACGATTCAATAGTCAATGCCCTGCCTGATACAAGAAGCAAGTCAGTGATTGGCAAACTGAAGGTTCACTTTGTGAGATATAGCATTCTGAACACTGTATTCCCCAACAATGGACTCTGATTTGCCTCAGAAGAATTAAAGGAATTTGCACACAAATGGTAGTTTGACCACTACACCTCCTCCCTGCAGAGGTAAGGTGGAGTCAACTGTGAAAACAATGCTGTTTTTTCTGCTTCAGACTCCTTGTTAGCATTTTTGACACCCTGGAGTACTCTGACACAGAGTACCACAACAGTGCATGCAGCACAGGCACTGATGGGAAGACGGACCAAAACCCTGTTACCAATGAGACCTGTAGCAGCCGGAAGGATGGAGGCACCACTGAGCGAAGATGGCAAACAGTCAGGGAAAGTAGGCACTAGAGTGCAACAAGACAGCCAAGGACTCATCGGCCCTGGAGACAGGCACTCCTGTGAGGATCCAGCCATTAGATAGACACCACAAGGAATGAACTAAGGCAGTTGTGATGGGTGCAGTGGCACCCAAGTCATACAAGGTGACTATACAAGAGAAAAAAGTGACCTGAAGGAACCGGAGACAAAAGCCAGCAGAGACAACACCCAGAAAGAGCTGGGTGATATAGAGATACAGAGATCATCACAGAACGAGAAACAGAGAACCATCAGTAGGTCAACCCCACAGAGAGGGAGAAAACTCCACAGAGTCTAATTGGCAAGGCTTGGAGACAGGTGACAGGAAAACAGAAATAGGTCACTCCTGGTGTGGTTACCTGTTGAGAAGACCAAATTATCTCAAAGACTACATAACCAGCTGAATCTGTAGTAAAGATAAGACTCCAATTCTTCTACACACTAGCAACCTCTGGCTGAAGCAACCCAGGGTAGGCATCAATTATTTGTTTTTAATGTTTATATTAAAATGTTTGTAAAATACGCAAAATGTACCATGATCAATGTAACTGGAGTCAGAGAGCCTATGTTCCCTGGAGGGGCTGCTATTGAGGGGACAACAGGGGAACAGGGAATGCGGGGAGTTAGGCTGAAAGCAACTCAGCCACACTGACAGAGTAGGTCACAGTGTTTAATCAAGTTGCACTTGTTCAGCTTAACCTGCATTCAGCTTCACTCTTTGCTAATGAAGATAATGAAATGGTGTGTGTTATACAACAAGTAGTGCAGGAGGAGTAAAATGGAGAATATTTTTAAAACAACAGGACTCAGTCCTTGGCCACAACCCCTGCTACTTTGCATGGCTGGCCAAGGAGCTGCACCCTGGCGGGGCAAAGCCAGAATAGCTGGCTTTATACTACCCGTCACCCCAGCTCCTCAGCATAGAGCAGTGGTTTTCAAACTTTTTTTCTGGCGACCCAGTTGAAGAAAATTGATGCCCGCGACCCAGTGGAGCTGGGGATGAGGGGTTTGGGGTATGGGAGGGGCTCAGGGCTGGGGCAGAGGGTTGGGGTGCAGGGGTGAGGGCTGCGGGGTGGGGCTGGGAATGAGGGGTCCAGGGTGTGGGAGGGGGCTCTGGCCTGGGGCAGGGGGTTGGGGTGCAGGAGGGTCAGGGCTCTGGGCTGGGGGTGCAGGCTCTGGGGTGGGGCCAGGGATGAGAGGTTTGGGGTGCAGGAAGGGGCTCCAGGTTTGGGGGGCTCAGGGCTGGGGCAGGGGATTGGGGCGCAGGCTTACCTTGAGCGGCTTGCGGTCAGTGGCACAGCCAGGGTGCAGAGGCAGGCTTCCTGCCTGTCTTGGCACCGCGGACAGCGCTGCGCCCTGGAAGAGGCAAGCAGCAGGTCCAGCTCCTAGGTGGAGGTGTGCAAGTGGCTCCGCGTGGCTCTCGCCTGCAGGCACACACACCCAGCTCCCATTGGCTAGGAACCAGCCAATGGGAGTGCGGAGCCAGTGCTCAGGGCAGGGGCAGCGCACGGAGCCCGGTGGGCCCCCCGCCTAGGAGCCGGACCTGCTGCTGGCCGCTTCCAGGGTGCAGCGTGGTGTCAGAACAGGTAGGGACTAGCCTGCCTTAGCTGGGCAGCACAGCCGATGGGACTTTTAACGGCCCGGTTGGCGGTCCTGACCAGAGCCGCTGTGACCCACTGCCTTACATTCCGCGACCCAGTACTGGGTCACGACCCGCAGTTTGAAAACCACTGGCATAGAGGGCATGTTGGGAATAAGAAAGGGATATGCCAGGCCAGGAAAGGGCAAAGTGGAGTACATCATGTTTCACCAGATCCCCAGCCAGTGCAGCAGCTAGGATAACTTACAACAGCCACTAGGTTGAACTAAGTTATGTAGGAGGCTGTGTCAGCCTCCAGCTGGCCCAAAATCATGAAAGTAGACAGGTGGTTTAGAGTTACTTCCCCACCCAACCCCAGTGGCACCAAAAGTAATGTGCAGGCAAGCACTGAGCCCAGATCGCTTTACTATGCTTTACTATGCCACCTTGGCTGTTGCTTAATCATGTTCACTCTCAGTATCTACACATTGCAGAAGGATGCTTGCTTGCTGATGGATTTTCATGACTTATGAGAGAAAATATTATATGCATAGTTAAAAGTAAAAAATTATAAATACAATAAAGGTCAATGCTGAAATTGTTTAAATGCATTACTTAAAAGATTCTGACATTGATTTTTGTTATGTGTATCCCATTAGGAGTAATTGGATCAGGAAGAAATTTATACATCTAATACATTTGTATGATTTTCAGTGATGGAATTGGGTTCAGAGGCTTACAGTAGTATTAGAAGTGTATCTCCACCCAAGTCAGCAGCTAAGAAAAGCAGAATAAAAGTGGCTTAATGCTTTTCTGTAAATCTCATGGCATCTTTTTATTGACTCTAAAATTCTAATGATCTCCAGGAAATGCAGATTGAAAAACACAGCCATGAAGCCAGAGAGCCTCTCACCATAAACACTAATATCAAATGAAAAACATAAGCATCAGTATTTCGAAAGTTTCTATTATACCAAAGATACAGAAATGTTTATATCTTCTAAGTAGATTTTTAATGGACCTTTGCTTTTCAGTCAAGCTGCAATTAATAACTTCTACGTAAACAATCAAAGCCTGGTGGTGGTTTTATATTGCAGTAAGAGTGGGATAAGTCTCACTGGCTACATAAACCAGCTATGCCCTGGGTTCCCTGATTCTGAGGCTGCTGGCCCAGTGCACAAAGGAGGTGATGGAATGGTGTCGAAACTCCAGCCACAACATGGAAGGCAGGTGAGGGGCTGCTCAGGGGAATAAGGAATTGATATAAATGTGTTCAGTGTCCCTTCCCAAGCACCCCTGCACAGACCACACTACTGTGTTTTCCTTCACCTTGAGCCATGGGAGTTAGTGCTGCTGTGGAGTGTAAAAACTCTTCTCTAGTTCTAAGACTGCAAGGGTTGGTCCTAGTTACAAACTGATGTAGATCCAAATGATACAGGTTCCTTAGCTCCTTCTCCAGAATACCTTCCAGTGATTGCTGCTGTGGTCCCCAGCTTATCTCCAAACATGAGGAGTAGTAAGGATACATTTTGTACTCTCTTCTGCTAGTCTTCCATGCAAGAAAAATAGTAGGGTGGCCCTTTGTTGGGACTCTACAAAGGTCCCCTAGCATATGTTTCTACCATTCCATTCCAGTGAGTGGCATAAATCCTGTCTACACAGTCTTCTCTATGCTGGGGGTCAGCATGCCAAGAGGTCTTGCCAGTCCCTTGCATATACTTGCATGCAGATCAGGGACGTTTTGATCTGTGCTCCCATGACTCCTGCTCACTCTGCCGAGAAAGTCAATAGTGCTCTAATTCAGCTGCTAAGCTAACCTCCTTCCAGCCCCTTCCACTTGGTAGGGAGAGGCAAGAAGAACCAGGAATTTATATGCCTGTATTTTCTCTAGCCCCCTAGTTACATGTCTTTCAGGATTCTTGAATTAAAAGAGCTATGTGAGATAAATTTCCTTCTGTATAGATACAGTAGAACCTCAGAGTTACAAACACCAGAGTTATGAACTGATTGGTCAACCACACAGCTCATTTAGAACCGAAAGTATGCAATCAGACAGCAGAGACAAAAAAAAAAATCAAATAAACTACAGTACAGTGTTAAACGTAAATAACTAAAATTATAAAGGGAAAGTCTTTAAAAAGATTTGACAAGGTAAGGAAACTGTTTCTGTGCTTGTTTCATTTAAATTAAGATGGTTAAAAACAGGGTTTTTCTTCTGCATAGTAAAGTTTCAAAGCTGTATTAAGTCAATGTTCAGGTGTAAACTTTTGAAAGAACAACTATAACATTTTGTTCAGAGTTATGAACAACCTCCATTCCCGAGGTGTTTGTAACTCTGAGAGTCTACTGAAATGGTGAATGGGCAACAGAATTAATTACTGCCAAAATATGCCTTCCTACTTGTGATGTTATCTGATCAAAATATGGTGATATAGATCATGATTGCAACCAGTATTATATAATTGCAACAAATCTTGTACAAAATGTGGCAAGTAAGATATCTATTATGACTTGCTGGTTATGATTATGCTATTTGTATGCATGTATCATTTTTGTATTTGAAGTTACAAG
The DNA here is from genome assembly GCF_028017835.1 of Emys orbicularis. Classification (NCBI taxonomy): domain Eukaryota; kingdom Metazoa; phylum Chordata; order Testudines; family Emydidae; genus Emys; species Emys orbicularis. The sequence goes on from NC_088685.1 coordinate 36,172,957, forward strand.
TATTGGCTCTATACCTGGATTTCAAATGTTTGCTCCTGGGGTAATGCCCACAAGGTGTTTAGCCTGCACGTCTTGGAAGTGGCCCATAAAGGAACACTTAACTGACAATGGACCATGGGAGACGCCCATCTACACTGAATGGACTGTCCTGTAAACCTTCTGTCTGGGGTATAGGTACTGATTTCCTGCTGTGACTAAGCAAAATTATACATGGACATGTGACTTGTCCATGTGATTCCAAACCCCATCTTGTCACCTGTGATTTTCCACTAGCTGTGCTGAAGGCTTTGTTTGAAACAATGGGTTTCCCTCCACATAGCAGAAGCTATAAAAGGCCCTGGAAACACCTCCATATTTCCTCTTTCCCACTCATGCTTCTGGACTATGCACTTATACTAATGGGAACATTATAACAAAGGGACTTCCAGTGATTTGGAAGCAACCAGAGACTTATCAAGCCAGCAGTTTATTCCATCACTGCTACAAGCCTGAACCAAGACCTTTGCAATTACTGTATGTATTTGATTCCTTTAACCACTTTTAACTCTCACCTTTCTTTCTTTCTTTCTCTTTCTTTCTTTCTTTCTTTCTTTCTTTCTTTCTTTCTGTTTATGAATAAACCTTTAGATTTTAGATATTAAAGGATTCGCATCAGCATGATTTTTGGGTAAGATCTAAGTAATATAATGACCGGGGTGTGTGACTGGTCCTTTGGGATCAGAAGAACCTTTTATTTGAAGAGATTGGTTTTAAAGAACCCCTTATCTCCAAGTCTAGTGTTTTCAGTGGTAATGCAAGGACTGGAATGCCTAAGGAAACTGCTTTTATGACATCTTGTTAGCCAGTGTGGTGAAATAGAAGTTTACCTTTGCTGTTGGTTTGGTATATCCTATGGGGGATTAGCCACCAGTCTTGGGTGTATCTGCCACATTTCTCAGCGGTTTGTCCTGAATTTGGTATTCTCAGTTGTGACTCACAAAGGCACGGTTACACTACTGGTAATTTCTTTCTGCAGAACATAGATTTTTGCGTAGGCTATCCCCCGTCCAAGTCTCTCTGATTCTTATGTCAAAACTGCTCCTGATATGTAAGCAACTGCATCTGTATCTAATATCAAAGTGTCTGTAAGACAAGTACTAGCCAAACTGGAGGATGGAGTCACATTGTGCATCATTTGTTTTCTGCATCTTCAAAGCTTGGCACAACTCTGCTTGGAACATTATCTTTCATCTCTTTCAACCCCCACCCCATACCAATATCTCATGTCATTCTCCTCCTTTTGTTGACCTTTTCCCACTCTCATCTTGGTGCTTTTTTCCATGCATCCCATATGCCTGAAACACCCTTCCTATCTTGTTGCCAAGCACCCAATCTCTCCTCACCTACTTCTTCCTGAAGTCTATCAGAGTCAATGGGACTCTGGTGAAGTGCTCTTATTTAAATATGCACACACACAAACCCATTTTCTGAATCCATGCCCGAATCAACTGGTCATCTGTTGAGGACAGAAGCTCCAGCCTCTCGTGCTCTCTGTACCATGCTGAACACACTATAAACACTGAATAATAGCAATCACTATCTATTAATAGTGTCTATTTTTAACCTACAAGTTCAAAGTCACACTTTTACATTTCAAAATAATTTTCTATAAGTCCCTATTTTCCCTTCTGCAAAACTATTAAAATAGTGTTGAAGTTATGGGATTAGACCCTGAGGATAAGACAACTTGTTTATTGTGCATTACTCATCTACCCAGCAGATGTATAACTTGAGTCATATCTTTCAAGGGAATTTCCCAGAGGCTGAATTTACAGAACACCTTTACAGGGAGGTATTATACAGCACTGGGGCTGCACTAACCCCTGCAGAACTTCTGTGAGAGAAAGAAAAAGAGATCTGTGGTTGGGGGAGATAAAATTGTCTCTGTTGGTGGGGAGACCTGGAGGCTTTGGCCTGTGTCCACAAATCTTTATGGGAGATCTTCAGCCCCACTGAATCCATTGTCACTGGCTTTGCAGATCCTAGGCTGCTTGGCTAATTTGCTATCTCCCCTGCTGTCACTCAGCTGAGGAGACCCCAAATCCAAGTGCTGGGATGTTAGATGAAGTACCTCCTCCTCCAGTGTTGCTTCCTTGTGTCCTCACCATCATATAGAGCAGTGCGTGGAGTCACCAAATCTTCTTCTATCTTTCCCTTCATCTATCATATCCCCATGTAGTACCCAATGACGAGGGCAGGCTTGGCAGCAACACCCACCTATGTGGTCACTGCTGGGGTGAGACCTGAGATTCAGTCTTTTTCTTGGCAGCCACAGAGGCTCACTGGCCCTCAGACATGCTGAAAGATTCCTGTGATGAAGGAGCCATGGGATTGGGTTTCCCCAGAGTATGTCCTAAAGTATCCTGACTAAATCCTCTCTTTCACATGCTTCCCGGCCTTCAAGAATCATTATGTAGACTTCATAATGACTCTGCAATTAGTGCTATTTTGTCCTGCTCTTGTACAGAATAATCAAATCCTGTTCCAACAACAAATCTGAGTGTTATATCTTATATTTGCATGTGCAGTTTTATGTTTCATTGCCCCAGTGGTGCACTTACAAAACATTATTTGAAAATGTAGCCTTAAATGATTGGAATATGAAACATTGGGCTTTTTACCTCTAAGACTTGTCTTATCCTCAAACCTCAGTAAGTACCCAAAGAAGGCTTAGTTCATTCTATTGCCAATTGTAGTGTGTTCCCTAAACTTACAATACATAATTCAGCAGGGTCTGGCATAATTGTAAGTCTTTGCTCAGGAAAACAGCTGTTTTGGAGGCTTAAGCAATAAAGCCTTGTTGGAAAAGTTGCCCCTCATTTACTGTAGCTCTGTTCCGCTCATATTACTAAGGCAGCTACAGTAACAAACTCACATAAGATTAGGAGTGAAACCCTGGCCCCGCTGAAGTGTAAAACACTCACTTTACTGGGGTCAGAATTTAACACTAGATCTCCAATAGAAATGTCTGTATTACCAGTGCCTGAACCAGAGCTGGCCTATGGCTGAATAGAATGTAGGGTGACCTAGTGCACTGAGTATGGAGGGACACGTGAGCTCTATCTCTGGGGCTCTCCCACTTGCTCATTTTGTGGCTGTAGAAAAGTCACTTCACCTTACATAGGAGAGGACGTCTGGTCTGATGCTTAGTACACTAGCCTGGGCCCTACAAGGTCTAAGTTCAATTCCTGCTCTGCCACAGACATCCTATGTACACTTGGGCAAGTCATTTAGTCTTTCTTATGCCTCAGTTTCCCACCTGTAAAACATAAATAATAGCACTTCCCTATCTCACAGGGATATTGTGAAGCACTCAAATATTGCAGTGGGGGGAGCATATAAGTACCTAAGGGAGACAGTTTTACTATCTGTAAAAATGGATTTAAAAAGGGGTGTGTTAAAGGAGTGAATATTGCTTACCAAGCCACAGGGTCATTATGAGGTTTAATTAGTTAATGTTTGCACAACGTTTTGAAAAGTGTTATAAAGTGCCAGTTATAATTGTTACGAGGAGACATGAATTTCCTAGTTATGTCCTTGTTTTAGTCTTCACCAACATTAATTTATTTATGTTGATTACTACAGCCCTGCAATGAAAGAGCACACATTCAAAGCTCTAGGGCCCCTGGATTTTTTTTTAAAAATGCACTAATAATCAAACAGGCCTATCAGTCAATTACCCCCCAAGATCAAATAACCCAGCAACAAAATAGATATAACAAAATTGACTTTGAACCCCCCTATTCAGTCCCTACTTGGGGAAGAAATACAGAGTTAATATTTGCCAGGACATTGTCATAGCTTCCAGTGGATTTCTTGCTGGAGAGATATATGGGGACAGATTTTGCTCTGTTATTCCTTGCAACCCCATTAAAGTCAATGAGGTTTTGTGAATTAATTAAGAGCAGAATTTGGTTTGTGACTTTAAATTGCTTCCATTAAAAAGTCATATGACTTTAATAAAATATGGGGCAAAAGTTCTTTAAGAACGATAAAGCACCTGGACATTCTCAAATGATCTTCTCGGCCTGTGTGATTTATTAGCACTTCTCAAGCAAATAGGATGCAACCCCAAATGGTAGCAATGGATGAAATGAATGCTGCCCAGCCTATGCTCTTCATGAGCTGGAGTGTCTACTACCAAATTGATCATACTATAATCATCTACTATATTTTTATGTTAAATTACCAATTCAACAGCTCTTTTCATCAATGTTCTTTTATGTCTGTCAACATGATACTGTCAATTTTTCCACTTAAATGCGATTTTTGAGATCATTGCTATGCCTTTTTTGTAACACAGATTATTGATTTGCATGCTAGCTTGATGCATCTACAAATGTTTGGTCTCTTTTATACAGTATATGAGGCATGAAACACTCACCCTTCATGGCTTGGAGAATAACTTTCACATCTTACCAGTCACTTACTAACATTTCATTTTCATTAAGGACATATTAAGCATGGATTTTGTGAAATAAAACCCCGTATCAGAGCACAAGATACATACAAAGTTGTTCTAAATCAAATCTACAGCAAAGATATCATCTTAATACAGATGTACTGAAGAATTATTAATATTGAAAACTGAAATAGATATTTTCTGTGGATTTTTTTTTTTTTTTTTGCTTTACAGAAAAGTGCCACAGAAGGCTTTTCAGCATTCAGTTTGTAGAATCTCATAAAAGTGATGTGATTGAAATTCTCCAGACACAGGTTGGTTTCAGGATGTAAATAATGTCCTGATCCTGGTTTCTAGAAGCTCACTAAAAGCATTAAAATTGCAACTTAACTATTCTCAGGGGAAAAAATGGTCAAAATATAATTCAAGGAGGGATGAACATTATTGCTGCCAGCAAGCTCAATCTTGTAAAGCACCTTGCCTGAAAGACAAGCTTAAGCTTGCCTGAGCTCTTTCCCAATCATGATTTATGTTTAAATTTACTACAGGTTGGCCAGATTGTGCAGTTCAGTCAGCCTTTATTCAGACAAAGCTACCAGCGAAGGCAGAGAAAGAAATGCTGGATTTGGTCTTTGTGATAGGGTGTACCTATTTGGCGCCCCCTTGGGGCAAAGGCCTTGCCATCTGCCTAGCAATTTAAACTCCTTGCTGGGGAATAATAGTATTCTGTCACTCAGCTTGAAGGGTCCGTAGGCAAGCATTCTGGTTGTACATTTACTCCTTCTGTTGGGCTCCCTAAAAGATTTGTTCACAAAAATGTTCCCAATCTCTTGAGATGCTCTCAAAGTAGGAGATTGCATTGGGTGGAGATAGCGGCCCTGTGATAGGGCCCTCAGTGGCTGGAAAGCCTAGTGGCTAGATTGTTGGTTAGGGGGGCAGTAGGGAGACCTGACCCCTCATTTTCCCTCAGGTCCTGGCCCAGGGTCTTGTGTCGCTCAACCTCTAAACAGGGGAGATTGATATTTCTCCCAGCCATGAGGGGGGGTTCAGGGCCTGTTTTCCTGGCCTGCTCCCTATGCAAGTCCTTTAATTTGGGGAGTGGCCCCGCTTAGTCCAGTTGCCCTGCATTTGGGGCTTATCTGTAGGTTCCCCTTGGCAGGGGAAGACTTACTTGCCTCCAGTGGCTGCATTGGCAGGCAGGTTGCAGGTCTGTGCCTTCAAGCAGGCATACAGAGAGCTCCTGCCTCTTCACCAGTCAGCCCTATACTGACCCAGGCTCCCTTCTTCTCTCACCCCTCCAGGCTTGGCATTGGCTGCAGGTATAACAGGACAGGGCTAGCTGAACCCAGAGGTTTTCTTTAACCCCTGCTGTGCCTAGCAGCAGTTCCTTCATTGGCCCTCAGGTCCTGCTCTTCCCAGCTTTCTTAGAGGTGGTCTAGTATTTCCCAAGGTTTCCGCCTATATAAAACCTCAAAGGGGTAGAACCCAGTGGAAGCTTGTGGCACCTCCCTTGTGGCAAACAGAAAGGGGACAGGTCTAAATCCTTGGGATCAGAGGCCATGAAACTCTTCAACATTGCCTTAAGGATTTGGTTGAACCTCTTGACCTATCCATCCATTTGTGAGTGTTATATAGATGTCTTTAGGGGATTGATCTCCAGCATTAACTGGTATATCAAACTGGTTCCCTGATCTGTTAATATTTCCTGGGGGATCCCTATCCATGTGAAGAGTTTCATGAGTTCTGTGACAACCATTGCCACCTTTAAGGAATGTAGTGGGATGGCCTCCAGGTAAAGAGTAGCATAGTCTAAGATTATGTGGATGTACTGGTGTCCTGTCGCAGTCTTCTCCAGAGGTTCTATCAGGTCCATAGCAAACCACTCGAAATTTTTATCACTGGGAGCGGGAATAGCAGGGCTTTTGGGATCCCTTTGGGGTGGCTAATTGGAACTCTGGACAGGAAGCACAGTAATCTCTGACCTTCTGGCCATAGAACACTATGTAGCACATGATCTTCTACCAGCCAAAATGTCCAGTACAAGTATGTGATACGCTATGTGCAGGAGTGTCTGGCAGGACAGCCAGGGGATTGGCAGTTGTGTTCTTACTTTGCCCGCTTATTTATCAAGTTAAATGTTATAGAAGCATTCATCAGCACTCAAAGTGAGGCTCAAAGTCTCACCCATTAGGGTTCCATTACTTTGTTGTTTATGGATGTAATTTGCTCATAGGCTTGACTCAGCATTGGGCCTCTTCTCTGTTCTTGGACAAAATCCATGTTGGGTGATATTGCTTCTAGATTCTTCAACAATAATCCCTATATTACCATCACAGTCTGTGACTTGGATGGGGAACTATCCCTCATGGACCATAAGCCTCCCTCAAGGGGGTCTTCTGGTTCCCCTAAACTAGCTATCCCTGCGGGCCTGCTTCACGAGCCAAGGCAGGGTCATCTTTTCTGGTGCCATGTTCATCAAGCTCTAGCATAACACTGCTCTACAGCCAAAATGCTTCTGAAATAAATGTAGTCAAACTTTACTAATTCTGGGTCACTGAGAACGAAAATGATGCTTAAAATTGTTGATTGGCTCTAGTTTTCAAGATATGCTATTGGGTCAGTATATACGACCCTTGACTTGGGAATGGCGGAGGATAAGTGAGTTATAAAGGGAAGGGATCTCAATTTAAACCAGAAATGACTAAAATACATCTTTGACTGGATCTATGAATAAATCTATGACTGGGTTTGGACAGTACTTGCTTTTTAGGCAAAACAATGAATGATGCAATCTGAAGCTGGTATTGAGTCATACATGATATGAATTGCATCATGTTATTCCTAGAAGTCATGGATGATGCAATCATAACAAAGCTTACATCACTCTGCTGAACAAATTGCCCTATATCAGCTCTAGAAATCATACAGTGTCGTGCTCTCTTATTTGTCAGTGTTTGATTTTGCAAAGGGACACATTTCTGTTTAGCCAAAGTGAGCAGAGATGCCTCGTACTTGTGTGAACAGTGCAGATAACTTCTGCTATGTTTGTGGTGAAGTGACTTTTGCATCACAAAAGCGCAGTATAACCACTATGGTTAAGAAAGCCTATCACCTTTATTTTGGCTGCAAAATTGGAGATCAGGACAAGAGGTGGGCCCCACACATATGCTGCAACACTTGTGCAACAAATCTTCGCCAGTGGTTGAACAGGAAAGGGAAATCTATGCCTTTTGCAGTGCTAATGATTTGGAGAGAGCCAACAGATCATACCAGCAATTGTTACTTCTGCATGGTGCCTCCAGTTGGGAAAGGTGTGTCAAAGAAGAAAAAGTGGACTGTGCATTATCCAAACATTCCATCAGCTATACGCCCAGTACCCCACGGAGAAGGACTGCCGGTTCCTGATGCACCAGAATCATTCTCACTTGAGTCAGACGAGGAAGAGGAAGAGGATGAAACTTCTGGTCCTGAACCATCAATGTCACAGGACCCACATTTTCTCCCATCCTCCTCCTCTGAACCACACCTCATAACACAAGGTGAACTGAATGACCTTGTCAGGGATTTGGAACTACCCAAGAGTAAGGCAGAGCTGTTGGGCTCCAGACTACAGCAGTGGAATCTCCTGGCAGGTGATGTTAGGGTTTCCATGTTCTGTGACCGTCAAAAGGATCTTGTCCCATTCTTCTTCATGGAAGGTGATCTTGTAGCCTGCAACAACATCGATGGTGTGATGGCAGCCCTCAACATCGTTCACGATCCAGATGAGTGGAGACTGTTCATTGATTCATCGAAGACAAGTCTTAAAGCTGTTTTACTGCATAATGGCAATGTTTTGCCATCAATTCCAGTTGGTCATGCAGTCCATATGAAGGAAACCTATGACAACATGAAACAACTTTTGAGGTGCATAAACTATGACCAACATCAGTGGCAGCTTTGTGGAGATTTGAAGGTTGTTGCTCTCTTGCTTGGTCTGCAGACTGGATACACAAAGTACTGCTGTTTTCTCTGCGAATGGGATAGTCGTGCAAGAGATTCCCACTACATCAAGGAAGATTGGCCACTCCGACAGTCATTGGAGCCTGGGAGGAAAAGTGTTCAGCATCTACCACTTGTTGAATCAAGGAAGATTTTGTTACCACCCTTACACATCAAGCTGGCTCTGATGAAGAACTTTGTCAAGGCCATTGACAAAACACAAGCAGCTTTCAAGTACCTCCGTGGAAAATTTCCAAGGTTAAGTGAAGCTAAGATAAAGGAAGGTGTCTTTGTTGGTCCTCAGATTCGTGAACTTCTTCGAGATGATGCATTTGACCATGCACTGCGTGGCAAGGAAAAGACAGCATGGAAAGCCTTCCAGTTAGTGGCAATAAATTTTCTCGGAAACAACAAGGCAGACAACTACAGGTTGTTGGTGGAAAACCTCCTCAAGGCATACAAAAGCCTTGGTTGCAACATGTCACTAAAGGTACATTTTTTGCACTCTCATCTAGATTTTTTTCCACCGAACTGCGGAGCAGTGAGCGACGAGCACGGCGAGCGATTTCACCAGGACATTGCAACAATGGAGAAATGCTATCACGGCAAATGGAGCCCATCAATGCTTGCAGACTATTGCTGGACAGTGACAAGAGATGCTCCATTTAATGAATACAAGAGACAAGCCAAGAAGCGCCGAGTAGACACTGAATAGGACTAAACTATGTACAGAATAGTTTTTTGCCTTTTGTTTCATAATAAATTTTATTTATATAACCCTTTTGCTGATTTTTAAAGTGTTACATAAACAGGACAGGTGAAATATTATCATGTAAAGCAACCATAAACACATGAAAAGACCTAAGTTTACAATTTATGATTAAAACTCTACTATCTACACAATATACATAGACATAAAATGTAAAACCTTAAATATCTTTGGCTACTGTTTCTATCAGTTGTTTTAATTGTCATATTTGAATTCAGCACATCAAAATACATAATAAATAGCACATTTTATCTCTGAACCAGATGACTTCTCAAAAATTGTAGACCAGTGTAATCATAGATTCCAAGGCCATAAGGGACCATTGTGACCATCTAGTCTGACTGCCTGTATAATACAGACTATAGAACTTCCCCAGGATAATTCCTAGAGCATATCTTTTCCTGGCAATGTTTAAATCAAGATTAGATGTTTTTCTAGAAGATATGTTGTAATCTCACAGAATTAATTCCAATCATGGCTAATAATGAAGGGATAGGCCAGAGATGGAGATAATTCCACCCACAGTACCAACATGTGACATCCCAGAGTTAGCCATACCCATATACTAGGATATGCCCTCATGCCACTTGTGGATTCACTGAAGAAAGATTATCTCTCCAAGAACTGCCTTCATCCCCACCAGGCGAGTCTGTACCAAGGTCTAACTACATTGTGAATCTAATAGACCTTGTACTTTTGTCCTGTTAACCCATACTGGGACTGTTAATTTAGCAGGTCCCTGCTTCTGTGCTAAGTTCTTGACCATCCACATCCAGACAGGGGATTTGGGCTCCTTTATCCTTTGTGTGCCCAAACAACCACAGGTTCCAACACTCCATAAAGCAAATTAATGAAAAAATGGTCCCTCTACTTCTCAGAGAGCCCAGGTGGCTGATGCTGTCACACAGTCTCCCCAGTAAAGAACCCCTGTTTCCTTGCCAAACTTGCCAGGTCTTGCTAACAACTGAGGCCCCATTGTCATGTGGGGAGTTGGTATTTGGATGGGGGAAATGTGTGTCACATAGATCGTTGTTGTGGACAGATCTGTGGCTAGCTGCCCGAGTGGACTGATTTAAAATTGCTGATTTGTAATAGCTTCTGGATTCCCTCCACTCCTGCACCAGGTGGGACAAGAAGTAATGGGCTTTATCTGAAGCAAGGGAGATGGAAACACTTTCTAGCTATAAGGGTGGTTAAGCTCTGGAATAGGCTTCCAACTGAGGTTGTGGAATCCCCATCATTGGAGGTTTTTATGAATAGGTTGGATAAACACCTGTCAGGGATGATCTACGTTTATTTGGCCCTGCCTCAGCACAGGGGACTGGACTAGATGATTTCTCAAGGTCCCTTTCAGCCCCACATTTCTGATTCCCTAGGGTTAGGAAGTTCTAGTTCTGTTTGCTCCTGCATGCCACCCAGACTGAGCTGGATTCCTCCCTTTTAAGGACCTGCCCTTCTCCAGTCTTGATCACCTCACAGGAGCAGCACAGTTGGGCTGACTGTATCCAGAGGAGCTCTTTAAACCCTTTGTAACAGAGGCAGGAAGATGCCCCGCCACAGACCTATATTTGCAAAATAGACCAATAGATCTCTCCTCAAATGGAAGCTGTTCCATATCCCCAATTATATTTGTTGCCCTTCTCTGTACCCCTTCCAATTCTAATATATCTTTTTTGAGATGGAGCAACCAGATCTGCACACAGTACCCAAGATGTGGGTGTACCATGGATTTACATAGAGGCATTACGATGTTCTCTGTCTCATTATTTATCCCTTTACTAATGGTTCCCTGGTGCTGACCATTCAGACAGAAATGGTAGCTATCTGTGCAGTTAACATGAGCAAAAAAGGGCAACAGGACTTTAAATACCTAACAGTCCTGAGTCTTCACAGAATAATTTGGCTTATTAGGACTTACTGGGGTAGCCTGACCTATCTGTGATCTGAAAAAGTATGTGTCTGACTTTGCTCTGACTGGGCCAACAGGGCACCAAGTAGTGTCTCATTAGGAGCATTCACAACCACTCTCCAGAGCAAAGGAAGAAAAAGGAGAATGGTGAGTAAAAAAGAAGAGATCTCTTAACAGAAGGATTTCTCTAAAATGGATCTCCAAGTCCTTCTGACCCAATCCTAGTCACAGATCCCTGAGTGTGAGTACATATGCAGCTGTCCACATATCTCTTCCAGAAGTTTTAGACAGTATTTTCTTGCTTCTCTGGCCTGCTGTACACAGTTTTTGTATCAGTATATTTATTATTATAATAATTTATAATTAATGATGAGCAACAGCAAAAGGTTTAGGAAATCGATTCAATTTGGAGACGCACCTATTATTGTAATATTTTATCTGATCAAAAATGGGTGCCCTTGAAAGTCTTCACTGTTTTGAAAGATTCCCTCATTTCTACTAAGAGAGATAGGGAATATTGCTGGAAATGGGAGAATCTTTCAAAATGGGAGAAATGTTGACATGTGCCCAATGTATCTAAATGTCTGAAGGCCTCTCTCATGACCCACTCTTCCTGTACATTTCTGTAGCCCATCTGCCTTTACAGCGGAGTTTTTGATATAAGTCCCTCTCTCAACATCAGCAATCTTCACTGAAGACTCTCCTCCTGCTATGACTCTTCCCCCAAGCCTCTGGCTACCTCTTCTTAGTTCTACAGTGGAGCTACATGGGCCCATCTAGCTGCATGATAGACCTAGCCTGTCTGCTTTCAAGTTTTGCTTGCTCTGATGTGCAGTGGAATCTGGGATGCACCAAACCAGATGCTTGAGTCTGAGAGCCTGGTTCTCCCTTGCCCTGTCCCTTGGGGTAGTCATTTATCACAGTACACAGTGGATATTGAAATATTCTGTCCTGGTAGCATTTTACATGCTCTTTTCACTCCGTTTGCAATGATGTACATTGCTGCACAAGGTGTAGGGCAACATTGAATCAGGGCAGAGCCATTGCAATACTAATTACTGTCAGGTTCTAGTTACGTTTCCTTCTCCTTAACTGAGATGTAGAGTATCTGGACAGGAGTAAGATGGTTACCAGGCAGAAATCACCCATTGGATGGATATCTCCTGTCGAATGTTCTTGGATAACTGGGTGTTGGAATCAGGATACAAAATGTTGGGAATTGTGCTGGAACATGGAACCTGGGCTTTTCCAGGACACTGTTTGACCAGTGTAACTAATGAGCTTAGCGGAGCTGAAGAAGAAGCAGACAATATACTGTAAATGTAAATCATATGTAATTTACTATCATATTGTTTTTATGGGTAGTGCAAGAAATGTCCAAACTTTTGGGTAATGCCAATAGATTTGTTTGAAGAGATGGTTGTGATTTCTCACTTACTTCTTTTAAAAACCATGCGACTTTAATTAAAGAAAGGAAAAAGTTAGGCAAATTCTGCAATTGCTCCTGGCTTTGCACTCTGTAAATTTTGTTCAGTGTGAGGGACAAGCAGAAGAAAGGATATTGTCCCCTTGATACTGTTCAATAATATTATTGGTATTTTTTCCAGTTAGCATCCACTCATATTAGCAGGGATTCACTGCTTGGTGATGACATGAGACGGTAGAAGCACCAGCATGGATTCTAAGCTTGTGACAGTTCACTCTCTTATTGCACTAACAGCAAATAAACTTCGAAGTACTTAATATAATAAGCAGATAACATGCAGCTGAGTATGTTTGCTTTGGGTGTAGCGGCCATTTCTATTGCACTATAGTTGTGGTTTTCTAATTAGACCACCAGCATACTTCTCCTTTGTTTTACTTTTCCTTAACTTTCTTTCCCCTTTCTAAGGGTCCATACATATTTCTCTTTAAGCATCTTGTCATACAATTCCTCAATCTGAGACTCAGTATCTGAGTTATATCCTGGGGATTGTAGTGAGATTATATTGTCAGCAGGGCTACAGCTGTTGCTATCATACATAACACATGCTTAAAGTTCTTTAGGTTTCCCACCCCCCCCCAGCACTTCCTCCCAGTCTTTCAACAATTTGTTTAGTAGAAGAGAAGAAAAAGAAGGACTGGATGCCCCAAGACATTGAGAATGGAGATGCAGAGCCTTTCATGTGAAATGAGGTGTGGTTTCAAGCCAGTTCCCAGTGGACAGGGGTTTACATCACAAAACCCACCATCACAATAGTTCCCCTTCTTGAGAGTTGGAGCAGAGAGGTCACAGACTGAATGAGCCTGGAGAACGAACTATGGTTTCACCCCTACAGGTGGCCCTACTGGGTCAGGATTGAGACATGTTGGCATGGGCTTGTTTATACTACAGCTGCCCATGCTATACTGTACTTGTTAGTGGGTAAAGAGAAGATCTCACTGCTGTCAGTCTAGTACCATTTCAGAGCCCTAACTCTGCCCGTGCCTATTCACAGTCTGGCGTTTCCATGATTATTCAGAAACTTTCACCCAAGAATTGTACTTCTTGTTTTCAAATAAGAGCCTGTGCAAATAGAACCTTATGTTGAACTAAGACAAGACTTTGCCAAAATATTGAACACACACATCAAAAATTAGAGGAAAACTTGAAATAAAATAAAGTTTTTGAGGTATTTTGTTATTGAGGCAGCTTCTTTCATAAAGCATGTGTACATGGGGATGCTCACGAAAGTTAAGTCAAATCAACTAAAGGTATGAAGTCATGCACATAAATTACAGCACGTTAAGCCCCTGTGTGGTTGCTCACATTCCAGAGTGAAACAACCCTAGCTTGCTGTAATTTTGCTCTTGTTTAACCAGAGTAATTCCATAAATTTAAGTGGAGTTACTCTGGGTCTACACCATGGTGTCTGGGAGCAGAATCTATCGCTCAGTCCCAGCTCAAATATAACTAACTTAGGAGAGGTATTTTTATAAGCTCGGAGTGCCTGCTTCTTCTCTCACAATGGGGTAAACCAGGAGTAATTCTACAAAACCGTGTATATGAAATCAGAATCAGGCCCCGACTTTACAAAAAACAACCAAGCAAGCTCATTTCTCTTAGTGGGCTATCAAAACAAAGACCTTTTGTGAGCACTACATCGACATTGAAAGAGTTTAAAAGAAAGTGGTAAGTCTGAGATGCTTTGAATTATTGTGGGGAAGACTTTTAAAAGGGGAAATCACTCTTTTCAAGCAATCCAGACACAAAAGAAGAGCTGGGTATAATTATTTTTCCTTTAAATAAAATAAAATATTTGACAACAGAAATAATCCAGAAGCCACTAAGTACTCTCTTATCCTTCAGATTCCTCCTTGGGACCCACTTCTGCTGCAATGCCTGCAGAAATCAGCCAGCCATGACTGCCAGGTTGAACAGCAGCCAGAGATAGCAGATATTTATTTATTTATCTATCTTAAAAAATCCTTCCATATCATTTGGAACTTCCATATCATCTGGGCACAGAGCTAACCTGTGTAACTACTAACCATGGGACCTTATTGCTCCTGCCCTCTGTGACACCTTGGGGTTCAACGCAGACCAATAAGAGGATGTGTCACCTCCTGTCTTGTAACCCTGGGTGCTTCTGTGCTGTGCAGCCTTAGGTAAGAGACCTGACACCGGCAGCATGCTCACAGCACAATAGCCTCACCCTGGTTTCCACCAGCCTTGGTCACTCCTTGCAAGATGACCCCAGCACGTCCCCTCTGTCCCAAATTTCCCCCAAATTGTCTGCCCTGTAACGTCCAGCCCTCTCCTAGAACAATCACAGAAGTTATTAAATTTGCTGCTCCTTTAGAAGAGACAGTAAACAGCAGTTCATTGATTTAACCGGGGTTTGACAAACACTTTTATTTTAATCCCAGCACTGTGTTGGTTTATATTAAAAGTAAAGCAAGTATATTAATCAAAAAGTCATAGGTTTAAGTGATACCAAGTATAAGGAATAAAGACAGAAAGGGTTACAAGCAAACAAAAGTAAAAATATGCTTCTAAGACTCAGAGGTGGATTAAGATTTATTAGGGCGCTGGGCACAAAGAACTTTTTGGGCCCCCATGTTCCCCTCCCCATGCCCCCCCACTCCTCCTGTCCCCCTTCCCCTTCTCTTCCCCCATCCCACCTTCCTTCCCCACTCCCTCATTCCCTTCTCCCCACTCCTTCCTTCCCCTCCCCCCTTCCCCACTACTTCTTTCCTTTCCCCATTCTCCTCCCCCACTGCTTCCCCCCACCCCTCCTCCCTTAAGTCATTCCCCTCCCCTCAATCCCCCATCCCCTTTCCCCCCTGCTTCTTTCCCCCACCCCCTCTCCCCTCCATCCTCCTTCCCCTTCCCCACTGCCTCTTCCCCACCCTCAGGCTGAGCAGAGCTGCTCAGCACTGACGGAAATGGGGGGGGGCCCAGTGGCACATGACCCCACATGCATCCCCCATGCCTTGCCCCTGTTTGGGGTGGGGGCGCATCGTCCTCCCCTAACTACATCCATCCCCTCCCTGTCTCCCAACACTACAACCTCCCACTTCCCTGACTGGGCTCCCTCTGCCTGGAACAGGACTCACCTGAGAGCCAGGGCTGGGAGCTGCAGCCACACATGGAGCTTGCCAGCCTCAGCTGAGCAGGGGCTGACGCTGATGATGCAGCACTTCCTGCTCTCACCTGCCTCTAAGGCAGGTTTCTTTTGTTAAAAGGGTTATGTCCTCCCCCAATACCCTTCCCCAGTTCCAGTGCCCTGGGCTCCTGGATGCTCCACCTGTCCTGGGGGGTGGGGAATGGGTCAGGGGCTGCGCTTGGGCACCCTAGCCCCCCACCCAGGGCAGATGGAGGGTCCAGGGCCCCCCACAGTGACCCAAGATCCTTGGGTGGTTCTGGCCTGGCTCTGGCTAGGGGCAGGGCCCTGGGGTGGAGCGGAGGAAGGGGGCGCATGGTGAGAGTTCCGGCACTCCTGAGGGCCCCCAAATTGGGCTGGGCACAGGCCCCGTTGGTCTGAGCAGTAATCTGCCAGTGCTAAGACTAAAACCAGATTGAACCTGACTAAACTCTCTTGTTCAAAGTATTTCTGACCAAGTCTCTTTTCCAGCATGGCTGACCAGACCCTCTAGCCAGGAACCTTCACAGAGCTCCAAGTGCTTGGTTCCTTTGTCTCTTCAGGTGAAGGATACCTTAGGGGGTCCATTCCCCCTCTTTATATAGACCAGGAAACCTTTGAAATATATTCTCAGATAAAGTTCCTCTTCCCCTGCTGGGAAGAGATGCTATGCAGCCTGGTGAAGACTTCATCCTGGTTCCTCCCCTGCTGCTGATAGTTGAATGATTAGTTCCTTATCCCTGATTGGGGCTTTTAGGTGTAATAAATAATTAAATAACTTTAAAATGCCTGAGAAACTGAACTCCTTTGTTAAACTGGCTTTTAACATGAAAAATAAAGAACTAAAGTTAAATGATTAAAAACTAGGAAATACTGTGAAACCATATATTGATAAAGGCGGGTAAGATAATACTTGGAAAATATGAGTGGACATATGCAAATCAGCCAGCTATTGATAATATGCATTTTAATTTGTTAAAGGGAGTCACTCTAGACCAGGGGTAGGCAACCTATGGCACAGGTGCCGAAGGCAGCACACGAGCTGATTTTCAGTGGCACTCTCACTGTCTGGGTCCTGGCCACCGGTCTGGGAGGGGGCTCTGCATTTTAATTTAATATGAAGCTTCTTAAACATTTTGAAACCTTATTTACTTTACATACAATAGTTTAGTTATATATTATAGACTTATAGAAAGAGACCTTCTAAAAACATTAAATTGTATTACTGGCACGCAAAACCTTAAGTTAGAGTGAATAAATGAAGACTCGGCACACCACTTCTGAAAGGTTGCCGATCCCTGCTCTAGACAATGAACTTACCGCACCACTGTCAATGGCTAAAATCATATGAAGAGGCTCTTTCAGAACATTAGACTGTCTCAGGTGCAGCATTCCCTCCCTTTCAAATTAAGGAGTCAGAAAGCTGCAATTCAGGCTTCAGCAAATTGTGATGTTACTATCTTACTCCACTCCTCAATTACTCGAAAAAGTCCTCTAGCCAAAATAGGGAAGACAAGACTGGTAGTTCCTAATGCAAGCAACAAGCAGCTTTTGTAAAATCTATGAACCTATCTTCATAAATTACAATATAACGAACTTAGGAGACTAACAACAGGCCCAAACACTTTATTGTTATACTGTGCTCTTTGTGGTTAGAGCGCAGAATAGTCTTCAAGGAGAAATGGACAAAACAATGGAAAATGTATGGCAAGGAACAATCCTACATTGGCAGGAAGAATGGCTCAAAGACTTAACTGGTCTTCTCCATCTTATTTGAAACCTGGCAATTTCTAGATACAATATGTGTTCTTCCCCATGGATTTAATATTAGTGTAATTTCTGTAATCATGGTGATATAGGAGTGTGGACAGCTAGATCCTTCTTCCAAGTGCGAAGGCTCACAAATTGTTTACATCTTCATTATTATACCAAGCAACTGCTCTTTTTTCTTTAAAGCTTTATTCCTATTCTTCTTTATCACAAAAATAAATAATACTTTTCTTTTAAGGCTTTCTGATCATTGTATGCAACTGGTCACAGTCTCCTGAAGGGAGTTCATTCCCTTCCCTCATGGGCCATAGAGAGAATGGCTCTGTATTGCACTCAACCTGCTCATAGCACTTACAGCTCTGCATTAAGCCAACAATTATATAATCAAATCTCATGCTTAAAGGCTTCAGTGGTGGCCTGCGGGGATCAGGAATGATTTTTTGCTCCTGATGCACAATTGACCATGTGTATTCTGGATTTTTTCACTTTCCTTTGAAGCATCAGGGATTGGCCACAGCTGAAGACAGAACACTGAATGGGGCGGACAGAGAATACTCTTTCTTAGATGACTGGCTGATAGGTCTTGCTCCCATGCTTAGGGTCATACTCCCTACCAGATTTGGTGTTTGGAAGGAATTTTCCCACAAGTCAGATTGGCAGAGGCCTTGGTGGGGTTTTCACCTTCTTCTGTGATATGAATCACCTGATCAATTACCCACTATTGCAGGGGCCTTGGACACTGGCAGCACTTTAGTCTCTCATGTTTTCTGCCTACCTGTGATACACAACAGTTTAGTCTCCTGAGGACTGAAATGCTTTAGTATGCCCCAAATTATTTGGCTCAATATAGGGGTAATTGGCTGAAATGTAATGTCCTGTGATATACAGCAGGTCAAACTAAATGTTCTAATGGTCCCTTCTGGACTTAAACTCTATGAAACTAAGAACTAAGTTGGACCTTCAGGGTAAGAACAAGATACTATAGCCCAAGACCTAATCTAAGAGTGGGGGAACTGTGGAATTCTGTAACTATGACAGTAACATAAAGGGATGGGCATTGGTCAATAGTATGATACAGATATTTATGTAGTTTTACATGCAACTCAGTATAGTTAGAATTTCCAGATATCTAGAAGGACCTACTTTCCCAATGCTGTTTCCTGGGCTATAAAGAAACAGAACAGGAGTTTAATGAGTCATAAAATTTGCTATCAGACACATGTTGAGATGTAACATATAACAAGAGTTCCTTGAAGACAAACTACTTTTGCTTGCTGCTTAAAGGAACTCTGCAACCTGCCTAAAACAACTTTAGGGTGAGAAATTATTATTTGTAACCAGTTTCTTTAGTGACTTCAGCTTAGTTTGTGTTTGTTTATTTTGCTCAGTAATCTACTTTAATCTGTTTGCCATCCCTTATAATCACTTAAAATCTGTCCTTTGTAGTTATTAAACTTGTCTTTATTTTCTATAAACCAATTTGTGCAATTCATATTGGGGGAGGGGGGCAAAAAACTGTGCATATGTCCTTCCACATTGAGGGAGGGGGCATTTTTTTATGAGCTTGCATTGTACAGATCTTTATACAGCGCAAGACAATATAATTTTGGGTTTATACCCCAAAGGAGGTGTGCACATGGGTGCTGGGTAAATCCCCGATCAGAATTCTCCCACATAGAACTGATTTCAGTTTCTGTGTCTGCAGCTGAGTGTGGCCTTAACTGTGTGTGTGCTAGAGAAGGCTTGAGTGCCTGGCACAGCAAGGATGGTGAGGAAGCCCAGGCTGGTGAAACAGGCGGGCTCAGTGGGACCTCAGTATATCAGGTGGCATCCCGGATGGGGGAGAGGGGAACAACCCATCACAGACACCAAGTTGAGAGGGGTTGCTAGCACGTTGGAGGAATGGGTTAGAATTCAAAATGACCTTGACAAATTGAAGAATTGGTCTGAAATCAACAGGGATGAAATTCAATAAAGACAAGTGTAAAGTACTTCACTTAGGAAGGAAAAATCAAATGCACAACTACAAAATGGAGAATAACTGGCTAGGCAGTGCTGCTGTTGAAAAGGATTTAGGGGTTTTAGTGGATCACAAATTGAATATGAATCAATAATATGATGCGGTTGCGAAAAAGGCTAATATAATTCTGGGCTACATTAACATGCTTTATGTGAAGACATGGAAGGTAATTGTCCCACTCTACTCAGCACTGGTGAGACTCAGTGGCAGTATTTTGTCCAGTTTTGGGTGACATACTTTAGCAAAGATGTGGACAAATTAGAGAGAATCTAAAAGAATGCAACAAAAATGATAAAAGGTCTAGAAAACCTGAGCTATGAAGAAAGATTAAAAATAAACGGGGCACATTTAGTCTTGAGAAAAGAAGACAAAGGAGAGAACCTGCTAATAATCTTCAAATATATTAATGGCTATTATAAAGCGCATGGTAATCAATTGTTCTCCAACTTCACTGAGGATAGGGCAAGAAATAATGGGCTTAATCTGCAGCAAGGGAGATTTAGGTTAGATATTAAGAAAAACTTACTAACTATAAGGATAGTTAAGATCTGGAATAGTCTTCTAAGGGAGGCTGTGGAATCCCTGTCATTGGAGGTTTTTAAGAACAGATTAGACAAAAACCTGTCAGGGATGGTCTAATATAGTGTTGTTGTAGCTGTGTCAGCTCCACAATATTAGAGAGACAAGGTGGGTGAGGTAATATCTTTTATTGGACCAAATTCTGTTGGTGAGACAGACAAGCTTTCAAGCTCTTCTTCAGGTCTGGGAAATGTACTCAGAGTGTCCCAGCTAAATACTTTATTCCACCTTGTATTTAGCTGGGACACTCTGAGTTCATTTCCCACCTTGTCTCTCTAATATTGTGGAGCTGGTGAAGTGGGTGGTCTAGATGTATTTTGTCCTGCCTCAGCACACAGAGCTGGACTAGATTAACTCTCAAGGTCCCTTCTAGCCCAATGTTTCTATGATTTACAGTTGTGCAAAGTGGATGTAATATGCTACCAGATCAGAAAGGTAGTATTGCTCAGCTATTTGAACATGTGTAAGTAACTACATAACAGTCAAAGCAGTGGGGAATTGGGCCCAGGGGGTCATCCTTAGATACCCAAGTTTCAAAATTCTGATCTCAGTGAGAAGGCCAATGTCACAGAGTGAGTTAGTGACAAAGCTAGGAATAAAACCTGAGGATCCTGTTCCCAGCCCTGAGCTACATTCATAGAACCACATTTCAACTAACTGAGAGTGAAATCACTTCTCTTGCATAAAACATGAGTAACCAGGACTAATGCTTGTGAAGAGCAGAGTGAATTAAGTTAAATCCATCACCTCAGCATGACCCATGGTGCATGGCAGTCTCTTGCCTTGGAAGCTATTGTGACTGAAGACCACTGCACCACTTTCAGGATATTGGGGATGCAGGATTCATATCAAGATAGATTTTGTGACCGAAGTCTACACCATTGCTTACCTCCATACTTATATATGGGGGTTAAGCATGGAGAGCTCTGCCTAAGGCCTGTCTATCTATCTCCAATGGGGTATGTCTAAGGCTTTCTGCTCATCTTCCGCACATGGGACTATTGTTAAAGTGATAAATTGTATCACAAATAATAATAACAGACTATCACTCCATGAATGGAAGTATAGTGAATGGAAGCTAGGGGATATATATACAGTTACCAGGGCAGTCCAGAAGCTGATGCTGTTTTAAGGCTAACTCCCATCCCTGATGTAATTCTCCCTTGAAAGTGATGAAATTGGCCCAATATATGTATATCATTATTTTTATTTATTAATTGTATTATCATATCAAAGGAGGTAGTGGGGAGCGCTTGAGGGGGAGATTAAGAGTTCTGTCTTAGTCTTGTTGAGCTTGAGCTGACAGCTAGAAATCCACAAGGTTTGGACAGAAGGAGACTGGTCTGGAGAAAAGAGATAGATCTGAGAGTCATCAGCATAGAGCTGAAATTTGAATTTACAGATGAAATTACCCAGAGATAAGGCACATAAGGAGAAGAGAAGGGGACCAAGGAGATAGCCCTACGGAATCCCCACAGAAAGCTGGAGGGTGGCTAAGGAGGATCCTTCAAAGGAGACACTAAAATAGTGGTTAGAGAGGCAGGAGGAGAACCAGGATAGGACAGAACCATGGAAGTCAAGGGAGGACAAAATTTCAAGAAGAGGACCATGGTTGACTGTGTTGAAGGCAGCTGATAGGTCAAGGATGATGAGGATGAAGTATTGGTTCTGAGCTATGGCTAGGAAGAGGTCATTAGAGACCTTGGCAAAAGCAGTTTCAGTTGAGTGCAAGGGGCAAAAACCAGATTGGAGACAGTCTAGGATGAAATTGGAGGAGAGGAACTCCAGACAGTGATTATAGACAGTACATTCAATGAGTGTAGAGATGAGAGAGAGAAGGGAGATGGGATGGTAGTTGGAGGGGCAAGTGAGGTAACTGGTGAGGGTTTTTTAAAATAGGAGACACCAAAGCATGTTTTTATTGTGAGGGTAAAGAGCCAGAGGAGAGTGAGAGCTTAGGGAGAAGAGTGAGGGAACTCATAAGAGTGGGTCTGAGGGAGATCAGGTTGGATGGGATCACTTGGCAAGTGGTGGGATTACAGGAGGAGAGAAGAAAAGAAATTTCAGCATCTGGGACTGGGAAGAAGGAAGAAAGAGTTGTAGGGAGGGAAGAGATTTTCTCCAGAGATGCTCCACAGTGTAAGAGCAGGAGTGGAGGAAGCAGATGTTGGGGATTTTCCAGGGCTAGGGCAGGGGCGCTGGAACAATGTGTATAGTAGGGTATGCTGAGAGCCATTGAATTGAACTGCAAACCTTGTATGTGATGGAAACCGCTTCAAGCCAGAGGGTGCAGCAGCACCCCCATCATCTCCAGTTCCAGCACCTATGGGATGGGGGCTGGTAGTGCAGACACTGAGATGGAAGGGAGTGGGGAAAAAGTCAAGGGTGGAGGTGAGTGAGGAATTGAGAGAATCGAATCAACAACCATATCAACAGAAGACAGTGAACAGAGAGAAGGCAGGAGAGGTCTGAGACCAGATAAGTCATTAATGCTGATGGACTGGAAGTCACAGAAAGCCTGAGTGACAGGGCATGAGGGGAAAGGGGGGAGAAGGGGAACTCCATAACAGAGAGAGAGCAATGCTTGGTGAAGACCACGTCAAGTGAATGGTGAGTAAAGAGTTGAACCAGGGCTGATGGACAAATGAAGAGGTGAGGGCAAGGATATGTGAAGATAAGGGATTGAAGTCACCAACGATGAGTGTGGAAGACTGTGAGGAGAGGAAGAGAGAGATCCATGAGCTGAGGTCAGAGAGGAAAGTTGATGGAAGAAGTTGGGTGGATTGTAGATTACAGTGATATGAAGGTGGAGAGTAAACTCAGATGCAATGCTGTTCAAAAGAGGAGAACGTATGGGAAGGGGGAAGAAGGAGGGATTGGCGGCAGCAGGAACAGGAGAGGAGAAACCTAACACCCCCAGCACAGTCTGATGAGGGCAGGGAGTGTGAGAGAAGAAGAGTCCTCCATAAGGAAGGGTAATTGCATAGGCAGTGTCAGATAAAGGGACCCAGGTTTCTGTGAGACCCAGGAGCTGGAGGGAGTGAGACATGAAGCAATTGTTGCTGACTGAGATATTTTCAGAAATGGAGAGGGAATTCCAGAGACAGCAAAAAAAGGGGAGGAGGGATTGGGGATGGAGGGGGGATGAGCATTAGATAAGGAGTGGTGGCATGAGAGGGGTGGAGGTGGTGGCAAGGGAAGTGTGTGGGAAATGGAGAAAGTGGGGATGGATGAAGGGCCAGAGTTGGAGCAAACATCACCAGAGGTGGGGAGGATGAAGCAGAGGAGGGTGTGGATATGGGATCTGGATTTATGTTGGTGGAAGGAGCGCTGAGATTAGGATGGAAAGGGGAAAAGGAGCAGGTAGAGCTCGTGGGAACAAGTGTAAACAGGGTCTGAATGAATTCTTGCCTGACAGCTAGCTGGGAGGGGGAGAGACTTTAGATGTGTTCATGTAAATACAGTTTGCTCCTGCTCTGCTTAGGTATCCAGCAGACGCAGAGCGGTGTGTTGTTCAAAGTAATCAACTTTGGCTGGTGTTGGGTTACAAATCATTTTTGTTCTGAATACAGGGGTAGTGAAATGCTGTTACCAATGTTGTAATTATTCTATGAATAAAGGGGAGCAGAACTGTGCTTAACCTGTTCCAAATGAGGGGGTCACTCTGAGCTGAAAGGACCTCCTTAAGCCAGGGGCTCAAATGCCAAAGCCCTGTGAAAGTAAGAGGGGTGGGGACAGGTGTCCCAGCCAGAGGTGTAGCCCCCCCCTCTCAAGGGTCCTCCCCCAACTGGTTTAACCTGTTCCCTGCCCCCACTGTTCAAAGAAAGAGCTAAATAGGCTTCATTAGGAGCCTATTTGTTATTTTAACTGCTCAATCAGAGCTGAAAATCACTTGAGATGGGGCAGTGTTTCTGCCCAGCCTGCAAAGAGCTGACAATTATTAAGAGACTGATGTGCACAGGTCACAGCAGAGAGGCAGGTGACAGCAGAAGGTGACTGACAGTTGGGAGGCGGCCAGCAGGGCGGCTGGCGGAGAGGCACAGTGAGCGGCCGGCAGGACGGCTGGTGGAGAGGGCCAGAGCAGAGCTCCACAGAGAGGCATGGCGATCAGCCAGCAGGGTGGCTGGCAGAGAGGGGTGGCAAGCAAGTGCCCGAGCAGCAGAGCGAGTAAGGTGCCTCCTTACCACCCCCCGCCGCATCCAGGGTGGGAGGTGAACTCTGCAGCTGTACCTCTGAACTCTGGGTCTGCACTGACCAAGGACATCAACTATGAGTGGGGGGCAGAGAAGGGTCGGGCACGTTAAAGGGACTTTTGGGTTGCTGGACTTAAGAATCTGAGGGGAAAGGGACACTGCCCAACTTACTTGGGGGTGGGTCTTTTGCTTATGGTCTAGGTTTATGAACCCTGTTTGTGGTGTTTTCCCAAATTAATGCTGAGTTACTTCCCTCCTTTTATTAAAAGTTTATTTTCTACACTCAGACACTGTGCCTGTGAGTGGGGAAGTATTGCCTCTCAAAGGCGCCTAGGGGCTTTTTTGAGTGTGTAATTTCCCCAGGTTACTGAGTGGGGGCTCGAGCCAGTTCTGTGTTGTATTGATGGGAAGGAACCGCTAGATATTGAACCTAGTCCTGGTTACTGCTGGCTCCACCTGGCAGAAGGGTTACATAAGGATGGGGAAATGGAGCAAATGGAGCCAGTGGGGGGACATGGATATGCTTCCTTTTTTCCAGTGGGGGGAACAGATGCTATGGCGTGGTGAGAGCCATGGTGAGTTGTAGATGGACAGGGGTATATACACACATACAAGTTTGAAAAATGCTGTGACAGCAGTATTAACCAGCAATTCACACATGAAGAATTGGTCTCTCTCTCTCTTTTTTTAGTTTGCATTTTATGCCCTTCATTAGGAGAAACTAAATGAGCTCTGGAGTTTTAGACCTGTTCCTGTTGTGCTGCGCACTATATCTTAAAATCATAATATGTAGCTCTTCACAGTCCTCTGCCCAAAGGAGCTCTCATCTGAGGTACTGTCAAGCCTAAATAATCTCTGATTCATTAAGAGGGTGACCTTTACATCTCAGTTGAGGTGAAGTTACAAGTGGCAGTTTGCACTGTACCTGCTCTGCTCTAAGAGATGAAGACTTGATTTTCCATCACTCACAATCCTTTCCTCTTTGCAGTCTCCCATATGGACTAAATATACACCACAAAGGAACAATAAAGGTCCATACACATGTGCAAATGATATTTCTATTAAATACATACTGTATGTTTTCTCTTTATATTTAGTTTTCTTATTTCTAAAGAGCAATCATTTGGAGACCTTACTGACACAATAACCTCAGACAGTCAGAGGCAGGTGTAAGTCTGTGAAAGTACAGAAAGGACCTTTTATAATGGAAACATCAAATTTGCATTTAGCTGTACTTATAAGTCATAATTCTGGGAAACTAATGCAAGTAGCCTGAAAGAAGCTTTTTATATCAAATGAGAAGGCAATGGTACCTCCAAGGTAAGTCATATTATATATTTTTCATTGTAGATCTGAAATGGTTCCTCTTCTGTTTTCTGTAAATTCACCTCAAAAGCAGAAGGCAGAGACTCATTTTTAGAGAAAGTAATAGAGTCATATAATCTATGCAATTATTTACATTTGATTTTGTCCACCCAGTGCTTCCTCACCTCCCAAACGAAACATGCTGTGCTGCTCATGCCATATCAGTGGCTCTAGGCTCTGCCACACTGATTGTAACTTGTAGCCATCTTTTCTGCAAACCCAGACTGGTAAATCCCAGGAATGGCAGGTCGTCTTTGTTTAGGCATGTGCGCTGTGTGCTTTCAAGAGCAGGGCCTTTAATCATCTCAGTATTAAAAAATGGATTCTCAAAAGAATTCCCAAAGGGAATGAGTTGTATACATTTCTTTCATTGCTTTGAAGACAGGAATATCATTATTGTAAGCAGTCCTTCGTGAGCAGTCAAGAAGAGAGGGGTGGGGGAGGGGAAAGAAGGAAGTTGCACGGAATATAACAGTTCTAGACTTGAACAGACTATCAACAGCTGCAAGGTTAATTACAGATCTTAAAGCTTTAGAAATAAAAGATAAGAAATTCTTTAGAGTAATTATAGGCTGCTGAGGCCTTATGGTAATACTAAAGTAAAACATCTGACTGGCGTGCTGCAGGGACACAGTGACAGTAGAAACACAGGTTGAACAAAATAATTAAAACCAGCTTTCCCCCTATCTTGGGTGAACTGTCAATCAGTCTGGGGAAGAAAAGAAATGCTAATAAAATATTAATAGGCTCTTTTTTAGTTTTTTTCATAACATTCTTTTATACACAGGTAGCACTCCGGTTTGTCAGTCAAAAGAGTCAGACACAGAAGCAGGAGACAAACAAATTCAGCAAAGTGGGGAGAAAAGAAAAGCTTTTGGGCAATCATATTTGACCTCAGAAAGAATCTGCCAAGGTATGAAGGTAGGAATCATTGGGAGACAGCTTGGTGGAAAATCACTGACTCTGCTTTGCTTTTTTTAGAGGAAATTATGGCAAGGAGGAAAAGTTATTTTAGACTGACAGATACCAAATGTCAGCAATCATGATATAATCACTGCAAGCTTTATTATATTTAAGTGGTTTAAAAGTCTGTAGATTCCAGACGGGTTCAAAATCTAGAAGAAGAGGCTGTCTAAAAGAGAGTCTTATGAATATTACATCTATACTCTCTCCATATATATATATATATATATAGTGTGGCACATATTTTTTATCGCTTGCCAAGTTCTCTGCAACTGTCTCTGTGTCTTCTTCCTTTTTGGCCCCTTTGCATGGAATGCCTTTCCTGAGCTGGACTGCCAACCCAATGCCCTCTCCTCTTTCAAATCCCTCCATAAAGCCATTTCTGTGATGCAAATATCTGACTGAGGCCAATTCTGCAATGAGCTGCGTCGGGCAGGGGAGGACCCTTCTGCCCACTCAGAGCCAGACAGAACTGGGCTCTGTGGGGACACAAGGGTCTGCCTGTGCAGAGCTCATTGCAGGATCAGGGTCTTATTCACTTCTATATCCTACAGAAATAAAACTAATTTTTTCCATCATTATATGAGCTAGCTCTTGCTAAGCAACTTTATAGTCTTTTTGAGGTTGCCCAATATTTCTTACTCTACTCTAGCACAACTACTGAGCACTACAGACTACACCCCACACCTTTACTTCTGTGTTATAAAACCAGGGGAAAAGAAATTTCAGAACAGTACAAAAATTTAAAGCATTCCTTTAGCTATGCCAGTCTTCTACCACTTCCTCTACCAAGTTATGCCCTTCCACCCACCAAACTACTACATGAAACATCCACAGCTAAGGGTATTGGGAGTGGATAGTTTTGTAAAGGAATGTGCACAAGAGGACAGGTTGAGGGAGAAGAGTTAAGATTGTAGTGTGTGATAGTAGTGGTAACGGTCAGGTGTGTGCCTCAGGGCGCTCCATGGCTACCTTGCAATATAGCTCCAATGGGATGTGCATTTCCCATCCTATCCCTGCCTCATGTACTCCCCCCCCCTTGCCTGCTTAGTCTGCATCTCCTTCCCCAGCATGTCATTCAGAACTAGGGCTGACTGGAAAAAACAAATCCATTTTGTGACAAATTTAGAGGTTCATCAGGATCTAGGAGACTCAGGTTGAAGTCCCTGCTTCAGATCAGGCAGAGTGAATGCCCTAACTGCTAGGCTATTGTGGGGCTGGTCTTTCTCTCTGGTTTTGACCAGAAATTCCATCCTGGACCCAAGAGACTTTCCAGATGAAGGTGAATCAAAACTGATATGTTTCTATGAAAAATTTCAGGTTTGACCAATTGGCATTTTCTGACAAAAATGTTTTGTCATAAAGTTTCCCACCAGCTTTATTCAGAACACACAGATAAGTCCCAGAGTGACCCAGTGTAGCAGATGGTGCTTTCATTCCCTAGGGTTAGCAAAGGATGGTTGCTGTGCGCTCTCTATTGACACACAAATACTCCATTATGGCTACTGGATGGGGTGGGGGCAGAGGGCCGGGAAAGAGGTGACAGTCAGAGTACTGGAGGAGGATGAGTGTGATGCAGAGGAAATGAGAAAACAGGGAGTGGCTGTGCCACTTTGCCAGGCCAAGGAGGTGATCTTGGGCCTGGGAACACTTGGCACTGGTGGTAGGGCAGTCAGGGTAGCTTTGTGCCACCCATGTGAGGAAGGGGCTCCATCACTAGGGGGAGGGTATCAGGCACCAGTGCTCTGTGGAGCTGCCTTCACAGAAGGCACCCAGAGATACCAGGGAGGGGGGCAGGAAGGGCTCCATCCCAGAGCTACTAATCACATACTTCCCTCTATTCACTGTAACATCTGGTTGGCTTCCCAGCCCCCACTCTTTCCCAGTGGTTCCCTATGAGTAGAGTGGACCAAGCAAGGCTGCGCCTGGACTTGAAGTTTGAACACAGCCAGGGACACTGTCATCTCTGGGCAGTGGGAGAAGGAGACCCATATGGAGGAGCCTGAGGCATGGGCTTGGTCACTGGAGCAGTGAGAGCTGGCTATGGCTACACATGAGAGATCTATGGAGGACAAGGAGCATCTCCATAACTGGTACATGGAGCAGTTCTTTACATGGAGGGATGAGACTGTATGTCAGTTGCAAAGGCAGGCTGCAGTGCTGGGAATCTCTCTCCCTCTCCCACTCATTGATGATGATGATGAAATCTGTTCAGCTTCTATGTGGGAGGAAGAGGATTAAAGGGAGGTGAGCCATCTATACTGCCAGCAGGCAGGCTTTGGTTATGCTTTAAAGAAAATTGAAAACAAACAAATAGATCTAAAAGAAAATTCTTACAAGTGATTGACTCGTTGAGTTCTTGTTTTCATTCTGTGTCTCCATTCAGTTGTTGTTTGGAACACAAAACAGCTCTCTGTCTCCAACCCATTATGGCTCCCAAAAGCATGTTACACACCTGCGGGCGATATATACCAGCACACACAAGACAGCAATTGTGCCTAGCCGTTTCTCCTGCCAAATGCCTCTTTCCCCTTCTCTTCTCCTGCCTCGAGGGTGCTTCTCAGTCTCTGTTTTATGGTGGCTCCCAACCTCATATCACAGCCCAACACACTCTACTGCACTTACAGTACATCTGCATTTCCCCATACAAGCAGTCCCCACGATGGTACTCCTGGAAATGGTAGCTGTTGCCACGCATTGATTTGTGCACCCCAAGGTGGACTGTACACTGGGGGAAGTCCCTCCACATATTGCACTCGACAAAGGAAAGGGCTGAATCTCCAGAATAATTGGGGGAGACCATTTCGAGTGAAGAAAAATCGCCTTGGCACTATCCTCTTCCTTTCCCCCATAGCCCTCCTTCCTCCAGGCTGCTGCCAGTGTAATCAACTTCAAAACAGGGTATTTGCCTGGCAAAATAAGTTTTGATTCCTTTGGATGAATGAGCCTCTCCACATTCCCTCTGGAGATACATGTGTGCCTGTCAGAGATTAGAATGCCTGCTGTGCTAAAGAGATTCTCTGGGTAGATGTTTGATGATGGGCAGGAGATGTGGGCAACAACCAACTGATGCAATTCTGGCCACACATTCTTCTTCAGCTGCCAGGAACAAGAATTTGTGAGCATTCACATGGGATCTTGAATATGTCCCTCCACCATTCTCACTGCAGCAACGTCAGGGCCATGGTATTGCAGAGGCTGCTGTCTATGTCTTGTAGGGTCACACACAATGATTTCAACCACGAGTGCACTCAGTCTACTTCCTAAGTGGAGCATGCCTGAATCCCTGTTACCTGAGAATAGGAAACCATGGTGTTTTTAATTTGGGGGGGGGGGAAGGGGAGGATGTTTAACTATGTTTCCGCCACATAATGCTCCTTCTGTCTTGTAGCTTTGGGACTGTGATTTCCTGGAAAAGCAAACAGGAAAGCAAATCTCACTAGGGATTCACCAGTGCTATCACTCTGCTGATGGAAAAGGCTCTTTGTGTGTGTTAGTTTCCTCTCCAGCAGGCACAGCAAAGGAATTACTTGGCTGATTCCCGCACTGTCCCTGCTGACTAGCTTGGAGCCCTCTAAGTGGGACAGAATGTCAGTGTGATGTCAACTGAGGGTGTACATATTGCCAGTGATGCTGATAGTCTTTCTGCTGCTGCTCACCCAGTGGGCTGTAATAGACACGTAGTCAATTCTCTTACCAAAGGTCCACATATCAATGGTCCAGTGCACCCTCCACCTACACAGTCATCCAGGGCACAGTGTACTGCTACTCTCACAGCAGCACACAGATCTGGCATTGCCTTTTTTGCAAAACAGGAGCAGCTAGGTTTCTACCACCTGGGAGCAGCAGCAGCCACCACACCTCTGAAGCCCTCACCCTGCACTTGGGAAAAAAGGAAGCATATCCATGTCCAGCAACCTTGCACATGCTGTGGTCAGTGACATGGGCACAGGGTGGTTGCAGTCATACTGACATCCTCTCTGGACACACTTCACTAAGGACTGTTGAGTGATGCCAGTGGATGTAGCTGACCCTGTCCTTGAAAGCATTGGTCATATCAACCTGTGCTCTGTAGTAGACCCCATGCCTCTGTGCTCTCCTCCTGAACTAGCCTGTTGCTGCTTGAGGCCTTCGTGATTTTATTCCATGAGCTTTGGCATGCCTGATGTCTCCAGCCTTTTGGCACGTAGTCCAGAGTGACCTATGTCTGTATAGCTGGCAGATGGCACTGACATTTTCCCTGGGATTGTATTTGAAATATTGCCAAACCCAGAAGCATATTTGTTTTGAACAGGCTTTGCAGGAGGCGATTGGAGGATTACAGCTGGTGACGGATGCTGTGTAAAGCAATGCAGTGTGGGTGCACTGCCTTCCCCCCAGTGCTCCCACCAAAACCACATCCAGCAGAGGTGGAGGTAGTGACCCTGCCCACCTCCCTCCCACTCCCCTGTGGGAGCTGTGACTAACACTCGTTCAGAAGACAGAAGAAGTGGAGCAGAGTTTAGGGGAAATTGTAGCTGCTATTTCTTGTGCACTTGCCTGTTACAGATCAGTCACTGGAGATAGTGGACTCACTGCAGATGTGTTACTATTGCCACCTCGTACACTCTGACTGGTCTGTTGTGTTCCAGGGAAATAATCCTCTCCTGAAGAGCTACCAGCCTCAGTCAAAGGGAATTCCAACTCCTCCTCATCATGACCATCTCGTTCCCCTTTTTTTGCTTCCTGGGATGCACGGTGAAGGGCTTCCACAACAGCTTGGCCCCTTAACAAGCCCAAAGCTTAGCTGTTGGCTTCTCATTTTCTCATCCTGAACTCCTCTGTAAAATAATGCTATTTCTGAGCTGCCCCAGCTGTGGTCTTCCTGTGCTACTAACACAACTTGCAGAAAGGGACTGTGAGATGATGCATTGTTGCTTATAGAATGAACAGTGTCGGAAAGAGACTCCTTTTCATGCCAGGAGGACACCACGCTACAATGATGCTACTAGTCATCAGTGCTTAAGCCACATTATTTTTAGCTTTGAAATTTTTAGACTCGTACCAAAGATAGTTTAAAGCAGATTATACTTTAGAATTTTTAAAATCTGGAGTTAATTTCTTAGGGACCAAACAGTTCAATTCTTAATATCATGTGATGAGATTTTATTGCATATCATAAATTTTAGGATCTCTGCAAGAATCCTCCCTCTCCCAACCCCCATCTTGTACATACTTCTGTCCTTAAGGGTAAAAGGGGATCAACTTAGGTGCCTTTCCTGGAAATACTCTGAGAGATGGAGTTTCAGATTCATTCTCATTTTAATAGGACTGCTGGTTACTTTTTTTAAAATAGCACTTCTTATTTTTTAAACTCCTCAAAGTGCCAGGCATGTCTATCACTTGTCTGTCCCTACACAGTGCTTAATGCAAAAGTCTAGAAACTCTTCATATGAAAATTTCATGCCTCCAGGTGCTCCATTGATTATTCATGAAGCTTTTGGAGCTGTCACCATGGGAACCAATTGGGTACAACATATTTAGCATATTAATGACCTATATGATTTAGTGCATGAAGAGACATATCACACCACCTGGAACACAAGTTGCAAGCTGCTGCTGACTTGATCAGCTTTTGCAATATGAAAATAAGGATCTGGATACATGTTATACAGAAATAATTCAAATCTAATATTTCCAAAAGGACTCATCCAAATTAGCACATAGGCTTTCAAAAGATTTGTTTTCGTAACAATGTTTTCCTTTTATCCTCCGTGAGTTTGGTCTCATTACAAGGTCTGGCCTACTGCTGCAGCGCATGCTCCTGAAACATTTAATAGGCAAGTCACGTGATCGGTTAGACATTACATCAGAATGATTTAATACACCAAGGGCAAGATTGTATGTCAGGTCCAGCTGCTGTTACAGTTTGTGAAGCAGGTAAGTTGATGGTCTCTAGAAAGCCATCACATAGTGATAACAATTAATTTTACAGCAGACAGAAAGGAAATCCAGCTGAGCTATGCACCTTCTTTGCCTGTGTATTGTATGATTTCATATTAGAACAATATGTTCATCAGCTGAAACTTTGCTTTAACATTTCATAGAAACTAAAATGTTAAAAGAACAAGAATGGCAATGTAGGGAAAATCCACCCTCAAAAGCTGAATAAAAACAGATGAGGCTATGTTAAACTTTCATATACTTGATATTAGTGATGCACTTTGACAATGCACAGAATGCTGTAATAGTCTCAGGAATCAGAGAGACTATCTCCTCTTTCAAAGGATATGCCATCCATCTGAATGGACAGGGAAATGTGGGAAGGGGGGAAGAGAGGACAGGATCTGGGACCAGCTGAAGGAGCACTTGATTTTTAAGGGCCAGATTGTGCTACTCCTTTACTCATGCTCCTAGGAGTCCCACTGAAGTCACTGGGGCATAATTAACTATTCAGAGTGAGCCAGGGTATCACATTCTGACACCATGTATTTTTAAAACCTCAAAAGGCAGGTCAAAATTGTTTTGATCTATACGTTGTGTGCATATGCTGAAGTGCGCTGCTGTACTGGGGCCAAAGAAAGCAGGACAGGATTTCAAAGTTCCAAGCAAAAGCCCCAATCCCACAACTGATCAGCAAAGCAAATGGGGCTTTGTACACAGGCACCAGAGTCAGCCTGCATTCAGTCAGCTGCAAGATCAAAGCCAAAGCAATCCGGTTGATGACTGGCTTGATGTCTGTTTGTTTAGTGGGTTATGATTTTTGGAGGGGAGGCAGTGTTTATGTTTAGCAAATTGCACTGATTATGCATCAAATTAGCCATTGTTATTACCCACTATTCTATTTCCAGTTGCTTGAATGTGTTGCATAAGGTAAAGGTAAACAATAGGCAAAGCTAGAACTGGAACCCAGATTCCTTCCTCTCAGTCCCTTTCTCTAGGAACTAGACTACATGAACACTGCTTAGGTACTTGTCTATATGTACTGGTGCAACTAGATCGATTTCAAATCAATCTGGTTATACCAGTGTGAATCCCTAACATACATGCTTTTACACCAATTTAAGCCTCGCTTATATCGACTTAACTTTAAGTTGATTACCATCTTCTCAGCGATGAAATACTGGTTACCCACGTAAAGGTAAATGGACCTAAGTAAATTTTCAAATGGTTTAAGTGAATCTATGTTAGGAATTTTCACTCATGTAACTATATTGTTTTAACACAGATTTAGCTACTCCAATGCAATTTTTTGCATTACATGACCCTCATGTAAATTGCTGAGAAGATTATAGCAATTGGTCCTGCTCCAGAAGTGCAAAAGCTTCTACTATAATGTGACATTTGGACCAGATAGCTGATGTATTTAATTTATATATTACAATAAATAAATAAAATAAAATAAATCTTTTGAAAGTACCTGTCTTTTTGCTGGTGATCATTTATGCAGGAAGCAATAACTGATACAGGTCCTGTACAGTACCAAATGGAAAGATGATATTGGTATAAAATTCTAAAATAGCCAAATAGAATGCTATAAGATTGTGCTGAAAGAAGTGCACAGTTCAACATTGAAATATGACCCTGGCAAATAACCTATATGCCCAAATAAATTCTGATTGCCTATTCACAGCTAAAATTTACATGAGCCCTTCTTCATATGGGGAGAGGGATAGCTCAGTGGTTTGAGCCTTGGCCTGCTAAACCCAGGGTTATGAGTTCAATCCTTGAGGGGGGCTCTGGGGCAAAAATCAGTACTTGGTCCTGCTAGTGAAGGCAGGGGGCTGGACTTGATGACCTTTCAGATCCCTTCCAGCTCTATGAGATAGGTATATCTCCATATATATATTACAAAATGAATAGCTGCTAATTTGTTGCATTTCCAAAGTAAAGTTCAAATAAATTACATTTAAGGGAAAGAAAAGCCCTCTTATGAGCCTTCCATCACCTGACCCTTCAAGCAGCATTGCTATTTTCTTCTCAGTATTTAACTCTAATCCTATTTTAAAATTTCCAATATCTAATTAGGAATTATACTCCAATCTTGCAAGTTTATAAATCCAAGTGTACTGCTGCACCAGGGCCTTAGATTGTAAATTGTCTGGAGCAATGACAGGGTCTTTATTTGAAATAGTTTAGTTCCTTATTCAACTTGGTCCCAATCCCAAATGGAATCTTTGGGTGTTGCTGAATATAATAAATGAATAAAGTAAGTATTAATAATGAAACATTTTAGGGATAAATTCTGTGCTGATATTCAAAAATGCAGTTTGCAGTGGAATAAAAAGAATATAAAAAATTTGGAGTAGTGAATTAATGCAGGTATGGAATAAAACTTCTGTATGACCTGGAGAGATTAGAAAGAGGACTGCAAGACAATGGATTGGGATTTGATATGAATATATATGAACTCCTACAACCAGGGATACGGGTGGAAAAATCACAGACCTAGGTAAAGGGATGTAACCTAGAAGTCCCACCATCACATTGAAATTCACATCTCCTTATTATTTTGTCATGTTACCAAGTTCTATATTTGCCATGGAATGTAATGTTTAATACCATAAAATGGTTTATGTATTTCTATGAGTATCTTCAGTTATTTCAGTCAGAAAGATTATAGCAGAACATAAACTTTATTTGTGTACATGAGACAGCTGCTAAAAAGAATTGCATCACAACTGACAATAGCATTTCTTCAAGATCTAACTGCCTATGCATTCAGTTATTGAGAACTTGTAAGGCTCATTATGATATCCTTATCTAATAATATTACACAGGGAAGAAATTAAATCAGAACTGGGAAGTGGGGAGCCAGGGTCTGAGATAGGATCACTAGC
The DNA here is from genome assembly GCF_028017835.1 of Emys orbicularis. NCBI lineage: Eukaryota > Metazoa > Chordata > Testudines > Emydidae > Emys > Emys orbicularis. The sequence continues at coordinate 36,208,370 of NC_088685.1, forward strand.
TTAAGAGGCAGTCCACACACTAAGTACCTACTTTAACAGAATGTGTGTGTAAATTTGTTAACTTAAACAAAAGCATTTTAGGAAATGGTTATCCCTGTTTCTCCCTGTTTTCAAAATAAAGGTTATATGTTGATGTCTTAATGAATGTGGTTCAGGGCTCTCCCAGGAACCGCAGCGGCGAAAGCAGCAGAACATGGGGCTGCCAGGTGGCCCCATGCCATCAGCTCCTCCGGCGCGGCTGTACCGGTACCTCCCCCAGCCCTGCCCCAAGCCCTGTCCTCCTGCAGGGCTGCCTAGAGACCCCAGACAGGAGACGCTAGATGCAGCTGCATGGAAGGGCTGGAAGGTGATGGAATCTCCTTCCTTAGAGGTTTTTAAGGTCAGGCTTGACAAAGCCCTGGCTGAGATGATTTAGTTGGGGATTGGTCCTGCTTTGAGCAGGGGCTTGGACTAGATGACCTTCTGAGGTCCCGTCCAACCCTGTTATTCTATGATTCTATTATTCATGCTAGAGGAGCTGCTGGCGTGGGGCTGCCCGGTGGCCCCATGTTCTGCTCCTCCTGCTGGCGTGGGGCTGCCCGGTGGCCCCATGTTCTGCTCCTCCTGTGTCTTTCTGGTAGGGTGTACTGGCTATAAATATCTTACTGGTATGGTGTACCATACTGTACCACCCTACTTGCACCACTGGGTCTGAGAAATGAGAACTGGAACTGGCTGGGCAAGGAGACAGGGACTGGTAGCAGGGGAAGAGAGACTGTGACTCAGATGGGGAGCCCAGATTGGAAGACTAGGACTGAATAGTTAAGGAGATAGAGATGAGAAGCCTGATGACTGGAGACTAGGACTGTATAGGCAAGGAAAATGGGACTGGGATGAGGAGCCAAGGTGGGGAGGGGGACAGCACAGGCACAGGGACAGGTGGGAGCAGATGGGGCAGAAAGGTCAACGCTAGTAGGGGTATGGTTAGAAATGTCTGTGCCCACTACAGAGATAGGAATGGAAACCAAGATTCCTGAGTCTCGCCATTCCTCTGTTATCAGCAAATAGCTATGAAACCCATTGCCAAAGTGCGTGCCTCACCCCCTCTAGTGTTAGTCCACATAGAGAATGACAACCTACTATTGCTGTCAGTGCTCTATTATCTCAAGTGGCAAAGGTCTGTATAGAGGATTTAAAGGCTCCATCCTAGATGATGAACCACATGGGTGTCAAATATGATGCTACATGCTGGAATTATTGTTTTTTTCAGTTTGCCTTTTTTTTTTTTTAAGAGCTAGGAAATTACACACACACACACACACTCATTAAAAGAACATTAATGGTGCAAAATCAAGCACTAAAAAGTGAGAAATGCCAGAATTAACATTGCCTGTGCAACCTTAATTCTTCCCCCTTGGGCAGATGTGTTAAGATTATAGCTGAATATTTTTGAAAAAATGTATTTTCATCAAAATATGTCATTTCATCCAATCTTTAATGTTTTGAGGAGACATATCAATTTCAATTAAGTTCCACATAGGAAGATATCTGAAGTCCAGGGTGGACAGTCTAGTCACATCTGACAAAAGATACCCAAATCAAAACCCTTCCCTGACCATTCTGTTTTGTAAGAATATTCATAAGGTTTTATTTTTGTTCCACTGGAGAACAAACACAAATTTCAAAACCTGGAAAGATTTCACAAAAGAGCATTCTAGTCCTCCTGCCAGCTTACAGCAGTCTTTAATTACATGATCGTATATTTTTTCTGCAGGACCCCTGCCTCATTCAGTGTACAGGATGGATGGTGCTCATTGAGTGAGCAGCTATTCAATATTGTGTTTTCTCCTTGTTGTTCAATGTGTGGCCATAGGTCTTATTCTCTGCACACTATTCAAATGTTGCTTTGAAGGCAGAATTATTAATTTCCTTATGAGCTTTTCTATGGCGCTCATCACTATAATATCTTATCAATAGGCTCTCTGTATGAGGTAAATGAGAGTTATAGTAAAATTCCATCTTGGGTCTATACTTTATTATGACGCATTTAGTCGCACAACAAGTAAAGCAATATTGTCACCACTAGAAGGAGCTCTTGAAAGAACAAAATGAACTGCTTTAGGCAGCTTATATGGTCACTCTGAGGAAGCTAATGCCAAAGCCAGCCTGATAACTTCTGCAGCAGGGACACCTGCACATTGTTTATTTATTTATTTGCATCAGAGTAGCTCCCAAAGGCCCTAATCGGGATTGGAATTCCACTGTACTAGGCACCGTGAAAACATAAAAATGATATTGTTCCTGCTCTGAAAGGCTTAAAATTGAATTCAAGACAAGACAAAGAGAGAGATAAACAACAGGAGGGCAGCTTTCCACAGTAGTCTGCATAACTTGGAAGTCAGAATCAATTAAAAGCTTCTGTTTTATAAATATAAGTAATCCCCACTAGTCCTCAACCTAGTCAATATCAGTTGGCAATTTCCTATCAGCATAATAGTAGAAGTGGGTCTTGAGTGAGGATTTAAATGCAGAGAGGGTTGTGCCTGTGTGGACTAGTTCAGGAAGGCTACTCCATGGACAAAGGCTGGCCTGGAAGAAAGCAGGAGAAAAAGGACAAAATGATGAATGAGGCTGACATCACTGGCAGACAGATGGTAGCAAGGACAACTTGATAAGCAAGAGAGAGGGAGACAGCCCACACCCAGGTTGTGAGCCTGAGTGACAGAGTGGTTGGTGTTGCTCTCAGCTGTGGAACACAGGAAGTGGAGGACAGGTGGCCTTGGGAGATGAGATACAGAGTTCAGTTCTGGCCATGTGGAGTTTAATTTGATGTTGAAACATTGAGAAGATGTCAGACAGACTGGCTGTGATCCTGGATTGAACAGAGGTAGACAGGTCAAGATTGGAGAGAAAGATTTGTGAGTCATGGGAATAAAGATGGTAAGTGAATCCATGGGAGTGTAAGATTACCTTGCAAAAGGGTATTGATGGAGAAGGGGAGTGGATAAAGGACATTATTTCTGTAAGCATACGTTTTATAGTTTGTGTTTTTGCTGACAATGATAGAAAGCCTTCTGTCAGCCTCAACACCTAAGGGCTCTTCTGTAATGAGTTTATCACCCATAACCAAGCTTATCATTTCATGAATTTATCCTCCATAATGAATTTATCATCCATAGTATTTGGTCAAAGCATTCATAAAACCTGGTAAAGCTACATCAAAGGAATATCAATTTAATCCTTTCAAGACAGCTGGGAAAACAATCAGTTCAATAGTCTTAAGAAGAAAATGCAAGCATGTTCAACATATTTCCCTTCTGAAGGATGTACTCATGCTGAAATACATTGCAAATTAAAGACTTCATTATATACATGTTTCCACCCAATATTACCCCATTCTAAGGCAAGAACAGTAAAATATCCCCTAAGGCGCCAAAATATCCTTGAGATTGTGGTACATTGTCTGAAACAGAAGGGCTAAATCCTCAGCTCCACCCAGAGTGTTGAGTCCTCTGGGCACAATCTGAAACTGTGGAATGAACTTGTCCAGGAACTAAGGACCATCACAAACCTCACCACTTTCTTCCCCAAGCACAAGGTGCATTTCTTTTACCTTGACGTCTCTGACAAAATATAGCAACCGGTATACTTATATTTTAAAAATAGTAATGTACCATAACAAGACACTCCACTGCACACACTTCTCTTTATGAGAAAACGATGAGAGAACAAACAACAACATGTGACAGATGTATAGTCATGTTGCACATAATGCACTACTGGAAGGTGCTCAGATACTATGGTGACAAGGGCAGTAAAACAACCTATATAGAATAGAATTATCAGCTATCATCCAATTTAGGACATTTTAATGTCACCTTTTCACAGCCAGAATAGCACAAAGGAGATTTAGCATGGGGCAGGGTGTAGCCCAATATGTTTAGGCTACACTAACTGAGAACTCTTTCATGATGCTATTACCCCTGGAAATATCTATCTATATTTATTATCACTTTGTATTTATATGTGATAAAGTCTCTACGAATGCAGGTGGTCAAATTAATCACTGGTGTAATTCCATGAACTTCAATTTGGCCCAAGGACTCCAGTTCATTTAGAGCTCTATGCAGAACTCTGTGCACTGAAGTCCTTATACAAACAAATTCAGAGCATAAAAATAAATCTAGCCCACCAATTCGTCCAGTGTCTCCTTCCACAAAACAGGCTGGTCCCTTTCTGAAAATACAGTTTCACTGAGCTTTGAACAATCTTTTGTTTTATTTAGATATACAACAATTAATTCTGTTGAACTTCAGCTTAATCCGTACTGGAAAAATGCCCAGAGTGGACAAAGAGCACAGTGGTCCCTATCTTCAAGCACAAAAGGAGATGTGCAAGAATGTAGTAATTACCGACCCATCAAGTTATTGAGTCACGCAATCAAATGGCTGGGAAGACTTATTGAGAAAAAACTTCATGAGGAACTGGAACAACAGGTAAGTAACAACCAATTCGGATTTATGCCAGGAAGGTCAACAAGGGACGTAGAGAAGGCTTATGACAGAGTTCCTAGAGAACTGATATGATGGTGCCTGTGGTCATACAATTTGCCAGAGACATGTTCAGACTCTCACGGACACATACAAAGGGTAGCACAACAGTAGTGAGAAACAGCTGTGTCCACAGTGAGTCATTCACTTTGAGGGTAAGCCTACATCAAGGACCAACCTTAATCCCCATCCTATTTGTGATTGAAGTGGACTCCTTAATGCAGGAGATTAGGGGAGAGACTTCATGGAGCATGCTTTTTGCTGATAACATTATGCTGTGCCACAAAAATAAATATGAACTGGAAAGAGACCTAGGGCTGCATTAGAAGAAAATAGTATATGAATCAGCTGACAAAAGATGGAATACATGTGATGCTTCATTGAGAGGAACAATGAGAAGCTAGTAAAACTAGATGGTATAGAGTTACGGTCTGCAACTATTCAAATATCTCAGTTCAGTGCTGAGCCATGACACGCATATGGATGCAGATGTTAGGAGTCGCATGAAGAGCACTTGCAAATGGAGGGAGTTGATAGGAATTTTCTGTGATAAGAATATGCCAAGTAGATGAAAATGTATAAGCCCATGATTGGGCCAGCCATGGCATACAGGTCAGAATACTGGCTAATGAGAACGAGAGAAGAACAACTACTTCACACTGACAAAATGAGAATTCTCAGGTAGGTGCTGGGTAGGATTAGAGCTGATGAGATACCATTGAATTGTGTAGCCTATCACACAAAAAGCTGAGGGAATATTGACTGAGATGGTTGGGTCATGTGAGATGACAAGATGCAGGATATGTTGACCAGAATATAAAATCTAGTAGTCATCATACAAAGACTATGAAGAAGACACAGAAAAAAATGGATTGAGATGCTGAAAGAGGACATGAAGAAAATCAGCGTCAGTTTGGAAGATACACTTGACAGAAACACTTAGACACAAAGAACAAGAGCTGCTGACCCCGACAAATGGGACAGAGCTAAGGTACAGAACAATTAAAAAGGCAGCACAATATTCCTTTTTATTGTCCAATGATGTTTAAATAGCAAGCTAGCACAAAAGCTGCACTGATAATGGGATTTGGGTGTGTGTTTCAAAGGGCTGCATATTAATAAATAATTAAATAAAAATCAATCAGCTCATAATGTAAAACATCACAGAACATGGATGCATTATCAGTGCATGACATTCACCTCATAGTATTATCCTTGCAAGCTAAGCAAGCCCACAGTGCCACCCAAGACAAATTTGCTAACTTTACTAAAGCAACAATTTGTCTTCAAATCATGTGTATCCGAGCATTTTCACTGACAAAAATGCAAAACACATATTATTTCAGTTAGAGAAGTTGCATGGGACCCTGAAAAGGCTTTGGTATTTCCAAGCATGGTGGATTTCACAAAGCGAATAATAAATATATGTTATTGTCCCTGTCCAAAAACCAGGGCCGCCCAGAGTGGGGGGCAATTTGCCCCAGGCCCTGCAGGGGCCCCCACGAGAATATAGTATTCTATAGTATTGCAACTTTTTTTTTATGGAAGAGGCCCCCGAAATTGCTTTGCCCCAGACCCCCTGAATCCTCTGGGCGGCCCTGCCACAAACACTTGCACTGATTTGCATTTTACCAGTCTATCACCTGATTCTCAGCTAGAACCATCTCTTGAAGTAAATGATTGCAAGCAGTGTTTGCACTGGGAAGTAATAGGTCACAAAAATGAAAGAACTAAAAACAAGAAGGAAAAATTACAGATGGGAGAGAGAGAGTATAGTATAATCACTGATATTGCCAGACCGTCACGTTTTCCTCTCATTCAAGCTGGGCATAATAGCACGGTAAGGTCTTTGGTATAGGGGCAAAAGACAGGAAGCCATAAGAAGAAGGAATTAGTAGTAGGTTTTCTTAAACCTGCATGATGTGCCTCATTCCATCAAGATATAAAGCTCTCTAATCTGCACCAGGGCAACTTGGCTGGAATGTACCAAATGCAAATGTTTCAAAATGCAAATACCATAATTATGTCTCTCAGAAGATGACAATCTGAAATATCTTTCCCTGGAGGAGTAATTTGCAAGCTGATCATAGGCAGATAGTTATTATAGGCACACACACAAAAAATTATGTTAAAAAATGTGAAGGTTGTATGGTTAACCACATGGAAATGAGGAAATGCCAAGATTTAGGATTCATGTGCATCTTTAACTCAGCCCCTTGTGTGTATGCATATCAATATATTCATCATGTACTATTTTTCAGATATGACGACAGTATCTATATATCATACAGTATATTCTCCAACCTTAATATCACACATCTCAGAATGTAGTAAGTATTGTGCACTACTCTCTGCAAGAGTCCATTCAAATCATGTATATGAAAAATACATAATAAAGCAGTTCTTGTCCAACATAGTACAGATTAAATATTACATTTACAGTACAGAAAACAGTGGACATTTATTTCAATAAATTAGCAGGTAAGTTTGGAGCTAAATCAGCTTCATCATCAACTGCCGTATGTTCTGAATTGAAAATGAGGGAGGCTACACTATGCATGTGTGAATGTAAATTAACAACATAGTTAATTGCCTCAGGTACTCCCTGGCTTCAGCAGGAAAACTCATGGCAGAGGGATAGTTGTTTGGCTCTCCTAATGGAGTTTCTCCACATTCATTTAATGCGGGGTTGTGGTTTGCCCCTTAGCCCCGTGGAACAGGGCTCACTTACATAAGGATGATCAGGCCCTTGGAGATGGATGCCAAACTAACATGACCAATTTTCAAGCAATTGATATTTTTAATAACCAGGAGCAGATATAAGGGTCAGATCATGGTCAGCAAACATGCAGCATGGGGCCCAATAGTCATGTCACCTTAGGCTTTTTTAAAGATAAAGAGTTAAAAAAACATAAAAACAAAAAAACCACAGGCCTAAATAAAAGTGGAATCTTGCCCAAATTGTGTTGTATACTGTATGTAGTTCTGGTTGCCCCATCTCAAAAAAAATATGTTACAACTGGAAAAGGTATAGAGAAGGGCAACAAAAATGATTAGGAAAATGGAACAGCTTCTGCATGAGGAGAGATTAAAAAGACTGGGATTCTTCAGCTTGGAAGAGAGACAACTAAGGGGTGATATGATAGAGGTCTATAAAATCATGAACGGGGGAAGAGGGGGGAAATAAAGTGAATAAGGAAGTGTTATTTACCCCCTCACATAACACGAGAACCAGGAGTTTCCCGATGAAATTAATAGGCAGTAGGTTTAAAACAAATAAAAGGAAGTACTTCTTCACACAACACACAGTCAACGTGTGGAACTCATTGCCAGGGGATGTTGTTAAGACCAAAAGTATAACTGGATTTAAAAAAATGAGTTAAGTTCATGGAAGACAGCCATTCATGGACCTATCAGCCAAGAGGCCTAAGCCTCCGACTTCCAGATGCTGAGACTGGATGACAGGGGACGGATTTCTCAATAATAGTCCTGTTCTGTTCATTCCCTCTGAGGCATCTGGCATTGGCCACTGTCAGAAGACAGGATACTGGGCTAGAGGGACCACTGGTCTGACACAGTTTGACCATTCTTTTTTGTTCTTATGACTTGCATATTTCCAATTAGTGAAACGTTGCACCACAGCAACACTTTTCCTTGGCAAATTGTTCTGTGATGCTGTCCAGCTCCAATCTTGCTATCTTGTCATTCTCAAATGCAAAGAGAGCAAGGTCACTCAGCCATGTCTAGGACAGTGTTGAACACGTGTAGGTTTTTGACACATCTCAATGTTTTCATTGTGCATTCAGCAGTAGCCACTCCAATTGGTATGGTGAGAAAAAGTCGACACAACATTTCCATTTCTGGTAAAACATCAAAAAAATTTCACACTCTTTAATTCAAATAGCTCTGGACTCCAAGTACAAAATGAACACCTCTGTGTCCTTCATAAAACAATACATCTTGAAAGACCAACTCTAAAGAAAAATATGAGCATTTTCCCATGAGTTTAAGAACTTCTTTGACTCTTCTAAAATTATATTTTGAAGTCACCTGGGATGGAGGAAACCAAATAGATAGCTACATCTTGAAATCCCTCACATCACAATTTTAGTTCCCCAATCATATTGTCTAAGACCTCAACATATTTCCTTTGATGGTTATCCTTTGCTTCTAAAACAGAATTGTATGCAAATTCATCATCCATGCAGCATACATGTCTCTTCTTGTGGCTTGGATACATTTACATTTTCAAAACCCATTGCTTCTCGTCTGCTCTGAGATTCTTTTACAATTTCCTCATACTTTTTTTCAGATCTGTATTTGCTGAGTTCATTTACTGTACGCTCAATTGTCCTGAGAACTTGGAACAGATCAATTTTCTTGGATAGAAGGATTTCAGAGGCTGAAGCTATGATAACTAAGCTCCTAGACCACTCTAACAGACTGAGGTAGAACATCCAAGCTGTCAAAGACGGATTGCTTTTTACTCAGTGTATGCCCTTACTATTCCTGCATTCAGTGACAGTTTCATCCTCTAGGCATTCAATTATACTCTGAAAATTCACTATCATTGCCTCATTGGCTTTCATTTGAGTGGCCCATGTAGTCTTGCAGAGTGCCTTTAGATGTACAGGTCTCCTTTGTTCTTCGGAAGCCTGTTCAATTTCATCTGCTGCATTTATCCTGTCAACTTCTTGAGGGACTGAAGTGCATCATCAAGTTCCTCTTTCCTTTTCAAAACTGTACTCTCTTGAGCAAGAGTTTGAAGATAAAGATTATTTTTAGACTTAATCATTAGTGTCTCCCCATAGATGGTTAGAGTCTGTGAAATATTTATATATTTCCTGTAAAGTTGAGAAGAAAACCTTCAGGTCTGCACGGGCGTTCTCTTCAGCAGCAGTCACTGAAACTAGGTTAATTTGATGTGCTGGGCAATGGATGTATGGTGCATGCAGGGCCGGCTCCAGGGTTTTAGCCGCCCCAAGCAGCCAAACAAAACAAAACAAAAAAAAAGCCGCGATCACGATCTGCGGCGGCAATTCGGCGGGAGGTCCTTCGCTCCGAGTAGGAGTGAGGGACCATCTGCCGAATTGCCGCCGAACAGCTGGACGTGCCGCCCCTCTCCGAAGTGGCCGCCCCAAGCACCTGCTTGGTAAGCTGGTGCCTGGAGCCGGCCCTGGGTGCATGCCCTTTGTTTCACTTACCTGAAAGATATTCTCTCATTTTTGCTTGCAGTCCTCCAAGAGCTCCAACCATAACACTGGCCTCATCATATCCCTGTCCAGACATATATTCGGGATGAAATCCATACTTGCAGAATAAAACATTATTTAACTGGTCACATAAGGATGGCGCATCTGCCTCTTTTACTCCCACAAAGCTTACAAAATGCTCTTTTATATCTACTTTTACTTCAATATGATCAATATTAACAAAGTGAAGCAAATTGGCTATTTGACTAACCTGGCTAATATCCATGGTTGCATCTGCAATCACAGTAAAAAACTTGGCAGCTATTAAGCATGCACTCCTGGTGCCTGATGCTAAAAGGCTTATAAGTTCATCAGTAATTGTCTTGCTCAAGTATTTGATTCTTTTGGTGTCACTGATACACTGGGCAAACGTTGGATTATGTCTGGCAAGTAGCTTACTGATGCTCAAATAAATATTACAGTTGTTGCTCTCCAGCACTTCACGGTAGCAGTGAAAGGGGAGACCTAAATTAGCCAACGTTTTGACTTTGTCAAGCAATATTTCTTAGTAATTCTCGCCATTTCCTAATATTTTCAGATGCTCGTTTATCAAAAACACACATTGATTCTATGTCTCTTCGCAAACTGTAGAACTGCCACATGACTGTACATGTGGTTTGCTCCTCCCATGAAGAGACATTGATTTTACCATATTTAGCACTGTTAACCATGTTGATTTTCGAATTTCTGTATCCTCAAATAACTAGCAATTGTGACAGTATGCATAATCTGAAAGATATGCTAATCCACTTGACATGCAAATCTGCATGCAGTGCATTTTTCATTCTGTATAATGAAGATGAAAAATGGTAGTTTGTAGGGGAAAAATGAAATAGACCATTTGGCATATCACTTTCAGTGGGCTGGCAAGGACCAATCTGTACAAGCATACACAATTGCTTAGCTGAGAAAACTAAATCTTGAAAGCGACTTTCATCAGGTGGGAACATCAAAACTATTTCAGCAGGAAGGATGTTTTGACCTGCTTCATTGCTGACCTGCTCATCTACAAGGCCTTTGGTTTTGCTTCTTTCAAGTTCATCTACAGAGACTGAGGGTGTTCACGCTTTTTGATTTTAAGATAATTCATGGTATCTTTGGCTTTGTTGGTTTGTAGCTCATCTACAAGGTCTTCAGTTGTGCTGGTCTCAAGCAAAGTTTCTCTGGAAGCATCATCAGCTACTACTATAGGTACAACATCAGTGGTATTGAACAAATTGTTTTCCTGACTTAAATCCTGACACAATGACAGATTCATGCTCACTAAATTGAGAAGCAGTTATTGACTTGCTACTGCAGGAGCTGATCAGAAAGTTTTCACCGTGATAGTTTTTGCTGCTTAGGATCTTAGGAGGCAGTTTGTAATAACAAAATCTCTTTTTGTTTTCTAAAACCTGACTTACATATGATCATAAGAACAGCCATACTGGGTCAGACCAAAGGTCCATTTAGCCCAGTATCCTGTCTTCCAACAGTGGCCAATGTCAGCTGCCCCAGAGAGAATGAACAGAACAGGTAATCACCTAGTGATCCATTCCCTGTCACCCGTTCCCAGCTTCTGGCAAACAGAGGTGAGGGACACCATCCCTGCTCATCCTAGCTAATAGACATTGATGGACCTATCCTCCATGAATTCATCTAGTTCTTTTTTGAACCCTGTTATAGTCTTGGCCTTCACAACATCCTCTGGCAAGGAGTTCCAAAGGTTGACTGTGCATTGTGTGAAGAAATACTTCCTTTTGTTTGTTTTAAACCTGCTGCCTATTAATTTCATTTGGTGACCCCTAGTTTGTGTGTTATGAGGAGTAAATAACACTTCCTTATTTACTTTCTCCACACCAGTCATGATTTTATAGACCTCAATCATATCATAGAATATCAGGGTTGGAAGGGACCTCAGGAGGTCATCTAGTCCAACCTCCTGCTCAAAGCAGGACCAATCCCCAACTAAATCATCCCAGCCAGGGCTTTGTCAAGCCTGACCTTATAAACCTCTAAGGAAGGAGATTCCACCACCTCCCTAGGTAATGCATTCCAGTGCTTCACCACCCTCCTAGTGAAAAAGTTTTTCCTAATATCCAACCTAAACCTCCCCCACTGCATCTTGAGACCATTACTCCTCATTCTGTCATCTGGTACCATTGAGAACAGTCTAGATCCATCCTCTTTGGAACCCCCTTTCAGGTAGTTGAAATCTCCCCCCTTAGTCATCTCTTTTCAAAGCTGAAAAGTCCCAGTTTTATTGATCTCTCCTCATATGGAAGCTGTTCCATACCCCTAATAATTTTTGTTGCCCTTTTTTGAACCTTTTCCAAATCCAATAGATCTTTTTTGAGATGGGGGTGACCACATATGCACGCAGTATTCAAGATCTGGGCGTACCATGTATTTATATAGAGGCAATATGATATTTTCTGTCTTATTATCTATCTCTTTCTTAATGATTCCTAACATTCTGTTTGCTTTTTTGACTGCCTCTGCACATTGAGTGGATGTTTTCAGAGAACTATCCACAATGACTCCAAGATCTCTTTCTTGAGTGGTAATAGCTCATTTAGACCCCATCATTTTATATGTATAGTTGGGATTATGTTTTCCAATGTGCATTACTTTGCATTTATCAACACTGAATTTCATCTGCCATTTTATTGCCCAGTCACCCAGTTTGAAGGGATCCTTTTGTAGCTCTCTGCAGTCTGCCTGGGATTTAACTATTTTGAGTAGTTTTGTATCATCTGCAAATTTTACCACCTCACCGTTTACAGCTTTATAGGGGGCTGATAGCTGAGGACCAGGGACAGCTTTAGACACAGGCAACCCATGCAATTGCATTAGTCATGAGGTGGCAAGGAGGCCCTTTGCCATGATGACTGACTCAGTTTCTTGTGGGGTGAGGCCCCAGATATGAGTGAGAGGGGCAGATGGCAGTAGCAGCAGAATAGCTGGTGCAGCGGGTCAGGGGCCCATGCACTTAGAGGGCCCTTGAAGCCTCAGGGCTGCTTGACCACACAACATGCCCAGCCCAGGCTGCTGCCACTGTTTGCAGCCTGCTGGAACCTCTAGGAAAGAGCAGTGTGCTGGTCCCGACTGCCCATGTTTGAATTTGCCTGGGGAGACGGACTCCAAAATGGTGGCTCTCCCATAAATTCTGATTAGTGGGATCACCAAAGGCAGAGCCTCCATTTTGGTTGGAGACTCCTCTTTCTCCCCTCCCAATTGATTGGGTAAATTCAATTGCAGGCAGCAGTAACTGGCCCACTATTTTCCCTAGAGGCTCTGACTCTAGATCTAGTGGTGGCAGCGGTGGTGGTTCGCAGCTCTGTCCCTCCCCCTCATTCCCTCCCCCAGCAGTTCTGGCTTTAGCAGGAGCTGTGGTGAGGGCTCTAGTGGTGGAAACAATGGTGCAGGGCCCAGGCCAGAAGGAGCAGGAGCTGGGGGGAGAGGCAGTGGAGGAGCAGAGCGGGTGTGAAGTAGCAGGGATGAATGGGAGGGGGGGTGAGGGAAGTGAGAGTTTATTTGAATGTGGAGGATGTGATGGCCCACAATACAAAACTTGTAGCAGATCCCATTTTTTGTTACTCTGCCATTGGCAGATGGGAGAAGGAGTGAGAGGGCCCAGACCACGTGGGGCCCGGTCAGCATTTGTTGACCTCAGCTGACTATTAAATCTGCCACTGTTAATAATGCTAACAATGGGGAAGTTGCACATGTTCAGTATGATGCTGAGAATGAATGAGTGAAGGAAGTTTGTGAAGTTTAAATGCTACTCTTACTGAAAACAAAGCGCATAATGACTAAGGTTAAAGATCAGACAACCCAGAGTGGGTTGGGGTTTCACAAACCCCTTAGAAATTTTTAAAACACGTTTTTTCCATTTAAAGGAAAGCATGTTTCTGTAATTCAATTCATGTCTTGTGGCATGCAGAAATAAATACCAATGAATCTCAGGCCCACAGCCTCTGTGGTTGGATGAAATACCTCTCCTAGTTTGAGTTATGGGGAAAAAATTCAACTTTTTTTTTTAAAAAAGAACCCCTTCTTCTGCTTCCAGGTACCTGATCCTCTTTCTCTTTCCTTTCAGAGCTCTGTCTGGCTAATTTTACTCCAAAGTCTCCTACCTTCCTTCTTTTCTCTTGTCTCCCTGTCACTGAGAAGACTCAGCTCACTTTGTCTTCCTTGCTGCCTGCTCCTCTCTCTGTCAGTCCACAAATTCCTCCCCCCAGGGCCGGCTCTAGGCACCAGCAAACCAAGCACGTGCTTGGGGCGGTACATTTTCAGGGGCGGCATTCCAGCCATTTTTTTTTTTTTGGTTCGGGCGGCAAAAGCCTAGAACCGGCCCTGGCAGCAGCAGCGCGTTGTGCGTGGGGGGCGCCCTGTGGCTGCTGCGGTTCGCGCCGCGGGGGAGCAGCGCCTGCACCTTGTGGCTGGGCTGGGCAGGCTCCAAGCGGGGGACACTCGGGCTGGGGGCTGCCCCGTGAGGCACACAGAGCCGCCTGCAGGTGCCGCAGAGCGGCTGCCCCCCCAGCCAGGGCTGGGCGAAGCGGCCCGAGCTGCCCAGGGACTGCGGCAGGGCGGCCAGAAGCAGCAGCAGCGGGACCATAGAGGGTGGGACACTGCCGTGCGGGGCCCGCGTCCCGCTCTCCAGGGCTCCGCTCCCTCTGGGGCTAACCTGCCCCGGCTCCTCAGCCCCCTGCTGGGGCGGTCCCCCGCCTCTGCCCTCCCGGGTCCTGGCCGGTCCTGGAGGCGGGAGCACTGGCTGGAGGGACCCTGGGCTGAGGCGCGGTCCGGGAGCCCCGCTGCTTACCCCGACCCTGCCAGCTCCGGGGGGAGCGGGTGGAGTCAGCACTGGTGGGGGGGAGCCCAGGGATGGGGCGGCAGGGGGTGCGGGTGGGGTGGGGTGGGAGAGCCCAGCGCCAGGGTGGCAGGGGGTGCGGATGGGGGAGGGCACTGGTGGGGAGGGATGAGAGCCCAGGGCTAGGGTGGGGGGCAGCCAAAAAATTTTTGGCTTGGGGTGGCAAAAAAAACTAGAGTTGGCCCTGCCTCCCCCAACACGTTATTTGTGTTTTTACCACATCTCTCGTCTCCCTTTCTCCCTATACAGGGCCATTCATCTGCTCTTGGCACCCAATTTTTCTTTCTACTCTTGGTCCATGCCCATTTATTTTTTTTCTGCCTCTCACCATAGCTTCCTCTCCGTGACAGATTACACTCCTTTCCCACTTTATTCTGGAGCTCCTCTGCACATCCCAACTTCTCTCCCCTCGAGGACATCCCTGTCTTCTGCCTGCTTTTTAACACCAGCAACCAAAATTGATAAGATATGACCTCCTGTGAGGTATTCTGGTTTTAGTTACTCAGTGTAGTGGATGCAGCTATGAAATTTTGTGTGTGCGCGCATGCATGGGCAGGTGCATGTCTTTGTGTACACTGCATACTTAGGGTTCTTCATTTTTGGTTTTTATTTTATTTAATTTTTCCCCATGAATTTATCAGTGTTTATTACTACAGCAACAAAAACAAGTGAAAATCAGTGCAAAAAAACTATTAATAATCTTTCTGGGTAAATATAAGGGTTTATTTTGGTGGATGGAAGGACAGGGGGAAAGTATTCAGTAGATTAATGCTTTGATTAATAGAATTCATTGTAGTTTGCTGCAGAACTTAAACAGAACTCAAAACACAAAGCTTGAAATGTGCAGGTGGTGGGCGTGAGATTCATCAGTACATTCAGATGCGTATGCAGTTTAGAGCTTGCATGCATGCCTGTTTCTTTATTGTGTGTATCTTCTACAATAACACATAGCCTTACTTCAACAGGCTGCTTTGCATGTACACACAGACTAATGTATTATTATAATACATATAGCTCATGCAACATATTGTATTTTCCTAATAAAACAAGTTTTATTATATATATAATTTATTTGAATAATACAAATGTAGGGTGAAAATTGAAAAGAAAAAAAAAACCCAAATAATACTTTTAGTAAAACCTGGAATTTTTTTTTGGTAAAAAGCAGTTTAAACTAAAAACAAAAGTGCTTATGCATTCTATGTGTCTAAGACCTCTTCCCTATATGCAGAGTTGGCAGCCATTTTGTTTTCAGTATTGTTGCAACCTGTCACACAGTAAGAACACAGGCTGTATTCTCCTTTGGAGACTTCATATTTATTCTTTCCCATTTGGGAAGAATTCTTGTTATATTTCTATACCCAAGAGAACAAAACATGAAGTTTTAGTTTAAAATTATATTTGTTAAGTTAAAAAAGAAACAAACGAAAAAAGAAAGAACAAATTTAAAGTCTCCATTGCAGGGCACCAGGAATGTGTGTGTGTGTTCTGCAACAGGCTAGAAGCAAGTCTGAGCACAAAATGTAATGGTTTATAGCTGCCAACACCAGTGGAGGTACCACCTTATCCTAGGATGACCAGACTCCAAATGTGAAAAATCGGGATGGGGTGGGGGGTAATAGGAGCCTATATAAGAAAAAGACCCAAAAATCAGGACTGTCCCTATAAAATCAGGACATCTGGTCACCCTACCTTATCCTTTACCACAGAATAAGAACTAAGGCATAGATCCTCGGATGTTATTAATCATTAATGGTTGAAGCTAGTGGAGCTATGTCAATGTATATCAGCTGAGGATGTAGCCCAACTATAATATTTTATTTTGACCAAAATGTTCAGCATATTTTTCTTTAGGGATGGGAAAAGGAGAGGTATTTCCTATTGCCTAAAAAGTTAGGGACTAGACTGTGCTTTCTAGACACAGCTTTGGGAAGGGTAAAGCACAGAGCCATGTCACCCTTGGGGAAGCTCTAGGAAGCATTGTACACAGTGATTCCCAGCTCCATAGTCAGTGCAAATTGGAGATGGAAGCCATTGTCCTTCCTCCTTGCTGCTCTTTCCTTCCCCGCAAATGTTTAAAATGATCTGAAAAAAGTGGGGAGGAGTATCATTTTCTATCGAAATAAAAGCTACATCACGTATCTCTGCCTCTGCAATCAGGTCTGCCCCCTCCAATCTGTTCCACCCCCAGCCTCACCTCTGCTCCTCCTGCAGTTCCTAGGACTCTCCATCCTCCTCTCCCAGAGTTGTGGGGGCTGCAGTGGGAGCCCCACCACACCTTCCCAGGCCTCGTGTTGTGGGTGTCAGCGGGGAGGGACAGAGGGGCTGTCTGGCTGCTCACAGGAGAGGAGGGGTGAAAGGGAGCAGGGCTACTTGAGCTACTGGACTCCCTCCTCCTCTCCTGCAAGATGGGCTTCAGCTCTTGAGGAAGGAGGAAAGAGCTCTGCTTGCTTCCTGCACCACTCCTGATTGAGTGCTTGCACCACAAGAGGCTGAGAAGTGGAGAAAGCAGCCAATCAGACAGGGTTACTGTCCTGTTCCCCCCTCCCCCCACTCCCTGCAGCAGGTCTGAAATGTGTACAAACCTCAGGATGCTGTGGGAATTCTATTTGGTGGGTCTGTGACCCCTTACAATCAGGAACACTTTCAGCACCATTCCCCACACATCTGAGAGAGACTAGCACCAATTTGGTGCTGGTTGTGAGCATCCCTCACACTCAGGGAAGTAAAAGTGCTGCAATTGTTCCCTCCTTGCCCTTCCACGTTTTGCACCCAGTATGGAGCCAGCCAGCAACAATCTGGCCTGAAGGGAGAATTGTGCTGTCGTGTATCTGAACATTTTATCGGCATATTCTGCAGACTTTTGTCTGCCAGTTCCCATTGTACTGTTAAAAAGCTGCACAAAAACAAGCAGTCTGGATACAGAATGCTGAAATAATCTAGATCCCACCACTATGTTCCATTAAGTAAATTTTCCTACCTGCTTTAAAGTCATTCAGATACTATGGTAATAGTTACATTAAAAAATACTGATGAATAAAACAGAAACAGTTCCAGGTCATTGGAAGTTTAATTACAACTCTTACTTTGACAAACATTTGGGCCCTTATTATTATTTAGTTAATTATACAAAACAGAGTATCTTTACATGCTCATGTCTAGGGCACTCTTTTCTGTGCATATTTTAATTGCCCTCTGGGTATTATGTTGCCACAGGTTATATTACAATGATATGCATCTGACTGGATGTGGATGCAACATTACTATGCAGCATGAATTTAAAGTGACTGTTTAATCTTTGTGGCAAACACGTGGAAGCCAAAGACTACATTGTAACCTTACTTTATTTCAGTGCATCAGCAACAGATAGTTAAAAATTCTGTCAGTGTTTGAAGTTTCAGAGGAGGGTAATGGAATATAAAAAAAAAGCACAGAAAATGTTCATCTTAGAAGTAAGCCTGGTCTGACTTATTAGTATTCACAAACAGACATGATTCTCATTTCCCCTGCAGTTGCTACATATATGTTAAGTATCCATTAGATGGCCTTCAGTCACTAATGGTCTTCTTGGTCCCCTTGGGTCTGTCTGCTTTATGGATTCCGTCTGCATGTATACTATTAAGGCTTTTGTTGCAGTAACTCACTCAATAGCCCCTTGTTGCACTAGCATGAATCACTCTCAGCACAGACTTCTGTTCCCAGGCTACGCTCAAGTGCATACTTTCTTATGTCAATTAAAAGCCCAGTAATACAGAACAGAGGAAAGAATCATCACAATATTTTTAATATACCTTATCACAGAACTTTTGGTCTAGTTGTTCTAGTGTTTACATGCTAATGACAATCTGGTATTGTCTGTCAGTTCTTTTTAACCATTATCTTTAGGCTAGAAGGACTCTAACCAAAAAGTAACATTGACCTCTTTGGATTTTTTTAACCACTTTTTACCTCTAAAAAGTGTTTTATTGACTGATTTTTACATTTTCCCCCAAGACTCGAAAGAGGAGATCTGAACAAAGAAACCTATTCCATTTACAGAATATTATAAAAATCCAACAATACACAGCCACTTGTTATTAAAAATGCAAAAATATATTTATAAATGTCTTCAATGAAAACACACAACAAAAAGAATCCATTCCTGTAATAATAAAATGGAAAAAAATATCCAATTGTTACAAGTACTATGGAAGATAATACAAAACAAGATAGGTGGAAATAGTCATAAATCAAGCACAAACAAATGACAATGAGCATTTACCATACAATCTGAAAATACTGTCATTTGCATAGAATTGCAGCATATTTGCATAATACATTATTGAACATTATTAGAGTGGGAGCAACTGCTATTGTTGTGGTTGCATAATAACTTCCAGTTGCTTATACATTTCCCACCATTCATTTTTCAGGCCTAAATTCTCCAGGTTTGGCTTCTGCCAAAAAGGGGCATCTTTGTTTTTTTAAGTTTAGGTGGGTCAGCCACTTTGGAGAACATGGAGAGTGAAAAGACAGAACAGACTTTTCTTATTATTTAAAAAATATATCTATACCTTGGTACCTTATGGTGAATAGATCTTTCACTGAACCAACTGGCGATAGCAAGCTGCCATTTGGAAGTGTAATAGCCCTTTTTGAGACCAATATGGAGCTTTGCAGGGGTGCGGTATCACTGAGGTGCAGGTCAACATTAGCCACACCCCCAGTTTCAGTGATCCCTTGAATACTCTCAATGCTGGGGATTGTTGCAGACATGGAGTAGAGATGGTGGAGCTGGCTGTGTGTCTGGGAACAAAGGTCCTCTCATGGGGATAGTGGGGACTTTTCTGGCCTGCCACCCCCTATGCCAGCCTAGCTAGGGGAGTGATGAATCAGGCCTTAAGAATCATTTAATTCCTTTTAGTATTTCAGTGCAAATAATTTGCTCTGTCTCTTCCTTTAGAAATTGAAATGTTTTTGATATCAGCATATCACCGTTCTTAAAACGGCCTGCTTATAATGACACAGCGACCTATTGGTACCAGCTGGCAAAAAATTCACTACTCTGTGTCAGCAACCAAAAGCCCTGACAAACTCACTGCCCCTATGGCACAGCTTTCATAGCATTTGTCTGTAACGAATATCATGTAAGGTATTTAATGAAAGCTTATGTCATAATTGTTGTGAGATGTACGTATGAAAGATATTTAAGGAGTTTGTGTATATGTACTGAAAAATGTTTTAAAATGTGTATCGCAGGCAGAGTGGACAAACAGGTTTTGCCAGAGAAAGGGATGTAGAGTGACCGGTGTTTCTGGGTTCATACATAGAGTAAGCATTGCAAGCGTACAGAGTGGAAACCCTGCTTCGCATGTGGAGTCAACATGAGGACATGAAGGCAACTTGGAGGCACTGTCCCAGGTCTAAAAATTACTGTCTCCCTCATAAAGGTACCAATTCAGCAAAGTCCCGAACGACATGCCTAACTTTAAGCACATCAGTGGTCCCTGAATTCAATGGGAACACTCACATGCTTAAAGTTAGATGTACATTGTTGAATTTGGCTCAAAATCATTAACTGATTTCTCTATCCCTATTTATAAAGGAGGCTGGGGAATGTGACAATTTTAAATAAAGATTTCCCCCCCCCTCAAATCTTTCCAAATGTGACGAAATAGGACTAACAGTAGAATCAGCCGTGCGGGGCAATATCTCCCTCAAGAACAACACATGAAGGTCTCTCTCCACTTACTCACAGAATGTCAACATTGTGAACATCCCTATCCTGGGCTAGGTGACATGTGAATTATTGTCTATCTCAAGTTTTTGCTGAAAAGTCAGTGCAGGTTGAAGTTGTATTAAACTTCCTCTGCAAGTGTAAAGGTGCAGGTAACCCTGAGCTGGTGTGGAGGCATAGAACCTTGGCATGGATGACCTTGTCTTCAGGCCCCCCCAGGGTCTGTACATGTGAAAGGATGTGTGGGTTCTGGGTATGGACACTTGCATTCATTCCATGGGGTCAAATACTTTCAAATTCCCAAAGACAGTTTGATTTGGGGAAGTTCCATTAGAGGAGCATTGTGGAGTTTTCCCTGGCTTAAGGCCCTGCCATTGTATCTGGACTGGAGGAAGCTGATGCTATGATTTTTTAAAACAAGATACAGAAATGAATTTCCAGACCAGCTAGTCAATTCCCCCCCCCCCCGCCCCCATTTAAAGTACTGCACTCACTTATTATTGGCCCTTTTCAATCCAAATGGCTAGTCAAAAGTTCAGGGCCCTGGGGGATGAACCAGCTGAGGAGAAAATGATGAAGTCAGGTATTTTCTTGGATGCAGTCTTATTTACAAGGAATGGAGAAGGTCCTGCTTCTCTGAATGCAGGACGAACCAGAAATAAAAGAATAGTTTCTTAACATGGCCCACATCTCTTGAGCCAACACCAAATCTAAAAAAACTCTCTCTCTAGCTTTTCCATGGGTCATATACCCTGCTCACACACTGCTGCTTGCTTTCTTGGTTCTGGCTCTCTCAGTTTCTGTGTCTTCATCCCAGTTGTCCTTTTCACCCACAGACACATACTCACCCACCTGGTCAGAAGAATACCCAATGTAACCCTCTACCCCTGCTAGTTTCTGGGGAGACTATTAAGGCTTGTTTTAGGTGTGGCCCCTCAACCTATTCACAAGTATCTTAAGTGAAGTGTGCGTTCACATATCATTTTAACTCAATTCATAACAAGGTTTAACACAGCTCATAGTCTTATTGTTGGCCCTTTGCTGAGGGGTGTCCAGAGCCTTGTAGGTTAGCTTCCCAGTGAAGGAGAAATCAGCAATGCAGAGTCTGGGTATATAGTCTTAGTGTAAATTGTTTTATTTACACATTTACACCAGTCCAGGAACAGAGATGGTCACAAACAGCAAACAGAGCAATCCCTTCTTTCAAGAATCTCAGCCCAGCACCAATACCAACTCCCGGGGATCAACTCTGCCTCAAGAACTGACCCAGAGATGAAGGCAAAGAGTAAACTCTCTTACTGCTCAAACAGCTTCCTCTACCCAGAACCCTTGCATAACAAAAACAACCACCACACAGCTGTCTACCCAAGACTGAACATTTAGTCACATGCTATGAAAAAGAACTTGGAAGACTATGTGTAGTAGCACCACCTGGTGACTCCTGTCAAACAAAATATTGTTATTTTATTCTATTTACAGTAAAAGCTTTTTTTTATCCGGCATGATAGGGGAATGAGGGGTGCTGGTAAGTAAAAAGTCCCAGTTAACTAAGAGGGAGGGAGTTTGGGTGTGGGAGGGGGTGCAGGGTGCTGGATCCAGGCAGCACTCACCTCGGTCGGCTCCCTGCAAGCGGTGACATGTCCCTGATGCTCATGCTCCTAGGCAGAGGCTCAGCTAGGCGACTCTGCACGCTGCCCCAAGCGCTGGCTGCACAGCTCCCATTGTCTGGGAACTACTGCCAATGGGAGCTGTGGGGGCAGCGCCTGCAGGTGGAGGCAGCGTGTAGAGCAGCCTAGCCGCACCTCCACCTAGGAGCAGCAGGGACATGTCACCGCTTGCAGGGAGCCACCCAAGGTGAGCGCCCCCTGGATCCAGCACCCCAAAACCACTCCCATTCCCCAACCTCCAGCTCTGCACCCCCTCCCACACCCAAACTCCCTCCCAGAGCCTGCACCCCCACCCCCAATCCTGCACTCCAAACCCCTTGTGGCTGTTCCTCCACCTTAGAGCAGCAGGGACATGTCGCTGCTTCCAGGGAGCCCGCCAGCTCCGCGTTAACCGGACTATAAACTCGACTTTCAATGAAAATCAGAAATGCGAGCTTATAGAGCTTTCCAGTTGGTAAAGTGCCAGATAACACAGCTTTTACTGTATTTTATTATTTGTATTGCAGAAGAGTGCAAAGGCCCCTGTCAGAATCAGGGCCATTATGCTAGGCTCTATACCAGGGGTCGGCAACGTTTGGCACATGGCTCGCCAGGGTAAGCACCCTGGCGGGCCGGGCCAGTTTATTTACCTGCTGACGCGGCAGGTTCGGCCGATCGCGGCCCCCACTTGCCACGGTTCACCATCACGGGCCAATGGGGGCGGCGAACCGTGGCGAGTGGGGGCCACGATCGGCCGAACCTGCCGCGTCAGCAGGTAAATAAACTGGCCCGGCCCGCCGGGGTGCTTAACCTGGCGAGCCGCGTGCCAAACGTTGCCGACCTCTGCTCTATACAAACACAGATAAGGACATGACTCTTGTTCTGAAAAGCGCACAGTCTAAATAGACAAGACAGGCAAAGGGTTGGAGGGGGAAACAGAAACAGAGAGGGAAGGAGAGAGGTAAAGTGACTTTCCCAACAAAGCATATCAGAGCCAGGAATAAAAGGCCCTTTCCCTTGGCTAAGTGCTATGATTCTGCTTAAATACTCCTCAGAATCTTTAGCATATAAAACAAAGTGGTCAACCTATTATATGTTAGAACATTTAAAAAAAGAAATGGACACTCTGTATTTTTAAGTGTTTGTCAGAGGCACCTCACTAGCCTGTTCACATAGGTACCTCATGTTTTATAAATCTAACTAAATGAAAGAATCCACGCTGAAAGCTGAAAAGAACTAAGTGGCTTCAGCCTTGAAGACTAGAGCCATACAGTATTTAGCACCTTATTCCTCTTACTTGTAAAGTACATGGAACCATCATTAGGTTCAGACTAATATTTTTTCAAGAGCAGTAATACTTTATTTTAATTGAAAGCTGGAAGCTTAAGCACATAAAAAATGCATGCAGGCAAAAAAATTTACCTCAAAAGTGTGAGAGCCAAATTCATCTCTGGTGTAGATTCATTGAAGCCACTATAGTTATAGTGAATTTGACCCAGAACACTTTGCACAGAGCTGAAGTGTGTGTGTGTATTTTAATGAATTTTAACTTTTTACAAGACTGAAGCACATTAAAAAAGTAGTTCCCCCTGCTATCAGGTAGTGATTCGTCACTCCACCATTCTCAACATCTTCCAAGAGTAACATTAGGTGCTTTTACAACTTTTTGTTCTTCTTTAGGAAAATAATTATGGTGTAATTTCTTCTCATTCAGACTTTAAGCCTTGATTGGAGATGTGCAATTTTACCTTCAAGTAAAATATATAATTTTGTGCGGTACAAACATTGATTCATATTACTAAATTACAGCAAATGGTCCAATTTTGATTTTGGGGACTGTGTAGTTAGGGCAATCAGTTTACCTGCACTTTACCTCTGCATATGCATTAATACTTCTAGTAATGAATGTCATTTTAATCAAAAGGCTTGGAGAAGTCTTGAGATCTGACAGAAGACTTCTGCTTAGAAAATATGTCACAAGACAGTAATAGGAGCACATAGACCTTCTCTTAGAACTTCTATAATCAGGTTCAATTTAAAAACAAAAAACAAAAAAGGAGTTCTGACAACTCTTTGGAAGAAGACAAGCCAATGAAAAGCACTAGCCAGAACCTGCTGGACTAAGTCCCCGAGTATCCAAACCCACAATTATTTCATTAAAGGTTTCTTTACCCGAGGGTTGCAACGCCGAGAGGGTCAGAAACAAGTGTCAGAACTATATTGCTATATGGAAAGGGAGGCCTGACTAGATTATGTATACTACATGGGTAGGGGTTTTGGTCTGAAAAATGGGGTCCCAATATGGAAAAAAGTAGAGAATCACTAGTAATGGGATATTCCTTTGAGACCGTTGGAGAATCAGCATGGCGCTACAGCTGGTTGAAAGAAGTCACAAGTTCTGCCAGCAAAGCCAAAGAGTAAACTATGCAGACTGTGTGTGTGTTTCCTGCCCTTTCTTTCTTCTGAAGCATCTAGGAAATTAAATGCAAAATACTATGTTTAAACAATATTAAAGTGGTTACTGGTTAGCATTAAGGGCCAAATTCTTGGCTGATGTATCTCCACTGAAGTCAACTGAGTTATGCCAAAAGAGTTTGGCTCTAAAATTCAGGAAATGGTAGAGATAAGGTTGACTACAAGGCATCATCATCATATTTTTACAATGATGAAAGCACACTTTTTCATCATTATACTGCTCAAAAACAGCTGAAGACGTTTACAAAGGAATTTGGAAGGGTTCGCTTAGCTCTACTGACAGGTCCCAGGATAGCCCGAAAAAGCCATCACTGGGTGGGGGTTGGTCACATGGTCCAAAGTGAGTATGACCTTAGAGAATGAAAATAAGTTTACACAATTACCTAAGAAAAAGGAATCCCTTCACATTTTAACGACATCTATACGTCACCAATATTTGTCTACATCATGGTGCAATGCATCACAGGGGACACATGAATTATAATAGCTCAGGAAACAATGAAGTTTTCTATAACCAAGTTACAGTCTTTCTCCCCATTTCCCCCATCTTAGTTGTTTTTTACTCGTTTTTAGGGCTGGTCAAAATTTTTCCATCAAAACTTTTTTAATTTTTTAAAATGGAAAATAGAGTTTTTCCATTAAAAAAAAAAATCATGAAAACCATCAGCTTCCCATGGAAATTCTCAACTTTTCACAGAAAAAAAACAAAAATCCCCAAATCAAAAGTTTAGTTTTCACCCAACACTGCTTGATTTTCTGAGGAAAAAATCAAAATTTTCTGGGGGGAAAAAAAAATCTGACCAGCTCTACTCAGTCATTTCTTCTTAAAGTTATTTAAGAGAGACATGAACAGCAAATAATTTCCAGCCAGGTATAAGATGAAGCCAAGTGTCTATATGACAATCTAGCAATATTTCCATAACAACAAAATAAAAGTATCTGGTAAATAAGTCCAGATAAGTTGCCCCAGAGAGAATCTTTGCTTTTCTAATATTTTAGAGAGAAAGCTAACTTGCTAATTGAAAACCCCAAAGTATACATGACAACACCTTGTTAGGGAAGTAATTTCAGACATTTTTTATTCTTTGTCAGGAATATTCTTCCCAAGGTCTGCTTTGTTTCCTTCACTCACATTCATTCCTGCTCTCATCCTTTTATCTGAATATAATTACTTGAATAAATTATTAAATTACATGAATACATCTAATTACATCCTCTCTTGAATTTTATTAAATGCTTATATATTTACAGTAGCTTATTCAGGCTAGCAATAATGTTTGCCCTTCTTTGTTTTAGTGTCCCTAGGAGTGTAGCAGTTCTACATGAAGCCCATTGAGATAGTACACCAAGGCTGCAGAGGCATGGCAGAGGCTGGAGGAAGCTTAGGGTCTTTAATAGTGGGTTCTTGGTATAGGTGCAGAGGCTGCAGAACCTTATATAATCCTTGAGGTAAGTTCCTTGAGATAAGATTCCAGGTCTTGAATTGGACAAAATGGCCCCAAAGCAATGAATCATGGCATAGTTTCAAAATCTAAAACCTAGATTATATTCTGCAGAACATATACACAATTCTTGTGATAGAGGCGGCCATTCTGTCACCAGAACTTGGAGTTGGGTTGAGTACCCACATTGTTCAGGGTCTGGCAGATCTGGGTTATGAACAGGTTGTTGTGGAGCAGGGAGAGGATGGAGGAGGTCAGACTGTTGACAGTCATCACATTTACAAAGTTGGACAGCTTGAACACAATGGCAGATGGCTCTCGACTTTGCAGGATAGGGCAAATGCCTTCCTGTTTGTTTCTCATCCCCGGGTGATAGGTTACAACCAAATAAATAAATAAAATAAATAAATAAATAAAAACCATCCAAGCAAGCAAAGAAGAGAGACCAGCAGATCTGATGTTGGCTAAAGCATGTAGCAGACCTTTGGTATTCCAGATTCTTATAGTCCATCAGGACGAGGGCTGGGCTCTTTCTAGGAGGTGGCACCACCCCTTAAAAGCTGCATTGATAGCCAGATAGTTCTGCGGAGTTGTTAATGCTACTAGTGCTGCTGTTCTTGGACCTCCAGTGTTAGCTGCACTAGCAGAGAGTGCAGCATGTTGATTCAAAAGACGTTGGTATTGTTCATAAAGAAAAAACACAGGCTGGGTTCGGTGGCAAAGGTGCTCAGCCAGGTTTATTGGCAACGAAGCACACTAGTGCCCTGGCTCAATGGTTACAGATACACAAACACGTGTATGCTTGTGACAATGGTACCAGCTCAATCATCAACATAACAGGATGCTGTCCCCTAGGCTAGCACAAAGATGCCGCTCCTATGACTGGAGAGGGGTTGGGAGCTGATTGCCCTCACCAAGCTACCAGCAGACGAGTGATAGTGTGGGCTGCTAGAGAAAGGGGAAGGGCACCCAGACCCTCCCAAGTCTATTCTTCTCCATGTTGGAGAGGTGGGGCAAGACCTGATCATTTTGCATAGATTCAGGTGACAGAAAGGACTGATGATAGGGAGACCAGAGGTGGCAGGGGTGACAGAAGCCAGGAGAACCATCCTTTTTCTTAGCAGCATTCGGTCAGGCAGGATGGGGATTCTACCTGTACCAGTTCACCCTTAACATTATTTAGGCTGATTTAGAAATAACACTGGGTGGGCCTTGTTCAATTCTGAGTGTACTACCAAGTGTCAGATTGCCTAAGGAGACTGCAGTTTGGACGTCTTGTTAACCAGTGTGGCGAGAAATAATACTGGGCTTAAGAGGCAGTCTGATCAATTAGGCAGCCTACTACAGGCCAGCGGTGCTCAGAGGTTGCTTGGAGACTGGCTGTGCTGCAGGCCCTGATTCCTGACAGCTCCCACTCCATTTCAGTGGTGACGTGAGTTTTTATAGCTTGTGAAGCTTTGTGATGAAAGTGTAAAAAACATAAAATATTGACTTTTAAAATATTTTTCTTCAGAAGTAAAGGCGTATATTACAGGCCAGATTCTCCTCTCACAAACACTGGTGTAAGTCAGTAATTATTTCACTGATATTAGAACGTTAGTGGTTTAAAAGTGGTGTACATGAAAGGATAATTGAACTTAACAGGGCATTTCAAGATTAGGAGATGTAAATTATTTCTGGATAACTTAGATCATCGGAGAGTACCTTAAAAAAGGACTCAGCTGGAATAAATTGTAGACTCACTTGTCTTCCAGCTGCATTATAAAAGGAAACAAAAAATGAATAAAATGTAATTTTCCAAGTGTGGTTTTGATTATGCCATTGCGTGTACATTCCTTATTTGGTGGTTTGCTGCATTGGGTCTAGCAATCATCGCTGAAGTGTGATGAACACTGTAGGATAGAAATATCAAGTATCTGCTGCACCCACAGGAGATATTACAATTTAAGGTATACAGAAAAAAGTTCCGATTTTCCAAGTCTGTGAACGTTTGAAATTCAATAAACATTGGAATCTGTGTGTGTACAAGGGCCATTGATTTTTATCTTGTTCAGTGTTCATAGCCAGTATCAGAAAACGCCACTACTGCAAATGCAGTGCCTGATTCTGCTCTCACTTAAAGTCAGGAGGAACTCAGCCTAAGTTAAAGAACGTAACTAAAATGATATTAAACCAATATAAATGAGATCAGAATGGGGATGATAGCCTTTGAAGCAAAAAAGATATTGGTCATCTGGTTTTGTCTTTTGGAAAAAGAGAGGAGAGTACAAGACCATCTGCTATCAGGGTCTCTCTCAGGGGTGAAAGTCAGCTGGTAGGGTGTACCGGTAAGAACCCGCACCGGCCCATATGCAGCCCACATTAAATATCCCAATTTAATGTCCCTGTCCCTTTTGCCTCCCCTGTCGGCGGCCCTGCTGGTAGGGTCCGTACGGGCAGGGCCGCTGACAGGGGAGGCAAAAGGGGCATGGACGTTAAAGCGCTGCCGTGGCAAAGGACCCTGCAGCGCTTTAACATCCCTGCCCCTTTTGCCCCCCCCCTTGGCCGCTGACAAGGGGGGGGGGGGCAAAGGGAGCAGCTGCCCTGGGGCCAGCGATTTAAAAGGGCCCAGGTCTCCGGATGCCGCTTATCGCTACTGCAGCAGCGGCATCCGGAGCCCCTGGCCCTTTAAATCACCACTGGAGTCCCGGGTGGCACGGGCCAGGCAGCCTGGATGGGCTGGCTCCCGTCCCTTCCAAGGGCCAGAGCCGGTCCTGGCCCCGTACCAGTAAGTGTCTGGAATTACTTTCACCCCTGGTCTCTCCTAATCCTGAAGGGCCTGTTACTGGTGTTTGGCAAGAGCTTCCAGGTTTGGGTGTCTCCTCCTAATATGGCTAATTAACATTAATTAATTGTTACTATTTTGTTCACTAAGGACAAATGTTTGAAAGGTGCTTGATCTTAATCCATCATAATTTTGCAGGCACTATTTTGCACCTGCAATTAATGTCCTCTAGCCAAAATCTTCTCTCATATGAGCCTTGATTCAACAAATTATAAGTACACCCATAATTTTAAGCACATGAATACTCTCTTGACTGATGAAAAGTGTTATATGAAAGCTAGATATTAAGTACGCTTCTGAATTGGGGCCATAATTATTAATCCTGGGCACAAAGAGGAATTTCTGGAATACTCTTCAAGTGACCAGCTGAGATTTTCCAAGCAGCTGAAGGGTTGTAAGTGCCTAATTAATTTCAATGGGATCTGGGTGCTTAACTTCCTTCAGCTTCTCGGAAAATTCCAGTCACTACATATTGATACACACCTGGGAGACATTCCTGGGAGAGCATGTGCACTGGAAGGGAATCTGTAGAGTTGTACAGCAGACTAAATGCCTCTATATCAGTGGTGGACAACCTGTGGCCTGCAGGCCGCATATGGCCCATCAGGGTAATCCACTGGCAGGCTGCCAGACAGTTTGTTTACATTTGTATGGCTGCCTGTGGCTCCCAGTGGCTACAGTTCACCATTCCCAGTCAATGGGAGCTGCGGGAAGCGATGCAGGCCTCAGGGACATGCTGGCCACTGCTTCCTGCAGCTCCCATTGGCCGGGAATGGTGAACCACGGCCACTGGGAGCTGCAGACAGCCATGCAAATGTAAACAAACTGTGTGGTGGCCCGCCCTGACGGACCGCAGGTTGCCCACCACTGATCTATATGCTGGAGATAGCATGAGGGGTAGATCTGCCTCTTATGATGTTGAAGCTTTGCCAATAATTCCTCGTATGTAAAGGTGACTTTTTCCTTAATCTTCAAAGTCTCTTTGAACTCATGCCTACTCCACTGAGATCTGTCTCTGCTCACCATAGCAAGCACAGTGTAAATACATAAATAATTTCAATTCCACAGAAGAAATGGAGCACTCCAGGCAGTGCATTTCCAGATGATAGCTGCACTTCTCAAGTAGATTAAAACACTCAGACTTCAGGTTTAAACTTTACACACTAGCACACCTGAGATCCCAGGGTTAAAAAAAAAAAAATGCTAAGTAAGAGTTAGGTTTTATTATTATTTATACAATTACCCAGCATTGCACTACCACAATGTCCTGCTGCTTTAATCTGGGTAACATTGCAGGCTCATTAGTATGGCATTCACTCTGTGATGCAGTCCAAAGTTGGTGATAAGCATGTAATCAGAAAATGATATCTAGTCACAAAGTAGTAAGTGATCCAAAATGATGGATGTGTGTGAAGCTTTATTACTTGGCTTAAAGGAGATCAATTCTGTTCCCAGGTATGTATGTGGAGCTCCCACTGACATCTGCATGCATCTAAAATTTGCCCCACAAGCTCAAAAGAGATCATGTTTCATGGGCTAAGTACACAAATGAAGTTAAATAATTCACAGAAAGTTAATATTTTTAAAGCACTAAGCTTCACAACCCTCTTCACCCATGAATCATAGAATATCAGGGTTGGAAGGGACCTCAGGAAGTCATCTAGTCCAACCCCCTGCTCAAAGCAGGACCAATCCCCAACTAAATCATCCCAGCCAGGGCTTCATCAAGCCTGACCTTAAAAACCTCTAAGGAAGGAGATTTCACCACCTCCCTAGGTAACCCATTCCAGTGCTTCACCACCCTCCTAATGAAAAAGTTTTTCCTAATATCCAACCTAGACCTCCCCCACTGCAACTTGAGACCATTACTCCTTGTTCTGTCATCTGGTACCACTGAGAACAGTCTAGCACCATCCTCTTTGGAACCCCCCTTTCAGGTAGTTGAAAGCAGCTATCAAATCCCCCCTCATTCTTCTCTGCTGCAGACTAAACAATCCCAGTTCCCTCAGCCTCTCCTCATAAGTCATGTGCTCCAGCCCCCTAATCATTTTTTTGTTGCCCTCCACTGGCAAATCAGTTGTCAGAGTAAGTATTATTTCCATTTTTAATACTGCAACTGAGAAGTTAAGCAGCTTGCTCAAGGCCACACTAAATGCCAGTGTCAAAGCCTGGATCTGCTCGTAGGGTACATATATGCAGCACAAAAACAAAACAGAACACAGTATTGAGTCTCAAAGCCCAGTCAACTGATTCAAGCTAGTCTTGCAAGGCTAAAAATAGCAGTGTACAATTTCAGGATTGGGCTACAGCCCAGGCTCTGAGACCCTCCACCTCGCTGGGTTTCAGAGCTCAAGCTCCAGCTTGAGCCTGAACATCTACGCTGATATTTTTAGCCCCCGCAAGCCTGAGTCAGTTGATCCAGGCTCTGAGACTCGCTGGAGCTGGGTGTGGGTTTTGCTGTATAGACACACCCTTAGTTACACTGGTGAAATACACTGGATTAACATGGGTGCAACTCCATGGAACACTGAGCGGACTCTACACGAGAGCTGCCTGAGAATTTTTGACCAAACCTCTTTTATCAAAATGGACCCATTTTTTCAGAAATGTATTGTTTTGATTAAACTTTAGTCAAGAAAATTTCTCAGGTCCAGGATGTAATTTCTGGTCAAAATCAGAGAAAGACAGACTGGCCAACCACTGAATAGCAAGTACCCTGGCAGTTAAGGCATTCACCTGTGATGTAGAAGAGCCAGGCCCGTCTATTATTTGCCTGATTCAAGGCACTGATAAGACCTCATTTGGAATTCTGTGTACCATTCTGGTCACACATGTTCAGGAAAGTTTAATTGAAACTCGAACAGATGCAGAGAAGAGCTACTAGGAGGATCAGGGGAACAGACGGCCTAACTGATGGGAGGAGATTGGAAGATCGTGGTTTGTTTAGGATAGTAAAAAGTTGTTTCAGAAGTAGGGCTGTCAAGTGATTAAAAAAATTGATCGTGATTAATGGCGATTAAAAAAATTAATTGTGATTAATTACACTGTTAAATAATAGAATACCATTTATTTAAATATTTTTGGATGTTTTCTACATTTTCAAATATATTGATTTCAGTTACAACACAGAATACAGAGTGTACAGTTTTCAGCTTATATTTATTTTTTTATTACAAGTATTTGCACTGTAAAAAAAACAAAAATTGTATTTTTCAATTCACCTAATACAAGTACTGTAGTGCAATCTCTTTATCATGAAAGTTGAACTTACAAATGTAGAATTATGTAGAAGTCCACTCAGTCCTACTTCTTGTTCAGCCAATCGCTCAGACAAAAAAAGTTTGTTTACAGTTGCAAGAGATAATGCTGCCTGCTTCTTGTTTACAATGTCACCTGAAAGTGAGAACAGGCATTCTCATGGCACTGTTGTAGCCTGCATTGCAAGATATTTATGTGCCAGATGCGCTAAAGATTCATATGTCCGATCATGCTTCAACCACCATTCCACGGGACATGCGTCCATGCTGCTGATGGGTTCTGCTTGATAACAATCCAAAGCAGTGTGCACCGATGCTTGTTCATTTTCCATTATCTGAGTAAGATGCCACAAGCAGAAGGTTGATTTTCTTTTTTGGTGGTTCGGGTTCTGTAGTTTCCACATTGGAGTATTGCTCTTTTAAAGACTTCTGAAAGAATGCTTCACACCTCAGCCACTTCAGATTCTTAAACCTTGGGTCAAGTGCTGTAGCTATCTATAGAAATCTCACATTGCTACCTTCCTTGTGTTTTGTCAAATCTGCATTGAAAGTGTCCTTAAAATGAACAACATATGCTGGGTCATCATCTGAGACTACTATAACATGAAATATATGGCAGAATGTGGGTAAAACACAGAGCAGGGGACATACAATTCTCCCCCAAGAAGTTCAGTCACAAATTTAACTAATGCATTTTTTTTTTTAAACGAGCATCATCATTATGGAAGCATGTCCTCTGGAATGGTGGCCAAAGCATGAAGGGGCATATGAATGTTTAGCATATCTGGCACATAAATACCTTGCAGTGCTGTCTACAAAAGTGCCATGCAAATGCCTGTTCTCACTTTCTGGTGACATTGTAACTAAGAAGAGGGCAGTATTATCTCCTGTAAATGTACACAAACTTGTTTGTCTTAGCGATTGGCTGAACAAGAAGTAGGACTGAGTGGACTTGTGGGCTCTGAAGTTTTACATTGTTTTGTTTTTGAGTGCAGTTATGTAACAAAAAAAAAATCTATATTTGTAAGTTGCACTTTGACAACAAAGAGATTGCACTACAGTATTTGCTTATCATTTTTACAGTGCAAATATTTATAATAAAAAATAATTTCTGTTTTGTAACTGAAAGGAAAGCATACTACTATATATATGAAAATGTAGAAAAACATCCAAAATATTTAATAAATTTCAATTCGTATTTTATTGTTTAACAGTGTGATTAATACTGTGATTAATCGCAATTAATTTTTTTAATCGTGATTTTTTTTTTAGTTAATCACATGAGTTAACTGCCATTAATCGACAGCCCTACTCAAAAGGGATGTGATACATTGGGGGGTAAACACTGTGGAGGGTGAAGAACCATTTAAACTAAAGGACAATGTTAACACAAGAACTAAGGGGTTTTAAATGGCCAAGAACAAATTCAGACTGGAAATTAGAAGAAGGTTTCTATCCATCAGATGAGTAAGGTTCTGGAACAGCCTCCCAATAGGAGTTGTGGGGGCAAACTACTACATTAATTTTAAGACAGAGCTGGACAAATTTATGAGTGTGATTGTATGATGGGGTTGTTTGTGATGGTAGGGGCCAGGGCTAAACAACCCTAGGGCTCACTTCCGGTTTATGTCTTACATTCCTGAAGCACATGCTTCAGGGTTTCAGCTGGCCAGTGGCAGGAGTCAGAAAGGGATTTCCACCTTCCACTTGCCATCTCCCATGTATTCTGAAAGGGTTTTTTAAATCTCCTTCACCTGAAACATCAGGGATCGCCACTGCTGGAGATGGGAGATTCGGGGAGAGCCAAGACTTTGCGGTGGCACTGAGCATTCTCTCTCTCAGGTGCTTGACTGTGTGGTTCTTGCTCACATGCTCAGGGTCACATGATCAACATATGTGGTATCAGGAAGGAATTTCCCCCCAAGTGAGATTGGCAGTGACCTGTGGATGGGGGGGGGGGTCACCTTCCTCTGCTGCATGTGGGTGCAGGTCACTTGCCAGGATTATCTGGATCTCTCTCACTTAATCATTTCCCTGCCATTGTTGGGGCCACAGGGACTGGTGCACCATAATCCCTCCTATTCTCTGCCTTTGTCTCTTAATAGTCTAGTATTCTTTACTAGTATGCAATACTTGGGCCAAGTTCAGTTGTTGTGTTTAGTGTGGGGGTGCTGGGCGGTGTTGGTGGTCTGTGATATACAGGTAGGGTGACCAGATGTCCCGATTTTATAGGGACAGTCCCGATATTTGGGGCTTTTTCTTATATAGGCACCTATTACCCCCCACCCCCGTCCCGATTTTTCACATTTGCTGTCTGGTCACCCTATATACAGGAGATCAGACTAGATGATCAGGTAGTCCCTTCTGGCCTTAAACTCAATGGCTCTATATAAAATGTAACCAAAGCTTCTGAAGAACAACAGCACAGTAGCAGTTCTCGTTGCCAGCTTGAAAACAATAGAAATGTTAATGAACAACATCTTCCTTCCAGTCCTTTTTCTTTGAACAAAATGCTGTCATGAATGTGCAGTTGTTACATAATCATCTAAGAATACTGAGATTAATCAGGTTATGAATATTGTATGGGACCTGATCAGTGAGGTGAAGTTATTGTATATTGGGTTATAAGACTTTCCAGTGTAAATGCTTTCTTCTAGCTTAATAGCGGGCTGTGGAGGAGGGGGGGGGGGGAAGCAGGAGGGAACATGTTCCACAGATGAGAACATCCTGGCATTGAAAGACAGTAGGTGGGGGAGAGAAGTTATTGACCCCAAGGATCCTATAGCCTATCTCTGGCAAAGAAGCAAACCTTGTTTTGCTAGGCTAGGAGCCTGGAGATCAAAGGACATAGAACAGTTAAAAACAGGATCATAGTTTCATAGCTACATGACTCTAAGTAGCACAGTCCAAAAATGTCATCAGATAAGTGGTTACTATTATAGTTACTAGAGCTGGTTGAAACAAAAATGTGCCCTTTACGTCAGTATATTTTGCAGAAAATATATAGCATTTTTCATTTAATTTTTTTTATTTTTGCAGAATTTGTCAGTTTTCTGATTACATGAAAACCCCAATCATTTGGGGTTTTTTGTTTTTAATTTCTCCCCTCTCTCATCCTTTTTCTGTTCCCTTTTTTTGTTCTTACTGGAAAGGAGGAATAAAACAATAGTGTTAGAGCTGAAACAAAAATCTTCAGATTACTCAAAGTTTTCCAGTTTTTTGACAAACCATGAAAACCAAAACATTTTACAGTTTTCTGTAAAAATTTTCATTTTGGTCAAAAAAGCTATTCATTGAAAAAAATTATTCAACAAAAAAGCTTTAACCAGCTCTGACACTGCTTTTCTATATATCTTTACTATGTATGTGTGAGCTGCTGTAAATCTAGGAAACAAAAAGACATAATAATAAATAAATAATAATAATACCACCTAGCGCTTACCTAGCACTTTTCATCTGTATATATCAAAGTGCTTTACAAAGGATGTCATTATCATTATCCCTATTTTACAAATGGAGAAAGTGAGGCAGAGAGCAGTAAATTAACTTCCCAAGCTCACCCAGCAAACCCGCTGAAGAGCCAGGAATTGAAGCCAGGTCTCCTGAATCCTAGACCTGTGCCCTCTACAGTTGGCTTCCCTGCCTAACAATGGTCAGTGTAGGATAGTAGGGTAAAATCCTACTAGCCACAAATTGAACAAATTGTGGGGAAAAAACATCAAGACCAAGAAGTATTGTGGAATGGGCCGGAGAACCAGGGCTTTGGAGTGGAGCCCGGATCTGGAGCGTGGAGCAGCTACGGAGCAGTGGAGCTGCAGGTTTTTGCCTGGAGCTGGAGCGGAGCCAGAGCACAGCTCCAAAGCCCTGCTGAGAACTAGAAGCAACATCAACTATACCTATAAAGTTCAGGCTAAAAAGTCTGCTGCTCATTTGTGGAGAAGAACACAGAATCAGAAAGTGATTTGGAACTGGGGAAGCAGTAATCAGAATAGCGGCTTTAGTTCAATCACAAAATTAGTTATGGAGGATTATTATAGTAAAAAGTACCAATGGACTTTTTCAGACATCATCATTATGACAATTTTAACGTAAGGATGGTGGCACATACCACACTGTTCAGACATACCATGTATGGACATGGTGGAATCTTTATCATCAGAAGTCTCATCACTCCATTACAAGTCTAAGGTGCTGCAAAGCACCACATGCCAACTATTGTCTACAGGACATCATTGGGGTCCTTTGTGAATCCTGCTATCCATTGGCCTCCATTCTATCATAAATTTTCATTTTAAATCTCTTCTCCTTGTGATATGTGAAGTTTTATATTAGCATCCTCTCAGACTTCAAGATATCCATCCCCTTGGTTTGCTTTCTCGTCCATTTGCTTGTTCTCTTTCTTTCCACATAGTACATTATTCTATGCTTTGCAGTCCAGCTTTTAACTTTACCTCCATCTGCTTGCTAAGTGTCCAAGGGTATTCCCCACCTGCCATGGCTGGCAAGTCCACCATTCATCAATAAATAGTCCCCTGATGGCCAGAATAGTGAAAATATAATATCAATACCATACTTCCATCTAGTAATGACATGAGCTGCTCGTGTCAAAGCTAGTGAACTGCTGGCCATGACATTATGTTTTTTCTTGTCTTTTTCTACATAAACAAAGGAATACCCTTTTTTGAACTACTCTATCTTTATTGCCTTCTTTTCTTTTCTTCGTGTTGGATGTTTTCTCTTTCATGTTCTGGTACTGATGTCAAAGATTGAGTTGATTGTATATTGTACTTGGTTCTTCAAATCCCTCCTCAGAACTCACTTCTTTCAATTAGCCTTTCATCTTGGATTTTCACCCCTTTTTTACAAACATAAATTGTCCCCAAATTGAAATGTATTAGTTAAAACATGAGAAACTAAAAATATGTGTATGTAGCAGTAAGTATTTTTCACAATGTTCACCGCTGTTAGCATTGTCCTTCCCATATGTTCTCCTGCACCCCTGTTTATGGTCATCCTTAACTGTTTGATATCTAATTTTGGGCCAATTCTGCAACCCTTATTTACAATAGAACATAAGAATGGCCATACTGGGCCAGACCAATGGTCCATCTAGCCCAGTATCCTGTCATCCAACAATGGCCAATGCCAGATGCTTCAAAGGAATGAACACGGCAATCAAAGGACAATCATAAAGTGATCCATCCCTGTCATCCAGTCCCAGCACTCAGAGACATAGGAAACACCCAGAATGTGGCGTTGCATCTGTGACCATCTTGGCAAATAACCATTGATAGAGCTATCCTCCATGAACTTATCTAATTCTTTTTTTAAATCCAGTTATAGTTTTGACCTTTACAACATCATCTGACAATGAATTCCATTGACTGTTTGTTGTGTGAAGTAGTACTTCCTTATGTTTTTTTTTAAACCTGCTGCCTTTTAATTTCATTTGGCGACCCCTACTTCTTGTGTTATGAGAAGTAAATAACATTTCCTTATTTACTTTCTCCATACTAGTCATGATTTTATAGACCGCTACAATATCCCCCCTTAGTCATCTCTTTTCCAAGCTGAAAAGTCCCAGTCTTAATAATCTCTCCTCATATGGAAGCTGCTCCATAGCCCTAATCATATTTGTTGCCCTTTTCTGTACCTTTTCCAATTCCAATATACCTTTTTGAGATAGGGCGACCACATCTGCACACGGTATTCAAGAAGTGGGCGTACCATGGATTTATATAGAGACAATATGATATTTTCTGTCTTATCATCTATCCCTATCTTAATGATTCCCAACATTCTGTTAGCTTTTTTTATTAAAACATCCACTCAATGTGTAGTGGCAGAGAACTATCCACAATGACTCCAATATCTCTTTCTTGAATGGTAAAAGCTTGCAGATTTGCAGTTCCAGGATCAGACTCCTGAGTCATATTAGGACCCATATGTAAATCCATGGTAGAGATCATCCGCAAATTGAGGGATCGCCCATCAATCAAAAGCTAATTTAGACCACATTGTTTTGTATGTGTAGTTAGGATTATGTTTTCCAGTATGCATTCTTTGCATTTATCAACATTGAATTTCATCTGCCATTTTGCTATCCCAACACCCAGTTTTGTCAAATCCCTTTGTAACTCTTTGCAGTCTGCTTTGGATTTAACTATTTTGAGTAATTTTGTATCATCTACAAACTTTTCCACTTCACCGTTTACCCCTTTTTCCAGATCATTTATGAATATGTTGAACAACACTGGCCCAAAAACAGATCCTTGGAGCAACCCGCTATTTACCTCTCTCCACTGTGAAAACCGGCCATTTATTCCTACCCTTTGTTTCTTATCTTTTAACCACTTTCTGATCCATTAGAGGATCTTACCTCTTATCCCAGGACTGCTCACTTTTGCATAAGAGTCTTTTGTGATGGACCTTGTCAAAGGCTTCCTGAAAGTCCAAGTACACAGACTTTGTATGCAGACTATGTCTAAAATTTCCAAAGGGGTCCGCACCTCCATTTGAAAATGTGTAGGGGTCCGCAAATAAAAACAGGTTGAAAACCACTGCTATCGTTTCACCCAATTTGCCTCATACTAAAGTTAAACTTACTGGTCAGTAATTGTCAGGATTGCCCTTGGAGCCTTTTGTAAAAATTGGTGTCACATTAGCTATCCTCCAGTCATCTGATACAGAACCCAATTTAAGTGATAGGTTACAGACTACAGATAGTAGTTCTGCAATTTCATATTTGAGTTCCTTCAGAACTCTTGGGTGAATATCATCTGGCCCTGGTGACTTCTTATTGTTTAATTTATCCATTTGTTCCAAAACCTCCTCTATTGACACCTCGATCTGGGACATTTCCTCCGATTTGTCAGCTAAAAATAATGGTTCAGATGTGGGAATCTCCATCACATCCTCTGCAGTTAAGACCGATGCAAACAATTCATTTAGCTTCTCTGCAATGGCCTTGTCTTCCTTGAGTGCTCCTTTAGCATCTCAATTGTCCAGTGGCCCCACTGATTGTTTGGCAGGCTTCCTGCTACTCTTAAACTCTTTAACTTAAAAACTAACATCAAAAACATTTTAAGTCTTTTGTTAGCTGCTCTTGAAGTTCCTTCTGGCCTGCTTAAATTATATTTTTGCACTTCATTTGCCAGAGTTTATGCTTCTTTCTCTTTTCCTCAGGAGGCTTTGACTTCCAATTTTTAAAGGATGCCTTTTTGCTTCTAACCACCTCTTTTACTCTGTTTCTTAGCCTCTGTGGCTTTTTTTGGTCCTCATATATTTTTTTAATTTGGGGTATACATTTAATTTGACAGGTTTCAGAGTAGCAG
This sequence comes from Emys orbicularis, assembly GCF_028017835.1. Taxonomy (NCBI): domain Eukaryota; kingdom Metazoa; phylum Chordata; order Testudines; family Emydidae; genus Emys; species Emys orbicularis. The sequence continues at coordinate 36,247,697 of NC_088685.1, forward strand.
CCGTGTTAGTCTGTATCCGCAAAAATAACAGGAGTACTTGTGGCACCTTAGAGACTAACAAATTTATTAGAGCATAAGCTTTCGTGGGCTACAACCCACTTCTTCGGTTGTAGCCCACGAAAGCTTATGCTCTAATAAATTTGTTAGTCTCTAAGGTGCCACAAGTACTCCTGTTATTTTTGCATTTAATTTGAGTTTCTATTACGGTGTTTTAAAAAAGTTTCCATGCAGCTTGTAGGTATTTCATTCTTGTGACTGTTCCTTTTAATTTCAATTTATCTAGCTGCCTCAATTTTGTATAGTTCCGCTTTGTGAATGTAAATGCTACTGTGGTGGGCTTCTTTGGTATTTTCCACCCTACACCAATGGTTACATTTAATTACACTATGGCCCCCACTACCGAGCAGTTCAGTTATATTCACCTTTTGGACCAGACCCTGTGCTCAATCAATCATCCAGTAGCACTTTTTCCTGCAAGTAGTCCAAATGACTTTAATTGAACTAATCATGGGAGTAAATGCTCCTCAATACAAGCACTGCAGAATACGTTCCTTAGATATGTTCTTCTGAGCAGGAACTTACTTTCTGCTGAGTGCTAAGTGCACTGATGGTGCTGTGTAAACACAGAACTAATAGGTAGATGTAGTCATTTTTTGAAAATGTCTTCAGCTGTTTGAAAAAAAATAAAATTCAAACATGACTTTTTAGGTTACTACAAAATTTAAGTTCCCCACAGGTATTTTGATGGCACCTTCACTAATGTGGCAGGTTGAGTTATACTAGATAGAGGGGACTGTAAAATACAATTCTGACTTCATCAAATAATACAAGACAACAAAGTATCAGACTTTCTCAAACATAGGGTATAGAATGTAATTACCCCTAAGGCTACTGAAGAAGAACGGGGGGAAACATTTTCCTTTTAAATTGAAGTCGGAAAGCATTTTCTGTGTATGGAAATGTCTTTTAACATAACTCTGCCAGGTAGAAAATGAACTTTATTTTGAGTGTCAGTCTGCTATTTTCTTCTTGGAAATCTTCAGTCTAACTCCATTTCATGGCGTGTCGACTCTCTATATGATTACTCCAATATTCAGGTGGAGAGAAGCTAAATGTTTCATGAAAGTGATGTCCCTGTCAGTAGTATGCATATCATCTGGCCTCCTGAGCTGTCAGTGAACAGATTGTAGAATTACCATCAGAATACAGGAGCCCATAGCTGCAGGCAGTAAATGGAGAGCCGGTAAGCATATGTCACCAGCATGATATTTTAGCTTCCTATGAATTTGTAAAGTGGAAATAAGCCAGCAGTACTGCCGCAACTGCTAACTGTTCTGACTACCCATGTTTCCACATTACACCATATGTTCACAAAATTTGCCGCAAAAGGAATAAAAACTGCTTTCCACTTTTCTGAAATATAACATTACAAGATGCTTCAGAGCGGTGTGTGGCTTGATGGAATTTACTTTTTAAGATGGCACTGTGAAAGCCCACCTAGGAAACTAGGACTAGTTGCCAGCAAGGGGGGCAGGGAGGATTAGACATCTGGTTCTGTCATGTAGGAAGGAAGGTGCTGGTTATATGTGGGTTTCACAGTCAACTTTTTAATTTTATTCCAAATGCAATTTGATATCAGTCCACCCATTCATATAGATGTGGCTATCAACATTTGCTATCTGTTTTTGCTCCTACCCTTGGTGAGCTCTGTCTCCCAAATGCTGCAACATTGTTTAGTTACCTTGTTTTTAATTGAAGAGGAGGACTTACAAGAAACAATGGGAGGCTTTTATCTTAAATGTCAGTCCCTCATTTACCATACCAATGTATGGCAAAACTGTAATAAAGCAATTTCACCAGACCTTAACCCACTGTAAAACAGGTAAGCAGGTTACCTCATATCACCAGCATATACTATTGTTTGTTATTATTTCACATTTATATTTCAGTAGTGCCTACAAGCCAACCCAATCAAGGCCCCATTGTGCGAGGTGCTGTACAAACATCTAGAAAGTGACAGTCCCTACTCCCAAGAGATGAAGCGTTGTGCCAGGGATTATATTGTTAGCAAGTTAGACAATGTCATTTTCTATATGCTGTGTTTTGTCACTAAACATCGGCCTGAGGTGAAACATGCCCTAGCACAACATACAACTGATTCTTATCTCTTAGGAGACATGTAATATGAAAATGAATGTAATTTTTGTAATAACTCATCCAATAAACATTTCCTTGGCTAAAAGGAGATAAATAGGAGCGACCTCAGATGACCTTCATATTTGGAGGCCTCATACCCAACACGGACACCTAATATGATAAATTAATATAATCTTGGTCAGTTATTACCCCTAATGTCCAATTAGTCCCTGGTCCATAAGAGGCCAGACTTGATTGCCTTCTGGGCATGTTGCAAAAACCATTTATTTGATAAAGCATTTGGGAACAGTGCACCTATTCTGACCCTAAATACAATTATGTTCCTAGGAGGTGAAAAAGCTGTTGGTTTGATTTATTGCCTGGCCAAGTTAATTTATTCCCTGTATGTTGCTATTCTAATGCTGCTTAGTGATCATTATAGGTCTAGTTTTTAGATGTCCTATGACAAAGGGTCCCCGGTCCTTTGCAAAACACTCGCCTCAGATCTGAAACTCACTATACCAAATACAGGTCTTACTCTTTAAATATTACAGAATATTTATCCATAAAGTACCTACAGAAAGCTCATAACTTGTCAAGATCCATAATCATTGTGAGATGTATGTATGGGTAATATTTAAGGAATAATGTGTTTATATTAAAAGTATGCTTTAGGGACTTGGAGTAAAAATTAGAGATCAGGGAATAATGTGTCTCTCTGATGGCCCATTCAGGCCGGAGGGAGTCATCACCCCACCCTGGGTAGCCAATGATGCAGTGCAAATCTTAATTGTAGAGCCTTGTGCAATACCAAAACTTTCAATAGAAAGCCATCAGAGGCACCTGCAAACAGTCAAAACCACACGAAGGTAAAAAAGGAACAGTGCAAGATAGGAGTGTGCCCTGCCTCTGAATATAAACAAAAGACTGTTTCAGTATAACACAGAGGAGAGAGAGGTACTCTGCATCCATTCAGAGGAAATCCCTGCGGAGCAGGGCTGTTTTCATGAATGTTTTGTTCCTGGTTCTTGTGAAACCAGCCAGCTCTGCAACTTTGAGGGGAAAAGTCTACTTTATTAGATAGGAAAGTTAACATTAATAAGTGTAGATCCAGGTTTGTGTTTTATGATTTTGTTTTGTATTATAACCAATTGTTTCCATCACTTTCTCTCATTTCTAGTTAAATCTGTCTTAAATAAACCTACTTTTGTTTTATTATAGGTGCTCACAAGTGCTGTGTGGTTTAAGGTACATTGCACCTTGGAGGCAGAGGATCTGGAATTTCTGTGAGTAGTGTGATAGACCCAGACCAGTTGGGAACAGCAGAGTAGCAGAAGGGAGATATACTGGCCACTGGTTAAGTAGTTTTCTGTTCCCTGAGTGACCAGAGCCGGGGCTGCTCCAGGCTAATAGACCACCTGACTCCAATTAACCTGCTAAGAGTCAGGTGAGGCAGTTAAGCACCTGACTCTAATTAAGGCTCCTCTGATGCTATAAAAGGGCTCACTCCAGTCAAGCCAGGGGAGAGGAAGTGTGTGTGAGGAACTGGGAGCAAGAGGTGTGCAAGAAGCTGAGAGTGAGTAGGCGTACTGCTGGAGGACTGAGAAGTACAAGCGTTATCAGACATCAGGAGGAAGGTCTGGTGGTGAGGACAAAGAAGGTGTTGGGAGGAGGCCATGGGGAAGTAGCCCACTGAGTTGTAGGTGTTGTGCAACTGTACCAGGAGACACTCTAAACAGCTGCAGTCCACAGGGCCCTGAGCTGGAACCCGGAGTAGAGGGCGGGCCCAGGTTCCCCCCATACCTCCCAACTCCTGATCAAACATAGGAGGAATTGACCTGGACTATAGCTTCTACCAGAGGGGAAGGTCTCTGGACTGTTTCCTGACCCACAGGTGAATCTGTGAAGCGAGCAAATCCACCACTAAGCGCAGGACCCACCAAGGTAGAGGAGGAACTTTGTCACAGTAGCCACTGTGAGGTGCTGGATATCACAGGGGAACACTTCAAAGGGACTCAGGGACTGGGGTGTATCTCTTGTAAACCTGCATAGGCAAACCGGGTTGGCATAGCCCAAAGGAGAGTGCTTGAGTGGCTGAAAGGCTGGTGGTGTTAAGAGAGTTGACACCCTGCCCGGCACAGGCAAGATTTTCTCATGATGGAGGCAGGAGGTAACAAGGTGACTCACAGTCCTGGGTGCCCTAAGAACCATCATAGTACCTAGGACTCTTGTATGGCATTTGTTGAAATCTAGATAAATACATTAATTATCGTTTAAATCTAGTATATGTTGGCATCCTTTCATCTGTGAGAGACAGTGGGAATTGCAGCCTATGATGTAGATGGTTTGCAATGTTTCATCTAACTGAATAGGCCAATCCGAGATTTGCATGATCTTTGAAAGTTATTGCAAATGTATGCATCTTGGTTGGGAGCTGCTTGCTTCCTACGGCTCTTTTCTCTTCCAACTGTAGGAGCCAGCTCCTGTCATGGACTATGATACCCTGAGGGAGACGATGGCGCCACTTGTTACGATCACTTGCCAAGATTTCCCATTGGTCAGGATCAATTCCAAATTTCTTCGTATCTCGCTTGCATGTGTCTTTATAGCGAAGCTTTGGACGTCCTGTTGTTCTTGTTCCCTCTGATAGCTCCCCGAATAGCATGTGCTTGGGTATGCATCCGTCTTCCAACCTACTCAGATGGCCCTGACAGCGCAGTCATCTTTGGTCAAGCAGGGCTGTCACAGCTGGTAAACTTGCCCTTTGAAGAATCTCTGTGTTGGTGACTTTATCTTGCTATTTGGTGTTGAGTGTGCAGTGTAAACAACGTAGGTGGAAACTGTTCTCAACCAACTCTCCTAATGAGCATATGTTGTCCACGTTTCCCCACCAAACATGAGTGCGTTGAGGACACAAGCTCTGTACACTAGCATGTTGGTCTTGATGGTAAGCTTTGAGTTGTTCCATGCTCTTTTAGTTAGTCTGCTAAAGGTGGTTGCAGCTGTCGGAGAACAGTGTGAACATTTAGCTCTTCATCCAGTGAGAGGTTGAGGGTCACTATAGAACCTAAATAGCAGAACTAGATCTAGATACATGAATAAAAATATGCAAGGCCCATATGGACACCTAAACCAGTTAAATTCAGTTTAAAAAAATTAACCAAAAAAAAGGACCTTTTATTGATCTGTTATGGAAATTTCCGCATTCAAATTTGGATTTTTTCCCTCAGACACTGAGCAGCCTATGATGAATGAGTGCACCAAATTTCAAGGTTCTACTCAATGGCAATATGGAAAGTCAGCATTGTGCATACAGTGTACTTGCTCACCTTCAGCAATTTTCTTGACTGCAATGAGATAAATAGGGCTAGGGATGTCTAATCACCTTCATTATTCCAAACTGAAAGCCTCCTGCACCTTAATATGGATGGAAGGAAGCTTGTCCATCTGCTACATCTGGCAAGTTCATGGTTGAACTTTGATAAAAATGACTGGCTAACTTTACGCTCTATTTAAATGTCATCTTTCAATTTTGCAGTTGGTTTTGTGTTTTTTAGTGTATAATGAATGAAAATACACCAGAATACAAGATTCTAATTCAATCAGAACATGGAAACTAATTGTCGGTGTGAGTCATTCATTACAAACATCTCTATTATATAGACCAATCACATGGTTTTGGTTCTGGTTTCCTATTGGCAAACAAGGACACTGAACTTCAAAAAGGCAGATTTGAACCAACTCAGAGAAATAGTAGGCCTGGTCCCATGGAGAGACCAGTTAGGAAGAAAAGAAGTCAAAGGGAGCTGGCAGTTCCTAAAAGTTGTAATAGAGGTTCAACATCAAGCTATTCTGATGCAGAGGAAGATAAGAAGAGCCTTAGGAAACCAACGCGGCTGCACAAGGAGCATTTTAGCTAACCAAAAGGGATACCTACAGGAAATGGAAGGAGGGGCAGGTCATTAAGGAAATATACATGGGAATAGCACGAGCATGTGGAGACAAAAATCATGAAAGCCAAGGCAAGGAATGAGTTACAACTGGCAAGGAATGCTAGAGACAACAAGAAGGGGTTCTACAAAGATGTTAGACAAAAAAGAAAGATCAGAGAGGGTGTGGGTCTTCTGCTCAATGGAGAAGGTGAACTTGTAATGGAAGATAAGAAGGCAGAGCTGCTCAATGCCTACTTTCTTTCAATCCTCACACAAAAAGCAACATGTGACTGGATGACTAGTGAAGTTATTGTAGACAAAGGGGAAGAGATGCAGATCAATAAGCACAGAACACGTCAGAGAGCCTCTCACTAATTTTGGATGAATTCAAATCAGCAGAACCTGATGCTATTCACCCCAGGGCGCTGAAGGTAGTAGCTGAAGAAATCTCGGTGCCACTGGCAATAATATTTGAAAACTCATGGATGACCGCAGAGGTCCCAGAAGCCCAGGGAAGGGCTAACGTAGTGCCCATCTTTAAAAAGGGGGGGGAAAGAGAAGCCTATAGAAAACTATAGACCAGTCAGCCTGACCTTGATACCTGGGAAGCTACTAGAACAATGTATAAAACATTCAATTTTCAAATACCTGGAGGATGAAGGAGTAATCACTAGCAGCCAGTATGGATTTACTAAGAACAAATTGTGCCAAACCCACTTGATTTCCTTCTTTGACAAGTTGATTGGTTTGGTGGATAGGGGCAATGCAGTGAACATAATGTACCTGGACTTTAGCAAGGCTTTTAACACAGTCCCACATTACATTCTGATAAAGAAGCTGGAGAAATGTAGGCTTGGTAGAATTAGCATTAAGTGGATACATTATTGGATAAACAACAAGAAACAAAGAGTAACTATTAATGGAATGATGAGACCAGGGATGGATTAATGGAATAAGCTGGGAATGGGCAACAGGGGATGGATCACTTGATGATTACCTGCTCTGTTCATTCCCTCTGAAACACCTGGCATTGGCCACTGTTGGAAGACGGGATACTGGGCTAGATGGATCTTTGATCGGACCCAGTATGGCCGTTCTTACGATGTCAAATTGGAAGGAGGTCTTAAGAGGGGTTCCACAAGGATCTGTTCTGGGTCTGGTGTTATTTAACATCTTTATTAAAATAATCTGGATGTAGGAATAAAGAGCACACTGAACAAATTTGCAGATGAGACAAACCTCGGGGGGGGGGGAGGGTTGCAAACACCTTGGAGGATAGAATTAAAATTCAAAGGGAGTTTGATAAATTGGAGATCTGGGTTATAGACAACAAAATGAAACTCAACAAAGACAAATGTAAGGTGCTACATTTAGGGAAGAAAAAACAAATGCACAAATACAGAATGGGGGATAACTGGCTTGGCAGCAGCTCTGCTAAGAAGGGTCTGGGAGTAGTGAATGATCACAACCACAAAAGGAGTCAACAATGTGATGCCGTTGCCAAAAAAAAAAAAAAAAGGGGGCAAATGCAATTTTGGGTTGCATTAACAGAGGTCTAGCATGCAAATCACGGGAAGTGATAGCTCTGGTCTACTCAGTGATGGTTAGGCCTCAGCTGGAGTACTGTCTAATTTTGGTCACTGCTATATAAAAAGAATGTAGAGAAACTGGAAAGGATCCAGAAGCAAGCGACAAAAATGCTCAAAGGGGTGGAATGCAAGCCATCTGAGCAAAGGCTGAAGGAACTGAGTAGGATTAGTTTGGAAAAGAGAAGATTAAGCGGGGACATGGTATCTACCATAGAAGAGATGGAGAAAAATTGTTCTCTCTTGCCACAGAGGACAGGACAAGAGACAATGGGTTCAAACTACGCATAGCAGATTTAGATTAAATCTCAGGAAAAACTTGCCAACTGTAAGAACAGTTGGGCAATGGAATAGACTGGCTAGGGAGGTTGTGAAAGCTCCTTCTCTGGAGATTTTCAAAAGAAGGCTGGATAGCCATCTGTCGTGGATGGTTTAGATAACAAATGTTGCATCTTGGCCTGGGGTTAGACTAGACCCTTGTGGTCCCTTTTAATCCTATGGTTCTATGATTATGGAGAAGTGACGGTGGTCTGGGCAATATCTTTTTACCAGACCCAACAATAGAATATGCAGATATGTGAAAAGGGGAAATAAAGTTTCTCCTCATCTTCCCTTCCCTCAGATCTCCCTCCTCTTTCCTTGCTTCTACCTTTTCCCCCCACTCGTGTAGATGCTTATCCTTGGTTGAGGTTTTAGAGGTCAATCTTCAGCTGTGCTGAATATGGGTCCAGCGCAGCCAAGAAAGATGGTGGCGACAGGTGGTTCTAAGCCCCCTTTCTACCTCCCCAGATCCTGGTAGAGATAGGGGCTGAACCAGCATTTGCTGCAAGCTTGAGCACCCAGCTGTCTCATACCTATTACTGTCCTCCAGCCCCTGACATGCCCCCCATACCAGTGGGCTGCAAGGGGCTTTCATAGAGACAACTACGTAGGTTTTACCCCACCTTAGGATTCCCCCACAGCAGGCTGAGTCATGAGACATTTAATGCTTGGCATACCAGGAGCAGATCTATTGAGTAAGAAGGTGCCTTTTTTAAATGGTCCCTTTTCAGAACAGAACTTCACTTTATGTCTGAGCTGGTTTTTAATTACACAAATACAAATAAAACTTTGGAAACATCTGTTTCTGTTTGTATACACTATAAACCAATTCTGTAAAAGAGAAATCTGCAAAAGAATTTGCTACCAAGGCTGAGATCCTCATTTGCCAAGTTCTAGCTGGGATCTAATCCTATGGCTGCATAATAAATCCTGAAAATGATGTTTATACTGGAAATGCTAACAGAACTTTATCCATAATTACAACATGTTACTATAAATATACATGTTTGTACAGCGTATACATGCAATGTATCCACATACATACGCCGTATGTAGTGTTTTTATTAGTCACGAGGCACTTAATGTTTGACATATTTTTATAAGTAAAAATGCTGTAACCCTGAACACATTTTAACACTGACAATAATCAAATTATAGCTATATTTATTGTGACAGCTCCACACAGCTGTCACCCTTGATGATGATGTATTGATACAATACGTTAGAGGAGTGAGCATTTGGCTGATGTCTCTCTCAAAAGATAGAAGAACTGCTCCAGTAGCAGATTTGCTTTAATTAAGAAAAAAAAATCAAAGGAGACAGAAGCAAAAGCATAGGTGACAAATCTATTGCAATGGTACTACTTCTGGCAAAGGTGCAATCTTTCTAACACATTTTTTAACACCCATTGCTTTCTAGTAACTCAGAGAAACAAAAAAGAGACATTCAGGTGCTACTTGCACAGGCTGTTCCTGTTCCATATCAGTGAAAGGAGATACTTCCATTGCAGTATGATTCAAATTCCCTTAGGAAAATCACTCTTGTCAATCTAAATCCTTCCCCCCCATACCCCACCCCACCCTCAGCATATTTACTACGATAAATATGTATTTTTAAAGGGATATTGTCAAGGTTTTTTAAAAGTAAACATGGAAATATTTTTCAGTTTGCAAACAGCATGATCATATATATCTGACTGTCCCTTGGCCTCTCCAATGCACTTATGCCAACAGACAGGATAGTAAAATATGCTAAAATCCTGATTTCCAAGGAAGGAAACAGGCTTGTAGCTAGACAGGCAAACATAAAAAGGAAAGGTGACGGGAGACAAAAATATATGGGGGATGTCAGGGTGCATTCCAAGATGTGTGTGTGTGTGTGTTTGCGCGCGCGCAAAGCAAAAAGTAATAGTAACTAACAATTAACCTCTTGGGAATATTTCTGGAGCTCTAGATGGGTGAAATTCATTCCAATACAAGATGCTTTCTCAGTGTTACCAACAATTTTGATTTTATCATGAATCTTGTGATATTTGGTGTTTGTTCTTAAAGCTCCAGCTACAGGAGTCCAGTGATTCCATGAGAATCTTACATTTTTAATAAATGAAAGCTGAGTTTCTAGCCCTCATGTGGAAAAAACTCCCCCCCCCCCCCAACAGCTCTAAAACAAAAAGACATAACTGAAAAAACGTTTAAAAAAAATCTCAATTTTTAAGCCAATAACATGATTTTTTTATCTGACTCATGATTTTTAGAATGCTTGGGGTTGGCAATACTGCCTGCACAATGCTCTGTATACTGATTAACCCCTGAATGAAGGGGTATAAGGAAAAGGAGGGCAGCACAGAACTTCTAGTTGCCCGCCTTGGAACTTTAAAAATGTTTAAGCCCCAGTTATCTTGGAACTCAGCCAGCACAGAACCCACTTGGGCACTCCTCACATGCCCAGCCAAAGGAGTTGAAGGCAGAATTGCATTGTCTCCTCATTGATCTTTTGAAACACTGGTGGGCACATGGAAAAGACTATATGTTATTATTTAAAAAAAATCAAATTATTTGTATACAGATCTCACAGTTTGGGGAGTGGGGTTGACTCCCGATGTTTGAGAGTTTGGAGTTGGCAGTGCTGCATACGGTGCATTTTATATTTCATTCACAAAACTCAGCAATGGGAACAATTTCTATAGCCTTGAAATGTGACACTCTGAGGAGCCTCTGCATTTCCCATCCAGGCTACCCCAAAGTAGGGGATTAAACCAGGAGGTTCTGCAAGACAGGAAGGTCTATGCTCTTCCCCCGGCCCTTCCCCCCAGAGATGCTGGGCAAAAACCCCAAGGGGAGGACATAGCATGGAGACTTTATGAAATTACACACAGATTTCCTTCTGAAAGTTAGAATTTTGCTGGAATTGTTCCTTTCTCCCGCTTCATTCCTTTCCACCTCCATGCATTAAAGTGAGGTACCCTTATTATTAATCATGTTTATCAAGGTAATGCCTCAGGAGGAGAAATGCCCCAATTTCAGTCCTATTCAGCATGGAAAAGGAGAATGTACAGTTTGTCTGTGAGATGCAGCAGGTTACCAGAACACTAAAGGCTTAGCCAAGTCCCCAACACAGCCTGCAACCTCCCCCACTACCCCAAACTCTGTGGGACCCATGCATTTCCTGCCCCCTCTGCACCAAACCCCTTCCCCACCCCCAGCCAAACTTCTACACATCTAAAATTCCCACTCTTTCTGATGGAAACTCTCCCAGACAAACTCACAGACCTAACAGCTCCCCCAGGCCCCTCTCCCTCCAAACCAGAGGGGATAGATCACTTATTTTCCTTACAATCCCTCTTGTACTTATTTCTTTTGGCCTCCCAGAACAATTGGAAAAAATCCCAGAACCCACATTCATAGTGCCCAAAAGAACAAAAACACACGAGAATCCATGGAGCTCCCAGCACCACCTTCCCAGTTCTGACCATGGGACAAATCTGCCTGATTTAGGGAATCCCCTGCACCTGTTACTCTTTCCATACCGTCACCTCCATGCACACACAGGCTACGTCTACGCGTGCAGCTGGGGTGTGTGATTCCCAGCTCACCTAGACTTATTTGTGCTAACTCTATTCCAGCCAGTGCGCTAAAAATCACAGCATCACTGAGATAGCATGGGCGGCCCTGAGCAGTGGCCTGAGCTAGGCTGAATCCAGGCTGGTTTGTACTTAGAGTGGCTAGCCCATACCCCCACGCCATTGCCCATGCTACTGTGACTACACGACAATTTCTGAGCTAGCCTGAGGATGTATACTTGATCTGGGAATCACACCCTTAACTTTCTGGGTTCTTCCTCTTCCCTTCTCACCTGTTAAATATGTACTTTGGTTTTTTCTTCTGTTTGTATTTTTCCCTCTCTCCCAGACTTGGTCCTGTGTCTGCATGGCCACGAGAATGCACTCAGCCACTCTGCTCTGACTGTGCTTCACTGCTGAATCCTTTCTGGACAGGCAGAAAAGGGTTTCATCTCCCTCTCAGGCTCAGTGCTGACCTTATTGCCAACTTCACAGTGCTAAGTGTTGTGATGATAGGATGACATCACACTGCAGAGCTGAGGTGCTCCTGTGCTCTCTCTTTTCTTTCTCTGAGATTTAGGCAATAGTATATATAGTGAGTATTGGCCCTGAATTCGCTTTCTCCAAGTCTCCCTTTACTGCCTTTAAACAGATGCTCCCTATGTTTGCAATGGGATTAAACACAAGTATTGTCAATATTTTACTGATTAAAAAAAATAAAAACCCAAAGTGAAATCCTGTTACCTTTGCAATCCGTGGAGCCAGGATTTCATTCTCAAACTTTTAAACTGCACCCCCCATGCCACATATAAAAGGTACCTTATGTTATTACAATTCTTACATCAAAGGGTTAATTCATGGTACTAATTTCAGTTTCTTGTGCTATTGTTAGTCAGGGTGGATCTGATTCTTCCTTCATTTACAGTGGTGTGAATCCCAGGTACTCCTATGGAAGTACAAGAGATTACGCTGGTGTAAAATTAATGGGAAGGAAGAGTCAGGCTCATACAGTTTATACTGAAATCTAGCATTTTGTGCAAACTGGATTGTTACAAAATCAGACACATGTAGCATGAGGGCATTTGTATTGCCTTTTTCTATATAGTTTGGCAGCAACAAGCTAACATTTCCCACAGATGTTGGTGAAATGAGCCATATGATTGCAGAATCTAAATATTTAGAAAGGGCATAACAGAGAGAGATAGCTATTGCCCTTGGTGAAATGAGGGGGTTAATTTCTAAACCAGCCACATGCAGGAATTAACTAGCAAAAATGTCTTCTGCTCTGTCCACACATACATATGTTAATATCATCAAGTTTGCAAAGGCAAGCACTCAAAAATTGGAACTACTAGATTCAAGGATGCCTGTGCAACCTTTTCCAGCTCCTTTGTACACAGACATTATAACAGTCTTTAATTACACAATCACATACTATTTTTCCCACAAGACTCCAGATCTCCATAGAATAGACTGTGCTCTGGGAATGAGTCATGATTATGTAGTGAATTAACCTGCTGTCTATAGGATCCTACCTCATTTCTTGCAGAAGCTGGAAGGTGCATAGACAATGAGACAGGGGGCTGCAGGAAGAGAAAAGATGGTCTTGTGAGTAAGTTGACTGCTACCCTGGAGAATCAGAGTCTATCCCTGCATATTGCCACAGAGTTTCTGTGTGATGCTGGCCAAGTCACTTAAAGCCAACTTTTTGCAGGTGACCACTAACTCATGTACTGGGTACCTAATTTGACACATCTGGGTCCAGATTTGCAGCAGTGCTAAACACTTGAAACTGCAATTGAAGTCATTAGGAGGTCTGTGTTGAACATATACAAATGCTAAGTGTTCTGCATGCATATTCACATGGGGACTGAACTTAATTCCATCATCTCCTAACTTTTGAGTGCTTGATTTTGCAACATTAACTTTCTTTTATTTTTAGTTTGCTGCTTTTTAAAAAAGCAAACTGAAAAGAGCCAAAATTTCATCATGTGGAACCATATTGACACCCACATGAGATGGAACCTGTAGATCCACAGCACAGTCCTTGCCACTTGTGTTACTGAAGTAAGTGGGAACAGTAGTAGGCCGTTATTGTCTATGCAAACTAGTCACTAGAGAAGGGTGAGATTCACACTTTGCCTTTGTGTTCACAGCTATTTGTTGGACAGCAGAGGAATATAGAGACTCGGGAATACTGGCTCCAGCTCCTGTCTTTGTCCATATCCCATACTCCTCTCCCCACCAATTGTGGTTTCTGTCTGTTTCCCTTCCTGCTGCTCTTCACCCCTCTGCTTTCAAGTCAGCCCACTTCCTCCTTCTCCACACTGTCTGGGGGAAACAAATGGAGGAAGGGGAGTGAACCTTGAGAGCACATGTAGGGTTACCATACGTCCGGTTTTTCCCGGACATGTCCGGCTTTTCGGCAATCAAACCCCCGTCCGGGGGGAATTGCCAAAAAGCCGAACATGTCCGGGAAAATGCCGGCCGGGCACTTCCCCTCCCGCGGCTGCTCTGCTCCTCCCCTGACTCTTCGGCTCTGTTTAAGAGCCGAGCTGCCCGAGCACTATGGGCTTCAGGCAGCCCCCTTGCCTCCGGACCCCAGCCGCCGGCCGGGCACTTCCCCTCCCGGGCTCCGGCGGCGCAGGGTCCGGAGGCATGGGGGCTGCCCGAAGCTGGTAGCGCTCGGGCAGCTCGGCTCTTAAACAGAGCCGAAGAGTCAGGGGAGGAGCAGAGCCTCCGGCCGTGGCGGCTCTGCTCCTCCCCTGACTCTTCGGCTCTGTTTAAGAGCCGAGCGCTACGGGCTTCGGGCAGCCCCCATGCCTCCGGACCCTGCGCCGCCGGAGCCCGGGAGGGGAAGTGCCCGGCCGGGGGCGCAGGGTCCGGAGGCATGGGGGCTGCCCGAAGCCCGAGCGCTACCGGCTTCACAGTTTGCCGAGCAGCCTCCAGACCCTGCGCCCCCGGCTGGGCGCTTCCCCTCCCGGGCTCCAGCTGTGCTGGGGAAGCGCCGGCCGGGGGCGCAGGGTCTGGGGGCTGCCCGGCAAACCGTGAAGCCGGTAGCGCTCGGGCAGCCCTTTTCGCGTGGCTGGGAGTGGGAGGGAGGAGGGGGCGGAGTTGGGGCGGGGAAGGGGCGGAGTTGGGGCAGGGCTGGGGGTGGGAAATGGGCGGGGCCAGGGCCCCGTGGAGGGTCCTCTTTTTTTATTTGTTAAATATGGTAACCCTAAGCACATGTGAAACAGTTTCTTAGATTTCATTTCTGGTACACAGCACCACCGTGAGCCATGAGAGCTCAGAGGAGCAATTGAAGGGAAAGTCCTGCTCAGTCCCTCTAGCTGTGGAGGGTAGCATGCTCAGTTACTCTTTGGGGATGGTATATATTCAGTCTGGTTGCATGGTGGGGGGGTATTTGGGGATGGAGCATTTTCAGTGCACACAATCTTTGTAGAAAATAACTCAACTCTATTGAGCAAGCTACAGTTTTTTAGAGACTTCTAACTTGGCCAAATTTGGGTAACATTTTTTATGGAAGATAGAAAAAGGCACATCTATGGCACCAGGGCCACCTATATACCAAATTTCAAGTCCCAGCCTCAAAGTATTGAGACTCCAGAGCTTCTCAATGAAATCCTACAAGAACATTTTAAATATGGGCAACACAGCTTATGTTCCCCTGCCTGTTCTGAAACAACTGAACTGTTTTAGCTGAAACTTTCAAAATAGATTTGTCCTAAAGCAGACACCTGGCATGGAAAATTTCAGTGGAAACAGTTAAAGTTTTAGAACATTATAAGCAACTGAAAACAGAGTCATAATGAAAAGTGTTTGGCAACCTTAATTATAGGTGTGGCTACCAGCTCCGCCTAGAGAGAGAGAGCGCGCAACGGGATGAAAAGAATATCCAGGTTGCAAAGTGAAGCATTTAAAAATCATGAAATGATGGTGTCAACACAATCTGAACTCTGCCTATTTGTGTATGAGTTCTTTAGCTGAAAGTGTGCACTGAATGAGGCAGCAGGCCTGTGAAAAAATTAGCATGTGAATAGTGGAGATCTGCCAAGGCAGTTTCTTGACAGAGAATACAATTTTTCCCTTATTGATTTTTTTTCTTTTCCATTTGATAACATTGATTTTGTTCTTGTGGTTTTTACAGAGAACAATTTACATTGGCTCTTTTATTCTTGCTTCTTGTCTAGCCATTGGCTTTGTATATTTGAGGATATGAAACCTGCTCTGAGCGTAGGGCTTGTTTATTAGCATGTGCTCCCTCACCTGGCTCTGAGGCAGCACGGCACTAACCATTGTAGGCCCTACAGAAAATGGCTACTGACATGTTGAAAAGCATTTTTAAAGTCTAGTGTTATGTTTTATTAATAATACCTTAGTTCATAAAAATCAAAATAATTTAAAAATGAACAAACTAACTTTGCTCTTTGTTTATATAGCTTTTTTATTTGTCTCAGCTTAGCCATGAAAATAGAATAGTCATTTTCACATTAGAGTTCTCATGGATTAATTCAATGTTGCAATCTTTGGGTTCCAAGCACTGAATGCATGTTTATTTCCTAGGGAGGCGGGGGAAGGAACAACTGATATTGTTCATAGATTTTAAGACCAGAAGGGTCAATTATGATCACCTAGCATGATTTCCTGTGTAACACAGGCCAAAGAATCTCCTCCAGTAATTTCTGCATCAAGCCCATGTCTTCTGTTCAGTCTGTGTTGATTAAAGAAGAATGAAGGAAATATTTCTGTTTGTAGGTTTAGTAAAATCTAGGGCTGTCAAGCAATTAAAAAATTAATCTTGATTAATCGTGCAATTAAAATTAATCGTGATTAATCACACTAGTAAACAATAATAGAATACCATTTACTTAAATATTTGATGTTTTCTACATTTTCAAATATATTGATTTCAATTACAACACAGAATACAATAGTGCTCACTTTATATTTATTTTTGATTACAAGTATTTGCACTGTAAAAAAACAAAAGAAATAGTATTTTTCAATTCACCGAATACAAGTACTGTAGTGCAATCTCTTTATCATGAAAGTTGAACTTACAAATATAGAACTGTGTACAAAAAAATCTGCATTCAAAAATAAAACAATGTAAAATGTTAGCGCCTGCAAGTCTACTCAGGCCTACTTCTTGTTCAGCCAATCGCTCAGACAAACAAGTTTGTTTACAGTTGCAGGAGATAATGCGGCCTGCTTCTTGTTTACAATGTCACCTGAAACTAAGAACAGGCAGTCTCATGGCACTGTTGTAGCCGGCAATGCAAGATATTTATGTGCCAGATGCACTAAAGATTCATATGTCTCTTCATTCTTCAACCACCGTTCTGATGACGGGTTCTGCTAGATAACAATCCAAAGCAGTGTGGCCCGACACATGTTCATTTTCATTATCTGAGTCAGATGCCACCAGCAGAAGATTTTTTTTCTTTTTTGGTGGTTCAGGTTCTGCATCGGAGTGTTGCTCTTTTAAGATTTCTGAAAGCATGCTCCACACCTCATCCCTCTCAGATTTTGGAAGGCACTTCAGATTCTTAAATCTTGGGTCGAGTGCTGTAGCTATCTTTACAAATCTCACATTGGTACCTTCTTTGCATTTTGTCAAATCTGCAGTGAAAGTGTTCTTAAAATGAACATGTGCTGTGTCATCATCCAAGACTGCTATGACATGAAATATATGGCAGAATGTGAGTAAAACAGCAGGGGACATAGAATTCTCCCCCTAAGGAGTTCAGTCGCAAATTTAATTAACGCATTATTTTTTAATGGGCATTATCAGCATGGAAGCATGTCCTCTGGAATGGTGGCCGAAGCATGAAGGGGCATACGAATGTTTAGCATATCTGGCACATAAATACCTTGCAATGCTGTCTGCAAAAGTGCCATGCAAATGTCTGTTCTCACTTTCTGGTGACATTGTAAATAAGAAGAGGGCAGTATTATCTCTCGTAAATGTAAACAAACTTTTGTTTGTCTTAGCGATTGGCTGAACATGAAGTAGGACTGAGTGGACTTGTAGGCTCTGAAGTTTTACATTGTTTTGTTGTTCAGTGCACTTATGTAACAAAAAAAATCTACATTTGTAAATTTTCACAACAAAGAGATTGCACTACAGTACTTGTATGAGGTGAATTGAAAAATACTATTTTTTATCATTTTTACAGTGCAAATATTTTGTAGTAAAAAAGAATACACTTTGATTTCAATTACAACACAGAATACAATATATATGTAGAAAACCATCCAAAATATGTAATTAATTTCAATTGGTATTCCATTGTTTAACAGTGTGATTAAAACTGTGATTAATCATGATTAATTTTTTAAATCACAATTTTTTTGAGTTAATCGTGTGAGTTAACTGCAATTAATTGACAGCCCTAGTAAAATCTTGTTTTTACAAATACTAAAATTAGGGTTGCCAATTTTGGCTGAACGTATTCCTGGAGGTTCTATCACATGACATAATCTTTAATTAAATGTTAATCTTTAATTCCTGGAGACTCCAGGACAATCCTGGAGGGTTGGCAACCCTAAGTAAAGTTGAGGCTGAATAAAACCTAACAATGTTTTTTTTTTTTTTTTTTTTAAAAAGGAACTCTCTGTGAAAGACGGAGGATTTGGGGGCAGAAAAATAAAAATAAGGGACATTGGGCCAAGTTTTGGTTCTTGCTACAGCCTCTTAAACTGGTCCTTTCACAGTGTATAGGTACCATATAAAGGGAGCAGAGTAGCCTCCCAGGTCAATTCTCCAAGCACTGGGGCAGCTAAAGACTGGTGGATGTGGCCCTACTGTGCCTGCTTTGCAGCTCATGTTAGGAGTGAGAGGGGTGTGCTGGGGTCGAGGCTAGGGGCAGGACAGGAAGTAGCCTAAGTGCTTTATGCTCCAGCTATTTTGGGATGTGGACCCCATCCAGCGATGTCATTCGGAGCTTCTAGATGATCAGCTCTTTTGAAAATCAGGCCACTAGTTTAGGCTCCTAAATAAGGCCAGAAGGGACCATTATTATTATGTAATCCGACCTCCTGCGTAACACAGGCCAAAGAAGTTTATCCAATTAATTAATAGAGATAATCGAGCACTATGAGGATAATTTTGATAATTGCATATTTTAAAATGATATACTAATTTTGGTTTAATCACAGAGCACTACATACATGTACCTTAATTCCCTGCATACCTGCAGGTGCATTAGATGCAACAGAGTAAAATGCATGTATCGATTATGGTACTGCAATACAGACACAAATAGCACTGGGAATTCTGCCGAGTCACACCACCCTAAGGGAAGCTCTGGCATGCAGCGCGCACATGCTGCAACATCCCTTTTGATGGTTCAGTGTACTGAGTTTTGTGTGTCTGTCTGGTTCTGTAGTCTGGTGTAGAGGGAGGCAGATCTATGGTATTACACAGATCCAGTCATTATCCCAGCCCTCACTGAGACCTCAGTGGGAGTTTTATTTGAGTAAATAAGCAGGATTGGACTACGAAAGGAGATAGAAACTTCAGGAAGAAAATTAGTCAGTGATTTTTATTAGTCTGACCCCCAGCATGCTTATTAAGCTCTTACCAGGAAATCCTTAGATGAATAACACCCCAATAGCAAAAACCACAGCAGAGGTGCTATTAAGAACTTTCTTTCTTGTGATTCTTATTGTTTCATTCTATTGGCTTCTCAAGTTACTCAGCTTCGTTCCAGACAGAAAATCAAAGTTTTGCCTCTCCAAGACTAGCTTCCATGATGTCAGCCTACAACAACAGAAATCTGGGAAAACAACTAAAACTCCTGTTTTAAATCCCAATAATATTTCCTTCTGCCTGACTGATTTTAGTATGATCAGATACAACATACTAAGTGCTATTATATTCCTGAAATGAAGAAAAATCAAGTATTTTCTAAGATTTGCTTGCCCATTAACATATGATAATGTTAATGATTTGAGAATAAAAGCACTTTTCTCTGACATAGGAGAGATGTGATCTAGTGGTCTGAGTGTAGCTCTGGGAATTGCTGTGATTAGTTGTATTACAGTACCACCCCGTGTTGCAGGACTGCTGTATAAAAGAGAGATGTTTATATTGTAAAGCACTTAGAAAAGTGCTGTATAAGTGGAACCCTGTGTTTTTCCCAAAGGTGAAATAGCAAAATAAAACGAAAAACCACCTATCAAATGAACAGCTTACCCTGGAGGGTCAGCTCCTATAGCTCCTGTCCTGCAGGGCTGGGGTTTGCTGCCTGCTCTGGGTGTTGCAACCTGCTGCACAGGGTTGCATTGCCATTCACTCAACTGTGCCCCCCCACCCCACACACATATCATGAGAGAGGTGTGATAGGGCCAAACCTGAGTGGCGTTGTGACCCCGTGTGCTAGGTCGTAATGCCCAGAGCCGGGAGCCAGGCTCAGTCCTGTGGGGCAGGAGCTGCCACTGCCAGGTGAGTGCGGGGGTGGGCTTACTTTGCAAACCCTCCCCCAGCTGGTTCTCTCACCCCCTGGGGCAGAACCCAACTTGTCACAGCCTCCCACAATAAAACAAAACAAAATAAAATGAAAAATTATTAAAAATAAAAAGAATTTCATAGGGTTTGCTATACAAGAACAAGGTATTATCATGGAGAGATATGTAAACAGTTAATAGATCAGGTGCCCGTAGATAGCACTCAAGAATATGCAGCATTGTTCTTGCATTTTCCAGGACCAATAAAGCACGCAGCTCATAACACCTCGGACACATAGACACCATATTGTAAACCTGGGACTGTAGGACCTGGGCTTGTGGACTTGGTGTTTCCAAGCCTGTGCATGAGCGTCCACACTGCACTGTAAACAACTGATTGACCTGGGTCTCACATCTGTGCTAATATGGCCATACTGCGCTACTGCTTGAGCTGCATCCACATTGCAAAATGACAGGGCTTGGACCCAAGCCAAAGCAGGTCTTGGACTCGGACTCACCATCTGAGCAGGGTCCTAGGAGGTGGGGCTGAAACCTGAGTCAGAGTCTGGGCTTAGAGTGCAGTATAGACATACCCCTGGAGGCCCCATAGTGCTGGATGCTGTACAAACATGAGACAATCCCATTCTCTCATTCCCAAGTGGTTTTTATTCTGTGGCTACAATCCTATCCTTGCTGGCAGGATGCCAGAGTTGTGAGGCTCTGCTTGAGCCGATCAGACTGCAGGATTAGGGCCAGATTTAAAACAAGATGCAAAAGGGGAGTGTAACAAATAGTTGAAAGGAATCAGGAGGATAAGAGTAACAGTGAGAGGAAGACATGGTTACAATGATGACCTACGTGCATAGCTAACTAGCTATGTTGACAATTGGTAACTCCTGACTGCTAATGTGAGCTCTGAGATTGACTCCTTCCACAAGTAATTCATGGTTCATTCCTGCCAGGTGTTGAGTTCCTCCTGGGAAGTTGCAGAGCACCTTCAACAAAGTCAGTGGGAGCTAAGAACGCTCATCATCTTTCAGGAGGCACTCCGCAACTTGCAGGGTTGGGCCCTCATCCATTCGGTCTCAATTTCTCCATCTGTAAAATTAATTATTTCATGGGGTATGGTTAGGATTAATTAATGCTATTAAAGTGCAAAGTATTACCATATGCTTTATAAGATAAAACACTTTGATATCTTCACAATACTCTGTGGGGGCTCTCACATTTACCTTTCCTCTTTTCTGTCGCTCTGATATTTTAAAAACACTCATTAAAGTCTCCAATCCAGGAACAGAGAAGACTGACAATAGAGAAAGGAAGAAAAACCAGGCAGCCCCTGTCTTGAAAATGCATTAGCAATTCTAAAAACTCTGCATTGAAAGAAACCATAGTGTGCCGGAGCGAAGTGCAGGCCTAAATGCCACCCTGGCCTTGTCCACTTCAGCAGAAGCAACTGTACCAACTAGAGTGACTGCTAAATTACCTGGCATTTAGACACCAGGACCTCAGATAGCAAACCAACTGGATAGCAGAAAAAGAAAGCTCATTTGTTAAAAATGAACCCCCTCCCCTCCCCTCCCTCCCCCCGTGAACAAAGTCAGGAAAAAGTATGACAAAAGAACCAGGCCGTTTTGTAATAATATGAACTTCTCTGACTCCCTGCAGAAGGATTGTCTGGAGTGCTCCTACCCTTGCCCTAGATGTAATTCAGAAAAATGTGGGCCAGTATGCCACTGTAATAGGAAATGGGTTTACAACAAAATTGGTAATGAAACTAGAGATGTTAGCAGGATGTTCTCATTTTTTGTCCCTGAATAAAGCATTGTTCTTATATGACCACCAAGTCTAGAAATAATTGAACCAAACAGTGTGGGGTTTTTTCCTAAAAGGTGAATTTGGTATTTGTAGAAGACGCCGGAGTGACATTGCTGAAAACTAGTTCTCTCTTTATCTAATACTGGTACTGCAAATGTAGCCTCTGCACACCCTTCTTAATCCTATCCCATCAAGGTGTCCTATCCCTCCGTTTTAAGGGTGAAAGTAATTTATTCTCCATTGTCAAAATTTCCCCCAATGCATTCAGTTCTACTTTAGGCCTAATTTCTCCCATTCAGTTCACAGTCAGAATACTGGGCTATGTTTGCATCTGCACTTTCCCCCCCTTAAAAGTGGTAAAGTCTGATAAATCCTTTATTGGGGGCTGTGTCCTGCATTGCACAGAGG
This sequence comes from Emys orbicularis, assembly GCF_028017835.1. Taxonomy (NCBI): domain Eukaryota; kingdom Metazoa; phylum Chordata; order Testudines; family Emydidae; genus Emys; species Emys orbicularis. Next base: position 36,269,911 of record NC_088685.1, read on the forward strand.
TAAACTTTAAGTCAAGTCTACCCATGCCCCTGATTCTATTGGCAGATGCAATATAAGACAGGACTATGGCTGTTTCAACAAGGGATCGTAAGCACATGAGCAGCCCTATTGACTTTTGTATAATAATATAATACAAATTATAACACAACACACAGCGGGGGGAAGTATATTTCAATGGACTACTCACAAGTTAAAGTTATGCATGTGCTTAAGTACTTTGCCAAATTATTTTGCAGTTAATAGGTTATTGCTGGTCTCAGATCTCTAGAGGTACAGCATGATAAAAAACTGCTAAAAGGAAAAAAACTGACAATATGCTGACTGCTTATATTGAAGAAAAAGCAAAGGAAAAAACTGTTATCAATACCAATCAACTTTGGAGACTGAAATCCTGTGCTATTCTGAAGAGAGGAATTTATCTCCCCACCCCCACCACTAGTAGTATTATATACACAGAAATCTTGGTCCCTGATTAACCCCTGAGTAAAGAGTAACCTTCACCTAGACAGCTTTGCTTTCAAAAGAGTTGGCCGCTGTAACCAGAGCCTGTTCAATTATTCCTCTTCAAAGAGAACAGGCAACCAAGAATGTCAGGTTCAGAGAAGGGGCTATAATTTCGAAGCAACTTCCTGTTTGGAGATTTTTTGATCTCTCAGTGTAGTGAATGGAAGGAAATGGCACGAAGGAGATACTTTTCCCATCTGTGTGCTATGTTATTATTTGTAATTACATAATTTTACAAATGAAGGTGATTTTCTGCTTTTGCCTTCTTATAGATTACAACTTAGAAGACTCCTGATACATATTTATCAGCCAACTGTCTCTGGCCAAGTTGCACATGCCAAACGTATGCTTTATACTGTGTGTTATACAGAGTAGCATTGTTCTCCTCCAAAATCAGCACCCTTTACTACCGTATATATCTGATAATGCAGGGTATTGATTTCCTAACCTATTTAAGATACTATAAACCAACTGCTAGTATGTAGTGGCTTCCTGTTCTTCAAACGTTTATTTTGTCTTTTGGGCATTGAAAAGGATTTTTTCACATGTTGGTATAAGAAGATCCAAAGTTTGACCTTTGTCTCTCCATTTGAGAATGTGCCCTGGCAGAAATAACCTTTTCAGTCGAACACCCCAATGATTAAGGTCTGGAAAGAAATGGCTGGATTTAAAATCTTATTTTACTTTAGTTTTGATAGCTAGTCCATACAAACTTTAGGCTTCCAGAGTCTGAAATTCAGTTCTTGAAGAAAAAAGAATCTTTATCAAAAGATATACTATATATAACCTCAAAAAACAAGAATCATTCCCCTAAAAGATGAACACTCCATAGCTTTGAGCAAACTAACTAGCTTAATCTTTATGGATGAGCACTACACAAATAGTCTCATTGAAGCCAATGCATCTACTCACATAAGCAAGGGCTCACTAGGGTCAGTCAGGGCTCTGCAATCTAGCCCTTCACGACCACTTCTTATCCTTACGGGCCAGTTTTTGACATCCTTGCTCATAGTGAATGAAGACTGGAACTGTGCGAATAACTGATTTTTTGGTTCACTGAACTGGGCAATTCAAGAAAAAGAATCTTGATCAAACTGAAATATTTTGTTCAATTCTCAAGTTTTCTTTTAACTTTTTAAAAATAAAATTGAACTAAATATAAGAAAGTAATTTTCAATTGAAAAATAAAAATATTTTCTTTCAAAACAAAATATTTCTCTTTTTTGGGAATTTTTGGAGAATTTTTTATTGAAACAATTTGGCTAACTGGACACAAATTAGCAACATGTTTCAGTTGACTGAAATCTCAATTTTTCAGATGAAAAAAAATTTCATCTGAAAAATGTTAGAGCACTAGTCAGAATTAATTATGGAGTAAGATACTATTCAGTATAAAAGTATCAGAATCTGATCCTTGCTGATCCATTCACATTTAGTGGGTCTTTTCAGTTATGTTTACAGCGCCAAGAAGTTACCCTTATTTTAAATCTTTAAATTTTCCAGGTTTATAGTTTCTCTCAATTCTGCTTATTTGTTCAAGTGTGCTTAGACTCCATTTCCCCTCTTTCTATGTGGCTACTATTTTTAAATAAAACAATCTTCACAAGGCAGGGAAAAAACCAAATTAAAACTTACTCACATCATCTAACAAAAATACTAGGCCATAGAAATAGACAGATAGAATCAGAGTTGAAAAATCAGGAATAATAAATAAATTAAGTGACTATTATGTCTTGCCCCCAGTCTCTGTCTTGAAAAATGCATATGCTGTGTATGTACTTTGTAGTAAACACACATTCTAACCCACAGTTCCTTCTGAGGGAGGGGAAAATTTAGCCTTTAACCTAAGTACCCACTGGATAACCGTGACCCTTTGCTTCCACTCCAAGTAAAGCCTCCACCCAGACAATCTTAACAGACTTCCGCTTTCCCTCAGGAACACTTCTAGAATGTGCAACCTGTGAGTTTCCTTGGCAACTAGCATGCTGCAAGTATAGTATTATGGCACATACCTATTAAGCTTCATAGATTTACACACACACACACACACACACACACACACACACACACACACACACACAGGATACCAGGCCTGGCAGTCCAGCACTAAAAAAGACAATGACCCATAAAGATTATCGGATGCTGTCAGGGAAGGGTAGATTGTTGTGTCTTTAGGTGAGTTGTGCAAACAGACAGAGCCATGTGGAGTTCTCCATGGTTTCAGATAATTTGGATAAACAGCTAACCTGTAAAGCACCTCCATCCTTAGATTTCTATTGTTTTATTGTACTGAGACTGTTTTATAGTACACTTTTACAATGAGGGAAGCTTACAGCAGGCATTACATATATATATATAGTGTATATACAGTGTGGCTATGTTAAGGCTTGCAAGTTTTGTAGTGTTAATATGAATTGGGCCCAGGATGTCCAGGTCATGAGAATCCATAATGCTTTGTGCATGCCTGGCTTTCCTGAAGGGACACAGATTTCTGCTGTTGTGCCATAACAGCAGTAACCATTAGTAACTCTCAGCCCCATCTTCTCTCCTCTCACATTGGCTGCCTAAGCTCTGATTTAAAGTCGCATACATCCTCAACTGGCTTCTATCTTGGTAACCTGCCACGTCCCTGTTCATTGTAGAAAGGAGAGTGGAAGCTATCTCGAATGGCACAGTAGCAGGATGAATATCTGTTGCACCACTGAGCAGCCAGACTATCTGGTCATGTACAGCTCTCTCAGGGCCATCTGGTGCCTGCTCCCATTCCTTGAGGGCCCAGTCATGCTGAATAAGAGCAGCCCCAAAATGAATGGAGACCTCTGCCATCTGGGCCATCAATTGTTCAAACATCTGGCAGCTGGATCCCTTATGAGTGCTGACACCTGCGTGCGTCAGCCTGTCCAGACTACAGAATGGGGATTTTAGGCATGCAGGATCTGATACCGTTCCTAGTGCCACTTCTAAAGGAGCACCCAAGTCCACACTGTTATACCACCAAAATCCAATCTGCTAGTCATTCTTCTGAATTTAACTTTAATGTCTTTAAATGGATCAGACTAACACCATGAATATAAAGTAACAACAAAATAATCAAGTTAGCATAGTGAGAGGGTCCTTCTTCTGAATGGCTGCCAGTATACTCCATTTCTGGGTTGAGTATCAAGCTTACTGCAACTGCTTCCACTTGACAAGTCTTTTGAACTCCACTGCATAGAATTACAGCGGACTGAATAATTGGCTTTTTTCTGTTTGGTGGTCAAACTAAAAAATCTGAAACATAAAATCTTGCATTTCAAGCCAAAACTGATTTTTTTTCTTCATTTTCCCCCCCACTGAAACAAAACACTGGAAAAAAAATAATTTGGGTCAAATAAAACATTAAATAGTGTTTCCAAAACATTTAGAAATGAAATGGCCTGTTTCTAAATAAAAAATGTAAATCGTTCATTTTAAAAATGTTGAAACAAATGGTTTAGATTATTATTTTTTTAAATCCTCATTTATTTGGCTGAAACTATTTGCTGAATTTGACCCATATTCACAAATAGTTTCAATTCCCAAAACTTCATTTTTTCAGTGAATTTTCTATTCAAATGTAAATTTTTTGCTCTGCTGTACATAGAATCACCTAGATCTTAAAGGTGCAATTAACCACATGCAATTACTGCAGTTTGTAAAGCTCCATATACATGGGCTTAGCCACTTCATTCTTACTGTGACCTGGTGTGTGTGCCTGTGCACGTAATAACATGTCATTAGTTATGTTTGCTCTGTCCCTTCAAACTTTTGTCCACAAATGAAACACATCAAAGATAGGTGTCTTGGTACAGCCACATGCACATTTCAAACATGCTACATTTTAAGCTACAGTTGGGTTCATAAAGTGATTTGCAAAAAAATTTCAGGTCCTCCAAATTTCTTGAGAAGCAAAATTCAGAGCTCTCAAAAACTACACACAGTTATGGTGTACATTTTTGCATCCCCTTCTCCCAGCCTTACAGCTGTTTACAAGTGAAATTTATTTATTTTTTTTGAAAAAGAGGCCTTTCTGAAACTCCAGACAGTTTTGACATAAAATACAGAAACAAAGTACCAACCAGATATCAACTACAAAACAAAGATCTAATATAATCAATAGAAAATAAAATCTAGGATAAAACAATGCACTTCATAAGAATGTATGTATAAAGAAACATTATTAAAAATACCTAGGAACTTATGTACTATTTACTATCAAGTTATGACAATCTAATATGTATAATTTCTAAATATAATTGGATTAATCAGTGCCATACAATACTATATTATAGCGGTTACATTGATTTATCAAGACACTCAACCTTCAAATATCTGCCTTCTAAGAAAAAATAATCCAAGTGGGAATATTTATTTTTCTCTTCAATTTACTCGTGCTTTTATTTGGGCTGCTTCCTCCTTGTGAAAAATGTAGATGGAAAAGAATACTGCACTGTAGCTGAAAAGCACCATTTCAAGCACCTCACTGCAGCAGTCATTCTGAAATGGAGTTAGGCTTGTTTATCAGGCTTGCAGGGTCACGTTGAGTGACCTATTCCCCTCTGGTTTCACTTAAAACTCAAATTTTCTCCATGAAGATAACATGCTTTTCTCATATTTGGTTACCTGGTCCCCCAGCGGATTTCATTTTTCATAATGTAATTTTAACCTTTGTTTAAGAACTTTTTTGCTCGTCATAAACTCCTTTAACATGATATATTTCTTTGAAGAGAGTATATGCTTGAGAGGAAAACCTTTGGCTATTAAAATATCTTACAGAGCTAGTTCACTGGAAGCTCACTTTGATGTGATACAAATGGGTGTATTAGTCAATCATTGTAAGAGTGACTTTTGCTTTAATTTCTTTTTTATTTTGTGTAGATATATATGTACTTAATTCTGTAAAAATATACCTTGAGTGAGGAGGGGGTCTGTGTTTGAAAGAAAAAATAAACATGGATTAGTACTTTCACAGTTTCAGAGCAAAGAGATCTATTTAACCAAAAGTGCAATATATATTTGAAAGGTTTTGAAATCACACTTAGCAAAATGGCAAACATTTTCATGTGGAATTCTGAGAAACAGCTCTGTCCATTTTCTGATTACAAGGGAAAGTATTATTTTTCCATTGAAGGCAGCCTGAAAGAACTCCTAAAAATACAGGGCTAGATCTTCATCTGGTATAAATTGGCATCAGGCAAGGATCTGACTGACAGTAGTACGTCAATAACATATTCCGGTTTATTTGATAGCAATAAAAGAATATTAGATATGTATCTGAGAAAGTGCTTTCTGCTTATAGTGCTGGGGGAATGTCAAGTCACCTAACATATTCCTGCTGTAATGCCCCTTTCAGAGGCCTGATTGGCATGTATGGAATGCAAGGATTAGTGGTGTAAACTGCAGAAAATCCTGTATTTAAGGAGGGCAGAGACTATTTAAATAGGACGAAGTTCTATGCCAGTGGAGGCTGGGAGTTAAATAAATAAATAGATAAGATGTCTTCTCCAATCTTTGCTTCTTAAATCTTGTAACTGATTCCCAATAAACTAAAAACAATGTCCCTGACTTGATCTGAGGGAACATCCTATTTATACTTATTTTTAACCCCTTAGTCCATCTCTTCCTCTCTCTTGCCATACACAATAGACAAACAGAATTCAGTGTATCACACTGCACTTCATTGTATCATAATTTTTCAGAAGAGAAATTAGCACATTATCATATCTGTCTCCAAAAATTGCAAAAAGAAAGAAATTTCAAGCAGTGGGCCTATTCGTGAGAAAAATCACACATAGGGATTAGTAATCTCTTGTGCCGATATAGAACCTTTCATCCCAACAAACCCCCACAAAGTACTTTACAAACCAGAAACGATCTTCAGAGATGCCGAGCTAATGAAATCATTTATAGTTGCACTAAAGAAAAATCGGGGGGAAAATAATTTCAAGTTGACCCCTAATTGACATTTTTCTAAATAACTGGCAAGTCAAAAAAATTGTTTTGGGTTGAATAAAACAGTTTCAGGTGAAATAAGGGAGTGAAATAACCTTTTTAAAAATTATTTTGAACCTTTTAAAGCTTTTTTAAAAATAAAATTGAATGGAATTTCTAAACAAGATTTGTTTCAAATTGAAAAATGGAAACATTTCATTTGGAAAAATGTCAAAATGAAATGTTTCGGGTTTTTTTCACCACAACAGAAACAATTTGGCAAAGCGAACACAACTTTGTGAAATGTTGCAGTGTTGGCAAATCTGCATTTTTCACCAAAAAAAAGTTTTGTCCAAAAATTTTCACTCAGCACCTCTTGGGGTCACATACATAGAGGGCATCTACACTGCGATAAAAGATCCGTGCCACAGCTGTGGCTATCTTGGGTTCATGGGCTCAGGCTGAAGGGCTATAACATTTCAGTGTAGACATTCGGACTCAGGTTGGAGCTCAAGCTTTGAGACTCTGCAAGGGGGTCCAATAACAGCCCTTCTTGGGGTCTGGTTTTATTAACACAGAATTCCAAAATGAACACCAAATGTCTTCCACCCAGTCTTAAGCTGGGCACAGCCCTTCCTCCCTGAGGTACTGTCCCTTACTCAGTACTCTTAGCAGCTGGAGAAGATGCAAGGCCTAGCCTCCTTTGCCACTCCCCAAAAGGATAACTTCCAGCTTATACTTTCTATCCAGCCTTAACTTTCTTCCTCTGGGACCACTACAGGAGACACTCTCTCCCTGCAGCTGCAGTCCCCCTTTGGCTGTCCACAGACCTGTCTGGCTTTCTACCCCCTCGCAGGCTTGGTTTAGTCACACGACCACCTGTCTCACTACCTGATTCATTCTCATCATCTGGGGAGGCAAATCAACTGTGTCACAGACAACCCGAGACCTATTTCCCTTTAGAAAAGCCAGCCACCCTGTGACACAAACCTTGCTAAAGAAACTGCTGGAATGTTCCGCAGTAATGAGGCAAGACAGTGCAGCAACACTATTGTGAGTCTAATTAATTGTGAGGGCTCCTGCAGATTTTGGTATGTTTTTTGTGTTGTTTGTTTGGGTTGCATGTTTACTATTGTTTTAAATCTAAATAAAGCCAAGTGCAAATAAACAGAACACAGTAGTGTTTGAGACCATTACTACAGAATACTCTATGGCCTGGTCTACACTAGGCTTTTATGTCGAATTTAGCGCCGTTACATCGAATTAACCCTGCACCCGTCCACACCACGAAGCTATTTAGTTCGATATAGAGCTCTCTTAAATTCGACTTCTGTACTCCTCCCCAACGAGAGGAGTAGCGCTAAATTCGAAATGGCCATATCGAATTAGGCTAGGTGTGGATGGAAATCGACGGTAATAGCTCCGGGAGCTATCCCACAGTGCACCACTCTGTTGACGCTCTGGACAGCAGTCCGAGCTCGGATGCTCTGACCAGCCACACAGGAAAAGCCCCGGGAAAATTTGAATTCCTTTTCCTGTCTGGGCAGTTTGAATCTCATTTCCTGTTTGGACAGCGTGGCGAGCTCAGCAGCACTGGCAACGATGCAGAGCTCTCCAGCAGAGATGGCCGTGCAATCCCAGAATAGAAAGAGGGCCCCAGCATGGACTGATCGGGAAGTCTTGGATCTCATCGCTGTGTGGGGCGATGAGTCCGTGCTTTCCGAGCTGCGATCGAAAAGACGGAATGCAAAGATCTACGAGAAGATCTCTAAAGCCATGGCAGAGAGAGGATACAGCCGGGATGCAACGCAGTGCCGCGTGAAAATCAAGGAGCTGAGACAAGGCTACCAAAAAACCAAAGAGGCAAACGGACGCTCTGGATCCTAGCCCCACACATCCCGTTTCTACGAGGCACTGCATTCCATCCTAGGTGCGGCCGCCACCACTACCCCACCACTGACCGTGGACTCTGAGGATGGGGTATTGTCCGCGGCCGGTTCCTCGTCGGAAATGTTAGCGGACGGGGAAGATGAGGAAGGAGATGAGGAGGACGAGGCAGTCGACAGCGCTTGCACCGCTGATTTCCCCGACAGCCAGGAGCTCTTCATCACCCTTACCGAGATCCCCTACCAACCGTCCCTATCCGTTATCCCGGACACCGAATCAGGGGAAGGATCAAGCAGTAAGTGCTTTAAACATCTAAACATTTATTTTTAACATAACTGGAATATTTATAATATTAACAATGGGTTTTTCATTAAATCATTTAAACATATAAACTTTTATTTTTAACACAACAGGAATATTTATAATATCAACAATTGGTTGTTCATGATTTCTTTGCCTTAGGCGCGTAACTACTTAGTCCCAACTATTTAAAAAAAATCAAATAATGTCCGGATTTTCATGATTAGGCTGCCCAAGACGCTCCACTCTGTAGTCCCTGCCAGTACAGCTAGACCAAAATACGGTCTATATGTCCGGGAATTGACACGAAATCCTCATGGGAGATCTCAGCATAGCTCTCCTGGAGGTAATGCTCAAGCCTGTGCATCAGGTTCCTTGGCAAGGCGATCTTATTAGGTCCACCATGGTACGACACGTTTCCACGCCATGACTCTATCAAGTACTCTGGGATCATAGCATGGCAGAGCATGGCGGCATACGGCCCTGGTTTCTGCATGCTCTCCCGAAGCATCCGTTCCCTGTCGCTCTCCGAGATCCTCATCAGCGTGATGTCGCTCATGATGCCCTGCTTTGAATTAGGGAGGGGAATGTTAGTATTGGGACTGCTTTACAGCCACGCGGTGGAGGCGGCAGAGGGGCAGCATACAGGGATCTTTCCCTGGGACAGCCGCGAGGTGGTGGGACAGGGGAAGAGCTCATGCTTCCCTGATTGCTGCCAGCAGAGACTGGCATTGCTTTCAATGCGAAAGGAGCCCAGTGCTACTATTAAAGTTTTAAGCAGCCACAAGTCTACGGCTTACCATGTTTGCCTGCTACAAAAGTTCAGGTGTCCTGCCCCGCTTCTCAGATCACAACTGCAAGACCCCAGGCACTGAAGGCGAGGGCCGAAAATTCGACCTTGTCCTGAGTGCGCATGTGAGAGGTGCAGTGCATGGTCTTGTTCACAGAGAAAGACTATGTTCTTTGTTCACAACTTCATTTATCTGTCTCAGGAATTCACTCCCTTTTTCCCATTCCCACAGACACATCTGCGACTGTCTCCCAACCCAGCCTGGCATCACACTCCCAGAGGCTAGCGCAGATTAGGCGGAGGAAGAAGAAGACGCGTGAGGACATGTTCTCAGAACTAATGGACTGCTCCAGAGCCCAGGCAGCCCAGCAGACACAGTGGAGGGAGAACATGTCCCAAATGCACCGAGCAATCATGGAACGGGAGGAGAGGTGGCGTCAGGAAGACCAGCAGGCGACTCAAACGCTGCTTGGACTAATGAGGGAGCAAACGGACACGCTCCGGCGCCTTGTGGATGTTCTGCAAGACCGGAGGCAGGAGGACAGAGCCCCGCTGCAGGCTATCTCTAACCTCCCTCCCCCGCCACAAAGTCCCACACCCCCCTCACCCAAAGTCCAAAGAAGGAGGGGCGGCAAGGGCCGTTAAAACTTTCAGTCAACCCCTGCAGACTGCTCTAGCACTAGAAGGCTCTCGTTCCCCAAAGTTTGAAAAGTCCTTTCCTACCCACCTCACACAAGCCCCCGTCCAAGTTTCACCCCCCCCCCCGTTTCATGTGTGGTTCATAATAAAATATTCATTTCTGTTAATTACTGTTTCCATGATTTTCTTTTAGAGGAGACTCTGTCTGAAGGGGGGGAAGGGGGTTGGTAATTGGACAGGACAGTCACCTTTAGCAGGGTACAGAGGCGGGGGCAGGTCCAGCATCAGGACACATACACAGTGCAGTCACCAGTTACCCTGGTCAGTCTGGGAAGTGGTTTTCATGTTCTGGGGGGGCGGGGGGGTTGATCTGTGACTTTGTGGCGGGGGAGGGCAGTTAGAGATCTTATGCCGCGGTCCTTATCCTGGATCACAGAGCCACGCAGCAGGGGATCTGTAACCCTCCTCCCCCTGCCAGAAAGTCACTTGGCCGACACATACACGCAGTCCCGCCCAGGAGTGCTGGCAGGCTCCGTTGAAACAACCAGCCCACCACTGCGGAGCCTGTCATTCCCGGAGTTTAGAAGCATCATTTGCATCAGAACACTAAACCCGCCCCCCGCCACAGTCTGCGTCCCCGGTTTAAAACATTCCCGCGAAAACAGTAATAAAGACAACGGTGTTCATTAACAAAACGGAACAGATTTTATTTTTTGGGAAGGTGGTGAAGGGGGTATGTAACTTGGAAGGATAGTCAACAGTAACTGGGTAAAGAAACGGGGGCAGGTTCAGCTTCTGTGTCCACAAACTTAACAGTCACTGGTTACCCTGCTCAGTCTGGAACCTAGCTTTCAAAGCCTCCCGGATGCACAGCGCGTCCCGCTGGGATCTTCTAATCGCCCGGCTGTCTGGCTGGGCGTAATCAGCAGCCAGGCTATTCGCCTCAACCTCCCACCCCGCCATAAAGGTCTCCCCCTTGCTCTCACACAGATTGTGGAGCACACAGCAAGCTGCTATCACAATGGGGATATTGGTTTCGCTGAGATCACAGCGAGTCAGTAAGCTTCTCCATCTCCCCTTGAGACGGCCAAAAGCACACTCCACCACCATTCTGCACTTGCTCAAACGGTAGTTGAACAGTTCTTTTTCTGAGTCCAGGGCGCCAGTATAGGGCTTCATGAGCCAGGGCATTAGCGGGTATGCAGGGTCCCCGAGGATCACTGTGGGCATCTCCACATCCCCAAGACTTATTTTGTGGTCCGGGAAGTAAATACCTTCCTGCAGCCGTCTAAACAGACCAGAGTTCCTGAACACGCGAGCGTCATGAACCTTGCCCGGCCACCCGACGTTGATGTTTGTAAAACGTCCCCTGTGGTCCACCAGTGCTTGCAGCACCATTGAAAAGTAGCCCTTTCTGTTAATGTACTGGCTGGCCTGGTGGTCCGGTCCCAGGATAGGGATGTGAGTCCCATCTATAGTCCCACCGCAGTTTGGGAATCCCATCGCGGCGAAGCCATCTATGATGACCTCCACGTTTCCCATGGTCACTATCTTTGAGAGCAGTACCTTGACGATTGCCTTGGCTACTTGCATGACAACAACCCCCACGGTAGACTTGCCCACACCAAAGTGGTTCGCGACTGACCGGTAGCTGTCCGGCGTTGCAAGCTTCCAGAGGGCTATGGCCACTCGCTTCTGGACAGTCAGGGCTGCTCGCATCCGGGTGTCCTTGCGCTTCAGGGCAGGGGACAGCAACTCACAAAGTTCAAGGAAAGTCCCCTTCCGCATGCGAAAGTTTCGCAGCCACTGGGATTCATCCCAGACCTGAAGCACTATGCGGTCCCACCAGTCCGTGCTTGTTTCCAGGGCCCAGAATCGCCGTTCCACAATATCCACAAGACCCATTGCCACCGTGATGTCCTGGGCGCAGGGTCTCGTGGTTTCTGACAGCTCTGTGCTACTCTCCGACTTCAGGCCCTCACGGTGGTGCCGTAGCCTCCTCTCCTGATTTCTCTGCATCTGCCTCTGGTAAAGGTGGATGATAAGCTGCGAGGCGTTGAGAACGGCCACAACTGCAGCGATGGTTGCAGCGGGATCCATGCTCGCACTGCTGTGGCGTCCGCGCTGTCACTGATCAGAAAAGTGCGCGAACTGATTTCCCGCCGGCGCTTTCAGGGAGGGAGGGAGGGCGGGAGTGACGGACGGATGACGACAGGTACCCAAAAGCACCCTCGACACATTTTTTTACCCAGAAGGCATTTGGGGCTCGACCCAGAATTCCAATGGGCAGCGGGGACTGCAGGAACTGTGGGATAGCTGCCCACAGTGCACCGCTTCCAATGTCAACGCTTGCCCCGTTAGTGTGGACTCACAAAGTCTCACAAAGTCGAATTACTGTCCTTAGTGTGGACACACACGTTCGACTTTGTAATATCGATTCCACATATTCGATTTAAGTGAAATCGAACTACTCTCGTAGTGTAGACATACCCTATGACTATACATAAAAGGAATAGTTCAGAAAAATGAAAATCCATCTTCTCACATTCAGATTTCATGAAATCTATCTCACATTCAGATTTCATGCTACACTCACTGTTGTAGTATCTCAGAGAATCCCTCACTACCATGATTTTTCTTGGAATTTTAAAATTATCCAGTTTTTTATTTTTCCACTCCCTCCAATACACTGTTGTAACCCACTTGTATGTTGGTCAGTGTGTATTATGCCTGATCCACCAAAGATATGAGCACATGACTCTTTAGCTCAAGAGAGCTGCAGCAACTTGTGCTTTTAGCTCTTGAAGTTCAGTTTCTGATGTGTTAACCAATATGATGGCCATCACATGCCATCTGAGGTACGTCTATGTCCCCCATTACCATAGTATCTGACCACCTCACAATTTTTAAAGTATTTATCCCCATTGGCAAGAAAGTATGTCCATTTTACAGATGGGGAACTGAGACACCAAGAAACTTTCCCAAGATTCACTTGGTCTTCCAGGCCCTAAGCCAGTGCACTAACCATTGTACAATCCTTTTTCTCCTTACAAAACCCCTGTATCCAGGCAGCCAGTTTTCCTACCTAGAGAGGAGGTCCTGCTTGCCTTCTCATCCCAGAAGCCCCTCAATAATCTTACAAAATAAAACCTATTTTTAAAAATAGAAAATCAAAACTTTTCTTTCATATTTTTTGAGAGTTCTTAAGGACTTTTAGTTCTCTTTCTCCACCACATTTACTCACACATATGGGACCAGATGATCCATGGGTATAAATTAGCATATTACCATTGACCTACTCAGGATCTGGCCCATGTACAGTGCGAGCATTTTTGTTGGAAATATTACATAAAGTAATAGAGAGGCATTTTCATAAATTCATAGATTTTTAAGAGCAGAATGGATCATTATGATCACCTACTCTGACCTTCTGCATAACACAGACCATAGAACCTCACCCAGTAATTTCTGCATCAAGCCCATAGACTTCAAGTGATGGAAAAATCAACTATATCCCTAAGCAAGTTGATGCAATCATAATTACCCTCACTGTTAAAAATGTACACCTTATTTCCAGTCTGAATTTGTCTATCTTCAGCTTCCAGCCATTGGATTTCATTAATGCATTTTCTGCTGGATTATAAAACCATCTACTATTAGATGTATTTTCCCCAGGTAGGTACTTGTAGACCATGCTCAAGTCACCTCTTAGCCTTCTCTTGAAAAAAATACATAGATTGTGTTTCTTAAGTCTCTCACTATACAGCAACAGAGGGTCCTGTGACACCTTTAAGACTAACAGATGTATTGGAGCATAAGCTTTCGTGGGTGAATGCCCACTTCATCAGCGAAGTGGGCATTCACCCACAAAAGCTTATGCTTCAATACATCTGTTAGTCTTAAAGGTGCCACAGGACCCTCTGTCGCTTTTTACAGATCCAGACTAACACGGCTACCCCTCTGATACTTGTCACTATACAGCATATTTTCCTGAAGCTCTTTTCTAGACCCTTTCCAATTTATCAACCTACTTTTTAAGTATGGACACCAGAACTAGACACAGAATTCAAAAAAAGATCTCATTAATGCCATATATAAAATTAATACCACCTCTGTACGCCGGCTTGATGTTCTCCTGCTTACACTCGATCACATCCACCCTCTTTTTCAGAGAAGCAGAAGCATTTACTGAATGTAAAAAGGCTCCCCCTTGTGTAAAATGCTTCCCAGGCTTGAAATAACAATCCACGCACTTCATTCTGTGATTGCAATGGGGGTTAAGGGCTTTCAACAAATTTGAGGAGGCACTCATAACCTTTACAGAATCAGGACCCAATTTACCCAACTGAACAGGTGGGAGATGGGTGCTGTGTAGATTTTCAAATACTCACCTTACATGAACAAGCCATCAAATGCACCACAGTTCAGGGCATGAAGTTCACAGAACAACCCCTTTTTAATACTTATTTTAAAGAAAACCTTTCATGAAGAAACATTTGTAACCTAAAAGTCAACATATTTAAAAAATGAACAGTGACACTAATAATATTAGCATATAGAGACTGGCAGAGTGATAGAAAAACAGGTATTTGCAGGTGTTTGAATAAAGCTTCAGTTCATACTGTCTTTAAATGCAGCACTCGAAGAAGAGGCTTTTGTTCATCTATGTTTCCCTTTTAATAAGCTCATCATGTTTAATGTTGCACCATTACATAGATTTTATTTTGCATAAATACATGATGATTATAGCTGTATAACCTTGGCAACGCAGTGTCCTCTTGAAGCAGCCTGAAATGGAATGGAAATGCAGATTATGCCACATAACTGCCCTACTGGGAGCAATATTTTATTATGTTTTATTCCCTTTCCATAAAATTAAACTAAAATGAAGGTAATTTGGGTTCTACTGAACCAGTGATAAGCTAGGGAGAAGGAGATGCTTAAATCGTGTATGTACGCATGCGTGCACATGCACGCATAGACAGAAGACTGACAAAATCATCAGCTCACACAGTCATCTAAATTCTGTATTTGGATCCCACCCTCTGAACCCAAAGGCTCTAGATGCAAATAGAGACTTTTATAGAACAGAATCCAATTTATGTTAAAGATGTGATGCCAAATCTCAGATGCCAGGAAATGCAAACATAGTTCTTAGTTTATGGCTGTGTGAAAAATGATGCACAGAAAAGAGTGGAAGGCTAGATCTTCAGCTGATGTCAATCCATTGACATCAGTGGTACTACACCTGTTTACACTGAGGATTTCCTCCAGGGTCTCTCTCAATCTGCCCATTAGGACTATTATAAGGATTTATGTCAGTGATAATCTCATCTTTCATTTAATAACAGAAAATAAAGGCCCTTTCTATTAAGAAGATGGGGCCTGAGTCTGCTCTCATATCACTTTTAGAAAATCCTTTCATACTTCCAGGAAATAAGCCATATTATTTGACTGAACTGAATCTTGGCCTGTTCTGTATAACAGAATGAGGCACCACCCTTCTGTGACTATGTCAGTACCACACTATTTGGGAGAGCTCACTTTTTTGTCAGTGCCTAGTCAGAAACAAGAAGCAAATGCTTCATAGGGTTCGATACTGTATCTCCAAAGCATACAAAACTGTGTGTGTGCTTCAAGAGCTTTGTCTGTGTGAGGCGTATGGGGATAAATCCTGTACTGTACCACAGAGCATAAAGAGGAAAAACGTAAAAAGGCTGGCCTATGAATCAGTGACATAACCTCTAAGAAATTGCTGAGGAATAGATCCCTGTAACTAGGGAAGCACATAGCTGTAACTTCACCAGTGACTGGATAGTGCCTTTATTCCTCAGCACTGTAACTGAAAGAGTGCTTCATTAGCATGTGGGACCATTAATCTTGTATTTGGTATATGATTTCCCTCTTGATTTGAACATCTGCCTGGAAGGCACATCTCTAATTAGAACAGACATGTTATTCCAGAATTAAAATAAACATGAAAAACATATTTCTTGTTCTTTCAGCTCACTTTTCTCATGCTACCTGAGTTGTAATAATCATGGCTGAAACTTGTCAAATCCCAATGGAGCTAACATTTCATTAAGAGAGGGGAATGGAATAGTATAATTCAATACACATTTATGGGCTAATCCTCCACAGGGTGGTATTACTTTTAGATCATCGGAAAGCCAAACAAGACTTGGCATAACAGTGTCATGCCAGTTACAACCCAAACATCTTTAAATAAACTGCTGTTTAATGCCAAGCTGTTTAGCACAAAAATTGCTTTTGGTGCCATTAAAGAACAAATCTCTAACCTAAAATGACATTGAGGTTAAAATTATGCTCTGGATCTTGAAATAATTCTCTAGCTGGGCCAGCCCTATAACAACGTGCTTCAAGTGGAGTGCCGAGATGCTAACAGAGGAAGAGCTCGTCTGACTTTATTTAGTTCCCCAAAAGGAAATAAAGGTAGATGAGCTATGGCAACATCTGAAAACAGGGGGCAACTTTTCCTGAACACTGATGTATTGAAGGGTTGTCAACCAATTGTTTTTTCCAGTGGAAGAGTACCCTCTCCACCTACCAAAGCCTGGGGCCTTGCATAGTCTAGATTGCAACACTAACACATTGAAAAGGACACTGCTAGCATTCTAAGACACTTCGGAATGACTCCTTGAGCACACCTGAAATTTGTGAAAATCCATCTCACTGCCACATTTTGTCCTCTGAGAGATATCCATCCTGAAGGGTCACCATAAATATGCCCCCTGGTCTTCCATTTGTTCTCTTACCATTATATGCTAGATACCATAGAGCAGGGGTCGGCAACCTTTCAGAAGTGGTGTGCCGAGTCTTCATTTATTCACTCTAATTTAAGGTTTTGCGTGCCAGTAATATATTTTAACGTTTTTAGAAGGTCTCTTTCTATAAGTCTATAATATATAACTAAACTATTGTTGTATGTAAAGTAAATAAGGTTTTTAAAATGTTTAAGAAGCTTCATTTAAAATTAAATTAAAATGCAGAGCCCCCCCGGACTGGTGGCCAGGAGCCAGGCAGTGTGAGTGCCACTGAAAATCAGCTTGCGTGCCGCCTTCGGCACGCGTGTCATAGGTTGCCTACCCCTGCCATAGAGCATGGTAGTATCCAGAATCTTTAATCCTACGCCCTCCATGCACAATACATTCCACTGTCCCTCTTTCTTCTTCTGCAAGGGTGAAATTTACCTAGCTGCACAAGGTCCTCTACCATGATTAAACCCTGGGTGATCTGGGAGGAGGAAAGCAGGCACAGTAGATATAATGGAACAGCCACAAGGATTCCAGGAGCATCTACACAGTTGTTCTGAATAGGTTGGTGTGGCAGAAAATATTGGGGATGGGATATGAGTCACATGCTTGTGCAGATCCAGGGTACCATACCCCACATAGAGGAAGTATGGAGAGGCTTGGATTAGGAGAGAGGGAGGAGTTTAACCCTCATCGTTCCCCACACAAATCCCTATTTGTCTGGCTTTGTGCTGGGAGGGGAGAACATCACCCTCTGGTATGTGAATCTGCCGTGCATTCTTACACTGGCATGAAACAAAATGAGTGAATAAATGCATCAGGGGAGTTTTGACTAAAAAGTCAGGGATGAAAAAGATTATCACAATAAGTGTAGGAAACTAGAAAGGAGGGCAACCAAGCTGAAAAGGAAATAAACCACCTACTCTGTCCATAAAGAGAAAGGAAATAAAACAGTTGAGCTTTCAAACAAAAGGCAAAATTGTAACTGAACAGTATGGGCAGAACATACATTTACCTTTTGTTCACATGGAAATCTGTTGAACATGTGACTCAGATTCATATATGGTTGCAGGCAGGTGTGCCTATTTCTTCTGAAAACATATGCTCTTTGGGAAAAACATCCACTTCTACCATAATAGTGGAGTATAAATATTTCCTTGTGGTTGGTGTGCCATAGCGAATGCAGTTAAATTTCCATTGTAATTGAACTTCTAATTTGTTTATGGCTCAAACCCTGCTTGCCTTCTTACTGCAATAATTCAGTTACAGTGCTGGACACTTAAAATTTCACTTGCTTCCTCCAGGACAGGTTGAATTTTAAGGCTCAAAGGCTGTCGTATAGTGAAATGTCTTGCATGCCTAAGGCTAACCTTACAGTCTGATCCTGCCCCATTGAAATCAGTGGAAGTTTTGCCATTTTTACTATTAGTAATGTACTGCCAACAGGGATGTGCTAATTACTTTACAGACTTATGAAGATGAGAGGTTTATCATCTAAATAGACTACATACAAACTAGGCACAGGAGTAGGAGTAGCAATGTGCTGAACAAAGTTTAGTGCTTTAGACAGGGGCTTATGCTTTATTTGTTGCCCCCACATGCACACATACTCCATGCTTTATTTTGGCAGGTGTTTTAGAAAGTGATCGTGCTCCAAGAATTGACATTCCAAAATATATAAATAAGAGTTGTTCCTGACGAGTGGATTTTAGATTTAGGGAAGGGAGAATTGAAACTAATACTGAACCCTAATTATGAAGATCATTGAAATACATGTTGCAAGCTGTTGTATGATGTAGATGTCCTCCAAAGTATCAGTTAATGTGATATTAATAACTAAAGAAAATATTGCCACCCTGAGACATTGCAAGATAAACTAACCCTATGGTAATAATAAAAATAACCTTTTTAGCCATAGTGGGACACAGTCTTCTTCTAGTTACACCAGTGTAAAGGCAGAATAACTCCACTGAAATCACCAGATTAACTTTGGTTTTCCCATAGTGTAACTGAGGATGTATTTTAAAAGAATGGGATAGCCTCACCTCTTTCCCTTACAGTGTTGGTCCTGCCTCCTTTGCGCTGCTAGAGAGTGCCAACCACATTGTCCCTTTTATCCGCCCCTCACAACTATTTTTCTTCCAGATCCTACCACCATGCATAGCCTTCTAGGTCTGGTCCATAAAGCCACCTCCCTCTCCTCTTTCAAATTCCTTCTGAAGACCCACTCTTTTCATGATGTCTACAAGAAACTAGCCAGTTAAGACATGATCTAAAGCCCGCTAAAATCAATGGAAAGACTTTAGTTGATTTCAGTGAGCTTTGGGCCATGTTACATATCTGTTTTGCTTATTTATCTCATGAGCGAATTGGAAGTGAAGGGAAGAAGTTGAACGTTGAGGCAAGGATCCAACAAGGACACCAAAATTGAAGCTGGGAGTTGGTGTGGGAGAAAGAAGGGACATCTGAACTGTGGAGGGTTGATGGAGAACAGGATAACTTGGCTAATACATTGTCTACGTTACCTCCACTCTTGCTCTGTCCTGGTCTTTTTTAGGCTCTTCACTCTGTGTCTTCATCTGTATTTAGGAAGCATGTAGCACATTGTGGGCTCTATGGCAATCTAAATAATAATGATGCATGGTTTATGAAGTCTTTACTAGTCAGTTATAAAGAACAGTTCAAGGGACTATAGAATGTTATTATGGCACTTTGATTTCTTTAGTAATGCTATAGCTTTGAGAGTTTTTCTGAGACAGTGAAATGGGGATGATTGGTTTCATTTTCTGCAGATTTCTTTGTACTATTCACACATTTATTGCTGTAATTTTGAAATACTAGAAAAGTATGTTGAAATCAATCAGCATCTACCCAGCCAAGTATAAGGAATAAGATGGGTGAAGTAATATATTTTATTGGACCAACTTTTGTTGGTGAGAGAGACAAACTTTTGAGCTACACAGATCTTCTTCAGGTACTCAAACGTACTCAGAGTGTCACAGCTAAATACAATGTGGAACAGATTGTTTAGTATAAGTAGTTAATACGTATTTCAAGGGACCATTTAAGGTGAAGTAGCTTGTTAACACTCCTCCAGTCATAGTGGCAAAAGGCATCTTGGGCAGGGGGGTTGTTAGTGGGTTATAACATCAAGAAGTGAGATTAAGACAGGTGCACCACAGTGGTTGTGGCACTCACCCGAGCAGTGGAAGACTAAGTTCATGCTCTACATCAGGAAGAGGAAGGAATTGAATCTGGGTTTCCCACAGCCAAGGTGAGTGCCCTAACCACTAGACTAGTAGCTATAAGGGAGGCACCACCATCTTGTCTGCCTTCAGCTGTGCTTTATCCTATTAAACAGCATCTGAGCATGCCTACTGGATTGAGCCCTACAGGGAAGATAAGTAGGCATTCCTCCACCTCATGGATCCCACAAGGGCTTGGCCATGAGTTAGACACCAAGCTGCTTGGCAGTGTCAGGATTCAGGCAGTTGAGCACATGCGCGCCAGCAGAAATTTAGATGCCATGGGACTTTAGGCACTTACTGGGGTAGATGGCAGTTCAGCAGGGTTTGTGTGAATACCAGTGATGCCTAAATGTAGGCAGATACATCCACCTTGTGAATCTAGCACTAAGGACCTGATCCAAACACTGTTCAAGTCAGTGAAAAGACTCCCATTGTTTTCATAGGCTCTGGGTCAGGTCCTCAGATGGGTGCTGTGGTGAGGCTAGAGTAGGGATTCAGCCTGTTCACACTCGTGATCATATAAAGGCTAATATCCATTAATTGACTATGATGGTAATTTGCAGCCTGAGCTAAATCAAGGAAAATAATGGACTTCAGCGTCAATAATCTGTTGGCAATGCTCACAACGTGTGATTAGAATACAATGGAGCGGAGAGAATTTTCTTTAAAAATGATGTGGCTTTTCCCCACCTCTCTTTTCACTAAGGTGTATGTTACAAATTATTTCTTTTGAGGGTAAAAATGTTTCAAGTGTCAAGCTATAATTCCAGCAGGATTTCAGTAGGAGATAGCACCCATGAATTAGCTGGCTGATTGAGGTGACAGAATATATCAATATAATTATAATTGTGATATTAAAATACAGCCATATTTCTACAGAAGGCAATGTTTTATTTTATCAGTACACAAACAATTTGACTTTTCCTCCCTTTTTCTTGAATTCAGAATTACCTCATTAGTCAGACTGAGAGAGACTCTTTATATTGCCTTACTTTCACTCCCGGAGTCATGATCACCTCTCTGGCCAAGGAGCACTGGACTAGCCTGCCCCTTTGAAGTCTGTCAGTGCTGTCATTTAATTGGCTTTCTAGGTGTTCCTTACCCTTCTGGTGCTAGAAGTTCTGCCTTTCAAAACTACAAGCAACTCAAGAAAAGAGAAACAGAAACAGGTAACAAAAGAACTTGGGGTCTCCTGTGTTGTGGTACAAAGTGCAACCCTGATTAAGTGCTGCAATCTTACATTTCCAGTGGTGTAACCATAGATGGTGACATCGGGAGTTCTGGGTTCTCTTACTCTGTGACTTTAGGCTAATGTCTCTGTGTCTCAATTTCCCATGTGTAAAATAGGGATGATGCTAACAATCTCACAGGGATGTTGCAGTATAATTATTAATTGTACAACACGCTTGTGGTACTCAGATGCAAGGCAATATAAAAGCAAAGTATTATACAATATCTGTCAATTGTACCTTTGCACAGTAACCCATGTGGGTCTTCCTGTGCCCACCATATCTCACACAGCCCTTGTGTAGCTCTGTTTGAGGAGGTAGACCATATTTTCTAGATATGTACCTCATCAGTTACTTACACCTTCCTCAGTCTCTCTTGAGAGACTTTATACATCCTCTGGCCTTGTCTTCACTATTAAAAGGTGTCTTTTACCTGAGGGTAACTTAAGGGTATGTCTACACTTGAGCTGGAGGTGTTATTTCCAGCTTGAATAGAAATACCCACACTGGCTTGATCAGAGTCAGTGTGCTAAAACCAGAAGTGTAGCTCCAGCAGCACAAGTGGCGGAAGGGACTAGGTGCCTGAGTATGTACCTACGGTCTTGGACAGGATCCTATTCAGGGTATCTAGCCTGTCCCACTGCTCACACTGCCAGGGTTACATTCTATTGTTCGTGTGCTAACTTGATCAGAGGGAGCATGTGTATGTCTACTCAAGATGGAAATTATACCTCCAGCTTCAGTGTAGACATAGCTCACACATGCTAGGGTATCCTGAGATAAAAACACAGGGAATACAAGGCCTTTTGTTTTACTGCGAGGTGAAACCCAGGCAAAGATATAATGCTGACCTCAACAAGTATACATCACAATAAAACTAAAGTGCCTGGTCTTCACTGTGTTTTTACTTTGGGGGAGCTTACGAATATTAGGTAAATAATTAACCTTTTTTAGCAGTGAGAATTAGGTCTGAGTGTACCAGTTAGTAGCTAGCCAAGCTAACAATTCTATGGCCAGAGTCTCTTAAGTCAAATAATATTTTATTGGCAATTTTACGGAAATAGAAAACAATTATTAAATATAGGTAAAATAATTATGAATCTGCAGCCAGGATTGCACGAAGCTTAGTTACAGAGTAGTCTGTAATCACATCTGCACAACAATCCCTTCTTAGTCACTCTCTTAAACGGTCTTACCATTTGCTCTGTGACTGTCATACGTTCTACACGGTGTATCAATATAACTGGAGAACTTTACCTTTATAATCATGTTTGGGTCTGATTCTTTCCTATTCTCTGCCTGTGGCACATAATAGTCTAGTCTCCTGTAGGCTCTAATACTTTGGTCTAATTTTGGTTGTTGAGTTTAGAGTGAGAGTGCTGTTTGTTGTCGCCTGTGAGGTACAGGATGTCAGACTAGATGATCTTGTGGTCCCTTCTGGCCTTGAACACTGACTAACTCCAGAAAACAGGTCTTTCTCCCCAGATGATCCACTCAAATGTTGTTCCAATTACTCTCTCTAGTTGTGAAAGTTTCCACTCCTAGAGTTGTTGCTTATTATCATCTGGTCCTGACTTCTTTGCAACACAAGGAAGCCATCTATTTAGGTATTAACACTTTCTTTCAAACACAGGACTCACCTGTCTGCTGTTAATGGCCTGTTACGGTCAAAGGCACTATTAAGTGAAATTAATAATGAGCTACATGTACATGGGGTTCATTCTGCTCTCACACTAGTCTTACAGTAGTGGAACTCCTTTAGTTTCCATGGAAATACTCTTGATTTACATCATCATGAGAGAAGGATCAGACTCCTGGTATCTGCAGTGGCCGTGTAACCCCTTTTAAGGAGGACACTGACATCTCATGAGCACCTCTTGTCAGTTGGATGCGATGCAAACCTTTACACTCTCTCTGCTCCTGGTGTCCCCTGTTGGCTGTTAACCTCATGAGGTGGGTGTTCAGTGACTCTGCCCTCCGGCCAAGTCAGACTCAGTCAATATACATAAACAAACAAACCCCTTCCTAGGTAAAATGTCCAAAAGAGCCTGTCCCTGAGCCCTTGTTAAAGTCTTTAGTCCTCTGCAGGGTATTCACTCCCACCTTTGAGCCCTTTAAATTCCAGCCCTGTGCTTGGGCTTTGGCTACTTCAACAGTAGCCAGTGGGGGGGGGGGGGGACGACCCAGGCCCACCCACTACTCCGGGTCCCAACCCAGGACCCTACAAATAGCAGCCACATGCTGCTTTCTTTAATAGTTGCTACTGCTATTCCCGAGGCCACTTCCCACATAGCCCCTTCCTCTTCACCCTTACCTCAGGGTTACAGTCCTTGGGTTCTCTGGCTATTCCCTGCTTGAGTAAGGTCTCTCCCAGGCCTCTTCATCTGGAGAGTTTCACAGCCTTCCAGTCCTTCCTCGTCCTTCTGGTCCCAGTCAGCAACTGATCTGCTCTGCTCCTTTTATCTGAGGCTACTGTGCTCTGATTGGTTTCTTCTCTGCAGCCTTTCTAGGCAAGCCTGAAAGACCCACCTTCACTGCTCCTTTTATGGGGCCAGTATGATAGGACCTTGAGGCCTCCAGCAGGGGGCCTCAAAGGTCCTGGTACATCCTGTCACCACCCTGCTGTAGGTTTCCATCTCAGTAAAATTGTTTAATCTCTTTCTTGCAGTTACTAAAATATTGATCCAAGTCTACAACCATATACAAATGATTTCACTGTTGAGGGGGGTAGGTAAGATATTTAGTGGTTCTGCACTGTAAGGCTTTTGACTCACGCATCCCTTATTCTTTCCCTTTGTTGGGCTAGGGTCTATGAGTGATCTAGCAGATCCAAGATGGTTAGGGCCCTATCATGCCCTCCCCCATTTCTAAATTAGTATTGTGGAAGGATAGAGAGCTGGGAAAATGTCTTCTTTACCCCATCCGTCCTATTTAATCTCTTTTCTGGGGCAAGGCTTATAACATCCACTCCAATCTTATGAAGATTCTCTTCAGTGAGTTTCAGGGCTGCCATAGTCTGAGGTACAAAATAGAGGCAACTTGGCCCCAACAATCCCATAATGCTGCTGGTGAGTGTTTTCCCCTTTGCTCCGGCCAGGGCCAGATCCAGGCACCAGCAAAGGAAGTAGGTGCCTGGGGTGGCCAATGGAAAGGGGCGGCAGTCCGTCAGTTGTTGGGGTGGCACGTCCAGGTCTGTGGTGGCAATTTGGTGGCGGGTCCTTCACTCCTTCCCTCCTCTTCAGCGGCCAGGGCCGCCAAGAGCGGGTTCAGGCCCTGGTGAAAAAATTCAGGCCCCCCCAGCAAGGGTGGACTGGCTAAACAGGGCTGACGGGGGGGGGGGGGTAGCTGGGGAAGCCGGGACCTCTTCTGGAACACCGGGCCCCGGTAAGGCGACGAGGGGGGGGAAGCCGGGGAAGCCGGGCCCCAGTAATTTTTACCGTCTTCTCCCCAACCCCCCCCCCCCCCCCCCCCGTCGGCCCTGTCGGTGGTGATTCAGCGGAAGCTCAATCGGGCTTTTTTTTTTTTTTGCTTGGGGCGGCAAAAAAGCTGGAGCCGGCCCTGGCTTTGGCATACATTTTGTGGGATGGGAGTACTGTGAGAAGGTAACCTTTAAAAGCTCAGACATTCTGCACTGTGAGATTTTAGCCAAGCAGATTGGACAACAGATCCTCTTGCTTTCTTTCACAGGTGTTGTCATGGTATCTCCAGTTGGGAGCATGCAGAAAAGCAGAGGGTAAGAAGTCTCATGCCTATTCAGTTTTTGGTCTGATTGGTTTTCGTATTAACTCACGCCAGCTGTAGTGGTGGACAACTGCTTACTAGAAATGGGACTGACACCACCAACTCCTTCCACATAAGTCACAAAACTGTTACCAAATAGAAATAAGTGTAGGGGACTGATGAGTTGGTCCAGATTCAAACTGGTGACCAATTCTCAATCCTTCCCTGAGCCATCCAATCTACCTCTACTCTTTTTTTAATTCCTTTTTCTTTCCTAAACCTGTTTTCTTTTCCAAACTATCAAAGTAACAGTGTTATATGAACAAGCATGGCTAATATTTCTGAGTTAATGTTTCAAACAAGTTATTTCTCAGCCACCAAAAAAAAAAAAAAAAAAAAATCAATGAAAAGATGCTGGTTTTTTATTTTATTTTATTTATTTATTTTTTTGATTGAGGCAAAATACAGTTTCTGCTTCCAACACTGGATACCTTTGTCACTAGGCACACGACTGATGAATGCACATTCATAGTCTGCATTCACATTCTCTGCTTGGAGGAGCACAGCCATAAACTCAGTTACATGCTGTGCTTTCCTCGTCTTTTTAAAAACAATGTTACTGGGTTATTTTTAAAGTAAAAACAAACAAACAAAAAACAAAACACTTTTGAATTTTTAGTAAATTTTGTAAATGTAAAGCTATACTCAGAAATCACATGGTCCTGAACCCATATCAACATAACTTTGATCCAAGAGTGACAGTGTGAGCACTGTTAATTGATTTTTAAAGTAAAGTAGAAAAAGTGCCTCCAGAAACTATATGGATGACAAATGCCTCTTTCCACCAGATTCTGGTATTTTCAGAATGCAATACATACAAAATACAGGATAACAAATAATTCCCTAAAGTGCTCTGCTAAAAATCACAAACCTTAAACCGGGGACAAATTCTGTCCCTGGGTGTCTTACGCCAGGCAGCAAAATCTTATATTGTAAAGACTAAAGCTGGGATAAGGCATAATGGAAAGCAAGGTGAGTGAGCCGAGGGAAAGGCAATAGAGGAAAACCAGTTCTGAGATGAAGTTTGTACATGCAGTTTATTTATCTATAGATTACTTAGACCATGGATTAAATCTGTAGTAGTATACAGTTGGTCTGAAAGGAGAAGAGGAATATGCAAAAGGAGGTTAGGGTAAAATACTTGATGAATCCAGATTGAAGGCTAAGGGAAATTTTTATTTTCCTCTGTTAACACACCTTTATTTTCTCAATAAACCTAAATTTACAACATTTGGTAGTTTCAAGTTAAGACTGCACTTTGCATAAAAGCGAAATGATCCATAGTCTTCCTGAATATTTAAGAATACCCAAATAACCTTAACTCTGCCCCTGATAGCACCATCCTGATTACAGTCAGATGGTAAAAGGTTACCTCAGAAATTCTATCATACAATGTCATCTCTCAGCATCTACAAAAATGTTAGCATTTTACATTTTTAATCCTAATATATCTTTATAATGGGTGGAGAAGGTTGTCTCAATTTCTTCTTGTTCTTGGGTAGCATGATGGGGTAGCACTACAGATGTTAGGGCGACCACTGTAAGCACCGATAAACTAAAGGAGTCCCATATAGACCTTTAATACCCATGGTCCTAAAAAACTCAGGCTCACATAGCCTTTTAGTGCTTTATTCCTGCTCATTGTACCTGTCTCTTCTCAACAATCTTTTCTTTTCCCCATGGAAAATTTAGATATTTTAACAAAAACTTGAATACTGAACATTTTTGGCTAAAATAAAAAAATAAGTTGAAAATCAAAATATTTTGTCCAAAAACCAAAATATTTTGATTTAGACATGCAGCCACAGTTACTCAGGGGAGTTGTAGTTATGGTGTCTCAGGCTCTCATTCTCCTTTATAGGGGAGTCTGCATCTCCCATAATACACCATAGTCTCCCCCTTTGAAAGAGTAGTGGGTGCTTCACCATATCCATGGCCCTCATGCATTATGGGAGATGTAGTCCAGAGGGAGAGCCTGGCCCATGTACGAAAACGGAGACATGTGGCAACTGAACTACAACTCCCAAAAGCTGTGGCAGCATTTCCACATCAAAATATTTCAATGCTTAAATGAAATATTTCTGTTTTGGGATATTTGGTTTTTCGACAAAAAAAAGTCTAAATCTGCAGAAAGCAGACACTTTGAGCAAAGGATATAATTGTGTCAAAAAATTATTTTTCCTTTGAAAATCTGTTTTAATCGAACATTTTCAGCCAGGTCTATTACCATCCACCTAGTAGAGCCAAAAACTTTCCTTGTACTCCACTTTAGGATAAGCAGTGGGTACGGATCGGAGTCCTGATTTCAGATTTGCATCCATAACCTTTGGGACCAGCAGTCAAAGTGCTATGAATTGAGCTATACTTTGCATGCAAGGCTATCATGCTTACTGCCTAGAGTTTATTCTGGGAAGTTATAACATTAATCAGTTTTATGCCCAGTCTAGTTCAACACACTGCTGTCTTCAGCCAGAGACCCTATCAACTACTGCAATTTTATCTCATCTCATTTTTGTGACCAAAATTGTAATGAGAAGAAAAAGTAAAGCAAACTTGAAGAAATGAATCCATTCTCAAAACTAAGATTACAAGGGAAATGGATTAAATTGTGTTATTTATTCCAGTAGATTATG
This sequence comes from Emys orbicularis, assembly GCF_028017835.1. Taxonomy (NCBI): domain Eukaryota; kingdom Metazoa; phylum Chordata; order Testudines; family Emydidae; genus Emys; species Emys orbicularis. The sequence goes on from NC_088685.1 coordinate 36,297,643, forward strand.
AAAGAATTGGAAGTGGTAGGGAATTAACTCGTTCTCATTATCATTGCCACTAGGGTAGATGCTGCAATTTTCCAGTTTTCAGCTATTTCCTTGTTTAATGTGTATTTGAGCCACTGCCAGCTTGTTACTCCTCCCTAAAACTAAACAAGTGCTTCAAGAAACTGCCATTCAAGAAACATGGCATGCCATCTCTGAAGAGGTGGGAAGAGCACATCACTTATTCACAAAACACAGGGGTCTTCTTTCCAAAGCCAGGGTTAGTAGGTAGAGAGCCAGGAAACCCCAATGAGGGATTCAGATTGTCCCCATCATTTTGTTCTCAGCTTTCCTCATCTATTTATTTACAATATATTTTAACAGATGTTGGAGGAAATAGAGTAACTGCACTAAAAGTCTGATCCAATGCCCAGTGAAAGCTATAGGCGTATGTTGGATCAGATGTGAAACGTCCTCCCATCTCTGATGAGGGTCTTCTTGAGGATGAATTTTAACGTACAGCTAAGTATTAAGCCTACAGATATCCAACAGCCAACTGAAAATGGAAATTTTGTGGTATGCAGTGCACTCCTGAGTGAACCATGCAAAATCGATCTACTGCTTCACAGGATCAAGAGGAAGACAATGTTAATAGAGTCAGTTGGAAAAGAGTAAGAGGATGATGGGAAGGGAGACGAATAACAGCACTACTTTGCTCATATAAAGAGGGAGAGGAGATGATAAAAAGACAGAAGGAGGAAAAGGAAGGGCAACAGAGGAATAGAAAGGAGAGAATGAGGTGATGAATACCACAAAAGGGGAGACAGAGATATACTGGGAAGACAGGAGAAGAAAAAAAGGTGAGGGTAAGAAAAAAGTGCAGGCAATGGCTTTTGATTCTGTTTTTGTACAGTGCCTGGCATACTAGGGTCTTGGTCCTGGTCTTCAAGATGCTACAATAATAATAATAAAATAATAATAATAACTGGGGCATGGTGGTGGGATACTGCTATTCTTGTCCCCATTATATTCATAGCAGAATAAAACAAAGATTTAAGTAAAACCGGCCCATTCCAAGCATTTTCTTTAACAACATTCCAAGGTGGGTGTGGGGAAAGAGAAAATTACCCTTTAGTATGAATTTTGTATACGTTTGTTTCTGTGCTTTATAATCAGTAAATGGTTTTCCCCCCAGATCTTTTAAAAAAGACTAATTTGTGGAAACAATAAATATCTGACAATATCTGCCTGCATTTTCTCTGCAATTTTCTGCAGTAAATGGGCCTTAATCCCACAATTTTCCCAGCAATTTCCTCATGGCCTTGCTCATTACAGTACTAAAATTGTTATCTGATGGTTTTCTTCAGATGCAATAGGATACCATCTGTGAAAAGGTAAGACAGAATAATTGCGAGCTTCAATCATCTTAGCTTTTAAGCATACAACTATCCAAAGATTTTTATAAAGTTTTCGCTATGCCATTTTTTCAAATGCTTAACTCTTAAAGTTCTTGTTAAATTAGTGCATACTTTAAAAGCAAGATCTTGAACTTTCATCTAAAGTATTATATACATATTAACAACTTTGCCACCTGCATGGAACAGTTTTAATAATATTTCCTTTTAAGATTTAGCTCAAATACTTAAACTTTTAGTTCTGTGTAAGCCAGACCTTCCCCCCTCACCCCCCCCCCCCCGAATTGTATTACATAGCTTTTTTGCCCTGATTTTTCTGTTTGATTTGGATCCTTATTTTCAAGGAATTATTCAAGCAGGCTAGTAATCTACACTACAATACCCTAAAGTAAGAGTGAGTGTGTGTGGGTGGCCTTGGGGATGCTAGAGGGGCTTAGAGCACAGTGTGTGGACCACTCCTTTCAGTCAAATTAGTCCATGAGAACATTGCAGGAGGTCAGGAAGCTGTAATGTTGCATTAAATTTCTTTCTTCATTAAGGCATTAGCTGCTTTGTTATGCAAACTGCAGGTTGAGAGATTTCAATTAATGATGATTATGAGGTCTACTAATATTGACTGCAGTCTACTATTGATTAGGAGCACTAATAAAATCCCCCAAGCCTACAATGCAGGTTTTGAGAAGTAGATACATTCTGCTCCTGACAAACTGCTTACTCCCCTATCATTAAAATTAATGGTGATTGTGTGTCTGATGGCAGGTGGACATGCATTTTTGCTGGATTCATGGACTGCTTTCTCTAAAATGCCTCCTACAATTATTCCTTGGCTAAATAATTCATAGCTCTCCTACAAAAGCAATAAGCATGCTTATTTTTAAGATAATATAAAGAAAGAGGCATAGTAAAAATAGGACAGTGGAGATGCACAATCAATGCTTAATGCTCATAGATAATCTATTTGTCATCTTGACATTAACATCATAATCAAAGATTTTGTTTGGCTGCTTGGTGGCTATTTATTTATTTTGCACATCTGACTAAACGTTCCTTCCAGCATTACAGCCGTTCAGTGAATTGCATGAAGTGAAAGCTTTCAAGTACACAGGATTAACATAGAAGGGCAGACCTCGAGAATAAGTTCACCGTGTGAAATATTTGGTAGTTGAAAGCCCATGGCTAAAATTAAGTAACACCGCTTCTTGAGAGAATGAGAGGGATTTGCAGAAATAGCCCCATTTAAAGAAGTCTGAAGATGTGACAGGGCAAACCAACCAAACCCAGAAAATAAATTAAAAGTAGACGGCAGTAACTCACAGCACTGTCAAGAAAAAACAAGTGCACTATGAACCTGATCTGAAGCCCATGGGAATCTTTCCATAGTCATCAGTGCTTTTTAGATGTAGCTCTACCACTTCAGTTAAAAAAAAAGGATTAACCTGAATGGTGATTAGCTTCTGTTTTAATTTCAGTTAAAGACCCTGTAACTGGTTGTGCTCACCACTGTGGTGCCTCCTGCTGGCTGCTCCAGGAATTAGCTCTGTCCATCAGCAGGGCGCTCTCCTCTTGTGGTGTCTCAATTTCCGTTGCTGCTTCTCCATCATCTCTGCTATCTGTGGGGACCTGTGTCGCTCCCAGACCGCAGCATCCTCTTCAGGGCACAGCCCTCCAGCTGTGCCCCAACTCCGTTCTCTCCCCCCTTCCGGGGGAACCAGCAGACCTTCACCCAGCCTCTCGCCACAGTGGTGAACTGCAGCCCCTAGTCCAGCCCCTCGCTAAGGGGCAAACCGCAGTCCTTTGGCTGGCCACTTCTCTCGGTGGCCAGTGGGGCAAAGGAGGGGGCCAGGCCCACCTATTACTCTGAGTCAAGACCCAGGGACCCTATAGCTGGTAGCCACTCACAGCCTCTCCTTCCCCTCTGCCACTACCTGCTTTCCCTGGGACACTTTCCTGTAGCCCCAGCACCTACTCAGCCCCTGTATCAAAGCAGGGCTGTCCTTACCCTTATGCAAAGTATGCAGCTGCGCAGGGCACCAGGAAATTTGGTGCACAAAATTTCCTGGTGCCCTGCACAGCTGCATGCTGCTCCAGCCCCTGCTCCGGCTCTTCCCCAGTGCCCCCACCCCTACTCTGCCCCACCTCTTCCCCGCCCCTGCTCTGCCCCAACCCCACCCCCACCCCCACTCCCCTGAGGAGTGCAGCATGGCCAGGCCTGCATTCACCGGTGGCGGGAAGTGCAGACCCGGCCCCAGCCACACTGCCGGTGAGTGCTGGGGGGTGGTTCCCCCTGCCCCCCAAGCCAGCCCCCCCCCCAGAGGCCTGGGGCCCGCTCCTCCCCTGCGGAGGCCTGGGGGCAGCCCCCCCCACTCCTCCTCCCCACAGAGTTCTGGGGCCCCACAGGGGTGCTGCATAGGGCCCCAGAATAGCTAGGGACAGCCCTGTATCAAAGCCACAGTCTGGGAGCCAGTCAGGCTGAAGCTCTGCTTGCTCCCCTGACCCTGTCCAGCACTGCTCTGTCCCAGGTACTTCTCTCTACAGGCAGCCAGACCTTTTCCCTCAAGCTCCAGGGAAAGACTGAGCTCCTATCTGCCCTGCAGCCCTTCTTATAGGGCCCAGCCCGGCTCTGATTGGCTGCTTCTAAGCCTTACTCTGGTTGGCTGGGTTCTGTGCAGCCACTCCAAGGGCTGCTATTAACCCTTTGCCAGACAGTGGGGGCCAGCTGCCCCGTCACAGACCCATTCCATCTTAAAGAAGCCTCATGACTGCTGGCCCATTGGAGCTCTGCAGGCTCTTCCCTGTTCTGAGAGTCATTCTGGATTCAGTTGGGTACTTTTTTCCCAAGTGTCTGACTGCCCAGCCTGATCACCATATATGGCAATTAGGTTTATAGGAGTGATGCTGGGAGAATCATTGGGTAGGAACATGCTTGGTGAATCCCCTGTGCCCCACAATATTCTCAGCGGGGAAGAATTTCAGTGATGTGGCCTGAAAATATGGGGCTTTCCATGGCTGACAGCTTGATACCAAAAGTTAAACAGAAAGAGAGAGCCATTTAGAGCATGTAGCCAGAAGATACTTTCACTTTTCCCACTATGAAAGACAAATGGAGATGGAGAGCAATCTTCAGCAACAAGAGGTAGGCAGGGGCCCTTCCATCTACAGATCCTTCCAGAGTTATGACTGGTGTTGCTTATCCATAGCACAGAATTTAACAAGCAAGAGGACTTGTCCTTCGTAGTGCTGGGTGAATAACTGATTTATTGGTTTGATCTGAAATGTTGGATTCAGGTATTTTTAAAGGTCTAGATTTAAAAAATGGCGGAAGGAGGAACAACCTACTTCTAACCTTTCCCCCAATGGCTAGGGCACTCACCTGGGAGGTAGGAGACTAGGGTTCAATTCCCCTTCTGCTTCATGGTCAAAAGCAATTTGAACTTTGGTCTCCTACAAGAGCGCTCTAAGAACTGAGTGATGGGATATTCTGTGCCAGGGCACTCTCAACCCTCTTGAAGCTGTTCCACATCGTATAAATAAAATAATCATTAGAGCAGGAAAAGTGAGTGAGACTGAGTTTACATCCCAATTGTAAAGCATTCATCTAAGATGTAGAAGACTCAGGTCCCTGCTCAGGTGACTATTCCATAGATGGCATCTAAGTCTCGGGGGAGGGTGGGGAACTTGGCCAAAACTATTCAGACAGTTCACATCAAATTTGCAAATAACATTGAGTTGACTGAAGCCACACTTTTTGGAGAATAAACTAGTCATCCAGAAAAAATCACCCATCTCTAGTCCTGAGTCAGAGACACCGAGGCATGCTCCAGCTAAGCTCTTCAAGGAATGACAGAGCATTTAGTTATAGACACTGGGAGGAACACTCTATTCATTATTTTAGATATTGCGCGGTCGGATTTAACTCATACCACCATCAATTCTTCCAGCTGATTCTGGGCCTAATGTGGTAAATCCTTAATGTGGAACTTCTGTTGACTTCAGCTGAAGTTTTATGCATGTGGAGAGCTTGTGGTATCAGATTCCATTGTCAAAACACAGGATAGGCCATCTGTCTGTCCACAGTGGAGGAACCCCTCTAGTAGGAAGGAGAAATAAATAAAGAGCAAAAAGCTGTAGCATACAGAAGCTAAGAAACTCTTTTCACAAGATATCTTCTTTCTTTTGACAGCTCCCCAACTTGGGGCTTGATCCAAAGCCCATTCCATTGATTTCAATGCATTTTTAGATTAGGCCCTTGGAGAATTTCTTATCTTGCTCTGGCTTTGAGGCTTCTGCTATAGGTTTACCGTTTCCCCCAAACAGGAAAGCAAAGCTAGCAACTACATAGACACATCTTGCGCTGCTCAGAAGGTTGTAGCTATACTGCGATGAGACCTAAATACAGCTTTGTACTCTGGTATTACTTTTTTTAAAGAGTTTGTTTAAAGGAATAAATGCTAAATATATTTATTTCCCTGAGTTGCTTTTTTGTTTTTTGTTTTTGATGGTGTGGTTTCATTCCTATATATTTTTAAAAACACTATCTTTTTTTCTAATTTTGCAAGAGAATTTTTGGTCCCAAGCTGCTCCCCCATTTGCTAAGCTTAAACCTGGAGCAGAATTTTATTGACTGTGATATGGAGAAAAAAACTAGATAGAATTTATAATGGGAATACAGGTAACTACCATATGGTGCAACAATAATAATATCTGAACAGGTTTATTCATTTTAAGAAACAGACAATGATTCATATGCACACCAATTAAAAAAGGGATACTTTTCTGCTCACAAGATTTTTCAGTGCCTATATCTGCTTTAAAACAAAACGGTGGTATGGTGTGAATGCATTGCTCTCTGCAAATACAGAAGGGACATATTACAGAAATTGGAAAGAATCTGCCTGGAAAGTCTGTTTTTTTATATTAAGTTCCTTTCAACTCCCTTTGCAATCAGTGTATATGAGAATCTTGCATGCTCCAGAAGGTAATAGAGTAACTTTTTTTAAGACATACATCTATTAAGTTTCTCCAGTGCTAAAGACCATTATTATTATTTCAAGCTTTCCATGAAAATTGTATTCCAGGTTATTTAACTGAGGAGGAAGCTTTATTTTACTGCTGACAATCTTATTGAGAAAACCATTTCTACAACTCCTCCTGCTCCTCCTTGTTCTTACATTTATCATTTTCACCACAATCTTTATTTTCCAAACGTCTGGTGAAGCTAAAAATGCCTGTCATTTAAAAATTGCATGAAGTTTTACTCTTGAGGGCTATCTCTGGCTGTTTTGTGATTCATGTACCTAAGTGTGAATGTTCTGCAGAGGTCCCTATGGCACCAGGGCAGCCTAATTTACTGGGCTTGCCTCCCTTATTTTTCAGATGATCCAAGTTTATGGGTCTACTTCTGAGTGAGGTTCTTTGTTGGTGTATTTTTTTAAACTAGCCCAAATATCGGCCCAGAGATTCCCTTCATATAGGCTAGATCTCTCCCAGCTCCTGTGAATAGGATGAAGTGCAGTCTCTGTGGTCCCAGTCCCCTCTACTTGTCCCTACTGGAAGCCATCCTGCTGGGGCTTGGTGAAGAAGGGGCTCAGCAAAGTTCTGGGGTTAATACTGGAGAGCAGGGGCTTGGAATAGGGATATGATCACTCTCCATAGCATTTTCCCCATATCACCTTCCAGATTTCTGTGTAGTAATCTGTGAAGTGAGCAATATAATAATCTAATCTGACCTCCTGTATAACACAGCCCATAGGACTTCCCTGAGTTACTTCCTGTTTGAACTACACTATCTCTTGTAGAAAAAAGTCCAATCTTGCTTTAAAAATAGCCAGTGATGGAGAATCCACCACAACCATTGGTCAATCATTAAATAGTTGCCCCTTATTTCTGGTCTGAATTTGTCTAGCTTCAACTTCCAAACATCAGATTGCATTATACCTTTCTCTGTTAAATTAAAGAGTACATTTTGTAACCCATATAGGTACTTATAGTTTGTAATCAAGTCATTCCTTAACATTCCCTTTGCTCAACTGAATATATTGAGCTCCTTGAGTCTACTACTTTAAGGCCCATTTTCTAATCCTTTAATCATTCTCATGGCTTTTCTCAGAACCCTCTCCAATTTATCAACATCCTTCTTCAACTGTGGACACCAGAACTGGACACAATATTCCAGCTGTGGTCCTATCAGTGCCAAAGACAGAGGTAATATAATCTCCTTACTCTTACTGGAGATTTCCCTGTATCTACATCCAGCGATCACATTAGACCTCTGTGCTACAGCATTGCAATGGGAGCTCATGTTCAGCTGGTTATCCGCCAGGAACTCAAGTGTTTTTCTGAGTTACTGCTTCCCAGGATAGTTTTCCTTCCCACACCACATGCTTTATTCCTAGCTGTATAACTTTCCATTTGGCCACAGTCAAACATTTATTGTTTGCTTGCACCCAGTTTACAAAGCGATCCAGATTGCTCTGTGTCAGTCACCTGGCCTCTTCATTAATCTATCTTGGAGCTGAGAAGGGAACCCTGCTAATAGTAACAGAGCTCCTAGGAAAACTTTAGTGCCATGGGGAAAGTAAGCCAGAAAAGCAGAGTACATTCAGGAGTGGTCTATGAAGAAAGTTCCTACTTACTCAAATCTGGGAGAGTCCTTCTCCAATTGTCAGACTCCAAAGCATTGAAAAAAATCTTTCTTCATGTTTGTGGCTATCCAAAGAAGATGTGCATGAGTCGCTAAATTAAGCTGTGGTGTAATACCATCCATTTCAGTGGAATTGCATCTGAAATAAATTTGGTCCAGGCGAGCCACTTTTTTCTTTTCCTTTTAGGCCTCCATAAGCCTTTAATTGGCTTTGTTTAGGAGGTGACTATAAGACTGGGCCTTTACTATTAGTATTATTTAAGGTGAGTAGCTGTTTCGTAGCTAAATGAAGATTGACTAAGTAGAAAATAGATCTTAAAATGAATGATCAGAACAGTTTTTATAAAACCTCTCATTCTTCCTCACTCCCTGTTACTAGAGACTGTGCAGTGACTCTCAGTGGGTGCTGTCATTTTACTAAGATCTTCAAGCAGGAAGTCTGGTCTGATTGTGTAATTAATAGCAGGAAATACAGCTCAGCATCTAAATTCATGAGGAAGTCGGGAATTGTTCAAAGTTGTAATGTAATGTTATGTTATTATTAATAATTTGATTAAATGAACAGCAATTATAGATATTGGCTTCCTGTTTAATTTTATTCTATTTAACATGCAATTAAATGTATTAAATTTATAATTTATTCTTTGAAATTAGATGTATAGTAATAATCACAACATTTCTTATGGCCCATTTCACTTTTTCTATGAAAAAGGATTATCACCTTCATTTTATTTATTTATTTATTTATTTATTTATTTATTTGAATTGGCTAACTAAAATTTTCAGATACAGCATACTTAAAATAGAATGGTCCATGTCTGTTTTCTGTCTTTCAAGGGATTTTCTACTGGTGAAGGTTGGTTGGTGATGTTGATCGACATCCCAGACACGTGCATTTGGGGTGGATTTAAAATGCAGAGCTAGACCCTCTACTATGGTGCCTTTTTGTGCCATTCAAATGTAGAAAGCAGTTCTACAGTGGAGAGAGAAAGTGTGTTGGGGCAGACCAGGGATTGTCAGAAATGAGGTGGGACAGAACATAGGGTCACTATAGTGAATGTCAATAGGTGCAAGGTCCCTTTGGTTCTTTAGGTATCTTACATCAGTGGTGTAAATTGGAGCTGCTTCTAGGCTGCTCAAATTGATGCCTGACTAGGCTGGTGCAGGTGCAACCAGCTCTCTAAGGGTACGTCTATACTTACCTCCGGGTTCGGCGGTAAGCAATCAATCTTCTGGGATCGATTTATCGCGTCTTGTCTAGATGCGATAAATCGATCCCGGAAGTGCTCGCCGTCGACACCGGTACTCCTGCTCCGCGAGAGGAGTACGCGGAGTCGATGGGGGAGCCTGCCTGCCGCGTGTGGACCCACGGTAAGTACCTTGTAGTTCGAACTAAGATACTTCGACTTCAGCTACGTTATTCACGTAGCTGAAGTTGCGTATCTTAGTTCGAACTGGGGGGTTAGTGTGGACCAGCCCTAAGTTTCCCCACCCTCCCTTGTGTTGAGCACAGCCCAGAGAATCTGCTGGATGGTGAATGCTATGTTCTTCTTTTACCTCAAGTATCCCCGTTCAGAAGTGAACATGCTTCTCAATAAATTAGGCTGAGCATACAATGTGCTGTATATCTCCTTCACTCATTTCTAGAGTTGCTCACAAAAACTGCAGAAAAGTTGACATTTTTCTCTTCCCCCTCCCCCGCCGTCGTAATTTGAGATTTCAGCATCATTGTCAACATTTCAAAATTCAGAACATGTTGACTAGCTCTGCTCCTTTCTCTCCCAACAAGGAAATAATAACCCTCTCCTCTAGGCCAAATCATTCCTAACTGCACAGAAGCCAGGACAGCACTTTGTACTTTTATGGGGCCTTTTCTCCAACAATGCTTTACAAACTTTAATGAATTAAATCTAATAACACCATAAGCAAGATAGGAACTGTATTTTATGCCAGTTTTCCAGATGGGTAAACTGAGGCAGAGATGATTTGACATGTCCATTGTTACATATCAAGCCAGTGGCAGAGTTTTGAATAGAACTTATGTCCTAGCTCCCAAGTCTCTGCTTTAACTGCTAGGAAGAGTTTGATCTCAACAGACAGAGGACAATATAGCTCAAAATAGAGTTCTTTATCATGCAACTAATTCTTTAGAGCACTATTACCTTTCTCTAGTCTTCTATGCTTTAATATTCTCTGAAGTTAAAAATCACCTCTCATTAAGTAATCACCTTTTGTGTATGTGAATTAGTACCAGGATAACTGTGCTTTTTAATTTTATTTTCTGAGCCAAATTATTGGATATTTGCATAACTTTGGAGTTCCACAAAAGAAACAAATAAAAATAAAACCTTACAAGCAAAGCCAAAGATATTTATGCTGTGTCTCTTTCTTTTAAAGAGCAAAAATTATGACCCAGATTGTGGATAATCCTGTGCTCTTGTTCAAGGCACTTAATGGGTGTGTATGTGTGTGGGGTGGGGGAGTTGACTTTACCCTGCCAATGTACTGGGCAGCACATCTATGCCCTTGCACCAAAGGACATACACTATTGTTTGGGGCAGGGTACTTTCTCCCTTGGAGCAGGGGAAAAGGAAGAAGTAGATTATGACTCTGAATCACAATCTGTTTCCCGGACTGCTCCTGAAGCAATGCAATAATGTATTGCCCCTTACACAGGGCTTCTGGCAAAACCATCATTTAGCTCTATACGTTTTTGTTTGCTAGACTGGCAACTTTCTTGACATTTGACAGTTTATTTTCCCCCTCTAAAAATAATCCCATTGTAGAACTAGGCTTTTAAAATTACACAAATAACCACACTGTTGTTAGGGGCCTGTAACAGGGTGGTCTTTCCCTTTAAGAGTCAGAGGCCTTAGCGCCAGTTAGACCTGTTCAGTCAGCCCTACCCCTGTGCAGGGTTGGACTTAAGAGGAAGGAAGCCCCGCAGTGGGGGATGGGGGGTGTAGAACAGGTGTCCATTCTATGGTGGTGTGGGCAAGGAGTTTATCAGAGACCACAACTTGCCTGAAAACCCTGGGTAAGGGGAGAATGCACCAGCTCATGGGTGGTGAAATTGAAGTCTATGAACTGGAGTTGGTGCTGGGACAGTTTATTGTAAGTGGAGTTAACTTTGTGGAAAACATATGTATATTAAGGGGGTGGGGTGGGGTGTCATATGTGTGTGTCAGGCCCCAGAGTAGTTATTCCTTATCCCACATTGGTCCAAATGACTACAAAGCAAATCTGAGAAGTTAATCCAACTAGGTATTGAGGTAGCAACAGCTACACAGTGTGGAGAGACAGTCAGGGTCGGCTCCAGCTTTTTTGCCGCCCCAAGCTGCGAAGCGGAAAAAATAAATAATTATTAAAAAAAAAAGCCGCGATCGGCAGCATTTCAGCAGCAGCTCTACTGCGCCGCTTCATTCTTCGGTGGCAATTCAGCGGCAGGTCCTTCGCTCCAAGAGGGACTGAGGGACCCGCTGCCGAATTGCCGCCAAAGACCCAGACGTGCTGCCCCTTTCCATTGGCCGCCCCAAGCACCTGCTTCCTTTGCTGGTGCCTGGAGCTGGCCCTGGAGACAGCAGGGAGAATCAGAAGCGTAATCAAGAGACAACAAGGTTCAAGTGATGGGGGTGCACCATCCTCGTCTACTGTAATAAAAATGACAGAGGATCATGGAGGCTGCTCGATGATGGGCACTTCTGCTGCATTCTTGTGTGTTCTGTCATATTTACTTCTGCACTCTGCTACTTGGTATTTTACTATATTACCAGAACATGGGTATGCCTGGTGTCCCCTGGTGCTGCTCTTCAGAGCAGTGTTCTGGGCCCTTAGAGGGCCTGCACCTGATCTTGAATTGGCAGCTGTCTGGCTTCTACAGCAAGGGGTCTGGCAAGTAGCCAACACTCCAGCAAGGCTTGATGGTTGGGGGAGCAGCACATACATGAGAGCTCATAGCCTGATCCTCCTTCGGCCAAATATGCAGCTGTCTAAGGACGCTCTGCGGAGGTACAGAATGCTGAATAAACCTGCCTAATATTTAATCTCTGCTTCATTTTTCCACTAAGCAGGCGAGTTGCTATTTCCTCTGTACAAACACACAGAATTTGGCCCTATTTTATTGCCATGGAGTGCCACCATCAATTGAGCCTCATCCCTCCATATACACTGTTATTCTGGAGAAACATGTTGCCCTTTTATACTGGTTTAGGAAGCAACTCACAGGACAGTTTTATTTTATTCAAGCCAAACTCCCTTTGGATTAGAATTGGTTCTGCATGAGCCTTGGTTGATCCGTCACCACCCATCTCAATAGAGATTTTTTTCTTTAATTTAAATACTAATTAATTATTTTTTGTACTTTTTGTGATAATGTGAGCTGTTAGAAAGTTTCACAAATACATTGCTAATTTTAGCTTATTTTTCACATTTGACAAATTACTAACCTTAACATCCAATTCTACTTGGAAAAGTGACTAAATGGTATTGTAGGAGTTCATGTTTATTGTCTATCGGCATCATCTCCATATCAATTATGCTCATTTTCGCAAGTAAGAAGTTATGCCCTGCCAATTTACTCTACAATGTGAAAGTCAAACTGGGTTAATTATTACTCGTTTTTATTGTAATACTTAGAGGTTCTACTTGAAATTAGAATGCCATTGTTGTAAGCACAGTCCCTAACTTCAACAGCTTAGAAATGCTCTTCATGTCCACTAATGAAGGTTGTGCAAGCCAATTTATTTTCTGTTATTCTTGCCAATGTGCTGTTAATGACAGTTGTGCAACCCTATTATCTTCAGTGGGTTTGCTCAGGTATAACAGACTGGCCTTCTCTTTGCAATTAATTCTGTTGATGCTATATGAGAAGTAAAAGAATTCAGCTCACTATCTCCTGGCTGACTTTGCTCTGCAGAATGAAAAGGAATGGAAAGTACCAGTAGAAGAAATGTATTTGTTCACTAACATATGGAGATGTGACATTGCGTACAAACAGGGAGCATATCTGCAAGTTAGAAGATGCCATTTTATACAATTACTTTTCAGAATAAAATCAGATTTTAAATGAGTTGACATGGCTACAGAAATATTCAAGTGGTGTAAACCATATGCTTTATATTGTAGCATCTGACTTTGTTTCTTTCTTTGAAGGGGAGAGATGCATTGGAGAGGAGACATGGATATTAGTTAGATATTCCGTGTCTCTGCACATGTACAGAGAGCAGGGCAGGGCAACTTAGCTAGAAGGACCTAGAAATATCCAGACAAGGGTGTGGCCATTACTAGATATGCTCAGTAGTTGTTTCTGCGGCAGTGTAGTAAGTTTCTATTGCTGGCAATCCACCTGGCAGGTCACATGCTAGACACCCTCTGCGAGCTGAACAAATCAGAGTGCAATGGGGAATGGTTATAAATATAGGAGTCAAAACTAGCCCTGTGGTCCGCCTGAACTCAGCAGCTGATCCTCGCAGGACCAAGAGATGTGTCGGCTGTGAGGGCTGGGTCCCAACCCCTTTACCATGCTTGGATACAGATCTATTCTAGCCTTATTTACTAGAGAATCCATCCATTAGGGTAATGTTTGGTCCACAGTAGTGTGTTCTGTGCAGGGCCGCTCAGAGTGGGGGGGCAAGTGGGGCAATTTGCCCCAGGCCCTGGGCCCTGCAGGGGCCCCAACGAGAGTTTTTTGGGGCCCCTGGAGCGGGGTCCTTCACTTGCTCCAGGGGCCCCGGAGCGTCTTCCGCTCCGGGTCTTTGGTGGCAGTTTGGAGGCAGGGGGTCCTTCCGCCCCGGGACCCGCCGCCGAAGTGCCCTGAAGACCCGCGGCTGGGGGTCCTTCCGCCCCGGGACCCACCACCGAAGTGCCCTGAAGACCCGTGGCGGGGGGTCCTTCCGCCCCGGGACCCGCCACCGAAGTGCCAGGTCTTTGGCAGCAATTCGGCAGCGGGGGCCCCCTGCTGCCGAAGACCCCAGGCCCCTGAATCCTCTGGGTGACCCTGGTTCTGTGGACCTAGAGGGAGAGTTGAGGGGAGTATTTGTTACCGCCAGAAGGTACAGAGCCTGTGGAATTTACACTTGGCTATCAGCTAATTGCTCTAAATTGGGATTCTGTCTCAGTAAGAAAGAGGCAGCACTTAGTGAGGTGAGGGTTAATGAATTCTTGCCCTTGCGTAGCTGGGCTTATGGGCAGAAGATGGTACCCTATAGAGTGAGAACCTTACTGAGATCCAGGGAATGGATCTTTTATTTGCTGATCCCAATTCCTGTGCCACTGTGGATACAGGCTGCAGACTTCTGATTCACCAGCAACCGAGATGACTAGTCTGCTATTAACCCAAGGGGTGGACTGCTGCCAGCTTCAGAGATCCCCAGATGGTTTGTTGCTGACCAGGTTCTGAAGTGTTTGAAAGGATTAGGATGCTGCCATTTCTCAAGCGCCAAAGAGTCCAGGTGCCACACATGAAATACTATGGTCACAGTATAAAGAGTAAGAAACCATCTAAAAGAGAAGATCAAAGGGGAATGTGTTTTGATGCGTGTGCTAAAGTATAGAAAATGTTATGTTGAAACCTTATTTTTGAATATTTGTAACTGAAACAAAAGGGGGAAAGGCTGTGTAAGAAACACCAGTTTACTGTTTAATAGCTTTGTGTAGCAGGGTGCTTAGAGGGCCAGGCAGCCTACTGGCTGGTGTCCCTGACCTCCTGCCCCTTGTTTCCCTGGTCAAGGTGCCTCAGTCTTTCAGGCAGTGGAGGTAGAGGGGACCGAGACCCTTCCACTCCACCAAGTCCCAGCCCTGGGCCCTGTGAGAGTAGACACCTGAATGGGGGAACTCCAAGCAGGATTCTAAATCCACTGCTCTGGGCTACTTCCTACTTCCTACCAGTGTCCCTTCAGTTTGGGGTATGGCTCCTATAATCCAATATGCTGGGTGGGTTGCCTCCCGGGGTGCCCTCTCATGAATTTTGGGTGGTGCCATGCAATGGTCCCAGGTCAAAAAGGAACCCTGGATGCTCTGGTCAGTGATGCTGACCGGGCCGTTAAAAGTCCGGTCGGCAGCGCGGTGGGGCTAAGGCAGGCTCCCTGCCGTGGCTCCGCACGGCTCCCGGCAGCAATGGCATGTCCTCCCCTCCGGCTCCTACGCGTAGGGGCAGCCAGGGGGCTCCACATGCCGCCCCTGCCCCCAGCGCCGGCTCTCCAGCTCCCATTGGCTGGGAACCATGGCCAATAGGAGCTGTGGGGGCAGCACCTGCGGACAGGGTAGCGCATGGAGCTGCCTGGTTGCGCCTCCACGTAGGAGCCAGAGGGGGGACATGCCACTGCTTCTGGGAGCTGCTTGAGGTAAGTGCCGCCCGGAGCCTGCACCCCTGACCTCCTCCCATGCCCCAACCCCTTTCCCTAGCCAGGGCCGGCTCCAGGCACCAGACCACCAAGCTTGTGCTTGGGGCGGCACCTGGAGGGGGGCGGCGCGGCGCTCCGGCCGCCGGGGAGAGCGGGGCCACGGCCGGGCTCGCCGCCCTCTCGCCGCCCTGCGCTCTGGCCTCTCGCCGCCCTGCGCTCTGGCCGCCGGGGGGAGAGCCGGGCCCCGGCCGGGGCTCACCACCCTCCTCCCAGGGCTCCGGCCGCCCTCTCCCCCGGCGCCCTCCCCCCGGCCGCCGGGGGGGAGAGCGGAGCCCCCGCCAGGGCTCGCCGCCCTCCCCCCGGGGCTCCGGCCGCCCTCCGCCCCCCCCCCCCTGCAGGGGGGGGGGGGCGGCCGGAGGCTTTTTTGCCTGGGGCGGCAAAAAAGCCAGAGCCGGCCCTGTCCCCAGCCCTGATCCCCCTACTGCCCTCTGAACCCCTCGGTCCCAGCCTGAAGCACCCTGGGGTGGAAAAGAGTTTCCTTGCTGAGTTCCTAGGGGTGCCTTTTCTTAGCCGGAGCCACCCAGCAGAGCAGACTCCACCTTGGCCGTGAGGCTGTTCTTGTTACACATACAATAGCCCTCAGGTTCAACTCTGTGTAATGCGTTATGAAAAGTCCTGAAAAGACAGAACTCTGGCCTGTGCTTTAGCAAAGAGTTAAGCTGAATGCAGGAAGAGGGGAAGTGTATAGTTATACAGAATATCGTCTGAGCATCTTCTGCCCACCCAGGGCCGGCTCCAGGCACCAGCTTAACAAGCAGGTGCTTGGGGCGGCCAAGGGAGAGGGCGGCATGGGCGGCAATTCGGGGGTGGCAGGTCCCTCACTCCCTCTAGGAGCGAAGGACCTGCCGCTGAACTGCTGCCGCCGATCGCGGCTTTTTTTTTTTTTCCCTAATTGCCGCCTCCGGTCGCGATTGCGACTTTTTTTTTTTTTTTTTTTGCTTGGGGCGGCAGAAATGCTGGAGCTGGCCCTGTGCCCACCCCAGTTACAGTAGCTTCACTGAATAAGATAAAATGAAAAACGAATTGCCATAATACATGTGGGGTGTCATTTGGTTGGCAGTTCTGCACAGACAGGTAGGAGAACCTCATCTTTCTTGTTTTTATTTCCAAACCTGACGCTATGTAGAGCAGCTGATCTTGGCACAAATTGCATCATGTGGGACTCTTTCAAGCTCTATTTCTATATTGACAATTATAGTTTCTCCATTACTAATTAATCTCTTCTGTGCTAGAGATTGGGGACATCTATTTAATTTACTGCTTGATCCTGATCATAAAGAAGTCAAAGGTAAAAGTGCCAGTGACTTCTGTGGGACCAGGAGCTGGCAGTTAATATTTAGTCATGTTTGAAAATAAAAAATGAGAAGAGTGGCCCCCTATGTCTCTGGTTTAAACACCAACTTCTAGTGCTGGCATTCTTCTTGCTTCTTTAATTTCTATTCCAGCTATATTTCTGGACAACTAACTTGCATGTGCGTGAAACTGCATTGTTTTATAGGCTTTACAAAAATGTACTGCATGAATTTGCATCAAAAGGCTCCAGGATTTGCCAAATTCCAGACATTTTGTGAGATATATTAGCTTCACTGTGAAAACTGACTTTTGAGCAGCCCCTTATAAATGATCATTGTCACACTGTGGAACAGAAACGCAGGACAATACTGCTTACTGTAAAAGAGAAAACACGAACAAAAGAGAGATGTCTATTCAAAGATGAGCATTGGATAGCAACAGGCAAACCCAAAACAGTACCAAGTTCAATTCTAAGTTTGAACACAGAAGTTTGGTGGTTGATCCACATCTCCTAGTTCAGCAAAATGAGGCTGGAAATCTTATGAGAACCACTTTTCTCATGGGGTGAAATCCTGGCCCACTGAAATCAATGGGAGTTTTGCTATTGACTTTAATGAGGCCAGGATTTCACCCATGAATTTTTGTCACCTGTACTAACTAGCTAATCATTCGATGCAGTGTTCATAAGCATAGCATCTGAGCACCTCTGTACCATCTGAGTATTTGGTCTTGGTCAGAATCAGAAAGTGAAGACAGACACGAAAAGTGAAAAATAATAGTGAAAATTACACAAATATTTTGGAACCCCAAAGTATTCAGATGAAATTCATTTCAAGTTTTGGGCAAAGGTTTCTCTGATGGAGGGAAGTTTTTATTTTATCCATACTAGGTTGCCATTCCATATTGTCCATCCATACTAATAGGTGAAATTCACAAAAGAAAACAGCTAAACAAAGAAATGTGAAACAATTGTGATACTTCAGATGTGTGTTGCTGCTTTGAAAATGTACAGTAACTTTGCCATGAGAGAAAGTATCAAGGTAAGTAAAGAAAGAGGGAGATAGTTTCTAAACCCAAGTCATAAGTATATATGTCTGGGTTCTGAACTGGTTTCTACTTTCAATAAGAAGCTGAATTAATCTTCATTATCAGTCCTCCAGACAACAGGTGGAACGTTATTCGCTAGGTACTACAGGAAAACCTGAAGTGCGGACTGCATGATGGTTCCCTATGCGAGTTAGAGCCATGAGAGGCATGACAGTTTTTGGCTAACAAATATTTTCAACAGTGATCTAGCCTGGCAGTTGTTCTTGCTTAATTTTTTTCCAGTGTGTCCTTTGATTAGAGGATTTTACCATTAGACAGAGCACATTTTCTGTAATCTGGTCCCTCCTCCCCTATATCAATGATTGACTCTGACAGGGGAAGTTTAAAGCAAGAAGTAAAATGTGATAAACAATATTCATCACTGCATAGGGGAGCCTGGCTAAAAGCTTTCTGTCACCATTAATAATACTGTTTAGTTTTCAGCCTCCCCATTTATTGCATTAGTGGCAGATGTAAAATACTGCAAAGAGCAAACAACTCTCAGTATGTACTACCTGTAAAAACCTGTTCTCTGACTGAAGATATTTTAAACTTCCTGAAGATAGCCATGTGGATATTATGATGAACAGTTGTAGCTCCTATTCTGAAGGCCCCACAGGTAATTTATTTATAAGGAAACACTTTGTTAACTTGCACAACAGTGACACACTGTTTATAATACGCTATCTTGTGACATGTTGTACATCACTGTGGATACACATCTTTACAATGTGTTAATTCACAAGAGAAATGCCACATATCACATCCCAAATCAATATTTACATTCCTTTAGAAGTTGACATTGTAGCTATTGCTACTTCTACTTAGTTCTTAGAGGGCTTGATTCAGCTCCCATTGAAATGGGTGGGGCTGTGTAATGTTTTTAATTTGAAGATCTAAAAGTGCTTTACCAAGTACAGTAAGTATCATTATACCCATATAGGTCCTGATCCATCAAAGCACTTAAGCACATGCTTAACTGTAAGCATGTGAGAAGACCTAATTAATATCAATGGTACCACTGCCAGGTTTAAAGTAAAACACATCCTTATGAGCTTTGGGAGATCAGCCAATCTGAACCGTAGATGGATGAATCTATGAGTATCGAATCCTCAGACTACACTCATGCAGTATCTCGAGCATAATGCACTGGCAGACACTAGTCATTTTAAATCTACCTATAATATATCTGGAAACCTATAAAGTAGGCAGCTATGCCACTACAGTGCTTAAGAGGTTTCTTTATAAATACTACACATCCCATAAATTATGCTGCCTATTAATACGAGTACTTTATCTTAAATCTATGATAGAACATAAAAATAAATATACAACACTGCATTAGTTTGAGATTACAGCTAAAGTAAGGATATTTTAATGTGCTGTAATGTCCTATTGCTATACAAACAGTCTTCAGTAATTAACATTTTAGAAAAGTACTGCAAAGTATTTTAAAAAACTATAGCAAACAGTCTTACGGCTATTGTTGGCTAGTTTAATCTAGAAGGTTTTTCCCTCAGTGAAATCTGGGCTGCCTTCATGTATTACCTCGGGCTCTCTCACACACACTCACACACGTATATACACACACACAGAGCTAACAAAAGGCACCAAGACTAAAGCAATCCTAGATGGAGATTATTAGATTTCTGTTAATTAACAATGAAAAACATGATTGTGATGATGATATGGGGAATCTGTCTGGATGATTTATGAATTCTGTGTGAGTTTATAAACTCTCTGTATGTATCTTTACCAGACTACAGACTCCATTTTGGATATGGGATTCTTTACCTTCTTTGCATCTTGCAAAGAAGATTGCATCTGAAGAAGTGAGGTTCTTACCCACGAAAGCTTATGCTCCCAATACTTCTGTTAGTCTTAAAGGTGCCACAGGTGTTGGTTTTTACCTTCTTACCTTAAAGAAGGTGTTGCTTTTTACCTTCTTTGTTGTCCTGTTACCTCCATTTTGGACTAAAATCCCAAAGTTTGGTGGTAAGGGATAAGAAAGAGGTTTGTTGTCTTAAGTACACAAGAATTGAAATGTAATACCTCTAGAAAATACTGACTCCCTACCAGAGAACTGGTTTATCGGGTGAGAGGTTCCTAACAATGAAGTTGCCGGGGAGGTGTCTGGGATCACCTGGGGAGGCTGATCCAGGGGTCACCTGACAGAGGGACTAGAGTTTATAAAGGGCAGGAACTGATCTATTTACTCTCTGACTTCAGTCATTTTTCACAAGTTTAAGGTGAGTGAGGATGCTGCAGGAGCTGGATGACACAGATAGTCTCCCAAGGGATAGGTGAGCTGGAGAGGGAAAATGCATGTGGGGTTTACTATTTTTGTATGGCTCTGTATATTTCTTGTGTGATTAAGTAAAGAGTAATAATGTGTTAGAATCTGTGCAAAGTGTCTCTGTGTGTTATGTGCTACATTTACCAATGTGGCCCCTGAAGAGGTAAACCAGAAGCTCACACCAGTGGTGGGATTCTGGGAGAGGATGTGTTTAAGCCACAGGGGAGTTAGGATGTAGCATTAGTTCTAGAGGCTAGGTAGATGGGCCACATGGTGACAGCTCTCAGGGGTGCCAGGCAGAGGGCCTGCATTCCGAGGGTGTGCCTAAAGACCGGAACAGTGCCTGGACTCTGTTGAGACTCTCTGGAGGTTTAAAACATCTGGAGATATGGAGACTGGGATTCCCCTCACACCACTCTGGTGAGCGGCCAAGTGTGGGTGCTTGACCAGATCAGTGACAATGATTTTACATTTTAGGGAGCCCACATTAACATACAAACAGAGCTGTAACAAACAATAATAACAGTAATTATGTTAGAAGCTGCAATGCTGGCACTGTGGAAATGAGATAGTAAGATTTCCTTTGAATAAAAGTGGATCCTTCATAGTGATAGCAAGATAAATTCCGTCTAATAAAGTGTATGCCAGAGAGAATTCAACTCATAAAACACTGTCAAAGTAGAACCAAATGACAAAGTACCCCAATACCCCTCAATCATTACTCAAAATATACCTACACGTTATCTAAGAATGCCTGGTAAAATTACATGAAGACCTATTGCTCTGTCACTAAAATAACTTTTTGAATGTTATCCATAATGTGTGCATATACCGAGATGCAGAATTTGAACAAACATTTAAATCCATATGAACAACAGAGACTATTTATAACATGCTCAGGTACAGCAAAACTGTACTTCCACTGAGCTACAATAAAAGTTGTAAATTGTTTCAGTATTACAGAGACTGCTTATAATGAACTTGTGTTTTATGGGCTGGGGGGAGGGAATAGCTACGTTGTATAAACAAAATCTACTTATTTTGTTGTTGTTTGGTGTTTCCTCTGTGCGTTATCCAATCACTGCTCTACAGCCAAAATGCTTCTGAAATAAATGTAGTCAAACTTTACTAATTCTGGGTCACTGAGAACGAAAATGATGCTTAAAATTGTTGATTGGCTCTAGTTTTCAAGATATGCTATTGGGTCAGTATATACGACCCTTGACTTGGGAATGGCGGAGGATAAGTGAGTTATAAAGGGAAGGGATCTCAATTTAAACTAGAAATGACTAAAATACATCTTTGACTGGATCTATGAATAAATCTATGACTGGGTTTGGACAGTACTTGCTTTTTAGGCAAAACAATGAATGATGCAATCTGAAGCTGGTATTGCGTCATACATGATATGAATTGCATCATGTTATTCCTAGAAGTCATGGATGAGGCAATCATAACGAAGCTTACATCACTCTGCTGAACAAATTGCCCTATATCAGCTCTAGAAATCATACAGTGTCGTGCTCTCTTATTTGTCAGTGTTTGATTTTGCAAAGGGACACATTTCTGTTTAGCCAAAGTGAGCAGAGATGCCTCATACTTGTGTGAACAGTGCAGATAACTTCTGCTATGTTTGTGGTGAAGTGACTTTTGCATCACAAAAGCGCAGTATAACCACTATGGTTAAGAAAGCCTATCACCTTTATTTTGGCTGCAAAATTGGAGATCAGGACAAGAGGTGGGCCCCACACATATGCTGCAACACTTGTGCAACAAATCTTCGCCAGTGGTTGAACAGGAAAGGGAAATCTATGCCTTTTGCAGTGCCAATGATTTGGAGAGAGCCAACAGATCATACCAGCAATTGTTACTTCTGCATGGTGCCTCCAGTTGGGAAAGGTGTGTCAAAGAAGAAAAAGTGGATTGTGCATTATCCAAACATTCCATTAGCTATACGCCCAGTACCCCACGGAGAAGGACTGCCGGTTCCTGATGCACCAGAATCATTCTCACTTGAGTCAGACGAGGAAGAGGAAGAGGATGAAACTTCTGGTCCTGAACCATCAATGTCACAGGACCCACATTTTCTCCCATCCTCCTCCTCTGAACCACACCTCATAACACAAGGTGAACTGAATGACCTTGTCAGGGATTTGGAACTACCCAAGAGTAAGGCAGAGCTGTTGGGCTCCAGACTACAGCAGTGGAATCTCCTGGCAGGTGATGTTAGGGTTTCCATGTTCCGTGACCGTCAAAAGGATCTTGTCCCATTCTTCTTCATGGAAGATGATCTTGTAGCCTGCAACAACATCGATGGTGTGATGGCAGCCCTCAACATCGTTCACGATCCAGATGAGTGGAGACTGTTCATTGATTCATCGAAGACAAGTCTTAAAGCTGTTTTACTGCATAATGGCAATGTTTTGCCATCAATTCCAGTTGATCATGCAGTCCATATGAAGGAAACCTATGACAACATGAAACAACTTTTGAGGTGCATAAACTATGACCAACATCAGTGGCAGCTGTGTGGTGATTTGAAGGTTGTTGCTCTCTTGCTTGGTCTGCAGACTGGATACACAAAGTACTGCTGTTTTCTCTGTGAATGGGATAGTCGTGCAAGAGATTCCCACTACATCAAGAAAGATTGGCCACTCCGACAGTCATTGGAGCCTGGGAGGAAAAGTGTTCAGCATCCACCACTTGTTGAATCAAGGAAGATTTTGTTACCACCCTTACACATCAAGCTGGGTCTGATGAAGAACTTTGTCAAGGCCATTGACAAAACACAAGCAGCTTTCAAGTACCTCCGTGGAAAATTTCCAAGGTTAAGTGAAGCTAAGATAAAGGAAGGTGTCTTTGTTGGTCCTCAGATTCGTGAACTTCTTCGAGATGATGCATTTGACCATGCACTGCGTGGCAAGGAAAAGACGGCATGGAAAGCCTTCCAGTTAGTGGCAATAAATTTTCTCGGAAACAACAAGGCAGACAACTACAGGTTGTTGGTGGAAAACCTCCTCAAGGCATACAAAAGCCTTGGTTGCAACATGTCACTAAAGATACATTTTTTGCACTCTCATCTAGATTTTTTTCCACCGAACTGCGGAGCAGTGAGCGACGAGCACGGCGAGCGATTTCACCAGGACATTGCAACAATGGAGAAACGCTATCAGGGCAAACGGAGCCCATCAATGCTTGCAGACTATTGCTGGACAGTGACAAGAGATGCTCCATTTAATGAATACAAGAGACAAGCCAAGAAGCGCCGAGTAGACACTGAATAGGACTAAACTATGTACATAATAGTTTTTTGCCTTTTGTTTCATAATAAATTTTATTTATATAACCCTTTTGCTGATTTTTAAAGTGTTACATAAACAGGACAAGTGAAATATTATCATGTAAAGCAACCATAAACACATGAAAAGACCTAGGTTTACAATTTATGATTAAAACTCTACTATCTACACAATATACATAGACATAAAATGTAAAAACTTAAATATCTTAGAAACAGTAGCCAATCAGTTGTTTTAATTGTCATATTTGAATTCAGCACATCAAAATACATAATAAATAGCACATTTTATCCCTGAAGCAGACGACTTCTCAAAAATTGTAGACCAGTGTTATAAGCGATATAAGAGGCCAATGGTGAAATCCACTTCACCAGCCTAAAGCCCAGATACAGTTACTGGATCCTGTACAGCAGAAATGTGAGTGAATTAGGAAGGTGAAATCCACACCCCCTCATCTCAGTGCCAGGATATGCAGCACAGCTCCCCACTACTCAGCACTACTACACCAGCCTCAGCCCCTCTGTGCCATGTCAGTGACATAAATGCCATATAAAGTTGGATCTTTTGGAACCTCACAGTCCAGCGCCTCACATCTCTCCACGCTAGTATATGCAGTATGGGTACTCCTGGAGGAATTCTGTGCTACTGCACATGCACAGAATTCACGTCCCCTGCGGATTGCTTTGCTTCCCCACAGAAAAAATGACTTTTTGATGGGGAAGCAAAGGGAAGCCACAGGAGCAGTCATATGATCCTCCCCAGTAGTATGTTTTGGGTGTCAAAGACAGCCGGCAGAGAGGTAAATCACTTTGGCGTGGGGAGGGGACTGGGAAAGACATGGCTGGTGGCTTCTATCCTGCGCTGGGCTCAGCTGCTAGTCCCGGCTGGTCTGGGAAGGACGGGACTTCCTCTTCCCCTGCATGGCATCTGGGGCAGGGTCACACCCACCCCTACATTTCTCCCCTGGCTCCAGGAAGCTCTGCTCCTCCCCCCCCCCCCCCCCCCCCCCGTGCTTCCTGCACCCATCACTCCTCAGCTGCAGGGGTAGGGATCACTGTACAGGGAGCAGCTTCCACAGCTACCCAACCCCTGTGCATCCAGACCCCCCCTCATGCCCAGGCCCTCCCGCCGAGCCTCACCCCTCCATGCACAC
Organism: Emys orbicularis; assembly: GCF_028017835.1. Classification (NCBI taxonomy): domain Eukaryota; kingdom Metazoa; phylum Chordata; order Testudines; family Emydidae; genus Emys; species Emys orbicularis. The sequence goes on from NC_088685.1 coordinate 36,322,201, forward strand.
CCAGAACCACCCCTAAGAAGCCCCACTTCCCCTGCACCTGGACCACCCCAACAAGCCACCAGCACCCGGATCCTCACCCTACCAAGCCCCAGCCAGCTGCACCTTGATCCCTATCCCACTGAGCCCCACTCCCCCCCCCCACTGAGCTTCACACACCCAGACTCTCCTGATAAGCTCTATCCCCCCACACCCAGACACCCCCCCCCGATGAGCCCCAACCACCTTCACCTGGACCCCCCTGCAGAGTCCCATTATGGTTGCACCGAGAACTCCGCCCCCCCTCCCCCAACAAGCCCCTGTGCATCCAGATCCCCCACACACCTGGATCCCCCACTGAGCCACCAGCACCCAGATTGCCCCACACCAAACCCTCAACTCACACCTGTATCCCCTCCCACTAAGACCCTCAACACTTGGATCAAGACTTGCTGAGCCTGCCTGCCCACACATGGTGTGCCTGGCATGGAGGGGTAGGGCCTTGGGGTGTTTCTGGGACAGGCCCATTCATTGCACAGGGGTGGGTGCAGCCTCACCACTAAGTCCATTTCCCAGGGGGCCTGTGCTCCCCAGTGCCATACTGGAGCCTCCACATTTATTTGACAAATAAAATTTGCAGAATTTTAAAATACTGTGAGCAGAATTTTTAATTTTTTGGCACAGAATGCCCTCAAGAGTAGATGAGCAAAGCGGCCCCCTTCTGTAGTCCAATCAGCTATCCTTGTGTAGCTAATACACCCACATTCCCCAACTCCCATTTGGAACTTAATTCTTTGTAGGGCCTTGGCTGCCCTTCCATACCACATGTGAATTGTTTGTTGATAAGTTTGGTTTTTTTTAATGGAGCTCATTACTGTTGTATCTCAAAACCTCACAAACATACAATACTTTAGCCTCATAACTCCCCTATGAGGTGGGGAAGTATTATTACCCCTATTTTGCACATGGGGCACTGAAAGATTGAAGGCCTGATCCAAAAGCCCACTGAAATCAATGGGAGTCTTTCCATTGATTTCAATTGACTTTAATCTGGCCCTAGGTGACTTGCCGTAGGTCATAAATGAAAACTATGGCAAAAGTCCCTGGAAAAATCATAGAGCAGGTCCTCAAGGAATCCATTTTGAAGCACTTGGAGGAGAGGAAGATGATCAGGAACAGTCAACATGGATTCACCAGGGCAAGTCATGCCTGACTAACCTGATTGCCTTCTATGATGAGATAACTGGCACTGTGGATATGGGGAAAGTAGTGGACATGATATACTTTGACTTTAGCAAAGCTTTTGATATGGTCTCCCACAGTATTCTTGCCAGCAAGTTAAAAAAGTATGGATTGGATGAATGGACTGTAAGGTGGATGGAAAGCTGGCTAGATTGTCAGGCTCAACGGATAGTGATCAACAGCTCAATGTCTTGTTGCCAGTTGGTATCAAGTGGAGTGCCCCAGGGGTCGGTCCTGGGGCCAGTTTTGTTCAACATCTTCATTAATGAACTGGATGATGGGATAGATTGCACCCTCAGCAAGTTCGCGGATGACACTAAGCTGAGGGGAGAGGTAGATATGCTGGAGGGTAGGGATAGGGTCCAGATTGACCTAGACAAATTGGAGGATTGGGCCAAAAGAAATCTGATGAGGTTCAACAAGGATAAGTGCAGTCCTGCACTTAGGAAGGAAGAATCCCATGCACTGCTACAGGCTGGGGACTGACTGGCTAAGCAGCAGTTCTGCAGAAAAGGGCCTGGGGATTACAGTGAATGAGAAACTGGATATGAGTCAACAGTGTGCCCTTGTTGCCAAGAAGGCTAACAACATATTGGGCTGCATTAGTAGGAGCACTGCCAGCAGATCGAGGGAAGTGATTATTCCCTTCTATTCGGCACTAGTGAGGCCACATCTGGAGTATTGCATCCAGTTTTGGGCCCCCCACTACAGAAAAGATGTGGACAAATTGGACAGAGTCCAGCAGAGGGAAACAAAAATGACTAGGGGGCTGGGGCACATGATTTATGAGGAGAGGCTGAGGGAGGAGTTGATAGCAGCCTTCAACTACCTGAAGGAGGGTTCCAAAGAGGATGGAGCTCGGCTGTTCTCAGTGGTGGCAGATAACAGAACAAGGAGCAATGGTCTCAAGTTGCAGTGGGAAAGGTCTAGGCTGGATATTAGGAAACACTATTTCACTAGGAGGGTGATGCAGCACTGAAATGGGTTACCTAGGGAGGCGATGGAATCTCCATCCTTCGAGGTCTTTAAGGCCAGCCTGGACAAAGCCCGGCTGGGATGATTTAGTTGGTGTTGGTCCTGCTTTGAGCAGGGGATTGGACTAGATGACCTCCTGAGGTCTCTTCCAACCCTAATATTCTATGATTCTATGACATTGGGCTTGTAAGGTGAATCTCTGTCATTTTGAGACCTTTGAATGGAAAGCACTGTGGAAAGGCAAAATTTATTATCATAAAGTAGATTAAGAGAAAAATGTTTGTTTAAACATATCAAATCATGGTTAAATTATGTACAATGGTTTTAATTGGGAGTTTTTGCCCATTCCAATCAATAACTTCCAATCAATAAAAAAATCCACATAATTAAACATTGTAATTCTGGTTTATCTTTAATAGTGAGAGACTAGGTCTCCATCTTCAAAGCATTTGAATATTGTTTTATGATTATGTCACAATCAATCTTTAATTGTTTCAACTGAATAATACTGTATTGGTCTCCTTTTCTCATGACTGAAGACTGTTTGGTAAGTCTTTGCTAACTCTACCTAGGTAATTGTAAATATTTCTTTATTCCCCTGGCATGAGATTTGTAGAGCTAAACAGTTTTTAATCTTTAAAGCATTAAAAACAAAACTAAATAAAATCTTGATTTAGGGTTATTTTTATCTCCTTACCTATATTTTTGCAATTCTTATAAGTAACCCAAACCTATTTTATTATGCACACACACATACACACATTCTCCCCCCTATTGGCTCTGTCTATATAATACATGCATAAAACTTGCCGTTTAAAGCTGCAAATTCTGAAATAACTGTGAGAGAAAAATCACATAATGATATTAATTATATCTTTCACAGGTCTGTTTTATAAAGTAGCTATTATTCTGTGGCTGAGCTTGATTTCTTATCATTCATTGACCCGTCTGGTAAATTCACAGACAAACTTTGGCAGAGGTGTAACTTGATAATTAAAAAGTATGTTATCTCTTGCCAGCTTGTTATAGCCAAGTGTAAACTGAACGCTAGCTTTCCCTAATCCCATCAACCCAGTCTGTAGGAAGGGTCAGGGGTCAGTAACTGCTTCTAAAAACACTGTTCAATTGAATCCAAACAAGCTCTTACCTACTAAGCAGCTGCTCACAAACAATTCTGAATCTGTGCTCATTACCAATTGGGAAAGTCTCCTGTTGCAAGAAAAGCTGGGTTTTGAATAGACCCCTAGTGCACCAATAAGTCTGCATTTGATAGGCTAAAATCTAAAGTCATCAAATTATTATTTTTCCAAGCACCAAGTTTTGGAAAACAGTTAAAACTAGCTGGCATATGCTCTGATTCTGGCAGGAAATGATACATGTTGATTTAAAAAGCAAAACAAAGTTGTACAAGAAGTAAACCTTCTAGCAATCGAAATCAGAGTAAATGTAATAAAATCTAGAACTACAAAAGAGGATATAAAATGTTTGTTTGTCAGCGTCTACTAGGGAAATTTGTGCATGTATGTATTGGAGGGAAAGGTGCTTGTAAACTGAATACTATCCAAATACTTTAGTGGTTAACATGGATTAGAGAAACATTTTTTGTTTCCTGACCAGGGTGAACTTTACTATAATTATTTATTATTATTGTTATGCTGTTATATTACCATATTGCCATAAGAGGGCCAGGAAACAGTACTGCTAAAAGAAGGAGCAGACAGATTATACACCGCACATGAAAGCAGGACAGGTTTGAGCAAGTGCAGATTTATTCATGGGATTTTACTAAAGTAGAAATATTTCTTTTCTAAGCAAGAAAAAAATGTTGTCAGTGGTTAGCTATTAAATCAGATTTCCATATAATCAAATAAGGTACAGGACCTCCACAGTTCTAAATTAGAGGCTGATTCCTACTTCCACTTACTTCAGTAGGAGCTGGATAAAGCCCCACCTGTGTATTTCTATTTGCTATAAATATGTTATATCTGACCTATGACACTGAGCTATAGTCAAAGTTTTATTTGGAGACTTAAGAATATAAAAATATCTATTTGTGAAAGATAGAGAGGGAGATGGGGGTGGGGGGGGGGGGCACAGTTCTCTGGATTCCAGAGGCAGCACTGGTATATAGTATATGACAGGAATTTCCATGTTAAGTAAGCATGCTTAATTGAAATGGGGATTCATTGGTGTCAAGCATTTGTGTGAGAGGAAGGAGGGTTCAGTGGTTAGGGCACTAGCCTATGACTTGGGTTCCATGCCTAGCTGTGTCACAGATTTCTTGTGTGATGTTGGGCAAGTCACTTAGTTTTTCTGGGCCTCAGTTCCCCATCTGTAAATTGGAAATAGTTATACTCCCCTACCTCATAGAGATGTTGAGAATAAATACATTAAAGATTGTGAGGCGCTCAGATGCTATAGGGTAATGGGGGCCATATAAGTACCTTTAGATAGGTAGTAGTGTGTCTGTATGCACATGCCGTTGAGTTGCTTGCTTACTTTCAGGTGCCATCAGCCTCCATAGTAATCTTTATTTTTCTGGGGACTTTGCATATTACCTTTTTTAACATACTCCTTGAAGAACAGGGACAAGAGCACTGCCAAGGTGTGAGCCTTCCCTCTTCACTATCGTATCACCGTCCACCTTCCCTTACAGATTTCCCCTCCCTTCTCCCCCCCCCCCCACCCCCCGAGGTGCCTTTGTTACCCACATTAGCAGCCAGACATTCAGATATTATTCCAGCAGTGATTTTGCCCCAATGGACTTTGCTTTCAATACAGCATACCATTGCGCAATCCAAATGAACACAATTGTTAACTTTCAAAATATCATCACTAGTGGTAGCATTGGGCAGCCTGTGTGAAGTGAGTTTGTTGTCTCAGTCCACTTCCCAGTGGAGTAGTGTTCACACGGTTAAAAACACCACCACAAATGGCATGATCAGCAGAGGCTACAAATGAATGAGCTAGGGAGAATGAGCTAACCTCTCACTCTCAGGGTATGTCTACACCAGGGGTCTCAAACTCAAATGATCACGAGGGCCGCATGAGGACTAGTGCATTGGCCCGAGGGCCGCTTCACTGACACTCACCCCTTGCTGCCCCTGGCCCTGCCCGCAGTACACCCCTTCCATGAGGCTCCGCCCCTGCCCTGCCTCTTCCCGCTCCTTCCCTGCCCCCATTCCAACCCCTTCCCCGAAGTCCTCAGCCCAACTCTGCCCCCTCCCTGCCCCCAGGGGGAGCAGGAGGGGTGCAGGGTGTGATGGGGGCTCAGGGCAGGGAGTTGAGGTGCAGGAGGTATGCAGGGTACGGCAGGGAGCTCAGGGCAGGGAATTGGGGTATGGGGTGCAGGAGGGTGAGGCAGGGGGCTCAGGGCAGGGAGTTGGGGTGTGGGGTGCAGCAGGGGGTTGGGGTGCAGCGTGTGGCAAGGGGCTCAGGGCAGGCAGTTGGGGTGCGGTAGGGTGTGGGATGTGGCAGGGGGCTCCGGACAGGGGTTGGGGTGCAGGAGGGGTGCGGGGTGTGATGGGGGCTCAGGGCAGGGAGTTGAGGTGCAGGAGGTGTGCAGGGTATGGCAGGGGGCTCAGGACAGGGAGTTGGGGTGCAGGAGGGGTGAGGGGTGCAGCAGGGGGTTGGGGTGCAGGGTGTGGCAGGGAGCTCTGGACAGGGGGTTGGGGTGCAGGCTCCAGCCCGGCGCCACTTACCTAGAGTGGCTCCCGGGTGGCAGCACCGCACACCGTGGCCAGGGCAGGCTCCCATTGGCCGCGGTTCCCTGTTCCCGGCCAATGGGAGCTGCGGGGGGCAGTGCCTGGAAGTGAGAGCATGGAGCCCTCTACTCCCCTTCCCCCCCGGGCTGCAGTGACATAGTTCCAGCCGCTTCAGGGAGCGGTGCGGGGTTCACGGTGCCACGGGGTAGGCAGAGGGGCGGGGGGGGTGCACGGGCGGGGGGAGCTTGGTGGGCCGCACGAAAGAATCCCGCAGGCCGCGTGTTTGAGACCCCTGGTCTACACTGCAGTTGGAAGTGTAATTTCCAGCTCAAGAAGACATACTCATGCTAGCTCTGAATGAGCTAATGCAATGAAAATAGGGTTACCATATTTCAGGTTCCCAAAAAGAGGACTCTGCAGGGGAAGGAGGGAGGAGCTGGGGGGAGAGGGAGCTGGGGGATATAGTTGAGGGTGCTTTATGTGATACCTGTGGCAGGGGTACTTACTGGAAGTAGGGGACAGTGTCTTCCTATCATGGTGGCTGGCACAAGCCGAGGATGCAACTACAGCCATCAGTCAGTGCCTCCCTGTGGAACCCCCTACCCAAGCTGAGAGCTGGGGCCTGGGTGGTTGGGATCCTGCAGCTGTGGCTTGCAGGGGAATGGATCATCAGCTGCAGATGCAGAGGAGGGAGCAATTGGGAAGCGGACCAATCAGAGCTCTTTCTGAGTTGCAGCATGTCTGCTCTGCAAAAACCCTGGACGCTGCTTGTTATCTGAAAAGCCCGTCCGGGCACGGAAAGAATCCTCAAAAAAGAGGCTCTGTCTGGGAAAACCCTGACGTGTGGTAGCTCAGTGGTTTGAGCATTGGCCTGCTAAACCCAGGGTTGTGAGTTCAATTCTTGAGGGGGCCATTTAGGGATCTAGGACAAAAAACTGTTGGGGACAGTACTTGGTCCTGCTGTGAAGGCAAGGAGCTGGACTCAATGACCTTTCAAGGTCCCTTCCAGTTCAATGAGATAGTATATCTCCATATTAAAAAAAACAACAGAAGTGGTTCCAGTAGCAGTTGGAGCTAGCTGCCCTGAGTATGAGCCATCTGAGATCATAGGCATATACTCAAGGTGGCCTGCCTCTTAGGCTGCTGCTGCCAGACTTCTATTTTTAGCGTGTTACTTTCATCAGAGCTAGCACCAATATAGATCTTTAACTTTGCAATTACACCTTCCAGTTCCAGTGTGGACATACCCTTAGAGATGGTTCTGCCAAGGGCCAGACGGGTGAACATCGGTGGAGCTATTTGCTTCTGCTCTGTGCATAATGACAGTAAAAGATGTCAAGCTCCAGGCTGCCTGAGAAGCACCTTTCACCAGAATTCACACAATATCAGAAGCATTCATGTATCACTTCTCATCTGTATTATTCATTTGGTGGATAACAGCTGTAGAGTCAGCATATTTTATTATTATTTAGAACATTAAAAAATCTATTTCCCTTCTAATAGCATTACAAAATATGCGATTTTCATTGACGGGAAATTACAACATTTAAGGTTCAAGAACTCATAGGATTATTTTCTTTAAGAAAAACCATGCGTTTCCAACATCATCTGTGCAGTCCTTTACTTTAGCTTTGTCTTTGGGTGTCCATTAAACTTAAATATTTCTGTTTTCGGTCAGGGTGGAAAGCCAATGGGTTATCTAGTACAAGATCGCCCAATTTAATTGTGGAGCCAAATTCTGCTCTCATTGACAGCGGTGTAAATCCAGAATAACTCCATTGGCTTCAGTGTGGGGACTCCAGATTTAGACCAATATAACTAAGGGGAAAATTTGGCTTGTTAAGTTTATCTTCTACTGTTGAGCTGTTTATAGATAACTTCTGTTTAAAATAGAAGTTGAACTTTTCCAAGTGGCTTTCTACATAAATCAGCATCCAAGTACATCTGGTCCCATAAAAATACCTTATTTTCTAGGCTCTGTTAATCTTTATTTGAATGTTACTCTTTGTTTGGCTTCAAATCCTAAATAACAGCAACTTGCTAACAGCATGGGCTTAATTTAAAACTAACAATGACAGTTTAAGACCCACTGAAAAAGGGTTAACAGCAGAACATACAGTACAGTATCTGCTTAAAAAAATAAGCCCTTAAATCATTTTAAGTTTAAAAGAAGTTTTCTTTGCCTCCCTCCCCCTCCTTTTTTTTTATGTGAGACCATCCTAACTGTAACAGAAAGTTTATTCAGGTGGTATGAATCAGACAGGGGCTCACTGAGGCAAACTATAGCCTCAGAAAGCACAGCAGGCTCTAACTCTCACAGGGATGTGCCACTAAAAGAAGCATAACAAAAACCAGAGAAGAACAGGCCTGCAGTAATCTCCTTGCCCTAGCCAAAAAACACGGGTGAAGGAAAGCTGCCCTCTCATTATGGATTTGGTCTCAAGGTTAGAATTAGACCCTTAGGGTAAGCAGCTGTCAATTAGAGATAACTCCAACCAATGCTGTCTGAAATCTTGGACTTATCTCCTAGCAACTCCCCTTCTTTCAGGGCAACAACCCTTAGCTCTGCCTTCAGCTCAAGAGTCATCTTGAAGACAGTGAAATAACCTTTTCAATTTGGGCAGATGCAGAAAGAATTCAGCTTCTAGAGCCTGCGTGAAGCCTGTGTGACATTTGACTGAAGATGGGTTTTAATCTAGGCCAATTCTATATTTGCTTTGTTTTTAAAATTGCAGATGTTGAGATTTAGATGATTTACTAAAAAGTGATCTCAGAGAATACCTACAAATTCACTTGGATTTTCGCAAGCATCCCTTTGTTTAAAGATATGCACAGCTATCATGTTTGTGTATCTGCTGGTGCATCTCCCATTTGCATTGCCTTTTACATCAAGAGAAATTTGCCAAGGATGGAGAATTAAGAGTGGCCATGGTTACAGCAGGAACTCTGGGGCTCTCTTTATCTAATGTGGCAGGGTATATAGAAAGCTGACAAGCATAAATCCTATTAGAAAAAGCACAAGGTTATGCACCATTTATATAGGGAACACCACAGAATTTAAGGGGAAAGTGTAAAAGATACCAAAAGTCACATCTATTTCTGGAGTGTTCCATTCATTAGAATTTTAAATCCATAGTGTTTATCTTTCCTAATCTCAGATTGCCTGGTGAACGGAATAAAAGAGAGAGAAGGTGATAGCAGAAAAATAAGGGTGAAAAAAGAGCTTGTCTTTGATTCAGTTGGGGTCCATATTCACAAAGGGATCACTCAGAAATTTTGTACAAATTGCAAGAGCAGAATGTAAGCGCAATGAGGGGCCTAATAAAGCCACTTGTCCTTTAATCAAAGATTCAGCTCAACATGAGTCCTTTGTGAGACAACAGCATCATTCTCCACCCAGGCTAACCCCTGAATGCAGAGCAGCTTTCTGAAGTGACGCATACAGATGAAGCCTCGTTTTTATTTATCTCGTTTGAGAAATATGATTTTCTGTTCCATTTTAAAAACAAAGAAAACATTTTTTGAAAATTGCCTGTGGTAAGCAAGGGGATGTTTGTATGAGTACAGGCAGCCCCTCTCGAAGAGATAAAAAGCAGATGGGCTGACATGATGGAATGAGTGCAGCTCCATTCTGCATTTGGTGCGAGTGTGCATAAAAATGGCTGACATTTTTATGCTAGTGAATACATGTAAGCAGGTATGGGCTTGTTACTATACATAATGACAGTTCCAGGTTTCCTCAGACTTTATCAGTCCCACATAAATGTACATACATTATTTTTACCTTACCTATATCCACTTTACAGTAGAATTTCTCAACATTTTTAAAGGTTTGTCTTCATTTATTTTATCATTTGTTAACAATAGACTATTTCAGGAAGGAAACATAGGATTTGGGAGTTTGGAAATACCTTTTTATTTTTAATTTGGTCAATGGAGCTGATGTACATTATTTTAAAAATAATAGTGCATAAGATTATTTAATATTGAGAGAGAAAATATTAGAATTCATGATACCTATCTAGGGTCTAATTCTGTTGTCTTTATTCACACTGAGTAGTATCTTACTTTCTGAATAAAACCCATTGACTTGAGAACCTGGCCCTTAATAATTAGGAAACGGTCTTGCTTCCTGTTTAATATTCTGAAAACATTTCCAAATGGTATGGCGAAGCTTTACACAAAAGGAAACAAAGAAATACAAATAAGAATGGCCAAACAGAAAGTGAACATAAAAATAAAGAGGCTAATTCAACACTTTTTTACTCTGGAGTTACATCAGTATAAATCATTTTTACAGCTCCTTAAAACAGTGTTACATTGTTGTGGTGAATCAATCCCCAAATTCTTAAGAGTCCAATTTAATTGTCTTCCATCTCCATTTGTTAAGTGCCTATCACTATAGATTGCTGCTTATTACCTCGAACAGCACAAAAGATATTATTTTTAAGAGACTACCAAGGAAAGGGCTCAATCCTACATTCCTGGCTGATATCACTGGGAGTTTTGGGTGTATAAGGAATCAAGTGGGCTATTACGTAACAATGGATAATCAGAAATGGTAACATTTTACTATACAATGAAAAGCCTAGCATGGGGACCAGAGTGGGGAAAATAAAAGGAAAAAAGGAAGAGGAGTTAAAAATATACATTTTGTAAATGTTTAAAGTTAAAATGACAAGATATAGAAAACATCAAATATGATTTAGAATATTTTGTTTGTTTTGGTTTAACTGATAGCTTGCTGACGTATGCCTGGTATGCAGCCATCGGGCAGATCCCTAAGATGTGTCTGAAATTAACCTCTTCACCACCCCCACCCACACAAAGAATAAATGTGTGAATATTAGTCCTCCAGTATTCTTTAAATGTAGGCCGATGTGTGTTTTTAATTTTGCATTATAGGATAATGGATTTACCTAGGACTGCTAGAAGGGAACTTCCTCTCTTCAATCAAGGCCTAGTCTGAATTCTTTCAGTCACAAGATCTTGCAGATCATTACCATTCTACTTTTCACTGCAGAATAACAACACAAAATCCTGTAGACTTTATAGGCTACTGGGCTCTAATGGACTTCAGTGAGTTTTACTACTCTGTTTTGCACTTTTTCCCTATTCAGCATAGCATATAAGGATATGCTTAACTTTAAGCACATGCTTAGAAGACATGCCTACATACTTTGCTGAACTGAAATATAACTAAGGACTGATGGTTCAAATTTAATATCTCCATATAAACATTATAAGCAAGTATTGTCCCACAGCAAAGATCATGATAATCAGAAATGGTAAAAAAACAGACTGAAAAATGTTTTCTTTGAAAAATGTGGTTTCAATGAAAATGTTGTTTTTTTTTAAAAATGTGAAAAAATGTCTTTCCATTTTTTTCAATTGTTTGGTGGGAAATTTGTTGCCCTGTCACACTACCCCCACCTCCCACCCCCAGATTTTCCTTTCTGTAAATTGGGGAACTTTGGAGAAGTTATAGAATAGCAAAAGGATAAATGAAAATAAAATTTAAAAAGTGAACAATAAAGAAAAAAAGCCTGAACATAATTTATTTTATTTTAGTCGGTGGCAAAACGGCAGATGGGGGTGGGAGAATAGAAAAAAGGGGGAGAAAGCGGGGGGAAATGAGTGATTTGATTATGATGTGTAAGTACCTTCCCAGGGAGAAAATTCCAGATACTAGAGGGCTCTTTAATCTAGTGGAGAAAGTCATAACAAGAACCAACATCTGGAAGTTAAATGGCTTCAGTGCAGGCTAGCTCTGCAAGTAATTACCTAGGGTTCCAGGTGGGTTTATACTACCTTGCCTGCGCTATAGTGCACACTGCTACGGCTTCACTGCTGCCAGTTTCCAAACTGACTAGATTAAAGATGACTTGGGTATGTTCACATGAGCTGCAATCACACCCCGTGACTGCAGTGCAAATATACCCACTGGAGGATATGTTTTAGTCAAACACAAGTTACTGAACTCATTACAGGGGTAACAGGGTGAAATTCTTTGGCTTGTACTATAAACAAAGTCAAACCAAATGATCTAGTGGTCCCTTCTGGCCTTAACAACAATAAAAATCCATGCATTTGTGAAAAAGGAATTTCTGCAATTTCAAAGATTTTAAATTCTGAAATTTTGAACACTCCATTTTTTGAAAAACATATTTCATTGAACAAAAACTGTACTTCCTTTCAAACGCTGCAAAACTTTGAAATTTTTATTTTTATTGTATTTATTTATTTATTCTGCAAAATTGTTCTTCAATATTTTTTTGGCCAGCACTAGTGATCCATGTCCATGGGACGACAGGTTGCATGAGTTAAACCAAAAGGACTTATTTCTGTGAGATCAGATCTGTGAACTTATTTTGATATATTTGCAACAATGCCCATGAATTCTTGACTAATTCTGTCTTTTTAGCACACCGAAAATGCCCACTTATCTCATTGTGAATTTGGGATGTGCCAGGAGTGCGGCAATGGTCATCTCATGTAAATGTATTTGCATTCCTAATCTGGTGTACGAATTCAAACAAGAGGCAATCTGGGTGAAGACGATGGGCCCATTTTAGCACAGAACTTTATTGAAGTAAGTGCAGATCCAGCCATTTACAACAGGTATAAGTTTGGTGCTATGTATACAATGAACACCCATATTCATGTGCAATACGTTTATACTTGTCAAAATTGCATATGTTAAGTAGACTGAATGACTTTAAAACTAGTGTAAATGCAATTTTCAGTTGCAAAATATTATATGTACTCAACACCAATCAATTTGGCATCTGTATGGTATCCTGACAGTTTTTATCTCGAACCTGGACATTGCTTAAAAAATGAAATAAAATTATATTAAGCACAGAATTTTAAAGAATTCTCTTACTAAGTGTGCATAACAGAAATTGGCTGGTTTCCAACATATCAGGATGCCTGTGGCCACATTCAAAAACACCCTCTTAAACTCAATGACAGATACGATTTTTCTCGTTCTTCCTTTAGTTAAAACTAATACTCACATTTTTTTAAATGCTAGTTTTCTCTGTGCTCCTATTGTTATTTTAGTGGTGGTTAGTATACCCCTGTTTCATGGCGCTCACTGATGTCTTGCTGTGTTTCATTTAACTTGCATAGCATCTGCAGCAATTAGCTGTTCATGCCTCTATTTGCTTTCCTGTTTTGTGCATTCCCTTTCATGTATCAGATGTTTGCAAGTTTTCCATTAGACATTTCCTGCTTCTAATAGATGTTTGCAAGGATTTTGCTTTGAGCTATGGAGGCTCCAATTTATACTGAAATGCTTGGTTTTATTTTGGGGCTAGGGGTTGTGGTTTTCCCCTCTCCCCCTTTCTTTATAGAAAACATTTCAGTCATTTTGGAGAAAAATATATTTTTTGACAAAAAAGTAAATATGGATCCTGCACGCAATGTCATGACTTGATCACATCCCGTTTGTCAGGGTATACTTCTAAAATAAAAGCCCTAAATCCATACATGTCATTCCACTCAGTTAATGGCTGCAGATAAGAGGCAAAATATGTGCATGACATTTTTAAATGCAGTTTTGTACCTCAACTTATGTATGTCACCTTCTTTGCCTAGTTTTTTATTTTATATAATGGCTTTCTGTGCTGGGTTTAACAGACAAATAAGTATCTTTAATTTGCTTTTGAAACTAAAATATATACACCCTTAAAATGTTTCAAATAAGTATCAGCACTGAGAGATGGCTGTCAAAATTAACAGTAAGGGCATAACTGATTCACATGGTATGAACATTACTAGATTTTTGTTTTGTTTATAGAGTAACCAAACAAAGGATTTGGAATCATCAAAGGAAACTGTCAATTCATAATACATCACGTGTGCTTTGAATTTAGAAATGAGTTGAATGTTTCAGAGTTTTATTTATTAAGGTCAACCCTGGATTTGAATTCAAAATGGGGGGAGCAGGGATGGAGGAGGGCTGCTGACTCAGGAAACCTGCTGGGACTTTGTGGCCTACTGCTAGGCAACAGCCCATCCCCAACACAGCAAACATACGACCACAAAATGAATGACCTCATCTACAAATCAGCTATTTGATATGCAGATCGGACTGCAGCCCTCTTCAAATACAGCTCTGCTCCGGCAGCAGGTGCAGCATAAAAGTACATGGCCTTTCCCTATTTTAAAAGCCAGGACTGGTTTGCATTCTCTCCCTCTGGGCCACAGCAATTCTTGAAGCACCATTATCTTCATTTTTTATTTAGACCTTCCATTTAAAGAAAGCATGGCTCATCCTTTATGTTCCTTTTCATATCCCAAACCTTAGGCCAAGACAAGAAGAGGTAGGATTAAGAAGCTGCATTAGCAATTTTAATTATTTCTTCAGCATCTTAATATAAAGCTAAAATAAGAACAACAAAATTACAAAATACATCTGCAATTTTTAATGTGCTTTTCATTAAATAACACAGGTATCTTTGCAAATGATGATTGAAACATCTTTTTCTAAAATGGCACTCATCTTTCCATTTGCATAGTAACCACTACATTTACAGAGAAGGAATTCTATTTGTGTAGGTATTTTCTGTCTCAAGGCTATATAAATGGGTATTTCTGCTGTTTGATAATTTAACTCAATGCTGTTTTGGGGCTAACTTGACAAAGAATTATAGCATGTTGGGTCGCAGAATTAAGCCATTTTTCAGCTGTGAGGTAAAAGAATAAAGAGCTACTATCCTTGACTATGAAACAGTTCTGAGTCTCTTAGTGGGCCTCAATGAGTAATAAAACACAAGAACGCAATATAATTTGTATTGTCTGTGGTTGCAGGTTATGTCCTGAAAGTCATAAACTATTACAGCTTTATAGCTATGCTGCTGGTATTAACTAAATGAAAGGGTTATTTGTTCTAAATCTGTAGTCTGTATGATAGCTAATGTAAAATTCATCAAGAGCCATTGATGAAAAAGGAGCTGGAAATGCTGCAGGTCTAACAGACACCAAGCTACAGTACAATGTGGGGGGAAAGCAAGATATTGTATGGTGTATGTTCCTTCTGAGCTTCTACCACATGCTGTTGCAGTGGGTAATTGAACATCTCCAACACTGCAAGATGTATTCAGCTGCTGAACCCTAAGGAAGGTCTAAATCTTTGGACTGTTTGTTAGGGAAAATATGAATAAAGAGATATTTACAGTTTTGTTCTGTGGTTTAAGGTGTGCTGTAGTTAGAGTTGGTCAGAAATATGCTGTCAAAATGTATTGGTTTCCACAAAACTTTAATCAGGGAGATTTTTGGATGTGAGAGAAATTCTATAGGAATTTTGTCAGGAACTGGTGTAGGAGATGGAAGACACAGGTTCAAGCCCCCGTTCTGCCTGATTTGGAGAATGCACACACATTACCGCCCCAAACAGAATTGTCATCCTTTGGTCAGCTTTTACTGTAATACTTTGGTTGCCTGCATGTCTGAATTCAAATAGAAATGCACTCACAATGAGGTAGGTATTATCAGATTTATCCAGTCTAGTAAATTATTTCCCAAATACTTCTGCAATTAATTCCTAGTGATATGTAGCTTGTTCATAAGCAGTTTCTTGGGAGTATTAAATATTTGAAATTCAACCTGGTATGATTGATCAGAGGTTACATGACATATTTTTGCTTATTGTCTGGATCAACATAACTCTTTAAACCAGCTTTGCAGTGCAAACACTTCTGATTGTGAATTCAGTTTGCTTTGAATGAATATTCTGAAATATTTGCTTCAAAGTCACCGATCTGACAAATGTTACTGACTGTAAACTCATTTGCTTGAATACTTATGGAAAGTAAACACAACTGGGGGCAAATATTATTAAAATAATTTAGTGTACACATTCAAATGAATTAGTGGACATTTTTTGTGATACTTTCCTAATTCTGTCAAGTATGATGCTACCTCTAGACATAACTGTTACAAAGTATTTTGGATTTAAGTGTTGTGGGCTTATTTCTGAACGGATCTACACATGTTCCTGTGACCTCAAGATCTTCTACCAGGACAGAGGACCATGTTAAAATGATGCCAAACCCAAGATCTTTCTGCTGAGTGGGATAAAATGAGGGACAAATGAGAGCTGTCTCCCATCTTTTGGGATTTACTATCACTCAGTTTGCATGGGCACTGGAAAACCATGTGTAGGGGCTATAGCTCCTCAGGCCTCCTCAGCAGACATGGCCCTGCCCTGCTCGTCACAGGAGGTGATGATCATACCCCCGTGGGAGGAATACGTAGAAATTGGCACTTCCTCTGCAGCAGTGTTTTGGTTCTTGCTTGAGAGGGTCTGTGATTAGGCAATCAATCACGGGGCAGTAGGGAAAGGGGAATCCTTTTTCTCTTGCTAGTGAGATAGGATTTAATCTTGGTAAGGGACTGCACCATTACACATGTGTACTTGGGCTTCTGTGTGTTTGCGTGAGGTACCTCTGAGAGCAGTTCTGGTCACTTAGCAACCATCTAGATTGCATCTCTGCTGCTCAAAAAGGGCCAGTTGCCATGAGTGCTCTTGTACATAGAAGTCATGGCACACTTTGGGAAATCTGGCCATTGCCACTGCAAAGACCATCCTTGGGCTGCAATCTACTAGTGTGTTCCTGGGGCAGATGCACTTTCTATTTTTGTATGCTGCATTCTTTTACCTGGGGCCCCCTACTACATAATTCTAAAAATAGTTTGGTTTCCCCTTACTCACACCAGGCCCTCAATACACCTCTTTGAGGTCAGGGCCGGCTCCAGCATTTCTGCTGCCCCAAGCAAAAAAAAAAAAAAAAAGCCGCGTTCGGCGGCAGTTCGGCAGCAGGTCCTTCCCTCCTAGAGGGAGTGAGGGACCTGCCACCCCCGAATTGCCGCAGGTGCCGCCACTCTCCCTTGGCCGCCCCACGCACCTGCTTGTTAAGCTGGTGCCCTGAGCCGGCCCTGTTTGAGGTGCTCATATCCACACATGGTTTGGTACCTTGGAGGCACTCAAGGCATTCCCTTGTGAAATTCCCACTCACTCCCCTAGATAGCGCCCTCTGTGGTTATTTTCACCTGTACTAGCTTTAGCCTTAACAACTTATCCCTGATTATCCAGTGTCACAGCTGGATCTGGAATTTAAGAGTCCCTATCACTCAGTCCCATGGGTAGCTGACTAACAATAGAACTGAATGCTGCCTCTTCTGTCAGGTATAGAGACATACTTACCCTTTACCTCTTAAGTCCTTTAAAAATTAATCTGGAAGACAGAGAAGAGAAATTTCAACTCTTGGGGAACTTCATTCTGACCCATAAGCAATAGAGAACTTTCTGATTAACCGGAGGTGAAATCTGTCATCTCAGCCTCTTTTTTTTTTCTTTCAATATGATTTAAATAAAGAAGTAAATGGTGAATAGGCATCTATACATATCACCAGAGGCAGTATACCCTTCTTTCCCCACCCCTTCCAGCAGCATGACTACAGCTGTAGGAGAGAGCTCTTGGTACGGAAGGCGTCCTCAGTTAAGATTGTGCACTTCGACAGGGCTGGGTAATAAGAAGTGATTTAAAATAATTTCTGAGGCAGCTCAGTGGCATCTGTTAATATTTTTAGCCTTTCCCCCTTCAGAGATCACAATGCACATTCTCCTGGCCCTGCCTTACGGAGGTGGCGGCTGCTGCTGCTGTCCCGGAGCCTAAGAGGGGTTGGGGATGGTGCCCAGGCCCTGCTGGGACAATTTGAAAGAAGGAAATTGTTCCAGTCTGGTTGAAATGCAAACAGAGAAACCCCAGGAAAATCCTGATGTGTGTGTGGGGGGCAGAATCACAGATCATACAGTATTAGGGCCTATTTTCTATCGCCAAATACACCCCACTAAAGGAAGGAAGCACAGAGAATGAACTCTTGCAAGAATATGATCCACCACGCAGTGCTGCTGCAACTTTAACCCCTTCGTGGCATGTTTCTGGGTAGTAATTTGAACTAAATGCTTTTGCAAAGCAATAGACTGCAGGCTGTACCTGGGTATTCTACCAGCACTGGAGAAGAGTATTTCTTTGGTGGTGTGTACAGAAAACGCTCTGGTTGAAACAAGTGTATCTTTGCTTTTGCTCTAGTTTTTTGAAGGGAAACATTATTAAAGCAGCATGGAGATGCATTTGCAGTCCTGCAGCCTTGAAAGAGTTATTACAAATCAGAGGATAAAATATCAATGATGCTTGATGCAGAGAAATGTGCAGAGTTAGCAGATAAAGCTGCTGAGCTGGTAGCACCAAGGCCTTGCCCCTCAACACTGTGAAATTTCTGGGTTTCAGTATCCAGCCCTGAAGCAGGTCCTGCTTGAGGCGTTGGACCAGACTGTGGTGCTTAACTATCAGCCAGTGCTGGGGACAGAGCACAGCTTACTCCTGGGGGAATTCTGCACCAAAAAATAAAATTTCTGCGCACATGTTAAAATTCTGCATATTTTCTTTGTCAAAATAACACAATATAATTGTACCAGTTTCAATTATTTCAGTAATTTATTTCAAAATACCTGTCAGCAAGTATGTCTGCAACAATACAGACAACAAAAAAGATTCAAGAACTGTTTTTTTTTGTTTTGTTTTGTTTTTTTTGACAGAGTTTTTACTAGGTATATTAATACAGAACTTTGAGTGATAATTCATTTAAACTACAATATAGAAACATATTTCCTGCACCCCTCAGAATCAGTGCAAAGGTTTGGGGGAGTCAGGGGTAACTTAGAAGCTGAGGAAGAGGGAAGTAATTGCCGGGAAGGAGCCTGGGTGTGAACCTGGAGGGTTGTTTGGTTTGAGAACTATGGAACAGGGTTTTTGGGAGGAAGGGGAAGCAGGAGTTTAAATTTGTCCACTTTTGGAGGGGCATATTAGAGCAGTGGCCAGGGCTGGAGTAGTGGCTGAGGTTGGGGCTGTCTGGGTCAGTGGCTGGGGCTGGGGCTGGGGCCAGAGCAGCTGCTGGGGCAGCAAACAGTGGTCTGGAGGCTGGAGAAACAGCTGGGACTGGAGCAGAAATATATATATTTTTAGATGAATACTGGGGGGAGCCATGCCCCTGATTGCCTCCCCTTGTGCATGCCCCTGGGGGGGGAAAGGTTTGTTAGGGAGTTGGGGAGCCTCCCCCATGCAGACCCTAGCCTTTCCCATTCAGTCAGACACATCTGTCCCATCCGTGTGTGTCCCTACACCCTCCCTCCCCCTATCCCTGTATGTTCCTGCACCTCCACTCTGCCACCCCCTGCCTCTCCTGTGGCCCTGTACCCCCACTCCCATTCAGCCCATGGCTCAATACTGTCACCCCACTAGCATCTGTGCCCCCGCCCCAGTCCGTCCCCCCTAGTCCTTCTGAACCCCAGTCTATGTGACTCTCCAGCAGCCCCATGTGCCCTGCTCTGTCCATCCCCCTCATAGCCTGTGCCTCCTCACCTGGCCCCGTGGGAAGAATGCTTTGAGGAAGGCAGCCACTGCCCTATCTCTCTTCGTGGCTAGTTGATTTGGCCTGAAGCCAGCTGCCCTCTCTTCTGGCAACACAGCAGCCCCTGGGGGTGGTGAATTGTGGCATCTCCCTGGCAGATGTATTTTCTGCTGAAGGAAAGAAAATCTGCAGGGGACATGAATTCTACGTGTGTGCAGTGGTGCAGAATTCCCCCAGGAGTAACAGCTGCACAACCCAGGAGAGCATTGGGGGGAATTGTGCCCAAGCTTGCCAGCATTCTGGGAGAGTGAGCAGGCTGCATCATACTTTGATGCCTGTACCAAGGCAGCTCATGGTCTGACCTCCTCTTCATCCCTCCCACCCCTGGGGGCACATGAAGAAAACAGTCTCTGCATAGTCCATCAATGGCTATTAGCCAAGATTGACAGGGACATAAACCCATGCTCCGGGTGTCACTAAACCTCCCTCCAACTGCCAGAAGCTGGGACTGGACGACAGGGGATAGATCACTCAAAATTGCCCTGTTCTGTTCATTCTCTCTGAAGCATCTGGCACCAGCCACTGTCAGAGACAGCTACTGGACTAGATGCATCACTAGTCTGACCCAGTATGGCCATTCTTGTTCCCCTGAATGCAGGAACTGTGATTGTCCACAGTCCTAGAATTTGCCCTCTGCCCTCATTCAGCAGGAATAATCTGGCTCCTTGTGTCAGAAAAGGCACAAACACATCCTAATTTCTAACTCTAAACAAGGAAGTTCTCTCTAAGGCCTGGTCTACACTAGAAAGTGTTTGTTGGAATAGCTATACTAGCAAACCCTCTTACTGGAGATGCAAATTGAGTTCTGCTGTAGTTTATACCAGTTCCCAAAACAAAATAAGCTATTCTGGCAAAAGGCATTTTTGCTGGTATAACTGCATTTACACTAGGGCATTTTCTGGCACAGCTATGTTGTTTAGGTGGGTGATTTTTTTCACACTCAACTGACATAGCTATGCCAGCAAAACTTTGAAGTGTAAACTATTCCTAAGAAACCTACCATGCATCTGCAAAACTGCATTAGAAGACAATAAAGCATGCTGTTCTGCCAGGCCTGAAGATGGTCAATATTTTTACTCATTGGTTGTTCTACTACTAGTGTGAATTGCATTACAGTTATTTTTCTATAGCACTTGAGAGAATGATTAAGCGTAACCTGGAGTAAACATTAAACAAGGGAAACCCCCCTTTATCTTCTCTCTAGCTGTATATTTAAATAATTACTTTATTTTAACAAGTCAAGTTGCATTTCCACCAGCTTCCCCTCAGCAGAAACCCTCAAGGATGTGCAAAGCAATAATTGCAAAAATAGTAAATCCAGAGACCTCTAGATCCCCTCAAAGATTAAATGTCATGCAGTTGCACTTCTATAACCACAAACTCTCATGCAGATTAACAGGAAGATAATATGCATATAAATTGTCCCTGCCATACGAGTTATGAATGGGATGGGTCTGGCTCACTGAGATGGTAGGTTTGCTCACAGCATAAAGAAAAGACCATAAAAATCAGAGGATAATATGCTGGTCTCAGTTACTCTGGAGTAAATCTGGAGTAATTCGGATGAACTCAATGGAGTTATATGGCTTAAACCAGTGTGAGCACAGAACAAGGCTTAGAGACCATTCTAAATAGCCTATGCCCTGGCAGTCATTAAAATGTCAAATATCCCTCCTTAGAACACAAATCACAACACAGATGTTTTTTCTTACATTTAATTGTAGGCCCATCATCTTGTAGTATTTTCACATATGATATTATCATGTCAATTGCCAGGCAGTTTTCTGGTGCAAAGTGTTGTCACGTTACATGGGCTAGCATTGTAACCAAAGGAACACATCTCACCCAAATTGCGTACATGTTAAGCAGCAGATGGGGATGAGTAGAATAAAGGATTAGCAATTCTTCCATACCTAGCCCAGCCCTCCCCCTTTCCCAGCTGGCTGTTAAAAAAAAAAAGCCATATACCCATTAGTACAAAGACAAATGATTCTCATACCCTCAGGCTTTCCTTGATTCAGCATTGGCCTTAACTACTTTTCCAACCTTTTCACTTACATTGCTGTGACTTTAGTTTTTACATATAATGGCTGAGTTTGGAAGAACAATTGACAATATATTTAAGCAAAAGTACTCTCTTACCATCAATTATGACATTTTTATTAAAATTCTATAGCCTGATTCTATTTAATATACATATACACCTCTGGAATAATGTGGTTCCAAACAGTTCATTGTTTTGGTTACTGACCTCTATGCCTGTCAGAGTATACATGGCCTAGAATTATTCATAAAATAGAATTCAGCATAGATAGGCACACGAGGCATCATTATACACTGGCCATTGACCATCTGCAGTAGTTAAATTTACTATGAGATGATTAAGCACATGTAGGTTGGCAGAACTCAAGCTCATGTGAGTTATTTCCCAGCCCCAATGTAAGGGACATAGCAAATAGTGTAGCAACGTAAATGTCCAGTATCACAATGGTGTGGTGAATGTCAGTTTTCAACAGTGCCCAAAACAGCAGCATAATGGGAAGGGTTTAGAGGAAAGCAAGCTTATAACTGGCAATCAAAATGTGGCTTTGAGGAAACATTCTTTTTTTTTTTTTTTTCCATTTAGCTTCTGGAGTCAGAGATGAGATAGTAGTATGTTCACATGATAGTAGTGCATGTGCTGAAGTATGTGTTTCATAGTAAAGTAGCAGTTACAAAGAAACCTGGACAAAGTATTTTTGCAGAAGCAGTAAAAAAGATTGGTCATTTAAAGTAGAATCTAATGGAAGTAAAATATATCTAAAATATTACTGAAGTCTCTTTGGAATTTACTCTGTCTGAATGCATGCAAGAATATAGATAATGCTATTACTTTGTCAGTTTTAAGGCATTTTTTTAACTGTTTCTGTTACAGTAAACAACTTCTCTTCTCAAATGCAATTTGTCTGTAATTCCCTGGTGTTGATTGTATAGACAGTGTGTTATTAACTTGCCTCGAATTTAAAAATGTGTATTAAAGTTGGATAGAAGACATCAGCTTCTGCAACTAGAAATATCACCCCCTCCCCAAACCAAACCAATCCTACCACTTTTTTATTTTGAAAGATTTGTCTTGGAGATTCACACTTTTCAAAGGCAAATAGAAAATGAGGAGCTGACTTAGAACCAAATTCTAGCCTGATTTAAATTCTATGGAGTGGTGTAAATGCAGGCAGGAACATAAGAATCACCATAGCAGATTAAACCAGTGGTCCATCGAGTCTAGTTTCCTGTCTGTGACAAGAGGCCACCAGTATAGCATGTTTCAGGGGAAGATGCATGGAACTCCATAGTGGCTATTTATGGAATAACCATTCCATACAAGAGTTTAAAGGATATAGGTACAGTATTTAAAATGTATATTGCAATATCACAAATTGAGTGTGTAGAAATTATGAATTAAGCATTTAATCTAGAGACACTTTTTTCTTTCATACATCACTTAAAGCACTTATTTTATTCAAACTGTGAAATGACTCTTAAATTTTATGGCTTTTCTCATGCAATATGATCTGCACAGTGTCACTCAAATCAGTAGGTTTCCGTGTGGACACCGTGGACTACTGTTGCAGAGCATATTTTAGGATCAGGGCTCAACTGTTG
This sequence comes from Emys orbicularis, assembly GCF_028017835.1. Classification (NCBI taxonomy): domain Eukaryota; kingdom Metazoa; phylum Chordata; order Testudines; family Emydidae; genus Emys; species Emys orbicularis. The sequence continues at coordinate 36,345,219 of NC_088685.1, forward strand.
ATTTTCATATTAACTCCTGTTTCTTTATGGATATAATCACGTAACATGTAATATGCCTTGCATTCTAAATCAGCTATAATCACGGCCATTTCCTTCTGGCTGTAGTTCTTGCTCATGTAGGGTGACCAGACAGCAAGTGTGAAGAATCGGGACAGGAGGTGGGGGATAATAGGAGCCTATATAAGAAAAAGACCCAAAAATCGGGACTGTCCCTATAAAATCAGGACATCTGGTCACCCTATGCTCATGCAAAGCTCAAACTGAAGTCAATGGAGTTTCAGAATAGTAAAATTTTGGCTCCTAGAGAAAGTAGAATTGCTTTACAACAGGCTTGTCTAGAACATGTGCACTGTCATCACAATGTTAAAAACTACTTATCGCTCAGTGTAGACACAGTTTGTGGTGTTTAATATCGTGTCAGCTGGTCATGGTTAACCCTAAAGAGTTTACCATGGCAAGCTGATAGTGTTGTTAAACATGATTAGTGAGATTTCCAAAGTTAAACATGGGACTTAACCACACAACTCCTAATGAAGTTAATGACAGCTGTGTGGTTCAGGAAAATGTTTTAAAATCTGAGAGACAAGGTGGGTGAGGTAATATCTTTTATTGGACCAACTTCTGTGGGTGAAAAAGACAAGCTTTTGAACTACACAGAAGTATTCAGTTTTTGAAAGTTTTACCCTAAATCCCCTAGTCAGCTTTGAAAAATCTCAACCCGCATGTTTTTGTCGGGGGGAGGGGGAAGGGGGTTAACACTGTGCTAAATTAAGTTTTCTAACATAATGTAGATCTTTTTCTTCTGAGCAACTTCCTCTTCTGGCTTTGGAACAATCTGCTCCTTCTCAGTGAGGATCATCTCAATATGACAGGGGGAGCTCATGTAGGGGTTGATACGACCATGAGCTCTGTAGGTACGCCTGCGCATTTTGGGGGCCTTGTTGACCTGGATGTGCTCAATTACCAGAGAATCCACATCAAGACCCTTGAGTTCAGCATTACTCTCAGCATTTTTGAGCATGTGCAGTAGGAACTCTGCACTCTTTTTAGGCCAACGCCCCTGTGTCCAGCCCCACTGCTTGGCCTGAGCGCATCTGCCAACTCCACCATTGTAACGACGGAAGGGAACACACTGCTTTTTTAGGGTCACATCCTTTAAGTATTTAGTGGCTTTCCGGATATGCATGCCCTTGATAGCTTGAGCTGTCTCACGAGTGTTCTTGAAGTGGACTCGAAGGTTAGAACCCCTTGACTTGCATGATTTGGTGGGGTTCTCTGGATCAAGTGAGTAGCGGACCATTTTCAGAGCTTAACTCAGGGGCTGCATAATGTAGTTTTTCACTGTCAACAAAACCAAGGAGAGCACTGCATTACAAGGTGACAAGCTTCCAGACTCATAGAACAGTTGCAGATGAGCAGAAATGTCTTTTGTAAACAGGTTCTTGCAAAGACAAAGGCTGTTAATTGTTATTGTGATGCATAAATGGTTTAATTGAGTTAATCATCACAAAATGCTTATCTCTGTTTACTGAGATAAAATGTCAAAAGCTTGTTGACAGCAATTGGAATTACAGTAGGCAACTTTGACAATAGAAGTCAACTTATCACAATGTATTGCTGTTTAGATGTGCTTATGGTCAGATAAAACAGATAAAACTCCTAAGTATCCATTTTGCCTTGGAGAATGAATATCCCAAAGTAATTAAATAGTTTTTTCCCCCTGGTTCCCACTGGCTGTAGAGAGAGGTTGAAGAGAGGGCAAATGCAGATTAATTTTCCTTCTCCATGGAAGGACAATTAGCATGGGCCTAAGCCTTCATAACATAGAAATATGCAGGTCTTTTCTTTGCATATTCCCCATAGCAGCCTATGTGTGTACTGGTTCTAAGGGGGAAAGCAGGCTAGTTAGTTTAGCACTACATACTCTACAAGCTGCAAAAGGGTAATACAGGTAGGAATCATAGAATATCAGGGTAGAAAGGGACCTCAGGAGGTCATCTAGTCCAACCCCCTGCTCAAAGCAGGACCAATCCCCAACTAAATCATCCCAGCCAGGGCTTTGTCAAGCCTGACCTTAAAAACTTCTAAGGAAGGAGATTCCACCACCTCCCTAGGTAACCCATTCCAGTGCTTCACCACCCTCCTAATGAAAAAAGTTTTTCCTAATATCCAACCTAAACCTCCCCCACTGCAACTTGAGACTACTACTCCTTGTTCTGTCATCTGGTACCACTGAGAACAGTCTAGATCCATCATAGAATATCAGGGTTGGAAGGGACCTCAGGAGGTCATCTAGTCCAACCCCCTGCTCAAAGCAGGACCAATCCGCCACTAAATCCCCAAATGGCCCCCTCAAGGATTCAACTCACAACCCTGGGTTTAGCTAGGGTTACCATTCGTCCGGATTCCCCCGGACATGTCCGGCTTCCCCCGGACATGTCCGGCTTTTAGAGTTAAAAATAGCGTCCGGGGGGAATTTGTAAATGTCCGGACTCCCCCCCCGCCCCCCGCAGAGCACGTGCTGCTGACAGGGCAGCCGGACGGATGGTGCCACTTACATGGGGCTCCGACAGCCAGAGAGAGCCCCTCCTCCACTTCCCCCTCCTCTCCCCTGCAGCTGAGAGCACTCCCTCCCTCCCTGCATTTGCAGATCACCAGCCGGCCGTTCGCACCGGCAGTCTGGAGCTCCTCCCCCTGCTCCTCCTCCCCGGCACGCTGGTCTGAGCGGCAGAGTAAGGGGGGCAGGGGGTCAGAGAAGGGGCAGGGAGGTTCTGGAGGGGGCAGTCAAGAGACGGGGGGTGGGGGGTCGGGCATTCGGGGGGGGCTTTCTGGGGGTGGGGGTGTGGATAAGGTTTTGGGCAGTCAGGGTACAGGTAGGGGGTAGGATCCTGGGGGGGGGGGCAGTTAGGTTGGGGGGGTCTCAGGAGGGGGCAGTTAGGGGACAAGGAACAGGGAGGCTTAGGTGGGGGTGGGGTTCTGGAGGGCAGTTAGGAGCAGGGGTCCCAGGAGGGATAGTCAGGGGACAAGGAGCGGGGGGGCTGTCAGGGGGCAGGGGTGGGGAGAGGGATCGGAGCAGTCAGGGGACAGGGAGCAGAGGGGTTTAGATGGGTCAGGAGTTCGGGGGGGGCTGTCAGGGGGTGGGGAGTGGTTGGATGGGGCGTGGGAGTCCCGGGGGTCTGTCTGGGGGTGGGGGTGTGGATAAGGGTTGAGGCAGTCAGGGGGCAGGTAGGGGGTAGGGTCCTAGGGGGGCAGTTAGGATGGGGGGAGGGTCTCAGGAGGGGGCAGTCAGGGAACAAGGAGCAGGGAGGCTTAGGTAGGGGGTGGAGTCCTGGGGGGCAGTTAGGGGCAGGGGTCCCAGGAGGGGGCAGTCAGGGGACAAGGAGCAGGGGGAGGGTTGGGGGTCCTGAGGGGGGCGGGAAGTGGGAGGGAGTGGAAGGGGCAGGGGCGGGGCTAGGGCAGGACTGGGGCGGGGCTAGGGCAGGACTGGGGCGGGGCTCCTCCCGTCCTCTTTTTTGCTTGCTGAAATATGGTAACCCTAGTTTAGCAGGCCAATGCTCAAACCACTGAGCTATCCCTCCCCCATCCATCCTCTTTGGAACCCCTTTTCAGGTAGTTGAAAGCAGCTATCAAATCCCCCCTCATTCTTCTCTTCTGCAGACTAAACAATCCCAGTTCCCTCAGCTTCTCCTCCTAAGTCATGTGCTCTTTCCAATTTTTCCACATCCTTCTTGTAGTGTGGGGCTCAAAACTGGACACAGTACTCCAGCTGAGGCCTCACCAATGTCGAATAGAGGGGAATGATCACGTCCCTCGATCTGCTGGCAATGTCCCTACTTATACAGCCCAAAATGCCGTTAGCCTTCTTGGCAACAAGGGCACACTGTCGACTCACATCCAGCTTCTCGTCCCTAGGTCCTTTTCTGCAGAAGTGCTGCCTACCCATTTGGTCTCTAGTCTGTAGCAGTGCATGGGATTCTTCCGTCCTAAGTGCAGGACTCTGCACTAGTCCTTGTTGAACCTCATCAGATTTATTTTGGCCCAATCCTCTAATTTGTCTAGGTCCCTCTGTATCCTATCCCTAACCTCCAGTGTATCTACCACTCCTCCCAGTTTAGTGTCATCTGCAAACTTGCTGAGGGTGAAGTCCTCGCCATCCTCCAGATCATTAATGATAATATTGAGCAAATAAATTATTTTTCGGTTTGGTGACTGACCTGAAAAATCCAAAATAAATTCAGTTAATCTTCACCCAAAACTTTCTTTTTCCCCTCACCAAAATGCAAAAACCAAAAAAAAAAAAAAAAAAATTTGTTCAGGTCAAATGAAACATTTTGAATGTTATTTTGAATCGACATTTTGTTTAGCAAATATTGATTAAAAACTAAATAGCAAAATGGTTCACTGTAAAAATGTTGAAACAAAACATTTCAACATTTAAAAAAAAATCAGTTTGCCCCATTTTTCTCCAAAATCGACCTTAATTCAATAATGGTGTCAGGGCACCAATAAATGCACTTTTTTATTTTTGCCAAATTTCTTATTCTTAAAAAAATATATTGTTGCACTCTAAATACAGGGTCTGCTCATGCCCTTTTAACTCCACTAACCCCTTGCCTTCTGTTGCCTGTTCAACAGGAAAGGTATGTGTGCTGGGGTTCAATAAAGGGCATGTGTTCAAAGGCCAGATCAGAGATATTCTGTATGCTAATTCCCATAAAAGGCTCTTGTCAAGACGATTCGGAATTATGGTAATTAACCACTGGAACATTTAACCAAGAGTTGTGGTGGATTTGCCACTAACAAATGTTAAATAATTATTGGATGTTTTTTCTAAAAGATCTGCTCTATGAATTATTTTGGGGAAGTTCTATGGCCTGTGTTATACAGGAGGTCAGTCTAGATGATCACAGTGGTCTCCTCTGGTCTTGGAATCTATGATGAGGTTCTCAAATGGGGGTGTGAACAGTACATGCAGCTGAACAAGAACTTTATTACATCTCCCAGATCTGATCCCCCTTCTGCGTATTTAGAATCAAGTTCCCAAGATCAGAGGCCTAGGGGTAGAAGTGGCTGCCATAAGCACAGAGCTAACTATTTCAAGAACCATGGGGTAACCATTCTGATGGATTTAAAGAGAGCTCTGAACTGCAGGATCTAGTCCTGGAGCCCTGAAACTACAAATTTGAAACCTGTTTATGACAGGCATCCATTAGCTCTGACCTGGGTTCCCAGCGGTGGTAGAGTTGGTAGCCCGTTGAACCCGAATTTGCAGCCTTTTCAACCTATGCCTAATTCCTTCCACATTGCTATCATATTGTGTGTGCACACAAGTGGGTGGGTGGGTTGCTTTTACAATAGATTCAGCAGATTGGCTGTCTAGTAAACTATAGATAGGGTAATGCCAAATGTAGCAGCTCAACATGAAACACTGCATACCAAGTAAGATTACAAAATAAAATCCAGTGCACATTGATAACTTTAATATTACTGTTATTTACTATTTATATTTGCAATAGCATCCACAGTGTGCTAGTCACTGCACAAAAACAGGTCCTATTATCTAAATAAACAAAAAATTGCACTGGGGATTTTGCTATTTCTAAGGCACTCAAGGCCTATGGTGATAGTTGGTAGTATAAAGATTTATGATAGATACTTAGGCAAACAAAATACAAGCAAAATATCTGAGCTGATATTAGGTATGCATCTTGTTAGTTATAATTTTTCCTTCATCCTTCTCCGCCCCTCCTCTCTAACTACCACTGCCATGGACAGAATTTAATATTTTGTATTTATAAAGCACTTTATAAATATCATTGAGACCCCAATCCTGCAAAGTCCATTGGAAACACTGGCCCCATTGAAGCCAATGGCAAAGCTCTAATTGATTTAAATGGAGTCAATATTTCTTCTACAATGTATAAAGTTAAGTCTATGCATAAACCCTTGTAGGATCAGAGCCTTAATCATGCCTCACAACACCGGTATGCAGTACATAGATGTAAGCAGGGTTGGAATGCGCTCTTCCTTGACATCTAGTGATAAGCTGTGGGGGAAAGACTACAGGAACAGACATTATTTGCATAAACACACCTACTCTACCTAGGTATTCAGCAGATGGAGCTGCTTTGCCAAAGAGATCAATTTTGGCTGGTGTTGGATTACAAATATATTTAGGCATCTAAGTCCCAATTTTAGGCACCACTGTGATTCATAACCTCCGCCCCCTCCCCATTTGGCTTCCCCTAACCCTGTAGATGCCTACATTCATGTGGTGCCTAAATTTTTCCTTTAAAAGTTCCCAAGGTGCCTAAGTTTCTGTCTCTGAGCACATGCACTGCAACCTCACTCTAGGTGTCTGGATGACTATCTCCCACCTAAGCCGCATTGCAATCCTCAAACCGGAGAAGACGGTCAAAGTAGTGCCTGTATCACCCATGGGGGCTGGGGCCTGATCTGGTGGGTGTGCTTAGAGGTCACCTACCGAATTGGGTCTCATTCAAAATCTAGGTGTAGGAGGTGGTGCCAGTGCTATCATCCACCTTATAACTTTTAGCCCAGTGGTTAGAGCACTCACCCAGGATGTGGGAGACTCAGGTTTAATTCTGTCTGATGGTGAGAAGGCATTTGAATAGGGGTCTCCCAGCTCCCAGGCAATGCACAAGCCACTGAACTATGGGATACTGTGAGATGGTGCTCCCTCAGTCTCTTGTGCCGAAGCTGTTCCATTGTAGGTAAACAGTGAACAAGTGAATGGAACCGGGGGACTGGACTCTGGGTCTCTCATCTTCCAAGTGAATGCCATGATACCAGCCTATAGAATCATTCTCACTCTCTCTCTCTCTCTCTGGCCCAGTGACTCTAAGTGTTTATCCAAAGTGGAACAGCCTCAACGGGAGAGACTGAGAGAACCCCACATCAGATTATCCAATAGCTCAGTGGTTAAAGCCGTGTTAGTCTGAATCTGTAAAAAGCAACAGAGGGTCCTGTGGCACCTTTAAGACTAACAGAAGTATTGGAGCATAAGCTTTCGTGGGTGAATGCCCACTTCATCAGATGCAAGAGATTTGTTTGTATTTGTCCAAATTCATCCACCAATATAAAAGTCTATTCCACAGCACAATTTGCAACAGGCAGATCCCAGATTTCAGAATAGATTCCATCTATACAATTACACTTTTTGAAACAGTGAAATTATAATGCAGCCCCATATAATAATTCTTCTTCATTAGAACAGTTAACTCTGAAGAGGGCTGTATTATAACTCATTATAAAATCATCCTAATTAGCACTTATATAACATTTTATGTGTTTAAAATGCTGTACAAATCTTAATAGGGTTTAATCTAGCATATGGCAGCAAGTAACAAGGCCTAAAAAATATTTACAGTACCAGTAAGATTAGACTTAAACTGCATGAGATCTAACAAAAAACAGGGCTTTAGAGCTTCAGCCAATTGTCTGCAGGGGTCAGGAAAGAATTTTTTTCTCCTGATGCACAATTGGCCAGATGTATTTTGGATTTTCTTTTTTTGCCTTTCTCTGAAGCACCAGGGATTGGTCACATCTGGAGATGGGACACAGATTGGGTGGCCCAGTGCTCTGAAGTGGTAGAGAGAATCAGAGTGGACTAGATCCAGCATGGACAGTTAGTCTTCAGCAGGCTAGCACAGGGTAAATTCACATTCCAGCTTGATGCAAACTAATTATTTGTGCAGACAAGGCCTTAAACTCGATGAAACAATAATGCTGGAGGAGGACTTTAAAATTAGGCATCTGGATTATACTGTACTGTAGCCCAATAAGTCTCTTAAGAAATACAGAAGCATGATTAGTCAAGGAGATGAAGAAGTAGTGCCATTTGTGTTTACTTAATTTTAACCCCCTAAAAATGTTCAGGCTATAACACTCGCTTTTGGTTTTCTGCAAAACAGAAATGGAGCTCATTTCACTGCATGCTTTGGGGTCTCTTCATCCACCAGATGTGAACATAATTCCCATTAAGTTGAGTGAGAGTCACGAATACATAACAAGAGGAGAATGTGCTCCTTAGTAGGAATCCAGCCACTCAAGCAAACAGAATGCTTCTACTCTGTGAGCACATACTTTCTATTTTTACGTCACCATCAGGGATCTCATTTATAATCATTGAGACATAAATGTGTAAAAAACCAGCAACTTTAAAATACAATAAAATGACTAAAAATGGGGATGAGTCCTTTTTCTGAAAACCTCCTTTTCACAGAAAGTATCACTGCTAGAAGATCAAGGATGAAATCCTGGCCTCACTGAAGTCAATATTAGTTTTGCCATTGACTTCACCAGGGCCAGTATTTCACTACAGGGCTTCTGGAAACTGAACTGTTAAAATCCTCTGCCATTCCCTCTAAAAGACTTTGGTTTTGTTGTTTTTCCTTGGGATTTACATTATCTTAAGTATTCGTATCAACAAGAAACATTATACTTAATTGAAGTCACTGGGATTACTCATATGCTTACAATTAAACATGTGATTAGTGCCGTAATCCCCTGAAAAAGTTTCATGCACAAAAATATTTAACTTGCGGACCTTTGCCATGTTTTCTGACTTTGAAAAAAAACAGCAACAAGTAGGGGTCAAGCAGGAGAGTAAGACTGGAAGAGGGGGTGCTTGGACTAGAGAGCAGCAAGACTTTTAGGGGACTACTTAAGTGATTAAAATTAAGCACCTGGTGGAACAGGGCCTAAAATCAGCTCATCAAAGAATTTGAGATATCTGATCTCAGTTACAAAATGTTTCAACAATTTTTCAGATGTTACGTGATAGTGAACGTTCTCAAGTAAAATCAAGTAGCTATCTACAGCTATATTGCCTCCAGATGGATGGAGTATCTCCCTTTTGTATGAGGTGGCACATTAACAACAGTTGGATTGTTATTCTCTTTAAAATTACAAATCTTTCTGCACTAGCAAATTCCATTAATGTGGCCTTCTACTTTGTCCAGAGACTGAACTTTCTCAGTGATACAAAGAAGTGCTGGAATGCAGTCATGTCAGAGAATGTTGCCCAAGGAAGAGGATGATAAAGAAAAGTACTGACACTTTAGGTTAAACAATTTGCTTTCCTTTCGCCCTCAGGGAATAGTTTGTAATGTGCATACCTGTTGAGGGGGTGCCTGTACATTGGTCTGCTATTTTTAGAGTCACAGATTTAGTTTGTGTGATTTTTCCTTCTACACTATTGGCTAAAACTGTGTCATGTGCGACATAGAAAATGGGTTTCTCCAACCTACAAAAAGAGGGGGACAGATTATTCACACAAAAAATTAAAGATCTTAGGCCATATTCTCAGCACTTCATAAGTTAAATTTAAATATAAGGCGACAGCTGAGGATTTCCTTTTTGGAGGGGGATCATCATCAGGTGGAGGGCTTGCAGATATAGTTCCAGGGTGGGCTGGGAGAAGGGAAGGGGCCAGAATGGTGAAGTGAGGTTGGGAGAAGTGGGGCCAGTGCACAATGTGTTCCTGCAGTCTACAGCAGCGGAGTGCCTCTTTGGAAGCAGCTATCTGCCAGTGTGAGGTAAGTTAGTCCTGAAGTTGCTGTAATTATTATTATAGTTCCAGGAGTACGTACGATATGCTACACGCTTTCCAAGCAATACAACTCCAGCCAGTACTAGATACTGGTTTGACCCCCCCCCCCCATTCCCCTGGACTGAGGAAGAGAGAAAGTGGTGACATAAAGCCATATCCCTCCCTGTCCCCCTTTTCTCAAGTGCTCTGGCATCTTGACCTTTATTTCTGATCAAGTCCCCTGGGGGAAAAAAAATCTTAATAACACATGCTGAATTATTTGGACCAGAGCAAGTCCTGTTCTGCATACAGAGACCTACTATTCTTTTTCTTATCCAAGAATGACATTTTTCAGCAGCAGGGGATTACATTGACTGTATTTCACTATTCTGGCAAATATACCACCCAATAAATGAAAAGGTTTAGTAAGCAGGGCACTATGAAGCCAACAGTAGTAAATCAACACAAAGGTTAATGTGGCCTGAAGCCACAGTGACTTCTGTGTGGTGACCTCTCTGCAACCTCCCTTTGAGAGGTTTAGAGGGTATGAGCTGCTGGGAAGCCCTGACAATACTGCTCCTATGGAGACAGCCATTGCCAGGGACCGTGGAGATAAAGGGTCTCCGGAAGATCCCTCAAGACTGGCAGATTAGTTTGGGGGTAAAATCCCTTTCTTCTCCAAAGCCCAGTCTCCCACTGGATGAAGTTCTGTATGGGGCACTTTACTGAGTTTTTCTTCTCAACCCACAGGGGTCTCTCGTCGCTTTCCCCGGGGGTTTATCTTCCCTGTATTGGTGGCATGGATTATTTTCAGTATTTGATTTAAAAATAAGTTGCAATCCTTTCCTTTTCCAATGGCAACATGAACCAGGATCATGAACTGTTCTTATAGAGAATGTCCAAATGCCATCCTTCATTAAGAGAGTCCTGTAAAAATGACATGAAAACTGGGTAGAGCTCCTGTAAATCCAATAGTCTGGGGAGAAATACCATACTCTCTTTATAATCTCTCCTGAATGTATTGGGGTAGGGGTACCATCTAGGAACCCCAGTCATGAAGCAGGACTCCACTATGTTAGATGCTATACAAAAAGTGTTATAATATCACTGCTAAGCAAATCTTTCTGTTCTTTAAAGTGTCCTATGTAACTGGTTTTATTTTTTTAAATGCCTCTATAGCAACAAGACTGAGGGGAAAAACAACTGAGGAGAGTTGGCAGTTTTTCAAAGGGACACTATTAAGGGCCCAAAAGCAAGCTATTCTGCTGGTTAGGAAAGATAGAAAATGTGGCAAAAGACCACCTTGGCTTATCCACGAGATCTTGCATGTTCTAAAAAATAAAAAGGACTCATACAAAAAATGGAAACTAGGACAGATTACAAAGGATGAATATAGGCAAACAACACAGGAATGCAGGGGCAAGATTAGAAAGGCAAAGGCACAAAATGAGCTCAAACTAGCTACGGGAATAAAGGGGAACAAGAAGACTTTTTATCAATACATTAGAAGCAAGAGGAAGACCAAAGACAGGGTAGGCCCACTGCTTAGTGAAGAGGGAGAAACAGTAACAGGAAACTTGGAAATGGCAGAGATGCTTAATGACTTCTTTGTTTCGGTCTTCACCGAGAAGTCTGAAGGAATGCCTAACATAGTGAATGCTAATGGGAAGGGGGTAGGTTTAGCAGATAAAATAAAAAAAGAACAAGTTAAAAATCACTTAGAAAAGTTAGATGCCTGCAAGTCACCAGGGCCTGATGAAATGCATCCTAGAATACTCAAGGAGCTAATAGAGGAGGTATCTGAGCCTCTAGCTATTATCTTTGGAAAATCATGGGAGACGGGAGAGATTCCAGAAGACTGGAAAAGGGCAAATATAGTGCCCATCTATAAAAAGGGAAATAAAAACAACCCAGGAAACTACAGACCAGTTAGTTTAACTTCTGTGCCAGGGAAGATAATGGAGCAAGTAATTAAGGAAATCATCTGCAAACACTTGGAAGGTGGTAAGGTGATAGGCAACAGCCAGCATGGATTTGTAAAGAACAAATCATGTCAAACCAATCTGATAGCTTTCTTTGATAGGATAACGAGTCTTGTGGATAAGGGAGAAGCTGTGGATGTGGTATACCTAGACTTTAGTAAGGCATTTGATACGGTCTCGCATGATATTCTTATCGACAAACTAGGCAAATACAATTTAGATGGGGCTACTATAAGGTGGGTGCATAACTGGCTGGATAACCGTACTCAGAGAGTTGTTATTAATGGTTCCCAATCCTGCTGGAAAGGCATAACGAGTGGGGTTCCGCAGGGGTCTGTTTTGGGACCGGCTCTGTTCAATATCTTCATTAACGACTTAGATATTGGCATAGAAAGTACGCTTATTAAGTTTGCGGATGATACCAAACTGGGAGGGATTGCAACTGCTTTGGAGGACAGGGTCATAATTCAAAATGATCTGGACAAATTGGAGAAATGGTCTGAGTTAAACAGGATGAAGTTTAACAAAGACAAATGCAAAGTGCTCCACTTAGGAAGAAAAAATCAGTTTCACACATACAGAATGGGAAGAGTCTGTCTAGGAAGGAGTACGGCAGAAAGGGATCTAGGGGTTATAGTGGACCACAAGCTAAATAGGAGTCAACAGTGTGATGCTGTTGCAAAAAAAGCAAACATGATTCTGGGATGTATTAACAGGTGTGTTGTGAGCAAGAAACGAGAAGTCATTCTTCTGCTTTACTCTGCTCTGGTTAGGCCTCAGCTGGAGTATTGTGTCCAGTTCTGGGCACCGCATTTCAAGAAAGATGTGGAGAAATTGGAAAGGGTCCAGAGAAGAGCAACAAGAATGATTAAAGGTCTTGAGAACATGACCTATGAAGGAAGGCTGAAAGAATTGGGTTTGTTTAGTTTGGAAAAGAGAAGACTGAGAGGGGACATGATAGCAGTTTTCAGGTATCTAAAAGGGTGTCATAAGGAGGAGGGAGAAAACTTGTTCACCTTAGCCTCTAAGGATAGAACAAGAAGCAATGGGCTTAAACTGCAGCAAGGGAGGTCTAGGTTGGACATTAGGAAAAAGTTCCTAACTGTCAGGGTGGTTAAACACTGGAATAAATTGCCTAGGGAGGTTGTGGAATCTCCATCTCTGGAGATATTTAAGAGTAGGTTAGATAAATGTCTATCAGGGATGGTCTAGACAGTATTTGGTCCTGCCATGCGGGCAGGGGACTGGACTCGATGACCTCTCGAGGTCCCTTCCAGTCCTAGAATCTATGAATCTATGAATCTATGAAAAACATTTTCAAATTGATCCAAACAGGAGGTACCTTGTAATGGGCTGTATTTTTCTCCTGGGAAAATTCAATTGTATTGTTAATTCCTTATGAAACTTCTGTACATTTGGACATTGAACAGTTCATAATCCTAGAACTGATTGTTAATGAGAAAAGTTCTGTCACTCAATTTGTAGATGTAAGTCATCTTTTTTTGTGGTGGTATTTTTGCTGACTGAGCAGCATTCTTCCTGGAATTTATTTTTTCTCTTGTTAAGTGATTAAGATGATGGTTTACTGCATAAGACCACAGGGGAAAACAACAACAATGTATTTTACATTTATTACATCACGCAACACAGTTTTGCAGTTCTGCTGAAGTTTGGTTCAGGAGGCTGTAGAAGCAGATCAGTCACACAAGACCATTCAGTGAGTTCAGGCTAGCAGGGAAAGTACAAGGGCAGAAGAAAATCCAGAATAAATTAATATTAGCAAAAGGGGTTAAGGGAAATAGGAAGGGAATTTGCAAATATAAGGCTATAGGGCAAGCAGGTCCAATAATAAATGTGGAAGAGTTGATACAATTATATTTACTTAGATTGTAAATGCTTTGGGGCAGGGATCATTTTTGTGCTCTGTGTTTGTAGAAGAGAATATAACAAAATGGTGTCCTGGCCATTGACTAGGGCTCCTAGGGGCCATACTAATACACATAATGATACGGTAAAGAGACTACTTGGGAAATTTGAACACACTCAGATCAGCCAATTCAGGTGACAGCTAATTTGTTAATAATGTAGTATAACAAATGTAATGGAATGGGGAGTTGGGCAGCTCTAGGACGACTGAAGAAAGGTAAATGTAGTACCAATTTTCAGAAAAGGGGGGGGGGGGGGGAGAGTGAACCTGATGTGACGCTGGCAGACCAGGTCATATCAGAGTGGTATTCAGGCCAATTCACTTATGTATTAGATCAAAGAGATTGTTAAATGTATAAGTGTTTTGAGTGTTTAAACTTCATAAAACTAATAGGATGTTACATGCATTGTTTTTACTTATCTGTGTCCTGTGAAAATGTAATAGCAAACGTTTACATTGTAAATATCCCTGTAACTAAATAACTCATCAGACATCAAAGAAGCTTTATGGAATGCTAATGAAGGACTTTATCAGAATGGACATGGATCAGGATGACTGGAGGTCAAAGACTCAAAGTGCATTCTTCACTCAACGTCATCAAAGGAAAGTGCATTCCTCACATTAACGTCATCAAACGTCATCTGTGAGAAGAAGATATGAGAATGGATTCAATGAAAGATCCTTCATCGCTGAACTGTTTGGACTCTTAGAGGGAAGTGTACCAGATGCAAAACAGAGATCCCCAGAGACAATGTGGCTACCCTAACAGACTTTTGGGAAACTGGCAGTTTACTACATCACTGCCACCATTTGGAATTACAAACTGTGATTCATCTATACATATATTTTACCTGCTTTCACCTCTCAATAACTCTCATTCTTTTTTTATCTAATAAATCTTTAGTTAGTTTATTATAGAATTGGCTGTCAGCATTGTCTTTGGTGTAAGATCTAGAGTATCAAATGATCTGGGGAAAGTGACTGGTTTCTTGGGACTGGGCAAAACCCAATGTAGTGTGATTTTTGGTTTAAGTGACCTTTTATCACAAAGTCCAATTTGTCTGGGTGGCAAGCAAGGCTGGAGAGTCCAAGGGGACTGTCTGTGATTCCACGGTAAGACTGGTATAGTGATGCAGGAGTTCACATTTCTTACTGGCTTGGTGAAATCTAATTATAGAACATACCACCAGCTTCGGATATCTGCCCTGTTTCTGACAGTCTGCCCTGAGGTAGACACTCTCGGTTGTGAGCCACTTCCGACAGCGTGACACCTAACAATTACCATCTGGTAATGCTAACATCTACCCTTTGTAAAAGAAAGGAACAAATATTGGGGGACACCCCCAGAAAAAAAGAAATGAGACTCTGCTCCTGCTCCTAACTGCACACAGGATGACCTCTGTGCTCACCTTCAATGGGGCTTCTTGCAGATTCACCACCTATGCAAAGTCAATTGCAGGATTGTGGCCTAAGCACCCACAGAATTAGGAAATGAAGAGTCACATACAGCATAGGTTTATAAAGAATAACTACACAGACTAAATCATATATTTAAATATTCGTGGATGAAGGGAACCCTCTGGGTATATACAGATTTTAGCAAAATCCATGAGAGACAGTATCATATGATATCTTTCTGCCCATGGTCCTGATTCATGTAAGCACTTAAGAACATAGATTCATAGATTCATAGATTCTAGGACTGGAAGGGACCTCGAGAGGTCATCGAGTCCAGTCCCCTGCCCGCATGGCAGGACCAAATACTGTCTAGACCATCCCTGATAGACACTTATCTAACCTACTCTTAAATATCTCCAGAGATGGAGATTCCACAACCTCCCTAGGCAATCTATTCCAGTGTTTAATCACCCTGACAGTTAGGAACTTTTTCCTAATGTCCAACTTAGACCTCCCTTGCTGCAGTTTAAACCCATTGCTTCTTGTTCTATCCTTAGAGGCTAAGGTGAACAAGTTTTCTCCCTCCTCCTTATGACACCCTTTTAGATACCTGAAAACTGCTATCATGTCCCCTCTCAGTCTTCTCTTTTCCAAACTAAACAAACCCAATTCTTTCAGCCTTCCTTCATAGGTCATGTTCTCAAGACCTTTAATCATTCTTGTTGCTCTTCTCTGGACCCTTTCCAATTTCTCCACATCTTTCTTGAAATGCGGTGCCCAGAACTGGACGCAATACTCCAGCTGAGGCCTAACCAGAGCAGAGTAGAGCGGAAGAATGACTTCTCGTGTCTTGCTCACAACACACCCGTTAATACATCCCAGAATCATGTTTGCTTTTTTTGCAACAGCATCACACTGTTGACTCATATTTAGCTTGTGGTCCACTATAACCCCTAGATCCCTTTCTGCCGTACTCCTTCCTAGACAGTCTCTTCCCATTCTGTATGTGTGAAACTGATTTTTTCTTCCTAAGTGGAGCACTTTGCATTTGTCTTTGTTAAACTTCATCCTGTTTAACTCAGACCATTTCTCCAATTTGTCCAGATCATTTTGAATTATGACCCTGTCCTCCAAAGCAGTTGCAATCCCTCCCAGTTTGGTATCATCCGCAAACTTAATAAGCGTACTTTCTATGCCAATATCTAAGTCGTTAATGAAGATATTGAACTGAGCCGGTCCCAAAACAGACCCCTGCGGAACCACATGTTCAACATGTTCAACTATCCTTCCCAAATAAGGGCCAAATTAATTTAAATTGGCTTGGATAAGAACAAAAGGGCCAGATATTTAAAGGTATTTAGGTGGACAAAGATTGGGAAGTAGGTGCTTTTGAAAATGCCACTAGGTGCCTATTTGAATCTTTAGCTGCCTAAATACCTTCAAAAATCCCAAATCATGTGGATTTAAAATTAGCTCAAGGTCCATAAATAAAGAGGAATGAGAAATGGCAAAGAATTGAGCTGTGAGAGGTGTACTGTGGCCAGACAGATTGGTGGCCACGTTAAATCTGATTTTACAACTGCATTAATTAGCTAGAATTGGGGGTAAATGGCATCTTAGCAGAGAACTATTACAAAGGGACCAATAGAACTTGTAGGGACTAATCAGATATTTGTAGAGCACTTGGTACATGAAAAGTTCTTTGCATAAATTTGTATTGATTTTTTAAAAATTAAACACATAAATGAGAAGCAAACACTTATGATATTTAACAAAATAAAATCTAAGATCTGTCTATAGACAATGCAGGGTATATAAGTGAAACAAACAAGGATATTTCAGTTGATACCTATAATCATATTTTTTTTAGTTTTCCATATTTTGTGGTGTGTGTGTATAAACTCTCTATATCTTTAATGGGACAGAACTAAGAATAGTTGTCTATAGGGGAGCAGGAATTGTTGGGGTTTCCATCATGTATTTTTATGTTCAGACAAGCTGGACAGGAAAGGAAGAATCTCTAAGGGTGCCTAGTAGATTTATCAGGTGAAAATACTTAACATTTTACACAGCTAACTCTTTATTTGAAATTGGATGGGAAGGAAGAAAGTAAAAATCTATCATTTATTTTCATTTGATCATCCATATCCTCGCCATTTTACAGATCCCATGCTTTTCTCTTTCAAGGACATATCTTGTATTTACTCTGCAGTTGTAGTATATTGATTGTGGACTACTGAGTTCAGTACAGATGACTGAAACTAAATAAACTGCTGGGTGAGTGATAACTAACCATGTTTAATCTCTTGGCTCCAGTGGCGGATTAGCTACTGGGCCAACTGGGCCCGTGCCCAGGGGCCCCGGCAAATTAGGGGCTCTGAAAAAAATGGGCGTCCCCACACCCCAAACCACTCCGCCATCCCAGTGCTCCTGCCGGGGAGCGGGGTCAGGGTGTGGGGACTTGCCCCACTCCACTTGCCTGGAGCTCCTGCCGGGGAGGGGGACAAGCTGTCATGCCCTGACTCCAGTCCCCGGCAGGAGTGTGGGGGAGGGGAGCAGAGGGACTACGGGGGAGGGGAGTCCCCACTTGTTCTGGTCCCATAGCTCATTTCAACTATTTTGGTTAGGATACTCAGTCAAGAGTACATAATATTTTGTCTTTTAGTACAACAGTAGAATATGAGCATCCAGAAACAATTATGGTTGAAATTATGATTTTATTTATACCAATAAATAACTGAAATAACTGCTATGGATTCAATGCAATTATACTGGATTTGCACCTGTGTAACCAAGAGAATAAATTAGTATGGTATCTTTATTTAGATGTAAATATACAACCACATTTATTTTGTATTGTTGTTTTTCAGTGACTGATTATATTGCTTACACATTATTAACATCTGTGATGATCCCCATGTCCTCAAGACATTAAATGAATTAAGTCCCTTATGACTTTCTAATGCAATATTCCAGATAATGTATTGGAACCTAAATTTTCAAAAAATTCCCCTAATTTTTGGTGCCTGTGTATTTGGGCATTCAACTAGAGATACTTAAGTTATCTGGGTGTAACTAAGATACGTAGGCATTTCAATTTGGACACACAAATACTGAGGCACTGAAAATTAGTACTTTTGAAAATGTAGGCCATGATATCTAATGCTGCAGCTGGCCTCATTCAGGGGAAAATAAAAATAATACAACCTCTGAATGTTTTCTTATTAAATTGGCACAAGAAAACAGATACTTGACCTGCACAAGGCTTTTACAGAGCACATTGGCATCACAAGAGTTACCATGTACATATGCCAATTCAGAATATAGTCCATAGAAATCAAAGTTGAATTAATAGCATTGTGCCACCCTAGTTGAAGACCAAACAAAAAAAATTGAATGAATTCTTAAATGAAAAATAGCAAAATTGGTGAAACAGCATATTAAATTAACACTATTCAATCATTTCTCTATCTCTTGCTCTTTTTTAAGTGTGGAAAAACATATTTCAGCAAAGAAGTGGTTTGAAAAAACTCATTTGGCAAATATACAGTTGTTTTGTGCTTTATGGTTAGCTGTGCTGTAGGTTATCTAATCTAAAAGCAGTGGTAAGCACCTTAAGAAATTATCAACCAGGCCAGTAACCTCAGGGTAAACTTGATTTTGCTCTCAAAGAAAGATTGTGATAATGACAAAGATCTGACAATTAAAATACAGTAAGGTTCACTGCAGAGGTGACTGGCTGTTTGAAAAGAGCTGTGGCATGCAGTTTATGACATCCTTTATTTTAACACTGCTCAGTATATCCTGTAAAATGCTTTAATGTGCTTAAGCCAGTTTATTCCTTTGTTAATGGCTTGTGATTGCAATCAGGCATGCCCCACAGACAGCTTCACACTTCCGTGTGAGGTATTATTTGATAAAAACCTTAATCGATAAATCTAATTTCTTCTCTTGCCAGATACAGTTACATAATGTGTTTCCAATTTAGGTATAGATCAATTTTCCTGGTACGTCAAATAACCTGTAAGAATCGGAAAGCTTTATACCAAGCTAGCATTCAAAATCCATATGACTGTGCTTTAAACCTAGCATTATAACAAAAAAATCCAGTGAGTCCATCTTTCCCAGGATTTTTTAAGGATGATTTAACAAAGGCTGCAGAATTCAATGAGTGAAAATACACAGGGCAGAGTGTGGCCTCCAGAACCTCTCTCTCCAGAAGCTCATTTTAAAAATATCATCCATTATTCAATCACTACAATGATTTACCAATTAAATAATGTATTTTTGATTTAAGACTGAACAAATCATGGTGTTTGGAACATATTATGACAAAAATAGGGGTTTCTGCAAAAATCATTACTTAAAAGAAATGATGTCATAAATCCTATGAATGATTTGTGCGCTGGGTAAATACTAAGATTAGTCCAGATCTTCCTAGGACACACAGCAGAAATTAAAGATGGTTGAAATTCTTTAAAGATGATTCACATTTCTTTTTTCCTAAATCAGGATAAAAAGTAAAAATAGTGACATTTTTCACAAAATGAAAAATTCTGAAAAAAATTGGTGCAAAAATGTTGGTTTGGTCTGATTTGTTGAACTGAATTGAAACATTTTAGTTCACCTTGGTTTCACATTAATCTGTGTCCCGCTGAGCTGCCATGGGGTCTCATGGGAGTTATTGTTCAGTCCCTCATGTTCCCACTTTCCTTTATGGCTGGGCTCCCTGGATGGACAACATCTCCCATGTTGCACTGTGGTCTTTCTGCTGGTTGAACTGACACAGTACATCATGACCATAAGAGACTTGTGGGCATGAGGCACCCAAACTACAACTCACATGAGGCTCCACAACAGGTCAAGTGGACAGAGATTAATGTTGAATGGACCCGAAACGAAGTATTTTGGTTCTGTTAGCCAAACCAAAATGTTTTGATTCAGGTGAACCCAATTCAAACAAAATATTTCTCTTGTACTTTCCCAAATGCAAACTAAATTTTTTTGAAAAACTCAAAAAAATCCTTTTGGAAAATTTTGATTTTTGTAAAAAATGAGTTTTCCATCGAAAAAACATTTTGACATAAAATTCTTAGCAGCTCTAACAGAAATGTGATTTCTGTGGTCCCTGTCGCTATCATGGGGAAAGTCAGGGGATCTCCTTACAACATGATTGTCATCTGACCTATTTACCACATGGTTTAAAGTTATAATACAGATGGGATTTAGCCCTCATATTCATAGGCTTTTCTATGGCACTCATCACTACAGTATCTGAGCGCACCCTAAAAATTAATGTCTTGACCCTCACAACTCTCTTGTGAAGGAGCGTAAGTATTCTTATGATATCTTAGATACTGGAAACAGAGGCACAGAGAGAGAAATGACCTAATCCAAAATCTATTGAAGTCAATGGGGAGTGGTCCTAAATATCTTTCCTATGGTCATTCATGTACATTAGTGAGGAGCTACTGTAAATGTTTATATACATATACACCGCTACCTCAATATAACATGACCCAATATAACACAAATTCGGATATAATGCGGTAAAGCAGTGCTCCGGGGGGGCGGGGCTGTGCACTCCGGTGGATCAAAGCAAGTTCAATATAATGCGGTTTCACCTATAACGTGGTAAGATTTTTTGGCTCCCGAGGACAGCGTTATATCGAGGTAGATGTGTATATTGTATTCCGTTGTAACTCTTCATTTCCATGTGTATATGACACGTGATTTCCCTCTATCTTTTCATTGGCATTCAGTATGTATCATTCATTCACGTATATAGTACAGGAAAGGATTAAAAAGGGTTTCTCATTATTTTTGTATTATTGCTGCTACTGTTAAAAACAAATCAGGTCAAATGTGGAAATTAATATCAGAATAAATAAAAGACAAATAAAAATCATTACTGCTGTGCATAAATATAGCTAGACATTGTTTACTGTAACATTGTCCTGCACTTTGCTTTTTCTAGATGCAGCATACATTTTCAGATAATGTTGATAAACAAATAATTACAAGCAAAATAAAGGATAAAATCAAAATGCAGTTGCAACCATGCTCCAGCTGCAGGTTTGGGGCATATTGGAAAATCTCTAATGCACATGGGAGATACCTCTGTCCATAACGTCCAAATGAACTGGAAACTTTTGCACATAGTCTTAAACATAAGCCTTCAAAAGCATATTCATTTCTAGGGTGATCCTACTGGTCACAGAGGTCTTAAGAGGCCTTTTCTAGGACAGCAGCTCATAATTTGGTGCCATATCTCCTCCTATATCTCTCCTAGAAAATAAACTGCACTTTAGGGTGATAGATACTTGCTTATTAGAGGAAAACAACACTATGACATTTTGGCATCTAGCGACTTAAATATCAAATGAAGAGAATTCAAGGACCTGCATTTTCTTGATAGAAGTCTGATATTTTCTGTGGTTAACAATGTATTTGTCTTTGAGCATTTCAAATATATTGTGAAGAGATTATAGCTAAGGCTAAGATTTAGTCATGGGCATTTTTAGTAAAAGTCATGGACAGGTCACGGGCAATAAACAAAAATTCACAGCCCCGTGTCCTGTCCATGACTTAGGGATTCCAGGGTTCCCATTTTCAACCGGAACATCCGGTCGAAAAGGGACCCTCCCCAGCCGGGTGAAAATGAGTGAGTGAGTGAAGGTGGGGGAGAGCGAGCAACAGAGGGTGGGGGGATGGAATGAGTGGGGTGGGACCAGGGCTGGCTCTAGGTTTTTTGCCACCCCAAGCAAAAAAAAAAAAAAACCCTCAGAGAGTGCAAATGCCAAAGCAAAAAAAAAGGTGGCCGGAGTGCCGCCCCTGGAACTGTGCCGCCCCAAACACGTTCTTGGTTTGCTGGTGCCTAGAGCCAGTCTTGGGTAGGACCTCAGAGAAGTGGCAGGGAAAGGGTGTTTGGTTTTATGCAATTAGATTAAATCTTTGGTGTTCTAGGAGGTTCCGGGGGTGCAGTTGCTGCCCTCAGGGGGTTCTCTGGGGCACCTGCTAGTACTGGAGGGAGATTCTGGGGTGCCCGCTGATGCTCAGGGTGGGGGCTCCATGGTGCCTGCTGGTGCTCGGGAGAGTGGGATGGCATGGGACCGCTGCTGCTGGTGGGGGCGGGGACAGCCCCACCGGCCTGGGACCACGGCATCTGCTGCTGGCAGGGGGCAGCCCCGTCGGCCCAGGACTGTGGCAGCTGCTGCTGGCGGAGGATGACCCCGCGGTCCCGCTGGCCCAGGACCACGGCCCGGGACCGCTGCACTGCTGCTGATGGAGGGCGGCATGGGACTTCCACTGCTGCTGGAGGGGGGCAGACCAGGATAGCCGCTGTTGGAGGGGGATGCGGTGCGGCTGGCCCCGAGGTCACCTGAGCTGCTCGGCGGCCCTGGGGTCAGTCGCACTTGCCAGCTGCAGAAATCAGGGAGGTCCCAGAAAGTCACTTTGTGAGTTCCATGACAGACGTGCAGCCTTAGTTCTAGCCAATATGATACTTAATAGAAATCCACAGTCATCCCAGAAAATTTATATTGCAAAATATAGAAAACATGATGAACCAAATTCATCCCTGGTGTAACAGCACTGACTTCAACTGGCTTATAAAAGGAATTAATTTGATCTCTTGTCTTTAAATAAGCTAGTGAAACAACTCTTGTTAAGATCATATTTTGTATCAAGGCATAATCTTGCAAGAAAGTGGAAATCCACATGTTGTTTGAACATGATGAGTAAAATTCTAGTCCCATCAAAGTTAATGGCAAAACTCCCACCAACTTCAATGAGGCCACAATTTCATCCTATAAGATCTTTGGCAAATGTGTAGTATTTTATATCTTTTTGTATACATGTTAAGTTGTATTTATAATTTTTTATACAGCACCATAATTTTGGTGTTCATGCCACTTCATGAAAACTGTAAGATGACAGATCCCTGCCCCAGTGAGCTCATTTGTGTTGGATTTCTTTCCTTCCTCTTTTGTATTAGACAATGTAAAGTATTTTGAACAGAAGACATTATCCCCAAGATACTCATGTGCATGACTCTGTATCCAGAAGTTGTGGCACTGAGACCAAGGTATAGAGTGATATAAAATAAAAGCATTTATTGAGAGTATAAGACATACAAGTGGTGGTGCCTTTTAATTAGGTCTATGTTCCTAATTTGGGATTGTTTACCAACAAGGCATTTTTGCAAGTAATATTTCACTTTATGTCCCAACCCTTATGGATAAGTCCTATGAAATTTGTTGGACAAAATCTATCTATAGTATTTTTAACGATCATGTAGAATTTAAAAGAGAATAATCTCCTTGCTCTAGAATGTGACAGGATGATGCAATAAAATAAAACAAAAATAAGTAAACAAAAAACTTGAGAAAGTTCATAACTTCAACTTCATTCTCTATTACAGTCTCTAGGTTTTTACAATAATTTATTTAAAACTCCATTGGTTTCTTTTCTATTAATTTCTATAAAACTTACCCAACAAGGAAAGATGGATGTGCCTTCTAACACATCAATCTATAAAAGCTCAAGGATCAGAGTTAGATTAACTTTACAATTAAAAAAAAGGTCTAGATGCTCAACTGGTGTAAACTGGCATAACTCCCTGGGCATCAATAGAAAGAACTACACTGATTTACACAAGGTGAGGATCTGGTCCATAGTTTCTACGACAATATAAATTAAGTTATTTTAGTCTTATGAATGAGCAGTGGTGTCTTATTATATGCAAGGTTAACAGGAAAATAAGACATTTGTAGCAAAACGGGCAAACTAATCACTTTTCCTGATGAGTACGTATTCTGGATGAACAGCTATATATGGACAGAGAATCAAATTTCAGAGTTTCCAAAGAGGATACTGAACATAAAGGGAGTGATGAAAACCACCTCCTGTATCAGATCACACAAATTTGCAGATAATTATCGTGTTCAACCTTGTATGCTAACCTGGTTTCTTTGAGAATGATTTCTAGAGTCCTGTTTTAGTTGTGATCCTCTGGGCTTCTAGCCAGAGGTTCCTTACATGGAAGTCATTAGCATACCTGAGAAATATTTTTTGTTGCATTTTATAGTCTACACAATACATTGAGGTTCCTTTTAAGTTACATAACACTTACAGTAATGTGAAACAATCAGCATCCATCTAACAGCAGGACTTCAACAGCAGGACTTCAAAGGCAAACCACTGCTTCCCCTCCCAGCTCCACCCCATGCTCAGCAGCTCCTGGAAGCAGCTGGGTTGCTTTGAATTCAACTTTACTTGAGAGCTGTCTTAAGGCTTCTAATGCAGCCTTCAAATTAACATGGCAATGTGGCATGTTGAAAGGAGCTCTAGGAAGTGATGTTGGGGGGGGGGGGCAGGTGGGGAGAGGCCATAGGGGAGGAGGATGAATGAAGGAAATAGGCTGATGATAGAGGATGCAGGAAGAAGAAGGAGCAATACAAGTTTTGGTTGCCTTTGCAAGTAATGCCAATATCACTCTATTCAGAAAGTGCACCCAACCATCAGCTGGTAAAAATCAGCCTACCTCCCCTGAAGCCAATAGTTTGCTGATTTACATCTGCTGACAATTTGGACTAGTGTATACTGGGGGAGATAATATTTTCCCCTGTTAACTTCCTCCCTCTCTGCCCCACTGAGAGTTGCAAGAGTTTCCTCATTGGTTAGTGAAGGACCAGCAAAGGATTGCTTAGCACACAGCTGGGATAGCTACACAAAGTCCAACATGACCAGTCAGAATATGGTTGTGAACAATGAGTGTCCTCGTTCATAATGCAGTATTGGATAAAACATCCCTTGCTGTGAGAATGTCATTACATCAAAATCATATTTTTGGGCAAAAGTTTAAAGTTGTGTGTGGTATTATACATACCTGGACATTACAATTAATTCCAAACAGCACAATAAGTGGGACTCAATGCATAGATCTCTGAATGGAATAGATCATGCTGCTGTCTGATTGCAGCCTTGTTAGAAATTTGTTTTTATAAGAACACTGAACGCTAACTGTATGTAATAATACATTCTGGAAGCCCAGCTAAAACAATACATGACCACTGTGCACGCTAGAAAAAGAAGAGAGATCTTTTTTAAGCAAAGAAAGAGATATTTTAAATAGCAGAAATCTTAGCAAAACAAGTAAAGTTCCTCTCTGTAGGCCAGCTGAAATGAAACTAGATTCCCTTAGACAGTTCACCAGGAGAAAAATTTAGAACAGCCTTCACACAATTGTCCCTGGTGATATAGGCTTCACAAAAGTGGAATGAGAAACTCCGCAACAACAAAAATGAGAGATGCTTATAAATAAACTTTATCAAATCTTCCAACAAAAATTAAGAATCCTGAGCCAGGCAAGTAACACCAAACAAACCACTACATTTCAGAAAATGATTGTCAAACAGAGGGACCCAAGAGGTAATGAGACTCAAGAAATGAAGACAGATCCATCCACTCAAAGTTTTAAAGACCAGGTTCAGGAGGAGTGCCAGCTGAATAGAAATTTGAATAAATGATAAGGAAAATAACAGGAAAGTCTAGAGTGCAGAAAATCAAAGAAACCAATATATAGTTATGCCTGTTCCACAGATATTGTACCAGTATCACTATATTCGTTAGGCGGTGTGACTTTTTACCAAAAGTTTACTAGTACAGCACCTAGTGTGGATGCAGTTATATCAGTATAAAGGTGATTATTCCACTTCAGGAATAAGCTATAACAGTATAAGCACCTTTACACTGGCATAACTATATCAATAGACAAATGATGAAAAGCAATATCTATCCTTGTTATAGAGATTATTTAAACCTATAGGCATATAAGGGAAAGATTCCCAGCTGGTGTAAATTGTCATAGTAGTTTGACCTCAGTGGAGCTACACAAATTTGCACAAGCTGAGGATCTGGCCCATAGAGTGTAAATAAGCTACTTTATAAGTCTGGATATAGCCTAGCTTGGCCTTCCAGGCTATGCAAACCACAGAAGACCACAAATATTGAATACACCCCAAGCTGACCTATCCATGTGAAAAGCTACCTCTGTGTTAGAAGACCAAAAGGAAAGAAAAAGTTCCTGAGCAGGGAGCTGCCCTGTGGTATGTTAGGTAATTTAAATGAACTCACATCATGCTGAATAGCTTACATTTCTATACATGCATGTGAGAAGTGGCTGCTGAAGCCAAAAAGTGAGCCTCCAACTTTGCCCTCACTGTTCCTTACTTGCTGAGCTGGAAGCGGTAGTTAAACAGTTGCTTCTGGTGTTTATTTTAGTATTGTGGATGCATCTTAATAAAGTAAATTTGACTGTTGACCACAACAAGGAGAAAAATATATCTACCTCCCCTCTGCCAATACTCCTTAGTGTCCCTGATTGAGATTGTTCCATCTCCTCTCATTTCCATTGAGGACATAGCTCCTTGTCACTAGAAAGAGGATATTTCATTGCAAAATTGGCATTAGCCTTCATGGCTACAAAAACCTGAGTTTGTGGAACAGAAGCTACAGAGGCAATTTTTAAAATGTAGGACCCAGAGTTATTAATATTTTATAACTGGAAACATGTGAGACTGCTTTTCTGTTAGACTGTCATCTTGATTTTTAAATGGCCTAATTGTTTAATTCTCACAGAACTAGGTGTCAGGAGAGTTGGCTTCTATCCCTGGTTCTACTACAGACTTTCTCTATAACCTTGATTCTCTGTGTGCCTCAGTTATGTTACCTGTGAAATGGAGATAATAATACTTCAAAGGGATGTTGTAGGAATTAATTCATTAGTTTTTGTAAAGTGCTTTGAAGTCCATGTGTGAAACACAAGATATTATTTTTATTGTATAAGAAACAATCCCTGAGGTTTGCCTTTTCCTTCAAATAAATTGAGGAGTATGTTCTTTTCTATTCAAGTTCTTATCCTGCGTCCATCAGTGTGGTGAATGAGCATCTCCCAGTAGCACATTAAGTGATGTGACCAGCATCTGTTAAGTGTGTGTTTTTTTTAATTCCATCTTCGCCTCCAGGGACAAAGGGTATGTGGAGGGTTTTTTGTTTGTTTTAATTTATATTTGAAGTGCTATGGGTTTCATTAGTAAAGATGAGGTCAAAGATGTTCTCTGAAAACATCTGCTTAATGTGCAGTGGCAGTCAAAAAAGCTAATAGAATGTTAGGAACCATTAGGAAAGGGATAGATAACAAGACAGAAAATATCATAATTCCTCTATATACATCCATGGTATGCCCACATCTTGAATACTGAGTACAGATCTGGTCACCCTATCTCAAAAAAGATATATTGGAATTGGAAAAGGTACAGAGAAGGGCAACAAATATGATTGGGATATAGAACAGCTTCTGCATGAGGAGAGGTTAAAAAGATTGGGACTTCTCAGCTTGGAAAAGAGATGACTAAGGGAGGAAGTGACAGGAGCACCATAACCTGTGTAGAAGTGGGGGGAGCAACCGGCAACAGAACTGTGGTCCCGCCCCCTACTCCTCCTCTTCTGCCTGAGGACTGCCCCCTGCTCTTCCTCTTCCCTCAAGCCTAAAAGCCTACACTGCAATTAAACAGCCCCTTGGCCTGTGGCCCACAAGCCTGAGTCAGCTGGCGTAGGCCAGCTGCGGGTTTTTAATTGCAATGTAGACATACTGTATGTGGGACACATGCCTTGTATGGACCCTCTGCATGTGGGGAACAGAATGGCAGAAAACTACTCCCTGCGATTTGTAGACTCTGAGAAACAACATCTCCAATGACCTTGCTGACATTGATCCACTTGGCTTACACATCATCACGAGCCCGAATGTATCCATCAGGTTTGGGTTGAAGAGCAGTCCATTTAAAGAATAAGTTATGCTCAGTGAGGTCTGTGGCACCTGATTCTACTCAATGAGAATTATGGGGAGAGTGCAATTAATGAAGCCTCACAAAACCTCTGTGAGGGAGGTCAGTATGATTATCCCCATGATAGAATATTGTCATGCTTTCCCCCCCTAAGCAGTGGAACAATCAACCTACGATGGGAGGGGTAGTTCAACTCAGAAGACATTTCAATGATTGGCCTCTGCTGAAACTGCCAACATGGGTGACATCTGTGATTTTGTATTTTTGTGATATGGATGGCTATCCCCTAGGAACTAGACGAGACCCATAACAGCTCATTTCATATTAGCCACAATAATGCCAACAGATAGAAAATGGCTGTCAGTAACTTCCAAACCGTTACAATGGGAGTACTTGTGTATGGTGAACAGGATTTGTTCCTGTGACAAATGATGGGGGGGGGGGAAGGTAGCTCCCTTTTATGGACATGCAGCCAGCCAGTTAGCTATAAAATCCCTGTTAGTAGCTGTTCTCTACTTGCTTTACCTGTAAAGGCTTAAAAAAGCCCATAGGTAAAAAGAAGGGAGTGGGCACCTGACCAAAAGAGCCAATGGGAGGGCTGGAACTTTTTAAAATTGGGGGAAAAAATTCCCTTTGTCTGTCTGTTGTTGTTCTCCGGAGAGAGGAGACACAGAGCAGCAATGCTGTAAGAAGCTAAACCAGGTATGAAACATCATCAAATCATACCTAGGAATTGCTTATCTGAAACCTCAGATATGTACGTAAATCAGGGAATGTCTATGTAGACGTGATTAGGGTTATTTCTTTTATTTCTTATTGGCTTGTGGACTCCTCGGTGCTAACCCCCAAATGCTTTTGTTTTGCTTGTAACCATTAAGCTGGACCTCACGAAAACCATTCTTGATGCTTAATTATTATATTTGCTCTTTCTAAATCTAGCAATAACCTAAGTTCCAGATGTATTTTCTTTCTTTTTGTTTTTAATTAAAATTTACCTTTTTTAAGAATAGGATAGATTTCACTGGTCTACAATTTTTGAGAAGTCGTCTGCTTCAGAGATAAAATGTACTATTTCTTATGTATTTTGATGTGCTGAATTCAAATATGACAATTAAAACAACTGATTGGCTACTGTTTCTAAGATATTTAAGTTTTTACATTTTATGTCTATGTATATTGTGTAGATAGTAGAGTTTTAATCATAAATTGTAAACCTAGGTCTTTTCATATGTTTATGGTTGCTTTACATGATAATATTTCACCTGTCCTGTTTATGTAACACTTTAAAAATCAGCAAAAGGGTTATATAAATAAAATTTATTATGAAACAAAAGGCAAAAAACTATTCTGTACATAGTTTAGTCCTATTCAGTGTCTACTCGGCGCTTCTTGGCTTGTCTCTTGTATTCATTAAATGGAGCATCTCTTGTCACTGTCCAGCAATAGTCTGCAAGCATTGATGGGCTCCATTTGCCCTGATAGCGTTTCTCCATTGTTGCAATGTCCTGGTGAAATCGCTCGCCGTGCTCGTCGCTCACTGCTCCGCAGTTCGGTGGAAAAAAATCTAGATGAGAGTGCAAAAAATGTATCTTTAGTGACATGTTGCAACCAAGGCTTTTGTATGCCTTGAGGAGGTTTTCCACCAACAACCTGTAGTTGTCTGCCTTGTTGTTTCCGAGAAAATTTATTGCCACTAACTGGAAGGCTTTCCATGCCGTCTTTTCCTTGCCACGCAGTGCATGGTCAAATGCATCATCTCGAAGAAGTTCACGAATCTGAGGACCAACAAAGACACCTTCCTTTATCTTAGCTTCACTTAACCTGGGAAATTTTCCACGGAGGTACTTGAAAGCTGCTTGTGTTTTGTCAATGGCCTTGACAAAGTTCTTCATCAGACCAGCTTGATGTGTAAGGGTGGTAACAAAATCTTCCTTGATTCAACAAGTGGTGGATGCTGAACACTTTTCCTCCCAGGCTCCAATGACTGTCGGAGTGGCCAATCTTTCTTGATGTAGTGGGAATCTCTTGCACGATTATCCCATTCGCAGAGAAAACAGCAGTACTTTGTGTATCCAGTCTGCAGACCAAGCAAGAGAACAACAACCTTCAAATCGCCACAAAGCTGCCACTGATGTTGGTCATAGTTTATGCACCTCAAAAGTTGTTTCATGTTGTCATAGGTTTCCTTCATATGGACTGCATGGCCAACTGGAATTGATGGCCAAACATTGCCATTATGCAGTAAAACAGCTTTAAGACTCGTCTTCGATGAATCAATGAACAGTCTCCACTCATCTGGATCGTGAACGATGTTGAGGGCTGCCATCACACCATCGATGTTGTTGCAGGCTACAAGATCACCTTACATGAAAAAGAATGGGACAAGATCCTTTTGACGGTCACGGAACATGGAAACCCTAACATCACCTGCCAGGAGATTCCACTGCTGTAGTCTGGAGCCCAACAGCTCTGCCTTACTCTTGGGTAGTTCCAAATCCCTGACAAGGTCATTCAGTTCACCTTGTGTTATGAGGTGTGGTTCAGAGGAGGAGGATGGGAGAAAATGTGGGTCCTGTGACATTGATGGTTCAGGACCAGAAGTTTCATCCTCTTCCTCGTCTGACTCAAGTGAGAATGATTCTGGTGCATCAGGAACCGGCAGTCCTTCTCCGTGGGGTACTGGGCGTATAGCTGATGGAATGTTTGGATAATGCACAGTCCACTTTTTCTTCTTTGACACACCTTTCCCAACTGGAGGCACCATGCAGAAGTAACAATTGCTGGTAGGATCTGTTGGCTCTCTCCAAATCATTGGCACTGCAAAAGGCATAGATTTCCTTTTCCTGTTCAACCACTGGTGAAGATTTGTTGCACAAGTGTTGCAGCATATGTGTGGGGCCCACCTCTTGTCCTGATCTCCAATTTTGCAGCCAAAATAAAGGTGATAGGCTTTCTTAACCATAGTGGTTATACTGCGCTTTTGTGATGCAAAAGTCACTTCACCACAAACATAGCAGAAGTTATCTGCACTGTTCACACAAGTACGAGGCATCTCTGCTCACTTTGGCTAAACAGAAATGTGTCCCTTTGCAAAATCAAACACTGACAAATAAGAGAGCACAACACTGTATGATTTCTAGAACTGATATAGGGCAATTTGTTCAGCAGAGTGATGTAAGCTTCGTTATGATTGCATCATCCATGACTTCTAGGAATAACATGATGCAATTCATATCATGTATGACGCAATACCAGCTTCAGATTGCATCATTCATTGTTTTGCCTAAAAAGCAAGTACTGTCCAAACCCAGTCATAGATTTATTCATAGATCCAGTCAAAGATGTATTTTAGTCATTTCTGGTTTAAATTGAGATCCCTTCCCTTTCTAACTCACTTATCCTCTGCCGTTCCCAAGTCAAGGGTCGTATATACTGACCCAATAGCATATCTTGAAAACTAGAGCCAATAAACAATTTTAAGCATCATTTTCGTTATCAGTGACCCAGAATTAGTAAAGTTTGACTACATTTATTTCAGAAGCATTTTGGCTGTAGAGCAGTGTTTTTTGTGTGTGTTCTAAGAG
Organism: Emys orbicularis; assembly: GCF_028017835.1. Classification (NCBI taxonomy): domain Eukaryota; kingdom Metazoa; phylum Chordata; order Testudines; family Emydidae; genus Emys; species Emys orbicularis. Next base: position 36,376,511 of record NC_088685.1, read on the forward strand.
GTTTGTATGTTGTTTAATTAGCTGGTGGCAACAGCTGATTTCCTTTGTTTTCTTTCTCAGCTCTTCCCCAGAAGGGGGGTGAAAGGGCTTGAGGGTACCCCACAGGAAGGAATTCCCAAGTGCGCCTTCCTGGGCTTCAAGGGGTTTTTTACACTTTGGTGGTGGCAGCGTTTACCAAGCCAAGGTCAGAGAAAAGCTGTAACCTGGGGAATTTAATACAAGCCTGGAGTGTCCAATATTAATTTTTAGAATCCTTGCAGGCACTGCACCCTGCACTCGAAGTGCCAGAGTGGGGAATCAACCTTGACAGTTCCTGTATAAGCTATAATGTACAGTATGAGTGAAACCAGTCCACTCTAGCCTCTTGTTATGTTGTATTCTACCATTGAATCAGGAATGGACATTAATGACAAATGGACACAGGGAATAAATGTAAAACAACTCTGTCAAGCCCCATCCAGGGGTGATGCTTCACGTATCATATAGCGTCTACCTCTGCCAAAGACACAAGACGTCTGTCCTTTTCACACTTGTACAGCTTTCCATGCTAATAAGGTATTTTGAATGAATTGGAAACTGAACTGTATTGTTATCCATAGGAACAAGGATGAAAGACTAGGTGTTAGCTGGCTAACATATGCTTAAATGCTGGTTTATTTTTGCCACTATATGGTTACTAGAGCAATTGTATAATTATGTATTTTAGGTATTCTTAAGGCATTTATCTCTTTGCCATACAGGCATTACCATTAGTGACTGCAGATATTGTTCTGTGATGGAATCAACATGTTATGGTTGCAGATTTTTTAATTAGTGGCTTTACATAGAGAGAAAGCACACAGATGTGTGCCATAACCATTTCTCATAGTAGTCAATGGGAGTCCTGCCATAAACTTTAACATGCTTTGAATCAGGCTGAAAGAGAGAGAGAGTGCGACAGTGTACGGTAGAATAACATAGTATGAAAAGAATGAATTTAAAGGAACAAGGATCCAATCTGTTAAAACTTAGTATTACTATTTGGGCATTAGGTCTGTTGAGACCCTTTCCAACACAGCTCTCCTATAAAAACTATGAAGTGTTTTCCCAGGCCCAGTCTATACTGGAAAAGTTGTGCTGGCAAACCCTCTTAACGTAGATGCAGTTCATACCAGCAAAAGAGTGCTTTTGGCACTATGGCTTACATCAGGTCTCCCTAATGACATAAGCTATACCAGCAAAAGCACATTTTTGCTGGTATAACTGCATTTACACTAGGACTTTTGCCAATATAAAAATATCATAAAATTCACAACCCCAATCAACCTTACTATACTGGCAAAAGTTTTGAATGTAGACCTGGCCCCAGTCTGCTACAAAGCAGATGTGCATGGACCGCTGGCCACCTCATTTAAATAAAAAGCTTCATTCCATTGTCACAAAGACACTTTCTCTGCAGGAAGGAATAGGGGGGAGCTTAGAAGCCTGACAGAGAATACGATAGATGCTTTAAGGTATTATTTTATGCATGATTGAAAGCAGCCCTTCTTTATCTAAGGCTTTGTCCTCACAGCCAAAAATATATGTTTTTACCACAGAGCAACAAACGTGCATTACTTATCCCACAGTAAAATCCTGGTGGAGACAAGGCCCTGTAGTTGTACCGCAAGGTAAACTAAGCGAGGTCAGCCACATGCAGGGGATATAGTGTTGACTTGCCAAAATACCTTGTGGTAAAAACTGCAGGTGCTTTGTCTCCTCTAGGATTTTACAGCATCATGCATTAGTTATCTCACGGTAAAAAAAAAAAAAATACACCTTATATACCTAAACACATTTTAAAATGTTTGTATGGATTAAAATGAGGCATTAGTGTTGGGGGCAGGGGAAACCTCTGGTTTTATTGAGTTCCAATAATTGACTCTTCACTACATTCCATTTTGTTTACTTTTTTGGGAGTCTCTTTTACCCATTCTTTTGGTAAATGGAATGAAAGCAATAGGACTAGTCACAGCATAAGGTACTACTTGACACAGTAAGAGTGGCAATAGTGAGTCTATAATAATGTTGTCTGCATGATATGTTTAAAATAATCTTCTTGCATAAGTTACAGGCATTGTGAAAAAATACATTAATATGAGGTAATTGTTGTCTGCTGGTGATTCAGCTCTAAGAGTTTTTACTTGCTTGGTTACTGGGTGCATGCAGCTTTTCAAAATAGTGTGAATGAGCACTGAAGTATTAAAACACATGACTACATAGAATGCAAAGAAAGCCCATCCTGTCATACTGCATGTGCACCCAAATTGTGTACATACTTATGCTCAGCTAATTTAAATCTGAATAAAGGCAAAGTAAATTCTTTATCTTTCTTTTAACGTTCTTTTAACTTCCTACAAACAATGGGACTAATTGTGGTTTTAGTTAATACTCAACATGAATAAGGGTGGCAGAATCAAACCCTTTATGCATAGTATGATATGGGCCAGATCCACAACCAGTGCAAATGGGTGCAGTATCACTGACTTCAGTGGAGCTGTGCCCATTTAAAACAGCTGAAAATCTGGCTCTGAGTACACATTTTTTTCTGGATTTTTCTGTTTTATCTGCATTAGGGCCAAGGATTTTCACACATGCTGTATTCTCATAAAAATTGAGTAATTTCACATGCCTTTTGTATCCATCACTGCAAGCAAGGATTCTGTCCTTACATTGTGCAGGGAAGAATATTTGCTTCATGAAGAAATATTGCTATGGAGGATGTTCTTTGAGAACAGGGAAGGTAAGCAGTGCGCAACATGCCACATTGAAAGTATCTATATTGTGAAGACTCAATAGTCACACTGTGACCTGCATGTGGGTTTAAGATAAGCTTGCCGATGGGAGCAAAAGTCAAATGTGCTCATAGGTCAAGGCTAATTTATTACCCATGAAAGATCAGTCCACATGAGCCCAAACTAGAATGTGCTGTCTATAGAATCTTTGTTTCTATTAGTCTCCATTTTGCTGCATTCTCAGAGCAGCAATGAAATGGTGGCACACAGGGGAAACTGAGTGGCTAAATAATATAGTGTGCATTCAGCAGTATCTTGCAGTCTCTGCCCTATGCCTCACCAAATGTATTGTACACCACTTGCTTCTTTTCACACGAAAGAAAAAATAAAGAACAAGGGAATGAAAAATGTGCACAAGAGAAATGAATGTTTTAAAAATAATAATGTAATGTTTGGGAAAGTATATTTTTAATAAGATGCTTGGGATCTCAGATGTAAATATGTCCCAAATGCCAATGTGGTTTGAATTATTTTTCCCCCCGGCCTCTCAAAATACACAGCAGTTCTGACAAATCAGTGTACATGTCCATAGAGTACATGAGCCCTGCTTCCAGGCAGGCTAAGCTTATATGGGGTTGAGGGAGCCAATTTGTTTTTTAATGGGTGGTTCACCCTTTGTATATTTGAAAAGCTTGCTCTCACTTCTCCCCACCCCCTTCTCTCTCATTTTGCTTGTGTACGCTTCAGGGCTCAATTCTCTAAGACTATATGCTCCTTCCCATCCACCCCCTGCCAACTCACTCACCCACAGAATGCAGCAGCATAACGTCCATGGAAATAATTTGCGTTTCTTGTGTATATGTGTGACTGCAATGGGAGTTATTCATATGTGTGTGTGTGTGTTTACAATTCATATCCTCTGTGTGTGATTGTGGGACTATATGATTTCAATAGGAGTTACACACACATACACACACACACACACACACACACACACACACACACACACACACACACACAGAATAAGCATAGTGAGTTACTCATATCCTGTGTGGGGAGAACAGGCCCATAGGCACAACAGACAAAATTCTGTTTATTTTAGAGGAGGGATGTGGTGGGGAACAAAATGAAATGCTAAACTGAGTTCAAGAATTAAACGCTGGTTTGGGGCTTATTTTGTGAATTAGAGAGTGAAATGCCCAGTGATTAATCTCTAAAGTCAATTCAGCCTCCTCGAGTCTATTATTTCAAGAATGTTTCAGCAAAATTATATTTACCTGCAAAGCCCACTAATGTACAAGTCCCAGCAAGTGGCATATGCTCCCCTAGTCAGGGTAACTTTAAATTAAAATTGATTCATTTGCCTTAAGCAGCACCTAGAGAGGTATTGAGAGCAATAAAAATGAAGTCAACTTTTGAGAATATGTGTGTATTTTGTAAGTCTCCCACCTGTGTGTGCTAGTGCTGATAGTTTTAGGCTCCCCTTAGCGCTACCCTTCTCTTCAACCCTCACAAGTCAATTTTGAATGGAACTAGATAACCTATAGCTCCAGCCACAGTATCTATTTAAGACAACTATATGCCAGATATAACATATTCAGATTGAACATGAGACCTACCTTTCCCCTAAAAACTTTTCACATGACCACTATCATATGGCATCAGTGAGAAATGCGAAGCGGAGAAAGGGTCAGAAAAAGAAAATGAAGAGAGAAGACAAAGGAAATAAATCTAGGAATCATGGCATGGAAGTGTTATGAGACTATTGTTGGAGTTATACACATCTGTGCTAAATAATTTGAGTATACTGCATTTAGATACCATAGCAGTGGGAAGGTACCTTAGAAATCCCACAGAGAGATGGACAGATTTCAGTGTAGATTAAACATATATAAAGCCAAATTCATTCCTGATCCTTACCCATGCAACCCAAATGAAGATATGGGTATGGTTATACAGGTGTAAATGAAGGCAGGGTTTGGCCTAACCCTTTGCATAATGCTTCATATGATTGATGTTGCCATACAGTACATAGCTTAAAGAAATAATTATAATGAGCCTATTGTGTCATCAGTTTTCAAGCAGAAATCTCCATTATTTTCCATCAGTGGCTTCTTATGGCCCACTGTGTACACAATGAGTCTAGTAGCTAAGTTTTTACGTATAGTACTTGTGTGGGTGTGGGTGTATATATGTGTATGTGTGTGTGCAATAAATCAGACACATACTTTTTTTGACTGCAAGTGGATGATTCCACCTTTGGCAATTCTCGAGCAAACTATGAAAGATTTCCTTTCCAATGTTTGCACTGAACTCCCTTGTGGATGCTCTTTGGAGCGGGAATTGGAATTGACTAATCCAACTGGAGTCTTATTGTACCTTTCATACAAGAGTCAGGTCACGCTGAAATGCGAGTCGCACATCTGGGGCTGATATGAAGGGTGTGACTGAACTGCTAGAGATAGGGTTGTACTGTGAAAACAGGTTCACTGGTTCAGGCATAGGCAGGTATAAATTATGAGTCCCCTGCTCCCAAGGGGATAAACCCTGAAGGAAGGCATGTTATCCTCCTCCAGGCCTCCTGCCAATGGAAGCCAACTTTATTTCCCATCAGGGCTCCTTAATCTTTATGTAGGTATTTCTATGGCTGTCATTCCCGGAGTATCTGAGCACCTCACAAGCATTAGTGGATTTATAGCCTCACAACACCGCTGTGAGTAGGGAAGCAGTATCCCCATTTTACAGCTGGGGAACTGAAGCAAACAGTAGATTAAGTGAATTGCTTAAAGTCATGCAGGAAGTCTGAGATGAAGAAGCTGAGAGTTAGTCCCAGCTCTCTTGAGTCTCAGTCTAGCACCCTGTCTAGTAGACCATCCCTCCTGCCCTGATAATGTGGGCTGCACAGGACATCTACTGAATCAACACATCCCTCAGCCATCCTGGCCATGCCCCTTACCAGTCAGCACTCCCTACTTTTGGGTCTGGTTTGCATCCTCTCCCCTCTCAGAGTCAAAGGGAGCACATGTATGGGTCCTGTCACACCGCCCTCCTCCATTGGTGGGCTTTCCATTGCTGGGGCCCTCCACTCAGGTCCATGTTAGCAGTAGCCTGAGTAGACATTATGGTAAATTTAGCTCAGTATCTGAGAAGGATGTGGAATTATTGCAGTTCTAAGTAAAGCAGTTACTTGCTTAAATTAAAATAATATGCATGGGCTAATGTTTAAAGATGAAATAACCTTTTGACTAGACAAAGAAATGGACACCAGATTATGTGTGTATCCCAGAACATTTCACACATACAAGTCAAATTATTTTTTAAAAAAAAGTAGTCCAGACATGTGGAGATGTGATTTCTATAAAAGCCACTTCAGTAATAATTAATTATGCTTAGAATTATATAGGGTTATATTCTGCAAAATTCACTCATGCTGAGCATCTTATTTTAGTGTTCTAATGATATCAATGGGATTACATGAGGAATAAGGTATTTCTCAACATAAGTAAGTATGGAAGAATTTGGCTCATAATTTATATCTTCAACGCACTATAAAAACACTAAGCCAAATTCCTTGCCTTACTCATGGAAAACTCCCATTGACTTCAGTGGGGGTTTTCAGACATAAAAAAGCAGGAACTGGCCCCTGGACTAATTTATTTTGGAGAAGGTTGGATGTTTAAATGGTCAAGTTAAGACACAATTAGAGTTACACTGGTTTCTTCCCCTTAATTCAGAGTTCCCATGGGTGTGTTTATGAACCCCATGAGGGGATATTTTGTTGCCTTGTTAGCCATAATTGCATTTTGTTTAACTAGATCATTTAAAAAGAAGTCTCTTCCTAACATGGCCATTTTTATGGATCTTGAATATTTGTGAGGCTGCACGATTGTTGCTCTAACTTGGTTCTTTGTATATGCGAACTGGTTTTGATCAGCTATATTTTAACCTCCAAATACAAAATATGAACTTTAACTGTGGGGAAAATAACCCAATTCAACAAGAGTAGGAAAATATTTTAAAGATACAGAAATAGAGTCCAGGTATAAGTAAACATTTTTATCGCTTTAGTTCCATAATGCAGCATATGTATGGCTCATAAATTAAAGTAATAAAAAGCAGGGTAACATCTGTTCTATAGTATGTGAATAGGAGGGAATTTGGACATTTGAGAAGTTGTTATACAGACATTACACTCTACATGGGAACATATGAAGAGTGTTTGTAGTGAAGAGAACTTCTGATGCCTACTTGTATTTCTTTTTAAATGTAAACATCTGCTTTAAGATTCTGGTACACAAATACTGTAACTTTTGCTGCCACTTAATTTTAAAATCTGGATTAAAATAAACAGGCTAAAATTTCTAACTGAAGAGTCAAGGTGTGTACGTTTTTTCAAATACCTTTCCATAACCTATTTAATGAAATATCTTCAGTATATCCCCACTGTACCTTGCGGATAAAAAAAATCTAAGCTTCCGGTATGTAATTCAAGTAAAATGTGCAAGAAATATGTCCTGACCTGGCACAGGATTTTAAAGCTTCCCAACTCCATATTCATTATTGTGTTAGCCACTAATCATTGCAACTAATAAAATCCCATGGTAGGCTGATTGCTTAATTCTAGATCAAAGCCAAGACTTTTTTTTATTCATATCTTGAGAGATGAAGGATGTAATTGAGTTCATATATAGGCTGTTAAGTAACTTGAATATTTACTTCATACTTAAAACTGCTTCCTGAGCTGGTGTGGTAGCTCTTTTATCCAGTGGTATGAAGTTCAAACAGTAACACTACTGAAAGAGAGCTATAAAGAGGGATAGATTGTGAATTCCTGCATCCTGATTACCAAGATAAGAGGGTACTTGGGAGTGGAAGCAAAGGTGGTGAGAGCTAAATTAGCTGTCTTCCTGGAGATAAAAAGTTTGTTTCTTTAAGAGAAAAGTCTAGCTAAGCAACTGCCTGTCCCCTTTCAAAGCTATATGCTCACTGCTAAGCCATCAAGCACCTAGAAATGAATGTAGTATTCTAAATAAAGTATTGACCACTCAAAATAATGAAAATAAATGATTTAAACCAATACATGACTACAACTGTCTTAATGAACTTGTGAATGGTTTCATTATTGATCAGCAGAAACAAATACTGCCAGTCAGATCAATAACTAATAACCCTGGTGAGTGCCTGCTTTACGATATGTGTGCATCATTGGTCATTTGCATGTACAGTTGACAAATCTGAGTGCAGAGCAGGGATAATTGTGCATGTAATTCTGTGCACACATCAGAAAAAAATCAGACTGACTATTGGAACCTATTTGTAAATATCTTGCTAAGTCTCTTACAGGATGAGGGGTGGTTTTTTTGGAAATATTTGGCATGACATTGTAATTTTTATTTCACTGATGAATAAGGAGAAATAGTTTATGAATAATTCTGTTAGCTATAATCTCATTCTCTTCTGTGAGCCTACCTAACTACTCTCCAGTAATTTACCAGAAAGAAGGAGGCTAACAGACTGGCAGTCATATAGGCCACATAGGAACCTCCTCCATCATCATCTCTCCTTCCCATTCTCCTGAACTACCTTAAGCAAAAGCACACTAATCAGAAAAATAGAAGACAAACTGGGATATCAGAAAAGATATAGATAGGGCCCGGTACGGGGTGGTACAACATATGGGCATCTCTGTGTAGAATCTGAGCTATCATTGTTTAAAACAATGTTTAGTTGTTAGTGTTTCACAGGAAACCTCAAATGTGAACCAAAGTATAAAACGTTGAGGAAATGTCTATTTGGGTCTGCAGAGAGCCTGGAACAATAGCTTTGAGAGGTGGGAACTGATTCATTCATATCAGTGAGGTGTGAACTCTGATGTCTAGTAATAATGATGTAAATGCCAACATTATTATATATTTCATTCCTCATATAACAAAGAGGATCACAGCTCTTCACAATTGCTGAGAGTGATATCACATTTTAATATCAGGAAGGGTGATGTTTGGGAGATGCCACCACTTCCCCCCTCCCTCTCAAGAAGGAGTCAAGCCCAATTCTAGCAGAGACTATGGGAAAATTCAAGCCCCACTAAGGTGGAACCAAGATCAAGCTGCTCAGTGGAGCTTAGCTTGCATGCACAAACATATTTTAAAACTTTGCACAATCTAGTGTGTGCTGCATATCACTGTGACAACTCAAACGGTCAGAGCTTAATGAGGAGCACCACCATCTTCCCTGCTGCTCTCCAGTCTGACTCTTGGATGTAAGATAGCGCAAGGAAATGACCATGGATAGATTGCAAGTAATGAGCTGCTCTCTAATCAAGATGCATCTAAGGGTACGTCTTCACTACCCGCCGTATCAGCGGGTAGCAATCGATTTATCCGGGATCGATATATCGCATCTCGTTAAGACGCGATATATCGATCCCCAAACGCGCTCACCGTCGACTCCGGAACTCCACCAGAGCGAGCGGCGGTAGCGCAGTCAACGGGGGAGCCGCGGTCATCGATCCCGCGCCGTGTGGACCCCAGGTAATTCGATCCAAGATACTTGGACTTCAGCTACGTAGCTGAAGTTGCGTATCTTGGATCGATCCCCCCCACAGTGTAGACCAGCCCAAAGACTTGTCGTTTTGTTTTCTATTAGGAAAGAAAGGATGGTTTTGTAGTTAGGGCACTGGATTGAGAGTAACCAGATTCGATTCCTTGCTGTGCCACAGACTTCTGGAGTGACTTTGGGCAAGTCACAATCTTTGCACTTAGCTCTCCATCTGTAATATGGGGATGATACTGCTTCCTTATTTAATAGTGGTTTTGTAAAGAAAAATTCATTAACCTTTATAGGACATTAGGATACTAAGAGTGTTGGAAACCAGAGAGTTAGAGAGTGAAGACACACAGGAAGATGTATGGAATTTTCAATATGGAGGGAAATATAGCTATCATTATTCAGCATTATGATACTATCAGTATTAGACAAGGGAGCTATAATTTTATAAAAACAAATGCACTGTGTTCACAATGCACTATATCCACAATGTATCCACAATGTTTAGGTATTTTATTTCAAATTAGTCCAAATAGAGGCAACTTTTCAAGCATCAATGTTCATCAGGCCATGGGAAAGCAGGTAAATGCAATTTCACTAATCATTGCTCTGCTGCCCATGGACTGAAGAAGAGGAGTGTCATTTTTCCCTTAAAAAAAGTTTTAGTTAGTCCAATAAATTATCATTAACAAGCCTGTCATTTTTCTTGGAGGGCTGGTCATTTTATTTTGTCCACTGCACTGACACAATTACTACTTGTACGTCCTTTGTTTTCCAAAATAGCAACTTTTCAGGCTAATGGTGGCAAAATAATAAATGATATTCCTTAACATTTTTACTCTAAGTGCCTAGCTTGCTGTATGAAAATGGTAGTCATACTCCTTAAAGATCTACACTATATTGTCCAGCTCCAGCTGCGTAATCTGTTTAAGACTTTCACACTTATCCCACCACTTGGCTTTTGGGAGATGTGGCCCCTTTTATATTGAACATATTGAACATATCTTCCTTGAACATATTTGACATTTTCATTTTTTCCATGGGCAGCATGTTACTCCTATTATTAGCAGAAATCAGAACATAGGAACATATTGCCAGGCTGGATCAGACCAAAGATCAGGGTAGTCCGATACCCTGTCTCTGACTATGGCCAGCACCAGAGACTTCAGTGGAAGAAGCAAGAAACTTCTCAGCAGGCTGATGTGGCATATCCTAACCCCTAATAGTTAGAGATTGGCTTAAACCCTGAAGCAGGTGCGATAGGGTCTGCTACTGCTCTCATTGAGGTCAATGGAAAAAATTCCAATTGACTTCAGTGTCGATTGCATCAGGTTCTAAATGCTTCATGCAGAACAAAACGAAGTAACTGTAGATTCAGTGATTCACATTATATTCAAAGAGTAACTCTGATGTTTCTGGTTTCAGAGTGGTAGCCATGTTAGAGTGTATCAGCAAAAAGAACGAGGAGTAATTGTGGCACCTTAGAGACTAACAAATTTATTTGAGCATAAGCTTTCGTGGGCTAAAACTTTAGCCTACGAAAGCTTATGCTCAAATAAATCTGATGTTTCTGTGACAAGAGATGGGCCAAAGGCAGAACCATTTATCCAACCCTTCCCACCACCCAGCTCAGACTTTGATCATTTTGATAAATGACCCTTGGATCCAAACCACCCTTAGTTTACAAAACCAAACCTTGACGAATGAGGTTTTGCAAAACCACCTGGCTCTTGTTTGCCTTGTGAAACTGCTATAAGAGACCACAATTATCATGCAACTTCCTGTGACTGCCCTCAAAGAACCCCTTCACTGGAGTCAGCACAATTCTACTCCTCCGCCCATTAGCAGGCCACCCCCATTGAGTAAATCAGTTTCACTGCTCCCTATAGTGATTTTCTAATGCAAGTGACAGTGTCACTACAGGTCTGTCGCATCTTAGGCGCATTTAACATGTGCGATTTCAGCTTTACACGGTCGGCAAAAACAAAAAAACAAAAAAAAAGAGAAAAATAACAATTTAAATACTGTTTCTGTAGTATGGGTGATTCCGCCCGCCATTACACTCAATGTAATTTTGACTATATGCGATTTTCGCTTTAGGTGCTGACTGTGGAACGTAACCCCAGCGTAAGATGAGACAGACCTGTATAAATGAACTAAAAAACAGACCCAAACTGGCTCATGTTTTCTGAACCTACCGAAACTCAAGTGGGTTGAATACACTGCGACTAAATCAATGAAACCCTTCGTTGGGGGCTTGGTTTTATAAAAGCAAAAGCCATTTGATGAGGCTTTGCAAAGCTGCCACCAGTTTTGCCCTGTGACTAGTAGTTTTGAATCATTTGGCTCTGATTCAGCAAAGGACTTAAGAACTTGCTTTACTTAACAGTCACTGGGATGTGAGGAGGTGTTTAAAATTAAGCACTTGTTAAGTGCTTTGCTGAACAAAGATGATATGCAGAATCAAGGCCTACATATCTCACAAAGTTATTATTATTTAGAAAAAAACCTATACTTTGTTTCGTTTATTTGATAAAGAATAAATCTTAGTGGGGGTTAAAGGCTCCATTTTGAACCCTACCATTCTGGTTTTAAATTACTCCAGCAGAAACTCCAATTTAAATCTCTGGGTATTTTGCTTGAATAAGGACTACAAGATTGGGCGGCCCATGATGTTTTAGAATGTTATACTTTTATGATCATCTAATTAAGCAAACTGGTTCATTACAAGCAACACTAAGGTGCTAATTCAATTCCCGCCTGTGATTTTTTTTTTTTTTTTCAAGCTTGTTTACCCGTGAAGCCATGTGTAACTAAAGAAAATCCCCACAGCAAGTGGTGGGAGATAGAGGGGGAAGAGGCCTCACTACTACATTTATTTAAGCTTTAGTCCAAAATCTCCAAGCCCCCAAGGTTTAATTATCGTGTGCAGTGTAGTGTTGAATAGGAAAAAGGGACTGTAGCATGATGGAAAGATTTTCACACTGATACCCACAATGGAACTGGAGCATTGGGAAGGCGGGGAGAGAGGGCGCTAAGGTTCTAAACTCATTTGAAGTGAAGAAGGAGAAAAATACCTTGTAGAGTCTCAACACATTATGGGTGGAATTGTAAATTTTAACTATTTTCTTCATCTCTCCTGTGAGAAATGCATTTGTGGGTTTTTTGCAGCAGAGTAAACAAGCTAGAACCTCAGAAGTTTAGGTTAAAAAAAAAAAACCACCACCACCTTTCCTCAGCCTTTGTACTTATCTCATTTCAAGTTATGTTACTGGTTAGCAGAGCTAAAAGGTGAAAAAGACCCCATACTATTATTCACTTTACCACATGTGTGACCTGAAGAGGATTAAAGGTTTGTTCAATCTCTATTCATAGCATTCTTAAAGGCTTTTTTTCAAAGAACTCTTTAAACAAAGGTTGCCAAACTAAGCACTTCTTTTGTTGCTGCTTAGCTGAGGTCTATTGTCAATTAGTAAGCAACCTTTTCAATTCAGTGTAATTGGGGCTTTCAGTTCTAATTACATTATATACCTATAGAGAAATGTGCATAAAATAATAATATATCTATAAAATATCCATGGATGGAACATTTAATATAACATACTGTTATAACAGGTTCCATGTTCTACCACAGACTTGGCTGCAATTCCAGAGTACCTTGAGTCTATAGGTCTATAAAAGGCTTTGATGCTTGCAAATGTAATATATAAATAATAATTATAGTCGGAACTGGAATGAGTGCTGTGGTTAAGGTTGTTTCAGTCACTGATATATTTTTGAAACTTTCATTTTTTAGCCTGAGATTTTCCAAGATTTCTCTCTGTTTGAAGGTGAATACTTTGGGAAAGTTTGAGCAAAAGCAGTTCTGCCATTTTTGAGTACCAGGTGACTTGAAAAAAATATATACTTTACCCATTCTTGCAATCTTTTTTTTGGATAGGAAGATCTGCTGAAACAGAAAATTGGCATTTGATAAGAAAAGAGCTCTCGCTGGGAAGAACTTTCATGGACTCCGGTGAAAATTAATTTTGATGTGACTGAACTATGGCCATTGGAAAAATCATATGCTGTGCACAGAGTATATTTTTGCCTTTCTTGCTAAGTTTGCAAACCCCAACTATAGATACAATATGATGGGGGCTAACTTAGCTACAACTAATCAGGAAAGAGATCTTGGAGTCATCGTGGATAGTTCTCTGAAGATGTCCATGCAGTGTGCAGTGGCAGTCAAAAAAGCAAACAGGATGTTAGGAATCATTAAAAAAGGGATAGAGAATAGACAGAGAATATTTTATTGCCTTTATATAAATCCGTGGTATGCCCACAACTTGAATACTGTGTACAGACGTGGTCTCCTCATCTCAAAAAAGATATACTGGAATTAGAAAAGGTTCAGAGAAGGGCAACTAAAATGATTAGGGGGTTGGAACGGGTCCCATATGAGGAGAGATTAAAGAGGCTAGGACTTTTCACTTGGAAAAGAGGAGACTAAGGGAGGGATATGATAGAGGTATATAAAATCATGAATGGTGTGGAGAAAGTGAATAAGGAAAAGTTATTTACTTGTTCCTATAATATAAGAACTAGGGGCCACCATATGAAATTAATGGGCAGCAGGTTTAAAATAAATAAAAGGAAGTTCTTATTCACACAGCGCACAGTCAACCTGTGGAACTCCTTGCCTGAGGAGGTTGTGAAGGCTAGGACTATAACAGGGTTTAAAAGAGAACTAGATAAATTCATGGAGGTTAAGTCCATTAATAGCTATTAGCCAGGATGGGTAAGGAATGGTGTCCCTAGCCTCTGTTTGTCAGAGGGTGGAGATGGATGGCAGGAGAGAGATCACTTGATCATTACCTGTTAGGTTAGTCTTTAAAGTGCCATAGAATATCAGGGTTGGAAGGGACCTCAGGAGGTCATCTAGTCCAACCCCCTGCTTAAAGCAGGATCAATCCCCAACTAAATCCCCAAATGACCCCCTCAAGGATTGAACTCCCTCTGGGGCACCTGGCATTGGCCACTGTCGGTAGACAGGATACTGGGCTGGATGGACCTTTGGTCTGACCCAGTACAGCCATTCTTATGTTCTTATGTTAGTGGTTCACAGGATGGGAGACTATGACTGGCTGGAGTGTTTGGGAGAGCAGAACTGGGGTCTGCAGTAGCTCAAGTGGTGAAAAAAACATAGCTGTGGGGCAGAAGAGAATTGCCCTGCAATAGGCAGCAGCTCTGCAGAATTCCTAGGCTCTCTCCGAGCAGAAGCTTTGAAATAGTAGAACTTAATAGCTTTGCAACACAAGGACCTTCCCCAGCTCCAACCCACTAAACGACCACAAAGAGCAAGTTTCCCCTACCAAAGAATCAGAAGCTGCACAAGGACAGAGCTCCTCCACCTCAGACCTTGCCAAACCAAAGCTCCTGCCCCTGTGGGTCTTTGAAATGTTGAGGAACATTCTAAGTTCTGTATGTTCCCTTGGGGGGAAATCTAAAATCAATGACTTCAACAAGGCTATGACAATTTATGTCAGCTGAGGATCTGCCCCTTGGTCTTTAGCCTCTGAAGTCTTGCTTAGAAGCCTTGCTTAGAAGCCTTAATAAGCTCTGAAGGTGGAACATAGGTCAACTAGGAAAGTATATTATTATGCACAGCATTTTTAATTTTTTGGCACAGAATGCTCTCAAGAGCATGCTTTGTTGCTTTCATGATTACTTTGTAAAATGCTTGATTTGGCTTTATGTAACAACCATGCTTCCTTTTAGCTTATTTATCCTTACAAGCAGAGCCGTCCCAACCATAGGACAGACCAGGGCAACCACCCCGGGCCCTGCGCTTCAGGAGAATGCAGGGGGACAGGACGGCCTGGGAGGTTAGCGGGGGCCTGGCACGGGCAGCAGGGGTCAGGCCCATGCCCTGCACTCAACGGCCTGGATATTATTTCTTTTTCTTGCCTGAAGCCCCCTGGGCTCGGGCTCAGTCTCTGCAGCAGCAGCAGCGAGCAACCCGGCCCCAGCCCGCTCCGCTCAGCTCTGCTGGCTCCCAGCATCGCCTGCCACCGCAGGGTCCCAGTGCCCCCCAACCACGAATGCCAGGGCATGCACACTCAGGTTGACCATGACCCTTCCCTTTTTCAGCAGGACCCTCCACCAGCACAGGGGTCCCCCTCGTCCCTAGCACAGGTGAGTGCCAGCCAGTAGTCTCCAACATCCCTCGCCCGTCGCCCAGCACTGGTATCCCCCCAGTGCCTCACATCTCCCCCTACCACTGCCCTTTCTCCCCTCTTCCAGGTCTGGGTGGGGTCCTCCAATGCCACCTCCAGGCCAGGGCCAGCCCTTATCACCCCCCTGCCTCAGGGTCCTCCTTGCCTTTCAGCTCTCCAGCCTTGGGGTCCCCCTCCCCATAGTACAAGGACCTGGGGTCCCACAACTCTGCTCTCTCCACCACCCACCAGGACTGGGGTCCTCCATCCATCGGTTTTTCTGCCTCCTCTTCCCCTCTCATCCCCCAGAGAAAACAGATCTTAGAGCCCCTCCTCCCTGCTGGAGGGTCCTGGGGTCCCCCAGCACCAGGGCACATATAGGCCCTCCAAGAGCCACTTGGTTCCCGAGACGTGGACTCTCAGTGTTGCAAATGTGTAATTACATTTTAAAAAAATCCACTGAGGGTGGTGAGACCATATGCACCTGGGAAGTGAGTTTGCTGCAAGGAAGTCCAGGAATGTGGATTTCAGAATGTAAGCAGCACGACACTGATCATGATCGGTGAGGTGTTTTTTTTTTAATTATATGAACTTCATTATAATTATAAAAAAGAATTACAATATAATATAACAACTTTCTAATTATACAGCTGGGTTCTATCAATATTTAACCTATGGCCAGCAGCTGCCCTTGAAGTTCACTGTAACCAGATTTCACCTGTATAAAAAATGTTAAGGGGGTCCCCATACAGGCTGATTTGCCCCAGGCCCCACGACTCCCTAGGGACGGCCCTGCTTACAAGATATACTCTCAACATTGCCAATATGCATTCTCAATCTGACCTCCTTTGGCTTAACAGTTTTTTGCCCCCTGGAAATTTCATTAAAAAAAAAAGGTGGCGGGGGTCGGGGGAGAGAGGAGAGGAATTAGCTATGCTATTGCTAGTGATGTGCAAGTCAATTTAGCTGTAACTCTGTCATTAGTCTCTGGTACTCTGGAATGTTTTTGAAATAGAAGCACCTTCTATTTCATGAGATTTACTTGGATAGCTGGAAGACTGTAAAAAAGGAGGACCAGAAAAAGGAGATGGATGATACTTGCCATTTCCTTCAGTCCTTTGTTTATAAAAGCAACTTTCTAGCAATGTACAGCTTGTCAGCACAGAGTCAAGGTGTGTTTTCTAATCTGTCCTTGTGACATGCATTGCTCCACAGTGCCAACTCACACACACTTTTCAAACATGATTCTATAGCCTATAGAAGCTTATAACTTTGAGTTACTGCCAGATTTTCTGCAGCAGCCTCTCTCAATCAAAAATTTACATTACATATTGAAAGCTTAAGGTGTAGATACCTGCTAAATGGCAGCACTTGTTCGTTACAGCTGAGTTCCTAAGTAACCATTTCAAAAGGGAAGAGAATGGTAGCCAGGCTAGCAATGAGATTCCAATGGGTGGAGGTGAAGCAGCTGCCTTTCCATCTCATGCTTCCCAGTGTTCTCATGTACTGCTCTTTGTTGTTGCAGAAGCCTCTTAAGTACATCATAATAGGTACAGCTTCAATCAGTTGTGACCTCCTGCTTGAGCTGGTGATTGGACAAATTGTTTACTTACTGCAGCTGCTGCAGGGATTTTCTGGTTCTGACAGAATAGCCAGTGTCCTCCAAACACTTTACATGTTACTTCTCACATATTTTCAATATTCTGTTTGCAATTTAAAAGGAGCCAAGCTTTGCCCCCAGTGGTTAAAATCACTACTGTACTTGGTTTCTCAGCTGCAACATCTAGCCAAACAACGATTGGAGGTATTATAGGAACATGCTAACCAGCGGGCAGTCACAGAAGTAAATCAATCCATTGATGTTATTTTTGCAAGAAAACTAACTTACATATATTTTTTCATAGAGACATACAGAAACAATCACAAGCAATGCAGGAATAATATAATGTAGCCAATTGGCCAGCACCCCTGGAAAATGTTGACTATGGGTACATTGCAATTAGACACTCATGGCTGGCCTGTGCTAGACTCGAGCTAAGGGGTTTGGGCTAAGAGTCTGTTTAATTGCAGTGTAGATGTTTGGGCTCGGGCTTCAGCCCAAGCGCTGGGACCTTCCCACAACGCTGGGTCGTCAGGCTCCAGTCCAAGCCCAAACATCAACACCACAGTTAAACAGCCATTTAGCCTGAGTCAGCTGGCATGGGCCAGCTGCAGGTTTTTAATTGTAGTATAGACATACCCTACAATGTGACGGTAGCTGATGGGTCTTTCACCCTCAGTGAGATAGGCAGTTTCCCTTTCTCTAGCATGCAAAGATTGTTCTAGCAGACTGGGCGGAGGAAATCAATTTGTCATTCAATGGCCACGAAGGCGGTTCAGCAACATACTGTGGGGAGCGGAGAGCATGACAAGGCACTGAAGATGTCCTGGTCACCCACTGCAACTGGAAGTCCCCAGCCATAATGGTTCTTTGTGTCACTAGAATCTGGCTTCCACGGCCAAGAGAGTGGGACTGCCCTTATGCAATGGCTTTCTCACTCAATTTCCTACAACCCTCATCCCATTAACATCATTTTATCAAATTTCATCGTCATTAAGATTATATCATTAATCCAAGTCCTGCGGCGATGGGGGCGTGGCAAAGTGACAGGTAGAGATGACCACTGGTAGTCATAGCCAGAATCCTGCACGTAGGTGACCTTGGGACTAGTGGTCATTCAGCTCCATTCCCAGGGCAGCGGAGAAGTTCAGCAGCATCATGGATGACTGAGCAGCCCTTGTTAGGATAGCACTGCTCACACTTTTTAAGGGAAGGGGCTAGAAAAGGTGCCCTAACCACTGCCTGCCCATAACATCTGGCCAGACTACCACAGCTGGCAGATCATCCTACAGCGGTCAAAAAACAATAAAGAAAAGACTCACCCTAGAAGCATGGAATGTCTGCACCCTTATGGATGGAGGTGATGCACAAAGGCCTGAGAGAAGAACAGATCTTGTTTACAGAGAACTTGCCTGCTACAATATTGATATTGCAGCACTGAGTGAGACTAGACTGGCCGAGAAAGTTCCATCAGTGAGCTAGGAGGTGATTACACTTTCTTTTGGAAAGGAAAAGCAGAGGATGAAGACAGGATCCATGGAGTTGGATTTGCCATAAGAATGTCACTCCTGAAACAACTTCCTGACCTCCCTGTTGGCCTGAATGAAGGGCTCATGAAACTTTGATTTCCCCTGAATTCTCTACGGCATGTCACTATCATCAGTGCCTATGCACTTACACTGACAAGCACAGAAGGAAGTAAGGAGCAGTTCTACTCTGACCTGGACTCCATCATCAGATCAACCCCTGCATATGACAAGCTCTTCCTGCTGGAAGACTTTAATGCTAGAGTTCGTAGAGACAGCAGTGACTGGGGAGGTGTGATAGGATGACGTTGAGTGGGAAAGATGAACAGCAACAGATTCCTCCTCTCGGGTAAATGTGCAGAACATAGTCTGCTCATTACTAACACCATCTTTAGGAAAAATGATAAATATAAAACAACATGGATGCACCCACGGTCCAAACAATGGCACCTGATTGCCTATGTTATCACCCGCCAATGAGACATCTGTTATGTCAGAATTACCAGAGCCACACATGGTGCAGAATGCTGGACAGACCACAGATTGGTAAGAGCAGTGCTCAGCCTGCATGTAGTCCCTTCACAGCTCAAGCACCCCAAGTTCATCAGAACAGCCTTCAGCATAACAAAGCTTGAGCACATTGATTATCTGGTACAGTTTCAGCAGTCACTTGATGACAAGCTTTTTTCATGCCCGCCAATCACTGGCAACCCAACAGAAAAATAGAACTAGTACAAACATGTGATTATCGATACAGAAAATCAGTGCTGGGGCCAAAGAAAAGGGTACACCAGGATTAGTTTGATGAGAACAACAAGGACATTTCCAAACTCCTAAGTGACAAGCAGAAAGCATTTGTTGAATGGCAGAATGAACTCACTTCCATCTCAAAGAAAGATAGGTTTAAGTACCGACAGAGCAAAGCCCAGTCTGAACTGAGGAGAATGAAGGATGAGTGGTGGGAGAGGAAAGCTGCAGAAGTCCAACATTACACAGATACAAACAACGCAAAGATATTCTTTGACTCTCTCAAAGCAGTCTACAGACCATCTTAATCTGGCACAGGCCCTTTGGAGTTGGCAAATGGCACAACTTTCATCAAAGAGAAGGTGGGAATCATACAGAGATGGGCTGAACACTTCAATAGTTTACTCAATAGACCATCCACAGTTGATTGGCGTGTCCTTGATCATCTACCCGAGAAACCCATCAAATTGGATCTTGACCTCCCTCCATCAGTGGAAGAAGTTATGAAAGCCATCAAACTGAACCCTGGCAAAGCCTCCGGAAAGGATGGTATTCCAGCAGAACTGTATAAAGTAGCAGGCTCCAAGGCCATCAAGGTGTTTCATGACTTCTTGAGTAGCATTTGGGAGGAAGAAGAAATGCCACAAGACTTCAAATATGCTATTATTGTATCACTGTTCAAAAACAAAGGCAGCAAAGCTGACTGCGGAAACTACAGAGGCATTGCTCTCCTCTGTACAGCAGGGAAAATACTAGCTCACATTCTATTGAACAGAGTCATTACAAACATATCTGAGGAGAATCTTCCAGAAGTGCAGTGTGGTTTCAGACCAGGTTCTAGTACTACAGACATGATCTTTGTCATAAGGCAGGGCCAGGAAAAATGTTAGAACAAAACATGGACCAGTATGCAGTTTTCATCGATTTGACCAAAGCTTTTGATACGGTCAACAGAGAGGGTCCATGGGCTATTCTGCATAAACTGGGCTGCCAAAAAAGTTCATACAAATTATCCATCTGTTCCATGGCAACATGACAGTGCAAGTGCTCGCCAGTGGTGACTTTTCTGATGCATTCAAAATCTCAAATGGAGTGAAGCAAGGCTCAGAATAGGACTCACTGGTGGTCTCTGACAAGATCAGCATGTAACAGGATCGAGCAGGATCGACAAATTCATCTCCAGGCTGCACGTGAAAGGCACCACAGAGCTGCATCATCAAATATCATAGATACAGACTTCCCATGCTCTCAATGCAACTGACTCTGTGCATCAAGGTTCAGACTTTGGAGTCATATGCGTAGCCATAGATTAGAACTGTGACAATATCGTCATCACCGGCAGTGATGAACTACCAACAGACATACCCTATATTTCCCTATAACCGTGCCAGTCACCCTCAAAGAAAGGACTGATGCCCCATAAGGAGCATTCATATTAGCATGCATGTTATGTTATTCTTTTGTATAAATTCCCGAAGGAAGTGTCTACAGGCTACATTATATACATTATACAGGCAAAAGTACTAAAACCTGTATATTTGGTATTGCAAATATACTTATGCATGAGCAAGCAAGGGAATTAACAGTGAGAATCTGCAGCTACAGACGCCTGAAAATGATTTACAAAACTGTTAAATCATTAAAAAAATCATTTTAAAATATACACTTCTTGTTGTAGACCCCCACTGTACACACAACTATAAACATTGTTCCCTCTGTAAAAAAGGAAAAGGAAACATACAATAAAAGGTTGAAAAGTCTGGACATTTCCTTCCCAACAGATAATAAAGGCAATGTCTTTAGTCAGATATACTGAAAGGACTCTTATTTTAAAGACTAGATCACTGTCTCCACAGGTTTTTCCTAAAATTAAAAAACTAAAGCTGTTGTGTTAATCAAAGCGGTTTTGTATAATACGATGATGATGATGATTGTATTTCTTTAAAAAAAAGTTACAATAAGCTACAAATACAGATGAAGCAAAGCTTTCTGGAGTAGTTTATATAGAAGCTCTTTGGACTTTCTTTTATTATGCTAAAATATTGGTGCTTTCAGGATTTACATTATTGTACTCTCCAATAGAAAGTATGGGGATTATTGAAGTTTTCATACATGTACAACATTGGTGGATGAACATCTCTTATCAGTAATACTGGATGTAGGCTCTGGTTTTACCAGTTGCATAGGCTTAGAATATTTATATAATATAGAGAGTTTTGTTTCTCTCTTTTGATAGATATCCCTGCCACCGCACTGAATTTTTCTATGGCAAAACTCCAGTTGACTTCTCTAGGACCAAGAGTTGGCTGTTAGTGTTGCAGTCAGTGCTGATAAAGTGTGAAGACCCAGGACAAAAGTAAGAAGAGGCTGTGGATGGGAAAACAGGCAAAAAGAAAATAAAGAGAATAATAATTGATATTGGAAACGCTGGACCAGGTGGGGTAATAGTCTCTCCAGGAATCCACTACCTCTTTTGGCATAATGAGTAATATGTTCACGGACAACATCACACTTTTTTAGTGAGATAACTTGTTTCAAGACATACTCCTTTTACACTCTCATTTCTGTGAGTGCCCTGCAATTTATCTCTAGGGGCATCCTAGCATGACTGTGTTAAAAGTTTACTCAACAGAAGAAGGTATAACTGAGGGGAGGGACGGATAGCTCAGTGGTTTGAGCATTGGCCTGCTAAACCCAGGGTTGTGAGTTCAATCCTTGAGGGGGCCACTTAGGGATCTGGGGCAAAATCAGTACTTGGTCCTGCTAGTGAAGGCAGGGGGCTGGACTTGATGACCTTTCAAGGTCCCTTCCAGTTCTAGGAGATGGGATATCTCCATTATTTTTTTTTTAAACTCATTTGCATGCTTGTGGGTATGTATATGATATAATTACTGACCAGCTATGCTAACTATAAAGGTTGTGGGAGGTAAGAGTAGTGAAAGCCTCACTAATTATTGGACTAGTTACTTTCTTCCCTATAACTTGGAGAGAAAAAAAAAATGACAGTGATTCATAAATTACTTTAATTTTGGATATTTTTACTTTCTTGTCTTGAGAACATCATTAGGGTAGCAGAAACCTTGTCTAGTGATGCGTATGCATCAACGTAATATTAATTATCTGCTGCCAGCCCTGCACACTGAACAGAACATCATTTTCAGGCAGGTACTGTTCAGTTTCCTTCTATTATCCTCCTTGTACTGAATTAGTACCAAAGTCACCTATCTAATCCCGCACTCTCTTTAAGTTAACATTTTTGATATAAGTAAATGATTACACGTTTGGGAACTTGGAAACAGAAAGCAAACGAGATTACCTGGTGATGGCTATAGGATTTTTGGTCCGAGTCACACTGTATACTCTACAGGGGTGAAAGCACTACATAGAATAAGCACCTTTATCTTTCGAAGATTTTGTTTTACTGTATCACAACTTCTACCAAAATAACCTTGTCAATACAATTTCTTTAACACTGATGTGTGGCCTCATGCTGTAATAGTTGCCATGCCTTTTTGTAATATACTCTCAGTTGTTCCTTCATCTGAGATGTCTATCCAAGTAGTGTAACCATCTCCCACCTTTCTCTCTAACCCAGATTAGCAGATACTGACAGGGGGGAGGGGAAGCTCTCTGTGACTAGGGGTTGGAGGGCATGAGGAGCAGAAGGGGCAAGTTATGACATTATTGAGACTTGGTGAGGGATAAGGAGGGTCAGCCATCTCCAGGCTGAGAAGGAAGGTTCCAGGGCTTCCCCTCAATATCCTTCTCCCTGCTCCCTGGCTGAATCCTGGGCCCTACGGCAGCCACTCCAGTCCCTCTGGATCCCACTCCTGCCTCTACCCCCATGCCAGGGCAGGTGAGGATACTAGTCTCCCCTACCTCCCCCCTCCAGTTCAGCTGCTCCTGGATACCAGCATTTATGCTCCTCCTCTTGATGCTCCTTGACAATGAGCACTGTGTCTTACTTGATTTTCATCTGCTCCTTAGGATGGTTTATTCTGTTCCAGTTCATTATGGGCAGCTGGACTAAAGCACCTTTCACAGTGCTGGCCTATCATGTGACAATGGTTAAGAATCACAGTAAGAATCATTTTCTCCTACTGTTGAACAAGGAACTTTCTTAGGGCTTGTCTACATTACAGGTTATGTCAGTATAACTTATGTTGCTCAGGAGGTGGATAAGCCACTCTCCTGAATGACATAAGTTACACTGACCTACCACTGGTGTGGACAGCGCTATGCTGGCAGGAGAGCTTCTCCCACCGACATAGCTACCGCCTCTCGGGGAGGTGGTTTTACTATGCTGATGGGCGAGCTCTCTCCCATCAGCAGAGACCGTTTTCACAACATGCGCTATAGCAGCAAAGCTGAATTGGTGCACCTGCGCTGCTATAGCACATCTAGTGTAGACTAGCCCTGAGGGTAAGGAAAATAGTGTTGCCTCTAAAGCTTCTGGCTGAGCTATTCAAAGCTGACCAGGCAATTTAACCACATAGCTCCAATTAGTTTTAAGCCTCTACTCAGCTTTCAAAGCCCCTCTGTCTCTCTGTGCTTCACTGCCTTTTAAAGAAAGATAACCTTGCAAAAAGACTTCAATATTCACTATCTACTTAACTGTCCCTCTTACTCCTCATGGTAGGTAGCTGTCACTTGACTAGTTCAGAGATGTCATTACTGGATCCACATACCATTTTCACAATGAACTGGGTAATTGCTATCCTCTTTGTGCTCCTGCTCAAGATGAATAATGATCTCAGGGGATCTCTCTTGTGTCTCACCTCCTCAGGCCATCTTTGGATGGGCACATGAATCCTCCTAAGATCTTGCCCTTAATTATATGTTAATTATGTCCACAGGCTAATTGTATGTTGTGTGAAAAAAGTATTTTATGATATCCTTTTAAAATTTGCCACCTTTAAGTTTCTTTGAATATCCCTTTAAGAAAGGGTTAAGAGAAGTTCCCAATTCTATCTATTTTAGGTTGTTATACTGCTGCCCATCACTGTGGTATGTGAGTGCCTTCCATGTGCCATTGATTAGCAATAGCTTATTCTCTAGTGGACTTCATGGAGTCTCCCGTTTTGGGGTAAAATCTCTGTTTGGGGTAATGTTTTAGTTTTTGACTATTCAGATTTTGTTAATTTACTTTTTTGTTTGGGATTTTGGGGTAGAAAACTTTCTCTAAACTGTGACTTGC
The DNA here is from genome assembly GCF_028017835.1 of Emys orbicularis. Classification (NCBI taxonomy): domain Eukaryota; kingdom Metazoa; phylum Chordata; order Testudines; family Emydidae; genus Emys; species Emys orbicularis. The sequence continues at coordinate 36,401,077 of NC_088685.1, forward strand.
ACTCCATATGTTTTATGGAAATATGCTTATGAGTGTAAATATGATGTCACTGGAATATGCTTTATGCAAAAGGTCTCTTGTAAGGTATCATAACAAAGGTTATAACCTACTGAATATATTCCTCCTATTCGTATGCATGTATCATTCTTGTATCTGAAGCTAGAAATATGAAGTATAACTCTGAGGTCCTATTGTAATTGTACAAAGTGTGGGCCATTAATGGTGGTTTAGAATCTTGATGGCTCCCATTGACTAGGACAATTGGTTATAAATGGTTTATTTACCTGTAAGCCTTCCTGTGTATGTGTGGGCCAACCCAGGAAAAAATGGAAACTAGGGGTTTTACAGTGACATGTGACCATGTCACATGATACTGGAATCCATCTTAATCTGGTACTTTTCCATTTAGAAGTTGGGGTGGGGACCCAGAAAGACAAAAGATTCCTGCCTGGTGCCAAAGCTATAAAAGGGGTGTCGGAGAAAAAAGGGGTGTTGAGTAGGACAAAGAGGGGCCCAGTCATGAGAAAACCCCTGTTTACCACCTAAGATGTCTGCTGGAACTAACTAAGGGCAGGTCTACACTAACCCCCCAATTCGAACTAAGGTACACAACTTCAGCTACGTGAATAACGTAGCTGAAGTTTGAAGTACCTTAGTTCGAACTTACCTCGGTCCACACGCGGCAGGCAGGCTCCCCCGTAGACTCCGCGGTACTCCTCTCGCCAAGCAGGAGTACCGCAGTCGACGGCGAGCACTTCCGGATAAGTGTAGACCTACCCAAAGACTGTACCAGGGGTAAGGATTGGGCCCAGACTAGGAAGGAGTCTAGTCTGTGAAAGAAGCTTATTGGAACATCTCTGAGGGTGAGATATTACCAGTAATCAGTTTCTTAATGTATTAGGCTTAGACTTGCATGTTTTTGCTTTATTTTGCTTGGTGACTTACTTTGTTCTGTATGTTATTACTTGAAACCACTTAAATCCTACTTTTTTATACTTAATGAAATCATTTTTGTTTACTAATAAACCCAGAGTAAGTGATTAATACCTGGGGAAGCAAACAGATGTGCATATCTCTCTATCAGTGATATAGAGGGCGAACAATTTATGAATTTGCCCTGTATAAGCTTTATATAGAGTAAAACAGATTTATTTGTGGTTTGGATCCCATTGGGAACTGGGTGTCTGGGTGCTGGAGACAGGTAACCTGCTGAGTGGTTTTCAGTTAAAACCTGCAGGTTTAGGGGCATGGTTCAGACCCTGGGTCTGTGTTTCAGCAGGCTAGAGTGTCTGGCTCAACAAGTCAGGGTTCTGAAGTCCCAAGCTAGCAGGGAAAACAGGCTCAGAGGTAATTTCAGCACATCAGGTGATAGTCCCAAGTAGATCTCTGTGACCGAACCAGTCACATAAACTTTTAATGTGGTATTGTCAGATATTTTTGAAATTAGAACTAAACATTGGTGCTATGCACTAGATGCCATCTAGGGGAGTTAAAAAAAACTGTGATTTCTCTCTTGCTTTCTGTTTTTTACTAAAAGGCAACTGTCCCTGCCTCCACAAAAAGTTGGACTTTTTGAACTCTGATAAATGCCTCTGTATTTAGCATGTTGTAATTCAGCTACCTCTACTCCAGTTCATTTCAATTTTGTAGAAAAACTCTAACTCAGCCCAAGGGCTAATGCTGCAGTTTTAGGCCAATATAATTTTGTTGGGAGGTGTGGGGGTGGAGAAGGAATTTAGGGGAGAGAAGAAAAAGGTCTGTTCTTTTTATTGTTATCTCATCCTCCCAACATGCTCCCACACTGTTTGTCTATTTTGTCCTCCTGTCCTATCTTATGACACAGAGATTGTAAACTTTCTGAGGTGAGGACTATCTTCTTTGTTGCTTTTCTGTTCAACCCCTACCACAATGGGCCCCTGATCCTGGACTGGGTCTCATAGATCCTACAGTAATAAGAATAATGGAAAATCTAGAAAGTACACTTACAGATTTAACTACGGCCTGTCTGTTGTTGCTCCCTAACAGATACAAAGAGAAAAGGAGTTTCAATGAGTTTAGACTATACTTGTCCTCAGCATGTGTAAAAAAAGTTGGCGAAAAGGAGTTTAGTACTGGGGAATTTGGGGGCCATGGTTGCTTTTTCAGAAAGGGGGGTATAGCCAAAACAAAATGAGAATGGTGGCAATTAAAATGAAGGTTTGGGGGATTATTTTTAGTAGGATCTGGAAATAGACTGTATATGCTGAGGAATAATCAACTACAGAAAATAAGATTATGGGCCAAATCCAATGGATCTGTGCTAACATACCACCTGAGGATCTGGACAGTGGCAGAGCTAATGAGGGGCTGAGAGAGGGTGACCATCTTCCCTGGTGCTCTTCAGATATATGTGTTGCACCTTTTCAAGTACATTATGCAATTGACAAAAGCAGGGGTATGACATGAATTTTCATATAGGGCTTGAATGCAAGTCCGCCCCTCACTCACTAGCAGCAGCTCCTGTCCCTCAGGGCTTGGCCTGGCTTCCTGCTCCAGGCATTGTGGGGTGGAGCACCGGGTGGTATGGTGCTGTGACCCCTTGTACCATGTCATAATGCCCGAATGCATCTCCATCATAACCTGACAATAAAGAAAGTGGCTGACAAACATGTTCATTTCAGGCCAAAAGTAAATCACAATCCAGATGTTTACATACTGTTAGCAGTGCAAAGTGCTAAATATAACCTAAGGGTTAAATTCTGCACCACCGCTCATCCTAAGTAACTCCACTAAATTCAGCATTATTATTGTTAGAGTTGCTCACAATTTTGTATGAAACATTTTCCCATTGGAAATGTTTCACCAAAATCAAAAATTTCCATGGGAAAACATCAGTTTTGATGAAACATTTCAATTTTCTGATCAGGAGACTCCAAATGAAAAATGTCGTTTTGAATTAATGTTTTGAAAAGACACTGCATTTATTGTTCAAAATGTTGATTTGGAGTGACATTTTTCATTTCAAAATGTTGATTTAAAACAAAATCTTGTTTTGAAATGTCATTTCAAAATGCCAATTGATTTTGTTTCAACCAAAAATGTAGACATTATCTATTTTGACATTTCCCATTTGTAACTTTTCTGAATTTTCTGTTCTGGGGGGAAAAAATAGGTATTCAGAGTGTTTTCTTCCACTTCACAACAGAAAGTAATTTCAAAATGTCAAAATTTCCTGTGAAAACAAAATCCCATTTTTGACCAGTTATAATTATCTCATTATTACTCTCTGATGCACCCCAGAACAGCAATCCCAAAGCACAAGGAAATTGAAGCAGGACCCTCAGGTGGGTGGTCAGTCAAAACCAGTTAAGTCAGCAACAGTCTGAACAAAACATAACAACAGTCCAAATGATGGTGCTGTAGCAACAGGCCCTGAGTAACTGTATACACCCAACACTATGAACACATAGGAACAAAACTCTAACACTGAATGTAAGAAGCAGAACCAGGAAACAAACAGGAACAGGAAGCAATAAGCAGGAAGGCAACACATACACGCCAGTCATCACACTTATATTACAGTAGAACCTAGCTATTCTGAGTGAGGTAAAGGTCCTATTGTGCTACATGCTGTACATATACATAGAAGAGGACAGTCCCTGCCCCAGACAGGTGACAATCGATGTAGTATGTATAGTCCCACTTTGTAGATGTAGATCTGAGACATTACCTGACTTCTGAAGGGCACACAAGACCTTTGTGGCAGAAGCAGGAATTGAACCCAGATTGCCCAACCCCTTGTGCAGAGCTTTCACCGCACTAGGTTAGCTGGAGTGTAAATCACAGTAGAATTGGATTGTGTTTACTTTGATTATGAATACTATTATTATGTTTTACAGTTATTTTTGTTATGCCCAATTGCACAACCGTTGGTGACTACTTGTTTTCTAACAAGAGCCAGTTTCTTGGACCACTTTGAACAGAAACTTCCTAATGCATGGTTAAATGCACGATACTGAATGAGGTCATTTCCAAATACTTTCTACCTCCTGATAACAGTCTTTATAGATGCATTCTTTCATAAACCTCAGATTCACTTCTGTTGGTTCTCTGGTTTTCTGTCTTTTTTATAAGCTGACTGTGGCTCAATTGGGGAACTGGAGCCCTGTTTATCAATTCTTACATTTAAAAAAAATTGTCAGCAAACATATTTTTCAAGTGTTATAATAGTCTAAAAAAAGAAGCCTCTTTCCCATAAAAACAGCAGTGCTTGGCAGTGCCTGGTGTGGGAAACCACATCTCGACTCCAAGTCCAAAATGCTGACCTGACACCATTAGGGTGTAGCCTGTACTCAGTCTCTGGTTTGTTTCATATGAAGATTTTAACTCTCTCACTTTTAACTGGAGCGGTGTGAATAAATGGATTTTTTTGGTTCACTGGCAGTTTCAAAAAATCAAAGCACAATTTTGATTCATACCGAACCAAACCAACATTTTCCAGAAATTTTGGTGAATTGAAGAAGTTGGAAAAATCTTTATCTTGGGTATTTTTATTAAAATCAAATTAAATGAAATGCTAGATTAACAAAACTGGGGGGTAAACTTGGATTTAAGTCCCTGCTCTAGAGTGGGGATTCAAACCTTGGTTGTTCATATCCCTTGTATGTGCCTTAACTACTGGGCTATTAGCGGCCCACCACCACCTTCTCTGGTTTTGTAAATGCTGCCTAAATCCCCTTGTGAATCTAGCCCCCCAAAATCGAAAGTTTTATGACGACAGTGCTGAAATGGCTTGTTTTGACATTTCCTTTTTTTTTTTTCCAGCCATTGAAATCGACATAAATTCACAAAATGTTTTGGTTGACCTGAATCTCCTTTTATTTTAGTTTTAAAAAAGTGTGTGAAAAATGTCACCCAGCTCTGCTTTTGACATCATCATGTCAGACCAAATTTTACATCTCTTACTCAGGACCAGATTCTACCATCTTTACTCAGCCTGACCCCGATTTAGGAAAGCATTTAAGTACAGGCTTTACTTTGAATACACATTTGGGATGGAAGCAATACCTACAGTTAACCATGGCCCTAAATGGTTGCTGGGCTATTGAGAAGCATCATACTCTTCAATTTATTGTATTGAAATTAATTGAACAACTCACAGGAGTAAACTACTGATCAATGTGAGTATTGTAGAGATGGAAGAATTCTAGCTCTTAGTTCTTGTTATCTATTACTTAGGCAAATTTTCCAATGAACTCAGAGTTTGCCCAAGTATAAATTGTGTAGAGTCATCAGAATTTGCTGCCATCTCTGTATTGTATTCAAAGAAATGCTATGTTTCCTTTATGCTTTTGAAGGAGTCTTCATTACTATTAGAAATTCTGAACTTCTGGGATTTGTAAATCATCACTTTTAAATAATAAAACTGATACTTAATATTTACATAACACATTTCATCTTCAAATCACTATCCAAACATCAGCAAAGTAATCCTCCCAATTTCCCTGTAAGTATTAGTACAAAACATAATCTCATCAAGTTGAAGTTTGATATAAATGTTTCAGCCAAAAATATTTAAATTGCACCCTCACCCACACACAGGTTAAGTCACCTCTGAGTTCTTTGACCATCAGGCAAAGTGGTATAAATAAGAGTAAATGCACTGAGGCCTAAAGAAAGAAAATAAGAATGGCCATACTGGGTCAAACCAATGGTCCATATAGCCCAGTATCCTATCTCTGACTGGGCAGTATCAGATGTTTCTGATAGTTGGAGGTTTAGGAATACCCGGAGCATGGGATTGCATCTCTGACCATCCTGGCTAATAGCCATTGATGGACCTATCCTCCATGAATTTATATAATTCTTTTTTGAAGCCAGTTATACTTTTGGCTTCATATCATCTCCTGGAAATGAGTTCCACAGATTGACTGTGCATTGTGTAAAGAAGTACATCCTTTTATTTGTTTTTAAATTGAGTGACTTCTATTTCTTGTGTTATGTAAAGGAGTAAATAACACTTTCCCCACACCATTCATGATTTTATAGACTTCTATCATATTTCCTCTTAGTCATCTCTTTTCTAAGCTGAACAGTTCCAGTCTTTTGAATCTCTCCTAGTCTGGAAACCATTTTATACCCCAAATCATTTTCTCATAACCCCTTCTTATAACATTTTCAAGTTCTAATAAATCTTTTTTGGGATGGGGCGATCAGAACAGCACTCAATATTCAAGCCGTGGGCATACCATGGTTTTATGTAGTGGCATTATGATTTTTTCTGTTTTATTATCTATCCCTTTCCTAATGGTTCCTAACATTCTGTTAGCTTTTTTGCCTGTTGCTGCACACTGATCAGATGTTTTCAGAGAACTATGCATGATGATTATGGTACAGATAATTTAGACCCCCATCATTTTGTATGTAAAGTCGGGATTGTGTTTCTCAATGTGCATTACTTTGCACTTATCAACATTGAATTTCATCTGCCATTTTGTTGCCTAGTCACCCAGGTTTGTGAGATCCCTTTGTAATTCTTCACAGTCTGCTTTGAATTTAATCATCCTGAGTAATTTTTTATTGTCTGCAAATTTTGCCACCTTGTTGGACACCCCCATTTTTCAGATCATTTATGAATATGTTGAATTGCACAGGTCCCAGTATAGATCCTTGGAGGATTCCGCTATTTACCTGTCTCCATGGTGAAAACAGACCATTTATGCCTACCTTTTGTTTCCTATCTTTTAATCAGTTACTGATTTTTGTGTAGTTCCCCTTTTTGACGTGAAATGCAACTGTGGTGGGTTTCTGTGGCATTTTTCCTCCTACAAGGATGTAAAATTTAATTACATTACACTATTACTGAGCAGATCAGCTATATTCACATCCTGGAGCAGAACCTGTGCTCCACTTATGGCTAAATCAATAATTGCTAGGGCTGTCAAGCGATTAAAAAAATTAATCGTGATTAATCACATGCTTAAAAAAATTAATCGTGATTAATCGCACGATTAAAAAAATTAATCACGATTAATCATGCGATTAATACCATTTATTTAAATATTTTGGATGTTTTTTACATTTTCAAATATGCTGATTTCAATTACAACACAGAATACAAAGTGTGCAGTGCTTACTTTATATTTATTTTTGATTACAAATACTTGCACTGTAAAAAACAAAAGAAATTGTATTTTTCAATTCACCTAATACAAGTACTGTAGTGCAATCTCTTTATCATGAAAGTTGAACTTACAAATGTAGAATTATGTACAATAAATAACAGTATTCAAAAATAAAACAATGTGAAACTTGAAAGCCTACAAGTCCACTCAGTCCTACTTCTTGTTCAACCAATTGCTCGGACAAACAAGTTTGGCTACAATTTGAAGAAGATAAAAATGCTGTCCGCTTCTTGTTTACAATGTCACTTGAAAGTGCGAACAGGCATTTGCATGGTACTGTTTTAGCCGGTGTTGCAAGATATTTATGTGCCAGATGTGCTAAAGATTCATGTGTCCTTTCATGCTTCAACCACCATTCCAGAGGACATGCGTCCATGCTGATGATGGGTTCTGCTCAATAACGATCCAAAACAATGTGGACCGATGAATGTTCATTTTCATCATCTGAGTCAGATGCCACCAGCAGAAGATTGATTTTCTCTTTTGGTGGTTCAGGTTCTGTAGTTTCCACATTGTAGTGTTGCTCTTTTAAGACTTCTGAAAGCATGCTCCACACCTCGTCCCTCTCAGATTTTGGACAGCACTTCAGATTCTTAAACCTTGGGCTGAGTGCTGTAGCTATTTTTATAAATCTCACATTGGTACCTTCTTTGAGTTTTGTCAAATCTGCTGTGAAAGTGTTCTTAAAATGAACATGTGCTGGGTCATCATCCAAGACTGCTATAACATGAAATATATGGCAGAATGCGGGTAAAACAGAACAGGAGACATACAATTCTCTCCCCAAGGAGTTCAGTCACAAATTTAATTAAACCATTATTTTTTTAACGAGCATCAGCAGCATGGAAGCATGTCCTCTGGAATGGTGGCCGAAGCATGAAGGGGTATAAGAATGTTTAGCATATCTGGCACATAAATACCTCCACCACCAGCTACAAAAGTGCCATGCGAATGCCTGTTCTCACTTTCAGGTGACATTGTAAATAAGAAGCGGGCAGTCTTACCTCCCGTAAATGTAAACAAGCTTGTTTGTCTTAGCGACTGGCTGAACAAGAAGGAGGACTGAGTGGACTTGTAGGCTCTAAAAAGTTTTACATTGTTTTGTTTTTGAGTGCAGTTGTGTAACAAAAAAACCCTACATTTGTAAATTATACTTTCACGATAAAGAGATTACACTACAGTACTTGTATGAGGTGAATTGAAAAATACTATTTCTTTTGTTTATCCTTTTTACAGTGCATATATTGTAACAAAAAATAATATAAAGTGAACACTGTACAATTTGTATTCTGTGTTGTAATAGAAATCAATATATTTTAAAATGTAGAAAAACATCCACAAATATTTAATAAATTTCAATTGGTATTCTATTGTTTAACAGTGCGATTAAACATGACTAAAAAAATTAAACATGATTAATTTTTTTGAGTTAATCGCGTGAGTTAACTGAGATTAATCGACAACCCTAGTAATTACCTCTCCCCTTATGGGTTCCAGGACAAGCTGCTCCATGAAACAGTCAGTTATGGTGTCAAGACATTTTCTCTCTTCCTCTCTTTCTGAGGTGACATATACTGAGTCATTATGAGGATAGTTGAAATCCCCCATTATTACTGCATTTTCTGCCTTTGCAAAATTCAAAAGCAAATTTTAGAGGCATCCTCTTTTTTTGTAAACATAAATAAAAATAGCTTATTTTTAAAAATATTATGAATGTTATTCTTTATTAATTATTATCATTATTCACAACTGAAATAGAGGTATTATTTTGCTAGTAAGATATTTCTGTGCATAACAAGATATTGTCCCTGCTCCAAAAAGCTTATGATCTAAATAGACAAGAGGTGGGAGAATGGAAGTATTCTTATTCCCATTTCACAGATTGGGGACTGAGGTGCAGGGAGATTAAATGATGTGGACAAGGTTATACAAGATGGCTATGTTAGAGCTGAGAATTCATTACAGCTGTCTTGAGTAAAAGACCAGTGCATTAACTATAAGTCTATACTTCTTCTGGGATAGTTATTCCTGTGTTGCTATGTAAAGTATCTCTTTCATTTAAAATATTTTAATTTGATATTCATGGTGGAACTGAGCTTGCAGTTTCTCCCTGCATGGAACTCTTATTGAATTAAACATGAAAAGAAATAATCACTCAGTATTAATAATAAACTTAGTTGCCCTTGTGTTATTTAACTTGCTATTAAATTCAATGCATTTTATGCATTGTCCTCACATTGTTGGTGTTTATTATGGCAAATATATATATATATATATATATTAGGGCTGTGAATTAATTGCCATTCACTCAAGTGATTAACGCAAAACAAATTAACTAGATTAAAAATAGTCATGATTAATCACAGTTTTAATCGCGTTATTCAACAATAGAATACCAATTTAAATGATAAATATATTATATTATTTTTATTACAAATATTTGTACTGTAAAAAGATAAAGAAATAGTATTTTTCAATTCACCTCATACAAGTACTGTAGTGCAATCTCTTTATCATGAAAGTGCAACTTGCAAATGTATAATTTTTTTTTACGATAACTACACTCAAAAACAAAACAATGTAAAACTTTAGAGCCTACAAGTCCACTCAGTCCTACTTCTTCAGCCAATCGCTAAAACAAACAAGTTTGTTTACATTTACAGGAGATAATGCTGCCCTCTTCTTATTTACAATGTCACCTGAAAGTGAGAACAGGCATTCGCCTGGCACTATTGCAGCTGGTGTTGCAAGGTATTTACATGCTAGCTATGCTAAACATTCATATATCCCTTCATGCTTCTTTTGTTTACCTTTTTTACAGTGCAAATATTTGTAGTAATAATGTAAAGTCAGCACTCTAAACTTTGTATTTTGCATTGTAATTGAAATAAATATATTTGAAAATGTGGAAAAACATCCAAAAATATTTATAATTAATGTTAAATTGGTATTCTATTATTGTTTAACAGAGTGATTAAAACTATTATTCACAACTATTTTTTTAAATCGTGCAATTAATTGTGATTTTTTAAAATAGATTTTAACACACACACAGCTATCCATAACTGCACCATGCAGATTATCGGGGTGAAGCAGAAACCTTTGACAACTGGGTGGGGAACTTTTGTGGCCTTTGACACAAAGAGGCAATGAGCTCGATGATTCTGCTAAGGTGATCAACAGCAAAATAACAATATTCATATTTAAACTATCATGTTTAGGTTCCAGATTTAATAATCCATTTGGGGGCACTTCCCACCTTTCAGGTCACTTGTTTTTGGTTGTCTACAGGCTCAGGAAGATAACACTGCATTGGTGTGAACAGCGTCCATGTTTTCAAAGTTTTCCTTGCTACCAGAAGCGCTAAGGGTGGAATCAATGGGAAATGGCATGACTAGATTACATCAGCCGTGAACACTACTAAAACAAAAATAAATGGCATTAGTAATTATACTGAGATTATATATCATAATACTCAAAAACTATTTTGTTTCTTATCTGCAAAACAAATGAACTTTGGGCAAATTATTTTATTCATTATGGTTACACTAATCCAGCCAATATACTGTAAATTGAATTGAAGCAGTTTAAATAGAAATGTATCAACAATAATGGTCAAAGAAGATGTTAAAGAAAAAGTTTCAGGTCAAATCCTGGGACCAGTGAATTTACTGAGAATTTTGTTATTGACTTCAAAGGGGCCAGGATTTCACCCTTCTAATTAATACAGGCCCTGAATTTGCAAGCCTCACGCTGACGTTAATTGGAGTTTGCCTAGTGAGTAAAGCTGGCAGAATCAGGCTTGTGTGCTCTCTCTTTATCTTTATTAGGCTGTCTCAGATCAATAGTGGTTTATGACTGTGCTCACTTGTATGGGGAGAACAGTAGTGCAGTCCTGTGAGGTCACTTTTTCAGTGTTAGTCACTTTCTATGTTGAAAGGGATCAAAGTAAGTTTATAGGTTGACCCAGGCACTCAGTAACAATCACATATCATTCAGATTTTGATCTTACACAAAAGTAATTTCTTCAAACAAAACACATGCAGGATCTATTCTTAGGGTTTTGTTTTTGTTTTTTATTAAATTCTTCACAGATGGAAGGTGATGTGTGCTCTGGGTGCAAAGAAACAGTAACAATTACCATCGCTAATGTATTTTTCCATGTGATCTCTTCTTTTGCAGCATGCAGATGTGTTATATATACAATGTATGTATGTGTGTTTCTTTGATTACAAATGGAATGCATATAGAAAGCATGCAACACAGAGAGGCACACTGCCATTTCTTTAAAAGCTATTTATCCTCGGCTGTATCCCTTGAGTGGGCTGTATGGGAAAATCACTTTGGGCAAGGATCAGAGGGAGTCTGTTAGCTTCCTAAACTTATTTAGCTATGTGGAGATAATTAAAAAATAAACAAGAGATTCTAACTCTATATTTAGGTTTGTAAAAATTGCATGAGAAATTTTAAAATGTATAGTAAAAGTAAGCACTGTGTTAATTAGAACCAAATGCTCCTTAGATCAGCCCAGTGGTTCTCTGATCAGCAGATATTTTGAACAACAGCTATTGAAAAGATATCATATTACCTTCCATGGTTGGAGTGTTCTTAGTATAAATATTCAAATAGCCATTTCAAGGTGCTATTTTTTTCAGTCCCGCATATGAAGAATTTGATATACACAGCAATGGGAATTGTGTTTCTCATTCCTTATGCAGTGCAGTAAAAATGACCACTTTAGGTCTTAGAGGGAGACAGACAGATTTAATTTAACATATTACCTCATTCCCTTGTAAAGGCCTAGAGGTTATGCTGCATATGAATCAACCGCCCAGTGAATGATCCCATCTCCTTAAGGTTTTCTTACTTTATATCACTATAAATACACCTACAAATCATATCACACACAAAAATTGCATTAACACAGACTAGAAATGCATGTCATGAAACAAACCTTGTAAGACTTAAGCAAAACAAGACCATCCTTGTGCCTTATAAAGAAAGAGAAAACAAGGGGTCTACCCAGGTCTTCTCAGCTGATGCAAATAAACCTAGAAGCCAATATATAACCTTTCCTAGATATGCTGCCTGCAATGTACTCTGCATTCTGAACATCACAGAGCACGCAGCACGGCTACACACTATGGTATAATGTTCTCAATTCTGACACATGATCTATTGTAGGAGTGTATAATTTTATTACAACAAACATGCACTTGATTCCCTTTACTGTGCTGTCTGTTAGCCTTTCAAGGGTTAAACCGAGATACAAACACAATAAGAGAGACCAAGCACCATCCTCCTTGCTGCATGCAGAAAGCTAAGAAACCAGGCTTTAACCAGTGGAAAGCGTGGAAAAAGACGTGTGTCTTGCAGCTCTTTTTAAAGTAGCCAAGTGCACACTCAATTGCATTTCTGCAGGGAATGAATTACAGAAATGTGGGCTTGCTACCAAGGAAATTCTGTCAGCAGCCGGATTGTCTTGTGGTTAAGGCAGTGGACTGTGACTCAGACTATCCAGGTGCAAGTCACAGCTCTGCCATAGACTTCCTGTGTGACTGTGGGCCAATTACTCTCTCTCGGTATCTCAGTTCTCCATCAGTAAATGGGGCAATAACTCTCCCCTGTCTTTCAAGGATGTAGTGAGGATACAAAGTCATCAGTGTTTGTAAGATGCATAGATTCTACTTCTTAGATAAACTCTTTGGGGCAGTCATGTTACTGTACGTATTTATATAGCATCTAGCAAAATGGAGGATCTCTGAGTGCTTCTGTGTGATGGAGTCACAGGTCCGATGATCTGGAACTGCTCTGTATGAAGCCAGCCAGGACTCTCGAGTGGCGTGACTCCCCTCAGGGCATGCTGTCCAGGGCAAAAAGCCTTCTCGGTTATGGCCTTCCTGGTCTAACCTCGGGGCATTCAGAATCCCTGTTCACACTGTATGCTTCCCCTTGGTGGATTCACCTGGATGGGACCCTTGGGGAAGCCAGAGGGCCCTGCACCCCAACTCCACAGTCAGCCGTGACTCTCACCCAGCATTGAAAAACAGAAGGGTTTATTAGTTGACAGGAACACAGCATAGTTAGCACTGAAATCAGTGACTTTCAGCAAAGTCCATCCGGGCCGGATGCCCTGGACTCCCCCCTCCAAGTCCCAAACGAAAGACTGCCCAGCTTCCAGTGACCCAACTGCTGACATGCCTGTTCCCCCTCCTCCTGGTCTTTGTCTCACTTCCCGGGCAAAGTGTCACCTGGTTGCATCCCCATTCTGGTTCTCAGGTTATGAAGGGCATCGGCCATCACTGACTTACAGGCATCTGGAGCCTCCTCACCTGCCCCCAAGGGTCTCAGCAAAAGTCACACACCCTTATTCCCACCACCTAGGCATTGGTACAATACACAGGGAAATTGAGGCACACACAGTATTCATGCAAAACAGTAAGACTCACATAGGCTCACATACAATATAACAAGGGAAAACCCCCATTTAATCACATTCTGTAATAAAAAATTATTAAATAAAAATAAGAATCCTAGAAAATATATATAAATAAAGCTTCAGCCAGTCTCATGCTATTAGTTAGAGTGAGTCATGGGCAGCTCTAAAGAAAGGAAAAAGAGAGAAAAAAACCACCTTTGGATTCCTGTAAGCCATTTCACTGTCCTTAATCAGACCCACAGACTTCCATCAAGTATTAGTTGAGGACAAAGAAGACTTATTTGGATGAATTTTTGACAATCCCTGCTTCGTGTTTGACCATTAAGAAGGAGTGGAAGCTAGTGCTGGCCTAATAGGCAGGACCCCAAGCCACAGAAGGGGAAACTCATAAGTAAACTGATTTCCCCCTGCTACTGTAAAATGGGATTGGGCCATGAGCTGTGGAAAGTATGTTGAGCCCGCAAAAGTATAAGGCCTCAAATGGTCTGCCATCTTGCTTGTGCTTAAGGCTGGCCCTATTGACAACTCAATTCAAAAGTCCCTGTTTATACTGGTGCCTATTTTTTTTGTACAGGTGCTGTATAGATGTGCTACACCGTTATAAGACAGGCTTGCCGTGACATGGCTGACTACTGCAAAATACTGGGATAAGTTACAACAGCACAAGCCCTATTTTACACCCATGCTATTCGTCTTCATTAGGAGTCCGCACTTCCTGCATCAGTGTATCGAGATCACTGAAAATGTCCTTAGTCTAGACAAGATCTTAGCTGGAGCAAATGGGAGCGTTTTTGTGAATGTCAATAATTCTTCTTCACTTAACACTTCTTTGGTGCATCAACTTGTTTTTTGTATATATTTTTGTTAATTCGTTTTGTCTTTACAAGATGTACTACCTTATTCCTTTCTTCTTTTTGAACTGGCAGGGCAGAGATCTGAAGAAGCATATGGACCTGAACCTATAAATTCTTATGCACACGAGTTATTTTGCTCACATGCATAGTCCCACAGGAACAAATGCTGCAGAGCTGAATTACTCTAGTATGAAAGTGATCTGAGCTCTATATATCCAGTGTGGAAGCAGTGGCGGATAAACTCACAGGTCCGTGCCCACGGGCCCTGGCCAATTTCATAGAATCATAGAAGATTAGGATTGGAAGAGACCTCAGGAGGTCATCTAGTCCAACCCCCTGCTCAAACAAGGGCCAACCCCAACTAAATCATCAATTTAGGAGCTTAAGGCTGGCCTGGGTAGAAGTGGGGGGCCACCGGGACCAGAACTGTGGTCTTGCCCCCCTCTCCTCCCTGGGGCCCTGTTCCCCTAGCCAGGCTGGAAGCCAGAGCCACGCCGTGGTAAGGGCCCCCAGGGAGCCCGGGCCACTGTGGGGTGCCGGAGACCCTCTGCCTGCCGTGGGCAGGGGCCAGGGTGCCCAAGAGCAGCCCCTGGCCTTTCTACCCACCCCCTGGGGCACGCCGATGCTGGTGGGACCCAGGGGCCTGGGCTCTGGTCCGGGCTCCTGTCCCCACCCTGGGGCCTGCAGACACACCTGCTCTGCAGGGAAAGGAGGCCCTGCCCCAGCTGGGAGGTGGCAGGTAGGCCCGAGAAGGTCACAGGCAGTGAGGAGCCAGGCAGGGAGGGCTCCTCCGGCGCAGCTCCCACTGCTACTGGTCCAGCCTCAGTGGCCGCCACACTCCACCCTGGGCACAAAGAACATTTGGGCCCCCCACACCCTGGGGGTCCAGGGGTGCCAGAACTGCGGAGGGGGAGGCAACGGGACCATGCCCCCTCCCACTTTTTAACATGTGCAGTAACTCAGGCTCTGTAAGAAACCATACTATGACCCCCTTAAAACCAAATCTGCTGTTCTTAACAAAGATTACTGCCGTTGATGCTCTGTACCTGCCCAAGACTACTACGCCTATGTTAAAAAGTGGGAGGGGGCATGGTCCCGTTGCCTCCCCCGCCGCAGTTCTGGCACCCCTGAACCCAAATCTGCTGTTCTTAACAAAGATTACTGCACATCTGCATGATGCTGTAGCTGCAAAGCATGCCTTCCTGCACAGGTGTTACGTTTTCTAGCTCATTCTCTTTTTGGGGCTGGATTCTGAAACCTTTACTCCAAAGGTAGCATCACCGATTTTAGTGGGGCTACTTGAGGTGCAATAGACTATGCAACCTGCATAAGGGTATCAGAATCTGAGCATAGAAGAAATTAAACTTACAGATTGCTGATAAAATTTCCTACTTCAACATCTAGTCTGTTCACAGGAGTCAGAAGTTTTTGAGAAGCAGAACGCTGTCTGATAATGTTGTTATTATTCATAGAATCTCAGGGTTAGAAGGGACCTCAGGGGATTATCTAGTCTAACCCCCTGCTCAAAGCAGGACAAATCCCCAGACAGATTTTTTTTTTTTTTTTTTTTTTACCCCAGTTCCCTAAATGGCCCCCTCAAGAATTGAACTCACAACCTTGGCTTTAAGGAGGCCAATGCTCAAACCACTGAGCTATCTATTACCATAACATATAGGAGCCCTGGTCATGGACCAGAACCCCATGGTGCTAGGTGCTGTACAACCAGGACAAAGAGATGTGCCCTGCCACAGAGCTTCCAATCCAAATATAAGCCAAGGGAGAATGGATGAGGCAGAGAGTTGGAGAGTACAAGGAAACAATGAGACAATATGTGTCAGTGTGATAGAGGCCTCAGCGCACCAGCTGCCTAGCCATCATCAAGGGGCATTTTGGGATGTGAAGAGAGACAAGGTAGTTGCAGATGCTTATGGGAACCCCCTTCTGAATATGAGGGGCAGCATAGGAAAAGGCTTGACAGTGCTTGTTTGAAAATTTAACAAGGGTACAATGAAGGTTGGTGCCATTACCTGAGCAGAGGCGGCCACGGAGTCAATCTCTTGATTCCTGTGCGCACAGGACACCTGCAGCTGCCTATGCCAACAGACTCGGGCTTGGGCTAAGGGGCTGCTTAATTGCAGTATAATGTTTGGGCTTGAACTGCAGCCCTACCACCTCATATAGTCCTAGAGCCTGTACTCCAGCCCAGGCCCAAATGTCTACAACACAATTAAACAGCCCTTTAGCCTGAACCCTGTGAGCCCAAGTCAGCTGGCATGGGCCAGCAACAGGTTTTTAATTGCAGTGCAGACATACTCTCAGTCAGAGATGTGATTGGAACAAGCCATGAAGGGCCTTGAAAGTGAAGATAAATACATGGGTTTGCTGCAATGGAGAAGGGGGAGCCAGTGGAGGAATGCAAAGAGCGGTGTGACATGGTCAAAGCAATGAGACAAGAAAATAGAATGGTCTGGAGAAAATACAATTAAGCCAGTTCATTCTTTCTTTGGGATGGGGGAGTGTGGAGGCAAATGTACCTCCTTTCCCCTTAAAATTTGTAACCTTATCTGAAATGGCAGCATTAAACAACCCAGTATGAACTGTTAATTAATTTTTACATTGTCATTTCATTATACAATACAAAACTATTATTCATATGTGCATATAAAAAAAAAAAGCTGTAAAGAAGTATGTATGACTGAGTGTTTGAATTTTCAAACACCTTGTGGGCTTGGATTTGATTGTTTCTCACCAGATGGTTAAGCATATGTTTAGTAGTTTTACAGAAAAACACATGTAATATATAGTTAATACTTTAAAGCTACAGTCAAAAGTTTATTAGCTTCCAGCTCTAACCTGATGTTAAAAATGGTCCGGTGTTTAGGGAACTAGCCTGAAACTTGGGAGATCTGTATTCATTCCCTGCTCTGCCACAGACTCACTGTCACTTTGGGCCAGATTTTTAAAAATCACACTGGGCACCTACCTGCGTCTTTGGGCATGTAAGGACTTCTTTACATGGGGAATTCACATGGTTGTTAGTGGAAAATAGCTAGGGTGTGAATTTAAAGTGCAACAGCTATTCCATGCTAACTCCCTGCGTGAACACTCATTACACACTAACAGTGACTTTGTGTGGTTTAGGTAATTCAAAGAGTGTCTACATGGGAAGCTAGTGTGGAACAGCTGTTCCATACTAGCTATTCCAGGCACCCCCCACTCCCTCTGAAGTAGACAAGTTCTAAATACCTTTGAAAATCTGGCCTACTGTGCCTCAGTTCCCTCAGTGTAGAAAGAGGATAGTAGCACTTCCCTGTCTTTTCATGTTCTCTGTATGTGTATATATATATATCCTTACTATATGTTCCATTCTAGGCATCTGATGAAGTGGGCTGTAGCCAACGAAAGCTTATGCTCAAATAAATTTGTTAGTCTCTAAGGCCTGGTCCACACTAACCCCCCACTTCGGACTAAGGTACGCAAATTCAGCTACGTTAATAACGTAGCTGAATTCGAAGTACCTTAGTCCGAACTTACCGCGGATCCAGACGCGGCAGGCAGGCTTCCCCGTCGATGCCACGTACTCCTCTCGCCGAGCTGGAGTACCGGCGTCGACGGCGAGCACTTCCGGGATCGATCCGGGATCGATTTATCGCGTCTTGTCTAGACGCGATAAATCGATCCCAGAAGATCGATTGCCTGCCGCCGAACCAGGAAGTAAGTGTAGACGTTCCCTAAGGTGCCACTCCTGTTCTTATTGCGGATACAGACTAACATGGCTGCTACTCTGAAACCAGATTAAACATTGTGAGGTTCTCAGATACTACAGCCCTATAAGTAGAGAGACAGAAAATCTATGTTGGAGCATGATTACTGTGTAACTACGTGTATATCTACAGTGGCTGCCATTAAAAAAGTCACCGGATGCCACATAATTGTCCCAAAAGAGAGCAGAGACTCTCCATTGACAGAAATAATATATTGGGTTGTACAGAAAAGTCAAAAGGGCCTCTTCAATTGGTTCTGCTTATGGCTGTGAGTTGATAACCATGTGGAATCTTCTTTGAAGCTGTGAAAGCCTTGATCTGAGAGCTTGTCTACAGATGGAGTTATTTCCGAAAAGCTATTGCATTCAAAATTCACACGTGCAATTATTCCAGAATCATTTTCATGTGTAGACAAGCCCCTTAATGTAATCAGCTTTTATGAGTGGTGCTTAACTTTTCAAGAACTGCTCAACAACAAAAAATATTTCATATTTTAAAAATAATTTCTTCTCCTGCTTTGGTATATTTACAATGCCTGGATATATTGCAGCCTATGGATGCGAGAGATTGAGAGCAGAAGCAAAGATATTGAGAAGGAGGTAGTTAGAGCACTAATCTGAATAGTGAGAGAATGGGGTTCAATTCTTGCTCTGCCACATCCTGTGTTACTCTGGGTAAACCACTAAGGTCACATCTACACTACAGACTTCTGCTGGCATAGCTATGCTGGCAAAAGATACAGGCAGGAGTGTGCTTTTGCTGGTATAGCTTATTGCACTTGAGGGTGCAGGAGAGGGGCACACTGGAATAAGCCTATAAAAGTGAAGTTTTGCTGGTATAAACTGCATCCACATTAGGAGCTCTTTGCCAGTATAATTTTCCAGCACACATATAGTGGCAAAGTGCATCTAGTAATATTTATAACACCCAGCTTTTATATAGAGCTTTTCATCAGTAGATCTCAAAGCACTTGACAAAGGGAGGTTAATACCATTATCCCCATTTTACAGATAGGGAAATGGAGGCAGAGGGGTGGAATGATTTGTCCAAGGTCACCCAAAAGGCCACTGGCAGAGTCCCAGCCCTGTCTGCTATCCTCTAGGCCACACTGCCTCCCTTGTAGATAGGGCCTCAGTCTCTCTGTGTCTGAGTTCCTCATCTGTAAAATGGGGATAACAGTATTTTCCTACTTCAGCGATGTTGCAAGGAACTACATTAAAGATGTGAGGTTTTCATATACTATGGTGATGGGGGCCATATAAGTACCAGAGATAGATAGGCAAGAACCGCTGAAAGTTGGGATAGGAGTTGTTAAAATTTCTTTATGTAGATCTGTCCATGACATACCTCCATCTTAGCATGTAAAAACTCTTTTATTGCTCTCCCCATAGCTGAGAGGGTGGGACCTTCCAAACTGCTTGATAATTTGTGATGTGGACACATGACCACCAGGGACTAGGATCAGGACATAAGACCTACATTTAAAGTTTAGGTTGACATCCACATGCCCGAGTGACGTAGCTAAGCCAACCTACATTTTAAATGTAGACACAGCTAGGCCAATGGAAGAATGCTTGTCAGCCTAGCTACTGTCACTTGGGGAGATGAAGTTCCTACAGAGATGAAAAAAACCCTTCTATTGCTGCAGGCTGTTTACACTACAAGGTTATGTCGGAATAGGTATGGCACTGTAGCTATGCAGGTATAGTTCCCGTAGTGTAGACATAGCCTTAGACTAGATTTAATGTTGGTTTCCAAACAGTTGAAGGCAACCCATTATACCCCCTAACCCTTCATTTTAAAAGTATTTCCTTCTTTGACATGTATTTCCTCTTTTTTTCATGGATTTATATTAATTTCCTTTAAGAAAGTACAATAGATGAGCAGTTACACTTTAAGGTTACGTCTACACTTTAAGCCGGAGATGTGATTCCCAGCTCGAGGAGATATACCCGTGCTAGCTCTTATTAAGCTAGCATGCCAGAAATAGAATATAGCTGCAGCTGTGTGAGTGGCAGGAGAGGCAAGCCACCCCAAGCCTGTGCCTGTCCAAGGCCCTAAATACTTACTCAGGGCAGCTAGCCCCTCCTGTCACAGCTACATTCTAATTTTGATTAGGCTAGCTCAAAGAGAGCTAGCATGGGTATAAGCTTGTCTTCACGTACAGCACTACAATGGTGAATATGCTCCTACGCCAATGGGAGAGCTTCCCGTAGTTAACCCACCTTCCCGAGAGGCAGTAACTATGTCGGTGGGAGAATCTCTTCCATCCACATAGCGCTGTCTATACGGGGGATTAGGTAGATATAACTACGTTGCTCGGGGGGTGGATTTTTCACACCCCTGAGCCACGTTTTTATACCAACATACATCTGTAGTGTAGACCTGGCCTAGGTCTCCAATCTGGGGGAGATGATTCCCAGTTCAAAGTGCAGACAAAGTCTATGATGGCTGCCTGGGACAATGGGAACACCTCCTCATAAGTGCCAATTACCCTCCAACACCATTTGCTCTTAGTGTGGGAAAGCAGCAAAGGAAATGTCTTTATATCTCAATGAATTAGATCTTCATGGAAATTCAGACTATAAACAAGTGCTTAGTCCTTTCACAGAGGAAAAGAGGGTGTTTCCCCAGGCCCATGTATGATTGTGCACTCACCCAAACACCACCTAAGGTTTAACCTGCAGGGTTTAATGCGGGCAGTTAGAGATTTCAACTGGTGATTAACACCCACTCAGAAATTTTGCAGTTAAATCACACAACACTAATGTCACTCATCTGTTATTGAATACCACTGTTTATATACAAAACAACCCAACAGAACACATAAGATAGACTATGTATTGTAGCTGTGTTGCTGTTCTAGGCGTTTCCTTGCTATGCAACGGTTTTAAATGGTTTGGAGACAGGGAGCTCTATTCAATAATCATGTGACAGACAGGTCACCCAGTGGATTCATCAAGAATTAAAGTGTATTTTGGGATAAAACATAAAGAAGGAAATTTGGAGGTATTCTGTCTGGTGTTTTCAAGCCCAAATGAATCCTTTCCCTTTTAGCATACAGATAAAAGTTACAGAGAGTCCTGTGGCACCTTTAAGACTAACAGATGTATTGGAGCATAAGCTTTCGTGGGTGAATGCCCACTTCGTCGGATGCATGTAATGGAAATTTCCAGGGGCAGGTATAAATATGCTGGCAAGAATAAATATGCTAAAAAGTTAAAGTTAAAGATAAAAGTTAAAGCTTCAAGCCAACACTCAGCCATCAGGAATGTGCCATCCACAACTGATAAGCAACAGTTTCTGTTTGAAACATATAGTATGAGAGCTCAGCCTGCCCTCTTTAAACGCTTGTGGTTTTGAGCCTGCAGTGAAGCCCTTGCAAATAACTAAACAAAATACTTAGAAATGCATCATAGTGAGAATTACTGAAAATCCTGGCTGGCTTCCAAAAACTTGGTTTCACCAAGAAACAAATATTATAGACTCAGTGTATACTCAAACAGAGAGAGAGGGAGGGAGACTTTCTGAACAAATGAAATTAAGCTTGTTTGATAATAAGCACTGCAGGTGGTAAAACTGACTTTATGTTTAAAAAATATTTAACATTTTACTGCACACAAAAACTTTCATAAAATGTGTGTGTGTGTGTGTGTGTGTGTGTGTGTATGTGTGTGTGTGTGTGTGTGTGTGTACAGTGAACAGAAATCTATTGAGTTCCACCAGACCAGGCGTCTGCATTCTGGAAGGCACATTGCAGCCAATAAATTTGACTAAAACTTTTTTATTTTATGAATTCTGCTATAAAAGCAAATCCTCCTTTCTAGACTCCGTATAATTGCAAGACACTACTGTGAGTGCCAAAAATGTCAACTGTAAGTTGCAAACATGGACACATTTAAACAGAACCATATGTCAGAATGGGAGGAAAGACCTGAAGTAATCCAATCAGTTTACCTTTTCCTGAAGAGTCAATTTATAATGCAACCTTAGTACTAAGAAATAATAATGTAGCCAGTGATAAATTACATTGCTCAATCATTTATTAATAATTTTCATTGGAAAGAAAGATTTTATCGGTGCACCACATTCACTAAGTTATAAGATCACAGATGTTCAGGGTAGTGGAGCCAGAACCTTAATATTAATGAAGCCTCATTAATACCTAATCAACTGGTGATATTTTGATCCTAGGAGAAACTGATGGCCAATAAAAATAAACCCAAACATTCTTCCTATCTGAAAAAAAAGTACCGTAATAAAAAACAGGAATGCGCACAGTAACCAACATGCAGTAACTCAGGTTAAGCAACAGGAAGCTAATTTTGATTCCCCCCCCCCCATCAGATGGATTTATCCTGTCACCTAGGTAATTTCAGAGTCTTACTTTGTAGATTTATACAGGCATTCAGCTTTAGCAGATGCACTCACGTGCGGTACATTAACAATGCAAAACTACTTTCCAAAATACTCTGGATTATGGTTTTAAAAAACAGATCTCTCTGGAAATTAAATCCCTGTTCAGCTCTGAATGTGATTCTGCTGCACTTCAAGTGTGAAATCCACTTAAACATATGTGGCATCTGAAATTATATCATATGCTTTTCTGTGTAAAACAAATAAACTGGGGTTTAGCCTTGCAGTGATGACAAAATAGGAATGAAAGTGTATTTTAGACTTTAACAAGGAAAGTAGGAATTGCCATACCAGATCAGAGCAGTGATCCATCTAGTCTAGTATTCTTCCTACAACAGTGACAAGTACCAGATGCTTCAGCGAAAGGCACTACAGTATGCATAATGGACAATTATGGAATAACCTGTCCTTAGGGAATTTTTCTTTAATTCGTCAGTTTATGCCCTGGAAAATGAAGGTGTGTATCTTTTGTGTGTGTGTATGTGAATGTGAGAGAGAGTGTGTGAGTGTGTGAATAATGTAACTATGGATGTTCTTATTATTCTTAAAAAACTAATTAGATAAGTTAATAGACTCAGTATCTTGTAGCAGTAAGTTCCACGAGCTAATTATGTGTTACATAAAATCTCACTTTCACATTGGCTGCTTTTAAGCTTCATTAAATGTCCCCTTGTTCTTGTGGGTAACTTGGGATATGCGACTTACCTTCCTTGCACCACTGAATATTGTATATACCTCTTTCATATCCAGTCTTGTTTATTTCCTCTGTGCAAAATCGTCATCATTTAACTCTCTTAATGTGGAAATCTTTCCATGCTGCTAATCATTTTTGTCACCAATGTCTAGATCCTTTCTATTTATGATATATCTTCTTTTGCAGATGGAATGGTTAGAACAGAACAAAGTATTTGAAATGAAGGCATACTATTGATTTATATAAAACAGCATTATAGCATTTTCAGTATTTTTTTTCTGTGACATTTCTTATACATCCTAACATTCTGTTGTTTTTTCTTTTTTAACCTCTGCTGTATGTTGAGCAGATTTTCTCAGAGAGCCATCCACCGTGACACCCAGGTCTTTTCCCCTGAATGGTTACAGTTAATTTAAAACCCAGCAATATGTCTGAATATCTGAGTTTCTCAGTCTCTGACATCACAAATGATCCTTCATGCACAAAGTTGGATGAACTAATGTAGCTGAAATGATCACATGCAGTAGGTGCAGAAATACAAAAGTGGAAGATTAATGCCCTAGCTCATTAGGATAAAAAAAGGTGGCAAAGGCTACCTTTGCAATTGAATTAGAGGATGATGCTGTGACTACTGATCTAAAAGAAATGATAATAGGTTTCCTGAGTTTTATGATAACCTATATCAATCTCAGGTATCCTTGGTGAGAGCAGATATAAAGCATTCTCAGGACTTTGACCTTGAAATATTAAATTAAATAGATTCATTTTCAAAGTGGCTTTAAGAACTGAAGATAAAACCTAACAGTGTTGTGACAACTGCATGGAAGTAAAATTGGATCCACCAGCTAGCACAGCTGGCTGGGCAACATGTGGTGAGCATGTGCTTCAGGAGAGTTTCAAGAGGAACTTTGCCTCCCTGAAACAGGATTTGTGCCAGGGCTCTGCTCATGCAGTGCAACTCTTCTCTGCCTCCAAAGTCAGGCTGTGCCTGTCTGGTACAATAGAGCCCCAAAAGGAATTTGTATTACATGGTATTCATAAATAAACTAGTGTACCGACAGCCAAGGCCGGAAAATGACTCTGATTCAATACGAGAATACCACCACCAGGTACCCGAGAACTCTCTTTTGTGCTTAAATGTACTATAAGTGAACAAGATAATTATACAGCTAGATTATCATCACCCATCGCAACTGAACCTTTGACTGTTTGTCAGAATAGATCCTAGGGTTTTTGTCGGTTTAACTTGTAGCTTCAAATCTATTCCACCATATCCTCTGAATCCTCTCCAGTGAATTTGAACCAGTTCTGATGTTTTACAACAGAGCAGTAGCTTGTAAATGCTTTTGTTTCTGAACATTCTGAGAGGAGCACCAAATGATGCTTATTGTAAAATGTAAGAGTGCTTCAGAACATTCGGGAACACAAGAGTGGCTGTTGATGTGACATTGATTAACGACTGAAGTGTTGGAATGAGATAATGTAAAAGCCAGGACTGCATGTGAACTAGGGTGACCAGATGTCCTGATTTTATAGGTACAGTCCCGATATTTGGGGCTTTTTTTTATATAGGCTCCTATTATCCCCCACCCCAGTCCCGATTTTTCACACTTGCTGTCTGGTCACCCTAATGTGAACTAATATAACCAACAGCTATACATTGCAGGGGTAATCCAGTTTCCAACTACCTGCAAAAAAGTGGTTTCAGGTGTGCAATATTTTGTTAACTACTTTGGGAAAAGAAAAGAAAATGAGATGGAAAACAGCAAAGCAGAGAACAGAATGGTAACATGGTCTACTAGGTAGAGTATTGGAATGGAAGCAAAGAGCACAATTTGGCTTGCTGGTAACCATACACAGCTATTTCATATGTCTTTGTTACAGGTTTCCTATCTGTAAAATGGATTAATAAATTAGCTTATGTTTCATAGTGCTGTGAAGTTACAAACCACTATAAAAGCACTTTCATATACCTTTATATGTTTTTTAAAAATCTGAATAAAATTAAAAATTGACCTTTTTTTTCTATCGTTCAGACTGATGCTACTATAGCAAGGTGAGGTAAGAGACTGGAAGAAAACACTTTCATTTGATATCTTGGAGCAGATTTTTTCAGTCCTCCAATTGTGCTTATATTGTACACATACAAATACCTGTAGCCAACTCACCCCTTTAAGAAATCCCTAACTGATGCTACTGCTATCCCTACCAGCTGGAGACTCTGGCCAGCTCCTCAACGCAGCCCACAAAACAAGAGAAGGGAGATCTACCCTGTACACCTCTGAGTTCACGGGTTGCTGGGGGAGCGGAAAGGTGGCCCCATCTGGGCCCCATTTTACCCCTCCTCCCAGTGCAATAGTCCCTGTTTTGGGTGATTCTGCTCCTATCAACTGGAGTCTCTGGTGGGCTCCTTTCTGTAGCTGACAAGGGGAGGCGTACGGAGGAAGGCACGACGTGGGTCGTAATGCCCCCAGAGTAGGGTAGGTGCACATTTGCAGGCACATGCACATAACAATTTTTAGCGGATATTTGCACATACGAAGCACAGGAACAGGAGTGTGTACACGCTCCAGCTTACGTGTGCACAAGTGAAGGCTAGCTAGAGGCCCCGCAGAAAATGTATCCATTTTTTTGTATTCTTAAAATCCGCTAAGGCACTCTGCATGAACCACTAACTGGGACATCCAGGAACTGAGTCTTTCAATTCTGTTCTGTGTTCATCACCAATAGCAAGAGTTTGGGATACCGGTAGTTGTTAGTCAAGTTAACTTACTTGCAGTCTACTAATTCAGTCCTCCTTTTCATCCTCTTAAATCTAAAGAGAAATGTGTCGGGCTGAGGAATTTATGGAGAGAACAATTTTTAAAGGTAAATAAATGCATCCCACATTAAATTATTTAATTAGCACCAGTGTTTCTGGCAACAATGGATAACCGTAAGGAGTCAATCGTTTCTTCTAATGGTCAGTTAAATATAATTACTACTACATATTGTTCGTCTTCACGTTATACCTGCATATACCTTTTTCCTACATAACAACCAGTTTGAAAGTCTCACTTGAGATAAGGAGCAGAATAAATTACTTTGCATGAGATAATTTAGAAAGAGAAACCCCTTCAACATTTGGATAATAAGATATGAATTAAGCACTGATATGTTAGTGAGTGGCTGTTTTGGGAGGGGGAGGCAGAGAAAATGGTAATGTTTTTGTGGATTAACTAATAGTTATTTTACAGCGTCACTTCTGACATGCTCTGAGCTGACAAGATACTTGGTTTTACATGTGACTGTAAACTAGCAAATTATTCTTTGGATGGATCATAGATCAGAAGATGTGAAAAGATGCTCATAAGGATGAAAGATTTACATTTCTCAGGAAGAAAAAAAACCTGCATTAATTGAGCCACAGGTTTGCCTTAATCACCCAACTAATTCTGAGGTGTGCTTTGAAAAGGGTGATGGAGTGAGTTGCAAGGAGTCTGAGACACCATTCTAGATGGTAGAGACACTATGGGAGAAATATCTAAGTAAATTGGAAAGGCAGGAAGTGAAGGAGGAGTCTCTATTTGCTGTGCTTATCAAATAGCAGAATAGGAAAAGGTGAGGTCCTGGAACTATGATAGGCAGGGAAAGTCCACAAAAGATCTGGAAGATGAAGAGGGGGTTATTGTCCTGGAATGTGAAGGGAAGCAAGCAGACATTTTGGAGAATGAAAATAATACATTCCTCTGTCTATGATTCCTTTAAAATACTATACAGCAAATGCCTTAAAAAGGGGGAATCATGTGCTCTAAGGATCTATGATGTACAGTCTGCTGCTTGGCTAAGAAAACATGGTGGCCCTGGAACCACATAGAGATGCCTCTCTGCCAAGAACCAGTCAGGTCTAAGGGATTATTTTGGACCACAGCTTGAATCTGTGCCTGAAAGATGCTGTAGTCATAAATAAATGAGATGCCCTGAGTTCTGCTGTCCATAAGGCAAAAGTCAGAGGACTGTGTTATAAATGAAAGATAGAATTTCACGTGTGCTGAAACAGGGTGGGTGAGCTAATATCTTTTAGTGGACCAACTGCTGCTAGTGAAAGAGACAAGCTTTCGAGATCTTCTTCAAGTTTGTGTAGCTCAAAAAGCTTGTCTCTTTCATCAACAGAAGTTAGTCCAATAAAACATATTACAGTACCTCACCCACCTTGTCTCCAGTATCCTTATACCAACACAGCAAACAACACATGAGCTGGGCAAACTCAGTGATTCACTACATTTTGTTAGTAGCATTTGAGACAAAGAATTTAGATGCAGTGCTATGAAGGTGTAGGATAGAGAGTACGCTCCTGTAACCATCTCTATAGACCTTAGCATAGGAAGCAATGGAGGATATCTTGCTCTGCTCTCCGGACCCTTAGCTCTTATTAGTAACAAAATAACTGCTTTAAAAAGGCCTTCAGTTTCATTGAGTTTAAAAGAGCACAAAACACTACAAAATTCTACAGAAAAAAAACTCTAATCCATATGAACCATAATTTACTTTTTCAGCCTAGTCTGCACATAAGCACAAACTGATGGAATGACAGATTTATTCCCATAATTCATTTTTGCTCCATGGCCCAAGAAGAATTAGCATTTCTTAGCCAGTCAAGCAATCTATAATAATGTTTTTTGTTTCAGCACCCTGGTTTTACTTTCATTTATATTAAAACAGCAGTAGTTGGAATATCTTTTAATGTTATTTTCATTCAACAAGCATTTCTTGGCAAAATATCAGGATCTTTGTTTCTTAGTAGTTTTTTATTTTTTAAATGGGCATTTAAAAGCTAATTTTGAATTCCATACAGATTTTCAAACAAACGGCTGCTTCAGATTTAAAGGGGGTTTAAAAATTGTAGATGTTCATTTTCATATCATGTATTATGATATGGGACTGATTTTTCATTTAAATTATACTACCTCTGTTTTTGTGATGTGGGGAATACAAATGCAGCCTCAGAAGTTAGGTCCATTTTAAAAATAAAGAGCAGAACAGCAAACACTAATATTTTATGTTTAAAAGAAAATTAAACATCTTTCCTTGATACTACCCATAGACACTGTCAAAAAAAAAAAAAAAAAAAAAAAGCCCACAATTCATTTTTTTGGCCCCAAATCAAGAAAACTATTAAGAAGTGCTTAAAGTTAAGCATGTTCTTAAGTTCTATTGAAGTACACTGTCCGCACTCAAATATCAATAACAACATTGGAAACTAATCCACGTTCCCTCAGAAAACTATATGTTAATATCAGAGTAAATATTGTATAAGCATGAAAAATACTTCCTTTTAAAGCAAGTCAATGGGACTTCAGCATGGGCTTAAATGCTTTGCTGAACCAGGGCCTCTAACCCATTTATATAACATAATAAGAGCAAAATGTGGGCCTGATCGTGCAAACTCTTAGGTGAGTAATTTAATTAGTTAGCAGAGCACTGCTGTGAACTAGAGTTGAACTCAGGGGGTGAAGTTAACAAATCCCATTAAGAAAAATATAATAAATATGGGCTGATACTGCATGGAGCTGAGTGCCTGCTGAGAGATGTTGACTTCAAGGGAATAGAGAATGCTCAGCATTTCTCAGGAGGTTTTTGCTTATTGAAGAATAAGAATCATGCAAATTGCTATTCTAGTCCCCAATCCAATAAATAGAGAGTTTATTGTTCTAAAGAGTATGTGTCAAAATTACATTTGCCATCCTTCTGGCTCCTTTGGCAACAATGTAAAGATGAGTGAACATACTCATTAAAAATGCTGGATATTTGACAGCATGGTCAGGTTCCTGCTTTCTTATGGCTTATGAAGGCTAGATGACGCTCTCACTCTTCAATGTAAAGGGTACTGTTGATGGTGTTATGAAGCCCCTGCCCCCATCCTGGGAAGATGATCCAAGGAGTAGTATTTACTGCTGCCTCAGAAGAGAGTTTGCTTGGCTCCTTTTCCTGTCCAGCTGCTCATGGTGTGTGGTTGCGACTGTGTGCGTACAAGTATTTGTTGGGGCATTTGAAAAATGGCAGTCTGCAATGCTGTGAAAGTCTCATGACCTTCCAAGTTTACACTTGCTAAAGGAAACCCTCTGCATTGATTCCCAAGAGCTTTTACCACCAAAGATAAATTAACGGGGTTGTGGGGGGAAATCAAACCCGACGGAAGTGTTCTAGTGTAATCATCATTTACTTTTTAACAGCAATAGGAAAACTAACTCAGCTGAACATTTGGCTCTTCTGAAAGATCAATTGAATTAGGAGCCGAAGTCCATTTTGTGCCTCGGTGCATGCCATGAGGACATAATAAACCTTGATTTAAGAGGCGTTCCATCTTCAGTCTCCTACCCCAATGCCCTTGCACAGCAGCGTGAAATAACTGTGTTGCCGTACTCCCCTGAGCGCAGAGGCTACTCTCTCACAACACTCTCTGGGGTATGGAAAAGCAGAAACCTGTTCCCTTCCCTCTTCGCCCCCCACATGCACCAGCCAGCAATGTCTTTCAGGTATGCAGGTGGGACTGGAGTTTGCTGCATCCTCTGAAGGGGTGTAGCAGCAGGTGTATGCTCCTGCTCCCTTCCAGTAGCTCCCCCCAGGGCAGCCAACTTTTCACCTCCCCTGCCTCAGGCTAGTGCCTCCAAGGCATGATTGAACCTCAAACAATCTGAATGAAATACTAGCTAGTTAGAGGGCTAGACTAGGCTCCTAGAGAAGCTTGTTCCTGGATTCTTCTACATTTTTAATGACACAAGACAGCAAAAACTGTCAAATCATATCCCTGAGTCTCTACTGTGCAGGGGCGGCAGCTATTCCTTGCCCTGGAGTATAATCTAGGAATGCAGCTACACCCTTCCTGGAAGTAAGTGTTAGGACATGCTGTGTCAGCTGTGGCCCAGCACTGTCTCTTTATTTAGCATTAGTGCATTGTCTTACAGCTTCCAGACACGCTGAGCATTTCTGCAAATGTGGGTATGGCTGCCTAAGAAAAGCTCCAGAGAAGGATGTTACAGCAAGTAATTAATACCTGTTCTTGAGTGTGTATGTCAATATAGATACATATTACACACATAAAAGCTATGTTAAAAAAATGATTAAAGTGGTAAAGTCAAGCACTGAAAAGTTAAGAAATGCCAGGAATGCCAGAGTGGAGGGAGCATGCTCAGTTTCTCTGTGGGAATGGCACATGTACACTGGGAGCTGAGAGACTCAAACACGCTGCACGAGGATGGAATCCTCAGAGATTTTAGCTGCTAAAATCAAAGAAGTCTCTACTGAGCACGTGCAAACTGCAGTTTTTCAAAGGCATATAATTATACCTGGTCAGAAATTTTTTGATTAAAGAATTTTCTTCAGAAAATGCTGATTCATCATAACTGAAACCTGCACAGAAATTTATCCTCTGAGAAAACTTTCACCAGGAAAGTTTTTCAAGTCCAGGATGGAATATCTGGATAGAACCAGAAAGCAGGAAACCCACCCCAGAATCGCCACATCCTATAGAGTTAGTATCTTTGTCTTTTGCCCAATGAATATTAAATTATTTATACAAAGTGAAACAGCTCCACAGGAGAAACAGAGACTAAATCAGGCAGAGCAGGAACTTGAACATGGCTCTCCCATGTGCTAAGTGACTCTCCTAGACATTGGGGTATTAGCTAGTGGGCAAATGCCCTCTCTGGTTTTTCATCAGACTTATAATGGTCTAATTTTCATTCTAACGTGGAATGAAACAATTTTTGGAACATTGAAAGTTTTCATGAAACAAAATTCTTGCTTCTGGCCAGCCTTATTTATAACTTGCCCACATTTGGTAGAGTTTCATGAGGATGGCAAAAGGCAGATCCCTGACACAAAGGCAACCCACTTGTCACATTTCAACTCCCTGCTATAAATCATGAGGGCATGAGAACTGTTAAAAGAGATGGTTTCTAGAACTTAACATGGGCAAAACAATGTATTTTTTCCTACCATAGTTCTCAGAAACAGCTGAACTGTTTTGGATTAAATTTTATTAAAAATTCAACCTGAGGCAGACACCTCAGCCCAAATGGTTAAAGTCTGGTAAAGTTATAAGCAACTGAAAACATAGTCTTACAATAGGAAGTGTTGGGCAACCTTAGTAACCTGTAGCATAAAGAATGTATTTTCCCACACAGCAAATGCATGAAGCTGAATCCACAGAATTTCCTCCCCTTCCTGTGTGGACTTAATGATGCCATTAGAGACGCTCTGTCTACCAAGCATTTTTAGCTGTGGGTAACCTCTCTGGCTATCAAAATGAGAGAAGTTAAAATATGAATCTAAGAGACATTTTTAAGCCACAGCCACGGCTTAGCTCCTTCTTACCCATCCCTCCTGTAACTATGTGAAATGTTTTGTCATGCCACATCATGTGCCGTCAAACATAAGGCAGGAGAAAGGCATAGGCTTCTATTGTGGCATCGAAGTGCAAGCTCCTCTTCTTCAAAGAGTCAGTACAGTTTTAGATTTACCAGTTCAACCACGACTGGATTTTAAGGGGATAAAGTATAACCAAGGAATAGTTTAGAAATGTGTCCACAGCCATCAGAGTACAGTAAAACCACACTATGGGGTAGGAACTATCTTTTTGTTCAGTGCTTGTGCAGCCCCTAGCACAATGGGGTGCTGGTCCAGGACAGCACTACAACAGTACAAATAATAATTCCCTCTAATAACTGGGCGAGCTAATGCAAATTACTGCATTTTGCTAATCAGTGAATAATTGAGAATAATTTTAAAAAGCAAGGACAATATCATGCACAATTCTATTCAGCTTCTTAAATTGTGCCCATCTCACTGTATGCTCAGGTACAACATGGTTACTTCATCTGTTCAGCACATATTTAGTTTTAATCTTTATTATAATATTTCCTAGTATATTAATAAATGTTCTATAGCTTTTTTTGTTAAAGTGATGAAGTCTTTGAAAGTCAAATCCTCAGCCCCTGATTGTGCTGCTGAGGCATGGAGAGAGTCCATTTTATGTGGGCAAATTATGAGGTGTGTGAATTAGTGAAGTGCTAGAAGTGTGAGGTTCCTCTCTATACCCGTGGCCAGGAATTAACCTCAGACACAATGTTCATAATGTATAACCTACATTTGTGGTGAGTTCTGTACATCTTTAGCAAAGGGAAATATTTAGATTAATGTTGCCAATATATCCAGAAGCCTGGATTCAGAGCTCTCAGTTCATGGTCCTTTTAAACCCTCAACTGCAAATGAGGGATTACTCTGCCTGTGCAATCTCAGCCGGTGGAAGGAATGGCTGAATGGCCTATTCCCTGATGGAGCTGTAGGAGTTTGGTGTTTTTTACACGTAATTAAATAAAATGCAGCAGATAGGTGGAAGGAAATGCTCAACAATCTTTAAAAGAACACCTCTTCAGGCTATGTGTGTATCTTTACTGCTCTTTCTTAGATGACAGGACTATTCCTGGTATCAGCCAGTGAATGCTGTTTATGCCAATGATTTGGCCTCTGTGCCCCTCAGTAATTCAAGGCATTATATAGTGTATGCTTTAACCTTTTCATTTATTTAATTTGGAAGATCAACTGGGTTTACAGTTTACAATTAAGTTTACAATTAAGCTCCTCAAACTATGGGTAAAAAATGAAAACAAACAAACAAACAAAAAACAACTAGTGCTGTGCAGAGGATGAAAATTCCATATTGCAAAGGATTTCAAGATTTTGACATTTTCTTTTCAGTTCAATTTGGAGCAAAAATCAGAAATGTTGATGTTATCCACAAAATAAAATTCTAAAAAAAATAAAGATAAAAAAAAATTGGGGGTGAAAAAGTTATTTCTATTTAGACCTATTTTATATAATGAAACATAAAAACATTGAAACAAAATATCATTTCAAGATTAAAAAAATGAAATATTTTGTTCCAGTATTGTCAGAATTTTGCTCCATTTTTTCCAAAATTGAGATTTTGTAAAAAATTACATGATTTCACAAAGTGTTTTGATTTTGAAAGCACTGCATTTTCCAGACACACTTGAGTCATTTTTAATCACACAACCAGATCTGCCATAGAATTTGATGATCCATCTTTCTGGCAGCATCCACCATCTCCCTGGCTGCAAGTGAAAGCTACCCTCCCTCTTTCGAAACCATAGGAATGAGGCCATGTTGCAAATGCCACCTGCCTTCTGTCAATGGTGACTCCCCCATCCACTGAAGCTAGCCATTTGCAAAAGCAGTGGTGAATCAAGCCTATAAGGTATGTAGTGACCTGAAGAGAGTCTAATACAGTCAATTTCTTATTAAGTGATTTTGAAGTAGAGTGAGTTGGATTTTTGTCCCAAACAAAACACTTGTTTTGAACACTTGTACTGAAGTTTGAAACTGGATGCTTTCCAATTTCCAAATTCTCTTGGTTCAACATATAGCCTAAGTAAACTATTATTAGCATTTGACTCACAACTTTGGTTTCACACGGATTATTTAATTTAAAACTGTTATTCAGGAAATGAAAAACTTTAATAACATTTTCCAGCAGTCCAGAGGTGTATGTATTACTTTAACCTACACTTTCTTGAAGGATCTACTGAAGGGTCTTATGAACTTTCATTGACTTTTGTAGCATTAAATGTTATATCTAATAGAATTTAAGGGCAGAATAACAACCACCAAGGACTGCAGTGCGGAATCAGGAGAGAAAGTGTCCATTAACTGCCAAGTGCTGTGTGCAGGGAATATGCATGGTATAATGAGGTACAGGAGATAACAGGGCTGCTGTGGTAAATAGAGAAGAGATGGACCTAATCTACAAAGTAGAAATCTGGATTCATGTCCAAACACAAACTTACCCAGAGTTTGAGGCTGTTCAGATTTGGGGTTCTGAAATAATCCTGAGCCAGGAAGTTCAGATGGATTCCAGATCTAAACCCCAATTTTTCCCATGTTCGACACTACAGAGGCTTGATCAGCTGCAAAACTAACGTGATAAAAATGCCATTCACCCAAATTTCTTATAAAAAGATGCACAAATTAACAGACAGTGCCCACTTGTAAAATCACAACGTTATTTCTTTCAAAGATCTTTTTCAAGATATTAAATTCAAACTAGGACATTTTGCCATGAAACTGATGGAGTCAATAATGACCTCTTAAAGCAACTAAACAGTCTCAAGTAAAACCGCCACAAGCTTATGGAATGGATTTAGGATGAGTCCCTTTAAAGCCTAAGGTTCAAGGCTGGATAGAGAGGTTCTTAAGGTGAGCTGTCTCATAGAGCTCCATAACTGTCTTTGCACAAAGCACAATAGCTTTGTTTTTCCATTCACAGATATGATTAGCATATGCAGAGTGTCAGCTGTATTTCTGAACTTGTCAGCTGGAGCTTCTCTGCCTGTAGGACTCTAATGGAGCGCTCCAGTAAGACATGCCCACAGTGACAGAACAATAGGCTGCTTGAGAATGAATACTAAAATGTGATTGATTTCCCCTGGTGAGTCTGGCATGTCTTTAGATGTCTGGAATACATTGTACGTTATTATTAGGGCTCAACAGTTTGCTTTAATAATCACCTAGGAAACAGCAAAAGAGGGGGGGAAATAACCATAATTGTCTAAAGACAAGTATATACAAATTACAAAGCATTTTGTTAATAGAATGCAAGCAGCTCTAATTATAATGAAGCATAAATTCAATGGTAGGGCTGTCAGGCCTTTTGGAAATAACAGGATTTTGACTTCTAAGAAAAAAAGTTGTGCTCAGTAGTTTCTGATCCCTGTACTTATTTTACTTGAGAGCAGGAAGTGTGTGAACAAATCCCATTCATATATAAAGGGATTTGTGTGCCTACCTATCCCCCCTCACACACTGTGCCCTTTTAAGTATAGATAACATGAAAGGAAATTGGTAAACTGTGTTAATTACTCCAGGGTAGAAAAGATGTTGTGTTTCAAACAGAATTTCATGTTATGTTAATAATTGAAGCACATCTGGGACATTCAAGAGAGCTGGTAAAGTGATCCCTTTTTCCTTTGCCCTTGTACACTTTTGAATCACATTAAAAAAAAAAAAAGCAGCAGCAGCAGCAGCAAACACTCTAAGAAAAACAATCCATTCCGGAAAGAATTCCTCCCTTTTCCAGCCAAATAAGGGAAGACATGACCAACTTTTCCCAGTGCTACTAAGCTAATTTAAACTCATTTCAAGGCTCATAAACCAGGGCATAAGGCCATAAAATATCCATGGACTGATCAGAAAGCCTACAAGTAAATCATTTTAACTTTAAATGACTGTTGAGGATAGTCATTGTTCCAATCCTGCTCACTTTACACACCCAGGCTGGATTCTGCTGCTCTGATGCTGAATAGCACCTTACCGCATGGGCAGGCCCATCGAGGCCAGTAGGACAATTCAGAGGGCAAGGTTTTCAAAACTGTCTAGGGGATTTGGACACTCAACTCCCATTCATTTCTAATGGCAGTTGGGTGTCCAAATCCTTCAGGTGGCTTTGAAAATCTCAGCCAGAAGGATTAAGAGTCACAAAATCCATAGCACAAGTCGGAGTCCCCTTTACTTCAACAGGGATACTACAGTGGGTAAAGTGAGCAGGATGTGCTTGTGGCCCTCAGAGCCCCTCAGTGCCAACTGGCAAAGAGTCCACTGTCATGTAACACCAACTCTTATCAAGCCTGATAAACACCTAACACATTGCTGTCATAGTATTGCTCTATAAAGAGTCTAATGTAAGTTATGGAATGACAGCCGGTAATGCATTGGTCTTTAATATCATCATGAAATGTATGTATTAATAGTGTATGAGGAATTATGGCTACTTACTGATATTAGGCTTTAAAGTCTGTAACCAAATAGGGAGAAACAGGTCTTCTTCCAGCCAGGAGGGAAGTAGCTATCTCCCTGTCTCTAATGTAAATTGAACATTGTGGAGCCAAATGCAATAGGAGCTGTATTTGCATGGAAGTCTACAGGAAACGCCAGGCTGACGGGGAGCATGAAATAAGCATGGGAAGACACGGGAGTCTAAACCCCAGGCGTTCATCCTGACTTTGGAAACAAAGACAATAAACTTTGGGAAATATAAGGAGAAGCAAAAGGACATTTCATTATCCATTTACTGAGGAGACTGCTGGTAGAGCATAGTGGACTCATGAAAACCTGGATCTTGATTTAACAGGAAATCAGAAAACTCTACCAAAAAAAAAAAAAACTCTGAGGGTGAGAAAATGGCTTTAGCAAAAGGATTGTAACTTGCTAAAATTATGTTTAGTCTCTCAGAAGCGTGTTATACTTTTGTTTCTTTTGTTACCAATTCTGTTTCCATTATCCTTGCTTTATATCACTTCAATCTCTTTGTTAATAAATTTCTCTTTGTTTTATCATAAGTAGCCTCAGTGCTTTAATATTAAGTAAATGTGAATTCTTAGCTGACTCAAAGAAGCGGGTGTTTGCACTGTCTCTTTGGAGATAGTGACCTTGTAATTGCTGTGCTTGTCCAGTGAAAGGGGCTGAATGCTCCAGGGGAACGTTCTTCCAGGGAGCTAGGAACAAGGGTGCAGCAAGTGTTACTCACAAGGCAAAGTAAGGGCTAGCAGAGTCCTGAGGTGTTTGTCTGGGTAGCTATCAGACTGGGGTGACAGGGAATTGTCACCCAGTTTAGCATCAGCAAATCTCTCTCTTGCTGAGGCAGAGGTGTTACATGGTGACCTAGGTTTTTGGGTGCCCTGAGAAATCACATCACAGTGCTGTATAATGCACACTTAAGACCTAATTCAGGAAACCATGTGCTAAATTTTAAGCACATGCCTAGTGCTTAAAATTCAGCACATGCTTAAGTGCTTTCCTGAATAGAGATTCTTTCCTTATTCAGGACCTTATATGGCAACATATGGTATTTCAGGGGAAACACTAACACAAACACACACTCATAATAAACTGACAGAAAAAAAATCTACAAATCTACTTTGAAACACCTGATCTGTTATCTTATCAATAGTCCAGCAAGGAGGGATAAAGATTTAACTTTTTTTTTTAAAGCTTATGAAAAGCAAGAATACCCCGTTTCCTCCCAGATATTCATCTAGTCAGGTTTATTTAAAAAGCTGCTCCAAATCCCAGAGTTTTCTATAAAGAGAAATTAATTCATATTGCACTCAAGGAGAACAGTAAAGTTACCTAGAGTGTGTTATATGTCTTTTACATTATCTCACTGTATCAGAATTTTTTCTTCCTCCCATCCTAATTATTGGTTTTGATCAGAAGCTAGGTCATTATCATGGAAAAGGGTTCACACAATACGTGTGTCAAAAATCTACCTACTTTAAACCATTCTCCATAATGTTCTCAATTTATTTGTGAGATGCCTTCTTTTTTAAACAAAACAGTTTATTGCAGTGAAATTAAAGAGGGTATGACCATGCCCCAGTGCTCAACTGTTACATGAGATGGCATACGTAGAGGGTGGAAAGCTCCTCCCATGCCTTCATATTCCCCTATGCATGAGCACAAGCCCATTGAGGACCACAGACACTGTGTCTGCTAGCAATCCATGGAGACTAGATAACTAAAGGGGAGTGTATAAGGTTGAAGTAGGGGGAAACCATGTCCCTCCCCACATTGATCAGTATTGCAGTCTGCTCCATCCCTCTCCAGCATCCTGCTCCCTGGAGTGGGGAGGCAGAGCAGGAGCATATAGTACCTGCATGCCCCAAAACTCAGGTTGTTCTGAGACTGCTAATGTGTGTCCCCTCAAACCTTGTGCAGCCATGAAGGGCCTCCCACATCCTAGCCCTGAATGTTTGGGATTGTTAGGATTCCCTATCAAGCTCAGATAACAGTGGTGTTGTTGGCTTCAGATCACTCGGGTGGAGTGCCAATACATTTTGGTTTGGTTCAAGAAACCAGACATCTTTTAACATGTCCATTCTTCCCGCTCCTTTAAGTGGTCACCACTTCTGCTTGTTGTGGTTACCCCTGCTAATAGAAGGAATTTCCAGTTAACAAGGCAGCCATCTCGCTTCTGAGTCGGGCTTCCAATTATTTTCAACCCAAGAGCCAAACTGTCATTGAGGAGAACAGACAGCTTCTCTAATTATCGTTATTATAGCACACATGTAACAAGAGACTAATTCTATTACTAAAAGTATTCCCCTGTGGCTTTTCCCATCCACATTTGAATTAAAGCAGCATAGGACACTGGACTTTAAATTGCTTCCCTATATTTACTGGCTCTT
This sequence comes from Emys orbicularis, assembly GCF_028017835.1. Taxonomy (NCBI): domain Eukaryota; kingdom Metazoa; phylum Chordata; order Testudines; family Emydidae; genus Emys; species Emys orbicularis. The sequence goes on from NC_088685.1 coordinate 36,439,649, forward strand.
TCCTTCCTTTGCCCAAGCCAGAAAGTCTACATGCTTATTTTTAGCTCCATAGCTCAAGCCCAACTCTGTAGCATTGGGCTCAGAGACCCACTGTTGCGGGTGTTTTTGCTGTGTAGACATACCCCAAGAGTCCCACCCCTTCCAGGTGGACAATGTCCCAGCTCAAAGGAATGAAAACTCTTCCACGCTTCCCAGGCTCAATCCTCCAAAGATTCTTCACCCCTCTTCTTCCTGGCACTGCAGAGTTCTTTCTCACTCTGTTAGAGAGCACCACATCCAGGATGCCTGATACCTCTTCAGAGCTTCTTCCCTGGAGTCTTTCTTTTCCCAAGTCTGCTTTAGGATTCTTCCTTTCCCCAGCAGCCCTTTCCCTTCAGAGAGACAAGGTGGGTGAGGTAATATCTTTTATTGGACCAACTTCTGTTGGTGAGAGACAAATTTTTGAGCTATACAGAGCTCTTCTTCTCAGAAGTTGGTCCAATAAAAGATATCTCACCAACCTTGTCTCAACCTGGGACTGACACGGCTACAACTACACTGCATGCTTTCCCTTCAGAAACACTCCCAGGGTACAAGCTCCTTCCTGAAAGCCCTTCTATGGTTCCTTTCACAGAGAGGAAACTCAATGGCTCCTCTCCTGGTTCTCTTCCCCTTATTGTCCTATAGTCCTTCCTTTATAGGAAGCACCCAGAGGGCCTCCCAGAGGATTCAGGGGGCTTGGGGCAAAGTGGGGGAGCTTGTACTCACCGGGTGGTGCTCCAAGTCTGCGGCGGCAGTGGCATTTCGGCGGTGGGGGGCCCTTCAGTCGCTCCGCGTCTTCGGCAGCACTGAAGGGCCCCCCACCGCCAAAATGACACCGAAGACCCGGACCGCCACCGGGTGAGGAAAGGGATTCTCGGCCAGGGCTCACAGGGCCCCTGCAGGGCCCGGGGCCTGGAGCAAATTGCCCCACTTGCCCCCCCCCTCTGGGCGGCGCTGACCACCCAATCTGGTTCTCCCCAGATAGGTCTAATCTTTAATTACCTGTCTCCCCTCCCAGTACCACACAATGGGCTAACTGGGCTCTCCAGCTCCCCTTATTCCTGTCACTGCCAGTGTGGCATATACACCCTATCACAAACCCATTTGGGGGAGACTGTCTGAATTATAAGCCAGTTAGGGCGAAGATGTCTAGGCTTCTTATGGTCTAGGAGGAAGGCCATATAAGCACTTCCCCCCTCCCTATTCCACATTTGATCACTGCTCTTACCTCAATGCATGTAAAAAAGGCATCAAACTTAGTTTAAGGGGTTTGAAGTCTGTTTTCAGTTACAACAACCTATCTTTACATTTCAGTTTGATTGATTTCACAATGGTATAGGTGTAACTGGGAGCAGAATTCGTGCTCCAGAGAATCTAGCTTTAACTGTCTTCACCTCTGAAATTGTCCCATTAGGTAGAAAAATATTAATTATGTGGTTTCTTAAACTATGCATTGTGCCTATGGTATGATTGCCTATCATACATAATTTAGTAAGACTTTATACTCTGAATGATCTCCAAACAGTTAAAGAAAAGCAGAACAAGCTTCTTTATTCTCTTCTAGTGGTAAATACAGCAAGGGGCGGGGGGGGGGACGGGACTCAACAGTAAATGGCATCTCCAGTAATGAAAGAAAAAGCTGGATATCCACAAGGCTGTTGCCTAGGCAACTGAATGGAGGGACAATCAGAATCTCTCAGTTGCACCCCATTATAGATATTTTCTACATAGGCCAGTAAAAGGAAGGAAGAGGTGATTGGAAATCTTCTGCAGAAGTACTCGAACACTTCACAAGCATGCCGGTAGTGAGCAGACTGCAGATAATACACAAAATGGCTGCCTATATGAAGCTCCTGATTGCAATAATCTTCAAAGTATTATGAAGATGGATGACGGGGGGGAGGCGGGGGGGAAATCACACTGCATTCCCCAAAGGCCCCTGCCAGTTTTCAACCCTGACTCCAAGGATGAAACAGCACTGAAGATTATAGTTTGCAAATACATGTCACAAGTGGAGTTTGGCATCATACAGATAAGAATTATTCCAAAAATCTGCATTGTAAATTTCACTACTTATGTGCGGCTTTGGCACCTTATCGGCTTACTGATCTAAGATTATTAATATGACCGGGTGAACTGGAGCAGGACCACATCCACTAATATCACACCTCTGAATAATTTATAGGATGCACAAACTTAGTTGAAAGGAGCAGGCGCTAAGGGAGTTCAATTCTTTATGCAGAGGGTAATCTCTTAGTACCAAAAGCAGCAATAGATGGTATAATCAGTAACATACTGAAAAAAATAATCATACAAGCACTTAGAGGATAAAATATTACAGGGTATGAAAGCTAGAGAGATACATGGATGACTCTAGATGAGCCATATGGCTTTTTTCCATCCCAAAATGTTAATTTTATGTTACTAAGTATCATAATTACCCTGGCATTCGAAGGGGAAACATTATGGGTATTGCCCAGCTAACAAAAGCAAATGATGCTGGTTAGCATGTCTGCTACCCATTTTGGGGGGTTGGCTTCTTTTTGCCCTATCTTTGAAGGTATTTTTCTTCTTCATGCATTTTTTACTCCAAACCAGAGTCCTAATAAACATCAAAGCAGCTCTGCTGAGGCAGACCACATGAGTGCAAAGTCTTCATTTCAACACAAATAGAACGGGTAAGTATAGTTTATCAAGTGGAAGAGCACTGTATTTTCTAACTTGCCAATCCCTTTCTCACTTAACGTCTTTTCTTTAAAACCATCCCTTCGTCTCTAAAACCAAAACATAATATTTCCTGAACTTGAGCTGAGCAAGACAAAATGTATTACACATCTTCCTGGCTGGAGCAAGTGTTTGCTGAATAAGTACAGAGTTATTGCTGTCCATTCCAATCTGATTCCATTACCAGGGCTTACAACTAGCCAAGAATAATGGGTGGAATGTAGTCAGTGAGAGCCCCTGAAAGGTTTTTTTGTTGCACTTTTTTTGTACTTTGCCGATTTTTATATTATGTTTTATTTGGCTGCTTTGATTTATTATGGAGGAAGCCTACTTGGCAAAGGATCAAGTTGACCCCTATATGCCCTGAGTCCGTCTGATATTCTCTTCCGTTATTTTCCATTGAAGATGATGTACTTTTTTTAAACACACATTTGTGGATTTTTATACTGTGTTTTACTTGGCTAGATTAATGTATCAGGAGGGCTCAGAGAACTTGACATGTTAGGAGTCACTTTTTTGGGGGAAAGGGGGGCAACAGAAACAGTCTTATTCCACAGTTGTCTAGCTCACGCCATTGTATGTCGTTGGCCCATGGTCCTCTCCCATCTCCCTGGGGAAACTTGCACCTCAAGGGCACACTCAAGGAACAGTCTCTGCATTCCTTTGAGAGCAAGAACATTGACCGTCTCTGGCCTTTGCAAAGATGTGCACATGGGGAGAAAGGTTTGCTGTGCTCACTTGTACAAGAGCCAGTGATCTACAATGTATTATAAAGATAGAGAATTCACTGCCACATGAATTTATTACAATATATCTGGTTAGTTTTATGATTAGGGCCCTACCAATTTCACGGCTGTGAAAAATGTGTCACAGACCGTGAAATAAGCCCTTCCCTGTGAAATCTGTTCTCCCCCATTCTGCTGGGAGCACGTCAGCTGTGGGGCGCCTATCTGGGACAGGACTTGTCCTTCCCCTGCATGGCCGCTCTTCAGGGGAAATCAGACCCACCTCTGAGTGCTTCCCCCTGCTGTAGGAAACTCTCGGGCTGGGCAGCAGCCCCGGAAGTTCCTGCAGCCAGAGGAGGCGGGTCCGATCTCCTTCTGCTGCTGGGAGCACCCCAGCCGGGTGGCTCCTAGCTGGGAGTCCCAGCCAGGCTGGGAAGGGACAGGATTTATCCTTCCCCTGCACAGCTGCTCTAGGGGTGGGGAGGGAACAGACCCATCTCCTAGTACCTTTTGGGTTGGGACTCCCAGTTACATCTGAAATGTCATGCTGTTGTAAACAGCTGAAAACGGGAAATTGACCAATTTTAAAACCCTCTGGCCATGTAATTGATCAAAATGGACCTTGACTTTGGTAGGACCCTATTTATGATGAACAACAACATAGCTAGTCATACATAGGAATAGATGTGATCTAACTTGATGCTTCATTGTGGATTCAGATCACACTTGCAGCCAGGAACCATTCCCCACATCCCGCACAGCTGTCTATCCATGTTATAAAAGGGTTGGGAATAGACATCTTCCTCTGAAGCAATATTTATGGGTCACAGCTGGAGGCAAGATGCCAGACTTGATGGACAAACCAATGGTACTGTATGATCTAGAATGGCAAATTGTATGTTCTGGGACCATACAATGAGAGATCGTCTTCTGAAGTGCATTTAGGATGTATGTACGATGTGTACTGTAGAACTCCAAGCGGGGAAAAAATGTTCTGAAACAAAATAAAGGTAACCAATTGCTAGTGTCCAGTTCAACTGTTTGTGCAAAGTTTCTGGCATTTTTTGAGTAGTGAAAAGCAGTTTTCATGATTTAGAAAAAGCTTTCTCTGCCTCAAACACCTCCTACATCAGGTAGAAAAATTGGCACTGTGGTAGCAATGTTATCAACATCATATTATCTAGCAGAAACAGACAACCCAGCCAAGACTGATCCTGAGATGAACCGTCCTCGCCTGCGGATACACAAACTTTCGCCTACGATGGGGAGACGCATCTGCAACATCCAATGTATTTAACCTCCCCCACCTTCATTCACTGATGTAGACTTGTAGACTTTAAAGTCAGAGGGACCAACATGATCATCTAGTCTGACCTCCTGCACGTCACAGGTCACAGAACCTCACTCACTCTTGTATTAGGCCCGTAACCTCTGGCTCAGTTATTGAAGTCATCAAATCTTGATTTAAAGAAAGACTTAAAATTACAGAGAATCAACCAATTACTCTAGTTCAAACCAGCAAGTGACCCATGCCCCATGATGCACAGGAAGGCAAAAAGACCCCAGGGTATCTGCCAATCTGACCTGGGGAAAAATTCTTTCCCTCTTCCAAATATGGCGATCAGTTAGACCCTAAGCATGTGGGTGAGACCCACCAGAGAGACACCTGGGAAAGAATTCTCTGTAGTAAATCAGTGCCGTTCCCTTCTAGTGTCCCATCCCTGGCCATTGGAGATATTTGCTAATAGTCACAGGTGGACCATATGCCCATATAGGGAATTTTATCATACCATCCCTCCATAAATGTATCAAGCTCAGTCTTAAAACAAGTTAGTTTTTTTGCCCCCAATATACCCCTTGAAAGGTTGTTCGAGAACTTCACTCCTTTGATGGTGAGAAACTTTGATCTAATTTCAAGCCTAAACTTATCAATGGCCAGTTTATAGCCATTTGTTCTTGTGCCAACATTGGCCCTTAAGTTAAATAACTCCTCACCCTCCTTTGATATATTTATAAAGCAATCGTATCTCCTCTCAGCCTTCATTTTGTTAGGCTAAACAAGCCAAGCTCCATAAGTCTTCTCTGATAAGGCAGGTTCTCCATTCCTCTGTAGCTCTTCTCTGCACCTATTCCAGTTTGAATTAGTCTTTCCTAAACATGGGAGATTAGAATTGCACACAATAATCCAGATGATGTCTTACCAGTGACATACATATTGGTAATAATACTTCCTTATTTCTACTGGAAATTCCTCATCTGATACATCCCAGAATTGCATTAGCCTTTTTCATACCCACATCAGATTGGTGACTCAGTCATCCTGTGATCAACTATTGACCATACACCCAGCTCTTTGTCCTTCTCTGTTGTTTCCAACTGATATGTCCCAAGCTTATGGGGGCAAAAAATCTTGTTAGTCACTAAGTGCATGACCCTGCAGTTTGCACTATTAAATTTCATCCCATTTCTATTAATCCAGTTTCCAAGGTCATCCCAATCTTCTTGTATGATAGTCTGGTCCTCTTCTGTATTGGCAATACCTTCCAACTTTGATTCATCTGCAAATTTTATTAACACACTCCCACTTTTTGTGCCAAGGTCATTACTGAAAGTGTTCTATAAGACTGGTCCCAAGACCAATCCTTGAGGAACTCTACTAGTAACCTCCTTTCAGCCTAACTGTTCACCTTTCAGTATGACCCATTGTGGTCTCTCCTTTACCAACCAGTTCCTTACCCACCTTTTGAGTCTTGTATTAATCCCCATCTTCTCCAATTTTACCGCTAATTCCCTATGTAGAACTGTATCAAATGCTTTATTGAAATCCAGATAGATTAAATATAATGCATTTCCTTTATCTAGAAAATCTATTACCTTCTCAAAGAAAGAGATCAGTTTGATCTGGCATCCTTTTGTAAACCCATGTTGTATTTTATCCTAGTTACCATTTACCTTTATGTCCTTAACTTCTCTCTCTTTCAAAATTTATTGTAAGTCTTTGTGTACAATTGAGGTCAAACTAAAAGGGCCTGTAGTTTGGGCCCAGTAAGCTGTTTGAATTGGGCTTCCACCTCAGATGTGGTCATTTCTACTTCTGTATCCTTGTTCCCATTAGCCATCCTGCCACTGCCCCCAAGCTCTTCATTACCCTTATTAAAAACTGAAACAAATGCATGCAATTAGGTGTTGGGCCATATCCAGATTATCTTTAATCTCTACCCCATCCCCAGTGTTTAGCAGTCCCACTTCTTTTCTTGTTTTCTTTTTATTTATATGGCTAAAGACCTTTTACTATTGGTTTTAATTTCTTTTGAAAGGTTCAACTCTGCTTGACTTTTGGCAGTTCTCACTTTATCCCTGCACTTTCTGACCTCCAAGAGGTAGCTCTCTTTGCTGATCCATCCCTTCTTCTATTACTTGTAGGCTAACAATAACTAGGCTCTAAATAACCTGTTTGAGGTGCTTTTTCGTCCAGTTTGGTCTGCAGTCCTTCCCTTCAATTGTTTGCCCCCTTGCTTGGGATACTGACTTAAAGTATCTGAAGCCTAAATTGCAGAAATTAATTACAAGCCTCTTCCATATTCATACCTTGAGTTCTTCAGTCCAGTCCACTTCCCTAACTAATTCCCTTAATTTTTTTAAGTTTCCCCTTTTGAAATCAAGGACCCAAATTATAGATCTAAACTAAATGGAAGGATAAACAAAAATGAACTGAATTAACTAATGATCAATTGAATCAAGGTTGTCCTCCACCAGTGGCGCTGGAACATTTTTAATAGTGGGGATGCTGAAAGCCCACCACCTGACCCTATCCACTCCCCCCACCCCCCGAGCTGAGGCTGGGACCCTGGATGCGCGGGGCCAGCAGCCGGGAGTGCTGCAGCACCCCTTGCACCGCTAGTTCCTGTGCCTATATCCTCTACAACCAGTTCTTCTGTGAGGTCTTTGTTACTTGTGAATACTAAATCTAAAATGGCATCACCTCTTGTTGGTTCGGTGACTATCTGGTGAAGAAATCTGTCAGTTATCTCATCCAGGAATATCTGTGCCCTATCATTATTAGTAGCATGGTCCTCCAATCTGTATCTGGGAAATAAGTCTCCCATAATCACACAATTTCAAAGGGTATTTATTTAATTAAAAATATTGTAGAGGTCGCTACCCAAATCCAAATCAGATCCTGGAGGTTTGTAGCAGACACCAATTACTATCCCAGTGCCTCTGTTACCTTTCTTCCCCAAATGTATTTTGACTGAAACAGATTCCACTTTATCCATTCCATCACCAATTTCTTTACAGTCTATCTCATCATTAATATACAATGTTACTCCATTATTTCTGACTTTGATTTGTCATTTGATTGCACGTGACGGACAATCAGTGGATTCTTTCTTGCTTCTATTAGAATCCTCTTCTGCCTCAAGTCTACATCCCATGTCTTAGTTCCTGGCAGACAGCACATCCTTCTGTCCTTTGGATCAGCTCTGGTGACAGGCCTGTCTGTTCTTCTTAGTAGGGATCCCCCAATCACATAGACCTGCTCTTCCTGGTGTTGGTGCGATTCTCTGGCCTTCTTGCTTCTGTTCTTTTTATCAAGACATTTTGTCTTCTGTTCTCACTTGCAATCTTCTGTGGGTCATCCTCTGTCCTCCTGTGGCTCTGAACTCTGGCTATCTCCATTGTCTCATCCCCTCTTCTTGTAGGATTAGCCGCTCTATTCTTCTTCCTTGCTCTTCCATCTTCCATTACTGCCTGCATCTCCCCTTCATTTTCCAACTCAGTGAACCTGTTCTTCAGCTCTGTCTCTCTAGCCTGGCTTTTCCTCTGCTTTGTTCTCATAGTCACTTGCTTCCACTGGCCATTTTCTTCATCTAGCAGTCTACCCTGATATTTATCTGGTGCAGTATGGATCTGCAAGCCTGAGTTTTCCCTTCAGCTTCCTCTCTCCTTTCCTCCACCATCTGCTCAAATCCTCTTTGAAACTCAACCATAGTTTCTAGCTGCATCTCCAAATATCTGCTTTTCTCTTCCATCAGGTCTATCAGGCAGCACTTTGGACAAATGAAGCACCATACAGGTACCCTCTTCAGAATAATGCAGATTCCACATCCAGTCATCTTCATTGTTTTCTCCATTCTTCAGGTCACTACCACTGCTGCCTCTGAAGTGGTCATAGCCTTCCCGCCTATGCTCCTGTCAAGAAGGAAAAAAATACAAAACAAAAAAACCCCTCAAACACCTCCCACAATCTCTCCCTACAAACTCCCACTCAAACTCACCTGTTTTCAGTTCTGTTTGCTGACACCTGTGCTACTGACTGGCCAGGTGGCTGCCTTAATAGACCTGCTGATTAGGGAAGCTCCACCCACTAATCAGGGTTTAGCTGTGATCAGGGGCTGTGCGTCTCTCACAATACACTATCCCCTACCAGACTTTGCTTGCTGGTTTGTTTTCAGTTTGCAAACACAAACTCACTTCCTTCCCCCCCAAGGAACAGGGGGATTGCCCTCCCTTCTCCTCCAACAGATCTCCACTCAAACTCCCCTGTTTTAAGCTCATTTTCTGGCTCCTGTGCCACTGCTCCCACTTTTTCCAATCACTTTTTTTGGGGAGGGGGAGGGGGGGACGAGCATCTGTGCAGTAGTTTGCTGTGGTCTACCAACACTAGTAAACCTACATTAGGACAATTTAGCCATGCTAGTGGTGTCCATGTGAGGATTGTTCCCAGCCTTCCTGTTGCCTAAACATGTTTTTTGGGAAGATCTTGACCCACTTCGGGTATGACTACCTTGTTTTTTTTTATTGTATGTGTTTAGGTGGTTAGGGACACCACTTAATTTTTTATGATGGAAGTTGGGTGACATCTGATTGAAGCTGGTGGGCATGATGTCCACCTGCCATTCAAATTTAAGAGGCAGTTAAGGTACTTTCTGACATAAGATAGCCAAAACAATAGGAACCACTGCCCAAAACATAGACTGCACGTAAGGCTGGTCAGAGGGGCCGAATGCAAATGCAGGGGGCCGAGTATTGTTTGGTGGCATTGTGTCTCTGTGCCCAGAAATATCCAGAGACCCCAGAAGACAGCAAGAGAAGCACTTGCAAGGTGACCCTGATAAAAAGCCAAAAGAGGGTTTGCGGGGTAAAGTGCTGGCTGGAAGAGGCTTGGAACTGTGAGCAGAAAACCTGTTTCCTGTTTGATTCCTGCTACATTGAGAGAACAGGACTATGTGCACTTTCTCTGTAAATGAAGAAGCTTGCATCAAAAAATAATTTTACTCCATTATTAGGAACCATTTCTCCTCTTAACAGAAACAATCTGCAAACCCCAAATACAGACTACCCGCTCAGGCCAAAATGGGTAACATTATTAAAATAGCAGAAGGATGGATTTGTTCCCAGTATGCCTGGCATACAGGCTATTGCAGAGATCTGATCACATCCTTCACACTAGGACCACACACATTCATGCACATGTAGATGTAAAGTCTGCTCAACAGCCAATAAATGTGGTTTATATCCTTTCCTCTCTCAGGAAGGAACCCAGCTATTTTTATGTCTGGGTACACATACGGCCGAATATAACGATATTTCTTATATAAAAGACAAAAGATTTTAAATGTCTTAAAATTCCCTACTGTTTCTCTTCCTTAATGCGCTCACCCATTCTTTCCCTGAGAGAATCAAAGCACTTTCAGGAACGCCTCTTATTTATAAAGTTTAGATCAACCAGTCAGAGGACAGAGACAAAGCCACATATCTTCACCTACCACAAAACGAATATACTTGTACCAGGCAGCTTGCAAACAACAAACAATCTACAGACTAAAATTTGTTCACACAAATAATTAAACAGTGGTGAAGAGTGACATCACATCTTTCTCGCAGATCACTTGTAAAAAGGGGGCTAAAGTCTTGAAATAAATTGTTTGTTGCAAATTTTCCAGCCAGATCTAGTTACAGTAGAAACCATGACAAAGAACTTGAAAAACCATGATCCTCAGATTTCTCAGGAGCAACAATCTATGGAGGGAACATAAAGGAGGAAAGACGCATTTGTTAGGCCTGGTCTACACTATGAGTTTAATTCGAATTAACCCTGCACCCGTCCACACAACGAAGCCATTTATTTTGAAATAAAGGGCTCTTAAAATCGATTACTGTACTTCTCCCCAACGAGCGGAGTAGCGCCGAAATCGATATTGTCATTTCGAATTAGGGTTAGTGTGGCCGCAATTCGATGGTATTGGCCTCCAGGAGCTATCCCACAGTGCACCATTGTGACCGCTCTGGACAGTAATCTGAACTCGGATGCACTGGCCAGGTAGACAGGAAAAGCCCCGCGAACATTTGAGAGAGCTCATCAGCACAGGTAACCATGCAGGCCAATAATCGAAAAAGAGCACCAGCATGGACTGTACGGGAGGTACTGGATCTGATCGCTATATGGGGAGAGGATTCAGTGCTAGCAGAACTTTGTTCGAAAAGACGAAATGCCAAAACTTTTGAAAAAATCTCCAAGGGCATGATGGAGAGAGGCCACAATAGGGACTCAGAGCAGTGCCGCGTGAAAGTCAAGGAGCTCAGACAAGCCTATCAGAAAACAAAGGAGGCAAACGGTCGCTCCGGGTCAGAGCTGCAGACATTCCGCTTCTACGCTGAGCTGCATGCAATTCTAGGGGGGGCCGCCACCACTACCCCACCTCTGACCATGGATTCCGAGGCGGGGGTAATCTCATCAGCCACACCTGAGGATTCTGTGGACGGGGAAGAGGAGGAGGAGGACGACGAGCTTGCAGAGAGCACACAGCACTCCATTCTCCCCAACAGCCAGGATCTTTTTCTCAGCCTGACTGAAGTACCCTCCCAAGCCAGTACCCAAGACCATGACCCCATGGAAGGGACCTCAGGTGAGTTTACCTTTTAAAATATAAAACATGGTTTAAAAGCAAGCGTTTTTTAATGATTAATTTGCCCTGAGGACTTGGGATGCATTCGTGGCCAGTACAGCTACTGGAAAAGTCTGTTATCGTGTCTGGGGATGGAGCGGAAATCCTCCAGGGACATCTCCATGAAGCTCTCCTGGAGGTACTCCAAAAGCCTTTGCAGAAGGTTTCTGGGCAGTGCAGCCTTATTCCGTCCTCCATGGTAGGACACTTGACCACGCCATGCTAGTAGCAAGTAATCTGGTATCATTGCATGACAAAGCCTGGCAGAGTATGGTCCCGGTGTTTGCTGGCATTCAAGCAACATCCGTTCTTTATCTCGCTGTGTAATCCTCAGGAGAGTGATATTGCTCATGGTAACCTGGTTGAAATACGGGAATTTAATTAAGGGGACAGAGGTGGCCCTTCCTACTGGGCTGTTTGCCTGTGGCTGAAAAGAAATCCTTCCCTGTAGTAAGCCAAGCGCGGGCGGGGGGGGGGGGGGAGGGATTGGCGCTAAGCTTTTCACGTGTGGCTAGCAGGGATCTTCCCTGATACCAGCCACGCGGTGGAGGGAGGGATAAAGCGATCATCCCAAAGAATTGGATGGGGGGGTTAGTTTGTTTTCTGCTGCTGAAGGTTAACAGGAAAACCGCAGCACTCAACAGGCTTTGCTTGGTATGTGGGAAAGGAGGACGCAGAAGCCAAAAGACAATGGCTTACCATGGCCGCATGCAAGCCGAATTCCGTTGCCCGGACCTGCGTCTGTGATCTCTAGCAGTAAAGCCACGGGCACTCAATATTAAGAGGCAAAATGCGACCTTGCACAGAAATCACATGTGCTATGTAATGTGAATAGTGTTGTTCACCGTGAAAGAGTATAAGCATTGTTCTGTAAAATGTTTCCTTTTTTCCCTCCCTCCAGCAGCTGCAAATTTTTCAAGCCTCCCTCCTCCGTCCCGAAGGCTATCTCAGATAAGGCATCGGAAAAAGAGGATGCGAGACGAGATGTTCGCGGAAATCATGGAATCCACCCACAATGAAAGAGCTCATCTGAATGAGTGGAAGGACACGGTTTCAAAGTATAGGAAAGATGCCAGTGAACGTGAGGACAGGAGGGACCAACGTGAGGACAGAAGGGACCAACGTAAGGAGAGGAGAGACGCTTGAGATGAGAGGTGGCGGCAGGAAGATCAGAGGAGGCAGGATGCAACGCTGGGGCTGCTGCGTGAGCAAACAGACATGCTCCGGCGACTGGTGGAGCTTCAGGAACGGCAGCAGGATCACAGACTGGCGCTACAGCCCCTGTATATCCCCCCTCCCCATGTTCCATAGGCTCCTCACCCAGACGTGTAAGAACGTGGGGGGGGGGGGAGGCTCCATGCACCCTCCCATTCCACCCCAGTGGACAGCCCACGCAAAAGGCTGTCATTATTTTAACCTTTTTTTAGTGGCCTTTTCCTTCCCCCCGATCCTCCTCCCAAACCCCACTTGGGCTACTTTGTCAGTTCTCTCCCTCTTTTTATAATCAATTAATAAAGAATACATGATTTTTAAATGATAGTGACTTTATTTCCTTTGAAAGCAAGCTGTGATCGAAGGGGGCGGGTGGGTTGCCTACAGAGAATGAGTCAATAAAGGGGGCGGGTTTTCATCAAGAAGAAACAAACAGAACTTTCACACGTTAGCCTGGCCAGTCATGAAACTGGTTTTCAAAGCTTCTCTGATGCGCTGCGCTTCCTGGTGTGATCTTCTAATCACCCTGGTGTCTGGCTGCACGTAGTCAGCAGCCAGGCGATTTGCCTCAGCCTCCCACCCCACCATAAACGTCTCCTCCTTACTCTCACAGAGATTGTGGAGCACACAGCAAGCAGCAATAACAATGGGGATATTGGTTTGGCTGAGGTCTGAGCGAGTCAGTAAAGTGCGCCAGCGACCTTTTAAACGGCCAAATGCACATTCCACCACCATTTTGCACTTGCTCAGCCTGTAGCTGAACAGCTCCTGACTCCTGTCCAGGCTGCCTGTGTATGGCTTCATGAGCCATGGCATTAAGGGGTAGGCTGGGTCCCCAAGGATAACTATAGGCATTTCAACAACCCCAACGGTTATTTTCTGGTCCAGGAAGTAAGTCCCTTGCTGCAGCCGTTTAAACAGAGTAGTGTTCCTGAAGACGCGAGCGTCATGAACCCTTCCCGGCCAGCCCACGTTGATGTTGGTGAAACGTCCCCTGTGATCCACCAGTGCTTGCAGCACCATTGAAAAGAAATCCTTGCGGTTTATGTACTGGGTACCCTGGTGCTCCGGTGCCAAGATAGGGATATGGGTTCCATCTATCGCCCCACCACAGTTAGGGAATCCCATTGCAGCAAAGCCATCCACTATGGCCTGCACATTTCCCAGAGTCACTACCTTTCGGAGCAGCAGCTCAATGATTGCTTTGGCTATTTGCATGACAGCAGCCCCCACAGTAGATTTGCCCACTCCAAATTGATTCCCGACTGACCGGTAGCTGTCTGGTGTTGCAAGCTTCCACAGGGCTATCGCCACTCGCTTCTCAACTGTGAGGGCTGCTCTCATCCTGGTATTCTGGCGCTTCAGGGCAGGGGAAAGCAAGTCACAAAGTTCCATGAAAGTGCCCTTACGCATGCGAAAGTTTCACAGCCACTGGGAATCATCCCACACCTGCAACACTATGCGGTCCTACCAGTCTGTGCTTGTTTCCCAGGCCCAGAATCGGCGTTCCATGGATAGACCCTGCCCCATCAACAACATGATCTCCAAAGCGTCGGGACCCGCGGTTTGAGAGAATTCTGTGTCCATATCCATGTCCATGTCCTCATCACTCTCGTCGCCGCGCTGCCGTCGCCGCCTCCTCCTTGCCTCATTTTTCTGGTCCTGGTTCAGCATAAACTGCACGATAATGCGCGAGGTGTTTACAATGTTCATGACTGCTGTCTTGAGCTGAGCGGGCTCCATGCTTGCCGTGGTATGGCCTCTGCTGTGTTCACCCAGGAAAAAAGGCGTGAAACGGTTGTCTGCCGTTGCTTTCATGGAGGGAGGGGTGAGGCTGTACCCAGAACCACCTGTGACAATGTTTTTTGCCCCATCAGGCACTGGGATCTCAACCCAGAATTCCAATGGGCGGGGTAGACTGCAGGAACTATGGGATAGCTATGGGATAACTACCCACAGTGCAACACTCCGGAAATCGACGCTAGCCCCGGTACATGGACGCACATCGCCAAATTAATGTGCTTAGTGTTGCCGCATACATTCGACTTTATACAATCTGTTTCCAAAATTCGAATTCTGTAAATTTGGATTAATCCCGTAGTGTAGACATACCCTTAGAAATTCCAGCCATTAGCATGCACTTTTCCAGTGCTGTTTTGGTAGTAAAGCACAGTAGCTCATACACCACAGGTGCTGACTTTCCAAAGGGCCAGATGGTGCTTGACCCCCCAGCTCTGACCTAGACCCCACCCCCACTCCACCCCTTCCCCCAAGGCCCCACCCCGTCCCCACTCCACCCTGCCCCACCTCTTCCCACCCCTACCCTGCCTCTTCCTGTCCAGTTCCGCCCCCTCCCCCAAGCATGCCGCAAAACAGCTGTTCTTGGTGGGCGGGAGGTGCGGGGAGGGAGGGGGAGACACCTATCTACAGGGCCTGCTGGCGGGTGGGAGGCCTGGGGGGGGAGCTAATGGAGGGCTGTCAGTGCTCCAGCCCCAGAGCACCCACGTAATTGGCACCTATGACATACACTGAAGAGGGAGTGACTGCTAGTTCTCAATCAACTGTCTCTCAATGCAGTGTAAGTGTAGCCATGTTGGTCCCAGGATATTAGAGACACAAGGTGGGTGAGGTCATATTTTATTGGAAGAACTTCTGTTGGTGAGAGACAAGCTTTCGAGGCACAGAGCTCTTCTTCAGGTCTGGGAAAGGTACTCCCAGTCTCACAGCTAAATATAGATGGAAAAGATCGTTTAGCATAAGTACTTAGCATATAATCTACATTCAAGGTAGAAAGCAACAGAGGGTCCTGTGGCACCTTTAAGACTAACAGAAGTATTGGAGCATAAGCTTTCATGGGTGAATGCCCACTTCATCAGTCTTGTGTCTGATGAAGTGGGCATTCACCCACGAAAGCTTATGCTCCAATACTTCTGTTAGTCTTAAAGGTGCCACAGGACCCTCTGTTGCTTTTTACAGATTCAGACTAACACGGCTACCCCTCTGTTACTTGATTCAAGGTAGAGTGGCCCGTTAACACCTCTGCAGTCATAGGACAAAAAGAGGGGGTTAGTGGGTTACAGATAGTTGTAATAAACCATAAATCCAGTGTCTATGTTAAGTCCCTGGCTTTTAGTGTCTAGCAGAGTTATGAATTTAAGCTTCCAGACTCGTCCTTTGAAAGTGTTGTGCAGGTTTCTTTTGAGAATGAGAAGTCAGATATAGAGTGGTCACTTTGTGAAAAGTGTTCACCTACAGATGATATGGTGTTTTTGTCTTATTTTCCTGTGTGAGTTCATTTGAGAGTGTAGTGATTGTCTGGTTTCACCTACAGAGTTGCTTTTGGGGCATTTAGTGCACTGGATGAAGTATACCACATGTTGTGATAGGCATGTGTAGGACCCATGGATGTTAAAAAGTGTGTTGTGGAGGGTGTTGATTAGAAACCTGCACAACACTCTCAAAACTTGGGAGCTTAAATTCTGTTCAGTCTATTTACTGTTGAGCAGATACACTGGATTTATGGCTTATTACAACAATCTGCAGAGCTGTCCCATCCATAGCCCTGGGTCTCGTGCTTTGGGGGGCCCCATGTTTCAGGGGGACATGTGGTCCAGGGCAGCCTGGGGGGTTAGCAGGGGCCTGGCGCCGGCAGCAGCGAGCGACCCAGCCCACTCCGCCCCACTGGTTCCTGGAGTCGCTTGGGGGAGGGGGTGGAAGCCGGAAAGAGGCGGGGCGGGGCCTTAGGGGAAGAAGTGGAGTGGGGGGGTTGTCCCAGGCCCCGCACCCTGATAATCTGTAACCCACTAACCCCCTCCTTTTGTTTTATGGCTGCAGAGGTATTAATGGGCCACTCTACCTTAAATGGTTCCTTATAATATGTGCTAATTACTTATACTAAACTATCTGTTCAATCTTGTATTTAGCTGCCACACTCAGAATACCTTTCCCAGATCTGAAGAGCATCTCTGTGTGACTTGAAAGCTTGTCTCTCTCACCAACAGAAGTTGGTCCAATAAAAGATATTACCTCACCCACATTGTCTATCTCAACATCTGTCTCACTACTTTATATGATCCTAAGCAAGATAAATGCTGACAGGAAAAAAGAAAAAACAAAAACAAAAACAAAAAACAGAGTGACACAAGCAGCTCATTTATAAAGACTAATAGTTTTGTAACATGAAAATCCAGATCCAGTGCTTAATATAAGCGTGCTACAAAGGATGAGAATGATGGTGAGAGACTAAAGAGTCCCCACTAAGCACTGCAACACAGCCTTCCACATAGTTTCCAAATTCCTGAAGAGATTTCAAAAAAGCATATGTGGCTATATAACAGGAGAGGCAAATCTGTGTTCCCTACTTCATTTCCCAAGTTCAGCCAGAATTTTCCAATGAAATACAGGTTTCTAGACCTCAAAAGGTTTGGGTCACTTTGATTCATGTTAGTTTATTACATTACACCAGATTTTTTTTGTTAAATAAAATCACTTTCATATATTAATAAGTTATTATGGTTTTATATGTGGCACAGGGTCCATGGTTCCCCACAGCTGCCCCAGCTGCTCTTACCCAGGGTAAGGGCCTCAGGGGAAAGAGGAGGGACAGGGGGCTTGGCCCTGGGCAAAAAAAAGGATGGGTCAGGCCCAGCCACTTTCAAAAAGTGGGAGGGCCATGGCCTTTTGCACCCTTTTCTCCCCCCCGTTCTGGCACTTCTGGTGGAAGTCATAAAAGGAGTGCTGATAGAAGACTGATCTATGTTTCTGGTCCTCATTACATGACATGGGTCAGGTCTAGAAAAAGTCACATGGTGACATGTCTACTGACTTCAGTGCCAACTTATTACTGTTTGTATATTTTACAGTACATTAGAACCTTAGAGTTACGAACACCTCGGGAATGGAGATTGTTCATAACTCTAAAATATTCATAACTCTGAACAAAATGCAAAAGAAAAATGCTGCTTTTAACCATCTTAATTTAAATGAAAGAAAAACAGTTTCCTTACCTTGTCAATTTTTTTATGCTTCCTTCCCCCTCACCCCCCCTTTTTTTTTTAGTAGTTTACGTTTAACATAGCACTGTGGTGTAGAGTATTTGCTTTTTTTGTGTGTCTTTGCTGCCTGATTGTGTACTTCTGATTCCAAATGAGGTGTGTGGTTGACCGGTCAGTTTGTAACTCTGGTGTTTGTAACTTTGAGGTTCTACTGTATGTCAGAGCAGGCTCCATTAAACTTCTTGAAAAGACAGTCACTGCCCCAAAGAGCTTGCAGTTTAGGTTTGCTGTTACTATTATAATGGTGATATACAAGTGATAAGCTTTGAAATAATGAACTAACTTGCATTTTGTCTGCACTTTCCCTTCTAATTAGAGCTTAATGAAACTTCTTTGAAGAGAAGTTTATTTGCCGAAAAATACAGTTTCAAGTTTGTTACCAGATTTGCCCGTTACTTTGGGGGTATGCTCATTTATTAGGGTTACTCTTCGGGGGGAGGGGGGTCTGTACTTCTATCAATGTTCTGCTTGTGTCACTGGAGTTCAAATGCGGAGCTCTCCTTCTCCCTTTTGCAAGTTCCCTCCCAATGGAGCCAGGGCCGGCTCTAGGATTTTTGCCGCCCAAAGCAAAAACAATTTTGGCCGCCCCCCCCCCGTTTTTTAATTACCCCACCCCCAGCCCCGCCTCAACTCCGCCCCTTCCCCAAATCCCCAGCCCTGCCTCCTCCCCCCAGGCTCTCAAGCCTAGGAGGGAGGGGGAGAAGCGGCGCCCGCGCCGCGGCCACTCGGAGTCTCCCGCTCCCTCCCAGGCTATCAAGCCTGGGAGGGAGGGAGGGGGAGCAGCGGGGCGTGAAACAGCTGTTTCGCGCACCGCAGCTGCTCGGGATCTCCCCCTCCCTCCCAGGTTTGAGAGCCTGGGAGGGAGGGGGAGACTCCGAGTGGCCGCGGCGCAGGCGCCGCTTCTCCCCCTCCGTCCCAGGCTCTCAAGCCTGGGAGGGCGGGGGAGCAGCGGTGCGCGAAACGGCCGCTCGGGATCTCCCCCTCCCTCCCAGGTTTGAGAGCCTGGGAGGGAGGGGGAGACTCTGAGTGGCCGCGGTGCGGGCGCCGCTGCTCCCCCTCCCTCCCAAGCTTGAGAGCCTGGGAGGGAGGGGGAGCAGCGGCGCGCGAAACAGCTGTTTCGCGCGCCGCTTGGGCTCTCCCCCTCCCTCCCAGGCAGCAGCAGCGGAGGTGAGCTAGGGTGGCCGCGGCACATTTTTAGGGGCGGCATTCTGGCGCCGGCCATGCCGCCCCTAAAAATGTGCCGCCCGAAGCACCAGCTTGTTTTGCTGGTGCCTAGAGCCGGCCCTGAATGGAGCTATCCTGCAGGACCTAGGTTCTTCCAGCCCCAGAATCAGACGAACACACACACACACTAACAGAGCGCGTCTGAGAGGACCGGGTCAATCAGCATTCCCAAGCTGACCCCTTATATGCCTGTGGACTCAGTAGTCTGGGTCAAGCAGCACTACCAAGCTGCCACCCTCCTATGCCCCAGGTTCAGCACGTCCCTATCCCCACTTTCACATTACAATTTTTCTGGTAGTACCCCAGTTGATGAGCAAGCCCCACAGGATTTTTGGGCGCTGCAGGGATCTTTATTTTAGGTATGAGGAGCGTTACTGCAGAGCGAATGGGGAAGCCAAAAAACACTCACGAGGGGGGCGGGGGGAAGAGAGCGAGAGAGAGAGGGAAGCAACGAGCTTAACCATGAAAGTTATTTATTGCGAGGTAATAACTATACAAGGGGAGCCAAACAAACAAAACAGTTAGATTTAATATTATAACTTAAATTTGATTATAAAAGTCAGATCACACAAGTCAGGGTCAGAAGGCTATACCTAGAGAGGGAGAGAGAGAGAGAGCTGGGTTCTCACCACTCTGTGAAGCTTGAATCGATAGGGGTTCCCAGGTGGTGGTGATGGTAGCTGAGGGTCCGGAGTGCTGGAGACAAGCAGAGCCCCTAGCACGATCAGGGAGGAGAAGATGAAGTCCCAGTGGAACTGATGCAGATTTTGTATCCAGGGCACTTACTTGAGCATGGGTAGGGGTTTTTGTAGGGAAAGAACAATGATTCAAAGTATAACACCATATTTGTTTGTGGATAAACTGATGGCTCAAGGGAGTATACCAAAGTTGTTTTGTTCAGACTAGACAACAGGAGCTGATTATTCCTGGCTATGGACAGTGTTCCCTGGAAGGAGCTCATAATGCACTTAGGTAGCTTCAGTATTTTAGTATTTTGGATACCAATAAAGGATTTATTACTAGAATTGGTCTGATAACTGCTGAGCTGGGTGTGTGCAGGTGTGGGTTCATTAACATCTGGAGCAGAGATTCCCCATCATTCAGTGCTTCCCTGCTTTTCTGGTCCCAGAGTTCAGTGCGGTTCTTGCCTTGGAATTTCTGATCTCCATTCTGTATGCTAATGGGGATGCCTCCCTGTCCCATCTTTGATGCAAATGAGGCTAGGGGAGTTTTCCTAATCCTGTCACCCTTGTCCAGAGGGGTTTAGGTGTGTTTTCCACTTCCTTTTCATTGCTTTTTGTAAGTCCTTCTTCTGATTGGCTTTGGTTCAAGCAGAGGCTGGCGGGGGGGAGGAGGGGGAGAGGTCTTTAGGGAGTCAGACAGGCTGGGTACTGCACCCTGGTTCCCCAAGAACACAGAGATGATAGGTAACAAGTTGATCGAAACAAATGGGGGGATTTCAGGAAGTCAAAACATTTTTATATTTTAAAAACTAAACCTTTTGACTTTTGTTTTTTTTTGTTTCAAAATTACGTTTTGTTCTGAAGTAGAGCCAGATTTAACTTTTTTTCAAGAAAGGGTAAAAAACCCTACACCTGATTTTCAATTATTTGCTCAATCCCACAACTAATGAATTCCCGGACTATTTCTAACATTCCCAAGCCTGAACACCTTTCACACAGCTGACATTATTTTGTTTTATTACAGTGTGAGGTATCAGATTTTAATGACATAATACATTTTATAGCTTTCCTATAAATCATAAATTGTGATATTCTGTTCCTCTCACCAGCCCAGTTACCTATGCAACCGAAAACTAAGAGACCTCAGTTTCCATTCATACACTCTATTTATTAGGCTCCTCTAATGTACTAAGTGTAAGGAATGTTGCTTTACAAACAAGCTCAGCTTTCTCATCAAGAAGAATTATTGTAGGCCATTTTTTTTTTTTAAACGTCCGAGTGGTCATTTTGAGAAATCTGTGGCCTCATTTTCAGAAAGGCTGTGCACTCACAATTCCAAATAAAATAAATGGTAATGGCAGTTACTGAAATCAGATGCTAGGTATCTCAAGCTATATATTTCGAAACTTGAGGTACCCAAAATCAGTAGTTGTTTCTGAAAAACGTTGGCCTTAGTGGCCAACTGTTTACATAAAAAACACCTACCACTTTTCATCTATACACATACCCCTCCATGACTTCAAACATCCCATATTAATTAATTATTCAGTAATCCTCCTGCCAATCCCTAAATCATTGTTCCTCTTGCTAGTTATTAGTTTAATATACTACATAATTAATATTTGTTACATGTAACATGTACAGATCCTCAGCTGGTGCAAATTGGTGGAGCTCTCAAGTCAGAGCTAATTTGACTACACAAACTGAGGATCTGACCCACATTAATATCAGAGTATTTATTTATGAATAAATATTTATTTATAGATTAAAGATAGGTTTGTTCTATAGAAAAAAGTCTTCAACTTTTAGAAAGCTATGTTGATTCTTAGATTAAGTGGACAAAAAAGCTAGCCACATACCTCTCAGAATTTTGATTCTTAAGATGAGAGTAAAATGTGCAATTTCCTGAAAATTCATCTAAACCTAGGATAGTAC
This sequence comes from Emys orbicularis, assembly GCF_028017835.1. Classification (NCBI taxonomy): domain Eukaryota; kingdom Metazoa; phylum Chordata; order Testudines; family Emydidae; genus Emys; species Emys orbicularis. The sequence continues at coordinate 36,461,176 of NC_088685.1, forward strand.
AGTACCGATGAAATGATGGTATGATTTTCAATTCTATGACCAGATAGACTTCCAAGCCACCAAAGAACGCATTTGACTAGCTGGAGGATGAGCAGTTCAACACAGCCAAGAATGTTGTACTTATATCACTCTATGAAAAACTACCAGTACAGCATTGGAAACTGGAAGAGGTGCAGTTTGGATCAGTCAAGAGAGAAAGAGAAAGTGAGTGAATCATTAAATAACATCCTGAAAACAAAGTAAATGGGCTAAGTCCAATCAGGAAGTGAAATCCTTAAGCAAGACTGATTTTTAATCACATTAGACTTAATTATACTGTCAAGGAAAGAAAACTATATACAACCAATCCTGGCACAGGAGCTATACTTTGGAGTGTTTGGACCTGAAGATATCTGTATCGGGCATGCAGACATAACACCTTGGGTTGCAATCTTGTCAAATCTCCTAAACTAAACAGGGTTGGGGCTGGTCAGTACTTGGCTCGGTCATCCCCAAGAAAGCCCAGGCTTAACAGGAAATGCTTTTCTTAATGAGACTACTGAACCGGTGTCCCAGTGTGTAGCTATGTGGCACTCTGCTGCCAAAGATATCATCTTTGAGATGACAACTTAGATTCTTACTCTACATGATCATTAGAAATCCCATGGCATCTTTCAAAAATCTTTCAAAATTCTAATTTGAGTAATTGAAATCACCTTGCCTAAACTCCTTCTGATTATTTATATTACAGGGGCCCCTCTAGGCCCCAGTCAAGACTAGGGCCCCATTTTGCTAGGTACTACACAAGCACATACTTTAAAAGGTTCTCTAAATAGATAAGTCAGAGAGCAAACAGGCAGAGAGGGATGAAGTGACTTGATCACGGTCACACAGCAGGTCAGTGGTTGAGCTAGGAATAGATCCCATTTCTCCTGACTCCTAGTACCATGTCCTATCCATCAGGCCACAGCTCTCGGCTTCTGAGGCCTTCTGCAGTTCAGTAGGACAAGAATTATTCTTCACTTTTTATCCTGATCTCTCACATCATCCGTCTGTGTACTGTTCAGCCACTTCCAGGTTCCACCTCACCAGAGCTACATTTCAGTGGAAGGCGAAGTGATCATTCTTCATGAAATGAGCTACCTAAGTCTCCTCGTTTTTATTTCTATGTACACTTATTGAATTGCCATGAAAGGCTAGAGTGGTTGAAGAATGCAAGGGCTTACAAGGATATTGTCTCTGCTGAAGCAGAGCACCACAGTGATATGTGTACCATTGTGCTCAGTGACAAACACCTAGTCTATCACTGTATTTTGCAGACTGGCAGCAAAGAAAAATAATAGAAAATTCATAATCTCTTAAATTAAGATGTCTCACTAGAAAACAATTCATAATCAGAGGATGAAGTTATTGACATTCAAACTGGAAAGGAACATGAAGATGACCTTATTTCAAAAAAAATGTTGTTGTCATCATTATCTGCACAAGGCTTGCGCCATTGATTTGTATGAGAAATGGACCTAATTCAGATCTCACCTACAGACCACTTATGTTAGTAGAAACATAATACAGAGTTCTAATACAGCGTGTTTCATCAGTAAATCTCAAAGCACTTTACAAAAGTCAGTATCATTAGCCCCAATTTACAGATGGGGAAAACAACAGTAACATAGTTACATACCAGATCAAAGGTTCAGCATCACGTCTCTGGCCAGTACCAAATGCCTTAGGGACAAGTGTAAAATCCCAATAATGGACAATACGCTTCCCATGAGAACAATTGTCTTTAACTCCACGTACCTAGCATTTAGCTCATATTGTGGAGTATAAGGGTTATATCCTTTGTACTGTCTAACGTAATGGAGATGTAAAAGCGCAATTAAGAATACAATTTGCTCACAGAATTGCTGCAAAATTTTGAAAAATATGACACTATAAACAGTAGACTGACTTTTCACAGCTGTTTCCTCAGATGTATGTCTATCATTTATTTTCATTTAAAATTTATCTTTTCATACAGATGCATCTGGAAAACTCCCATTCTTGTGTGCCCATCATCATTTTTTTATACATTAAACCAAGAAAACTAATTTCAACACCCAGAACCCTCCCTAAGCCCAAAACAACATCCTATGGAAAGCAAAAGCATTAGCATGCTATTTAAGGAGGACAGAAAATCTGGGGAGAACCAAAAATAATGTGTGAATTACTAGTCAAATAATTTCTTAACACAGTTTTTCATTCATCCATTTAAACACACAATATATTTATGCAACATTTAATCATCTTCATTTCACAATTTGCCCTCACTCCTGTATTTTTTCCCCAGTGATCACACCTTTGTCTTCAGGGCAACTTCACAAATGTGGGGCACTCAAGAGGACGTCCAAATGCAGGATCTGGATACAGGTCTGTCTCATCTTTCGCTGGGGTTACGTTCCGCGGTCAGCGCGTAAAGCGAAAACCGCGTATAGTCAAAATTACATTGAGTGTAATGGCGGGCAGAATCGCCCGCACTACAGGAACAGTATTTAAATGGTTATTTTTCTCTTTTTTTTTTGTTTTTGCAGACCACGTAAAGCTGAATTCGCGCATGTTAAATATGCGTAAGATGCGACAGACCTGTACTCTAATTGGCACTTACATGAATAAGGTCTAAATTTAGCAGTCTGATCCAATACCCATAGTAGTCACTAGAAAGTTTCACGGAATCAGGCATAAGCGTGATGTAAGTATCCAAACATGGTTTTGCAACCTGCTAAGATTCTCATCATGAAAAATAAAGTGTTTAGTTTTGCCTGAATGTAAATTTCATTTCTGTTCACATTGCTTATCCTTAATGCCCCTAAAAAGGGTTTGCATACTTCTCCTTTAATTCAAAGGAAGTTCTACCTAGTGGGTCCACACTAGGCAGTTGTTTACAGCTCTTTTAGCTATCAATGCTCATTTCTGAATAAAGAACATTCAGAAATAATGTTTCTAAGCGCACAAGCCTAGGTGATTTTGATTAAAATATAACAGGGCGTACAGAGGGATAGATGGGGATATGGGACACAACGTATGTTTACAAACAGATACACACACACACACACATACATATATAAGCAATTATCCCTGTCCCTGAATCGCCAAGCTCTTTGGGTCAAGGCCTCATAATCAAAGATTTGAAGCCCAGAATGAACTATTAGGATACTCTGCTTTCATGAGCTGTAGAATGTAACCCAGTAATTCCTGTAGCAGTCTCATAACTGCTGCATGGGCTAGAGCATATCTTTTAAAAAGACATTCAGTCTTGATTCAAAGATCATATGTATACTGATACACTACCTAGTGCAACTGGATCCTGATCGTTGCTCCCAAAGGCCCCAAAACATGAAACAAAAGAATTATGGCAGCAGTTAATACAACAAACCTATTGGGAAACAGCTCAGGCGGGGGAAACCCCCACCTTCCTGAAGTCTAATATTACCTGTCATTGATTTGAGGGGGTGACATATATCCCGAACAACAAATGTCATCCAGGCATTGCCAGACACCAGCTCAGTGGGAGCATGGGCCTTCACAGCTTAACAGCAGAATAAAATAGTTACACACATAATGATCATTGTCCCACATTGTTTGGACCTTCCCATCCTCTCTGCTCCAACTGTTGTTCACAATGCACCATTGTATTTGCTTCTTCCTCTAGTAAAGTCATAAATGTCATTCCTGCTACAGAAGAAAAATATAACCTAATTGGGTAGATGAGGAGTCAAAACACAGTCTTTGAAGGTAGGAGGGAAAAACAAAAGACAACTGGGCAATGTATGCAGCACTCATTCTTTTATTTAGTCATCTTTCCCTCAGAAAAGTCAAGATTAAGTGGTGCCATGGGATTCATGTTCAGTGGGCTCTTTCTGAGTTTGTAGCCTCTCATCTTGAACTGACATTATACACTTCCCATCACTGTCAGTGACATTAGCTATATAAGCATTTGCTGCATGGCGGCAGCATCTTCTGGATGAAAGTTAACCTTTAAAATGTCAGTCATTGAGCATTCCCAGTAGTCAAGCTTTCTTCATGGTTAATAGCATTCCAAGTTGCACTGATAAGTAGTACTGGAAAGACAGACGCTCAAATATAGCTACTTAACATATACAAGGTATAGTCAAGGCAAAAGGGGGAATGGAGCAGTGGTCCAAGACAATACCTAGCTCAGAACACAACATTGTGGCATCCGAAGAAGTGGGTTGTAGCCCACGAAAGCTTATGCTCTAATAAATTTGTTAGTCTCTAAGGTGCCACAAGTACTCCTGTTATTTTTGCGGATACAGACTAACACGGCTGCTACTCTGAAACATTGTGGCAAGTGCTCTGAAGTACTAGAGATAATTCCCAGGGGCTTCTTTACCTCATTGTTAAAATACTGCCTCCCCACTAAAAAGAAGCTTGGGATGATTTCCCTGCCTCTGATAGTTCATCCTTGGCTCTGTTCCCCTTTCTACTCACCAGCCAGATTAGCTGGACATGCAGACTGGAGTAAACTGCTCCATGAAAAGGAATAAAGCTACTTACTTCCATTAGAGAAATGGGGAGCAGGGAAGGAATTTTGACTGAGTCACAATTCAATTTCTGGCCTGTTCATATGGCTATGCAGCTACATGCCACCCTTTCCCTAGGAGAGACTATAACATTACAATCTCGTTCTTTATCAGAGCTGCAAGATAACAGCCCAAGGCAGTATGAGGTAATGACAAGTATCAAACATTACTGTTCAGTTCCATGGTATCCAGCTATGCCAGGCTAGTTAGATTATGGTTGTTTTTAAGTTGATAAAAACAGTTTATTTTAAAAGAAGTTAGCCATCCTTTTGATCTTGTTGATCATCCAGTTGGTCTTATTTCCCCTCTCATGCAAGAAGCAGACCACAGCCACATACATTAGCAAAATTAGTTTGTGCATCTTTGCATTGCTAAGTTATTTATTTCAATTCTTGTGTATGTAGGATCTAACTCTCCTGCCACAAGTCATTAGAGGCTTCAGTGAGGTCATGGAGTTACACCAGTGTAAAAGTGGTCAGAATCAAACCTTAGTTATAATATCATTTGCATGGTCTGTGGTACTGAAGGCTGCGGTTAGGGCCCCATCCCACTCCCATCAAAGTCAATGGAAAGGCCCCATTTATTTCAGTGGGAGCTGGTCTGGGCCGCATGCTCTTCTGTGCTTACAAATGAGAGCACCATTAGTTGAGATCACAGCACAACAAAGGAACATTTCAATTCTGGCTACAGCCATGCAACAAACTCCTAATGTTGTCCTCATCCCACTCCACCCTTTGAAGACATTAATATTAGTCAAAGGTGGTTGCTACAATAACAAGCATACAATATATTGTCATAAGATACTGTAATATATTAAAACTAAAATTAAATTTTACAACTTACCTCTTTGTGCATTATGTGTCATACTCAGTGCCATTCATGGCCACCGGAAGTAGTTGAAGTTCAAAGTGATCTGTTCCTTTTACGATCAGTAATAATATTTGCAGTTAAGATAATTATAAGGATAGTCCAACTTCACGCCTCATAGTATGAGATGATCATCTGAAACAAAGGGGATAGAATGGACAGTTAGGAAAGGACCCAATCCTCTTCTTGAGGATAGTGCTGCACAGTTTACTGAATATATTATGGGCTTTCTGAAAAGCATTAGGTGCTGCCCACTGCTTTCAGCAGGATATAGTACAAGAAGGATTAGTGGCGTTGATTGTAATCATGCTGTGCCTGCTCATATCAGGGCTGAACTTGGCCAGAAGAGCCTTCCTTGATGTATGGTCAGGATAAGGCCTTAGAATTTCAGCCCCTAAGTTCAGGGGAACGCAAGGACTATTCTGTCCCTGAAGCACACAGAACCCCAAAGGAGGTGTGTAGAGGGGTCACTCATTGGTCAGTGCACCCCGTCATGGCCAAGTGTGCTATATCAGCACTTACATTATACTTCGACTCTGGTAGGTATCCCTCTGTCAATAGCCAGTGCAAGCCTTCGGTGGTTTGCCCCATCTCACAACTAAGCCCTCCAGCCAGATCACTTATAATTTCACCTATTCCAGGTGATAGAGAGTATAACAAAATAGATGTCTGTGACCTTATCCCAGACCTTCGGCCCCATGCTGGGCTCAACAGTCCCTGACCCCTCTTTATATCAGGGGACTTTTACACCCCTTTCTAGGGGATAGGTAGGGGAACCCAGGCCCTTCCTTCACTCTGGGTGCCAGCACAGGGTCCTTGTATTAAGTAGCTGAGGTCTCCTTCCTTAGACTCATTGCTGTAAGTCTGGGCCATTTCCTACCCACACCTGCCTCCAGGCCCCTTTCACAAATCAGCTCCTTCTAGGGCTTTCTCCCTGGGGCCTAGCTTCTTGTGCTGCTTCCTGCCAGTCTGTACCCAATACAGAGTCTCCTCAGGCTCCCTAGCAACACACAGCTCCTCATGGGGTAAACCTTCAGCAGATGTCTGGGAAGTCCCTCCCTAAGTACCTTTCTCTGGGATCTCCTTCCCCCAGCTGAGATCTAGTAGCCTTTTATCAGGTTCAGGTGCTCATTAGCCAGTTAGCTGCCAACCAGCCACCTAGGCAGGTATTTACCTCCAGGTGGGCTGAGGTGGGCTCATTTTCTTAAAAGAAGCCCTCATCATGGGTAGACTGGGCCCTTTAATAGGCCAGGTGTCCTATGATGGGGAGGGGGGGAAGAAGAGAAGCTAGAGCTCTCCCCACCCTTCTCCTGACTTGCTATGGAACAGGACCAGCATGTTGGTGGGAATAGGCTGTACCTCATAAAGAGTGTAGTAGCAGGCACCTCCTAGGAGATATTCTGCCCTTCATAAACAAAGGGTCAAATCTGCAACAGGGATTTAGGCACTACTGAAATCCACAAAATCCCTACTCAGCTGACACATAACCCTGTAGGCACCTAAACTCACTCAAAACCTACATTTATGCTGTTAAGGTCCTCTAGTCACCTAAGTTTATGTTTCTGGGCATGCACACTTCTGGCTCAGGCAGATGTCTGGATGCCTACAGCCTGCCCATACCCCAGCATGATCCTCAAACGAAGGAAAGATGGGCATTCCCCTGCCTGTCTTGCCTAATCGAGTATGTGTGCTCATCTAAATACATACAAAGTGGGAGGGGGAAGGTGGTCTCCCAAGTAATGTGTAACCCAGTGGTTAGAGCACTCAGCCAGGATGTGGGAGACCCTAGTTCAAGTTCCTCATCTTCTTGATGGGGGGAAAAGATTTGAACAGCAGATTCCCCCCTCTGAGATCAGTGCCCTATCCACTAGGACAGGGGTAGGCAACCTATGGCACGCGTGCCAAAGGCGGCACGTGAGCTGATTTTCAGTGGCACTCACACTGCCCGGGTCCTGGCCACCGGTCCGGGGGGCTCTGCATTTTAATTTAATTTTAAATGAAGCTTCTTAAACATTTTAAAAACCTTATTTACTTTACATACAACAATAGTTTAGTTATATATTATAGACTTATAGAAAGAGACCTTCTAAAAATGTTAAAATGTATTACTGACATGCGAAACCTTAAATTACAGTGAATAAATGAAGATTCGGCACACCACTTCTGAAAGGTTGCCGACCCCTGCACTAGGATATTCTGATGTGAGGCTCTCTTATTGAAGTCATTACACTTAATTCAATTATAATTGGGCCAGACACAGAGTGAAAATGACTCTCTTCCCCCTCCTCCATGCAGCCATTTTGTGCAGAGTTAGAAGAATGGTTTAGGTGCCTAAGCAGCCTGACTCCAGGAAAGGGGTTCCTGGCTGTGGATCAGAAGCAGATTTAGGTGCCTCCCTGGAGCCCAGACTTAGGTGCTGAACTCTGTGGAAGGGTCAGTGCTCAGGATACACTCCTCTTGTCAGCATCTCCCATTGGCTAGCTTAGGCAGCTCTCTGCCTGGCATGCTGGCTTTTGAGGATCACATTCTTAGGTGCCTCTTTCTCCCTATTCATTGTATAGGGAGCTTAGGTGCCTAACTCAGGCTTTGTGGATTCCAATGATTTTCTAGGCACTTAAAAGTGAGTCCCTTTGTGGATCTGGGCCAAAATGCCTTCAGGTGTTCCCCCTTGGACAGTGCTCCCTGTACTCTGGACTGTGCCTAAAAGACACACTTTAGCTTTAAAAATAAATAATCACAGACCATTATTTCTAACTAAGTGGCAGATTTCAACTGCTGGCACAGATTTTGGGTCAGGTTGCAGCTGTGCTCATGATGTACATGGCCAAGGAATTGTGGCAAGGAGTGGAATCAAACAAATTCTCTGCTTCACTTCTGCCTTAATAAACCACTGTAACACTCTACATGCATTCCATGGGCAGAGAGCTAGAAGGTCATGGTATGGCAAAGCTTGGGGGTATGGTCCACACACACTTAAGCATATAAGCACTCTGACCCAGTCCCACACACCTCCATCTCACTTGGGTCACTTCTGCCACTGGCAAGAGGTTTAATTAATGTGGTTTCGTGCCTGGAACCAGAAGGTAGCCTTTGGTGTCTGAGTTTCCTTACAGTTGTCAGGAAATTTCTGACATGTTCTGTAAACAGTTGTGCTTCATTTTTTTGTCATATTTTTTATAACATGCTTTAGGCAGACAAGTACATTTAAACATTTTTATTGTACTTTTCCCCCCCAGCTGCTACAGGAAGTAGGCTACTGATGTAAAAATAGGGACAGGAAAAATTAGAACAAGTCTCCTATTGTACTTTATATATTATCTGACATGCAGCAAATTTAAAAAGTAGCTCATGTTTAATTCCATACCTACCTGAATCATGTTAAGTGGTGGGTCATGCATGCCACAGTTTATTATATATGGCAGTTCTTTTGTCTGTAACTTAGGGCAGTTGGAGGAGAATGGTTACAATAAAGTAAATTGTAAATACTCACCTTGATGTAGTTGTTTTCGAAGCAATCAAAAGCAAAGTATGTCTTTGGATTCCTTCATGTATTTGTTAATTTTATCTTGAAGTGCTAAAAAGATTGCAAATAAACATTAAATAAGACTTGTGTGGGAGACACAAATGCCAGGGAAGAGGGGAGAGAAAAAAATCAACACCATAAGATTTAAAACACTACTTAAAAATCGGTGAACTGTATCATTCAGCAGCTATTTATTTGATGCATAAATGTGTGGGAAAAAGCCAGAGGGGGAGATTTTGAAATGCAATGCCCAACTCCCACTAATAGACAATGGGGGTTGGGTGCTTAATTCCCATTTATACCTTTGACAATCTCTTCCAGAAAGTGCACAGGAAGGTCTGAAAGATCAACAACTGCTAGGCCTCTGCATGATCTAATTAGATTGTCTTTGGAGCAGGGAACTTGGGTTGAAATGTAACTTGGGCCAGCTGCCCATGTAGGGGAGTAACAGGAAATAAGAACCCACCGATCCCCTCAGAGGGCTACTCAGACTGTGGGTGCAGGTGCGGGAGAGAAAGAGGTGCTATTTTCATGAATAATGCTATGGAAAAACTATTGAATATCAGCAGTGGAATGATCCACGTGTTTGAAAAGTTTCCTATCTGTCCCTAGCAGATGTGGGTCACAAGGTGAAAGCACACACACTTGGCACATACCATGCTGACTCCAAAGGGATGAGCAGTTCTTACTCATCAATAAGTAAGGGAGAAGATATCGGAAGTACTAAAGAAAAAGATTCAGAAGGACCATTTGTAGCCCGGCTTTACAAAAATTTGATGCTTCTATTGAAAATCCAATACAATTTCACTGAGCCTGGATCAAAACCACTTTGGAGTTATTAGTGTAACACACACAACAACTCAGTCTTTCAATGTCTGAAGAAACCAGTGCAATTACAATAGCAAAATATTGGAATTCCATTCTCTAGACACCTTTCTCAAAGGTGGGGAGGTTGTACTGTAGTTAAAGAAGAAGACAGTTGTGAGAGATAAATTGAATTATTTAACGATTTAAGATGAGATTCTGCCACCCTTATTCCTATTGAATTGTACTTTAATTCACAGAAAGTCTATACAAGGAAATAAGTTTTAAAAGTGCTCGTGATTTTTGTATAGGAAATCTTATTGTGCTAAAATTCATAGTACAGTATAAGTCGACTATTGAAACTCCCTAGTCATAGAAATAAAATTAAGAGAAGTGAAACAAAATAAATACAATCCATGTAAAATGTAACTTTGCGTTTTTCCAGCATCAGTGGATGCCTCAATTATTAGCATTTTTTTTCTAACAGCTTGAACCAATTGATAAATTCATTAAATTAAAAAGCCAACGTAACATATAGATTCCACTGCTTACTGTCCCTCTGAAGGTCAAATTGTTGTGATAACCCACCATTGACTAAAACATATGCCTTTAGTGAAACCTAAAAAGTTTTAAGCAAAGTTCAAGTCAAATCCAGATTTTCACAAAAAATATATATATATAAAAAGGAAGATCTATTTGACCTGGTCAAATTCCTTCTTGATATCTAAGAAGTAGATCAGTGAATTTAACTGCACTGAGGTAGACAAGTGGATTTGATTAAATTTCCCTTTCATCATTATCAGCAAAGTGTCACCCTTTAATAAAAGCACACTGATCTGTTTATTATTTCCAGGAGCTACTTCTCCTTTCTTAGTGGCCAAATTTTTTGGCAGAATTTAGAATCTGCTTTTAGGTGAAAAATTTGGCCAGGAGGTACAGCTGTACAAAACATTTGCATTACTCATGACAAATGAAACTGCCTGACTTTTCACTAGAAAATATTTGCATTGTTTGACCGCTTTTGTTAAAACTCCATTCTCCTCCTGCTTATTGATTCTGTGAGAGGTGGGAATGTTGCATTTGACTCTAGGGACAAGACTCTCAGATGGTATAAGTCAGAATAGCGCCACTGATGTCAATGGAGTTACACCATATTGCACTAGCTGAGGGTCTGGCTCAAGATCTGTAGTCCCTAAACCTAAAAAGAATAATTGAAATAAAACTTTGAAGGTGCAGCTACTTTCTTACATCCATTCTCTTCCTTGGTGACTAGTGGATCAATTGATTAGGTAGCCAGGTGGGCCCACTCATCATCAACATGTCCACAAACACCACAAATCGATAAATACAAAAAGTCCCACAAGCCGCATTGTTCCAGCCCTGTAGTCTAATAGGTTCTGTATTCACTGGTATACTAGACAATAATCACAAGTCTGGGATAAGAAAACAATGTGCCCACTAACCAACCAGCAAAAAGAAATGAAAAGAATAGAAGACCACTATATGCCTCCTTATCTTCCCCATAGTCAAGAGGGCTGTTTCTAAAATGATTGGCCCTAAAAGGACTGTGCACTCATGTGACACCATTAAGTAGAGCTATTAGATAGAGCAGATCCAAGTAGCCAGCTATGCAAAAGAGATACTTTTGGACTAAGATGAAAGGTGGGAATAGAGAAAAGCATGCTGTGGTAAGAGATAAGGGCCAAAAGGGGTTTATTTGTTTTGGGTGCCTTGATATTTAGGTGCCCAGCTTGAGACACAGAGCTTGATTTTTCTTATGTGCTGATGACCCAGACCTCTCATTGACTTCAGTTGGGATCATAGATGCTCAGCATTTCTGAAAATCAGGACCAATTTGGGCTCTTGACAATTGAGACTCTAAGATTCAGTTAATACTTTTGAGAATATTGGCCTTGGAATGTAGTTCATAGCTGAAGAAAGGAAAACACAGGATTCCTCTTTCAAGTTTTTGAGTATGGATGTTACTGATGCCAAAATAATCATTTTCATTAGAAATTATTGTTGCTTGAATTTAAAGAGAATTTTTAATTATTTGTCCATATAATAAAGACTTTGGAAGTGTGTTTTTGATGTGCACAGTCAGTAATAATTAGAGCTGGATTAGTGAGGAATTTTTTTGCAATTATTTTTGCAAATTCTGCATTGCATTTTCAATTTAGCCACGTGTCTTTTCTTCCATGAATATTTTTGCAAATGGCATTTTACTCACAAAAATGTTGCAGTATGGTTGTTCTCTGTATGAGCACTTGTATTCACACAGGAACATGGTGATTCACACTCAAATGTAAGTATTTGATGTCCACATGGAAAGTTCTTGGCTCTTTTTTATAAGCTTCAGTCCACAGACAGAAATAATGCCATCACTTAGGTATCCAATCACACACTACACATTAATAGACATATTTGAAACAAATAATATGCAAATGATCCATAATAGGCTTACATAAAGTATTTATTATTATTATTTTGTATTGTGGTAGGGCCTAGGAGTCCCAGTCACGAACCAGGACCCCACTGTGCTAGGTGCTGTACAAACACGGAACAAAAAGATGGTCCCTACCCCAAAGAACTTACAATCTAAATATTCTAAGCTGTGATCTATGATTGTTGTGCAATTATGAATGACAAGCAAATCAAAGTCTATTCATGGATAATTCATGAACTGAAACAAGAGCCAGGACAAATATTTTCAAATGTGGATGCTTAACGGTGAGATTTTTAATAGGGCTTAAGTGACTTAGGAGCATAAATCCCATTGAAAGTTAAGTTATAGTTATCAAGTTCCTAAGAGGGAGATTTGCAAAGGCATAAAATGGCAGTTTGGCAACTATCCCCCATTGAAAGTCTGCCTGTAAGAGGCACAGTCATGAGATGGTTTCCATTAAGACTTATACTTAATAGCTGGTGGAACACGTATTGAAAATGTTTCAAAACACTCTAATCAGAAGGGAATTACTTCCAGTTATATAGCCATATAGGAATTAATTAAGTGGCCATCAGGCCCAAGGGCCTTATTCAACATTAGGCCCTTTAATAGCTTCCCGTACCTCACACACTGCCATTGGGACTCTGACAGTGCTCTTCATCTGTTAGACTAAGAGGAGAGATCTGGTTTGCAGAGTTGAATTATATGGTGGTTGACAGAAATCTTTAAATACCTTTCTAATTGTTCATATTTTAGTGCAACTGATTTTCTTATATTTAATTTCACCAATATTTCTGTAGCAATTTTCCTCATTTGATAAGATAAGATTTTATCAGCTTAGCTAATATTTTCAAAAAGAGCTACTTTTGTATTCAGTATAAACCTGAAGCATGCTATGATTTTATGAACCATATGGAGAATAATAGTACCTAAATGGCCATGTACATATACACTACCCGTACCCTACATCCCTGTTCATCACTGAAATGTGCTGCAGCAAATCTTTTGGTCCCTTAGTGTACAACGTGCAAAGCTCAAGGGTTTAGGATGATGTTCAGCCTCACAGATGACAATACACTAGGCTCTTTCCTAATGAGAATAGGATCCCATAAGATGCTGGCACTTCCAGATCTCTGAACTCCTTGAAACTTGGTTTGTGAGGATTATGACTGCTTTCGGTAGCTTTGGGCACCAAAGATAGCATTTATTTTCAGTCTTAAGTGAGTCTTTAGTAGCTTCTAGGAACAGGGATGGCGAATTGTTATAATTGTTGAGGCTGCTGCACAAAAGTAGATCCTTTATTTAATTTAATTCTTTAGAAAGCAATGTAAAAGGACCCAGGTACACTTCAAAATGCATGTACTAGCAACCTCAACAAATACATAGTCCTATTGCAAGATCCCTTCTCTTCCCATTGCATACTCTGTCATGGTTGTATCCATACCTTGCATGACTTGCCTAAACTCAAACTTAGATGGTGAGATTCTCAGGGAAAGGACACCATCTCTCATTTGTCTGTAAAGTGCTGAGAGACTTACTGTGCTATAGAAATAATAGATATATTAATTGAACGACAATTCTCCAAATGTTTGTGGCAGAGTCCCTCCGAATACTGACATTTTAGATGAAGGCCCAGATCCTCAAGCGTATTTAGGTGCCTAACTCCCATTGAAATCAGTGAGAATTAGGTACCTACATACATTTGAGAATTTGGGCTGAAATGCCCATGAAAACGAGCCTGAGGAGGGTTTACTCAGATTAATCTTCAGTAATATTTTTCCATCTTGCCTTTAAGAATGCATATTGTTATTCTGGTGTTGCAGTATTTGTCTCCTCCCACTCGTACCTTTGCACCTTTTTATCTTGGAACAGTCTACCCTTCCCCATCAATCAACCTACCATTCCTTCTTCAAAACCCTCTTGATTCACTTACTTGCTTTCAACTGCCAATGATAATCTGCTCCCACTCTCATGCCTGAAATAGATGTTTGTTTTAATTGTCTAACTTTGGGCCTGATCCTGCAGGGACTACCAAGCTTCGGTGTTTATTAAGCAGGATTCTTGAGCCAGGGGCGCCAGAAAGGAAGGGGCCGGGGGGCTATGGCCCCCCACTTTTTCCCAGCCGTAAGGGGAAAAGGGGGCGGAGAAGAGCAAGCAGGAGGCAGGGCCTCAGGGAGAAGGGGCAGCGTGGGGGCGGAGCCATGGTTCAGGTGCCAGTAGTCTCCCCCCACTTTTAGGAAGCTTCCACTGCCCCTGTCCTGAGCACTTGCTTAACTATAAGCCCATTAATTTCAGTGGAAATACTCATACTTAAAATTATGTACATGCTTAAATGTCACGCTGAATCAGGGCCATGGTGCTTACAACTGTGAGTAGTCAGTTGTGTTGACTCCAGTAGCTTATTCATGATGCATTGACTCCAGTAGGAATACTTAAGCGGTAGGCAGTGTGAGTTAGTGGATAGCACACTGGACTGAACTCAGACCTAAATGCTAAAAAAGGTGCATTTTTTTACCTCAGGATGACTTATACACATGATCTCTCACAAGGTAAAAACACAGTAAACCAAGCACTTTAATTGTACCGTGAGGTAAACATTCTAATTCTCCCTCTAGGGGTTGACCAGTGTGAGTGTACCTCATGATACAACTAAAGTGCCTGGTCTTCACTGTGTTTTTGCCTTGGGATAACTCCTGCACATTAGTTATCTTTAGGTAAAAAATGCACCTTTTTAAGGAGTTAAGACATGTCCTCAGAAGACCTGTGTTCTGTTCTTGGCTCTGTCACTGGTCTACCTGGTGATCCTGAGCAAGTCAATGTGCTTCATCTTTCCCATCTATAAAATGGAATTAATTATACTTTGTAAAGCACTATATAAGAAGCAGATATTTATATAATTACATCAGTAATATTACATTTGAGTCACTTCTGTGATCAAGGCAAAAGGAAATATGATTGAGACATTTTACATCTGAGGCTAGAATGTTAGAGTGAGCCCTGTCCTTACTGCTTGCACCTATTCCTTATTAACTATCCCTCACTAGGGCAGCTATATGATAAAAGACTTTTACAACTATCATTAACAATCTGAGACTGGCATTCTACAGTTACAGCAGGAGGCAGAAAGTTGAAGGATAGTTATCAACTAAAGAATAATTCAACTAAGAATAGAACTGTCTGCTTTAAAAATAGTAAACCCATAAGCATCTAGATGAATTTTGAATCATGTCAAATAACTTAGTTATGTTTACATATTACAATCAATGTTATAGTTGAAGTCACTGGAGCTCTGCTGGTTAAATTAATTGAAACCTCATCCCCGTTTGTATACAGTATTGGAGGAATTCAATTCAGGGAGATGTGGACATTGTAAATATGCTATATATTGTTTTAATTAAAGCCACAGATATCTTTTTATCATAGAACTCACAGTAGCTCATATTGTGATGTAAACACTGAACAAAGTAACTGGAGAATCATTGCATCTTGGCAAGAATATAAAAATATCTGCCCTTTCTGTCATTTATAACCTTGATATTGAATGCTGAAAATGTGCTGAATGACTGACCAGAATTTCAACGTCCCACATCTTGGCAAAATATGAGACTGGGGAAAAATCTCTTTAACCCATCTCTGTCCATGTTTAAAGTGTTCTCTTAAATATTTCTGAATGAGATGGAGAACATCTGCCCAGAAATGTTTGATATTTCAGGGTTGCTAATGTTAAAGGTGAAAAATATAATGGTAATAATCATAAAATGATGATCAGAGACTTAGTTAAAATGGACATAAACAACACAACACTTTTTTAGGAAAAACTAAAACACTTATTACAAGCTTTGTGGCTGCATCAGAAGCTAGGATGGGCACAATAATGATAACAATCCTCAGATTAAAAAGCAAAAAGTAGACTATATGTTTCTCTGATCACAGTAAATAAATATTGACTGAAGGATAAAACTCTACACAAAACCTGGGGTAAGTCTTGTGTTTGGTTTCCTGAAAAAGGGACATTAGGATAGTATTAGGGCGAAAAGGAAAATGAATTATACTGTGCTGTTTTTTCATCTTTATCCAACTCCCATTGAAATTAATAAAAGCTTTTCCATTGATTTCAATGGAATGTGGATCAGGTCCTTAGTGCGTAGTAGGATTTTACATTTATTAGCACCAAATTTTGCCCCATTGCCTGTATCTCACATTGCTTTAATACTGAATCTCCCCTAGTCACTTTGTAATTTGATTACACTCTCCTGCTTATTTGCAAAGTGGGGCTGTTTTCAACCTATATAACCTATGCTGTTACATACAGCCCATCATTTCTAGAGGCCCCCAAATCCCTTCCTGGCTTCCCACTGACTCTAGGGCATCAGTGGAAGCTGCAGAGACTCACAAACAGATCTGAAGGGTCTAGGGTGGCCTGCTTTGAAGGAGGCAGGAGGGGGCCAAGGGATGTGGCTATGACATCTGTGGATGGAGCTCAGCACGTTATTTTACAAAGGGTCCCAACAAAACCTATAGCAAGCTCCACTGCTATTGCTTCAGTTCTGCTTCAAATTTGTCACAAATTTGGTCACACTTGTGCTGATTTTGCACCAAAAGAATTGCCTGGTAAGGAAAGAAATGTAGCAGTCATAGGGTTCAGTGGGGTGCTTTCATTGATGAATGAATGAATGAGTTAATTAAGATGGCCAGAAATCTCTCTGAAAATGGCATCTTGAATAGGGCCAGAAAAAGCTTTACAGACTGCAATTTGGAAACCACTGATTCATACTGCGGTGCACGTATAAAATAAAAAATATTGTGACAAATTAGGTTCTCTCTTTCTGAAATTGGCTTATAATTTTTCAGAGCCTTATATAAAAGCAACAATGTGGGAAATGGTTCTACAGGCATCTGGCTATCTTCTTTTAAATGTTTGTTTTTTATTTTTCATGCAGGGTCCCATCGGTGGCAGCAGTAAAAGGACGTGTTTCAAACTTTCCTTTGGGAAAAACAAATAAACCCCAGTGCAGTAAAAAACGGCAGTTTTTGAAAAGTCCACCTTTGAGCTTTTATATTAAATTCTCTGTGTGTGTGTTAGAATCAATTATATGGAGGCATTCCTTCCTTCTAACATAGAAAAGAATTAGGCGATACATTAAAAGTAGATAACAGATAACCTTGTTTGCCTCCTACTCGACCTTTCTTCATCATTCTTAATAGCAAACATCTAGCTATTGATTAGTTCATTTTAAATGCTGCTAAGGTAAATGTCATACTGCTTTGAACTGATGAAAGAATTGAACAAAGAAGAATCACAGTAATTGTGACATGTTAAAGAATGCAGATCACAAGCTTTGAACACCCAAAAAGCTAACGTAACCATTTTCCTTCATGTAAAATCTTAGAAATGAAAGAAAACGCATGGTATGGCTGTCAGATAAACTTAATTTAACTCAAGGCAGATCTTTCACATCTCCCACAACATGCCTTTGTAGCAGGAACTGCGACTTCATTCTAAATCAATACGTTTTCTGAGGGAACCTGACTCCATCATAAATCATCATTTGCACAACACATTTCTGCTAATAAATCTGCAGCGAGAAGGGATAAAGAGGAAACTGGTTAACAATAAACTGCAATGTTAAACTAGAGTAAAATAATATAAAATACAAGGTTGTTATTGACACCTGTATCTGCAATATACCTCTACACCAACCACTGTTGAATTAAACGTGCTTTTTCAATAAACAGCCATCTATAAAGTTCAAGCTGATGTCCAAGGCAGAATGCATCTGCTGAACCCAAGCTATTTGTTCTTTATGGGGAGATGAGGTATTATGTATGTAATGTAGCTGCAAACCTGGCCAACTGCATCTTGAGCAGATTTTCAACAGCCTCTCAAGGCAAGACACAATTTGAAACAAATACACATTTTGTGGTTTGGATGTAAAGCCAAGGAACTGATTACCCAATAGACTAAAAATTTCCTTTCAAACCTCAGTTGAATGCACAGTATAATCAGTTATATGGCTAAAAACACCAAATCTGGGTTAAACAAAGGCCAAGTGAGTCTGTTGTTTTATTGATGATGACATAAATAAATGAATGGTAGTGCATGGAAATCTGGAAGGTTGAGGGTTGTAAACTTTCCTTCTGCTCAAGAGCAGGGCTTAGGAAAGCTTACTTCTTTTTAAATCCAGGGTTTTCAGAAATAGGAACATAAGGTAGGGCTCCTAAATCCTGATTTAGAGAAGCTTTTGAAAGGCCCAATTGAGAGTTAGCGTCCTCGTTTCCATTGGCTTTCAATGAAAGCTGGATGCCCAGTTCCCCTTTCTGCCTTTGAACTGCCCCCACCCCACAACTCTTCAACATCTAAATACGTGTGCAGATTTTCAAAAGTGTTTCAAAAGTCTCATGCAGCTGTTGCTGAAAATCTGCCCATCTATTCAGGAGCCTGAATATGGGCTTAGGAGCCTAACTTCACGCTTCTGTTTTTGAAACTCTTGGCAAAACCCCCCTATGTCCTGGTCACCAAATTGTTTACATCACTGAAAAATCATGAAATATTGAATCTTAAAGGGTGGGTGTCACCTAAATATGGGCCAGATTCTGCCAATGTATGCAAAGGAACAGTTGTGTATTTTTAATGTATTAGAAACCACCTTCATGGGAGTAGTTATTTTTTTATGATAAGGCTCATAGTAATACTTAGAGGAATATTGCAGGGTAAAAGGAGAGGTGGCTGGATGGCTCAGCACCTTGGTAATATGGGACATGATTGTGATTTTCATTGGTGTAACTCAGAAGTAACTCCATTAAAGATGACATAGCATTGGTATAAATGAGATCAGAATCAGGACCACAATACAGAATATTTCAGGTTTAAGGCTCTAATCTTCCGAACACTTACACCCATTGACTTCAATGGGACCAGTACCATTTGTGCAAGTGCTTACAAAGTCAGTACCTCCCAAGTCACTAGTTCAAATCCTGCCCAAGCTCTTACCGTCTGGTGATATTGGTGGCTTAGGGAAAATGAGTTTGTGGTCTCAATCCAGTTCCTGCTAGGTAAGAAACAATATTGAGTGGCAACATTGCAGAGAGGAGGGTGATTGAATGGGCATGGAAACTAAACCTTCAAACCCCTATTAGTGGTCCTGCCAGGCCAGGGCAGAAGCACTTGGCAGAGCAATGGGAGGAAACTTGGAACGATTTGTGGATCAGTAAAGGACTTCAATGTGTAGGGCTGTCACTCTTGTCCCTTACATGAGCAACAGATTTACATAGTTAAATCCTGACCCTTGACAATAATGGTGATATAACATTAGAGGAAATTATTCTCTTGCAGCACCAAACACAAATATTTTAAACGATTAAAAATTGTTTTAGCAATTTATTGAAGTTCCTCTACACTTATCTATCCCTCAGAATCAGTCACATCCCAGAGATTTTCTGTTTTAATGACATTGACATCGCACACACTTTGAATCAGCTTCCAAGGTCAAAACTGAAAGAGAATGGGACTTCAAAAAGCATGAATCACATATTATTTTATTAGCATTTCCAGCTGATCTGCTAAATAAAGGAGGACAAAGTGCCTCTTTCTATTTTAGCTTGGAGAAAAAACTAAGACTTAATGTGGGATTTAACAGTGTTGCACTGAAAGAATAAAATATATATTAATGACTTTGAGCATCTGTGTCCTTTTTATTGCTCTGCTAGACTTTTAATAAAGGATTTTCTTTCTTTCCTTGACAATGATATATGGCATATAACCTCATTTGATAAGCTGATGACTTGACAATATTAAGTTTTATTTTGGGGTTACATTGGATTCATAATTTTATCTTACTGTGTCTGATTCCCCTTTCCTGAGTAGCCATAAATTCAGCTCATTTCTGGTAAGAACAGCTGCACAAGCCATTGTCACTAAAACTGGTGTCCACATTGGGGCATAGATAACCACCAACAAGGGTTTATTCCTGAAAAGTGCTAGGCATCCAGGGCCGGCTCCAGGCACCAGCTTAACAAGCAGGTGCTTGGGGCGGCCAAGGGAGAGGGGCGGCATGTGCGGCAATTCGGGGGCGGCAGGTCCCTCACTCCCTCTAGGAGCAAAGAACCTGCCGCTGAACTGCCGCCGCCGATCACGGCTTTTTTTTTTTTTTCCTAATTGCCGCCTCCGGTCGCGATTGCGATCGCGGCTTTTTTTTTTTTTTTTGCTTGGGGCGGCAGAAATGCTGGAGCCGGCCCTGTATGCATCTCCTGGGAAGTACTCAGGAAGTTCTTTTTAAAAAAACTATAATGTAGTATAGCCTTAGCAAAGGGCCTGACCCATAATCCTGGATCCAAACAACCCCTGCTTTTGAGTGAGTTTGGATCAAGAGCTAAACTATGTGGCTGGGACCCATCAGTAGTTACAATACAGTACTGAACAGAACTTTAGCTGGTGCAAATTGGCATAGCTCCATTAACTTCCATGGAATTACACTAACTTGCACCAGAGGAGTCAGCTGTTCTTACCTCTCTGAAGGGAGAAATAAAGTGGGACAAAAGAAAGGGAAATATGGAAACCCAGAGAAAGCAAGAGAGCCAAGGAAGCCCCAGAAAGTTAATAAGGACCAGGATGATGTAGTTATGCTTACATGTTTTTGACAGATTTGCAGCTTTCAGATGCAGCTTGGCCTTTCTTATTTCAAATGTAACAATGTACCTCACATATTGTATTTCACCCTGGGGAGTCCTTTTCAAGAACCCAAAGAATCCCACCGCTTCTCAAAGTAAAGCACTCTTGAAGCTCATATTATAATCAGCATCTCCCAGCCAAGAATAGACAGGACTACTCTGAGAACTCATCAAGATTACTCCTGAATCAGATGAACAATTTGGCCTCAGTTCAGTGACCCAGGTACTGCCTCAGGGTATGTCTACACTACCCGCCGGATCGGTGGGCAGCGATCGATGCAGCGGGGATGCATCGTCTAGATGCGATAAATCGACCCCCGAGCCCTCTCCCATCGACTCCAGCACTGTGAGAGGCACAGGCAGAGTCAACAGGGGAGCAGCAGCAGTCGACTCACCGTGGTGAAGACCCCACGGTAAGTCGATCTAAGTACATTGACTTCAGCTACATTATTCACGCAGCTGAAGTTGCATAACTTAGATCGATTTCCCCCCCACCACCACCCAGTGTAGATCAGGGCTTAGTCTCAGAGACTGAGTGCACAAAATGCATCTCTGCCCCTACTAAACAGGGTACAATAATACTTAGCATTTTTCATCCTTCAAGCATTTTACAAACTTTAACTAATTGATCCTCACAATACCTCTGTGAGGTAGATTAATATTATCCCCATTTTTATAGGCAGGGAGGTTAAGTGACACAGAGCGAGTCAAAAGTGGAACTCAGGAATTTTGTACCTGTTTTCAGGCCAACAGACTACACCTTTTGGTCTATAGGTCTTGTCCTGCATCCATGGATATTAATAACAAAGATGTTGTGCCCAGCTCCTCAAAAGTATGTAGGTGTTTAATTTCTATTGATTTTAATGTGAGTTAGTGTAACCCTGACAGACTCCGGTCGTCAGCGGGCAGGATGGAACCAGGGACCTCTGGCGCTTAGTGCATGAGCCTGTACCACATGAGCTAAAAGCCAACTGACTGTTAGCTAAGGCTGTAAAGCAGTCTCTCTCTCTCTCTCTCTCTCTCTCTCTCTCTCTCTCTCTCTCTCTCTCTCTCTCTCTCTCTCTCTCCCCCCCCCCCCCCCTCCCCACCCCCCCCCACCCCCCCACCTCCCCCCCCCATTAGATGGGACAGAACATAACACCTAGAAGGCACCTACATACCTTTGAAAATCTGAGCCTTATTGACTTGAGTGGTTGCAGAATCAGGCCCCAGGGGCTAAGGCATATATACCATAATGAGATTTTAAAATCCTGTCTTTAGATTGTCTTGCATTTGTTGTATTCTTACAAGAGCTTTATTTGTTCTTTGTAACAGAATTAATCTTTGCAGGACCGGCGATAAGAAAGTCTTCCTATGCTTTTAAACGCACATTAGTGTGCCTTTTAATTTATTGTGTGATGTCTGAGATGATTATGTGTGCAATTGCTATTCCACTCTTCTCTAAGGATACATTTGGAAACAAAATACTATATCTCCATGGGATTCTCCTAGTAAAACACATTAATAAATAAATAAGTCATTTTATCTAGTCTTTCATAGCCTTTTTATAGTCTTCCTTCAAAAGACTTTAGTTGTCTCTTAAATCTTTTTCTTAGTCTTTCCACTTCTAATTTCAAGACCAAAAAAAAAAAAAAAAACTTTAGAGAACCACTGAAAAACCTAGTTAAGCCAGGGATGAAGGTAAATGAGAGACTGTACTGTAAATATAAATGACAACTGGATTACATCTGACAGAGCGGTTTTGTCCTGTGTCAGCATTTTAGAGCCTTGCTGAATAAGGACACTCTTGTGCCCTCAGTTAAACACTCTACTTAGTTTTAAATGGCTGCTGTCTCATATAAAGAACACAAAATTAGCATTCTGCTGTCTGGCTTATTACATTTACCCTATACAGCAATAAACTTCCACGTGATGTGGTGTGTTTGTCTAAGAAAATGATAACTGACATTTACATAGCCTGATTTATCTAGAGATCCCCAAGCACTCTTCAAACTGATTTGCAAATTTTCTACACAGGGGCGACTTCAGCCATCAGTGACGTGCAGCCATGCCAGGGCTGAATCCAGGCAGTACTCAGCAGCATTAAATAAGGGTTTCCATCAGAAAGTGACGAATACCCTATCCAATTGAAAGTACAGGGATTATAGAATTAAAGGTAGGAAGACTGCTATTAACCAGCTGGAATATTAAAAGGGCTTTGGGATTAATAACCCCTATTTATGTATAAGCTCTGGGGCACATGTAATGACCATAAGTGTCAGCACTTTGGGTTTACAACTTGGGAGGAAAGTCTACAACAGCATAGTGACTCATAACACCATGCTCAGGCATGTGTTCACCAATGATTTAGAGGGAAGAATACAGCCTACAAACTCCCTTACAGCATCTTGCCTTTCGTTGCAGATTTCATCTGAGTACTGCACAGACACAACACTCTTTAGGTTACAATCGCTGATGAGATCACAGTAAAAGATGGTATGGCTTCAGGAGTCAAAGGAGTATTTCTTGCTCAAATAAGCACACCATGCCCATTTCCTTGTCATGTGACACGCTATTGGTCTGATCAAGTAGAGGCAATGGCAATGCAAACTTGGGGCCATAGGTCTATGAAACCAATGGCACATACAGTAGCTTTTCTTTGAGGATCTTCTTTGGCCCTCATGCAAATCTTTAAATCCGTACCAAGGAATACATGGAGAAAAGAATAAGACGACACATTCATGCTTCTTAAAATGTGGTCCTACTGTGAAAAATGGCTATGCTCCAGATCATCAAAAGGTATCTATGTGCCTGACTCCTATTGATTTCAACGGAAGTTGGGTGCTTAAATAGCTTTGAGGAACTGAGTCTATGTAAAAAATGGCACCTTCTTACTCAACATCCTGCTGATCATTGCAGGGGAGGCAATGAGGCCCTGTGGATACTGCAACAGCCTAGCCCTTAGCCAATCTGGGGTCTTTTCCTCAATCTGTCTCTAGCCCCATGTATGACCTTAGACAAGCACAGGATGTGAATTATGGTACTGAACTCCTCTGTGAAGTGCTTTAAGAGCTACTGATACAAAGTGCTATGTAAGAGGTATGTATTATTTAGTGGCAAAAATAAATAGAGCAAGTTGCAAAATGTTTCTTGAAATGTTGAGAATTGTTGACCAGTGCTTTTTACTGCTGTTAATTGAAATGGTGCTCCAGTCCTGGGGTACATGTGCATCCCAGTGCACCTGTTCCAAAGCTGGCCCTTAAAGAGGGTTGGGCTTTATGGAACCTGTGCCTGATTTAGCCTGCTTACCAGAGGGTGGGTCTGAGTCCAGGGCAAATCAGATTACAGCCATGTGACAGGGTTACACTATATAAGGCAAGTTGGTAGTTGAATCCTAGGAAGAGAGTTAAGGGTGTAGGTATTCTGGTAAAAAGTTGAAGGACTTTTTGAGACTGGGAAAGGGCTGGATTTGTTTTAAGTTAAACTGTTAATTTATGTTAATAAACCAGCCCCCAGAAGGGTAGAGTTAATGCAAAAGCATCAGCTGTGGGATATTTGTTTGACTTGGGAAGAAAGTAAACTGAAGCAGCAGATAGGACTGTATAAGTCGCTGCTACGTAGCCCTGCAAAGCAAAGGCCTGCTAGGAGAGAGTGAGCTGGATTCTGTTCCTTGTGCATCATCACAAGAATGTTTCACTAAGTTCCCAGCATTACCCCGTGTGACCTCACTGAAGCAACAAGATTGTGCAGCTGCTATTGAGCACAGTGTAAAGACAATACATTTGCACAGGTAGAGGTGGGGACTGAATGGGGTGGAGATAGCCCAGAGTTGCACTGATCCAAGGCAGCACAACTGCTGCTTCTACCTGTGGCTCCACTATCCAATGAGAGGGCCCCATTTGGGATGTCATGCCCCTAATGTAGTAGGGAGGGAACACTTAATCAAAGGTGGCCATTAGCAGGTTGTATGGTGATGAGAGCCATAGAAAAGCCTATACATGGTCTGCAGAAATGCAGGCCCTGAACCAGCAGAGCTTAGAGCAGACACTTACCCACCATGTACCTCCTAAGGGGTCTCTTTTCCTGTATTCTTTATGAGGGCTACAATAACTGGGTTCACTTCCTATACTTCTGGGACAGGGGTATGTTGTACACTGGTTGGGGTAGGATAACACAAGTTCCCGTGCCCATGTGCCCAGTCCTTCCCCTGATGGTCCCCTGAGATTACTCTGTGACAGTGCCACAAAGGCACTGACTCCTGCTCTGTTGGGAAGGGAGATCCTCGTGCAGAAGGAATGCTCTGTGCATGGCACTCAGACGGAGATAGTTCCCACCAATATAAGTAGATTTCATACCAGGAATGTGTTTGAAAACAGGTGTGACTCAAGCCCTCCCTAGTGGGTTTGGATACTTTGTATATATTTCATTATATTAAAAATAGTATATCAGTCTGATTCTGATCACCATGTTTGGGGGAAAAAAACACTTCAAATATCAAAACGTCTAGTCTCAATATTTATTATTAGCAGCTTATTTTTCCTTTCCAGCAAGTTGCTCTTTTGGAAAGTTGCTAATACATAAGATAGGACACATTGCTAAAAACTTCTAATTGCTTGAGAGATAATAAACATTAATTTTATTAGGGCCTGATTTGGCAGCCCTAAATTACTTGAATAAGTGCTACTGAATTTTCATGGGACTACTTGCATAAGTAAGTACTGTTCAAAGAGATGAGCATTACAGAATTGGCCCCTGGGCATGCATCTTTGTGAGCATCAACCAAATAAAACTGATTCTTCTTGGGTGGGTTAACATGAGGTGCAAACCACTATAAAGCATTAAAGCACTGAACATTCACTTAAAGTAAGATATGCTTTTAAATGTGGCTCATTAGTACTTAGCCTAGGGATTAGTGAAAAAAACATAGAACGTATTAATTGTAAGTTATTGGTTCAAATCCTGCCCAGGTCAGATGTAAATCAGGCTTTGAAGCAGCAAAGCACTGAAATCAATGGGACTATGCCTATGTTTAAACTTACCTGTGTGCTTAACAGCTTTGTTGGACTGGGGCCTAAAAGTCCATGTTTTTTGCTTGGCCTATATGAAATAAATTGATGGCCCTAATTAAATAAAATCTGCACCAAAGGATTAAATAGCAATGAACTATTTTCTCCCATCTAGAGGTACTCCCACCAGAGCATGGTTGAGTGGCATGTTGGGAAGCTTGTGTTGCCACTGTACCTGCTCTGTGTATAGAAGATTTAATTCTCCAGTACTATAAATCTGGCATCTGTCACAAGACTTTAGAGAGAACAAAACCAGGTCTTTGGCTTTTCTTAAATGTTTTTACAGCTACATTTAATCAATACATTCCCTTCTTTGTTGCAAAAAGAGGTGGTAATTAACTCGCTGTCCAAAGAAAGCATACTCTCACTCTGGCATAAAATCTGAAGGGGGAAAAAAAAGATTTCACCTAAACCAATCAGTGCCTTTCATTAAACTCATGCAATTACTGAGATTACAAAAGATCAATGCAGTGTGTCTTCATTTTAATAAAAAGGAAAACTAGGCAGTAACATAAAATCCAAAGAGACACTGCCCATGTATACATCAAGGTCCTGCTTATATGTGGAAGTATGAATGTACAGTAGGATTAACCAGTGGCGTCATGGATTTGTGATTTGCCTCTGGAGAAGGAAAGAAGATCAACAGATTTTATCTTGGTCAGGTGCAAACCACAGAAATTGGGATTGCTTTGTAGTCCAGGATTTCCTGGCTACATAAAAGCAGAAATAATTAGCAATTTTTCAATGGAGATTACATATCTGCAAATGTGGTTGTATAACTCTAGTTCCTATTGTGAGATGAATAAGTGACTATTATTTGTCCCCCACACACCATTTTCATAGGGCTGAATCTGTGCAGCAGAGGACTGCATGGCACACTATAGGAATTTACGCTTCTAGAGCTATGGGGTCCCTAATTAAAAGTAGACCTATTCTTCCTTTGAGGGTGAGAAGTGTTGAGCTCCATAACAGTAGTAGAAGGCTCAGCATCTAATCCAGTGAATCTCCCCAGATGTGATAAAGTCAGGGCCATCTGTGTGGAGGCTTTGTGACTCTGCACTGGTCCCAGCCAGCCCTCAGCTTCCTTTGGCCCCTTCACAGCTAGGGTTGTGTAGAGCAGTGCCACCATTATTTCTGTGCCAGTTGAGGATGTCAGAAGGGAGATCCAGCCACATAAGAAAAGTTTGAAGGGTTCCTATGTGAAAATTAGAGCTGGTTAAAAAATGTTGAACGACATATATAGTAAATTCTGAGGTAATGCTATTTAGTTGCAAAGGCAACTGAAGTTTTTTGGGGCAACCAAAACTATAAAAGGGCTTAAGAGACACGTAAAGATTTGTAGAACCTAGTGTCAGACTATGGGGACCATGATAACCACCCACAAACGTCTGAAGGGTGTAAAAACAAAGAAGAAGAGGAATTATTGAGAATAGCGCCATCATAAAAGTCATATCAGGTACAGCTAGTGGTAAAGGAATCTTTACTGGTGACACAATAATACTTCTGCATTTTACATAGCTACCACTATGGGTGTTTTCACGCCTAAATAAATTGTATTGTGCAGTACTTTGAAAATATAAAGCACCGTGTAAATGTGGAGTATCTTTACTGCAACATATTAAATGTCCAACAAGTTCAGACAGCCTGTCAGATTTCCATTTAACCTAACTTGCACTTGATACCTGGCAAGTTTCCTTTAATTCAACAGAGCCATTACTCTTGCTTTAGAAACACATTCTGCATATTATTTAGACACATGCCTCTAGTAGTAAGGTATTCAAGCATAGACATCTGTCTTATCATGTGATAGCAAGATGATGGGGAGTCATCATGCAGATTAACAGTTAAGAAATGTATATTATAAGTTGGAAGGCTGCACTGAGCATTCCATCTGATTGGATTCATTAGTGATGTTGACCTCAGAGGGAAGGCTCTAATAGTTTTCCTTTCTTTGATTAATATATTTCTAGATATTAATCAGCCTTTGGTTTTAGTCTTTACAGTAGGTCTGATGTTGCTCATTACATTTTTCTTGTTCTGAATATTAATTATTAACTAATTATTGTTTACATAGTGAAAAAAGTGTGCTCTTAATAGAGCTGATGAGGTAATCCCTACCCAGAAGCGATCATAATCAAAAGAGTGATTTAAAATATAAGGGTGAAATAAATCCTGGCTCCATTGAAATCAATGGCAAAACTCCCACTGACATCACTGGAACCAGAATTTATTTCACTCTTCCCCCACTTCTTTTTCCACCTTAAATCTTTATGTGGGGCCAGGTTCTCCAGTGAAGTGAAGTTGCTGTGTGCTGCATTGCCATCTTAATATGGACCTACAGACAACTAAAAAGACTGAATCTCCAGTGGTGCAGAGCTGTGTAGACACTCGCAGATTACTCCTTCTCTTTGCCAAAGGTGTAGCAAGGCATGAAGAATGTGGCTGGGGTAAAGGGAGCATGACAGGGATCCCTCCATGCTGCACAAATCCTTGGGTCTGTTTTCAGCACCTTCTCAGCAATTGCAGCTTGGAGTATGTTAGAACCACAAAGCCTCCACACAGATGGTCCCAACTTTATCACCATCTGGGGAGATTCACTAGATTAGATGCTGAGCCTTCCACCACTGTTATGCGATAATAGCATGCATGGCACTGCACAAGATAATAGCACTGCATGAGAATCAGAGGTATCCCTCAGGCCTGACTTCAGCAATGTGTACTTTGGCTGTAGTCGAGGTCATGGCCCATTACATTTACACACAATCTGAAAATCCTACAAAAACAGAGGGAGAAATGGTAATGACAAGACAGACATAAGAAATCCCATGGTAGTAGACAGTAACAGGTAAAATAAATCCTCATGCTGGGCCCAATCTCAAAATCAATGGTAATTTAGTGTGAAAGGAATGCAGAATCAGGACTGGAATATTCTGGCAAATGTCTTAAAACAAGCTGTAAGATTTCCATGAATAAGTATAGTCTGTAGATTTTTGTCTACCACCTTAGTGAGAAAGAAGAAGCCAAGAAGCCAGTGCAAAGTAGTTAGGAAGAAAAAGAAATCAAATGCACAAGTACAAAATGGGAATAACTTGCTAGGCAGCAAAAAAAAAAAGGGATCTGGAGGTTATAGTGGATCATAAACTGAATACGAGTGTGACAGGTTCAGTCACAGAGACCCCCTTGGCGCTATCTCCTGACATGCTGAAGTTACCTCTGAGCCTGTTTTCCCTGCCAGCTTGGTACTTCCAGAACCCTGCCTTGTTGAGCCAAACATGCTAGCCTGCTGAAACACAGACCCAGGTCTGGTCCACGCCCCCCAAAGCTGCAGACTTTAATCAAAAACTGCTCAGCAGGTCACCTATCTCCAGCACCCAGACACCCAGTTCCCAGTGGGATCCAAACCCAAATTAATCCGTTTTACTCTGTATAAAGTTTATAAAACATAAACTCATAAATTGTCCACCCTCTATAACACTGATAGAGAGATATGCACAGCTGTTTGCTCCCCCAGGTATTAATCACTTACTCTGGGTTAATTAATAAACAAAAGTGATTTTATTAAGTATAAAAAGTAGGATTTAAGTGGTTTCAAGTAATAACAGACAGAACAAAGTAAGTCACCAAGCAAAATAAAGCAAAAACATGCAAGTCTAAGCCTAATACACTAAGAAACTTACAGGTAAAATCTCACCCTCAGAGATGTTCCAATAATCTTCTTTCACAGACTAGACTCCTTCCTAGTCTGGGCCCAATCCTTTCCCCTGGTACAGTCCTTGTTAACAGACATCTTAGGTGGAAATTAGGGTTTTCTCATGACTGGTAGCCCCCTTTGTTCTGTTCCACCCCCTTTTATAGCTTTGGCACAAGGGGGGAATCGTTTGCCTCTCTGGGTCCCCACCCCTCCTTCTGAATTGAAAAGCACCAGGTTTAAGATGGATTCCAGTATCAGGTGACATGGTCACATGTCCTGTGAGACCCCAGCCTCCATTCTTCCAGAGCTGGCCTGCACGCACCCAGGAAGGTTTGCAAGTAAACAGACCATTTACAACCAATTGTCCTAGTCAATGGGAGCCATCAAGCTTCCAAACCACCATTAATGGTCCTAATTACAATAGGACCTCAGAGTTATACTTCATATTCCTAGTTTCAGATACAAGAATGATACATTCATACAAATAGGATGAACACACTCAGTAGATTATAAGCTATGTAATGAAACCTTACAAGAGACCTTTTGCATAAAGCATATTCCAGTTACATTATATTCACACTCATAAGCATATTTCCATAAAACATTATGGAGTGCAACATCACAACGAGTCAATAGAGTGATGCTGTTGTGAAAAAGAATAATATCATCCTGGAATGTAAGACACAGGAGGTAATTGTCCCACTCCACTTGGCACCGGTGAAGCCACAGCTGAAGTATTGTGTCCAATTCTGGGTTTCACACTTTAGGAAAGATGTGGATAAATTGTAGAGAGTCCAGAGGAGAGCAACAAAAATGAAAAAGGTTTAGAAAACCTGACCTATGAGGAAAGGCTAAAAAACCTGGGCATGTTTAGTTTTTGAAAAGACAGGGGAAAGGACGTGATAACAGTCTTCAAATATGTTAACGGCTGTTATAAAGAGGATGATGATCAATTGTTCTCCATGTCCACTGAAGGTAGGACAAGGAGTAATGGGCTTAATCTGTAGCGAGGGTGATTTAGGTTAGATATTAGGAAAAACTTTCCAACTATAAGGATAGTTAAGTTCTGGAATAGGCTTCTAAGGGAGGTTGTGGAATCCCCACCATTGGAGGCTTAAGAACAGGTTGAACAGCTTTCAGGGATGGTCTGGTTTACTTGGCCCTGCTTCAGTGCAGGGGCTGGACCTGATGGCTTCTCAATGTCACTTCCAGCCGTAAATGTCTATGATTCTGTGAAATTTTTTTTAACGATAAGGGTAGTCAAGCACTGGAAGAGCTTTCCAAGGGAGGCTGTGGAATCCCTATCATTGGAGGGCTTTAAGAACAGGTTAAACCAACACCTGTCAGAGATGGTCTAGGTATACTCAATCCTTCCTCTGTGTGGGAAGATAGACCAAATGACTCTTGAGGCCCCTTCAAGCCCTACGTTTATATGATAAAGAAATGAAAGGAAAGGGTTTTTTTCTATTATATGTTTAGATATTTTTAAAGAATGTTTAAAGTTTTACAGGGCTATAGAAGATTAACATAGGTTTTAGTAGCAATTGAAAGGCTTGATCAGCCCACATTGCAAAGAATTAAGTAATAGAGTGATAACTGCTCATTCAGGACTCACAATGTCCAATTCATGCAAGCTTTAAACACTTATTACAATGATGGCATCATAGGGAGCACAATCCTCCCAAAATATTGCAGGTGATTTTCTTCCTTTATCTCCCTGACTCTGTCTTCTCCTCCCCATTTATATTATCCCTTCCAAGATCATTTAATCCTTTCCAGCCTACTAAACCTCAAAATGCAAGAATAGTTTATGTGAACATTTTAAACAGTTCCATTCAAGTCTATTCCTCAGCATCACATAGTACTACCTCAAGTTGGATGTACGACATTATACGACCAGGCTAAAAGTTTTCAACTTGAACTGTTATATAATCTTAGAATTAAGAGAGAGAGAGAGAGAGAGAGAGAGAAAGAGAGAGAGAGAGAAGATAAATTTAATCATCTACTTCATTACCTGCCAGTGCAGTATTTCTCTCCATAGGGTAGTTTTCATCAAGTTCAGTTTTAAATGACAGACGTAGTGGAGCTTCAACCAGTTGGCAAGCTCCTCCACAGGGTAAATAGACATTTAGAACATTTTCCCTGATATTCTGCCTAAAGGTTCCATTGCTTAATTTCATCCCATTACCCTCAGTTGTACCCTTGTGCCGCCCTGAATAATTCCTTTCCATCCTTGGCATTCACACCATTCAAACTGGTTGTGCTCTGTCCTACCCCTCTTAATTCTCATTTGGTCAATCTAGTTGTCTATAGATTTCTTAAATGTCTTTCCTCATAAATCAATCTTTCCAGTCCCTTCTTCATTTCTGTTGAAATTCTCTGAATTCCCGCCAACTTAACCCATTGTTATGTGACTGGCCCCAAACTT
The DNA here is from genome assembly GCF_028017835.1 of Emys orbicularis. NCBI lineage: Eukaryota > Metazoa > Chordata > Testudines > Emydidae > Emys > Emys orbicularis. Next base: position 36,493,206 of record NC_088685.1, read on the forward strand.
AACACAGTATATTTTAATAGCACGGTTAGTGGAGATATTCTCTAAACTTGCTCAACTGGATTTTAAAACAAACGTTGTAAAGGCTACTCTAACTTGTGCCAGCTAGCAATAATATCTAAGGTAGCTTCCAGCTGAGCAGAGATAGATCATGCTATGCTCAACCTCTGACCACTCTTTTCCCCATTCCTGACACATGCATACATCCCCTTCCCCTCGCCACCCAACATGTCCCCTCTACTGGGGGCTCCAATGAGGGTCATATAGGAGGTGTGTATTCTGGCTCTTGCCCTCTTGGGACTCCTCCATACCAGGGCTACCCTTCAGCAGGGGAGTTGGAGACAAAATGGGACAGAGATTCTGGACCCATTGGAGTGCTTCATCCTAACTGCTATTGCTACACAAAACATTATTATTACTAAAGAGTGTATTAATTAGGTGCACTTATTAAGCTTTTGTGACTCTTTCTTGGGGAATGGATTGCTGGTCTATATTAGTTATGTAAAGTTTTGGAAATGACAGTGTTAAAATAGTCTGGCTGTAAAAGCCTAAACAATGGCTCTCTAGGCTCTACCTATGTAAAAGTTAATGTACATTTACTTTTATTTTTATATACTATTTATGAAGTGCATATGCAGTGAAAATTATAAAAACCTACTTCACTTGATTTTCCTCTGGAAAATACTGTAGCTCTTTCAGAGAAAAGCATCTTTGTCTTAACATCCAATCCCCATACACTTACAAATGAACAATAATAACTAAGAAGAAGAAAAGAGCTCTGCGCAAGTCAAAAGCTTGTCTGTCACCAACAGAAGTTGGTCCAATAATCACTAGTCTTTCTAAACTGCAGATCTCTTCAAAAAAGCCATCTAACATGGAGTCTTTTTTAAATTTACTGTTTCATTGCACAGCTAATAGATTGACAGCCGTGTGCTAAAGGTGACTGCTTCCACATACACCAAAGAAAAGAGTGACTACAGATCACATTGCCCTAAAGTACACTGGAATGAGGACACACCATGCAGCAGCAGCATCAAGGGTAAGTTCTACATGCAATGATTAAGCATCTCTGGACAACCTTCCTGCTGTAGGCATATTCCATCTATTTCAAGCTGCCCTACTCACTTCTACCAAATATAACAGGAAAATAGTTATGTGGGAAAAGGCTGCTACTTTTATTAACAATCAGGAGGGGGAAATGTGCCATAGATTATTAAGCAGAATCCCTACTGATTTACAAATCAGTAGTATGATTTGGCCCCAATTTAGTAGTAAACTATCATAAATAACAACTACTTTTATGCCAAATCTATGTCCCTGATCCAACTCCCATTGATGTCAATGGAATGCTTTCCCTTGACTTTAATGGGAGTTGGAATGGGCCCTGTAATATCTAAAAACTACCCTCACTGTGATCATAGTCTTCCTCAAAACCATATGCATTGGTCAGCAGAATCTGCATCAAGGATAAGTTTACTTGCAATGATTAAGGATCTCTGCACAACTTCCTTGCTGTAGGCATAATCCGTCTGTTTCAAGCTGCTCTACTCACTTCTACCAAATATAACAGGCAAATAGTAATTGTCCTAGTGCTGGGGTCTCCAACCTTTTTACGCTCAAGATCACTTTTTGAATTTAAGGGCAACCCAGGATCTACCCCACCCCTTCCCTGAGGCCTCACCCCTTCCCCAAAGCCCCGCCCCACTCACTCAATCCCCCCCTCTTTCCATCAGTCGCTCTTCCCCACCCTCACTCACTTTCACCAGGCTGGTGTAGGGGGTTGGGGTTCAGGAGGGGCTACGGGCTTTGGGCTGGGGCAAGGGGTTTGCAGTGTGGGAGGGGGCTCTGGGCTGAGCCTGGGGCAGGGGGTTGGGGTGAAGGTGAGGGTGAGGGTGCAAACTCTGGGAGGGAGTTTGGGTGCAGAAGGGGGTTCTGGGCTGGGGCAGAGTGTTGGGGTGTAAGAGGGGGTACAGGGTGCTGGCTCTGGGAGGGGGCTAAAGGGTGGGGCTTCGGGTGCAGGAGTGGGGTCGGGGTTCTGGAGGGGGTATGGAGTGCTGGCTCCAGGAGGGGGCTCAGGGATGGGATGTGGCCTCCCGCTGGGCAGCATTACCTCGGACGGCTCCCAGTTGGCAGCACAGCATGGCTGCTGCTAAGGCAGGCTCCCTGCCTACCCCGACCCCATGTCACTCCCAGAAGGGGCCAACACACCCCTGCAGTCCCTGGGGGTGGTGGGGTGGCACGTGGCTCTGCACGCTGCCCCTTTCTGCAAGCACTGCCCCCACAGATCCCATTGGCCACAGGTCCCCATTCCCGGCCAATGGGATCTGCAGGGGCGGTGCTTGCATGCCTCCCTGTCCCCGGGACTGTGCTGGTCGCTTCGGGGAGTGGCGCGGGACCGGGGCAGGCAGGGAAAATGTCTTAGCGGCAGCCCTGCTGCGCTGCCAGAGATCACGATAGAGTGGGAGATCCTCTAGGATCGACCAGTCGATTGCGATCAACTGGTTGGTGACCACTGTCCTAGTGTAACCCATGTGCCTAATAGGGAGTTATCTCTTTAAGAGACTCATTGGGGGGAGGTAGGAGTGAGTTGTGTCTGGGTCATTGTTTTTTGTTTTGTTTTGTTTTGTTTTTACTGTTCACAAGTATTTATTGATGGGAAAAGTAAATATAGTGCTTAAATGAACTTAACATAGCTAATTCAAAAAAACCTCACCACCTTCTTTCTTTTGTCACTGTCAGACTCTTGCCAAATTCTCTGTTGTTTTTTATACTATACATCAGCTCTGAGATCCATCTCTTCCTGGCATCCCACCTGTCAGGGCCAGATCATGGGCAGTCAGACATAGTGGTCAGAGCCAGGGTCCACAGTCAGGAGCCAAGAATCAGCTGGGTCAGGATACCGGGAGATCAGAGGCAGAAGACAAACCAGAGATCAGAACCACAAGTCGGTAATCAGAGTCAGGATACCAAGAAGTCAGAGGCAGGGGACAAACCAGAGGACAAGTCAGATGCCAGGAGCCAAGCCAAGTCAAGGTGCCATGAAGATACGCTGTGGGAATGGAAGCTGGAGGCACAAGGTATACAGTCCAGAGCAGGGTAGATCCCAGTTGTTCAAACAGCTTCCTTTTCCTGCTGATGGTTTAAGTAGGGCTAGCAGGTCAATTGGTGACTCTGCTAGTGAGACAGCAGGGTAGAGCCTCAAACTGGGGCTCGGTTTCCTGGGTTAGCAGTGCTCATCAGGCTGCTCCTAAAGACCCAGGTTCAAGGACTGTGGGTCACAATCCTTGTCCTGGGCCTATTTGATTCCTGTAATCTTACCTTTGTTGGCCTCCATGTATTTCATCTTGCCTATAAAAAATGCTGCTGCAAAAATTGTCTTCTCCTGTTGCTCTGACCATGCCACTCTCCTCTTTTGAATCCATTCACTAGATTCCCCTTATCTTTTCACATCAGGTTCAAGTTTCTTGCCATTACTTTCAAGGTGCTACACGGGTCTGCCCCTCCAACGTTCCTTCTCCTGATCTATTTCTACAGCAATGCTTACAAAACATGACCAATATATCATTACTAATAGTTAGGGCAGAGGTCCCCAAACTGGGGGGCACAGAGAAATGTTCACAGGGCCCAGTGGGGCTCAGGCCAACCCCCACGGGGGCAGGGAGGAAGCCCCACCCAACCCCTCCCCACCCCTAGTTCTGCTCTGGCCACGTCCCTGGCTCCCGGCCCCATCTCCAGCCTCGACCCCAGCTGCGGATCCGCACCCAGACACGGGCCCAGCTGCTGGACCCCACTGCAGACTAGTTGCTGCTCTGCTCCAGCCTCGGCCCCTGGCCGTGGCTCCAGTCCCGGCCCCGGTCCCACTCCCAGCCCCACCCCCATCCCTAGCTACAGCTTGAGCCTCGGCCCCCTTACCCTAGCCTGCGTCCCCTCCCCTTTTCCCATGGAAAGGGGCAAGGGCGGCATGACCCTGAAAGGTTTGGGGATCATTGAGTTATGGGCAGTTGGTGATAGCTGGTTTTGAAAATCAAGGAGAAAATGTCTGTTTGCAGGGGTCTTATCTACCATTGTTTATTTCATTGCCTTGAACAATGGGGCCCAATTACAGATGGTCCAAATTTTTCATCCAAAACATTTTTTCCAACAAAAAATGGCTTACATTTTTAAAAAAACTAAACATTTGCAAATAAACTTTCAGTTTTATAAAAAAGTTTGGGTTTTTCATTGAAATTTAGACTCTGTATTTTTGTTTCCCCTCCTTTGCTACTAAATGCAATGGAATGAATGTCTGGGGTCCCCCTTCTTCCCCACACACAGTTTTTAATTTCATTTTTGACACTGTAACTTTCCAAACCTTCCTTAACTTTGGAAAAGGTACAGAGAGGTAAAAGGAAAAAAGAAACTCTGTAACTCTGCCACACTAACTTTTCAAAAAGCTGAGAAAAGCTTTTAAAAGGCACAGAGTTACAAAATTAGACAGTCTCATTTTTCCTTTTGCCACACACTTTTCTAAAGTTGAAGTGGTTTTGAACAGTTACAGAGTATTAAAAAGCAAATGAAAAAGGGGGAGGGGAAAACAAAAAACAAAAAAATTGATATAATTCACTTTATTGCAAAAAGGAAAAGAAAAAAGGGGAGAAATGGTGGAAAAAACAAATTTTTGAAATTTTGACTGGGGCCCATGGAAGTTACCAGAATACAAGTATTAAAACAGTAATGCCCTGATTCAGCACAGCACTTAAGCACATGCGGAACTTTGAGAACATGCTCAAGTGTAATCACTGCAACGGGATTCAAGCATTTATTCTTCTCACCTTTATGCCTTTATCTATGTCTCCCTTTCTCTTCTTGTGATCTAAATAATCTTCTCCCCGTCATTCTCATACCTCTATAAAACACCTCTTCCACTAACTCTTTCAGCAATACTTCACCAAATATAGAAGTGCATCACTTGGAGACTGAACCTTCTGATGCATCATCTGTAATACTATATGAAGCTGATTTAGCCAGTAAGCAATTTGAGATAGGACCAAGTCTTCCATTCTGTTTGTACAGCTCTAAATACATTGGTAGCATTCAATAAATAATAATTTGCAATAATTAATATGGGATGGCATCATCTGTTTGGCAGAGAGGTAAATTGTGGAATGTAAATGAAAGGCTGTTGAGGTATCCTCAGAATCTTTTGTCTTGTTCCCAGAGTCCAGACAACACTGAAATACTTATGAAAATAGCCATGAAAGAGCTGAGAGCGGAAAGAGACTTCTGGGTACTGATATGAAAATGAGCATATTTAAGCCCTGATCCTGTGACTGGTAGTGCATGGATTAGCCCCATATAGAGCCCTTGTTACAAGTTTGGGGACCTAAGTGTCTCACTTTGTTAAAAATGAAATTCTATACTTACATCAGTTACCCTATGTGTAAAAACATTTCTATTTTCCTCTATAAATCCTCACACTTTTTAAATGAGCATCAGCAGTATCTTCTCTCCACATACATACAAATGGCTACCATAAACAGAATTACCCTAACTACTCATTTAAAATCCTTGAATATAATACCTATTTAGCTGCAAATGAAGATTTCATAATTCCCTCAAAAATATCCTCACTTGAAAGAAAAACAAACATAATTAATTCCTGGGAGATTTTATTTTCTGCTAGTAATGTACTTTATAAAACATTAAAGAAATTTAGCCAATAACCTGAAAACAAAAATTATGTGGAGAAATATGCTCTTTTGGCTCATGCTTAAACAAGTGTCCTGTCATTGTGGCAGGATTAAGAGAAGCAAAAAAGTGCTTAAATGCAAAAGAGTTACATGGAGGTATCCAGTATTCAAATAAATTCTGTTAGAAATTGTTTCTGGCAGTTAGAAATGCATAGTTCTTTTGGTAAACTGGATTATAATACAAGGGGCAGGGACTGTCTTTATGTTCTGTGTTTGTACATCTAGCAGACTGGGGTCCTGATCCATGCCTGCAGCTCCTAGGCACTATGGTAATGCAAATTATTATTATTATTAATAGTAATTTATTTACTTAGTAACTCACTCATACTGCACTAGACCATACAGCTGTGTTATAGCTCACCAGAACTTCCACAAAGCAAGATTAGACATGGGCTGATGGGAAAGCTGTGAAAAAAGTTTGTGAAAATTTCATCCATTTCCCCCCTGAAATTATGAACATAAAAACATTTCAACCAGTTCTTCTGCTAGTCAAAAATCACAGGAAATCCCCCTTTCCAGAAAAAACAACAAATATCAACAGAAAACAAAACCAACAACAAACCAAAGAACAACATCACAAAGATTTCATTGAAAACACAAACTTTGGAAATCTCAACCAGTTCTACTATTGCTGTAATAGCGAGGTATATAACTGTGATTGTTTTCTATTATGTCTGCATTCCATGCATAGTCAGGCCACATTGACTCAACAGCTGAAGTTCTATCCTGGCATACAGTGAAAGACCAAGGATGGATTTAGAGTAGGGGGGGAGTCCCTTCTTTGGTTGGAATCTGAAGGGAACATACACAGGACATTACATATGCCTGATGGTTTTGGGAGGACATCTGGTCTAAGAATGCACCTGTACCTCCTTAGAACTGCTCATTACTGCTGTTTCCTCCACCTCCCCTCTTCCTTCTCTGAACCTCCAATCAGACCTCTACATCTCTTCAACTATTCTGGTCATAGCCATAAATGTCACCCGGTTGCCTCCCTCCCCTCTATGTATTTCATTTCATGATCTAATCAACTTGATGGCCTTTTTTTAAAAAAAAATGTTAATACCTAAACAGGTCATAGAAATGAACAGTGGCTGAATCATAATAATAATAATTAATAATAATCCTGAAAAATCCACTTTGCTGAAACAAAAAAAACCCAAACAAACAAAAATGGTTTCAGGTCAAAAAAACATTTTTTTGACCTGAAATGCAGTCTTTTAAAAAATAAATCTGGCTAAATTTTGAAATAAAATTTTGTCTCAAAATGAAGGTACAAAATGTTTCATCTGGAAACTGTTGAAACAAATAATTTCAACTGGAGCTGTCAAGCGATTAAAATAATTAATCATGATTAATTGTGTGATTAATTGCACTGTTAATAATAGAATACCATTTATTTAAATATTTTTGGATGTTTTCTACATTTTCAAATATATTGATTTCAATTACAACACAGAATACAAAGTGTACACTGCTCACTTTATATTTATTTTTATTACAAGTGTTTGCATTGTAAAAAGACAAAAGAAATAGTATTTTTCAATATACCTAATACAAGTACTGTAATGCAATATCTTTATCATGAAAGTTGAACTTGCAAATATAGAATTATGTACAAAAATACTGCATTCACAAATAAAACAATGTAAAATGTTAGAGCTTGCAAGTCCACTCAGTCCTACTTCTTGTTCAGGCAATCGTTCAGACAAACAAGTTTGTTTACATATGCAGGAGATAATGCTGCCCACTTCTTGTTTACAATGTCACCTGAAAGTGAGAACAGGTGTTCTCATGGCACTGTTGTAGCCGGCGTTGCAAGATATTTACGTGCCAGATGTGCATACTTCAACCACCATTCCAGGGGATATGCGTCCATGTTGATGACGGGTTCTGCTCAAAAACCATCAAAATCAGTGCGGACTGATGCATGTTCATTTTCATTATCTGAGTCAGATGCCACCAGCAGAAGATTGCTTTTCTTTTTTGGTGGTTCGGGTTCTGTAACTTCCACATCAGAGTGTTGCTCTTTTAAGATTTCTGAAAGCATGTTCCCTACCTCGTCCCTCTCAGATTTTGGAAGGCACTTCAGATTCTTAAATCTTGGGTCGAGTCCTATAGCTATCTTTACAAATCTCACATTGGTACCTTCTTTGTGTTTTGTGAAATCTGCAGTGAAAGTGTTCTTAAAATGAACATGTGCTGGGTAATCATCTGAGACTGCTATAATATAAAATATTAGGCAGAATGTGGGTAAAACAGAGCAGGGGACATACAATTCTCCCCCAAGGAGTTCAGTCACAAATTTAATTAACACGTTATTTTTTTTATGAACATCATCAGCATGGAAGCATGTCCTTTGGAATGGTGGCTGAAGCATGAAGGGGCATATGAATGTTTAGCATATCTGGCATGTAAATGTCTTGTAATGCTGGCTACAGAAGTGCCATGCAAATGCCTGTTCTCACTTTCTGGTGACATTGTAAATAATAAGAGGGCACCATTATCTCCTGTAAATGTAAACAAACTTGTTTGTCTTAGCGATTGGCTGAACAAGAAGTAGGATTGAGTGGACTTGTAGCCTCTGAAGTTTTACATTGTTTTGTTTTTGAGTGCAGTTATGTAACCAAAAAAAATCTACATTTGTAAATTTCACTTTCAGTACAAAGAGATTGCACTACGGTACTTGTATGAGGTGAATTGAAAAATACTATTTCTTCTATCATTTTTAATGTGCAAATATTTGTAATCAAAATATACACTTTGATTTCAATTACAACACAGAATATAAGATATACATGAAAATGTAGAAAAACAGCCAAAATATTTAATAAATTTGAATTGGTAGTCTCTTGTTTAACAGTGCAATTAAAACTGCGATTAATCACGATTAATTTTTTTGAGTTAATCGCGTGAGTTAACTGCAATTAATCGACAGCCCTAATTTCAACTCTTTTGGCGGAAAAAATTCTTTTTTTTTTTTTTGGCTGAAACTATTTGCCAAATTCATCTAAAACTCCTACTAATTTCAATCAACCTGAAACCTCAATAAATCTGAAAATTTTCATCCAGCTCTAACCAGGACAAAGGACTGTATCCTTTTCATGAAAATGATACTATGGACAGATAAAATAATAAGCGCTACATTGTGGATGGCCCTGCACCTATGCACTAGTGCATGGGAAAATAGCACAAAAACCTTTCTTCACTTGTTTCTTTGTGCAGTGGCAAGCCACAGTGTTGCTGGGTGCTATCATTGCTCCCTGAAATCACCGGCTAGGGTGGCTAGCCTCCCCCAAAAGTGCAGAATCAGAATATGTCAAAGCCCCATCTCCTTTGCCACAGCCAGATGAGTTGGCTGTGTACAGTGGAGAGTGCACCGCACACCCACTTAAGGGGGGGACTCAGCTGCCATCCTTAGCTTGAAGTAAAGCATTTTGGCAGGAAGCCAAAATTCCTCCTGCAGCTTCTGTGGCAGCATGGATCCCTCTCAAAGAAGAGCCATGACATTAAGATACAGACTAGCCCTTAATATTGGCAAAGATTTGAAAGTGAAATCACAATACGCGTACTGAATACATTAGTACTGAGCCAAATTTTCAAAATGTCTGTTATGTTTGGCATACACACAATCACTGTACAGCCCTTGAAGAGAAAGTGAATTTGGCAAAATGGGGCAAACTTTCAATCACGCTTAGTAAGAACACGCTGTTACCTTTTATGGACTCACCAGTTGGACCTTGGGACTCAAATGGATACTCCATTCTTTATGGAGCATTTACACCTGTTGGATAGTTTGTATATCCTGCACTTTTCTTTCCCACTGCACCATTGATATTTACCACTGAGTTCAAACTTTCCAGGCAAGTGATGTGGAATCATTGTCATATAACTTTTCTGCTTGTCATTTAGTAATCAGATGCATGCATCATAAAGCAAAAACACCTTTAGAATTAAAATTTTAAGCAAGTTGTATGTAACTTAAAAAAAAATTGGTGATAATCTGAATTTAGCTTTAAAATGCAGAAACATATGCAAATATTTCTCCAAGCGCCATCCCTGCCTTGAATTTTGCTGGCATCAAATTATAGTGACCAGATTATCACGACTGATACTTCAAATGATGAGCTCCAGAATTCTGTAGTCAGTGACTTTGAAACTGGCATCCTATGCTATTTGCCTCTGAAATGTGGAATGGTTTTCTGTTTCTAAATATTGCTTCAAAGTACAGTACTCAGATTCCTTTTGGTTTTAAATACTTGGGCAGTAAATACTTTGAAAAGTAGCTAGGCTTGTAAAGCCTATGCTGAAGCACAAGCTGTTGTGGCTTCACTGCTCCAGTACCCTTGCCAGCTAGATTAAAGCTAGCTCAGGTATGTCTACATGAGCTGCAGTCATACCCCGTGATTGCAGTGTAGACATACCCACAGGGACTTAATTCCCAGTGATTTTAGCACTTAGGAGCCTAAATCTTGTTGACAATCAATGGTACTTTCTGAAGAGTCTGAAGTCACTTAGGTGCTTTGAATATTTTACCCGTAGACTGTAAAATCCTCAAGAGCAAGATCATTGTCTCTTTGCATATCTGGAAAGCACCATGTTCACCAATGGCCCTATTAACATGATAATAATACTTTATTTAAAAAATACTATAAAAGGGTTTTTATTCTTCACAAAGCCAGCTGTGAATTTAAAGGAAACATGATAAACATGTATCATAATTTTTAGATGACTATATTTATCATATTTACCTGAGAGATTGGAAGCACTCTGAAGGAGCTGATATAGATTATTGGGTAAATAATACATGTTTAAGCACATGACTCCAATGGCCCCTGTTGCTGGTTCTTCATTTTGTTGAATGATTTATGGTATGTTTGTGAATCCAGGCCCTTTGGCGGATGATGTCATCTTTCTCATGTATTACACATGCAGTACTACTGGGGGAAAGGCAGTAATGTGTTTCACATTCTACTACTTTTCTCTGTGCTCTATTTGATTCCTTTCATCTCCACAGTGTACCTACGTGGTTCACAAATGCATTTCAGCTGCTACTGTAGACAGAAGACATCTTTAAAAAAATGTACATTTGCATGACAGTAAATGACAGACATCAGTTTTAAGTCCATGTTCAGTCTATGCCTTGATATTTCATGGAGAAGACAAACTATTCTATTTGGTATTATTCAACCATCCTATAGTCATATATGCAACGGATTTCCAGAATGCTGCACATGCCTAAAGGCTAGTAGTCATTTATGGGGATATGTTATCCCGTCAGGTGCTAAATGAAGGCGACAGTACAGACGCTCCCCGACTTACGCAAGCGTTCCGTTCCGGAATGCCTTGGATAACTCGAATTTTGCGTAAGTCGGAAATGTATGCCCGACCATTACGCAAAACAAACCAAAAAACAAACCAAAAAAACCCTCCTATTTCTAGCTTATGGAACTTTTTCCGAGAGTGCAGATTTGCGTAAGTCGGGTTTGCATAACCCAGGGGGTATCTGTATTGATAAACCTTGTAGAATAAGTTGGTTGAAAAACAGAAGTACTTCCTTTTGTTTGTTTTAAATTAATAGGCAGAGGTTTAAAACAAACAAAAGGAAGTATTTATTCACACAATGCACAGTCAGCCTGTGGAACTCGTTGCCAGGGGATGTTGAAGGCCAAAACTATAACTGGTTTCAAAAAAGAATTAGATCAGTGGCAATGATCTAATGGCAATTAGCCAAGATGGTCAGGGACGCAACCTCATGCTCTGGCTATCCATAAGCTCTGACGGCCAGATGCTGGGACTGGACGACAAGGGATGGATCACTTGATAATTTCCCAGTTCTTTTCATTCCCTTTGAAGTATCTGGCATTGGCCACTGTCAGACGACAGGAAACTGGGCAAGATGGACCTTGGTATGGCCCAGTATGGCCACTATACATTCAGAAACATTTTACATTAATTTTTTTGTTGAAAAATTGTGTCCCTTTTTTCATGATAAAATTCCAACCCTACTATCAGATATGTGCATTTCACACCTATAACTCCTATTACAGATTTACCAGAAGGGAAACACAGCAAGATCTTTAAAGCACATCCTCCTTTCAGGAAGCCTGCTTTCCACTTGCCTGGATAAGAAAGATGTCATGTGCATTATCCTCCCCCTTAGAACTCACCCCTGCAAGATGCTTGGGAACACTTAGCTCCCACTGACTTCAGTTAGAGATGTGGGTAGGTGCTCAGTACCTCACAGAATCAGGTCATTACTCTCTCTAGAGCAGACCCTTAATTTTTACCCTCCCAACATTTGCCTTACTTCTCTCCTGAGACTTGATAAAATTCAAATAGGAGCCAACCTTTTTGAATGTTTGCTCCTGCAGGGTGAAGTGTTTTCAGGGGCAGCATTTCTGCAGATGGGACTAAACCTCTAGTGCTGCCTTAGATACCATCCACAGGGACTTGGCAGTCTCTTTAATAGTACATGAATCTTTCCTATAAATGGCATTTTTAACCTCAATGCTTCTTTCACATTTATCATGCACATATATTTTGAGGAAGAAATAATTTAACTCCTTCTGTTGTTTGGGCAAGAATCCCTTTTAAATCCTCCCTGATGCCTATCAACTCCAATATCCCAGTTTTCCTACATGTTGAATTCCCGCTACTATGAATGAAGATATGCATGGAGATAAGAAAATCAGATTCAGGTAGGGTGACCAGACAGCAAGTGTGAAAAATTGGGACGGGGGTGGGGGGTAATAAAAGCCTATATAAGAAAAAGCCCCAAATATCGGGACTGTCCCTATAAAATCGGGACATCTGGTCACCCTAGATTCAGGATCCATTAGTAAAATCTGAGAGGAGAATTTTGCCCTGTAACAGGAACAAGAATTTTTTTCAATTAATAAATCTTTGACCAAACATGAAATACACAACATAGAGTCATAGGGTTTTAATACGATGTCCTAAACAAAAGGCCATTGGGCTAGACAATTAATTTTCCTTTCACAGGCTTATTGAGAAAGGAATATTTGAGGTAAGATTTGTGATTTTTTTCTCCTTTCATTTTCACAACTTTATAGCCTTTACTCTGATTTTAAAAGCTAGGAATACATTTTAGAGAAAATTGAAAATAGACACCAAAGATGAGAATAGCTTAGCTAAGCTTCAGATCAATGTATAACTTTATCTATGGGAAGCCTGAATCCATTAGTGAACTCAACTAATAGGTCAAGAAAAGTAATAGCCAAATAAATATTTTATTAGCATTTTGTGAAACTTGGTAATGGGTAAAGCCAACTAATCCAACAAAAGTGGGAGTCTTCTTTCAATAGCAGGTCATTACTCAATAGATATTGTCTCCAGTTTCATACCAAATGACTTTCTCAGGGATAACTGGACAAAGATATTTTTACATTACTTTAATTTGTCACTCTAGGATATGGTGGGCTAAATTCTCTGCTGGTGTAAACTGATATCTCTCCATTGACCATACTGAGGCAAATGGAGCTGCACCAGTTTACATTAGCAGAAAATCTGGCCCTTTTTTCCTAGAAAAACTCCTTTTTCATCATTCCTATATTTTGGTAGAAATGGTTGAATAAGGAAAAAATAGTGAATAATTATTTTATTCTAAAAAAAATGACCAAAACTCGCAACTATGGGGCTTCAATCACCACTGCCTGACTCTCTCTTTACACTGGTGTAACTCCATTGAAGTCAGTAGTGTTTCACCAGTGTCAAACTGGAGTAATTTGTGATGAATCAGCCCAGATCTAATTTTCCACACTATTTTCTCATCTCTCACACTTGAAGCCGACATTAATGCATTTTAAAAAAAATGGAAATGAAATACGTAGCAGACTGAGTTGTATGTTTCCAATAAGATTTACAACGATGAAGAAGCTTTGTCTAATAAAATGTCAGAGCACATTTAAATATTGTTGTGCCTCTCACCCCACAGGATCCACAAGCACTTTACAAATACTGTTGGCCAATGTTGCACTCCTCACTCATGCAGAATATCCATTGTAGTCAATTGCAGGGTCATTATTCGTGTAGCCCCTCCAGAGGTAGCTCTCCCATTCGCTTTTGTGAGAGTTCTGTGTGCTGAGCAGCTGCAGAGCTGGAGACTTGACATTGATATTTAAATTATACATGGGGAACATTTCTCACACAAAGAGAAATGCAAAGGCTTTTTTGGGTATGTTCTTCTAGAACTTTCCCTCTCTTGTTCAGACAATATGGGCTAGATTTACAAAGGAACTGCCTCTCTAGGTGCCTAAGTCCAACGTTTAGATGTCACTGGCATTCACAAAGTCCTTGCCCAGCTGCTACCTAACTCTTTAGGTGTTTCTGCCAGTAGGAGTGTGGAAGACTTCCTAAACCCTGATGACACTGAGCTGCTCAGCACCCTAGCTCATGCCTATGTGCCAGTGGGAGTCTCAAATTAGATGTTCCCCTGCCTATCTTGCCTGAATGGACCAATGTAGTAAGTATGAACTGAGTTCACTTAACCGGTACAAAAAACAGCTAGGGGAAAACTGTGCATTTCATATCAGTAGTTTGAGTATTCATCAAGGAGGTGAGATGCTTAGGTTTGAATCCCTGGTCTGCTTTATTTGGAAGTAGGGAGATGAATCCAGCTTGCCTTCCTTCCAGAACAGGGCTCTAACCACCAAACCATTGGATATGGATGTCTCTCTCCTGTTGATATTGTTCCATTGTGTATAGACACTTAACTATTCACTGGGGCAGGTACTTGAACCTGATGCTTTTACAGCCGAGGCAACTGCGCTACCCACTAGGCTACAGACTCACTCACTCTTTTCTGACCCAATGGAAATGTAATGATTTACTCCAAGTGGAACAGCTTCAACAGGAAAGACAGAGAGACCCCACCACTGAATAACCAATATTCAGATAGTGGTTACGGCACTCACCTGAGAGAACAGGGATCAAGTCAGGCAGAGCTGGAATTTGAAAACAACTCTCCCACATGGGTGCACTAACCCTTGTGCTATTGGCTATAATGGGATGGGGGTGTCTCTCTCTCTCCTTTTTCATGAGAAAGAGCTGACCTGGCTTAGGTGCCTAAATCCAGGAGAAGGTTCACAGCAGAGAATCCTGATCATAAGGAGGCACCTCCTTGCAGACTGTCAGTTAGGTGCCTATATACCTTTATAGAGCTGGGCCCTATACCCTGCCTCTTCATTTCACTCCTCGCTAGCTTAGGCAGCTCCCCACTCAGTTGCTGGCTTCTGTGAAGCCTGTTCTTAGGCACTTAATTTTAGCCATATAATGCATGGGGATCCTGGGCAGCTAACACAGGGCTGTGAATTCCACTGGCAGGGCACCTAGGAGACAGGTGTTTCCATGCATAGGTCTCCTTTCTCAATCTAGCCCTATTATCATAAACTGCACTCTTAGGAAAAGAAATCAATCCATCTGGACTAGATAAGAAGGAATTATTAAGTATTTTTCCTACTTAAGTATTAACTTAATTTAGTAACATTGATTTAGTGTCCTGAAAATGGAATACTCCCTTGATCAGTATGTTGTGGTGTAAATTTCAGTGATTAGTGAGATCACAAAGTAGCCATGCTTTAAATACAGATGGGAATTTTTACTCTCGAGGATAAGAGATTAAACCAGCGGTTCTCAAAGTGTGGGTTGGGACCCCATTTTAATGGGGTCGCCAGGGTTGACTTAGACTTGCTGGGGCCAGGGGCCGAAGCCAAAGCCCAATCCCTACTGTCTGGGGCCGAAGCCTGAGGGCTTCAGCCTTGGTGCAGTTGGGCTGAGATTACAGGCCCCCTGCCTGGGGCTGAACCCCCTTGGGCTTCGGCTTTGCCTCCTTCCCCCCGGGGCAGTGGGAAGTTGGCTTCCCCCCCCCCCCCCCGGGGTGACAGGGATTGGGCAGGCTCAGGCTTTGGTCCCCGCTCCTGGAGTCGTGTAGTAATTTTTGTTGTGAGAAGGGGGTCGCAGTGCAGTGAAGTTTGAGAACCCCTGGATAAACCAAAGCTAGAAAATCATAATGAAGGTCATACTCACTGGGACAATCCCTCAGATAAAACAAAATGACATATGTATAATGGACCAGACTCTGATCCCCTTTCTCATACTGAATACTATCCTATGTCACGCACAGCTCCACTGAAGTTAATGACATTACTCATGGAGCAAGGTCCTGATACGTTTCAGTAAGGGTATCAAATCTGGTCCAGTGCTCCTAACACTAGCAGGCTCATCTTCAGCCAAAAATGACTAGACCAGGGGTTCTCGCAATGCATTTTTTGGTGGCCTCAGAGTGCAGCCACCAACTCTTCCTGGTGGCCACATTGACACTTTTTCCTAAAGTTATTTATTTTTCCTAAAGTTAATAAAGTAATATGCACATATATACATCTAAATCATTTTAATTTATTTATGTAAGGTTTGGGGGCTTTTTTGCAGACTCAATAATAAAAATCATGCACAGTTATCTCTATTCTTTACTGGACCTAACAGAATAGAAACACAAATAAGGTGCTTTGCACATTCTTGTCTTTTTTATTATTGTTTCTTTTGCTTTTTTGGCAAAAGTGGTTATCTGTATAACAATTCTGAAGTAAATTTAAAAATGCTTTGACATACTTGAAGTCCAAATAATAATAAAAAACATATCTGGGTGGCTTGGGTTTGGGGAGGGGAGGGGAAGCACGGCTGCGGCTGGCCCGGGGCTCCTCTGACAGAGGCGAGGACTCAGGGCTCCGGGCTGGCCGCAGGAGGGGGGCGCTTGGGGCTTCTCTGGGCGAAGGGCTTGTGGCTCCAGGCGCAGGGGCTTTCGGGGCTCCAGCTGCCGGGGGGGGGTGAGTGAGGGCAGAAGGGGTGGAGTTTGGGGCTAGCCTCCCGAAAGGGGGGCTCCACCCTCTGCCCATGCGCCCACCGCTCGCCTCCTCACCCCCCCACCCGCCGCTCGCCTCCTCACACACATCCATGCTTGCCTCCTCACTCCCCTGCTTGCAGTCCCTCCCCCCACCCGCCCGCCTCCCTCCCTCCCATCCTCCCTCCTACTCACCCTGCTGCTGGCTCACCGCTCGCCTCCTTACTCCCCCACCAGGCACCCCCACTCACCGCTCACCTCGCTGCTCGCCTCCTCACCACCCACCCACCCGTTGCTCACCTCACCGCTCGCCTTCTCACCCCCTCCTCGCCACCTTACCTTGCTCCTTAAGCATTGTGTGTCCCACCTGTGTCTCCAGATAGGCAGCGCATGCAAGAGCAACAGGGACGAAGGGGAGGGGCTGATGGTTCCCCCACCCTGCCCAGGAAACTGCCGTGGCCGCCAGGAAACCCCCTGGTGGCCACATGCGGCCATGGTGGCCACATTTGAGAAATGGTGGACTACACTGTGCCCCCAGTTACACCTGTATAACCTCTTTGAAGTCATAGGCCTTATTCTCATTTACACTAATGTCCCTTTTATACTGCTCTGGCAGCGTAAAGGAAAACCTTACTGTAATTGAGAATCAGGATCATTGGGCTTAATCCCATAGTCCTTATTCTCACTGAAGGGATAAGAGCAAAAACGGAGTGATCAGAATTATAGGCTGCAATTCACTGAGGCATGTACAGTTTCTATTATATGATTCTATGTATGTTCTGATTTCAATAAGCTGCCTATGTGTAACTGAAGGTACAATTCATCACCGAGTGCATTGGTTACGGATTTTGTTGGATGGCATACAAATAATATGTGCAGTGGATGAAAGAGTAATTGTTCTCAGGCTCCAAATTCAGAGTTCAAGCAGCTAGTTTCTCCTTAGGGCACAGGGAGTGGGGGTGTTGTGAGAGGAATGGGGAGGCAGGAGCAGGTCCCACCAGGCAGTGTGGGTGGAACAGGGAGACAGAATTAGATTCCAAAGTAGTGGAAGCAACAAGGATGGAGCAGGCAGAAGCCAATCCCCCAACACCTCACCCCAAGCAGTGGAAGCAGGTGTTGGTTAGTGGAGGAGCTAAGGCCTGGTCTACACTAACCCCCCAATTCGAACTAAGGTACGCAACTTCAGCTACGTGAATAACGTAGCTGAAGTCGACGTACCTTAGTTTGAACTTACCGCAGTCCAGACGCGGCAGGCAGGCTCCCCCGTCGACTCCGCGTACTCCTCGCGCTGAGCAGGATTACCGGAGTCGACGGCGAGCACTTCTGGGTTCGATTTATCGCGTCCAGACAAGACGCGATAAATCGAACCCAGAAGTTCGATTGCCTGCCGCCGAACCAGCGCGTAAGTATAGACAAGCCCTAAGAGTCTATCCACCTACAGCCATCAAAGGCAATCGTGGTTTACACATAGTAGAGACTTCCTAGAGATTCACAGCAAAATTCCCTGAAGATTCCTTCCACATAGGGCATGCTCCAAACCAGGGCAGAGCAGGGCTTGCCTTGCAATTGTGCTCTGGGTTGTTGCAGGCTGTGCCAGGTCCAGGCGCTAGAAAGGAGAGCAGGGAGCCTATTTCTCCTGTGCCTTCCCTCTGCTTAAACCCAGGCAGCATGGAAGAGGAAGCGGTCTCATTCAAATGCAGAGGGGATAAAAGCCAGACTGAAGGGGGAGGGGCGATAGATTGAGACAAGGAGCTGGGGTGGGGGGTGAGAAATGAGGGCCGCAGCTGGGCCTGGGACTAGCTAGTGTGGTCTCCAGGCAGGCAGACTAATGAGCCCAGATGGGATACAGCAGAACCACCTGATTGGTTGAAGGGAGATAAAAGGTGTGCTCTTACTTATGCCCAGTAACACTGAGGAGGCTGCTAGCTAGCTGTTCAATGCTTATGCCCACAGCTGTGATTGTTCCTGTGCCTACCCTGTGCCCAGTCCTCTCCAGTTTGTTCCAGCCCTACTCCCATGTTTGATTCCTGCCTGGTTCCAGCTCTGACTCCTAGTTCCTGAGTCTGGCTCTGACCTTCAGAGCTGTTCCTGGTCTCTGACTCTTGCCCCAACTGCTATGCCTGACTGGCTGCTGCTCTGACCATTAGGCATGAGTGCTGACGGTGGACAGGGAGTGTAGACTGGCACAGGGTAGGGAGAGTGCCACTGGGAGTTGAGGTGAGGGACAGACTGGACTGGTTGGGCAAATAAACTGAAACTGGGGGCAGAGGCGAAAAAGGGACCCTGGCGGCTCCAGTCAGCACCGCTGACCAGGCTGTTGAAAGTCCAGTCGGTGGTGCAGCGGGAGTAAGGCAAGCTTCCTGCCTTCCCTGGCTCTGTGTGGCTCCCAGAAGCAGCCAGTACGTCCCTGCAGCTCCTAGACGCAGGGGTGGCCAGGGAAGCTCCACGCGCTGCCCCCACCTGGAGTGTGGCTCCACGGCTCCAGTTGGCCCGGAACCGCGGCCAATGGGAGCTGTGTGCCTGTGGGCGGGGGCAGCACACAGAGCTGCCTGGCTGAGCCTCTACCTAAGAACTGCAGGGACATGCCGGCCGTTTCCGGGGAGCCACCCGAGATAAGCGCCGCCCAGAGCCTGCACCCCTCGCCCCCTCCAGCACCCGAACCCCCTTCCCCTGTCCTGAGCCCCCTCCCGAACCCAAATTCCCTCCCGGATAAGGAGCTGGGCTCAGATACACTGAGACTAGATAAAGATTCTATGAATATATAAGAGTGTGGAGGGCGAGAGAATGGGCGTGTGTGGCGGGGGGAAGGGAGAACTAGGACTGAGACACAGAATCCAGAGGGCTGAGACTAGGACTGTGTGGGCAAAGAGACTGGGCTGGGTTGAGAAGCCTCAGGGGTAGAAACTAGGACTGGGTAGGTGAGGAGAATGGGACTGGAATGAGGAGCTAGGGTGGGGAAGCAATAAGACTGGGGACCGTGACAAGTTGGAGGGGACAGAGCAGAAAGGGTCAAGCATGGGGTAGGGAAATAGCCAGAAGAGTCAGGGGTGCCATTTCAGATTGGGGGGGGCAACTTTAACCGTGAGTCCAGGGGTTACTTAGGCACCTGAAAACTCTAGGGTTTTGTTGTTGTCTTTTTGCAGATAATAACTTAGAAATTAGCTGACAAGAGCACTAAATCCTAAACAAAGAATATATATATATATATATGTATACAAACACACACAAATACCAATTAAAACCATATTTTAAGTTTATATGTAAGTTTGGAATAGGGTTACCAGATAGCAACTGTGAAAAAATGGGACAGGCGGTAGGGGGTAATAGGTGCCTATATAAGAAAAAGTCCCAAAAAATGGGATTGTCCCTTTAAAAACGGGACATCTGGTCACCCTAGTTTGGAAAAATCAGGCAATAATACAGCAAGATATTCCAAATCCCAAGTCTTGGAGTCTTAACACAGATGTCAGAGATACAAGTTTCATACTTTGTACACTATCTTTAGAAGAGATAAATAACAATAAATAAAAGCTGCTTAAAATCTGCTTACTTTCTCTAACAGACACACTCTGTGTTACTGTCATTATCTACTCTATTTTAGTCAATTGTTTTTCACGCCACTGAAAACGTATTTACGTAATTTTAACATAGGTAATTACATTTATTTTCTCTTTTCATTAAGAACGGAAATTTATTTTTCTAATTATTTTGGCATTTATGTTTACCAATCATAAGCATGTACATTTGACTCCATCATTACTACTAATATTAGACTTGGAATTACTTTTATTTTCATACGAATTTTAAGTTATTTACAGATATAATTATAAATACAATTTGAAAATAAGTGACCTTCATCTGCCCGATGTCCAAAGTTATGTGTTTAGCTAATGTTTGTTTGTTTTTTGAAACTGACACTGCTAAGGTGAATGCAAGCTAAATTTACATTCTAGAAGGATACCAGTATTTGATTGAACCACTTTAAATAATGAATGACAAAGCACAATATGATAATAAAAGTAATAATAATTACTCCAGCCAGGACAGGTTAGGCATTTTAGAACTCACTACTCACAGAATTAAATTTAAGCAAGAGAGAAATAAAATTATGAAACGCACAGACCAATCAAAAAACTAAAATAGCAGCACTGTAATCCTTAATGAGCTTTGAAAGAATAAAATTACAAAGAATGTATGTGCATTGCACATTTCAGCAGGAAGTACCAAGAAGTAACAACAACAATAATAATAAAAGTGTGTGTGTGTGAGAGAGTGTGTGTGTTGAGGGGGGCAGTGTGTGTGGGAGACTGTGTGTTTGTGAGAGAGAGAGTGTGTGTGTTGGGGGGGACTGTGTGCCTGAGTGAGCAAGCCAAACACTGTCTCTTTAAGCCAAGCACTCAGGAGCCTGAACACTTCTTCAGTACAGCAGTAGCCACAGCTCCCACTCCTGAGCCAGAGGCACCAGCACAGACAGGCTCCCTGCCCCGCCCCAGCTCAGTGGAGACCCACTCAGGCACGGCAACCTCTAGCATGGGGCAAGGCCCCCAGCACCGCGCCAGCCATGGATCAGCTTCCCAAAGAAGGGGAGACTGCTGCAACAACAGGAGTTGGGCTGCCAGAGAGCAGCAGCTGCTGGCCCGTTGCCCAGCTCTGGGAGAGGTGACTACGGGGGAGGGGCGCAAAGGCAAATTTTGGGTTGGCTATAACTCCCACTAAGCCCCACCAGCACTACCCCTGTTCATAAAATTATAATGTGGTATAAAACTGGGAGGGGGAATGGGACAGGTGCCCCCTTGCACTCCCTAAATGGTGCCCCTGAGAAGAGTCTGTTTGCATCAAAGCACACTCCTCTCCAGAGCATGACTCCCCCGTCCAAGATTCCCAAGTCTCGCCATTCCTCTGCTGTCCGCAGGTGTCTCTGAAATCCACTAGCAGAGTGCTGCATCCCTCTCTAGAGCTGGTCCACATAGAGAATGACAACCTACTCCCTCAGTCAGCTACTCTATTAACTCAAGTGGCAGGGTTTGTGCAGTGGATCAAAACGTTCTGACCCTGCTGATGACCCAGGTGGGAGTCAATATGATGTCACCTGACGGAGTTTATGCTTTTCAGAGTCGTCTTTTAAAAATGTAGGAAATTACACACAAAAACTATGTTAAAAGAATATTTTTAAGGCTGCAAAATCAAACACTTGAAAGTTAAGGGATGTCAGAATTGGGGTTGTCTGTGTGTTTCCATTATGATAGTGTTTCATTACATGATTACATACTATTTTTTTCCACAGGACCCCTGCCTCATTCAAGATGGACCTGCTCTGGGGATGAATAAGAGTTGTGTACTTATTGTCGGTACCAGGAAACGGTGGGCCTAAGCCTGCCAATAGTTAAAGGCCCTCCCCCTTAGCCGGCAGAGGGGACACCAGTAAATCCAGGTCATAACTGAATGCTGCAGTCCGGGGACAACAGGAACAGGAGTGAGAGTCATAGGGAAAAATCATGGGACTGAAAAGAGATGCCAAGCAGAGAACCCACAACAGGACTCACTGCTCCTCAAAGGCATCCAAGGAGGCAGTGAATACTGCCCAATCACTGTTGTATAGTGAAGGAAACTGTGGTTTGTTGGATCCTGCTTCACTTGTAGAAGTGGAAGGTGTTCTGTGAATGAGGCAAGGGACTGCAAGGGGAGAAAGGTTAAGGCAGTTGAATTCTGCCCTGGAGAACTGGATTCTATTCCTGTCTCTGCCACAGAGTTCCTGTGTGATATTAGGCAGGGCACTTAAACTTTTCACAGGTGCGGACTTATGGTGTGTTCTTAATTTTGAGTACCTAACGTGAGACCCTGGAGTCTGACTTGCAGAAGTGCTGAACTCTTACAGATGCCAACTGAAGTCAATGGGATCAGTGCTTTGAACTGTACACAATGCTATATACTCTAAAGCGTCTCAAATGGGGCACCCAAAATTAGTGGATACTTTTGACCGTAATGTCTCTGTGCCTCAGTTCCCCATCCATAAAATGAGGATAATACCCACTCACCTCACAGGGGTGTTCCACAAATAAATTAATGTTTTCAAAGCCCTCAGATACTGTAGTGATGAGAACCATCAAAAAGCCCATAAGGAAATTAATTCTGTCTTCAATGCAGGGTTTTAATAGTGTACAATAAATAAGGAGTGGGGCCATATATTGAACAGTGAGGAGAAAACCAGTTGTCCTGACTTTGAGTGCTTGACTTTGCAACTTTAATAATCTTCTGTTGTTGTGGGGGGTTTCTGTGTAATATATATTAAGAGCTACCTTCCCACAGCCCCAGGGAATGGTTGGAAAGAGAGCCTGTGAAGCAAGGAAGATAAGGGCTGCCCAGCCTCTTATATGACTTTATCATATGCCTTCAGTATCATTTTATTGTAAATACTTTGTATGATATTTTATGTAAATGATATATAAAATCACAGATTGCAGTCTTTGAGGTGTCTGAGGGTAGTATAAACACTTTTTTTGCACCAAAACATAATCTCTATTGTATTTTCCTAACTACTGTTGTGGTATGTGGGAATGTCCTGAATTACCAGATGCTACATAACTTAATAACCCACCTAGCCTGTAAGTGTGATTATTTCTGGATTACATATGGCAAAACTGAGGCACAGGGAAATTAGGTATCTTGCCCAACATCACACTACAAATCAATGTTAGAATTGCAAATAGAGCTCAAGACTCCTGGTTTACAGTTCCCTACTCTATCCAGTGGACAATGTTGTTCTCAATGTAAAAAACATTGCAATACAAAGTATGTTGTATTTTACTCAACTACCTAAGGAGAAGATTAACAAAAGTATTAGGAGGGATATTTTTAAAGGCATGAATGGGAGTTAGGTGTCCAACTTTCATTGACTTTCAGTACAAGCTAGGTGCCTATATACCCTTTGTACCCTTGAAAATCTCCCCGTAGGGGACTTACAAGCGAGGAGATTTGAACTGTAGTAATATCATCACGTCAGCAACTTCGTTCTGATCTCTAAAAAGTTTGTGTACTAAAACTCAATAAGCAACCAAAGTGACAGTCAAATATGAAGATAAAACTATTTGTTTTGAAGAGCATTTTGATGTGTTTTTATTACACTTGCATACAGACCAAAACTGTCACAATAGTGGGAGGGAGTATATGTAAAGCTGATTTACAGATAACTAGCCCAAAAGCAGTCTGTCTTATTTTACAGCAAAGGCTTAAAAATGTATCTGCAGTGCACAGAGGGATGTTATAGAGGGTTAATGGCATGTACTCTTAGTGTCACAGACTAAATAAATAATTATGAATTTGAAATATAAGGATGCTGCATTATTGTGAAGCTTACAAGCACAATTGTGCTAGTATGACTGAGAGTCACACCTTTTATTCATTTTGCATTTTTGCCAGTTGTAGCAGCTTACAAAGGAGTTCTGCCTCATTCCTTATGCACCCTCCGAAGTGTATTACTATTATAATGACTGAAAAAATGGTGCTGTTTTCTAGTTTACACACATCTCGGTAGATTTTCAAATAACTCTTGTTTTCCAAATAACTTCTGAATCATTGGAAAACACTGACTACATGCTAAATCTTATAGAGACGTCAAATTTCATCTGAAAGGGGTAAGGTACGTTATCCTACCTATGGAAAATAAAAACGCTGCCATTTTTAAAAATGGGGAAACTGTTGGGGATTTTTTTTTTATGCTTTAACTCAAAAATAGCTGTAGGAATTATGCTTTCGTAAAAAGATCATGCTGAGATAGACTCCTAACATGAAAATTTTCAGTCCAAGAGGCGAAACCTTCCAAAAGTTATAAGTAACTGAATTTGGAAGCCAAGTATCAGAGGGGTAACCGTGTTAGTCTGGATCTGTAAAAGCAGCAAAGAGTCCTGCGGCACCTTATAGACTAACAGACGTATTGGAGCATGAGCTTTCGTGGGTGAATACCTTCATGCATCCGACGAAGTGGGTATTCACCCACGAAAGCTCATGCTCCAATATGTCTGTTAGTCTATAAGGTGCCACAGGACTCTTTGCTGAATTTGGGAGGTTCTAATGGACACTTTTTTGTGTATTAGGATGGTCACTAGCAGTAATCATTTTCATATGTACACACATACATGCATGTGAATAATTCTCTAAGTGGTGGTGTTATCTATGTGATAAACTGCATGTATTATTGGCATGTACCTTTGACTGGGTCTACCTACTGTGACTGTGTCTGCATATGCATCCATCTCTGTTGAGACAACTTCTGACATTCCAAATTTCAAAGCAACGTCAGTCAGTCACCAAAACCAATTTGCTGGAAGAATCTTTCTTTCTTTCCTCCCAAACCCTCTTCCATCAAGTAACACTGACCCGAGGCTCTAATCAGACAATACCTCCAAAAGTGACAGTTTTAAGGTCTGATTTCTTATGACCCATCAACTCTCAAAACTAATTTATACAACTAACTTTCCAGTGGGGCACACACACCATTTGCTTCTAGCACTAGTAAGATCTCATCTATATCAAATCTTAAACTCGTAAGATTATGTATAAAAACCCTATTTTAGTAATCCATGTGGTTTCTAAAATGCATAGATTTTTCTCACTCAGAGGCCTGGTCAGTTGGAATCAGAGGTGGGAATTTTCAAAAGCACTCTGGGTCAGCTTATTTCTCCCATGGGAACACAAAGGAAGATTTACCACTGACATCAATGGAAACAGAGTGTGAAAATCCCATCAATGGTGGGAAAAACCTGGGCTTTACAGGCAGAGGAATATGAAAAATAGTACCAATAACCTGCCAGATTAATGTTTCCTCTTCCTCCCCCCCCCCAAAAAACTATGGAATTTCCCTCCCAAAGGTGTCATTTGTCTGAGATTCAAGATGGGCAATATTCAGTCCCGGACCAGAGGTGGATTTTAAGGTCTGATATCTTGTAGACCCACAAATTAGAAAATGGGAACGTGACCACTGGAAGGTGGATATTTCTAGCTTTTTAATGACATACAGGACATTGGTTTCTAGCTCTGAAAGATCCTAAGATATTGGACCATAAAATTGTGACACCTTATAAGCTATTTCATGCTATTTTTAGATGTTTCTATGTTTGTCTTGCTTCTTAGTGCTGTACAGTGGAACGTGGGTAACTAAGGCTTTATAGGCATAAGGATTCAAAAATTAGTCCTACACTAGGGTGACCAGATAGCAAGTGTGAAAAAATCGGGACGGGGGTGGGAGGTTATAGGTGCCTCAATAAGAGAAAGCCTAGAATATCGGGACTCTCCCTGTGACATCGGGACATCTGGTCACCCTACCCAACACATTGTTTTAAAACTCTGTAAAACAATTATAAAATAGCTTTTGTGTAATATTTGTAGCATGTACAGAATAAACGATGGTGTGGTGCTGTATAAAGGATTTATTGGCACTGGTCTGGAATGACCAACATGTGCCCATGAATGCCCCTATGTCTATCCCAAATTCATATTGATGAAACCTTTATACTACACCACACTGGCAGATAGCCACATGCAGATAATAAACATTTATTAATGGGAAGCATGCTTTTTTTAAAGAAATCATATCCGTTTAATTACTTAAAATGCTCTCCATACTCTTGGAAAGCTAGGTAGGCATTTATTTCTTCAATAAGCAGCCTTAGGAAATAAGACAACTAACCACAGTGATTTTCTTTTTCTGCTCAAGAGGTTCTAATGTTCCAGAATGTCTAAAGAACTCTTTTACTTGATGAATCAATTGTACAGGTAAGAGTCTATTCTCAGATTTGGAGGCCTTAACCTGCTTCCATTAACTTTTCTACTGTTGACTTCAGGAGGAGCATGATCTTTTATTAATTATTATTTGCATTATCATAGCTACTAGAAGTTCCAGTCATGAAATAGAACCTCATTGTTCTAGGTGTTATACAAAGAGAGAACAAATACAATCCTCCCTCCCCCCAAAAATAGGCACTGCTCAAAGAGCTTATGATCCTTTCCTACGTGCAGGGAGCTACAACCCACCATACATCAAGATGTGGATACAACAAAGTTTTCAGGTTTATATTTACATATCCAAGTCAATCTTTGAAGATATACATGATCTTAAACAAAAGTTAACCCAGTACAAGTCTTGTTTGTCCTTTGGTGAATGATGAAATGTGTACATGTAAGACCTTTGGAGGCTGAATTTTAGCAACAGATGGGTTGTGCTAATTGTGCATTTTGAATTTGTTACAATATAACACAATCATTTCTATAAAATCATATTTAATATACAACAAACTCTCACCACATAAACACATTAAAACACCTTATTATAGTTCCAAGAATCAATTACAGGTTTTCATAAAAACATTTTCATATCTAGAATCTTAATACAGAATGATTTATTTCTATGCCAAAATACATTTAGACTGTAAACTGTTTGTAGAAAAAGACAGAGAATTGGGGTTTGCTGGTATTTAATCCATCTTATTTCTTTCTTTCATGTTCTATTTTGAAACATATCTGAAATGTTTACATAAAACGCTTTGTTTTTTTATCCAAAGTTCTAACAAAAAAAAAAGAGAGAGAAAGAGAGAGAGGAAGAAGAAGATAATTGTCTCTTCACTTCCTTGTCTTTTGGATGTGCATAGAACAGCATTCACTGTCTGCACATGCTACCCTGGTCAGGACTGTGTGCCATGTTGGTTTTGAAAGAAAGACACAACATTCCCTTTTAATACAAGTATTGGGTGCTCACAGAATGAAGAATGGAGCCCCAATAATAATTGAACTGCATTTAGCAAATACAAAACTGGGAAAAAAATCCACATAAAAACATATGAAGATTGATCACACAATTTTATTAGAGTCTTTTGAACAATTGTATTATGTTGTTCCTTTATTTAAAAACTCTTGCAAAAAAAGACATTGGAGTGGACTGTTTTCAACCCTGAGCATTAACACTGCATATCAAGTACTGTAGTAAAGAAGCTGGTTAAGATTGTAGCACTAGCACAAAGTCACTGATATTAATCCTCTAAATGATCAGGTTTTTACAAAAAAAATACATAGTTTTCAATAAATAATGATTAATTTTACAACTTTGATACAGCAATGTCATACACTGTTTTGACACATACTAAACTCTGCATGCTATATAGTCTACTAGAAGACAAAACTTTGCCATGCATTTTCTTTTTCTAGTGCTAGAAAACACTTTGTCCTCCAGTGCATTGCCTCAAGCAGCCTTACCCTCTTCTTTCTATCTCATAGCAATAGGCCGTGCACTGGCATGCAAAACCTTAAGAAAAGGTTTCCCCCCCCCCACCATCACTCAGACTTCTAAACAAAAGTACTTTTCAGCTTTCCCCCCCAGACCTGGAGTGTCTATGAAAATGAATTTAATGTGGCCTTTGAAAAGGCTTTGAAATTACATATTTTAAAAGTGTCATGCTGAAAAACGGCTCTAAAACATTCAATTTTCCCCAGCTGTGGCCATCATGCAACATCTTTGAAATGTTGTAACCATCAAATGTCCCACATTGGAAAAACAGGCCTCCATTTTAAAACAGCCTCCCACCCCCGCCAAAAAAAAAAAAAAGTATCACAGCATTTATGTAGAGACTCCAAAATTCCAACATATGTACAAGAGCAAAACCAGATAGAAATTGCAAATGAGCTAACAATGGCATATAACTCTTCTCCCTGGTATACCCAGGAGTTGAGGCAACTTGGCTTTGGAGATACGCAGGAAGATGGAAACAAAATCAAATTGTGATAATAGGAGCTCCTGGAATAGTATTTATTATTTGATCAAATTTCTTCAGATGGTAAATCACTGTGTCTTGATTTTCTGTGAGGTGAATGTTACTATAATGTAATTCCATGATAATCAAACCAATCTTAATTTCTGAAGGTTCACAAATCTTAGTAGCTTGATTTTCTCATGTTCATTCATTCTGCAAGATTTCACTTCACAGAAAATCCACATATAATAGCTAAGCACAAAAAAGTTTGATTAAATAATAAACATTGGAACCGCCATTGTCACATTTCCAGGTTGTTTGTTCATCATTGAAAACCACTCACCCCTTCTTGACCATATTGCTTTAGGGGTTTACTTTTATATATAGAAGTCATTGCTTTGAAACTACTGTCAATCATAATCTTCTAAGAGTTTTTAAAATATTCCTATCTTTGCACTGGCATAAGTATTGGGTTTCCTAAGAGAAACTCTACCCAACGAAGGTATTACTTTTTATACATGAAACAATACAAATTTTGTTTCCCTTTTTTGTAAGTCATTCTACACTTTCTGCACATTTGTGCTTTATATTGAATATAAAAATAGGTCTTTAAAACTCTATTTACTTTAAACTCACTAAAAAACTACTTGCTTGTGAAATTCTCTTACAAATTCACTGCATCCATGTAGAGAAGATAAAACTAATTAGGCAGTTAATTGATACAGGTAGTGTGTAAAAAAATAATAAATTTTAAAAATCACAGCCTGAAATTTGGGAAAAAAGAGAAATTGAAGGAATAAAATTGTATAGTTGAAATGTAAGGCAACTCATTATAGGGAGTTTCTTTCTGGTCATTATCATAAGTGAAGATTAAGGGGAATTTAGAAAGAGAACTAAGTTTTCCAAAAAAACAGGAAGAATTGGGGCCCAATTCTGCATATCCTTCTTGAAGCAAAAAGCTCTCATTAAGCTCAATGAGAATTTTTGTTAAGAAGTGCAGGTTTAAGCGCATACCAGGGCATCAATATGAAGGTGTGGCAAGGGTAGAGAGAAAAGGAATGAACTGTAATGGAGTATCAAATAGCTTGAAACTATATGGCCCTGATTCAACCTCACAAGAGTTTCACACTAGAATAACTATAGAGTTGCACTTGATTTACACTTGTGTGAATGAAGAAGCAGGACACACAGATGCAAACGACATTCAGTAGACTCTACCTTTGGGGAAGTTTACTCTGGGTGGATGTGGATGCCTACACTTTAGACTACAAGACATTTAAAAGACATTTTGAATATGTCTTCCTGTTAAATTTGAAAAATATTGTCCTTTTAAACAATTTACAGTTAGTACTTTTATAGTTGAGAGAGTAAACAGAAGAAAGCAACCAAAAGGGAAAATGTCAATTGAAGTTATCTTTCCAAAAACATTCATTTTCAAAATCTGAAAAATACCACCACCCTTTTCTACATCTTATATTTAAGTGAGATCCTAAGTGTTGTAAAGAAAGTTGTTTTTTCCAATTGGAAAAAGCTGAGTTTCTTCTTTTGTGCCCCTAGGTCTGCTTACACATAGAAAAGTACTGTACAGAGACCAAATGAAAACAGGGGCAGCAATAAGAAAGTAAATGGGAGACACTAAGCCTGGAACATAATGAGTTCTCCAAGAAGGTAGTCAACAAGAATTCATATGTATACTTAAAAGGAAAAACTGGGAATAGGATTATTCAATTTGACCAGAAATACCCCACACATAAAATATGAGGATAACCTAGCTGATGTGATCTTTATTGACTGTAAGACTGCTCTTACTCACATTGAAGTGAGTGGGAGTTCAGGCATTGATTTCAACAAGGAGCAAGTTCTGGCCCTAAAAGTGTCGTGGCTTAATTAGAATATTCATTCATTTTCCTTGGGCAATATGCAAAGTTAAGCTCTCAAATGGATGAAAAGTCAAACTTTTGGGGAAAAAAATATGTATTGTCCCCCTGTTCATTGCATCATCACTCAAAATATTCACTTTACATATTGTTGTAGTTCCCTTCCAAAAGCTCTTCCAAGACTCTTTTGGCAGGGTGTTTTTTTCCTTTGACTAAAGTAGACCTGTTGCTCTTTAAAATCTGCCTGACTGCTCTATACTTGGATATTTCATATTAGTTATTCTTGATTAATACTTTGTAATGATAATTTTAAAAATTCCCTCCAAAAATACATCAAGATTTTTGTGAGCTGAAACATAGACCTTATTACAAACTGAATCCACCTTAGATTTGACCATCATTAATACATAACTCACTGAACATTTGCAAAACACAAATGTTCAATTACACTGCCTATCATTTCAATAAACAAGGATGCATATCAGAAAGAAGGGAGTGGAAGAAATTGTCCACATCCTCTCATGATAGCTTGAAGAATTGCTAAGAGAATTTTGGCTCAGTTTTAAAAGATTGGAATATGATCATCTAATGCGATCACCCTATCCCATGAACAGGAACTGGTTTTCAACAGTAGGACAGCTAATGGCTAGGCTGTAGAGCACTTTAGTTCCTTTTTTTTTTTTTTTTTTTTTTGCCTTAGAAGAGATAAATGTCATTTGTTTTCAATCTAATTGCTAAGTAATTATATAGAGAACATACTAATCATTTGAGACAAAAAAAAACTGAAAATTCAAGAAACTCTGTTTTATTGAGGACTATCCATTGCCAAGGATATTTTGTGTGTTGTATTTGTTTGTTTTAAAACAGTTTTTTTTCCATAAAGAATTATCACAATGCAAGACATAAATTTAGGTTCCCGGATACACTGCATCTCTTTTCTGATAACAAGGATTTAGGCCAAACAGCTTTTATTTAGAATCGTGAGTAAGTTTTTTTAATTATTATTATGAGAAAGAGATCAGATTATATGAATCATTTAACTACCAGATTATTTAACTAACCTAAAGTAGCTATCTCACCACTTAAATGCCTAAGAGTTGTCTTTGATTAAACATAACATGCATGCAGGTTTAAATGTTGTGTTTTATTATGCCTTACAAATATGTATGCAGGATTTTCATTTTCAGCAAGTCTGAAAGCCTGTAGCAGTGGTTGCCACCAAAATTACCAGCACAGTGAATTGTCCTTGTAAACAGCTGGATCATTTATTAGTGGATAAAGATAAAGGATCGACCAATGCCTATCAGATCAAAAGTAAACTTCTTGAGAAACACACTTCCACCTTGAGTCTGTTTATTGCCATCAGCAGTTCTTTCAAAATGTAAAACTGAAATCTGACGGCTCCTAAGGGGGAAAAAATGCACATTTACAAAGTCTGTTCATCTGCAGCAGCCGCTCACATCCGCCCTTCCCACGCCCCAGCTCTCAGACAGGCAAAGGCAACTGCAAAGAAGAGGGAATTGGAGCAGATCCCCTGGGTTCTCCAGCTGCCGGCGGGGCGGAGGTTAGCGCCGTGGCACTGCCGAGAAGGGCGACAGCACCCTCTGGGCAGGACATCGGTAGCTACGGGCCCGCCCAGGCCGCTGAAAGAGAAGGGAGGCAGGGCGGGCTGGGGGCAGAGCGCTCCGGCTCCGCGAGCTCGGGGCCAGCAGCGCCGGTGCGCGCCAGGCTCGGGCAGGGAGCGAAGCTCTGCACAGAAGCGACAGGGCAGAGATCAAAGCTGGCCGCACCTCCGCCCCTGCGGCAAACTTGGAGCCTCAGCCCGCCCCCTCCTGAGCAGGGTCCCCCCGGCTGCGGCCGGCCTCCCCAGCTTGGAAGCCCCGTACCCGCTGCTGCCTCGCCTGCCCCTCCGGAAGGGATGCACGGGGAGGCGGGAAGCAGCCGCCAGCCCAGCACCGTGCTGCCCCGGCCGGCGTGTGGGGAGTGGAAAAGGGCGGGGAGGCTGGCCCGCCCCGGGGGAGTCAGCCGCTCTCCGGTCCCTCCCCTCCGCTGCACCCCGACTCCTTCTCCCAGTTTCCACGTTTAAGACTGACTGGGGGCGGGGGGGAGAGAAGCTGCTAAAAATAACCAGCGCGCCCAGCGCCGCCGCCAGCCTTCGCTAGCCGCACATGGCCGGACACACCCCCTCCGCGCACAGCCAGCCTAACCCGCCGCACAGCACAGCCCACGTGGAAGGGACCCCCTCACCCCGGGAGCCAGCGCAGCCCCCTCCCCGAGATCCTGAGGGAGACCCCGCCAGGCCGAGCAAGGAGCGAGCTAGCACAGGCCCCCGACGCTGCCCTCTGGAGGGCCGAGCCCCGCTACTTGGGGGGAGGGAGCCAGAGCCATCCCCGCCTCCTACGCGCACGGATCTCGGCCTGAAAGGTGTCCCTACCCCCGCCCCACTCGGAGATGGGGAGAGGAGTAGAATTCCCCCCCCGCAGTAAAGGGCCCCTCCGCTAGCCACACTCAGCTGCGATCCCCCCACTTCGCCGAGGGGAGATGTAGCAATGACAGAAGGCAGGTAAACGGGCAGAGAACCTAGCACTAAAGCGTGCCTGGAATCACGTTCTCCGAGACCCTCTCCGCCATCTTTCTGTGGGCTCCTAGGGGCCAGCCACCCCCGGGGTCTCCCCTTCTAGGCTACCGGGGCGCTGAAAGCCGGATTGGGGGGCGGGGTGGGGATAAAATCAGCGATTTCACGCGTCTGTGGAATAAAAAGCTGTCTAACATTCTCTCACCCCCCCCCCCCCCCCTACATGCAGACACAGCCGCCTACAGCTCCGCAGGTGGGGCGTGGGTCCAGGGCATCGCCAGCGTTACTTCTACAGACACTAATAGCGATACGAGTTTCTATCAGTTCCAGCTGATTTATTAAAATTGTCAAGATACAGACTTTCAGCATAAAAAAAAGGCAATGATGTTGACAGTGCACAAGTCTGCTTTTGCCATCATTTGCTACAAAATATGCAGATGGTCTGTACTTTAGATTATATTGCACAAAATGAGAAACTTTTTTTTAACTATGTGCCTTTTTTTGCTAAAAATCGAGAATCCAGTTTCATACCTTCCATCTGGGGCCCCATCCACATATCACAGCGTATGAGATACATAAAGTCCTACTATAGTACAGTACATATACAATCTTTTAAACTAAGATAACAGCTCTGAGGTCTATATCACCATTTTCAATAAATCTTTACCTACAAATATTGAACAAATCTGAACTATAGCTGTACAAAAAAGTTTCTTTTTTTGTTTTAAACCACAAGGCCTTTAGATGCAAGGATTATTTTTAAAATTTTAATCCTTTTAAAACCAGGACGTAACGTACCAACAAACTTGCATGCTAAAAACAGAAAAGAAAAAAAAATAAAAGGGAAGAAGTGCCTGAAAAGTCTTACTGAAAAAACACAGCAAGAATGTTCCCTTTTCACTGTACAAAAATACGCCTGAAAATATATTAATTTTTAAAAAAGACTGAGGTCTGTTATGTATCAAAAATGTTTCAATACCTTTTTGTACTGAGGTCTAGGCTGTCTGGTATTCAATCAAGGAGGTATAAGGGAACAAGTTACAAAAAAAAAGTTGGCAAGTAGAAATCACATTTGTAAAACCATAGACAATTTGATCTGAAAAGTAAACTCTGATCTTAAGTCAGTTCACAGTTTTTATTTTCTTTTTGTAAGCGTTTGTACAGTCTGCATTTTTTCAAGCTCCCTGCAGCTTTGTTAAGAATCGGATGCATAGAAGACATCAGTTTTCTCCCTCCAAAAAAAGTTGCAATGGTCCCTTTCAGAAAAAAAATCAGAACAGTTATTTTAAGATCTCTCACGGGAAAAAAAAATCCACAAACCCCCTTGAGTAACAGTTGTGCTGCCAAAAGACTTCTTTGCAGACCATCTTCCAGACTTCAATCACAGACCGACAAGCTTCGAGCATCGACTTCTGAATCATTTTTCCCCCAGTCCCCCATGCCTTTTTGTTGTTGTTGCGATCACCAAATTAAAAAAAAAAAAAAAACATAACTCCGGGCTCGGTTTGGAACTAACTTTGAGGCTTTTTTTTTAAAAGAAAAGACATTTTATTATTTCATTTTTTACTCCACCACTTCCATCACATCATCATCACCAGCATCATCTTTCCTTTCCGATTTCTCTGCACGGTTGTTCTCATCAGCGACACGCCTTCCCGCGGCTCAGTAAGTGAAGACCAAGTCGGAAAAGTTCGCTTCCAGCCAGTCCCCTGCAATCATTTCGCTCAGCTCCGGGGTGCAGTAATCGGGGAACTCGAAGTGAGAGCCCAAGCTGCCCTCGCTGAACGAATCCAAATCTTTATCCACCAGGGACAGAGACAGGTTCCCCGAAGCAGAGCTCACCCCCAGCTCCGAGGCGGCGTGAGGGTGCTGGGAGAAATTCAAGCTCAAGTCGAACATCAGGTCGTCCGTCTCTTCGCTGCTGGAGGAGGAGGTGGAGATGGACCTGGAGGAAGCCGGGGACAGGCTGGGCTGCTGCTGGGTGTTCTGCTTGGTGATGTTCTTGAAGTTGTAGTACAGTCTATTGCTGCCGCTGCTGCCGTGCGAGGCTGCGCTGCCCCTCACCTCTTCGTACAGGCTGGCCCCCTCGGTGGACTCTGCCGAAGAGCTTAAGGTGGGACTGGCCGGGACTTTGGCTACATTATATCGCCTCTGCTGCTGCTGCTCGTCTTCCTCGTCCTCTTCCTCCTCCGCCTCTTGCTTGATCCTGAGCTGCAGCTCGTCCTCCTCCTCCTCCTCTTCATCATCCTCGTCCATGAAGACGCACTTGACGGTTTTGCTGCTCACTTTCAGGGTGCCGTAGACATAGTCCTCCCCCGCGTAGTCCCCGGGGTGGGTGGCTTTAGCCCCGGGTTTGGCGGGAGAGGAGGAGGAGGACTTCAGCTTGCTACATTTCTTACTGGAGCTCTTGGCGCTTTTGCTGCTGCTGCTGGTGGGTGCGTTTTTCTCCGGGCTCTGGCTGGCACTGGGCTTGGCTGATGGGTCCATTTTGGGCTTTTTCCTGGGTCTGTATTTGTAGTCGGGGTAATCGGCCATGTGTTTGAGCCTCAGTCTCTCTGCCTCCCGGATGAAGGGGATCTTCTCGCTGTCCTTCAGCATTTTCCACCGCTTGCCCAGGCGCTTGGAGATCTCCGCATTGTGCATGTCCGGAGACTGCTCCATGATTTTTCTCCTCTCGATTTTAGACCACACCATGAACGCATTCATCGGTCTCTTAATGTGCCCTGAAGCCGTTTTGCACCAGTCCGGGTCGCTCTCATCCAAAGCGACCGGGCTGCATGCCATAAACTCGCCCTCTTCGGTGTCCATCGCCTCCCGGGGCAGGTTGCTTTCAGTCTCTGTACTTTCCGCTTGCTGCACCATGCCGGGCTTGGAGCGATTTCTTTGTGTGTGCCAGCCCTTTCCCTGCCCCGCCACGCGAGCCCTCGGGAGTCACAAGGTGAAGCCCAGCGTGCGAGTTGCAAGGTCTCTTCTGCGCCTTTCCTTCCCCGCTCGCACACTGCCGCTACTGCTCCCCTTGCACCAGGCACCAGCAGGACTGGGACTCTCTCCGGCTCGGCTCTTTCCCCTCCCCCCTGCAGCAGCAGCCGCCCGGACCCCGAGCTCTCACTAGATCACACGCCCCCTTCTGCAAAAGTTGCGGCCGGGTCCTCTCCGAACTAGTTATCAGGGTTTCATATGGGTGACATCACTCCCCCAGCCAGCCAATCGTGTAACTGGGGCTCCTCCCACTGGCTCCTCCCCTCTGCCTTTATTTAAGTCCCCCACATGCGCCCCCCGCCTTTCGCACCGTTTTAGTGGGGGAGGTGTGGAATTGGAAGAGGCTGGGCTGGGAGCTTAATCTTAATATACATATATTAAAAATGACTTGCATGGGTCATTTAAGATGGGTTGTATTAATGCTTTCACTATCGCCTCCTGGGCTGGCTATTAGAAAACACAGCAATTTGTTTTGCTAGAGAGTATGGGATAGTGGATGTGAATCTGGTGCGATTATTTCCCATTGCCTAGTGCAGTCAGGCTGGGTGAGCTCATGTCCTAGGGACTGAGGTGCATCCTCCGGGCATCTGCTCTCTGTGCTTCCAAGTAACTGAAGGTGGCGCTTTAACACTACAAGCTTTTCAAAAGCATGCAGCTATTTATTTTTTTTCAAGGCAAAGAAATCAGTTTAAAGATAAAGTGCTGATTTCTCATTCTTGTATTTGCATAGTGTCTATTTTATCCCTTCTTTCTCTTATTCTCTTCCTCCAAACCTCCCCCACAGCCAAGGCATCACTTCTTTACTCATGGTTCCCTATCTGCCTTTCTTAAACCAATAGCAGGAGAAACAGTCAACGGTTTTGCTTTTGATCAGTTAATATCAATGACACCTATTTGAGATGTGTGGATGTTTTGTACTTCAAAATCTGGTGGCTGTGACATTTACAGGCACAAATTGACCCATGGCCACCTCTGGCATTACTCACACCTGTGATCATTTTTTTAAAATCATGAAAAATATAGGATACATTAAACAATCTAGTTGCATAAAAACAGCACTTTGCCTATCATGAATCATTTATTTTCACTTCCTAATTTTGACTAGACCATAATGCCAATAATTAGCCTTTTTCCCCCCTGGCTGGTAGTAAACCAGAGTAAATAGGGCACTGTGTCACATGGTGATTTAAATCCACCCTTAACAAATCAGGGTGCATAGATGGTACTTAAAACATGTTTAAGTGGAGCAAGTCCTCCCCCCTTTCAATTTCATGGTGCTGTTAAGGCTATCTATGTGTTAGCTCCAGATGGTGGGGAGAAAGGAAGGTCTAAGCACCAGATACTCCCTGTAGGGAATTGAGTAGGAAGGGTGGCAAAGAGGCAGAACCATAGCTCCCCACCCTACACCTTCCCCAAGCACTGGCCAGATGCACAGAGTGGAGGGAAA
This sequence comes from Emys orbicularis, assembly GCF_028017835.1. NCBI lineage: Eukaryota > Metazoa > Chordata > Testudines > Emydidae > Emys > Emys orbicularis. The sequence goes on from NC_088685.1 coordinate 36,530,403, forward strand.
ACGAGTCTTGCAAATTACTGCCCCCATAACAAAAAGGGGGCCATGTGAGAAATGTTGTCTCTGAGGCACAATGCTTCCTAGTGCTCTCCACGACGGTGCCTACTGAACCAATCTACCCCATAATAATGGTTATTGTTTATCATCTGGATTGTATGAGGTAAAAAGGAAAATTTGTGTGGTATAAGTCAGCCTATCATAAAATATTATGACTTATATCATAAGCCGTTAGTTTATAAGCCGACCCCCCCCCCAAGATGGATAAGTAAAAATGGCAAATTTGTATGCCCCATTCATAAGCCGACCCTATAATTCAGGGGTCGGCAAACTTTGGCTCCCGGCCCATCAGGATAAGCCACTGGCAGGCCGAGACAGTTTGTTTACCTTGAGCGTCCGCAGGCATGGAGGTAAACCTAAGTAAACAAAATGTCCTGGCCTGCCAGCGGCTTAACCTGACGGGCTGGGACAGCAACTGGTGGGAAAAAATTTTGTGGGGAGAAGCTGGGGGTCAGGGGAGTAACCCCTGTGATCACCCCCCACATGACCCCACCCTAACCCGGGACCTCCCCACATGACTCCTCCTCGTGTAACCCCTCCCTGCCCCATCCCTAGCCCGGGACGCCCACACTCTCCCCATCCCATCCCTTCCCACCTTACCTGCAACGGGCCAGGGGAGGATGCCAGGGGAGCGGTGTGGCCGCAGCCTGCCAGCCCCAGAGCTGCAGCGGCTTCGGAGGCTGGGGGGAGAGCAGCGTGGCCAGAAGCGGAGAGACTCTGTCCCCGCCTCTTCCCTTCTGTCTCTGCTGGCTGTGCTGCCTCTCCTTGCTCCCTCTGTTGGGGGGAGGGGGGTGTCCCACCTCTCCCCCTCTCTATACCCGTTCATAAGCCGACCCCCTTCTCTGATGTTTCCCTTTTTTACTAATACGATATATTAAAATAGATGTTCCTAAAAGGGTGGAGCAGACTCTTTAAAGCCTGGCCTACCTGAAGGATTGCCTATTTTCCTGTGTAATACTTTCACCACTGTGGTCAGCAAAGGAGCCTGAGTAGAATTCCCCTCATTATAAACGAGGGGGAGAGGGTTGCTGGGCATTCTCTGTGAAGGCTCCAAGACTCTGGTTTCTCCCCAGCCTGGTCTGAAGTAGCTTGAATTCGGTGCCCATGTGGGCACACTGCAAATGCCATCTGTTTGATAGGGGTTTTGGAGAGAATGAGGGTATGCTTCCCACAATGATGAAGGGGTGGAAAGGAGTCTCTATAGATTTCTGGCTGGTTGAGTTCCTGTGAGATGACTACTGGCTGCTGGAATTTTATTATTAATGATGTCAGGCTGCCTAGAACCTTGGAGAAGTGTAAAAAAGTCTAACAGAATGTTAGGAACTATCAGGAAAGGGACAGAAATTAAGAGAGAAAATACGGAAATGCCACTGTATAAATCCATGTGCTCCCGTGTCCAGTTTTGGTCATCCCATCTCAAAAAAAGATATAGTGGAACTGGAAGGTTGCAAGAAGGGCAACAAAGATGATCAAGAGTATGGAATGGCTTCCATAAAAAGAGAGACTACAAAGACTGGGGCTGTTAAGCTTAGAAAAGAGACGAGTAAGGGGAGTTATGATGGAAGGTTATAAAATCATGAATGGTGTGCAAAAAATGATTAGTGACATGTTATTTAACTTTTCCCACAATGTGACGGGTTGGATCACAGAAACCCCCTTGGGAGCTGCCACCTGATGTGCAAAGACTACCTCTGCTCCTGTTTTCCCTGCCAGCTCAGGACTCCAGCACCCTGTCTTGCTGAGCCAGAGACTCCCGTCTGCTCCAACACAGACCCAGGGTCTGAATCACTTGCCCCAAAGCTGCAAGTTTACCTGAAAATAGCTCACAGAAGTTTGCTTGTCTTTAGCACTTAGATGCCCAACTCCCAATGGGGTCTAAACCCAGATAAATCTGTTTTACCCTGTATAAAGCTTATGCAGAGTAAACTCATAAATTGTTCGCCCTCTATAACACTGATAGAGAGATATGCACAGTTGTTTGCTCCCCCAGGTATTAATACATACTCTGAGTAAATTACTAAATAAAAAGTGATTTTATTAAATACAGAAAATAGGATTTAAGTGGTTCCAAGTAGTAACAGACAGAACAAAGTAAGTCACCAAGCAAAATAAAATAAAATGCGCAAATCTATGTCTAATCAAACTAAATACAGATAATCTCACCAGTTCCAGAATGCTCCCTTTTACAGGCTAATCTCCTTTTAGCCTGGGTCCAGCAATCACTCACAACCCCTGTAGTTACTGTCCTTTGTTCCAGTTTCCTTCAAGTATCCTGGGGGGGTGGAGAGGCTCCTTCTTTAGCCAGCTGAAGACAAGCACACTTCTGTGAGCTGTTTTCAGGTAAACTTGCAGCTTTGGGGCAAGTGATTCAGACCCTGTGTCTGTGTTGGAGCAGACTGGAGTGTCTGGCTCAGCAAGACAGGGTGCTGGAGTCCTGAGCCGGCAGGGAAAACAGGAGCAGAGGTAGTCTTTGCACATCGGGTGGCAGCTCCCAAGGGGGTTTCTGTGATCCAACCCGTCACACACAATACAAAAACCAGGGGCCACATGATGCAATTAATAGGCCGCAGATTTAATACAAACGAGGAAATACTTTTTCATGCAGCACACAGTTAACCTTTGGAACTAATTGTCGTGGGATATTGTGAAGGCCAAAAGTATAACTGGGTTCAAAAAAAGAACTGGATAAGTTCATGGAGGATAGGGCCATCAATGGCTGTTAGCCAAGATGATCAGGGATGTAATCCCGTACTTGGGGTGACACTAAACCTCTAACTACCAGAAGACAGAGGTGGATCACTCCAACTGCCCTGTTCTGTACACTTCCTGTGAAACTCTGGTACTGGCCACTGTTGGAGACAGGATACTGGGCTTGATGGACCATAGGTCTGACACAATATGGCCATTCTTATGTCTGTTCTTATGTTCTTTTTGTTATTTTAAAATTAAATAAATAACGTGAGTAGAGATGGTTGAAAAATAGAATTCCATTCTGTGGGAAATTCTGAGATTTGGTCACATTCTGAGTCAGAGTGAAAAGTTTAAATCTCAGAAATTTTGTGAAATACAATATTTCAAAATATTTTTTTGACCTTATCAAAACATCTCATTTTGGTAAGATTCAACTTTTTTCATTTCAACTTTATTATTTTGACTTTTATGCTATACCATATAATGATAACATGTATTGTAATTTATAATAACATAAAAATCGAAACGATAAAGTCAAAACAGAACATTTTGACCTTATCAAAATGAAATTGGCATGTTCCTATGAAAGTTTTTGATTTAATTCTGCTGGAAAACTGTTTCAATGCAAAATTTCCAACCAGTTGTAAATGTAACTAAGAAGCCAACCAAAAATATAGGGCCTTTCATGACTGGGGTGCCATCTAGAAAACATCGCAGGATCAGGCCTTTAACTACCAGAACTGTTAATGTAATCAAATAGCAATAACAGTCCAAAATCAGACAAGAAAAAGCTTTACTACTATAACTAGTGGAGGGAAAAAATAGGCCGGATTACTTCCTTCTTTTTATCACTGTCATTGCAACCTAAAGAAGACTATTCTGGTTGAAACATGTTTCTTGTCTGAGTTTGTCTCCTTTGTAAAGATGAATATAAATACTATGGAGGCTTTCACATAACCCCTCCTCCCCTCTTTTTTTTTTTTCTTTGAGTGCCTTTGGTGTATTTTGGTAACATTTAAAAATCTTTCAAACTGGTCTTTTAACTCTAAACAGATATACTGCTCTTGCGGGCTTGTTAATGTTGATCTTCTATCTGATTATTTTTTTGGAGGGTGGTGCTGAAGAGATGATGAAGTTTGAAAAACAGGGCTGACAACTAATAAGGACAATCAAGAAAGTGAGTGTCCTGCAGATTTCAGAGATCTGCTGCTGCACAGGAAAAGGTCTATGTAAAATGAATAAAGGTCTGGGTCTGCACTCAGGAGTGTACCTGAGACTGAAAACCACTACCAAGTGGAGTGATCTGTGTTGAGAAGCAGACTCCCCTATGCAGGGCTGGATTAAGGCAGGGGCTTTAGGGGCTGCAGCCCAGGGCCCCGGCTCAATAATAATAAAAAATAAATCACAGGCAGCGATCTCCAAATCCGGGCTGCTAAAAGTCCCGCAGCGCAGTGGGGCACTCAGGCAGGCTGCCTGCACGTCGTGGCCCCACGCTGCTCCCGGAAGCGGCCGGCTGCTAGCACGACTCTGCAGCCCCTGGTGGGGTGGGGGGAGTCGGCTCCGCGTGCTGCCCCCGCCCCAAGCACCGTCCCCACAGCTCCCATTGGCCAGTTCCCGGCCAATGTGAACTATGGGGGTGGCGCTCGCAAGCGCGGGAAACGCATGGAGACACACTGCCCTCCTCCCCACCAGGGGCCGCAGAGACGTGCTAGCAGCTGGCCGCTTCCGGGAGTGGTGTGGGGTTATGGCATGCAGGCAGCCTGCCTGAGCCCTGCTGCGCCGCCGGCCGGGAGCCGCCTGTGGTAAGCACCTCCCAGCCGGAGCCTACACCTCGCACCCCCTCCTCCACCCCAACTCCCTACCGCAGATCAGAATCTCCCTCCTGCACCCAAACTCCCTCCCAGACCCCACAACCCTCCAACATCCCAATCTCCCTCCCAGGAAAAAGACTTGTCTACAGGGGCCCCACAAAATCTAATAATCCCAGGCCCACAGAAGAGTTAATCCAGCCCTGCCCCTATGTACTGCTCTTCTAATGGGATATCTGCCAAAATAGGAATTAAGTTTGACTCACGGATATGTCATGTCTGCTGTTGAAGAAACAGAGCCGGGTTTCTACAACCGTGGGAGGTATGAGTCAAGAGTTGTTCTTATACCAAAAGCCCAGTGTGGCATGCTAGATAAAATTTGATGACAGGCTCCCTGCATTTTGCGCATATTCACCACCACTACCACCACTCTGCAAAGTTTTTGCATCTGCTCAAAGTTTCATTGGCTGCAGTGAGGGGATAGCCGGAACATTTTTAATCGGTGGTCCCGTACTAAATCAGTACGGCTGCTGCTGGAGTGGTCCAGAGCATCATTCTGGCTGTGTGATCACAACATCACTGAAATTTGACCCGTCTGCCCCTCTGTACAGGCGGAGGGGCAGCTGGGCCAGATTTCAGTGAGTGGTGTTGCAACATGGGACAGAGGGTCACAAGATCACTGAAATTTGGCCCAGAGTTCCCTCCATCCAGATGAAGGGGTGGTCAGGCCAAATGGTGTTGCAACATGCCACACAAGGAGTCTGCTCCTGTACTATGGAGTGCCGGGGAGTCTGCTGAGATGTAGATCAGCTGACTGTCATCTTGTATTATGTGTTACCCAGCTGACCAGTTGAGCATTTCATAACCTTCATAAACATCACCAGCCACACAGGGGAGAAACTTGCCTCGTACCTACTCGATTTCCTCACGGAAAATGGGATGTCGTGGCCAAAGCAATGACAATGCAAGTAATATGAGTGGCAAATATTCAGGGTTGCAGGCAAACATAAAAGAGTGCAATGCTTTGGTTGATTACATTCCATGTGCTGCACACTCACTCAACCTTGTTGATCATTCTGCCATGGATTGTTGTGTTGAAGCAGTTTGGGGTTTTTTGGATTTGTCCAAGAATTGTACAATATTTTCTCTGCATCAACCAGTCGTTGGATGATTCTTAGAGATTCACTACCAAAGGGATTCCCAGTCTCCAAATCACTTTCAGGGATACGGTGGAGTGCCAATGCTGGAGCTGTGAATGCAGTTGTTCTGGGATACCCCAACTTCCTTGAAGCACTGGAGAGCATCAAGGATGATGAATCTCAAAAATCAGCAACAAGAAAAGCTGCGAAGATCCTGAGTGATGCAATGCGCACTTTGGAAACTGGTATTTTGTGTGAGGTCTGGAATGATATACTTCAGCCATTCAGCAGGTGCAGTCTAAGCTTGCAAAGTGCTCAAATTGACCTTTTCACTACTGTAAACCTCATGAGGAGTCTTGGAAGTGTTCTTCAACAAATGTGGGATAGTTTTGATGAGTATGAAATTCAAGGGGCTGCAAGGACTGCTAACCATGAGTATAAGTCAGCCAAACGCCAGAAAAGACAGAAGACATGCTACAATGCAACTGCCCACTCATTTAGTGACAAGGAGGCCTTCAGAGTTAATACCTTCATCACAATCATCGGCAAACTGAAGAGTTCATTAGAACATCAGATCGAGGCTTACAAAAATATTGACAAAGCCTTTTGTGTACTGACAAATTTTTCTCCTAAATTTCAAGTTCTGAAGTCAGTGAAGGTATCAAACGTCTGTGTCAGTACCCAGATGATATCCTGGTAGATTTTACTAAAGAATTTCTTCAATGTGTTGAATTCACATCACTCTCAGATATATAGAGAAAAGATGACAAAAGCAAATCTATTCAGATGTACCGAGTTATCACTGAATCCAATGTGATAGAATCTTTCTCAAATGTTGAAACTGCTTTACGGCTGTATTTGTCACTAATGATCACTAACTGTAATGGAGAACGTTCCTTCTCTCTTCTAACAAGGGGCAAAAATGTCCTCCGATCCGCCATGACTCAAGAGCATCTCAGTGCTTCGTCCCTCTTGAGCTTTGAGAATGAAATCATCAGGTCTTTGAATTACGATGACATCACTCATGACTTTGCCACAGCTAAAGCTTGGGGGGGGGGGGTTTGTTTGTTTGAAGAATTGAGTGTAGTAAGAGTAGAATAAACTTGTTAATTTTACATAAATAATATGTAAATATGTATGTAGATAAATGTTTGATTACTTCATTTTTTTTTCAATAGGTAATTTATACTTAGGACCTTCTTCCCATTAGCCTTACGCCCTGCATAACCTTAATCTGGCCCTGAGTGTGAGGTAGGGATGGGAATTTGCCCCAATCAAAAAACAGCTGAATTGGTGCCACTGGGCATTCTTTTGTTGAATTATTGCATGGATCTGAAAATTCTGTGTCAGCTTTAAGTAAATTGAAAAAATGCATTTTATATTTAATTAAATATGAAAATGAATAATATAATCAGTGCACTCTTTCATCTGTCATTTATTTTAATGTAAAATTTAATGTAGTTCCTTCTGGCCCCAAACTTTCAGTGTACCATAGATTTTTGCCCAAAGTTGCTTTGTAGAAGTTGTCAGGTGTGAAACTGGAACTTGTGTCTGTAGAGTACGGGGACAACTGCGGATGTTAACACCCTGGAAGGTGTGGGAGATGGTTTAACTCAACGTTTAGATTCAAACAGGAGGAGGAAAATGGGGTGGAACAGTTATAGGGTCAAGGAAGGTTTGTTTTAAGATAAGGGATACAAGGACTTGTTTGGTAACAGAGAGGTGAGGCCTGGGAGTATATCACAAACACATTCTTTATGGATCTTATCTGGAATAAACATAAGCTTCGTCAGCTGCTTGGGTCTTGTTTTCACTAGGGAAAAAAAGTATTTTCTTACCTGGTGTTAGCTAACACATGGTAACTAACACAAGATTAGTGTTATCCTATTGAAGACAAGGCAATTGTGTTAGAAAGTAAGGCTCCTGCCGTGTCTTTACCTCAACCTGGTAATTTATGTGGAAACTACAAACTTCCTTGCCTTCACTAAGATTTTACATCTTGTTAGTTACCACGTGTCAGCTAACATAAAGATCAGACCTTTTCCCAAGTCAAGACATACCCTTAGTAGGAAACTGCCTGGTTACACATGACTTTAAGTATATTGTGCAAGTGGATGTCTGAGAGGATGAATAAAGGACTACAGAGCCTTTCACCTCCAGATTGCCTGATGGTTTGCTTTTCACAAAACCATTGTTTTGAGAGTAAAAATATGTAGGAGCCTAGAAGTGAGTTAGAAAAATAACTGGATTCATCAAGAGTAAGAGATTAACTGAACTAAACTGAAACAGAAGAATAATTTGATAGATAATTCCAATTTGGACTGAATCCAAAGAAACTCCATCCTCACCAAACTCTTAACTAGGATATCAAGTTTCATGTCTACATCAATCGAACAAACTCTTATTGTCTGATTGTATTCCAAAATCCTATTCAGAATTTTTCAAATTAACTCTTGCTTTTGGCATTCTGTAAATCATAAAACCATTTGGACCCTAAAAAGTAACTTTATGAAATTAGAATTGTGAGGTTTCACATTCATTATGTCCGTGTCAAAATTGCTGCTTGCAAGTAAAAGGATGTTTTTTTTCCAACTGCCAGCTTCTGAAATTTGGCCTGGGCTCTGAAAGTCAGGCTGGGTTCCTTCTATCTTATGTACCCTCACCAGTACTAGTGATTCTGTAGGCCAAATGATTCCTTCAGCTACATCTGTGTAACCCCATTGATTGGAGATTATGCTTCTAGTGACACCTGTGCAAATCCAGGGATGGAAATGGGATTGCACAGGTGTCTCTGAGGGCATAATTTGGCATACAGAATATTTATTACTGGCTGTGATGCATGAGATGGAAGGAATCCAGTGTGACTGTCAGAGCTCCGGCTGAGTTTTTGCAGCTGGCAGTTAGAAATGTACTTGCAAACTGAGTTCACTGGATAGGAAAATCAGTGAGATAATGAATCTGGAGCCCCACAAGGTCATTTTTACCAAATCACTTTTTAGGATAGAAGCATAATTTAGAGGAGGTGTATCTTTTATCAAAAGTGACTGAAAATTGTACTTGAAAAACTGAAGGGGAGCCCATAAAAGATTACATTACACATATTTGATATCAGAAATGATGTTATTGTTTCTAAACCTCTTTAAATGTAAACACTTGCCAATGTTTATTTCTATAGAGTGCATGGAATACATAAATACAATAAAAGCAGAATTTTAATGCATAGTCACAAATAGCCAGAAAATTGACCTGTTTGCAAGTTACCTTACATGCAAATAAAATAAAAAATGTAAAGTTTTTTATTTTTAACTACTGTCTTGTGTTTAATGTCAAAACTTAAAACAATACAAAGAATAAGCAAATTTCAGGGTCTTTTGTGTATAAATTTGTGTGTATATATACACTGCAGGCCTGATAGGCACTGACATCCTAAACAGTTCAGCAGGTATCTTAGGAGAAGGTGCTGTTGTATGTTTACCAATTCTAGGTAATCTCTGCTTAAAACACCGATCTTGCTTAGTATTAGTAATTTAACATTGTAAAATGCTCGTCAATACCCTGTCATCTCTTAGGGCATACAGGCTTCATTGCATAATATTTCCCAGTCATACATTTTGGTTAAGATGCTTATCTGGAGATTTTTTTATGACTCATAAAACTTCTCCCTATCAAGCCCATAATGTAAACCACAGTTATTATATTGATTTTTGTTATGTCTAGAAAAAAAATCTCCAAGAAGTTTGCTCTGGACTGGACAGCCCGAACAAGACACAAGGTAGTAACTAAAATACACAAAGATCTGCACTAGGTATAGATTAAACTCTGATACATTTGTCAGACGCACAGATATGTAAACATACTCACAGTTGAATCCACACAGAAAGATTTGTCTTTAAGCTCTTCCCCGTTCCAAAGAGAGCAATAGAGGGTATGAATTGTGTTGCTCTCATTTTCAGTTATAAACGGATAACGTTTGAACACAAAAAATAGAAACAGACATTAGTCACCCCTTCTACATTGCACTGTGGAAGGCTGTGGGGAAGCAAACAGAGGAGGTTCTACGAGCACAGGGCTGCTTTAAATTGTTGGGGAAGGCTGCTGGATGCATTGAATAAATGCATCCTCCAGGTGCCCTGGCAATGTTCCCTCTTGGGCCTGCACTGACCACTTTTGGGGTAGTGTTGGCTGGCAGAGATTATGGGCCCCTTGTATGCTGTGGTCCCCTCCTCCCAACAGATTTTCCATGGCTGGCAGCTCTGTGCCATGGTCTGTGCTGGCAGAATCTGGATGAATCTAGCCCAACATCTGTACAGTTGCAAGGGAAATTAGCACTTCATTTCTTCATAAAACAGTACACCGCAAAACATTCCTATTAGTTATATGTATATGGAGGAAAGGTTTCATGAAGATCTTTAGAAAAAATTTTAATTCCTTATTTATTTTTTAAGTCAATGTAAATCTCTCTCTCTCTCTCTCTCTCTCTCTCTCTCTCAAAAAGTTTCATTGCCTAATTTTGCCATTGAAAAACAAACAGCACTCCTAAAATAAATAAATAATGTCAGCAATCACAAGCAACCCTAAAATAACAAAAAATGTACACCACTAGAAATCCTATTTATTTTACTCACAAGAGTAATTCCACAGAGTTCACTGGGACTCTACGTGAGTAATGCAAGCATGTTTGGGGCCCTCTGAAGGCAAACAATTTAAGAAAACAAACTTATTTTAGTTTCAAGTTTCTAATGCTTTATTATAATAATATTAGCTGGAGTGGTCTGTCAGGTACCAAAGGAATGTGTGCAGCAAAAATAAACCTACATATACACACCAAATGCAGGCACGTGCAAAAAAATATAAGACTCCTTAAAAACCCTCTATTTGGAGTAAGAATAAAAAAAACTCTAATTTACATTTTTTATTTATATAATGTGCTAGGAAACTAGGTGCATGCAAATAAAAACTATACCAATCATTTCATGAAGGTGAAGAACATACTCATTTAAAAATATTGCTTACTCTAAACCTCTCCTTTTCCCCCACTACATTGAAAGTTATATATCGATAGGTGTGGGTACCACCAGGATATTTAACAACACCAAAGAGTCATTTGCTGTGAGGTTTTCCTGATGCTATAATCTGTAATGAGGAAAACATCATAACACGCCTAACTTCATCAGATCAGGCATTTCATTTTTACTATGTTGTGCAACAGCATGCTGTAAGCACAGAAAACTGATTGTCTTGTATCAACATGGCCTGAATCCAGTTCTTGCATATGAGAGACAAGGTTACTAATGATCTTTGTAAATCAGCTGAGACTCAATCTTATTTTCAGTATCTCCACATAAGAAATTGTAAGTCAGTCAAAGCAACAACTGGAAGGTGTTCATTACGGCTTAGGATATATTGTGTTTGGCAAAATGTTCAATCAAAACAGAAACAATAATAATTAACAACATTGACTATGTACGTAGGGCTTTGTATCTTTAAGGTGCTGTACAACAATGTTACTCGGTCCTCATCCCAGTGACTTATTCTCCGACAGTAAGCATTATCACCATTTTACAGATGGGGAGGCAGAGACATTGGGCCAGATTCTCCTCTGCACCAAGATCCATCAGCACAGAAGAGAGGAGGGAGCTGGATATAGTTTCTTCATTTTCAAGCTACCCTGGGCCTGACACAATAGGCCTGCCTTGGGGCTACTCTGATTTACAACAGCAGGCGTATGTCCCTAAGGAACCACACACCAGCTGTGAATTGGTGTAACAGAGCTCTGCTCTACATCCCACCCCCCCTCATTATTCCCCATCACATCTCCTCTTTCGCACAATCCCCGCCCCCGCCAGTAGCTTGAAGGGGGGCAGCTGGCATAATAGCCAGCTCCATCAGCCTTGTACTAGACTTCCTCTCCATGAGGATAATTCTCAGCTTGACAGCTTTGGCCTGATTCTGATTCTTTTGCGCCACTCAGATGGCATAAAGGGATCAGGACAGGAGCAGAAAATCTGATTCATAGGCTACATAACATAATGAATATGGTAGGACTGGGAATGTAATTCAGAATTTCCTGATTCAGTTTTGTGTTCATACTTCCAGACCACACAGCCTACAGACTATGATAATATTTACATCTAAAACTCCCATTTATAAGGACAATTGGCTCGATTGGAATTACTCCTGATTTACACCAGTGTAAAGGAGATCAGAAATGGGCCAACGTTAGTAAGGGAATATGTGAAAAGGGAACTTGGATTTTGCTGCTAAACAGCTGGGAAGGCTGGTATAATTTATTCTCTGGAAGAGGAGAATTATTTTGGATAACCATCTACCTTTATCTGAAAGAAGGAAGAACGACTGATAACAGTTTGTTCAATTTCTGTGTTATTCTGGTAATGTCTTTTAGTGACTGTGTGCATTTCTTATTATTCAGAACCACTTCATGGAGAGATTGGATTTACATTTTATCTAGACACTGCTCCTACCCAAGAATATCTTTTTCATTTCATTGCTGGCTTGAAAATCTATTATTTGCTGTTCAGCATATGGATGTTTTCATTTGCAGCAAGATAGCTGTAGCACCAGAAATAGGGACAAAATCACCAGCTTTGTCAGTTGTGCATTTTCTTGGAATATAGATAAGCCCCACCAGTTTCCCTCAACACTGAAGTCCTGTCCACACTGAGTTTGGAAGCTGTGGGCCCAATCCTTCAAAATACAGCATTTTTCCTGAGAGATGCTTAGTATCCTAAAACTCCCACTTGCACTCTGCACCGTTCAGAACTGGGCCTGACATTAGCTCCTTTCTACACTTAAAAAGGTGCTAACATGGTTTTCCTGGTCAGCGCAGAAAGGCTGTAACCACTATAAAGTAATTTACAAACCTTTTGAATATGGAACTCTGAATTAGCTGAAAGGGCCAAATTCAAATCCTGCAGTCTTTATTCAGTCAAACCTCAGCATTTCCCATTTCAAATAGTTTTACATTAATGTGCACTAGGGAACTTTAAGTGCGTGCCAGCAAGGTCCACACGGGCCATTTAGTGCACAATGTGCTAGCACGCACTAGAATGTACACTCCTCTGGTGCAGACTAACACACCGTGTAGACAAATCTGGAGAGATGAGAACTGCCTTAACCACATTAATCCAACTGGGGAATTTACCTTCAATCTAATGATGAGAGCTTCTTTGGGAAATGGAATTTGTTCATGTGGGAAATTTTGACGTTACTCTGATTCATAGATTTGTGGAGTTTAAAGCCAGAAAGGACCATTAGATCATCTAATCTGACCTCTTGTATGTCACAGGCCATTAAATTGCACCCAGTTACCCCTGTATTCAGGGCCATCCCTAGCTATTCTGGGGCCCTATGCCTGCCCCCGTGGGGAGGAGATGTGGGGTCCCAGGCCTCCACAGGGAGGAGGGCTGGCTTGGGGGGCAAGGGGAAACCACTCCCCTGAACTCATCAGTGGCGAGGCTGGAGTCAGGTCCCTGCACTTCCCGCTGCCAGTGAGTGCAGGCCCGGCCCTGCTGCAGTCCTCAGGGGTGGGAAGAGGTGGGGCTGGGGTGGGGTTGGGGTGGGGGGCCTGGGGAAGAAGCGGGGCAGGGGCAGGAGGAGCATGCAGCTGCACAGGGCACCAGGAAATTTGGTGCCCCAAGTTTCCTGGTGCCCTACGCAGCTGCGTGCTTTGCGTATGGGTAAGGATGGCCCTGCCTGTATTGAACTCAATAACGTGTTTGTTTTATGTTTGTACAGCACTTAGCACAACGGGCTTCTTGTCCACGATTGGGGCTCCTGGGTGCTATAGGGTTGCCAACTTTCTAATTCCAGAAAACGGAACACCCTTGCCCCGCCCACTGCCTTGCCTCTTCTTTGAGGCCCCGCCCCTGCACTGACCATTCTATCCCCCCTCCCTCCGTCGCTTGCTCTCGCCCACCCTCACTCATGTGCTCATTTTCACTGCAAGGCCCAAACCAGCATATTTATTGTTTTGACAGAGGTATAATGCTAATTTCAGGTTTTATTTGTTACAAGACGCTAGAGCTGGCAGCAAAATAATCAAAAAGGGTAATTTTTAAAAAAATGAAATTTCACAAAGGTTTTCATGATTCTTTCCCTCCCCGCTCCCATTTTTCGTAACCAGCTCCATGTTTTTTGTTCACTAAAGTTATTGTAATTTTATGTGTGGAATTAGGACCACACATTATTACAGCTGCAATGGGTCCATTAAAGGCCCACTCCTGAAGCCCAAATACAAACAGAGCACAACCACAGAAATGCACACCTGTCCAGACACCTATATAAATAAATACGTAGAAACTGACTCCCACATCTACATGCAGATACACACGTGTATTCATGTGTACACATCTAGCATTCACTAACACATATACTTCCACATTAATTATTATTACAATTGTTGCTTAATGCCTAGAGGCCTCAACTAAGATCAGTGCTCCAGGGTGGTAGGTGCTGGACATACACATAAAAAGACAGAGTCTGCAACTAAGAGTTTATAATGTAGCTAGACTAAGGTGGGGAGAAATATATGATCCATTGGCTCTTCTGCAATTATTAGTCAACAATATTCACTTTAAGAAATAATACATTTCTTTTAGAGTTCCCTTCTCTTTTAAAAACTTGTTATGAAATGAATACACACATATTTTATGTCATCATTTTTTTTGTGCACAAGCCAGGAAAAGGAATAAAAGTCAAAGAGTTAGGCAGCAAATTTTATTCACACAGCTATACACACATGTGGCAATACATGCACCTCCCTACACAAAGACACACAGTCTTTTACACACATACAGTGCATGCATGCACACACTTGCCTACACATAGACACCCACCTGGGAAGGGAGGAGGGTGGGCTGGAGGGGAAAAGAAGGGGGTGGTGGAGGAGAGAGGATGGGGAGGGAAAGAGGCCAAGGATGAGAGCAGGGTGAGGCAGAAGGCTACAGGTGCATGAGGATGTGGGGGGCACAGGGGTGTATAGGGACATAATGGGAGTGCAGCAGTGTATGGAGGTGAATGGGGTGCAGGCTGTGAGGGACATGGGGGTGGAGAGGATGGGTGGGAGAGCACTGTAAGGGGTGCAGGGCTGGGATGGGTAGGTGTGGGGGGCAGGGCGGGATGGGACGGAGGTGTGGGGGAGTGATGCAGTGCAGGGGAGTGATGCAGTGAGGGGGATGGAGGTGCAGTCTCAAACATACCTCAAACTCCTGGGTGCCAGCGATGGGGCAACAGACTGTGGTTTGCCACTGGGCAAGCACCACAGCTCGAGCCCAGCCACAGGAGGAGCACGAGGAGGAGAAGAGAGCCAGCAGCAGCGGGTGAGGCGCATGCCACGACCCCTCAACAGCAACCTGCTAGGCGTGCTAGTTCGCCCCCTGCCCTGACCAGGCCAATGGGAGCTGCGCCTGCGGGCGGGGGGGGGGGGGCAGCACGTGGACCCCCCCGGGCCTCTCCTAAGCCTAGGAGCCAGACATGCCGGCTGCTTCCTGGTCAGCCAGGATCCCTTTTCGACCGGGTGTTCCGGTTGAAAACCAGACACCTCGTCACCCTAGCGTGCTACTGTAGTACAAATGATAATTAATAATTTCAAAGTTAGTTTCCATTCCAAATTGGAATAAGAAGTCGAAATGTTGAAAATTTTCAAGACCCAAAATATTCTGAAAAATTTTGAATTGGAAATGTCAAAATGAAAAATGTAGATATAAACTGAAATGATTCAGTGCCTCAGAAGAACATATTTCATTTTCAATGGGCATTTTGTAATGAATCAACATTTCTTGTTTTAAAATGTTGATTCAAAATTAGATTTTTTGTTTAGATTCTTATAATTGGAAAATTGGAAATGTTAGCAGAAATCAATCTTTTCCCACGCAAAAGTTTTATTATTTTATTATTTTTTTATTTTATATTAAGAACCCCAATAAAAACCCAAAAGATAAATGACTTACAGCTTGTATATGTTTCTGAATATCACACACTTCATGGGATCTCCAGTAGAATTATGCAATTATGGCAAGAACATTTTGATATTGACAAAACCACATATTCTGATTGGAATTTTATTTGTGCAGAAAATGTAGATCAGCTATACTAATGATGCACTGTAAATGTCAACATTAACTATTTAATTGCTGATCATTTTAGAGAATGGATAGGGAGGAGGTTGGAAATGAAACTCATGAAGATTTGGAATTAGGAATTTCTGCAGTAAAGGAAATAGTGAGAAAAGGAGGAAAGGCACAAACAGGAAAGGAGAGAAACATAAAAAGGATGATAAGGACTAAAGCAGAGGTTCCCAAACTTATTTGGCCTACCGCCCCCTTTTCAGAAAAAAAATTACTCAGCGCCCCCGTTTTCAGAAAAAAAATTACTCAGCGCCCCCCTGGAAATCTACCTTCTTTAAGCGAACAAACAGAAAGATGCAGTGACAAATTTGCGTTCTTTTATGTATCTATATTTCTACCTACGTCCTACAATATAGTAAAGAAAGATGTGTTATTAGAATATCGCCCACGACATCAGGTATACAGTGGTTTTTGCGTAAGACGGCAAAGGACAACCAAACTAAAATACTAATGAAACTAATAAACTGGGTTTTGTTCTTTGCTCAGCGTTAGATATATGTATTTGATATTAAATTGTCAAATATCAAACTAAATTTATCAAGAAATAATTTAAAAAATAATCAATATGCAATTAAAATCAGTTAATAGTTTTAATTTAGTTTGCCCTTATTTAAGTAATTGTTCCTTATTAACACACGGCTTATTTACCAATTAACACAGATGATTCGATAGATATAAATAAATGTTAATAGTTAAGTTTTTTACGATTTCATTCCCGTTTTCGTTAATATTGTAATAAAAAATATGACAAATATATTGACTGTACACTTCAAATAGTACTGTACCGACACAAGCCTGCTACGATTTTATTATTAGTAAGCACTAGAGACACAGAAACGTATGGTAGATATGTAAGAAAATGTATAAAAATACTCACGTGTAAATTGCTGTTTTATTGAAACAACAATAATACAATTTGCTTTGTGTGTGATCCGTAATCCGTAAAGATCGAAGGTATCGAATATGAATAAAAAATTTTAAATACTTATTGCACTATTGTTAACTGCTTTTTACACAATTCAGAAACAATCTAAATTAGATTTCATACATGGCGCCTATTTATAGTATCGTATTGTAAACAAGTAATTACACGCACATATTCTGCCGATGCATGCTGGACTTCCCAACACGCTCGCCTGCCAACACTTGCTTGTTAAGAGCTGTTGGCGGACTTGACACCTGATCGGTTATAATTTGTGAATTTATTTGGAAAATAAAGTAATCACTACAACTTTAACTCTATGTTATACAACAGATGAAACATGTATGAACGGTTTTTCAAAATTTTCTTATATTCTCTTCTTCCTTTATGCTTCCACCGCCCCCTTATTTTTATTCAACGCCCCCCAATTGCACCCGAGGCTACTACTGCCCCCCTGGATCGTTCCAGCGCCCCCCAGGGGGCGGTATCGCCCACTTTGGGAACCTCTGTACTAAAGGGAAACTGCAGGAATAGTAGTGAATTTAAACATGAGCATATTATTCCACAGTGATGCTGAATGTTGACAATAAGATATTGAACAAATAATACATAATGATAATAACTAAACTTTATTTACTACTTAAAGGTCAAATTCTATCCTTGATCTTTCTGCCAACCTCCTATAGTCATCAATGATAGATTTGATGTGGACTGAGGGGACTATGAAGAGATAGACTTATATCTTGCCCCAAGGAATGACGTGCTCACTTTTGAATGAGCTCCTGGTCTGGGGAGAAAATTTGAAGCACAGGAAAAAGTGCTGAGCTGCTATAAACTGCCAGTCTGACCCCTGCTCTTACCATGATGAGGTTTCTTAACAGTAATAAAAATTAGCTATGTTTCAAAATTTTGAAATGCATGATGGGTCCAACTGCCTTGTCCATTCCCATTTACACAATGTACAGGCATCAGGTACTTTTTCCACAATATTCCACAGCAATGTTCTCTTCTGGTTTAATCTGCTAGTGAAATGCTTAAACAAATAGTTCCAAGAAAAGATATTTTTAGGGCAACTCTGGTGTCATCCAAGTGCACAAGATAAGGTTAAAAGGCAACAGAGGGTCCTGTGGCACCTTTAAGACTAACAGAAGTATTGGGAGCATAAGCTTTCGTGGGTAAGAACCTCACTTCTTCAGATGCAAGTGAAGAAGTGAGGTTCTTACCCACGAAAGCTTATGCTCCCAATACTTCTGTTAGTCTTAAAGGTGCCACAGGACCCTCTGTTGCTTTTTACAGATTCAGACTAACACGGCTACCCCTCTGAAGATAAGGTTAGTGATTGCTCTTCTTTTTTATCTGTCACACAAATATAAAAGGAAATAGTTAAAGCTTCAGTGAAGTCTTTATTCAAATTTACACAAAGACAACTGTGTCAGGGTATTTCTGCCCCACACTGGGCCAGAAGTGGTTAACCCCATACTATGGACTGAGGAAGTCACACCCCTTCTCCCCTGCTGAGCATGATCCAACTGGAACCACAGTATAAAAGGGAGCAGCTCAGCTCAGTCTGCCCTGACCGGAGAGGAGAAATGATGTATGTTCCAGGCTCCCTCTTGGAACCCCAGACCGCAGAGGCTAGGCACGCCGAGACCCAGGCAAATACCCAGCTGTCCATGGAAACCCATGAGGGGAAGGAGTCGCTGGGAACTTTGCCTGCTGACTACCCTAGAGGCCCTGCGGACTACGGAGCAGGAAGCCAGGGTAGGAAGTAGCCCACGGGAACCAGACATTGATGCAGTTGTGGTACTAGGAATAGAGTCAGCTTGTTTCGGAAGGATCCCTGCTGACCCAGTGATGGATACGCTCGCCTCTGATAGGCCCTGGGATAGGACCAGGTGAAATAGGGAGGGCCCGGTCTTCCTATCCTGGTCACCAACCCACCCCTGGATGGCAGCGTACCCCTCTCTGGCACAATGCCATACTACCTGGTGCAGAAGGGTGGTCCCATAAACTGTGGCCACTGGGCCCTACTGCCCAGTGTGGAAGGGTGGTCCTATTGACTCTGGCCGCTGGGCTCCACCATGCTGCACGGAAGGGTGGTCCTATTGACTCTGGCTGCTGGGCCTTACTGCCCTGAGCTACAGGGTCACCTCATAGACGTAGGCCATTAGGCCATGCTGCCCTGAATCTAAGGACAGCCCCTCTGACTCTGACCATTAGGTCATACCGCCCTGATGAGATGGGCAGTTATTTGGACATGGCTGCAGGGCCATAACACCCTGCGACAACAACATAGAATCATAGGGTTAGAGGGACTGCACGGGTCATCTAGTCTAACCCCAAACTAGTTAGACTAAATAGTGTGTTAAAAGGTATCTGTTCCCAAAGGAGTTTCATTGAAACAACACATATAAGTATCTATCACAACAAAGTCCAACTCATGTCTCTTTAAAAACAAACAAACCCTTCCTTCTTTCTATACTTCTCAACAACAACAGCACTGAGAAGTGCAGCCCTAAAACACAATTTCCTACAGTATGTCACATAGCTGCTGAAATGTAATGATTTTCAGGGCTAGCAGAAAAGAGCAGCTGCCCTCCAGGTTCCATAAATGCTCCCCAGCACCCAGCAGGAAGTGGTATAAGTTCAATTCAGTTAAGCTAATTTAAACATTTGCCGCTTTGTAAATGGACCATAAGCACATGCGCACACACAAATTAATATTTGAAGGATTCCAACAAAACAACTACACATACCTAAAAACTCATAAACATTTTAAGGTTTCTCTTGTATCACTTATATTTTGAGTAAATTTAATAGGGCCCTCCTAACAACAATTTTGCTTTTAAGCACTGTACACAAGATACCAGAAATCCCAGTTTATAAATATATATCATTCCTTGCATGTAGAACTGAAAATTTAATGGAGACTAGAGTATTGGAGGGGAAAGAAAATGCTGTTACTAAAGCTTTTTGTAAAGACAAAGCAGCTTTTCCAACCAGTGGATGAACTTTCTAAAAAAAACGTAATGACAGACAGCACTATTTCATTACATGTGAATATATTTATGGATTTTCAGTTTGGATTATTATTATTTTGTTTCAAAAACTGCCTGCAATTTCAAGATACAATAGCAAACCTACCATGCCAACGCCCTCTTTAATACTAATGATTGCTTAGTGCCTAAGATTCACAGTTACTCATCACAACCATCATCAAAATTTACAACTGACTTTATTACTACATCATGTCATAAATCAAAAGGATATGCAGCCAGGCTTATTATAGGAGAGTGTTGCACTATATATTGGAGTTAAGTGACTGGCAGCATTTTCATCTTAAAATATGTATTTTAAGGGGTTTAATCTTTGCCTTGTAAACAAGACTGAGATGATTTTCCTTCCAATTTGCTAGACACGTGTTTTTTTTACTTACACAGGTATGAAATACAATAGAGAGTTAATGGTGTAAGACACTTACTGTACTCATACAACTAAATAACAGCTTTGATTTGTAAATAGGAATCTGGCACACGGTTCATCCATAATCCCTTGTGGTACTATGAGGGGGGGGAAAACAGCTGAAATACTAGGTACTAAGGAGTTCTAATAAGCACAGTACATTTTGTTAGCAATATCTCAGAAAGGTTTTCAAATTCATAGAATGCGTGCATGGATGGGCAGCAGCTACATTAACCTGATATCAAGTTAATGATCTAGAATCAAAGAGTGCACTTAGGGAAAAAACAGGCCTCATTTACATATCATGAAAGGCCATTCAAGGTCTCGCAAAATTGGATTTGGTGTCTACAATTGGCACTGTAGCCAAATGGCAAATCATAAGAGCTCCAAAGCAGTCATCAAAAGTCAACTTTCATTTATGACTTTTATGTCAAAAAATCATTTTTATAGGGTGCCTGTGTATGAATTTACACAAACCATAAAATCTCTAAAGGAGCCATAAATGTCTAATGGGTAAATAATGTGTGTTATCAGAAAAGTATGCAAACCAAAATAAATATTTGACTGACAGTCATTGTAGTTCGCTGTGTAAACTGTCATATTTTCATGACACACATTTTTTTAACTATGTTATATTTAAATAATGTAGCACTGATACTCAAATGAGAAAATTGAAATTTAAGATTGTCATTCTGTCCTTAACTCACTCTGTTTTGCTCATCTTGTAGTATATATTGTTCATATTAATATGCAGTGATTTCATATTTCTGCCCTGCAACATTTGAAGACACTCGGGTAATTTAAAGATGGATGTCTAAATTAATCACTGTTGTAAGCAGGCACAATTCCATTAACTTTGTGCAGTTACACCCACTTGTGCCAGCAATGAATTTGGCCCATTGTAAGTTAAGGAATGAATTTCACCCTTTTGAATTTCCTAGCTTTTTTTTTTTACATTTATACTCTTCACCACATTTTGAACATATATGCCCACACTTATTATTTAAAGGGAAAACAAATCCCTAAAAACTACTAATTTGTAGTAAATTGTTTCCATAGCTGTTGGCCTCCAGTGGCTCCAAGAATATTTTCCTTAGCTCGGAGACTCGCCCCCATTTTGAAGACTATTTCTGAGCATTTTGTGTGCATTCTCAAATGTTCTAATGCAGGGGTCAGTTACATGTCTGGGCGATGGACTGTTACCCAGCCAGGGAAGAGAATTTTCAGGTGTCCTACTGTTTGAGCATTAAGGCTACCTAGCTGACAACATTCCTACGGAACCCAGTGAGGGCCCATTGGACCAAAGATCTCCTCCCCTACAAATGGTATTCATAAGGAATAAACAGAGGAAGGAAGAAGCCCCCCCTCCCACCATATTCACCCACCATCCACATATAGAAAATGTTTGATGGGGGCTGTAACTTTTTGCTCATAACATTGGGAGTCCATCATAATCTCTAGTGTTAAAGGACAAGAGCTCACTCTCAACCACATAGTCTTTCCATCTTCACAACATAACACAATACTCATATCTGCACAGGCCTCCCCACTTTAATGGCCACTATAACATGGCCCACAACATTTTTGCCAGGGGAAAAGGCAAAAGCAAAACCAATTTCCCTGAGGAAGTGATGAAATGTATGAGAACTATGAAGATAACTCTCACTTACATCCTGCATCTTCACTGACTTCTGTGGAGCTACTCCTGTTTTCACCAGTGTCAGGAGAGCGTCAGGCCCTACAAAATGATCCTTTTAGATGAACTATTGCTTTTCTAATTATTCATGTGTCACCCAGGGGAAGATGCACTAGAGATAGACTCACCCAGCTAGAGATCACATAAAGTGATCTAAAATAGGAGAAGACCGTCCCCTCAAAATTCAGCATGTTCTATATATTTTAACAAACAAAAAGGAGAGCTGGTCAAATATTTTTTTTCTGAACCAATATCAGCTGAATGTAGGCCTTTTATGGGGTTTGCGAACCATTCATGAACAATTCCCAGTTTCTGAAACGATATTTGTTATTTGCTAAATAATTTGGCTAAAACATTTTCAGTTGCGGATGGTTGGTGAATTGCTCACTAGAGCTATTCACCATTCACAGTTTGTGGGATAGTCAAATGGTATTGTTTCTGCTCCTTGATTGCCTGATTAAAACTGTCTGAAAAGGATAGTGATGAATAGTTAATAAGGAGTGATGCTCTTCTTGTATGAATGTGTGACATTTGGGGGATTCACAAATTTTTTCATGACTAGTCGTGCTTTGATTAAGGAGATAAGTAGGAAAGAGCATGACTCCTATTGGAACTCCCCCAATGCCAGAACATCCAGTTTAAGTTGCTATTCACAAATATAGTTGTAAATCTGTTTTTTCATTGTCTGACAAGCTTTAATAAGCACTGTCTTAGGCCTTATCCCTCTCCTCCTCATGGATCCATGGAATTTGAATGGCCATAGCAGGAATGAAGAGTGGACACAGAATAGAGAGAAGCAGTGTGTGAGAAGCAGGGAACTGTGTACATGAGTACCTCTTGAGCAGCTCTGTAACTCTTATGTGCAAAACTGAACACTCATCTAATTTTTGACCTTGTATACCATAACCTGGACTGCTCTGCAGCCAGTATATGTGGCCTTCTGGGGCTTGTGCATCCTACATGTTCACACGTATTTCCTTTTGAATAGGACCTGATCTGCACTTCTAATTCTAGTAGCTAGATAACAATTTTCCATACAGATGATACCTTTTTTGCTGTTGGATTGGATTGAAACATCAAAGAGATTATATTGATGCAGGTTCTTTCAAAGCATTCACATTTTTTTCTGCACTTGTTTTGTCAGCTGCTTGGCAATCTAAATGGAATTATTAAGGCTTCCCTATTTCTATTTAGTTTAAAATGAAAACTTTCCCTATAGATTGTTTCTCATACACTTTAGTTAGGTGAGTGTATACAAATAAAATATATTCTATATTGTTGTATTAAAGCATAGTTCTGTATAATTGGTATGTTAATTACAAGCATCTGAAACACCTTATAAGGATTCAGGCAAAGAGATGCCATATATTTTCACTAAAATAATTTATTTTTGAGGTTGTGTGTCTAACTTAGATTGTTAATTTTAGAATCAGTCCTGTACCTGACTATACTGGTGTTGTTCAATGCTTGCTGATTAAGTGACTCAGAACAGAAACAGTCATTCCAGACTCTATTTGCATTCCAGTGTCAAGACAAATAATAGACAGATCTCATTAAATTTAGGAAGTGAACATCATAGGAGATCTGTTTGCCTTTCATACTGTATAATCCTTGAATTCATTGTTGCATCTAGCAAATCAGTTATTAAAATGCCATTAAATGACCTTTTCAGATGCCTTTTTTTTCTCTTAAGGAATTGCATTTAGTACAGCCTAATAATTGTTAATGTTTACACAGAGACAAGGTGGGTGAGGTAATATCTTTTTCAAGGAGCAGAAACAACACCACGTGAATGGCAAATAGCTATAGTGAGCAGTTCACCAACCATTCAGCAACTGAAAATTCTTCAGCCAAACTATTTAGCAAATAACAAATACAGTTTCAGAAACTCAGAATGGTTTATGAAAGGTTCACACAACCTATGAAAAGCCTACATTCAGCTGATATTGGTTTAAAAATACTATTAGACTAGCTCTCCTTTTTGTTTTTGTTTTTTAAAAAACGCACCATCTGATGAATTTTGAGAGGATGGTTTTTCCCCTATTTTAGTTCACTTTATGTGATTCTAGACGGGTGGGTCTATCTGAAATTTACTGAGCAGGGGACAGATGAGTGCATAGCCAAAAACAGAAGGTGAAATCCTAGCCCCACTGAAATCAATGGCAAAACTCCTATTGAGTTCAGTAAATCCAGGATTTCAGCCAGAAACTCCAGTCGCCACAAGGACTCCTCGGTTTTTTTGCTGATACAGACTAAGACGGCTACGACTGAAATCTGTCACCTTTTTTATTTTAAGCATTAATACTAGGGATGAACCAACCTTTTGGGGAAAAATGAAAGCTCCCACCCCTCTGAATTTTTACCCATTTCTGGAACCATAACCATTTGGCCTAGATTCACCTGTGTCCTCTAGCTGCTTTGTGCTGCTCCGAAGAGGCTAAAAGCAGCTGGAAACTTAACTTAACCTGAAGCAGTGCAGAGCATATCAGCGACTGACCCTTTCCTTTTGCAGAGGTTGTGAAGTGTTTGGAATCTTATTTTTTCATTTATAATTTGTTCTCACAGTGTTTCTTGCTGTAATCTGGAGTGGAAGTGCCAGCAACCAATTCCCAGTCATGCTCCAGCTATGCTTTTGGCACTGACCTGGACAAGTCACTTCAGCTCTCTGTGTTTCTGCTTCTGCTACCCCATTGTCTCTCCTATCTGTTTAACTTGTAAGATCTCTGGGAGAGGGACTTCCTCTTGCCATGTGTTTGTAAAGTGTATGCCACAATGGAAGTCTCTAGGTCCTACTGTAATATAAATAATAAATACTGCTAAAAGGAAAAGATCTTATATGGTTTTCCAGCCAACTGTGAAGACTCAGGAGGTTTGGATAAACAGTTTTGATGGAAAATTTTTGACCAGCATTGTAATAAAATAGTCCCAATATTCAAGAAGTCAAGAATAATTTGGACTTCTGGACTGGATTATTTCCTTGTTGTGAAAGAAAGGAGTGGGCAGACATAGGCCCATGATATTCGTTACTAATCTATTTTTATTATCACATGCACATGCTCTTTGAACAGGGATGGACATACTGCAGAAGAATCAGTAAAGCTTTCCCTTCACTGGCTTGGGACCATTTTCAGAAGTCCAGTAAAAACGCATTTGATGTCTTCTGTTGTCCAACACCATGTTCTGGGCCAGATCCTCAGCTAATGTAAGTTGCCATGGCTTCACTGTCTGAGAGACTTCAACGCAACTACATTAATTTACACTGTCTGAGAATCTGGCACTTTTCTCTGTCTAAATTGTCCAGGACACTATTTCCAACCCTATGGTTCAAATTCAGAGCTGTGCCTAATGGAGTCTCAGCTGGTGTCCTTTGTGCCTTTCAGCCTGCTATGCATGTAGATTACACTGATTTACACCCCCTCGGGCTCACAGCCACTTACAGACATATACTTAAACCCTTTATGCGTCACTTGTGACTCTGGTCTTGTGTGGCTGTATTTGAAACATCAAAATGCCTTTGTTAGATCATGTTCCTCAGCTGTGCTGTGCCATTCAGGCCAAGCCCTGTGTGGGAGTGAACAGCGGCGGTGCCAGCTCACTGGGGGCCCTAAGCAGAAATATTCCCCCTCCCCATACTAAAACAGGGATTTTCTTATAAGAAAAAGTGAATAGGAAGCCTCCTTGAGCTGCTCGGAGCCATAAGCAATTGCTTAGTCTGTGCATGGCTAGCACCAGCTCTGGGAGCGAGTAAGGATACTCATCGGCCCTGGGGAAAGTCTGGGGGAAATTTGTTTCAGGGAGGCAGAACTCCTCCTGATGCTTCCTGGCATGAAAGGGGTTGTGCCCAATGCTGCATCCCTTTCTGGGGTGGGGAAGAGTATTTCCACCTGGTCTGTTGGCTGATGCATGGGAGACATCACCTTTCCTCATCCCTTTGGGGTATTTTGTGCCCCAGGAGCTGCACAAAGAGTAATCAGTGTGGTCCTTGTATAGCATTTCTGATAAGTGAGAGAATGAGGAAAGGGAAAACCACCAGGGAAAAGTATGTGGTACATACCAACAGGGAGGAAAGCAAAAAGGACCTAAATCAATCAATCAATCAATCAAAGGAAGGAAGGCAAAGAATTGGAGGGAGAGAAGGAGATAAAATATGGACAGGAAAAAAAAGTCAAGACGGTGGCAATTGTGCTGAAATATGACACCTTTCATCTCGTGAGATCCCCATAAATTTGGCACATTCTCATGATATTTCACCCACATCCTGACCAAAACGTAGGTTCCTTCTGGTTTGGGATCTGATCAGGAATTAAGACCATATGGCTGGATATGGATCCAGAGCTTCAAATTTGAAACCCCTTGAAATACAAAGGGATCCAGACCCACTTTTGGCTTATTCCTGATAGCACCAGCACAACTGTGCTCAGTGACCTCTCACAACAAATGACAAATGCCAGATTATTTGATGCAGATCTCTTTTAAGTTGGTACTGAAATGGGGTGACCAAACTTATTTGCACATGTGACCTAAAGACATTATATAAAAAGGAGGTACCATACAAAATACAATTTCTGACTTTCAGATGATAGACATTGGGCTTATTTTTAAAATATGCCAAAATACCATAATGTGCATAATGCATACTTTAATTATTATTGAAAATATCATTTATTATTTTAGGGAGCTGCTTGTAGATTTTAGAAAAAATACAAGTATTTGCAACCAGTAACGTTATTTTTATTTTTAGGAATACATATATATATATATATTAAAATCATTTGTTCCCAAGCTTAGAATTTGTATTCCAATGTCAGTTGAGAAGGAATTTTTGCACTCAGGTTATAAATTCTGGAAATTAAGGGTTCATAATAGGGAAATGCTGAGAAATCCTTATTTATAGCAGTGCCAGCAGATGCTGCAATAATGAACACTGGCCTTTAAGATGTCCTCATTCTGGTATTCAAATCATTCATACCGATTTTAATTATGAACCATGTAATGCAGTGTAATGTGCAGCTATTCTGCCACACAATCATAACATACATTTTTCATATACATATGTCTTTTCTTGTGACTAGGGCTCTGTAATTGAAAACACTTTATCAGCTCGAGAGTTAATGACATTAGTGGGGGGGGGGGGCGCTTAGGTGCACAACTCCCTGTGATAATGGGAGTTTCACTGTGCTGAAAATGTATTACTAAATGTTTACTAAAGATAAGAACAAAATATATTTGTGGCATGAACTTCAGATAATATTTTACCTGTTCTTTGAGAAGGTAAGCAAAACAAACACTTCACTCTAACATTTGCCATAGCCAAGCCAGCAGTAATTTACAAAGGGAGGAGGGGGGAAAGAACAACCTTGACTTACTCTGCTTACACTGATAGAGCTAAATGGTATTAGAGAGACAAGGTAGGTGAGGTAATGTCTTTTATTGGACCAACTTCTGTTGGTGAGAGACCCACCTTGTCTGTCTAATATTCTGAGACCAATATGGCTACAACAACACTGCATAGGGCTAAATTATGCTATCTAGACACAGCCAAGAGCAGAGGATGAGACATAGCCATGGCTTCCAGGGGAACGATTGTGTGCAAGGGGTCTGTGGTAGTGCAGCTTCCTCCTTCATATGTTCTCAGTCTGCTGTCAGCTGGTGTGGAGGAAGTGGCATCATGATCCTAGCTCCTCCCTGTCCCCTTCATGGTAATGTGTGTCCTCAGAGGCACATGGAGGGAGCAGTGCCTGCATCTCCTCTATTGCAGGACCTGTGACTCTGACAAGCTTCTTGCAGACTTAATCTGCCCTTCAAGTATTTTCTCTAGTCCATATTTCTGTGAAAGGCATGTTCCATCTAGGTAGTGAATGACCTCCATCATCACAATATCAGAGCAACCTTATTTGAAATGTACTAACATGGAAAATGGCACTGAGTAACTGGCACAGGGACATGAAACATACCTATTAATGTAAGCCCTCATCTGAAATAAGGTACTCTCAAACCCACAGAAAGTACCTGATATGTTTTCTCTGGAATTATAAAATTGTCAAAAGGATCCCAGTGAGGGGATTTATTCATGAAAGGATGGTTAGCTTTAAGGTGATGTTTTCTTCTCTAAATCCTTCTATACAACAGTGAGACAATCAGGACTGGTGCGAGGATATTTTGCGCCCTAGGCGAAACTTCCACCTTGCCCCCCCCCCGCCCCACACACACACACTGGTTCATTGAGGGGCAAATCCCAATGAGCCTTCATAGCTTTATAGACCCCAGGGGCCAGCCGTGTCCAGGGGTTGCTCCCCAGACCAGGTTCCCCCCTCCCCACCCCCTGAACTCCCCTGGAGGGTGCACAGCCCCCCCAGGAGCCCTCCCCACCCCACCCCATGCACTCACTGGCTTTGCCGGGCTTGGGCCGCTGCAGCAGCTCGGCAGAGAGGAGCCGCCTTCCGGAGGCACCGGAGAGCCAGAGCGTCGGCTTGCGGCATCAGAGAGCCCCAGCCATGGAGGAGCCGGCGTGGCGCAGGGGGGTAGCAGCCCTGCAAAGGCGGCGGCACCGCTAGTGGGGAGCAGCCGTCCCCCCACCTCTCCTGCCCAGGCTGCAGCCCGGCGCCCCCGTGGGGGCTCCTGCAGGCTGCAGCGGATGCATGCGGGCGGCGTCCCCCGTGCGTCCCCTGGCTCCCCCCTCACCATACTTGGGCTCTGTGGCTCCCGGGCATGTGAGCCGCCGCCGGGGCGCAGGGCCCTGAGCCTGCTCCGGGAGGGGAAAAGGCGGCTCACACACCCGGGAACCACAGAACCCGAGCGTGGTGAGGGGGGAGCCGGGGGGCGCGCCCCCGGGCTGCGGTCTGACGCCCCCCCCGGAGGCTCCTGCAGCGGATGCATGTGGGTGGCGGCCCCCGTGCGCCTCCCGGCTCTCCCCTCACCGTGCTCGGGTTCTGTGGCTCCCGGGCGTGTGAGCCGCCGCTGCCCCACCCGGAGCAGGCTCAGGGCCCTGCGCCCCGGCGGCGGCTCACATGCCCGGGAGCCACAGAGCCCGAGTGTGGTGAGGGGGGAGCCGGGGGACGCACGGGGGACGCCGCCCGCATGCATCCGCTGCAGCCTGCAGGAGCCCCTGGGGGGGGGGGGTGCCGGGCTGCAGCCTGGGCAGGAGGGGCGGGGGCGCGGCTGCTCCCCACTAGCGGCACCGCCGCCTTTGCAGGGCTGCTGCCCCCCCTGCGCCGCACTGGCTCCTCTATGGCTGGGGCTTGTTGCCGCCGCAAGCAGGACACTCTGGCTCTCCGGTGCCTCCGGAAGGCGGCTCCTCCCTGCTGAGCCAGGGCACCACTTTTTGGCACCCCCAACCACTTGGCGCCCTAGGCGACCGCCTAGTTCGCCTAGTGGTTGCACCAGCCCTGGAGACAATAGACGCCTGTTAAAAATCCAATGTATTAAATGCCTAATAGGTATTAAAAAGAGAAAATATATACAATGACATCTTTGGAGCATTCTAAAAAGGAACTTGGTTCTAAGTCAACCACCCGACAAATCCTGAAGTGCTTAGTCAGGCTAAGCTCCATTGGTGACTACGCAGTTCAGATTACCCTCACACCTGAGCACACTGAACAAGAGAGGTGACAAGATTTGTCACTAATCTTTCACGGATGGAGACACACTAGGCCTGATTTATCATTTCCTCAGGCTCCTTTATGCCATCTAGGCTGGTGCAAAGGGTCCACATGCTAGGCATGAGTCCATCCCAGACAATACCCCTGCAAATGGGACTCCTATGCTCAATCACAGAACTGTCTCCAGGAGCTCTGTGACAAATACTGGGTGCAGAGGCATTCTGGGGTGGGGGTGGGACCAAATGGGAGGAGTATGTCAGGGCGGGGAGGAGGCGTGGCCAGGACACACCTACACCCTAACAATTCTGTGCCCCTGCTAAGCTTCATAGGAGCTAATGAAGGAGGAGTACAAATTTGGGACGCACTCAGGCTGCTCTGGCCTGTGCTGGGAAGTGAAATGCCCCTGCAGCTCCTGAATGAGTGATAAAAACTGCCTCCTGTCCTGCCCATATTGGCACCTGCCAATGTCTCTGCTAGCTAGGTCTCTCGCTGTCACTTCCCAGCATGTTATCCATAAAGAGCCCTGACCTGCATCCAGTTTAGTCAACCTCCAGGGCATGGCCTAAATAAGACTTGGCTGCTCAGACATCTAGCTGACTCCCCACATGGTGAGGATAAGAGGTACATTTTTGTGCAGACAGGTATGGATCATTTAACATAAGAACATAAGAATGGCCATGCTGGGTCAGACCAAAGGTCCATCTAGCCCAGTATCCTGTCTTCCGACAGTGGCCAATGCCAGGTGCCCCAAAGGGAATGAACAGAACAAGTAATCATCAAGTGATCCATCCCCTGTCACTCATTCCCAGCTTCTGGCAAACAAAGGCTAGGGACATCTTCCCTGCCCCTCCTAGCTAATAGCCATTGATGGACCTATCCTCCATGAACTTATCTACTTCTTTTTTTAACCCTGTTATAGTCTTGGGCTTCACAACATCCTCTGGCAAAGAGTTCCACAGGTGGATTGTGTGTTGTGTGAAGAAATACTTCCTTTTGTTTGTTTTAAACCTGCTGCTTATTAATTTCATTGGGTGATCCCTAGTTCTTGTGTTCTCAGAAGGAGTAAATAACACTTCCTTATTTACTTTTGCCACACCCATCATGTTTTTATAGACATTTGGTGACACACTTGGATGTTCTGTGTGCTTGTTTTATTTTAAAAGTGCCCAGGTGATGCAGCAATGGATGCCAAACATTTATGTATACATACATAAAATAACTCCCTGCACCACCACTTAAATCCGGAATCCAGAATTCTATTCCATGCTTGTGATATTTAGCTAGTTGGTAACATTTAGTCACCTTCTGGACCAGCATTTCCTTCTCTTTGGTCATGAAATTTATTTTCTTTCACTGCCCTGTGAAGATCCTGGGTGTGTCTCCTGTTCCATTGCCCAAGATGGAGCAGGAGCACTATGAATAGAGGAAGCTGAAGCAACTTCAAGCTCTGTACCATGAAACCACCCAGCCTTTGTGACCTTTAGCCAAAAACTTGTGCACTTTGAACTAAGGTTGTGTCCTAGGGAGTAAATAATTTTCTCCATCAGGCCAGGGAGACCATGTGGAGAGCAGCCAGCCGATACTCAAAGAGGCAAATTCACTGTCCTGCCCTACACATCCCCACAGAGGAAGGATAGCGCAGTGATTAAGGTGCTGGCTTGGGACTGGGAAGATCTGGGCTCAAATCCTTGCCTTACCACAGTCTTCTCTTGTGACTGTTGGCACATCACGTGGTCTTTGTGTGCTTCAGTTCCCATCTGTAAAATGGGGATAGTAGCACTTTGTGTGTTGTAAGGAGAAATACATTAAAGACTGTGATGTGGTCAGATACCATTAGGGGCCATAGGTGCCTCAGCTACATCTGTGATGCACATGGAGGCAGGGCTGGCTCTAGCATTTCTGCCGCCCCAAGCAAAAAAAAAAAAAGCCGCGATCGGCGGCGGCAGTTCGGCAGCAGGTCCTTCGCTACTAGAGGGAGTGAGGGACCTGCCGCCCCCGAATTGTCGCACGTGCCGCCCCTCTCCCTTGGCCACCCCAAGCACCTGCTTGTTAAGCTGGTGCCTGGAGCCGGCCCTGCATGGAGGCACCCCCAGAGCTGTCTCTGTGATGCTCAATGTCTGTGCACCCCTTCAGCAAACTCTCCAGATCACAGTGGAGTTGTATTGGGACTGCTTCAGAAGTGTTTCTGCGATTGTGGAGGGGGCAAAATACTGATAGAAGCTGCCCATTTCTTACTAAATACAACACAAACACTGACACAGTTTGTTTCCATGGTCCAAAAAGGTTCTCCTGGTGCTCACATTTGAGATTTGTACTCATGAGAAGTTGCATATTTAGGATGGTCTTTCTGCTAAATACTATTCACATCCAACCTTCCACATAGGGGATATGCACAAATTAGAAGAGCCATAAATATCATTGGGAGACTGTGAAAGGGGATATAAATCCTGAACTGGTGACAAAGGGGTTAAAGAGCTTCTGTGGGCAAGGCTGCCCCCTCCTCTCTGGCCCTGTCAAACATGTTGGAGTTGGAATAAAGGTTTAAAAACAGGAAGTTCCAGTCAGTTGTGGTATAGTGTTGGGAAGAAGTAGATAGTGGTGTCCAAGAGATACTCCTAGAAGGCTTCAGGAAACTTCCCTCAAGAAGGTCATACTGATCCTACAGGGAGACAGTAGACTCTGGCATACTGGTGGACAGGATAGGTTTGGCAAGTTCCAAGGTGAGCCGTTAAGTGGTAAGTACGGGGATCCTTGACCCCTCCTGGGGTTAGACAATTAGGGAACTATGCAGAAAGTACTTGAGCAGTGAGAGCCAGGAACCCAACCTCCTTCAAATGCAATCAGGCTACTGGGTCCTGAGACTCTTGTTTATACAGATAGGGGTGCCTTCAGATTTTGTAGTGCCCAGGCACCAGGGGGTGCCTGTCAGTAACCTGAGAATTGTGACAGAGGCTAAGCCCAGTTGTGACTTTGCAGGCTTACAGGGCCATCAGAATGGTAACATTTTTTTTAAATCTCACCTGTGTATAATCCCCAACTGAAAGCTTCACGTTTCATACTCTTTCTTTGTTAACCTGCTCTTCTTGCATTGCATGGAGATTTGGGTTTTGTATTGCAGGATTGTCATGAAGATAATGAGCTACCAGCTTTTAAAAAAAATATGGAAAGATCTTAGAAGCTTTCTTAAAAACAACAAACAAGCACTTGTATGGAGTTTGCAGTGACAAGAAAAAAGAAAGCAGTAAGTCAAATTTTGGGCCCATATCCACTTTTTAGTTTCTCTTTAGGTAGTGCTATGTCAGCTGTTAAAGTGGGGATGAAAAAGAGACCCTATCACCCTATGTAAATATCTTGGAAAAAAGGATGTCAATGAGAATAAAGAATAGGGGGGTTTATTTACTGAGACATAATGGTTTTACTATTTGACTTTAAAGGGCAAATAATGATATTTTTTTCTACCAATTTGAAAGAAATGTTGTCCTAATATACATAAATTTACTGAACCTCCATGGAACAAAGACCATTTCAGAGAGATGCAAAGACCTGTTCACTGGCCATAAATTCAACTAGGATGAATCTAAAATGTGAGGATGATGGATCTTTGAGGCATACATTTAAACAATCGTGTCTGGGCTACTTAAACATGAAGATGATTATTCCCCTCCTCCACATACCAATGACGCCTTGTTTAAAACTCACATTTGACTAAATAGGCACAAAGCTTCTCTGTGGAGACTGACTTTTCTGTGAAAACAAGTTTTTCTTGGTTTTCATTTGTGCATTATTTTCTTTCAAGCTCTTACACGGACACCTAAGGAATCTTCTCTAAAACATATTAGAGAGCCAATAAATGATGCCATTCAGTTTTATTTTGTCAGGAAAATTATCATCCTTTTCTTATTTGTTAAGCCACATCAGCGTGAATGGGCTGAGAGCAGAGCTGCAGTAAACAGTTCACCACTGATTCAAGCTGTGGAGAGCCAGCCCCTCCAGCCTCCCCACTGGGAAAGGTCACCAACTCGCTGCCATTCGATCGCTTAGTCAGGGGAGGAAAACCTAGCCTCAGAGCCGCCAGCATTGATATATATGTTTGACACAGTTGTTTGAGTGAGACCAGCAGCCAAGGAAAGAAAAAGGCTGTGAGCCCAGAACCAAATTGGTTTGTTTAAGTGTTTTTCTCTTTGTGGATTTTGCCATCCGTTTTTATAAAGCTTGTCTTAAGCTGGTGACCTTGCAGGGGTTTGTTCCCCCCTCCCTCCTTGTTTTAAAAAAATCCCACACACAAGAAAAGAAAAGAACTTCTCGCCAGGTGGATTTTTTTTAAAGCTCTTCCAGTTCTACTGATTACCTGAATTTAAATGATTGACACTATCCTTTTAATGTAAAAAAAAAAAAAAAAAAAAAAGGATATTGCATACATTAAGCAGAAGCAATTAGCATACTTCTGTAACCACTTGCCTTTTTCATTGCTCAGTCCTTGCATATGCATGTTTGCGAGCCTTGAGGCAACAGAAGGTTTGTCAGGAAGAGTAATGAAGAAGAAAGGAAATTGAAAGCAAATGACAAAATTGGGGGCGAGGGGAAGGACTGAGCAGAGGGATAAAATCAGAAAAGGTTTACAGCGAGGATATGCAGAGGTAATGTCATTAGAATGACAACATGTAAGCTACTTTGGTTTGTTGTGGTTTTTCTCAGCCTCTTGCCAGAGGTAGATTTAATGGAGTAACATCAACACCCTTCATTTCAAACAAACCAGTCCCCGAAGTGCAGTTCAGATTCTTCTAACTTCCCTACTCTGATGTTTAGTAGAAAATAGACTCAGTTTAGTCTGGACATTCTTGTTGCTAACTCCAGAATCAACACAAACGTCTTTTATAAGGGGGGCTGTAAGTGCATGGGGCCCTAAACAAGGTTGTGGTATTTCCATCGTAAAGTTTAGTCAAGTTCATGACACTAAACAGTACCACAACTAAGGAGAAACCCTTATCAGAAGGTCTCTGCACAAACACAAAAGCATTTGCTCTCAAGAGTCACTCATGATTTTCAGTCAATTGTGTGTGCAAGGCATGTGTTATCGTTTTCTCTGTTTAGCAAATATAATAGCTGAAATAGACTGGTTTGTTTATCATGTGCAGGGATTAAACTTTTCTTTCTCTTGGGACCTAATTTAAAGGTCTGTTTTTTCATTCTGTTCTCCATTTACTCATGTTTTGAATAGTAAATTGAAAAAAATCATGAAATGTCTGATTGTGAATTAAAATCCTCCCTTCATCACTGCATTGCTCTTGTAGTGACAAATAGGAAACCTGAGTTTGGGGATAAATTCAAGGTTTTTGCTCTGCTATTGTGGAGGTGGAAAACATCACAGAGGTAATTCACTCAGTCCCACCTTGCTAATGCAACACTAGCAGCTGATCACTCTCAGAGGAGGCTATTTACTCGCTCTTGTATGGAAAAGATATGAGACAAAAAACAAGAGAAAAGGCAAATTACAGTTACAACTCCCTCAGCTCTCCCCATCTTACCCCCGCCCCAAGAAGAGAGGGTCTTCAGTGACTTCTATTTAGTTTCATTGATGAATTTTATGTGAATGTAATGCAATGAGACTTAAGTACGGCATAGGCTAGGTGCTGGCCTTCTGCAGGGCCCTCAATCTTTATACTTTCTGAGACTGCCAACAAGCGGGCAAGTGAGTCGCATTGGTGGTGGTGGTATTTGTGAAGTGGTGTCACAACCCAGAAACCATGCTCCTGAGTTCAGGTTTCTTAACAACTCCCCACGGTCAAGACAAGAGGCAAAAATGACTGAAAGGACAATTTGCTCCTAAGAATGGAAACTGAAATTTTTAGTAAAATTACAGACTCTGGAGAAGAGAGAATTTACAAAGGCCAGTGCTGGATCATCTCACCGTTCTCAGAGCAAAAGGAAACTTTGGCAAGCTAGGTACTCAGTGTGTGAAGATAGAAATCTGTATTATCAAGTGTGAAGATTCAGTGTGCCTAAGGGGTGTCTGAGGTGCCATTCCAGGAATTCTTAGGAAACAGCAGGGGGTCAATACCACTTGCTACACTAATTGACATTAATTATTACTGACTTCTGAATTCTTTAAAAATGTTTCTTCAAGAAAAGTTGTTCTATTGTGCCTGGTATTTACTGTACCTTAGTCCTGTGCCATTTTGTGATTGTTGTACAAGCACTTTAGACAGAAATGAGTTTTGGAAACAAGAGGGGGACGTTTTCATGGGCTGCATTAAAAAGGGAAAAGGTAAGACTGACAAGAATCTACTAAATATTAATATTTTGTGCTACTATTGCACCTTTCACCTGATGACTTCATTCATTCATGTTTACAAGGTATTTTGAAGTGCAGATATATTCCTTGTGAAGTAGGTTATATGGAGACCACTTCACCCAGCACTGGAATGCCACCACTTCTGGGGTTGGAAGTAGCTTCTGTATAACAGTACACAGAAGCACAGCATGGTATTTTAAAGAGGGAAGAACACTTCCAAATTGAAACGTCAGAGGAATTTAGGTAAATGGAATATAAATTACATAAATTTGGCATTAACACTCTAAATCTTGCAAAATGCCAGGAAGTCTGTAATGACAAGTGGCCAGCCCCAAGGCAGTGATCCCAGGACAAGTGCTCAGGACATTATTTTTATGTTTTATAAAAATAAAATAAAGTATAAAGACAAAGGAAGTCCTGATTAAAACTATTTTTAAATAAGTGTGATAATATATGTGAAACTCAGTGCCACCATCTCAGCGCTTGCCTATGTGGGAAAATTGACTGGAAGAGCTCCCCCTGTGGACACTATTTTAGAATGAAAGTCACTTGATTCCAGAATAGAGTATTCACATGGGGAGCTATTCTGCAATGTTGGGAGCATCCCAATGTGTGGATAAGAGGACTGTGTTGAGAGGAGGGATTTAGAGCATAAACTCAGGCAAGTCAAAA
This sequence comes from Emys orbicularis, assembly GCF_028017835.1. Classification (NCBI taxonomy): domain Eukaryota; kingdom Metazoa; phylum Chordata; order Testudines; family Emydidae; genus Emys; species Emys orbicularis. The sequence goes on from NC_088685.1 coordinate 36,566,882, forward strand.
AAGTATAATTAAGCAGGACAAAAAAGAATTTGAAGAGCGATTAGTTTCAGTGCTTTTTGCTAACAGCAGTTTTTTTGTAAAGTACATCAGAAGCAGGAAGCCTGCTAAGCAATCAGTGGGGCCACTGGACAATCAAGGTGTTCAAGGAGCACTCAAGGAAGAGAAGGCCATTGCAGAGAAGCTAAGCAAATTCTTTGCAGTAGCCTTCACTGCAGCAGATGTGAGGGAGATTCCCACACCTGAGTCATTCTTTTAAAGTGAGAAATCTGAGGAACTGTCCCAGACTGAGGTGTCAGTAGAGGTGGGTTTGGAACAAATTGATACATTAAAAAGTAATAAGTCACCAGGACCAGATGGTATTCACCCCGGAGTTCTGAAGGAACTCAGATGTGAAATTGCAGAACTACTGTGATACGTAATCTATCACTTAAATCAGCCTCTGTACCAGATGACTGGAGGATAGCTAATGTAATGCCGATTTTTAAAAGAGGCTCCAGAGGTGATCCTGGCTGGTAAGCCTAACTTCAGTATCAGGCAAATTGGTCAAAACTCTAGTAAAGAACTGAATTATCAGACACATAGATGAACAGAATGTGTTGGGAAAGGGTCAATATAGCTTTGTAAAGAGAAATCATGCCTCACCAATCTATTTGAATTCTCTGAGAGTGTCAACAAGCATGTGAAAAAAGGTAATCCAATGGATATGGTATACTTGGACTTTCAGAATGCTTTTGACAAAGTCCCTCACCAAAGGCTCTTAAGCAAAGTAAGGAGTCATGGGATAAGAGAGAAGGTCTTCTCATGGATCAGCAACTGGTTAAAAAATAGGAAATAAAGGGTAGTAATAAACAGTCAGTTTTCACAATAGAAAGTGGTAATTAGCAGGGTCCCCCAAGGCTCTGCAATGGGATCAGTGCTGTTCAACACATTCATAAATGATCTGGAAAAGAGGCTGAAGAGTGAAGTTGCAAAGTTTACAGATGATCCTAAATTACTTAAGAAAGTTAAATCCAAAATTGACTGGGAACAGTTACAAAGAGATCTCACAAAACTGTGAGACTGGGCAACGAAATGGTAGATGAAATTCAGTGTTGATAGTGTATGCACATTGGAAAACATAATCCAAATTATACGTACAAAGTGATACCACTCAAGAAAGAGCCCCTAGAGTCACAGTTCTCTGAAAACATCTCTTCAATGTGCAGCAGCAGTCAAAAAAAAAGCGAACAGAATGTTAGGAACCATTAGGAAAGGGATAGATAATTAGGCAGTAAATATCATAATGCCACTATATAAATCTATGATATTACTACATCTGGAATACTGAGTGCAGTCTTGGTTGCGTCACCTGAAAAAAGATATATTAGAATTAGAAAAGGTTAAAAGCAGGGCAAGAAAAATTATTAGGGGTATGGAACAGCTTCCAAATGAGGAGAGATTTAAAAACCTGGGATTGTTCATTTTAGAAAAGAGATGACTAAGTGGGGGATATGAGAGAGGGCTATAAAATCATGAATAATGTGGAGAAAATGAATAGGGAAGTGTTATTTACCTCTTCACATAACACAAGAACCAAGGATCTCCCAGTGAAATTAATAGGCAGCACATTTAAAATATACACAAGGAAGTACTTCTTTATATGATGCACAGTCAACCTGTGGAACTCATTGCTTGCAAAGGCCAAAAGTATAACTGGCCTTCGCAAGCATGCCCTGGTAATGATTTCCAAGAAAGAATTAGATATGTTTATGGATGATAGGTCATCAATGGCTATTTGACAAGATTATCAGGGATGCAACAGCATGCTCTGGGTGTTCCTAAACCTCCAACTCTTATTTGAAATGCTGCCAGAAGCTGGGAATGGATGACAGGGAATGGACCACTTGATAATTGTCCTATTCTGTTCATTCCTTTTGATGCATTTGGCACTGATCACTGCCGGAAGACAGGATACTGAGTTAGATGGACCATTAGTCTGACCTAGTATGGTCTGGCCATTCTCATAGTGTTATGTTCTTAATAGTTATTCGGGTCAATTTCCCCCTGTAGACAAGTCCCCATGAACTGTAGGATAGGCCAATGCAAATATTGTATTCAATGTAGCTGTTTGACTTCTATTGACTAAGACTGGAAAGGAGAAAACTCTGCATGTGACTTTGGATGTTACAGGGTCTCTTTCTTCACTCCAACAGCTGGAATTTATGCTTTCATGTCTTTCTTTTGGTGTCTGTTAAAAGAAAAATACTAAAACAATAATTGGGACATCTAGATGGATAAAATGCTCAATAGGGGTGTACTGATAATCTTGTCACTGCAAGGTCTCCGGGGCAGGGACTCTCTTTTCTATGTTTGTACAATATCTAACACAACAGGACTTCTGTTGGGTCTTGTAATACCAATGTAGAATGATAACTTCTGAACCTAATATAGTTTCAAAGGCAATAGATAAATATTTTACATATTAGTGAAAGGTACCCTTATCTGGGGTATAATGTGGCAACCATTTAACAGAGTGTAAGCTGTCTGAATGACCCAGAAGAGTAAACATTCATAGTCAGCAATGTCTTCTCCTCAAAGGTTAGTGTTTATAATAAGAAAACACATAAGATAATATAGTCAGAAAGTAAATAGGAAAAACTCCCCTATTTGGTCTTCAGTCTTAATTTACAAGCTCTGGACATAGACCCTCACCTTCCTGAAGGCATCCTTGCTAAGTAGCCACTTTTATCGGCTTTCCCTACAGCACTTAAGTAGAATCCTAAGCATTCAGATGAGTCACTGAGTTACATGCTTCTGGCTTTGGCCTTATTCCTGCTACTGGGAAGATATAACTTGGCAGCCAGGCCTCTTATTAATGTAGTATCATGTTCCCCTGCATTGCCTGTCTTGCTGATCACTTTACATGCTTCACACCTATGCCGTGCAGGACCAGTCTAGAATGTAATTACCTTAGTTGGAAACCATAGCTAGCCCCTTCACTCTTTGGAAGACTGCCATGGGATCTTTAACAAACACCAGAAGCCAGGATCTCCATTTTATGACTCATCCAAAAAACAGTAATGCCAGCAGCATATTACCTCCTATTTTCATTCAGGCAGACTGACTCAAAAGGTCTGGTTCTCATTTACCCAAAGTGACTCACTCGAAGGCCCTTTTTCACTGGCAGAGCAGTGTCATGGGGTTTTAATGTAAATAAGCATCAGGGCAAAAGAGAAGAGCACCCAAATTACTACGCTGCTTCCTGTACTATACGTAGCTATAGTAGTTTTGCTGGTCCACAAATATTTGGAGGGTCTAAACACCAAGGAGAGAGGAATTGGTTTGCTTGGGCCAAAGGGATATTACTAGCAGTAAAGACAGAGGGGGCAGCCAGGCCAAATTTCAGTGAGTGGCACTGCAACCTGTTGCACTGGATTGCAACACCACTCATATTTGGCCCAGCCACCCCTCTGTCCAGCTAGAGGGCCAGCCAGGTGAAATGGTGCTGTGACCTGGCACACAGGGAGTCTATTTCCATATGGTGGAGTTTAGGGGAGTCCAACGAAAACTCAACTCTTGGTGGCACCTGTTCATATCCGGTGTGAGAGAGGGGAGACTTTCTGGCTGAGAAGACCCAGGGTCCTTGTGTGCGGCAAGGGGAGATTCTGGTGGGGGAGGGAAGGTATGAGCTGGGACAAGAATGGGGTCCCTACTGAGGGAGGGCCATGACCAGAATCCCCCTCCTCCTACCCCCTCCCCCCCAAATATCTGACTTGGTGCTGTGGAGGGAGTAGTATTCTGCACTGCAGAAGGAGTGCAGCAATCAGTATGTTCAATCTGCATACTCAAAAATAACAGGAGTACTTGTGGCACCTTAGAGACTAACAAATTCTAATAAATTTGTTAGTCTCTAAGGTGCCACAAGTACTCCTGTTATTTTTGAGGATACAGACTAACAGGGCTGTTACTTTGAAATCTGCATACTGTGGAGTTCCAGGGGGAATTCCTCCTGGGGCTGTCTAATGGCCCCATCCTGAAAGGTGAACTGTATTTAAACAGCACAATGGATTCCTGGTGTGCTCTGCATGCTCACAAAAATGCAAATGCAAAATGCACAAAACAGGTACTTTTACATGATAATGGCTACTTTCCTGCATATACAATTATCTGTATGTCAATTGTAAACACTCTTGGTGTTTGCTTCATTCAGGCATCTAAACTGAGACCAGTAGATCATTTCCAGTCTGTTTCCAGCTGATTAGCAAATGGGAAAACAATTTTCTGGAAAAACATAATTGGAAATTTGTTTAATTTTTCAGGTATTTTTTTGCATTTTCTTGCCAAATACATTTGAAACATTTCAAAATTTCATTTCCCCCTTTCTCTCCCCACCTTCTTCCCCCCGCCCCTTTGCCACTGAGTAAAATATTCACTGTGGCAGTGAAGTACAGAGGGTGGAAATGGTTTAATGAAAAATGTCTTTTCAACCCTAAGTTTTTGGTTTTCAATAATTGAAATTTTTGATTGAGAACTGAATTTTTTTGTTTTGTTGAAAAAACAACCAACCCCAAAAAAACCTTGTGTGCAATTCAAAAAATCCTGCAAAAATGGCATTTTTAACAGCTCTGCCAAGCAATTTGGCCCAATTTTTGTTAATTGTATAATAATGTAGTTTTAAAATGATACAGATATTAATTATTTCAGAAAGGTGGTCAAGAAATCTAATATCAGCTTGCTCCCTATTCCAGTAGGGATGCATGGTTGATGTTATGTTAATTGAAAAAAGGAATGCTGTAATATCATTTAAAGCAGGATCTGATGATATGTGGGATGCCAGGATGTTCTGAGACCCAAATGGAAAGAGTTGTATGTTTTTAAGTTAATTATATGCTGAATGCCCCTCTTGGCTTAGTTATTAGGGGCATTTAGAACATAATTACAATCTTGATAGCTTGTTATTTTAGTGTTTGCAGGTTAGGGATAATACACTTTTATAATCATCTGCAATTAGTATAGCGAATTGGGGTTCAAGACTGCCTTCAGTAATTTCCCTGCTACATTTATCTATTTTCAGACGCAAAGTTTGGTTACTATTAAAAGAAAATATAATCCATGCCATTTGCACTGATATAGGGAGAAATGGTTTTAAAATACATTTTTTTAAAGTGACACTTTAAAAAGTAATCTTTGGGTTGCCTCAGGGCTAAGAAGTTTAGTTTGAAAATTCATCTCTCAGGATGTCCCAGCATTTCCTTATTCCTCCTTCCAGTATCCAGCAAATGATAGCACTCTCACACCCTCCTGGTGTAGCTGCCAACTTCAAACTAAGGGCCACCTTCTGCCAGTGCAATCCTAGTAACTTCAGTGGTAAAGTCCAGGCAGAATTCGGACCTACAGGAGCAGTTAGTGTCCAGATATAGATTCATAGATCCTAAGGCCAGCAGGGACCATTGTGATCATCTATTATAACACAGGCCATGGAACTGCCCAAAAAAATTCTTATAGCATATCTTTTAAGAAACATGGAAACTTGACTTAAAAATTGTCAGTGATGAAGAATCCACCATAACCCTTGATAAATTGTTGCAATGGTTAATTGCCCTCACTGTTAAAGATTTACACCTTATTTGCATTTTGTCTAGCTTCAACTTTCAGTCATTGGATCATGTTATATCTTTCTCTACTAGACTGAAGAGCACATTATCAAATATTTGTTCCCAATGTAGGTACCTATAGATTGTATTCAAGTGATGCCTTATCCTTCTCTTTGTTAAGCTATGTAGATTGAGCTCCTTCAGTCTATCACAATAAAAGCATGTTTTCTAATAATTTAATTATTCTCGTGGCTCTTCTCTGAACCCTCTCCAGTTTTATCAACATCCTTCTTGTATTGTGGACACCAGAACTGGACTCAGTATTCCAGCAGTGGTCGCACCAGTGCCAAATACAGAGGTAAAACAACCTTTCTACTCCATAGGGCCAAGAACTGATCCCTGTGCGACTTCACTAGATATAAACCTGCTCGATGATTATTACTGGGGGAGGGATAGCTCAGTGGTTTGAACATTAGCCTGCTAAACCCAAGGTTGGGAGTTTAATCCTTGAGAGGGCCACTTAGGGATCTGGGGCAAAATCAGTACTTGGTCCTGCTAGTGAAGGCAGCAGGCTGGACTCAATGACCTTTCAGGTTCCCTTCCAGTTCTATGAGATAGGTATATCTCCATATTATATTATACATTGACTATGAAGAGTTACAAAGGGATCTCACACTGGGTGACTAGGCAACAAAATGGCAGATGAAATTCAGTGTTGATAAAATTCAAATGCACATTAGAAAACATAATCCCAACTATACATATAAAATAATGGGGTCTAAATTAGCTGTTACCACTCAAAGATCTTGGGGTCAGTCTGGATAGTTCTCTGAAAACAACTTCTCAACATGCAGTGACAATCAAAAATGCTAACAGAATGTTAGGAACCATTAGGAAAGGGATAGGTAGCAAAACCAAAAATATCATAATGCCACTATATAAATTCATGGTACACCCACACCTTGAATATTATGTGCAGTTCTGGTCGCCCCATTAAAAAAAAAAGATATATTAGAATTAGAGAAAATACAGAGAAGGGCAAGAAAAATGATTAGGGGTATGGAACAGCTTCCATATGAAGAGAGATTAAACTGACTGGTTATCTTAGAAAAGAGACAACTAGGTGGGGATATGATGGAGGTCTATAAAATCATGAATGGTGTGGAGAAAGTGAATAAGGAAGTGTTATTTTCTCCTTCTCATAACACAAGAACACAAGAATTAGGGGTCACCAAATAAAATTAATAAGCAGCAGGTTTTAAAACAAACATAAGGAAGTACTTCTTCACACAACACACAGTCAAACTGTAGAACAAGTTACTGCGGGAAGTTGTGAAGGCCAGAAGTATTGCTGGGTTCAAAAAAGAATTAGATGAATTCATGGAAGATAGATCCAATAGTGGCTATTAGCCAAGATGGTCAGCGACACAACCCCATGCTGTGGGTGTCCCTAAATGTCTGACTGCCAGAAGTTGGCATTGGGCAACAGGGGATGGATCACTCAATAAATTGCCCTGTTCTGTTTATTCCCTCTGAAGTACCTGACTACTCTTGGAAGACAGGATACTGGGCTAGATGGACCATTGGTCTGACTCAGTATGGCCATTCTCAGGTTCTTACAGCCTACCAGTTAGCTAGCTTTTAATCCATTGAATGTATACCATCTTAATTTTATGTGGTTCTAGGATTTTTTAAATCAAAATGTCATGCCTTACAGAAGTCTAAGCATTGTATCAACACTATTATCTATATCAACCAAACTTGTAATCTCATATAATGTATGTGGAATGTACATTGGGATGCTTCTGCATAGATGCCATGTACATGTATCTTCAGGTGTAAAAATGCTAAATTTTGACGTTTTCTATTTTGCATGGTTATTATTGTTTCAATTTGTATTACTGTTGCTCCTTGAAGTCCTACTTATGAGGTGTAAAAGCCTCACTCTGTGCTGGAAGGTGTTAAGGAGCTGCTGTGGGGTAGAATAGCTCTGCTCTGCCACACTGCCAGGGCATTTCAGGCATGGAAGATGGTCCTTAAAAGAGGCAAGCACAGGGCAGGTTATGGTATGGCACCAAGGCGGCTCATGCAACTGTTACTTGTCCTGTTACTTGTCCAGTGTCCTCAGGTTCTTCTCTCTGCAATACCAGCTGTGTAATGTAAACAGGCCTTTCAGAGTAGTTATTGTGTTGTAATTTGAAATACATCTAAGGGTCACCCCATCCCAAAACCACCAACCAACATTTAGTAATGATCTGTGACAGTGATGGTATAATTTACTGAGCAGATGCAAGCTGGGGGGAGGGCTGGAGGGCGGTTACACCATGAAAAAAGGCTATTTAATGGTAGCCAATATAATACAACTAGTTGTCAAAAAAATAACATAATGGGGATTTTATTTAAACCGGAACAAATGGTACTGGATTCCACCTCCTTACAATATTATTAAATAGACGAAGAATATATATATATATATATATATATATATTTAAATTGAATATGTACACACACACTATAACTTACTAAGGGCTTGTCTCCACTTACCATGGATCAATGCTGCAGCGATCGATCCATCAGGGGTCAATTTAGCAGGTCTAGTGAAGATCCGCTAAATTGACCGCTGATTGCTCTCCCGTCGCCTCCGGTATTTCACCGGAATGAGAAGCATAAGGTAAGTCGACAGAGTTTCTCCTGTCAACCCAGCATGGTCAAGACATCACAATAATTCGACCTAAGAGACATTGATTCCAGCTACATTATTCACGTAGCTGGAGTTGTGAACTTAGGTTGACTTAGCCCTGTAGTGTAGACCTGCCCTAAGTGTACTTAATTAAATATAACCCTCTAAATAAAGAAACGTATCTATGTCTCTGTATGCACAGGCTACGATCTTATAGGTTATTTTGTTCTAGTAAAGGTTCCCCTTTCCCCAGATCTCTCACTGGGTACTGTCTAGCACCCAAATCAGTCTTTGAGCCTCAAACGGCTCTTGTGCCTTCCTGAAGAGATGGACTCGACTCCAGTGGTACTTGCCTGTAGGGCTGCACACTAGACCAGACCAATTGGATCGGAAGGACCTTGGTTTCTCCTGTTCTGGATCTCAGGGACTACATTAATTAATGAAAAGAGATGACCAGAACTGTTGCTCAGAAACAAACAGGAATGGACACTGAGTAACTCGCCATCAAACATGGACTGATGTGACCAGAGAGTTGTAAACTGCTGAGAACCTCTCCTGCCCAATCTCAGCTTCCCCATTTGCTCTCCATCCTTTGGGCCACGCTCTCCACATTTCACCAACACTCCCAAACTGTCCCTCCGCCGTCCCCCACTTCTCCTCCAACTGTCACTTCCCCTCCCCCTGAAGGGAGGGGCCACCTCTGCTCCAAAGAACAATGACAGCATGTTCACCTTGAACTAACTCACATAAACTCATACAGAGTCCAGTCCCTATACCATATTTCCATTAAGTTCAGCTAGACATAGCTCTGTCTGATTACTGGGCTTCTGGGGTCAGAGAGCAGCCCCCTTCTTCACTCCTCTGGGTCCAGCCAGGGACTGACCTGCTAAGACCAGGCAGCTCCTTTTATCTGCACCAGCAGGGGCCTGATTGGCTGTTGCTAGCCTCTCTAGCCCTTGGAGGACTAAGTCTGTGACTTCCAGCATGGCCACTCTGGAGAGTCCTCTCTAGTCGAGCCTTGAGGACCCACAATTGCTGTTCTTTTCCTCTCAGCTCACTGCTTCATAGGGCAGAGTGTAGTAGGGTGTAATAGGACCGCAGGGTCAGCAGGGAGCCACAAAGAACAAATACACCCCGTCACAACACCCCAGAATAATACAGTAACTCCTCACGTAACGTTGTAGTTACATTCCTGAAAAATGCTACTTTAAGCGAAACGATGTTAAGCGAATCCAATTTCCCCATAAGAATTAATGTAAATGGGGGGGGGGGGTTAGGTTCCAGGGAAATTTTTTTCACAGACAAAAGACATTTTATATATATATATATATATATACACATACACATACACATACACACACAGTATAAGTTTTGAACAATTTAATACTGTACACAGCAATGATGATTGTGAATCTTGGTTGAGGTGGTGGAGTCAGAGGGTGGGATATTTCCCAGGGAATGCCTTGCTGTTAAATGATGAACTAGCACTCTGCTGAGCCCTCAAGGGTTAACACATTGTTGTTAATGTAGCTTCACACTCTACAAGGCAGCATGAATGGAGGGAGGAGACACAATAGACGCATGGAGGGGCTGCAAACATTCCCTCGGAAACTGAACGTGATAATGAACCCATGCTATCCGATTGGAGCGCACCAAAGTGCCGGGGTGGTGGTGCATGTGTGTGTGAGATAGAGACATACACCATGTGAGTGTGTGTGTGTGAGAGAGAGACAGACAGACAGAGACACACACCATGTGTATGTGTTAGTGTGTGAAAGAGACAGAGACACGCACCGTTTGTGTGTGAGAGAGACAGAAACACACACCCCGTGTGTGTGTGAGAGAGAGACACACATTGGCCCTTTAAGTACTCTGACCCCACTCTAAGTACACTGCTGTTTTAAGTAGATCAGCAAGTTGAGACAGCAGCTGCTGCCAGCAAGCTCCCTCTGTCCTGAGCCCTGTCATGTCCCCCACCCTGGGTTTGTGAAGATGGGGTACATCTGCTGCTAGAGGACTGCCGGCCCACCCTAGTTCCAAGCCCCCCTGGTCCCAGCTAGCTCCAACAGGCTGCTCTTCCTGCAAGCACTGGACAAAGCAGGAAGCTGCTAAGCAACGTTATAAGGGAGCATTGTGCAACTTTAAATGAGCATGTTCTCTAACTGATCAGTGACATAACAACAAAACAACGTTAACCCGGACAACGTTAAGTGAGGAGTTACTGTATTAGCCTTTTTTGCAATTGCATCACATTGTTGACATATTCTATTTATGATCCACTATAACCCCCATATACTTTTCAGCAGTACCACCATCTAGACAGTTATTCCCCATTTTGTAGCTGGGCATTTGAATTTTTTTTCCTTCCTAAGTGAAGTACTTTGCATTTGTCATTATTGAATTTCATCTTATTGAATTCAGTTCAATTCTTCAATTTGTCAGGGTCGTTTTGAGTTTTAATCCTGTCCTCCATAGTGCTTGCAACTCCTCCCATCTTGGTGTCATCTACAGATTTTATAATCATACTCTCCACTCCATTATCCATGTCATTAATAAATACATTAAATAGTACCAGACCCAGGACTGACCCCAGTGGGATCCCACTAGATACGCCCTCCCAGTTTGACAGTGAATCATTGACAACTACTCTTTGAGTATGGTCTTTCAACCAGTTGTGTACCTACCTTACAGTAATTTCATCATGGAGTGAGGGGAGGAGAGAAAGCATGAAAATGACTAACTCTGTTGCCTGGTGGTTAAAGCACTCACCTGCGGGGTGAGAAATGCAGTATCAGTCCACCTGCTCCAATGGATTTTTTTTTATTTAATCTCAGGCTTTGTGAATCCCAGTGACTTTCTTGGTGCCTAAAAGTTAGACTGAGGACTAGATTTTTTTAAAAAGGTATTAAGGTGCTAAAAATGCAGATAGGTGGCACCTATATGTGTCTTCAGATGTCTAAATACCTTTACAAATCTAGTCCAAAGTGACTTGCCCAAGGTCACCTGCTGTCAAGGGTGGATATGTTTCCTACGATAGGCAAGGCTCAATTTTAAGGCCAACAGCAGGCTGGTTTCAAGATTGGGCCTTGAGTGACCTTTTTCTGTTATTATAATGTCCAATGTATATGAAAATGAAATATGATTTAAAAAGAGGGATTTTTTTTTACCTACATATGTTCAGCATTTGCGAGCACTTGAAGTATATGGATATCCTGCTGGAAAAGGGCCATAAAATCATCTTCTGTTAAAAGCTATAGAAAGTCATCCAAGTACCAAAGAGAAATTTTCCATTTTTTTTTCTTTTTATGCTTGGGTTGGACTGTCTCCATATAAAGTTGACAGGATTGTAACCTGCACAGAAGTGTCAAAATGCTTTAATTAAAAGCTTGTTTTTAAATGAAGCTGTTACGTTGTATTTTTTTCCACTAATTACAGAACACTTCTCTGTGAACATGAGGATATGATTAGCTGAAGTGAAAGATATAAATGTGAGATGAGAAACACACTAGAGGGTCCCCAAAGACTAGGATGAATGTATGAATTAATGCTGATGAGGCTCAAATCAAATTTGCCCATCTCTTTCATTTTCACACATTCATTTTTAAGATGGAGTCACTTGTTTGTTTTTCAAAGTTTCGCCCATTTACTATATCCCCCCTCCTCCCCCATTTTTAGCTACATCTGCCTAAATCATCCCTGGCATTTCATTTAGAGAACATATTCTTCACTTCCTCTCCTAACCTGTTGTGTCGTGTTGTTATAAGGTGTTGAAATAGCTGCCAACACATTTATCCTAGAGGTGGTTGCATTTCAGTGCCGGGGGGAAGTTGTCTATATGAGATCCTTTGCGACGAAAGGTACTGTATCTATCTATTTTAAGGTTTTGTACTGACAGCCATAACCATGGTGTCTGAGCACCTCCTGGTTAACTAGTCAGCGATCAGCATAATAAAGTTCCTGGGAGATCACTGGCAAGTTGCAATGCTGTTATTTATTATTAAAGCAGACACTGATAAATAGTAATATTAACTGGGCATGGGATTCTTTCAAATTGTCATATACAAACTCTTTCATGTAGGATCTGATTCAAAGCCCACTGAAGTCAATATGAGTCTTTCAATTGACTTTGAATCAGGCCCCTAATTCTTTTTCTTCCTAGCTATTAGGGTATTTGTCATCTAAATCAAAAGTCCCTCATCTTAGTCACTTGATGTACAATCAGCTTAGTTTTTTAAGCTTTGGCTGTCAGATCCCAAGTTTGCATGCCTTCAGGGCTTGTTGCACAGCCTTCCTTGGTTTTTTTTCTGAGAAGGTGAGTTGTATTGGGATGAGTTGGATAAAGGGGAAGGGCTCAGACATGATGGAAATAAATCTAAATACATGCATGTAAATATATATAATCACATTAATAAATGCTGCTTGATACATTTTTATTCATACATTTTGAATGAAAAGTCAAGCGGTTAAAGTGATTTATGCAAATTGACTCCAGAGGGGTTTTGGTAAGGTAGGTGACTGGGGGAATTGTTAATAGTATGAGTCATTCTGAAGTTGATAGGAGAATAAAGCTCACAGAACACAAGCTGCATGATTTTCAGAGTTCAAATTAAACAATTGACATAGAAATCCAATTTGTGGGAGGGGAGGAAGGGGAATCAGAGATCGACAGCCCTGTTTATCCATTTGTGTTTCACGACCCTGAAAATCAAACCTGTTCAAAATGTGAGTTTCTGAGATATAAAGTCTTGCATCCTTTTTTTTTTAAATCAACATTTCATATCTTCTGTTCAAAACTGCCACATCATTCAGTAAAAATGAAATGCTGAACTGTGATTTAATTGATACAGGGATGACCTATGAAAACATATGTTTGTAATAGATAAACTACTACGAAACAGACTACTTGAAACTTTTTTTATGATTATGATGGGGTGTCCTCCCCACACAGGATTGAAAGGGGTTAAAATGGCCAAGCTGGCCAATTATCTCCCCAAGCTGCACCTGGAAGGGAGCCAGGGTTCAGGGAACTAATTGATGGCATGCAGGCTCACCTGTGCAGGAACAGGTGGGGCCTATAAAGCCTGGAAGCTGCCCACAGAGGAGTGAGGGGTGTATTGCAGGAGTTTCAGGCTGGTTGGGGCTACTCTCTGAGTGGAGGGAGTTGGCAAACCCAGAGAGAGGGGAAGCCTGATAAGTAGGAAAAAGCCCAGGGAATCAGCAGCAAGGGATAGGCTTCTGCAGAGACCTTGGCTGCTTGTTATTGGGTCCCTGGGCTGGAACCCACTATAGAGGGTGGGTCTGGGTCCCCTACCAGCCACTAGGAGATGGCAAGGATGTTGGAGATGGCAGCCAGAAAGTGGGTCTGGAAGGACTTTGAATTCCATTGAAGGAGAGGACCTTAGTGACCTGGCCAGAAGGCCCAGCCATGAAGAGGAGATTTCAGTCCCTGGAGTTAGAGGGGCTGCAGGGTGAGACTGTATGGGAGAAGACACTGCTGGAGGGGGAACATAATGCTTGGCAGAGCTAATTCCCAGGACAGTCAGCAGGAGGTGCTGCTAGTGGTGAGTGAGACCTATGACTGATGAATTTTGTGTGTTTAAAAAAAAAAAAGTGTTTGGGTTTAGAAAAAAGAAGTTAGAGGACTTTAGTTAACCAAGATTATAGAGGGTATAATAAAAAGAAAAACTGATTAATCTCTCCTTTTTTATTCTCTCCCATATCTGAACAAAGTTTTGCATGATGGAACTGATTGGTAAATAAAAATGTATACTGCTTTTTGGAGTGTCTGAGCTTATGGAACTCACTGCTACATGAGGTTGTAAAGATAAATGCTGCAGCTGAATTTAAAAGAGGATGCATTATTTTATTATCAATAGCAATGGGCCAAATTCCATGGCCCTTAATGGAGCAAAATTCTGGTTGACATTAATGGGAGCCTTACTCTTTTTAAGGGCCCCAGTGTAATTATTCATGCAGAGAACCCTGTGCCAGTGGAGGGGAGCCAAAGTAAGTAGAGATGAGGCCAGGAATATGGATAGAGGGGAACCTTCCCGGCATGCCCACCTTTCGCTGGGAGTTCATTGATGATAGCCTGTGATTGCTATTGTACTAAAAAAGCCTGGCTGATGCTCTACAAACCCATGTAAAAAGACATGATCCCCTACCCCAAAGAGCCTACCATCTAATTTTAGATGTGACACAATAAGAGGATGATAAAGCGGGGATGGGAGAAAGGAAAGGAAGAGTAAGGAAACGTAGGATTGGAAGGGACCTTCTGGGTCATCAATTCCAGTCCCTTGCTATTGCAATCAACCCTGTCCTATAATCCATTCCCATTCATAAAGTTCTCAAGCTCCATTTTAAAACTATTTGGGTTCTTTGTCCCCTTCTCTTCTCTCCCCACCCACCCCCCAATTTGAAGGCTGTTTTAATTTGTCACTTGCTTTTTTTGAAATTAACTCATTTCTTCTAGATGATGCAGAAAAAGCTTTGTTTTAAGGAGAGAGATAAATGAGGAGGTGGTGGTGACTTGGCAAATAGGAACTGGGAGAACATTCTATGCACCCAGGGCAGCCTGGGAAAATGTATGAAGATGGATGTAGGTAGGAGACTGTTACAAAAGGGACATCAAGGCTAGTGTCACTTACAGAATGAATGGAGTAGGGGAGAAATGTGGTGGAAGGCAAGATCAAAGTTGTAGGTGGGGATGAAATTGTACATGGCCTTGACCAGGAGACCAAGAAATCTGAACTTGAGAGGCAGGGCAATGAAGAGCCTGAAAAGACATTCAAAGAAGGGTGTCTTGGTCTGAATGACAGACCAGGAGGAGGATGATTAAATTATAAGCAGACTTTCAGTCTCTTTATCTGGAGTCTAACAATTACATAACCGTAAGTGAGCAAGCTTTTCTGAGTGAGGCTAACATGAATTGCTGACAAATAGATTATAGTATTACCAGTATGTTATTTTTAATAAAATTGCTCCCATAGAATCATAGAATATCAGGGTTGGAAGGGATCTCAGGAGGTCATCTAGTCCAACCCCCTGCTCAAAGCAGGACCAATTCCCAACTAAATCATCCCAACCAGGGCTTTGTCAAGCCGGGCCTTAAAAACCTCCAAGGAAGGAGATTCCACCACCTCCCTAGGTAACGCATTCCAGTGCTCACCACCCTTCTAGTGAAATAGTGTTTCTTAATATCCAACCTAGACCTCCCCCACTGCAACTTGAGACCATTGCTCCTTGTTCTGTCATCTGCCACCACTGAGAACAGTTTAGATCCATCCTCTTTGGAACCCCCCTTCAGGTAGTTGAAAGCAGCTATCAAATCCCCCCTCATTCTTCTCTTCTGGAGACTAAACAATCCCAGCAGCCTCTCCTCATAAGTCATGTGCTCCAGACCCCTAATCATTTTTGTTGCCCTCTGCTGGACTCTTTCTAATTTTTCCACATCCTTCTTGTAGTGTGGGGCCCAAAACTGGACACAGTACTCCAGATGAGGCCTCACCAATGTCGAATAAAGGGGAACGATCACGTTCCTCGATCTGCTGGCGATGCCCCTACTTATACAGCCCAAAATGCCGTTAGTCTTCTTGGCAACAAGAGCACACTGTTGACTCATATCCAGCTTCTCGTCCACTGTGACCCCTAAGTCCTTTTCTGCAGAACTGCTTCCTAGCCATTCGGTCCCTAGTCTGTAGCAGTGCATAGGATTCTTCCGTCCTAAGTGCAGGACTCTGCACTTGTCCTTGTTGAACCTCATCAGGTTTTTTTTTTTTTTTTTTGGCCCAATCCTCTAATTTGTCTAGGTCCCTCTGTATCCGATCCCTACACTGGAGGGTATCTACTATGCCTCCCAGTTTAGTGTCATCTGCAAACTTGCTGAGAGTGCAGTCCACACCATCCTCCAGATTATTAATAAAGATATTAAACAAAACCGGCCCCAGGACCGACCCTTGGGGCACTCTGCTTGAAACCGGCTGCCAACTAGACATGGAGCCATTGATCACTACCCATTGAGCCCGATGATCTAGCCAGCTTTCTATCCACCTTACAGTCCATTCATCCAGCCCATACTTCTTTAACTTGGCGGCAAGAATACTGTGGGAGACCGTATCAAAAGCTTTGCTAAAATCAAGGAATAACACATCCACTGCTTTCCCCTCATCCACAGAGCCAGTTATCTCATCATAGAAGGCAATTAGGTTAGTCAGGCACGACTTCCCCTTGGTGAATCCATGCTGACTGTTCCTGATCACTTTCCTCTCCTCTAAGTGTTTCATAATTGATTCCTTGAGGACCTGCTCCATGATTTTTCCAGGGACTGAGGTGAGGCTGACTGGCCTGTAGTTCCCCGGATCCTCCTCCTTCCCTTTTTTAAAGATGGGCACTACATTAGCCTTTTTCCAGTCATCCGGGACCTCCCCCGATCGCCATGAGTTTTCAAAAATAATGGCCAATGGCTCTGCAATCTCATCTGCCAACTCCTTTAGCACCCTCAGATGCAGCGCATCCGGTCCCATGGATTTGTGCACGTCTAGTTTTTCCTAAATAGTCCCAAACCACTTCTTTTTCCACAGAGGGCTGGTCACCTTCTCCCCATACTGTGCTGCCCAGTGCAGCAGTCTGGTAGCTGACCTTGTTCATGAAGACAGAGGCAAAAAAAGCATTGAGTACATTAGCTTTTTCCACATCCTCGGTCACTAGGTTGCCTCCCTCATCCAGTAAGGGGCCCACACTTTCCTTGACTTTCTTCTTGTTGCTAACATACCTGAAGAAACCCTTCTTGTTACTCTTAACATCTCTTGCTAGCTGCAACTCCAAGTGTGATTTGGCCTTCCTGATTTCACTCCTGCATGCCTGAGCAATATTTTTATACTCCTCCCTGGTCATTTGTCCAATCTTCCACTTCTTGTAAGCTTCTTTTTTGAGTTTAAGATCAGCAAGGATTTCACTGTTTAGCCAAGCTGGTCGCCTGCCATATTTACTATTCTTTCTACACATCGGGATGGTTTGTTCCTGCAACCGCAATAAGGATTCTTTAAAATACAGCCAGCTCTCCTGGACCCTTTTGCCCTTCATGTTATTCTCCCAGGGGATCCTGCCCATCTGTTCCCTGAGGGAGTCAAAGTCTGCTTTTTTGAAGTCCAGGGTCCGTATTCTGCTGCTCTCCTTTCTTCCTTGTGTCAGGATCCTGAACTCAACCATCTCATGGTCACTGCCTCCCAGGTTCCCATCCACTTTTGCTTCCCCTACTAATTCTTCCCTGTTTGTGAGCAGCAGGTCAAGAAAAGCTCTGCCCCTAGTTGGTTCCTTCAGCACTTGCACCAGGAAATTGTCCCCTACACTTTCCAAAAACTTCCTGGATTGTCTGTGCACCACTGTATTGCTCTCCCAGCAGATATCAGGGTGATTAAAGTCTCCCATGAGAGCCAGGGCCTGCGATCTAGCAACTTCTGTTAGTTGCCGGAAGAAAGCCTCATCCACCTCATCCCCCTGGTCTGGGGGTCTATAGCAGACTCCGACCACGACATCACCCTTGTTGCTCACACTTCTCAACTTTATCCAGAGACTCTCAGGTTTTTCTGCAGTTTCATACCGGAGCTTTGAGCAGTCATACTCCTCTCTTACATACAATGCAACTCCCCCACCTTTTCTGCCCTGCCTGTCCTTCCTGAACAGTTTATATCCATCCATGACAGTACTCCAGTCATGTGAGTTATCCCACCAAGTCTCTGTTATTCCAATCGCATCATAGTTCCCTGACTGTGCCAGGACTTCCAGTTCTCCCTGCTTGTTTCCCAGGCTTCTTGCATTTGTGTATAGGCACTTAAGATAACTCATCGATCGTCCCTCTTTCTCAGTACGAGACAGGAGTCCTCCCCTCTTACGCTCTCCTGCTCATGCTTCCTCCCAGGATCCCATTTCCCCACTTACCTCAGGGCTTTGGTCTCCTTCCCCCGGTGAACCTAGCTTAAAGCCCTCCTCACTAGGTTAGCCAGCCTGCTTGCGAAGATGCTCTTCCCTCTCTTTGTTAGGTGGAGCCCATCTTTGCCTAGCACTCCTCCTTCTTGGAACACCATCCCATAGTTGAAGAATCCAAAACCTTCTCTCCAACACCACCTGCGTAGCCATTCATTGACTTCCACGATTTGACGGTCTCTACCCAGGCCTTTTCCTTGCACAGGGAGGATGGACGAGAACACCACTTGCGCCTCAAACTCCTTTATCCTTCTTCCCAGAGTCATGTAGTCTGCAGTGACCCGCTCAAGGTCATTCTTGGCAGTATCGTTGGTGCCCACGTGCAGAAGCAGGAAGGGGTAGCGATCCGAGGGCTTGATGAGTCTCGGCAGTCTCTCCGTCACATCGTGTATCCTAGCTCCTGGCAAGCAGCAGACCTCTTGGTTTTCCCGGTCGGGGCAGCAGATAGACGACTCAGTCTCCCTGAGGAGGGAGTCCCCGACCACCACCACTCTCCTCCTCCTCCTCCTCTTGGGAGTGGTGGTTGTGGAACCCTCATCCCTAGGACAGTGCATCTTTTGCCTTCCAATCAGTGGAGTCTCCTTCTGCTCCCTTCCTTCAGATGTGTCATCTAGTCCACTCTCCGCATTAGTACCTGTAGAGAGAACATTGAAACGATTGCTCACCTGCATCTCCATTGCTGGTACATGGACGCTCCTCTTTCTCCTTCTGGAGGTCACATGCTGCCAAACTTCTTCACCATCCTTCTGTCCCTGCTGCGCCTGCTCTGAATCTTCAGAATGTTGTGGCCGTAGAAGCATCTCCTGACGTCTGTCCAGGAAATCTTCATTTTCCCTTATGCAACGCAGAGTCGATACTCGTTTCTCCAGACCTCGAACCTTCTCTTCCAATATGGAGACCAGCTTGCACTTTGTACAGACAAAGTCGCTTCTATCCTGTGGAAGAAAGACAAACATGGCACAACCTGTGCAGGTTACAACAGCTGATCGCTCACCTCCCATATCACCTTCCTCTTAAGAGCTTCCTCAGCTGTTGCAGTAACTACTCAGAGAAACCCGCAGTTAGCTCTCCCCGGGCAAACTCCCAGGCAAACTCCCTCTGTTAGCCTCTGCTGTTCGCCGCTCAGCTGGTTTGCTGCTGACTGCCCTTATATACCAGTCAGGCCCACTCAAGGCCCACCTGGAACAAAGCACTCCCAATTCACACTTTTCAAACAAACAAGCAAGCAATCAAGCACACGGTCAAACTGACAAACTGTCCCAGCAACAGACACTCAGATACTCCATTAGAACTAAACAAGCTAACTTGGAAAATGATGATTTGACTTTCAGATTTTTCTACTGCAAAACAAATGTTATAAATTCTGAACTTTGTCAGATCATCCTGAGTAAACAAATCCTTCAAAAATACAGTTACTCTTTCCATGGTCAGTCCATCACAGAGGGAATACATTAATTGGAGCATAATAATAATAATAAAAAAACACCACCCTAGTTGAATATAACAAATTAGTTCGACTTCTTTATATTGAGTTATTGTGAGTGGAGAGAGATTTGCTTTTAAAAAATCACATGGTAAAAATTGCATATGCCTTATTCCCTCATTCAAAAAAATTGAGCTATTAAGTTTTGACATGTGGAATTATTGTAGCTTGCTGAAAAGAAATCGTCATGTTTGATTCCAGGTCCCTTTCCCTATTACATAATGCAGAGAAACATGCGGAAACTGCACAGTTATTTTTAAATACAAAATTTAGGAAGATTTAATATAGTTTGGATGGAATTGGAGAGCATGACAAGCTCACCATGTCTGAAAAGTCTAATTATTTTGAACCTAGCTTCCAAACAGGGTATTTGGGGCAGGAGCTAAAAGGCAGAAAACACTGAAAATACAAAACCCCATTGTGAAAAATGTAGACCAATTCCCTGTAATTTCTCATGGAATTGATATCTACAAAAAATAGCAGTGACTTCACACCATTATTTTCCTATTCTTAACTAGGAACAGATCCGGCTTGAAGCTCTCTTGACCAATATGTTTTATTATTATTTTTGTTGTATGAATGGCTATCCTTACTTGGGCAGCTTTCCACACTAATAATGGTGGCTCCATGCTTGTTGCCATGTGGCCAATCTCTGCAGCTTTTCGAGGGATACCTTCAAATGCAAGGCCAAGGAGTGAACCAAATAAAGATTAATCGGTTGAAACAATTTTAAAATAGAAAGGCATTTGTAGAGCAATGTGCTTCATTTGAACTTGCATCAAAGATCCAAACTTCAATGCTTCCCCTTTTCGGGCCTGAAAATCAATGGGGGAAAAATGTCCGAATAGCAAGTTTTAAACACACCTGCCCTATTGATGAATTATGTGGCCATGAGCAATTTGACTCTAGTACCATCAATACCAACATTTTGAAGTCCCCTTCTTCCACTCCTTTCCCCTGCCAAGTTAACCAAGTTGTGGAAGTTTTTCAAAGAAATTCCATATAGTGTTGACTAACTTTTGAGTGAAAAATAAATTCCAGCAACTTAAATATCATGTCCCATCCTGCATTTTTCTTGCTTTCTCAATCATTTTCTCTTCTCATTCATTCTTTTCCCCACCCCTCCTTTTAATCTATACCATTTTCTTCCCTCTTGTGTAGTCTTTTCTTTCACTGATAAAATTTTGTTCTTTCATAGGCCAGTACAATGCTCCCTCTGTATCCTGTGTTATGTGCCTACCACTATTCTCATGTTTCTGTCTTCTGACCAATTCCCTTCCCTTTGTTGTTCTCTCTTCTTTCTCTTCCCTCCTTCCTTGGTGTTTTCTCCCTGTAGCTGGAGACTGTAAAATCTGAGTTAGAGCCCCTTATTTATAGGTATGCCTATCCCCACTGTTACTTCTGCAGACATGAATATTGGCAGTGGGCTGAATAACTTACTCATTTCACACTCAAAACTATCATTTGAATTCACTGGAAATTTTAAGTGTACATGGAATCCTGTATCAGGCCCAGACTACTATGGACTGCTTCCCTAGAAAATATTTTTTAGAGCCAGACTGGTAGGCACAGCTTATGTAATAGTGAGTACAGAGCCTCAGAATTCCTCCTGGAGCTGTGCATGAGGGAGAATAATCTGACAGTCCTTTAAGGGGTATACCACATGCCTTTTCTGAGGAGCCCATCTTTTTGTCCAAGTTTCTCCCCAGCAAGAGCATCTCAGTAGCAGCCCCAGATCTCTTCCAGTGCAGGAGCTGTAATTATGGCTTGTATATGTGCAACTCTTGCTCTCAATAATTTGACAGTAAAGATTACACCCAGAATGATTCATCCCACCTATTCTAACATATATTCTCCTGTGGAACCCTTCTTAATCAGCATTCTTGAGACATTACTTTTTAACCTTGAAATATTTACCATACTGTAACTTGTTTTGATACATGTTTGTCAAACATCTGTGAGTCCTCATACATTCACCTCTCCATCATTTGTCAAAAGAAAAGATGTGATGAGTGCTAGTGGCAGATGATCAAATATGGTGTCATCTTTTCTCAGTTTTTCAATATTAGAGGGCCAAATAAAGTTATACATTTAAAAGTGGAAAGGTACCTACTGGAGAACACAATAAGGGAGAACAGCATTCTAGAAACCTAAATGGGACAATAAGAGAAGCAAGGAGAATATAATATACTTCACTTCCTGTCTCCTTATAGGCCTGTTGTGATAACTGGGCCTACAAATTTACTCTAATTGTGAGCTCAACTTTAACAAGTATGTTAGTTCATAAAATGTCACAACGAACTAGAACAACAAATGTTGATTTGAAAAGATACAAGAGAGAGCGATTGAATTAGTCTAAATGAAGGCTTACTGATCCAACTCAAGGACTGTTGGAATCATGTTTGGTAAAAACAAGATGTGGAACTGGAAATTAATGAACCAAATTAACATATATTAGGCCTAATTGGTGGACAAATAATAAGGGGATGAGCTATTCAACTCATCACTCCCTTTTTGGGTCCTTAAAAAGACTTTTGGGGAAGATGGAAGAACAGATGGAGTCTGCTGGAGCAAGCTTCACGGTCATGGCTGTCACCTCCACCATCTCCTGGGACCCCAGGCCTTCTTCATCCTAATCCCGAGGACTGTCCTGACCAGGCCAGAGAGATGGACTCTGACATCACCACCCCTACAAACTCCAGCAGAATCCCAAACACCACCTGACTTGAAACTGGATCAGACTAACAGCAGCAGCTCCAGCTCATCTCAGCTAACATCTTTTCTTCTACCCCAAAGGACAGTTATTACCATCTTTGATACCATCTAAGACACTGTCAAACAAGGAGTGTGTATGTTCCTTTTTAAACTCTCTCCAGCTAAAGGAAAAGAGAACATAGCATGTTAAAATAAAAGCCTTACTTAATAATTTACATTTCAAATGCTTTAACTATTTTCCTTTCTTTTCTTATCTTTAACAAAAGGCTAAGATGATTTTTAATGGTGTATTTGCCACAGTACTAAGCAGGCTGAGGTCTCTGTAAATAAAACCCCAAATCTTATTTAACATTGTTTAATGTTGGGCAGTGACTGGGTTATGTTAACACCTTTGGTCTAAATATTCCATCTAAATTAATACAACATCTCTTCCTTGCTCTGTAAGTAACGTTGCATACAATAAGCAAGATTATGAGCAGGGTACCAACAGAGAAATATTCTTCCCTACCCAGTTGATGGGGAATTTTTTCTTTTCCATTAAAAACATTTCCAAAATTATCTTGAAAGGTTGTTCATCAGAGAGCCTGCTAGACTCCCATGTCTTTTCAGGACCTGCTACAGATAGAGGACTCTATTTAAAGGAATTCAGTGCTTATGAAAAGCGCTTCACACCTCTCCTGACTGAATACCTTTGTCTAGCAAAAGAACAGGTACCAACAGCTCAAGCTCCCCTTATATTGCCCTGGCCCAAGGTGACTCAATTCTATAATGCAGTGACCCACTCTGGAGATAAGGGTCAGTTCTGTGTCCATAGCCGTCCAAGTTTTGACCTCTTTTCTGAGGTTGCCAGCCCCAGTGAGATTTTTATTGGGGTTTTGACACCTGTCAGGCTGGAATGGGACAAAAACTGAGGAATTCATTTCATGGAGATTCTCACATATTGTGAAATAGCGTCATTTGCAGCTGGGCTGCATTTGTGTCACTGACTTAGAGATGAAAAGCTCTGTAACATGTTACCTATTGTAAGAGTCATCTGTTCTCCAGCAAGATGTGTCTTACAAGGGACAATCTGACTCCTGGCTCTGCTCCTGTTAATGTCAGTTTTTTGGAACTGAAGGGGTATTCAGAGGGAATATTTACCTGGGGAATTTTTCTATCTTCTGATAGATCTGCAGTATTTTAATGGACTAACTTAATTATCTATATAAAGATGTCCACTGCTCTTGTGTAATCCAAACATCTATAATAGAGTAGCTGAATGTGGGGTGGTGGGAGAATTTGAAGGGAGGGTGATGTAATTCCTATGTATATTGCACACTCTGTGCAATAAGATCATTCAGATCTGTCTGGATGAAAGACATTGCTATATGTAACTTATCCTGTTACTAACAGTAATGATAAGGAGGATTTTCAGTTGTTCACGATTCTTGTCCTTCCATTTTCCTCTCATTGGTCAGGTTTAGGTTTTCTATTGATTTGACTTGAGTAGGGATAATTCCAATTTGGCTGTTTCCAGTTTGTTTGCATTTTTAGATGTGCAATAAAATACAACATTGATCTAATTAAAACACTAAATGCAGTTGGAACAATACTAATTCCACAGTTATAACTCATCTTTACATCTAGCATAAAAGATCATTAAATACTGCCATAATGTGTCCCCTTACAGTCTATTTAAACATATCCCAGATTATGAGGGGTTTAGTGTCCTCATGGTTATTAACTAGGAAGAATCCTGTTACATTATTTAGGAGAGGTTCTTGGCAGTTGTTATGTAGCAATAATGTCAGATTGAAGCACCAGATGTTTTGCCCTGTGTTGTTTTTGGCCATTAGGATTTTTATAAACAAGGGGCTACTATGAAACACAATACTGCTGCTCAGATCTCTGCACTGGTTTCCTTTTCACTTAGGGGTGCCTTTCAAAATGTTGATTCATCTTTAAGGCCCTGAATAGTTGGTGGCCATTCAGATAAATGGTGTCCCTCTTCCCTTTCCTCACTGAAGCAGGCATCACCTGCTCTTGCTGGTGATTCCTAGTGGAGAGTTCTCAATGGTCAGTAGCAGACAATTGCCAGGAGAGGACCCCAAGCTTTTGAAGTAGCTCCTCTTAGTGGGCCACAAGCAGTGGTGCTGGAACTAGGGGTGCTACTGCACCCCCTGGCTTGAAGTAGTAATAAACACCAAATGCATCGTGCCATGGTTTCTATTAGTACCTTCACTATTAAAATTGTTCCAGCACCCCTGACCACAAGAGCCTGCATTTGGTAAGCCTTGGGGCTGTAATATTTCAGCACCTAGCTACAGTGGTAACTGTTGCTCTATTAGCCAGACTAAAGGATCAGGCCCATCTATGCTTACTCTTCCTTTTGCAACCTGCAGATCTTTGGCTGATTCTGTGCTGGCCCAGCTCCTGTTGTAGATTAGGGTAGTCACAGGGCTATTCTAAACTACCCTGGCTGCCAAAAGCCTGCAGGGGCCATGCTATCAGCCAGCAATCACTAGGGCATTAGAAAAGTCTCCCCTATTATAAGTGTTATTTATTCTCCAGCAAGGTGTGTCTTACAAAGGGCAACCTGACTGTGGCTCTGCTTCTGTTAATGTCAGGTTTTGGAACTGAAGGGGTATTCAGAGAGAATATCTACCTGGGGAATTTTTCCATCTTCTGATGCATACATCTGCAGGAAATAGAGATCCACAGTACTTTTATGGACAAACTGATCTTGTGTGATCCAGACTTCTATAATAGAAGTGGCCGAACTTAGGGTGGAGGGTGAATTTGAAGGGAGGGTGATGTGATTCCTGTGTGTATTGCACAGTTTGCAAAGGACAACGAAAAAGAGACGTGCCCAGGAGGGTATTAGGAAAGAGGCTGGTGTAGGAGTCACTCTGGTGGTCTGTGCCAGCTGAGGATCCCCTCTATCCTGTGGCTAGTTACACCAAGTTTAAGTGTGCTTTGTGCCGGGAGACAATAATACAGCCCCAGCCTGAGTCCCCCTTGCACATGAGAAGAGGAAGAGTTGCAGACTTGTGGAGGGTCTACTCCATGCATTTGTCTCAGGATGGGGTGTGTAATCGAGTGAGTCGGGGCTCTACCCTGCCGGAGGCGGAGGGGAGCCACGCCGACTCACTGCGGCCGAAATCAATAGCCGGTTAGCTCAGGGCTCAGGCCGTCTGTAGTGGGGGCTGAGGAAAAACAACAGTTAAAGGAGCCTAGGCCCTCTGTAGCGGGGGCTAGGCACACAGCAGTTCAAGGAGCCTAGGCCCTCGGTAGCAGGGGCTAGGCAAACAGCAGTTCGAGGAGCCTAGGCCCTCTGTAGCAGGGGCTAGGCAAACAGCAGTTCGAGGAGCCTAGGCCCTCTGTAGCAGGGGCTAGACATACAGCTGTTCAAGGAGCCTAGGCCCTCTGTAGCAGGGGCTAGGCACACAGCAGTTCAGGGGGCCTAGGCCCTCGGTAGCAGGGGCTAGACATACAGCAGTTCAAGGAGCCTAGGCCCTCTGTAGCAGGGGCTAGGCGAACAGCAGTTTAAGGAGCCTAGGCCCTCTGTAGCAGGGGCTAGGCAAACAGCAGTAGCTCAAGCCCCTTTGGAGCTGGGGCTGAGCAGGCAAGTAGGCAAAGGGGGCCCAGGTTCCTACCTGAGCCTTGGGTGAGGGGGAAGCCTGCCACCCGTGTGTAGGGGTGGCAGGGGGGGACGCAGGCCCACCCACTCCACTGCGTCCCAGCCCAGGGCCCTAGCAGCGATGACTCTCGCTGCCGGTCAGTGGGGTGTCCTGACCGAAACACACTGACATGGGCTCACAGGCCTCTGTAGCCTGACTGGGGTCGGCTACCCCCGGGCTACTTCCAAGATCCCCCTCAGGGCCTACCTCGTCCGTGTGGCTGGGTTCAGGCCAGTCCACCAGCATTGGCTCCTCGGTGGCGGGGCTGGGGGGCTGGTTCGGTAGCTCCTCCTCGGGATAGCTGGCACGGGGCAGACTGGACTCCTCCTCGGGGCCGCTGGTCCGGGGCAGGCTGGGCCAGTCCTCCTCGGGGTAACGGGTCCGGGGCAGGCTGGGCCAGTCCTCCTCGGGGTACCTGGCGAGAGGGAGGCTAGACCGGCGCGGGGCGTTAGCAGGCGGTTCGCGGTCTGCCGGTGTCTCCCAGGCGGGAGCTCGGTCCGGGACGTCTGCTCTCTCCGGCCGGCTGGCTCCTACTGAGCTTTGGTGGCGGGCTTTTATACTTCCGGGTCGGGGCCGTGACCTCGGAGGGGCGGGCCCCGGACCCAGAAGCTCCGCCCACGCTGGGGATGGAAGCTGCTCTACCCTGCCGGAGGCGGAGGGGAGCCATGCCTCACTACAGGGTGTATGTCTGGGGTGGGGATGGTTTGGACAGCGTTCTCCATACCCATATGGAAGTGGAAGAACTGTCTAACGTTTATCTAAATACTATCTGAGAGCATCAATTACACCTTTAAAGTTATTGGGTCTGGGACCAGAATAGAATCCAGCTGCAGGGAAAAAAATGTTTGCATTTGGTGTACGAATAGTACAACTTTTCCCCTGGACATGGCACTGTAGAAGAAACTACCATCTTCATGATGTGCTTCATATATCTAGCTATTTTATTAGCTTGAAATTTAAAGATTCTTCTCCTCCACAAGAGGAATGACCCCACCCAAATATAATGACATGGACATCTGGAATCTTTCTCACCTGGAGTTTTTTAAAATTTGAATGTCTGTGGGTGTGCTGTTAAACGCTATGTCTACTCCTCATTTTCTATTTAGTCAGAGAACTCCCCCTTCATTCACTGCAATGATTTCATCTGCAGATGCTCCATATGAAACCGCTAGCAATTGCATAAAAACTTAAATGATGTATTTCATTGCCTCTCTACTGCTGATTTGTTTACTTTCTATGGTTGTGTCATTGCCTTGGTAGTCATCATTCATCTTAAATGCGAATTAACTTGGGTCTGAGTCTACAGAAAATTTGTAACAAAGTTTTCAGACAACTTCCCAACTGCTGCCCTCAAATGAAGCTTGCCTGTAATCCAGTACTGCATTTAATACTGTCTGATGCAGAGAGACACTGCAAGGAGTCATACAGCATAAGGGACAAATACTGTTCCCAATGAAGTCAATAGCAAGACTCTAACTTCAGTAGCTACAAGATTTGGCCCTATGTTAATCAGCAATTTAGTCCTGTACTACTTGGAATCTGTCATAGTTTTTATCCTGAGTAGCAAATATCTAGCAGTTTTGTTTGTTACATCACTGGTAAGTGAGGGTGTTGGATCAAGCAGTTTTAGCAGGGAATTGGAATCAAAATTCACTTTTCAGCTGCTGTGTGCTACTCATCTGTAAACACCAGCATAAGTGGTTTAAACTGGGTTTGTGACTGCTTTGCATCACTAGATGAATACAGTCCCAAATACTTCTCTGTTCTGCCACTGGCTTACTCAATGGTCTTGGGTAAAAAGGGATGAATGAATACTTTTTGTTTCCAGATGATAAGCCTGAGGTGGCAGTGCTGTTATGAATTAAATAGAATTCAGCATGATTCAAGGCACTCTCTGCCTTCACAAAGAATTTAAACGAAATAGAAAGTCTCCTCCTCCTTATCATAGTTATAATTCAGATTTTTATCTTGTATAACATGGACAGTCAAACAGGAAACATCAAGTTTCTTCTAGTATGATCTTTATTCTGTCCCTCCCTGTATTAGGATTTCAAAGGATAGTTGCAATGTATAGTATAAGGATTACTTATCTGGAGAGTACACTGTGAGCTCCCTTTTGTACATCTCTGATCTTTTTGTGGGGCATAATGTGGTCTCCCAAATATAGTGCCCAAGTTTCAATTGGTGTAAATCAGCATTTCACATGATAGAGCTAAGCCAGTTTACACCAGCTGAGGATCTGGCCTACAAGTTTTTTAAATTTTGTTTAGTGGCACCAATATTGATACTATCATAAATATAAAGTTTTGGGGGGATGTCTCTTCTAAGGCATCTGGCAAGTTTTCCCCAAAATTAAGATTGTCCCTACTGGGACAGCCATTCTGGTGGGCAAAGAGGAGAATTACACTGATGAATATTTTAAAATAATTATTCATAACTTATCATAAGAGCAAATTCTCTAGTGGTTAGGGTAAAGTATTTCAGCAATTTAAAAAATCTGACTCTCGGTAGAATTCTCTTACATGATTTAACTGACCATATTCATTTATACTTGGAAATCAAATATATGTGTGGGAAGCACCACCTCTTGCTATGGGAGAGCTGATCATATAGTGACAGCTAGAACATACCTAGTCCATTAGGTAGGAAAATCGCAGCGGCCCTTTAGTGACAGGATTTCATTTATATCCCCTAAAGAATAAGCAAACATAAAACACACATTTTGTTAAACAGGTCACTCACCATCTTGGACAACAGAACCCTTTATGCTGACAGAGGGAAAAGGAATGTTAGCCAGGACACTTTGGCTATCCTCTACTTGTTTCAAAAGTTGCCATGAGATCTTTCATTCCTAGCTGGACAATAACCCAAGGAAAGCAGAAGAGAACTTGGGCAGAGGGGACAGCTCTATCCAAGGATTTCAGAACCTCCCCACTTAATACTCAACACTGGGCATGAGACCAGTAAGTATATGTATTGGGCTCAAATCCCATGAGCAGTGAAAGGCAATCCCCAAAATTGGAGCTGGCTGGGAAACTGAATTTCAGTTCCACACATTTTTGTGTTCAGAATCTTTTTTTGTCCTGATTTGGGACAAAAAGCCAAAAAACTGCTAAAATCTTCACAGAACTGAAATCTTGCAATAGTTCATTTCAGAAACACCAAAAGTGGGGTTTCCAAAGTGAAATATGCTTCCTCTGATCCCCAGCTGGAAGGCTGCAGTAGAACAGGGGTCCTGGAAGACTGGGATCTCCAGCAGCCTGCCAGGTGGGCTGCAGAGAAGTTGGGCAGGAAATCAGGTAGGTTTTGAAACCCATGTAGCAGGCTGGGTTCCATCCAAAGTTTATTTGAAATCAAACTATTTCAGCAAAATGTTCTTGATTTCAGTGAACTGGCAAATTCTGATGGGAGGGGCGGGAGGAGAAATGGATTGATGGATTGTTGGAATTTTCCAACCCTCTCTACTCAAAATGAGAGATTGATTAGATACAGTTCTCCCTGGTTTCCTGTACCTTCCCTCCACTCCAGTGTTTTATAAGACGATATGAAGCCTTACCAGCAAGTTCCTGCTGTCTGCCATTGTCTTAAGCAGGTTTTGGTGCCCTCCTCTAGCTAGTGCAGGAAGGTTTTGAGGGAAGATTTCATACATTCATTTCCATCTCTCAAGCAGGTGCTTTCTTGGGAGGGTGGGGGGAGAAAGGGAAGGCAGACTATGCATGGGGCCTGGAAACTAAGAATGTGTGATATTTAAGGTAGTATGCTGTGTAGGCTTGGGTGCCCCAACCAGGGAAATCTCAAAGGACCCAACAGTGGGTTGATAAATCCTGGCACAAAAGAAGGAAAGAAGAATTTGGCTGGTACTCCTCAGAATCCAGGCACCACCTAACAAAGTAACTGACCCAAATGAATATCATGTGTTCTTGGTGGCATTTTTGATACTGAAAGTAGTTTGTCAGACAAGGAAATCAAAAATCAAACCAATGAGCTGGAAAATGGAAAGATATAGCATGTCAGGTTGCCAAGCAGTTTTTTCTTTATGTGAAGGTAGCTGCTGCTGACCAAGGCATTGTATTCATGAGTGGGATGTAGACATTTTCAATAGTCTCAATGCATTTGCTGGCCAGTATTTCAGTTTAAAATTGAGGTGTGTGTCAATAAGGATTTTAAGGAACAGGAAAAGGCCATCCATCCAACCTTGCCAGCTTTCTTTTACTGTAGCTTAATTCTACTTCCTTTTTTAAACTATGCTCCCAAATCCTTTCCTTTCCTTCTCTAGGGAAGAGGAAGAAGTAAAACCAAAATAACAAAAAAACCATGTGTCTCTTGAACTCATGTATATGCTTTGCTCTAATCATCTTTCCTGGTAACTTATTCCATATGTTTGTTACCCTTTTTACAGAATAGCTCTACCTGACTTCCCTAGCTATTCTTAGTTTCTTTTTTGTTTGAGATAATTTTCAATCCGTTTCTAATTCAGAATATTTCTATTCAGTCACATAGCATTCTCTTTTCCTCAGTGACAATAAATCTAACACTTAACCTTTCATCATAAGTTAGATTATTGAAACAAGTGTCTTTGTGTGGAGTTAGATAGGGAAGAGCTAATATTTTGGTCCTGATTTATGTTTTAATTAATTTCTGTGAATGTAGCTAGTGCTCTACATAGGTGTATATATACTTTTAAATACAGGCACAGGTAGGTTATCAGACCTATGCCGTGTGATCATATTTATTTAGAATGTTAGCCCTTTATCCAGTGTAAAGCTAGCGTATGTTGATACCTTCAGCACTCTGAGTGTTTCCAGCTGGTGACACTGAATAGCCTCCATTTCCTCATGTGTAACACTCACCAGTTGTTTCCCCCCACACACACCTCCTCTGCATTTTGTTTTTGCTGCTGGAAGGATGTGGGTGATGATTTATAGAGCATGTCCAATTGGCTCTGTTTGTCCATGCTGGCCTGCTTTGTGCACACTGAGGTCAGTGGTGTATTTGTAGGTAACCGTCCAAGGAAAACACCTCACAGCAGGCAAAAATGCTAACTAAGCAAAACAAACTCAGGAATGTGATCATCTGCTTAGCAACGTTTTCAGCAGGCTTTTCCATCACAGTAAAGTTGCAGTCTGGCTCTAGAAATTTAGAAGTAAACTCATAAGAACAGTCATACTGGGTCAGACCAAAAACATCCGTCTAGCCCAGTATCCTGTCTTCCGACAGGGGCCAATGCCAGGTGCCCCAGAAGGAATGAACAGAACAGGTAATCATAGAGTCATAGATTCTAGGACTGGAAGGGACCTCGAGAGGTCATCAAGTCCAGTCCCCTGCCCGCATCGCAGGACCAAATACTGTCTCTAGACCATCCCTGATAGACATTTATCTAACCTTCTCTTAAATATCTCCAGAGATGGAGATTCCACAACCTCCCTAGGCAATTTATTCCAGTGTTTAACCACCCTGACAGTTAGGAACTTTTTCCTAATGTCCAATTTAGACCTCCCTTGCTGCAGTTTAAGCCCATTGCTTCTTGTTCTATCCTTAGAGGCTAAGGTGAACAAGTTTTCTCCCTCCTCCTTATGACACCCTTTTAGATACCTGAAAACTGCTATCATGTCCCCTCTCAGTCTTCTCTTTTCCAAACTAAACAAACCCAATTCTTTCAGCCTTCCTTCATAGGTCATGTTCTCAAGACCTTTAATCATTCTTGTTGCTCTTCTCTGGACCCTTTCCAATTTCTCCACATCTTTCTTGAAATGCAGTGCCCAGAACTGGACACAATACTCCAGCTGAGGCCTAACCAGAGCAGAGTAGAGCGGAAGAATGACTTCTCGTGTCTTGCTCACAACACACCTGTTAATACATCCCAGAATCATGTTTGCTTTTTTTGCAACAGCATCACACTGTTGACTCATATTTAGCTTGTGGTCCACTATAACCCCTAGATCCCTTTCTGCCGTACTCCTTCCTAGACAGTCTCTTCCCATTCTGTATGTGTGAAACTGATTTTTTCTTCCTAAGTGGAGCACTTTGCATTTGGCTTTGTTAAACTTCATCCTGTTTAACTCAGACCATTTCTCCAATTTGTCCAGATCATTTTGAATTATGACCCTGTCCTCCAAAGCAGTTGCAATCCTCCAAAGCAGTTTGGTATCATCTGCAAACTTAATAAGCGTACTTTCTATGCCAATATCTAAGTCGTTAATGAAGATATTGAACAGAGCCGGTCCCAAAACAGACCCCTGCGGAACCCCACTCGTTATGCCTTTCCAGCAGGATTGGGAACCATTAATAACAACTCTCTGAGTACGGTTATCCAGCCAGTTATGCACCCACCTTATAGTAGCCCCATCTAAATTGTATTTGCCAAGTTTATCGATAAGAATATCATGCGAGACCTTATCAAATGCCTTACTAAAGTCTAGGTATACCACATCCACAGCTTCTCCCTTATCCACAAGACTCGTTATCCTATCGAAGAAAGCTATCAGATTGGTTTGACATGATTTGTTCTTTACAAATCCATGCTGGCTGTTCCCTATCACCTTACCACCTTCCAAGTGTTTGCAGATGATTTCCTTAATTACTTGCTCCATTATCTTCCCTGGCACAGAAGTTAAGTGATCAAGTGATCCATCCCCTGTCACCCTTCCCCAGCTTCTGGCAAACAGAGGTTAGGGACACCATCCCTGCCCATCCTGGCTAATAGCCATTGATGGACCTATCCTCCAGGAATTTATCTAGTTCTTTTTTGAACCCTGTTATAGTCTTGGCCTTCAGAACATCCTCTGTCAAGGAGTTCCACAGCTTGACTGTGCATTGTGTGAAGAAATACTTCCTTTTATTTGTTTTTTAAACCTGCTGCCTACTAACTTCATTTGGTGACCCTTAATTCTTGTTAGTAAATAAGGAAGTGTTATTTACTCTTTCTCCACACCAGTCACGATTTTATAGATCTCTATCATATCCCCCCCCCACTTAGTAATTTCTTTTCCAAGCTGAAAAGTCCCATTCTTTTTAATCTTTCCTCATATGGCAGCCATTCCATACCCCCAAGCACTCAAATACCTGGGACCGCTTCAGATATGTTGTAGAGAGAGTTTCTTTGAGTATGTTGGGTTGGAGAGGCAGGGGGAGGAGGAGTTTTATCTTTAAAATGTCAGGAATCAGCTGTATGTAAAGCTTAGTCCAAGAAAACCAAATTTTGTACCATAAAAATTCTATTTTTACAGTTTAAAAGCTTACATTTTTATACATAAGCTGAGAGCAAAATTCCCCTCTCTGATCTGTTAAGTGTTCAGTGGACCATATTGCATTTTTCCTGCTTGATTCTCAGAGCATCTGCTGACATTAATGGGAACTCTGCCTGACCTGTGGTTCAAATTCAATAGCAATCTATATTGTGGATTGGAGAGGTGAATTTTGCCCCAAATATCCTGAAATCATAACTGTGGCCTAGACTGTCCCTTGCTCTTGAATAGGTGCACAAGGAGGCAGGTGCGCAAATCCCTTCTACTTTTATGCTCTGTGAGAGCAAAGGACAGTCCCAGTCCTTGTGCGTGAGGGTGCACAGGGAATTGCTTCTCCTAGGATTCCTGCTGCACTAATCTTCAAAGGTCACTGTGGGAAGGAAGAAAGGCCATGGTCACTTCTCCCTTTTGCCCCAGTTCATAGAGTTGGCTGGGCACAAATAGGGCCAGATTAATCTTTTGTGGGTCCTGAGGCCCCACCTGTCGCTTGCATGGGGAGGATATCACAACATACATAGTATTCTCTGCAAGCTGCCTCTCCTAGCACCGTCAGCTTCCCTGCCCCCTGTCTGGGTGTAATGTCACACTCCCCCATCTGCGAAGGTCTTAGGGAGACTAAGGCTATGGCCTCACAATTTGCTGCCGCTGCAGCAGATCACACTCACATTTGCATTTGGTTCAGTTGTCTTGTATTGGGTTTGATTTCACATGGTGATTGGGAAATAGTGACTGTGAGCTACCTGCAAGAATTTTACAAGGAATACTTTTCTCTTATAGACCATAAACCTTCTAACAAGTAGCAATAGATGGGCGAAGAGTTGTCTTCTCCCTAAGAACACTTTGGATGTATAAATTTTGTTCTAGTCATATAGCCCCTTCCATCCCATCCCCACCCCTTTCCTCAGCAGACATGCTTGTGAAATGAAGTGAGCAAGAAAAAGCAGGTGTTGGTTCAGGGGGGAAAAACACCCTAGTTCTTCTAAGGGAACTCTGCCATATTTACACAGACAATGCTCTGAACAATAGTTCAGAGCAGGAGACACCATGTAGCCTCACGTCTCCAGTTCAGCTACCACAGTTACTGTAAGTTAATTGCTGAAGTTCTTACTCAAGAAAAAATCCTCTGAACTCAGTGGCAAAACTGCTTCAGGCAGTGGGGTTCAGGCTCAGTAGGGTTATGTGATTGGCTGATACGAGGACTGGTGCAAGGGAAGAAAGTAATCTTACACTGTAAAGGGGTGCCTTCCCAGGCATAGGAGGGGGAGCAGGAAAATATTTAACTGTCAGAAGCTCAGTTCCTTCCCCACTCTTGTGTGGTGTAGCTCCGGGCTGCCCCACATTCATGCATGAGCATTACAGCACAATCTAACCCTTCTTACCAACTACAGTATTCCAAGCTATCACAAACTGAGGGTTGCTTAACTCTTATGTTCCTGAGCACTTACCAGATGAGTCCCACTGACCCCTAATGTTCGTCCCCAGATCGGAAGTCGTCTCCTACTCATTATTTTTGCTACTGACTTTGAGGTGGATGGCTAGCATTTGCCAATGAACACCTGGAGTTATAGAAAAGTTTAGTAATCCAAGCAGTTTTTTTTTAAACTACATTCTTTTTGGTCATAGAGCTGGAAATGCTGTGGTGCTACAGTAGCCAGGTCTGCTGCCACTAGATAAGAAAGAAGTGGATCAAATTTGCATTTTTACATGTGCAAATTAAATGTCCTAGGTGGGTTTTTCTGCTTGCCCTTGGTTTTTAAAGACTTTCCTGAAATACTTGGCAGGTGGATAAAAAGGATGTTTCTGACTGTAAATAAATCGCAGGAAACATAACGCAATGCAGTGATTTATTATTCAATGATACATCGGGTTCTACCTTGTTTACAAAAATAGAGATGAAAGCATCTACATTCTAGTGAGCTTTCTCTGAAGATGTGTTGCAGATGTCATTACTCTTCTTCTTCAGTGGGTTTCTCTGTCTCCTCAGCCGTGTGAGGTGCTACCAGTCTAATTCCCTCTGTCCTTTCACATACACCCACGCATGTGCATATGCCCACCCATGCAAGCACATATGAGAACCTGCCTTTCATTTTAATGGCAAGCACGATGGAAGCAAGAGTGTAAGAAAAGGAGAGAAGCTGAGATTTATGGTGTCAGACAGCCTGTGTGACTGAATGGGCACGCCTGAATGTAACCAGTCTCAAATAGAGTATTAGTCTTCTAGTGGAAAGAGCGCTGTAGTTCTACAAAGAATGTACATCTCCTTGCAATGTATTTCATTTTTGACTATCGTCTTATATTTACTACCTGTGGCATATTGCATAATTTACATTGGGCATGAATATGTACATGCTGAAACATACATACCATAGCCTTAACAAAAATAAAACATGTTGGAGCCTATGGGTGCTTTATCTACATAATGGTTGTAGGATTGGATGCTGTCACAGGGTGACTGGCCCCATGTATTTTTCCTGTACTTTTATCTCCATTTGTTCAGTCTGTATATACATCTATATAAGTGCTGGCATTGTAGGGTAATTACAGGCTTATACTAGCTGCCACTTAAAAAAAAAAGTGTGTACTGTTAACGTGGGAAAGCCAAATTAATATTCCCTTCTTTGTCCTCTTCATCCTATTATAGCCACTGCTAAACTGAATCCTGATAGTCTCTTCTGTCTCCTTCTCCATCCTGGAGAAGGATGGACATGGAATTCCATATACAGAAACCCATTGTCATCCAAGACCTGTCCTATACTAGCAAAGAAATGCCAGATCCTTCTCCTACAGCTATACATCTGAAAAAGAAAGTCTACACAAGAGTTTTTTTGTTTGATGGAAGAATTAGAACAGAAGCTTGGATGGAAAATGATTCAAATGAAATAATTCAATAGTAAGTGATTTCACATGTGGGTGTTGGATGTGTATTTTATCATAGGAGTCGTCATTTGCATAGAAGGAAGTTTGGCTACTGCTTGTGTGTGCAAAAATAAGAAAATAATGTGGTTATATGGAAGCCAATACCTGAAGGGAAGAAATCCCCACTTTCTTATAGAAAACAAAGTGGGCTTTAAAATGTCAGCTTTCTATTAGTCATACAGAGACATTTCCACTTAACCTAGTCATGTGTTAGCCAGGGACTGTAAGGTAAGTTATTGTATAACAAAGTAAAGGCAACCATCTCCATCGTCCTAATTTCAGGCATCATATTTAACTGATTAAACATACTTCCAGGGGTAAATCAATCCCTGCTGCAACTCCATTGGCTTGAGTATAAACAGAATTGCAAGTTGGCTACAAAGTTTAGAATATGGTCGTTTTCCCACATGGCTTGAGCATTCTGAACACACATTCCTAATTTGAAAAAATGAAAGTTTGGCATTTCTAACTTGATACTTCATTTTGTTGTAATTATAACTACAAATTAAAAAGGGATATGCAGATTTCAGATCTTAGACTTAATTAATATGATGGAGATAACGAGCTCTGCCAGATTAGCATTGTCTCTCTGTTTGGAGTTTTCTTGTGCTTTAACATTCAGTGATTTGCATCAAAATACTTCAAAAATTGTCATTCAGATATGACAACTGAAACCATGATCTTCCATATAGCCAATCTGTGCCCTTAAAGATAGGATAGCTTGTTCTTTCTTTGACTTAATCACTCTTACA
The DNA here is from genome assembly GCF_028017835.1 of Emys orbicularis. NCBI lineage: Eukaryota > Metazoa > Chordata > Testudines > Emydidae > Emys > Emys orbicularis. The sequence continues at coordinate 36,603,885 of NC_088685.1, forward strand.
GGAACATAAATCATTCAATTGTGCTCAATTCTCCTTACAAAAAAGCCCTAATCTGATGAAGTGCTAAGCATATCTGGGGCGTTATTTATTTATGCAGGGCCTTTGTTATGGACTCCCTCACAGCATTTATCAGAGTACCTCACAAACACTGAATTAATCCTCCAACACTCCACAAAGGCAGGGAAGTGTTATTTCTATCTTACAGGTGGGAACTAAGGCACACAAACTAGGGGAATTGCTCAAAGTTACACAATGATTCTCTGGCAGAGCTGAGAACTGAACCCAGCTCTCCTGCATGTTCTCAAAGGATTAGGCACCTGATATACAAGTCTCTCAGTTATAAAGCTTAAATTCACTCTTAGAGTGGTCTCTGTTTAACACTGAGGTGTCTCAGGAATCATAGTAGTTCATTATGCTGAGGACAGGAAACTGTTACCTCTGCTACTGTGATGGGGTGATGCAAGTAATAACTGGTGCTTGATGTTAACTTCAGGGGCTGTCATTTCAGGAAAGTTGGGGGTGGGTGAGATGCAAAGTTGTGGCACTATCCCTGCTTCTGCCTCCCTCCTGCAGCTGCGTCTTGAGTAGGAGTAGGTGACAGGGACTATCCTAGAGGGAGAGGTGGGTTGGGGGTGTTTCATTGGTGGCTGGGCAGGGATCAGGACCCACCTTGCTCTGCACAGAGCCCCAGCCCAGGCTGCTGCTTCTTCCTGTCCAGCCAGTGGGGAGAGAGGGTTTGCACTGACAATGCAGATTTAGGAGCTCTGGGCCAGCTGGCCAGCCTTGCAGTGGTCCCTGTAAGCCTGGGGGAGATACCTCAGGACTGGCTAGCAAGGCTGTGAAAAGTTGAGCGTGGGGGGTGAGAGGCAACTGCCCCTCCCCTGTCCCATAGCAAATTATGCCCCTGGTTGACTTTTGTGATTGATATGCAAAGCAGGGGACTACAACTCCTCCCGTGAGCCCTCTTCCCATTGCACTTCTTTCCCCTGGCTGGGTAAGGGGAAGAACCAGGAATTGGCTGGACTCTTTGGTGCATGCAGTAGCCACATGGAGGCCAGGAGCAGCTGCGTGGCAAGTAGGAAACTGGAGTGAAGTTGGCAGAAGAAACAGATGCAGAGCTCCATGTGGAACAGGCTGTGACAGCTGGACATTACAGCTGGGTGCAGGAATGTGTGGGACTTATGGGGGAGCAGCAGCAGCTGGGTGGAGAGCCAGTGCAGAGGGGCCCCAATAAGAGAGACTAACTGAGCCTCGTTTGACAACCTGCCAGCTCTTATTTGCTTGAATAGACACTGGACTGAAGAGAGGGCACTAAGCCTGAAGAACCCTCACTCTGAATTGAACTGCCCCAAACAAGAGCAGCTCTTGCTCACTTTGAACTGTAACTATGTTAGGGCGAGTCTACACTACAAAATTAAGTCAACCTAAGTTGCATCGAAGTACCACCATTGCAGTAATTAAATCACTTTTGCCTGTCCATACTATGTTCCTCGTGTCAGCGGTGCACATCCTGCAGCACTAGCATTGATGCAGACAGCAGTGCATTATGGGTAGCTATCTCACTGTGCAGCTTGCCACCATGTAGCTCAGTGTTTTGGGAATGGTTTGCAATGCATCCTGGTCGTTGGCGGGTGGGATGGAACTAGGGACCTCTGGAGCTTAGTGCATGAGCCTGTACCACATGAGCTAAAAGCCAACTGGCTGTTAGCTAAGGCTGTAGAGCAGACTCATTTTATCTCCAAGTCAGTAGTTCTCAAACTTTTGCACTGGTGACCCCTTTCACACAGAGAGCCTCTGAGTGCGACCCCTCTCCCCCATAAATTAAAAACACGTGTTTTTTATCTATTTAACACCATTATAAATACTGGATGCAAAGCAGGGTTTGGGGTGGAGGCTAACAGCTTGCAACCCTCCCCCACAAGGGGTCCCAACCCCCAGCTTGAGAACCCCTGCTCTAAGTGGTCTCGGTGCCACTAGCTGGGACAGAACACCACATCCAGAAAGTGTGTGGGTTACACAAGGGTGACTGGGACATTGTTTCAACATCCTATGATGCAGTTTTCTGCATCCCATAATTATGGCCCTACAAAATTCATAGCCATGAAAAATGCATCGTGGACCATGAAATCTGGTCTCCTCTGTGAAATCTGGTCTTTTGTGTACTTTCACCTTCTACTATACAGATTTCATGGGGGAAACAAGTGTTTCTCAATTTTGGGGGTCCTGACCCAGAAGGGCGTTGCAGGGGGTTTGCAGTATTGCCACCCTTACTCCTGCACTGCCTTCAATGCTGGGTAGCCATACAGTGGCAGCTGTTGGCTGGGTGCTCAGCTCTGAAGGTGGTGCCCCGCCAGCAGCAGCATAGAAGTAAGGGTGGCAAACCTGCGTGTCTGCCATCTTTGTGAGAAGCATGGATCCTGCACAATTCTGCACTATTGTGGTGAGCATTGTGAGCACAGTGCGACTGATCCTGCAATATTTGCAGAGCCCGCAGAAGCTCTGTGGGAAACATGGTGATTCTTTGGAGGCTAGCTTGCTGTGGGACATAGAAAGAAACAATTCAAGGTGGTTGTTTGGTATTCATGGAGCAGCTGCAAACAGTGGAGTGCCCATTCTGAGTCTGAGACAAAGCACTGACTGGTGGGATCACATCGTTATGCAATTTTGGGATGACAAGCAATGGCTTCAGAACTTTTGGATGTGCAAGGCCACATTCCTGGAAGTGTGTACACAGCTCGCCCCAGGTCTCTGGTGCAGTGACACCAAAATGAGACCTGCACTGATAGTGGAGAAGCAAGTGATGATCGCTGTGGAAGCTTAGATGGCTACCAATCAGTCAGGAATCAATTTCGAGTTAGGAAATCCACTGTGGTGGTTGCTGTGGTGCAAGTGTGCAGGGCCACTAATTGCATCTTGCTATGAAGGACTGTGACTCTGGGCAATGTGCAGGGGTCGGTAACCCTCAGCACGCAGCCCATCAGGGTGATCCGCTGGCAGTTAGAGAGCAGGTGTATATGCTGCTAGCTTCTGCGCTGCAATGGTGCCTGCTGAAGTAATTGCTTAGTGGAGAGGGAAAGTGTCCTACCGTTACAGAAGAAATAGGCTGCCCTCCACAGAAACCTTCGGCTGAGGATTGCAGACTACCTCAGGAAAGTCTCCTCAAGCTCTGTGTAGTGGATACACGGGACATCCCAGTGCACATAAACTGTTCTGCAGAGCTCCCTTTGCCTCACTACACAGGGGCATGAGAGGCAGATAATGACTCTACCTCCATTGATTATTTCACTACCTCTTCTAGCATGATTAAAACAGCATAAATGAACAGATGTATCCTTGTAATATCAAAGCAAACTGCATACTCCCCAGAGATTCCTTCCCTTTCATCAGGCTCAACCGGGCTAGAGTGTAGGGACTTTCTTGACTCAGAAAACAGGTCCTGTCTTGCAGGTCTCCCCGCTTGTCCCCCATAGTTCTCTCTCATCCAACACCACCTCCCACTGTTCACTCTGCAGGCTTGTGACTCCAGCTCCCCTGAAGTATCCATGGGGGTCTTGTGGGTGGTGGTGGTGGTGGTGGTGTCCCTGCCAAGGATGACATGCAGCTCGTTGTAAAAGCAACATGTCTGTAGCTCCGCATCAGAGCAACTGTTAGCTGCCCTTGCCTTCTGATATGCCTGTCTCAGCTCCTTGGCTTTCTGCAGGTCCCTCTTGTAGCTCTTCTCCCCCATGCTCCGAGCGATCTGCTCATAGGTATCGACGTTTCTGTGGCTGGACTGGAGCTGTGTTTGCACAGCCTCTTCTCCCCACAGAACCAGGAGATCCACCACTCCAGGCAGGAGCGCATTTGTAGCATGGAGCTGGCATGGTCAGCTGAGCAGTTGCTAGGTGAGCTCTCCACAGCAAGCAAACAGGAAATGGAATTACAAAAATTTGTGGCACTTTAAAAGAGGAGAGATGTGTACCTGGCCATTGGGCAGTGGAGTGCAAAACTGTGACCATAGCAGTCACAGTGAGGCATTGTGGGACACCTCCTGGAGGCCACTAAAGTCGACGTAAGTAACAGTGTCTACACAGACACTGTGCCAACCTAAGCACTACGCACCTCAAAGAAGTGGAGTTAAGTCGGCATAGCGTGAGTTACATCAGCAGGAGCAACATTTTAGTGTAGATGCTTAGAGTTAGGTCAACACAAGGCAGCTTACATCAACCTAACTCTGTAGTGCAACCTTTCCTGCCAGCCTCAATAAAATACCCGTTTTCCCTTAGCTATGGGTATGAGCAGTTGCTGGGGCTAATGCCTACAAGGCCCAGCTGCTGAAGCACCTACAGTCCTTGCTTCCAGGTCATGGTACACCTGGCATGTTACTGTCACCCTAAGGGCCAGGGGTACAGAGTAGCCTCAATACAGGTTAGATCATGAGTTACTTAGCAAGGAACAGTGTGTTTGAGCTTCCCTTGGACCAGGTTGGGAGGCAGATTTAAGCCAAGTCACAATCTGGCCCTCAAGGAAACCATTTTTAGAAGGTATCTGTGAAGCTTGACTCTGGCTCTCGATGGGAGCTATTGGGTTCTCAGCGATCATGAAAATCTGCCCCCCTTTATAACCACACACACGTAATTGTAATGTGCTGTCTATATCCATGAGTACCCAATTTACACACCTATATCTGTGGAAAAAACAATTTTTGTCCAGAACTTGTGATCTGTCATATTTGGTGTGGGCTTTTATTAAAGCCCCAGCTCCAGGCATGTGATTATGTAGTAATCTCACTTTTTTTTTTTTTTTTTAAGTTTCTGCTTCTTATGGTTGCAGAGAAGCTGGAAAAAGCCAACCTTAGAAGCTCAAAGCAAAAATATAAAAAATACACACACAGACTTTTTGGGGGAATGACTCATTATCTTTTAATGTTTGGATTGGCAATACTGATAAAACATACCAATATTTGAACACTGTAAGAGTTGAATCTATTTTATCATGTATGGTTTAATACAGCACAAAGATTACAGAGCTATCTGTGTGGATCTGATTTGCTTCCTTTGAAATTAGTGGGAGTTTTGTCAGTCATTTTCAAAGGTAACAGAATTGAGCTTGAACCAGCTACTTATTCTGCTTTTAGTTACATCCATTCAACCTCATTGATTTGTACTGCTGTGCAAATTGTTACTGCAGCTTAGTGTCTATTCAATTGTAACTAAGGTATATATTCTTAACAGGTATATTTTTCTCCTGTATGTTTCATATCTTTATTTTGAGAGAAACAAAACATTTTGTAAAAATCAAATTCTCGTGGGATGGGAAAACTGTTTCCCATCCAGCTCTTTTGGACAATAATAATTCATTTTTGTGAAGCTCTTTCACCAGCATTTCCTTTATGAACTCAGGATTTCCCAAAAGTCCATTTTAAAAAATGTCAGGCTACTTTTGAATTTTCGGACTGTAAATAGCTTAACAAATCATTCATGGGCCTGATGTTCAGAGGTGTTGAGTGCTTGCAAATCTTATCAGCTATATCTGGAGTTGTGAGTGTTCAACACATCTGAAAAATCAGGCCCTAAACTCAGGGCCGGTGCAAGGAAGTTTCGCGCCCTAGGCGAAACTTCCACCTTGCGCCCCCCACCTCAGCCCTGCGACAGCTCCCCGCCGCCCCCCCTGCAGCACCTCTCCCCTCCCGGGGAGCCGTGTGGCAGCTCCCCACCCCAGCTCACCTCTGCTCTGCCTCCTCCCCGAGCACACCACCCCCGCTCTAATTCTCCCCTCCCAGGCTTGCGGCACCAAACGGCTGATTGGCGCCGCAAGCCTGGGAGGTGGGAGAAGTGGAGCGGCCACTGCGCTGGGAGAGGGAGTCTGAGCCGCATGTGTCAGCGCGCCGCCGGCAGCCCAGCCCAGAAACGCTGTAAAAAAAAAAAAATTGGGGGCACCGCTTTTTGGTGCCCCCAAATCTTGGCGCCCTAGGCAACCGCCTAGTTTGCCTTAATGGTAGCACCGGCCCTGCCTAAACTCATTTCTTGTACCCCTATAATTTAAAGATGAAATTAGATTTTAAATATTACTTAAACCTACTTTATCCCCACAGAGGAGAGACATCAACCAATGGGGAAGATAGAAAATGTGTCCTCATACACGACAGGAGGTAAGGAGTTAAAATACCATATGCCTCTGTAATCACTATGAACTGATAAAGAAGTAGCTTTTTTTCCTGGAATATTTCAAACTAAACTTAAGAGAACTGAAAGGAACTAAAATAAAGGAACCCAAAGGTTTAGTTTCCCCTTGTCTGCTTAGCTATTGCCTTCATAAATCAAAACTAGCCCTCAGATGAATAGGCTGCGCTTCTGTTGGTTGTTTGCAAAGCAGTTATGGGGCCATGGCAAACCAAACAACATAATCATTGTTTCAGCCAGACCCAATGCCTTTCGGCTTATCCCCTGCTGCCTCTTCCAGCTCTCTGGTCAGAGAAGCAAAAGTGAGGGGAAATGTATAGTTTGACTGGTTTATTTTCCCTCACCCACTAATCCCCTGAGTAACTCAATTGTGATGATTAGGGGCACTACTTTGTTAGGGCACTTTTTAGAAAAAGTCACACATGGCAGGTGGGATCTTGATGCAAAAAGGGCAAATGTCATGGAAAAAGAGGGGTTTTAAAAAGTCAGAAACAGTAGGCATTGTTTTGAGCTTAAAAGGACCCTCAGGGTTTTTTCTTTTGCATTTACATTTTTAGTGCAATGGGTCATAGCAACAGGAACTGTTACACCTTTATAGACTTGTTATAACTTCTGCATGGTGCTTTAGATACTAAAATGGAGAGCTGTTGTGGCCAGATTAGATAGTCATTACACCAGAATTTTCCTCTTTGTAAACTCAAGCTGAATACAACTTTTCTTTATTTTATTTGGTGCAACTGTAAGCGGGGGAATGGTCCCGCTATTGTGGGGAACTTTCCTGGCTTCTGCACTACCCCGGTGAAGTGGGCTAGCGAAAGGATCCGAGTCCTCGCTCCCACTTCCTTTACCCAGAGGCCTCCCTGCCCTTGAGGACTCCCCTTCCACTCTCCTGTCTGGCAGAGTCCTCGTAAACCCCGACAAGGCTGGGCCCAGGATTCCTGGGGGGCTTGACCCCCAACCCTGCTGTGGTCACCTAGGACAGGGGCTAGGGTGTCCCCACTCCGGGGTACTCTCTCTGCACTGGGCACCTCCCTGACCCACTGATCATTTTATACAATTTAAAGCAAATACAAGTTGTTTAATTAACAGTTACTTTTAAAAAAGAATAAGGAAAAATGGGAAAGGTTAAAGGAAAACCCATCACCCTGCTCTGTGGCAGGGATCATCACAAGCAGTGTCTCTGGAACGTCAGGGCAGTTCACAGTCTGTTCCTTGTAGGTCCCGGGCCTCCTTCTCAGGCCCTGGCTGTGCTGCAGAGACGCTGCGGGTTGGACACTTGTTCTGGCGGTGGCCACACGCTCTCAGGCTCTAGGTGGCAGGACCCTTCTTCCCAGCGTCGCCCCCGCCCTGTCAGGGTTACGATCCCCCTCCAAGTCTGGCCTGCAAGGCCTCTTGGCTGAGGTATCTCCCTGTGCTGGGCCCACTGCCAGGGTCCCCCTCACCCTCCCCAGCTGCTCACCGCACCCGGCTCCGGACTGCTCCAGCCCCAGCTCCAGCCCCAGCTCCACTCTGCCTCAGCACGGCTGCTGCTGCTGCTCTGCCTTCAGCTCCCTGGGCTGCTTCTCTGGCTCTGGTTGCTACAGCTCTGCCCCCAGGACAGGTCTGCTCTGCAGGCTGCTTCTGTGACTCTGCTCCCAGCTCTGACCTGCTTCCTGGCTGCTTGTCTGGCCCCTCTGGCTCTGGTTGCTGCAGCTCTCCTCCCAGGGCAGCTCTGCTCTCTCTGGGCTGTGCTCTGGCTTTGGGGCTGCAGCTCTGCTCCCAGCAACTTAGCTCGGGCCCCTGCTCTCTCCTTAGCTCGGCCCCACTCTGTCTGACTCAAGCCATTCCAGTTCACACGGAGGACGGGACCCCCCTCGCCTCCTGATTCTCTGATTAGCCTGCCCGCCCTGTCAATCAGGCTGATCTGGAGCATTGGCCTCTCCCCATTGTTCCTGGGGACTGTCAGTCTCAGGCTCCTGATTTGCCATCGACCCTTCCCCTTTTAGTGCTGGGAGCTAGCCAACCAAAACACCCCCACTGAATGTTAGTAAGGGGGCAACAGTCCCCTTACATTCCCCCTTGCTAAAATACTGCCACATCCACCATATTCACACCGGTACATCCAGGCCCCATAGTAACAACATATACCCACATCATTTTATATTAACAACCCATTAGCAATTATCAAAAGAAGATTTAACATATTTAACATTTCACATCTACTTCTTAATACCATACATAACACTATTCATTAAAACACTACATAGAACCAATAACATAATTATTTTTAAGTCTTACAGGAAGTATGCCCTTATTAGCCCTCTGGGACCTTCTTAAGACTGGCGGTTCGTTACCCATATTTTCTATTTTCCTATCCTCGGGTAATACTGGGTCAGTTTGAAGGATCTGGCCATTCTTGTTAGGGTTTGGGTTTGCCCCACTCTGTATTCGGTTTGTGGGACTAGAACCATTTCCCAATTGGTTTCAGCCTCCTCGGGGTGTACTGATCTACGCCTCCTATGGTCCCTGTCTGGACTAAGAGTGCAATGTTTCAACTGGTCCCTATGTACTACTATCCCAGGACCTCCTCGTTCAGGCTGGTTAGTGTACACTGGCAGTTCGGGATTGTTGTGGGTGACCACAGTGGGGGGATTTGGCTTCCATTTGTCCTGTATTTTATTACATCTCCGGCGTCTACGGCTACGAACTGGTACACAGTCACCAGATCTGATGAGAGCCCCACTGGACTTGCTAACATAAGTCCTTTTCCTACTTTGGGCTGTGTCTTTAGTTGTACTGAGAGCAACTTTCCAGGCTGTCTTCAGCCTGTCATGGTGACCTTTGACCTGGTCATCATAACTGGTCACCTCATTCTTAGAAAAGATTTCTTGATGCTTCTCTGGCAACGCCCTTATGTTAGCCACATGTGCAGGAATCAGCCCTTGGCGTGCCGCTTGAACTGGAACTGGCAGTCTCCCATCACATCTTTCTTGAAGAAAGGTAACTCGTCCTCCCTTCTCCCTCGTCACCTGCAGCTCATTTCCTGGTACACAGCTGTGTTCGTCAAGGATCTTCCCTCTCCAAGGAGGAATAATGGTCTTCCGTTCTCTGCCCACTTTAACATTTCCCATATGCCTTGTGGGGCCCAGGGAAAGACTCTGCCTCTCCTCTCGAGCCAGTACTTTACTCAGCACAGCATTCTTCGTAGAGTGCTCGTGACAGTTCATCCTCCTGGTTCCTTTTCCTGGTAAGAGTAGCTCCTTCAGCTCACTAATGATGTTCATCCCTAGAATCCCTGGGACTCCTTCTCCTATATGGCTCCCTTTTGAGGCTTTGTCTTTCAGGATGAAGATGCATTTTCCTGGCAGTGTCTGGCCCATATACTCTATGTCTGCTTCAAGGCACCCCACCACTGGGATTGCCAGTCCATTAACAGCTGTTAGACGTACAAACCGTGTGCTGTGCATGGTCAGGTCCTTGTCCTTCAGATATTTTTGAAAATGTGACTCAGTAATGGTGGTGACTTCTGAGCCAGTATCTAACAAACATCTGGTGTTCACCCCTGCTATACATACTTCAGCAGTTAGACAGTCTCCAAATGCTCGCTTACAGAAGTCGCTAGATATGCTGGCACTGCCCACGTTCCTCTCAACACTGTATGCAGAGGGATTTTCCACGAAGGACAGGCCTAGGAATCCTTCTGCCACTGCTTGGCCTTCTACTGTAGATGGACCATTTGCTCCTGGTGCCCCATTGGTTTCGAATGCCTGGGACTCTGTTCTCCTTCTCAGTGGACATTCTCGGCTAGTATGTCCTGGCCTTTCACAAGTGTAACAAATGTATCTTCCCAGCTCGTCCTTCAGTGGGGCTCTTCGGGATCCCGGTGCCCTTGGATACTTTGGCATACTAATGGGATTTTTTTCTTTCATCAACTCGGTCATCACTTTCAGCATCTCCCCCTATTGGACCGCCAGTATTTGGACAGCTTCACTTAAGCTTTCCAATGTTAGCTCTGTTTGGGGCAGGGCCTTTTCCCCAGCAGCTGCATTCACTAGGCCCCCACTTCGTGTATGGGGGTTAGGCTTGGCCGCCTCTGCCACAGGAACTTCCTCTTCTTCTGACCACATAATGGTAGCCTGCATGAGTTCATGGAACTTCTTACTGGGCTCTTCTTTAAACCTCCTTTTCATTTCACGTCGGAGGGAGTCATCACGGAGCCCCAGCACCAACTGCTCTTTCAGAACCGTATCTGGGTCTGGAACTCTCTGAGGGTCTCGCCGCTCCACTTTGCTCATTCTCTCCTGGAGGTCATATGCGTATGCCCGGACAGTTTCACCAGGCTCCTGCTTTTTCTCAAAAAACTCCTTTAGTCGGGTTCCAATAGGTACCTTGTCTCCATACACTTTTAGGAGGAGTTCAAATACCTTTTCCACATCTTTCTTGTCTGCCACTGCCATGAACTTTACTGTGGCCTTGGCCTGGCCCTTGAGGTGCTCCTCTATGAAGTCCACATGATCTTCTTCAGGTACTCTTAGCACACACACAGCCGCCTTCACAGACTTGACCCACTCCTCTACTGTAATGTCTCCTGGTCTAGTCGGGAAGCCACCAAACTCCGTGACCTTCCGCTCCCGTGGGACATAAATAGTAGGGGGTTTCTTAGCTTCTGCTGTCTGTTGGTCTATTACTGCCTTGGCCAGCGATAAGGCTTCTCTCTGTTCAGTTCTAGCTTGCTGTAATGCCTCCGCTTGGTCTGATAATCTGCGCTGAAGTTCAGCAAACTGGGTTCGTAGTTCTTCAATTCCAGCCATGGTAGGGTGCTCAACCAGGCCCGGACTGTGCTACTAGAACTTAACCAGAAAACCAATGGGATGGACCCTGTGGATAGGATCCTGTTCGTGATGCCAATTATGTAAGGGGGGGAATGGTCCCGCTATTGTGGGGAACTTTCCTGGCTTCTGCACTACCCCGGTGAAGTGGGCTAGCGAAAGGATCCGAGTCCTCGCTCCCACTTCCTTTACCCAGAGGCCTCCCTGCCCTTGAGGACTCCCCTTCCACTCTCCTGTCTGGCAGAGTCCTCGTAAACCCCGACAAGGCTGGGCCCAGGATTCCTGGGGGGCTTGACCCCCAACCCTGCTGTGGTCACCTAGGACAGGGGCTAGGGTGTCCCCACTCCGGGGTACTCTCTCTGCACTGGGCACCTCCCTGACCCACTGATCATTTTATACAATTTAAAGCAAATACAAGTTGTTTAATTAACAATTACTTTTAAAAAAGAATAAGGAAAAATGGGAAAGGTTAAAGGAAAACCCATCACCCTGCTCTGTGGCAGGGATCATCACAAGCAGTGTCTCTGGAACGTCAGGGCAGTTCACAGTCTGTTCCTTGTAGGTCCCGGGCCTCCTTCTCAGGCCCTGGCTGTGCTGCAGAGACGCTGCGGGTTGGACACTTGTTCTGGCGGTGGCCACACGCTCTCAGGCTCTAGGTGGCAGGACCCTTCTTCCCAGCGTCGCCCCCGCCCTGTCAGGGTTACGATCCCCCTCCAAGTCTGGCCTGCAAGGCCTCTTGGCTGAGGTATCTCCCTGTGCTGGGCCCACTGCCAGGGTCCCCCTCACTCTCCCCAGCTGCTCACCGCACCCGGCTCCGGACTGCTCCAGCCCCAGCTCCAGCTCCACTCTGCCTCAGCACGGCTGCTGCTGCTGCTCTGCCTCCAGCTCCCTGGGCTGCTTCTCTGGCCTCTCTGGCTCTGGTTGCTACAGCTCTGCCCCCAGGACAGGTCTGCTCTGCAGGCTGCTTCTGTGACTCTGCTCCCAGCTCTGACCTGCTTCCTGGCTGCTTGTCTGGCCCCTCTGGCTCTGGTTGCTGCAGCTCTCCTCCCAGGGCAGCTCTGCTCTCTCTGGGCTGTGCTCTGGCTTTGGGGCTGCAGCTCTGCTCCCAGCAACTTAGCTCGGGCCCCTGCTCTCTCCTTAGCTCGGCCCCACTCTGTCTGACTCAAGCCATTCCAGTTCACACGGAGGACGGGACCCCCCTCGCCTCCTGATTCTCTGATTAGCCTGCCCGCCCTGTCAATCAGGCTGATCTGGAGCATTGGCCTCTCCCCATTGTTCCTGGGGACTGTCAGTCTCAGGCTCCTGATTTGCCATCGACCCTTCCCCTTTTAGTGCTGGGAGCTAGCCAACCAAAACACCCCCACTGAATGTTAGTAAGGGGGCAACAGTCCCCTTACACAAGGAAAGGGGGAAAATTCATGACTTTTCCATGAAGAATTAAAGCTCTTTCTGTGGCCCCAATCCTACACCCACCCGCTGGGATTATTGTGTTCACTGGGAGAGGTCAGTCGGGTTCCACTGGAGCTCATGGTAGCAGACCTCATTGCATGATAGGAGCCTATGAATCCACGGGGTTAAGAACATAACAGCAGTACTGGGTCAGACCAAAGGTCCATCTAGCTTCCAACAGTGGCCAATGCCAGGTGCCCCAGAGGGAATGAACAATACAGATAAGCATCAAGTGATCCATCCCCTGTCACCCATTCCCAGCTTCTGGCAAACAGAGGCTAGGGACATCATCCCTGCCCATCCTGGCTAATCGCCACTGGTGGACCTATCCTCCATGAACTTATCTACTTCTTCTTTGAACGCTGTCATAGTCTTGGCCTTCACAACATCCTCTGGCAAAGAGTTCCACAGGTTGACTGTGCATTGTGTAAAGAAATGCTTCCTTTTGTTTGTTTTTTAAACCTGCTGCCTATTAATTTCATTTTAGTGGCCCCTAGTTCTTATGTTATGGGAAGTAAATAACACTTCCTACACAAAAGAATAAATAGACACAAATCTGACATCAGGAATCATAACATTCACAAACCAGTGGGAGAACACTTCAACCTCTCTAACTCAGTGACAGACTTGAAGGTGGCAATTTTGCAACAAAAAAACTTCAGAAACAGACTCCAAAGAGAGACTGAAGAACTTGCATTAATATGCAAATTAGATACAATTAACTTAGGTTTGAACAGAGACTGGGAATGGTTGGATCATCACACTAATTGAATCTATTTCCCCATGTTAAGTATCCTCACACCTTCTATGGGTCATCTCGATTATCACTTGAAAAGTTTTTTTTTTCTCCTGCTGATGATAGCTCATCTCAATTGATTGGCCTCTTACAGTTGGTATGGCTACTTCCACCTTTTCATGTTCTCTGTATGTATAAATATCTTCTTGCTGTATGTTCCAGTCTATGCATCCGATGAATTGGGCTGTAGCCCACGAAAGCTTATGCTCAAATAAATTTGTTAGTCTCTAAGGTGCCAGAAGTACTCCTGTTCTTTTTATGGATACAGACTAACACGGCTGCTACTCTGAAACTTCCTGATTTACTTTCTCCACACCAGTCATCATTTTATAGACCTCTATCATATCCCTCTAGTCATCTCTTTTCCTAGCTGAAAAGTCCCAATCTTATTAATCTCTCCTCATATGGCAGCCGTTCCATCCCCCTAATCATTTCTATTGCCCTTTTTCTGAACCTTTTCCAATTCCAATATATCTTTATCTTCTCCTTATTATTGTTGAGCTCTTGCTGTGGATTTACTTTGAATCTAGTAAGATGCTCCATGATGTTTGTTCAACAGTTTATCATCATGGCCACTGATTCTGACACGAGTTCCAACATCTCAAACTGTGGATATTAAACAAATTTAGAAAGTTATTGGATCCATGGTTCTTCTTGCTCCCCCTCTACTCTGGCATCCCTCACAAAAATGCAGCCTTAATTATAATCTCTTTTGCCTTGGTTGCCTTCTCCTTGTTAGAGAGCCTCCAAAAAGGGAACTGCACTATCCAAAACAAATAAACTGGTATCAAAGCCAAAAATAGTTCTAACAATCCTTCGTTCAAATTCAGCTTCTTTTCAGCCATTCAGTAAAAGGGGGGCTGGAGGAGTGTGATGTTTTCATAGTGATGCACTCTCCAGCAATGTGTGATATACTGGAGCAGGCAGTGGTATTGCTTTTACTTAAAGTACAAATGTAGAATAAAATCCTAGGAGCAAATTCTGTTCATTTTCCCTGCTCTAAATACAGAGCTAATGCCATGGATTTGTACAGCGTTTCTGTGGATTTTCAATTTGAGTAAGTGATGACAGATTTGGGTCCTTAATAAGAGTGTGTTTATACCTGTAAAGTGTTTATTCCATACCCTGTACCAGTACATTGGACCATATCATGTCTTCTGCTTATTAATGTAAGTAAACAGTACAGAACAGCATTTTCTCTAGTCAAAATTCCATTACTTGAACAAAACAACCTCTAAAGATGTTCCCAGCCCTTCACAGACACAATGAAGAGAGAACTCATTGTCTTTGTACTTAGAAGTGCCTGTTAAAGTCTGGGTCATGTGAAGTGTTATGCTGTTGGGTCAGGTTTGATGTGAGATACTAATATCACCTGTGTGGTATGCAAACATACATTTCAAAACTTTTTTCCACTGACTTGTGTACTTCACCTGGGTAATTTTATTCCCTTGCGTGCCCCCTCCCCCCCCCCCGCGCAATTTATTGTTCAGTAAAAATGTGAGATTCACATCCCAGGAATCTGAATTAGTCAACAAAATAGACACAAGCTCAGGCACTGGGCGGTTCAAGCTTCCCTGCCCTCCTGATCTGGGGTGGAGTGTCCCTACTCATTCAGAGGTGCAACCTAATGCCCATTAAGTGTAGTGGAAAGTCTCACATTGACGTGACTGGGAGCTAGATTAACCTCTCAGCCCTTGGCCACTCTGCTAAGATGTAGTTGTGGGGTCTGTGGTGTGAGCTGACACCGCTAAACTTATTTCACTTAGGTCACTAGTCACCTTCAGCTGCTAGTACACACAGGGACTGATTCACCCATGGGGCTGAGCTGTACTTGGGGGACTGTCACACTGCTTGTAGCAGCTCACCAATACTGCACTTCCCAGCTTCATGGTAAGTGGTAACAGATGAGTGGTTGAGGCTACACGTAATGGAGTTCAGCTCTAGCACACCCCCATTCAGTCATGTACCTACCTCTGTCCCTCCCCCAATCTCTATGGGGAAAGCTGGTGCACCATACAGCCATGTGGGTTCTTCCACCTTATGTGCCAGGGGAACTCTCCATTGGCCCTCTCAGGCATCAACACAGTCACTGTGTGGCACTGGAGTCTGAGTGGCACAAAGTGGGTGTAGCAGACTGGAGAATCCAGCCCATTATCAATAGCTACCAGTGGTGGGTTACTGCACAGGCCCCATGCCCAGGGGCCCCAGCCAATTTGGTGGCCCCCTCAGGATTGCTGGCACTCTGGCCCTGCTGTCCGGCTCCTCCTCCTTCCCCCGGACAGTCCAGAAGCCGGAGCCGACTGTGGTGGTGAGCATATTTCCGCCCCACACGGAGCTGGCCTGAGCCCCTCTTTTTCCCCCACGTGGGGCTGGCTCAAGCCCTGCCACTTCTCCCTCCTAGCCCTAGGGTGACCAGGTATCTGGTTTTCAACCAGAACACCTGGTCAAAAAGGGACCCTGGCGGCTCTGGTCAGCACCGCCGACCAGGCCATTAAAAGTCTGGTCGACGGTGCTGCAGAGCTAGGGCAGGCTAGTCCCTAACTGTCCTTGCATGGCGCTGTGCCCCGGAAGCGGCCAGCAGGTCTGGCTCCTAGGCGTGAGGGCCACAGGGCTCTGCGCGCTGCCCCCGCCCCAAGCACCGGCTCTACACTCCCATTGCCCCGTTCCCGGTCAATGGGAGTTAGGGGGGCAGTGTCTGTGGGCGAGAGCCGGACCTGCTGGCTGCTTCTGGGGCACAGCATGGTGCCCCAATACAGTTAGGGACCAGCCTGCCTTGGCTCCGCAGCGCCACCTGAGGTAAACCTACGCCCCAACCCCCTGCCCCAGCCCTGAGCCCTCCCTGCACTCCAAATCCCTCACTCCCACCCCTCAGCCTGGAGCCCCCTCCTGCACCCCAAACCTCTCATCCTCTGCCTCACCCCAGAGCCAGCACCCCAACCCCAGAACCCTCACCCCTCCACACACCCCAACCCACTGCCTCAACCCTCAGGCCCCAGCCTGTGGCCCCCTCCTGCACCCCAAACCCCAGCCCCACCCCAGAGCCAGCACCACCAGCCTGAGCCCTCATCCCACCCAACCCCCTGCTCCCTCCCGCACCCTGAATCCCTCATTTCTGGCCCCACCCTGGAGCCCACACCCCTATTTAGAGTTCTCATCCTCTCCCACACCCCAACCCCCTGCCCCAGCCCATTGAAAGTGAGTGAGGGTGGGGGAGAGCGAGCCACTGAGGGAGGGGGAATGTAGTGAGTGGGGGCAGAGCCTTGGGGAAGGGGGCGGAGCCTCAAGGAAGGAGTGGGGCTAGGGTGTTCGATTTTGTGCAAATATAAAGGTGGCAACCCTACCCAGCCCCCTTTTGGCAAAACTGGACATTTGTCCCATTTGCTTTTGCCAACTGATCATCAATTGGCAAGAGCAAATGGGACAAATGCCCAGTTTTGCCAAGAGTCAGGACGTCCAGGGCAGGGCTTAAAAAGGGGACTGTCCTGGCCAAAATGGGACGTATGGTCACCCTAGGCTATAGCAAGAGCTGCCCAGGGAGCCTGGGCTACTGTGGGGAGCCCCGGACCCTCTATCTGCCCTCAGTGTGGTGGTGGGGTACCTAAGCGCAGCCCCCAGCCCATGTCCCTGCCCCCCAAGGTGCGCCGCGCAGGGCAGGTGGAGAGTCCAAGTAGGGTTGCCAGCTTTGGTTGGACAAATTCCTGGAGATTTCATTACATAACACAATCTTTAATTAAAGATTGTCTTAATTCCTGGGGACTCCAGGACAATCCTGGAGGGGTGGCAACCTTAAATCCAGGTCTCACCACAGCAGCCTGGGCTCCCTGCACAGCTCTTACCAAAGCCTGGCTTCTAGCCTGTACAGGGGGTGTGGCCTGGGGAAGGGGAGGAGCAGGGGGCGGGGCCCCATGGCAGGGGGTGGGGTGAGGGCCCAAATGTTCTTTGGTCCCAGGGCCCCAATAAATCATCTGCCTCTGCTAGCTACTGACCTATAACTTGGAGGTGAAATGCTCTAAACTCAGTTACCAAATCTGGCTTTAATTAAAATCTAAATTAGGAAAAGTTTACAAACTGTGCTTATCTTTATGATGTATATGGAAAACAGTAAATCTTAAATTGAAGTTTGTTTTTTAAAATGTCCTAGGCAAGAGTGCTAAGAAAATGCCTGAGTAATAACACAGAGCCTAATTGTCACCTCCTCCCCAAAATCCTCTAGGCAAGGAAATGAACTGCTGGAAACTCAGCAAAGCAAAGCTCATGGAGTTTCCTTTCCAGTCTCCCTTCCAGGGTGGAGGGATTTAAAATTTACCCTTTGTGGAAGAGGCATAGCACATAAACCCAATGTAGCTCCAAGCTCTGGAGGGAAAGCTAGACTGTATTCAGAAACCCATATTTATAGATTGTATTCAGCAGCTACTCCCCAGCTCCATCCCTCTCAGCCCCAAAGTAAGCCTCTGGACAGGCTTCTCTGGGCTTCAAGAGCGGACAGAGCATGCTGTGGAACCATTGCCTTCCCCATTCTGCACTACCTGACCTGTTTTCTTCTCCAACGCGCTGTAAGCAGAGGGGAGGACCAGTGGGTCTTTATTGCTTTCCTTTGAAGTATCCGTTTGGTGCTGGCTTGGTATTACAATTGATGTAGCAAACCAGAAGAGAGAGTACCACTCTCCAAAAGCTAAATGCGTGGGCACCACAAACACATGCTCAACAAGCTGTGAATTGTGGCAGTAATGAGACAGAACAATGGCCATGATTCTCAAATGCTGGTGCTAGAAGGCCTGGAGTCTGAGAGGTGAGTTTATAGCACTTATAAATTACAGTAGCAGGTATGCCTGCCATAGCAAGATTCCTAGAGGAAACTCCCTAGAATGCAGCTTACTTAGGGAGAAATTCACCTCACCTTCATTTAATCTGCCTAATTGTTCTTAATGTGGGTGAAGTGCATGGAGGTGCCAAATTCAATCTTGAGGTAAGGCTCAGAACTGAAGGGCATTCCCTACCACAACTGCGCAATCATTTTCTCTGTGTAGAGTCTGGAATAGTAGCTTTAGCCCTTCTTTGCTGCTTATGGGAGACATTAGGGACACTGTAGCTGTAGCTTTTGCTGCTCTTCCACCAGCTCTCCTAATGTAATCACTCTCTCTACAGCACAGACGTCCCTCTGCTATTGACTTCCTCCCATTCAGCTCCACTGTGGGGTATAGTGGTTTAGCATGAACCCTTCGCACCAGCTTCACTCTTAATGACTGCATTTGTGCCTGTAGTTAGAGACAGTGCTGGGCTTGCACTGAATCTCTTTTTTTTAAAATCCCACGTAATATAAGCATCATTACAGGACACACAACAAAGGCAAAGAGGATTTTAAAAACAAAATTCATTCCAGTATGTTACACCGCTTTAAATGCAGGATACCTGCAAAACCTGAACTGACCGAATGCCAAAAGCATCATGTATTTCTTATCCCTTTGGGGATTTTTTTTTTATACTTGAAATGGACTGTATTACAAACAGCTTGTTAAATGTGTGACAGATCAGCTAGAAACTATGGTTCCTGTACTCTACAGGCCTGCACATTTGCTAATAAACTGACTACATATACAAACAGTCTGTCCCAGGGTTTAAGTTCCTATTACACTGGTTCATGTTTCAACATGCAGCCACTCTGTAGTTTGTGCTTTCAGCAGAACAAGTAAGTGAATGCATATGCATTACAATTCCAGACCTCATTCCATACCAGATGTGGTGCCTTTAGTTTTAGTACTGCAGGAGTGTCTGCTGACCCTTTCTCACCCCATGTCTAATGAAAGATTGACTGCTCTGGGTTTTCTTATGGTAAATTATATATTAGAGGACAGTGAATTTAAAAATTAATTCAAGATTAATTTAAGGATGACTGCACATGGAATTATTTGGCCAACAGATGAAAAATGAAAATTTCACTACAAAGAAAAAAAATTGTAGAAGTGTCCAATTTTAATCCAATTTCCTATAAAGAATTATCATGTCCCGAGACCCTTCTCAGAACCACAATTAATCATTCAGAGTGATACCCCCTTTCCACTTGCTATGCAAGCTCCCCCCAAGCCTAAGCACCATTCCTGCTCTTCAGTAAAATAAATTAGCACTGTACCAAACTGCTCCAAATGCTTGAAAACATAATGGCTGAAACATACATTTAGGTGAAAGAAAAACCAGCCATTGCATGGACTAAAAAGGGGGGCGGGGGCGGCCTGGAGAGAGGAAGTAGCAACCACTTCTAACCAGATTTACAGGCTTTATGAAGGGTTGTAACTTTTTTAGGCAAATGAGAAATGAATCAAAAGCTAGAAAATCGATCTTTCATTTGAGGCTCACTCTTAAGTTTTAGTGGCAGTGTTAGATATAATACAGGCACTTCTGCTTTGCTAAATCAAAAGAAAAATACAAAGTCAACTAAATTTTATCCTATACATTTACCTGGTGTGGGTTTTTTTAATATTAATTAAAATAGGAGGAAAATACTCTAATGACAACCAGACAAAGAAGACGGACTCTAGCAGATCATCTTAACAGATAAGGATACAAATATTGTAAATATGGAATAAATAGTTCATTTAAACTAGATGGAACATGCTCTATAAAAGCTGCATCAATTATTATAATGTCTTGGAATATTACTAGTTTTATTCCCTCTCAATCTGTATCTTTTACTATTTCAGGTATTTTTATTGTGTGTAGTTAGTCTTCTGTACTGGCTGCAGCATGTATGGAGTGTGGTGAGAGAGAGAAAGAGAATGCACCATATTGTTTAACCAGCAGAATTACCTCCAAAAAGATTTTTTTCCCTCCTCCCCCCCCCCCCCCTCGCCCCGTTGTTATGTCCACAGTTTGTCTTATCAATTCCTAATTCTTAACAGTGACTATTTTTTCCCCAAGCAGTGAATGTGCAATATAGAGAATAAAATCTCATGCAAATGGTACTCGAATGTGCTTTCCATTGTAGAACATAGAAAATTTAAAGGCCTATCTGCATACATAGAATTTGTTAAAGACAAATTATCTGGGCAACCATGGATAGAGGATAAAAATTGTGTCAAATCAAGGGTTGCAGTCTGCAGGAGCAGAACAGCTAATCTGCATAAGCTCTCCCTACCTCCCTGTCTATTTTGTACCTCTCTCTGGCTTGTTACCTTATTAAAGAAGAAAACATTTTAAAAGGGACTCTTGCAGGCTGGCTGATTTCTTGCTGAATCAGCCAGCTTGCTACTGAATCAATTTCTACAGCTTCCACCTCATGAAAGCTAGAAAATGTTTTTAATTGAACATTCTCTTAATTTACAGAATTTGCTAGAGCAGAGGAATAGCAAGAGAAGAAAAAGGTTGAGACAGGAAACAAATGCACTTTATATGCTGTACATATGCCATACACTTTATGCAGTCCATATAATAAGGTGAACTTGTGTTCTAGAAAGGCCTGGTCATTAAAAATATGTATATTTGTGATATTTACTAGAGAACAATGCATATATCAGAATGTGTATATAGAATGGATGCATCAATACAATAACAATTATATAATCCAAGTGGAATTTTACAATTTGGTATTTATTGAAATGCATATTGTGATACTCTACAGCATGCTGAAAGTGCATGCTTACCAGGAACAGGCCTGAGGAAATCATTTTTCGTGATCAGACCCTAATGAATCTTGAAATTGCTCTGGTGATAAAGTTACTAGCTTTCCAACGTAGTGAAGATCTGAAGTAAATGTCTTCAGTTTACTGGCAAGACAGAAGTAATTTTGGTAACTTAATTTTAATTGAATTTTTCATATTCTGTGCAGAACTCTAAGTGCCATTAAATTAAATTACAGAAAAAATCCTGTTTGAATTTTATAAATAAAGACCGTGATCCTAAGTCTTCCCTGAGGCAGTGAAAGGTACAGGAAGGCTGTGGTCACTAGCCTTTAGGTACCTGTATTAGTGACAAGAGCATGCGCCAAAAACCAGGGAAAGCGATTTTTCTTCATGAAAATTGAACTCCGGGAATGTTTTAAAAGGTAGGGCAAAACGAAAACGACTACATTGTGATATAGGAATCTTACAGTTTGGTTTTGGTCTGTGGTACATTTTGAGTCTGTGTTCTTCGGTGAAACCAGATACTCGTTTTGGAATGTGCTTACCTTAGCAAACTACTCCGGAAAGAAAAATTAATTAGTGCATAGCCAGACTTCTCAAATTAACCACATCTGAAACAATGTATTTGAAATGCATCATCATCAAATGAGGTGAGCTCAGGACTCGGCACCAGGAATCCCTGTGTTCTAAGCCCACTACTGCCACTGACTTACTCTGAGTAGGTCTACACTGCAGTTGGGAGAGTGCTTCTCTGCTTGGGCAAACAGACACATGCTAACTCTGCTTCAGCTAGCAAGTGTAGTGGGGGGAGGGGGGGGCAGCACAGGCGGCGGCTTAGGCTAGCCATCTGTGTATGTATGGGCTCCAGGTGGGTTTGTACTTCAGGTGACTATCCTGAGCCGCTTCCCCAGGCACAGTAGCTTGAGCAAAGCTAGTGTGTGTCTGTTTCCCAAGCTAAGGAGCATGTTCCTAGCTGCAGTGTAGATGTACCCCGTGTGGCCTTGGGAAAATTTTCAATATGGGGATAATGATTACTGTCCTCTTGGCTGAATTGTTTTGTTTGCCATTTTAGCTCTTAGACTTTATGGCAGAAAGAACCATTATGATCATCTAGTCTGACCTTCTGTACATTGTGGGCCACAGAACCTCAACCACCCCTCCTATAATAGACCCATAAACTCTGAGTTACTGAAGTCCTCAAATCATGATTTAAAGACTTTAAAAGTTAGAGAATCCATCATTTACTCTAGTTTAAATCTGCAAGTGGCCCAAGCTGCAGAAGAAGGCGAAAAATGCCCAGGGTCTCTGCCAATATGCTGTTCCATGGTGTGCAGGAGGCTCTGGGAGGGAGGGGGAGGAGTTGATCAATGGGGACCGCAGGTGGGCGGGAGCGGGGGGGAGGGAAGGGAGCTTGGCTGCTGGTGGGTGTTAAGCATCTGCTAATTTTTCTCTGTGGGTGCTCCAGCTCTGGACCACCCATGGACTCGGGACTTATGATAGAGAGCAATCATATCTCCCCTCAGCCTTCTTTTGGCTAGGCTCAACAGGGCAAGCTCTTAGAGTGTCCTCTCATAAGGTAGGTTTTTCACTCTTCTGCTCATCCTAGTAGCCCTTCTCTGCACCTGTTCCAGTTTGAATTCATCTTTCTTAAACATGGGAGATTAGAATTGCACACAGTATTCCAGATGAGGTCTCACCAGTGCCTTGTATAATAGTACTAACACTTCCCTATCTCTACTGGAAATACCTCACCTGATGCATCCTAGGATTGCATTAGCCTTTTTCATGGCTGTGGCACATTGGTGGCTCATGGTCATCCTGTGATCAACCAATATACCTAGGTCTTTCTACTCCTCTGTTACTTCCAACTGATAAATTCCCAGCATATAGCAAAAATTCTTGTTGTTAGTCCCTAGGTGCATGACTTTGCACTATTAAATTTCATCTCATTTCTATTACTCCAGTTTTCAAGGTCATCCAGATCTTCTTATACGATATTGCGCTCCTCCTTTGTATTGGCAATACCTCCCAACTTTGTGTCATCTGCAAATTTCATTAGCACACTCCCACTTTTTGTGCCAAGGTCATTAGTAAAAATTAAAACTGGTCCCAAGACTGATCCCTGAGGAACTCCACTAGTAACCTCCCTCAGGTTCTATTTCAGAATGTAAGCGATGTGCGGCAGGGACAGTGTCTTTATGTTTTATGAGTAAGAGTTTTGGAAGGGATATGAACTCTCAAATTTCAGACTGCAAGCCAAACTGTGACTATTGAGGGTTAGGAGAAAACTTTACTTAGGGGCAGGTTATTCCACAACTGACTACTGCAAGGTTTTTTCCTCTGAAGCAGCTGGTACTGGCCACTTTTGGAGGCAGGATACTAGACTAGATAGATCACTTGTATGATCCATTGTGGCAATTCCTAGGTTCCTATACACTGCCAAGCACACTGCTGGCAGTCTGTAACAATAACAACATTACTGAGAGGAATCTGACTAATGAGTTCAGTTAAAGAATCAAAATTTGGGGAGCTGCTGTACTGCCATATGCCAAATTAAAGGATTTATAAGAATAATTTTAACTGCGCTGGAAATACTTTACCAGCTTTTCAGCATTATACATGACTCACATTCTAATGTGATTTTTGGTGATGGGAAACAGTGAGATCATGGTTGCATAAAGTAAAGCTCAGAAAGAAAGGTGACATATAATTAATGGAACTGAAGTAGGAATGGGAGGAAGGAAAAGAGAGTTTGACTAAGGGAGTGCAGGATGGAAAGTGATGGATGACACTGAATTACATAAGAAATTACCAGCAGGGAGGTAGGAGAAAGAGGGAAGCTTGATGCACTAATCCAAGAAGAATACAATGGATCTGACATTTTCACAAGTAACAGAGTGTCCTGGAATTAGACACACCAGCTATCAATCCATGAGGAGCCAAATCCCGAGAGCTGCTAAGCACGCACAACTTCCACTGACGTGAATGGGAATTTAGAGGATCTGAGCACCCAAAAGATTTAGACCTAGACTATCAGCAGCAGTTCTTGCTTAGCTTCAGTTTTCCTAATGGTCTGCTGGTGGTGGAGATGGGAAGCATTGGCGCTGCTGGAGCTGCTTTAGTCCTTAGGTTAGACTATTGTGATCCCAGATGGCTGAAGCAATGCCAGCTGGTACCACTTGGATTGAGAGTTCAATCTGATGAAACATAGCCAGACAGCTGGTATCAGATGCTGGAGAATTGTAAGTTTCAGGGCATTTGTTGTTGTTGGAGCTCTGACAGTTTTTCAAGGAAATAAAGGTAAATTTTAATTAAAGAATTAGATAGAGGATGATCCTATTTACACTTGGAGGGAGAAGTCAGTGGAACTACTGTGATTTACTCCAGCTGAGGATCTGGCCCACAGTTTCTAAGGGCCTGTGTACACTACAATACATACAACTGAATAAGGGGATCATATTACAATTTGTAGTATAGGTGGTATTTCAGCCCTGTTCCAAAGCCAAGCTATTATCTTGGACATGCCAGGCCTTTAGCTCTTTTACAGAACACTGTTATGGACCCAACCATATTACTAACTGTTCTTGAAGGTGACTAGCACTTTTAGCAGGTGCACATTTCCCAAAATATGAAACGAATGAGGCCAAAAGGAAAGCAAAGGGCTAAGCAGAAGTAGCAGAAACCAGCGTCCATGTTCTGTATTGCTAATAGTCTCAGCAATGCAACACACAAAGGACCCAGGAATGCTCACATTATCTTCAGAATTGGATGGCATTCATGGCACATTGGAAATGCATTACCAGAGAAAACAGCAGACTGCAAGCAACAGCAGGAAATTCAGCTTGGGTAGATTTATGAGCAGTGGTGTCCAGAAACCTAGGGAGAAGCCTCTTAAAAGTGCACAGTTGCATTAGAAGAAGCTTACCCCTCCCACTTTCTCAGCATGGGCACTCTGGGCAGGTGCGAGGGTGCTCTGCTGTTCTCGCCTTGATTTATTTCTTTGATAGAAAATAATTAACGGGATGATCCTCAAGAGTCCTTGGAAATTCCATTAACTCTAAAAATTGGGCATATTGATAAGTCAGTGATTATTTTGAAATGAACTTGGGGAAAAAAAGAAAAAAACCTTGTAGAATAAGCTTATTTAATGTGCAGAGATTTTAAAGTCTAGGTAATATTTCAAAAGTATCAAAATACAGTATAAAGACCAGAGGTTAATTATATTGGCATGGTAGTAGGAACCACATTATTATAATTCTCCTGGAAAGCATTGTGGAGCATATGGAGTGAATGAAAGGCCTGTGTATGTGTGTAATAAGTTCTGTATGGGGATAAGGTGAAGGAGCAAGAGATCTCTTGTGTGTAAGAGGAACTAAATAAGGGGAAGAAAATGATTTAACTACTGATGGAACTGACTTGTGTATATAGCAACAAATTCAAGGTACCCTGTACATTAAGCAGTAACATACACTAAGTTCACTGTTTGTCATGATTTATCCTCATTTCATGCCAAAGATTACTGTAGTATATGCTACTGCAAATATTCTATAAAACATATGCTTGAGGAGAGTTTACCATTTATAGACATGCAAGAGTCACAATGAACTGGCTATTTTGTGTCATGCAGAATCACTAGATATGTATTCAGTTGCCTCTGTGCTATTGGATTTCTCTTTCTAGCGCCTCATGGCTCTGTTTGCTCTGCAAATGGCTTTCACTGCTGCTGCTCATTTGCCATGGAACCATCCATGAGGATTCCCCAGGAGATCTGTGATTAGGGGATCTCTTGGAGAAGCTATGGTACCCACAAGGGTGGCAGAGATCTGGAGGACTGTGGAGGTAAAGGGCCTCTGTGCAAATGTTCCTCACCTCCAGGGGTTTCCCTTCTGGTCTGGGAGAGCTGAACCTTTTATCTTTCTTATAAGGGGAAAACTGCGCCCCAACCCAGAAAGTATAAGTAGATTAAACCATTTAAATTGAGACTTGACCAACTTCCACTCAGCATAACTAGTGTCAAGCAGAGTGGAGCACTTATTTTGAAAAGCTGAACACTATTCATAAATTTGAATGAATGCAGAGTTAATTAAAGTGAAAGTAGCATAGTTCTGTGGGTGGGGCCCTGGGCTAACACACAGTAGACTTGAGTTCTAGTCCCAGCTGGGTGCACTCAATGAGGAAGCAGTCCTGTGCAAAAAATATTATGTAATTAAGAACTGTCTTGTAATCCATATGCACAAGGGGGCTGAATTAACATTGCATGGGTAGTCCTAATTCTGGAATGTCCTCCCTTTTGAATGCTTGAGTTTGCAACCTTAGCATTCTTTTAACATAATGTGTGTGTGTGTGTATTTCAATAAATGAATGCGATGTGGGGAGGTGAATAAGGACAAAATGTTAGTCAAGCTTTTTAGCTCAGCGCTGCCAGTCCTGACCTATTATGTCCAACTGCTAGCATTTATTGTATATTTGGGACTATATGTTCAGCCAGGCCCCTTTTTTGTGTTTGCATTTCTTTGTACCTCTAGTGAATGGTGGGTGCTGATATTAGGACTTTTACTGATAATCACTTGATTTGTGGCCTTTTCATGTATAATCAAATCAGGACTTGACCGTAGCCCTTTAGAGGTCAAACGCTAGTACACTAACTCATTGTACAGTTTATTGTAACCTGCAGTTAACTTTATCCCACAAAAACAAAGATGAAGAAGAAATGAAAGGGGCTTATGAGGGTGTACAAAGTAGGAAAGCTATTTTCAACAGTTTCTGTGAGCTGCTTTAAGGCTGTAAGCTCTATGCTTTCCAGGAGGCCTAAAAAGGTCATTTTGTGTTCCAAAACCAAGGATGCACTTTGTGGCTAGTAATTCTTGTCTTGATATTTCTAGTCATAAAATCAATCTGCTCCCTTCACATGAGCAATGTGTTTGCTTTTAAAAGTGCGCTTTAAAATAATTTAGAATAATGGGCCAGATAATAGGCCCTGCCCTGGCTCCTAGATGTTAATGTGTCCATAAAAGAGCTGCAGCAGCCTGGGGGAAGAATTCCAATAGCACAGAACCTGTGCAAGAGCAGCATACACAACCCTATACTAGCCCCTTTATGTCCCCCTATATAGGGTTTGTAAGGTGGAACCAGAGGAGGGAGTAGCTGCGGAACTGAATTCTATAGCCATTCTGTGCTGCAGAGCACAGGCTGTAGAAGTTGCTATAAGTTCAGAGTAGCCTGGGGTTTTTTTTCTTACTCACCCTTTTCCCTCTGCCATTGAGGCCAACCTCACAGCTCCTTCTTTGTTTCCTTCTCCCTCTTTCAGCTTTTTGACTTCTGTGCTGTCCCCTATCAATGGAACAGCTTCATAATGCCTGTGCACTAGCCCCTCCATCCTTCTAATTCACTTCTGTGAGGACTATACACACTCACCCAGGGGTCAATTGTCTTTTCCACCACTATTATGTAAGAAAAGACTTCAAGAGGGATAACTTTTAAAAGAGCATATTTTAATTTACTTTAATATTTTATCAACAATCTGTAGCTCTTTCATTGCAGGTTGGCTTTCTTCTAGACTGTCACTTCTACCAGGCAAGGACCGTCTTTTCATTAATATTTGGTACACTGCCAGGTACACCACTGGTGCTTAGTAAATGACAAGTAATAATAAAAATAGATAATACATATACTGGCTGCAGCCACTTAGAATGAAGACCTGAATAGATTTTGAGGAATTACAAGACAATCATGCATTTCTCCTGTAAAGTAAGTATAACAGGTTTTCCTGTTCAATGGCCTTTGTTGGTGAACATTCAGTGCTTTGAATTTCTGACTTTTTTTAGGACATCTTTAGCAAGTTATGTAATCATCAAACCATATGACAATTAATTGGTCCAGAACTTCAGTTGGGTATAGCTCTATTGATGTCAAAGTCATTGACGTCTTAGCCATCATTGCAACACTAGATAAAAGAACAATGTACATAGTTTTCAGCATATCTTTCAATAATTTGTATTATTGAAGAACAGAACACGAATACAATATTTATAAAAATGATTTAGTTTTTGGTCACTTTAAGAAATGAAATATTTATTTATTTTAGCATGAGTAGATTCAGGAAGCGATTTTGCTTCTTTCACCATAAGGTTTGTGCACAGGAAGACAGTATTCAGCAAGCCAGAGTATGAAGGTACAGTTCTGTTTTCTGTCATACTGCAGTATGTCAAAGCATGCTGTGGAACTTTTAGTGTACACTAGCAGGGTCCACACATACAGTTACTGTGGAACAAGCTAGAGCACTGTAGATGTACACCTAGCTTGCCGTGTACTGACGGTGTAGACAAGCCCATAGCAATCTAAAGGAGAATAGCTGTGGTATGCTTAAATAATTCATTTACAAAAACACCCCAGCATAGAAACATATGTAGGTACACCTATCTGAGGAATCTCTGAATCCTTCATAGGCATCCTGATTAGACAGACCTCTATGTACTCCACACTGACTTTGAAGGACTGCTAGTCCTCTGATGTAGTGGTGGGTGCCCTCTAGAACTGGACTGAGCTTCCTGGGTCAGAGACTGTTGCAGAGGGTTGGTGGCCTCCATTTTATGGGCAGGGAGCTGGAGTAGAGAGAAGGGGCCGAGGAGAAGCTGTGACTGAGTCCTGTCCTGTGGCTGAGTTGCTGGGGTGAAGACACGTGACCAGGGTTAAGACTACCTATAACTGACAACTTCTTAGTGCTGAGCCCTAGTTCATGGATTCCTTCTCCACTGTTGGGCAGCTGGGCACTGAGAGCAATGGCTGGAGACTGGGTTACAGATCATTGAGGAAAGAGCACGTTACTCCTGGCCTGTCTCTACTATCACAACTGTTACTGCTATCTAGCACTGTGCAACCTAAGTTGGTCACATTGTAAAATTGCCTCACTCATACGTTCAAGTGAACTGCCTTTGCCTTTAGACTTAGAGGGCTGGACTGAACGCCTGCTCACCCAGTGCGCCAATACAAGAGAGGGTCCAGCACTATGAGCGTAAGGGAGAGTGTGCACTCAAGGGTGAGGTGGATCTGTGTATAATGCCAAGAACATTGGTTAGGTTTATGTTGTAACTTGCTGTTGAAAGCTGCGGCCATTAGCTGAGCCATTGCAACTCCACCTTCTGATCTGATATAGATACAACTTAATTTATATTAATCTGTTGCATTTTCTATTGTATGTTAGGATAACTTTTAAGTAATTTTGTGTTGGTTTTATTTTGGGTGTTTGTATATTATATATACATTGTTCTGGGAGGCAATTGAGGTAGGCCCACAGGTATATACAGTGCTTATCCAGGTAGAGACACCACCAACTATAAATATTCATAGGACAAAGAACTACTGCAAAGCGGTGACTAAAGGATTCCCACCTAATTCCACATCTCATCTGGGACCCCCAGAATCTCCATTATCTTTAATGATATAAGGTGCCTAGGCAATGGGTGGGAGTTGCCTGCTCCAGAGCAACCCGGGAAGGAGAGAGGGGTTTCCAATAGTTTAACATGTAAATTAGACTCTGGCACATCATACAGAAAACCTTCTATACATAAGGTGCTCCTGTATTAGAGCAATTAAAACAGCTGTCATTTTTCTTACCCATTGCCAAGCCCTGGAATTAAGCCACTGCCCAGAAAGGTGGTGGTAATATGCATCATTGACTAGCACATCTAGCTGGTGCACGTTTCCCTAAGTATGAAACAAAAGAGGTGAAATTGAAAGTGAAATGCTAAGCAGAAGTAGCATGTATTTGTATTACAGTAGCACCAAGAAGCCACAACTGAGATCAGAGCTCCATTTTGCTGGGCAGTGTGCAAACGCATAATGAGACTGTCCCCACCCTAAAGAACTAACAGTGTAAATAGAGAAGATAAACAAAGGAGAGTGGGGGAAGTGAAAAGATTTGCTCAAGGTTACATGGCTGGTCAGTAGCCGAGGTGGGAATAAACACTGGCCTCCTGACACCCAGTCCAATAGACTTATGCTGTTTCCCAAATCATCCATGTGATTTATGGAGTTTAATCACATTTTTAGCTAGAGCATACAGCTCATAGCTGGAGAGTACGTATTCGAAATGAACATCAGCCAGTTTCTGTATCTGAGCCAAACATCTGTTAGAGGTAGCAGTAAAGATTGGCCATTAATGACATAAAAAACATCGACAGTGTTTATTCATGATATAACTTTGTCCTTCCCCAAATCTAACATTACGACAGTCCCCTTTCTATGATTCTTAGTTTAAATGTTGGATGTTCTACTCTAAAAACTTACACTCATAGACACGTATATCTGTTTAGCGGGTGAGAGTATGTACCAAGGCTCTAGATGTTGGAGTGTGGACTTCCTGTCCTGGTTACTTAAAAAAATTAAGAAGAGGCAACAATACAAGAAACCAGTCCAGGAGACAGAGGGTTTTCAATTATCCTGCAGGCCTGTATACCCCTACTCTGCTCTAATATGCAAGAACATCTGCCTACACCCTCAGCCAAGGTTAGCTCTGGCAGCTGCTCTAAGTGTGCTATAATGAGCTACAACTCTCTGAAAGATTGAGATTTTCACCTTCACGGGTTTGCTGAGCCAGAGCCAAGACTGGAATCAGAAATCCTGCCAGCCCTCCTGAACTCGGAACCCTTCTTCTTCTCCTGGCTCCAGCATGGTAACACACTCGCTCAATGGACTCTGAAGCCTGTGGCACTTTAAAAAGTAAAGTACTATTGTTAAAAATAAAAGCTTAGTAAGCGGTCTGTAATAATAGCCAACGTAACACTATTTCATAGTGACAAGGTAGGTGAGGTAGTATCTTTTATTGGACCAATTTCTGTCGGTGAAAAGACAAGCTTTTGACCTACACAGAGCTGCTCTTCTTGTCTCTCTCACCAACAGAAGTCAGTCCAATAAAAGATATTACCTCAGCCACCTTGTCTCTTGAATATCCTGGGAGCAACATGGCTACAACACTTCAAACAACTACTTCACGGCATCATTTTGAAATGCCCCATTTTACAGAGAAGGCCCTGTTCATCCTGAAGTACTATATGGCTATATTTTATTTATTATTAAGCTCCTGATCCTGCAAAGACTGAATACTTTCAAGTCCCAAGAAATGAATTATAGCCTTACAATACAGCCTGAGTAAGGGGCAGCATAGTTGCACTTTCCTTTAGAACAGGACAGGGACCAGTTAAAATCTGATCCCTGTGGTTCCCCACCCTCCTCCTACTCTGGGGTGAGGGGAATGTAGGGAGAAGTAAACTGAATCAACCTTTTTGCTGGGGTGACTTACTTCTAACCATCTTTGATACTTACATAGCACTATGACCACAGTATATGAGCCCCTCTCAATCTTTAATGTATTTTTCTTAACAACACCCTGTGAAGGAGGGAAGTGCTACGTGGAGAGTTATGCATAGAGAAGCTAACTGAGTTGTCTCAGGTCACACAGGAAACCCAAGTCCTGGGCTAGTATCTTAACCACTGGGCCTTTCTGCTTCCCCCTCTGTACTGGCTCAGCCATGCTGACTTGTGCTTTGGAAGAACAGAACCATGATTCCATCCACTCCATACCTTTGCCCACCTATGTGTTAGGGGGCATAACTGTAACTTGGAATAAGATATTAATAGGTTATAGCTGAATCAGAGTGGTCATGAAATAAGATATATTGCTTAAATTATTGCACTGGATTATTCGTCAGTAGTTCAAAGGCCTCTGCCACTGGATTGCTCTATCTCATGAAAATAAATGTGATGCCCCAGGATCAATATCAGATTCTTAGGTGGTATAAATTGGCCTCACTCCATTGACTTTAGTAGACCTAAACCAATTTACACCAGCTGAGATTCTGCACCTCAGATTGGGGCCAAACGAGGAGTGATAGTCCCTCCCCCCCCCCCCCAAATGATTATTACAATGGTGCAATTATCACAAAACTCAAACATTTGTAAGTGAGGAGATTCACAGATATGGTTCTACAAACAACCTCAACTCCACTCCTGAGTCTCTGCCCATCAGCCAACCAATGAAAGAGGTGTTTTTGACAACATAGATGGGCTTGCTGGCTCATAGTGGAATGGAGGTAGTTCTATTTCTGGACTGATCTCTCTCTTATTACATGGAAAATAAGAAACATGTTGTCTCTTGACCATACTGAAAATTTCAGATAGGAGAAGTTCAAATCTCTGGTTTCCTTATGTAGGTTAAAATATGAGTGGTAGATAGCTGGTAGCTTGTGAGGTTTTGGGGACTGTACTGTCTTACAAGTGTAACTTTGGAATTGCTACTGCAATTCCATAATACCACTTCTTATTTCTCTAGCATTCTTCATCTGAACATTTGAAAATTTACTCACCTCCATGAGTAGGCAAGTATCATTATCACCATTTTACAGAGGGCTAAAAGAGGCAGAGAGACTCAGCCAAAGTTATACATACCAGTTAGTGGCAGGTCTGGAAATAGAAACAGGGTGTCCTGACTTGTGGTCCCCTGCTCCTACTGCTTGTTCCTACTCAATAACACTCAGGGGGCCAAATTCTGCACCCACACTGGAACCTGCAAGTGCTCATACAATAGTAGACTGAATGCCTTAAATCAATGGGTATCTAGTAATGCACTGTTATTACCTTTCTATGGAATAGCTCAAGCCACACCTAAATAATGAGCAATGAACAGTTGAGACATTTGAGCAATTTATTTCCGGAACAACATTTCTTATGGTGAATGACAGGGAATGTTCTTCTCTCTTAATCAGGCCTTGTATTAACTCACTGCTGCATCTCTATCATACTTCATGCAATGGCATTTCTACTTTGGGAAATTATGACTCTACTGTGGGTGGATGAAAAGAGATCTGCCAGTATGTGCGAATTTCACATTGCTATAGCAGCTACACCCCGGTGTGCTGACCTCCCAAGATACCAGAAAAAATCTCTAAGGAATGCTTGGAGTTTGGATCCCTAAATAAAGATACTCATCCACCCCACACACATTTTTCCTTGACTTTTTTTTTTAAAAAGCATTCAGTTGGCAGATTCAAAGGGACTTTCAGTTACAGACGTGCTTTTCACGGAGAACCCCATTATGGCAGGCTTATTGAACTGGTGAACTCAAGAAAACAGTTCTGTTGATCTTCAGAAGGTTGTCACAAAACAATGCTCCAAAGTCATATGCAACTGAGACTTCAGAACCATTCGTATTACAGTCAGAATCTTCCACTGTTTCAATCCAGAATGCCTAAATGGTAAGAACCATTCCTAAATGTGGCATGGAGCTTACCATCGTAACTGCCAGAGCAAAGTAGCATGCGGAGTTTAAAGTAAATGTTAGAGAAAAAAAGCAGGGGTTAACAATCAAACAAAATAATAATGAGAGTCAGTAGCTGATTACAAAGCATGTCAATGAAAACATAAGAGAAGGAAGGCTTTGATATTTGTAATAATAACGTACCATCCTTGCCCCCACAAAATAATATTCAACTCTCAAAAGAGAAGAGAGCCTGTCTCTAGCTGGGCAAATTGATTACTCAGTTCCTGGCCCACCACATAACTGTCCTTTATTAAAAGGAAGTGCAGAAGTTCAGCTGGAGAAAACTGATGCAGAGAGGAAGATTAGGATTCCAGCGACGGAAAGAATATTTATGTTGAGGTTACTGGCTCTAGAATTCATTTGCTAAAAGAAATGTTTTATTTATAAGAAAAATCTTGTTTTACAGCATGGCTTAAACTCTTTATCCTCTCAATATTGTGTGTGATGGGCACCCAGGTGGCTCTTTCACTGGTGTGCTGCATCCTGGTTTTTTTTGTTTTTGTTTTATGCCTGTATTCAGTGTTCTGAGCACCCCTGAGTCAGATCCTCAGGAGGTATAAACTCAGCTCCATTGAATATCCTAGCTGAGAATCCGGCCGTGTGTGTGTGTGTGTGTGTGTGTACATCTAACACACGTACCCACAAGAAAAACATTAACATTGCTAGACAGCATATCCCATCAATACAAATTGTACAATGCAAGGAAATAAGCAACTAAGTCATTCACCAATTATCAGTTTTCCTTCTTAACCTCAACAACCTCCCTTCATCAACCACAGCTCACCTATCTCTTCCCTCATGCTGAACAATCAACAGGCATATTTGATCTCTGACCATGTGCATTGGTTATGTGATCATGGTTTTTGATGAATAGAGGGTTGGACTGGTTTAATAAATTACACTGTATGCAACACTATACCTGGTGTTGTATCAGTGTGTAGAAGTGAGGTTGCAAATGCTGGCTGTGAAATAAATTTTCCTAGAGATTACAGAAAAAAAAAAAAACCACATGTGAATGGATGACTGATGTCAGTGATTGTATTAAATTTGGCATTAATTTTTTTATGTAGAAATTACAGCACTGAAATTGACACAGGCTTGTGTTCACGGAAAGAGTGAAAGCTGGACATTTGCTGTTTTGGATCAGGGTGGAGATATCCCTCCTTTCCCAGAAGGGCTTCTAGGGGCTCTGATGCCAGGTCCCTTTAAAAGCTGCTGCAGGACTCCACTAAGCAACCATCAAACCAACCAAGGGAATATTGCTATTACAATTTGTAGAAGGCACTCAGACAGTAGAGTATTGGGCAGTGGTATAAAATCTTAAAGCCTGGTCTACACTTATAAGTTTTGCTTGTTTAACTGCATTGGAGTAGTTAAAGTGTAGAAACCTACTAGAGTAGATGCAGTTATACCATTCAGGATTAGTGAAGCAAAATAAGCCATGGCAGTATAAAGTGCCTTCTACAGGTATAATTATGTCTACCTTAAGATTTTCACCTGCTTAACTATGTTGGTAAAAAAAAAAAAAAAAAAAAAAAAAAAACCACCCCTTACCAACATAGTTATGGAGGTAAAACTTTTCAAATATGGACCAAGTCTAAGGTAGAGAGAGATGCTCGGGGTAGTGGAACTGGGAAGGAGGGGGAACTAGCTCCTCCACAATGGAAATACTGAGGGGGGTCAGATCTATGTTTCTACTCTCCCCAATGTTTTCCACCCCAACTGCTCTCATAGAAGCAAGAGCAGGCCTCAGAGGAGGGGCTGGAGTAGCCACCATGATTCAAGCGATTGGGCTGGAGGCCAGGGAGCAGGTATGACTCTCTGGGCCAGCCTGGTTCCCCCCCCTTCCAGCTACCATGGGTCCTCGCCCAGGGGAGGGCCAGGAGCACATGTGCCAGTTGCCATGGTGGGGTGGGGGATGGGACAGGGCACCAGCACCTGGGTGGAGAGCAGGGGGCATTGGCACACAGGGCTCCAGCCACTGGGAGGGGCGGGGGGAAACATAGGGGACTGGGCACCAGCTGTTCAGGAACTGCCAGAGGAAACAATAGGAACTACCAGGACATCCTTTCCCAGCTTGGAGGCAGCTGCCTCCCCAGTCCACTCCAGTTTCAGTAGCCATCAGTGGTGGAAGGAAGGTAGTTGAGATTGAGAAGGGGAGCTGTTAAGTGTAGAGTTGATGGGGTGCTGAATGATTTTACAAATTATTTCCTTGTTTTGGAGATGGAGGTTGTGTTGGTGGGATATACATTTTAGAAGCTTAAGCTCAAAGTTAACAATTTTAACTATCTATACACAGCTCTAGATATATAGAGTGAGTATGGATATGTTTGTGAGTATATATGTGTGTGTGTGTGTGTGCGCGCATGTGAGTGTATATATATATATGTATATGTATATACAGAGAGAGAGATGTATATTTGAACTGTTAGAATTGGATCTGGCACTATCAGTGATACAACACAGCTTCTTTTTTAAAGTGGTTAGATCGCCAGTTATCTACTACAGCCAGCAACGATATCATTAGGAACATTATTATTGTGTTATACCAGCTCAACAGTAACAAAAAGAGTGAGAGGTGGAGGGGGAAGCAGATGCTAGTGGTACTGTCCAGCAATAACTTTTTGTATTGTCCTCTTAAAGTTGATAAACCGACCCTGATTTTTTAGTAGAATAACGTGGCAAAGACTGATTTTTCAACACCCCAACTCTGTCATGAACAGCTGTAAGATATTTGTTTGAGGCACTATTTTTGGTCTTCACTGAATAAACTGCTGTTTGAGTGTTGTGCTCCTGTTTACTTGGGGATGCATCCCCCTTGAAAGTAACATGCTAGAATGATGATCCATCTGAACTTAGAGGCTCTCACCTTGGTAGAATCAGATTTCAAGGTTTCAGCACATCTTGTTAAGCAAATAAGCAACTCTACGTGTAATATATTTAAGCATTAAGACAAGACACTGAAGAAGGGGAGGGTGCATTTCTCCTCACTTCATTAGAAGTATTGCATAAAGCCTTTGTGTGTGTGTGTGTATGTATTGTTTCAACAAAAAGCAATTAACCATCATTGTCCTCAAAGTTATTTCAGAACTGATAGGGTTAAAATGAATCTGCTGTTTTACAGTGTTTGCCACCCCTGACAGTAGAGCAAGAGGGATTACGGTTTTATGAGTAGTAAAGTACCACCTGAGTTTTAGGACTCTAAGCTTTATAACATAGCCTTGGATCTTAAATCAACAGTAAAAGTAGTTGCTTATCAGAGATGTCTCCCACAGCCTGAGAAGAGAGGTGAGTCAGGAAGGGGGCATATGTCAAAGCACTTTTGAACACTCTCAGCTCATTTTCAGAGGTTGGGGAATAGTCAGGATGACTCAAGCTTTCCTTATTGAGTATGGTATAAGAATCCTACTCCAATGCACAGATGAAAAACAAACCTGTATCTCAGTAGGTCTCTAACTCACTCCTTTTACACCACAGATCTACCTAAACTTTGTGTTTAGTACAGTTGACTTTTAAAGTTTCAACAGAGCCAGCATCTTCTTAAGAGGAAGAAATGGGGTATTTTCATCCATAGGGCAGAGTTGTTGGCTCGGGTCATTTGCTACAATTCTGACTTTATTAGCAGGCATCACATAGTTAAGTATAACTCAAACTTCCCTTACCAGGACAACTAGAATGACAAGGAGTTACTGTGGAGAATTTCAAAATTTGAATGTTTGGCTGATGTCAGTATGCCAAGGAGACTGCCAATTCTTCTGTCTCATCTGAAAGCACAAGCTGCAGAGAAACCACAGAAAGACCAAACTGCTCTTTACTTTGGTAAATACAAATAGTCTCCATTATTGTCCTTACTCCATTGAGCCATATTAATCAAAGAGGGTTGAAAAGTAAAACACATTACTGGGACATCATGTAGCAGTGTAAGGCCTTGTCTACAAGAGGACATTGGATTGACGTAGCTATTGCAGAATAGGCTGTTATGCAATAGCCATTCTAGAATAGCTCCCTATTGTGGAATAAAAGTCATTTTTATTCCAGAATAATTAATTTGTGTTGTGAGCGGTGTAATGGTTCCAGAATAGTCACTATGCTAGTCAATTTCCTAGTGCATACAAGGCCGAAATGGGTTTCTTGCCTTTGGGTTTGGAGGTTTTACTGTACATGCACTGAAAAAGCCTTTTTCACTGTGGAAGAGACATGTAGGAAATTAGTAATAGAGCTAGGTGAAACATTTGCAATGAACCCAGATCGTACAAAATTGACCTGTTTGGGGGTTTCAATTCAAACTCAAAACTCAGAGCACCGTTGCAGAAAGACTTACTAGTGTTTTCTGTCCTTTCAAGTGAATCTGGCCAGTTTGATTTTGCAAATAAAACCATGCAGTGTTTGCAGTTTCTTGTGGCTTTTATCCAACACCAAGTGTAACTTGGCTGATCTGACTTTTGCTTTGAGCTGAAATGAGTCCAACAACTCAGAGTTAAAAACAGGGAAGCCAGCCCAAGTGCCTTGAAACTGAAGGAAAAAGTTGGCATGAACCCCGAGAAGCAAAATCAGAAGGCTTCTTGCTGAAGAGTAGCTTTGGAATGTATGAATATAGGAATTAGAGACCTGGAATTGTGCTAATAAGCCAATATTAAAAGAAGGCAAGTGGAATGACTTGGGGTAAGGCTCGGGGTGGCCCATCCATATAGGCGAACTAAGTGGTCACCTAGGGTGCCAAGTGAAATGGGATGCCAAATTCGAAGAAAACAATCAAATTAAAAAAAAAAAATGAAAAAAATGAAAAAGATGAAAAAAAATACAAATAAAATAACGAAGATGTCATTATTTCAATTCCCATGAGCGTATGGAGGGAATATGAATTATAATTCATTTCTCTACATTTCTGAGAATTTATTAATATGTCAAATCTTTTATTTACTGCAAAAATAAATAATATTTTAGCGAATTTTTTTTCAATTTGTGATGTAGGCTCAAGATGACCCACTCTGCAATTTTGATAAGCAATAACTCGGCCACAATGAAACACATCCACCAGCGGCAAGAACTGTGATGCTAGTGACACCTAACTCGACTATACATCAAGGTCGCATAGCCAGAAATTCATGTAGAGTGGAGATATCGCGAGTTGATACATGTAAAACGGTCATTTTAACACACGTCGCAGGTAGATGGTTTAGAATCGAGCAAATATTGTGGAAAATTGTGTTTCTTGGTGCCAAAGAATAAAGAATAACTTCTTTCAGCATTATAAATCCAAAATGTGAGTATCTTTAAGCATTATTAAACCTTAGTGTTATTATCGGGCTGTATAATTATGAACTTTTCTTTGTTATAACTGGTTCACATGTAATAAATAAGTTCCATAAAAGTAACAGCATTAACGCTTAATAGACTACGAAAATGATACGTCACACTCCAAGCAGGTAACCGTGAGGAAGGGTTTCCAAACAACCGGTGTTGGGTTATAATGTCGAAAAAGGTCATTTTGTTTCCGTTTAAACACTGTAACTAACAGTTTTAATAGGTAAGTGAGTGTATCTTACTAATCATTGAACCTTTAATCAGTGAAAAGACATGTTGGGATGGCTGCAATGTGGTTTAAATCGCCAATCATGTGGTGTGTCAGCCATCCTTAATGCTATAATGCTTGCAGTTGGGAGCACACTACATAACAATATTCAAATGCCCCATGGCAGAAAGAGGAAAAATAAAACCTTCAGGAGCTGAGTATTGTAAACAAAAGGCTGAGAAGGAAAAGGACCAAGCAAAACAGCAGGGATCCTTCCTGAAATATCTTCTCTTTCATCCAAATAAAGATGGAAGCAGTTCACAGCATCCAGATGAAGGAATTTTACTTGGAGAGGAGGTTAGCTCACATCCGCATGGAAGCAGTTTGGAACATCAAGATGAAGGTACATTACTTCGAGATGAGGGTAGCTCACATTCACAAAAAAGCAGTTTGGAAACTCAAGATGATGGAAACTTACTTCCAGATGAAGGCAACTCACAGCATCAGACTGATATGGAAGTGGAGAAAATGTATTCACCCTTCAGAGACACATGCAGAAATTGAAGTAAATGAAGTAGAAGGAAGAAAGGATGAGTAAGTTACAAACAAGTTACAGTATGGGGACCCAGCTTCATGACCCAGATGTGATGACAGTGTGCGGCAAATTCTCGTGGAACATGGACCTGAACAAGTTCATGAAT
Source organism: Emys orbicularis (assembly GCF_028017835.1). NCBI lineage: Eukaryota > Metazoa > Chordata > Testudines > Emydidae > Emys > Emys orbicularis. The sequence goes on from NC_088685.1 coordinate 36,643,238, forward strand.
TTCTCTTCCCTAAGGATGGAAATAAAAGAAAATTCTCTGCTCAGCATTACAAGAGGAAACTCATTAATGGGGAAGAAATTCAGCGAAACTGGTTACAATATTCAGTGTCGGAGGACTCTGTTTTGCTTTTGCTGCAAGTTGTTTAGAAATCAAGCAATTGGTACATCACTTACTGAAAATGGTTTGAAGGACTGGAAAAACATATCTTCAATTCTCTCTTCACATGAAAGAAGTTCCAAACATTTGGAATGTTTTCAAAATTGGAAAGAACTTGAATTATGATTGAAAAAAGGAAAAACTATCGAAGAAAATTTACATGTGATCAAGGAAAAAGAAGAATATTGGCAACAAATACTAGAGTGTCTGATTGCTTTTGTGAGAGTTCTAGGTGGGCAAAATTTAGCATTCCGCGGCAGAAATGAAAAATTATACACTCCAGGTAATGGAAACTTTTTAAAATTTGTTGAATACCTAGCTTTGTTTGATCCAGTCATGAAGGAGCATCTACGTAAAATAACTAATCATGAAATACTTGATTACTTAGGAAAAAATATGCAGAATGAACTGATTCAAATCCTAGCAAATGCCAAAAAAAATAAAATTGTAGAAGCTGCCCATTCTGCAAAATACTTTTCAATAATACTGGACTGTACACCAGATGTGAGTCATGTTGAACAAATGACTATGATCATTCATTTTGTGGATATGGAAAAGTCTGCAGATGAAGATAATGTTGAAGTGCTCATAAAGGAACATTTTTTGCATTTCGTACCACTGAAGGAGACGACTGGAGCATTTATGACAAACTATTTTACAAGAGCTTGAAACAATGCCATTATCTGTTGAAAACTTACATGGCCAAGGCTATGATAATGGGAGTAATATGAAGGGTAAAGACAATGGTGTGCAAAGGAGAATGATGGAAATCAATTCTAGGGCCTTTTTCATTCCTTACAGTGTGCATTCTCTAAATTTGGTTGTCAATGATGCTGCTAGATCCTGTTTGGAGGCAGGCAGTTTCTTTGACCTTGTGCCACATGTTTATGTGTTTTTCTCAAGCTCAGCACTCCGTTGGGAGATTCTGACTTGCCATGTGAATTCTCTAATTGTGAAACCACTTAGTCAGACAAGATGGGAGAGTGACATTGATGCTTTGAAGCCTCTTCGATATGAACTTGGAAACATTTATGATGCCCTAATTGAAATTTCTGATGATACTACCTTTACTGGATCATCTGGCAATACGGCACGTTCAGATGCAGAAGCTCTTGCAAATGGACTTTCCAAGTTCAAATTTGTCACTTCACTCATTTTGTGGTATAATATCCTTTTCGAGATTAACCTCACTAGTAAGCAACTTCAGGAAAAAGAACTTAAACATACATTCTGCTATTCAAAAACTGCAGCAATCTAAAAATATTCTGGAGGAATTCAGAAGTGATGAAGGGTTTGAAAGAACACTGGTAGATTCTATCGAGCTTGCTGAAGAAATAGTTTGACAGAATTTGAACCAGAGCCAGTTCACATTCGGCAAAAGAAACAGCAGTTTTCGTATGAAGGACAAGACACACCCATTCAGAACCTAAAAAAAGGTTCAAAGTGAATTTCTACTTCACAGTCCTTGATACTGCTGTTCACTCGGTTGATGAAAGATTTCAACAAATGCAGCAGCTAGAGTCAGTATTTGGCTTTCTATATGATATCTGCAGCTTGCAAAAGAAAACAGCAAAACAGATAAGAGAATTTTGTATAAAACTGGAGTCAGCATTGACTCATGAAAATTCAAAAGACATTGATGCTACAGATTTGTGTAGTGAACTTCAGGCTTTTTCCAGACAACTTAAGAAACATTTCACTCCTGAAGAAGTACTGAAGTTTGTTTGTGAAAATAAACTCAGACAGTTTTCCAAACATTTTTATAGCTCTATGCATTTTTTTAAACTTTGCCAGTTTCCGTAGCTAGTGGGAAACGTAGCTTCTCAAAGTTAAAATTGATAAAAACATATCTGCGTTCAACAATGGTGCAAGAGAGACTTGTTGGACTTGCCACAATGTCAATAGAGCATGAAGTATCTGGAAAACTGGATCTAAAAGAACGAGTGACTGAATTTTCAAAACTGAAAACATGACTTTTCTTGCTTTAAGAGTACACAGTGTTTTTTATTCAGAGTGTTTTGTAAATACAGGTTAAAGTTCATCGAAGAGTTTTCTTATATCTTTCTATATTGGATGTGGTGGTAATGCCAATTAAAGCAGGATAGCGTAATGGATGATTTTGGATTTGTAATAATAAAAATTATAAATAACATTTTTCATGCATTTTTTAAAAATCTGATTGAAATATCATCTAGCTGTCATGTACAAATCTATTCTGAAAATGTTGTGTCTCTGTTTTATCTGATCTCAGAAACATTGGTTGACAGACGGACAAACCGAATAATTGAGCCTCTGTTTAAAAAAAAAAAATGCTTAAAAAACATTAAAAGGAAAAAAGGGGCAAAATGTTTCCCAGTTTACCAAAAACCTTAGCCTAGATCTGTCCTTGTGGTTTGGGGGTTGGGGGTGCCGATTGCATGGTTCGCCTAGGGCGCCAGTTGCTGGCAGCTAGTCTAGGGCTGCCCCGATAAGGCTGTTAGCCTGAATATCAATCCTGAGCAAAATAAAGGAAAAGCTGATATGGGATTCAGTTGATAAAGAATTAAAGAATAGGAATATAATTATGCCAGTTAATATTTTATGGAAAATAGATCTTGTCAAACAAACCTAATTTGTTTTAATAAGACTACAAGTTTGGTTGATAAAGGTAATAGTGTAGGTGTAAAATACTTAAAACTTTTGTAAGAGAACCTGCTCCCAAGAAACTTGAAACAGCAAGTGAGGGGCAACAGTAGATTCAGGATGGCTTCTTCTATGTCAAGGACTGCTTGTTTGTTCTGCTGAGACCCAACTAGGTATTGCGGCTCTGTCATGACTCACCATTAGCAGCCCATCTGGCAGACCTCAAAACCTTCCATTTGTCCACCTGCTCCTTCTGGTGGCCCCGGATGTGCACAACAATCCACTTGTATGTTGATTCCTGTGAGACATGTGCCCTCACCAAGACACTGCGCTTGAAACCCGTTGGCACCCTAATGCATTATGAAATCCCATTTAGACCCTGAATGGCCATTACCCTGGCCTTTTAGTCAAGCCACCCATGTCTAATGGGCACACTGTAGTCTTCACTGTGATTCTTAGTTGACAAATTCGTCTCCATTGTGCATCTGCACTCTAGAGAAGAAACAGACCAGCATTGGGTAACTCATTTAATTTGTCTCTATGGACAGAGCGAGTCACAACTTATCAGGGGCCGCAATTTGTGTCGTGGTTTTGGCATGATACCCTACAATTGCTTGGGATCTGCACTTATACATTCACCACCTGTCACCCACAAATTGACGGTCAGTTCGAATTAGCAAATCAAGTGTTAGAACAATACATGTGCTACTTCACAAATTTACACCAGGACAACTGGTCGAACCTCCTACTCCAAGCAGAGTTTGCTTACAACAACACCGACCATGTCTCCACCGGGTAGGGTCCATTCTATGCAAACTGTGGCTTCCACCCCGTCTCCATCTGACCATACCTATACTCCACCAATCCTACAGCCGCCAACTGGGTGCAGTAGATCCATGATGTCCAAGAAGAACTCAAGACCCACCTGGACAAGGCCTAAGGGTACTACTGACTGGTGGTGCCAGGAAGGCCTGGGATTCACCGTCAGGCAAAAAGTGTGACTCAGCCCAAAACCTGCACACCAACCAGTCAAGTCATAAACTGGACCACTCATAACTTGGGCCATATTCCATCAGCCAGGTAATCAACTGAGTGACCATGAAGCTTCAGTTACCATGATTCCTCAAAATACACCCAGTGTTTCATGTATCCTTGCTAAAACCCTACATCGACAACCCTTTCGCTCATTGGGCTCAACCAGTACCCTCTGGTGAGGATCCTAGGACATAATGAGTATGAGGTTCATGAAACACTGGACTCAAAAATCAGACGTGACTCCCTCTGGTACCTCATAGACTGGGAGGGCTTCAGCCCAGAGGAGCAATCCTGGGAGCTCATGTCCCAAGTCCATGCTCCTGTGCCAGCCTTCCATGTGGCCCATCCAAACAAACCTAGGCTGGTGGGGGCACTCCTGGAGGTGGGAGGTAATATAAGACCTCCATGGGTCTAGAAGGCAGGCCTACAGAGCTGCAAGGTAGCTGGCATAGCTATGCTGCCACCCAACAGCAGCTGTAACCTGCTTGTGCTCCATGGCTCCTTGACCTGCTGTGGACACAGACCATGGGAAGTCCTTTCTCAAGCGGTATGACAGACAGCAGCCTAATGGCACCTGATTGGCTCCCTACCTTATATAAACCCAAGGGGGATTCCAAGAAATATCCAGGCAACAGTATGGATCTTCTGTAGCTGCCATGACCATTTCTGGTCCTTGCTCCTGAGCTTCCGGCTTTGATCTTGGTTTGACTTGGATTTTGCCTCCTGACCTGGACCCTGAAACCTGACTCAGGCCTGGTCTACACTACAAGTTTAGGTCGACTTTAGCCACGTTAAATCGAATTAAGCCTGGACACGTTCACACGACGAAGCCCTTTCTTTTGACTTAAAGGGCCCTTTAAACCGGTTTCTTTACTCCACCTCCGACGAGGGGATTAGCGATAAAATCGGCCGTAGGGGGTCGGAATTGGGGTAGTGTGGACGGAATTCGACGTTCTTGGCCTCCGGGAGCTATCCCACAGTGCTTCATTGTGACCGCTCTGGACAGCACTCTCAACTCAGATGCACTGGCCAGGTAGACAGGAAAACCCCCGCGAACGTTTGAATTTCATTTCCTGTTTGCTCAGCGTGGAGAGCACAGGTGACCACGCAGAGCTCATCAGCACAGGTAACCATGATGGAGTCCCAGGATCGCAAAAGAGCTCCAGCATGGACAGAACGGGAGGTTCGGGATCTGCTCGCCATATGGGGAGACGAATCAGTGCTAGCTGAACTCCGAAGCAGTAAACGAAATGGCAAAATATTAGAAAAGGTCTCCAAGGCCATGAAGGACAGAGGCCATAACAGGGACGCACAGCAGTGCCGCGTGAAAATTAAGGAGCTAAGGCAAGCCTACCACAAAGCCAGAGAAGCAAACGGAAGGTCCGGGGCTGAGCTGCAAACATGCCGCTTCTACGCGGAGCTGCATGCTATTCTAGGGGGTGCAGCCACCACTACCCCAACCGTGTACTATGACTCCTTCACTGGAGAAACACACAGGGAAGCGGGTTCGGGGTACGAGGAAGATGAGGATGGAGAAAATGTAGATAGCTCACAGCCGCAAGGAAGCGGAGAAACTGGTTTCCCCAACAGCCAGGATATGTTTATCACCCTGGACCTGGAACCAGTAACCCCCGAACTCACCCAAGGCATGCTCCCAGACCCTGAGGGCACACGGGGGACCTCTGGTGAGTGTACCTTTGTAAATATTACACATGGTTTAAAAGCAAGCGTGTTTAATGATTAATGATTAATTTGCCCTGGCAATCGCGGCCAGTACAGCTACTGGAAAAGTCTGTTAACGTGTATGGGGATGGAGCGGAAATCCTCCAGGGACATCTCCAGAAAACTCTCCTTCATGTACTCCCAAAGCCTTTGCAAAAGGTTTCTGGGGAGGGCTGCCTTATCCCGTCCGCCATGGTAGGACACTTTACCACGCCAGGCCAGTAGCACGTAGTCTGGTCCCGGTGTTTGCTGGCATGCAGACAACATCCATTCCTAATCACTCTTTGTTATCCTCAGGAGAGTGATATCATTCACGGTCACCTGGTTGAAATGGGGCAATTTTATTAAGGGGACATTCAGAGGTGCCCGTTCCTGCTCTGCTGAACAGAAATATTCCCCGCTGTTAGCCACGCGGTGGGGGGGAGGGGTGAAGTGATCATCCCAGAGAATTGGGTGTGTGGGGGAGGGGAGTTAGTTGGGTTTGTGCTGCATGTTAACCCTGAAACCGCAGCCCCTCCTTTTACATTGCAAACCCATTTTAAATGGCCAACCCAACGGGTGCTTGGTATGGGAAATGAGAGCACTACTGTTTGAAACCATTCCCACATGTTAAGAAGGTTAAAAAAGCCAAAAGACTGTGTCTTACCATGGCTGCCTGCAAGCTGAAATCTGTGGTCTGGCACTGCGTGAGTGATCTCTCACAGCAAACCGGCAGGCCCTCAATATAAGGGGAAAAATGCGACCTTGTAACAAAAGCACATGTGCTGTGTAATGTGAACAGCAAAATTTAACGTGAAAGAGTGTACCCATTGTTCTCTAAAATGTGTCTTTTTTAACCACCTCTCCCTTCTCCTCCACCAGCTGCAAATGTTTCTCCTTCACAGAGGCTAGTGAAGATTAGAAAGAGAAAACGTAGGACGCGTGATGACATGTTCACAGAGCTACAGATGTCCTCCCACGCTGACAGAGCACAGCAGAATGCGTGGAGGCAGTCAATGACTGATTACAGAAAAGCACAATATGAACGAGAGGAGAGGTGGCGTGCTGAATCGCGGGCTGAAAATGATAGGTGGCGTCAGCTTGCAGACAGAAGGCAAGAGTCGATGCTCCGGCTGCTGGAGCATCAAACTGATATGCTCCAGCGTATGGTTGAGCTGCAGGAAAGGCAGCAGGAGCACAGACTGCCGCTACAGCCCGTGTAACCAACAGCCCTCCTCCCCAAGTTCCATAGCCTCCTCACCCAGACGCCCAAGAACACGGTGGGGGGGCCTCCGGCCACCCAGTCACTCCACCCCAGATGATTGCCCTAGCATCAGAAGGCTGGCCTTCAATAAGAGTTAAAGTTTTAAACTGCAGTGTGTCCTTTTCCTTCCCTCCTCCCCCACCCATCCCGGGCTACCTTTGCAATTATCCCCCTAGTTGTGTGATGAATTAATAAAGAATGCATGAATGTGAAGTAACAATGACTTTATTGCCTCTGCAAGCGGTGCTCGAAGGGGGAAGGGGAGGGTGGGGTGGTTGGCTTACAGGGAAGTAGAGTGAACCGGGTGGTGGTGGGGGGAGGGTTCATCAAGGAGAAACAAACAGAAGTTTCACACCGTAGCCTGGCCAGTCACAAAACTCGTTTTCAAAGCTGCTCTGATGCGCACCGCGCCATGCTGTGCTCCTCTAACCGCCCTGGTGTCTGGCTGCATGTAATCAGCGGCCAGGCGATTTGCCTCAACCTCCCACCCCGCCATAAATGTCTCCCCCTTACTCTCACAGATATTGTGGAGCGCACAGCAAGCAGCAATAACAATGGGGATATTCTTTTCGCTAAGGTCTGAGCGAGTCAGTAAGCTGCGCCAGCGCGCTTTTAAACGTCCAAATGCACATTCCACCACCATTCGGCACTTGCTCAGCCTGTAGTTGAACAGATTCCTGACTCCTGTCAAGGCTGCCTGTGTACGGCTTCATGAGCCATGGCATTAAGGGGTAGGCTGGGTCCCCAAGGATCACGATAGGCATTTCAGCATCCCCAACGGTTATTTTCTGGTCCGGGAAGAAAGTCCCTTCCTCCAGCTTTCGAAACAGACCAGAGTGCCTGAAGACGCGAGCATCATGTACCTTTCCCGGCCATCCCACGTTGATGTTGGTGAAATGTCCCTTGTGATCCACCAGGGCTTGCAGCAGCATTGAAAAGTACCCCTTGCAGTTTATGTACTCGGTGGCTTGGTGCTCCGGTGACAAGATAGGGATATGGGTTCCGTCTATGGCCCCACCACAGTTTGGGAATCCCATTGCAGCAAAGCCATCCACTATGGCCTGCACGTTTCCCAGAGTCACTACCCTTGATATCACCAGGTCTTTCATTGCCCTGGCAACTTGGATCACAACAGCCCCCACAGTAGATTTGCCCACTCCAAATTGATTCCCGACTGACCGGTAGCTGTCTGGCGTTGCAAGCTTCCACAGGGCTATCGCCACTCGCTTCTCAACTGTGAGGGCTGCTCTCATCCTGGTATTCTGGCGCTTCAGGGCAGGGGAAAGCAAGTCACAAAGTTCCATGAAAGTGCCCTTACGCATGCGAAAGTTTCGCAGCCACTGGGAATCGTCCCACATCTGCAGCACGATGCGATCCCACCAGTCTGTGCTTGTTTCCCGGGCCCAGAATCGGCGTTCCACGGCATGAACCTGCCCCAGTAACACCATGATTTCCACATTGCTGGGGCCTGTGCCTTGTGAGAGGTCTATGTCCATGTCAATTTCCTCATCACTCTCGTCGCCGCGCTGCAATCGCCTCCTCCTCGGCTGGTCCTGGTTTTGCTTTGGCATGTTCTGGCTCTGCATATACTCCAGGACAATGCGCGTGGTGTTCATAGTGCTCATAATTGCCGCGGTGATCTGAGCGGGCTCCATGATCCCAGTGCTAGCTATGGCGTCTGGTCTGAAAAAAGGCGCGAAACTAGTATCTGACGGACCAGGGGAGGGAGGGAGGGAGGGGCGAGTGACGACATGGCGTACAGGTACAGGGAATTAAAATCAACAAAGGTGGCTGTGCATCAGGGAGAAACACAAACAACTGTCACACAGAATGGCCCCCCCACAATATCTTTTGAACTCAAAAGCCTGGGTTTAGCAGGCCGTTGATTTGACGGAGGGAGGGGGAAGCAAATGAATACAGAACAAATCTATTTTTTACATCTTAAGACGACGGTGCAGCATGACTGATAGCCCTCGACATCTTCTGGGTGCTTGGCAGCAAATACTGGGCGCTTGGCAGTTAGTGTACTAAGACTGATAGCCACATTTTTCCTGTATGATGACGATGGCCTTCAGGCCTATTGCACGATCTGCTGCTCAGGGAAGACTCTGCTAATGTGCGTTGATCCAACTTGTAATAGGAAAAGACTACAGTTACCAGTCGTAATACACCATCTACTGCCAAAAGGCAAAAGGCTGGTGCAATGCAGCCCCACGGCTGCCAGCACCCAGATCGCCGATGAAGGCTATCAGTCATGCTGCACTGTCTACCGCCAAAAGGCAGTTAGCTGCTGCTGCTGTGTAGCAATGCAGTCCCACGTCTGCCGGCACCCAGATGACATATGGTGACAGTGAGCTGAGCTGAGCGGGCTCCATGCTTGCCGTGGTATGTTGTCAGCACAGGTAACCCAGGTAAAAAGGCGCAAATCTATTGTCTGCCGTTGCTCTGACGGAGGGGGAGGGGCCTGACGACATGTACCCAGACCCCCCTGCGACACTGTTTTGCATCATTCGGGCATTGGGATCTCAACCCAGAATTCCAATGGGTGGCGGAGACTGCGGGAACTGTGGGATAGCTACCCATAGTGCAATGCTCCGGAAGTCGACGCTAGCCTCGGTACTGTGGACGCGGTCTGCCGACTAGAGCACTTAGAGCATTTTATGTGGGGACACACACAATCGGCTGTATACAACCGATTTCTATAAAACCGGCTTCTATTAATTCGACCTAATTTCGTAGTGTAGACATACCCTCAGACTCTCCCCTTTGGTATTGACCCTAGCCTAGAACCTATGAACTCCTGCACTGCTCCACGGCTCAGGTTTGCCCCTGCTCTGATCCTTGGTCCAACTGCCCTTGTTGGGATCTTGACAAAATGTCTCCAAACTTTTTATCAGTCTATTCAATCTCTCGTATGTTCTGAATTGTTTTTTTAACTACTGTGCCACTTGGAGGTGAATAGGCCACATAAGAAATATCTGCAAGCATTCCTTCCGATTCTCACATAATTTTACTTCAGTCATGTTCATGCTCTTTTGGGGGGTTCACTTTCCATCAGTATTCATGCAGCTGAGCTTTAATGAGAAGTACTTGTGAACTCATTAAGGCCTAGATCCAATGCCCATTCAAGTCAGTGAGAATCTTTCCATGGATTTCAGTGGCATTTGGATCAGATTCCAGGCTAAGGAACAGAAATAGTACCATGTGACTTATCTGACAAGTCAGAACTAACTACAGCCAGTGTGTTTAACATTACACATTGAGTATTCCCATTAACGTCAATGGGACTACACCCAATGCATAACATTGAGCATGTGTGTAAATCTTTGCAGGATCAAGGTCTAGTGGAACTTGAATAGAGAATGCTGACTGTTGAGCATACTGAGTATTTGAAGATGAATGCACAGAGTAAAAAACCCTCAAATCACAGAATATTAATAATTTTGAACAATAAGTAAATCTGAGGAATTTGTGAACTTGTGGATTTTGTGTGCAAAATAAGAATATATGCCTTATTTATGTTATTTATTGTAAATTGGTCACTTAGCTCTAGGACTACTTAAGGCAAATATTTCTTCATTCTTACTGGCATCAAATTAGAAAGTTACATTCTTCACTGATGCATCGGAAAACTTTAAGGATGGTAGATATGGGAAAAATTTCTATCTTCACTAATAAACTAAAGGGTGAGATCTTTACCCCCGTTCTGGTCCCTTAATGCCATCTAAAGGGCCACAGCAGCATAAAGGGGCCCCAAAAGCATAACAATAGGAAGCCCCTGTGTAGAGGGTCCCAGACTCACCCCTGCGGCGCCTCCTGCTGGTCATCCAGGGAATTAGCTCACCAGCCCCTGGAGCGCCCTCTGCAGGCCAGTGATCCGCCTTGTCCTCTTCTCTGGCCCCTGTGTCCCTCCCAGGACCCCGGTGCCCCTTGCTCAGGGTGCTGCCCCCTGGCAGTACCCACACACTAGGTCTCCCCTCCCTGGGAACCCCCACCCACTAACCCCACCTCACGATAAGGCCACTGCCAGTCACCAGCTAGCCCCCACTCTCTGGGGCAGACTGCAGTATAGGCCACTCATCGGCAAGGTTGGGTTTGGACCTGCTGCCTTGGCCTAGCCCTGGGCTGCCCTCTGCAACCTCCAGTACCCGTTGGCCTATTACCAGGCCACAGGCTGGAGCTCCCCAGCCTTTCCCCAGCCCTGCTCCACTATAGGTACCCTGTCTAGCTCCCTGCAGCCAAGCCCTTCTCTCTCTCTCTGAAGGCAGAGAAAGACTGTTGGGCTCTTGGCTCCCAGCCTCTTTATACTGGCCATCTGGGCTCTGATTAGGGTGTGGCCCAGCTGCAGCAACTTCCCCAATCAGCCCAGTAGCTTTTCCCTTTGCCCCAGCCCTCTGCCAGGGCTGTTTTAAACCCCTCAGGCAGGAGCGGGTGTCCACCCCGCTACACCCTGATATAGGCACTGAAGAAGACAGCCATAAGGCTGCCTCCAAAGACCCCTCCTCACAAGTTCAGATGTAGGAGACCTGCTGGAGGCAGGGTCTCAGCCTGCAGCATCATTGCTGAGATTCCAGGCCCATGGGGCCATTTGGGAGGCTGCTATAACATAGATAGTCCCCTCCCATCCCCTGGGGCTGAGTTACACAAGAGGTCTTTCCAGCTTCTGGAACAGCCCAGAGTTAGGAGGTCACAAAGGTGGCTCCACAAGTTCTATTCTGCACCTCCTAGGAGCATAGCATGGAATCTCACCCCAAGTGAATCATTATAATTCTTTTCTCCCCTCCAAATTGTCTTAGCACCTTAAGTGGATACCAATAGTTTTGAAAAATACCAGTGGGCACACATTTCTTCATGGCATTGACAAAGCTTTAATAAAAACACCCCTTTCTCCTCCATTCATATAATTATTTTTCCCACTATCATAAATGCTGAAAATACCTTAAAATATTTTTTTCTTAAACAAAAGATTGGTGTTGGAGTTCTTGAAAGCTAGATGAGGACTTTGGCATAGCACCTATAAAAGTTCAGTTAATTTTTCTTTATTAATTTTTAAATAAGAGATGATTTCCTTGTGGGAGACACAATGACAGTGTCTTCAAGCCCTTGAAGGAATTGAATGTTGGGTCTCATTAGTACTGGCAGGCAGCATGATAATGAGTTGAAAAGTGATTCATGAATGGGAATTTTTTTTAAAGTAAATCCCTTTGTTTCGTATTTTTAAAGGTTATTCTGAACAAAGAGAATGTGCAAACTCTCTCTTTCTCTCTCTGACTCTCATGGAATGGAGCACTATTAGAATAGGAGGCTGCTTTGCAATTTAAACCAAGAGTAATTGGTCTGCCAGTCCAAGAGGCCATGGTTGAAAGTTGGTCTCAGCTCAGTTCTTACTGAACACTGACTAGTTTGCTGAAAAGGAGATCTAAAATCCAATATTTATTATGAACAGATAACTTTCTGAACCCCACAGTCCCTTCAGCTCAGCAGTGGAGTACTTTCAAACAGGATGAGAGAGCCAGCACAGAGAGACAGGGCTCCCTCTTCTCATGGGTGCCGCACTTGGCTTTTGAATCTTATGGTGGCTTGAGGCACCAGTGAAATCAACACCTCACTTATAACTTATATTATCTCTGAGTAAGTTGTATAGTAAAAATATGAAAACACAATTGTTAACTTATCCAAAGCACGGTGTGACTTGCTGCTTCATTCATTTTACATCCTGTCTTTAACATGAACGAGGCTGTGTCCTGTTTCCTGGGCTGAACAAAATCCAAAGTCAAAGACTGAGGACCTACATTTTCAAAAAATGACTAGTGATTTTGGTTGCTCAACTTGAAATCCCTGAAAGTAGCCTGATTTACAGAGGTTGGTGCTAGACCCTTTTTGTAAAGCAGGGCCCTTTATAGTGTCTCAAGTTGGACACCTAAAAATTGAGGCAAGCAGAACCACTAGTCACTTTTGAAAATATAGGCCAAGATGTTTATATCATATAAATGCTGAGGGTTAAATATTAGTCCAATGTATGATTATAATCTCCTTTGGGCAGGGACTGCTTTGTTTTGTTCTGTGTTTGTACAGTACCTAGCATAATGGGCTCCTGGTCTATGACTGGGGGTTCTAGGTACTAAAGTAATAATACATTAATTAATAAGAACAATAAATTGAGTTATTGTTATATCTGATCATATGCTGTTAGCTGAATAATGCATTTCATGAGCACCCGTTTTATGCACTGTATCCCCTGATGGTTAGAGCTGGTCAAAAAATTGAAAAAAATATACCCCTCCTCCCAATATAGCAGCTCTAGTGATTATGAAAATCAGGCATCAACAGGTAGAGATCAAACAATTGCATCAGTAGGGAAAAAACACTGCGTTATTAATGAGTAACCACAGCATCACTGTAACGTGGTTGGTTGAGATAATTCTGTTTAAAAATAATGACCATCTTCATTGAAATAGCATTATAAATGTAATGTGATAAGGCTGAAACTGTTAGAGTGGTATAACAGCACGTTCAGTAGAAAATAACAAAAATGCTTTTCTTTCTGCATGCTGTATACAGAAAACTTTCTCTTAACCTCAAAGATATGGCACAGCTGCAAAAATAGTTCTATAGACTGTTTTTCCCATTAACTGGCCTGTGATGTGTATGGATGGGAGAATAATTACATTTCTAATATTTTTTAACTTTGGCCCTGATCCTGCAAACACTTATGCATGTGTTTAATCTTATGATGTGAGTGATCCTACTGACTTCAGTTAAACTAGTCGTGTGTAAAGTTAAGCATAAACATTTGCAGGACGCAGGCCTTTGTATGTTTGATATTTACTCCAGGGAACCAATAGCCTTAATTCTTCACTTCACTGTGCTTAGATATATAATGGAGAATGTGATTGCAAGCAGCCAGTTGAAGCCAAATCATCAGCTGCCCCTCCCCAGCAGAAGTTAGAACAGCAAAGGGCTTATTGGCATAAGTGCCATACCCTCTCTCCCACCCATCCCAGGAATGCCCCTGATACTCCCTCTCCCTCTCCTTACAACAGGGATTGGGGAATGGAGGCATGGCTTGCAGAGGAGGTGGCATAGTTTTCCACTGGCGGAGAGTTCTCCTTCAAAAGGGGAATTCTCCATCTGTAGTTTCTGGCTGCTTCAAAGCCACTTTCAGACCAGAAAATCCAGCCCTAAATCTCTTAGGGTTGGCCTAACTCTATTCTCATTGAAGTCAATGCATGTTTTGCCACTGAGCTCAGTGGGATCAGAATTGGGCCAATGTTCTGTGCTCTTAAAAATATCATATTCAGTGTTTCATGATTACATTGTTTCAGCACTCATCAGAGTTGCTATTCCAAAAAGATACAGACTTTTTATTGTCAGCAAAATTTAACTTCATGTATCTGAGAGGCACAAACTAGTCCTGATATCACAAAAGGAAATTGTTAAATGCTCTTTATGTTAAGCTCCCTGGTCAGACTACATTCCTCCTATGCACCAGTTTCCCCTGTTAGTGAGGAGAGGTGATGCATCAGGGGAGTCCTATGTCTTTAGTGCATCATGGGGGGATGAAGTTCAGCTGGGGAACTTAGCCCATAGAGGAGAATGGTGACATAAGACAACCAAACTACAATTCCCATGAGTCACTGCAGCAGCATATCTGAATCAAAATATTTTGGTTTTCATCTGAAAAACAAAAACCATTTGGTTTTGAACTATTTTTTTTGTCAAAAAAAAAAAAAAGTTTCACCGAAACCAGAGACTTTTTACAAAAACATTAATTTAGTCAAAACCCCAGTTTTTCATTGAAAAGACAGCTGAGACAGAAAAATGTCAACCATTCTTAGAATACACACTTTAGTTAATTAAAAGCAAGTCCAATAGAAAACAGGCCTATCCAAATATCAGTCATTATATTACTCTTTGGGCCAAATTCATACTGATGTAAAGCTTCAACAGAGTTGTACCCCTTTACATCAGATATGATTTTGCCCCTTTGTGACAAAATCTTACTAAATTGGTTAGTTACACACAACAACAAAAAATAAAATAAACCGTACAGTATTGCTGTGACATTCTGTCCTCAAAAGCAGAGTGACTGTAAATGTAAGTGCTTGATTGAATAAAGACTCTCTACCTGTTTGGTAAGATCCCATTATGTTCCAAAGATGTTGTTGGCCTGGTCATAGTCTCCTGCTAATGAACTGCATAAAACAAGGATTAATTCATTGTTAACTGCTTTATCTCAAACTATGCAGATGCTGCAAAATCATTTGCATTTCAAAACAGGGATTTGCTCCAAATATTCACATTGGCTGGAGAGCACCTGCTTTTGAGATGCAGCAAATAACATATGCTGACTGTTCCTGAAAGGCAGCCTTCTATCTTATCATTAAATGCAGTATATCAGAAATGACAGAGAGAGAACCAAAAGCAAATAAAAATCACTTTAAGGGCAAGGGCTAGCATGGGGGCTTGGAAGGGGGTTCCATACATCAGCATTCAAGAGTATCAGAATTGGGGGCAATTTCAAGGCACTTCTGTCCCTTGGGCCACCCAGAGGTGGTAGCTTCAGCCAGAGTGAAAAGAGTGAGGTTTACTTCGCTTTTGTATGTTCCCAGCATCTAACTCCTGGAGCAGCTGCAGAGGAAAGTGAGCATGAGTATCTCATACATGATGACAGCACATTGCATGTGTAACAGGAGAGGGAATGCAAATATAATATTTTAAACAATATTGGCTGGAATGTAAAAAGCAGGTGAAAACCATGAGGACCAATATTCAGTACACCCATAGAGAGAGCATAGGGTAAGAGTTTGGTGATATTTATAAGGAATTTGATCTAGTGTTTAAAATAAGTGAATCTGGACCCTCAACTGGGATTCAGAAGTCCTGGGCTTTACACATGTTTCTGTAACTCACCTGTTGTGTGATGCTGGGAAAGTCACTTTTAACCTCTCTTTGCCTCTTCCAATCCTTTAAGTAAGGGACTGTCCTCTCACTGTGTGTTTGTACATTACCTACCAGAGTGAAACTCCATACTTGACTGGGGCTTCTAGACAGTATGGTAATATAAATACTACTTATAAGGAAAAAATGTCCTGGCTCTTCCATTGACATGCTGCATGATCATGGCATGTCACTAATCTCTAAAATGGGGATATTTTACCTACCTCTGAAGGGAATTGTAATGCTTGACTAGTTTGTTTTGCTTGGATGGAAGGGGACACAGCAATCCAAAGTGCTTTTATATTTTCTCACTATTAAATCAAGAAATCAGTAGGGATCTAATACAGTTTCTAATATTCAAGGTGATGCAATAGTAATCTTTGCCTGAGTGAACAAGACAAGAAGCTCCCCAGAGTGCAGTTGGATTGTGTGTAAGAACATTGCTTCTTGTAATCGTACACTGAGTTGAAGATGACATGCCTCGTACACAGCTGCCTTTCTTGTATTTGACCTGTTCCGGTCAAAAATAGAAAATATTAATGTACTGTCTATTTTTATTTTTTAAATTTAAACCATCCTGCACCAAGATCCTGAATGTGTCCGGGGACTGTCAATAATATGTGGAGCTTTTCACCTCTAGATTGCTTGTTTAAACCTAAACCGGAGTGTCAGTGACCAAAAGGTGTTTTATATGATGGCTGGTTGGGGGGCTTAAGTAAAATAAGATGTTTTCAGTCCAGTTCCCACTGGATGGTGTCTGTTCCACATATGAAAAATGTACCACCTCCGCACGAGGCACTAATTGGTACTCTGCAGGAAACTAACTTTTAAATGCACACTTCATTTTTTACAGGGCTAGATTATCAACCTGCCCAAAACTAGTTGCATGGCACACCAGCGATAGCTCTTCATGAGACATTAAGGCTTGATCCTTTTCCATTGAAGCCAATGGGAGCTTTGCTACTGACTTCAGAAAAAACTGGATCAAGCCTTAGGTGATGCAGAATCAGCAGTGTTGTAGCTGTGTCAATCCCAGGAGATTAGAGAGACAAGGTGGGTGAGGTAATACCTTTTACTGGACCAACTTCTGTTGGTGAGAGCATAGACGCCGACTCCATGGGTGCATAGATGCTGGAGATGGAGGGGCGAGGGCGGTGCAGGGGCAGGAAGAGGTGGGGCCAGGGGCGGGGGGGGGGTGTCGAGCACCCACCGGGCAGAGGGGAAGTCGGCGCCTATGGGTGAGAGAAACAAGCTTTCAAGCAACACAGAGCTCTTCCAGGTCCTATAAAAGATATTACCGCACTCACCTTGTCTCATAGAATCAGCAGTCAAATGTAAGTGATGTAGTAGAGAGAAGGATAATCTGAGCACACAGAATATTAAACATAATGACTAAGAGGATGCTAATTCACTTCAGAAGGACAGTTCTAAAGCAGCATGCCTCTTTATGGATAATAACCCAACCATTCTAGAACCATAGAAGTAACAGGTGGAAAAGCTCTATTAGGTCTTCTAGAACATCTTCAGGCCAATATAGGATTGTTCTCTATATTATGTTTACCAGTTTGTATTTCAATCTAGTTTGAAAGGGCCCAAGCAATGGGCCAGGATGATTATCAAATCAAGAATATCTGTTTTGTATGTGGTAAATAAAAGTTTTGTTCAGCCTTTATATAAAGTCCTTTTATCAGTGTCCAATGGGGTTAGTCATACTATATTGGAAAGTGAAAGGTTAAAATATATGATTCAAGCTGGGTTAGCCTGAATTCATCTTTGCTGTTAGCAAAGATTTTCATTGAATGAGCTGCCCCATCATTGTTTATAAAAGCTCTATTGATGGAGCCACAACCACAGACCACTACAAATCAGCATAATAAAATAAGCTTTTCATTTTCTAGGGTATTTTCCCTTGGATACCTGTTTTTCACAATGCAGTTTTAACCCTGCCAACCAGCATTATTATTTTTGAGCTTTGGAATGCTGCCCAAGTTGAAAAGGAAGTTCTATTATTTTTTTCAAATATTTTATAGATGTGTTCACCTTTCACATATTGGCCAAGGACAAAGAATTTAATAGTTTTAAATGATAAGGAGCCATTCTGTCCTCAATTACAGCTCAAATGCTCTTTTTACCTTAAGGGCTAGATCCAAAGCCCCATCGAGTCAATGGGAATCTTTCCATTGATTTCAATCGGCTTTGTACCAGGCCCTGAGAGCTAAATTGATACGGTAGTCTCAAAAAAACAAAAAAAACAAAAAGTCCACTGGTGAATAGTCCCTATCACAGAAATATATGTTATAGCTTCCAGCCTGTAATCTGATCCACTTGAATGGACTCCTCAGCCCATGTGTAGCCACATTGACTTCACGGTGAATCCCTTCCAGCGTAAGAGTCAGTTCACAAAGATCAGATTGCAGGATTAGGGAACAACTTCGTGCCCAACTGCAAAAAACCTTTAAAGAAGCTCAGCAGTAAAAGGCAAAGCAATAGGCATTGCTCTTTTCAGCTACTGACATGCCAAACTGTTTGGTTCATTCTGAAGGGAGGTGCAGTTGAAGGCAGATTCTGGCATTATATAGTAGGTAATAGCCAGGAATGGGAGGACCACTTGTAAAGAAAGGAAGAAAGGCAACTGGTTATTCCAATGACCAGACAATATTAATATGATCTATGACACAAAAGTGTTCTGATGTCTGTCAGTTGCCTTCAACATACTGTAATCTCAAGCCATACAAACATCAGAGGGGTAGCCGTGTTAGTCTGAATCTGTAAAAAGCAACAGAGGGTCCTGTGGCACCTTTAAGACTAACAGAAGTATTGGGAGCATAAGTTTTCATGGGTAAGAACCTCACTTCTTGAGGTTCTTACCCACGAAAACTTATGCTCCCAATACTTCTGTTAGTCTTAAAGGTGCCACAGGACCCTCTGAAGCCATACAAACACTTTCAAATATCATACTGCTTGTCTTTTCCTGTGATGTTTGCTTGAGATATGTGATGTGGGATGAAAGCAAAGGAAGAAAGAAGCAACATTTGAGCTTTGCAGAAATCATTGCAAAGCTCAAAAGCCCTGCAGGATATTGGGTGACTTTATCCATGCGTGTGTGTGTGTTTGTGGGATTTTTGTTTATTTCTTTGTTTGTTTGTTTGTTTTACTAAAGCACTAAAGTTAATTAAGCCCCATTTAAGTAACAGTGAAGATTTGAATCTCCTTCCTTCCCAATTCATGAGCAAATAAACTTGTGACCTCTGAACCTGATCCTATCATTGCAGTCAGAATGCACTTTGTAGCTTTTATTAACGAAAGCCAAGGACTTTTGAGATAGGATTTTCAAAGCTGATTCTTAAAAAGTCAGATCCTCAGCTGGTACACATCGAGGTAGCTCCATTGAAGTGACTGGTGCTGTGGCATTTTATATCAGCTGAGAATCTGGCCCAAATATTAAATAAAATTAATGTTTATAATCAATCCCCCTTAACACACATCAAGGAGAAGCAACAGCAGACAGGGATATCAGCAAATTAATATTCAAAGGGAAAACCCAACAAGTCTTTCTGTCTGAATAAAATCACCAGAAAAAAATACATTATGTCCCAAGAAAATGTTAGCAAGGGAACTTTTTTTTCTTTGTCGTAGCTCAACGATCAGCAACCTTTGGCATGTGGCCCGTCAGGGTAAGCCCCCTGGCGGGCCAGGCCGGTTTGTTTACCTGCAGCGTGTGCAGGTTTGGCCGATCGCGGCTCCCACTGGCCGCGGTTCACTGTCCCAGGCCAATGGGGACTGCGGGAAGCGGCGGCCAGCACATCCCTTGGCCCATGCCGCTTCCCGCAGCCCCCATTGGCCAGGGACAGCGAACTGCGGCCAGTGGGAGCTGCGATTGGCCGAACCTGCAGACGCTGCAGGTAAACAAACTGGCCCGGCCCGCCAGGGAGCTTACCCTGACGGGCCACGTGCCAAAGATTGCTGATCCCTGTCATAGCCTGTTGGAGTTAATAGGTTTGTCATTTCCTCTATCAAGTGCTAATATCTTTTGCATTAGCACCAGAAAGTCCAGGCTCTCACCACCACCAGGTAAAGTTGTAGTAGCTTTACAATTGGATTTAAGTTGAAAGGGGGAAGCCTGATAGTTTGTGAAGTTCCTTCTTTGCATAGGAGTTAGTGGATGAGGTTGTGCATGCTGTTTTCAATGTGTCAAGAGCATATTGGAAACAATATAGGTTTTATTTTAAATGGCTGTTCATTTTGCTTTTGGATCTTATCAACTGAGGCTATAGTGGCACCCCCTTCCTCCCCCCCCCCCCCCCGCCCTGCCTCCCCAGTGAGCCTTTCAGGCCTAATTTCATGTTGTAATATACACATGAGGCCTTTGGACCTATGCAGATTTAAGATCAAAAGCTCTTTCAAACATAGCTGACCCCAAATAGGAAACCCTCTGATTCAACTATCAGGTGAATAGTTCAATGTAGTTGTGCTAAATATGCAGCATTGAAGTCTTTGATCTTTTACCACTCAGTTCTCATTAACAATTATAGAATTTACGCATATAACTTCCCATACACTGTGAGGAAAACATTTCCCTTAATATTCAGGATTGTTAGATTCTCCTCATTGAAATTCGCTTATTCATTACATATTTTAGGGTTTGGAATGGTTTTCTACCATCTAACTGCCACATGAAAAATAACATGCATGTCCATGTTTTAAAAAAGAGAAAAGTACATACCCTTCACAATTAATAGGGTAGGTTAATGTGAGGGTTTTCTGACAGGAACGTGTGAATTCATAACAAGATGCATTACAACCAGATTTTAGCATCCTGTCAAATGTGTTAGTAGAATTTAATGAATTCAAGTTCAGGTTTTGTAGTTCTCAAGTTTAACTATACCATCAATGCTATAAATTTGTACACAAATCATCAGGAAACATGTTTTTATAGATATACGTACTGCCAAGTAATGAGAAATTATGAGGTAATTTATTACCCATTCTTTTGGGGGGTGGGGTGAGGGAGAAAGCTGACCATTTATATCTCTCTCCCCAAATTCTTTTGGTAAGGTTTGTCTTACTGCTATGTAGTATTGTTATTATTCTTATTTATTTTATTGCCAGTTTTACTGATATACTTGCACTCAAAAATGTAGTGGCCTGTTTTTCAAATGGTCAAGCGTCTAGGCCAGGGGTCTCAAACTCAAATGACCATGAGGGCCACATGAGGACTAGTGCATTGGCCCAAGGGCCGCATCACTGACACCCCCCCTCGCTGCCCCTGGCCCCGCCCCCACTCCACCCCTTCCATGAGGCCCTGCCCCTGCCCCGTCTCTTCTCCTCCTCCTCCTCCTCCAAGCGGTTTTAATAAAATATATACACTCAGTAAAACCCCGCCCCACTGCACTGGGCTGCACCACCACTCCACCCCTGCTCTGCCTCTTCCAGGGGTGGCAGGTTTGTAGAAATTTTGGTGGTGCCCAGACCTGCCCCCCCTCAAACTCCGCCCCCACCTGCCTAAGGCTCTGGGAGGGAGTTTGGATGGGGGACGGAGTCTGGGGTGCAGACTCTGGGATGGAGTTTGGGTGCTAGGTGCAGGCTCCGGGCTGGGGCAGGGGGTGGGGGTGAAGGCTCTGGGATGGAGTTTGGGGATAGGAGGGGGTGCAGGGGTGAGAGCTGTGGGGCTGGGGATGAGGGGTTTGGGGCATTGGAGAGTCTTGGGGCATTGGAGAGGCTCAGGACTAGGGCAGAAGGGCAGGGGAAGGGCAGCCTGCCCTGGCTCTAGTGGAGGGGGGCACTAGGACCCTGCGGCAGCAGGTGATGCCGGAAGCTGGCAGAGCGGGGTGGAGTCAGCATGAGCTGCAGGCTCCGGGCAGTGAGGGGGCAGCAAGTGAGGTCAGGGGACACTCGGGGGAGGTGTGTGGGGGCGGCAGGCGGGGCCGGGGGAGAGACCCGGTGCCAAACTTTGGGGAGCAGCGCCCAGGGAGCTTAGCTGCCACATAAAATAACTGGGGGGGGGGAGTTTGGTGGCGAGAGGAAGTAACTGGAGGGGGGGGGGGCATGGGGAGCTTGGCGGGCTGCAGGGAAAAGCTCCGCGGGCCGCACGTTTGAGACCCCTGGTCTAGGCACAGGAATTCAGAGGACTCTAAGGAAGAACTCGGTGGAACTTTGTAATTATTGGCTGTCCATAAGCATTAATACAGATGTTCCTAAATTTCCAGCCTTTGCCCTGAAGGGTATTCCTGGCATTGTACTAGCTTGTGGCTGATGAAGCAAGAAGGAGGATGATAGGAGAACTCGCTGGTGATGGAAATCCTACCCCGACTTTGACTGATCAAGAGTTTCTTTACCACCATCATAGCTTTTGCAAAGATCTGATCAGCTGAACCATTCCCGTTGTTGTGGCGAGCAACCTGATTAATATGGGTTGTTTATACGCAGTGACAGAGTTGAGATTTTACCCCACTGTGAGGCATTTGAGCTACTGTGTGGAAAAGGTAGCTGAGCCTTGAATCTAGCTTCCAGAATCTGTGGTAGCAAGGCCATATCTGGAAGAAATAAATGTAAACTCTTTTCTGCCTTAGTTTCAGACAGTGACACTTCCAAAAGGGTGTAGAGGTTCTGGGAGATTACTAAGGGGCATGAGTGACCTCTGAGTTAGATCTGTATCCCTCCTGCTAGTGAATGCCTGTTGGAAAGTGCTGGATCTACTTTTGGAGTTGATTGGCAATGCCTCCCTTGACAAGGAGATGATGGTGACTTCTTTTGAAACGACAGTGGTTGGAACAAAGAAATCACTTCTTGATGTAGATAACTTCTCCAATTAATTGCCAAGTCTCAATCCTCAATTTTTAAGGAAGATTACTATGAAAGTGATGGCAAGTAAATGTCTGGAGTCCTCAGCTCTCCTTGGCCCTACTCAATTTGATTTTAGGCCTGGATACAGCATTGAAAATGCACTGTGTATTGACAGATGACCCCCTCTTAGGAATGGATGAAGATAAATTTCCATTCTGTTTCTTTTAGATCCCTTTCTGCTGCCTTCAGTTTTGTTGACTGGGAGGTGTTGTTGACATGCCTGTGGACTCTCATAGGATTAAATAGTGTTGCTTGGGAGGGGCTGTGCTCCATTCTTTCACAGAGGTCCCAGAAGGCAACATCAGACAATTGCTCTTATATCTTTCATGTGAGTTCTGTAGCAGGCCATTCTGTCACTGCTCCTGTTCAATGTATGGGGTAGGCAATTAGGAGGAGGATCAGGATATAGTGTCTTCAGTATGTTGAAGAAACCAAACTTTGTAACTCTATCTGATTTGGCTTGTGCAGTTGAAAAACTTACCCACTGTCTAATAAGGATTGTGCCTTCGGTCAGAGCTAGCTGGCAGAGACTAAGTCCAGACAGAACTGGGATAATGCTTATGGGCTGAGGAAGCAACTGAAGGAAATGGTAAAGATTACATTAGCCCTCTTGATTGAGGGGGAATGTCCACCAGTCATTATTCAGGATCACAACTTGGGAGTCTGGTTGGATCCCCAACTTCTCTGGATGTCCAGGTAACATCAGTTGCCTGGTTTGCTTGTTATCATTTTGTGACTGGCAAAAAGACTGTGTTCTTTTTTTTAGGAGATGGGACTTTGCCACATGCCTGTGTTACCTCAAGGACGGATTACTGTAATATGCCATACAAGGGTCTGACCTTAAGAACATTTGGAAATTGCAGCTACTGCTGAATGAGGCTGTCTGGTATTTCACATAGACAGCACCATAATCTGTCCTGGCAACAAATTGATTTCTGTATGAAGTTTAAGAGGCTGGTGTTGGCCCACTGTGTAAAGGCCTAAATGGTTTGGTCCCTGACTATTTGAAAGCCTGCTACTCTCTCTGTGAAATTCTTCCAGTGTTGCTGCCGGTGGAGGCACTTGAGGTTACAATCCCTGATTTAAATGTGAAGGGGGTTATGGCAGGTATTCTCCAGGAAAGGCTCCCAACTTTGGAATTCACATTTCCCTTTGTTCCAACTGAGCACTGATCGAGGGATGCTCATATGCTTGCTGACACTTTTCTGAGGACTTGGGGGAAGGATGTTGAATAGCATTGGAAGGGGAAGGAGACATTTACTTAGATGGGGATAGGAGGCCCTTTCATAGTCATTTTGGCCTGCTGAATTGCAGATCTGTGTATAATTATTATTCTGTGCCTAGAACACTGGACAGGTGCTTTTATAAATGTGACTAAATCAGTCTCTCCTCACAGATTCAGTAAGGTACCTAGACAGTGAGGTGGGATAAAACTCCTTCCTAAGTAAAATGAGTGATTCCAGTCTGGGGTCTCTGTGCAACACCCTAAGGTTGGGGAGTTTAAGATGCTGACTTATTTACAGCAAACCTTCTAAGGTCTTTATCATTTCAATTTAAATGAACAAGAAGTTAGGGCATTAACCTCTGTTTTTTTTTAAAAGTCATTTCTTTTCAAAATGTGCTTTCAGTATGTGTTTGTGTAACCCACACACCATCCGGGTGTGGTGTTCTGGCTCAGCTAGTGACACCAAGACCACTTAAAGAGAGAGATAAAATGAGTCTGCTCTACAGCCTTAGCTAGTAGCCAGATAGCTTTTAGCCCCTGCAGTAGAGGCTCATGCACTAAGCTCCAGAGATCCCTGGTTCGATCCTGCTCACCAACAACCAGGGTCTGTCGGTGTTACACGTGCGCACACACACACAGAACACGAAGTTTTCAGATAACTGCAAATAATTCTATTTAAAGGAACTTTAGTTACCATTTCAGAGGTGCTAGTTAACAGTTCTGAGCACTGAATTAATCTCATGCTCTCACTTCTTCAAATCCTTTGTTAAAGAGCTGACTAACAGATATACAGGAATATGAGCAGCTCTTCTTCACATAAAGCTTTGTTGTTTTGCTTTGTCATACAGCGTGAAATGCTTCAGTACCAATTTGATTGGCAGGTCAGTGGGATAGTGTGAATTCTGCTGATGAATCGATATGACATATAGCAATGTATGGCAGGCAACATATAGGCCAAATCCTGCCTGGACTTACATCTGGTGTAACCACATTGACTTCAGCAGGCTGCACATGGTGAGGACAGAATCTGGCCTATGCTGTTATCATGGGGAAAAGTCTTTTTTAAGTTGCACAAATAGCACTGAAGACCTTGTTTGGCCTGCAGAATCTTTATCACAGGTGATATTATCCTAAAGAATCATATCAAAGAGTTAAAGGCCAGAAGGGACCACCAGAACATCTAATCTGGCCTCCCATATGTCACAGGCCACCAACCACCAAGATGGAAAGAACCCACCATGACTCTTGGAGCTCATGTTGAATTTGTAAGTCAAGTCATTAGAAAAAATGACCCCAATCCTGGGCTGATGTAAATCATTTTACACTAGCTGAAGATTGGGACCAACATGCAGTCATCTTTTTCCAAAGATCCAACCATCTATTTTCTTTTTCACTAGTGCTGTTGTTCTCTTCCTCTGTTGCTCACCCTTTAATAGCACCATGATATGTACTGCAGTTTTTCTACTTCATAGAGTTATAGAAATTAGAGGTGTAAAAGATCTCCTAGGTCATCTAGTCCATCCCCCGACAATGCAGAATTGCTCCCTGCAGTACGGTCATTAGTGCATTGTCCATTCTAATTTTAAATGTCACAAGTGATGGGGCCGCACCACTTCTCTTGGGATATTTTTTCACAGCCTAATAGATTTGACTGTCAGGATGTTTTACTTAATACTTGATCTGAATTTTCCCTTACTTAGTTTTATCCCAGTTATAACTCTTGTACAGCTCCAAATAACTCTTCCCTTTCATTGTAGGCAGGAACAAGAAGCATGGGCAAACAAATATGGTAGCCATAACAGCACTGTAAATGCTTCATTAATGATAAGTTGTAAGACGTACAGAAGGGTCAGTTCAGCTTCTCTCAAAGTACCTTCCAGCACAGTTTACACCCTTCGGATATATTTATTTATCTTATTTATTTGGATTTCTACAACCTGTGGAACCCTTTGCCAGAGGATGTTGTGAAGGCCAAGACTATAACAGGGTTTTATAAAGAAGTAGATAAGTTCATGGAGGATAGGTCCATCAATGGCTATTAGTCAGGGTGGGCAGGGATGGTGTCCCTAGCCTCTGTTTGCCAGAGTCTGGGAGTGGGCAGTAGGGGATGGATCACTTGGTCATTGCCTGTTCTGTTCATTCCTTCTGGCGCACCTGGCATTGGCCGCTGTCGGAAGACAGGATACTGGGCTAGATGGACCTTTGGTTTGACCCAGTATGGCTGTTCTTATGTTCTAAAACAAAAACATATATGTAGACTGTTATCATTTCCCCCATAAAGTTTAAGTGATACATTTTAAGCTCTTTTAGCTTCTGATCCAATGGAAAAACTCCCACTAAATGAAATAGGCTTTGACTCAGATCTTTATTTTCTTGTAAAGTTAATAAGAACAGTTAATAAGTTAGTGGCCATACTGGGTCAGACCAATGGTTTCTCTAGCCCAATATCCTGCCTTCTGACAATCGCCAATACCAGATGCTTCAAAGGGAGTGAACAGAACAGGCCAATTATCAACTGATCATCCCCTGTTCAGTCCCAGCATCTGGCAGTCAGAGGCTTATGGACATCCACAGCATGGGGTTACATTGCTGTGCACCTTGGCTAATAGCCATTGATGGACCTATACTCCATGAACTTACCTAGTTATATTTTGAACCCCATTATAGTTCTGGCTTTCACAACATTCCCTAGTTATGAGTTCCACAGGTTGACTATGCATTCTGTGAAAAAGAATTTCCTTTTGTTTGTTTTAAACCTGCTGCCTATTAATTTTATTGGGTGACCTCTGGTTCTTGTGTTATGTAAAGGGATAAATAACACGTCCTTATTCACTTTCTCCACACCATTCATGATTTTATAGACCTCTATCATATCCCCCCCCCCTTAGTTGTCTTTTTTCCAAGCTGAACAGTCCCAGTCTTTTTAATCTTTCCTCATATGGAAGCTGTTCCATACCCCTAACTGTTTTTGTTGTCCTTCTCTATATCTTGTCCAATTCTACTATCTTTTTTGAGATAGGGTGACCAGAACTGCACTCAATATTCAAGGTGTAGGCGTACCATGGATTTATATAATGGTATTATGATATTTTCTATCTATCCATTACCTAATGGTTCCTAACATTCTGTTCACTTTTTTGACTGCCACTGCATGTTGAGTGGACGTTTTCAGAGAACTATCCACAATGACTCCTTTCTTGAGTGGTAACAGCTAATTTACACATCACCATTTTGTATGTATAGTTGTAATTATGTTTTTCAATGTGAATTACTTTGCATTTATCAACATTGAATTTCACCTGCCATTTTGTTGCCCAGTCACCCTTTGTAACTCCTTGCAGTCAGCTTTGGACTTAACTGTCTTGAGTAATTTTTTATCACCTGCAAAATTTGCCACCTCACTGATTAACCCTTTTTCCAGATCATTTATGAATATGTTGACCAGCACTGGTCCTAGTACAGACTCCCGGGGGACACCACTATTTACCACTTTCTATTGTTAAAATTGACCATTTATTCCTACCCTTTGTTCCCTGTTGTGACTGGGTTCCGGAGGTGCAACCTTGACTGTGGGACTGATGAGCCCTCTGTCCCACCAACCTGGGGTATCCCTTTTACTTTGTGATGCTGTTGCCAAGCTACAAACCTCTAACAGGTGATGCACTTACACAGACATCCACTGGCAGTGACATACCCAACTGAGTTACATGAATGCTTTTCCCAGCTACTCATGAACCAACAATAGAGAGGCTCTAGCCAATTCCCCCTAGCTGCCCAACCTTGCACCCCAGAAATGTATCATCTTGCACTGGTCAGAAGGCTGATCTTTGTAAGTTCATTACCCACTCCGCCCCTTCCTCAATCTGGAGAGGACACACACTAGCCTTTTTAAATTGATGTAACTTTAGCGCCTTCATGGCCAAGATGGAGTCTGCTCTGCAGGCAGCTCTGGCCAAGAGAAGGCGCGCGCAGGAATGCAGCAGAAAAAGTCCCTCCCACCCCAGGGGCACCTGTTCCAAACCCCCCAGAGTGAACACACACACACACACACACACCGGAAAAATACAATGAATATAGGAAAGGGAAATATTTATTTACAGAGGGATGAAAGGAGAAAATCAACAGGGGGAAATATAGGGGGAACAGTAAAACAGGGTTGCATTCAACTCAAGGCCCCACAGGCCCAGTAGTAGCACAGTCTGGAAGGGCAGACACTGAGAAATGTGTCTGCAGACAGAGTTTAAGAGTCCTGGGCAAAGTTCCAGTCCAGTGGTGGGTCTTGGGTGCTCCTGGTCGTCTTCAGCGCCAGTGACCTTTCCCCAACAAGCCCCTCCGATGCCCTCTTCTGCCACTCTCTGCAAAGCCACACAGAGCAACAACCTCCTCACTTAACTAGCTAACAGCCTCCCTCCTTATTCCCAATGCAAAGTCACAAGCCCCAGTACTCATGGTCCCATGCAGCTCTGGGCAGCAGTGATACTGGGTCCAGCTTCGGCCTGTCCTTCTCGGGCAATTCCTCCCTGGCACAGTGCTCCTCCTGGCTCCTGTCCTGGGGTGTCCCTGATCAGCTGCCCTGTCCTTCCCAGACTTCAGGCAGGTTCTTGGCTCCTTCTCTCCCTGCTGGCCTGCTTACTGTAGCCCTTCTGTCTGGAGCTTCAGACACACACACCCCTCTCTCTCTGCTCCCCCTCCCACCAATAATACTTCCTCCTTCTGGAACAATCAGCACTTCCCCCCCCTGAGGAAAAAGATTTAAAGGGCCATGCTCTCTAAACCCCAAAGGGGTTACATTGAGATGAGATTTCCCAAGCACTTCAACCAAAACACACTGTTTTAGGCAAAATGTAAAACTGATTTTAAGTGATTATAAGTAGTTGGGTACCTAAGAAATAAAAGTAAATTCACAGTTTGAGTTATATAAACTAAACAGGATTTGAATCAAGCAGTGTCTCACCCTGATAGATGGCACAAACAGGTCACAGATCTTCAACACACAGGGTGAAACTGCCGTCCAGCCCCAATTCAAATTCTTTGTCCTGGGACCTGTTTCCAGGTGTTGAGTTGTGGGGGGAGTGAGGTCAAACCATTATGTCACTTCTCTTTATAGTTTCTTCCAGCTTGCTGGAAAGATCTTTTGCTATGATGTGGATCAAGCAGTCTCCATTATATACATGCTCTCTCTGAGAAGACTTTTGAGATGCTCGTCGAGAGAGTGGATTCCTTTCAACGGGCCATCAGTGTGTCTGGCTACTCCACTGTTGTACCTGAAAGTCTGGTTGTGGGTGTTCCCAAGCTCCCAACATATTTCAGTAACACACACATACAATGATAGCACATACAATCCAACAGGATATTAATGTTCAACAGATCAAGACTTTTAAAGTGATACCTCACAAGGCATACTTTGTACGAAAAATATCCTAATTATATGACTGTGGTGAATATGGGGGTTCCAGGATGTTGCTTTGAGGTACAGAGTGCCACACCTGTCTTTTAACCAGTTACTGATCCATGAGAGGACCTTCCCTCTTATTCCATGATTGCATACTTTGCTTAAGAGCTTTTGGTGAGGGACTTTATCAAAGGCTTTCTCAAAGTCCAAGTACACTATATCCATTGGATCACCCTTCTCCACATGTTTGTTGATCCTCTCAAAGAATTCTGTTAGATTGGTGAGGATTTATTTCCCTTTACAAAAGTCATGTTGACTCTACCCCAACAAATCATGTTCATCTATGTGTCTGATAATTCTGTTCTTTAGTATAGTTTTGACCAATTTGCCTGGTACTAAAGTCAGGCTTACTGGCCTGTAATTGCCAGGATCACCTCTGGAGCATTTATTAAAAGTTGGTGACATGTTAGCTATTCTCCAGTCATCTGGTACAGAAGCTGATTTAAATGATAAAAAAAAAAAAACAATGAGGAGTCCTTGTGGCACCCTAGAGACTAACAAATTTATTTGGGCACTTCATCAGATGCATGGATTAACCCAGATGAAGTGGGTTATAGCCCACGAAAGCTTATGCCCAAATAAATTTGTTAGTCTCTAAGGTGCCACAAGGACTCCTAGTTGTTTTTGCAGATACAGACTAACACGGCTACCCCTCTGAAACCTGTTTAAATGATAAGTTACATATCACAATTAATAGTTCTTTAATTTTGTATCTGAGTTTTTTCAGAACTCTAGGGTGAATTCAGTCTGATACCGGTGACTTATTACTGTTTAATTTATCAGTTTGTTCCAAAAACTCTTCTATTGAAATCTCAATCTGGGACAGTTCCTCAGATTTGTCACCTAAAAAGAATGTTTCAAGTGTGGGAATCTCTCTCTCATCCTCTACAGTGAAGACAAATTCAAAGAATTCATTTAGCTTCTCCTCAAAGGCCTTGTCTTCCTTGAGTTCTTCTTTAGCACCTCGACCATCCAGTGCCCCACTGATTGTTTTCCAGGCTTCCTGCTTCTGATATATTTAATTTTTTTATGTTCGTTTTTGAGTCTTTTGCTGGTTGGTAATCCCAGAATCATTTTTGTTGCTCTTCTCCAAACTCCCTCCCATTTGTTTATATCTGTCTGTTAAAGAGATGCCCAGAAAGGAATAATATTCCTGCTGCAGTCATAGCAGATCTTCATAGACAGGATCTGAAGAAGTGGGTTTTTTACCCACGAAAGCTTATGCCCAACTAAATCTGTTAGTCTTTACAGTGCCACTGGACTCCTCATTGTTTTGTGAATACAGACTAACACGGCTACCCCTCTGATAACAGATAGTATCTGTTCTGTCCCCTGTTCTACGGCACAATTCTATGCAATCACAACCAAAAATTTTATGAGTTTTTTGCTCCCACATTGTATTAGTGCTAATTTGATGTTTTCTACCATCTCCATGGCTATTCCCTCCCCCTCTCCCAAACTATTTTCCACTATTCTTCAGGTTTCTCCTTCTCACTATGTGTGCAGCACATGATTTCTCCCCACCTATATTAATTTGCACTTTTCCAGCCAAAATCACATTTCTAACCTTACAAGGACCTTTTTTATTCTTTTCCTGTCCTTTTTGATGTTTGCACCACCACGCAGTTTGATTAATATCAAGTTTGCTTCTAACAGAAAAGGTGAAAATCTGTCTCTATTGAAGTCAGTGGGAGTTTTGCCATTGACTTCAGTGGGGCCTGCATTTCACACAAAAATGTCCATTGTTTTTGCAGGCTTTGTGGGCAAAGTTCTGCTCTGGGATCAAATTTGGGAAAAGTCAAGCTTGCTACAAATGTGCAGATCTATAGAATCACTGTTACACCAACTCTATTGCACGGAAGTGAAACACGGCTGCTAAGGAAGGCTGAAGAACACAAGTCGATGTTTTTTATTCTCATCTTAGTCAGCTGCTCAATATCAATGGGCAGGACAAAATCAGAACTGAGGCTATTCAAAGCCAAACCCAGCAACTACCTTTTTGTTTTTTGATGTTTTTCAGCAAAAACCTGAAAAATGTAATCAAAAGCAGGCATTTCCAATGAAAATATCCATTTTTTAAAAAGCCATTTTGCATCAAAAAAGGTTTTGATGGAAAATATTTGACTAACTCTACCTCAAGCTCAAGAAGGGTTATATAATTATGGTGGCGCTAAGGATCCTGTATTCATATCTATTGCCTTGATGCCACAGTTAGCTTTAGAGGAGAGAGAAGCTGGAGAGAATGTCTGCTAAGAGCCATTTTTCATCTCTGTATATTCATTCATCCATTGTATTGTATATTTATTTTGTTGGTTTGTTTTAGCTTTTGTTTGTTTGCTTGTTTGTTTTGTTTTCTGGAGTACTGTTTGTACTCAGTAACCATGTTTTACAATAAACCCAAACTAGCACTGATGATTGCACCACAAACACGTAGGTAAAGTACTGCTCTCCACTCCCCATCATAGCAGTTATTTTTATAGAAATAGGTGTAATAAGGATAATAAGGGGACTGCAGTATGGCTCCAAGAGCAGAATGTTGCCCTCATTCCTGGGTTAACTGATATTATATTAATATGAAATTTCAAAAGTGCCAGCACATAAAATCTTGTTAAAAATTTGGCTGGAATGGTCTTCTTTTACCTTGAATAATTTTGTAAGATGGAGCTCACAAATAGAGCAATGCACAGCAAGAGTTGCCTGAAATTAAGCCAGATAAATCTTGTAAGGAAAGGGGCAGGGGAGACAGTGCTTCCTGGGTTTTTGAATCTATTTAAAGATATTTTCCTTTTTGAATATGAACCTCCCCCCCAAAAAGGTTTTCTGAATCATAAAGTTAGTGATTATCATGTTCAAAGGAATGAAACAGTCTTGATAAAAATTGGCACTACATCCCAGTCAGAATAAATGATCAGAAGGAGTGTTACATGGTTAGCTTCACCTAACGCTAAACTACCCAATCTCTCTACAATTGCCCATCTAAATATGTGGTTTGGACTGGCTTGATTTTTATATTGAACATACTCTGAATCTCCCACTGAAATGTGCTAGCACTCTTCTCCAGAGCCAGATTCTCACAGGAACTTTGTCCCTAATGTAATCATTAAACCAAAAAAATGTATGTTAGAGCAGAGGACTTTTCCAGTAAAACACTGCATTCCTGCTCTACTGTGAGACTCTGGATACAGCTGAAGGGGTGGGGGAATTGAGATCTTTGTGAGTGTAGAACTGAATTTCAGAACCAGCTTCAGATGATTTGCTATCATGAAGGAGCTACAGCCTGTTGTTGTCTAGTTGGCAGAGGTCTGCCTAATATTATGTGTTTGCAGTGTTCTTGTAGCTGTGTCAATACCAGCATATCAAAGACAAGGTGGGGGAGGTAATATCAGATCTGAACAAAAGTTCTATGGAGCTTGTCTCTTTCACCAACAGAAGTTGGTCCAAGAAAAGATATTATCTCCTCCACCTTATCCCTCTAATAGTACAAGGTGAGGAATCAGGGCCGGCTCCAGGCACCAGCCCACCAAGCTTGTGCTTGGGGCGGCACCTGGAGGGGGGCGGCGCGGCGCTCCGGCTCCTGCCGCTGGGGAGAGCGGAGCCCCGGCCGGGGCTCGCCGCCCTCCCCCCCCCGGCGCTCTGGCCCCCGGGGAGAGCGGAGACCCGGCTGGGGCTCGCCGCCCTCCTCCCAGGGCTCCGGCTGCCCTCCCCCCCGGCGCCCTCCCCCCGGCGCTCTGGCTGCCGGGGAGAGCGGAGCCCCGGCCGGGCTCACTGCCCTCCCCCCGGGGCTCCGGCCGCCCTCCCTCCCCCCGCGCCCTCCCCTGCGGCGCTGGGGGGGGGAGGGGCGGCCGGAGGCTTTTTTGCCTGGGGCGGCAAAAAAGCCAGAGCCGGCCCTGCTCTGAAGAATGTCTGAAAAGGCTGAGGAGGCATTTTCTATTACTAATTTATAGCTGCAAGGCACCTTTTGTCATGATCAAGTGTTATGTTTTATAAAAATTATGCACTAGGTACAACAAGCTGGAGTGTGCTTTTTAAAAATTCACTTCAAGCAGGCAGAGGCCTATTCCTTGAAGACAGAATGTAGCTAATAATTGCCAAGTCTGAGTGAGAAGGGAAAAAATCACTGTGGCTTTTAAATATGACTATGAATAGTGAAACTCTTCAGCTAGACTACATAAAACCAGAAACAAAAGGAAACTTGAATTACACCAGCAGCATCTTAATAGCTGCAATTATCAGCTGGCCTAGCAGTTGGAGTTCCACACCCATCAGAGCCTGAGGTAAAAGATGTCAGGGGGATAGAGTGAAAGCCCTGCCTGAAAATGCAAAATCACAGTGCATTCACTTGCTAAAAGACTTGGATGAGCTACCCACTTTGGTCTTTGTACTCTTTTAAATACATCCATCTAGTTGTCTTGGAGACGGACACGTGGAAAATAAGAAAAAGCTCACAATATATTCTCATCCCCAACCTTATAATCCCCTGGTTACGGATCAGCTAAGTAATATTCTAAATAGAAAATGTATAAATATTAACCTGACAAACTGCTCTGCTTAAGTCAATGACACATGGATAAAAGATGTGGGTAACAAGAGGTTGATTAAAATGTTCAACTGTAGCAGGAATGATGGGGGTGGGGGAAATAACATCACTTGTAAAATAGGGTAGAAACATATAAACACTGAGGTGCATTTGAAACAATTCAATTCCACTGGAAATCTCAGAGGCAAACAGCAAACTAAGTTGATTAACTTGTAGTGATAATTGATAACTGTAGTTAAAATTTATTTGCTACTTGAATGCCCTACTGTACATTGCATATGGATGTAAATCTGGGCCCTGATCCTGCTGTTTTTGAAGTCAGTGGTAAAACTCCCATCTACTTCAAAGGGGAGAAGGATCAGGCTCTTAGGGCCAGATTTTTAAAGGTATTTAAAGGTGCCTAAATACCTTTAAAAGTTTGGGCCTTTGGTTTATATGAAGGAAGGAGACAATGTGCCTGGTGATATGCCCAGCACCCTAGTAATTCTAAAGTAGTCCTAAAATGGAACTTGGAAAGATTACTGAAAAGTTTTATTGATTATAATCTCTTATTAATTACTTTCAAGATCTTCAAGCAAAACTGGAAAACTTAATTTACTTCTTCACTGAATATGGTAAGCTTGGACATGTATGATTCAATTAATAACATCCGCTAACACTTGTATAGTGCTTTTTTGGGCACACATAAAAAGTAAGGCCAAGATTTTCAGAAATGAGTAGTGATTTTTGAGTAACTTAATGATTGGTGCCCAATTTTAGATACCTTAAAAGAGATGGCCTCTCAAACAATACTGAACATCCATCCAACTTCTGAAAATCAGGCTATTCTAAGGTGTATCAAGTTCGGCACTCCAAAAATGGAGGCACCCAGAATAATAATGATGATGATTTTTATTAATTTATTACTGTACTGCCTAGGAACCCTAGTTATGGACAGGAACCCATTGTAGTAGGCATTGTGCAAACATAGAACACAAAACACTAATCACTTTAGAAATCTTGGCTTAAGCAACTGTGTTACAAATTTGCACTAAAGATGTGGAACTGTATGTATGCATATTAATATAAATTTATAGAGAGATTTCTATGACACTCATTAGTATAGTGTCTGAACACCTCACACACATTAATGAATTTATCATAATAACCTCCCTGAGTGGAACATAAACATTACTGTCTTCATTTAACATAGTTGAAAACTGAGGCATAAAGGGACTTGGCCAAGTCTTTAGAAGAATTAAGAATAGAACTGAGACTGCATTACTCTCAATCTAGGGCTTTAATTATCAGACTAACCTTCCCTGCCATGTTGTATGCTCATAGGGAAGCTGTGAGTGCCATCCCAGTCTTTATAAATATTCTAGTTAAGGCATCTGTCTACATACTGGTCTGCAATTTGTATGGGTTCTTTTATTTTTGTTAAGCAACCTATTTAATAGAAATATTATAATAAAAATCTATGGTAATAAATCCATGCATTAAATAAAGAAGTGCATGATGTAGAAGACATGCTGAATCTGTGCAAAAAATGCTGCAGCTAGACTTCTGCATTCCTAGTGTATTTTGTTCCTAATCTGCCACTTGCACTTATTTGTAATTGGCACACTTCTGTGAACTGTTATGAAATAATGGCCCATGTTTATCCCTGGTGTCGGGGTAAACTGAAGTCAGCATGGGTGTGTAGATTCATTCTTTGCCACCATTGAGTGACATGAGAAATGTTAAAATGCAGAAAGAGCATTAAATAGCCTGGCTTCAACCAGGCCGGAGAGATTTGAATTCTATGATAATGTGCTTATAATGACTGTGATAGTTATGCTGAGCCCAAAAAACAGTCTGAATGTTAATGAAAGACACAGCTGAAGAGCTATTCAAACTGTGGTTAGGCTGATGTCAGATGTGGATGCAGAGGAAGGGGAAGTTAAGGAAATTTAAGAAAAATAGGTACATGAATCCTTAGCATATTGGGTTACTAGCCTGGTGGGAGACATCTGGAAACTGGCTTTTTAAAAGCATTTAAAGCTGGAGGCAGTAGTGCAGGGATAGGGGAGGTGTCTGGCAGCAGAGAGATAGATAGAGAACAAGTTCTGCCCCTCCTATGCTTCGTGCTTCATCCAGTCCTCAATCATAAACCCCTCACAAGACCCAAACTCCCTGGCACTGGATCCTGACATATAGCAAAGGAAAACAGGCTGTCTTGGCTAGGGTTTGGAGAAATAACTAGCAAAGAGCCAAAACGGGACGGACCCAAAGAGACTGGTGGGGAGAGTAGGGGAACTGGGGTCTTTACAGCAAAACTAGATGACCTGGGGGATTTCACAAAGAGGGGAAAGTTGTGTGTGTGTGGCTGTGTGTTTTAAGTTAGCTAAAACTTTTCTGTCCTGAACAGCTCATTATTGGGAACATTTGGCACTTATTTCTGGACTTAACTCAAATTTCATTCTAACATTGCAGTTTACCTAAAAATGTGTTGCTAACTCTCATGATTTTTTTTCATGAGACTTGCAATTTTTTTTAGTGTTTTTCGTAAAGCCTCCAGCTGCTAGAATCAGGCTATTGCACAAGAATCTCAGCTTTCATTTTTTTAAAATAAAAAATAAGTTTCTAGCCTATGAGACCTAGGGAAAGTCACTTAGGAATTGTCTACACAAACAGTTAGTGTGCAGCAAACTAGGGTGTAAATCTATATCTAACTAGCCTACCATGTACTAAGTGTCCGCATGGACCCTGTGGCTGTGCACTATGAATTCCCAGTGTGCTTTGATCAACTCCCATTTCAAAGTGGATTACAGAACTTTTAGTGCATGGTAGTAGGGATCACATGGACAGTTACTGTGCTGCAGACTAGTGCAAGGTAGATTTACACTAGGGTGACCAGATGTCCCGATTTTATAGGGACAGTCCCGATTTTTGGGTCTTTCTTATATAGGCTCCTATTACCCCCCACCCCCTGTCCCAATTTTTCACACTTGCTGTCTGGTCACCCTAATTTACACTCCAGCTTACAGCACACTAACTGTTGGTGTAGACGTGCCCCGAGTCTCTCTGCGCCGCAGTTCCCCATATGTAAAATGGAGATAATAGTACTTCCCTACCTAACAGGGAGGTAGTGAGGATAAATACAGTAAAGACTGTAATGTGCTCGGCTACTGTAGTAATGGGCCATACAAATATGCAAGGGCTTGTCTACACAGCAGGTTAGGACCAATTTAACTAAATGTGTGAATTTAAAGTGCATTAAATCCACATGTGGAGCTGTCCTTCAGAAGTGAAATGGCTTTACTCCTCTTTAGCTTGATTCACTTTGTGTCCACACGGGTTTAATCCATTTTAAATTCACACTGTTAGCTAAGTTGGCTTAATTTTCCAGAATGTCCTCAAGTAGATAGATGAGCAGACAGCAGCAGTCTCATTGCTCTCCAAACTCACTAGCCTCTGGGGCAGAAGTTTTCAAAAGCAACTAGTGATATAGGGTACCTCAGGTTTGGGGTGCCCAGCTTAACAGGGCCTGATTTTTGGAAAGTGCTACCCTCTGAAAATCAGACTTCTTGAAGGTGTGTCATGCTGGGCACACTAAAATTGAGATTCAATCAAAATCTCTAGTGATTTTTGAAAATTTAGGCTGCTTAGGGTTTTATTTTCTGACGGGCTGAAGAAGCAGCAATGGCAAAACACTTCTCCAAGTCACATCTCTCACCTATCTGAGAATATTAGATTTGATAGGCATTGTAAAGCTTTCTGTTTTGGTTGTTAAACTCAAGTAATTCAACATTATTCTTTTAATTTCTTTTTCTTGTTTTCAGTAGAAACCAAATGGAGGAGAGGCAGATTTTATTATAAAATTTAACCTCTTCAATAAATTCTCAAAAAATCCCCTAGCTGTTATAACAATTGTTTCTGTAAGGTCTCTCTGTGTACACTGTAGGCTATTGCTGTCATTATCATCCAGGTCTTCTGTAAAATGATCTAGTTCTGAAAAAGCACTCCAAGATTAGAGCTTTTTACCACTGTTTAATGTGTTTATAATTGGATTCAGGGTTCCAACTGGAAAGCAAGAGTAGGAAGTGGGGAGAGGTGGGGGAAACGTGTGTCTCTGGGTATTTCTTTTTTAGAGATTATTGAGTAACAAGCCCCAGAGGAAGAGCAAAAAGGTGGGAATTTGGTCTCCTTGAAAAGGTGGGAACCATCAGCAATTTCAATATCCTCTGAAACTTGTATTTCAAAACCAAAACAGCTGTGATCTTGGTGGAAAGACTGAAATTTTTGACACTCATATTCTGCTCATAAAAACAATTACT
This sequence comes from Emys orbicularis, assembly GCF_028017835.1. Taxonomy (NCBI): domain Eukaryota; kingdom Metazoa; phylum Chordata; order Testudines; family Emydidae; genus Emys; species Emys orbicularis. The sequence continues at coordinate 36,681,311 of NC_088685.1, forward strand.
CTTTCCTGCCAGGGCTGTGTCATTTTATTTGCATTAACAAATAATATTATGAATAAAAGTCAAGCTGGCCATTGAGGTAAATGGAAAATGGCAATTCCATCTACTTCACTGGCAAGCACCCAATATCTTTTCATTCTCACAAAGAAAACAGCTGGGATCTTGCGGAAAATAATAATACTGTAGCTTCTAGTGACAGGCTTAAATATGGTGGGCCATATAATTTCACACACTCTGCAGGAGGAGGGCAGAGAGCTTAGAAAAGATCTTGAGCTTCACCTTGCAGCGTGGAGATAGTCAAAATGTGAAAAATATAACCAGTACATTTAACCCTTATTCTGCCCATGAATAATTTGCCAGTTGATCCTGATTTCCGGAAAACAGGTAATTTTTTCAAGTATTCACTGTGAGACAGATTTTATTACCTTACTTATGTTAAGTAATACCTTACCTTATAAATAGCCCTATGAGTAAGGGTGGCAGAATCTAGCTCTTAGGCTATTCACTTTTCATTATGGCCCAGATTCTAATGCCTTTATACATGCTGAGCAGTACCTTACTCCTACTGAAGTCAGTGAGATTATTTGGGGAGTGAGATGTTACTCACATAAATCACTGTATCAGAGTTTTGTCCTATTTGCTAGTTGTGTTGCATGGTTGGTTCCCTAAGGCACATGGTCTTGTTTCTGGTTTTTCACTGGATGACTGGAACTTCTTGAGCAAGAGAATAAGGAATGATAAATACCAAATGCTGAATAAGTAAAAGTACTCATTTGCCAACAAATACATTACATTACTAGTCAGCCTGTTCTGTCATAGAGTTTCCCACAAATGTGCCAGGGATAAAGTTTAGGGGGATGCCAAAAAGGCAAGGCCATAGTTCCCAAACACTGCAATCCTGGAAACTGCCTCTACAAAGAAGGGTTGTTATTTTGTATAGCTGCCTCAGGCACCGTGTTGCCTTTGCCCATGCCAACTGTCTGCATTCTTGGGATTGTAAGCTCTTTGGAGTAGGGATCCTGTCTCTTTGTTTGCCCACCATCCAGGGGCCTGGCCAGGGTATCTGGATGCTACTTTAATATAAACATTAAATAACAACAAAAAATATGTACCATGCTCCCCTCTGTAGTACACAACAGGAATCAATGCTGCAGCAACCAGGGCCGGATTAACTCTCCTGTGAGCCCGGGGCTATTAGATTTTGTGGGGTCCCTGGGGGTTTGGAGTGTGGGAGTGGGCTCAGGGCTGGGGAAGGGGATTGGGGTGCGGGAGAGGGTGCAGATCCAGCTGGGGGGGTGGGGCCAGGGATAGGACAGGGGGTTGGGGTGCAGCAGAAGGTTCAGGGTGCGGGCTCTGGGTTGGAGTTTGGGTGCAGGAGGGGGCTCAGGGCTGGGACAGGGAGTTGGGGTTCAGGGTCTGGGAGGGAGTTTGGGTGCAGGAGGGGGCTCTGGGCTGGGTTAGGGAGTTGGGATGCAGGGTATAGGCTCCAGCTGGGAGGCACTTACGTCAGGAGGCGGCACAGCAGGACTAAGGCAGGATCCCTGCCTGCCCTGGCTCTGCTCTGCTCCCCAAAGTGGCCAGCATGTCCAGCCCCTAGGCGGAGGGGCCAGGCCACTCTGTGTGGTGCACAGTCCCTGGCCAATCGGAGCTGCGGAGCCGGCTCTGGAGGCTGGGGCAGCGCGCAGAGATTTCCTGAATGTCCCTCGCCTAGGGATCGCAGGGACATGCTGGCAAGCCAGCTCTCGTGGCCCCAGCCCCGTGAGAGGGGGCACCAAGGCTCGGGGACCAGTGTCTGGCCCGCAGAGACTTGCCGTGGGCCAGATGAAAAGAAGCAGCGGGCTGCATCTGGCCTGTGGGGCCCCCCTTAGCCCGAGGCCCTGGGCTGCATTCAAAGAGTTTAAGGTCAGAAGGGGCCTCTGATGAGGTGTTTGCCCCACAGCAGCCCCAAAAGGGTTAAGGAAGCTGAGAAAAGGCCACTTTGTGAGAGAGGCCATACATGAGGGGTTTAGGCTGGAGAAGCAACCCCTGATTGGAAGATGGAGCTCAGGGGGCTGAGCTAGTGTAAAGCCAGGAAGTTGGCAATAGAAATGGATGCAGAAAGGAAGTCTGCAGCCACCCTTGGTGCATCAGAGAGGGAAGGAGTAGGACCCTGGGAACATGGCCCTGCGGGAAGGGTGTACCCAGAAGAGAGAAGGGTGGAGAAGAAAGCCTGTGGGAGGTAGAGTAGGAAGCAGCCCAAGGAGACAGCAGCAAGGTTAGGTACTGAGCAGACCTTGGCTATTTATTGTAGGGTCCTTGGACTGGAACTCAGAGTAGTGGGTGGGCCTGAGATTCTCTACTAGTCATTACAGAGTGGCAGTGCCTGGACAGCAGGTCCAGTGAGACTCTTTACCCCAGAAGGGAAAACCATATCTTGAGCTGGCTAGAGAGCTGAGTTACAAAGAGGAAGTTGCAGCTCCTGGAGCGAGAGAGGGCCACAGAGTAAGAGAGAACAGTGGGTTGAGAGACTGCAAGGGAAAGTGTTGGGCTATTGCCCAGAGGAGCCAGGAGGATGTGCCACCTGTGGTGAGTAAGCACCCATGACAGGGCCATTGTGATCATCTAATCTGACCACCTGTATAACACAGGCCATAGAATTACATTGATTTATTCCTACAGTGAGCCCAATGCATTTGACTAAGGCTGGGGTCGGCAACCTTCAGCACGCGGCCCATCAGGGCAATCTGCTGGTGGCCACAAGACATTTTGTTTATGTTGACCGTCCGCAGTCATGGCCCCCCACAGTGCCCAGTGGCTGCGGTTCGCCGTTCCCGGCCAAATATGTCCGTGCGAGAAGCTGCAGGCCGCACGGACATGCTGGCCGATGCTTCCTGCAGCTCCCATTGGCCGGGAACAGTGAACCCCGGCCACTGGGAGCTGCGGGACGCCGTGTCTGCGGACGGTCAACATAAACAAAATGTTTCGTGGCCCTCCAGTGGATTACCCTGATGGGCCGCATGCCGAAGGTTGCCGACCCCTGGACTAAGGCATATCTTCCATACCTTTAGTGCTACTACTGGCCCAATTTTCATTACACCCCCTGAAATTCTGGATGCCTTAGTATCTGAGTGTCCAACCTTGGTATCAGAAGTTGAGCACCCCAATACTGAGACATCCACATTTACAGGTCGCTCTTGAAAATGTGGCCTTTGTGGCCAAACGTATGCCAGACACTGTCCAGACCTACAGGAAGAGCTGACTCTAAGAGTTTACAATTTAAAGAGACAAACAGATAAAAGATGGGGAAAGGGAACCAAGCAAAGTGACCAGGGTTATGACTGGTACACAACACAGTATTTCTGTGGAAGGGTTTTGCTGCTGAGTTACCCAGTTTCTGAGCTCCTTGTTCTGTTTTCTGCTGGCTTTTTGCTCCCCTCTGACAGCATAACTGGAGCTAAGCATAAACCTAATAACTGTTAATAATTTGAACATGATTCTAAACATCTCCTCATGGAACTGAAACAAAAACTGGTGATTCATTCCAGTGATGGTGAAGTCATTTTTAAAACACTTTTTATTGATAGACCAGTCCATCAGTTTTTCAACAATAAAAAACAGCATAGCATGTGCTGCATGAAATTTTCCTCAATCTTTAGCAAGCATTTTCAAATCCTTTACCTCTTAAAGAAGGAAAAGATCCAGGTAAAAAAGGAGTAAGAGTTAGACTGGGTCATGAAGGGTCTCTAACATGGATGACCAATTAGATAAACAGTTGCCCAACCCTCCCGCCCCCAAATGACTGGCACACCTTCTAAAGAAACAAATAGCTACTAAAAGAAAAGCAAACTCAGACAACTGTTCCAAAAGGAAATTCTTCTGACATAAGCCGTTCTCAGTTACATCTGAAAGCTCTAGACCCCCTGACATTTTATATGTTGTCTTTTTACTAAAGTGAGCTCAGAAAATTCTTTGCCTTGTCTATTCACAAAAGTTGTACCCATTTAAACTATACCCTATAGTTTAACCCCACCACCCCACTTAGTGTGGATGTAGTTATAAAATGCCTGTGCCAACATATCTAATATCCTGAGACTGACATGGCTACAACATTGCATGTACCAATGTAGCTTATTCCCATATGAAAAAGGTGAAAAGCTATACTGCAGTGGTCACCAACTGGTCGATTGCGATCTCTGGTGGTGTAGCGGGGCTGCCGCTAAGGCAGGCTCCTTGTCTGCCCCGGCCCCACACTGCTCCCAGAAGCGGCCAGCGCAGCCCCGGGGTGGGGAGGGATCTCCCTCCGTGCACTGCTCCTGCCTGCAAGCACCACCCCCGCAGCAGCCGTTGGCCAGGAATGGGGAGCTGTGGCCAATGGGAGCTGCGGGGTTGGTGCTTGCAGAGAGGGGCAGCACGTGGAGCCATGTGCCCCCCCCAAGGGGCCGCAGGGGTATGTTGGCCCCTTTCAGGAGTGGCGTGGGGCTGGGGTAGGCAGGGAGCCTGCCTTAGCAGCAGCCACACTGCACTGTGGACCGGGAGCCACCAGAGGTAAGTGCTTCCCGGTGGGAGGCCACACCCCAATCCCCAGCCCTGAGCCCCCTCCTGGAGCCATCACCCCATACCCCCTCCTGCACCCCGATCCCTCTCCTGCAGCCCACGCCCCAGCCCTGCACCCCAAAACTCTGCCCCAGCCTGGAACCCATTCCTGCACCCAAACTCCATTCCAGAGCTTGAACCCTCACCCCCTCCTGTACCCCAACCCCCGCCCCCAGGCTCAGCCCAGAGCCTCCTCCCACACTGTGAACCCCTCAGCCCCAGCTGAGAGCCTGGGTTGGAGACCACTGCTATACTGGAATAAGCACTTTTATACCGTATAACTGCACCCACACTAGGAGTTGTATTGGCATAATTATTTTGATTTAATATTACAATCCTAACTGAAATAGATATATCAGTACATAATCTGTGTGTAGACCGTACCGCAGCAAATTCCCAGCAGTCCTAACAGCCATTTGTGTCTTAAAAAGCTTCCCCTTCATTGTTAGTTTGCAGTTAATAAAACAAAGCAAAGAATTATTGTAACACAGTGAGGAGTGAGTGAAAAGCAGAGAATGCAGAAGGGAAAATGCAGGTGAACCATGAGACATAGAAAAGGTACCACACAGCTACAACAACACTGTAAACAACTTCTAGTGATGCAGGCTGCCAAAGGTGAGAGACACCAGGAAGCCAACACACTTGTAATTGCTCCTGAGCCCTGCCATAACATGTTAACTGCTTCTACTGGGAGAAAAAGCACATTCAAGCAGTACGTAAAAGGAACTGCAAATTTGGAAAAGACACAGACACTGTTAATGCAAACCATAGAGAGGAAGCAATGTGAGTCCAAGTAGGAAACAGTGAGGCCTTGTCCAGCAATTATACAGTGAAGGTGTGGCATGAACCAGGAACTGTGAGCCCAAGCCAGACACCTGAGAAAGCAGAGATATATCTGCCAGTATGGGCAGGAGAAAAAGCAGATGACTGAAGCAAAGAGAGAAACTACACCTGGGGAATAAGTGGAACTGCACTAGCAATGGAGTGGGACATCCAGACCATCGCAGGACAAAGACTGTCCTACCTCCTAAATGGCATACCAAAGATCCAGTTCATACTGCAGAGCCATAGCTATGCTGCACCTGGTTAACAGAGAGCTTGCAAAGGGACACCAAAATGAGCTGTGTAATATCACTGCAGGATCAGAGGCTAACTCAATATAATTTTCCTCCAGTGCTCTGGTCCCCCAGAATGACGAAACAGGTTTCTGCCTTGACACTCATACGATGTATTTCTCTCTGCGAGTTGCCCCTCCCAGAATTCTCACCCCCCAAACTGACACTGTTTCAGGAAAATATGCACATATGGCTCGAGACTGATAGTCAATGAGTACCGTAAGTGAAAGTTGAAAAGAACTTTGAAGAGAGAGTTCAAGAGGACATGAAACCATTAGGAGGTAAACAGGTGAGGTCCACGCAGTCTGCCTGGAATATTCAACGCAGCAGGTTGTCAGTGGGACCGGGACAACAGATCCCCCGCACTCCTCTCTGAGCACATATGGTCATAAATAAATAATGATGCATGTAGTAATGTGCAGTTGAGAGTGCAAATGCATCCTAATTTATTTTGCATGTGCAGCTAGATATTTTATATCTATATCTACCTGATTTCTCCTGTGGCCCATATAATTATGCAGGTTAGCATTTGCCCAAAAACTTGTCCCTCTGTTCTCTCTCAAATCCAAAGGCTCTTGATATCAGTCTGTAATCATTTTTAAGACAGCAGTGGATATGAATTCTGGTTGAAGTGAGAGACAATTTGTTCCGACTTTAATATTATGGGAGAAAACTGCTCATAATCCAGATAAATTTATTTCTTTTCTTTGACATGGGTTATCTGGACTGATTTTGAAAAGGTCTGGATTGGGTAACTGAGCTGACTTTACAACCACCACCAAAGAACCTCCACCAACAACAAAAAATTGAAACTGAGCTCAAAATCTGGATTATGAAAATATCAAGAAAAACGACTAAAAAATAACAATATTGCTCTCAAAAGTAAGGAATTAGAAGCTCGGGATCACATGTCAGGGGACACTAACTTATATGCTGTAACCAGGCTGATTTTTCAATGGTGTTTTTGCTGTAGAACACTTGTTAAAAGCCTTCTGTAGCCTGCAAGATCAATTGCCTTATCACAGCACTGCATAAAAGAAGATTAATTATAGCTGGTCCAGTGGCTCGGTGAATAGTGCAAATAGGAGAGGCACATTTGAGAGTGACCTAGGAGCTCTGATTCCTCAATGCAACGTGGACTGGCAAAGGCTTAGGTAAGGTTCAGCTTGTATTGTTGTTTTTCTCTCCTACCTGGCCCTGCCTGTGGCAGGTTAAGTCAAGACACTGCAAGTGCAAGGTGCTTTCATTATCTGTGCAGAGAATGTGCAGCAGCTCAGTAGGAGTTGGAGTAAGAGCAGGAAATGGAGGCCTGAAAAAGAGACGTGGGTGAAAAACTGATGACTACTCCCAGCCACTCAGAAATCCACACTCAATTCAAGCAAAAATCCTGAGACACTGGACCTGATTCTCCTTCCGCACTAGACTTACACTAATGTAACCATAGTGGCTTACACCTGTGTCAGTGAGAAAAGAATTGGGTCCATTGTGTGACAGGATGGGCTGTCTCTTTAAGATGCTGTCTCATGTTTTGTGTTTCTCTCAAGATTCAGTTCTGTTGCCTGTTCTGGGTTTTCCTAGTTTCTGAGGCACAAGGAGTGTGTGAGCGAATGCGCTATGAATGGAGTATGAAAGGTAGCTAATTCTGCCTGTCTAATAAAAACTACAAGGTGAAGTAGGCAAATGCACACTCCTGTGTAAAAGGTTAATGGTTTCCAGACTGCTAATGATTGGAAGACCCAGCTTAGCCAAGTCATGCTAAGGGACAGGTGCAACTGGTTAGCAAATAGGCAGAGGAAACAGGATAAAACCCAGAAATGGCAGATGCAATAGGAATATTAACCCCAAAAGCTATGATTTGGGATTGGCTAGTGAGCTGTGTATTATTGTGGGACAAGAGCTTTATGCTGTTATTTATGGAAACCTGGGGGGGCGGGGAAGAGAGGAGGGTTTGTTTGGGTTTTTGGTCCAGTCAGAATAAAATACAGTGTATTGGAGCAGCTTTTTTTCTTTATAAGTTGACCCAGCTGCTCTATTTCAAACCACCTTGGAAAAGTGAAATAGTCCTGAGGTGTGTCTATGCTGCAAAGTGAAGCTGTGATTGGGTAGGCATATTTATGCTAGCTTTAATCTAGCTAGTATGGGTAACAATAGCTAGACATGGTGGCTATTACTAAAATATGTACCCAGAGTTGCTGGAGGTCTTGTATTCTGGTTGCCAGCCTGTGCTGAAGACCCTGCCATGAGTTCTGCATTGTTATTGTTACCCACACTAGCTAGACAAGGGCGTCAATTCCAACCATGAACAGACAGGGTAACTCCTCTCCAAAAACCTCTCCCAGATTGTGTATAGAGAAAAGAGACAAAGAGCAAATATACTTTTAATCTAAATTATTTATTTTATTGGGGGGGGGGGAATGAAAGCCGACAAAACAAGAGAACAAAAGTGAAGTTTGAATATAAGTAGAGTGTCTTCCCTGTGTGTCATGCTACAGCTGAACTGATCACAAAATGTTTACTATGGCAGGGGTTCTCAACCTTTTTCTTTCTGAGGCCTCCCCAAAAGGCTATCAAAACTCCACAGCCCACCTGTGTCACAACAACTGGTTTTCTACATATAAAAGCCAGGGCTGGTGTCAGGGAGTAGCAAGCAGGGCAATTGCCCGTGGCCCCAAGCCACAGGGTCCCCGCAAAGCTACATTGCTCAGGCTTCAGCTTCAGCCCCGGGTGGTGGGACTCAGGGCCCCAGGCTTCAGCCCTATGCAGTGGGGCTTCGGCTTTCTGCCCTGGGTCCCTGCAAGTCTAATGCTAGTCCTGATTGGCAGATCCACTGAAACCTGCTCGTGGTCCCCTGGTTGAGAATCACTGTGCTATGGTACCTCCAGCTGGCTCCTAGTTCCTTAAAGGTGCAGTACAAAGACACAGAATCATAATTTATACACAACTAAATACACCACAGATTGATTGGTGACAGAGCAGCCTTGTATTATTTACTTAGCACTGGACCTTAATTTTATGATTCCTTGCTATGAATTTATTTAGTGGCCGATAGGTGTTATGTTAGGGCCAGAATCTGAAGCCCTAATTCATGCGGAGTAGCACCTTACTCTAAGAATAGACTACACTGAGTCTATACAAATCTGGCCCATAGTAAATAATTAGTTATCTGTTTTCAACTGCTGAGCACTGGGGTACCATAGATCTCAACATATTCCTAGGCCATTCAAAGGGCAAAACAAGTAAACTAGTAGTGGTTCTTCTATTCTTGAAAAACAACAATGTAATACCAAGTCTTCAGGCAGAGGAAGCATGGTATTTATAGGCACAATTAAGTCACAATAGTAGGGATTGTTCAGCAAGATGAAAGGTAGTTCTGAAGCTGGAACCTGTTTTGGGAAACTCTATTAGCATTCCGAGGAATACGTCCAATAATGTTTTACAATCTATAGTTGGGGGAGGGAGGGCAGTTAAGTGTGCCTTAAGGGCTAACTGTTGAAAGCAGACTCTTAAAAGTGCAGTCTGAAGAATGAGGAGGAAAGTTGAATAACTGCAACTTATTATTATTAACTCAGACAACAATAATTTCTTTTTACCTGCCAAGGGGGTGCAAAAGTATAAATAAATATTACAAGCACAGGTCAAGATTATTTTGATGAAGAATAGGGACATGATTTATTTTTTGGAAAACTGCCCCATTTTTCAACCATCCATCTGCAATAATGATGCTGTGCCCTTTTTTATAAAGATGTTAACATATATTTAAAATGGTTACATCTCCATAGACCCAGTGAGGGGCCAGATCTGTGGCATTATTAAGGTTTGCAACCCTGTACCAATGTCCCCCTTTAGATTATTCTTAAAATGTTCAGTGGTCTTAGGATGGCATGTGAATCCCTTCAGCATCTCTTCCCTCCTGCCCCCACCCTAATATTCAGTGGGACAGTCTCTTCCATAACCCTATACTCTCAACAATCTTGGACAACTGCTAGCTGCAATTTGCTGTTAGTGTGTTTCACCAGTGTAGAGAAGTATAGAATCAGATATCAGACCCATTGATAGTACCTAGAGATTTTATACTCTATCAATAGCACTTTCCAAGAAGACCCTGGCCATTAAATGTGATTCTTATTGAGGAAGTACAGACATGGCTTGGAGTGTGCAGCTGGGCTCATAGTGTATTCATACTGGCAGCTTTCATATCACTATTCAGTGTTGCCAACCCTCGCCATTGGAAAATCATGAGTCCGACCCTTAAAAATCACGAGATTGACTTAAAAATCCTGAAGATTTTTTAATGAAATGCGAGTTCTCTTTATTTCCCTTTCAGTTTCTGAGCCTTTAACGGGCTCTCAGGTCACATTTTCAACACTTCCTCTGCAGCCAGGCACCTGGGGCAGAGGCTCTGTGAGGAGGGACTCCATCCCAGGGTGGTTGTGGCTCCCACTGCCCCGGGACTGGACAGTGGGGGTTCAGCCAACCCGGGCTGGCTGACAGATTTGTACCAGTGTAAGGTGGTGACCATGAGGCCAGACTCTATATCATCCTCCCTGCACCAGTTAGCCATCGATAAGACTATATTTGGTGCATCACCATGGCTTCACCGCTCTGGATAATCTAGCCCTGGGCATGAACAAAAACTCATCTGCAAATAAAAAGGCGCATGGATATGGCTGGAGTGAACATCTATTCAGAATTCAAACAAATACTTGTAGACACTGTTTTGCAGGATCCACCTGACTCTAGAGATGTACTTGGGTCCCATTGCCTGCTTTGACACTTTACAGATAAACTAAAGATATGATCCATGCCCTGAAGAACTTAGTCTATGCCAAAGTGCCCCAACACGTGATGACAAACAATAAAGAGGAAGAAAGGGAAGGGGGGCAGAGGAGAGGTAGAAGAATACAGTGAGGTGGGCTTGTTGAACACGTTTCCTTCCACAATCTGTTCAATAATACATGTATCACGTACAACACATTTATTTTCTTTCTTTCCCCCCATCATTACTGATTTGCACTTAAAATGTTCCCATGTGACCTTTGAATAATTTAAGATATTTTTTTAAGCAGCTAAAATCCCTTTCCAAGCCAAAATACCCCTGAGTGCAGCTCTCCATCCCCATTAATCAGCATACAACCCTTCACACTGCCTGCTGTATACATTAACCACACCTTCCTCTGACAATCGCCATCCTGCCCTCTGGCTCTGGCCCCATGTAATGTCAGGAGTTTGCTCCTTCTGCTGTTTTGGGGGGAGCATGCCTCACTAAGGTCCAAAGTGGTGTCCAAGACTGTTCATTGTTCAATAATCCAGATGCACTGGTGAGGCCACATCTGGAGTATTGTGTCCAGTTTTGGGCCCCCACTACAGGAAGGATGTGGATAAATTGGAGAGAGTCCAGTGGAGGGCAACAAAAATGATTAGGGAGCTGGGGCACAGGAAAGGCTGAGGGAACTGGGCTTTATTTAGTCTGCAGAAGAGAAGAGTGAGGGGGGATTTGATAGCAGCCTTCAACTACCTGAACGGGGGTTCCAAGGAGGATGGAGCTAGGCTGTTCTCAGTGGTGGCTGATGACAGAACAAGGAGCAATGGTCTCAAGTTGCAGTGGGGGATGTTTAAGTTGGATATTAGGAAAAACTATTTCATTAGGAGGGTGGTGAAGCACTGGAATGTGTTACCTAGGGAGGTAGTGGAATCTCCATCCTTAGAGGTTTTTAAGGCCTGCCTTGACAAAGCCCTGGCTGGGATGATTTAGTTGGTGTTGGTCCTGCTTTGAGCAAGGGGTTGAACTAGATGACCTCCTGAGGTCTCTTTCAAACATAATCTGCTATGATTCTATGTTGCTTGGGGTGTGGGGCTGTGAAATTGTGCTGCTATTCTCCCCATAGTCAGGAAACCAAAGCGGTAGGGTCTACTCTTCCAAGGAGGTGATGCTGCTCCTTCCCAGCTCATGGAAGTGGGGTGGGGGGTGACATAGTGTCTTGTGCCCTGGTTGGGCAGCAAGGAGTGTGGCCCACCTGCTCAGAGCTGGATAAGGTGCAGGGGAAATGGAGAAAAACAAGAGGCTCCACATTTATTAACATGTCAATAGAAACAACTCACCATGTAAAACTCACACATAAATCACATTTAGTTCTGACATTACATTGGCAGGTGACCAGAGAGCAAAATTAATTCACCACTTAGCTGAGCTGAACTCTTGGTTTGCCCAGCATGCGAGATACAGACCACTGTACCCTCAATAAATGCCCAGTCCCCAAGTGAGGCATTAGGCCTTCATGAAGGTATTGATTACCTGAGGATATTAATGGCTCTTCCTGAAACTCCTCAACCCTTTCCCCAGGTTTAGGAGGGGCACAGTCCTTTCCAGCCTCCCTTCCAGTACCAACTGTCTGCAAATATAGCAACAATGCAAAACATACATTAACATGGAGGTGGAAAAAATGTTTGTGTTGACTCTGTGCCAGCAGCTGTTTACTCTGATCCATGCAATGCTTGGAAAGCAGCAGAGGTATTTTAAATGAAGCTAAAATTTAATGGAGATTTGTGCTAAACACTATACAGTTGCATGGCGAGAGGCAGTCCCTCCCACAAAGAGTTTCCAATCTAAATTGACAAGCCAGACAAAGGAAGTATTACCGCCCACCACTCTCATTTGACAGAAAGGGTAGTGATGCACAGACATGTTAAGTGATTAAAGGTCAGCCAGGAAAGTCTGTGGCGGAGCCAGGAACTGAGCCCAGATTTCCTGAGTCCCAACCTAGTGCTTTAACCATAAAGGCATCCACCCTCACTTAAATGTATTGAGAGAAAAGACCTTTCAGGACAGGGGCTCTCCCTACTCATCTGATGAAGCACAGCAAGGCCATCCCAATCACACTTCCTTGAGAACAAACATAGGATTTAGGAATTTTTTCTTGGTAGGAATTCCAAAAGAGGTTGCAAGATTTTACTTTGCTTATTGACTGACTGTTACTAGAGGCCCATGAGCCTGTGGTTGGTTAAATCATAGGTTCTCAGCCTGGCTGTCATGACCACTCTCCCTTTCTTTTTGGCTCGATAGCAGGGAGTTCCTGCAACTATACAAAAGGGGTCCCAAAACTTTTTTTCTGTTGTAAGGTGAGGTCACTGTATGGAAAGCTTCAAGAACCACTGCATTAGATCATTCTGTTCCATTATAGTAAAAAAAAGTCATCTTTATTTGTTTATTCACAGGAGAATTAAAATTCACATGAACAGCATTAGTAATATATACCCAGGACCAGATTCCCATTTATTCCTAGTGGGGCATATCAGGCAAGCACGCCTGATCTTACACCATTTTACTGCCCATCCCCCCCATCGCTGGAGCACAGTCTGAGCAGGGGAGGAAAGTGGGAAGGCTTACTCCCACCATGTGGTTGAGAGTTGTGACAATCTGCCCAACAGAGGAATAAATGGCATTTAACAATATATCAATTTGATATTTCTGAAGTAGCCTCTTCCTAGAGCAGTGGTGGGCAACCTGCGGCACATCAGGGTATCCGCTGGCAGGCTGTGAGACAGTGTTTACTGTGACCATCTGTAGGCACGGCTGCCCGCAGCTCCCATTGGCTGGGAACGGCGAACCGCAGCCATTGGGAGCTGCGGGTGGCCGTGCCTGCGGATGGTCAATGTAAACACTGTCTTGTGGCCCGCCAGCAGATTACCCTGATGGGCCGCAGGTTGCCCACCACTGTCCTAGAGAGATAGCAATAACCATTCCCAGAACTATAGGTTAATAACAGAGAGAAGAAATAGGAATATCATTTACTGATTAAACATACACAGTCTCTTATGCTCTTGCTACTTCTCATGTGACTCCTGTCCACAGTCCTAAGAAGGGACCACAGTAGGGGTGTGTTACTGGCTTTTATTTTGGTCTGATATTTATGCCTACCTTGCTCTGTTCAATGACACTCCCTGTTGGTTTTTTTCCCCCCTGAATTATGTGCTCTTACCCTTAGATAATAACATAACATAAGGCACTTTGGTTCTTTTGGATTTGTTCATGTAATGTGTAGTATAAAGATATAATAAAATATACATACTAAGGGCAGGTCCACACTGGGGCGGGGGATCGATCTAGGAAACGCAACTTCAGCTACGAGAATAGCGTAGCTGAAGTCGACGTTTCCTAGATCGAACTAAATTTACTTACTTCGGGTCCACGCGGCGCAGGCAGGCTCCCCCGTCGACAGCGCTTCCTCCTCTCGGCGAGCAAGAGTTCCGCAGTCGACGGGGGAGCGCTTCTGGGATCGATCTATCGCGTCCAGATGAGACGCGATAAATCGATCCCAGAAGATCAATCTCTACCCGCCGAATCAGGCGGGTAGTGTGGACCAGCCCTAAGAAACAGCAAGTCTTCACCAGCTGCCATCAACATTGCGGTAGCAATTAGTACTGCTCTGAAGCACAGTAATGGGACTTCAGTGGGTAAGAAATTATTCAGTTTTGGTTCTCTTTTGTAGTAACTACATAGATAGCAATTTACAATTGTGAGAGTTTTCAAGACCTATAATAAAGGCCTTCCTTTTACTTAGGGCTTGTCTACATTGCCCCAGGGTTCGAACTACAGGGGTGTGACTAGAAGTGGGCACAAAAGTGCTGTGCTGTAACTCTGCCATGTGGACTCTGTGGGTGTGAACTAAAAGGTTCCTAGTTCACATTAATATAATCCTGTTTGAAGAGGATTACGTTAATGTAAACTAGGAACCTGGGGGAGTTACAGTGCAGCACTACACTACACTACACAATCCATGTAAGTAATCTTTTTTAAAAAAAGAAAGTAACTAGGACTTGCAAAGATTCCTACTCTGCTTTTTCTTAACGTTGGTCTTACATGGCTGTATTTTCGCAAACAGTGAGGGTGAAAGCAGTACATATGAATGTAGGTGACTAACTTTAGATACTCAGATTTGAATTTTTTTTTTTTTTCTTGTGGAAATTTGAGTTCAGATCTTGAGGTCAGTCCCATGCTCCTAAGTTAGCAGGGACTAGGTTTGTCACTGAGGTGATACCTTGCAGGGAGCGGGTTTTCCATATGTAAAAGTAACTCACAGGTGTCAGGTAGGAGAATAGCGCATGAGCTGCAAAGCATTAGTACAAAAAGGTCATTGATAGCTTGGCTGGATTGTTAATGCACAGATCTGGGAGTCAAGAGATATGAGTTCTGTTTTTGGGTCTACCATGGACTTCTTGTGTGACCTGAGGTGACTTCCTCAACTGCTCCGTCTTAGTTTACCCATTTATAAAATAGAAATAATATTTATCTGCCTCACGGGAATATTATGAAGCATTTGTTAATGTTTCAGAGTGCTTTCAGCTCCTCCAGAGGGAAAGTGGTATAGAAGTTCAAAGTATTATGGGTGAAATCCTGGCCCTGTTGAAGTCAGTGGGAGTTTTGTCATTGACTTCAACTGTGCCAGGCTTTCATTCTATATGATGTGGGGGGGAGGCGGGGGAGGATTAAGGCTCTTTCTGCCAAAGAACCAGAACAGAACTTTGCCAATGATTAGTACTCCTCTGTGGTAGGAGTGGGAAGAGTTCAAAGGGGACAAACTGGCAGCCTTTCATGAAAGTTTTATGGTTAACGCCCCTATTAACCAGTGCTATAGTCCCAAGATATATATTCTTTCCCAGATATATGTGTCCTAGGACAATGTTATTCTGGAGGGGCAAGTTTACAGGGAAGTTAAGTGATATAAAATTGGGCTAGAATCAGTATAGCAAATAGGCACCTTTTGATAAACTGCAATAAATATTTTGTACTGGGCAGGGGAAGGAGTTGTGATGTATGAATATGTATTTCATCTCTAAGCTTTGTGGCATGTAAAAATACAGCATAGTGTAGACTGAGTTCTTTATTTCTTCTGCTGAAATAACACCATTTGACTTGTTCCCTATTTCTTGTTTACTCTTAAGTGACCGTTTGCTTTTATGTGCAAAGAATAAGGTTCAGAAATAAATAGGTTAGGTCTACATTTCAACAGTATAGACACCGAGACTTACACAAGTCAAGTTCACTTTCCTCTTCTCTATGTTGGCATAGTTAAAAGAAGATTAACATTCTCATGCCAAGAATCAAATTGTAGCTCCAAAACTTCTTCGCTGTCAATTATTAAATATCGGTTATATGCATTACACACAGTCCCCCCCCAGACTCAATGGACGAAAAACAAGCAAGCTCCGAGATATGTGCATTATAAAGAGACTAAAAGACATTGCTGGGGCTGGTTAAAAAAATCATTAAAAATTATGTTTTTTTTTTTAAAAACTGTTTCCATTCTATAGTATTCAAAACTGGCACTTTTTTGTTTTCAACATGTCTGAATCTTTTTAACAGTTTTACTGTATATTGAATGTTTTCACTCAATGAATATTAGCTTTTTTGGTAAATGAAAAAGTTGATGTTTCTATAACGGTTTTGATAATATTTTCAAACATTTAAAAGTCTTGAAAAAATCCCCCAAATCCAACTGTTTTTCACAAAAGCTTTTTGGGGAAAAAAGTCCTTTATAATGAAAAACTTGTTGTTCAAAAATATCACCCAGTTATCCCTAACCAAATTAATGTAGAGAGATAAAGCAACTAGGAATAAGCCATGCAAAAAACTAAAACTAATTAGGAAATTAAGGCAAACCGTGAGAAGAAACAAACGTTAATTTTGATTTGTGCCATCTCTGACAGTGCTAGTATTGATTGGTTGTGGGGTTGTTTGTTTATTATTTTATTTTTATTGGCAGTTAAAAATGAGTTGTTGAAGTAAAAGGACAAGCATCAAAGTTCAGTTTCTGTGAATCTATTGACTCGAAGAGAGGGCTTAGATGAATGAGTTCTGTCATGAGCTGTGGCTCCTGGAAGGACATATTATTTTCAGATTATTTTTTCTTAATCCCAATTCAGAATTCCAATAGTAATTTCTGCAGTTCACTTGGAAGCAAATACAGACAAACAGCATTTATTGTTTACTAAGGCATTGCTGGACAAAAGAAAGAATAAAATTAAACTAATTACTTTAAGATAACTGTTAAAGAAAAGGGCCTGACTGTGTCTTTGAATAAGGATTTTACTTGGACAAGAAAGTAGATGGAACCAAACAATATATAGCTCTATATTCAGAGTTAGAACAAATCATTACCCGTTTTGTTGGTATTGTCAGAGAGCTCTACACTGCCAGGATGAGTGGAAGGCCTCACTGATTGATTCCTTCTGTTTCACTGCCAAGCAACGTTCCTTGTGGACCAATTCCTTTACAAAACTGGCTTCTTTTTGTTTTTAATGGCACCTGACTATTGATGACCTGATCCAGTGAGGTGCTGAAGGCTCCTATCGTGAAGAGGACCCAGCAGCTCAGGGCTCAATCAGGTCTTAAGCAGATTTCAGGGGTTGTTTTGTATAACTGTTAGAACATTGTTAATTCTCCGCTGCTAATGAAAATCCTGTTCTCTGAGTCCAGATGCAATCTTGGATACCTAGCTCAGCCTTATCAAAAATGTGAACACTCCCTTGTCAGGGTGGGTTTTGTCAACATTGCAGAGTTTACCTCTAGCACTCCAATGCAGCTATCCATTTGTTTCCTCAGAAGGTTTTTTCTTGGTTTGTTTGTCTTATTGTTGTTGGTGGGTTTTTTAGTTAATACTTGCATGTGTCTTTTCAGCCTGCTAGTTTCATCACTGGAAAAGGGTAACACAAAAGAATGTAGGTTGTCATCTTTGATGCTGGGTTTTATGTCTCAGTATAATGAGATGCCACATTGCTTCATTTTAATGAGAATGTCTATGATTATGCATCTGTTCCTTTCAACTCTTGTGGGGGAAATGGAGTCAATGCAGAGTCAAAAGAGTTATTATTTCCAGGGAACTATAATTTGTTTCACGGTCAGGCTGCACCTCAACATTGGTAAACCTACTTGGAAACGCCTCTGGCTAAAAATTTCTAAATATTAGCAGGTACTGAACACAGAAGCTGTTCACTAAGAGGTTTAACCCATTAGAGTTAGGCACCTAAATACCTTTAAAAATCTGGCCTTGGGAGGCTATCTGACTTTGGCTTCCCATCACATTATGTCAAAATAATCCCCATATCTCCCTGGTTTTTATCTTAATGTAACTTTCTAAATTATAGCTGCATTAAGGGGTTTGAAAATAATTGAACAGCTGACCTATGAGAAGTGCTCACAAGACCTGGTGAGCACTGAGAACATGTCTTTGAAACATCCAGCCTCCAAATAAATGTTTAAATAATGCAAGGGGCTGTCCTCCACTGGTGTAAATCACAGTAACTCCACTGAATTCAGTGAAGCTGATTTACACCATCTGAGGATCTGACCCATACGATGTAGAAATTTGTCAGCTGGCTGCTCTTCACCCAAAGTTATCTGATGTGCCTCCCAAAACAGGAAGACATGAACTTGGCTTCAAGGAGCTACAAACTTCGGCTCCAATTCTGCACTGACTTCTACATGAGAAGACTCCTGTACCTGCACAAAGCCTCATTAAAGACTGGGTTAAGAGCACCAAGACTACATGGTTTCTTGGTTTCAGCAAGACTTCATGGCTAGAGCATGGCATGAAGTAATAAAGAGGGTGTCCCCTTTTTTAATGACTAACTGGGTATCTTAGTTAGTTTAATTGGGAGCATCATGGCAGAAGTTAGTTTTAAGGAGGGACTTGACTCAAGCAAGAGAGTGGGAGCCTTGCAGATCATCAGGAAGTTTGTCCCAGGAATAAAGGGAAGCTGGGAAGAAAGCACACAGATATTTGTGGGAGAAGTGGCTGAATGGAGGAGCAAGGTTGGCATTGTTGGAAGAATGGAAGGAAAATAAACATACGTTGTGGGAAAGATTTCTAAATGTATTCATGGGAGCACAATACCTGCTGAGTAGGAAATTATTTACATAGCCATAACACCTAATGGCCCCAATCTGGAACAGGGCTCCATTGTGCCAACTGTTATACAAAATCACAGAAGATGCAGTCCCTGCCCCAAAGAGCTTATGGGTGATGGCAGCAGGCACACACCACGCTAACACCATATTTATATGAATGTTTCTATATTTATGTTACAAAAATCTTACCTTTAGGTTTATGTTTTCTTGGGGTTGGGACCCACAGGATTGAAATGGGGGAGAGGGAGATGGTAGTGTGAAAACTGAGAGGGAAATGGGGAGGCAGAAAGGATGGAGAATGAGAATCTTAGTGGGCTGGGAGAGGGAGGTTGACAGCTGAAGCTAATTATCTGATGTAATTGTATTATCTGTTGTTGTAGTTAATCCATATGTAATCAATGTGTGATGAATAGATTTAAATTCTAGGTTTAGGCATAGAAATATGTAGGGTAATATTATAGGATTGATAAGCATGTATTATTGGTAAGAGTGTGTTAGGTATACATGTAAGATAAAGCTGTAAAGCAAGGCCTTTCAGACCTAAGGCCTGATCTGGCTAAGCTGAAGTTTGACAGCCTCAGGCATGTAGGACCTTGATTTACAGCCTTATCTTATATGTATAGTTGACACACTCTTACCACTAACACATCTTGTCAATCCTATACCCCTATAATACAATAATATATATTCCTATACTTATACTTGCAACTTAAATCCATTCATCACACTTTGATTTCATATGGGTTAACTACAACGAGACATAATACAATGAAGTGATTATGTCATTAACTACACAGCAGATGGGGTGCAGTGATTGGAGACCTGCAATACAGTGCAGAGTCCAGATTTCAGAGCCTAATGAAGGTGCCTGGAGGCTGCCTCTGTTGTTCCCCATATGGAAATGGGGCAAAGGAGGGCCCTGAGCCCTCATGGATGCCTCTCTGTTGTTCAAAGGACAGGGAATGAGATGATGGAAGGCCCACAGGGGCTACACATTATATAACTAGGAGGAGGGGAACTGAGATCCCGGACTTGACTATGGAATCCTGTGAAACTGTCAAAGAAAGAATACATGTTTTTTTGTTAAGCACATTTGCTTTCCAGGATATAATTGTTTCTTGGAGAATTAGGTAAAAACAAAACAATGATCGCCTCCAGCCCGAAATTCTGGTTTGTATGTAGGCTGGGAAAGAAAATTGTGTCCGAAATTATCAGTAGAACAATCCAGAATATGGGTATCAAGTAAAATAGACGTAGCCATTTAGCTTCTCCTTTGGCATAATGAAATTGCTAATGTGACTACCTATGGATAATGTCAGCTAGTAAAGTAATTATCTGAAATAAAGATCATATAATGAAGAATATTGAAATCAGTGTACTTTAAAATGCAAATCTGGCTTCCTTTGCCCTCTAGTTGTTCTCAGATTATGCTGTTGCTCATTTATTACTTTAGACTTGAATAGTGTGCAAGAAAAACTCCAGTGAACTCTGCATGCTTCATCCAGATCATTACTGCTTCTTGAAGTGTTTTAATGTTAAATATAGGTCAAATGCTGGTTGCAACTCTTCATTCTCTTCTGGCTTCTATCGTTTACATTACAAGATTGAAAACTACATTTATTTTTTTGCAGCTGGAGAGGAAATTAATCTCTGTGTGCTGTGTTCTGAATGTCTATTTATTTAACAGGCTGGGAAGCGCTATACAAATAGTCACTTTAACATTTGTGGAATTACCGTAGGGACATAGAAACTGTACTAAATATTTTTTCCTTCTCTGTTAAGGTATGTAACAATGAAATGTTTATTCCAAATGGCCTTAAATTGTAACAGACAAAGGTCATACTCACTATTGTTAAGGTTGCAAAACAGTTTCATTTTAACTCCCTTTTCTCACATGCATAAAACCTTTTGAAACTTTTATATTTTCAGATGAAATATTCCATGCTTGGTGTCTGCACAAAAGTGTTTTTGGAAAGTTAGCGCAAAATCTTTTTAGTCACTTGAATCACAAGAGAATACAACAACATGCAGTTTTTCCATTGTTAGAATCAATTTTAGACAAATTCAAGTTTATTGAATGGAGACATAGCAAAAACTTGTAATGTTTACAGCCTGAAAATTGGCATGGAAATAATTCTCATCCTGGTTTAGTACCTTTGCTTATGTTTGGGAGGGGAAAGTTACAGGGAGTTACAGGTGTTTCAAAAATCACTTTTGATCATGCTCAATAGCCTCTATTAAAATTTTAGTAGAACCTAATGAAGCCCCTCCTCTGTGACATTAGAGTACACATTCTTTCTGTCCTGCATGGCAGACACAGGGATTGCTGCCTTCCATGCGCTCAAGGCTTGGGCAAGGCTTGGGGGCTATTGCTAGTACAGTGTGGACAAAGGACACTGTAGCATAGCAACATACTCTAAAAGAACTGCCTAAAGCTCTGTCTACACACAAAAGCTGAAATGCTTTAACTATATCAGTGTAGTATAAAAGTGTTTATATCGGTATAGTTGGTACCAGTATAGAAAGTGGGACAACTAAGCTAAACTGGAATAAGCACCTTTATTCAGGGGTAATTATGTCCACATTAGGGATTGTAACTGTATAATTATATTGGTTTACAAAAAAAAAAACAAAAAAAAAAACCATACCCCTGACTGAAATAGTCATATTGGTATCAAATCTATGTGTAGACCGGCTCTTTGTCTCAGTGGTGGGAAAAATGAGAGGTGTGAAAATAATCAAAGATTCCTCATTTTTAGGTTTTTGCCAGCAATTTTAAGTGTGCTTGGCAAATAATATACAACAAATTCTAAGCTCAGAAAATTAAGGCCAAGATTTTCAAAACTAGAAATCTAAAGCTAGGTTCCGAATTCCATAGTTAGGTATCTATTTCCCCCCCAAAAAATTGCTGTGCACCTTGTACCATCAGTTGCCCTCAATGACCTACTTCAACCCAGTGAGCTGAGGATTTCAAAGTTTAAGAGACCTATATTTGGTTCCTGGCTCTGACACAATCTTCCTGGGTGAGTTTGGACAAATCATATAGGTCCTGATCCTGGAAACAACTAACGCATGTGTGTTATACTGATCATAATGTATTGAACTGGTATTCTGTTCTGATCTCCTGTTTAATGAAGGCCACAGAACTTCAACCTGTGATTGCTGCAATTAGCTCGGCAACTTCTCTTTCACTAGGGATGTTGTGAGACATAACTCAATCATGTTTGTAAAGTGCTACATGAGCATGAACTCTTAAGGCCAGACAAAGGCAGAGGTGAGAATATCTCAGAATCTCCTGGCTCTCAGTTCTGTATTTAATCCAATCGGATATGTGGCTTTAGGAGGCACCACAGTATCCCCATCTCAATTTTTCAAATTTTACATATAAACTATTTGACCAAAAAAAGGTGTTTTGAATTTTTTCATGCTCAAATTTATGAGACGAAAAGGAAACTTGTTTCAGATATTTCATTGCAAACATTTTTCATTCTTTTAGAATTTTGTGAAAAACTCCATTAGTGTGCATGTGCATGTATATGCAAGCGTATGCATATTTGGGTGTAACATTCCTGAATAATACAAAATGTATTGGTGGAGAGACCAACGCAAACTCTCATGAAAGATTGTCTCCTGTTTTGTTTCTTATATTTCCATTTCTCTTTGTGTATCTATGTGTAATATATTACTATTTGTATTTAATGTAGCCAAATTAACATGATTGATAGAACCATAATGCCAAATTTTGCTCTCAGGTACAATGGAATATATCCAGAACAACTCTGTTGACTTAAATGAAATTTCTCAGGATTTACAGCAGTTAACATGGAGTGGAATTTGGCCCTCTACTTGTGTATTTCCTGGTTCTTTATGTTCTTAACTATGCCACCTTAATGCTGTGTGGTCATAGTTTTTAGCATTTAATAGATAATGTTTTAGAATTATCTTTTGTTATATGATATCCATTACATCTTTGTAAATTATTTATGTTTTCTTCATATTGTTCTGAAGGTTTAATTATTGATGTTTGGATCAAAACATTCCTCCACTTACTAATATCTATAAAATACACACATACCAACCCACAACTTGCCACTTTCCTCCCTAACCTTCCAAACCTTAATGGATTAATGTAGTTAAAAAGGCCAATTATAAAATTGCTGTAGATTCGCTCTTCCTAAAAAGATTAATTCAACTACACCTGCAAATAAAAGTTCTGATTTCTCCATCATCTTTTGTTGCCATCCCCTAACTCTCTCTTATCATACACACATAAGCTATTCATGTTGAAAGACAGGAGAGAACGAATATTGTGACCACCCTGCACAAAATAAATTTTGCTCATAAGTAAATCTGGATTTCCCATTGAAATCTTTTGTATCCTGTTGGAACTATGCCCTGTCAGAATGGTATGGGTAATTCATATTACCCTGAATAGTCTTACTGCAGTCAGTGAGTTATCCAGATGAGTGAGGATTACTGGATCAAGTCCTGAGTAATCCAAAATATTAGGTTAAGTGGTGTTTTATGTATCTAATTTTATAATAACAAATGCATCACTGCACACTTGTGAATATGTGACATTCACATTTTATTAGTATCACAAACACACCAGGAAAAATAGGTATATCGTTCCTAAAATATTGCAAAACAGAGATGTACGAATAACAGCTTTTATGTTACCTGCATGTGTCAAATTAAGGACATGTACAAAACACATTATAACTTTATATTTCTAATATATCCTGAACTGTATGTGTTGCACATCCTGAGATAGCACTTTCATGAAAATCAACACAATAAAATGTGATGTGCCAAATGAACAAAATGAGCAGCACTTTTCCACGAATGGATAAAAAAGGCATATCAAGCTTATTCAGAGAGAGGTGATGAAATATAAAGGATTTTAGCTTTATTTTCGCCTGCTCATTTTTAGTTCAAGCCCTTATTCAGAGCTATTTATTATGAATTCCTTGTTTGTTATAGAATAATTTCACTCTGCAGTTGGTTGACTAACATGCAAAATTTGTTATTCTTTGCATCTAAAAAATGGCTATGCTATCCACTGGTAAATTGAAATGGTATTTCCTTTGAATCTAACTACCAGTTTTCTCTGAATGATGATACAGGATATATATTATAGAACCCATTTGCTTTTCACACCGCATCACAATCTGTTACCTTCATTGTTTCAGTTTTCAAAAATGGAGGTGCTGTAGCTATTCTTACTCAATGCTTCCACAGAATTCTACAAAACATCACCCATAACAATGCAACATGAAAGAACAGGATTTGCTTCAGTAGCAATTTTTAGCCATGCGGGAAAAAATGCTGTTTTAAATCTGATATCAAATGCTTTGAGTCCTTGAAATACCAAAAGAAAGTTGACAATTAATCAAAGCATACAATCTCATTACTACTTAAGACCTTGAAAGCTGATTCTATCCAATTCTTTATGTATTCTGTATACTTGAGAAACAAACAAGCAATGAAAGGTTTGACCCTTCGAACTGAACCAGTCTTCTTTCCTGGTATTCACAAAGCCACAACCCATTCTCTCCCAGTAGGCTCTTTTATGCCTGCTCCCAAACACAGAACCGAACAGTTTCTAAAACATTCCTTCCTGGAGAAGGCACACTAGGTTTTAATATTTGCCCCCAACTCTGGGTTCACTTGGCTAAGCATCACTGAGCATCAATGTAGAAATCGTACGCTCTCATTGAGAGCCACTGCATCTCCACAATGTGAGTGTATGAGACCACATGCTGGTACTCTCCACAAAAGTCACTTGTTATTTAAATCAGAATGACAAACCTGCTCCCTCACCCCACCCCCCCAACCTCCATAGAAGCATATTCTCATTAACATTCTTAATGTTAAATGGAATTACATGTGCACATCAAGCACAGAATTTAGCTCCAGATGCAATATTTGCAAGCATCATATCAAACTAAAACATCATCTAAAATACAGACTTTAGCTTAGTCTTGCACACCCCCTTACTCACACAAGTAGTCCTCACTGAAGCTACAAGTCTCACTGATGTGAATGGTAATATCCTAGTGATCAGGCCCATTTTCTGTGATGGAAACTAGTTACAAATATGAGTCATGTTAAAGGTGGTAACACAATGGGATGACTTTAAACTCAGTTCCTCAGAAAAGGAGCTGTAAGATTTAATTGCAAACATCAAGGTTAAAAAAAAATCTTTGCTAGCTGTGTAAAGCCCATATTTTTTAATCAATTCCATTTTACTAATGAAAAAGGTAGTGTCAGGAAAGAAATCTTTTTAAGAAAGATAAACTACTCTGAAATTAGATTTAAAATATAAAAAGAGTTAAATGGTATATAATTGCACCTTTATAGTGTCATTTTAAACTTACTTTCATTCTATAAGAAGTTTGCATAAAGGAAATAAAAGCTAACTTTCCAGCAATTTAGAAAGAAGGTAGATTAGAAGTACGTCCAAGGGATTTAAGTGTGAAAATCCCAAACAATTTAATTTTATTTTGAAGATATGCTCAAATAAAATTTTCTTCTCTGTGACTTTCTGTTTACGTTTGATAGGATTTATTTTTATTTTTGTATATCAGTCAACAGAATTAAATAAAAGCTCAGTCCCTGGAGAAAGGGACAGTCTTGACTCAAAAGGCATAAGCTGATGTTTGAGTCCTTTGAAAAAACTCTCGTAATATGGTTACAGAAACAGAAATTGAAATAATGTCAAATTCTACTAGAAATAATAAATAAAACCATATGCTGAAGTATCTCAGCTAGAATTCCCAACGGCTATAAAACAGATACACACAAGTTAGATGGTATCAAGGAAAATGGGGGGAGTGGGAAAATCTTCATTTAGTGATCATCTTTCTTCATCTAATGTCATGCTGAGTTTAAGCCCCTTACATTTTGGAAATACTCATGCATAATCCTGTTTGCCCATTTTTGCCTTGTTGGCAAAAGCAGGCATCAAAAAGACTTGTTTGAGGATAAGATAAGAAATGCAGATGTTCTATTCATTTATAAATTTAATTTTTATATCAACTAACATGAGGATCTACTGAAACACTTTTTTCCAAAAAACAATCCCCCAAAATAATATGCTGTATGTCAGGTGTCAGATAGTATGCAATCATAAATGCCTGGAAATTAGAGATAAAAAAGACATACTGGGTCATCTGTTCCATCCATCTGCTGGTGTAAGATTTTCCCCTACAATATATTTTCTAGACCATTTTCTAGTTTAGTTTTAAATGCCTTGTTTCCATCTGTTCAATTTGACCTTACTAATTTTTATCTTGGATAGTTAAAATGGCTACTGATCAATGCAATTCTTCAAGGCAATTTAAAAAAAAATTCCTAATTTTTAAAAAAAGGAAAAATGGTCCATTTTTTTGAGTGCAGCTAATTTTGAGGATATGTTCAGCCACAAAAGATCAAACCTGGACAAATATTGATGGTGAGATTGTGCTAGATGTGTGAAGCATCATCTTTTACTTCATTGTATGGATTAGGTTCTGAGCTAATCAGTCAGACAGCTGAAATGTTTTAGGTGCAAATATTGGGGGTGGGGGACATTAAACCAAAGTCTTTTGTGTTTAATGAGTTGCCTTTTCCACTCTTATTAACTAAAATACTTTAAAAATCAAAGTAGTTAAACTTAAACAATTATATTAGATGTAATCATTATTTTATTAGCATTTTTCTCCAAGGATTTTTCTTTCTGATTATGAGTACTTTGCAATTTCAAGCAGGATGATGGATGCTACTCTTCTATGACAAGAATTTTAACAGCCCTTCTTCAGCACTCAATGCACACCCAATTATGCGTCTGAGCTAGTAACCTTGAATTTATGTTGCCATGGCGACAAACTGGTCATGCATTATGGATTATCATTGAAATTCTACACCCCTACCTAGCATAATGAGAGTTGGGGACTTAATCAAATCAGCCATTCTGTGTGACACAAAGTGAAGAACTAGCTCTTATTGTTCAGCGTCTAGAAAGGAAGCAGGCCTGATGGAGTGGCAGCTGCAGTGCTGCAGCCTGATAGATTGCCCTTATATACATTTGTGAATGTATAGACAGATGGTTTTCAATGCCTGGAATTTCTAGCTTAGGAAGCAGCTGTTCGGATAACCTCTGCCATCTCACCTTGTTGTCATGGAACATTGAACAGAGACTGAGAATGTGGATGGATACATTGACAATCTGACTGAATTTACGCTGCATGGCATCCTTCTTTATCATAAGACTGCAGGGCTAGAATGAAGATGGGGTTGAGGTGGAGAGGGGGAGGAGTGCTATTGAAAGCTGAAGCAGAGTATTTGAGTATCTTCCATTCCCATTTCTACTTTGCTAGAACAGAAAGAGACAGATAAAATTATTGTGGTAAATCATTCCCCAGGATTTAATCTAGTTTGCATCTCCTTCGCAGTCTAGAAATCAGTCATAGTATAGCCGTCTATTCTTATACAGTTTCGACATCAATAAAGGGACCCGGGTTTCAGTTTACCATACTGTAGCTTTGTTATGTCCTTCTCTCTCAGAGACATAGTACCAGCTACGTGAAGGTCAGAATAGGAGTAAGCGCGATGCTAGAACAAAAATCAGACCAAACAGGTATGCAACATCATTATCCATTATCCCCTTCTGACCTACCGCTAAAATTCTTTTTCTAGTTACAGTAATTGTAGGAAGACACAAGAACAATTGGGCAATTATTCCTGACTTTTTGGAGGTTATTGCGTTTAATAAAATAATCATGAGATTGTAGCAATGGTTAAAAGAATGAGGCATATGAATAACCATAATGTCTAAATCCATTTATGAGAGGTACCTAAGTATTTCATTGTACAACAAAAGGAAGCTGATCTGTACATTACTTCTAATTTGTTCTCATGACCAAAATTTTTTAATTATTGTAACACTATTATTTATTTACAATTCAAGCTCCATTATCTTTACTTGTTATGCAAAAACAGGCTGACGTCCCACCACCTCTGTTAATGACATTGAAAATTCTTCAATTATCCAAATAGTAAATAATCCAGTTGTGATTATCTGATTATTCAGTCTTCCCCCAATGACATTCAGATAATCAAGATTTTATGATGATGATGTATTTTATTTATTTATATTAATAAGGTGCCTATCACCATGGTTTCTATACAGCAGTGTTAAGCAACTGTCAGTATTGCCATTACAGATTTACCAGACCTGGGGCTTCAAAAGCGTATAATATTCTTTCAGGATAAAATCTAACATATAATATTTTAAAAGAAATCAGTTTTTTGAGTTATGACTGCATCATGGACACCATTTCTACATAAACTAAGAAATGTGCATACGTGAAAACACACACAACGCACAATAATTCTTTGGAAATGCATGTGCAGAAAAGGAATAGTTCAGAAGGCTTTTTAAGTAAGTGAATTACTGGTGCTCCAAGACACCTTGAAGAGCCACTGTCACCATGCGTTGACTCATTAGATTATAATAGCTCCAGAGAAGTCATTGCAGTCTATCATGTTAATGATTCACAAACAAAAATGTCTCCAAGTAAACCTAGACTTGACAGACTGTAATGGTTCTGAAGCTGGTGCTATGTATGGGCCTGATCCTGATAATCTCCATTCATGTTAGTCCCATGGAAGTCAGCAAGTATTATTTCCTCAGTACCCTGCCATACCAGTTAGTCTGTGTTTTGAATGATACTTGCAACCAGAAATTTGCTCACACACAAATCTTTTTGGTAACATTAAGGATTTGATTTAGCATAAGGAAGGAAATTCAGAGCTGAGGATTGAATATCTAGACTGATACCATTTTATTTTTGTTTTTAATGAAGGCTTTTCAGCTGTAATTTACAGTACTTACAGTTTTCTTGTGTTTGTAGATTTAGGCCAAACCCTTAACTCCGATGTTAATGTCAACTTTAAGGTGCCACAAGTACTCCTGTTCTTTTTACATGACTTAAATTCAGTTTTTTACAGTGGAATTGCATGTATTGTGTGGGCATTTTGGAGAAGTATGTTACAGATGAGCCTAGCAGACCGAGCCAGCAAAAATAATGGTGCATGCTTTCAATTAAAACCTATTTAAAAAAACACAAACTCAAAGAAGGATCTAGGTGCTTTTCTCTCATAAAAAACATTCCATATGAAAGGAGGGGAGAGTTACTAAACCAGAACCATTCTTCATTGGGTATTGTGAAAAAATAATTTATTAGGTTGAGACAGATTCACTCCCACTGTAGCACTACTGAAGTCAGTGGTATTAGACCAGGGATAAATTTGGACTCCTATCTGAATTAATGCCAAGGTATACATCCTTTGCAAGTAGTAAAGGAGCACTGTCTGCAGTATTTGCTGCTGTGGCTAGGTAGAAGTTATTTTAAAGCCTGCTTCTACAAACTTTGCTCATATCAAGTAGAACTTACTTAAGCAAGTACCACTGAGTTGAAGAGAATTACTTATGTGAGTATGTACTACTCAGGTGAGTAAAAGTTGTAGCCTCAGGTCCTTAGTCTAAATATCAAAGAGCATTTAAAGTTTGATGGAAAATGGTGATCACCTTTCAGTGACAATGTTAGAAAAATATAAAATTAAAGTCCTGAGTTATTGTTACTTTATTTTTATCATAGTCTGTTGAATGTATTGTTGATGAAAACTATATATGTAGATATTAGTGTATTCGCATATCTTGTAAAACTCTCCTTGGGAACTTCAGCCTTTGGACTCACTCTGACTGGAGGATCACCAGTCTTGGTCAGGCACAGCTTGTCTCTGAACCATCCAGGTTCCATGATTGTAGTTTTGTTCTTAAAATGAGTTGGGAAGAGGAAATGTTCCTTATCTAGCTTGTTAGAAAAATAACAATCTGACTGGAATTAAAAGGCAGAAAAATTGTTACCACCGAAGAACTTTAAATAGAAGATATTACATTTCTTAAGAACTTAAAAGGAAATAAATTATAGGGAAAATATGCATTTTAGTTGTTTCAGAGCAAGAGGATTAAAGCTACATAGATTTATTTATATGAAGAGATAAGCAGATGTGGATTTGGAAGTTCAGAGGGTGAACAAAATACAGCTTGCATATCTATGATGCAATGAAAATCAGTATCCTACTAATAGAAGTTCATACAAAGAGGTTTAAGAGTAGCCCTGTCAGAAAACACCTTCCCCCATTCTCCAGAACAAGTCCACCCTCCCTTCTGGCATAACAAAACCCACCCATGATGTTACAACCATTAGGCCCAGGTGATGTATCTCACTTCAGTGTAAAGCGGATTTAATCACAATAGTGGAATGCCTGTAGACGGCGCATGTTGTTGTTATCACTGTACCAGCTTGTTCATTTCCATATTCTGGCTTCCATTCAGCTAATCCTTTTGCTGCCACCCTGAGACGATGTTACTTTTCTAACAAGAGTTCCACTGGTCTGTAACGTCAGAGTTTTCAGTTACATACTCTCATAAAGGCACTCCTCCAAAAAAAAAAAAAAAAAAGTAAACTTTAAAGTGGTGTGTGGGTCTGCGTGCATGCACCTAGGACCACTACCTATAGGAAACCTATTGTTTGGAGAAACCACTTTAAGTCTTCCCTAGCATTGTTCAAACTAAAGAATCTCCCCTACTAGGTTTTGCTGGTTTCTAGAATGGTCATTTAAGAGGTGTTTGCAATATATGATTCATCCCAGGGTTCTGACCACATAATGGAAACACAACAGAGAAGCTTGGGTGATTTGTTATCTCATTGGAATTCCATTATATGCACATTGCAATCTGTCACATATTACCAACTTGTGATTTAGGGGGAAGATTTTCAGACTTAGGCACATGGAAATGTGCACACACCTAATTTACAAGCATAAATACCTGATGTATGTGTCCAGCTCAGTCACTGATGTACACAGATATCCAGCTAGATGCTTAATTTGCCGCTCAGCTATTTGATCTGTGCATACATACTATGTTTTTGCTCTCATGTTTTAGGCACCAACAATTGTTCTGAGCAGTCATGTGTGCAGTACTTTGGAAACCTGACCCCAATATTTAACAGGTAAAACTAAAAATCTTGTTGTAAATGTGTATGTTGGTATAGGTATAGGTTATAATCATGTCACAAGTTAACATTTTTACTTCCACTAGGGGGTGCCTAACTAATGCAATCTAAAAGGACCTGTGCTGCAGAAAGCATCTTTAAAAGCTGCGAAAGTGATGGCCATTTTGCATGTCTTCCTTAGAAAGATGAAGTCCCAGTCATCAGAAGGACAGAACTTCAGCTGGTGTAAGTCAGTCTGTACCTTCACTGATTTCAATAGAACTACACTGATTTACACTAGCTGAGGATCTAGCCCAGAAGTTTTACAAGCTCAGGATCTTATACAAAAGAAATGATATGTTACCCAGAATGCATATGTACTGGCTTCTTAGTGGACCATCTTAGCCAGGTGAAAAGTCAATCTGCTCTGTAGGGGGAAAAAAACCCACAATGAGGTTATAGAGATACTTGGAGTAAGGGAAAAGAATTTAATTTTTTGTTCATTAGCCTGAAAAATACACACACACAAACACACACACTACATTAGTGCACCAGGGTATGCACAATGTGCTCAGTGCATCCACCGACATAGTCACAAATCTAACTGCCACTAATCAGACTGGGTGAAGTCTGAAGCCCACTCCTGGGAAAGGGGCAGGTTTGGGTGGTCACAAAATGGCAGCACAAACCTTCCTCTCAGGTAGATGTTTCTCCTCAGAACAGAGACCAGCCTGTATGACTTTAACTGCAGAGGCTTTGCAGCTTTGGGTGAGGATATGTGTACTGTTTCTTTAAAAATGTAACAAGAAGCCAGGAAGAATGAGCCTAGGGAAAGCTCAAGGCAGATGCTTCACAGTGAAGCAGGGAGAAGGAGACAGGAGAGCTTTACTGTTTTCCTTAATGTAGAAAAGTTCTTTGTTCAGTGTTAGAGAAATGACCTTGGTGCACTTGGTTCTTAATCCATTACTACTATATTTTAAGTGGAGAAAGCCAATTTGAATTAGTGCTGAAATAGTTGGTTGTCCTAGAAAATAAGCTTTTTCCTATGAAAACAAAGCTTTCAAACCTCCCAACATTTCCTTCTGAAGACAAATCCCAAAGTTTGCTCAACACTTCTGAAAATCAAGCCACTTATTTAGGTGCCTAACTTTAACCTCCCATGTTGGGAAATGTTCTGTCAGTGGAGTATAAATGGCACCAAGTAGCTATAGTTTTTCTGTAGTTTTTAATCTTTAAACAGTTGTATTTCACAGCAATAGTGTATATTCAATCTAGCCAAACCCTAGTACTAATATAGAGCTGTGAAATAACTTTGACATTGGCATAGTCATAGATTATGAGGCCAGAAAGGGACTGTTGTGATGATCTAATCTGATCTCCTGTATAACACAGGCTACTGGACTTCCCTGTATGCAGTACTGTTTGAAGTGAAGCACATCTTTGAGAAAAAAAACATACAGTTTTGATTTAAAATCTTCCTTTCCATTCTTTCATTATTATGGGAAGCACACCGAAAACTCCCTCATGGGAAGCTCAGCCCTATCCAAAAGCTTCTCTCTCCCCCCCAGCCCCCCCAGCCCCCCGCAAAACAGATATTAAGTTACATGTTAAAATATTATCATCTTTCTATAAAGTACATAATCTATACAATAAGAATTAGGGGAAAGACTGGCATTTTAAATAGTATCTGAGTTATACAGAAGCATTATTGTTTCACATAATAGGCAACTAAATATGGTGATGGAATGAATGAACAAACATAGATACTGAACTTCATTTATGCAATCTAGTTCCTACCTCATCATATATGTAACACAATACAATAAAAGCTTTCATTTCTTATACAACAATCAAGTTTAACACTTAGGCCAGTTTTCCTACTGAAAACTTCTAGCAAAGGAGAATTTAGGAATAAATACTCTAAAATTACACACACACACAAACACATATACACACGGAGTTCTGTGGGATTATTTCGTTTTTAAAGCCCTTTATTTGTTTTAATTGCAGAGATCATTTTTCATCTTCTGAATTCAGCAAGTGAAGCAATACCTGTGAGCCATATTATATTCAGAAGAGTTTCTGCAAAGTGGTATGGTTTTCTCAGGAATGGACAAAATTATTCAGATAAAACAAGAAACCATTCAAACTTTGACCTAAAAGTAGAACTGAATTTCTAAAGTTCAAAAAAGTTTGCTTACCTTTTAGAAAATTAGTTGGGATGGGCCGGAATAGCAACCTTTGGAGAGGAATCTGAATTTCCTCTCCATCAGGGTGCTCACAACGGGGTTTATGTTCAGCTCATTATAGAGGTAGGATTTACCCAGGAAGGGACAGATTGTAGCCTACCCTGCACACCCATGCAGCCCTATTCCAGCTGCCTACCTCAAAGGAGAGCAGCTTCCACAGATCTGCTACTTTCCCTCATCAGTAGTGGACTGGTGGGGACAAGGAATGGGTGGAGCCAAGTTTCCTCCCCTAACACATCAGGAAGCACCAGGCGATATATGTGGTGCCAGGAGTAAGACTGATACAGGGTACATCCCCCCACCCAGGAGCAGGCAGAAAACCAGGAAACAGACTTGACTTTCTGACTCTGTCTATTTCCTGCTTGCAGCACAGTGATGTGCTGTACCGTACACAGGGTACATGGCACAGACCTAGGTGGTCAGAAGTTTGGATTCATGTTTGACCTCTCTCCAAGTTTCTAGAATCATAGAATCATAGGACTGGAAGAGACTTTGAGAGGTCATCTAGTCCAGTCCCCCGCAATCAAGGCAGGACTAAGGATTATGTAGACCATCCCTGACAGGTGTTTGTCTAACCTGCTCTTAAATATCTCCAAGGATAGAGATTCCACAACCTCCCTTGGCAATTTATTCCAGTGCTTAACCACCCTGACAGTTAGGAAGTTTTTCCTAATGTCCAACCTAAACTGCTCTTGCTGCAATTTAAGCCCATTGCTTCTTTTCCTGTCCTCAGAGGTTAAGGAGAACAATTTTTCTCCCACCAGATATCCCTCTAGCCTGGGTTCAACCCTTCTCCCCCAGTTCAGTCTTTGTTTCTTAGGTGTTTCCAGCAGTCATCTTGGGCAGGAAGTCAGTGAA
Source organism: Emys orbicularis (assembly GCF_028017835.1). Lineage (NCBI taxonomy): Eukaryota > Metazoa > Chordata > Testudines > Emydidae > Emys > Emys orbicularis. The sequence goes on from NC_088685.1 coordinate 36,715,050, forward strand.
GACGAGCCTCGATGATGTCACTCCTCTCCTCAAATAGCTTTTGCATATGGCGGGAACCCTTTCTCTCCAGGTTTAGTTGGTTCCCATGCCTTTCAGTGGAAAAACTCCGGTATCCCAAGATGGAGTCCAGTACCAGGTGACTTAGTCACATGCCTCTGTAGGGCCACAGCAGCCATGAGACAGAGGGTGTTTCCAGTTTCCTCAGGAAGGCTCCCTGGTGGGAGATTAGCATCTCCAAAGACATATTGTTTTCCCTAATGGCTCTTCCCAGCAAGCCATCTAGCCTCATTGCATTCTGTCTAGTAGGTGTTCCCCAGGTGTAAACACATTTGTAATAGATGCTTAGACAATATTCCTAACTTCAGATACCAACATTATACATGCATACAAGTAGGATAATCATATTCAGTAAATCATAACCTTTCCAATGATATCTCACATGCCTTATCTTGCACAAAATACATCATAATTATACCATACTCATATCATAATAATATTACTATGAAGAATACAGGGCATAATGCCACACCTATCACACAGCCATGGCTAGATTGTAAGCAGCCCTGGGAGGTTGAGGAAGTGGGGAGGAGGAGATGGCTCAATGTTCCTCCCCCTTCTTCTGCTTTTGCATCCCTGAATGCAAAACTGCCTGAGACTTGTGCTGACGCAGCATTGGCTTTCCCAAAGGAAGAATAACAGTTCAAAAGTTGGATCTAAGGGCTGTACCATCATGAAAAAAGGGAGATCCTGGTGCACCCTTTCAAATGGTGTAGCTGTGACTTCTGCAGCATGTGTTCCCAAAGGAATTGGGCATGAGACAAGCACACTCAAATGACCACAGGAATTAAGGATTGTCACAAACCTCACTTCCTTCAGTGTAAGGTGCACTTGTTCAACCTGCCTTCCCTCACATAAACTCATAGCAGTGTGCATATTTTGTTTAAAAAAACAAATGCCTAAAACGCACTGCCAAAATAAAACACATGCACACAGAATGTTCCCCTTAGGAAGAGAATGAAAGAGAGAACTAGCCACAGGTAACAGATATTAGTCACATCATTTAATGCACTACTGTTAAAAACAGGTATTTAAGCAATATTCTTTGTTGGCACACTCCAGTTAATTGCTATTTATCTGGTCCCACACAGAATGCTGTGATGAAAATCTCATTTTTCAGTCTCTTTCATTAGGATCCACTCTGTGACATGAGGATTTCACATATTTACACCAAATTTCTTGCCCTAACCAGACACACTTGGTAAGAGCATGACATAATTTTTTGTATATAGTTTAGACAATATAAAAGATTAGGCCCTGTCTCCTGCCTTATGTTACCGCAGATCAAGAGCATCATATTCCTGTCAGTGTCTCATTGTGTGACTTGCTTAACTGTAATCATACCTTGGACTCTCTAATTACAGTAAAAGCTGATGCCATGGTGAAATTCTCTTTAATATTTACATTTGCAAGATCCATTGAGATGATGCAATCGCCGTCTTATCTAAAGTGCATTACCTCATTGTGTCTATGAATCAGCATCATTAGATCCGCATGAGCTCATCTTTAAAAGAAGTTTTTTTTTTTTTAAAATTGTTCATGTTCTGGGAACTAGTGGAAAACACTCTGCTAATGGCATTTCTCATTTTATTCAAGTCTTATGGCTTTTATGTCCTTGTTCTGGCTTTACCCCTGGTTTGTGTATCTAGCAGTTTAATGTAAATTATCTCAGCCACAGATGGAATAGAGATTTTTGTTGCATACTCATGTGTTTTGGCGTAGTCTCCTTCAAGATTCTACAATGACAGAGGAACTTGGAGTAAACATTGCTTTTTTTTCCCTCTTGCAGTTCTTGTGTTATCCAAAGCTGCTTAGATTGATTAAATTCAGCTTGATGTGTAACGATGTAGTATTTGCTTTGGCAAAAACAGAAGAGGATGTGAAAACAATAGCTTTCAAGTGCAACAGTAGAACAGTAGTATAAACTCTGTTATGGAAGCACTACTTGTAGTTCTGTAGATAAGGCTGATATGAGTTTCCACTGAAAGCCAGGATTCAATCATATTGTTACATATGAATAATACTGCATATTATCTACAAAATTTCCCTCACTCTTTGAGTAGAGAATTAATTTGATGAAAATTTACAACCTTAACTCTGCCCTGTAGTAACACAATGATGTGGACAAAAGGAAAAAGATCAAATGTGTCTTTAAGAAAACAATTACATCTAATCTGAGACTACAAACACTATAATGTCTTAGCCATGTGATTATGGATATTTCACTATATATCTCTGCCATGACAAGACATAGTCATGGTTGTTTTCAGGTGCCCTAGCTGTGCATTTCCATATCTTAACATGTTTGGATTTATTTTAAGCTTAATCTTAACTTTGAATTTCCTCGGTTTATAGTATTTGGTTTTGGGTAATTTCAAAATCCCTATAATGCAATTACATCTTTGGCTGGGAACTCTACTGATTCCATGTTCTTATATAGCTCTCATATCCGCGGTATCTGTGCACTTCAGTGCAGGATATCACATTTGAGCAATTACTGTATACTGTCCATTTCCAATTAACTCAAGAAATAGACCCGCATGACCAAATAGTTTAACCTTTTTCTGGCAGAATACAGTATCAAGTGTACAAAGTCTTGCTTTCTGCTTCATATAGGCGTACTCTTTGTTTCACCGTATCTGAAATCAGCATTCACATACACCATAAGCCAGCCTTCAAAAGGGCCATACTCAACTCTTTATATAAACATATCTCTCATCCCTGTTGCCAATAGGAATTGCACAGATGGATCAAGATCATTATCTGACTTTAGGATGTTGATGAGGATCCCATATGTTGGATATTCCCTGGTTAAAAAAAGTGCAGCTAATAATGAACTGGGAATGAACAGGGAAACATTTTGATGAGAACAAGTTTTGTGTGTGTGTGTCCATCAACATTTTTCTTTGATTTTTTTTTCAGTTGCAATCTTTTTTTCATTTTTGCCAAGATTTTTGGACTGAAAATTTTAGCATTTCAGATTTTCAATGAAATCCCCAAATTTGTCAACAATGGAATCTCTTTTTCACAAAAAGCCCCAATTAATCAAAAAGCCATTTTGTGTAATAAAATGTTTCTCCAGAAAGCTTTCAACAAGCTCTAGCATCTAATGCAGTGGTGGCAGACAGAATATTGCAAAATTGTGTGCATTGATTTATATTGCACTATTTCTCATCTGTTCATGTTATAAAATGAAGCTATGTGCAATAAATTGAATTCAATCTACTTCAAAACAATTCAAACGATGGTGCTTAGTTGCAAAGTTCAGATATCAATTTAGATCCACATCTAAGATTCCCGAAGGGTCAGTTATGCCAGGTATGCATTTGGCCCCTTTATACTTTGCTGGTTGACATTATTAAATAGATATATCTTATCCAAATTAAAGGATGCAGAGTCTGGTCCATGGTACTCAGGTTAATTAGCCCTTAAGTGAGAAATCCAAATGAGATTACTTGTGAGTATGTACTACTCAATATGAATAAGCATTGCAGAGTCAGGCTTTACAGGAAATATTATATATATTAACTCTACTGAATTTTGCCGCACTTCTACTGCCATATGCATTTGTTTTACTCTACTAAAGGGCCACTGGGGAATCCAGAAGTACAAGCACTTTAAGTCAGAAAAGCCATAATGAAATTAAGTTTTTGATATATGCACTGAAGTTATTTTTAGTGCAAAACACTGTAGAAAGGACATATCATTAAAGATACATAGAATCTTATTCTAGCATTCATTATACGGCACAGGTATTTTAGCATTTCAAAGTTAAGAAAATTACTGGATGGCTGCCGTATGGCTTCAATATGGATTTAAAGATAATTGAGATTTCTTGAATACTAACGGCCAGATTCTGAAGTTTTAGTATTGTTCTACAGGAGTAAAACCCATTTGAGACCAAGTTCAAGTGTTCAAGGGTATTGGTATCTGACCCTAAGGGATCATTAAGAAGACAAACGGCCACATTCTGACACCCTTGCTCCCTAAAGATAGTATCTTCTTCTGCAGGCAGTCCTGTTTTCTTCATTTGGCACTACTTAAAGAGTGAGGTCCTACTGAGCATTAGCAAGGGCAGCAAATCTGGCCCTGAGTTAGATAAACCCTCACTGTAGATATATCCATCCAGGCAATAACAGAAAAATGGGGCATGCTGTAATCTGCTTGTCTGATGGCAGCCTTGTGGCATTCAGAATTCCCAGCAGTTCTATCTGTTCTTAGGAAATGGATGTTTTGCTTAAAAAAATTGCAAAAAACACAGAGTGACAGAAGATGCTAATTTCTCCTGTGTACATTTACCATTTATATTGTGGCAAATTGAAACCCGGCAGGAGGGAGTCTGAGTAAATAGAAACCAATTTCAGAGTCTGGTTCAATGAGTAAAACAAAGCTGTTGCACTCCTCTGACTGGCTAAAGATGCTATATGATTCATTTCAGGACCTCACTAAATCAGGCATTTAAATCTGGTCATGCTATATAAACATGATACTAGAGAAAGTTATTACTTATTACTATATAATCTAGCTAAAATTATACACTGGTTCTTTATTATCTGGTTAACATAGTCCATTAATTTTTAAGAACTGTTTTCAACTTCATATTGAATGGCAGAAAGAAGAAAACATCAATAACAGAGCCAGAATCCTTAGCACAACCTAAGGCCAGGTACTTTGCACTTATAGAGTTTCTATTTTCTAAGGGCAAATATTAACTATTCCCCACGTCAGTCATGTGGAGCAAGTAGGTGGCATTACTATTGTACAAAGGTGGAAACTGAGGCATGGAGATTAAGGCCCATAGTCTCCCTAATGCCTAGCCCAAGAAACTCAGATGGGCACTGGAGAACTTCATGGGGAAAAGAGGTTGATGAATTCTCTCATCCAAGTTGCAGTGCTATTCCATCTCAAAAGGGCTATAGTAGGCTATACTCTGTGACCTGAACAACACTTCCAGTGGGGAGGAGTAAGGATCCTCTGCCCCTGGCTTAACCTACCCTTAAACGGCCACCTCATCATGGCAGGAGTCCCTGCAGAACTGCACTCTGCCACAGGTAAGGAACCCAGACAACCTGGGTGGATATAGGACTCCATGGTCCCCCACTGTGAAACAGAAAAGGTGTGGTGCAGTTGTGTCATAGGGTGGTCTGGCCCTTTAAAGGGAGTTGGGTTCAGTTCCACATGTGCTTAGTTATCTGACTCCCAGGGGATGGTTTTGAGCTTGGGCCAAAGGCTGGGTCAGGTGACCAAGCATCACATGACAGGAGAACAGATGAGGCACTTCCTGTAAGAGGGGGCATGTTCAGTCAAAGGGGAAGAGACCTGCAGGGAGGAGGAAGGCTTTTAAACCCCAGGTGTTTGAGGAGTCCTGTAGAAGGGCCAAAAGGAGGTGCTGGGGAACCCTGAGAGTTGAAAACACTGGTTTGTTGGAGTCTCTGCTTACTCTTGGAAGTTATTGTCAAACTTTATGATTTGGCCCCATCATTTGGAAGCATTGGAACTAGCCCATCCAAGTGCAGGAAATTGAAACATCTGGATCTGGAAGAGGGGAAACAGATATGGAGCATGTGACACGGAAGTGAACTCGTTACAGGGGCCATTTGCACCCCAAATGGAGAAGGGATATTTGACCCATGAGCATAGGGGAGTCATTGTCACAGCTTGGGTTGCAGTTCTTGGTCTCTTTTTGTGCTTGAGTGACTAGATCATGCCTAGACTTAAAATTACATTTGACATATTCCAGCCTTCAGACAGGTGCCAAACTGTCATTGACATCAGTGGGAGACACACAGCTCTGTAGAAAAACTTTGAAGCCTAGGTTAACTTCTAGCAGTGTGTTCATAATTCCTAAAAAAAAAGTCATGTAAAAAGACAGTGCATTTTTCCCTTTCAGAGGGACAAATCCTACCCCCTCCATGGCCTTGGAAAGACTTGAACACAATACAGTGGGGTGGGGAGACTTCCAGGAGCCACAGAACAGTTCTCTATAGAGGTTTAGGGTAATGGGGCTGTGGAGAGGTGCAGGCAGGATCGAGGACTGGAAAGTTTGTGGCCATTCCTCCATGCAGATGTAAGTGTTTAGCAGTCAGAGTTGCTGCTGATGCTCTGAGCCTGCAATAGAGGCCGTGAAGCTGCTCTGCTGCTGCTTTGTGGCGAGAAGAAAAGAATCATTCCACCAGTGTCCCGCTAAACTCACTTCTCTTCATAATTGTCCCCAAGGCCCCAACGAACTCTTAAGAGGTACTTGGGCTTTTCACTGGTCATAGGATGTGACCCTTCATAATTCCGAATGAAAACCCAGGGGTATGTCCAGTTTTGACTGTGCGTGATCTGGGCTATAATTATTTAGAACTCATTGAAAAGGAAACATATATGCATTTGCTGCAAAGGAAAAGTTTGTTTTAGAGTCTAATGGATAATGTGGTATTAGTAAGGATAAAACAGTCTTGTTGGATTTGCAGATTTTAGCACATTAGACCGTCTGCATCTTCCTTATTATTTGTCTGTGGTAGCGCCCACATGCAGTGCTGACTGCTTTCCAGACATTCAAAAAGGGATGGTCTGTGCCCCGAGGAGCTCACAGCTTAGGGATAGGCAGGCAGACAGACAAGTACATGGAGGTCAGGGAATGGGATGTTCTACATGTACACCAGAATAGTCATGTTTTTTTAAGAAACTGTCTCAATGGCCTGATAATTTGTATCCAATCAGAAAATGTCTTGCTTTTCTATAGCCCTAGTATCCTTCTCAGTGTTCAGCTCATAGATCAAGAGGGCTCCAAACAACCTAAAGGATTCCTTTGCCAAGCTGCTCAAAGGAGAAAAAACATTCAAGGATCCCCACCTCCACATAATTGTTAGAAGCAACAGTGGTCCCCTGGTATGTTTGCACTGAAGCTGTCTCATGATTCCACTGTACACTGCTCCATCTTCCTGTGTAGTGAACACGACTTTCTCATTGAGTTAAGTGGTAAAGGCTTGGTGTGCCGCTGGAAGGAGGTGAGCTCCCCACTGACACCACTTTATACTGTAGCTAGTTCAGAAGTATTGCTGGAGCTTGAAAGTGAGGATTGAATGCCCTTATAACTAATAAGGATTTACTTGGCTGCATCTGTAGGCTGCTCCCACTCAGTGATTTATGTTCCTGATGCTTGGAACTACAGTATAAATCTGGTTATGCTATAGAAACTTGATACCAGAGAAAGTCAATATTACAGGGTAATAGAGCTGAAATTACACACTGGCACTACTTTTTTATTAACCCTTTAATAACTTATTTCAGAGCCTCCTCCGTGACAAATAAGTTGGCTAGCAATAGGGAAAGGATTTTTGTGCCACAGATAATGCCACTACATTAAACATACGTCGTTCAGTCCATATGGAGGCAGGGGGAATTAATTTCTAGAAAAACCATTTCCTCCCAATACTGAAAAAGATGAGTGCTTTTCAGAAATGATTTCTTTTGACCTCATTGCTTCAATGCATTTTATCGTGTGTCTCATTCCCTCAGGCCATGCAGCATATCAACACCATGATGCTTTATGTAAACAACCAGGCTATTTTAATACTGTCAGATTTTTTCTAAGCTGGCCCAGGTTCTTCAGGAGACATATTTTTCATTGTTAGTTGATTTCTTAGCCATTGCACAGGCTGTTGCATTTAGAATTCCACGCTCCCTGAAGTGGAAAGGTTTGGCTGGTCCACTGGGCACAGAAAACTTTCAGAGAGCCAAGGTCCACATCACTTCTCAGTTTTAAACAATAGAGAAACCTTAAGGGGAAATTCTGCAAGCCATCCATGCGTGAAACTCTCGTTGTTTGCTGCACTGATCAAAAATTATCCCTTCATCACTTCATTCACACTGTTTTAACTGGGAATTGAGTAACCATTTGGCTCAATCAACTTCAAGTGAAATTGTAGTTGCTGCTCTACACCAGCCATATGAAAAAAGAATAAGAATTGAGAATTCACTACATAGGTCCATTAGCTGAAGACAGGATAAAGATATGATTTCAGGTTTTCTTCTCTCTTGTTTGGAAGCCAGAGAATTTCTATTTGGGGTTCAGTGGGAACATGAAGAAAAAGAAAATGATGGCGATCATGTTGTCTTTTGACTGATCTCTCTCTCGCTCTCATATGTATGAATGTGTATATATGTATGTACATATAAACAAACAATGGCAATAACATTGATCCTTCTGATACTCCATGCAGGAGAACTTGGATTGGTTTCTCACCACCAACTACTGAAATCTGTCCAAAAGAAGTTAACTGAACTGCCCAAAGCAACTTTTTTTCATCCTGTCTAGCTGGGTCAGTAATGTGCCATGATCAATGGTATCAAACATGGATCTAACATGATTATAGAAACTTGTCTGGAAACCATCACTTGAAGATTGAAAGACATCTAAAAATCTCACATTGTCCAGGTGCTCCTTAAGTTGCCTAGCAACTGCCTCCTTAATCATCTTCTCCAAAACAGGGAGGTTTGACAGAGGATAATAATTAGATGGTTTTGTGAGGGGGGGTCAAGACCTCATCATATTGTAGCTAGGATGGCATTCTGCCCTTCAAAAAATGAAATGTTAATGAAAATGTCCATCCACTAGGAAAGTATCCCATAATTGAGTTTCATGAGCCCTACGGTTATCCCGCCAGGATCCTCGTCCTTTCATGAGGAAAGACTCTGTCAAAATCAGCCAGGTTGGTAGATTAATGCATGGCTTCTTGTCCTGACATTCTTGGTAGCAGACTGGTAGGCTCAAATATGAATGATTTTGACTGTGAAGAATTTGAAGTCTTGTCCCCAGGATTCCTGAGAAAAGAGTTTCAGAGGAGAGGCAGTCTAGAAGAACCTAGGTCGCCTATACCCTGAGTAACTGTGCTAGCCAACTCTCTACTGCATGTGTAGTCATGACAAATGATTGTATTCAGACAGGAACCTTGGCACTTGAATGACAGGACTAGGCTAATGTGTATAGGGAAGGAAGGGCTGGCTTTGGAGGTGCACCATGTCTTGGGAATTTCTAATCACTGTCCTTGCCTATAAAACCAGAAGCACACAGAATATATTTGTGTATAAGGCTGTGTCCCTCAACTTTATTCTGTTGAATCATAGAAATGTAAGCCTGGAAGGGACCTTGATAGGTCATCTAGTTCAGGCGCCTGTCCTCAGGCAGGACTAAGTATTATCTAGACCACCCGTGACAGGTATTTGAAGCCCCCTTTTGCAACTGATTGGTGTATAGGTACCACCCTGGACTCTCCTCATGCCATGCCCTAATACAGTTGCCACATTTCTTTTTTTGTGCAATTTCTCTCACTTTCTGTACTCTTTTTTTCTGTCTCCAGTCTTCCTTTCCTCTTCCCTTCCCTCAACTCCTCTCTTTTTGGCTGTCTATTTTTATTCATTTTTGCTCTTTCATGTTTTTTGCTGCCTTTCCCTGGTTGCTCCCCCTGCCCATTTCCTCACTCACTAGGGTCAAGATTTTCAGACAAGGCTAAAGGAATTAGGTGCCCGGATACGATTGAATCTGGGCACTAATTCCCTTTTACATTCCTTGGGAAATCCCTGACTAAAAGACTCCATTCTGCTCAAGGTGAGAAGTGTAGATTGGTGGGTCAGTGGAGCAGGAACATGGGCTCTTACAGCTGAGGTATGTGTGGCAAAAGCAAGTGTAACCCACACAGCTCCTGGGTCTGGGTTTGGTATTCTGTCCCCCTGGTGGCACCAAAACCAGAGATTAATGAGTCTGCTACAATCTGCTAAGGGCCATGTGGCTTTTAGCTCATGCAGTAGAGGCTCATGCATTTGGATGCAAAGCTTAGTCCAGCATGATGCTTCCTGATCCTGTGACTATACTAAACCCAGTGCTGGAGTGGGGAGGAAAGTTGGGTGCTAGTTTACCCATAGCAGCACATTTACAGACGGGAGTCAGAGTATATCTAGCATCAGCCAATCACACAGCGTTCCCTCCTTGTTCTGCTGGTCTCCAGTGCCTACATCCCCAACTCACCCCCCCTCACAAGTAAAGCTTCTTTCCATGTCGTCCCCCACCCCCCGCAGGATAAAATTAATTTTCTCAGCCAATGAATTAAAAAGATAACCTAGCTGTTGCAGTTTTAACTATTATCTGGGGGCAATTTGTTATGTTGCATAGTTTCCGTTGTGGTCTAGTTTGCTTGCCATATAAAACTGAGACCTTTCAATAGACTCTGTGGCATCAAAGCAAAGGACTCAGGCAATCATTTGCTGACATCTCCTCTCATTACAGGGCCTTTTAAAAATTAACATTTGACATCATCCAATGAGAGTTTGATGAAGGCGTTTGTTAGGTCCCTGGTTAACTAAACGTAGCTTATTAATGGTGACTTTATTCCTACAGGGTTTGTTTTGAAACCTGGTTGTGTCAATGTTCCTCATGTATTCTGATGTGTGCCAATCATGACATATTTGTTCTTGTACTGGTAGTTAGTAGGGCTGTTGAGATTGCAGTTTTGCATTTCTTTATCTATTTCTTGTACCTTACTAAATCATTTGAGTTTCCCTTTTATTAAGCAGCTGGTTTTAGTTCATGCTGCTGCTGTTTCTGTATTGTGGTTAACCAGTCACTGAAGTGTTTTCAAGAGTTTCTTTTTCAGACTTCATAAAGTAACCACTTATTTCTGATTCAGTGTTAAGATTTCCTAGACTTTTCTTTTTCTGAGATCTAAATATACTCATGGAGTCAACTGTGGATCCATTTAAATATAGGTTGGAGAGGGGTTTGGATGATTACAATTAGCACATTCACTTCCCAACATGCATAGAAATGCATTTTAGATTTGGTTTGTTCCTTAAGCATAAAATATTTCTCCAGATGCACTCAGTTTTTGGACATGTTTTTCCACAACCCCCAATTTTCCTTTTCAATCAATTTCACTTTACACACTATCAGTAGTTCTACAGGAGTTGGCGGAAGTGCTGACGGTGTGTAAAATTAAGCATGTGCATAAATCTTTGCAGGATTGGGACCTTGGTCAAGGGCAACATGTTGCCATTATTGCTAGTAAATGAAGCATGGACAACAGCTTGAACAAGCCAGTGCTTATATTTAGAATGGAACTCAAACCAAATTTGTTTTGAAATTGCACCATCTGGTTAAATGTTTTATCACATCTGATTTCCAAACAGGTCCAGAACTGGAAGTGGCAAAATAGCACAGTAAAGGTCCTTTTAGTTATCATTTACCTTTAATACTGCAACCTTCCCCTCTCCCTGACTCTGCACACAACACCCTATAAAGAAGGTAAACTTAGGCAATAAGATTAGGTAACCTTCCCCAGGGCATTGTGGGACAAGTTTGTTTCTCAGCCAGGTGAATCTCTGGAATTCCAAACTCCTACTTTTTTTGCATGTTATGTATTTCATATATTTCTAAATCCATTTCACAAGGACATTTCTGCAAGCTCATCAAGGAACCTGATTCTTAAAATGTGTATATGTAACTGAAATGAAATCTTAGCCCCCTGAAATGTTTAAGTGCCTGATATGAGAGAGGCTATGAAATTGTTTTTTACATTACTTCTTTAAAAATTCTATATGCATGAATGTTTCATACGGTACAGTATTATTTTTTAAATGTACACAAACACACAATGTAAATGCAGTGAAAATGCAAATGAAATTAAACTGCATAGGGAATAACATTTAGAAATCTGAACTAGGTTCTTTGTGGAGGTTGTATTTTATTTATTTATGTTTCCCAAGACTTCTAAGGGTATGTCTACACAGCATCTAGACATCCATGCTGGCTGGGAGAGGATGGAGAGAGGCAAGAGTAGTGGGGGAGCTTCTTGGAGGAGGGGGTGGAGAGAGCGGCACAAGTGGTGGGATGGCCTCTCAGGGGAGGGGGCAAAAAGATGCGAGTGGCAGGGGCCTCGGGGGAGAGGGGCTGAGCAAGATTGAGGCCTAGGGCAGAGTGGGGGTGGAGCATAGGTGGGCCTCGGGGGAAGGAGGCCAAGTCGGGCGCGGGCCTTGGGGTGGAGCAGAGGGCAGGGCCACGGTGTGGGTGCTGGTGGTCCCTCCCACTTCTAGGGAGCTTCCAGCACTCAGGCCCAGCCTCCCCAAATGCAGGAGTCATGTGCCGTCCATGGTGGTTCCTGTCCATGTTGGGGAACCCCTATTAAAGTGGACTGCTGGGGCAAGCTGTAACAGAGCAGGACGGAATGCTCTTTCTTGGTCTAAAGATCTAAAGCTGAGAAGGGAGTAGGATAGGGGTGGGTTATGACAAAGGTGTGTGCGGGATGGACATGCATAAGCTGCTCAACTCTACAGGAAATACTCTGGGATTCTCACATTTCTGTGCACAGTCCCCCAGCCTTGAGAACCCCCTTAAAGGGGGCTGCAAGGACAGCTCCAATGGAGCTATGCTTCCGGGAAACTGGACACAGGCTGGGATCTCCAGTTCCTGTGTGAAGGCATAGGGCTTTCTTATGGATGGGCACAGACTTCTGCACATCTGAGGGAATCCTTAGGCTATGGGAGAAGGACCTTCTGTTCCCTTTGGAATAACTTGAGGAGACTCTCATGGAGCTACTCATGCTTTGTTCTTCAGCAGGTGTCTGTTGGGCCCATTGTTCTCAAGTTGAACCAGTGCCTGTTAAGACACAAAAGCCCCAAATTCTAGGCACCTACCTAGAGCATTATTATTATCAAGGCTCTCAGGCACCATTCATTCAAAGACTACAAATAAGTGTTGTTGTTCTTGATTCATGCTGGCCTTCAGTAAGGCCACTGTTAGGCAGACATAGAGGCCTCTGTAGGAAATTTCTCATAATAATCATGTAATCAAGAAATATTAAAACTCTTGAGTCAGAATGCAAAATCTACTTTTTATTATCCTCTTCTAGCAAAAGGTGATGTACTACATTACTATACATGTGTGCATTTTTCTTAATAACTAATGGATTTTATGGAGTTTAGTATTTTTAACAAGTAATATATTTTTCTCATTGTTATTAAAAATGAGAAATGTCTAATATTTCCTATTGTTATTATTTTATCTATTTTCCTACACAAAAGAGACATCATAGAATATCATTGAATATTTACCTGGTTTTAAAATCTGTTTCTCACTAAATATCAAATTTCTCCCAGTGTATCCTATATTCAGGGGTGTGCAAAAGGGGGAGCAAGCAGGGGCATGGGCCCTCTGATCATTGGCAGGGGCACAGAACTCCTCCGGGCCCAGGGCCACAGTGGGGAGAGTGAGCTCCTCCTGCGGCCATGGCAGGGGCTGAGCAAATTCCGTCCTCCAGCTCTGGGGCCGTGGCAGGAGCAGAGCGAGATCCTCCAGCCCTGGGGCCACAGTGGGGGCAGAGCAATCTCCTCCAGCCCCAGGGCTGTGTAGGGAGCTGACAGCTCCTCACAGCAGGAGTTGACAGCTCCTCTGGCCCTGGGGCTGAGGAGGGGGCACAGAATGTGCCCCTCTAAAAGCGGTCAAGTTTAAATTCCTGCAATGCCCCTTCCTGTATTTTATTCAGATTTTATAGTTAGTGAGTAACTTTATTCATGTAGTAACTAAGGGAGTTATTTCTGCCAACTAAGGGCTGGTCCACACTAAGCCCGCAGTTCGAACTAAGATACGCAACTTCAGCTACGTGAATAACATAGCTGAAGTCGAAGTATCTTAGTTCGAACTTAAAGGTACTTACCACGGGTCCACACGTGGCAGGCAGGCTCCCCCGTCGATTCCGCCTACTCCTCTCGCGGAGCAGGATTACCGGCGTCGACGGCGAGCACTTCCGGGATCGATTTATCGTGTCTAGACAAGACGCGATAAATCGATCCCAGAAGATCGATTGCTTGCCGCTGAACCAGCGGGTAAGTATAGACGTACCCTAAGACAGAAAAGCATCCTTATTCAGGAGAACACTTAAGCCTATACTTTACTTCATATGCTTGCTTAAATTCCAATGAAGTCAATAGGTCCAGATGTTGAATAGAAATGGACTTCAGTATACGCTTAAGCCCTGTTTCAGCAAAGCATTTAAGGACCTGTCTGAATTCCTATGGACTCCCAATGACTTCAGTGGGAGTTGTTTTCTTAACTTCCACTGATTTCAATGGAAGTTAGGAGCCTAACTACCTTTGAGGATCTGGGCCTAAAGTTTATTTTGATATCTGACATGAACACTGCAGACACAGTGAAAGGCAGCAAACAGCAATGCATGCAGTAATACTTACCTCTTTAAAATTCTTCAGCTCTTAATAACAGACTCTCATGCGTCACGCCATCTGCCAGCTGTGAACAGAAATAAAATCACACGTACAGGTACTGTAATGTACAATCTAATTAGTGTACTAAAGCTTAATATAGCTGAGATTTTTGTAAATATAAAAACAATTATAGTAGAACGAATTTATTCCTATGACACTATAATGATGAAGAGTCTTATGCTAGTGCAATGAAAGGGTTTATTATACATAGTTTCATTATCTTGCAGCTTGCCTTACTTAATATATTATATGCCTTCATGTACAGCAATTAAAATGATAATGAAACAGACAGGCAGAATCTGAATAATCATATCATTTGTAGTATGATCCACTAATGCAGTATTCTCTTCCATTCTATGTTCTTGTTATAGGTTTTCTTGGGCTTGTCAGTCTAGTGACCTTGGTTTCTTGATCTTCTACATGCTGTACAGACACCCCTGTACTTGCCTTTGAACACATCCCACAATATTTGTCCCCTCACATCAAATGTCTCAAATGATGTGAGTGGAGACGTACAGCAAAATTTTGTCCGATCTCATCAAAGGTACATGGTACCCACTATCAGAGAGCAGTCAAGCAATGAATCAAGAGTTACCCTGCTGGAGGAGGGCAACTCAGCAGGGTTTGGGGGCAGCACATTTCGTGGCACAATGAACATTATGACATAGTGTGTACAGGCTTCTGAGAGAATAATATGAAATACACACACCCAGATAATCAATGTAGATGTCCAGCATTTTTTTCTTCTCTTTATAGCTCAAGACTTATTTAGCCAGCCACAGGTATTCAGACTCCTATGCTAGAGAAATGTCTTGTTGCCATGAGACTCCTTTCCCACTCTACTGCTTCAGATGCTTTATTACCTTTTGGCTATTTCTTTCTTCCTGCTGGCATCCCTGCAAAATATTTGTTTGCATATCAGAATATCGTCTTGAAATGCGTCCATAGAGGATACTTCCATTTGCAGAGTATTTGGAGGCTAGCTTCCCATGAGAAGCCCAATTTTTAAACACTATTCCCCAATGGACTCCCAAGAAAGAAACTAATTCCCCTCAAATTTCATATGCCACAACTCATCCCAGCATAGGCATTCTCTTTAAAACTTCAAAACATCAGTTTTAAAGTTATGGTGGTTTTTTTTTTTTTTAAATTCTTTGTTCATTTTTGGGAAATCTTCCTAAGGGTTTTTACATTCTTTATATCACCAAAGTGGCAAACTCTTGGTTTGGCTTTGGTCAGTTGGGAGAAGTGGCTTTTGGTCGATTTGGAGGATCTGGGGGAGAATTACAAAGACATAAAGAGCTGTTTTTTACATGCATATAGATAAACATGTATAAATGTCTATCAGGGATGGTCTAGACAGTATTTGGTCCTGCCATGAGGGCAGGGGACTGGACTTGATGACCTCTCGAGGTCCCTTCCAGTCCTAGAGTCTATGAATCTATGAAATAGAAGCAAACATGCTGCTAGCTCTAGGCTGTGCTACTCCAGGTGATGGACTCAGTCAAGAAGTTAGGGAGGTCAGGAGTCACTGGTGAAGGGTAAGAGATTGATAGGAAATTCTGATGGCCAGAAGTCCACAATCTGGAGAGAGATCTTGGGGGGACACGGAAAGGAAAGCTGCATTTGGCTGGCTTGACTGCCATTCACATTATCAATAGTAAATGCCCTCACCAGGTGGGAAACTAAAAAACCTAATAGCACCCAGGACTACATGACCAACAAAACCTTTTTTTGGAAGAGAGTGGTTTGGTGGAGAAGTGCATGGCGTGCCAACTCTGTTTTTGAAACAGAGTTCCAGAAACTCATCTGGTGCAAGTTGTTGTAGCTTCATTGACTTCAATAGAGTTATGCTTATTTACACGAACTGATTTATACCAACTGGCCCAGTGTATTTAGAGCAAGGTAGCTATATCAGTAGCTGGTATGAAAACCATATAATTTGTGTGAGTGTATATCGAAACATCAGGTTTTTGACAGGTAGAAATTGCCTCAGTATGTCTTACTTTCAGTCACCCATTTCATTTTTCACAACATTGCCACATATCCATGGGCATTCCATCTACCATCTCACAGCTCAGGAGGAGAGACTGATGTGCTAACATACTTAACACATTAGAGAGTCACCAAGTTGCACTAGCTGCCAGTTAGAGGATAGAAGAGCCCTTATTTTTCACTCCTTCCATCTGCTAGCTTCATTTTATGTCAAACAGACATTATAACACAATGTGGAATTAGTGAACATTTCTCTAAGTTGAGAACAGCAGCTTCCTGTGTTGTCTCCTAACCTGTTATCTTTTGTAATGCTTCAAGTTCATATAAAACAAAATACAAAGGCAATTAAATGACACTACAAATCACCACTACATGTCAAAAAAAAGCAAGCTACGAAGGGAGTAATGTGTAGTGGCTAAAATTGATGCTTTCACATGAACGAATGTTTTCTAACTTGGGTGCCTAACATGAAACTCCTACATCCATAATTAGGACTTTAGATAAATGTTGTGGTTGTCAGAGATGCTCCTAATAACTTCCATGATAGTAGTGTGTACTCAGTACTTCAGAAAACTGGTTCAATTATTATGGATTTGGACTAAGCACCCAAGTTTGAAAAATTTAACCACAATGTCCAGTCTGCTACAAGGAAGTATTTTTCTGAATCTGCAGACAACCAAATTTCCTGTGATAACTGGCTATGCAAAACCAAATCCACAAGAAACTTTTTCTCATACAGCATGACTCACAGGATTAGCCAATTTCAAATTTTACCTAAAAATAAAGTCTGTAATATTTTTCTGCAGTAGTTAGACAAAATAGATAGCAGTGCCACTCTTCTTTGTATATAAGACATTCTCTGTATTCAGATGCTTATGGTGTTGATAACATCCCAGATGGACGTGTGTTGCTTAGATGAGGCCAATTAGGTCTAGAGATCTGAATATGAATATGAACTGCTCATTTGTGTCAGCACAGATCTAATCAATCTGCCAACTAATGGATGCCATTAACATTTTTTCTTTGTTTAAAATGACTTTGCTCATATAATAATAGCAAGTTTGGGGCCATCATGGGATTTATTAATAATAATGATTTTCAAATGATTTCATAGAATTTTATTTGCAAATAGAAAAAGTATAAACAATGAAGAATGAAAATGCTAAAAAACGCATTGAAAAGGCATTTTCATCTCTTTAGTAATGTATGTCATTCCTATAAAGTGCTTTATTCCAGACCTGTGCAGATACTCTATAGGGCACCACCTCAAAGAGGCATTGTTATGCAGGGGAGTCCTTGGAGCAGTGGTTCTAAACCTATGGACCGCAGCTCTGTGCTGACTGGGTTGCCAGCGGCCTATGGGCCACAGGTTGAGAACCACTGCCCTGGAGTCACAATTCCTCCCCTGCTTCCTCTCACTCTCAGAGGTTAGTAATTTACAGTTGGCTTGTACCAGTAAGATCCAGATTTAGGAAACTGTCCCTATTCAGGATAGCACTTAAGCACATAGGGATGTTTAAAAGTTTTCCTGATTGGACACCCATACAACTATGTCCCCATTCCATCTCCATCCCCTGCACACCTGCCTGCCTTAACTACTTTGAAGCCAAGTCTTTGCTTATTCCCCATCTGTTCCAAGGAGAAAGTAGGCAAGTGAGTAGCCCCCACTTACTCCTATGTGCCAGGACTATGGTGACTAGACAGCAAGTGTGAAAAATTGGGATGGGAGTGGGGACTAATAGGAGCCTATATAAGAAAAAGCCCCCAAAATCGGGACTGTCCCTATAAAATTGGGACATCTGGTCACCCTAGCTAGGACACAAGGTCTGGGCAGACAACATAGGAACATAAAGGGGTTTGTACTTCCTTGTTTGAGCATGTCATCTGAGACTATAAGTGGGCAAGGAAAGATGATTAGGGTGCTATCCTGGGACTTAAGAGACCTGGGCTCAATTCCTTGCTCTTCCACACTCTTCCTGTGTCATCTTGGGCAAGTGTCTCAGTTCACCATCCACAAAATATGGATAATAGCACTTCTTTACCTCACAAGGGTATTGGATAAAGATTGTGAGGCACTCAGATACTATGGTAATGGGGGGCATACAAGTACATAAGATTGTTTCTTAATGTTGCTGGCATTTTGTCTGTTAAGATGTTAGGGCACCTAGAGCCTTGGATAGGCATTTATTTAATATTTGTCTCTTCTGAGTTTGACCTCAATAGAAAAAAGGGCAGGACAGCTGAGGAATCAGCACAAAAACCAGGAAGCAATGCTGGAGGTATTGAATATTCATAACAATTACAAAGATAAATGGGGACATTTTTCAGGGAGCTCTATCTATCTTATGAACATGATATGGGAACAATAATGATAAATCTCTTCAGTGTGGCCATAAGAAATTGGTCAAAATCTATTTGACTTTGGGAAATAAAATTCTTTAAAATCCTGGTTTTGAGCCATACCTATAAAAATTAGTCATCAAGTTGGAGCATTACACATAAAACATCAGTAAATATGGTATTCTTAAGCCAAAATGAACCTGATCAACCATTTATAAAGAACATCCAGTTTATTTAATAGGTGGTATTAATGCATTACTGTCAACATAATGTATCCATACTGCTCAATTTAATGAGATGAGCACCACCCGGTATGCTCTCAATCTCTGTTCTTATTAACAAGACAATATCTACAAAGAACATAGACCAATTTTGGATTTCCTTTCCCCCCAAAAAATATTTGGTGGGGTTGTTAATCCTTAAGGAGCTCTCTAAGTGTCAGATGGAAAACTTCTGGGAATTGGCTGCTTTTTAGGGACTGGGAAGCAGAAGGGAGAAACTAGTGCAGATCAGAAAGAGTGGGGCTCTACCATGGTCATTTCATTACCTCTCTCTCCTCTAGGTGTATGTCTAATTATATAATCTTAGTTTTGGAGCCAATGTTAGGATACTGAGTAATAGGATATTAAGATGTACTTTACTGAAAATATGTTAACAGAAAGAGTAGATTTAAATAGCAACTCTAATTTAGATATTCAGTAGCAACCTACATACCTTAAATAATGTGACTATCCTAAATAAATTAAGAGCTGTACATTACATAAGATAGCCAGTGAACTGCCCCAGATTTCCCGTACAGAGCTAAACTTAGGCTCAGACTGGCAATTCCTTTTGCTGAGAGGAATATTTTCAACCTCAGTGTAATTCCCTGGGGAGGAATTGTGCTAACTTCTCCAATGGTTATACATATAAAAAAGAATCCTAGAAGGAATTTAGGAAGAGTGCTAACAAACCCCAACAGAGTATAACTTCTCTTTGTACAATCAGTCTTCTCACTATTCTCAGGGCCGGCTCCAGGCACCAGCAAAACAAGCAGGTGGTTGGGGCAGCACATTTCTAGGGGCGGCATTCTGGCGCCAGCCATCATAGGTGCCGACTCCGGGGCATAGGGAAAAAGTGCCCCTGCCGCCGCAGCTCGCCGCCCCAGCTCGCCTCCGCTCCACCTCCGCCTGCTCCCCTGAGTGTGCTGCCACCACTCTGCTTCTTCCCACTCCCTCCCAGGCTTGCCGGGCGCAAAACAGCTGTTTCGCGCAGCAAGGCTGGGAGGGAGGGAGGAGAAGCCGAGCGGCAGGTGCTCGGGGGAGGCGGAGGCGGTGGAGCGGAGGTGAGCTGGAGCGGGGAGCAGTTCCTCTACCCCCCGTTACTTCCTGCACCCCCCATGCTAGCTCACCTCCACTCCGCCTGCTCCCCTGAACGTGCCTCTGCTCCGCTTCTCCCCGCTCCCTTGCCTGAGAGGGAGGGGGGAGAAGCGGAGCGGCGGCACGCCTGAGGGAGCAGGCAGAGCGGAGGTGAGCTAGGGCGGGAGGTCGTGGGGGGGCCCGCAGGAAGCAATGGGGGGGGAATAAGCCGGAGGAGGAAGCGGGGCTGGGGATTTGGGGAAGAGGTTCGGAAGGGATGGAGTTGGGGCGGGGCCTGGGGCAGGGGGGCACGAAAAAAAATGGGGGGCGTCCAAAATTTTTTTTGCTTGGGGCCGCAAAAATCCTAGAGCCGGCCCTGACTATTCTTACCCAGATGTTCCCATTTAATTGAGAGTTACCTGTGACCTTAACTTGTACTTCACTTCTTCTGCCCCTGAGCTATTTAGATTGCTATAAGAGATGGGCCTTTCCTAAACCCCCAGATCCAAACATCTCTTTGGGATTGGAGTACATGGTGGTGCTAGAAATCTGAATTCAGGCTAAGTCACTAAAAATCCCCAAAACTCCATCTTATGGAAACTATCATTTGTAACCTGGTGGGAAAACAGAATCGCCATCAGGCAAGAGTTTAAAGAGAGGGTTGCTCAGGAGAGACTAACCCTGACAGTTTCAATGATAGCTACCAATTGTTATTCAGTGGTAAAATTCCTCCCAGACCATCAGAACCAAAAGCCATATTATGACAACTCAAGAAGCCCGATGTGAATATTTAATCTTTCTAAAATTGGCTGATTATGCAGATAGTGTGTATCTGAGAGCTCTCCCCCCAACAATTTCTACATCCAGTTTGTAACAACCAAAATGCAGGTGTTCTATTCTCTCTCCACTACTTATTTGCAACTTTACATGGTTTGTCCTGACATGCCACTGAAGTAAATGGACATTCAAACTGCTAAGACACACGTACAATCTGTCAGGAGCGAAGGGGTTGATCATTAGAATATGAGGTGTTCCTTTAAGCCATCTACTGGTGTATGGGTAATGGTTTCGATGATATGGAAAATTGCTTATAGGATTTCTTTTTAGTGCCTGGTATATTAGCATCTCACATTTTAATGAATTCCATAAATAAAAGATGATGAAATACCAATGTTTTGCAAACTGTGTGCAATTAGATTCATCCTGAAATCTGGCTACAAATACAACACTGTAGCCAGCATTTTTTTACCCTGTCTTCTGTGCTGTTGTTCTTGGGAATTACTAAGTAAACAGCAATAGATCACTTTCATTACCAAAAATAAAATATCAAGCTAGCATCATTCTGGTTTTCGTATTTTCACCTCAGCTCCATCAGTCACACAGAGCAATTGATCTGTTCTGGATAATGGAGACCTGTCTTTTTGTGAGAAGCTGTTTGTTTTTCTATCTGAGGCCTTTGACATAGCTCGCTGTAATGCTTAATACAGTATCTAAAGGGGGAACATTAGGCTCACAGCCAGTCCCTTGCTATTCTTTTTTCCCCAAAGCATTTGGTAAGTGGAGTTCAGAGAGGTTACTACAGATGAGAGGAACTCCTGACTGAGAAGAATATGCAGTAGAGGGGTCCAGTTTAAGAGTATTTTGTGAAAGCATGTTCATTGTCTAGGAAGTGACTAGTGTCTTTTTTGTTTGTTTGTTTCCTGCAAGGGGGGGGGGGGGGACACCTCACTGGTGGTTCAGATTTTAGCCCCTAGCAAACAGCAGCTTGATAAGCTTCTAAAATTGTCACTCATTGACAAGCCCAGAAGAGAGATTGGAATAAATAATTTAGAGGCTCGGGTTGCTAATGGGGGGGGAGAGAGGGAAGGTTTCAGCCACAAAAGTCTATAACAAGAACAGTACTTCTTGATTATTTTAGGAGAAAATCTACTACTCTGACCTCACACTACCTGAGCAGCATGAAAGACACAGAAGCCTTGGAATCATGTAACCTTAGGAGGCTGCTGTTGGTGACAAGGGAACCTAATTCAATTGAAAAACAACCACCCACCCCATCTCACAAGGCATTCTGTGCATTAATAATCATAAGGATAGTGCACAAAGCTCTGGCAGTTTCCTTTTACCCTCAGGGGGTGGCAGTGGAGCAGACCGTTGCTCTAGTGATCAAAAGCCAAAAAAAAAAAAAAAATAATAACCCCTATATCCCCAATAAAACAAAGATCTCCACAGAGCAGAGGAGATGTATCTGCAAACCAAGCCCAGTGAGTAAGCCTCAAGCAAACACATTAGAGCTTAATTTGTCATCCTTGATGGTGTTCCATTTGTGCTTGCCTGGGCGCTGCACCCCTAAGCTCCCTAGGGAGGCTTTCTGCTGACAGTGCAGTAGATATCAATGGAGCAAAGCAGCAGGTTCCTGCCTTGAAGAAAGACCAGGGAAGACAGGTCAAAATTCTTGTTTTTTGTTTCCTTCCTTAAACGCTGGTTTTTGCACAGAGTTGGGGGCAGAGTAGGGAGGGGACAGGAAAAGCCAATCATTGGTATGTGCTGGGGTCTCAGGAATTTGCTTTTTAAACATCATTGAGTGTTCAAATGATCTAAATACCGTGACTGGAGCCAAGAGAGGCTCAAAATAGCCTGATGAAAGGGGGCTGTAGCAATGATTAGTTGCAGTCTGAGACAGACTTTCTAATGTGTGTGTAAAGCTAAAGCAGACTTAGTGGCATTTTGGTCCAGTGGCATTATGCATAATGATGGTTCAAATAATTCAGTGTGTTTGTTGTATTGTTTCTATTTCAGTTGTTTTTGATCATGTTTGATTTTCCTCCACTCACCCTACTCTCACCTGTTTAAATCCTACATTTACAAAGCTGTCACAAATATAACATTTAAATTCATTGCATAATGCACACAAATCAATTTTCTTGTCCAGCAGCTAAAGGGCAAGAGAACTGATTTTTTTGTGCGCTGATTTCAAATGGTGTGTTTGTGACAGCTTTGCAAACGTAAGAGATGAATAGGTAGATGTGGAAAACTAAGGAGTAATTAAAGATGTAGAGGGTACAGAGGGAGCTAGTAGTACAGCATGTGGAGAGATAAGGTAAAAGTCATTCACAGACAGTTGGGAGGACAAGACATCTGGGATGTGTGGGCAGATAAAAAGTATGTATAGATTGTGGTGTGTGGGGCCGAATCATTAGGAATCTGTTGATCACTCCACATTGTAGATTCTAAGGCCAGAAGGGACCATTGTGATGATCTAGTCTGACCTCCTGTATAGCACAGGCCACAGAATAAGTCATGGTCAGCCTCATGACATGGTCATCTTTATATTGTTTTCTGAGTTCTCCATCTTAGAGTTTACCTTGCCTCTTTCACCATCATCCATTCTCTGCCTTTCTAGTCCCATATGAATTACTCCTGTGATTTTTGAGTCCACCATCCTTTTCTGACTTCTCTACTGCTCTTAAACACAACCCTTACAGCACCCTACTCTGACTCCAGAGCTGCTACTACTCAGTGCTTTTCTCTCATAATCATTTTTGACCAATTGGATCTCCACCTCCACCATTCTGTCATCTCTCCAAGCCCCAGTTTTAGCCTCGCCTCACTGCCCTTGTTTCTGCTCCTATTCTTGTTCTGCTGAGTACTTTGAGAAAGTTTCATTAATCCAGTACCTTCATTCATTATAAAAGTAACCTTTCTCTATTCAGCTCTGCTGTGTTCTGAGCAAATCATCCTATTTCTCTTCTCCTCCCTCATACTTCTAATCCTCAGCAGCTGTTTACCACCTTTGCCTCTGTATAAACTCATTTCCTCTTCTGTTCCATCCTCTCTCTGCCTAGGATCTTGCTAACTTTTTAAAGATAAAATTGACAAACTCCAGTGTAAGTTCCATACCCCTCTCTCCTCTACTTCTCCAACACCTTTCACTCTTCTCTCCCTGTGTCCTACTGTCTACAAGCTCCAGCCATTGTCAAATGTCTCAGGTCAATCCCATCTCCTTGTTTCTCAGCTCAAACTTTCTTGGTCCTTTCCTCATTCTATCCCTGTTGCATTATCAGTCATTTTCAATTTTCCTGCACAGTCTCTTAACTTCACTCCTCCAGTTCCCTCCTCATTCCCCTTGAGTCCCAGTTCCAACCTGTCCATTCCACTGAAATTATCCTTATAAGAGTCACTACTGATCTTTTCCTTTCCAAGTCTAAAGGGCTCTTCTCCTTACTTATTATCCTAAATCTCTCTGCTGTTTTGGACACCATTAGCCACCCCTCTCTCCTTGACTTCTCTTTGTGGGCTTCTACTAGTCACTCCTTTCCAATTTCTTCTACTACCTTGCTGTTTGCTCCTTCGGTGTCATCTTTACTGAATCCTCTTCTTCTTCCTTGTCCCTCCCTCTCTCTGTTGGTGTTCCTCAGGGTTCTATCCTGGGCCTACTTTTTTCCCTTTACACTTCCCCCAAGTGACCTTATCTATGTTATCTCTTATCACATCTATGCTGACAACTCTCAAATTTTGCTCTCCATCCACAAATTCCACAGTAAATTCAGGCTCATGCATCTTTCTTCTTTCCTGGTATTTTCTCATAGATGTCTTACAGCTTTCTTAAATTAAATTTAACATGACAAAAATTGAACAGCTAATCTTTCCTCCTCATCCGTCTTCTCTCCATGTTCTCCATCTAACCTCCCCATCAGTTAAGCTCAGAGCTTTGAGGTTCTCTGTAATAATAATACCTAGCTCTCATGTAGCACTTTTCATCAGTGATCTCAAAGGACGTTAGTATAATTATTGTGATTCCTCCCTTCTTTCTGTCTCCATATCAAGGGTTTTCATCAAATCATATTCTTCTTCTTCCCTCTGTATCAGCTCTAAAATATGCCCATGGTTAACACCATTGTTCTTTCTCTTGAACTATTGTAACCTCTCCCTCTCCATCCACCTTGACTGTCACCTCTCAAACTCTTAAATTCATCCACCATTCAGCAATTTAAATAATCCTCCTCCCCAAAGTCTCTTTATTCATTTTGTTTCTTGCTATAGTAAGTTCGGGCTCTTCAAGCTAACTTCTATTGCTCTGAACAGAGCTGCTCTTAAAAAAAGGCACATCTCCTGTGTTTGAACCCTCACCTCATCTTTACCCAAGTCTAATCTTATCTATCCCAGATACTTAGCTAGTCCCTATTATGTCATATCCGAAACTCCCCACAATTTGTAATATCTTTAGAACAGGGAAGTCTAACAGACAGGAAACTGAGGAATCGAATGAGTAAGTGACTTGCCCAAGGTCACTTAGAAAAAGCAGAGAATGGAATTAAACCAATGCCTTCCGACTCTAAGACTAGTTCACTAATCACTAGATCATCCTTCCCCTCATGTTCTGTGTTTGTCTAATTTAGACTGTAAACTTTACTTTCCACTCTAAATATATTTATTAACTACATAACTGTAGAATAATAATAATCCTTTGTCCACTTGTCTCCTGAG
Source organism: Emys orbicularis (assembly GCF_028017835.1). Taxonomy (NCBI): domain Eukaryota; kingdom Metazoa; phylum Chordata; order Testudines; family Emydidae; genus Emys; species Emys orbicularis. The sequence goes on from NC_088685.1 coordinate 36,740,519, forward strand.
TTTTCTTTTAGACTCTGTTTCTCTGTATGAAAAACTTCTCAAGTGTGCTAAGTACTAAAAAGTGTTTATTCCCTTTAAGTGGTTTCTTTTGGATTGGCACGCAAACATTGGAGGCTCACTTAACTCTGTGTAAAGAAGATACCATCAAATCTCTTTGACCACTGGAATGTGACAATGCCAATTTACATTATCCAAATCACATTTAAAGCTGTAGCCAGATTGCTATAAGAACTTTATAGTTATTTAAGATACTGGCTTCAGTATCTATTTATTATAGATATTGAGCTTAACCTGTCATTACTAGTGTATTTATAAATAATCACCATGAAGTCAGAAATCACTGCATATCTGTTAGTGCTACCTGTCTTTTTTGTGCATGTGAATCCAATAAAATAGCTGCATTTCATTAAAAAATTAGTAGAGTCTCTGAACCATTTTTAAAGAGAAGGTACAGTATAAGAGATGTAGCGAATTCACCAGTATGTGTGATCTGGTGTTGCACTATAATATGCATATGTTGCTATTGCTCAAATGTCACTGTTTAGTAAATATGAGGTAAGACTAGCAGATAGAAGTGGAATCTTTAATATTAATTCTGGTGGATTTCTTAATCAAGGGACTAAATTCAATTTTCAGCCTACATTTTCAGGATAATTGCTTTTATTCAAGACCTAGTTCAATCAATAATTTAAATTTCCTGCTAATCTTACAAAGATAGTGATCTAGCCTCTGAATCGGCATTTAGATGGAGATTATGTTTATAATTGGTTTGCTGTTTTAAAAAATTAATCCTTTTGGATACGTGTAGCTTGTAAACAGGATATTTGGGGTTGGGGTTTTTTCTGTAATAATTCGAGTGTGGGGCTTGTGGTTTCCCTCTTCCTTTGATTTCTTTGAACTCAACAAAAAGCAGAATTTGGAAGATTTATTTAGTGTTTAACTAGATTATTTAAATAAGGGATAAGTAGTTGCTGTTACTGCCTCTGGACAATAATTCCCTGGGGGTCAGGGTCTCTTCCCAGTGTACACACCTATGACTTCCATTAATGCTAATGGAGCTGAACACAGACATGCACATTCTTAGAGGTGAATAGATCTTTAAACGCTAAAACAGTCCCAATTTATTTTACAAGCATCCTAATGCTTACATGACAAAATGCAGACATTAGAGTTCAGGCATACTAATGCTAGTAACACAGAGCACTAGTGTTCATACAGGGAAAACACCCACTAAAGTAAATAGACGTTAGGGGCCAGATTGTGGCTGTTAAGCCATGCATTGCAGAAGGGTGCAGGGGGAGCCCCTTAAAGAATTCTGACTACTTAGACAGAGTTCTTCATGGTCTGCTCTAAGAAGTGCCTGCTACGCTAACAATTCTGCTATCTTTACAAAAGATACAGTGTGAACTTCCCTCTTTTGGCCAGTGCAGAGTGAGTAGCCCTTTCCTATCCTTTTTAAGTAGCTAGTGGCAGAAATGGCAATAGCAGTGTATTCCCCCAGTAGAATTAGGTCTAGTCCTTGAAGTAAAGTCAGAATTGTATTAATAAACGACAGACTCCAGCCCTGAAATACGCAATTCAGGAGAAGAGCTGGGAAAATAATTGATTTTGCAATTCAGCCAGCAAATATTAAAAAAAAAAAAAAAAAAAATCAGAAAAAAATATTCAGTTCAGTTCCAAAAATATTTGGAATTTGTCAGTAAATCCTGTTTTGGGCCAGCAAACAATGTGTGTGTTTGTGGGACCTATTATATTGTTAGAAACCAGGCCACGGGCGGTCTGGCCTAGTAGTTAAAGCAAGAGTTCAGCCTACTTGTTAGATCTGGGTCCAGGAACAAGCCCAGGATCAGTACTGGAGAGACAGGAGCCAAAGGGGGCAGGAGCAGGCACTGGAGCAGGCCCTGGAGCAAGGGCAAGGGCAGCTGCACAGGCACGATACGCATGGAGCAGTCAGAGAGCAGCTGCTGTTTTTTTGTGGCGTAGCCAACTTGCTTCCTAAGTCTCTGTCTGCCATGCACTGTACTTTGTATCTTTTTCATGACTAAGAGTCTCACACCTTTCCCAGTGTTCTTAAAGAATTGCAGAAGAGTTAAAAAAAAATTGTGCCCACCCCCTTGTATTTTTGATAGATGTTACAAGGATTTTTTTAATTATTATTTACTTTAAAGCCTCTGAGTTTTAGCCAGAGTTGCTGCTGGGCTTAAAAGCCAGCCAGCTGCTCTTCCTGACCAGTCAGGTGGTGCAGTCAATCAGGTAGCCTGCTGCACATGTTTGGTTACCAGGAGACTGACTGCTGGAGGCCACAATCCCTGACATAGAACCATTAGCCCACTGCTTAGGAAACTTGCCTGGGAGATAGGAGACCCACATTTGAATCCCCACCTACAGCAAGGACTTGAACTCCTATTTCCTCCCACCTAGACGAGTGCCCCAACCACCAGGCTGTAGGCTAAACTGGACTGAGTTGTTCTCAATCTCTCCTGTTGAAGCTGTTCCATCGTTTAACTATTTAAATATTCATTGAGCCAAAGAGAGCACAAATGACTTTATAGCCAGGTGATTAAGGCAATCACCTGGGAGGTAGATGTAGATTTAAATCCCTTCTCTGAATTGAGCAGCTGAAACGAATCTGGTCACATTCACATATAGTTTTGAGTCAACCAGAACTGCATTTTTTAGTGAATAAATTATTTGTCCAAAAATATCATCCAGCTCTACTCAAGAATCTCAGCTCTTCCCTTCATTCCCCTTCCCCAGCTGAGTAGGACAATTGCCATCTAGGCTCCTGAGTAGAAATCAACCCTTCCAATGTGCCTTTCAGACCTGACTGATTTTGGGCACCAAGCAAAAGATGTTTTAGGATTGCATTGGCTGATTGCCTTGAAGATGCCATGCCAACCCTTCTTCAAAAGTCTGAGGCACTGGCAGAACATGCTTAACTGAAAGTCCTCTTGGCAATTATTGTCCAGTAAATCAGTAGTAACATAATGGAAGACTATTGAGAAAAAAATTATAATAATTTATAGACTTAAGGAATTATGGTAATAAGAGGCAAGTCTTATAAAAGTAGGAAGGATGGTCCAATGATTAGGGTCCTAACCTAGGAATTAGAAGACCCAGATTCAATTCTCTTCTCCACCACAGACTTCTTGTGTAACCTTGGGCTAGCCACTTAGTGCCTCTTTTCCCCATACGTAAAATGAGGTATTGTGAAGATAATTGCATTAATGATAATGAAGCATTTTGAGATCTACACATGAAAAGGTTTTATACAAGTGGTAGGTATTATTATAAAGGAAAATATTACCATAGAACTTGGTTGATTTTTTTTAAATCAAATTACAAAGTTAGGAGGATTTTTCAAAGTTACTGAAGGATTTAGGAGCACTATTTCCATTGACTTTCAATTGGATTTATACTCCTAAATTCCTAAAGTGCATTTGAAAATGTGTCTCTTGGTGAATCATGGGATGAATGGATTATACATTGAATTCTAGTAATGTATTTCATACAGTGCCTCATGACATCTTTCTTTCCAATGAATCCATATGAATTAGAAATTAGCACATCCAGGTGGACTGAAAATTGTCTGAAGGATCTCAAAGGGGTAATGTTATTTGGTAACATAGTGAACTGACGGGAACTGACTGGTAGGGTACAACAAGATTTTGTGTTAGGCCCAGTCTCACTTAACATCTTTATTAATAATCTGGAAGAGGGAATAACTCTATGTTAATGAAATTTGAAGATGATACTAAACTGGGAGATAGGGCCAATGTAAACCAACTGAGCTAAAAAGCCATTTGTTATTTTGTACTTGCTGGTAAGAAAATACAAGAAATATTGAATTTGTATGAAAAATAGAAATAATGTCACAGTGTGGTACAGCGGGAAGCAGTAGACATGACATATCGGGACTTTAGGAATACTTTTGAGACAGTTCTGCATGACATTCTCATAAGCAAACGAGGGAAATCTGGTTTAGATTAAATTAGTATAAGGTGGGTGCACAACTGGTTGGAAGACTGTACTCAAAAAGTAATTATCAGTGGTTTGCTGGGAGAATATATTTAATAGGGTCCTGCAACTAGTAAATATTTTCATTAATGACTGGAATGATGGAGTGGAGAGTATGCTTATAAAATTTGTGAATGATACCAAGCTGGGAGTGGCTGAAGGAATTTGAAGGACAGGATTAGAATTCAAAATTTTTTAATAAAATGGAGAATTGGTCTTAAATCAACAAGATAAAATTTAATAAAGACAAGAGCAAAAGTGTTACACGTAGGAAGAAAAAAATCAAATGCACACAAATACAAAATGGGGAATAACTTACTAGGCAGAAGTACTGCAGAAAAGGAGCTGGGTGTTATAGTGGATCACAATTGAATATGAGTCAAAAGTGTGATGCTGTTGTGAAAAAGGCAAATGTCATTCTGGGTTGTATTTAGAGGAGTGTCATATGTCAGACCTGGGAGGTAATTGTCCCACTCTACTTGGCACTGATGATATGGAGTATTGTGTCCAGTTTTGGCCACCACACTTTAAAAAAGATGTGAACAAACTGGACAGTCCACAGGAGAGCAGCAAGAACTATAAGAGGTTTAGAAAACAAGACTTATGAGGAAAAGTCTAGAGAAGAGAAGGCTGAGGGGGGGGCCAGATAACAGCCTTCACTGATGGTAGTAGAAAAAATAATCAGTTTTGTTTGCAGCAAGGGAGATTCAAGTTGGATATTAGAAACTTTTTCTAACTATAAGGCTAGTTAAGAACTGGAACAGGATACTTAGGGAGTTTGTGGCATCCCCATCATTGGAGGTTTTTAAGAACAGGTTAGAAACTACCTGTCAAGGATGGTCTAGGTATACTTAACCCTGTTTTAGTGAGGAGGGTTGGACTACATTACCTCTTGTAGACCCTTGCAGCCCTACGTTTCTATGATTCTGTAACTTTGGAGCATCATGGAACTTCCAGCTAACTTGCACATGTCCAAAAGAATCAGTGAAGCTAAAGCTTCCAGTACTAAAATGAAAACCCCCTAAACAATAAGGATTTTGGAGGGGCACAAAAACAGCCATAATTCCATCACCTCCATCATCATTACCACCTCCCAGCCTGGCCTGAGGGACTGATGAGGAAGCTTGTGTTCAACAGCCCGAGAGAGTTGTTTTTCAAAAAACTCCATGCTAGGACCTCCGGCCCCCTACAATGATTTGTACAGATATAAAGTTCTGCAGAAGACAGGAAAAGTTTCCTATCAAAGATAAAATATTAAATTGTCATCTGCCCCAAACTTAGCAATGAAGGTTGCTTTAACATGCACATAAGGACAGAAGATTTAATGTTAATGTTGTGCAAGACATTTGTGTGTACTAAGCTGAGGATCTGCCATTCATACTGAAAGAAACTCTCATGCATTTTATCAGAAAACCTATCTAAAGAGAACACTGAGACTGAGGGTTGCTTTGTTAGCAATCTAGGGATGAACACACAACCTTAACTCCTACTATATGCTTATGCATTATTATAAACAGTACTTGAAGCTGGGTAGCTTTTATCTTATAAGATACTCATCTCTTGTCTTAGTCCACTTACCAAGATTTGTGTGGGTAACGCCCTCCCCATGGAGTTTTCAGTTGTTCCAAGCCCTGGGTATGGCATGTGAGCATGAAATTTAAAGCTCAGACAGTTTTCCATGTAAAGCAGCCCAATGAATAGGGCAAGAAGCTCCTGAGGATATTTTTCCTGGCTTCTACAGACTGTTGATTCTAAGACCTGATGCCTTTGATGATAAGCACAATGGGCTGCAATCTGTTCTTGGCTATGCTGGTATAAATCTGGAGAATCACCACTGGTACCTGCCTCAGTATCTCTCTCTAGCCGTTGGATTGTAACTGAGCTTTTTATTTGGAGCAACTGACTTAAATCTGAACAAAATATTCACAAATAACTGGTAGGCGCATTAGAATATACATGTAGAAACTTAAAATGTAGAAAAATGGCAATGTAATTAAAATAGATCTTATGTTAATCGGAAGGCTAATGCTTTACGTTGCAGGAAATAAACCTAGCAGTACGTCCTAAGCATGCTGCTGAAGAGGAGGCATGCCCATACAGGATCTGTAGCATGCTGACTAACTGGAATGTGGGACAGCCCCTGGATCTTTCTTGAATAGATACAGCTTTCTCTGCCCCTTGCATTCACTCAGTTGACCAGGTCTTAAAATATTGCCAGCAACAGTTACTCCAGCATAATGCTCTATGCGGGGGAGGGGGGGGGGTTGAAGGGAAGGTTACAGGATCTGCAAAGTGCCAGATTTGTTTTCTTTTCCCTCCCCATCCTGCCTCCAAAGACCATTGAATGTGATTAGTTTAGGAATACCCCTGAGAGTTCGGCTCTGCAGCATGGAGGGGGTGGTTTCTAGTTGTTGTATAGGCTTTTGGCAGTTTCATCCTTGCACAGTGGAACTGCAGCTAGTTCATGTGTACCAGGGACGCTCAGCACTTGTGGAGGTCAGGGGAAGGATTTGTGTCTTGTAACATATTGCAAACTACTTGTGTACCATAAGATGAGTGAGCCAATTATGTTGAAAATACGGGAGTTAAAAATGTATTTCCTAGATGAAGGGCCAGATTTCACTCTCAGTCCCACCAGAGTAACTCCATGAGCTCATTGTGATTACTCCAGAGTCACAGTGACCTAAATGGGATCAGAGTCTGTCCCTGCGACATTGTGCGTACAGCCGTGGGAAACTTTTGCTTTGTGGGAGTTCATCAATATTTACTTTTACCAGGTTTCCACACAAATCTCACTTTATTCAGTTCTGACAAAATGGCTATTTTCTTTTTGTCCAGAACTTTCCAAAATAGGGACTTGTCCATGTTTTCAATGTCAAAAGCGTCTTTGCTTGAAAAATTGCCCTTTTATGCTCATTTTCATTCAGAGGTGTTGCCAGAAAGACGTCTGCAACTTAGCTAAATTTTCTGTCAGCGTGAATTTCAAATAATTTTGCCTTTTGTTAAGGCTATTTCCCCATCTTTTTTCTTTTATACCAGGTCTAAAATGTCTTTCCTTGTATTTGAGTAGCAAGTATAGTAACTATATCTCCTGCTGCTTAACAACCCAAATGCAATGTGCTTCTCATTTCAACAGCTCCCACTACTCAATTCACAATTTCATTAATTTTTCAGGTGAAGTTTTGCTGATATGTGGTTAGGGGTATGAAAACACTGAAATCCATTAAACTGCATTTTTCTGCTACAAGCTACAGTTGGTGCAATCTACTTAGCATTAGTACAATATCTCTCCACACCTCTGTGTCAAAAACTTGAGAAAGAAATCATCTGGCTGAGGACAATAGCTCAGTCCAATTAGCTCTGGCAAGTCTTTTCAAGAAGAACCCCCGCACTCTTGATAAGAATTATATTGGGTCAAATTCTCTCATCTGTGGGTTATTCCTGCATAGTGGCGTGAAAACACAATGAGATGCCATTTCTGATAAATAGTAAATAATGTTTTCACCCCTCAGCTCATAATACCTAGTTCTTATACAGCACTTTTCATCGGTAGATCTCAAAGTGCTTTACAAAGGAAGTCAGCAGATGGGGAAACTGAGGCCCAAGAAGTAACTTGCCCGAGATCAACCAGGGCTCTGTTCAAGGGAGTAAACAATGAGGTAACAAAAGTTTCAGATTGCCTTTTACTGCCATTGTCAGAGACAGGATACTAGACTAATAGATGATAGGCCTGATCCAGTCTAACAAACCCTGTGTTGGATCATTAACCATGAACATTTTTTAATCACATCATGGGGAAATATATTCCTTTCATCCAAATAAGAGCCTTCAGCCATTCTGAGCTGATTGAGCTCAGTGGGGCAAAACCTGAAGTCCTTATCTAGTTTTTACTCAGTTCTTACTCTAATTTAGTGAAAACTGGGGGAGTACTTAGGGTTTGACCCAATATTGTTGTATATTTAAAGACATGAAACTTAATTAAGGCCCTGTTCCAAAGCCCACTGAGGAAAATGGGAGTCTTTCTGTTGACTTCAGTGGGTTTTGGATGAGGCCCAAAGAAACATAATATTATAGCAGAATAATTTCACTATATGGGCTGATATTTATCTGATGGTACGCACCTGTTGGAAAATTCAAGTTAATTCCCAGAAGTTTCCACTCAAGAAGCTGGCAGTTCTCAGAATGCCATTGCATAACACCTGCAAATCAGCATTCCAAGTTCTGCAGCACAATGTCCAGAAGAGAGAGAGGCAACTCTCTAGGGCTAAGCTCAAATGTGGTCCTTGGGAAAGGGTGGGTGTCCAAACATCTTACCCTCTCTTCAGGTCAGCAGAGATCTTCTGGTTTTTGGGAGCCAAAGCACCTGAACTTTGGCAGAGGTTCTTCCTGAAAACATTTCTATTGATCTAATTAGAATTGCATTTTGTGTCCTAATGCTTTTGCGAGTCTGATGGGGAAGGGGTAGAGCAGTCCATTTAAAATGATGTTGGAGTGAAGTGACTTCCAAGAGAAGATACTTCAGAAGAGACCCTGGTTTAAAATAGCCCTTGTGCACTAAATCTAAATCTAAAACGACGTCTGAATGGCAGATGTTGTGTGTGTTGGCAATAGGATTAAAATCTTACAACAAGTTTGAGGAGGTTTTCAATTTCATTGTGGACATGGCTTCCCTTAGGCCTTCCGAAGGCCTCCCTAATGAGGTGAACCCGCCCAACCAAGAATCAGAGCTACAGAGTCTAACAGAGCCCCTGTTTCCTGAGAGAAAGGCAGTGTTGAAGCACAGATGGGGCCTGATGGATGCTAAAAGGAAGGCATTACCTGCTGAAGTCACAGAGCAGCCACAATTATTACAGGTCTCTGGGTTCATTGTCAATTAGAGTGGCAGTTAAAGCGAGCAGCAGCTGTGACAGATGGCTGAGCTCCAGCTACGTTGTGGTAATGGGATCGGAGCCAACTCAAATCTTTTCTTCCCTCTTAAAAAAAATCCACATAGTTGTCAATTAGTCACAATGTATAGGGGGGAACGTATCATATCTACAAAGGGGTCATTTATCTGTTCTCTATTAACCCTTACCTTTAGCTTTTTGAAGTAGAGATTTTGTTTATTTCTTACTTACTTCAAGCATGTTTTAGAAGGACGTTCAACCCCGAAGACATTTTATCCTAAATCTTTGTTCTGTGAGAACTTACAATATGCTCTTCTCATAACTGAACCAATTCAACCCAGTTGTTAGCATTTTAATTAGTACAGTCTTGCTTGCTGAAATTTGGAGGCGTCGCTCCGGTTCATATGGTATAAAAACAGAACTGAGATTGTGCTTAGGGTGTCAGATAAATCTCTATTGCATACATAATGTATTTATTAAGATTTCAGGCTTATAAAAACTTCCCCACCACAGTGCTCCCACTCTCAACTAGGCAGATCCCAAGCTGTTCATGGCTTTGTAGGTCAAAACCAACACTGTAAGCTCCACCTGGGAACTAATACATGGGCAGAGAAGAGAGGGAGCACATATGCTGCCATTGAGAGGCATCGCTTCACATCTGGGTTGCCACATTCTGCATCAAATTAAATGTCCCGATAGATTATGTAGCCCAAGTAAAGCACATTGCCATAATATTGTCATTATATATGACGCGTGGATACTATTTTGTCTGCAGCAGCACAGGCGCCGACTTTCTGATTTTCCTGCTCGACCCCTGCTCTGCTCCAGACCCCACCCCCACTCGACCCCTTCCACCCAGGCCCCGCCTCTTCCCTCCCCCAACCTGCCTCTTCCGCCCCATTCCACCCCCTCCAACTTCTCCCAGCAAATAACCTGGAGAGTCTCAGTTGCAGGGGGATCAGCCCTGGCACTTGCTGCTGTGTAGAAGAAATTCATCCTTCGGCAACATGACCTTTCTGCCAGGGGCTGGCGGCAGCTCAGAGGGTCAGGGTCAGTTCTCCTGGGGGCGGTTTGGAAGCTACTGGCTGGGACACCCACCAGAGCCTGGAAACCCCAGCTTGGCCCAGGCGCCTCGCCAGGCGAAACTGCCCCGGGCCCAGTATGTGGGGCTTGGACATGCGGAGAGCTTTGTGCCTGGGGGTTGGGGCACGGCCCAGGCTAGGGACAACCAGCACCGGATCAGCCAGCCCTATCTAGTGGGTCCAGCTGCCTTGGCCATAGCCTGGCCCTCTGCACCCTCAGTGAGCGGAGCTATTCCACCCCATGACACCCAACAGATGTGGGCTGTTCCCTGAGTGTGGCCCCATGGCCATGGGCCATGGACAGTCAAATCCAAAGGATCAAGCCATTTAAACTACAAAGCACAAAGGAAACCACTCTGTCTTCCAGGGAAATGCTTAGGTGGGTTGAATGTAAACAAAACTAACAAGATTAGTGCAAATGAACTTAACACAACCAGTCAAAAGGCCATGACCACTAAGGAGCATTTTCACAGGCCTATCTACAAATGTCAGAGAACAGAGTGAAAAGAAAAACTGAAGAATATTGAGTTATTAAATTGCTATTATTTATTTCATAATAGTATCTAGAAGCCCCTACTAAACCCTCATTATGCTAGGCACTGTGCAAACACACAGGAATAGACAGTTCCTGCACCCAAAATATCTTACAATGTAGCTAGACAAAACAGATACAGAGCTGAGGAAGGAAATACTATTATCACATACTATTAGACTTGGCCAAGGTCACCCAGGAAATCTGTGTCAGAGCATGGAATGGAATCTAGTTCCCCTGTGGTGCAGTCCAGTGCCTGAACTACAAGGCCAACTTTTATTTTTTGCATGGGCATCAGGGAGATGGAAAGAGAAAAGGAAGTGCACAGCCTGAGCCCCTTAAAGTGCAAAAACAGTTTTTTACATTGGAGTCAATGGACTTTGGGTCAGATCCTAGATCTCATCCAAGATTAATGAATCAAACAAATCTGAAGTTACTAAAGAAGAACTGGCTGAAGAACAAGTGTATTGAATAAATTATTCGCGAATACATTGATCAAGGCCTGATCAAACTCCCATAAAAATCAGTAGAACTGTGAGCTGGATCACGCCCCAAAATAACTACCCCAGATCTATAACTCAGAAAAAAATGAGTAAAACAATTCATTTATTGACTTGGAAAGTATTGTGAACTTTGGCAAATAATTTATTTGATTAAAATTATTCAGACAGCTCCATTAAGGATCAAGCTGGTTTTGTTATGACTTTCAAACATAGTTAAAATTTTTCAAAGAGTAAAAAGAACCTCATTTTCAACCCCTTAGTTGAAAAATACCCCTATTTGTGCATCTTAAACATTCTCCTCTCAGTAGACATTTTGCATGTAAAATTTCAGGCAGAAAAGAAGTTGGGGTCTACACAATGGTAAAGTTAAGGCTTAAAATGAACCTACCTTAGGCCCGCATCCTGCAAACATTTACGTAGGTGAGGAACCTTGCACACAAGTGTTATTCCAGTTGGTACTACTCACATGTGTAATTACTCACAATTGCCTACGGGATAGCAGAACTTAAAGCCCAATATTGGGCCATATTGGGCTACTGATTTTTTAGAGGGGCTCCTCATTCATTTCAAGGGGTGTTTCTGCTTAGTATCACATAGTACAACATAGCTCTTTAATTTAAAGGTATTCTGAGAAAAGCACCATTCCTTGAGAAGTTTCCTCCATCACTAAAGTTATGGTTTCCCTGTTAGTGGTAGATAAAGGTAATTAAGGAGTTAAGTGGCATAGGTGATATACAAATGAATAATCACAAGCTGCAATGGAAAAAAGATAAAACAACTCCTTCCTTGTAGCTCTTAATTAACTTTCAGCCTCTGTAATATCTTGTATATCTTTCACTTTCTTTTATTGGGGATAATGGGTTAATACATACAGTACTCTCATCATGCCTATCTCTAGCCCAATTACACTATTCTGTGGGACACACCTGTGAGTATTTTAAGTCTATTGAGTTGCAGTGTGAGGAATTAGAGACACAAGCTGGGTGAGGAAATATCTTTTATTGGACCAACTTCTGTTAGTCAAAAAGACATAATCAGTTTAAAAAACGGAGCTGAAAAGATATTGTTTCCCCACTTTTTGAACTTTTTATACATTAAATGGGAGGCAGGAGTGTCACAGATCATGCATGCACCATATGTTCATGTTTGATATGATAACTATCCTATGTTGGGTTACTTTAACCTTAACCAAATAAAAACTAATACAATTCTGAGTGTCAATGAACACTGCCTATTTCCTAGCTACAGAAACACCTGTGCAGATCCAGTGTGTATAGAAAAGTTCTAAATTCCTCAGGTGTGTTCATCCAGGTGGGATGTCATTTAAGGTTCTACACTGCTAAGGTGCACCAAAAAGCATGAAGAGACTAAGATTTCACAAAAAAATTAAGGCAAAATTAATGAAAGCTAGACTATAAGAATTTTAAGCATACCAGCGTAGATAATCAATTTAAAGACCCATATCCTTTTATGGCTGATGACATATACTTATTGAATGTGTACTCTTTATGCATTTAGGCCCTGCGCTTGCTGAGGATTCCATGTGGATGCAGGGGTCCACCCATGTGAAGTCCAGTGCAGAATCGAAGCTTTAGTCCCAAATTTAGGATCCAGTGCTGGAGGTACATATGAACTTTTCTATAACATATAGTCTGAGAGAGAGAGAGAGAGAGAGAGAGACTCCCCCTTGGTCATTTGCAAAATTTCCCTTCATTGTCACAATGGGCCAAAGTCATACCTAATTTAGTCAATGGAGTTATATCATGGATGAATCTGGCCCCAAGTCTGTAAGCTCACAGCTCAGGCTGTAAACTTCTCCATCACATCATTAGTCAATCTGTGCCTGTTAGGTCTACACGAAGATACCCCTATTCTAGAAAAACCAATCAGCCTTGGCTATGATGACCTTCTTTATATAAACTCTTGTAGGCCATTCACTTATGCTGAAGATCACTTTACAAAGAAACAACAATTTTAATGAAATCTTTTTATCTTGGGGGCTTCTATAAGATATAATATAACCACAGTGGTCACCTACCAAGTGATGGCTACATAGAATCATAGACGTGTAGGACTGGAAGGGACCTCGAGAGGTCATCTAGTCCAGTCCCTTGCACTCATGGCAGGACTAAGGATTATCTAGATCATCCCTGACAGGTGTTTGTCTAACCTGCTCTTAAAAATCTCCAATGATGGAGATTCTACAACCTCCCTAGGCAATTTATTCCAGTGCTTAACTACCCTGACAGCTAGGAAGTTTTTCCTCATGTCCAACCTAAACCACCCTTGCTGCAATTTAAGCCCATTGCTTCTTTTCCTATCCCCAGAGGTTAAAGAGAACAAATTTTCTCCCTCCCTCCTCCTTGTAACAACCTTTTATGTACTTGAAAACTGTTATCATGTCCCCTCTCAGTGTTCTCTTTTCCAGACTAAACAAACCCAATTTTTTCAATCTTCCCTCATAGGTCATGATTTTTAGACTTTTAATCACTTTTTGTCGCTCTTCTCTGGACTTCCTCCAATTTGTCCACATCTTTCCTGAAATGTGGCACCAAGAACTGGACACAATACTCCAGCTGAGGCCTAATCAGCGTGGAGTAGAGTGGAAGAATTATCGTACTTCTCATGTCTTGCTTACAACACTGCTGCTAATACATCCCAGAATTATGTTTGCTTTTTTTGCAATAATGTTATACTGTTCACTCATATTTAGCTTGTGATCCACTATGACCCCAGATCACTTTCCGCAGTACTCCTTCCTAGGCAGTCATTTCCCATTTTGTATGTGTGCAACAGATAGTTCCTTCTCAAATGTAGTACTTTACGTTTGTCCTTATTGAATTTCATCCTATTTACTTCAGCCCATTTCTCCAGTTTGTCAAGATCATTTTGAATTTTAATCCTATTCTTGAGCAGCCCCTTGCATCACCTGTACTTACCTACTTCCCTCTATTCCTCTCTGTGTCTGTCTGTTCCTCTTTATTTCCTCTGCTCTGCTCCTCTCTGTGTTCCTCCTTTCTCACTACCATTCTCCTTAATTAAACTTCAGATACCCATTTTAATAGCCCATCAAAGAACAATAATTAACACAGATTTCAAAGTATGGTGGATAATCCCCTGAATATCTTTTGCCTTTTGCATATTTATGTGACATTTTTTACCATTCCAGAATGTTCAGTGAATTTTTGTTTCTTTGCAATCAGCTGTTGTTTCTGGCACCCTGCTCATTACATTATTAGCATTAATAGCCAATTAAAAGTATAGATTTTTTGTATCCTTTACTTTAGATATGCATGTTTGGTGTGCATGGGGGTTAGATCTAATTGACAGGGACATCAGCAGAAAAAGAAGCAGGTTTAACATTAAGCCCAGAGTCAAACTAAATTAAATCTTACTTTGACCAGAAAATGAGCAACTGAAGAGACCCATTGGAGATGAACATTCACAATTTGACAAAATCCTCCTCTTTATGCACATTTTCAACAGGATAGCTCAAGATGGCATGCTGTGGCAATTGAGCCTGTGTAGCAACGTGTACTATAAGTTTGAATCCTGTCTTTGGCAGCTTTCTGAGAATGTGTGTTCGTACATGAGTGTCTTCTCCCTATCTGCATTCTGCAGTAGCGCCTTCTGGGACTTGGCCTGTGTATGCAGGAGGTCAGACTATATGAGCATAATGGTCCCTTCTGGCCTTAAACTCTGTTAATTTTCCTCACCATTTCCTCCTCCAAACATGCTTTTCAAGGTTTTTTATTACACCTGGATTTCCCAACAAGAGAATATCCCTGAGTAAATAGGGCAGAGAAGAGCCATGAGATGACATATTCATAATGGTGAGAACTACCACTCTTCTATTTTAACAAGATTTAGTAGTTTGTTGAGGGAAGTGGTGGAAGACCCATTGCCTAAGACCTTCAAAACTAGAGTGGTCAAAGCACTGGAACATAGATTATAAGTAGGAATCCTGCCCTGAAAGCTGTTTGTCTAACTGACTGACAAGACTCTTTTACAGCTCTTATTTCTGTGGGTCGTATGTCCTCAATTTTTCAGCAGAACTCTCAGTTTATTGTAGTGGGGAGTTCTGCTGGAAATCTGATGGCACAAGATGGTCCTGTGATTTTATTACTCTGTGTTCATCTACTTTTCCAGACAGAATAATTGAGCTTAAGTTAATAAACATATCTCTGTTCCATTTCATGCAGCATTAAACTGATGCTCTGAAAACTAGAATGATACAAAGGGAAAGATTTCCAAAAAAACCAAAACAGTTACTAGTCTCATAAATTGCTAAATAACTACGAAGCTCACAAAAAGCAGTGCAAAAATGCTGAATGATTTCTGCCTTGTTCATGTCTAAAATGTAGCCACACCTGAAGAGTTCACAGAGTAGCAGTTTTCCAACCAATCCCAAAGGAGAATCATATTTCAACATTCTTTCTCAAGACGACTTATTTCTGCTAGTGTGATGATGAAAAGGAACCCAAAGAACCAATTTAGAAATGATTAATTTTCCCAGTGCAAATTTGTAATGTTACCATAAGGACACAGAAAGTATAGGAGCTTATGAAATGAAATATTCGGTCTTGCCTAGTTAAGTTTATGGAGTGCTAATAGCTTTCTAAAGAGAGTCTGTCTGCCAGTTCTCAACAAATCTGAGGTAATAAGATATGTTATTGTAAAGTTGATCAAAAAGTGAGATCGTTTTATAACAAGAAAGTCACTGGAAGATTTTTAGGTATTCATGCTGATTTGCTTTTGAAAATCCCACCATATGTATTTAAAAACAAGCAGCCAATATTATTACTAGATGTAGAAATCAGTCGTAAGGTTCTTATGCTGCTACTAATGTTCAGGTGTTTGCATTATAAGATGGAACCTCCCAATTCATTCATTTCTCAGTAATCCAGCTATCTTCATTGAATAGCCAAGCATTACCTAGGGTTGCACTTGCCCCTTACTGTATCTAGAGCTGCAATAAAGCATATAAAAGAGGTATAATCTCTGCCATAGAATCAGGGGCTGTAGAGTACCATTTAAAGTGTGTATGTGGAGGGGGGGGATAGATTTGCCCCTCCACACTTGATGCTCCTCTTCCCCTCTCAGGACCCCCCCACCACTGGCAGCCTGACTCCCTCTCCCACATCTGGTCCATGTGCCCCTACACCTACCCCTCCAAATCTGAGTGAATGGTGTTGTGACCTGGTGTGCAAGGTAACAGCACCATTCACATTTGGCCTGGCTACCCCTACTTCATGATGGAGAAATGGCCAGGACAACTTTGAGTGAGTGGTGTTGCAATATAGCATGTGTGGATGCAGGGCCACTCAGGTTTGGCTGAGCCAAAAACTGGTCGGGCCATGGTCCCGGTACCACGCCCCCAGCTCGACGGCCTATGCACATAGTGATTTCAGACCTTGCAAGATCACTGCACATTGGCCGGGTAGTATCATAAATTATAATTTATTCTAAGGTTAAACATATTCATTAGTCGCACAGTGAGAGATATTAAAAAAAACAAAAACAAACAAACAAAATGGAAATCATGGTATTGAACTGGCAGGAAACTCAAACAGCTCCAAGCATGTGGGCCAGTGTAAGTGAATAAAATAAAGATAATACTTATGATTGTTTGATCCTGTACCATTGCAGTTACTAGAAGCTATGCCATGGACACCAATGGGAGCAGGAGCTGCCCTGGGAGATCATTTATTTATTTGGATGTATAGAAATGCTACAAAGGGCACCTGGCCATACTCTCCGGACATGCTCAACATAACTTAGGATATATTTTTAAGTGCAATAATTGAAGAGAAATCTCCTTCCCCCTGGAGCAGTTCCCCACTGTTACCATTATTTATTTATTTGTGTTGTGGTAGTGCCTAGGATCCTCGGTCATGGATTAGGACCCTATTGTTTGGGTGCTATATAATACAATGCCACACCCCTCACACCACTTCGGTTGATACCTGGGGGAGGGGGTGAAACTACCCTGAAGTTACTGGATTTGGGCTCTTTCAGACCAAGGGGGACAATGAATTCCAAAGGCTTCAATGGGCGTCTCACAGTCAGTCCACATGAATGTTGTTGCAGGAGCAGGACTTCATAGAGATGAAGACCTAAACTCACCCAAAATGTGAGAGGCTTCAGATCCATTCCAGCTAATCTGTAATGTTTACACTAGTTTGTCTTGACAGAAACATAACATGACTGACGTATTCATCTTTGAAAATAAAGGGCTAGATTCTGCCCTCCTTCCTTATGCATACTGAGGATAGTACCTGACTCTTTGAGTAGCCCCACTGAAACCAACATGGGCAAAGGTGACGGAATCTAGCACTAAATATCTATTAGCTTTGTGTGTGAGTGACACTATTACTGTTCATTGCCTATTATATATGTTGTCATTATACTGGGCCATAAAAGACATGACAGGCCATATTTTAATTTAAGAACAACAACAAATGTAAATGGATAAAGCAAAAAATAAATAAATCCCCTGCTGAAGCCAGTTTTGCCTTTAATAAAACCATTCTCTTCCAACAAAGAAAGCGGTCCCCACACTTCACGTGGACGTGGTATAATATATCACTTGTATAAGGTTTCTGCTTAGTACCGATACTTAGACACCTCTGATTTAGTACTTCAAAGAGGTGTCAGGGTGCATTTGAGCTCAGTTCATTCTGTTGCACTTTGAAGTATCTTCAACAGCAGTGACAGCAAGGATTGAAAATGAGTTGCCTGGAATCCAGAAACCCATTCAAGCATCAGATTTCTTTGCTAGGGAGGCAGTTTTAAAATTGATTTTAAAAAAATGCATACAAATGTGCTCCTCACTGTGAAGGTTTTTATTAATTATCTATTATTATATGAAATGGCTTTTGATCCGTAATCTACAATTTATACTTGAATGCCATTTTCTTGACAGAAAGCCACCATCTCCCAACAACTAGCAAAATGTGGCTTTGTTACAAATGTATTATCAAAAGGTCCGTGTGCCCAGACGTGAACACTGGCAATAAAAGCTTGTTGTTGGGGAAAAGGATGGTGTATATGGCTGATAATGGGATGTGAACCCTCATGCTATGTCATCCATTTAAGCTTAGATCACCAGTTGTTATTATTACTATTTATTTGTATTATCGTAGCACCTAGAAGTCCCAGTCATGGACCAGGACCCATTGTGCTAGGTGCTGTACAAACACAGAGCAAAAAAGACAGTTCATGACCCAAAGGGTTCACAGTCTGAGACAACAGACAGATACAGACAGAGAGATGGGGAAACATAAGGAACCAATGAGACAATATTGGACAGCATGATGGACAGTGGTGTCAGCACTGTCAAAACAGTTGTCAATTTTTTTGTGGGCCTCATAGCAAAGTAGAGTTTTAAGGATGGCTTTGATGGAGGATAATGAGTTAGTTTTGCAGATATTTATGGGGAAAAGCATGAAGATGCTTTTTTGAAAATGTACCAAGTGGGCGATGGAGACTGGCATCATGGATTTATCAGAGGTGGAAGTCGACTTTTCCATATTGAATGAAAGTTGTTGCCATTTGATGGCTGTTCTGTGGCCTGTAGCAATACAGCCTGTTCAATTTCAGACAGTTCCTTCATTAAGGGCATTAAGGCGCTACACTGATCCAGTGGAGCACCAGAGCCTTTCTGGTTCAGTGATGCGATGGTTTCCAGAGCTCTCCAGTGCACCGCAGAGTGCACAGATATACCCTTTGAGGGGAATGCCATATTTCCCTCCTCTCCCCCCATGTGGCAGGCCTTTGCTGGACAGTATGGAGGAGGGGCAGAATCAAGGCTCTGCCTAACCCTGATGCCCCCTTTGAGAAAATAATTTGGGAATGGTTCCTGGGCTTCTTCAGAGACTGCAGATGGGCTATGCAAGGGATTGTGGGGAGGCTTCTCACTTCCTTCCTTCATTGCACCCCCACAGAAGTGCCAAAAGGAATCTGGGCTTTAGTGCTAAAGGACCACTTCAATGGGAAGAAATAGGATTAAGTGGTGATAGATCCCATAGGTGAGAAAGGGGGTACAAGCAGGGGCGGCTCTATGTTTTTTGCCACCCCAAGCACGGCAGTCAGGCGGCCTTCGGTGGCATGACTGCGGGCGGTCCGCGGTCACGCGGATTCGGCGGCATTTCTGCAGGTGATCTGCTGGTCCCGCGGCTTTGGCATACCCGCCGCCAAATTGCTGCCGAAACCGTGGGACCGGCGGACCTCCCACAGGCATGCTGACGAAGGCCGCCTGACTGCCGCCCTCATAGTGACTGGCATGCCGCCCCCCACAGCTTGCCGCCCCAGGCACGCGCTTGCTGCGCTGGTGCCTGGAGCCGCCTCTGGGTACAAGGGTCAGAAAAATTGCCTAAACCATAGAAGATGCCAATACCTTGGACTGAGCCTATCAGATCCCCTACCTCCTTCTTCAAAAGCAAGAGGATAGGAGGGGTAAATCAGCCAGTTGATCCCAGAATACCCAGAGGGGAGAGCAGATCAGCAACTCCTGCCCTAAAGACCTCAATGCCAAGTAGGTAAATATGTCTTTTCCCCAACCAATAAGAAAGCATTAGAAGTGGGGGGCTTGGCTCTTTTGGGCAATAGCGTGTATAAGGAGGGAGGGAACTAGGTTTGTAGTTGACAGAGTAGTGCAGTTTGCTGGAGGAGGATCTCCAGTGTTTGGACAAGCTTTGGATGAACATTTGAAGAATTGGTTGTTAATCTGAACCAAACCCTAACTCTGACCCTTTGGAAGTTAACCCATTGCTCGCTATGGTGATTGATGCTACAATGAGATCTGCTGTGGTAGAATCCATCTGCTGTGGTTTATAGAGATTTATTTAATAGATTCATAGATTCCAAGGCTATAGAATTTGCCCACAATAATTCCTAGAGCATAGCTTTCAGAGAAGCATCCAATCTTGATTTAAAAATTGTCAGTGATGGAGAAGCCACAATGACTCTTTGCAAATTATCATAAACCATTGTTTATTTTCCACATTTCCAAAGCTCTGTTGATACAGATGTATTTATTTCAGTAGAATAGCAACAGTCATGTTTCAGAAAGACTATAGCTGAAATCACTTGCTCCGTGTGTGTACAATGGCTAGCACAATGGAATGCTGATCTCAGGGCTTCTAGGACCTGCAATACAATTAATAGAAATAATAACAGCAAGAGGGACTTCCTTTAAGAGATGATGTTTGCCTTTTATGCAGGGAGGGCCTTGGATCCATATCAGAGGGTGAATTGATCAAAAGGATAACAAGTATTCAGTTGTATTTTATCCATATTAGCTGGTTCATCTTAAATTTCAATCTTGTAGTTCAAATCATAAGGAGATTGTATTATTTCTCAAATTAATAACTGCTCCAATGAGTTCATTAGTTGAGACACTAATCTAGTTTTGGAGCTTTGGGATTAAAATCCCAAATCCACCCCTGACTATTTACATCTGTTTTAAATAGTTACATTTTTATTTCAAATAAATGAGCACTGTCTAGAGGGCAAGAGAAATTAACGTTTTCTTAAACCATTGTCCCCTGGGATTTTACTGATTGCCTATTTTCTGTAGAAATTGAAAAATGATCTATGATCTGCAGCACTGTATCTGAATTCTTCTTTTGTAAGGGGTAATATTTCCCATTCAGGCCTTAGAAGTGGCTGGCTATACGTGAGATATCAGTACAGGTTTCCCATTTATTATGGCAAATTAGCCTTGAAGCTGCCTGGCTTGTTAACTGGACACATTTTAACCAGTTGAGTGTATTTGCTTTGTCCACATCTATTTACTTTTGAAGATAATGATAGCATAGGTCCAAAACAGATAAGTGGGTTTTTGGGACAAAAGTATAGAAACACCCATTAATGATATAGAGAGACGAGCTTTCGAGCTTGTACTGAAAAAGAGCTCTGTATGGTCTGAAAGTTTGTCTCTCTCACCAACAGAAGTTGGTCCAATAAAAGATATTACCTCACCCACCTTGTCTCTCCAATACCCTGGGACCGATGCAGCTACAACAACACTGCATACAAGTAATGCTATAGGCAAGAAAGGTAAAAAAGGCAGAGTACTTGGTCCTAAAGACAGTCTCTCATCATTGAAATTGAATTAGAAGTGTTTTCCAAATGCTGTTTCAAGTACACATGGAAAATAAATGTCTGTAAATTTAAGTTCAGATATTGTAAGCTTGCGTAGTGGATCTGACAGTTCATCAGATATCCACTCTTCAAGCAGAAGCTGTGTAAAACACACACAAGGAGCCCTGCCATCTTTTCAAACACAGTCAATCCAAGTTATGTCAACTCTAAGCTACTAAACAGCTCTTTGGCCTCCAAGCCCACAGGTAAGTGGGGAACATGGAGACCTGGGAGATGGGTCGGAAACGAGAGGGAGTGTGGGCTATATTGGCAGAGAGAAAGGAGGGTCTGGACAAAACTTGGAGGAAAGATCAAACCAGTATCTTAGATGCCTATATACAAATGCGAGAAGTATGGGTAATAAGCATGAAGAACTGGAAGTGCTAATAAATAAATACAACTATGACATTGTTAGCATCACTGAAACTTGGTGGGATAATACACATGATTGGAATGTTGGTGTGGATGGGTACAGCTTGCTCAGGAAGGATAGACAGGGGAAAAAGGGAGGAGGTGTTGCCTTATATATTAAAAATGTACACACTTGGACTGAGGTAGAGATGGACATAGGAGACGCAAGTGTTGAGAGTCTCTGGGTTAGGCTAAAAGGGGTAAAAAACAAGGGTGATGTCATGCTAGGAGTCTACTACAAGCCACCTAACCAGGTGGAAGAGGTGGATGAGGCTTTTTTTAAACAACTAACAAAATCATCCAAAGCCCAAGATTTGGTGGTGATGGGGGACTTCAACTATCCGGATATATGTTGGGAAAATAACACAGCGGGGCACAGACTATCCAACAAATTCTTGGACTGCATTGCAGACAACTTTTTATTTCAGAAGGTTGAAAAAGCTACTAGGGGGGAAGCTGTTCTAGACTTGATTTTAACAAATAGGGAGGAACTCGTTGAGAATTTGAAAGTAGAAGGCAGCTTGGGTGAAAGTGATCATGAAATCATAGAGTTTGCAATTCTAAGGAAGGGTAGAAGGGAGAACAGCAAAATAGAGACAATGGATTTCAGGAAGGCAGATTTCGGTAAGCTCAGAGAACCGATAGGTAAGGTCCCATGGGAATCAAGACTGAGGGGAAAAACAACTGAGGAGAGTTGGCAGTTTTTCAAAGGGACACTATTAAGGGCCCAAAAGCAAGCTATTCCGCTGGTTAGGAAAGATAGAAAATGTGGCAAAAGACCACCTTGGCTTAACCACGAGACCTTGCATGATCTAAAAAATAAAAAGGAGTCATATAAAAAATGGAAACTAGGACAGATTACAAAGGATGAATATAGGCAAACAACACAGGAATGCAGGGGCAAGATTAGAAAGGCAAAGGCACAAAATGAGCTCAAACTAGCTACAGGAATAAAGGGAAACAAGAAGACTTTTTATCAATACATTAGAAGCAAGAGGAAGACCAAAGACAGGGTAGGCCCACTACTTAGTGAAGAGTGAGAAACAGTAACAGGAAACTTGGAAATGGCAGAGATGCTTAATGACTTCTTTGTTTCTGTCTTCACCGAGAAGTCTGAAGGAATGCCTAACATAGTGAATGCTAATGGGAAGGGGGTAGGTTTAGCAGATAAAATAAAAAAAGAACAAGTTAAAAATCACTTAGAAAAGTTAGATGCCTGCAAGTCACCAGGGCCTGATGAAATGCATCCTAGAATACTCAAGGAGCTAATAGAGGAGGTATCTGAGCCTCTAGCTATTATCTTTGGAAAATCATGGGAGACGGGAGAGATTCCAGAAGACTGGAAAAGGGCAAATATAGTGCCCATCTATAAAAAGGGAAATAAAAACAACCCAGGAAACTACAGACCAGTTAGTTTAACTTCTGTGCCAGGGAAGATAATGGAGCAAGTAATTAAGGAAATCATCTGCAAACACTTGGAAGGTGGTAAGGTGATAGGGAACAGCCAGCATGGATTTGTAAAGAACAAATCATGTCAAACCAATCTGATAGCTTTTTTTGATAGGATAACGAGTCTTGTGGATAAGGGAGAAGCTCTGGATGTGGTATACCTAGACTTTAGTAAGGCATTTGATACGGTCTTGCATGATATTCTTATCGATAAACTAGGCAAATACAATTTAGATGGGGCTACTAGATCAAAGTAGATCAAAGGTGGGTGCATAACTGGCTGGATAACCGTACTCAGAGAGTTGTTATTAATGGTTCCCAATCCTGCTGGAAAGGCATAACGAGTGGGGTTCCGCAGGGGTCTGTTTTGGGACCGGCTCTGTTCAATATCTTCATTAACGACTTAGATATTGGCATAGAAAGTACGCTTATTAAGTTTGTGGATGATACCAAACTGGGAGGGATTGCAACTGCTTTGGAGGACAGGGTCATAATTCAAAATGATCTGGACAAATTGGAGAAATGGTCTGAGTTAAACAGGATGAAGTTAACAAAGACAAATGCAAAGTGCTCCACTTAGGAAGAAAAAATCAGTTTCACACATACAGAATGGGAAGAGACTGTCTAGGAAGGAGTACGGCAGAAAGGGATCTAGGGGTTATAGTGGACCACAAGCTAAATATGAGTCAACAGTGTGATGCTGTTGCAAAAAAAGCAAACATGATTCTGGGATGTATTAACAGGTGTGTTGTGAGCAAGACATGAGAAGTCATTCTTCCACTCTACTCTGCTCTGGTTAGGCCTCAGCTGGAGTATTGTGTCCAGTTCTGGGCACCGCATTTCAAGAAAGATGTGGAGAAATTGGAAAGGGTCCAGAGAAGAGCAACAAGAATGATTAAAGGTCTTGAGAACATGACCTATGAAGGAAGGCTGAAAGAATTGGGTTTGTTTAGTTTGGAAAAGAGAAGACTGAGAGGGGACATGATAGCAGTTTTCAGGTATCTAAAAGGGTGTCATAAGGAGGAGGGAGAAAACCTGTTCACCTTAGCCTCTAAGGATAGAACAAGAAGCAATGGGCTTAAACTGCAGCAAGGGAGGTCTAGGTTGGACATTAGGAAAAAGTTCCTAACTGTCAGGGTGGTTAAACACTGGAATAAATTGCCTAGGGAGGTTGTGGAATCTCCATCTCTGGAGATATTTAAGAGTAGGTTAGATAAATGTCTATCAGGGATGGTCTAGACAGTACTTGGTCCTGCCATGCGGGCAGGGGACTGGACTCGATGACCTCTCGAGGTCCCTTCCAGTCCTAGAATCTATGAATCTATGAATCTATCTATGAATAAGCCACTTTTGAGAATTTTAGATAAGAAAGGCTCTCAAGTTGATGGCTTGGCTGGAGTAATATTCTAAATGGCCCAGGATGTATCCATGAATCCCTGTATTAGGAGGCAAGTTCAAGATTATCCACTACCCAAGACACCCTCAAGAGTCCACAGTATGGGCCTCCTGACCTCTGAGTACTGCTCATCACTGCTGAGATTGTGAACGTATTTGGCTCAAATGCCTTGTAGTAACCCAATTCTAGAATAAGGCCCTTGAAAAAATACATTTTTGGTCTGAATCCTGACACAGATTAAGGACAGAGGAACTGCTGTACTTGATGAGACCAGTGGTCCATCTGGGTCTGAATCCTGTCTCTGCCAGTGTCCGGTACAGATAATTCATGAACAGGTGCAAAAATCCCATGGACTTCCAGTTTTCTAATGGCACACTGACTGAAGGGCAACACTGAGCTGCATCATCCTAGGAACAGACCAGGAAAAAAAACTGTAACTTAGAAGGCCACAATTCCTCTTCTGTTCCCTCTTTGTTCTATGAGGGAGTGTGTCACTCCCCGCTACCCACCCAGCCAGCTACCCTGGCCAGAAAGTGTGGGGGAGAGGGGGCAAAACCAGATTCCTCCAATTCCCTACTGATGAAAGCGAAGCAATAGAATTCGTCTCTGCAGTATAACTATGATCAACCTTCATCTCATGCCTACACCTTATCAATGCCAGTCTTTACAACAACCTATGGCATTTTGAATCTTTTCTTCTTCTCCCTCTCTCCAGAAGTCCTACTATCCTGCCTCAGGATAAAAGTAACTCCCACCGGAGTCAAAGGGTTGGAGCTGTGGTAGGAACCCCTACATAACAAAGGGACACATTCTCACAACCCATGGAGGCAAATCCTTGAAGTCAGTGAAATTCATTGCATCAGCAAGGCATGCAGGATAGGGCCCTTAACCACTCTCCAGCCATACCAACCTATAAATCTGATAAAAACATAGCCCCTGATTCTTGTCCACCACTTCATCTTCAATGGAGTTACTCCTCATATGCACTGATGTAAATATGAGGAAAATCAGGTCCACAGAGACTATCTTATGCTCTTTATTTGCATTCTAGTCTTTTTTGTTCCTGGGCTGAGTGTGTACTTTAAAAAAGTGAAAACGTGTCTGTTTGTGCTATTCTGTTCCTTGAGTATAACTCAATAAAATGTACTATTTTGGAGAAAAAAATAAAAGAAAGTCTGTTATGTTTGTACTTTTAATTTAACATTGTTTGGGACATCTGCCAAGCTAATATAGGCATTTTTCTATGCACTGGAAAAAAACCAATTAGGACTTGTTCTTAGTTTGATTATCAGTCAGAAACATGCATACAGAAATATTCATTAGAGACCTACTGAGAGCTGTGATAAAGCAGCAGACAGCTGAATTATACAGTCTGTCAGTATCCCCACTACAATTTTACATTTTCTTGATAAAGGACAAGTAACAAAGTATCTAAGATGTAATTTGGTGCCCACTGGAACTGTACTTCATTATGGCAGATATTGTTCTGACTCTCTTTAGGAGGTTGGTGAGTGTTTCATGACATGATATTGTGCACAAAAGATAAACCACTAGGTCAAATGCTGCAGCAGTTACATTTGCGTGCAGCCACAACACAGGCATGACTTTGAGAATGTCTTGCCATCATAACCTACCCCCAATAATTTTGGGTTTGGAAAGATTTGATTGACTCAAAAAATGTGGTTCCAAAATGATGAAATTATCTCTCAACGGATCATTGTGTTGACTCAGCTCATACAAATAAAACAGTAGCACTATGCAGAGGTCAAACCAAAAAGAAAAAGAACATTCTCATGGATGTGCTTGGTTTTTATGAGGTGATTTAGCAGTTTGTGTAAAATAGCTGTTGCATTAGTTTATAGGTCCTTTGCTGTTGGCCTCTGTCCATTGAAACTGAGCTCAAAAGCAGTTCAGCACATGATTTAAAAGGGCAATACTCTTTAGATACAATCAGAATGGACACATGCATGGAACTGTGATATCAGTCAGCTAAGTAGATCAAAGTCTCTCTTACAGTTTATTTGAAAAGCATTTGGGAAATCTGGTTCCTAATGATTTCAGTATGTTTTCCTTTCTAAACAGAAAAGATATCACATTTTTAAAGGAAAAAATACACATTTCTTTCCATTATTGAATGTGGCACTTTGGTAACAAAGCTGCTCAATGTAGATAAACTATAAAGTAAAATTAAATGGTTTAAATAATAATGTCCAAAAATCATGCAGATGTAGAAGAAAATTCCATCTGATGCCCTCAGACCCATTGGCAACCGAAAAAGCAGACAATGAAGTGGTTGTAGCAATCCACTTAAAAATGAACAAAACTCATAGCATGTTTTTTTAATTCTACAATCTAATTTTGGTTAGACCAGGACTCCTTAAAAATCTTTAGTCCAGATTATGTATTGCATCAGCAACCCTTAAATAACTACATGTTAAATCATGTTAAAATAAAACTGTTGAAAGGACAAATTCCCCAGACTTTTCTGGCTGTGTGTGTATATTCAATAATTTTATGGTGTTCTCTGAAGAAGGATTAAAACCAATCCACCACATTAGAAGTAAAACTGAAAGCCATGAATAAATGAGCCACCACTTTGAAACATGCAGAAACTCAAAAATATTCTCATTTTTAAAATTGATGAATGTTTCCATATGTGTGGCATATCTATCTGAGGCACTTACATAGCCCCCATTCCCATAGTATCCAAGTGCCTCACCGTCTTTTTTTTTATCCTCAGAGCACCCATGCAAGGCAAAGAAATATTGTTATCCCCATTTTATACAGAATGGGAACTGAAGCACAGAGAGATGAAGTGACTTGCCCAAGGTCATACAAGAAGTCTGTGACAAAGCAGTAAGCAGACCCTGGGCTCCCAAGTTCTAGGCTAGTACCCTAACACTGGCCTATCCTCCCACTCCCATTTATCCACAAAACAACCTGTCCAAACTCAGTGACTGCAAACTATCATGGAGGATTTTACAATTACAATTCACCTAGATCCAATTCAGCAAAGCACTTAAGTGACTACTTAAAGTTAACGTATAATTAATTTTTTGCTGACTAGGTTTTAAGCATATACTTAAGGCCATTGCTGAATTGGGGCCTTAGGAGTTCCCCAAAGTTCACTGAAGTCAATGAGGGGGGAAAAAGCCAATGGGCTTCAAGGCCCTTATTGTGTAGAATCCCAAATTCCTATTACTAGGATTCATTTTTCTCTCTCATATTTAGAGCCGATCATAATTCATTTGCAATCCATGATTTGAAATGAACCCTCCTTTCTGTGTGCGGATTGTTCACGAACCCACCCTAATTTCTGTTCTGTGTAAGTATTCACAAAATAGTATGGATGAATCATTTTCAGTGTATATGATCAAGTCCCACTTGAGCCCAGGTCCTCTGCACAGAGGAGAATTTCACCATATTGAATAAGATGGTTACAAAAATAGCTGGAATCTGAAAGACCACATGCAAACAAAACACTGTTTTTGTACTATTCAAGCAGCTCTAGTTTCTAATACTTAAGTGTTCCTTAGTTTCTCTGTTTTATTTTCATTTTAAGGTATCATCTACATTTATGGAGCTGCATTTTTTTCCAGCTGAAGTGCATTTTGCAAAAAAAAGAACCTACAGCTGAAAATCACAAGAAAATATGTAACTTTGTGAGCACTATTTATATATCAAAAATCTCTATTAAAATCATGGGAGCACTTTGCTGAGCAAAACCATCTGTCATTCCCTCCCCACACACTTTTCCTAAATAGTAGCACCCCCATTTCAAATGACTGAAGAGTTTACTTAAGTTATTCTGAGCATATGGAAAGTTCCTGAATCACCCACCCACAAATATAAATAGTAGTATAAGGCTGAGATGTAAACTCACAAAATGCTGAAGGAGAAGAAAAAAACCAGGAACGGTTTATCTGCCAACAAAATATTGGATATGATGTAAATTCAGTGAAACGTTTTCAGTTTAGCTCTAGGAACTGACATTCCCCCCCGTCATTACTAAACATTGGGTGGGTATGCTTCCTGTCTCAAGAGAGAGATTTTTACTTCATTGGTAATGTTGTGCTGCACATATTAAAATAAAAACGTTCCTTGTAGTAGATATATAATTATTATTTATTATTATTGCAGTAGCACTTAGAGGCTCCAGCCTCATTATGCTGAACGCTGTAGAAATATATAACAAAGAGACAGTCTCTGCCCTCAATTGCTTACAATCTAAGGCTATGATGCTGTCATTTATTATCAAACAACTATGGGGGTTAATCTTGAAAACCTTTACTCCTGGGATTAGTTCTGTTGACCTGGAGTCTGTTTTCCATTATGCTGATTATGTACAGATATGACTTCTTTAATTTCAGTGGAGTTGCTCCTGATTTACACCAGTGACTGTGAGCAGAATCAAGCCCAAAGTGACTACTTGCATGAATAAGGATTACTTGTACGGACTGGATCTCAGTATGATATCTTTGGAGGGGACATGAGAGAACCATTTAAGGTCTATAAGTCAATAGGAATGGTGAAATAGCACAGTAATAAGAGCAGTTACAGTATGGGGCTTATCCCTCTTTCAAACAGCTTCTAAGCTGATGGACATCCAAGTTAGTTCACCAGGTTTCCTGTGCTCTGCAGCTATTACCCAGGATTTTTAAGGGGGAATCTTCTATCTTCATCAGCTGTATAATTCCTGATTACACATTCCATGACACTTCTTTCTCCAGAATGGAGTCAGTGACTCTGTCATGGCTTGCTGCCATCTACACATTATGAGCTGCTTCAGCCCCTGCTGATCTGGATACAGAGAGAGAGAGATACTGGGAATCAAACCTACAGTAAGATCTCCCATAGGACAGTAGAAACAATTATAAATTAGTTTGCTACCAGGTCAACTTTACAATTTCTATTTTTGTGGGGGAAAGAGTGTGTGTGTGGGTGTCTCCTCATTTTTTTCAAGCTTGTAGTCAAGTGAAAATTCCAAGGTTTCCCCTTCATTTTTAATTTATTATAAAAGCCTATTCCTACAGGCTCCTGTTCTCCCATTAATCATCCCCACATGGCTAAATCTACATTTTGTCAAGCTTCAGTGGCCTCCACATCAGCTGAAATAAAATCCAAAGATGAAGTATGCACAGTGGGGCCAGATTCTGCAAGCTGTTGCCCCAGTGTAACTGACAACAGAATTTGGCCCATAATACCTGAGGAAGCAATCCACCATTGGGGATCCATTTGCTCAAGATGTATGAAAGCAAACAGCTTCCATTCAGGCAAGTTTCAGTGCACATTGTAGGCAGACTGTAAGACTGGCAGTTTGATAAATCAAGCATTGCTTTGATTTGGGGAGACTCTTGAGAATCCACAAATTCCAGATGAAACTGGAGAGTTTAATTTTGACAACATTTTGGAAATGACAACTCAGTAGCTTCAGGCCCACTTTTCACTGAAACCCTCTGTTTTTGTT
The DNA here is from genome assembly GCF_028017835.1 of Emys orbicularis. Classification (NCBI taxonomy): domain Eukaryota; kingdom Metazoa; phylum Chordata; order Testudines; family Emydidae; genus Emys; species Emys orbicularis. The sequence continues at coordinate 36,770,408 of NC_088685.1, forward strand.
TTTGATTTTGTTTTGTTTATTGTTCCAAAGAGAGAAAAAAGATTCTGCCAAATGTCTGGGTGAATGTTGGTCAATTTCATTGGCCAGGTGATTTTCATCTGTTTGGGGGCTTTACTGTGAAATGTTTGCACACTCTACTACTTTGTCTCCTTTATTTCTTTGCGTACCAGTGTATTTTGTGCACTGGATCTCCACACATCCTCTCCCTTTTCCCACAGCTGATATCTTGGAGGTGATACCCACCACCTTCTGGAAAAGAGGAGACACAGCTGGCCCTCTCTTCCAAGCCATCATTAACCCTTAACCTGTCCATTAATTGTCCATCATGGGTGCAATCTGCACCCCATATCTCCCCATCAAATAAATACATCCATGCCCAGATGTGCCCAATCAGTACTAGGGAGATAATTGAAGTAAGGTGAGCCATGAGCCCAGATGTCCATCATGACACTTCAGAGTGCTTCCAACACATTCGTGCCCAAAACAGACTGAGTGTCTCCTACCTAGGGTGACCAGAGAGCAAGTATGAAAAATCGGGTCAGAGTATGGGGGGTAATAGGTGCCCATATAAGAAAAAGCCTCAAATATCAGGACTGTCCCTATAAAATCAGGACATCTGGTCACCCTACTCCTACCTATCCACCCAGTTACTCAGATGAACTTCTGCAGCCTCACCACAGTATCTGGTAGCTATGCTGGGTGGAGTCTGTGACGGGAGGAATTGGGTTTATTCTGTCACAGCCTTTGACAGGCGAAGCACCTCCCCACCAAAGCATCAAGCCAGACTGCAAGACTGCAGACACTCAGCAGAGGAGCAGAAGTAAATCTAGCCCAAAGCTAGGAGAGAACAGGTCCCTAAACAGAATAGAGAATCTGCAGCACCACAGAGGAGATAAATCACAGTGTTTGACAAAAAATACTTAACAGAGATCTGGGCTATGTCCCAAAGTGGACCCAAATAATTGCTGTGTGAGATACAACATGGAACACGCCCAGGACTGCCAGAGTGGGCAGCAGCAGGAGTTTTCTTACGCTGAGCTGCTTCTCCTGTTCTCCTGGCAGCAGCTCATCAGCCCCTCCCCTGCTTTCTGGGCTCGTCTACAGGCACAGCTGCTCCAAATTAACTTACAGTATGACTTTAAACCAGTGCAAAAGACTGGCTGGACACTCTTATTTCAGATCAAACCACACTTATTTTGGTTTATCTTACATCAATTAGGAACAGATTTAAAGATAAACTGAAATAAACTGCTCTTCATCCAAAATAAGAGTGTCCCCACTGGCGTATGTTTGTGTGGAGACAAGGCCTGTGTGGCTGTGCCTCTCTCTCAGAAGCTAGTGCTATCCCCTTCCACTTCCCAGGCAGCTGCCTCTCGGCTTAGCACAGCAGGAGCTGAAGCTGGCTAGGGCTGCTGCCAGGTGAGGAGTCTGTGTAGGATAAGCAGCCATGCGAAGAGGGCGGCTGTGGTGGGAGGAAGAGGATGGAGGAGACAGGGGGAACAGAGGAGCAGCACATAGCCACTAGGGCACTGGGAGAAGTATCAGGTTGGAGAAGGGGGAAGGATGAGATAAGTAGCTATAAGGAGAAAGTCCAGAAAAAGGAAAGCCATGGGAGCTGCAGAGGTAGAAGCAGCCATTTTGGGGGGAGAGGGGAAGCCATGCGGGAGGAAGAAAGTGGAAGGGGGAAGCAACATTTCTTTAAAGTGTCAGTTCTTCAAATAAGCCAGGGGTGATTGGAGGTTGCAAGGGTGACTTTGTGCCTCCAGGAGATTTTGGAGGTTCTAGGGGTTACTAGGGATAAATGCTCTGCTCACTTTATGGGGATAGCAAACCCCACACAGCCTTACCTGGTCTGAAAAAAAAAAAAAAAAAGCTCAGTGAGGGGCACCTCATGGACTTTTCCTTCTCCATGGCCTGCAGCATCAGTCTCCTCTTGTTATTTTTTCCACAGGAGGGGGTGATCTGTCCCAATTTTGGATACACAGAGCTATTATTTAATGTGTTATCATTTATTCAACAATATAAATGTTCATTGCACTACAAAGAACAGACAACATTTTAAAAGGCCCCTATCCTGTACAGGTTACAATCTAAGGCTCGGATCCTGAAAAAACGTAGCTTTTTACAGTGTGACTAAACCAACAATGACAGGAAGATTGGGGGGACAGGGGCTTGGAGGATCAGGATTACATCAAGATGCTTAGGTGGTTAGATGTGCATACTTTCATATGTTTTTTCTCCCCCCACCCCTTTGGAGAAAGAAGAGTTACATTGTCAGGGAGGGAAGGGGCAAAGGAGGGGAGATGAGAATAGGGGACTATGTATTCCGAACTGTTCATTGTCGTGTTAGATAGTGATTTGTGAATTTTGTAGTGGCCATCAATTAATCCCTATTGGTTTATTAGCCTATTTAAAAAAAAAAAAAAAGATTTGGATTGATTGTTTTGTATTTTTAAATCAATTCTTCTGGTAAAAGGAGTTGGGGGAATAACTCTCTGCTTCCCAAGTTAAATGGCTAATTTCCGAGCTCTGTACAAGGTGGAGCGGCATGTGCTTCTTCCAGGAAGGCTAGACAATCATGAGACTCAGTAATGCAGGCCTTAGGGAGCTAGACAAATTGGCTGTGTACAAAACACAGTTGCTCTAAAGAAATCATGTTTCTAAAACAGCAGCTCTCATTCATATGAAATTTGCTGCCATTGAAATCATTGGGAAAACCCCTACACATTTCAGAACTGGTCCTTTAGGGAGTTTAGGCCAGTGGTTCTCAACCAGGGTTATGTGTAGCCCTGGAGTAAACAGGGGTTTTCCTAGGGGTATATCTAGATATTTGCCTAGTTTTACAACAAGCTACAGAAAAAGCACTAGTGAAGTCAGTACAAACTAAAATGTCATACAGACAATGAGTTGTTTATACTGCTCTATGTACTATACATTTGAAATGTAAGCACAATATTTATATTTCAGTGGATTTATTTTATAATTATATGGTGAAAATAAGAAAGTAAGCAATTTTTCAGTAATAGTGACACTTCTGTATTTTTATGACTCATTTTATAAGCAAGTAGTTTTTAAGTGAGGTGAAACTTGGGGGTACACAAGAGAAATCAGACTCCTGAAAGGGGTACAATAGTCTGGAAAGGTTGAGAGCCACTGCTTTAGGCTCTGAGCCGGCAAACACTCATGCACACGCTTAAATATGTGCTAGCTCCACTGATGCCAGTGGGCCTACTCATAGATGAAAACTAATTTAATTAATTATCTCTGTTCCCTGTTGATTGTAAATGAGAGGTTCATGAGCACAGAATAGCCCAAGGTTTTTACTTGTACTTTTAAAAGTAAGGTGAAATGCCAGCAAAAGATTTTTTTCCCGTTACCACTAGGCAAGTGGTCACCAACCCATTGATTGCAATTAACTGGTCGATCCTGGAGCCTCAGCCAGTCAATCATGATCTCCTGGCCACTAAAAGTCCGGCGGCTCCCAGAAGCGGCTGGCTGCTGGCACGTCTTTGCAGCCCCTGTGGGAAGGGAAGGGGGGGGGGTGAGGCGGCTCCGCGCGCTGCCCCCATCGGCCAATGGGAGCTGCGGGGGTGGCACTTACAGGCATGGGAGGCGCATGGAGACCCGCTGCCCCCCTCTCCCCCAGGGGCCACACGCAAAAACATGCCAGCAGCCAGCTGCTTCCAGGAGTGGCGTGGGGCCATGGCAGGCAGGCAGGCAGCCTGCCTGCCTGAGCCCCGCTGCACTACCGACCAGGAGCTGTCTGTGGTAAGCGCCTCCCAGCCAGAGCCTGCACCTCGCATTCCCTCCTGCACCCCAAACCCCAGCCCAGAGCTCCCTCCCAGACCCCACAGCCCTCCAACACTCCAATCCCCTGCACCAGCCCGGAGCCCCCTCTTGCACCAGAGTCAGCACCTCTCACCCTCTCCTGCACCCCAACACTCTGAACCAGCCTGGAGCCCCCTCCTGCACCCAAACTCCCTCCCAGAGCTTGTACTGCTCACTCCTGCACCCCAACCCCTGCTCCAGGCTCAGCCAATGCACACCCCACAGTTGAGAATGTTACACTGATTTGTGACAATCCTTGAAGGATTTTCAATCTATAAACCACAAATGACACTAACAAAACGTAAAACTCATGAAATGTCCAGTGGATTCTATAAGATTAGGTGCAGTGTGACCATATGATGCCTGCACCCAAACTCACTCCCAGAGCTTGCACCCCTCACTCCTGCACCCCAGCCCCCTGCCCCAGGCTCAGCCCAGAGCCCCCAACCCACTCCAAACCCCTCAGCCCCAGCCCAGAGACTGCACCCCCTCCCGCACCCCAACCCCCTGCCCTAGCCCGGTGAAAGTGAGTGAGGGTGGGGGAGAGTGAGTGACGGAGGGAGGGGGGAATGGAGTGAGGGGGCGGGGCCTCAGGGAAGGGGCAGAGCCTCAGGGAAGAGGCGAGGTAGATCCTGGGTTGCTCTTAAATTCAAAAAGTGATCTTGTGCGTAAAGAGGTTGGAGACTACTGACCTAGGCTGTATATTTACATACCTGTGGTATGGACTTAGGATCATTGACAACAAATGATTTTACTACTACTTTTATATGAGTCTTAATCCATACCCTGGACGTCAGTGAAATCTAGAAAATTATATAATATATAAATATATATTAAATATAAATATATATAAATTAAAGAAAAATATATAAATTAAAGAAAAATATTTCAACTGAACAAGGAGAAAATACCAAGATGACATGACTAAAAATCATTTTGTCAAAATGATTACCCAACCTGGAACATGCTACTCTTCTCAGGCACAGCGTAGTATAGGGGAAAGGAAAAAAGAACTTTGAAAGACCTCCTAGTCCTATATCTCCTGCAGCATGCTCCTTCCTCACAAGCTACCTCTTCTCCAGCAACAACTTACATTTCTTCTCCAGACTTTGAACCTAAGTGTATCATACATATTATGTTTTTTGGATTCCCTCAGTAGCACTCTGCCCATTAATCCCACTCCACAAGGATATACTCTAACATTCCAAACTTTTAACCAACTTCAAAGAGCCACCTTTTATCAAAACAAACAAGTTGCCGGAGAAATGTGTTGTTTCCTCCTGGAGATATGGAATTCCTTTCGCTCAGATCATAGGCTGGCAGCTATTTAAATCCCTAAAGCTTTAGGGAATTACTGAGGTTTTCATGCTTGGAAAATGATGGAGAGATGGAAGAAATACTAGGTTCCAACCAGAGCGATGAGCATGGTATAAGAACCTCTACAGAATAGAATAGAATAGAATAGAATAGCAAGTGCTGTTTTATCTGCTGTGGAGTTGATAAAATGCCTAATTTTAGCACTGAATGCCTTCCTTTTAGAGATGCTTTTTCCAGGGCTGTTTGGGGGGCTGTCAGAAGAGAAGGTTGTGCCAGGGACACTGAGGTTTAGCAATCTCAAACGATATCTGTGCTCTATGGTATTGAGCCTGTGTTGTTCCAAAGACAAATGGAATGGCACATGCATTATGTGGCTCCATCACTGGTGGGTCAAATCAGTCCACTCAGAGTAAATAATGGAGTCCTATCTCCTTTTGACATAAGGTTGGCAGTAACTTTTTCTACATGGAGATGGTAACTATCACCCCTTATCAATCTGAAGTAGTATCATACAAGTCTTTGCTTTCCTAATCTTATTCATGGTAAATGCATGCTGTTTTAGGGACTGACTGCAACTCCGGGATCATAAAAGGCAGTGCAAAGCACAAAACTATTGGGTGATGGATGTCAGATTGCTTTAGCTCTTTAAGTATGTTTGGCTATTTTGGTTAGTCACCCTGTAAAGATCCCCACTGATTCTTTTCATGCTGTTTAGCTCCTGAAGCACCCATATGGCTGTCCAAATGAAATGTTTTGACTGTTTTGAATTTTTTTGTCCCAAATGAAACTAGTACTCAAATTTGCCCCAAATTCAGCTAATAATTTTGGACCTCAAAAATGCATTTTTCAGTGGAAAAACAATTTGTCCAAAAAAAAAAAAAATTCACCCAGCTCTACTCATGTTGTGTGTGTGGAAGCGGGAGAGTGAGACAGAGAAAAAGAATGGTTCTTATGTGGGTTTCAGATGGGGCATGGTGTGGCTTTAATTGGTGGGCATCAGGGCTCTTCATTGTCTGGTGCAAGGTCTAACATACACTTCAGCATCCAAGGTACAATTACTGTACATCTTGAGCAAAATGACTTGGTAGTAGGAAGCAGTGTAGGTTTATTGAAAAAGATTAAGCAGACTTGCTACATTTGCTCCTTGGGATTCTCTTAGTGTGGTCCAGTCTCATTCTGTAGTGAATGCAGGGGAGCCAACAATCCTCTTGTGGTGAACAGAGTCAGAAATAAACACTAACTGGGTGAGGAGGGAAGCTGTTTGCTTTCATGTAGGAGGAATTATCTTGGGTCTCCAGTGAGTTATAGTTTTCTCAGGAGATTTCATCCGGATAGGCTGCATCTCTCTGACAGTTTCAGACGTTGTTAATGTCATGGTCAGTTGTGGGGTAGGGGGGAAGAGTGACAGCCAGGTGGTTTGTCAGCTGCATCCCAAAAAGGTAACTCTTTCAGATTTGTCTGGCCACTCTGTCCTTTTACATGCGTACAGTTTTTAATTATTTCTTAATTCAAGCATTCAGTGAAGTTAAGGAAAAACATTCCAGCTCCTGGGAGGTTACAAGAGGACACCAGCTCTCAGATAACCAAGTCTGATTCCTCAACTGGAGGGCCTACGGCCTAGATCCTCAAAGATATTCAGGCACCTATCTGCCTCTTTAGGCAGCTAAATCCACCATTTAAGTGCCAATGACATTTTCAAAACTGCCATTCAGCGGCCGCCTAGACCCATATATGCCTAAATCCCCTGGGCAGCTAAGTTTTCACCATTCAGCGTTCACAATCTGCCAAAGCCGTGACTGCACCCCACCGCTAATGAGCAGCGTGAAGCCCTAGTTCAAGCTGTAGCCCTGGAGGCCCTGAGGTGGGATTCTCAAATTAGGTAGGGTGCACCTATCTCACTAGTAGGACCCAATCTTGTAGGCCTGCTCTGAGCATGCCTGAGACCTCTCAGACCTGGCAGTTGGTGGGCCAGATGCTGGCCACTGATAGATGTAGGAGGGCAGCACAGCACCCAGAGAAAAGACAGCCAGGTACACAGGAAAATATAGAGTGAACTGTGAGAGGTATTGAGTCTGAGCAGGAGACAGAGAGAGAGAGTTTTGGTTGGTAGGACATGGGCTGCCTAAGCAGCTGACCTGGCTTAGATGCCAGGATAGGGTTTGCAGCTAAGGATTTCAAGTGGAGGAAGGTGCCTATCTCTGGACTATCAGCCAGGCATACCAGGTCTTCTGTGTATGTGCCTAAGCTGCTGTCCTCTCCCCACTCTTCTTGCATTTCATTCCTGACCTCCTACTCAGTTTGTTGGCTTCTGAGCATCCCTTTCTAAGGTGCTTGGCTCGCCCGCTGCATTGTATGGGGAGCCTCCCTACCTAACTCAGGGCTGTGGATTCTACTAGGTGGCAGGCTGCCTAGGGGTTGCAAGGCTGAGCGGAGCAGGGCCTAAGGATTTTTAAGGATCTGGGCCTTAGTGTTCAGCAGCACTATGGACACTTGGCTTGATGAAGGTTATATTGGACCTTTGTGCCATAACTGAGACGATGTAGTCTAGGAAGCTGTAAAATGCAAGCATTATCTACTGCTTTTGAGCATGTGGTTTTATAGCTTCCTTGTGCTCTGGAATACTGGATTAATATAATTGCAGCCTCCTGCTGATTTGTTAGAGTGCACCTTCTGTGTCATGTGTCCTTGGCAAAAACAAAATCCTTACTTTGTGGATGGTTCCACTGACACCTTAGAGACCAGCTAAGTACTTGATTTAGAAACTATGTGTAGGTTAGTTTGTGTTACAGTATGAAACAAACTGTAATAATTCATATAGTGCCTTCATAATGCACTTTTAGGGGCAAATCTAACTCCCTGAGAATTCAGTGGCAAGACTACCATTAATTTCGATAGGCATTATATCAGGCTTATAGATTAAATAAGTCAAGGATGACATAATTATCTTCCTCTATGTGCTATATTACTGTATTTATTGAGACAGAGGACAGACTTTTGAAAATTATAATTTTATATAAATTATAATTCTATGATCATTATTTTGTTTATTTAGCTTGTCAAATTCAACATGAATTGCTAGATATAATGTTTTGGTCAAACCGAATCTGCAATTTTCTGTGAAAATTTGTTCGGTGTCAGCTAAATTTATTTGTCTGAAAACATATTTACATAGGGAAGGGATCTGGGCTGTGGATGAGAAGGGTAATGAGGGACACATATAAACGTTCAGCTCCAGGAACAATGAGCTATTGAGGTTGAAAGGAAACCCCTGTAACATAAGACAGTAATCCTATAATTGTGTTAATAGTGTGTTACTGTCAGATTGTAGATTGTCCCTTGATATTTATCATGTGGAAAAACAAAAGTTTGTTTATAAAACAACTGCCCCATCCCTGGACATTTAGCCTTACAAACGTATCAGATGATGGAATTAATTTCTCAACTGCAAATTATTCCAGTTTTTGAGCTAGGGCCCGATATGCTAGGGTTTTAAGTGGTAATCCTCAGTAATATATTGCTTGTACTTTAATGTCACTATTGGTGATTTAGTGATTAATTATCTGACTGCTGTGTAGTGCTTAAAATAATCTAAATGCATGGGGTAAATTAGTTGATCGGGAGAAAAGTCTGTCATGCAAATTCAGTTCTAACAGAACCTCACTGTCACACTCATCAATGACAGCCTAAGTGGGTCATCAATGGATGGCCCCTGTTAATTTATTTTCTCAGACATGCAATACATATTCATGATATCCTGCTGTTTGTCTGTCACCTCAAAGAAACTCTCCATATTCTTAGAATTATAATTAATGAAAATATGCACAGTTAGGCTTAGGGGCTTGGAAGAAGAGATATTGGTATTATGTTGCAGGGTTTAGCAAGGTATTGGTATCAGCAGTTATTTGCTTGTATGATTGGTGTATTATTTGTTCCCCCTGCCATGATGCAACTGTTAAATAGACCAGGCAGAAAAAAATATTACACTGAAGCACTACACACAGTGGAGCCTTTAACACAAACACTGTTCCAAACCAGATTAAAATCTTTTCAACTTTTTCATGATGCAACAAAACACTACATAGGAGTTATAGCCATGCAATGTGCATACTACATACCAGTCTTACAAAATTGTATTTGCCAATTTGCCTAGGTATGTTAATATAATACAAATATCAACCATTTTTCATAATCATAGTAACATATATGGTGTAGACAAGTACATTTTGTCCATCTCTATATCATAACACATACATATGAACAAATATATTTTGTGCCTTTAACATACACTACATATATAATGGAGATAGTTATATGTTAAATTACATAGCCATGTAATAAATTGCAAACGCATGCTATAAATACAGTTCATCACATGGTTGTGTTTCATCTTTTCCCTGCCTGCTAATCCATTTCTTCTGAGCCCTGTCTGAGCATTCCAGACCCCAGAACAGCTTTCGACAGCTGCCATTTTAAAAAATCCACCTGTCAGAGAATTGATTGTTCCATGTGGAATTTTCCCTAAAATTATATCTGCCCAAGAACCAGCATGGGCAATATTCAGTCCTGGAGCAATCATGGGGTGATATCTTGCTACCTGCAGGCTAAGAAACTGGAGCTTTCTGTCATTGGAAAGGAAGAATCCTAGCTGTCTAATCAGACTTGGACCACTTGCTTCAGCCGTGGATGGTCCTGAGACATTAGGCACCTGGCAAGAAATCCTGTCCCATTAGAGTCACTGGAAAACTCACATTAATAATAGCTAGCTCTTATTTAGTATTTTTCATCAATGAACCTCAAAGCATTTTTGGAAAGGAAGTGTCATTTTACAAGTGGGGGAAACTGAGGCACAGAGCGGTTAAAGCAGATGACCAGTGGCAAGGCTGGAAATAGAACTCAGGTCTTCTGAGTCTCAGGCCCCTTCTCTAGCCAACACTGCATGGCTACAATGGAAGCAAGATTTTATCCCTGAATATTTAACAATTTGACATTTATAGGTATAGAGTGGTTGTTTAAAATTCTTTTTAGAGATTATTTTCAGCTTCCTCTGAGCCCTTTACCGTCAGTCTGATACCAGCTAAAGCTTTACGGGGAAGGGATCAAAATAATAGTTCTAATAACTTGTTAAGCACTTTAAATCATCTGTAAAATAGTTTTTGCTCTAACATATGCAGCATATGCAGGATACATGATGATACGGTATAAAGACTTCACTGATGACCCGCATAACGAACTTGTAGCTTTGTTACTCATGAATAATGTATCCATCCCCAATGCATGCCACTAAAACATTTATATCACAGCACACTATTGTGTATAGTATATAAATATTTATTATTATGAATTATTAAAATGCATATATTAATATGTATTATTGCTGTTGCATGAGGATATATGTGTCTGTATGTTGTGTGTATATAGATATACATACAGATACATTTATGTATCTGTACCCATATAAGTGTGTGTATGCCTAGCTATATACATATTTTTCTACATATATATATATGTGTGCGTGTTTACACACAAACACCTATAACTGCAATTTTGTAATTCTGTACACAAGCTATATATAGAAATTTACATTAATTACAAATAGAAGTATATACACATTAAGCTAGTATTATTATGTATATTTTACTCATTTCCAGTGGTCTGTGATTACTTCTGACAAGATCATGGCATAGCTACAACCATCGTAACAAAACTGGGGCAAAGGCCTCTGTCAAACAGTATCTTAAGTCTTGGGGAACTCAGCATTTTTCATTAGCTGAGATTTGCAGGATGGCACAACCCTTTCAGACACTGTTTTCATATATTGTATGTCTTGGGGAAATTACTCCATAGTTCTTGTGTTATCAAAAATGTATCTAAAAATGCACAATAATACATTGTCAAAAACAACAAGGAGTCCGGTGGCACCTTCAAGACTAACAAATTTATTTGGGCATAAGCTTTCCTGGGTAAAAAACCCACTTCTTCAGATGCATGGAGTGAAAATAATAAATTGTGGTGCTGTAGTCTATCTACAATATATGCCTGGTGGACACAGGAGCCTGTCTGCATATGTATAGCTAATTGTATCTTATTTCATAGACTGTTGGCACATTTTTAAAATTTTTCCAGGAAATCATATGAGAATGTAGACTTTGAAAACAATAGACAAATACTATGATCAACCCTAAGAGAACCCAGACAGGAGTAAATATAAGGGGCAGGACATTTAGACATGTTTTTCAGTCTCTGACAGATTCTGTATATACATTGCATATGCTGACATTAATAAACATTCCAAAGCAGTATGCACATTTAAAATATTAATGGAAATGTATCCAGTTTCATAAATAGCTTCATATTTTCCCCATTTGATATGTACAAAGCAAAGGATTAACTTACTGGCAATATTTGTGTCAGGGCCATACTGATTAATTTAATATTCTGATTGGATGAGCAGTAGAGCTTTAACGGCTGTTAACTTTCTGGCAAACAGCACGGAGAAGGTGATAATGAGATTAGCATTCGGAGGACCTGATTTGCTTTTGCACTGTATTTAATTACTACTTTGACACCAAATGGCATTCACTATGGATTGTGCAGATAGACCACTGTTTATCCATATTTGCATAAACTATAGTATCAGTTTGAAATAATATGTTAAACTTTTATTTAAAAAAAATATTTTTTGCACAAGACATGACAAAACACACAATCTGAAGCTGAATTTATTTTTGTAGTCTAATGTCTTTATTTGATTTGAGTAATAAATAATTAAAAGAACCACAGCAATAAGATAAATAGTAATGTGTCCTTTTAAGGGGTCTTAAAACATAAACATTAATTATATAACTACAGTATTTATATTTTATTTATTTATATCTATATGTATTTTAAAAATATCTTTACCTTTGACACTAATAACACCTGAGATGACTTGAAGGAAATAATTTTTAAAATCCCGTTTTCGTGTAACTACTTATGCTATTTGTTTATTCTTTGCTTTCCTCTCAGTGAAGTCAGTTTAACCAAATCAGTTATTATGATATTAACAAGAACAGAGAGATTCTGTATACAGTCACATGGGTAATACTTGAGTAATATTACCAATTGGCATACTTGTCCCACAGCCACTCCCCATAGGCGTAGTTTGACTTCTATATTTGGGGAGGCAGCTCCAGTCAGGCCAATAGGGATGTGCGTGGGGGGGGGGGGGGAATTTCGTGCCAGTCCAAGACTTATAGTTTGGGGGGCAATGCCCCTCTTCCCCCAAACTACGCCCATGCCACTCCCTTTGTACAGTCCTAAATATGCTACTGCAGCAGATGTCCAGTAGGGAAAACTTAGCAATAATGAAGCTTAGGGAGAAAGCCTATATATTTATTTTGCTGTTATTATTTGAATTACCAATAATGCCAGATGGGAAGTTGGAATATCAATCGCTGACATGGTGTTTAGAATTTGAGACAGATGAGTGTTTTAAAAGTGGCTTTGTTGCATGCACAATGTTGGTGTATTTTTTTTCAGAGAATCAAACATTTAAGTACAGTTTTGTACCTTTTTAGCATACTAGGATTTAACTACCTTGATCCCCAGAAGTAAAAATCAAATCAGGGTTCCTCATAGACTTGTGTTGATTTGGATCCCCCCCACGTGAGCTGAAACAATCAGAGTGAAAATATCAGAGGATATTGGGTTTATCACTAGATACAGAATGGCTCCTGTAGAACAATTTTAATCACAATGGAAAACATATAGGCAGGGCCGGTGCAAGGATATTTTGCACCCTAGGCGAAAATTCCACCTTGCGCGCCCCTCCCCCCCCCCCCCCCCCCGGAGCATCACTTATTATAAATTTTCAAAAATGAATACAGTGGAGCCACATCTTACGCGGGGGTTAGGTTCTAAGGTCAGCGCATAAGAGGAAAATCGCGTATAGTGAAAATTACCATAAAGTACAGTACACACTGTATACACTAGAACAGGGGTCCTCAACCTACGGCATGCGTGCCAAAGGTGGCACGCAAGCTGATTTTTTTTTTTTTTTAAATGGCAGGCTGCGGGTCCCGGCCACCACTGAGCCTGCTGCCTGCCTGGGATTCCGTTCACTCAGCTGCCAGCTGGGGTCCAGCCGGCGGCGCAGCTCAGCCTCCTGCTGTTCACCCAGGCTGGCAGGAGGCTGAGCAGGGCCGGTGGCCGAGACCCTGGCTGGCAAGGGGCCGGCAGCCGGAACCCCAGATTATCAGCGGGCTGAGCAGGGCCGGCGGCCGGGACCCCAGACCGGCAGCGGGCTGAGCTGCTCAGCCCGCTGCCGGGGCCAGTGTCTGGGACCCCAACTGGCAAGGGGCTGGCAGCCAGAACCCCAGACCGGCAGCGGGCTGAGCAGGGCCGGCGGCTGGGACCTCAGCCCGCTGTCAGCTGGGGTCCCAGCCGCTGGCTCCGCTCAGCCTCCTGCAGGCCTGGGTGAACTGAACCCCAGGCCGGTGGACGGAACCCTGGGTGAACGGAACCCCAGACCGTTCACCCAGGAGGCTGAGCGGAGCCGGCTGGGACCCCAGCCGGCTGAGCGGGCTGAGCAGGGCTGGCGGCTGGGACCCCAGCTGGCAGGAGCCAGCCCACTGCCGGCCCTGCTCAGCCCGCTGCCGGCTTAGTGAACAGAACCCCAGGTTGGCAGCAGGCTCAGCGGCAGCCGGGACCGGCAGCCTGCCATTAAAAAAAAATCGGCTCGCGTGCCACCTTTGGCATGCGTGCCATAGGTTGAGGACCCCTGTTCTAGTGTATACTGTGTATACCAGGGGTCTCAAACACGCGGCCCGCGGAGTTATTTTCTGCGGCCTGCGAGCTCCTCGCAGCCCCCCCGCCCTCCCCCAGAGTTTACCTAGAGCGACTCCGGCCCGACGTACACCGGGGGCAGGGCAGGCTCCCTGCCTGCCTGCCCTGCCCCCGCGCCACTCCGGGAAGCCGACGGAACCTGGGGAAGGAGGAGCGCAGGGGTGTGTGTGGCTGTTGCTTCAGGTACTGCCCCCAACAGCTCCCATTGGCCGCAGTTCCCCATTCCCCAATGGGTGCGCGTCGGGCCGCAGCCCGCCCCCCGAACCGCTCCTGCAGCTGAACCCCCTGCCCTGAGCCCCCTGCCGCACCCCGACCCCCTCCTGCACCCCGCACCCCTCCTGCACCCCAACCCACTGCCCTGAGCCCCCTGCTGCACCCCGACCCCCTGCCCTGAGCCCCCTGCTGCACCCGGCACCCTGACCCCCTGCCCTGAGCCCCCCACCGGCATTTTGGAAAGTCATGCCTGTGAAATCAGGTCTTCACCTTCAGCTGCTGCCTTCTTCCCATCATACCTGATTGGTACCATTCTTGAAGATGAAATAAAGTGTGGTCTAGTGATAACCAGTCAAGTTTGGACAGCAAGTTTCCTGGGTTCATTTTCCCTCTCTGCCACTGACACACTGTCTAACATTAAGCTAGTCACTTAACCTCATTTTGCCTCACTTATCCATCTGTAAAATGCTTATATCAATGCTTTCCTACCTCACAAAGATGTGACGATTTATTTGTTGGTGTTGGACAAGTTATCAGGATCTTGATCCATATAAATCCAAAGCACCAACACAACAGTATAGTTAATAGTGAACAGTTAAGATTACTGCTGCATGCCGGTTGTTCATGGATTTTCAACGTAATATGATCAGTCTTGGAAGAATTCTTTCATCCATTAATATCGACCATTTTCAGCCATCTGCAAGGCAAAGGGGGCCTTTTAGCATTTTTTGTTGAAACCCTCAATATCTGAAGGTAAATTAGGTGAATTAACCCTTTCAGACCTTGAACATTTGGTTCCATGGAGTGTAGGCATGTCCAGCTTGAGTCTTAAACCACTACATTGACTGCATCTGAGGAAAGATGGCTATCATCAGAAAGGGATGGAATGATGATCCAAAGGAAACCAATAATTTTTTAGCCCAACTCATAAAAGGAAAAGGGGTCAGACCTTTTGGAATTTCATAAAAGGAAAAGGGGTCAGACCTTTTGGAATTTCTTTTACTGATCAATCAGAATTCTCATCGAGGTAAAACTCCCTTTGGCATCAGTGGAAGTTTTGCCTGAATTGATAAGGAACAATGAAGAACTTTAACTTCTCTTTAATGAAGGAAACCTAAACTTAATTAAGATAATCTAGACAGCCCAATCAAGCTAAGAAATGCTATAAAGAACAGGATTATGCTGCTGTTTACTTAAAGAAAGGATTAGTGGTCAATAATATGCAATAGATGTGCAAATTTACATTTGATTTGTAGCATTTGTTTGTGACAAAGTGTCCTACGCTACAGATTTATACTCCTAACAATGCTTTCCAGTCACACCCTGAACATTACACATCTGAGTGTCAAGAAAAAAAACGCTTTTCTTTTCTTTGCTTTGCTTTTCTTCACTACAATTTAAAATCCAAGCCATCCTGATTGTTAAACTGTAAAGACTTCAAATTTGTTATCATACTATCAGAACTAATTATCTGAGACAATTTACATCCATCAGCACAGTGTATTATGGCTTTCAGAGTCAGAGTAAAATGAATAAATAACATAGCTTGAATCATTATTCTGTTTTATTACTGGAGATATGCTGGGTAATTTGAATGCTATAGGACCATCAAACAGTGGACATCTGTCAAGCTACAGGTTTATTTGGTAGTTCACAATCTGTGCCATTTAGTAACAATCTCTTTCCCTGTTCCTAATTTTTTTCAAAAATAAAAATGGGAACAATCCTACTTTTTATGTGCCTTGAGGCTGATTTTTTCCCCCAAGCTGCTAGTGGGTGATGCTCTGATGAATTCTTCCAAATGAGCACAGATTTTTGTTGCATTATGTCAGCATCTTTTACATAGATAGAAATCAGAGAAAGAAAACATATATTAGTCAAGCACCATCCCAGTTATTTTCATAGCAGTTGCATAGGTCATACCCACTCTACAAGAAGGCACAGAACTAGAATGAGAGGGGAATGGAACATAGAGCAGTAAATGGGAAGAAAGGAGATAGCATTGAGGGAGAGATGTGGGCAGCAGAACTGGGAGAGAGACCACTGAAAACATTGTGGG
This sequence comes from Emys orbicularis, assembly GCF_028017835.1. Taxonomy (NCBI): domain Eukaryota; kingdom Metazoa; phylum Chordata; order Testudines; family Emydidae; genus Emys; species Emys orbicularis. Next base: position 36,786,648 of record NC_088685.1, read on the forward strand.
GGAGAGAGATAAAGCACCAAGGGCAAGTGGATGACAGTGCTGAGGGGATCACTGAAGAGAGAAGAACAACCTGTGAAAAGACAAGAGAAAAACTGACTTTGGGGAGAGATAACTGAGTGAGTCCTGTGGAAAGAATGGTGGGAGAAAGGATGGAAAAAGGAGTAAGGTACCCGGGGCTAGAGTAGGAAAAACAAGATATTTTTTGACTAATTTGAATGAATTCAAGTCAGTGGGGCCTGATGCTGTTCACCCCAGGGTGTTGAAGGAATTAGCTGAAGGAATCTCAGAGCCACTGGCAATAATATTTGCAAATTCATGGATGACAGAGGAGGTCCCAGAAGACTAGACAAAGGCTAAGTTAGTGCCCATATTTAAAAAGGCAAAAATGGAGGAGCCAGAGAAATATAGACCAGTCAGCCTGACCTCGATACCTGGGAAGCTACTAAAGCAATTTATAAAATGGTCAATTTGAAAATACCTGGATGATGATGAAGGGGTAATTACTAGCACCCACTAAGAACAAATTATGCCAAACCAGTTTGATTTCCTTCTCTGACAGGGTAACACATTTGGTGGATAGGGGGACTATGGTAGACATATTATACCTGGACTTTTTCAAAGCTTTTGACACAGACGCACATGACATTCTGATAAGTAAGCTGGAGAAATGTGGGATTGGTGGAACTACCAGTAAGTGGATACATAATTGGTTAAACAACTGCAAAAAAAGAGTAACTATTAATGGAATGGTGTCAGATTGGAAGGCCATCTCAAGGGGGGTTCCACTTGGATCTGTTCTGGGACTGGAGTTATATAACATCGTTATTAATGACCTGGATGTTGGAATAGAGAGCATATGGAACAAATCTGCAGATGACACAAAGCTAGGGGGTCTCGCAACCACTTTGGAGGATAGAGTTAAAATTCAGAGGGATCCTAATAAATTGGAGAACTGGGCTATAGAAAAAAAAATGAAAACCAACAAAGACAAATGAAGGTGCTACATGCCAAAAGAAAAGGCAAAGGCACAAATACAAAAACGGGAATAACACGCTTGGCAGCAGCACCGCTGAGAAGGATGTGGGAGCTGTGGTGGGTCATAACTTCAACATGAGTCAGCAATGTGATGCTGTTGCAAAAAATCAAATGCAATTTTAGGTTGTATTAACAGCAGCATAGCATGCAAGTCACAGGAGGTGATAGTACCACTCTATTCGGCACTATTAGGCCTCAGCTGGAGTACTGTGTCCAATTTTGGTCATCACATAAAGGATGTAGAGAAACTGTAAAGGGTTCAGAGGCAAGCAACAAAGATGATCACGGGGATGGAATGCAAGTCATATGAGCCAAGGCTGAAGGAACTGGATATGTTTAGTTTGGAAAATTGGAGATTAAGGGGGGACATGATAGTGGTCTTCAAATACTTGAAAGGCTGCCATAAAAAGATGGAGAAAAAATCATCTCTCTTGCCACAGAGGGCAGGACAAGAGGCAATGGGTTCAAACTGTAGCATAGCAGACTTAGATTAAATCTCAGGAAAAACTTCCTAACTGTAAGAACAGTATGACAATGGAACAGACTGCCTAGAGAGATCACGGAAGCTCCTTCACTGGAGGTTTTCAAAGGACACTGCATAGACATCTGTCCTGGATGGTTTAGACACACAAATGCTGCATAGGAGCGGGGAGCACATGCCTCTGGCCTGGGGAGCCAGCCCTGGCCAGGGGAGATTCACAGCACCAGTGCCTATGAATCTTGTTCGGCTGCTCTCCCTGGGAGCTAGGCCCGGGCAGGGAGCAGGAAGAAGTCACTTCTCACACCAGCTGAGGATGGTCGCTGTGGGTCACTGCTCTGTGCAGCACGACAGCTGCCTGAGAGAGAGCCTGGCTGGGGAGGTGGTGGTGTTCTGTCCCATCTGCTTCCCACCTGTCCCGGCTGCTAGGAAAATGGGCTATTCAAGCCGTAAATGTGCCATGGGGGGTGGTGCACTCTGACTCACTCAGCCCCTGTCCCCAGCAGCTGGGCCTAGGCAGGGAGTGGAGGGGGCAGGCTGCTGCCGCCTCCTCTACTGCCAGGTTCTCACAGGCACCCGCCACGCTGCACAGACCAGTGACCTAGAGTGGCCATCTTCAGCCGGTGTGAGAAGCAGATGGTCCCGCCCCTTCCATTCCTTGTCCAGCCCAGCTGCCAGGGACAGGGGCTGAATGTGCTGGGGGGCAGGCATGGCAGGAGAAGGACAGAGCCCCGCTTCCTCCTCCCCCACAAGCCAAGCAGAAATTTGGGGGGACACTTGACCCCCATGCCCTACCTACATGTCACCTATGACTGGCCCTGAGCTCTTTTGAAAATCTGGCCCCAAATCACTAGTACAGCAGGGAGCTGAACCCAACTCTCTTGAGTCACAGGATCGTGCCGTGACCACAGGACTGTAGGTATTGTGATTTGCAAGTGCAAACTTTGCCCTAAAAGAAATGGGGTAGAATGTGAATCAAGTTTCCCACCTTGAAAATATAAGTAATAATAATTAGGGCTGTCAAACGATTAAAAAAATTAGTAACAATTAATCGTGAGATTAAAAAAAATATTGCAATTAATCACAGTTTTCATCGCACTATAAAACAATAATAAAATACCAATTTAAATTTATTATAAATATTTTTGGATGTTTTGCTACATTTTCACAATATATTGATTCCAGTTACAGAGCAGAATACAAAGTGTACAGTGCTCATTTTATATTATTTTTATTACAAATATTTGCACTGTAAAAAAGGTGCAATCTACAAGTTAAAGCATGAAGGGGCATATGAATGTTTAGCATATCTGGTACATAAATACCTTGCAACACAGCAACAACAGTGCCATGTGAACCCCTGTTCTCACTTTCAGGTGACATTGTAAATAAGAAGCGGGCAGTGTTATCTCCCATAAATGTAAACGAACTTGTTTGTCTTAGCGATTGGCTGAACAAGAAGTAGGACTGAGTGGACTTGTAGGTTCTAAAGTTTTACATGTTTTTTAATGCAGTTATTTTAAAATGAAATCAACATTTGTAAGTTGCACTTTCATGATAAAGAGATTGAACGACAGTACTTGTACGAGGTTAACTGAAAAATACCATTTCTTTTGTTTATCTTTTTACAGCGCAAATATCTGTAATCAAAAATAGTAATATAAAGTGAGCACTGTACACTTTGTATTCCATGTTGTGTAACTGAAATCATTATATTTGAAAATGTAGAAAAACATCCAAAATATTTATAATAAATGTAAATTGGTATTCTATTATTGTTTAACAGTGCAATTAAAATTGTGATTAATTGCAATTACTTTTTAAAATCAAGTTAATTTGTTTTCAGTTAAACCCTTGAGTTAACTGCGATTAATTGACAGCCCTAATAATAATAAGTCCCATGGTGTTGTGAGGCTTCATTTGTATTGTTTGTAAAGTGTTCTGAGATCTTCAGACAGATCTAGAAGTATAAAGGACTGTTATTTTGAGTGCACCTACTTCTAATTATATTGCCATTGTGCTGGCATTCAAGATACAGATTACTTCTATCCAGGTAATAGTTATGTAAACATGTATATGTTATTTTCAAAATTATATTGTGCTAGTTTTCCCTGGTATGTAGGAGGTAACAAAGCTAAATTCAGATCTCAATTATGCCAGTATAAGTATAAAGTCACTCCACCAAAGTCAATGGAGTTGTTCCAGGTTTGGAACCATTGTAATTGAGATCAGAATCTGACCTAGAGATTTACAATTCATTTTTACCATAGACTGACCTATGCAAAGTATGGAAGTGAGATGACGAACAGTAATCTCTGTCTGAGAAATGATGTGTCAGCTACAATATGAAGCAAATGATCCTTTGAGGCTGTACATCAATTAGTCATGTACAATACTTGTGCAGGGATAAAGATTTGTGAATGAATTTTAAAATAATCAGGATGTTTGCATAATAGTTATAATAAACGGCTAGGTCCTGCAAGTACCATTTGCGTTGGTCCAGATCCTCAGCTGGCCTGAACTGGTGTAGCTCCATGGACTTCCATGGAGCTCTGCAGATTTACACTAGTGGAGGATCTGACATTTTTACTGCAGTGGGAGTTCCGCATGCGATTGGTTCAAAGATCTGGCACAAGGTTCAAAATGTCTGTTTCCATATGAAGGTAAAAGCCTGCCATCATGCCATATGATTAAGGTTCAGATTTTGTCACCGTTATTTTTAACAAAAGTCATGGAAAGGTCCTGGGCAATAAACAAAAATTCACAGAAGCCCACAGTCTGTCTGTGATGTTTGCTAAAAGTAATGGGGAGAGGAGAGATGAGGGGCTGACCACTTACAGGGACTGAAGCCCAAGCCCCACAGTGGGTCGTGGGGGGTGGAATGACAGCCAGAGACCTGACACCCGGGGGTGGGGGCCTCCAATTCCAGCCGCAGTCGAGGGGGCTGACAGCTCCAGCCGCCACCGCTGGGGCTGGTAGCTCCAGCCCTGCCACAGCCATGGGGACTAACAGATCCAGCTGCTGCCATGGGGGCTGACAGCTCCAACTCCCACCACTGCTGCAGGGGCTGACAGCTCCAGCCTCCATTGCTCCCGCAGGAAATGACAGCTCCAGCCCCTGCCGCAGCTACTGCCACGGGGGCTGAAGCCGAAGAAGTCATGGACATTTGCTACAGTCATGGAATCCATGACCTCCATGACCTCTGAGACTAAATTGTATCCTTACATATGATTTATGTCTGTAAAGATTAAACAAGGTGCCCCAATTTTATGTGCTTATTGGTGGCCCTACAGAACAGGGACTGAATTCAGCCTTACTAAAGTATTGGGAACATTTACCAGCTTACCCACAAATTCTGCTTACCCACCCTTGCCCTGAAGATTGATATTAGTAACCTGGTGGTATTTTACATGTCTATTAAAAAACTAAACCAAACACTCACCCCAGGCCAGTGGATGAACAATTTTTCAAAATTTACATAACTCAAAACATACTGACAAAACAAATCCCAAGCTTTTCATTCAGATCAAAGACTCACTTACAGCTACATGAAATGAGAGATGAAAATTACCACCAATAATAGTAAGAGCAGAGTAAATACAGATCACTACCACATTGTGCTAAGCACAGTACTAACCTATAATGAAAAGACGTGCCCTGTCCCAAAAGAGTGTATAATCTAACTATAAAATGAGATACCATGGGTGGATACGACTAACAACTGAGGGGAGCAAAAGGTAACTGTTGGACAGTTATAATTAGTGTAATAAACTGTGGCCACTCCAGATTCCTAGGCATTGCCAAGTGCGTTGTAGGCATCATTGTATGCAGTGTTGTAGCCATATTGGCCCCAGGATATTAGAGAGAGAAGGGGAATGAGGTAATATCTTTTGTTGGACCACCCTCTGTTGATGAGAGAGACAAGCTTTCAAGCCACACAGAGCTCTTCTTCATGTCTGGGAAAGGTACTCTGAATGTCACAGCTAAATACAAGATCAAACAGACAGTTTAGCATAAGTAGTTAGCACATATTCTAAGGGACCATTCAAGGTGAAGTGGCCCATTAACACCCCTGTAGTCATAGAACAAAAAGGGAGTTTACTGGGTTACAGATTGTTGTAATAAGCCATAAAGCCAGTGTCTTTATTGAGACCATGATTTTTAGTGATTTCTGAATACCTACATCTGGTCTTCTAACAATGTCCCAACGTCTCCAAGCTCATCATCACAAGAAAGCTCACCACAGACCAGGACACACCAACTCAAAGTGGCACCAGACCTTGCCAGAACAACAGATGCAAAACATGCAGGCATAGCTGCACTGCTACAATGAATAACACCCCCCCACACACACACAACACAACACACCTTTCAAGATCCTTGGGTCTTACACATGGCTATCACAACATGTGGTGTATTATATCCATTGCACTAAATGCCCCAATGGTGTTATGAGGAGGACTTTGGGATGTTTGACCACTGGGAGGCATATACAGACAGAGGATTATTCTCCTGGGACAGACCTGAGTGGGGAGGGAAACAGACTTCTGGGGATGGAGGATGGCACAGCTTATTACAAGAGTTTTAAATTAGGAATTCAGCTGGGAGATGCTCATCTCATCTTCTTGTCTGATTCTAATATTGAGGAAGGAAAATCAAGTAAAAGTGGATGCTGCACTGGAGAAAGGAACAACCTAAGGTAGGAGAATGGACAACAGGAGGAAAGATGGTAACTGTTGGGTGGGCGATACTGGCAATAAAATGACTGTGCCTAATTGGGTGAGGAATCTGGGTGAAGCCAAGCAGAAAGAACTCAGATGTCTATACACCAATGCAAGGAGCCTGGATAACAAAATGGAGGAACTAGAACTACTGATGCAGGAAGTGAAACCAGATATTTTAGAGATGATGGAAACATGGTGGAATAACGGTCATGACTTCAGCACCAGTACTGAAGGGTACGTGCTGTTCAGGAAAGACAGAAATAAAGGTAAAAGTGATGGAGTAGCATTGTATATTAATGATGAGATACTTCTAAAGAAATTAGAAGTGATAGAATGGATCAAACATAATCTGTTTGGGTCACAATACCTTTGGGAAAGAAAGATGACAGAAACTCCACTGGGACAGTGCTTGGGATCCACTGTAGATGAGATGAGGGCCGAGACATACCACCTATGTTTCATCCATGACTCAAAACTACCCGGGTCCTTTAACAGCTCCAGATGGAGGGAAAGCTATAATCCAGACTCACCTTTGTTGATAGCAACATAGAAGTTATGTGCAAAAAAGACATGTTGCAACCCATCCTGCACACACAACACAAACCAACTGCAATCAATGCCATAGCAGCAATAACTCCAAATTTGGTACCAATGCATAGAAGCTTCACTTTCAAGACAGCAGATAGAAGACCTTGATAACAAATTGCCTTACATGGACACAACTTCAGAGAATTATGATCTCTTTGTGAATGCACTGCACAATATCTCCAAGAAGTATATACCTCAAGCTGAGCACATACCAGGTTTCAGTCCCATGCTTGCAGCAGAGTACAAAAAATACCAACAAATGTTCCAAAGAGATCCTTTCTCGGAAGACACTATCGCAGCAAGGACAGCCCTAGTTAACAACTTCCAAGAAGAAAGGTGATGGAGATGGAAAGCATTGATTGAAGGAATAGACATGACCCACCCTAGTAGGAAAGCATGGTTGACCATTTGTAAGCTGAATAATGACCCGAAGAAAGTAGAGCAACACCACAACATCATAGCCAGCCAGGTGGCACACCAGCTTCTGCTCAATGGTAAAGCTCCAAAAAAGCAGCCTAAAATACTAATCAGACAGCAAACTGATCTGGAAGAAATTTATTTCAGTGCAGCATATATAACAGATGAACTCAATGCCAGAATAAATCACCTTGAGGAATGGTAAACCATCTGGACTCAATGACATATACACAGAGCAGATTAAGCACTTTGGTTCCCACAACCAAGTTATGGGTATTACGCCTTTTTAACAATTGCTTATCAACCCTTAGAATACCTAAATTATGGTGACAAGCCCGTGTAATAGCTCTATTGAAGCCAGGAAGGAATGCCTCTGACCTAAAGAACTATCACTCATATGTCACCTCTATAAACTTTATGAACACCTCATGCTCAATTGCCTCTCACCTTATATCAAACAGCATCTAATACCGAAACAAGCTGGATTTAGACCTAGAAAGTCTTATAGTGGCCAAATACTAAATATCACCCAGCATGTAGAAGATGGATTTGAGAGAGGGATGATAACAGGTGCTGTGTTTGTAGACCTATCAGCAACATAGGATACAGTCAGACACCAGAACCTGCTTGCCAAAGTTTATGATATGATGCATAACTACCGCCTAGTGCAGCTCATCTCATCTCTTCTGGAGAACCGACTGATTTATGTAGAACTGTGCAAGAAATAGAGCCTCTGGAGATGACAATGAAATGGCCTCTCTCAAGGCAGTGTGCTAGCACCAAACCTTTTCAACATATATGCCAATGACCAGAGCAATACAAGGAGCTTCATATATGCCTATGATCTATGCATTACATCACAAGAGAAGGACTTTGCCACTATCGAGAGCTCACTGACATATGCATTGAGCAACCTCTCAGCTTATTACAATAATACCCAGCTTCATGCCAACCTGACCAAGACATAGGTGATGGCCTTTCACTTACACCATCGAGAAGCCAAGCGGAAACTAAACATCACCTGGGATGGAATCTCACTGGTTAATCACCCAAACCCTGTTTATCTGGAAGTGACATTGGACCAAACACTTTCCTTCAAAGCACATGCAGAGAAGACGAAGGGGAAAGTTAGCGTCCTCAACAACATCCTCCAAAAGTTGGTCACATCAAAGTGGGGAGCCAACTCACCTACTTTGCAAACCACTGCTATTGTTTTGTGCTACTAAATAGCAGAGTATTCATGTCCAGTGTGGGAAAAATCTGTCCATGCTAAGAAACTAGACCCTATTCTAACCGATAGCTGTCATGGAATAACAGGATGTCTAAAGCCAACACCAAAGGATAGCCTGTACTTTTTGGCTGGCATTGCACCACCTGATATCAGGAGGAAGGTAACAGAACAAAGGGAAAGATCACAGCAGATGGAGGACCCAAGGCATGGTCACACAGGAGTAACCACATGCCTTACATCATGAAAGAGTTTTATGGCCAGTGTTGTGCCTTTGGATACGACAGCTGGCAAGGCATGACTGAGGTTATGGAATGAAAGACTACGCACAGTCAGATACACTGAAATAGATCTGGAAACCCTGTCCTATTAATTTCTTTTCTTTTCCTCCTAAGTCACTTGCTTTGAACTGTACTTTATTTTTACTGTTTTTGGCAGCAGAAGTTCCACTCAAGTTGAGAATAGACTATCAAACACATCTTACTTCTGAGATTACTTTTTGATTGCTCTGCCTATGCCTGACGCTTTAAGATGCTAAGATTCTTTATCTCCCATTGACTTCAATAAAAAAGGATACTCAACATTTCACAGCATCATGCCCCAATTCTTATAGCCAACCCTAACACTGAGAAGTATAGACAAGTTCTTTCTTAGTACAGCACAGAACCCTTTCTTGCCATGAGATGCTCCCATTCTCCTCCCTCATTGTCCACCTGAATAATTTCCAGGAATATAGGTTTATTTTCCCATTCTTCTGATTAGAAAAGTCAACTCAACAAAGTGATATAAAATCATTCATAATGGAAGCCATTTGTCCTGTCTGTTTATAGTCTACTACAAATACAGAATACAGCTATTCAGAGGAGATACAATATTATCTTTTGCTATTTCATGGTAATAGTCATAGCTCATAAGTACTGGAGTTGAAATATTTGCTTTAAAACATATACATAGTGGTATTATTGCAGGGATCGGCAACCTTTGGCATGCGGCTCGCCAGGGTAAGCCCCCTGGCAGGCCGGGCTGGTTTGTTTACCTGCCGTGTCCGCAGGTTCGTCCGATCGTGGCTCCCATTGGCCGCGCTTCGCCGCTCCAGGCCAATGGGGGCTGTGGGAAGCGGCGCGGGCCGAGGGATGTGCTGGCCGCTGCTTCCCGCAGCCCTCATTGGCCTGGAGCGGTGAACTGCGGCCAATGGGAGCCGCGATCGGCCGAACCTGCGGACACGGCAGGTAAACAAACCAGCCCGGCCTGCCAGGGGGCTTACCCTGGCGAGCCGCATGCCAAAGGTTGCCGATCCCTATAGTATACCAGCACTCCCAGCTATCTCCGTGACACCACAGATTTCCTGAGAAAACTACAATGCATTGGTGACCTCCCAGAAAACACCATCCTAGCCACCATGGATGTAGAGGCTCTCTACACAAACATCCCACACACAGATGGAATACAAGCTGTCAGGAACAGTATCCCTGATGATGACACAGCACAACTTATTGCCGAGCTCTGCGACTTTATCCTCACGCACAATTATTTCAAATTTGGTGACAATATATACCTCCAGACCAGTGGCACCGCTATGGGCACCCGCATGGCCCCACAATATGCCAACATCTTTATGGCTGACCTGGAACAACGCTTCCTCAGCTCTCGTCCACTCACGCCCCTTCTCTACCTACGCTACATTGATGACATCTTCATCATCTGGACCCATGGGAAGGAGACCCTGGAAGAATTCCACCATGATTTCAACAGCTTCCACCCCACCATCAACCTCAGCCTGGACCAGTCTACACGGGAGGTCCACTTCCTGGACACCACAGTACAAATAAGCAATGGCCACGTTAACACCACCCTATACCGAAAACCCACCGACCGCTATGCCTACCTTCATGCCTCCAGCTTCCACCCCGGACACACCACACGATCCATCGTTTACAGCCAAGCACTGAGGTACAACCGCATCTGCTCCAACCCCTCAGACAGAGACCAACACCTACAAGATCTTCACCAAGCATTCTCAAAACTACGATACCCACACAAGGAAATAAAGGAACAAATCAACAGAGCCAGACGTGTACCCAGAAGCCTCCTGCTACAAGACAGGCCCAAAAAAGAAACCAACAGAACTCCACTGGCCATCACCTACAGCCCTCAGCTTAAACCTCTCCAACGCATCATCAGTGATCTACAACCCATCCTGGACAATGACCCCTCACTTTCACAGACCTTGGGAGGCAGGCCTGTCCTCGCCCACAGACAACCTGCCAACCTTAAGCATATTCTCACCAGCAACCACGCACCGCACCATAACAACTCTAACTCAGGAACCAACCCATGCAACAAACCTCGATGCCAACTCTGCCCACATATCTACACCAGCAGCACTATCACAGGACCTAACCAGATCAGCTACAACATCACCGGCTCATTCACCTGCACGTCCACCAATGTTATATATGCCATCATGTGCCAGCAATGCCCCTCTGCTATGTACATTGGCCAAACTGGACAGTCACTACGCAAGAGGATAAATGGACACAAGTCAGATATCAGGAATGGCAATATACAAAAACCTGTAGGAGAACACTTTAACCTCCCTGGCCACACAATAGCAGATGTTAAGGTAGCCATCTTACAGCAAAAAAACTTCAGGACCAGACTCCAAAGAGAAACTGCTGAGCTCCAGTTCATTTGCAAATTTGACACCATCAGATCAGGATTAAACAAAGACTGTGAATGGCTATCCAACTACAGAAGCAGTTTCTCCTCCCTTGGTGTTCACACCTCTACTGCTAGCAGAGCACCTCACCCTCCCTGATTGAACTAACCTCGTTATCTCCACACTGATTTATACCTGCCTCTGGAGATTTCCATTACTTGCATCTGAAGAAGTGAGGTTCTTACCCACGAAAGCTTATGCTCCCAATACTTCTGTTAGTCTTAAAGGTGCCACAGGACCCTCTGTTGCTTTTTACAGATTCAGACTAACACGGCTACCCCTCTGATACTTGTAGTATTGCTTGTTATGTATTATGCTTATATCGCACTGCTGCATTACAAATTTCATTTTTTCTTATAATTGTCTTCAAATATTTAAGATGTACTGAAGAGACCATTGGGATACCATTTTTACTGAGTGATGGTTCGTCAGATGGATTCCCATCAAGTGAGTTGCTAACTTTCATGGAATGAGATAACTCTCACAAGAGACTGAGGTTCAACTGAAGCAGCAGCAGTTTTATTCTGAGAACACAACACAGCAGCTAGTGCAGAGGTGGACAAACTATGGCCTGTGGGCTGCATCTGGCCCATCAGACCTTTTAATCTGGCCCTCGAGCTCCCACCAGGGAGTGGGTTCAGGGGCTTGCCCTTCTCCGGCGCTCCAGCCAAGGAGCGGGGTCGGGGCTTGCCCTGCTCTGCATGTGCTGTGGCTCAGTGTGGCTCCCGGAAGCAGCGGCATGTCCCCCCTCCAGCTCCTACACGTAGGAACCGCAGCCAATGGGAGCTGCAGGGGCGGTGCCTGCGGACGGGGCAGTGCGCAGAGCCGCCTGGCTGCGCCTCCGCATAAGAGCTGGAGGGGGACATGCCGCTGCTTCTGGGAGCTGCTTGAGGTAAGCACCACCTGGAGCCTGCATCCCTGACCTCCTCCCATGCCCCAACCCCCTGCCCCAGCCCTGATCCCCCTCCCGCCCTCCGAACCACTCAGTCGCAGCCCAGAACACCCTCCTGCACTGGAAACCCCTCATCACCAGTCCCATCCCAGAGCCCACATCCCCAATCCCAAATTTTCATCAACAATGTGTTCTGCACTGTCCATCCCTCTCCTGGGCAGTTCTGATATTATAGGTCTGTTGCTCCTGTAAAGAGTCAATATAGAACAGTTTGCTACTTTAATTGTAATTACCAAGCAATTCAGGTTAAACACTACATTGGAATAGTTTTGATTAAAGATTCAAACAAGTTTATTTAACTATAAATATATAGATTTTAAGTGAGTACAAGAACAAGTTATTACAGTCAGAAATGGTTACAAAAGAAATAAAGATAAAACACTTCCTAGTAGCTAAGACTTAAAAAACTAGAGTAGGTTCAAAGTAAAATCCTTACCAGAGGTCCCCAGCCATTTATCGCTTTAGGAACTGTATATGTTTGTGGTTTAATTTGTTACAATGTGTATTTTGATGGAAAAGGCACAATATAAAGAGCACAAGTTCAGTATGCCTATTGTATCAAAGAGTTTGTATATCTTTCATTCCTCTTTCTCCTGTCTGCCCACATTGAAAAAGGAAACATCTGCTATTTTGTCTTTGTTCAGGACTGTGTAGAAGATATTCATGGCTTGATCCTGTCCCACTGGACTCAATGGGAGTTTTGCCATTGACTTTAGTAGGAGCTGGATCAGACACTCAATGCATTCTGCTTTTGCTCTGGGCTTGAGCCTGAGAGATCACATACCCTGTAAATGTGAAAGTAAAATGAAGGAGATGGAAGGAAGAGGGGAGAGAAAGGTCTTGGGCACTGACTATTCAGTCATCAGGCATAATTAATAAAAATGATTTAAGGGCACAATGGACAAAAATAATAAAGTTTTGACTGTTTTCCTGATAGGGCTGTTATTAACCATAAATCATTACTTGGCAGGGCTCTTGGATCATTCAAAACTTTTCAAGTAATGATAGAGTGTAAGTCTGATTATGGTAACAGATTTAAACTGAATAAGACTTCAAGTACATTCCTATTGGGCTAGTCATATAAAAGAGATCAAAAGGAAAATCTAGAAGGACTGATAGCTAAATGTTAATATCACACTCAATTTATTTGTATGGAGGTCAGCATTATTTTAAAGTTCTTTATTAGTGGTATAATTTATCGAGAGCAGTGCAAAAACATTTATGGAGAGAGGGGACAGCATAGCACGTAACCTGGCTGTGCTTTAATAAAAACAAAGGAGAGCTGAATAGAGAATGTGTCTGGGATTTGCCAAAAAAGCATGTGGCCTGTGAAAGATCACATGAAGCCTAATGCAGTTGAAAAGCCCTGTTTCAAAAAAAGAGAGGCAATACTTTTTTCTAAGGCTACTGTAATTCTAGAAGCATTTAATTTTCTTGTTAATAACTTTGTAGGTCCTTCATGACTGGCTTTGGTCTGATAGAGATTTTACATTAATACTAATAACAGCTGCATTGCACACATTTGTAGATGTTTCTCCCTTATAAGATAACATGGAATGAATCTACATATCTGAATATTGGATTGTAATAAATCTTATCACTTACATATCTATAGGAACACAAGGGGCCTGATTCTCATTTACATGAAGGCCACTTTACACAACTCTGGCAGTGTAAAGGGGTCTTAAACTCAGGATAAACATATATGTCCACTGTAAAGCCAGTTTACTCTATCAGAATAATATAAGGGGCTTTTGCGTTAAAGAAGAAAGAATCTAAATTAAGCACCAGATTAGACCTATAATACTATTACTGTTAGGAGAGAGGGTAGTGCCACCCATATCCCAGACTGGGGATGGGGGGAGGAGGAGGAGCAGGGCTGGCTCCAGCGTTTTTGCCACCCCAAGCGGGGGGGGGGGGGGGGAGAGCCACGATCGGCGGCATTTCGGCAGCAGCTCTACCACCGCCGTTTTATTCTTCAGCAGCAATTCGGTGGCAGATCCTTCCCTCCGAGAGGGACTGAGGGACCCACCGCCGAATTGCCGCCGAAGAGCTGGATGTTCCGCCCCTTTTCGTTGGGCCGCCCCAAGCATCTGCTTCCTGCACTGGTGCCTGGAGACGGCCCTGGGAGGGAGGAACCTAAAGAAAAGATCTACCATTCCATCACTGGTGAGTTGTTTTTTGTTGGTTGGTTTAAAGCCACTACTTGTGTAGCACACACCAAAAATAATGTGTGACTTCCCAGCTAACTCTGGACAAATAGCTAACAAAGCAGGAGCATTCTCAGAAATGTGCATCATTGGACACAGGAAAAAGTTAATATTTGTCAGACAGAAAAATATAAAACTACAGTGAAAAGAACTGTCATTGTCAAGAACAGAGTTTCATAGAATTTATGGCCGGAAGGGACTGTTAGAGCCAGTTGGGCTTCCTGCATAATCATAGGCTATTCAATTTCACCCCAATACCCATATGTTGAGCCCAATGATTTCAGTTAAGCTAAATATTTTAGTCCTCAGGAGACTAAGCTGTTGTATGCCACCAGCAGAGAATAAGTGACACAGAGGTGCCACCAATGTCCAAGGTTCTTGAGATGGTAGGCAATTGATTTGGTGAAATGTATCCACATGATCCTAACTCTTCTGCAACAGATGAAAGCAATTTGCCCTGCACCCCAGCTCCCTGCCGGTTACTTCCCACCTCCAAATCTGGAACTTGAGCATGTAAGCAAGACACACCAGCCAAGCATCTAGGCAGTCTCAGTTGACAAAGCTATTCCATCTAGGATAGTTCAGCAGTGCACAGGTTAGTGGCCAATAATATGGTGGGGAAATAGGACCTCTTGGCCTGTTCCATGTCTGAGGCATAGACTTATAAGAATTTCTTAGTCTCAAGTCTTGAAGTAAAGCAAAATATTAATGTAAAGTAACTAAAACACAGTGGGCAAACTGAGCCAAATGCATTCCTGGTGTAACACTCAAGTCAGCTGGGTTACCCCAAGAATAAATTCAACTCTTTTGTTTGGAAAAGCTTCACGTTGGCAGTCTATTTAAAAGGAAAGGGGGCTGATTCTCCATTGTCTTGCACCCTATGAAATAATTTACACCAGTTGAAATCAGAATGATAGCATTTTACATCCCCTTTGCTCTGGTGTAAATGGCTGGACAGGAGATAAGATGACAGGGAATTGGGACCAATGTGCGTGGACACTTTTATGGAATGTCTAGCTAATATTGCAGCATAGGCTGGGAAAATAGCAACTGTGCAGACTGGCAAACTGCAGAGTGAAGGATCACTTGCCCTCAGAGGAGAGGAGGACAGCATAAGATGACAACAACATAGCGTATGAGCTTCACTGGACAGGAAATGAAATTCAACAATACTTAACACTCAAAACTGTCAGATGTCTGGAAGCAAAGAAATTCTCATACTATACAATATCTCAATAATCTTATGGATGGATGATGTACTTTATTTTATGAAATCAGGATTTTGTCATTTATATGAACAATAAGAATATTCATGTTTACATTAGGCAGGCTAAACTTTTGTAAGAAATATATACCATCACGTGTCAGGACATAAGTCAACCCCAGTGCTTGGGTTTGGCAGAAACATCCCCTGTAGGCATGTTAGACCCATTATGTTTATTATAGGTTTTACTCCTTCCTCTGAGGCATTTGATATTGGTTACTATGAGACACAGAATACTAGACTAGAGACCACTGATCTGAATTGGTATGGCAAGTTCTTTGTTTCTTGCACCAGTCATTTTAGTTACATCGAATTGTATATATTTTCCAAGTTTTCAAGGACCTTGCAATATCAAAGAAAAATCAACCTTTTTTCCAGCTTCTATTTGAATTAATACATCAGAAAATCTGAAGAAAATGTCTTCTCTACATCCAGAATTAGAAACGTCAAGGAATTTCCAGATTTCAAGGCCTAATTAAACAAAATATCTACCTTAAGGATTAAACTCTTAACAGGAAAGCGCTCTCCTGTTGGCATAATTACTCCACCTCAACGAGAAGCGGAAGCTATGTCAGTGGGAGAGCGTCTCCCGCCGACATAGCACACTGTGGAAACCGCTTTAAGTTGATTTAAGTTTTGTCACTCAGGGGGGTGTCATTTTCACATCGACTTAAGCAGTAGTGCAGACAACCCCCCAGGAATGGGCACATTGCATAGGTGACATTTTCAATCTCTGTTGGAGAAGGCAGCATGGACCCAGTTGCTCTCTGAGAAATGAAGCTATTTGCTACTAAATACTAGGAAAACCTCACCCAATTTATATGAAATCATTTACAGAATAAGGTCTGATCTATTAGCCACTTTCCAGATGTGAGGCTTACTACCATTAGGTTCAGTGAGACTGCTATTCAAGATAACAGATTTTACATCCAGTTGTTAGTGTTTACACGATCAAGTGCTGTAGCTGGGCAAAAAAACCCATCACTCACATATTTGAAAACATGTTTCCTAAATCGAATTCAAGATTCATTCTGAATATATTCATACCCCTTTTTGGGGTTGCTTTTCCGTGCACATTTATGTAACCAGTTTTTGTGAAATAAATGTTGGAGGAGGAGTTGTTGTTTGTTTGGATACAGTTATTTGTGAATGACTGAATTTGAGTGCAAATAAAACATATCTGTGCACAAGCATGAATAGGCATGTCAGGAGTGCTTCCCCAGGCACTGTACATAAACATACAATAACTTGGTGGGAATGTGATAAGAGAAATTTGTCAAAGTCAATAAACGTGGCTTATAAGGAAGGAAACAAGCAATACTAAAACCTGGAGTAATGGGGCTTTATCAAATAGAATACTCTTTACTGTGCAAGAAAATAGTTTCAATGGTTAAAATTTCTTAGGCCTACTTAGCTACAGTGGGTGGAAATCAGGCTTGGTTGAAGTCAATTAATTTATTGTTAATTTCAGCGTGGTCATGATTTCATTCCCCCCCACCCCCGGCTTTGTGTCTGTTTATAAAGGTTTCTTGAGGCTTTGCTGCTGTTTATAAAAGTTACATCATCCAATTAGAGAACGGAAACCATAACATCTGAGGAACCTGTCCCATTGTACAGACCAAATACCAGAATCTGACTAGTGAGTACTCCTAAGCACTTATGAATAGTTCACAGAAACATATGGGCCCAACGATATGTGTAAACAAAATATAGGAAATAACGGACAAATTCATAACCTCACGACTGGATTGTGGGTGATTCATAAACATAAACAAGGGCCAAAAAATCAGAGAAAGAAATTATTTGCAACTAGTAATTTTGCCAGTCCTGATACAGACACATGTTGATAGTCAGGAAAAGTGCTTCTGATATATTCGTGTTAAAGTGAGCATCAGCATAGGCAATACAACAATTGTAGCTCTTCTTGATTGGAAAGCTATTTGGGGAACTCTACTTAAAGGCACTGAAGGCTATTTGTGGCTTATGTATCAAAGGACTAAGATCCTTGAGTTATGCTTTTAAAAATTAATTCAAAAATTTATTTGTATCAAGTAGTACTGGTTTCAAAATAAGTATTTTCAGCAAAAAAAAAAAAAAGAAAAAAGGAAATTTTTGCAGGGGAGGATTTCAAAAGTGTTTTCACTTTTTTTCCCTAAAAAATCCAAAACAGATCAATTTTCTGTTTTTGATTAAAACTGTAAGTTTTCAAAAGGAATGAAAATTATCTACAAAAACATTTGTTTCCAAAAAAAAAAAGGCTACTTTTTTAGTGTCAAGACTGATAATACAGGTTAAGGAGAATGAAAATCGTGAAACACTATTCATTACCATGATTCTCCTCAGTCCTGCAATATCTCATACAGGAAGATATCTGCCTAGTTTATTTTTGACTCTTAATATTTACCATCTGGTGTTTGTTGACAGGGCCCCAAAGCATCACACCAGTGGGTACAACTGTTCTTAGAACAGAAAAGAACATTGGGTCAGACCAATCCTTCATCTAGCCCAGTATTCTGTCTTCAGACAATGGCCAATGCCAGATGTATCAGAGGGAATGAGCAGAACAGGTAATCATCAAGTGATCAATCCCCTGTCGCCCATTCCCAACTTCTGGCAAAAAGAGGCTAGGGACACTTCAGAGCATGGTTTTGCATCCTTGCCCATTCTGGCTAATAGCCATTGATGGATCTATCCTCCATGAACTTATCTAGTTTATTTTTTAACCCAGTTATAGTCTTGGCCTTCACAACATCCTCTGACAGAGTTCCACAGGTTGATTGTGCGTTGTGTGAAAAAATACTTCCTTTTGTTTGTTTTAAACCTGCTGCCTATTAATTTAATGTCATGATTTTATAGATGTCTATCATATCCCGCCTTAGTCATCTCTTTTCCAAGCTGAAAAGTCCCAGTTTTATTAATCTCTCCTCATATAGAAGCTGTTCCCTAAACATTTTTCTTCCCCTTTTCTGTACCTTTTCCAATTCCAATATAAGATCACACAGGAATCTCTGACCATCCTTCTCCTCTGCCTGTGGATTCCTCTAGCCAGCACTTCAGATTCAGTGCCATAGCCTCTCTGACATAACAGGATCTGCTTCTCTGATATAATAATGGACAGAAGCATTACATTCCTCTAGGCCTCATCCAGGCCTGGCTAAGAGAAGCCTGGAAATGGTGCTGGTGCCAGTGAGTTCTGGATCCAGCATAAAGGATGATGGTTGTTTGACCCGCTGCTCTGACAATTCCCTCTCTTCCCCTTCCCCCAAATCTCCTTCTTCCCCTTTCTCTAGCTACTTGTGGTCAGGTCACTGGATCAGTCTTTTCCAGTCTTGCTGGGTCAACGTTCAGTCCATATCCACTCTATCCTCCTGTACATGTCCACCTACCATTTTCTAGGCCACCCTCTTGTTCTACACCTGTGAATTCTAATCTCAAATGCCTCTTAAAAAGGATTCCTATCCTCCATTCTTTGTACATGCCCATATAATCTCAAACCCCTCTCTTTCACCTTCTTGCTGATACTGCAGACCTTGGTCTCACTTCTGATGGCATCATTCCACATGAGGTCCAGCAATGTCACCCCTCTGACTGCCCTCAGACATCTTATTTATATGGTTTCAAGACTTCTCAAGTGCTTCTCTTTGGTCATCCAGGATTCTGATCCATACAGAAGAACTGGTCTTATCATGGTTTTATATAGGTGTCCCACAAGTAGTCTAGACTTGCATTTATCATAAATCAATTCACTTATCTTGCACCAGACTTCCCCTGTATTCAGCAGCTTTGTTCGCAGTTCTCTGTTGACTTCTTCTTTTGCCACTAACAAACCCCCACAAATCTCTGGTTCCGCAAAAGTCACCCATATGACTTCAGTGTTTTCTTTATTTATTTTGGGGCCAGCAGAAGTATGAATAGTAATGGAATAAGCTCTGATCCTTGGTGGAGACCAACCTTCACCTCAAAACACTTTGTTCCACCAAAGAACACCTCCACATTTGTCATAGAGCCATCATACAAATCCTTAACTATTGGGACAAGATTCTCCGGTACCCCATAGAATCATAACATAGGTATCTGCCCTCTCCTAAGTACTTTACAAATTCTTTCTCCAAATCGAGGAAAGCCCAGACATGCTTGACATTTCCCTCCACCTTCTTTTCAACCAGCTGTCTGGTGATAAACATACCATCAATCACCCCTTTTTCATTTCTAAAACCAAACTGCTCCTTTCCTAAAATGGCATTCACTATTCGACAAATGTGACTGTCTATGATTCTCTCTAACAGTTTCTTACAGTGGGACAGCAGCTTAATTCCTCAGGGCTTCAAACATTCATAGCCTCATAGAGTTTAAGGCCAGAATGCACCATTGTGATAGTCTAGTCTGACCTCCTGCACATCACAGGCCACAGAACCTCATCCACTCCCTCTTGTAATAGATCCATAACCTCCAGCTGTGTTACTGAAGTCCTAAGATCATGAGTTAAAAAGACTTAAAGTTACAGAAAATCCACCATTTACTCTAGTTTAAACCAGCAGGTGACCCATGCCCCATGCTGCAGAGGAAGGCGAAAACCCCTCAGGGTCTCTGTCAATCTGACTTGGGAGGAAAATTCCTTTACCACCCCAAATATGGAGGTCAGTTGAACTCTGAGCATGTCAGGACGATCCACCAGCCAAACACCTGGGAAAGAAGTCTTTGTAGTAACTCAGTGCCCACCCCATCTACCGCCCCATCTCCAGCCACTGGGAATTTTTACTACAGGCAGTCACCGATGGGCCACATGCCATTGTAGGCAGTCCCATCATACCATCTCCTCCATAAACTTATCAAGCTCAATCTTGAAGCCAGTTAGGTTTTTTTTGCCCCACTCTCCCCTTGGGAGGCTGCTCAAGAACTTCACTCCTATGATGGTTAGAAATCTTCACCTAATTTAAAGCCTAAATTTGTTGATGGCCAGTTTATATGCATTTGTTCTGGGGTCCACATTGATGCTTAATTTAAATAACTCCTCTCCGTACCTGGTATTTATCCCTCTGATGTATTTTTATAGAGTAATCCTATCTCCCCTCAGCCTTCTATTGGTTAGACTAAACAAACCAAGCTCTTTGAGTCTCCTCTCATAAGGTAGGTTTTTCCTTTCCTCAGATCATCCTAGTAGCCCTTCTCTGCTCCTGTTCCAGTTTAATTCATTTTTCTTAAACATGGGAAATCAGAATTGCACACAATATTTCAGATGAGGTCTCACCAGTGCCTTGAATAATGGTACTAACACTTCTCTGTCTCTACTGGAAATACCTCGCCTGATGGATATTAGGACCGCATTAGCCTTTTTCACAGCCATGTCACACTGACGGCTCCTAGTCATCCTGTGATCAACCAATACACCCAGCTCTTTCTCATCCACTGTCACGTCCAACTGATACATCCCCAGCTTATAGCAAAAATCCTTGTTGATAGTCCCTAAATGCATGACCTTGCACTTTGCACTATTAAATATCATCCCATTTCTATTACTCCAGTTTACAAGGTCATCCAGATCTTCTTGCATGTTATGCCAGTCCTCCTTGGTATTGGAAATACCTCTCAACTTTGTGTCATCTGCAAATTTTATTAGCACACTCCCACTTTTTGTGCCAAGACCAGTAATAAAAATGTTAAGTAAGGTTGGTCCCAAGACTGATCCCTGAGGAACTCCACTAGTAAACTCCCTCTAGCCTGACAGTTCACCTTTCAGTATGACCTGTTGTATCTTCCTTTTAACTAGTTCACTATCCACATTTCAGTTCTCATATTTAAAAAATGGTATTAAAGCTAATGTTAAAATTACATAATACACAGGTTGAGAAAAGAGTGTCTGTACATCTGGGTATAGTGCTTGGAATATCCACAAATATGAAGTTTGTTTTTAAAAGTCATATGGTACGTATAGTACATAATCAGCAATAACCCAAATTTAAGTGAATACCTTTAAGAATACAGTTTAGATATTCACATCCAAGTATTCGGGTACATCACTCATGAAAAGTTGTACAGAGAGTTGGCTGTGGAAAACAAAATATATCCATCAGTGAAGATTGTTCCTCAGTAAATGAGAATTAGGGTTCCTATTAATCCCCATCTTTTCCAATTTTAACTAATAATTTCTCATGTGGAACTGTATCAAATGCCTTATTGACATCCAAGTAAATTAGATCTACTACTGCATTTCCTTTATCTAAAAAATCAGTTAGCTTCTCAAAGAAAGATATTAGTAATTTTGTTACCACCCCTTGAATACAACAATTGAAACAACTGTAGAAAAATCTACAAGTACTTTCTATCATTTAGGCTACTTACCATACATACTCGTTCATTAGCCCATTTGTTTATAAGCTGACCCCCCAACCTGGATAGGTAAAAATAGCAAAAACTGTATGACCCTTTCATAAGGTGACCCTATATTTCAGGGGTTGGCAAACTTTGGCTCCTGTCCCGTTAGGGTAAGCCACCAGCGGGCGTGGACGTTTTGTTTACCTGGAGCGTTCGCAGGCACAGAGCCCCTCAGCTCCCAGTGTCTGCGCTTTGCCGTTCCCAGCCAATGGGAGCTGAGGGAAGTGGTGCCACTTCCCGCAACTCCCATTGGCTAGGAACGGCAAACCGTGGCCACTGGGAGTGAGGGACTCTGTGCCTGCAGACGCTCCAAGTAAACAAAACATCCCGACCTGCCAGCGGCTTACCCTGACAGGCTGGGAGCCAAAGTTTTCTGAGTCCTGCTATATTTTAAAAGTTGGCATCACAAGAAACACTCAAAAGTTTTGCTAGAATTATTTTAATGTAATCTAACAAAAAACCTGTCATTATAATAATAACTGAACAAATATGTATTCACCTTCAAAATTACTATCAATATTTAAAATCAGTAAATGGATATTTAAAACAAGTACCTTAGAACAATATGAAACTTTAAATCCTTCAAAGTCCGAATCAGTCTCTGATTCACCAAACAGTTCATTAAACTTGGCTTCAGTCACAGCTGCACCTGCATTGTCATCGTAGATGTTGGCAATGTCGTCTTCAGACTCAGATTCCTTCTCATCATCAGCCTTTGTTGTGTCATCATCAAATATGGCATCATCTTCTGACCCGTCAAGTGCATTGCTGATACAGCATTTCCGAAATGATTTTTCTATCATTTCCGAGGGAATGGACACCCACGAGTCCTTGACACACTGGGCGACCAGATTGATTTCAGGCTTCATAAGATTCCCGCCTTTTGTCAACTTCGCCATGCCTGAGCACATTCATTCAGACCACATTTTGCGTAGCTTGTCTTTAAAGGGTTTGTTCAGGCAGACATCAGGCAGTTGTAGAACTGAAGTTAAGCCTCCAGGTATTACAGCCAAAGTAGTTTTCATTTTTTTGGCCACATTTTTCACCTCATGTATCTTGTGTGCCCTGAACATGTCCCAAACGACCATAGCAGGTTTTTTGAAAAATGCTCCTGGTCTCTTATTCCACACTTTTTCCAGCCATTCAGTAGTCCCACTTTCATCCATCCATCCCTTTTCGTGTGCACGTACAATGACACCAGCCAGGAAATTTCATGTTTTTAGGCAAGGTTTTTCTTTTAAAAATAACAATAGGAGTGAGCTTTGATCCATTTGCCAAACACAATAAAACCACTGTAAAATGGATTTTTTCATAGCCAGTGGTTTTAATTAAAACTGTTTTTTAACCAACACCAGCTACCGTTCTGTTGCTCGGGAGATCGAATGTCATCGGTGTTTCGTCCATATTTCCTATTGGTGACAGCCCAAATGCACATTCCTTTTGATATTTTATAATAAACCTTTGGAAAGATTCGATTTTTTCTTTCAGACCTCTCAGCAGCTTTTGCGCTATCTTTGTTTGCTGATAAAGACAGAGACCATGATGGTTCATGAAGCGAGTACACCAACCCGCTGATGCAACAAACATTGACGGCTTTACTGACTTGTATTTGTTGTCTTTCGATATTTGCAGAGCACGCAGACAAATTCCAGTTCTAGTGACAATGTACCCATTTTGTCGACATTCAACAACCCAATTATTGAGATGTTTCTCCAGCACAGGAAATGAAGCACACCTTGTTGGACATTTTTTCTTGCTTCTTGGCATGTCTTTTAGTGTTGTTTTATTTTTTCACCATTCTCTTACTTGCTACTCATTGATACAAAATTCATGAGCAGCGGCGCAATTATTGTTTGCTTCTGCATATTCAACAACTTTAAGTTTGAACGCTGCGTGATAAGCAGACCGTTTTCTTTTGATTTCACCGTTGTTCATTTTAAATACTAATATGAAAACAGATTATTATGATTGTTATAGATTTTGTAGAACTTTATATAGGAATGTCACCTGCTTTATCACTGTCAAATTATTATTGTTCTTTGTTTATTTCAAAGCAGCCCTGTAGATTGGCATGTCTGTGGCGATAACAGGCTATTTAAATTTTATTAGAGATTCCATCGATTCTGCGCGTTATATTTTCATATTGGCTCGAGACTCACGAGGTCCATTGGTAGAAATGCATGAAGAGATCAAATTACACAATAGCTGACTGACACCAGTGCTATAGTACTATCGTTCATTGTATTTTTCTGATTGGCTTGTAAGGTGTAGCATTTTGTGAAATGCATGGGTCAAAGGTCATACAGATCTGCAGCACTGTTCTTTTAGTATTCATTTCAAGCCAATCTAGTCCACTAAACAAAGCCTTTGCAACTTTAAAAGGCTGCAGTATTGACATCAATAAATGGGTCGGCAAACTTTGGCTCCCGGCCCGTCAGGGTAAGCCGCTGGCAGGTTGGGACGTTTTGTTATCCTGGAGCATCCGCAGGCATGGAGCCCCTCAGCTACCTGTGGCCACGGTTTGCCGTTCCCAACCAATGGGAGCTGCGGGAAGTGGCGCGGGCTTCCCACAGCTCCTATTGGCTGGGAACAGCGAACCACAACCACTGGGAGCTGAGGGGCTCCATGCCTGCGGACGCTCCAGGTAAACAAAACAACAATGTATTAGATATTCAATTCAATAATTCTATAGATCTTAAAATCATCAAATTTTGGTGTAGACCCATTTATAAGCTGACCCCCGCTCTTTGATGCTTCACTTTTTTACCAAAAATATTCAGCTTATGAACGAGTATATAGGGTACTTTTTGCACTTCACCAAGCTTGGAACAGATCATTTAACTTTAGGAAACATCCTAACAGCCCTTTCTTATCTTAATCACCTGTTAATCTCTCTGTTTAGAAACAAAATTTTGACTCTCTGACTCAGGGGTGCAAGCTGGGAACAGTCTCCTGTCTATTCTGCAGAACTTGTTACATTGCATACTAAGGCTGCCTGCATGAGGCTTGCAGTTTGGAGGGGCAATATCCTCCCATGCCCCTCCAAAAATCTCTGCCTATGTGCACACAGTATTTCAGATAAGATCTCACTAGTGCCTTGTATAATGATACTAACACTTCTCTAGCTTTACTGGAAATACCTTGCCTGATGGATCCTTGGATTACACTAGCCTTTTTCTTGGTCACATCACACTGGCAGCTGGTAGTCATCCTGTGATCAATCAATACACCCAGGTCTTTCTCCTCCTCTGTCACTTCCAACTGATAAACCCCCAGCTTATGGCATAACTTCTTGTTGTTAGCTCCTAAATACACATCTTTGCACTTTGCACTATTAAACTTCATCCCATTTCTATTACTCCAGTTTTCAAGGTCCTCCAGATCTTCTTGTATGATATTACAGTTCTCCTCCATATTGGCAATACCTCCTAACTTTGTGTCATCTGCAAATTTTATTAGCATTTTTTGTACCAAGGTCATGAATGAAATGTTAAATAAGATTCGTCCGAAGACCCGCCCCTGAGGTCACATATGTCACCTTTTTTATTTGTATATCAGTACTAGTACTTTCGACTTTCTCTGTTTTT
This sequence comes from Emys orbicularis, assembly GCF_028017835.1. Classification (NCBI taxonomy): domain Eukaryota; kingdom Metazoa; phylum Chordata; order Testudines; family Emydidae; genus Emys; species Emys orbicularis. The sequence continues at coordinate 36,812,222 of NC_088685.1, forward strand.
TAGGATTTTCTTCTCTTCTTAAACTGTACGCAGAACTCACATGAGCTACCATACATCAACCTCTCTCAAGGCTTTGATAATTTCCACCATGACTTCTTCTGGACATGCTGCTTTTCCAGCTGCCATCTTCAGCAGTGTGGCTTTGAAATCTGCCTCTGATAGGTCATCAACATCTGTAATGATCAGTTCACATGATGGTAGTGTAGCATATAAAGGGTTCTCCTAATTAAATAGCCCCTCAGAGAATTCTCACCATCAGTTACATATCATGTCTGCCTGAGACAACAATATGTTGAGAAAAATTGGCCATACTGCAATAAGCCTGGAAGCAGTGCAAAGGACACCTACCCACACTGTACTGCACTTAAATTGTTGCAGTGTTGACACAAGCTGTGAAAGGACAGTGGCATGCTTTAAACAGACTCAACTGAAAGAACTATATCAATTTAACTGAACTGATTTGTTATACCAACAAACTGTTGTGTGTGTGTAAACAAGCACAAACGGACCATAAATGTGGAGCTTATCCATTGCCCATAACATGTTATTCATAAGGCAGCTTATGTCGACCTATGTCAGTATCTACACTACAGCCTTGCTCCCACTGATGTAAGGCCTGATCTACACTGGGGGGGAGGGGGCGATCGATCTAAGTTACGCAAGTTCAGCTACATGAATAACGTAGCTGAAGTTGACGTACTTAGATCTACTTACCGCGGGGTTTAACATCACAGGGCTGCCACCCAGGCTTCCAGCTTGGGCTGCCGCCCGGGCCCCCCATTTCCTGCTAGGAGCCCTGCTGCCTCTGAGCCCTGCTGCCTACTGCCCATCGGGAGCATGGCAACCGACTGGACTCTGGGTGTGGATCTCCCTGCTGGAGGCGAGAAGCCCCGAGAGGCTTCCCCCCATGCCCGGCTGGGCGTGGGAAACTGAGAAGCCCCAGACATCTTTCCCCTCGATCAGGGCTGGGAAAGGGGAGGCAAGAAGCTGGTGAGGGGGCAGCTGGCTACTGGCTGGGAGCTTGCAGTGCTAAGAGCCCTGGCTCTCAACCCCGCACCCCACACTGCCCCTCTTCAGTTGGTGGAAGTGCTCCTGGTGAGGACGCACATCAACAGAAAGAGGGTAGTGTGGACATCAACCACCGCCGTAATTACTGCTGTGTCTGTAAATCAATCTAATATAGGTCGACTTAAGATTGTACTGTAGACATGCCCCAGGACTCCTGACTCTAGTTCATCTGTGATTTCCTTCTCTGAAGATAAATATCTTTATCTAAATGTATCTATAAAGAAGGAAACACATTATGAAATGTCTTATTAGCCACTCAAACATTCACTTTAACATAGACATTGGGGAGTGGACTATTACCAGAAGAAAGAGCTGGTTCGGTGTTGTGTGTTTGTGTGATGGAGATGGGAAAAGTGGAGCAAAGGGGTTACACACAGCCACATAGCTCCTGAAAATGCAAAAAACTCGAATACTCATTTCCAACTAACTTCTGCAGTATCTACTGTTAATATACAAGTCTTCAAGGTTGGTTTTCTTTTCATCTTCTGTAGCTCTTGGGCTATCTGTAACCCCTTTGTCCCTCCCCTCCTCCATACACACAGAGCTCATAACCATCTCTTTCTTCTGGTAACAGTCAACTCCCCAATGGCTATGTTAAAGTGAGTGCTTGAGTGGCTAATCAGGCACTTCACAACATTTCCCCTTTTATCAATACATTAGGCTGAAGCTATTTAGCGTTAGAGAAGGAGGTTACAAACGGCTGAGCGATTTCTTTTACACCTGTCTATGGGGCTGTGAGCCTCCCAGAAATGGCGTGGGCTGTCAAGGTGGATATGCGATGCCTTCTCCCTGAGTCCAGCATAGGTTAGTTGCCTCAGTATGGTATCAGGAAGCAGCATGTAAGGTGAGGTTCAGGTGGGCCTATGCTAAGTAATGTTGAGGCACCGTTGGTCCCTAATGGGCTCGTAGGTGCTATGGTAACACAAATAAATAAACAACAACAATAATAATGCTCCTCTTTAGTTTAGTAGGTGCATTTGGAACAGAAAAATGTAAATTCTATGGTCACTATTGCCAGGACGTTCTGATTGGCCATAGCATAGTGCACAGAGTCAAGTGTGAAGCCCTGTGTAGCCACAGAGTCACTACAGTATATATAAGCAGCTTTCTTAAACTATTTTTGTTGAAAGCTGCCCTAGTGAGGAAATGCAGTATTTCTCCAAGACAAATGGAAACTCTTGAGGACTTGCTAAAAGGCTGCTGTGCAGCTGGTGCTATCCCTATTCAGAATGTGGTCTTACTGACAGGCAACAGAGAAGGATACAATAAGTCATTAAGCAGTGTGATTCTGCTCTGATTCCTAATTAATCCAGTGATTAAAAGTGCTTAGAATGATAATTCAAGTGAATCAAATGGTGGCTGACAGGGCTTCTGAGGTTTAAAATTATTACTAAAGCTCAGTAAAACAAAATGAGCCAGAGCCTGCCCTCAGTTATACTCTTACAGCTACTTGGAAAGCAGTAAGATTGCATGGTGTTATGGTGCACAGAATTTGGCCCCTCATATGTAAGTCAGACAAGAAATTTTCATATAAATGGACATCAGCTTGTGTAAATGGTATAGCCCCTCTGACGTCAACAAAGCCGTGCTGATTTACACCAGCTGAGAATTTGGTCCATAGTGTTTTTGCACTATTTTTTTTTAATTGTCATTGTGTAACTTTGGTTCTAACAGTGCAAGGAGTCATTCCAGGACAGAGTTCCAGCACATCCTGGGGGAAGCCAGACCAATTGAACATGGACACTTTAAGGACTTGCAACTGAATTCTTACGTTAGATAGCAAACAATGTAATAAATAATAATAATAATAATTAATGGAGATATCCCATCTCCTAGAACTGGAAGGGACCTTGAAAGGTCATCAAGTCCAGCCCCCTGCCTTCACTAGCAGGACCAAGTACTGATTTTGCCCCAGATCCCCAAGTGGCCCCCTCAAGGATTGAACTCACAACCCTGGGTTTAGCAGGCCAATGCTCAAACCACTGAGCTATCCCTCCCCCCAATGGCCAAACAGGTTGAAACTTCAAGGAAAACAGTACCAGGTGAACAGTTTCCATCACCCCATGTCTCTGGCCAGACTGAACCTTTTAGGTTCTTTGGTTTGGGCACCTTGTCAATTATATCCACATAACATTCTTTTAAGGATACGTACAAAGAAATTGACCAATAAAGTCAATCCTGGAAGCAGCACAGTGGGCAGTAAACCAGCACAAGAGTAATTAATAATTTTCATTTCTAGAGAATTTTATTCTCTAGGATATCCTAGAATCTCAGGGGCTTAGGAGAGTCATGTCTGCAAAAGCACTTTAACACCTCTGTGAGGTATTTATTTTATTAGCCCTGTTTTACAGATGAGGCAGCAGAGATATAAAGTTAAGTGATTTGCTGAAGGTTACACAGAAAGCCTGTGACCCCTTATACCCTGTAGTTCGGGTTGCAATAGCACTTGTAGTCCAGTTGTATCGAATTATCAGCATAAGGTCTTATGGTTATGCAGTGGGCCAAAACTCGGGCGATATGGATTCATTGCCTGGATCTGCCTCATACCTCCTCCATAACCTTGAAGAAGTCACTGAGTGACATTCCCAACCCCATAAAAGTCAATGGGGAATTTTGTCATGAATTTCAGTCAGGCCACTCTTTTACCACACATCTCTCGGTGCTCCAGTCCCCCAGCAGTAAATTGGGAATAAGAAGAAATATTTCCCAACCTGTTCGGGGTCTTGTGAGGCTAAATGTACAAATCCTTGGGAAGCTGTCCAATTAAAAGATGATGGGAACCACATAAGTAGTTAGAAAGAAGTGTGGCATTCTTCTTAGCATGTGTGTGACATGCCTCAGGTGGCACGTGACCAGGATTCATCACCGAATTTGGTCCCCTGGTTGGCTCATTCACTTCCTTAGCCTGGACTGGGTACTGACAGGAAGCACAATATGAACACTGATGGCATTAGAAGCAGTAGGATGTAAGGGAAAGGGCAGCTAAATTCTACCTCATTATTTCTCTTATTTAAAGTTTACCATTTTGATCATGCTTACAAGTCAATGAGGGAGGGCGGGGGAGTTCTCCCAAGTGCTATTCCAGAGATTGTATCATTTGAATGAGTCAAAGTACATATGTTATTTATTGCAGAATTTGATTTGTGAAGATTTATCACTCAGCCTATGTTCTCCTTCTTCTCTCCCTCATCTTCTCTGAAACATTTTATACACTTGGATGTGCTATTTGTTAATAAAACTAGTAGCAGTACCGTGTCTTTCATTTAACTAGCATCTTCCATCCCGCAGGATCTCAAAGCACTTAAGAAATTTAACAAACTGATATAGAAATTATGAGCCAGATTGAAGCCGGTTCTTGCATGGGCATCTGGGGCAGGAGTGGGAGAGCAGGCAAAGATCCTTCAATCCCCCACTCACAAGGCGAGGTACAACTGCAGTTCTTGTGAGCTCCTGACAGCAGGGAATAACTGCTAGCACCCCTCTGGAGTGAGGTGGAATCTCCATCCTTAGAGGTTTTTAAAGCCCAGCTTGACAGAGCCCTGGCTGGGATGATTTAGTTGGTGTTGGTCCTGCTTTGAGCAGTGGGTTGGACTAGATGACTTCCTGAGGTCTCTTCCAACCCTAATCTTCTATGATCCTATGAATGGTGAGAAGCAGACAGGCCCATCGTTTGCGACTCTATGCTGCCTAAGGAGTAGCACAGCCAACACGATCCTCTTCACTCTATGTTGGACTCACTTCACTTGTAAACAGATCTAGGGTGGGTGATTATGAAAATTCTCAGAAATTTTTTCTTCTAAATTTTAAGTACAAATTTAATATAAAAAAGTAAATACTGGAAATTTCAGCCTGCTTTATTTGTCAACACTGTGCAGCAACCATACACAATAGTTTAGGCCAGGGGAACAGGCTTTATTTACCATTGAAACAATCAGATGGATTTTAGGTAGGTGGAAGATAATTACCTATTCAAACTGGATCATTGATCTAGTTCTGAACATTATCTTTCATTACAACAACTCTGCAGGCTCTTGCAGGTGTGAATGTTTGAATTACCCACTAGCTCTAGAGCATAATTTAAGGCTTGCATTTCATTCTGAACCTAAAAGCCAATGAACCAGCTAAGGTTTATAGGCTTTGAGGAGTTTGTTTCGTGCAGCATTGTAGCTCACTGAATAATTGAATTAGTTCTGTTGGCTTGAGAAGGGGTTTCAATGCCCACTAAGGAATATCTTGTAGCAATGAAATGTGGGGAAGTTATACATGCATGTGGTTTCTCTGAAGATATGTCTACACTGCAGTTAGACACACACTGCTGGCCTGTCCCAGCTGACTCGGGATTGTGCTAATTGCAGTGTAGACATTAGACTAGGGCTGCAGCCCAAGCTCTGGGACACTCACACCTCGCAATTAAACAGCCTCTTAGGCCAAGTCCTGCGAGCCCAAGTCAGCTGGTACAGGTCTGCCAAGGGTTTTTAATTTGCAGTGTAGACATGGGCTAAGAGAGAATCTGAACATCTACTTGAGTATCTCTTGCTGACTGCTTCCTGTTTGAATAGCATGCACAGACATTTTTAAGTTAGACACTAACTGAAAATAAACTGAACCAGCTCCCTGTGGCAATGAACTATTTCAACTGTGTAAGGGAGATATTTACTGCTCTTGTGGAAAAGTGCTCATAGAACCTGAGGTTTTTACATGGAGATATTCAAACCAGCCTTCAAGAGGGAGTGATTATGTTTCTTTTCATTCATAAGACTAAAATGAAAGGTGTCTCTTCTTCTGAAATAAAGGCCCTGCTCGCAGAATGTGTGACAATCTCCTGGCTATGAATTACCACAGCCAGTAACATTGCTTTCAATGCAGAGAGATTAATAAAGGTAATGTCCATGTAAGCCACTAGGACTTGCATGACTGAAATGCTGGTTGTTCACATATATAAAATATAAACAGAATAAAATATAGACTGAGAGACAGTGTTCAACAGGCTTCAGCTTTGGGCACAGTCCTAAAGAAGAAGCATCTGAAACAGTCTCTAGAAGCTATGTGTAAAATGTACCTTCTGGGTAAAGGCATCGCGTGGTCTCTGCTTCGTTGCATCATGCTGCAGTCATGCTACAAAGGCAAAGTCAAAAGCCAATATTCAGATGAGGCCTAAAGTCGACATACTATCTTTCTCCATTAGAGGGTGGTCCTTACTCGTCATGGTTGAATTCCTCTGGCAGTAGCAGAATACCTGCATTGCAGTCAGCTGTGTTGTATTTGACATATGAATCAATAAATGTCTATAGCCTTCATCCTTCACTTTTAAACTTAGCAATTAAAGGAAATAAATGACATATATGTATATATATATATATATATATATACACACACACACACACACACAAATATACCAATGTACACACACACACACATATATAGTGTGTACGCACATATATAAATCTATACACACATACATATATTTGTATATATAAATATGTTTGTGTACATATATAAATATACACACACACATATAGTGGATGTGTATAAACAGCTGCATACATATATGTGTGTATATACATCCGCACCACTGAAGCTGCTTAAAGGAGTTGCTTTGCAGTAGTAGCTGCAGCAAAATGGACAGAATTCACCATGAAAGCACAGTTGCTCTTCCATGGATACCACAGCAATACAAGTTCATTTAGGCTATCCTAGTGAAATGTTCATACACATATAACAATTTTTATGCATAGACATATAACAATGATATATAAATACACAAAAGCTTACATTAATAGAACATTCCAAAATAAGGAAATTAAAATATTCAATGTACCAGACAAATCTTACTCCACTTCTGTGTTAATATAAATTATGAAAGAGGTTTTTTTTTTCCATAAGGTCACATTTAATTGCTTAAGCAGTACAACTAATTTTATATAGGCAAACATTTTCATGCAGCATGCTTTCAAGCTTACACACTTATACCATCACATACTACTCTGTCTATGCCAGACAAAGAGAATCCAAAGTTATTTATATGAAAAATACAAAATAAAAACTATTCTTATGCAACATACTACAGATTAAGTGTAACAACAAAGAGTATTAGCAAAATTTTACTGCTATACATAGTTCACCTAGACTTACAGATTTTGCCAGAAGTTAGGAATGGGCCACAGGGGATGGATCACTTGATTACCTGTTCTGTTCATTCCTTCTGGGGCACCTGGCATTGGCCACTGTCGGAAGACAGGAATATGGGCAAGATAGACCTTTGGTCTGACCCAGTTTGGCCATTCTTATGTACAGCTACATTTGCTTAATAGTTAATTGTCACATTGTGCATTTGTGTGCAAACTCCCTAAAAAAAAATGCCTAGATTAAATATTTTTGTAAATTTCAGAACAAAAAAAATCACTTTTGGATTGAGACCAAGTGCAGAAAACTATGGCACAAGAGGTGAATGTTTTAGAAAGACAGAAGCATGTGTTATCAGTTGCTTATAATGGAAACTGTTTGGCAATGTTGGGGCAGATCCCCAGCCAAAGTAAACTGATGTAGCTCTGTTAAAGCCAGTTTACCCCAGCTAAGTCTCTGGTTTCTTCTCTTTAGCAGGCACAGCCAGCGCCTATTATAAAGTTTGATTCTATAAGGCACTAAGCCCTGGATCCAGCAATGGGACTACAGTGGGACTAGCAATGTACTTAAAGTTAAGCCCATAATGCATATACACCTAGAAGCCAAATCAACTTATTTTTCTGACAGGTTTCAGAGTGGTAGCCGTGTTAGTCTGTATCAGACCTGCTCCTGTATTTTCCATTCTATGCATCTGATGAAGTGGGTTCTAGCCCACGAAAGCTTATGCCCAAATAATTTGTTAGTCTCTAAGGTGCCACAAGGACTCCTCGTTGTTTTTTTATTTTTCTGAGTGTAATGTTACTTGCTATTTTATACTGTACAGTTGCAGTTTCTGAAATCATGTCATTTTTGGGGTGCTTATATGCAAGGTTTGTTCAGAGGCTCTGTTCATACTTACATCACGTACAATTAGGACAGGAAATGTCAAAAGGCATTTTGAAAAAAAAAGACCTATTTGGAAATGAGACGTATACAGAATAGAAAGTTCTTTTTATTGATCTCTCTGCTTTAAGACCCTAGTATTAGTCCACATGTTAATGCCAAAATGTAGCCCTACATATGAAATAGAATCTGTATCGATCAGCACATAGCTACATTACATATATAAAACAAATAAATATTTATTTACTTTGCTAGTGGTGTAAGATCAGGTTTTTGAACTGCAGAACAATTATTTCAGGCTAATTACTCTCTCCTCAGATTTCAAAGGTGCACAGCATCTGGGCTTGCTATTCCTCCAATCCATCTGCCTCTTAGTCCTCAATCCAAACAAGAATGTACTTTAAAAGCAGCACTAGAACTTTTCCTTTTAGAAAGCACAGCAGAGCAGCAATAATGTTTGAAAAATACAGATACACACAGTACTTAGTACAATACAATTCATGCCGTACAAGTGTAAAGCAGAGATATCATTAGAATAAAGCTGTTGTCATCATTCATTGAAAGACTTAGGCAGCTGTTGTATGGACGAGGCTTAATATTCCTTCATTTCCCATGCAAGCCTACTTCACACGCAAACAACATCCCCACTCTGTTCAGTTACATTTAAAAGTACCTGGAGAGCTTTTTCAAGCAGAGCTCGTGTTACTTATTGTACATATGGTGTGAAGTTCACAGATGAGAAATGTGAGTGCCTAAAGTAAATACTACATGAACCCTGAGATGTGTGAGGTCCCTTGGGAATTCAGCAAATGAAATGCCTATCAGTCTCCGCCATAGCAGACGCTCCCTACAATTGGCAGCTTCGTGCTTCATTATGCATGGATCAGATATATAGGTATGACTCCAGGCAAACTCCCTGGTTTAATGGCGACATGCATGCTGGGGAAAGGCAAATGTCTTTTGGCCATTAAAGTAAAAGATGAGGGAAAGTGGGGTATGGCATTGATTAATCAAAAATATGAGGGATTTATTTTGTATCATGGACCCTGGAGTTTCCTCTTCAAGAGTTATTTCTAGTATTATGTGTATTGCACTTTTTGTATGTGGTGGATTTGACAATGTTTAAAAATGCAATTATTCTTGTCCACCCAGCTGAGACATACGCAATAAAACAATAAGCAGTCAGGTTTGTTTCCTATGGAAACAATAATTAAAAAGTGCCGCTGTCTTTTATTATCCATGGAACAGAATTTGTGTTTACAGCACAGGGTCAGTAGGCAGACTTGCTGAAGTTTTGCAAAAACTGTTGAACATCATTAAAACATACCATGCTACCTTAAATGAATAAAAATGATTGCAGAGACCTAGCTACAGTGGGAAGAGATTCATGGATACTCCCTGTGCTGGAAAAAAAGAGAAAAAAAAAACCCCACACAATACTTTGTATCACATACGTGCAGCTCTAATTAAGAAAGATAATAACAGCAAAGCCATCCTGAGCCACAGTACAATGTTAAGAGGGGGGGAAATCATTACTGATGATCTCTTGTAAAACAACAAATGCTTAAAATGTTTATGGGAACTGCATTTCATTGTGCTCTGAGAAAACTCTTATCCTGAGGGATCAAGCAGAGAAAAGTACTACTGAGCATTGGTCTGTCTTCATGAAAACCCTCCTTTCATCTTACAGAATCCCCATTCTGAGATTTCAGTCAAGTTATGTACCATCACTTAAACTTTAAAATATCATTATAAAGTCTTTTTTGTATAATGCCAGGAACAAAACACGTCAGTTTTTCTTAGAGGTCACTTTTTTTCCTTTGGTAACATGCTGCAGAAGGACAATATAAAATTGTTTTTGAGTCTACAGTAGGTACCAAAATAAAGCAAAGGAACTGTATAAAGCGGAGACGTTTAAGAAGTTAAGCCATCAACAGTTGTAAAAAAAAACAAAAAAAACCCCAAACCACTAATGTCTCTCAATGCTCTTTCTGTGTGTTCAGACAAGTTATGGTTAGGAATGTAAAACTTGAATTTAAAGAAAGAGCATCTGGTAGAGATTAAAAAGGATAAAGGAGAAAAATCAGTTTGATGTATACTTCAAAATGTGCTCATAATGTAGTTTGTTCTATTAATTGAAAAGAGGGTAACACTATTCTTTTATGTCTAGTTTTTAATCCTATGCTTTTAAAGTATCTTTTATTTGCTCCTATTTGAGGTGAATTGCCCCACTTCAAGCTTTAAATCTAGTTTGAGGATTTTGACTTTACAGTAGCTTCCTTTGAATAATCTTCTGAAGTCATATTTTATCTTCTGTTTTACCAGTCAATAAGTTGTAGTGAATATGAAATGTTCTGCAGTGTGATGTATCTCAAGGGCCTTCAGGAAAATTAAGAACGTATGTTCAATTCTGAAGCTAATGTTTCATTGTGTTGAGGACAAGAGAAGGGTTTTGGTTACAGATCTGCTGACCTATAAGCATAAATATAAAAAGTGACATGTCAAATTTAGTCATGCAGATACAAAGACTCCTATCCCATCTCTTTACCAGTTTCCCCAATCCAAACCTCCTCCTCCACCACCACCACATATTCTTAACAATGTCTTTTCAGTCATTTTTGGAGTTTGACGAGCAGTCTGGAAAGTGAACGTTAGTATCTAATTACCTTGGGGACTGATTTTGCAATGGGAACAGTAAGCTACCTTGTCTGCTACATGCAAGGTGGCAGGGCCATAGAAAGATAGAAGAACCTGAACTTATCTACCTTTACAATGCACTTCAAAAGGAGATCAGAGCCACAAAACAGTAAACTTGCATGGTAGGAACCTTACGAAAACAAAAGCCTTTTATAACAGAGATCTTTAAAAAGTTTGCAGCAAACCCTGTAACTGTCTCAACCAAACCTGGTTTAGGGTTTCATTTCAACTCAAGTGAATCTTGGCTCATTTATGGGTTTACATCAAAACTATGAGGAAATTATAACCATGTGTTCCCCCTGTCTGCTGTAGCCACCTGTTGCCTCTGGTCTTATTCTGTAAACTCTTCAGGGCAGGGACCATCTTTTATTCTGTATTTGGACAGTGCCTAGCTCAGTCAGGCTCTGATCCATGACTGATGTGTCTAGGTGCTTGTGCAATACAAATAAATAATAATAATAACAATTGATAATGGTATAGAGGCAAAACAAGGTACAATTCAGCTACAACATCACCGGCTCATTCACCTGCACGTCCACCAATGTTATATATGCCATCATGTGCCAGCAATGCCCCTCTGCTATGTACATTGGCCAAACTGGACAGTCACTACGCAAGAGGATAAATGGACACAAGTCAGATATCAGGAATGGCAATATACAAAAACCTGTAGGAGAACACTTTAACCTCCCTGGCCACACAATAGCAGATGTTAAGGTAGCCATCTTACAGCAAAAAAACTTCAGGACCAGACTCCAAAGAGAAACTGCTGAGCTCCAGTTCATTTGCAAATTTGACACCATCAGATCAGGATTAAACAAAGACTGTGAATGGCTATCCAACTACAGAAGCAGTTTCTCCTCCCTTGGTGTTCACACCTCTACTGCTAGCAGAGCACCTCACCCTCCCTGATTGAACTAACCTCGTTATCTCCACACTGATTTATACCTGCCTCTGGAGATTTCCATTACTTGCATCTGAAGAAGTGAGGTTCTTACCCACGAAAGCTTATGCTCCCGATACTTCTGTTAGTCTTAAAGGTGCCACAGGACCCTCTGTTGCTTTTTACAATTCAGTGGTTTCAGTTGAGTTTCATTTGTAGATACAAAATGCCAAGCAAACCTCATGGTGTAAACCCACACATCCTGGGCCCGATTCTCATTTACATTAACACCTTTTAAAGTCTGCATAAGTTACATAATTTACTGCCAAAATGAGGTAGAGAGGCCACAGCAAAAATGAGAATCAGGCCCACAGAAACCAAAGCAGCTTTGCACATCATTGTTCCGTAGCCTGTTTTATTAACCCTGTTCTTATTTTAGCAGGTGAGCATGTCTGTTTTTAACCCATCTCCTTCAGCATCTTTTAACTCCTAAACCATTATATTTTAACAGCATAGAAACAGAAGACAAAATTTACTCTTGGTATAAATGGGCACATCTGCCATTGGCCACAAAGGGTTATATATCTGCTTAGGCTAGGTTGAATATGGTCCAATAGCTTTTGTCTTTGCAAATAATCATCAAAATCACTTTCAATTAAGGCTGTCAAGTGATTAAAAAAATTAATCGCGATTAAAAAAATTAATCTCAATTAATTGTGCTGTTAAACAATAATAGAATACTATTTAATAAATATTTTTGGATGTTTTCCAGAGTTTCAAATATATTGATTTCAATTGCAATGCAGAATACAAAGTGTACAGTGCTCACTTAATATTTATTTTTATTATAAAAAAATTGAACTGTAAAAATAAGAAATATTTTCAGTTGACTTAAGTACTGTAGTTCAAGCTCTTTATCATGAAAGTGGAACTTACAAATGTAGAATTATATACAAAAAATAAATGCATTCAAAAATAAAACAATGTAAAACTTTAGAGCCTACAAGTCCACTCAGTCCTACTTTTCTTCAGCCAATCGCTCAGACAAACAAGTTTGTTTACATTTGTAGGAAATAATGCTGCCCGCTTCTTGTTTACAATGTCATCTGAAAGTGAGAACAGGCATTCGCATGGCACTGTTGTAGCCGGCGTTGCAAGATATTTATGTACCAGATGCGCTAAAGATTCATATGTCCCTTCATGCTTCAACCACCATTCCAGAGGACATGCGGCCATGCTGATGATGGGTTCTGCTCAATAACGATCCAAAGCAGTGCAGACTGACGCATGTTCGATTTTCATCATCAGAGTCAGATGCCACCAGCAAAAGGCTGATTTTCTTTTTTGGTGGTTCCGGATCTGTAGTTTCCACATTGGAGTGTTACTCTTTTAAGACTTCTGAAAGCATGCTCCACACCCTGTCCGATCAGATTTTGGAAGGCACTTCAGATTCTTAAATCTTGGGTCGAGTGCTGTAGCTATCTTTAGAAATCTCACATTGGTACCTTCTTTGTGTTTTGTCAAATCTTCAGTGAAAGTGTTCTTAAAATGAACAACATGCTGGGTCATCTTCCGAGACTGCTATAACATGAAATATATGGCAGAATGGGGGTAAAACACAGAGCAGGAGACATACAATTCTCACCCAAGGAGTTCAGTCACAAATTTAATTAACGCATTATTTTTTTAATGAGTGTCATCAGCTTGGACGCATGTCCTCTGGAATGGTGGCCAAAGCATGAAGGGGCATGCGAGAGTTTAGCATATCTGGCACATAAATACCTTGCAATACCGGCTACAAAAGTGCCATGCGAACCTCTGTTCTTACTTTCAGGTGATAAGTGGGCAGCATTATCTCCTGTAAATGTAAACAGACTTGTTTCTCTTAGTGATCGGTTGAACAAGAAGTAGGACTGAGTGGACTTGTAGGCTTTAAACTTTTACATTGTTTTGTTTTTGAGTGCAGTTATGTAACAAAAAAAATCTACATTTGCAAGTTGCACTTTCATGATAAAAAGATTGCACTACAGTGCTTGTATGAGGTGAACTGAAATATATCATTTCTTTAATTTATCTTTTTAACGGCACAAATATTTGTAATAAAAAATAATAGTGAGCACTGTACACTTGGTATTCTGTGATATAACTGAAATCTATATAATTGAAAATGTAGAAAAACATCCAAAATATTTAATACATTTCAATTGGTATTCTATTGTTTAACAGTGCAATTAAAACTGCGATTAATCGTGATTAATTTTTTAAATCGTGATTAATTTTTTTGAGTTAATCGCATGAGTTAACTGCGATTAAGCGACAGCCCTACTTTCAATATACATTACACTCAAATAAACAGAAAGAACTGTTGGCATTTCCAAGCAGTGTTTTCTACCCAGGGTTTGTCCAAGCTCTCTGAACTCTCACTCAAAGGCACTGTGTAACAGGAACTCTCCCTCTACCACCGAAGCAAGGTGTGGCTCTCTAGGAGCCATCAGCACTATGAGTCAAACCAGTAAGCTCTGGATGCTTTGTGCTGCTCTGCAAAGTGCTGTAGTCCCAACCTTTGCTGGCCCAGGAGTGAAAACCCAAACTTGGGTACAGACCACAACCTCCCAGCATAGGCAGGGCTGGCATGTTTTAACACAGGTCTGAGGGAAACTAGTTCAGTGCTGAAAGGCGATTGGACAAGGAAGGAGAATTGGGTTTTGTTTCTGCTTTGCAGAGCCAGAGCTAGGCATAAACAGACTAAAAGAGTGCTTAGGGCCCCAAGCAGCTCAAGGGGGCCCCCTATTTGCTTTTTATTTTGTATTTTGTGTGTGAGAGTGTGGGGGGAACATTCCTGCTTAGGGCCCCCAATCTAGCACCATCTTTGCATTTTTGAATACTTTGCATTCCCTCTCCAATATTATCCCTCTTTTCCCTTTCTTAACCCTCTACCCTGCTATCCCAGGAAAGCAGCTCACTGCCTGCAGGGCACATGTTTCACCTCAGGTTACTCTGTTTATAGCACTCCCCGCCAGGGGCGCTGGAACAGGGAGGGCCAGGGGGCAATGGCCCCATCATTTTTACCGGCTGTAAGGGCGAGCGACAAGGGGTACAGGGTGGAGAGGAGCCAGTGGGGGATAGGATCCTGGGGGGAAGAGATGGCGTGGAAGCAGAGGTCTGAGGGGAAGAGGCAATGTGAGGGCGGGGCCTCAGGTGGCATGGGTGGTGTGGGGGTGGGACCTCAGGCACAGGGAGGCAGGAACACAGTTCAGGCACTGGTGGCCCCCCCGACTTTTAGGGTATCGTCTGCTGCTCCTGAGCCACACTCTGAATGACACAATGACTAAAGTTGGGAACAGAGAGAAGGGACAGTTGTACACGACAACCAAAGCACACACCTATTTCTCACCCTGGTATTCATGGGCAGCAGGTATCATAGAGCCTCCCCAAATAGCCAGGCGTGGCCCCGCCCACACTTTGCTCCCAGTCCCCTCCTGCTTCTGGCTCTGTGACTCTTCCCCTGTGCCGTGGGCCTGGCTTTGGCTGGCACTGGGGCTGCGCCACCTGCATGGTGCTCTGGGGCTGGAGCCACACCGCCTGCCTGCCCGGCACTCCAGGACTGGGGGGGGGGCTGGGGCTGTGCTACCCTCCCTCCCGGTGCTCTGGGGCTGGGGGGGCAGGGGGGCGCTAGCCTGAGGTGGGGGGCGGTGGCCACGGTGGAGGGTTCTGGGATACGGCGGCTATGGCGGGGGGGAGGGCACGGAAGGGGCAGGGCCTCAGGTGGAAGGGGCAGGGCTGGGAGCTAGACTCCCCAAGCCAGCGGTTCACGTGCCACCCATGCTGGTATTTGAGGCTTATTACCCTCACTGGCCATGTGCTTCAAACAGAGCAGGCAGCACTGATGACTGATATGGCTGCCAGGATCTGGAGAGACAGCTGGCAATTATCCCTTTGATTCTACAGCCCTCTGTTTTAACTTACTGTTGCTTATTTCCTTGCCTCCGCTTGCCTCTTCCCCACTCTCTTCTTCTCTTTCACATATGTCCCTGCTGCCCTTCATATCTTCATGGCCCTCTCAGTCTCTTCTATCCCCCCACCTGCCACTGCTTCTGCCCTCTGTTGCTCCCCAGCACATTGTGAAGTCTGCACAGTGGGGTTCCAAGCAACATTTGCTAAGGGCTGGTAAGTGTCCCTTTGCTTTGGAGCCAGCAGCACGCCCAGAATGGAGGAGAAGAGCAGAATCCTGGTGCTCAGAGTGCCATTGGCTTGGGGCAAAGTGACATTGACTATATTTATTTTGTTCCCCTTTGAAGTCCCAATGTGCAGACAGCACAGTGAGGGGGAGAAGTGGCATGGGGATAAGGGAGCTGCCTAGGCCTGTGAAAGATATAACAGGAAATGAGTGAGGAAAAAAGGTCCCTAACGTGGGACCCTCCTACTTCAGGCCGGAGGCTTCATGCTGTGCTAGTGCCATATTGTCAGGCTGCTAGACCACCAGGCCAGCTGAAAGTCTGAGTGTTTTCCATACTCAGAGCTGCAACCCATGGGGCAGTGCAATTCTGGGCTACATCACTCCCTGCGCAATAGATCATGCCACTAAAGCTGCGTTTGGGACAATTACATTTTATTAAAGCTAATGTTAAAATTATATAATACACAAGTTAAGGGAAAAGGGTCTGTACATCTGGGTATAGTCCTTAAAATTATCCAAAAGTACAAAGGCTGGTTTAAAAGTCATACAATACATATGGTATGTAGTCAGCAATAACCCAAATTTAGATTAATAAATCTAATGATACAGTTTCAATATTAGTAAACAAATATTCAGGTACATCATTCATGAAAAATTATACAGAGAGTTGGTTTGGAAAGCAGATATGGCAATGGACGTAGATTCTCCCTCAGTATTTGAGAAATTAGGATAGGTTTTTCAGTTACTTTCCCGATTTTGCTTCTCATTGGCACTCTAGCTCATCACTCCTGGTATTGCTGATGTCTGGTGATGTGTTCTAGGGAGATGTCCCTTGACCACCTGATGGCATCTGACACCATGAGTTCCCGCATCAGCTGAGCATAGTGCTGACTGATTCCGCATTCCCGCAACACTCACTTGTTACTGGGGTCCCATGCACTCCAACGATTAGCATGTGTTTGAACCACGTAATGCCTAGCTCTCAAGTTGTCAGCCAGAGGGGCGTATTTCTCCAGTTTTTGAGATCGGGCATGGCGGAAGGCCGGGGTCCTGTTTTCAAAGGGAACTGTGATGTCTACCATGATGATCTTCTTCCATTCCTCGTTGGTGATGATGATGTCCAGTCACAGTTGGCTGCCCATTCCAGGGATGGCAGAGTTCATAGCAACTGGTGGCAGGATGGCTTTGACTAGGTGATCTTGGCTGGCATTGTTTCGCAGCTGCCAAGCACTGGAATGGGGCTTGCAGCTACACAAGATGTGGGGTAGAGTCTCATGGGCATAGTCGCACTTCCTGCATAGTTTGTCCCGATTCCCATGGAGGACAGCTCCTTTCAGTGGGATGCAGTTGGGTTGGGCCCTGTGGATGAACCTCCAGTCAGCAAATCGGGAGAAGCTTTCCTTGGAGAGGAAGTGGTTGTTGGCGTCCCATTTGCACATCACCTTGAAGGCCTTGCCCTGGTCCAGCTTCTGTTTCAAGTTTTCCACATACTGGCAGCAGATGGCATCCTTCAGGGACCTCTCCAGCATAGTTCTAGCTTTTGGAGTGAGGCTTGTGTGCTCTGTATTCTTCACCTGTGGCACCACGACTCCCAGCTCCTGGCGTTCCTTGCACCACGTGCAATGGCAGCCCATACGCTTCTCCAGTCATCGCGTAGCATTGCGGGCATGAGTCCAGGGTGAAGCAAAGTCTCCCCCCTCTCTTCCAAATTCCCCTTTCAGTGAGCCGTTCAGATAGGTGGCAACATTTTGGTCGGAGGGCGTCTTGGCGTTTCGCTTCCTGATGACGTCCTGCATAGCACTTGCTGCGATGTTCCGCAACATGGTGTCCAGGTATGTCAGAAGGCGGAAGGAGTGAGTGATCACCACAACGTTGCGCAGATCACCCATTTGAGGGACATTGGCACCGCCCTGCCTGTGCGAGATGTACACCAGTTCATGGCCGGCCCAATGGGGAAAAAGCATCCACTTTTTCACTAGTTGCCTGATGGTGTTGTCCGCCTTGTTAAGAGGTATGTTCGCCACAGCAGGACAAATGAAATATGGGGGATAAGGAATGTGTTCAAGGTGTTGATCTTCTGCTACGGTGCCAGTAGGGAGGAGTCAATCCTGGTCACATCTCATAGGATCTCTGCGATGGTATCCTCAGGTGTCTGCTGGACGCGGAAACCTTCCACTGCTAAGAGAAAGCTAACTCCGTTTTTGCTACCTCCTTCCTATGTAGTCCGGGTAACCCAATTTATCATTTAATCTAGGTAGCAGAGCTAAATGTCAGTCCTGGAACCCTTTGGACATAAAAACAAAGCCCCATCACGGAAATCAACAACATACACATGCACATATTCTGCCTGCTTTGTGACCATGGTGATCATGGATCTACAGTCTACTGTTTATGGATTGCATCACCTATTTTGTACTGAATCAGAAGCAGTTAAAATGAAGTAGTCAATTATCCCAGATAGATACAGTAGATCTTGCTCTAGGGACTTGAACTCTCATTATCTGAATCTGAATTTTATCTAATTTTCTCTTATACCTGCCAAAATTTTCTTCCTTCTGACAAAATGTTTTGAAAATTGCAAGGAGTCCAAGCAAGGCATGCTCTTCAAACATAGGGCTAGTGTCTTTCAGCTTTGCATCATTCCAAATTGAGTATACCCTTAAGAATAATATAATAAAAGGCAAAAGCTTGTGTAAAGGATTTACAAGGTTTTCTAACTGAAAGAACCATAGACACTAATCTCCAGTAAAGCATGTTGCTATAGATTCGGAGGAGAATACTGAAAGAAGGTAAATTATAAGCAACCCCTTTCCTCACCCAGGAAAATATCACTAGAGGGAATGGATTCTTCATCTAATAGACCTCCTTCATGCTGGATAAAAATAGAACCATGTTATTACATTATTTCTTTCTCCATTGACATAATTAACTCAATTTCTAAGAAAAAGTGAACATGCAGCCTGAGAGGGACTCAGCATCTGCAACTCTCTCTCTGCTGAGGCTCTGAGGAAGGTGAAGCCAGCCATATTGAGAAATGGGACTGTAGTGAGGGGGCGTGGCCCCCCTCCGAGACTGATGGGGAGTAGCCACTCTCTACCACCTCATGGGGGAGCCAGGCATACCATGACCCACTGCCGGAAGCAGCGGGGAAAGACAGGAAGTTTAAAAGGCAGGCCCTACACCTCAGCTGAGTGAGAGCTGGGAAATATAGTAGATGTCCCTTGCCTGCTGCTGAGCTCTCTTCCTGTGACTGAGCTCCACAGCACCCAGGACCTAGAGGAGTTGCCAGGACTGACAACGGACCAGTACCTGGAGAAACTTCTAGGACTGCCACTAGCCATGTACCCTGTAGAGACTGAGGAAGCCCAGGAGATGGAGGTTCAGTTGGAAGAGGTAGTAGGGAGTAGCCCAGGGACACCAGACATTGGTCTGGTTGTGTTATCAGAGTCTAGGTCAGCGTGTTTCGGTGGGATCCCCGCTGACCCAGTGGTAGAACTCTCTGCCACTGTCAGGGCCCTGGGCTGGGACCTGGTGGAGTAGGGTGGGCGTGGGTCCCTCTAGCCCCTGTGGCTGCCTCACTCCTGGGGTGGCTACCTACCCATTTTAGGCCAAGAGACCTGTGTTTGCTGTCTGCCTGAGCCATGAAGCTAGGTGAAACACTGCTCGTGGCTCAGCCCTGCCCGGAGGGCCAGAGCCCCTAGACTGCTAAGTCCCCAACTGAGCATTGCATTTATATGTGCACCATAGCGAGTGGGCATGGCCTCCCTCCAAGACTGAAAGGGAGGGCCAGCCATGAACCTTTACAGGGACCTACAGAATATTGCCCTTCAAAAGGATGTGGTGACTTGATCACAGTCTAAAAGTACTTAGATGGGAAAGAGAAATTTGATAACAGAGGGTTCTTCAATCTAGCAGAGACACATATAACAAGATCCAATGGTTGAGAGTTGAAGCTAGACACATTCAGATTTGAAAGAAGGCAGTTTTTTAGCATTAACTGTAATAAGTCATTAGAACAATTTACCATGGGTTGTGGTGGATTCTTGATGACTGGAAATTTTTAAATTAAGATTGGATGTTTTTTTCTGAAAGACAAGCACTAGTTCAAGCAAGAATTAATTCAGAGAATCCCTATAGCCTGTGTTACAAAGCAGGCCAGGGTGCTGCAGTCACAGTGGTCTCTTCTGGCTTTATAATCTATGATTCTATGAAAAAGAACCCTTTTCATAGAAAAGGGCTTGTGTCTTTAGGTCCCAAACTAGCTACAGCCAGGCTTGAAACTACTCTCTATCAAAGCCAGCTCAAATGCCTGGTGCAGATCCATGGACTCCTGGTGCACCCTCTCTCTCTGACTGTGAGGAATGAACCCCATTAGAGCATCCACCCATTGCCAAACAAGTAGGTTCACTCACTTGACACCCATTGCCAAACAAGCAGGTTCACTCACTTGCAACAGGAGGTAAAAATAATGCTGTTGCCACCAACCTCACCATTACAAGCCCTTCTACTCATGTCCCCCTCTCTTTGTCATGCTGTTGCCTACGCCCTGAGTAGCCATCTGTGCCTTGGCCAGTGATACATCAAGATGCAATACAGTATATACTTGTGCACACCACCTTCCCAGGTAGTATCACAGAACATCTATTTCAGTGCAATCATTCTCCTTCCTCAGTGCCTGGACAGTGCCTACAGCTTCACAGATGAATATCATTGTGCAGCAGTGGCCCTTAAGGGCCATCAGATTGCAGGAGTTAAGTTAGCGTCTCTCTCTCTCTGCTTGCACAACAGGTAGGAATCTTTATTTATTTAAAAAACAAGCATTTCAACTGGAATTAAAAAGAACTAATAGAAACCTTTTTCTTGGTCCTAAATTTTGCAACAGCTTGATTTGGGGCCAGATTTTATTTAATTCTGTCTCTTTAAATGTCTTACTTAAACATATTGAAAAATCAATCGTAAGACTGAAATACAATTTAAAAAAAACACCATAAAACTAATCTGAAATGTCCCTCCAAATGAGTAACACATGTCAGATCTGGCCAAAAAGAAAGAGAATTATTTTTTTAAAACCCACCACAAATTATAATAACCTTTAAAAAGAAACAGAGGGTCCTGTGGCACCTTTAAGACTAACAGAAGTATTGGGAGCATAAGCTTTCGTGGGTAAGAACCTCACTTCAGATGCAAGTAATGGAAATTTCCAGAGGCAGGTATAAATCAGTATGGAGATAACGAGGTTAGTTCAATCAGGGAGGGTGAGGTGCTCTGCTAGCAGTTGAGGTGTGAACACCAAGGGAGGAGAAACTGCTTCTGTAGTTGGATAGCCATTCACAGTCTTTGTTTAATCCTGATCTGATGGTGTCAAATTTGCAAATGAACTGGAGCTCAGCAGTTTCTCTTTGGAGTCTGGTCCTGAAGTTTTTTTGCTGTAAGATGGCTACCTTTACATCTGCTATTGTGTGGCCAGGGAGGTTGAAGTGTTCTCCTACAGGTTTTTGTATATTGCCATTCCTGATATCTGACTTGTGTCCATTTATCCTCTTGCGTAGTGACTGTCCAGTTTGGCCAATGTACATAGCAGAGGGGCATTGCTGGCACATGATGGCATATATAACATTGGTGGACGTGCAGGTGAATGAGCCGGTGATGTTGTAGCTGATCTGGTTAGGTCCTGTGATGGTGTTGCTGGTGTAGATATGTGGGCAGAGTTGGCATCGAGGTTTGTTGCATGGGTTGGTTCCTGAGTTAGAGTTGTTATGGTGCGGTGCGTGGTTGCTGGTGAGAATATGCTTAAGGTTGGCGGGTTGTCTGTGGGCGAGGTCTGGCTTGCCTCCCAAGGTCTGTGAAAGTGAGGGATCATTGTCCAGGATGGGTTGTAGATCACTGATGATGCGTTGGAGAGGTTTAAGCTGAGGACTGTAGGTGATGGCCAGTGGAGTTCTGTTGGTTTCTTTTTTGGGCCTGTCTTGTAGCAGGAGGTTTCTGGGTACACGTCTGGCTCTGTTGATTTGTTTCTTTATTTCCTTGTGTGGGTATCGTAGTTTTGAGAATGCTTGGTGAAGATCTTGTAGGTGTTGGTCTCTGTCTGAGGGGTTGGAGCAGATGCGGTTGTACCTCAGTGCTTGGCTGTAGACGATGGATCGTGTGGTGTGTCCGGGGTGGAAGCTGGAGGCATGAAGGTAGGCATAGTGGTCGGTGGGTTTTCGGTATAGGGTGGTGTTAACGTGGCCATCGCTTATTTGTACTGTGGTGTCTAGGAAGTGGACCTCCCGTGTAGATTGGTCCAGGCTGAGGTTGATGGTGGAGTGGAAGCTGTTGAAATCATGGTGGAATTCTTCCAGGGTCTCCTTCCCATGGGTCCAGATGATGAAGATGTCATCAATGTAGCATAGGTAGAGAAGGGGCGTGAGTGGACGAGAGCTGAGGAAGCGTTGTTCCAGGTCAGCCATAAAAATGTTGGTATATTGTGGGGCCATGCGGGTGCCCATGGCGGTGCCACTGGTCTGGAGGTATATATTGTCACCAAATTTGAAATAATTGTGCGTGAGGATAAAGTCACAGAGCTCAGCAACAAGTTGTGCTGTGTCATCATCAGGGATACTGTTCCTGACAGCTTGTATTCCATCTGTGTGTGGGATGTTTGTGTAGAGAGCCTCTACATCCATGGTGGCTAGGATGGTGTTTTCTGGGAGGTCACCAATGCATTGTAGTTTTCTCAGGAAATCAGTGGTGTCACGGAGATAGCTGGGAGTGCTGGTGGCGTAGGGTCTGAGTAGGGAGTCCACATATCCAGACAGTCCTTCAGTGAGAGTGCCAATGCCCGAGATGATGGGGCGTCCAGGATTTCCAGGTTTGTGGATCTTGGGTAGTAGATAGAATAACCCCGGTCGAGGCTCTAAGGGTATGTTGATTTGTTCCTGTGTTAGTGTAGGGAGTGTCCTGAGTAGATGGTGCAGTTTCTTAGTGTATTCCTCAGTGGGATCTGAGGAAAGTGGCCTGTAGAATTTGGTATTGGAGAGTTGTCTGGCAGCCTCCTTCTGGTAGTCAGACCTGTTCATGATGACAACAGCACCTCCTTTATCAGCCTCTTTGATGATAATGTCAGGGTGGTTTCTGAGGCTGTGGACGGCATTGCGTTCTGCACGACTTAGGTTATGAGGCAAGCGATGTTGTTTTTCCACAATTTCTGCCTGTGCACGTCGGCGGAAGCATTCTATGTATAGGTCCAGACTGTCATTTCGACCTTCAGGAGGAGTCCATGTGGAGTTCTTCTTCCTGTGTTGTTGGTGGGAGGGTATCTGTGTATCAGTGCGCTGTTCAGTGTTATCCTGAAAGTATTCTTTGAGTCGGAGGCGGCGAAAGTAGGCTTCCAGATCACCGCAGAACTGTATCATGTTCATGGGGGTGCTGGGGCAAAAAGAGAGTCCCCGAGATAGGACAGACTCTTCTGCTGGGTTGAGTGTGTAGCTGGATAAATTGACGATATTGCTGGGTGAGTTAGGGGTACCCCTGTTGTGGCCCCATGTGGCAGGTAGGATTTTAGACAGCTTATGGCCCTTTTTCCTTTGTAGAGAGGTGAAGTGTGTAATGTAGATCTCCTGTCTTATTTTAGTAAAGTCCATTTGTGTGGAGGGTTGGTTATTTATGAAAGTCTCCAGGTTGGAGAGCTCTTTCTTGATGTTTTTCTGTTTGCTGTATAGGATG
This sequence comes from Emys orbicularis, assembly GCF_028017835.1. Lineage (NCBI taxonomy): Eukaryota > Metazoa > Chordata > Testudines > Emydidae > Emys > Emys orbicularis. Next base: position 36,835,756 of record NC_088685.1, read on the forward strand.
CTGATCAGGTGGTTCCTCAGTTTCTTTGATAGTGTATGGCATAATCTCTCACTGTGGTCTGTGCAGTATGTAGATAGCAATGGATTTTTCACCTTCAGTCCATTTGGTATGATGTCCATCCGTTTGTATTTGGAAAGGAAGATGATATCTGTCTGTATCTGTGCAAGTTTCTTCATGAGGTTGATAGTTTCTCCTCCCTTGGTGTTCACACCTCAACTGCTAGCAGAGCACCTCACCCTCCCTGATTGAACTAACCTCGTTATCTCCATACTGATTTATACCTGCCTCTGGAAATTTCCATTACTTGCATCTGAAGTGAGGTTCTTACCCACGAAAGCTTATGCTCCCAATACTTCTGTTAGTCTTAAAGGTGCCACAGGACCCTCTGTTTCTTTTTACAGATTCAGACTAACACGGCTACCCCTCTGATACTATAATAACCTTTGTTAGTCTTAACCTGCAGCTTTGCTGATAACATGTCCTAAATATATAACTTCACAAGCCCAGTAAATATCGTCTGCATAAGTTAATATAAATAAAGGCCACCACTCTGCAGAGATCTACATTCCTAGGGGAGGAAAAATGCATCTAATTGACATATAGATGGTATTATTTGAGCATCTTCTCTTTGCTTGTAGAAGCAGCAGCAGTTGTCATTACAATACAGTTTAAAATGTCCCCTTACAATGAATTAGTTTCCTGCTTCTTTTCAGACAGCGTATCAAAATATTTTAAATGTGAGCGTAAATCTTGCTTGAGTTACACTGACACATGTTCCAAAACAGCACAATAAGACATGTTCTCAACAAAGTGCAATGCTGCTAGATGGTAAGTGCAAGGTATAATTGGTGATATTAAAAGAAAACAGAGTAAAAATTGCACCCTTCATAATGAGGTGTTGTTCTACTGTATGAATGACAAGGGTCTACCGAGGCAGCTGACACCAGCAAAAATGTCAAACCTCTGCTGAAAGAAAGTCAGCACAGAATGCTGCTTGTGCTACTCATTTACTAGCCTTGTTAAACCTCTCTCTGAAGTGACACATACACTTTCTGTAATAAGGCAATTTCTGCAGCAGAAGATAAACCTCCGCCTCTAGAACATAGCATGAGCAGAGCTACAGAATTAGCGAAACAGCCTACAATGGTTTTCAGAGAAACCTGTACTATCATGAAAGGTACAAGTTTACTTTCACAAAGCTGCTAAGAGAGATGTGTGGGGAAATGTGCTTCAAGGTTTTTAGCCAGCTTTTGTCTTTTTTTATGATGTGACAACATTGTAACTGAACTTACTGTGAGTGTCAAGACCAAAGTAATATGCACTGACTTTTGGGAACTCAAGCAGTATGTAACATGGGATTTTTCAGAATACTTAGGATGCTGTTGTTCATGAAATGTTAAGGGTGGCATTGACCACACCACAGGAATTCCTCTGATACAGGAAGGTCTTGATATAGTATTTGACACTTCAGTACTACACTGACTATATAAATGCCTAAAATGGATGCGTGGTAGGTAGGTTGATTGATAGATTCTGTAAGTTTACATTCTTCTATTGGGGTATGTTTACTTCCCTATGTAGAAGTGATTCAGTCCCAAGGACCTCATGTGGTACAGGGCGACCAATGAAGATATCCTCTCGACTTAGGTCCTTTGAGTTCCTAATGGAGATGCGTTGCTAGGGTCTCCCCCAGAGCCTTCCCTCTGGGTGGGATGGGTGTTCCACATTATAGGTGGGAAGAGGGTTTAAGTTAATGCTACCTACTGAAATCCCATAAGAGAGTGAGTGTGGTTATTACTCTGCAGAAAGCAGCTATTACCCCCAGCCCTGCCCAGTGCATGCCCTTCCCACACTGCAAAGCCCCACGGGTGCTTCTGCTGCATAGAGGGAAGGGTGGAATGTTGCCAAAAATGGTAATATTCCTTCCTTCTATACCTTGTCAGCCCACCCAGATCCCTTTCCACATAGGGAGTTGGTTATTAATTTGAAAAAAGAAAAACAAAACAAAATAAAACTTAGTGTAAGACAGTACAAATGTGTGGGAACATGTTTTACTAGTGAGAAATAGGGACAGGGAATCAGGACTACTGAGTTTTACTGTTGACTTTGTCACAGGCTCATTTGATCTAGTTACTAAGGACTAGATTCACAAAAGGACTGCCACTTTAGGCACCTAAATCCCAGAATCAGGGATTCCCTGGGATTCACAAAATTCCTGCTCAGCAGCCTCTGTACCTTGTAAGTGCCTAAACTCGCTCAGCACCTAAATTTTTGCAGTACAATTTCCATTTTTTGTCTATGATTCTGCCCCTGTGCATGCACAGTACAGTCCCACACCAGGCATCCAGATGCCTAAGCCCCAGAATGATCCAGGAACCGGAGAAAGATAGTCATTCCTCTTCATAGCTTGCCGACAGGGCCATATCTTGTAAATATGCTCAGAGTTCACCTACTGGATCAGGCCTCTATAGACCACAAAAGAGACAGGGGAAAGGAGGAGGAATTCCCTCCTAACTTTTAGCCCAGTGATGAGGGTAATCACCTGGGACTAGGGAGACCCATGGTTCAAGTCAAGTTCACCTGAAGGGGAAAAAAAAAGGATTTGAACAGGGACCTGCCACCTCTCAGGTGAGAGCCCGAGCCACTAGGTTATTCACTGGGATATGCTGACGTGCGGCTCCCTCGGTCTTTCCTGTTGAAGCTGTTTTACTGAGGTTAAAGAATAAAAAGTCACTGGGTGAGAGAGAGAGAGAGAGAGAGAGAGAGAGAGAGAACGAGCGACTGAACACACCAGCATGGGAATGATGTTGAAGGCTGGTGGGTAGCGCACTCAAAAGGGAGGCCCATAATCCAGTGCCCCAGCTCCAATGACATTTTAAAAATTATTTATCCCCAGGGGAACAGCTTGAAACAGGAGAGACTCAGTGAGCCCCACATCAGACTATCCCACAGCCCAGTGGCTAGGGCACTTACTGGAGGGGTGGCTGCTCCCATGTCAAATCCTTTCTCCCCCACAAATGGACAGGAGATGTGAATCAGGCGTCTCCACATCCCAGCTCAGAATCTTATCCAGAGTGGGTTAAAAGTTATGGGGAAAGTTATCCTCCTCCTGTCTCACCCTCCCCATTGTCTTGCAAAAACAGCACAAGTGCCTAATGCCAGAGGGTTTGCAGCTGAGAATTCCAAAAAGAGGGAGGCACCTCCGTGCAGCCTGGACTTGAGCTCCTAGCAGGTAGAGAGGGGTGGGGCTTAGGACATACCCTTCTCTTTGGCAACTCCCATTGGCTAACTTAGGCAGGGCACTGCCTAGGCATGCTGGCTTTTGTGAACCCCATTCATTGTATAGGGAGCCTAGGCACCTAACCCAGGCTTTGTGAATCCCACTGATTTTCTAGCCCCCTAACAGTTAGGTGTAGTAATGGTCAGCATCAGGGCCGTCCCTAGACATTTTGGTGCCCCAGGCCTCTGCGGGGGGAGGGAGGGGGGCAGGAGCAGGCTTGAGGGGCAGGCGGGAAACCGCCCCCCAGCACGAGCCAGTGGAGCGGAGCAGTTTGGGGCTGGGTCGCTTCACTTCTTGCTGCCTGGTGATTGCAGGGCTGGCCCAAGCCCACACTTATGGGGTAGCAGGAAATGGAGTGACCTGGCCCCAGCCTGCGTCGCTCTGCTCCCCTGGCTCCCAGCCTTGGGGGGCAGCGAGGAACGGCCCCCCAGCACTCACCGGCGGCACGGAGCGGGCTGGGGCCGGGTCACGCCACTTCCCGCCGCCCGGTGAGTGCAGGGTGTGCCCAATCCCTGCTGCAGTCCCCAGGACATAGCTCAGGGGAAGGGGTGGAGTGGGGGCAGGACTAGGGTGGAGCAGGGGTGGGAAGAGGCGGGGCGGTGGTGGAGCAGGTGCGGGGACTTTGGGGAAGGGGCGGGGGCAGCTTTCCTGGCCAGCTCAGCCAGCCGGGGAATCAGGCTGGCTGCTGGAGCAGCATGCAGCTGCGTAGGGCACCAGGAAATTTGGGGCAATTTGGTGTTCCAAATTTCCTGGTGCCCTATGCGGCTGCGTAGTTTGCGTATGGGTAAGGACGGCCCTGCTCAGCATCACTACACCTAAGTTACTTTGTGAATACAGCCTTAACCACCTAATGCCTTAGTTTAGGTCAGTGGTTCTCAACCAGGGGTGTGTGTACGCTTGGGAGTACGCAGAGGGGATACATCAACTCATCTAGATATTTGCCTAGTTTTACAACAGGGTACATAAAAAGCACTAGCATATTCAGTACAAACTAAAATTTTATACAGACAATGGCTTGTTTATACTGCTCTATATAGTATACACTTAAATGTAAGTACAGTATTTATATTCCAATTGATAAAAATGAGGAAGTAAGCAATTTTTCAGTAATAGGGTGCTGTGACACTTCTGTAGTTTTATGTCTGATTTTGTAAGCAAGTAGTTTTTAAGTGAGGTGTAACATGGGGTATGCAAGACAAATCAGACTCCTGAAAGGGGTACAGTAGTCTGGAAAGGCTGGGAACCACTGGTTTAGGTCTCATATCATTAGCAGGTAAAATAACTACCGGTACTTTCAGAATTATTACAGAAGGTCAAGTCTACATGTATATTTGTGTTCTAGATACATTAAAAAAATTTTATAGCTAGTTAAATACTTTAAATAATAATTGTGAATATTTTCAGCCAGGTTCACCAATAATCTCCAGCTACTTTGTATCCCTCTAACACTGAGAAGCAGCCATAAACCTGGCATACCTGGGGGATTAAAGGGGGTTTATGGTTGCCTTGCATCACCTGAATGACACAAAGCAGCCAGAGTCTACCAGTGAACCCAGTCTTTTGCTAATATTAGGATCTCAGCTCAATTCTACCACAGTCAAGTCCTTTATTATTTGCAACAAATCTGCTTGACTCAGTGGAATAGCTGAATAGATGCATTTGACCCACTAGTGTGTTGAGTGACCAAGTTGGACATTCAAATAGCAAATACCATGGAATACTTTGCAAATAATTCTCATACTGTTATTTCTTCACATTTTACGTTGGATTACAGAAAAAAAATCCCCATTGTACAGGACTGGTTTGTGAATGCATTGGAAAGCCAAACCAAATTTCATTACATTTTATATTCAGTAAATACTAGTCGACTAACTTTAGTTTCTGTATAGCTCACATTTTGATATTCTATGTTCATAAGCTTCTAGACAGATCTAGAGCCAGAATTACTGTTCATCTTTACAGAAAGTCTCCTGACACTGAAATTGATATGTATTCACATATATTTTGAATGGCACTGTAGAGGATACTTATGTTGCTCTAATAAGTATTGTCTTCAGGACTCCAAAGGCTTAGGGTAGGATCAGTTCTTGCATTTAAGTATCAATGTTAATGCTGCTAATACTGATCCTATTAAACTTCACATAAAACTTCTTTACTGGTTTAAGCACTTAAAAGATACAAATCTGTTCAGTAATGGAGTACAGCGTGCAGCTGCACTACAGAATGTCCAGGACGCCAGCAACATTCAGATGGCTCACAGAAAGTAATACATTTGCCCTTGCTGTCTCTACTTTTCCAGTAAGATATTGTATGTTATTATGAATTATAAAAGAGTAATTTTTATAACATGGGTTTGCCAGGTCTAAAACTCTGCAAGTATAGATATCTATAGAAAGGTAGAAATACCTACTCCAGCTGGTTAACCAAAACTTACGTTAAACACCATTTAAGATCTCTGAAATGGCACTCATATCAGAAACCAAGTCTAGTTGGCAGCCAGTTTCAAGCGGAGTGCCCCAAGGGTCGGTCCTGGGGCCGGTTTTGTTTAATATCTTTATTAATGATCTGGAGGATGGTGTGGACTGCACTCTCAGCAAGTTTGCCGATGACACTAAACTAGGAGGCGTGGTAGATACACTAGAGGGTAGGGATCGGATACAGAGGGACCTAGACAAATTAGAGGATTGGGCCAAAAGAAACCTGATGAGGTTCAACAAGGACAAGTGCAGAGTCCTGCACTTAGGACGGAAGAATCCCATGCTCAGCTACAGACTAGGGACCGAATGGCTAGGTAGCAGTTCTGCAGAAAAGGACCTAGGGGTCACAGTGGACGAGAAGCTGGATATGAGTCAACAGTGTGCTCTTGTTGCCAAGAAGGCTAACGGCATTTGGGGCTGTATAAGTAGGGGCATTGCCAGCAGATCGAGGGACGTGATCGTTCCCCTTTATTCGACATTGGTGAGGCCTCATCTGGAGTACTGTGTCCAGTTTTGGGCCCCACACTACAAGAAGGATGTGGAAAAATTGGAAAGAGTCCAGCGGAGGGCAACAAAAATGATTAGGGGTCTGGAGTGCATGACTTATGAGGAGAGGCTGAGGGAACTGGGATTGTTTAGTCTCCAGAAGAGAAGAATGAGGGGGGATTTGATAGCAGCCTTCAACTACCTGAAGGGGGGTTCCAAAGAGGATGGAACTCGGCTGTTCTCAATGGTGGCAGATGACAGAACAAGGAGCAATGGTCTCAAGTTGCAGTGGGGGAGGTCTAGGTTGGATATTAGGAAACACTATTTCACTAGGAGGGTGGTGAAGCACTGGAATGCGTTACCTAGGGAGGTGGTGGAGTCTCCTTCCTTGGAGGTTTTTAAGGCCCGGCTTGACAAAGCCCTGGCTGGGATGATTTAGTTGGGAATTGGTCCTGCTTGGAGCAGGGGGTTGGACTAGATGATCTCTTGAGGTCCCTTCCAACCCTGATATTCTATTCATAGATTCATAGATTCTAGGACTGGAAGGGACCTCGAGAGGTCATCGAGTCCAGTCCCCTGCCCGCATGGCAGGACCAAATACTGTCTAGACCATCCCTGATAGACATTTATCTAACCTACTCTTAAATATCTCCAGAGATGGAGATTCCACAACCTCCCTAGGCAATTTATTCCAGTGTTTAACCACCCTGACAGTTAGGAACTTTTTCCTAATGTCCAACCTAGACCTCCCTTGCTGAAGTTTAAGCCCATTGCTTCTTGTTCTATCCTCAGAGGCTAAGGTGAACAAGTTTTCTCCCTCCTCCTTATGACACCCTTTTAGATACCTGAAAACTGCTATCATGTCCCCTCTCAGTCTTCTCTTTTCCAAACTAAACAAACCCAATGCTTTCAGCCTTCCTTCATAGGTCATGTTCTCAAGACCTTTAATCATTCTTGTTGCTCTTCTCTGGACCCTTTCCAATTTCTCCACATCTTTCTTGAAATACGGTGCCCAGAACTGGACACAATACTCCAGCTGAGGCCTAACCAGAGCAGAGTAGAGCGGAAGAATGACTTCTCGTGTCTTGCTCACAACACACCTGTTAATACATCCCAGAATCATGTTTGCTTTTTTTGCAACAGCATCACACTGTTGACTCATATTTAGCTTGTGGTCCACTATAACCCCTAGATCCCTTTCTGCCGTACTCCTTCCTAGACAGTCTCTTCCCATTCTGTATGTGTGAAACTGATTTTTTCTTCCTAAGTGGAGCACTTTGCATTTGTCTTTGTTAAACTTCATCCTGTTTAACTCAGACCATTTCTCCAATTTGTCCAGATCATTTTGAATTATGACCCTGTCCTCCAAAGCAGTTGCAATCCCTCCCAGTTTGGTATCATCCGCAAACTTAATAAGCGTACTTTCTATGCCAATATCTAAGTCGTTAATGAAGATATTGAACAGAGCCGGTCCCAAAACAGACCCCTGCGGAACCCCACTCGTTATGCCTTTCCAGCAGGATTGGGAACCATTAATAACAACTCTCTGAGTACGGTTATCCAGCCAGTTATGCACCCACCTTATAGTAGCCCCATCTAAATTGTATTTGCCTAGTTTGTCGATAAGAATATCATGCGAGACCGTATCAAATGCCTTACTAAAGTCTAGGTATACCACATCCACAGCTTCTCCCTTATCCACAAGACTCGTTATCCTATCAAAGAAAGCTATCAGATTGGTTTGACATGATTTGTTCTTTACAAATCCATGCTGGCTGTTCCCTATCACCTTACCACCTTCCAAGTGTTTGCAGATGATTTCCTTAATTACTTGCTCCATTATCTTCCCTGGCACAGAAGTTAAAGTAACTGGTCTGTAGTTTCCTGGGTTGTTTTTATTTCCCTTTTTATAGATGGGCACTATATTTGCCCTTTTCCAGTCTTCTGGAATCTCTCCCGTCTCCCATGATTTTCCAAAGATAATAGCTAGAGGCTCAGATACCTCCTCTATTAGCTCCTTGAGTATTCTAGGATGCATTTCATCAGGCCCTGGTGACTTGCAGGCATCTAACTTTTCTAAGTGATTTTTAACTTGTTCTTTTTTTATTTTATCTGCTAAACCTACCCCCTTCCCATTAACATTCACTATGTTAGGCATTCCTTCAGACTTCTCGGTGAAGACCGAAACAAAGAAGTCATTAAGCATCTCTGCCATTTCCAAGTTTCCTGTTACTGTTTCTCCCTCTTCACTAAGCAGTGGGCCTACCCTGTCTTTGGTCTTCCTCTTGCTTCTAATGTATTGATAAAAAGTCTTCTTGTTTCCCTTTATTCCCGTAGCTAGTTTGAGCTCATTTTGTGCCTTTGCCTTTCTAATCTTGCCCCTGCATTCCTGTGTTGTTTGCCTATATTCATCCTTTGTAATCTGTCCTAGTTTCCATTTTTTGTATGACTCCTTTTTATTTTTTAGATCATGCAAGATCTCGTGGTTAAGCCAAGGTGGTCTTTTGCCACATTTTCTATCTTTCCTAACCAGCGGAATAGCTTGCTTTGGGGCCCTTAATAGTGTCCCTTTGAAAAACTGCCAACTCTCCTCAGTTGTTTTTCCCCTCAGTCTTGATTCCCATGGGACCTTACCTATCGGTTCTCTGAGCTTACCAAAATCCGCCTTCCTGAAATCCATTGTCTCTATTTTGCTGTTCTCCCTTCTACCCTTCCTTAGAATTGCAAACTCTATGATTTCATGATCACTTTCACCCAAGCTGCCTTCTACTTTCAAATTCTCAACGAGTTCCTCCCTATTTGTTAAAATCAAGTCTAGAACAGCTTCCCTCCAGTAGCTTTTTCAACCTTCTGAAATAAAAAGTTGTCTGCAATGCAGTCCAAGAATTTGTTGGATAGTCTGTGCCCCGCTGTGTTATTTTCCCAACATATATCCGGATAGTTGAAGTCCCCCATCACCACCAAATCTTGGGCTTTGGATGATTTTGTTAGTTGTTTAAAAAAAGCCTCTTCCACCTGGTTAGGTTATGATTCTATGATTCTATGATTCCACTATACTCTGCATAAAACTCACTCCTTCTGTGGATGAAAGGCTATAATTCCCCAAAGCTCCCATGGCAGGCATCATTGGATGATGCGGTCCACATTTCATCAGGATTGCCATATTGACTGAAGATTTACCATTCTGGTTATATTTTGCACCACCCAGCAACAGTGAAAGGTCACTAAATGCGTGAGTGTATATAGACTAGCAAGGCCAGATCTTGTTCCCCGACCCCTTTGTTCTGTATGTCCGTTTTGCCCCATTCCACCAGCACAAAGCAGGTGAAAAGCTAGCTGAAGCAGATGTCAGGGATTTTCCACAGTGTAGAGGAATCCCCAGGTGGGGTAGAGGCAATTTAGCCCAGGATCAGGCTGTGGGGCAGAAAGATTGCACACAGCCACATTTGCTTCTCCATCCACATTAAGAAAAGCTTGACACAAGAGGGGATTCTGGGCCTGAGTCACTGTTGCCCTGCACCTTGTGTGGTCATTTACACCAGTGCAAAGTAAAAGTGAAATGCTATCAAATCAAAGCGTGTATCAGATGTGAAACACTACATTTTTCACTGGTAAAAATCACTATAGAAGGTTAAAGGCCTATGACAAATCAGGCTTATGTCCCTGGTCCCTCATTACTAGATTATCTTTTGGAATTTAACGGGCTATATGGAGGCCAGTGACTCTACAAAATTCAATGATATGTTTAGGATGTCCACCAACAAAACAAGAACACAAGTCTGGTTAGGTTTACATTACTGACCGAGAAAGTGCCACCAGCAGCATGGGGATTATAATCTGAAACTCCAGGCAACAAGAAAATATGAAGAAAGTAGCTGGCTGATGTTTCAGATTCTTGTTTTTTTTCTGCATATTTTTAAATATAGTTAAATATTCCTCTCTGAATATTATCCCAAACACAAAGGTTATAATAAAATGTTTGAAAAGCTGAAATACAAAGGTTCAGAATCTGATAACTTTACACACAGTCAGCAATAGTTTACTCCATGCATGGGCCCACTGATGTCAATGGGACTACTCTTAATGGTACTAACTCAATGTGAGTAAGGCTGGCAGAGTCTGGCCCACATGCTACCTTGCAAACTATTTGCTAGTACAGTTCAGCTGTGCAGTTTTAGATTAAATTATGTATATGCATCACTTTTAAGTGACTCCACTAAAATATCTCAGGCCTTTGTCAGAAGTTTTGAAAAAAACCAAACCAGTCTAGTATAAAACCAAGAGAGAAGGAAAGTCTCTTAAGTCCAAAAGTATGAGGTGTTTTCAAAACATTACCATTAAGCTATGTACTTGAGAAACAGCATTTGCATGGTTATTTCAGTGTGAAAAGTTATGCAAAAAACAGTTAGCATAAAGAAGGTACTTCCAAGCCACATACTTTATATGCCTAAATGAATATCATGCTAAAAATGAGCCGATGCACAAGAGAGGCAGCAAGCAATTTACAGTTGCCAATTTGTACAGAGCTATCAATTTTAGACACCCAAATTGTCACTGAGTCAAAGTTTCATTTTTTGTCCATTAACATGTTGCAGGAATATAAAATAATTTGCCTTTAAAAATGCACATCCTTCTATATCTTCTGTTTGCGATTGCACTCCACTTGCATTTGTGTTGATGAAAGCTGAAGCAATTAGGTGTAAAGGGGCCTTAAAGTGGAAGTAAATTACATTACATCCACTTTTAAAGCTCCTTTACACTGCCAGGGCAATCTACAAGGGCTTTAGAATAAATCAGGAGCTCTTTCTGCCTACTGGCTTTGTGCTGGCACTTGTGATTCCACTTCTTCACTGGTATTAAATGCCTGCACATCATCTAGTTAATGGGCCTGATTCTTCACTGCCCTGCACTTTCATATTCACACCTGTGCAAAAGGAGTGCAAATGTTACTAAATTAGAATATCCCACTCATTTCCACTGGTGGTTCACTTTGTACTCTATCAGCCTGATGCACATCTACACTAAGAAGTCTCTTTACACCACTCTAACAGTGTTAAAGAGCATTAAAGTTGACATAAATTATGTAACACCTACTTTAAGGCCCCTTAACATTGCCAGAGCAGTGCAAAGATAGCTGTGTAACCTATTGCTTTCATTTATTTAGGGCACATCTACACTGGCAACGTTACAGCGCCGGCAGTTACCACGCCGCTCAGAGAGCGCTGAAGGGAAACCGCTGTTGTGTGTTCACACTGACAGCTGCCTGTGCAATAGCGTGTTCACACTCGTGGCACTTGCAGTGGTATTCGGAGCGATGCACTTTGGGCAGCTATCCCACAGAGCACCTCTTTCTCTTCTGCCGCTAAGACATATGGGAAGGCAGAGGGGATTGCGGAGCATCCTGGGTCCTGTCCCAATGCCCCGTGATGCATTGCTTCGCATCCCAACAATCTCTATGCTTCCGTCTGCATTTGGCACCATCTTTCAATGGCTTGTGTACTGCACGTCCTGCCTCTACGGGCTGCAGGAATGGATCCCAAACTGTTGATCATTATGCTGCTTGCTCTGACCATCACGTTACGAGTTATTCCTTAAGCTACAAAGGCAAGAGAAGTGCAACATTGATCTCACCATGTATACTAGCTATGACATGAGATTGCTTGTGGCATTCACAGAGGTGCTGACCACGGTGGAACACCGCTTTTGGGCTCAGGAAACAAGCACTGAGTGGTGGGATCACACAATCATGCACATCTGGGATGACGAGCAGTGGCTGCAGAACTTTCGGATGAGGAAAGCCACATTCATTGGACTGTGTGACGAGCTCACCCAGCCCTGCGGCACAAGGACACGAGAATGAGAGCTGCCCTATCACTGGAGAAGCGCATGGTGATTGCACTGTGGAAGTTGGATACTCCAAACTGCTACTGATAGGTCGCTAACCAGCTCGGACTGGGAAAAAATTGACCGTTGGACTTGTGTTGATGGAAGTGTGCAGGGCCATTTATCGCATCCTGCGCCGAAAGACTGTGACTCTGGGCAACGTGCGTGACATTGTGGATGGCTTTGCACAAATGAGCTTCCCTAACTGTGGAGGGGCGATAGATGACATTCATATTCCAATTCTGGCACCAGACCACCTAGCCACCGAGTTCATTAATCACAAGGGGTATTTCTCAATGGTTCTCCAGGCGCTTGTGGATCACCGTGGGTGTTTCACAGACATTAACGCAGGTTGGTCCAGAAAGGTGCATGACGCACACATCTTTAGGAACACTGGCCTGTTCAGGAAGCTGCAAGCAGGGACTTACTTCCTGGACTGGAAGATAACCATAGGGGAAGTCAAAATGCCCATTATGATCCTGGGAGACTCCGCTTACCCCTTAATGCCATGGCTTATGAAGCCATACACGGGGCAACTTGACAGCAGCAAGAAGCGGTTCAACAACAGGCTGAGCAAGTTCAGAATGACTGTTAGTGTGCTTTTAGCTGTTTAAAAGACCACTGGTGCTGCCTCTATGGGAAGCTGGAGCTGGCTGATGACAATATTTCTATGCTTATAGCCGCGTGCTGTACACTCCATAATATTTGTGAAGGGAAGGGTGAAAGCTTCACGCAGGGCTGGACCACAGAAGCTCAGCGCCTGGAGGCTGAGTGTGAACAACCAGAGACCAGGGCTATTAGAGGGGCACAGTGCGGGGCCATAAGGATCAGGGATGCCTTGAGGCAGCAATTTGAAGCTGAAAGCCACTAATATTTGTTGCTACGCTCAGGAGTGCAGTGCTTGTAATTCTAGGAGGTGATTGGTGCAGATGATGCAATATGTGAGTTTAACATAATTGTATGTTGCTTTGCAAGGCTCTTTTTGCTTCAGAGGGCCAAATTAAGGTTGCACAGGCATTCTTAACACTGGCATTTCCTAGCTTTAGAATGCTCAGTTTTGAAATCTTAATAATGTTCTTTAACATATATGTAGTGTGTGTGTGTATAAAGATTTGCAAAAAAACCCAAAAAAACAAAACAAAAATCCAATGAAAATATAAAATATACTCCACCTCTTGCAATCCTCCACAAAAGCCTAGGGAAAAAAAGATGTGTTTTGCATTATGCCCAGAAGATTAGCAAATCTAGGCTCTGGCAGGCAAAAATGAGGGAACAAATTCCAAACTTACTGATCTGTCAGAGATTGCTCTGCTAGCTGCTCTCCCATTTATAGCCAAGAAACTCCAGCTCAAGCACCTCTGCTGATTGCAACCACAGGCTACAAATGGAAATGAAATTGAGTTTTATTTTCTGTGTCAACATCCTCCTGAATCTGCTCGGGGAAATGCACAAGAGTGTTCATATGGCAGTGTGTGAAAACAGGCAGGGTAAAAAGGCTAATCAGCTCCAATCCTGCTTTTTGCAATCAGACTCTCCTGAGAATTGCACACACACACTTTTTCCACACTGTTTCTTTTGAAAATAAACACGCAAATTACACAGACAATCTGCACTGAATTAGTGAACCCAAATCCAACCAACTTCAGCAATCCTGCTTGTCTGCTTTGTTTTTCAAATATGTATGACACATTCATGCAAGATAGCACACACTGAACAATCCTATGTTCTCTCAACACATTTTGGAATAACATGCCCATAGTGCAGTAGAATATAAGTGAAGAAAGTTGGTTGACTCTGCCAGTAGCTACTACTGTTGCCATCAGCATTCAGTTTTATGTGCCTGCTTTCTCTGGTGGCAGAAACTGAGAGCTGATAGGATGTGACACACAGTATTCACTTTTGGAAGAAGAGGCCATGCTCGCTAAACCTTGACATGGTCATTCTCAAAAGTAGTGAACCAATGTCTGGTTGCACAATGGAGTAGGGCAGGAAAAGAAGTCTGGGCTCTAATGGTAGGGAATGGGCTTCATAGAGTGATTGATCTGTCTATCTTTCTAGGTTCTTAGCGTATTTCCATGACTTTGGTAACTGGGCAACTCAGAAAACTAGGAAGTATACATAGACATAAGGTAGATCTTCCAAGGAGTAAAATGAATGGTAATTGGGGTCCCAGACCCATTAGGTCAACTTTGAAAATCTCAGCCACATAGAGCTGGGCATGAAAATTAATTTGATGTTTTTCCTAATCTTTTTTCACTGAAATTCAAAATGCAGACAAAAATAGTGAAAAATTGAAATTCAGAAAATTTCAACTCACCCTAATAGAGATGTATTTTTCTAACTCTCATCCTGCCAGTTTCTGGGTAATTTATTTATGCATTGGGTTTTGGTGTTAATGCAGGAAAGCTTGGGTGAAATAGTGAGGTTTTCATTATCCTCTGCAGTTGCATAGCTGTGTGGCCACACTGGTATCATCTGGTAATGAGCACTGAATACATGAAAAGTTTCTGTGAAAGCTGTCTCCTGCTATGACAACCCTACACACTATTGAAACGATCTTTATACAACGTATGCCTTGTAAGGTATTATTTGAAAACTCATAATTTGCTGGTCAGTATTGACCTGATAAAATATGTGTGGCAACACTGTATATGGAGTTATAGATTCCCCTGTATGATGTTATGAACATACATTCCAAACTTCACAGCCCTGCCCAGGCAGGCAGAAGTCAGGTCTGTCCTAAACAAAGGAAGAAATGAGTGCCTGCTAGGGTTGCTAGGTGTTCGGTTTTTGACCGGAATGCCTGGTCAAAAAGGGAACATGGCGGCTCCAGGCAGCACAGCTGACTGGGTCGCTAAAAGTCCAGTTGGCTGCAGTGCCAGTGGGGCAGGCAGGCTCCATGCAGCTCCTGGAAAGTGGCAGCATGTCCCCCAGCACCTAGGTGCAGGGGTAGTCAGAGGCACTCCACTTGCTGCTACTGCCCGCAGGCGCCACCCCGAGTGCTGGCTCTTCAGTTCCCATTGGCCAGGAACCACAGCCAATGGGAGCTGTGGAGACAGTGCCTGTGGGTGGGGGCAGTGCACTGAGCCCCCTGGTTGCCCCTCCGCCTAGGAGCTGGAGCGACATACTGCAACTTCCCAGGAGCTGTGCAGACTTCCTTCATTCCTGGGAAATGCTGGGGCCACCAGAGGTCAGCACCGGCCGAAGCCTGCACCCCGAAACCCCTCTCATGCTCCAACCTTCTGTCCCAGCTCGGAACTCACTCCCATATCCAAACTCCCTCCTGGAGCCTGCACCCCCTCCTGCACCTCAACCCTCTTCCTAGCCCTAAGCTCCCTCCTGCACTCCAACCCCCCCAGCCCCACCCCAGAACCCACACCCCGGAGCCCTCACCCCCTCCCACACCCCAACCCCCTTCCCCAGCCTGGAGCCTCCTCCTGCACCCCAAACCACTCCTCACCAGCCCCACCCCAGAGCCCGCACCACTACCCGCACCTCAACCCCCTGCCCCAGCCTGGTGGGAATGAGTGAGCGAGGGTGTGGGAAAGCAAGCGATGGGGGGGGAAGAGATGGAGTGAGCTGGGGCGGGGTCTCAGGGAAGGGGCAGGGCCTTGGGGAAGTGGCAGAGGTGTTCAGTTTTCTGCAATTAGAAAGTTGGCAACCCTAGTGCCTGCCTTAATTTGCATTTAAGCAGTAGACAAGCAGGAAGGGACAACAAAGGAAGTTCAAACAGGTGGGGGGGGAAGAAGAGAAGGGAATATCCTTCCCCATAGACTCTTCATCTCCTGGATCTTAGCTGGAAATGTTTTGAAGAGGGGAACTGAAACTATAAAAAAGGAGGGACGAACACTCCAAGGGACACCCCCAACCCTGTCCACCTCATTCTCTGTACTTGAGAAGACATAAGGAAACAGCCGTTGGACTCTGGGGGGAAGAGTCCTGACCTGAGAGTTTGGTCGGTAATCCACTGGAGCATGCGATGAGAAAGTTTGCTTTGCAATTAAGCTAGTTTCTTAAGTAGATACTAGTAAGCATTTTATCTTCTTTTTTCTTATAGCCATTTCTGACTTTTATGCCTCATTAAAACCTTTGTAGTTAATAAATGTATTTTACTATTTTATCTAATCCAGTGTGTTTAAATTGCAGCATCTGAGTATTCTATTTAAAATAATAAGATGGCGTATTATTCCCTTAATAGAATAATGGATTTAATGTATTTGTACTGTCCAGGAGAGGGCTGGGCAGTACAGGACATACATTTCTGGGAGAAGAGCTGGGTCTAGGTGTGTGTGTGTGTGTGTGTCACTCTGCAGTATAACCAAGGCTGATGAGAGCCAGGGTATAGCTGGGAGGCTGCAGTTACACACAGACACTCAGGGTGTGGCTTGCATGCTGGATGTCTGTCTGTAAGCTCACATGGGAGATACAACAGCAAGGCATTGTAAGACACCAAGGCTGAAGGGCAGGGATGGCACAGCCCCCACTGGTCTGGATTGTGCTCCGGCATGTCACACCTACATATGTAAATTTCATTCTTCAGTTTGACAGTTTTAGCTATCATGGAAGACAAGGTCACCTATTTGGAGCAGTCACCTGGAAGGCTTTGAAGATAAGGCCCAAAGCTTTGACACTAATTAAAGCAAGCCATCTTTAATACCTTCTGGTCCTACATTGACCATAGTTCTGCCAGATTCTGGGTCTTTAGGCTTTTTTTTTTTTTCTGTAAATTTCAGCCAATGGGGTTAGGAATCCAAATCCTATTGAAAGTCAGTGGGAGTTGAGCCCCTAACTCCTTAAGGCACCTTTGAAAATCCCAGTCTCTCTAAACTGTATTAATACTTAAAAGAACCAACAATATAATAGAGCAGTGTCTACTGATATGATTTCTAATTTCTTATACAGTTCAGGTACACATTAAATTGTACTATAAATTATAGAACCCTATTTTAGTGGGATTTGTTTCTATATCATAATTATATTGATTTTGTTTTTTGCCATAAGCATCTAAAATGGAAGCTGTCTTTGGGCAAGATGTCACTATCTATATGATAATGCCAGGCTTGATTCAACACTTTTACAGTGCTGTGTTACAATGTTGTAATGCCATTAAACTCCACTGTCCAACACCATGGTGAGTCAGGCCTGTTAAATGTAAGGGCATATAACCAGAATATTTTAAAAATAACATTTGATTGGACAGATTTTTTTTTTTTGCTAAAATGAATTCAGGAAATGCATGCTAACAGTAGTGACAGAAGATTATTTTTAGTTATATTTTCAGCATCAGAATTAAGCAAAATTCTGGCTCATCATATACATAGATGTGCCAGAAAATTCAGCAAAAGGCAATTAGTGCATGCCATGAGATATCCACCCCACTCCTGCTTCCCTTAAGGAGGCACATACTGGTGTATATATGCTGTATGTGCCCATTTGAGGTGGGGAAATATGTCAACGTCCCAAAACTAGATAGAATCTGGCTTATTTACAGTTATTTACTTAAGTGGCCATCTGCTTCTTCTGGCATTG
The DNA here is from genome assembly GCF_028017835.1 of Emys orbicularis. Lineage (NCBI taxonomy): Eukaryota > Metazoa > Chordata > Testudines > Emydidae > Emys > Emys orbicularis. The sequence goes on from NC_088685.1 coordinate 36,853,411, forward strand.
CTAGTAATAAAATAAAGTGCCTGGGCTGGGACTACGTTGAAAAGAAAGATGAAGTGAACTACGCCATTAAGAAGTAATTCACTGAAATGACTTCTTTTTAATAAGTCATTGTGGTATATTAGTCTATACATCTAAACTATCTGTGCTAATCATCAAAAGCTCTTGTTTTGAATTGCCTCCATCATTCCTTGATCCTTTCAAACTGTTGCTATAAGTGCAGACAGACCAGCAAGCCAAAACCATTTCAGTTGATTATTCATCTGATGCATCAAATATGAAAGGCACTGAGATTTTTGCATTGTCTAGTGAATTAACAGGTGTACAGAGCAGATGCACCGACTGAGTCAATGGAGCAGGGTTGACTGTCATACCAATTTTTTTTAAAAAAAAAACCACATAAGGGCACATTCAGTTATTTTTAACTGAGTGTGGGGCCCATTGAGAGTCAGTTGAGCCCAAGCAGCTCACAGGAGGCACTCAGCCCCTTACCAGAAATAGGGCTCTTGAAGTCATTCTTTGCAAATGCAATCCTACAGGTGAGATCCTCCGATTCTGGCACATTTTTCTGCACTATTCTGGGGCACAGATGGGCTGCAATTTTCCCTTGCACAGGAGAATCCATGGCTGGTGCAGAGTGGATGTAACTTGCTCCAAAGAGTGTCCTCTCTTAGTCCACCCCATCATAAAGGGTGTGCCAGGGGCATGACGGAGCATGGCTGTGGTGTTCCAATGAGCCCATACCATATAACAGCCCTGGGGGAATGATTAACATCAGGCATAAATTAGAGTTGCTATAAATAACTTAAGCCAGGGGCTGTGTTAGCCCACCCAAATCCTCAGGAGTAGGGGAGTGCAGAGAAATATACTGAGTCGTGGTTTACCTGGTGATCTATTCCTGTATTTTTAAAGTAGGTTCATGTTCCATTCTTTGCACCCAATTCCCCACTGCTTACCCCGTCATTTGCACCTGTGCAAAGCAGGTGGAGAACCCTAACAAATCAGAATGGTAACGTTTTATGCCTGCTTTGAACAGGTGTAGACTGTACAATACACTGAAAAGCAACAGTTATCGCCCATTTTACATCCAAAGATAATTAGCTTGAGCAATACAACTCACAGCTGGTAAAATATGGATTACAAAAATATTTGTATTGCATCTACTCATACACACATTTACATAATGTCTGCACTTGGCTAATATTCAATACTGCTATAGTATGCATTACATGTAGTACACCACAGCAAAACCAAGGATAATCATATCAGATATTTTTTTCATATTAAACTATAGTATTGGCAATTAAAAACAATAGGTAATTGAATTATGACACCGCTATTAGATTACATGACAGCTACGTACTTTCTTGTCAGTCAGCTACAGCTTGTGTTAATAAGATTCACTGAGCTCATTATTTTTGTAGGGTGTTAATTTCTGAAAAAAGACCTGTGACAAAAGGGATGTTGTCTTGTAAGCAAACACCAGGTTACTACAGACCAGGGAAAATGAAAAGAAATAAACAATTCCTAGAGAGTCACTGAAATTTGGGTGACAATTTGTACTTCTTAATACCGAAGAGACCAGGAATGAAAACATCCAGAGGCAGATATTATTAAAAACCCACTGTGAGGGACAGGGTGGGTTTAGAGAACTGGTAATGGAATAGGAATCTTTAATTTCTTGATGAACTCAGGCCCACCTTGGTAGTAACTGCACATCACTTTTCTGAAGGCTGCCCAGGAATATAGATGAAATGAGTTGGTGATCTCAGGCTAGTTCCAATGCTCAGTTCTCAGCTGTGCCAAATGTAAACTTAGTGCAGCTAAGGAGAAATGGTGGGAAGGGAAGAATCAAATAGTTTCTACCCCAGACTTCTCCCTCTCCCCCCCTCCCCCAGCCCCAACATGTTCCTTACACATGGCGGAGACAGGCAGGTGACCACTTTATGCCACTGCAGGATTCCCCCTATGTTAGGTGACAACTTCCAGCCAGTCTCAGATTGCCACATCCAGATCAGTCTTCAGCCCTTGGGCTATCTACTCTCTTGCCCTTAGAAGTGGTCCCTCGTGGATCACAGATAAGGCATGTAAGTGGGAGTTTCTACTGCAGCTGTCTGTTCTTTGGCCCGGTATTCAGGGGCCAGCGCCTAGCACCTTTCACAAGCAATAAATTAATCTTTAAAAAAAAAAAAAAAACCCTGAAGTCCCTGCATTAAAAACTCTATTGTTTGAAATGATTTTTTAAAATGAATTTCAGTTAATTTAAAATGCATAAATACTCACTCGGAACGCCAGGCTCCTAGGATCCTAGGTGCTTTAGAGTGGTCACTCCTAAACCTGCCTTAAAAGCGTCTTGAAACTTGCAGTTGTATTTTCAGCCCAAGGCTCCTGGTGTCTGCCTTTAAAGTAGGTGTGGCTCAGGCTAAAATCAGAGTGAACTGGAGAGAAACCGGCAGTTAACAAGGATTTTTTTTTTTAATGTTACTCAGGACTGAATTCATTCTGCTGGGAGAAGAATAAAGGGCTATTTAAAAAAAAAAAAAGCCACGAACAGCTTCTCTGATTGCTTCAGAATAGCCTCAACTCATATCATGTCTATTTCTCAGCGTTTACTAAGGAAATTCTGAATGCATTAAAGGGTTGGGACTAAAGCTGCCCATACCGTCTAGAAATGAGAGCATCTTGTATTTACTCACAGAATGAGGTTTAGATCCTCCAAGGGATTTAGGTCCCTAACTGACACTTTAGGGACCTAAATCCAAAGTTTAGATCCTAAAAAGCAAAACAAAAAAAAACCCCACCACTCGTCTTCTAACCCTGTAGGCACTTCAGTTCCTGCTGGGAAAATCCCCTAGGTGCCTAGATTTCTGCTCATGGACATGCATTCAGCTACCTCAGTCCTGACTCCCAGCTCATTTCTGAGTCTCAGCAGATCATCAAACTAGGCACTGTCCCGCTCCATCTGGTTTGTAGAAGCTAATCCAGTCGGTGTGCTTAGTAGCTGTCCACCAGCTCAGGTCCCGCACAAAGAATAGCTAGAGGATGATGGGGCATTTACCTATGAAGTAGACTTGGGTTCAAATCCCTATGCTAGATGATATGGACCAGGAACTTTAACCCCTATCTCTCATATCCTACAACAGAGCCCTAGATACTTGACTATGGGGTATTTTGACGGAGTGGTATTTTGCCTGTTGAAGTTGTTCCACTTTTGATAAAATACTTAAATATTCATTGGAGCAGACACTTGAATTTGGATGTCCCACAGAGGTGAGCGAATAACTGATTTTTCAATTCAGTGACATGGGCTATCCTAATTCTGGCATTTTTTCACTTTTGAAAACTTGACTTTGCAACCTTACTATTTTAAAAATATATTTGTGTAATTTTCAAGATTTGTATAAAAAGCAAACAGACCCCTACCCCCAGAATTCTATAATGTGGTAAAATATCAATCCCCACATGGGTCATCAGCAAGGGTAGAACCTTTAGATTCACTGCACAGACCTCTGCCACTTGAGCAAATGGAGTAACTAATAGCAGCGATAGTAGGTTGTCATCCCCTAGGTGGACTAGTACTAGCTGAGGATGACACATACAATTGGCCAATGGGTTCACAGATGTTTGCTGAGAGCATAGAAATAGTGATACTTACAACTACGGGGTTCCATTGCAGGTTCCGGAGGGGAGTGGGTTCTAGTGGGCACAGAATTTTCTGCTCATTCCCCGAAAAGTTGACTGTTTCTATCCTATTCCTTCCAACCTGTCCCTGTCCTGGCTTTTCCCTACCTGTTGCTTATCATCACAGTCCCATTCTCCTCACCTAGTCAGTCCCAGACTCCACTCCCAAGGGGTTTCATTTCAGTCCCAGTCTTCCCCCCACTCCCAGTCTCATTCTCCTGGTTCAGCCCTTTCCAATTCCCCTCTCAGAGCTCCTCATTAGATACATCTTTCATCGCTTGTCCCTTCCCATGCCCACTTTCCCCAGTCCCACTAACTCCCAGTCTCCTTGTGAAACCATTGCCGGTCTCCTCTGCTCAATCCCCAGCCCCCGGTCTCCACAATTCTCAATGCCAGTTATCCCCCCCCCATCCCCCCACGACCTCCTGCCAGCCTCTAGTGCTATTATTCCCCCTTCTCCAAAATCCCAATACGTTCTCCACTCTGGTTCTTGTCCTCTTGGCATTTGAATCAGGCAGCTTCCTCTTCCATGCACCCTGGGCATCAGCAGAGGGACAATAAGAATACAGGAGAGACAGTCTCCCTGCTCTCAGTTTCAGTACCCAGCTCTGGAACAGCCCACAGCATCCCAGAATAGCAATTTCAAATAAAGTCCTACACAGTCCAAGATTGCAGCATGCTTAGTGTGGACAGAATCCTGAGATTTTAGCTGTGAAGTACTACCAAATCTCTAGTGAGCACATGCAAACTTTTCAAATGTGTATAACTTTGCTGGATTTTCACAGAAATAGCAAAAAGCACATCTCAGAAACAAAAGCCAACCCCCAGCCAAATTTTAAAGCCCCTACTCCAAAGCATGGGGGAGCTTCTCAAAGAAAAGGTCACCATAATTTTTTTTTAAAAAAACATGGACAAAATGTATTTTTCTCTAATCTCATTCTTGAAAATATCCAAATAGTTGATTGAAATTTCCCCAAAATATTAAGCCTGAGGCCAACACCCTGCCACACCACCAAGTATTATTATTATTATTAGAGCACAGTAAAGACATAACACGGTGTTTCATTAATTTGTCAAATAGGCAGGTTCCACTGTTAACTTTCTTTGGAACACTGCTTCAAAACATCTCCTGCCCAGATCTACCATTTTATTATTGTCTGCTCCACTGGGAGAGTATATTGGAGAAGTAGCCTTTTGCATCCCTGACAAGAGTTATACTAAATGCATTGCAGTGGAACATATGTAAATTTCAGCCCATTAATGGAACATTACAGACATTTGTAAAGTTTTTATTAAGGAAGACAGCACTGCTCATCTTCTGGACTGTTATGTTCTTTTTAATTGGCACAAAGAACTTTTTTTCCCTTTTATACAGAGAATTTTACTCAGAAATTGCCCTTTTGTAAGAAGCAAACAGGAAGCATAACACTTAGCTTATTGCATTAATAAAATTCAACTTTGCCCAAGCTTTTCTTTAAAAATTCTCAGGTGACTTCTGGGGCATCTAGTCAGGCCACTAAAACAATCTATACCAAGTTAGGTCAGCAAGTTGCCAGGCAACCAAGCTGTGGTTTCACAAAGGCAGGCCACCTTGCCTTTTCTTCCCTCCCCCTGCCCTTCTAGAAATCAGCATGACAGGCTTGGTGTTGGTGATATGAGATCAGCAATTGTATGCTTTTTCTCAGCTAGAGTAATGCATTGTTTAGGAGAGTCCATTTAGAGGGTTAGGTCCAAATACATTACTTTCTTGCAGCTGTGCCATTACAGTTCTCTCTACCAGCAGCAGCATAATTAGAGTATTATTTACAGAGCCATTATTTCATATAGTACATATGCTCCATCTCAGCAATGGCTTTTTCTTGAATGTTTTCATTCAGGGGCAAAGGCAGGAAGGTAGCAGCCCAGGATTCACAATAGTATTTCATACAAGGCCACAACCGGCTTGATTTTTCTTTCTCCATTTAGTTCTAGTTTTCAAACCAAGGTCAGAAAAAACATTAGAGATGGCCACACATGAAGACATGCCACATTTTGGATGCTAGAGCTAGAAATAAATCATGCTGTAGGTCAAAGTTCTAGTTCACTACGGTATTGGCCCCATGTCTAATAACACAAAACTAGCATAAATGGTAAATTGGCATGTGAGGTTAGCTGCTACTCAATTACATGTATAATGAAGAGCAACCCCAACCTGCTTCATTTCTAAACCAGTGAAGAGCTATTCTAAGTAGCTTTCCTCTCAGGAAGCGAACAAAGAATAATACTTGATAGAGGTTGATGTAAACTAAGCAGCAACAAGAAAACATCTTGACAGTCCTGGGAATTACTATTATTATTATTATTTAAAAAAAAAAAAGAGGTTTAGACTCCTGCCTTTTCTTGTCAAGATTAAGAAGTGGTCAAAATTCAAGAAAAAATGAAAATTGTTTGGACATCAGTAGGCTCTCACAGTATAAATGCAGCTCGATGCTTACCACGAACAGATTTCTGATGGCTAAATTTCAGGTCCAGAAGTAATCTCACACCGTCAGCAGTTTGGCAGGAGTCTGCATATCCTGCTACCCTTGCACAGCAGGATGATACCAGTTATACTGTTTCTCGGGCTGTAGGCATTTGTGGCAAGGAAATAGGGGGGAGAAAAGTCAGAGGAAGAATTTTCCCCAGTGGGATGTTAGTTTATTGCTCATTGGGATTAGATGGTGTCCCTCACTTTTTTTAAAGTGTAGCACACCCTGCATTCCAGAAGCAGCACCACAACATCACAGGAGAGTATACTGGATGAATCTATGCAGCCTAGAACTGGTAGTATAGTCTCCATGAATAGTTGTATCTGACAAAATTTACTCTCATTTCCATTCATGAAACAATCCTGATTTTAACAAATCCAGTCTTAGTCGGAATAATTTTCATTCTATAGGCTGTTTGTGAATTGTTGACTGCTTGCCATCTGTTATACATTCTGTGTGATGGGTCACCTATATCAAGTGATATTTTTTCTTCTCCCTGATTGGATGACTAACTTGGAAAACTGGAGAATAACGAAAGACAAACAACAAAGAGTGCACAGTGAGTCCCCTTTGGAATCTACCACTACCAATGTTTGCAGGTGAATAAGGGTAGAGCCTTTCTCCTAACATCTGTAGGAACAAATACCTCTTGTGAAAGTTTTGGCAGATGGCGGAAAAAACAGGCATAAACATAGTCTAAACGAGCAGCCATTTGGCTTTCAAATTAATGTTGCAGGCTGTTTTTGCAGCATTTGACCTGAGCAGATGCAGCCACACCTGAAGCTTCAAAAGTATGTTTTTGATGGAAAAACTTAGTTGTTTATGCTCAAAAAAAGGCGGTGTTCACACTTTGCTGTCAGAAACTTTTACTTTTCCACTAACCTTCTGAAAGACATACATTATGGATTTCAGAATTCCCAGACATTGTACCTGCCCATGAAGAAAAAGTGATTTGCAGGCTTCTTTTCTTTTACAAACTACAGAAAAAGAAATTAATATATGAAGAACTTACTGAAGGCTCTAGTCTATCTTTTATACCCAGAGCTGATATTTGGAGGCGGGGTGGAGGGGGGAAATCTCCTTTCCCCATTCTGCCTGAGTTAGTCAGAATTCCTCTGGGCATGCTGGGGGAACATATGCCAGGCTAGGAAGCAATGGCCTCTGTTTGATATAGTCAAGGTTAAGTCTGTCTTAATCTACACCACATAATCTCCAAGTGATGCTGGAACAATTTTTATAGTAGGGGTGCTGAAGATGGAAATCATGTATTTGGGTTATTACTACTTAAAATCAGGGGGTGTGGCAGCACACCAGCATCCCTAGTTCCAGCACCAACGTAATCTACCCTATTTAAAACATAGCTGTGGCCAAACATGGCTTAGTCTTGCCGTGTGGAAAGAAAACACATTATGGTTATATTAGAAGACCATGTGCTTTCTGTTCATCTAGGCAAGAATAAACCACATTAATAATTTGGCCACCACCATGTTTCATTACCATGTTTAAACATACTTAGTTTTGTACTGTAGGCAAGGCTCTAGTCTAGTGAAGTCACTTGAAATAGCTGGGAATCATTGCAAGGTGAAAAGTGTAGTCACAGAAAACAACGTATCAGTGAGTCTTGCAGACCAAGGGTTATTCTGACATCCCTGGTTTTTAGAGCTGGTTGGAAGAGTTTGGCAAAAAAAGGAGTATAAAATATTTTGAAAATGTTTGCAAATTTTTGTTCCCCCATTTTCTGACCCACTCTGCTGATTCTTTGAATTCCACTATTTGAAACAAGCTAAGCACATCCACATGGTTGCTGTGATCTGTGATTTAAATGGCAAATTGAAATGTAAAGAGACATTCTTATTCCTGCAAATTATGTACCGTAACAGCAAACATAAAATTACAATTAAAAAGGGGGAAGCTTGCCAAACTAAATACAGTCTTATGCAGTCAAAAGTGTAATGTTCAGTAACTGAGAGCAAAGCCATCTCTCAAACCCTTTAGTGAAAACATAGATGAGTTGCAGTCAGTTTCCTCTGATCTGTAATCCAAGTGAAAGATTTCTTGGAGGACTCACAATTACCAAGAGAGGTGAGGACATTTGGTTTCCAATAAGTCAGGAGACACAGGTTGGTTTTTTTTTGGCTTAAAGTAAAAGTCAAAAATGATGATCCATACCAGCAATAAAATGTATGTGCATAGAAAATCACTTAGTTCCCTGTGATGCTGTCAGTGAATTATATAGTAAACCTCCATTTGTACAGAACGTATTACCCTTTTTAACAGAGTATTCAAATCTCACATGGTGAATAGGGTTTTTATCAGCTTTTCATTTAGTTCCCTCTCATGTTATTAATTCAAAGTGCAGGGATATCAGTAGCATATCATGGCAAATTAATAGGTATAGATAAAATCTTCTATAAATATTCATTACATCTCATTATTGCAAATTAATGAGTAAGATTTTAAAATTAAGGGTACTCACGTTTGGAGATGTGCATCACTTTTTAGACATACTAGATTTCAGAAATAAATTATGCTCCGGAGCAAAGTTCTAGCTTGCTACGGGGGTGGCCTGGAAAATCTGACAGTCTATTATAAATTGGTTAATCTGAGCGGTGGGAAGGTGAAGACAGAGTTGCTGCTTGATTTTATGTATGATCAAATGGATATTCAGGCAGTTTAACAGCTGCACCATTTCTGGTGTTAATCTGCATTATGCTTTAATAAGTCTGCTCTGGATACTATGGCAGATCCTCAAAGGTATTTAGATGCCTAACTCCCACTGAAAGCAATGGGAGTCAGTTGTCTACATACTTTTGAGGATCTAGTTCTCTGGTCCTGATCCTTGGCTGTGGAGAGGCACAAAGTGCAACTCAGGAGGCAGTTGCAAATGTGCTTTTGAGACACCTTTGTGCTCCTCATGATTCTAGGCCAGCTTTGACTTGCACTGGCTGCCATCAGCCCCAATGGCCTGCTAAAATGCCTGGGAATGACCAGAGTGTAGAGGATACCTAGCCATATCCCTTTCCCCCCATGCCATGTTCCCTATGCCAAATGCAGGCAGCGGCGATATAAGAATTATTATGCAGCACTATGCCTCAGAGGATGTTGCTACACTGCAGTGATCCTCCCATGCCTGGTGACATGCTGGGTGTGCTGTGCAAAGTGACCTAGCACAAGGGAGAATCTGACCCATGGAATCCAGAAACAGGCTTAAAGACACTTATGTTTGAAAGATTCAAATAGATATAGGATTCTCAAAGCCATATTTGAAAAGAGTCACTTGAAATGATAAGATCAAATACTGTCTTATGCCAGTGCCCTGAAAGTTAAGGGCAGAAGGGGCTTCTCTCGCCTTAATGCACCCATCCAGCAGCAAGGCAGGACAGAACTCTGAAGATCTATTCTCTTTGCATACATCACAGATTGCACCATTCTGCATCTAACAGTTGCAGGACAAATTGAAACAAATTCAGTGCAACACAACAGAAAACAATATGTATTTGTAGCAACAATGAAAAATTCAAGCAACAGTATCATCAACCCACCTGCAGCCAGCTTTTAGTTCCAAAGTTTACATTTTCTATTAAGATGTCCCTTTATTAATTTTGTATACAGAAGAGTAGCACACACACTATATATACACATAAGCACATATCTATACACCTACCCCCTCCAAATCACTGACCTATCTACAGTTGTAAAAATGTGGAGGCAAATCTTGCTCACTTGGTCACATGGGATTGTTCACCATAGCAAACACTGCATCTGGTAGTGTGTGTGCAAAATGTGACTCTTGAATAGTTACTTTGGGCCAAATTCATCCCTAGTGTAAATCCACTGTATTCAATTGAGTTACATCAGGACCTAAGGGGACTACTCTATGTAGCAGTGTAAGCCAAGCAAGCTGAATTTGACTTTATTTACACACTTGGGATGAATATCTGGCCCTAGTGAAGTCAATGGGAGTTTTGCCATAGACTTCAATAGGATGAGGATTTCACTCCTAGGGTCTGATATTGCTCCCATTGAAATCAATGGAAGTTTTGCCACTGACACCCACAGTACTAGATAATACATAGTAATAATGGGCCTGATTCTGACTGTTTTTCTTTTTTTATGCCAGTGTAACTTCACTGGAAATGGAGAATCAACCCAATAAATACTAGAAACACAAACAGACTATCATTTGTAATGATTTGGGGGGAAAAATCAACAAAAAATGTATTATGTAAATATCAACTTTGTAGCATTGTGAAATCAAGTGACAACAGCATTGTGTGAGTGCAAGACAATTGGCATGATTTTAAACTCGACAGAGACACCATTTGGCTAATGAAAATAAACTGGAGTGAAAAAAAAATCAAGAAAAGGAAACAATAAAAAACGACAAGTTCATTCAACTTTAAAAACTCTTTCATTTTATAATCTAAATGTCACTGTGATAAAAGTGTGAAGAACAGTGACCACATCACTCTCCCAGCCCATAACTTCTCATTCTGTTCTATTCAGGTTCGTACACTGGCTCCATCACCATAATAAAGGTCCTTCCAGAAGTGCACTGAGAGACCTAACTAGCATTTGTCATGTGTGGATCTCGCTCTTTTCCTTTCTGGCTCCTCATTCATCGAAGGATCAAATTCAGCTCTCCATGGACTTTGCTCCTGCCTACCTCAGAGTCAGGCTTCCTCCCTGCCTGCTCCATTCCCTGATTTCCTCTCCGTAGCCTCACACAATCTCACTATTGTTAGTGAGACAGATCTCTACTCTCCAACTTCTGCCATCTGGGGAAAGGATCTTCCGGCCTTTCTCTACCTCACTGACCCTCCACGTAGTCTATCTTCAAATCTCAGCTGAAAACATTTCTCTTTCTTGCCCAATAGCTCTTCATTTTTCTCCCATTCTACTACTTACTTTTCAGCTTTCATGTGGTAATTATTATTTCAACTTTATGCATTTTTGGATACAGTTTGTACGGGGGGGAACCTCTTATACAAAATAAGGTTCCAGTCGTGCGAAGACTTATGCACATTAACTTTACACACTCTAAATATTCTCACTGACTTAGCTGGGCCTACTCAGATAAGTAAAGTTTAGAACATGAGTGTTTGCAGGAGCAAGGCCTAAAGTTGTAGTGTAATGAGGACTCATCATTTCGAGAGAGTGTCCCTTTAAATGGAGGGGACCAAGTCCTGTGACCTCTGTCAATGGGAACTTTGCCTGAGTGAGGACAGAGTAAAGACTGCAGGATTGTGCTCAGACTAGTAGCAGCACAAGAGGTATATTCATTCCATCTTCAATTGTCAGTGGATACACAGTCAAATCTTTGTTGTATGATCCCATAAGACTGGAGCATGGGTAAGCTATAAATTGCTGTCTTTCTTAGCAGAAAAGCCTCTTGCTCTTTCTCAAGAAAAAATTAAATGCATTTTTAAAGCTTTTTAGAGATTTTTGTGGGACAGGAGAGAAATACTGTTAAGGACACTGAATAGTTTTGATACGTAAACTTTGGTACAATGCAATATGTCCTAATACTATAAATCTAGTACTAACGGTGCCCCGGTAATCTAATATTTCTGTGGGAAGACTGCTAGGTTATTTCTTTGTGGCAAATCAGAAATTACAACAGTGCTCAAAGGGAATAGAAATCCTAGATACTCATGACCTTCGCTGAAACCCCTTTCCTCACTTGTCAGTTCTTAAGGGGCGATTTAATTGTAACTCTGGTGGTGACAAGGTAAGTGCTGGCATTTTGGCACTGTCATTCATTAGCATCATGCAATGTCAGCAGCAAAGCCTCAAACATGTCACCAGGCCCCCAGTGATGGGAAGCTAACTTTTAGGACATATGTTATTCCCCTGATGCCTCCTGCATGCCTGCAAGCCCAAATACCTCACATTCTTATGTACTAGAGCATCATTTGTGAATTGTTTACTCAGTTGAAAAGCTTCAAGAGTGAAACCATCTTTTTCACATGCCATGAAAAGAAAATCATTCACATACCATGAGAAAAACATGCTTACATTATCACATTCATAAAGATAAAACTCCATTCAGAAGGAAAGGCAACAAGGATCTATCAGCCATGGTATGTATCACAAGCCTGTATGTTTAGGATAGTCCTGTTATGTACACATATCAAATTACCATGATACAAAATATAACAAATGCCAGTGTGTCAAGCACACAATATGCATTATTATTAATGTTGTGTTTCCAGTAGCTGGACACCTATAAGAAAACCAGCCAATTAACAATGGCTAGGTTGAAAGGCAAATGATTATCTATTGATAATAATTACAGATTAATATAAAAATTGCATATATTTGATTGCATCCCTCCTCAACTCACCCTTCAATCAGACCCTGATCCTGAATGAGGACTCTGGACACTACTGCGATATAAAGTGTTAGTAACAACAATTACAATAATAAGACAAGTTTTGATTTGCTAAAATAGCAGTTTGCAAAGTACACAGTGTGGAGTTTATAGATCACTCAAAAATAATGTAGGTGTAACCCACACATCTCCTGGGTGTGGTGTTCTGTCCCATCTAGTGGCACTGGGACCACTTAGAGATAAAATGAGTCTGCTCTATAGCCTTAGCTAACAGTCATATGGCTTTTAACTCATGCAGTCGTGGCTCATGCACTGAGCTCCAGAGGTCCCAGATTCGATCCCGCCCATCGATGACCAGGGTGTGTCAGCATTACATAGGCATCATCTGAAGACACGAAATTTAGGTCTAGATTTCAAACACCTGAAAATTCAGATACAAAGTTTTGGTTCAGCCCACTTACAAAAGCCTGTTACAAAATTTGGATCTAAGTAGAGTTTGGATTTTAAATATTCCCAAAGTTCCAACCAGTGCAAAAGCTGCTCTTATTTGTGCAAAGTCCTGAATAAGCCCATTGTCCCCAGGATCTGAGTGTGGAGTTGTGGGGGGGCAGAATTTGGGCCCACACTTCCTCAGGTGTGCCAGACCTCTGCATGTTGCTGGTGTGCTTGAACATAGTGCTGTTTGAAATAGTATTATCTGAAAACTCACTAGGGAACCTTTTGTGTGCACCAGCAGAGTCTACATGTACCAATTAATGCGCAACACATTAATACACCCAAGAAATCACACCCTCATAGTGTGCATTATCCCACCATATGGACAAGCCTTAAGTGGTTAAGGAAAAGTTTGTCAAATGAGAGCGAGAATTGTTACAACACAAGGAGAGGGAGGCTATTATAGGAATACTAGGTATTTACTTTCAGGAGATAGCACTTTCTGCCATCAAGGGTATCTCATATGTAGACAACACATGATTTAGGGTAAACATGCTATTAGATGTAGCTTGGAGGTGCAGCCACAGGGATATATTTTAGCCATATCAGTTCTATTCAATAGTAATCATAAGAAAATGGATTTTCCATCCCATGAAAGATTGAGATTTTTTTTAAAATGTGGACCAAATAGGGACAAAGTCAAAATTTCAATTTTTTGTGTGAAAAAAATTCAAATAAATAATAATTTCAGATACATCAAAATATTTTGTTTCAATAAATTCAAAACTGTTTGATTTTCACAATTAAAAACTGTATGCAAAATAAATTCATTTTACAAATAGTTATTGCAAATAAAAAATAATTGAAACTTTTTTCTGAAAACATCTCAAAATACAATGTTTTCACATTTGAGACTTCTCCCTCCAATTTTTTTTAAATTATATTCTCAAAATCAGTGAGTTCATGAAAAAATTAGTTTAATCAAAATGGTATTGTCCAATGGAAAACTATTTCGATGACAATTTTCCAGCTCGACTATTGGTTTAAATGGGAGTTATATGTTAAAAGCCAGAACACTGAAAATATACACTATAATTGACTATAGGCAGTATGTACAGAATGGTTGATTGAAACTCTAGGCTGATGGAAGTAAATTACAGAAGAATTGTATTGAATGTTCACGGGCAAAAATTAACTCTTCAATCCACTGCTGTGGTATTCCCGATTAAGAAATAACAATGGTTGCTGAATATTTAGCTAGATGCAATGGTTTAAATTACACAGAATGCTACTCTATAATCAGAATGCTATTCATTCTAAAAGAAATGTTTACAAAACATTAGGATTGTCATAATCTCTGAAGGTGCAATAGCTGTACTCAGAATTTCTGGGTCAGATGAACAGTGCTAGCCATTAAGAGAAATATGAAAAAAAAAAGTGTTCAATTAGAGAGTTAGCATTCCATTCACCAGAATCAATTTCATGGTGATGAACAGAGCATTTTAATGGATTCCACTATTTTAAGATATATAATTCCACTAGATAGCTGCAACTTGGGCTCAGAGAGAAAATTGCATATTGCTAACCTACCATACGATGCCCTATAGCAGATTCTTGCCAGTCGCAATCATTGATCCAGAAATATTTGCTACAACAGTTTAAGACAATTTAAATTGTCTTTATTTTTTATTCTCCCTGAGGGTTGACAACTCTGATGAGTGATCTCCCTTCTGCTACACTGAGACTCAGAGACACTCCATTAATTGCTGTCATGGCAGTTCTCTGTTTGACCGAAGTGTGGGGGTGGGGAAACAAAGTGCAGGAACAATTTGACAGCTTATTATTATTTAATTTTTCAGTTTGTCTTATGCCTATCCACACCTTAGATAAGCTCCAATTTTTCAGCAAATCATTAAAAAACCCACTAACGTTCATTGGTGTGAAATTTGAAGGAACATCTCCAGTTGCACAAATACCTATACACCTCTACCCCGATATAACACTGTCCTCGGGAGCCCAAAAATCTTACCGTGTTATAGGTGAAACCGCGTTATATCGAACTTGCTTTGATCCGCCGGAGTGCGCAGTCCCGTCCCCCCGAAGCACTGCTTTACCGTGTTATATCCGAATTTGTGTTATATTGGGTCACGTTATATCGGGGTAGAGGTGTATATAAACTTTCTCACAAAAGAAAACCCAATATTCTCCATTCGGCCAAAACCCCATTTAATTATCCTTCAGTCTCAACCCTCCTAAACCAGCCCAATCTCCTAGACTGCCTGTGTTAAAAGATGAGCTTTGCAGCATGCCCTCTGATCTCAGTTGTGTTATGAGGTATCAGGCGGTACCTCAAGTAACCAATATCAAACCTTTCAGGGATTTGTATTAAGAGCAGCCCCTTAAATGCTATCTGGAAACTTATCAGAAGACAGTGCAATTCTTAGGGCTTGTCTACACTGGCACTTTACAGCGCTGCAACTTTCTCACTCAGGGGTGTGAAAAAAATCCCCTGAGCGCTGCAAGTTTCAGCGCTGTAAAGCGCCAGTGTAGATCGTGCACCAGCACTGGAAGCCACGCTCCCAGTGCTGGGAGCTACTCCCCTTGCGGAGGTGGAGTTTTTAGAGCGCTTTAACGTTGCCAATGAAGACATGTCCTTAGGGTATTAGTATCTCAACAAGTCGGAAATCACATTCTGCTCTAGTTTACATTTCTTAATGATCCTACTGTGCAATCTTAATTAAAGGTGTCATGAACATACAGCTAAGGGTAGCATAAAATCCCTTCTTTACCTGTAAAGGGTTAAGAAGCTCAAATAACCTGGTTGGCACCTGACCAAAAGGACCAATAAGGGGAGAAGATACTTTCAAATCTGTGGGGGAAGGTTTTTGTTTTGTGCTCTTTGTTGTTCTCTCTGGGACAGAGAGGGACCAGGGCAGGAAAAATACATCTCCTAAAGCCATATCTGAAATAAGCATCTAAGATTACAAATTGTAAGTAATAGCAAGGAAATGCATTAGGTTATCTTTTGTTTTAGCTTGTGAATTTTCCCTATGCTAAGAGGGAGGTTTATTCCTGTTTTTCGTAACTCTCAAGTTTTGCCTAGAGGGCAATCCTGTGTTTTAACTCTTACTACCCTGTAAAATTATCTTGCATCCTGATTTTACAGAGGTGCTTCTTTTACTTTTTTCTTTATAATAAAGTTCTGTTTTTAAGAACCTGATTGGTTTTTAGTGTCCCAAAAACCCAAGGATCTGGTCTGTGCTCACCTTGTTTACCTATTTGGTTGGTATATTATTCTCCAGCCTCCCCAGGAAAGGGGTTGAAGGGGCTTGGGGGGATATTTTGGGGAAACAGGAACTCCAAGTGGTCCTTTTCCTGAATCTTTGGCTAACTCACTTGGTGGTGGCAGCATACCGTCCAAGGACAAGGAAGAATTTGTGCCTTGGGAAAGTTTTTAATGTAAGCTGGTAGAAATAAGCTTAGGAGGTCTTTCATGCAGGTCCTCACATCTGTACCCTGACAAAAGGACATTTCAGCAACCTAATCCTCAAGCCAGAAAGTATAGTTGAGTTGGAGTAAGGCCCACATTTCAAAGAAAACACCACCCTCTTCTAGCCAGACATAGGTAAGAAATGGTGTTTGGGCTACTGCTAGTATTTTAAATCTTCTAAAAGCAGCGATAGACATAATAAAATTCAAGCACTGCAAACCTGAGTCACAAATGCAGGACACGCTCCTTCAACCAGCAATGCATGAATCAACTTCCTGAATTATCCCAGTTGCATCCCCAAACCTTCCAATTACTTGTCTTACCTGGGTTAAACCTCAGCGAACTCACCCTCATCCATCATTAAGCGTCATAACAATATTGAGTTACATGTTCTATTGCACCAACTAGGTTGGACCAAAAAAAATAAAAATAAAAGACAGAGCTTAGTACCATCAGTGCAGTGAATGCCCATGTTTCCTCACTAACTCTGGCCATGTCTACACTACTATACAGCTGCAATCCCAAAATGTCCACAAACACTACAGCGACAGAAGCTACCTACAACATCACTGTAGGAACTCCATCTCCTGGAGAGCTGGGAGCTAGATAGACAGAAACATTCTTCTATCAAGCTAGCTGCATCTATACCTGGGTTTAGGTTGGCATAGTTATGATGCTCAGAGGTGGGAATTTTTCACACCCTTAAGTGCTGTAACTAGGTTGACCTAAGTTTTAAGTGTAGACTAGGTCAAACTCTAGTAGCAATCTCATATACATGTTGAACTAGAAAGGTGACAAAAATCAGCCTATGGGGTATCTTGCATGAAAGAACTGGCAGGGCAGATGAACAACCACCCAAAACCATCCCTTGAGATACCCCAAAAAAGGAATGAGCAGAACCATTCAAGAGTTATTCCAGGCCTTCCAGGAAAATCACAGTCAACAGTATCAATGCAACACTGGGCTTCTTCCACTTGAGGAACTCAAGACATTTGACAAACATGAATTTGTTCATTCTCTCGATACCCCTGAGACGCAATAGGTATTATTATTTCCATTTTACACATGAGGGGAGACAGAGGATTTCATGCTTATTTACACTAAGGCTCTTTTACACCATCCTGTTAGTAAATATAGTGTATTCCCCCTTCAATCTCTATTTAGACTGGCAGAATGGTGTAAAAGGGTCTTAATATAAATGGGACTTGGGGCTAGAGAGAGTAAGTGACTTACCCAAGGTCAGACAGGATGTCCTTGATAGAACTAGCACTAGAATATCCTGCCTTATAGCCTTGCACTTTAGGTAAAAGACCAACCATACTCTTATTATATTCCAATTATACAAAAACTAACTTTTAAAAAAGGAATTGTACATGTCCCATAAGCATAAAGATATATAGGAACTTCTACAGTTTAGTGCATATTAAAACTTTATGTAATGACTGAGCTTGAGAGCCCTTAATCAATTCTAGACTATCCATTCACTATCTCTAGAAATGTTTTTACCTTTATGCTGCAATGTCCACTCTCATTTTTCACCCATAAAAATCAATGTGTGTCTTAAAGCTATGAGATACAGAAGTAGACAGAGTCTTACTTGTAGGTTTGTGACAATTTGAGAAGATCCACCTCACAGGCAGGTTTACTTTAAAAGAAAAAGTCCTCAGATTTGCTAACCTCCCATCATGAGCTTAGTTTGAGTTTCTCACTGGAGAAAAAAAAATGGGCGTAGAGCTTACTGATCATAAACAACTCAAAAAATACAAATAATAAACATTCTGTATATTGCAATCATCATGTTTATCCTGTCAGTATTGTTTTTACTCATTTCGTGCTCTGTGTTTTAGTCTCTTGGATGTTTTATTTTAAACTCACAAAGTGCTATGCTGGTGTTTAATCCACACTTCTCATTTTCTTTTCATTCTCTAGCATATGATCAAACAGAAACCCGCTTTAGATTTTACATGTCCACTCAGACACACAAACCTTTGCAATGAGCTCCTAATAATGCATCCTATTTAGAACGCAACTTTGCACTTCAATAGCATTTGCTCTCTCCCATAGTGATAAAAGGTTGCACTTGATCTATGAAAATATTGTGCAATACAGACAACCTGACATTCTCAGAGAGTTTATCTGAAATTCATTTGTCTCCCAATTCCAAAAACATGTATAGAAACCTCACACTTGAAACCATATAGCTGAATATTTCCAGGGGAAGAGAGTTTACTTCATAATGGACTAGATCCTCAACTAGTGCAAATCAACGTAGTTCCATTGAAATCAATGAAGGTATGTTGATTTACACCAGCTGAAGATTTGGCCCGCTGTATGTAGTGCCTTTCACCTAAGGATCTCAAAGTACTTTGTAAACACTAAGCTCAATTAACTCTGACATGGACAAGGAGGTGCAATTCCCTGGGCTGCTGTGTCCTGAAAACCAATGTTTGCCTGGGGCAGTGTTGAGGAAGGGCAGCTTTCAACTGTGATTGGAGCTCAGTAAGAGGAAATTGCCATAGGGAATTAATAAACCAGTGCTGGCTGACTCCATGTCCCATGGAGGTTGCAAATATTTTGTGGTGCCACAACCCTCCCCCAAGAGGTGGACTTTCTGCTGCCACTGTGGCTTTGTATAACACCAACAGACCCCGGTCGGCAGCGGGCAGGATTGAACCTGGGACCTCTAGAGCTTAGTGCATGAGCCTCTACAGCATGAGCTAAAAGCCAACTGGCTGTTAGCTAACTCTGTAGAGCTGACTCATTTTATCTCTCTCTATCTCTAAGTGGTCTCGGTGCCACTAGATGGGACACACCACACCCAGAAGGTCTGTGGGTTACACTTGCTCCATTTCTTTTTGCGGATAAGGCCTGAATCTATCCTGTCAACTAAGCTACAGAATACTTCATTTTACAACAAACACACACACACACACACACACACACACACACACACACACAGTCAGACTTCCCTCTGTCTTTTGTAGTCACTACACCTATGCCATGCTAGTAGCAAACACTATGTATGAAATCCTGGCCACACTGAAGGAAATTGTAATTTGATCATTGACTTCTGTAAGATCAGGATTTGACCCTAGGAGTGTGAGAGTGGAGAATTCTGACCTGGTAACATTCTACACCCACTTTGCACAGATATAAATGACTATAGAAGGTACAAGGCAGTGGAGAATCCCAGAGTGGTTAAGTGACTTACCTAAGGTCACCCATTGATAGAACCCAGAAGTCCCACTCATCAGGCTGGTGTTCTAGCTCTAGACTACACTGCCTCCAGCATTTACCAACTGCATAATAATATCAGTCTTTTACCTATATTTATTAAAAATTTCTCTTTGCTATGATGAACCCAATGGATAAATCAGGACTCACAGGCAGGGGTAACATTGGTGACATACCACCCCTGTGACTCTTGCTGCTTATAAGCTTTCAAAAAATTCCTTCACTGGACTCTGGTGAACAGTTTATTGAAACTCACTTGAAATTCATCTTAAATATTTTACCCTCAAGATGCTCAAAATTTAACACTCCAGTGGAAATATAAAGCAAACCATTTACTTTTAGTCCTCAACATCTCATTTGTATGTTCTTTTCTCATATATATTTATAATGTGAGACCAGCAAAGAATTCGACAACTTTGTCCATTTAGGGGGAAAAGTATTTTAATTTGTTGTCCTTGACTAGGTTCCATACACCTATGGGGGAGGGATAGCTCAGTGGTTTGAGCATTGGCCTGCTAAACCCAGGATTGTGAATTCAATCCTTGAGGGGGCCATTTAGGGAACTGGGACAAACATCTGTCTGGGAGAGTGGTCCTGCTTTGAGCAGGGGGTTGGACTAGATGACCTCCTGAGGTCCCTTCCAACCTTGATATTCTATGGTTCACACATGTAATAATGTGCCTAGAACCTACAGGAAACAGGGCTCCCCAGAACATAGAATCATAGAATCATAGAATATCAGGGTTGGAAGGGACCTCAGGAGGTCATCTAGTCCAACCCCCTGCTCAAAGCAGGACCAATTCCCAACTAAATCATCCCAGCCAGGGCTTTGTCAAGCCGGGCCTTAAAAACCTCCAAGGAAGGAGATTTCACCACCTCCCTAGGTAATGCATTCCAGTGCTTCACCACCCTCCTAGTGAAATAGTGTTTCCTAATATCCAACCTAGACCTCCCACACTGCAACTTGAGACCATTGCTCCTTGTTCTGTCATCTGCCACCATTGAGAACAGCCGAGTTCCATCCTCTTTGGAACCCCCCTTCAGGTAGTTGAAGGCTGCTATCAAATCCCCCCTCATTCTTCTCTTCTGGAGACTAAACAATCCCAGTTCCCTCAGCCTCTCCTCATAAGTCATGCGCTCCAGACCCCTAATCATTTTTGTTACCCTCCGCTGGACTCTTTCCAATTTTTCCACATCCTTCTTGTAGTGTGGGGCCCAAAACTGGACACAGTACTCTAGATGAGGCCTCACCAATGTCGAATAAAGGGGAACGATCACGTCCCTCGATCTGCTGGCAATGCCCCTACTTATACAGCCCAAAATGCCGTTAGCCTTCTTGGCAACAAGAGCACACTGTTGACTCATATCCAGCTTCTCGTCCACTGTGACCCCTAGGTCCTTTTCTGCAGAACTGCTACCTAGCCATTCGGTCCCTAGTCTGTAGCTGTGCATGGGATTCTTCCGTCCTAAGTGCAGGACTCTGCACTTGTCCTTGTTGAATCTCATCAGGTTTCTTTTGGCCCAATCCTCTAATTTGTCTAGGTCCCTCTGTATCCGATCCCTACCCTCTAGTGTATCTACCACACCTCCTAGTTTAGTGTCATCGGCAAACTTGCTGAGAGTGCAGTCCACACCATCCTCCAGATCATTAATAAAGATATTAAACAAAACCGGCCCCAGGACCGACCCTTGGGGCACTCCGCTTGAAACCGGCTGCCAACTAGACATGGAGCCATTGATCACTACCCGTTGAGCCCGACGATCTAGCCAGCTTTCTATCCACCTTACAGTCCATTCATCCAGCCCATACTTCTTTAACTTGGCAGCAAGAATACTGTGGGAGACCGTATCAAAAGCTTTGCTAAAGTCAAGGAATAACACATCCACTGCTTTCCCCTCATCCACAGAGCCAGTTATCTCCTCATAGAAGGCAATTAGGTTAGTCAGGCACGACTTCCCCTGAATAATAATAATAATAGAACAGTCTATTATTCTGCAATATCCTAGATGGCATTTTGTATTCAAGCCCAACTCTTCCTGATCTTTCTCATTATTCACTGTTGAACTGCTTAATGCCTAAATCGTAGGCCTACTTGCAGGAAGAATGCAGGGAAAGAATTACTTTCTTATAACTTGAAATTGGATGTCTCACCTTAACTGTTATCTTCCACACCCCAGATAAATCCTGCATTATATCACAATGGTCAGCACTGAAAGAAATCCTAAAAAGATATAGGCTACTGACAAGCTGCATTAGAGAAAATCAAGATACTTCAGGTTAAAAGTATCTACTATATTACAATTACAGGTATTTGTTAAAGGGTTAAAGTGAAATCCTGGTCCCTATGAAGTCAATGGCAAATTTCCCAATAACTTCATCCTTTATACTTCTGTTATCAAGTAAATGACTTTTAAAATGACTTTTTGCTAATCAAGTACACAGCTTACAGGCAGTCCCTTGGCAATTGAGCAATGTACTAATGTGTCTAGCGTACTATGATGGTATATATTTCAATATTTTTCCATATTTCTATGCACCTGGGGCTTGATGCAACACAAGTGAAGGCAATAAGAGTTGTGCCATTGACTTCAATGGGAGCAGGATTACCCCTCTAGGCTCCTCAAGGAAAGAAGGGTACTTTTTCTTCTCTCTGCCAGGCACACCTTTGAAGCTTCAGACCAATCTTTTTTTTAAAAAAACAACAACCACCCTTACTTCTGAATTCTATGAACAAAGATGACAGACTGAAAACTGAGTTGGCTTAGTATATTTGATTATTTGCATGTAGCATATATAAGCATGGCTTTACACATTAAATTAGGTGTACATTTTAATGGTAGTTTGATTTGTTTTCCTATTTGCCCTCAGTGTTGTCATCTATTCTCCAGCATGCGGATTAACATAGGAATTCTGGAGAAATGGAAGCTTTCTCCAATTTCCTGGACCTATGCGTTGGATTCTTTTCCCGGATGCTTTAGTTCTATACTTTCACTTCACTGTGATACTATGAACAGAAAGCTGCCTTCAAATATTTTCCTCTTGTGATATTCCTCACTTGTCTAACATAACTTTGGCATTTATATGCCAGGAGTTGTCCCTTTCTTTCTCTTTGCTCACAGCTTTGATGTCATGGGGTGAGATGGTGGTGGTATATCCATCTGGATGTATTGTGGTACAGTTACCAATAAAACTCTTCTACTGTCTACATGACCCTGATGTGTGCTATAATTATTGTTCCATCACTGTCCTCAAGAGTGAACATCTGCTGCTACCCTGTCATCACAGTTTTAATCTTCTAGTAGCTCCTGTTTTTTTGAAGAGTAGCCCAAATGAGGCTGACACTGTCTTTTACTCTCCTCTGGGTTTTGAACAGCTTCCCCAACTCCACCAGAGCCAAGTGAATACCTCAAACATTTCCCCATCAATATTCACTTAAATAAAAACCTGCATTCCTTTTTGCTGTGTCTATGCCTGTGAGCAGCCAGGGGAGTGAGGTGTGAATCCAACTTGTTCACAGGCACAAACACAGCTACCGCAAATTCAATTAAATTGCTGTTTACTAATGAAACTCAAACTGCATAGTGAAATGAAGCATCAGTCATATCTTCACCCCCATAAATTAACCTTTTTGTGCAGTCAGCGGTGGCAGCTGTCTGCACTTGGCAGGTCTCTGCGATGCTGCAGGGCACTTTACTATACTCTTTGGAATGGTGTTTGTCTCTCGCCTCATGATAAATATTATACAACATGTTTAACAACTAGACAAAAATAATTCCATTGAATTTTTCATCAAAATCATTTGGTTTTGTAAAGATTGAATCCAAGGTGCCAGCCATTGTAAATCAGGAATAATTCCAAAGGTTTCTGTCTCTGAGGCAACTGGGCCTAAATTACCCACAAGAAAACTTACAAGAACCTGTTTGTTACTTGAATTAAAATGAACTGAAAAAGGTTTCCAAAGAAAAAAAAAATCTATTTTTTTGTAAAGATCCTAGACGAGGAAAATAAAGTGCTAAGACAGTTTGGAGCCCTGAGATAGTAATGAGGCCTGCACTGGGGGGATAGTTTGGCACAGCACTGCTCCAGGGGCAACCTAGCAAAACAACACACCTCACACTTCCTGTTTTCCCTACCACAGAGTGTTACATCACCAAACACTAGAAATCAGACCTTCAATTCTCCATTGGAGCCCATCAGTAGTAATTGTAACTGTACATTAAAACGTGCCTAAAACTTGAGAGGAAACACTTCTCCCCTCTATTCTGCTGCTACTTGCAAGTGATTTTTAACTGTTTAAGTGGCAAACACCTGTCAGATACCCAAGAGTTATTACAATAGGCAGGTTCTAGTAGCTTTTATTTGGTGAAACTATGGTGCATATATAGTACGGGACATTACGTCAGGTCACATCAGAGCATGTTGTTAAGTCATGGCATAATCTGATGCAACATGACATCAGCATGATTTACTAATGAGATTCTGCATATTTTTAAACATGCTTGTAGAAATAAGTGCATCTCTGATATCAACCCATGTTGCAATGGAAAATGGTACATAGATAGTCACAGAACCTGAATTTCTAGAGGCCAGTTTTGTGATTAGTAAATAAAAATATATTAAATGAAATCCTTGCTGATCTTAAACACAAAAAAGAAGCTTACAAGAAGTGGAAGATTGGACAAATGACCAGGGAGGAGTATAAAAATATTGCTCAGGCATGCAGGAGTGAAATCAGGAAGGCCAAATCACACTTGGAGTTGCAGCTAGCAAGAGATGTTATGAGTAACAAGAAGGGTTTCTTCTGGTATGTTATCAACAAGAAGAAAGTCAGTAAGGGGCCCACACTTTCCTTGAATGAGGGCTTAGCTCCCAGACTATTGCACTGGGCAACACAGCATGGGGAGGAGGTGACTAGCCTTCTATGGAGAAGGAAGTGGTTCAGGACTATTTAGAAAAGCTGGACGAGCACAAATCCATGGGGCCGGATGCACTGCACACGAGGGTGCTAAAGGAGTTGGTGGATGTGACTGCAGAGCCATTGGCCATTATCTTTGAAAACTCATGGCGATCGGGGGAGGTCCTGGATGATTGGAAAAAATCTAATGTAGTGCCCATCTTTAAAAGAGGGAAAAAGGAAGATCCGGGGAACTACAGGCCAGTCAGCCTCACCTCAGTCCCTGGAAAAATCATGGAGCAGGTCCTCAAGGAATCAATTCTGAAGCACTTAGAGGAGAGGAAAGTGATCAGGAACAATCAGTATGGATTCACCAAGGGCAAGTCATGTCTGACTAACCTAATTGCCTTCTATGAGGAGATAACTGGCTCTGTGGATGAGGGGAAAGCAGTGGATGTGTTATTCCTGGACTTTAGCAAAGCTTTTGATACGGTCTCCCACAGTATTCTTGCCAGCAAGTTAAAGAAGTATGGGCTGGATGAATGGACTATAAGGTGGATAGAAAGCTGGCTAGATCATCAGGCTCAATGGGTAGTGATCAATGGCTCCATGTCTAGTTGGCAGCTGGTATCAAGCAGAGTGCCCCAAGGGTCAGTCCTGGGGCCGGTATTGTTCAATATCTTCATTAATGATCTGGAGGATGGCGTGGATTGCACGCTCAGCAAGTTTGCAGATGACACTAAACTGGGAGGAGTGGTAGATATGCTGGAGGGTAGGGATAGGATACAGAGGGACCTAGACAAATTAGAAAATGGGCCAAAAGAAATCTGATGAGATTCAACAAGGACAAGTGCAGAGTCCTGCACTTAGGATGGAAGAATCCCATGCACTGCTACAGACTAGGGACTGAATGGCTAGGCAGCAGTTCTGCAGAAAAGGACCTAGGGGTCACAGTGGATAAGCTGGATATGAGTCAACAGTGTGCCCTTGTTGTTAAGAACGCTAAAGACATTTTGGGCTGTATAAGTAGGGGCATTGCCAGCAAATCGAGGGACATGAGAATTCCCTTCTATTCAACATTGGTGAAGCCTCATCTGGAGTACTGTGTCCAGTTCTGGGCCCCCACACTACAAGAAGGATGTGGAAAAATTGGAAAGAGTCCAGTGGAGGGCAACAAAAATGTTTAGGGGGCTGGAACACATTACTTATGAGGATAGGCTGAGGGAACTGGGATTGTTTAGTCTGCAGAAGAGAAGAATGAGGGGGGATTTGATAGCTGTTTTCAACTACCTGAAAGGGGGTTCCAAAGAGGATGGATCTAGACTGTTCTCAGTGGTATCAGATGACAGAACAAGGAGTAATGGTCTCAAGTTGCAGTGGGGGAGGTTTAGGTTGGATATTAGGAAGAACTTTTTCACTAGGAGGGTGGTGAAGCACTGGAATGGGTTACCTAGAGAGGTGGTGGAATCTCCTTCCTTAGAGGTTTTTAAGGTCAGGCTTGACAAAACGCTGGCTGAGATGATTTAGTTGGGGATTGGTCCTGCTTTGAGCAGGAGGTTGGACTAGATGACCTCCTGAGGTCCCTTCCAACCCTGATATTCTATGATTCTAAGAAATGCTCAGGAACAGATTCAGGTCTCCAATATGGTAGAATAAATCTAGAGTAACTGCGGTGATATATTCTGAGTTACTTTCTCATTACACCAATAATACCCTGGTCTTCAGACTAACATGGTGTTGCTTTTACTAAACATTTTTTCTAAGGAATCATTCACAATGTCTGCAATTGACTGAAAGTGCCAAATTCATCTTAAAATATTAAAGGGTTTTTTTCATATTATAAACAAATGTCTTTTTCCCCCGCAATATTCAGACTATAAGTGGAAGAATACACAGAGTATGGCCAAAGTACATCAATAGCTGCACAGAGAAAGCTTATATTTCCTAATCCCTATAGCCAACAAGCTACCCTAGTTTAAGAGGGAATCATCTGCTTATGATCCTAAAGTAAAGAGTCCACAAAAATTGACATATTATCCAAAATTTTACTCAGGTACACTGAAATAATTGTGGAGCACTGACTTTCATTGAATTAGTCCATCTGTATACTAATATGAGAACAGGGTTTGTCTCATTGGGATTAAAACAGTATATGTGACAGAACAAATCTGGTCTCCAATAGAGAAGATAGGAGAGTATACGCATTTCATCAGTTTCACATTCGAACCAAAAAAGAGGGGGGAAAAGTCAAATGATGAAATATTTACCTACATGTATGAAACACTCGAATTGAGTTGAAGTCACAACATTTGGAGCTGTTTGGAACTGGATTTTGCTTTTGGCAGGCATGGCTCCACTAATTAGGTGCCTGGACCTTGGAGAAGATGGGCATGTAAGGTGAGGTGGTGGCCTTGGGGCAAGTAGGGGGCAGGTGGGATGGGGCAATGGGATATGAAGAGGGGGTGGTTGGAATTTGGGAATGCAAGGCCGCGGTGGCCAGAGAAAGAGGCGACTTTCCCAAGCTTGGGGCCTGCTGCAGTGTGGGAGATCCCCTCCCCTTCCCAGCCCCAGCTCTGGGGCTGTTGCAGCGGGGGAGAGAAGGCACATCCATCTCATTAGAAAGGTAAGACTAATCATATTAAAATATGAGGGTTTTTTTGTTCTACAAATAAAAAACACACAATTATTATTACTTTTTTTCCTTTTTTTTTTTTTTTTTTTAATATAGCACTTTTATCCAAAGTACTTTACAATAGTTAGCTAACATTTGGAAAGATCATTAAGTGGTCTGACGAGACCCTCAGCAATTTTCAAGTGGTCCACGAAAAAATAGATCTAGCCCAGTGGTTCTCAAACATCAGCTATTATATATGCAATCAGACATTATCTCCATTGCTTAAACCCCTCTGCAAACATCAGAATACCCCCCTTAATTTTTTAAACATTAAGTTTTAAAAAATATTCAGGACATATTTAGTCTATCAGCAATTGGAATTAATGAAATATTCCTTCTGAGTGAAGAATATTACTAGCTGCACCAGATTTCAGGCTAGTTGTGCCAGATTCATACATACACATTCTACTAGAGCAATATAAAGGAGTAGTGGGAATACTTCACTGAACAGCACAGCAACTACAGCCAAAAAAAAAAAAAAAATTGACACTTTTAAATGTGCCTTTAATTAACAAACATCTATAAAGTGATGGAAGATATATGGTCCCACCTGAAATTCTGACTGACATCCCCCACTTCCAACAATGGCAATCTCTTTGAAATTGCTGGAAACAGATTGTGCAGAATATATTTGTCTGATCCTAATAGAAAACTCCCTGCACAATGCTGCAAAATGAGGGATAAAAATCCCCCCAAAAATCTTTTCCAGCATGTCATGGGGAACAATACCTTCCTTCTTTCCTGACTACAAATTTGTTGATCAGTTTAAGTTGTTGTGTCTGAGGAACTAATAAATACTCGTTTTATGTATTTATTTTACATCAAGAAAAACATTTTAAAAATATCAAAAGAAATAATTTCAGATGCACACATTTGGTTTTTAAAAAGTCAAACAAGAATTAAAGGGAGGGATTGGTTATAGTGAAAGGCAAAGAGTAATGGTTGTTGCCAAGGGAAAGGTAGTTGTCACATAATCAAGTTATCATAAGAAAATGTGGGCAGAAAACATAGATTTGTTGTGGCCATTCACTTCCTGCTCATCATTTGCTTGTATTCTACAATGGCTGACTATTACATACCAGTACATAGAACTGTCCAGAATGTGTCAAGGCCATTTCATGCTGAACAAGCCAGTGCACATTTTTTTTTAAAACACATAGAAAAGTTGGATCTCTTTGATGCTATCTAAATTATAGTCTGCAAAAAATGTGCTTGCTAAAGTTTCTTTTGTGATGTGTAAGCCATCATGCTGGGTCTAACTGGGTAATGAAAACGGATTCTTAAATGGTCTGCATGCTCTCTTAAAAATTGGGGCTGTGGGGCAATAAAAATGTTCCTAAGTGTTATGTGTTACAGACAACAAGCATTTGCCAAAGACTTCAGTCTCAGACCAGCTGAACTTAGCTTTTACCGTGCTTGTCTATGCTAACTTTGAAAATTATTTGTGCTTCACAGCTTTGGAAACTAAATTAAATTCTATGAGAACAATCCTGTTTTTAGAATATACACATTTCATGCCACATTCCCCTGAAACAGAATTTTAGGCCTCAGCTTTAGCTAGTATAAGGGCTTGTCTACACTGGCCCTTTATAGCGCTGCAACTCTCTCAGTCAGGTGTGAAAAAATACCCTCCTGAGCGCAGCAAGTTTCAGCACGGTAAAAAGCCAATTTAGACAGTGCACCAGCGCTGGGAGGCGCACTTCCAGTGCTGGAAGCTGCGCCCCTCATGGAGGTGGTTTTTTTAGAGTGCTGGGAGAGCTCTCTCCCAGCGCTGCACCGCGACCACACAAGCCACATTAAAGAGCTGCCACTGCAGCGCTTTAACGTTGCCAGTGTAGACTAGCTCTAAATGGATGCAACTTTACTGAAGTTATGGTGCTGTATCTACTTACCCTAGTTAAGGATGAGAACTTCAGGTTCCCAGTGGCACAAAAGGATAGAACTAATATAAACATGATGTGTTTGATTCCATTTTTTAGCCAACTGCATAATATTTAATGCTCCAACAACAAGTTCTGGAGTAAGGGACTTGAGTTGAGATCATTTAAAAAAAAAAAGTCAAGATAGATATAACTTTATTTTCAGGAAACCCCTCCGGATCGAATGCTGTTCAAAACTTTCAGAGGGCTGCA
Source organism: Emys orbicularis (assembly GCF_028017835.1). Classification (NCBI taxonomy): domain Eukaryota; kingdom Metazoa; phylum Chordata; order Testudines; family Emydidae; genus Emys; species Emys orbicularis. The sequence continues at coordinate 36,882,790 of NC_088685.1, forward strand.
AATATTTTGGTTGGTAGGATTGTTATACAGTATAATTTGTCCTGCCCAGACAAATTGTTTAAAAGGTTCACCTTGTCATGTAACTTAATTGTTTCAGAAAGAAAACCAAAACCCATTTGATTTAACTAGACCAAGACGAGCAATAAATAAGTAAATCAAGCATTTCCTTACCTTAAAATCCATCATAATCTGTGTGGGCTGTAATTTAAAGGCTTTCACAGTTCAAAGACCAAGCATACATATGAATAGGCATAGAGTAGCAAATGTAAGCTGTAAAAAGTGACAGGTCCATAAAATATGCTGAAACATTGTCATGTCACAGAATCGGCCTGCACTTCAATTGAAATCTAAAACCTAACACCTACTTCCTTTAGTCCCCCTGTAGTTTTCTCTATATGCTGTGATAGGTTCTGTTCTTTTATCTCCAGAAACACTTCCCTTTTCTATGTATGTCCTACACTGAAGAGAAGTATCTGTCCATCCCGTCCCACATCTCCTTTTACAATACCTAGGGTTAGTCTACATTAAATAGGGACAGGCCACACAAATAACTCCATACTTGTTATATTATTTTAGCTAGCTTGTACCTAACGATTTAGTCCCTGATTAAGCAAGGTACTTTGATACCCTATTGCCTTCAAGGGGAACAATCATGTGCTGAAAGTCAGGCATGTGCTTGAATTGGAGGATTTCTCTTTTCAGATTATTCAATGTAGTCGGCCAGGCTTAGAAGGTTGTCCCTGTGAGCCAAAGAACTTTAGAGCTGTAAAAATACTGCTGGCTAATGAGGGATTTAAATGGAGCTGAGAATAATTGATTGATTTTATGGTTATATAATACCTTTCACCCAGGAAGATCCCATCGTACTTTATGAGCCATCATTCCACTCACCAATGAAGAGCAGCTGCTTTGGGGCAGAATACAGCAATTATATACCACCAAACACCAAAGCTATACAACAGTTTAGGGATGGAAGTGAGGGACCATATCACAATCAAGTGAAATTATTGAGGGAATTTAGGTAACCTGAATGCAGTTAGCCAAATTAGACTTTGGTCAGGACATAGGAATAAACCTTATTCAATGCTATGTGTAGAGATGGTCCCAAACCAAAACCTCCTATAATCTAGGAAAGTTTGGATTGTCATCCAAATTTACAGCTAGTCCCTATATGTATAAAAGAATGAACCAAAAACCTGGATCCCACACTTCTGAATTCTGGGCAAGTTATGATTTATTACTTATATTAGCCTTGTATGAGAGGTACACCTCTACCCCGATATAACACGACCCAATATAACACGAATTCTGATATAACGTGGTAAAGCAGTGCTCCGGAGGGGCGGGGGGGCTGCGCACTCAGGTGGATCAAAGCAAGTTCTATAAACACAGTTTCACCTATAACGCAGTAAAAAATTTTGGCTCCCGAGGACAGCGTTATATTGAGGTAGAGGTGTACCTTTAAAAGTACCTGCACTGAATGATGTTCTATACTTACATTGACAAAACCTGTCAAATTTGCTTTTGGCTATGTCTACACTACGAGAGTAGTTCGATTTTACTTAAATCGAATATGTAGAATCGATATTACAAAGTCGAACGTGTGTATCCACACTAAGGGCAGTAATTCGACTTTGTGAGTCCACACTAACGGGGCAAGCGTCGACATTGGAAGCGGTGCACTGTGGGCAGCTATCCCACAGTTCCCGCTGCCCATTGGAATTCTGGGTCGAGCCCCCAATGCCTGCTGGGGGAAAAAATGTGTCGAGGGTGGTTTTGGGTAACTGTCGTCATCCAACCGTGACTCCCGCCCTCCCTCCCTGAAAGCGCCGGCGGGCAATCATTTCATTTTGCGCGCTTTTCTGGTGAGTGACAGCGCGGACGCCACAGCACTGCGAGCATGGAGCCCGCTGCGACCATCGCTGCAGTTATGGCCGTTGTCAACACCTCGCACCTTATCGTCCACCTTTTCCAGAGGCAGATGCTGAGAAATCGGGCGAGGAGGTTACGGCATCGCGGTGAGGACATGAAGTCTGAGAGTGGCACAGACCTCTCGCAAAGCACGGGACCCCGCGCCGTGAACATCATGGTGGCAATGGGTCATGTTGATGCTGTGGAACGGCGATTCTGGGCCCGGGAAACAAGCACGGACTGGTGGGACCGCATAGTGCTGCAGGTCTGGGATGAATCACAGTGGCTGCGAAACTTTCGGATGCGGAAGGGAACTTTCCTGGAACTTTGTGAGCTGCTGTCCCCTGCCCTGAAGCGCAAGGACACCCGGATGCGAGCAGCCCTGACTGTCCAGAAGCAAGTGGCCATAGCCCTCTGGAAGCTTGCAACGGCAGACAGCTACCGGTCAGTCGCGAACCACTTTGGCGTGGGCAAATCTACCGTGGGGGTTGCTGTGATGCAAGTAGCCAACGCAATCGTTGAGATACTGCTGTCAAAGGTAGTGACCCTTGGAAACGTGCAGGTCATCATAGATGGCTTCGCCACGATGGGATTCCCAAACTGCGGTGGGGCTATAGATGGAACTCACATCCCTATCCTGGGACCGGACCACCAGGCCAGCCAGTACATTAACTGAAAGGGCTACTTTTCAATGGTGCTGCAAGCACTGGTGGACCATAGGGGACGTTTTACAAACATCAACGTCAGATGGCCGGGCAAGGTTCATGACGCTCGTGTTTTCAGGAACTCTGGTCTGTTTAGATGGCTGCAGGAAAGTATTTACTTCCCGGACCACAAAATAACTGTTGGGGATGTGGAGATGCCTATAGTGATCCTCGGGGACCCAGCCTACCCGCTAATGCCCTGGCTCATGAAGCCCTATACAGGCGCCCTGGACACTGAAAAAGAACTCTTCAACTACCGTCTCAGCAAGTGCAGAATGGTGGTGGAGTGTGCTTTTGGACGTCTCAAGGGGAGATGGAGAAGATTACTGACTCGCTCTGATCTCAGCGAAACCAATATCCCCATTGTTATTGCAGCTTGCTGTGTGCTCCACAATCTCTGTGAGAGCAAGGGGGAGACCTTTATGGCGGGGTGGGAGGTTGAGGCAAATAGCCTGGCTGCTGATTACGCCCAGCCAGAAAGCCGTGCGATTAGAAGAGCCCAGCGGGACGCGCTGTGCATCCGGGAGGCTTTGAAAGCTAGGTTCCTCAGTGAGCAGGGTAACCTGTGACTATTAACTTTATTTAAAGAGAAGCTGAACCTGCCCCCGTTTCTTTACCCAGCTTATGTTGACTATCCTCTGCAGCTACATACCCCGTTCACCCCGTCACCCCCCTTCCAACACACGTTTAAAAATAAAATAAATGGAACTTTGTTAATGAACACTGTTGTTTTTATTACGGGTTTCGCGGTAAAGGGTTGAAACTGGGATGCAGACTGTGGTGGGGAGCGGGCATAGTGATGGAAAGAACGCTTATAAACTCGAGGAATGACAGGCTCCTGCTCCTAGAGCGGTCCGCAGTGCTGGACTGGTTGTTTCAACGGAGCCTGCTACCCCTCCTTTTCGGGACTCTGTGTGTGGGAGCTATGTCACTTTGTGGCGGGGGAGGACGCTGCTGCGTGACTCTGTGATCCAGGATAAGGACCGCTGCATAAGATCTCTAACCGCCCTCCCCCGCCACAAACCCACATAGCACCCCCCCCCACAGAACATAAAAACCACCTCCCAGACTGACCAGGGTGCCTAGTGACTGCAATGTGTGTGTGACCTGCTGCTGAACCTGCCCCCATGTCTGTACCCTGGTAAAGGTGACTGTCCTGTCCAATTACCAATCCCCTTCCCCCCCTTCAAACACACTGTCCTCTAAAAGAACATGATGGAAACAGTAATTAAAACAAACATATTTTTATTAGCAACTAAACAGTTAGGGGATGAAACTGGGCCGGGAGCTTGGGTGAGGTGGGAAGGAAAGGACTTATCAAATTTTGGGGAATGAGAGCCTTCTGTTACTTGAGCAGTCTGCAGGGGTGGAGTGACAGTGTTCACGCCCCCTGCCGCCCCTCCTTCTTGGGACTTTGGGTGAGGGGGGTATGGGACTTTGTGGCAGGGGAGGGCGGTTAGAGAGAGACTGCAGCGGGGCTCTGTCCTCCTGCCTCCGGTCCTGCAGAACATCCACAAGGCGCCGGAGCGTGTCCGTTTGCTCCCTCATTAGTCCAAGCAGCATTTGAGTCACCTGCTGGTCTTCCTGATGCCACCTCTCCTCCCGTTCAATGTGTGATCGATGGATTTGGGACATGTTCTCCCTCCACTGGGTCTCCTGGGCTGCCTTGGCTCGGGAGCAGCCCATAAGTTCTGAGAACATGTCCTCCCGTGTCCTTTTCTTCCTCCGCCTAATCTGCGCCAGCCTCTGGGAGGGGGATGCTAAGGTAGGTCGGGAGACAGTCGCAGCTGTGGGATGTGAAAAAGGGAGTGAATTCCTCACAAAGATAATTTTTTGTGAACAATGAACATAGTCTTTCTCTGTGAAGAAGACCATGCACAGCACCTATCACATGCGCAGTCAGGACAAGGTCGAATTTTCGGCCTTCGCATTCAGTGCCTGGGGTCTTGCACTGGAGATCAGAGAAGCGGGGCAGGACAGCGGAATTTGGGTAACAGGCTGACATGGTAAGCCGTAGACTTTTGGCTGCTTAAAACTTAAATTTTAAGTGCAGTGCCCTCCTTTCACGTTCAAAGCAATGCTCCTAGCGTTGGCCAGTTCCTGCTGCCGGCAATCCGGCAAGCATGAACTCTGCCCCTGTCCCACCCCCTCGCGGCTGTCCCCGGGAAAGATCCCTGTATGCTGCCCCTCTCCCGCCTCCACCGCGTGGCTGTAAACCGCCGGTTACTGTTCTGTAAAGGAACAGGCAAGCAGTCCCAACAGTAACATTCCCCTAATTCAAAGCAGGTCACCATGAGCGACATCACTCTGCTGAGGATTTCTGGGACAGAGAAAGACCGCATGCTGCGTGAAAGCCAGCAAAAAACAGGGCCGTATGCCGCCATGCTCTGCAAGGCAATGATCCCGGAGTACTTGATGATAGCCTGGCGTGGAAAAGTTTCCTACCACGGAGGACCCAATAAGGCCGCTCTCCCCAGGAACCTCATGCAAAGGCTTTCCAATTACCTCCAGGAGAGCTTCATGGAGATGTCCCATGAGGATTTTAGCTCTATCCCCGGACATATAGACCTTCTTTTCCAGTAGCTGCACTGGCAAGGACTAAAAAGTAGAGCGCCTAGGGCAAACTAATCATGAAAAACCCATTGTTAATATTGTTAATATTCCTGTTCTGTTAAAAATAAATGTTTACATGTTTTAAACACTTACCGACTGATCCTTCCCCTGATTCTGGCTCCGGGTTAACGCCTGGGGACGGTTGGTAGGGGATCTCTGTGAGGGTGATGAACAGATCCTGGCTGTCGGGGAAATCAGCATTGTAAGCGCTGTCGACTGCCTCGTCCTCCTCATCTGCTTCCTCATCATCCCCGTCCGCTAACATCTCCGAGGAAGTGGCCCTCGACAATATCCCATCCTCAGAGTCCACGGTCAGTGGTGGGGTCGTGGTGGCGGCCGCACCTAAAATGGAATGCAGTGCCTCGTAGAAACGGGATGTGTGGGGCTGGGATCCGGAGCGTCTGTTTGCCTCTTTGGTCTTCTGGTAGCCTTGTCTCAGCTCCTTGATTTTCACGCGGCACTGCGTTGCATCCCGGCTGTATCCTCTCTCTGTCATGCCTTTTGAGATCTTCTCGTAGATCTTTGCGTTCCGTATTTTCGAGCGCAGCTCCGAAAGCACGGACTCATCGCCCCACACAGCGATCAGATCCAAGACTTCCCGATCAGTCCATCCTGGGGCCCTCTTTCTATTCTGGGATTGCATGGTCACCTCTGCTGGAGAGCTCTGCATTGTTGCCAGTGCTGCTGAGCTCGCCACGATGTCCAAACAGGAAATGAGATTCAAACTGCCCAGACAGGAAAAGGAATTCAAATTTTCCCGGGGCTTTTCTTGTGTGGCTGGTCAGAGCATCCGAGCTCGGACTGCTGTCCAGAGCGTCAACAGAGTGGTGCACTGTGGGATAGCTCCCGGAGCTATTAGCGTCAATTTCCATCCACACCTACCCTAATTCGACATGGCCATGTCGAATTTAGCGCTACTCCCCTCGTTGGGGAGGAGTACAGAAATCGAATTTAAGAGACCTCTATGTCGAACTAAATAGCTTTGTTGTGTGGACGGGTGCAGGGTTAATTCGATTTAACGCTGCTAAATTCGACATAACCTCCTAGTGTAGACCAGGCCTTTGTCTGTCAGTCTATGGCAGAGGCATTGGTATTGATGCTAAATGGACACCCAGGATTAGTATCATCTCATGTGGCTTCTGGCCTTTGACCTATCTTCTCTCTGACCATGACATCATGTCTTGTATTCTTGAACTGATAGCACTCCAACATTTCTGTGTTGTTTGACCAAGGCAAAGAAATATTCTGCTTTGATTAAATGAGGTTCCCCCATTCTCTCATGAGTTTAATATTAGAGACCTGTCAGAACTTCAAAGAAACCTGAAAATTACTTCAGTGGCGTGATTGCATGGGGGTGAAGCGCAGTGTCCCCATGAGACAGAAACAATAACAAATCCTGTGGCAGGGCTTTGTGCCCCATAAGCTTTAAGGAGCCTTCATAGAACATACACTTAGGCCCCAATCCTGCAATGAGCTCCTAGTGGGCATACCCCATGTGGAGTTCATTACAAGAATGAGTCCGTAGTTAGTCTGGAGAATTCTGCTAAATCCCCATCCTAAAAATAGGTTGATAGGTGTTCCTTGCGCAGTCAGCAGGGAACACAGAGTTTGTGTGGTTAGAGTAAGTGTGTGGGGAGGTGAAAACAATCAGGCTGATCGGGGGGGAAAGGGGACTTGTAGGGGAATATAGAGCGATTCCGCCAGACATGTTAACAAAAAGGTGGTGCAAGGCTTCCTCACTCCCCACTCCAGAAACAAATTCCCTGCCATTACAGGAGGATGGAGCATTGAGGGCACCTCGGTTTCTCCGGTTCTCTGCCTGAGTCCTACAACAGTTTAATCTCCCAAGGACTGAAATGCTTTAGTCTAACTAAAGTCACTGGGCTCAACAGAGGGATATTTGTTTGAAATTTAATGGCCTGTGATATAGAGAAGGGCAGATTAGATGTAATAGTCCCTTCTGGCCTTAAAGTGTACAGAACTAAGAAGTCAGATTGGTTTCACTTTGCTTGTATACTACACAGAAGGGATTCTTGACCCATTCATATTCAATTTGGATTTGATTTTTTTTTCAATCCAATTGTGTGACTTCTGGTCACTAAATTCCACTCTCACTGGGACTGGATTAATTAATTGATGGGCTTTAGTTTGAACCCATAGTCTTCTATGGGCATGTACGTGGCAGATGCATATTTATGACTGGATGGTGTTACCAATCAAACCGCTGAGTCAATGGTTTGGAAAAACAGTAGGAAGTTGATGGAGAACATTGATGGTAGGGGGCTGTCTGGTTCCACATATAATTGAGCATAGGAAATGGTCTCCAAATTTCTTTTAAAAACAGCAACAGGAAGACTGTTGTGTAAGGCTGGGTGAAAGTTTATCTTTCCAATGGAAAACTGGGGTTTTGAGGGGGAAAAAAAAGTATGAAAATCATCAGCTTCCCATGAAATTTTCTTTATTTAATAAAAACAAAAACTGAAATATTTTTATTCAAAATGACAATGTAGTGCCTCATCAGAGTTGGATTGTGCATACTCCCATTCTCCTCTACAGGCCCATCTCTGACAGGACTACATCCCCCATAATGCAACACAGCCAGTCTCCTGTGACGCAACTCCTCCCCTCCCCAAGAGGTGAGATAGGAATACATCATAGGAGATGTTGTCCAGTCAGTAAGCCTGGCCCATAGAGGAAAAATAGGAGTATAAGGCACCCATACAGGTGTACAAATCCCACACTGGGCCTGAAAGAATTAAAGGACAGTAATGTGCCCAGGTAGCCCTGCCTCTCCAGACCCGCACAGCATGCTCCAACTGGAGAGCAAGCTTAAAAGGGAGCAACCCAGCTCTGAAAGAAGAGGCTGGGGAAGAAGACAGACCTACCCTGAAGGACCCCTCCACACTTCAAAGGTGTGGAAGAAGCCTCCCTGTGAGGCTTGCATGCTGAGCCCAGTTGGGGCTGAAAGATTAGTTGTCTTTGTTACCTTATATTGGTCTTGGAGCTATGGGGAGAGACAGATGGTAAAAAGTGACCCAGGGGGGTAACTCTGAGAAAAACTCCAAGGTGCCAGAGGGCCTGGGTTGGAGCCTGTTGGAATGGAAGGGCCTGGACTTCCCTACCTACTGCAGGAGTGGCGTAAGCCTCATTCCCACCCCACCCGCCTCTGGGAAGATGACAAGGACATTGCAAACCTTAGGTGAAGCAAAGCCCATGTATGGGTGAGGAGCTGGATTGAAAGGCCTTCCAGCTGGGAAGTGAGGCTGAATACTGGATGCACTACCCACTAGAACACCTGGCCCTCTGAGAGCTCTATAACAGAGATGGGCTTTCGTTTCCTCTGGAAACTATATTTTTAAAACAATGACAGTCCCTTTCACTTAAGCCACAACTCAAAGGAAAACATTGAGACACCTCTATTCACCTTCTATTTGCACATTAAGACCCTGATGAGTGTCCTGCTGTGTGGTGAACTCAGCATCACTCTCTCTTCCCCTTTCTTCCCTGTGCCCACTGTTACAGAGCCTGGACTAGCCAACAAGCAGCAATTTACAGGAAGTTACATAGTAGCAGGGCCGGCTACAGGCACCAGCTTACCAAGCAGGTGCTTGGGGTGGCCACTTTGGAGAGGGGCGGCACGTCCAGCTGTTCGGCGGCAATTTGGCGGACGGTCCCTCACTCCTGCTCGGAGCGAAGGACCTCCCGCCGAATTGCCACTGCAGATCGCGATCGCGGCTTTTTTTTTGTTTTGTTTGGCTGCTTGGGGCAGCCAAAACCCTGGAGCCAGCCCTGCATAGTAGTGTAGGTAAACAAAGGATCTTTTACATGCTTCTTTCTGAGACCGATTTCCTGCTGCTGACAGAGTTCTCAGTTGTGAGCACTTAATCTAGAGGCATTTAGTCTTGGTCTACGCTAACAATGTCGGTATCACTACATCGCTCAGGGGTGGGGAGGGTCATGTGAGGAGGTCATGTGCCCCCCGTTAGCTGCTGCCCCCCCGTACTGGTAAGAAAGGGATTCCACTTGCACCACTGATGGGAAGGGTCCTCTTGTCGACATAGCTACAGCCTCTCGGGGAGGTGGAATACCTACCCCTATGGGAGAAGCTTTCCCATTTGTGTAGATAGCATCTTCACTAAGTTGTGCCACTGCAGCATTGTAGGTGTAGACAAGCCCTTAGAATGAACCAGTAAGCAAATTAAGTGGTCTAGTTTTATTTTATTCTATTCTACAAAAGGATAATATTAATTTGCTGACCTCAATGATTTACTGCAGCTTTTCAGTCAGATTCTCATCTCAGTTTCACCAGTGTAAATCTAGAGTAACTCCTCCCACTTCATGTTACACCTGATCCCAATTACATCAACAAGCCTAATTCTCCATCCTGTTACCTAGTGTTATGCTAGTGTAACTTCATATAAACCAACTGATTACACCAGTATCAAATGATGACTAGAACAGAATCAAGGCCAGTGATGTTTTTCTGGGTTTATACTGGTGTAACTGAGATCATTATCTGGCCCTTTTGTGATTCACATTATATTAAGTTGTATATTTAATAAACAATAAACCAGATTCTCTGGCATAAATTGACATAGCTCCACTCATTTCAATCTGGCAATGGGCTCAATCCTCCCATGTGTTCAGATCTCTCTCAGCTTAAAATTGTGCTTAAAATAGTAAACTCTGAGGGGCAAGGACTGTCATTTACACTCAAAATATGTTTGTACAGTGCTTAATACATAGTAGCTCTGGTCTGGTTGAGGAGTTTAGGAACTGTTTTGATGTGAATTTTGTAGCTTGGCCCATAACTCCTAAATTAAGGATACCCCTAGATTGAGATTCAGCCAATTCCACCAAACTCCAGCAATCCACATGCCAGTTGAAGCAGTGTAGAGCAGCCTATAGGCAGCTCTAACCAGTGCCAGAGCTGATGCAGAGAATCAGAGAGTCATAACTGAAGGGTGCTGGACATGGCAGAGAGTTGGGCCCTTTATATTAATGAATGTTACATATAGGTACCAACTGGAGGATATTACCTTCCCTTGGTGACAGTAGTGCATATAAAAAAAAACGGTGGGGTTTACGCTCAATAAGCTACATGGCAAAACTGGGTGCACGGCTCCTTGCAGACAAAGCCTCGTTTAGAATAATTCATCTGTGCTTGTAAATTATTCATTTTTTGATTAATGAAAATATGCTAATTAAGGATTTGCTGTTAAAAAGGTATAAATATCTTTCATTGCTGAAAGTAATTAGAATAAGTAATTACTTAAACATTATGATTCTGAAGTTAAATAATTTCTATGATAGCAAACTCAGTGAGTAGATATAATTGAAACTGTTGAATCTTCTAGCAGTATTTTTTTGTTTACATAAAATATACATAAGCATCGCAAGATTTTAGTGTTGATTTTTGTATTCTACAAGTTCATCTTTTGCTTTGTTTGCTCATCTTGGGCTCAGTACTGCAAGGAGCGGAGTACTCTAGCCCTGGACCAGGGAAGCAATTAAACACATGCCTAGCTTCCAGCTCACAAGTCGTTTCATTGACTTCGACGAGATTACTCACACGCTTACAGTTAGGCACCCACTTAAGTGCTGGCTGGATCAGGGTTGAGTGATCAGCACCTAGCAGAATCAGCACCTTCCTACCAGTTAAAATAGTGACCTTTTCCATTCGCCTCCAGAATTTGCAAGAAAGTTCAGATTTTGTCAAGGATGTGTTCCATCCAGTAGGTAGGCAGGCTCCTCTGTCCCCTTGCCTACCTTGACCTTGCAGCAACCTTCCTCACCCTGCAGAAGCCTACATCTTTGTCAGGTGCAAAATGGCTTTCTCCCCAAGTTCCCCCTTATGAGTCCCTTTATAGACTCCTGCTGGGGTCACCTGCTTCTTTTGTTCTACCTTTTGGTAATTTCCCACTGCTGTGAAACCCTGTCCCTTCAGACAAGAGGAGGAAGTGTCTTCTCCCAGCCAGAGCAAACCCACTGTCCCAAGGTGTTTTATTTTAAACAGATGACTGTTCAGTGCCACTCTGGCCTGGCAGAGACGTGAGACAATCCTGTTAACTCAGGGTGGATCCACATACATACAAGTTTTCCATGACACAGGAATTTCATGATACCATTTCTGCCTGATGGATGAAATTGTATAGACAAACCCTCCTATTTGTCACAGCTGTGGCATCTAAAAACAGGACTTAGGCATGTAAGTACCTTTGTGGAACTGGGCCATCATGCCCAAAATTTACTTTGATAGTTTTATAGGATAAAAATTTCCTAAGCACCTAAGTATCTTAGGAGCCTAAGTCTCCCTGAAAGTCAATGAGACAGGCTCCCAAGGGCCCGACTTGAAGTCAATGGGAGTTAAGAACCTAACCTGCTTAGGAGCTTTTATAAATCCCACAAGGCACCTACCTGCCTCTTTAGGCAGCAAAGTAACTTTGTAAATCTAGCCCTAGGTGCCTAAGTCCCATTTGAAAATGAAACTTAGGCTCCTAAGCCACATAGGCACTTTTGGAAATTTTATCCATAGTGGCCTATATGAAATGAATGGGCAGACCCTGTCCAGCTCCTAGGGAACAGGTGCCCACATCACTAAAACCAGTATCATAACCGGCTGCACTTGAGTGGGTGAAATGATTCCCATGGATATACTTTAAAAATAATCTGGTGATCTGCTGAGCCTGAAGAGGTTATTTAAATGTAAGGTGTTATTATTCTCCAGCAGCATAAAGCTTCTCCGCGTCAATGATGAGTCAAAGGAAAATAAGGGTCCGGAGGGCAAAGCAGCACAGAACAATCTAACCATGTGAAATACTGCAAAGGCAACTACAAACCATCAACAGAAATACCTGTGGAGCTAATGAGGCACAATGTCTTCATTCTGGATTACACTGGGGCTCCATGCTGGTTTACAATACTCCGCTACTGGTCAGAGAGCTGACCCTGCCTTTGAAAAGAGAAAATGGGATTTGCACTTGTCATCCATTAACTATAACAATGCACACAGAATGTCCCCATAAAATCTGTTTGTAATTGCAAAAATTAACAAGGGATGGATCCTAAGCCAGAGTAAACCAGCATATATCTATTGATACTATATGGGCAATAGAAAATATCTATTTTAGGTGACTGCTAATAATAATAGTACAATGATCAAGGGAATTTGTATTTGCCTAGTCTACCAGTATGAGGCATTTTAATCTTCTAATACACACACGCTTCCAGCTATCTGTTAGGAATAGAATGAATATTGTTCTGTACCATAGCTGTCTATGCAAGACTCCTTCCTGCCTGTCTCCATTGTCAACATTCTCTTTTCTCATTGTGGGTGAAATTCACCATATGCAGAGGACCAGCCCAAGACTCTCATATAACTTTAATCCCTGTAGTTTTGATCCTGTAAATGTTTACAAACATGTTTAATGTGACAATTGCTTATCTTGCTCTTCATAATTGTCTCACCATTATCTGATGCTTTGCTGGCCTGTTTCTTGTAGGCATGTGTTGTCTCTCATCCTGGACTGCAAATTCTTCATGGTAGAAGCCATCTTCTTTGTTCGGTGTGTAACCCCTACTTGGAATTCGCTAGCTGAGCTCCAGACTGAGCCTCTAGTGGGCCTACCTGAGGGACTATGGACAATAATGGCTAACAAAGCCCTCTGACATTTCCCAGCATGCTTGGAATCAGGGGTAGGGTCAGAATGGACAAGAAGCCCCTGCCGAGACCAATAGGGAGGAATTGCATGGGATGTTCTAGATAAGCAGTTTGCTGGCCCAATGATGAGGCAGGGCTGTTTAGCCCCCTCAGTGGGAGGGGACAGCCTGACTCAGCTTTCAGGTTTGAGCTGGGGATGGAGATGGGGCTGCAAGAGAAAAGCAGAACAGCTCAGGGAGTCTGATTAACTTCCCCTTCCCATGCAGGAAGTCTACAAATTGCTGTGGGATGTAGTGCATGGGTCAGGCAGTTCCAGCCCTGCAGAGACCAGAGTCAAGAGTGGTGGAGAGCTGAACTGGTGCCAGCTACTGAGCCAGCTGAGACCTCTACAGGACTCCAGACCACGGAGTCAGGAGAAGACCCTGCCCCATCCAAGGGCAAAGATACAGTGAGGTTTAAGCTGGACAACATTCACAACACTGTAGCACTCCTCTCCAGACTCATCCTCAGTGGGCTACTGAGAAGGTGCCAGAAAGGAAGCTCAGGGTTGGGAAGAGTTGAGAGTGCTGGGAGGTGGGGAACTGGTTGATTTGTGAATGTGTTCAGATTTCTTCAACTTTACCCTTTCCTTCCCACGATCTTATTTTCCTGCTGTCAATAAAGTCCTCTTGTTGTACTCCTATTTGGGGTGTATGTCATTCTGTTCTTGGGGTTTGTGTTGATGTACTTTATCATGCCTTTCGTACCAGGTCTTATAATTCCTGCTGGTTAATAGCAGGGCCAGCTCCAGCACTCCAAGCAGGTTTTGGGGTGGCAATCTGCAAGGGGTGGCAGTCCATGTGTTTTTGTCGCCCCTTGCAGTACGCCAAATTGCTGCCACGGACGGCGGGGGCAGTCCGTGTGCCGTTAAGGTGGCAAGTGCGTTTCCGTGGTGGAGGCAATTCGGCGGCAGCTTCTATGTTCAGCTGCCTGCGGTGGCAATTCGGTGGCTTCTGTCTTCCGGCTGAAGACAGAAGCTGCCACCGAAGAGGAAACGCGCGTGCCGCCCTAACGGCACACGGACGGCCCCCACCGTCCGTGGCGGCAATTCGGCGCGCTGCTTGGGGCGGCAAAAACAGTAGAACCGGCCCTGGTTAATAGCATTAGTCATTTCCCCCAGGGATAGCACTCGTGTCTTGGGCACAGTGAAGAATCACCTAGTGTGTAGAGGCATCACAAAAAGAATCCAGGACCCAGCCCACATGAGGAGAGGGGAGCAGCTGCTCCAAGTAGCAAGTGCCAGCATCAGGCAGGGAAAAGGCTTGAGGAACACCTTGGGGGTAGGGTTGCAGGGCTGGATCCAGGCACCAGCAGAGGAAGCATATACCTGGGGCGGCACATCCTAAGGGGCGGCATTCTATCCATTCTTGGGGCGGCACAGTTCGGGCGGCTTTTTTTTTTTTTTTTTTTTTTGCTTGGGGTGGCAAAAATAGTAGAGCCGGCCCTGTAGGGTTGCTGACTTTCTAATCCCTGAAAACAAACACCCCTGCCCCGCCTCTTCCGCCGAGGCCCTGCCCCCTCAATCCCCCCCCATCACTCGCTCTCCACCCCCACCCCCGTTGCTTGCTCCCCCAAGACTCACCTGCCACTTGCAGAGCTAGGCTGGGAGGCACTAATGTGGTCAGAAGTCAGTACCCGGAACGAGGAGCTGGAGTGGGGAATTTGGGACACAGTGGGTTGGGGGGCTTGGTCCCTGGAGCGAGAGGCTGGGGAGGGGAAATTGGGACACAGCAGCATGGGGGAGGCAGATAGGTTACTCCCCCACTCCTCCCCCAGATGGTGCCAGTACCTACTTTGGACCCCAGTCTGGGAGCCAGCCAGTTCTCTGTCAGGCTGGGGGGTGGGAAAAGCAGCAGCTGCTAAGCAGATCTGCTCCTCCAGGCTCCATCAGCAGCTGCTGCTCTTCCCACCCCTGATGGCAGAGGCTGCGTACAGCAGGTAACTGGACTTTTCACATTGGTCAGCTGAGCTGACTGGATGCTGCCAGCTTCCCTTTTCAACCAGAAGGTCCGGTCGAAAACCGGACACCTGGCAACACTACTAGGGGGAGGGGTTACATGTGTTTGTACAGCACCTAACAAAACATCCAGTCCCTGTCTGGGGCTCCTAGGCATTACTGAAATGGTAATAGTATTGAACAAGATTGGGGTCAAGTGGTGTAGATGCCTTGTGCTGGCCTTAAATTTCCCCCCGTGATATGTTCGCCTTTAGTGTTACATCAGCCTTTTAAATCTGTATGAAATATTTCATACATATGTCAAGACTGACAGTCACATTAACAGGTTTTGTCAATTTCCTGAAAGGACGAACATTTTTGCCATGCAGCTGCTGTCATTACACCGAAGTAACCATGAAAACTGTGGGTTTACATGGCTTTTACCAGATAGCAGCTTAAAAATGGCAATTCTGACTGATATCTTCAGTCTGAGGTTTGCTGAAACCTGAAACTCAAGGCTTGAAAAAAACCATATGAACCAAAACTGAGAAATGATTTCATAATCATTGGTAGCTCAATTTCTGTTTTTTTTTTTTTTTTTTTTTTTTTGAGATCTAGTTAATACCTGCAAGCATCTTGGGAAAAACTTTGTTTTTAAAAACAAAAATTTAATTGTGATTTTAAAGGTTCATTTTTTTCCTCCATTGCAAACATGAAACTAATTAATTCCTAAGCCCTTGCATGCTACTGAAGCATGTATCATTCAGTTATAGTCATATTATATCTTGGTTCTACACAGACATTTTGTTAAGATTGAATCTTCCCTAACCTCTGAAACAGGATTTTCTCTTTCTAAATGAAATGCTGATTGTGTTCAGTTTACCATAACACAATTAGATTTAGAAAGTCACAGGTAATACATTTTTTATGAATTCCCTCATTTATATTTACCAGCCACTGCTAAACTTCTAAGATATGTTAAAATTCTTGCTACAAAGCCATAATCACACACATTTTTTTGTCCAGCACTGCAAAAAGCAGATCTACTCAGCAAACTACAATATCACCAGCAATTAGAAGTAGTGAATAGACAAGCAGCACTGGAACTGGCGATCACAGTAATCAAATGGCTTGCAGTTGTTAATCATGCTGTAAATGATTTGCATGGTGACTGTTCTCTGTCGTTAAGAAAAGGATAAAAATGTGAGAGATAGTGTAGCTTTTCTTATAGAAATAGCTTTTAGAATAAACATCCGAATAGACTGTTTTAAAAAAAAATCAGCAGTGATATTGAACAGAGACACACATGATCTCTTTGCCAGTAGGACATGACCATAAGAGTAAAGTTTTCTAGAAAAAGAGAGACACTGGCTCCTTTGTAGGTACCATCACAATCATAGAAAGAGGCCAGCTTGTATATTATTATCTCCAGAAAGCTAAAACTTAAAGATGTCAGCATCATAAACTGAGTGAGGCGAGGGATGGGCTAAGAACATAAGAGTGGCCATAGTGGGTCAGACCAAAGGTCCATCTAGCCCAGTATCCTGCCTTCCAACAGTGGCCAATGCCAGGCGCTCCAGAGGGAATGACAAAATCATCCAGTGATCCATCCCCTGTCGGCCATTCCCAGCTTCTGGCAAACTGAGGCTAGGGACACCATCCCTGCCCATCCTGGTTAATAGCCATTGGTGGACCTATGCTCCATGAATTTATCTAGTTCTTTTTTTAACCCTGTTATAGTCTTGGCCTTCACAACATCCTCTGGCAAAGAGTTCCACAGGTAGACTGTGAGTTGTGTGAAGAAATACTTCCTTTTGTTGGTTTTATACTTGTTGCCTATTAATTTCATTTGGTGACCCCTAGTTCGTGTGTTATGAGAAGGAGTAAATAACACATATTTACTTTCTCTACACCAGTCATGATTTTATAGACCTCAATCATATCCCCGCTTAGTCGTCTCTTTTCCAAGCTGAAAAGTCCCAGTCTTATTAATCTCTCCTCATACAGAAGTAGTTCCGTACCCCTAATCACTTTTGTTGCCCTTTTCTGAACCTTTTCCAATTCCAACACATCCCTCCTGAAATGGGGCAACCACATCCACACACAGCATTCAAGACGTGGGCATACCATGGACCCACACAGAGGCAATATAACACCTTCCGTCCCATTATCTATCCCTTTCTTAATGATTCCCCACATTCTGTTCACTCTTGACTGCCACTGCACACTGAGTGAATGTTTTCAGAAAATCATCCACAATGGCTCCAAGATCTCACTCCTGAGGGGCAACAGCCAATCTAGACCCCATCATTCTATATGTATAGTTGGGATTACGTTTTCCAGTGTGCATTACTTTGCATTCATCAACATTGAATTTCATCTGCCATTTTGCTGCCCAGTCACCCAGCCTACATCCATTAGGCCTTTATCTGGTTTCACTGGCAAAAGCTAAAAGACATTCAAGTCAAAAAAAAGACTCTGGGGGAGCTCAAAACATAAAATATTCTAGCTGAATGGTACCAAAGAAACTACATTTTCAGACAGACATTTTGGCTGGCTGCCTGCCCCAGTGTTTTGACATGTTTCTGCATTTTACTTTTGTTCAAATTTGTAGCTGAACTCTTGCATAATTGTCTTCTGTGCATTAGCTGGTTTCCTTTATCACTTTTTTCCAGATCATTCCACTTATTCTCTGCAAATTCAGGAAAGCACTTAAGTACACACAACTTTCAGACAATAGGACTTATATGTGCTAATTTTAAGCACATGCTTATACGCTTTCCTCAGTTGGCACCTAAGGGCAAGATCACTGTATGCCACTCTCGTGTGGGCTACTCACCATGCAGGTCACAGAGCAGGGAAGAAGGAGAACAGCTTCAGCAAGGCAGCTACTTCTCCTCTCACATAGGTGAGCAGGGAGTGGGCAGAGCCTTAACTTCACCCCTTTAACACACCAGTTAGCACAGCTGAGCACTGGCAGAGAGGGAAATAATTAGCAAATAGCTTAGGCATGCAGCAGTTGTCCAGAAATGGGCATATTTTTGGAGTTTAATGTACTCACTCTACACCCCCCCCCACATCATCATATGAGAGCTTTTTATTTACATTTAGATGAGGTATGATGTGGAGTTGTCAAGTGGCGCTGTGATTCTTTAGGCGACGTAAAATGATACACAAAATGACACTGTCATTTTTTGCACAGGTCTAGAAACACTGCAATGTCTACAGTTTAAATTCATTTCAACACTTTTTGTAATGTTTATTGACCAAACCTACCAAATGTTAATGTATTAAAGATGGCTTTGCTTGGGCAAGTATATTTTTTTCCAAAAATGATGAAGCTGTTTAGCATGTGGCAAAAAAGCAACCTTTTGCAGTATTCTTAATTGTCAAAGTTTCTCACAAGTGATTATAATCACTTTTTATATTGTCAATTGAAACTTGCTGAACAGATCAGTCTGACACTGAAGCTTGTGCACCAGTAGCAGTGGATTGCATGCCCATATAGTTTGTACTGCAGAGTGTACAGATATAAATGTACATGAATTCCTAATGTAACATCCCCACTTGTAATCTTTTGTACATATAATGTAGCACCTACTCTGCCAGGTAGAAGGTGTTTATTTCTAATTGCCTATGCATGCAGTTCTAGCCTTTGAAATAGTCTATAAACTAGCTTTTTCCATTCAGGGACACTTATGCCTAGGTCATTATTCGTGTTAGAGATAATAAGCAGCGTCATATTGGGCTTCAATCAAAGTGTCTACTAAACAAAAATCGCAACCTAATTTAGCACAAGTCTGTATGCTTGTACAAAAATGAAAAATGGTGGTGGTGATAATGCTAACAATATACTTTGGGAATTTTACCTCTGCAGGGAAATTACATTATATGAAAAGAGGGAGGATACAAGCTCCTTAAAAACTTACATCAAAGAGGAAGACTCTCCGCAAACTTTGAATAATGTGTTCTTTGTCAAGAAAAAACAAAAATGCAAAAAACTAGAAAAACCATCAGCACTGGACAGAATTAGGATACAGTTTATCAGTCAATGTGTCTTTTTTCCAACTTGAGTAAAACATATCTTAAAGCAAAACTATCTAGTAACACTACAACTGTAAGCACTGCACCTTATGAGATGGTATCTCTTCAATCGGCTGATAAAATGCAACAAGAAAGCTCTTCTCCTGTCCAAGCTGCTACAAAGATATAACGCCCTACTTCCTTCACATGTGGAAACTACAAGCTATTCCAGTAGCAAATTACAGACAAGATTAGAGAAACACTGTGGTTCTGCAATTTCATTCCATGCACAGCATGGACAAGGCAAATCTACCATTGTTCTATGCAGTGCAACAACATTAGCTGATGCTATACAAGCTGCTAGTGATCTGAAGCAGGAACTTAAGTCATTAAAATGTTTTATGGATGTTCTTCAGGCAAGTGAGCCTGATGAACAGCTTTCAAGTGAACAAGCAATTTTGTACAATACCACTTCAAGCCTTTGGTTTGCAATAGCCAAAAAGCAAGTGCCAGAATGTTATACAAAACCAGATGATTATAGTTTACAGGAGGTCAACTACTTTTGTGCCCCAAATTCATGCAGGAGTTTGTCCGTTGCTTGATAGATAAAGAGACATTTAATTCAGCCAGCAAGGAGTATCATCCTTCAGAAGACATTTAAAGAATGTGCCTCTCAACTGGAGTACAGAGTATTTAATAGGTCCAAAATGATCACACCATTTCATATAAGCTTTGCTACATAGCTGCACCATAAGTTTGAGTCTCACAATGTAATTGACATACTGCACCTTCATGGATTTGCATCAATTCTGATGAGGTGAGGTAGTTCAATACTAGTGCTGCAAACACTGAAATAGAAAGACTCCAGGGAGGTATATGTATTCCAAATGGAATTGTACCACTTCATACTGGAGGAAATTTCATCCATAAAGGAGATTATAGTATAGTCATCAATGTAGAGACCATTGGTGGAAAGTATAGTAGGACCTCAGAGATATGAACACCAGAGTTACGAACTCACCAGTCAACCACACACCTCATTTGGAACCAGAGGTACACAAACAGGCAGCAGCAGAGACAACAACAACAACAAAAATACAGTACAGTACTGTGTTGAATGTAACTGCTAAAAAAAATAAAATAAAGGGAAAGCAGCATTTTTCTTCTGCACAGTAAAGTTTCAAAGCTGTATTAAGTCAATGTTCAGTCAAACTTTTGAAAGAATAACCACAACATTTTGTTCAGCTTTACGAATAACCTCCATTCCCAAGGTGCTGTAACTCTGAGGCTCTACTGTATACCTTCCATTAAAGGGCTAGAGTGGTATTTCAAGAACAGTCTGCAGATAGTCCAGCATCACAAGAAATACCACTGAACCATGGCAAAGTCACTTACTATCCCTGGACAATCAGAGGCTCATATGCAGTGTGTAGCATCTGAAAAGCCTAGAACACCTCAGAGTTAACTTGCCATGAAAAAGTACTTGGGAAAATCAACTCTGTCTGTAGTTAGAACAATCTTCCCTGAAAAGAACTGTGTACATGCCAAGGCAATGAAGACTGTGGTAATCCACTCACACTCGATACATCATAATGAGGAACAAGATTATGATGTTGACTGGAAGTGTCACCTGCACTATTACATTTCAATTATACCCATACACATTTATTAGATTGTTGTGATCTTTTGAGGTCAAAGAAATCCCATTCTACATCTTGAAATAGTTGTTAAACAAATAATACAAATATTTCCAAGTGATCATTTTAATGTGTTGATTGTATTATTATTTATCTCTGTTGCTATGGTAACAGCACCGCTTGACAGCTTCACATCATACCTCATCTTAAACTAGACACAATAAGCTTTCAAAATTATGTATAATGTGAGTGTGCATAGACAGTATATTAAGTTGACCAAAGCCGTGTTCCAATTATTAGTAATTACTACTATTCTAGGAAAGGAGGACTTTTTGGGGAAGAATGTTTCTTGAGACTATGATTAACCCATTGGGAGCTGCCCAGCTTTCAGCCATATAACATACATATCACTTCTGAAGAGGCTATGTAAATCAGGGACACATGAGCCTTCCTGAAGCCACAGCCTACAGCTCTCTGTGTGGGTGTACAAAGCCCTGAAATGCAGAGGAAATATTACATGTTCAATGGCACAGAGGAAGGGTTCACAAAGCAGAAAGCATATTCTGGGGACTGTGCAACCCACTGTGTTCTGCAGAGCAAAGCTCTCATGTGGCACTCCGTGCAGGAGAGTAGAAGGTGTAAAGAGCACAACGGATCATTTGCAGGGCAGAATAACTATACTGAACCAAGTACTTAAGAGAGAATGCTATATGTCCATAACTCTATACTGCTCTTTCTACACATTACAGACATATTTTAGAGAGCTCTCCCATAAGAGGATAGAATTCCAAGATGGCCAAGGGCACAACAGGAAGATGGCCAGTTGTCCTGCACTGTTGTTCTGTTCTGCAGTGTTGACTGCCTCGTGTTAACCACTGAATGCCTCCCAGTGAAGTGAACTAAAGTTGAAGGCGCTCAGCACCATACAGGATCCTTTGCAGATCCAATAGTTCAAAACCTTGCAAAGGGGGTGGAGCAGTAGGCCACCCCCTTTACTTCACCCCATAACCTGTATGGAAATATACAACCCTGCAAAATATAGTAGCTTGGGGCTGAGGAGTTCATTTCACAGCCATGAGTACATTTCCCTGAGTACCCAGCCTGCTTAATTTGGACTGTATGCCCTGTTGTAGAATTGGGCCCTGAATGTACAGGCCCAGATCCTCAGGTCAAGATTCTTATTTACACGAATGCCTCCTTATGTGGCCAGAGTGGCATATAGGAGTGTTCATGTTAATGAGAATTCAGGTCTTAGCTAGCATATATTGGCATAGCGCCATTGACTTCAGTGGAGATACTCTATTTTACACGAGTTGATGATTTGGTCCAGAATTGTGTATTTTAAAATGTGATTAAAATCATATTGGGCCAGATCCTTGATTGGTATGGAGCTACACCAACTTACACCAGATAAGAACATGACCCATTATTGCCAAAATGTGGAGATCATATTTACACAGCAAAGAATAATCTAAATTTTGCAATAATCGCTGTGCTTGCATTATGGACCCAATAAATCTCTTTTCCTCACCATTATGTTGTTAATTTTACTGCAAAGCCATTAAGCTGAACAGTACTTCAATAATGATATCAAAACCAGCATTTCAAAGGGAATAAAAACAAACATTGGATTTCCTCATAAATTGCCATGTGACATGCTTTCAGCAATAAAAGTCACTAAACCCAAGAGGAGGCATGAAAAGACTTTTTTTGTTAAATACCTTTTTAAAAGATCATTTAATTAAAATACGATATGAATGTAGTGGGTTTTCAAAAGTGTTTAAAGGACACTGGGGTATATTTAATGCAGAATAATTAAGACACTTACTAACTTGCGCCTAAATATTTGACTTTCAGATTGCTGAAATGGATTCCTTGTCTAAAATTTATTCATTTAAAAAAACCACACACACAGTTGGAGTTAGATTGAGGTTTTTAGCATGAGATTTGCGTGAGGCAGCATGTTGGTACATTGTGAACTGCTCCAGGGACAGGCATAAATCCCTTCTTGCGCCAAAGGGGTAATAATCTGCTGCTGGTCCAAACCAGTAACATTACTACCTTCCTGGTCCATACTAGTAGAAAATTATTTATACCTCTGTCATCTCTGTTGACGAGTGCCCATAGTGTGGGTTGGGAGGGAGGGGTCAGGAAGACTCCATCCTTTCCTGGACCCTCCCCACCCACCTACTCAGTGGCAATCAGAACCTGCTTACCTGTGTATGGCCAAAGCCAACGTCTGGGCAGACAGTGCAGGAATGTAAGGAAGGTGCATAGTCCAATCAAAATGTACCCATTAAAACATTGGGGCCTGATTCTGACACTCTGAGTCAGAGTAGTAACTTACTATGCAAGTAGTCTTATTGACTTCAGTGGAATTACTCATGGAGTAAGGTACTACTGAACATGAATTAGTGTAACAGATCCAGGCCCTTGGTGATGTGGCTTGACAACCCTGTGTTCTGAAATAGTGAGTAATAGGAAATGAAGGGTACAGGAGGCACCCAGCAATGACAAAGAGAAACTCACTATAAATTATTTCAGATAAAGAGATTACCTTAAAATGTACAAACAAGCAATATACACCAAACAGCAGTTACCAATAGAAAGACATGATTTAGTCCTAGAAATAAAAGACATGATTTATATAGTTCATGGTGTCGCTATCTCCTTGAATTAATTTATATTAGGTTTCCAAAATCTTTGGTTTAAAAACGTTACTTCCAGTAGTCTTATAAAAAGGAACACAAAAGAGGGATTTTAAATGTAGCTAGAATGCAGCTTCTGAAAGGGCTATGAGAGATCTTCTGAGCCACCATGAAAACATATGCTATGTCCAAATCTATACCGATTTTCTGGGACAGAGATGATTTATTCTTGTTTTCTAAGATCTGTTTTCATATAGAAAAATATTCCATCATTTATGGGAATATGTCCTGGGAACATTCTTTTCAATGCAGTGATATATATTGTAGCAAATTTTTAAATTATGTAGTTAGTATTACTTTAAACAAGAGCGTGAAAATCTTTGATTTAGTGAGTGAGCCTGTACATAGTTAGTTTTTCCAGACTTCATTATAATATCTCCCGGCAGGCTACTGTATTCTCTAGAACTTGCAAAGTTTAAGGTTCTGCTCAAGGAAAGAATATAAACAATAGAAATTCTTTACTCAAGTCATTAGCATTATCAAAGGTCCTTAAGCCGGGGGAGGAGGGGGAGAGGAAGGAATGTGATAGAAGAGATCCTTTACTTGTGTGACTTGTGCAAGGACTTATTCCAACCACACAGTCTTTATCCCTCAGCTCAGCATGTCTTCAAAGGTAGCAAGAAGTATCAGGAAGAAGGTAGAGGTTGCAGCATCCTTTAGGATGATATAGCTGGTGCTGTTTCTCTGCATAGTGGATTGTTTGAACTATCTAGTTACTGAGGGCCACCTAAGTAAATTGGCAGAGCTCTCCTGGAGTCAATGGAATTAGATAGACTTACGCTGGAGAAGGAATCTAACCCAATGATTTTAACTGAAGTGCCTCAAAGTATTTGAGACACATGAATTAAGCCTCTCAAAACGGCCACAAGGTAGTTATGCCAATTTTACATACAGCAAAGAGCAGAATTGTCAAATTTGAGTGCATAAAATTAAGCACTTAAATCCATATTTAGGCAGCAAAATCAGAGGAGTTGAGCACCTGCAGCTCTCATTGTGTTGCAGATGCTCATCAACTAAAAATTGTGCTTAATCACTTGATACACTCCTGTCAAAGCTGAATCCCCACACTGGCACTTCGAGTAAAGAAGGTGGAGGCCCACAAGGATTTTAAAAATTAATACTTGCCACTTCAGGCTTGTATTATACGCCCAAGGTTACAGCTTGTCTCTGACCGTGGCTTGGTAAACACTGCCACCACCCAAATGCAAAAAAACCCCACCCCTTTGAACCCAGGAAGGAGCACTTGGGAATTCCTCCCTGTGGGGTACCCTCAAGCCCTTTCACCCCCCTTTGGGGAAGAGCTGAGAAAGAAAACAAAGAAAATTAGCTGTGGCCACCAGCTAATCAAACATTCACAAACCTCTTAGGACACCACAATCCAATCCTGTCCTTAAAAAAGGTAAATTTTATTAGAAACAAAAAAGAAAATACATCTGGAATTTAGGCTTTTGCTAGATTTTAAAAGAGCAAATCCAAAAATTAAGTACAAAGAATAGCTTTCTTGGGGTCCAGCTTAAAAGTTACAAGCTAACAAAAGCACCTGGGGTTTAGCACAGAGGAATCCACAAGCCAAAATAAAGAAATAAACCTTATCACGTCTGTTTAAACATTCCCTGTCTAATGATTTCTCCTAGGTATGGAAGATGAATTTTCATACCCTGTTCAAGCCTTCCTGCTTAGAGCATTGCTGCTCTGTGTCTCCTTCTCCAGAGAACAATAGACAAAGGGAAAGTCCCCCCCTCCATTTTAAAAAGCTCTAGCCTTCCCATTGGCTCTTTTAGTCAGGTGCCCACTCCTTTTCTTTTACCTGTGGGCTTGTTAACCCTTTACAGGTAAAGCAAGAAGAGAACAGACACCAAGAGGGATTTTATAGCTAACTGGCTGGGTGTCCATAAAAAGGGAGCTACCCCTCCCCCTTTATTTATCACAACTCCATTAAACACATGGAACTTCAAAATGAGTCACACAAATACTACTCCACCATATATGAAGGCAACGTGTCTTAGCTCTCTTTGATCCACCACAGTAGCATTTAACTTCAAAAAGGGGAACTACACAAACATGAGGAAGCTTGTTAAATGAAAATGAAAAGGAATGGTCACAAAAGTGAAATACTTGCAGGCTGCATGGAAACTATTTAAAAACACCATAGTAGAGGCTCAAATTAATGTATACCCCAAACAAAAACAAAACACTGTAAGAGGACCAAAAAAAATGACACTTTGGCTAAACAGAGTAAAAGAGGCGGTTAGAGGCCAAAAGACTTCCTTTAAAAACTAGAAGTCAAATCCTAAGGGGGATAATAGAAAGAAGCATAAACTCTGGCAGGTCAAGTGTAAAAGCATAATTAGGCAGGCCAAAAAAGAATTTAAACAGCAGTAAGAGACAAACACTAACAGTAAGGTTTTTTTGTAATTATATCAGAAGTAGGAAGCCTGCCATACAAGTAGTGGGGCCACTGGATGATCAAGGTACTAAAGGAGCACTCTAGGAAGACAAGGCGGATGTGGAGAAGCTAAATTAATTCTTTGCATCGGTTTTCACTGCAGGGGATTAGTTCCCATACTTGAACTAATCTTTTTAAATCTGAGGAACTGTCCCAGATTGAGGTGTCAATAGAGGAGGGTTTGGGACAAACTGATAAATTAAACAGTAATAAGTCACCAGCACCAGATGGTATTAATCCAAGAGTCCCAAAGGAACTCAAACATGAAACTACAGAACTACTAGCTGTGGTATGTAACCTATTGCTCAAATCAGCCTCTGTACCACATCACTGGGGAATAGCTAACATAACACTGATTTTTTAAAAAGGCTCCAATGCGATCTTGGCAATTACAGGCCAGTAAACCTAACTTCAGTACCAGACATATTGGTTGAAACTACAGTAAAGAACAGAATTATCAGACACATGGTGAACACAATACATTGGGGAAGAGGCAACACAGCTTTTGTAAAGGGAAATAATGCTTCACCATTCTATTAGAATTAGTTGAGGGTGACAACGAGCAGGTGGACAAGGGTGATCTAATGGATATAGTGCACTTGGACTTTCAGAAAGTCTTTGACAAGGTCCCTGTAACAGGGTTGCACTCACCTCTCACGAATGCCCCCTGGCTGAGCACGTGTGCCTGCACACTCTCTCTACCTGTTTGTGGTGGGTCTTTGCTGACTCAGCCCTCCAGCCTAGTCACACACAGTCTGTGTGAGATCAAAGTAACGCAAACAACTTTCAGAGTACAAGTCCAACAGGGGCCTCTCTCAGTGCCCTCTATAATGTCTCTCTGTTCGTCTCTGCTCTAGACTAGAGCAGTGCCCCAGGGCTCCTTACCTGGAGGTAATGTCTTCACCCTTTCAGGGCTTTCTGGCCCCAGCTCTTCAGCTTGGCCACTACAGTTCAATCCCCCTTCTGGGGTGCCTCAAAATCCAGGCCACTTTCCCAGTGGCGGGGACCACAGCCCACCCTCTAATCCAGGTCCCAGCCCACGGACCCTATAAATAGCAGCCATTCACAATGTCCCTTAAATAAACTACATTGTAGCTATAATTCCTTGAACCACTTCCCCATGGCTTTCGCACATTCTTCACCCTTGTCCTCATGGAGTCCCAGCAGCCAGACTGGAGCACCATCCACTCTCCTCCAGCTCTAGCAAGGAACTGCCCTCACTCTGGCCCTGCAGCTCTTCTTATATTAGCTTGCTGGGCCCTGATTGGCTGCTGCATACACCAACGCTCTAGGCAGCTCGCAGGACCTCTCTACTGTCCTTTTCTGGGGCAGGGTGTAGCAAGGTGTGGCAGGGCCACCATGCCACCAGCAGGGGGCCTCAGGGCCTGGTCCACCCCATCACAGTCCCTCACCAAAAGCTTTCAAGAAAATTAAGCAGTCATGGGATGAGAGGGATGGTCCTGTCATGGATCAGTAACTGATTAAAAGATAGCAAACAAAGGCTAGAAATAAATGGTCAATTCTCACAAAGGAGACAGTTAAATAGCCTGGGTCCCTCGAGGAACTTTACTGGGACCTGTGTTTTTTAACATATTCACAAATGATTTTGAAAAGGGAATGAACAGTGAGTCCAAAGTGGACTATGAAGAGTTACAAAGGGATCTCACAAAACTGGGTAACTGGGCAACAAAATGGCAGGTGAAATTCAGTGTTGAAAAGTGCAAAGTAATGCATATTGTATTATACATACAAAATAGTGGGGTCTAAATTAGCTATTACCCCTCAAGAAAGAACTCATGGAGTCATCGCAAATAGTTCTCTGAAACCATGTGCTCAATGTGCAGCATCAGTCAAAAAGAATATTAGGAATCACTAGGCAAGGAAGAGATAATATATAGGGAGGGATAGAAAAGGTAAATAATAAGACAGAAAATATCATCATGCCACTATATAAATCCATTGCATGCTCTTCTTGAATACTGCATGCAGTTTAGGGTATGGCTCACCTTCCATATGAGGAGAGGTTAAAAAGATTGGGACTATTCAGCTTAGAAAAGAGACAACTAAGGGGGATATGAATGAGATCTACAAAGTCATGAATAGTGTGGAAAAAGTCAATAGGGAAGTGTTATTTACCTCTTCATATAAAACAAAAGAACCAGGGGGTCACCCAATGAAATTAACAGGCAGCAGGTTTAAAACTAGCATAAGGAAGTACTTCTTCATATAATGCACAGTCAACCTGTGAAACTCATTAACACTGGATGTTGTGAAGGCCAAAAGTGTAACTGGTTTCAAAAAAGAATTAGATCAGTTCACACAGTACATTAACCAAGATGGTCAGGGACACAACCTCATACTCTGGATGTCTCTAAACCTCTGACTGCCAGAAGCTGGGTCTGGAGGACAGGGAGATGGATCACTCAATAATTGTCCTGTTCTGTGCATTTCTTCTGACCCATCTGGCACTGGTTACTGTTGGAAGACAGGATACTGGGCTAGATGGGCCATTGGTCCGACCCAGTATGGCTATACTACCATTGAAAACTAGAGAAGGCAGAATTACAGTGTGGACCATTCCATTTTATGTCATCAGTGCTGCTGCCTGTTGATGGAAGCAATTAAAAGTATTGATTAAAAGCATTCATTAAAAGTAATGAAAAAGCTGCTGCCAAAATGGCGCAAGTGGCCTGAGTGATCCAGGGGTTTTCACAATCCTTATTGAACAGGGAGCAGGGCTTGTTTTCACTACTATGATTGTAGCAGCTGATGATTAATTCTGTGTTTCATTTGAATTTGCTTTGTTATACCAATACCTTTTGGCCAACTGCCAGGTCAACACTCTGCCAGGTCAGCTATCAGGAAGTATCTACATACAAGTAATTCATTTCCGTAACATTATGATCTGCATTGAAAAGGAATAGAAGGATCATTTTTATAGTCTTTCACATGTTCCTCTCCAGTAAAAATGTATTGTTTAACCTACCGTGAGGAAGATCAGCAGCGATATTAAAGCAATCAGATCAGCAATGTATTAATTTATCACATTCAGACCTAGTTCAGAAAGTCCCATATAGCTCTTGATCATTTACCCAACTGTGACAGAATATATCCCTGTATTCAACACCCCACACACTATTGTAACAATCTTAGTACAAAGTATGCCGTGTAAGGTATCATTTGAAAACTCATAATTTGCTGGTCAGTATTGTCCTGATATTGAGCCCTCCTGGCATTTTCTCCCCCAGGAGCTGCAGGGACGCATGGAGCCGGGTAGGTAGCCTGGAGCCGGGTAGGTAGCCTGCCAGCCCTGCCAGCACTAGCAGGGGTCCTGGGCCACGGGCCGCCGCCTGACCCCACTCCCAGTATAGTACAAGTCATAAACAGGTCACAGACCATGAATTTTTGTTTACTACCTGTGACCTGTCCATGACTTTTACTAAAAATATCAGTGACTAAAATGTAGGCTTAGTTATGAATACATGTTCCAAACCCCAAGGTCCTGCCCTAGCAGAGGTCATGTCTGTCCTAAGCAAAGAAAGGAATGTGTGCTTGCCTTAATTTTTGTTTTATTTAAGCAATAAACAGAATCATCAAGCAGGAAGGGAAGACAAAGGAAGTTTAAACAGATAAAAAACAGCAGGGAATATCCTTCTGCAGATTTTTTGTCTCCTGGGTCTCCGCTGGTTTTCAATAGGGGGACCAAAACTATAAAAAGGAGGGACAAATACCCCAAGACATCCTTCTGTCTCTCCCTGATCATCGCATTCACTGTACCTGAAGAGACAAAGGAAGCAGCCGTTGGACTCTAGAGGATGGGTCCTGACCTGAAGAGCTTGGTCAATAAGACTGCAGAAAGCCTGTGTTGAGAAAACTTTGCTTTGAATCTAATGTAGTTTGTTAAGTTAGGCATCAGTAGGTATTTTATTTTTATTTGTCTTATAACCATTTCTGACTTTTATGCCTCATTACGTGTACTCACTTAAAATCTCTTTTTTTGTAGTTAATAAACTTGTTTTATTGTTGTATCTAATTCAATGTGTTCAAGTTGAAGTGTTTGGGTAACTCCATTTGGGGTAATAAGTTGTGTGCATATTATTCCCTTGAAGGAATAACAGACTTGAAATTTTTGTACTATTCGGGAGAGGGCTGGATAGTACAGGATGTATATTTCTGAAGGGAAATCCAAAACTGGGGGTGTGTTGGGGTCAACCTGCAGCATAATCAAGGCTGGTAAGAGGCAAGGTGTGTCCGGCTGGCTGTAACACACACACAGACATAGCTGTGCTGAAGGCTGTTTGTGAGCAGTCCAGGCTGGAAGCTATAGAAACAAGGCATTGTAAAGGGCTCACCAGGTTACAGGGCGGGGTGACACAGCTACTCCTTGGTCTGGATTGTATTCTGGTATCTCACACCAACACCAAAATCATCTTCTTTCTCTTGATTCAGTATCAATATATAAATATATAGCGCCATACCATTAATAGCTAACTAATACAATAACACAGTAGAGGAACTCTTGACATTGAGTGAACTCATTTGTATGTTATTTTTCTCTTTCATATGAAGTTTCCACTTCACTAAAGGTAAACACCTTATTTCTGGAATGCAGTTATCAAAATTAATATCCCTTGAGATACTAGTCATAGACGCTGATCTCCAGGAATAATCACATTAATTCAGATCTTTTGGACAGTTCATGAGTCCCAATTTAAATGCTGATGATGTTCATGGGGAAAATGTATGTGTGTGTGTGTTTTTAGTGAGGGCAAACCTTTAATAACAGTACTTTTCAATATCCCCATGGCCCTTTTGTGTTTTTATATCTAATGAGATCAATCAATCAAGGGACATTTTTTAAAAAAGAGTGAAACAGGAAAGAGAGGAGGTTTATCATTTCTACTGGTATGTCTACACAAGGATAAAAACCCTGCAACTGGCCCAGGTCAATTGACTTGAGCTCATGGGGCTTGGGCTGTGGGGCTGAAAAATTGCTGTGTAGACATTCGGACTCAGGCTGGAGCCTGAGCTCTGTGATCCTGAGAGGGTGGAAGATCCCAGAGTGTGGGCTGCGACATTGAGTCAGCTGACCCGGGCCAGCCACGATCAGGGTGCATGGCTTTTACCTCCGTGTAGACATACACTTAAAGGCCCGTGTAGACATACTCTTAAAGGTCTGTGTTCCCTTGGTTTCTTATGACGTACTTTTGGTCTGGGGAGGTGGATCACTGCTGGTATCTCTGTTTTTTAAAATATCAACCCAGTCCCACTTCCACTACACTTTGTAATGTTATTATTACAGAAGCCAAAGTGGCTTTTGAGATGCACAGTTTTACATGACAGAGGAGTAGGTAACAGCAGGGTGCAGCACTTAAGTCCATACTGCAGGAAGGCACACCTCTGCTTGGGATCGACAGCCAGGAACTGCTCTTCTGGAGTCATACAGCTAAGACTTTTTTTTGCAAGAGATGCTAGAGGAGGTGGTGGTGGTTCCCACTTTTAACTTTTAGCTCACTGGTTAGCACATTCACCCCTTCTGCTTGATGAGGAGAAAGAGACCTATGTTTGAATCCTACCTCTCATCACTCAACTATGGGATACTCTAATGCAGGTGTCCCTCAATCTCTTCTGTTGAAGTTGTTGCACTTTGGCTAACTGAGTCACTGGGCCAGAAATACAGTAAGAATGACCCTATAGCCTGGTGGCTAGAGCACTTATCTGGGAGGAGGTAGGAGACTCAGGATCCAGTCACCCTGCTCCAATGAGTCCCAACCCTCTTCCTGGTGGGAAGATTCACATGACCGGAATGTTAAAAAAAATCAACAGTTAACCTATTGAGGAATAACCTATTTAGGGAGGATCAAGTGGGCAAAAGGGGAGTGGGTGTGGCACTCTATGTCAAAAATGGCTTTGCCTGTTTCTGAGTCACTGGTAACTCAGAAGCAAATAAGCTTGACTGCTATATGGATACATGTTCTAACAAGTAAAGCAGACAATGGGGTACTAGTTTGTGTCTGCTACAGACCACCAAATCACACTAGGGAACAGGTTGACTGGCAGGTTAGTTTGATCAGATCTATTTTTCATAAATCCTTATTGACTGGCATTAATTATATTACCCTCCTTTGATTCTTTATTAATTGAGTCCCATACCAGTCCTTCCATTATTTTGCCAGGCATTCATGACAGGCTGAATTTTAAAATATTACCACAGTATTACCTTTCTTCCAGTCTTCTGGAACTTCCCCAGTGTTCCAAGACATATTGCAAAACAATATTAATAGTCCAGGTTGTTACTCAGCCATCACTTTTAGAACATTTGCATATATCTGGACCTGCTGATTTAAAAATGTCTAGTTTTAATAGCTGCCATTTAACATACTATATAGTTACTGTTGGAATGGAGAGTATTTCATAGAAATGTAGGACTGGAAAGGACTTTGAGAGATCATCAAGTCCAGCCCCGCACTTGTCTTTATTGAATTTCATTTTGTTGATTTCAGATCATTTCTCTAATTTTCAAGGTTATTTTGAATTCTATCCTGTCGTCCAAAGTGCTTGTAATCCCTCCCAACTTGGTGTCATCTGAAAATTCATAATCATATTCTCCACTCCATTACTCAAGTCCTTAATGAAAATATTGAATAGTATCAGACTCAGGACTGATCTCTGCAGGATCTAATTAGATATGCCTGTGATGCTGGTAAACCAGGTGCCAGCTCTTGTCAAGTCTGTAGGCATCAGCCGAGCACTGACAAATTCATAGCTGGAAACCAGATCATCTCACCTATATGTTACTATTATTTGGGATAGGTGTTAGACTTGTAAGGATGTGTTTAGACTCCATAAAATGCTTGTAAATTGCTGACTGCATTAATCTGACTTCTAATGTCTGTATTTCATGCTACAAGGTAACATATTCATTTGTTTTATAATTGTAAAAATGCCTGCTCTGAATTTGTGAAGTCAGACAGGAAGGGTGGCTCCCCACTCCCATCCCAGAGGGCTATCAAAATTAAGTGTGCCATTGTAGGACAAAAGCTTTGTTGATTGTCCCATCCACCCATGGAGAAGTACGTGCAGAAGGCCTTGTTCCACCCATTTGAAATGTGGAAGAGGGAAATAAAGATAGTTGATATTAAGATTTGTCCTCTCTTTTGCTGTGTGGACTCTTACAAGGGCTGGAACTAAGAAACAAAAAGCAGAGATCGCCAGTGTTGACCTGGGTAAAGCTAACAGATATAACTTACAGAATATTTTCATTTCAAGGTCCCAGAAACAAAGACAAGGTTTTCATTTCGAGGCCAAAAGACCAAAAACATCAAGACACTTGATCACGGCCTTGGATAGACCAAGAGACTACCTACACTTGACCAGAGCTCTCTGTCACCTTTTGTAATCATAGACTGAACTCATTTGTGCATATGTGTTGCCTGCTTTACTCCATAAATAACTAATTTCTTTTCCCTAGCTAATAAATCCTTAAATAGTTTACTGAAGGATTGGCTACATTGTCTTTGGTTGAGATCTGAGGTACAAACTGATTTGGGGTAAGTGACCAGATTCTTGGGAGAAATCTGAATATTTTGTGATTTTGTGTGTGTAAGAGACCATTTATCACTAAGTGCCGTTTTCCTGGGGTGGCAAGACAGACTGGAGAGCCTAAGGAGACTGTCAGTGACTCCATGGTGAGACGATTACAGTAATCCAGGTATTCACATTTGTTACTGGGTTGGTGACATCTAATTAGAATTTGGGGTGGCTGCCCTGCTTTTGACAGTCTGTTCTGAGGTTGGCATTCATGGTCATGAGTCACTCTAGACAGCATGACAACACCCTCCCAGTCTGCTGGTGAACCACTGATAACTACTACTCTTTGAGTATGTGTTTCACCCAGTTGTGCACCCACATTACAGTAATTTCATCTAAACCACATTTCCCTAGTTTGCTTTTTAGACTGTTACACAGGACTGTGTCCAAAGCCTACTAAAATCAGTTTTCCCCTCTATGCACTAGGCCAATAGACCTGTCAAAGAAGGAAATTAGGTTAGTTTGGCATGAGTTGTCCTTGACAAATCCATGCTGGTTATTTCCTTATAACCTCTCTAGGTGCTTACAAACTGATTGTTTAAGAATTTTTTCCAGTATATTTCTGGGGACTGAAGTTAGGCTGACTGGTTTATAATTCCCCAGGTCCTCTTTGTTCCCCTTTTAAAATGAAAGACACTATGTTTGCCCTTTTCCAGTCCTCTGGGAACTCACCCATCCTCCATGAGTTCTCAAAGATAATTGCTAATATGTTCAAGATTGCTTCAGCTAGTTTCTTAAGTACTCTAGGATAAATTTTTTCAGGCTCTACCAATTTGAATACATCTAAATTATCTAAATATTCTTTAACCTGTTCTTTCCCTTTTTTGACTTGTGTTCCTTCCCACTTCTTGTTAATATTAATTGTGTTAAATATCTGATTACCATTAATGTTTTCAGTTAATACAGAAGCAAAATAGGCACTAAACACCTCATCCTTCTTGATATCATCCATTATTAGTTCTCCTTCCCTGCTACACAGAGAAGGCTACATCTTTCTCTTGCGCCTAATGTATGTAAAGAACCTCTTCTTATTAGCTTTTATGTCCCTTGATAGGTATAACTCACTTTGTGCCTTAGCTCTCTGATTTTATCCCTATATGCTTGTGTTCTTCCTTAGCAATTTGTCCATGTTTCCACTTTTTGTAGGATTCCTTTTCGATTCTGAGGTTATTAAAGAGATCCCGATGGAGCCATATTGGCCTCTGACTATTTTTCCTATCTTTCCTTTGCATTGGGATAGTTTATAATTTTGCCCTTATTATTGCTTCCTTGAGAAACTGCCAATTCTCCTGACCTCCTTTATCCCTTATACTCATAGATTTTAAGGTCATAAGGGACCATTGTGATCATCTAGTCTGACCTCCAGCACATTGCAGGCCACAGAACCTCACCCACTCCTGAAAAAGACACCTAAACTCTGGCTGAGTTATTGAAGTCTTCAAATCATAGTTTAAAGACTTCAAGTTACAGAGAATTCACCTTTTGCACTAGTTTAAACCTGCAAGTGACCCATGCCCCATGCTGCAGAGGAAGGTGAAAACCCCCAGGGTCTCTGCCAATCTGACTTGGGGGTGGGAATTCCTTTCAGACCCCAAATATGGAGATCAGTTAGAGGCTGAGCATGTGGGCTAGACCGGACAGGCAGATCCCTGGGAAAGAATTCTCTGTACTAACTCAGAGCCCTCCCCATCTAGTGTCCCGTCTCCAGCAGTTGGGGATTTTTGCTACTGGCAGTCACCAATGGGCCACATGCCATTGTAGGCAGCCCCATCATATCATCCCCTTCCATAAACTTATCAAGCTCAGTCATGAAGCCAGTTAGTTTTTTTGCCCCCCACTGTTCCCCTTGGAAGGCTGTTCCAGAACTTCACTCCTCTGATGGTTAGAAACCTTCACCTAAACTTGAGCCTAAACTTGTTGATGCCAGTTTATAGCCATTTGTTTTTAGGTCCACACTGGTGCTTAACTTAAATAACTCCTCTCCCTTCCTGGTATTTATCCCTCTGATGTATTTACAGAGAACAATCCTATCTCCCCTCAGCTTTCTTTTGGTTAGGCTAAACAAGCGAAGCTCTTTGAGTATCCTTCATAAGGTAGATTTTCCATTCCTTGGATCATCCTAGTAGCCCATCTCTGCACCTGTTCCAGTAAACACTGGAGACCAGAATTGCACACAGTATTCTATATGAGGTCTGACCAGTGCCTTGTATAATGGTACTAATACTTCCCTGTATCTACTGGAAATACCAAGCCTGGTTCATCCTAGGCATTAGCCTTTTTCACAGCTGTATCACATTGACAGTTCATAGTCATCTTGTGATCAACCAATACACCCAGGTCTTTCTCCTCCTTTGTCACATCGAACTAATAAGTTCCCATCTTATAGCAAAAATTCTTGTTGTTAGTCCCTAAATGCACATCCTTGCATTTTTCTCTGTTAAATTTCATCTGATTTCTATTACTCCAGTTTACAAGGTCATCCAGATCTTCCTGTATTATATTCCGTTCCTCCGCTGTATTGGCAATACCTCCCTACTTTGTGTCACCCACAAATTTTATTAGCATACACTCACTTTTTGAGCCAAAATCAGTAATACAAATGCTAAATAAGATTAGTCTGAAGACCAATCCCTGAGGAACTCCACTAGTAACCTCCCTCTAGCCTGACAGTTCTCCTTTCAGTACGACCTGTTGTAGTCACCCCTTAACCAATTCCTTATCCACCTTTCAATTTTCATATTAATCCCCAACTTCTCCAATTTAACTAATTATTTCCCATATGGAATTGTATCAAATGCCTTACTGAAATCCACATGTATAAGATCTATTGCATTTCCACTCTCTAAAAACTCAGTTATCTTCTTAAAGAAGGATATCAGGTTGGTCTTGCAAAATTTACCTTTTGTAAAACCATGTTGTATTTTATCCCAATAACCATTCATATCTATGTCTTTAACTACTTTCTCTTTCAAAATTTGTTCCAAGACCTCACATAAAATTGAGGTCAACATGACAGACCTGTATTTTCCTGGATCACATTTTTTCCCTTTCTTAAATATAGGAACTGTATTAGCAATTCTCCAGTCATAGGGTACGACCTCTGAGTTTACAAATTCATTAAAAATCCTTGCCATTGGGCTTGCAATTTCATGTGCCAGTTCCTTTAATATTCTAGGATGGAGATTATCCGGGCCAACCAATTTAGTCCCATTGAGCTGTTTGAGTTTCACTTCCACCTCAGATGTGGTAATTTCTGCCTTCATCTATATCCTTGTTGCCATTAGCTACCCTGCCACTACCCCTAAGCTCATCATCACCCTCATTAAAAATGAGATAAAGTATTTGTTTAGGTGTTGGGCCATGCCTAGATTACCTTTAATCTCCACCCCATCCTCAGTGCTTTGTGGTCACACTTCTTCTTTCCTTGTTTTCTTCTTATTTATATGACTATAGAACCTTTTACCATTGGTTTTAATTTCCTTTGCAAGGTCCAACTCTGCTTGACTTTTGGCAGTTCTCACTTTATCCCTACACTTTCTGACCTCAAAGTGGTAGCTTTCCTTGCTGATCCATCTGTCACGGAGTGTGGGGGGACACAAGGCCCTACACCCCCGGCTTCCTGCGATTTACCATGACTCTGAGCCAGCCAGTAAAGCAGAAGGTTTATTTAGATGACAGGAACACAGTCCAAGACAGGTCTTGCAGGCACAGACAACAGGATCCCCCCCAGTTAGGTCCATCTTGGGGTCCCAGGGCATGACAGCTGCCTTGGGAGGTCAGAGCCCTGTCTGCCTCCCAGCCATTCCCCCAGCCAACTCCTGAAACTCCCCCTTCAGCGACCTCTCCCACAGCCTTTGTTCAGTTTCCCGGGCAAAGGTGTCACCTGGCCTCTAACCCCTTCCTGGGTTCTCACGTTACATGCTCAGGTATCTTCTCTCAAGGCCAGTCTCCCATCCCCCAATGCAGACCGTCCTAGCCAACCTCCCCTGCCTTCCCAGCCAACACTCCCCACTCAGCATTCAAAGACCACATTAAGAACAGTCCCAGTTCGTCACACCATCCCATCTTCCATTCCTTGTAGGCTTTCTGCTTTCTCTTAATCACCTGTTTGAGATGCTTGCTCCTCCAGCGTGGTGTGCAACCCTTCCCTACAATTTTTTTTCTCCTTGCATGGCATGCAGGCTTCAGATAGCTTCTGCAACTTTGACTTAAAGTAATTCCAAACCTCCTCCACATTCAGATCCTTGAGTTATTTGGTTCCATCCACTTCCCTAACAAACTCCCTTAATTTTTTTAATTAGCTATTTTGAAATCAAAGATCCTTGTTGCAGATCTATTTTTGTTTTTTCCTTCGATTTAGTTTAACTCTATGATCACTCAAACCAAGGTTGTCCCCTACAACCAGTTCCTCTATGAGGTCCTCACTACTCACAAATAACAAATCTAAAATGGCATCACCTCTTGTTGGTTCAGGAACTATTTGGTGAAGAAATCTGTCAGCTATCAAATCCAAGAAAATCTGGATTCTACTATTATTAGTAGCACTTGTCCTGCAGTCTATATCTGGGAAGTTAATTCTCCTATAATCATACAATTCCCAGTAGTATTTATTTTATTAAAAACATTAAAGGGGACTCTCTCCATATCCAAATTGGGTCCTGGTGGTCTGTAGCACACCCCAAGCACTATATCTTGGGAACTTCTAGTAGCTTTCTTCCCCAAAGTGATTTTGGCCCAAACAGACTCTGTCTTATCCATTCCATCACTTCTAATTTCTTTACAGTCTACCTCATCTCTGCTTTTTGAAGCTCATTGTACTTATTCCACTTATTCTCATTGTACTTATCCTTCCTTTCCTTAGAATCATGAAATCTATTGTTTCTTGATCACTTCCACCCAAATTGCCTTCCACCTTCAGAGTTGCAATCAATTTCTCCCCATTGGTCAGAATCAAGTCTAAAATGGCTGTCCCCCTGGTTACTTCCTCCACTTTCTGAAACAAAATGTCTCCAATACATTTGAATAACTTATTGGAAGAACTCACTCATCATCACCATATGATCTCAATACATCATCAGGCTTTTTCCCAAATACAGAAAAGAAATATTTATTGAACACTTGCACCTTGTCTGTATCATTTTTGAGAATTCTACCCTTTTCTTCCAGTAATGGAGTGGTAGATAATGAAGGGGGCAGGACACTCATACAGAGTGATCTGGATCACTGGTAAACTTGACTCAAGCAAACAATATGCCTTTTAATACTACTAAATATAAAGTAATATAACTAGGAAGAAAGAGTATAGGGCCATATTTGTAGAATAGAGGACTCTATCCTGGGAAGCAGTGACTCTTAAGAGGACCTAAGGGTCATGGTGGATAATCAGCTGAACATTAGCTCCTAGTGTGATGCTCTGGCTAAAAGAGCTAATGTGATCCTTAGATGTACAAATGGGAATGTTGAGTAGGGTGGGAGGATGTATTACCTCTATTTGGCACTGATGTGACTGCTACTGGAGTACTATGTCCAGTTCTGGTGCCCCCAATTCCAGAAGGTTATTAGAAAATTGGAAATGGTGCAGAAAAGAGCCACGAGAATGATTAAAGGATTGGAAAACATGCCGTATAGTGACAGACTCAATATGCTTAGTTTAACAAAAAGAAGGTTAAGGTGTAACTTGATCACAGTCTGTAAGTATCTAGATGGGGAAAAGCAATTTGATATGTGTTCTTCAGTCTAGCAGACAAAAGTATAATATCCAATGGCTGGAAGTTGAAGCTAGACAAATTCAGAGTGTAAATAAGGTACACATTTTTAACTGTGAGTGTACTTAACTATTAAAACCACATGCTAAGGGTTGTGATGGATTC
This sequence comes from Emys orbicularis, assembly GCF_028017835.1. Classification (NCBI taxonomy): domain Eukaryota; kingdom Metazoa; phylum Chordata; order Testudines; family Emydidae; genus Emys; species Emys orbicularis. The sequence continues at coordinate 36,921,927 of NC_088685.1, forward strand.
TTCTTGACTGGAAATTTGTAAATCAAGGCTGGATGTATTCTAAAAGTTATACTCTAGTTCAAACAGGAATTAATTCAGGGAAGTCTTATGGCCTGTGTTATATAAGATCTCGGACTAGATGGTCGCAATAGTCCCTCCTGTCTTTATAATCTATGAATCCATAATGTATGAGATATCTTAAATCAGTACTGAGATTAAAATAATTGACTGGGCTGAACAGAGAATTTAAGCAAGTGATTGAAAGTTATGTGACCAAACACCTACAATATTAGAATTGTAATAAATAAATTGCCTAGGGAGGTTGTGGAATCTCCATCTCTGGAGATATTTAAGAGTAGGTTAGATAAATGTCTATCAGGGATGGTCTAGACAGTATTTGGTCCTGCCATGCGGGCAGGGGACTGGACTCGATGACCTCTCGAGGTCCTTTCCAGTCCTAGAATCTATGAATCTATGAATCTAGACACAAGCCAAATTTTTCTCAGTTATAACCATTCATTCCCATTAAATTTTGCATGGCAACAGGTATAAAGAGGTCAGAATTTGCTCCATAAGGGTGTCAATATTCCTAAAGACACTTTAAGGCTACTTAAAGGATGACAAATTTTGGTACCTAAGTAGTTAAACATGATTTTGCACATGTCAACATGATTTAGCAACACACTAATATGAAATAATGTATATAAGTAAATATACTGGATTTAATCCATGTTGCTAGATAAGATGAAGGGAATGAATCCTTGTAATGCCGTTATCTTAAAATGAATGCAGACAAATAGCTCTACAAACAGTACAATTTCTCCTGGGTCTATCCAATCATAGTCCAATTCAGTTAAATTTTCATCTAAAATTATTTGCATTATGGATATATTTAAAACAACATGTATGATATGATTAACTCGTGTTCTACAACAAAACTGCTCTAGCAACAACAAATGTGATAAGCTTGTCTGTCATTCTCCCATCAAAACATGTCATTCATTTGCATAGTATTTTCCCAGCAGAGGTCTGAGATTGTTTCTTTCTGATCAATTTCAGAAAAGGTGAAACAGATCATGAAAAGAATAATCACATACAATGAAAGTAACAAGGCTGTTAGGAGGAAAAAGAAGCTATTTCAAAATTCGATAAAAAGAAATTGGCTTAGAATTATACTTTTGCAATAAAAAGGTAATTGAAAATTAAAGCTACTTAGCACTAGGAGAATACTGCAGACTATGAACAAATATAATTAAGTTTGCACAAACAATGGAGAATATTGGACATTTTGTAATGATCAGATATCAAACCCCATCTTTGGGATAGATCTGAGGCGACCCCATCACCCCAGTTATACGCACAATGATATCCAGCTACCTAATTTTAATATAGGCTGTGGACTGCCGATGCTTCCTGCACAACAGCCCTTGGTAGAGACACCTAGAAAAGGGCAGTTCTGTTCATGCTTTACAGTATAGTAAAACAATAAATGAAATAAAGAGGTTATTTGAGGGCATACATCTAGTATTGCTCTGCTAAGTCTTTAATCATAGGATCCAATGAAAATAATCATAGAGAAAATGTCTTGCTATAAACTCAGAACTTTAGAGTAGGGGCAAATCCTACCAATAATTGAAGAGCAGAAATCCTTAGTACTGGCACAGTCCTCCTTTCCCTCAGCCCAGTACAAGCACAAACACATACCACACATTCACTACCAAATGATTTTCAAGTGGTGAAAATGTAAGATTGGGGCCCAAGAGCTAACAGCCAAATTGTGGGAAGATAGGAACTGAAAGGAGAAAAAGGGTAAAAGTTGGTAAATGGCAACTAGAACAAAGGGACAATCTGTAAAGATTCATAACAGGGCTTAACACACGTTTATTAGGGCCTTTGGACTAAAGTTCTATCACATAGTCCACTGAAAGCCTACTTAACTTCAACTTTAAGAGGCAATAACTCTTTCCAACTATCCAGTTTCCTACCCTTGACACTTCATCTCAATGTCAACAGGACACTTTGACAACTACATTTTCCTCTCACCATGATAAAACAACAGGAAAGGTGGAGACAGAGCTAAAACAACTGAATGGCAGCATAAGGAAGCCGTGGTGGACTGAAGATCAATGCCACCTATAAAGTCACAAACAGCAATGTTGTACGGTTCTAAGAGCCCTGCAAAGGAGCCAGTTTGGTCTTTGTAAGTTTCATTTCATAGGGCCTGCAAAACCTAGAGCTGTCTCTTTAAGGAAGGATGCAGCTGGAGTGATGCAAAAGGAATATAAAGAGAGTCTAAGGATGTCACCCTTGGTTTCAAATACCTATGATCAAGGCTATGCAGGAACATTTCATGTGTTAAGCACCATGCAACAAGACCCGTTAGCAAACATTTCTTGAATTCATAGCAGCTCTCTCTGCACAAGGACTCTGGGATTTGGTCTATAGTGAAGGCTCAAGACGACAATAAATAAATTCCTCAAGATGATAAAAAGAAGGGCACTGAAATGTGTCTGTAGACCTAGTTTTGCTCCGTGGGTGAGACACTTCTCTTTGCGCCTCAGTTAACCCAGCTACAAAATGGGAATAATGGTCCTTAGCATCTTTTATAAAGCAGTTTACTGTCCTGGGATGAAAGATACTACAAATGTGTAAAATATTATACATTATTCGGAGAGTGATTTTTGGTTAATGTAGTTGTGTTATCTGCACTTACAGTTGTGTTATCTGCAGTCGTGTTATCTGAGCAGCAGTTACGGGTTGAACTGCATTAACCATATATGGATGGCAGATGAATATATGAGGCCCAAGTCTATTGTGCCTGCTAATGTACAATGACACCATTGTGATTTGCATATTCCTGGGGGGTAGAAGAGAGATTTAAGGAGGAACAAAAAAATCTGGAGCGCGCTGTGTGATGCCTTTAAAAAGAGATCTACTCCTTTTATTCAAAGATTTTCTTTCCAGTTAAAGTGTAAGTGGGTGGTGTTTTTTTTATTTATTTTTATTTTTAATAACGTAAGCATCTTAGGCAGGAAGCTCTCAGAGGGTGGGGGGGTCAAGGGAAAGAAAAGAGGCATCCAGAGACAGGACCTAAAGCAATCCTGACTAAATTATTTTTAAGTGAGGTTTTTTTTTCCCCACCCTAGTTATTTGACAGCTTCCAAATTTTCATCATCGGCACTGGAGAAATGAGAAGTTGTGGTTTTTGGTTTTTTTTTTTTAAATAAAAAAATACATATTCATAAGTGAGCCAAATACCATAAACACTAGCTCAAACAGACTGCTGCTGCTGTTGTATATAAAAATACATTATCATACTGTTTAAAGTATCTGACTGCAAGCAGAAGAGAGTGGCAAGGCAAGAGGAACCGAAACAGGACAATTTTTTTATATGAAGACTTCCCCTCCCCGCAAATATATCTGCCCCTCCCAATATACTTAGTGGTTGATATTCCGGCTTTTCAGATTTCTCCATTATTTCCCTACCCATATTGCAAATGGATCCCAGAACTCTAGATTCAATAGCATTATTTTAAAGTTGAAATCTTTTAGTAAAATAGTCTACACCCTAGATATGACCTGATTTCCTAGAATGCTGGACAATCCCTTCTCTCATTAAGTCAACAAGAGTTGCAAGCATTCAACATCTTTAAAAATCAGGCTACCGAGTTAATGGAACTGGTTGGGGGGAAAAAAAGCAAAATCCTGGAATGTCAGAATTCTTTCCATTTGACAGGGTTTGAAACATATCATTTTTTTCAATATTTTTTCTTGACATTTTTAATTGAAATTTTTAATTTTTTTTACAAAATTATTGAAAGTTTTCATTTACCAACAAAATTTGATGAGAATTTTGATAAACATGTTGCTAAAATGTCATTAAACCATGCAAAAAACCTAAATGTCTCAGAAAAGTCAATTGTATTTTGTAAATTATTTTTCTGAATTATTTTTCAGTGGAAAAAACTTTGTTAGCAACTATTTGCTAAAGTATCCTCACAAGATAGACCCCATTGAGACTTAACAAGAACAAGGAGTAATGGTCTCAAGTTGCAGTGGGGGAGGTTTAGGTTGGATATTAGGAAAACCTTTTTCACTAGGGGGGAGCTGAAGCACTGGAATGGGTTATCTAAGGAGGTGGTGGAATCTTCTTCCTTAGAGGTTTTTAAGGTCAGGCTTGACAAAGCCCTGGCTGGGATGATTTAGTTGGTAATTGATCCTGCTTTGAGCAGGGGGTTGGACTAGATGACCTCCTGAGGTCCCTTCCAACCCTGATATTCTATGATTGGGGGGAGGGATAGCTCAGTGATTTGAGCAGTGGCCTGCTAAACCCAGGGTTAAGAGTTCAATCCTTAAGGGGGCTACTTAGGGATCTGGGGCAAAATCAGTACTTGGTCCTGCCTAGTGAAAGCAGGGGGCTGGACTCAATGACCCTTCAGGGTCTCTTCCAGTTCTAGGAGATAGGTATATCTCCATCTCCATATATATATATATATATATATATATATAAAAAGATTCTATTCAGTAAGAGTACAAAGTAGCTTATATCTATTTAGGGTTTATCCACATAGAAAAGTGATACCACTATAAATTGCTACAGTTCTACCTTTATAATTCCCCCTGTGGGCACTTCTTACTCTGAACTAAGAGTGACTTTTTTGAGTTTAATTTAACCTCCTTCCAAAGCAACCTAAGCTATACAACAACAAAAGAACCCTCTTATTCTGCAATAAGAACATCCACATGGAGAATTATATAATGCTATCTGTTTAACGTCACACCTTAGTTTATGCTGGTATTATTTTCCTGGGGCAGACAAGCCTTCTATAGCCCAATGTACTTTAAAGGCTATGTCCCTGACCCTGCAAATCACTGCACCAGTAGAGCCCCACTGAGTCATGTAGTGACTTCCAGGATCACAGCCCATATAGGAATCACTTTTCACCAATGAAAATCAGCCACTTCCCTGGTGGAATGTGGAGGATGTATAACAATATTACAAAGCAGTATAACAAAGAATGAGAGATATACTGTATCCCACTGGGTCTACTGAGTGTGGGGTAAAGGCAAGAATTTTAATAGTCATAATGCAAACACGGTAGGTTTGGGGAGCTATTATCTTTGCTGTAGAAAAAAAGTGCTATGGGATCCACAAATAACAAGGTTTTGTTTTATCTCTCATCTTAGAGACAAAAAGACTGTCCAGCCCACCAGAACATTCATCCAGAATAATGAAAGACTCAGCTAGGACCAGACCAACCATTAAATATCCTAATTTTTCACATCATAAAATTCATGCAAAATGTTTTCCTGAACCAACACTTTGTATAACAATAGAAAAACTCCTTTCTGCAGGTATCATTTCTGAAAGGGTCCTCATCTTTAGTCACAGGTCTCTATGGTCTAAGAGATTCCTGAATATACAATGTTCTGTCTCTGCATGGGGGCAAAGAGATGTTATTTCTGATTATGAGAAACAGTTGTTCCTCCAAAAAATAGCTCGTTTGCCAGGTTTTTAAAATCATATTTGAGTTGCTGGAATTTCATGAAAAATACTTATCTTGTATTTTTGCCAAAAGTTCAGTGCAGCAAATCTGATTGATTTTTGCTCTCAGCTCTAATTCTCTGAGGATGTACATCAGAGGGGAACAAGTAATAGCATTGCAAATCATATTCTTTTCTTCCCCAAAAGGATCTGTCTCTACGTATGTATGTGTATTTATATATAACATATTCCAACTTGAGGTACTGTTTCTTAAGTCCTGAGATAAAAATCACATGCTTATCCTAGAATCATACAAGCTAGGGGCTGGAATTACCTATACTAATGTATGCCCCGTCCAGTGCTGGCAGTTCCTTACTTTGTCCATCTTGCTTTAAACCTGAAATTGGATAGTCTCTCTTCTGGCTGCCGTCAACTGCTCAGACATTTGTTACCTCTCTCCTGCCACAGTGCTTGGGCAAACTTTAACAATCACCATCTTGATCATCGTTATTGGTCCACAGAGGATATGAGTCTGCTATAGCTGCCAGCCAGGGCCTTTAGTCCTTTAGCAGCTCATACTGTAGAGGCTTATGCTTTAGCTCTGAAAGTCCTGGGTTCAATCAGTAGAGTGGGTTATGTAATACACACTGAACAGTGAATTACACCAGCTCTGTTAAGTATTTTACATATCACTTCTGGAAATGCTGATAGTTCAGGATCAAGCATATTCCCATTAGCCTGAAGTGAAGTTCAAGTCCTCCATTCCTCGCTATTGCTGCCGGTGCCCCTCCCACTGCCTCCACTATCAAAACAAATGTGCAGTTATGTTTTTCTAGCAGAAAATTCTATGCTGTTTGAATTAACCTTTGGATGTGTGACCAAAGGATCATTTCAGTAGTGTGGAATCCTTGTACAATCAATGAAGCAGATCATTTAAAAGCTGTCTGCATGCATTGTAATGCCAAAGTAAGTAGAGGCAGAAAAGAAGGCCAATTGACAACTAGACGTGTAATTAATGAACTATTAGGATCTGCCATCTGCAGTTCCAGGAAGAGCAATATACTTCTGATGGAAACAGTTTTACTGGTATTGGAGGAGGGAAGCAATGGCAGGGCTGGGTGAAAGTATCAGATGGGATATACGTGTTCTTATTCAAAGCCTGATTCTGCAACTCCTGGGCATGATTCTTTCTTGCCCTGCACCTCCTGTAGTCATTTACACAAGCGTGAAGTGAGCAGTACCAAAACAGAATAGTAGCATTTTACACCCACTTTATATTGCTGCAAGCAACTCAACTGGGTGCAAGAACATGATGAATCACACCTATTGAGTGCAGGGGGATTACTTTTGTGAGTACATAACTAATCAACATGAGTTGATCAACTAGAGAAAGCAAGGCTGAGGCTATGTCTGCACTGCGGGCTGGACAGAGGCATAGCTAGTGTCATGGCTGTACTCCTGTAACTTTGTAGTGTAGGTGCAGACTACAGCAACGGAAGGGGTTTTACTGTTACTGTAGGAACTCCACCTCCCCAAGCAGCAGAACCATCCTTCTGTCCACTTTACGGTGTCTACACTGAGGCTTGGGTTGGCACAGCCACAGCACTCCAGGGTGTGGATTTTTCACTCCCGTGAGTGCCATAGCCATGTCAACCTAAGCTTTAAGGCCTGGTCCACACTAAGCCCCCACTTCGAACTAAGGTACGCAAATTCAGCTACGTTAATAACGTAGCTGAATTCGAAGTACCTTAGTTCGAACTTACCGCGGGTCCAGACACGGCAGGCAGGCTCCCCCGTCGATGCCGCGTACTCCTCTCGCCGAGCTGGAGTACCGGCGTCGACGGCGAGCACTTCCGGGATCGATCCGGGATCGATTTATCGCGTCTAGACAAGACGCGATAAATCGATCCCAGAAGATTGATTGCTTACGGCCGGACCAGGAAGTAAGTGTAGACCTGCCCTTAGTGTAGATCAGGCCTGAGTAGTGGTAGGGTTGGAGGAAAGAGAGACTGAACAAGGCAAAGAGGATGCCAGGGCAGAGGGGGAAGAATGCTGGGTAAGGCAGTCTCTGATCCCCAAGACAAGGGGGCTTCCTTAAATTGCTGTCACTACCACTGCTGCTCCGCCCCAAAGATATGCCTATATCACAGGGGAGCAAAGTTTTTTGTTACGGTTAATTTGCTTGATAGAACGAAGTTCTGCTTTGCTTTTGCCTGGAATTTTTTTTTTTGGGGGGGGGGGTATTTTTTGTGTGATGGGAACTAAGTAGCTTTGTCACTTATTACATTTTGCACAACAATGATCGATAATCTCTTTAATGCATAATTTTGAAAGATGTGGTGCTCAAAACAAAGACTGTTCAGTTTTGGTCACAGCTCAGTGACATCTGATCAGGCCAGATACCAGTCTGTGAATGGCTGTCAGATTATAGATATCTGGAGTTTCCAAGCAGTTTCTGTGATCAGCATGCAGCTCCATTAATCTATCCCTTCCCATTCTTTTCATATGTCATATAATAATGATAATGAACCAGGAAGTGCATATTTGTAGCCTACACAATAGACATAAACAATTTATCATTTTCTTTTTAATTAAAGAATAAAAAGAAAATTACCCATAACAGCCTAGAGTCTTCTGAAGGATTCATGATTAACACATGGCTAAATGACACTGAGGCCAGCAGTGTCTTCCACAGATGAGCACCAGGGGACAAATTTAGACATGGTGTAAGAGGGTGCAAAATTCCTTGGAAGTCTCTGATCCAGTTTGACCAATAACGGATACCGTGGGGTAAACTGTGTGTCAGGCTGTTGATGTAAAGTGAGCATAACATACATACTGAGTGGTAAAAGGGATACAGAGGAAAGCAAATAGCAGAAGGCGTAAAATAAACCAACTCCTTTTTGCTTGGGAGAGCAGTTAGTTTCTTTAGCCCATACACACACAGGGTGCATTCTGTGAAGCAAATTAACCATTTGAACTAGAGATATTGAACACATTTTCCAGGCAGTTTAAGTGCAGGCACAAACCTCCTCTTTCTGATGACATCCTCCAATTGTTTTTAATTGGGTTCCATTGTGCCTTGGAAGCACAGGCCTGGACCTGCATTAAGCACAGTGTGGAGCCATCTCTCACAGTGTGGAGGCATTTTGTAGAGGAGCATGCCTTCCCATTGGCCCCCATGCACCAGCAAGCAGTGCTGGCCAGCTGCATGTTGACATACAACAATCTTAAAACAGCCACGGGAAGGGGTGCTACCCTGGTTCTCTTCTAGAACATAACATTCCAGCTTCCCTCAGCAGGTGCACAAAGTAGGAACAGCACAGTTTTAAACTGAATTTATTTCAGCATCTCTTGGTTAAGCAGAACTTTATTCATAGCTTGCACCATGCAGTGAGGTTATACACCCCATGATGTATGGGAATGCACGGCACAGTAATAATGCTTAGATTTCCTGGAGACTTTCATGAGTCTTCATTCCATTTTACTTGTATTTGCATTATATTTACCTTTGTACAGGCCCATTTTCTACTGGGGGAAAATCACAGAAGAAATGATTAAACAAATTGTAAAAATAACATAGAAGAATGCATTAGTCTTCTGGCTACCACTGTTTAAATTCAAACACACAGTTAACATAATGAGCTATAATGAACTACTTCACCAAGAGAGAGCAAGAGCTATGTAGTACAGAACATTATAACAACTGCAAGACAATTATTTCATTAACTTTTCACATTCAATTAATATTCCTTCCTATTTAAGAGGAAGGATGGTCTTGTGCTTAAGGCATAGGAATTGGACTCAGGAAATCTCTGTGACTTCAGATTTAACATTTTTGTACTCAGTTTCCTCATCTGCAAAAGGGGAATATTACTACAGTACCTCCAGGATAAATTCATGTTTGTAAAGCGCTTTGAGATTCTCTTATAGAAAAATGAACTGTTTTTATTGTTAAAAATATGTATCAGACAGTATAAAGAGGCTTAAGAACTAACATGCTCTGAAGGACATATACTTGGACAATTTCCCAAATGAAGCAAGGTCCCAGCAACACCCAATTAAAATGAAACCCATCACACCCACCTTCTCTATTGTCCTTAACTGGCTACAGGGTATCTTAATAAAATGACATTTAATGCACCTTTTCATTACACTTGAGCCAAGATTTCTATTTTTTCTATTTTATTTTCAGTCAGGCTCTGAAAACTTTCTGATCTTTCTCATGTCTTCTGCTTTCCCCATTGTCCCAGCATCTGTATTTCTGTCTCCTTTATCTTTTCTAGAGCCCTTCCCATTCCCAGCACTGAATTTCCTAGTAATCCCAAATATATGCTCTGACATCTTGGAGGGCTTGCAGTTGTTTTACAATAATTTGCTTACTCTATTTTGCTTGTGATATACAAATTAGGGCAAAATTCATCACTATAATCTGTATTGCAGATCTCTTGTCTGGACTGTGAATCTTTCCTAGATATTCTACACTTGTTCCACACATGAAATAGCAATTTGGAGCAAGAAATGTGCCTTGCTCTGTGTTTTGTAAAGCACCACATTTGGGCAGAATTTACAATGAAGACATTTAGTGCATATCCCCAGAGAGAGGCATTTTCCCCTAAAAATTCTTCTACCAAAGCTTTCCTTTTGGTCTATTTTGTTTCCCAATCCCCAGACTTTTGCAGCTACAAATATTCCATTTTAGAATGTCTATGAGAACTTTTTTTCTTTATATATTCCATAAAAACTTAAAACCTCAATTCAGCAAGATCCTTAACCTAGCTCCGAAAACATCGAGACTACATGATTAGATTAAGAGAGCCCCAACAGCAGCTTATCCTGTAGCCCACTGACTAAGGCACTGCCTTGTAATGTGGAAGATTCATGTTCAAATCCTTTCTCTGCAGATGGAAGGATTGAATGTGGGTCTCCTACATCTGAGGTGAGTGCCCTAACTACCGGGCCCTTTACAGAAACTATATATTTCAGGACATATTAAACATTTTGTTCAGCCCAAAATGGACTTGGCTGAAATTTTTCAAGATTTTCAAATTCGATTCAACATGAACCAATTTTTTCCCTATTTTTTGGAACTGACAGAGAAATAGGGGGAAAAAATCAATTATTCTCCCAGGTCTACTCATAAGTTTAAAGTAAAACAAATACCTCGTAGAATCAGGTCCTAAATCCTGAAACACTTGCTCTCTTAAAGTCAATGGGAGTTATTTTACCAGCGAAAAAGCTTTATAAGTTGGACCAAGTGGTATCTGTTGATCCCTGTTCTCCCTTCTGCTCAGTTTTGGCTGGTGTAAAAATATCTTCCAGAATTTTTCTAGTTATACCAAGTTGGAACCAATGCTAATTAACAAAAGCAGCTCTATTTTACTCTTTAAAAATTCAGTTTTACCTTTCATCATCTCAAGTATATGGCCCATACAGATAGCCAAATCATTAATTTGAAACTTAATTATGTCATGCATGAATTTAACATCACTCTGTGTTTGCAAACTGTTTATGAAGTATTCCTGATTGCTTCTCATGGAATCTTCATTCTTATGTATCCAGTGGATAGTTTGTGACCAAATTCCAGCCTCAGAGTTGCTTGTATACTGTTTATTTTAACTCTGTTATCTTTGGTGTGTGATCACTAAAGTCAGATAGTATTGTTTCTGCTCCCAAAATGGATAAATGAAACAGTAAGTGGGAGAATGATAAATATCAGAAGATAAATAATACACTATTGGTTATGAATAATCATTCATGCTCAAATCAGTGAAACTTTGGGAATTTGTGAACATTTTCACAAATAGTGGTCATTCAAATACAACTCTATGAAGAATGGTAGAGTTAAGATGAGTTAGTTTCTTTCGGAGCAAGCCACAATTATACTATGACAAGGAAAACAATGCATTTTGAAAAATAAAATGTCCATTATAATCAAATCAATAAAGCAGGAGACACCTGCATTTAAAAGGCTCTGCCAACACGTGCTGTTAAGTAGATTTAAAATTCTCCTAACGAACTAGGGAGGGAATGCACTTTAAATCCTCCTGTGTCCAAAGCTTTTACAGCTAGTGCACTCCTTCCTTTACTTCTGCTTGCCTGATTTGCAGGGCACATAGCCATTGGGTGGGAAATTCCTGCTTTTAGCTATTTAGTGATTTGGTCTTATAAACCAACTCCTGTATACTCCTGTAAAGTCTACTGGGCTGATGCTACTTGGGGGACATTTCTCACTGTCTTTAAGAAAATAACTTTCAGCCAGTGTCCTAGATCCTGCAGCACAGCCTGTGTAAACAGATTAGGCATATGGGAAGTCTACTCAGGTTGGGGTGGAAGAAGTCCTCTCTCCTAAGGTGTGGAGTTGCTGTGAGGCTGCAGTAGCTTCAGCAGTCACTGAATCCCCTCCATAAGTGGGCTTAGCCCAGTGGCTCTATGAAGTCATATATACACCTGACCTATCACCCACAAACCCCTGCACATTAGGGTCGAGGTTTGTGGTTCACAAAACGAAGATCCTTTATGCATGCTCCCGAGGCACCAGTGCTGTGGAATCAGACTGTTCCCACTGCCTTCCACAGCAACAGTTTTGAGGACGGTGGTGATATGATTTCCTTCTTTATTCTTCCACTTCTCTGAAGGAGCTTATTAAATAGAAAAGTGCAATAATAACAAAAAACATAGTTCAAATATCTTATTCTTTATGTCATTTTGAAAAAGTTAGTGCTAGAATGCTAGGAGAAGTGGCCTGTAAAAATTCTAATATTAATCATAGTGTACATATGGGAATACTATCCCCTTAAAAATGACTGAAGTCATATAGGAACAGAAATATGTTCCTTCAGTTTTCCTTTCAGTTTTGTTATAATTTGTCTCTACTACTAGCTAATAATATAAATGCAGACTATGCACATGATGTGCTTGTTATATTGTTAAAAATACAGGGGATTTTGCAAAAACAACAGACCATCAAAACATGCAACTAGATTGGCATTCAAATGTGGTATAGTCAATATGATGCCCTCATATATTTCCTTTTCTACTTTGTATACTCCATGAACATTCTGCAAGCTGAAACAGTATCTCTCTTTAGCATGCTGGGGATCATATTACAAAAGCATTACTTGGCTGCTTTCTTCCACAGGAGCATCTGCTCAGCTGACAGTCCCCAGTGTACCAACTTTGTTTTGTCCAAGGCACCAAATGTGAGTAATGGATCTGGCTAAGCGTGATAATGAATGATGTAATTGTCAAAGGGGTTTAATTATCAGAACATTACATGTGGGATTTTTTTGTAGTACAGTTTTTTAGTTCACTTACAGGCAGTCTTGAATTTTCACAAACTACAGTGAATTGCATCCATCCAAGTAGTCATCATATTAACATATTTCTCAAATGTCTAGAAGTGTGGAAGGACGGCACTGAAGCCCGGTTTGCAAATTCTAGAAGGAGATGATCTATATTGCTCTATAAAACAACCATCAAAGCACTTCTGGGGATAACGTATTTCCAGATATCCTACAAGAAGCTTTTTAAGTATCTAAGACTTCAAAACCACAAGGCACTCAAACACGTTGTAAAAGTTTTACAGTAAGTGAAAGTGATGATTACTCAGCATCCCCTTACGCAACTCTTCTTGGGTTCAGAGAAATCTGAATAATATACAGTATAGTACAGTACTACATCATCTGAGAACAGCTGTACCAAATGTGGGAAAGCCTCAGAGTGAGAATGCTCTACTGTGTTCTGTACCTGCCCTTGAAACAAGTATCCAAATACAAAAGCTTCCATCATACAGTATCTTCACAAGCCATACTTAGCCCCAAAGCTCTCTCTAGGCATTTTTTTCTCAGGGGCATGTTGTGAACATTGGTTGGGGGAAGGGGGGGGGGGGTGTTGAGCAGATAGTACACTCAATAATGGCTCCTGGGCAGCACCTAGCACAATGGCTCTCTGTTAGCGGACTGTGGCCTTTAGCCATTACCACAATACAGATAATAAACAAACAAACAAATAAATACTGTATGCTCCCCTTCCTCCCAACCAGTGTGAATGAAACTCAGAGCAATCATTTATGAAGTATCTATTGTAGCTTGTTACACTAACACTCCCTTGGTTCTTATACTCAGAAAATGCAACAGTTGGGATTGTGCCATCTCTTGCTCATGCAGGTCAGCATGTGAAACAGCCAGAAGCTAGCCCCAAGCAATCTTCTTCCTTTGATTAGATGGATTAGTACAGTAATTTGAGGGATATTCCATGGATGCAGTAGCATGTCTTGAAAAGGACAGTGGTTTAGCAGTTATAGAAGGGGACGAGGAGTCAATCTTCTAAGATCTCTTTCCAGCTCTGCCACAGACTCCCAGTATGATTTTGATCAAACAAATATATACTAAAAGTAAAACCATGAAGTCTGCCTGCTGACACTGGTAGCCAGTGTAGTCCAACGATCATAGCCATCATTGGTTCTCCCAGGGGAAGGTCATACCACTGTGTTCCGCAATGGGGCGGAACATGACTGGTTTTCAAGGTTTCTCTCCAACAGAGCACACATCAATAGCTGATCCTAAAGATTATATATATATATATATATTTAAAAAGGATCTCCTGACAAGGTTTACATCCAGAAAGGACACCAAATTCTAAATCTTCTACATATGTACAAGCCATCCATGATGGTGTTTGAAACCTAAGCTTGCAGGATTAGCTCTCGGTCAAAAAGACCTTCTTGTTGCACAACTTATCTTTCTGCCGAGGGTAGACTCCATCAAGAAATGGAGCTACAAATGAACAGGCAATAGTCTCCATTGACTTATCCGCATTGTGCTTCAACCAGGGCCGGCTCCAGGCACCATGCTAAGGGGCGGCATTCCATCCATTCTTGGGGTGGCACAGTCCGGGCGGCTTTTTTTTGTTTTGCTTCGGCAGTTCGGGTGGCAGTCCGAGCGGCCTATTTATTTATTTATTTATTTTGATTCTGCAGTTTGGGCGGCAGTCCAAGTGGCTTTTTTTTTGCTTGGGGCGGCAAAAATGGTAGAGCTGGTTCAACCTGCCAGGGTAGGCAATTTCCCAGGGAAAAAAACTAGCATCAGTGTCCAGCAAGTTCAGCAATTTTGTAAACCTTTGATACATCCATTCAAAACTAAGGAATAGGCTCAGTCTATTAACGGCATCAATGCTGGTCTTCTGTTACAGAATGCTGCATGGCCAAACAGACCTGGGCTGGTAGACTGAAACTCTGCATGCTTCTCATTGCTTAGTGTGTTAAGCCTACAACTCAGCCGTGTCATTTACATATAATTGAATGTTTTTGACCTTTGTTTATATAAGATTGAAAACTGAAATGAGTCATGACATATATAACTTCCTTGAGAAAATACCAAACCAATGAATATCGACATCCCAAAGTCCAATATTACAGTTACAGATATTAGCATTACACCCACCGCAGTTTTACTTTTTATTTGTAAATTAATGAATCTACAAATCTACTGCCTTATGTAACCACAATTTGACTATGTAACTAAAATTAAGCGTAAGGTAGTGCACATTATTGAACCAGCTTTTAAAATAGAAAATGCCTTAAACCGTGACTAACTAGTTTTTCCCAGGGTGGTAAAAACCATAATTTTACCTGGTAAATGCCATGCCATCCCTGCAGTAGGAGGCTGTAACTGACTCACCTACTCTATGGATTGGACATAGAGAGGGGACACATGATACATACTTACCCGAAATATACATCCCTGGGACAGAAGAAGCTCTTATCAAGTGTCTGAGGCCTACAGCAATTAAAATCCCAGACAAGCCCCCATTTATGTGATGGCTAACAGACCAGAGATTCCCAGAGCTATAAACATAAGCCTGTAGTTAAGCCAGGGTCTCAGGTTGAGAGCTGTAACAGATCCACCTCCTCTGTGGACTGGGCACAGAGGGGGACATGTAACTCAAACTGACCAATGCACTATACACACATACACACAAAGCAACTAATAATGTGTGTAAATACTCCATGCATATGCTCACAAATTAGTCATGTTTTTTAATTGTGTACTTGTTTTGTGGAAAATGGGTCAAATTCATCCCTTGTCTAACTACTGACTTCAGAGGAGCTGTAGGAGAGCACATTTGGTCCAGTATCATGACTTGGTTTTTGTTGTTAAAATCAAAAATTTGGATATATATGTAAAAAAAATGACCCCTCCTTGCCTCACTGAGCCATATGATGTATTTTACTTCTTCTCTAAATAGGTCAGAGTGAAAATTTCCATGTGCATTATAGTTTGTGGCACAGGTGCTGACTTTTGTTTGGGGCAGTAGGTGCTCCTCTCTGCCCACTCATCCCCCCCCCCCATGTGGTGAGTGGTAGGGGCCTCGGGGGAAGAGGCCAAGTGGGGCTGGGGCCTTGCGGGGGGAAGAGTCCGAGCAAGGGCGGGCCCTCAGGAGGGAGTGCACGGGGAGCAGGGTCACACAAAAGATTAACCCGGCCCTACGGGTGCTGAGCACCCCCTATTTTTTTCAATGGGTGCTTGGGTCCCGGAGCACTCACAGAGTCAGCACCTATGGTTTGGGGGAAATAAATACATTGCTCAATCTTGCTTTTGCCCTCCTGCTCCATCTCACACTCACAAATTAAATTGTATTTCATACCACTGCAGAGTGGAAAAAGCTACTTGGAAGAGGCCTTGTGTGATCATCTGAAACTGTGCAACAGTGTCAGTTTTGTATCATAGCTTAGCTCCCAGCCAGCAGAATGAAAATGAAGGAACAATTCAGAAGATAAGGCATAGTCCCCCAGACAGGGAGATCCTATTCTGAGTCACACAACTGTAAATATTACTTTGCATTTACACTGGTATATGCAACAGTGCTATTTGGCCATTTACCTTGCCCAGCATGGTTCAATGATTAGAGCAGAGAACTAGGATTTATGTTCTAGCTCTTGCCTCTAACATGGACTAGCTGAGGCTGCACCTCAGTTTACCCATTGGTAAAGTGGACATCATAAAGTTTACTCACCTTTGTATAGCATAAAGTTGAGACATAAAGATTAAAGGAACTAAGGATTTTTAAGCAGCATACATATAGCCAAATCCTGAAGTCCTTACTCACACAAGACTCATTTCTTCCATAGGGCCTTGCCTGTGTAAGGGAGTGAGATAGGATTTAAACCCTAGATTACAAACTCTACAATTCTGCAAGGTGCTGAGAGCCCTCAACTTTCACTGAAGCAAAGAGCACATAGCACCGTGCAGCAAGCATTGAACACCTGATGGGATCAGGTTAATTCTCCTTGCAGTCTCTCCTCTGGAGTGCACATCTAGGAGATACGCCATCCCCCATTGCTTCATTTTTTCTCCACAAAATTATATTAGAAAATGAAAAATCACCAGTTCTGCAGTCAGTGCATTAGGAGAAAGCACCAGGACTAAACAGACAATCAAATCTGATAAGACTTCACAGTCAAACATCCTCCCACTCACTCTCCCCACACCTTCACCCAAGTAGTAGCAGTGGGGAGGGTGGGAATAAAATGGCATTTAAGTGTTTTTCTCCTCCAAAGCTTTTACAAAAAGCTTTTAAAGTGAGTTTTATGGCTTTGCACTGACAGGAACATTATCTTTATCTGTTTCACCCTACTGAATGTAATAAATCACTGTACACCACTTTGGTGATTTCTAAACTCAGATTATGCCCTGTGAATTATGGGTGACCTCCTAAAAACACCCATACACACAGTTTCTAGGGTGTAGATTTTGAATGCTAGCATATGTGAACATTTTTCAGAATGCTCTTCAAAATGAAGCAGCTTTGGATAGGCAGTGTCCTATGTACTTCTATTAGGTTTGTATAATTCAGAACACACTGGCTGTTACTAGATACAAATTATGCTTATTCATCCATGGTCCTGTGTGACACTCTTTTTTTGTAGCCATTAGTAGAAGGCGGGAGTCATTATTGACTACGAAACCTGTATGGAGACATGCTGGATTTCTCAAATGACTGTAACTGTGAACAAACACTAGAGTGTCAGTATCTGCTAGTCAGTGGATACTGGGCACCATGGACAGGCTGCTTGCTGTCTACTTTGAGCCTCTGCTCCAGAAATGTCTCAGCTCAAATGATTCATGAAGCTATTCAAATTGGAATACCACAAATCTAATGCTAAAAAAGGAGTGCTTCTCTCTAGGTTTCATTCAGTGTTGTATAACACTCCATCCTGCCAGCTGCTAATCTAATGTAATTTGATGTGACCCATGCAGTCAAGTGTGACATTTCATTTTTGGATCAGATACCTGCTAACAGAGGTGATAGTGGGTATCAAAACTGATCTTCTGCTAGAAGCAATTGCTATGTATGAGCTGTCACAACTAGAACTGAGGATGGAAATTCCATTTCATGAAGGATTTTGATGTTTGTCTTCATTCTGATTAGGTACAATATCTGTACATTTAGAAGTTATCCATAAAAGAAAGTCCCAGAAAAAATATTTTAGGTTGACAGAAACATTTTGTTTTGGCTTTTTAAAATTTTATATTGTATTGTAATACAACATTTAAAAAAATGAAACGAGAAATTCAGAAACAAACAAACCCAAAATATTTCATTCTACAAATATTGAAATGGCAATTTTGACATTGCCAGAACTTCCCCCCCATCTCACCTCCCAATTTTTTTTTATCCTAAATTACATTTTGGCAAATTCAGCATGAGTGTTTTGACATCAAAGGAACTTCATTCTTGGATGAAAAATGATTGTATCAGAGTTTCTGACCCATTCTAGTCAACCGTATACTATTTCTCCGTATTGAGGCTCCAATTCACCAGAACAGGTAACCAACCCCTCCCGATTCAACAAACACTTAAATACATACTTAAAGTTAAGCATGTGCATATGTTCCTTTGTTGTCAATGGGACTTCATAGAATCATAAACTTAAGCATGTTCCTAAAGTTAAGTATGTGCTTAGCCAAATAGGGATGGACTGTTAAATCACATATTCAGTACTTGTACCCTTCGATAGCATTAATCAGTAAGAGAGGAAATATTACATCATCATAACCTAATTTATTTATTTAGACTCCTGAATTTAAATAAATATTTGTAATGAATTAAATATTTATTGGAGCAGGGACTTAAACCTGAATCTCTCACTACTCAGGTGAGTATCCTAACTACTTGGTTAGAGAGTCATTCTGACTCTTCCTGGCAAATGAATATTTAAATTATGTATCCAAAGTGGAACTACTCCAACAAGAGAGAGACACCCCAGAATACTCAATAGGCTGGTGGCTAGAGCATTCACCTGGGAGACCTGGATTCAACTTCCTGCTCCTCATCCAGCAGAGTGGGAAGTCAGGTCTGCATCTCCTACATCCCAGATGATTGCCCTCACCTCGGTGTGATTGGCCACAATGAGGTTGTTGTCGTCACAAGAAAGGGCTGACCTGACTTAGGGAGAGACTGCTCAAGACCATCTGCCACCCTCAGCAGAACACCAGTGTACTCCCCACTCTTATTTCTCCCTGAGAAGTTCCATAGCCATAGCTTTAACGTGAGAGTTGAATTTACCATAAAATGCCTACAGCATAAAATGCCTGCAGCATGCATGATACAATCATTTCTACTGATGCAAAGCTTTGGCACGTATCTGCATCTTTAGGTGCTAGTTAGCTTTAAGAATCTGCCCCCCCATCCCAATAATGATTGACAAATCATTTTGTTTTAAACACAAAAATAATAAATGGTGGGTTCTTTGTCTTCTCGTTTCAGAGCCTTCACATGCTTATTGCTCACATTTATAGGCTTTTCTCTGTAAAAGTTTTTTTTTTTTTAATGACAGCTGAGATTCTAACAAAAGCACATGCTTCCAGGAGGTGGGGCTTTAAAACCCCCAATAAATATCACAAGAACTGACAAGACTGAGGCTCATGTTTTAGCTCTGGATTTCCTGGGTTCAGTCCCTAGCAAAAGACCAAGATGACTGTCATTACACATGCTTGCACTGTTCACACCTGATAGCAAAAGGTGAGGGAAATGCTTCTGGCAGCAGATACTGTCGGATTCTGCCAGGTATACAAGGCCTCTGGCCAAGCCCTCATCCCAGCTAGCAATGCCCCTTTGTGATAAAGACAAAACAAGAACAAAGGAACGAGCTGTAGAAGTAAAAAGAGAATGCAGGCAGAAGTCCAGCAACAGAGCAGGGCCGCCCAGAGGATTCAGGGGGCCTGGGGCAAAGCGGGGGAGCTTGTACTCTCCGGGCAGTGCTCCAAGTCTGCGGCGGCAGCGGTGGCATTTTGGCAGCAGGGGGCCCTTCAGTCGCTCCGCGTCTTTGGCAGCACTGAAGGACCCGCCGCCGAAATGCCGCCGAAGACCCGGAGCGACTGAAGGGCCCCCCGCCACCGAAATGCCGCCGCCGCAGACTCGGAGCGCCACCGGGTGAGGAAAGGGATTCTCAGCCAGGGCTCGCGGGGTTCCTGCGGGGCCTGGGGCAAATTGCCCCACTTGCCCCCACCTCTGGGCAGTCCTGCAACAGAGTGGGGGCTACTCAGTTTCTTGCACCCAATGCAGCATATGGGCAGGTGACATATGTGCGCATTCAGTGCAAGGAGTTCCTGGCCCTCAGAGACCATGTACGGGCTTTGGAGACCAGGGTGGCTGAGCTGGAGGAGCTAAGGGAGACAGAGAGGTACAGTAACCCCTCGCTTAACATTGTAGTTATGTTCCTGAAAAATGTGACTTCAAGCGAAACCATGTTGAGCGAATCCAATTTCCCCATAAGAATTAATGTAAATAGGGGGGAGGTTAGGTTCCAGAGAAATTTTTTTCACCAGACAAAAAACTATATATTATATAGATATATACACACAGTATACATTTTAAACAAACAATTTAATACTGTTCACAGCTATGATGATTGTGAAGCTTGGTTGAGGTGGTGAAGTCAGAGGGTGGAAGAGGGAGAGATTTCCTAGGGAATGCCTTGCTGCTAAATGATGAACTAGCAGTCAGCTGAGCCCTCAAGGGTTAACACATTGTTGTTAATGTAGTCTCTCATATAAGGCAGCATGAACACGAGGGAGGGGAGACAGCATAGCAGACAGAGACAGACACACACCTTGTGTGTGTGGGAGAGAGAAAGATGCACACTGCTCCTTTAAGGAAGCTGACCCATTCTTAAGTGCATTGTCTTTTTAAGTGGATCAGGAAGTTGAGACAACAGCTGCTGTCCCAAACTCTCTCTGTCTCTCTTCATCCATGTCCCCTCCCTGCTCTATATGGAGAAGGGGTAAGCGGGATGCAGGAACAGGGGGGAAGGGAACACCCTGACATTATCTCCCCCCACCCCACTTCCCCTCCTGCACAGCAAGCAGGAGTCTCTGGGAGCAGAGGCAGAGGGCAGGAGCAGCACTTGGCAGTGGGGGGAGGGACAGCTGAACTGCCTTGATAGCCTGCTGGGCGGCTGCAGCACAGGGAACTTAGGGGAGCGGGGAGCTGATAGGGGGAGCTGATAGGGGGGCTGCCGGTCCACCCTGGTTACAAGCCCCCACCAGCTAGCTGCAACGGGCTGCTCTTCCTGCAAGCAGTGGACAAAGCAGGCGGCTGCCAAACGACATTAGAAGGGAGCATTGCACAACTTTAAACAAGTATGTTCCCTAATTGACCAGCAACGTAACAACGAAACAACGTTAACCGAGACGACTTTAAGTGAGGAGTTACTGTACATAGATGAGACTTTCCGGGACACAGTAGAATGGTCCCACCCCTGGTCTGACAGCCTCTGTGCTGCTGAGGAGGATGAAAGTCTCAGGGAAGAAGAACATCCAACTGGAGCAGAGGGAAACGATCCCATAGTTGGGACTCTCCTTCCAGATGATGTTGTGGTATCCTCTCACACTGAGGATACCTCTCCGGGGGAGGGAACTCCAGTTATTAGGAAGAGACAGGTATTAGTAATGGGCGATTTGATTATTAAAAACATAGATAGCTGGGTTTGCGATGACCGGGAGAACCACATGGTGACTTGCCTGCCTGGTACGAAGGTTGCAGATCTCTCGAGACCTCTTGATAGTCTTATGTGTAGTGCTAGAGAGGAGCCGGTGGTCGTGGTACATGTAGGTACCAATGACATAGGAAAGGATAGGAGAGATGTCCTGGAGGCTAAATTTAGGCCACTAGGTAAGAGATTGAAGTCCAGGACCTCCATGGTAGCATTCTCTGAAATGCTTCCAGTTCCACGCGCAGGGCCAGTTAGACAGGCAGAACTGCAGGGTCTCAGTGCATGGATGAGACGATAGTGTAGGGAGGAGGGGTTTAGATTTATTAGGAAACTTTTAGGAGAGTGGGAGTCTATACAGGAAACCAAAAGGGAACCAGATTGCTAGCACTTAAAATTAAAAAGGTCGTAGAGCAGTTTTTAAACTAAGGGCTGGGGGAAAGCTGACAGGTGTGGAGGAGCACGTGGTTCGGACAGAGACATCCCTTAGGGGAGGATCTAATAATGGAGATTCTCTATGCCCTAGTAAGGAGGAGAGTATGGAAAATGATAAAATACAGGTAGGATCTGATGAGAAACAATCAAATGAAAAAAAGTCTAATTCAATCACATCATGTAATGGGAGACAGCTAAAAAAGTGACAAGTTTTTAAAGTGCTCATATACCAATGCTAGAAGTCTAAATAATAAGATGGGTGAACTAGAGTGCCTCGTATTAAATGAGGGTATTGATATAATAGGTATCACAGAAACTTGGGGGAATGAGGATAACCAATGGGAGACAGTAATACCAGGGTACAAAATATATCTGACGGACAGAACAGGTCGTGCTGGTGGGGGAGTGGCACTATATGTGAAAGAAAGTGTAGAATCAAATGAAGTAAAAATCTTAAATGAACCAAACTGTACCACAGAATCTCTATGGACAGTAATTCCATGCTTGAATAATAAAAATATAGCAGTAGGGATATATTACCGACCACCTGACCAGGATGGTGATAGTGACTGTGAAATGCACAGGGAGATAAGAGAAGCTATAAAAATAAAATACTCAGTAAAAATGGGGGATTTCAACTATTCCCATAGTGACTAGGTACGTATCACCTTAGGAAGGGAAGCAGAGATAAAGTTTCTTGACACCTTAAATGACTGTTTCTTGGAGCAGCTAGTCCTGGAACCCACAAGAGGAGAGGCAATTCTTGATTTAGTCCTAAGTGGAGCACAGGATCAGGTCAAGGAGATGAATATAGCTGGACTGCTTGGTAATAATGACCATAATATAATTAAATTTAACATCCATGTGGCAGGGAAAACACCACAGCGGCCTAACACTGTAGCATTTAATTTCAGAAAGGGGAACTACACAAAAATAAAGAGGTTAGTTAAACAGAAATTAAAAGGTACAGTGCCAAAAGTAAAATCCCTGCAAGCTGCATGGAAACTTTTAAAAGACACCATAATAGAGGTTCAACTTATATGTATACCCCAAATTAAAAACATTGTACGAGAACCAAAAAAGAGCCACCGTGGCTAAACAACAAAGTCAGAAAACCAGTGAGAGGCAAAAAGGCATCCTTTAAAAAGTGGAAGTTAAATCCTATTAAGGAAAATAGAAAGGAGTGTAAAAACGTAATTAGGAAGGCCAAAAAAGAATTGGAAGAACAGGTAGCCAAACTCTCAAAAAGTAATAGCAAAAAACAAACAAACAAACAAACAAAAACATTAAGTACATCAGAAGCAGGAAGCTTGCTAAACAACCAGTGGGGCCACTGGATGATCGAGATGCTAAAGGAGCACTCAAGGACGATAAGGCCATTGTGGAGAAACTAAATGAATTCTTTGCATCGGTCTTCACGGGTGAGGATATGAGGGAGATTCCCAAACCCGAGCCCTTCTTTTTAGGTGGCAAATCTGCGGAACTGTCCCAGATGGAGGTGTCATTAGAGGAGGTTTTGGAACAAATTGATAAACTAAACAGTAGTAAGTCACTAGGACCAAATGGTATTCACCCAACCATTCTGAAGGAATTCAAATGTGAAATTGCAGGACTACTAACTGTAGTCTGTAACATATCATTTAAATCAGCTTCTGTACCAAATAAGGGATAGCTAATGTGCCACCAATTTTTATAAAGGGCTCCAGAGGTGACCCCAGCAATTACAGGCCGGTAAGCCTGACTTCAGTACCGGGCAAACTGGTTGAAACTACAGTAAAGAACAAAATTGTCAGACACATAGATGAACATAATTTGTTGAGGAAGAGTCAACATGTTTTTTGTAAAGTGAAATCATGCCTCACCAATCTACTAGAATTCTTTGAGGGGGTCAACAAGCATGTGGACAAAGGGGGATGCAGTGGACATAGTGTATTTAGATTTTCAGAAAGCCTTTGACAAGGCTCTTAAACAAAGTAAGCTGTCATGGGATAAGAGGGAAGGTCCTCTCATGGATTGGTAACTGGTTAAAAGATAGGAAACAAAGGGTAGGAATAAATGGTCAGTTTTCACAATGTAGAGCGGTAAATAGTGGTGTCCCCCAGTGAGGAGGCAAAATTTGCAAATGATACAAAACTACTCAAGATAGTTGAGTCCCAGGCAGACTGTGAAGAGCTACAAAAGGATCTCCCAAAACTGGGTGACTGGGCAACAAAATGGCAGATGAAATTCAGTGTTGATAAATGTAAAGTAATGCACATTGGAAAACAATTTCAAATATACATATAAAGTGATGGGGTCTAAATTAGCTGTTACCACTCAAGAAAGAGATCTTGGAGTCATTGTGGATGACTGAAAACATCCACTCTATGTGCAGCGGCAGTCAAAAAAGTGAACAGAATGTTGGGAATCATGAAGAAAGGGATAGATAGTAAGTCAGAAAATATCATATTGCTTCTCTATAAATCCATGGTATGCCCACATCTTGAATACTGCATGCAGATGTGGTTGCCCCATCTCAAAAAAGATCTATTGGAATTGGAAAAGGTTCAGAAAAGGGCAACAAAAATTATTAGGGGTATGGAATGGCTAACATATGAGGAGAGATTAATAAGACTGGGACTTTTCAGTCTGGAAAAGAGACAACTAAGGGGGGATATGATAGAGGTTTATAAAATCATAACTGACGTGGAGAAAGTAAATAAGGAAGTGTTATTTACTCCTTCTCATAACACAAGAACTAGGGGTTACCAAATTAAATTAATAGGCAGCAGATTTAAAACAAACAAAAGGAAGTATTTTTCATACAACATACAGTCAACCTGTGGAACTCCTTTCCAGAGGATGTTGTGAAAGCCAAGATTATAACAGGGTTCAAAAAAGAACTAGATAAATTCATGGAGGATAGGTCCATCAATGGCTATTAGCCAGGATGGGCAGGGACGGTGTCCCTAGCCTCTGTTTGCCAGAAGCTGGGAATGGGCGACAGGGGATGGATCACTTGATGATTACCTGTTCTGCTCATTCCCTCTAGGGCACCTGGCATTTGCCACTGTTGGAAGACAGAATACTGGGCTAGATGAACCTTTGGTCTGATCCAGTATGGCCTGTGACGCTGCACTCCATATGCTTTATGAAAATATGTTTGTGAATGTGAATATGATGTAGCTGGAATATGCTTTATGCAAAAGGTCTCTTGTAAGGTATCATTACAAAACTTATATTCTACTGAGTGTGTTCATCCTCTTTGTTTGCATGTATTATTTCTATGTCTGGAGTTAGGAGAATAAGATATAAACTTGTATTAGTGATGTAAACATATTAAGTGGAAGCCATTAAGGGTGCTTCAGAATCAGTTCACTGTAAATGGTTCTGTTTACTTGCAAACTTTCCTGTGTACGTGAGGGCCAGCCCAGAAAGAATGGAGGCTGGGGTCTCACAGGACATGTGACCATGTCACCTGACAATGAAATCCATCTTAAATCTGGTACTTTTCCATTTAGAAGGAGGGGTGGGGACCCAGAGAGACAAAAGATTCCTGCCTTGAGACAAAGCTATAAAAGGGGGTGGAGCAGAACAAGGGAGGCTGCCAGTCATGAGAAAACCCCTAGTTCCACCTGAGAGGTCTGCTGGAACTAACAAGGACTGTACCAGGGGAAAGGATTGGGCCCAGACTACAGGAAGGAGTCTAGTCTGTGAAAGAAGCTTATTGGAACATCTCTGAGGGTGAGATATTACCTGTAATCAGTTTCTTAATGTATTAGGCTTCCTCCCTCTCCTCCTCCCATACCGAGGAGGAGACCAGGATGCCACTGAGCAGTGCAATGCCTAAGTACCTTTGTGAATCTATCCCTTAGGAGCCTAAATCCCATTAGCTTTAACGTAAACATAGGGTTTGTGTTTAATGGTTAACTAGTGCATTTCTAAAGAATTGTAGGCCTGATTCTGAACTTCATTACCCTGCTGTTACACCAGTGCAATGTCACTGACTTGAAAGAAGTTACTTCTGGTTTACATCATTATAAATGAGATTAAATGCATGCTTTAAAGACCTCACCCTAAGTTCATTCAAATCAATGCAAAATCTCCCATTGATTTCAAGTTGGCTGAGGCCCTAAAACAGCAGTTCTTAATTTATTTATTTTTTCAGACTGGGCCACATTTCAGTGGATGTTGTCCCATGCACCACTTTCTCTGCAATGCACAATCCATATAGAAGTTACAGCAGCTGTTTAAGGTAATATTGCACTAAGAAATCAAAACAAAACACTTATCTTCTCTAGAGTTTGCATCTGTGTTCACACTAAGATGGAGTACGCGAGAGAGCACCTTTGAGAAAGCTTAATTATGGTAGGGAAGTGGCAGATGTTAAGTCCTCCCTATTTTATTAATGTTTGGTATTATTTAAAAGCAGAACAAAGGTATTTATATTGCTCTTTTACTAATGAATGATTATTGCAAATTGCTAATCTATCTACTATTAATCTTAACATTTTTATCCTAGGTTCTTTTTTTCTAACTAATTGGAACTTCAAATAGACCAGCTGCAAGTAATAAACATAACAAGTAGACTAGCATTATAAGCCTGTGTAATTGTAAATGTGTGTGTAACACTGCTTTTTAATGGATCAAGTTTTAACGAAACTGTCTGGGAAAAATTAAAAATTTAGCAGATTACACACGAAGGAACCATGTACTTTTGAGTTTAATTTTAACACCACAAGGCTAATATCACTCCTTAATGTACTGTGTCAGCTCTTCTCACTACAAAACTTTGAATGTATTATAGGTCATAAGAACCATAGAATTTAATTAATGTGATTCTGGCAATTTATACTGTATGATGCAGACACAACAATAATAACTATGAACTATGAACTGAAAAACGGCCCCTCAATAAAAATACACAAAAAACAAGTAAACAAAAGTTGCTAATCAACTAAACTGCATAGTTAAAATGAATATAATTGGGAACAAAGTATTGCCCTACCAAACCAGAACAATGGCTTATGAAGTCTGATAGCCTGCCTCCCTTTCACAGCATCCAACTGACCAATAGTTTTGAAGAAGGTGAATATCCCCCTAATAAATTGTGCTTTAGGGGTTTAAATCACTGAGGGCAAGAGCTTAGTGGAGTTCAATATTTATAAAGATAATGAGAATATCTATGATTCCACTACATAAATTTAAAAGATTTTTTTATAAGAGATATAAACCCTATGGCTTTAGGGCAGAAGCCAACCACTAATTGAGGGGAGTTTGGACGACACCACTGGGCTAGACATGGGTGTTTTGCAGTATTAGGGTAGGGTTACCATATTTGAACTCTCACATCTCAGGTCAGTACATTAACCACTGGGTTAAAAATTATGAATGAGGTTCTTCCCCCATACCATGCTATCCTTTCACAATTCTTACTCTAGAAAAGGAGACTTGCTTTTCTTCCCATACAAAGGGAGTGATTTACCTCACCTTTGCAAGGTTGCAGTTGACTTCCCCATGTACGTTCAGCTTAGAGCAGCATGTCTGGCTGAGTGCCCAGCCCCGCCCGGCGCTGCCGACAAGGCGATCTGAAGCTGCAGGGGAGGAGCCAGGGAAGGGCTTTGGCTGCCGGAGAGGCCCCAATCCGAGCGGCTCAGTCCGGCCCGGCCCCGCTGCCAGCTGCTTTTTGGTCTTTAAATAGCCGTCCGGGGGGGAATCCCGGACATTTTTAGATGTTTACAAATTCCCCCCGGATGGCTATTTAAAGACCAAAAAGCCGGACGTGTCCGGGGAAACCCGGACGTATGGTAACCCTATATTCGGGTGAAGAGATTCCTCTTTGTACAATGAGCTCTAGGACAGGTCTCTAGCTCAGGAAAGTCTCAAGATAACATACACTTTAAACATGTCACAATTCTTAAAAAATACTATCTCAGTCATGCAACGAAGAGTCCTGTGGCACCTTATAGACTAACAGATGTATTGGAGCATAAGCTTTCGTGGGTGAATAGCCACTTCGTCAAAGCTTATGCTCCAATACGTCTGTTAGTCTATAAGGTGCCACAGGACTCTTTGTTGCTGTTTACAGATCCAGACTAACACGGATACCCCTCTGATACTTAACTCAGTCATGTGCACTTCGATAACCCTCCAATAAGTGATGAGAGTGTAAAACAAAGATCCTCTGAAAAACAAATGAACATGCTGGACTAAATCAAGAGCACCACTTCCTCCTCTGTGCTTTGCCTATACAATACAGCTATAGTACATAAGCAACACCCCAGGTGCTTTACATGGAGAAGAATTTTGTTTTTATTGTGCGGAGGATTTTGCATTTGTCAGAGAGGAGAAAATGCCCAGTAATTAAAAAAAAAAAAAAAATCCAGCAAAAATCTCTTTTCAGATTGTTGGTCTATGCTTGCAGGAAATTACACCTGATTGTTGTTATCTTAGTTGATCTGCTTTAAACATTGGATTACCTGTCAGGGCAGCAGAGTTGTTGGGAGAGAAAAATAACTAGCTGAGTCCAGCAACTTGTCTCATCATGCAAAGAACAGAGATTTTCTCTAAGGGGGCTTTGGTACTTGAGGCACAGTTAAGGTGCACCCAGTGAATCTCTGAGACTTGGTAGGTATGCCTAATTTTAATCCACTTTGATTTCTGCACACCCAGCTGTGATCCCTTGTTCTTTGACTTCCAATCCTCAGGATGTCCTGCCAGACATTACTTAGAATTACTATTTAAGAATGAGACAGTGGAACTGCATTATCTTGAGTGCCTCACTTGCACCAGCAATAGCATCCTACATGTATGCTGTGCTTTTCATCTTACATTACAAACTCTCACTATAGATGTAGTGCACGTGTATCAGCGCACACACACACATAAGAATCACTTCACCCACCGCTGAAATGCAGCCTCCTATGTTGTGAAACAAAGCAGCTATTTTAACCACATGCAACTATGCTCCCCCCCCGACACACATGGAAATAAATCATTCATTTAATGCTCAAGATCAATTTATGTTGCGAAAATGGAATGTAACTGAAATTTGGATAGGACTTTGGGGCTAACAACTCTTCTTTTGGAAAAAAAAATAGTGGATCATTAAGGACTGCACAGTCACAACCTCAGTTTAATATCTCATCCAAAAGTCAGAAGCCTCAGGGCCCAATCCTTTACTCAGGCAAAATTCTGAGGTCATTATAACAGTCTTGACTTCACTGGGAGTTTTGCCTGGGGAACAATTAAAGGATCAGGCCTCTAATTAATTCCCTGTAATAGTGTGAAACCACCTGCCTTGCATTTTAAATAATTCTGTGTTATACTAACCTCACCCACTGAACTATGGTAACAGCCACTTTTGACAACCTGGGGTCATACTCTCCTCTCAGTTACACCTGTATAAATCCAATGTATAACCTGTTCTACCCGAGAGGAGAAGAAATTTGAACTGGAACCTGCCACCTCTCAGGTGAGTGCTCTCACAACTGGGCTATGGGATATTCTGCTATGGGGCCTTCCTCAGTCTTTCCTGTTGAAGCTGTTCCACGGTGGATCTTTTTTTTTTTCAAATGGAGTATATCGTGTTAATTCTGATGTGCATAGACATCCCAAATGTACATTTTACATGGATTATCATGTGATTTTGAATTAATCTAATGCCTTTGTATTATAATCACTATCTTTCATTTGAAATAAATATTGCTAACTGCTATTTACCATTAGGTGTTGTATGCTCTATGCAATTTTGCTTTCCTACAACAATATATAATTAAAGTATATTTCTCCTCTTCCCATAAACACTTTTGAAAAAGTAAGTGATGAGTTATCAGGAGGTATCATCTATTGTATACAGTGTTTAGAGTCTTCTGAAGTCTTATCTTTTATTCTCATTTTGCAGTCTCTTCCCTTTTTTGATCAGTACTGCTTGTCTCAGTTCCTTGTCTTATGAATCTCATTTCATACATATCAAAGACACCATATCAAAACAGCAAGATTTTAACATTAGTTTGAGACTTCATGAGTTTGATGTTATATCTGCATCACAGGATTATACACATCATTCTTAGTTCATAAACATCTGTATGTAACACTTCCCCAAGGAGAGGTTAAAATAAAGGCACTTATTTTATAGATTTTTTCCCTCTAATATATCAGAAGTGTTAAACTTTGATTTTGGATTTTTGTAAGATTACTAGATATATTAATGTTAATAATTAAATACTTTATAGGCACCCATCAAACAAATTTCAGGATGAATTTTACCTTTATAAATAAATAATAAGAAGAATGGAATCTGGACTACTTTAAATTGAAGAGTCTGTCAGTATCTTGCAGGAGTTCTCCTCAACTATCATCATTGCAGATATTAAACATAATAATGGTTAGCTAATTTACAGTGCTTGTTCTGTTGCAAAGCCACTTATTAAGTATGCTAAGAGTATAATAGTGGTGTCATGTTACTGCTAAATCCACTCATACATCCTATGAATAATCTAATTTACATGTTCATAGTTTCCCATGGACTGTAAAGAACTTTAGAATGAAAGAAGGTCAGAAATACAGCATCGGTTTGTTCCTTCCTGTGAACAATAGTTTTTACCCCCGTCCAGAAACATCTGATTTTACTTGCTGTCAGACTGAGTAAATTAATGTAAAACATTTATTTATTTTTGTGCACTTGGTTGTGCATTGTACTACATGTTAATACTCAGCGGCTATGACACTTGTCAGTTGTATATATATGGATAGGCATCATGCTACTCTGCTGCAAAAAAATTACTTTCCTTACCTGCTTCTACAACCACATTCACTCCCTCCTACATTTCCTCTGCTGGCTTTTCCATTGTCTCCTGCATCTAATTCAAGTTCCTCATTCTCGCCTTCAATGCCATACACCATTTAGCATCCTTCTACCATGCTACTCTGGACTCCTTTTCCTCTTCCACTCCACACCCTCCTTTCTTAGTGCACATTGCTCATCGGGATGCCCCCCCAATGTCCTTCTTACTAACTAGCCTCTGTGCTTTCTTTACACACAGCACCATATGTTTGCAACTCCCTTCCTGGCCCTATCCAGTTGTGGGGGAGGGTATGTCAAATCCACCAGCTGCAGTTGTTTTAATTGTCATATTTGAATTCAGCACATCAAAATACATAATAAATAGCACATTTTATTTCTGAAGCAGACGACTTCTCAAAAATTGTAGACCAGTGTAATTAATAGGACAGGTCACTGATTCAGAGTGATCTGGATCACTTGGTAAACTGGGTGCAAGCCAACAATATGTGTTTTAATATGACTAAATGTAAACATATACATCTAGGAACAAAGCAAGTAGGCCATACTGATAGGATGGGGTCCTCTATCCTGGGAAGCAGTGACTTTGAAAAAGATTTGGGGGTTGTAGTAGATACTCAGCTGAACATGAGCTCCCAGTGTGACACTGTGGCCAAAAGAGCTCAAATGTGGTCCTGGGATGCTTAAACGGGAATCATGAGCAGGAATAGAGAATATTTTACCTCCATATTTGTCACTTGTGCGACCGCTGCTTGAATACTTGTGTTAAGTTCTAGTGCCCACAAATCAAGAAGGATGTTGGTAAATTGGAGAGGGTTCAGAGAAAAGCCATGGGAATGATTAAAGGATTAGAAAACATGCCTTATAGTGATAGACTCAAGGAGATCAATCTATTTATCTTAACGAAGAGAACGTTAAGGAGTGATTTGATTACAGTCTGCAAGTATCTACATGGGGAACAAATATTTAATAATGGACTCTTCAATCTAGCCAAGAGAGGCACAACACGATGCAATGGCTGGAAAATGAAGCTAGACAAATTCAGACTGGAAATAAGGTGTACATTTTTGACAGTGAGGGTGATTAACCTTTGGAATAATTTATCAGGGGTCATGGTGGATTCTCCATCACTGACAATTTTGTAATCGAGATTGGATGTTTTTCTAAAACCTATGCTCTAGGAATAACTTAGGGGAATTCCTATGACTTATGTTATACAAGAGGTCAGACTAGACGATCACAATGGTCCCGTCCCTTCTGGCCTTGGAATCTATGAATCTGTGAATCTATTATGAGGCCATCTGAATGCTTCTCTTAATTATGCCTAGCTGTCCAAACCCAAGGGGCCATTTTGACAGCCAGGGATTGCTGGTCATGCTCCCGTTGCCCAGGAGTGCCTACTGCAGTGGAGGGTAAGAGGGGATGGTATAGAGAAGCTATCCTGGCTCTTTGCCATCTAAGCATTTCCCCTTACACTGTATGGCTGCTTGATGCTGCTGGAGCTGGAGCAGGGCCTCGTATCTCTTACAATTCTTACATTATTTAAAAGTAAAACAGTTATGTGGTGGTAGCCATACATTTTTTTTTTTTTAAAGCAGAGAATAGACCCAAGTGTGTCCAGCCCCTGATCTGCTGTATAAAAAAGGACAGGCAGCAGGAGACTTTCCCTCTTCCTGTGAATTCCCAAGCAGAGTGACCCCTCATAGCAGAGAATTCATGCTCAAGGAGGACATGGATTTGACAGCACTGCTACTGCTGTCAGTGCTCAAATCCCCAAGGGGGTAAGGAGAGGGCCAGGCCAGGCCCTGTTCTCCCTTTGCATGGACTAGCAGAGCTGGGATAGCATGGAGGAAATGTGGTACAATTCTATCTAGGGTTTACACAGGCCACACAGGGGGGCAGGAGAGGTCTACTATCAACCTCCACCCCACACTGTGCTCCCATGAAAGGGACAAGCAGAATCTGGACTAAAAGACAGATCCAAGCCACACTGAAATCAATGGGAGTGTTTCCATTGACCACAGCTGGCTTTGGGTCATGTCCTATGAATATTCAGGTGGTATATAAGAGATTTAGCCTACATTTAGAATACTGATCCAGGGAAATTAGTAATTAGGGCTTTAAAATATATATAATTATAGCAAGTGCTATCATAGCAGCTATTAACATAGCTACCTCACCACAATTATATAAAAATAAGCTTCCGTACAGAAACAATCAGGAAGCAGCATTTTAAAGGCCAAGCGTATGACAATCAAAGGTCACTTATACCCCGGAAGAATTATACTCTAAATAATTACAAATATTTTCATAACTGGTAGCCATGGGAAGAGTTTAAAAATGGTGCAGAAAAACTAATGACTGGCATGTGGATTCAGGTAGGAAAATTTAATAGCTGGACATACCATCATCTGGTAGGAATGATGGATCTGGCATTAGTTTTGACAGTTTTACTGTTTTGACTGTTTTACTCAAGCATCAATAGAATGTAAATTTCCAGGAAGTTGCTAGTAAATACTAGTAGTTGGTTTTACAGTTTGAAATTGATTTTCCTAGAGGTGGAATGACCATATTCGGACATCTATTCATTTACGGCTGTCCTCTAAATTTCTATAGCAATAGAGGAAAGATAGACTTTTAAAAGATTGACTGGATCTCTTTTTTTCTGTCCATTTAAAGGGGTTTATGTAAACTGTCACTGACAATGTCGAGAGGCTTTTTATCTGGGTATTTCTGTCGCTGTTTTAGGCTATTCCTAAGTTGTATGGGAAGAAAAGCAAGTCTCCCTTTCTAGAGTAAGAATTGTGAAAGGATAGTCAAAGAAAAAGGAAAGGCTTTGAATAAGGCGAGACATTCCTTAAAGTTAGAGGATTTGGTAGATTATGAAAGGAAGCAAGCTCAGGCTCAAAAGGTTATTAGAAGATCTAAGAAGCCCTGCTGCCAAAACCTCTATAGCACTATTAATAAAAATACTTCAGTGGGTAAAATATGAAATAAGATTATAAGGATCAACGTAAGAGAGCACAGATCCTTTGCAATACCTAGTTTAATTAAAAGTGGCATTACTGTTGATTCTAATATAGCGACGTTGAACATGGTGAGGGTTTTACTTAATGTTATTAAAAGCATGATGATATACATTTCGGGTTTTTTCTGCCAGGAATTTTTTTTAAAAATGTTTCATGTTATTCTTTAAAACTGTGATGAAGAGGATACATATTTTTTGTTGCCAGTTAGTGAATTTAAAGAGGAGGTATTACCTGATGATACTTTCCCTTGACTGACTTAATTTAACTTACAGTGTCTTTAATCATGTAAGTGACAAATGTATTTGTTAATATTTTAATCTCAATTGAAGTAAGAGACAAGTTTCATATTTTTTTGAAGTCATATGAAATTACTACAGCTGGGTGAAAGATCCATAATAAACCTCATACTAGGCATATCTCACTTGCTTCCATGTTTTGTTATCAACCCCAAATTTCTCAGGTTAATCTGGGCCAGGTTCTGGGTGAACCCTAGGGATTTTTCCCCCCACAAATGGAAAACACACACACACACACACACACACACACGATGGTTTCACAGGGTTTTGCTGTGAAACTAGGCAGAGATTTAGCTGAGTTTTGAGGGTTTGTTCAAAACTCAAAACACAAGAGATATGAAACCACCAGGAATGAAGAGAGGACCAGCCCAGAATGGGGAGAAAGCACATGGTGATAGGAAGGGGGGCATAATAGGCTTCATTAATGAAATTGAGGAGTCTAGGCATATGAATAAGCCCAGGGCCAGGAGACTTGCTGGGAAAAGAAACTCCCTAGCTCCCTTTATAGACAAAAAGGGAAAATAGATGCTGTGTTTGTAGTAGTATCTGAGCCCAGTTTAATTTGAATATTAAGCTCCCTGGCTCCCCCAAAGGTAAAAAAAATGAGGGTTTCCTATCTGCTGCCAAGTATGATTTGTGTATGAGCAAGGGGGGTCAGTGGGAGAGGTAGCTCCCTAAACACATTAGAGGAGATGTGAAGGGGAAATAGACCTGCCAACCTCTGCCTAAAGATGCCAGAAGGAGGAATGGGCATGCCACCAGCCACCATGAAGATGCTGGAGTGATTCAGGTTAGTCTGAAGCAAGAAGGAATCACCAATAACATCAGGGTAGCAGACCATGAGCTTTCCCTTCCATGAAGATAACAAGTTGGGGAGCGATGGCCTGTGGCAGATGGGTTGTTGTGTGGGCCAGGGCTACAAGGCTGGGTGGGAGTCACCATTCTTTAGACATGCATCAAGTTCATGAATTTCAAATCTTTAGGATCCTGGTATTGGAATTTTTTAATGTATTATTGCTATGTTGATGTTGGGGTTTTGTGGGATCACATGATTTGCATTTATTTTGCAATGTTGTATTGTTGTGATGAAACACTATTATATATGCATCCGATATCACAATACATAAGGTGGAGAACTCAGAGTTAGGGTACCTTTTTTGTTTGCTTGCTTTCTTTGTCCACCAGGAAAGAAGCTCTTTAGGCACAGCCTGAAAACTAGATCATTCTGGGACATAGTGAGCATTAGATCCCATCCCACTTATTTAAAAAAAGAGTCCTGTGAAAAATGGAACAGTTGGAATTACTGTTATTTTAGATTGGGGGGTGCGGGGAAGAAACAAGAAAGAACAAAAATAAAGTCTCCATAAGAGAGAACAGTGTATATGTCTCCTCTGTAACAAGCTGCCTCATCTCTGCCTGACAAAATAGTTGCCCTCTGTAGCAGCAGACTCTTAAAAATGTAAAGGTATATGGTGTGGGGGAAAAGTCATACCAGTTACAAAAGTACATATACAAAATAGGAGGGAAGGGGTAGAATTATAGCCAGGCTCCACTTCCACATGGACTGGTGGAGAAAGGATAGCATGGACAGGAATGCAAACTGCACCCTACATAAGCTGGTGATGGGACAATCTAAATACAATAGATAGATGCTGCTACTGTGTGCATCCCCCAAATGTGTGGAAGACATGGGGCCTGCCTCACATGCAATGTCTCTGAGAGTTGCCATCATTTTGCCTTCCTTATCCTAACCATCACTATACTCAACACGGGCAGTGGCTTAAAGCGCAACTTACCTTTAAAAGTGTAAGAATTTTAGGGCTTGTCTACACTGTGTGTTAGTCTGCACTAGATAGGTGTAAATTTTAGAGCACACTAGTGTGTAGCACACTATCTGGCCTGTGTGGATCCTGGTGGTGCACACTAAAAGTTCCATCGTGCATGCTGATGTAGTACAGTTTGATACAGGACCACATTAACGTGCACGAGGGAACTTTTCATACATGTCAGGAGGGTCCACATGAGCCAGGTAGTGCGCAACACACCAGTGCGCACTAGAATTCACACCCCCTAGCGTGGGCTAATATACAGTGTAGACAAGCCCTTAGATTATCTTTCTGTTGTTGATGTTCAGCTGTGTGCAATCGACTATTTGCTGTAATCAAGATCTAAAGCCATGGCTGGAGGGGATAGTGCCAGAATTAAGTTTAAAATCTCTAGTTTCCCCATGATCAGTATCAAATCCCAGTGGGATTGTCTCAGCTATTCATCCTTCCCAGGTCGATAAAAGGCCAGACCCAGTGCTTAATTTGTAATGAAAGAGGTGCCCCAGCACTTGCTGGGCATGGGGCAGGCTCAGTGTGCTGCTGGCCTTGCGCAGGGATGCGGGCGAGGTGGTGGTGCTGGAACCTGTGGGCAAAGCAGCTGCAGCTCCAGCGCAGAAAGGGTGCTCTGTGGCCAGCATGAGCCTCCTGCTGCCCATGCCGGGATCAGTAACCGATGCAGCAAGCCCAGAGGTCCCAGAGTTATGACCTGCCAAGCCCAGAGGTGCCAAGGCTCATCCCCAGCAAAACTTAAGCACTGGCCAGACCCTATTTCTTTTGGAGGTGATGGACATTTTACCATTGACTTTAGTAGGCGCCAGAGCAGACCCAAAAGGCCAGATCCTCAAAGGCATTTAGGCACCTAACTCCCTTTGAGGGGTGTGTCTTAGGTTACACCTCTATCCTCAGCTTTTCCTATTGGCTAGTTTAGGCTCCCTGCTCAGCGTGCTTGCTTTTCTTGTGAGTCCCTTTTTAGTGCCTGGTATAAGGAGACAGCAGTTGTGAATTGTACTAGGTGGCTGGGTGCCTAAGTCCCTGTTATGAATATCACCCTTTGTGTCTACCTTGGAGGAACTCCTCCATTTTGGCTAACTCACTTGGTGTTTGTCAGCCTGGTGGACACTCCCAAGAATCCTCCACCACTCATAGCCCTGGTCTACACTACAAGTTTAGGTCAAATTTAGCAGCGTTAGATCGATTTAACCCTGCACCCGTCCACACGACAAAGTCATTTTTGTCGACTTAAAGGGCTCTTAAAATCGATTTCTGTTCTCCTCCCCGACGAGGGGATTAGCGCTGAAATCAACCCTGCTGGGTCGAATTTGGGGTAGTGTGGATGCAATTTGACGGTATTGGCCTCTGGGAGCTATCCCAGAGTGCTCCATTGCGACCGCTCTGGACAGCACTCTCAACTCAGATGCACTGGCCAGGTAGACAGGAAAAGCCCCGCGAACTTTTGAATTTCATTTCCTGTTTGACCACCGTGGCGAGCTGATCAGCACAGGTGACCATGCAGAGCTCATCAGCACAGGTGACCATGGAGTCCCAGAATCACAAAAGAGCTCCAGCATGGACAGAATGGGAGGTACTGGATCTTATCGCTGTATGGGAAGATGAATCCGTGCTATCAGAACTCCATTCTAAAGGACTAAATGTTTAAGTGCAGCCAGACACCAGGGCAGTTAGAAGAGCGCAGCAGGGTGCGCTGCGCATCAGAGAAGCTTTGAAAACCAGTTTCATGACTGGCCAGGCTACAGTGTGAACGTTCTGTTTGTTTCTCCTTGATGAAAACCCGCCCCCTTGGTTCACTCTACTTCCCTGTAAGCCAACCGCCCTCCTCTCCCCACTTTGATCTCCGCTTGCAGAGGCAATAAAGTCATTGTTGTTTCAGATTCATGCATTCTTTATTAATTCATCACACAAATCGGGGGATAACTGCCAAGGTAGCCCAGGAGGGGTGGGGGAGGAGGGAAGCACAGGGGTGGGGTAGTTGTAGGGGCACCCCCTAGAATGGCATGCAGCTCATCATAGAAATAGGATGTCTGGGGCTCTGACCCGGAGTGGCCGTTTGCCTTTCTGGTTCTTTGGTAGGCTTGCCTGATATTCCAGGCAGGACTGAATCTCCATTAGATGAAACTTAAGAAGGGAATGACCTGGAGTCACTCCCATTTATGTCCAGGCACCGCCGACCAACTCACCGAGGCCGGCCAGGAGCACCCATGTCTGCCCAGGAGCCCCCGACCAACCTCACCGAGGCCGGCCAGGAGGAATCAGGAGACAGCAGCAGACAGTACAATACGGCTGCTAACGGTCTTTGCTAACTTGCAAAGGCAAGGGGCTGCTGCTGTGTAGCACTGCAGTACTGCATCTGCCAGCAGCACCCAGGAGACGTATGGTGATAGTGAGCTGAGTGGGCTCCATGCTTGCCGTGGTATGTCGTCTGCACAGGTAACCCAGAAAAAAAGGCAAGAAACGATTTTTTGCCATTGCTTTCACAGTGGGGGGGAGGGTGGGGCTGGCTGACGACATGTACCTAGAACCACCCGCAACAATGTTTTTGTCCCATCAGGCATTGGGAGCTCAACCCAGAATTCCAATGGGCGGCGGAGACTGCAGGAACTGTGGGATAGCTACCACAGTGCAACGCTCCGAATGTCGACGCTAGCCTCGGTACTGTGGACGCACACCGCCGACTTAATGGTCTTAATGGTCTTAAGTGGAGACACACACAACCGACTGTATCAAATCGATTTCTAAAAAATCGACTTATATTAAATAGACCTAATTTCGTAGTGTAGATATACCCATAGAATCATAGAATATTAGGGTTGGAAGAGACCTCAGGAGATCATCTAGTCCAACCCCCTGCTCAAAGCAGGACCAACACCAACTAAATCTAAATTAGTGATATCATTTCATGTCTGTCTGTACCATGGGGGAGAGAGGTACAGTAACACCTCAAATAGAATTTATTCAAAACTTGGTTTCAGGCTTAGTTGGAATCATGGTGTAAATAGGAATTTTTTACCAAAGGCCAAGTGTGGTCCTGATTAAATTAAAAGTGATCTGGGTAAGAGGATAAATTATCTGAGTCACAGTCAAACTGGGTCAAAGATGACCTGCATTTCCCTCAGTACAATGCTTTGACATTAGTATGCACATGGCTAGACTATTTGTGAATAAGGGAGCTGATATTACATGCATGCAAGCTTTGATATCTATCAGTAGTTAAATTAGTGTTAAAGTCTTTTTGATAAGGAGTGAAACTGGGAGTCTGTGGAGAATTGCCATTAAGCAGGTAGCAGAAGCAAGGGAAAAATGAATAATCCTCCGTTCAGATCACATTTTAATTTCAATCCTATTTCATTAAATAGTGGCAGGGTTCTGAATACCTGAGGATAAGAAAACCTTATTTTTTAGATTTCATACTGGGCATATTGCTCTCAGTCATATAGTATGCCTTATTAGTAAACACACATCTGAGTGTTTTATTGTGAATGGTCGGAATTGCTCTTTACTTCAAGCTACTTACCCAAAATGTTTATACATTGTGTTAGATTTTTTAAGGGCACTTTCCAATTCCCCCCTCCCCAATAACTTAAAATGCAGATCAGCTAGACTAAATTTCTGCTTAATTCTGTTGTATAATGAAGCAGAGTGTCTATTGCTATACATTAAACAGATAAAACAGTGTCTACAAAGAGTGCGTTTGCTGGTGACCTCAGCCTTTACAAGACAAAAAACACAGCTGGGAGCGGCATCACAAAGCAGGAAGAGAGGGCTGCAAGCTGTGGCTCAGTAGGGCATAGACAGCTGCAGAAATGGAACTGGGATGCAGCCTGTTGGAGGAAGCCAAGCTGAGCTGCACTGTAGCTATGAAAAAGCTGTGGGAAGCTTTTTTGAAGCTCTGCACAGCTCCCCAAGCAGCATAGCCAGCTGAAAGAAAAGCACTGCCCATGGCACAGTGTCCGACGGAACTTCTGGGGAGAGGAGGTGAAGAGTGCGTGCTGCTGAGGGCAACAACATCCATGGAGAGAAATCACTAAACGGCTGCTGACCCAAACAGAGAAAGAGTTTAACAGCTAAGAGGTGAGGCTAGAGTTGGGCTGGAAGATAGGGCATAGTGGAAGTGAGTTAAACCACTTACGCAGCTGATGCATAAGACCCGGGATGCCAATTTTATGGGACAGCCCTGGGGGAAGTAACCCAATTCAAATTAAACATGAACTCTTTTAGACGGGGAATTTATTTTCCCAGGAGATCAGTAAAACAGGCCGGATGGTGAGTGCAGACAGTACTGGAGGGAAACATGTCAGGAGCCAGCATGACAGGATGTTAAAATGAAGTGTCAGCTCCCCCAGTATCATCATGTAATAAGGATCAGCCCAGAGTTGACAGCCATGGGAAAGACAGTCCAATCACCAGACACAAATCCTTACAGCACAGAATTATGATAGGACCAGAAGGAAGCAGATTAGTCCTACCCAGTACAAGAAAGGAGAATCTGTACAATTTAACTGGACTTGCTTAAATAGAGAAGCCTAAGGTTTTAGCCACCAAGGCAAACATATATATTACCATATCCACATTGTCCAAAAAGAATAAAATTCAGTCCTGATGAGAAATTCAATATTAACATTCATTAAATAAAAAGTTCTTAATCATTCAGTCTCCTGGGGCTCATTGTATCTTGCTTAATATGTTTGTCTCGTTCAGACTGTAAACTATTCAAAGCAAGGACAGTTTTTATTTTTGTTTATTGAACAATGCTAGAAAATTGATTGTGCTAAAGAAATAATGTTAATAAAGGAAAAAATTGGAATGATATTAAATGCTTTTAGAGCACTAAAATGTAAAGTGTTAAATTATTATTTGGAAGTGTTAACCATTATCGTTCTAAAAAATAAATGAAGAACAATAAGGACTAGATGGCTGGCTCAGCAAACTAGTAACATGATACCAAGAAATGGTTACAGGTTCAAGGACAGCCTGGTCAGAATGGCTGAGAGTTGTTACAATTTGATTAGGAGTTCAGGAGCCTGCAGAAACTCAGCTGATGGTCTCCATCCAGTTCCTAGTGAACAGATGTCTACAACGGAAGAGCCACTATGAAAAATTAGCACTACATGGTACCTTTGGGTTGGCAATTTCAGAAGAAAGGCCAGTGAATAAATGGGCAGAAAGAATGCACTTCCTCCAGGTCATTTTTGAGGCATGTTGGGATGCTTATATGGATAATAAATAAATGACTTTTCTCTACAAGGTAATAAACTGGAGCCACTTCACCTCAATTTTTTAGTAAGCTCATTTTAACAAAGGGAAAAAGTGAGGAATAATGAATGAATAATGCACTCGAAAATAGTGACTCCACTATGCAGAGAGAGATGAAATTGCTGCAGTCTCATGTCTTCAGCATCTTGCTATATGTGAGACATGGACATTAAGGAAACAGGACATTCAGGGTAGACAGACTCCCGAGTAGACAGATGCATATTACTTCAAGCCCCAGTAGCTTGTCTACCCAGGATCTCAAGCCCACCTGATCCCCTAGTCTTGAGAGCCTGATCTCCAGCCCAAGCTGCAACATCCACATTTTTAGCACACTATCTCAAGTCCTGCTAGAGTGAATCTATCTACCTGGGATGGGAGTCTTGCTCCCAGCTGCAGTGTAGACATACCCTTTGAATTGAAATGCTACTGGCAATTGTTTCCCATTAGCTATACCTTGCACACAACTAA
The DNA here is from genome assembly GCF_028017835.1 of Emys orbicularis. NCBI lineage: Eukaryota > Metazoa > Chordata > Testudines > Emydidae > Emys > Emys orbicularis. Next base: position 36,963,489 of record NC_088685.1, read on the forward strand.
CGAGGAGGTAATTGCCTGAATTTAACTGAAGTGATACTGGGTATCATCAAGATGATCAGAGAAAGAACAAGAGTTTGTGGGACATGTGGGTCAGATGAGTGGGGAAAGATTGCCAAAGCAAGTTTTGCAGGGGCTGGTGCCAGATGCTAGGGGCACAAGGTGACCATGGGTGAGTGTGTTCAAATATGTGGCTAACTGAATGGGATGGCCACTTCTCAAGGCTGTGTGAAGACGACGAAACATGGAAGAAGATTGTTGGCCAATGACTCCCATTTGTTTTCTTTACTGTTCGTTGTGATGTGACTCTATGGTGCTTGGTACTATGAAACAATGTATGTATGTACTATAGAGGATCCACTATAAGTCATATAGTAATATATATGGAAGTTTACTGTTTTCTATTTAATTTCTCTTATTGTTGTTGTCAAATTATTGATTAAATCTCAATCCTTATTGATATCTTATATACCAGTTTTGATGCTTTATTTTGACCAAGCAATTAGTTAGAAAAGACAGATTTTCCTTTGTATAAAGAACGTTTTTCAATGAAATTTTTCAAATTTAAACCAAAGTATCCAAATGTCAAATTTTGAAACGAAAAGAAGGGGAAAAAATTAGCTAATTTTTGCAACTCCTTCTCCCACATTTCTGATGACTAACTCAATAGTAGGTTCACATTTTTTTCAAATTTTAATGAAATTTCAATGATGGGGAAAAAAGAGGAGGGTGGGGGTTCAAATTGAAAATATTTTCCCTTTTTTGGGGTTATTTCTAAAAGAAATTTCCCCATTTTTTTCAAGTGAAATTATATTCCAGATTCTTCATTTCCTTCCCTTCCACCCCTCCTTCCCTCCACTATCCTTAAAGAATCGTCCATCACAATGAATGACACCATCTCCAGCTGAAAAGCCTGGAGAGTTGCATTCAGTCAGAGTCTGTGGTTGTCTTGTCTAGAAGAAGTCACTTGAGCGACCAAGCTGCTTTCTCCTGTCACAATTAGATCATGTGACCTCTGCAACTCCCTGGCAGCTGGGAATTAAATCAGAATCTGAATTTGCAGCACTGCAAAGTAAGTGAGCAAACTACAATTTCTGCCTTTTTCCTTTTTATAATTCCAAAGTGTATTTTAGATTTTAGAGTTATTTTGTTATCAGATTGACTTCAGATATCAGAAAATTATTTTTTGTTCATTTGATACAGGTGCCACATTATTTGAGACCCCACTTCATATGCTATTGTGTTAGCAACAAGAACTGGTTGGAAATTTTTCAATCCTGTGAAAAAAAATTGAGGTTTTGAAGGGTTTGTTTGTTTGTTTGTTTGGTCTTAAATGGGGATGAAAAGCCAAAGTTTCTAAATTAGTAATGAGAAAAAATTCCCCCAAAATTTTGTTTTAGGTCAATTGAAAAGTTTCATTTTGATGTTGACTCCTTTTTTACAAAAATAAAGTACATTTTGAAATGACCATTTGTTTCAAAATGAAAAAATTGAAATTTCTCATTCAAAAATATCAAGACAGTATGTTTTGAAATTTTCAAAACATTTTGCCCCATTTTTTTTCAAAATGAGATTGCTGAAATCGACACAATTTAAAAAAATCATTTTAGTCTATATGGCAAGTGAGACTAAAGCACATATTGGGATTCTAGCACAGAACATGAATCAAGGGCTTTACTTGGTGATAAAAATTCCATATAACTTCTCTTGTTAAATGAATTTCACACATAAAAAATACATAATCTTCTTTTGTATTACTTTTAGAAATAAAAAAAGAAAGTCCCTTTAATGCCCATGCTGGGGAAAAAACAGCAAGGTTGATATGTACTGCAGTTTAGTCATATTTAGAAAAAATCCATTCTGGATGATGTAATCTAGTGTTATGTCTAATGGATAATGACAGGGGAAGCCATGCCAAGACCATATTGCACCAGCTGAGCTAGGCAGCCAGTGTTTCACCAGTCTGTCTTTATTAGTGTGTATCCTACTGAAAAGCATTCTTCTATTGTAGAGATATACAGCCAAAGATAATGCTCGTTGTTTTTCCATACATAAAAATGACTAGTCATCATCACAACTAAGTTACTATAGTTATGGGGGGAAGTAAGTATTCTGCATAATTGGATTTACCAATTCCAAAAACCAGTGTTTTCATAGGAAAATATTTTCTAAGAACTCTATACTCTAGGTTCAATAATCTATGTAAGACAAATGTGCTTGACTGAGGAAATTAGTGCTTTGTCATCATTTGAATTGTTGAAGGAAAACTATGCCTGAAGAAAAATATTTTTTTTTATGGATTCGCCCACAAAATGGACACAGCCCTGTAAAGGCATTGGTTAGCAGTGAAGATGCTTGCATGTTCTACAAGTGCATCAAATAATTAATGGATAATTTGCCACAACAGTATGAGGGCCAGTTTGCTCAAATCTACCTTCTGTTTGTAAATCATGCAGCCTCTTCATAAATTCTATGCTGGGTTTTCTTACCCTGAGATATCCCATTTTGTTTGTCCCAATCTACATGATAGCTACCTGAGACAAGGTGATAATCAGATTCTTTCCTCTCCTGCTCACACTGAGCAGTGCTTTATTCCATGAAAAGTCCCATTGTAGGACTAAATGCCAAGTAAGTTACTGGTCAACTTGGGTAAGGGTGGCAGCAGGCAACAAGAGTGTGTTTTTAATCATGTTAGCTCAATTGAGTTAGTTTAACACATTTAAAAAGCCCCTTCTAGGCTTCCTTCTGAAGGAACCCTACTGTACAACGCAGCCAGGTAACATGGCTTCAGATGTGCTAGCCTTTGTCTTCACCGGGTTCTTCATACATGTTAAGCTAACACAACTGGAAAACATACCCCCTTTTGCCTGTCAAGACAGAGTCAAAGTGGCTTGCTTTTTTACATTTGACTATTTAAGTCACATAGTTAACTTCTAATACATACCACAGGGAAAGAGAATCATGTGAATATTTAGAAAGGAAAAAGTAGCCTTTTTAAATAAGGGGTTACTGAGATTATTTAGTAAATTTTGATGCATTGATGGTTATGAGGAGATATCAATCACTAACCAAAAAATGGAATGATTCCAAAAGCAAGTCTGTGTTGAGACAATGATGTCCTCATTTACAAACATGTTAGCCAGTGCTATTATTTTTAATAGATGCAGCAGTTACAAAAACAAGATTACGGTAGCGCTGCATAGACCATGTGGCATCTGGTAAAGTGGTCCACAATCTGCCCTTTTTTTTTTTATTAAACAAATACATTAAAGATGTGCCCAGTTTATCTTTGTGTATCTTCTGTGCAGGTGGCTGGACTTAACATTTAAAAGCAGAACGGGATGTGAGCTAAATCCCAACAGGAGGAGTCCTTTGACCTCTTATTAATGTACAGACATGTTAAACAGTCTATGAGCTCTAGCTGGGAATCTGTCTGCCTATTTTTGAAAAGTAGCTTTTATTTCCATGCTCAGTATTGTACTGCAGCTGTCATATGGCCATGCATTTTAAAGTTCTCTGCCTGTCAATCATTGCCAAATTAAAAAAACAAAACGAAAAACACAAAAACCTAAAGCACCAGGATTTCAAAAGAGCAGAGACTCCAGCATTTTGCAGGGTAACTGGGCTGTCTACAGGAGAACATTTGATATATATTACTTTTAGACCAAAGAACCACTGTATTTTTGACTGTAAATTATGTATTTTGTCATGTGTGGTGGTGGTGGTGGTGGGGAAGCAGCAGATTAATTGTGAGTTTACCGGAAATTCAAATTAATCTGGGAGTATAGTGCAGAACTGAGACAAAGTAGATATTAATTTAATTACAAAGGACTAAGCCTGGACTCCCTTCAGTGCATGTAGATGCTTGGGATAAGGTACTGCAGGTGGGTGAGGGTTGTTCTTTTAGTAGCTCAGTGTGACTCTAAGGCCCGAGATATCTGTATTAAAGGAAAAGACAGACACTGATATAGGGACACTAAAGACAATGGCAAAGCTCCTATTGACTTTAATGGGAGCAGGCGCAGGCCCATTTGTATGGTTTGATTCAAATACTTTAACCAACTACAATGGGGTCCTCAGTAAGAAGAGTGACTGTTTCAGTGTTTGTGGATCACCAGTCTGCTAGTGACAGGAGGAGACATTGCTACTTTTAGATCACAATTTAAAGTGGAATCGCCTGAAAGCAAAATATAAAAATATTAGTGTAAACACCATGCATTCATAAAACACTAAATACACTTGTTTTCTTTCCGACACAAAATGGACAAGTGTTTTGCATCAATGGAGTTGGGACGAACAAGTTCAATGTTCTGTGGGTGCCTCTGAACATTGAGAAAACCAGTGGAAGGGCCAGATGTATTGCTGTGTTGGTCTCATTCATATCCTTGTTATTACTACTGACAGATAACTTACATTCTCCTTTTGCTCGCAGCCAAACCACCTTAGGCTCTACTCTCATCAGATTTTGTATGCTAAGCAGAATTGGAAGACCTCCAAAGAAAATCAGGTGTTACGGGTATAATACCTCTTTCGCCACTGGCTTAGTACCTGTATGGTGTGCAAACATGATATGGATACTTCACAGTCTTAGACAGTTCTAAAGTTTCTGTTGCCTGGCTGGTTTCGCGTTGCTGCTGGTAGGTGCCTGACTCCTCCTACCGGTGTGCTAAAGAATAAAGCTACTTAGCAGTGCCTCTAGTACGACACGGGGTTGACCACACTAAGGCAGTGGCTACCACACTTGAATTCACCCGATAATTCAAACTCACACAAGCAAATATATTAAAAACAATAACTATAAACTGTATGTTGGGATGTGATTAAAGACATGTATACAATTAGTACAAATATTAAATGATTAAAATGCTTAGAGATATTAATAATACTTTGTAGTTACTAAAGGCTACACTGGCAAGCATGTGACCACACAGTCCTGCAATGTTCCTAAACAAAAGTGTCTCCACACTTAGTTCTGTCTGCCCCCATGTCTCAGGTACCAGGTGTGGAGACATGTTTCAGGCCTGTAAGATGTTGTTGTTAGAAATACACTTTATTATACTGTGAACTGGAGTGCAGGTCTTGATGATCTAGGTAGATACAAGTCTTTTTGCAGATGCAATGTGCCTTAATGGTGCAAGATTAAACCCTAACCACCTATCTAAACTATAATACAGGGTACTCACTCAGGTTCCTCTTCTGGTTGAGCGGTCAGGGGACTGGTGCAGGCCAGCAGGTCCTTCCTGGGGATGGCTGGAGAAGGACTAACCACCTGCTCCTTTCTGGAACAGTGCTGACAGTCTTTACAGCTTGGAATCTGCAAGTTCAGCTGTAAAGAGATCGGGTTTCTGCAGTGGTGCTGAACTAGGTGTGCTGGGGGTGCTGCCACATCCTCTAGCTTGAAGTAATAACACCACACACCAAACACATGGTTTCCATAGTTTCCATCAACAGCAACTTCACTATAAAAAATTGTTCCTGCACCCCTGGGTCTCTGGATCCAAAATCCCAGATCTGGTGTGGGCTGGCTGCCGGGCAAGCAGACTGCAGGTGGTGGCAGGAGAGTCAGGCTGTCTCCTCCTCTTGCTGGCAGGCTAGTGGAACAGATTGTATCCTCCTGAGGCTCTTCTGCAGGCTGAGGTTACAGTCAGTTCAATTGCTGGGCCTGGAAGTGCTGGTCTGGCTGGCCGTACCATTATCTGCTCGTCCCAGCTGGGCTCTGCCATATGGAGGGAATACAAGGCTATTTATAGCCTCCCTCCTGTTTTGCCACACATCTGGGGCTCTGCACAGGGCTAGAAACTGCTTGCAGTCTGTCCATCTGTCTTCTGCCATTTAAGTGGATGCTGGGGACTGCTGTTGTCTTCCCTCCTCCCATTTGTTGAGGAAGGAGGGTTGCCAGAGTTACTGGGGGCTGGTGTCATATCCCCTCCCTTTCCCTTCTGCTGATGGTGGAAGTCGACAGTGCAGGACTCTGTTGTGGACCCCATGGGGACCTAAAGGTGTGTCTCTTCTCTTGGGGCACAGCCCCCTTGTTAAGGGGATGAATAGCTACACAGGGAATGGCGTGGTTCTTCCTGCCAATCAGTGATCCTCTTCCCAGGTGACACTCCTGAAGTGGCACTTTCCCCACTTTGTCACTACTGAAATAAGCATTGTAGTGTCAGGTACAGTGGTATTGGTGGTGTGATCCAGAGGATCGGAAACCTGAGTAGAAGTCAACAGATGTGGGTTCAATTCCCAGTTGTACCATTGACTTGCCATGTGATCTTGGATGAATCACTTCGTCCCTGTGTCTCAGTTTCCCAATAATGTTAACCCACCTTTATAAATCTACATTTTTGATGAATGGCATGGACTGACTATAGCATTTGCCCCCAACTGTAAACTGAACCCAAATATTGATGAACAAGGCCAAGTATGTTAGTCCATAAATAAAATAAACCCTAATGTAAACCAAAGGAAAATAAGATTTAATATGAACAATGTGATCTGATGTGGTTTGCTGCATTACAAAGATGTACATCTGAAAAGTGTCTAAATAATCATGTTTTTTTCAAAGCAACATGGTGTGTACATAAACATAGTTTGCTAGGGTGAATATGTTTGCAGAAGATACAAGCTCTCAGGGGCTCAGTTTGAAGCAGGGAGTTGGAACACTTTATATACTCATTGTTTGGCATAGTACTGCTGCTCCTCCTGAAATCTTTGATTCTGATTCTCCCTTTCCCCATTTCTTCTATTCCCCACCTCACTGTCCTCTCCAGAATGGCTTATTGGGCTGCTACCCATTTCATCATCCCCTACGTGCTTCAGGAGATGGATCCTTTGGGAACAGAGCACCTCCTGGAAAAAGAGTATCAGACCAGTAGTGAGCATCTCGAACATCCCTTGAATTTCTGGTTAACACCACATTTTTCACAAGCATATCAGTTAAAGTGTTATAACAATAGCAGGTGTAGGCACCCTTTACTGAGGGGCCTCTGAACTTAATTTGGAGTGTTCCAAATTTGGGAAGATCCTGAGTGCTGCAATCCAGCCTTGAAGACTGCAACTCCCATGATGCCTTGGGGAAAAGAGAGAGAGATACTCTTCCTCTTCTAGGGAATTCAGGGAGAGCATGCAGTGAGCTCCATTTTGGGAGAGGAGCTGAGATCACTTTGTGTAGCTCTGTCCAAATCCAGACTGGAGCTGCTGCTAAACTGCTGCTAGTAAGCCAGAAGCTTCTGCCAAGAACCTGCTGGGTTTTGATCAAGCAGGGAGTCTCAGAGGATGTTGAAGCCAGAGCAGAGACTCATGCTGTGACAGAGCTGGTGATATATCGAGTTTCTCTCACCAAACCCTCTAAAACCTCTCCTGGTCCCTCTTCAGGGACCATTCTTGTGAGGAGATCCTCCTTCAGGAGGTAGCTACCTGCTCCACGAGGGGGCAATAGATCAGGTACCTCTTCAACATCAAGGAAAAGGGTTTTATTCCAAATATTTTCTAGTCCCCCAAAAGACAGGGCAGTGGAAACCCACCCTTGACCTGAAACAACTCAATGTTTTTATTTCGCAAGCTAAACTTCTGCATGGTTACAATAGTATCAATAATACTGTCCATAGAAAAAGATATATAGTGCACAGCTCTTGATATGAAAGAAACGTACTTTCCTGCCAATATTTCCCCTTCCTGTAAAAGATTCCTCAGAGTCATGGTGGGGCCTGACCACTATCAATATAAAATACTCCCATTCAGTCTGTAACTGCAAGCAGGGTCTTCATGAAAGTATTTTCCATAGTAGCAACACAACTCAGATGGGCAGTTCCACCGTCTTCCTGTATCTAGATGACTGGTTTCTTACAAGGCAGGACATGTCCACAAGTCATAGCATTGACCTCATTGCTGCTATATCTCCTAGCATCCCTGGGAATCTCTGGGAACATGGAAAAGTCTACTCCGACTCCGACCCAGACTACAGATTTCATAGAAGCAACCTTAGACTCAGTCAGAGCAAAGGCTTATCTCCCTTTGGACAGATTCCAAGTCATAGGCAGACCAACAGATCAGGTTATATACAACCCTTGGACATCAATCCAGATTTGCCTTATTCTCCTTGGTCACATGGCATCAAGTACTTATGCAACACTGTTCATCATATTCCACAGGCTTGGCTTTGAACAATATATATATATATTGAGCAAACACAGAATGAATATGTGGTAACAATCCCCATCAAGAGAAGGGTCTCTCTGACTTGATGGAAAGATCCTGCATAAGAATGCCTGCCCATTCCTTTATTATTCCCAACACCCAGAGCCGTCCCTTGGGTACGGCGAATTGGGGCGACTGCCCCAGGCCCCGCGCTTTGGGGGGCCCCGCAGGTGGGAAAGTGAGGCGGGTAGGCGAGCAGAGTGAGGAGGCAAACGGGGAGGTGAGCGGGGAAGCGAGGAGGAGCCCCCCTACGAGAACCTTCCCCTCCCCACAGTGCCTCCTGCCTGCTGGAGGGCTCCACTGATCAGACAAACAAGAAGTGCAGCACATACAGTTCCAGGGGAGCTCAGGGCTTATTCTCCAGATAAAATTATCTACTCCCTTTGACGGTCCATTTGAACTATGCCTTTCTTTTACCACACTGCTTCCTTGAGTACTGCAGAAGACCATGAGTTATTCTCATCACACCCAAATAATCCAGGAAGTTCTGGTTCACAGGTTTTCTGCTTATGTCAGCCTAGTAACCCACCAGCATACACACCTTCCCGGACGTCTTGTCTCAAGAGAACAGCAGGGTCAGACATCCCAACCCTGAAGCTCTTCACCTTACAATTTGGTATTTAGATGAGCATCAGACATAGAACACTTGTTCCAAAACTGTGCAAGCCATTCTTCCTAATAGCAGAAAGGACTCCAAAAGAAAATGTTACCTAGTAAAGAGGAAATGTTTCTCTATCTGGATACAGCAGCACTGTATGTCTCTTGAGACAACAGGTATTCCTGATATTTTAGATTACCTCCTTACCCTCAGGACAACGGGTCTTTCCCCAGGACAATATGGGTTGACCTGTTGGCAATCAGCACATTTCACCCACCAACGGATGGCTACTCTGTCTTTACTCACCCAAACACCTCAGGATTCCTAAAGGGGTTAATTAGAACAACCCCGAATGGGACCTTAATTTAGTACTTTCAGCATTTACCAAGCCAACTTTTGAACCATTGGCCACTTGTTTGATGCTTCACCTGTCTATCAAGTTTATCTTTCTTGTTGCCATCACCTCGGCCAGACAGGCAGGTGAACTGGGGGCCCAAATGGCAAACTCATCTTTGCACTCTATTTCATAAAGACAAGTTCTCACTACAACTATATCCAAATTTCACCTCTAAAGTACTTTTAAAATGTCACATAAACCAGACTGTCCTGCATTCCTCCCAAAACCCTATATCTCCAGCGTAGAGAAGAGACTTCATTCCCTCAATGAGAGATAAGGTTTTGCATTTTGCCTACAGAGAACAAAACAGATCAGAAAGTCACCTTGGCTGTTCGTTGTCATAGCGGAATGAGTCCAAGGAGAAGCTGCTTCTTCCCAGAGGAACTCCAAGTGGATCTCTGACCATCTGCTACTTTGTTATCAGCTGCATACCTTCCTGCCCCACATGGGGTACAGGCTCACTCTATGACAGCACAGGCAGTCTCAGAAACGGAACTTCAAGAAGAATCTCTGTCTTATATTTGCAAGGCAGTAATGTGGAGTTCTATCCACACATACACAAGACATTATGCTTTGGTCCAAGACTGCTCCACTAACACAACCTTTGAGATGGCAGTTCTGCAAGCACCTGCATCCTCACACTCTTCTCCTTTTTAAAGTACTGCTTCCCAGTCACCCAGAGTGGAATACACATAGGGTCCAGCATTTGAAGAAGAAAGGGAAGTTACTTACCCTTCATAACTGGAGGTTTTTCAACTATGGTCCCTATCTATATTCTACTACCCACTTTCCTTCCTCTCGTCTTCAGATAATCTCTGATCTACAGTAAGAGGAGGAACTGGAGAAGCATCAGTCTCTTCAAGACCTGAAAAAGAGCTCTGTATAGGCTCGAAAACTTATCTCTTTCACCAACAGAATATGGTGCTATAAAACATATTACCTCACCCACTTTGTCTCTTTAATATCCTGGGATCAATATGGCTACAACAACACTACTGTCCTGCTAGCTTTTCTACAGTATGCATAATACTACAGTATGCATAATACTATTCCAACAAGTAGCATGTTCTTTTAATTACTTTGCTGACCTCTACCCTGGGTTTATTTCCAAACATTGACCTTGATCCTGAAATCAGAACATGGGTAGACCCTTGCACCCGCATGGGAATCTGACATCAATGACTCTCCAGGAGTCAGCCTATATGGCTCCATAATATATTGCTGCCAGTTCTTCCTACACCAGTTTCTGATTCTCACCAGTGTCACCCCTCTGGCAAATGGTAGCAGATGTCTGTGGCCTTGCAGGTTGGCTTCTCAGTGGTGGCAAAATCAGCAACATGGAGTCTGGGTTTATTGTAAGTGTAAATTGTTTTATTTACATACATATACCTGTCCTAGAACAGGGGTAATCACAAACAGCATTCAGGAAATTGCCTCTGCTCTCACACCATTGTCTGGTTTCCAGGAAGCCACTTTGCATCACAAATTTACAGTAACAGAGAATAAACGCATCTGCTGCTCTCCACAGCTTTTCTTTACACAGAAGAACCTTGCAACAAAAAAAACCAAAAGAACAACATAATGAAAAAATCCACAAATCCAGCATTTCTCCCGGGACTAAAAACTTGTTCACTTACTAAGAAAACTTGGAAGATTATGTAACAGTGACATCTGGTGACACCTGCCATAACAATATCAGATTTATTTAAAGTGTATTTAAAAATAAAAGAGCATTAATAAAATGCTATCTGACATTAAGCACATCTCATTACATTATGCTGTGGTACCCCATAGCCTTCAATTCATCCTCATTCCTCTTCCACTTTTTTTTAAATTATCATCTCTTCTATTAATTTTAATTTAAATTGCAAGCTCCTCTGACCAGGGATCTGTCTTGTTGTTCGTCTATAAGCTGTCACATATTCCCTAATACACATTATAAATAATAAATAGTGAATGCAGCAATGGTGCCACATGTGAATGCTATAAATTTCATGAACTGTTTCTGTTCTGAGTTATATTATCCAGCCACAAGATGATGCAAAAATATAAATAGCATACAGGGCTTTTGGTCGCTACCCCAATAATAAACAACAATAATAGAAAGAAAGGGTTTGGAAGGGAAAACCAATACAATGTGAAAACTTTCTGCCAAAGATTGCAATGTGAGTTATTAAAAAAAGCAAATTTATTACACTGAGGTTATTTGATTCTACCACAGTACCCACAGTATAACCCATTCCAAGCAAAGGAAGATAATATGGTTTTGTTGGTTTCTTTTAACTGGTGCCCATTTCAGCCTTTTGCAGAATTGTCCATGGTGTGTGTCAGTTTTCTCTTCTGAACTCCATCTCTTTTCCATTTCAGCCACCACAGGTTATATATTTGCAAAAAGTGACTTTCAGCTAGGAATCTTATCACAGCCCCTATTGGCTTGGCTTCTTTTGACCTTACCTGGCAAAGCAACTGCCTCAGAGCCCCAAGAGGCTCTGTTTTGGTTTGGTTTGGGTTTTTTTTGTTACAGCCTTGGCAACAATAACACGCAGCACACAAATACACAATAACTCCAGGCACCAGATGGGTTGGTTAAGTCTGTTCTAGTGTCTTGCCACCAGCTTGCAGACCCAACAGACTACAGATAACTGTCACTAAAACAAAAACACTTGTTGACTGTCAAATGACTGAACCAAATCTGTCACTGCAGTATGTTCTTGTTTGTCCATATCTGCACCAAACTAGACTGCTCCTAGTTACAAACACTTGAAAGGATAACATAATAGGGTCTTCCTGGGGCGAGAGTTTATACTCAACTGTCTTCACTTGTATGGGAGCTCATCTACAATGGCAGCATCTTGAAAGAGAAAGGTGAACAGTAGAATCACAATCAGGAGATGGTGACTTTGAAATAAATTTCTTCCCAAGTCTATCAAGGTGACTGCTACCTTATTTAAAGACTGCTGCATACAATAACAGAGTAAAGAAGAGAGCAATATAGATGCAGAGAAAGTTTTAATATCTGAGAGCCAAGGAAGAAGTAGGGCTAACAGAAGACATAAAGCAACAGGCATTATGTAAGGGGACTGTTGCCCCCTTACTAACATTCAGTGGGGGTGTTTTGATTGGCTTGCTCCCAGTACTAAAAGGGGAAGGGTCGATGGCAAATCAGGAGCCTGAGACTGACAGTCCCCAGGAACAATGGCGAGAGGCCAATGCTCCAGGTCAGCCTGATTGACAGGGCGGGCAGGCTAATCAGCATGACAGGAGGCCAGGGTGGGTCCTGTCCTCCGTGTGAGTTGGAATTGCCTGGGTCAGACTGAGTGGGGCCGAGCTAAGGAGAAAGCAGGGGCCCAAGCTGAGCTGGAGAGCAGAACCGTGCCAGATCCAGAGGGGCCAGAGCCGCAGCCACAGAGCCAGAGACGCGGCCCAGGGAGAGCAGATCCTGTGCTGGGAGCAGAGACGCAGCCACAGAGCCAGAGACGCAGCCCAGGGAGAGCAGATCGTGTGCTGGGAGCAGAGCCGCAGCCACAGAGCCAGAGACGCAGCCCAGGGAGAGCAGATCCTGTGCTGGGAGCAGAGCTGCAGCCACAGAGCCAGGTGTGGTGAGCAAGTGGGGCCAGCCAAGGGGGGACCTTGGGCAAAGGGCCCAGCACAGAAAGACACCCCTAGCCAAGGGCCCTTGCAGGCCAGACCAGGAGGGGGACCTTAACCTGACGGGGGGCTGACGCTGGGAAGAAGGGTCCCACCACTCAAAGCCCGGAGGTGTGTGGCCACCACCATTGCAAGTGTCCAACCCGCAGCATACCTGCAGCACAGCCAGGGCCTGAGACGGACATCTGGGACCTACAAGGAACAGACTGTGAAGTGCCCTGATGTCCAGAGACACTGTTTGTGATGTTCCCTGCCACAAAGCAGGGTGATGTGTTTTCCTTTAACCTTTCCCATTTTTCCTTATTCTTTTCTTTAGATTAATTGTTAATTAAACAACTTGTATTTGTTTTAAATTGTATGGAATAATCAGTGGGTCAGGGAGGTGCCCAGTGCAGAGAGAGTACTCTGGAGTGGGGACACCCTAGCCCCTGTCCTAGGTGACCACAGCAGGGTTGGGGGTTGAGCCCCCCAGGAATCCTGGGCCCAGCCTTGTTGGGGTTACGAGGACTCTGCCAGACAGGAGAGTGGAAGGGGAGCCCTCAAGGGCAGGGAGGCCTCTGGGTAAAGGGAGTGGGAGCGAGGACTCAGATCCTTTCGCTAGCCCACTTCACCGGGGTAGTGCAGAAGCCAGGAAAGTTCCCCACAATAGCGGGACCATTCCCCCGCTTACAATTAGATAGGCTGGGGGCAAAAATCAGGGTTTCTCATATAAACCTTTTACCGAAGTTAGAGTCTCTAACCTACCTAACTATCTTCATTCACAATATGCTGTTTCACTTCTCTTGAACTCTCTGCCACTATATTATCTTCCTGGCCAAGTTGTGGATCCTACTTTTGTCTTCATGTGAAAGAACATCCAGGAGACAGGCCAGCGTAGAAGTTGCATTGACCAACATCACAGAGAGCAGCTAATCCAAATGATGAGTGGCAAATAATTGAGAAACCATTTCTCCCCACTCCCAAGCGCAGAATCTGATGACAGGTTGGAGAACCACTGCTCCCCAGGGGAAGTGCAGTGATATGTTATGGGCTATCCTATTCTGAGCCCCAGGGAGTGAAGTCTGGTACCTTTTGATTTCAGCAACCCCCCTGCAGCTAAAGGACTGAATTCTCAGTTTCTCTTCACAGAGGGCTAGAAGCCAGGATCTCACAGAGACTGACATGGGTTCAGTCTATTGTCAATTCCCTCTAGTGCACCACAGCTCAGGGAGGGATTGGGTCTTGAAAAGTGTGCAGGGCAGGCACTCCTGCAGCAAGCTAGGTCTGCTCTGTATGCCAATATGGACGCAGGGTAGCGTCATGAGCTTGCCTTATCCATTAGGAGGAATGTGCAAAACAGGGACACATGCAGTGGGTGCACAAATGTCCTTGATCCTGAGACTAAACAGGGAGATTACTTAATTTCCACATGCCCCAAAAGGTGTTGCTCCTCTGTATCACAGCACATGGCTTTCCCCTCCTCCTCACCTCCTTCGCTAAGCCACTAGGCCAGCTAAGCAGTACAGACCACATCCCCGACTAGGGTAAATCGGCATCACTCCATAAATGTCAGTGGAGCAATGCTGATTTATACCAGCGGAGGGTTTTCCCCACACAGCTGAACATTTTTCTTCTATTTTTAGATTAAAAAAAAATACAAGTTAGGAATATAATCTCTATCATCTACAGATATAAAATTATAACACATATAAATGGTTCCCCCACACGCATTGTATGTCAGATGTGGAGAATCACATTGTTTTGAAAAGGATTACAAATTAAATTTAGGCTACATGATTGTGTAGGAAGCTTAGTCTTAAAATAGGGTGTTTGTAGGGGAAAGAAAAAAATATCAGACAACTTTGAAAAATGGGTTTATTATTCAGCCATCATGGGGCCTCTGAGGGCTAATCACTGGCTGCTTTTATTATGCAAAACTGCATCTGGTGTTCAGCTTCAACATTTGGAGTAAGTGCTGTATAATAACTCTGCTATTCTATGCTTATTTTCAAGTTCTAATATTTTTAATATCCTGTTAAGCACACCATTGGCTTATCTTCAGTCAGAATCAGGTTTTTAAAAGAATTAAATGAATTCATCAAAAGCTAAGAATATATAAATCCAGTTATTAGTTAGGCTGTTGATGACATTAGACTACATATTAGTATGCTCTTTTAGGAACACACAAGATGTGCACATGTGAAAGGAAGGGGAAAATGCATGTTTCAGTTTAGGTTCATTCGCATTGCAATCTTTTGGCATGTTTTCTGGCACATTTATTGGAGAAGGTACACTAGATTTTCCCTGCTCTCTCTCATCAACAGCAGGGGTTGGAACCTCATTTCTCTAACAAAAGTTAGGGCTGACGTGGCCATGGAGGGAACAAACTGGGTTAATTTAATCAGCCATCCTGGTTGAGTGTTTTATCCAACATGTGCACTGTGTTCTACTCGGTGGACTTCTTAGAGAGCCCAAATCTCATATGGGCTGAGCTTGAGGTAGGTTGGGTCTGATAAGCCCATTTTCTACATCCTTCACTGAGGTCTGACCTGAATACCTGGCTTGGCTTTGTGTGCTCTGACCCTAGCCTCAAGAATCATTCAAGGATCAAGGTCTAGAGCAGCAAGCCGATAGGCATCTGGAGGCTGCCATCAAGCACATTCATTCTGTTGCGTATGCCTTCTTCAGAGAAAGGACGCAAACTCACCCTTTGTCCATTGGTAAACTGCCTGGTTACTTGCTGACCCAGTATGGGGTGGAGGGAAAACAGAGAGTGAAAAACCCTGTTCATCCCTTACAGGAGAACACACAAATTGCAGAGTGCAGCAAACTGAGGTAATATCCATTCACTCCTTTCCTGTCCACTTTTTTTAAACACACCTGAAAGCCCGCCCCGATCACCCCCAGCCAACCCAATGCTGAGTAGGCACGTAGATAAACTAAGTGCCCTTTCTGCTCTGGAATGGAAAGCAGTTGGGTGGTTGCCTATTCTATGTTAAAGCAAGTAAGAGAAACTCTGGTCACTATAAACACTTTAATTCCAAATGCTCCCAGAACTGAGTCTGGAGAGAGCTGGAAGAAAGCTAATTGGGCCCTTCCTAAATTCATGAAATCTTTACATCACTTAGAAATACAAACTCTTAATTACCAATCTACTGTACCTGTAAAATTTCACATTCTAGATTGCCCATACAATTTAGCATATAGTCTGTAGGATTCCATATGCCTCTCTGAGGATGATGCATAAAAATGCTCCTGGCTTCACTTGATGGATTATACTCAAAGAAAATGTGAGCCAGGTCCTCAGATGGAGTAAAAATCAGCATGTGATTTGAGTTAGCAGTATGCATATTTTAATTAATTTTTTTTGTACATTTTAGTTTGTTCATGATAGAAGTGCTAGGAGCTGTTACAGCTGAAACAGTGTCAGATGACTTAGCCGGTTCCATTTTAGATTAATTATTCCTGGCTGAAAATTACCCGCACACTGGTGTTTAATTAAGAATAAAATAGCCTGTCAACCAATAAATAAGAGTTTTTTATTTGATTTCAGCTATTTCATTTTCATAGTATTCCAGACTATGGGATGCCTGTTATTAATCATTTTGTGCTTTGGGGAGACCAGGCTAGAGTTATAAACCTTTTCTTGAGATATATCATATAAGACAATTCAGTTACTGATGAGGCATGAATGCATCTAATGGCATATTCTGTAGGGTGATTTATTTTAATTGTCACTCTGGGACCTGTTATTACACAGCAGTAGAATGGGTCACTGCATTAAAAAAATTAAAGCTGATGCAAGGCATTCATTTTTAGCCTGTTTGTAAATTCAGGTATTTGGGGTAGAGATATGCTGACTACATAGATACTGTGTGGCAACATGCTCAGCAATGGCAAACTCCCCTTTACAGTAAACAACTATTTGTGTTCAAATGAAAATTCAGAAAATTCAGTGACTGGCACACCAGGACTCTGTCATATGTACTGCCGTCTAAGAGCAGTTTGGGGAGAGTATCCATGGATGGGAGGCATTTCTGTTAACAAAAGGTTGCTTCAAGGGAATCAAAAAATGCTGGGGCATATTTGGAATGTCAGTACTTCCCAGGGTACAAGATGTCAGCTAGAAAGGTTGAAGTTGATGGACAGAAGAGTTCATATGCTGTAAAGTTAACACTACAAATATTGCTTTACTCTAGAAGGTTTCTAAACTATTAGTTATAACTAGAACAGTGACAAACAAACAGGTCTTTTCTGTGTCTAATGATTCTGTTCTGTTTTGTTACCTCACACAGCAGGGTATAGCTTCATTCATCCCAAAGCTCTTCATAAGTATAAAGGTCATTCCTAGACACAGTTCATGCAATGAAAATTTGGCCATTAATGTCAATAAGTACAGGATTGGGCCCTTTTAAACATATATCTAATTTCCATACTTGGCAGCTCCCACTGGGGAAATGGAAGCTGCTGGGCACTATATATTCTGGTCAGTGATGAAGAAGTTCTAGAAAGGATTACTTTGTGCCTGATTCAAAGCCCAGTGAAATCAATGGGTCCACTGACTTCAGTGAGTCTTGGATCAGGCCCTTAATCTACCACCCAAAGGTAGCCACCTCTGTGAGGAAACACAGCAACCATTTTACAGTGTGTTAAATCAAACCACCAGCTATTCTTTGAGGTCTCTTTTGTTTATGGACAGGTAGTATTTTGTAATATTTGGGTCACTTTCCCCTCTAAGCCCAGCATTGACCACTAGATAAGTTCCTGGTCCTTGTATGAATTGCCGCTGAGGAGCCAATTCAGTAGCTATCCCTGAACTACCCTGAGGATGTGATGCAGAGCAGCAGCATTGTATGAGTCATGCAACACATAACAGTCTTAACTCCCCATATCTCTTCACAATTGCATAAGAGTTGGCCAAAACTTAACCCTTTATTAGGAATACCGAGACACCAGGCATCCTGCGACATCTGCTCAAGAGTGCATGCTGGGGGAAAAGAGGGAGGGGAGAAGGGAGAGGGCTCCTGGAGTTTTCTCCTAGCCATATATATCTCTGCACGGGGTCTAGGTAAAAATTAAGCTGGGAATCAAAGGCACAAGTCTGCTCCGCTAGCCTTTCAAAAGTGGGAGAGAGGGCATGGCATGCTTGCAATCTATCACAGGGCGATGGGTCTGTGACTTCACTGTGGGGATTTTAGTAGAGTCAGCACAAATTACTTCTGTGAGCTCCTCCTACTTTAGCATGATCCACAGCTTAATCTTTCATCCAGTATTTTATCATAGAATGTAATGACTCATTCATTTAGCCCTACTTTTTCCCCAGTAACAGCTCACTATTTAATTAATCTTAACTAGTATGAAGTTTGACACCACTTTGCAAGTGTTTAAAACTTTGTTATAAACATTTCTTCTGAGCTGATGAGTAGCAAAGAATTTCCTGGTCTAAGAGCAAAAAGTTGTGAGGCAGGTGGGCCTGTATATGAAAAGTGAACCCCCAAGAGTGTGATTTTAGGAGGAAAAGACTTTTTGCTCTGACTGGGTTAAAGTCTAACCTTTTGCCCAAATTTTGTGGGTTAGAAATGCTATTCAGAGCTGAACTGCTGAACACCTAAATATAAAAAGGAAATTATAAACATCTACCTGTAGAACAAGAACAGTGAAGGAATTAGGACCTGTTCCTCTGTATGTGTGTGTGGGGGGGGGAGAGAGGACTGAATGTATGAAATTAATATTTCAGTTTGCATTTTTTTAAAGCTATCTTTGAGCTGGGACTTTTGTGCAATGTTGGAAATAATACCTGTAGACCAATCCATGACCTCAAAAGTCTCAGAATACTGACAGGCCTGTTGATTGACTATATTTTTGGATCCATGGAGTTCCACACCCTGAAATTACTGCTATGATGTTTTTTGTTTGCATAAAGATGACTTAATCAAACCCCATTGGGTAATGACAATGTCTTCAGATGGGGTGTACCACATTCTGATTCACTAAGAAACTCCTGAAGAGGAACCAATCAGGCCACTATCTTCAAAAACTGAAAGAAATGAAGAATAAGATTAATTTGATATTAACCCACTTTCATTTAATTTGCTTACATGTATTTCAAAAATATGCTTTTTGTTAAGCTATTTAGTTTAGTGACTAAAATATAAGAAATTAGGAACCTGTCTGGTTCAGATGTTTCTTCCCCAGCTGTCAGGGTTCCAAACCTGCTGAGTCCTGTTGCAGATAACAGAGGCAACTCTTTGACCCACCTAGTGGTGGTCCATAGAACTGCCCTAAGATCCTCCATAACTGGTTCCTAAACAGGCTACTGTTAGTTTCTGAAGGAAAGTCAGTTTATGTATTGGCCTTCCCCCGCCCCCCCCCCCACCCCCCCCAATAAGCAATGTGGGTTCCAGAAGCTTTCAGGGTGTAGTGGATTCCAGCTGGTCAACCTAAAAGTGACCAATTTAAAATATGCCAATTTAAAATAAAAATATATATTTGTAAAAGGTATGATTTTAGAAACACAGGTCACTGCTTTCATGGTTTCAGACACCACTTTTGCTTTAATGGTCTAATTCAGAAGAGATCTTTTGTATCATGTACTGGGAAATAATATTAGCCCAATCCTACATCCATTGAAATCCATTCATTGCCTGTGAGGGTTCAAACAATTTTAGAGTCATATTACATTTATTTGTAACTCAAATGAAATAAGAAAATTCACACAGAAGCCAATATTACAAAGTGTTCGGGGTTGATTCTCCCAAACACCAGGCTCTACTTCCATCTTTAGCTCCTCTATCCACAGCACAGCTCTCACTGATGTCAGTGGCGTTGTCAATGTAGCATGCTGACAGTATTTTATATGGCCTCTTCTGTTCAGGAATTCTAGTGGCCTCAGATCTTCAAACCTGTGTGTGAAATCCTACCCTTTGGAAGGGTGTTATATTTGACTGGGGGAGGGAAGATGATTAAAGCAAAGTCACCCATGGTCAACTACATGAACCATCCTGCTGTGCACATTTGGCAAGGAGTACAGTGTTTCTGCAGCTAACATGTATTGCAGACACCAGCATACAGAATGGTTAATTACGTAGTATGGACACATCTCCTAGTCAGCAGGCCACACCCCACAGTGACTACGATGAGCTGGCAGGCAGGGCAATAAGTCCTATTCCTGGAGCTCTCTCAAGAGCTCAGTAGTGATACAGCCCTGCTTCTTGAACAGAAAAAAGGGGAAGTAGTAGCTCCTTCTGCCTCAGGGAACCCAAATATGGAGTGGCTATTTCTAATTTTTTTGCCTTCACTGCCTCAGTTTCCTTCATCTGTTAAACAGAGGTAGTATAACTGAGGATCAATTAACATGTAAAGCTCTTTGAAGATCAAAGGGGGGTAAATATGGGTCTAATTCTACAATCCTCATTTAGACACCATTCCTATTGACTTCTATATTTATTACTCTGTTCCAGAAGACACGGAACCATCTTTACATGCGCCTGTTCTCCAAAAGTGCACCACAGTGAGATCCCAATTCCTGCCATTAATTCCTAAGGCACAATGTGAAGTGAAAGTTTTGGAATAAAAAAATCTTGCCTGTCCATTTTTTTATTAATAATTACTGGATCAATATGTATTGTGTAAATGCAAGTGAGAAAACAGGCACATGACCCATGGAAGTTTGCAAGTTACCCAAATTATATTCAGTTAATTTAGCCATGTGACAATTTTGATATTGTTTAATTAAGGCAAAAGCATAAGAATCAGTTCACCTGCAAAACAACAATCTGAATGAGAGCAATTGAGTTTAAAAGCTAGAAGACATTTTGTTAGAGATGAGCCTGAGCTATACACATCAGCCCCAAATTGAGGTGTATTCACATTCATACCCATCTTTTTCTTTTGTGTTTCCTGTATTGTTTTATGTAGATGCTAAACACAGCCCCCGTTTTATTACTCTCCCTGAAAGGCTGCTCTTGACTAACCAGGCTGATCTGTTGATTAATAGTCTCCACTGCTATTACCCAGTAGTGACATCATTACAGAACCCATGCCTGTATTTATTCCTATTAACTACATTGAGGAAATGTTTATTTTTATGTCAGACACTTGGACCTGAATCTAGAGACCATTATTTTCCATAAATGTCAAACACCAAAGTTTTCTTGTTATAGTTATTAAACACTAGTGGCACAATAGCAGCAGAAGCCAAAGCTCCCACGAGAATTAGCAGCATCATTAGTACATTCCTGCTTCTGGCTCACTCCTTGCTGTTGACACTTATTCTTCTGTATTTCCTAGTTTCATTTGCTTCAATCAGGATAGCTCATTAAATCATACAAGCTGTAGATGGGAAAGAAGCATTAGATCATCCAGTCCATCTCCATGAAAATGCAGAACTGTTCCCTTCAGTGATTGTTGTTTGTTTTGGTTTTTGGTAGTCTAGTTTTAAATGTGCCTAACCGTGGGGCTTCACCATTCCCTCTGAGAGATTACTCCACAGTTTCCAGATACTACTGCGCTATCAGATAGTTATTCCTACTGAAGATGTTGAACCCTTGCACCAAGCTAAAATAATTCTCCCTCCTGCAAGTATTTGTAGATTTATCAAGTTTATTCCCTCTGTTCCCTGTGGAACTCTTTGCCAGGGGAAGTTGTGAAGGTCAAGACTATAACAGGGTTAAAAAAATAACTAGATAAATTCATGGAGGATAGGTTCATCAATGGCTATGAGCCAGGATGGGCAGGGATGGTGTCCCTAGCCTCTATTTGCCAGAAGCTGGGAATGGGCGACAGGGGATGTATCACTTAATAATTGCCTGTTCTGTTCATTCCCTCTGGGGCACCTGCCATTGGCCACTGTCAGAAGACAGGAATCTGGGCTAGATAGACCTTTGGTCTGACCCAGTATGGCCGCTCTTATGTTCTCTAACAATTGCCCCACCCCCTCATGCAGCTATTTAGCTAACCTAACCTTCCCCCATAACTCAGCTTTTCTAGCCACCTGATTATTTTTTCTTGTTCTACACTGAATTTCTTTCATTTAATTCAATGGATATTTCAGATTCTTGTTTTCACTTCAGTCAATTGGTAGCAGATGACAGAACAAGAAGTAATGGTCTCAAGTTGCATTGGGAAGGTTTAGGTTAGATATTAGGAAAAACTTTTTTCACTAGGAGGGTGGTGAACCACTGGAATGGGTTACCTAGGGAGGTGGTGGAATCTCCTTCCTTAGAGGTTTGACAAAGCCCTGGCTGGGAAGATTTAGTTGGGGATTGGTCATGCTTTGAGCAGGGGTTTGGACTAGATGACCTCCTGAGGTCCCTTCCAACTCTGAAATTCTATGATTCTATTTTATTGGAGCTCTTAGCTTCTGGTTCTCACAACTGCCTATGTGGTGATGACAATCAGTTTATGTGCTCACACAGATCTCTCAATTCAGATGGGAAACCAATTTTTTTTTAATTTTCAGTCAATCATCATTTTAAGTGCTACATTTGTGGTTCTACACAGATCCAAATGTTTCCCCTGACTTAATATCTCAATCACTTATTGCAAGTATGCTTTTCATCTCTCTTTTCTGGACTCTATTCTCCGTTAGCTTTAAAATCATATGCACCTCAGTTTTCTCAATGCCTTACAATCTGAAAGTCAGCCTTTACACTAGTAATCTGTGTTCTTATACTACCATCATCACCATAGTATTCAAGCAATGTGACTAATATCTTTTCATGCAAGATATTGTCATTGTTCTTTCATCTTGGTGTACGGGCTCCTGAAATTACTGTTCTTCTACATCAAGATATTTTCATTCTCCACCTCTTCTTTTTCAATCTTGACATTCATTGGCTCCAATCCAATGATCTTTCAACCTTGTTTTCCATTTAGCTCATTTATAATACCACGAACTTCTTGCTGTAAGCTCACCTAATTTTCTGTCAGTTTCTGCTTTTTTATTCCCATGGCAGTTTCTGTGCTGTGTCTAATCTCTGAAGTTATTACTGCAGCATAACAATTTAGAAATTGTTGTATCTCACTTTCCTGTGTTTTTGAATTGTCACTGATAGATCAGAGAAAATTAAAGAAGGGAAGCTACTGATGATGAAAGCGATCTAAGATCTTAAGATAAAGTCACTTCTGCTTCCCATTTTGTATGGAACAACCAATTGCTGCCTGTTTTATAGGTGTCAGAGAGCCTCTTTTTTCCCCCCAAACCAGGTCAACAAACGGGTCAATCTATTACTATCCTGAATTGAGTCTGCTTTGCTGGATCATTCGTTGCACTGACATCCACATTTGCAGTCATTCTCTACTGCCTCTTCTCAGTTTCACACACATTTCCTCAAAACAAGACGACGACTGGATTCAGATTCTCACTACATCATTTTCGTGCTCAGAAAAATAAAGCTACACCTCAGACTACAACATAGTATACACTGCTCTAACTGATTGCTTTGTTTTAGGAAGCACCGCGTAAGCTGGTGACTCATTCTGATTGTACTGGGTGCCACAACTGGTTTAGAATATTTAAAATCAAGTTGGAGAAAAATAAAATACTTTCATCTATATCCTCCTGACAAAGAACTCTTTCTCACATAGTAAAGTCTGCTGTTTCTAATCTAGGTATCAAACCCTCTCAAAAGCAAGAAACTGAGCATTCTATTTCATATTTTTGGCATCACCTTAATTATCTGTGTTGGAATATCGGCACCAGCCATGTTGGGATTCCACATATACTGTTAAAATATTCTCATCATCAGTAAGAACTTGAACACTGTATTAGCCACTGCATTTTCAGCAGCAGTGCAAACTTCCCAACAGCTGCTGTGAGAACACGTGCCCCTCTATTTGTTTCAAATCAGTGTTACCCACCACACCTCACTGTTTCTAAAGGTTCCTGAAGCAATGTGCTCTCCAGGAGTAGATTGCATAGCAGGATTTTCCCCAGGATATTAAAATTCTGCAGTGGGTATTATCCCTTGGTTCAGATGCAAGCCCATCATTATAAAAGCTCCCAAAATATAAACACACAAGGGCTTTACTTTTTTTAAAAAAATAAACAAAAGTAGTAAACAAAAGCCTTTTAATTTAAAGAAAGGAAAAATGAACAGTGAGGTCTGGTGAGCAGGACTGACTTGAAATTATTAGACACAGTCACCCATAAAGATACAAAGACATAGCAGGAGTGGATCGACTTGGACTAAGCTTGCTTACATCTTCTCTCACAAACATATCTCAGAGGAATTGATGGACAACTACTCACCTACAAAATCCCACAAGACTCAGTCCTATTTCTTTCACCCTATTCAATGCATAGGTTAAAGTCTTTTTGGGGAGTCATAACAAGCCATGGATTTCACAGTCAGCATTAAGTAGATAATATCCCGCTCTACAGCTCTTTCACAAAAACAGAGACAGCCCCATCACCGAGCTCTTCAGGTGCTGAAACAAGATGAGCATCTGGGTGAAACCGATTCCTGAAACTTAATCCAGGCAAGACACAAGTAGTCCTGGTGGGCAGAAGAAGTGTTTTGAAGAATTAGTCAAAACCATTATGTTGCTATTAATCTGATGTTCATCAAGGTTGTATATTGCCCACGCCTCTGCTTCTTGGCTTGCCTTTCCCTTGTTGGCATTCCCAGACTATGGCCTCTTGTTAACATGAGTGTATAACACCATAACCTTTTGTCCTCCCCACACTCAGTCAGCAGTCCTTTGTCCATGCCAGGCTAAATGATTTCTTACCCTGATAATGCAAGGTTGAAAGGGAGATTTCTCCCTCCTTCATTAAGAAGTCTTCAGCCTAGAGCCCTTACATAAGTACTGGCCCAACACTGGAACTCCAATGCTATATTGCTCAGACCTTTTCTTCTTACCTCACCTCTCAGGGGAGTCCTCCCAGGAGCGGTGCCAGGGTTTTTGGCGCCCTAGGCGGGGGTCCTTCTGCGCTCCCGGTCGTCGTCGGCAATTCTGCGGCGGGGGGATCCTTCCGCGCTCCCAGTCTTCGGGGCACTTCGGCAGCGGGTCCCGGAGCGAGTGAAGGACCCGCCGCAGAATTGCCGCCGAAGACCCGGAGCGCGGAAGGACCCCCGGCCTCCGAATTGCCGCCGAGGGCGGCAAAATGCCGCCCCCCCAAATCCTGGTGCCCTAGGCGACCGCCTAGGTCGCCTAAATGGAAGCGCCGGCCCTGAGTCCTCCTTTGTCCTACCAATCCACAGGCCTGTTGCCATTACTCAGCTCCCTGCAGGTCTCTGCAAACTGAGCCACATGCTTCCCTTATAGATAGTCTGGCAGTCACGTGATTTATCTTGGCCACATGATCTGGACCTGCCTTTCCCATCAGTCCCTTACAGGCAACTACATCTCCCAGAATCCCTCTCCAGTCCTTTCCTGGAAGACCAATTCTAGTCTTGCAAGAGGAACCTGCAGAGAATTGTGTTAAATAGCTAGGGAAACTCAGCTTCGCAGTATTTCATAACTAACTTGTCTGCATATTGGGATAAGATTTAATCTGTTCAGAGAGAAAAATAAGTTTAAAAGTGTTAATAAATGTGCTAATCATCTAAAATATATATTGGATTTTTCCATAAAATGAACATACATTCCATTATGTTGTAGAACATAAATTAAGGGTTCTCTGCTCTGGGCTATTTCTGGCATTTAAAGTAATTGCTGTAATGGATATGCTACAGCTATATCCAGATGTTACTACAGCTAAGATAAATGCTATTTAAAAAAAATAACCACCAGCAAATAGCCAGTGGATTTGCTTTATCATCTTAATACCACTGAAATGAGCAGCATTCAGACTGAAGGTTTTCAAAGGGCTGAAGTGAAACTCACCATTAGGTGACTCACAAAGGTGTTCCCACCTAAAACTGACATTAAATAAATATTCATTTTGGCATGTGCTCCCTATATTGGTATGTCCACCCAAAAGGTAAGCTTTTCTTTTTCACCAAAGAATCCTGAGCTCACAAGAGACCATGAGCCTGATATTCTCCTCTTGCATGGGCCTGTCTTCCAGGAGCATAAACTAGGAGGAAAATCCACCGCCTTTTGATTATTGGTTGATTGGCACTGATTTTGTACCAGTTTAATTGCAGTTTAACAGTGAACATTTGACATACACATTTTCATCTATTGACTATACCATAATGATGGCTTATAGTATGCTAATCCTGTCAGAAAATCTTTTGTTTAGATCACCAACTATATAGAGAGATTAATGGAGTATGACTAAACCAGACTGGTCTGTTCAACTACTATGGCAGCTGGATTACAGAACATGGTGAGCTTGAATGTAAGACGCAGTGCTGTGGAGTGCTGGAACAGTGTGGAGTAACCTCACAGGTGTTGTGTATTACAAGCATATACCACTAAGATGGAAAGCCCAGCTGTATAGAAGAGTAGTGCACCTCCTGTAACGCTGTACAGTGAAGAAGCCTGGGCAGTATAGAGACGGCAGATTCAACACCTACAGGTGTTTGAGATGAGATGTCTTTGTGTAATAAAAAAAGAGTTTCAGGAAGGGGCAGATGGCTGTGACATAATGTGTGGGACCATATTCAAGAAGTGTGATTTCGCTGGTTTGGACACAGAGAGGATGAATGAAGAGGACCTTGGGAAGAAAGCATGCAGAGAAGGTGGTAAGAAAGAGACCCTGAGGAAAGCTGAGGAAGAGTTGGATGGATTGCATTAAAGAAGATGGTAAGCCTTAGTCCCACCTCAGACAGACCAAGAGAGCAGATGCTTACATGAAGACCGAGTTCCAGATGATGTGTTAACTTTAGGTGAGCTACTGATTCTAGAGATCTCTGTAGTTCACGTTCCTTCCTAGAAAGGAAGGACGGCCCAGGGCTTAGACTCTGGGATTCAATTCCCGCTCAGACACAGATCACCTGTATGAACTTGGGCAAGTCACTGGAATCAATGGATGTTAGGAGCCTAAATATCTTTGTGGATCTGGGCCTTAGTTTCTCCATGCTTCAGTTCTCCATCTGTAGAATAGGTATAATAGTACTGCCCTACCTCTCATGAATGCTGTGAGGATATCTACATTAAAGATTGTGAGGTGCTCAGATACTATGGTGACTGGGCCATATAAGGACCTAAGAAAGACAGATTCCCAAAGAATCAGTTTTCAGTAGATAGCTGGAAGAAAATGTTTGGATCAAGTTATCCCACTCAGCTGTTCACAAATAAATGGAGGGAAAAGAGGGAAATCCCGGATCTCAGCTAGACCGTGTCTTATGTCCAACTGTAGACTCAACCTTACGAAGTGCTGAGTGTCTCCTGAAAGGTCATGAATATTCAGCAGCATCTCTCAGGAAATTTGGTACTTTGCAGGATTGTATTTTGTATGGTTATCTGACAGTGATGGAAATCTGGCAGACAAAGAAAAGCAAGAAATGACTGTGATCAAGGCTTCCTGGTTCTGTTCTCTACTCTATTTTTAGCTTATGATGTCACAAACAGAAATTTCAGCTCTGCATGTTTATTATTAGTGACTGACCACTGATTTTTGTGTCTTATCTACCTGTCTTTTTGTGGCCATCATTTTCATTTGTCAGTTGCAGAGGTGTAGTGAGTCCTCCTCCGCCCTTCCTCAGTAGCCCATAACCCGTTATTCACAATAATCAGTATCTTGGCTTGCAGACACTGTACTGTGTACTGTCTGTACTTTTTCTCTGGTCTGCCTGTTATATGCTTGAGTGCCCCGATTTTAAAGCAAATGCGGGCACTGAAGGAACTTTTGCTCTTGATGTTCAAGCCCTCTCTCCCTCCGCTTAACATCTGATAATAATAAAATAAAATAATAATAATAATAATAAAATATTAGGGGGGAGGGATAGCTCAGTGGTTTGAGCATTGGCCTGCTAAACCCAGGGTTGTGAGTTCAATCCTTGAGGGGGCCACTTAGGGATCTGGGGCAAAATCAGTACTTGGTCCTGCTAGTGAAGGCAGGGGGCTGGACTCGATGACCTTTCAAGGTCCCTTCTAGTTCTAGGAGATAGGATATCTCCATTAATTTTTTTATTTTATTTTATTAAGAAATGTGTGTCCCCGTTTTCTATTGAAAACATCTAATCAAGCTATGTCTTGCTCACTACCCTATCTTGAGTACATGTGCTTCAGTCATTTTGGAATTTTTGTTAATTCAAATTACATGTTGTTTCTCAAGCTACCTTTCTTCTCTCCAAAACAGGGCTGGCAGTTTATTTAGTCATCTACAATACACTTAGGATTTGATCCTGCACAGTGCTGAGTACTTTCCACTACCACTAAACTCAATGGAAGTATAGCATGCACTGGATCAGGCCCAAGAAGTTCAGACAATTTGGAGAAGCTTTGGAGAATAATCCAAACTGTGAGTTCATGGTCTACCTGCTTGAGACCCTCCATTTCTCCCAGACCATACTGTTTCAGATGCTGTAAGCAGAAGCTCTCAGTTGGAAGTATCTTGATTTAACAAAGAACTAAGATGGCAGTAGAGACTTCTCCAGCTATGGAACAAGTTTCTACTCCCAGTTCAAAATAGCCTGAGATTGTTGTCCATGCCGCAAGGTCTATCTTCTTGATGTGGTTCAGAGAGGGTGGATCCTGATGCGGGTGACTTTATAGAGGACAGGAGTTTTATTGGGGAAAGTCCCATTTATAGGGATGTGTCAGGGATGGAGTTATGCTTGGTGGACTTCGCTACTGATTTTGTTTTGGCTGTACACTTTTTTTAAATGATGTGAAAGGCTCCCAGAGTCATAATCAGGTGTCTTTTTTAATTATATTATTAAAAGTGAATAAATAAATATACTATCCAAAGTGAACCTCCAAGACCTTTGGATTAGTATAGCTCTTATTAATAGGCATGTAGATAGTAGAGGTGTATGGGAAGCAAAATACCTGCTTCCCAGACATGGACCAAATAATTAAAATAGGTAGCCTGAAAAAGTTTGGAAGATCTATTTGGCAAGACTAAGAGAATTTAAAAAATGGGACTTAGGCACTTTTGAAAATTTAACCCCTCAGGTGAATCACCAGCAAGTCTTTGGCTCCTCCCTTTGCCTCCATCTCTATGACCTTCCAACAGACCTTCTCTTTTCTCAGTGACCATGTTGGACTGAAGGGAACTAAAGCCTATTAGTGTGTTGTAGGTTGATTAGGCACAGTAAGGGAAGGATGTTTGGATTGATAATGTAGTGACGGTTGTTATATAAGAACCAAGATGGATGGATGGATGGATGGATTGAGATGCTTTTGGAGGATTGCATAGGAAGAAGGAGCTGTTGTCTTGCAGGCAGTTAGACACATTGGTTCTTTATCGGAACCAATGTGAACATTAACAAAAGTTTTTTTGAATTAGGCAAGTTCTCATTGGTTCCAAACTGGTTTGTTCATCCGTAAGAAAATTCCTCTTCCCTCTGTAATCTAATCAGCCAAACACTCGTGTGTATATAGTGCAGAGGGGGGACAGAGAAGGAGAAATGTTAGTTCAACCACAAATAATGTACATAATCTATGTTTATAAACAATCTACATCACAAAGAAAAGAAACTGAACAAAATTCCTGACCTTGAAATCAAATAATTTTATCAAATGTCTTTTTACAAAGACAGAATGCACAACAAATTAAGTGGAAATAATAAGCGGCAGTGAGAAATCACTGATTTGAATCATACATGACAGATAATTGTTTCACTTGAGTGAGATTTTCACCCAAAACAATGAAGTTTAATAACTAAGCATTGTATGTGGTGTTATATAAACACAACTAGAAAAGCCCAGCTACTATAACTATTTTCACTCAAGATTGGGAAATATTTCTCTCTCACCCCCACATCTAGAACTCTGGTCATTTTTGTAATGGTGGAGCAAAACCTGAACTTCCAAGCGTGGTCAAAGAGGCTGCACCAGTTACTCAAAGCCCCCTTAGAGGTGCGAGGCAATGTAGCAGCTGAGTAAATCACTCGTTACTGGTACTTACTGACCAAAGGGATAGCCTGTAGTAATCAACAGGAGATAGCAGGGGTATGTAGTCTAGCCGCAGCTATAAATTTAGAGGCCTCCTGCCAGAGCCCCTTCTTGAGCAGAGAGAGTTTAGCGACTGAGTGAGCTTCCAAGTTAAAGAGAATTTAGCTGCACTAAGAGCTTGGCTGCAGGAAGAGGAGTCTGAGGGATTTAACATGAAGACCCCCAAAAAAACAACGGACAGAATAAAGAAAACCCAGTACACTTAACAAACATACCCTAAACTTAAGCTAAATAAAAAAGCCCCAAGAATAAAAATGCAGTCAGAAGACCAGCAGCAGAGTGGGGCATACCCAGTTTATTGCATTATAAGAGGTAAATGTTTCTAATTATCTGCCTCGTGGGCAGCTGGCGTATGTATGCATGTGGTGCAAATAACTCGTGGCCCTCAGAGACAGAGTACAGACTCTGGAGGCCACAGTGGCTGAACAGGAGGGGCGATGGGAGATAGAGAGTGTTGGGACCTACTTTCCAGATGATGTCATGATATCCTCTCACACTGAGGATATCCCTTTGTGGGCATGGACTCCAGTTATTAGGAAGAGACAGGCAATAGTAGTGGGGGATTTGATTATTAGAAATATAGATAGATAGTTAGGTCTGTAATGACCAGGAAAACAGCACGGTGAACCGCCTGCTCAGTGCAAAGGTAATGGATCTCACGAGACATCTAGATACGCTTACAGGTAGTGCTGTGGTCCTGGCACCTGTAGGCACCAATAACACAGGGAAAGTAGGAGAGAGGGGCTGGAGGCCAAATTTAGGCTGGTAGGTAGGAGATTAAAAATCCAGGACCTCCGTGGTAGCATTCTCTAAAATGTTCCCAGATCCACACATAGGGCCAGAAAGACATGCAGAACTGCAGGGTCTCAGTGCGTGCATGAGACAATGGTGTAGGGAGGAAGGATTTAGGTTTATTAGGAACTAGGGAAACTTTTGGGGAAGTAATGGCTTATACAGGAGGGATGAGCTTTCGCCATTGGCGAACGGCGAACTGCAGCCACTGGGAGCTGCAGGTGGCCGTACAAATGTAAACAAACCGTCTGGTGGCCCGCCAGTGGATTACCCTGATGGGCTGCTTGTGGCCTGCAGGCTGCAGGTTGCCCACCACTGTTTTAGAGGATTTTTTTAAAACTAAGGGATGGGGAAAGGCAGCAGGTGTGGAGATGCACATGGTCTGGGTGGAGATGTCCCTTAGGGATTAAATTATTAAAGGGGGAAACTATATCATAGTAAAGAGGATAGGCAAGAAGTTGGTAAAGTATAGGTAGGAGCTAGAGAGGAACACTCAAACAAAATAGAGTCCTATTTAAAAATAACTAATGAAGACAAGCAACTGAATATTGACAAAATGCACCAGTGCTTATATACAAATGCTAGAAGTCTAAATACTAAGATTGGTGAACTAGAGTGCCTGGCACTAAATGAAGATATTGATATAATAGGCATTACAGAAACTTGGTGGAATGAGGATAATTAATAGGACACAGTAATACCAGGGTATAAAATATATAAAAATGACAGAGTAGGTTGCCCTGGAGGGGGGAGTGGCATTATATGTAAAGAAGGCAGAGTGTCAAATAAGGTATACATCTTAAATCAATCAAACAGAACCATTGAATCTCTATGGATAGAAATTCCATGCTTGAATAAAGAGTATAGCAGTAGGAATATACTACGGACCACCTGACCAGGATGGTGACAGTGACAGTGAAATGCTAAGGGAGGTTATAAAAGATACCAAAAGCAGAAAGTGAAATAATACTGGGTGATTCGCACTATTCTCATATTTACTGGGTACATGTTACCCCAGGGCGTGATGCAGAGATTAAATTTCTAGACATCATAAATGACTGCTTCTTGGAGCAGCTACTCCTGGAACCCACAAGGGGAGAGACAATTCTTGATTTAAACCTAAGTGGAGTACAAGATCTTGTCTAAGAGGTGAACATAGTTAAACCGCTTGGTAATACTGACGTAAAGTAATTAAATTTAAGATTCTTATTGGAGGATAATGCCAAAAAACCCCACCACAGTCACTTTAAAAAGGGGAACAACACAAAAATTAGGATGCTTTTCTGATGGAAATTAAAAGGAACCATCACAAGGATTAAATGCAACATCAGGCTATGTAAAAACATGATAATAGAAATTCAGACTAAATGTATATCTGAAATCAAAGAAGACAATAAGAGGACCGAAAGAATGCCACCATGGCTAAACAGCAGAGTAATGGACACTATTAGAGGCAAAAAAGTATATTTTAAAATTTGGAAGTCCTAGTAAGGATAATAGGAAGGAGCACAAATTCTGGCAGGTTAAGTGTAAAAGTATAACAAGGCAGCCAAGAAAGAATGTGAGAAGCAAATTGCTAAAGATGCAAAAACTAACAGTAAGAAAACAGGCAGGGGGCTACTAGATGACAAAGGGGCTAATGGAGCACTCAAGGAAGACAAGGCAATTGTAGAGAAGCAAAATTAATGTTTTGCATTGGTCTTCACTGCAAACAATATGGGGGAGAGCACATGAAACCTATACTTTTAAGCGTGACAAATCTGAAGCACTGTCCCACATTGCTGTTAGTAGAAGAGGTTTTAGAATAAATTGATAAATTTGTAATAAGTCACCAGGACCAGATGGCATTCACCCAAGAGTTCTGAAGGAACTCAAATATGGAATAAGGAACTACTAACTGTAGTGTAACCTATCATTGAAATAAGCCCCTGTACCAGATAACAGGAAAATAACTAATGTAGTGTTGATTTTTCAAAAGGGCTCCAGAAGTGATCCTAACAATCACAGGCTGGTGAGTCTAACTTCAGTACCGAGAAAATTGGTAGAAACTATAGTAAAGAACAGAATGATCAGATACATAGATGAACATGATTAGCTGGGGAAGAATCAACACAGCTTTTGTAAAGGGGAGTCATGCCTCACCAATATATAAAAATACTTTGAGGTGTCAACCAGCATGTGGATAAGGGAGATGCAGTCAACATAGTGTACTTGGATATTCAGAAAGCCTTTGACAAGGTCCATTACCAAAGGCTCTTAGTAGTCATGGGACAAGAGGGAAGAGTTACTCCTGGAACCCACAAGGGGAGAGACAATTCTTGATTTAAACCTAAGTGGAGCACAAGATCTGGTCTAAGAGGTGAACATAGTTAAACCGCTTGGTAATACTGACCTAAAGTTATTAAAGATAGTTAAGTCCAAAGCTCTGACGGTGTGTAAAGAGTTACAAGGGGAATCTCATAAAACTGGCTGACTGGGCAACAAAATGGCAGATAAAATTCAATATAGGTAAATGCAAAGTAATGCACATTGGAAAAAATAATCCCAACTATAGATATATAATGATAAATTCTAAATTAGCTATTACTGCTCAAGAAAGAGATCTTGGCATCATTGTGAGTAGTTCTCTGAAAACTCCAACTCAATGTTCAGCAGCAATGAAAAAAAGCTAACAGAATGTTAGGAACTGTTAGGAAAGGGATAGAAAATAAGACAGAAAATATCATAATGCCACTATATAAATTCTGTGTCCAGTTCTGGTCGCCCCATCTCAAAAAGGATATAGCAAGACTGGAAAAAGTTCAGAGAAGGGCAACAAAGATAATCAAGGGTATGAAACGGCTTCCATATGAGGAGAGATTAAGAGAGATTAGGGCAGTTCATTTTAGAAAAGAGATTACTACAAGGGGGGTATGATAGAGGTCTATAAAATAATGAAATCATGAATGGTGTGGAAAAAGTGTATGAAGAAGTATCATTTATCCTTTCCCACAATACAAAAACCAGGGGTCAGCAGAAATTAATCAGTAGCAGGTTTAATACAAATAAGAGGAAATACTTTTTCACACAATGCACAATTAACCTGTGGAACTCATTCCCATGGGATGTTGTGATGGCCAAAAATATAACTGTCTTAAAAAAAGAACTCAATAAGTTCATCAATGGCTATTAGCCAAGATGGTCAGGGACATAATCCCATGTTCGGGGTGACCATAAACCTCTGAGTATCAGAAGACAGGAAAGGAAAATAGGGGTGGATCTCTGAAAAATTGCCCTCTTCTATACATTTCCCCTTCAGCATGGCACCTCCTATCAAAGACTGAGCCTAAAGTCTCTATTTACCTAGGAAGATTCTGGGAGGGAGCATAAGGTGGGCTGGCCACTGTCAGAAACAGGATACTAAGCTAGATGGATTATTGGTCTGACCCAGTATAGCAGTTTTTATGTTCTTAAAAATAAATAAGAATTTGAACAGACATGATCCACAAGAACAGATCATTAAAATGGAAAGACTATACAATTGCCTGTTAGTAAACAACAGAAGGAAGAGCGAGTCCTGTGGCACCTTCGTCGGATGCATGTAATGGAAATTTCCATGGGCAGGTATAAATATGCTGGCAAGAATCAGTCTGGAGATAACGAGGTTAGTTCAATCAGGGAGGGTGAGGTCCTCTGCTAGCAGTTGAAGTGTGAACACCAACGGAGGAGAAACTGCTTCTGTAGTTGGCTAGCCATTCACAGTCTTTGTTTAATCCTGATCTGATGGTGTCAAATTTGCAAATGAACTGAAGCTCAGCAGTTTCTCTTTGGAGTCTGGTCCTGAAGTTTTTTTGCTGTAAGATGGCTACCTTTACATCTGCTATTGTGTGACCAGGGAGGTTGAAGTGTTCTCCTACAGGTTTTTGTATATTGCCATTCCTGATATCTGACTTGTGTGCATTTATCCTTTTACGTAGTGACTGTCCAGTTTGGCCAATGTACATAGCAGAGGGGCATTGCTGGCACATGATGGCATATATAACATTGGTGGACGTGCAGGTGAATGAACTGGTGATGTTGTAGCTGATCTGGTTAGGTCCTGTGATGGTGGTGTTGGTGTAGATATGTGGCAGAGTTGGCATCGAGGTTTGTTGCATGGATTGGTTCCTGAGTTAGAGTTGTTATGGTGCAGATTGTTCCAGGCTGAGATTGATGGTGGGGTGGAAGCTGTTGAAATTGTGGTGGAATTCTTCCAGAGTCTCCTTCCCATGGGTCCAGATGATGAAGATGTCGTCAATGTAGCGTAGGTAGACGAGGGGAGTGAGTGGACCAATCTACACGGGAGGTCCACTTCCTAGACACCACAGTACAAATAAGTGATAGCCACGTTAACACCACCCTATACCGAAAACCCACTGACCGCTATGCCTTCCTTCATGCCTCCAGCTTCCACCCCAGACACACCACACGATCCATCGTCTACAGCCAAGCACTGAGGTACAACCGCATCTGCTCCAGCCCCTCAGACAGAGACCATTCACCCACGAAAGCTTATGCTCCAATACATCTGTTAGTCTTAAAGGTGCCACAGGACTCTCTGTAGCTTTTTACAGATCCAGACTAACATGGCTACCCCTCTGATACTTAACAGAAGGAAGGATTGTCCAGTGGTTAGGGCATTAATCTAGAAATTGGAAGACCAAGATTCAAGTCTCTATTCTGCCAGCAACTTTCTGTGTGATCTTGATCAATTTACCTATGGCCAGATTTTTAAAGGCACCTAAAGATGTAGATAGGAGCCTAAGTACAAAAGCACCTAGGCACCTAAGTCCCCTTGATTAAAGATTGTAAGGCTCTTAAGTTTACATACCACAGTAATAGAGGCCATACAAGTACCTAAGATAGATAAACAATGATGTCTAGCTACCATAGCTGTGTCTATGGAGGAAATGTTTAAAATGCAGCACAGCGTTTTGGCTGAATGACACTTATGGACAGAAACCCAACATGTCCTGATTAAGTGGGTCTCAACATTTTCCCTATCATGACCTTTTTTGTGAATGTCCATTTATATTGGATAGATAGGAACCCATATGAATTAATAACTATATCCATACACTTCTAAACACTGAGCCAAATTCAGCAAAACTGGTCCAGGGAGATGTAAATTGAATCTCCCTGATCTAGATCAGCACAATGTGCCAGCTGGGAGATTCACCTCTCTACAAGACAGCCTATGGTCTTGCTCTGCTCTAAAAGGGTTATTTATGCTTATTTTGTGCATCTTCATTATTATAATATGGTTGGTATTTTCTGCGATTTAAAAAGAAAAAAAATGAAATGCATAGGAGGAGGAATAAAAAGGCTGCAGTCATGGTTATGGATCTAATAAGGTATGTCTACACTACATTGTAAACCCTAGTCTGTAGGACCCACACTTGAGGATTGGTGTTTCCATGCCTGCGCTTGAGCATCCAAACTGCATTGTAAACCCGGGTTTCAACTGTGGTAATGCATCCATACTGTGCTCTGCAGAACTACTGACTCAAAGTCTGGGTATGCAGCCTTGTCATTGCAAAATGACAGGGCTTGGATCCAAATCTCAGTGGGAGTCGGGCTCAGCCCCTCCCTCCCCTCCGCCCAAGTATGTCCTAGAACTCAGGTCCTGAATGCTTGCTGACCCGAGTCAGACATATTTGTGTGAGGATGACAGGCAAGTTTGGGCTCAAATCTGAGTCTGAGTCCAGGTTTACAATGCAGTGTAGACATACCCAGAGAGTCCTCTCCTTTTTGTAAGGGTAATGCTGCAGTTCAGCAAAGCCCACATGAAGTTCAAGTGGACATGTCCTCCATTTGACTGGCAAGCTACTGTCAGCTTTACAAGCAGTGCTCATTCTCACACCCTTGATTGGCCTGTTGCACTGAAATCAACGGGAGTCTTTCCACTGACTCCAATGGCCCTATGTGCCTAGGACATGCTCAATTTCTCAATGAGGTTCTATTGAATATAGCTATAGGCTATGTTACCATTTTAAGCATTTAAGAATGTAAACCCAATAATGCCCTAAGCCCACAACAACCTGTACCCACACTCACCATCCACAGTTTGGCAAATGCTGAATTAAAGGAAACAGCCCATAGAATAGTGATGAAGCCAACAGAATTCAATTGAAGTTACTCTAAAATCCTATAGAATTTAACCAAGAATTATATCCTTTCTGTAACTTTTCTTAATCATCCTATAGAATTGTACAACAGGGATAAAATTCTATATCAAGTTCTACAGGATTTAAAAAAACAAAACAAAACTATAGAAATGTGGTCTTTTCAGTTCTGTAGGAACTTTCCATAAGGGAACTGAAGAGTCCCTGTATGACCATCACAATTTTGTCAATGTCCTATATCCTAATCTGACCAAAGTAATTTAGTTATGATCACTGTTATAAATCCCATAAATAAAAATCTTCTACCTACGTACTAAAGGAGTTATTACTGCATTATGGAAAGAATCTTCCCTTTAAAAAAAGAGCTGTGCATTGCCTCTTTTTAATTTCGCAGGAAGGTTTAAATGTCATGGCAGTGTTGAGAGAAACAGAGGATATTTCTCTATGTCCCAGAGTATATCCTCACTCAGAAATTATACCACCAGATACTAATTAGCAAAATCCACATCCTCCCACCTGTAAACCAGATGTCACTGAGCATACAAATGCAGCCACAGTTATTCACACATTTTCTACCACATTATAGGCTGGTAAATCATTATACTCAAATGTTAAAAAAAAAGTAAGATAATAATAGAAAGTCTCTTAGCAGCTGTCATTGTGGTAGAAACAACACACCCCTGCTAGACAGCATTAACAATCCACTAAGTTTCATTGCCCTGGATCACTGCCAAAAGGCTTACATCACCACTTACATCAAATCTCATACTGTAATAATGTAGTTTAAAACTCATCAACAGATCGCTTTAAAAAAGAGGAGTAAAAGGCTGGCCGTGCAATCTCTGAGATGCTTTGTATACTATAGTATGGAGTTAGTTAATAATCTGACATTCAAATAGATAGAGCTAACCTACAGAGACTATTATTAAATTACATTGTATCCCATGGTAGAGAATACAGTTGGACCTGAAATCCCTATTGTGGTGAATTGGGTTTCATTTAATGAAATCTTATTCATTATATCTCAACTTGATGGAATGAAAGCTAAGTAAATCTCTCAGGCACACAGTTAAAAGTAATCTCTGATCTCCTAAGGTGACAATGTCCTCAACATGATTAACATTTTTAGATTTGCTAAATGTTTCATACAGTGAAGACTAGCAGTGGTCCCTGGGTATTTTAGTATCAATAGTGCAACATTTTTTCTAAAAATAGTGCTTAAAGCAGCAGAGTTCTAACTAGGGAGGAATACACTGACTCTGAGCTGCAAATGGATGACCACACTCTATGACTACCAGCATAGGACAGGGAAGTAGGCCTGTGAGGATAAGTTCTCTGGTTGATCTGGGTCACCAAAATCCATCCTGCAGGACCATGCTATTTCAGTCTGATTCTGCGTATGCTTTTTTTTTTCCTCCTGAAAGTATAACACATGTATGTGGATCCTTCTTGGGCTCCCATCTAGTTTAACTCCATTCCTCCCGGCCTTAGATCAAAACTATAATGCTTTATGGCAACAGAGGATCAGATATACATTAGAAATGCATACTCCTTTCTGCAAGCATCAGGGGATTTACAGAATTACAAGATATGCATGCACTGTGCCTATGCATCCCTGCACCCAATACTGAAATGTAACCATTTTTTTCTAAGTGAGATCCTAAAGATAGGCATGTAAATGTACATGTAGGCACTTAATATTCAGTGATTGATATTCAAAATGCTGACATCACTGAGAGCTCTGGTTCCTCAGTCCTTATAAAATCAAGCCTTTTACTTAGGTGCCTAAACATGGTTGGAAAATGTTGGTCTATTCTCAGCTCAGTTTTCCCAACTGTACAATAGGTACATATCCATATTTGTAAAGATCTTTCAGATTCTCACATGAAAAGCGTTATATAAATGCTATACATATTTTATTATTAACAGATACATGGTGGATGATTATATAAAGCAATACACTGCTTTTGTGAGTGACTACATTCTGAAGGGTTTGATCATGGCAAGAATAATTTATTCAGACTTCAACATCAAAGAGAAACAACAAAACAAAGCATAAAAATAATAGTACTTTCTTTGCCTCATTCCAGTTAGAAAGTTCCATTCCTTACGCTTTCCACTGAGGTTACTTTCTAGGCATGGGTGGGAGAGGAATTACTGTCCAATACAAGTCAATAAGTGTTGCAGTGAATGATCTACGTTGAAATAAAGGGCTCAATCCTCCAAAGGAGCAAACATCTTCAGCTCCTATTGGAATCAGAAGGGAATTCTAGGTACTCACAGGATTAGGCTCTAGAACTGCTAGAAAAACAGGACAAATTATCACAAAAATGTATATGAAAAGGTTCCCCCCCCCTTTTTTTTTTTAATTTTGTATGTGACCTTAGCCCTGAGGCATAACTGCAGCTTTCTCCCTTTTCTCCTCAGAGTTACAGGTCCTAGGTTCACCTATAAGGGTGCCTGGTACCTCCACCCAAGGAAACCGCTGTGAGTGCAGAAAACACAGAAGGCTTGTCAGAAAACACAGAAGGCTTGTCCCTTGGGGAAATATTTAACACACAATCTGTTACAGAGGAATGTCAGCCAGAGCACACACAAAAATAAAATATTTACCACAATTCCCAGAGTAATAAAACAGTAACCCAGGCTTTATTAGGTATGGGGAACTCAGGATGGGGAGCAATGGAAAAAGGGATCAGGATAATAGAAGTCAAACACAACAATACATAAACTCCACCTCTCCCAAATGTACAGCCAGTGCAGCCCACCTTATGCTCCCTCACAGCATCTTCCTATGCAAATAGAGACTTTGATAGGTGGTGCCATGCTGAAGTCAGTGGTCGGTTTAATACAAAATAAACAAACAGGGTGTTCTTACAAAGTATCCACACCAAGAATAATAAGCTCATCCTTGATGGTTTATGTTCTGGCTGATCATGAGGCTGGCTCTTGGTAGCCTGACCATGACTCTACTCAGGCTCCTGTGTTTCTGGTCTCTGCTGAGATGACACTGTTCAATGTCCCAGAAATCCCAAATGAACTCAAAGTTTTCCAATAGGTAAGAATGTGGAGGGTAGACAGGTCCCGCCTGGCTGTGATCCTTCTCACCCCACTACACTCCAAACACAATCACAATTGAAAGTGAAACCAAGCCCTTTGTCTCTGAGTTCTAGCTTATGATTGGTATCTAGACCCTAGGTAATCAGGGGAATGGCATCCTGAGCCTCTGTAGCCATTGCTGCTGTAGTCTGGGATGAGTCCCCTTGAGCCTCAGTGTGGTATTTCAGGAATAGTATCTCCAAAGGGATTACA
The DNA here is from genome assembly GCF_028017835.1 of Emys orbicularis. NCBI lineage: Eukaryota > Metazoa > Chordata > Testudines > Emydidae > Emys > Emys orbicularis. The sequence continues at coordinate 37,003,561 of NC_088685.1, forward strand.
CACAATTCTAAGTTTTTCAGTCAGTTCAGCTGGGCTCAGAGTGATGTGACTGGACACACACAGACAACAAATTTTCAAACTTGGCTGCATAAATTGTGGGTATTGTGCATGCAAACCCTTCCATTTTGAACACTAGCAAGCACTGGTCTATGTCAAATACATAATTAAGAACTTATACTCATTTTTATCCTTTTGCGCATGAAGATGATAGCTTGTGGGTGCAATATAGAAAAACAGATTTAGTTGGTGTTGATCCTGCTTTGAGCAGGGTGTTGGACTAGATGACCTCCTGAGGTCTCTTCCAACCCTAATCTTCTATGATTCTATGAATATGGGTTTAGCATAACCAATGACTGCATAGGCAATCTAGGTGGGAACAGGTTAGGGGGTGAGCTGCAAACACTTGACTCACAGTGACACAAATTATTTCAGTGTTGTGTGAGAGAAGAGATAATGTTTGACCTTCCTTGGCTGTAATTAGCTGAAATCCTTCTCTTAGGATACAATATCACTTATTAGCTCTATGCCAACAGTTTAACATATCCATAAAACATTTGTTTTGGTTTTCTGGTTCATGGATTCCCATCACCTATCAGGACACATTCAGAGGGTGGTTACAACTCTCATATACTGGAAAGACAGAGAATTTTTAGTAAATAACAATATTAAGCACTGTGATGGGATGTACAAACCCCACTCTGGGCCACACAGGCTTAACAAGCTAATGTGGGCTCAGATAGTAACACCCCATCACACCTGAGAGAGATGTCAGAACTGGAGAGAGACGCTTAAGAGGGAAAACCCTGTTCAGCTGATGACAGATCAGGGAACATAAGAACGGCCAGACCAAAGGTCCATCTAGCCCAGTATCTTCTGACAGTGGCCAATGCCAGGTGCCCCAGAGTAGAAAGAGAAGACATTCATTCAGGGAAGAGAGTAGACATTCATTCCTCAACCCCCAGAGAGGGGACTACCTAAAGACAGGAGCTTCTCAGATGACTGCTGCTTTATGGTCCCTCCCTGAAGGAAGGAAAGGAGGTCCATGCTGACTCACCTTGAGAAGTCCCCATTCTCCTCTATTACTTGCAAACTCAATTTAGGGCCACAGCCCGGCAAGCACCCCCTGAAGGAAGCTAGCCTAAATCCAATTTTGGGAGGATTCAGTTGCGTTAATTCCTTTTTATTCTATTCATTGACAACCCCACAAGAGGCAGACTGTCTGGGGCCTAGTCGGAGGGCTGAGCCTCTTTGGACTGGAACTGGAGTGGGAAAACCACCCAGACATTAGAACCTAGGGAGCACTATGGGGAAGGAACTCTGGTGACAAGTGCTCACATTTTACATCTTCAAAGCACTGTGAAAAACATTCATTAAGTTTTAGATTCACATGCCATGGAGTATTTTTAACAGCCAAAATCTAACCATTTATGCAAGCACCATGAGCACACTTCATTCAAGTTGGAAAGATTCTTGCCATTTTGTTCCTTTGGGAAATCTGAGACAGGCAATGCAAAGAGAAAGGAAAGATTAAAAAAAAGGGACCATTGGAGGTGTGATCAACATAATGAGCCAAATGTGAATGAAAATCAACCTCCCTCAGACTGAACTGGATCTGACTAAAAGATTCAATTCATGCATGTTTGCATCCTGGTGCATGTGAGCTTTTTGCACTCATAGCCACTATAAACTACTAGAAAACTGAACAATCTGACATCAGGATAAAAAATAGACTGAAACCTATTATCCCATCACTTGTTCTCAACTTTACAATGAAAAATCCAATCGAATCCTTACAACTATCTACTTATTCAGACAGCAGTGAGCTCTAGAACACTTTATAGCTTCAAATGTTTTGGTGAAGGGAATAGTTATAAAAAAAATAGTAGGTTCAACTGATCATAGAACCACAGGGTTAGGAGAGACTGCAAGGGTCATCTAGTCTAACCCCCTGTCAAAATGCAGGATTTGTTGTATCCAAACCATCTAAGACAGATGGCTATCCAGCCTCCTTTTGAAAATCTCCAGTGAAGGAGCTTCCACAACTTCCCAAAACAGTTTGTTCCATTGTCCTACTGTACTTACAGTTAGGAAGTTTTCCCTGAGATTTAATCTAAATCTGCTATGCTGTAGTTTGAACCCATTGTCTCTTGTCCTGCCCTCTGTGGCAAAAAGAACAACTTTTCTATGTCCCTTTTTGATGTCCCTTTAGTTTTTCAAGCCCCCAAGTTATTTTTTTACAGTGCAGCCAAACAGAAGCATTTAATTCATATATTTATAATGGTTAGAGGGGTTGCTGATGACATAAATTCAGTTTATGAATATTCACTTACATTGCTGAACAAGCCTACAATATGGTGTGGCAGTCAGGTTTTGTTCACAACAGGGATACCAGTGGTAAGGATTGCAGCAAATTGGCAGAATGCTATGTGGAAGACTGCGTAATGCTTGCTCACATTCAGCCAAATTGACTGCATTGACTTCAAAGGGTCGGGGATGAATTTACCCTACTGTGTCTGGTCTTTGATAATGCCGTGCCTTGCTCTTTTGAGCACTACAAATACACTATGGGCTGGATTGTGAGGTTACAACCCAGATGAAGTAAGTGATATTGCATAGGTGCCCTGTTCCACAACCAAGGCAGGAACAGGTCTGTGACTCACAATCTGGTTCCTTTTTGCTCTTGCTCTAGTTGAGACTTAAATATACAGTAACAAAACAGCTGGCACAAATTATTTCCCCTGTGTAGTGGCTCATGTGCACATACTGGTGCATTAGGAGAAGTGGATCCAAGGCTCCACCCACTCCCCAGCCCCGTTTGCCCATTCCCCACCCACCTACATGGGAAAGGTAGTAGCAAACTGGCTCTGGTTCCTACCCATCTACACAGGTTCCAGCTTCTTATGCCCCATTACTGCCCTATGTGGGTGCACAAGAAAGCTCACCATTGAGCCCTGAATAATTTCATAAAAAGAATAAATGGATCATTTGCTGCCAATGATGAATGCTCTCCTCTTCCCCCTAACATTAAGGGCTTTGTTTTTATGTGACAGACAGTTTATGGGGTAGATACAAGAAAGGTTGTGAAGTTTTAAATATCAGCTGCCATAAGGAGGAAGAGAAGCATCAAAAATTCTTAGATTGTCAACACATAACTAAAAAGCCAGAAAAAACCATTGTAATTTAAGCAACAAGCCTGACTTTTCCTCTGACAATGAAAGTAATGTTTAAGGAGACCCCTTATGGAGAAAATATTCACTCCACTATCTGATATATAGTCCTATCTTCAGGTTACCTTTATGACAACCTGCAGAAACAGCCAGCAGGCAGATGGACAGAAAACTGAATGCTCGTTGGCTGCCTGCCATTCTCTGTATGGTGGCTGATAATAATACTTAATCAAATTCCTATCTGGTGTCTTTATCTCGCACCAATGTATGCATGTATTCACTTGTTATTTGGATCACGTCTCCTCAGTGCTAGTAACAATTTTAAAATGATAACATTCACTGCTATTTTTATTTCTCTTGCAGTGAAAGACAGGATTCCACCCTCCCTATCCACCCCTCTCCCTCCCCCAAGACACATATATTGGATTATTGGCCTTCAGTTGAACTCTTTTACAAGGAGTCGTTTCCTTGCAGATTAACGCTCTAACAGAAAGCCTTCCTGTTTATGAAAATGGAGAATTCATATACAAAGCTGAACTTGGCTACAGTGGAGGATGAATGTTTAAGGGGGCGGTGGGAGAAAATGCTGCATTACTATTAATAAATCCTGGCCAGAGTGAAGATTCTGACAATTGTCCATCCTTAGAGCTCTAAAGAGGTAACCCAAGCCACATAAAAATGAAGAGGTTAAAATCATTACACCACTGAAAAGAAGTGAATCTTTAAAAGGCATATTTTACGGCTCACTAACCCCTCCATTTTTAAGGTTGAAGCCTTTATAGGTTTATGTCTTGTGGACTAAATTCTGATCTGATTTGCTCTTGTTTTACTCCAAATTGTATATAGATGTAGCAGAGCTCAGGATCTTTCCCACAGTTTAGGCCTCAAGTGGCACAGAGGTTAGAGAGAGCAGAAACAAGAGCCCTCTATGTAAATGATGTTTTTAGTATGGGAGTGTGACGATCAGGGTCCAAACACTCTAAGAGAAGAACTGGGGATCTGAAACCCAAAGAATAAGCAATTGAATCAACTGATTGTATACGATTTTACTGTGTATAAAATAAATCAAGTAAGATCTTTTATGAAAGCTTGTAATGTTCTAAACTTAACAATTATGAGAAAGGTCTACAGGCTACGGTTATTAATTTATGTAGATAGAGAACTAGTTCATAAAACTTTGTCTCCACCACACAACAGGGTGGCAGTCAGCCAGGCAGGGAAGGGTTGCTTCCCTACCCAGACAATACTAGCTCCAAGCACCTAGCATTGTACAACCCAAGAAAAGACAAATGATGGGCCATTAGGGTTAATGGGAAAACACAGACATCCTAGCTAGAATTTCCCCACCCTAAGTAATCATGAATCACTATGCCAGGAGAAAAGAAAGGAAAAAAGTCCCTTTTAAAAGGAGGCTTGAACTGAAGTACTCATCCAGAACTGAGGGAGAAGTCTCAAAGGCAGGGGATTGTCTGTGAACACTGAATCCCACTTATGGTTAGGGGGCACACTCAGGCACTGATTCCGTGGGTGCTCTGGGGCTGGAGCTCCATGGAAAAAAATAGTGGGTGCTCAGCACCCACCAGCCACCTGCTGATCAGCTGTTTGGCTGGGGGTGGAAGGCGCTGGGGGGAGTGGGGGCAGGAAGAGGTGGAGTGGGGGCGGGGCCTCGGGGAAGGGGGCAGAGTGGGGGCGGGGCTCGAGGCAGCATGGGGGTGCAGCTCCCACTCAGAAAAATAAAATCAACGCCTGTGCACTGGAAAACTGTTCAAAGGCCATAGGTACATGTATTAGAAAAGGGAATTTATCCAATATAGAAGTGTAAAGTCTGTAGATGCGTCTATGTGTGTATTTTCTGTGTAACTTGTATTTGTCTGTTTCCCTTGCTTTTTCGTCTTTGAATCTGTGATTTTTCTATTCAACAAACCTTGTATTTATTTTTACCTTCAGCCGGTCTCTGATGTGCAAACTGTGTGTGCCAAAGTGAGCTGATAACAAGGGGCTGTTTTCACATCTTCGGCAGGTAACAAACCAGAAGGGAAAAGTCTGAGTAGTTAAGAATGCAGTATAAACAGATTTGGGGCATCTTGGGACCAGAAAGGCTGTTGGGTCACCCTGCAAGGGGTAACTAGGCTGGTGTAAGCCAGGCTAAAACCTTATGCTTGCAGGCTGACTACTGGTGTCAGGGCTTTGAGCCATAGCATTAAGGTACCCAAAGTTACAAGGCAGGCGGTGAAAGAACCTCTTGACTTGTCTGGGTGATCCCCGAACCATCACAGGGAATGACTCTACTAATGCTTATGTTAAGCCTTGGAGCATGCATAGCGTGAATTAGATGTTGAAGCTGGCTGCCCATCCTGTTAATGCAAGTGTTGGGCCTGACACTGAATCCCAAGTGCTTACTAAATATTATACCCCAGAGCCAGCCAGGATGGGCATTGGGGGAATCAAGCATCTCAGATACCCCAAGGTCCTTGTTTCTTGGTGGGTACGGCAGCAACACCACTCATTCTGCCTGAGCCAGGACAGGTGGCAGCAGAAAAGCATACCTCCCGCATGGTGGTGGCGTGTGGCCTTCAGCAATGACTCAAGATATGTCTACACATTATCGAGGAGCAAGCCTCCTGGCCCGGTCCACAGACTTGCAGTAGCAGGGCCCAGGCTAGTGCACTAAAAGTAGCTGTGTACACAGCACTTTGATGTTGTGGTTCAGGATGGAACTCAGGCTCTGAAGCCCACCCGCTACCCCAGGCTGCAGAGCCCAAGCTCCAGCTGTAACCACTACACAGGTATTTTTAGTGCACTAGTGTGAGCCCTGCTACTACAAGTCTGGGGGGCTTGCACCCAGATGCAGCATAGACATACCCATAACGCTTACAGTAGAACTGCTACTGGTGAAAGGTGCCATATAAGATTTAGATATTATCAATTATTATGTGTGCAGTTCCAACATGAGCTTCTGCAGCACCCTGCCCGGACTTAAGGGCACAGTCCCCAATATCACACTCATCTCCACTCCCACCCGCCAAAAGTCAGTAGGTAGGAAGGAGAGGGATATACCTGAGCCTCCAACTCCCTCTACATAAAAGAGTCCCTTAGCTCCTGAAGGAGCATGCAGAGCTGCAGTGAGCTATATTGCTACCGGCAATAGGTTGCCCAGGCTCTGATCTCCCCTACTACCCTCCCACATATGCAGTTGGGGTCTCCTCCATGCTTCCTTCTTTCTCACCAGAGTGCCCTGTTGGAGTTTGCTGGGGGTCTGTGATAGCCCTTTTTCGGCCATCACAGATCAGAGGGTTTTCCCATCTCTCTCAGGTGTCATAGAGAATGGGAAGGGAGAGGTGGTTTCTATGAGCCCTTAATTCTCCCTCAAATTATATGTTTCTGAATTAGGCCCATTTTTGGCTTGAAATGACCCTGACCCTCACATTTTTCATGAAGTTAGGGTTAGGGGGAGAGTGAGTACAACCACATGGCAGCCAGCAAAAGCAAGGGGGAGGGATAGCTCAGTGGTTTGAGCATTGGCCTGCTAAGCCTAGGGTTGTGAGTTCAGTCCTTGAGGGGGCCACTTAAGGAACTGGGGTAAAAATCTGTCTGGGAATTGGTCCTGCTTTGAGCAGGGGGGTGGACTAGATGACCTCCTGAGGTCCTTCCAACCCTATTTAAAAAAAAAAAAAAGAGAGAAGAAACACATTGTTGGCAGGCATAGACAAAGTAGCTGGAAAAGTCAACAAACCAGCATGATTCTAAAGCCTTGTCTACACTTACCATGGGTTCGATGCCTGGTGATGAATGCATCGGTGGTCAATTTAGCGGGTCTAGTGAAGACCGGCTAAATTGACTGCACATCACTCTCCTGTCGACTCCTGTACTCCACCTGAACGAGAAGTGCAAGGGGAGTCAATGGGAGAGCATCTCCAGTTGACATTGTGTAGTGTGGACCCCACGGTAACTAGATTTAAGTACGTCGACTTCAGCTACGTGAATAAAGTTGCATAACTTGGATCGATCTCCCCCTGTAGTGTAGACCTGTAGTGTAGACAAGGCCTCAGGCTTTTGCCACAAACCTTGTTTTAGACTCAAATTGGTTTAAGCTAGCCCCATAGTGAGATTTGGGCATCCTGTCCCAGCAAAGTTCAAGAGTCACTGGCAGGTCAAATCTGGCCCAAATCAAGCTTATGTAAAAATAAGTTTTTACAAAACTTTGGCCTATGAAAGCAAAAGTTACTAGAAACTGACTATAAAGTGAAATGGCCTCATTTATTTTAACTGTTCAGTCTGAGAGAAAAACAAACAATATAAGCACTAAACAGTAAACAAGATTTAAAAAATAATCAGTTTAAATTGTCTTAGGCAGGTAAGTATTCATTCATTTTTTTCATGTTACAAAGAAGAAAAGCATCCTTTGGTTACAACTCCACCTACCCTTTCAAAAGAGTACATTAAATATGAATGTAGCTTAACCACATTTTTATATTATTTTCATATAAATATAACAAAGTATCTTCTGTGTACAACATGCATAGATAAAAGGGTCTAATACCCTTATTGTCAGTATAGGGAATTAGTATCTAACCAATCCCATCTCAAAATCAGCTAAACTGGGACAGAACAACAACAGAAAACAGAATACTTCAGCCTAAACCAACCGTACTAGTGGCACTACCATCAATTAAACAATCTTGAGGTTCTTCCCCTTCTTCCTGTCTAGAACACAAAGGTTCTACTTCTCAAAATGCTTAGCCACAGCATAACAACTTGATCTCTGGGGCTGCCTTTTACAACACATTCTCCGGTGATGTGCTGAGTATTCTTAGCTTCAGCTCACTGCAGTGAGACTTGAGGGATCAGTTAAGGTGGGAGTAGCAAAATTATGAAGACTGAACATAGCAGGGACATGAGTAAGAATTTAAGAGAGACGCAGGGTATGGTGTAGTGTTAAGACTCCATAGGTTGTGCGGAGTCCAATCAACATGATAGGAAACAGATGACTTGGGGTCAACTCAGAAGGTAGTTATCAGATTTGAGACAGAGCTTTGCAAAAGTAATGCTACCAAACATGGATGATAAGGACTGAGATTAGCCTTAATGGAAACCGGCTGGTTGAGTAAGCCTTGGGGAAAAACAGCTAAAGGAAGAGAATACATTCTTGTTGGTAAAGTCTCAAACTTAGTTGCAAAATAAGTTGTAAAATATGAACAGTGAGTAACTTTCATAGAAAATATGTCTAAAGAAAGAGAAAAAAACATTTTCTATTTTGTGCCCAGATATCATAACTTTTAAATAAGAAAAAAAAAATTACCTTGACAATGCTGAGCTCATCATTCATCAATACATATAGGAGAACTATCTGTAGCAGGTACATCAGAAAAATTGAGAGTCAAACTATAGGATCATTGCTATGTGGCCCATTCGTTTAATTAATTTTATATAATAATTATTTCTGCCAGTTGTGCTGAAAAATTTTAGTTGTCTCTGGAGAAAGTTTATTGATTAGCTTTTTCTGTTTTGGGATGAAGATGCTGTAGCTTGATTAGCATCTCTGCTTTGGGATGAAGATGGTGTTTCAGATGTCCAATAACATGATAGTGACCTACACATCAACACCATGAAAGATCTTGAAAAATCTCTTGCTCTTATAAGCCCTGTAGCAATCAAAGCCTTGAAGTCCTTGTACTTTAAAATACTAAGATTTTCAATTTTAAATAAACCAATTAAATCTTACTTGTATCTCCCCACATCATTACAATTTTACTATTTTTAATCCCCTTAATTTAATTTGTGTTTTTTCAACTCAATAAACCACGCCAGTTATTGCTGGAGGAGTTTTCATCCTGCCTCCTTCTCATTCGCCCGGACCAAATACTTGGGTCCAGCCATCCCCTGAGTTGTACCACTGAGCAGAACCAATGGGAAGCTAAGGTTCAACCTTGACTATCAGCAGACAGGCATATTGCAGCTTACCTTTTGGAGTGGCACAAGTTGGGTATTCACACTAAGCAAAACCACTAGTCATGGTCAGTTGTATTTTCATAGAATCATAGAATCATAGAATATCAGGGTTGGAAGGGACCTCAGGAGGTCATCTAGTCCAACCCCCTGCTCAAAGCAGGACCAATTCCCAACTAAATCATCCCAGCCAGGGCTTTGTCAAGCCGGGCCTTAAAAACCTCCAAGGAAGGAGACTCCACCACCTCCCTAGGTTTTTTTTTTTTTTTTTTTTTTTTTTCCCAGTGCTTCACCACCCTCCTAGTGAAATAGTGTTTCCTAATATCCAACCTAGACCTCCCTCACTGCAACTTGAGACCATTGCTCCTTGTTCTGTCATCTGCCACCATTGAGAACAGCCAAGTTCCATCCTCTTTGGAACCCCCCTTCAGGTAGTTGAAGGCTGCTATCAAATCCCCCCTCATTCTTCTCTTCTGGAGACTAAACAATCCCAGTTCCCTCAGCCTCTCCTCATAAGTCATGCGCTCCAGACCCCTAATCATTTTTGTTGCCCTCCGCTGGACTCTTTCCAATTTTTCCACATCCTTCTTGTAGTGTGGGGCCCAAAACTGGACACAGTACTCCAGATGAGGCCTCACCAATGTCGAATAAAGGGGAATGATCACGTCCCTCGATCTGCTGGCAATGCCCCTACTTATACAGCCCAAAATGCCGTTAGCCTTCTTGGCAACAAGAGCACACTGTTGACTCATATCCAGCTTCTCGTCCACTGTGACCTCTAGGTCCTTTTCTGCAGAACTGCTACCTAGCCAATCGGTCCCTAGTCTGTAGCAGTGCATAGGATTCTTCCGTCCTAGGTGCAGGACTCTGCACTTGTCCTTGTTGAACCTCATCAGGTTTCTTTTGGCCCAATCCTCTAATTTGTCTAGGTCCCTCTGTATCCGATCCCTACCCTCTAGTGTATCTACCACGCCTCCTAGTTTAGTGTCATCGGCAAACTTGCTGAGAGTGCAGTCCACACCATCCTCCAGATCATTAATAAGGATATTAAACAAAACCGGCCCCAGGACCGACCCTTGGGGCACTCCGCTTGAAACTGGCTGCCAACTAGACATGGAGCCATTGATCACTACCCGTTGAGCCCGACGATCTAGCCAGCTTTCTATCCACCTTACAGTCCATTCATCCAGCCCATACTTCTTTAACTTGGCAGCAAGAATACTGTGGGAGACCCATATCAAAAGCTTTGCTAAAGTCAAGGAATAACACATCCACTGCTTTCCCCTCATCCACAGAGCCAGTTATCTCATCATAGAAGGCAATTAGGTTAGTCAGGCACGACTTCCCCTTGGTGAATCCATGGTGACTGTTCCTGATCACTTTCCTCTCCTCTAAGTGTTTCATAATTGATTCCTTGAGGACCTGCTCCATGATTTTTCCAGGGACTGAGGTGAGGCTGACTGGCCTGTAGTTCCCCGGATCCTCCTTCTTCCCTTTTTTAAAGATGGGCACTACATTAGCCTTTTTCCAGTCATCCGGGACCTCCCCCGATCACCATGAGTTTTCAAAAATAATGGCTAATGGCTATTTTACTCACAGGATGGACAAAGTGGGGAGATGTATGGGACACAGCAGCAGTATCACAGCTGGCAGGGAGGAATATATCACCAACCAATAATATGGTTGTACTTCTGGTTTTAACAGAACTCAGTGGGCCAGATTCTCACCCTCCAGTTCAATCCCATTATTATTGCCTGAGCAGTACAAGGCTGCATCTGGCCAACTGAGAATTCTCTGAGTAAAGGAGAATTCTCAACACATGTTAAACCTGGCTGAAGTGGCTTCTATATCAATCTCGTCTCCCCAGCATATGGAGCATGTTGGGTTAAGGGAAAGGGACTAATGAGACTGGAGAGGGATGGGAAAGGGACAAATGTTCCCCTATGGAAATTAGCTGTTGGTGTATGATCCTTTAGGTCAGGGCAGGGGCATCTAGAAAATCAAGGACCCATTGATGATACCTGACTATTCTGTGCTGAATATATTTTGGCACAGGAAAAAATCTGGTCTACTGTGTGTAAGGCTGATACTGAGGCATGGAGTCCAGCTATGTAGATGTGATAGGTGGGGATGAATGAAGGAATCCTAAAAACCCACCACCACCAAGCTATGAGGACACTCATAAGGAGAATAAGATAGGGGTTCAGAAATGGAGTTAGAGACATAATGTAACTTATTAGGATAATGAAATACAGAGACCAGAAGTTAAACAGCAATGAAACAGCCCTGCAGCCTGAGCCCCATAAGCTCAAGTCAGCCAGCACAGCCCAGCTGCGGGATTTTCTTTGCTATGTAGAATTACCCAGTGGGATCAGGCCCTCAATGACTAAGTTACACAAGGCAGCGTCATTTTAAGCATTCAATACCTGACTGCTTCATTGTAAAAAATAGCGATGAAATGTTGGTCCCATTGAAGTTAATAGGAATTTTGCCATGGACTTTAGAGAAACCAGGATTTCATCCTGTGCATGGAAATAATTTATGGAGTTAATGAGGATTTGCTTTAGTAAGGATTGAGTGACAAGAGTGTTCACTTTGAAATATCTGTATGCATTATTACTACTAGTACTATTATTATTTTATATTCCTATAGTTTCTTTCATTCCAAAGTGCTTTGTAAAAATATTCAGGAGTCACTTCACCAATCACTGAAGTGTTGTCCTTTCAGGTCCAGAAGATACTGCACAGCAGTATAGACAATATCAATACAGTAAAATAATCTGAGACTGGAAATGAAGAATACTGTATCCAATTGAAACAACAGAAGGAATTTAGGCAAGCAGAATGGAATTTATTTACTCTGATTTTAGCCATTTTAGCCCAGACATGAGTAAACACCCCTATTTATCCAAATATTGATGTGACCACAAAATAATGACTACAGTTTCATGCCACATCTGAAAGACACTGGGACTGGTCTGGTCGGATATCACAAACACTGGTGAAATCAGGAATAACTCAGTTAAGTTAATATTACCTCAATGTAAAAAGCAATATAACATCAGAATCAGGCACAGTAACTCCAACACAGAGCTCTCTACCACCAAGTAGGTGCACCGGTTCAGTATTCACTCAAACAAAGATAATCAAAATCACTTTCTGCCGCATTCAGGGATTTCCTTTGAGGTCTCCCATCTCACAGCTGATCAAGCTCTAATTAGCTTGTAAGAACTAAGATGAGCCCAGCCTAAGGTGCAGCTTTCAGTAATAAAAAGTCTCTTTCTCTAACATGAAAACCCCACAAACAAACCAAACATGAATTTAAATCTCAACTGCTTGAAGTATGGCTTTTCTATGTATGGGTTTGATCCAACTTCTTTGAAATTAATGGGAACTGAATTAGACCCTCATGGGTCTAATCCAAAACCCATCAACATCAATAGGAGATTTTTTTTCTGTTGAGTTGGGGTTTGGATCAGGATATATATATATGCAGTGGCATGATTCAAGAACTCTGAATGCTAATCCAGATATAATTCTGGTTCACTGTGTAACCCTGGATAGGGCATTTAATGGCTCCATGTGTATTTCCTCATTTGTAAAACAGAGATACTAATACTGTATCACCATTCTCTCACAGGGGTGTCATGCAGATTATTAGTGAATGTTTGTACAGCATTTTGAAGATATAAAGTGCTAGATAAGTGCTAAGCATTAGATGTGCTACTGCTAAATATGAAAACATTTAGAAATACATTTTCAATGGTATGAGTGCTACTGCAGTCTGATCAGTAGTCAGTGATGTTAGTAATGAGAGCTGTGTTGCTAAACAATACATCACATTGAAAATTAATTCATTCATAAAAAAAATCTTGCCTGTTGCCATTAAAAGGTTAAAACCTCACATTTAATTCTTGTTAAAAATTCCAACCACAACTAGACAGAGAGAATTTATTTAATATTATGCAGCAGAATAAGATTTGACTAAAGGTTTTATGGGATTAGCTGTTTCAAAGTATCTGTCTCTTCATAAACTGCAGTAGATGGGGCTGTGACTGATGTTTAAGTAGATATTATTTAAACAATCTCCTGAAAACAAGCTTGCATAAACTAAGATGAGCAAAGGCAAAGAGCCTTATTCTGATCTTTTAGATTTAGATTTAGAAACAGAAACATGTACCTTGGATTTAACCAAATATCTCTTCCTGTAAGGAAAGATTATTAGGATTATCTACTTTTCCATGTTTCGATCATGCAGTCAGGATTAGATGATGGGGGAAGTTTGAGTTCAGTGGGTCAAATTCATCATTGGTTTAACTCCACAGACTTCAGTGGAGATTCACTAGGGAAGAATTTGACCCAGAAGATCTGACTCTCTGTGCACATAATAAAACTGATCAAGACAAGTACTAATTAATAGGCTAAAATTCACCCATATAACTACAGCCAAGGTAACAGTTACACCAGGGATGAATTTGGCCCTAAATCGTTTTCCACCCCCCCCAAAACAATTTGTCCGTTTTAGTTTCAAGAAAAAAAATATGTCTAATTTACTCCTTTTCCCTGTTTGCTGTGTGCTTTCAGATATGTGCAACCCCTCACCTCAACATATGTTATTACATGGACAGCAGGATATGGATTTCTATTTAAACAACGAGCATCATACATATAATAGCACCCTTCATCTTAAATTACATGAAAATTAAAGATGCATAAAGCATAAGCAAGGATATGGCCCATTGGTTTCAGCCAAACAATCATTCCTCTTTCTTATCTGTGGGCCAGATCCTCAGCTGTCATAGATTGGCATAGCTCCACTGAAACTGAAGGAGCCATATGGATTTACACCAGCTGAGAATACATGTGCAAATACACATATCACACACACATGCACGAATGGCCATTTTAACTAGGATTCTTCCCATTTCATGGAAATTATTAGAATTCAATCCATATCATATATAAAAATAAACCATTTTTTAGCTTCACCTTTTTCTGTAAAGGCTGAAACAGAAGGTAGATATTTAAAGAGCTAATGCAGTAGAGAGTTTGGTATTTCTTTCCTTGTAAATTAAACTTTAAAACACACATTTGAATTCAAAGTATTTTTAATCTAACCCCCCCTTTTTTTTGAAGGTGTAATTATATTTCCTGCTATAACCATCCTTGTGTGATATGGTTCATGGAATACCTAACAGCAAAAATGTTGTTTTATTTACACCTGCTATGAGCTAGGGGTATAAAAAGATCTATTAAAGTCATTGTTATATCAGTTTGACAGCACCACATTTTTACAATGAAATGCTACTAGTTGGATAAATTCTATTCCATTCTTCTCATGGAATATAAAAGCTCGTTGTAGCACCGTTTATTTGTATATTGCTGGCTATCCACACATTGAAGAAAGTAACCAAAAAGTCCTCGTTTCCAATGGCTTGAAAATAATTATAAATCTCTTTTATGGACATTTCTTTCTTTTTTTCCATATATCGAAGCTCAGTAGTGTGTTCCCAGAATGATAATAATCTATTTCTCTCCTCACACTACTGAGCTGGCAGTGACCTCACCTGACCCAATTGAAATTGATTTTGTTGTTGAACTCCTAGCTAGTGCAAATTAATCTTAGATCCATACAAGATCAGGGAAGCAAGACAGAGTACAAAGACTCAAGTAGTGAGGGGAAAAATTAGTTTGAGAGAAGGTATTTTAAGTTTGGAAAGATAAATGGTTACAATGACTTGCTTTGATAGAACATCTGTAGCAAAGGAGAAGAGAATGACAAAGGCTTTGAGAAAAAGCTGTAATTTAATAGCCTAATTTCCTGCCTGGTCCTGCAGAAATATCTGTCTGTTTCTGACAGCTGATGAAAATGCACCAGGATTTGATTTGCTCTCCAGTGTGGGACAAGTTCAGTCCCATCTCTCCCTCAGGCTACATGGCTACAGCAGATGGGCACTGTCTCTAGTTTCCGCCTCCTTCATTATGGATTCACTACTATCTTTTTTTTTCTTAATTGTATTCACGGCCCTTAGTTCTCTAGTTTATTATTTATCTTCTTGTTTTCAAATACAACAATTGGTCTCTCCTTATTGATTTACTCCTTATGCTTTGTTCACTCTGCTTGCATGCTATATTCCTTTCCCTCACTCCATGTCTGTCTTATCTGTTTAGTTTGTAAGCTTTACAGGGGAAGAACTGTTCACTGATCGGTGCACATACACTGCCTAGCACAATGGTACCCCATTCTTATTTGATCCTTAGCCAGTACTATAATCAATCATAACTGATGCTTAAAATACTTTGCACACCAGTATTTTTTTTAGTACCTTTAAGAAAAGTTGACTAAAAAGCAAACACAAACCACATCACTCTATTTGTCCTTTAAAGAGTGGATTCCAATTATAACTAACACACTGACCTTATTTTTACAATCTGTAAAAGATCCCTGTGAACACTACAGTCTTTGACAGAACCCAAGGATATTTGATATTATAGGGCCCCTGCAGCCCATATTATTATAACAACCAATCTCTAATGCCTGATTTATCATGCTAAATAAGGTGAAACAGTGTAACAAATAACTTTTTGACATGGAATGGAAAGAATTGTACCTACGAAACTCCATGCAAAAATTTATATCCTGAAATAAATGTTCCAATATTGTATAGCTAGATGTTGAATAATTTAAGCAGAATAAATTGAAAAGACTTAATCAGCTACAATGCAGCAGAATTTAACTTACTGCAGACTTCAGAAAGATTTGGGGCAGAATAAATAACAGTCACCAAAGGCCTGAAACTCTCCTGGGCAGTCAGTATCCAAACCCACTCTCCCCCTCTTGATCAGCTGCTTTGGTTACAGTTACGGCCATTGACCTACTTTTCAATTCTTTTGCTTCTTTTGTATTGCAAAAACCCGTCTAGATCACCCCCTGCTTCTCCCCAAAAAACAACAACTTTACCAAAGTAATATTTTATTAACAATAAGTAATTTTAAAACTATTACATTTGGAATTTAAGTAGACTCTTAAATAAAGAAATGAATACGTCAGT
Source organism: Emys orbicularis (assembly GCF_028017835.1). Classification (NCBI taxonomy): domain Eukaryota; kingdom Metazoa; phylum Chordata; order Testudines; family Emydidae; genus Emys; species Emys orbicularis. Next base: position 37,019,726 of record NC_088685.1, read on the forward strand.
GGCATTTCAACATCAAAGCTCTTAAGCCTTTGTCTAGACATGCATTTAAAGGTGTGTGGTGAGAATGTGCAAGCCAACATGTGTGTTCTAGAAGTTTAGTGTAGACAAAACAGTGTGTACTTAAACATGTGTGATGCTGGTCAAGTTAAAGCCTAGAATGTATACATTGTCTTCTCTACTCTAGACTTTTACAGCATGTTAGCTAGCACATGTTGGCAAACATATTCGAAACACACCTTTAAATCCAAGTCTATATAAAGCCTAATTTATGGAGATGCAGCATGACATGGTCCAGTGCGTAAGGTCATGGGACTGGGAGTCAGACCTAAATTCTACCACTGACCTCTTGTGCTACCTTGGGCAAGTCTCTGTGTCTCTGTTTCCCCTCTTACCCTTTGTCTCTCTTGTCTATTTAGATTGTAAGCTCTAAGGGGCAGGGATTGACTTTCTCTTTCCATGTTTGTCTTTCTACAACACCTAGCACAATTGGGACCCCAGTCTCAGTTCTAGGTGCTACCATATTAAAATTACTATTACAAATAATAATAATTTATTGCAGAGGTCACAAACTGAAGATGGCTGCCGTTATCCCATCATTTTAAAGATAGATTGTTTAAACGGATTATTAGAAGATAAGAATGGCCCTACTGGTTCAGACCAAAGGTCCATCTAGCCCAGTATCCTGTCTGCCGACAGTGGCCAATGCCAGGTGCCTCAGAGGGAATGAACTGAACAGGTAATCATCAAGTGATCCATCCCGTCTCCCATTCTGTGCACAGTGAGAAAAAATACCAACATACCAATACACAACACATTCCCACCCATAGTTAGTATTTTCTATTAACATGCAAAATAGTTATTATTCATGTGACAGATTTGGGGCCACTTTGTAATAATTTATTAATAGCATCCTTGTTTGGCTGATTGTTGTAAGGAGATTTACTATCTGAATACTTGGGGTTAATTTAAAAAAAAGAGGCTGATTGCGGATAGGCAGGAAAGAGTACAATGGATTCACATAGCCATCTACCAATACTTAAGAGGCAATGCAAGAACAATTCACTTGGATTTACCTCTGACCCCCGGTGAGCTCGCTGGACAAGCTTGTCAAGGGAGGAGAGTCTCCGTTTTTAAACACAGGTGAACTTAAAAGCCTGGAAAACTAAGACAAATGCCCTTCTAAGGGCATAAAAATGACTCGCAAAGAAGTAGGGGGATGCTGTTCTCACACAGAGACTGTACTGGAGGGTCTGAAGAAGCTAGACCTTCCTAGGCTCCCTTCCCAGTGATTAGGGCTTAGGTAAGCTAGACATGACTCCTACGTTTTCCATTGTTAATGTTAAGATTAAGCAATATTTTGATTGAAGAAGTCTGGCTAGTCATTCTGAACTTTCTGCTGGCCAGAATCTCCTGATGGGAAGAACTGCAGGTGTTAAATTCAATCGGACCTGCTGGGTAAACACAGTTGATAAACTGGTTATTGTAGTCCAGGAGCGGGTCTAAGAGTGGGAGAACCATGGCATTCTGTCACAGGAGAGGTAAAGGCATGAAGATTGAGACCTCAGGCTCAGAGAGACCACCAAGGGATTAGGGGTGCAGCTAGCCCAGTAACAATTAGTAGGACACAGAGGCCCAATTAGAATCAGGTCTCCATTGTGCTAGCTTCTGTACAAACATAAGATGGTAAGCTCTTTGGGACAGGGACTGTCAAAATAGGGACAAGGTGTGACAGAAGGGTGTAAAAACCCACTGAGGGGAACAGTAATAGACATACAAGGTTGCCCGTATATATTGAATATACAGTTTGGAGATTTTGGTGTTTAAAATGAACAAGTGATATGGGGCTAGATTCTCTCCCACACCAGAACTTTGCTCAACCCAGGGTGGGGAGAAGAGAGGTGCCTGACCCCCTGATTCTCAAGGTTAGCTGCAGCCCCAAGGTGACTTAAAGCAGTACTTCAAGGCCTAGAAGGCTTTGGAAATTAGGAGTCCAGCAAAATTTGGTTAATCTGCCAGATTCTTCTATCTAGGAAACTTCATTATAAACTTCATTATAACTTCATTATAAAATGCCTACTTTTTCTATCTTTCCCTGGTGGTGATGTCACAGTGGTATTGTTGCCCTCGTAATGACTGTGAAGTTTGGAACTTTCAACAGATTTCACATTAATGCACGAGCTGCAGCCATCAAAACACAAGCTTGGTGGAGAACCCAGATTTAAGATGGCTGCTGTGAACACATCATTTTTAAAGAGGACTATCCTCTACAAAGCCACATGGAATACCAATATATCACAAGAACACCCAATAATACATAAGGAACAAGCCACAAGTGTCCCTTCCCAGAACTCCAGTCCTTGCAAGCTCATTTTCTGTTCACTTCACTGCAATAGAGATAGCAGAGTTTGCACTTCTAATCACTCCATTTTCCTATCATGCATTCAGGAGAACTGGTTTTGCTATTGATAATATGAAGTGCCGGGTTAGTTTGAAATACTTTTATCAACATTTTAAAAAGCAGCGATATTTTACAGAGTGAAAACTAGAAGAAGAGATATGATACCTGCTTTATTAAAAATATATAATAGAAGTTTGATCTTCTGCTGAATTTATGAATGGAAAGTATGGAAAGTTGCCTTAGCTTTTACAGATTAGGAAATTATTTACTGGCTCTAACATAGCCGCTTTTTATTTTCTAATACTTATTCGTATGCCATATTATTAGTCTTTGAAAGTGTCCCTATTCAATTGTATTTAGAATCCTTTAATGTTGTGTCCACAGTATTAACTCATCAGCAGCACATAGTTTGCTGTGCCCTCCCATCCTCTACATCAGGCTGGGCAGTGATGAATGGAACCACATAGTCATGAAACTGCCAGGCTTGCCCTTCTCCGGTCCCAAACCTACACTGATTGCCTGAGGAGTTGTGTTTTGTACTGTGTAGGTTCCCAGAATCCAGCCATCCTCCTCCTAGTTCTATTGTGATCAGAGCTGTTTTCACTCAGGGGAGGGAAAGGGATAGGCAGGTTTTAGCTCATAGTATGAAAGAAGGTTTTAGCAAGGATTTTTATGTTTTAGGAAATACCAATAAGCCTATTCCCTCTGAAATATACTAGCTGTTTTAGAGAAAATGAGGTTTAACATCTGAAGGCAGCACCCATAAATTCAGTATTTCTCAAGAAGTACCAAGTGATTTTTGTATAAGTTATTTTCTATTACTAATTGGAACAAAATGCTCAAAAATCAATAGGCTGTTCTTGGTTACTGATTTAACCAGACAAAACAGGTTATGTTCACTAAGTCAAGGACTAATCTTACCATGTTAATCAATAGTGTAATTACAATTCACGAAGAAGCAAAGAGGAAAAAGGACAGTTACCTGTTCCGTAACTGGCGTTCTTCGAGATGTGTTGCTCAGGTGTATTCCACTATAGGTGTGCGTGCTCGCCACGTGCACCGGTGCTGGAAGTTTTTCCCTTAGCAGTATCCGTAGTGGGGGAGCACCGCTGCGACCCCTGGAGTGGCGCCGACATATCACACCATAAAGGGGGCTGCGTGCTCCCCCCACCCTCAGTTCCTTCTTGCCAGACAACTCCGACAGAGGGGAAGGAGGGTGGGACATGGAATACACCTGAGCAACACATCTCGAAGAATGCCAGTTACGGAACAGGTAACTGTCCTTTCTTCTTCGAGTGATTGCTCATGTGTATTCCACTATAGGTGACTCCAAGCTATACCTGATGGAGGCAGGTAGGAGTTTAAGATTAAAGTAAAACTGGATACCACTAAGCTATAACGCTGCAGCCAAGGCTGGAGCACAAAGTTCCGACTACCTTCACTTGTGGCAAGAAGGAACTGAGGTTTGGGGGAGCACGCAGTCCCCTTTATGGCACGATATGTCGGCGCCACTCCAGGGGTCGCAGCGGTGCTCCCCCACTATGGATACTGCTAAGGGAAAAACTTCCGGCACCGGTGCACGTGGCAAGCACGCACACCTATGGTGGAATACACATGAGCAATCACTCGAAGAAGAAGGAAGTCATAATAATTTATTGCAAACATGTTTGTGTGTCTCTGGAACATTTCCCAAAACAATTACAGCTCACACTTTCAGTTCCATGTTTCATTCTACAGATTTTGCATGTAAGACACTAAACATATGTGGTGACATCAAAGAATTACTGGAAAAAATTACATTTTGAAATGGGAAAGAAAAGTGCAATAATGTGGAACTGCACACATTTTTGGAAGTGTAGTGATGTAATATAGATTAGAGACTTGTATACAAATTCTTGAATGTAAAAATAACATAGAAAATTCTCTTCATCCAGGAAATTCTCTTCATGCCTTCTTTCAGCATTGGTAAAGCTCCCATCACTGTAGTGTCTAGATGTTGTACATGGGTTATAAAAACAATTGAGGACTGTCCATAGACCAATCACTTTTCCATCCTGGTTCTGGTTATCATGGGCTGCAACCTGTGGGCTGGATTGTGCATTTTGCACAGATGCCTGAGCATGGAGCTGCACTGATCCAGTAGGAACTCCAGGAGAAACTGTGCTTGTAGTATATGGAGACCCAAACCAGATTAGAACTGAAAAAGGAGATATTTGTTCTGGTACAGGTTTACAGAGACAACTAATCAGTCTCCATCCTGGAAAAACTTCCTTATTCCCTCCCTTCCCACAACTCACTGGAGAATGCTCAGTACAGCGTTTGGTCTTCCAACAGTAGATAGCTATTCTCACATTAGCCACCATGAGACAATAAGCATAACACAAATACCTATAACATTACAGTGCTACAGAATAGTAACATCAGATGGATGGAATGATGTCGCCGCGGTCAGTGCACTACACTGCCTCAAGAAAGAGCCACGTTCAATTCCCAGGCCCATGTCTCACTTGTTGGACATCACAAGTTAGGTGTACAGCAGAATCAGTCTGCACTGCCCCTCTAAAAGAGGAATCTAGCTCTGTAGCAATAACTTCACCCAGACTGAAACAGCTATGGAAAGTCTTTGTGGGCTCTCTGTGGACCAAAAATCCAAATTTCACCTGATACACTGCACACCTATTTACATATTTTTTTAAAAAACATCCCTGTTACTGTGGGATAATAGTACAGCCAGTTGCATGAGATAGATATGTCTGATTGAATGACCAGTAGTGAAGTAAACAGTGTGAGAATTGTACATAATTAACAGTGTAGATGTGGCAGCACGGGCTTCCACATGGGCTAGCAATACAAATATGTACCCAGGGTCTCTAATGTGTGTGTTCAGCCTGTGCTGAAGCCCATGCCACTGCTAGTGTGGGTAAAGCTAGTGCAGGTGTGTCTACCCAAGCTGCCATCGTGCCTTGCATTGCAATGTAAGACATGCTTTTAATGTAGCGATGCCACTTAGTGAAAACATGGTTATACTATTAAGGTGTAGCTGCCATGTTGCTCTACAACAGATGCAGATTGGAAATACCATAAAACATGCATATTTGTTACTGCCTATAGGTATTTTCTCCTGACAAAGTTTTGGTGTATAAATGGCTGATACACATATTTCTACCAAGAACCAGCAAGGCATCTAAATGATGGTCATTGCCTAAAAGATTTTTTAAATATTAATTAATCAAGAATCTAAATTACAAGCACAAGAAGATGCATGCACTTATTTTAGACAGGCCACAAAGAAAGGAATTACTAATGCAGATAACCTTGCAGCTAATGCTAAAATATGACATTTGTTTCTTTATTATACAAACACATAATCCAGCCCCAACATCATTACTGTTAGGCAAAGTTGTGTGGCTGACATATTAGTGGACTCTGCTTTTTCTCATCATCCATTCCTATAGGCCTGTAATCCAGAGGAAAGCTGGTGTGTGCAAAGCAATGTGCTTCTTTGACCCTCTACTCCTAGTGGAAGCTGTAATCACAACTAGCATGGGTACACACCATAACAGCCAACTAAATACACAGGTATGTTATCTTACTACACTGTTAGTTTAGATTGATTTTTCCCAGCAAGTTAGATCTGTCTCTTTATTTCACCATTTCTCTAGAATTTAAAGCAATTCCCTATCTAGACGGACCTGTTCCATAATCATATGGAAATGTGGAATCAATTTGTTGATGAGGGACCTCAGATGTAAGTTCTGAGTTTTATGGTTGATTGATCATTAAAAATATTTCTGCAGATGACACAAAGGTCCAAAGCAATTATAAAATACTACAGGATTTCAATTTTTATAGTTATTTTGAGAGACAGAGTCTCAAAATGCTTTATACACAATGAACACAATCGCATTTCCCCCGTACCAGCCAGAAGTAAGTATAAAGGAAAACAGAGAGGAAAGATTGTTTATTCTCTTAAAATAAAACTATTTTAATATTTGATTTTAACAATAAAAAAGATGTTAATCACAGCTCAAGGAAATGTTCTAAGTGCTTCGATGCTATGGGAATGGGCTCTATACAAAAGCCTGAGATAGATAGTGCTTGGGGGTAAGGGTAGAGGGATGGGTGCGGGGCAGGAACCCACCTCACTCCCAGAAGCTACAGGTTAAAATCCCAGCATAGTTGACTGAGAATAACCTTTAATTTGCACAAGTAAATCAGATGCTTATCTGCAACCACAAAAAAGGGAAGTTTGGCTATGACTGGGCTGAAAATCAGGCCCTATCTGTAAGATAGATAGATAATGTTATAGTATTATTGGCAACACAATGAATTATACAGTTGAGCACATAATAATGTCATTAGCTAAAAACTGTGAGATCCCTGGTGATCTAAGGGCACGTCTACACAACTATGAAGTGTGAACTATGGGAACGAGTTGCAGCACACAGCAGTGATGCTAGCATGAAATAGATACCTTTTAGTTTGCGCTGGCAGGGTCTACACGGGGCAGTTACAGCACTACTTTTCAGTGTACTGCAACTCACACCCCTATGTTCCGCACTGCAGAGCTGTGTAAACAAGCTCCAAGTGTCAGATTTTCAAAGGTATTTAAGATCCTGAAGATTCAGATGGTGCCTGGTGTGATTTTCAGTAGATTAGGTGTCTAACTCCCATTTATTTCAATGGGATTTAGGTGCCTAATCTGTTTAGGCCCTTAAGAAAATCCCATCAGGTGACTAGCTGCATCTTTACACTCCTAAATGCCTTTGAAAATCAGAAATGAGGGGTTCAGGGTGCGGAAGGGGGCTCCGGGCTGGGGTATGGGGGGTGGTGAGGGCTCCGGCTGGGGGTGTGGGCTCTGGGGTGGGGCTGGGGTGAGGGGTTTGGGGTGGAGGAGGGGGCTCCAGGCTGGGACCGAGGGGTTTGGAGGGTGGAAGAGGGATCAGGACTGGGGTGGTGGGGTAGAGCACGGGAGGGGGGCAGGGGTGCCGGCTCTGGCTGGCACTTACCTCAGGCAGCTCCCGAAAGCAGTGGCATGTTCCCCCTCCAGCTCCTATGCAGAGGAATGGCCAGGTGATTCTGCGCATTGCCCCATCTGCAGGTGCCACCCCTGCAGCTCCCATTGGCTATAGTTCCTGGCCAATGGGAGCTGAAGAGCTGGCGCTTGGGGCAGGGGCAGCGAGCGGAGCCCCCTGGCTGCCCTTACACCTAGAAGCCATGGGGGGGGGGACATACTGCTGCTTCTGGGAGACACACAGAGCCACAGCAGGCAGGGAGCCTGCCTTAGCCCCACTGCACCATCGACCGGACTTTTAACTCTGGTGCTGACCGGAACAACCAGGGTCCTTTTTTGACTGGGTGTTCCAGTCAAAAACCAGACACCTGGCAACCCTAAATTCACTCCACCCATTCTGTGATCATTTGGCCAGTGTTCACAGAACATTACTGTTAGCTAGTAAATGCTTTAATGTGTAATATTGTAATGTTCTCGTATACATATGTATAGAGGGTCTGCATGTTACATTGTAATAGGTGCATTATTGTATCATAGCATTACATTATGTATGAAGGGTCTCCTTGTATTATAAGTATTATATTGTAGCTACTTTATACAGTCTGTGTATTCTATTGCACTGCCTTAGTGTGTGATTTCTAAACATAATGCAATTGTTATACTATATATAATGTATTACAGTTTATTTTTTCCAGATTATTAAATGTAATTGTATCTGATTATTCCCTTTAAATAAATGTTATTTTGTTTTCAAAGAATTACTGCGTGAGGGAAAGCCTGTATCTGTATCCTCTCACAGGTTAACAGAATTAGTCTGTTCTGGGGAGTCCTCTGAGGGAGACAAACTCCCTCGTAAAACCCAAGCAATTCCTCTAGGGCAGGCCACCCCTTATTACCCATTGAAGTGGGCCAAATTGACAATTGGTTAACAATTACAGGCAGGCCACTGTTAGGGTTCCTTTGGTTCAAGTTTTGGGGTAACACTGTCTACACAGTGTTCCCAGTACTTTCACATGCTGCACCCATGAAAATGTCTTCCAGGAGCATGATCATCCATATACACAAGACAAACATTGCAGTTCCCATGGTCTATAGACCAGACTTTTTTTTTTTTTTTAAATACAAGAAAGGTAGTGCAGGGAGCGGAGCATAAAAAAATTGGTCTCATCAATGAACATCAGCAGAAGGGCAATTGCAGAGCATGGAACTTGGAGATTACTGAGGGGCTCTTTCATGATATCTTATAGATTTTAATTCCCAGATGTGGGAATTTCTGTTTCCAGAAGGGACTGTCATGATCATCTAGTCTGGCCTGCAAATTGCATGCGACAACCTCACCCACTCACTCCTGTAATAGGCCCATAACCTCTGGCTCAGATACTGAAATCCTCAAATCTTGATTTAAAGATTTCACGTTAAATAACATCCACCATTTGCTCTAGTTCAAACCAGCAAGTGATCTGTGCCCCCACACCATAGAGGAAGGCAAACCCTGTCCCCGAGTTTCTGCCAATCCGACCATGGGAAATTTCCTTCCCTACCCCAAATATGGCGATCAGTTAGACCCTGAGCATGTGGGCAAGAACCACCAGACACATACCTAGGAAAGAATTCTGCGCAGTAACTCAGAGCCCTCCCCATCAAGTGTCCCATCTCTGGCCATTAGAGATATTTGCTAATAGCCATCATGGATGTGCCATATGTCATTGTAGGCAATATCATCATACTATTCCCTCCATAAACTTATCAAGCTCAGCCTTAAAACAAATTAGGATTTCCCCCCAAATACTTCCCTTGGAAGACTGTGTTCCAGAACTTCATTTCTCTGATGGTTAGAAACTTTTGTCTAATTTCAAGCCTAAACTTACTGATGGCCAGTTTATATCAATTTGTTCTTGTACCAATATTGGCCCTTAACTTAAGTAACTCCTCTCCCTTCCTGGTGTTTATTCCTTTGCTGTGTTTATAGAAAGCAATCATATCTCTCTGCATCTTTTGTTTTGTTAATTAAACAAGCCAAACTCTTGAAGATTCCTCTAATACGGTAGGTTCTCCATTCCTCTGATCATCCTAGTAGCCCTTCTTTGAACCTGTTCCAGTTTGGATTGAGCTCTCTTAAAACTGCACACAGTATTTCAGATGAGGTCTCATTAGTGTCTTGTGTAATGGTAATAACACTTCCCTGTCTCTACTGGAAACATATTACCCAATACATCCCAGGATTGCCTTAGCCTTTTCCACGGCCACATCATATTGGTGGCTCAATAATCCTGTGATTGACCAATACACCCCGGTCTTTCTCCTCCTTTGTCACTTCTAACTGATACATCCCCAGTTTATAGCAAAATTCTTCTTGTTACTCCCTAAGTGCATGACTTTGCACTATTAAATTTTATTCCATTTCTATTACTCTAGTTTTCAAGGTTGTCCAAATCTCCTTGTCTGATATTCCGGTCCTACTCTGTATTGGCAATACCTCACAACTTTGTGTCATCCACAACTGTTACTGGCAGACTCCTGCTTTTTGTGCCAAGATCATTAATGAAAATGTTAAATAAGATTGGTCCCAAGACAGATTCCTTAGAAACTCCACTAGTAACTTCCCTCTAGCCAGACAGTTCATCTTTCAACATGACCTGTTGTAGTCTCACCTTTAACCAGTTCTTTACCCATCTTGAAATTCTCATATTAATCCTCATCTTCTCCAATTTAACTAGTAACTTTCCATGTGGCACTGTATCAAATGCTTTATAGTAATATTGGTATAATAGATCTACTGCATTTCCTTTGTCCAGAAAATTGGTTGTCTTCTCAAAGAAAGAGATCTGATCTACCTTTTGTAAAACCATGTTGTATTTTATCTCAATTACTGTTTACTTCTATGTCTTTAACTCTTCTCTTTCAAAATTTGTTCTAAGACCTTGCATGCAATTGAGGTCAAATTAATGGGCCTGTAGTTTCCTAGATCACTTTTTTTTGTCTTTTCTTAAATATAGGTACTATATTTGCAATTCTCTAGTTACTGTGGTTATGGATTCATTAAAAATTCTTGCTGTTGGGCTTGTAATTTCATGTGCCAGTTATTTTAACATTCTTGGATGGAGATTATCCAGGTCCCCCAGTTTGGTCCCCTTACACTGTTTGAGTTTGGCTTCCACCTTAGATGTGGGAATTTCTGTTTCCATATCCTTGTTCCCATTAGCCACCCTGCCATTGCCCTCAAGCTCCTCATTACCTTTATTAAAAACAGAGGCAAAGTAGTTGTTTAGGTGTTGGGCCACGGCTAGATCATCTTTAATTCCACTCCATCCTCAGCATTTAGCAGTCCCACTTGTTCTATCCTTGTTTTCTTTTTATGTATATGGCTAATGAACCTTTTATTATTGTTTTTAATTTCCTTTGCTATGTCCAACGCTGCTTGGCTTTTGGCAGTTCTCACTTTTCCCCAACACTTTCTGACCTCCAAGAAGTAATTTTCCTCACTGATCCAGCCCTCCTTCTATTCCTCGTAGGCTTTCTGCTCTCTCTTAATAATCTGTTTGAGATACTTGTTCATCCAGTTCGATCTGCAATCCTCCCTTATGAAATTTTTCCCCTTGCAGGTTTCAGGTAGTTTCTGCAGCTTTGACAAAGTAATTCCAAGCTTCTTCCACATTAATATTCTTGAGTTCTTTGGTCAAGTCCACTTCCCTAACTACTTCCCTTAATTTTTAAAGTTTTCCCTTTTGAAATCAAGGACACTAGTTGCAAACCTATTTTAGTTTATCCTTTCATTCAATTTAAACTGAATTAACTCATGAACACTTGGTCCAAGATAGAACAACTCATTGTAGAGGCCAATGAGGTCCGCGCTACTTACCAATATCAAATCTAAAATGGCATCACCTCTTGTTAGTTCAGTGTCTATTTGTTGAAGAAATCTTTCAGCTATCACATGCAGGAATATCTGGGCCCTACCATTATTAGTAGCTCTTGTCCTCTAATCTATATATGGGAAATTAAAGTCTCCCATAATCACACAATTCCCAGTAGTGTTTATTTCATTAAAAATATTTAAGAGACCTCTCTCTATATCCAAAACGGATCCTGGGGATTTGTAGCAGACCCCAATCACTGTCTCAGTGGCTCCTCTGTTACCTTTCTTCCCCAAAGTGATTTTGACCCTAATAGATTCCAAGTTATCCATTGCATCACATCTAAGTTCTTTACAGTCTACCTCAGCATTAATATACAACACGAATCCACCTCTTTTACCTTTATTTCTGTCTTTCATGAAGAGCACATATCCTTCAATACCTGTGTTGCAGTCATGACTGCTATTCCACCATGTTTCCATCATCCCTATACTATCTGGTTTCACTTCCTGCGCCAATAGTTCTAGCTCCTTCATTTTTTTACCCAGGCTCCTTGCACTGGTGCACAGATATCTCAGTTGTTTCTGCTTCACCTCATCCAGATTCCTTGCCCAATTAGGTGCAGTCATTTTACTGCCAATATCACCTACCTGACTGCTGGTGTGAGTGGTATTGGCACTACTCTTCATCTTGTTGTACATTTTCCTACCTTCTGTTCCCTTCTCCATTGCTGCATCCTCTTGATTTGCCTCCCATTCAATATTAGAATCGGACATGGAGATTACATGATCTCCCAATCATCTCCCCTGAATTGCTAGTTTAAAGCTCTTTCAGTGAATTGTGCCAGCCTCCATCCCAGAAGTCTATTGACTTCCTTGTTCAGGTGGAGTCTATCCCAGGAGAACAGTCATCTGTCTCTGAATGCTTCCCAATGGTTGAACATCCCACAGCCCTCCTTGTAGCACCATTGCCTGAGTCATCTGTTGATCCTCATAATTTTGTCACACCTGCATTCTCCTTCTCTAGGGATGGGTAATCCCTCTGAAGATCACCTGAGCCTCTGTTTCTTTAAGCTTCTTCCTCAGTCTTGCATAGTCTTCCCTGATGCATCCAATTGAGAATCTAGCAGTATCATTTGTTTGCACATGAAGGACAATCGGTGGATTCTTGCCTTCTCCCATTAGGATCCTTTTTAGTGTCAGGTCCACATCTTGTATCTTAGCTTCTAGCACACTCTACACCCTTCAATTCTCCCAATCAGTTCTGGTGACAGTCCTCTCTATTCTTCTCAGTAGGGAGCCTTCAGTCATGTAGACCTACCTCTTCCTGATGTTGATGCAATTCTGCAGCCATCCCACTTCTTTTCCTTCTGGCTGCAAGTCTTCTGTTCTCATTTGCAATCTTCTGAGAGTCATCGGCTATCTTCCTGGGGCTCTGAACTCTGGCTATCTCCATTCTCTTCCCCCTCTTCTTGTAGGACTATTCACTCTTTTCTTTTTTGCTCTTCCATCTTCTCTTACTGCCTAAGTCTCCCCTTCATTTTCCATTTCATCAAAGCTGTTCCTCAGCAATCTTTGTTGTTCACTAGCCAGTCTTTTCCTCCACCATTTTGTTCTTGTAGTCACATGCTTCCTCTGGCCACTTTCTTCATCCAGCAGTCTACCCTCATATTGCTCTGGTCCCACATGCATCTGCAAGTCTTTAGGTTTCCCCTTCAGCCTCTTCACTCCTTCCCACCACCATCCTCTCAAATCCCCATCAAAACTCAACTGTCATTTCTAGCTGCACCTCCAAACCTCAGATCTTCTCTTCCATTACATATATCATGCAGCACTTCATACAAACAAAGCACCTTTCAGGTACCCTTCTCCGGATAATGTACCTCCCACAGCTTCAAGAAGGAAAAAAACAGCACACACACACCCTCTCCCCAAAAACCCACACGCACACATGCACACACTCCCCCAAACTCTCCTTATAAACTCCCGTTTTCAGTTCTGTTTGATATCTCCTGTGCCATTGGCTGGCTTTTTGGTTGTCTGCCTTTATAGGCCTGCGGCCTGCTAATTAAGGAAGCCCTGGATGCTAATCAAGGTTAATCTGTGATCAAAGGCTCTGCTTCTCTCACAACATATGCCCTCCTACCAGACTTTGCAAATTGAAAACAAAACAGCAAACGAGCAAGCAAACACACTCTGAAGAACTCATTCACTGCCCCTAAGGAACTGGGGCTTTCCTCCTTCTCTTCCAACAGATCTCTAATCCAACTCCCCTGGTTTTCATCTCTTTCTGCTGGCTCTTGTGCTCCTTCTCCTGATAAGAATTGACTCAATGTCACCCACAATGTCTTTACCCAATTACTTACCCAGAAAATAACCACGCCTATTCTTTGCTCTGCCGGTCTCCTTTGGAGTTTACATCTCACCTCCCAATGTATCTGCATGTTATTTATACAAGGGGAAAATTACCTCCAAAGTGCAGAGTTGGTGCCACTCACTAGTGATAATTCAGTGCCTGCATTACACCAATATTACATGTGTGCAGCTGCCAACATGTAGTACAACACAGTAAAGAAGTAAAAACTACATTAAAAGCAATAAAAAGATCTTATAGCAACAAGATCAGGAGGTCATTATATCAATGCAATTTTCTTTGATAAAGTAATTAGGGCCAGATCCTGAGGTTCTTATTCAGTTTTCACTCAGTCCTGATGCAGGCAAACCTGCCATCAAAATCAACAGGAGTTTTATCTGAGTAAAAGGACTATTTCAGATCTAAGTAATGGACATCAGGGTGTAGCCCTTCTTGCACAGTTTGATCCATAAATGAGTACAAGGAACTGACAGAAAGGAAGGCTTTCTGATAGTTAGTAGCCCACCTTGTTCCCAAGCAGAGGGATGACTAGTATAAAGAGAAGGAGAATCTCCAGGAAGGGGGTGGGGGAATGTTTGTAAAATGACAGGTTAATTGAGATTTCACTCTCAGCAGGCTGTTTTCAGGATACCTGACAATGGAGTGCTCTGTGCTACAAATGCCTGAGGGCTTTCCGGTCAAACAATGGTGGAGGCCTGGGTCTTCATAATGGATTATACGTGCTAGAACTTTGCTTTTTCAGTCATGAGAACATAATACCATCCAATGTGAATACAGTATAATGTTCTCACAGCTATACTGATACAATCTGCTGTCCCGCAGGTGAGCTACAAACCAACTTAAACAGGAACTTTGAAAATAAGCAGAAAATGTCCCAATCAGTACGTCAAGCGAGAAATGGGGATGCAAGTAAAAATATTTGCATCTCTTTTGCACATGCAGAACTCTATATTTACATGCACAAAAGTGAGCAATTGTGCATACAAATAAATAGTGAGGATCTCTGGTTACCCATTTAATATGTGCAAATGCCTGTTTGTATGTACAAATATGGCAACTTGTGTTCACAACAGATGTGCATTCATTTGTGTTGTCATGTGCTGTGTTTGGACCTGAACATTTGGCTCATACTACATGGTACATAATAGCAAAATATTTCACATTTTTTTTAACTTTAACTTTCTGGAAAAGATAGTTGTTGTCTAAACAACACCTTTTATTACAAATTAAGCACTGCCCATATGTCTGCTTTGTGCACCTGTCATGTCTTATTTGAGACCTAGGACTGTAAAGTCTCTGGGACGATGACTCCTTTCTTTGTTATTTGTCTGTACAGCACCTAGCACAATGGGACTGTAAACTCTGATCCAAGTTTCTAGGTATTTACATAATACAAATAAAATAGCAATAGGGTTTAATTAGAAGATAAACTTAGAACTTACTAAATAGAGATGGAAGGACAATAAAAATACTTTTACTATGAAAAGTTTCCAACTAAATATAGAGTAGAACAGAAAAAAAATAAAGTTTTACAAATATCTTACCAATATTCTTGTTTGGTATGTCATCGGAATTTCATTTCAACAGAAATTCTCCACATTACTCTATTTGCTATGTACATTTGTGAAGTCACCAAGAAAAGTAAACAAAAAGGAAAAATAATAATATTATCATTCTTTAGCTTTCCCAAGTGCAGTTTTCTAACTCCTTTTGCTTTTAATTTTTTCTTCTCCTGATATTTTTTAGCTATTCTTCCTAATGTTCAGCCTGATTCTGATACCAGTATACTCACTATGCTCACAATGAGTGATCCTTACTCTGGCAATTAGTCCCATTCAACTGAGTAATGATTGCAAGATTAGAGCCAAGCTCACAGCCTTACTTACAGTGTAAGGCTATGTCTACACTACACAGCTTATCACGTCCCTCACCTCCATTCTGCCGACAAAAAACTTCCACCTCCAACAAACGGCATTTGCATCGTCGGCAGGAGAGTGCTCCTGCCGACAAAGCACTATTCACACTGGTACTTGTCGTCGGCAAATCTTTTGTCTTTAGAGGCTGTGGCGGGGGTGGGGGCATTGTCATTCAATTGCTAGTGTAGACATAGCCTAAGTGTTTCTAAGGCTATGTCTACACTACCGTGGTAAATCGACCTACGCTACACACCTACGTGAATAACGTAGCTGGAGTCAACGTATCTTAGGTCGAGTTACCTTACCCCCGTTGACTTACCTTACTCCTCTCGTCGGGGGTAGAGTACAGGGGTCGACTGGAGAGCGATCTGCAGTTGATTTGGTGGGTCTTTACTAGACTAGCTAAATCAACCACCGGTGGATCGATCTCAGACTGTCGATTCACGCGGTATTGTAGACCTGCCCTAATACTGGGTTCAGAGTTTAACCTCCTCAGGGCAGAGACATTTGCCTGATTCGCTAGTCATTTACAATTATCTAACTCCATTTTCTTCAATTGAGATATTTCTGATTTACTCTTGTGTAAGGGGAAAACTAGTCCCCTTGTTTTCTTAAGTTTTTGTAATGTGCCATGTACACACATTGTGCTTCTGTATATACCTTAAAACAAAATAGAAGAGTAATAAATAATAGTGATATAACAACAATTCTTATAATTCACACAAATTCAAGGACCTTTTCATACACAGATTTCCCCTTCTCAAGTCTCGCCTAAAATGAAAGTTATTCTGTATTAAAAACAACTGTAAATGTATCAAAATGAGCTGGTGGTCTCAGCCAACTTCCTAATATGCAGATATCTGCATTCAAAATGGAGAAAACAAAACACACACAACCTGTAGACATTTTGGGATTTTTAGGAGAGAGGTCAAAGGTTACGTACACATGGAGTCTGAGCTCCCTTTCCTGATAGTCCCTACAGGTGAAAACTAAGGTGATATGGTAACATGATCTGCCTATGTGTGAGGAATTCACTGTCCAAACTTGATAATCTTGCACCACTTTTCAGAAATCAGCATAATAATTTCTTTTAACGATTATTATGAACAATCCAGGTGTATAGTTTTTTTCTTATAAAATCAAAGTTAAAAAGCAAAAATAAGTAAGAAATGCATTGAGCCCAATTCTTCCACTTTCTTGCGTCTTGTGTAATCATTACCTTTATGTAAAGTGGGGTGTAAAATGTTGTCACTAGTGTCAGAGCAGAATTCTGATCTGGTAGCCCTTTATACCAATACTTTGCACAAGTGTAAACTACACAAAGTGCAAGAGAATCAGGTTAACTATGCACAAAAATCTAATTAAAGATAGTATGAAAACACAATTGAACATAAAATAGCATCAGATGGAATCTCTGGGTCAGATTCACCAGCTCAGTTCAACCACTTTGCAATGTCATGGTGATGCAAAAACCATAAACCCAGCTGATCTGGCCAGTTAACACTTGCTTACTACTGCTTTGTATCCCTGGTGAGGTGCTAAGTAGCCAGACAGTCTGATGAATGCAGCCCTCTCGCTATGTCATTTTTCAAATATGGAAATGTTAAAATACACTCCATACTCCTTTATCAGTGACTGACCTCATGATATCATTCAGATCACCAAATAAAACATTCAGCAGACTTATCTATCCACAGAATTGTATATCAGCTTTTTTCATACCTTACATTAACTGATATACAGACCTAAATCAGCAGAACAGACAGTTTGCATGTAGCCAACTTAAATCACACATTGAGGATTAATAAAATAGTTAGCTGGTGAATACCATCACCTCTCATTTCACTGGCATAATCTGTTCTTCATGTTTAACACCATTATGCTTTCATCATTTATTTTTGCAGATAAATATGCTTAGTTTTCACTTAGACTACATTTTAAAACATCTTTCTGCTTTCTTGCTTGGAAATATCCATATATTTGTTGGAAACACACAAGAAGAGCATATTTTGTGTACATAAATTTGAAGGCCCTACATCATTCAAGCTGTATCCTGAAATGCTTGTCAAATTGAAAATTGTTAAGTGCAGATGCAAGGGGTCAGATTGCACAGCATGTTCAGGCAACACAAAAGGAACTGGCCTCTGGTCATAAATGGATAGCTAAGAATCTTTATAGGAATTTACTATAACCCAGAAGAACTGGCTCTAGATGCAGACTTTCACCCTGCTCCCCAGCATTCAGTGGGTGGGAGAGAACACGTTGGAAACAGACCAGGAGTATGGCAGATTACAGTGGAGTCACACTAGTAGTATAAATTAGTGCACCCCTTAGGCTACTGTAATTGACACAGAAAGCAGGCTGGTGAAGAATCAAGGAACCAGTGCCAGGTCTCTAATGACACCCAGACTTCCCTGCACCGGACAGAGCTGTGACCCAGGGGAGAATTCAGTCCTAAAGGTACCCAGGGCCGGCGCTTCCACTAGGCGACCCAAGGCGGTCGCCTAGGGTGACAGGATTTGGGGGGCAGCATTTTGCCATCCCCGGTGGCAATTCGGCGGCAGGGGGTCCTTCCGCTCTGCGTCTTCGGGGCGCTACGGTGGCTCCGAGACCCGCCGCCAAAGCGCCCCGAAGATGCGGAGCAGAAGGACCCCCGCGCCAAATGCTCTGAGGAGGAGCACTGCTGCCTAGGGCAGCAAAAACCCTGGCGCCGCTCCTGAAGGTACCTTTTGTGTTTGCAGGATATTCTGTAACAACGGCTAGAGCTAAACAATTTTAAATCTGCAGGACTGGATATCTTGTAACTAAGAATTTTAAAAAAAATATGCTGGGGAACTTTCTGAGCCATTGATGTTGGTAATTAATAAATCTTGAAGTACTGGAAAAAAGCTATTGTGCCAAAGGATGAACAAAATGACCCAGGTATCTATAGGTTGGTTATCGTGGTCATCAATCTTGGGTAAAATCATGGAAATACCAAGATGAAGTCAGTACAGAATTAAAGGATGGTAGTATCATTAATACCAATCAACATAAATTTATTAAAAATAGATCTTGTCAAACAAAATTATTAGTGTTCCTGGATGAAATTACAAACTTAATTGATAAAGGTAACTGTGTTGACAGACTTCTATGAGGCATTTCACTTAGTACCTCACGACATTCTGGTTAAAAAAATAGCACAATATGAATAAAAGCAGCACACATTAAATGCATTAAAAACTGGCTAACTGACAAATCTCTAAAAAGTAGTTGTAAATGGGAAATCATCATCCTTTGGGGCTCCAGTGTGGTCCCAAAGGCCAATTCTTGGCCCATTTCTTTAAATAGTTTTAACAATGATTTGAAAGAAAATGTGTCATTACTGGTAAAGATTGCAGATGACACAAAAAGCAGCAGAGTGATACATAATAAAAGGACAGGTCAGTCATATGGAGCAATCTCAGTTATATGGTAAACTGGGTTCATTTAAACAATATGCATTTTAATACAGTTAAATGCAAAATCATATCTAGGAACTAAAAATTTAGGTCACACTGATTGGATGACTATTGGGTGACTATTCTGGAAAGCAATGACTCAGAAAAAGAAATAGAGGTCAAGGTAGATAAACTGAACATGAACTCCCATGCAATGTGGTGGCGAAGACAGCAAGTGCAGTTCTTCAATATATAAGGAGAGGAATATTGAATAGAATGAGGGAGATATTTTACTACAGTTCACGGAATTAATGAGACCATTACTAGAACACTGTGTCCAGTTCTGCTGCCCACACTTTGACAAGATGTTGACAAACTGGAAAGGATTCAGAAAAGAGCTACAAGAATGATTGTGGAAAACCTGATTTACAGTGAGACAAAAGAAACAATCTACTTAGCTCAGCATTCAGAAGGTTAACAGGTGCCTTGACCATAGCCTGTAATACCAATTTTGGGAGAAGATTTTTTTTTTATATTTGAGTGCTCATTAATCTAACAGATTAACAAAGGCATAAAAAGATTCAATGGCTGGAAGTTGGAGCCTCACAAGTTCAGAGTAGAAATAAGTCTTGTTTTTAAAGTGATGGTAATTAATAGGTGGAACAACTTACCTAAGGATGTGGTGGATGCTCTGTCACTCGAACTCCTTCCAGTCAAATGTAAAGTCGAACATCTAGGAACAAAGAATACAGGCTAAATTTACATGATATGGGACTCGATTCTGGGAAGCAGAGACACCGAAAAAGATGTAAGGGCCATGCATTTAGGCTGCTGGTGCACTTATACCACTGCCCATCATTTTGACCTCATTGTTTCCTTGTTACCCCTCCCGCCCCCCATCTGTCTGTCTGGAGCTATCTCTTGTCTTATACTTAGATTGTAAACTCTTTGGGGTGGGGATTATATTTTTATTGTGTTTGTACTTGTGTTTGTACTTCACCTAGCACAATGGGGACCCATTTTTTCCACCAAAATATTTTCACAGAACATTAGGAGAAAATCTCTTTTTCAAAACTTTCCATGAAAAAGAAACGGACAGTTTTAGATCATCTCTATTGTTGGGCATAGTACTTATGTCATAAGAAAACCCACTGACACCTGCATTTTGTAAAGCACTATAATGGAATATTTCTGTTTTTCTTTCTTAATAAAACAAGTGGATCTAGTGCTTCTGAAAGATACTAAATTGACAGAGTAGGAGAATGACGTTTTCCATATATACCCAAAATAGGTATAACAAGTGCAATGGAAATACAGGCTTCCTCAAAGTCTTGCCAACTTGCCTCAGTCTAGACCTATAGGGACTATCTCTAAGGGTGAATTCAGTATTTTTGCTCATTCTATTTGGCCTTTCTGCTGAAACTGCCAAATTCAAATTTTGTGATGTGGAAACCTGCTCTTAGGAAATGAACTGAGTTTTGTGTTAAAAAATTTGCTAAGTTACAAAAACCGATGCCTGATTTACTGTGAAATTGGTGCCAGGTTTGAATCCAAAGATTTGTTACCTTTAGACAAATCTGACCTGATTTTTGAATACTTAATGAAACATAAAACCAGTGAAATTTTGCATAATTTCATGTTTAGTTGTCTAGCCGCTATTTGCATGGACAGGAACTCATTAGCTAGGGCCTACATCTTCAAAGGTTCATGGTATATGATTTTCAGAGATGTTGTACATCCAAAACTTGGACTTCTAGGTGATGAGCACCTTTGAAAGCCAGGCCATTTACTTACATAGGTACCTATAGAGCAGGGATCGGCAACCTTTGGCACGCGGCTCGCCAGGGTAAGCACCCTAGCGGGCCGGGATGGTTTGTTTACCTACCTCATCTGCAGGTTTGGCCGATCACAGCTCCCACTGCCTGCGGTTCGCCGCTCCAGGCCAATGAGGGTGGTGGGAAGCGGCAGGCAGCACATCCCTCAGCCCGCGCTGCTTCCCGCCACCCCCATTGGCCTGAAGCGGTGAATTGCGGCCTGACGAAGTGGGTATTCACCCACAAAAGCTTATACTCCAATACGTCTGTTAGTCTATAAGGTGCCACAGGACTCTCTGTTGCTTTTTACAGATCCAGACTAACACGGCTACCCCTCTGATACTTAATAGGGAAAGAATCTTTATTTCAAGTTTGTAAAGGACATTTGAAACAACTAAATAAAAGGAAACATTAAAAAACTATTTAAAGTTGTCGCAAACAATTAATTGTTCCAAGTTTCTTTAGAATTATGCAACCAATGAACAAGTGCTTGTCAAATCACTTTTTAATTAAATTCATACATGTGTTCCTGTTTTAAAATGGCCACATACTCCATCTGCCCATGCAAAATGCTTCAGTATTTTCATCCAACTTTTTCACGTAAAGCTTTGCACCCATCAGAAGCAGCACACTTAATTGTTACAAAGGCCATGACCGCAGACTCTCTCTTTTGGTTCTGATGACTAAATAACTTTCTGCTTTTGTATATTATATTTCTATGTATCTTTTATGATGAACATTCAGAAATTGTACAAATGGTAATAGTCTTTTCATACTGGCAGAAGTGCTACTGACTCATGAATAATATAAGGCTTGCAAGTTACTTTTCACAGGCGGTCACCATTTTCTGGGTGCTCAGCTTGATACCCTAGGGTTTGATTTACAGAAGTGCTGGGCACTCACCGCTGGAACTGAAGCATTATGTTCAAACCATAGCTTCCATTAAGTATTATAAGATGCTAACTATTTGGAAAAATCAGGTTCTAGGCATTCAAAATGGGCACTCAAAATTGTGGACACTGTTGACCTTAAGTTATCCTGGCCTCAGTTTCCCATCTGTAAAATGGGGATAGCAATACCCCTTCACTTTTATTGTGAAGATAAATTTATTAATGTATGCAAAGGTACTACAGTGATGAGCACCATAAAAAAGTCCATGACAAAATTAATAATTCTGTCTTCAGAGCAAGGTTTGGATACCGTGCAGTAAATGAGGGATTCACCACGCATTTAACAATGAGGAGACAACAAAGCATTGACTAATTGCTTATTAAGTGAGCACTGTCCATCCTGTGCACTGAATGAGGCATGGTTCTTGTGGGAAAACTGATATGTGATCATATAATTAAAGACTGTATTGTAATGCATATGCACAACGGGGCAGAATTAAGGTTGACAGAGCAATCTTAATACTGGCATTTCCTAACTTGAGTGCTTGATTTTGCAATCTTAATGTTCTTTTAACATGGTTGATTTGGGTGAAGTTATCATCACCTATATCGTGGCTGCCAATTCACAATCAGGCCCCATTATACTAAGAACTCCACATACTGAAAAGACCATCCATCCCCCAGAGAACTTGCATTCTAGTCCCAGCTTTTTCACATTTAACTGAGAGTATGTCTACACTACGAGAGTACTTCGATTTTAGTTAATTCGACTATGTGGAATCGATATTACAAAGTCGAACGTGTGTGTCCACACTAAGGACAGTAATTCGACTTTGTGAGACTTTGTGAGTCCACACTAACGGGGCAAGCGTCGACATTGGAAGCGGTGCACTGTGGGCAGCTATCCCACAAATCCCACAGACCCCGCTGCCCATTGGAATTCTGGGTCGAGCCCCAAATGCCTTCTGAGTAAAAAAATGTGTCGAGGGTGCTTTTTGGTGCCTGTCGTCATCCGTCCGTCACTCACGCCCTCCCTCCCTCCCTGAAAGCGCCGGCGGGAAATCAGTTCGTGCACTTTTCTGATTACTGACAGCGCGGACGCCACAGCAGTGCGAACATGGATCCCGCTGCGACCATCGCTGCAGTTGTGGCAGTTCTCAACGCATCGCAGCTTCTCATCCACCTTTACCAGAGGCAGCTGCAGATAAATCAGGAGAGGAGGCTATGGCACCACCGTGACGGCATGAAGTCGGACACTAGCTCTGACCTCTCCGAAAACATGAGACCCAGCGCCCAGGACATCTCGCTGTCACTGGGTCTTGTGGATACTGTTGAACGGCGATTCTGGGCCCGTGAAACAAGCACGGACTGGTGGGACCGCATAGTGCTGCAGGTCTGGGATGAATCCCAGTGGCTGCGCAACTTTCGCATGCGGAAGGGGACTTTCCTCGAACTGTGTGAGTTGCTGTCCCCTGCCCTGAAGCGAAAGGACACCCGGATGCGGGCAGCCCTGACTGTCCAGAAGCGAGTGGCCATAGCCCTCTGGAAGCTTGCAACGCCAGACAGCTACCGGTCCGTCGCTAACCACTTTGGTGTGGGCAAGTCTACCGTGGGGGTTGCTGTCATGCAAGTAGCCAAGGCAATCGTCAAGCTACTGCTATCAAAGGTAGTGACCCTGGGAAACGTGGAGCTCATCATAGATGGCTTTGCCGAGATGGGATTCCCAAACTGCGGTGGGGCTATAGATGGGACTCACATCCCTATCCTGGGACCGGACCACCAGGCCAGCCAGTACATAAACCGAAAGGGATACTTTTCCATGGTGCTGCAAGCACTGGTGGACCATCGGGGACGTTTTACTAATATCAACGTTGGATGGCCTGGCAAGGTTCATGACGCTCGGGTTTTCAGGAACTCTGGTCTGTTTAGACGGCTGCAGGAAGGTCTTTACTTCCCGGACCACAAAGTAACTGTTGGGGATGTGGAGATGCCTACAGTCATCCTCGGGGACCCTGCATACCCGCTCATGCCCTGGCTCATGAAGCCCTACACTGGCACACTGGACTCAGGGAAAGAACTCTTCAACTACCGGCTCAGCAAGTGCAGAATGGTGGTGGAGTGTGCTTTTGGCCGTCTCAAGGGGAGATGGAGAAGCTTACTCACTCGCTGTGATCTCAGCGAGACCAATATCCCCATTGTGATAGCTGCTTGCTGTGTGCTCCACAATCTGTGTGAGAGCAAGGGGGAGACCTTTATGGCGGGGTGGGAGGTTGAGGCAAATAGCCTGGCTTCTGAGTACGCCCAGCCAGACAGCCGGGCGATTAGAAGATCCCAGCGGGACGCGCTGTGCATCAGGGAGGCTTTGAAAGCCAGGTTCCTGACTGAGCAGGGTCTCCAGTGACTGTTTACTTTGTGGACACAGATGCTGAACCTGCCCCCGTTTCTTTACCCAGTTACTGTTGACTATCCTTCCAAGTTACATACCCCCTTCACCACCTTCCCAACAAATAAAATCTGTTCCGTTTTGTTAATGAACAAGGTTCTCTTTCTTACTGTTTTCGCGGGAATGTTTTAAACCGGGGACGCAGACTGTGGCGGGGGGCGGGTTTAGTGTTCTGATGCAAATGATGCCTCTAAACTCCGGGACTGACAGGCTCCGCAGTGCTGGATTGGTTGTTTCAACGGAGCCTGCCAGCAGTCCTGGGCGGGACTGCGTGTATGTGTCGGCCAAGTGACTTTCTGGCAGGGGGCGGAGGGTAACAGACCCCCTGCTGCGTGGCTCTGTGATCCAGGATAAGGACCGCGGCATAAGATCTCTAACTGCCCTCCCCCGCCACAAAGTCACAGATCAACCCCCTCGCACCCCAGAACATGAAAACCGCCTCCCAGACTGACCAGGGTAACTGGTGACTGCACTGTGTATGAGTCCTGATGCTGGACCTGCCCCCGCCTCTGTAGCCTGCTAAAGGTGACTGTCCTGTCCAAGTAACAAACCCCTTCCCCCCCTTCAGACAGTATCCCCTCTGAAAGACACTCTCGGAAACAGTACTTAACAGAAACAGATGTTTTATTATGAACCGCACATGAAAAGGGGGGGGGGGGGAAACTTGGACGTGGGCTTCTGTGAGATGGGTAGGAAAGGACTTTTCAAACTTTGTGGAACGAGAGCCTTACATTGCTGCAGCAGTGTGCAGGGGCTGACTGAAAGTTTTAACGGCCCTTGCCGCCCCTCCTTCTTTGGACTTTTGGTGAGGGGGGTGTGGGACTTGGTGGCGGGGGAGGGCGGTTAGAGATAGAAAGCAGCAGGGCTCTGTCCTCCTGCCTCCGGTCTTGCAGAACATCCACTAGGCGCCGGAGCGTCTCCGTTTGCTCCCTCATTAGTCCAAGCAGGGTTTGAGTAGCCTGCTGGTCCTCCTGGCGCCACCTCTCCTCCCGTTCCATGACTGCTCTGTGCATTTGTGACAAGTTCTCCCTCCACTGTGTCGTCTGGGCTGCCTGCTCTCGTGAGCAGTCCATAAGTTCATAAAACATGTCTTCACACGTCTTCTTCTTCCTTCTCCTAATCTGCGCTAGCCTCTGGGAGTGTGATGCCAGGCTGGGTTGGGAGACAGTCGCAGATGTGTCTGTGGGAATGGGAAAAAGGGAGTGAATTCCTGAGACAGATAAATGAAGTTGCTAACAAAGAACATAGTCTTTCTCTGTGAACAACACCATGCACTGCACCTTTCACATGCGCACTCAGGACAAGGTCGAATTTTCGGCCCTCGCCTTCAGTGCCTGGGGTCTTGCAGTTGCGATCAGAGAAGCGTGGCAGGACACCTCTACTTTTGTTGCAGGAAAACATGGTAAGCCGTAGACTTGTGTCAGCTTAAAAATGTAATAGTAGCACTGGGCTCCTTTTGCACTGAATGCAAGGCCACTCTCTGCTGGCAGCAATCAGGGAAGCATGAGCTCTGCCCCTGTCCCACCACCTCGCGGCTGTCCCCGGGAAAGATCACTGTATGCTGCCCCTCTGCCGCCTCCACCGCGTGGCTGTAAAGCAGTCCCAATACTAACATTCCCCTCCCTAATTTAAAGCAGGGCGTCATGTGCGATATAACTCTAATGAGGATCTCGGAGAGCGAGAGGGGAAGAATGCTTCGGGAGACCATGCAGAGGCCAGGGCCGTATGCCGCCATGCTGTGCCGTGCCATGATCACGGACTACTTAATGGACTCATGGCGTGGGAACGTGTGTTACCACGGTGGACCGAACAAGATCGCCCTGCCACGGAACCTGATGCGCATGCTTGAGCGGTACCTCCAGGAGAGCTATGCTGAGCTATCCCAGGAGGACTCTCTGTCAATTCCCGGGCACATTGACCGTCTTTTCGTTTAAGTGCAGTATAAGGGACTACAGAGTGGAGCGTCCTGTGGTGGCCTAATCATGAATATCCGGACATAATTTGATTTTTTATACATAGTTAGGACTAAATAGTTGACTAAGCCAAATAAATCATGAACACCAAATTGCTAATAGAGTTAATATTCCTGTTTTGTTATAAATAAAAGTTTCTATGTTTAACTGAGTGAATGAAAAGCCCATTCTTAACAATATAAATATTCCAGTTATGTTAAAATTACATGTTTAGATGTTTAAAGCACTCACTGCTTGATCCTTCCCCTGATTCGGTGTCCGGGGTAACGGCTGTGGACGGTTGGTAGGAGATCTCGGTAAGGGTGATGAAGAGCTCCTGGCTGTCAGGGAAATCAGCGGTGCAAGCGCTGTCGACTGCCTCGTCCTCCTCATCTCCTTCCTCATCTTCCCCGTCCGCTAACATTTCCGACGAGGAACCGGCCGTGGACAATATCCCATCCTCTGAGTCCACGGTCACTGGTGAGGTAGTGGTGGCGGCCGCACCTAGGATGGAATGCAGTGCCTCGTAGAAACGGGATGTGTGGGGCTGGGATCCAGAGCGTCGGTTTGCCTCTTTGGTTTTTTGGTAGCCTTGTCTCAGCTCCTTGATTTTAACGCGGCACTGCGTTGCATCCCGGCTGTATCCTCTCTCTGCCATGGCTTTAGAGATCTTCTCGTAGATCTTTGCATTCCTTCTTTTGGAGCGCAGCTCTGAAAGCACGGACTCATCGCCCCACACAGCGATGAGATCCAAGACTTCCCGATCAGTCCGTGCTGGGGCCCTCTTTCTATTAGATTGCACGGCCATCTCTGCTGGAGAGCTCTGCATCGTTGCCAGTGCTGCTGAGCTCTCCACGCTGTCCAAACAGAAAATGAGATTCAAACTGCCCAGACAGGAAAAGGAATTCAAATTTTCCCGGGGCTTTTCCTGTGTGGCTGGTCAGAGCATCCGAGCTCGAAGTGCTGTCCAGAGCGTCAACAGAGTGGTGCACTGTGGGATAGCTCCCGGAGCTATTACCATCGATTTCCATCCACACCTAGCCTAATTCGATATTGCCATTTCGAATTTAGCGCTACTCCTCTCGTTTTCAGGGAGTACAGAAGTCGAATTTAAGAGAGCTCTATGTCGAACTAAATAGCTTCGTGGTGTGGACGGGTGCAGGGTTAATTCGATGTAACGGCGCTAAATTCGATATAAACTCCTAGTGTAGACCAGGCCTGAGTCATTTAATATTAATTTAACATGAAATACAGTGGGCAGCATTACAAAAATGGAGGTTTACAGTATCACTAAATTTGCCTTTAGTATGGTATTTGAAGTATTCAATACAATTGGAATAGGAAATATTACAATATAACTTACCATAGTACATTTAACTCAGTGTCTAGCAAATTACCACTTATTATTGCTCACTTTAGAAGGAGAGAAGATATATTTTTAATTTTTTAATCTGGTTGAATGACCAAGGCCTTAGAGTTCTTTTTGGAAAATTATATTGTGCAGACAACAGTGACAGGGCTTTAAAGTATTGGCGGACAGTAAGGAGATTTTTCAGGTACAAACTATTGGGTTGACAAACTATTGGCAACAACAACAACAACAAAAGGCTGTGGCTAGGGGGTAGCAGACTGCAGAGGGCATAACAGACTGGGAAACAGACAGGCAGTACAACCTGACAACTGGCAAGGTTTTGAAGCATGAAGGTTAGTCTCAAAATACCCATACTCACACTCTAGTACTGCAAATACCAAATGCTCTCCCCTGGGATCATCCTTCGTTACCACTATGAGTTAGCATTTTTGGAAATAATGAAAGTATCTTGCAACTAGGAGCCACACAATAGACAGGTCTGACCCATCTGAAAGAGCTGAATGTCTGTAAGGACTATTAGGAAACAAATGAAAAATGAATGGCAGGAGTATAACATATAACATTACTAATGCAATGCAGTAACATGAAATATTTTTACAGCAGCGTTGGCTCATGTTATTCAAAGGGAAAGAAAGACCACTGATGTAAAATAGACTCATTTCTCCTAATAGAATAGCAATGGACTGCTTTAGGTTTGCAAGATATCAGCTATATTTGGTATAAATTTAATGATTAAGAGAGATTAACTCAGGATGAGAAAATGTCAGCTTAATATAACTGTAGTGACGGTAACAGCTCAGCCACAAGTCTTTATGGGCCTGATCCAAAGCCCATTAAAGTCAGTAGGAGTCTGTCTATTGACTTTAGTAAGTATTGGATCAGCACCCAAATTACTGGGTTAGGTAACAGCATTAAACTGATGTAAAGTATGAATAAATTTAATCAATTACTGTGATTGATTTTATCAAATATTGACAACAGTAACTAGGCCTAGTTTAAAAAGGAGAGCCAGAGTTTCAGCATTTTATTAATCAGCGTAGCTGTATTGACTTCAGTGGAGCTACACCAATTTAGACCACCTGATGATCTGGTTCTGAATATTTATATTATAGAATCCATGAACTTCAAAGTTGGCCTGAAAAGATTTGTGATGAAAGTTAAATATCTGCTTGTAAGATCCTCATAGAAAAAAATAGTAAACAGATATTTCAAAGCTGTTGTACAAACCTCTATATACACTGAAAACATTCCAACTCCTTCCCATCAACCCATCCAGCTCTAATTCCTGATATATTATCAATAAAAATTCAGATTTTGAACTCCTTAGACAGTACCAAGTTCTTCAGCCACCAAGCTCATTGTTTCAAAAGCCAAATGACATATTAGCATGTGAGAATTCCTTTTCCAGTATGCATAAACATCAGATAATGGATACAAACATGCCCCATAATTCTCCTGTAGCCTAACAAAAGTAATTTTGTGTTTTGTTAAGTCAAAACAAAGAATTTTCCCCTTGTGAAGGGTACAAAATATAATAAGCATTTACATTATAAATTAAAAGTCTCTTTCATTCAAGGGTATCAGCTGGGCAGGTTTACAATGCAATGGTGATAGGTTAATCAAATCTCATGGACTTGGAAGTTTTGCACACTTTGCAAACTGTTTTGTTAGGGGGTGGGTTTTTGGGGGGGGGGAATCAGCAGGTTTCACAAAGAGTTCATTTTTATGTTGTTGCTGCAATTTAAACTCAATAATTTGTTTTGGTTGATTCAGCTTAAAAAATGTTTCATGTTAAATAGAAACCTGTTCTACGCACAAGGGAGAGAAGAACCCCATCACTACAAAAAAATCATTCGGACACAATTTGGTGTCCTACGAACAATACACTGTTTTCTTGGCCTGATTCTCCTTTCCAGCTGCTTCAATCCACTCCAGTAATGCAAACAGCCAGAAAAACAACGTAACTGGATTTCCTTTCTGTAAGATGAATCCCCAGGTGGCAAAGTTGCTGTTGTAGGAGGGATTCCGAAGAGAAGAGGAGCATAACCAGGCCACCCATAAATCCTGGCAATCCCAACTTTCAAAAAGGTCCAGTAAGTCTGTAAAATCTTGACCTCCTCACACTCTGCTGCCCTGAGCATCTCAGTGGCAGCTGAGGATCTTGCCCAATGTGTTTATTTCTTTTAGTACCATTCTCTCTCCTTTTTTCCTTTGTCAATGCCTCTGAGTACTTGTTTTTCATTCTGCTTGTTTGCTCTGCTCCTTTTTTCACTTTAGTTTTTCACTAGATATTTTTTCTCTGGGACCCATCTGCTTCTTTCTTAGCTTATCCTAAGCAGAATGTGAACCCAATAACTTTCTAGCTGGTAGAAACATAGTGTTTGAAGTAGGCAAGTCACACTTGTTCATCCTTACTTCCAGCTTATTGGAATGGCAAGTTTAATTATGAGATGAGTATCTAAATAAATATCGATCAGATTGTCAACAAGATGTGGGATGTGGCCTCCTACAGAGATGTCAATGGAGAGATGAACTTGATTCTTATCTCACATCTGTTTCAAACTGCTGTAACTCTTGGCTTCAGTGGAATAACATCTGATTTGAAGCAGTGTGACAGGAAAATCAGACCCACTGTGGGTAGTGAACAGGTCATTAGCTATTTTACTTTCCTGGTAAGTGATCAGGTGAAAGCATTTCAACAGGGAGAAATTCATCTTGGGAAGATAATTAAATGTGTTTGCGAGAGAGAGTGATTTTTCTATCTGTTTTACTCAAGTTAATATGCTATAAAGCAGGAAGTACAGATTGCAATCTCCTCTATGATGGACAAAGAAACAACAGGTCATAGAAAATTAAGACTAACTTATTCAGTATAAATATTTAAAAAACTACACATTTGTTAAGAAGTAAAGCAACTCTCACAGCTCAGCTGAGACTAAAATCCAGATGTGGTAGCCAATTATCTGTGGAAGCAAACTGTGCCAGGGATAATTATGAATGCTGTCTTTGGCTTGATTGGCCATCCATTATAAATATTTATTTTGAAGAAGATACTTTTCACTTCTGATGGGTTTGATTCCATGTTTTTCAGTTCCTTCAGCCTTATTCCATCACAGTGCATTCTGTCACAAGGATAAAACTGAAAGTGAGTGGCAATGAGAAAATTTGGATTCAGTAACAACTAGCTGCCAGTATTACATCTGAAACAAAGTTAGTAGATGAGAATGGATTGAACAGCGTGAAGTTCAAGCTTTCCATGAATCTGCGCCTAATACCAGTTGCAACTAATAGAAATGTTTTGGGGCAACAAACCTCCTGTTTACTAGACATTAATTTGTTCTCCTTCCTCCTCCTAAGTTAGTTTACTGTTTGTTCTAGTTTAGTTCTTCACCTATCCTTACAGTAGCTGTTTTAACAAAACATTTGGATGTGCTCTCAGCTCATTTAAAAAAAAAAAACTCAATAATTGATACAGCAGCATAGGTACCAATGACATCATTTTTTCCATGTTTACTGATCATTCTGAATAGTTAATTATACCAAATTTAGTGGGTTCAAAGACTATTAACTATAAATGACAGCAACTCCCCTTCTAAAAAGCAGAATGTGGAACCTTTGTGCCCTATTAGCAATGTCTACCATACTGTGTTAGTCTAGTACAATTAATAAAATAAAACAGGCACATTGGCACATTGAATATCCTTTGCAGGAATCATTTAGCCTTTAATCACGTTACTCTAATTTAATTGAGTACTAATATGATATGAAGATGACATAACACTAACTTCAAGTGCCCCTAATTTTGCATTCAGAATTAACTTTATACCTATTTGGTAATGTGCTCAGAGTAGAAAATAAATACACTGTCAGACTTCAAAATGCTAGTTGTATTTTTTAAACCATGTGTCTGAATTTATTACCTATTATATTTAAAATACAGCTTCTGGGTCTGAATTACAGCCCTTTTTATTCAGAGATTGTTTAATATTTCAGGGGGAGAGATTCTCCCAGATTTTTATGAATGTTTGTTCTCTGTACACTTCTTCATATTACTTGAATACTTTTATCCTTCTATATCAGGCTGTAATGACACAGACTAATAGTAAAGGTCAGACAGTAAGGTTCTGGTAATAAAGATATATTTCAAGGAAATGAAAGAAGCACCCTCAGTTGAACTCTCTTTGAGGTCTGCATACTACCGTACTGGCAATGTGAAGGAGATATTGGCAAAGGGATACATTGAAATAGAAAGTGGTCAGCCTTATCAACCACACAAAACCATTGTGTACTTACCCTAAAAAATGGTAAATCACTGAAAAGGTCACAATCTAATGTGTACAATAGGGTATGAAATAAAAGGCCCTTTGTCACAGGACAAAAACAACAGAAATATTAAAGCCAGATTCTCAGGTGGTGTAAGCTGAAAGCATAGTTCCATTGACTACATTGATTTACAGCAACTGAGGTTTTGGCCCATACCTTCCAAATCCCTTGCATGTGGCAGAAAAAAAAGGTATGATATGTTCATCCAACTCCAATCAGCCCATAAGTGATTATTGCTTATTTATGCAGCACCTAAAAGTGGGATAGATGCTTTACAAAACCAAGACAAAAACATAGGACTTGATTCACAATGAAACTTTGGTGTGGTGATGCTGGGCATCACTACGCCTAATTTTAGGGCACCTAGAAAATCACTGGGATTCACAAAGCCTGGGTTCGGCAGATAAATTGGCACCTCAGAACGTGATTCCCACAAGCCAGCAGGCTAGGAGGCTACTCACCTAAGATAGTGAATGGGAGATGCCTAGCCAAGGGGCTTGTGCTAAGTCCTGCCCCCTCTTAGAGATAGGTGCCTAATTCTGGGCTGAAGGGAGGCTTGGAATTCTCAGCTGCAACTCCTCTCTTGGTGTTAGACACCTACACCATTTTTGCAAGAAGGCTGGGGGAGAAGGAGGAGAACTTCTCTCATAACTTTTAGTCCAGTGGTTAGAGTACTCACCTGAGATGAAGGAGACTGCTGCTCCTTGTACCTGTGCCTGAGGGGCAGAAGGGATTTGAGCCGGCATCTGCCATCTCTCAGATGAATGCCCTAACCACTGGTCTACATGATATTCTGATGTGGGGCTTCCTCAGCCTCTCCTGCTGAAGTTGTTGCACTGTGGATCAATACTAAGAGAAGCACTGGGCCAGAGCGAGAAAGAGCGAGCCAGAGCAAACATGAGAATGACGCTGTAGCCTGGCAGTTACAGCAATCACATAGGCGACCAGGATCCAGTTCTCATGTGCACTTAGGTGGAGGGGGGGCTTGAACCAGGGGTTTCCCACATCCTAGGTGAGTACCCTAGCCAGTGGACTAAAAATTATGAGGGTGGGCCCAGGGAAAAAAAATGAATTGAGTTCCTGTAGGTGACAAGACAGAAGTTGATCAAAGTCAACACACTGTGATCATCATAATCCAAAGCCTGATGGTACCTGTTAGCATAGGTGCCGACTCCGTGGGTGCTCCAGGGCTGGAGCACCCATGGGGAAAAATTAGCGGGTGCTCCGCACCCATTGGCAGCCAAGCTCTGCCCAAGCACTCCGCGTCCCCCCTCCTCCCCCTCCCTCCCAGTGCTTCTCCCCCCCCCCCGCCTACCAGCTGTTTGGCGGTGCTTAGGACTTTCTGGGAGGGAGGGGGAGGAGCGGGGACATGGCGCACTCAGGGGAGGAGGCAGAGAAGGGGCGGGGACTTGGGGGAAGGGACTTTGGGGAAGGGGTGGAATGGAGGTGCGGTGAGAGCGGTGCAGGAGCGGGAAGAGGCAGGGCAGGGGCGGGGCCAGGGATGTGGTGGGGTCGAGCACCCACCGGGCAGAGGGGAAGTCGGCACCTATGCCTGTTAGGTTTATCCATTCACAGCTGATCGGCTGTAGGCGCTGACATGCCTAGCCTTTGGATAAAAGCCACAGGCTCAAACTCTTTTGCCTCTACTCTCCAGCTCCCTGGTATCCTATCAGTTTCACCAGCTTGGTTTTAGTCTTTGCTTTCTGTCTGCTGCTTGTGGCTGCTCTTTTGCTAACTGGGTAGACAGGAGATGCTGAGACCCCTCTCCTTTCCCTGGCCAGTTGTTCACTCTGTTCCTCTATCCTTCCCATAAACTGGTTGCAAGTGCACTGAGCAGCAAGATCTCTCCTGCAACACCCCTCCTTCCCCTTCATGGAAGCAGGTGAGTGGGTAGGAAGCCTGATATATATATACTGAGGGAAGAAGAGGTATAGAGCAGGGGGAAATAGTGAAAATGAAAAAGGATGAAGTAAATGCAGAGGGGTCCCACCCAAGGAGAGACTGAGGAAGCCCCACATCAGAATACCATGTAAACCAGTGGTTAGGGCATTCATCTGAGAGATGGCAGATGCCTCCTGAAGATGAAGTGGAAGTGGGAACTGCGAAGCAGAAATAAGACATTCTAGAGTCACTTATAGTAAGTGATATTTTAATTTACTGATTAAGAACAATGTGTGATTTATTTATTCATTTTAAATATCAGAGCAAGACCATGGCTGAGGAGGGGGGTGGGTTGACAGAGGAAAGGTGTGTTAGATGACCATCCACATATGGTTCATCAAACATTAGTACTCTCTCTAAGCAGCCTGTCTCCTATATCTCATGTCTTAATACAAGGAATTATTAAAAGAGCTAGATATGTATAGCACAGATAAGAGATAACTGAGGAGAGAGATAATAAGTCTACAACTATTTAAAGGGTGTAAAAGCCATGGAGAGAGAGAAAGTACTTAGTATAGTAATGGAATTAATTTAATATCAGTAAACTTGGGCTGAATATCTTCCTGAGAGTGGACCACCTTACACAATTCATTTTAAGCAAAAGGCCCTAAATCAATGAAGAGTTCTGCCTTAAAATCTATGACCCCACATGATCCCTGTGATACAATCTCTCGAATGATGTGTCATCAGTTGCAATATTTAAAATTAGACTGGACAAAACACTAGTAAGTAGACCATAGGGAAGAAGACAGACTTGGCAATTTAACACTGCCAAATTTTATGCTGGTGTAAACTGGTACATTGTCTCTGAAGCCCATTTACACCAGCAGAGAATTTGGCCCACAGTTTTTTCACATGATTCTGCACTATTTGGGCAGGGAGGACAATGCAGCTTGGTGGAAAGAGAAGGGGAAAGGATCAAGTAGTGGTCATCTGTTCTCTGTAAAAGTGTGCCCTTTCAGTCTATTAAGATAAAAAGGATATTGTAGTGTGCGGGTTTGCATGCATGCATATGTGATAATACTTTCTGGCATCTAGGCCACAGAAGAAGTTTAGTGATCTAATACTATTAGTGCTTAACTCATAGATTTCCTTTAGTTCAAGTGGTAGTAGCCTATTTTTGTTGAACTGAAGAACTAGGGTTGTAGACCTGATTCCCTAGAGGAGGGGTGTGTGTGTGAGTGAGCTAGATAGCAACTGTGTCTAAGGTCTGCAACACATGAATTTGTTACAATATCAAAGTGAGGTTGAAAATCCTTTTTAACATGTTATTACTATCTAGGAATCACAACATTTTATTAGTTAATATTTTCTGCATACCCCTGAGAATGATGTTAAATTCTCAAGATTTTAAAAGTAAAATTAGTTTCTTATCCAATACCTATAAAGTTGGGGTTTGATTCCTATCTGGTCAACATTTCAATCTGCTTGGATTCTCTTCCATTCTGAGTCTGGACTTGACCAACGTAACTGAACTGCCCTAAAATTATAGCATTATTTTACAGTTAATGTTTCATGTCTGCTGAGGGAGGCAGGAAAGGTATTTTTTAAAAATAAATGTTTTGAAGGCCCAAAAGCTGCAGTTGAAATCATTCACATAATTGCTTTTCATTCAGATAGGACAGAGGTTAAAAGTCTGAGACCCCAATCCTGCAAAGACCCCCATGTGGCACTCATTGCAGAATCAGGCCTTTAATGTGCCATAATTATAGCAAAGGAAAGTTTTAGTATCCCAGTCAAAATGAACAGCTCATGCTCTCAAATAAAGAAGTAATTAGGCAGCTCTTTTATAATGCATACTGGGTACATAGTCAACCACGTCAACGCCATTATCATGCAATAGTTACTATACAGCACACTACCAGTAGAAATGAACAAACAAACAAACAAACAAAAACATTGTTCACTCTTACAAAAAGCTACTAGGGTATCCTAGAGTGAATTTCCAAAACACTTTTTAACATGGGAGGTTGTAGAATTTTGGACCCTTTACTATACAACCTTATAGTATTTTGTATAAGGAATAATTCATGAAAACATTTTCTCTATATGAATTTGAGTGATTCCTCCCCCCAAATAGCTCCCCAGTATTTTCTGTTGAACCGTGTAGCAGCATGCCTGCCCCACCCTGAGGGTCTTATGAGGCATGACACTGGACTCCAGCATAACAGACTGAAAGGGGCCTTTGTTTGCCTTCTACCAACCCTGAGTATAAGGATTAATGTTTTACTACTGATCCCTGTCCTTCCACCCTAGCAAATACTGTTCTAAGCCAAAAAAAGAAAAGTCCAAGAATAATTTACTTCTAAAAAGTCAATATCTAGAAACAATCAGCTTGTACTATAGATCCTGGTATATTGTCTCAAAATTCAGAATACTATATACAGTTCATGGGAATTGCATGTGTTATGTTTATTGTTATAAGTAAAGCTTGTTGGATATTGAAAACTACATATGAGAAGGGATGTTCTTGTGGTTAAAGCACTGGCCCAGAAATCAGGAGACCTGAGTTGAATTCCCTGCTCTGCCAAATACTTCCTGTGTGATCTTGGGCAAGTCATCATCTCCATTATACAGATGACCAACACTTTCCTTCTCCTACATTTCCTCTCATCTATTCAGATTGTAAGCTTTTGGGGGGCAGAGACCAGCTCTTGCGGTATGTGTGTACAGCACCTAGAGCAATTGGGCCCTCTAGAAACTTTTGTAATATACATAATAATTATATCCATGAACAAAGAGGCCAAATTTTATTTACTTCCATTTGTGGTGTAATTTTATTTATTATTCACAAATATTCTGAGGACAGTTGCATATGCATGAATATGTTTGTGAACCCTGGCAGTTGCAATAATTCGTAACAGAAGTTATTAAATTATTATGAATTATAAACTGTCATTCTTAATTTCCTGTTGAAAAAATTTGCATCCCGTCAGGTGGCAGAAATAATCACACTTCACTATAAGTAAATAGTTGAGGTGAACAATTCACAAACAAGAAACAGTCTGAAAGTTATTCATGTGAAATATAAAGCAAATATTTATAAATACCACACAGATAATGGAAATGGATTGTAATTTTTTCCAGAATAAAATAAGTTGAAATTCATTACATTTTTTGGTTGGACAACTATTCTCTGAGTAACTCTTGCTTTAGGTAGAAACATATAATTTTAGGACTGGAAGGGACCTCAAGAGGTCATTTATCCAGTCCCCTGCACTCATGTCAGGATTAAATATTATAGACCATCCCTGACAGGTGTTTGTCTAACCTGCTCTTAAAAATCTCCAGTGATGGAGATTCCACAACCTCCCTGGCCAATTTATTCCAGTGCTTAACCACCCTGACAGTTAGGAAGTTTTTTCCTAATGTCTAACCTAAACCACTCTTGCTGCAATTTAAGCCCATTGCTTCTTGTCCTATCCTCAGATGTTAAGAACAACAATTCTTCTCCCTCCTCCTTTTAACAACCTTTTATGTACTTCAAAACTGTTATGTCCCCTCTCAGTCTTCTATTCTCTAGACTAAACGAGCCTAGTTTTTTCAATCTTCCCTCACAGGTCATGTTTTCTAGACCTTTAATAATTTTTATTGCTCTTCTCTGGACTTTCTCCAATTTGTCCACATCTTTCCTGAAATGAGGTGCCCAGAACTGGACACTATTCTCCAGCTGAGGCCTAATCAGCATGGACTAGTGCGGAAGAATTACTTCTTGAGTCTTGATTACAACACTCCTTCTAATACATCCCAGAATTATGTTTGCTTCTTTTGTAACAATGTTACATTGTTGACTCATATTTTGCTTGTGATCCACTATGACCCCCAGATCTCTTTCTGCAGTACTCCTGCCTAGACAGTCATTTTCCATTTTGTATGTGTGCCACTGATTGTTCCTTCCTAAATGGAGTACTTTGCATTTGTCCTTATTCATCCTATTTTCTTCAGACAATTTCTCCAGTTTGTCCAGATCATTCTGAATTTTAATCCTATCCCCCAAAGCACTTGCAGCTTGGTATTGTCCGCAAACTTAAGTGTACTCTCTATGCCATTTCTAAATCACTGATGAAGATATTGAACAGAACCAGACCCAGAACTGATCTCGGTGGTACCCCATTTAATATGCCCTTCCAGCTTGATTTTGAACCATTGATAACTACCCTCTAGGAACAGTTTTCCAGCCAGTTATGCACCTTCCTATCTAGCTCTATCTAGGTTGTATTTCCTTAGTTTTAAAAAGCTTGAGTATTGTGATTTCTGTGTTTTCTTCCTCTTCTTTTTTTAAAGCCAAGTGAAGAATGACAATTTGTCTCCTGGATAAAGCACAAGACTGGGAGTTCTAATTCTGCCTTTTACCCGCTGCATGATCTTGGCCACTTAATTCTCTGTGCTTCAATTTAGCAATCTAGGTATAGCTTAACTCCATCATCAGGTGCTCAAGAATAGTGTGGGAAACAATTTTGCCATTCGGGGAAAATGTGGCATTTTGAAAAAAATTCCTGTCCTGAATTGGGGCAAAAGGCTGAAATAATGAAAAATGACAATTAAAAAAAACACAAGTATTTGGGTTGACTGAAACAATGATCATTTCAAAATGTTTTTTGTTCAACTCTTAATTTTTTTATAATTAGCTTAAATTTCCAAGCAAAAAGAAATTTAGAATCCAAATGCTCAGAATTTTTCATTTAGAAAATCAAAAAAGGGATGTTTAAACAATTTTGATTTTAAAAAATGGTTTAAACCAAGATTTTTCAGAACCATCCCTTTCCTGCAAAGTTTCAGTTTCAATGAATTACCATTTTCCAATGAAAAAAGGTTTTGCTGAAAAATTCCCAACCAGTTCTACTGAAGACTAATCAACCAGTGTTTATAAAGGGGTTAAAGATCCTCTGAAGAACAGTGCTATGAAATGTTGTTTCCATGACAAATGCTTCAGTGCCATGAAGACAGTTTTTCTTACTTCTAACTACCGGTGAGAATTCCCTTTAAGACTCTATATTGAAATATTCCTCCTCAAACCAACTATCAGGCAGAGTGCACTGTGCTGGTTGTTTCTGTTTCCTCCCCTTCAGCAATGAGAGCCAGATTTAACTGTTCTTCATGCTGAGTAGTACTTACTCACAGGAACGGTGCCATGAACGCTAGCAGAGAGTCTGTGAAGTAACAGGGGGAAAGAGTTTTGGCTGCAGTATTTTGGATGGACTGGAAACCTGTGGTAATCTGATGGCGGGCCGCAAGACATTTTGCTGATGTTGAACGTCCGCAGGCACGGCCCCCGCAGCTCCCAGTGGCCGCAGTTCACCGTTCCCGGCCAGTGGGAGCTGCGGGCAGCGGCAGGCCACAGCTTCCCACAGCTCCCATTGGCTGGAAACAGAGAACTGTGGCCACTGGGAGCTGCAGGGGCCGTGCCTGCGGACGTTCAACATCAGCAAAATGTCTCATGGCCTGCAATCAGATTACCCTGATTGCCCACCACTGGACTGGAAGGTGGATGAGGTTCATATCAAAAAGACCTGATGGCAGCTGTCACAGTGGAAAATGAGTAGGAGTGGACCACTCTAATGAGGAGAGTTCATTGGGACTGTTCCAGTGAGTACTACTTAAGACGTGTAAGGGTTGCAGATTTGAGCCCATAGTTTGTAAAGTATTTCAAGATGAAAAGCACCCAACACTTGTAAGACCTTATTAGGGCTTGTCTACACAAACAATGTAACAGCAGCATAGCTGCACTGGTTCATCTGTGCCACGGTAGTGCTTAGTGAAGACTCTACCTACGCCGATGAGAGAACTTCTCCCTGAGAGGCGGTAGCTATGTCAACGGGAGAAGCCCTCTGATCAACATAGTGCTGTCTACACCAGGGGTTCAGTCGGTATAAACTGCATCGGTCAGGGGTGTGGGTTTTCCACACATCTCTGAGCAATGTAGTTATACGGATAGGCTTGGTCTGCACGACAGACTCATAAGTCATTCTTTACATTAAAAATAGGTCTCTTTGGCAGAGCTCACATTCCCATGTAATTTCTATTGGCTGATAAAATTCCTTTAATCAAACAGCACATTCGAGTTCACATAAAGACTCGGACCTAACTGTAACTGGCCCTACCTATTTCATGGCAAACAATTCAAAGTAATAAGTAATGTACAATGTTCCTGTTCTTTTGTTGCCAAGGCCTTATCCAACAACAGACAGCCACCTGCAAGGTTGCTTACTCACAGCAGTTCTATGAGCCTTCCTTGCGCCACAACTGTGCAGGTTGCTCCTTAGTCTGAAGGAAGGAGCAGTCCCCTAACAGTAGTGTCTGCATAATGTGTTGAGTGGCTAGCTTGGGAAAGAGCAGGAATCAGATGCTTTGACTAACCCAGTATCCAGGTAGCCCACTTACTCACGAGAATGACCTCAACATGCTTACAACATCCTCTGATATACTAATGCAATGGTAAGTTCTCCTCTGACTGGCTTACAGTCAATTCAGTCCAGACAGAGAAAAATTTTAAAGAGGCCATGTGGCCTAAAATCAGCTCTTTAGCTGACAGCTACCTCACAGAACAATGCCAGGGGAAAAAAGAGGAGCCATAATGGGTGATTCCATCTGCTATTACTTCTTTTTCATTAAATTTATGATTGGGACGAGAGGGG
This sequence comes from Emys orbicularis, assembly GCF_028017835.1. Taxonomy (NCBI): domain Eukaryota; kingdom Metazoa; phylum Chordata; order Testudines; family Emydidae; genus Emys; species Emys orbicularis. The sequence goes on from NC_088685.1 coordinate 37,060,070, forward strand.
GAGACTCTAATAACTAATGGGGGTAGGACTCTTTTCCCCATTTGGCAAGCAGGGAGTAGAAGCAGCAAATATCACACAGACTAATATTTGCAGATAGTCCACAGGCCAGAAAAGAGCCTTCCCTCAGAGCTACAACTGGAAAAGAAAAAAGTAGGGGGAGGGGCCAATGAAGACATTTTAGCCTCAGATGTGTGTACCATTAATGCGTGTGTCCATCTGTGTGTGTATTTGCCTATGCACGTGAGTATTGCACTCTGTGGCCCCCAGCAATGTTGCTCTACCATGCCACCCTCATGTTCTATGCTCCCACTGCTCTGTCCTCCCAGGTGTTCTGTGTGCCCCTGTCCACTGTGGTTAAAGTAGATTGAACCAGGATGGCGAAGCTTCCACTGCACAAGCTGAGGAAGTGGGAGAGGGAGGTGTGAAGGAGCAGTGCTGCTGGCCCAATCCAGGGAGGAGGAAGGAGGATTCCCGTCTGGTTTTACCTGAATGGGAGTTCTGCTCCAGACTGCTCCCCCTTACTGCTTAATCCCTGTCTGCTCCCCACTGCACTCTGACCCCCTTCCCCATCCTTGTTGCCAATCATTCCCCATGCTCTCTACATACACTCTTCTCCTCACCCCTATTTTGGTCCAGTCTCCCTAACAGAGTGTCTATCCCACTCCTGGCACTACAGTCCTCTCCCCCAACATTAGTAGTGGGGCTAGTGGGTGTCTCCTGCTTCCTCCTGCTCCGGGAACCTAGCACGGGGACTCTTCTTCCTACTCTTATTGTGAGTGCAACTTTCCAGAGCAAAGTTGAGCTTTTGCCTCTGGCTTCCCTTCTGGCTGAGTCAGCCTCTGTAGTTCAGCTGGTGAGTGAGAATGAGCTCATCAGCTCTTTGGTGGTTCAACAATGGAGAGAGAAGGGAGTGCTGAGTTAGCTGAGGCTGCTATATGCAGCAGCATTTTCAAGGCTGGTGTTGGGACTGACCTGGTCTTCCCTCACCACAGGCTCAAAGTTGGGGGGTAGAGTGAGTAGGCGTGGAGAGAGACATTGTTGACCCTGAAAATGGGGTGGTGGTGAGGAGAAACAGGGACCTCACTTCCCTGTTGTTTCAGCTATTCTCTTCTCGCTCCTATGCATTTGGATTACTTCAGGAACATCCACTACTTGTAGAACTGCAGCAGGGGCATGAGGATCACAAGGGAGTTGTAGAGCCAAATGCTCTAGTTTTCCATTGATGGAGCGCCACTGATTTTAAGGAAGTTAGTTCTGATTAATACCAATGTGAGTGACATTAGAATCAGGGTCCCTATGGGCATACAAAGGTGGGCAGCTCATCCATTATATTTACAAGTCAATAGACTTTTCCCCACATTAAGTCATCCTAATATAGGCTTCCAGAATTCAGAAGACTTGTCTATATTATCTTACACACTAATTATATTCATGGAAATTGTAAGCAAAGCCCTGGCCAATGTAACTCTTCACCAGTGGCCATTACAGGTTGTGCTGAATAGTTTGAATATGCTAACTTGTTTTATTATCAACATTCCCATATTTTTAGAATCAAAACAATCTTTTGAAGTTACCTTATTTTCATTTTACAAAGTTCACTACAGAGTAAAAGGTGACAGCAGCCTGCGGCTTCAAGTTGGCCTTTGTTTTTAATAATTAAAAACAAGAAGTCAGAAAGTGATTTAATTTTCTGGAAAAAGAGAAATCAATAGAGGAAATAACCTAGACTTGTGTCATCAACATTTGCCAGGAACTAAACTGAAGACGACAGAACAAGAGTGTCATTGTTTCAAAGAGCTTTCATTATGAATATGCTCAGATGGTTTTGATGACATCAGGCATAGTCAAGACAGAGCAAAAGCAGAGACAAGTGATGGAAGGGAGGAGGGAGGGGATATAGCTAGAAAGGTTTCTTTAAAACCAGAAATAATCCACAGTGGGTTTCTCTGAACTTGTGAATGCATAAAGATCAGCTAGTAGGTGTGACAAAAATCCCAGTGTGGCTGAGAGTCACCCAAGAATCTTCAAGGCCTTTTGCTCTTCTAAAAATAATTTATAGAAAACAAATTGCCATGGCTCACAGAATAATCTGTTTCACAAACAAGCCCAGTATATGTGGCTCATGCTTCCTTTTGAAGGGAAACAAATGGAAAAATCAAACTAAAAATAAAGTAGTGTCAATGGTACTGAAAGCTATCAAGTGATTGCTGTAAGAACTTTACACAGCCCATCTCCAAGTTTCAAAGGTCAACTAAATGAAACAGAATTTTACTGCCACAAAAACAGTCAGAATCCTCCTCCAAGGGGACAATAAAACCTAATTATGCCAAAAAGTACTTACATGACATTTTTTAAAAACCACTACAGAAAAATCATTAGATTAACCAGAAGGCATGATAACCCCAGAACTATTATTATTTATTCACTGATGGTGACAACGTGCTCACCAGCAAAACGATTAATCATAATAAACTTGAGGGGGGAAAGAGGAACGGAGTATGTGTTTATATTCAAAAACCGTTTCAAAGTCTTCTATAATATTATAAATCACTGGGATTCACAAAGTCTGGGTTCGGCAGAGAAATTGGCACCTCAGAACGTGATTCCCACAAGCCAGCAGGCTAGGAGGCTACTCACCTAAGAAGTTAAGGCACTGATTCAGCAAGGTGCTTAAGTACCTGACTAACTTCAAGCACATGAGTAGTCCCAGCAAAGTCAGTGTGCTAGATTCTTACCTCAGCTATACTAGTTTGATTCCAGAGTAACTCCTCTGAAAATGGCACTGGTAAGTGAGCTGAACGTGGCCCTGTGAATCACAGCTGGAAAAGAATGATGAATCAGATGCACCAGGGGATACACCTGTTAGTTTGGAAACCCTTGTGGGTACACTATGTGGGAAGAAGCGGCCTACAGTTTTAAAAACAATTTTGTGTTTAAAACCTGGGAAACCTTAATAGAAAGATTTTACCTTGAAGGAGGGAAGGAGGAATTTGAAGTAGCTTAAAGGGGAAAGCAAATCTGGCTATAAACGATACAAACAAAAGGATCCCACAAGTCTAGAACATATCCATTCAAATGTGTTCATTTGATTCAGACAGCGCAGATGAGAATCCCACATTTGTCCCCTCATGGCCAGCTAGGGACCTGCAGCAATGACTTAAATTATTAAAGTTTTTGCACTTACTCCTTTCCTTACTAGTGACTGTGCTGAGCAGGGGAGATTAAAAATATATTAATAAACCCAAAATGAATCAAGATTGTACTAAATGAAAGGCAATGATGTTGCAAACAATTATTCCTTTTTATTTACAGCTCCTGAAATACATTCTCATTCATTCCAAAAGTATGAGAAAATGCTTGCATTATTTCAATTTTTTTTTAAAGTGATACCTCAGTTATTTCTTGTGCTGTTGATCTGTCTGGATCACTGAAGCTTTACTCAACAGCCACCTGTTGATAACAGCTACCTTTGCTACTATTCACCAGTTCAAATTTCCTGTTACTGATTATCTGAACATAGCTGCTTACATCCCCCTATATTGGTCTCTCATGCCTTTCTCTCTCAGTCAAAACAAGCTAACATATTGTCCTCTTTCAATTTCCTGCCCTAGGAAAAGTCAGTCTGCAGGATTATAGGGAAAACCTGAGAAGCAACTAGAGTAAACAAAACCATTGAGCCTATTTTTAGTAAGGCAATAAGGAGAGAATGAGTCAGCCCACAACTGCTGATTTAGTCCCTCTTGCCTTACTCAGAAGGCAGGTAATGTAATGATTCATGAGCTTGTGGCCTAAGGGAGTCAGAGGGAAGTTCAGAAGCAGGCGCCACAGTCTGAAAAACCTACAGCTACATAAAATACCTGTGGGAAATATTTTGATAAGAGGTGTCTGTAAAGCCAGTGTAATTGCTTGGACACTTTTAAAGAGGAAATTGCCATCCTTTAAGAACAACTCTGAAGAGCTTAGATAAATATCTTAGAAGAACTATTCCCATATAAACTAGAGCAGTTGGTATCTGTTTTCCTCAAATCAGTTTGTTTTGGACTTCTTGAGTCAGATTTTATCTTTTGAAGGCAAATCTACCAACTTCCTGCCATCAGTATTTATAACTTTCTGCTGACACTACCCGTATTTACATATGTTTAGCCAATTTATTTTAGTTTGTCTAACCTTATTTTTAGCAAACTAACCACACCAGTTACACAAATGATACCAAGTTACATGGTGAATTGAAACTAAATTAAACAGGTTTTCCCCCCCCTAAAAGTTTACATAGATGAAACAATTTGTCATTTATTTACTTAATGCTACTGTTGGTAGTAGGGACCCACAGTTCTGTTTAAACTGAAAAATATCAAATGTTGAAGTAATAGAGAGTTACAAAAAGGATGGGTCAAAAAGTTAAAATAACTCATTTTACACTTACAATGGGTGAGTCTCAAAACATTCAGTTTGAAGTTTGAACCATAACTGAACTTCTTGAGACTACCTCCTCTCATTCTTCTACACCTTTCTCAGTCTCTACCAACAACTCCTTAACTTAGTCCTCAATCCACAACCCAAGCATTCATAGATTTTACAGCTAGACGGGACCATTACAATAATCTGTTCTGACCACCTGCACAAAGAAGGCCATAGAACCTCACAATAATTTCTGCATCAAGTCCATAATTTATGTTTGATCATTTTGACTTGTGTTGTAAATGCTTCTTGGAGCTTGAACTTAGGACTGCTGATACCATAAGTAAGCATTCATCTCCCCTAGGCCATCTTTTGCACCTCTAAATACCTCCCTTCTCTCCCCACAAATTTAAAAATTGATTATGGGCCTCTTTCCTGGGGGCTTAAGAACTTCCACATTAAATTAACTCTTGAAATCAGTGGTCACTGATGTGCCCCAGAATGCAATGTATATGTAGGAGGGTCTACATGATTTCAAGTGGGAAGGTGAGGATTGTCATGGCGGACTCCAAATGAGGTCATAAGAGTCAGTGGGATGGAAGAAGTAATATGTTGAAGACAAGGCACTATTGATCAAGTGAAAGAAGGTGTGTGTTGTGAATTTTCAGGAAGCGTGCTGTGAGTTACTGGTATGAGGAGGAGTCAGGTGCAAACTGGAAACTAGTGGAAAGCACACCAAGAAATGCAATGAATATCTGGAAGGATGCTCATCCTGGAGGCATGAACAGGAAGAAGTCATAGGTGTGGTTGTGCACATGAGAGGGGCAGGGTGAGAAGGAAACATCTAATTAACAGAACTTTTCCCAATTTTGCTCAGAACTAAATCAATGTAAAAACTGCTGTTACCTTGAAACATAAGCAGGCTTAGATTCAAAATCTTTAAAGTGTTGCTAAACTGTGAATCAGGTGCTAACTGCATAACCTGATTCCAGTTCACTACCTAACTATATTAGGTAAAGTTTTCAACATCTTCATATGAAGAGTTTCCAGCAATCTAGGATACAACAGGGACCAAATCCTGCTTGTTTTACTAATTGTGACCAGCACTACTGAAGTCATCCTGACAAACTCCACTAAAGTTAATGGGACTACTTGCATGAATATAGAAAGGCAAGATCTGACCCAATGAAATCAGTGATTTGCAGCCACTTATCTTTAGTTGCATTTATCCCAAAGATTCCTAGTTTGACAAAGAGGACTTCAGAAACAAACAGTCTTATTAATTATGTATTGCATTTTAAAAAAAGACAGAGAATTGCATTAACATAACATTTAATATTTTGTATTCTGTTTCCTTTTAAAATCTTTACATAAATACAAATAAACTTTAATTTGTGCAAAGACAGGAAATATTAAACATATTTTGGCACAGCAAGATCAGAAAAGGAGTGAAGATTTCACCCCAATCCTGTAATTTGTTCAGGTGGACCCCTACACCTGTGTGCACCCCCACTAAATTTAATAGGGCCTCTCAAAGATGCAGGGGTCTGCCCAGGCAGAACAAATTGTAGCATGGGGGCTTTAATGAATAGTTTTTGAATATCGTGAGAGGGAGCCTTTTCTTCCACTACTATACAGTAAAGAAGATTGTCAGACCAAGTGAGATACAAAACAAGAGAAACCTGTTTAAATATGACTTTAACAAACTCTAACAGAAAGTTCTTCATACAATTCTCCTAGCAATCAGAGTGATCTGTAATGGATGTTACAGAATTTACATTCCAGACTGCAAATCAGTACTCAATGGATACATGAAGTTTTGTTAGATCTTAGTCTTGAGCCCTTCAGATCCTTCTAACCTGAAAAGATGCCCTTTTCAACTGTGAAAAATCCCACAAAATGGATTTGAACCCAAACTGGCTGAATGACAACATGATTAAACCATTGATCTGCCTGAGTGATATGAACCAGTAAGAAAGAAACTATCACTGAATGAAATCAAACAAAACCCTTTAATTACTGATCAAAGATATAAACAGGTGACGGGGCTGCAATTTTTAGCCATGTTACTACGTGGAATTATGTACTTCACTTTAAAAAAAAATAGTAATTTGGAAGATACTCCATAAATCTGTCTTTATAATTATGCCCTTTAAAAAGATATGTTTGTAACCATGTTTGGTATCAATTACTCCCTGGGCTCCCCATCATGTCCAATAGTAGTCTTGGTTTTTTTTTTTTTTTTTTTTTTTAAACTGCCAAAGGCTTTTGAAGTAATGCTACTTTAAAATGCCATATCCTCTTAGATTGCATCACTCTTTTCTAATTTCAAGCTACCACTGCACTACTTTGTGTTATAAATCTTTAACATTTAGATGCTGTCATCATTCTGAATTTAGTTGAATTAGTGAAAAATGTTCCTAGTCTCTTTTATGAGTCACATTATATATAAGAGAGGGAGACTAAAAAACCCCAAATGTACTAGAATTAACTAAAAATTTTAACGTGCCAGAATTAACTATTTCATCTTTAATATAAGAACAAGACAAATAACTGTCAACTGTAACTGGATTTTTTTCCACCTAGAAAACTCATGAATAAATACATTGAATGTTTGAAAAGGACAGAAACAGATATATATTGTATTTTACCTGTAGTTAGAGATTATCCCTGCAAATTCTAGATCCAGATAAAGCTACTCCAAAATCTGGTGGCATTTAGCTCCATGGTTTAAGATTGTCCCATTATAAAAACAGATGCTAGCTGCAAAGTTCAAAATTTCAGCCAAAGTTCAGATGTGTTTGTATCTGGAGTTTTATTTAGTCCCATACCTAGTAGTCATGTGTTAAAGATTGTATAATTCTTTTGATGGGGAAGAAGAAGAAAGAGAGAAAATTTTGTCCCAGGTTTTATAACATTTTGCAATTCTTCAGCTCTTTTAAATTCAAAGCATCACCATATAAGCATTATTTAATTAAGTCCCCACACACCATGATGGGTAAGCATTATTTATCCCATTTTATAATGGAGAACTAAGGAGAATTTAAATCTCACACAACAAGAGAGTAGCAGAATTAGGACTAGATTCCAGTAATCCTGGCAACTAGTTTCCTGCTCAAGAAAACACATGGATCTGTAACCTAAAAGGTACTGGATCCACACAGTTAGGCACTCCACTGTTAAATTAGTTTTATTTTGTTCACTTTAAGTCATGTATAGTTTGGTAAAACCACAAAATAGTTTCTCTAAACTGGGGAATACTAGAAAATACAAGGATACTGAAAATCATGAGAAATCAAAATCCTTTGAAAATGTTTTACAAAGCAACAAAAATGATATATTTCTACTAAGTAATAGATAAGGCTATCTGGACTAGATACAGTATAAAGAAGTCTCTGCTGGCATAAATTGAGTTGCTTTATTAGTTTAGCAGCACAGCACTAACTTTGAAAAATGCAGACTTTAGACCAGTCATTTCCCATTTTGCTGATAATTACATTTTTGTCCTTGAATCCTTTGGGGAGGTATGTGTATAGCCAAAAAACTCTTGAAGGCTATTACAAGGCATTACACTGTGATGAGATAATTTTGCCTCAGTTGCCCGAAATACCTTATTAAGCTCTGAATGGAGAGAATCTGCAGAAAAACCTCAGAAAGTTTTCCAACATTGTAAAAATTGCTTAAATGAACATAGAAGGAATGGTGATGGTGTCAGGACCCTTTGACATCCTTAGAACAGTAATGCGTCTGACGAAGTGGGTATTCACCCACAAAAGCTTATGCTCCAATACATCTGTTAGTCTATAAGGTGCCACAGGACTCTTTGTTGCTTTTTACAGATCCAGACTAACATGGCTACTCCTCTGATACTTAGAACAGTAATTAGTTTTTAAGAATAAGGCTTTAATTAAATAAAAGTTAGTACTAGTTTAAATTAGAAAATACAGTAATGGCGGCCATAGGATTATGTAATGTAGTAGAAAATCCCATAGGAATACATGGGAGCTCAAAGAATAGGGATGATGCAATCTAGACAAGGGATTACGTCGTTTCCTGTGGGGAATGACTCAGCAAAATCCCATAGGACTACATTATAGTCTATAAGAAACAATGGGACTTCCAGACAGGAAATAGCCAGAGTTCATTTCAAATCTTGAAAAACCCCTTAGAAATGCATTGAGCCTATAGAAGTCTGAGACGGGGAGGAGCTTTCGGTACACATGACTAATTAACATATGGCAATCAGTAATTAGCATATGCTAATATCTGAAAGCTGATTGGCTGAGCTTGAATGTCACATGCCAGTACAGGTGCTATAAATTAGCATATGCAAATCCTTGAACGCTGATTGGCTGAATTATTATACTAAATTATGTAATGAGCTGCAAAAATCATATATAAAGGCAGCAACTAGAGGTTAAAACTCTGCAGAGATAGGGACCAGCAAGAGAGTGGAACGCTGCCAAACATCTATGAGAAGTTACCTGCACAAGAGAAGCCACCTGAAAAGCTGAAGAACTGCTTGGAAGCCAGCCACTGCAAAAGCAGCAGCCTTAGCAACGGTCTCTCCTGAAGCCCTACCAGCAGGAGGCTTTTGCCGCAGCCCAGCAGCAATGGCCAGCAGGCTTCCATCTCCTGCCTGAGGGGACACTTACCTCAGGAGAAGGCAGCAGTGAGCAACCCGGCAGGCAGCAGCACACAGACTGCCACCAGACAACGCTCTCAAAAAAACTTGACAGAGCAGAAGGACTGTTCCAGTGACGAGTCAGAGAGATTTTATAAAAGCCTCAAAGTTTTAATTCTTTTCTATTTAACATCCTGAGGTGTATGGGGTTCAAATGTAAATAAAGCTGGATGCCTGTGGTTTGAGTGAGATCTCCCTACCCATCTGATAACTGCTGATCAGCATTTATTGGATGTTTAGTGTTAAGTATTTAGTATTAAGTGTTAATTAATATATTCTATGTATTTGACTTGATACATTGTTATGAAGTATAGTGTTAAGTAAATGGTTATAGATATATGTTATAGTTAATTGTAACTGTTATTGTTGTGTTGTTTTTATTTATCAGGCCGCTTCCTTTACATTGTATCTGTAACTTTTACTGTTTGTTTCATTTATTTATTTTTACCTCTATATCCTCTTTTATTGTAATCTTTCACTTCTAAATAAATGTTATTTTTGTTTTCAAAGAATTTACTGCTTGCTGCCTATTCTTGATTGGAGGGCTGTATCTGTGTCCTTCAAGGGGAAAGTTAATTGGCCTTGGTCAACGGCTTTTCTCTGGAAAGCCATAGGGCGGACCATAACCTTTAACATCAGAATATAGGGTTTAAATTAAAAGCAGTGGTTTTAAGTAATATCATTGCCTTGATAGAATTGGGTTCAAATCCTGCAGTAGCATATTTGGCGTCCCTGGTGAATTGATAGAATAAGATAATTGGTTTCAAATCTTCCGGTAACAACACAGCCCAAATATTATTAAAGTGACATGCAGCTTGTAGCCCCAGCTCATGGCCTTAAGCATGGAAGATGAAGAACCTACTCTGGCTAAGTAGCATTGGTGGTACTGAGAAAGGATGTTGGAAAATGGCACCAATTTAGCTCAAAATAAGTACATCTAATGAGATCTGTGTGGGGGGGGGGGGGGAGATCTTGCATGTTCAATGAAAGAGACAAGGTGGGTGAGGTAATATCTTTTACTGGATCAGCTTCCCCCACTTTGTCTCTCTAATACCCTGGGACTGACACAGCTACAACTACACTACATGGTCAATGAAACGCATTTAAAAATGACAATTAAAACTAGCATTTTTGAGCTGATATCTTTCTAAAAATAATTTGTGATACCCAGAGTATGGAAGCCTGACATAAAAGACTGCAAGTGTTGTTTTTTACCTGCTGAATTACTGGTTTAACAATCAGAAGAATACTAATATTTAACTTCTTAAATACAACTTTTTAACATTCACACTGAAGTGGCCTAAAACAGGCTAGAAATGGAAATTTTAATTTAAATCTTTATTTTCAAACACCATGTACTGCATATATGTGGCAATAAGCATTTCTCATCTGAACTTTCAGATGAGTGTTGAGTTCAGCAAAACAGAAGTACTACCGAGGGAAGTTCCTCTAGTAAGGTTGAGTCTGTTTAGTGATTGGATAAAAGACCTGTGAAGAAAGCACAGGCTATTACGGAAAAAGCTATTGGTGATTCAATAGATGGTGCTCTTTTCTCCAAATCAATACTAGGCCAAAGACCCAGCATAGTTTCAGAGGGCACTGTTCTTCTAAAGGTACTGTCTTCTTGGATGAGATTTAAATCTATGATTCTCCTGACTGCTCATAGTCAGTAAACACCCCATGGCACTGTTCATGAGGCAGTGAGAAGGTGTGTGGCCTAGTGGATACAGCACTTGCCTGGCACTAGGGAGACCTGGGTTCTCTTCTATTCTCTACAGGTTCTTATACTGTACTCTTCACCATAGCATATGAGTACCTTCCAGTAGTGCATTAAGCAATTTGATTAATATCTGTTGCATGTGATTTCTCTCATCCACTCCTGAGGGAGAGAAGTGTGCATCATGAAGAATTTTGTTTAGAGAAAGAGAAGTAGAACTTGTATATTATATGTAACCCTTCTGCCAGCTGGAGTCAGCAACACCAAGGGCCAGCTTCAATATCTACAGGTTCTTCTTCATAATATAACACAGAACTGGCTCACGACCCATTAATTTGGGAAAACACCACAACCCATGATTTGAGCAAACACCCACCCCAGGGTACAGTGGAAAGTGTCCTTTGCCTCAGTTTCTCACCTTGAGATGTGAAAGTCCAACAAATGTTCTTTTAACCTGCCATTGCCCTCTCCCTCCACTACACCCCATGCACAGTTGCTGTCCTTGGTCAGCACAGGGTCAGAGTTCACAGGTGCATCCACGTAAGTTCACCTCCCACCCTGGGATTGTGCATGCATGTGTTTCATCAAACAATACCACTGATCACTCTGATGTCACATTCTGAAGTTCCACCATTTAAACCAGCTCTTAATGACTGCAGAAGGTATGGGGGAGCCTCACTGCTGGGCAGTCTCTTTCCTGGCAGCACTCTCCCACACCAGGTCTAATGCTCAGCAGCTAGACCTGGGGTTATCAGTGACTGCAGCTCTAGCAATCACTTAACAAAATAAAGACCCTCAATTGAGTCTAATCACCTCTGACTTTAAACAGTACAGCAGGGCAGGTCAAATAGCGCCTAAAACTCTTAAGGCAGAGCCCACACTACCAGGTACAAGCACCTGCCCCCATCCCTCACTCTCTTTCATTAGGATTTGACATCCCTACCCCTTCCTTAGCAGGTGAGGTTCAGTTTAGGGTGGCTCCCCTCAATCAGAGCAGGCTAAGTATAGTTCTTGACTCATACAATTAGGATAACATTCCATTACCCCTGCATTCAAACACCATCCAAAATCGATCATTTTGGCAGAAGAGATCCCTCTGCTGAGCACCTAAGCAGAGTAGGGGTGTTTATGCAAATACAGTCTGCTCCTGAACTCTTTCCCCCACAGCTCATCACTAGATGTTAGGGAAGAGCTCATTCAGAGCTTGCTTACATCTAGACACACAATTATATGTTTCTACTAGATAAGGCAAGGTCAAAGAAATGTGCACTTAGAGCAGAAGGTGGTGACATAGGTGATGGTCATTAGTTCCCAGGGGAGTTGATTCCACAGTCTTGGAGCCATCCCCAAGAAAGCTCTGGTCTCTGCATAGACAAGCTTTACTCTATTGAAGAGCATTCTATTGTGCCAGAGGAGCATAATTGTTGACCAGTCTTCAACCTGCAATTTTAGTGCATTTTTTAGGTACCGTGGGCCCAGCCAATGGAGCACTTTGAAGATAAGAACCAAAATTCAATATTCTATGGGAAGCCAGAGTAGAGATGGGAGGGTAGGTCTGACATGTTTGCAGTAGCCTGTGTTACTGAAGAGATGCACTGCAACATTCTTTACTAGTTGGAGTTTCCTAAGTACTGAAGACTTCATGCCCATGTATATCACATTGCTGTAGTCCAGCTGAGAAGTGACTAAGGGTATGTCTACACTACAGCTGGGAAGGATAATTCTCAGCTTAGATAGATGTACACACTCTAGTTCTTCTCAAGCCAGCTTGCTAAAACTAGCCATGGGGCCACACAGGGCAGCTCAGGCTAGCCACATGAGTACAATCTGATCTGAGATCCTAGGTATGTAATAAGGCTTCTAGCCTTATTCACTGCCTGTTCCACCATAGCCAAACTGGTATTTTTGGCATGCTAGCTTGAGCAGAGTTAGCATATGTACCTCTGCCTGAGCTGGGAATTACACTTCTTAGGTGAAGTATAGATGTACCCTCACATGTGAATAACTGAGGCCAGATCATCATCTGCCAGGATTGGACAGTCTCTTTTAGCCAGCCAGCTGTAATAGAAAGCATTACTCACAGATGCTGTTCTGTGAGACCTTAGCATCAGTGAAGAATCCAGGAGCACTCCTAAACTATAGACTGAATTAAGCAATTATGGGTGTGTGCCTTCAACCAAAGGAGTTTGCATCAGGGCTGCAAACTCTTCAGAGATGCTTTTGTCTGCTCACGAGCATCACCTCCATCCCACTCAGGTTCAGCTACAACCAGCTGCTATCCATCCATGAGCTGTTCTCATCTAAGCACTGGGCCATCTTGGTAGTATAGTTGTACATGGTGAAGGACAGGTAGAGCTGTTTGCCAGTCACATATTGCTGGCACTGGAGTCCCTGTTGCATGCCCAGCTCACCTAGTGACTGCATGTAGTTGAATGGAGAGAGAATTGATCCTTGTGGGACTGTACAAGTGAGGGAGTCTTGTTGTAGAGGTGCAGTTTCCCACCACTACACCCCAGGTGCAGCCCTCCACTAGCTTTATTGACTTACCAGAGATCACCTCTTTCCCTCATCTGTAAAATGGGGATAAAAGTGCTGCCTTCCTTTGTAAAGTGCTTTAAGGTTTACCGATCAGAAGTACTACAAAAGAGAATAATTATACAGGTGTTGGTGTTAACCCAGATAACCTGGGAAGATACTAATTTGGATAAACACATGCTGCTCTCCTAAATTACCCCCACAGTTTCACTTGGATGTGATATTTGTCAGGAGATCAGGACATGGACAGTTTGGTCTAGCGAGCAGAGCAGGAGTCAGCATCAGAGCCCAAATGCCAGAGTCCAGGCAGAACAAGAACCAGGAATTAGAATTGAAAAATCAGAACCAGATTACCTGGAGTCAGGGAAGGCAGGGTGCAGGGCAGGGCCCAGGCCCAGAAGGACAAAGGCAAGGTAAATACAGGGAAATAGAGAATCCACAGGTACATGCATTGAGCTACTGCTGCTGCTGGGCTTAAGAACAGGCCTGTTGGCTTCCTCAGCCAATCAGGTGGGGCTGTCTGTTGGGCAGCTCAGCTGTGCTTGTTAGGCCATGAGGAGACAGCAGACACAGCTGCAGGGCCTTATTCCTGGCAGTATTATGCTTCACTTCCTGCCCTAAACTGTTGTCTAGTTTCCCCTCAAAGGCATTTAGTAGCAAGTAGCACAATCCATGCGTATATTACATACAAGCTGCTATGTCAAAAGATTACTATTATAGCTGTAAAATAAAAACTTAAAAAGTTAGGAATCGCTAATTCAGCCCCTTTGTATCTATAGTATAGGCTCGGGGAGCATGGGGGCACAACCCTCATGTGTGCCAAACCCGTGCTTGGTATAGCTGAGGATGAGGGAAGCAAAGGCAGCTCTAATACTTTTGTTCCTCCCTGAGCTTGAGTTGGCTGGGGGCCACCTTAGCCCCAGCACACACTTCTATGGGCGGAGGGTTGCACTAGCTTTTGCTAGTTAGAACAGTCCCCTACGGACCCTTCTGCAGACTGTGGATTAGTGGAATGCCTTGCGGTCCAGCCCAATGTCTTCCAGCTCTTGTCTTGTCCTCTCTTCCCCATCCTGATAGCCTCAACATACTCCCTGCATTGGGCGTGGGAAATAGAAGTGTTGGCACAAATCAGATGGGCTGGCTTTACACCAGTCCAGGATTCCCTCATGCTCAGGAAATCCTCACCTATCCCTTGACAGCAGATTTAAGGTGACTTTGCACCTAGTGGTGCCTGGGGACCTTAGAAGCAGCCTAGGATCTGGCCTCAGGAATTTAAATCCAGACTTTCATTGGCTGATATATTTTTATCACACTTGACAATCTCTCCCTCATCCCATCCCTCTTTTGGTATGCACACTCCCAAATATCGACATGCCGAATATTTTCTGACTGGCACCCAGAAATAATCACCTCACTGTATATGGCTGATATTCATGGTATTTGCAGATTTCTGACTCAAGTCACCAGTCCCTACAAATTATATGAATTCTCTAACAATGACCCTTTGAACCTAAGGGAGAAACTTCCTCCCTTCTAGAATAAATTCTCTGGCTGGAAAGAAGAATTCCTTTGAAGTGTTCAGCAGGGAGGTATTGACACAGAATTGTGGTCTCTGTATTGCTTAAAAATGAAACAGTCCCCGGACCTCACAGTTAGAATCATTCTCCAGTTTATTTAAATTACAGTTTGAATATGCACCTTGATTTAAAATATTTCCTATTTTTATACCTGGAAACCACAATGAGTAACTGCACTAATGTCAGGTATAACTTAATGGCCCTAGAAGCAAAACAGATGCTGAGAATCATCAAGGACTTCAGAGAAGCAGTTGGGCATCAACATCATTTTCTTTCCTTACACTCAGCAATTAATAGGGTATTTGCGGGAAGCATCTCGGAATGGTTGGTACTAACTGGCAGGAAGCTTACTGCACACTTGCACATTCCAAGTGTCCACTCATGTGGAGTGAGGTCACTGGTATAAGTTCATGAATTTTGGAAAGACATCTAAGAGAATTAAAGTAATCCCATAAACTGACATCATTTGAGAGGAATTAAAGAATACTCTGGAAGAGACACAGGAAAAACAGAAGACATTGCTAGTGTTATAGAAAAGCCACACAAATAAAAACAATTATCTAAAAATGTGGGTAGGCAGCTTAGATCACAGGCTAAGTGCCATTTTATAATTGTGTATGTTTTTAAAATTATAATTTTATTTCAGCCAATTACAACACACCTCAGAAGGAAGGGCAGTAGGAAGTTAGTTTTAAATGTTTAACATAGGATACAGAGGAACATGTGCATAATCAAAAGCTTAAAAGAGTGTCAAATTCAAGCAAATTGCAGGAATTCATACTGTGTACTATGCACTTTTAATTATCTTGACAAGACCCCGTATACTGAATGGCAGAGATCTATGTTTTGAGTGCTACAATATATTTAAACTTTTAAAAATGAAAGTAGCTGAGGGCAAATACATTTTCAAAATACCCATGTCATTGGGCTTATAAGAAAACAAAAAGATGTTGAATAGTCATGTCTTAGTGATGCAGTCAAGTTTTTGTTTGGGACTTCCTAGACTAATCCAATTTAAAAAAAACCACTTCCCTACATGTGTCATATTGTGTACATATAATTTATTTATCTTTACATGAAAGACAACTTTTGTGGTTTATTACCCATTAAAAATAATCTTCAAGCAAAAATGAGGCATGTAATGGGATCTCAGTGGGTGATAATGTGTTTTCACCATTAAGAGCACATAAACAAGGAAAAAACTAACAAGGTTTGCAAAAAACTCAGGCCAAATTCCCAACTCTTCTGAAATTGTCACCTTCTGCTTCACCCAGCAGAGGACAGGAGCTACCTGCTCTACTTCAAGGTTTCCACCAGATAAAGCCACCTTTTGTCACCACCCAGAATTATCCCCGGCAGAAGCTGCATAGCGGATGAACTGAAGTAACTCATTCCCCAGCCACCCTAACCATTGCCTGCTTCATGGCTCGTGCCACCTACTGCTGAGGCAGTGCTGCTGTGGGAGGCAAGATTGCTCAAATCTTGCACGAACTGGAATCTTGATTCTTTCTTTCCGGCTTTCTGACTCCCAGTGCCTTCTCTAACCATTTCTCTTGATTCAAGAATTTAGACTCTGGGCACAAAACCTAGGTAAATTTCTTACCACAATGTAATCACCAGTAAATATACCAAAATGTGCAATTTCACCAAATGGTTTTATGTTTATTTTCTTGATGATTATGCCTCATGGTTATTTATTGTGGGTATGTGGTCATTGTTTCAACCAAGTAAAGTACAATAACTGGTTTA
Organism: Emys orbicularis; assembly: GCF_028017835.1. Taxonomy (NCBI): domain Eukaryota; kingdom Metazoa; phylum Chordata; order Testudines; family Emydidae; genus Emys; species Emys orbicularis. The sequence goes on from NC_088685.1 coordinate 37,076,730, forward strand.
TCTGACAGGAAGAGGAAAAGGATAATAATAGTGCCCTGCATAACAGCACATTCAATCTAATGATCTCCAAGTGCTTTACAAACATTAATTAGACAGGTATGTTTAATTAGTCCTACCTTAACCAGAAAAGTATCCTTTTCTCGTTAGAAGTTTCATTTCCATATAAAACACTTCCAGTATTAGCAAAATGGAAACAGAAGGGGGGGAAACCCACAACAATTTGAAGTGTTTTTCAGTGTTTCCTGGCAATGTTAAGTAATTTGGCAATGTTACTGGACTACAGGCAATATGGACAAGTGCTCTTCAGTTTTCAGTTTTGCACTGCCTTTACTGCTCAATTATTGTAACTCACTTTCTTGTCTTAATTAATAGTTTTCCCATCATCCATCTTACCATGTTACAGATACTTGACCACACAGAATAATATTTCCTAGACTGTCACCTTTCTTCTATGTATGGAACTTAAATAAGCTCTGCCTGGATGTGTATGAAGAACATCTGTTGCAAATACTCCTTTTGAAGTCCTCATAATTCTTTCTGTGAGATGTGTAGGAGACACCAATACAACCACATCTTACAATCTCTGATCGGCAACTATCCTCTTCTTTCATTGTGTAACACTCACAACTACAACTGGCTCTATGCCAGATACTAAGATTTGTCATTTTTTCATAAAGCCCAATAATTAAAATGTCCATTCTTTTCAACAAGACTACTTCATCAAATGTGACAGTGTTTGGACTGGAATAACCTTTTGTTATATGGCCACCATTCTGTAATCTTAACATTTCACTTGAGCTGTAGGTAGGGAGAGGTTTCCCCCCCCACCCCAGAACTCAGACAATCCAGGAAGTTTTTGGAAAGTGTAGGGGACAATTTCCTGGTGCAAGTGCTGGAGGAACCAACTATGGGCAGAGCTCTTCTTGACCTGCTGCTCACAAACCGGGAAGAATTAGTAGGGGAAGCAAAAGTGGATGGGAACCTGGGAGGCAGTGACCATGAGATGGTCAAGTTCAGGATCCTGACACAAGCAAGAAAGGAGAGCAGCAGAATACGGACACTGGACTTCAGAAAAGCAGACTTTGACTCCCTCAGGGAACTGATGGGCAGGATCCCCTGGGAGAATAACATGAGGGGGAAAGGAGTCCAAGAGAGCTGGCTGTATTTTAAAGAATCCTTATTGAGGTTGCAGGAACAAACCATCCTGATGTGTAGAAAGAATAGTAAATATGGCAGGCGACCAGCTTGGCTTAACAGTGAAATCCTTGCTGATCTTAAACACAAAAAAGAAGCTTACAAGAAGTGGAAGATTGGACAAATGACCAGGGAGGAGTATAAAAATATACTATATATTATATAGTATAATATATAGAATATAAAAATGCCAAATCACACTTGGAGTTGCAGCTAGCAAGAGATGTTATTCATAGAATCATAGAATCATAGAATATCAGGGTTGGAAGGGACCTCAGGAGGTCATCTAGTCCAACCCCCTGCTCAAAGCAGGACCAATTCCCAACTAAATCATCCCAGCCAAGGCTTTGTCAAGCTGGGCCTTAAAAACCTCCAAGAAAGGAGACTCCACCACCTCCCTAGGTAACGCATTCCAGTGCTTCACCACCCTCCTAGTGAAATAGTGTTTCCTAATATCCAACCTAGACCTCCCCCACTGCAACTTGAGACCATTGCTCCTTGTTCTGTCATCTGCCACCACTGAGAACAGCCGAGCTCCATCCTCTTTGGAACCCCCCCTCAGGTAGTTGAAAGCAGCTATCAAATCCCCCCTCATTCTTCTCTTCTGGAGACTAAACAATTCCAGTTCCCTCAGCCTCGCCTCATAAGTCATGTGCTCCAGACCCCTAAGGATTCTCAGAAACCAGCAAGCTGAGCAGGGAGCTGCCTACACTAACTAGACTGTAGGAAATACCAAGGAGAGGGGCAGGGCTTAAGCCCCAGGCCTCTCAACAAGAAGGTGGTAGTAGTGCCCCAAGGGTTGCCAGGTGTCCAGTTTTCACCCAGTCAAAAAGGGACCTTCCCCAACGGTCAGGGGACTTATCTGGGATGTGGGAGACCTGGGTTTGAATCTCAGTTCTACCTGGTATAGAACAGGGGCTTGAATACAGGTTTTCTACCTCCCAGGTGAATGACCTAACCACCAGTGTATAGGGTATTCTAGGATGGATTGCTCTCAATTTCTGGTGTTGTAGCTATTTCACTTTGTATTACTACTTACATATTCATTGTGCAAGAGTGAAAATGAGTCTATAGCCTAGTTGTTAAGGAACTCATCTGGGAAATCCAAGTCTTTGTTCTAATGAATATTTATATACAGTAAAATATCTTCAACTGGAAAGATTGGGAGACCCACCATACCCTACAGCCTGGTATTTAGGTGCTTAAATACCTTTGAGGATCTGAGCCAGAGCAATTAAGGTATTTATCCAAGGAAACACAGGACATTTGTGTCAGAGCCAGAAGTTAAACCCATGTTGTCTGAACCTCATCCTTCATATGAAAGACATTTCCCCCCCAAATATATGTACAAGTTTAACCACCAGTTAGTTCAGCATGGTTGTATGTAACTTTCTGCTTCAGGACATTCCAAATGAATGTGGTTAAGAATATAGGCCAGAGCTAAACTGGTGTAAATTGGCCTCGCTCCATTGATTTCAGTGGAACTAGGCCAATTTACACCAGCTGAGGCTCTGGTTCTATAATTTTATTAGCAACTGCGGCTGTTTATCATCCATCTGGACTAAGTACAATGTAGAATATTTAATGTAACAGCTTAATTACATAGTGTCCACAGGTACAGAGTAGCAATAATCAAATGTACAAAGGTTCTAACTTCATGACCAAATCTTAGCTGAACTAGAGAAAAGCTTTACTAATTATTCCATCATATAAGGGTGCATAATAGAAGACTGAGCTTCAGTTATGAGACCAGACATATCTTCTGCGCTAATGTATGGAAAACATACTCTGTGGAAAAACATATGTTTCAAATGAGGCACTTTCTCTACATACTCCTGTATAAGTGCTAACTGTGTAATTAAGATAGGGTTAGGTGATCCCTGATGCTCCTTTTTAAACATAAAAGCATGGATTGTAAAGTAAATTGCCCCCTTTTTAAAAAAAAAAACCCTCAAGTGAGTACTGTTTGACGTTCTCACCTTTTCACCTACAAAGTTCACCACTATGGATCTGCATATAGGAGAGAATTAAAGCTTTGCTTCAGCACAACCCCAAGCACTGGGTAAGAGTGGAAATCCAGTTCTAGATCCAAATCTAAATTTTGTGTATTGGGCCCATCTCTAATGTTAACACTGATCATTGCACGTGGGACATACATTAAAAGTTACTTCAGCAAAGACACAAATCTATGGGCCAGATCCGTAAATCAGCATAGCCCCATTAACTCCAATGGCAATTGAATCAAGCATTGACTACTGCAACTGAGATCCTGGACCCATGTTTGTAATGTAAAATAATCCTTATTTTGCACATTATAAACATGCCTGAACTGCAAAAGGAAGAGTGGGCAATTCTCTAAGGAGGCTGACAGGTTCAAATGGATTCTAGTCAGAGTTGCTGTCAAGACAAATGTTATGCTTCAATGAACATGTGCAGCTTTCAGTGGAGCAAAAGGGATCCTCACACCCAAATCCAGTGGCAGAATTTGATCTTTCAGCCCCACCAAAACATGACCTCATCCTGCCGTCCTTACTCAGGCAAAGCTGGTTTATGTTGCAGGAACAAAATAAAACATAACTCATACTTTGAGGCAATTTTTTTTTAGCCATTTTAATTATTATTATTTTTTTTAGCCTTTACCGCCTTTGAGTTTTTTGCATAATGATCATGAGAGAGTTTTGTATTTGGTAAAATGCTGGCCTAAATTATCTTCTTCCTAACACCCATGTAAACTCCTCTATAATCAGAGGAAGGGCAGAATTAGGTTCAATTAATTCAAGTAACTTTGATTGCAACTTCCTTGTGTAAATTATGTGTGAACATGAGATATGCGGGGCACATGTTAGAGCAATGCTCATGGCCCAAAGTGTTTTAGCTTCTGGAAATAAAAACAAAGGGCCTGCTTCTCCACTCACACAGGTGTAAATTAACAGTAACTCCAGTGAATTTAGTGGAGTTATAATGGTGTAAAACCAGAAGAGAAGTAGACATAATGAACTTAATTCTCTTCTCACGTTTACTAGCTTTACACCAATGTAACCTTATTGACTTCAATGGAATTACTTTTGATTTGCATCCATGTGAGTGAGAGGAGAAACAAGCCTATTGTATCTAAAATGTAACAGTAAACAGTGGACCATTTTTAAAAGGCCATGAAAAAGGTACAGTATGCAGGAAAATTGCTTCATTTGCTTATTCATTTGCACCTCTGGAATGGTATTTTACTAATGCAACACATTCATGCAACTTACCTTTTCAAATTTAATGGTAGAAGAATGACACACCTGACTGAAAAGGTATTCACATTTCCATTTGAAATATTACCTGGAGTGGATACAGTTTACTAATCTGAGGTTGTGTGTTCATTATATTGAAGCATACAGGCAGGCACAGAGGTTTAATGTATTTTTTAGGTTACTCTCACTGTGAGGAAAGCATCAGAACAATGCATTACAAAGAGAAAAGGCTGCATTTCTCTATGCTCACCCTCAAACTTCAAACTGAATATACAATATCAAATAGTTAGATCCATTTTGCAAAGGCTTCTCCCCCACAGATTTCCATTCTGACTAATTTAAAATTTTAAAAATCATTACTATTGTCCTCTAGCACACATAAGAGGAACTGAAATAGAGCTGTCCACTGAAGTGGATTTTGCTTTTTAATCATTAATTTTATTTTATTTTTTCTATTCCATTTTCTGGCTCATGAAAATCTAAAAACATCACTGTGAACCACATTTTCAAATGTGGCCTCTTTCTTTGAGTTCACAATCATTTGTGTGTGCACTTTTTGTGCACTATTTTTCTGCATACTAGCATTCCCATGGATCAAGCAAATTTACTTTCTCAAATCTAATACAAATCAGTTTTGTATGTATAAGTTCTATTGTGTGTATATGCAATTAATAGTGCACAGAAACCATGTATGACAGTGACTGGCATGTTCAATGTGGTAAACACTGCAAATAGAGAGCCCTTTGAAAATGTGACCGTATTGATTTGTAGGACTTTATATGCTATGATCACTTTACTGAGGGCTTGTCTCCACTACCGGTGGGATTGACACTGTGGCGATCGATCCACCAGGGGTCAATTTAGCGGGTCTAGTGAAGACCTACTAAATCAACCACCGATCGCTCTCCTGTCGACTACGGTACTCCACCGGAACAAGACGAGTAAGAGGAGTCAACAGGAGAATTTTTTCCATCGACCCAGCATGGTGTGGACCCCACAGTAAATAGATCTAAGCTACGTCAACTTGAGTTATGCTACTAACTAACTCAAATTGCGTAGCTTAGATCGACTTTTCCCCGTAGTGTAGACACTTGTATTTCTTGAGTCTTTCATCTCAAAATATATTTTCTAACATATGAAATAATAACCAGATAATTAGGCAAAACAATTTAAAATATGAACTGGCATAAGATAGAAAAGTTCAAGTAAAAGAATATTATTGGCATCAAAGTTTACTGATGCTATTAGTTTCTCCCTGTGAGTCATACTGTGCTAGCCTTATTTATATTAATAGTACCTTACTTCTTGAGCACTAGGACGGAAACCAATGGGATTAAGAGAAGGCAGAAGACCTGTGTTGTATTCCAGGTTCTACCATTGGCCACCTGGCTAAACTTGGGTAAGTCCGTTTGTCTCCCTGTGCCTTAGTTTCCCCAGCTGGTCTTCTTTGTAATGTGCTTTAAGAGCTACTGATAGAAAGAGTATATGAATTCTTATGAAGTAAAGTATTGTTCCATTTAAGCAAGGATATCATTATCTGTCCCTAAAATAGTATATTTCATTTTAATGATCATCTACTTCTGTGGTTCCCAAACTTGTTCCGCCGCTTGTGCAGGGAAAGCCCCTGGCAGGCCGGGCTGGTTTGTTTACCTGCTGCGGCCAATTGCAGCTCCCAGTGGCCGCGGCTCCAGGCCAATGGGAGCTGCTGGAAGCAGCAGCCAGTACGTCCCTCTGTCCGTGCTGCTTCCAGCAGCTCCCATTGGCCTGGAGCAGCGAACCGCGGCCACTGGGAGCCGCAATCGGCTGAACCTGTGGACGCAGCATGTAAACAAACCGGCCCGGCCCGCCAGGGGCTTTCCCTGCACAAGCGGCGGAACAAGTTTGGGAACCACTGATCTACTTGAAAAATATCATGGTGTTTTGACTTAGATTGTACATATTATTTAATTCAGATTGTAAATTCTTTGGGGGCAGAGGTTGTACTTTTATGCATTGTTTGTCCGGCACCTAGAATAATGGACCATCCATCCTGATGGATGGGGGTGGGTGACTCTGGGTGTTACTATACTACAAATAATAATTTTTAAAAGAATTTAAATCAACTCTTTGAGAATTTAAAAGCAATTGATCTTTGATTTTTCAAAAACTAATATAAATATGTCCTTAGTTTTGACCATAGAATGGAATAAAAACTTATGGAAATAGCTATCCTAAATCAGAGCTGTTTGCTTACCTTCAGTGTGATTCTAGTTAGACATGTCATCCTGGCATCTCAGCGGGTCCAGTACTTCCACCAGAGCTGTGGTCTGATGAAACAGGCCTGAGAAAACAACATTTGGTCATTAAACAATTTATAGAGGTTATAATTTCCACTGGGCAAGTCTGCACAGTGTCCTTGGAAAACTCTGCTTTTTCTGCCAGCTGTAACCAAATGCGCATGAATTAGGAACAGGCTGCCAGGTGGCAAAGGACATGATTTTTACAAAAAGAGAGCTTGTACTGTGAAGAAAAGTGTTTGGCACTCGATGCTGTAGCAAAATGTGATTTTAAAATTTTATTACAGAATGCAGAATAAAATAACTAAAGGCTATAAGCACAGGAAAGCAAAATAATGAAAGTTAAGAAATAAAATTGAATAAGGGATTTACCAAATGTTAAGCACTTTGTAAATAACCTTTGAGATGTTTATTGCTTAAAATGGGATAAAAACCCTGTTAATCTGGTACCTGTGTATGCCTAGATTTATATCCAGAAAACATTATCCCCCCACACACAGTGTATTCACCCACTTGCATACATTGAACACTGTACTATTGTAATCCAATGGTCCATCTCTGTGACTGTTCTACAGGAGATGTCTAATACATCCCCCTGCTGTGGAGTCTGGATCTTTAGCTGAAACAGCAGAGCCTTATGCTTTTGGCCCTGGTTCAATCCATACAGTGTAGGCTAAGATAGTGGCCATCATCAGGGGCAGCGCTTGTGAGGGGCTTGCAGGGGCTTGCAGGGGCTATAGCCACCCCCAAATTTGCCTGTAGCCACCTCTCCCAGCACAAAGGTCTAATGTTACTTCTCCACTGCTTCTGCAGGCTGTGCTGCCTTCTGAGCTGGGCTCCCGGCCAGCAGCCGCCACTCTCCAGCTCTTAAGGCAGTGCCACCGCCAGCAGCAGCGCAGAAGTAAGTGCAGGCAGGGGGCCTGAGAAGGAGATCCCGGCCCATGTCCCTGCCCACTGGTTCATGCTGCTCAGGGCAGTTGGAGGGTCCGGGGTGCCTCACAGCAGCCTGGACTGACCCAGTCCGGCTTGGGCTCCTGGGCCCAACCCTCTGTGGTTGCTGCTCTTTGCCAGCCCCAGAGCCATATCTCCTTGCCTGGGAGTCTGTTACGGGCTGCAAGAAGTCGAAGGGCGGCTGGGAGCTGAGGAGCAGCCACTCTCCTGCCCCAAGCAGCAGCAACAGGAGGAGGAGATGGGGGAGTGCTGCGGATTCCAACACCATGGCATCAGCCAGTGCAGCAGCTGCTCCCCATTGCCCAGCTCTGGCTTCGAGATCCCAACCTGTCCAGGAGGCTGAGCCTTGGAGGAGGGAGAGGAGGGGCCAGCACTTACCTTAGGAGGAGCAAGGGGCAGGGTCACAGAAAGGGGTGGGGGCTTGGAGTGGGGGAGGGCTCAGTCCCCCCCAATTTTTTGTCTAACCCACCTCACCCCCTGCACCAGGAAGAGGCTGGCACCGCTGCTGGCCATCACACTATGTTACCAGTACACACAGTATATTTTTCAGGCACAAAATAAAAACATTTACAGCAAATTTCATCTTAAAGTAGAAGTCTGTTTTCTTTGTAATGATTGTGCCTCCTTCCTTTGTTTTGAAATGGGAAAACAAGTGATAGAGTCCCCATTCCTTCATACCTTGTCTCCACAAGCTCTCATGAATACTGGTCGCACATGGTTTTATCACCGACTTATAGAGAGAGAGAATTTTCATGAAACCTCTTGTTAAAACATTGGCTGTACATCACTATCACTGCACTATGTTTCCACTAAGCAAATGAATTAAGTGTGCACTGGATGAAGGTAAACCATTTAGTGACTCTCTGTTGCACATACCACTTCTTACTGGTGATAAGGTAAAATAAAATAATTTTAGTAAAGCAAATCATAAAATCTTGGTAGTGCTATAAATAGCATTTTCATATATGTAGCATCCAACCTTGAACACCACTGTACTATCGTTGTAAAAAGAATTTTGTAACAGAAGAGGCAATATGAGCAAATAACCCTGCTTTTTCTTAGTCCTGCTTCCCTGCTTTTTCACCATACCCATGAATTATTGCAATGTGATGTGTAAAAGCACCTCATGAAAATGATTGGCCTACCAATTTGAGAACACAGGTATTAAAGAGAATTATACATTTCACATGAAATAAATAGAACTGATCTCTGGAGAGTTCTGATGAGACAGACAGGCCAGGAGATAGACAGATATTTTCATAAGAACTCATTTGAAGAGGTTGCACTGGTATTTCTTGCAAAGCTGTGAGCCCTTTATGGAGTATCATCACGGTGCTACATTACTGGAGATAGAGGAAAGTAGTGACCATAAATATGGGTTCTCTAGCAAGGATAAGGGCCATGATGACCAAAGATGTTGATTTCATGGTCAGTAAGGGATATAATTGCTTGAGATGGTCAAGAAAGTATTTTTTCCCAGCCATGAAAACTTTTGATAAAAACAAAATTGTTTTTCATCATTTTTTTGAATCTTCAGATGAAAAAAAATATTGGTTTAAAATTGATCCCCCCGCCCCAGTTTTTGATTGTCAAACATGAAGAAATGTTTGCTTTTCCATGAAAATGGAAAGAAGTGTCAGAATATCTGTTTAATTGAAGAGCCATTTTCCATCAAAAAGTTTTGATGGCAAATTTTCAACAAGCTCTAACAATTGGTCATACCAGAATCAGTAATTTTTCTGGGCTATGCAGGGAAGTAGATATACAGATACCAGTAGACAGAACTAGCATCTGATGCAAAAAGGTGCTGGCTTTATTTAAAACCAGAAAATGGAAAGAGGCCAGGGCTAGTGGAGCGAAGTTTGGTGGTTTCACACACACAAAAAAGTTCTGCACAGAAGATATGCGATGCTCAACTCTGTCTATTCTGACAAAAATCTAACGATTACATGACAGTAAGCAAGCATTTCAGAGTTACTGATTGCAGTATGAAATGATTGTGAATAGTGATTTTCAGCAGAACGTACATGCACTGCTGCTTTTTGTATCCATTATCATATGCTACATTACAGGCATGGAATTAAAAGAATGGGGTTTTTATATCACGGTCACTGAACCAGGAGCATTGTTCAACTGCTCATGTAAATCTCCAAATGGGGAAGAGTTATTAGCACAAACTTCTACTTGATATATAGTGAATGAATGTTAGCCAGAGGTCAGTAGCTACTGTGTTAGTGAAAACGCTCATTCTCAATAGAAAATATGTTAAAGTATGTGGGTAAAATTTTCAGAAGAACCTAAACGACTGAAAATTTTACTCTATAGCCACAAGGTGATTACCTGTAGGTAAGAACTGATATTTATAGTGCAGTCATTGAGGCTTCACAAGAGATGCCACAGAGTCGCAAGATGTTACAGTGCATTCCTGCACCTCTACTGCCACAAAGCATGTGGTGTTGGAGCACAGTTCTGTGATCTAAGATCAGTCCAAGATACTTAACTGGCAAATGATTCTCATTTGACAGGCAGCCAGAGAACATCAACAAAAGTTGCTTGTCTGTTAAAGCTGGGGTTCTCAAACTTTTCCACAGTGTAAACCAACATTACCTCTAATTTTCCACCCTGTGTGCAGACTCAAAAGCTGACAGTGCACGAGTTTAAATTTGTGTGCAGCTACTTGTCAGGGTGGTGGGTGAATGTGGGGAATGTACATGAAGCAGTGCCAGGTATATGCATATGTATATCATACATCAAAGGCTGATTTGGGACACAACCAGTAAAGAACTAAAGGACAGTAGCATAATTAATGCAAATCAATTTGGCTTAATGTAAAATAGGTCTGGTCAAACAAACTTGATATTACTTTTATGGTGAGATCAGAAATTTAGTTGACAAGAGGTAACTGTTCGCATAATACACTAGATTTTGGTAAAGCGTTTGACTTAGTATTGCATGACGTTCTGATTTAAACAAATAAAATTATAACAAATCAGAGTATAACTGAAAATACTGAATATATTATAATCATATTAAATGGATTCAAAACTGGCTAACTGAAAGATCTCAAAAAGTAACTGGAAAACCTCATCCCATAGGGGCATCTCTAATGTTCTGTTCTTGGCCCAATGTAATTCAATATCTTAATCGAAGATCTAGAAGAAAATATAAAATCATTGATGGTAAAATCTGTAGATGACAAGAAATAGGTGGAGTGGTAAGTGATGATGGAAACAGCATCACTACAGAGTGATCTGAATTGCATGGTAAGATTGGCTCACATGAACAACATGTGTTTTAATATAGCTGAATGCAAACTTATCCATCTAAGTCATACTTATTGATAGTGAGACTGCATTTTGAAAAGCAGTGACTCAGAAAAGGACTTAGTGATCATGTTAGCTAATGAACTGAGCATGAGTTCCTAATGGGATATTGTGGCTAAGACAACAAATGTGATCCTTAGATCAGTGGTTCCCAAACTTGTTCCGCCGCTTGTGCAGTGAAAGCCCCTGGTGGGCCGGGCCGGTTTGTTTATCTGCCGAGTCCACAGGTTCGGCCGATCGCGGCTCCCAGTGGCTGCGGATCGCTGCTCCAGGTCAATGGGAGCTGCTGGAAGCGGCACGGGCTGAGGGACGTACTGGCTGCCGCTTCCAGCAGCTCCCATTGGCCTGGAGCAGCGAACCGTGGCCACTGGGAGCCGCGATCGGCCGAACCTGCAGACGCGGCAGGTAGACAAACCGGCCTGGCCCACCAGGGGCTTTCCCTGCACAAGCGGTGGAACAAGTTTGGGAACCACTGCCTTAGATGTATAAGCAGGGGAATATGAAGTAGAAGTAGGGAGATGTTATTACCACTACATCTGTTACTAGTGAGACCATTACTGGAATTCTGTGTCCTGTTGGTTTATCCAAGAGAAGATTAAGAGGTGACTGAGATCTATAAATATGTGTATGGAGAGAAGATTTCTAATAGCGGAGAGCTCTTTAATCTAGCAGCCAAAAAGTTATAACATCCAATGGTTGGAAGCTTAAGCTAAATTCAGACTAGAAATAAGGTGCAGACTTTAACCAGGAGGTAATTAACCACTGGAACAACTTACCCAGGGATGTGGTGGATTCTCCATCACTTTAAGTCTTTAAATAAAGACTGGATGTCTTTCTAAAAAATAAGCTTTAAGCCTATAACCAGAAGTTATGGACTTGCTGCAGGAAGCTTTTGGTGAAATTCTATCATTAGCGTTATGCAGGAAATCAGCCCAGACGTCATAATGATCCCTTTTGGCCTCAAAACTTGTGAAAATATAAACCACATACAAAAGAGCTTCAGAGGTAGTCTGCTTTTGAATGTAGAAGCATAGGTGGCGGGTGGCTAGGGCTAGAAAGGGTTCAAAGTTCTCTGCCAATCTTTCTCTGTGTTGTCATTTTCTGAGCCACCCTACCACCTGTGCACATGCCCAGCTTGGCAGGCAAAGCCCCTGTGTCCAGCAGCTCTAGGCCCAGGAAGGTGGCAGGGTGGGGCATTGTGGGGGGAGGGCCCCTCCTGTGCACTGGATTCCCAGCAGGTGAAGCTAGGTTCCTCAGGCTCGGGAGGAGGCACTGGCTCCTGGCACCTGAGCAGTGCTTCCTAGGAAGGTTGAAGTTTAAAAAGTGCCAGCTGGGGGAGGATCCAACAGGCAGGGAAGCTTGGGTGACATGTCTGGAGAGCGCCACGGGGGAAGAAGAGCTATGGTGTCTAGGAAATCCCAGGAGGTGAGTGGGAGAGACCTGTCCTAGGGGAAATCTCAAGAGGAGGAGGAGGAGGATATGGGGCTGGCATGGAAATTAGAGTCTCTCTGTTGGGGACTGGGATTAGGTTTTCTGGGACAGGGCCAAGGTCCTGGGGGAGGGGAGAGATCCTGAGGGGTTGGAGGGAAGGTGAGTCCTGGTGGAAGGTGGGATCCTGAGGTGATGGTGGGGAGGTGGAAGGGGAGTCCCTGGGGAGGAGAATGACCCTGAGGTTATTGTTGGGATGGGAGGAGAGTCCCAGGGGAAGGAGGAGATCCTGAAGCCCCATGTCCAGCAGCTTCAGGAAGGGGGCAGAGCATTGTTGGGGGGAGGGCCTCACCTGCACACAAGTCAAGTGACACTATTGTGGGCGCCTCTAAATCTGCAAGTGGGAGAGCCAATGAGTTGGAGTGGGGAGCCAGGCCCAGGCCCAGCCCCCAGGACAGGAGCTGCCACTGTGGGTTGAGTGCAGCGCAGGCTCAGCCCTCCCCACCCACCAGAATATTTTCACCAGCCATTACTCCAGTGATGGAATCTCACACATGTACACACACACACACACACACACACACACAATAAGCAAGGCAATAGGTGAATAAATTATGTGAGTAAATTGGAGGATTGGGCCAAAAGAAACCTGATGAGGTTCAACAAGGACAAGTGCAGAGTCCTGCACTTAGGACGGAAGAATCCTATGCACTGCTACAGACTAGGGACCGAATGGCTAGGTAGCAGTTCTGCAGAAAAGGACCTGGGGTCACAGTGGATGAGAAGCTGGATATGAGTCAACAGTGTGCTCTTGTTGCCAAGAAGGCTAATGGCATTTTGGGCTGTATAAGTAGGGGCATTGCCAGCAGATCGAGGGACGTGATCGTTCCCCTTTATGCGACATTGGTGAGGCCTCATCTGGAGTACTGTGTCCAGTTTTGGGCCCCACACTACAAGAAGGATGTGGAAATATTGGAAAGAGTCCAGCGGAGGGCAACAAAAATGATTAGGGGTCTGGAGCACATGACTTATGAGGAGAGGCTGAGGGAACTGGAATTGTTTAGTCTCCAGAAGAGAAGAATGAGGGGGGATTTGATAGCTGCTTTCAACTACCTGAGGGGGGGTTCCAAAGAGGATGGAGCTCGGCTGTTCTCAGTGGTGGCAGATGACAGGACAAGGAGCAAGGAGCAATGGTCTCAAGTTGCAGTGGGGGAGGTCTAGGTTGGATATTAGGAAACACTATTTCACTAGGAGGGTGGTGAAGCACTGGAATGCTTTACCTAGGGAGGTGGTGGAATCTCCTTCCTTGGAGGTTTTTAAGGCCCAGCTTGACAAAGCCTTGGCTGGGATGATTTAGTTGGGAATTGGTCCTGCTTTGAGCGGGGGGTTGGACTAGATGACCTCCTGAGGTCCCTTCCAACCCTGATATTCTATGATTCTATGATTCTAAAAGCAATCTTCCTTAAAAAATAAAAGATGTTAAAAATGTAAAAGCTTACATGAGATTTACTTTGATCTCATCTCCATGATGAATATAGTACCCTCATTAATATTTATACAAACAATTCATGTATTGTTATTTGTTGTTTGACAGATGTTATCACAGTGAAACTAGTAGGAAAGAAATAAACAAAGTGATCCTTTGTTATAATGTGTGCAAACATGCTGTATAAATAGATGTTTTATTGTCTATATAAAACAGAAGCCCGTATCTCTTGGCAAATGAGCCACCACAATACCTGTACAGCCACATGTGACAATGTTGTCCATGAGCTTCTGCTGTGGGTGAGAGATAGCAGGGTTGTGAGTTCAATCCTTGAGGGGGCCACTTAGGGATCTGGGGCAAAAAATCAGTACTTGGTCCTGCCTAGTGAAGGCAGGGGGATGGACTCAATGACCTTTCAGAGTCCCTTCCAGTATATCTCTCTCTCCTGAGAGGTGGGCCAGGATAATCTGCTAAAATAGTTTTCAACCTACGTGGAGGGACATGCCCAGCGAGTAATGATGAGAAACCACCTCTACCACTAGACCCATCTTTTCAGCATCTACGTGCAATCAAATACATGAGCTGGCCAGACAACATTGACTTAAGTGCCAGCAAGATGCAGGTGGCACACAGCTCTACTTATTCTTCACCACATACAACTATACCACTAACACAAAGATGGCCCATTGCTTGGATGAGGTTAACTCACAGATGAAGAGCAGCCGGCTGAATGCGAACAAAAAAGAGATGATGTTGGTGGGCAAAGAAAAGCACTTTAAAGAGTTTGCAGTCTGCTTTGATTGAAGATACACACTCACAGTTGGTCAATTCAGTCTCTAGTTTAGGCATACTCTTGGATTCCTCGCTGATGTTAAGTTATCACATAACAACATGCATTAGTAACACTTTCCACCATCTCTGGTTGGCTAGGAAACTCCATCCCATCCTGGCAAATGATGACCTGGCCTTAATTATTCATGCCTTTGTCACCTCTCAGATGGACTACAGTGATGTGATATACCTGGGCACAAAGACATCAGCACTAGGAAACTCCAACTAGTATAGAATACTGTAGTGCATCTCCTTGGCTACTGCGAGCACATCACACCTGTTCTCCACTCTCTACACCAGCTTCCCTTAGAATTTCAAATCAAGTTCAAGGGCTTGGTCCTGATCTTCAAGGCACTCAATGGCCTGGGCCCTAGATATCTAAAAGACCACCTAAAGCTCCAGGATGAAGATTGTGGTCAACAACTCCACTTTCTTGGGGCCCAGTTCAAGACTGTGAAATGAACTCCCCAGGAACTAGGGACTATCACAAACCTCACCATTTCTGCTCTAGATTCAGGGTACATTTCTTTGACCTTACCTTCTCTAACTCAAAGAAATAGAAAGATGTATATTTAAAAAAATTCCTCACCAAAACAAGACATGCCATTGTACACGCTTCTCCCCCTGGGGAGGGAATGAGAAAACAAACACATAACAGCTGTGCAGTCACATTGCTTAATGCAACTGAAAGGCATTCAAATACTATGATGTAAGTATGGTATTAGCACCTATATAGAATGTCAGACCACTCCCAAGTGACCATCCAAACATGAGCATATTCCAATAACATCTACCTGGCAATGAATACTAGAACATTGGTTAAAACTGATGACTTCAGTGTTAAAGTCTAGTAAGCAGTTGAACAATGACTACTGTGGATACTGCAGGACCTAGCATTTACTCCCCAGTCACAGCAAACCAGTTGTCAGTGCAACTTACACAACACATTAGTCTGAAGTTCTCATGGAAGGGTGTGTGGACCATTGATGGTACATGCAGCACTTAATTTTGATCTGCTGAGAGCTAGCTTGTCACATGGCTCCTTATTTCTAGCTGCTAAATTCCATTAACCTAATTAAATACTTTAATTGCTGTAGTTGACACACAGATGTTTATTCCATCGCCAATGAAAGGAGTTGGTCCATGCAACTCTGAATGGGAGACTGGTTGGTCCACAAGACAAGTTCTTTATTAAAATGTGGTCCACTCTGGGGTTCCTTGGAGGCCATACACTCAGGAGCTACTGTTAACTCAGCAGAATTAATCAGAAGTAAGAGATGCATAAAGACCATATTGTCACCACCCACTAATCAGTAACTCACCATCTCACTATCAATAAACATAATGTTTTACCAAGTGATTCTTACAGTATGCCCATAACCTCTGTTTGACCTAGATCATATATTTTAGAAAGGTAGCCAATCTGTGTTTAAAGGCTTAATTACCCTCACTGTTAAAAAGTTGTACCTTATCTTAGACTGAATTTGTCTAGCTTCAGTTTCCAGCCTTTGGATCTTGTTATGCCTTTGTCTGCTAGATGAGAGATTCCTCTACTATCAGAAATCTTCTCCCCATGTAGGAATTTATAGACCACCATCAAGTCACCTTTTAAACTTCTCTTGGAAAATCCAGGTAGATTGAGTTTCATTAGTCTCTGACTGTGAGGCTGAGTGGTAGAGATCCCATGTAGGGGCAGTTTTCTATTCCCCTCAATGCAGTGGAAGAAGCCTCTTCAGCAGCCCTCCACTAGGCATCATGGAAGAGGGAAAGCAAGCATGTTTGAGGTGAGACCAGTGGGTTGTATACAGTCTGAATTTATCACATCTATAGCCAACATTGGGAGGAAGCAGCCAGGCATCGGTGTTGCCAACTGTTGCAATTTTATCTTAAGACTCATGATAACTGGAGTTGTACTTAAAGCACCAGCTACTGGAGACATGTGATTCCATGAGAATCTCAGATTTCATTTTTTTAAAAGTTAAATTTCTAGCCCCCATGGCTTCCGAGAAAATCTTGAAACCTGACTTGTGGGAACCCTAAAAGGCTGAACAACCTGAAGGCAAAATAATCAAAAAATTATTTCATAATTTTGGGGGGATTAGACTCATGATTTTTATGCATTTCAAGTAACAAATACTTAAACAAGCATGGCACTCCCCCAACAAACCACTGACAGAGGGCAAGGGCAGCAATACATTTTCTATATATATTTGTTTTAAAAAAACAAATTCAACTCTATTATGTTTGCTTTCCACAAATATTCTAGTAAATGATATCCTGGCAGAAGTATTCACCTAAACAACCCATTTTAAACCAAATATCAAGGAATATTAATGAACAAAGAGTTTCAAATTGTAGAGTATTTGCCCTGGGAAACTGATTCAAAGAGTTACACTCAGATAAAGATGGATGGTCCTAAGCACAGATTTGTGCTGAAGAGTCTAAGCACTTAGTTGCTATGGTGATAGTGCTGTATATAACCCTAAGAAAGAGAGAGATTCTGCTGTGCTTTAGCTGACTTTCTTTTATTTGAGCTTTGCTCCAGCCTTCAGGCTAATGATTGTTTCCATCACTTTTTAATACAGCTAAGGATATTTCTGCAATATGTAATTGTAGCAAACACCTCCTATTTTCTGTTTACATTATAAGTACGATGCTACAATTATGATATGCCTGGGATAGGGAAGTTGTTGAATTACTTCATGCTAGCACAATAATATTTAGGAGTGAAACTTGAAATTAAATATCTCCCTAGTCTGTTGCATATGGAAAAAATATAATCAAACTTGTCCAGACTTGACCTTGCATACCAGAATTAACTGATTAGCTCTACTTTCATAGGAAAGACGGGGGAAAGGATGCAATGTTGCCGACAGCTACTTCATTGGTATTGTCAAAGCTGTGCTAAAAAAGATGCTTTTGTATGCAGTAATTACAATAAGTGTCACTTCACTAAACACATGGAAAGTTAGATTGTGACCAAACAAGCTGCAGTTCAACACTGGTTATTCTATAGATGTGAGTACGCCTGCTGTCATTTAGATAAAAATAAGGGAACCTGGAAGATTTGACTAATCATCATAAACTACATTTTTCTCCCCTGACACCTAGTTCTTATTTCAGTGTTTAGTTGTGTATCTAGTTCCCTTTTTTACCTCACACACAGAAGACTGTGCCCAGAACTACACTTCAGATTTTTATGTAGAGTTGGTTGAATTTGTTTGAAATGTCAGTGAAAAATGGAAAGAAAAAAAAGTCAGCAGATGCTTTTTTATTTTTCAGCAGCTCTGTAGCTGATCAAATGGTTTTAAAAAAAATAAAATTTCAACAAAAAATGGAGGAGGGGAGAACTGGGAAAAACATCTTTCCATTTTTACTCCAGTTCTACTTTCATGTCAGACTTTTTTTTTTTTCAGATTTCATTTTAAAATGCTAAATATTCACATGAAATTAGAGTTTGCAAACACTGGGCCAGATCTTCACCTTTACTCCTGAGGGAATTCTGCACCAAAAAATTTAAAAATTATGCACAAAATATTTTAAAATTCTGCAACTTTTATTTGTCAATAAATAAATGTGGCTCCAGCATGTCAGTGGGGAGCACAGGCCACTGGCTGCATTGAGGTGGGAGATCACCCTGAAGCCCCCACCTCTCCCGGTATAGGGACTTGTCATTGAAGCTGCACCTGACCCTGACACAGTGCGAGGGCTGGGCCTGCCCCAGAAACACTCCGGGGCCCTGCCCCTCTGCACCAGGTGCACCAGGTGTGGGTGGGCAGGCTCAGCCCAGCAGTATCCAAGTTTGGAGGGGCTTAGTGTGGGGGATCCAAGTGTGGGGTGAGAGGTTTCTGTGTGGGGCAATCTGTGTGCAGGTGGCTCAGTGGGAGATCTGGATGCACAGGGGCTCATTGGGGGGTTCCAAGTGAGGGGCAATAGGACTCTGCAGGGGATTCAGGTGAAGGTGGTTGGGGCTCAACAGGGCAGGTCTGGGTGTGGGGAGATGGGGCTCAGTGGTGGGTCTGGGTGTGGGGGATTAATGGGGTGGTCCTGGTGCTGGGGCAGGGGGGGTTGAGGGGGTGAGGGGTCCAGGTGCAGCTGGTTGGGGATCAGTGGGGTGGGGGTCTGGGTGTGGGGGGCTTTTCAGAGGGGTCCAGGTGTAGAGGGGTAGGGCTTGTCAGGATAAGGTTCGATGGGCCTGCTTAACAGGGGAGCCTCAGCTGCTGCTGAGGGGACACTGCAAACCGGGCTCTCACTTCTCCCCATGATTTCCCTAACCCCTTTTCTTCTCCATCCCTCTACCCTCACATCCACATTCCCCTCCCCCTGCCCTATTCCACCCCTTCCTTCCCCACTGCCTCTTCCCCCCACTCTCTCACCCCTCTTCCTTCATTTTCCCCAACCCCCCTCACCCAGCCCCACCACAGGCACTCACTGTTGCACAGAAAACAGGAAGGCTCCCAGCACACAGAAGGAGAGCTTGACTGGCACTAGGACTCAGGAGTGGTGTTCATCTGCAGAGTCATCTGACTGTGGAGCAGAGAGGCAGCCTCCTTCAGCTGGGCAGCTCTGTGCTTGCAGAAATGAGGCGGGTAGTGGCACATAACCCCGTGTGCCCTCCATGCCTCGCCTCTGTTTGGAGGGGGACAATCCCCCTCCAAAACTGCACCCATGGTGGGTGGGTAGGTGGGTCATTTTTTACAGGTGCGCAGTCACGCAGAATCCCCCCAGGAGTACACTTTGTGTAAAATGGTGTAGCCCCGCAGACTTTAATGGAGCTACATCCTTTTATAACAGCTGATGCAGCACAAAAAAGCATATAAAACAGCCCACACATGAGCTATTTTGTAAATATCAGCTATTGGTAGTTGTGACACTGTACCCCATATTCTTCACAGTGATATTATTATGATATGATTATGACAGTTATATATTTTATGCAAGATTGGTTGTGTGAGATATCATTGAAAAGGTTATGGTTTGCTGAATATGATTATCCTATTTGTATTCATGTATCATTTTTGTATCCAAATTTATGAATATTGACTATGTTTTTGTATTTCAAAATGTAGTTACATCTAGGCAACACCCACTAGGCAAAATGTGCTCAGTCTAGATGGCTGGCTGGGAAGGGCCCATTCAGATTAATGAGCCATTAGGAAGAAACAATAGGCCTTAGGAGAAGCTTATCTCCCAACTAGAGAGCCTTCCTGAGGATGCTACAGACAGCCTCCGAGTAATAGCTGCTGTGACACTACAGGGACATGTGACCAGATCACCTGGTGCCTGACTCCATCTTGGGATGTCAGTATTTTTCCACTAACTGGCGTGGGAACCAACCTTTGAAACAAAGGTTCCTGCCCTATGCAAAAGCTATATAAGGCAGGGGAGTGAATCATCTTGGTTCTTCACTGACTCCTCACCCAGGAAGACTTGTGGAAACACCTAAGGAACGAAGACTGAACTGGGGGAAGTGCTGGGCCCAGGCTAAAGGAATTTTTAGCCTATGAATAGAACACGTGGGGATTCCAAGCTGTAAGCAAGTGCAGCTTGCCCCTTAAGAATCTGCAGCCTGCTTATATCATCACTTAAGGTGAGGATCTGCTATTTATATCCAATGTATTTAGTATATTAAACTTAGTTTGTGTTTTTTGTTTATTTGCTAGGTAATCTGCTTTGCTCTGTTTGCTATTCCTTATAATCACTTAAAATCTATCTTTTGTAGTTAATGAATTTGTTTTTGCTTTATCTAAAACCAGTGTGTGGGAATCATCCCTCGGGGGGAAAGCTGTTGCATATTCCTCTCCACATTGAAGGAGGGGGCAGATTTTATGAGCTTATGCTGTACAGTTCCCTGTGCAGCGCAAGATGGTTTAATTTGGGATTTATACTCCAGAGGGTGTGCATTCCTTAAGAACTGGGAGTTACCCTAGCTGAAGCCTTCCCATGTACAAGCTGGTTAAAGAGCCTGCCTGCATGTACTGCTACTGGGTGTGTCCCTACCTGTATGTATGTTGGTGAAAGAGCAGGCTGAAGCCTGGAGGGCTTGGCAGACTGTCACAGCAGTATGGTGTAAAAGGGAGCCCAGGCTGGTGGGTTGGGGGGGGGCTTAGTGGCACCCCAGTTCCAGGTGGCACCCCAGAGGGAACCCATCACAGAAGTAATCTTCACCATATGTAGCACCTTATTCCACAAGTAGTCCCACTGACTTATACCAGACTACTAAATAAGCATGGTATTACAAAACATGAATAAGGGTATCCAAGTCTGGCCCTAAATAATTATCATGGATGGTGTCAGTTTGACCCAGTGATCATTTCAGTTCATCTCAGTAGCTTTTTTCCTGAATTAAATTTCTGTCCCCTGGTAAAAACAACAGAATGTGTCATAGTGGAAAAGAACACAGAGAAACAATTGACTCCAAAGATGGTTCTTTGTCTGCCCCTCCTCCTTCAACTCCCATTAGTATTGAGCCTGGGGATCTGAATTCAGATCAGAGAGTGGAACTCATTGCCACAGAATGGTGTTGAAGCATAGACTTTAGCAGGGTTTAAAGAGGAATTTAAAGAGCAATATGGATAACAAGAATATTCAGAGTTATAATAGCCAGAATTATAACAGTTAATACTAACACAAAATCTGGAAGGAATAGAAAACCTCATAATTTAGGATTTAAGACCAGTTTTAATTATATAGGAATTAAGATTAAACCTTCACAGGGGGCAGATTTATCCCACACCTTCCTACTGTAGAGTTTTTTTCTCTTTTGAAGTCTCTGGTGTTGGCCACTGTAAGACAAGATATTGCACCAAATGGAAAATGTGTCTGATTCAGTGTGGCAATTCCAATGTTCCATTTTGTTCCCTGTTTCCAGGATTAGGGCTCACTGTAATTTAAAGAAAAAAGTAGTTCTTTAAATTGAAACACAAGAAGGTTAAAAAAATTAGTTCATCGGTGATATTTTGTGTGATATTTTGATTCTTATTTGAGGTCATATATGGATCTCTCAGTACAATGAGTCACTACTTCAGGTCACTCCATGGAGAAAATACATGTATAACAGGCACTTAGAGTCACAGCTGGTTCTGGTTTTGTAAAGTAAGTATCAAACACTAGGTCAATCAATGAAAGGCTCATCTTTTAAGGAAATAAAATGTTTGTGGGTTTTTTTATCACTATTTAAGTGATCTGGAAATTTAAGGTGCTTGTCTGGAGTGAGAATATTATTCTCTTGTCGCTTGTTTATAGGCCACAGTTAAGAAAATTACAATGATGATCAAAGTGTGAAAACAATCTCTGGCTTTTTCATGTGCCACTGGGGGATGCTTTCTTCTTAAAGTATGAGATTGTTGTCTCAGGGGGAGAATGGATGAGAGTATCTCAAAGTTCTGTGAGGTGGCACATATAATGTGAATTTATTTTGCCATATTTATAAAACATGCACTTATTGCCCAATCCTCTGGGCATATTTACATCTTTAAAACAGAAAGAAAATCAAAGATCATACCTGGACTTTCTGTCTTACACAGTCAGCTTCCATAGGCCTCTCAAATATAACATCAATAGCAACTAGGCTTCAATAAAGGGTGTAACTCAAAACATCATCTCCAAACAAGACTTCCACCATATACAACCCACACCCAAGCAAATACATGAGTGAATCGATGCCCCTTCTACTCTACTCTGAAGCACAATACACTCTGGTAGGTCAGCTACAGGAGAAAGTTCCAAAGTCATGAAACTTCCACTGAAAACTCCCTGTCTCCAGTCCAACAGGGTTCGAATCTAGGTCTCTGTGTATCCTGGGTTTCTTTGCACTGGTGCAGATCTCCAGTATAGAACTGCTGTGTCAGTGTAAGAGGACGCTTGCATCTATTCAATGTACCCTGGCCCTGTGCAAGCCCCATTTTGCACTAGTACAGTGTCTCTATATTAGGGCTCTGCACCATTGTAACTAAGTAGGGGAGGTAAAAACCATTTATTCATGTCTGAATATTGGTGGCATCATAGCAGAATTTGTGGAAGCCTTCTTGATCCATTATTAGGGAGCATTCAGCAGCTTACCTCCTAATGGTCTGCTATACACCATTTCTACATCTTTTTGCTGGTTGGCTCTACTACAATGACCCACCACCATTCCTTCCATGATAATAACCTCAAAAAAGTTTCTCTGTCTACACCTGATGTGACTAAAGTACATCCGTTTGCGCCTGTTGATTACCAACAGCAGGGTCTGTTTCTCTCCAATAATGTTGTTGAGGTAATTACTTTGGTTCAAATCTTTGTATTCTAGGCAAACCTTAGGGACTCTCAATGGGAGCACCTCAGCTAATCTCTCCAATTAGCGTGCTTCATTGGATGCAAGGAGGTTTCAGATAGTCAAAAAACAGACTAAAGAGACTTTGTAGATTAATGATGATTATAGTGTTCTTTCCATTCCACTAGTATCTCGGGGGATGTTAAACAGCAGCTACTAAAGTTAGACATTTTTAAAATCAGATAACTTGCATCCAAGAGTTTTAAAAGAGCTGACTGAGGAGCTCACTGAACTGTAAATGTTGATTTTCAATAAGTTTTGGAACACTGGGGAACTTCCAGAAGACTGGAAAAAAGCCAATGTTGTGCCAATTTGTAAGAAAGGTAAATGGGATGACTTAGGTAATTATAGGCCTGTCAGTCTGACCTTGACCTCAGGCAATATAATGGATCTATTACGGGACTCACTTAATAATGAATGAAGAAAAGGTAATAATTAATGCCAGTTAACATAGGTTTATGGACAATAGAACTTGTCAACCCAATTTCATATATTTATTATATTACAAGCTTGGTTGATAAAGGTTACAGTGTTAACATAATATACTTACACTTCTGTAAGGCATTTGATTTGGTACTTCATGAAATTTTGCTTAAAAAACTAGAATTATCTAAAATTAACATGGCACACATTAAATAAATTAAACTGGCTAATGGATAGATAATTGTACACACGGCATCATCAATGAATGACTGTGTTTCTTGCTGGGTCCCGCAGGGATCTGTTCTTGGCCCTATGCTATTTAACATTTTTATCAATTACCATAAAGAAAGCATAAAATCATCACTGATAAGGTTTTCAGATGTCACAAAAATTGGGGGAGTGGTAAATAATGAAGAGGCCAAGTCACTGATACAGAGCGATCTGAATCACATGGTAAATTGGGCACAAGCAAACTACACAATGGCAGACACTATCCTGAGAAACGGTTACTGTAAAAAAGATTTAGGGGTCACGCTGGACAAACAGAGGAACATGAGCTCCCAGTGTGAAGCTGTAGCCAAAAGTGCTAATGTTATCCTTGGATGCATAAACAGGGGAATCTCAAATAGGAGTAAAAGCTTATTTTACCTCTGTATTTGGCACTGGCGTGACTGTAGCTGTAAAGCTGTGTCCAGCTCTGGTGCCCACAATTTAAGAAGAATGTTGAAAAATTGAAGAGGGTTCAGAGAAGAGTCACAAGAATCATTAAAGCAATAGAAAATCTGTTTTATAGTGATAGATTCAAGGAGCTCAATCTATTTATCTTAACAAAGAAGGTTGGGGATGATGTGATTACAATCTAAATGGGGAACGAATATTTAATAATACACTTTTCAATCTAGGAGGAAAAGGGTTAACGCTGTCCAATGGTGGGACGTTGAAGCTAAACAAATTCAAACTGGAAATAAAAGGCATAACTTTTTACTAGTAAAAGTAATTAACCATTGGAACAATTTACCAAGGGTCATGATGGATTCTCCATCACTGACAACTTTTTTAAATCAAGACTGGATGTTTTTCTAAAAGATACAATCTAGGAATTATTTTGGGGAAGTTCTGTGGCCTGTGTTATACAGCAGGTCAGACTAGATTATCACAATGGTTCCTTCTGGCCTTGGAATCTATGAAAACCCACTACCTTGAATTGCACTCAAAAACAAACAGGAAGCCAAGAAAACAGAAGAACTAATATATACAAAACTAAAATAATGCTCTATTTGAGTATGCAAACAGTTAATAGAAAATATGTCATCATAATGCCAGTACTGCCAACCCTAAAGTTCCAAAAATCATGAGATTGGCCTACAAACCATGAGATTTTAAAAATATATATATAGTGCGCTTTTTGGTCTCTCTTTGAATTTTCTCTTCCCCTCTTTTGAGAATGGTGCTGGCTGCTTCTCTCCTTTCTCCCCCACCCAAAACCTGCTCTCGGTTCCTGAAAGGAGGAAGGGGAAAGACTTCTATCTGCCTCCCGCAGCAGCATCCACTGGGTGCTATGCCCCAAGAGGACAATCAGAAGGAGCCTGCCCCTAGGCAGGGCTGAAATTCCCAAGAGGGCTGGAACTTCTTTTGTCAGGTGAAGACTGGCTCCATATACAATCAAAATCTTATTATTTGTGAGGAAATCATGAGTATTGGCAACACTCATGAATATAAAATTGTCAGGTCCAATCCTGCAAGCATTTTAACATGAGGTATTGATGCCTGTTTTCATGAGCACTCCCATTGCCATCAAGCAGGACAAGGGCCTATATTTTTCAGTGCACAGTTATGTATCTCTACCCCTTTTTGATATTTAATTTTTGTAACGTGGTTCAGAACACTATTTAATCCTGCACATTGACTGCCTTGTAAGGAATGACAATACATGCTGTGATTCACGTATGATTGTAGAGTTCATGTGTTTATCTTTTGACAATGGAGAGTGCGGCTCCCTTGTGGGTCAGACTCTCAGCTTGTGTAATTCAGGGTAGCTCCATTGCCTTCACTGGATCTATGCCAATTCGCAGCAGATGAGGATCTTCCTGAATGCATGACTGGTATCCTAGCATTGCCCGTAATTATGGAGAAGATGTAATTTCAATGCTCTTGGTTGTACAGTTCCACATGATCAGCCAGCAATAAGTAGGGGGAAGGGCCATGCAATACTGTATCAGGAAGGCTGAGTCTAAAATCTTGTTGACTGTAAATTACATATTTAATGCAGTGTTGTTGTAGACGTATTGGTTCCAGGATATTAGAGAGACAACTTGTTGGTCCAATAAAATAAATATTACCTCATCCGTATTTAATGCAAGCTTTCTGGCTACCAAGGATTTCTTTCCTGATTGCCATAGGGGCACAAAAGGGCTTGCATTCTTAGTTGTAAAAATAAAACCCAGTACTTATTGTTACTGCTAACAAACCCTGGATGCCTGAAGGTGTATCTGAGTAAAATGATCTGACAATGCTATCTTAAGCCAAAGTCAAGGTTTAAGTGTAAACCACATTGTTTTCTAAGCTTGCTTTTTTTTTTTTTTTTTTTTTTGCACCCGCCAACTGGCTTGCAGCTGTGTTGTAAATGAGGTTTCCAGTGCTTAGTGTTAGCCACTGATTAGACACAGATTCAGAGCACATGGAACCTGCTCCTGCTGATTTACTGTTGCCACTGACCTGAAATGTTTACAAATATTTTACAGTTTTTTTCCCCCCAAAGTCATTTACTACTGCTGTGTTTCTGTTCTGACAGAAGCTTGCAGATTTGTACCTTTCCATGCCTGCCACCCCCTTTTTTTGGTATTCCTTACCATATTGCAGCACAACAGGGAAATTAAGGACACTCTCATGCATGTGCCAATGCCTTGCTAGAAAACATGAACAATTTTATTACAGAAATAATTTTGTTTAGTAGGTTAATTAGGTCAATATTGCGCTTTTAGGCAGAGCCCAGGGGCATGGTACATAGTTGCATCACAGCAGGAAATGCGCTTGAAAAGAATTCTGTCTGAAAGTCTTCCAGGATACAGTTCCTCTAGATTTTCCCTTTTACACTTAAATGGGTGTATGCTGTTGTGACATTGATTACAAAGTTTATAATCCACTGAGTGTGTTCATCCTATTTGTATGAATGTATCATTCTGAAGCTAGAAATATGAAGTATTATTCTGAAATCCTATTGTAACTATACAAAGTGTGGGCCATTAATGGTGGCTTGGAATCTTGATGGCTCCCATTAACTTGGACAATTGGTTGTGAATGGCTCTGTTTACTCACAAGCCTACCTGTGTTCATGTGAGTCAGGCCGGAAAGTATAGAGGCTTGGGGTTTCACAGGACATGTGACCATGTCACCTGGTACTGGACTCCATCTTAAACCTGAGGCTTTTCCATTTAGAAGGAGGGGTGGAGACCAAAAGAGACAAAAGATTCCTGCCTTGTGCCAAAGCTATAAAAGGGGGTGGAACAGAACAAAGGGGGCTGTAGTCAGGAGAAATCCCCTAGTTACCACCTGAGCTGGAACTAACAAGAACTGTACCAGGGAAAGGACTGGGCCCAGACTAAGGAGGAGTCTAGTCTGTGAAAGAAGCTTATTGGAACATCTCTGAGGGTGAGATTTACCTGCATTCAGTTTCATTAACGTATTAGGCTTAGATTTGTGTGTTTTGTTTTATTTTGCTTGTTAACTTACTTTGCTCTATCTGTTATTACTTGAAACCACTTAAATCCTACTGTTTATACTTAATAACATCACTTTTGTTTATTAAACCCAGAGTAAGTGATTAATACCTGGGTGAGCAAACAGCCGTGCATATCTCTCTATCAGTGTTACAGAGGGCAGACAATTTATGAGTTTACCCTGTATAAACTTTATACAGAGTAAAATGGATTTATTTGGGGTTTGGATCTCATTGGGAACTGGGTGTCTGGGTGCTGTAGATAAGTGACTTGCTGAGCAGTTTTTGGTTAAAGTCTGCCGCTTTGGGGTCGTGGACCCCAGACCTGGGTCTGCGTTGAAGCAGACTAGCATGTCTGGCTCAACAAGGCAGGGTTCTGAAGTCCCAAGCTAGCAGTGGAAAACGGGCTCAGAGGTAATTTCAGCATGTTAGGTGACAGTCCCAAGGGGTCTCTGTGACCGAGCCCATCACAGCTGTGTCAGCCCTTTAGAAGCTATAGTGTGTAGTGAGGAGCTGAAGCTCTAGATCTGCCAGGTCCTTGCCCCTTTCTGTCTCCTGCCTACCTATTAGGTCTTAAGAGGAGTATATAATGTGTAGCCCTTGCTCTTCCCTCTGCCCAGAGCTTTGATCCAAGTAGATTCTATGTACCCACTCAGGTAGAGACAGAGGATCCCTTACCCCACAATGAAGTTGCTATACCCTGGTCCAGTTCCCCTCTGGCTGGACATCAATCTGTAAAAGTAGACCCAGGCACCCAGCCCATGTGCTCCTAAGTCAACAAGGTCTTGACTGGGATGCCTCACTGTTCCTAGCTCTTGGTCTGGGTGTCTAGGGGCTTGTCTATCTGTAGAGTTAACATGTGGCAAGTCAGGTAGTAAATGTCGAGTACTTTAGCCTGCCATGCTCTAACTGGTCATGTGGACACTGCTATCACCCCTTAAAAGTGCTGTAGTGTGCTTTGACCTACTGCTGTTTGCAAAGCCTACTAGGGAACTTTTAGAGCACAGCAGCAGGGTCCATTCAGACAGTGCATGCCATCTCTCCAAAAAAGATGTGCCCTAAGGCACACTCCCAAGGGGCAAGCATCATGTCTGCCCCCTTTCTTGGGATGTCGGAGCTGTATTAGATCCTGAAACCAGTCCAGGCCCCCAGTTGCTTATACATGTTTCTTCAGCATTTCACCTCACTGAGGACTCTGAGCTTCTCAATTAACCACTTCAGGGACAACCATAGGATAGGTGAACAAGGAATACAGGCTTAGCAGAGGAACTTCTTAACCACAGTCACTTTTACTCTTAAGAAAGCACTAGAGTTACAGTACTTTACAAAATAAACACTCCTGAGATGGTCCCCTCTGAGTCTGATCTCATCCCTTCTGTGAGTCTGAGGTCTGATCAGCATACCAGGAAAAGCAGAGTTCCTCCTGCCCCATCTCTCTCCAGCCCAATCTTCTGACACATGGCAGTGGATGGCCCCCTTTGTCAGAGGAATTACCCCCCCCCCACACACACACAAACACCTTAAATAGTTTGTTCCATTTTGCCCATGTGTTCCAGCTGGGAAATTACAGCCCCGTCCCCCAGGCAGGATTCTGTAGGGAGTGAATTGTCCCATAATGATGGGCCAGTAGTTGAGTGGCAATCAAAGTTGATGGCCCTAGAGTTCTCTTTTATGGCTTCTCAGCCATAGCCATTCAGCTAGGTGTCAGGTCCCTAATGCAAAATGATGTACTAATTGAAAATGGAGGTTACGCTATGACATGAAGGTCTCAAGGAAGGTTATAATCCAAGATAGAGGTTACAATGCAAAATGGAGTTCACAGTTTGATACAGACCTATCCCATAACAGTCACAGTGACCACAAAGGACAGAGCACAATCTAGTCCTGACTGGTATTGAGTGATATCATGCACCTGTCACTGCTTTGCTAGATGCTTGCGTAATTATTGGAGTTCCTCTGTAATATCAAGACCTAGGGTGCTAGTGGTGTCCCCAGTGTACCACATCACAGAGGCAAGCACTGTAGATGCTTGAGCAGCTAGGCTGTGTAGGTGCTAGTTCTAGTAGGTCCGAATAACCACTCAGACACATGGCTACAGGAAAGGATTTTACTGCAGCTGGCAGGAAAGGGGAAAGTTGCAAATGTTCTAGGTACAAAGTAGAGCTGTCAAGCGACTGAAAAAATTAATTGGATTAATTGCACTGTTAAATAATAGCATACTATTTAAATATTTTGGATGTTTTCTACATTTTCAAATATATTGATTTCAATTATAACACAGAATACAAAATGTACAATGCTCACTTTATATTTACAAAATATTTGCACTGTAAAAAACAAAAGTATTTTTCAATTCACCGCATACAAGTACTGTAGTGCAATCTCTTTATCGTGAAAGTTAATTCTACATTTGTAAGTTCATGTACAAAAAAATAACTGCATTCAAAAATAAAACAATGTAAAACTTTAGAGCCTACAAGTCCACTCAGTCCTATTTCTTGTTCAGCCAATTGCTCAGACAAACAAGTTTGTTTACATTTGCAGGAGATAATGCTGCCCGCTTCTTGTTGACAATGTCACCTGAAAGTGAGAACGGGTGTTCTCATGGCACTGTTGTAGCTGGCATCACAAGATATTTACATGCCAGATGCACTAAAGATTCATATGTCCCTTCATGCTTCAACCACCATTCCAAAGGACATGCGTCCATGTTGATGACGGGTTCTGCTCGATAACAATCCAAAGCAGTGCGGACCGACGCACGTTCATTTTCATCATCTGAGTCAGATGCCACCAGGAGAAGGTTGATTTTCTTTTTTGGTGGTTTGGGTTCTGCGGTTTCTGCATCGGAGTGTTGCTCTTTTAAGACTTCTGAGAGCATGCTCCACACCTCGTCCCTCTTAGATTTTGGAAGGCACTTCAGATTCTTAAACCTTGGGTCGAGTGCTGTAGCTACCTTTAGAAATCGCACATTGGTACCTTCTTTGCGTTTTGTCAAATCTGCAGTGAAAGTGTTCTTAAAATGAACAACACGTGCTGAGTCATCATCCGAGACTACTATAACATGAAATATATGGCAGAATGCAGGTAAAATAAAGCCGGAGACATACAGTTCTCCCCCAAGGAGTTCAGTCACAAATGTAATTAACACCTTATTTTTTTAACGAGCGTCATCAACTTGGGAGCATGTCCTCTGGAATGGTGGCCGAAGCAGGAAGGGGCATATAAATGTTTAGCATATCTGGCACATAAATACCTTGCAATGACAACTACAAAAGTCCCATGTGCATGCCTGTTCTCACTTTCTGGTGACATTGTAAATAAGAAGTGGGCAGCATTATCTCCTGTAAATGTAAACAAACTTGTTTGTCTTAGCAATTGGCTGAATGAAAAGTAGGACTGAGTGGACTTGTAGGCTCTAAAGTTTTGCATTGTTTTGTTTTTGAGTGCAGTTATGTAACAAAAAAAATCTACATTTGTAAGTTGCACTTTCATGATAGAGATTGCACTACAGTACTTGTATGAGGTGAAATGAAAAATACTTTTATCATTTTACAGTGCAAATATTTGTAATAAATAATATCAAGTGAGCAGTGTACACTATTCTGTGTTGTAATTGAAATCAATATATTTGAAAATGTAGAAAAACATCCAAAATATTTAATAAATTTCAATTGGAATTCTATTGTTTAACAATGTGATTAAAACTGTGATTAATCACGATTAATTTTTGAGTTAATCGCATGAGTTAAATGCAATTAATCAACAGCCCTAGTACAGAGTCTTAAAAGTTACAGTTCAAAGTGAGCAATAGCAGTAAATGTTTAAGTCCCTGAGGCAGTTCAGTGAGGAGTCAGGGATCTTCAGGCCTAGTGCCTGGAGTGCCCTCTTC
Source organism: Emys orbicularis (assembly GCF_028017835.1). Taxonomy (NCBI): domain Eukaryota; kingdom Metazoa; phylum Chordata; order Testudines; family Emydidae; genus Emys; species Emys orbicularis. Next base: position 37,107,799 of record NC_088685.1, read on the forward strand.
TGTCCAATCTCTAATCAAGCCAATAAGCATTTGTGAGTTTCCAAGACAGGTTCATTTGGTGTATCTCACGGGGACTCCTCTGTGCTGGTTCCCTGCGCAGCTACTGCTGCTTCTGCATATGTCCCACACAGACCTAACCCCATCTGCGATGTCTGGCAGTCACAGCCTGTTCCACGTGCAGCTGTGTCTACAGTTTCTGGGGGCTTCTCTCCTGCCATACAACTCCCACTCCCAAACAGAGCTTAACTACTTCCTGGTTCAGGACTTTTCTGCTTACTGGCCACGTGAAGGGGAATACAATGGAAAGAGGGCTGATGGGTCCCTGCATAGCCAGGAGGAAGGAGATGTACAATAGGGAGGGGGCTGATCAGAGCTGTAATCCCCTGCTTTGCAGATCCATCACACATGTGTCACTTCCTCTCTTAATACCATGCCACAAGGTTATCAAAAACCAAAAGACCTCCACCTTGAGAAATCATGGTTCTTTTCTAAGAGAAATTCACCGCTGGCACAAGTACAACTATCAACCATAAGGTCTTGAAATAAATATAGAGGTAAAATAAATAAAGTCTGGAAATCCCACCAGATTCACTGCATTGGCTGTGTGGGCCTGATTCTGCTCTTATGACACTGTTTTTACACTGCTGTAACCCTATTGGCTTAACCCCACTGGGCTGCAACCTCACTGACCCATATTTCTTGATTTTGCACCTGGGTAAGTAAAAGCAGATGCAGGCCTATGAGCTCTCAGTGTGCCCATGATTATCAGGTGGTGTTGTGCCCCTCAGTTCCTACTGATCCAGAACTGATCCTAACCATTTGTGCAGAAGGACCATATTATTTTGCCCCACCACTTTCATATAAACAGGGGTAGGATTTAACCCTTAATGGATATTAATTGAGGGATGTCAGAAAGAATGCAAATTGGTTAACTTTGCAAATCAATTAGTGCAAGAATGGAATCCCAGTCACAAAAACTGTAATGATTCATAGGATCTTGTGGAGTAGTTTTGTGGATATTGTGAAGAAGAACTGAAGAAAGCTGACTGCAAATAATGAAACTAAATATGGCAACACATACTGTGAAAACCTAGTATTGTCTAGGTAAGTATTTTCCCCCCCCTGTTAATACATGGTTGTCAGTTTTGAAAAGCAACAGTAGTTTTAATATATTGACATGAGCAAAACAGTACCATGTATACCACACATGCACTCCATGTTTTATGGAGCATTTCATATTATATTCCAAAATATATACATTCATTTCACATTTAAGACTGACTTCACCTTATTTTAAATTTTGTACCCACTTTATTAGACATGGCAAATACAGTAGCACTCAATGCTACTCACTACTGTTTCTCCCTCCATTATTAAAACATGCAGTCACACCACAAGGTGCTATAATTGCATGACAAATTGTAAGTCCTTCTCCTTATTGGCCAGATGCAGTCCACATTATGTGTCCATGTGCATAAGGCACTCCCCAGCATGGCCTGTTTATATTCTGGGTAGTACCATAGAGGGTGGTAAGCAAACTGTGCACAGCTACTACTCCCCCTCCCATGTGAGTGGGCAGACAGGAGTGGGTGAAAACAATGCACAGCTAAATCAGTGCAGCAGGAAAAATAATCTGCATCAGGTACAGACCTAGTGTAGATTACTTCCCTAACTGGCACAAACGTGTGGGGTGGGGGGCAGGGGAGAATCAGGGACCAGATTGTGACTCTGAGCAAAAGTCTGGTTTCTGAACTGCTCCCCATGCAGGGTAATTACACATTGGTCCTTACTCGGGGCTTGTGGAACAGGCATAATCTAGCCCTATGCTAGCAATTCAATAGGCTGAGAGGTAAAGGGCACATTTGTTATTATTGTGAAACTCCATAATTAATGAAAATTGCTGGAGTAGCACATGCACACACATCTGCTACATTGTGGTCTCAGTGCTGTAAAGAATATTTCATTTTCTAGTGCTTTTTTTTTTTTCTAGTCTCACCCTAGCAGTTAAACCTTCACTTTTTCATAGTAGAATTTCTTGTGAAAGTAGCAGGCAAATTTATGAACCAAGGTGTATATATATCTACAGCAAAAAGCTACCCATATTTGCTTCACTTCGTGGTTTGCTCCAACCAGCCATAGACCCAGCCATCCTCACTGATCAATGGGAAACCAGCAGTAGCAGTCAGGAGAGCAGACGTGGTTAACAGTTAACATCACTGTTTCTGATCCATGCGTCTCCAGACGCTCATCAGCAGCAGAACAACTGTGGAATTATTCTCATAGTGCTCTCACATGACGAAACAATATATTGGGACAAACTTCACCTGACAGATTTGCAATAAGGGGCTAAAAATGAGCTATTCTGAACTGTCACCATCTCAAATCCAAGGGGCTGAGGCCCCTCTGGTTAATAACTGCGAGAGAGCAAGGGAAAAAATAAAACAAAAAGGAGTACCTCCAATGTGTAACATATTGTTACTTGTGCCAGGAAATGCTAAAATAATTTTGCGAGATGGTGTAGCATACATTTATGGAAATGCCTGGGAGTTAGTGAGTAGTGAGCAAATAATTCTCAAATCTCTATTCAATTAATTGATTCCCTTATTCTATTGTCCACAACCTAGTTGTGATTCCTCATATTTCATAATTATTTGTGAATTTTAATGCTATTGACCATGCACAGTTCTTTGAGGGTATTTGATGTTCACTATTCCAGCTCTATTACTTGGTTGTGAATAGTCCAATTGATCACACAGTACTGGTTCTGTGCCTTCCTAGTGGTTGAAATTCATGACTGTTCAGATGACCAGCATAAGGCCTATACTTTAAGTGGAACTGAAGTGGTGCATAACCTTGCACTAGTGTAACCCACTGGTGAGTGAGAATTACAGGGCTCTCTCTGTTTGTAGAAAAGGAGGAGTGAAAGCCATTCATAGGTAAATTTTAGCCCAGACTGATTTATGTGAGAATTTAACATTTAGTTTTGGCAAATACTTTTATATGTGACTTTGCAATTTCCTTTTCATAAATATTTACATCAATAAAAGTCAAATCTCACAACAAGGAAACAGGCTGAATTCATTTAAAAATGGAAGCAAATCTTTGCAAAAAGCTGTTTGCAGTAGTTGCCTAGCCCTAGTGAAGACAACATTCTATTTTGCTATCCCAATAAAGAACAACTATTTGTAGCAGAAAGAGAGAGGGCCTAGTGCAATGCCTGAACCAAAGTCAGGCCCCGCCATGAAGCAAACGCCTGTTTACAAGTTTACTGTCTAGTACATGAACTTGGCAAAAACATGGCTGGCGTTGCTAAAACACCGGCACTCAGAAGAAGTACTAGGTACGATGTATTCACATAAAGACATTCTAGAAGACTAGTACAGATACACCCCAACATAGAGTTATGGTATAAACACAATCCTGGGAAATGGTACAGGAACACACCGACCATGAGTAAAGAGAAGGACGTGAGGAAAAATGATGGATGGAGATGTTTTGTTCGAACCAGCAGGTACAAGGTATAGTCAGTAGGATGACCAGACAGCAAATGTGAAAAATCGGGACAGGGGGTGGGGGGTAATAGGAGCCTATATAAGCAAAAGACCCAAAAATCGGGACTGTCCCTATAAAATCGGGACATCTGGTCACCCTAAGAGTCAGGGTATGTCTACACTACGAGAGTAGTTCGATTTTAGTTAAATCGAATATGTGGAATCGATATTACAAAGTCGAACGTGTGTGTCCACACTAAGGACAGTAATTCGACTTTGTCAGTCCACACTAACGGGGCAAGCGTCGACATTGGAAGCGGTGCACTGTGGGCAGCTATCCCACAGTTCCCGCAGTCCCCGTTGCCCATTGGAATTCTGGGTCGAGCCGCCATTGCCTTCTGGGTAAAAAAATGTGTCGAGGGTGCTTTTGGGTAACTGTCGTCATCCAACCGTCACTCCCGCCCTCCCTCCCTGAAAGCGCCGGCGGGAAATCAGTTCGCGCACTTTTCTGGTCAGTGACAGCGCGGACGCCACAGCACTGTGAGCATGGATCCCGCTGTGACCATCGCTGCAGTTGTGGCCGTTGTCAACGCATCGCAGCTCATCATCGACCTTTCACTGAGGCAGATAGAGAGAAATCAGGCGAGGAGGCTACGGCACCGGGGTCAGGACCTGAACTCCGAGAGTAGCACACGCCTGTCTGAAACCACGACACCCAGTGCCGAGGACATCACGGTGGCAATGGGTCTTGTGGATACTGTGGAACGGCGATTCTGGGCCCGTGAAACAAGCACGGACTGGTGGGACCGCATAGTGCTTCAGGTCTGGGATGAATCCCAGTGGCTGCGAAACTTTCGCATGCGGAAGGGGACTTTCCTCGAACTTTGTGAGTTGCTGTCCCCTGCCCTGAAGCGCAAGGACACCCGGATGCGAGCAGCCCTGACTGTCCAGAAGCGAGTGGCCATAGCCCTCTGGAAGCTTGCAACGCCGGACAGCTACCGGTCAGTCGCGAACCAGTTTGGCGTGGGCAAGTCTACCGTGGGGGTTGTTGTCATGCAAGTAGCCAAGGCAATCGTGAAGGTACTGCTGTCAAAGGTAGTGACCCTGGGAAACGCGCAGGCCATCATAGATGGCTTCGCCGCGATGGGATTCCCAAACTGCGGTGGGGCTATAGATGGGACTCACATCCCTATCCTGGGACCGGACCACCAGGCCAGCCAGTACATCAACCGAAAGGGCTACTTTTCAATGGTGCTGCAAGCACTGGTGGACCATAAGGGACGTTTTACTAACATCAACGTTGGATGGCCGGGCAAGGTTCATGACGCTCGCGTGTTCAGGAACTCTGGTCTGTTTAGAAGGCTGCAGGAAGGTATTTACTTCCCGGACCACAAAATAACTCTTGGGGATGTGGAGATGCCTACAGTGATCCTCGGGGACCCAGCATACCCGCTACTGCCCTGGCTCATGAAGCCCTATACTGGCGCCCTGGACACAGAAAAAGAACTGTTCAACTACCGGCTCAGCAAGTGCAGAATGGTGGTGGAGTGTGCTTTTGGCCGTCTCAAGGGGAGATGGAGAAGCTTACTGACTCGTTGTGATCTCAGCGAAACCAATATCCCCATTGTTATTGCAGCTTGCTGTGTGCTCCACAATCTCTGTGAGAGCAAGGGGGAGACCTTTATGGTGGGGTGGGAGGTTGAGGCAAATCGCCTGGCTGCTGATTACTCCCAGCCAGACAGCCGGGAGATTAGAAGAGCCCAGCGGGACGCACTGTGCATCCGGGAGGCTTTGAAAGACAGTTTCCAGACTGAGCAGGGTCACCAGTGAATTTTAAGTTTGTGGACTCAGAACCTGAACTTGCCACCGTTTCTTTACCCAGTTACCGTTGACTATCCTCTCCAGTTACATACCCCCTTCACCCCCTTCCCAAAAAATAAAATCTGTTCTGTTTTGTTAATGAACACCGTTGTCTTTATTACTGTTTTCGCGGGAATGTTTTAAACCTGGGACGCAGACTGTGGCGGGGTGCGGGTTTACTGTTGTGATGCAAATGATGCTTCTAAACTCCAGGAATGACGGGTTCCGCAGTGGTGGACTGGTTGTTTCAACAGAGCCTGCCAGCCCTCCTGGGCGGGACAGCGTGTATGTGTCGGCTATGTGACTGTCTGGCAGGGGGAGGAGGGTTACAGCTCCCCTGCTGCGGGGCTCTGTGATGCATTAGATCTGTAACTGCCCTCCCCCGCCACAAAGTCACAGAGCAACCCCCCCCCCCAGAACACGAAAACCACCTCCCAGATTGAACAGGGTCACTAGTCACTGCACTGGGTATGTGTCCTGATCCTGGACCTGACCCCGCCTCTGTACCCTGGTAAAGGTGACTGTCCTGTCCAATTACCATGCCCCTTCCCCTCGTTCAGACAGACTCTCCTCCAAAATAAAATCATGGAAACAGTAATTAACAGAAACGAATATTTTATTATGAACCAGACATGAAACGTGGGGGTTGAAACTTGCACGGGGGCTTCTGTGAGGTGTGTAGGAAAGGACTTTTAAAATTTTGGGGAATGAGAGCCTTCTAGTGCTAGAGCAGTCTGCAGGGGTTGACTGAAAGTTTTAACGGCCCTTGCCGCCCCTCCTTCTTTGTACTTTGGGTGAGGGGGGTGTGGGACTTGGTGGCGGGGGAGGGCGGTTAGAGATAGACCGCAGCGGGGCTCTGTCCTCCTGCCTCCGGTCTTGCAGAACATCCACAAGGCGCCGGAGCGTGTCCGTTTGCTCCCTCAGAAGTCCAAGCAGCTTTTCAGTAGCCTGCTGGTCCTCCTGACGCCACCTCTCCTCCCGTTCCATGACTGCTCGGTGCATTTGGGACAAGTTCTCCCTCCACTGTGTCTGCTGGGCTGCCTGGGCTCGGGAACAGCTCATTAGTTCTGAGAACATGTCCTCCCGCGTCTTCTTCTTCCTCCTCCTAATCTGCGCTAGCCTCTGGGAGTGTGCTGACAGGCTGGGTTGGGAGACAGTCGCAGATGTGTCTGTGTGAATGGGAAAAATGGAGTGAATTCCTGAGACAGATAAATGAAGTTGTGTACAAAGAACCTAGTCTTTCTCTGTGAACAAGACCATGCACTGCACCTCTCACATGCGCACTCAGGACAAGGTCGAATTTTCGGCCATCGCCTTCAGTGCCTGGGGTCCTGCAGTGGTCTTGCAGTTATCTGAGAAGCGTGGCAGGACACCTGAACTTCTGTAGCGTGCAATCATGGTAAGCCGTAGACTTCTGGCTGCTTAAAACTGTACTAGTAGCACTGGCCTCCTTTCACATTGAAAGCAATGCCAGTCTCTGCTGCCAGCAATCAGGACAGCATGAACTATGCCCCTGTCCCACCCCCTCGCGGCTGTTCCAGGGAAAGATCCCTGTATGCTGCCCCTCTCCCTCCACCGCGTGGCTGTAAAGCAGTCCCAATACTAACATTCCCCTCCCTAATTCAAAGCAGGGCGTAATGAGCGACATCACCCTGCTGAGGATCTCGGAGTCCCAGAGGGAAAGGATGTTTCGAGAAAGCCTTCAGAAACCAGGGCCGTTTGCCGCTATGCTCTGCAGGGCGATGATACCAGACTATCTGATGGTGTCGTGGCGCGGTAACGTGTCCTACCACGGAGGGCCCACTAAGATCGCCCTACCCAGGAACCTGATGAACAGGCTGGAAATGTACCTTCTTGAGACCTACGAGGAGTTCTCCTATGAGGATTTCGCCTCCATCCCCGGCCATATTGACCGGATTTTCGCGTAGGTGCACTGGGACTAAAGAGTGGAGCGTCTTGGGCAGCATAATCATGACTTACCGGACATTGTAAAAAAAATTTTAAATACTTGGGACTAAATTGTGAAGAGCCTAAGGCAGACAAATCATGAAAAACCCTTTGTTACGATTGTAAATATTCCAGTTTTTTTGCAGTTAATTGTTTACATGTTTAAGCACTTTAATAAACAGCCATTGTTAATATTATAAATATTCTAGTTCTTGTAAAAATAAATGTTTAGATATTTAAAGCACTCACTGCTTGATCCTTCCCCTGATTCTGTCTCCGGGGTAAGGGATGGGGACGGTTGGTAGGGGATCTCGGTAAGGGTGATGAAGAGCTCCTGGCTGTCGGGGAAATCAGCGGTGCCAGCGCTGTCGACTGCCTCGTCCTCCTCATCTCCTTCTTCATCTTCCCCGTCCGCTAACATGTCCGACGAGGAACCTGCCGCGGACAATATCCCATCCTCAGAGTCCACGGTCAGTGGTGGGGTAGTGGTGGCGGCCGCACCTAGGATGGAATGCAGTGCCTCGTAGAAACGGGATGTGTGGGGATGGGATCCGGAGCGTCCGTTTGCCTCTTTGGTTTTTTGGTAGCCTTGTCTCAGCTCCTTGATTTTCACGCGGCACTGCGTTGCATCCCGGCTGTATCCTCTCTCTGCCATGGCTTTAGAGATCTTCTCGTAGATCTTTGCATTCCGTCTTTTGGAGCGCAGCTCTGAAAGCACGGACTCATCGCCCCACACAGCGATGAGATCCAAGACTTCCCGATCAGTCCATGCTGGGGCCCTCCTTCTATTAGATTGCATGGCCATCTCTGCTGGAGAGCTCTGCATCGTTGCCAGTGCTGCTGAGCTCGCCACGCTGTCCAAACAGGGAATGAGATTCAAACTGGCCAGACAGGAAAAGGAATTCAAATTTTCCCGGGGCTTTTCCTGTGTGGCTGATCAGAGCATCCGAGCTCGGACTGCTGTCCAGAGCGTCAACAGAGTGGTGCACTGTGGGATAGCTCCCGGAGCTATTACCGTCGATTTCCATCCACACCTAGCCTAATTCGATATGGCCATTTCGAATTTAGCGCTACTCCTCTCGTTTTGGAGGAGTACAGAAGTCGAATTTAAGAGAGCTCTATGTCGAACTAAATAGCTTCGTGGTGTGGACGGGTGCAGGGTTAATTCGATGTAACGGCGCTAAATTCGACATAAAAGCCTAGTGTAGACCAGGCCTCAGTAACTAACAATGTCAAGAGTGTAATACTTTACTGGTTGGTATCAATGAATAAAAGAGAAATCACAAGAGGGGGCAACTTTGTCCAGCCTAGGGGACAGCAGAAAGTCCTGCCGCTGACTGAGCTGAGAGTCCATTGTAATGAGCATACATGTGTTACTGTACCTGTAGACATTGATCTGGGGAGCTAAGACCATGCTTCGTTGGCAATAAACTTGGGTGAACGCCTTCACCACCAAACCGAGTCTGTGGTTTTTCTGGGTAATAATATCAAGGTCTGCTGGGTTAGCTATCTGCACAGAGCCTGGAAAGCATACGAGAGAACACATATGCACGCCAACTGGTAACATTGTTATCACATCAGCTAACATCATGGTGGAATTTAAGGCCATTCAATAACATCTCTGTAATCTTTCCATAGAAATTACAGTATGTGTAATGTTTCATAACACATTGTCTAAAAATAGCATTCTTTCTCTTCCCTTTGAATACATAAGGTGCAGATTAAAGCCCCCATTCCTGCAAACTATTTTGTATGTGCCTAACTTCACTTGCATGAGTAGTCTTACTGACTTCAGTGGGCTTTAAAATGTGGTCAGCCTGATCCTAGCTGAGGTAAATTGGTGACCTCAACAGTGCTCTGCCAGTTCATACCAGTTGAGGTTCTGGCCAATGATGCATATACTGCAAAATAATAAAATGATGTTGAATATCACAATGAATAATAAAATTAAATCATCCTCAGCATTTAAGTATCGCTTGGTAGAACATGCTAAAAAAAGTATCTAACAATCCCTCTCCTCTTTCTTTTACACAATTTACACTATTTATACAATTTCCTTCACATTAAATGTATTCAGACTAACATTTTAACATTAGTTAATGTTTTTGCTCCTCACAATGCATTATACATTTTGTATTCTATTTTTTATAAGAAGGTAAAAATGTTGATACAAATTTCCTGTCATAAAAAGTGCTGGTGTTTACTTCCCATGAGTGCCTGATGACTAAGTCCTGCTCTTAATAACAACATTAGATGTTAGCCACAGTTGCCAACTTTCACAATAAGCCAAAAATAAAGCTAATCCCATTTCAAAACAAGGCCAAAACAAGCCAATCCCTAAGAATCCCAACACTCTATGGGACTAGATCCCCCCGGCATGCAGTCTGGGACTATGGTGGGCCTGCTGTGCATCCCTGACTCTCTCCCCACCCTTGCCCCTGCTTGCCGGGAGCCGATCAAAAAAAAAAAAAAAAAAAAAGGCAACAAGCTACATGCCAAACAAGCAACAAGCTACAAGCCAAAAACTAGCCAACAAGCAACTCACAAGCCAATTAAGCCAGAAACTAGCCCAATTTCTGTGGTTTTTTTTTTTTTTTTTTTGCAGGTTTGGCATGTCTGGTTAGGACCTCATTCTGAGAGGTAGTTGAGGACACTGTCACTCCTCAGGATCAATCCCTTTTGTAGAAATGACATTAAATAATACAAACATTTAATTAATCCTCACAACGGCCCTGTTGAAGTAAGCAAATATCAGCCCAGTTTTACAGATGGGGAAACTGTCTCAAAGGAGGATGAGTGACTTTTCCAAGGCCACACTGAGGCTGAAATCAGAACTCAGGGGTTCCTGGCTCTCAACGCTGTGATCAGTCCACTAGGCTATGTTGCCTGTGTTACTATTGAGTTGGTTTCCAGACTGCTTTCAGAAGCAGTGTGACTACTTTACAAGCTGGCAGGAACAAGTAAATCTTGAAGTTCCCCATGGTGCAGAAAAAACAGATTGGAATATTGAAGATTGAAAAGTAGGTCAGACTTAATCAATGCATTTTTAAGTAATCCAGACTTTAAATTAAACCGTAATATCAAATGGATGAATGTTCTGCTCTGTGCCAGTAACCAAAGCTTCACCCTAGTGCTTTTATTATGTTAAAATTCTTGTTCACACAGAAATGGCTTATGCACATTTACATCAAAAAGGCCATGAGAGGATCTGCAAAATTAGACCTCCAATTCTAAATAAGAAAAAGTGCACAAAGAGGATGGGAATGGGGCCAAGATGTACTAAGAACAGCATCATCATTTACCTGGGAGATATTACATGTAGAAAAATCACTGCTTTGGCTTGGAATGCTGGAATCGTCTTGCCAACTACCTTCTGATTCCACTGCCCATTGCAAATTGAAAGAATTTTATCTATTATTTCCTCAGAACAATATTTTTCATTTGCTATTAGGCTATTTTTATGTGCTCTATTTTATGATTGAAACATAATGTGTGCTCAGCTGCTCTGCAATCTTGCCTTGTGCTCTGGAAAGGACTATAAATTGTAACAGCTCTCCGCATTCCTTCTGCCACTGGGTATTGACACTGGAGCTGATCCACATACTGCCTAAACCTAATGCTAGATCTAATGGTGAGATAATGCCAGATACAAAAGAAGCAGATACATGAGGAGGACAGGAGCAGCTCATAAGTGGAAATTCAAAAGCTTGTAAGTTAACTCTGCGCCACACAGAAAAACATAGTCTGATGAATTTTTACTCTTCTTACCTTCCCACATCCTCCGTTCTCTCAGTAGACCTCCCAAGTACTGTGAGAGGGTGTCCTGCAAAGGGTTTTGGCCCTCATGTCCCTAGGTGCATTACTAAACAGAACTGTTGCTGAGGAGGTCTACTTTGCAGGACCTGGGATGTCATTTCGGAAGCTGGCAGTAACGGGAATGAGAATGGTAGAACCAATTTCCATTGTTTGTGTTTGTCTGTCTCTCTGTTCTAGTTACTTACCTTAGACCTTAGTCCATCCCATGCTTTGCTGCACATTGGGCTACCCACATTTGCCATCCTTGCCTGTGAACTGCCTTTCTCTCCAAATCTTCCCATTTCATGTTGAGGTGCTTGATGTCGTTCAGAACTGTTTGTTTCCATGTTATTCAGGGTCTTCCTCTTTTTCTTCTTGCGTTTTCTGGCTTCCATTCAAGGGCGGTATTTGGTAAGCATTCTTTTTCCATTCTCAGCACATGTACCAGCCACTGATGTCTTCTTTTGTAGATTATTTGTGAGAGGGTGCCTTATCCAGTAATTTTTCTGACTTCTTCATTCGTCTTCCTATCTCTATATGTTATTCCCAATATTCTTCTCAGACACTTGTGATGAAATGCATCCAGCTTTTGCATATCTTTCTTGGTAAGTTGCCATGTCTCACTGCTATATGTTGTGATGACGATAACAATTGCTTTGTACACGTTCAGTTTTGTCTTGAGGGAGATGTTTTTGAGTTGCCAGATGTTTTTGAGTCTTCCAAATGCAGTGTTTGCCTTCCTGATTCTTCTTCTTATTTCCTCGAACTAGTACCATCTTGGCTGATGGTTCTTCCAAGATACGTAAAATTGTCCACCTTCTCCAGTTTCTTCTCCTTCAATTTTTATTTCTGTTCCTGTAATCCCCATTAACATGACTTTACATTTCTTTGCATTGTACCTCAAACCTACCTTCTCCATTACTTCTTTTACTTAGTTTGTGCATTTTTTGTAGTCCGTTGACATCTTCATTGATAAAAGTGATGTCATCAGCAAAGTCTAGGTCAAATTGTTGCTGAATTGTTCCAGTTTAGGCCATATGTATCACTGTCAGCTTGTTTTAATCCATAGTGAATGACTAGCATAAACAAAAAAAGGAGACAGGACGCACCCTCGCCTTACACCTGTCTTGATGCAGAATGGCTTACTCAATCTATTTTCCATTTTAATACAGCATTTTGAGTTGGCGTAGAATGCCTTCATAATGCTGATTAATTTTGTTGGAATTCCATATTGTTCCACAATTTTCCACGTTGTTTCTCTGTTTACAGTATCAAATGCCTTTTGAAAGTGTACAAAATTGATGGCAAGACTGCCTTGGAATTCAATTATGTTCTCAATAATCCGTCTCAAGGTGAAAATAGCATCTGTGCACGATCTCCCTTGTCTAAATCCAGATTGTTGTTCACATAAGATGGTATCCATTTAGTTACTAGATCATCAGAAAGAACTATGATATGCACAGAAAAGGCCAGATTTACTCTTACTGGCAAACAGAGATCCATATCATACCACACTGCACCAGCCTGCCCGTAGCACCCCATCCATGATTGAATCCCAAGAGGGAAGGCAGGGCATCTCCCAATACCACCCTGCTCTATAGGTTTCAACCTTGAAGCTCTACTAGTGATTTGAAAGGAGCCCTATTGACATGGGTGGCAGTAAGGAGGGACTTAAGTACTGTACCCCCCATAGCCGCTGTGCAGACCCCTTTCCCAGCCAGCCCTGACCACTCTGGACTGACTGGTGAAGGTCCTTTGGCAGTGTGGATACTTGCAGGTACTTTGCACATCCACAAGCCACCATGCTCCGATGGACTTTCCACTTCCTAGTGCCTTTTGTCAGGGGCTTGGAATTAAGTTGGTCCATGCTATATAGTTTATTTAGCCATTATTACTTTTCTATCAGTATTAAATCAGGCCAGACACTTACATCCAATCACTGACATTGGGCTTGCATCTTGCCAGTTTCAAAATCACCATATCTGATTACTAGAATTAGTTCCAGAAATGCCAGTTATTCAATGTTTTAAAATATACACTTCACAGTTTACACAGGGTCAGAGTGCTTCCTGCTGTCATGGTCAATGTTTGGAAAGCATTGCTGAAGAACAAGGTGTATGCAGGCACCCAGATCCCATGAGATGGGCATGGCATAAGCCAGATCTTCTTCAGGTGTAAAGCAGCATAACTCTACTGATGCCAATGGATCTGATTCTTAATTATGCCTGCAGCCCAATCCAAGTTGCAATAAAGTCTCATTAACTTTAACAAGCTTTGCATCAGATCTCCATTGAGGGTCAGTCGCACAGAGGGATCGCTATACACTGCAGTGGTTCTCAAACTTTTGTATTGGTGACCCCTTTTACACAGCAAGCCTCTGAATGCGACCCCCCTTATAAATTAAAAACACCTTTTTTAAACATTTAACACTATTATAAATGCTCGAGGCAAAGCAGGGTTTGGGGGTGGACGCTGACAGCTCGCGACCCCCATGTAATAACCTCGTGACCCGCTGAGGGGTCATGACCCCCAGTTTGAGAACCCCTGCTATCCACTGTTCCTTTTAACCGACAAATGATATTAGCATTTCTAAATCTTGATACGCTTCAGGTTTTATCAGCAGACCTGTAAGTAATGAAGTTTTCAAGGGATTTAAAAACCTTCTGTGCCTTTTATAATCATAAAAGTATTATAAAAGAATCATATGCTTGCAAATATAGTTTATTGTTCAATAAAAATATGACTCTATACAGTGAAATAAAATTGCCATACGGGGAAAAAAGTCTTTGGTGAAATCATACTTATAATATTAAAATCAATGAAAAATTACAATACCAACACATGAAAATATATAGCTGTCCAGTTGTTGCTGACAATCTTACTACAATAGTAAAGTTTTGTTTGTTTTTTGCCATAATTTGTAAAATAGTTTTTTCTTGTTATTTATAAAAATACACCTTGGAAATCAGACTGAAATTGGTTTCCTTTCCAATTCTCTTTTTCCAGGTTCATGTGCATGCACCAAGTTATTTAAGGCTTGCATGTGCTGGATTGCAGGCATTGATTTTTGTTTAGAAATATCAATATTGACAACTAAAAGACTAAAGAATTTGTTTAAAAAAAAAAAGAGTACAATAAGAGAAAAACAAGGAAGATTGAACATGGGGCTTATGAATTATGCCAATGTCCTTTTAAACATGAATAATTCTGCAGCTGTACAGGACTCAGACTGTGCTTCTAGCATATCAGGAAAGATCTTGAAATATAGCACATATTACAGCAGTTATATTTAAAGGGTAGAGAGCGTGGGACTGTGTTTAGTAAAAATGAAGCTTAGAGTCCTTAACAATGTGCAATCGTAAGTTACTATTAAAACTGTCTCCAGTTTTGCTAACAAAATAATGATGATTTTTTTTGTTTGCAACTATGAAACCGGATTTTAACATTCTTTAAATCATTGACAACATTTGTGAAAGAAAGCATGTTATGACTATCACCATCACAAACAAGCCACTGATGAGGTGATTTTTTTTTAATGTGAAATGATAAAGGCACTAAGAGGGCACCCAATTACCAGTGGAGGTGGTTATACCATGGCGTCATTGTTCAGAAAACATGCCATGTTCTGGGTGCAACCTCAAGCTGAATTCCCCCCCCCCCCCACCCCTCCGTTCCTGATGTCATAAACTGTCCTTGCTGCAGAAGGCCCAGCAGGGGGCTGAGGACAGAGGCAGTTCTGACATTGCAGGTCGCTGCAGGGTGAAGTGTCATGCAGAGCTCAGAGACCATGGCTGTCACTCAAGGAATCATTAGCAATGAAAGGGAGGTGGTGTAGCTTGTTGTGTTGTCATCACACTGTAAGAAGGTTGGCTGCAGACCAAATTAGCTTGCTTAGGGAGTGTGAATCAAAATGACAAGAAATCTGAATGTTAATGAAAATTTTTTCTTGCTTTAGGCTTCAGATTCCATCTAGCAAGCTGTCATCTGGAAGACATTATGTCTCTCTCTCTTTTGGACATACATTTTTAAGTTTACATAAAATGTGAAAATATGTTTTTCTTTTAAAAATCAGCAATGCTTGGATTTATTTTCCAGAATTCTGTACTGGAGTCAGAAATGGACCGATGATGTTTAAAGCCTATGTTTTAGGAAATTGAACAGGACGGCAGTACAAAAAAGTGTCCTGGCTTTCCTGAAGGTTACTTATGTGTATCTCACAAGACCGTTAAAGTCATAATATTATATGCTCTGCAGGTGCTGACTGGAGTGTAGCTACACCAATTTGCACCAGAAGATAATTTGGCCCATCTGTTTGTAATTTGTTCAGGTGGTATTGCACTTTGTCCATGTTAAACTAAACCCACATAAAATCAGGATTAACTCCTTTAAAGTCAATGGAATCACATCTGTGTAAAACCGGTATGCAGTAACTGAAATTAGAGAGAGAACCTTAATGTACACAATAGCTCATTTTCTAATATGGGCAGTCATATGTCTTGCCACCTGCTATGTTCATTTTAATACACATTCTCTCTCTAATAGCTATTAGACAGCTCTAAGATTGCTGATTTCAAAAGATCTTCCCTCCTCCCCCTTTTGCACTGAAAGACACCTGGAAAATAGCATTTCCTGTCACATGGCATACACTGAACATTTCAAGTTCTGTTCTTCACACTACATTTCAAGGAAGGAAAGAAACTAAAGACATTTCTATTTAGCACGGTTCATATACATGCTACAAAGCAAATAGCAATTAATATTTTCTTTCCCTTGATTTAAAAGAAAAAGAAAAAAAACAACCAAAGAACAAGGGGAAAAAAAACACCTCTTCCTTACAAAATTCAGCCAGAACTAATACTCCTGGAAACTGAATTCATGAAATGGTAAATGCTGATGTTCTAACTTATAATTTAATCAAGCAACCGTGCAAGTGCCCTTTTCAAATCAACAGTCTGACAGACTCTGGCATAAAAGGGAATATAAATCTCTGAGCCTAGCACAGGAACACTTTGCCAATTCAGACAGACATGTTTCAGCAACACAGCAATGTGCATGCTATCACTGGGAGACAATTAAGACATTTGTAAAGCAGTTATGATAATTTATAAGTTTTTAAAACATGCAATTTAAAAGACTCATGATCCAGGCAGATACAGGTTCTTATGAAGAATATAATTAAAGTAGTTTTGGAGGAGGTTTGTTTTTTTGAAAAACATACATCTTTGCAAGTGAATGGCTGTAGAAATTTTTTCCTGCATATCTGACAATAGCCCAATAAGGACTGGTCCAAAGCTCACTGAAGTCAATAGGAGCCTTTCCACTGACTACAAAAGGGCGTTGGATCAGACTGTAAGGCTCTGATCCAGAAGACCACTACTCATCTGCTTCAAGTTAAGTCTGTACTTAAGTGTTTTGTTGGATCACTGCCTTGGTTGCCATTTTTTTAGATTTTGGATAAAAGACTTTGAACTCACCTTACAATGTAAGGATATTGGTCAGTTAGGAAGATAGGAATTGCCATATTGGATCAGACCTGAAGTCCACGTAGTCCAGTATCCTATCTATCCCAGTGGCCAGAACCAAAGGTTTCAGAAGTATGTGTAAGAACCCTGAAGTAGGCAAATGTGAGCTATTCTCCCCCGCCATCAGGTCTCATCCTGAACTCCAACAGGTAGATTCATTTAAAACCTGAAGCATGAAGTTTAATAGCCAAATTTTTATTAATTTGATAATTCTGGATATCCTTAATATTCATATAAATGTCCAATCCCTCTTTGAATCTTAAATTCTTAACCTCAGCTACTGACTGTACCAAAGACTTCTACAGTTTAATTATATTTTTCCCTTTTTTACCTTTGAATCTCTCACTTTTAATTTCATTGAACATCCTCTTGTTTTTATGTGATGAGTAAGGCTTCTGTTTTGGAGTGCTTATTAATTTCATTCCGGCGGGCTTATTTTGAACAATTTTTGAGTTTTATGTAGATGTCCAAAAATTGGTGTGATTTGGTGCTCTCTTTTTATATACAGTAATAAGTAATTATATACACATAGTAGTATATATCAGTGGTTCTCAACCATGGGTACGCGTACCCCTGGGGGTATGCAGAGGTCTTCCAGGGAGTACTCAAGTCATCTAGATCAGGGTTTTTCAACTTGGGGGTCACAACCCCCGGGGGGAGGGAGGGTCACGGGACGGTTTAGGGGGATTGCACCCCCAACTTGGTAAGGCAACTCCCATCTTTTCATATTCTGTGTATTTATACCTCTCTACAGTATTTTCCACTTCATGCATCTGATGAAGTGGGTTTTAGCCCACAAAAGCTTATGCCCAAATAAATTTGTTAGTCTCTAAGGTGCCACAAGGACTCCTTGTTGTTTTTGCTGACTATTGTTGTGATTTTTGGTGTAAGGACCATCTATCAGAAAGGCAAGCTTACATGGGTGGCAAGATAGATTACAGTACCCAAGATGTGTGTCTTTAACTCCATGTTAAGACTGTTGTAGTGCCTGAGTACCACAATAGATACTTGGTTGGTGAAATCGAAGTATAGAACTCACAGCTGATTTGGGGTGTGTGCCCTGCTTCTTAACAATCTGTCCTGAGGTTAGTATTCATGCCCGTGAGCCACTCCAGAGAGCTTAACAGTTGTTTTCTCACTACTCACCCCTTTTATTATTAATAATAATAAATGTATTAAAGAACACAGGACTTAGCATGGAACCTTAAGGACATTTAATCCTACTCTTTGCTTTCTGTCTCCTAACCAGTTTTTGACTGATGACTATATTTTGCCTCTCACCTCATGACTACTTCGCTTCCTTAATAGCTTCTTGTGTGGGAACTTGTCACAGGCCTTTTGGAATCTACATAAATTATGTCCACCAGTTCTCCTTTAACCACCACATTATAACACAGTGAAAGAATTCTAAGAGATTAGTAAGACATGATTTTCCTTTGCAGAATCTGTGCTGGTTAGTCCCTCATCAGATCACAATCTTCCATATTTTGTTATTGTTTTAAATTATTTTTCAACCAATTTGCCAGGTACAGATGTAAGGATTACTTGTCTATAATTCCCCAGCTTACCCATAGAACTTTTTAAAAAATATAGGTACAACATTTGCTTCTCTCCACCCTTGTAGAACAGTGGCTGTTTTTAATGAAAGGTTACATTATTATTATTTTTTAACATCTCAGTTATCTCCTTCAGAACTCATGGATTCCTAGCAACTACCACTGGTGACTTTTTGTTTTTAAATTATTAGCTTGCTTTAGCATCTTTTTCTTCAGATACCTCAAATCTCTGAGAGTATCTCATCTTTTTTAACAGACAAGAGCAGATCCATGTTAGGTATCTCCAGATCATCATCGACAGTGAAGACTGATGCAAAATATAAATAAAATAAAATAAACCAACCCTTTTCAACAGTCCCTATCTTCCTTAATTCCTCCCTTTTATCCTTGGTATCAAGCAGACCTACTGCTCTTTTGCAGGCTTCCTGCTTTTGAATCTCTAGCATGTTTTTACACCATTAGCCATTTGCTCGTCAAAATCCATTTTGGCCCTTCTAATTTTCCTCTTATTTCCTGCTCTAACTTACACTCCTGTTTATTGGCTTCACTAAGTGGATCCTGAAGAATTCTTATTTGGTATAAACAGATTCTCAAACTTTGCCATTTAGTCATTTATTTATTCCTTGCCTTCCTTGTTCAATGGTACATGTCTCCTGAGACTCTGATCTATTTTTTTTTTTAAGTTAGGCCATATTTAGCCCTCAACATAAGTCACCTAATTTTCAGAGGTGCTCTGCACCCATCATTCCCATTGAATTTAGTAGGGTTTGAGAGTGCTCAGCACCTCTGAAAATTGGGCCACTTAATGCCATATTTAGATGTCATGAAATGTCTTATTTTGGGCATCTAGGTTTGAACGTTTTGGCCCAATCCCACAATTTGGGGCATGCAAAACTAAAACAAAGAAACCAAAGTTTCATATAAGAACATGTGTAATAATCTGCGATCATACACATACACAACTAACAACATATAGACAATAAAAAGGATTTAAACAATTTACAGCACACAAACTACAAGCCTCTGCAATTATCAAATCAATAGCTAATTCAAGGATTTTACAATATTTGTTCAAATATATTTGATATTTTTAATTATTTGACAGCTCCACTAGACAGTTAGTTAAAAGGAGCAGCTCCATTAGCTCTGCCAGTAGACAGAGCTGGTAAACAATTCTGCAGGCTTGACTGCTGTTCAGGAACAGAGCATTGAGACTTGAGCACATAAACCAGTGCATTAGAATAGCTTCCAAATATATGACAAAAATAAATAAATAGAGACTAAGGCCAAAATTTACAAAGCTGGAGTCTAACATGAGGTACATAAATCAGCATTTAGGAACCACATAATCTAGAGAGTTATTGCCTAGAGGAGTACCTGAGTTTTTCCTGAAGTGGCACGGAGTATAGCTGGGTCGTAAGTGACAAAGTATAGGAAATATCAGGCATGAACATATGAAACAATCAAGCTGTGAGAGATTTTTTTGATACGCTAGTTAAGTTTCCAGAAAGTGAGATATTACCACAAATTGAAACATACTTTACATAAAAGATTAGTTTCCAGTGAGTTCTAACTCATGTTGTTTGAAGTCGTTTTTCCCCTTAAAAAAAATAAATCTTTAGTTTTAAGTTGAAAAATTTTCCCTACTAACTCAACATTTGTTTCATATTACCTTGCATCAGCAATTCTGCAAAATCTGAACAGTAACATCAACTAGGGCAGTAGTGCCCAACCTTATTACACAGGAGGGCCACATAAACCTAGGCACAACCTTGTATGGGCCAAACAAGTGCTACATATTTTAAGAAGATTTAAAGTCACCTGTATTGATTTATATTTTAGGTACCGCTTGTTTTGTATGTATTTAGATAGGTTGTTTCTATGTACAGTGTTGTCTGTTTACACACTTGTGTAAACTAAAATGATGGAAACATGAATCGGCCATTAGTATATTGTGTTGAAGAAGGCTGTGGACCTTATAAAATGCTCTGGTGGGCCGTTTACAGCCCGTGGGCCATAGATTGGGCACCCCTGGACTAGGGAATATAGCATATTTTACATTTTTTCAATATCAAATGTCTTCTTTCCATTTTACCTCTGACAAATTTATTTTTTTTATGGTTAAAATATGGTCATAATGTTATTTGTTCCTCATTTCTTACACACTATCACTAGATAGTCTGTTAAAATACTTTTTTCCTCTAACACACTAACATACTTATGGGGACAGGGGGAAGGGTTGGTTTGTTTTGCTATACCTAAGGGGGAAAACTATTATGTAATCTCTTTAGTATAAACCTCCCCCCCCCCCCCCCCCCCCGTATAACTCCTGTGCAATGTCTAGATACTGGAGCAGTATGTGGTTTAGATATGCTGATTAGACAGAATTGATGGTGTGCCTAATTCAGAAGTGATGTGTGAGATACTATAACTTAGACTTGCTTCCATTCACTGAGAAGTAATTACAGCCATTTTACTCATGTGAAAAGGAGTTTCAGTGGAATTTACAGGCTGAGAAGGTGAAAGAAGGAGTAACAAAGTATTGGTTGAGATACTTTAGCTTCCGCCTTCCTGTGGCTCCTCAGCATGTAATTTACAGTAACAGACTTGTTTTACCAAAGTGTAAGAGAATCTTAAATGAGTGGGAGAAAGTCTTATTTACTCCAGTTTACAGGTCACCTCTGAAATAGGGCCATTGTATGCATCCACAAATACAAAAACTATGGTAAGAGAATGCGGTTTAGGTTGCAAAGTCAGGACTCAAAAGTTAAGAAAATGCCAGATTTATGGTTGCCCCCTTGTGCATCCAACCAGTGCACTAAGTGAGGCAGGGCTCCAGTGGAAAAAACAATATGTGATCATGTAACTAAAGATAATTCTGTCCTTCACCATGCACATTAAGTCTGCAAAAATATAATCTGACATTTCCTAACTTTCAAGTACTTAACTTTGCAACTTTAACATTCTTTTAACAGATTTTTGTAAGTAATTTCCTAATTTTTTAAAAGAAAAACAAATCCTAGTACAATAATAATAATAATTATGCCTAGCTCTTGAATAGCACTTTTCAATGGTAAATCTCAAAGCGTGTCACAGTCTCAACCCCCACGCCCTAATCGTGTATCAAAAGTAGGGCTTGAATCCTACAGCCTGGGTTACAGGACTTAAAAATTCATTAGTTGACAGCAGGAGAGGTTTGTTATCTGAGAGGACAGATGGGATGCTGAGTCCTAGGGGAGCCTAGCCTAACTGTCCCTAGTGTCGCCCCTCCCCCCCGCAAAGTTGTGGAGCACTCCAGCCCCATGTGGTACCCCCAGAGGGATCTGTAGACTGAAGGGGCCATGGTCTGGGTTGAGGTCTGCTTCTTCCTCCCCACATTTGGGACAGGGGCGGCGAGTTGTATGGGCCTGGGGTGCCCGGGGTTCCAGCAATATTAAGGGCCCAAGGGCGCAGAACCACCGATGTTTGGGGCTGGGTCTCTCCCCTGGCCCTGCCTGCTGCCCCCGTCTACCTTCACACTGCTCATCCCCAGCCCTGCCTCATCCCAGAGCCTGCACCCCCAGCCAGAGCCCTCACCCCCCTGCACCCCTACCCTCTGCCCAAGCCCTGAGCCCCCGCCTGCATTTTGAACCCCTCATCCCTGGCCCCATCACACAGCCATCACCCCCCACCCCTACCTCTGCCCTAGCCCTGAGCCCCCTCCCACACCCCAAACCACTCATCCCCAACCCCACCCCACAGCCCTCACCCCTGCACCCCAACCCTCTGCTTGAGCCCCTCCCACACCCCAAACCCCATATCACCTGCCCCATCCCAGAGCCCTCACATTTTTACATTATTTTAAAAAAATATATTGATTTACAAGGCAGGTGTCAGGGGGCAGGACTTGGACCTGTTCTGGGCATCACCAAAAATTATACAACCCTGTTGCCCCTGACTTGGGAGATGAAGTAATATCAGCCTCATCTATTGCCCAGGGTTGGGGTGTACATGTGAAATGGGTCTGTTGGGCCAGGTAAGGCAAATATGGGGGGAGCCCAACCCAGTTTCTGCCCCATGTGGTGTCCCCAGAGTGTGATATAGGGATGGGGGCAGGAAGACAACTGTACTACTTCCCCCACCCTGTACAGCTGCTCTGGCAGTTCCCAAGTATTCTCAGTACAGCGTCTGCTGCTGCAGTGGTGGTGTGAGCCCAGCCTTGGAAATGTTCATGTGTTTAGTTATTTGGAGATGCTGCCAAACAACATCCTGGAGAAAACTCAAAGAAAGGTGTGACAGTGTACCCCATAAGGCTTTATGGGGAGGGGGTGCTTATAAATGTATGTATGACATAACTGGAATATGTTTTGTGCTGCCTGTGCCATGTAACATATCTCCGTAAAGGTTATGGTCTACTATATCTATTCATCCTATTTGTACATATATATCATTTTCTACTTGAGGTTAAGAATATGGGCTGTATGCTTGCTTGGTTTCTAAGTAAGCTTTGTGAGGCATTTGGTCAGCTTCTTTAGGAAGGAATTCGCCAGGTTAAGTACCTGATCAGGAAACACTTGGGGAACAATGCATCTTGGAATGCTCCAATCCACATGAGAAGTCTTCCTGGAGACATGCAAGATACCATGTGGACAATGGCGTCGGCCTGTAAAGACTGAGTCATGCAGGGGCATGTGACTTGCCCAGGTGACTCCAGAACTCCATCTTGGAGCTGGACTTTGCATAGAAGGGAGGAGGGGGGCCTCCACCCACAAGAGTCTATTTAAACCCGTGGGAGACCCCTCCATTTTGTCTTCAGCTGGCTAAAGAAGGAGCCTCTCCACCACCACCACCCCCCCCAGGATACTTGAAGGACACTGAAACAAAGGACAGTAACTACAGGGGGTGTGAGTGATTGCTGGACCCAGGCTAAAAGGAGTTTAGCCTGTAAAAGGGAGTGCTCTGGAACTGGTGAGGAAATTATCTGTATTTAGTTTAATTAGACATAGATTTGCGCATTTTATTTTATTTTGCTTGGTGACTTACTTTGTTCTGTCTGTTACTACTTTGAACCACTTAAATCCTACTGTCTGTATTTAATAAAATCACTTTTTATTTAGTAATTTACTCAGAGTATGTATTAATACCTGAGGGAGCAAACAACTGTGCATATCTCTCTATCAGTGTTTTAGAGGGCGAACAATTTATGAGTTTGCCCTGCATAAGCTTTATGCAGGGTAAAACGGATTTATCTGGGTTTAGACCCCATTGGGAGTTGGGCATCTGAGTGCTAAAGACAAGCACACTCCTGGGAGCTGTTTTCAGGTAAACTTGCAGCTTTGGGACAAGTGATTCAGATCCTGGGTCTGTTTCTGGAGCCAGACAGGAGTGTCTGGCTCAGCAAGACAGGGTGCTGGAGTCCTAAGCTGTCAGGGAAAACAGGAGCAGGGGTAGTCTTTGCACATTGGGTGGCAGCTCCCAAGGGGGTTTCTGTGATCCAACCCGTTACAAAAGGAAAAGGTGATTTTTTTAACAGTTTATATCTCAGCAAAAGCAAAAACAGAGATAAAGAAGAGGCACTTCCCTAGCCTGAGGCTGTTCCCCTTGCTGAATATCAAAGAACTGCTGCAAACAATGGAGGTATGAAAACTTTTCAAAGAAAAAAAGTCACAAGAATCCTTTATAATGGAACGTGTAAGGCAACCTAAATATAGGGGTCACTACCAACATCCCCTGTAATACAAACACACCTTACTAAGATAAAATGCATATA
Organism: Emys orbicularis; assembly: GCF_028017835.1. Lineage (NCBI taxonomy): Eukaryota > Metazoa > Chordata > Testudines > Emydidae > Emys > Emys orbicularis. Next base: position 37,131,719 of record NC_088685.1, read on the forward strand.
TAGAACTTTGAATTGTAAAAAACATCAGAGAACTTTATACATTACACATATGATTTGTAGGTGTTTGAGTCAATAAAGAACAGATACTCCACATGTTATCAGGTTGCTGTAAAGGTTAGGGTATGTTTTAGATAAGACATAATAAATAGAGCTGGTCAAATTTTTCCAATTTCACTTTTCATAAAAAGGCAGAGAGAGGTACAAGAAATTTGTATTTTGTATCATTAATGGTGAATCTAGCCCAGCAACTTTTTTCAAATTTTACTGCACTTTTTGGAAATTGTGTGCACTGCAGTGCAAACTCCTGCCCAGGGCCAGCTCCAGGCACCAGCTTAACAAGCAGGTGCTTGGGGCGGCCAAGGGAGAGGGGCAGCACCTGCGGCAATTCGGGGGTGGCAGGTCCCTCACTCCCTCTAGGAGCGAAGGACCTGCCGCTGAACTGCCGCCACCGATCGCAGCTTTTTTTTTTTTTTTTTTTTTCAATTGCTGCCGATCACAATCACGGCTTTTTTTTTTTTTTTTTTGCTTGGGGCGGCAGAAATGCTGGAGCAGGCCCTGCTCCTGCCCCCTCCAATCTTCACCCTTTACATACATTTACCTCAAATATACCTACAGATCACAGAAGTGTGCTTCACAGATTATATGGAGGCAACTCATATAGAAATGGGGGCCAAATACCAATATGACCTCATACAAGCAAGTTTAGCCAGACAGAGGGATGAGAGAGAGTTGAAGGCCAGGTCACATGGAAAAAGATAAGATTCATTTGCTCGTAGTTTGTCATCAGTATGAGTATCTTGTTTGTCCTGCTGCATGTTAATATGATTCAGGCAAATTTTGAATTTGTAGAAAATGATATTGCCAGAGTTTTTGTTATTTTAAATAAAATGAGTAAAGTACAGTGGAGCTCTTTGCTTACAGGCCACATTCTGTCTTCCCTTTGTGCATACACAGAGTTCTCATTGATATAATTTGGAGTTGAACAAGCAGATACAAATACAGGACTTTGTTCAAAGTGTGTCACTGGTTTAAGTGCACGTTTAGAAAGCTTCCTTAAGTCAATAAAAGCTTATTAGCTCATCCTAATGTAACTTGGCTCATTTAGATGGAGTTACACCAGGACTGAATATGGCCCATTATTTGTAAGGACTTAAGCAATGAAGTACTATAATCCCACAGTCGAAGATTAAATCCCCCTTGCCAACCATGCGCACACACTTTCCTAATGATATATTAAAAAAAAAAAAAGACAGTAACTTTGATATGCTCACACGTGCCAACAGTATTATAATTCAAATATATCCCCTTCTCTGCTTATTTTTTTAAAAGTCATTTCTACTTGATAAAGTGACTGAAACAACTACAACTACTCTACTTGATAAAGTTATTCTGAAGATAATCATATCTGCTTTAAATCTAGAGAAATCAGCTTCTGTTCTCTTCAAATCAGTCAGCATTTTTGATTTTTAAGCAGATACTCTAACACAGGAATTTGAAGGAAGTTAGCTTGCAATTTTGTTCTGAGAAGAACTTGTTAAGAGTGAACTGGAGTGTATCATTCCCCAAACCTTTCTGGAGCACAGATTGAAAGCAAAGATTTAAAAGATGTATGAAGGTTTTTTTGTTGTCGATACATTATGTAGACTTAAATATATAGTTAGTTTACATATAACCTTGTAAGTGGCAGGATATTTCAGATTCAAATCCAACCTTACTTCTCTGTACCTAATAGTGCAAATACCAAACATGAGCCAGCCCTTTGGCTCAACAAGCTCAAAAAACCCTCCCAGGCTGAGTTCCAAAAAGGTCATTTAGGTTGTAACAATCTCTTACCTATCTGTAGCAGTTTCTAAAGCATCAGATAATATCTAAGATAAGAAGACTGGATTGCTACCTAGAAATTTCAGAATAACGATACCTCACGCACACACACACATTCTCCCTGACAAGAATAACCAGTTGGATGTTTTCACATCAAAATACAAGTGAGATATTGGTCCATTATGAGTATTTCAGACCCACACAATTCCCAGGTAAAAATATCAAAGTATACCTTGTCTATTTTTTGTATCATCTTATTTTATTGTTAGACTGGGAAAACTTCCCTTCCTCCCCCTCTTTTCTAATGTGCATAAGTGACGTAGGGGCCTAAATCTCATTTTCAAAAGTGATTTAGGAACCATTTCTAATTGAAAGACAGTGGGATTTAGGGTCCTAAATCATGTAGGTAATTTTGAAAATTATACCTGTAATCTCTTTAAAGGTTAGGAAAAAGGAGCTGTAATCAAGGGTGCTTTTTGGTATTAGAGCTATGGAGTTGAGAAGTCAGGTGGTTCTTTCAAGGCATCAGTTCTATTGCAGGTCAGAGGGTAGCAGCTGGCGTTCTGGAGATGTGAAGGAGCTGCAGACAGAGTTTTGGGGAAAAGAAGTGTAAGGTTAAAAGAAAGGGAAACCACTTTAAGTAAAAGAGAGGATAAAGGAGACCTCAAGAAACAAATTAGCATCCACAGCTAAATTCCTCATCACTAGCCATGCTTTCATAACTAGAGTCACATATTACCCTTTGTTAGGGGTACCCTGTAGGATTGGAAGAACTAAAATAGTCAAACATTCCTTGATAAGTAGGTATATTTATTGTATCTTATCCCTAAATCCTTCATTTATGACTTGTGTCCTTAGTAGAGCTGGTCACCAAATTTGTGTGTTATCCCATGAAAAATTTCCAAAAGAATTGTTTTTGTCAAAAAAAAAAAAAAGTCTTTGAAATGTCAGGTTTTTGCTAAAAAACCTAAAACAGAAAAAAAAAAAAAGTGGGCGGTTTGGCTAAACATTTTCAGTTGTCTTAAAACAATGAAGATTTCCCACACAAATTACTGTTTTTGACAAAAAAAAGCCATTTTTGGATGAAGAACGATTGACCAGATGTTTATCCCAGACCATTATCCTGTGGGCACATATGCTTAATTTTAAACCTGTCAGTAGTCCCACTGAAATCAAACACAGACAGTGTTTGCAGGATCAGTGCCACATGTAATTCTGCAGGGATGCCTTTCCTCCTTCAAAAAATAAGGTAAAAAACCCTCATGACCTGTAAAACAAAGACACAGAAAAAATAATAACTAGAAGTGTTAAGAGAACCGAGATGGAGAGAGCCCTTTCTCAGGACTTATACCTCTTGACAGTGTTTTTTTTTATTTAACCAGTCTTCTTGCTTCAGTCTTCTGATTATTGCACAAATACTTTATGCTCTGGTTGTTTTATAAGTGCATTAGCTCTTAGGAGAAGTGTAGTGCTTTTATTAGTGCTACATGAGGCTGATATATTAAAAAAAATCCACCTGGGAGGTTTAAATTTGATATCTTCATCTCTACTAATTATTCTCTAAGGGATTAATTACAGTGACTTTTTTAGCTTTTCAACAATCTTCTATTCACACTCAAACTAACTTAAGAAACAGTTTGAACTGTGATCACAGAAAAATTCTGCTTGTTTGATGTGTATAATCTGCTGAATAGGTATCACATGTGTTAAATTAAATCTACATATGGACATGGAAATTTAAAAGGACATACTATCAGTTCCACTTGTTTTTATGCTCTAGAGAAAGCTTGGCATGAATAAATTATGGGGGAATAAGATGAACATGCTGGAGGTCAGACCTATTTGTGATGTGTTCAGTTTAAGAGGTACTGGTTACTCAATCAGTTTGAAAAGTTAGCACGCTATTTTCTCAAGTAGTTTTTAATTAGTTCCTTCTGCCATGTTCTCTATTTATTTAATAGAATGGGGTTTCCCACCACCAATTTAAAAACAAATTTTATCCTGGCCCAAATGACTAGATGACCCCAGCCAAGATTTTCAAAAGTAACTACTTAACAAGCTAGGCTCCTAAATTTGCTCTGAGGCACTTAAGTTTGCCAGATCGCGAATCCCGTACATGTAACAAATACCTGTCTTTCTTCCCCACCCTAGTCCCTGGGTATAAAGCTTCATGTCATTTTTTCCTCGCTATTCTCATTCTTTTTCTTCCCCTGAAGTGGGAGTGGGGGTGGGGAAGAGAGATTACAGGGGAAGAGAGTTGCAGCTAGCAAGAGATGTTAAGAGTAACAAGAAGGGTTTCTTCAGGTATGTTAGCAACAAGAAGAAAGTCAAGGAAAGTGTGGGCCCCTTACTGAATGAGGGAGGCAACCTAGTGACCGAGGATGTGGAAAAAACTAATGTACTCAATGATTTTTTTGCCTCTGTCTTCACGAACAAGGTCAGCTCCCAGACTGCTGCACTGGGCAGCACAGTATGGGGAGAAGGTGACCAGCCCTCTGTGGAGAAAGAAGTGGTTCGGGACTATTTAGAAAAACTGGACGTGTACAAGTCCATGGGGCCGGATGCACTGCATCCGAGGGTGCTAAAGGAGTTGGCGGATGAGATTGCAGAGCCATTAGCCATTATTTTTGAGAACTCATGGCGATCGGGGGAGGTCCCGGATGACTGGAAAAAGGCTAATGTAGTGCCCATCTTTAAAAAAGGGAAGAAGGAGGATCCGGGGAACTACAGGCCAGTCAGCCTCACCTCAGTCCCTGGAAAAATCATGGAGCAGGTCCTCAAGGAATCAATTATGAAACACTTAGAGGAGAGGAAAGTGATCAGGAACAGTCAGCATGGATTCACCGAGGGGAAGTCGTGCCTGACTAACCTAATTGCCTTCTATGATGAGATAACTGCCTCTGTGGATGAGGGGAAAGCAGTGGATGTGTTATTCCTTGACTTTAGCAAAGCTTTTGATACGGTCTTCCACAGTATTCTTGCCAGCAAGTTAAAGAAGTATGGGCTGGATGAATGGACTGTAAGGTGGATAGAAAGCTGGCTAGATCGTCGGGCTCAACGGGTAGTGATCAATGGCTCCATGTCTAGTTGGCAGCCGGTTTCAAGCGGAGTGCCCCAAGGGTCGGTCCTGGGGCCGGTTTTGTTTAATATCTTTATTAATGATCTGGAGGATGGTGTGGACTGCACTCTCAGCAAGTTTGCAGATGACACTAAACTGGGAGGCGTGATAGATACACTAGAGGGTAGGGATCGGATACAGAGGGACCTAGACAAATTAGAGGATTGGGCCAAAAAAACCCTGATGAGGTTCAACAAGGACAAGTGCAGAGTCCTGCACTTAGGACGGAAGAATCCCATGCACTGCTACAGACTAGGGACCGAATGGCTAGGTAGCAGTTCTGCAGAAAAGGACCTGGGGTCACAGTGGACGAGAAGCTGGATATGAGTCGACAGTGTGCTCTTGTTGCCAAGAAGGCTAACGGCATTTTGGGCTGTATAAGTAGGGGCATTGCCAGCAGATCGAGGAACGTGATCGTTCCCCTTTATTCGACATTGGTGAGGCCTCATCTGGAGTACTGTGTCCAGTTTTGGGCCCCACACTACAAGAAGGATGTGGAAAAATTGGAAAAAGTCCAGCGGAGGGCAACAAAAATGATTAGGGGTCTGGAGCACATGACTTATGAGGAGAGGCTGAGGGAACTGGGATTGTTTAGTCTCCAGAAGAGAAAAATGAGGGGGGATTTGATAGCTGCTTTCAACTACCTGAAGAGGGGTTCCAAAGAGAATGGAGCTCGGCTGTTCTCAGTGGTGGCAGATGACAGAACAAGGAGCAATGGTCTCAAGTTGCAGTGGGTGAGGTCTAGGTTGGATATTAGGAAACACTATTTCACTAGGAGGGTGGTGAAGCACTGGAATGCGTTACCTAGGGAGGTGGTGGAGTCTCCTTCCTTGGAGGTTTTTAAGGCCCGGCTTGACAAAGCCCTGGCTGGGATGATTTAGTTGGGAATTGGTCCTGCTTTGAGCAGGGGGTTGGACTAGATGACCTCCTGAGGTCCCTTCCAGCCCTGATATTCTATGATTCTATGATTCTATGTATGATATAAGGAAGGGAAAGAAATCCCCTCCCCTATATTACAGTCAACCTGGCAGTTTAAATGCTGCTGAAACCTTCTGCAGGGTGCCTAAGAACTGGGATAACCTTTTGTCCAGCAGCCAGGATTAACTTGTACCGTATTGTGTACAGAAAACTTTCATCTGATAACAACTAAGCAGGTGGTAAATTGTGATTGGCTAAGCATTGTGCCCTTAGCTAGCCTGTGCTAGAGCATTCTATTTTTATTATTGTTATCCTGTCCTCTGTATCTCCACCCTACCCACTTTTTTCTCCCATCCACCTGTTTTGTCTTTTCTACTTGGGGCAGGGAGTGTCTTACTATATATATTTGTACAGTGCACACTGGGGCCCCAACTTAATTGAGGCCTTAGGCATTACTGCCACATAAGAATTAAATAGTAATTAACAATGCCAATCCAAGCCATCACCATACAGGATGCAGGAGACCTCTGGTATGACGATCACAATATGTCAGGGTGACATTAGTAAATTAAAAATGGAGCTTGGCCTTAAAGAAAAGGCAGGACTAAGTCAGGCGGTCAAAACTAGATTTTTAGGGTAAATAGGGACCTTATTCCATAGACAGACATTGTAGTTTAAGGGCATTGTCAATATTCCTTAATTTATGGGATTCCTGAATGGTTATCTCCAAGATCCTTCCCCCTACACAAGCACAGACACTTAGTCACAATTTCCTTTTGGGGTTAAAATAAACATCAAACAAGAGGAGTGCATTGGGGTGGTTAGCCCGCTCCTGCCCTGAAGGGCTTAAAACAGCCCTGGGAGAGGGTTGTGGCAGGGGAAAAGCTGGGCTGATTGGGAAAGCAGCCACAGCTGTAGCCAGTGCAATCAGAGCCCAGCTGGCCCTTATAGAGGGCAGTGGGCCAGAAGGAAAAAGACACTCTCTCTCTGGCTGCCTGGGAAGCTGATAGGGTACCTAGGGTGGAGCAGTGCTGGGGAAGGGCAGAGGGAGCTGGGGAGCTCCAACCTAGCAAAGCTGGAGGCCAAGCTAAGGGCCCACAAGAGGGTACTAGGGCTGCAGAGGGGCACCGGGAGCTGGTCCAAACCCCCTTGCTGATGAGGAGTGGTTTATAGACTGCAGTCTGCCCCAGGAAGCGGGGGCTAGACAATGATTGGCAGTAGCCACAGAGGCAAGGTGGGGATAGGGGGTTGGGGGTTCCCCTGGATGGGGAGATCCAGATTGTGGGTTACTGCTGGGGGCAGGACCCTGACATAGAGGGGCACCGGGGTCTGGGAGGGACAAGGGGGGCCAGCGGCAGGCGAGACACTGGCCTGCAGAGGGCGCTCTGCACTGAAAATGATAATTCCCTTGACAATTAGCAGGAGGCGCTGTGCCGGTGAGTCGTCGCCCCGCCACAAGGAGTCTGAAACAAGACATTTGAGACATTTCTTGTTATACTGTGGGGTCCTATTTTTCAGAGATTAGGGCATTTTGAAGCTGACCGTACATCTGAATTATGTAGTAGACAGCTAGCCATTGGCAAAACTATCAAATGTTCTGCAAAATATAATTCCATGATTTGCTATAGTACCCCCAACAAACTATTGCAATTAACGCTATAAGATCATACAACAGCAACAAATGGAAATTTTACACTTGCAAAGCTGGAAAACCTAAAGATGATGTACTTGCTCCACTGTAACAGAGCTTCATCCCTTTGGCAGTAGGGCTCATGGTGTTTAAATTTCATTTTTCAATTGAATGGCTTTTAACCTGCTATGTTTAAGGCAATTTGAATCAATAACCTGTGCAACTCATTAAGGGCTCATTTCTGTAGCCACTACACAAACAGAATTCCCTTTGAAGACAATTTCCTTTTTGTTAATCTCCTTACTCTTGAAGTTGCATATACTGCTGGCTATTTTAAACAGTATTAACGTAGAAAAAATTAAACAACAAAAGTAGAACATGTTTCAGAATATTTGAATACAAACATATTTCCCTGTCATCCACAGAAAAGTTTCAGGTAGATTTGTACTCAACATGGCTAAGCCATGCCTCCACAGCTACACTCATATATACTCTTGCTAGCTCAGTTAGAGCTAGCATGAATGTGAGTACATGAGCAGAGGAGTCACACCACTAGCTTGTAGTGTAGATGTAGCCACAGACACCATAGAGGAAGAAGACAACCATTCTGCATGTCTCAGAGGATGCTGCAGTAAATCCATTATCCCACCCTGCTGAGAGCAAGAGTTATATTTGGGCCTAGCGTCACGACAGCTGAAAAAGCTTTATAGATTATAGTGAATCACAAATTGAATAAGCCAAAGTATGATGCAGTTGCAAAGAAGTCTAATATTCTCGGGTGTATTAACATAAGTGACATATGTAAGGCACAGGAAGTAATTATTCCACTCTACTTGGAACTGGTGTGGCCTCAGCTGATATACTATTTCTCTAATGTGGATAAGGTCTTCTAATATGGGGTTGTTTTGTAAGGTTTCAAGGAAGGTAAAAATAGTGATGCCCAGAATGAAGAGAGGTGAGAGATCCTGATTAACTTGTCTAGACCAGCCTCTGTTATCACTGTTATTAAGCTCTAGTTAATATAGTTAACAGTGGGAATATAAAGCATCTAATTACTGATTAGACTCTTCACTGCAGTTAATTCTTCTTCAATTGTCAAATATCTGAGAATCTTGCTAGGATATCTTTCAGATTTTCATTAGTTCAGGATGTTATCACTTGGGATTTGATCTTGTAAAGAGACAAGCATCTCCAGAAAGGTGCTGACTGCCCTCATCTCCCTTTGACATCTGTGAGTGCTCAGGGTCTCCCAGAGGCTCTCTAAGCAGATTTCAGGATGAAGCCCCACTTGTGATTAATCTAAATGCCTATAATTGTGCCCTTTACACCCTACATTCTATGTATGTAGTTAATTAAGATTCATGACTCAGTCTTGGGATGTTATTTGCTGCTTTAGCTTGAACCCAATACATTGGATTCATGAGGTTGTCTAATATTTGTGATTTGATATGGAAAACTGAACTATCCCTTTAATACAATAGAGAATTCATACCTTTTAGAGTTCCATCCATGTCAGTCTCATCAAATGCATTAGCAATTCTGTCAGTAGATCAAGAATAAGACATGGCCCTTAGGATGAAACAGCTTAAATTAATAAAACAAATCCCACTGAGTAGCTCTTAAATACTGATATCCTGTCTTAATCTCCAAATCTAGCAATTTATGAGTCACCCACACACATTGTTTGGGCAATTTAGTCAGCACAAAAATGTTATTACCATGAATTGAAACTCTTTATTAGGTGCCAAAAAAGGTGTTTCATATATTAATGCACATTGGAAGACTCTTCTATTTGAAAGCATCATCGTCACCACTGGGAAGCACTAGAAATTTCTGCATATCTCCTTATCCCTTAATCTCTTAATCAATATGAGTCCCCACTACCATGCAATGAATTCCAGCCTAATTGAAACAATTAGCCTAAAACTGTTATTAGGAAAATTCTTCTTTATAAATCATGACACATTAAATATTAATTTCTTATCTAACTTGGAGTATGACTGCATACAGTCCCATTCTAATGTTCACTACTGACCATAGAAATGATGGCCCTAATCCAGCCACTCTATGACTGCAACCTTCATGTGGGTGCTGGGGTCTTTCTATGAGCATCACATTGTAGAATACAGTCATGATACAGTGAGTGATAACATCAGAGAACAAATACCATATAACTCATCTATGGTGTGTCTGCCCAGTTAGGGGAGTTTTCCTTGCTCTACACAGGCTCAACAGAATGAACTTCATGAGACAGCACCCAGATTCATGTAAAAGTGACCTTTAAGGATAATATGTAATTTGATGCAAGCATAGTATTCCTGCTTTAAGCAGAAAGACTCCAGTAGATTATTATTGTTGTTCTGATTTGAGAAGTGTCTCTTCATAATATTCAGTTTTTAAAAAATTACCACGTGTGTAAGTGGCTCCTAAAGCTCCCACCCAATATTGAGAGCCACCATGTTAGGTGATGATCATACATATAAGAGAGAGTTCCTGCCCTAAATAGCTTACAGACTGTATATCTTACCTGTTTAAAGGACAGGGAAAATAGTATTATTAGCATTATTTTAGAGGGGTGGGTGGGAACTGAGGCACAAGGCGATAAGTGAGTGCTCAAGGTCACACAGGAATTCTGAAGCAAAGCTGGAAGTTCTTTTCTGAAGAATCCATTATGATTTGATGTTCTGACAAAGCAGCAGTAAAACAGAGCAAGACAGACTTCCAGTTAGAGTCACAAACTACCCCCATAACAAATATTCATAGAACACATAATAGAACATTTTATAGTCACAGTGCACCTTTTTTACAGAAGCATTCGACACATTCACAAAAATGGGCATACTGTACTTATATGCATGCCCACCAATCACTTTACCTACATAGTAAATGCTCTGGGATGGAACACAATAGCTATTTTATAGCACAGTAACACTGCACAATATTTTAGGACACAAAGTAGTGAATACCATACCCTGGGGATTTTCAAAGTATAACCCATATCTCAATACCAAGACCCAGTTCCAGTCCCATTTGTGACCACACAGCTCACATTTCTTTCCCTTTAACATCTTTGTGGCAATTACAGCAGCTGCTTACCTAGAAAAGTACAGTAGTTTTTTTAGCTGTCATTTAAAATAAGTTTGGAAGAGGAAAGCTATCTTGACAAAAACAAGGAGAGCCTATGCCATCTTACCAGCAAGGTTTCTATGCATCACCAAAATGTGCTCCGTGGACCACAGTTTTAAAACTACTGTCTAAGAAATTGCAGGAGAAAAGTGGGCAAATTGACACCAAGCTGGGAGGTGTTGCAAGCACTTTGGAGGCCAGAATTAGCATTCAAAATGATCTTGATAAATTGGAGAATTAGTCTGAAATCATGAAGATGTCTGTTGAATTTCAAGTGCAAGGAAGGAAGGAAAAAACTCACCTGCACAAATACAAAATGGGGAATAATTGGCTAGGCAGCAATACTGCAGAAAAAGATCTGGGGTTAGAGTCGATCATAAACTGAATCAGAGTCAACCATGTGATGCTGTTGTGAAAAAGGCAAGTATTCTGGGATGAGTTAACAGGTGTCATGTAAGACACAGGAAGTGATTGTTCTACTCTGCTCAGCACTGGTGATGCTGCAGCTGAGGATCTGATAGGAATGAGAATTTGATTCATGTGTCCAGTTCTGAGGACCCTGCTTTAAGATACATGTGAACAAACTGGAGAGAGTCCAGAGGAGAGCAATAAAAATTATAAGAGGTTGAGAAATCATGACCTATGGGAAAGGTGGGAAGAATTGGGCATGTTTAGGCTAGAGAAGAGAAGAAAGGGTGAGGGAGGCAGGGAACAGGATAATAGTATTCAAATATGTAAAAGTAATCAATTATTCTCCAGGTCCAACAAGGGTTGGACAAGAAGTAATCAGTTTGGTTTGCAGCAAGAGATATTTAGGTTGCATAAGAAAACCTTTCTAACTCTAAGAATAGTTGGACTAGAACAGCTTATCTAAGAAAGTTGTGGAATACCCATTATTGGAGGTTTTTAAGAATGGATTAGATGAGCAACTGTCAGGAATGGTCTAGGTATACTTAATTCTGCCTCTTGAGGTCCTTTCCAGTCCTACATGTCTATGATTCTATAAGTGCAAGTAGAATGTGATTATCCAAACTGGAGATTTTCCTGGACAGAGGACATCTCCGTAATCTTGTGAAAAGTATCGTGATACTGTTAATGACCTAAAGTAGAAAGATCCTTTGTGTCGTGTGTTCACAAAAAAATCTCATTTCCATCAGAACAGTGACAGCTAACATCATGCTGGGTCATTAGCTCAATCCTGACTTAAGATGTGATCCTGTGCCATTCAAGTTAATGATAGTTTTGCCATGAAATTCAATAGCAATATGATCTGTCCCAAAGAGATCTGAGAATGCCCTACAGCCATCCACAAACAAGTGGGTTTCTGGGGAAATCTGGGATTTCTATGTAGATTCCTTTTCCTACCTATGACCAGGTCCAACCCCACTTAACTGGTGAGATATGAAAACCAATCAGCCCAGAGTGGTATAGCAGTAGAATATGCACATGTACAAATGATGTCGCCTAATGATAAAGTTAGACAATCTCCTTTTCCTTGAGGCACTCTGGCCTAGACTGTCACAAAGTAAGGATCCTAAATCTGTATTTAGGCACTTAATAAGAGGCCCAGTTTTAATCATCCAGTGCCCAACACTTCCCATGGAGCTCAATCTTCTTAGTGTATGCGCAATGTGCCTCAGGTGGCATGTGACCAGGATTCATCACCAAATTTGGGCTGCTGGTTGGATCACTACCTTCACTGGCTCAGGACAGGTATTGACAGGGTATGCGATGTGAACACTGATCCATGCCCCCATGGAGCTCAATGGGAACTGTTGAGTGCAGTGCACTTTTGAATATCAGCTCTTATTTAGGTGCTTGAATACAGATGTAGGGAAAGATTTTCTAATGCATCTAAGGGATCTGGAGTACAAATTAATGAGGTTTGTGATCCTAAGTCATGGGGCCATGATGAAAATTACCATGGGGCCTCCATTTTTATAATTATGACAAACCGTTCTGCCTCAAGTAACTGAAATTCAACTCTTGTCTTCCTTGATCTCTCCTGCAACAGCATTAATCCTTCAATTACAAATGCATTTAGGGTACTCATCTTCCCTCAATGTGCAAACATACAATAGATCCTATTTATTTCCAAAATGAATTTGATTCATATGTCAAGGGGCAAATAGAACATGGTCTTTTCAACCTTTCTTTGTCCTTTACCCAGGAGTTTGGGGTGGTGGTGGGGGAGGAGTTGCCTTCCTAAATACGATAAATAAGAACACGATAAAAATATATAGAATTATGTTTAAAAATATTAAGAATCCTTTTCTCCTTGGTTTTGATTTTAACCATAAAAATCTAGTAATAGGATGAAAGACTTATTAGTTGTTCTTGATGGGAAGTGATTTGTGTTTTTTATTGTACAGTATGTGGCATTCCTCCACCACAAGTGTAGCAGGGTGAAGAAGTGTTATGTGAATCACAACCTAAACATTCAATTGAGTATAAGAAGCTTTCAGTTGTTTTTCTAAGACAAATAATAATCAGATTCAAATAAAACCAGACTGCATTAAAGTAGCTGACTTGGGCCTTGTACACACTACCGGGGTAAGTCAACTTAAGTCTACTCCAGTTATTCACATAGCTGGAGTAGACGTAGCTTAGGTCAACTTACTGTGGTGTCTACACAGCCCTGTGTCAATGGGAGACGCTCTCCCATTGACTTCACTGGAACGAGAAGAGTAAGGTGAGTAGTGGAGTCGACCGGAGAGCGCTCTGTGGTCAATTTAGTAATTCTTCACTAGACCCACTAAATCAACACCCGCTGCATTGATCGCATCAGCATCAATCCCCGGAAAGTGTAACCATGGTCTTGGAACTGGAAATTAGAGGGACGACAAAAGAAAGATAAGAGGATTCCTCAAGTCAGCAAAGCAAGTGCACATCTTAATAGTTGTTGTTTTTTATTTTCTTTCTTCACCCTCACCTTTGCAGGACTTACATTACTGATAGCAATAGTCTCAGTTTGTAGTTCGTCTGATTAATATGTATGGCACTAATAAATTAGCTTTAACTGTCTTGCAGTAGTGTTGCCTTGAGAAAGATATAGACCTCTATGTAAATATACATAGCTCAGAGACCCTCAGTAATTCTGAAATACTTGCTTTGGATATTTCTAGATTAATGCTACACATTTCAAAGCCTCATGAATATAGTTTGGTTGCTAGCAGGTAGTCATTAGTTTGTTACACCAATATTCTTTTCTCCTGTATTCAGCCTCTCCCAAGAAACAGCAATAGAATGAGATACTTAAGCCTGATCATTCATAATGAATGTAGGCAAAAGCCCCCAGAGGACTGGCAGATCAGGCTTAGACTAGACACTATGATATATGCAGCAGGTTTAGGGCCTACCAGCTTGTGATTGAGCATCCTTAACTTTCATTGACCTTTCTTCATGAGACATGAAGATAGTCACTCACAGGAAGAGCTCAGCACTTTGAAGGATTGGGACTATCAGAGGAATGTTTAGAAGTACCAAATCTGAGAATGGGAAAATAATCTATTTCCATGCTTCCCTCCTATGTTCCCACAACATACAATGCAAAAGTTAAAAGCAGAGCAGTGAGTCAGAAGGTCATTGACAACACAGAAGCAAGCAGCATCAAGAAGATTTTATGTTCAAAGACACTTTAAAAGGCTAATAAATCCTAAAAACTAGATTACGGGGAAATGATAACAGTCAGTTCATATGCAGTACAGGAGTAAACCTCTCTCAGCTGGCAACATTAAACAAATGCTCCCCTGTAAACGTCTGCAAAGCTACTTCATTATCCACCTTCAAAATGCTCCTTTCCCATGATGCCTACAAAAAAAAACCCTTAACAATGGCTAGGCTGCTGGTGACTGATACCACTGCCTATCGTGCTGACCAATAAGATGTTATTTCCTTATACACCCTCATCTGTCTGTGTGTACCCATCCGTTATCTCTTGTTTATACTTAGGTTGTAAGCTCTTTGGGCAGTGACTGTCTTTTTGTTCTGTGTTTGTACAGCACCTAGCACAATAGGGTCCTGGTCCATGAATGAGATTCCTAGGCACTACAGTATAGACAAAGGAATGCTATGGCAGCAGAAAGCCATCAACCTCCAAATCTCTGAATAGAAAACAAGGAAATAATGAGTTGATTTAAGGGTGTACATACCCAGCTTGCCAACAGTATATTATAAATAAATAATAAAAAATAATCTAACTACTAAGTGTGCTCTGTAGTGGACAGTCCTTAGAGGAAGATAATAAAGGAAAAGGCACATTTCTGTCTAAATGTTATTTTGATAGAAGTGTGGCATATCAGAAGCCTGACTGAACATGCTTAACATGAAGGTATCTTTACTGTGCCCCTTCCTAAGTGGAAGTTGTAGTCATTTTCCACAACCACAATCTCCTCTGTTGAGTATCCAGCATCAGAGTTCCTATACTTTAGTTTATCCCAGCAAAAGATATAATGTTTAGATAAACTATATGAAAAAATTCTCTCATGCATTGAATACAGATGAAAATATGCTATTTATGGAATATTTAAGCAACCCAAATAAATAGCTGCATCATCAGTTAATATGATGTAAACTAGAATCTAAGGCCTGAATCCTGCAAATGCTTAAGCATGTACTTAACTTTATATTAAATCTAAGTTTTGGGGTCTCTTGCTCTCCTGTTGATAAAAGATGAATACAGTGAAATGGAAGCTATCTTAAAAGGCAAGGAAGAGAGGCAAATACATACATGTGATTAAACAAGGAAAGCATACTTTAAACTGGATTTTTTAAAATAAATTAATAAATTAAGGTAAGTGGATACTGTCTTGCATAGCATCAATGGAACATTACCCTTAGTCCATGATAGAACCAATTCTGAACGTTCAGAAAACCTTTGACAAAGTTTCACATGCTGGATTATTATAAACCCTCTAAATATGGGCTACATAGTAAAACATTCAAATGAGTAAAGAATCCGGTAATGGGTGGAAAGCAGAGAGTTGGAGTTAAAGGTTGTATTCTTCAGGAATCCTGGTGAGGAAGGGAATGCCATAAGGCTCTATACTGAAACTAGTAGACTTATTTGTACTATTGATTTAGATAACCTCACATTTCTGCTACTGATTTAGACAACCCTACAAAGTGTCAAATAATTAAATCTGTAGAGACTACCACAACTGGTTGTACTTTATAGGATAATCTTAATAGATTAAGCAAACGGATTCAGAGGTGGGATGTAAAATTTCATGTTTCTGATTCAAAAATAGTGGAGTTGTGTGGAAATACCCAAACTAAGTATAGTTTAAAATTCATTATTGTATTAGTTAATACAGTAGTGTAAAAGGAGCTCAATGTGTCATTAGAACCATCATTTACATTATCAGTTTAATATTAAGCAACATTATGGAAGGAAGTTGAAATGCTGATTTTTCAAGACTGGTGCAAGTCCAAGACTTTTTGAAGAACAGCTAGACCTGCCTTACAATACCATCATGAAAATTTATCATTCCAGGCAAAAAATCTATTCATCTGCTCTTTATAATGATAATGAATAAGGAAATAATATTCACCACATTTGCTCATCAAAAAGTTACTTTTCCCAGGTGAGTGGCTTAGTATAATTTCAAATGTGATATATCCCACAATTTTCAAGTCCTGGTCACCAATATAGTTCAGAATATATAGTTC
The DNA here is from genome assembly GCF_028017835.1 of Emys orbicularis. NCBI lineage: Eukaryota > Metazoa > Chordata > Testudines > Emydidae > Emys > Emys orbicularis. Next base: position 37,148,002 of record NC_088685.1, read on the forward strand.
AGAGAAAGTATAACACAGGACAACAAAGGTGACAAATTAAATACAGAGGTTTACATTCTCTCATTCTCTCATTGTCATATAATATGGCCTTCAAACTTGGTACATTTTGTCCTTTTGCATTAGAAATACTGGTGTAATGTCCCATTCCCATTGAGCAAGAGTTCATAATAGGAATACTTCATACCTGTGAGGCACCCATATCTCAGCAAATCATATAAGGTAGTGTCACATTGGAAGGCGTCACATCATAAAACATAATGATACCACTACTGCAAGCCAAATGCTTCTGAATGACATTTTATAGATTATTGGGTAAATCTCTTTCCAGAAAGATCACTGAAATATTGGGGTATAGGTAGGGGAAGGACCTGAAACACATGCAAAAAGATCTGAACCAAACATTCATGATGACCCAAATCTTTCTGGTTAATTAGATCTCAATTAACTGTTGTTTGCATAGTTAACCAAAATAGTCACTATTCATGGGGTAGCAGACAGTGTGGGAGATTCATTATCTCTCTAAACTGTCATATCGGGAAAAGAAAAAACCTTGAAGATGTAACATTATCCAGCTCAAGTTGTTGGCAGACATTAAAGTAATTGAATAAGTGGGTAATTTAAAATTATCTTCAAATAATTCAACCCTCAGCTATCTCTGTCCATTGAATAATACCATCGCCTCTGGTCCTTTCTATGCTCTCATACAATCTAAATTTGCAATTACTCTTCCCTCATCTCTGAATGAAATGACATTTCCTAATGTGACTGAGATCTTATAGCTTGCTGCTGTGGCTGAGGACTTTATAAAGGCTATGTGAACCTGTCTTCCAGCTTCCTAATGACCAAACTCACATCAGCTTTCATCTGCTGAGTCACTACACTTGTATGATGACTTCTGTAACCTCCATTAAGGTGTCCATTCATTATCTCTCAGCTTTTTAACATCTTAATGTATAGGGAGGAATTCTTACAGGATGTACTTAATCCATAAAATACAATAAAACTGTTCAAATACAGATTTAGATTGAGACATAATTCAGGAGGCATAAAGAATCATCTGATGGTAATATTTTTCCTTCCACAAAATGGAAATTTTATAGGAGAACAGCTGATATGAAATAGAAAAATGTAGATATTTATTAGAGGATCTATATGACCTGTGATGTGTTTTTCCTTCAGGTATCATTCAGATAACAATAGTTTATTTGAGCCGTTTCTGAGACCAGTATTTGGCCCATTGTGAGGTTTAATTAGCTAATGTTTAGTGCTCTATATAACCTAAGTTATTTCCGTTTTCTCCCTCTCTGCTCAGATTGGCTGAAGTCAAATGCCATACAAAATCAGGTACTATTAAATTCTTTGGACAGTCACAGTATAAATACACAGTAAAACATTTTATATTTAACTACTTCGTGCAGAGGTACTTCAGCAATGTATTCCATGGCTTTGGAATAGCCTCATTATTCATGAGCAGTGAAAACACAAGCAACCTGAAATGACATGCAACAAAACCATCTTATGACACTATTATTTATTATTTATTTATCTTATATATCACATTCTGGGCTGCAGTGCAGACCAGTGAGAGGTTGTGTCACCATCTGCCTTGCAATCTTGGGTGCCTTACAAAGCTTTGCTGCTGTAGCTCTCAACCTTGGCTGCTCACAAACAGAATGCAGGTCACACCCTAAGCATAGTTTTAGCACTGCAGGTACAGCTCTGACCCCAGCAACACTCCAGTCACACTCTGGCTTCCACCAGCCTTGGTTACTAATTGTAGGGTGACCTCAACACACTCCTAGTCCCAAATCCCCCCCCCCCAATGTGTTTTGCACTGTCCAGCCCTCTCCTGGGCAGTTCAGATATTAGAGATCAGTTGCCGTTATAAAGGGTTAATATTCAACAGTTTGCTATTTTAACTGGTGTTACCCAAACAGTGCAGTTTAAACACAACATTGGACTAGTTAGGATTAAAAATAAAACAAGTTTATTTAGCTACAAAGAGGTATAGTTGTACTTAAAATCTAAGGTATTAAAATTAGAAATGATTACAAGAAGGCAACATGGAGCCTGGTGGTGAAGGTGGTTCCATGCTTTCTTCTCCCTTGTGTATGCTGAAATGCAGATTTGCCTTGTTTCCTGCCATTTCCCATGTTTACTATGGATATGTAAATTGATATAAACACACATTCCTTTGTTTAGGATAGACTTGTTTAACAACTGTTACCTAGTCAGGGCTGTGTGGGATAGAACATGTGCTAATATTATCATACGGGGAGATTCATAATTTTACATATAATGCTACATACATTTCACCATGACATTGACGAGCAAGGCATATTTTGTACAAAGTTTATTACAATGGTGTATGAATATGGGGTGCTTTCAATCACAGTATGTATTACAATAGTGCCTCGGGAACCCAACTGAGATCATGTCCCTATTATGGTAGGTGCTGCATGTACACATAATCAAACACAGTTCCTGCCCCAAAGAGCTTGCAACCTAAATAGACACAAGTGGTAGTGTTACAACTTCCATTTTACACATGGGGGAATTGAAGTATAGGGAGATTAATTGGCTTGCCCCAAGTCACTCAGGAAGTCTCTGGCACAGCTAAGAACTGAGCACAGATATTCCAAGTCTCAGTCCAGTACCTGAACAATAAGACCAGTCGACCTCTCTTCCACCAGCAAGTATTCTGCATGACATTTGTCAGAATTAAAATTATTCATATTTGCTTCTGTATCCCTCCCCCTGTACCATCAGGTATTCCTGGCACATTGTTCTAAGACAAATGGGAGCTGCCTGAAGTTCTTCAGAAGTTTGGAGCATTAGAATCATAGAACCATAGAAATGCAGGGCTGGAAGGAACCTCAAGAGGTTATTTAGTCCATCCCACTGTGGTGAATGAAGTAGGATTAACTATACCCAGACCAATGTTATAGCAGCAGAGAAGGATTTGTGGACAAAATGCAGGAGAGACAGTTGTAATGCAACTTTCCTGCATCTTACAGGGGGTGAGACTAGATGACCTTTGCAGTCCCTTCTAACCCTATGGTTCTATGATACTACACCTTATCCCAGGGTTATCCCCACATTTGCAGTAATTTATGTGCACAAACAGAATTATGTCTTCCAGACACCAAGAGCAAAGCACGTACTTTCAGTCTCGATGACTTATTTCAGATTAAGAGTCACAAACAACAAAACTTCCATGAAAGATAGAGCAAACAACAGCGTAATACTCACTTTGTAACCTTCTGCATCAGAACTGAAACAAACAAACACAATGTCAGTTGCCTTACAGCTGTTCATATGGTTTGCAGAGCTGACTCCACACTCAAAAGTGAAATTCACAGGAAGCTGAATGACATCACCTCCAAGTGAAAAATACTCAGCAGCGCTGAGTATTGCAGTGGCTAAATCTTCCTTGTGAATCTAGTCCTAGATGACTGAGTTTCTACTGCAGGTTAACAAAACTGATCTGGTCTTTTTCCTGGAGCCAATAGTAATCTATAAAAAGGCTGAGAAGGAATGGACATGGTGACCAGCTCAGCAAATTAATTGGAAGTAATGAAGTCCACAAAAGGTGAACTGGGATATGCACTAGAGCAGCGGTTCTCAAACTCATGTGATTGCACCCTCTTCTTTGTGTCTGTAGTCATTTATGTCCCTCCTACCCACAGTACATATACCGCCACCCAGCTCTGAAGGCAGAGTGGAGAGCAGTGACTGCTAGCTGGCACCCAGCTTGGAAGGCAGTGTCACCACCACCAGCAGCATAGAAGTAAGGGTGGCAATGTGAAAAGTGATATTCGTCAATATCACTTTTCACAGCAGACTTAGCACCCCATTGCCACCCTTATTTCTGCACTGCTGCTGCTGCCACCCTACAGTGAAGAGCCAGAGCCCTGCCACCTCCAGGTAGGGATTTTGGCGGGGTGGCAAGAGGAGAGCCCGAGCCCAGGCTGCCTCCTGGTGAGCGATAGGGGTGTGGGGAAAGGAGAGCCCAAGCAGCAGGGCTCCAGCTGTCTCCTTTATCCCTATCTCCTGGGTGTCCATGGCCCTTCTGCATGAGCTCTAGCCACCAGGAGCGGATACACAGAGCTCTTAAGAAAAACAAAAATAAAAAAACCTCAACCCTCTTACACAAAGAGGATGCCCTTAGATGTGTGCTTGCAGATGCACAGGAGCTGTTGAATACTGCCTCCACACAGAGTGGAAGTGCACTGACACATTTGCAGCCAGGGCCTGTGAAGGGATAAGCAGGATTTGACCCATAATGTACAGTAGTTATGGTCAAGGGGTAACAGATTTAGAAATGAGTTTAGCGGGGATTTATTTACATTGTGTTACTGAAAGAGTAACAAACATTTGTTTTAGAGGAAAAGCCCAGGACATGTTTAAGGGGCAACTCCAACACCAGAATGGAATGGTTTCATTCATTTACAAAGGTTCTCTCAAACCTCCATTTTTAATTCACCCTGCTTTATCCCTAAGTACGATCATATTGTTCAAATAGGCTGCAGATGCCAACAATAAAACCTAAAATCTAACCAAATTTCAAGTTCCATTTTTACATTCCAAGCTCCAAAGAAAAACTGAAGGTTGCATTACAGTCAATCTAGACTTCAATCCTAACTTATTATGTTTCCAATAACACTGCTGGAGGTCCTAAATCATGTTAAAGTTGGTCTGTAAATTGGATTTTCAAACTTCAGAAGAAATGCATAAGCAGGGTAATGTACTTTCTTCTTATCTTGCATCACCAGTGCTTACACTAATTTCAACAAAATAATCTCTAAAAGGCACAGATTTTGTAAATTAGCAACACCGTAGCCATTGGAATCCTTCCTTCAGATCATCTGTAGGCTTTGCATTAGAAGAAAGGAAAAAAGAAGTATAAAGCAACAAAAAGTTAAGTCTCTGCCTGAAGCACACAGCATGATGCGAGAATTGATACCAGATTTTATTTTAATGAAAAGCAATTTAAGGAAGTTCTTTATAAAGTGGATCAACTTGTCTTTGACTAAATAAGGTAACAGTGTACTTGCTCCTCACTTTTTGCTGCTGGTGTAGTACTCTCAGCTAGCTTTTATTGAGATTTGCAGGACTTACTTGAGGCCTTTCTTTTTCTTCATGGTCCCCCCCCAGCCCCCAAAGTGGGGGGGAGGAGTTGGCAATGTTGTTTATTTTAATTACTGCCTCATGGGGCCACAATTGTTTATTGTAAAAAGTCACTAATGAACAAATGACCCTGCCACCTGGAGCACTTTACAGGCTGGTGGTAAACTCCAGCTATTTAAACAAAAGCCTTCTTGGACTATTGATTCACTGGCTGGGTTGGATTGGACCCTGGGGGCACGTGACAGCTAGGCAACTGAGTGCTCATTGTTTCACACTCCCTATTACACAAAACAAATAAATCTTCTTCACATTACCTTTTTTCCGCTCGGTCTAAAAGAGCACTTATTATGTGACAGTTCACTACTAAATATATATTTGTGTCCATGTGTGCTCAGGTGAATATACTAGCCCCTGTTTTCATAACCCATCTGGGTTACAACAAATGTCTATAGCTTTAATATACCGGTGATGTTAATTCTGCTTAAAGACAGAACAGGACAGGCCCAGAGTGTAAACTCCTTTACATTTATTATTTTTGTATATTGCACTGCCCACTTCATTGAAAAAAACAGAAAACAAAAAACTATCCACTCCTTGAAAATAGGAGCACTACAGATACAACATTGACTGTTCTGCTGAGTGGTCCTAAACATAACAAGTCCTGCGCTATGATCTTCTTTACAAAATTTATGGCATATACATTTGTTACCTCTTCTCTACCTGTCTGCTCTGTTCTTGTGAGCAGAATGTTCAAGAAGTCCTTCGATACAACTGCCCAGGGCAGGTGGAGGGTCCGCCGCGGCTCCCCACAGCTGCCCGGGCGGCTCTTACCATAGCTGGGCTGTGGCCAGAGCCAGGTCAGAAAAAGCCACACGGGCAGCTTTGGGGAGCCTGAGTCCCTCCATCTGCCCTGGGTGGGAGGCTCACAGGGTGGGGACACCGACAGGGGGCTGCTTTCAGCCCAGTAAGGGGGGCGTGGAGGGAGGCGGGCTCCACGGCCCCAGTCTGTCTTGACTGGGGAGAGCCCTCTGGGGGCAGGGCCCCCCACTTTTGGCAAGGCTCTGGCACCCCTGTTTTTTCCCCCTCTTATCCCCACTTGTCTACTGACTACAATAGAAAAGAACGCTTAGGGCTCTCCCTCCACTTTTCTTTCTATCATACTGTAACTTTCTGGAAAGTTCTGAAAAGTTATAAATTGGCAAAATAAAAAATGAAAAAGTGGGGTAAGAAAACCTAGACAACATTCATTCTCTCACATTCAGTGGGGCGTAAAAGTGGGAAGGGGAAATAAAGGGGAAAACAGAAAAACCTCCAACATTTTGAAAATTCAAAAACTGAAAATACAAAAGATTCTGGAAAAATCATGACTTTTGGTTTATACAAAGGCTACTTTACATTAAATATTTGAATTTTAAAAAATGACCAGCTGAACTTCTGAGTCTAGCATAGTAACTTATAGCTTGAATAAAGCAATTGCCCTATACCATAGCAGACAATAGGTTCCTTTCTCATACATCACTGAATAAACCACTTAATTATAGGCATTGGAGGACTATGTAAATTTTCATAAATTAATACACTGCAAAATTGGGACTGTACCTTGGCATAATTATTTGGACCCCACTGACAGAAGAGTTATGGTAGTTCGGCCTTTTTGCAAGGCTACCATGCCAAAATAAAATATCATCTACAAGCCAATTGCATGCTTCTGAATCAATGCAGATCAGAAAGCTCAGTATAAATATATATATGTAAAAAACCCCTAGAGATAAGGTATTTCAGTTAAAGGAGCTCACACTAATACAGAATGCAACTGCCTTCAAAAAAATGCTCTAAGACTCTGTTCAATAAAGCTTTCTAACATAACCAAGATTATAACCAGCACCCCATCCTCCTCAGGAAAATAAACCTTCCTCTTCTGACTGGAAGCTGTGTTTGGGGAAGACAAGTGGAAAAATCCATGGAGTCTGCTAGAGATGTTGCTTTTCTTAATTTAATTAACTTGAAAGGTGCTCAGATACAGCAATGGTGGATACTAATATAAAACCTAACCTTAGTGAGATATCCAGATGGAATTATTTGGGCTCATGTCAAGGCTGTATCCCTACTTTGAACTTTAGGGTACAAATGTAGGGGCCTGCATGAAAACTTCTAAGCTTATCTACCAGCTTAGCTCTGGTCCGCTGCCACCATCTTAAGAATTCCCTCCCTGGGAAGCCTTGAGAAACCTTTCACCAATTCCCTGGTGAATACAGATCCAAACTCCTTGGATTTTAAACAAGGAGAAATTGACCCTTCCCCCCTCCTTCCTTTCACCAACTCCTGGTGAATACAGATCCAAACCCCCTTTGGATCTTAAAACAAGGAGAAATCAATCAGGTTTTTAAAAAGAAGGCTTTTAATTAAAGCAAAAGGTAAAAATCATCTCTGCAAAATCAGTATGGAAAATAACTTTACAGGGTAATCAAACTTAAAGAGCTCAGAGGAATCCCCTCTGTCTTAGGTTCAAAGTATAGCAAACAAGATAAGCACTCTGGTAAAAGGTACATTTACAAGTTGAGAAAACAAAGTAAATCTAAGACGCCTTGCCTGGCTTTTACTTACAATTCTGAAATAAGAGAGACTTGTTTAGAAAGATGGGGAGAACCTGGATCGATGTCTGCTCCCTCTCAGTCCCAAGAGCGAACAACCCCTTAAACAAAGGACACACACAAAAGCCTTTCCCCCCCCAAGATTTGAAAGTATCTTGTCCCCTTATTGGTCCTTGGGGTCAGGTGTCAGCCAGGTTACCCGAGCTTCTTAACCCTTTACAGGTAAAAGGATTTGGAGTCTCTGGCTAGGAGGGATTCCATAGCACTGTACACAGGAGAGCTGTCACCCTTCCCTTTATAGTTATGACAGCTCACTTGATGTGGACCTAACACCCTCTACTCCCCTGCATGTGAATATTGGGTGGGTCACAATAATGCCTGCTGTTAGTGTAAATGGCTTCCTTTAAAGTTAGGAGAGGCCTACTATAAATTATACTGTCATATACACTCCTGTCAGTTGCTTTTTCGGTCACATCAACTTACACTCCATTGAAAATGTCTAAGGAAAGCAGACACTTTCTGCCAATATTTGTTTTGTTGAAAACCTAGTTTTCCATCTAAAAATTGTGATGGAAAATTTTCACCCAGGCCTACTCAATATACTACAATCACATACACTGAGTAGATAATCAGAGAGTACTTCACTTCATGGAAGAAACAGGCTATCAATTGGTCCAATCCATTCCAGTTATTTGTAAATTTAAGGGTCCCCTCCACACACACACTAATTGTGCAGCAGGAGCACCTGAATTTGTCACCACATTTGAATTTGAAGGTGTCATGTACTGATTGTCAAATACTTTAAATATATGGTAGCAATTTGTTTCCCTCTGTGATCAGCTCTGGTTTAATTTTTAAGATTCATACCCTTCAATAATTGGTATTTTAAAAAAGAATACTAGAAACACTTGTAATCGCCAATATATAATACACATCTGTCTAGCAGTTATACTGTTTTATCATGTCAGCTCCCATTTAACATACAAATATTTTAACTTGTAAAGGGAAAATATACTGCTAGTAGAATCTTGTGTTATTAGAAACAGGTTGCTAAAGTTTCCCACCCCACCCCCCACCTTCTGAAGAAGGCCTCCACCATAGGAAGCCATGTTAAGACGGAGTTGTAGTGACAGGAAGCCAGGAGGAGAGGGAGCAGGGCTGGATTACCCAATAGGCAGACTAAGGCTTAGGGAACCAGCAAAGCAGGGGGCACCAAAAAAAAGTTTTTTTTTTTAAATTGATATTTGATATTTCAAAAAAACCATCGAAGTAGTCATCATGGGAAAAATCAGAACTTTGTTAGACTTCCTTACACTCCACTACACACTCTTCCCCCGTTTTTCTGTTCTCTTTTTATTACTTATCCCCACTTAAACCAGGGGGGCATCCAACTAACATAGATCAAAATAATGCGAGGAAATCAGAGACTGTAACTGATCATCCTACTCCTGGTGGTAAAACAGACATTGTTCTAGAAGGTGTGGATGTAGACCGAACCTGCTCATGCTGTAAATAATAGGAGAAAAGATCCTGGTATGTGGGTTGATTTCAGTACCGATGATGTAGCTTACTGGATAGATCGTAGACCAAATGACTGTCAACACCACACTGGGCCATTTGAGAAATCACGTTGGACTTTTACCAATGGCAAACAAACAAGATCTTGTCCACAAAAAATATTTTTTGGCATGAAAGCGAATGGTGAGAAATACACTCGAGAATGGCTACTGTATTCATCATCAACAGGGTCTGTGTACTGTTTTGTTTGCAAACTTTTTGCATATAAGCCTTCAACATCCCGGTTTGCTGCAGATGGATTTAGTGACTGGCGGAATACTGTTTTAATTGAACAACATGAAAATAGCACTACTCACAGAGATTCAATGTTGACATATTTAAAATAGAAGACAGGGCTTTGGATTGACACAAAAATTGGAAGAACAAATTAAAGGGGAGCGTGAATACTGGCAATATGTCTTGCAGCGTGTTATAGCTGTTATGGGGGGAGGGATAACTCAGTGGTTTGAGCATTGGCTTGCTAAACCCAGGGTTATGAGTTCAATCCTTGAGGGGGCCACTTAGAGATCTGGGGCAAAATCAGTACTTGGTCCTGCTAGTGAAGGCAGGGGACTGGACTCAATGACCTTTCAAGGTCCCTTCCAGCTCTAGGAGATAGGATATCTCTATTAATAAAAAATATATATATTCGAACATGGTCTGCTTTTCCAGGGATCAAATGACACATTTGGATCATTGCAGAATGGAAATTTCTTGGGATTGTTGGAGCCTGTGGCTCAGTTTGACCCATTTTTAGCAGGCCATATCTCATCATACTTATCCAAGACAATATGTGATGAACTCATTGGTCTAATGAGTGACAAAGTTCGTTCAGCTATTGTGGATGAAATAAGTACTGCTGAGTACTTCAGTTTATATGTCGACTCTACACCTGATCTTTCACATATTGATCAATTGAGTATTGTACTAAGATATGCGTCTCCCACAGATTGAACGATTTATAACATTCCTCAATTTGAAAAGCCACACTGGTGAAGAAATGGCAAATCAAGTATTGCATTATCTGTGCTAAGTTTGCAAAATAGATTTCTCAAAGTGCAGAGGTCAATCTTATGACAACGCTGCCAACATGCATTATCAAGGAATGCAGAAGAAGCTTTTAGAACAGAACAAATATGCCATATTCATACCATGTGCTGCACATTCTCTCAATCTTGTTGGCTGCAGTGCTGTTGATTGTTGTCCGGGAGCAGTAAGGTTTTTCTCAGCAGTCCAGTTACTTTATACATTTTTCTCTATCTCAACACACCGATGGGCAGTTCTTAAAACATATTTGGGCAATGATAGTGTGTTGAAATCTCTTTCTAATACTCGCTGGGAGGCACATGCGGTGGCAACAAGTGCAATTCTGGAATCCTACTCAAAAGATTGTGGATGCATTAGAAAGTATAGCTGAAGACCAATCACAAAAGGGAGAAACTATATGAGAGGCAGAAAATGTTGCAAACAAGATGCAAGAACTAGAGTTTGTATTCATGTTGACCACGTGGAATGAAATTTTACAACACTTTTACCACACAAGTCAAGCTCTCTGGATTTGAAAACATGTGCAGACCTCTGTCAATCATTAGCAGACCACTTACACACTTTGAGGAATGATTTCAAAAGATTTGAAGACATATCAAAAGATATCTTGCCTGATACTAACTACAAAGAAGCCCAGTCCAGCAAGTGAATCAGGAAAAAACAAGCAAATGCTAGCAGTGCAACAGAAACAGCACTGAATCCTAGAGACAAATTTCGCATATCTACTTACTATGCTATAATTGATACACTAGAAGCTCATATGAAGGGGAGAGGTGAAGTGTACAAAGAAGTATCATGTAGATTTTCTTTTCTAAACGATATGGACTTATCTGACGAACAATATTCACAAGGTTTCCAAAAGCTAGTTAACTCATACCCTGTTGACTTGAACATGAATCTCTGTGGAGAAGTACGGCAGTTCCACTGTTATATGCGCGCAAAGTTTAATGAAACAGGAAAAATTAAATTCAGTCACATTGATCTTCATGACACAATATTGAAAGACGGAATACAATGTGTATTTCCAAATGTAGAGATCACACTATGTATTTTTCTAACATTGATGATTACTAACTGCTCTGCAGAATGCTCTTTTTCTCACCTGAAAAGAATAAAAAACCCTCAGAGAACAACAATGTGTCAGAACAGACTTGATTCGCTTTCCCTATTGTGTTTGGAGAGGACATGCTTCGTCGAGTCAGCTTCGATGAACCTATCCAGAATTTTGCAATCAGAAAATCTAGAAAGAAGCTATTTTAATTTCAGCATACATATAAGTTTTGTGTCATTTCGAAAAATAAAATTTTATTTTACGGTATAGTATTGTTTTTATTTTGAATTACATATGGGGGAGCACCATAATCTTTTCAGTGCTTAGGGCCTCTAAAGGTCTTAATCCGGCCCTGAGAGGGAGGAATTCATTCCCATGTGCTTCTCTCCCCACAGGGAGCTATTAGCCTATTTCAGCAAACAGCCTTTCCATAGCCACAACAACAGGTTTTCTTCTAGTAAGCTCACAGGTAGCACAACTGATGAGGAAACTGGCTGGACTCTGACTGCCAGAGTGGTGTTCACATTCCTGAAGAGAGACTGCCTGCATAGGCCCAGGGGCGCCTCTATGTATTTTGCCGCCCCAAGTACGGCAGTCAGGTGGCTTTCGGCGGCGCACCTGCGGGAGGTCCACTGATAACGCGGATTTGGCGGCATGCCTGCGGGAGGTCCACCGGTCCCGCGGCTTCGGCGTACCTGCCGCCAACTTGCCACTGAAACCGCGGGACCGGTGGACCTCCCACAGGCATGCCGCCGAAGGCTCCCTGACTGCTGCCCCCACAGGGACCGGCAGGCCGCCCCCCGCGGCTTGCCGCCCCAGGCATGTGCTGGTGCCTGGAGCTGCCCCTGCATAGCCCTAATTCCGCCACGCTGTTTTATCTTGAGAGGGACCCTACCTTGCTTTGGGCCAGAGTCTCCCACCCTTACACATGCTCACAACACTGATTTGCATGGAACGACTTGTGGAGAAAGTTATTCAAGTTGCTAACTGTCATAATAACTGGGTCTACACATGTACCCTAAATGTGAGCTCAATTGGGAATAGGGTGTGAAAGTTCGTAAAGTGCCACAATAATCTATAACAATAAGTATTGATGGGAAAAGGTGCAAAAAGGGAGACAACGTGAATTACTACAAACAGAAAGTTCTTCCGATGTAATTCCAGGACCATGTTAATTTCATGCCTGGTAAACAAGAAAAGAATGGGACTAGAAATCAGTGAGCCAAACCTGGTGTGTCAGAAATTAGGCAGACAAAATAATGAGAGGATGGGCTATTCTATTCATCATTCCCTTTTGGCGTCCTTAAAATAAAAGACTTTGGGGTGGAAATTAGGAGAGAAGAGAAAGCAACAATTGCTGACTGAAAGAGAAGGAAGGTCCAAGCTTCACCATCATGGAGGGCACACCCAATCATGTCCTGGGTCCTGGAATCCCTTGTGACACAGCAGGGCCTTCTTCCCCTAATTCTGAGAGATACTTAATACTTAAAATGTTTTAACTGTTTTTCCTTCTTTTCTGTACATTTAATAAAGGATTTAAAAGGATTTTTAGTAGTGTTTCCGCCATGGTACTAAGCACGCTGAGGTCTCTATATACCAAACCCTGAACTTTGTTTAAAACTGCTGAATGCTGAACAGCTTCAGGGTCATATTAACACTCTTTGGGCCCATATATTCCATCTACATTAACACAACATAACTATCTGATTTATTGTGAGATTCTCACTATTTATTTACTTTTCATGCATCCCATGATTTCCCAATATCTGACAGCAAAGTTGCAAAGTTTTGTCTTTATCAAACATGGGACTGTATTTACATGAACCCCTTTGGCTCTGCAGGCTGACAAAAAAATCCATAGGAGTTACACATGCCATATTAATCTAGAGTTCACATGATAGCAGATACTGTACCCAACTCTCTCTGTTGTGGGCTTAGTTTTGAATTCTGCTATCCTTGCTCACACTTAGTACACCTCTACCTCGATATAACGCTGTCCTCGGGAGCCAAAACATCTTACTGCGTTATAGGTGAAACCGCGTTATATCGAACTTGGTTTGATCCGCCGGAGAGCGCAGCCCCACCCCCCCGGAGCGCTGCTTTACCGCGTTATATCCGAATTCGTGTTACATCAGGTCGCGTTATATCGGGGTAGAGGTGCAGTACCTTAGTCTGTGAGTATTCCCCTTAATTAACCCTGGTGTTTGTTTATGAACCTTCCAGCCTTTCCCTGAAGAACCAAGGAATTCTCAGAAATACAGACCCACTGGTAATAGTGACTGCAGCATAGAAACTGCCTCCAATATCTTCCAGTTAGAAGTCTGGTTTTTTTGCTTCATTTCACACAGCAAGAAGTGCCCCCACATGTTCAAAATAGCATATAGAGAAGCTGAGAAAGGCCACAAATGACCTTCTAAACAAGTCAGAAGCCAGGGAGATTCCTCAAGAGGAGGGAAGGATAAAAGTCTGAGAAGCAGCAGCTCTAAAATTAGGGAGTCAGATGGAAAGGATCCCGTGGGGGTGGGCGGAAATAGTATTTAATTACAGAACATGCTATACCATAATGCACAGGAACAAGGAGACAGAATTAAGATTGCAAGGACAATTTATATTCTGTCATTTCCTAAATGCTAAGTGCTTGGCTTTCCAACCTTTAATAAGGTTCCTTAATGGAATGTTGAAAAATACTAGCTTTCTCTGTATTTTTTCTAATATATTTTTCAGAGCCAGATTCTGCACCCTTTATTTGCAAAGAAGTATTTACTTATGAGAGCTGAAACAAATGGGATTTCTTACATGAGTAAGTCCTATCTACCATCTGTCCCTCAATTTGTAGGAAGTTACTGAGTATCTGAATTCAGCCTTTGGTATGATAACTATTATTAAAGTGTGCAGTACTTTATAAATCTACCTAAACTGTTCCACCTTTTTCATTCGCTGGGTTGACAGATTACAGAAGGGACTTAAATAATGCCCTCAAATCTGAAAGTAGCAAACCCGTTAGCAGGAAGTACAGGCTGTCTGGAGGTGTCACTATATACACTGTTCTGATATATGTTTCGCAATCTGCAGGAGGAAGCAGCATAATAAATAGACTTGTTATTTTGTAGTAATGCAATGACTATTATTGGGCATTAGAGGTATTATAATTCAGGTATACAGACAATAGCACATCTTATAGTCAGACATTACAGAGGATGAATTATTTGGCTATACAGTATTATAAAATCCTCCTTCTTGGAAAACTGACAGTTTAAACTCTCCCAGTGTTGAGATTAAAACCACTGAAATGTGAAATGGCTGGTGTAGCATCAGGTATGATGCATTATTTCTCCAATCATAAATGCGATCTCCTATAAGATTTTCTGGACCAGTATAGATACTTTACACACTACTGTTGGCATTTATGCATTTCTTTTAATTTATTTTATCATGTCCCCATCCAATGCCCTAAACACATGCATGAAATGTAATTAATAAGACAAGCCTAAGCAACTTAGTCTAATTCCATTTTTAAAAGTGACTTAGGCATTTAGGAACCTAAGTCTCATTGGAAGTCAATGAGATTTAGTCTCTTAGGTCACTTTTGTAAGTGGGACTTAGGCACTTTTGAAAATTTTACCCAAGGCATGCAAACTGGAATGAATATCTAGGGACAGATCTTCAGTTGCTGTAAACTGGTTCAAGTGACTTAAGTGGAGTTATGTCAACCTACACCAGCTGAGGCTCTAGCCCCAAAGTATAAAAATCCTCACCCCTGCCCCCAAAATAAGGCTCTCCCACTGCTCAATACCACCACTCAACCCTGATTCCCAGAAATATGCTCTCAACTTTAAGAAACTGCATCTCTAGTGCACAGACGGAGGAAGTAGTACTCACCCCATGACCCTATTTAGTGATTTATAGGTTAAAAACAAACACCTTACAATTGTACTCAGGTATGAACTGGAAACCAGTGCAGATGGTGGATCAGAAGATGTAATGTATGCTCCCTGCAAGAACCACCACTAAAAGTGGTCCAAGGACATCCATTTTCAGCATAAACAAGTTTCCAGGTGATTTTAAGGTATAGGCACATGGAGACATAGTGGTAATCCAATCTGGAGGTCATAAAGATGTTAAATCACTGATGTGAGATTGTGGTAAATAAAATAATAATACAACAACTTTTGATCATCGCAGTAGTTGAAGATAAAAAAAATCTAATTTGTAAACCTGAGTAACAAAAGGTGAGCAATTTCACCTCTGCTATTTTATCCCCGGGTTGCCTCTGCCCAAACATCCTACCTAGATTTCATCTCAATCACAGTCAGTGTATAGTGCACGGCCACCAGTTTCTATGGGCTCGCCCTGAGAGGAATATCCCAGGGGAGCCCAATCTGTGATTTCCTACATACCATTGATATTCCTGTCATAAGGTTAGCTAGAATGTGTACTATAGCTGAGGTGCATCTCAGTCTTTTAAGTCAGGATAATTAAAAAAAAAAAGATTTTGTATCCATATAGGACACTGAAATACCTTGCTGCATAGCAAAATTGTACCATCACATGTTAACATGTTTTCCTCCCTGCCAGATGCTGCTAAAATTTAACTGAGCTCTTTCCCATGAATGACCCCAGAAAAAGCTGGCTTTTTCCCTATAGACATCTAAACCTATAGTTTCCCTATAACTCTTAGATGCTGAAGGCTCAAGCACTTTAATGTTTGCAAACCCAAATGCTTTAGAAAGCTGTTTTGTGAACAAAAAGGAATATAAACAAGAACTGAAGCAGATGAAATAGCAGGACCAATCAGAGAACATTCTCCTGAGTATATATTTCTTTACTCTGGGAGTTTGTTGAATTTGGTTAGGACACCCCTCACCGATGATGATGCAAAGGACTAAGTTAAATTCTGCTGCAAATGTGTTGCTAGTTCTCTTTAAAAAAAGAAAACACACACACAAAAAACCTGTGGTTGTTACAGCCCTGGCTGAGTCCCCTCTTGTAATTAGGCACCAGGCTGCTATACTAGGCCTAACTTTTGGATCTCACATGCTTCCAAGCCTACTGGTTCAGAGCAGTATCTATACACTGTCTCTAAGGCCAGCCTCTGAGACACACCCTCAGGGGACAGACTCCCTGTCTAACTCTTCTTAGGTTGTGAGGCATACTAGTCCAGCTACCTAAAGTCCCTGAACCAACTGCCCCAGGGCCTGTGCTGACTCCACAAGTTTCTCCAGTAGCTTAAACATGCCTTCCCAGATATGCACTCTTGTGGACACTCTGGTTTACAGTTTTAACTCTTTGTGGACTATGTGAGAGTTAAAGCAAGGAACATAGTCTTTGCATAGGAACTTCTTAACCTGATACATTTTACTAAAAGAAAAGCACATTTATAGATCTAGGCCAGGGGTTCCCAAACTTGGTTTGCGACTTGTTCAGGGTAAGCCCCTGGCGGGCCTTGAGACGCTGTGTTTACCTGAGCGTCCGCAGGTATGGCCGTTTGCAGCTCCCAGTGGCCGCGGTTCACCTTTCCCGGCCAATGGGAGCTGTGAGAAGCAATGGCCCCGTGCCGCTTCCCGCAGCTCCCATTGGCCGGGAACAGCGAACCACAGCCACTGAGAGCTGGGAGCGGCCATACCTACGGACTCTCAGGTAAACAAAGCATCTCAAGGCCTGCCAGGGGCTTACCCTGAACAAGCCACGAACCAAGTTTAGGAACCCCTGATCTAGGCAAAAATATCAAAGACCTACATGGAAGACTCCCTCAGTTTCCTCATCCCTCCTCAGAGTCCTTTGGATCTCGGTCAGTGTCCTTCAGGCAGTCCAGTCCCCTTCTGTAGCCCTACAACTCCTGCTCAGCCTTCTCTTTCTGGTAATGGTCTCTCCAATTTGCTAGAGAGATTGTGTCTCCTTCAGTCCTTCCACTGGAGTTTTTCTTTTCTGTCAAAACCTGCCTCTCTCCCTCCAGGACCCCGTGGCACAAATGGCCATTACAGTGGATAACAGTTAATAGCTTTAGTTGGTAGCCTCTATAGTTCTGCTAGGACAAGGCTATTTAATTGTTGATCGTCTTTGATGCCCATGTTAGAGTCAGACACCTTGGCACCAGTCCTCCTTTCCCTCCCCCAGCCCAAGAGTGATAACTTGATTCATCCGACGAAGTGGGCATTCACCCACGAAAGCTTATGCTCCAATACATCTGTTAGTCTTAAAGGTGCCACAGGACTCTCTGTTGCTTTTTACAGATCCAGACTAACACAGCTACCCCTCTGATACTTGATTCAATAAGGTAATTAGAGGATCTAGTGATACACATAATGAAGGTAACACTTAAAATGGACGTTGAAATACGTGTCAGATTGGGAGTTATAACTGTGTGCCCCAATCTGTCAGATTGGCGAAGCGAGCCTTTTGTGAAAATAAGAGCTAAACCAAGATATGGTAGATGTGTACTATATTGGGTACAATCTGTCCACATAGCAGTGAGTGACAATATCTCAAAATATTGAGAATTATGAGTGAGAATGGGAATAGTGAAAAATGATTTACCATACCAATCAGTAGTAAAAGTGAAATAAAGTTTAAATTCTAGTAGAATCGGAAATGAACTGTAGATGTAATCACCTGCATTAATTTTGAACTCAAAAATCTGGCAAAAGCCATGAAATGCACAGTTGAACTGGCAGCATTTTCTTTAAGCATTTCCAAGGTTTTTTGAAGAGTGATTTTTGCACACCACAGCATTTATTCTGCATTTCAGCACCACTTCACAATATGCAGGTGTACACAGTTTTGCATTTCCTGGCTATATTTGGTCTCCAGGTAACATATATGTTCGCATTGTAAAAGAGATACAGGATTACAGTATGATTCAAGGCCCACTGAAGTCAATGGAAAGACAAGCACAGACTTTGATTAACTTTGTATGACACACTTAGGGTCCCTTTGTGGATCTAGCCCTAACTTTAGGTACCTATTTCCAAAATTTCAGTCCTAAAATCCCTGCTCAGCTTCTGCCCAACCCTGTAGATACCTACATTTCTGGTGTTACAGTCCCCTTGGGGCCTAAAAATCTGCCACCAGGTGCCTAAAGACTGATGACAACATGGCTAGCTCATACCTAATCCCCCTCTGGATCCTCGAGATAGGCCCCACAGCATTGCTCTGCCTACTCCAGTAGGTATGCTCTGAGTATGCCTACTGGATCAGGCCCTGAACAAAACACAGGAGGTGGTGCTTCCCTCCCCCCATCCCTGTAACTTTTATCCAAGTAGTCAGAGCACTCACACACACAGGATGTGGGAAACCTGGGTTCAAATCCCCGCTTTGCCTGTGGAGTAGGAATTTGAACCCCAGTGTCCCACATCCCAGGTGAGTGCCTTAACCACTGGGCTAGAGAGTCACTCTCATACTTTGGGCCAGGGAGTAACTATACAAAGTGAAACAGTTTGAATAGGAGGGATTGAGAGCGATCCCACCTCAGAAAAAAACGGATGGTTGGGGCACTTAGCTGGGATGTGGGAAACCTTGGTTCACACAAGTAGAGGGCGATAGGAACCCAGAGCTTTCACATCCTGGGGGAGTGCTCCAACCACTGGGTTATGGTATAAGGGAGGCATCAACTGCACTCTCTCTTCCTACCCTCCTCCTTTTTTTGGTGAGAGAGGGCTTAAGCATCTACCAGCAGGCAAGTCTAAGCCCTGGTCTACATTACAGAGCTAGGTTGATGCAAGGCAGCTTACGTTGACCTAACTATGAAAGTATCTACTCTAAAATTTCACTCCTGCCAACATAACTCACATGCTGCACCAACTTAATTCCACCTTCACAAGAGTTGAGGAAGCATCAGCGTAGTGACTGTGTTGCTTACCTAGACTGCTGTTAGCTTTCAGAAGCCATCCCCCAATGCCATACACTCACAGTTCAATTGGTGCAAGCGCTCCTGGTGAGGACATGCACCACCGACACCAGGAGCAAAGAATAGACACATACAAGCGATGTAATTACTGCAGCAGCTTTATGCCAGTGTAAGTTAGGTTGACTTAATTTTGTAGTTGAGACATTTCTTAAGTCCCCTTTGTGGATCTAGCCCTTGCTGAACTCCTAGTTCTAATTTAAGTGCAGGTTAGAAGGTTGACTTCCAACGTAAAGAGTGACATAATCAGGTAATCTATAACTGCTTCAAATAAAAAAGCAGTTCACTTAGTTCCTCACGTTAATGATGATGAAACAAAACCAAAAGAGTTTAAAATTGTGCATTTAAAAAAACTGTAATTATTTTTGCAGAACACACGTCACCAGTGCTTCAAATAGAACATTAAACAGGGTTTAAGATGAGGAATAACACTGCCCTTTTCCTTCCGTCTAATCCATTGTAATGTCTAGAATAAATAAGAGCATTAGGGTTTTCTTCAAAAATGAAAACATTTGGGTAGCAAATAATAATTCTGTGTGGATGAAGTCTGAAGACTGATGATTATATGGTACCTTACACTGCTATATTTGCTAGTTGGGAAGTGGTGTCGGTGATTCAGCGGGCAGAACTAATTCCCTCTGAGTCAATATTGCGGCTATCAAGAATCCCAGAATTAAAGATCTGGTCTATTACAACTGTCAGCTTTTGAGGTTCCTCAGAGGAAATGCTTTGGAGTACCTTGGGCATAGACAAATGACCTGAAAATAATTATAGTTCAAGCAACTAGCCTCTAGGATTTCCACAATATCCATAGCTATTTATGCAACGAATTACTTCACTGTAGGAAGAGGCCAACGTGGTTTTCTAGCAGACTGGACATCATTACAAAACTCCTGCAACATGTTGGTACAGACCCAATCTGTAAAGCTATTCAGCTAGCGTGTTAAATATATTTTCACATTTTCCTGCAGCATTAGTTGTTGTTTGCCCAGATGTAGATTTTGAAAAGCATAAGGGGAACTGAGTGTGACATTTCACTTTTTCCCCTTGAAAAGCTTTCCTAATCGTCTTAAAATTAAATTTTCTTTTTCTTACTGCAAAGTTTTGTCATAAAAAATGATGAGTTTTACAGGTACTAGAATTTCCATTTTGCAGGAAAATACATTATTTCAAAATTTATTTTCATTTTGAATCAGAACAAAACTACAAGTTTTGAAATGTCATATGAAAATTTCAGTAATTTTTTTTGTATCGACTGCCTTTTAAAAAAAATCACAATATAAAATAAATTTGAAATAAAAAGTAATTTCAAAATGAAAAATCAAAGTGTTAGTTCCAAAAATAACAAGAAGTCCGGTGGCACCTTAAAGACTAACAGATTTATTTGGGCATAAGCTTTCGTGGGTAAAAAACCCACTTCTTCAGATGCATGGAGTGAAAATTACAGAGGCAGGCATTGTTATACTGACACATGAAGAGAAGGGAGTTACCTCACAAGTGGAGAACCAGTGTTGACAGGGCCAATACAATCAGGGTGGAGTCCCTGATGGTGTGGCTGATGTGGGTGGGTCCTCTGATGGTGTATTGGTCCTGTCAACACTGGTTCTCCACTTGTGAGGTAACTGGACTCCTTGTTGTTTTTATGGATACAGACTAACAGGGCTACCCCCTGATACTTAGTTCCAAAAATGTTAAAATGGAACATTTTGACATTATTGAAATGCTTTTCAATTTTTTCTAAAATAATTGTGAAAATTGACACATTCCCATAGAAAGTTTAGGTTTTGACAAAACAGCATTTTCCAATGGAAAAAACTTTGGAAATTTTCAACCAGCTCTAAAAATAAAAAGGAATTATTCAAATATTAAGCTAGAAGGACTACGTTTGTTTGCTTTGTTCTGCAAGCTAACTTGTATGAATATCACATATTCTATATATTTTTGAAGCGTTAATATTTTGTTAGCTTATTGGATTAATTATGAAAGGCCATGGTTAACATTTCCAAAGAAAATTTGGAACTGGTCTGATTTACAGGGATTTTTCATGGTTTTCACATGAAATTAGGTCAAATAGAGTGTTTTCAGCTGAATTTTGCTTTGAGATTTCAGGGTTGTTTGAACTCAAACTCAAGAAGGGACTCAGGAGATACCAACACAGGTGAATCAAAATTGGAGATGAGGATTTCACAGACCAACTGTGAATTTAGGACCATACTGATTTTATCAGCCATGTAACAAGGTCTTTCAAGAGAATCATAATCTGTGACTAAAACATTGTAATTGAACTCTGTTTTCCAATCATGGATATTTTCTAACTTAGTAAGGAAGAAATACTTGGTACCGTATTATGACTTTTCACATTTCAATACATTTATATGTGCCAAAAGGATTATTTTTTATTTCTATTGAACCTCAAATTGTACAATGGAACCTTATTTATTAAAGAGCTCAGATTCTTAATTAGTTTCACAATCTGTGAAATGTTCTGTTTAACATTTATATTTTTCTGTGCATTCCTTATACTACAAGAAGATATTTAAAAAGTATCTACCTTTAAATATATTCAGTATGGGCCAAATTGTAATACCTTTAATTTGTTGAATAGGTGGCATCACAATTAGACCCTAGGCACATCCCCTAAGCTTCCACAAGTTTTATTTACCTCAAAGTACAGAATATTCACTTTAAATAGTGAGTGCATATTTTGTTAATTGATGGAAAGTGTAATTTTGTGTACTTTTTACAGTTTTAAAATGTAGCACAAGCACTGTGTATAAATGACCCAAATCAGCCTAAAGAAAGATTTTAAGACCTCTAATCAAATTTGATCAATTTAAATCTTCCTTAAAAAGCAATCTTCTGTAAGTCCACCTAGACTTAATGAGCTGTCAGAAATCCCCAACCACTGAACATGATGATGACAATGCATGGCTGTTATCTTTAAGGGAAAGTGCTAAGCAACCTCAATTATAAGCATCAATACCAGTTCTGGTGATAGTAGATTAGGTCCATCTCTAAGGCGTGTTTTCATCTCAGTGAATTAAGTACTCCCACTTCCAAGTTCCAAATCTGCAAGTCAAACTTCCTTGCCTTCCAAACTGGTTGTCCAAAACATGAGACTGGGAAATGGAATTTCTATACCATAGGAAATTCGTATATTTCTACATTTGTTTTCATCTCAATTTGGGACAAAAAGCTCAAAAAAACCAACAAATGTTGCAGAATGAAAATTCCATTTTTTAACTTTAGTGTTGAAATGAAGAATTTTTACATTTTTCATAAAATTAAACATTTGAAAACATTTCAGTTCTACATAGGGTGACCAGACGTCCCGATTTTATCGGGACTGGCCTGATATTTGCTTGTTTGTCCCGCGTCCCGACCGATGTTAGGTTGGGACACTGGACAAACAAGCAAATGCTCCGGAGCCCGGAAGTGCTCGCGCCCCCACCCCGCCCCGACTCCGCCCCCTCCTTCCCCCATTGGCTCCCTCCCCAAATCCCCGCCTCTTCCCCAGGCTCACCATTCCTCCTCCCTCCACAAGCGTTGGAGGGAGGCCCCGGAGATGCAGGGGAAGCGCGGGGCCAGGGTGAGTGAGAGTCCTGCCGTGTTGTATGTATGGATACCTCCCAAGCACTTTCTCTTTCAAAGAGGTCTTCTTATTTGTGCAAGGAAGGAGAAAGTGCCCTTTTTCTCCTCTTCCTCAGGCTCATGCCTCACATTTCCTGCCCACCCATCTCAAGCTAGTGTCCAGGGCCGGCTCCAGGCACCAGCGAAGGAAGCAGGTGACTGGGGCAGCCAATAGAAAGGGGCGGCACTCCGTCCGGTATTGGGGCGGCACGTCCAGATCTTCGGCGGCTGATCAAGCACTCCACGTTAGTCTTCAGAGGCAATTGGAGAATATCTGGGTGTTACAGAAGTTAAAAGGTAGGGGTATGTGCAAATATGTGTGAGCATGTGCGAAATGATTTATCTACTACTTCTGCTGTTTCAGTGCATGGTTTGGTTATAGTGTTTCACAATAAACTAAAATAGCAGCACCATAATCCACCACCCTCAACCACTGGGAAAAGCTCAGAGTAAAAAGAATGCATGCATTAAAATAACATTCTCCATGCATTCAAAAGAATGAGTGATATATCTACCATGGTTTACTAATGTCTTTAGCTTTTATCAGGAAGTTAGTATCAGCTAGATAAATCATTGGCATTCCATTGTATCAGGCTTTCAAATGTAATAGCTATCATCCATCCAGATCACACAGGTCTATATCTCAGGTAAAAAGTAAAACAAAGCTGTGTGGTCTCATTTGTGAACACTCTAAAGACAGGTTACAAAGTAGCAGCCGTGTTAGTCTGTATCCGCAAAAAGAACAGGAGTACTTGTGCCACCTTAGAGACTAAAAAAATTATTTCAGCATAAGCTTTCGTGGGCTACAGCTCACTTCTTCAGATGCATAGAGTCGAACACACAGACAGAAGATATTTATACATACAGAGAACATGAAAAGACAACTTACTATTAACCTTAAAATAAGCTATTGCGTTTAAGATGAATAACCCATTTTCAGTAACCTTCAGTGATTATGCCTGGATTTTTTTCTACTTTCTAAGTCAGTCACGAAAGCTGCCAGAGAAAAGTGTAAACTACACCTCCTTGCATCAGCCTAACCTTCCCAATATTCCAGCTGAAGACCCCTCCACTGCTATCTTCCCTCAAGATTTCCACTGGGGAGCAGAGGAACAGGCAATTTAATTTGTGATGAAGCTCAGTCAGTGGAGGTCATTGAGCAGTCACACTCCCTAGCCAGCCCCTTTCTGAGCCATCACCACTCACTTTTAAGCCTGCACAGGTCCTTTGTGCTCGAGAACAATGATGGGGTGTAAAAGAGGTTGCAGCCATTTTGTGCTGTCTCCTACTGACATCTGAGAAAGAAATTAAAATGGCTTCTCATCTTTGCCAATGGGATGAGTTGAGCCAATCAGGGAATAGGAAGAATATCATGGGAATTCTGCTATGACTTTCACCATGCAACCTGGAAATTCAAAGTGAGTCTCAATCATGAGAATTGTGACCCAATTCTTCACCCAGCTGCACCAATGGAATTTGATTCACCTCTACCCCTCCACAGATTCCCTGCCACTTGATTCCCTACTTCCTGCTCATGCTGTCCATCAGTGGAGTTAGGTTGGTGTGAACCTGGTGTAACAATTGAGAGCATCAAACCGTCCAGGTTCACTAAAGGTTCACAAACTCAAAACCAGCTAAGTTTCATATGCACTCATCACCATGGGAGCTGCTCTGTTTTAGTGCCCATGTGGACTCTAGCCATCTCAAAAGGGAGGGGGAAGGAAACGGGGCCCATGGTTCTGCCCATCCTACACACCAGCCATCAGAGCTGTCTGGTCATCCAAGAGAGCAATGACCCATGGATGTGGATGTGCTCCCTAGTGCGGGCTGGGGCACTCTGGAAGTCCTGGACAGAGGCTCAGACTACAATTCACAGTCATTCTTTACAATTACAACTAGTTGAAAAAATTAACACATATCTGATACTTATACTTTATACCCCATGTTTGTTAGAAATAAGGCCACACTGTGGCTCGAATGATTGATAGTATGCTAAGAGTTCCATTGTCTGCAGCATTACAGAAAGTAGAATTCTAATGTATCAAACCGAATGGAAGCTTTATCATTCATCCTTGATGCTTTTAAGTGGTGTTATCACCAATATGCCTGCTAAACAATAGGAAAAGCATAGGGACTAGAGTGACAGCTGAGTTGCAAGTAGGAGGAGTATTTTAATACCTGTATCGTTACCTACCCCCTGGAACACTAATGGTATAGGGCAGAGCTTCCCAAACCTTTTAATAAATATGCACCATATCTTGGTAGGGAGAATAGGATGGAACACTTTTCATTTAATCTGCAATTACAGATTGTCTCCTCTCTCACCATTGTGCATGCACACTATTGCAATTGCTTGCAAAGGAAAACAGAGAATTTAATTTGTTAGCTGTCTTTCACTCAATAAGGGCACTATCTTTAAAAAAAAGAAAGGAAATAACACTGTCTTCTCGTGCTATTCGTTTCCTTTCCCACTTGTTCTTTTGTCCTGTCCCCTGCACAGGCTTGGTTCCCCACACATGCTGTCCTAAACTACTGTCATCTCCTCACACTCTCCCACATTATGCTGTACTAGTTGATTCCTTTCTCCTCTGAGTATCCATCTTTCTGGAGTGGCTGGCAGTCCCCCCCCCCCCAGGTCTCCCAGGATAGCTCCTGCTTTCTTTCTTCCCTCAGTAGAGGCAACTATGCTCATTTCTGCTCCCTTGCATCCAGTCATTACAGTGCCCAGGTTTCTCTTTGCACTGAAAAACATGGACACCTGCAAAAGCAGATTTAGGGTCCAATCCTGCCCCCAAAGGAACCACCAGGCTAGCACCCTCTTGCTCTGAACCTTGTGTATCTAATCATTTAGATTGGTGCAAAATGCATGTAAAATGCCACTAAATTAGAAGGGTCGTGACTTACATCCACTTTGCAACAATGTAAATGACTACACAAGATGCAGGACAGTGCAGAATCTGTCCCAGTAAGAACTTTGTAGTTGTTGTCAATGGGAGCAGGATCAAGCCCTGAAAACCACTATTCCTTTTGCTGGTTAGTTAGTGCTGTTTGTGATGGCTATGAATGAAAACCACAACTTCCTACCAGAGGGTACCTGCTGCAAAAATCAGGCACCAGAAGGAGGATGCAAGGGTCTAAAACAGGAATAGATAGAAAGGTAATAAAATAAGCACCGTTAATGCTTATTTGCTCTAAAAACATCCCAATTTCTCTCTAAATATTACTCAGGGTTCTAACGTTACCTGCCACACCTGAAGCAATTGTTGTATTTTCAGCTTTGGAGAGGTGCCTTCATAAAATCTGCCCTCAACCTGAGATTTACTTAAACTTAAAATGCTTTTGCAGAGATTAAAACCAGGGTGGGATTTTTAAAAGCAACATCACGTTTCTTGGTTGAACTTATATCGGTTTTAATGTTTTGATTGTATCACCCGTATGAGATGAAGGAAAGCTGTAGGGAAACAAAATCACAAAAGTTGGTTTTAAACAGCTCTTTTTGATTCAAAAGTGGTCTAAGAGCTTTGTCCAGCTGCACCCACTTTCTCCCCGCAGATGAAAGTCCAGATCTGTGACTTGCATATATGGAAGCTTTAGTGTCTATTCAGTAATATCAACACTTAAATTCCCAGAGCAACAGGACCATTAACTACATTTCATCAGACCAGTTTATTAAGCATTTTGATACAGTAAGATCATGTGAGCCAAATAGTGTATGGAGTTATATTCCTTGATACCTCAATGAAGTTAATGGGAGTTGCACATGATGCAAGTCAGCATAAAATTTGGTCTAGAGTTTCTATAGATCCTACCAAACATCAATGGAATGCCTTTTTGTTTAACAGTATTTGACTTTACACTTAGAGCAGAAACCTGCCTTCTGGTAGTGCAAGTAATATAAGGACACCATCTCAGCATAACAACTTTAATTGTACAACCATAACCCTTCACCCCAGTTATGTTCACTCTTGGCTTATTTATTACCAGTGCCTGGTGCATTCTCTGTAATGGCCTTTTTCCTTCAACACTGCATTTAAAAAAAAACAAAAACACCAGCAATATTTTGTACTCCACACACATTATCATTTAAAAGTCCCTCGATTAAGGTTCTCTCTCTTTGATAAGATGACATGCAATTAGAGTGCAGGAAAAGCCTGAGACACCTATTTCTTATTTCACTTTTTATTTACTCATCACTAGTTGTTTTTTTACCCCTTTCTCCCAAGAATGATCCTGCAAAAGGCAAAAACTAGCTGAGTAGTATCATCAGTTTAATAAGGGTATCTGTGACATTCTGGGATTCAATCCAGACCAGTAAGGGGGTGTGTCACCACCTGCCTGGGTGCCTTAAATGCTCTGCTGCTGTGGCTCACAGCCTAGACACCAAGAGCCAGCAGACAAGCATGCAATCTCCTCAGTGTCTGTGTGCTTTGCAGCTCTGGTTCAGCGCCCTGACCTAAGTAGTTTAGCATCTTACTGGAGTCGGGGCATGCACAGGAATTTAAATTTGATCCCCTTGGGGGTGGGGGGGTGTAACAGGGTGCTGGCCAGGAGGTCCTGAGCCAGGCCCCTATTAGCCCAGCTCCAATTAAGAAGCATTAATTGGGGCTGGCTGAGTAGGCCACACCAAATTGCTAGAAGAGAAGCACCTGCGGGCCTCATTAGCCAGGGGGCTATATAAGGCTAGCAGGACGGAAATGAAGGAGGCTGGGGGGGAGAAGAAGGGAAGGGAGGAGCTAAAGGCTGTGCACCCCTGCTGGCTGGAGAAGCTGTCCCCCAGGTTGCTAGTTTGGAGCAGACTGTAAATAGATGGTGGTGGGAGCGGACACTGAAAATAAAAAGCACTGGTGATTGCACTCAGAAGGGGTCTCTAGCTTATTTGTTGTGAGGGCAAGCGAAGGCCTCATTACAGGGGGACACAGAAGCTCACTCTCCTTCCTCCCCCATTTGGCCTGGGGCAGAAGCTTGCTTTCCCCCATCCCTACCTGGCCCAGGGCAGGAGCTCAATCTTGCCTCTCTCCACCCTGCCCAACCCTGGCAGGAGATCGATCTTCCCTCTCTCCACCCTACCCAAACTCTAACCCCAGCCCCAACCCCTGCCAAAGCTGGATCTTCCTTGCCTCCGTGGTCCCAGGCCAGAGAAATTCTGAACCCCTGATGATTATTGGGGAGGCACAGGCCCCTGCTTGCCCCCCTGCACATGCCCCTGACTGGAGTTAACACGCTATTTTTCATCAAAACACTGGATTGGTTTATAGTAAAAAGTAGAACCACTTTATTAAACAAGAGTCATATGTTAAGTGATGCTAAGTCAAAGGAATAAAGGTTAGAAAGGGTTATAAACAACAAAAGAATGAATACGCTTTTAAGATTAAAACTTAATTTCAGCCAGTTACAATCTATGGCTATGTGTACATTACAGCTTATGTCAGCAGTACTTATGTCACTCAGAGGTGTGAATAAAGCAACCCCCTAAGCAACATAAGTTGCATTGACATAAGTGCTGGTCTGGACAGCGTTATGTCAGCAGGAGAGCTCTCTCCCATTGGCATAGAGCGTCTTCACCAGATGTGCTGCAACTCTCTATGTGTAGACATAAATAATTTCCAGAGACTTATCCCCCTTGGTTGAAGGGCCCATCTTTCTGCCATCCCAAAAGCTCTGGCCTCTTTAGTCCCTTAAGGTGATGGATAATTTGGGGTTCTCTGCCTCTTCCTTTATAGTCCAGTAAACCTCTGAAAAAGCATCTCTCTATGTTCATTGACCCTGCTTCAAGAAGCAGGAAGGCTTCTTGGGTGTGCCATCTCTATCCCTTGTCAAGACTGTTAAATGGTCATCTTTCCTGATGGCTTTGTTCACCTTTCATGCCAGTATGACTTCATAGTCTCTGCCTGGTGACCAGGCTGGAAAGACAAGCAACTAGCATGTTAGGGTGACCAGATCACCCAGGTCAAATATCGGAGGGCGGGGGCGGGCGTGGCGGGGGGGCAGGGCAAAAAAAAAAAAAAAAAGGTGGCAGAGAAAAAAAAAGAAAAAAAAAACCCTCCTCCACAAGTGCTGGAGGGAGGCCCCAGAGACGCAGGGGGAGCGGGCTGCCGTGAGTGAGAGTCCGGTCTGGCCCCGAGCAGGCAGGACTCAGGCGGTAGGGAGAGTAGGGGGGCGGCCCGCAGGGCCAGGCGGCGGCTGTTCTCCCCCCTGGGCAGCGGGACTCGGGAGCAGCCGCTGCTGCAGCTCCCACTGCCGTGGGGGGAGGAAGCGGCCGATGGCCAAACTCGGGCCCGAACCCCCCGAGCCTGGGCCTGCTGCGGGGACCCAGCAGCATGCACGCTGCGCATGCCCAGCCCCTGGCCAGTCGCGTCTGGGCTGCTGCCCAGCTGGTGCTATCCCGCGGCGGCCCCGGAGTGGGGGCAGCAGGCCCCAGCCCCCCCATCCTGCTCGGGTCCCGCAGGGGAACGAGCGGGCCTGGGCTGCCGATACCTCCGCCCCGGGGCCGCCGTGGGATAGCACCACCTGGGCAGCAGCCCAGACGCGACTGGCCAGGGGCTGGGCGCAGCGTGCGCGCTGCTGGGTCCCTGCAGCAGGCCCGGGCTCGGGGGGGTTGGGGGCGCCAGAGCCGCAGCCGCCGAGCTTGGCCATCGGCCGCTTCCTCCCCCCGCGGCAGTGGAAGCTGCAGCAGCGGCTGCTCCCGAGTCCCGCTGCCCGGGGGGGAGAACAGCCGCCGCCTGGCCCTGCGGGCCGCCCCCCTACTCTCCCTACCGCCCGACTGAGTCCTGCCTGCACTGGGGCCAGGCCGGACTCTCACTCATCCTGGCCCCGCGCTCCCCCTGCGTCTCCGGGGCCTCCCTCCAGCACTTGTGAAGGGAGGAGGAATGGTGAGCCTGGGGAACAGGCAGGGATTTGGGGAGGGAGCCATTGGGGGAAGGAGGGGGCGGAGTCGGGGGGTGTGTGTGCAAGCATTTCCGGGCTCCGGAGCATTTGCTTGTTTGTCCAGTGTCCCAACCTAACATCGGTCGGGACACGGGACAAACAAGCAAATATCAGGACAGTCCCGATAAAATCGGGACGTCTGGTCACCCTATAGCATGTCCATATCACAAAGATGTAATTCACCATCTTGTGAGCTTTGATGGTTCTGTTTACCACATATGTAAATTGCCACCCCATTATCACTGGTCAACCCTGCTTCACATGTATTCAAGACTTGGGCAGACCTATTTTCTGCTTTGTTCAAATACAGACTTGAAAACATAATATCAGAGAGCATCCATAACTCCACATATAGTATTATTGTGAAATGTATGTATTGTTAACCACCAGTGTGTCCGTTTTCCAATGGATATATTATATGTCATCTTTCAGATACCTATAATGACCAGTGGGGCTGGAACAATTTTTACAGTGGGAATGCTGAAGGTGGAAACCATATATTTGTGGAGTTGTTACTACTTCAAGGCAGGGGATGTGGTAGCACCCCCAGCACTCCTGGTTCCTGCACCTATGATCATGACACCAGTGAGCTGGGGTACACTGGTCAAGCCTGCTCAAACTCACTGCTAGATACCAGGGAGGCTCTAGCTTCTGGAATGCTGTTAAGCCCACACCTCCACTTGTACAAAACTGCCAGAGGGTTAGCCACTAGCTGACCCAGAGGCAGCAAATCAGAGCTCTCTTTCCTGGACAGGGCGTCTGCCACCGTATTTCTTTCCCCTATGTCAGAAGAAGTCTGTTTTGTCTCCTTTGTCTGTTTACAGTCTCCAGGACATATCAGAGTGTCTATAATATCACGTATAGAATTGTTACAAACATTTCACAGTGACATTAATGACCAGTTTGTTATTGGTTTTCAAATATATTATAGCACCTTTTCAATAAATATCATGACACCTGTGTGTGAGGTGCAGTGATTATGTCAGGTGTGATAAAAGTTGCTGACAGAGCAATGAGCCACAAATAGGCCTCTGTGTCACAGTATCATATGACAAAGTGTATCAGTCAGGAATATATCAATTACATAGTATGATTCATAACATCATAGAAATGCAGGGATTGAAGGGACCTCAAGAGGTCATCTAGTCCATTTTCAACCAGTTGAGAAGGTCATGTGAGACTGTGTCAAAAGCATCACTAAACTCAAGATATATCAGGTCTGCTGCTTCCTCCCCCATCCCCTAGGACAATGACCCTGTCAAAGAAAGAAATTAGGTTGATTTGGCATGATTTGTTCTTGACAAATTAAGGTTGGCTATTACGTGTCACCCTATTATCCTCTAGGTGCTTACAAATTGATTGTTTAATAGTTTGCTCCAGTATCTTTTCAAGCGTTGAAGTGAGGCTGACTGATCTATAATTCCTCTGGTCCTCTTTGTTCGGCTTTTTAAAGATACATTTGCCCCTTGCCAGTCCTCTGGGACCTCACCTGTCCTCTATGAGCTCTTGAAGATAATCACTAATGTTTTCAAGATTGCTTCAGCTAGTTCTGTAAGTACCCTAGGGTGAACTTCATTAGGCCCTGCCGACTTAAATATATCTAACTTATCTAAATCTTCTTTAACCTGTTCCTTGCCTATTAATAACTAATGCTCAAGTAAATCAATACTTCCTATTTATTTAAAATTTAATGTACACCCTGAAAACACTTAGTACTTTTGATGTAATCTTTGGGTATGTCTACACTGCAAACTAGACACCCGTGACTGATCCATGCCAGCCAACTTGGGCTTGGGCTGCGGGGCTGTTTCATGGCAGTGTAGCATACCCTTAGGGCAGAATTTTGACCTCTCCATTTCAATTTTATACTCATTTCCATTGATTTACTCCTGAATTATAGCAGTGTATGTATAATCAGAATCAGACCCACTGATTGCAGAAGTTCATTATTCCACTTTTATTTCTAAGTTTAGACCATTGACATAAAATTGATTATTTTCTTCTCAGGCCTCATATGGTCCTAAGTATACTGGAGAGAAAGAGGTTAACAAATTTTTCACATTGCAGGCACATTATATAATTGGAGATATATAAATAAAGTCACCATTTAATAAAATTATACACCACGGCCCCATTCCTACAATTTACAATGTGCAGGTGAATGCTGAACCCACACAGCCCCTTCAGAGGGGTTCTGCACTGGCACAGTAGTCCATCGGTACATTGTGCATTGCACAATTGGGCCCTTAAATTACATTTATACTAACTAATTGCTGTGACCATATACATGAGACTAAAAGCACAGGGGGTCCAGTATATCTCATCAGTGATAAAGAGATCTTTTACTGGATAGCCTGATATTACTGTATTTTGAACAAATATCACTGATTTCAAACGGTGCCAAAGAACACTGCCCTGAAGTTATAAAAATGCAGATTCAGTTAGCATAATTTTTGTGGCACCAAGTTTAATTCAAAAGGATTAAATAAGTGTATTCATAGATTTTTTAAGACAATCAAATCTAGAAGCCATTTCCTGCATTAATCTTCCAGCTAACTTAATTATACAGCCCCAAGCTCTGGCTCCTGATCAATTAACAGAGCTGTAAAAATCTGGAGCCCAAGTCTACCACATATTAATCACCACATCTGATGTAAGGAAACAGCCTTTATTGTGGTTTGAAATCCAACCAGTAACCACAACTGATGTAGCTGTATTCCACTTAAAAAAATAGAGATTTTTTTTTAATTAGTATTTCTCTCAATACTGTAATATGCTGTACTGATAGACGGTCATGTTAAGGACAGATTATATAAGTATTTAAAGGATAAAAATGTCTTCTAGAAGCTACTGAGCAACACTATGGATGTCTATGGACCAAAAGGAATATTTTCAATAGCACTGCATGTCATATAGTCATTGCTAACTATCTGATGTAGCTTTTTTAATTTTTTCTTTTCATTACATGAAAATTGTGTTCCCCAGATTAAGCTAATCAAATCATAAATGCATTACAAGCAATTTAGCGTGATTTAAACATGCATTCCATTTCTTGCCCCATATCTACAGCAGGTTTAACAATGTTTTTGTATTACTTCAGGGAGTGAAATTCCTGGGCAAATTTTCTGCACCTATGTTACCAAGAAGTAGAAATATACAAAAAATGAATTGTAGCTAAATCATGAAACAGTCAGGGGAAATGTTTCAAGCTCAGTGTGAATTCAAGTGGGTTGAGGATTCTCTGAAAGGATGAGCTGTGCTGCCATTGGGACTCAATCAGAATTGTCCTATGTGCTAGGCACTAAAGTACATAAATAGTTTCAATACCACTGAGAACAATTCTTTTCAGTTATAACAACTTTGTCATGGCTGAACAGATGCAGTAAATTCACATCTAAAATAACCAACAGTGGATAATAAAAAGAAAGCACAGAAATGTTAATACATTTACCAGTTACAGTGAAAGAATCCAATTATGAAGAAGCTTATACCACTCTTTGTTCAGGAGACCATTTTCAAAATGACATATTCAGGCTTACTGAAAGTATCCATTCAGGATGCGATTCACAAACCAACAATTCTACTTCAATTGGCCTGATCCAAAGCCCTTTGGATTAGTGGAAAGGCTCCCACTGGCTTCCAGTGGTTTTGGATCACAATGAATTTGAGCACATGCTTAACTACTTTGCTGAAATGAGGGACATATAGTCCTTTAGCTAAGGCTTCAGAGACAAGATATCAGTCATTATACTAGAATATGAACAATATATTTACAAATATTTAGATAGACACACTTATCTGATATTCTTTTCAGAGAAATAAACTTAAATATATATAATTAATATGCTTTGGATGATTTCTCAAATGTTAGAGTCTTTCCTAGTTAAGAGATAGCTTCTTAGGATTTTTAATTTTTTTTTTTTTTAGTAGTAATAGTAGTAGTAATTATTTGAACTCTAGAAGCACTCACTGTTTGCAAGTCACAGTCTACAAACACAGGAAGATACTGTCCCGAAGAGTTTACAGCTTAAGTTCCTGATAGTGCAACCTATTCTCCTGTGTAGATTCCCCATTGGCTGTATATTGTAAGGGGAGCAGATAGTGACCCCATCATTTAAGTTGCCTAACACTTTCTATGTATAGTGATCTTTTATTCAAGAAGTGTTCACATTGCCATTGTCTGCAGCAGGCCTTTTGATATTTAGCATCAAGAATACTCTCAGGCTAGGAATGGGCGTTTTCTTTGGCCTATGAAACTCCACTCAGCTTTTGCTGAGATCAAAATTTAAAAGTTACCATTTCCCTTTCCTCATTTTTTTTCTGTTCAGGATAGTTTTGGTACCATGCCAAAATAACTAAACATGGACACTGTAGGGCTGCAATGCTGCCACCACCAACTCAGCAGCAGCATCACACTTTGTACTGGGGAAACCTGGGAACTGCCAAAGCAGCTGTATGGGGATGTGAAGAGAGCTGAGCCTCTGCACAGGATGGGCACAATGGGGCAAAATTAAGGTTTATAAATGTTTATAAAATTAAGGTTGCCCAAGCAACTGTACATCTGACATTTCGTAACTTGCAAGTGTTTGACTTTACAACCGTAAGTACTATTCTTTTTCATGCATTTTGGATGTCGAATGTATTACTAAGATCGCACATATTTTGACCGAATCCTTCTTGCACCCTTGACTCCTGGTATATGTATATTTTTATACATTATACATTTTAGAGATGCATGTCTACTATACTCTATTGTCTCAATCAATACATGATTAGGTCTAGATCCTGCAAATGGATCCATCGGGTTGTGTGTCTGTACCTGCATGGATTCCTGATTGAGTCCAAGATACAGAGATGTGCTCAGGCATATCCATTTGCAGGGTCTACCCCTTACCTATAAGGCACTGATCAGCTATCACAGAAACAGTGGGCCTTGAGAAGGCATTTGACTGAGAAGGCAGTGAGTGGCCCTGCTGATCAGTTCAGGGAGAAGTTTTTCCTTTTTGTCAATGTGTGGAACAGCTCATTAACAAGACATTCTTTCTGGAGGTTTCAGGCTGCTAAAGTGATTTTTATTTTAATAGTGTCAATACGCTAGTGATTTCATTGATACAACATACAACAATGCAAGATCTACCAATTGTATTAATCACTAAAAGGTAACATTGTATTAATAGTAGTGCACTGCTGAATAGCTTTCCGTTTTGAAAAAGCTGTGCGGATTTTTGCTGTTTATTTTTTTTTTAAATTAGGTCAAAATTAGCCCCTTTTTGCAAATCATCTACTTTATTTCCACAGGAAGTATCTTGCCTTATTCAGCCTAACAACAGAGGGGTTTATTACAACAGAGAGCAAGAAGGCCCTCTTGATCTCAGCAGGAGTGGCTTTATGTACTGGAAGGGATTTTAAACCAGGAGGTATTTTTATCTCTGTCTCAAACGTGTAAAGATTCATTTTTTCCCAACTCCCCTGACTTTTGCTGAAGATTGAAACATCAGACAAGCTGCTCAATGACTCAAGACTTGTCTAGGAAACTGAATATTATTAAATTAAAATTTCATAAATCAGAAAAAAATAGATTTAGGGCAAGAAGTAAGACAGCATGAACATCCGATCTGCCAAATCTGAACACCTCACAGAGAAATCAGCCCTTAATTTTGCACAAATTGAAAATATGCTGCCCAGTTCAAATCCCATCCAGATTCTGCCCTATATGTTTGAATTCACAGCTCTCTACTGATTTATTCTTTTGCATTTCTGGAAAGCAGTTTTTGTTTTGTTTTGCTTTTTGCATTCACAACCTTCAGACTACTAAAGGATATTGTTTGTGCCAACAGTGCTTTATGTTTCTCTCAAGAAGGAAAGAAAGAAGTCTTTAAATAAGTCTCTAGGATCCTGTAAAGTGGATTACAGGGAATCCAAGTAGTTGAAACAGTAATTCTAAAGCATGCTACTGTTTGTCTGTGCTGAAAAGGATATAAATATATTTAAGATCCTCTATTATATGTAGCTACAGTATAGCCATTAAATTCTCTCTATCACCCTGCAGGTTATTGTGTTAACAAATAATGCCATGTGCTTTGTGGCTGCAACCTGATACTATATCTGTGAGCTACATGAAAAGATTTTTGTACTGCCCTCAAATTCACCTTTTCAGAATGGATTGCCTGTAACTACAGTGAACACATCCATTTGAAATGGACCTCTAAAAGATCTCTCTAAGCAGCCAGCTCATAAAGTTCTGTGACATCAGCAGCTACTAGGATGTGGGATACCCTGTTCAACCCTGCAGCTTAAGAAGCCAAAGAATGGAAGAGAGGGTGGGGAGGGTGGAAAGTGAAAAACTTCCATTCTTCCATATGTATAGAACGTGTTCAGTTTCACAGACTAGAAGCCATATTGTGGCTTCCCCAGCTGCTGGCATGTTGGGGAAATGGAGAGGAGCACTGCAATAGTGGCAGTCCTTAAAGAACTGAGACAGACAAAATGCCTCTAGAGAGTCTGGGGGAGGGAGGGACTTAATATATTATTATACATGGTATTGGTCTCAGAACACAAGGGACAAGATTCTGACTACCTCCTCTCCAAGAGCACAAGGCAGCAAGAACAGGCTCTTGGGCCTTCTCTCCACCTTATGAGCCCTGATAGGAAGGGTCAGAAGCTTGTCCCATACTTCTACAGCAAATATTGTTCTCCACAAAATGCTCAATATGTGGGTAAATCCTGCCATCCTTATTCAGTTCTCACCCAGGCCAAAACCTGCTCCTGTATCATTGAGCCTTTCAGAATGAAAACCCAGGAGCCACATAGACTTTCTCCACAACATATCTGTCCATCTTCCTTCAGCTCTGCCATTTTCCCCTTTCAACAAAACACTTTTGAGCATGCAGCCCTATAATGGGGGGACACCTACCTCTTGAGCACCTCCTGCTGCCGCATTTGGTACTGCAGGCCTTTGCCCACCCCAGCGCCCCCTGTAGGTTGTCACACTTGCTTGGCAGGTCTTCAGTGGCTCAGCCCTCTGGCCAAGTCATACAGTCAATATGAACAAACCCTTTTTGGGGTAGCAAAAGTCCAGCAGAACTATCTGCCCTCACCAGGGTCTTCAGCTCTATCTCTGGGGCCTTTAAACCCTACTCTTCTTTTCTTGGGCTTCAAAATGAGCC
The DNA here is from genome assembly GCF_028017835.1 of Emys orbicularis. Taxonomy (NCBI): domain Eukaryota; kingdom Metazoa; phylum Chordata; order Testudines; family Emydidae; genus Emys; species Emys orbicularis. The sequence continues at coordinate 37,184,998 of NC_088685.1, forward strand.
TTCTCAGGGCTTAGTCCACTTCATCAGTGGGAGAACCGTGGCCCACCCACTCCTCCAGGTCTCAGCTCAGGGACTCTATAAACAGCAGTCATGTACTGCTGCCTCCACTTCACTGCTGATATTCCCTAGGCTTTTTCCCACATAGCCCCTTTCTCTTTACTCTGAGCTACACTATAATTAGATTCAGAAAACTAGGCTCCTCTGTTTTTCATCTGATCTGGAACTAAAGTGGTTACAGAGAAAAGAAAGAAGTGATAGCAAAAACTAGCAAATTATGTATTCAGATACATATGTCATAATTTCAAAGGAAGCTATTTATGTATACGCACCATTTGACCTCCATAATGGTATTTTCCCCTGTGCTTAAAATGGTCTGACAAAAGTGTGTGGTGTGTTTGGGGCGGGGGGGGGGGGGGAATCACTCATTTTCTACAGAAATGAAAGTAACATCACATCCACCTGTCTACTCTGCCCCATATCAATTCTATTGCCTCACCTGTTCTGCCCCCACCTAGCTGCCACATATCAATTCTGGCCCCAGATCTCTTCTCCCACCCCCATACGCCTCAGCCACTGCAGCTCTTTGGGATGTTCAGCCCCCTTTCTTTGGGGGGGGACGGGGAAGAGGCAGCTGCATCGGCATCTCCTCTGCCCTGTCCTAGGCATGGTGTTTCAGAGAGGGAGAGGAGAGGCAGGAGCAGAGAAGTCATCCCTTTGCTCACAGAAAGAGAGGGAGAAGAAGGAGCAGAGCCACTTTGAGCTGTTGGGCTTTTCTGCTTCCTCCTCCCCCTTCTCTTCCTGTGAGAAGAGTGTTGGCTCCCAAAGGGAAAGAGCTTTGCCTAGTTCCAGCAGCAGCTCTGATTGGGTGCCCTTCTCCAAGATTCAGGGAAGTGGGGACAGTAGCAATCAAAGGGGGGTTCCCCCAGGCAGAGCAGACATGTGAACCCCTCAGCAACCAGCTCCAGATTTTATTCCCCGGGTCTTTGACCCATTGCCACCCGGAGCACTTTAAGCCCTGATTTTGATCACTTATTCATTTTCTTTACTGCTATGTAACTCTCATGTACATAGCGGTCTCAAGGCATGGCAAATACATAAAGTGAGCTGTTCTCTAGCATACAGAAGTATAATAAATCATATTGGACATCCCATTTTTTCAGTTTTAAAATTAGACTGACTAGAAACCCAATTCCAAAGGCTAATAAAAAAATGAGAGAACTGGCAGCCAGGTCTCCAATTGAAAACAAAAATAATTTACTTACAGTGAAAGCGATTCACATTTTTTTTTTTTTTTTTGCATGGAACCCTGCCTAACATAGGATCCCTGGCTCCACATTGGATCAGCAGATCTTCACTAGTGTATCATTTACTTGACAGCAGAATTTGTTTGCATGGAAATTGGCAAGAGAAAGCTCATTCAAGCAGCTCAATTGTTTAAATTATCAAGAACAACTCAGTTACACAGCCTGTAGCCACATACATCTAACAGCAGATATGGCCCAGTGTCAGCAAATCAACAGTGACTGAAAACCCAAGATTCTACATCTACAAACAGGAAAAAGATTTTGTATGGCCAGATTTTCAAGAGAGTTCAGATCCAGCCAGCCCCATTTAGGCACCTTATGGGCTCATTGACTCGCTGCTCATTGACCTGTTATGAAAATCTGTCCCCAGCTATAGGAGCTGAACAGGTTTTAAAAACTGGCCCATAAAAATCTATAACCAGTTCAAACAAATAATGGGACTTAATTCTGATCCCATTTACATTAGTGTAAATGCACAATACCTTCCGTGATGCCAGTAACATTCCTCTGGATTCACAGTGCTGTAACTGAAGTTAGAATCTGACCCTTCGTTTTTTACTTGGATCCTTCCAACTTCCATAAAATTGTTTAGAATCAGAATGTTTAACTCATAGTGTTATGAGGATAATCTACACAAAACATTAAACATCCGTTTTGTTAGACTTCTTGGGTGTAGTAGGTGTCCAGGTTCATTAGCTAATTGCCAGTAAGCACAGCATTGCCAGTCAAGTTACTAGATCAGCAGCTGCACTTAGAAGTACATTTTCATTTTTATTTCCTTGTAGAGCGAATACAGTGTACAATTTACACATAACATTACTAATTATGAGAGTGGCATCATAATACCAGCATTCAGAGCTAAGAGCACAATGCTACCAGATAAGGAATTAGCCATAATGATAGCTCTTCAAATTCCTCTTCAAAGGCAAAATAACGGAGTTGTATTATGCCAGATGCTGATATTGCAGGATTTTCCATATAGAAGGAGGGGAATTCAATCTCCAATTTTGTAAAAAATAAAAAAGGCAATCTCTCTGAGGCAGAAACCCATGTCTTTTTCTATGTCCATACAGCACCTAGCACAATAGGGCACATATCCTGTTAAGGGCCTCTCAGTAGGGTTACCAGATAGCAACTGTGAAAAAATGGGACAGGGGGTAGGAGGTAATAGGCACCTATATAAGAAAAAGTCCTAAAAAACGGAACTGTCCCTTTAAAAACAGGACATCTGGTCACCGTAAATATTTAATAATAAATTAAAACAACCCATCACTACAGTTGTTTGCACTGCCAGTGAATTTCAGGGCTTATTAAAGCATTGGTGTGTATGTGTCCCCAAACAATCATAGACTGTCAGAGTTGGAAGGGACCTCAGGAGGTCATCTAGTCCAACACCTTCCTCAAAGCAGGACCAATCCCCAGACAGATTTTTGCTCCAGATCCCTAAATGGCCCCCTTAAGGATTGAACTTACAACCCTGGGTTTAGCAGGCCAATACTCAAACCAATGAGCTATCCCTGGGACAAACATAGCGTAACTCCTAGAAACACTTCAAAAAAAAAAAAAAAAAAAGATGCACATCATGACTTCCTAACCCTTCCTGACAATATTCATCTTTAAAATCCCCAGCTCTACCCCAGTCTCTCCTATGCTACCAAACATAAATGGAAGCACAATAAATTGACTTGCTTATAAGGGATCCATAATTGCAGATAACAGACCTTAAAACCGTTTGGACAACTGACCCAGCAACACTAGACAAGAAAGCCAAATTTTCAGAAATATTCCCAGGTGCAACACCACCTTCACACCAAAGCTGATGTGAAAAACACAGAAAACACATTAACTGATCTCCAAAATTTAAACTGAACTGAGAAAGCTTAGATAGGCAGAACAAAAATGCCTAGTCAACTTTAAATTATACAGCAATAAATAGCATACGGTACATAAGAGAACTGGAATTCCAAAGACCCAGAGTAATAGATGCAAATTTAGAATGGCTCACCTGGCCACCTCCATAGCACAGAAGATCACGAGTCCACATAACCACACAAAACATCAAGATCCTGTGTATACAGGATGCCCCATCAAATACTATATAGACACCAGCTCATCTACATATCTTTCTGGTACTTGTTCAGAGTTTGATTTGTTGCAACAAATACCAGCCTGACCCATGACTTGACTTCTTGCCTATGCAACAGTGGATTATTAAAATGCCTTTGGTAAATTCTTTATGCCAATTTCTAGTTTAACTTTATTTATATTATGTACAGCGAGCTACTTAATGGTATGCCTTCTCATATAATAGCTTGCTAAAAATGCCCATATTAGAAAAAATATGTTATTATTTACAGTGCCATAGGCACATAAGAGACAAAAAATAAATACTAATAAAAAAAAAAAAACTATGAGGTTTTCCCCCTTGGGATCTTACAATTTAACAGCTTAGTTGTACAGACAATGAACAGATTCTGAAGCACGGTTAAAGAATAAATTATATCCCCTCTGAGCTCATTAAGAAGAACCCACTGCCCTGCTGTCTACACTTTATGAAAGCTATAAAAAAAAAAAAAAAACAAGACACCATGATCCTGCAGTCCTTCCTCATCCTAAGCTCCCATGAAGTTATTCAGATGTCAACATGACTTTATTTTATTTCCAATTTTATAATACTTTAGGAACAGCAAAAAACTTAAATTTAGCAAAACAAAACAAAAAACCCTCAGTAGTTTGAGCATTGGCCTGCTAAACCCGGGGTTGTGAGTTCAATCCTTGAGGGGGCCACTTAGGGATCTGGGACAAAATCAGTACTTGGTCCTGCTACTGAAGGCAGGGGGCTGGACTCAATGACCTTTCAAGGTCCCTTCCAGTTCTAGGAGATAGTATGTAATAAATAAATAAATGGAGATATCCTACAATAAGAAAATCAAACTGTTGAAAGCTATAATAAAGTAAGGTTAATGCTTAATAATACTTTAAGAACTCTCGTGTGTGATTTAATATGATTTACATTCTTTTCAAAGGTATGTGTTCTGAAATGTCTAATCTCAGGGTGGTCTGTAGGTTCCAGGGAAATTAAACAGTAAATAAACAACCACTACCCTGCTTATAAGTCTCCAAATCTGGATTGAGTTGTTCTCACACAAAGTGTTATTTTTCAAGTGAAGAAACATTGCTCCTCAGAAAACTGTGGGTTTTATTTTTAAAAAGGGGTTGAGGGGGGACCTCTAAAGTTTATTTTCCTAGATCACTATCCAATTCTAAGAACCACATTCATCATGGGTGAAATTCATCTCTGTGCAGAAGGTCAGCCCTTGGCCTAGGTACCGCTTGGGTATGTCTACACAGCTCGTGGAAGTGAGCCTCCAGTCCCTGCCCAGACTCAGGTTAGTGGGGCTTGTGATAGTGCTCTAAAACTAGGTCTGTAGACAGTGCTTTGAAGTTATGGCTAGCTTAGGAGGCTTCAGAGCCCAAGCCATAGCTTCAAAGGGGTGTCTACACAGCTATTTTTAGAGCAGACATGAGCTCCACTAGCCCAAGTCTGTCAAACCAGCTGGGAGGCTCACTTCCATGGACTGGGTTGATATGCCCTTTAAGTTCCATTTAAACCCCCAAATTAGGGATTCTAGTACAAGACCTATGAACAGTTTTGCTTCCACACAGTTTTGAATTTCAGCCTTCCTGCTTGAAGCTTCACAAGATCCCAGCCTCTTGGTTCCTGTCAGATGGTGCCAGTGAATGTATAGACATTGCAGGGGATTTTGCCTGAGAAAAGTACAAGGGGGGAAGATCCATGGGGTTAACCTGTGAAAAACCCTGCAGCTCCCAGGCCATATTCTCTCTCTCTTTCTCACACACACACCCTAAAAGAAAATAAGGCATTCAGAAAAAAATAAAGCACTCTACTCATACACAACTATTGATATGATGCTGTACAGGAACTTTGCATTTTATCCCTTATTGTGTAAGATGCTAAGAAATACTTCAGAGAGTAGAGTCAAATCCTATTGATATGACAGGCAGAACCTATTTCTTCTGTAGTCTTCACAGTCAGGACTTCACACTACAAATTAGTGACTCCAGTGACCTGTGTAAATTTAAGAGTACCTTCAGGTTAGTAATCCTGAAAGTAGTAGACATATGAAAAACACAGCTCATTCATGCCTAAAACCTGCATTCTAAATCTGGATCCCATTAGTGATATTTAAAGGGATTTAGGTTCCCAGCTTGTAAAGAGACCAGTACTGAGTTTAAAATTTAAGAATAATATATATTTATATCACACACAAAAACCCTTCTATATTAAAACAACATTCAGGTTGTAAAAAATAAACACTCTGAAATTAGGAAATGCCAGAATAAGGGTGCACAGCATGAAGAATTAGGGGAAATGCCAGAATTAAGGTTGCACTAAGACCGTTCCCCATTTGTATGTATGCATTATGATACTGTGTTTAATTACTCAATCACATATTACTTTTCTACAAGACCCCCTGACTCATTCTATGCACAGGATGGACAATGCTCCTTTGTAAGCAGTTATGCAATATTTTGTTTTATTCTCATTGCACTGGGTCCACACATTGAATACATTATTCAAAACATGCTATGAAGACAAACAGAATTATTTCCTCATGGTCTTTTCTATGGCGCTCATCACTACAGTATTAATTTATCTTCACAGCACCTCAGTGAGGTGAGGGGGTGGTATTAACCACATTTTACAGATGAGAGCAGAGAGAGATTAAGGTAAAAAGTACCCTCTAATTTTGGGTGCCCAAGCTGAGATGCCTATGGCCTGCTTTTTCAGAGTAGTTAGCATTATATAGCACTTTATATGCTCAAAGCACAGTTCCAATGACTTCATTTGCAGCCATAAGTGCTCAGCACTTCTGCAAATCAGATGCCAGGGTCTCAAGAGGGGCACTCACAAAATGAGGAACACACAATTAGCAACCACCTGGGAAAAGTTTGGTCTAAGTGATTTGACTGGCATCACATAGGAACTCTGTGGCACAGGCAGGGATCTAATCCAGTTCTCCAGGGTAGCATTCATCTGCCTTAACCATAACATCATCCTTTTCCTTCCTGCAATCCTCTGCCTCAGTCACTACACACCTTCCTACTTCTGCAACAACTGAAGCAGGACGCCTACAGACAATAGCCTCTGTCACTACAGAATCCTGATTCATCCCCAATGTAGGTCCATCCTGTGAACTAAATGAGGCAGGGATCCTGCAGAAAAAGTAATATGTGAACTAATTAAAGACTGTATCATAACGCATATGCATGGGGGGCTGAATTAAGATTGGCAAAGCAACCTTAATTCTGGCATGTCCTCATGTTTGTTTGACTTTGCAACCTTAATAATGGTCTTTTAATATTTTTATTTTATTTGTGCATGTGTGTGTAATTTCCTGGTTTTTTTAAAAAAGCAAACTGAAAAAACAACATAAATTCTATCATGTGGCATCGTACTGACACCCACATGGTTCATGAACGGTGTTGGAACCTTTAGATCCACAGCACAGACCTCTGTCACTTGAGCTAATGAAGTAGCCCATAACAACAGTAGGTTCTGACCCTTGATGTGGAGTAGCACTAGACCAGGATAGCATACTTTGCCAGTGGGCTTCTAGGTATCTGCGAAGAGCAGTAAAATGGTAGGACTCAAGAACCCTGGGTTCCAGTCCACGCCCTGGAAGGGAGTGTGCTCTAGTGACTCTTCTGTCTGTTCCCCTAAGCTTGAGCCTTTCTGTCCCTATCCTGGTCCTGTTTATTTTCCTCAACTGGCTCCTTGTCCCAATCCCAGCAAGTTCTTCATGCCAGTCTCTATTCTTCAGGCTTCTCATCCCAGTCCCACTCTCCCTGCCAAGCTAGTCCTAGTCTCTCCCTCTGGACTCACTGACCAAATCCGAATCTCTCCCCCATCCCAGTGTCTTCCCCTCCCTGCACCCAGTCTCAGTCTTCTTGTCCTGCCTGTCCCAGTTTCCCCACTTCTGATTCCCCATCTGATTTATCTCTCCTTTCATCTCCACTGAGTCCTCATCTCCCTATCCAGTCTCCTCCCACTCTCACCAATTTCTTGTCCCAGTCTCTTCGCTCCCTGTCTTCTTGTCCCAGTCTCCTTGTCAAATCAGTGTCAATCTTCCCCCTCCCACCAGTTCCTCATTCAATCTCAGGTGTTGTCCTCCCAGCCAGCTGGTTCCCAGTCCACCAATTTCCCTCGTCAGCTCCCAGTCCCAGCCTTCCCTCCCCACATCTCCAAGTCTTAGTCTCCCTGCCCAACATCCACTCAGTTTCTCTCCTCCCTCCCCCCATAGTCTCACCAGATTGCTTTCCCCCAGTCTATTCCTTTCTTTCTCCCTTGGTCCAGCTTTTGCCCCTTCTGCATTTGAATCAGGCAGCTTCCTCCTTTATGCTCCCTGGGTGCCAGTGTGGTGGGGGGTTATTGAGAGCATAGAAGAGACAAGCTCCCTGCTCTCAGTTCTGGTGACCATTTTCATCCCAACCTGGAGCAACCACTACAGGAAAAGTCCAACTTCACCACTATGGCCCTGAGATGGAGCACGCTCATCCGCTCTGTGGGGATGGCACATGTACATCTGGTCAGCACTGGGAGCGGTGAGAGGCTCAAGCATGCTCAGGGAGGCCACAATCTTCAGAGATTTGAGTTGCTAAGAAGCAAGAGAACATGTGCATGTGCAAACTGAGATCTTTTCAAGATTTATAATTTGGCCCCATTTGGGTGGTTTTTAATGCATAGATGCGTCGAGTGTCGGTCCTTCATCAGTTGAGACTGAGCCGATCACAACACGTCTTCCAATCTTCTCTCGCTCTGGCCATCCTTTGCCATGCTTATCCATATCTTCTTGTTAGGAAATCATCCCACCTCTTTGGAGGCCGACCGCATTGCCGTTTCTGTTCTCGCGGATACCACTCGGATATAGCAGTTTTTAATGGAAATGGCAAAAGGCAAATCCCTGAAACAAAGGCCGCTGCCCTGCCAAATTTCAAAGTCACTGCTCCAAAGCATGGGGATGCTAGAGCTTCTCAAAGAAAAGACTGCTAGAATTGTTTTACTATGAGAAAAACAATACTTATTTTTCCTAGCCTCGTTCTCAAAAATGGCTGAACCATTATGGCCATATTTAAAAAAAAAAACCATTCTGACAAAGGAAAATTTCAGCAAAAATGGTTGAAGTTTAGCTAAGTTATAAGTGACTGAATGTCTTATAATTGGAAGTTTGGGGCAACCTTTAATAATGGGTGGTGTGACCAGCCCCCACCCTGTAATAAAAGGCCATATAGGACAGAGAATGTTCTGGTTACAATACATTATAATCATCTGGTGAGAAAAAATCCTAACAAATAGAATTTAAAACAAAACAGACTTATTTGTGTTTTTGTTATGTTTTGGCTATACAGATCAATGTAATCAGAATAAGTAACATATATATATACATTGACTGGATCTTACTAGCTTTACCTCTCAGTGCTGAATTTGGAAGCATATTTGAAATTCCAGCATCTGGGTTGGTTGTACTACATTATAACTGACTCCATCTGGAATGGAAACTGAAGTCCTCTGTTTAACCATAGAACAGGCAGATCACAGATAGCAGCAGTGTAAGCATCACAAAGGATGAGAGTAATGCAGTCCGACTCTTCTTGCTTCTGTTACATTTCATGGTAACAGAAATTAGACAAAAACATTAGATACCCTTGCATAAATATTAGATACCCCTGCAACACTATTTTATTTCTTAGAATTCAGAACACACAAGAACTCCAAAACAAAGACACAAAGCAGGCTGCTCCTCACTTGTCTTCACTGCAACAGCTAGTTTGGGTTAGCATACTCGAGTTAACTGCACTTGAGCTAGCCTAGATCCAGTGAGAGTGACCACACTCCAGTAACGCTGGAGTTACACAGAGTGATTTGATTGGCAGAACGATGGTATTAGCTGCTGATGAGTTCTTGTAACTCAAGCTGTTGCATCCCCACTGCATTACTAGCTCCAGCATCGGCATCACACAAGTGCTAACCCATCCCCAGTGGGCCAATTAGCTCAACATTAAAGCACCACTTAACTCAAGCTAGAGATTTTTGTGTGTGGATGGGAGTGAAGTTAGGAGTAACATTTGAGTGATAACTCAAGCTAACTGTGATGTGAACATGCACCCAAAGAGGGACAACTCACCCCACCTTACCCTAGCTGTCTGTCTGCAAACTGGCAGTCTGCTTCCAAGCTCTCCTACAGAGTCCTCTAGCCTGGAAGCAGGACCCAGACCCGTCTCCCCACTCCCAACTGTCTCTTAAAGCAATAACTTGCAATTCCAACACAATCCTTAACACACCACAGCATAAAAATGATTCACCATAGATATTCAGCTCCCAAGCCTGGTCCCATCAACTTCAGTATCAGATCATGACCTCAGTCCTTGGTGTGTCTACTAAAGATTGCCAGCAAAAGCAGATGGTTTTTTGTTTGGTTTGGTTTTGTGATATGGACACCTGAAGTCGAATCTTGGCCCCACGGATGTCAATTGCAAACTCCCATTGACTTCAATAGGGCCAGGGTTTCACCCTGTTTTTTGGGAACATAACTGAGACCACCAGCTCATTTCATGTACATCATCAAATCACTGTCAAATTATGGTTAGAATTTTTGCCCAGATGTAACAGTAATCTATCTAGAGGCAAAGGACTCTATATGCTAGAAAGAGATATTGCAAGTGTACATGACAGCACAGCTCATTTGCCAAATCTTCTTTGCTGCCCTATATTATTCTTGAAAAGACCTTTATTATTGGTTGCTACAAAACTTTGAAAAAAACCCCACAACTTTTTATGTGAGGTTTAAAGATTTTTTAAAATTTTCTTTATGTCCTTTTTAGTTTAAATCTTTTGCCGTGAGCAATTCAAGTTTTCATTTGCACATATCTCTTGTTTATCCATTGGTCACTCCCTCTGGTCAAAAAATAGTTATGGTTTGTAATTCCTTGAAAAGAATTACAAAGGAAGAACTAGAGAACTGTAGCCATTGAACATCACTGGCAAAAGCTGAAATATTTTTTTGTGAGCAGAATTTGTATTCTCAACAGGCAACAGAGCTGACAATGCATGTACCAGTACCAATCTGAGTTATGTTGATTGGTTTGCTTGGTAAATTTGGCACTATAGTGGTATCAGTGAACCTGGTAATCTGCAGAACCTACAGTGGTTATCAAAAAGAGAACATTTTGCCTATAGATAGCATAAGTTATCAATGGTATTTCACATTCTGAAGGATGGGGGAGGGGCTGTTTAACCTTGCAGATTCCATTCTGTGGCAACTGTTGCCAAATATAGGCTTTATAATGGTGATTACTGTACCTGTTTGTGTTAATCACATCCCAACAAGTAGGATGGAACTGGGAGTTGGGTGGATGCATACATCAGGAATTCCTGCATACCTACATAAGCATCACAAGGCAATTTAAAAACTAGTTCTGATTCTGTTTTCAAGTTCAGTGGTGGGTTTTCCAGGTTTTTAGGGTCTCTAAAGTGGCTGAGCTTAAGTATAATAAAATTTGCTCAATTAACATAAAAATTAAAAAACAGCATCACAGTTTTTAAACCAAGGACATTGCATAATTGTACAGGGCAGAAGTAGTGGATTATTCAGTTTGGGAAACGGGGTGGATTACTTTAAGCAAGATATCATCTGTTTTGCTATCTCCTTTATGGAGAAGGAAATTAAAGGGATTTCTATAAATAAAACTAAAAAGCAAGCTCTGAACAGTAAGCTCAAGTCTACAGAGAACTGTATCACAGAAGGAGAGGGATAGATTGAAGAGATAACAGAAGGCGAGTTAGTTGTAGTCCAACAACTGAAATACTTAGAAACATCAAGAAATGTGACGGTACTTCTTGGCATCCCAAAGTGGAATGAAGTGGCTGAAGACTTGTAAAGCCCAGAGTTCTAAACTTAGACCTGGTCTACAAAACAAAGTTAGATACATGTAAGTTGACTTGCATCAGACTAATTGTGGATCTGTTTCTAGGGATATCAGCCTTATTTCTTCATTTTCAATAGGACACTTTCCCACACCAGTCTCATAGACTCATAGACTTTAAGGTCAGAAGGGACCAATATGGTCATCTAGTCTGACCTCCCGCATGATGCAGGCCACAAAAGCTGACCCACCCACAACAGAATCTTCCAGCCTGCGACCCCTGCCCTATGCTGCGGAGGAAGGCGAAAAACCTCCAGGGCCTCTGCCAATCTACCCTGGAGGAAAATTCCTTCCCGACCCCAAATATGGCGATCAGCAGTACCCCGAGCATACAGGCAAGATTCTACAGCCGGACCCTCATTTTACCCGCGATGGCACGTTAATGCCTAATTGACTAAAACCACGTTATCCCTTCAAACCATTCCCTCCATAAACTTATCAAGCCTAATCTTGAAGCCAGAAAGGTCTTTCGCCCCCACCGTTTCCCTTGGAAGGCTGTTCCAAAATTTCACCCCTCTGACGGTTAGAAACCTTCTTCTAATTTCAAGCCTAAACTTCCCCACTACCAGTTTATATCCATTCGTTCTCGTGTCCACATTACTACTGAGCTGAAATAATTCCTCTCCCTCCTTGGTATTAATCCCTTTGATATATTTAAAGAGAGCAATCATATCCCCCCTCAGCCTTCTTTTGGTTAGGCTAAACAAACCGAGCTCCTCGAGTCTCCTTTCATAGGAAAGGTTCTCCATTCCTCGGATCATCCTAGTGGCCCTTCTCTGTACCCGTTCCAGTTTGATTTCATCCTTTTTAAACATAGGAGACCAGAACTGCACACAGTACTCCAAATGAGGTCTCACCAGCGCCTTGTATAACGGAAGCAGCACCTCCCTGTCCCTACTAGAAATACCTCGCCTAACGCATCCCAAAATCGCATTAGCTTTTTTCACAGCCACGTCCATGACGACTTCCACAGACACCACTGCAGTAAATGGGCTAGCAGCTTTGGGAGGCCAACAGCAGCTGTGCTCTCTGTCACTTTGTTACTCTCAGGAGCAAGATAGCAGCTAAAATCACACTGCCCGTGAAAAATAGTGCCAGTACTCAGTGCCATTGGAAATAGAAAATTGTCTAGACGCGATAAATCGATCCCGGATCGATCCCGGAAGTGCTTGCCGTCGACGCCGGTACTCAGTGCATCGACGGGGGAGCCTGCCTGCAGCATCTGGACCCGCGGTAAGTTCAAACTAAGGTACTTCGAATAACGTAGCTGAATTTGCGTACCTTAGTTCGAAGTGGGGGGTTAGTGTGGACCAGGCCTTAGGGTTGGAAACCTTCATCTAATTTCAAATCTGAACTTATTGATGGCCAGTTTATATCCATTTGTTCTTGTGTCCACATTGATGCTTAACTTAAATAACACCTCTGGTGTATCCTTCCGGTGTATTTTTTAGAGAGCAATCATCTCCCATCAGCCTTCTTTTGGTTAGGCTAAACAAGCTAAGCCCTTTGAGTCTCCCCTCATAAGTAGGTTTTCAAACCCTCGGATCATCCTAGTAGCCCTTCTCTGCCCCTATTCCAGTTTGAATTCATCTTTCTTAAACATGGGAGATCTGAATTACACACAATATTCCAGATGAGGTCTCACCAGTGCTTGTATAACAGTACTAACACTTCCCTGTCTCTACTGGAAATACCTCGCCTGATGTATCCTAGGACTGCATTAGCCCTTTTCACGGTCGCAGCACATTGACGGTTCATAGTCATCCTGTGATCAACCAATACACCCAGGTCTTTTTCCTCCTGTGTCACTTTCAACTGATACATCCCCAGCTTATAGCAAACATTCTTGTTGTTAGTCCCTAAATACATGGCCTACCTCTTTACACTATTACATTTCATCCCATTTCTATTACTCCAGTTTGCAAGGTCATCCAGGTCATCTTGTATGATATTCCAGTCCTCCTCCATATTGGCAATACCTCCCAACTTTGTCATCTGCAAATTTTATTAGCACACTCCCACTTTTTATGCCAACATCAATAATAAAAATGTTAAATAAGATTGGTCCCAAGGCCAGTCCCTGAGGAACTCCACTAATAACCTCCCTCTAGCCTGACAGTTCTCCTTTCAGTATGACCTGTTGTAGTCTCCCTTTTAACCAGTTCCTTATCCACCTTTAAATTCTATCTTCTCCAATTTAGCTAATAATTTCCCATATGGAACTGTATCAAATGCCTTACTGAAATCCAGAGAGATTAGATCTCCTGCATTTCCTTTGTCTAAAAAATCAGTTATCTTCTCAAAGAAGGAAATCAGGTTGATCTGGCATGATCTACCTTTTGTAAAACCATGTTCATATTTTAATCCCAGTTACCTTTCACTTCTATGTCCTTAGCTACTTTCTCTTTCAACTTTTGTTCCAAGACCCTGCATACAATTAAGATCAAACTAATAGTCCTGTAGTTTCCCAGATCACTTTTTTCCCCTTTCTTAAAAATAGGAACTATGTTAGCAGTTCTCCAATCATAGGGTACAACCCCCAAGTTTACAGATTCATTAAAAATCCTTGCTATTTGGCTTACAATTTCATGTGCCAGTTCCTTTCGTATTCTTGGATGGAGATTATCTGGGCCATAGGTGCTGGAACTAGGATTGCTGGGGGTGCTGCTGCACCCCCTGGCTTGAAGTGGTTTCCATCATATTCAGGGTTCACAGTTTGGTTCAATGGTTCTCCGCACCCCCCATTATAAAAATTGTTCCAGCACCGCTGAGATGGGCACCCTGATTTAGTCCCATTAAGATGTTTGAGTTTGACTTCCACCTCAGATGTGGTACCATCCTGCCACTACCTCTAAGCTCCCCATTAGCCTCATTAAAAACAGAGGCAAAGTATTTGTTTAGGTGTTGGGCCATGCCTAGATTACCTTTAATCTCCACCCCATCCTCAGTGCTTTAGCGGTCCCACTTCTTCTTTCTTTATTTTCTTTTTCTTTATGACTATAGAACCTTTTACTATTAGTTTTAGTTCCATAAAGTTTAAAGAGCACAAGCTTCTATTTCCACCCCTACCTCCAGACTTTACTCCAGCTACACAGGCTAGAAGTGACTTTGCTGTACTTTACAAAGAGGATAAAGGAGATGAAGCTTCTATTTCATATTTGGAAAATCTTCAAGTCACTTCCAGTATTTTGTGTAATTAGCACTGTGGTGCTGAACCTGAGCATGCCAGCCACAGCGGCTGAGGAGAAACATACAGCTCTGACTCGTATTGGGCACAAGGTTTTTGTTAATTTGGTTTTGATTTTTGTCTCTCCACAGCTCTCAGGAACTGGAGCCATAAATGCTCACACAATTAAAGCCTTAGATGGCAAGTGACAGACAAGAGATGAGGGGAGATGGATACAGTGAAATCATTTGCAATTTTTCATTAGTCATAAATAATTAAGTCATCTGCCCCTCAATCCAGCAATCAAAATGGCTTCTTATAAATTGATTTCTTACTGTGATGAGACATTAAGAATGTTACCAGTCTTTCATCTTTACAAGAAGAATTTAATCTTTCTAAAACTGACTTGGTTATTAAATGTAGGCCTGATATGTGATTTGCATGTGATGCAGTAGAAATAACTCAAAACACCAAGTATTTTTCTGTTATCCAGAAGTAATGGGTACTTCTAGTTTGGCACAACTCTAACACCCATCAAAGTTCTCTTTATTTTTGTGCCCAGAGTGAAACATCAATTACAGTCACATGCTTTGGTTTTCTTGGAACTTATCAGTATGGTGATAGTTCCAAAGAGAAACAGACACAGTGTTGTGGTGTATTCCAGAGAGGACCATTTTTCAAAGTAAAAAGTATTTTGTAAGGTATTTAGGATAATATTATATAAATAAGCAATAAGACTGAGGATTCAACTGTAGTGCTCTGTGATTTTCCTTTGAAAGTTTTTACTTTTTGGAGTTCACTGTAACCTCATTATGTCTTGCTGGCACTTTCTCCAGTAGAGGCAACAGCTGCACAACACTGATAAACTTTAGGAAGGCTGAAATGGATAGCTGGGTTTGTTGCTTCAATATAAGAACGCCATATATAAAAGTTCTTACTTGGCACCATTTGCTGTGGTTAAACCTCATTTTCTATCTCACAATGCATAAAGCAATTCACAACAGCAAACTTCACAAAAACACATATATTGAAAAAAAATCAGTGTGTATGATTCTCCACGCTGTTACACCACCTAAAACGGGTGTAACACCTCCGACAAAAATGGAATGTAAAATTGGTGGAGGGAAGTGGAGATTCAAGCACATAAAGCTCATTATGCATTATTTATTATTTTTATAATAGCTATAGATGTGCATGGGTGGCACTTTAAAAATCCTTTGAACATGTGTTGAATAAAAGAAATACTTATGTAAAATGCAACACTCAATTACTAAATCTGCTAAATCAATATAGAAATGTGCTATACCAAGTATGTCACTCAGAGGTAGAAGAAGCCTCTGTCAAATGAGAAAGCCCTCAAAGGGTTCGGGTTTTTCTCTGTTGTTGCTACAGAAAATCCACATGAGGGATTTGTTTCTTATTCCTAAATTCACAAGCAGATAGATGAAGGAAGTTAAAGACTTTCAGTACACCATTAGCATCCTCCTTTCCCCTACCAAGATCTTTATTGTGAGCCAAAATTACTTCAGTATTACATGCTGGAATCTACAAACACTCTGGATATGAAAATTTTATTATTCTAATAGAACATCTATGCATGGACCACATTAAGAACAGGCCCTACGTGAAAACAAAGTGGGTATCTATTTCTTGGATATGATTATCAAAAACATCATTTGGGGGGGTAAAGAATATTACCTTTCTGCTCATCAGCTCTACTAATTCAGATTAATGTGCTTCCTGTAGAGAAATTCAGGAAGCTGTAGAAAGGGGAATTTGCATAGCTAATCTTAAGTGAGGGACCTTAAAAAACTAAGGGCTAATTTTGAAATCAGTGTGATAACCACCAGAAAGTAATTCTCAATATTTAAGCAACACAGACTAACTCTCTGTCAGCACAAGGAGAGAGGTTAGTTTTGGTGAAGTCAAATGCAAAGAACAGAAACACTTTTGACATGGTCAGGGCTGGCTCTAGAAGACCTCAGAGTTTCCAACAAACAATTTGGAGGCTTAATTGTAGAGGAAAAGTGTAATCCTGCCCTCATCTGTTTATAAACAGTGATTATCCCCAAGAGCTTTCACGCTAATCTCTATTTTGTTATGGTAGGACACAACACAGTAGGCTACTCTCTCTCCTTAATTCACTGTTCCTTTTACTTTAAGGCTGGTCTACAGTACAAAGTTCGGTCGGCTTAACTACATTGCTCAGGGCTGTGAAAAAATTCATGCCCTATGTGATGCAATTAAGATGATTTAAGCCCCAATGTAGACACGATTAGATTGACAGAAGAATTCCTACTCTCTGGCTACACCTTTCGGAGTGGTGGTTTTACTTCAGTAATGGAAGAACCCCTTCCATTGCGGTAGCACGTGTCAACAGCACAGCATTACACTGTAGAGTTTCTCATGTAGACATGTCCATATTCTCTAAATGTAGGGGACTGCAGCAGCACAGAAGAAAGTAGGTGAGTGTAAAAGGATGAGGACATAGTCAATAAATCCATTGTCTCAAAATGCCCTTTGAGGGAAGGTAGTAGCCATGAAGTAGTTGCATAGATGCTTACACACCAGTGGGATTACTGCCTTAGATCACCTGCATATGTCTCATATAGTTAAGCTTCACGCAGTTGCCAAAGACTTCAAAGTTGAGCAAACATTAAAGTGAAATTTATTCTTTGTTCCATTTTTAACACAAATTGCTATATTCAGCGTAAAGACAAAAATGAAAAATTATTAAAGTGTGCACATGCATATACAAAAACCCTTTGTATGTTCTTTTAACGTAGTTGTGTGTGTAATATGACAAAAGTACATACAATAAAGAATGGTCTCGAGAAGGTAGATTGGGAATAAGAACCAGGGGACATGCAATGGAATTAAAAGGTGGGAAATTCAAAAGTGACAAAAGGAAACACCTTTTCCACATATCATGTGATTAAACTACGGAACTCAAAAAATTTAATATGATTCAAAAAGGGATTGGATATTTTTACTGATATCAAGAGTTATATGTAATAAAATTTTTGGAATGGATATGAAACTTCATACTATTAGCGATCAGGATAAGACAATGTGGGAGACAAATTGTTCCACATCTCTCTAGTGCAAGCTTTTTACACCTTCCTCTGAAGCAGCTGGTGCTGGCCACTGTCAGAGACAGGATACTGAGCTAGCTGAACTGTGGGTCTGATTCAGTATGGCAATTCTTATATTCTTACTAGGTAGTGCTTACAAGCAAAGGACCACATTCTTCCCAATTGTTTACGCGAGGTACTCATGACATACAGTCTGTCCTGAAAAGGATTGATTGATTCAGAAAATGAGGTTTCAAGGCCATTTTCATGAAAGGTTACATAATACTCTATGGCCTGTATTTAGAACTAGACTTCATGCTGAGTAATGCTTCAGAAGGGCGACCCCTGAATGTCCACTTCTTGAGAAGGGCATGTCTTCAGAAAATACAAATTCAGTTCTGGTAAGGGCAGCTCTGTTCTATGCACTAAAGTTTCCTGACTCAACATCACAGGATCATGATCCATATCCATCCAAAGCAGGGGATGAGAATTGTGTAGTCAAATAAATCACTAGAATGCTCACCAGGGAGCAAAAAGGAGGACAAGACTTGTACAAAACAAACAAAGAAAAATCACAGCTGATACATTCTATAAAATATTTATTTGGCTGTATTTACAATCCTGCCTTCACTGTTTGAAAACTCTGACTAACAACAGAGGCCTGATTTTCAGAATTGCTAAGAGTCATAGAAGTGCAGGACTGGAAGGAACCTCAATAGGTCATCTAGTATAGTCCCCTGCACTCGAGGTAGGATGAAATAACAACTAGACTATTCCTGACAGGTGTTTGTCTAACCTGTTCTTAAAAACATCCAATGACAGAGATTCCACAACCTCTCTAGGCAATTTGTTCCAGTGCTTAACTATTGCAATTTAAGCCCATTGCTTCTTGTTTAACCCTCCTGCTTGAAACAACCTCTTATATACTTGAAAACTATCATGTCCCCTCTTAGGCCTGGTCTACACTGGGGGGGTGGGGGGGAGAAATCGATCTAAGTTATGCAACTTCAGCTACGTGAATAACCGCGGTGTCTTCATTACGGTGAGTCGACTGCTGCCGCTCCCCCATTGACTCTGCCTGCACCTCTCGCCAAGCTGGAATACAGGAGTTGACGGGAGAGTGCTCGGGGATCGATGTATCACGTCTAGACTAGACGCGATAAATTGAGCCCCACTGGATTGATCGCTGCCTGCCGATCTGGCTGGTAGTGAAGACATATCCTAAGCCTTCTCTTCTCCAGACTAAACAAACCCAATTTTTTCAAGCTTCCCACACAGGTCATGTTTTCTTGACCTTTAATTGCTTTTCTTGCTCTTCTCTAGATTTTGTCCGATTTGTCCACACCTTTCCTGAAAAGTTCCTCCCAGAACTGGACACAATACTCCAACGGAGGCTTTATCCGTGCAGAGTAGAGTGGAAGAATTACTTCTCGTGTCTTGCTTACAACACTCCTACTAATACGTCCCAGAATGAATCCACAACTTTGAGCCATTGGGAGCTGTGGGACTCAGCATGTCTGAAAGTCAGATCCTAAATGTGTAAGAGCATGTAAAGAAAACAGATTCCACTATTGTTTCGGGTCAGCAGTAAGCTGTAGACTGGCAAGGGACTGCTAAAACTTCGTATGCTGTTCATTAGTATTCAGCTGTAGAAGCTAATTTTTAATCTGTCAGTTGTCCAGTTATGACTATTTCAAATCAGCAGAAGCTCTTTTGATAAGCATTAGAGTAACAGCCAACTCAAACTGGAAGCAGAGTTTAGAGTCATCTAGACCCATGACCAATTATAGACAGACAATAGTAATTACAAGGAAACCTCTTAGTTTAATCTCAGTTGAATTTCTTTTAGGACAACTGTTAAGCATTTCAGGTTTAATGCAGGATTGAATCTGTGAGTGAGCTTAGAGAAGTACAGGAAATTTAGGCCATGTTCATTTTCATTGACTGGAAAAGAGAAATGTAATTGATCCCTGGAGACAGTAATCTATGGAGAGTATCACTGTCTGCTTCTCCAAGTTTCATGAGAATGGAGACTGCCTCTACTAAAAGGGGTTGTTTTCACATACATAGAAGTTATTATGGTGTACAAGTGGTAGGCAGAATCAGTGAAGGGCTGGAATTATTTTCTTAGTTAGGCCATATAGCCTATTGCTCTTAAGCAAAGCTTGCATCTGAGGAGATGGTCTTACCATGCACATCAATGAGTCAACACCTTAAAAGCAAATTCCCTGATGAAAGTCAACCCTCAGGGTACATCTGCTTACTAATATATTACACTGTGATCTGACATTGTCCGGGAATGAGTCCCAAACAAGATGCAATCCAGTTCTTTGTCCCTTCCCTGGATCGTCCTGATAAAGAGAAAGATTAAAAGAAAAATCAGATAATCAGTCAAAGCAGGGCCGGCTCCAGGCACCAGCTTAACAAGCAGGTGCTTGGGGCGGCCAAGGGAGAGGGGCAGCACCTGCGGCAATTCGGGGGCGGCAGGTCCCTCACTCCCTCTAGGAGCGAAGGACCTGCCGCTGAACTGCCGCCGCCGATCGCGGCTTTTTTTTTTTGGCTTGGGGCAGCAGAAATGCTGGAGCCGGCCCTGAGTCAAAGGCTGGATCCTTACAGAGGTCGTTATCAGAGTGATGTTTTGCCATACCATGGTATCTGAGACACCACCAGTTAACTAAACTACAGTCTATAAAGTAACTGTTTATAAAAGATGATGTTTTGATAATGACCACTGTATCCTTGGGGTATCTTCAAAGAAGGATAATCAGAAATATGTCTGGTCCATTATCATCCAGGAATGGAAGGATTTCCTTGTTGGGGCACTGGATTGGGAATTAGAAGACCTGCATTCTAATCCCAGTTTGAACATGAACCTGATGTGTGACCTTAGACAAATAATTTTGTCTCCTTGTATCTCGCTTTCTGGTCTCAGCCTTAGTCTTATCTTACCCATTTAGACTGTAAGCTCTTTGGGGTAACTACATATGCAAACAATCAGCTTTCATGGGACTAAAAATCCCCTTGAAGAAAGGCTGGGAGAGGAGATTTTCAAGGGGGCACATATGAGTTGAATAAGTTATGTAAATTTTTCATGTGCACGTCTTGATTCAACAGACACGTTATTCAGCAGCATTATGATGTCTGGGTGTAAACCTCCTCAAAAAAAGGCCTGGGAGAGTAAGTAAAAAAAAAGTGTTTGCCCACTAATCTGACCCTTGCCTCTGGACATTGAGCTATATTCAATTGTGAAGCAGAGTGAGTCAAGGCTAAGAGTATTATAGCAACAATCTTGCAGTCATATTTTAACTGGGGCACACAAGTTTGGCTCTCCCAGTATGGCAACATAATTGAGATAGATGAGCATAGGATCTCTGAACAGATAATACATTTGTCCCTTTCTTTTTTTCCTCTTATGTGTAAAATGACTCAACTGTTGTGCTTAAAGATACAGCAGAGGTAGGAAGAGGTGGTGGAGGAAGCCATGGGAGGCCTCAACTTCTCATTTTTATTTATCTGTCTATGAATTAAAAACAAAAAACAAAAAAAAACCCTCATCCTTACAGAAGCACGTAGGCTTAAAAACATTTTGTAACTCTACAGCATGCAACTGTTCAGAAAGATAAAATATACATCACAGCTATACATCAGGGGAAATGGTGATCACAAGTTCTGGGGCTTGATTCTCCACTGTCTTGCACCTTGTGTAGTCATTTATACATGTGAAAATGTGTGCAAAAATGCTACTAAATTAAAATGGTGGCATTTTACTCTCACTTTGCACAGGTTAAAAAAAAATGACCACATGAGGAACAAAGCAGTAGAGAATGAGGCCTCTACATCCCATGGTGAAAAAATGTAATGGAGAGCATTGAACCAGGGACTGGTCACTTTTTATTTATTTCATAATATAGCACTAGATTAGAGGATTCCATGGGGACAATTAGGAACAAGGCATATTACTTTTTCCTCCATGTAAAGCCTATTAACAAGCTTATGACATGAATTCCTTTCCTCGGCAGACTAAGGAACTCTCCTCCCAAAGCCTTTTATTTTATTTCATTTTTTTTTAATTATACTTGTGTGCTCTGGGAATTTGAATAGCCTGATTGTTTTTTTCAGAACGTTCCCATTCGTGGCTTCATTAGGAGAAAAAGGGCTGCTAGTCCTAGACTCGCTCAGCTTGAATTATAGCACTGGTACAGGAGCTACTGGCTAAAGCAAAGGACTATTAATCAGAAGATCAGGGTACTATTTCTGGCCCTGCCACGGATGGGTTGAGTGACCCCATGCAAGTCACGGAGAGTTTCAGAAATGGCCTCCTGAAATTAATAACCAATATAAAATGAGAACATCTGTGTTAACCACCTAATTTGCAGTCTTGGTTATCTATAATTTTTGTACACAACAACTGAATACAGAGGTAGGGTAAGATGGTCTTTCAGTAAGTAAATAGATAAGCAGAGCTGACTGGGAATGTTTCAACAAAATGTTCTTTCATCAGAAAATGCCTGTTAACCTGAGAAACCTTCGGATGAAAGTTTCAGTTACAGAATGGGAAAAAACAGAGACATCCACCTTAGAACAGCCAGTAGCCTGCTGGTTAGGGTACTCACCTGGGATGTGGGGGAGAGATTCAGAGCACAGACTTCAGCCTGGGTCTTCCATATCCCAGATGAGTACCCTAAGCACTAGGGAATTTGGGGAGATGCTGTCTCTTACAAAAAGTTTTGCTTTGATCTCAGTGAGGAAAAAAACAAGTGCTGAAACCTCAACATAATTCACAAGAGGAAATTCTTGTTTTCCAGCCAGACCTACACTTAAGATACTATACAGGAGCACAGCTGGGAGATTTGCAATACAGTAGAACCTTAGAGTTACAGCACCTCGGGAGTGGAGGTTGTTCGTAACTCTGAAATATTGGTAATTCTGAACAAAATGTTATGGTTGTTCTTTCAAAAGTTCACAACTGAATATTGACTTAATAAGCTTTGAAGCTTCCCTATGCAGAGGGAAAATGCTACTTTTAACCATCTTACTTTAAATTAAACAAGCACAGAAACAATTTCCTTACCTTATCAAATCTTTTTTTTTTAAACTTTCCCTTTATTTTTGAAGCTCTTCTGCATTAGAGCCGCTTTGTTTCACTTAAGTCAAGTACCAGTATTTCTCCTGAAATTATAGCATCTATCCAGATTAGTTACATGGCCTCATCACCATAGTATCCTCACATGGATGATACAGGGTGTTTTTTATTTTTTTTCCTGGAGGGCGAGGGGGGTGGAGGGGGCGGGTGCAAGAGGACAGGGGAGGGGCAACTGACCCTGCAAGGAAGAGCAAGAGTTTCAGTCTGTGTCCTGGTCTTCTGGCAGCATGGTGACTTTTGAGGTTAAGGTAGAAAAAAAGCATCCTATTATTTGTGGGTGGTTTATATGGAAATAATTTTAGCACATTAGTACAGGGATGTTTTTTGGAGGAGGCACTTTGTATTTTTAATCTGACACATGCTTACACATACATATTTTCTGAGGGCACGTCTCTTGTAGCACAGCATACAGAAACAGCATACTCTGGCAGTGCAAAAGGAGCCAGTTCTGATCTTATCCTAGTGAGATATAGTACCTTCTTGAGGTGGAGATACAAGAATGCAGCTCACTGTGCAGTGAGAAAAGTGATACTTTGCTCTTCTAATCAACACACTTTGCACTTTAGTGAATTAAGCCTCACAACATCCCCCGTAAGGGAGGTGGTTATTATTTCTATTTTTAAGATGAGGCACAGCAAAGTTAAATGACTTGCCCAAGGTCAGACATCAGGGATTAAATTCCAACCCCATTAAAATCAATGGCACTTGGCACTGATTTCAATGTAAAAAGGATTTCACCTCAGGCGTGTGAGAATAGATCCCAAATCATTTCACAACAGGTTACATACCTTATAGTTAAGGCTAAGATTTTGTTATGAGCATTTTTAGTAAAAAGTCATGGACAGGATATGGGCAATAAACAATAAATCAGGGAAGCCCAAGCCCGGCCACAAGGGGCTGACTGCCTGAGCCTTCCTGTGAGGGGCTGAAGTTATGGAGGTTCACGTAAAATGATGGAATCCATGACCAACTTGTAGCCTTACTTATAGTGATAGAGCTACTTGTGACTATCTATTTAACTTAACAAAGAGAAGGTTAAGGAGTGACTTGATTAGACTCTATAAATATTTACCCGGGAAACAAATATTTGACAATGGGCTCTTCAGTTGAGCAGAGAAATGTTGAATATGATCCAATGACTGGAAGATGAAACTAGACAAATCCAGATTGGAGATAGGGTGTAAATCTCTAACAATGAGGATAATTAACTATTGGAACAATTTACCAAGGATCATGGTGGATTCTCCATCACTGATAATTTATAAATCAAGATTGGATGTTTTTCTAAAAGATATGCTCTAGGAATTATTTTGGGGAAGTTCTACGGCCTGTGTTATATAGGCGGTCAGACTGGATGATCACCACAATGGTCCCTTTTGGCCTGGGAATCTATGAACCGATGCTTTAACTTTGAAACCAGGCTTAGATTAGGACTCAGACAGTTTTGCAGTGATAAAAGTGTTATCTAAAGAAAATTATTTTTGAACCAAAAAAGGAACAACTTCAGTTGTAGCACTGTTTTATCATGCAAGTGTGATTACAGTAGGCTCTAGTTTTTTCCTTAACAAGCACATAACTAGGGTTGGAAGAATTCAATTTTTATTTTGTAATTTCAACAGATGTTTATTTAAGCATTTTTATTTAAGCTTTTATTTTTTTTTATCTATTTAAATTGTCACAGTTACAGGCAATTATGGGAGGAATCTGACAATTATTTAATGACAGTAGATGTTGAAAGTAAGCACACATTGTAACTCTTGACATGATGTTGACAAAGTAAATACCCTTAAATCAAACTCTAAGAAGTCCTCAAAAAATTATCTTACTTTGACTATCTATACATTTTGATTATCAATGGAAATATTTGTTGCTTTGTGTGTGTGGTGAAATTGACATTTACCAATAAAAGTCTAATCCTTCCAAGCCTACATATAACTCACAAAACATTAATGTGACTTATGCATATATACTGAGGAGAAGAGCGCCTTACTTCTGTAAAGATGAACACATACTAGAAAGGTTTCAGAGTAGCAGCTGTGTTAGTCTGTATCAGCAAAAAGAACAGGAGTACTTGTGGCACCTTAGAGACTAAATTTGTTAGTCTCTAAGGTGCCACAAGTACTCCTGTTCTACATACTAGAAAGAGGAGACCAGACAAAAAGCACAGTAAAGATCTTTAGTCCATTGGGGGGAGTGGCTCCTCCCCCTCCAGGTCTGTGGGCGGCCAATCCTCCCCACTACAGACCTTGGAAAATCATCCATTTGTAAAAAGGAACAAATTCTAGCCAAGATGCTGCAATATTATGTCTAACTTAAGATGTAAAATACAATTTACAGAGCTTATAAAAACAATTTTCCACCAAAGGCAATGGTTTTCACATGACCAGATATTGCTATAGTTTGTTTACTATATTTGTACACCTCTCTCTAGAAAATGGACAGTGCCTCTCATATCTGTAATTAAAGTTCTAACCAGATTATGGCACGCATTAGCACCATTTGTGAAATATTCAAAGTTTATTTAATACAGTAACCAATTACGTAACAGTAGTTGAAAACACGGGCTGGGGAAATGAAAATTTTGAAGGAGTAGAACAACCCATTCACAGGAATCTCTTCCCTTTATTTTTAAGTGATGTTAGATTAGGTTTACAAATATAGAGAGTGCAAAAGAACTATTTCTGATAACCAAAGATGGCTATTTTAAAGCAAGACAATAAACTCTCTGGTGAAAGGCACCATTTATGGGTTCTTTAGTTTAAGAAAAGAAAAAAATATCCAAGCACAACTAAACTGAAGAGACTTAAATGGGTCTATCACAGCTGACTAGTGATAGCTGTTCCCTCATCTAGTTCAGGGACAAAGAAGTTAGTATTTTTCTTTTCAGGTTCTTTAGACCTGCCAGCAGCCTTACAATAGCAGTTCTTGGTTTTATCGCCTTGTAGCTACCTGAAAGTAAAAAAACACCTGAAAACTGAGGAGAGGAGGGAAGGGAAAGAGTAGTCACAAAAGGAAACAATTTTTTTCCATTCACCCAGGGTTTTCAGATTTATTACTCTTGGAATATCAAGGCAATTTACAAAGAACAAAAAGAGTTCAAGGCAAATGCCCACAGTATTTTTTGAAGACATGATTTTTCATGTGATTATACTGATGAGAAGAAAAAAATTCCAACAGATAGTGCTTGTCCTTTACAAGAGGGGTCTGGGGCCTGCAAAGGAGCAGTAGCCTTGTTTGCTGTATCATCTGTTCAGGAGCACAATCTGTGATTATAAGCAGTCTATGCTTTTAGGACCAGACTCTCCAGTAGTATATGTTGGTACAGCTCCATTGACTTCAAGGATCTCACATGGTATTTATCTGCATCTATACAAGTGACATTCAGACTCTAAAAAAAAAAAAAAACAACGAGGAGTCCTTGTGGCACCTTAGAGACTAACACATTTATTTGGGCATAAGCTTTCGTGGGCTATAACCTACTTCATCAGATGCATGGGGTGAAAAATTCAGTAGGCAGGTAAGGCAACTCCCATCTTTTCATGTGCTGTATATTTATACCTGCCTACTGAATTTTTCACTCCATGCATCTGATGAAGTGGGTTATAGCCCACGAAAGCTTATGCCCAAATAAATGTGTTAGTCTCTAAGGTGCCACAAGGAATCCTCATTGTTTTTGCTGATACAGACTAACACAGCTACCCTCTGAAAATAATTCAGACTCTAGATATCAGTATCATCATACAGGAAACCCTCTGGGTGTTCTCAAATAGCACACAAACATGATGAATATCCCTCACCATTAGCTAGTCAGGTAAAATTTTCATAGACAAGAATGCTGGATTAGCTGACAGATATAGCATGCAGTTTATGCTACTGGTTAACAGCCTTTGGTACCCTCAAATGGTTCCCCAAAAAGGTAGAGAAGAAAAGGGATGGGTGAATAACCATCCTTGCTCTTGTTGCTTAATAACCTCTTGTTAGCTATAGACAATGGGCAAACATCTGCACTCAAATGAGTGGATCTCTTGCATTTGAGACTGTTGATCGTAAGATAATGGTGGCTCATCTTTGAGGCCTAGAAGGAGTACGTGGAAGAAATGAATAGGACCCGTTGGGGACTGATCTTATTGCACTAAACTCTCTTGCCTGCAGACTGTTTTTCGGAGGCATTTATGAAGTGCCAGTCACTATGGCTGTTAGGCATTTTATTTTGCTGGAGTCCTACAAGGCACTATCCTCTCCCTCATTCTATACATATAGTGCCTCTAGGGGAGAGTGACACACATTATGGACTTAGGCCTGGTCTACACTATGAGTTTAATTCGAATTTAGCAGCATTAAATTGAATTAACCCTGCACCCGTCCCACAACGAAGCCATTTATTTCGAAATAAAGGGCTCTTAAAATCAATTTCTGTACTCCTCCCCGATGAGCGGAGTAGCGCCGAAATCGATATTGTAATTTCAAATTAGGGTTAGTGTGGCCGCAATTCGATGGTATTGACCTCCGGGAGCTATCCCACAGTGCACCATTGTGACCGGTCTGGACAGCAATCTGAACTCGGATGCACTGGCCAGGTAGACAGTAAAAGCCCCGTGAACATTTGAATTTTATTTCCTGTTTGCCCAGCACAGGAGAGCACAGGTGACCACAGAGAGCTCATCAGCACAGGTAACCATGCAGGCCGATAATCGAAAAAGAGCAGCAGCATGGACCGTACGGGAGGTACTGGATCTGATCGCTATATGGGGAGAGGATTCAGTGCTAGCAGAACTTCATTCGAAAAGACGAAATGCCAAAACTTTTGAAAAAATCTCCAAGGGCATGATGGAGAGAGGCCACAATAGGGACTCAGAGCAGTGCCGTGTGAAAGTCAAGAAGCTCAGACAAGCCTATCAGAAAACAAAGGAGGCAAACGGTCGCTCCGGGTCAAAGCCGCAGACATGCCGCTTCTACACTGAGCTGCATGCAATTCTAGGGGGGGCCGCCACCACTACCCCACCTCTGATCGTGGATTCCGAGGCGGGGGTAATCTCATCAGCCACACCTGAGGATTCTGTGGACGGGGAAGAGGAGGAGGAGGAGGAGGACGACGAGCTTGCGGAGAGCACACAGCACTCCATTCTCCCCAAAAGCCAGGATCTTTTTCTCAGCCTGAGTGAAGTACCCTCCCAAGCCAGTACCCAAGACCATGACCCCATGGAAGGGACCTCAGGTGAGTTTACCTTTTAAAATATAAAACATGGTTTAAAAGCAAGCGTTTTTTAATGATTAATTTGCCCTGAGGACTTAGGATGCATTCGCAGCCAGTACAGCTACTGGAAAAGTCTGTTAACGTGTCTGGGGATGGAGTGGAAATCCTCCAGGGACATCTCCATGAAGCTCTCCTGGAGGTACTCCAAAAGCCTTTGCAGAAGGTTTCTGGGCAGTGCAGCCTTATTCCGTCCTCCATGGTAGGACACTTGACCACGCCATGCTAGTAGCAAGTAATCTGGTATCATTGCATGACAAAGCCTGGCAGCGTATGGTCCCGGCGTTTGCTGGCATTCAAGCAACATCCGTTCTTTATCTCACTGTGTAGTCCTCAGGAGAGTGATATCGCTCATGGTAACCTGGTTGAAATATGGGAATTTAATTAAGGGGACAGAGGTGGCCCTTCCTACTGGGCTGTTTGCCTGTGGCTGAAAAGAAATCCTTCCCTGTAGTAAGCCAAGCGCGGGGGGGGGGGGCGAATTGGCGCTGAGCTTTTCACGTTTGGCTAGCAGGGATCTTCCCTGATACCAGCCACACGGTGGGGGGAGGGATAAAGCAATCATCCCAGAGAATTGGATGGGGTGGGGTTAGTTTGTTTTGTGCTGCTGAAGGTTAACAGGAAAACCGCAGCACTCAACAGGCTTTGCTTGGTATGTGGGAAAGGAGGGCGCAGAAGCCGAAAGACAATGGCTTACCATGGCCGCATGCAAGCCGAATTCTGTTGCCGGACCTGCGTCTGTGATCTCTAGCAGCAAAGCCACAGGCACTCAATATTAAGAGCCAAAATGCGACCTTGCACAGAAATCACATGTGCTATGTAATGTGAATAGTGTTGTTCACCGTTAAAGAGTATAAGCATTGTTCTGTAAAATGTATCTTTTTAAAAAATTCTCTCCTTTTTTCCCTCCCTCCAGCAGCTGCAAATTTTTCAAGCCTCCCTCCTCCGTCCCGAAGGCTATCTCAGATAAGGCGTCGGAAAAAGAGGACGCGAGACGAGATGTTCGTGGAAATCATGGAATCCACCCGCAATGAAAGAGCTCATCTGAATGAGTGGAAGGACACGGTTTCAAAGTATAGGAAAGATGCCAGTGAATGTGAGGACAGGAGGGACCAACGTGAGGAGAGGAGAGATGCTCGAGATGGGAGGTGGCGGCAGGAAGATCAGAGGAGGCAGGATGCAACGCTGGGGCTGCTGTGTGAGCAAACAGACATGCTCCGGCGTCTGGTGGAGCTTCAGGAACGGCAGCAGGATCACACACTGGCGCTACAGCCTCTGTATAACCTCCCTCCCCCCTCCCCATGTTCCATAGCCTCCTCACCCAGACGTGTAAGAACGCGGGGGGCGGGGGTGGAGGCTCCGTGCACCCTCCCATTCCACCCCAGTGGACAGCCCAAGCAAAAGGCTGTCATTATTTTAACCTTTTTTTAGTGGCCTTTTCCTTCCCTCCGATCCTCCTCCCAAACCCCACCCGGACTATCTTGTCAGTTCTCTCCCTCTTCTTATAATCAATTAATAAAGAATACATGATTTTTAAATGATAGTGACTTTATTTCCTTTGAAAGCAAGCTGTGATCGA
Organism: Emys orbicularis; assembly: GCF_028017835.1. NCBI lineage: Eukaryota > Metazoa > Chordata > Testudines > Emydidae > Emys > Emys orbicularis. The sequence continues at coordinate 37,214,520 of NC_088685.1, forward strand.
AGGGGGAGGGTGGGTTGCCTACAGAGAATGAGTCAATAAAGGGGGCGGGTTTTCATCAAGGAGAAACAAACAGAACTTTCACACGGTAGCCTGGCCAGTCATGAAACTGGCTTTCAAAGCTTCTCTGATGCGCCGTGCTTCCTGGTGTGATCTTCTAATCGCCCTGGTGTCTGGCTGCACATAATCAGCAGCCAGGCAATTTGCCTCAGCCTCCCACCCCGCCATAAAGGTCTCCCCCTTACTCTCACAGAGATTGTGGAGCACACAGCAAGCAGTAATAACAATGGGGATATTGGTTTGGCTGAGGGCTGAGCGAGTCAGTAACGTGCGCCAGCGACCTTTTAAACGGCCAAATGCACATTATACCACCATTCTGCACTTGCTCAGCCTGTAGTTGAACAGCTCGTGACTCCTGTCCAGGCTGCCTGTGTATGGCTTCATGAGCCATGACATTAAGGGGTAGGCTGGGTCTCCAAGGATAACTATAGGCATTTCAACATCCCCAACGGTTATTTTCTGGTCCGGGAAGTAAGTCCCTTGCTGCAGCCATTTAAACAGAGTAGTGTTCCTGAAGACGCGAGCATCATGAACCCTTCCCGGCCAGCCCACGTTGATGTTGGTGAAACGTCCCCTGTGATCCACCAGTGCTTGCAGCACCATTGAAAAGTAACCCTTGCGGTTTATGTACTGGGTACCCTGGTGCTCCGGTGCCAAGATAGGGATATGGGTTCCATCTATCGCCCCACCACAGTTAGGGAATCCCATTGCAGCAAAGCCATCCACTATGACCTGCACATTTCCCAGAGTCACTACCTTTCGTAGCAGCAGCTCAATGATTGCTTTGGCTACTTGCATGACAGCAGCCCCCACAGTAGATTTGCCCACTCCAAATTGATTCCCGACTGACCGGTAGCTGTCTGGCGTTGCAAGCTTCCACAGGGCTATCGCCACTCGCTTCTCAACTGTGAGGGCTGCTCTGATCCTGGTATTCTGGCGCTTCAGGGCAGGGGGAAAGCAAGTCACAAAGTTCCATGGAAGTGCCTTTACGCATACGAAAGTTTCGCAGCCACTGGGAATCGTCCCACACCTACAACACTATGCGGTCCCACCAGTCTGTGCTTGTTTCCCGGGCCCAGAATCGGCGTTCCACGGATAGAACCTGCCCCATCAACAACATGATCTCCAAAGCGCCGGGACCCGCGGTTTGAGAGAATTCTGTGTCCATGTCCATGTCCTCATCACTCTCGTCGCCACGCTGCCGTTGCCGCCTCCTCCTTGCCTCGTTTTTCTGGTCCTGGTTCAGCATAAACTGCACGATAATGCGCGAGGTGTTTACAATGTTCATGACTGCTGTCTTGAGCTGAGCGGGCTCCAGGCTTGCCGTGGTATGGCGTCTGCTGTGTTCACCCAGGAAAAAAGGCGCGAAACGGTTGTCTACCGTTGCTTTCATGGAGGGAGGGGTGAGGCTGTACCCAGAACCACCTGCGACAATGTTTTTTGCCCCATCAGGCAGTGGGATCTCAACCCAGAATTCCAATGGGCGGGGGAGACTGTGGGAACTATGGGATAGCTATGGGATAACTACCCACAGTGCAACGCTCTGGAAATCGACGCTAGCCCCGGTACATGGACGCACACCGCTGAATTAATGTGCTTAGTGTGGCCGCATACATTCAACTTTATACAATCTCTTTCCAAAATTCGAATTCTGTAAATTCGGATTAATCCCGTAGTGTAGACATACCCTTAGAGGATACTCCTCTCTACATTACCTTCATGTCAAATGCAAGTAGCCCTATCTACCTCCCATCAATTGGCGTGCTAAACTCTTCACACCCAGTGCAGCACACAGGCCCCTCAGAACAATTGTGACTGAGAATTCTTCCTGGGGACTCTAGCAACTGCTAATATCTCTTATAACAGCTCTTTGACACTCCTATTTCACATCCCCCATCACTATAATATCTACACCACTCTAAGAAGTCTAATGGCAGCCAAATCAAAATATAGTCCACAATGTTCAATAATACATGTAATGGGAATGTACTGTAACTGTCAGTGTTATCATGATTTCATGAGAACATAGGACTGCAGTGGCCCTCCTGGGTCATTGAATCCAATACCCTGCGACCACAGGTAACTCATTATTAGATCCCATTCAGAAACTTATCAAGCTCCATCTTAGAACTAGTTAGTTTGCCTCTATTACTCCTATTGGAAGGCTGTTATAGAATCATAGATGATTAAGGTTGGAAGAGACCGCAGGAGGTCATCTAGTCCAACCACCCTGCTCAAAGCCAGACCAACACCAACTAAATCATCCCAGCCAGGGCTTTGTCAAGCCGGGCCTTAAAAACCTCCAAGGATGGAGATTCCACCACCTCCCTAGGTAACGCATTCCAACCTAGCTCCATCCTCTTTGGAACCCCCCTTCAGGTAGTTGAAGGCTGATATAAAATCCCCCCTCCCTCTTCTCTCCCTCTGCAGACTAAACAAGCCCAATTCCCTCAGCCTCTTCTCTTAAGTCATGTGCCCCAGTCCCCTGATCATTTTTGTTGTCCTCCGCTGGACTCTCTCCAATTTGTCCACATCTTTTCTGAGGCGGGGGGGGGGAGTGGCGCAAAACTGAACGCAATACTCCAGATCTGGCCTCACCAGTGCCAAATAGAGGGGAATAATCACTTCCCTTGATCTGCTGGCAATGCTCCTACTAATGCAGCCCAATATGCCATTGGCCTTCTTGGCAACAAGGGCATACTGCTGACTCATATCCAGCTTCTCATCCACTGTAATCCCCAGGCCCTTTTCTGCAGAACTGCTGCTTAGCCAGTCGATCCCCAGCCTATAGCGGTGCATGGGATTCTTCCATCCTAAGTGCAGGACTCTGCACTTGTCCTTGTTAAACCTCCTCAGATTTCTTTTGGCCCAATCCTCCAATTTGTCTAGGTCACTCTGGACCCTATCCCTACCCTCCATGGTTCAGAACTTCACTCCTTGAATGGTTAGAAACCTTCTAAATCATATCCTTTGACAATGATTTATCATTGGCATTATTAGTTTGGTAACATTTGCACTATTATTCTTTGAAACATGAAGTTCAAGGTCAAACATTATGGAAAAAAGACTTTTATTTAACATTCTTATGTGATCATGCAGCCATGAAGAATCTGGATAAATCATATTTTTGACCTGTTTTCACAAATGCCATTTGAATCCCACCCCATCTTTCTGTTCCTTAAGAGTGTTTCAAAGCGGTTGGCTATGTCTCAGGCTTCTGAACTAATTCAGAACTTACTTCATAGCCAGTTCTAAGGATCAAGCAGATATTAGTTAGGTTACTTAATGTGCTGGGCTGTATTATTGATTCTTCAGCTTTTTGCAATATGCTGTATGTTCATAATAAAAGTAGTGTTGAGATAACATACTTGATGAGGAGAAAGGGGTGGGGGGGTGTGATAATAGTCCCAGGGGCACGTGTGATTCTCAAAGAGAAAAAGCTATTAGGAGAGCTAGAGAAATGCTGCACGTTGTTGATTTAAGACGTCAGCTCTTCTGTCATTCTAATTTTAACAGTGATCTAGTATAGCAAGACAGCAATGCTGCAGTTAAACTAGTACAAATCAGCACAGCCAGAAAGCTTCTCAGAGGGAAGCTGGAGAAAACTGGGTATGTAAGTTAGAGTTGTTTTAAGCAAGCTAGCAAGAGTAATCAACGGTACCCTTTGGCAAGTGAACAGAGAGTGGTCATATAGCCTCTTTGAAATGTTAATTCCCTGATTATAAATTGGAGTCTAATTTGGTATGTGAGCTTTTCCCAGACATACTGGACTGGAAGATATATAGAAGTTGCATTTTGAATGTGAAAACATTGTAACACTACCATGGGTCCATCAGGAACTTACAGCATGAAATCTAGGAAGTTTCACCCACACAGCCTCCATCTGTGAATAGGAATTTCACCTGCACAAAGACATCCCAATTATTTGTTGTACAGACAAGTCACCACTCATCTAAAATACAACCATACCTCTGGAAGGGAATGCAGCAGCAATTAATGCACAGCAGCACTACAGTAATAGAACAAAGATGTGGAAACCTGAGGTTTGAAGCTTGTTTTCCAACTATTTTTTGTTTTGTTTTTTTATGAGTGACCAGCTACCACCAGATCTGGCCAGATTCAGATGTGGCATCTAGAAATAAGACTGTGACTTTATTCAGAATGCCTGTCCATAACAAGTTCAGTTCACAATGATGTGAACCTTCTTAAAGAACTTTAAAGGATGGTGGGGCATGCATTATACTGTCTCAAGCCTTGTCTACACACACATTTGCACAAATTTAAGTGAAGTAGTGCTTTAAAGCCAATTTATTTAAGCCAGCACAAAACCCCATGGAGACACTCTTAAAATCAGTTTTAGAGTGGCATATTTTAATTTAACTTAATTTGGTAAGAAAAAAAAACAGATTAAGCTAAATCAAAATAAGATAACTCAAACCAATTTAATTGTTATTGAAACTGGTGACATTTTTGTGCATAGACAAAGATGTCAGAGCTTTAATTTGTAGGTTTCTAGAAATTGAACAGAATGTGGTATCAACTGCCAGGAAAACTGTGGGTCTCGTTAGTCAGTTTCCCATACACACACACACCACTGTCCCACATCTTTAAATATTGTTTGTTTGCAGGCAAAACACAAGCTGGCCAAACAAAGAATCCAGGATGGAAACTACTTTGTCTATGTTGGGGGGCTTTACCAAATAGAAACATGGTATGCATGCATACTGCTTAGTACAGCTGGTTGAAATTTTGACTGAAGAATTCCCCCAATTAAATAAGGGGTTCCGTCAATCATTTAACATTTCAGGATTTAGATGTTTTGGAACGTTCATTTCAGCTTTTTGTCCTACTCTGGGACTAAAAGAAATGTCAACATTTTAGAATTTCCTGAGGGACAGAAAATTCCATTTTCTGAATAGTTCTACTGTCTAGAAAATGCTTCTTTCCCTACCACCATCTCATTAGTAGTCGATATATTGGTTATGCATCATCTGCTCATCAAAACCTTCACAAGAGATCTATCTTCTCGGTTAGCCCCATTCAGTCAAGTAATACCTATAATTTCTAAGGCTTATGCAACATCAAATAGTTCTAACAGGACATTTTGATCAGATGGATGGAAAAATCAATAGAAAGATGAAATGCCAGCAGACATACTCAGAAGATTGATTAGTTGCAGAGTGATGCCAAATTAAACAAGAGGATCACACCCATATATTATGCACTTTCCACACTTGTGGACTTTGTGCAGCCTTTCCAACTTCTATATTACTTCCTGACAGAAGACTCATGCTATAACAGGGAAACAAGCAAAAGAGAAGCACAACTACATGGCAGAGTCTACTGTACAGTCTTCACACAAAGCATTGGCAGCAACTGCTTCAAAAACTTTACTCCAGTCAACATTTCCCAGCAGCGGCACACTGATTCATGATATTACAGGCATCAGTCTTGCACAAAAATTGTCTTCTCTGCCAGTCTGAGCAATCCAAGCCTGAAATGGTATGTTCTTACATCAATGAGCCACTTAAAAGATTTGCAAGCTCTCCATTCATATACTGGAAAAAAATGAGTCATGCTGGACTGACCTAGCAGATTTGGCCTTTGAATTCATAAGCTGCCCTCCAACAAATGTGCAGTCCGACTGGATATTTAGCACAGGAAATTCTGCAGCAGATCTGAGATCCAGATTGCTATTAGATAATGCAGAGCACCTAGCAGCTTTGAAAGTCAACCTTGCAAGATTTAAATATATGAGAGTGTAGTCCTGCTGCAGACTGTATGGCTAATTAATTGGATGACATCTACAGTACTTGTGTCAGAGGGTTGCCCTTTTGTTCTTTATCCTATTCATTGACCAACCTCACTTTTCCTTCCTTGCAAGTGAGGACACATGATGGCAACAGACTGTTGCGTTGCCTATGGTACATTACTCGGTGCTCAAATGTCTTTCTGGGTATCTATTTCAATAGCAGGGATGTGATTCATCTGTTACAGGTAATGTACATCGTGCTTTAAAGCAAGTGTATATAGATTAAGCTAAAGTTTCACTGCTGCTGATTCCCTCCAAGAATAACTGGGCAACAGATTCCAGAATTCAGGTCTGTGAAAACTTTAGGTCCACATTACCGTCCTCACTCATCCACCGACAAATTTGAGAGCGATAAATCCACAGGCTTTGCTGGGGTTCAGAGTGAGCAGTTCAGGGTGGCTGAGATGCACTATAGCCTGCTCACTCCCACTCTCTGCAAGAGCTCCGCTGGTTACAGATTTTCCACACCACCACCTTTAGAGGCATTATCCATTCCAGAACCAAAGAGAACAGGGACAGACAGATTAGACACATGGCTTTCAACATGTGGGTGCAATAGTGTTTCTAATTTGTTTAGCACACCATAATCAAGCAGATTGCAATTTACCCACAACTATTCATCAGTAATTAATTAGCAGTTCCTTGCAAGTATACAATGTTCATAATTCAAACTTCTGACTGGACGTTTAGGTCACATGGTATGTTTGTTTCTTAGCTGGATGACCATGAAATTGATTTTGTTCTATACAGGTTCTTACACCGTGCTCATCACCATAGTAGTTGCGTGCTAAAGAATAAAGTTTCTGGTGAAAAGATTCATAAATATAAATCTGTAATTCACTTTCCATTAACACTCTGCAATATTTCCCTTTCAGGGAATATCCCTGCCAGTAAAACTTACCCACTAGAGTATTTCCTGACATCAGAAGGGGCCCACATAAAAAGACGTATTCATTTAAAAATTAAAACATTTGCAAGAGGCTTTTTTGCAGTAGTTATCTACATTTTCAGGACCAGATGCAAGCAGTACACTGCCAGAGTAAGCCACAAGCTGATATCCTGCAGAAGGCATTGAGAAATATAATGAGTAGGGAACAAAGTGACAACACCAATATTAAAGGCAGAGAGAGGTGAAAACAGCAGTAGAGAGACCATCGGCAGTGTAATATCAGATCCCTACACATGAAACAAAACAGGATAGTTGAGAATTAGAAAGTACTAAGAGGTTCTAGTGACTACATCATACATTCAGGCTGCATTCTCATTGCTTAATAGGTCACCAGAACTCTTTGATGGCATCACAGCCCCATAACTCAGTTACCCAAATAGTTTTATGTGCTTATAATGTGCAGTTAGACTTTCATAACTGAAGGAATTGATGTATGTAGGCTTTTAATTTATATGGTTGCAAGGTCTCATTTACAAGTTATTGCTAATTACAGAATATGATTGTTCACAAATTTTGCTAGTGAAAAAAATCATTATATTTCTACTGTCTGTCTGTTCCACCCTCCCTCCTCCTCTGCTTTTACCTTGGCCTTGCAAATTTTGGGCCAACCCTGCAAATTTATTTATTTTGATTTATATAAATATTAAGGGTTTTTGATCCTTAGGCAATTAGACACATTGAAGCCACAAGAGAGTTTGCAGGATCAGTCCCCTACTTTCTAAATGCAGTGCTCATGGTTGGTAGTATAGCACCTAGTTATGATATATATCCACTTCTCTCTGCTGCTATTAGTATATGCACTATTGATTTACATAAACTAATATAAAAGGGTTCAAACATTACCAGGAAACGTGTCAGCCTGGAAGTACACCACCTACCAAAAAAAAATCGCAATCAGCCAACACACACTGACTTCAATGCTGGGGACTCTCTCAAGAAAGGAAACTCTATGGATAAGGAAGTTAATTAATTAGAACCACAACTGTTAAATCACTTGATCATATAAATTTCACTGTTCCAACAAACCAGTTAGGATGTTACAAGTTAATTAGTACCCAAGGCATGTCGCACTCCTTCCACCCCAATCCATAAGAAGAAAGATCACATTGGGCACAAATGTGCCCAGTTTTATTTTTAAAATCAAATGAATAAGCCAACCTCCTCCATTGCTAACAGGAATAGTATCCTAGGTACAAATTAGGACCTGGTTCTGATGACACACAGAATAGTGTAACACATTATTGACTTCCATTGAGTTACTCCCAATTTATACTAGTGCAAAAGAGATCAGAATCAGGCTCTCAGAACCCTAAGCTCAAGTGTTTGGTAAACCATTTCTTTATTCCATTAGTGGGTTTGTTCAATTTATGCTGAGACCCCTTTTGTTGGTCCCTCAAGAATTATTCTCATAGAAGCTATGTTTGCACAACAGTTACAATTATTCCTAGTGACAATATAATCCTACGCTTGTGTAGAAGCCTCTCACACTAGCCCTAGTATGTCTCGTCTTCCTTTGGAACAGCAGCATGCAAGCACTCCCCACTGAAACTCTACTCCCAAGCTTTGACTGGTCCTTTTTCTTACCCAGGGTGCAGTGTGATGATATAATGATGGACTACAGCCTTTGTTATTGCAGATGTTGCAATTGCCATAATTACTTACAGCCTGCTGTTTGGCTCTTGTCCCTCAGTCCATCTTCTATTCACAGGGGAATAAGTTGCTATGGAATTAGTCCATCAATCTTGATACTTATCTGATAGAATTATTCTATCAATTCCAGGATTGTTTACCAGGAAGTTCTCTCCAAGGGAACTATTAAATACACCTAAATACACAAATAGTAATTATTGAGAGGGTTTGTTTGGAAGTTTTTTGGTGTGACACTTGCAATGTTTCTAAGGGGCCTGAGGGGATCACCACTCTTCCTGTGACATACTGCTGCAGCTGTTCTTAGGAATGATTATATATCATAGGCATTGGTTGAGGATGGGATTTCTGTCTGGTGGAAGTATTGTAGGATGGAAACCTGAAATGGTATTGTCTGCTGACTGGTGATGAAATGAGATGTAGCAGGTTACAGGGAGAAAGAGGAATGCTATTGCTTTGGATGATTTGCATTGCAAGTATTGTGTCAAGAGCAGCTACAGTTTTAAGGGGGGATTCTTTAACATCGAAATAAAATACTTCATGATTTACCAAAGTCCTCCCCACCACCATTCAGAACTGATCACCTAATCTTAACAGCTATAAGTGTATTTATTGCTTTCTTACAAGCAGACGGATTTGAACATGAAAGCACACAAAAACTTACTTGCTTACAGCTGGTTCAGCAGGGTTGTTTCTTGATGACATCTCTGCCACCATGCTGCATTAGCAATGTGTCACAGCAGATCAGACAGAGGCCTTGGCTACACTTGCGAGTTACAGCGCAATAAAGCAGCCCCAGGCGCCCTAGCTCACTCCCCATCCACACTGGCAAGGCACGTAGAGCGCTCTGACTCCGCAGCGACAGTGCTGCTGGTACTCGACCTCGGCGAGTGGAATAACTTTTGCTGCGCACCCCACTGGAGTGCTGCGGCGCCAGTGTGAACGAGGTGTTGCGTTACTGAGCTGTGATCAGCCTCCAGAAACATCCCATAATCCCCTTAAGTCAAGTGGCCACTCTTGTCATTGTTGTGAAATAGGCTGCAGGAATGTGGAAATGCCCTTTCAAAGCTGTTTCGGAGAAGCCGGCTGCTTATCAGCTCCAAGAAAAGCAAACATTTACTGTTTGCTGTGAGTGAGTGAGAGAGAGGCGGGGGAGGGGGGGGAAGAAGAGAGGGGTCTGAACTTACAAGACAGCATGCTGACACACTCTCAGCACCCCAAAACCCACTCTCTCCCCCCACACACATACACACAACACACTCCTTGTCACATTCCACCCCTCCCCCCCCATTTGAAAAGCACGTTGCAGTCACTTGCATGCTGGGATAGCTGCCCATAAAGCACCGCTCCCAATGCCACTGCAGGTGCCGCAAATGTGGCCACACCAGTGCGCTTGAAGCTATCAGTGTGGACAGACTGCAGCGCTTTCCCTACTGCACTCTACAAAGGTGGGTTTAACTCACAGTGCTCTACACCTGCAAGTGTAGCCATGCCCAGAGTTGTAGGAAAGACCTTTTCTGAGGCATGCATAGGCCTCTCAGCTCTTGTGTGGCCTTTATGTTTGTCTGGTGGCAGCCTGGCCCAACTTGCACTCAGAGCCACTGATGTCAGACCAAGCTAGATCCCTCCTGAAATCCTCTTTCTCCAGTTCCATTTATCAGAATACAGTGAATTCAATGAAACTGATGAAAGAACCATTTTTTACGCTTGGTTTCATTTTGAAAGTTCATGGAGACATAGCTACAAAACAGGCCAGGTTTTGAAGAACATCAGTTCAGTTGTTCTAATGTGAGTATCATTTAAGCGTTCACGAATTTGGGAGTCCTAAAAATGATGACAATTAACTATTTATATTGTGTTAGGCACTGCATAAACAGACTGTCTCTGCCCCAGAGAACACAAAAAGTAGGATTATGATACGACAGTATCTTGATATGAGACAAAACTATCTTTACTTAGGGTGACCAGATAGCAACTGTGAAAAAACGGGATGGGGGTGGGGGGAAATAGGTGCCTATATAAGAAAAAGTCCCCCAAAATGGGACTGTCCCTTTAAAAACGGGACATCTGGTCACCCTACCTTTACTGTCTGTCTACTCAAAAACTGCCATTGGGTAAGCTGAGGACTGAGAGATCTTACTGAAGAGCAGAGACTGGCCTCAAGATAAATCCTTTATTATGAACCCAAACTATGTACAGAAATGAGGTATCAGAGTAGCAGCCGTGTTAGTCTGTATCCGCAAAAATAACAGGAGTACTTGTGGCACCTTAGAGACTAACAAATTTATTAGAGCATGAGGTAGGAAACTTTCTACGACTCTGCATAGTTGAAAACTGCAACTGCCCTCTTCTGTGCTTCTTTGTTTCTGTTCCAGTAGGAAGTGTCCCAGGAAACCAAAGACTGCATGAATAATATACAGGAAGTAGGGCAACTCTATAGCACAAGGGCTACTAGGCATAAATTAGATGTCTCAATGGTCAGTCTTCCATTTGAAATGCTCTAGAGTTAGAGATACTTCATTGGCATAAAATAGGGCAAACCTGGTGTCTGAAATCCTAGCAAACTGTGCCAGAGTTTAAGGATGCCATGGTCAAATATTATCAGGTGAAGCACTGAAGCAAAGTAGAATGAGCAAAAGACCATACTATACAAAGTGCAGCTCCTGCTTTGAAAGGCAAGGATACCATATATTAAAAACCAGAAAGAGCGCTACATGAGAAATTCCTTAACCTGATTTATAGATTACCAGACTCCATCACTCCCTTGCCACTCCTTTGGATTTATTAGATAGAAAGAGTCCTTTAATTTCAGAGGAAACACAATTCCAAGGTTTAAAGGATCGTTGGGCAGTCTGAGGGGCACTAAGACCAGATGCATTTAACACACATGGTTCCCACATGAAGAGGGCCATGATCTAAATTACAAATCCAATTCATTTAACCAACATTCAATACTTCATCTAAAACACTTTGATCATCAATGCAGTACTAATTAAAATAAAACAAGAACAACTCAGGAATTCTTGTAGTGCCATGAACAATGTAAACTATACATAATACTTTCAAGTAATAGAAGAGAATAAAAATTAAAATCCACAAAGTACTGTATTGCATATAGTCAGCACCCTTTACTCTTAGTAGGCATATAACGTTTCAGAGATTAAGTACAAACATCTGTACTATAAAGGAGCAAAGGAAAGAATAAATACATCTGCACTTTCCAACTCTGATTTAACAGAACTGAAAAAAAAAATCATAGTAATCTCCAGTTACTCTGTAAATCGCCAAAACAGGATACCTGATGAGAACTTCAATATTTAACTGGCTATTAATTAGAGTGCACATGGGCAATAATTAATGCATTATTATTATTTGTACTGCAGCAGTGCCTAGGAGTCACAGTCATGGACCAGGACCTCACTGTGCAAATTGCTGCACAAACATTGAACAAAGAGAGAATCCCTGTTGGAAAGAGTTTACAATCTAAGTAATCGCTATTTGTATTTTACACAGGTTCAATACCCCAGAGCTGGTCTTCCGATCACTCCAGACTATGATGTCAGAATTTCTTTCTGGGTTTGATACTTCCCTTTCGTGTTGCAGTACTTACACAGGCCTGATCCTGCACCATCAGAGTCAGTGGCAGAGGCCCAGATCCTTTGAGGATCCTACTGACTTCAGTGGGCAAAGGATGAAGAAATGATTTCTGTTGTAGCGTAGTCTTAAATAACTAAAACCAATTAGTAAAAATACTTTTACAAATATTTCAAATCACAATTAAAAAAACCCCAAACATTCTGGAGCTACACAGGGACAAACATGCACAAAACCAATTAACATATTAACTACTAATTTAAAGCGACATAAGGATTTACCAATACTAACCATAATTGCTATTGCAGCTTACTGTCATTAATTGCCTTCCCAATTTTCCCTTCCTCTAAAAGCTCTTCCCTGTTTTTAAGCCAACCTGGAATACAGGGAGGAAAGCCAGACAACAGCCACTCCGTTGCTCTTTTTATGGCTCATGGTTTAAAAAAAAAAAAAAAAAAAAAAGTATGATATCCAGGTAGACAAACATTAGCACTAATAGGCAGGGTAATAAAGGCCTAGAACTTCAATCAATCATTCCCCACTTGGCCTCCCAAAGCCATCAGATACGCAGAGGTCTGTAGAGTCAGGGTCTTGTCCTGCAAACCCTTACTGAGATGAGAGGTCCCATTAAGTATTTGCATGAGGAAAGGACTGCAGGATCAGGCCTCTGCCCATGAAACAGAAAAGAAGTACAAAAAATGAAACACCAGCCAGTAACTACACATTAAAAATCTTGATAAAACACCCTCAGGGGACAGATACTCATGTTTCAGAGTTTAAGCCATTCTGTACCTTATGAGTTAGGAGGGAGTTTTCTCCAGAAGCAGGTTATCCCTTAGCAGCATGATACAGGGTATCAAACTTTCGTCTGCTGCTTCAGGTGCTGGCCTCTGCCAGTGACAGGCCACTGGATTACAGGGAGCACTTGATTGACCTACTCTGGCAGTTCCTGTATTCCTAACACACAAGTGCTTAGTTTTAATATACATTTTAGTGACCCACTGCAACCAGCTTGTAGGGATGCATGTGCAGGAAGAGGGACTGGGTGACCCATGGGATTTTTTCTGCATGTAATTTCTATTACTCTAACTTAAGCAAATAGCTATGTATAGTGGCTAGTAGCAAGTAGCTATGTATAGTATTAAAAGACAAACCATGCTCCCCACCCCTAAAATGTTCCCCATTTTAATGGTAGGGAATTCTAGAAATACTGCAGTAAAGGTACATGATGTAGCACAGTAGGACTCTGGCTCTGCAAGACGCCTGTGCCCATATGGGGGCCCACAGAAGTACACCTCTACCCCGATATAACGCTGTCCTCGGGAGCCCAAAAATCTTACCGCGTTATAGGTGAAACCGTGTTATAGCAAATGCTTTGATCTGCCGGAGCGCGCAGCCCCGCCCCCCCCCCCCCCGGAGCGCTGCTTTACTGTGTTATATCCGAATTCGTGTTCTATCGGGTCGTGTTATATCGGGGTGTAAATGGTTGCCACAAGAGTATGGGGCCTGAATGCACCACTGCAGAGCTCATTGCAGGAGTGGGGTTTATGTGGCTCTCTTTTAATCACACTGACTGTACATGTAGAGGATGATCTAGTATTTTTTTCAGCTTATAAATACCATGAATAGTCTCTGGGGACTCTTACATAAATTTAGTTTCACAATTAAGTCTCAAGTTCAATGGACTGCTCACTCTTCCCAGCATAATAGACTCCATAGAACAAACAGCCCCCCCCCCCCAAATGCAGGACTCTGATGGACCTGGGGACAGGGCATGAATTCCCAAAGTAAGGATCCTGCAGAAAGAACACCTTCCAGTAGCCTCCTCCCATTTACAATGAGAGCGCTCCAGCACAAGTGCTTCTACTGAGTCCCACCATGGCAATACCATGGGCTGGGAGACAATCCCTCAGGGAATCAGGCGTAAACCATTTAGGGGTTTAAACACTAACTCCAATGCCTTGATTTCCACTCAGAATGCTAGTAGTAGCCAGTGCAGATGCTGGAGCACTAGTTTTATGTGCTTGTGATGCCGACAGACCAAGTGGCAGCTCATGCCAAGTTTACTGGGACTCACTGAACACTGGCAAATGCATAGATGGAAACCAGTCTGAGTCACCTGTGTGTTAGTATTGTTAAAATAGATTTTAGAGTTATCAGAATGTGTTTAGACTTCATGGAATGCTTGTAGGATGCTGCATGCATTAATAATACCTGTATCCCATGTTAAAAGGTAATGTTTAAGTGTTGTTCTGTAACTATAAAAGTGTTTGCTAAGACTGTAAACTTCCCTTTCCAGTCAGGGGAGAAGCATTACCAAGTGTGAAATACTAGTTTACAAGAGGGGTTATCTCCTCCTCAACAAAGGAAGACAGACACCAGACAAGCCATTGTGGAACATCAGTGGACCAAAAAAAACAAAAACAAAAAACCCCACAACTTTGATGATTGCTTCCCCCACACCCCTGAACAGGCACACTGGAACAATTTGTGTAGTGGGGGTTCTGAGAGCCATTGAATCAAACTGTAAACCATATATATAATGGAAACCACATCAAGCCAGGGGGAGCGGCAGCACCTCCAGCACTCCTAGTTCCAGCATCTATGCCCTGAAGAGGTACATGCACAAGCTCTCATCCCATCACAGCTTCAAATGCTATGGGAAGGGAATAAAAATCTGTTAAGGAGAAATTGTTATCACTATGCAGTTTGAACTCTGACGAGCAAAGTTTTCTAAGCATAGGTAAGGGGTCCCCAGCGGTTTAGCTTGATTGGGCCTAAAAGGACATATAAAGCTTGCATATCTAGCAGCTACTATAATCTTTTGGAACCTAAGATTGTAATGTGTGTGTGTGTTTACCTGCTTTAACCTTGTAAACAACTCATTTCTTTTTCATAGTTAATAAACCTTCAGATAGTTAGGATTGGCTATGACTGTTTTCTTTGGTGAGAGATCTAGGGTGCGTTTGACCTGGGTTAAGTCTCTGGTTCTTTAGTACTGGGAGGAATCTGAACATTGATGTGATTTTTGGTGTGAGGGACCATCTATCACAAAGGCAAGCTTGCCTGGGTGGCAAGATAGACCAGAGTGCCCAAGAGGACTGTCCATGACTCCATGTTGAGATTGTTGTAATGCCTGAAGAGTTCACACTTGGTGAAATCTAATTATAGAACACACAACCAATTTGTGGTTTGTGCCCTGCTTCCTGACAGTCTGCCATGAGGTTGGCACTCATGGCTGTGAGCCATTCTAGATAGCTCAACAGTGTGCTCAGTTTGAAACTGTCTAACACAGTGGTTCTCAAAGCTGGTCCGCCGCTTGTTCAGGGTAAGCACCCTGGTGGGCCAGGCCGGTTTGTTTACCTGCCGCATCCGCAGGTTCGGCCAATCATGGCTCCCACTAGCTGCGGTTCACCGCTCCAGGCCAATGGGGGCTGCGGGAAGCGGCGCAGGCCGAGGGATGTGCTGGCCGCCCCACCCGCAGCCCCCATTGGCCTGGAGCAGCAAACTGCGGCCAGATTCGCGATCGGCCGAATCTGCAGACGCGGCAGGTAAACAAACTGGCCCGGCCCGCCAGGGGCTTTCCCGGAACAAGCAGCGGACCGGCTTTGAGAACCACTGGTCTAACAGACAGGGAATTTTGCAATAGCAGATGTTTGACCAGTCTCAAGGTGTTGCCCCATGTAGATCACATTTAAGTAATTTATCACCATGTATTTTTCAGAACTTTAACAATGAATTATGAGACCTGGAATCATTTATATATAATATGGATAAGTTCTGAGGTCAGATCGCATCCTGATCTGCAACCAGCAGAGGGTACAGAACGCACTAGATCACACTGCATGCAGGTCTACCCTGGTGCTCCTATTGCTCCCACCTCTGCCTCCAACCAAGATGTGGACCAATTTCCTCCTCCCCATCTCCCATGATTCGTTCACTTCCCCTCCTCACCCCCTGCTTTGGAGGGGTTAGGAGAAAATTTGACACCATTTACTACCAGTGCAATACCATTGTGCCCTTGGAGTTTTTCTTCGGCCACTAGCCCTTCTGAGCTGACAGACTGTCTAATGGGATGATGGCTTGGATAGGCATTTCTACCATAAACCCAAATCTTACCATATATGATGTGGATTACTGTACCCCTATTACAAAACTTGTAACTGTTTCTCCATCGTTAAGAGGATACAAACTAAGACACTCATGATTTCCAGAGTCACTAGAACACCTTGAGAGAATCATAATCTTATAATTCACGGTTAGTGATATTTTATCTTTCTATTCTAATGCAGTATATAAATGCATGCCAATTTGTATAGAGGCTGTTGTTATTATTAGATTCCAAAATGGCCATGAGGAGATTTTTGTGCAAAATAAGGGTCTCAGTCTTACATAAGCACAATGATTCCTCATTTTATGTAGTGAGACACACTCTCAGCGGATACCATTATGAAAGAGAGTTCTTAGAATCGATCATCTGATTGTACTATTATGCTGAATTCCTGTTTGAGAGCATTTCTACTTTGCCTGCAAGAAGACTGAGAAATAATGCCAATAGAAACATGGATACATTTAAATATTTCCTTACACTGCAGGTAATGTAGAATACCATATAATTTGTAATGATAACTATGATAATGAATGCATAAGTAGCTAGCTATTACCAGTAGTAATTGGTGCACCTTTCATCTCCTGTCAAGCAGAGTGGTGTGGATTAGGACCAAAAGGCAGCTATCAGCTCTCATTTCCTGACTCAGACAAAAGGCAAAAAGGTGCCTGTCTAAGCTGATAGCTTTTGGCCCTTTGATCAGGTACCTATCAGAAGCCACCCAGACTTAGGAATCTGATTGTTCTTCAATGGCCTACTGCCTTTGATGTAGGTATAATCTAACTACAGATTCTATTTATATAGGGAAAATATCGGGATTGTAATTGAGAAAGGATGTAGTTACCGTTTCAGCTTTGGCATCCTAATCAGATTGAGGGAGGCAGTGAATACATCCTGGTAAAGTTATTAAGAAATCATTTCTATAAACATCCTGCATCAAACTTCTTCTGAGGGTTATTTTTTTTCCTTCCCCAGAGGTAACAGGAATTTAGGCATGGTTCACTGTTAAGTGAGAGCTCCAAACAAAACAGAAAAAAAAATCAAATTTACCCTTGAAGCAGGGGGGATGAATTGCATAGCTGGAAGCAAATGCATTTGGAAAATTTTACATGCTCTCTAGTTTGACAATTCAAATAAATCTTAGTGCAAGAGACTTGCAAGTTTTACATTTTTAAAACCACAATTTTAAGATATCAAGTAACAGATATTTAACATGCAGTTTAATCATTTTATTAAAAGTTTCCCAGGGAATTATTTTGATAGCACTGCATGCATTCTGTGTTGACATTGCTGTTACATGAGGCTACAGAGACACTTTAACTTCATCAAATAGTCAAGAAGATAAAGTACTGTTTGGGGGGTGGGGGGCTTAGGTACCGTAAATGTCAGCTGAACTAAAAGTGCAGTGAAATCACTCTGCAAAACTATTGTTATTATTACTACTACTACTACTACAAGGCTACTTTCAAGAGAAACCATATATGGTTTCTCCATTCTATTGAAGCATATAACAGACACCTACTCTGATAACTAATGCTGTCAGTAATAAGCAAGGTCTCTGTTTTTCTGGGAAATAGTTCAGTACTATTCCACTCTGAAGCGTATTTCCCTGTGTGCCTAGTGCTTTTTCCAACATCAGATCATCTTTGTCTGCTATACAGTACCTTTAAGGTGATTAAATAAATACTTAAAGGAAAAATAAAATCAAATTCAAATCAAAGTGCAATTAAAGAGTTGTGATGGCTGAGTGAAAACAATCATACCCTCGTAGACTGTCATTCTAAGCATCATCATTATTAGGTTGCCTTTACACTTGTGTTATAATTGGATTATTACAATTACACCTTAGCTTCCCCAAAAAGAAATCAATCTTCCTAAGAGGACATTAATCAACAGCCGACATGCCAACCAGGCTACACAAAATTAGTGGCCTTGCTACTGTGAGGCCC
The DNA here is from genome assembly GCF_028017835.1 of Emys orbicularis. NCBI lineage: Eukaryota > Metazoa > Chordata > Testudines > Emydidae > Emys > Emys orbicularis. Next base: position 37,232,636 of record NC_088685.1, read on the forward strand.
ACTAAGGGGCATCATGGAACTCCAGTGGGTGAGTAGGGGTTCTCCGAGATATCCTGCTTGCACAATTCAAATGCAAGAAGAATGCCTTCACAATTGCTTCAAAGCATGCTCTGTGGTGCTCCTGATAACTACTGGTGGAAGGTGCAGCATGAGCGCCCCTTAGCAACATACACAAGCCCCTGGCTACATGCTCAACCCAGCAAAGCCCAGTTCTTAGGGATGTGGTGTGCCATTAAGAGTATGTCTACTCTGCAATGAAACACCCACAGCCGGCCTGGGTCAGCTGACTCAGACTTGTGGTGCTCGGGCAGCAGGGCTATAAAATTGCTGAGCAGACATTCGGGCTCAGGTTGGAACTTGGGTTCTGGGACTCTCCCCCCTCACAGTTTACCCATTCTAACACTGAAACAGCACCTATGTCCTAGTTTCCCCTTACAATTGCCTTTCCCACACTGGCAGTGTGATTTGGCCTTCTTGCCAAGTCAATAAGAATTTTCACCTTCCAGGACAGCACAAAAGATGTCAAAAGCAAAAGCAATAATCTTCTAGCTCTCTCCAGGCTCAGTAGTTTTTTTCGCTCAGGGTCTGCCTTGGTTTTTCCTCTCAGTACTGGAGAGTTAAAGTAAGCTTCTTCTCACCATGACCAGAAACCCAACTTGGGCCCCCTAAACAAGGACTGGTGGTCCAGTGTTGGACCATCTCACACCAGTACTGTACTGCCCCAGGCCTGTTCTTTCTCCTACTTCACGTCTTCCCAAGACCCTTCACAGGCTTTTCCCCTCAAGGCTGGGTATTGCCCCAGCTCTTTTTGTGGAGAGCCCCACACCAGGGTTGCTCTCTCTTGGAGTCCCTGAGGAATGCTCCCAGACATATCCTACTGCCCTGTGTTTCTCTATGATCTGAGCTCCAGGCAGCTCTTCTCAATAGTCCTGCCATCACATCACATCACTCTATTCTATATGGGTTCTTATATTGTGCTCATCACTGTAGTATCAGAGCTTCCTCCAGTAGTGCATTAGAAGTTAATCATGTTACTTGTCACATGTTTGTGTTCTCATCCTCTCCCTGGGGGAGAAACATGTGCAATAGAGTGTCTTATTTTGGTAGGGTTTCAGGGGTGTGGGTCTTTCTGTTTTACTAAAAATGTTACTATGTACGTGTTAGAGAAGTAGCACGGTCAAATAAATGCACCTTGCACTTGGAGCAGAAGGTGGTGAAGTTGTGATAGTCCATAGTTCCTGGAGTTGTCCATTCCAGTCTCAGACCGCCACCAAGAAAATTTCTATCACCTGCACAGGCAAACTTAACTCTTACTGTGGAGTGTTCCTTGGGGAGCAGGACTGTACTGGCTTAGGCCTGCTGTTAGAGGGACAGAACTACCTGTGACAGCCATAATTCAGCACTCAAGAAACACTAGTTTCAGGTTTCTCAGTAGGTCTTACATTCTGCAATGGAAAAGAGAAGAACCTTCTCCATCACAATCCATGCAGGGTAGCTAGAATTTTATTCCCAAGAATGCATTATCCTACTGACATTGTGCCATTTAGGCACTGCCCTAAGCAAGGGGGAAAAAACTCACACACTATTCAGGATTGTGTAGCCTGCTGCTCTAGTGTACCCCACCATACACGCTGGAGTGGGCTTTCCCTGCCCCCTTTGGGAGAATGTGCACCCCAAGTGTGCACATAAGGAGCAATCCCTGTGTTCCAGAAGTGGTAGGCTGTCGCAGTACTTAGCCCTTACACAGAGCATTCCATTGTGGGGCAGCTCATTGGATATCCATGCCAGAGTTAAGAAGGATGTGTCCTGGACTTATAAGACTTTTACATTTAATATTTTGCTATTTGAGCTCCCTCAAAGAAGGTATGAATCAAAAATTCTGTTAGCACACAGCTAAGATAAAGATGTGAACTTACTCAGTGTAAGGTGTATTCTTTTCCAAATGCAAGTGTCATTGTGAATTGTCGGATTGTTTTTAACAAGAGTAAGTGAAAGAAAAACAAAAAGCAAAGGAATATGTAAATATATAATTGATGTTGAGAGTCTGACATAAACTGACAGAAGTAGTGACATTTGGAATAAATATTGATTTTTTAAAATAATTTCTTATTTAAAAGTCTTTATATGGGTCTCTGGTTATGTGTACAGATGTTGAAAAATATACAAAAAACCTGTTAGATCACTATACATAACTTATACATGCATCTGAAAGACCCAATTCTGCCATCGCCTCCTTTCCTTTTAAGGAGTCTTTAACTCCCTCTGTAGAGCCAAGAAGTTTTCAGCACATAGAGAAGATCATCCAGTGGTACGATTCTTGTTTAGACACTACACCTACATTAAGGGTACGTCTACACTTACCTCCGGGTCCGACGGCAGGCAATCGATGTTCTGGGATCGATTTATCGCGTCTTGTCTAGACGCGATAAATCGATCCCGGATCGATCCCGGAAGTGCTCGACGTCGACGCCGGTACTCCAGCTCGGCGAGAGGAGTACGTGGCATCGACGGGGGAGCCTGCCTGCAGCGTCTGGACCCGCGGTAAGTTCGGACTAAGGGTACTTCGAATTCAGCTACGTTATTAACGTAGCTGAATTTGCGTACCTTAGTCCGAAGTGGGGGGGTAGTGTGGACCAGGCCTAAGGAGCCACCTGTGCTAATGGCCCGATCCAACTCCCATTAAGCTAATGGCAGTCTTTCCACTGACTTTAATGGGAATTGGATTGGTCTGTATTGCTTTGTTTTTGTAATTTGAAGTCAAGCTGTCAAAGGGACACCATCAATTTGAAAAGCTAGGACTTTTTAAAATATAAATTAGAAGTACAGTAAGTATATCTACTGCCCCTGAGTCCCCTGCCAAGTTGTGTGTTTTTTCAATTGTGCCATCTTATGTTAAGATGTTCTCTTCCCCTATTGCTGAATAAATGATCTGCACAAAGAAAAGAAAAAAAATGATGATATGGGTAAATTATTAAATGGATTATACATAGATTGCTCTCAGATTCACAAAGTGATCCAACTGGGGAAGGGGGGGGGACAAAAAACCCACAATATTTTTCCAAAATCACTAAGTAACTAATCTCAGGTGGCACTTGTAAGACTAGCAGATTCTTAAAAGAAATCAAGCTGATGTGAATTTTAATTTGACAGTATAACTCTTAACTCTAATAGAGCAGTCATGGTTGTAGCCTTAAAGTAAAACCTACCTTAAAGGTATAATACACTTGGGAAAGGCCAGAATAATCTAAGAGCCTAATTCTGATCTCACTTAACACCAGTTTTGTGCTGTGTAACTCAGTTTATTTCAGTGGAGTTATTCCTGATTCAAACAAGATTAGAAAAAAAAAGGCAACTCCTAATATCTAGCTTTTTCCTGGGCATATCAAGTATGTTTCATCTCCCCTCTACTAAATCTGCAGCGTTAGTTCGGTAACACATCCCCAAAGCTGTGCCAACCTTGCTGATGATTCTGGTGCACAAACAAAGTAGATGTTTTGGCAAAAGGACTTAAAAAACTGGAAACTGAAGTTGCTGGGCTCTGTCCAGCTGAAAACATCTGTGGTCTTCCAGGCCATGCAAGGCTTTGAAGACTACAGATGCTGTCTGTGCAGCAGGCCAAAATATTCAGGAAGCAGGTTGCCCTGAATTGTAAGGTCAAATAGAAATGCCTCTGTGTGTGGTAGAGAAAGTTTGAGTAGCTGCTAATGGAATGATAACTTATGTAACTTATTTTTATTACAGTACTGCTTAGGGACCCAACTGCGATAGAGCCTTTGTACTAGCCACTGTACAGACTCATAGTAATGTACCTTAGCTACTTATATGGTCGCCTTTTACCATTGTATCTGATTGTGTACACTTCACAATCTTTAGTGTATTTTTCCTCAGGTCACCCCTGTGAAATAAGACAATTATATATATATATTTTTTGTAATACAGTTGGGGTATGAGGCACAGGGAGATGCCGTGACTTGCCCGAGGTTACACAGGAAGCGTGTGGCAGAGCAGGTAATTGAACTGAGGTCTCCCAGGTAGAGATGGGCAGGAAATGGTTTTTCCATCCCATGTAAGCTTAAGATAAAAAATATTTTCCTGTCCCACACTGTGACAAAACTTAGACCGTTCAAAAATAACAGCAAGAGCCCCACCCCAGGGCACTCATCCAAGATGGAGATGCTAATGCAAACCCAGGACTTGAACCTGGGTCTCCAACATCCCAGGCAAGTGCTGTAGCCACTGGGGACAGACACACAGTCTCTCATATCACTATTTTGTTGCAATCAACCCTTTCGTGTGAAAAGGGTCAGTTTTAATGAATCTGCATTTTCCAACAACAAAATGAAGAAGATAGTTTAAGCAAAAAATTCCCAAACAGCTCTGCTCCCACATTCTAGTCTAGCAGCCTAACCCTGGACCATCCTTCCTCTCAAAGCTCAAAATCAACAGGATGGAAGAGGTAATAGAAGGGGAAAAAAGATGAAGCAGCTGGACTAAGGTGACACAGCAGATCTGTAGTAAAACCAGAGGTAGCTCATGGACCTCTTGCCTCCCAATTCTGTGCCCTTTCTACTACAGTATACGTCTCATGCATCACTCTGTATTGCATTCCACTGCAAGCAAGTTAGTGGATCCAGCAAGTTAGTTACCTCTAGCTCCACCCCAACTTGCTGGCTAGGAGCCTGGTGGAAGGTGCAAGCTGCTCCACAAAATAGTAACTTCTTCTTCAGAGCAAGTGGGGAACAAGTAGCAGGAGGACTGGTGACTCAGTCACAATACATTATTTGGTCTGCTACTGGGGCAGTGCAGCTATGTGCTAATCAGGAGAGACTAAAAAGGTTATAATCTGGTCCAATGCAAGTAGTGATCTCAGAATCTGGACCTCAATAAATAGCACACCTGCACAATACAAGGAGTTATTTTGCTCACTAAATGTCACACAATCATTCTGAGAGCTCAAGAGCATTGCTATTTCCCCCCCACCCCTCAGTAAGATTTGGCTTGAACACCTGACCCCAAAATGCAGAGATTGCACTCACAAAACAGCTCTGCAATCTAACAGGGTCTTGTCTAATGTCTTCAACAAAATGTCTTTTTTTAAAAACACATTTTTAATGAGCAAAATTTTCTGGAAAGAGAATTAGAGTTGGGCATATAAATCCTTGGGCATGTAAATCCTAATCCTAATTTAAATAGAAATTAGACTGTCCTGCAAGGATAATCTGGGCCGGTTGAGCCAACTAAAGGAAGCAGAAACAGTCAATAGTCCTTTAATTACCTATCTATATCTTTATACGACTCATGGGGCCCAGGGAAACGAGTGAGAATTTGAATAGCTCAGATTTGATCTGGAAAATGAAGTTTCTTTAATTATGTGAATGCTAACAGTTTTTAAAGCTTTGTCAAAAAACAAACAAACCCCAAAACCTATTTCCTTGCGTTCCTCCAAACTACATATCCCCTGCCCAACCCCATATTTCAAAGTAGTCACATCAACTTCAGGATATGCTTAACTGTTCATTTGATACTTATCACTTGATTATCTAAGTTGCTATATTAACTTTAAGTGTTTTTCATTTAGAAAAGAAGGAAAAATGTCCTCTATTTAATTCAAAATAATATTTACTACATGCTGGAAATGTAGTTACTTTGTGACTGTGATTTTAATTGCTCTTATGATTGATTCCTAGATTTGAAATACTCTTGGTGCTACAAATTTCACATAAAAGATCTAGATCAAGAAGTCCTGAGACATCATTATAACTACAATACTGGGCCCCTAGTACTTTCTGCATCTTCCTTTGGAGAAAGGCAAAACAATACAATCAGAATCTTTTCACTTATAAGTACCACATGCTTCACCAATAGCACTGATCATCCTGTAGCATCCCAATGCTCCTTTCAGACTGATATAAAAAAAGAAATGGACCCACCTTCTGCAAGTGATACATGTATGGAACTGCCATTAAAGGGAACACAAGTTCTGCACTAGACCCCAATTAACAAAACAACTCTAACAGCTTCAATGAATCAGGGAAGAAAAGGGCTTGCAGGATAGGCTCAATATGTAAGGCATACACAAAAGGGGAGTGCTATTATCTCACATTAATAACTGAAATTTTCACAATGGTTGAACATTTTGGAATGCTTCCCTCCCACCCAAACCACTATGTTCCCCAGGGACGGTAATTCTGAGACACTCCCTACACTTGATGGCTGGGGTTATGATATATGAACAGACATTTTAATTTGAATCCTGGTTCATAGAGCCCCTTGAGTCCCTCTCTGCTCTTCATTACTTGTTTGTACTATCAGAAGTAATAAAGAATCCGGTGCCTTCAAAAGAATAGATTGAGTTTGAAGTGTTACTCCTGCACTATTTTAAATCTGTCTTACTGCAAACTCCCCATTGATTTGATTAGAAAGGGTCACATTCTATTGTCAAAGAGATAACTTGGCAGTGATTTAATACAGACATGATAACCTGCCACCAGAGGTTGCAGGGGTGAATGGAGACATCCTGAAATGACTTAGTTCCTTCCAAGACCTAAATTAGAGGATTGTTGTAGGAAACAGTTCCTCAACAGCCAGAGCCCTCACCATTCTTCTCCTCCATATTATCTAAAAATCTATAGGAAGCTAAAGATATAAAACATAGATAAAGTGTTGAAATGCAGCAGCAGCAAAGTTGTAGAACAAGCAGAATCTTATATGTACCTAGGAAGCTTGATCTATGCTGACGGTTCCATCAAGGATGAGGTTAAAAGGAGCTATGTCTTAGCCACAAGTGCTGTGCAGAATTTGATCAAATTATGGACTGATAACCATTTTCACTTTTGTACCAAAGTGAAAAAGCGATCAAACTAAATAACTAACAGTATTAGTCTCTGGTATGGAAGCAGCCACATTAAATGAGACAGACATAGGAAGCTGAAGGTAGTAAAGATGAGCAGTCTTTGAAAGACAGCAGGTGTAAAGTGGAATGATTTTAAAACAGATGAAGTTAGAAGAGTAGGCTGTGAAGCCAGGGTATGGGATTGTCTACAGTTGAAGAGATTACAATAAGGGGCCACTGCAGAAGGCAAACATATGATAGGATGCTAGAGAAAATTATGCAAACACAACCAAGGTCAGTCCAACCTAGAGACCAACCACCAACAAGATAGCAAGACATGGTAGACAAACAGGAATAGTGTAAGCTTAATGGAGGAACAAGGCATGGACAGGAATGAATGGCCACGTTGTACTGTTCTGGGTCTGCAAAGATGCTCTTGGAAGAATAGGGACCTGTTGAATAATATGGATTGAAGTGCCACAATAATTCTGAGAATACCTTTCATTTCTTTTGCATCAAATAAACAGTACCAGCACCCAAATTTCTCAAGGCCTACCCAGACTTATGTCAGTTTTCAGGCATGGGGTCTTTTGTAATTCCTCAGTGCTATTGGATGCTCAAGTAGTCATGGACTCAAGTAACCCAAAGACAATCACTCTTACCTTGCCAGAAGATTGTCCAAGAGGACAAGACACACAGGTCTGGCCACAGTGATCCATGAATTTGTGGCTTCATGGCTTGATTGTTTCAGCTCATGTATAGGAACAAAACTAAACACCCTGAAAAGACTTCAGCTGGTACAAAAACACAGCAGCCCATATGCTTAGTAACACATTGAGTTACGAACCTCTCTCTCCGGTGTTCTGCTGTCTCCCCTTTGATACAAGATTCTAATTCAAGGTCTCTGTCGTGATATTTAAAGCCCTCCACAGGATATATTCTGGTGCTAGGAACCTAGACAGATAGCACAACACTAAAATGCAATCATCTCTGGGATGAAATGTAGCAGCGGTTTTAAACAGCTACAGCAACACTACAGGACAGCTGAAAGATACTACCTGTTCATAGTAGAGACTATCTAGGCTCATCTGCACAACACAAGCCACAGAACCTCACCCAGAAATTCCTACATCAAACCAGAAAATGCAAGTGGGTATTTAGGAAGGGAGACACAATGAAATGGAATTTGGCCAGGATATTGTGCATTAATGCCCTGCTCTTTCCAAAAGTATCATGGAATCATTAATGATCACAAGTGGTAAGAACCTAAGTTTCATATCTCATCAAGAAGGTGGAATACAAAAGTCACCAGAAGCTCTCAACCAAATTAGAGACTTGTATTACATAACTCTGTTTATATTTCAAAATTACTTTTAGTTAATATTACTCATTGCTGCAATTTCTTTATTATTTTAGTACATTTTTTCTAAATGCATTTTCTAACAAATTATGAAGGGTGTCTAAAATTTTATTCTGTTACTTCAATTGATGTTGAAAGTGTCTTTATAATTCTGTTTGGCAAAGTTGACTGCCCCTACCAGCCCTTTTAAGATCAGAGTGAATAAAAATGCCTTCCAGCTTCTGTATTTCAGAAGCCTGTGCAAATCTGTTTTTTTTTTTTTTTTTTTTTTTTTGCTTTTTAAGCCTTCTGTACTGTAGATATGGGATGAAGTTTGTCTCTAGTATCTACTGTGGATTTTTAAAATCCAATTTCAAACTTGCTTTACATTATTTTTTATGTTTAAGGCTAACAATTTATTTAGCTTTTTTAAAATCAGCAGGATTATTTAAAAGTCAGGCAATGTATTGGGGAACATGCCCATTGTGACTCCTTAAAGTGGTCAAGGTAGCTATGACATGGATTTCTTATCCTTCCAGCACTGGGATCTAGTTGTGTCTCAGTTTCCCTTTTATCTTCAGTAGTGGAGCAATTTGTCTTTTGGACAAATCAAAATGTTCACTCCTTCTGAGGCAATCAAGAGTCCAAATGAATCTAAACACAGGTCCTTTTCTCTCACTGGACCATATCCCTCTTCCCAGTATCTGTATAGTCCAAAGGGGACAGTCTCCCATTGTCTCTGGAGGTTCCAGCCTGGAGCTGGAAACTAGAGTAAGCAAACACACCAGTAGCCCATGAGGCTAGCCTGCTATATTGCATAATGTGTTTTCTTCATAGGTTTGATTGATTATATTGTTATTTTCTTGGGGGGAGGGAGGGTCTATACTGAATTCCAGTATGTATTACTCATAATATTTGGTTGTAACACAAGGAACCTGCAGTCCTGTATGATTAGCTAGAGCAAGATAGCATAAGTGTTTGTAACCTTTGGCATAGATAAATGGCCTACTGGTTACCCCTTTTGACTTTGGGGAACTGAACAGAGAACTGAACAGAGAACTGAATGTGTTTACCATGAGTCTGGAACAGACCGGTAACCACAAGGTACACCACAGAACACGGAAGTCATGATTTAGGCCAAAGGTAATGGTTTGGGGGATGAGATCATCAATATTAATATGTATGAATCTATGTCATAATATGTTAGCCTATAGAGTAAATGTACACAAAGATTTATCTGGGTGAGGAAATAAGATTTGGGCATGGTAGGTTGGGCCCTGATCAGGGCAGTGCCAGGACCCTATAAGAGGACAAACAACCATGCTGGGTCCTTGTCACTCTTTTTATCTTCTGTTAAGCTATCAGCTCACCTTTCGCAATATAGCTTAGCTACTCAACACTTGTACCTGATCTACCACTTGGAGAGCCTGGACCATCGAATTCATCAGGCATGCCAGAGGCGAGGCTGGTCTTCTGTCTCCTACTACCAAGTCTCCAAGGAAGGGTGTGAGTATGCTAGTTTAAATAGTCTTTTAGAATAGAGATGTTACCACCATGAACCATAGAATTGTGTTACTTCTTTGTGACTCTGTGTTTATATCTTTGATTATTCTTTCATGCGTTTTAATAAAGATCTTGAAATTTTGGCATTGTCCTCAGTATAAGTATCCTTGCCACACATGCTGAGGGTCCACTCATGACACTGAACTCCAAGTTCCCTAATCCTGTAGGCTGAATTGGGACAAGAACCTAAATATCTTCTGGTCAGATCATTGGTGAGCCATAACAAACTAGCCCCATAAATTCAGGTCAATACACCAGGCTTCAGGCCTATACCCCTTCTATTATTCCAGCAGACCAAACAGTCCTCCTGTTTTCACCATTATGCAGGGTTCACAAGGTCTTTTTTTTATTCCACTGAACCACTTACCCCTTCCAAAGTTCCTTCCTCTTCCATGCCCTCCACAAGTCTTTTCCTAGCTGTTCAACTAGAATGGCCACTCCAGGGCTTGCCTTTTTCCTGCTCACTCTTTCTTCTGTGAAAAGACCCACAATACATGTGGTTTCCCTGGATCTCTGCCCATTATGACTGAGAGCAGTTCCTTATATTTCCTGGCACTACTTCTCAGCGTGCCTTGCTGCAGCCTACAACTACAAATCCCAGAATTTCCTTGTCCAGTACTGAGCTGGGTCCAGGACAATGCTTGGCCAATAACCTTATTTAAAGGGCCAGAACCCTAGTGCCTAATCCACAGCTCTTACACACACACCATTGATTTCAAAGGATAAATAATGATGAACTGAAAGATCAGATACAGATCCATTTTCACACAAATAGTATAAAGGTGCCTTTGAAGTCACCTTAAAGTAGATGCTATAAAGATAGCATGACACAAAAGAACATTATTTCAAATATATATTGATAATAATTTGAGCTGGTTCAATATAATGCAAAAATACCAATATCAATCGGATTATTTGAAAAATCACTTTTGTCCACCTGATCAAATAATCTTTCAAATAATATTTGATGAACAATGAATAATTGTTTCTGTATTCAATCAGCTTTCATAATAATGCATTTTAACTTAGAGATGCCACTGCTCAATAGGTGCTCAATGGAAAAATAAATGAAAACATAATTAATAGCACAATGATGCAAGACAACATACCTAAATAATGCTAGAGATTGAGCAAAACATGGATGACTCTGTATATTCAACATCATAAGTGTTTTATTAATAAGTTAGAATTTGTGTTTCCTGTGTAAAAAGTGATCCGTGAATCTCCATAATAAGGGGGCAGTTCACATCCTCCTGCACTATTTCAGTTGGGAACAGGATAAGGAGCAGGCAGTTCTGTAAAGAGCCCCTCACCCAACAGTGAGGATGGCATTCACCTCAACCATGGCAGGAGATGCAGGTCCAGTTCCCAAGTCCCCTGGATACCAGCAAGCCAGAACTTTCCTCATGCAGGTTGGGTGCTTGATGCCAGCTCTGGAAACCTGGCACTCTCCCTCTGCTCTGTGGCAGTGCAGCTCCATTGGAGCCACTATACCATGTGTCAAGGGATGGTTATACTGGAAGGAAGGGATAAAATGGGGCCCAGATGCAGCCCTCCACCCACACTACCTCCGAGTTCCCAGAATTTTTCAGGGGATTACACTACCCCAGGGAAACTAGGACCCAGGTTATGCCTCCCCTCCCATGTGGCCAAAGGGCACAACTGCAGAAAAACTACTCAGACTCCAGCTAGTAGGAGCAGCTACAGAGGTATCCAAAGCAGGGACCATTGGACATTCAGTGACCTTCACAGTTTTGACTGGATTTTCTCTGCCCTGTGCTGAGTGGTTGTTTGCTCCAACCCTCTCCCTTCCCCTGCATCAGTCTCTTCACCTCAGCTTCTACCCTCTTCTGCCCTTCCACTGACCCCTTCCTAAACAAACACATACACACAAACGTGGTCTCACACACACACAATTAAAACCATGGAAATGCTGTCACATTGTTCACTATGCTTGTGTGATCTACCACCCCTACTCCCACCTTGCGTCTGTCTTGTCTATTTAGATTGTAAGCACTTTAGAGCAGGGACAGTACTATTCTGTGCTTGAATTGGGTCTAGCACAATAGGGCCCCCTTTTTGGCTGGCCGTTAGGCACTACCCTAATTATTAATAAATGATAAATAAATAAAAAATAATTAATAATAATGCCTCAGCTGGGCATCATGGGTATCTTGGGTCCTGCAGAAAAGAGGCCCACAGTTTCAGGTTGTACTTATGTATTTTGTGGAGTCTCAGGATCAGTAGGGGAGAAAATAAGTCACATCATCCCTATTCTTCCTAATGCTGGCTTCTGTGCTGTGCTCCCTGGCTCATCTAGTCCCAGTCCCCACTTCCACCTTCTGCAAAGATCCCAGTCCAGCAGAGAACTCTGTACATAGTCCTAGGAATGGGGTACACTGCCACAAAAGCAGCTGATTGGCCCTTCCTGGTAGAAGAGGTCAGGTAGTTTAGAGAGGGTCCACTCTGTATCCTGATTTCAGGGGCATGAACTGGCTTAGGGTTATTAGGTTTTAGTGAAGCATTTTGTCAGCACAAAACCAAAAGGCTTCTGCTTCTAAATTTTTCCATGGCACTGGGCCATTTCCTTCATCCTGACTCCTGTAAACATGTTCTTTCCAGAAGTGTCAGCCAAATGATGTCCACTCTCCTTTTGAACATGAGTCCCAGCTGGCTCACTGACTCAGTTTTCTAATAGAAGGCATTTCCCTAAGGTTTCTGAAGATTTAGTCATACATTAGCTCTTTCACCTCAGTGTATTGTAGGAAAAGCCAGACATATAGTAGATCACAAAAACAAACAAATAAATAAATAAATAAAAAATCCAGCTATAAACTCACACCCAGCACTACCATGGAACTTGTCTTTAACACTCCTTTAAAAAGCTAATGATTCTATAAATAGAAATCTTGATTTGCGCAACAGACTACCCTAGTTATTATAGTAAAACAGTCAAGGATATAATGAGATTATAACAGTATCTAATACACTAAAATGTTTTTCTACCTATTAATATGGCTATTACATGAACATTTCTATGAGAATGACCAGAATGGAATTACACCAAAGATAAATTTGGCTCATTTTGTCCCTAGGAGGCCAATAGCTTTAAAAAAGCTTTTAGGATTGTTTACCTTAGAAAGGAGATGAATAGGAAGGGGCACAATAAAAGTACACAAAATAATAAATGGTATATGGAAAGAGATCAGGAGCTTCTCTTCTCCTTGTCACATAATACAACAACAAGGGGAAGTTCTGTGAAATTAAAAAGGTAGGAAAGTCAAACTGATAAGAAAAAATGTTTTCACACAACATGTGATTGACCTGTGGAACTCATTGCCACAGGTCGTCATTGAGGCCAAGAACTTGAGATTCTAAAAGGGCTTGTACACTTATATGGCTATCAAGAATATCCAGGCTTATTATAATTAATGACAATACCATTTTTAGATGGGAAGGGATATAAAACCTTGTGCTTCAGTGCTAAGCCAATCTTTAACTATTAGAGGCAAAGATGAAACCTATATGGGGAAACAAATTGTTCCACATCTTCCTACTGCAGGGTTCTTACACAATCCAATGAAATATCTGGTTCTGGCTAGTGTTGGAGACAGTTTGCTACTGTCAGAAGACAGGATACTGGGCTAGATGGACGTGCATCTGACCCAGTATGGCCATTCTTATGTTCTTGTTCGACTGGATCGATCACTGATCTGATCCAGAATAGCAATTCCTATGTTTGTTAGCCTAGGCATAGTGGGCTGGAATTCTTCAATATATTGAATTGGCGTAAGTCAAGAATATTTCATTATGTGTTAATATTAACCAAGTATTGAGGAATAGAGTAGTATCCTTTTAAGTAATTTGTGTGCCCTCTACTGATACTCCCTGTGTTTTAGAAAGCTCCAGAAACTAGTCAGCACAGCCGTGTTTTTGTAGCTTGGTCTTGCACATTTGTGTATATTTAGCAAACAGAGTTATCTTTGCTTTGTTTCATCTTCTATATAGCATTGTCCCAGCAAAAGGAGCTATTCAAATGCACAACCAATGATGTGGAGAACAGGCGACATGATATGCAGCACTCCACTTGATAAAACATGAACTACAGTAAGAAGGCAAGCAGAAAACAAATTGAGAACCAAGTTAGTCTTTCATCGCCAAGGATTTTTATTCAGAGGGAATGCTGCACTCTTCAAATGAAGATAAAGGCTTTTAAATTACCCTTTTCCCTCCCAAACACACCCAGAAGGGGATAGAAGAAGCAAAGCAAAAACTGTGCACATGAAAGGGTGGATTTAAGAGTGTTTGTTTGTTAAGCACCATCCTAAGTATGTTAGAAGTGAACAAAATTATTAATTGCAAATCCACAAATTTAGCTTCTTTCCCTGGTTACAAGTTGTCAATAAGCAGCCTACAAATACCTTACACCAGATTAATGTAAGTTTTAGAATTGGGTGTCGGGTGTGAACTTGCATTTTTGAATTCAGAGTTTGGTTTCAGCTAATATTCACTTAAAATACATTTGATACAGCTGTATAAAATGGACAATGTATAATTCTACTTAGCACTGAACACATTTGGTTAAGCATCATCCTATATGCTTCCCACTTGGGCATTAGTGCTGCAACTGGGAAGGAGTAACTTGATGGGCATACAGCAGAGCTCTGATGAAGCATCATGTTCTCCTACATTCCCTGTTCGGATTATCGCATGTTGCCTTGTGCTTATATGTGAAATATTTTTCACTGGCTATGTTCAAGATCAAGCCTGGTAGGGCAGCTCCTCAAGAGGGTTCAATTATGGAGCCAGGCCCCTTTACATCAGCTTTTGATCTGTCTCATCAACATGTTAGAAACATGTAGGAAATGATCCATAGTATCAAAAAGATGGTCATGTTGTTCAGGGCTCTAGGGCTGTATTCCATGCTTTACTATAGACTTCCTATGTATCCTTGGGCAGCAAGTCATTTAGGCCCAGATTCTTAAAGGTTTTAATAGGAATCTCTGAGTTTCCATTCCCCCATCTATAGTTTGAGGAGAATACTTCCATTCTCTCCCTGTTTTTATGTCTTGTCTATTTAACTGCAAGGTCTTCGTGACAGGGACAAGCTCTGAATAAGTGTTTGAATAGTGTCTTGTACCAGGAGATCCCATATTTGTTTGGGGACTGTAGGTATTAGGGTAAAATAAATAAGTTAAAAATGCAATAAAATAGTCCACAAAGCAAAGGTTTTTTTCCCCTCTGATCTTGTGACTATATTTAGGGATAAATGTTAGCAGAGCAGCTGGATAAGCTAGGAGATCAGGCAGTGGTCATGTTTCATCAGGCAAATGCTCCCTTCTCCCTCAAAGAGAGAGACAAAGAACATGGGAGATGAGGAGCATAGAAAGGGGAACGGTCACCACTGTATGCTTTCTAATCTACCAGTCTTGGTAGATTAAGTGGGGTTTAACTCAACACTGAGATGTCCAAGTGCCTGCTGAATTTATATCATTCCCTCCCCCCCCCCGTGATAGGGTGGACTTGCTCCTACCTCTTTTCAAGACCACAAACAGCTCAGGGACCTTTGCTGGTAAAACACTGTGTAGTTTATTTACAATGTTCATTTCCATTGCACTTACCCACTATACAGCCTTACAGCTACAGTCCTATGGAGACCTCAGCTCCTGAGGCCAGGCAGGCACAGAGAGAGCACAAATAAGTGAGTAAGCTCACTTTCTCTTCTGCTTCCCCTTCTCAGGGCCTTCCTGTGCCTTTTGAACTAATTAGCCTCTTAGTTCTCTTCAGCCCATCCCCAGCCATCAATTAGGCACCACTCTATCAGGTCTGCTCTACTGTAATTAGTTAGAGTTGCAATGACCAGAGTGCTGGCCCAGATGCTGCTGTCCAGCACTCTGTCACGCCTCCGTCCCTCACTTCATAGAAACTCCCCCATTGGTAAGGAAGAGGTGAACAAAGGGCGATCAGGCGCAAGTTTGTTGTAATCATCATTCTTCCTGCCATCATATTCCCCTCAATGCTTTAGGGATTTCAAGTGCAAGCTAGGACTGAATCAATCAGCATTTACTTGCAGCAGGTCTACTGCTGATGAGCGAACTCCAACCCAATAAGACTTTGGCAGTAGTAATGATGACTCATGAGAGCAATGTGTTTTCTGGGCAATGAAGAGACAAAGAGCCTCCAAGTGAATGGCCTCAGATACGGATGGATTTCTAAAAAGGCACACATTTAAGGGGCTAGCCACCTTTGCTGTCTCCAACTTTGACATCCCCATAGGGAATGGTCAGGAAAAAAAAATTGTACAAATTCAGACGTACATAGTTTCCAGTCGCCTACAAGAGGATATAATGGTCTGCATGGGATTTTTATTTTTATTTAATCCATAATAGGACAAAATGATAGAAGGAAGTATATTTCTTGTACTCAGATAGCTTGTTTGGCAGTAATGGCAGAAAGTTTTCATTTGCATTAAGCCAGGATTCCATGTTATATTTATACATGGGCATCCAAGGTATTACTGAGTAGCTCCTGATGACTAACACCTGAAAAAAGAAAGTGCATTTTTAACAGGACATTACTTTAGTTTTCAGAGGGAAAAGAATCTTATTTCTGTGTGCACAGGTGTGCTCAGACACACCAGAAAATTGAAACCCAATTTAAAAGGCAATACTGGAAACAATTTGAGCAGGTTCTGATGCTGCTATGGCTGAAATAACACAAGAAATGACTTGAGGGGCTATCTTTGCATTTTTCTGTTCAATCTATATGACTGAAACTATCAGTATGGACTGAAGTGGAAAACACAAATTAAATTCATTGTGTCATTGCAGCCAGAACATACTGAAAATATTTTAAACAATGCTGTTTAAATAAAACAGCATGGGGGGAGGGAAATCAAACCTACTTCTTAAATTTAGTATAATAGCAACAAAAAGACCCTTTGCCAAATTCATCTTGGGTGTAACTGCATCAATTTTAATGTAGTTACACAGCAGGAGTGAGTTTGTCCCTTTGCACATGAGACTTCAGTGGTAAAATTAGATATATTTATATAGTAGATCTGATTTTCAGCCCTTAAGCTTTCATATACACACCTTTATATCTCTGTTTATCTTCTTTTACACCAGCTTAAAGAGAGTACTCTTCTGTCAGAAAGTGATTTGAAAACAGATAGTGGCATATAAACATACAGAATTATGTATTTAATTATGTATTATATATATATAATTTCATGTGAGATGAAGAAACGCAATCCCAGGAGATGAGACACTAATTCTCTGAGTAGACTTTGTTTAAACAAGGGAAATATTTGGGGTGAAATTCTGTCCTGGGATTGCATGGGTATGCATCAGTGCAGAATATGGACCATGATGAGTAAAAAAAATTATTATAATTTAGATAATGCAGTGTAAAAAGACTGCTGAATACAGGTAAGGTTTAATTACAAGTGATTATTCTTGGACAGAAGGGCACATCCGTGCTTTAGTCATATAAATAGTTCCACTGAAATCAATCACTACTTCCAGGAGTAAAGCAAAACAAAATTTGTCCCTTAAAAGTGAATCACTGCAATCCACCTAACAGTCAAGAATTTTAAATGATGTAACATTCTATATGTACAACTTTATTCAGATAAATTCTTGGATTTTTTGTTGGCAGTGTTATTTCTGTTGTTGTTCATTGTGTGGCAATACTAACAGTTTGTTGAAATAGGGATGGTTAAAATTGGTTATAGAAATGCAAAAAAAAGTTATTCTTCTTTCATGTCTTTACTTCACTGAACTCTAGAGGTGAGCTACTTCCACTAAGGAATCCGGTTTATGCATTAATCAGAAGTGATTCATCTGAATCCAGACAGATAGTTTTCACTCTTCATTTCACAGAAAGATAATAAAATCCCAGGGCCCTGTCTTCAGATGTCAGTCTAACTTGAAGAATGATATAGTGAGGCAAAATCTGCCCTATTACACCTGTGCAATCCCATTGACGTCTTATTGTTGTCATTCTTCTCAGTCCTGTATTCTCTGTGTAGAAGCAGGTTGAATTCCCATCCCATCAGGGGATAGAGAGAGTCCTCGTGGGGAGTAGGTACTCATGAGCTAGCATCTCAGGGTCAGATAATGGCCTTATGCTTCAGTGGCTGGGGAATGAGGTACTTAATGAGCCTTCTTTATATTGAACTTGTCTATTTTGTGTATTATTCAAGTGATGAAACTTCTGTGGCAGAGTAATCTGTGAGGTCAATGGGGTCACATAGGTCTAACTAGTGGGAGTTAATTTAGCCCAGTATGTCTAATAAACTGACTCAACCACATTTAAACAACACAGAAAGGTAAGTATTCAATGCACTATGGAGGAATCATGTGGGTAAATATTTAATGCAGTAAACACCCTTTTATTGCTTACGAACAATACACCATGGTAGGACACATTTCTGGTTATTTGATTTTGAAACATAATTTCCCATGTTAATAGGAATTGAGAAGCTCAAGTCCTGTGCACACTACTGGAAATATACCCCTACTTCTTTTGCTATTTGGTAAAGAGGGGCTTGTGTTTGATGGCAAGTGATTTTCATGTCTTTTTGGTTCAGGTCAGTTCTATAATGTCAATATGTGGCTCTATTTGTGCCATTCGTTAATTTTTAAATGATCTACTTTTTACCAAAACAAGCCCCCAGAGAGGTCCTGTTATCTATTGGTAAGAGCTGAGGACTTGTAGTATGGCTTCTGGATTACGTCCTCTATGCCAATAACTGCAGTGCGAAACATTTATATGCTTATTGTTCTAGTGTTGTCAAAAAGTAAAAGCTAACAAATACAGACAGTCAAGCTCAATTTTAACAAAGTACTTGTTGGTAGCAGCACAGCCAATATGCTGAGTACCTAAGTCATTACTAAGGGCTGGTCTACATGGCACATTACTGTGAAGCAAGCCAGGGTGTGAATATACGGCACACCTGCTTGCTGTAGTATCAAATGCTGTGTGAACCCTGCTACAGCACAGTAAAGTCCCAGCTTGCATCTTCACATATTACACTTCCATTGCACTGTAGCAGGGACCACACAGCGAGTTGATTCAGAGACATATTTATGGACTTGATCCTGCAAATACTCCTGTGCATAAAGTGTGTAAGTATTTCCACTGAGTTCAATGAGATTATTCACAGAAACAACCTTGGACTCTTGTTTACCTGCAGGATTGGGGTCTACATTTCTTTCTAAATTTTGGAATATTTTCCTTTTGAGATTTGCTCTACCTTTAGGTAGGGAGGGAGTTTTTCTGGACAAGTGCAGCCCTGGCTGGGGTGCCCTCCAGCAGCTGCCCCCAGCACAGCAGCTTTGTCTCAGTTTCCCTTTTTGTTTGCCCATGAAAAGAGATGATCTCTTAGTGTTCAATACAAAGCCCACTTTGGTTGTAATTTATTCATATACAGCAGTGAAGGAGTTCCACAAACACCTTGTAATATAGCCATTCTCCAATTCCCATACTAAACATATCAAGGAACAGCAGTATTCCATTCCCATCTCCAGGGATATCACCCACGTGACAGTGAATAGCAGCATTTTGTTCCCAGTTTCTTTTGCCCCTTAGCCAGGGCCTGCTCTCCAGGTCTCCCTGCCTGATAGTGACTAGTTTCATAACTCTTCCACCCAAGTCAGGTCCCCCATGAGAGAGCTCCCTGCAGAGTTCTACTCCCCAGGCCTCCTTGCCAGGATCAGGGGGTCCCTACCTCTGCCCAGTGAACGACCCTACATGACCCACCCCTTGTTTCTGGGCTCTTCTCATAATTTTTTATGCAGGTCTTTGCAAGAGGAAGAGTCACTGGCTAGTGTTCCACTCCTTCAGGAGCCCCTGCCTGTGAGCCCTATTCCTGCTCACAGGCATCCACCTTCCCACAACAATCATCTTGCTTCTGGGTTTAGCATCCCCGGCCAAGCTCAATCTTCCACTTTTGCCTAGGGGCACTGCCCAAGCCTTCTACTCATGAGATCCCTCAGTTTTCACCAACAGCTCTCATCCAAACTCAGCTCTCCACTTCTGCTTCCAGTCTCAGGCAGCTCCCACCCATGCTTTCTTTGTCTGACTCTCCAAGATGCAAACATGCCCTCTTAAGCCCAGCTGGGGGTCAGCTGACCAATCACAGGTGCACCAGTCTCTAGCATTTTAAAAAGCCACTGTCACAGGATGACCACAAGTTATAATCAACTGCTTAAAAACTGTGAGCCAAGTCCTCAGCTGGTGTAAATTAGCATCACCCCATTGGATGGAACTATGTCACTTTACACTAGCTGAGGATCTGGCTCTTTGTAAATTCCAGCATTGTGAGGTTACTAGTAGTTCAGATTTTGATTGTCCTCAGATGTAAATCCTGAATCACACACAATATCAAATACACCTAAACAGAATTCACTTTCCAGCCCTTTTAATAAAAAAATCACTTTTCATATGTCAAAGCCTTGCTGACTTTCTGGGCACACTATATACTTACTCATTTTTTCCCTGAAGGACTGAGTTAATTAGGGAGGTTTTTTGGTTGTAGGGGTTTTTTATATATATATATATAATTATTATTATTATTATTAAGTTTTATTGTCCTTTCTGTCAATTGGGTGTTTTTTCTTTTTCACAGTGATTTAAAATTACTCTAGTGCAGCAGTAGTCAATTATTTTTTGTAGGGCTGTTGATTAATCGCAGTTAACTCACGTGATTAACTCAAAAATATTAATCACAATTAAAAAATAATAATTGTGATTAATCGCAGTTTTAATCACACTATTAAACAATAGAATACTAATTGAAATTTATTAAATATTTTGGATGTTTGTCTACATTTTGATATATATTGTATCCTGTGTTTTAATTAAAACCAAATTGTATATTATTGTTATTATTAATATTTGCAAAATAATAAACAAAAGAAATACTATTTTTCAATTTACCTCATGCAAGTACTGGTAGTGCAATCTCTTTGTTGTGAAAGTGAAACTTACAAATGTAGATTTTGTTTTTGTTACATAACTGCACTCAAAAACAAAACAATGTAAAACTTCAGAGCCTACAAGTCCACTCAGTCCTACTTCTTGTTCAGCCAATCACTCAGAAAAAACAAGTTTGTTTACATTTACAGGAGATAATGCTGCCCTCTTCTTATTTACAATGTCACCAGGAAGTAAGAACAGGCATTTGCATGGCACTTTTGTAGCTGCATTACAAGGTCTTAACATGCCAGATATGCTAAACATTTGTATGCCCCTTCACTCTTTGGCTACCATTCCAGAGGACATGCTTCCATGCTGATGATGCTCGTTAAAAAACTAATGCATTAATTACATTTGTGACTGAATTCCTTGGGGGAGAATTGTATGACTCCTGCTCTGTTTTACCCGCATTCTGCCATATATTTCATGTTATAGCAGTCTCGGATGATGACCCAACACATGTTATTCATCTTATTTTCAGTTGACATTGTAAACAAGAAGTGGGCAGCATTATCTCCTGCAAATGTAAACAAGCTTGCTTGTCTGAGCGATTGGCTGAAGAAGAAGTAGGACTGAGTGAACTTGCAGACTCTAAAATTTTACATTGTTTTATTTTTTAATGCATTTTTGGTACATAATTCTACATTTATAAGTTCAACTTTTATGATAAAGAGATTGCACGACAGTACTTGTATTAGATGAATTGAAAAATACAATTTTTGTTTTTTTTTACAGTGCAAATACTTTTAATCAAAAATAATTATAAAGTGAGCACTGTATTCTGTGTTGAAATTGAAATCAATATATTTGAAAATGTAGAAAACATCCAAAAATATTTAAATAAATGGTATTCTATTATTGCTTAACAGTGCAATTAATTGCACAATTAATTTTTTTAATCGCTTGACAGCCCTAATTTTTTGTCAAGGTCCAAATTTCTTGGTCAAGCTATAGTCAAGGTGCAGATGACAAAGAAAATAATAATTAAAAACCCCAATAATGATAATAATAAGTAAATAAAAAGATTTCAGGGTCCATTCAAAAGCATTTGGCAGTCTGGATTTGACCCGAGGTCTGCCTATTGCCTATCCCTGCTATAGCTTATAAAATACTCTGTTCATTTATGTCCCCCTCCAGTGGTTGGCCCTTCTGAAGTTGAGTCTTACTACCAACAACTAGCAAAGTTACTCCTTTAGTCCTAGTAATAGGGGCTTATGTGTTTAGTGCTCAAGGTCCAGGAACAGAATTCTCTCACTGCAGGACACATGTATCCACAATATGAGAAAAGTGCCTCTGTGTCCCATCCCTGCTAAGTCTGTATGTATAATAATATAATAATAATAATAATATCTATGTGTGCATTCCCAGGTAGACATATACCTAGAGATTATGATAGGCACATAATATTGCCTGCAAAAACAATATATTGATAGTTGAATATTTTGTAGCATTATTCCTAATTGCATTGTTGCTTACAAGAAAGTAAATAATATTTGAGTTGAATTTAGCTTTTTTTCTAAATATGCTTAAATCATACATTCTTCATAAAACTATATGTCTGTGTTTCATATACTTCTTAAAACAAAGCCTACACTTACATCACGGAGGATGTATTTCTCAAAGTTGAAAATCGGATTCTAAAGATCAGGAAAGCAGCGTGGCCTTATTTTGTTAAAAGTACTAATTTATAGTCAGTCTTTGCCTCCAATTTTATTTCAGCCTAGTTTCTCTATTGAAATAGGAACAGATTATTAGAAATTCATATTTTTTACTCGAGGGATTCTTTGATCCTTACAAAAAGGGGAATAAAGACTTTGACATTAGTACAACAAGGCGGCTGTTTTTTTTTTTTAGCAAAATATAAGAGATATTACACAGCATAACCCTTCTTACCATTAAAGTGATAGAAAAGATTTCCCATAATTCCCCATTACCTTCTGTCCAAAACAAAACTGATCCAACCAAAGAGCTGTGGGTTATGCTTACTTTCTTCCCTACAGTTAAAATAAAAAAATTACCCACACAACCAAAGAAAAAAGCTTCTGTTCTTCGTGAAGTCTTTTTAGCAACATATAAAAATTTTCCCCTTAGACATTATGACCCCTTGTTAGCGCTGAAGCTGGCAGGAAGGATTTCACTTGATTCTTAGTGGTTCAGTATCTCCAAAGGAAACTGATCTGCCTAAAGAACTATTGTACAGAAATGCTCACAAAGATGCGCTTACTAGACATCCTGAAGGGAAGAAAACGTTTTATGCTAATTCTTCCATTCAATGTCTCTTAAATAATGTGTGTCAAAGGCAATGCTGGGCTCAATCCTGTATGTACACTTAAGAGAAATCTCCTATTGTAGGCAATGTGAGTATATATACACTGCTGGCCATGCTGTAGTGGCTATTGAGATACTGCCAGGAATTGGTACTTTGAATTGAAGCCAGTGGGGAGTAACGCCTGAGTAATGATTGCAGCATTAAGGCTCCTTGTTTTAAGTTTCCTGCCCTTGCTATATAGTTAGACATTTATTTTGCACCTGTCATCTTGGATGCAGCATCTGGACATATTAAAGAAATTAACTACAAGCAAATGAGTATTACTACCACTTTATGAAAAAATAACAGGAGTACTTGTGGCACCTTAGAGACTAACAAATTTATTAGAGCATAAGCTTTCGTGGGCTACAACCCACTTCTTCGGATGCATATATGTAAACCACTTTATGGTTTACACTTTGAAAAGACCTATGTATTATAAATATATGGATGAGGGGGCAAAGTTATTTTACTTTTCCTGGTCTATACAGTGGTGGTTCTGCAGTTCTCCATTAGATGAAGCTCCCTGCCTCAAAGTAAATATCAAAGCTTCCTTTAAGAAAATCTGTATGACCCTGGGATAAAGGGAGCAAGAAGACTACACACTGTCTCTGTTTTGCACATGTAGCTGGTTTATTCATCCAGGATGAAATTTATCCCTGTCAGCACAAGTCCTGTACACTACTTAATTCCCCCATAAGCTCTATTTGGAGGATTTAAGTGATGCATATACCTTTGCTGGCCTTCTGGAAAGGGATGAATTTCATTCTGTGTGAGCTAACCAGCCACAAGTGTAACAACTGACAACTGACTTATGCTCCTATGATATCTTTCTAATGTCTAATTTCAGTGTGAAATATTAAATTTGTTGTAACATAGAAACTGTTGGTGATTGCAAGCATTTTAGACACTTCTTACAAACTGAAGGATTAGATTTTGCTCTTGCAGATTTTGCTATGCTACCACTAGGCCTTTCCATGGTTTTTGCAAGCTTTTAACAAATTGATTTGGTGGGCATCTCTGGGCATCTGTGGTGTGGAAACTGAATAGAGTATTTCCTTGAAACTGGCCTTTTAGCTTTCTGGAATTAAAAAATAAAGATAAATTGCCTCATCAGCGCAGGGCAAAAAGAATGATGATGCAGGTATTTTTTTTTTTTTACAAAGATGTTCATGACACTTTACAGAAGAAAGGAGAATGGATCCACTGCCCATAAGAGCATACAGACTAGTCCTTCCATTCTGTGTCATAAGCAATCAGCGATGTAGCAGTCAGTAGAGCTGTGGGGGGGGAAAATCTTTATTAAGCATGCTGAGAGGCCGGTGTTACATGTGAATGCTCTAGAATTTGTAAGTGAGCAACTCAGCACCAGCTTGTGTTACCCACATACAAAAATGTCCTGCAGAATGAGTAAGTCCAAAGAAGGAGAGAAGCAGTGGAGAGGAGAACAACGAGATATAATACAGAAGGGAATGGGATTGGCATAGTACAAGGGATGTGAGGAGGGCTATGAAGAAACAAGCGGCAAAGCCACCAGTAAAAACAGAGCTTAGAAATATACTTATTTATTTTAATGTTTGTATATCACTTTTAAAAAAAAATTAATAGAATCGAGGGCCAAAGGAGAAGCTGCCCAGGCTATGAAAGGACAAATCTGCCTTTAACATCAAAATATATGATTAAATGTATCAGTTGGTTCAGAGATTTCATTTATAATGAGGTGACTGTTAGATCCTGCCTTCTAATTGAATTGTTCAATTTTTAGATTAGTATTTCCCAATGCTCATATTTTATTCAGATAGTGTGTTATTTAACCTCTGACCTCCTTCCCTGCATCAGGGCTTCTGAAGATTTTTTTTAAGTTTAATAAATGCTTTGAATTTAAGTTATCCTCTGAAAGCTTTTTAAAACATAAATCACAGAGACATATTTAAACTAGAGTGTCTTCAGGTTGCTGTGAGGATTTGTTTTAAAAGCTGATTATGTATTCTTCTTGTCTTAGAAGGCAAGATGTTTATATTGTAACATTCACCTCTCAACTGCTGTTAATGACAGCTCTCATTATAGGTTTCCAGCATTATATTTGAGAACAGATTGCAATATATTGTAGATTTGATTGGGGTCTATTTAACTTTATTGCAAACAAATGTTTCAATGAGTTATGCTGAATATATTATTTACCTGCTCACAAGGACATGTAGCCAATATGTGGGAATTTCCAGAACTGTAGGCATGCAAGGTCTCTCATCTATAATGGGTCATGCAAACCATAAAATCAGGATCCAGATTTTGAGCATCCCCAAAGTTTTAATAGATTCCAAGGCTGTAAGGAACCATTGTGATCATCTAGTCTGATCACCTGTATAACGCAGCCCACACAACTTCCCTGAATTAGTTCCTGTTTGAACAAGAGCATATCTTTTAGGAAAACATCTAATCTCAAATTAAAGATTACCAGTGATGGAGAATCCATCACAACTCTTGGTATGGTGTGCCAATGGTTAATTACTCTCACTGTTAAAAATGAACACCTTATTTCCAGACTGAATTTGTCTAGCATCAACTTCCAGCCATTGGACTGTGTTACACCTTTGTCTACTAGATTGAAGAGCCCTCGATTATCAAATTTCTTTTCCCCACATAGGTACTTACAGACTGTGATCAAGATACGCCTTAATCTTCAGGGGTCACTTAATGAAATTAATAGGCAGCAGGTTTCAAACAAACATAGGGAACACAGTGCAGAGTCTATGGAATATGTTGCCACTGGATATTGTGAAGGCCAAAAGTATGACTGGGTTAAAAAAATAGATAAGTTCAATGGCTATTAACCAAGGTGGTCAGGGATGCAAACCCATTCTCTAGGTTTCCCTAAACCACTGACTGCCAGAAACTGGGACTGGATGACAGGGGATGGATCACTTGAAAATTGCCCTGTTCTGTTCATTCCTTCTGAAGCACCTGACACTGGCCACTGTTGGAAAATAGGATACTGGCTAAATGGACCATTGTTCTGACCCAGTATGGCTGTTTGTTAAGCTAAACAGATTGAGTTCCTTAAGTCATATTTTCCAATCGTTTAATCATTCTCTTGCTTCTTCTCTAATCCCTCTGTAATTTATCAACATCCTTGAATTCCAGAAGCAGTCACCCCAGTACCAAATACAGAGGTAATATAACCTCTCTACTCCAATTTGAGATTCCCCTGTTTATACATCTAAGGACCACATTAGCCCTTTTGGTCATAGAGCTGCACTGGGAGCTCATGTTCAGCTGATTATCCACCAATATGATTATTGTTTGTATTACTAGGAGGTCTAGTCATGGACCAAGACCACTATGTGTTGCACAAACACCTGGAAGAATTGGAGCACAGAAATAATTTGCTCAATATTACACAAGAATCATAAGACTTTCAGACCTGTACCTTAACCCCAAGATCATCCTTCCCCTGAATAGAAAGATTCCCATTGACTTCACAGACCTTCAAGCGCTTAAAATGTAACCAGCAGATGACACTATCCATGTCATATTGGTGCTTTGAAGCTGTATCTGCTAGCCTATTTATCTGTTTGTAAAGAGTCCTCTGAAAGGACCAATCAACCATATTTTATTAGCTTTAAATTATATTGTTTAACTTTCCATTCTTTGTTATTCTCTCCTAAGTCTCTTGAGAACTGGAAAATAAAATATATTCCTCTGCAAATTTTGTGAAGTTATTTGTTGTTTTTGGAACAAACAAAAATTTTTTTTAAAAAGGGAGAGAGGAAGTAATTCAGTAGGTTGCAGCAAGAAAGACTTACAGATAGATGGAACAGCACAAGTGAAGAATCAACCCATAGACAAGAAGACTAGGGGCAAAAGAGCAGGGATGTAGAACGTAAGGAAGATAATGTACAGCAAAGAGTTATGAACGCTAGTTTCAACTGAATTCTCAGAATGACGTCTATCCATATTTCCTATCACATTTCACTAGAATAAACTATCTAATGCCATTCTGAAACAATTGATTTGTTGGAAAATTTGTCAGTCTTGGGTAGGAACCATCTACCACCATACTAGTCATAATCACTTTTCAGTTCTCCAATAGTAGATCTTCCAACCACCCAGGAGCTTTACTTTTGTAACAGACCTAGCTGAAAGTGGCTTACCCAATATACTTAAAACCTTGAAAGAAGGGCCAAAACTTGTAACTTTTAATTTAATCTACAGGACAATCTGTCCCCCTAAAATAGCATTGAGTTTAGAAAATGGTAATGAAAATAACTGAATTTTCATATAGCATCTATTTTTCCACATATCAAATTCCTTCAGAAATGTGTTATAATATTCATATAGAATTCATGAAAAAAGTGTTACGATACTTTGTTTTAAGCAGAGCATAAAGCAAGAATTATGGCTCTGCCTATGGACTATATTGAGAACTATATTTGTTCTTTAATCCTTTTTTCAAAAGAAAAGCCTCCCTATAAATTTCCTATAGAGTAGGAATGTTTTCTACATTACTAGTCACTTTGTTACATTCTATGCTGTGCTAAATATTTGTTTTAGGTGTATGATGATTATTTTATTTGAACAATGTCAAAGTTGTGTATGATTTACAGAAAAATAAGACATTGTCCCTGCTCTGGAAATCTTACAATCCAAGGGCCTGATCATGTGGACATTACTGGACATAAGGTGAAATCTTGATTCCATTGAACTCAATGGCAAAATTCCCAGTGACTTCAAATGTCAGGATTTCTCTCAAGGTTCTAATTACCAAGCATAGTCCAATATAGGTTCTAGCCCACGAAAGCTTATGCCCAAATAAATTTGTTAGTCTCTAAGGTGCCACAAGGATTCCTCTTTTTTTTTTTCAATAGGACTGTGGCCAGTAGTAAGTTTTTCCTTGATTAGGGCTTAAAATTAGGCCTGCAAACTCTTCCCCACATGGGATTCAGAGGGACTGCTCAAGCCCTCTAAACCACTTAAACTTCAAAATAGGATTTAAGTGGGATTTATATTGTGCTGGCCATGTGCACAGGGTGAATTTCACCCACAGATAGTACTTCCTCCCAGGCATAGCCCACTGATACCAATGGAATTACTAATGGAAGGACTTTCCATGTGAGGAAATGTTTCCAGGATGAAGCTGTCTGACATTATGTAAGAAGAGATTACAATGAAGAAGAGGTGGGTAAGAGAGGGATAAGATTTAAGGCCGTGAAATAACTTGCTTTTCCGATGTATGTCTGACAGTTTTGGAGGAGGGATGCAATATTTTTATATTTTGATTTTATGTTTACATTTGTGTTAATGGAGCAGGAGTGTTGATCAGTAGAAAGCACTGGGTTTTGGAAAAGCATTCAGACCAGACATGATGGGAACTGTGTGTGGTGAGATTTAAGTACGTGGCGTATAAGCATCATTACTATTTATGAAGATCATGCTTAGCATATCTGTGGCATATATTACCTGACTTGTTTTGTTTAATGTTTTGTATTAAGAGAACATTTTGTTATACTCTGACTTTTTCTTCAAGACAGGTGGCAATTATAAAACACTTGTACTCTACATTAAAATCTAATCTGAGACAGGTGATAAGGTAAATTATTTTAATATCTAGATATGACTGGTTCCACCAGCATACAAGAGAAAACACAAACAGGATAAGAAATAAAAAGCAATGAAAAATAAAATGAAATATCAATGTGCTGAAAAAGTTTTTTTTTTTTTTTATTTTAGAGATGTTACAGGCCTCAAAGAAAGACTCTCTGCATAGAATGGGAAATAATTCTAGAACTGTCAATATCGTTAGACCCAGAATGAACATCTTAAGTTCACCCACTGTATCGCAATACTTAGCACTATTATAGCACTCAGTTAAAGAGATCAAAGTGTTTTACCAAAGTGGATAAGTTTCATTATCCCTATTTTACAATTCAAGAAACTGAGTCACTGAAAGTATAAATGACCAAAAAAATGGAGGAATTCAAACTAGTATGTAGGTCTCATGATTTCTAAACCCTAACCACTGCACTATGTTGCACTTTTCTGAAGACTTGTTTTTACTGTGTGTCTCCCTATAAATATCTATTTTTTAATATATATCTATATATACACATACACACATACAGAGAGAGAGAGAGAGAGAGAGAGAGAGAGAGCATGGCTGAAGCAGTGAAAATATCAAAGAGTTTATGGGATTTGTTTTGTATGAACACTGTTTTGATACACTGGGTTACCACAGCACAAAGTAGGAAATCCAGAAAGGCTTTAAAATAGTCAACCACCAAGAGAGCAGGGGCTGGTGTAACTGCCTCATTGGTTGAAAAAGACAATTCTTTCAGTGGAGGCTGGGGATGCTGCTGTTCTTCTAGTGCTCCCTGCTTCTGGGTGCAGACATCGGGCTCTGGGGTCAGTGATCTGGGTAATGATGTCACCGGGGAGCCTGATCACCTCCTCTTACTGAGCCACCAGAATTGTTGGGTGGCCAGCTGAGGCAGGAGCAGATGCAGGTTGGAACAGGGGTTGGCTAGCATGGAAATGGACACAGCAGGAACAGGAAGAAGGGCTATCTGTTGAGACTACTGGCAAGGGGAGTGTTCCCAGCCCGGTACTGACATTGAATAGCCCAGAGAGACTGCTTCCCTTAGGAGCCTATATTTTTGCCTTGGGATCACCTGATGCTTCGTCTCCTCTTTTGGGACAGAGCCTCAAAGTTTGGAGCCGTGTTTGGGCTACTTTCAGCTCTGCCTTTTAGTTTCACCCTTCTGTTGGGGCACCCATGCTGGCTCTAAAGAGGACATGGCTGATTCCAGGTGCTGATGATGGATCAATCAGTGCTGGTAGGATCTATCCGTGTCAGTATCATTCTGGCAGGGACTGGTGATGGAGGCTGGAGTGCCAAGGTAGTTGATGTTGATGTGATCAGTGCCTATCTTGATGACATCTTCTTTCCTGTCTTCATCTATGACCACAAAACTAGTATTAAACTGATAATCCTTGCAGATAAACAGGGAGAAGGTTACCTGCCA
Source organism: Emys orbicularis (assembly GCF_028017835.1). Lineage (NCBI taxonomy): Eukaryota > Metazoa > Chordata > Testudines > Emydidae > Emys > Emys orbicularis. The sequence continues at coordinate 37,262,680 of NC_088685.1, forward strand.
TCCAGTTCAGAGGTGATTATCAGATCTCTCGTCCCCTGCCTAAGTTAGGCTCCCTGTTGGCCACCATGCCGACCCCTCACATGTGGTTTACACATGCCACAAAGCACCCCAAATGTCAAATAGAAATATTAGGCCTCCAAGGAGCTAGCCGACAGAGGTCTTCTAAGGGGTAGGATCCATTGGGTGTTAGGTGCCTAAATACCTTTGAGGATTTGGGCCTAGGTGCTTATATTTATACCTCCCAACCACACCAGGGTTGGGAGATAGAAAATGTACTTTACCTCCACATGACGAAATATTGCACTGGTACAACTCCCTGTCCCTCACCTCCTATACCCTTTATAAGGATTAGCCACCACTAGATGCTGCTAATTCACATCTCATCCACTGGAAACTTTCACAGGCACATTCAGCTAAGACTGGAGTTCAAACAAGAAAATATCCGCCCCAGTGGCAAGCAGGTGCCACCCTGCCTAAGTGAACTGGAACAGCTATATGATTATAAAGCAGGGTGACACACCACACCTCTATAAGCTTCAGCTCTGTGGTAAATTTGTCCATCTCGCTGTCGACACATTTTCTTGCTTGCTCAAAGCCCCGGCAATAGAAGGTAAAAGACATGACTATACCAGGCCACTCAAGCCTTTGTGCCAACAGCAGCTGTAGCATGTGGGGAAAGAATACCCAGACCTCAGTTCAGTACAACAGGAGAGGGGGCTGGAAAGGTCAGTCAGATGGAGGAGAGCAGTAACTCAAGGTCTGGTCTCAAATTTGTTCTGCTAGCTACTGTAAACAGAGCAAGTGAGGCCACTCAGGCCCACCATCTAAGTGGTTGTAGCTTAGAAACACTCACTTTCACACTGCATGGAGCTGGAGTGGCCCTCCAGTTTTTTGCCTCAGACTAATCTCACCGCTTGCTTTTAAGGCCTGGTAGGGCTGTCAGGCATAGGGTAATTAGACTGGTAGGCCACTACCTGATTTCTTCATATGCCTATCTGAACACTGCATGGTTACAATGCTCCCCGTGAGTGTACTGCATCCAAGGCCCTGCCAACCACCACTTCCTCACTGGTAAGAACCACTGCCCCTTTGACATGAGTTTGCTTGTTCACTTTTTTCCTGTGGATCTGCTCAGTCAGGCACTGTCCTGACCACCACTATTGTTGACCATTCCACCTCATCCTGTTATCTCTTGATGGTCATTCGTTCAGAAAATCTTTGCCTATCTGGCTGCTGATAAAATCCAAACATGGTGCTGCCAATCACCTCACCATCCTCTGGTAACACAGAGCCCAGCCATCTGGCCTTGTGTTAAACGCCCTGATTACGCTGCTCCAAGAGTACTACCTTCATCCACAGAGCAGCAAGAAAGCGCTAGTTTCTCTGCTTTGCAGTTCCTATGCTGGTTCACAACTAAACCAATCAGGATGCAAGGAGAAGCAGATCAATCAGCAGAGCCCATTGTTGACCATGTGAGCCTGTTGGTCCCTTCACTGATCCCTTTCCCAGGACACCCTGAGTCATCACTGAGAGGAGCATGAAGGAGATATCCCACACCCTTTTTGTTCTCCCTTGCACCTGCAGACAAGTTGTACTGCAGCTACAGGGACAAATTACTCCTGCATTTATTTGTGGTATGTACAGCAAGCTGTCTGTCTGACCCTTATTCAAAGTGGGTGAGGTAATATCTTTCATTGGACCAACTTCTGTTGGTAAAAGAGACAACCTCTCGAGCTACACGGAGCTCTTCTTTGGGTACAAGTAGTGACTTGAGGAAGAGCTCTGTGTAGCTCAAAAGTTTGTTTCTTTCACCAGTAGAAGTTGGTTCAATAAAAGATATTACCTCACCCACCTTGTAGTTATATTGGTCTCAGGATATTAGAGAGAAAACAGCACTGCAAATGACCCCTATTCAGAATGATTTGCTTATATGACTTGGAAAAAAACAAACTTAATTAAAATTAATTTTAGTTTCTTAACATCCTTTAGCACATATGATTAATTATACTCAATATAATTTCAAACTCCATCACAAGAAGAAATAAGAACATTTGCTAATTCATCTGGCTGTCAAGAGTGGTATGGATGAGCGATAGATATGGACTCTGAGTGAATTTGCACTTCTTTCACTGAAAGGAAATATGGCTTGTCAAATTTGTTGGAGAAATGTCAGCAAAAGGTGCACACAGCAATAGAAAATCAAGAGCCAATGTAGAGTGTGAACAGATTAAAGGCCTGCTTGTATCCAGGTTACAGAATAGTGTGGATGAGAGCAGAGGGAATAATTCACAGTGAATAATTTACTCCATTAAATTAAGACACAATTTTCAAACTTGGATACTTCTATTCTAGACCCCTATTTAGGCACCTAAATAAATGATCGTTTTGGCCTTTGTTCCCCTTTTTTCCTACTCACACAATGATGGTTAGCAGGCAGCAATAGCCTCAGTTTATTCATTATTCAAATTTGCTTGAAAAATGTAATTACTCTACAGATTAATCACTAATATTTTTCTGTGAATATTTAGTCCTCTACATCAACAAGTTGAACTATACTTGTTGGTTGTGAGTGATCAGAGTCACACTGTTTCTTTTCCCTAAAACCGATTTAAAATCAGGAAAAGAGTCCCAATGACTTGAATAGCCTTTGGATTATGCCATACATGTCTAACAGTTCTGATACAATCTTCTATACCTCTACAGTTTCTAAAAATCTTACTGTAAATACTACCTGAAGTTACTGATAAGATATCACTAGTTTTTAAACTGTGCATATGTGTCATATTCCTTCCAGAAACACGTATGTAGTCTTTGACTAATTTGGATATTTGTCTCCTTGAAGCAATCAGCATGGTCTACAAAAGAGGAAGTTAATGGCTACTGCTGCTAATAGTCTCCAAGTCAATGTAGTTTTGTAATAGCAACCAAAGCTATATTAAAATAGGCATGCTGATGCTATTACTTCCTCTGTTTCTGTTATGTCCAGTGAACATCAAAACGATACGTAACGCAAAACCTCACAAAACAGCAAGGCACTGGTATTATTAGTGCTGATGCAGAGCATCAGCCTAAGAAAATCAGCTGTACTGTTGATCTAATAAATGCAGCTAAAACATCAAGATCTCTTCTAGCAATAGGGTGACCAGATGTCCTGATTTTACAGGGGCAGTCCTGATATTTGGGGCTTTTTCTTATATAGGCTCCTATTACCCCCCCACCCCCTGTTTCAATTTTTCACACTTGCTGTCTGGTCACCCTATGTAAGGATAACAATTAAAAATCATGCAGAAGGTATTAGGCATGGAGACACTGAATTTCTGAGATTCCTGTATCTTTCTAATCCCAGCCAAAACAATTTCTGACCCAGCTGCAACAAAGGGCAGAGTAACTCAGACTGGGGAAGTGGGTTGGAATAGGAAATAATATATTGAGTTCAGGTTTGAGGAGTAACAGAGTACTTTTTCTTTCTTCCTTTAAAAAAAAAAAACCAGTGCAATAACTGGGTAATTGATTCCTCCTCTCCCCTTTCCTTGCCCCCTCCCGCCCCTGAAAATTAGGCTGCTAAATACACATACCCATAAAATCAAATACCAGGAAAGCATGCCAAATATATGATTGTTCTACCCTTCAATTAGAGTGTATTAGAGCCAGCGAAGGGGCTCTGGCAAACCCCAGAAACCACTCAAGCCACGTGTAAATAGGTAGAGAAGCATTATCAGATGGCCCTGAAAAGTATGAGCACTTTTATCTCACACAAACCTAGGATCAACAGTAGCTGCAACAGTGCAGGTAAAGTTAAAATCAACGGAAAGCCTGCCCAAGGACAAGGACCCCAAAAAGTTGAACCTCTTTGGATGCAAATCCTACTCATCTATTCACTGGAACTTGGAGTGACAAACACCAGATGTTTGCCAAATATAATTTCCTGACGTGGGAGAGGGGGACTCCCTTTCTGTCAAAATAACACAGGACACTAGGGAGGAATTGAGAGATTGTTAAAGAAATCTAGACGGTTGTGAGAACTGCTCTACAGGTAGCCATGAATCCCTGTGACATGGCTGCAAAGTCCATGGCCATTATTGTGACCAGTAGGTGGGTTTATTGTCTATATCTTAAGACAAAAGGTCCAAGACATGAAATGGGACCTCCTGTTTGAAGCAATGGAGCTCTTCAGCAAATGAATGAATGAAGAGCTCCACTCCTTGAAAGACTCAAGGGCCCCCCTGAAGTCACTGGGGATTTATACACCAACCATCTACAGGAAGTTCTACAAATATCTGATCCAACAAAGAAAGACGGCTCACCCTTACTCTCAGGACAATCAGAGTAGCCAATCCAAAAACAATCACAATGCTTGAGGAGATGGCCATCATCTGCATCCTCCATCACCCATAGAACAGATTTGACAAGAATGCCAGAGCCACATCAGAGCCAATCATGAGCCAGTAACAACTTTCGGGAACTGCCTTGTCCCGTTCCACCAGGCTAAGATCAATATCACCTTGAATAAAGGTGGTGCATGGGTGTTGGACATAGTTGCTCACAGCTATCCCATTCATTTCCACACTCTCCCGACTACCCATCCTCTTCCCTGTCCCTCTCTCATGACAGCCTGTTACAAAAGGAAGTGACCTCATTGCTTTGTTTGCAAGCCATAGAAGACATTTCTCAGGAGTAAAGGGGGAAAAAGGCTTGTATGTCCAATTTCCTTATCCCAAAGGAGAAACGGGGCCTTTGTCCAATCCTGGACCTGAAGAGACTGAACAAATACATACACTGCCTCAGATTCAGGATGGTAATGTTTGCCTCCATCATTCCATCTCTTCAGGCTCCAGAATGGTTTCTGATTCTTGGCTTGGAAGATGTGTACTTCCACACAGCCCACAGGAAGTACTTGAGATTCATGGGAGGTCAAAATCATTACCAGTATAAGGCACTACCATTCGGACCCTCCACAACACTGAGGGTTTTCACAAAATGCCTTGCAGTGGTAGTGGTCCTCCTGAGAAGTCAGGGCATACATGTCAACCCCTGCTTGGATGACTGGCTGATCAGAGGCAAATCCCAGTAGGATATACCAGGATGCCTGGACAATGCTCTCTCTCTATTTACCTGGCTAGACCTCCTTGGGAACTATGAAAAATCATTCCTCACCGCATTGCAGACAAAAGAGGTCACAGGAGCCAGATGAGGACAGGTTCCAGTTTTTATAAGCACTCATACTTCAGCTATCAATGCTGGCTAAGACAGTATGACTATGCCTCCATGTGTTAGGCCACATGTCGGTGTGCAAGTATGTAAAGCTGCTTGCCAGACTTCACCGGCAGCCCTTGGAATGCTGGCTCCAGTCTGTCTATTTTCCAGCAAGACATTGATTAGGCAGAAGATCTCAGTGCCACATCAGATGATGGCAGAATTGACTTTGTGTCTGGAACCCACAAACACGGAAAAGGGTGCGGTTTCTGTACCATCCCTGGAAAAGACAGATCACATGTGAGGTAACTGTGGTTCTTTGAGATGTTGTCGTCAGTATGGATCCCACGACCTGCCCTCCATTCCCATTTTTGAAGTCTTCAGCGACCATGAGATTCAAATTGTGAAGGAACTGAGGGGAGGGTCGTGACCACTCCACCCTTTATGCCATCAAACAGGAGCACGATATGGCATTGGGCGTATATGTAGCCCTGATGAACACTACTATAAAAAAAAATCCAGTCTCATGTGCATGCTCACCAACAGTGGGATCCACACTAACAGCATCTCCTCGAAAGACACAGTTACTGTAGGGTAAGTTACCATTATTTATCACTATCTTCCTGGTGCCATGTGCTTCCCACATTTGTTGTATCTATCCACTGTCTCTTCTCTTACACTTAGAGCTTGAGGCAGGGGCCTCTGTTGTACATGTATAGTGCCTCGCACAGTGGGGTCATTTTCTTTGATTAGTGCTCTAACATGCTACCTCTAGTCCAATAATAATTAACAAAGCTATGGATAGTTAATTGCCAGCTAGTTACAAGATGTAAAGAGTCCTCGTTTATCCATGCCCATAACAGCAAGCTTTAACCAGGATTGGAAAATTCGAGACATCTCCAATAAAGCCTTCCCCCAGTCAATAGGATGTAACTGCAGGCTTACTAAGGCAAAAATCTTTTTTTTTTTTTTACTTTGACTCAAAGGAGTTCTACTGTAATATGAGTTATGTCAAATGAAATGGACCATTGTATGTTCAGTATACTTCCTGGCACAGAAGTAGCACATCATAATTTTCACTCCCTCACTTTCACTTTAAATAATCGCATTGAGATTTCACGATTCATTGACTGAATTCAGCTTTGATCAGTAAATGATAACTTCAGTTGTTCCACAATGGAAAGTGCTCCACTTGTATTCAGAGTATTTTTACCATATATACATGCTGCCTGGTTTTGCTGCTGCTGCTTGCTATTTTTGTCATCTGAGGGAATAACAGGCAGCATTCAATAGGAATCTAGAGAACCTGTAACCATCATGACAGCATTAATTAAGAACAATATGCACCAATTTACCTACCCTGCTCATAACGTGTAAACTACTTTGAATCGTCTGTGTCAGCTATTTTAGCTACTAATGGCTTGGAAGTTATAAAAAGGAATTTAATGACACTTAAAAAATCCAAATCCAAAATCTGCTGTAGATTATCTATTAGCCTAGAAACAGAGGTTCCCATTGTAAGAAAAAAATTATAAAATTATTACCGGAATTCATTGCTTGCAGAATAAATTACAAAATGACAATAAATAGGACGTAAAGTACAAAATGAATGAATAATAACTGTTTAATCCATAAAACTGTAAATGTTTCTGTGATACTTAAAGTCAAAAGATCTAAAGGATGTGAGGAAAATCTAAGTACCTAGTGATAAATTATAATGAATCCCTGAATGATAAATACGGTACTTAAGTTATTGACAGGAAACATTTAAAATTATATTTATTTTTATATAAATGTCTTTCCAAAACATATATTGACTATGATTTAGCAAATACTTAAGCATGTGCGTAAGTGTATTTATACAAGTAGCCCATTGAGTTCAGTGCAATTACTTACATAAATCATGACACGAATGTGCTTGAGTGTTTGTAGAATCAGACTGATAACTTGTAATGGTGGACTGAAAAACAATATGGAAAAAAATAAGAAGTTTCAACACCCAGAGAAAAAGTACAGGTTAACAAATGAGGCAGTGGATGAAATTAATGACAATTCTAAAATGACTAAGACCCAGATCCTCAACCATTTGTAGGTTCTTAAATATTCAGTGGAAGTTGGGCACGTAAATACCTTTGAAGATGTGGGCCTAAGATATTACACTCCATTAATTTTGAGCTGCGTATGGGTACATGAGTCCATCCTGACAGATGGTGTTGCATGACTGGGGCACTGGTCTTTAATAAGAAAAGAAGTTTGGGAAATTAGGAAATAACAAAGATCTTGCAAAAATACCTATTTATAATCTGCAGGTAAGGGAATAATTGGGAAATTTAAACATGAACAAATCAATAGATCTGGAAGACGTGCATTGTAGGGAGTGTTAAATCAATTACAAAATGAATTTACAGCACCTATGAAAATTGTTTCAGGGAAGTCATGGAGAATTTAGGAGATAATCTAACTTCAATGCCTAGTAAAATAATGGAACAGATATTGAGAATCCAAACTATTAAACAACTACAGGATAATTGATTCAAGAGTGCCTAGTCACCTTAGTTTAATAAAAATGGCAGGCAAACTCTTTTGCTTTTTTTTTAATAGAATTAGAAAATTAGTGAATGAAAGGGGATGCAATAGATAGTATTGGATATTACAAATGCAGCCTCATCTTTTGAACTTCTACTAAAAAAACTACAGTAAATCAAATTGGTTTGAATCTGAACCCTGGCACATACCAGTGGACTGAAAACAGGTGAAGGTTTCAAACAAAAAGGGCTTTATACTGAGTGAGGGAAAAGGTATCTACCTTGATAGAGACTTTAAAACCATATTTTCAGTATATATTCTGAACTCCTTATGTAGTATCTCTACATACATATTAATTACTCCAACTTTCATTTAAGTCCTCGCTTTGGTGAAACGGAATGTACATACCAGAATCAGGACAAATGTAAAATGTAAAAATCTATGTATAATTTCTTTTAAGCATTGCGTTCATAGAGTCTGTTAGCCAGAACCTTCCCTATTTCATCTGTTCTATCCCTACTAAAATAACCATTGCACACAGATGTGAGATTAAGATCAGTTAAAAGGATTCTTCCCTCAGACAGAAAATACAATAGCGTTAGATGTGGAAAACAGAAAGTCGACACACAAGGCACATTTTCAGTGTGATCCCCAGGAATGAGACAGACAACTCATCATTTACTTGTGCTATTTCCTGATGCTATTTCCTGTACTAACAATGGAGTCACATGTTATGCAACATACGCTAAATTGTCAAAAATTCTGTATTACAAAAACAAATTATACTTCCCAATGGCTTTGCATGTCATCATCTGACCCAATACTGGAAAATTATGTCCTTTTGGCATGAAATAATTTGTGGAGTATTCTCACCTGAACTTAGTGAGTAGTAAGTTACCTGACAAAACCTTGAGAGATTTTACTTGGTAAGTGAAATTAATGTACAAGTAAAAATATTTCAAATCCTGTTGTATGTGCAGCAATATTCAATTCTCTGATTTTTCTTTCCAGTGGAGGGTAATTATGAAAGCATGAATTAGTTACGGCTTGACAGTTGCATTTCATACGAATAGATATGCAACTTTTAAATGCTGCTTTCTTACTGCTGAAGTATGACGGATTGTCCTGAAAAATTGTCAAAACATGATATGTCAGATTCAGTTTCCTTCCACAAACATACCACAATCTGTTTTGATAGGGAAGGGATATAGTTTAATTATTTGTTTTTAATCTGACTCCAGACTTGACATATGGCACCTCATTAAGTTCTCTTTACTTGCTATGGCAAGAACAACAAACTGTGAAGAAGACATAAAACTTTTGGCTTAGAAGTTCATTTTCAAAACGTACAGTACTTCTTATGAGCCTAGTAATCTTGAATGGATCCAGAATGACACTTGGTTTTGAAAGATTTCCTGTGACACAGTTCCACAGCAAACATTAGCTCTTGGCTATGTCCTTTTTGGTGAGGGATGAGGGAGATTATCAAAATAAAATATATGAAGATCAAGGGGAGGTGGATTTTTTTTATACTTTCCACTAGCTTTTCCCTGTCTGAATTTGATCTTCTGCCAAAGTTATTAAGACAATAGGTATGCAATTCACTATGAAAATGAGAATCAATTCCCAAGTGCCTGAACACAAACCAAAGAGAAAGATAGCATGGATAATTTGTTTTCCAAGTTAGTCAGTACATTACTGCCATACACAGTTAGCTTTCTGAAGTACAAATTGTCATACTGAATTCATCATACAGTAGGTAGAAATCTGTGATGGAGGTACAGTAGCTGAGACATTATTTAAAGAGCAGAATTATTATGCAATATTGCTCAGGCAATCTTTCAGTAGCATTTCTAGACATTCAGCATATAGGCAGGGGCTTCAAAAGGGAATGAAAAGACTTCAGCAATCCCCAGTTTCCCCTTCAAGAACTTTTTCATGTAAAGCATTTAGCACAAACTGGTACATTTTAGAACTGCAGTTTAAAATTACACTTTGAACTTACATTGCACCTGTCATGTAAGGAGCTAAAAGCATGTTAGATATTTATGAATTAAGGGTCAGATAATCCCCACTGCAGTCCTTTCCTGCATAGGGTACTGGAAACTAAATGCTTTGACTTGTTGAGTTTTCACCTCCATTGCTCTTTTGGTGGGGAATAGACTTAGTGAACCTGTTTCCCATGGATATACAGAGAACTCACCCACCAGAGGCACTGTTCCTACACTCTAATTCTTGGGCCAGCATCTTCTCAGCCTGAGTAGTCTGAGTTAGAACTGGTCAGAAATGTTCCGGTGCATCCAGAGCATAGCCAGCTCAGCTGCGGTGAGTGTACTGTACGGTAGTTTGTTGTTCTTCAGATTACAATGTAAGAGCTCATAAGTGTATGTTTCCTTAGGGCCCAGTGATGGATTAAAGCACCCCATCCCACCATCTATCTTCTACTTTGTACCCACCCTCCTTTCCCACAGCTCCATCAGGCTGCTCCAGATTTATTTCCTCCTCTCTCCAATCAGTGACTCTTCCATTCTCTCTTTGCCCCATACATCAAAGCATAGGGCCACACCACTGCTATCTCCTCAACCGTTCAAGTCATGTTAGGTTACCCTGACTCTGACAGCCCCTCAACCCAAAGAGAGTAGCATTCACTATCATGTGCCAATTCCCTTCCTCACCCTTATGAAGGGTGGAGCTGAATTTAGGGTGGTCAACTTTCTCACTTGTGAAAACCGGACACTGAGCGCTGGAACCTCCCCCACCCCCTGCCCCGCCTTTCCCCCTGAGGCCCTGCCCCTTGCTCCACCTCTTTCCTTCAGGGCCCTGCCCCCGCTCATCTCCCCCCCCCCCCCATTGCTCTCTGCTCTCTCCACCACCCTCCCCCTGCCAGTTGAGCGGGGCTCTAGGGGTGGAGAGGTGACTGGTGCAGGGCTTGGAGAGAGATCCATGCTCCAGGGGTGGAGGGGTGAGTGGGGCAGGGTGGGGGAGGGAGAGCCAGGCTCCAGGGGTGGGGGTGGGAGTAGGGTGGGAGATCACAGAATTTGGCCACCTAAATGGTAGTTGAAATCCTATAGTTATATTTTTTTAGATTTTGAAGAGTTCAAGCATGTTAAATAGCAATTTGTTTTATTTTAAAATAACTAATTTTATAATGTCTAGGTTTTATTTTACAGTAAATAGTACATGATCTCATTCTTGATGAAAACTTTAAAATAAATCTAGATTGTGAATACATTGAAGAGAAGACCTAAAAATGAAAGGTAAGATTTATCAAATACAATTTTCTGGAACTATTAGGCTAAGAACAAATAAAGCCTTAATTTAAAAAACGAGGCAGTGTTTTAACCTCTTGACCTTATAAATGAACAGCAAAAGCCTCACAAACTGCAATTTAGTGATGGACTCCCCAGTAATCAAAAGGTGAAAAAGCGAGTAGCAATAATTTGAGTGAGCATAAAAGCTTTCCTCTAGATGAATTTGATATAAGATACTTCTCAACTAAGGTGCGTTTATCTAATGATATTGACCAAATTATATATCTTGTTAATATGACAATCAACAAAATAGCTCATCAGTTTCTTTCAGAATCTGAATACTACATTTGCTAAGTCACCAACAACCACAAATAAGGGGACAAACAGGCTATACATAAGCATGGAGCAGTAAAGAGCTCATAACAGAAACTTTGAAGAATGTTGTACCATCTGATCCATGTAGATCTAACGTTACATTCAGAGGCAATTACAAAAATTCCTCGGTTAAAACACATTTGCAAAACACTTTAAAATGACCTCAGACAAGTTTTGATAAGAGTCATTTGAATTTTTTTGCAAAAGAGAATTTTTATCATTTTTTTTTCCTGAAATGAAACTTTTCATTTAAAATTGTTGACATTGTCAAAATGCTCTATTTTTGTATTCTGGCACTTCTTTTGAAAATGTTACTGAATTTTTTATCAAAATTGTTCTCATTTTGAATTTATGTATCAAAACCATACATTTCAGTAAGAGTGTAGGTATCAGTGTAGTTTAAAAAAAATCAGTGAAAATAATGAAAATGTTCACAAAAATGGAAAATCGGTCCATTTCAAACTCTGGAAAAGTGAAACAATTTCAGAGGTTTTTTTCAACCAAAATTTCCCCATTTTTCACCAGTTCTAGTTACCACTGAACGTAAAATGTTAAGTGTTCTTTATTAGAACAAACAAAAATGAGCTCAAGCACAGCACATATAGCTGTAGGAAAAAATACTGATTAAAAACTGGAGAATAAAAATTATCATGAAAAATGAATTGCTAGGCTTAACAAAATACTCAATCTCTATGACAAGTTTTGAAATGCTGTAGAAACTTCCAAATAAACCACATCAAGTAAACATCAGAGTGGATTATTCATAATTAATTTACCAGATATGGTGCATTTTTGTTCTATATTATGTTTATAACAATATATTTTGCTCGTAAGCAAGCACTCAGTAACAAGAAGAGTAAGAAAATAATGGCAGGTCAATTACCCAAATGACCATCTCCATCAGGTTCCACATGTAACAGCAGTTTATATATCAGGCATTGGTTACACCAACATAGAGGCCACAGTAATTTTGCCACAGATCATGTTGACTGTTCAAAAATATTATTTGCCACCTGGAATCTGAAGTTTGTAGTTGGAATATTTACTTCCACAGCTGAACACAGAGGAAGAACACAAACCCAGTATTTATAGTGTCCTAATGATTGTTATAAAACCAGGTACACATTACAGTTCTTTCTAAGTCTCAATGTGTTGGCATATATAGCACTCAGAATTTTTTGAATGAAAAGTTTTTCATTAAAAATGGCCTTTTTAAAAGCCACATATTGTGAAAAATTATCGATTTTGATAACATTTCATACCTTGTTTCAATCTTTTTTGTGGGATGGGGGGGCGGGTGTTGGTAAATGAAAATATTTTGCTAACAATTTCAATAATGTTTTTGCTAAAAAGCAATTTTTAAATATTGAAAAAGGGAAACCATTAAAAATGAAAAATTGGCCCTTCAAAATAAACACAACTTTCAAAATTTTCATTAATTTGAGTTCATTTTTTTTGACCAGCTCTACTGAAGACATGCCACACTTTATACTTTTCTATTTACAGGTCACATCACTAGAGAGTATTATTTGTGTGTGTGTGTGTGGGGGGGGGGAATCTTAAAGACAAAATCAGCCCCGCCCACCCTTTTCCTACTTGCATGTCCTGAGGGCCACAAGTGGCAAAGTCGGTATGGTTTTAGTGCATAAAAGAGAAGACTGAATGCAACAGCCCATGCAAGGGCTATGTTCCCTGTGCTGTACAGAGATCAGCTTGGTGGAGACACAAAGGTGTGCAGCATAGATGAACCATTGGGGTATCAGGTATGCAGCTGGAGGACTTTCTACTTATCTAAGATTTTGTAAGTTTACCCATCACTATTGTATGTATCTGATTGCCTCCCCCAATATTGGGCACATACTCCGCCCCTTAGCAGAGCAGCTCTGCTAACACTCTGCAGCCTAGGGGGCAAGTGAGAATTCCACTTCTTCCCAACCCCCACCTCGTTCATTTATCTTGCATCCAGCCTTAGCTACTTATTCTAGCTACTGGACTGAAAATGAAGCTACAAGCAAAATAAGTAGTATGTGGCTCGGATGGTTCAACAAGGGCAAAGATGCACCTGCAAATATTAAGCACACAAACTTTATGTTTTTATTTCTTAGTTAAACTGGAGCAGCCACCTTTCCTGTATTATGTGGAAAAGCCTAAATCACAGTTATACAAGGGACCACATTTTCAGAAACAGGTGCCTAAATTATACCCACAACATTTAGACATGATAATTGTATGTGCAAAATATACATTTGTGTGTGCAAGGAACTGCTTTGCATCCAGTAATTCTACATATGCAATTAGCTGTTTGTATATGTATCTTATGCAAGTGCATTTTAGGAACTTTTTCTGGGGAAATCTGTCCCAGAAAGGTTATTTACTGCATTAATCCATCTTCACCCCAGACTCATGGGGGAAGCCAGAAACATAACTCTCTCACACCCTCAAATCTCACATTCCTTACTCTTTGTGCTTATTTTAGCTAGAATTAATGGACACAAATTGAAAATGTAACATGCATTGCCACCGCACATATCATCTGGCACAGGCTCTGGAGTTCTTGACCTGTTAAGAGCTTTCAGTTCTTAACTGAGAAGAAAGGAAAGAGTAAGTAGCAGTCCCTGAATATTCTTTGGCATCGGTTTTAATCAGACTGCACTCTAGTATGGATATATTCAATGTCTTCAAGAACTGTTCTTTCAGTGGAAAGTATTTCAGTGAAAATGGACAGTGGCAAAGTATTTGCAATCTACAAAGGAGCTTTGGGTGAAAATGTAGAAGCTGTGGGAATATGAACCCCAAGGGCAGTAACATGCCTATTGAATTATCTGCTCTGACTTCTTTAGTCCCTGGGACCTGATCCTACAGCCATTAAAATCCATAATAAACCTCCTATTTAACTTCATTGAAGTAAGCTATTGACAAGCTTTAGACAAGTCACTAACATATGCTGGGGAGAGGATACTTTGCTGAGATACAAAACATGCATGTATGTGTAATCACTGCTACACCAATTGTGTTGGCATTTTGTGGTACCACAATGAAGTGAAATCCTGACCTCATATCTCAGGTAGGTTACAGTAGACAGCGGGTGAAATCCTGATCTCACTGAAGTCAGTGTATGTAGTTTGCTACTGTAAGAGTTACATGTGTTACCCATGTGGAGTCCTCAGAGAAACTGAGCTAGAAACACTCATTCCTCACTATCGATTTTCATTACAACTTTCAAAAGAGAAACGAGAATACATATATATTTGTTATTGAAAGTGTAGTGTAAAGTTGCACTTACCAACTCTGTACTTTCTAGTGAAATTTCTGTTTAAGGTTTCCAATGCATTGAAGCAATTCAGGCAGGAGCTATGTTAAGCAAATGTTTGCCTAGTGGAGAGACATGGTAAGAATAAGGAAACCTCCCCTTCACCCAGTGCTTAAGACTTTCACAAATGTAGGCCAATGGCAGCAACACGGGCCAGGTTCAGTCTGGCTAGGAGTCCTTTTCTAAAACGACTACAGCTGTGGCTTATGCCCTCAACATGAGCTTCACTCCTACTTCTGGCTCTGGAAAATTAAAATGTAACCTCCCTGGTCACCTTTGCAGGTGGTTCTTCCTCACTCACAAGTGGTTTGGAGTCCTTGTGACCAGGGAACCACAAACACCAGTTATTTGGAGGGAAAGGGAAAATCCAAACAAAAGAAATGCAATAACCATATATACATATTTACATACAATAAAATGGGCAAACCCCAATCAGTGTGTCAGAAGTTTGGCCAACTCCACAATTCCAAGTATTAATTGTTTGTTGTCTTGAGGACTACCCTTCTTACTAACAAGGCAATCGCCTCCCATCTAAACCCCCACTCACAGGTCTACTTAGACTCAGTGGTTGTCAGGGGGTGAGTGTCCTTTGCTGTCGGCTGTAGTGCAAAAAGAACTGCAGCTCCAGATCCTGGCCCATTGTGCTACTACCTGATCTAGTTCTATGCCATCCGCTATGCCACTGCTAGTCTGGACAGCTCTGCCCTGAAACCTGTCAGACCTCACGATGAAGTCAGCTCCATGTTGCCACTGCTGGTCTGGCCAGGCCAGGCCTCGCTGTAAAGTTAATTCTGTGCTATGACCACCAGTTCAG
The DNA here is from genome assembly GCF_028017835.1 of Emys orbicularis. Taxonomy (NCBI): domain Eukaryota; kingdom Metazoa; phylum Chordata; order Testudines; family Emydidae; genus Emys; species Emys orbicularis. Next base: position 37,278,149 of record NC_088685.1, read on the forward strand.
CCTCACTCCTCACAGGGTTCAGAATCTCTAGATGGGGAACCCAGAGACCTCATTCCCTGGTTCTAGGGCAGAGTCCCCTACCCTGTCTTTTGAACTTGAATCCCATTCCCAAATGAGAATCCACTACCTGTACAGTCAGGGTGACCCACTTTCTCCTAGGCATATCTCATACAAGTCCTATCCCCTTTCCTGAGAACAACTCACAACAACAATCAGAAAAAGTTCCAGCTACAGTAACAAAACACAGTATGTAGAACTATGAGAAAGCAACTTTAAAATTCATGTAAATAAAGCTGGCCAAAGGTGGCTTTTCTCCTATAAATAACAGAGAGGTTCATCCCTCTAAGCCTTTTAGCTGTGGGACCAGGGCCGGTGCTACCATTAAGGCAAACTAGGTGGTTGCCTAGGGCGCCAAGATTTGGGGGCGCCAAAAAGCGGTGCCCCCAATTTTTTTTTTACAGCGTTCCTGGGCTGGGCTGCCGGCGGCGCGCTGACACGTGCAGCTCAGACTCCCTCTCCCAGCGCAGCAGCCGCTCCATGCAATTATTGTCATTGCCGGCGGGGGTGGCGTGCTCGGGAAGGGGGCATAGCAGAGGTGAGCTGGGGTGAGGAGCCCTGCGGCAGCTCCCCCCCTCTGCCCTAAGGCATCGCTCCCCCCCGCGGCAGCTCCCCACCCCCCCGGCCTGGGGAGCCATGCGGCAACTCCCCACCCCAGCTCATCTCTGCTACGCCCCCTCCCCGAGCGCGAGGTCGCCGCTCCACTTCTCCCACCTCCCAGGCTTGCAGCGCCAATCAGTTGTTTGGCGCCGCAAGCCTGGGAGGGGAGGAGAATTAGAGTGGGGGCGGCGTGCTCGGGGAGGAGGCAGAGCAGAGGTGAGCTGGGGTGGGGAGCTGCTGCACGGCTCCCCGGGGGGGGTGCCTCAGGGCAGGGGGGAGCTGTTGCGGGGGGCGCCTCAGGGCGGGAGGGGGGTGGGAAGCTGCCGCAGGGCTGGGGGGGGGCACAAGGTGGAAGTTTCGCCTAGGGCGCAAAACTTCCTTGCACCGCCTCTGTGTGGGACCCAAACAAATATTCCAAAGCAAACCACATCATAAATAATTTTATTTATGGTTTTCCATAATCTATACAACAATGTAATGAAACATTCCTGACCATGTACTACACAGCAGTGTCACTCTTCCTCAGTCCTGACGGGCAACGTGTCCTTTCATCCAATCCTGATTCTTCTTGTTGTAATGTATATTACAGTAGCACCTACAGACCCTAACTACTATCAGGACCCATTGTGCTAGACACAAACACAGAGTAAGAGACTGTCCCTGCCCCAAAGAGTTACAGTCTACATAGACAAGACAAAGAAAGACAGAAAAAAGAAATAATATCGCCACTTTACACACAGGGGAAACTGAGCACAGAAATTAAGTGATTTTCCTAAGATCAGGAAATCTGTGACACAGAATTAAACCCAGATCCCATACTCTCAGTGCAATGAATTAACCACAAGATCATCCACCCATATGGACTCCTCAAATGCAAAATATGCCAATTACTCTGAGTTGTGTAGTGGTTTTGTGATGCAGATAAATAGTGAGTGAGATAAGTATTCATTAGATACTGGATAAGACTACTAAGACCCTTGTCAATTCTCCAATGGCAAGAGACATTAACGTGCTAATCCCAACTGTATTTTCTAAAAATCTTTCTGTATTTCAAAAAAAAGAAAAAACCCACTACCACCAAATCCTCCCACCCACAACCGAAAGTGTCCATTTGTATGTTCACTTACCTGTGCATTATTGGGAGGTGCCACTTAGGACCCAAGCTTAGTAAATTTCATGCTTTATGTCTGGCATCAAGTTAACAGATTAATCTGCTCAAATCAGGCGATGACTGGTTAAAAATTTTCAAAGCAATATTCAGTTCACATTTTTAGACATTTTCTGTATTCCATTAAATCTGCACTTTCAAAATTCTGCAGTAGTTGGATAATTCAGAGCCATAATGCATAATACTTATCTGTCATACTACAACATTTACATTATATTTTCAAATATACATCAGTCATTTTCGGATTGTACTTGCAAAACAGGCAAATTAAATATTATCCAAATCAGATAATATATTTTTATATATCACCTGCCACTCAAATTTATTGTGTTTGAGAGACTTAAATAAGATCTATTTCATGAATGAAAAAGTAGCAGAGAGATATTCCAAAAAAGGACATTTATTCAATGGTTCTAATGCTGCAATCAGTTACATGACATTGATTTTAAGATTGTTTACTTTCAAAGTATGCACCTTTAATGGAATCACAGTTTAAGGCCAGAAGTGACCATTAGATCTACTCTGACCGCCTGTATATCACAAGCCATTACCATTCACCTAGTTACCCCTGTATTGAGCCCAATAACTTATCTTTGACTAAAGTATAAGTTGTGCTTGGGTAAAGCATATCTTTCAGACAGGCATCCAGTCTTGATCTGAAGACATCAAGAGATGGAAAATCCACCACTTCCCTTGGTAGTTTGTTCCAAAGGTTCATTGTCTTCACTGTTAAAAATGTATGCCTAAATGCCAATTTAAATTTGGTTTCAGCTTCCTGCCACTGGATCTTATTATGCTTTGCTTGGCTAGATTAAAGAGCGCTATAGTATCTGGTATTTTCTCTCCATAAAGGTATTGATAGATCCAAGACCAGAAGAGACCATTGTGATCATCTAGTCTGACCTCCTTATACAAAAGCTTCCCCAAAATAATCCCCCAAACTTCCCCAGAATAATTCCCCAAGCTTCCCCAGAATAATTTCTAGAGCATATCTTAAAAAAAAAAAAAAACATCCAGTACTCGATCATCAAGTCACCTCTCAATCTTCTTTTTGATAAACTAAACAGATTGAGAAATTTACAACTCTCATTGTAAGGCATTTTCACAAGCCCTCAGATCACTTTTTGTGTCTTTTCTGCACTTTCTCCAATTATTCAACATCCTGATTAAAACGTGCACCTCAGAACTAGATGCAGTATTCCAGTATCAGTCTCACCAATGCTGGACTTAGAGGTAAAATCACCTCCCTACTTCTAGTCGCCACTTCGTTGTGCATTGTAACAATGCGAGACTCACCCCTGAGGTGCCTCCTGCTGGTCTCTCAAGGAATTAGCTTCCAGCCTCCAGAGCACCTTCTGTTGGCCGGTGTCTCGCTACCGCTGGGCCCCCGTGTCCCTCCCAGACCCCGGTGCCCCTTTCCACTGGGGTGCTGCCCCCTGGCAGTAACCCCACAGTCTCTGGGTCTCCCCCCTTCCAGGGTAACCCCCACCCCCATCCCCACCTCGCCTCAGTATATGGCTACTTCCCAGTCCCTATCTAGCCCAATTCACTGGGGCAGACTTCAGTATATAAGCCACTCATCACAGGCAAGGGGGGTTTGGACCTGCTGCCTCTGCCTACCCTTGAGCTGCCCCCTGCAACCCCAGTACCTATTCAGCCTTATACTAGGCCTGCAGCCTAGGGGAGTTTCCAGGCTGGAGCTCCCCAGATCCTCTGGCCTTCCCCCAGCCCTGCTCCACCTCAAGTACTCAGGTATGCTCCCCAGCAGGCAGGCCCCTCCCACTGCCCTCTTATAAGGACCAGCTGGGCCCTGATTGGGGCATGGCCACAGCTGAGGCTGCTTCCCCAATCAGCCTGGGCTGCTTGCCTCCAGCCACAGCCCTCTCCGGGGCTGTTTTAAGCCCTTTATGACAGGAGCGGGTGACCACCCTGCTACATGCATCCTAAGATTGTGTTAGCCCTTTTTGTCTCAGCATCACACTGGGAGTTCATGATGAGTTGTTTGTCCATTATGACCCAAAAAAACTTTTCAGAGTTACTTTCCAGCATACAGCACCCCAATTCTGTAGGTATGACCTGCATTCCTCATTCCTAGATAGGTATAACTTTGCATTTAGCTGTAGTAAAACATATTTTTATATGAATGTGCCCAGTTTAGCAAGCAGTTCAAAACACTCCATCTGACTGCTCTCTCCTCATCATTACCAATCTGCCCATCAATGTGTCATCCACAAATTTTATATTTAGTTTCAACTACTTGATGAAAATGTTGACTAGCATTGGACTGCATACCGATCCCTGTGGAATGCCACTCCCATTCAATGATGATTCAATTTTTGAGATCTGTCAGTCAGTGAGTTCTTAATCTATTTAACATGTGCTCTATCGATATTGTATAGTGCTTATTTTAACCAGAATGTCATTCAGTACTAAATCAAACAACTTACAAAAATTTAAGTAAATTACATCTATGCAATTACCTCTATCAACCAAAATTGTGATCTAATCAAAAAATGAAATCAGTTTTTTTTTACCTGACCTATTTTCCATACAACTATGTTGACTGGCACCAATTATATTCACAATGTTTAACTGTTTATTAACTGAACCCTGTATTAGCTTATCCATTATTTTGCCCAGGATTAATGTCAGTCTAACCAGCCTATAGATACTCAGGTCATCCTGCTTGCACTTTTCAACTATTGGCAGAACATTAGCAGTTTTTCAGTCTCCTAGAATTTCCAAGATTTATGTAAAAATTAACAATAGCAGGCCTAGAGGTGTCCTCACCCAACTCTTTTAGGACTCTTGGGTGTAAGTTATCTGATCCTGATATAAAAATGTTTATTTCCAGCAGATTTCATCTAACATCCTCCTCAGTTACTAATGCACTGAATCATCATCTTCATATGATACAATTGCATCATCTTGCTTCTTTCCAAATACAGAACAGAAATATTTATTGAATTCAGCCTCTTCTGTATCATTATTAACAATTTTGTCATCTGTATATAATAATGGGCCTATACCATTGTTAGGATTTCTTTTGTTGCTAATATATTTAAACTCCTTATTGTCCTTAGACCTTCCAGCTATGTATATTTTCCTTATGTCTTTAGCTTCCCTTCTAAATTTTCTGCCCTTCATAACTTCTAGTATATGTCGATTGATATTTATTTATTTTCCATTTGCTACATATTGCTTTTTTGTTTCTAATTGCTCCTTTGACTTCACAAGGATGGGCTTTTAGCCAAAGTTGTCCTCTTTCTTGATTGTGGAATTCTGGCTTTTTGGCCATCTAATAAACTGTTCTCTAAGAATTCCTAATTTTCATTCACATTTTACTGTCTAAATATTTCCTTCTGAATCAATTTCACTCATAATTTCCCCCTCAATTTTGGAAAATTATCCTGTCGGAAGCACCATGTATATACATTACTGGTTGGGACTGTTCTCTGTTTGCCATATTGAATGTAATCAGGATATGATCATTGGTTCTTAGGCAACGACCTACTTCCAGTCCACTGATTAATTCATTTTTATCGATCATAATGAAGTCCAAAATTATTACCTCCTTTTGGGTGCAATATGTTTTGTGCTAGAAAATCATCTATAATTTTTAGAAACTCTAATGATGTTTTACTACTGGCTGCATGAGGCCTCCAGAATATGTCTCCCAAACTGAAGTCCTCATAACAATATAATTTTTCTTTCCACACATTACAAATAGGTATTAAGGAGTTATTCATCCTGTTCTCTGGTTTGATTCGGTGGTCTATAACAGGCCCCCCACAATCACACCTTAGCCCCATGCATCAAGCATTTCGCATGTTCTATTTGGTTGTGTGCAAAAATGTACAGGGACTGCTAATAATTTGGGCCTGAAACTTTAAGGGAATGTTGGATTATATTATGGGCCAGGGGAAACAGGGCTTATGAAAAGGCTGAGAATCTTGTTTTCCTTAGCTATAATACCACAAGTCTGTAACTCCAAGGCATATCTGAAATAAGTTTTTGGTTGCTCTTGATAGCTTAAAAACCCAAAGATATGTCAGCCTATTTGTAACTCAATTCAGCTAGGTTTAAAATTTTCTGGTAGAGCACATACATCCTTTGTTAATCAAGAAAATCACAAGAAATGCTGCACAGACCTGAACTGAGTAACTGTAGAAAGTCGCCTTCGCCTGGACTTCACCCTTTTGCCTCTGGGCAAGGGAGCCATCTTCTGGGTAGCAGTCTTCAGGTTTGGAGAAGGCAACAAACATCTACTGGAAGCTTGTGGGAACTCTACAGGAAGATACAAGATTTGCCTCCACCTCAGGAAACAGTCTATAAATGCTGAGTGCAAACTTGAGTCCCTTGAGGAAACATTAACGTAACCTAATTACATTAATGCTTACAGTGTATGGAATCAGTAAACTTGCATAGTTAAAATACAAGAGGTAGCTTTATTTAAACTAAAAACAGAAGAAGAAAGCTGAAAACAGGAAATTATAGAAAGAGGCAGGACAAACATGAAATGCATTCATCTTAAACCATTGCATATAGTGCATTTTCTCCAACCTGTAGCAAATGGCAGAATTATCTAGTGATTCAGAGAAGGAAGGATGGGAGGACCTTTAGGAATAAAAGGGTCAAATGGTTAATGTCAGCTGTTTGAGGCGTCCAATCAACATAATTAATCTAGCTGTGATTAGCCCTAATGAGAACAAGGTTCCTGAATGCGCAATTGTTGGGGCAAATGGGTCCTAAAATGAGGACAGTTGTATTCTGTGAGTCAGAGCACAGTGTAGACTTACTGTATTTAATTATCTCCCAGCAGAAGTCACCAGAACCTAGGGAGGGTTTCAGTAGCCAAAGCAAGAGCAGGACACGGAAAGGCCTGTACATATTGGATTTATAAAAATGTTTTTTCTGTAGATAGTGAAACCTATATTAAGGTAAAAAAATATATAATCCCCACTCAGTGCTGAAATATGTCACTGTCCTATTACAATCTTTATCTCCCTGCTTAAAGTCCTCCAGTAGGCAGAATCCTGTTTTCTAATCTGACTGAGTCACTGACTCAGTCTGTGACCTTGAGCTAATCACTTGACCTTTTTGTGAATCGGTCAAGCCAGCTGGAAAATTGGGTAAAAACATCACCACACTGAAAATCAGATGCTGTACCTAAGATGAGTTTTTCTTGGGAAAATAAACTGCAGAGAAGAAAATAAATAATTTATCCTGAACTCTGGGTTAGATGGCCAAACAAATAATTCACAGTGTTCATTCTGCAATGTATGATACTTGCCATATAAATACCATGAAGCTACAGAGAACTGAGCATGTAATTAAATTGCTGTTACCTTGTAAGCAGGAAATATTCACATAATACATTGGTCCTATATTTTTAAAGGAGTGGTGTCAATTAATATTTTATACAATTTTCAATTTCTCCCTTCACTGTTTGAGACATCCTAATTGAAGCTTGGGGAACAGTTCAGAGATTTAAAGTAACAGATTATAAAGCCAGAAGGGACAGCTGGGATAATCTATTCTGACCTCTTGCATAACACAGGCCATAGAACTTCCCTCAATTAATCGCTGTTTGAACTAGAGCATATCTTTTAGAAAAACATCCAATCTTGATTTTAAAATTGCCTGTGATGGAGAAGCCACCCTTTACATCCCTTGGTAAAATGTTCCAATAATTAATTATATTCACTGTAAAACATTTGTGACTTATTTCCATTCTGAATTTTTCTAGCTTCAACTTCCAGGCACTGGATCTTGTTATACCTTGTGTAAAACTTTTGCAATGAAAATCAAAACAAGATCAAACTCACCCATTACAACCTAAACAGTCAGATCAGACTGCAAAACAGAAAGGCTCAATCAGTACAAATGACATTTATCCAAATCTACAGGCACTGAGACCAAAAGAGTTGTTCCTTCATCGGAAAAATCTTTGTATTCTATTTATGTAACGTTTATTTAATGTCCAATGTGTGGACATTAGATGCAGTATTATTTTATTATTAATTTTGTCCTTTTCCATTTGTCAGAAGTTTATTTCCCCCTTCTGTTTTTAATAGAGTTGAATTATTTATATTATAGCTCCAAAGAAGCAAACCTAATGCATTTTTATTAAATTTTGAGTATGCATCCTGAGGTATGGTCAGGAGGGTATATTTATGAATAGTAATTACTAGGGCTGTCAAGCAATTAAAAAAATTAATCACAATGAATTACGCTGTTAATAATAGAATACCATGTATTTAAATATTTTTGGATGTTTTCTACATTTTATACATTTCTAGACAAATTAGAGGATTGGGCCAAAAGAAACCTGATGAGGTTCAACAAGGACAAGTGCAGAGTCCTGCACTTAGGACGGAAGAATCTCATTCACTGTTACAGACTAGGGACCGAATGGCTAGGAAGCAGTTCTGCAGAAAAGGACCTAGGGGTTACAGTGGACGAGAAGCTGGATATGAGTCAACAGTGTGCCCTTGTTGCCAAGAAGGCTAACGGGATTTTGGGCTGTATAAGTAGGGGCATTGCCAGCAGATTGAGGGACGTGATCATTCCCCTCTATTCGACATTGGTGAGGCCTCATCTGGAGTAGTGTGTCCAGTTCTGGGCCCCACACTACAAGAAGGATGTGGAAAAATTGGAAAGAGTCCAGCGGAGGGCAACAAAAATGATTAGGGGGCTGGAGCACATGATTTACGAGGAGAGGCTGAGGGAACTGGGATTGTTTAATCTGCAGAAGAGAAGAATGAGGGGGGATTTGATAGCTGCTTTCAACTACCTGAAAGGGGGTTCCAAAGAGGATGGATCTAGACTGTTCTCAGTGGTACCAGATGACAGAACAAGGAGTAATGGTCTCAAGTTGCAGTGGGGGAGGTTTAGGTTGGATATTAGGAAAAACTTTTTCACTAGGAGGGTGGTGAAGCACTGGAATGGGTTACCTAGGGAGGTGGTGGAATCTCCTTCCTTGGAGGTTTTTAAAGGTCAGGCTTGACAAAACCCTGGCTGAGATGATTTAATTGGGAATTGGTCCTGCTTTGAGCAGCGGGTTGGACTAGATGACCTCCTGAGGTCCCTTCCAACCCTGATATTCTATGATTCTATGAATCAATAGACTCTGAGTACTGAAGCGATTTTCAAATATATTGATTACAATCACAACATAGAATACAGAGAGCATAGTGGTCATTTTATATTTATTTTGGATTACAAATATTTATACTGTAAAAACAAAAGAAACAGTATTTGTAAATTCCCCCATTACAAGTACTGTAGTGCCTCTCTTTATCATGAAAGTTGAACTTACAAATGTAGAATTATGTACAAAAAAACCCTGTATTCAAAAATAAAATAATGTAAAACTTTAGCGCCTACAAGTCCACTCAGTCCTACTTCTTGTTCAGCCAATCCCTCAGACAAACAAGTTTGTTTACATTTGCAGGAGACAATGCTGCCCCCTTCTTGTTTACAATGTCACCTGAAAGTGAGAACAGGCGTTCATATGGCACTGTTGTAGTCGGCATCGCAAGATATTTATGTGTCAGATGCGCTAAAGATTCATATATCCCTTCATGCTTCAACCACCCTTCCAGAGGACATGAGTCCATGCTGATGATGGGTTCTGCTCGATAACAATCCAAAGCATGCATTGGTCCACATTGTTCATTTTCATCAACTAAGCCAGATGCCACCAGCAGAAGGTAAATTTTCTTTTTTGGTGCTTCAGGTTCTGTAGTTTTTGCATCTGAGTGTTGCTTTTTTAAGACTTCTGAAAGCATGCTCCACACGTCATCCCTCTCAGATTTTGGAAGGCACTTCAGATTCTTAAACCTTGGGTCGAGTGCTGTATCAGCAATACAAATGAGAGAAACAGGATTACCCTTCAAACAGAAATTGTGAACCTAGTCCACATACATATCCAGTATTAACTGAGATCACAAATTATTTATTAGAGTTTTCCTGCTGACCTTTTTACTCCTTGCCTTCAGGTGCAGAAATTCTATATACCCTTTGGACAGTCTGCCTGAGCACCCACTACTCTTGTTCAAGAGTAGGATCCTGCTCCCACTTAAAAGTGATGCACTCCATGACTTGAGTGTGAGCAGCATTGAACCCTGAAAGAAAAGCTTGAATGATGCTCAGCATTTTGCAGGAGATGAACTTCACAGGACTGGACCCAGTTGTGAACCCTAAGCTGTAGTTCAGAGCTGCTGTATATTGAGTCTCATTAGGAAAGTTGATACTGTGCATGATAAAACTACTGTGTATTATTTTTTTTCCTTCTTAAATGTTAATAAAACAGTTTCCACATGTAAGTTAACCTTTCTATAATTTTATTCCACCCTTCAGACATATTTACAAGAACCTAATAAATAGAAAAATGTAACTTTGACCCTGAGTGACCAAAACCAATTCCAATCACTTAGATGCCTCGAGATATCTTGCAGCCATCATGTGTGACCTTTAAGAATTGAAATGCTCTATGAGTATTTTATCTATGGCTGCTTTCCTAATGCGTATACTAAATATTCTGTGTGTGTTATGAGGTGATATGTACACAGCCAGTCATAACAACATGGTTGTAGCTCTCTATTCTGGTCTGAGGGCAAAATTGAAAGGATAAGATTGTGGCGTTTGAGCACCGTAACAGGGTCTCTGCTGCCTCCCAAACATCCCCTCATGGCCCAAGGTCATTCTCCAGACACTCTGCCTCTGTTTTCTATTCCCACAGGGTTCCTCAATAATTCACCCGGTTCACATTAATTTAAAACATTCCCTTGCTGGGGTTCCATTAATTTAGTCCTGACACACTGGCCCTCCAGACTCAACTCCAGTTCAGTGTCTCTCTCCTTGAGTCAGAGTTTGGCTTCCAGGATGCAATCCCAATTCAGTGTCTCTCTTCCCATGGGTCAGAAGTCCCTATCTTTTCTTCTCAGAGCTGGGTTTGTTTCCTTTGCTCCCTGCAGGAGCCAGTCTCACTCGCTGCAGCACTCACCTACATCAGCTTCCTCAAGCCAGCTACAGCTTTGTAGGCTTCTGTCCTGCCTGAGTCTCCCAGCTCTCTTAGCTGGAATATTACCAGCTTCCCCTTGAGCTCCCTTCCCCAGGAAACTCCCCAGGAGTCTGTCCTTTTCTCCTTATCTCCCCAGGCCTAGCCTGAATTAATCACATGACCTCATTATTATCCACCTGGGGAGGTGAGACAATCTTGTCAAAGTTGGGCTAAAGCTCGATTTCACTTCAAAAAGGCCTTTTTTTTTTCAGGCAGACATATCCTCTTCCAGTGCGGCTTCTTGAGTACAGGAAGTCCCAATCTGCTCCATCTATTAGGATGTGATTGGTTGTTCCCCACAATATACCAATGCTAATCTATAGGCCAGTGACTGGGAGGGAGTGAAGGAGCCATGACCACCTCCTCCTTGCCCTCTATGAGAACTGTGGCAGTGGTACAGGGTAATGTGCAAAAATGATTTGAGTCCGTCATGGAAAGATGCAAACAATGAATAGTGATGGGAAACTGTATCTTCTTACTGTAATCCTCACTGTAAGAATCCAACAAGAATCAATTATCTCTCTTGACTTTTTCAACACCTACATGCAACCACTCAATGAATTGGACAGAAGACATGACCTCAAATTCCAGCAATATGCACAGGTCACACCTCTGGGGGAGGGATAGCTCAGTGGTTTGAGCATTGGCCTGCTAAACCTAGCATTGTGAGTTCAATCCTTGAGAGGGCCACTTAGGGATCTGGGGCAAAATCAGTATTTGGTCCTGCTAGTGAAGGCAGGGGGCTGGACTTGATAACCTTCCAAAGTCCCTTCCAGTTCTAGGAGATAGGATATCTCCATTGATTTTTTTTTCCTATCCACCATATATTGCCACACCAGGATGGCCCAGTGTTTGGACGAGATCAGTTCATGGATGACAAACAGCCGGTTGAAACTCAACCAAGCAGGACAGAGATAATGCGGGAAGGTAGAAGAAATCATTTTGAAGAGTTTGCAGCCATGATGCAGTTTCTTTTGGTTGATGGTACACACCCACAACTGGTCAGTTCAGTCCATAGCTTAGGAGTGCTCCTGGATTCCTTGCTGACACTAAGGTCACACATAGTAGCATCTGCAAATAATACTTTCTACCATGTCTGGCTGGACAGCTAGCTGATGATGACCTGGCCTCAGTTATTCATGCATTCATCACCTCTCAGCTGAACTACAGCAAAACTATATATCTGGGCACAAAGCCTTCAGCACTTAGGAAACTCCAACTATTACAGAACACTGCAGCACATCTCTTCAGCAACACAGGCTACTGCAAACGCATTGAACCTGTCCTCTTCTCCACAAACACTGACTTCCCATAGAATATTGAATGAAGTTCAAGGACTCAGTCCTTATCTTCAGGGTGTTCAATGACCTGGGCCCAGGGTATCTAAATGAATTAGTAAAGCTCCCGATAGAGACTCTGGTTGACAACTCTGCTCCTCTGACACAATGGAACGCGCTACAATAAGGGAAAAGCTCACTGTGCAGGACACAGAACTTTCTTGGGGGCCAGCCTGAGACTGTGGAATGAACTCCCCCAGGAACCAGGGACTATCGCATACCTCACCACCCTCAGCTCCAAGAGCAAGGCAGACATATAAGTGTATGTGTAAAAAAAATAATTCCCAAACAAAAAACTCCACAGCACACATTTCTCCCCCTGAGAAGAGGATAAGAGAACAAACTATGTGTGACAGATATTAGGGCTTGTCTCCACTTACCGGGGGATCGACGTGTGGTGATTGATCCACTGGGGGTCGATTTAGCGGGTCTAGTCAATTTAGACCCACTAAATCGACCGCCGACCACTCTCCCGCTGACTCTGGTACTCCACCGGAACGAGAAGCATAAGGTAAGTTGATGGTTGATTTAGTGGGTCTCCCATCAACCCAGCACGGTGTAGACACCACAAAAGGTTGAACTAAGGTACGTCGACTCCAGCTATGTTATTCACTGCTTAATGCACTACTGGAAGACACTCAGATACTACAGTGCTAAATGTGGAATAAAAATCTATATAGAACAGAACAGACTATACGGGTACCCACGTTTCTAATTGTCTCACAATACCTGAAAGAGATGATTCTGGAAATCTTCTGTGCAATGATGATTGGTCTCTTGCAAGTGGCTTTTGCTCACTGACTCAATTCATCTCCTAGTAAACAAAATAAAGGTAGATGAGGTTACAGCAGTTTCATACTTTCAATACAATTTTTAAAAAAATATATTAAAAAGTTACACACATTTTTAGATGGTGTAAAGGTGTGCTCCATCTTTGGCACCAATGCACTAGTAAAACGATCTCACCATGCAAATGGACATCATGCCATATTAGTAAAGGAGATTGAATACAAGCAGCCACTTGTTCATACACTTACAACCAAACCCTATTGCCATTGAAGTCAATGGGAGTTTTATCACTGATGACTAGGGTACCAGGATTTGTCACTAGCAGAGGGCTGGATTCTGCTTTCAGAACACAAGCATAAATCCAGAGTAATTCCATTCCCTTCAGTAGAGTTACTCCAGATTTATACTGTAGTCAGTGAGAGGATAATTTACTCACGAAGGTTTATCTGGTAAGATCTCCAATAATGCATTGATCTAGGATTTGTGTTCCGTGTGAGGAAAGAGGTTCTGTAATGAAGTCACCTGCAGATGACCCTTGTGGAATTGAAAGTCTAATTTTTTTTTACTGGACTACTGTTTTTGCTTACCAGCCTGAAAGAGTAGAGAACCCTTGTTTCAAAACCTTTTCTATGTGATTTATCTCTCAGACATGACTGTTAAATTCAACCCTTTAATTTGGGGCCTATTCCCCCTTTGATGCAAATATGCAACAACCAGTAATGTTAATGAGAGTTCTGCACCTTCATAAAGGTTAGAGTAGCGACTTTAGTGATTTAGCATAGGGTCAAGGCAAGCTTGGTTGTAAAGAGCTGGAAACTTCATTAAAAAAAACCTCTAACATTAAGTGGACAAAATCATTTTTGTATTGTGGTTTTCATCAATAAAATTTATGTTGGAGCTTATACAAAAGCTTATTCCCTTCACCAACCAGTGTCAGCATTATTAACAGTAATGTTTATACTGGACAGGCTTACTGCAATGACAAATTATCTCATTTATAGTAGTGTCCAGAAGTTCCCTTGTTATAAAAGTTACAAATTATGCCAATTATTCATCACTTGCCTATAATACCTTCCTGACACACAATATAAATTTGTTCATAAAAAATATGATTTCCTCCCCCTAGTCCTCCACATTTCATTCAGATGATGGTGGTGAAGGGCCAGACTGCGGATAATGGCTATGGGTCCTAGGTTATTGCAGCTTCAGAGTGTTCGTGCTGTAAGTACTGCATGAAATTAGAGCTGGATCTAAAGTAATCTAGAAGATCTTCATATTAATATTTTATTGCTGAATAAATCCATTCTGGGAGAGGGGCTGAGAGCCTGATTTTCAGAGGTGCTCAGCCCTTGCAGTTCCTATTGAAGTCAGAGTTGTGGGTGCTCGGCTTGTCTGAAAATGAAATATTGCTGCATGGTTATTGATTATTACACATACTTCTCTCTTTGCTAGTGCATTGGTCCACTTTTACAATGCTGAACATTTGTTTATCCCAAACGAATTGCGTATCTACAACAGTTCCTCTTGCATGCAGGGAGTTAAGGGTGTACCAAGGACGGCTACAGATGTAGGGTGTTAAAAATAAAGATTCACCTCTGTTCTCATCAGCAGTTTTCCTAATGAAATTTGGCATGCATATCTGATAATCAACTAAGTAGAAGTAGAACTTAGCTCTTGTCTCATAGGTGACTTTTATACGCTCCACTTCAAGTGTAAAGGCAAGTCCAGCATCCAGTGGCAGGATAGTAAGGGGCTGAAGGTGTCCCCCTTACTTACCTGTGCAGGCTATCTAGACAGTGAGGAGGAGAGAGGGAGGAAAGCAGCCTCTACCAACTAGGGTGACCAGACAGCAGGTGTGAAAAATCGGGATGGGGGTGAAGGGTAATAGGAGCCTATATAAGAAAAAGACCCAAAAATCGGGACTGTCCCTATAAAATCGGGACATCTGGTCACCCTACTACCACCCACTTCCCCTGCTGCATAGGAACCTGAGCAATTGGTGGGCAGTTAATGCACAAAGCCTTGGTGTCACACTCCCCTTACTGGCCAGCACAGCTTCGCTGGCAGGTATGGAGATAGTCAACTCAGTACAAAGTGACATATCATACAGTGAAAAAAAATATTTGGGGTGAAGATTTAAGGCCTGGTTCCAAGACATGTTCTGTGCCTATAACAGTAACTCCTATTGAAGTGAACGGGAGTTACGTGTGTGAAACACACTTCAGGCTCCCCAAGCAAATTCTTGAATTAATTGATATATTGTACGGTGTCAAGGGTTTTGACGGATTTAATGTGTATTTTGGTTACGTAACGAATGTGTGTGCTTTAATAGTTTTTTTGTAATATTTTGTACCTTGCATTTATCTGATGCCTTTCTTTTGAGGAGCACGAGGCATGTGCATAATTTTAAGCATGTAAATAGTTCCATTGCAAACATCTAGAAGATAATAAGGTGATAAGTAATAGTCAGCATGGATTTGTCAAGAACAAATTGTGTCAAACTAACCTGATAGCTTTCTTTGACAGGGTAACATGCCTTGTGAATAGTGGGGGAGCAGTATACATGGTATATCTTGACTTTAGTAAAGCTTTTGATATTGTCTCACATGACCTTCTCATAAACAAACTAGGGAAATGTGACCTAGATGGAGCTACTATAATGTGGGTGCAAAATTGGTTGGAAAACCATTCCCAGAGAGTAGTTATCAGTGGTTCACAGTCATGCTGGAAGGATATAATGAGTAGGGTCCTGCAGGGATCAGTTCTGTGTCCCGTTCTGTTCAATATCTTCATCAATGATTTAGATAACGGCATAGAGAGTACATTTATAAAGTTTGCGGACAATACCAAGCTGGGAGGGGTTGCAAGTGCTTTGCAGGATAGGATTAAAATTCAAAATGATCTGGACAAACTGGAGAAATGGGCTGAAGTAAATAGGATGAAATTCAATAAGGACAAATGCAAAGTACTCCATTTAGGAAGGAACAATCAGTTGTACACATACAAAATGGGAAATGACTGCCTAGGAAGGAGTACTGCGGAAAGGGATTTGGTGGTCATAGTGGACCACAAGCTAAATATGAGTCAACAGTGTAACACTGTTGCAAAAAAAGCGAACATCATTCTGGGATGTATTAGCAGGAGCGTTGTAAGCAAGACACGAGAAGTAATTCTTCCACTCCACTCTGCGCTGATTAGGCCTCAGCTGGAGTATTGTTTCCAGTTCTGGACACCACATTTCAGGAAAGATGTGGACAAATTGGAGAGAGTCCAGAGAAGAACAAAAAAAAATGAGTAAAGGTCTAGAAAACATGACCTATGAGGGAAGATTGAAAAAATTGGGTTGTTTAGTCTCGAAAAGAGAAAACTGAGAGGGGACACTGTAACAGTTTTCAAGTACGTAAAAGGTTGTTACAAGGAGGAGGGAGAAAAAAAAATTCTTAACTTCTGAGGATAGGACAAGAAGCAATGGGTTTAAATTGCAGCAAGGGAGGTTTAGGTTGGACATTAGGAAAAACTTCCTGTCAGGGTGGTTAGCACTGGAATAAATTGCCTAGGGAGGTGACAGTGACAGAACAAAGATTAAAGCTCAATTCTCCTGACTCCCAGTCACCTGTTCTCAACCCCTGGCAACACAACTCTGTCACTAGACAGAGATTAGATATGAGTTATATCCGATAATTTATCAGATATAGATGTAGCATACATAAGTAGCTTTGTATGCAGCAGGAAATAAGACATCTCAGTACAAAAGCACTGAGTTTAAAGGTTGAGCTAAACTTTACATTTTAGCCTTTTATTTGGTTATTTAAAATTGTGAGGTTTTGGAATAAAAATGGCATGGATAGTTCTCTACCCAAATGGGATTTTTCCCAAAAGGAATCAATCAGTTATGGCCTGTTCCTGATGCCATTGAAGATATTGGTAAAATTCCCATTGACTTCAGTGATGCAGAATCAGACCTCTGAAGAGTGACGAAAATAAAAGTTACTTATGAACTATGACGCACTTCAGAGTAATTATATGTTGTTGCAAATGATTTGATAATTACATCAAGTAGCTCCAAAAATAATTTCATTTGCAGTTCCAGATCCCAGATGAAAGTCTGCTTTAGAATCCAGAAGTAATCAAGTATATATCCTCCACTTACAAAATACTGGTCTTGCATTGTCCACATACTTATAATATATACTTACATTGTCAGTAGAATTGAGCATATACTAAAAGCAAATTTCCAGAAATATTCCTTCACATTTTAGGTCTAAATTTCCTTCTATCATGTTTTTTTGCCTTTCTGTGTTGTATCCTTTTTCTTTGTTTCTATGTGATCACAAGTTTTACTAGCACAAATTTTAACAGAAAATACATTTTAAGATTTCTCACTTGAATATTCACAGAAAGTATATTTTAAATTCATTTTCTATAAGTATCCACTGTAGAAACTTTATTATAAAAGATATGATTATCCAATTAGGAAATCTGACAATACCATATCTCTTATGTAACCAATCACAACAAGGCAACACAGTTTGAATTTTATATTTCAAATAGCAAGCCACAAAGTTAAACAAAAGTTGAGAAACATCTTTTAGGACATTTTGAAATATTAAATAAATTTGAAAGAATCATCAGCTATTCACATATTCCACAAACAGAAAAAGAGGTGACATTTGTCATTTAACTTATTTGTTATTAATTATTCACTCCATTTTAATTGTTAGTAGTCGTCATTGGCTTACTGAGTTATTAGATGGATATCTGTTCATTGTGACAGATTTTCGATCTAGTTTTGAGGCTTAATTGTTGAGTTTGGAGGGGGGGAATGCTATATTTAAATGAATACAACATTGCAATATGTTAGTCTCTAAAATAAATGTGAACCATTTGGTATTTTTAAAAAGAAATCATTTGAAACACTCAGGATATTGAACTTTGAAAATTAGCAGCTGCGTATGTTTCCCTAAGGGCAGAGGTTCAAAAACACTCTTTTGATTCGTGCACCCATGATCAATCACAGGTGCAGTATAGCTGGGGTGATCAATTAGTAACATGATCTAGTGGTTACATATCTGAATTCTATCATCTGCACCCACAAGACTTAATCTGCAATTGCCTGTGAGTGCAAAATTACTGGAACAACATTAAATGGTGCAGAGGTATTGTGTTGGGCCTCTGTACAGAACTGAACTTCACACTTGGTGTAAGGTGTTAAGCATGATCTCCAGAATGGATTTATTTCTTTATAGTGTGAATAGTAAGAGCAGATAGAGTGAAGAATTACACATGGACTCCAAGAAATCTCTATACATTATCAATGAAAGATTTGTGTATCGATTTGTAATAGTGAAATACTCAAAGGGTTAAAAACAATTGGTTTTTTAAGAGACATTCCACATGGGCAACTTTTAAATAAACAAAAGGAAGGAAGATAGACTGATAGATAGATGACAGACAGATAAACATCATATAGCTGTATCATACATCCCCTAATTAATATCTAAGTTAGATGATGTAATTGTCTACATTTTTGTGATTATTCTCATTTTGTACTTTCTAAAACTGTATTTCAAAACCCAACATTCTTGATAAATTGAACAGCAAAAACATTATGTAGACTAACTCAGTAGCCTATGTGCTTGAGTAAAACTCTTAGACCAAAAATTCAACAATAATTCCATCAGACATTTTGTCAAACCTCCAAATTATCTCCAAAATTGTAACTTGTAAATAAATACAAGTTTATGCCTGTGTCTAGAGGCTTCTGAAAATGACATTTCAACTGAGCATCACTATTTTTATGATTTTATTAATGTTTAGCTCATGTTTTACTGCTGTCTTTGGAGGTCTGTATTCCAAATCAATGTACTATATTCACTAGGAAAGTAAAAGCCATTTCTTTTTATTATGATTTTCAGGGAGACCTTGCCCAGCACCACAGACAGTGTCTTAAAAAAATCATTGTCACTCACATTCAAGGTCCTGTTGTGTGTTGTTCTTTACAAAAGGAGTTATAAAGCAATGGAGGTATTGTGCTGATTCCACCTTCATTTCATGGCTTCATATTAGTATGTGTCTCAATTTTTACGTCATTATGAGACTCAGGAGGTATGCTTGCTTGTTTGTTTCTATTTTACTTTTACACTGAAATGCTGGTTACATTCTCTTATACACATTTCAGTTATTCCTAGTTATTCCAGTATAGGTTTAGGTTACTTGCTCACTCGCTCACTCTTTTTTTTTTTGGTTAAGACTCATATTGTCTAAGGCTCAGAGAAGTATGTAAAAAGCATCATGACTGAAAAGCTTTCCAAATTAGAAGGGATTTGCAGGGAGCAAACAATCCGGAGTAGAACACGAAGCTATTCTGATAAATGAGGCTTCAGTGAATGGCCTGTTGCTTCATGTATTCATGTGTTTGTTTTCTTTGTCCCCTAAAGAACTGCAATGTCTCTGGTTGACTAGTCCTCCATTACTGGAGAATAAGCTAATTGATCAACCTGAGAAAGATCATTATGCTGGCAAACAACCAGAAAAAAATGTAATAGGAAGATGGGAATTAATTGAAAAAGTCTGTATGGCAGTTTCATTATGGACTTCTTTTTCTAAAAAAAGCCATCAATACTCTCATGAAGTGCATTTATTCTAATATGGTTGGCAGTAACTCCAGCTACAAAACAATATTTTATATTAATGGTAATGTACTTTGCAATGGTGGCAAAATAAGAGTTGATATTTTTATGATGTCTTCATTAGGTAACCGTATGCGTTGACATCAGTATGGAAATCAAAAGCAGCAAAGTAATGTTGATCGACTGCTTTATATGAATGTCATGCTGCACTTATGCAAAGGAACATTAATGCCAATGCCAAAAAATACATTGAATATAATATCAATATTGATGTTCCTGTGAACTCCATTTGTTATTCATTTTGTAAATGGTATGCTCAGAAAAATAAAACACTATTTACAGTGAAGCCACATGAATAAAAAGAAAAAAATAATGATGTGAGAATAAGTGCCCAACTGTAACTATGGTAACATTATAGAGCGAATAATTCACAGCATTTAATACACTTGATGAATTTAGCCTCTTTTTCTGCTTCTGAAATGGATGCTAGCAGATACCTTTTGAGGAGGAAATTGCAATCTATTATCCACATTTAACTGATAACTACTTTTTGTACTGCATGATCACTGAAAGTTTGCTAGATTTGATGCTTGATACCAGAGAAGGCAAGTCCAAGGAGTGGCCAGGGATATACTGAGTGTGTTTCCACCTGTAGAAGAGGCAGGAGGACATGTACCCATTGTGGTGATACAGTATGTCTTCAGACCAAAATTTGGGGAAGCTAGAAATTGAGAAAAACTGGTTTGAGGCAGAGGGGATAATGTGTACTATAGCTGGTTATTTAGGTGTGGCAGCAGGTAAGCCAGCCCGCTGCCCATTAACCATACTCAAAGCCACCCTGATTCTTAATATCAGTATCCGAATATCTATTCATACCCTGCTGGTGCCAAGGAGTGAAAATTAAGGCATTCAGCAGGGGAACCACGCCTGGGATGAGCAAACAAATATTGTGAAATTTGCAATAAAATCACGAGAGCTGGCAACACTAACATTGAACTGTAATGGTTAGCTGTGGTTGGCCACCTAAGTCACAACGTACTGTTTCTGCTCAATGACCAGCTAAGCATCTCTCTGACAGGGCCCAATCCAGCTCCCCGGAAGTTCATAGAAATATTCCTTTCATCTTTAGTGGAGATTGGATCGGATCGGAGTACTTGTACCTTTCTCTATCTGTCACACAGGTTTTGCTGGAGGCATCACTCCTAGAAAAAAATCAGCAACTGGGTTTCAGATTTCTTGGCTTTAACTGGGTCAGGAGTTTAAGTGTGTGTGTGTGTGTGTGTGTGTTAGTACAGGAAGTATCCCGTCCATGGACCTCACTCCTGCCTGGCCAGCTCCAATGGTCAATGTGCATAGGGATTGGGAATGGCATGGCCTCTCCCTTAAACAGTCTCTATTTCACCTCCTTTCATATAGCTTGGCCCAGGGCCTGCACCCACGTTGCACCAACCAGCACAACAGCAAGGCCAACTGGAGAGAGCATCCCACCAAAGGACAGTTCAGCTTGGGACTCAGTTCTCCTCTAGCCAGTCCCTCAACCACATGCACTGGGAACTTGAGAAAAGATTCTGCCTCTATAAGCAACCCTGGACCAGCATGTCTCTGTATTGCCCCCAGTGCCATATGCCAGTATCTTAAATAATGCAATTAGGTCCTTCTGAGGGTTAAGTTAGTAGCAAGATATGATTTTATATGGTTCTTTTAGCATCATAAACTAAACTATTAATATCTTCCAGTACTGCTAAAAGAAGTTCTCACATGTGGCTGGGGCTGTTTTATTTTACTATCCATGAAAAGGGCTGTTTGTTATTAAAGTAAAACTACTTGGCTATATCCACCAAGACACTTATTTTCTATCTTAGGCTGCTATTGATCTGCAGCAATCACAATTTAGTTAGGCAGCAATCTTGATCAAGAGATACTCAGGATGATTGTGAAGTAGTAGCTCACGTGTGTCAAAATCTCAAGTAATCTGACTGTTGCATTTTTGGTTTTCATGAGCCTATAGGTATATCTTCTCACATTAGAGCCTCTAAACTCTCTTTGAGAACCATCACAGGTATGCCAATGAATGAGTCAAAATTAGATTCCAAATTTAATCTATGCCCTTTAGTCTTCTTCATAAGTCTGTATGGTTTCTATCGAAGTTCTGCATGGAGATAAGACAAGACACCATTTTCAAAAGCACACAAGTTCCATTGAAATCTCCTACATAAGGTCCAATCCAGCAAAGCACTTATGCACACACTTAACTTTGAGCATATGCATAAGTGATTCTATGATTCTATGAAGTGCCTTGCTGGATCAGGACCTCGTCTCTCTTTGTATTGAAATGACTGATGCTGACCCAAACTGAATATGAGCTAGTTAGATTCATAGACTTTGGGTATGTCTACAGCCCACGCAAACAAAATTCCCAGCCCGGGTCAATGGACTTGGGCTAGAGGGCCTAGTGCCAGTGCCCTAAAAATAGCTGTGTATACAGCACCTTGAAGTTGCAGCTTGGGCTGGAGTTCAGGCTCTGAAACCCACCCTCCTCCCTAGCCTTCAGAGTCCGAGCTCCAGCCTGAGCCACAACTTCAAAGTACTATCTACTTTTATAGTGTTAGCACAAGCCCCATTAATCCAAGTTTATCAATCCGGGCTGAGAGGCTCGCTCCTGTGGGCTGTGTAGACATACCCTTTAAGGCTAGAAAAGACCATTGTGATCATCTAGTTGACTGCCTGCATAACAAGGCCAGAGAACTTGACCCAATACTTTCTGCATCAAGCCCATAACTTCTGTTTGAACGATAAAATGTCTTTAAGAAAGACATCCAGTCTTGTTTTAAAGACTGCAACTGACAGAGAATCCACCACATCCTGGATAAGTTATTCCAGAGGTTAATTATCCTCACTATTACAGATTTGCACCTTATTCCTAGTTTGAATTTGTCTAGTGCTTCAGCATCTGATTTAATAGGTTAATCTGTTCTCTTTTATACATTAGGCCTAATAATTGATCATAAGAATTTAAAGACAAATACAATGTGATTTTTCATAAACTTTAGCATTAAACTGAATCTTTTAAACTCAGTTTTTCAATGTATAAAATATAAATATAAATTCAGCTAAATAAAATCCATCAATTATTTTTATATTATCAGGATCTCCCACAAAAGACTGTTTTGTCTAATTCCTCCTGTTTCACCATTAATGAGGCAGTTTAGCAGTATAGAATTAAGTGATTTTGTCTTCTTAGTTCCATATCCCCTCTCCCCTCCCTCCCCCTTCATTCTGAGCATTTACAATGCTGGGAGAAATGTAGGATGTCAGTGCTCATTAAGCAAATAACTCCCTACGTCTGGTAGATGTGTTGTTTCTTTATTTGCATGTTCACCTGTATCACCTGAATGTCTCAGACGACATCCAAAACACTAGGATAGGAGAGTTTATAATCAATAAAACTAATTCCTATACAGATTTCAGAGTTGAGGCATGTATCCAAGTTTTGAGAAATGGGAAAATAGTAACAGTGAACAAAATCCCAAATATTTTTTTCCTGTAAAATATGTGGCATATACAGAACATATGTAGTGGGGTATGGTGTAAAGGATTCGTCAACATTCATTTGGGATGGCCTGCACAAGTCATTTATGACTTCACCTCTAGTAAAGGATGTGGCCCTCCCTGATCTCATGCTGATAAAACCTTAAAATAATTCACAGCATTCCATTATGTGCTCTCCTCTCTCTTTGTATCTTTCTACTTTTCACTGGGGAAAAAAAAGAAGTTATGTTTGAGGGAGAATTTGAAGAGGGACAGGGAGGGAGCAGTGCAAACAGGAGGAGGGAAATCCAGATACAGGAAATACATGAAAACAGACTTGGAGCTGTGAGTGGGAGAAACAGAAGACGTGAACATCAAGGCCAGTGGAATTAGTGGAACATAGGGCACAGGATGGAGTGGAAACCCAACTAGAGATACAGGGAGGATACAAAGTTGTGCAGACTTTAGCCTAGTTGTGGAGAAGTATTAGAGCTCAATGCACTTTTCAACAACATGGAAATTTTTGTGAAAAATATCCATTTGTGTGGCAATTTTTGAGGTTTTTCATCTTAAACTGGAAATATTTTTTTAAAATATCATGAAAATAAAATTTTCTTTTTTCAAAAATTTCACAGGAAACAATTAATTTCCCATCCCTCTCTCGTATTTATACTGTATTCATCATTTGGCACATGAGCACGTAACAAGATTACATGAATCCTAGCGGAGGGTCTCTCACAAATCCCTCTGCTCTTTTCTCCATAACTGCTGGAAGAGGAGGGAGGCTGTTTCCTGATTTATTTTGGTTCTCACCTCCCCACCTCTGTTGATCTAATTATAGGAATGATACATTATGGCCAAGCGAAGGGCTTTGCATTTTGTCCTGAAGGCTGTCAGGTTGTATCATGCTTGGGCCAGCTGCCAAGGTAGCTTTGTCTCTGGCTTTCACACATCTCACCCTGATCCCTGAATGTTCTACTGCCTGTGAAGACTGCAGCTCAGATTGACTAGAATTTCTCCTAGAGGCTTCCAGGGTGTGCAAGTTGGAGCAGTAGCTCCACCACTCTGCTAAGGTGTGTAGCATGCCTGACCAGCTCTACTGGCTGATGAGGAAGGGAGGGGTCCACTAGAAGGGGTCAGGCTCACCATCAGCCAGTGCATAAGCTAACTCTATTCAAGTATCTTTCGTCATGAGGATGCTAACAGAAAACAGTACTTAGGTTCCCCAGCAGGACTGGGCAGGGGTGTAAAAGGGAGTGAGCAGGTTGTTTGCACATCCTCTCCCACCCTTTCTTATGCATCAATGCTGGGCTAAGCACACTGGTGCACTAAGGCCTCAATCCTGTCAGTTGTTCTGCATGAGCAGACCCCTGCACCCAGGTATAGCCCCAGTGAAGTTACTGAGGCTTTACAGGGGAGTACTGAACAAATTCCAGGTTCAGGGCCTTGGTCTGAGACAGGAGCTATGTCTCTTGCCTATTTTTGGCTCCACTTTCAATTAAAAATCTCCTCTCCCCCTGCCCCCAAGGCACTTTGTAAAATCCTGCACTGACCACTGAATGTCAACAGATATATTTAATTTAACTAACATATGAGATTTTCAATTTATTTTAATAAAGCAGCAGTCTATTTACTGGTTTTATTAGTGACTAAGCTCTTGGCTAGCTTAAGGAAAGTCTGTAAAAATTGATTGACCTAAATTCTCTGCAAGATAGATTTTTTCATTCTTCCCTTTTTGTGTGTGCATAAGGCATCAGAGGGTTTTTCATTCGCACACTGAATAGTAGTTATAGATTGAATTAAATGTACTGCAAATATATTATGCTTTCTGCACCTGCACCATGTGAATTGGACTGAATTCCCCCTACTGTGAGAGAATCTTCTTTTCTCAGAATGGCTTGGATTTCTGGTAACTAGGCAGCTAATTTCTTGGAGGTAGACGGCTAGGATGAAGAAAAAAAGATTACCAGAGTATTCCTTTGTGCTTTAAAAATAGCATGTGAAGGTTCCTTGTTTTCCTCTGTACATGGGAGCCATGTTAAATAGCTTTCATAGTAAACAACTGACATTCTCAGGTGTCATTGGTTCCAGAACTGCTACTATGTTACAGAAGATATAATAATGTTGAAACTCACAAACCAAGATTTTCAGTAAACACCAAATAAAAGCCCCCTGTGAGTGGATTAACATATCAGGACAGTTGGCTGATGCATATCAAGAAGTTCCTGAATTATACATATCCCCCAGTGCCATTACCCTTAGAAAAAAAATGAACTTACAGTTCATTGACTGGGATAGAATAAGTGAAATAGGACAGCTTCACCGTGTGATTGGTAGAAGGGTGTTATGCAGCTAGAAGAAATGGATTGTTGATAGCATTCTGTTTTAAAGTTCAATAAATTCATCCCCAGAGCAAAGAATGGCGTTACAAAATAATGGATTGTTCAGTTGGTGGACTGCCGTGGCTGTATTTAATATGGTAGAAGCCTTTATAAGATGGTCACTAGTCATAGGTTTATATAAAAAAGGAAGATATAGGCCTCCATTTAAAAGGAAATATGCTTTCTAGATGGCAGTGGAAAACAACTGCAAATACCCTTGGCTTAAACAGATTTCCTAAAGGTACAGCATACTGGTTCTTTTTAAAAAAAGCAATAAAAGCTTAGAACAATTTAGACAAGACACCAGAGAGAGAATTTGATTAGAACTGATAAAGTATTTAAAATTCAGTATTCAACAGTTTGCCTGACCCATTATGGAGATGCTGGTCATGACTCCATCGTTAGGGCTAAGGGATTGTGGGTTTTTTTTTGTTTGTTTTTTTGTTTTGTTTTTACACTTAAAGCGGGGATTCAACCTTTTTGTTTTGTATGAAGAATATAGCACATCTTGCTCAAGTTTACAGCACCTACTCTTTGAGTCCTGAACAAATTTTCTGAGAATTTAACAGGTAAAAATGATTTAAGATTGATATCTTCAAATTATTAGAAATACTGCATGATAGCATTCTCTTTACAGTTCTTGTTCAGTTTTTCTGCATGACATTTTCAATATTTAAAAAAAACAAAAACAAAAAAAACCCAGAAATTCCCAGACAAAAACTACATTAAGATGCAGTTCAATTACTGATTTATATTCCAAACCTTAAGAGTATTATAATGATTCTAAAACCAAGCACTGCAAACCTAGGAAATTCAGAATTAAAGTTACAGTTAAAGGAAATCCAAACATGTTATGGTAAGAAATGCACAGTAATGGTACCCCCACACCCTTTCCTCTGCCCTGTAAGGACACAATGAAGGGGGTGAAGAAGAAAAAGGTCTAATATATCTTTAATAAACAGTTTAATCTAATCTGGACCACTACACTAAAATGACAATCATAATAAGATGATTGTAGCACAGTGTTCACAAGGGACATAGTTAAGGTTATTTAGGTGCCTTAATTGTACATTTCCTACCATAACATCTTTGGATTTCTTTTAAGCGCATAACCTAACTGGGTTTTCTCATCACTGGTTCTGGGATAATTACAACATTCCTGTAAGGTTCTTACCCTTAAATTACTGATATGTAGTCTAAACCATTACTCCATTTTAACAGGTTTATTTTTTGGTCCAGGAATAAAATAATTAATGCTACTACAATTAGTGACCCAAAAGTAGAAGCAGAGTCAATAAATATACAATTCAACAAAAGAAAAAACTCAGTATTTTGCCATCAACACCAATTCTGTGTATGAAATTAGAGGTATAGAAAATACAGTAATATTCTCATTGCACTGATAATCTTAGGGCCTGATCCTTATGTCTTTATATGTCCATATCCATAGCTTGAGGATCCAGTCCAGAGTACAGCCAGCTGTGAATTGGGTCTGGACTCTGGAGATTAGCTGTGAGAAATTTAAGGTGCTGAGCCACATCCTGGATCTGCTCTCAATTTGAGAGCAAGACAGTGCTACTCTGTCTGCTGGGTGCTTCTTATTAGTGGACAGGGGAGCTATACATTTGTTTTAAGGGTTGTATCAGCTGTGATGCTGTCAAGAGTAAGACCCTGCAGCTGCGTCTGCTCAGTACTCCTAACACAAGCCAGCTAGGCGGCTTGATGGATCACCGTGCCTGATTGGCTAAGGAAGCTAGCAGGTCAATTCATAATCTCAGCAGCAGCAGTAGCTCACTAACTGCTGAATGCACCTATCCTTGGACCCTATCCCCCCTCCCCCAAGCTCATCAAGCCTTGCTCCTGCTCTGTTCCTCCACAGTTCCAGCCCAGATCATGGCCTGCACCCAGCCTTGTTCCCATCCTTATCTCATCCTTGCTCCTGTCTCCCCTGACTTCTGGTAATCCAGTTCTGACCCTTGCCTCTGATTCCTGCCTCTGCCTCTGTCTTGACTCCTGGATCTGGTATTTAGACTCTGACTCTGGTTCTGGGTCTCTCTTGATCCCTGGCTCTGGCATTCAGACTCCAACCATTAGGCCTGACTTCCACTTTGGGTTGCCAACATTGTGTTTAAAAATACAGGACAGACCTTACATGTCCCCAATCTTGACTTGAAACTCTAGGGGCAAGTCCCTTTCTCTCCTACCCCCATGATTCCTAGGGTTTCTCTCTTTCCCTAGCAGAGAATCCAGGGCCTCAGGTGCTAGGCCAGCAGCTGCTGTGACTCCTGTTTAGGTTCTTCACAGGTGCCAGGAGCCAAGTTGGAGGCTGCAGTTGTTGGTCTTTGCCTGCTGCAGTGTTGTGAACTCTGCTGGGGATGTTGGCAGAGATTTTTCAAGTGGGGAGGCTACACCCCAGGGGGTACTGATTCCCCTGCCAGATAGAGCCCCTTCCTGACCTTGGCTCTTCAGTGCAGCTCCAGGGCACACAGCCCTGTCCACTTGCTCTGCCAGACAGAGCCTACACAGGGAAAGCAGATGGAGCTGTGTTTAAGGGCTGGAGTCAGCAGGGGCCCCTGTCCAGCTGGGGGCCAGTACTCATGGGTACATCTTTTCACTCCCTTTCTGACCTTGGCCCACTGGCCTGACTGTGGCCAACTTGGACCTTGGCATGGCCCACTCTGCTTTCCCTGTGTAGCACTGAAGGGCCAGAGTTGGGAGGGAAGTGGAAAGATTCTAATTGTAGTAGCATTGGCCCCCAACTGTTGAAATACAGGATAAAAGGCATCCCATATTGATTTAGTATGGATATACAATTTTCTATTTAAATAAAGGATGTCCCCTGTAATTCAGGACTGTTGGCAACACTACTCCCACTCCAACCACTAGGCATGACTGCCTATGATCCCATCTCCTGACAGCTGCTAGCTGTTTGTGGTGGCTGTGTATGTTCCTTTGTGCAACTGCTGCTAGAATGAGGGAGAGAAGTGAAACTGCAGTATTATTACAGAGTCTTTAAAGGTCTCCTCAGACTGCAATTTTCTGATTCCCTGGTGTGCAGGGGATTATCCTTTCCTTTGAGTTGTTATGACTAGAAGGACAGACAGAACTCAAGAGTGCCTGGCTCCTAGTCCTTAGCTGGGTCCACTGGACCATGATGCCTGCAATTTAAAAGCATAGGATTAGCCCACTGTTTGTTAGAGCACAGTGACAGTTCCAGGGGTGTGCTGTACCATATTCCACTCTCCGTCTCTGCCATGGGCACCCTTGCTAAGTACTCACTTTCAGACTGGATCATCCCATTACAGCCCCCTTGTTTACCAGAACCACATTACCTCAAGCAGGGTCACTTCAGTTTGACCCCTACTCTAGAATTCTCTCCAAGAACTTGTGACCAGTATGAAAATGCAGTATGATTTATTTATCCCCAGAACATCACAAGTAGAGAGATAAGGGTTAAAATAATAAAAGCCTAAACACATTATCTTATCTAAACCTTGGCCTTTGTTTTAGGTAGGCTCGCAGCATTGGGTGGGCAAGGCAGACTGCCCAGGCAGCCTATAGCTCTGAGTCTGATTCTCCCTGTCATTGTCTCTCCTCCTTAGCTCATAGGCGTTTATCCATTCCAAAAACCCTTTGTTCAAGATTTCAAAGTTACTCTGGGTTCCTGGAAGAACTCAAGCTGGACTTAATCCTTAGGGTTCCATTGAACACAATAACCTCTAACCCCAAAGAGATATATATTAGATCCAGAAAAAAATGGTTAATTACCACATTCTTCACAAGCACTTTGTCATCCTTTAGGAGGGAAAGTGCTATATAAGTGTAAGATATTATTATTATTGCTATTAACCAGAAAAATTAAAACTGATGAGGTATACCTAAAAGAATGTAAATCAATAGTTTAGCAAAGGGCTACCATGTACACTGAAATTGGAGACACATATAATTGACCATAAAACACCATCTATAATCCCAAATATTCACAATGATAATTCTTACATGCTACTTACCCCTTTTGTAGAGAGAAATGACAAGGCAAACAATAATATGTGCAACGGTAGGATTTCAGAAGGAAATGAAAGCTGTTAGACAAAGGAACTACAGTGCATATTCATTTGGTAAACGTGAAAACTCTATTGCAGAATTAAAATGAAGCTTAAGAAAAACAGATGAAAAGGTAGATGAACTAGAACAAAGATTGGAAGACAAAACAGAGGGAAGTGCAGTCATAATCACAACGTGCTACTTTGCTTAATGAGTCATGTATAAAATGTGATGATTTAGAAAACAGACCAAGAAGAAATAAAAGAGGAATGTATAAGGTGTTTTCTCTATAGTCATTAAAGTGCAATTATGAATCTAACAGCAACACCAATAAGAATGCATATTTCATACTATTTTGTTTTATTCTTATAATTAAACATACAAGAACAACCACACCAAACCGATCCAGCTACTAAATTGAACTACTAACCCTACTGAAATATTCACTCAAACAACTCTCCCACTCACTCTAAGGCATAATTAAATGAATACCTTTTAAGGTAGGCTGAGATTTTCAAAGCTGCAGAGGGCACTTATAAGCACAATTGTCATTGAAATTAATGGAAGTTGTACATCGAAATCCCTTGTATGCATTAGACACCCCAAACTGTCAAGGGGGAGGAAATGTCCAGTTTTTACAGGGAATCACAACTCCAGTACTGTAGTGGGGCCTTCAAAAATGTCCTGTGCCCTGGGCCCCCAGAACTGTGCTAGTGGGATGCAAAAGGTGGGTTCCTGCACAAGCTCCTAAGATATTGATTCTCACACAGTGAAAATGCAGACTACTCTGAATTCAGGTTCCTCTGCACCACAGAAAAAGAAGTCAGTTTTCCCCTCTGCGTAATTAATCTGTTAACAATCACTTTGTTATATTGTTCGGGTTTTTTTTTTTGGTTTTTTTTTAATGAATTGCACCACTGGTTGAAGCTAATTCCAATGTTGCTCACAGATACGTAGATTTTTGAGGCCAGAAAGGAGCATTATGATCATCTGGTTTGACTTTCTGCATAAAAAAGACCAGAGAACCTCACTCAGTAATTTCTACATCAAGCCCTAATGTCTGTTTGCACTATTACATATCGTTTGGAAAGATATCCAGTCTTGATTTAAAGACTGCAAATGATGGAGAATCTACCATGTTCCTCGGTAAGTTGTTCCAATGGCTAATCACCTTCACTGTTAAAAAAAACGTGCACCTTATTTTTGGTCTGAATTTGTCTAGCTTCATCTTTCAACGGCGGATCTTGTTATGCTTTTTTCTGCTAGATTGAAAAGCCATCTACCAGCAGAAATCTTGTACCCATTAGGTACTTTAAGAGGTGATTTGATCACAATCTATATCTTCTCTTGCATAAATTAAATAGACTGAGCTTAAGTCTCTTGCTGTAAGGCATATTTTCCAAGTCTTCAAACTCTTCTTGGAGTTCTTTTTTTTAACCCTTTCCAGTTTTTGAATATCCTTGCTGCATACAAATACCATCTCCCTACTTCTAATTGATATTCCCCTTTTTATCCCCACAGATCATGTTAGCCCTCCTAGCTATACCATTGTACAACTCCCATGAGGGATTGTGACAATGTATCTGAATAGAAATATTTTGGGGTTTTGATGATAAATCAACATTTTCCATGGAAAGAAGATACTTTTCACAAAAACTATGTTTTGTCAGAAACCCAGTTTTCTGTCAAACAACAATTTCAATCAGCCCTAATTAAAATGCATGTTGTTCACATTGGACCACCTTACTATATGATCCAGGTTGAGCTGTATAATGACCTGTCCCAGTCATTATTTATCACAAGTTCCCCAATTTTGTGTCATCCTTAAATTTTACCAGCAATGATTTTATGTTTTCTTGCAGATGACTAACATTGTTGGAAACAGTGAACAAAATACTTAATGTAGTCATTTTTTTTACTAAATCAAGCAATTTGCTTTTAGGGTTGTTGTTTTTTTTTTAACATAGCTTCAACAATATTATGCCCAACATGCTGAAAGAGCTCTGTTTTGTGTTGCAATTAGGCAATGATCACATTACATGAGAGATTATCCCATCCTATTTACAGTAAATAGCTTCAAGTAAGGGAAAAATAGAGGCTTTATTCATGAATGATTTATATGCAGCTTCTTCTCAAGGTTTTGCATTATTCAAGTAGAAAATTGTGTCCAGAATACTAAAGACATGCTATATTTTGCTGTATGCAACCAGAGCTGACTGTATGCATTAGATTCCCCAAATTGTTATTTAATACCTTGAAACATCAGACAAAATGCCTTTGCTTGACTTACTTCTTTTTAAATGCTCTTTTCTTACAACCAAATCTCATTTTGGACCTGGATTTCCCCATATTCCATTTACAGGGATAGATTTTCAGGTGGCATGACTGTATAGCCCATTGTACCTAAGGCCATGGTAAGAGTACAAGCTCCTTTGCAATGCCCATATTAATTTGCACAGCTCCCCTGTAAGACTCCAGAGCTATAAAGCAATTGGCACAGTCTAATGTTTTCTATACCAGAAGTTCAGTCTCATGAAATGTTAGGAGGGGCCCTATCGAGGACAGCCATGAAGAAATAATGGTCACCATTCCAAAAATTGTAATATGCCAACAGTTATCACTAAATGATATCTGAGAAATCATAGCATTCGCTGTAATTATAACAGGGAATAACCATGATAACTGTTTAGCAACTGCTTGTTTCCTGCTGGCAAATACTGACTTTTTAATAGTGATTAATAGAAATTCAAAAATAGGGATTTCTAATTTAAAATAGTTTCCTAGACATTTTCTTGGGAGTTAATTCAGACCTTCAGTACTAAGTGAAAAAGAAGTGACTTTTGAAAAATCCTTTGTGAAGTGTCCATATGTTAGGATAATAGACTATATGGTATTTTAATAACTTGAAAATAAGAATCAGAATATGCAGTTTGATGATGTGTCTGTTCCCCTAAATCAGTGATCTATTAGTTCTAGTTGATACACATAACTTAGGAAGGTATTAAATTAGCAAATATTTTGTCATTTGGATTTATAGTGTGCCTGCAAATAATTGAAATATCAAGGCTAAAACAAGTCTGGAATACCCAATGTGAAAGAACTGTGTGAATGTGAAATATTAATGTTGAGGACAGTGGAGATAACAGTTAGAAATATCAGAGCAAGGTGCAAGTGAGAGCATCATTATTTTTTACCCTCAAATGTGCATGGCTGTGCTCTGGATATGGATTCAAACAGCACACAACTGTCTTCTGGAATCCTGTATAATATAATAAAAGCATAGGCAGAGTGGGAACCATCCACCCATTGGATTAACCCTCTGGGGACTTGCTGGAAGACCTGCTTGCAAAAACAGAGCTTTCCAACTGCCAAGACTAATGAGAGTGACAGGAATATCCAGCCACAAAAAAGTGGCCTGCCTACTTTGAAGGACAGCATCCAGCCTTCAATCAGGGGCATGTCCTCTGGTGTAGCATATAGAAGGGGCACATAAGCCATCCAACGTTAGTTTGCCTCCCTCACAGACATATTAAGTAATAGCTTTCCACAGGAAGGCAGAACATGTTGTTCCTTTTTCCACCACATTTATCTGTTACTCAGCATATATCTGTCTCTAGCTTTACAAGTTTAATCTACTCAGGTGATAATTAATCAACAGAATACATCATCTTTCAACTGAAATTCCCAGCAGGTGGAGGAGAAAAGACTGTAGCTCTAGCTTGCCACAGTAGATCAGTTCCCCACCAGTCTATCTACAACACAAAATGCTAAGTCCTAAAAATGCCACTGCTCTGTTATCCACTAATAGGAGCTTTATATCAGGATCAGTATGTGGGCAGTCTGATCTAATGGTCAGGTCTAGTGATCAAAGCCAGCATCCAAGCCAGGACTAAAGCCAGAATCAGAGTTCAGGGATCAGTGAAAGTCAGGTCCAGTGCAGCAACCAGGCAAAAGCCTCTCAGGTGCTCAACAATTTCCTGTGCCTCCTTCTGGCTTAAACAGTCAGGTCTGGCCAATCAGTGGGGCCAGTCATTGTCCCCCAATCAGGATCTTCATGGTCATTATTCCCAGGAGGGGTCAGAGTTCTGCAAGCCCCTCACTTCTAGTAGCTCGGGATGAGCTGCCCAGAGGCGACCAGGGTGTGAGGGCTGCCTGGGAACCCATGGGCCCTTACACTTTGTTATTGCTATCAATTTTTGTGTGGAAGGTGCTCAGATACTACAGCGATGGGTGGCAGTATAAAATCCTAAAACAGTTAATAAATAGATAAATTCAAGAGAATAAATGTCAGTTAAGAGATTGCTGCTCAGATAAGCATGCTCAGGTTAGTACTTCCACTAGGATGAGTCTTAGTATGTTCCTGAGAAGTTGTCTGATTGGTGCAGGAGACCAATAACTTACTTTGAGAAATGAAGGGAGTAAATCAACAAAGCACTTATTCATGTTAGATTAAGGTCTTATTTCAGAATTGAGATTTTGGAGAAAATGTGTCCAAATCAAATTATCTCATGATATTTTAGATGCCACCTATATTTTCAGAGAGTAGCTCACAGGGGATCGTGGAAACAGCTGGGAGGAGAAAATCTGAATTCTGTCCCTGACTCTGCCACTGATTTCCTGTATGGTCTTGTGCAAGTTACTCCTCTGCTTTGTTCCTCAGTTTAGCCTTCTGTAAAAAGTGGATAATAATATGGACCCACCTTTTTTAACGTGATTTGAGCCCTATTGTTTAGTGTTTGTATTAATTTAGCACTCCCTGTGTGCTCGGCAAAGTCCAAACACAGGTAAGACACAAATTACTCACAAACTAAGAATCTACAGATGAAAAGCACTTTATAATTGTAATGATTACATTTCAGATTTTTTTTTACTATTGTACTTCTCACTAATTATCCTTACTTTTAGTTCATACATCTTAGTCTGTTTAACAGTGTTATTCTCAAACCTCAGAATTTTCCTTGTATTTGTTTCTTTCATCCTCTTATTTTCCAGAAAGTTCTCCTGGGGTCCGATCTTACTTCCATTTAAGTCAATAGCAAATCTCTCATCGTCTTTAGCGGTGTGGGATCAAACCTTATGGCTTTGAATTTTCACTGTCTAAAACTATTGCAATGATAAGAAACTGAATACAAATTAATGATGTTAAAATACTCTCCTTTATTTCTCTGACAGGAATTGGAAAAACTTGGAGGTGATGAAGGAGACAAATTTCTCTACTGAAAAGTATCCCTGGAATATTTGTGTTAACTTGATTTGACATCTCTTAATACTCCTAAAACTAAATATTCAAGTGAAGGAACAAATGTTTAGATGAAGGACCCTGATCTTGTTGAGGTTAATGAGAGTTTTGCTATAGAATTCAATGGCAGCAAGATCAACCCTAAATTTGTTTATCAGGACTGTAACTTACTTGGGGCTGCTACATAGGATTTAAAAGGTCTGTTACTTACACTTAGCTCTTATCTTCACCTAGATGTGTGGTCTGAGTCTATAATGCTTAACTGAGAGGATGGGGGGGGGGGGAGAGAGAGTAGTGTGTTATCTATCAGTTATGCCTCTTTGTGTATCCCTGGATTTGCTGGAACCTTGAGCTCTGTAAACAGCAATGGGAAAAGTAAATAAACTTGTGTTTAAATGAATCAATGACATATGAAGCAATAAACTAGCACAACAGCACATTTTCAAAGTGGCCTTTGCTTTTCTTACTCCTCAGCAGTCCCTTTTTAGAGATGGGACCAAGAGAGAAAGCCCTCAGAATGAGTTCTGTAATCAAATGCAACATATAAAACTCAAGAGAGAAATCATGTTTTCTCCCTGTGAGGTACAGTATAGTCTGTTCTTTTTGATTCCCTATTAGGGGCTCAGCAGAAACCACATGTAACAGTGTACATTCTAAATTCTCTATTGCCTTTGTGTATATTCATGCAGCCCAATCCTGCTCCCATTGAAACCAATGGTAAAACTCCTATTGGATTCAGTGGATTGGAATTAGACAACTGGGGTTTTGACTGTATTTGATATTTTTTCTTACAAGTTTGACACATCCATAGTAACAAAACCTTGCATTGAGTCTGTCCAAGAAATGTGGCTACAAGAGAGTAACAAGAAAGTCCTTGTAAATGAAGATATGAAACTGTCAATTGATGATAAGCCTTGTTATATGTTATATGTAGGAGCCAACGACGGAAAAAGGATCTCTAACAACAAGCGCGAGTAGTTATGATTGAATCAGAAATGTATTTTGTTTCCCCATATATCTCATATTTAGTTCTCTAAACAAATCTGGTTAAAGGAAACATCAAAGATATTTCCTGTATAATAGAATTGGAAAATATAAATTCAGTCCAGATGGCTTTTAGCTAAAGTCCTGTCAAAGAGAATCCATATGTTTCTTTTCTGCTAACTCTCAGGGTCAGATTTTTGGGTGCTACGTGGTTGTTTTGCTCCACACTGACAGAATAATCTGGCCATAGACATGGCATACCTGGCCCTAGGAAGATCACTCAAGCTTAGGGGGACTTTCTACAATTGCAGAGCTAGCATAACAGCTCGTTAGGGTCATTGGCAGTCAGCCTAATTTAGAGTAGCATTTAGGCTGTTCTAACTGATAGAACCCTGCGTGGATACAAATTTTGTATCCATATCTGATCCGTGATCTGCAAACATGATCCACAGATATCGGCATCCACAGATATAAAGTGGATATCCGCAGATTTGCAGGGCTCTACTAATTGATCTTGGCAACATGTGCACCATAAAACAGGCATGGGATCAAGGGAGTGCAAAGAGGAGCCTCAATGTACCTTTTGAATCCCTCCTTTTGGACTGCAATGTGTGTGTTTTGGGGCATAGTCAGAGATCTAATCCTCTGTGAACAGACTGCCTTAAAAATAAGAATTAAAAACTCACAGTTACATCAAAGCAATTAGAACTTCAGTGACTGGTAAAAGTAGAATCAGATGCCCTACTTTACTATGAGCTATCAGCTGTTTTAACATGATTTTGCTTATACTGTTTCATTCTCTCAAGTACATTTTTCCCATCTGCTTTCTGAAATTACATGTACAAATGTTGATGAACCGTCTGGCTCAAGCATAAAGAACATTCTCATCACTATACACAAAGTTTTACCTAAAACTCTGTGACTTCACCAGATTATAGAGTAATTACCCTAAGCAAAATGCATGGTACTAAGAATTAATAGGAATACAGAACATAGCTATTTTACCAACGAATTGTGTCACAGAATCTATAGCCTGAATTGGTGAAATATCAAAAGCGCATGACATTCAGCAAATGTGAGAAGTGCTTTTTCGTAAGTTAGCAGTGGACTTGGTTCTTATGTTCAGCTCAATTCTTTCTGCTTCAAACAACAAGGTCAGACTAACTTTCCAATAAAAATGTATTCTATTAAACTATACTGAACTTGCTACCTGGCTGTTGCTGACTGGCATGCTTGGAGAAAATCTGAACTCTGACTTCAGAGAGAGCAGAAAAAGATGAAGGCATATCTGACTGTGCACCCTGCTCATAAGTATAGTGAAACTGTGATCTTTCTTCTAAAGCAGTGTTACAGGATATCTGATTAAAATCACTCTGGTTACAGAAAGGCTGAATAACAAAATGCACAAGGCAGTAATTACATACTATATCCAGTGATAAGCCTTCAGTACCATTGATCATTATGAAGATGGCCATGTGTCAGGCTGTATTGACCATATATAAGAATGGACATCTTTCTGCTTGAAGGAACCTACTTCTGTAGCCAAGCTCAGCAACAGAGTGTTCAAGTCCAGTGCAATTACTTCAAATAATAGTTAACATGATAATAGTTAAAAGATGTCAGAAATCTTAGGTTATTGGACAACCTTAAAATATAACAATTGACACTTGTGCCTGATCCTCCTCTCTGCCCATCATTTAGCCAGGTATGCAGGATTAAACAGTGAAATGGGAAAAGATTGAAGAGAAGGAAATGGATAAAAGCCATTCTCCTGCAGCAATAAATAATAATAAATAAAAAGCTCTTTTCCTTAACAAAAAGATCCTCAGGCATCCAAACAATTTCTGAACCAATCGTCTCTTAATTGCCTTTTTATTCCAAGGTTAGTTTTCCTTTCGTAGCCCCCATTGTATAGGCACATTTATTGTATACTATTTTGATTCTTTAGAAATAGATAAATAACCTATTTCCCTCAAAATCATTCTGATTGAAAGTTGGTAGGACATTTTTGCATGTAATGTTTTTTGGTTGAAAAATGGTTATAAAAATCAATTTTAATTAAACTTTCCACAATAATATTGTAGTGAAATTTTTAACAAAATCATTTAAAATTTATGGGTTTTTTTCCATTTACCAAAACCTGGTTTTAAAATGCCTGTAAAAGTCTCATGGAAAGTTTCACAAAATGGGTTAATTTCAAACTCTGTAAATACTTTATTAATTTCAAAGCAAAGCTACTCAGAATGCCTGGGAACCCCACGAAGAGATGCCGTGTCTCTGTCTAGTTTTGTTACTTTATGTGAGCAAATATGACTCTAAATCCACACGGGGATAAGAGTTATCCCAACCCTTATACCATTGGACCTAGCACATCCAGATATTCAATCATACTTTTGTCTGTTTTTGTTAAACATTATCATCATTTTAGTGTGGATCTACTCTGAAAAGTCACTATATAAAAATGACAAGGACTAACTATCTGTTAGTCTTTAAGGTGCCACCAGACTCCTTGTTGTTTTTGTAGATACAGACTAACACGGCTACCCCGATATATAAAAATGATTCTTTCTTAGGGTATGTCTACACTACGAAATTAGGTCGAATTTATAGAAGCCGGTTTTATAGAAATCGGTTGTATACAGCCGATTGTGTGTGTCCCCACATAAAATGCTCTAAGTGCTCTAGTCGGTGGACCGCGTCCACAGTACCGAGGCTAGCGTCGACTTCCGGAGCATTGCACTATGGGTAGCTATCCCACAGTTCCCGCAGTCTCCGCCGCCCATTGGAATTCTGGGTTGAGATCCCAATGCCTGAATGATGCAAAACAGTGTCGCGGGGGGTTCTGTGTACATGTCGTCAGGCCCCTCCCCCTCTGTCAGAGCAGTGGCAGACAATAGATTCGCGCCTTTTTACCTGGGTTACCTGTGCAGACATCATACCACGGCAAGCATGGAGACCGCTCAGCTCAGCTCACCGTCACCATATGTCCTCTGGGTGCCGGCAGACGTGGTGCTGCATTGCTACACAGCAGCAGCTAATTGCCTTTTGGCAGTAGACGGTGCAGTATGACTGGTAGCCTTCATCGGCGATCTGGGTGCTGGCAGATGTGGGGCTGGCAGACGTGGGGCTGCATTGCACACAGCAGCAGCCCCTTGCCTTTTGGTAGAAGATGGTATATTAAGACTGGTATCCGTCGTCATCGTACTGCAGTGGCTGTCAATCATGGGCACCTGGGCAGACATGCTCAGTCCTATCGAACTGTCTTGATGATGATGGCTATCAGTCGTAGTATGCTATTTTCTGCCAAGCGCCCAGTATTTTCTGCCAAGCACCCAGAAGATGCCGAGGGCTATCAGTCATGCTGCACCGTCGTCTGCCAGCTTAAGATGTAAAAAATAGATTTGTTCTGTATTCATTTGCTACCCCTCCCTCCGTGAAATCAACGGCCTGCTAAACCCAGGGTTTTGAGTTCAATATTTGGGGGGGGCCATTCTGTGTGACAGTTGTTTGTGTTTCTCCCTGATGCACAGCCACCTTTGTTGATTTTAATTCCCTGTACCTGTACGCCATGTCGTCACTCGACCCTCCCTCCCTCCCTCCCCCGGTCCGTCAGATACTAGTTTCGCGCCTTTTTTCAGACCAGACACCATAGCTTGCACTGGGATCATGGAGCCCGCTCAGATCACCGCGGCAATTATGAGCACTATGAACACCACGCGCATTGTCCTGGAGTATATGCAGAGCCAGGACATGCCAATGCAAAACCAGGACCAGCCGAGGAGGCGATTGCAGCGTGACGACGAGAGTGATGAGGAAATTGACATGGACATAGACCTCTCACAAGGCACAGGCCCCAGCAATGTGGAAATCATGGTGTTACTGGGGCAGGTTCATGCCGTGGAACGCCGATTCTGGGTCCGGGAAACAAGCACAGACTGGTGGGACCGCATCGTGCTGCAGGTGTGGGACGATTCCCAGTGGCTGCGAAACTTTCGCATGCGTAAGGGCACTTTCATGGAACTTTGTGACTTGCTTTCCCCTGCCCTGAAGCGCCAGAATACCAGGATGAGAGCAACCCTCACAGTTGAGAAGCGAGTGGCGATAGCCCTGTGGAAGCTTGCAATGCCAGACAGCTACCGGTCAGTCGGGAATCAATTTGGAGTGGGCAAATCTACTGTGGGGGCTGCTGTGATCCAAGTTGCCAGGGCAATGAAAGACCTGGTGATATCAAGGGTAGTGACTCTGGGAAACGTGCAGGCCATAGTGGATGGCTTTGCTGCAACGGGATTCCCAAACTGTGGTGGGGCCATAGACGGAACCCATATCCCTATCTTGTCACCGGAGCACCAAGCCACCAAGTACATAAACCGCAAGGGGTACTTTTCAATGCTGCTGCAAGCCCTGGTGGATCACAAGGGACGTTTCACCAACATCAACGTGGGATGGCCGGGAAAGGTACATGATGCTCGCGTCTTCAGGCACTCTGCTCTGTTTCGAAAGCTGGAGGAAGGGACTTTCTTCCCGGACCAGAAAATAACCGTTGGGGATGTTGAAATGCCTATCGTGATCCTTGGGGACCCAGCCTACCCCTTAATGCCATGGCTCATGAAGCCGTACACAGGCAGCCTGGACAGTAGTCAGGACCTGTTCAACTACAGGCTGAGCAAGTCCCCAATGGTGGTGGAATGTGCATTTGGACGTTTAAAAGCGCGCTGGTGCAGCTTACTGACACGCTCAGACCTCAGCGAAAAGAATATCCCCATTGTTATTGCTGCTTGCTGTGCGCTCCACAATATCTGTGAGAGTAAAGGGGAGACATTTATGGCGGGGTGGGAGGTTGAGGCAAATCGCCTGGCCGCTGATTACGCGCAGCCAGACACCAGGACGGTTAGAAGAGCACAGCAGTGCGCATCAGAGAAGTTTTGAAAACGAGTTTTGTGACTGGCCAGGCTACGGTGTGAAACTTCTGTTTGTTTCTCCTTGATGAACCCTCCCCCCCCCCCCCCACACCCGGTTCACTCTACTTCCCTGTAAACCAACCA
This sequence comes from Emys orbicularis, assembly GCF_028017835.1. Lineage (NCBI taxonomy): Eukaryota > Metazoa > Chordata > Testudines > Emydidae > Emys > Emys orbicularis. The sequence continues at coordinate 37,319,014 of NC_088685.1, forward strand.
CCCCACCCTCCCCTCCCCCCTTCGAGCACCGCTTGCAGAGGCAATAAAGTCATTGTTACTTCACATTCATGCATTCTTTATTAATTCATCACACAACTAGGGGGATAATTGCCAAGGTAGCCCGGGATGGGTGGGGGAGGAGGGAATGAAAAGGTCACACTGCAGTTTAAAACTTTAACTCTTATTGAAGGCCAGCCTTCTTATGCTCGGGCAATCATCTGGGGTGGAGTGACAGGGTGGCCGGAGGCCCCCCCACCGTGTTCTTGGGCGTCTGGGTGAGGAGGCTATGGAACTTGGGGAGGAGGGCTGTTGGTTACACAGGGGCTGTAGCGGCGGTCTCTGCTCCTCCTGCCTTTCCTGCAGCTCAACCATACGCTGGAGCATATCAGTTTGATGCTCCAGCAGCCGGAGCATCGACTCTTGCCTTCTGTCTGCAAGCTGACGCCACCTATCATCTTCAGCCTGCCACTTGCTCTGTTCATCCCGCGATTCAGCACGCCACCTCTCCTCTCGTTCATACTGTGCTTTTCTGTAGTCTGACATTGACTGCCTCCACGCATTCTGCTGTGCTCTCTCAGCGTGGGAGGAAATCTGGAGCTCCGTGAACATATCATCCCGCGACCTCCGTTTTCTCCTTCTAAACTTCACTAGCCTCTGTGAAGGAGAAACATTTGCAGCTGGTGGAGGAGAAGGGAGAGGTGGTTAAAAAAGATACATTTTTGAGAACAATGGGTACACTCTTTCACGTTAAATTTTGCTGTTCACATTACACAGCACATGTGCTTTCGTTACAAGGTCACATTTTTCCTCTTATATTGAGGGCCTGCCGGTTTGGTGTGAGAGATCACTCACGCAGTGCCAGGCAACAGATTTCGGCTTGCAGGCAGCCATGGTAAGACACAGTCTTTTGGCTTTTTTAACTTTCTTAACATGTGGGAATGGTTTCAAACAGTAGCGCTCTCATTTCCCATACCAAGCACCCGTTGGGTTGGCCATTTAAAATGGGTTTGCAATGTAAAAGGAGGGGCTGCGGTTTCCGGGTTAACATGCAGCACAAACCCAACTAACTCCCCCCCCACACACACCCAATTCTCTGGGATGATCACTTCACCCCTCCCCCCCACCGCGTGGCTAACAGCGGGGAATATTTCTGTTCAGCAGAGCAGGAAGGTGCACCTCTGAATGTCCCCTTAATAAAATCGCCCCATTTCAACCAGGTGACCGTGAATGATATCACTCTCCTGAGGATAACAAAGACCGATAAGGAATGGATGTTGTCTGCATGCCAGCAAACACCGGGACCATACGCTGCCATGCTTTGTTATGCAGTGATTCCAGACTACGTGCTACTGGCCTGGCGTGGTAAAGTGTTCTACCATGGCGGACGAGATAAGGCAGCCCTCCCCAGAAACCGTTTCCAAAGGCTTTGGGAGTACATGAAGGAGAGTTTTCTGGAGATGTCCCTGGAGGATTTCCGCTCCATCCCCATACACGTTAACAGATTTTCCAGTAGCTGTATTGGCCGTGATTGCCAGGGCAAATTAATCATTAATCATTAAACACGCTTGCTTTTAAACCATGTGTAATATTTACAAAGGTACACTCACCAGAGGTCCCCTGTGTGCCCTCAGGGTCTGGGAGCACGCCTTGGGTGAGTTCGGGGGTTACTGGCTCCAGGTCCAGGGTGATAAACATATCCTGGCTGTTGGGGAAACCGGTTTCTCCGCTTCCTTGCTGCTGTGAGCTATCTACATTATCTCCATCCTCATCTTCATCATACCCCGAACCATCATCCCTGTGTGTTTCTCCAGTGAGGGAGTCATAGCACACGGTTGGGGTAGTGGTGGCTGCACCCCCTAGAATGGCATGCAGCTCCTCGTAGAAGCGGCATGTTTGCGGCTCTGCCCCAGACCTTCCGTTTGCTTCTCTGGCTTTGTGGTAGGCTTGCCGTAGCTCCTTAATTTTCACACGGCACTGCTGTGCGTCCCTGTTATGGCCTCTGTCCTTCATGGCCTTGGAGACCTTTTCTAATATTTTGCCATTTCGTTTACTGCTACGGAGTTCAGCTAGCACTGATTCATCTCCCCATATGGTGAGCAGATCCCGTACCTCCCGTTCGGTCCATGATGGAGCTCTTTTGCGATCCTGGGACTCCATCACGGTTACCTGTGCTGATGAGCTCTGCGTGGTCACCTGTGCTCTCCACGCTGAGCAAACAGGAAATGAAATTCAAACGTTCGCGGGGCTTTTCCTGTCTACCTGGTCAGTGCATCTGAGTTGAGAGTGCTGTCCAGAGCGGTCACAATTAAGCACTGTGGGATAGCTCCCGGAGGCCAATAACGTCGAATTCCGTCCACACTACTCCAATTCTGACCCGCTAAGGCTGATTTTATCGCTAATCCCCTCGTCGGAGGTGGAATAAAGAAACCGGTTTAAAGGGCCCTTTAAGTCGAAAGAAAGGGCTTCGTCGTGTGAACGTGTCCAGGCTTAATTCGATTTAACGCTGCTAAAGTCGACCTAAACTCGTAGTGTAGACCAGGCCTTAGAGCATGTGTACACTATAAGCCTAAATTAACCTATGTTAGGTCGACTTACAGCCACCGCAGTAATAATTAATGCAGCGGTTCATGTCCATACTGACCTTCTTCTGACAGTGGTGCTGTCCTCACCAGGAGTGCTTCCACCGACTTAAGAGGGGCAGTGTGGGGGGCTGAGAGCCAGTCTCCTTCCCTCGGTTCCCAGCACCCCACCAGGAATGGGGCAACCGCACCGGGATTCTCAGCTCCCCACTCTCTGCTGGGAACAGGGCAGCCGACTGGACACTGGGCGTGGCTCTCCTTGCCGGAGCTCTGCTGCACCCCTGGCCTCTTGGTTCCCCACTTGCCACCAGGAGCAAAGCAGCTGACTGGACTCCGGGCGCAGAGCTCCCTGCCAGGCATAGCCATGCTCCAGTGGGAAGTGGGGAGTTGAGAGCCCATGGAGGCAGCCGGGCTTATGGCAGAGAGATCCACACACAGCATCCGGTCAGCTGCCCCATTCCCAGCAGGTAGAAGGGAGCCAAGAAGCCCAGAGCAGCTGCCCGGTTCCCACCAAGGAACAGGGAGCTGAGAAGCACAGTGCAGTTCCCTGTTCCTGGCAGGGAGAGGAGAGCCCGGGGAAGTAGCTGGGCTCCCAGGGGGAGATACGTGCCTGGAGTCCAGTTAGCTGCCCCATTCCAGGCAGCGAGCAGGGAACTGAGAGCCCAGCCGGCAGCCTGGATCGCAGCGGGGAGCCGGGACCTTGGGCAGCAGCCTGGCTGGGAGCAGGGAGCCAAGAGCCCAGGGGCAGCAGGGCTCCTTGCAGCGAACGGGAACCCTGGACAGCAGAACCGATCTGGAAGCCTGGGTAGCAGCCCAGTTTGGAGCGGAGACAGGGCAGCAGCCCAGGGGAGCCGTGAAATTGACAAGAATGACAACCAATAGATGTAAGTAATGCAGCGTCTACAAGAACTGCATTGCCCTAACTAGACAAACATAAGTCCTACACCTCTCATAGAGATGGAGTTATTATGTCAGTTTAATAGGGCACTTACATTGGCGGGAGCAAAGCTGTAGCATGTACACTGACATAATAAGGTTGACGTAAGCTGCATTATGTCAAGTGTAGACCACACCTAAGATTGAGTGTCTGGCTGTGCTAGGTACAATGGAATAAGTTAAGGTAAGAAATGTGATCCCTGAAGATGAATCTCCTTGCTTTTAAAGGCTTGTGTCACAAATGTAATACTATATGTTATAGTTCACTACAAGTGATAGTTTCCTTGGTTATTCACTGCCGTATTTTGAAAGAAGAAATGCTGTGCAAAAGTGCTTGGGTTGTCTCTTATATATCATGTAAATACAAAATTGTAAATGATTTATGAAACTATGCAGGAATTGAGTTTATAAATCATGAAGTACTGACTGATTTTTAAAAAAAATACATGCAGTTTACCATAAAGGTTACAGCTTGTAATATCTCTTTCAAAATCTGCTTCAAGTTGTTGTGCAAGAACTTAATAATAGAGCACTATGCAAACATTAATAGCAGAGGTGAGTTTAAGAAAAGCTTCTACCTTCTTTCAAATGTTACCATGTAAAAGCTTAGAGTCACTGAAGTGAAACTTCATACCTTCTCCCTCAATTTGTTTCTTATTATTATCATCATCATCCCCATTTCACAGATGGAAAAACAGAGTTGAGAAGGCCTTATTCAAAAGGTGGTATAGATTTACACTGTTAAATGAATCTAAGGGAAAGTCTGTATAATATGAACACTGTAGATCCAGAGAAGGTATAAGTTATATCAATTTAGATTTACTTAAGGCAAGATTCTGATCTCAGTTACAGAGGTTTAATGCTGGCATAACTGCATTGTTCCCATACGTACGGCTGTGTTGGAGAGTGGGAAAAACACTATGACTTTTTCTGTATTATTTCATCACAGTTTTATCTCTTTGACCTTTGACCTCTTAACAGTCACTCTATTTGTATGAAATAACTTGTGCTGGACTAATCAGTTTGTCTGCAACATTTTCCCACACTGTATTTGATTTAGCTCCCAGTGTTTGTTAGTGACAAGTGACCTACACAGAACTGGGGGGCAGTACTAGGTATTTTATTTGGCAGATAGATGTATGCCATGGACTTGCTCAGTTGTTTACCTGCACATTAAATACAAGCCTACCCCATTTCTGATAATCTCGTAATATCAGATAAACAGAATTCACTGAAATGTGGTATGTCCACCAATCATAAACAGACTGACACCAGTCTGTTCCCAGAGGTTGGCCCTTTTCCTTCTATCTCATCTCTTTCTAAAGGGGAGAAAGTTGTTTTTCATACTTTTGCATTAAACTGTCTAATTTTTGAATTATTTGAATTTTTGAATTTTCCCCTTCAGAAGAATATGTCCACAATTAATGACTCCAGACTAGTATTAATATGATTTAAACATCTCCAGACATACTTGAAGACCTACTGATATGGCATAAAAACACTGAAAAATGTCCTTTTTGGAGACAAATGTTCACATTCAGTGACCCTGAAAGGACTTAGTGGACAAGGAACTGAACTTGAACTGCTAGTACAACACTGGGAAAGGCTGATGTGATCCTTGAATGCATAAACAGGAGAGTAATGAGTAGGAGTAGGGAGGTGATTTTTACCTCTATATACAGCATTGGTGAGGCAGATACTGTAATACCCTGTACAGTTCTGCTTTCCTCATTTTTAAAAGATATTGAAAAATTGGAGAGGGTGCATAAAAGAGATACAAATACCTCACAGTGACAGACTTACAGAGCTCAATATGTTTAGTTTATCAAAAAGAAAATTGAAGGGTGACTTTATTACAGTATATAAGTACTTTCACAGGGAGAAATTATCATGTAATAAAGGGCCCTTTAATCTAGTGGCGAAAAGCAAAATAAGAACCAGTGTTTGGAAGCTGATACCAAACAAATTCAATTTAGAAATTAGGCATAATTTTTTTAACACTGAGGGTGATTAACTATTGGAACAAACTACTGAGAGAAGTGGTGGATTCTGCATCTCTTGATATCTTCAAATCAAGACTGGATGCCTTTCTGGAAGATATGCTTTAGCCAAACACAAGTTGTGTTTTAGTCAAAGATAAATTATTGGGCTTAATAACAGCAATGGCCTGTGATATACAAGAGGTCAGAGTAAATGATCAAATGGTCCCTTCTGGCTTTAAATTCTATGAATTTTTCTTCAGTTGATTTCTATGAAGTGATATTTACATGAAATCATAACCTTTGTTTTGTAAGACTTTATCATATTCTGATGCTCAGTCCCTATCTATATCATACAATGGTTCATGACATAACTATTGGAAAGGATTATGAATGTATGATGTAACTGGAAGTTTTGGGATTATACAGTTATACAATTTCAGGATTGTGCTTCCTCCTGTGCTTCAGAGATCCTCAGTCCTTGGATGAATAGTTTATGTAACAGAGAGAGATGGTAAATATATGTGAATAGAAAAGTTGTGTGGTAGGCTATATGGGTGAGGTTGTTGACAGTTGTAGCAAGGAGGCGTGGCCTCCCTCAGAAATAGACCATGAGGGACCACAACCTGCCCCCTGGGTTATAGAGCCAGGGAAGCCACGCTGATACCAGACACCTCTGTGTTCTTGGGGAACCAGGGTGCAGTATCCAGCCTGACTCATGAAAGACACCACCCTCCCCGCCCAGCCTCTGCTTAAACTAAAACCCATCAGAGGAAGAAAACTTGCAGAGAGCAGTGAAGGGCATTGGGAGACACACCTAGACCCCTCCTGACAAGGGTGACAAGATTAAGACATCTCCATTAGCATACAGAATGGAGAGCAGAGACAACTCCCCTATCCTCATCTGCATGAAAGATGGGACAGGAAGATATCTCAATTTACATACAGAATGGAGAACAGAGAACCACACTGAATTCTGGGACCAGAAAAAGCAGGGAAGCACTGCATCCTGGGAATCTCTGCTCCAGATGCTAATGAACCCACGCCTGCACACACACCAGCTCAGCAGTTATCAGACCAATTTTAGTAATGAATCCTTAATTGATATCCAAATACTGAAGCAGCCTAGTTGTATTGTGAGCTCCCTGGAGGAAAACACCACCCATAGCCAAGAGTGATCAGCTCCTATTGTCTAGTCTAAAGAAAACCCTTGAGTCATCAGTTTACCTATAAACAAATCTAGTGTTCTCCCTTGAACCATTGTATTTTCTCTACAAAAATACCTACTCACCCTCTAGTCAGGGTTCTGATGCTTAGATCCAAACTATGCATCAGTTCCACTGGAACTCCATCTTCTGACTGATCGTGCTGGGGGCTCTGCCTGTCTCCAGCATTTAGGACCCTCAGCTACCACCATCACCTGGGAACCCCGACCAGTTCAAGCCTCATGGAGTGGGTGAGATTCCCCCCCCCTCTTTCTCTCTCTCTGTTTTCCTTTCTACCTTAGGTATTAACCTTTAATCATGTATGTTAGGTTGGTTTAGTCCTCCTTGTGTAGTTATCACTATTATTCAATAAATAACTTCTATGGTTAAGTTGGTTGCTTCTCTCTCTCTTGCTGAACTTTACTCGTTTGTGTTTTTAGCTTCCCCCATTCACTCTACAGCAACGCTTCTTTTACCTAAGCTAAAGATCCTTGCAGCGCCCAAAATACTGTGGGGTTTGCTCATCGAGTAGGTTACTGCCAGTACAATTGTGTTGGGGGAGTGGGGATAGGGACGTGCTGAATTTGGGACACATAAGGGTAACAGCTTGAAAGTGCTGCTTGACCCAGTCCATGGAGCCCAGGGGCATATAAGGAGAGACAGCTTGAAAGTGCTGCTTCCTCCAGCCCAGTGAGTCCAGAGACATATAAGGGGTCAGCTTGACAGTGCTGATTGACCCGGTCCACTCAGACTTGCTCTGTTAATGTACGTGTGGGTGTGTGGGTGTTCATCCGGTTCTGGGGCGGGTGTAACCCAGCCCTAGGGACCCTAGGTCCTGCAGGATAGCTCCATTGGGAGGGGACTTGCAGAAGGGAGAAGTAAAGCTCCATATGAAAACACAAGTGACACAAGCAGTACATTGACAGGATTACAGAACCCCCTTCCCCAGAGGAGTAACCCGAATAATGTAAAATGCACAAGATTCCTTTTGTTCATGATAAACTGACAGTATTATGGAAAGTACACATGGCGTCACACTAGTTACCCTCCAGTCATCTAGTACAGAAGCTGATTTAAGGCACAGATTACATATACTAATCTATGGCTAGTTAGCAGTTCTACAATTTCACATTTGAGTTTCTTCAGAACACCAAGGTGAATACCATCTGGTCCTGGTGACTTATTATTGTTTAATTTATCCATTTGTTCCAAAATCTCCTCTGGGACAGTGCCTCAGATTTGTCAGCTAAAAAGAATGGCTCAAGTGTGGGAATCTCCCTCACATCCTTTCTCTGCAGTGAAGACGACTACAAAGAATTTATTTAGCTTCTCTGCAACAGCCTTGTCGTTCTGGAGTGGCCCGTTAGCACCCTGATCATCCAGTGGCCCCCTCTGATTCTTTGGCAGGCTTTCTGCTTCTGATATCCTTAAAAAAAATTGCTGTTAGTTTTTGTGTCTTTTGCTAGTTCCTCTTCAAATTATTTTTTGGCCTGCCCAATTAAACTCTGGCAAGTCAAGTGTAAAAGCATATGTTCCTTTCTAGTTTCCTCAGTAGGATCTGACTTCCAATTTTTAAAGGTAGTCTTTTTGCCTCTAGCTGCCTGTTTTACGCTGTTTACTCATGGTGGCAGTTTTTTGGTCCTTCTACTCTTTTGTTTTGTGTTTTATTATTATTATTATTATTATTTAATTGGGATATACATATAGGTCTAGCCTCTATTATGATGTTTTTTAAAAGTTTCCATGCAGCTTGCAGCTATTTCACTCTTTTGACTGTTCCTTTTAATTTCCTTTTAACTAGCTTCCTCATTTTTGTGTAGCTTCCCTTTTTGAGGGGATTCTTTGGTATTCCCCACCCCCCCAAAAGATGTTAAATTAATTACACTATGGTTACTATTATCTAGAGATTCAGCTATATTCACCTCTTGGACCAGATCCTGTTCTCTACTGAGGACTAAATCAAGAATTGCCTCTCCGTTGGTGGGTTCCTGGGCTAGCTGCTCCAAGAAGCAGTCATTAATGGAGTCTAGAAATTTTATCTCTGCATCCCATCCTGAGGTGACATGTTTCCAGTCAATATGACGATAGTTGAAATCCCCTATTATTGGGTTTTCTGGTTTTGTAGCCTCTCTAATTTCCCTGAGCACTTCACAATCACTGTCACCATCCCGGTCAGGTGGTCGATAGTATACTGATACTGCTATACTCATTATTCAAGCACGGAATTTCTATCCACAAACATTCTATGGTACAGTTTGATTCATTCAAGATTTTTACTATGTTTGACTCCATGCTTCCTTTCACACTCCCCCACCAGCATGACCTACTCTTTCATTCCTATGTATTTTGTATCCTGCTGTTACTGTGTCCCATTAATTATCATAATTCCACCAAGTTTCTGTGGTGCCTATTATATAAATATCCTCAGTTAGTAGCAGGCACTCTAGTTAACCCATCTTAGTATATTTAATTATTTGCCTTCATGTGATATAATTGAATGGGACTCTTTTGTTTGACTGTTTCTCTTCCATTCCTACCTGTACTTTATCAACTTCTATCCTCTCCTCTCTACCAGGATCTGGAGGTTTCCCCTTTAATACATCCTCCTCTAAGGGATGTCACTGTCTGAACCATATGTTCCTCCACCACCTGTTGACTTTCCCCTACTCTTAGTACAAAAATTCCTCTATGATCTTTTTAAATTTACATTCCAGCAACTTGGTTTCATTTTGGTTTAGGTAGAGCCCATCCATCATGTATAGGCTCCTCCTTTCCCAAAAGATCATTTCCTGATAACACTATTTCTTTTTCATTGGATAATTTAGAGTTATCAAGGGATTTAATAAAATTGTGAACCTGATTTGTATTTCACTCACTATGGCTTTATACCACTATAATTCCACTGAATTTAAATGATTTAACTCCTGATTTTCCCGAGTGTGAGAAATCACAAACAGGCTCTTTGTGTTAAGTCTCATGCCATTTTATGGCAAATCCCTTAGTAGTTGTGCAGTTACTGACTGCCCACTATAAATCAAAACATCTTTGCTATACAAAATTTAAGACTTGAGCCATTCACAATACAGTCTGGAAAGGCAACATACTGCATTTAACTAGTCTCAGTATCTCCTATGGCACATGAACTTCCTTGGAAGGGTTTACCATTAGAATTTATGTTGAAGGTGTATCCTTTGAAAAGATCAAAGATTGAAATCTGGAGATACATCTGTGTGCTTTTGTGCACTCTGCTATGCTGTTCCTCTAGAGTTTGAAAATATCCTAGAAAATAGGTAAGAGTGGTATTATATGGTTCAGACACACTTGTCTTCATCGCAACTCAGCAAGACAAAACTTGACCTCAGATTGATCTTGCAGCACATAAACCGAAAGGAACCGTTATACAACAGAGGCCAGCTCAAACTAAAAAGAACTAAATGGAAAAAAGAGACAGATGAGCCAATAGGCAAGCATGAATCACAGTCAAATGTGATATTAAACAATGTATTAGTTTGTTAGCTGACCTGACCAGTAATTTAATGTTTAAAATGCTGAAAAAGAGGGTAATGTACGAGTGGTTTATCACATGTATTAGAACTTAGGGAGAAGTCCACACACCATCTCCAAGGCAATCCATGGATGTGCACCTTAGGCAACTTTTGGTTGAATTCTACCACCAAAATTTCAGTTAGCACTTAAAAGCCACACTGACATGTGGCCCAAGTCCCCCTGGTTGAAGTGTGGAACACTTTTGGTAATAATTCTTCTCTAAAGATACCATCTGTCTGGGAGTCTCACTCCTGTGTCTCATATCGCTAGAGCAAGAAAAGCAGAACTCAAAGATTTTGGGGTGTTTTGGTCCCTAAGGGCAGTGAAAGTGGGTAGGAACATGAGCCACCACTTCTACTGGTGATCACAAGCCACCACAAAACGTAACTGCTATGTCTGGAACTTTCCAGTCAGTTCCATCTTGACCATGGCCATCAAAGTAGCTCCTCTCAGTTGCACCTTTTCTGCACCAGCTCTTCAACCAGCTCAAAATCTGTCCTGCTTCTAGTATTCTTTTAATTGTCTTTGCCCCTTTCCTGCTCCTTTCTCCTTACAGTCAGAATTTTCCCAGTTGTCAGTAGGAATGCTGAATTTCTTGAAGCCTTGCTTGACCTTGTCGCTGTATCAGAGCTTTGGCCTTCTACATCATGAGCAGTTCTTAAGTTGGCCATAGAGCACATCCTTCATCAGACGATCTTGAGGCATGTGCTCCACGTGTCCTAACCTGCGAAGCCTGTGAATATCCAGCATAGTGTGCATAGACTGTAGGCCAATTCTCTCAAGGATTTTGTTATTGGTGATCCATTAGCACCAAGTAACTCCAAGGATTTTTTAAGATAGCAGAGATGGAAACTATTTAATCTCCACTTCTGCTTGGAATATATAACCCAGGTTTCAGATCTGTAAAGGAGGGTACTAAATCTTGACATTTGATTATTTCCTGTTTTCCAACATAGCAACACTGGATTTTACAGCTCATGTTCAATTCCAGGAGTCATTCCATCAGTGCCTTAATTTTTTTGTCTCTTGCTATTATGAAATTATTCCTTTCCAGAAATGCAATATACTTACAGCATGTCAGTTATTTTACTGTATGTTCCACATAGAATCTTAGGGACCTCGAGAGGACATCTAGTCCAGTCCCCTGCACTCATGACAGGACTAAGTAATATCTACACCACCCTTCACAGTTTGTCTAACCTGCTCTTAAAATCCTCTAATGATAGAGATTCCACAACTCCCCTAGGCAATTTATTCCAGCTTTTAACCACTCTGACAGTTAGGAAGTTTTTCCTAATGTCCAACCTAAACTGCCCTTGCTGCAATTTAAGCCCATTGCTTTTTGTCCTATCCTCAGAGGTTAACAAGAACAATTTTTCTCCCTCCTCCTTTTAACAGTCTTTTATGTACTTGAAAACTGTTATGTCCCCTCTGTCTTCTCTTCTCCAGACTAAACAAACTCAGTTTTTTCAATCTTCCCTCATAGGTCATGTTTTCTAGACCTTTAATCATTTTTGTTGCTCTTCTCTGGACTTTCTCTAATTTGTCCACGTCTTTCCTGAACTGGACACAGTACTCCAGTTGAGGCCTAATTGGCATCTAGTAGAGCAGAAGAATTCTCGTGCCTTGCTTACAACACTCCTGCTCAGACATCCCAGAATGATGTTTGCTTTTATTTTTTTGTAACAATGTTACACTGTTCACTCATATTTAGCTTGTGATCCACTTTGACCTCCAGATCCCTTTCTGCAGTACTCCTTCCTAGGCAGTCATTTCCCATTTTGTATGTGTGCAACTGATCGTTCCTTCCTATGTACTTTGTATTTGTCCTTATTGAATTTCATCCTATTTACTTCAAACCATTTCTCCAGTTTGTCCAGATCATTTTTAATTTTAATCCTACCCTCCAAAGTACTTACAACCCCTCCCAACTTGGTATCGTCTGCAAACTTTATAACTTTAAATCATTGATGAAGATATTGAACCGAACCTAATCTAGAACTGATCCCTGCGGGACCCCACTCAGTATGCCCTTCCAGTTTGACTGTGAAGCATGTATGCATGCTACTGATATTTCTGTAAACATAAATTCTGGTCATTCATGAAAATGTTAAATGGAAAGAAATTTGACTAATGATCTTCTTAGAAAAGATATATATATTCTTCTGGAAAATAGTCTTCCATTTGCAAGAAAGGGATATTGCAGGGGTTCTATTAATGAGCCGGTCTTCTAATAATGGAAGTTATGATTTTCACCTTATGTAGAGTTCTCACTTGTAAAAATAATTCCTTAACATATATTGTTAGCTTTTCCTTTTTATTTAGATTGGGATCCTGGATTATAATTTCTCTACATGAAATTTTCATCTGAGTCCTGTGCATTAAGAATGAATGTTTGGCCACATCATTAAAGACTGAAAAGACTTTGATCTTTACTGATATTTGCCTGGATTATTGGTTAGTCATTTTCTGGTTTTTCTACGGGTCTCTGATTGTACTCTCTTTTCTTATGCAAGAACAAAATGGATTCTGAGTGTTAAAAGACTAAGGAAACACTGCTGTTAGTTTTATTATTCTTTTTATGAAAGTTCAATTATGCATTTTGAATTGTATGTCTCTCTTTTTGGTCAGCATGCCCCTTTTTATCCCAAGGGGATAAAAATTATTGATAGACTCATTTCACAAATTGTGGAGTCTTTCAGAGGAAAATAAAAAAAGTAACAAAAAGTCAGAAAATCACTAAGAACAAAGAAGGTAATTACAAATATATAAAGTAGGAAAGGAGTATTGCAGGGACACTAATAAATAAGGAAGGGAACAAAATCAACAATGAATCTAAAATAGCTGTACTACTGTAGTTTTTTTTTAATTTGGTCTTTCAGAAGATGAATAAAAGAAAAGTTATAAATAGATACAAAATAAATGACTGTTTTAATAAACCTTTTAATTTTAAAAATGTACATGGGAAAAATGTAACATATACAAGTCAGCAAACCTGTGTGAAAATATGCAATTTCTTTGATCAAATTAACGAACTAGGGGATGAAGGATGAGCTAATGAGTACAGTAATGGACTGGGACTCAGGAGATTTGTGTTCAGTTCACAGCTCAATCCTGTGTGACCCGGAATAATCAATTAATCTTGTCATTTAATCTCCCCTCTGCCTCAGTTCCCCTACCTATTAAATGGGGACATTACCTCCCTACCTCACAGCAGTGTTCTGAAGGTATGCTTGTAAGGTAATCAAATACAACAGGGAGGAGGGTCACACAAGTACTCAGGCAGATAGATAAAGGGAATGCATTATCATGCATTAGAGATAAATGCATTATCATAAACACAATTCCTAACAATATCTTTACATTAAAAAATAAGTGCAAATTAGTCTGGATATTAACTCTTTGCTATGGATTAAAAATTGCTTTAAGGGCAGCAAACATGGGTAAATGAACACTGCACTTATAAAACATCTATCATTCAAAGATCTCAAAGCCACCAACAAAAGTGGGTATCAAGTTTAGGAAAGTTGTCCATCACCTGGGGTACGCAGTAGGGATCAGTGTTAGACCAAATCTTATTTAACCTAAGTATTCAATTTAGCAACATTCTTAAGCACATGAGTAATCCCACTGTCTTCAGTAGAACTACTCATGTTCTTAAAGTTAGGCATGTATTTGTGTGCCTTACTGAATCAGGGTCATAATTATTAGTAATGTGAGAAAAGACGTACAAGGCACATTAATTAACTAAGTTCACACGTAACATTTTCTTGGGAAATATTCCAAACATCAATGAAGATCAAGAAATACAAAGGGACCTAAAGAAGTTAAATGCAAGGTCAGAAAGTAAGAAAATGAGATTCATTTTAGAAAAATACAGTCCTATCCCCTGACCCTGTAATAATTTATGCACATGCTTTACTTTATGCATTGTGAGTAGTCCCATTATAGCAACACACTACTCAAAGTAAGGGTATCATAATTTGGCCCATACAGAGCATACTTGCCTGCTTTGTGTAAAATAGAGAAATATAGTTACAGTTCACCTTTATTATCTTTATTATTAAAAGAGGCTAAGTTAAGAATAAATTAAGGCCTTTCAATGGGCCTAACGTTTTATCAAAAGTGATTGCTTTTTTCATTCCTTTACAAGATTAGTGAACCACAAATTAATAAAATGGATTGGAAGATGCAACGTGTAACTGTATAGACACAAGTGACAAAGAGTCCTGTGGCACCTTGTAGACTAACAGACGTATTGGAGCATAAGCTTTCATGGGTGAATACACACTTCGTCAGATGCATGTAGTGGAAATTTCCAGAGGCAGATATAAATATACAGGCAAGAATCAGTCTAGAGATAACGAGGTTAGTTCAATCAGGGAGGATGAGTCCCTCTTCTAGCAGTTGAGGTGTGAACACCAAGGGAGGAGAAACTGCTTTTGTAGTTGGCTAGCCATTCACAGTCTTTGTTTAATCCTGAGCTGATGGTGTCAATTGATTAAACAAAGGATTAAACAAAGACTGTGAATGGCTACCCAACTACTGTGTAGAAACAGGAAGTGTGATCTCAGATCACTCAGTTATGGCATACAGCAAGCTTAGTTTCAGTTCACAGAACTCTGTCTCTCATCGGTGATTTTAGTTTCTTTTAGTGGAAATTGAAATTTGGTCTCAGCTACTTTTACCTTTGTCCTCTAACATAATTGATATCTATGTCCTCCATCCGATAATTAAGGAACTAGTTGTTCAAACTGTGATGACAATTACAATTGAGTAAACATCTCAGAACTTTCTGTAAACATTCACTCAAAGAAAAATATCAATGCTTTTTAGCTATTTTCCTGCCTCCTTTGCATTTACTTTCCATGAATATTCCAGCAAATAAATTTATTGGCAGGAATGTTTGTAGAAGCAGCAAATTTCAAACAAATATTAGAAAATATTAACGAAAGATTACTTTTGAACTCAGAACTGAGAGGATTAACTGAAACCTAATTCTCAGAGCTATACATATACAATCATGGATCAGAAGCAATACCTTGTGACCTGCGTATCCAATTAAAACAAACACATCCTAAATTCTGAATATCAGATATTCTCAAGGACTTCTCACAAGCAATCTATAGGGTAATAGTTTATTGTGAAAGTGTTTGGTGAATGATTTTGAATAGCTAACCAACTTTGATACAATCATGATACGCTCAACAATAATTTATGAATGAATAAACTGAAATGTCTCTCTCTCCTGTGAGCTAAGGGAGGAAATTCACTAAAATCTTTTTTATGAAATAGATCAGGGATCTCAAACTTGAATCACCATGAGGGCCACATGAGGATTAGTACATTGGCCCGAAGGCCGCATCACTGACACCTTTTCATATAAAGGTACAAAAAAAACCCTCCCGCCTCTGGCCCCACCCCCACTCTACCCTTTCCACGCGGCCCCGCCCCTGCCCCACCTTTTCCCACCCCTTCTCTGAATCCCCACCCCTGCCCCGCCTCTTCTCCACCTCCTTCTCTGAGCGCACGGCTCCCTGCTCCTCCGCCTCCCTCCTGGAAAGCACAAAGTGCCGCCAAACATCTGTTTGGTGGCGGGAAGCGCCTGGAGGTAGGCAGAGGAGCGGGGATGCGGCACATTGGGGGGGAGGGGGAAGGGGGGCGGCGGGGAGGGGAGCTTGGCGGCTGCAAGAAATAACTCCGGGGGGCCGGGGGGAGCTTGGCGGGCCACAGGAAATAACCCCACGGGCTGCGTATTTGAGACCCCTGAACTAGATTGTCTGTTGTAATAGTCATCTGTTATGGATACAGCAGCTTCCCTCTCTACCAACAACCCCACCCTCACCCCCCTGATGGATCCCAAAGCATTTTACAAACCAGTTGCACAAGATATGCAGAGGGGATCAAAAATAAAAAAATAAAAAGATATGGAAACAGAAACAAGGAGACAGCATGGAGGGGAATACTATCCTTTAAACAGCATCTCTTACATACTAAAGAGAACCGTGGATAAATAAAGGGACACAGCCAGCTAGCGTCTGAGGGGAAGAGCACAGTTAGGAAGCAGCCACTCTCATATTTGAGGGGCTTCACAGTCCTAACATCTGTAATAAATTTTCCTTTCCTTCCCTCAAAGTCACAAATAATTATTTTCTCAGCAAAATGTGAATAATATTCTTATTAAAATAATCTACATCGTGGTTAATCACTTCTGAATACCCCATTGCAACTGCTTCATTTGTACTGAAATATTTAAAATTAATCTTTTCATATTTTCCCACGGATGTCCTCTCTAATTCTTCTAATTTCCACTAATTTCAGTCTACTGCAGCCTAAACTACATCATCTGATGTATGGAAATGGATTCCCCTTGGTTATAGACAATGGCAAATTGCAGGCATTCATAAACTAGCAATTGTATCTATTATATTCTAGTCTACTGGGGAAAAATGCTGGTAAACAGCATCTGTCAGCTCACAGAGCTGAGGACAGGAGGAATTCAAAAAGACAGCTTATCCTCTTCTTTCTTCCAACATACAATATCTCTCTCTCTCTCTCTCTCTCTCTCTCTCACCTCTTAGCCTACAGTAGGTAATTTTCCAAATGATTCCATTACTTGAGGTAATTGTAGTATAAATGGAAGCCATGCAACTTCCCTCCAATCTCATGCTCAATCAGCACATTTCAAAACCTTCCAATTTCATCAGACTAGTTGCTTAATTTGCAATGGGGAAAAAAATCCAATCCTCCCCCCCCAAAATTTGTAAATGCTGAAAAATTACTTTTTTAAAAATGTAATAAGCTGATTAATGCAACCACCTTTTAACTCTGTAATTCTCAGTTTTGAGGGTGGATTGGGCACTTCGATCAAAGCCAGATTTTTAGCATTTGTGAAATACCAAAGAAGCAAAAAAAGTATGTTCAACCTTCACTCCTGGTGAATCTTCCATATCTTGATCATTCCCATGAAACTGATGAGGTTTTAAGATGTGGCTGTTCACACTCTGGAAGCAATATCATTAGGGCAGGGAGCTAGGAGCCCGAAATCCACAGCCCTTCACTTATATTCCCAGTTCTACCACTGACTTCCTGAGTGTTCAATGATTTAGCTTTTCTATGCCTCAGTTTATCCATTTGTGTATCTGAAGTAATAATAATACTGTATTGAACTCACAGGCTGTAGTGAAACTTAAGTAATGTCTGAAAAGCTTTCAGATCTTGGGATGAAAGTCACTGCAAGTGCACAGTATTATTATTGCTATTATTACAGCTGAAGAGACATCTCTTTGGAGTCCTACCAATAAAATCCCTTTGTTCCTAATTTATCACCCTCGTACCTAATTAATCTAACCATCCTGTGACCTAGAAGGCTGGTTCCCCTTCTACTGAGGTGGAATTCATTCAAACTGTACAGCCCTCTCTTCCCCATACAAGATGGCCCAAAGTTGCACAAAATCCTCTACCTTACACCACTTAACCAGCCAGTAATTCACTTCCAGGATTTTCTGCCTTCTATCTTCCTTCCCTCGCAAGATGGGAAAGATTTCCAAGATCACTTGGACATTCCTCTCCTTCAGCACCAGTCTGAGTTCTCTGAAGTCATCTATAATGTGTGAGGCATCATGTGAAGCAGTGTCTTTAGTGCTGATGTGCACCATCAGCAGTGGAGCCTTGCCCACCAACTTCAGAAGTCTATGCAGTCTTGCAGTCACATTTTGTGTCTTTACTCTGGGATACAGCACACCATTCTGTTGTCCACCTATCCCCTAAAGAATATTCTTTCCATCCCTCTTACTATAGAATCCCCAACAAGGATCATCTGTCTTCTTTCAATGGTTGGAAATCTCTTTGTGGGCATGCTTGACTATCTTGCAGAATGGGCTGAGCAGTCATCCTCAGGTACATCCCGTACAACTATCTGTTCCATTTGAGCATCTGGATCTTCAGAGCTATTTTCAGTTTCCATGCTGAGAACTGATGATAACTGGATATTTCTAGCAGTTTGGAATTCATCCTGGTGCCTTTTCCTCTGGTGGTCCCAGGCTGCCCACCCTTTATCTGCCTCCAGCCAGGTAGAATGCTCCCTGGTCCTCTTGCCTATGAGCTGCCAAGTTGCCGCTCTGGTTCCTTGCTTGCCAGTTCCTTTTTTGAATCTGGAGTGGTGATGCTTCCTAAATCTGGTTGTCCAAGAACTCCTCAGCCTCTCTGATGCACTATAGTGTCTGTACTTGTCCTTCCAAATCGTGTCTTTTCTTTCAGCACAGCCAACAACTTACACTTCATACAGAGGAAGTTTATTTCTGGCTTCAGGCAAGAAAGAAAATCCATTGCAGGTCACAACCACTATTCTATTGCTGGCCATTTTGGTGCTGAGCACAGAACTGTACCTGGCAAGAGAACCTCTCACATTCCCTCCAAAACTCCCATGTTGGCCACCTCTGTTAATCTACTCAAGAGGTCATCTGGCAACTGATTTATATACTAAGCCTCACTATTTAGCTCCACCCCCTTGCTAAAAGGAAGAGATTAACCAGAGACTTTATACTCTGAGGCTGATCACATGTGATTTCATGTGTCTATCTACCCCTCATAATTGTACCACCTGAGCCCCCATCTTTAACATATTTATCCTCATAACACCCCTGTGAGGCAGGGAACCAGAATTATCCCCATTTCCACAGACGGGGAATGGAGGCACAGAAAAACTAAGTGACTTTCCCAAGGACACCCAAAAAGTCTGTGGTGGAGCACGGAATTGACTCCAGCTTTCCCAAGTCCAGTGGTAGTGCCTGGGATGAACAAATGTATCACCCCTACTCCCAGAATTCCATTGTCTACTGTTGAATATGACTCAAAAAGTATTGTTACTTAAATTGTTAGCCACCTCTCTTGTGGAGTTAAATTGTATAGTAGGCACACATAGCAGACATGGAATTCAAGACTATGTATTAGTATTTGTATTGATTACTTGTATTCCAGTAGTTCCTAAAAGGTCCAATCAGGAATTGGGACACAGTTGTGCTAGGCATAAAAAGACAGTTCCTGCTACAAGGAGCTGATAATCTAATGTATTTTTCTGTTCTTTTTTTTTTTTTTTTTTTTTTTTTTAAATTAGGGAAGCACAAACATTTTCAGCAATTAACACAAAAAGGGCCCCCTGCACCATTATCATGCCATTGGCTTAAGAAATCAACCCCTTGGACTCGCATACACTCTGATACGCAGGGAATGAGCCTGTTCTATAGAACACCTTTTAAATTGGTTATCACACTACATTACATACACCAGGTGCTGTATCCTCTTTTAGGCCCTATCCAAAGCCTGGCACTTAAGCATGTGTGTAACATTCAACATATGAGTGATACTATTGACTCCAATGGGACTGCACAGATGAAGTATTTTGCTGAGTCAGGGCTTTAGTTTTCTACAGAGCAAAGACAATATAATAATATAGCTAAATTAGAAATGTTTCAGACAAGCTAAAGGAGAGACAACTTCCTTTCAAAAGAGGGAATCTCAGTCAGCACAAAGCACAACTATTAGTTCACCCCATCCTCCTGGCATTTCTCTCGTAACAACAGAACCCAAGTCTTTTGGACTTGATCCTACAAGTAGTTAATGGGATTACTGAAGTGATTAAAGCACATATTTATATGCTTTGCTAGATTGGGCCAGAGTGCTCAGCATCTAGCAGGATTGTTTTTTCTATCTAATTTCTTGGAGCATTTCACAGCAGGTTGTTATCTGATATTTTTAGTACAAAACCGTCTCTTATATTTTCTTTATATGTATAGTCAGAGTCACATGTCGTTGAAATGATGAAGTACCCAATCTGTCTATAGGCACAGACAGTATGATAAAATTTTACCCAAAAGGCATGTTCACCTGGGAAATCCAAAACAATACAATTAGGTAAATACTAATTACATTGTTGACTTGCGAATGAGCAGTTTTAGCCATTAAAAAAACTAAGGCAGTTTACTTAATGTGGGCAGAACCATGAAATCATATTTGATTCACAATCTCTTTCTCTCTCTCTCTCTGGATAGAACCCTGCTAAATTATATATATTGATCCAGGCAGAAGTATGTGGTATAAATATGAGGACTATTTTAAACATCACCAGTAAGTAGCTATTATAAAAATATATAAATCATTATAAAATTATTAATAAAATACAATTATAATAAAAACTAGTCAATCAGAACCATTCTGCAGGGTCGGGGTGAGGTAAGGACGGCACAGAAACAGAAAACACAGTGATGCTTTTCCCTCTCCACTGTAGGTTGAGTACTTGAGCTACAGCCATTATTCCCTAATTCCACCCACTGAACATAAGTCAGCATCCAATGTTCTACCCTTGTCCACAAATGAGTAATAGAGTGTTTTGGATGGAACTGCATATTGTTTTGACTGAGCCAAAGTGGTACCATAATGTTCAGTACCTCCACTTCTCACAACAGCTGCTAAAAATTCTTTTGTTCTTGTTATGTCTAAAGGAAGGGATAATGAGCCATTGGTAACATTCTGTGGTATGACTAGTGTCTTTAGGCTGGTAATCAGCATGAACAAATATTCTATTCATTCAGAGTCTTACTTTTTGTGAACAGTGTCCTAGTAATAACACTGGACAGAACAGTAAGAGCATAAATATGCAGCCTTTCTACATGTCTGTGGCTGGTGAACGAGAATGACCTATGATGAAGGGATAATGCATTGGTTTTCCTCCGGTCAACAACATACATTAAACTATCACCTATTCACACAAACACAACCTTCAGCACAGATTACAAACTACACAGAGACTCCTTAAAGTCCATAGCAGTACCTTCTAGGTTAAAGGACTTCATGGAAGTAAAGTCTATGCACTGTTTAAACTTACTCACATATGCAGGCCTGTTAAAGCCTGGAGCCAAATCAGATAGATTAAAAGATTTTAAATCATCTGGAAGGTCATCATACTGATTTGTCAAAGTCTGAAGCTGAATCCTCCATATATATAGTGGATGGACAACACATATATTAGTATGTTCGCTATGCTATAATTAATAAAGGTATAGGCTCACATTGTGACTGCTGACAAGATATGGTGCGCAGGCACATACTTGTCTCATGGTTTTGGTTGGGACAATAGAAGGGGATACAGAGGGAGAAGTAATGCTGTTTGGGTAACTTGACTTTGCATTTCCATACTTTCCAACATGTATTCATACTCACATTTCACAGCTTCATAATTATTCAAAGAGGAACTACGTACATTGAAATAATTTTTTATGTAGATGGTAAAAGCAGTAACAGGATTCTCAGAAGAGGGAAACAGACTCATATTACACTAGAATAGTCATACTCCTTGTTTTCAAGACAAACTAAATAGATCTTGTATTAATGGAATAGGAAGAGAGAATGAAAGCTGTCAAGAATTTTCATTTCCAGAATATCACAGCAAGTCCAATTGTACCAGGGAAACTACAGTACAAGTGAAAAACCCAAGTGCTGGCTAAATCTAGGAGAATAAATTATTTACAGTGGATCACGGCTACATTTCAATATCCTTAGAAATAATTCAGTGTATTCAGATTGCAATACAGCTCAAACATTTATATTACTGACAGGCATCCCATAAAGTCAGGCTGACATTTTGGCTCCAAAAGCTTCTATCAAGATCAATTCCCATTTTTGAAGCAGAGCCATTGACTGACTGTCCTTAAGAGTTACTTATAAGGAAAAAAAATAGTTAATACAGGAATTTAAATATACTGAATGTAGTTGCCGAGGTACTGAATGTGAACATGATCATTCCAGTGCTTATTCAGCTTGGACGAATAGAGTGATGTAGTTAAATATCAGCTCTTGGTTATAGAAGGGATTAATGTGGTTGGAAATATTTTTGAACTTTGTTAATGCTAGTGTAATATTAAGAAGCAGCAGTAAAAAACAACAACATGTACACTAGTCAAACCAGTTACTTTTCACAGATTTCTATGATGAGGGAAAGATGCCCATCAATCAATATTGATATCAAAACCCCCCTCAACTCATCAGATGAAGGTAGAATTGCCCGTAAAACACAGACAATATCTAGTCAGCAGTGCCATGGTAGTGAGAAGCAGGTATTCAGACCCATGAGCTTCTATCACATATCTCAGTTCAACTGCCTTCTTTTTATCTGAGCACTTGTCTTCACTACGGAGTTAACTTGGACTCTTATTCAGGTGTTACAGTTAATCCATCTCCCATTCACACACAAAAACTTCTAAATGTAAGGGAGACTTGAACTACGGCAAACTGGCCCATTTTGGGGTATAGGCAGAAGCCAGAATGCTGCTTACACTCAGGCTGGTAAGAGGATGCAGGCTAATCTACTCAAGTGCTGAAAGTTCTCCAATGCCTTCCCACAATTCCCCATGTGCCCAGAAAGACAGATAAATTCTCCCACAATTCACTGGGAAAGAATCAGAGAGTAGCTCATCTTTTTCCAGCATTACAAATCATGGGATATGCCCCCCAGTAGTCCTAAAGACTCACAAAGGGGAGTACAACACTAGTTAGTACACAGTGTGACTTTGCAATGTGGCTGCTCAAACCTGGGATAGGCCAACCTGGGTGTTGATCACCTGAACTAACTATGAAAGTGACAACATAGCGTAAGTAACCACTCTATGCCAGAAGGCTGATAATCTCCATAAAACTCATCAAGTGCTGACAAAGTGCAGCTTCCTTTGCTTTTAGACAACTAGATTTAAGATTGTGTGCAAACTTTAATTTCTTTAAGCAAAGCCTCACATCAGCCAGACAAACAGGTGTATCTATCTTAGGTACTTATGTGGCCTCCATTAAGGTGGTATCTGAGCACCTTACTATCTTGAATGTCTTTATTCTCAGAACACCCTATGAGACAGTGAAGCAGGGCCGGCTCCAGCATTTCTGCCGCCCCAAGCAAAAAAAAAAAAAAAGCCGCGATCGCAATCGGCGGCGGCAATTGGAAAAAAAAGCCGCGATCGGCGGCGGCAGTTCAGCGGCAGGTCCTTCGCTCCTAGAGGGAGCGAGGGACCTGCCGCCCCCGAATTGCCGCAGGTGCCGCCCCTCTCCCTTGGCCACCCCAAGCACCTGCTTGTTAAGCTGGTGCCTGGAGCCGGCCCTGCAGTGAAGTGGGGATTGTTACCCCCATTTAAAAAAAAAACAGATGGGGAACCTGAGGCATAGAGACACTAAATAATTTACCCAAGATCACTTAAGGAAGTGTATGGTGCAACAAGGAATTGAATTCAGTCCTTCCAAATCCCAGACTAGCATCTTAAACACTGAATCATCCTTCCTCAGATTCCTGTAATGAAGAATGATCACATACAGAAAAAAAATACATCAAGTGAAATTAGATTAGTTTATACTCTAGCTCTGGATGGGTGTGTAGGGGGTATTCCCATTAATGTGAGTGGGCCCAATTCTCCTCTCATGCCAGTGTCAATCAAGAGTTACTCACTGAAGTGAATGAGGTCAGAGTGAGGCACTATAAGTGAGACAAAATGCCACCAAAGAGAGAGAATATTGTAAGTCCTCAGGGTAGCTGTAAAAGAAGCTATTGAAACTGATGAGATTTCCATGACTTCTGACATTTTCATTGGGATTTTTTAAGTTTAGATTCCAGATGAGAACATACAGGAAAACTCAAGTCACTCATTTGGAGCACTATTGTGAACCTTCTGGAAAGATTTTCTTACACTAAAAGTATAAAGATGTCAGCACTATCCAACTCCACACTCTGGTCATGTAGTATAATAGTGACTAGCAAAAAGTTACCCTCCCTAAAATGGCAGGCTTCATTCCCTCACACACCCAGGGCTGAGAGAGTGCCAATCATTGGTTGATTCAACCTACTCACATTGTTTCAGAACCAGCCTACTTGTTTTCTTGATCTGCAGTACCAGCTGTTCCATTCTACACAATGACTAGCAAATGCCTGCTCTTATTGAGGGGAATAGTTTGGGACTCAATCCTGCAAAGCACTTAAGCTGATTGAATTCCTTCCTGCTTGGGAGTGTTGACACGGATGAAGTTGAGCATGTGCTTAAGTGCTTTGCTGAATCGGAACCCAGAATACTCTGTTCCTAGCAAGATCAAATCCTTACTTTCTATTGTTAAATAGAATAGAACTGATGAACTTTGTTTACTATGTGTCATGGAAGGAAGGAAGGAAGAATTCTTAATGAGAGTTTTTAATTAAAAGTTTTAGCTTTGTAGTTCTAAGAACAAAGAGCAAGGAGAGCAGCAGCCTAAGGGCTGTGGCAATAGAACTGGGAGTATTTTTAGTGTGACCACATGGAAGTGGCATTAGGGCATTGTGCTGCAGTTAGTAAAGTCAGAAATGGGAAATGAAGCCTGATGGAGATAGATGCCTGAAAAAGACCTAGCAGTTACAGAAACGGGAAAGCAGCCACAAAGAAGGCCCCCCACAGCCAAAGGAGAGAGCCTAGGCCTGGACTACACACATTATAGGAACCAACAAAATGATTTTGGTTAGGGGTGTGATTCGTTTTTAACTAAAAGAGTTAAATCAGTACAAACTCTAGAGCAGACATAGTTATGTTGGTATAAAGATGCCTTAGGCTACGTCTACACTACCCGCCTGAATCGGCGGGTAGAAATCGCTCTCTCAGGGATCGAATTATCGCGTCTCGTCGGGACGCGACAGGCGATCCCCGAATCGACGCTTGTACTCCACCAGCGCAGATAGGAGTAAGCGTCGTCGATGGGGGAGCCGCGGAGGTCGATTTGCTGCCGTCCTCACAGCGGGGTAAGTCGGCTCTGATACGTCGAATTCAGCTACGCTATTCGCGTAGCTGAATTTGCGTATCTTAAATCAACTCCCCCCCCGTAGTGAAGACGTAGCCTTATAGTGGTATAGCTTATTCCCCTTCCCACATGGGACATTTATATCAATGTTAATAGGGTTGCTTGCCCCTTTAAGAGCTAGAGGCTGGACATAGGGTAGTCTAAACTGCAAAATAAAACCCATGGCAGTGAGTCTCAGAGCCTGGGTCTACAGCCCATGGGGGTAGCTAGGCCTGGAGGTTAGAGTGGAGCCAAGCTGGAATCACAAATCAGCACCATGGATCACCCAGGGTCAGAGCCAGGGATCAGAAGCTGAATGCCAGAGCCAATGGGTGAGACAGACACATGGTTGGGAAGCAGAGCCAGGGGTGTCAAGGATAAAGAAGGGCTGGAACTGAAGCAAGCCCAAGAACAGGCTGAGCAGGAGCCAGCACAAGAAGCAGGAAGCCAGAAGCGCAGTTGTGGTTGTGGAACATGTTATGCAACCCATGTGCTCTTGCTGCTGCTGGGTCAAATAGCAGCTCCAACAATCAGGCAGTGCAGTCAATCAAGCAGCCCCTGCCAGGATCAGCTGGATCCAGAACGTTGCTAGGAGACTGATCCTGCTGCAGCTGGCTCCCTGACAGTACCTTCCCCTTGAGGGCACTTTGTGGTGGCCTTAGGGCCCAGTTTTTCTGGTGAAGAGCATATATGAGCTCTGGAGCGTGAACATTACCTTCTGGTTCCCAAGACCATTTTTCAGAGCCATAACTTTCCCAGTCCATGAGGTAGTATAGAGTTCCTGGGATTCATCTAGAATCCAGGATTTCTCAGACCTCTTAGTCTTCTTGACCTTGAACCTTCATGGGAGGGAGCAGTGGAGTGAAGCAGCTGGGGAAGGGATTTTCTGTGTAGGGCTTCAGGAGGAATACATGAAAAACTAGGTGGACTTAAAGGGATTTGGACAGCTGGAGATGAAATGCTACCAGGTTGACTTGTTCAGCAATCTTGAATGGGCTCAAGTATTGATGGTCTAATTGGTAGACGGGTGGAAGTATTTGAGATGTTTAGCAGATAGCCAGACCTTATCACCCACTCTTAATGTCAGGGTAACTTGATGGTCTCAGTCAGCTTGGCATTTATATGTTTCCTTGGTGGCTTCCAGATACTTCATAAGTTCCTGGTGAACTTGGTGAAGGTGGGTAATGAAGTCTGTCACAACAGGAACTTGTGAGTCTGCAGGTATGTCTGGATGGAGATGAAGGTGAAAACCGTAATTGGCATAAAAGGAACTGTGTTGGATGAAGGTGAAAATAGAGTTATTGTAAGCAAATTCAGCATATGGCTGGAGCGTGACCAAGTCATCTTGCCAATAGTTAAGGAAGCATCAAGGTATTGCTCGAGGATTTGATTTACCCTCTCCATCTGCTCTTTAGTCTGCAAAATCTAGGCTGAGGAGGTGAAGAGTTCAATTTCTAGGAATTTACAGAGTTCATGTCAGAACTGGGAAGTGAATTGTGGACCCCGATCAGGTTGGCAATCTATGGAGCCAAAAATCATGATTTAAAAAAAGGCAGGCTGTTTCCTGAGTGGTGTGGAGAGAGCAAGAAGAAATAAAATGTTCCATCTTAGTGAAAAGATCAATGGCTGCCAGGATGACAGTGCAAGCTTGGGAGTGAGATAGTTCTACAATTAAGACCTACAACAGGACCATGGACCAGAGTTGAGGTAGGGTGGGCAGAGGCTAGAGTAGACCTAGCAGTTTAGCACGTGGCCACTTCCTCCAACAGCACAGGTCAACAGGAGCTGTCATATGTTTTCATGTCAGCTCTCACCTCTGGCCACCAGAAACTTGTACCATCAAGTCCTGAGTCTTATTGCAGCCAAAATGGTCAGCAACCAGTGTGTCATGACATGTTCTTAACACTGCAAGTCTGGGCTGACCTTCTGGAATATAAAGGCACTTCCCAAAAAGCAGTAGACCACAGTGGAAATGGAAATTATTGCTGAATGGGATGTGGGTGGTATCAAGCGTCTGACAGATTTTTGCTACTTATAGGTATTTTGGGAGTAAAGTCTGAATAAGGAATATCAAATTCTGGGCTGTGGTTCCACAAATAAAATTAGATGGTTGTAGAACAGTGTGACACTCTGTATCCCTATGTTCATCCTTTTTACAAGACTATGATACATTTTGTACAAAGTATGTCTTGTGAGGTATCATTTGAAAACTCGCACTTTACTGATCATTATTGTCCTGGTAAAATACGTGTAACAACATTGTATGTAAAGTTATAAAATTCTACTCTACAAGACATGTTCCAAGTCTAGGGAAACAGCTTCAAACCAGTTCCCCAGAGACAAAAAGCTATCCAACACCTCAGGCAGCTGTCAACATAATCAAATGGACTATCACCTGGTTAAGTGACCATTCTTTGGCAGGAAGAAGGGTCTGAGTGAGAAATTTACATCTTGGCAATGGAACAGCTAGAGGCTCCCATGCGAACAGATTTTGTCTTCTGAACCTCAGCTGGGGATGATTTTCAAAAAGTAAAATAACTATGAGAAGTGAGAATAAAGGACACAAATCATCTCCCCCTTCATCTCTACTCACAGCATCAACAACACTTGAAAGACAAAGGAAGCATCATTGGACTGGAGAGAGATCCAGCCAGTAAGACTGCTAGAGAGTGACCCTTTTGCTTTAAGTTCATTTAGATTGTTAAGTTAGGTATTAGTTTGTGTTTTGCCTTTTATTTCTTTGTAACGAATTCTGACTTTTATATCTCATCACTTGTAATCATTTAAAATATTTATTTCTGTAATTAATAAACTTGTTTTATCTAAGCCCATGAGTTTGGATTGAAGTGTTTGGGAAACTCCATTTGAGATAACAGCAGTTGTGCATATCATTTTCTATTAATAAAATGACAGACTTTCTTATGAGCTTGTATTGTCCAGAAGGAGAGAACTGGGCAGTACAAGACACACATTTCTGGGGACAAGTCTGAGACTGGGAACTTTCTGATATTGCTTTGCTAATATAATTCAGGTGGGAGTAACACAGCTAGAGGCTGTGTGTGAGCAGAGCAGGAGTGGTTGCTCTCACAGCAAAGCAGTGTAAAAGACATTCCAGGTTGGAGAATTGAGGGGACACAGCTGTTCAGCAGTCCAGACTATACCCTGGGTAGTGTCACAAACAGTATTTTGGGGAGCCTCAGCATATTTATCTTTGTGAGAAAGGCCATCTGCTTTCCCATCTTTGACCCAGGGCAGTAGGTAATGATGAAATCAAGCCTGGCAAAGCCAAGTGACCAGCGGATTTGCTGTTGATTAAGATTACAGGCCATTTGAAGATATTCTAAATTCTTGTGACTGGGGAGGACCTGGACTAGGAACCGAGCCCCCTCTGAAAGAGGTATCCATTCTTTGAATGTTGTTTTGATTGTAAGAGGCTCCTTGTCCCAGATATCATATTATTCTTAGTGGGGGTTAGTTGTATGTGAATAATACGGACAAGGATGGCGTTCTAAATTGAACAAAGGCAGACTGTAGCTCTGCCAACTAGGCAAGATTAATCTGGTTTTGGGAGAGCACAGTTATTGGTACTACTAGCTGGGAGAATCCTTTAATGAAGCACTGCTGAAAATTGGCAAATCCCAGAAACTGC
Source organism: Emys orbicularis (assembly GCF_028017835.1). Taxonomy (NCBI): domain Eukaryota; kingdom Metazoa; phylum Chordata; order Testudines; family Emydidae; genus Emys; species Emys orbicularis. Next base: position 37,347,737 of record NC_088685.1, read on the forward strand.
TGAAACCCATCCTTTGGGGCACTCCACCCAGTGATGGCAGACACTTTCCTAGTTGTTGGAGGCCCCTGAGTCCACAAGTGCCCACAGCTCGACCTCAGACAAGACAGGATGTCATAACCAAAGAGGAAGCTGGAGAGTGGTGGCTCACTGGCTGACCAGAGCTAGGGTACCACTTGACAAAAGGGGCTTTTCTGACCAGCACAGGACAGGAGTCTTACTCGGGCACCTTAGACATAGTGTCCAGGTTCCCTGCAATATACACATAAGTCTAAAGCTCGTCACTGGCTCCTTTCTATGTCAGTAAGGCAGGGTCAAATCTGGTTGGCCTATGGAGGTCAAAAAATTGTACTCCCTTTCTAAGTTGGCATTTGGCCAGGCATTCATCAGTGCTGATTCACAGCTTCTAAGTTGGATAGTGGCTCTATCGCTGATAGCTCATCCATGGTTTCTTCATTCAAGTCATGTCAGAAATGGTAGCATTGTGCTGCCTTGTTCCATCTAGCATCAGCTACTAAATGCCAGAATTCTGCAGCCAACCTGGTAACTGGTCTATTCCCTGGCATAGGTTCAGAAGTGCATTCTTGGAGGAGCCATTATGATTCAGGTCACTGAAAACAATCACCAGGACTTGGATGAATTCCTCAAGCTGCCCCAGCAAGGCTGATAACAAGCCCCACTCAGGCCTGGTCAATGGGAAATGACAGGAACTGAGACTGATTCAGAAAGTGATGAAACTTCCCGAGATCACCTTCAAACTGGGCCAGCAGTGGAATCTTTGGTTCCCAAGGGATCTGGGCCCTGGGTAGCAAGACCTGTGCCTGCGGGACCACAATCTGGTCTGCAGCCTCTGCAAGGTGTCCCTTACCTTTGTTAGGAAGAAGGAGGTTTTAACAGCAGTCTACCTCACAGCCAAGCCTGGTCTTCAGTCTTCCAAATGGTCAGGATCAGGAATATGGGTGGTCGGGCCTAGTAGTTGGACTCATGGGGATGGCTAGGCCTGGAGGGTAGAGTGGAGTTGGAGTCAAGAATCAGGACCATGGGATGTCTGAGGTCATAGTCTAGAAGTGAGCTGAGGGTCAGAGTCAGGGATCAGAAGCAAATGCCAGAGCCAATGGGCGAGCCAGAGATGTAGTAGAGAAGCAGAGTTGGGGGCGGGGAGGGTCAAGGATGGAGAAGGGCAGGAACTGAAGCGGGCACAAGAGCAGGCTGGGCAGGAGCAGGAGCACACACAGGAAGCAGGAAGCTTGAAACAGAACCAAGTGCAGCTGCAGGAGAGGAACATGTTGAGCAGCCAGTGAGCTGTATCAAGTAGTACCTAGCTGCACCTCTTCACCAAAAAGGAAGTGCAGTCAATCAGGTAGCCCTCTGCCAGGATCATCTGTGTCCAGTGTTGTTAGGTGACTGACCCTGCTGCCGCTGGCTCCCTGGCAAAGAGGGGAGTACAGAGGTTGTTGGAAGGCAGTAGGCTCCATTAAAGAAATCTGCGAATTCTGGCCTGGGAGTGACCTGATCAGAGCGTAAATGGATGGACTTGAAGAATGACTTGAGAACTTTATTTTGAAGGTTTGTTATGTTAATAAAACTAGAACCCTAGAAGGGGTGTGAATGGACAGAAGTGTTTGTGAATTATTAAAGACATTTCTTGAAGGGAGAAACAGATAGGAGGTTGCTTGCCAGGCCATCCCAAGGCCACAATAGGGCATGCAGGAGGCAGCTTACTGAATGACACCAAAATGACAATGTCCCCACACTAGCGGGTTGTGCTATTTTAACTATACTATGGTAAAAGCGGTACAACTTTTTTGTCAAGCTGTACCAGTATAACTGCATCCACACTGGGGGATTATATCACTTTCAAACTGATGTTAAAGCAGTACAAAACCTGTGTGTAGATAAGCCCCTAGTGAAAGAGAGAGCTTGGCACATGTGAAAAGACCTACCAGCAGCAATTGATTTAGAAACTGAGATGGCGTCCCTCCAAAAAACCAAGAAACTAGATGTTTGTAGGAGACAGACAAAATCTAGGCATTGAAAACAAGGACAATTGGAGAAGAAGAATTCTTGACAAGATGAAAGTGAGAAATAAGGCCTTAGAGGCAGAGAGGAGGAGTCCAGATTAAAAAGATGAAGGGTCTGAACCTATCCCGATTGAAGTCAATGACAAAAAACTCACAAGAACACAAAGTAACTCAATCCAAGAAAATCTGTCTGGCTAAATTTGATATTTTTTTATTTTAATTTAATTTTTTCAGGTCAGAATATAAATCAATATGTTAAGCAGAAAAACATGTCTGTTCCAGGGATTCTAATTGACTTCATACATTTTTAGACAATAAATTTAAAGAAGAAATAAAGTTATGCAATATCTGTACAACTCTTTGAAAAGTTCTAAAGGTTTCCATGGAGTCCCAAAAGCCTAACTTCTCTGAACTGTGGTTAACATTCCATTTACATGATGTACAATCAAGTGCCAGTGCCCATGTGACTGTGAGAGACTCATTACTCAGAGTGCTACAGGATAAAATACTTGAATGTCACCTGGTTCAAATATTTGACTTATCAAGCACTGAATGCCAGGGTTATTTGCTAACAAGATAGTGACTTGGTGTTAAAGTGGAATGAGAAACCTTTATGTGAACTTTGGGGTCACCCATGGACACTTAGCTGCCTATCAGCCTCAGACAGCATGACAGTATCTGCCAGAAAACAGAATATTGGCCCCTCAGTGTCAAAGCAAACTTTCTGTCTGGCAGCTGTGGCATGTCAGAGCAACTTGCCTGCTTGCTAGTGACTCACTGTTTTGTTTCTTACATTGAATGGATGATGTCTTAAAAGTTTCACAGTGGCAGATAAAAATTTTCTTCAGCATCAGTTAACCTTAAAGAAGCTAGAAATGTATGTTAAAAATAGTAGTGAACATACATAAGTTGTTCCACTCTAAAAATGGATGCAACAAACACACACACACTTTAAGGAACAGATTTAAAGAAGATCCTGTAAAGTAGTATGCAATCTCTGGCCTTAGTTTAAATTCCTGTTGGAGGGTTTTTATTTGGGGGGAGGAGGTTAGTTTATGTTTTTGCACGGAGACATTTTCTTCCAAGCTTGGAGGTTGTTTAAGATCATTCTGAAATGGAAACAAGACCCACTCAGTTCAGCTCTCTCCCTTTAAAAAATGGTAGCACAACTACCGCCTTCCATTGCAAGGTGTGGAGGGTAGTAACTATAGAAGGAGGGAGAGAGTAAACCTATGGAGCGAAGAAGGGAAGAGCACATGCCTCCTAGCCCCCATTCACCACAGGCTTCCTTCCGCATGGTAACAAAGCCGTGGAGCCCTAGCTCAGTGTAGCATGGTTCTCCTTGGGTCAGGCTGGGCAGAATTCCAACAGGAAGTCAACTTGAGCATCTCACTGCTAATTAATTCAACAGTAACTCACCTGCATACAACTGAAAACTCTTTTCCCACATTGTACTGGGGTTTAATGCACCAGACAGCCTGGGTTGCATGGCACTGAGAAGGGTTACTGAGAAAATGGAAATGCATTTTTGTGCTTCCTCCCCAGCCCATTTTAAATTAAATTCGTTGAGCAGTCTCAAGGCCAGTGGTTAAAGCAGATTGAAATAAGATGGGGAGCTCTCATTACTCCAGAAAGGGGCGTGAGTGCTGCTTACTCAAGCTCGGGGGAAGAGGAGGAAATCCCCATTTAATTCTAACAGAGGAGGGAGAGTTGTGTTCACCACCTTATCTTAACATCTGCTCAGGCTGTTCTAAGTTGTGCCTGGCTACCAATGGCCCCAAGGGGCCATGCTGGCAGGTGAGGATCACCACAGCACAGCAGAACTCCAGTCACACTCTCAGAACAACCATTACACCAGGGGCTGAAAGGTGGCCTAGAGCCAGCTATGCTAACTATATGCCACATAGGAATTACTCTGCATCTCGGAAAACACAGCCAAAGCAATGCAAAAGGATAGTAACAGGAGCCAGGAAGTTGATCTCCAAAGTCCTGCACCGGGTTCATTGTAAAACCGAGGATAGATTCTCTGGAAAGCAGTCTGATGGTTTCAAAGTCCTGGTCAGGAATCGGAAGGGGATATCTCCAGGACATTGCAGGCATAGTTTCAATACGGATCCATCCAATAAACTTTTCATGATACTGATTATTTTTCATCTTGAAAGACCTTCTCATCTGCTCAGTCTCCAAGCTTCACAGAAGATTGCCACTGACTCCAGTTCATTAGCCTCGTACTTGTGCAATGAACAAGCATCAAGCAAGGCTCTTTGTCAGACCAGACTGGCTCAATTAAAGTGTCTTATAGGGCTGTATTATTAATCAGCGATATCATTTACAGCTCTGCTTGGTGCAGGTTGGCTCTGGAAGCAGGCACTTGCAGAATTGCCAGTGGCAGACAACAGAGGCTGCACAAGTTTATTTATTTAATACAATGCCTGTCATCAGAAAAGCAGCTGGTAGACAGGGTAGTGATTGTGAAGCAAGATCCAATCCCCAAAAGTATCAGGTCACATCTGGTGACTGGACTTCTGCCACTTTGATGGATGATGCCCAAGTGTTATATTTAATTGACAAAGACTTGATCCTTTTCTCAACTATTATCCATGGGTACTAGCAGAGGATTTCTCTCCAGGCTCCTGCCCCTCCTGTTTTGGATGCATTCTCCTTAGAAAGCTCACAGCAAGCTGAGGGGGAAGGTGGAAACACAAGACATTTGCACCTTTCCCTTCAGAGACAGATATGATTTGTGAACCAGAAAGGGGAGGGAGGAGGAGGAAAGACCTATTAAAAATCCTATAGAGCAGTCTGTAATACAGAGAAATTAATTCCTATTACCAGGATTGGCAGGCTTTAGCCCGCTGGAAGGTAGGCTGATTTTTCCAGTGCCCTGTGGGGAACTAGGGTATCAAACAAACACAAGCACTATAGGAAAGTAGCATTCGCCTCTGAGAAATATTCAGAATTGGCTGAGGTCTACTGGCAGAAACTTTACACTGGCAACACAGCCCCATCACTCTTTTCATGTGTCAGTTTGTGTTCACTATAATACACATATGAGACAGTTTTGTAAGGTGGGAAGTTCTGGAGGTACATGCAAAATGGGATTACTATTATAAAGAAGTTTTTGTTATACTTATAGAAAATCTCAACTAATTCCATCTTGATAAATTCAATTTGCAATATAATTGGCTTTATATTTTCTCATTATCCAGTAATTAGTGAATTTTTAAAAATACACTAACAATTTACGGGAACCATAAAGCACAAACCAGATATAGAAATAGATATCTCAGCAGAAATGTGTGACTTCTCTAGCACATAAACAGATTAATTATCCGTAAACTATCTAATAAAACCTTATGTCCAGGAATATAAAAATCATACAGAAATTGTAAAGTAGAAAACATCCAAAGAAAAGTACCCTAAAGCAAACAAGAAATATTTGTTAAAGCCTTTTTAATGTCTTATCTTTATTTTGATTGATTTATTAGTATGCTTAAGTACTTCAGTATTATGCAAGTTCTTGTATTAACTGGTGAAATTTGCAATACTTCACAGAATTGATTAAAACCATTAAAATATTATGGAAGATCACTTCATAGTCCCAGCATATGAATTGCAACAGGCCAGATACCATAACAATCCATTGAGCCCGAATTTGATTTCTTTAGCATATCTTTCTAACCTTCCATTCACAGAATACATTTTGTTATCATCATCAGGGCCGGCTCCAGGCACCAGTTCAGCAAGCAGGTGCTTGGGGCGGCCAAGGGGAAGGGGCGGCACGTCGGGCTCTTCGGCGGCAATTCAGCAGTGGGTCCCTCTCGGAGGGAAGGACCTGCCGCCGAAGAAGAAAGCGGCGCAGTGGAGCTGCTGCCGAAGTGCCGCCGATCGCGGCTTTTTTTTTTTTTTTTGCGCCGCTTAGGGCGGTAAAAACCCTGGAGTCGGCCCTGATCATCATACTGAGTAATAGCACAAACAAAAGAAAAAAGTATGTGGTTAAATTTATGGCTATTGCAACTATTGCAAGTGACAAAATGAAGAACTGACCTTATGACTTTAGAATACTTTTTACTCTCTATATTACTGCTGTTATTCAGTGATAGTTAGCATGATTTAAGACAACTTCCATTCTTAATAGCATTTCCTAAAAGAGCCATTATTGCTATTAATGTCTTAAATAATACTTAGCCAATACTATTCTGTTAAGTGGAAAGGTGAAATGAATATCTTAAAGGAACAGTTCAAATATTTTGTCATTTAAAAACATGAAATTATATTTATTTATAAAGGTGGATATAGGAGAACAAACATATATTTAAGCAGCATCAAAATTGGTGGAACTGTTTATGAAAATAGAAAAACCATTTGAGATTCAGTGTTTTTTAATTTTTCTGGTGCTGGTTATGTAATAATTACATAATAAAGTACACCACTAAAAATACTAGGGCACTTTTCACAAACATAAGAGTTAACCATGGTGCCTTAGCCAAATTACAATGTGGGTATTTTCATTCTATCTACCTAACTTTTGCCTACAATTTCCTGCCCTACATTGCACTTTAATGTTGCTATGCTGCTGTATTCATCTCAGAGGTACCTGCCCTTCATCAGTGAGTGATTTCAAGGACATAAGCGACAGATACCACAGTGATGGGCTTTGCATAAGAACCTGAACAGAAGAGGAAATGTCCACCCACACAGCTCCCTTTGCAAAACTGAGGCCATAATTTGGAAGTACTTTGCAATCCTTTAACATGAAAGGGGCTATATAAGTGTAAGCAACTCAGCTGTAAAACATGGGGGAGTTATATTAGTAGATTTAGTTATACGTTTATTGCCTTTAGCGCTCCCTAGTACGTATATTTAATATTAATGGACAAGGATTGCCATACATATCCAGCTTGATCTTCCATGTCCCAGGACTCCACACCCCTTTAATCTTAACCTCATATGAGAGACTCCTAGGGGTCAGATGAACAACAGCTCAATTCTACTCTTTGGGGTCTCCCAGAAAGGAGTGAGCAAGACTGTTTATCCCTTAAGACTTGCATTGTACCTTTCACTGTATACAGCACAGTCCAGTTAAGGATATCAGAGCGCTTTATGTTGAGACAGTGCCAAATTATTATGAATTGTTGTGACTGATATGAATAAATGTGGCTCGCATGAGTTTGGTATGGCTTAGTATGCCTAAACTAGCAGTGGTTCTCAAAGCCGGTCCACCACTTGTTCAGGGAAAGCCCCTGGCGGACCGGGCTGGTTTGTTTACCTGCCGCGTCCACAGATTCGGCCAATCGCGGCTCCCACTGGCTGCGGTTCACCGTTCCAGGCCAATGGGGGCTGCGGAAAGCAGCGCGGGCCAAGGGATGTGCTGGCCGCCCTTCCCGCATCCCCCATTGGCCTGGAGCGGTGAACCACGGCCAGTGGGAGCCGCGATCAGCTGAACCTGCGGATGCGGCAGGTAAACAAATCGGCCCGGCCCGCCAGGGGCTTTCCCTGAACAAGCGGTGGACCAGCTTTGAGAACCACTGTGCTAGAGGATTCTGGGAGCAGAATTCTCTTAGCATTAGATGAATGATGTGGAAAAGTACTGGAGGTGCTAAAACTGCACTTGAATGGTTAATAACGGCTCGATATGCATATATGTTTCAACATCGAACTTTGGAATATATCAGCAGAGAACCAGCTCACAAGGTAAAAAACACATAACATCATGCGATTGGTGGGCTTGGTGCAGGCTGACATGGGTTAAAATGACCCTTTTTGAATAACATCACACTAAGAGCTTAAGTGAATGATTGATGAGAGGGTAAACGTTGACTGAGCTTTGGTCTGGGTCTGTTCTGCAGCCCATTCTTCCAAAATATTAATTAGAGAAAAACAGTGATAAATGTCTATGAGGCATATTTCTGGGACATGTGACTCCTTTAAGAACAAAAGGTATAAATGCTAAGCAAAGTAGATTAGTTAAGTTAGAATTCCTCAATTAACATCTGAAGAGTTTGAGACTATGAGACAGAAGTCATCGGGGTAACTGAGACCCCGCCTCGAGAGACCTTTGTGAGATCTTAGAACCAGTCTTCAGAGTAACCAAGACTCTGCTTCGGGGGACCCTTGACAGACCAAGTACCTAAGAGGGGAAAGAAGAGAAGGAAAAAAGTTTCCATCTAGAACTGGTAGCTTTACTTGCTTTGTTTGCCAATCAGGATACTGTGTAGAGCGAACATAGTTACTGAGGGTTAATGCTTGGGGAGCTAAGGCTTGTAGGAAAGGATGTATACCATGTAACCTTAACTGCTTTTGTGATTCTCTCTCAAATAAATAACTGTGAATTAAGCATATTGTATCAAGGTCTTCACTGGTACAGGTAAACATCTGCCCAGCTGTGGGCTGTTAAAAGATCTGATTTAGCACTTTAAAGGGTTTTTTTTTTTAACTTCACACACTGTATCTAGTCTCACAGCTTGAGGAAACCAAGGTACAGAAAGATTGAGTGTCTTGCCCAAGGTAATATGCCAAGTCAAGTCAACACCAGAACCAGGATCGGAATGTAGCTCTCCAAAACACCTGTCCTGTTCCTTAACCACAAGACCAGCCTTCTTCCTAGTAGGAAAGTGGCTAAGAGCCAAGAATTATTATTAAAATAATTGTCCTGCACTAAGTATCTTTAGAAAACCAAGTTACTTTAGGACATAATTGTGTCAACCATAAGTCCCACATGATGAGTGGTATGGAGCAGCCCTTCCCAAGAGAAGCACATCACTGCCGCACCCCTTTAGGAGCTGTAGCATATTCCCCCATTTGCTATACCAGCTTTGCTAACCAGTGCACAGGAAGGTGGACCCATGTCCTTATTTCCTCTCTGCTCTTTTGGGGGAATAATGTGCCCTAGGGACATACAGAAGAACTGCAAATTTTCCCCCAATACTGGCCAGCAAGACAAGAAGGGGTCATCTTTCTTCTTTCCTCCAGCCATAAACCAGCATTTAGTTTCTTACTCAAAATCCCACTGTGAAGTTATCCATATAGTCCCCTCCCCCGTCCCATTCAAATGTGCCAAAAGGTACATTTTTCCTGCAAAATTTTACAGCTGAAATTCACTTACTTAAAATCAAATAAATTTAGCACAGCTACAAACTAAATGAAGAAAATATTTTGCTACAGAAAAAAACCATACGGCTGATGCTTATATATATATGTATATGTGTCTCTATATATTATATATATGGGACGCACACACGCATGCACACATAGCACTCCTATAACATATACATATATATTTGCACTCACATAGTTAATAATTAAGGTGCCAATAGATGGTGCTCAAAAATATGTAGCATTGGTCCTGGGTTTTGGGGGAGCGAGACGCTAAGGCAATGAGCATGAGTTATTCAGCACTGAGAGAAGTTGAAGACCCTAGGTACAGGGGTTGTGAGAGAAAATTTGAATAGGGCACAGAATCAACAAGAGCAGACCTATAACAAGGAGACCATCTACATCTACATAAGTGCCAGCCAGGAAACTGAGTGTTGCTCCTGCTGCCGATGTTGAAATAAAAACTATTGGCCCAATGGCAGGGCCCCTTCGAGCTGGTGAGATGAGTGGGGAAGGTTGACTACGAGATCTGACAAGCCAGGAGGAAGCAGCAGACCCATGTGTACGACCTCAACATATTGAAGGTGTTGAAGGGCCAGGAGGGTCTCCTTATCACCTCATTTCCGCCAACCCTGAACTTGACTTGCTGGCTGCTATGACCTAAGTCCTATCCCTGCACCAGTAGGGAAACACACAGTGCATACACAGCCAGCTACATAGATGATATTGTCATATACAGACCATATCAGGCACATTAATGAGATACTACATGCTCTTCAGGAGGCAGGGTTGACTGCCAACCCAACCAAGTGCCATCTGGCCACCCAAGAAGTCTCTTACCTGGGATATACAGTGGGAGGGGGACAATTATGACCCCTGGTGGACAATGTCCAAGCCCTAGTGAACTGCCCTGTACCCTGCACCAAGAAGCAAGTTCACCATTTCCTGAGATTGGCAGGGTACCATTGGCATGTCATCCCAAACTTTGCTACCACTACTGCCCCTTTGATGGACCAGGTAAAGGATTTGGTGCCCAAAATACCTGTTGGATGAAAAGCTGTGAGAAGGCACTCAAAGCACTGAAAGACTGGTTGAGCCAGGAACCAGTCCTGTTCCACCCAGACTTCGTGAAGCCCTTTATCGTACAGACCGACACATGCGATGTAGGCTCAGAGCAGTGCTGTCTCGAATTCTGAAGGGAATAGCATCCCTTCCTCTTTCTCAGTAGAAAGATGTTCCCTCGAGAGGTAGCATACTTGGCCATTGAGAAAGAGGCCAGGTACTAAAATGGGATATGGATGCCCTACGATATTACTTATAGGGGCAGTCCTTCCACCTACTAACAGACTATACATCACTCTAATGGCTGAAATCCATGAAAGACCACAGCCCACACCTCATTCACTAGTACCTCTTGCTGCAGTCATATAGCTTCCAGGTGTCCCACCACGCAGGCACAGAAAATACAAATGCTAATTTATTTTAATATAATGGAGGAAATCTGGATCAGTCCCGAGGCTGGATCAGCCACAACTCAGGGCCTGAGTGGAAGGGTGACTGCAGTCATAGGTGGGTGTGATGGAATAAACAAACCCGCACTGAGTCCAAAGGGGCTAAAATGCAATAGTGGGCCTAGGTAGCCCAACCCACCAGGCCCACTGAGCTTGTTTCAACTGGAGGAGCGAGCTAATAGGGAGCCCAAAAGTCCCGGCAAAGGGTGGTTGACAGGCTGCAGGAGAGAGGAATCCCTTCTCCAGGAAGCCGAACAGAAGGTTGAGCCTGAGAGGGGACCGCAGACCAAGTAAGTTCCCCAGGCAGTGCCTTATCCAGCCACCACCCCCTTTGCAAACCCGTAGGTCCTGCAGGGCCCTCCTCCTTTGAACTCCTTTCTTTGTTGAGTGACTGACTGACTGGTCTATAGGGGACACACCCCCAACTGAAGGGACCTATAGGCAGAAAGTAGTCCAGGGGAGCAAACTCAGTCTTGCTGCAAGGAGAATCCTACCAGCATTGCTTCCCACATGATCATAGACTCATAGACTCATAGACTTTAAGGTCAGAAGGGACCAATATGGTCATCTAGTCTGACCTCCCGCATGATGCAGGCCACAAAAGCTGACCCACCCACAACAGAATCCTCCAGCCTGCGACCCCTGCCCTATGCTGCGGAGGAAGGCGAAAAACCTCCAGGGCCTCTGCCAATCTACCCTGGAGGAAAATTCCTTCCCGACCTCAAATATGGCGATCAGTAGAACCCCGAGCATACAGGCAAGATTCTACAGCCGGACCCTCATTTTACCCGCGATGGCACGTTAATGCCTAATTGACTAAAATCACGTTATCCCATCAAACCATTCCCTCCATAAACTTATCAAGCCTAATCTTGAAGCCAGGGAGGTCTTTCGCCCCCACCGTTTCCCTCGGAAGGCTGTTCCAAAATTTCACCCCTCTGACGGTTAGAAACCTTCGTCTAATTTCAAGCCTAAACTTCCCCATGGCCAGTTTATATCCATTCGTTCTCGTGTCCACATTACTACTGAGCTGAAATAATTCCTCTCCCTCCTTGGTATTAATCCCTTTGATATATTTAAAGAGAGCAATCATATCCCCCCTCAGTCTTCTCTTGGTTAGGCTAAACAAACCGAGCTCCTCGAGTCTCCTTTCATAGGAAAGGTTCTCCATTCCTCGGATCATCCTAGTGGCCCTTCTCTGTACCCGTTCCAGTTTGAGTTCATCCTTTTTAAACATAGGAGACCAGAACTGCACACAGTACTCCAAATGAGGTCTCACCAGCGCCTTGTATAACGGAAGCAGCACCTCCCTGTCCCTACTAGAAATACCTCGCCTAACGCATCCCAAGATCGCATTAGCTTTTTTCACAGCCACGTCACATTGCCGACTCATAGTCATCCGGCGATCAACCAGGACTCCGAGGTCCTTCTCCTCCTCCGTCACTTCCAACCTATGCGTCCCTAACTTATAACTAAAATTCTTGTTAGTCATCCCTAAATGCATCACCTTACACTTCTCACTATTAAATCTCATCCTATTACTGTTACTCCAATTTACAAGGTCATCCAAGTCTCCCTGCAGAATATCCCGATCCTTCTCCAAATTGGCAATACCTCCCAACTTTGTGTCATCCGCAAACTTTATCAGCCCACTCCTACATTCGGTTCCGAGGTCAGTAATGAATAGATTAAATAAAATAGGACCCAAAACCGAACCTTGAGGAACCCCACTGGTGACCTCCCTCCAACCTGACAGTTCACCTTTCAGCACTACCCGCTGCAGTCTCCCCTTTAACCAGTTCTTTGTCCATCTCTGGATTTTCATATCGATCCCCATCTTTTCTAGTTTAACCAATAATTCCTCGTGCGGCACAGTATCAAACGCTTTACTAAAATCGAGGTAAATTAGATCCACCGCATTTCCTTTATCTAGAAGGTCTGTTACTTTCTCAAAGAAGGAGATCAGGTTGGTTTGGCACGATCTGCCTTTCGTAAACCCATGTTGTAATTTGTCCCAATTGCCATTCGCCTCAAGGTCCTTAACTACTTTCTCCTTCAAAAAATTTTCCAAGACCTTGCATACTACAGAAGTTAAACTAACAGGCCTGTAGTTACCCGGGTCACTTTTTTTCCCCTTCTTGAAAATAGGAACCACATTAGCTATTTTCCAGTCCAACGGTACCACCCCCGAGTTTACAGATTCATTAAAAATTATCGCTAAGGGGCTTGCAATTTCTCGCGCCACCTCCTTCAATATTCTAGGATGAAGATCATCCGGTCCGCCCGATTTAGTCCCATTTAGCTGGTCAAGTTTGGCTTCCACCTCTGATACTGTAATGTCAATCGCCCCTCCTTTATTCCCCTCTGTCCCGTTCCCTCTATTCCTAAGCCCTTCATTAGCCTTATTAAAGACCGACGCAAAATATTCATTTAGATATTGTGCCATTCCTAGATTATCCTTAATCTCCACTCCATCTACATTCTTCAGCGGTCCCACTTCCTCTTTCTTTGTTTTCTTCCTATTTATATGACTATAAAACCTCTTACTATTGGATTTAATTCCCCTCGCGAGGTCCAACTCTACTCGGCTTTTGGCCTTTCTCACCGCATCCCTACATGCTCTGACCTCAATAAGGTAGGTTTCCTTGCCGATCTCTCCCCTCTTCCATTCTTTGTACGCTTTCTGTTTTTTCTTAATCGCCCCTTTGAGACGCCCGCTCATCCAGCTAGGTCTAATTCTCCTGCCTACTAACCGTTTCCCCTTTCTCGGGATACAGGCCTCGGACAGCTCGTGCAACTTCAGCTTGAAATAATCCCAGGCCTCATCTACCTTTAGCTCTCTAAGTATGTTAGCCCAATCCTCTTCCCTAAGTAGTTGCCTTAATTTATTAAAGTTGGCCTTTTTGAAATCGTAAACCTTAGTCAGAGTTTTATTTGTGTTAATCCTTCCATTTAGTTTAAACCGAATTAGCTCATGGTCACTCGAGCCAAGGTTGTCCCCTACAACCATTTCCTCAACGAGGTCCTCACTACTCGCCAGCACCAAATCTAAAATGGCATCCCCCCTCGTCGGTTCAGCTACTACTTGATGAAGGAATTCATCTGCTAGCACGTCTAGGAACATCTGAGCCCTATTATTGTTACTAGCATTTGTTCCCCAATCTATGTCTGGGAAGTTAAAGTCCCCCATGATTACACAGCTCTTATTAGTTTTTACTTCCTTAAAAACATTAAATAGTTCTCTGTCCGCATCCAGGCTAGATCCCGGCGGTCTATAGCACACCCCAAGGAGTATCTCAGGGGAGGCTCTAGTAGTTCTTTTACTCAGTGTAATTATTGCCCATACAGACTCCGTCTTATCCATTCCATCACTTATTATTTCTTTACATTTTAGCTCATTATTGACATACAATGCCACACCCCCACCTTTACCTTTTTTCCGGTCATTCCTAAACAGCACATACCCTTCTATACCTGTACTCCAGTCATGACTACCGTTCCACCACGTTTCGGTTATTCCTATGATATCTGGTTTTATTTCATGGACCAGGAGCTCCAATTCCTCCATTTTGTTACCTAGGCTTCTCGCATTTGTGTATAAACATCTTACCATATGCTGTCTATCCTTTCTCCCATTAGTTATGCAATTTGGTACGGACCCTGTACTGTCCAATCGCCCCCTCCTTATCATGTCCAATCCCCTACCCCTACCTATATCTGTGCTTATCTCTTCACCCTCCTTTTCAGTGTTGGAATCTGGCGTGGAGAATAACTGGACATCTCCCAACCGTCTCCCCCAAGTTCCTAGTTTAAAGCCCTTTTGATGAGATGAGCCAGCCTCCCTCCCAGAAGTCTATTTCCTTCCCTACTCAGGTGAAGTCCATCCCGTGAGAACAGCTGTCTGTCCCCGAAAGCCTCCCAGTGGCCATACATCCCAAAGCCCTCCTTATAGCACCACTCCCTTAGCCAGCTATTTATCCTCACAATCCTATCTGCCCTTTGCTGTCCTTCTCTAGGAACAGGCAGAATCCCACTGAAGATAATCTGAGCCTCAACTTCCTTAAGCATCTTCCCCAGCCTGGCATAATCTCCCTTGATTCTCTCTAGCGAGAACCTAGCCGTGTCATTCGTTCCTACGTGAAGAACGATCAAGGGGTTCTTACCTGCTCCTTTTAGGATCCTTTTCAACCGCAGGTCCACATCCCGTATCTTAGCGCCCGGCAGACAGCACACCCTTCTGTTTTCTGGGTCCGCCCTGGTCACAGGCCTGTCTAACCTCCTCAGTAAGGAGTCCCCAATCACATAAACCTGCCTTTGCCTGGGGGCAGCGCAATCTACCAATCTATCCCCTGTTCCCTGCGGCCGTAACTCCTGTCTGTCTCTATTTTCCCTTATAGTCCCCCTATTGCCATCCTGTATCCTCCCGGGGCCGAGTATTGATGCTGTTTCCATCAACTCCTCCCCCCTGTCTATTGGACTAGCTGCCCTTCTTTTCTTCCTCTGCCTCCCACCATCAGTTACCACCTGCTGCGTCCCCTCCTCGTTAGCCAAACACCCAAACCTGTTCCTGAGTTCTATTTCCCCCTCACTAGCCCTCCTTTTCCTTGGCCTGCTTCTCACGGTCACATGCTTCCACTGCTCTTGTTCTCCCCCCGACATTCCCCCCTCACAGACCATAGGCCCCGCTTCCATCTACACCCCCGAGCATTCCCCTTCAGACACCCCTTGCCTTTGCTCCATTAGCTGCTCAAACCCCCTTCTAAACTCCACCAGGGTCTCTATCTGCATCTCCAACCCTCGGACCTTTTCCTCTAACAGGGCAATTAGGCGGCATTTCATACAGACATACCTCTGATCAGGAGCCCCTGCTAGGAGTATATACATACCACAGCTGCCACATGCTTTCATCTGCATTGTGTCCCCCGCTGCTTGGCTCATGGCTGCTATGGTCGCTGCCTGCAGCCTCTGGGGACACAGAGCACACCGACCACCGCGCCTGCCTGCCTCCCCTTCCACCTCCCCCTGTAAACTCCCACTTAAACTCCCCTGTTAGCAGCCCTGTTGGCCGGCTCCTGGGGGCCGCTGCTCGCTGCTATCTGGGACCCAGATTCAGGTGGAAAGTCGAAGATTCCCAGCCTAAGATCAGGAACAGGCACCTCTACCACCCTGACAGAGACTCTCTGTCAGAGAGGCAATGGATCAGAAGTTGGGTGCGCTAATCACTAGGCCTCTGGGCTTTCTGAGCCCCCTATTACAGTATGACATTCAGCTTGCTGTGCTTTAGAGCACCCCTTGCCAGATCAAGGTGCATTATTGCAGCCGTAGAAGCAACCTGCTCACTCTTAGCAGGATGCATTTAGCATTAGTCTCAAGTACTCTGTCTGAGGGCTACAAGAGTGCTAGGGGGAAGTGGTACAGAATGACAGGATGCACCTATTCTCCACCTCGATATTAATATATCCCCGTTCACTTTCTAGGGCAGTTGAGACTAATTTTCTTCCTTTGCACACATCATAGCTACAGTCAAATACACCACGGGACAGCTCATGATGATGTCATAAAAGGCCTTTTCTGAAAACAATGGAAAAGCATGGACTATTTCCACTTAATTATGAACTTTAGAGTCAACTTTCATAGCACACCTATAGCTATAGTCTGAATCCATGCTAGTATCAACCTGACAATTTTGATGCAATTCATTTTCCTTATAAATTCACTTTACTCCATTTGTCAAAGTGCTATGTAGTTCATTGATTAGTAGACTTTTCTTTCTTTTAAAAAAGAAAAAAAGGTCAAGAAATCAGTAACATTTTCACAATTTTTTTGTGAAAAAAATTGTTCTTTTTTGTAGAAAAACGTTGACATTCTAAATTTTTCAACCAGCTCTATTTTTTCCTGATAGTGATTAAAAAATAATAATAATAAATTATGGCACTATATAAGCCTGTGAGTAAAACTCTTTCATTTTGTCAACTCCAATTTCCAGGAATTTGGTCCTTATTCAGATAAGCAGGTAACATTGGCTAACAGATTCTTCTGATCAGTCCCACAGGCTTCAAATGTACTATTATTGTATGATGCAGAGAGGAAGGATGACCTGGTGGTTAGGACCCTGGATGAGGACTCAGCAGACCTGAGTTCAGTTCTCAGCTCTGCCATGGATTGTGTGTGTGATCTTCAGCTCATGATTCCTCTCTCTGTTTCAGTTCTCTATCTGTAAAATTGGGACACTTCTCTTCTCCACCTATTATCTGTCTTATTTAGATTGCAAGCTCTTTGGGACTGGGGCTTTCTCTTGCTGTGAGTATGTATAGTGCATAGCAAATTAGGCCCCTGGATCTTAGTGGGAGCCTCTTGGCACTACCATAATAATACAATATGCAAATACATGTATATTGAGAAGAGATGGAAAACTAATGTCCTTCCTTGGCAAAGCCTTCCCAAATGCTACTTTAAATATGGAAATTATATTTTATAAAGCACATCACGACTATAAGTCCACTTCATGAGCTCTGCCAATCAATAAAACATCTAAGTCAATAATTTTCTTAAAATCTTCAGATTAGAAAATGCAATTGTCATTTGGTTTAAAATATGGACAATCAATTTAAAACAAACAGGTTTTTTTTTTTTTTTTTTTTTTTTTTTTTTAAAGCTTTATACTCTATTCCAGACTGACAGTATCAGAATAGTGTCTTTCTGTAAGGGCAGAATCCTCGCTTTTGGAACTCAAGAATGTCACTCATTCCTCCTTAGCAGCTTGGTGATTGACTTAAGGCCTCAGGTTGTCGTATCTTGCCAGCAGCTTGTGTCATGTTGACGGATGGCAGTCACAGAGATTCTTGAGGATGAAAGTGATGCACTGGTGTGAAGCATAATAGACATATTAAGGAGAACATTATATGGGCCACATGCTAGCTACCAAGGAAACTTACAAGATATATTTTCTAGAATTATTCCTAAGGAAAAGAAATCGTTTCAGGTAGTTTGAGGGTATGTCTACACTTCAATGCAAGCCCAGGGTTAGTGGGACTCAAGTCAGCTGACCCATGTTAGGAAACCCTGGGCTTGATCGTCTACATTGTATTTTAAACCTATGTTAAGACTTTTCTAACCTGTGCTCTTACCTAGGGCTCTGGCATAAACACTGCAGTCAAAAGCAACAGAGAGTCCTGTGGCACCTTTAAGACTAACAGATCCAGACTAATAGATCTGATACTTGACAGTGCAGTGAAAGTACACCCGAGTCAAAGTAACCATACCCCAGAGTCCCTAGTACCCCTCACCTCCAAATATGGCTGCTCCAGCCCTTGGACTGTGGGGCACTGTGGGAAAACTTTACTGTCTACCCTGCATGTTACAGGAAGCAGTTCACCGTGCAAAAGGCTTGATCAGTTCACTCTCCATTACAAACCCATGAGGCTATCTGATAATGTGCTCACAGATCAGTGCTCAGATGAGAAGGGTTAACACTGACCTGAGCTGCTACTGTTTGCAAAGGGGGTCTGGCTTCCATTTTCAATAGAGTGGATTGCAGATTGTTGAGACAGCGAGGTCTAAGGAAGCTGTCCCATGGAATTGTGGGATACTTCCAGCTGACTCCTGGACCCAAGTCAAGCGTGGCTGTATTCTGGTTTAACTCGAGCTCAGACACTCCAATCCTGCAGAGTCCTGGGACCCTGAGTTAGAGCCCTGAGTCAGTACGATGGCAATGTAGACACAAGGGGGATTAGGCTTGAGTCCAGGCTTAAGCTTGGGTTTATGTTACATACCCTCAGTGGAGGCTTTGTTTGGAATGGAACAGAACCAAAATCCCAGTCTCAGTTGGTTAGTGGATGAAAAGGCTCATATCTTATTTTAGCTGAAAGACTCAATGTCTGTCTCAGAGAGCTAATAGCAGGTCAAGCTGTGGATTTGACTACAGAAGCCACAAATGGATATTCATATCTAAGCATATTCATATCTAAGGACAAAGGCCCAGATCCTTCAATTCACTGACTTCCATGGGACTCCACCAGATGCAGAGAATTGCAGGACTAGGAGTAAGTGAAGGTGAGCTTTTTATTTCAATTTAACATTTTTAGTTACTATTCCTTTCTATATATAAGTGTTGGTTATTATAGGGATTCCTTTTGTTGTTCTCTCAAACCTGGTTCAATTGTCCTTTGATTATTTTTGTGTATTTGCATATAGCCCCAGTATTCCTCACTATATTTTATCTTTATATGTTTTCCCCTAGACACTGGGGACACACTCTGTAGTAGCTGTAAAGCAAGATGGATCTAACATGCCTGACTTCAAATCATGCAGGGAAATGAGCTGTAGGCCTGGGAAATTTGAACACTTGAAATAAAGGTTAAATTTATAATTTAGCAAAAAACCTAATTCTGAATAATTTATTTTGGACTAGTTTGTGCCTTTAGGCAAAGCCTGGAGTAAAGGGTGGTGCTACAACTGAGGCACAATTCTCCTTTGCTCCCTTCCTGCTCCACGGAAGAATTAAGTTACTGATAGCACTTCAAAGGTTGGAAGTCACCTTACTCCTCACATCTGGTGAGTGAGTAAGGGTCCTGTGTGTGGAACCAAGGGTCCTCCCTTTACTCTCCCTTCTCTGCACCCTCGCATACCTCTTCCTCCCAGCAAGAAGTATCCAGAAAGATCCAAGGCCCGAGATCCGGGTAGATTTTATTCAGTCATGCAGGAAGGTGGAGAGGAGTCTTCTTTCCTCCTAATCATTACCAATATAATCCAGTGGCACCGAGTGTATAATACATTATTGATTTAAAAGGCACTATTTGTTATGCCATAATATTTTCACATCACAGACTTAGTGACAATAACATACCCACAGTATGATCTGAAAACAGAAGTAACTGTGCTTCTGCATATTTTAGTTTTTTTCTTTGTTCAACCATAAGAGAAGTTAATTTACAAAGATCCAAGTTTAAATAATTCTGATCTTGCCCCAAAAATCTGTATTTGTTTCATCGTTTATCTGAAATGTTGTGATCTTTACAGTATTTTCTAAAGGGGAAAAAAAGGAGTAGTATGAAGTCCTTATCTTCATCTAATAATTTCATATCCTTGCTTTGATTGCTGCTATTGCCCTTCAAATATCTTTTATTGCATTATATCCATAAGTTTATTTTAATATTTTCACTTGGTCTAATTACCTGGATCATTCTATACCATTCCCTGCAGGGAAATATACTGCTGAAGTTTGGGTTTTTAAATACTAATTAAAAAAATCATTAGTGTGAGAATTAATTTCCTCTCTTTGTATTTTCCTCTCCCTCTTGATAGCCATAAGAATTTGATAAGCAATCTACTTGTTGAGATCCAGAACTCCCTTTAATTACTGTGGTAGGATTCCCATATCAACCAATGGTGTCGTGAAACAAACCTCAGCTTACTGAGTCTAAATAATGGCAATCAAATCTGTGAATCAAATAAGGCCCAAATGAAAATATCATAACTTTTCTTTATATTGTATAAATATTTCACAACTGTTCCTTACATTTCATTATTATTTCATGCAGGGGGCAATATTTCCAGTGATTCCACTTGAAAAGCATTCTTCGGCAATAGACTGGGTATAGAGACTGATTAATAAATCTTGTTTTTTGTGGTAAGATATATGCAAATGCACACAGACCAGGTGTCAAATCACTGAAATTCTCTCCCTCAAGATGGACGTCTACTTGTCTTGTATGTATTCCACACATACAGCTTCATGAAGGTGACTTTAAGGTTGCAGGCACATAGCAGTGTTTTTCTGGGATTGTTCTGTTTTGAAAATCAGTCTTATAAAATATCAGTATCTGTCAGTGTTTGGTTACTGATGATCTGATCCAGATTCTAATGACACATGATCTATTGACATAGGACTCAAACTTGCCATGAAGAATTGAGTCACGTCAGGCCATTGAAAAGGCAGAACACTAGAAGGTGGTCAGTCGGTAAAGGTTATCACATTGATGTGCCCCTGCAAGCAGTCCACATTTATGAAATATGATATGATTAGGAGGTCCACAGAAAGAGGGAGTGCTTCCTGATCTCTTCCCCCACAACCTCTGTTCCTTTCTACCCTTCTCCACCGGAGCCAGGTCCATAGAACTGAGGTTGAAGGAAGCAGAGCATGAGGCTGACCATGAATGAAGTTGGAAGATGCAATTTGGAGGGATTTAAAAAACAAATTCCTCCCACACTGACTGTTGCCAAAGGAAGAAGACTTGCAAAGGACTGTTCAAGATGGAAATCCATTCTATGCACCACCACAGCTACCCGATAGCCTTAGGAAGATGCTGCTGCTGCCACCTGCACAGATCTCCTACAGACAGGCTGTATGAGCTGGGTGCCTTTTCTATTGACTAGTGGTCAGGAGTGTATGCAGTGGGAATGGGGAAAGCAGGATGATTTGGAGAAGTATAGTAGAGCAGGGTAGTGCCCCTTTCTCTTCCTCCCTAGACTGCATGAAGAAAACCCAGAGAGGGAACAACTTCTCACCCTGGTTGGCTCTTTCTGATTCCCAGCCCTGTCTCTGGAGCTGCTGACAAACCAGTATTAGCTCATGTGTTCCTGAGGATAGATACATGCTGATATTATAACTTTAGAATGTTGATAACTATGAAAATAAGCATCTAAATAAGCACTAGATCTGAACTAGATTATGCTAATCAAACATCTCTTCTCTGTATCTTGTCCGTTTTTTGCTAGAAAGTAGCAAAAAAAAAAAGCATTAGAAGAATTTAATTTGCCATCATTCATAAAGATGTTGTCAATTTGACCTCTATCAATTTCTACTACATTTAATAGAAAAATTGTAACTTATTGGATCAGGGCTTTATTGATCATGAAAAAGAAGGAATCAGATGGGCTCGTTCTGACGTCATTAAGGCAAAAATATTTTTGAAATATGCCATTGTTCATTCCAGAACATACAGGGGTTCAATTCTCCACTCCAACATACCAGTTTACATCAATGTGACTCCACGGAAAGGAATGGAGTCACACCAGCATAACACTGCAAGAACACAGTGTTGAGCCAGGATATGTCTGAGGACTTTCTAAAACTATATTCTCCTCGGTAAAAGGTAGAGACATCACAACAGGAGCTTGAGGTGAAGCAAACATGCAGGGGGGTTCCATGAGGACAAGGTGTTGTACAGTTTTCTTGGTAATTCACACAGAAATTGAGGAGGAGAATGGCAACCTCACAAAAGCAGACACAAAATACTGAAAATATGTGGCGTGACTTCAGAGGAGAGCGCACACCAAATGGTTCAAATTAAGTAGCTCTGAATGAGAAATCATGGTTCTATCATCTTTGACAAGCAGTAATAAGTCAATATCCTTTTCTCACCCCCATATTAAGGAAATTAGCAGTGGCCTTTGAGGTTTTCTTTTAAAGAATTCAATAGATTATTGATTGTTTTTATGAGTCTTGTTGCTGAAGTCATGCTTTGCTTCTCACACACATTCCTGCCAGTGCTCAGAGTTTCTACTTGAATGCTTAAACACAAAAGAGGATGGTTTTTTCCCCTACCCATTCAGCAAGATGTGTCATTTGCATTCCATTTTTGCAAAGTATCCAGTGAAAAACATCACTCTGCTAATGTTCAGAGTTATTTCTAGTTGAGATTGACAATTTTATTTTAATAGTTCAAGATAAATTATTGCAGATCACTAGGTGTCTGGGGCTTACAAATGTTTCCTTCCCTATCCCCAAAGATTCAAGTCAATTTTTTCTAGTTTATCTCATCATTTACCCATGAAAAACATACTTGACATTCCTTGTATTTAAAAACAGGGAAAATTCATATTAATACAGTAGACTACAACCTTTTACATCATGTCTTTTTCCCAATGCATATTGTAGCCTAGACAACAGGCAAGATAATTGCTTAGGCCAGAAAATAAAGCATTGCCTTGGCATAAGGAACACATTATGGAATAATTTCCATACAGGAAATTCATGGAAAGTATCTTTTCCATGTTTGTTTCTACTTCCATAAACTCTTACTGATATATTTACATTTGGCATGTATTTGCTGTTATAGAAAGATGCACTAATGAAGATGGAAACAGTGTCACCATAATAAAGAACAGCAGTAATAAATATAAAAAAGGGTAAACATTTGTCATTCTCTGGTGAGGCCATTTGTTACAGGTCTCTACATTCTGCAGTAAATCAGAATTCTGTATTTTTCATGAGAAACTGCTTAAGCACAGTATAAATTCACAGATGTAAAAGTCATGCAGTAAATACATCTGGAGCTAGATTTTTGATTCTGAGCAACAATGACTTCAAATGAAATAACTTGGAGTTGTGAATGCTTATCACCTGTGAAAATAATTCCTCAATTAAATTGTCCATATGCACCATGGAGAACACTTGACTACCTGCCCTGGGAGTATGGACTTGTATTACTTAGAGAATCTCTGTTCTCTCAATTGTTAGTTGTAGTATGAGTGATTTCTTCAGACCAGTCACTAAGGTACAAGACACTTATCCAATGATAATGGTTAATGACCATCTTCTAGTAGGTCTTAATACTCAATAAAGGCAAGTGTAATGTTTGCCTAGAGTACTGGTTCCTAGAGTCACTTGATGTCAAACTCTCAGCTGTCATTTTAAAAAAAAATTATGTTTCCAGTAGAAATGATTGTGTAGAAAACCTTGAAAATGTGAACAAAGTAACTGCTGAGTCTTTAGAAAACCTGGAACAATAGCTCTGAGGTGTGTGTGTGTGACACTGCACCCCATATTCTTCATAGTGTTATTATTATGATATGATTACAGCATAATTATGATGTATTTTATGTAAGATAAGTCATGTGAGGTGTCATTGGAAAAGTTATGATTTGCTGAATATGATTATCCTATTTGTATGCAGGTATCATTTTTGTATCTGAAGTTATAAATACTATGTATCTATACTTCAAATGTAGTTACACTTGGTTGACGCCCAGTAGGCAAGATGCTTTCCATCTAGATAGCTAGTTGGGAAGGGCCTATTCAGGGCAATGAGCCATTAGGGAAAACAATAGGCCATAGGAGAAGCTTTTATCCCACTTGGTGAGCTCTCCTGAGAATGCTACAAACAGCCTGTAAGCAATGGCTGCTATGACTCTACAAGGACATATGACCAGACCACATGATGCTGGACTCCATCTTGGGATGTCAGTATTTTTCCACAAACTGGTCTGGGAAACAAGCTTTGAAACAAAGGGTTCCCGCCCTATGCTAAAGCTATATAAGGCAGGGAGTGACATCATCTGAAGTTCTTCACTCCCCACCCAAGAAGACTCCTGGAAACACCTGAGGAACCAAGTCTGAACTGTGGGAAGTGCTGGACCCAGGCTAAAGGGATTTCTAGCCTGTGTATGAAACACTTGGGGATTCCAAGCTGCAAAGCAAGTGTAGCTTGTGCCTTAAGAATCTACAAGTCTGCCTGTACCATCAGTTAGGGTAAGAAGCAGCTATTCATATCCAATCTATTTAGTATATTAATATTAGTTTGCCTTTTTTGTTTGCTAGGTAATCTGCTTTGATTTGTTTGCTACCACTTATGATCACTTAAAGTCTATAGTTAATAAACCTTTTTTGTTTTAATCTAACCAGTGAGATTTGACTGGAGTGCTTGAGGAAAATCTCTGCTTGGTTACCACAAGTGTGCATTGTCCTCCTCACATAGAGGGAGAGGTGGACCGGGTATTAAACCCATATACTGGCCAGATTTGACTAGGGCAGGATGGTACTACTTGGGGGTTCTAGGCTGGGAAGCTGGTGGTTAGAGAGCCTGTGTGTAACTGCAGCTGGGTGTGTCCCTACCTGTGTGAATGCTGGTGAAAGTGCAGGCTGGAGGGCGTTTCAGCTTGTCACAGCAGCACAGTGTGAAAGGGAGCCCAGGCTGGTGGGTCAGGAGGCTCAGTGGTACCCCAGTTCCAGATGGCACAGTGTGAATGGCCCAATTCATACCAATGGGGCGTTAATGCCTACACCTGCTATTTGGAGGCAGGAGGGGCTCTGCTGACACCACCCCAGCCCAGGACTCTATATGTAGGAGATGACATTTGTGTCCTTACCTGATCCTGAGAGGTGAGCCTTCCCTAAGAGAAGGTATGGCAAGCCATGCACCAGCCCCTGCTACTGCCTCCATAAGTGGGGCAATGAGGGCTCTATTTGAGATCCTAGGACCCAAGTTGTCTAGGACACTCCATTGCCTTAAACTAGTCCTAAATTCTAAACTGTGTTTTGTATGAGGAATAACCATGGATGTCAAAGGGAATTACACGCTTAGTCCAAGGCTTGAAAACAAATCAGATTTAAATCTAGTACAGAGGATATGGTGCACACACACAGGACAATATTTTAAAACTTGAGTGGCTAAAGCTAAATCTATATTTAGACATTTAAATAACTTTCCTGATTTTCAGAGGGACTGGACACACACACTTTATGTTGAAGGGAATGGGAGCTTCATGTATTCCAGACCTTTGAAAAATCAGTCCAATTATTTAGGTTCCTAAATACGTATTGCCTACATTTTCAGTATTAACTTGTGTTTTGGGGGTGTATTAAATTGTGGGTGCTCTGTTTGCGACACCTATACATGGGGCCCAATTTTCAAAGACTGGGTCCTAGCACTTTCTGAAAATCTGACCCCTACAAGATGTCTCAACTTGGGCACCCCAAAACTTAATTGTTCCCCAGATCACTAGTCACTTTTGAAAATATTATACACATGGACACACACACCCACTTTTCTTAAATACAATTTTAAAATAAACCTTTTTAAAAAGTATATATACAATTGTTATAGGTTTTACAGACATTAAGTAAAGGGATTTAGAGTTTGATCCTGAAAACCCTGACAATCTAGTCACATAAGCAAGGGTTTACAGGATCGGGCACGCAACAGTAGTATTCTGCCATCTCTAAACACCAGATCAAATTAAGTGTGACACCACCCATCACACGTTTGCATTAATTCATATCGTATAGCATTCCCACTATCTCACATAAGATACACAATCTCCTCCTATGCTGAGCACAGGCTGGTACAGTTCAATAATGAATGTGTGTGGAGCCCAAAGAGATGATTTCAGCTTGTTGTTATCTAGCTGGGTCAGAGATTAGATGGGGAGGGACAGAAGTCAAAAGAGGCGGTCAACATAGGTGGCCTGTGGATAAAGAGTTTCATTCTTCAGTGCAATCAATCACTTCCAGAAGCACAAAGTTTGCCTCCTGAGCACAGAAAACAAATAAATATGACTGAAGGATTGAAACCTGCCTTGAAGAGACATACTTGGGTCTGCCTGAGTAGTGATGCACCAGTTCCATCTTTAAAATTCAATTTTTGAGTAACACAATCTAAATACACACACATAGGGCCCAATTATACTCTCATGTATCCTGGTTTCATACCTGTCTCACTCCATCAGCTTCAATGGAACAACTCCAGATTTATACTAGTGCAGATTCAGGCCAAGAGTATTTGATGCCTGTGTAACAGGACTCTGATTTATAACATGCCAGATTATAGTTTCCCCTCATTATAAGTTAACTGGATAATGTTCAAAAGGTTTAGAATAAAGAGTGAAACATAAAACCACAAAATAATAGTAAGTCTTAAAGCACTTTTTCTTAATACATTCTGAGCACAGTCCACATAAAGACCTGATTAAGAGGGAATATTAAAAAATATTTCAGAGTCAAAAGTAGACAAATCTTATTTCACTATTCTATCCGCAGTGCATATTGTTCATGTGGTTGGTGAAGCAGATAGAAAATAATTAACTAAGGTCAAAATTTTCAAACTTAGCTGCCTGAAATTAGGCCCCATATTTCAGTCCCAATCCTGTACTAACGATTGTTCAGGAAGGCAGACCCTGTTATATTTCACAACACACAAACAGAAGCTAGATAAAAACATAAAACACGCTTGATGGATGGTTGCAACTTACCACTATTTTATTTCTTAGAATTCACAGAATGATAACATACAAGAACCCTAAAACACAGAGAGAGAGACATCATAGCCTGCTCCCCAAAACAGTGAGGCATAATTCACCCCACTTTTCTCTAGGCTTGCTGTCTGCAAACTGGCTACTAGGCCCAGAAGATTACATACTTCCCTACAGTGCCCTCTGCTTAAAAATGTAATATTGCACAATTTTTTCCATAT
This sequence comes from Emys orbicularis, assembly GCF_028017835.1. Classification (NCBI taxonomy): domain Eukaryota; kingdom Metazoa; phylum Chordata; order Testudines; family Emydidae; genus Emys; species Emys orbicularis. The sequence goes on from NC_088685.1 coordinate 37,374,551, forward strand.
CTAACTTTGCATCCTTTTTTTTTTTTTTTTTAGTCCAGAGGCTGGAAGCTTTATAATGTAAAAGATGACCTCAGAAGGAATAAATAATTTAAGCTGAGAGAGGATGTCATTTTAAATTCACGGGTTGATTACTAAATTGTACCATTTGTCAGAAATGTAATGATACTCTTAAAAATGAAAGAGACAAAACAGGATATTCACTTTTGTTTATTGTATTCACTGTCTTGTGCCTGGAAGATGCTCAAAGTTCATCTACATCTTTGAATAAGAGATGATTACAGTTGACATACAAATCAATATAACTTGTAAGGAGTGAGAAAGTACCCAGTGCCTCAATGTTTTTCCTGTTTAGGATGACTATTATTCACATTCAAATGGAAGGGAGGGAAATATAAGAAAATGTGTGAGCTAGACCAGCTCGGAAGAAAGCCACTTGTCTGGGGCTCAGGAGATCTAGATTCAGTTCCCAGGGTCTGTCCTGTATTTCCTATGTGCCCTTGGCAAGTCACCTTAAGTCCCTGATCCTATACACATTATCTTAAATTGAACTCTCTGTGGCTCAGTTCCTCATCTGAAAAAGGAGGATAATAATGGCACCTTTTTCCCACCCTTTTTCTATTTTTTCTATTTAGATTTTATAATCTTTGCAAGCAGGGACTCATTCTTTTTATCTACATGTACAGCACCAACCATAATGGGGTCCCAATGCACTACAGTAATAAAATATAATAGTTAATATTCACTCTTAAGTGGCAGCTTTCATCATATCCTTGCTTTCCCTACAGCCTGGAGGGCAAGTAGATGGACCTTGCAGCATAGCCCATGTCCGCTGACATTCAGGATATTTCGGACCAAATGGAGGAGTCGGTTCCAAAGTTGAGAATGCTCATGGAAAATGCCCTGAGGTTAGCTCCCTTTCGTTTATACTGGCATGGCTCCAAGCTGAGCACCTTAGCTGACTGCAGTTGTGGCAATGTGGGCCCTTCCAGTAGACAGCTCCTAACGTATGATGTGTTTGATGTAGTCTTGGAAAGGGTGTTTCCAATTGTGAAGAAGGTGTGGGAAAGGAGCTTCTGTAGGTGACTAGTTGCTGAGTTCCTGTTGAAATGGCTACTTTAATACAGCTGGGACTTTGTGTTAGTAATGTTAGGATGCCAAATAGAGCCTTGAGTAGGCATCCTTATGATTTTAAATCTAAATAATTATATAAATAAAGGCTTTCTAAGTGAAAATTAAAATCCTAAACTCCACCCAGAAACAAGCAGGCAGCCGCACAGTTCAACAAGCACTGGCATCATGTGTTTCCAGCATGATGTACTGCATGATAAGCAAACCACTGCATTCTGGAACAGCTTCTGTGTACAGGCTGATTTAAAGTGCAGGCAAATATATAGTGCACTGCAAATAGTCTAGTATTGAGGTGACAAAGAGACGGGTGTTATGGTAGCCAGATTCATATCCAAAAGAAACCACTTTACTCTCCTGGCCTGCTGAACATGTGAACATTTATGGTCACTGATGATATATGATCATTTAAACAGCAGTTGGGGATCCAACATCAGCCCCAAATTACTAATTGTGGGCACATATATCTATGATAGGGGCAGATGTAACCCTCACCACATCTTCTGGTTACCTCCCACATTTTATCAGCATCCCACCAATCTTTTCCACACCCAACTCTCATCCATGCTGCAATCTCAACCAGACCTGGGTAGTGCATTCAGCAGATTGGATGAGATAGAGATACAAAGCTGGATGTCATCAACATGATGAAAACACTATTACCTAGAAATAAAAGTACAAAGAGAAAAGTAACAAACTGAAATACATGAATCTAAGCTTGAAATGACACCTGGGCAACTTTTTGTAAGAAAAATTATAATAGTTCCCATTAGGGTGACCAGACAGCAAGTGTGAAAAATCGGGACAGTGGGTGGGGAGTAATAGGAGCCTATATAAGAAAAAGACCCAAAAATTGGCACTGTCCCTATAAAATCGGGACATTTGGTCACCCTCGTTCCCATGAACATTGTGACAAAAAACTAGAAGAACACATTCAACTATCTTGCGGAGTGAATAAATTGTCATAAAACAATTTGAGTACATTGTTCTCCTTCCCAGTTATACAAAATCCTTATTTGCTCTCTAGGAAATAAAGTATCTTGGATATAAAATCTATGTCAAAAATATCTATTGTAAGAGGGTCCTACCAACCAGTCTTAAAAAGCAGAGTATTTGAAGGATAAACTGACTATGGTTTTCGCTAAAACAAAGAGAATGACCACAAGGAATCCGTGTAGCTCTACAAGAAAACATTTAAATCACTAAGAACCCATTATACTTTGCTTGTTCTGATTATAGTTAACATTTGATTAGGTAGATGTCTTGAGTTAATGCTCTTCTTAATTAACTCGGACTTCCCCCTCCCCCTCCCCAAGGGAAAAAGAGATTGATCTTGTTTTTTTCAAATACTAATTACAATAAGCAGTGAAAGTCCTAAATCAGAAGGTTTTATTCAGTCCTGCTGCTTCATCCATTTGGATCCCACTCACATTTCCATTGGAGGCTTGCTCTTTTGTATCTGTGATAATAGGCACAGATGTTGGGTCCATCTTATGCAAAGCAACTTTTGCTTAATGACCACCTTGAATGTGTCCCAGTTGCACCTTTTCAGCATTTTAAAGTAAAACAGAGCACTTGATTGCCTCCAAAAATCTTGTCCACTTTTTGTCAACCTGATTATGTTGCCATAAAGCTAGGAGATAATCGGAGGAGCAGCCACTATATCAGCTGGAGCAGGGCCAAGCTCATCAGCACGGTAAGCATTTTTGGTTGTTGTTCATAGTCTGACTACAGAGGTACTGCAGGTTAATTGCAACATTAAATGACACTTCTAGTGTACTGAGCTGTTAAAAGAGTACCAAAGGGAGCCACATGCAATTACTTATTATGCACTAAGTGGATGACGAATGGCAATATGTAGAAGGATCATATTGATCTCAATATGATATTTTTGCACAGCCACTTTTTTTCTCATGTAGAAATTTACCAGCCCTCTTATCTGATACCAACTCATGTAAGAGGAACACACTTTGATATCTTCATACATTACACTTACTTTCTATCTTGTTACAAGGCTTTCTCCATTATAGTATTCTAACACTAACTAGACTAAACCCCATTATAATTATACTTCTTGTCAGAGCTTCCCATAACTTTCAACATTCTGGAAGAAACTCTGCCATCAATTATGCTGTTGTAAATGCAAAGTAAATTCTATTGCTATCTATTCAGTTACTTTCAGACTTACACTACAGTAACTGAGATATAAACTTGGCTTCTGATTTCCCATAGAGAGTATTTTTAATATACTGTAATTATTGGAGGTGTTGTGGAAGCACCTCCTATTATGAAGGTTGCCTAAGACTAAAGCTGAGGTGAAGGATGGAAATTCCATTTCATGAAGGATTTCGAGATTTCAGTTTGGCTTTGTTCCAATCAAAATAAACCCCCAATTTTTTGAAAATCTCTGCAAAAGAACATTCTGAAACTATTTTTATTTGATCAACTGAAATGTTTCATTGACAGATTCAAAGAGTTTTGTTTTTATTTAGCCTTTTTATTTTATATTACAATATAAGACAAATATAAGACAAAATAAAAATTTTAATCAAAGTCAGCATTGTCTGAACTTTTCCCCAGTTTTTCTCCAAAATGAAATTTGTGTGAAATTGACATGATTTCATGAAGCATTTCAATGGAACTATATTCTTTGATGGAAAATGGTTACGTCAAAGGTTTTCCAACCAACTCTATGCCTGACACTTTCCATTATAAAAACCCTGATTGCAGTTGCTTATAACTTTGCAAACTTTAACAATTTGGGCTGAAATTCTCCATGCCAAGTATCTATATTAGACTGAAATATTTTGGAAAATTTCATCCAAAACAGTTCAGCCATTTCTAAGAATGAGACCAGGGACAAAATAATTTTTTACCCATGTTAAAAAAATATATTGGCAATTTTTCCTTGAGAAGCAAGAGCTTAATTTTGCAGGAGTGTGTGGCCTTTCTGTCAGGATTGTGTCTTTTGCTGTCCGCATCAAAAACTGCCCACATTTAGCAAAGTTATAAACCTTTGAAAAATCTTAGTTTGTGCATGCTCAGTAAAGGATTTAATTAACCTTAATTTGCTCCCCTTGTGAATATAACATAACATAAGAACGGCCGTACTGGGTCAGACCAAATGTCCATCTAGCCCAGTATCCTGTCTACCGACAGTGGCCAATGCCAGGTGCCCCAGAGAGAGTGAACCTAACAGGTAATGATCAAGTGATCTCTCTCCTGCCATCCATCTCCACCCTCTGACAAACAGAGGCTAGGGACACCATTCCTTACCCATCCTGGCTAATAGCCATTAATGGACTTAACCTCCATGAATTTATCCAGTTCTCTTTTAAACGCTGTTATAGTCCTAGCCTTCATAACCTTCCCAGGTAAGGAGTTCCATAAGTTGACTGTGCACTGTGTGAAGAACTTCCTTTTATTTGTTTTAAACCTGCTGCCCATTAATTTCATTTGGTGACCCCTAGTTCTTGTATTATGGGAATAAGTAAATAACTTTTCCTTATCTACTTTCTCCACATCACTCATGATTTTATATACCTCTATCATATCCCCCCTTAGTCTCCTCTTTTCCAAGCTGAAAAGTCCTAGCCTCTTTAATCTCTCCTCATATGGGACCCGTTCCAAACCCCTAATCTTTTTAGTCGCCCTTCTATGAACCTTTTCTAATGCCAGTATATCTTTTTTGAGATGAGGAGACCACATCTGTACGCAGTATTCAAGATGTGGGCGTACCATCAATTTATATAAGGGCAATAATATATTCTCCATCTTATTTTCTATCCACTTTTTAATGATTCCTAACATCCTGTTTGCTTTTTTGACCGCCTCTGCACACTGCGTGGACATCTTCAGAGAACTATCCATGATGACTCCAAGATCTTTTTCCTGATTCATTGTAGCTAAATTAGCCCCCCATCATATTGTATGTACAGTTGGGGTTATTTTTTCCAATATGCATTACTTTACATTTATCCACATTAAATTTCATTTGCCATTTTGTTGCCCAATCTCTTAGTTTTGTGAGATCTTTTTGAAGTTCTTCACAGTCTGCTTTGCTCTTAACTATCCTGATCAGTTTAGTATCATCTGCAAACTTTGCCACCTCACTTTTTACCCCTTTCTCCAGATCATTTATGAATAACTTGAATAGGATTGGTCCTAGGACTGACCCTTGGGGAACACCACTAGTTACCCCTCTCCATTCTGAGAATTTACCATTAATTCCTACCCTTTGTTCCCTGTCTTTTAACCAGTTCTCAATCCATGAAAGGACCTTCCCTTTTATCCCATGACAACTTAATTTACGTAAGAGCCTTTGATGAGGGACCTTGTAAAAGGCTTTCTGGAAATGTAAGTACACTATGTTCACTGGATCCCCCTTGTCCACATGTTTGTTGACCCCTTCAAAGAACTCTATTAGATTAGTAAGACACGATTTCCCTTTAGAGAAACCATGTTGACTTTTGTCCAACAATTTATGTTCTTCTACGTGTCTGACAATTTTATTCTTTACTATTGTTTCGACTAATTTGCCCGGTACTGACGTTAGACTTACCGGTCTGTAATTGCTGGGATCACCTCTAGAGCCCTTTTTAAATATTGGCGTTACATTAGCTATCTTCCAGTCATTGGGTACAGAAGCCGATTTAAAGGACAGGTTACAAACCCTAGTTAATAGTTCCACAATTTCACATTTGAGTTCTTTCAGAACTGTTGGGTGAATGCCATCTGGTCCCGGTGACTTGTTAATGTTAAGTTTATCAATTAATTCCAAAACCTCCTTTAGTGACACTTCAATCTGTGACAGTTCCTCAGATTTGTCACCTACAAAAGCTGGCTCAAGTTTGGGAATCTCCCTAACATCCTCAGCCGTGAAAACTGAAGCAAAGAATTTGTTAAGTTTCTCCGCAATGACTTTATCATCTTTAAGCGCTCCTTTTGTATCTCAATTATCGAGGGGCCCCACTGGTTGTTTAGCAGGCTTCCTGCTTCTGATGTACTTAAAAGACATTTTGTTATTACCTTTTGAGTTTTTGACTAGCCGTTCTTCAAACTCCTCTTTGGCTTTTCTTATTACATTTTTATACTTAATTTGGCAGTGTTTATGCACCTTTCTATTTACTTCACTAGGATTTGACTTCCACTTTTTAAAGGAAGTCTTTTTATCTCTCACTGCTTCTTTTACATAGTTGTTAAGCCATGGTGGCTCTTTTTTAGTTCTTTTACTGTGTTTCTTAATTTGGGGTATACATTTAAGTTGGGCCTCTATTATGGTGTCTTTAAAAAGTGCCCATGCAGCTTGCAGGGATTTCACTTTAGTCACTGTACCTTTTAATTTCTGTTTAACTAACCCCCTCATTTTTGCATCGTTCCCCTTTTTGAAATTAAATGCCACAGTGTTGGGCTGTTGAGATGTTCTTCCCACCACAGGAATGTTAAATGTTATTATATTATGGTCACTATTTCCAAGCAGTCCTGTTATAGTTACCTCTTGGACCAGCTCCTGCGCTCCACTTAGGACTATATCTAGAGTTGCCTCTCCCCTTGTGGGTTCCCATACCAGCTGCTCCAAGAAGCAGTCATTTAAAGTATCGAGAAATTTTGTCTCTGCATTTCGTCCTGAGGTGACATGTTCCCAGTCAATATGGGGATAACTCAAATCCCCCACTATTATTGAGTTCTTAATTTTGATAGCCTCTCTAATTTCCCTTAGCATTTCATCATTATGCATCAATATGCATTATGACAGTCTTTAACTTTATCAGATACCATTTTTCCACAGGATGTCTGCCTCATTCAGTGCATAGATTCAACGCACTAAGACAGTGGCCTTCACCCTTTCCAGACTACTATACTCCTTTCGGGAGTCTGATTTGTCTTGCATAGTGCACTTTTCACCTCACACTTAAAATCTACTTGCTTACAAAATTAAACATAAAAATACTGAAAAATTACTTACTATTACTATTGCTTGCTTTCTCATTTTTACCATATAATTATAAAATAAATCAATTGGAATATAAATATTGTACTTACATTTCAGTGTACAGTATATAGAGCAATATAAACAAATCATTGTCCGTATGAAATTTTAGTTTGTAATGACTTCACTAGTGCTTTTTATGTAGCCTGTTGTAAAACTATGCAAATATCTAGATGAACTGATGTATCTCTGGAAGACCTCTACATGCTCCCAGGGATACACACACCCTTAATTACAGGTTTCAGAGTGGTAGCTGTGTTAGTCTGTATCAGCAAAAAGAACAAGGAGTCCTTGTGGTACCTTAGAGACTAACAAATTTATTGGGACATAAGCTTTCGTGGGCTAAAACCCACTTCATCGGATGCATGCAGTGGAAAATACAGTAGGAAGATATATATACACAGAGAACATGAAAAAATGGGTGTTGCCATACCAACTCTAACGAGACTAATCAATTAAGGTGGACTATGATCAGCAGGAGAAAAATAATATTATTATTTAATAGCCAGCCTTAATTGATTAGTCTTGTTAGAGTTGGTATGGCAACACCCATTTTTTCATGTTCTCTGTGTATATATATCTTCCTACTGTATTTTCCACTGCATGCATCCGATGAAGTGGGTTTTAGCCCACAAAAGCTTATGCCTAAATACATTTGTTAGTCTCTAAGGCCTGGTCTACACTACAACTTTAATTCGGATTTAGCTGCTTTAATTCGAATTAACGCTTGACCCGTCCACACAACGAAGCCATTTAATTCGAATTAAAGAGCCCTTTAATTCGATTTCTGTACTCCTCCTCGACGAGAGGAGTAGCGTCAAAATCGGTATTGTTAATCCGAATTAAGGTTAGTGTGGCCGCAATTCGATGTTATTGGCAATTAGATGTTATTGGCTACCCACAATGCAACGCTCTGGAAATCGATGCTACTGCGGTAGCTTGGACGCACACCACCGAATTAACGGTGCCTAGTGTGGCCGAATACATTCGAATTTATAAAATCGGTTTCCTAAATTCGAATTATATAAATTCGGATTAATCCTGTAGTGTAGACATACCCTAAGGTACCACAAGGACTCCTCGTTCTTTTTACACCCCTGGTTGAGAACCACAGCACTAGGAGGCAAAATTAACTTATATAGGCTTTTCCTAATGTTCGAGTGCTTAACAGCTTTCTTTTAATGTTGGTTTTTTTAATGTAATTTTTAGATTGCACAACACTTTTACAGTTACTTACGCCCTAGAAAAGACTACGAGGGAATGTATACCTCTGTATTCATTGGATGGTGTGCAGTAAATAAGGCAGGGGCCACTAACTGAATGATAACAATAAAAATATTGAACAGCAGGCCTCTTTCTCTGAGCACTGTCCATCCTGTGCACTGAAGGAGGCAGAGTTCCTGTAGGAATAAAATAGTGATCATGTAATTAAAAACTGTATCATACATATAAGAGGCAGAATAGAGTTCCTGTGTCCAACCTACATTCTGGCATCTCCTAACTTTTGAGTGCTTGGTTTTGCAACCTAATTAAGATTTTTAAATGTAGTTTGTAATATGCAATTCCTAAACAAAGCAATTTAAATTCAGCTCCCCTTTGTACACATCCATTTTATATATTTTATCCAGCATTTCATAAAGTACACCTATATGAATTAATTGCTGTTATCTAATCTGAAAAAGGAGTGTTCTTTAGATGGATGGATACTCACATGTCATTATTTCATTTCGCCATGTTTTTATAAATCATGTCATATCCTAATGCAAGGCAAAGTCACATGACGTAAGTTACAAATTATATGTAATACAAGCTGTCAAAATCAAAAGTAAGCACACAGTTATTTTGTTCTTGATATCAAATGTCTGATAGCTACCCTTTAACTTATTGAAACACAAGTATTTGACCATTCAAATGAATATTCTTTTCATTTTTCTTTGTTGAAAAAGGAAAAATAAGCGTATGTAGTGTTTTGGTCTTTATCAATGTTTTTTTACAAAGTTAGAACTATGTATCCCAATAAACTATTCATCATCCTGTTGAACATGGAGCAAGTACATTACATGTGCTAAAGATAATAGAAGGCACAGATATACAGAGAGTAAACTACCAATGACAGAGCACAAATTTGTAGTTTAGCCAGTCTGATGAACATAATATTCAATACCATAGTATGGTCATTCATATCAGATATACTTGTTATGGCTTCAGTTAAAACCCCACTAAGAGTGGTAGGTGTGAACTCACTCTTCATTTAACATAACTGTAAGTATAAGCCCTACCTAAGACAAAAGGAATGTGTGAACCCATCCAGCAGCGTTTGGCTGACTATTGCTTTGGGTAGGTGTTGGGGGACAAATAGATCACACAGAAACCGAGGTCAGACAAGAATAAAGATACAGCCTGAAGGAGCAGCTGAAAGCACAGTGGCTGACCCTGGAAGAAACTGGGAAAGAAATTTTTGGGTCAGGGATGCAAGATAAAAGAGTGTTCTTGGTACTGTGAGCATAGCTGTTTCCTGCTATTTGTTTCTGTGCTCAGAGACACGGGACTTTGAACATTCTTTGTAATAAACAAAACTGCATCAAAGAAAATACCAGACTATCAATTTTTACTTCCAACTTGACCACCCACTGGGCCCCAAACTTTGACTAGCTGCTTGGGTTAAAAGTGGGAAACAATCTTTGGTCGTAATTTCTGTTAGCTGACCTGACAATAAATATGATAAATCACTAATAGTACTAGGTTTATTAGAAAAGTATATTGGTTATTTTTTGGCATAAACTGTACATGTGTACACACACACAAACATATACACACTAACTAGAATAATAATCATCAGTGTTTGACATTATTTTCAAATGATACTGTCATCTTACATTTGGCCCCAAATTTATGTTTTGTGAAAACAAACTTTTATAAAACTTAAAACCAAAAGGAATGCTTCCACAGTTTAAAATAAAACTCAAATGTAAAAAGGTCATGTGTTGTTGTATTGGTGGTGGTGTCTTTTGTTTTTTAAGAAATCTTATGTAGTGTTTGAAATCAAACACTGCAGTATTAAGAACCTGAAGATGAAGCATACTTCACCGATTTTCATTATCTTAACTGAAATTAATTCAGAAAGTAAACAAAGGCCCAACAGGGCTACACTGCTTTACACTAGCTGAGGTTCTGATCCAAAGAGCACAAATAGTGTCAAGGAAAATTGATTTTAAAAATTCTCAATAATCTAAGGTTTTGTTTACAAATGGATAAATATACTGTTACCCCTTTTGACCTGAGTGGTTACAGAACAGTTAGTAATGGGTTGATTCTGTCAGGAGGGGAAATTGATAATGGAGTCAAGCATTTTTTATTTGGTTTGTGGTTGGTTGTTTTAGTGCAATCCTGTTTATTTACAAAGAATGTACACTAAGTCCTGTTTCCTGAAACACAGCAGGAATCAAACAACAGGAGACAGTTCCTTTGTTCACTGTTCCCAGCCTCTATCCAGACAGCAGTTCACCCAAAAGCTTTTCTCTCAGCTTTTTCACAGTCACACTAGGAGTGTTTTTCTGGATGTCCCAGGGCTTCTTCCTACTTTCTACCAGTTCCAACAACGTTGCCCATATTGTATATCTGAGATCTCTCTCAAAATGGAACTTTCAAAATGGAAGAATCTTTAAGTGTGAATTAGATTAAATAGAAATAGTTTTGAAGTAAATCATTCTAATCTGTCCCCACTGCAGGCTTAATTGTTAAAAAAAAATGCAAACACCACAAATTATGCCTGTCCTTACAGAAACAATCAAAATAAATTCTTCCTGATCATATAGAATAGATTCAACCAATCAGGAACAAGCATCACTGTGATTTAGATGACTGATCTCAACCATCCAAAATATTTAATTAATTAAATATTTGATACAAAAATTTTAAACATCCAAATAGTGAAAAAATTGCCTTTTTTTTTTTAAACACAAATGGGATTTTTTTTTTAACCAAGATGTTATCATTTCACAGAACTTCTCCCACTCCTTAAATCAGGTTTAATTTCCACAAGCATACTGGGCTGATAAATTAAACCACAAAGGCCAAAAAGTGTCCTGATGTTTCCTACTGCTACGTCCTCCTCTTCTGTGTTTTTTTCCCCAGCAATTCTTGAACCATAGGCCTTGATTCTGCAAACACCTGAGCATCACATTCTTAACTTTATTTATGTGAGTAACGTTTCACATGTGCACAAGTGTTTGCAGGATCAAAGCCATAGTATACCTCCGGTGCCTTTTGGAGAGTGCCTTTTGGTGCCTACTGGTTCCCCATCATTTTCTAAATCAACTCCGAATTAAAGGACTTTGTCCATAGTTTGTCTTCATGTTCTCTACTAAGCATGCTCAGCTTTTACTTTGCCCACAATTCAATACGTCTGGAACAAAAAGATGGCCCAAATTGTCCAGCACCATCAGATAAGATAAACGTATGGGGTTACACCTGCACCCTGCAGATACAAACAGTGGTTAGTATACGAATAGTGGACTTCAGTATCCAGAATCTAGTGCCTTTCAAGAACACCATGGATTGGTCTACTCTGCAGCTGGGAATGAGTCTCCCAGCCTGGGTAGACAGACTCACAGACTTTAAGGCCAGAAGGGACCACCATGCTCATCTAGTCTGACCTACACATTGTAGGCCCCAGAACCTCACATACCCACTCAAGCTAGCACACTAAAAATAGAAATGTGGATGTTCTGGCTTGGGAGGAAGCTCAGGCTCTCAAGCCGAGCAGACCCCTAGGCTTGTGAGACCGAGTTTCAGCCTGAACGGGAACATCCACATTGCTATTTTTAACGCACTAGCTCTAGCCCTACAGCTACGTGTAGACATACCCTATGGTGTTCAGTGAACACTTTATTTGGTGTCTGGTTCCAACTAGGTGTGCATACCAAGTGTTTCATAGCTCCCCATCCAGACCCATATCTCAGAATCTCAGCCCAATGCCACAAACACTAAATATCTCTTTAGAGAAGATTTTAAATGCAGCCAAATGGGCCAAAGAGAAAACAGTGAGTTTTAATGACAAGATTGAAATACGTGGAGGTACTGGGGACAGCACAAACGACAGCAAGACCTGTAAACAGTGGAGATGGAAAATCACTGGAAGGGAATAGAGAGGAAGTCTAGATAAAGAGTGCAGTGAACAGTCAGCTGTGTAGGTTTATATATGAAGTTGTGAGTGGTAATTTGGGAGTTCATAGAAAGTTTTTAAATATCAGGAGTGTCAGACAGTGATTGATAACTAATCAGTGAACACACCAGAGGAATAGACAGGGTAATATAGTTCTGTATCCTGGAGGGAGTGAGTGGAATTGTCATAATTTGTATTATTGTGAGACAGTGTAAGAAGAGGCAGGGGGAGAAAAAAAGGCTCTTCCACAGAATTGTTAACATGAAAAAAAATATTTCTCCAGAAAAATTACTAACTTTTCAGAGTTTAGTTTCAAAATCTGTATTTTCACAAAATTCAAAGGGTAACTTTTGAAAAGTAATCTTAAGGTTAGGGCTTGCAGAAATCTGTTTAGATAATGCTAGGGTAATATGAAAAATACAAAAACCTATTCTATGAACATTTATCTATTTCTAAAACAAGTTTTGAAGCAAAACTTTTTCAAAGGTCTGAAATGGTTCTGATAATTTTCTACCCCATTTGGGTTTCAGCTGGGGTTGAAAGCAGAAGTGTCATACATTTTGTGTGGGAAAAATGCTTACATTTTAAAAAAAAGACTGGACTTCCTTTTGCAGGTACCTCAACATTTTGCATCTCAATTTTTGAATCCCTAATTGAAATGCAAATACAAAAATTCAGGTGACAATTTTGCAGATTCAAATTGCACGCATAAATGGGGATACCATGTGTCAGCTCATTTCAAAAATACCATGTGTCAGCTCATTTCAAAAATACAACCTGAAGACTATTCTTGAGAGATTTCCAGACAAAAGAATCAAATGTATCAGGTAAACTTAGAACAGGCAACTGAATCTATGTTGTTCTATTTTGATTCTTATACCATTCTTATCACCATAGCATCCAAGTGCAGCATAACCTGTGGATGTTTATCTAAACTGAAACCAAATTCCAAACCTTCTGCTTGCCCATCATTAATTATATTGAAACACCACATGAGGTCATCTAGGGCCCACTTCTGCTCTCAAATACTTCCACACAACCCTTATTGATTTCATTGAGAAATACATGTGAATATATGAAGGCAGAACTATCACCCAGCTATTGAGAATGTTGGGTCATATCTGACTTATACTAAAATATATGTAAAAAGCCTAAATTGCAGGATGTCTCAAAGGCAGTAGCTGATATTCTGCAAGAGAAAGTTTAGGTCAAGAAGTAAAGCATTTAGAATCTTAAACTAATTAGACATTCAGACATCTGGAAAGCACCAGTAGCAAATGTTCACAGGCCAAGAACATATTCTGGGCATGACTAAACTTTGGTAATCTAACCTATTAAAAACCAGGGAATTATTTTCATTGTCTATTAAACAGGTGCTTATTGTATGTGCAGCACAAAAGTCCAACAGAAATTTAATTTTTATTTCAGCAAGTTAATGTCAACACATTATTAATTCTTGTTACCAAGCTTGTCTTAGCAGGGAGTCCTGTAGGCATGGCCAACAAGAGTTTAACGAGCTGGTGGTTGTTCACTAGCCTACATATGAAAAACTACGGCACCAGGTGGACCTTTTTACATTCCAACCTCCCCCCTCTATTTTTTTCCTTTTGGATACCACTAGCTTTCTTTTAGTGTCCTTCACATCCAGTTCCCACAGAAACACCGTGGCAGACCTTGCTCTCTCCCCGAGTTATTTTGATCCTTGTTATAACTTTTGTGCACCAGCTCAACAGTACTCATTTTCTGAGTCCAACCCTTTAGGTCCTCATTGTCCATCTCTATTGCCTTAGAACAGCTCAAAAGTCCCCCTCCTCAAAATCTGACCTAGCAGGCAGCCCAGTGATTCAAACCACTTTGTCTTGCATGAAGTCTGTAGCACGCTTTCTCCTAAGTCTGACTACTATGCTCTGAGTTGTTTGGATTTTCGCCCTCTTGGTCTATGCTCTGTAAAGCCTATTGAACATATTCCCCATTACGTTTGTAACTGACTTACTGGAAATCTGAAGAAGCAACAGCTTTAGGAGTCTCTGGTGATTAGCATTTTGGAAACAAAGAAAACATTTTATGAATTAACAAGAGCTGCTAAAACCAATTATTGCTTGGGAAAAGTTTTGGTGTCATGATTATTTGTCTCCTAAATAGGCATGGGGTGCTTTTTTCCTCTCTTTTTTTAAAAACATAGGGGCCAAGTGGTTGCTGATCAGTTTCTTTATATACCATCTCCAATAGGGGGCTTAATTATATTCAGAATGAAAATATGCTAATAAGACAATAGAATCTGGGCTGTGAGCAATCAGATATATATACTCTTTTTCATTATATTATAAATACACCCTTTGTGCATTTTGTGGATTAGAAATTATTTTCCACATGTTTCTGCATATGAAAATTGGCTCACACTTCCTAATCTTGTTAGCACTGCAGTATGCCATTTGTTGAAGCTGCATTTTAATTCCTAAATTACTAGTCTTTGGTTACTCTAAATAGCTTCTAGGTTCCATTATATCAATGAAAGCCCTTCCAAGGTACAGTGAAACTCTCTCTAATTAACCTAAGGTACAGGCACTGGCATTTCATGTTAAACATTAAATGCGTAGATTTCACAGTGAGGGTACATGATTCCCAGTAAGAGAAATCCACTCACATTACAGAATATAAGTATCTGTCACCCTGAACTTTGTCCTGTCATGCATTTTATTTTTTTCCAAGTTCGGTCTGCTTTTCTCTTTGTTTCCTTTCCATGGTAGCAAACAGTATCAAGCTGGGGAACCAAATGTGTATCTCTGCCTAGCCAGATGCTTGTAGTACACCCCCAAGGATTTGGCTGATGACACTCTAGGAGAAATGTGGTCAGCACAGCTTCTGCTGTAAGACATGGTGCATCAGTTACTGATATGAGACTTGGGAATAATCTAACACACATCTCTGAGATTTTGCCAGCAGGCCAATTGTCTTATTTACATTGACTAGTAAATACCTATGATTTAGTGTCTGTGTCATTTTTAAATTCATTGTTCAAAACAGAGGCTTTGATTTAGGAATGGACACAAGTTGGTAAACCAGAGGGTAAAACATGTGAGGGAGATTTGATTTTGGTTTTGATTTAGAAGAAGAGGGAGGAGGAATACACAATATTCAACAATCGAAGGCCCAGCAGAGGTGAACATTCAGATGGGAACCTTCACTAATGAAGTCTATGCTAATAACATCTGTAGCCCTTCAAGCAAGATAGACATTTAAAACTCATGCTTCAAAGTGTAAGCTAATCACGTGAAGGATGCAAGAAGGAATTTCCCTCCCTACTCACTCACCTACTGTACAGTATTACACAACTAGCTCTATGTATTAAGTCTGACAGTGCCCAGTCCCTGTGATATCCATCAATGCATAAAATGCCTCTATACCAGATCTGACGTTAGACTATTCCATATTATTAGACTATTATTAGTAGGTTAAGGAACATGGCACAATGGATGTTCTTGTGTATCCCACTGTTCAGGGAGAGTTATTCATTGCTGTCTGTTCCCAATCCATAGAGGATGTGGGTGTGTTACTGCACTCAGTCTGCAAGATTGACTCTCTCTAGCTCAAGCTGTAAAGTCTTATGCGTTTAGGTCTGGAGGTCCCAATTCAGTCCCCAGTGTGTTGGTGAAGATGGGGGCCATCACACTTGCACTCTACAACTGCAAGGATGTTGCAAGGCTACCATGTACCATGACTGACACTTGGCTCTGCAAAGGAGGCAGGGGAGTTGGCCATTTCTGGAGGGGAGCTCCCACTGGGACAGTGCAAACTCATGCTGCTGCCAGTGCAGGGAGCCACAATTTAGCTTATTCCATATGTGTGTTCGAAATTATGGTGGTGTCCTCTGAACCAGCAGGTATTCATTGCTGGAGAAAAGAGATATCAGATTCACTCATTTAATACTATATGACAAATTCTATAAACCCATGGAAAACCAGCATCTTCCCTGTGAACCTCCAGTAAAATGACAGGATGAATATTAATAGAATGGGGAAAGTTATATAGACACAAGTATCTTGTCTTGTTAATGTGGGTGAATTCATTCCTTTCATTATAATTCTTTTACTATTGACTGCATACCAAACACACTTCTATAATCCCCCAGACTGAATGGATGTTGTCATAAACGTGACTCTTCACCATTGATATTAATATTAGTCTTCTACTCTGTGGTGATATATAGTACCAGGCAGATCTAGATGAAAATTAAAAACATAACATATCAGGTTATCTGTCTCTGCTAACTTTCTTTTCAACCTACTGAAAGGATTTTTAATTAATCTTTCTAAAAATAGTTTGGCTAAGGAGAACATTTTTTCCAAGATTAACATTTGAAATACATCATCAGTTACTTATGGGAATGAACCATACACAAAACACACACACAAGCTCTTTAACTCTTTCAGTGCAGAAGCTCTCACACAGTTCAGAAAATGATCTCCCATTATTTCTTACTGCCTCATTCATAACACTGCTTTTTCCATGCCTAAAAAAGATGTTTTGTTAATTGGTTAAATTCCTATTTATTTCTGAAAAGTAGATAATACAGTATTTAAGGTATATTTAGTTCATTTACTTCCGATTTCATAATTATGGTAATCCTTTGTAAAAATATCAGAACTTCTAATTTAAATTGCACCTTTTTAAAATTTGGAGAGGTTTAGAGCCTATAGTAAAACTGGAAGTAAAACAGATAGGACCAGTTTAGTGTTCATAGCAATAAGTGCTATTAGCAAATTTAACATTGCTCAGATATAAATTAAAATTGTCTTGGTAGCATTAGATAAATGGGCCCAGATACTTTTTAATGTAAAGATTTTTTTGTGGGGAGGGACAAATAAAAATGTGGTGTTTGTTTGCTGGTTCTATGGGCTGTGAGTCACCAATTAGTACTGCTTTTCTTTAATGACCATAGACTAGGTCCATCAGCTGGACAGTAAACAAAACCCTGCCATCTCTGTCTACTGTCCAGTCTAGTTAAATCATTTTCTAGAAACAACCTGGCCTGAAGGTCAGGAAGGACATTCATTCCAAGATTCTAAGTGGGCTAATTGAAGCTAACTCCGAAGAAAAGAGATTCTCTGTTGATTTGGTGTGCATGGGTGAGTGCACATCAATAGCACAAAGGGCTCCATTATTGCTGTATCAAAGTAAATAGCTGAAAAAAAGTGAGTCAGGGAGATGAATGATGAGTTAAGTGTTAAGCAGACACTGAGTGCAAACAGTAGCACACAGTTGCACTTAGAAAGAATGTGGTATCTGTTAACTCCTTAAATTCCTCTATATTAGATCTGGTTTTAGACTATTCTATAAGTCTTTTATGATGAGATTTAAGGAGACATTGTCAACTTTTTTTTTTTTTAAAGCTTCCCTGCTTTAACACATTTTAAATAGCGCAGAATTTTCATTGGGTGAGTCATGTTTATAGCCGGGAGCTGAGTGGGGGAATTAGGGTACCAAAGCTCACTTCAAACAGTGAACTAGATCAGTGGTTCTCAACCAGGGTTAAGTGTACCCCTGGGGGCATGCAGAGGTCTTCCAGGGGGTACATCAACTCATCTAGATATTTGCCTAGTTTTACAACAGTCTACATAAAGGGCACTAGCGAAGTCAGTACAAACTAAAATTTCATATAGGCAATGACTCGTTTATACTGCTCTATATACTATACACTGAAATGTAAGTATAGTGTATTCCAATTGATTTATTTTATAATTATATGATAAAAATGAGGAGAAAAGCAGTTTTTCAGTAATAGTGTGCTGAGACACTTCTGTATTTTTCGGTCTGATTTTGTAAGCAAGTAGTTTTTAAGTGAGGTGAAACTTGGGGTATGCAAGACAAATCAGACTCTGAAAGTGGTACAGTAGTCTGGAAAGGTTGAGAGTCACTGGACTAGGTTGTGCTATTTGTGCATAGCCCTGCACTGGAGTAAGGGAGAGCTGCACAATCCTGTAGGTGCTTGGGACGTAGAAGTCTACGGACCTCAAGCTCCATAATGAATAAAAAGCACCATCCTTCAGCAGAGTGCCACGTGGAGGAGCATGGCTCCACTTCATTCCCACCCCTTTATGCCTGAATGGAGCATACAAGAGGCAGTTGCCTTAGAGTGCAGGAACTGTGATTGTCCCTCACCTTGTGTGCTTTACCCACCCTGCACAGCACATCCAGGGACAATCTTGTCCTAAGGCTTTGTCTAGAAAGGATTTAATGGTGTGTTACACCCACAAGTCCAATGTAGCCAAGGTGGCGCATACGTTATCATATGATAAACTGGTCAAGATAATGCATAAGGGGACAGGCTACACTAGACTTTTAGAACATAGTAGTTTAGTTAACATGTGTTAGCTAATGCATTCTAACACACTTTAAATTGCAGTTTAGACAAACAGCACTCAAGAGTTTGTTAAATAGCAGTTTCTAAAATTAGACATTTTCAAATCAGCCAGACTGGATAACTGGCATCCAAGAGTTTTAAAAGAGCTGGCCAAGGACCTAATGCACCACAAACAATGGCAAGCCACAAATTGTCAATCCACAAATTGAGAAGTGATGGTGAAGTCTCAGGTCAGCAAACAGGCATTTAAGAACCTTATTTTCACCCACACATTTTTGGCCAAGCTGCAATAAACTTTTCAACAAATCCCCACTACTTTTCCTTTTTGGCATTCTTTTATCAATGAAGTGTTCACTTCCCCTTAGAAGCAGAAACCCTTTCTAAAAAGCAGAAAGTAGATTGTTTCTCATGGTAGTCCTTTATTTATGTTATTGACTTATAGCTTTTATCATACCTATAAATCTCTTTATATATGATGAAAACTTTTCTATATACTGTACATGTATTAATCAATTCTTCCTACTCTGGAATAGTATGTTAGTAGATGTCCCAATTAAATCTATCCCTGGCCTTGACAAAATTTAATTCTGTCCCATCTCATTAAGATATTTGGTCAGCTGATTTCCTGATATGAATTATATTTACTATATGAAGTCCAGTGAGTTCAGTACTGTTTTACAAGATATTCTGCTCGCTGACACATCAGGAAGGAAACATTAAGAATTAGCAAAGCAGTCATTAATATATCAAGAGGAGATTTTCAAAGGCACAGATAACAGTTGGGCCTTTCTTATCTTTATTTTATAAGTTACCTCCTTTAACAACAATCAAAATGTAGAATATTTGCTCACAGATCTCAAAGGAAGAGGATAACCTAGGGCTGGTTGACAGAATATTGGATTTTAGATTAAAATATTTTTTCTAGGGAAAGTATCTTCTCTCCAGAAAAATTTCAACTTTTTGTTGAAAAACTGAACAGTTGCAAAAATGTTCCATTTCCAGGTAAAAAAATTATAGATTTCTGATTTGACAAAAAGGCTTTTCCATGAAAAACCTGGATGAAATCAATTAAAAAAAGTTTTCATCTAAATTAGGTAGGGAATAAAACTATTTTTCAAACAGCTCTAGGGTAAAAAGTGTTAAAAGATTCAAGAAATTAATGGTAAGTATAATAAAATCCTTGACTGGGTTTTACGTGCAAGTTTGTTGTTTGGTTGTTTGTTTTGCATAAGCTTAAAAGTCTAAACCTCCACACAGGGTCAACGAGATTTTTTTCAACCTATGGAACACATTGCCAGGGGATGTTGTGAAGGTGAAAAGTATAACTGGATTCAAAAAAGAATTAGATAAGGTCATGGAGGATAGGTCCATCAATGGCTATTAGCCAAGATGGTCAGGGACACAACCCCATGCTCTGGGTGTCCCTAAACCTCTCACTGCCAGAAGCCGGGACTGGATTACAGGGGTTGGATCACTCAATGATTGCCCTGTTCTGTTCATTCCCTCTGAAGCATGTGGCACTGGTCACTGCTGGAAAACAATGCTGGGCTAGACTGACTACTGGTCTAACCCAGCATGGCCATTCTTACGTTATGTCACATACTACAAAGTTCCACAGAGAGATATGGAAAGACAAATAGCATACAGCTTTTAAAAGGGACAAGGAAATTCCTGCTGTCCAATGGCTTGCCTTCGTAGTTATTATACTAGTATACTTTTACTGATATAGTAAAACTGCTATAGCAATGTAACCCGCCCACGTGGGCACTCTTATTCCAGTATAAGAGTAGCTTTTTTCAGTGTAGCTTAATGCCCTTCCCATAAGATAAACTGAAAAAGGCCCTCTATATCAGAGTAAGATTGTGTACACAGATGTTTATACCAGCATAATGATAATGGTTTAAATTCACATCTTCGATTTTACCAGTATAACTTTCCTATGTAGGGCTGTGACCTAGGTATTCCTCCTGATTGTAAAAGTATCCTCCTTAAATCTTCCCCTTAGATATTAAATGATTTCTTTTCCACATGTGTAAATTAAAATACAGATTTTTTACTTATATAGTTCTCAATTTAAGCTGAAGGAGCATGAGAAAGAAAACCGACACTGCTTCATTTTATCTTTCCATTTTCTTCTGAGTCTTTTCATGTTTTAAGTATCCCTTGAGCTCCATGAAATATTTGCATCAAAAACTCCAAAACACACAAGCCTCCCTTAGTTTCAGCTTCCAACTCTGACCAGCGTCATTTAAATCTTTGCTAAGGTTCACAGCCCTTTTGAATAAGCCCAGGCTCCCATTTCAACAAGCCTAAGCTGATTTACGGGTTTGCATCAAAATCAGGTGAATTTCACACTCTCATATGGTTTCAATGGAAAAACTAGGTGAAACTCATTTCTTTGGGATGTTGAGGTTATTAACATCTGATATTCAGAACAAAACTCCGGGAGTTTTGAAACTCAAGGAAATGCTTGAATGAGCCTCTTAAAGTTCATATGTCTTTCCCCTGGATGACGTAAGTCTGATGTATGAAGTTATAGCCCTTGAGCTCCAGTCCAGTTATTTTAATAGAAGGGGTCCTCCTCATACCCTTACAGAGGCAAAAATCTGTGCTAATTTCTAAAACCTTGGGTCCTATTCGCCCACTGCAGGATACAAGTAACAGTAGAGAGAAGAAGAGAGAAGAAATTGGGCCTCTTCTACTAAAATGAAAAAAGATGGTGGGGGAGGGGAAGAAAAAGAACATGCTCTACCTGGGTTTCATTAGGTATAAGGATGGCAACAGTTGTAGTAACACATGGATAAGGTTGGCTATGCCACAATTAGCAGACATTCGTTTAAAAGGCATTTCAAAAGAAAAGGGCAAGTAGGCTACCTGATCATAAAGGTCAAGCTGGCATAAGCACTGATGATTTGATCTATTGCTACATATAACCATGAAAGCTGGATACTCAAGGCAGCAGAAGTGAAGTGGTCAGAGTCCTTTAAGATTCTGTATCTGCTATACATTGCGGACATCACGGCTAGGAAAGAAGACAAATGATCATCTACTGCAGCAATGAAGAAGAAACTGGTTGCTACTTAGGAGCATTAAAGAGAGGTAGCTGATATATTTCAGGGACGTATCAAGGAGAGCTGGTGATCATTCAGAGTAAACGACAGTGCAAGGGAGAACTGCGGGTTAGAAGTGGGAGCACAGAGTGGGTCAACATGACAGGATGGGTAACTTGAGCAATGAGGAAATGTCAGCACTGGTGAATCATGATGTAAAGGGCCAGCTGTCCTCTGAGTTTAAGGTGGCACTTGATAAAGATGGCTATATGTAATTTATCTAACTGTAAGCAGTTTAGGTAAGAAATGCATGAAATATAGCTGAGTGTTTTTGACCCTTCAAGTGCCTTGGAAAGAAGATAGCACTTTTATCTAATTGAAGCTGTGGGTTTCATATAAGAAAATCACATTGATATGAATAAGATTAGAGAGAGAGAGAGAGATGCCTATAAAGAGAAGTTACAAGCATTCCTGACAGCTCTGCAAAGTGCAATATTCTACACACAAAGTGGAAAATCAGCTTTGTAGATATACTACAAATTACAGTGTAAAACATAAGCATTTTTCTCTAGCAGCTTTTCTATTTAATATTGCAATTAAAACTAAATGATTTAGCCAGCCTGGTGCATGTAGGAATTCAACTGTTTGGTAAGCCTTAAAAATAATATTCCAATCATTAATATTTCCTCTACTATTTAATGTTGTGGTATTTAATTGTGAGGAACACATTTAGTATCTACCCATCAATACCATAATCTAGCATTAGTTAGCTCAGCCATTATTTTTGAAATCCAACTCAGTTTTCAAAAGGATTCTGCAAGAGCACATACTTTTCCATTTCAGTAATGTAAGTAGTGCTGAAGACATGTTACAAAGATTCTTCATCGATTCAGTATTTAGGAAAGGATAGTGATGGTTTATAGGGGGAAAACCCACACACATACACTCTACAGATGTGGCTGTCTCCAGATCAGCAATTCTGTCGACAAGGGACTGGGGACACAAAGCAGAGCATTGCTGACACATCATAAAACACAGTTCTACAAGGGGCTTTTTGCACTAATGTATGGAATATTTCCCAGTAAAAAAAAAAAAAGACAATTTTCAAGCAAAAACTAGTGTATTTATGAGTGAAAATAGGTGAATATGTTATTTGTTTTTTTCTTTTTTTAACAAATTACCTACATAAAAACATCCCTTTAGTCCACATTATAAGTTAGGTGGCATTTATGGGTACAAAATTATAAATCAGAGTGAAGTTCAGAGGGTACAGAATTGTGTGAAAGAAAATGGTAAACAATTTCATACAAAATTCTGCCAAAAAGTTTTGAATTTCATAAAGCTCCCCAAAGAAGCTTATATACGGTCAGTAATCCTCACGGTCCTTGACTAGTTTCTTAGCCAATATAATTTTTCCCTCTGTGACTTGCTCCACTCTACCTGCCTGACCTTATAACAACTTGTAGTTACTTTGCTCCTCTAACCTGGCCTCTTCTCCAACTCTTTCTCATCTCTGTTTGTAGTTGGGCTTTGCTCATTCACTCACTATCCCATTTGTTTGGAATTCTATGGGCTAGATTCTCAAAGGAACGCAGGCACCTAGGAAAATCACTGGGATTCTCAAAGCCTGAAATAGGCATTCAGGCTCCCTATACAATGAATGGAGAGAAATAGGCACTTCAGAATGGGATTCACAAAAGCCAGCATTCTATGCAGCTCCTTGCCTAAGATAGTGAATGGGAGATACCAAGGCATGGGGTGCGTCCTAAGTCCTGCCCCGCTCCAAGAGTTTGCTGCCTAAATCCCGGCTGCAGGGAGGTGCCTTCCTCTGCTTGAGAGTCTCAGCTGCAAACCCTCTCTTGGTATTAGGACCGGAGAACCTCCCTTATAACTTTTAGCCCAGTGGTTAGGGTAATCACCTTGGATGGGGGGAGACCCCTTATTCAAGTCCCCCCACAACCTGAGGGAGGAGAGGGATTTGAACTGAGATCTGCCACCTCTCAGGTGAGTTCCTCAACCACTGGGCATTGGAATATTCTGATGTAGGGTTCCCTCAATCTCTCCTGTTGAAGCTATTCCACTGTGGGTTAATAATTTAAAAAGTCATTGGAACAGGGGGGCTGGGCCCTGGGTCTCCCATGCAAGTGCTCTAACAACCAGGCTATAGTCATTCTCATGCTTGCTTTCTCTCTCTCTGGCCCAGTGGCTCATTGTTTATCCACAGTGGAACAGCTTCAACAGGAATGACTGAGGGAGCTCCAGATGAAAATATTCCATAGGCCAGGACTGAGGCACTCATCTGGGAGATATAGGGGGAACTTAAACCAGGGGTCTCCCCCATCCCAGGTGATTACCATAACCACTGGCCTAAAAGTTATGAGCAAGGCCCTCTTCCTATTAACCCCCCCCCACACACACACACACACACACACAGAGTTTTATATGAGCTCACCTACAGGGGCCTGATCCAGGAGGTGAGCTCTGAGACAGTTTACCAGATCAGGCTCGCAGGTGAGCTAGGCGGAGGAATGCCTATCTTCCCCCGGTCCATGTATCATTCAGGGGCTATGTTGTCTGGATGTCTAGAGCAGAGTGGCAGTGTGCATGCCCAGCAGCAGAGAAACAAATGTCTAGGAAACTTTTACTGCAGAAATGTAGGTGCCAAGCAAGTTTAGGCACCTACAGGGTTTGGCAGCAGCTGAGCAGGGTTCTACCAAATTCTGTAATTTGTTCTCTCTCTCTTCTGTAACGCTTTCAAAACATTAACATACTTTGCATGAAAGATGATCTACAACAATAACTGTATTGTATTTGCATGATTCCACACAGCTAGATGATTTCTCTCAATCATTTTTGCTATAGAAATGTTGTGAAGAATGAAAGATAATAAACCCGCATTATTTCCTTTAAGGAACACTCCACATAAATAGTTACTTACTGGAAGTAAAAATGATACTCTGTTACAGTGTTTAATAAGCTGTGAAAAGCATTTTGTGACTAGGTAGTGTTTCTTTACCAGTAATTCTTTACCAGCATTGCTGCTATGTGAATTGGGACCATATTTCTGAAAAAAAAAAAAAACAGGACACTCTAATTGATGTGCTGATTGCTAAGTACCTTAACTAGGAAAGCTCTCCAGGGATAGGTCAATACCTCTTTTTCCCTAAAAGTGACAGATTATAGCTGCAAAAATTGCTGATACTTCCAAATATTGCAAATCTGTACCCGTGACTTACTGTAGTCTATGCCCTTAGTGAAAGGTGGTTTGAATGGAGGGTAGCTTCCAGTTCAGTGCATTAACTGCATCAAGCTAATTTCTCCATATATATTGTACTTGATAAATTACAGCTTTTGAAGCTGAGCAAATGACTTCAGCTACCTGCCTACATGTCACAACTCCTCGAAAAACAAGATGTACTGCTGCAAAGATTTTTTGTGTGGTTATAGATCAAAAACAAACACCACACTCAAGGCCGGTGCAAGGATATTTTGCGCCCTAGGCGAAACTTCCACCTTATGCCCCCCCCGGAGCATCACTTATTATAAACTTTCAAAAATGAATACTGCATAATGTTGCATTGTTCATTAGAATTAATACACGTTCAGCTTGAACATTTATTAATTTCATTATTTAGTCTACATATTTAATGAAAATAAGTGAATAACCTGACAGGGTGTGGGGCTGGCTGGCTTTGGGCAAGGGTGTGTGGCAGGGGTTGGCTGGAGACAAGGGGTGCGGGGCTGGCTGCGGGCAGGGCAGGGGGTGCAGTAGGGGCTGGCTGCGGGCGCGGCAAGGGCTGGCTGGAGACAAGGGGGTGCGGGGCTGGCTGGAGGCAGGGGCTGGCTGCGGGCAGGACAGGGGTGCGGGGCTGGCTGGAGGCAGGAGCTGGCTGTGGGCAGGGCAGAAGGTGTGGATCTGACTGCGGGCAGGGTAGGGAGTGTGGATCTCGCTGCGGGCAGAGGGTGTGGCAGGGGCTGGCTGGAAGCAGGGACTGGCTGCGGGCAGGGGGTGTGGAGCTGGCTGGGGGCAGGACAGGGGGTGTGGGGGGCTGGCTGGCTGCGGGCACGGGGTGCGGCAGGGGCTGGCTGCGGGCAGGGTGGCGGGTATTCATGGGGAGAGCAGCTCGGGCTAGCAGCGCACGCAGCACCCCGAGCCAAGCTTCAGGACTCGGCCCAGGCCCAGCAGAGCAGCCGGGGACCCGCTGGGCAGCAGCAGCAGCGGGAGCCCCAGGGCCAGGGGGAGCAGCAGCAGCAAAAGGGCCTGGCCCAGGGCCAGGTGGTGGCCCACATGGCTCTCGCAGCGCAGGACCCCCGGCAGCCGGAGGAGGAATGACATCACTTCCTGGCCGTCCGGAGCCCATCAAAGCCGCAGCACCCCCTCGTACAGCGGCGGGAAGAGGGTTACACATTAGCCGGCGCCGGGCGAGCATCCCAGACATTTTGGGCACCGCTTTTTGGCTCTAGGCGGCCACCTAGTTTGTCCCTGACCACACTCCCTCATTTGGTTAAATAAAGTGTATATGAATATAAATCAAGACTCCTCTCTCATGCTTCATATAGGCAATCTGGTAAGGTACACAATTCTTTGTGATCAGTGTTCAGGAAACCATCTACTTATTTACATGTAAGAATTAAAGAAGTCAAGCCATGCTCCAATACATACTTAGAAATCAATACATACTTAGAAATCAATACATACTTAGGAACATGGTGCTGTCAATACATACTTACATACTTCAATACATACCTAGCTATTTCTGTTTGTAAAATATTTATGTTCTTATTTTGTAGAACAGGCAATTAGAGAAGCAGCAGATCATATTTGTGAATAAACGAAATAAATGTCACTGCCAAAGTAGTTTGGTTCAATCTTCCAGGACAGGGTTTGGCTGTTGAGATATTCCCCACCCACTAGTGGTTTATCTGTGCACCCTAATTCCACTGAATCTGAGTAGACAAGAACAACGAGGAGTCCTTGTGGCACCTTAGAGACTAAAATTTATTTGGGCATAAGCTTTCGTGGGCTATAACCCACTTCATCAGATGCATGGAGTGAAAAATATAGTAAGCAGGTATAAATATACAGCGCATGAAAAGATCGGAGCTGCCTTACTAAGTGGGGAGGGAGGTCAGTGCTAATGAGGCCAATTCAATTAGGGTGGATGTGGATAATTTCACTCATGTGAATGCTCTTCTAGAGCCATCCAAGGTCCCAACACTAATGCATTTTTGTTTCTGGTCTGCTGAAGACGAAGTTTGGTTACAAAATTAACTGTAGGGTACATTGACTTTTTTTGCACACTCTTATTAAAGCTCATGTTAAAGTCCCATAAAAGTTCAGAAGTAAATGTATAAGCCTGATTCTTCCTTTTATTAAGGTTTCCCTAAAGTCAATATAATTGGCCACAGCAGGACTTCCATGTCATAGGAGGATCCTTGGGAATAGGGTGACAACCTTTTCAAAATGCAAAAAAATGGGACACATGTAGGAGCCCTATCCCCCTCTGAGGTCCTGCCTCCTGCTCTTCCTCCTGAGGCTCCGCCCCCTGGCCAAGCCAGAAGCTGGAGCCAAGCCACCTGGGCAAGGGGCTGGAGGTGCCCAAGAGCAGCCGCTGATCCATGTCTCTGCTCCTCGGGGCATGCCCACCCAGGGCAGGTGGAGGATCCATGATTCCAGGGCTCCCAACAGTAGCCCGGGTTCCCTGGGCGGTTGTTACTACTGCCTGGCTCCAACTTCTGGTCTGGCGAAGGGCCGGGCCTTGGGGAGAAGAGGAGGAGCCTCCTGGAAGCAGGTGAGCTAACTCCCATCTCAGCCCCCCACCCGGAAGAGGTTCGTACCACCCGAGCCTCGGGCAGGCATGGAGTGGTGGTGCTGTCCCAGAGTTATTCAGCCCAGGACCGGGACTTGAAATGTACATTTCAGGACTATCCCACCCAATTAGGGACAGGTGGTCACTCTGCTTGAGAAGAGTCATATTATCTCTTCCTATGTCATTTTCCTATCAACTGCTGGAGCAGGGGTCTTGGGTAAAAAGGGGGTATTAGGGCATCCCTGGCTGCTATAATTGTGAGCAGACATGGATAAGAGTTTCAATGGTGTGATGCTAGTTTATACGAGCTGAAGATCTGGCCTAACTTTGACTGTGCATTTCCATACTTTTTGTTCTGACAACCACAATGTTTTTTAATGTTGTTTGTACTGTGTGACTTTGTTTTTAATGTAATTTTAGATAATTGTCTATGTAGATAACGTAATCACTGTAGGCCTAATTGTGTAATTAGTGTACATGTATTTACATAATTGCAATATTTTATTAAAAAGTGTAATTACACTGTTAATGGGGTTATGCTTAATGACATCCTGAATGTCCTAATGAAACTTTATGAAAAGTAATACACTAAGTACAAACGTAAAGTAAGCAATTTTTTAAGTTCAGTACCTCAGCCCTCCTGTTCAGTAAGCATCACATCATTGACCATGCATTACTCTCAGCATTATCACTAGATAGGGACCAAAATTAATACTTTTCTACCTGCTCCCCTGAACTATGGGAGTTCATATAAAATGAAGTTATTTTTATCTATTTATTTTACTATGGATTACTCTCTTGGGTTGGAGGAAGAACACTAATGCAAGAAGGGATGCACAGTGTATATATATAGCTCTAGAAGACTCTGCCCCTGGTATATCAAAGTGAAGCCCATAAGACAAATTGAACTCTGCAAAGACCTCCTAAATAAAAAAAAAAATCTAATAAATAGGACTGCTATGATGGATTATATTGATTGTGTTTTATTTGAAAGAGGAACCTAGAATCCTATTGGAAGCCTGGTAATCTGCTCAGACTTTCCTTCAGCGTTAATAAGTATTTGACTTCTCAACTCTGGATGCTTCTATAGTAGTTTCATTCCTGCTTTGACCTTAAAGGCAAATACAGTAACCTTTGACTTTTGCCATTGATTGGTTCACATGTATATTGGCTAAATTCACACTAAACCTGTCTTTCTGCCTGCTACTTCTATATTCCACCCAAGAATATCTTTTATATCAGTGATGTAATTGTGATGGTTTTAAAAGAAAATACTTATAAGAAAGATATTCTAATTAATAAAAGAATGGTACCATTTTGACTCTTTGTGGAAACTTTGAACTTGGTCTAGTGTTAAAAAGTTTTGCCAATATAGATATGTCAGTTATGAGTGTGAAAAAATCATACCCCTAACCAATTTCGCTATGCCAAGAAAAGTCCTAGTATGCAGGGCTTTGGAGCTGTGCTCCAGCTCTGCTCCAGCTCCAGGCAAAAACCTGCAGCTCCACTGCTCCGGAGCTGCTCCGCGCTCCAGCTCCGGGCTCCGCTCCAAAGCCCTGCTAGTATGGATGCAGTTAGACCAGGAAAGGGTCCTTTTGCCAGTACAACCTATTTTGTTTGGATAACTGGTATAAACTACATTAGCAAAACAATCTTTGGCTTGTATAAGCTGCACCTACTCTATGAGCGTTTGCTGGTATAGCTCTACTGCCAAACCATTTCTAGTGTAGACAAGGCCGAAGATAGGTGACCATCTCAGGATTCAATTTAGCTATGTGACTGCAAATGGAAAAGCACTATAATTTTTGCTTACCCAAATACACACACACACACGCACACTAATTCTGATCTACCTTTAGTGATCTATCCTTAAAAAGACCTAAAACAGGACTAATTAAAATTGTATCAACAGTGTGAGTCATATCTACTTAGTACTATATGTGGGACAAAGTGCACTTCAGATATTGTCCCATGTAGTAATAATTGTTAGATTTATATAACATTTTACATATATTAAATACTGACTTCAACATCTCTGTGAGCATAACAATAGGGCTTTGTAGGTTATAGTGCCTGTCTGTGGGTACCCAGGGGGTTCAAGGCATTGGGTTTGATCTTTAAAACCTTTCATTATTTGGACCCCTGTTACATAAGAGATTGACTCTCTAGTGCCATATTGCCACAGTTGAAGTTAGTAGAGGCACTCAAGTTGGAATTCCCTCAGAGTGAGAGAGATGGAGCTGTCAAGAGGGATTCTCCAACACCACCACTTTGGTGAAAGAATGTGCTTCCCTCCATTTTTTCCCCACAGGACCTGATTGATTAACCAGACATGCAGCTGTACATTGTGTATTTTCTGTCAGGGATGGAGAGGGGAATGGAGAGAGAACTGGAAGAAGTTATATTATAATCTACATCAGTGCCATACTTGGTTGCAGAAATTGCAATTATATAGGCAGTGAGAAGTTGATATAGGCAGTTTTGTATGTAATATATTAATTGTTATTAGACATTTTAAATTCTTTAAGGTCTCCCGGAACATGGGATGGGCATTTACTAAGACAAAAACACATTTAGCAGATGGGGTTTGTGAGTCAATGAGATTTAGGCCTATAACACATTGAATATTTGTAAGGGTGCATGCACTCTCAGACACAAAACATCCAGGCTGAGATTCTGTACTGTGCCTTTGGGAGGTGCAGCACTGAACTCGTAGCCCAAGTTAAAGAAAGGTCTGGGGACCCCCCAGCATAAGTAGTGCAAACACTGCGAATGCCCATACTGCTGTGCACCTACCCCCTCCAGTCCTTAGCATGTTCCCTACTTGTGGGGTGCCTCATACGACAAACTAGGGCTGCCTGTGCAATGCCTATACCAAAGAAATTCTCCCTTTACCAGTTCCAGGATTTTTACAGCAGCATTCAGGAGCCATAGTGGGAGGGAGAATTTTGCTCCCCAGTATATACTCATATGTGCATATACACTTAGCTTTGCACACTCACAATCCCAGACTGCACACTTGCAGCATGGTTTTCTATCATTAATTTGTGCATGCCTGTATGTTCACGCTCACACTTTAAAAATGTAATCTTAAGTGACTAGGCATAATAAGCAGAGCTGTGTAGGGGTAAAGAAAGCTCCTTTGGGAAGGAGTTAAAGAACAAAGGCTCAAGGATTTTGGTGAGGTTGTAAGCTGCTTTTTTTTCATATGCTGCACTTCTGCAAAAAATACTCAAGGCACGCTCTCTAACTGTCCTTTGCTTTTCACTGAAAGTGTATTCTTGAAATGCTTCTTTTAATCAGAAACATTTCACTCTATCACAGCTATTTTCCTTGATCTGTTGCAGCAGTGTGGGCAGCTTGGAAATTCTTTTGCTGCATTAACTTCAGTGAAAGTCTCAAACAATTCCATATGTTCACTCAGGATTCTTGCTCTAATACAGGCAGTATGCAGAAAAGTACAGAAGGACTTCGCTAGAAAAAAAGAATGAGGTAACTAAATAAGGAGCTGACATAGTACTTTTAGGATTCAACCTAGTTTCCCTTTAACTCCTGTGTCCTTGCTGGAATTACTGTCTAGTAAAGAAGCCTTCTTGTCTACTTGGTCCATTTTCTTGCCATTCCAGAAAGCTGCCTAGATGCAGAATGTTCCCTTTCCCATCTATCAGAACCAAACCTCTGAATGAAGTAGCACAAAGGAACATGCATTAAGGATTCAACATCAGCTCATTTTAGCAACTACATTTAAACTACAATAATCAGTTTAACTATCCAACCAGAACCTTTTAAAATAAAATACATTGGTTTGACAGTTTACTTCACTATCCTGTGGTGCATTATTCTGCCAGTTTTTTAAAATTTATTTTTTAAATTAAACTTGAAAAATACCATCCTTTTGTACACCACAAATAACTCAGCTTTTCTCTGGTATTTATTTGTCATCAGTAAGTCACTGTCAGGGTCCAAACTCAGATTTAATTCATGTTATCACTTAAATATAGCAAATATTATAATGTATCCTATATTAGTCAAGAATAAGGCATGAGGTGCAAACCATTTAAGTAATTATGCATATTTACACTGACAGTCGCATAAGGATAAGCGCTGAACTCGCTGTCCAGATAAAAAATGTTCAGTTTACACATTTTTAAAACAATAGTGTAGGTCTTTAATATAGACCTTGCCCCACTGTGCGAACAGTCACAACTCAAAGAGACGAGGTAAAAAGAGGTTAAAAAAAATCACATATCCAAAGAGTACAATTACCTGTAGCTTGTTTACCAGGCTAACTAGCCATTGCAAATAGACATATGCCATATTTGACTGACAATGGCTTTTTGAATTCTCCAATTTACATTCACCCAATGAGAGATAATAATTACAGATTGTAGTAGCTAAAGAAACAAAGTAACCCCTCGGGGAACTGATGGGCAGGATCCCCCAGGAGAATAACATGAGTGGGAAAGGAGTCCAGGAGAGCCGTCTGTATTTTAAAGAATCCTTATTGAGGTTGCAGGAACAAACCATCCCAGTGTAAGAATCGTAAATATGGCAGGCAACCAGCTTGGCTTAACAGTGAAATCCTTGCTGATCTTAAACACAAAAAAGAAGCTTACAAGAAGTGGAAGATTGGACAAATGACCAGGGAGGAGTATAAAAACATTGCTCAGGCATGCAGGAGTGAAATCAGGAAGGCCAAATCACACTTCTGGAGTTTCAATTAGCAAGGGATGTTAAGAGTAACAAGAAGGGTTTCTACAGGTATGTTAGCAACAAGAAGGTCAGGGAAAGTGTGGGCCCCTTCCTGAATGGGGGAGGCAACCTAGTGACACAGGATATGGAAAAAGCTAATTACTCAATGCTTTTTTTGCCTCTGTCTTCATGAACAATGTCAGCTCCCAGACTACTGCACTGGGCAGCACAGTATGGGGAGGAGGTGACCAGCCCTCTGTGGAGAAAGAAGTGGTTCAGGACTATTTAGAAAAGCTGGAAGAGCACAAGTCCATGGGGCCGGATGCACTGCATCCGAGGGTGATAAAGGAGTTGGCAGATGTGATTGCAGAGCCATTGGCCATTATCTTTGAAAACTCATGGCAATCAGGGGAGATCCCGGATGACTGGAAAAAGGCTAATGTAGTGCCCATCTTTAAAAAAGTGAAGGACGACGATCTGGAGAACTACAGGCCAGTCAGCCTCACCTCAGTCCCTGGAAAAATCATGGAGCAGGTCCTCAAGAAATCAATTTTGAAGCACTTCGAGGAGAGGAAAGTCATCAGGAACAGTCAGCATGGATTCACCAAGGGCAAGTCATGCCTGACTAACCTAATTGCCTTCTATGATGAGATAACTGGCTCTGTGGATGAGGGGAAAGTAGTGGATGTGTTATTCCTTCACTTTAGCAAAGCTTTTGATACAGTCTCCCACAGTATTCTTGCCAGCAAGTTAAAGAAGTATGGGCTGGATGAATGGACAATAAGATGGATAGAAATCTGGCTAGCTCATCGGGCTCAACAGGTAGTGCTCAATGGCTCCATGTTTAGTTGGGAGCCGGTATCAGGTGGAGTGCCCCAAGGGTCGGTTCTGGGGCCAGTTTTGTTCAATATCTTCATTAATGATCTGGAGGATGGCGTGGATTGCACCCTCAGCAAGTTTGCAGATGACACTAAACTGGGAGGAGTGGTAGATACGCTGGAGGGTAGGGATAGGATACAGAGGGACCTAGACAAATTAGAGGATTGGGCCAAAAGAAATCTGATGAGGTTCAACAAGGACAAGTGCAGAGTCCTGCACTTAGGACGGAAGAATCCCATGCACTGCTACAGACTAGGGACCGAATGGCTAGGTAGCAGTTTTGCAGAAAAGGACCTAGGGGTCACAGTGGACGAGAAGCTGGATATGAGTCAACAGTGTGCTCTTGTTGCCAAAAAGGCTAACAGCATTTTGCGCTGTATAAGTAGGAGCATTGCCAGCAGATCGAGGGATGTGATCATTCCCCTCTATTCGGCATTGGTGAGGCCGCATTTGGAGTACTGTGTCCAGTTTTGGGTCTCACACTACAGGAAGGATGTGGAAAAATTGGAAAGAGACCAGCGGAGGGCAATAAAAATGATTAGGGGCCTGGAGCTCATGACATGGAGGAGAGGCTGAGGGAACTGGGATTGTTTAATCTGCAGAATCGAAGAATGAATGGTGATTTGATAGCTGCTTTCAACTACCTGAAAGGGGGTTGCAAAGGGGATGGATCTAGACTGTTCTCAGTGGTACCAGATGACAGAACAAGGAGTAATGGTCTCAAGCTGCAGTGCGGGAGGTTTAGGTTGGATATTAGGAAAAACTTTTTCACTGGGAGTGTGATGAAGCACTGGAATGGGTTACCTAGGGAGGTGGTGGAATCTCCTTCCTTAGAGGTTTTTAAAGTCAAGCTTGACAAAGCCCTGGCTGGGATGATTTAGTTGGTGTTGGTCCTGCTTTGAGAAGGGGGTTGGACTAGATGACCTCCTGAGGTCCCTTCCAACCCTGATATTCTATGATATTCTAACCCTCCTAATTATTGTAGTATATTACTCTAGACGAGACACATGAGATCTGAACCAATCCAAAACAGTAACGGACAACCAGGATAAAATTCCAAATTCAGTAAAACAGGTCACAGCGGCAATAATAGTTGAAAGGCCACAAATGCAATTTCAATCTCTAATGGCTTGTCTGCACTCTATAGGTTTTCTGCCTTGTCTGTACTGGTTGTAAGCACTTTGGGGTAGGCATCTATTAAGCACCAACTTCTGCTATAGAGTGAGGTGTACATTCATGTCACTACATACATTATTATTTAATACTTCTAACTATATCTTCTTTCCCTCTAACTAACATTGATTTTGTTCCATTTTATGATTACAATAGAACACAAAGCAACATGGCTCTGTTTAATTCCTAGTTTGCAAGGCAGCAGCATCCAGGGTGCAACTATAACTCTAGGAATCCGTCTAAAAGTCAACTTATCTCAAACCTTCTCACATTCTCAAACAACAATGGAGAATTCCATTGTAACTCTGCAGCACATTACTGGATTTACAGATATGCAGAATCCAGTAGACTTTCTCCCAGCACATTTGAAAAATATCAAGGTAAAACAGATGATTTTTGAAACTTTAGGCATGTTTTCTTTCAGCATCCTTTTGAAAGGAGATCAAAAATCCAACAGTAGCTAGATGGAAATATATAACTAGTCCACAATATGCAGATGACACTGGAGACTCACAATTGGCCAGTCTTAGCACTATGAGCCAAGTGAAAGCCAGACGGGAATTTAACAAATACTGATAGGGAGAATAAGATTGTCACTATGCCAGTACCAGATGCATGCTGCTCTCACTGATCCGAGACCATCAACATGTTCTCCTCATTGTGCCAACTCAGAGTGTCTTATTTATCACAATGCCTTTTCAATCTAAGAAGTTCTTTACTATGCAAAATGTGTGGTTAAGTTTTAGATTTTGAGGAAACAGAAAGTTTTAAGTTTTGGCTATTGGTCTAATACATACCAGTATATTGTATGGAGTTATATATGCAACCAGAGCTCTGCATGCACACATTTTGAATACATCTATTTAAACAAATAAGCAAGACAGCAGAAGTATACAATACCATTACACATTATTTTGTATATGATCATGGCTTTGTAGCAGTGTTATGTCAACATGGGCCTGGGATGCAGTCCCTCTCTAAGGACCCAAATCTGGAACACTGTGAGTAGTAAATAAACTTAAATGGGGTCGCAGAACTGAGCCCTAAATATAACAGTCTAACCTACAGGGTGGCATATGAGCTATTGAGCACTTAAAGCTCCTACATTTTCCTGCAAGGTCAGTGCACTAATATCCTATTCATTGCTTGCACTGCTCTTTGGGAAACCCTGAGTATGATTGATGTTAAATAACTTTATTCTCTATGGCTTTAGTACCATGAACACAAATGAAGCTTTCTAATTAGAGTGTCATGTCCATGTCAGTTGTAGGGATAAGATAATCGATTAGGGGGAGGGGGCCACTGAATTTTCTCCAAGAGTGCAAACCAAACCTGAACCAAAAGCTTTAAACAAAAGAACAAAATTCAAGATTCTTAAAAGTTTTGTTTTCTTTTCCCCAAAAGATCATTTTTCATTTTTACTCAAAACTTGATGTCCTATTTCTCAGTCGGAACAAACCACTGGAAAAACTCTTCTCTTGGCATTTCTAGCTCAACTGATAGCAGGGAGTGTGATTCCCAGCCTAATTTTGCAGACTCAAGAGATTTGGATAGTTCAAGCAAGGCTTAGATAAGAACCTAAACTTGGAGGGGGCATCAAGGGGCGAAACAAGATTTTCAATGAATTCTGTTTTTATTAACGTTGCTGTAGTAGCAGTCCTAGAGACAAGGACCAGACCCTCAGCTGTTATAAATCAGCATAGCTCCATTGAAGTCAATGCAGTTACATCAAATTACACCAACTGAGAATCCGGCCCAATTGTTCCTAATTTGACAGTGTACATGTAAAAGAAGCAATATTATGCATTCCCCCATATTGGCTTTAGCCAAGAATCATCTTAGATATGAGATGGCTGGTCCTTCTCCATACCTTATCAGTCTTTTGTCTCTCTGCTGAGATTGCCAACAAAAGTGCAAATTAGAGTGAAGAGTGGAACTGCTGTTTAACTGGACAAATGTCCAATAGCAACTTGACTTATCAAATAATTTCACAAAGTCCACTAAATAGCTATCAGAGCTCTTTAAATCATGGTATATTGGCTGGATTTGAACAAGTCATCTAGAGATGAAAGGCTCCAAAAACACCAAGCCCCTAAGCCATCTAATTCCCCCAAGCATCTGAACATTTGAGTAATTGCATTGGTCTAACTGCTTTCCCTGTTTTTAATTATAAGTTCCATTTATAATATCAATCAGATATGATACACTGTATTTTTCTGTTGTTTATAGCATGTCTTGGGGTGAGTAAAGTCATGACATCAGTCTCTTGGCCTAATTATAAATTCTTAGTCTCTTTTGTGATTTTGCTATACTAAGATGACAACTGAATAGAAAAATAAGAAGTGCAGTTATATTGGATACAAAATTCTGCTTATATCATTGTTCTTGTGCATTGAAATTGATTTTACAAATCAATTAGGTGTATGCAATCATCTAGTCCAGGGATCGGCAACCTTTGGCACGCGGCTCGCCAGGGTAACTCCTTGGCGGGCTGGGCAGGTTTGTTTACCTGCCGCGTCCGCAGGTTCGGCCGATCGCGGCTCCCACTGGCCGCAGTTCGCTGCTCCAGACCAATGGGGGCATCGGGAAGCGGCGCTGGCCGAGGGATGTGCTGGCCGCCGCTTCCCGATGCCCCCATTGGTCTGGAGCGGCGAACCACAGCCAGTGGGAGCCGCGATTGGCCGAACCTGCGGACGCGGCAGGTAAACAAACCGGCCCGGCCCGCCAGGGAGTTACCCTGGCGAGCCGCGTGCCAAAGGTTGCCGATCCCTGATCTAGTCTATGAGACCATATAGCTACTCCAGATTTTTTTTTTTTTTTTCAGAAAAAGTTAAAGTTGTCAAGTCCATAGCACGTTTTTTTTTTTTTTCCTGTTCTATGAAATGGGAGTTGAGGACTCTCAATATATAACAAGAGTTGCTCATCATCTTTGAAGAATGTGCTCAAAGAGATCTGCAAATCTTTCTCGTCCTGATCCAAAGCCCATTGAAATCAATGGAAAGTCTACCACAGACTTCAACGGTCTTTAGATCAGGCCCAGAAACATTCATGCTGATGCTCCATCCATGCTTCTGGGTTAGGTAACACCATGGAGAAATTTAGAAAGGAATGTCATGCATGAAAGGATAGGGCTTTGGGGAAGCTATGGCGGAGAAGATGTAGCAAGGCCTGAAGAGCACAGCTTGCTTGTAAAGACTGAACTAGAGAGAGCGTACAATATTATATCCCACTGCACTGGTCACCATTCAAACATTTTATTTTATTTATTTATTTAGCCAGTGGCTAAGGCATTATTGGTTTGCGCAATTACTACAGTACTCATAATGAGGAATAATATTAGAAGCAACCACTATATTTTATACAGCTAACAAGGATGCACCGGGAGCGATACATTTAGATGGAGATTGGATACAGAAAACTGAGGCTGGTTCTGAGTCCATTGAACTGAGCCCGTAATATCATTTGAGCTGAACTGGACAAAATAGGGCAAAACTCCTATTAGAGAAATACTTTAATTTCACATAAATTTATTTTTGTGAATGCTGTTTATCTGTCACTCAAAATTACAGTAGGGACAGATCACATAACACTACATCTAACAAATTGAAAAGAATGTATACCTAACACTACTGATTATATGATCTGGAGTCCAAGCTAACAAGCCAAAGGGTTAACCAGCTCAGATATTTATTTTTTGCCAAGGGTTACATATAGACTATGTATACCAAATGGCAAACTGTTATTTTAAGCTTCTTGCTGCCTGAGGGAGGGGGCCTCTTCCCTGGATGAAAGCTCTAAATCTGAGCTCTTCTAGAGCAATTCTAAGAAATTGGTGGACACAGAATCAAAACTAGACACTGTAGGAGCAAGGTCCAAAATCAACAGGTAATTTTGATCTGGAGTCAACACCTAAAATGATATAATAAATGAGTAATAATACTGATCATTTACGTAGCACATTCCACTTGACAATCTCAAAGCATTTTATTAAAATCAATTAATTAAGCCTCATAATTGGAACTACCTCAGTATTACAGGATGGGAAAGACAGGCTGAAACAGGGTAAGTAGCTTGACCATGATCACACAGTGAGTCACAGTCAGAGCTGGTAACAGAACAAAGGCCCCATGACTCTCTTTGCTCTAGCCACAGGACTATACTGCCTCTAGGATGAAATCAAGTTTTGGTCTCAATTTAATAAAGTCCTGACTGAAGTTTTTCTTTTCCTTATTAATATGTGGGACCTTACCAGGGTAAGTGGTTAATCTGGCTGTACCCCTTCAGTAGAGTACAAAAGTGTACATTTCATAATATGTATCATTGCAAGGTTTATTACATGAAAGAAAAGCAGTATGCCAAAAAATCAGGGTTAATAAGTGTCTGCATTTCTTTCTGGATATCCCCTTCCCAATATAACTAGGGAAATTATTTTCAGCCACAAAAATTTCTGAAATCAAACTAAAAAGAAAAAGATTTTGCAGTATGTTACACAAGCTAATAACTATATTTAAAAGGTGTTAACATGCATCTGAAGATGTACTAAGGGAATCACAAACTAATTAAGAAATGCCTGTAAAACTCAAATCCATTTCACTAAAGAAAACAACAGTGACATGTGTTGTGTAAGGAAAACAATGTTAAATAGGAAGAAGACACTATGCTAGCCCCACTGTGGTGTTACTGTGCTATTGTAATGACCCAGCACCTCCTCAACAGATCCTCATCAAGGGGGATAGGAAGGCAGCATTTAGATTGCCCTCCTTCCCTAATATTAAGAGTCTGAGAGGTAACTTGCTTTAGTTCAGGTTGCCATTCCTGCTAAGACATGCAGATGGCCCAAGGCACTCTGCAATAGCGCTCAGCCATTCTAGCAGCATTTCAGTGGACAATACTATGAAGATTCCCACCCAGAAAGAGTGATGATTTACAAGTGCCAACCACCAACTAATTGTTGATGTGGTGGCATGTTCAACTGCCTCATGGTCACACAATTATCTCTAACCAGTGTACTCTGGCTAGAGAGGAAGAGGGGAAGAATTGCTAAACTTCCCCATATGTACTGTGTTTGGGTGATGGCTGACAGTCAAAACCAGGTTAGTCAGAGTCCCAAAAACACAGGTCCCAAAAAAAGATATTAGGAAGCAACCCACCTTCTGTCTTGCTCTTTTTCTCATTCCTCTCACAAAAAGGCTACCAGCTACCAAACTGATTGTCTCAGAATCAGGAGTTCACAAAGTTCTGCCCCAAAAGATCCAGGGCCATGATTAGCCTTTTGTTCTGTCCATAATTCTTAGACTGCTGAAGCCAAGCCCTTGGGGCCTTATGGAGAGAAGAGAAGATTATCAGATAGGAACTTTTCCCTACATTATTAGGAATTGAAGACTGTTCCACATGTCACTGAACATATTTGCAATATGTTCTCATTTTAACTAGGATTAAAATGCCATGAGAAACTAAATCTCCAAATAAATATACAGTATCAATTTAGAAGATTCAAATTAATTAGTAGTACTGCAACCAGACCATTCTGCTTTTCTAGTGCATGCATTAGAGAGGCAGCTGTGTTTCTCCATCAAAAATTGCTGTATTTGTATGCAAGGTAACATTTATGGAGTCAGGGGTATGGAGAACAAGGCAGATGCAGTAGGATTAGTGGAAACTTTATACGAAAATTTTCTTTTAATTAAAATGGTTCTTTTCTCAAAATAGATATATGTGTGGTAAATATTCTTTTACATAAAATTCTTTGGGGTTTTGTTTCAGTTTTCTGTTTTTGGTGAACAACTGAAAACTTTTAAATATTTTAATGAAAAATTATTTTTTTCCTGTTTTCATTGAAATTTGTCATGGAATCAAAAATATTTCCCAACCAGAGCTAATAATTTATTGTTTTGCCTGTGAGAGAAACAAGATGTTTATAGCCTTACTAAAACTTGGGTTTAAGATTAAGAAAGGAGTTTAAGGAACAGAGCTTTCTACTTATGCCTCCTAATTCATACTGAGAAAGTCGGGCAATCAGCTAGTTATCTTAGGTGC
The DNA here is from genome assembly GCF_028017835.1 of Emys orbicularis. Taxonomy (NCBI): domain Eukaryota; kingdom Metazoa; phylum Chordata; order Testudines; family Emydidae; genus Emys; species Emys orbicularis. The sequence goes on from NC_088685.1 coordinate 37,414,830, forward strand.
ATGTACACGAATGCAGGAAGCCTGGGAAACAAGCAGGAAGAACTGGAAGTCCTGGCACAGTCAAAGAACTATGATGTGATTGGAATAACTGAGACCTGGTGGGGTAGCTCACATGACTGGTGCACTGTCATGGATAGGTATAAACTGTTCAGGAAGGGCAGGCAGCGGAGGAAAGGTGAAGGAGTTGCACTGTATGTAAGAAACCAGGGGCCATTCTCCTCTTGGCCTGCTGCTTACAAACAGGGGAGAATTGGTAGGGAAGTAGAAGTGGGTGGCAGCCTGGGCAGCAGTGACCATGAGATGGTTGAGTTCAGGATCCTCACAAAAGGAAGAAAGGAGAGTAGGAAAATACGGACCCTGGACTTCAGGAGAAGGAGAACCCAGGGAACTACAGACTGGTAAGCCTCA